>NC_057862.1:72401109-77201109 GCF_019393635.1 Dromiciops gliroides
GCAACTAACTCTACTGCCAACTTGGGTATGTGCCAAAGCTCAACAGTGCAAGTTAGAAAACTTTGGATTGAAAAGAAAAGCTCTTTGAGATATAGAAATGAGCTCAGAGAGGCTCTGGGAGTGGGTCGAGAGCATTAAGGGAAAGGGATCCTGCCTTTCTGATATTCTGTTTCTGGGGACTATACAATCATGACAGTAGCACTGGAGAAAAATTGTAATGACCTCACTGCAGAGGTCTGAGGGAGGCTGGGAAGTGAGTCACTTAAACCCTCAAGCATGCCCAACAGCAAGAGGGACAAATGAGCAACAAACAAATACGTGAATAAATAAATAAGTTACACAGACTCATCCATCAGCTTTCAAGAAGGACTATGTCGTGTGCAGCCAAAGGATTCATCCTTCTGTCCCTTTTATCTCTCTGATCTCCAGGAAGACTCCATGGTGCTCCACTACACAAAAGGCTGTCTAGGATGTGGGGATCCACCTCACAACTTGTGTTAAACGTTTCTGCTTGGGGGCTGAGGAGAGGAGACAAGGAAGGGAGGAGGACATAGTAGGGTTTATTAAAATCAATCTGTGACTTTAGCAACTCATACACTCTTCTCCCCCTCATTCTGTTCCTTGGCGGGGGGCGTCTTGTCTTGGCTATTCTCTGGGTTGGGTTTGGTGGGTGGGGTGGGGCTGCTGCTGGTAGGAGGCAGGAGGTTGGCAGACTGCAGGACAGCCTCTGAGTGCTCCCGGGCTTTCATGCGGAGGGCAGCCACGCTAGCCGTACGATTACTCTGGCAGCCATAAGTAGGGAGGAAAGAGAGCCCCATGGCATCTGGAACACAGCAAGAGCACAGTGGGCCCCCTAGAAGAAAGAAAAGTAACAATCACGTCACATGCCAATGGGGTAGTTCAGGATCACTTTGTGGCTTTTTGAATAAGATTGAGTGTGCTCTATAAAAGCAGTGTAGACAGACCTAGAGTACATTTTATTTTCAGAAAGCAGGATAGGTGGTTAGTATGAGTAGGGAAAGAGGAGAGGACTCACCTGCAATAGGAAAATGTTCTGGAAGCCCTAAGATTTAAAAATGGTCTAGGGGGCAGCTAGGTGGTGTAGTGGATAAAGCACAGGCCCTGGATTCAGGAGGACCTGAGTTCAAATCCGGCCTTAGACACTTAACACTTACTAGCTGTGTGACCCTGGGCAAGTCACTTAATCCTCACTGCCCTGGAAAAAAAAAGAATGGTCTAGGTCCACTAGAATGAGAATGGGAAAGTCAAGAGTTCAAATACAGGCTCTGCCACTTACTAACTCTCTCACCTTAGGCAAATCATTTAACTTCTCAAGGCCTCGGCTTCTTCATTTATTAAAGGAGGATTGGATCATTCCAAAGCCACCTCTAACATTCTGTGGTTTGGGTTACCTTGGGCTCCGGTAACTTTTTCTGATGTTTTGTCATGTATATTGATCCCATGGATGATGTTGCTCTCAGCAGACCTTTCCCCAGCTTCCTGCTTAAGCAGCCACTAATTGGCAGCTAACACCCCAACCCCTCTGGTAGCTATTTAAGAAGAGAGATGAGAGAAAAGGCAATTTCCCTTCTTCAGAAATGGATGGAAACCAAGGTGGGGAGATCTGAGCTGTTAGTGTTACAGCCAGAATATAAGTTTGCCCTCAATCTGGGGAAAAAAAGACTTTTTTAGACTTAAAAGGTCAGCTTCTGTATCCTACTACACTGCAACTAGACCATGAGATACACCATAGCCTTGTGGTCTTGGGCCAGTAATTTCTTTTTTCTTTCTTTTTTTTTTTTTTTGAGGCAATGGGAGTCAAGTGACTTGCTACGGTCACACAGTTAATAAGTATCTAAGACCAGATTTGAACTCAGGTCCTCCTGAATTCAGGGCTCATGCTCTATGCATTGTGCCACCTAGTTACTTCAAGTCATTTCATCTTTATAGTACTCAGATTTCCTATCTGAAAGACAGAATGGGCTTTCTTTTTTATTTTTTTTCTTCTCTCCTTTCTACCCAATGAATTCACCAGAGGCAATATGGCTTCCTGGACAGATTCAAATCTCAGCTTTTTCCCTTACATCCATGTTACCTTGGGCAGATCACTTAACTTCTATATAAACATCAGTTTTCCCATCAAATAGGCAGTATTATACTTTCCTTGTTTTTTCTTTTCTTCCCTCTTCTCCACACAATGCATGCACTAAAAGTAACATGACTACTGGGGTTGGGGGAGGGGAGGACAGTAAGGAGAATTAGTTCAAATCTTATCTCTGTCCCTTACCATCTGTGTAACATTTGAAAGTCACTTAACATGGGGCAGCTAGGTGGCACAGTGGATAGAGCACCGGCCCTGGAGTCAGGAGTACCTGAGTTCAAATACGGTCTCAGACACTTAATACTTACTAGCTGTGTGACCCTGGGCAAGTCACTTAACCCCAATTGCCTCACTAAAAAAAAAAAAAAATTAAAAAAAAGAAAGTGACTTAACTGCTCTGACCCTCAGTCTCTCTGTAAAATGAAGGGGTTGAACTCAGTGATCTCTAAGGCTCTTCTCAGGTTGAGCACTTTCTGGTTTTAGATCTCCTGAGGATTCCTAGCATCACTTTTTTTGGGGGGGGGGGCGGGCAATGAGGGTTAAGTGACTTGCCCAGGTTCACACAGCCAGGAAGTGTGAAGCGTCTGAAGCTCGATTTGAACTCAGGTCCTCCTGAATCTAGGGCCAGTACTTTATGCACAGTGCCACCTAGCTTACCCCTAGCATTACATTTTTAAAGGGTTCAGTGATCCTTGATGCTTACCAACATGAGAGTAGTTTTGTGAACGAATATAAAGCATTTGTGAGACCAATACTGCAGCAGGTAATTCATACACAATCAATGGTAGCAGCATCAGCAAAGCAGACACTATAATGATCCCATTACACTTTACCACTGGGGATCTGTGGCATCGGCCTCTCAGGTACAGTTGGAATTGGGAAATGTGGTCATTTCTAGCACAGAAATGTATATAAAATGTGTAATGACAAACATGCTGCCTTCTAGGGGGTGATGTTGAAGAGACCCTATAGGGTACTGTTCCAAACCTCCTTTCTCTCACTTAATTCCTTAATTCACTTTGATTGAGAATTATACACATCCCTAACCAGACCCTGGATCCTCAAGATTTCAGGAAATGTTTCTCTCTAATCATGCTCAAATTCACCATTCTCACTCCAGAGTAACTCAGGGCAATTCTAGAATTAGGAAACACTAAGCACCCTGGAATACATCCTTGAGGAGTAATAAGACCCATCTACCCCCATTCAATTGATTCTCAATATGACCAGACCATAGCTGCCTCCAGGTATGTCAAGCCCACTTGCTGCTCTCTCAACTTGTGGTTCCATCGGCCCCCTCTTTTGCTCCTGTAGAGCCGGTCTGCCATGCCTGGAACATCCTCCCTCCTCACCTTCACCTCTTAGACCCCTTAGCTTTCTCCAAAGTTCCATTTAAGTGCCACCTGCTATTGTAGGAAACCTTTCCTGAACTCCCTAATTACTCGTGCTCTCTCCCTCCCCAATCTATCTCATATTTATCTACATGTTCTATCTCTTCCTCCTCCTCACCTCCCAACCCCCTGAATCTATGCTCTTTAAGCGTAGGGACTAGTTTTTTCCCTCTCTTTTATAGCCAGGACATAGAACAATGATGTTCACATAGTAGTCACTTAATAAATGGGTTTTAATTGAATTTAATTATTGATGGTGACGACTCTAAAGTAGCTCTCCTCTGCTGAAGTTCAGGCAAGAGAACAGACTTAAAGCTATAAGAATGCTTCACTAAAGTGATCAGTTTGGCATAGCAGAAGAGATACAAAAACTACAGTTAGGAGAGATCCGAGTATAATGCTAGTCCCTGCCTATGTGTATAAGTTGTGTGACTCTGAGAAGAACATTTAACTTCTGTGGGTCTCAGTTTCCCCATCTGTAAAATTTGGCTTAAAATAACTTCCATACCTGCCCAAAGAGTAGTTGGATGGAAGATACTGTGTAAACCTGAATGAGCTATGAAAATGTGCTATTATTCTAAAGTCCATATCTCTGCCTCCAGAGAGTGCCATGCCTAATCTATCCATACTAATGAACATCTAAATAAGGATGAGAAAGAATATCCTTCGATAAGGGCATTCATGGGGGCTGCTAGATAGCTCAGTGGATACAGTGCAGGCCTGAAGTCAGGAAGACTCATCTTTGTATGCTCTAATCCAACCTCAGACACTTACTAGTTGTGAGACCCTGGGCAAGTCACTTAACCCTGTTTGCCTCATTCTCCTCATTTGTAAAATGAGCTGGAGAAGAAAATAGCAAACCCGTCCAGTATCTTTGACAAATGGGGTCACAAAGACTCAGACAGGCCTGAAATAACTGAACAACAAGGGCACACTGATAAGAATACTGAACTACATTGGCAAAGAAGGTATTGGAACCTCCTTCTCTAAACTTGGTTGACACTCTTTCTTGATTTCAATATAAATCACATAACCTCTGCAGGACCTTTCTAGCCCTGTCATGTCAAGACACCAAGAAGGATATGCATCTAAACTCCAAACAAGGTAATAGGACTCTTAAACAGTTTCCTTTCATTATAGAACCACAAGGTAAAACCTATCTCTTTTGACAACACTCAATGGATCTTAAATCAACTAGCATCCTGGTACAATGGAATGAATGATAGAGTTCATCAAAGAATCTGCATCAAAATCCCAACTGCCATTTACTACTCTGTGTGACCTTGGACAATCACTTAATTTCTCTGGTCCTCAGCGTACTCATCTATAAAATGAGAGGAGTTGGATTCAATGACCTTCAAGGTCCCTTCCAGATTTAAAAATATGATCATCTGGTACAACCCTAGATAATTTGCCTCATTCTTTTTTTTTTTTTTTTGAGTAAGGCAATGGGGGTTAAGTGACTTGCCCAGGGTCACACAGCTAGTAAGTGTTAAGTGTCTGAGACCGGATTTGAACTCAGGTACTCCTGAATCCAGGGCAGGTGCTTTATCCACTGCGCCACCTAGCCACCCCCCACCTTGTTGTCTTTTACAAGTTAGTTTTCTTTGAGATGTTGACTATCTGGAACAGTGAACAGTTAGGTAATCATTAAGGAAAAAGCAAGGTGGAAGGATAACTTTGTCTGGGTATCTTCAGGTAAAATTCAACATGAATTTTCTTTTGCCCAGAGTAAAACAGGAGGAGTAGCTAATGTGCAGACTCAAGCAATCTGTCAGAGAAAATTTGTAGACACTCATTTCCAATGAACAACATTCATTAGATGGACATCATGGTAGAGCATTACCAGATCAATTCTTTCTCCAATCCAAACAGATTGCATGTAGACCTATTCATGGGAAAGAAGAGGCCTAGCCATATATACAAAACATTCCCAGGGAGAACAAAAACAAAGGGCTACACACTGCCTTCTGCCACAAGTTTCACTTCCAGGCCACTGAAGAGTTTAGTTTCTGTGGTTTATTCTCTGCTGATATCTCTGGGGCTTTTAATAGCAGATAGAGAATAAAGGGGCATGTGAACGTTTGATGTGAACATTTTTGCCATGGGAAAAATGGGTAGAAATGACCATTTCATTTCTCAGAAAGGATAGGAAACAATAATAAAATGTGGGAACACAAAGGAAGAAGAGGGTGAGGAGAGTTACCTTTTTCTTTTCCCCTTTAAGATTGTAGAGTCTGAAGCCCTAACCTGACCTCCTATATCTTATTCTAGGAAAAGCTAGGACAGGAAAAGGAGGAATTTGAGAGACAATAACCTCAAGCCCCCCATATTAAATGAGCAGGTTTGTCCAAGCCACAAAGTGATCTGCTCTTTGTGTTATATGATACTTAGCCAGAGGGTAATCAATAATCTCAAAATCTGGAAACTGGAATGGGCTCCCCTCAGTAATGTCTATATGTCATCATTTGTGTCATTTTATGGATGGGAATACTGAAGTCCACAGTAGTGAAATGCCTTGCTTCAGGTCAAGTTCAGAGCCCTAGATAGCCCAAAGGGCAGCACTGAAAATACTAGGCTAGGGGCAGCTAGGTGGCACAGTGGATAAAGCATCGACCCTGGATTCAGGAGGACCTGAGTTCAAATCTGGCCTCACTCACTAGGGTCACTAGCTGTGTGACCCTGAGCAAGTCACTTAACCCTCATTGCCCCACCAAAAAAGAAAAAGAGAGAGAAAAGGGAAAAAAGAAAAGAAAATACTAGGCTAAGGAAGACAGGCACCTAATTAATAGTAGGAATTCTGATTTGGCTTTGGGGAGCAAGGACATGGCACCAGAGGAGAAAAGGAATTTGAGTTATGAGAATTAGGGCAAAAATACTAAATATTCCCCTCATGTCTAAATGGGACAATACTTAAGAGTGACTTGGGCCACTCAGAAAAAAGGGTTCCACCTCCGTAAGAACCCAAAATCTTACTTCAGGCAGGATGATCACATCCAATCCCAATTGCTTTGCAAAGCAGACTCAACCACTGACCCTTCTTTATCCAATCAAATCATATGTTATTCTTCTGCCTCACATAAAGGGATGTGACAGTACATCTCAAGCTGATGTTTTCCCCTAAGCCAAGGGTGTGCTCCCTCATTTAAGCATCCAGTAATGAGTTAAATGGCCCATAACTTAGTAATTGACATAATAACCTGCAGGAGGCAAGTATTATAGCTTTTTTTTAAAACTGAAATGCTGGGTTCTCCTGAGTCTACTCCAGAGAAGGACATTCATATCAGACACTCAAAATTTCCAACAAACACACTGCCCAATTTCAAAAATAAAACAAATGAGTTTTAAAGAAATAAGTTAATTCATAGTATCAGAACTCAAAAAGGCCTTGGATTTTATGTAAAATCATAGATCCAGAGCTGTAAGGGACCTCAGAGGCCATGTATTCCAAGATACTCATTTTACCAATTAGGAAACTAAGACTCAAAGAGATTAATAGACATGTACAAGGTCACACCGAGTGTAAGTGTCAGAGGGGAAATTTGAATTCATGTTCTCTGGTTCTGGTGCCAGTGTTTATTCTGCCATGCCATTCTGTCCAAATTCCACATTTTACAGATGAAGAAATTGAGGCCCAGATAAAGGGATGATTTAGGTAAATTTTCTATAGAAAACTTATCTTTCCAAAATAAAATCTCTCAGCCCCCACCAAAAGAACCTAGTTAAAGATTCAGTAGGGAAACCAAAAGAATAGGAACTAATTTACAGCATCCTACCAAATTTCCATATACAACTGCCAGTTGTGGATAGAGATAAATGTCCAAAGCCTCATGGTGCTCTGTTGCTGTCTTGTTCTTACCCAGGGGCCACAGTGACCGAGTAGAACCTAAGGAAGGAGAAGGAGACTGCCATGCAGCACCTCCTGGTATTTGTAGAGGGATGGTAAAAGTTTGGAAAGCATCCCACAACCCACTTCCTCTTACTCCATGTGCCGCTTCTGCCCATGGAAGAATACCACATTCTCATATTGTCCTAATGGAAAAGATAGACACATATCTTTGCACTTCCTAGTTCCTTAATGAGAATACATAGATCATCTCCCTTCATTTCTTTCCTATTTTCCTATGCAGTGGAATTTCCTATGACTCAGAGGAGAAAAGATGTATGCTCAAATCCTGCCTCAGTGTGCACAAAAGGAATGAATAATAGCACCTACTTCCCAGGGTTGTTTGAATGGATCAAATTAAATAATATTTGTAAAGCATTTTCTAACCCTTTAAGTGTTAAGTCACTGAAACACAGAATTTTAGCGTTGTAAGGGACCTTGGCAACATCTGATGAAACCTATTAATAATCCCTACACCAAGTGGTCATTCAGTTTGAAGATCCACAGTGAGGAGAAGACCATTACCTCCTGGGATATTGTATTCCTTTGGGGGATACCTCTTGCTGTAAGGAAGTATAATAGATCAATATCAGCTACTCTCATTGTTTTACTACCCATTCCAAGTATTTCCCTCATCTCAACCAGGGAGTATTTTCTCTTTCCCAGCCTACTCTGTGCTCACAGGCCATAACATGATGAGGAAACAGGAATGTGGACCCTCTGAAAATTCACATTCCCCTGCTGCATTTTTACTGCCCAATCTCCTATGATTTTTACATCTACACCTACAGTCTGGGACAAGAGGGAATAGAGCTCAGAATTATGGCCCTTACACCTCCAATACCCTCAGTCCCCAACTGAAGATTAAAGTATTTCAGGGCACTCTCCCACACGATGTCAGATACCCATACTTCATCAGAAAATTCAAATAGAAAAATCCCATTTCCTTAGTATTCTGACTGATCAGGTCTCGGGTGATGAGAGATCTTGTGGTGATGCACAGTGTAAATACTCATTTTTAATGGTAAAGCACAAAGCAATTCTAAAGATCCAGGAAGTCGGTCAGTATGAACACTCCAACTTATCTGGCCTACCTCCTAACAGTAAGAGCAAAGTTCCCATTTCATTTTCTTGTCTTTCCAGCTCTCTTCTCAGCACCATTCTCTAGCATCTACTCTGAAGTGAAGAATGAGGGAGCCATGAATCCAGGTAGCAACTGTTATTTACATTTGTGACAAATAATTGTCAAAGAGCAACAATAGCTCCCACTGTTACAGTGTTTTAAAGATTACAAAGTACTTTCCTTATAAGGTAAAGTAATAAAGGAAATATCAGCTCCATTTTACAGATGAGGAACCTGAAGTTCTGGGAAATTAAGTGACCAGGCCACAGTCACGTGATGGATGTGTCAGCGCTGGGTATGCTGCCTTCCAGGTCAGTAAACTTTCGACAGAGAACTATGCTGGGAAAAGAAGGCTATTGCAAACAACTAGATACAGAATAATCTTGTCTAGACCTTCCCTGGGGCAGCTAGGTGGCGCCATAGTGCATGGAGTGCTAGGCCTAGAGTTAGGAAGACTTCTCTTTGTGAGTTCTGATCCAGCCTCAGATACTTACTAGCTGTGTGACCCTGGCCAAGTCACTTAACCCTGTTTGCCTCAGTTTCCTCATCTGTAAAATCTGGAGAAGGAAAGGGCAAACCACTCTAGTATCTTTGCCAAAAAATAAACAAACAAACCCAAATGAGGTCACAAAGAGTTGGATGCTACTGAAAAAAAAAAAAACCTGAAGACCTTCCCCTAGCAATTTAATTTACATGACATTGTTCAGAATGGATAATAATAATAGCCAACATTTATATGGCCCTTACTCTGTAGTGAGCACTGTGCTACACCCTTTACCCTTATTATCTCATTCAAGCTCAAAACAATCTGGGAGGTAGGTGCTATTATTATCTCCATTTTACAGATGAAGAAACTGAGGCAGACAGAGGTTAAGTGATTTGTCCAGGATCATACAGCTAGTAAGTGTCTAAGGCAATATTTGAACTCAGTTCTATCTGACTCCAGGTATGGCACTCTATCTGTTATGCCAACTAGCTGCCCCAATAATTATATAAAGAGTTGCCACCTAACCCTATGCCAAAGGCTGCAAAGACCTAACACATCTTCAGTACCCATCATAGCTGCTAAGTAAGTTTGTGCTCATTCGATCCTGGCTTCAGTTCCAGTTAGAATTAGTTGGCTTTGCTCACATCCATATCTAAAATTAACTCTTTGCTCCCATCCACAGTCATCTACCAATACATGGTGTTGGCCACCCAGGGACCTGGTTGAAAATAACATATAAATGATTCATTCTAAATCTGCTAATGAAAAACAACTCAGAGAATAGCTGAGCATATGGAGAGTTGGCTATGGTGGCAATGATAGCGAGAGCCCGAAGATTCAACACATTTGACGTGGCAGCCTCTCAAAGATACCAATAAGTCAGAGGTCCTGAGAATAAGGAAGGTGACTTCCACTTTTCTATAGTAACTTATGTTTCCTGGATTGCTTTGGTTCTGTATTTTCCTAATGCTGGAAAATTCTACCCCCAATGCAACAAAAATCTTGGTTTATAATTTTTAAATGTAACTAAAAGATTTCACAGAATCCTGGAAGGTCTGAGTTGAGAGATGTCATGGCATAGCAGAAAGAGGCTAGAAGATGAAATCAAGAAACCTGAGTTTGAATCCTCCCTCTTAGCATTTACAAACCATGTGATCTTGGACTTGACCTCTCTAGACCTCAGTTTCCTTATCTATATAATGAGGAGCATGGTCAGAAGATCCCTAAAACCCTGTCCTGCTCTAAACTTCTATATTACTCAACATGAGCTCTTGTCCAGTTTGACCTAACTTCTGCCAGATGTGTGAACCACTTCTTACATTGAAAGAGATCCATTTTTAGATTTTGTTTTTGTTGACACAAACATGTCCTTGGATAGTCCTAACAACGGAACATTTTAAAACTACGTATGGGGGGGAGGGGCGGGCAGCTAGGTGGTGCAGTAGATAAAGCTTCAGCCCGGATACAGGACCTAAGTTCAAATCTGACCTCAGACACTTGACACATTAGCTGTGTGACCCTGGGCAAGTCACTTAACCCTCATTGTCCCACAAAAAAAAAGTCTCAAAACTAAACTGACTCCTACCAACATGAGTCCTCTAAATAAATTCTTCATAGCTAAGCATGGGTAGTAATACTACATTACTCAAATATTTGGTTCTCATTCCTTTCCAGGCTGTACCCCTGAATTTCTCCATCATGCCACTGTAGCCTTCTCACTGCCCTCCAAAAGTTATGCCATCTCCTTCAGCCCTTTGCTCTGATTGGTCCTTTCCTCTAAGAATCTCCATATTAAAGAAAGTGCCCAGGCAGCCATGTTTTTAATTCCTCTACAAGCTCCACTCCTGACTCTGGACTTTCTCCACTAAGCTTCCCTCTCCATCCCTTTTCAGATTCCTTTTTTGTGTTGTCTTCCCCAGTTGAATGGAAGCTCATTGAAGATAGCGACTGTCTTTCTTCCTGCTTTTATTTGTATCCACAGCTCTTAGTGCATGGTAAATGTTCAGAGAACCAGAAAGAATGCAAAATAACAAGCAACTATATTAGTGCAGCACATCTAATCCATATCAAATAAATTATTGAATAAAATAGGGCTCTCATAGGCCAAAATAAATGTCTTAAGGTTTATATACTTTCTATCAGTACATGCACTTTGCTCATGTAAAATCTCCTCAGGGGGTCAACTGGTGGCACAATGGATAAAGGACCAGCCCTGGATTCAGGAGGACCTGAGTTCAAATCCAGCCTTCAGATACTTGACACTTACTAGCTGTGTGACTCTGGGCAAGTCATTTAACCCTCACTGCCCTGCAAGAAGAAGGAGGAAGAGGAGGAGGAGAAGAAGAAGAAGAAGAAGAAGAAGAAGAAGAAGAAGAAGAAGAAGAAGGAGAAGGAGAAGAAGAAGAAGAAGAGGAAGAAGAAGAAGAAGAAGAAGAAGAAGAAGAAGAAGAAGAAGAAGAAGAAGAAGAAGAAGAAGATCTCCTCAGGCTCTCACTCAGAGATTATTGACTCTTTTTAAAAACACAATTCTAACTGTGTTAGTTATCGTGCTTCCCTTCTCAAAAAAACAGAAGCAGCAAATCAGAGGCATAGGGGAGAGCTGCTAGAATAAAGAGGGACAAAAAGAAAAGTGACAAAGGGGTATTTAAAAGCATTGCCAGAGGGGCAGCTAGGTGGCACAGTGGATAAAGCACTGGCCTTGGATTCAGGAGGACCTGAGTTCAGATCCAGCCTCAGACACTTGACACTTAACTAGCTGTGTAACCCTGGGCAAGTCACTTAACCCTCATTGTCCTGCAAAAAACAAAAAAAGAAAGAAAGAAAGAAAGCATTGCCAGAAATGACAGAAGCAATCTAGGGTCATTTAATGTAGAGGCAAATATCCCATGAGCTGTCAATAGCTTCCAAAGTCATCATTATTAGAGGGCAGTATGATAACAGATGCTACATGAGTCAATCATGTGATTTGGTAACAAAAAACCAAAAAGGGTGAGGAAGATCTTATTAATAGAAGTATTAATAATTTTTAAAAAGATTGGGCAGCTAGGTGGCACAGTGGATAAAGCACCAGTCCTGGATTCAGGACTACCTCAGTTCAAATCTGGTCTCAGACACTTGACACTTACTAGCTGTGTGACCCTAAACAAATCACTTAAACCTCATTGCCCCACAAAATTAAATAGAAATATTAATAGAAGAATAGTATCAATAATGAGGGGTGCGATTATCTTGCAGTGATCTACCCTTGCCAAACCATATCTGAAATTGTGTTCATTTTAAGGTATCACATTTTAGGAGTTCAAAGCAGACCAGGATATTGCAGTAACTCAAAACCACGCTGAGGTCTGGTAAGGAAAACTGGATGGAGATGTTTAGCCTGGAGAAGAAAAAAAACTTTGGAAAGAATATGATCACAACTTTCAAATACTTAAAAGACTATCATGTTGCAGAAGAACCAGTCATGCTCTGCTTGGCTGCAAAAGCCAGAAATGGGACCAACCAGTAGAAGTTATAGGAGGGTAAATTTTGGTTTAAAAAAACACAATTTTCTAAAAAATTACAGGTGCTAAGTTTTCCATCATCAGATAGGATAAGTGGGGACTGCCTGACTCCTTGTCAGGGATATTATGTTTCATAACAATTGAACTAAATGATCTCTGAGGGTCCTTTCAACTGTAAGAATCTGCAGTTCTGTGCTCATAACAATGACTAGTTCATCCAAAAAAAGTTATATCCTAAGCACCTTGTTTTATAAAGGATAGTAGCTCATAAGACATTTTAGAAATATTTCCAACTCGTCTTTAAAAAAAATTGGGACATTTAAAGGGATGGAATTTGCTACCTTGAAAATTCATACTATCATAGTATCTCAGAATTAGAAGAGAACTTAGAGGCTATTTAGCTTACCTGCTACAATAACAAAGCTCTTCCTGAAACAGTAGTGTCAACTCAAATGGAAATAGATCCTTCCAATAGCATTCTAACTTAGAAAACCACACATTAACATTATCTACGTTGTATTGTATTTTTATTTCAATCTGATTCTGCTACAGCACTCAGAGTTTTGCTGGAGGGGTGTGAGTTTGACACCTCTGCCCTATAGCATACCCAAGAAATGGTCATGCAGCCTTTGTTTGAAGGCTTCCAGCCATGGAGGAACCAACTATATGCTAGAGAAGCCTATTTCAACTTGGGATAGCTCCAGCTGTTGAGAATTTTTCTTTACATCAATCTCAAATTGATGTAAATTCTATCCATTGTTATTTCTGTCTTCCAGTGTCAAGCAAACCAAAACTAATACCTTCCAAAACTTGAAAAGAGCAATCATATGTCCTACCCCCCAAAAAAAGTCTCAATTTATTCAGTCTGTCTTCATATGGCACAAACATGGGAGTTCTCTGAGTCATGTATAAAGTATTTTGCAGTCTTTACAATTCTATGCCACTGGACCCAGTTGACTCTGGAGGAGAGTGAGGTTGGTGACCTTTCACAGTCCTCCCTCACTTAAAAAAAAAAAAAATCCGGGGCAGCTAGGTGGCGCAGTGGATAGAGCACCGGCCCTGGAGTTAGGAGGACCTGAGTTCCGACCTCAGACACTTAACACTTATTAGCTGTGTGACCCTGGGCAAGTCACTTAACCCCAATTGCCTCACTAAAATAAAAAAACAAAAAAATCTAATTCAGTGCAATGTCATGGTCCTCTTTGGGAATGAAGGACAAACAATGTGTAAATGGGAGTAGTTATATTGGGGGAGTGATATAGTGGTGGTGGTTGTAATCATAATAATAATAGTAGTTGTCAGAAGCAGCAACTTTTGCTATTTAAAATCATTTCTATTTTTTCAATGGAATTGATACAGAAAAGTTGCTGGAACAAATCACTGTCCTGCTGCTACTCTGTTATAGTTAATTTCTGAGAACTATTACACATTTTGTTAGAAGAACTGGGTTCCAAAGACAAGAGAAAAAGACCTATTTGTACAAAAATATTTATAGAAGCTCTTTTGTGGTGGCTAAGAATTGAAAATCAAAGGAATGCCCATCAACTGGGGAATGACTAAACAAATTGTGGTATATGATGGTGATGGAATATTATTGTTCTATAAGAAATGACAAACAGGATGATTTCAGAAAGGTCTGGGAAGACTTATATGAACTGATATATAGTGAAGTGAACAGAACCAGAAGAATGTTGTGCACAGTGACAGCAATATTGGTTGATGAAGAATTGTGAATGAACTTAACTATTCTCAGCAATACAATGATCCAAGACAATTCCAAAGGACTAATGATGAAGCATACTATCCACTTCCAAAGAAAGAACCGATATTGACTGAACACAGACTGAAGCATGCTATTTTTCACTTCCTTTCATTTTTTCCTTTTATTAAAATTTTCTTATACAAAAAGACTAATATGGTCATGTTTTTCATAATTGCACATGTATAGCCCATACCTGATTGCTTACCACCTCAGGGAGGGGGAAGGGAGGGAAAGAGGGATAAAATTTGGAACTCAAAACTATAAATTAAAATGTTTATTATTAAAAATATTTTAAAAGAAAAAAAATCATTAAAAAGAGCCAGGTTATTGAATAAAAGTATTGGAATGAAAGTTCATCTTCAATAGTTTACTTGGTACAACTCCAGTAGAAAACAGGACAATCAGGATGATATGTACCTCATCCTGTCCCCACATAATTATTATTTCTTCTGCTAAGTTTCTATATTGTGAAAGCTTTTCGTTCCACGTACCTTTGGAATTGTGCTTATGTGGTATGTTGACATCTATTCAAAATGTTCTTAAGGCTTTTATAGATTATGTTATGTCCAAATGATTGTAGGCAAGAGTTCAGTCTTAGATAATACTTCAGTTTCAGTATTCTATTGGTTGAGAACCAAAGAATATTGTAAGGTCTATATTTGTAGTATGGGGACTTTTCATCTATCATTCCATAAAACATATCTAGCTTTAGACATATAATCCTAAGTACCAGGTTATATCTTATATTTTTTCTGTAGGTGCTAAATTTTTATACCTGACAGTGATGAGATAAACTATTTCTATTATTATTAGCATGATCATTGTCACCCTCTTCTACATGCTCATCAGTTTATCACTTTCTAAAGTGGTACCCAGAACTGAATGGTCCTGTGATCTGTGGCCTAAGATATATTAAAACTGGACAGACTATCACTTCCCAATGAGACTTTCATCTCATTGATTCAGCACAAAGTTCTAGCCTGCTGAGATGTTGATCTTTGGATCTTGATCCTATTATGGCAGCTATACCTCCTAGTTTTGTGTCATCTGGAATCTGATAATCTTCTATTCAGACACTGATTTTTAAAATGTCCAGTTCCATAAGGCCAAGCACAACCCCTTGGGATATTTCACTGAAGGCCTCCTTTAACACGGAAATCAAACCATGAATGACTATTCTTTGGATCTGGCCATTTAATTAGTTCTAAATATGCCTCATTGTACTATTCTCTAGCCCATACATATCCATCTTTTCTATAAGAATGGCATGGGAGACTGTCAGATGCCACAGCGAAATACAGGTAAGCTATATCTATAGAATTTATCTATATCTATGGGATTTTCCTAAATAATAAAATAAATAACCCTGGCAAAAGAAAATAATTAAATAAGGTTAATTTAGGATGGGGATTCTTAACTTGGGGCCCATTAATTTATTTTTTATATTATTCTAACTATAGTTCAATGCAATTCATGTCCTTTATAATCCCATCAATTTAATTTTATGTATTTAAAAACATTATCCTAAGAAGAGGTCCTTCAGTTTTACTAGACTACCAAAGAGGACAAATACATTAAAAAGTTGAAGAATCCCTGGGCTAACCTGACCTGTTCTTGATGCCATGTGGTTTTTTATGGTCACTGTTTCCTTTCCAGATTAGCCATCTCTTTAAAAAGAGATTCCAGAATTTCACCATTAAAGTCCAATTCTTTTCCCTTTCCTTTTTTGAATTCCCATCCTTTGACAATGGAAAATAAAAGGGGCATTATAATGATAGGACAGTCCTCATGTGAACATATTACCATACTGCCTTGAATTAGATATGGAGGCCAAGGGGCAGCTAGGTGGCGCAGTGGATAGAGCACTGGCCCTGGATTCAGGAGGACCTGAGTTCAAATGCGGCCTCAGACACTTAACACTTACTAGCTGTGTGACCCTGGGCAAGTCACTTAATCCCAATTGCCTCACTAAAAAAAAAAAAAAAAAAAAAAAAAGATATGGAGGCCAAGCTCCTGCCGGTGACCCTGATGTGACCAAATAGACTAGCATGTCTGTTCACACAGCTCATATATGACTGCCCTTTTCTTTGTGGTTGTAGTTACTATTTCTGATTTGTCCTTTTAGTTTCACATGATACATTTGAAAAAGGAGAAAATCCTCTGGCTTTTAAAACCTTTCATAACCTGGTCCTTTCCTATCTTTCCAATCTTCTTACACCTTACTGTCCTCCACATATGCTGCAATTGAATGACACTAGACTTCCTGCTGCTCCTCAAAGTACTCCATTTTCCCACTGTGCATTTCCACTAACCCTCTTCCATGCCTGGAATTCTCTCCCTCCTCATATCCATCTCCTGACTTCCCTGGCTCCCTTTAAGATTTAGCTAAAATACTACCATCTACAAGAAGCTGTTCTGCATCCCCCTTAATGCTTTTATTTTCCCTCTGAGATCATCCCCAATTTATTCTGCATATATTTTGTTTGTGCATAGTTGTTTGCATATTGCCTCTCCCATTAGAATGTAAGATTCATGAGGACGGGGACTTTTTTGGCCTCTCTTGGAATCCATAGCATTTATCATAGTGCCTGGCATATAGTAAGTACTTAATAAACACTTGTCAACTAACCTAAAACTCACCCTTTTATTGGTTTCTAAAGCTTCTCATGATCATATAATACATACTTTATATATACATATGTATATACACACATACATACATATGTGTGTATAAAGTATATATACACATGTATACTTTTTTGTTGCCATCAGATTTAGCAGTATGCTTTGTTAAGCCAAAAGTCAAATGACACAGGAAGAGTATTTATTTGATGCACCACATGCCACAAATGGTAAGGGACCCGTTTTTTCACTTGTAACAAAAAATCTGTGAAACTAAAGTCACAATAGTTCACCTTCCTCTTACTCTGCATGCAATCTTGGGTCTGTTTCCCCTTAGCCAAATCTATAGGACCAAACTGAGAATAGCAAATTTCTACACAATTAAAAAGTGGATGAAGAAGGAATGAAGCCCAAAACTCTATGACCTAGTCTCCATTCTTAATTCAGTTCAGTTCCACAGGTATCAAATGGGTCCCTACTATGTCCTTAAAACAACACAAAGCCCATCATACAACATCTCCTTTCATGGCTACAATTGTTCCTCCAATGAATGAATCTCTTCCTTCTAACAGTAATACCTTATTCATTCCAACAGCTCATTTTGCAGAAAGAATGGACATGAAATCTTCACATGCCATCTTTGAATTTACAAAATTTGCTTTCTATAGGAAAGCAGTAAGAACTTTTTAAAATCCCTACTTTTTATTCTAACCTCATGTGGAGCAGTGGGAATAGATTCTATCCTTTAGGATTAAGAGTACCTCAATGGTTGGTAAGGAATAAAATATGCATCAGTCTTCAGTATCAGTTTAAGACTTCTACTCAGACATTAAATTGTGCATTACCTATAACTGTTGAGCTAGCAAATGGGCAGATCTGGACATATCATATACCATTCACCCATGAACTGCTTTGCCCAGATCCCATTTCTACAGGCTCTGAAGACTTTCAAATACTTGCAGAATGTCTGCCTAATAGACTGGCATATGCATTTTAAAAATAGCTATGAAATTTATTCCATCCCACACAGCCAACAGATTCAAACACCAAAAGGGTCTGGAAAGGGGAGAATGATCCAGTCTTACGATTCAAAAGCAGTCGGTGAATTGTTTTGTTTTGAGAACATACTACCTCCTGGATACTAAATTAAAACACACAATTAGATTTCCATTAAGTTACAGCAAATTCTGCTGAATTGATCTAAACCCCCTACATTCCTATATGACATCATGCTTTAAAGGCTCAGCCTGAACATAAATACTTAATGTAATAAATACAGTCTGAAATATTTGATCTACTTGGCAGTTTAATTGATCTACTACAGAGACTGACAGGAAAAATTAAATTAGCTCTGTCTTATCTCTGCCGATAGCACATTTTAATTGCAAAGGCACTTCAACCACAATTTTGGTTACAAATAGAACTCTTTTGCACAGTTGTCTTGTCTTGATGTTCAGATGAAGTGGAAGAAAGCAGGTAAGTGAGGTTGCCGGCACTGAATTATTTGATTTTTAAAGTTTCTTTTTCTTTTTACCTCAAGAATTCTTTTAAAATTAATCTCTCTCTCTCTCTCTCTCTCTCTCTCTCTCTCTCTCTCTCTCTCTCTCTCTCTCTCTCAGTCACAACCCCCACTCTCCTTCAATTCACAGAAAGCAATGTTTGGGTGGGAATGTTCAAGAAAGCCCAAAATATTTTCAACCACAGATTTTGGGATGCCATGACAAAGTTAACTTAATTTTCCAATAAACAAAAGTCAAAGTCACTTGTATCTGTCAGCCAATTTGGCTTTTTTGTTTTTGTTTTGTTTTTCAATTCTTTTCACTCATTTAGGAGCAAAACTGTATCTGCTAGACACCCCAGCAATTGATTGCAAGATGAAGCATTTGGTGAATCAGCCAGATGTCAGAATGCCAAAAAAAAAACATTTACTGGATTGACCAGGAATACTGTGTGTCTGCCCAGCCCATGTGTACATAAACATGCTTCTACAGAATGTAAAAGTTGTTTATAAAAACATATGCTGCTTGTACACAACATAACCTTATGCCAGAAGAGTTAGGTTATTACGGTTCTACATAGTCCCATCTTTACATGTCCTATCTAAACAATAGTTAGTTACAGTTAAGAGAAAGGACATTGATATCCAGAGGGGGCAGAGTGTTTCTCTGGCAATGCCGGAACATTCTTATCTGTCTGATAGGTCAAATATATTACAGTTAGATCTCATCAAACCATCCACAAGCTGCAACATTCCCTACCTCAAACCAGCACTCTCAAAAAATAACTGAGATCCTCCTCCATCTCCGAATACACACAAGAAATCTGCCAGGCTCAGCTCCACACTTTCCAGTGCCCCATTGATTAGTAGGAAGGGCAAATACATCAGTGCCCATAGGAAATGGCTTATGGAGAGGGAAATGGGGTTTTGAAAGCTGAATAATCCCACCAAGTTTCCTGTAAAGATTTCTATAAACAGGATAACTGGAGGCAAGGGTAGGGGTAATGGTGGAAAGATCCTGGGTTCTATCTAGTACTGGCTCGGTCACCTTGAGTAAGTCACTTCAGTTCTCCCTGGGCCTGTGTCCTCATTGATAAAATAGCCAATGGGTGCCTAGAAGATAACCTGGAGAATCTCTAAGTTTCCTTTGAGTTCTGACATGTTATGGGCTTCAGTCCTTTTCTCATATACACAGATGACACTGTTAATTTATCATCAGTAGGACACGAGTTTCAGATTGTTTGGGACTAGAATAGATTTGTGTCAATCTAGCTAAAACCTCCTGGTGAAGACTGAGCCCACAAATCTAGTCTACTCAGCTTCTGGTCACCTTTTTGACTTCCAACCAACTGAGCCAACTGGCCCCATAGGAATGTATGAACCTATTTATCCAAATAATGGCGATTTATACTATGACTGAATAATAATGATGATGATTATAATAGCTAACATTTATATAGAACTTATTATGTACCAGACACTGGGCTAAGTGCTTCACAACTGTTATCTCATTTAATCCTTACAACAACCCTGGGAGATAGGTGCTCTCATTATCCCCATTTTATATATAAGGAAACAGAGGAAACCAGAAGTTAAATGATTTACCTAGCTAGTAAGTGTCTGAGGCCATATTTAAACTGAAGTCTTGCTTCCTCCAGACCTGGTTCCCTATCCACTGAGTCATCTAGCTGCCTCTATAACCTACTCAGATATCCTTGAAGGCATAAGTTGTCACCCAGGCAGCTAGGTGTGCCTGTAATTAAAGCCCTGGACCTGGAGTCAGGAAAGACCTGAGTTCAAATATGACCTCAAACACTTAAAAGCTATATGACTCTGGTCAAGTTACTTAACTTTTGTCTGCCTCAGTTTCTTCCTCTGTTAAATGCAAATAACAATAACACCTACTTCCCAGGGAAGTTATAAGAATAAAAGATAATATTTATAAAGTGTTTTATGTAACTTAGAGCACTATATAAGTGATAAGTGTTAGTATTGTCCTTATTAGTATTAGGAATTCTACTGTCATATTCATGGATTTCATGCTAGAAAATATCTTAAAGGCCCGCTATTCCAATCTCATTTTACAGTCGAAGAAACTGAAGACAAGATAGGGTTTGTTTTGTTTTGGTTTGTTTGCAATCAATGAGGGTTAAGTGACTTGCCCAGAGTCACACAGCTATTAAGTGTCAAGTGTCTGAGGTCAAATTTGAACTCAGGTCCTCCTGAATCCAGGGCCAGTGATTTATCCACTGCACCACCTAGCTGACCTGACAAGAGAATTTAAGTGACTCACCCAGAGACACACAAGTAAAGTGGCAGGTCCTTTGACCCCAAATTCAACACTCTTTTCCACCATACCACATAATACGAGGTAATGTACATTGTTGACTTTATATGCTGAAGATTTAATTGTGCCCTTGAAAGTCTGAAGGCTGCTTCAGAAAGAAGAAAGTTAGTATTTTGTGGAAGAGGCAATAACTAAATAAGGAGATATGCCTAGCTTCTAAGCCAGTCTAAGAAAACCAAACCTTCTTCCTCATCCTTCACAATCTCACTTAGACCTCCACCATCAACTGAAACTTCTCTCATACCAACAATTTCTTAGATGTGTTGATTGCTGAGTGTACTGGCCTTTCTCTTGTCTCTCCACCTTTGAACATTTTGATAACCCCCTTTCACATGCTTCTTTCCTGGTTCTCCACTGATCTAATCAGTCTTCAGAATCCTTTTATTGAATCATCATGAGTCCTCTGTCCTAGGCCCTCTTCTCTCTCTCTCCACTATTTCTAATGACCATATCATTTCCTATCAATTCAATTGCCATTTCCATGCAGGTGACTCCCTTATCTATGTGTTCAGCACTGATCTCTGCCATAGATTTAGATTGGAAGGAAGCTGAGAGGTCAACTAGTGCAACCCCCCTTATTTTACTGAGCAAGATACTTCCACATAGATGGCCCATAGGCATCTTAAACTTAATATGTCCAAGACAGAATTCATTATCTTCCACCTAAATCTGCCTCTCCTCCAGACTTCCAGTCTCTTTTGAAAGTAGCACCATCGGGCGGCTAGGTAGCACAGTGGATAAAGCATAGGCCCTGGATTCAGGAGTACCTGAGTTCAAATCCGGCCTCAGACACTTGACACTTACTAGCTGTGTGACTCTGGGCAAGTCACTTAACCCTCATTGCCCTGCAAAAAAAAAAAAAGAAAAGGAAAGAAAGTAGCACCATCCCTTTAATTGCCCAGTTTTGAAATCTGTCATCTTTAACTCTTTCCATTGCCACCCAAGCCCTCCATTTCCATTCAGTTGCCAAGTTTTGTCAATTCTACTCCACGATACCTTTTGCAGTCATTCCCTCCTCTCCACTTACATTACAGCCACCCTAGTTCAGGTGTTCATCTCCTCTCAACTGAACCATTTAATAGCCTCCTGAATGGTCTCCCTGTTTCCAGTCCCTTTCTCCTATAATCCATCCTCCACGCAGCTGACAAAATATCTTCTAACCACATGTCTAAACAAGATCTCTTCAGGTTTTGCAGACTTATTTTATCACATCCTTTCACCCACTCTTCATTCCTTCCAAATTGGCCTCCTGGTTGTTGCATCAACTCCCACTCTCTTGCCCAAGCCTACAATTTACTTGTTCCTCACCTCTACCTCTTAGGTTACTGGGATTCCTTGAAGGCTCAGCTAAGGTGTCAACTCCTCCATGAAGCCTTTCCAGATGCCTATGGTTGCTAATGATTTCTCCCTCCTTAAATCATCTTGAATTTATTCATTTCCATGTAGAACATGAGCTCCAGGGGCAGCTAGGTGGCGCAGTAGGTAAAGCACCAGCCCTGGATTCAGGAGGACCTGAGTTCAAATCCAGCCTCAGACACTTGACACTTACTAACTGTGTGACCTTGGACAAGTCACTTAACCTTCATTGCCCCGCCCAAAAAAAAAAAGAACATGAGCTCCTTGGAAATGGGAACTTGTGTCTTGACTTGTGTCTTTTATCAACCAACACCTAACACAGTGCCTTCTTCAAAATAGGAACTTGATAAACATTTATTGAATCAAAAGCAGATTCAATGATAGTGCCAGCAATGTGTTTTTCTCCTAGTGTGGGTGGGTCTGTAACATTCAGTCCAACTGATTCTTTTTCCCTTTTTATACAAAGCACACTCCCTGGAAAAATATCGATGGGCTGCCCTGCTGCCGGGAGCAGAAACCAAGGCCTGTAGGACTTAATGCCTCATCTGCAAAACTCCTATCCTAGTGCCCTGCTGTCCTGATGAGTTGTTGCCTCAGTCATCCTCTCCATGTAGGCCCAGCTCCAGCCAGCTTCACCTCACTTCCTAGCCAACAATTCTTCACCAAGCACCAAGCCACTGCTTCCTATCCTTGGCCTGCCCTGCTCCTTATTCCCAATTCTGAGACCAAAATCCAATCAATTCTATCATGATTCATGAAAATGAAATAGCCCAAATCTCCTGGATTAGATGGAATCAAGCTACTTCTCCTGTGGCTCCACTCAGCATCCCAACTTTCTAAGACAAAACATATGCTCGCAAATGGACTATCTCCCCCATTAGAATGTAAACTCATTGAGGACAACTTTTTTTTTTTCCAATACCTGAGCATTTAACACCTTCTTGTTGTTGTTCAGTGGTGCCCAACTCTCTGTGACCCCAATTCGGGGTTTTCTTGCCAGAGATACTCAAGTGGTTTGCCATTTCCTTCTCCAGCTCATTTTACAGACAAGGAAACTGAGGCAAACAGGGTTAAGTGACTTGCCTAGGGTCACATAGCTAGTTCAAACCTGAGGCCAGATTTGAATTATTCAGGTCTTCTTGACTCCAGAGCCAACGTTCTATCTACTGCACGACCGACCGAGCACTTTTAAAAATGCTGGAGTTTTGGGGCAGCTAGGTGGCACAGTGGATAAAGCACCTGCCCTGGATTCAGGAGTACCTGAGTTCAAATCCGGCCTCAGACACTTAACACTTACTAGCTGTGTGACCCTGGGCAAGTCACTTAACCCCAATTGCCTTACCGAAAAAAAAAATGCTGGAGTTTTTCCATTCATTTATTCATTTTTAAGAGAACACATAGGACCAGATCCAATCCCACATAGTGTGATGGGAAGAGCATTGAACTTAGGAGTCAGGTACCCTGGGTGTAAACATTGGCTTTGCCATTGAGAAATCATGTGACCTTGGGCAACCCCTCTGAGCCTCTTCCTTCTTTTTAAAACTGAAAATAATTGCACTTGAGCTACCTACCTCACAGCACTGTTGTGAGGATCAAATAAAATTGTATACAGTGAAATATTAAAATCAGCTATCATAATTCTATTGAGAAGGGCCTTGAAACATCCCACTTCCATTTTCTGCTCCCTTCATGCATTGCTTCAGTTTTTTCCATCCAGCAACATCTCTATATCTGCATCTGACACCATGTGATGAAGTCCCCATAAAATGCTCACAGCCGCACCGTGACAGCAAGAGACCCAGGCAAACTGCCTATCCATCTGCTTGGGAGAGATGGGCTTTGATATATGACGTGTTAGCCCTTTTCTATCAATGGCACAGCAGTGCTCCACAAATGGAGGGAGAATAGGGGCTATAACTCACAAGAAGTGGAGCCAGGAGTGAATTATGAAAGTCATTCCCTGGTAACTGTAATTATTTTCCTCCTTATCCTCTGCACTATGGATCACAGGTTAGAGGAAGCTGAGACTAAATGTAAGAGGCAGAAAGCTTCTTCTGGAAGCAGCCTTCACTTCAGCTCTCACTTGCCCTGTGGCCAAGCACTTCCACTCCAAACCAGAGATCCCTGTTTATGCCCATTAATAACCTCCTCCGTATTAATGAATTGTGCACACGGTGCCATCCATTAAGGCAGTGTTTGGAAAATTCTTTGTGCTTCAAATGCCTTTTTTCCCTCTGGGCACACATCATTGTTACTCAAAGCATCAACATAGCAGAGGCTAGCATCTTGTCTTTATTTGAGTGTTTCCATGAAAGGTTCAATAACAAAATAATGTAATCATGAGACTCCACGTGCCAAATTTAGGGAGCCAATTTCTGAGACCTACCTGTTTAAAAGCATCAGTGAGGGAAAAGTTCATCTCTTTTGGTTGGATACAGATCAAGAGAAGGGGAGAGAACCCAAAAAGTATAGAAGACAGACAAAAGGTCTGGCCCTCAGAAAGGGATATTTCTCCTTCTTTGGATTGGCAGTGGGACATAACTAAGAATAATAGCAGCTAGCATTAATGTTAACTCATTTGATCGTCACAAACCCAGAAGGTCGGTGTTGTTATTATCCTCATTTTACAAATGAAGAAATCGAGGCTGAAAGAGACTAAGTCACTTGCTCAGGTTCTCACTTCTAGTTAAGTGTCTGAGGAAGGTCTTCCTGGCTTTGAACCCCATGGTCTATCCTCTGTACCACCTACAGATGTGAAAAAGTATAGGCAACAGCTGTCGAGTCACAAAGAAAGAAAAATAATCTCAATCATTTCAGGAAAAAGCTTCATCAAGCCACAATGGGTAGCATATGAGGAAAAAACTTATCAGAAAGTGGAATAGGTTAGCTTAGGAGGAGGTATATTGATCTATATTACAGAGGAGAATCCTTTTGGGGGTTTGGGTTGGATTAGCTGACCTCTTATTCCTTTCAAAATTCTAAAATTCTGGGATTCTATGGTTCCACAATCTGATTTATTGAATAACAGACACTAGAATTCAAGTCAAGGCAGGAAGCAGAGTGTAGAGAAATCTGCTTCTAGAAATGTTGTCAACTATTCCTCATCGCTTGAAGATCTTGTTCATAGAATGGTCAATTTTCCTCTGCAGGATACAGACCCCAGATACTTGAGAGTCATATCAGATTTGAGAGTTCCCCCTTTGAAAATAATATGGTTAGGGGGGTGGCTAGGTGGCGCAGTGAATAAAGCACCGGCCCTGGATTCAGGAGTACCTGAGTTCAAATCCGGCCTCAGACACTTGACACTTACTAGCTGTGTGACCCTGGGCAAGTCACTTAACCCCCATTGCCCTGCAAAAAACAAAAACAAAACAAAAACAAAAAAAAGAAAAGAAAAGAATATGGTTAGATGAAGGCTGTGCCTACCCAGACAAAGCAAAAATGGAAAACTGAGAGAATTTTCTGCATAATTAAATAAAAGAATACATATCTTGGTCTCAACTATTTGAATATTTCTTACATAAGTATTTGAATGGTTTCACTTGGCTAGACAATTGCCTCAGTTCTCCTCCGCAGAGACAGTCTCTCTGAATTGGCCATGGCAACTAAAGGTTCGAAATTACACTGATCTCGAGTCTCCCTTTAAATGTCTAGTTATGTGCCAACCCAGCCCTATTGGGATAGATTGCTCAGAGGGAAAAACTAATGAAGCAAGAGTAACAATGGTTGACTTTGTTCGAGTATTTTAAGATTTGTTAAGAGTCTCAGGTTCTTTTATTTTATCCTGCCAACAATCCTGGGAAGTAAGTGCTATTATTTTTACAGATGAGGAAACTGAGTCACAGAAAGGCTAAGAGATTTGCCCAGAGTCACATAGCCAGTATCTCAGGTGGAATTTGAACCCTGGATTTCCTGACCCTGAATTCTATCTACTATTCTACCTTGCTTCTTAAAGGTCCCAAGTGAAAAGTTCCCTGAGCAAGTACAATCAGCCCCTAGGAAAAGAGAGTTTCCTATATCCACTTAGCAATCTTTGTCAATTGAAATGACCCTTAGCTGATTTCCACCAGGAAACAGTTTGGTCTCCCAGGCTGAGGAAGAACATGAGGGTGGGAGGGGAAAGACAAAATGTTAAGAGCAACTGGTTAGACTTCAGAATAGGTTCAGTCTTGTTCTTGACGGCTGTTACCATAGCCAGTCTAGATTCTTTAAGTCTGCCAGGGTACTCCCAAACTGAGAAAGATAAAGTTTCCAAGTGGCATGCCCTAATGGGTTCAGTAATTTCTGAGGATAAGTAGCATCAGAAAGGGAAAGTGTGAGCCAATGACGGAAGTGCTTTCTTCTTTGATGCCTATCAGGGCCTGAAACTGGACCTTACATAGTCAAGGGTCAGTTAGGCACACATTAAATACTTTCTGGATTATCCACAATGCCCTTGTCCTGTTCTTTGAATGCTAATGGACCATATGACTTGTTCATAGGATTATGGGCTGGGAACTAGAACAGACCTTAGAGATCATCTAGTTCAACCCTTCACTTTACAGATGAGGAAACTGAGGGCCAGAGAAGTTAAATACCCTGCCCAGACTCACAAAGGCAATAAGTGATAAAGCTGGAGTTTGAATTCAGGTCTGAGATTCCAAATTCAGTACTCTTTCCACAGGACCACAACTGCCTCAGTTGACATTCACCAGAGAATGCAAATTAATCAAATTATTCTAAGAAAGACAAAATCGAGGGTTCCAGTTCTGTTGGACGGGTGTTTCATCATGGATTCCAAAGTCAAACAGAAATGACTTTTGGATTCTCTGTGCTACTGAATTTTCTGTACTACTTACTGTTCACCTCCATTAGCAAGGAATTAGAGAATGGACTATAAAAGCACCAGCAAGAAGCATTATGGGATTTTTTCCACAGGCATTAGTCCTTGCTAAAAGCAGTATAATAAAATAATAAAGGACTTGGTGCAGTGAAAATATATTGTACTGATAGTTAAGAACCTAGATTTAAATGCTAGCTCTGACACTTACTAGTTGTGTGACCAGAAGTAACTTAAACTCAGTTTTCCTCATCTGTAAAGTGGGAATAATACTATTTGTTTCATGGGGTTGTTATAAGAAGAAAGTTTAATAAACTAAAAATTATTGTATGCATAGGAATTATTATTAGTGTTATTCTTAATTCTGAATACTTTGAAGGGACTTGGAAGAGTATCTATAGCCTGGGGTTCCAATAGCCTGAATCATCCCAGATTTCCAACCTATCTAATCTGTCCCTCAAAATATGCTCTGTGGTCCCTCATGCCCCACCTCCCAAATCTGGGGAATGTCCAACATAAGGGGACTCCAACTTGTCAATACTAAAGTCAATCTCTAAACACCAAAGCCATGAAGATACATTGATACTATCCTTAACTAATGAATGAGGGTTGTGGTAACGTCTCTTCTCCTAAAGGGTATCAATTAGCCTCCCTGTATTTCTTTGACACAAAAAAATTCCATTAACTAGATGCAATAGGGGCGGCTAGGTGGCACAGTGGGTAAAGCACTCGCCCTGGATTCAGGAGTACCTGAGTTCAAATCCGACCTCAGACACTTGACACTTACTAGCTGTGTGACCCTGAGCAAGTCACTTAACCCCCATTGCCCCGTCAAAAAAAAAAAAAAAAACCTACATGTAATAGGACACCCTCTGCCTTTACAATAAAGGTCATTTTTCCATTGGCTTTACTTTGAATATTAAATAATAGAACCTGGAAGAGACCTTAGAGGTTGTCTAGTCCAAAACTCCTTTCATTTTACAATTAAGGAAACCGCCTCTGAAAGGTCTAGTGCCTATTCCATTCAAGGCTCTATACTAAGCAATAGACTTGAATTTGATTCTTCCTGCTATTAAATGTGGAATAATATTAAGCCTTCTATGTCATATAAACACAAGAAGGATGTTGAGTTTATCTCTTCCAGGAGCTTTTGACACCACTAAAAGAGTGGCTCTACTTCACCGACATCTCACTGCTTAAGGTTGGTGTCAATGTGTTTTCATGGCCTTTAAAAAATTGTTATTAATCTGGAAAGCTTTGGCTGTGTATTTTTTTTTCAAAGCCTGTTCTCTTTGGGGTTTTTGTTCCTTTAGAGTAGATAGGTAGGACAAGGCAAGATCTCTCCTCTATCATCTTCACCACATCAATCATTGAAATGCTCATGACATGATTCCTGGCTCTGAGAGGGTGGGAAGCTCCCCAAAGACTCAATCCCCATCTACTTCTTACCCCTTTGTAGGGGGTTCAGTGACATCTGATCCTTTGCCAGGCTCCTATCAGGTATGTCTATTCCATAAGGAAAGGGATGGCATTGTAACTGGAAGAAAGGTGTTGGTAAATACAAGAAGTCATCATCTAAAATGCCCCAACATTAGAAAGTCATTCCTTCAAGTTAATAAGACCTAATTCCATCTAAGATATTTACAGAGTTTAAAAGACACCTCTGAGGCCATTTAGTCTAACCCATATCTCCTACAGAATAATAAAAACCTCCAGTGAGAGGGAAATTATTACCTCCAGAGCCTGCCCTTCGCACCATGGGATAGCTCTGCCTATTCAGAGCTTGCTCATAACAAAGGGAGCCACCCTAAAACCAAGTACATGATTCCAAATTCCAAAGTTAGCAAAAATGGTGGTGAAACTCATGGAAAAAAAATCCCTTTCAATCTCTGGCTTTAAACATTTACTTCAAGCCAGGTAGCCCATTACATCTTGGAGTTTTATCCTTTGATTTTTTACCTGAGTTTATCTCAATCCCTTATAATGAGAAATTAAAGAGAGGAAGAAGGTGAAGTTGGGAAGGTCTATCATGAAGGTTGGAAGAAACTCCTATATTACCAAAGTCACATCTATGAACTTCTCCAAGGTCAAACTCCTTCTTGTCCCAAGGTCATACTCTCTCTTCCTAATGAGGAGGATCAAATTCCTGTACTATCAAAACAGTGGGTGGAGTTTCTCAGGATAGGACTTCCAGGGTAGGATGAAGCCCCCATGTACTGCCACTTGGTACAAAGTGAGCAGTGTAACACAAGGTGAAATTGGTGGCCAACCATCTAGGAAGGCAATTTGGTACCATAAAAAGAGAATTGGGGGGCAGCTAGGTGGCACAGTGGATAGAGCACCGGACCTGGATTCAGGAGGACCTGAGTTCAAATCTGGCCTCAGACACTTAACACTTACTAGCTGTGTGACCCTGGGCAAGTCACTTAACCCCAATTGCCTCACCAAAAAAAAAAAAAAACAAGAGAGAGAGAGAGAGAGAGAGAGAGAGAGAGAGAGAGAGAATTGGACTATGAATCAAAAGACCTGGGTTCAAATCTTCTTTTAATATTTGCGTGACCAAGAGCAAGTACTCTACAAATATTTTCTCATTTGATCCTCACAACAACCCTGAGAGATAGATGAAATTATTATCCTCATTTTACAGATGAGAAACCAGAGACAGAAGTTAAGTGACTTGCCCAGAGGCACATAGCTAGTAAATGTTCATGGCTATATTTGAACTCAGGTATTCCTGAGTCAGGGTCCATCATGGTTTTTGCTATGTCCTGTAACCCACCTTATAGGTGAGTCACTAACTTTCTCTGAGCCTTTGTTTCCTCCTCTGTAAAATGGGAGTGTCAACACCCACAGCTTCTATCCCATAGTATCATTGAGAGGATTAAATGAGATTAAGTATAAAAAGTATACTTTGCATACCTTGAAGCATTACTGTCAGTGATAATGTGCTATTATAGAAACTATTATTATTATCATCCTCATCATCATGAGTAAAAATTGGTTAGGAAGTCCATTAGGAGAAACTGAAATAATCCAGGGAAGAATGAGTGAATGTGGATTATAGTTTATAAATTAAATCTGGCTCTGGACATTGAAATAAAGCACTAGGAAAATCTTCTCACTATTCTTAGGTATAGTAGAGGTTAAAAGGATTGAATTCCTACTTGTTGGGGGAAGCCTGAGAGAACGAGAGGAAGTGGGTAGAATGAGCAATAAAATAGTGACAGAGCAAACCCCACAAGTACCACAAAACAATTGAGTATTAAATATTTGGACGTTATTTAGGGCATAACTACCAAGCTCATATATTTTCAACCACACGGAAATTCTTGGACTCCACCAGTGTTTTTTTTTTTAAGGTTTCCAGGGCACATGTGAAAACAATCACCAAGGAGATAAGTGATTGATCTGTGTGGATATCTTTTCCCCCTGTTTATTTGCTGGTGCCAGTGCAGGAGTCCAACTTCCCACCCAATGAGTCAGATCACTGTAGGTCAGCTAACTGTCAATCTTGTCATTTAGCCAGTAGCACCCCTGTGCCTCCCCTAGAAGTTTTTAGCCTTCTGGGTCATGATGCCCCTCATTCTTAGTCACCAATCAGCTTTAGCTGCAGCCTTATCAAACCCATGACCTCTTCAATCTCTAACAGTCAAACCCAGGGAAACTTTGTGGGATGGCATGATGAGGTCCACCTTAACACATAGGCAAAGGAGGGGAGGTAATGCCCCTGGGGGCACCACACAAAGACTGGGCCCTGGCTTCTCAAAGGTTACGCCAATAGAGAGCAGGTCTCATGGGATTTTAATCTTCATTAACGAAGAGAGCACTCAAACAAGCACAACTGCAGATCTTTTAAAATATTGAGGAAAAACAAAAACATTTTCTCCCTTTCTTTCCATCCATCTTCTTTAATATCTAACCCAACAATCAACCACAGTGTGAAATCCCCCAAAAGCAGAACATCCCCCTTTTGAATTAAGGCATGATATCTCTACCAGTCCCCTTTTAAAAGGCATAAGTTCCTAGGAGGACAATATGGACATCTTAGTTTTAATGTACTGAGTCACCTAGCTAAAACCAAAACACAGGAAAGATAGATTTTAATGAATGGAACAATGATGGGCAACCCAAAATGAGCAGCCTGGATTCGGTACTGCATTTAAGGTACCAAGTATTAACTCTTAGAATTAACACTGGGGTCAGTAGGCACTTGGGAGTGCAGTGGTGCACAAATAGTAACTTGAGAAGGACATGGCAATAGAAAATGGAAGGGCACCAAAGACAGACCATTGTCTACTTGACTGTATGCTTTTACCCAGGGTCAAGCCTGATTCATCTCTGCAGGCATAACCTCCTCTATGAAATCTTTCCTGATTCCTGATCTAAGGTCAATAAGTCATTTCCCCTCCCAGGACCTCACTTTCCTTATCTGTAAAATTAGAAGACTGAACAAGATGATCTCTAAGTTCCCTTTATAATTCTGAATATTCCCAGCTTCGCCAGGGGCTGACCCTGAAGCGATAAGTGTTCTCTTCCTCCTGGTATTTCTCAAGAGCACCTTAGACATTTCTTTTGCCCCCATGACTCCCTGTCTTGAATTATATTTGTCTCTGTTCATATCATCTCCTTCCCCCAAAATAAATGATAAACTCCATGAGGGTAGGGACAATGTAGGTATTTATTTTTCTACCTATTGGGCATTTAATGAGTGTTGTGGTATTCATGTTGCCTTATAACCATCTACACCAGGATCGTACAAGCTCCTTGACCACTTCAATATAAACCATGCTCAACATTTTTGTGAGCACCTACTATGTGTAAAGTACTGTGCCTGGTAGTAGTTCAGATATAGCCCCTATTCTCGTAGAATTTACAGCTTATTAGTGAGATAGGGCATATGCACAAATAACTATATTATATAAAGCATAGCGGAGTTACAAGCAAAATGTTCACATAAAGTCAAGGGGAAGAAAAATCATGATCACCTAGAGGGGATCCTGGAGGAGGTGGCATTTGAGTTGAGTTGTAAAGGATGGAAAACAGTGTTCTTTCCCTTTTTTAAAAAAACTCAGAGTCCTTCTTATATTCTTGATAAATTCTAAGCATATGCCCAGTTTGGGGGATCCAAAGATAGCTAAGTGGAAAAGTGGGTAGAGTGATGAATTTAGAGTCAGGAAGACCTGAGTTCAAATGCTGCATCAGATTGTATGACCCTGGGTGAGTCACTTAACCTTTTTTCAGCCTTGGTTTCCTCATCTGTTAAATGGGGATAATAATAGCACCAAATTCCCAGGGTTTTGTGAAGATCAAATAAGATAAACTATGTAAAACACTTTGCAAACTTATAAAGTAATGTTTTGTTGTTGTTGTTGTCATCACTTTATACAGAGTCAGGAGCAGGGACATCAAAGGTAGCACTTGACCTATGGTCCTTCTTGACCCAGAAGTCTGATACAGGACCCTGCACTCTATCACCCTTGACCTATTCCCCACTTTCCTTCTGTGCTCAATGTGCCTAGATGCCTTTCACATAGGATGAACACAGTATCCAGTCCTGACTTCTAACAAATCTCTCCTCAAAACCTGAGATAGTATTTGTAATCTAGCACATAGTAGGTACTATATAAATACTTATTCCCTTTTCCCTTCCCCTTTTTCAAAGACTGAGTTTGGCTTCCTGTTGAAATATCCCTGTCCTCACCTTTACAAAAATCACCTGACTCCATTTTCTCTAAATTAGAATAATCTCTCATCTGGTTTTAGGAGTCTTTAATATTCTGATTGTACAAACACACATGCCAACCCATACAAAACAGCCCTACAAAGTGTGACTAGTGGGTGAGGGGGGCAATGGTAAGCGCCATCCCCCTCCATGCCCTCCCTGCCAGGGAATAAAAAATGTTTACATTAGAGATTTTTCCTTTGGGTTAAGTCCTGACTATCCCAGGCATTCTCTTAAAAAAAAAAAAAAAGCAAACACCCCAAGGAAAGGTCATACATTAAACAAAAGGACATAGCAAAAAGAGATGAAAAACATCCCAGGCTAATAACCTTGGGCAAATGCCTAAAGCGCTTCATTTGGGATGTGAACTAAGGGAAATCAAACCCTACTGAGGTCAATAAGTCATTTCCCCTCACTGGACCTCATTTTCCTTATCTGTAAAATTAGAAGACTGAACTAGCTAATCTCTTAAATTCCCTTCCATGCTAAGATTTCATGATTCTGAATATCCCCAATTTTGCCAGGGGTCTGCCCAGATAACACAAAGTCTATACATATATGTTGCCATTTAAATTTACAGTGAGCCTACTTTTTTCCAACTTACAGAACACTAATTAAATATCAGTTTAAAAAAGTCTCAGGCTTTTGCTTCAACCCTATCCCTGATGCTTTTATTCAGCGAGGAAGGCCAAGGGGACCCAACCCAGGATACACATACTTCTCTCCCAGAAGGCACAAGAAGCATGTCTGAGGAATGTGGGGAATATTTGGTAAATAATTATACTATACTATTAAGAGTGATTTATCGGGGCAGCTAGATGGCGCAGTGGGTAGAGCACCAGCCCTGGAGTCAGGAGTACCTGAGTTCAAATCCGGCCTCAGACACTTAACACTTACTAGCTGTGTGACCCTGGGCAAGTCACTTAACCCCAATTGCCTCACAAAAAAAAAAAAAAGAATAATAAAAAAAAGAGTGATTTATCTCTTTATTTCTTAAATGTCTGTACATGGTAAATGCTAGAATTTATTCCCTCTTATAATGAAGAGGAGGTGCAGGTAGGTTAGCTGAAAACCAAGGGGACAAAAACTGAAAAAAGTTGGGAACCCCTGCAAGAACAATCTATCTTACTTAGGTCCCATGACATTTATAGTGTAGCTTTCAAGGACTCTGATGGCCAAGGGAAGAGGATGTATCCCTCACCCCATATCTCTTCACCCCATATCTCTATGCCCATCTGCGCCCAACAGCCCCAAATGTCTCACAGTCCCTTTTCCAGTCTCTAGCTGCTTACTTATCAAGAAGGATAAAGCAGGTGTCAAAGCAGACCCAGTTCCTAAGACAAAGGAAGGGTAAATCTGCTAAAAACAAAAACAAAAACAACCCTCCTGAGGCTCCCTCCCTGACCACCCCAATTCATGCCCTAGTGTGTTAGTGAACCCTTCCACTCCATGTGGCTCTACTGAAATCAGTAAATCTGTTACCACTAAAGAAAATGCCCTCTTGTCCTTCACTAGAGATGACTGGTGGTCTGCAAATGTGCATTTCTACAACACACCTGAAACCTGTTACTTCCTGGTAGCAAATGCTTAACCATGACACAGTAAGTGTCCAAAGGATAAGTTACAAGTCAGAAACATCTGGTGAGTGTTATTCTGCTTATGTGAATGCAGTCTCCACTGTATAGTCGAATTTATGCCAGGCAAAGGCTATATGAGGTATCCATTGATCCCAAGTACAGTCACCATCCTTTTGAAAGGCTATAGCTAAAAATAAGAACGTAATAATTCCAGTATGATAGACAATGTTATTATAATATCATAAAGCATAAAAATAGCTCTCCTTTGTATCTTGCCTTATGGTTACAAAGCACTTTATAAACTTATCTAATTTGTTTCCCTACAATGACCCTGAGAGGTGAGGAGTTTCAGTATTCTTAACCCCATTTTATCTATAAGGAAACTAAAATTCAGTGAAGTTAAATAGGTTGCCCAAGTTCAAATGACTAGGAAATGACAGTGGGGGTGGGGGGCCCTGAGCTCAGATATTCCAACTCCAAATTCCATTGCCCCCTGCCCAATGGCTCGAATGAAGACCTTAGATGCTGGAGTCATTGCCATAGACTGACCTCCAAAGTATTGGTCTAAATTTTCCACTAAATTGCCACTGACCGAGGGTCCGTTATGCCTCATTTTCATCTGGATTTCCCAACTTACATTCAAATCAATGCAATGATTTTTTAAAAGAGTCCAGAGGACTGAAGATGAAGCTTGCTACCCACCTCCAATAATAATAATCAATAGTAATAATAATGATAGCTAACACTTATAATGTGCTTACTATGTACCAAGGCAATGTGCTAAGCACTTGATAGATACTATCTCATTTGATTTTCATGACAACCGTGGGAGGTACATGCTATTATTACCCAATTTTACGGATGAGGAAACTGAGGCAAACAAAAGTTAAGTGACTTGCCCGAGGTCACCTCTCTAGAAAATGTCTGAGATTAAATTTGGACAGAATTCTATCCACTGTGTCTATAGGTTATGAACCTAAAATAGATAATGCGTCATTCATTTTTGGACATGGCTAATGGGAGAATTTGTTTTACTGACGTAGGTATATTTATTATGAGGGTTTTCTTTTTATTTTAATTGTTCAATTGGGATGAGTGGGAAGAAAAGATAATAAATGCTTGTAAAACTAATAATTTTAAATTTTAAAAAATTAACAACTTAAAAGAATAAGATAAAATGCATCCCTTTCTCTGGTCTAATAAAATCCACAGAGGATTAGCCCATCTTTTGTCTGAAATGAACTAGATGCAATTCAGGAGGAAAGCTCCCTGTTGAGGAGCAGAGCTAACCTTGTAGGGAGGCAGTATAGGTAGTAGGGGATCTGGAAAGACCTCTTTGCCCACAAAAATTTCTCCTGCCACCCAGAAACTCATCAATAGTAATCCTACTCTAGATTTCTTTCTTAAAATGGCAGCCATGGGGCAGCTAGGTGGCACAGTGGATAGAGCACCAGCCCTGGAGTTAGGAGGATCTGAGTTCAAATTCGGTCTCAGACACTTAACACTTAATAGCTATGTGACCCTTGGCAAGTCACTTAAGCCCAATTGCCTCACCCCCCCCCAAAAAAAAAATTGCAGCCATCCCTAAGAGGGCTAAACATTGAATCCTTAGTACTTTCGTGTTAATAAATGTAGCAGCCTATTCACTTGGAAAAAGGCAGGAGACAGCCCAAGCATAAGAGCACATGGCCCATAGAAGTGGAAGAAGCATAAATAATCAATTCAATTCGATCAACATTTATTAAGCACCTAATATGTGCCAAGCAGAGTGAATTTCATTGTCAGAAAGTATCTCAGTGTCTGTCTGACCCAACCTCTACCTGAAATAAATTTCTTCTATAACATCCCCAACAAGTGGCTATTTAACTTTTACTTTAAAATCTCCAGTGAGGGGGAACCCACAACCTCCTCAGTCCATTCCATTTTTGGATAGCTCTCATTGTTAGGAAGTTTTTTCCTGGTATCCGAGTCTAAATCTGCCTCTTGGCAACTTCCATCAACTGCTCCTTATTCTGTCCTCAGGGGCCAAGCAGAACAAATCTAATTCCTTTTCCAGGTAGTAGCTCTTCAAATACTTGAAGGGCATTAAAAGCAGAGAAAAAGCTCGCTGACATGGGCCAGTCCCACAGAGCAGTATAGATTTACTCCAAAGAACAAAAGAGACAGTTTGCAAAGTGTAAGGAAAGCCAGCCTTGAAGCCAGGAAGCCTGGGGAACGTTCTATTGTTCCCTCTGACATGCACTGGCTATGTGACTTTGGAAATTGGTCAAGGGACTTCACTCACCTAGGAATTCTCTAAACCAATGGAATTATAACTCTAATCCCTAGTCCTGATCCCCAAAGAACAAGACCTATGCATGGAATCAAGGTTATATATCAACACCATTTTCATTCAGAGTCATTTGCTCAACACAGCATAAGCACCTGAAAAATTGTTAAATTGCATGGTACAATGGAAACAACATTGGCTCTAGAGATAAAGAAGTTGTATTCAAAGCCTGCCTCTGATGCTTACTGGGTAACCTTAGACAAGTCACTTAAAATCCCTGGTCCTCAGTTTCCTCCTCCTTGAGGGGGATGCACCAGAAGACCCCTGAGATTATTTTTAGCTTTTATGGTCCTGTGAAATGAAATTAATTGAATCAGGGGCCAGGAACCTAGAAGAGCAGGACATAAATAGCCAGGAAGCTGATCCAGTAACCACCAAGTGACACCCTCATGCATCACTTCCCGACTGCTTTCCCATGTGTCTGAAATTTATTAAGGAATTTTAACACACACACACACACACACACACACACACACACACACACACACCTCAGAGCCAGTCTGGTCACAAACACTGCCTTTCTGGTAACAGTAACAGTCACTAGATACACGCATCCTATTTTCAAAACTGTGATGCCTCAAAACCTATAAACTGAATCTTTTATAGGTCGGGAACCTTTCAAAGGAATGAGCAAAGAGTAGACAATGTTTTGTCAGAAGAAGATATGCTATTTTCTTCTTCTTCTTCTTCTTCTTCTTCTTCTTCTTTTGGTGAAGAAATTGGGTTTAAGTGACTTGCCCAGGGTCACACAGCTAGTAAGTGTCAAGTGTCTGAGGCCAGACTTGAACTCAGGTCCTTCTGACTCCAGGGCTGGGGCTCTATCCATTGAATCACCTAGCTGCCCCCAAAATATGTTATTTTCTAAAGAAGAGGCTACCTTTGAGAAATGCTCAGGGGCATGTCAGAAAACCAGTAGGTAAGGAAGGTAGCTGTTTGTCCTTCCTTCTCAAAGAGGACCATGACTTTGGGAGGTGATGTCATGATTTGCAGTGAATTGGATTTAAGTGAGGGAGGGCTGTGCAAAGTCACCAGTCTCACTTTCTCCTCCAGAGCCACTTGGGTCCAGTGGCAACATATACAAAGATGTCCGAGGCAATTGGGGTTAAGGGATTTGCCCAGGGTCACACAGCTAGTAAATGTCTGAGGTGAGATTTGAACTCAGGTCCTCCCAACTCCAGGGCCAGTGTTCTATCCACTGTGCTACCCATCTGCCCCTCAGGTAAAGAAGGTATGGTCATATCAGATGAGGTTGACAAATTCTATCATACTAGAGTGGGGCCTAGGAGTCTGGGGGGATAAGCTGTGGCTAGGGATGATGGATGATAGAGACTAAACTAAAAATTGGAGTGGTCTGTGGTAGAGAAACCCATTCAAGGATATGAAAGGCCTGGGTTCTAATCCAAACGCTTTATAATAGCTATGGGGCTGGAAGGCATTTAAACTCTCTGAGCATCTGTTAAATGAGGGTAACAATATCTGTCCTGCTTATCTCACAAGGTTGACTGGAAGCTCAATGACAAGGATAGTAACAGAAATGTAAAATAATAGTAAGAAACAGAAATAGAAAAGGCCTTGGTTCTGGAATGATTAGACCAGATTTAAATGCTGACTCCAATAACTACTAGCCTTAGCCCTGTGACTCAAGTTACTCAGATTCTCAGCTCAGTTTCCTCATCTATAAAATGGGAATAAAAATCACTGCACTATCTTCTGCTGAGAGTTGTTGTGAGAAAAGTGCTCTGTAAACCTTCAATTGCTATTTTTTGTAAAAAGTGGTCTATCATAAAAAAGCAATGTGGAGTGCTCTGCTGGGGTATCTGAATAGGCTGGTGCCTAATGAATTACTGGATTATAAAATAATAATAAACTGGCTTTTAATAATACCAACAGCTATAATCATATATGCTGGCAAAGCATGCCTTAAATTCTGAAGAGGGATAGGATGCCACACCTAGAATCATAACAAAAGAAGTTCACTTGGATGGACCCTAACCAACTCCACCCTGATGAGGATAGCCAAACCCTCATAAGTATCCCTCTACTTACCTTTCAATGAAGCAACATGTGACAAAGCTTGAGCGTAGGTGGCTGTGTTCAGGAGCGTTCCAGGTAAGCACGAAGGGAAGAAAGGACCTGTGGGGCCCACAGTTCGACTCAGGCTGGTAAAGAAAGAAAATCACTTAGCAACGAATCCAATCTCTGTGAATGGCCACAAGACCTCCCATGGGATGGGAATCTGTCCTCCCTTACCTCTGCTGGGCCTCCAGGGTATCCTTTTTGTTCCGAGTTTGTTCCACTGGGGAGGGGGAATTGATGTTTCTCACTGGTGGGGTCACCTCTGTCATTGGCTCTTTGGGGCCCTCCTGATCGGAAGCCCCTCTTTCTGTTTTCCTCCATTTTGCTCTTCGATTCTGAAACCATACCTAAGACGTGATTGGAAATCATCAACCACCAGAGTCAGCAAATTTGTTCCCCAAATACATTGTATTAATAAAAGGACTTGGGGGCAGCTAGGTGTCACAGTGGATAGATAGATCACTGGCCCTCGGTTCAGGAAGACCTGAGTTCAAATCCAGCCTCAGACACTTGACACTTACTAGCTGTGTGACCCTGAGCAAGTCACTTAACCCTCATTGCCTAGCGAAGAAGAAGAAGAAGAAGAAGAAGAAGAAGAAGAAGAAGAAGAAGAAGAAGAAGAAGAAGAAGAAAATATAAAAGGACTTGAATTCTCTGAAATTCTGTTCAGTTCTCAAAAAACTTTTTTTCTTTTTAAAATTCATTTGCCAGAAGGATGACCTTGGATAAAGTCACTTCATCTCTCTTTCCCAGTAAAATGAGGTGTTTTGAGTATATCAATCAATCAACAAGCAATTATTAGACCCTACTATGTGCAGGCACTAGATTAAGCAACAGATAATCTGTAATCCATCATTGGGAGGGGGTGTGTTCACAGGAAGCCTAGCAAGTCTCATCTTGTTCAGCCCAAAGTGACCCATAGAAATGAGCAAAATGCTCCAGCTCTTTACATTTTCTGGATTCAAGGGTTTTAAGTAAAACTGTCTCTATTCCCTTGAGGAGAATTCTAGTTTTAAAGTGGTGGTTTAGCAGCAGTTGTAGATGTATTATTATTGTTGCTATTACTGTTATTATAATTATTAATAGCACTTTGCACATTGTAGGAGCTTAATAAATGTTTAGCAATTGATTGGTTGACTAATGGCTTATATTTATATACACTGAGGTAGACTTTACAGATAGCATTCCTATTTTGAAGGGAAAAAAAACTAATTCAGGTTTAGTCACTTGTCCAGAGTCACTAACCCATATCTTCTAACTCCTACACCATACCTCTTTTCTCTATGCCTCTCTTCCTCTAAAAATAATTTGACTATAACAAAGGATTTCTGGCTTCCAGTATGACTTTCCCTCTTCCCATCACTCCATTCCTGTCAGTGACATTGCCTCGAATCACCTTCCCCAGTCCTTCCATTCTTCCCTTTCACACACTGGCTTACCATTGGAATCCTAGAACCTCACAGAGCCTGGTTTGGGCACCGACCACACCGGCAAGTTATCCTGCCCACATTGTCCCCCGATTATCATTCTCCTTCAACTCGGGTTTTTTTTATTTATTTAGTTGGCTTTTAATTGCACATATCAGCAAACGTTGAATAATGATTTTATCTATATTCTAAATTTAGGGCAGTTAAATGCAAAGCAAAATGCAGGCACTTTCTTGCGTCTTAATTGAATGAAGGTCACAGCTATAACAACATTTAATTGAGCCATTTTTCATTATCATATTTTAATGACTTTGCGCTGACAGTTCGCCGGCTTCTGAGGAAAGAGCATGATGAAGTCGTTTATTTCCCTATTTAGTTATTGTTTGACAACATCAGCTTAGATTAAGACTCTGCTTTAGAGTGCATTAATCATATTTGAATGAGCAAGGGGTACAAATGTAAACATTTCTCCCATCCTCGCTGATGCCCGTGTCCCACGCTAACGCAGACCAAACAACTCTGTGCATCCATTGTCTGTTTGCATAATAGCCAACAACAGCTCCCACAACAATTCCCGGCCTCTGATTGTTACCACCCCTATCTCACCCTTGCACCTTTCAGGGAGAAGTTATGATCTTCCACTTCCGAATGCTCAGTAATTGTCCCATTTATCTCAATTTGCAGTTCAGTCTTTAGGTAGCTATTGCCAAAGTGGCATTTTAAAAAAGGACCTATGGTATCCTGGCAAAAGGAGATTTTCATTTCCAAATAATAATCAGTTTAATTTGCCCGCATATGACCAATGATTCATGTTCAGATTTAATAATCAGGATCACATAATCTGATTATAGGGGAAATAATTTGTTTACAATCCCCAATTTACTGCTCTGAATTCCATTATCTCTATCCAGCCATTGGGTTTTAAGAGATACTAACATGACCCAGGGGAACAAAAGGCAAACCATTATATTTCCTACAATTAGATCTTTGCATAGCCTTAACCCCAAGCCCCTGCATAAAAAAGACTAGGAACAGCACACAAGAAACCCCATAAATAAAATGAATCCATCATTGTCCTCAAAGAATGGTGAGGCCCAGACAGCCTAGCTTTTAGCACATGCAGAGTTATTTGGGGTATCTCTTGCCCCTACCTATCTGCTGGGCTTAGCTTGTTTATGCCCGTAAATGTAATAAGTATATAGCTATTGAAAATAAGTCTCGGTGAGAGACTGTCAGCATGCCTGGTTCACTCTCCTCTTTGTGACTGCTTGCTTCTGCCATTTAAGGTTTTTATTTTATTGCAAGCACATTTTGAAGACTCTTAATTTTGAAGTATTCTGAATGTCAGGGCAAAGTCTGACTTGAAGCAACTTCTAAAAACCAGGAGAGACCCACTTCTCATTGGACTTGATGGCGCTCTATGGTGGACTAGCCCAGCCAGCCCTACAGAGTGGCCAGGGCTGCTTAGAGAATCACGTCTCAGCTTTTTTTTTTTCCCTCTCTCCAAAGCAAAGAAATGGATGTGCATTGATGTAATTTAGTACCTTAGAGACGCGGACAAATTAGTGTAGAACATTATCACTAGTTAATTATGAATGACCGATTAATCAACCTAATCTAATATTCCACATTATGTTGATGTTATTAAAGTGCATCATGAAAATGACAGATAGTCTTCATTTGCTTTCTTTGGCCAAATGTACACTCTGCATTCATGATGTCAAAAAAAAAAAGTTTGCCAGCTTTAATATTAGAGAGTTAAATAATTTAAAAGAATGTTTACCTGCACTCTGGCTTCTGTGAGGTTGATTTTCATGGCTAGCTCTTCTCTGGTGAAGACATCTGGATAGTGGGTTTGGGCAAAGACTGCCTCCAGAGCTTCCAGCTGATTAAAAGAGGAAGGTTTATTGATAAGAAACTGTGGAACAAGGACAGAAATAGGACTAAGGCAAAGGATGCTGAGGTATAACAGTGGGTTGCTATAGGAGTTGGAGAACCCATTAGAAGCATCTCCTTTGGTAGAAAGACAGGTTCCCAGCTCAAACAAAGGAAATTATGGTGAGGAAGGAGTTATCACAAAATGCCAGACTGCATCTAAAAACTCAATCACTTCAAAATACAGAAACAAGTCTCACTAATAATAACTTACATGTGTATAATGGAGGAGGGGAGGGAAGGGGTTACAAAGCTCTTTCACATCCATTATCTCTTAGAGAAAAATAATATATTAGAAAGGAATATAGAATATGGTTCAGTGGAAAGAGCATTGACTTTGGAGTCAAAGGACTCACTTCAAACCCTAGCCCTAATGTTTACTACCTACAGGTAGACATTAAGGGTTACACTCAGGCTATACAAAAGGCCTAATTTTGAGAAATATGATGGTTTGCTTTTTATTCCACAGAATGTGAATATCTTCTTAAACCCCAATGGCTGAAAACAAAAAACCCAGTGGCTGAAAAGAGATCATGGAATTCAAAGCAGTAACCTCTCTGGGCCTCAGTTTTCCCATCTGCAAAATGAAGAGATTGGGCTACTTGGCCTCTACGTTCCCTTTTAGCTCTTGATTCATGATCCTGTAGTCCTGGACTGGGGCCCTGAAGACCTGAGTTGAAACCTTTCCTATGGCACTAACTAGCTGTGTGACCTTGGACAAGTCTCTTTATTTCTTTGGGATTCAGTTTCCTCACCTATAAAAACAATGTGTTGGACCAGATGATTTCTAAGGCTCCTTCCATCACTAATATGGGTTTTGTAATGATGCTAAGGAGCAGATATCATGTTACTGTTCCTAAGAAGAAACCTGAACTTTGGAAGGGTAATGTGACTCTACTCATAGTTACACAGCTAGTAAGTAAAGGAGCCAAGGCTCAAACCCAGGTCTCCTGATTTTTAAAAGTCTAATGATCTTTCCAGCACTTTAGGAATGTGCCTGGTATACAGTAGGTGCTTAGTTAGTGCATGTTGCCTGATTTTTTTTTTACTAATTTCACTATGACAAGGTTAATTTTTTTTAAATACTGTTGAATTTTCTTTAAAATTCATAGAATTTAAAATCCAAGGGAAGCTTGTTGTGTGATGAGTACAATTTACTATATTTTTAACCCTTAGAAGAAGAGAAAGCATTTGCTGACATCTAAGCACTACTAATGTTCTCTCACAGTCCTTCTGGTTCTCATATACTATAAATCTAAAGCCATCCAAAATCTTTTTGAATGCTTGGATTTCCTTCCTAGTCACCACCACCTACCCACCTCCTCCCAGGAGATCAGCAAGTCTGTTCAAATGACCTTTTTTTTTTTATTTTTTTTTTTAGTGACTTGCCCAGGGTCACACAGCTAGTAAGTGTTAAGCGTCTGAGGCCGGATTTGAACCCAGGTACTCCTGACTCCAGGGCCAGTGCTCTATCCACTGCACCACCTAGCTGCCCCCAAATGACCTTATTTTTAAGCATGCCTAGTAGAGAGAGTGGTAAACTAGAAAAGAGAAGATCTGGTCACTAGCATATTAAACTAATTGTGAGATCTTAGGCAAGTCACAACCTCCCCCAAATCAACTTTTTTCCTATATCAAATGTGGAAACAATCCCTGCTATGACTTCTATCTTGTGTTCTACCTTGGGTTTTTTAGGGGAACAAATGAGATAATGCATGGGAAAGCACTTTGAAATTAACAAAGTATCATATAAATTTAAGAGGTCGTTCTCATTATTGTTACAACATAGGTCCACACTGCCTGGAAAGTAAAAAGCCACTGGTGAACACTTCCTTTATGGTCACCAAAAAAACCCCAAAAACCAAAAAACCAAACCTAAATAGATTCCAGTCAGCAATGAAAATGGTTCAAGGAAATGAAAAATTAGATTAGCAACATTAGCCCATCTAATTTTCCATTTTCTCTTTGAATAATACACAGATTCAGTCATTTTTCTTTATGTCTTTGTTGGGATAGAAGAGATAATGAGAACCTGGCCAAAAGACTCCTATAACTAAGGAAATGACACGAGGTACCTGCTGAAGAGTGAAAGTGGTCCTATTCCGACGTTGTTTTCTCCTTAAAAACCCATCATCAAAATCACCTGTGGTGTGGTTGCCAAAGGGTGCAGTGCCTACTGAGAACAGAGAGAATCCAAATTACAAGGAGAGCCCCCAGTTTCAAAATATGAGCCATAGGGGTGAAGGGGAGTTATGGCCCATTCATAGAGCATGCCCAAATACCCAGTGACCTTTCCCAAGTCCTACTCCTCAGCATGTGCAGAAACTATGTTTTTCTTATTCAAAGAGTTATTCTACCCTCCTGACCAAGAAGACCAGTTGTTTCTATTTCAAATACACCATGAAAAAAGTTATATGACCCAAGTTAAGGAGGTGTATTTATTGGGAAGCTGACAGGTATTATACTTATTTATGTACTTCTCATATCTCTCTACCTCCCGCAGACTGTAAACTTCTTGAATACAAGAACTCTGTCATATTTCTTCTTTGTACCCCTAATGCCTTACATGAGTAGGGATTCCAAAAATACTCATTGGATTGTTATTGGATTGGAGTCTAATTTACAAATTAAATTGAATTTGGAAAAGAAGCAAGAACCCTCTGGTACTTGCATCTTGTAGCACATCTGGCAAATACCAAGACTCCAGTTACCAGGTCCCTGACAGCATCTGAGCATTTAAGCTATCCCTAAATAATTGCTCATCTATTCTAAGGATAATTTCTTGTTTTCTCATATCTCTATATGTGGCAGGATTAGAGAGAGGAAAATGAACTTTTTAAAAACCCTCAGAATTATAGTGATTTATCTCTTTGAATATCAGCACTTTTTTAGGGTGAAAATGTATGAATGAATATTATTTACAACTTGTTACAATGCATCTGTTGCACCCTAATGGCTCTGTTACAACAAGTAACAACAAAAGGACTATCAGGATAATGGAATCAATGAACAAAATATAGTCTAAGATGGGGGTTCTTCTTCAAAGAAGTAGCCAGCATCAAGTAAAGACTTGGATAGTAAAAGCTCTGGGATTCCCTTCAAAAGGAAGAGGTTTGATTTTGTTTTCCTTTCTAAAGTATAGAAAGCTCCCAACAAGTTGGGGCCAAACACAGATCCAAATATGCCTGCAGACTTTCCAAATGTGTATTATTTATTTGTTAGTCCCTGATGGCTCCTTAGGAAAACAGGTAAGGACTTCTGCGATTACAAAAGGATTTTTCATTTGCCAACCTGGGTTATTATTATTAGGATCACTATTTATTAACTATCAAGGGTTTACCAGTCAAATTAAATGGACAACACAATTCAGAGGTGGCACATATCAGACAAGGAAGTAGTTAAATCTAAGATGTGAAAAATGTTTCCATTTTCCTTAATTCATCAGTTATAGTAGACCCTACGGTAGACCACAATGTATTTTGACACAGTACTCCCCTGACTTCTATTTACATGTTACTGCATATTCAAATTCTTCTTTAAAACAGCAAGCTAATTTACAAACATTTCTCCCCCTGGTTCATTCAAAATTTAAAAAGCAAAGCCTCATATAGTGCAGGGAGCGAAACATTCTCCTTTTGAAACAAAACAAATGCCAGTTATTTATGGTTCAGGAAGCCAAATAATTTCTTGAAACTAAATAATCAGTAAGTAATAATTATAGTCAAAGTTTCCGAAGAGTATGAAAAAATGGGAAAGGGGGGGGAGTGACTTGTTCACAATACTGGGACTTATTTTTCTGAAAATGTGCTTAGAGTGAATAACATGAATATATCCATATGTATGCGTGATGATGAAATAATTGTTCTCCTTTATATCCCACTTTGAGGTTTACAAACATTACACCAGGGACGTCTTCTGAACTAAAACACAACATATCAACCTTTGCCCTAAGAAATAAAGATAAATGGATAAAGAAATAAGATAAATGGATATTAATGCTCCAAATGCTGATAGTCAGTATCTGGCCCATGGTATCCACAGTACATTTTCCCTATACTAACTTAACCCATTTTGCTCCATTTTGCAAAATTAAGAAGTGAATAAATTTGCATAAAAGTGGGAAATGATTTTAAAATACCTACTTTTCTATCCCGTGGTTCAATTTTATTCAACTTAACAAACACCTATTAAGTATCTACTATATGTAAATTTCTGGACTAAGTGCCGGATCAGAATGGACAGGGGAGCAGAAGGAAAAAGGAGGCTGATGACAGGAAGAGGGACATCATCAAAGCCCACAGCTTTTCCTTCTTCCAGAGAAAGTTACAGTGCAACCAATTAACCAGTCAGCTAAGGACTATCCTCTATGCAGCATCTGTCTTCGCTCTAAGTTTATGAGGCTTGGTCAAGAAATAAGAGAAAGTTAGTGTTGAAATGGACAAAATATGAATTATGGGTGGTTTTCTATCTTGGGCCACAAAGGAATTCAATGTTCACTGTTTGCCAGGGACTTGTACCCTCTTCTTCAGTTTTCACCAGAATGCTAGGTTATCAGTTTGTAATTGTTCCAAGCCTAGGCAGGTGTTTAAGAGCAGAACAAGGCACATCTGGTCAGCCACTCAGTTAAATACAAACCTTCCCCTGTGTCTTTACTATATATTTTTTCTGGGCACACTGGCTTGGCTTTATTTCTTTGAGAACTTAGTGTGCAAATATGTTTCGTTATAAAAGGCATGTACACATGTGTGCGCCACAGGATATGCTGTGCACATCCCAAAGCGGGAATGTTATTAAAGTTCGTCTTGCTCTAATAATCTCTGGCTTGCTGAGATGAAAAGTCACTAAGTTAGCCTCAACCTAACAAAACCAATGTATGAAGAAGCCACTTGTGCCATAGTTCCATATTTTTAAAAAATTAATAATAACAAGAGAAAGTGTGAACATTTTCCCTCTGAAACCTTAGTGGATTAGTGATTCATTCTATTCTATATGTCCCCTCAGTTCTCCCCCTTCCAATAGGAGTGCCAAATAACTGGTAAGATAACATTCTCACATCATGTATTTTCCATGCCATTTGAAAAAAGAATAACTGTGTTGCAGAAAGTGGGTTTCAGGTTATTAAAGCTTTAACAACTTTGAAAGAAGTTGTGAAAATGGCTCAACCCTTAGACTGATAGAGCTTCTTTTCACCACTTACCTCACAGGACTGTGGCAAGGAAAGCACTTTATAAGCTTGAAAGTGCTGTGTAAACATGAGTGATTAGTCATAATAAAGAAAATAATAATAAAAAGTCTCTTCTATTATGTGATCATATAAAACACTTGCCCTCATTCAGTTAAAAGCATACCCCCAAAATACTCACTCATTGCTAGAGGAAGGCTGAATTTTGACTATCTGGACACACATGCATACACACAGGCAAGGTTTCAGCAGGATGTTTACAATCAAGTACAGATACCATACAAAGGCATCAGCTGATAGCAACATCTGTTTCCACCTTAAAGGGCAGGCATCTGAAGATGACAACTCACCTCCATCTCTTTAAAGGGGGAATGAGGCAAAAGTTGCAAGTATTAAACAGTAGTTTCTTAAGAAACAACAGCGAAGCCCTTAGGCAGCTGTAAGTATCTGGGAAGCCACTGTCCATGTTCTGTTGAAGGGAACAGAAGCTAAGAAGGAATGCTTTGCATGTTTCCTATAACATTTCAGGGAAGGGATAGTAGGCCAAGCTGCACTATTGTGCAGCCTTATCCTTATGGACTGTTCTCCAATCATTTAAAAGAAAAGAAAGAAAAGAAGGCCTCTTTTTCACATACACCTCTCAAATTAAGGGTTCGTTTTCACCTGTTTATAATTTGTCCATGGATCAGCACCTACAATGGAAACTGACCAAGTTCAAGGCCTTGCCCAGCCTTATTTTTCTGCCCCATGGCCTCAACCCCACGCAATCATCAGATGGCTAATATGATTATAAATTCTCAGCACAAAAGCTACAAAAAGCTTTGAAACCCCATACAACCTTTCCCCAACTCCTCTGCCCTAATCATTTTACAGAATGTTGGTAAAATAACATTAAAGATTTATGCTGCCCCTTTGGCTTCGGGGAGGAGCCTAGGCGGGTTTAGAAAGTCCCCCGATTAGAGGCGTGACACCAACATCTGTGCAGCGAGGGGGGAATAGGCTTTTCCTCCATAGCCTGGGGGCTGAACTGTGGGCTCTCTCCGCAGAGGGGAGGCAGGTGGCAAAATGTCACTCTGAGGGGGGGAAAGAGAAAGAGGAAAAGAAGAGAAAGATGGAAAGAGTAAAGGAAGGACAGGAGGTAGAAAACGATGAGCAGCGAGGAAGGAGGGAGACAAGGAAAGAGAGCAGAGAGAAAGAAAAAGGAAGGAGGGAGGGAGGGAGGAGGAAAAAAGAAGGAAAAAGGAGGAAAAAGGAAGGAAGGAAGGGAAAAAGGAAAGAAGGAAGGCGGGAAGGGAAGAAAGACAAGAGAGATCTGGGCACCACAATCCCAAGAAACATCTGAACAGCTAGCACAACACTTTTGGGGAAAAGAAAAACTCAAAAATGATCCAACAGCCGCTATTCCAATTCTCTTACCATTTCTCAACCTGTCACTGCTATCGCTTCTCTTGCGATTTCTCTTAAGTCTTAGGACCTTACAAGGGTCTTGAAGCAAACTAGCCCTGCTGCACCACCCCCACCCTCCCCCCAAAAAATACATACTCTCCAAACATATCCTCTCCCGTTCCCCTCCAGACCCACAAAGTTGAGGTTTGAGCTTTCACGCGATCCGAGCCGACAACACTCACCCTCTAACTGCGGAGGACAGTGGAAATAAAACATTGCAAACTGGGAAGCAGGTTCGGGCTGGGGTGCAGGGCTGCAAGGCAAACAACAGAGGTATTTTCTTTCCTATACTTCTCTTCTGCCTCCCCGCCCCCTTGCTCTGCCCCACCCCCGCCCCCCGCCCCCTTTCAGTCTGAAAGTGAAAGGCTCAAGGCAACCCCCAAACTGTACCACTTCTGTGTGACACCCCTGAATGGGACTGGAGGCAAAAAGGGAACTTCTCCCCACATTCTCCAGCCCATACAGGGTCGTTGTTTCTCATTGATGAGACATAGTTACCTTTTCTGCCCCCTCCCCCGAATTTCAAACTTGAGGATTATCCACTTAACGGAATTTGTCTATGCATTCATCCTTCCGTAGGAGTCCAAGAGAATGGACGCTTTCTTTCTTTCATCCGTACATCTAACTCCCTAGGCAAATATCTCCAACCCAAAGTTCCCCCCTCCTCCCCTTCCCCCTCCCCCGACTCCCGCGAGGGAGGGCAGAGACAGACATACAGTCTTCAGTGGGGGCGGACAAAACCAAGAGACAAACACCAAGACCTAACAGTATTATCTCTTCTAAACTAATAGGAGCAGACAGCAGCAGGGAAGAGTCTCCTTTCCTTTCCTTCCTCATACTGTGGCTCTCTTCATTTCCAACGGTGTCGAAATACATCCTGGAAATCCGGTTCCATTTGACAAGCGGTTTCTGTTAAGTAACTAATATTAAACGTATGGGGGGCGGGGGGGGGGGGAAGAGAGAGAGAAAATAAAAATGAGGCGCCCATACCTAATGCGAGTAGAAACGAAAGCACCAGTGGGACATCTAGGCAGCGTAAGGAGCTGGGAATTGTCGGCTGCAGTCACAGAAGGACTCTACAGAGTTCGGGAAGTGGCCAGATGTCTTTATATCTGTCTACAGCATGATCTGCCTCTCAGCACTTGCCTTTATAATCTCACGCATAATTGGCCTTAATCTGATTATTTCCAGCGCTGTCTACAGTGAGTAACTTGGATAGGTCTATTGGGCCTTACAAATGGCCCACGTGGTGTTAAAAAAAAAAAATCCGTCATTTCTCAGCAAACATCAGGAATGTTGGTTGTTTTTCACCCCCCCCCCATAACAAACAAGAAACAAACAAAACATTATTCTATAAACATTTCTATTTCTCCGTGCTCCCTCGGCCCCCTGTTCAGCTTCCTTAGACTGAAACCTTATTTAAGGGGGAGGGAGGAGGGAGGGAGATAGATAGATATTTATATAGAGATTTTTTTTTTTGGTACTTGCTCTTGTGGCGAAGGCCCAGCGGTTCCCGGATTGGAAATTGACAAAGCGCCGGTAATTGCCCGCCGGATGGGTTTTGGGGGGACGCTTTGCACACGACTTCCCTTTCCAAGCGATCGTACAAAAGGAAAGTTTGATTTTGTTCTCAGCAAGGGGTCCCTGGATTTATGCTCGCTTCCAGTCTGCAAATGATATGCGGTGGGACCCTTCGCAATTACTTTTAAAATGCATCCGAGGCAGACACTCAGCGGAGAGAGACCGCCCTTCCCTCTGCCTGGGTGAAAATTAAACTCTAAAGTACCGAGCTGAAATTTTCAAGTCAGGGGCGCGGGATTGGATCAAATCACATAAACTGCAAAAAAAAGCAAGTCTAATGGCGTATAATTGGTTCTGTAATAGCATTACACAAGGATAATAGCCTGTTATGGCCCCCTGCACTATTAAGTGCTTCCCTGGCGGAAAGCCTTTATGATATTAAAGGGGGAATATAATGATATTTTGGTTATTAAATGCGTGTAATTAATTTATGCACCACTGAAAATAAAGTTGGTATTATGACCCACTCAAGATGCATCAGAAGATGCAAGTCAGACAACTGTTGATAAGTTCTGGTGTCTATGTTTCGTCTAGACTGCTGATTTTATTTTGGGACAATTGCTTCTTGGACAGACTACACAAATTGAATATTTTATAAACATTATAATGTTCTGTGCAGCAACCGAATAAAGGCGAAGGAGCCCCGCAAGGTCTCGGAATCCTGGCGCGATCTTAAAGACACAGTATTTGGAACAAAAGAAATCGCGTGTCCTGCACCCATGTGTGTTTCTGGGATCGTGGGGAGTGAGACCGCCAAGCAGTTGTTTGCCGCTTTGGCATACACGGTGGACCCTTTGAAATAAGAGCTCATGGGAATGTGCGGTTTAATTTAAGACCATTTGGTGGGGTTTCGGATCGAGGCGCGCCCTCAGCGAAGAAAACAAACTCGGCTTGACCTGGGGGAAGGTTGACTCCTCTGCTCAGAAGAAACAGTTTAAAACTCTTCCTCCGGTAGGAAATGGGCAGGTGGAGTGGCGTGTGAATGCCACATTCCAGGAGATTTCAAGCTGTGTGGGGCAAGGATGGGACACCCTTCATTAATCTTTCCTGAAGATGAACTTACATTCAGTCAAATTGGCAGACTGGAGAGAGAGCTGAGCAGCCGACAAAGGTTTGGACCACAAGCGAGTAACTTAACTTCCAGGCTTCCTACTTCCTTGTGAATGGGCCCGCGATGCGTTCTTTGGTAGTCTGTCTTCTTCCCCACCAAAAGGAGCTAAGAAAAGGGATTGCACCGCCATTCTTAAACTCCAGAGACAGGACCCGTTCAGTAGGGGCTCTTAGAGCCAAAAGCCTAAATCACCCCCGCCCCCAGAGGGGGTGAAATGAGCACCTGATCACTACAACCCTTAATAAAATAGTCATAACTTCATTATAGCGCTCTTGGGGCTTGTTCGTCTTACGGGGGTAGGCGTGGGTGGAAGACAGAGTTGCCCCCTCTCTAGCAGTCTACAGCTGGGCGATTTCCACTTATTCTCGGCGTCCTAAAGACTCAGATGCTTGTATAACAAGGCTGAGCGCTCTGAGTCCTTGCTTTAAAAGACGCACGCTATTGTATGTGCATATAAATTACTAAGACCTTCATTAGTTCCTTTTTCTGAACGACAGGTTCGCTCCAAGTAACCGGGACCGGTGGGCAGCTAAAGGAGAAAGATGAACGGTAGTATTTCTACCATTAGTATTCTACCATTTGTAGGTAGTATTTCTTAATCATAATTTACTCTTGAAAGTGTTTAGTGTTGCTGAAAAGTTATCTCAACAAAAGTCAACAGCGTTCCCAGGATCATCTAGTTCAGTACCCTGGACAGAGCCACCCGTCTTTTCCCTTTTACTTCGCTGTCCTAAGTCCTTGTACTGAGTAGCCGAAAGGGGGGGAAGAGAGACTGCTGAAGCAGTTTGCATAACTTCTTAGAGGGAATAGTTAAACTCGTAGACATTATTTCATACATTAATCTAAGTTCCTCTTTTTTCCCCCTTCTCTCTTTTGGGAAACTTATCTGAATTTTTCGCACCGTATTTAATCCTTGCCTTTGTATTGAAATATCAAAGTGCCAATTTACATGCTGAAAACAGATACTTCCAGAAAATTCTTTTTAGTCTTGTTTCTGAAGTTTTTGAGACAACCAAAAGACTTTTGCCCCTCCAGCAGCTCCGAGCTTTCGCTTTCAAGGGAAACACGACACAAGTGTATGTATGCCCAGTCATTTCCCCTTAGGGTCAACAAATCTTTCACTTAAAACAGACCACAACTCGAAAGGCTCCGAATCTGTTTCCCCTGTAGTCTCTGGCCCCTGTAGATCACCCCACTCCTCTGGTGAAACCCGCTACGGTGGGTAATCATTTTTTCTTAACCTTCAAGTTGAATTCACCCCCTTTTGGGGGCGGGATGGAAGGAAGAAAACGACACCAAAGTTCAATTTCTCTCTGGCTTTACAAACACTCAGGACCCTACACAAGATCTGATCAGTATTTTCTCTACCTGGTCACAAAAAGGGGGTGCTGGTAACTAAAAGGTTATTTTTCCTTTATTCATCTGCAATAAAATGTATTTTCCAATTAGCCAAATTTGCCGATTTGTCCCGCTTGGACACTCTTATAATTTATAACATAAAAGTGTACTTTCTTTATCTAAAGACCAAGGTGACTGCTTTTAATTTTCTCTAACCTCTTTACACTTGATGTTCACCAGACTCATCATGTTAATTGGCTTCATATACGGATCATCAGTTTAATGAAGAAATAAATCCTTTGTTGCTTTATGCCCCTCTGTTTTAACAGTGATTGCTTTAATGAAGAATGTGACGTGTTCCCAAATCAAAACTGCAGGAGACATTAGAGTGTGGGGTTTTTATACTATGAGTGAAATGCTTATTTAAAGTTAAAACCATGAAAATGTAGTATTTCATCAGATCTCTTTTCCCCACCCCCACCCCCAGTTATAATGGGAAGCACTATCCAATTCTCTAGAGCCAGCAAAGAGAAAAGAGACTGTGCTCTATTCTTCAGTGTACTTTATGCCTCTGAAAGATCAAAGGTAATTATTGTATTTAATATAGAATGTCTTGTTAGCATCTTCAAATTCCCATCAGGAATCATACCCTAGCTAATAAATAGGACTGTGTGAGTTCATCTTCTACCTAACATATCAGAGAGGTAAGAGGGAAAATTGGCAGAGGGTTGTTTGCTTTAAGTAATATATTTTTTTAATTACAAAACTACAGAATGGGGATGGGGGCATAGCTCTGGAATTTGCAATTTGGGGTGGCTTTTTAAAGAATAGGCCTAATTAGAGAAGACAATTGCTAGTCCAAAGACCTAGGGCATAAAAGAGAAAGTATTGGCACTGTGCTGATAACAACAGGCTACAACAGCAGACTTATAAGGACCAAAACAAATGTAATCAGAGGATGGTGATATGAGTTATATATCTCTAGTATCAATTAATAAGGAAGTAATCTTGATTTCTCTAATGGGTATTTGATTTTTCTAATTTTAGTATTGCTTCATAGAAGAAAAAAATCACAAAAAATACTAAGAGTAGGCAAGGGGGGGTGGGGTTTGCTCCTGGGAAATCGTAAAATTTAAGTCTCTCCTTGTCTTTTAGTTAGATTAAACGTCCTTTAAAATTGTTACCTAAAAAGTTTTCTGTGTTACAACAGACATCAAATCTTGAGAAAATTAAAATGATTCCAAGCTCAGTTTTGTTGTTTCAAACACTTGTTCCTTAGTGGCATTTACTTCTAATCTTGCATTCAATTTTTAGGAATTTTGAAATCTTTTAAAATATCTTAGCCACCCAAATAAGTATACAAATGCTAAACTTACTTAACATCTCAATTCTCTAGAGTGGAGCAATCAAAAGAGATTTTCACCAAGCTCCCTAAAAACATGTTTGACAGGCAATTTCAGTGCATAGAAGGAAGAATGGTTTTATTCTTATAATACTATGGCAAAAGTAAATATATTACACCAATTGGTCATTGAAGTTTAGATGGGGAAATCACTACTGAATTCCTAATAAAGTATTCTGGAAGGGCTCAGGTAATTTATCATTATATACTCTAGTATTAATAATTTAATAACAATGCCTTATATTTGAATAAGGCTTTATAGTTTATAAATCACTTCCACATACATTATCTCTTTTGATCCCCAAGACAACCCTATGAGGTAGGAAGATTATGCATCATTATCCCAATTTTATAAATCAGGGAACTAAGAGTCAAAGGTGACATCTAAGAAGAGAAAGATCCAGTTCAAGAACAAGGGTCTTTTGAATTCTTTGGGGTTTTTTTAAAGGTCACCTGTCGTTCCCTCTAAAATGTACAACATATGTGTTTTGTATACATGTGCACATATGCATCACTACTTTTAGTTTGGGAAATTTCTAATTACAGCTTTGGTTAGTCACCCAAATAGGATGAGGCCCAGAGTGGTTAACTGGAATTCCAAATAAGCAAAAGACTTCTGAATGGAAATATGTGTGTGTGTATGTATCATGTACGTAGATAGTTATATATCTATAGATATAAGTATTTATAGATTTGGATATCAGGGGATGGACCCACATTTTGTTACCAGGGAAATTCCATATATTTCATTATTTGTATTATCATATAAAGTCAATGGTGGCTTATTAAATGCAGGACAGCTTTAAATGATTTTATCTGCTACTTCCTAAATAGTACATATTTGAACATGAATCTATAGGATAAATATGTCTCCAGCAGTCCACATGAGCTTAGCTCCTTAATAAGCTGAGAAATCTACTTAAGTCTGCATAATTCCATATGGAGCTTGTAGCCACATTAGCACCTTACAATAAATAATACTTTCTGCTGACTCCTTGATAGAAAACTGTGATATAGCTAGCTGAGTGTTATGACAAACTCCTTCTGGCCCTTTCAGTAATAACATCACTGCTATCACCACTGTCACCACGCCTCCCTACCAAATGGGCGCCGAGGACATATGTCCAGAGCTGGAAGGGACCTTAGAGATTATCTAGTTCAACTCTCTCATTTTTCAGATGATGAAACAGGCTCATAGAGTTTACATGACTTGACCAAAGTGACACAGGTAGCAAGGCTTGGGTTCAAGCCCCAGTCCTCTGACTCCAAGTCGAGAGCTTTTTCCTATACATTATCACCTTTTACTAAATTCCATAAGATGAATACCTTTTCTACTAAATTCCATTTCATTACCAATGATATTACAAGGTGGCTTTTCAAGGCACTCCCTCCTCACATTCCAGATAAGAATTATACTAACCATTATTAAGAGATAGAAATTATTGGTTCAAATTTTACCAACATTAATACTAAATTACCTGAATATGAGAGCTATCTGTCACTGACATGTACCAAAACCAGTACGAGAAAAAAATTATGTGTGTGTGTGTGTGTGTGTGTGTGTGTGTGTGTGTGTGTTAGACTCAGCGTGGTATAATAGGAAAAATGTTTTACTTGATTCCAGATACCTTGGCTTTAATCCCACCTCTGACACTAGCTATGTGAACCTGAGAAGATAATTTTAACCACTCTCAGCCTCAGTTTCCCCATCCATAAAATGAGAACAATAATTATACTTCCTACTTTACATGGTTATTGTGAGAAAAGAGTTCTGTAAACTTCCAAGCACTTTATAAATGTAAGATATCATTTACCTGCAGGAAGCACAGATCCAATCAATTGGACTTGGGCAAAGACTTTTACTAGATGTTTTCCCTCTTTAATTGGAAGAATATCAAGTCTCAATTCAAATGCCTCTTCCTGCAAGAGGCCTTTCCTGATTCCCCGCAGTTGTTAATCCCCTTCTCCAAAGAAAATACTTTATATTTATTATTATTTGCCTATCTATTCACATGTTGTCTTGTAGCTTCCTTTGTTTAATAAAATGCAAGTTCCATGAGGGGTCAGAGATATTCTCATTTTTGCCCTTGTACTTCTAATACCCAGCATGCTTCTAGGCACATGATAAGAAGATAATAAAAGCTTGTTGTCTTCTGGTGTTGATTTTCAATTGTCCTAAGAAGTCTTGAATGAGATGAAACAACAAGGACCACAAGACAAATTTTCTCTGCACACTAAAAAATCTAAATTAATTCACTAACTAGCCTCTGGAAAGTATCATGAAGTGCTTTAAAGGTTGGATCCTTTAAAAGGTGCTTAGTCCACCACTGGTGCTCGATAAATATTAAATAATAAAACAAGTGTTCCTTCTGAAATGAATATTGGAGGAGTGATATTAGCTTGCTACATGAATTATTAGTTGGCAATACTAAAGCTATTCACTTACTAACAGGGCCAGATTGTAAACTAGGCAAGATTGCCCTTACCACCTCTGGGAACATCCCTGCTGCTCCCTCTACCTGAAACGCCTTCCTCCCTCCTCTCCAACTGCCCCAGTTCTACGTGTCCTTTCAAGGCCCAACCCAAGTCACATGTCCTCCCTCAACCATGCTAAACCACAGTGATCTCTCCCTCTTCTGAATCCCCAGAGTACTTACTGTTTCTAATCACTCATTAGGCACTCAGCATAGACTGCCTGGGGTTGTTCTTTAATACCTCAAATAAAAGTGCTGGGTTGTCAGATTGCTAAAAATTAAAGGTGGGACTTATGTCATATTTCAGTAAGCAAAAGGCAAGGCAAATCATAGGACTTTGGTAGTTTCTCACAATATGATGTACACTGGTGATTCAATAAAGCAGATCAGTCAATCAACAAGCATTTATTAAACACCTGCCACATGCCAGGCACTGTACATGATACTGGAGATATAGTCCTTGCTCTCCAGGAGTTTACCTTCTAATAGGAGGTTGCCTTCTGTTTTTGGTTTTTTTTTTTTTTTTTTTTTGCAGGGCGAGGGTTAAGTGACTTGCCCAGGGTCACACAGCTAGTAAGTGTTAAGTGTCTGAGGCCGGATTTGAACTCAGGTCCTCCTGAATCCAGGGCCGGTGCTTTATCCACTGTGCCACCTAGCTGCCCCTGGAGGTTGCCTTCTAATGGAAACATGAACTTATACAATTATGTTCAAAACATACAAAGCAGCTCTAAAAATAAACAAATAGGAGTAGCTAGGTGGTGAAGTGGATAAAGCACCAGCCCTGGATTCAGGAAGACCTGAGTTCAAATCCAACCTCAGACTCTTGATGTTTACTAGCTGTGTGACCCTGGGCAAGTCACTTAACCCTCATTGCCCCACAATAAACAAACTAACTAATTAATTAATTAAATGAATGAATGAACTAATGAATTAATGAATGAATAGGTAGATAAATGAATGAATGAATGAATAGACAAATAAACAAGTGAATGAATGAATGAATAAATAGGTAAGTAGATACATAAACGAATGAATTAATAAGTACATAAATGAATGGATGAATGAATGAATAAAGAAATTAATAAATAAATGAATGAATGAATAAAATAATAAATAAAAACAAAAAAATAAACATTACTAAGGCAAAGGCACTAGAAGCTGAAAGAACCAGTGATGGGTTTCTGCAGAAGGCAGCATATGAGCTGAGTCATGAAAGAAACCAGGGACTCTGAGAGACAGAGATGAAGATGCAAAATATTCTGGGCACAGGGAACAAACAGTGCAAATGCAGAGAGAAGAGACAGAGTTTCTTGTACAAGAAAGCAACTATGGTGGTACTGTAGAATTTGGTATGGGGATTAATGTGTAATAAAGCTGGAAAGGGACTGGTTGGGAAGAACTTAAAATGCCAAACAGAGGAGTTTATATCTTCTCCTAGAGCCAGTGGAGAATTTATTGAGTAAGAAGTAGGTGGAAGTGGCATGGTAAGACTTGCATTTTTGGCAAATCACTTTAGATGCATATATGGTTGAATGACCAGACACCCAAATGATTCATAATTAATGGATCAATGTTAACCTAGAAGGAAGTTGCTAGAATGCTTCCCTAGGCTTCATCTTTGGCCTTGTTCTATTCAATATTTTATCACTTAGTCAAATAAAGGTATAAAAGATATGTTTGTTAAATTTGTAAATGACATGAAGCTTGGCGGCATGCTAATACATTGCATTACAGACTTGGAATTCAAAATAATCTGGACAGGTCAAAATTATGAGTCAAATCAAATCAGATGAAGTCTGATAGACATAAAGAAAAATCTGACTTTGGGATCTAAAGTATCAATTGCATAAATCCAGCATAAGTGAGGCATACCAAAGAATGTGGATCCTTCCAACATGGTTGAAACCATCCTTGATTTCTCTGGCTGTCCACCTGTCATCCCTATTTCTTGTCATGTGACCAGCTCCTCTTCTCTTCCTCTCATACAATTCCTTGAAGACATCTTTTACTCCTGTTCCTATTCAGAGTTCTTCACAGATTATTTGTTGCAGCCTGCTCACGCTCCTCCTACACCTCTCCATTTCCCTCTTCATAATGGTCACTTTTAACTCTTTGGAGGAAGTTATATTTCATGTCTCAGTTTTTATCATGTCATGATTTGCATAAATTGTATTATATAGCAACACTGATAGAATGTTAATACTAAAAAGGTGGACCTTTGCTTTTATGAGAAGCTTGGGATCAATGAGGAAGTTCTGCCATCTCCCAAAAGCAATGGAGTCCAATCTGCTCTTCTGTTCAACTCTGGACTCAACTGTCTGCTAAGATATACATATTTATGGACAAACTCTAGAGGGTGTCGATCCAAATGCATATTGAAATCTGGGCAAAGATATTCCTTATTTACCTTGTCTTTCTTGTATGGACAATCAGGTCAAATTCCTTTGAGATAGAGCACAGGGGCAGCTAGGTGGCGCAGTGGATAGAGCACCGGCCCTGGAGTCAGCAGTACCTGAGTTCAAATCCGGTCTCAGACACTTAACACTTACTAGCTGTATGACCCTGGGCAAATCACTTAACCCCAATTGGTCTCACTAAAAAAAAAAAAAAAGAGAGAGAGAGAGAGATAGAGCATAGATCTCTTCTAGGAGACTGCAATTTTCTGGTTTTTGATGCAATCAGCATATCATACACAAACAGGAGCATCTGAATGACCTCACCATCCATAGAGAATCCATCTTCAACCTGAACTCTGCATTGGAGCTCTTCTACCTTAGTGTCAGATACCTTTTTAGGACTCTCCTAATGCTTATTATCAGAGGGTCATTGAACAGGCTTATTTCTACAGTTATGTGTTCCAAAGCATATGAATGATTTTTATGTATAAACAGGACACACCTTGGAAAAGAACTTGTAAGGCAATGTTTTGTTTTACTGAGTCCAAAAGGGTTTTTGTTTGGTTTTGTTTTTTGTAATCAACAAGCAAAAAAGTAAAATGGAATCTTATATTTTCTACATATTTCAGTTAATTGCATAATTGTAAAGATGTAGTCCAATTTTCAATACTGTGTTGAATATCACTTGGGAAACCCTGACTGATGCCTATGAATATCCTCATTAAGGATTTCCTCAGTGCATGTATAGATAACTCTCATAAAGATTTTGTATGGATAGGAGAGTAGGTGGGTTGTGTATATAGCATACATATATGTGTGTATATGTACATATATACATATATATTGGTCCTTGTTTTCTCAATCACCTTTTAAAAAATTATAATTAAGATATGAGGTTTTTTCTTTAACCTTGGTATTTGGTATTCTCCTCTACTTGGGTTATCTTGTATATTAATGATTTCACAATTGTATTGCTTTCAAGACATATCTCAGGGGACAGCTAGGTGAGGCAGTGGATAAAGCACCAGCCCTGAATTCAGGAGGACCTGAGTTCAAATCCAGCCTCAGCCACTTGACACTTACTAGCTGTGTGACCCTGGGCAAGGCATTTAACCCTCATTGCTCTGCAAAAAAAGAAAAAGAAAAAGAAAAATCTCCATATTTCCTTGCTTACAACCTGCTACTTTTCCCATCTTTGTTCTCTTCAGTGCCAATTCCACCCTTTCTTTTGTTTGTTTGTTTGTGGGGCAGTGAGGATTAAGTCACTTTCCCAGGGTCACACAGCTAGTAAGTGTCAAGTGTCTGAGGCTCGATTTGAACTCAGGTCCTCCTGAATCCATGGCTGGTGCTTTATCCACTGCGCCACCTAGCTGCCCCTATTCCACCCTTTCTATAAGCACATCGAGAATCCAATGTTAAGATACAAGTGTGGTAGTCCAAGGAGAAAATAGTTTTTCAAAATAATTTTTGCAAATATTTTCCATTTTTCTTCTGTTTATCATCTTCCTTCCATCATTCTTGAATGCTCTTGGGATGACTTGACTTAGTAGGATATCTTGCCAAGCTTTCTTTATATTGGTTTTACCCTCCACTGTTCCTGCTTTATGAAATGAGATTGTTTCATAATCATCCATTATCCTTCATAAGATTTTACAAACACATTTATATTCTAAATCTTCATTGCCTTTGCCAAATATCCCTCTCTGTTTGGCAAATAAGTCAGATGTTTGCTGACTAAGACACTTTCTGGGCTCTTTTGGTCTCCAATTAATTTGCATTGCTTAAACTTCTAGATAAAATTATTATTGTTGGTATCAATTTCTGCTGTCCCTTTGCCATTTTTATTATTTTCAGTTACTCGTTTAAATAGTTCAGGGTTAAGTTGTTTTGCTTTTAGACTACATAGGTTTCATTATTATTCTCTCCTTGTTTTTACTAATTCTGATCTTAGTTCTGACAAATCAGTGGTATAATTGCACACAGATAGATGACTCAGGGACAAATCTCACATTAATAACAAGTCTTTTTCTGTCTTAAAATAGTGTCTATTTTTTTCATGCTTTTATTTAGTGTTTTCTGGGTTCTTTGCAAATTCTTTTTCATGAAAAAAAGGGTTTGTGATAGAAATGTGAAGCTTCTGTATACAGTCTTTAACTTCCCTTCTTCCCTCTTCCTGAACCATGCTTTCCCACATATTTCTTTCCCAAACTTAACATTTACCAGCTTTAGCTTAAAGTCACCAAGTATCAAAGTGTGTGCTGATTTAATTTGGAGGGTCTTAACAAGTTCTTCACAGAATTTCCCACCACTTCATCCCCAGCAACCATGTTGGTACATTTGTTGTTGCTCAATCATTTTCAGTCATGTCTGATTCAGTGACCCCATTTGGGGTTCTCTTGGCAAAGATACTGGAGTGGTTTGCTACTTCCTTCTCCATAGTGTTAGTATATGATGTGCAGGGGAACCTAGGTCATACAGCAGACAAAGCACTGGCCCTGAAAGCTGGATAGATCTGAGTTCAAATCTGATCTCAAACAAGTGTGATCCTGGGCAAGTCACTTAACCCCAATTGCTTTCTCTAGTCATCCTGATGTATATCTTGCCACTGGACCCAGATGGCTCTGGAGGAGAGAGTAAGGTTGGTGACTTTGCACAGCCCTCCCTTCCTTAAATCCAAGTCACTGCAAGTCATGACATCACCCCAATGTCACAATCCTCTTTGAGAACAAAGGACCAACAACAATATAAGCTATAATTATTTCCATGCTGGTCTTTTTACAAATAATTATCAGTACTGCAATACATAATGACCAAATATCTCATGAAATAATGTTACTATTGCCTTTAGGATTGCAATATAAATCAGGGGTGTGCTGGTAAATGTTTAATATCTGGGATCTCAAGAGGGGGGAAAAGAACACATACCTCTTTAAATTTAATCTGAATTATTAACACTTTCTTAAGTCTAAACAATCAATAAAACAATAAATCAAGCTCTAATTTGTAGCAATTTCCTGTTTCTGAGGTGTAAATGATTATACTGAAAATTTAACAATCAGCTAGCAATCTGTTTAGAGCTATCTTCAGCATACCTAACAATGAAACCCACTGTACAAACTCCTTTCTCCTTCTCTCTGAAGAACATCTCCTGGGAGCCATCCTTTCATTTACCTAAAAGGACGTTTTTATTTATATTTTGTTTATAGCAAGACTATGTCAAGATTAGTATGACTTGTTTTCCCCGACAATATGCCCACTCAGTAATCACTGGACAATGATCTCACATTTAGAGTAGCAACAGAGAAATGAACATTCATTGATGTCTAAAAACTATGTGATTCTTTGCACTCTCTTCCCCCACTTTTCACTACTCAGCCACCATCACTGAAGAAGCAGAAGGGTATACAAAGCACTAAGAGACAGTTTTAATTTTACTTTGTTCCATTATTGCCATTCCCCTCTAAAAAAAGTCATCCCCTGTTAATCTACCTCCCAATGATCCCTTTCCATAGTTAGTAAGGTTGACCCTCAAACTACAGACTCCATGCCTGGTCTGGTCCATACGCAAAGCCTTTTCAGCATGGTAGAGCATCTATAATCTGCTGGCAGAATCTTCAAGAACCCAGGATCCCCAGTTGATTCTCCACCTTCGGTAAAGGGGGTAACTGCCTCATTTGCTCCCTTTCTTGCTGGCTCACTCTCCTTTCTGGAACCATGGCCACTGAACCGGTTGTCGGAGATGGGAAGGTTGGGATGTTCAGCATCATGGAAGTGAGCAAGTCTTCGCTGCAAGAGGAAGTGAAGGAGTACAAGGAGGCCATGTTGTCCTGCCTGAGTGAAGACCAGAAGAACATTGTACTGGAGGAGGGCGAAAGGGTCCTGCAAACTGTGGATAACATCTAGGCTACCTTTGTCAAGACGCTGCCAGAAAAGGAATGTCATTACATCCTCTAAGTCACCACTTATGAGATCCAAGAGAGCAAGAAAGAGGAGTGGGTATTTATTTTCTGGGCCCTCCACTGTGGACCCCTCAAGAGCAAAATAATTTACCTGAAGTCTAAGGATGCCATGGGGAAGAAACTGATCGGGGTTGAGTCCAAATTACAAGCAAACTGTTATGAGGAAGTACGTAGTGATCTCTCTCTCTCTAGAGAAGAAGCCCTTGTAAGTCTCCCACCTCTAGGCCCCTGCCTAGAGTGGCTGTAACCCTTGACCTACCCAAGCCCAAGAGAGAGGTGGGAATAGCAGATTGCCTGCTTCCTGCCACACCAGAGGGTCTAGAGAGATCCTAACAGGAGAGAGTTGTTCCTTCACCTCATTTGCCGAACCATCCCCTGACCCTCCGCTTCCCCTAACCTTTGCCCAGCAGTTTTGGCCTTCCCAAAGACATTTTGATCTTTTGATTCCTCTTAAGTTAAAGCTGATCAAGCTCCCTGGGGACTTCCAACTAGGGGAGAACCTATAATTTTTAACATGATCCCCCTTTCCCCTTAATGTCTCCAATTCTTCCTCCCAGTGCTGCCAACTTCTAATCTTGATAGTGGCTTTGTGCTAATCTGTTTAATTCTGTGTATAAATGGAATATTGTGGAGATGACCCCTCCCCAACACAGATCCTATCCCCTCTCTATACCCTCCCCATTCATAAGGAAGCAGAGCCAGTAAAAAAAGAAAGTTCAATCTTTTTTTTTAAGGTATGGGGGAAAAATTTTAAATTGAAAACAAATTCTTAAAAAAATAAAATAAAACAGGGGCAGCTAGGTGGCACAGTGGATGGAACGCCGGCCCTGGATTCAGGAGGACCTGAGTTCAAATCCAACCTCAGACACTTAACACTTACTAGCTGTGCGACCCTGGGCAAGTCACTTAACCCCAATTGCCTCACCAAAAATAAAATAAAATAAAGATGTGGGGGGGGGGTGATTGCTGTTCTAGTCTTCTTGCACAAAATGACTTCTATGGAAATGTTTTACTTGATTGCATATGTATAACCGATATCAGATTGCCTGATGTCTCAGGGAGGGGGAAGGGAGGGAGAGGATAGAATTTGGTACTCAATACTTAAAAGAAAACTAATGTTAAAAATTGTTTTTACATGTAATTGTGGGTAAAATAATTTTAATAGAAAATAATAGGAAAAATAAACAATATTGAAAATAAAGGGGCAGGGGAAAGAACCCAGGCTCACCTCCACATCATAATAAGACATTGGACTAGGATTTGGGGAGATGAGAGTAGTGGAGAGAGTATAAAATATATACAAAGTCATTTTGAGGGTTAGGGAAAGCAATGACAATTTGGGGTAAAGGAAGAGAATCAAGAAGGGCCTCATGTACTAAGTAGCATCTGAGCTGAGTATTGAAATAAGCTGGGAGAGGGCAACTAGGTGGCGCGGTGGATAAAGCACTGGCCTTGGATTCAGGAGTACCTGAGTTCAAATCCAGCCTCAGACACTTGACACTTACTAGCTGTGTGACCCTGGGCAAGTCATTTAACCCTCATTGCTCTGCAAAAAAAAAAAAAAAAAAAGAAGAAAGAAGGAAGGAAGGAAACAAACAAACAAACAAAGGAGCTAGAAATTCTAATGAGGAGAGGTAAGGAGAGGGATCATTCCACACTTGAGGGACAGCCTCGGTGAGAAATACAGCACCACATCCACAGAACTGCAAAGGCCAATTTGGCTGTAATTTGGGATAATGGGAAATCAGTCTGAAAAGACAGACTGGAGCTAGGCTGCACGAAGGACTTTAAATACCAGAAAGAGGAGTTTATGCTAGAAGAAATAGGGAGACACTGATGACTCCGGAAGGAAATGTAGGGGCTGTGGTGGGGGAGGGAGAGGGTGTCAGCAGCCCTGCCTCCTGTCATAGATGGAAGCCACCAAGGAATAAAGTCCTCTCACTCTGACCCTTACTTAACCTCACAGACAGACTAGGCCTTTCCCTGATGGTTCCTTCCAGGAACGTTCAGCAGACTCAGATCATGTAAAGAACTCAATAAAATCAATCTGAACCATGAAGTCAGCACCACAGCAAAGCAAAAACAAAAACAAAAAACCAACCTGTGTCGATATACACTCTTAAATGCACATACATCTATTAATGGTATTTACAGACTGAATTCCATATAAGGTAATTGGAGTCTGTTATGAATATCCTGCAGATCATTCTTTGAGAGTAGAAGAATTTTTTAAAAGATAAATATTAAATAATTTAAGTTATTATAATGATGATAATCATTGTCATTACTAATACCTTAAATTTATACCAAGTCTTCCTTTAAAGTCTCATTAGGGTAGAGAAGTAGCCCTGGATTTGAAGTCTACAGAGAACACAAAACTGGAAATAGATGGACCCAATAGATAATCTATACTCTCTGAAAGCCAGCCTAGCTAAATCCAGAAAAGCTAGCTCCTAACCAGATTTGCCTCGGCTTAATTAATTTGGGGCCATAGTGTCACAAAGAGTTGGACTCAACTGAAAAGACGGAACAACAATAAAATTCTTCCTCTTTTTAAAATGTTTTTTTTTTTTTGCATGGGGAAATGAGGGTTTAGTGACTTGCCCAGGGTCACACAGCTAGTAAGTGTCAAGTGTCTGAGGCTGGATCTGAACTCAGGTCCTCCTGAATCCAGGGCTGGTGCTTTATCTACTGCCCCTCAACAACAAAATTCTTTAAAGCTATCTAAGAAATCACTGGAAGAGGTGTCAAACACAGGGGGGCATCAATAAAACCAGATTAAAATGTAATTAGGACCTTTAACAAAATAAATAAAAATATAATAGGGTATAAGTAATAGTAAAAGGTGGTTTTCTAAGTCAATATATTGCCTTCAGAGATCCTTATATGCAGTTTAGTGGCCCCTATTACTATCTGAGTGTGACAGCACTGATTGAAAGGATAAATAAATTGAAAAGATAAATAAGTGAAAATTTTAAATTAAAAAAAAAGAAAGGGCATGATCTGCTTTACCTCGGAGCCCAAAGAGGGGAGAGGAGATGGGGAAGGCACAAAAAAAAGGAAAGTCAGTGTTGCAAAAGGCAAACTTTGTCTACTTCCGCTATTTTGCTGAGATCTGGACTTGATAGGAAATAATGCTAAAAATCACCTTGTTGAACCAACTGAAATTTGAGATCCTACTATGTAAATACTAAAACTGAAATGAGTAAGCTCAATTCTCCAATTATTCCTCCTATTGGTATGTTCAGCCTTTCTCACTTGTTCTGTTGCTCTCTTAAGGGGAAGATTCCAAAGGGGAGGGGAATGCGGAGTATGGGAGGACTTGTTGTGCCTTCCCCATCAAGCTGGGCCACTCCATAGTCATACAGCCCTGAAAAAAGATGTGAAGGTGGGCCAGCAGAGAGAGGAGCGTAAAATTCTGTTATCTTCCATCCCTCCCTCAAGGTATGAACTATTCTAATTCTGGTTATGTCCTAACATGTGCTGGCTGGTACTCACACCGTTTTTCTTTTTTTAATTTTTTATTTATTTTTAATTTATGGAACAAAACAAGCATTTCCTTTTTAATTTTATTTTTTTCCAAATGCATATAAAGATAGTTTTCAACATTCATTTTTTCCTTCCCTCCCTTCCCTCCAAAACCAGGAAGCAATCTGACATAGGTTATACATTACAATCATGTTAAACTTATGTCCACATTAGTCATGTTGTAAGAGAAGAATCAGAACAAAAGGAAAAAAAACATAAGAAAGAAGAAGCAAAAAAAAAAAAAAATGAAATGAGTATGCTTCAATCTCCATTCAGACTCCAAAGTTCTTTTTCTGGATGTGGAGAGCATTTTCCATCATAAGCCTTTTGGCATTGTCTTGGATCATTGTATTGCTGAGAAGAGCTAAGTCTATCACAGTTGATCATCACACAATGTTGTTGATACAGTGTGCAATGTTCTTTTAGTTCAACTCATTTCACTCAGCATCAATTCATGTAAGTTTCCAAGTTTTTCTGAAATCCACCTGCTTATCATTTCTTACAGCACAGTAGTATTCTATCATATTTATATACCACAACTTGTTTGGCCATTCCCCAACTGATAGGCATCTCCTCAGTTTCCAATTCTTTGCCACCACAAAATGAGCAGCTATAAGTACTTTTGTACATGTGGGTCCTTTTCCCTTTTCTATGACCTCTTTGGGATATAGACCTAGTAGTGGTATAACTGGGTCAAAGGGTATGCACATTTTTATAGCCCTTTGGGTATGGTTCCAAATTGTTCTCCAGAATGGTTGGATCAGTTCACAACTTCACCCACAATACATTAGTATTCCAATTTTCCCATTTCTCCAACATTTATAATTTTCCTTTTTTATCATATCAGCCAATTGGATAGGTGTGAGGTAGTACCTGAGAGTAGTTTTAATTTGCATTTCTCTATCAGTAGTGATTGAGAACATTTTGTCATATGACTGTAGATAACTTTAATTTATTCATCTGAAAACTGCCTGTTCATGTCCTTTGACCATTTCTCAATTAGGGAATAGCTTGTATTCTTATATAGCTGATTCAGTTCTTCCTATATAAAAACAATCATTTTCATAATATAATAAAGATTGCACATAAAACTGTACACCTATTATGTGCAACTGGCTATTCCTTTTAGATATTCAATAAAGTTATCTTATTTTTGTACATTTGTATCTCATTCTTTGTACATTTACTAGGCTAGGTAGAATCCTAGCAGACGGGTCAATGGGATGTTGCCTGATGGCCATGACTATGAAGGTGTGCTATTATGACTTCTTAGCCTAGAAGAGAAGAATCAAAATGATCATTCCAAATGCATTTGGGGGCATTTGGTAGTAAGGGGAAGGGGGGCAATCAGCTTACCAAATATTTTAACAACTATACAATGCTAGGCCCTAAGGGTCGGCATGAGGATGGGGTTTCCAAAAGAGTTCGTGATCCTTGTGGAGCTTATAATCTCATGGAAAAGACAATAATTGAAATAATTTTTTAAATTATAAATGATTACAAAACTATATGATATATAGTGGAGAATAAAAATAAGAATAGGGCAACTAGGTGGTGCTATAGATGAAGTGTTGGGTGTGGAATCAGGAAGATGAATCTTCCTGAATTCAAATCTGGCCCCAGAAACTTACTAGCTGTATGACTCTGGGCAAGTCACATAACCCCATTTGCCTCAGTTTCCTCATCTTCAAAATGAACTGGAGAAGGAAACAACAAAATCTTCCAGTATCTTTGCAAAAACAACAACAACAACAACAAATAGGGTCACAAAAAGTTGGACATGGTTGAAAATGAGTGAACAATAACAAAAATAACAATACAAGCTATATGATGAATCCTATATAATATTTAATTGTGATATAGGATAAAGAAAATAGTGCCAAATGTCTTATGTAGACCATGAATTCTACAGAGGAAGCTGAAAGAAGTTAGGGAAAGCTTCATGGTAGAAGTGATGCTTGAAATAGGCTTTGAAGAATATCTAGAATTTGGAGATGGGGGAGTAGAATAGAAAGATATATTTTTCCTAACCCAACCTCCATTTCATTCCTCTAGTATTTTTTGTCATCAATTTATGTTCCTGCTTATATGTAAAGATCATAAAACCCTAGTGATAGAAAAGATTATTATCACATCCATCCCTAAAAGGCCCAGGAGGGATTGTTCTTTCAATTGATTTTTTTTTCCAATTCCAGATGAATAGCTTAAATTTCCAGCACCTCCCTTGGGAAAGTATGCTACAAACTCCTATTTCTTATGGTCAAGAGTGTTCATTCTTGTTCAGTTTCAGTTTTCCTTATGTCAGTATTTACTTTAGTTCCCATTCATAGCTTAGCATTTCTGGAATGGGAAAAAAAAAAGTGTTCTCCTTAAGCACAAAATAACTGCACTATAAGAAATGACACATCGATTTGGCAATGGCAGCCTTAGTTCATTGCAGCAGTTGCTACCCAAAAAATGGCTTTAAGGGAGTAAATCATAAATTGGTGTATCCTTGATTTATCCATAGCAGCAGTTTTTCTGTTAATGGGGACTTTCCATTTTTTCCAGTATATACTACTAGGATATTAAAATCATCAACTTGAACTCTATGATTCATAAACTCTATTGTCCAATCACTGAACTGGATAGAACTTTAAATACATAACATCTAGCCCAATTTTCACTCTATAAAAGAATCCCATTTCAATATCTCTGGCAGATGGTTATCTGGCTTCTCTATTTGAATACCTCCACTGACAATTAACTCACAGGATCTATTTTCTATACAAGGTGTAATTGTCAAAAGCTACTTTCTCCTGTGGAATCAAAATCTGCTTCCCCATAACTTCTACCTATTAGTCCTACTTCATCCCTTTAAAGTCATTCAGAATAAATTTAATCCCTCAACCATCTGACAGTCTTTCAAATATTTGAAGACAAATCATTCATTCCTTTCCCTCCAACTTTTATGCTCTTGTCTTCAGACTAAGCACCTTCAGGCCCTTCATCTATTTTTCATTTTTCTTATTATATAAATTGAATTTTTATCATCAGCATCATCACATTTACAGAGTTTCTACTATGTGCCAGATGTTGTGCTAAGTATGTTACAAATATGCATTTGAAATTCATCTTACATTTGACACTTCCTAGCTGTGTAACCCTGGGCAAGTCACTTTATCTTCATTGCTCTGCAAAACAAAGCAAAACAAAACAAAACAAGACAAGACAAGAAATGTATCCTGGATATAATTATCCATATTAAAAAATCATAGCAGCAATCTTTAGGAATCATGGCAGTCAGAGAACTTCTTGCTGATCCCTCTTCTAACAAGACTGTAGCCCAGCCAATGTCTGAAACACAAGTGTGAATGGAGTTTACAACAATTCTTGTTTTTTGTGTTCCCATCATACTTTTTTTTTTAGTGAGGCAATTGGGGTTAAGTGACTTGCCCAGGGTCACACAGCTAGTAAGTGTTAAGTGTCTGAGGCCAGATTTGAACTCAGGTACTCCTGACTCCAGGGCCAGTGCTCTATCCACTGCACCACCTAGCTGCCCCCCCCCCATCATACTTAACCCAGTCTTTTTTGCTGCATTTAGCATTTTCTGCAAGCCTTGGTTCAGTTGAGGTTTGGGATTTCCTGACACTTTTCTTAAAGGTTGGTGACAGTCTTTTATACTTGCCTTTGATTATGTGACCTTCTTTCCAACTGTTGTCCATGTATTCTTTAATCTGAGCTCATCAAAGGCCTTTCTGAAAACATATGTTGTTTTTTAGAGGTTACCCCACTTTTTTCTATGTTGGAATTATTCATCATCATGCCTCATCGTGTTGATATGCTCTCCTTTAGTGTCTTCTGTCATGCACTTTAAAAAAATTTGCTTACCTGGGGGCAGCTAGGTAGCACAATGGATAAAGCACTGGCCCTGGATTCAGGAGGACCTGAGTTCAAATCCAGTTTCAGACACTTGACACTAGCTGTGTGATTCTGGGCAAGTCATTTAACCCTCATTGCCCTGCCAAAAAAAATTGCTTACCTAAAGTCCATAATACATTCTGACCAAGTACCACATTCCCTTTCTTTTGTATTTCAAATTTCAGGATGAAACATTTTCACTTTTCCCAAGGTGTCCATCAGTTCTTCATGACCATACAACACTTTCTTTTGGATCAGAATTTTATTCAAAGTAAAAGTTCTGGGGGTGGGGGGCAGCTAGGTGGCATAGTGGATAATGCACTGGCCCTGAATTCAGGAGGACCTGAGTTCAAATGTGACCTCAGACACTTGAAAGTTACTAGTTGTGTGACCCTGGGCAAGTCACTTAACCCTCATTGCCCTGCAAAAAAAAGTAACATTTTGAGAGATGAAATTGTCAGCAAGGAAAGGCTTTATCAGATGCTCTGCCTTCAGCAGAATGTTGTTTCCAGCACATGTCTGTTTTAATTAAAATCTTTTATCTCGCCTCTGCCAGATTTGTCATCTACTCAGGAAATCAACATCCAGATCCTCCCTTTGACTGATTGGTCTGCAGGATACAACAATGATTAGGGGCAGCTAGGTGGCGCAGTGGATAGAGCACCAGCCCTGGATTCAGGAGGACCTGAGTTCAAATCCAGCCTCAGACACTTAGCACTTACTAGCTGTGTGACCCTGGGCAAGTCACTTAACCCCAATTGCCTTACCAAAAAAAAAAATTTTAATTAAAAATTTTAAAAAAATAAATAACAATGATTTTATTCCTCTTAACATTATCCAAGAGTTATCCACCATGTTCCAAATCCAAGTTCATATATGCCCCCATAGGTGAATACCTTCTTGGCCTACCTTGGATTTTTCCATCAGATCCATTATTTTTGCCAAGGTACCACCTTCCATCTATGTATTCCATTTGTGGATTTAATTTCACTAAGTTTCAGTGACATTTATCATATAACATCTAACTTCATGTGTCATAATATTGAGTTTATTTTGTTTGTAACTCACACAAATACATGGTCATTTTCATATAGTTATCCAAAGTTACTCAGAAATAAGGATCAGAGCAAAGATTCAAACTCACATCCACTGAGGCCAAAACCAATACGTTTTCTACTATTCCACCTACCACCTGAGGATACAAGGATTCCTCTCAACCATTTCCTTATTATTTTTGCCTGAGTTAATGGATATTATTCTTTCTGTATTACAATTTATTGTGGAACTGTGCACAGGATGGAAGCCTTCACAGATTTTCCAAGCTTGCGTGTAACATTTGAACACGGGAGCATGCCAAACTTGAAACATGTAGAAGAAAACACTCTGTGGGGTAAACACCACCTGAACCAGATTGCTCTTGATCCAATCCCCTTCATCCGGGAGCCTTATTCTGGAGTCCCCACTGAGCCACAACCACATCCCTATAGTGGCAGGCTCCTCAGCTCTATTCATCACCCCTACCTCTTTGAAGCAAATTACCAACATAAGCCAGAACATCTTCCTATGGAATTGCTATTGTTATCCCCATTTTACAGATGAGGAAATTGAGGCTGAGAGAAATAAAGTGGATTTCCCAGAGTCACATAGTAGCTAATAACAGTTCAAGTCAAGATTCAAACTTATGTCTTCCTGACTCCTGGTCTGCCTCTTTCCACTGTGTCTAAATCCAGAGGTTCTACCACAGGCACAGATGTGGAGGGGGACCCTCCACTCTTAGGGGACTTGGGGTCACTATGCTCCCTCCCAGCCCTCCTCAGTGTCCCCTTGGTGGGTAGTCTTCCCCATCAGAATAGAAGCTCCTTGAGGGCAGGGTCTGCTTGGTTTGGGTGTATATATCTCCCCAGCACTTACATGCTCAATAAATGTTTGTTAAGCACCTACTCTATGCCAAACATGGTGCTATGTACAGGGAACACAAAGAAAGACCAAAACAAAACAAAAGAAAACACTGCCTAATGTCTATATAGCCTAAAATAAAGCTCCTGCAAGCAAACTATGAGTATTCCCCATTTAGCAGGACATGAGAATTATTTGAATCTAGTAGTTTGGATTCAATATACCTGTTGACTTCTTAATTAGGAAGAGCATCGAGTTGTCCTGATCTGTATCTTGCCACTGGACCCAGATGGCTCTGGAGGAAAGAGTGAGGTTGGCGACTTTGCACAATCCTTCCTCACTTAAATTCAGTTCATTGCAGAGGCAGCTAGGTGGCGCAGTGGATAAAGCCCTGGCCCTGGATTCAGGAGGACCTGAGTTCAAATCTGGACTCAGACACTTGACACTAGTTGTGTGATCCTGGACAAGTAACTTAACCCTCATTGCCCCATTAAAATAATTTTTTTAATTCAATTCATTGCAAGTCATGACCTCACCTCCCCAATGAACAAAGGACAAACAACCACAACAGGGAGAGCACCATATTTATTGGAGAAATCCAATGGCATCCAGTTGCTTTTCCTTCTCTAGTATGTCACATTATTCCAGGTTCCTGAATCTAGAAATAGATTTCCCTCTTCCCTTTTGGAATCCTCTTCTTTCTGACTTCCTTTTCATTGGACAATCTGTCCTCCATAATGTTATTTATAACCTAATCACATTAGTTTATAATCATGCCTGGCATCCTAGTGGTACCAGGTATTCATGTCTAGATAGGTTTATGTTTGATGTGGATGAGAGGAACTACTCTGGGCTAAAATTCTGGTATGTTGAGTAAAAAAACAAAAGTCAGTTTATTTACCTTATAGTTGTGCCTCCCAAATGAACAAGTACTCCTTTAACATGTGGATTCACACGGAGTCCCAGCCACTGCCCACCCCCCAGCCCATCGTATGGCCCTTTTAACTCTGAAGGAAAGAGTTTAAAATGCATATTCTGAAGAAAAGCTCTGGTTCTCTCTTTCTCATCATTTTCTCATTCCAACACCTCCATGCAGATGACTCACAAATCTACATCTTTGGTCCAAATGTCCATCTCCAACTACCTTCAGGACATCTTGACTTGGATGTTCAAATTTATGGTTATTATCTTTCCCCCTAAACATGCTTCTCTTGGCTCTATTATCTGTCTCCTATGTTCAGAATTTGATGTTTTCTTTGATTCTTCTCTCTCCTTCACTTCTTAAATCTAATCAATTATCATGTCCTATCAATTCCATTTTGGAAACATCTCTCAAAACCCCCCCTCTTCTCTGACTCCACTGGTGCCACCCTAGTTAAACCCACCTGAACTACAAAAGACCAAACAGGTCTTCCCATTTCTGTTCTCTATTCCCTACGGTCTTTCCTTCTTGCCAAAAGCAGGATGATCTTTCTTATGCAGAGATCTGGTCACTCCTCTGCTCAAACACATTAATAACTCTCTATTGTTCACTGAATCAAGTACAGACTCCTAAAGTTGGCATTCAAACCCCTCCACAGCCTGGCAAAACTCTAGCTTCCCAGCTTTATTTCATTTTTCTCTTCCTCACATAATCCATACTCTAGCCAAACTAGATAATACTCTGCCCTCCAAGGCTAGCACTTACACTTAAAATTCCTTTCTTTCTCCTCCTCATCCACTGCTTTCCACCAATTCAAATACCACCACTTCATATATACCACTATAGAAATGAACTTCCCCCTCAAAATTCACAAAGCACTTTTAAAAAACCATCCATTGTACTTACCAATTTATATGGTATATTGTAGTTTCCTGTTTGGATGTCTACCATACTGTCGTATCTTGCATGAATACCTCTCAGTGCCATGAAGTAGCTTGAGCTGTGCTGTGAAAAGAAACTTAAAAAAATTACAGTGCCTCCTAGAAATTCTGTAGTGTCAATATGTCTGAGCAAATCAAAAACTCTCACAAAATCTATTGAGAACTGCTCTTTTCAGAAATCATCAGTACAAGAGATCTCTCTGGACATCTTGGAATCTTGGAATTATAGTAGCCATTTAGTCTAACCTGTACCCAAGAATATCTTTTATAATACATCCAATTATTACATTTCTCTTTGTTTCCTCAAACATGATTTCATGTGTTTAATATACTTCATGACTCAGACTTTCCTTAAAGCCTCTAGACTGGCATATACTGTATCCAAATCCCAGGGACTAACACAGGAGGATAGATTTCTCTTGTTTGCCATCTGTCCCAACCTGGAATTACTCCAGCAAAATCTTCAAATCAAATTTAGGTATAGTTTGTGTCCAGGTTTCCCCTAGATAGGGTCCTCAGTTTCCACTCAAAGACTCAAGGGAGAATTGAGCAGAGAGGTACAGGAAGGAAGAGAGAAAAGGTGGGAGGTTGCTGGGGCTATATGGTTTCCAAGCCAAGTAAATTTACTTGGAGTTGTGTTTATTAGGATAGCAGACCATTTCTGGTTCCTCCAAATTGTCCTTTCCTACCACACAACCCCACTAAGCTGTCTTTAATATGCCAAAAGAATGGACTAACCCATAGCCTACTAAGCAAAAGTCAATGATTTACCATTAACTAACATGTTTTTTTGGCACTGTGTCACTCTACCTACTCAAGAAAAGGGTGATCTCTTTACCTTGTCCCTTGAATTGACTCAGCTCAAGGAAATGTATTGATCAGATCAAACTCAGAGTAATGGTTGTATATGGTTGATACAATTCTCTCTTTTCCTCAAGGCTGTTGGTCTTTTAGTTCACTTCTTTGTATGTACAACATAGAGGGGGAGCATATAAAAGTTCGCTCTTTCATTCTGGCTCATCTATCTTTTCCTAATTCCATTCCACTTACCTCTACTTCTTCTCAAACCATGAAAGTGGGACATCTTTGATTTTTGAAGTCATTAACTCATGAGGCAAGTTAATAAACCACAAAAAGTGCACCTTCCCACCAAAAAAAAGGACTTCTACTTAATTATCATTCTAATTACAAGTCCTCAAGTCTTCATTTTTCCCCCGACATTATTATGAACCTCATTTCCTTACAAAGTCCAGGATAAACAATTCCAATATATTTTGTTTTAATTATCCGTGTTTAATGGGCCATAATGAAACTATGTTGAGCAGCACAGAAAAGAAAATAATTTAAAGTGTGCAGAAGGCTCAACTGCTGGCTAGTGTTAACTTCCCTATTCATATTTCACTGCCTGGAATCCCAAGTGCAGATCTCTAATGCTCAGAAATGCCATCACTTATTCATCTACTTTTCCGGCTCCTCTTTAATAAAGATCTTTCCTTTGGCTCAGTCACTTGCAATCCCAGCAACATCTACCATTTTGAAGAAACTCAAGGAGTCAGAGGTCCACAGCAGAGGGAGGTCTCATATATGTATGCATGTGTGTATACATGCATGCCTGTGTGCATACATGCATATATGCACACATAGATACATTGTGTATATCTTCTAGACTCCAAGTATCACTCTATGGGTAATGCCTCATTTGCCACCATGACATCAATAACAATTTCCTCTTTATCTTAAGTGTATCTCCTCTCTCTTTTCTGCCCACTGCCCTCACCCAAGTACTTCACAGGATTCATTTATTTCTAAACTAGACACACTTTTTGTTAGAGGTTCTCACTTCCACAAAAACCTCTTATTAGGGGAAAAATGTGGCATAGTGTCTGGTTTTGGAGTAAAAAACCTGTGTTTGAATTACAGCTGTGCTATGTACCACCTGTGTGGCATTGTGATTCATCACCCATTCTGGTTTTGGTTTTCTTTTCAGTAGAATAAAGGGATGTGACTTCCAAACTCCCTTCTCATTCTTAATCTGCAATTTTATGACATTTGTGACCACTGGACCAAATATTTGTATATAGTTTCAGCATAATGTAATGGATAGAACACTGGACCTGGACTCAAGAAAACCTGAGATCAAATTCAACCTCAGTCACTTACTTATGACAACCTAAGCAAGTCACTTAATTCTCTGAGTCCATTTCCTCATTTGTAAAGTGGGAATAATAATAATAGGGCAGAGTTGTTGCAAGAAATGAGTAAGACAAAGTATGTCAAAAGCTTTGGAAATCACAAAGGGCTACATAAATGTGAGCTATTTCTGGAATCTTTACGTTACTTTTCAATTTTTAAAGGCAAGGAGATATAGAAAGCAATCTAACTGAAACATTTGTTTGACACCTTACAAGGTAAATGCTCACATGGAGTCAAAGAAGCGATACAAGCTCTCTGGAGAACTTTGGAATTGATTGTGAGACATGAGAAACACTCGCACAAGACTGACCAGTATGCCACACCCACATCAAAGCAGGTGCCTTACTCTATGAGCAAAGTGGAATTACAGTAGCTCAAAAGAAACATGAGATGTGCAAATTTAGAGACATATCCATTCCAGTGTTCATATAGACTATAGTTAATCCTTCCACATTGTGGGGTTTAGGGAAATGGTGCCCCCACAATCTGAAAAAAATTTTGGCCCTCCATCTCAGAGAAGGTTTGAATTTTTTCCTTTTCTTTTGTGGGGTGTTTATAGTACCTTACTATAAAATTTGGGTTAAGTATTTGGTCATAGGCTCTGTGTCATCTGCTGGTCTTCATCAGCCATCTGTGGCTTTATAATTTCTAAAAATATTCAAATGAATTGGTGATATCCTCAATTTTGATGTTTGTTTCAAGGGCAATGAAGAAACAAACTGCCTTGTTGAAATTTTAAAGATTGAGACATGATGGGCATTCAGCTAACTTTCATATACATGTTTTGAGATTAAAGAGGGTAAAACCAAGAAAAAGAGAAAGCAAACAAATATTTGGAGGCTGAGATATGATTGGGGGGAAAGGATTGTTGCTTTGAGACATGAAATTTGGGGAATTTTTACTTTTTCAGTAAAAGGTGAGCCACTGATTCAGAAAGCCAATATTATTTAAGCCAATAAACAAGGTTCAAATATCAGGAAAAGGGAAAGACAGCAGCAGGGGAAGAGGAATCTCAGAAGAGTTGAAAACAATAGCAAAAGGGCTGAATGTTCCTGTTAGAATTGTCGGAGTTAGGGGCAGTCAACTAAGAAAATACTTCAGCCAAGTGATTCCTGATTGATGTGAGAGCCCTTATTGCTCTCTACTGCCACCTCTGGCTCATGAAGGAAAAGCAAGGGGGAGGTCACAACTGCTGAGGTATCCTGACCAGTTGTCTTTAAAATGAGCCTAAAATGTGTTGCTGTGGCCTGTGTTGCTGAATGGACAGTACATTATCCATATAAGTTAATAGCTGACCAGTCTAATCTGTATAGCCCAGAAATCGCCAGGTGGATGAGCTTGGCAGTTATCTGGCTTAAAGAGAATTTCTATTTACATTAAGAGCTAACACATTCTAAACATCCTTTAAAAAGTGATGGTTACGGGGCAGCTAGGTGGCGCAGTGGCTAAAGCACTGGCCCTGGATTCAGGAGGACCTGAGTTCAAATCCGGCCTCAGACACTTGACACTTACTAGCTGTGTGACCCTGGGCAAGTCACTTAACCCGCATTGCCCCGCAAAAAAAAAAAAAAAAAAAAAGTGATGGTTAATTAAAAGAGCTTACAAAGGCTATGTTCAAGTAGCAAAAATGATTTTCCATCTGGAAACAAAGGTCAACAGTCAAGCAATGAGCAGAAAAGAAGCAATTCTGCATTCCTGAATGAAAGAACAAGGGAATAAAGATTTATAAAGCACCTAATATGTGCCAGGCATTGTGCTAAAGCATTTTACAAATACTATCTCATTTGATCCTCACAACAACCCTTCAAGGTAAGTGCTATAACTATTCCAATTTTGCAGTCAAGGAAACTGAGACAAACTGAGATTGAGTCACTCGGCCAGGTCACATGGCTACTAAGTGTCTGAGGCTGCATCTGAATGCAGGTCTTCCTGACTCCAGGTCTAGTGCTCTATTCATTGCACCATCTAGCTGGACCAGTAACTGAAGTCTGCAGTCTAGAGTTCTGAGTTGTGTTAAGCACATGAGTTATCTACTTTTATATGTTTCCATTCCAACTTCGAATATACGGTTTTCCACTCCGCCATAGCTATAAAATCCAGTGATGGGAAAGTGTGAATCAGGTTCATATGTGTATTTGATCTATTTTATCATTGTGTATTTGCTTTAATATATCATATTTATAATATTATTACTTATTTTACCTTATTAGTAAGTAGTCATGTTTCAGATCTAAAAGTGTCATCACTTGTGAGTGACTGGTTGTATAATTAGAAACCATGGGATGTGGGTTCAAGAGCTAGCTAAAATGGTAAGTAGGGGAAGCATATTTCTTCTCAATAGGGTTACCTCTAAGACCATGAGAGTATTCAAATGTTAGTTTGAGAATAAGTTGAAGGACTCATCTAAACTCAGAGGGTTATAGTGTTTCTCACATATCTAGGTTAAAAAAGGTGAGGTCCAAAGTCCTGAATAGTGTGGGTATTGACTATAGCCCACTCTAACATCACATTTGCCTTGTTAAATCTAGAGGATTCATTTAAGTAGAAAACCCATAGGATAAGATCACTCCATTACTGCCATCACAAGCATATTTTCATCTGGGAAAGGCAAGGGAAAGGAAAGGAAAGGAAAGGAAAGGAAAGGAAAGGAAAGGAAAGGAAAGGAAAGGAAAGGAAAGGAAAGGAAAGGAAAGGAAAGGAAAGGAAAGGAAAGGAAAGGAAAGGAAAGGAAAGGAAAGGAAAGGAAAGGAAAGGAAAGGAAAGGAAAGGAAAGGAAAGGAAAGGAAAGGAAAGGAAAGGAAAGGAAAGGAAAGGAAAGGAAAGGAAAGGAAAGGAAAGGAAAGGAAAGGAAAGGAAAGGAAAGGAAAGGAAAAGAGAAAAGAAAAGAAAAGAAAGAAAGAACTGCAGACAAACCGGACAATGTTGAAAGTAATTTGTTGTGAAATCAAAAAGCTTCTGCACAAAACTAATGCACCTAGGGATAAGAAGGAAAGCAGTTGCATGGTGGGGGGGAATCTTTGTATCAAATATAATATATATAATACATAATATATAAATATTATATATTTATAATATATATACAAATAATTAAGATACATGAGATATATACATGTGTGTATACATATATATAAGCCATTTTCCAGTAGCTTAGTGATCAAAGGATATGAGCAAACAGTTCTCAAAAGAATTGAAAACTATTAACCACATATGAAAGATTGCTCCAAATCATTAATAATAAGAGAAATGCAAAAACAACCCTGAGATTTTACATCATGCCCTGCAAATTGGCAAAGATGACAAAAGTTGGGAATAGTCTGTGTTGGAGAGCTTGTGAAAAGAGAGGCACACTAGTGCATTATTGGTAGTGTTATGAATCAGTATAAACATTTTGAAAAGCAATTTAGATTTATACTAATAAAGTAGCTAAAATATCCACATCCTTTGAGACAGAGATTCCACTCCTAGTTCCAAGGAAGCCAGCATTAAGAAGAAAATCCCTATATGAAACAAAATTTTTATAGAAGCACTTTTTGTTATAGCAAAACAATTTTAAAACAAAGTAGGTGACCATTGACTGGGGCACTAAACAAACTGTGTATGTAAATTTAGTGGAATATTACTGTGCTCTAAGAAATGATAAATATGACAAATACAGAGAAGCATCAAAAGATCTACATGAACTGAAATTAGGTAAAGTAAGCAGAGGCAAGAAAACAATATACATAATGACTACAACAACGTAAATGGAAAGAACAACCACATTCACGCAAAAATCAACAGTGAATATTGCAAAACATATAAAGAGCAAGCATGACTCCAAAGAAGACATAGAAAACGACACCCTAATTCTACACTACTGCAGAGTTGGGGAAGTCCATGAGTATGGTACATTGCACGTGTTTTCAGACTTTTCTTTGATGTATTCATCAATTATGCTTATTTTTTCCTCATCTTTTTTCCTTTTTATTTGTCTATTAAAATACTATTTATTATATGGGAGTTCTCTAGGAGGAAGAGAAGGAGGAGTCTGAGAGAACCTGTGGTAATGCAAAAACAATATAAATAATACAACATAAATAATAAATAACAACAAAATACAACAAAAATTACAAATAAACAATTAAAATATTTTTTAAAAAGAGAATAATGTATGAAATGTATCATATATTTAAAAATGGTATGAAATGGAAATTCCTGCTTCATATATAACTCTTTATTTGCATCCTGCTTGTATATATGGCAATGTTTTGGTTTGGGGGTGGGTGGGAATTGGTGTTTCAGCTGAGAATTTGGGGGGGGGCAGGGCAATGAGGGTTAAGTGACTTGCCCAGGGTCATACAGCTAGTAAGTGTCAAGTGTCTGAGATCTAATTTGAACTCAGGTCCTCCTGAATTCAGGGCTGGTCTTTTATCCACTGTGCCACCTAGCTGCCCCAGTTGATAATTTTTTTTTAAGAATTTAAGTAAGGAACAGTATTAATAGGAATCTCTTTGGGGTATGGGTTGCACTAGATGGTCCCTGAGGTATCTTAAAATTCTCCATTTCCTTAATTCTGTGGGTAGAATTTAGTCAAAGGATAGAATGAAGGTTTTGTGAAAATTTTATTGAAGGAAAATTTAGCAGCTCAATAGCTCACACAAAGACAAGAGTAATGAAAACAAGCCTTGTAATAGAGAATAATTTATACTATAATGGCATTGTAAAATCTCTGAAAGTCTTAAAAAATCTGATCAACGCAATGACCAGCCATGCTTCCAGAGGAAGCATACTGCTCTCCTAACAGAGAGGTGATGCGCTAAGATACTAGATAGGCAGCAACATGGATAGAGCCTAGAGGTAGAAAGGCCTGAATTCAGATCCATCCTTGGGCACTTCCTAGCTGTGTGGCCATAGGTAAGTCACTGTGCCTCAGTTTCCTCATATGTAAAATGGAGTAACAATACCACTTATCTCACAGTGTTGTTGTGAGGATAAAATAATTTTTGTAAAGCACCTTGCAAACCTTAACATGCTATGGAAATTCTAGCTATTATTACGTGCAAAATGATATGCACATTTTGAACATGAAAAATATGGGAATTTGTTTTGCTTGATTGTGTATATCTATTATGAAAGGTTTCTTTTTCTTTTTTTCTTAAGTAAAGGTGGGGAGATGGGAGGGAAACAAAATAAATGTTCTCCATTTTTTAAAATTATTGTTTTTGAGAATATATTGAAACTGCATAGGATGCTGGGGTATGGCCCCTGGGAAAGGGGTTCTTGAAGATCATTCACTGAGAAAGGATAAAGGCTAAGGAGATTCACACACCTCGGAAAGTCCCTTCTCAGCTCCATTTCCCCCCTGAAATCCACCGGCCCCAGAGAGCATCAGTCCCATTGGACACAGTAATCCAAAAGCAGGCATTTTACAGCTATGGAAAGAACATAATGGCCACTAACACACACACACACACACACACACATACACTCTCTCTCTCTCTCTCTCTCTCTCTCTCTCTCTATATATATATATATATATATATATATATATATATATATATACATATATATATATATATACATATAAAACAGAAGACATAAGAGCTGTCAGGGAAGATAGAACTTCAGAGAAACCACCTTGGAACTGGAGTTTATTAAATCCTTCCTTCTCTCCATGAGGAACCAAGGTAGGCAAGAGAGAAGATTTATGTGTTGGAGGAGAAAGGGTTGAAAATGATCTCTTAAGTCCCCAAGTTCTAAATCAGATGCAACAGGAACAGTCTCAATGCCCAAGCTGTGCCTCATAGAGCAAAATGGTACTAGTAGAATGGAAACTGGATAAACTAAGGCATGCAGCAAATCTTGTCCCATAAGCATTGTTCTGGTTACTCAGTTGATGAAGAGTCTTGGAAATAGAACTGGGTCCACAACAGAAAACACCAACTGTTTTCCTATAAATTGAAGGGATTGTATTATATGGCTTCTTGGGTCCCTTCCAGATGTAAATCCATGATTCTATGATCTTATTTACCTCTGTTACATTTGGCTATTGCATCAAAGAGAAGTTTCCATCAAGGTCTTCCAATAAAAAGTCTAGAATTCAGTGCTTGATACTTTTCACCAGTTATTTTCTGTATTCCATCTGTTTGACTGAGATACAGTTGGATGAAAAAAAAAGAAAAGAAAAAAAATGGGGCAGCTAGGTGGCGCAGTGGATAGAGCACCGGCCCTGGAGTCAGGAGTACCTGAGTTCAAATCTGGCCTCAGACACTTAACACTTTCTAGCTGTGTGACCCTGGGCAAGTCACTTAACCCCAATTGTCTCACTTAAAAAAAAAAAAAAGAGAGAGATACAGTTGGATGTTCACATAGCCTTAGTGAAGCAAAGTCTTAAGTAAGCAGGATGCACAAGAATTGTATTCCCATTAGGATTTTCTGGGTAACTGATCTTTAAGCCAAATCTTTTTATTTGAACCTGCTTAAAATTTTTCTAAGGCTTATCTGTTCATTTCCTTTTGCTAACTTCAAGAAATGTTTATTAAGTATCTACTATGTGCAGAGCACTGTGCTAGACAAAAATTAAATGAGAGAGGCCCTGCCCTCACAAAGAGTAGATTGGTAGAGGTATATGATTCAAACCAATAATAATACAACCAAAATATTACATCATCAGTAGATGAGAAATACAAACCAAGTGCTATGAGAGGTCTGAGAGGGAAGGATCTTTATTGACCTGGGCAGATCAGACAAGTTTTCTTAGAGAAGAGAGAGTTTAACAGGTGAAGATGGGAGAGTTTTTCAGGTGTAGAAAGAGAATAACCAAAAGCTTAAAGGTAGGACCATACAGGGTATGTAAATTGTGTAATTTAAAATTCTACATGTGGGTTCTAATCAGTCCCCCACCCAGTTTTGGGGGAAAACTGACTAAAATCAATGATAAATGAGTTTAGAATTTTTTAAGGGTTTATTGAAAGATAGTAAAAGAAAGAGAAAGATTGAGAAGAGATTTCTTATAACCTGGGCAATCCTAGCCTTCCTAATCTCCCACTTCTGAAGTTCCCTGTCACCATGCCGATGTCTCGCAGCCAAAGAGGAAGCACAGTCCCGCCCAGCGTCTCCTCTCCTCCTTCATGTCCTCCTCCCAGAAATGGGAGGCTCCTCAAAGTTGATTGGCTGATAGCCTTGATAGACAGTACCCACAAGCAAATATCACTTCCTGACGCCAAGGACCTTGACCACATGGCTTGCCCTCAGAGGCCTTCTCCTCATGGTGGAGCTTTTCTACAGTTAGTCTCCAGCAGATGGCATCATTCCAATCATTACAGTATGGAGGGTGGCAAGTGGTCCAGTTTGACTGGAATGTAGCACACATGGAGAACAGCAGGTCCACGTAGGTGGTGCTACCCTAGAAGAGCAGACGAAGGAGTCTGGAATTTATTTAGCAGGTAATAGGGAGTCATCAAAAGCTTCTGAGCAGAAGGACAAAATGATCAGATTTATGCATAAGAAAGATTTAACTGCATATTGATGGATGGATGGATAGATAGATTGATAGATAAATATAGATATATCTATATATTTATAAGTGTTGTTTATCCTGAGGGATAGAACCTTCTTAAGAGCAGATAATGATTCATGTTTTGTCTTTGCATCCACAGGGCTCGGAATAGCATTTCTACACATATAAGCACCTAATAAATACCTTGTTATAGATTTAAGAATGCACAATTTTATCAATGGGGCAGCTTGGTGGTACAATGGATAAAGTAGAGTCAGGAAGACTGACCTTCATGAGTTCAAATATGGCCTCAGACACTTCCTAGGTATGTGATCCTGGGCAAGTCACTTCACCCTGTTTGCTTCATTTTCTTCATCTGTAAAATGAGCCAGAGAAGGAAACGGCAAACCATTCCAGTATCTTTGCCAAGAAAACTCCAAATGGGGTCACATAGAGTTAAATACAACTGAAACAATTGTATCAATCTGAGTATACCTTCCACCAGGATAAATCCAATGGATTCCAATTTCTCTAATTCCTAGCAGAACATTTTCCTGAGTTGCTAGAAAAGAAAATCATAGAATTTAGAGCTGCAATGGATATTAGAAGCCACCTAGTCAATCTCCTCCTTTTTCAGGTCCAGAAAGGTTGCGACTTTTCCAAGATCACAGAAGGAGTTCATAAATACCAGTGTCAAAATTTGAACTCAGGTCTTCTTATGTCAAATCTAATGTTCTTTTCCACTGAACCCTGTTTTTTATTACTTTCTCATGAGTTTTAGGTTTGGGGGAGGGAGGGAGGGTTAATAACTAATTTTTTTTCTTTTTACTATGGCAGAGTGGATATAGAGCTGACTTTGACACTTATAGAAGATCTGAATTCAAGTCCTGTCTCTGACACACACTGGCTGCATAACCCTGGGCAGATTATTTAACCTCTCAGTGTTCTAGACAGTTCTCTAAGACTATAAGTTTCAAAAAAATAGATGCCAGCCTGCATTGATGGAGGACTTTCCTGAATCGGTGCTTCCTACACCAATAATATCACTGTTCATTATCTAGTTCATTTTTACTATAAATGTTTTTCACAGTTAGCTATTTTCCCTTTTGTCTTTATTATATAGATTTTATTGTGCATAAATGTTTAGCTTTTATGAAGCCAACATCAACCTTGTCTCCAATAACTTCTATTTCAGAGATAAAAATGTTTCTTGCCTCTGCAATTGAATTGCCACAACCAAGATGGATGCATATCTAATTATATGTTCTTCCATCTTCTTTATAGTTTGGTTGGGCTTTTTTTTTTTTACATCTAAATATACAATTCAGTTGAAATTCAATTTGGTATATTGTGCAAGGTGAGCATCTCAATTTAGTTTTGCCAGATGGCTATAATTTTTTCATAACTATACTTATTAAATAATTAATTCTTTCCCATCCAAGCCATTCTTTTCAAATAGAAAGTATCCCCCTCCCAGCATGGCATTTTCACACCCTTAATGTGAATGACCTTAATCCAATAAATAGAAGCTTTTCTCCACAAGGCTAACTCAAAGAATGGATTTTGATGAAGGGGTTGGAAGGAGAGAAAGGTTAAGCTGTACCAAATCTGGAGCTTTACTATAAACCGGCAGTCATCAAAACTATCTGGTACTGGCTAAGAAATAGAGTGGAGCATCAATGGAATAGGCTAGGCACAGGAGACACAGTAGTAAATGACACTAGTAATGTAGTGTTTGATAAACCCAAAGACTCCAGCTTCTGGGATAGGAACTCAGTATTTGACAAAAACTGCTGGGAAAACTGGAAGAGAGTATGGCAGAAATTAGGCATAGACCAACATCTTACACCTTTTACTAAAATAAGGTCAAAATGGTACATGATTTAGACATAAGAGGTGATACCATAGGTAAATTAGGAGAGGAAAGAATAGTCTACCTTTCAGATCTTTGGAAAGGAGAACAGTTTATGTCCAAACAAGAGATAGAGAATATTATGAAATGCAAAATGGATGATTTTGATTACACTAAATTTAAAAGTTTCTGTACAAACGGAAGGAGTGAAAGATTGTTTTAGAGCATGACAACACTTGGGAGGTCAGGCTGAGGTAGGGGCATACACTATGTGGCATTAGGCAAATTAGACTCTGAACTCTTATTAGAATTGTGTGTGACATATAATGGGTCTCACATTACTTGCCTTCTCAATGGGTGGGGGAGGAGTGAAGGAAGGGAGAGAATTTTAACTGATCATTTGAAAATGAATGTTAAAAAAATATAGAGAATTGTGTGAACTCCTTGAGCAAAGGAGCTACTTTTTGCCCCTTTTTGTGGTATCCATATAGTAAGCTCCAAATAAATGGCTGTTGATGGACTTGGGAAGTAAAGGGAGAGTGGGGAGAGTGGGGAACCTAAACAAGGGGACCCAAGAGGATAACTGGGGAGGTTCTGACACTGAAGATGAGCTTCCTGCCGCCCCTGGGTTTCTACCAAAATCTGTTCCAAATTATTTCTTTGTGTCCAGCTAGCTTCTGGAGCTCCGTGGGCCCTTCTTCCCTGGAGTCTTAAGGTTCGTTTCTCATTTATCACAGAGACCCAGTACAGGTAAGAAACCACAACTGGAGATGTTTAAGGATTAAGACCAACCAGGGACAGACTCCCTCCACTGCCACACACCTGGATATTTACATACCAGTCTGCTGGATTGAGCTTCCAGAGGCCTGGACTTGAGGGAATTGAGGACATCACTAGAGGGGAAGTTTCAAGCCAAAGCATAGATGAAATGTCAAGACTATTGACTATCCTTCATTTCATACCTGAGGAAACTGGGACCTAGAGAAATAAAATGACTTGCCCAGGGCCACACAGGTAATAAGTGGCAGAGACAGCATTTGAACTCAGGTCATCCGATTTCAAATTCAACATTCTTCCTTGCTGTGCCAACCTGTCTCCTCACTCTGTATTCCCAAATGAGGAAAAGGGTGAAACTGAGGAATAAACATTGAACTTCCAGTTTATTCCTTTTACCTTTTATCTTAAATTCAAACCTACTGTCTAAATTTGGAAGTGGTTTTTGTCTGACCTCAGTTATCTGTAAAGATCCTCCGTCAAAACCACAAGAAACTTTATCAATTATCATTGGCACTTACCTCCTTTCCACTGGAAGGTGTTTGTTTTCATGGCATCTATTTTCATCTCCCAGAGAGGGATCGATCTGTATATTTTATTATGTCAATTGCTTTCCCAGCAGTTTCACTTTGGTGGCCATTTTACCCATTCTGTTTATTGGCTATGTCCATCATTTTTCAATTTCCTCTGAAATTGTAATTATAACAAAAAAGTTTTGCCCCCTTATGACAGTGAATCAAAAAGGATATAAAAACAAGATACACACACACACACACACACACACACACACACACACACACTACTTCCAATCCTCTCCATATAAGCCAGTAATGAATGCTAACAGTTTACAGCTAGGTGGAGCAGTGGCTAGAGTGTCAGGTCCACAATCAGGAAAACCTGAGCTCAAATACGGCCTCAGACACTTACTAGCTATGTCATTTAACCCTCATTTTTCCTCATCTGTTAAATGAGCTGGGGCGGGGGGAGGGGGAGAGCAGCTAGGTGGCACAGTGGATAGAGCACTGGCCCTGGAGTCAGGAGGACCTGAATTCAAATTGGGCCTCAGACACTTGACACTTACTAGCTGTGTGACCCTGGGCAAGTCACTTAACCCCAGTTGCCTCACACACACACACACACACACACACACACACACACACACACAAATGAGCTGGGGGAGCAAATGGCAAACCACTCCAGTATCTTTCCCAAGAAAACCCTAAAAGGGGTCACAAAAAGCCACACAAGATTGAAAATGACTGAACAACAACAACAGTTTACAAATGTGAGTACAAATTTGATGCCAGATCAAAGCAGAGAAGTTGCAAAGTTTTGAAAATGAGAAAATATCTATCCTCTGTCAGTCATTTTAATAGTTATATTAATCCTCCTATGCAGGGCAAAGGTTAAACTAGAGTAGTTGATTGTCCTTGAAGGAATGGAATATCAGTTTCACAAATTTATTTGAATGCATGTATATTTTTTCCTACTCTTTCTGATAAAGGGGATCAGGTTATACCCTGAGACCATCAAGAGTTTATACAATTACCACAGTAAAGAAAGAAATACAACTCTTATCAAAACCCTTATCTGTGCAGTGACCAATCAATTCCAGAAAATAGATAATGGAATACCCTCATCTAAGGAGAAAGGTGGTAGACTGCAGGTAGAGAATGAAATTTACTTTGTCAAACATGGATCATCTGTAAGAAATAAAAACAAAACAAAAAGTAAGGATCTTAATTCTTGCTTTCCTAGTTATCTACTACAGCATGTATTTGACGGGATGCATTTTAAAAAACATTATTCTGATCCGTAGCCTTTATCAGACTACCAAAGGGTTGAAAATTTAGGCTTGATGTCAGGAATACTTTCTGTTTTCTTTTAAAATTTTATCTTATTTTATTTTCACCAAAAAAAAAAAAAAAAAAAAGTATAAAAATCTGAAATTGTAAAGCATGTATAAACAAAAGTTGAGAACTATCTTTACATGTAACGGAAAAATAAAATATCTCAAAAAAAATAATAAAAAAAATAAAATAAAATAAAATAAATTATGTGCTTTTAAAAAAAAAAAAAGTAAAGAGTTCCTGAAATAATCAGTCTCCCAAAGCACCCAATATTATATTTCCCCAAATTCTCTCCAATTTTACCAAATTTCTCCTCCCCAGATTCAAGCTTTGACCAACTTTACTAGTCCAACCCCTTCCAAAGCAATCCTGCAATTTTATTTCTTTGGTTTATCTTCTTTTCTCCCATGCCATCTCCTAAAACTTGGAAGGAAGGAAGGAAGGAAGGAAGGAAGGAAGGAAGGAAGGAAGGAAGGAAGGAAGGAAGGAAGGAAGGAAGGAAGGAAGGAAGGAAGGAAGGAAGGAAGGAAGGAAGGAAGGAAGGGGGAGGGAGAAGGATGAAGGGAGAGAAAGAAAGAGGGAGGGAAGAGGGAAGGAAGGAATACATAGATTAATAAACGCATGAACAAAAGAAGAGAAATTGATAGATAATGGGGATTATATATAATAGCTATATTTGAGGGTATGTAATAGCTGATGGGGACTCCTTTCATATATTAGTTGAGCTAAATAGAGGAAGAGAATAAACATTTGTATAACACCTACTATATGCCAGGCACAGTGCTAAGTACTTTACAAATATTATCTCTTTTAATAAATGGGCACTGAGGTCCCTTGTAACTCTTAAAAGTCTGGTTCTGGGTTGTTCATGCTGGAGTTTAAGAAAGGAACAAGAAATCACTTTACTATACTTCTTTGTCTAGCAGGCTGACTTAGCTTGCTACTTACTATGTTAATACAATCAAGACTAGCCACTTGTTCCCCAAATCAAAATAATAAGTTGACATTTCTAAAGCTCTTCACAGGGGCTTTCCTCTCAATTCTACTGAGAGGTATGCAAGGCAACCATGACTATCATCCCCATTTTATAGATTAGGAAACAGCCTCAAGATGGCAAAACAATTTGCCTCTCGTCACACAGCTAAGATATATCAGAATTTGAACTTGACCTCTTCTGATGTCATGCCCAGAGTTCTTTCCACTATACTGTAATGCCTTTCTGATACGGTCCAATTGCATTGTCCCAGAGGCATAGTGAAATGGAAAATGTTGTCAGAGGTGAGAGGACCTGGGTTCAAATATTACTAACTCTGCTACTTACTACCTGTGACCTTAACAGGTAGTTAAGCTCTCTGGCTTTCAGTTTTCCTCCTCTATAAAATGAAGAATTTCGACTAGATAATCTCTAAATACCAGCTCTAATCTTGATCTCTACTAAAAACCTGATATGATGCTGCAGAGTATAAATTTTTCAGGGTATCACGGACATGCTGGTGGTTGCAAGATGGTGGAATGGATGGTTCGACATAATCATAATCAACTCTGGAAAAACAATGTGTCCATGCTTGTGTGGGAAGTACAGCCTCTTCATCGTTTGTAAAACAAGTGATCACAACATAACTAATGCAGAAATATGTTTAATGGTGATTGTACATATATAACCTATATCAGATTGCTTGCCATATTGAGGAGGGGGGAGGGAAGGGAGGGAAAGAGAAAAATTTGGAACTAGGAAATCTTATAAAAACAAATGTTTAAAAACCATCTCTACATGTAACTGGAAAATAATAAAATAATTTTATGATTAAAAATTAACCAAAAAAACACAAATGATTATTACTAGAGAGAATTTGTATAGCCAAATATCTTTCCATTCCAGCCCACAAACATAATTTATTACTAGTCGCATGTATATAGTGCTTTAAGGTTTTTAAAGCACTTTACAAATATTACTTCATTCTATTCTCACAACATAGAGAGGTAAGTCCTATTATCTTCATTTTATAAATGAGGAAACTGAGGTATACAGAGTTTAAGTGACTTGCCCAGGATCACACTAAGTGTCTGAGTCTGGATTTGAATAATGTCTTCCTGATTACTGGTCAAATAGTCTATTCAATGAACCATCTAGCTACTTCCAGTACTAACAGTACTAATTTGTTAAGTACAAATTATGTGAAAAACACTGTATTGGGCACTTTGGGGAACAAAGTAAGCAGAATTCCTACCATCAAGTAACCAGTAGGGAGATAAAGCACAGAATTTTAAAATTTGAAAAGACCAAAGAACCATTTAGTCCAACCCAATCCTAAAGGTATTCAGACTATAACATATGGGAAAATGACCACCCAGACCTCCAGGGAGGGAAAACAAATCTTCTAGTGCCTGAAGCAGCCCATTAACTTTGAGAGAGCTCTTCTTATAAGAAGTACTTCCAGTAATGGTAAAAGGGGTGGTCTTGAAGAAACCTGGGAAGACTTTTATAAAATGATGTAGAGTGAATTGAACAGCCAGGAGGACAAAAATCACAACATTGTACGGACAAATTTGAAAGATTAATGACCAACCTCAATTCAAGAGGACCAGTGGTGAAGCATGCTATCCATCTTCTGACAGAGAGGACATGAACTCAAGATGCAGGACCAAACAGACATTTTTATTTATTTTTGTTTGTTGAGTTTTGGCAATTGGGGTTAAGTGACTTGTCATTGGTCACACAGCTAGTAAGTGTTAAGTGTCTGGTTCTGGATTTGAACTCAGGTCCTCCTGAATCCAGGTCCAGTGCTCTATCCACTGTGCCACCTAGCTGCCCTCAAACAGACATTTTAAATGTGGTCGATGGGAGAGTTTGTTTAACTTGATTATGAATATTTATTACAAGGGTTTTGCTTTTCTTTTCCTTTTTTTTTTTCTGATGGTAGGATTGGTGAGGAGAAACAGAAAAAATGCTTGCTAATTGAAAATAAAATAATGTAAAGAAAAAAAGGATATCAAGCTTATATTTTCTTTTCTTTTTTCTTTTATTCATTTATACTATCATTTTTTTAGTTAGCCTTCTCACACCTCAGTAGAACCCACCCTTCTAACAATGGAGTCCTTCCAATAAATTTATGTGAGTAAGTAGTACTACTTTCTCCACTTTTTAAAGGAAGAAGTTGAGGCTGATGTGGCAAAGAAGAAACGAGAACAGGGCTGCCGCCCTTTCTGGTGGTTCTTAGAAAAATTCCATTTGAGTCCAAGTAAGTCAATTAAGCAAGCATGTATTAAGCACCTGCTGTGTACTTGGTGCTAAGAATTCTAATGGGCAGCAAAGCCAGTCCCTGGATCTGGAGCAGACAGGGTCTCTAACATTCCAGGCAAATCTGTTGTGTCCTTCCCCCACCCCACCCCATATTTGACATTCCTTCCCTATCTTCATGCCTTTGCACAGGCTGCACCCACCCCTTCTTCACCTCAGCTCAATTTCTATCTCCATCAAGATGCTTTTCCTGATTCCTCCCCCATCCACCCCTGTGCCTCCAAATCATTTGAATTATTTTGCATATTCCTTTATGTATTTTTCTGTGAACATGTTAGATTTGGAATCAGAGCACCTGGGTTCCTTCTATCCTGCTTCTGCCATTCATGTCATGGGTGACCTTGGTTAAATGGAAACACAAACTCTAGCAGGTCCTATTCAACTGGAAAAGACTTGGCGAATGAGTCTGCAATGGATTATAGGTCTGCCATCTGGGACCAACCTACTTAAGTGCAGAGATACTCAATACTAGAAGGTTGGCTACCAAGTGAGAGAAATGATTATTTCTCTCATATTAATAGCCAATTATTAAAATTGGTGAGACCCAAGCCTTCTTTCCCCTGTTCTATTTCCTTGCCAATCTCTCAAAGAGAGGGCTGATGGAAGATAGGATTAACATTCTCCTCATTCTGAGTATTGTTACTCCAACCAACTAGCTCCTGCTTGGATGGAAGATCCAGATTCTTTGTCTAGATTGCCCAGGCTGAGGGTTAGTCTGTATACAGATAGTAACAAGATGTCACTTACAGCCCTCACTGGAGTGAGCTCACTTCTCTTTGTAAAGTCACCTCTCATTAATTGTTAACCAATCATAGTTGATTGCACCCTCCAAACAGTCTTATTTCAAAGGGCATATAAGCCATGAACCTACTGCCATGATTGTCTTTGGTCTAAAGAGACACAGAAAAGTGACCATTTTTAATAAATTAATAAACATACTGGCATTATTAATAAAAATGATTAAATTGCCCAGAAATTCTGTCTCTCAAACTTTTAAAATGCCACACAAGTGATGAGGTTTTTAAACCACAAACACTCCACAAATATTTTTTTCTAAGTTTCAGAAGGCTTGTGGTCTGCTTCCATGGAGGACCTTGGAGTATGTTATTTGTCAGCTGTGCCTAGACAGACACCCCCCCCCCCCCCCCCCCCCAAACCCCAAAGGACCTTAAAGATCTAGTAATAACAGTATTGGACATCTGTGGTCAGAAAGCACAATTTGTACATTATCTCATTAAGGCTTCTTAACAGCCCCATGAGGTAGGTAACATAAGTCTAATTATTTCTGTTTATAGATGGGGAAACTGGGGGTGAGAGATGACAAAGTAGCTTGTCCAAGCTTGTTCAGCTGTAGGTCACAGAACTGAGACTTTGGAGAAGGCTGGCTGATCCTGTGTTAGGAATGCTGCAGGGGATGCTTTGCCCTTCTAGGGCTGGGGCTGGGTGACTTTCAAGGTCTCTTCTGATTCCAAGATTCTAGAACTTTTTGATTCTGAACAGCCACCTCATGCTGGCAGACACTCCACCTTGTAAACATGTGTGAGCCCATTATTGTTGACGATTTTTAAAAACATATCTGCACATTCAAAAGGTGAGTCTATAATGAGATACTGCATTCTGGGGGCCTGGGTATGCAGTAGGTACTCAATGAACTCTTGGAAACTGGCTGACTGAACCAGGGATGTCAGTGATACAAAAAAAAAAGCTTCACTGGGCCTTTCCTTGGGATGTTCTGAACAAGGAGTGAACACATCCTAGAAGAGAGATTTCACACCGCCAGCAGCAAAACATAGAGCTTGTGACCTGTCTCTTTTTTTTTTTTTGGAAAATGAGATCTGACATGAGAATGACTTTCTCAAAGCCCTATACCACTGAAACATATCCCCCGCCCCCACCCCCATGGCAAGGAAAGCCTTGGGCCTTGACCTTTGGTGGGAGATCTAGATGTAGAGTAGATTGATAAGGGAATAAGCACCTATTAAATGCCTACTGTGTACCAGGAACTGTGCAAATATTATCCCATTTGAGATCATCTCAAATATCTCATTTGCTTCTCACAACAATCCTGGCAGGTAGGTGAAATTATTTATCCCCATTGTATAGTAGAGGAAAACTGAGGCAGATGGGTATTAAGTGATTTGCCCAGAGTTCTGCGGCTAGTAAATATCTGAAGCTGTATTTGAACCCAGGTCTTCTTAACTCCAGAAACTCAGGCAGCAAAACTTAACTTAGAAGGTCAAGCATTCTATCCACTGTACCAGCTAGCTTTGTCTGTAAACATAAATGTGTTTACATGTTTATGAATGGATGTGTTTGCATATTTAGGAATATACTTGTAAACAAATACAAGTGCATGTATATATGCATATAATCATATTGTATAAATATATGTTTGTAATGTGTGTTATATAAATTTATAAATACTATTTTAGTCTATAAATATACTATATGTGTGTATGTAAACTAACATGTGTTTATAATATGTTTAAATATATGTATATTTATATTACATATGTAGATAGGCAGATGGAGGATAGATTAAAATATATCAGGCATCATTCTGGGAATAAAAATACAGTTAAGCAAGTTAGTCCTTACAAACATTAAGATCCTCCAGGATCCTCCAGGCTGGAAGCAGCCAGTGCCTGGAATGGACAAGGAGGAAGCACCCCTTTTGTCCGCACTTGTCTTTGCCAGCAGTGGAGTCACTCGGAGGTCAAGGATTAGATTTAATCTCCATTTTGCATATTACCCCCGGGCCCTATCCCAGAAAAACCCATCATTTATTTCCAAGGATTTGAAACCCTTATTCCTTCTCATAAACTCAGGCCTCAGAAAAATTAGCTCAGGACCTTTTTTCAGACATTTAAATAAAGGGAGTTCACTCATAATGAGCATCAGAGCAATGAAGAAATTTGAAAGTCCATGAAAATAAAACATTTCACTCATGTATACCCTCTCCTGCTCATCCTTTTCTTTTCTTTCTAAAAATCCTTGATGGGTTATAAGATAAGATTAAGGCAAGGAAGTGGCTTGATTTTTCATCCAATATAAATTCTCTATTTGGCTTTCAAAGTCCTTCACCACTTGGCCCTTGCCCACCTTTGCAGTCTTTTTTTTTGGGGGGGGGGGGCGGGGCAGCTAGGCGGCACAGTGGATAGAGCACCGGGCCTGGAGTCTGGAGGGACTGAGTTCAAATGTGGCCTCAGACACTGGACATTACTAGCTGTGTGACTCTGAGCACATCACTTAACCCCAATTGCCCTCCACACACACAAAACAAAAAAAAAACAAATCATTTTTTATCATAAAAGTATTTTATTATTTTCCAGTCACATGTAAAGATAGTTTTCAACATTTGTTTTTATAGATTTCTAGTTCCAAAGTATTCTCCTTCCCTTCCTCCCCCCCTTCCCCAAGGACAAAAAGCAATGTGATATAGGATATATATGTACAATCACATCAAACAATTTCTGCATTGGTTCTTACATTTTATGTTCACCACATACTCTGCAATCCAGCCACACTGACCTTCTACTCTGTGACCTTTCAACAGCTATCTGTCATGCCTGGAATGCTATACCTCCCCATTTCTACTGCCTGGTTTCCCTGGGCTCCCTTTCTTCAAGATTCAGCTCAAATTCTTACCTTTTACAAGAAGCCTTTTTCAATCCTCCTCCCATCCAAAATCCCTTCCCTCTGAGAATTCCTTCCATTTACACAGTATATACTTATAGTACATAGTTGTTTGAATGTTTTCTCCCCCCAATTAGATTGTAAATTCCTTCAGGGCAGGGACCTTTTTTTTTTTTTTTTTCAGTTTCTTTGTATCCCTAGTGCTTAGCACATAGTAATCACTTAATAGGGAAAGTGCTGAGCCTCCAGTCAGGAAGCCTCGCTTCCTGAGTTCAAAATCTGGCCTCAGACATTTACTAGCTATGTGACCCTGGGCAACTCACTTCACCCTGTTTGCTTCCGTTTTCTCATCTGTAAAATGAGCTGGGAAAGGAACACGGCAAACCAGTCCGGTATCTTTGCAAGAAAAACCCAAATGGTATCATGAAGAGTCGGACCACAACTGAAAACGACCAAACAACAACAACAAAGCAAAAATAATAACACAATAACAGAGCTTCTTTACAAATTATAGAAGCATATAAAATAATATTTTATAATTTGGTTCACCATTTACAATTTCAAAAGTACTTTCATATGTTACTTAATTCCCCACAAACCCTGTGAGGCAGAGAATCTCGATGTCCCTTTTACAGACGAGAAAAATCAGATTTAGAAGTAAGAGAAACATAGACTTTGGACACCTAAGGCAATGTTCCTTTTTCCCGCTCTGTTTCACTGTCTGGGGGCAAAAAATGTCACAGAACATTGCCCATGGTATCATTCTCTTATCAACCCCCTTCTGAGTCACTAGGTGGAATGACTCAAAGTATAGACTTTTGTTACTGACAGCTACAGCTATCAGCTACCATATCTTATATTGTTTGAGGACGACGTTGTTTAAAATCATCATAATACAAGAGATTGATGGAATTGAGTTTTCTAGGGACACAAGAGGGCCTGAGACTTTTGGGTCTAGTTTGAATCGAACTACAAAGGACAAGAAGCATGCATGATTGGAGGCCTCTGCCCCATGGCCAAGGGAAATAAACATTTGCCCCTGCAATAGTTGGCTTGGTATCCTTTGGGGGAAATGACCCATTTTGACCACCCTATTTTCTCAAAATCAACATAGAGAGGGCCTTCTGGCAGCCCTTTGGAATGGATTCATTCTTAGAGATGCTTCTGGGCTTCCGGATGCTGTGGTAATGTTGAGGTTGGAGGCGACTCAGGAAGGTCAAGAGAGTCCAAAAGCTAGAATCCATCTGCCCATCAGACGAAAACTGCCAAAAGACCACAAGGAAGTACTTAGATTCTGGAAACTTGAAGAGGGGACAGAGAGGGTGAGCTTTAAATGATACCATGGTCCTTAGCACACGTATTTTCTTAGCTCTATGGACTGCTTCATTTCTCCAAACTCAGCTTTGGACTTGACCCTCCATCCTAAAGCTCCTAATCGATTTCTTGAGGGATAGGGTTAGTTCTGGAAACTCAGAGAATGAAGACATGTTGGAAAGAAGAAAATTGGTTTGTAACTAACTTGTCTCTTTAGTAATTGCTCGGACTGTCTGTCTCTTCGAAGGTCTGGCTAGAGAGGGCAGGTAACAAAAACTGACTAGAGCAAGGGTTCTTAAACCTGGGGTCCATGAACTTGTTTGAAGAATGTTTTGGTGACTGCATTTCAATATATTGGCTTTCCTTGTAAATCTATGTATTTTATTTTTCACTAATTTTAAAACATTGTTCTGAGAAGTGGTCCATAGACTTCATCAGAATGACAAAAGTTGTCCATACATAAAAAAAACTTTAAATCTCTAATTTACAGCTAGCTTCTTAAATTGTGGGTCTTGACCCCATATGGGATCGTGTAAACGAATGTGGGGGTAACAGATAATTTGGCAGTAGTAAAAGGTTATGTATGCCTATGTTTATACCTATTACCCAGGGTCCCATAAAAATTTCTTAGGCTCAAAGGTGAAAAAATTTAAGAAGCCCTGTAATCTTCTTTCTCTTTTTCTCACTAGAGTCTTTCCCAACAAAGAACATTTCATTTTCAGGCAAAGTGTTCTCATGAGAATTGAAACATTTGTCTTCTACTAAGGTTTGTGCCAATGAAACTCAGCAAGAATTCTGCATCAACTCTAACTTGTTAGATATTTAGATAAACTAATCAATCAATAAGCCTTGTTAAGTATCCTAGTAGGTACTGGAGATTCCAATATAAAGGATATAACAATATCCACTCTTAAGGAGTTTATATACGACAAAGCTTTAGAAGTTGTTACAGGAGTTTATGAAATGTTTTGTGAATTGAACATTAATTTTTGCTTCCCTAGCTAAGGAGCTGCTGCTCATCGAGCAGGTTAGGAACTTTTGAGTTATTTTCCACAAGTATGGATTCCCTCCATACTGCCTTGCACAGATTCATTTGTGATGTGACCAATATCTTTGAAATGGCTGGCTAAGGGTTCAAGTGTGGACTTTGACTGTGGGGCACAGCCCAAGTTAATGGACCCACTATGGCTTGGCTTGTTAGTAGCCTAACAGGATGAATCCTGGCTAACCTAGCCCTGCCCACTCCAAGATGCTCTAGTCATTTCTAGTTCTCCCGTTTATGCTTCTCAGTCTCTTTCTCAAAACCAGCTTCCTCAACTTCTCCAACTTAAGTTTCTCTAACACCTCCATTCAGGGAGAGCACGAAGAATTATTGTTTCTCTATCCCCCCAAAATGGTTGGTTCAACATTGCAAGATAATGTGTCTAGCACTAGAATGGTTTGGGGATAGTACTGCTGACTGATGAGGACAGTACATGGACTCCATGAGTACTTGGTGGAGACAACTGGCAAAAGACAAGGGTATTTGGGGGCAGCTAGGTGGCACAGTGGATAGAGCACCAGCCCTGGGTTCAGGAGGACCTGAGTTCAAATCTGGCCTCAGACTCTTGACACTTACTAGCTGTGTGACCCTGGGCAAGTTACTTAACCCTCATTGCCCCACCCCACCCCCAAAAAAGGACAAGGGTATTGGCTACTGAGAGAGCCAACAAAAAGGTCCTCCTCCAAGGAATTCTTACTCATTGGTAGTGCCATGTATCCATTTCTGAGAGGTCCATGGTCTTCATTTTGGGTGAAGAGAACAAGTAAGGAATTCCTGTTCTCATTATTCTTCCACTTCCGGTCAGTTCTGTGATAGTTATAATTCAAGGGCCGGCCAACATTCTTCGTAGTGAGTACCAAAAAGCTCCGGTCAGACAAGTTTCCATGAACCCAATCATTTACCTAATGATGACACATACACATGATGGAAGTATGAGACATATAGTTGGTGAAGTAAACAGAGTTAGGAAGACTTAAGTTTGTGTCCTGCTTCTGACCACACATGATGGAAGTATGAGACACATAGTTGGTGAAGTAAACAGAGTTAGGAAGACTTGAGCTTGTGTCCTGCTTCTGACCCATGTGTGAACATAAGCACTCAATGAATCCCTCAGTACACCAAGATTACAAGTGCAAGTTGTCTCATGCTAATGAAATCAAAGGTCTACAACCACCACCACCATCACACACACACACACACACACACACACACACACACACACACACACACACACACAAATTAAATCCACAAAGTTACTCAGAAACATGCAATGCTGCTCCATCATTTGGTACCCAACCACTACCCTGAGCACAGACAATGTTCTGGTTTTCCCTTGAATTCATAAATCCCATACATTCTAACTCCACTGTTTTAGGATTACCTTATTTCTGAGGTCCTAGCCATAATTTAGAAGTTCCTTCTTTTTCCACTTACCGTCTGGGTGACATCAAACACCAACCAGCCTTCTGATCTCAGAGACAGATTCCTGGATTTAAGGAGACTTCCACGCTCAGCCTCTGGTGTGGAACCTAAAAGCTCATGCACTTCCACCTGGGAACACAAAAAGCAAACCGATAAGCACATGATAATTATCCCCACTCTGTATTCACAAAAGACATGCATGTGCATGCACACACATGTGTGCACAAATACAGAGATACCATATAAGCTCAGAGAGTCTTGTTAGAATTTGGTAATCAAATAGACTTGCCATTCTAGGACTTTATCCTGTTACAACCCCAAGACACCAAGAAATCATCTAATGTGTTTGAGGGACCAGGTCCTTTTTTTTCTTGGAAACAGAATTGCTTTCCCCTTTAGTAAGTATAGCCTCTCTCTCTTCTTCCCCACTCACCATCCCATCTCTTCTGTAATTAGTCACCTAAATCCTGACTAACCCAACTCTAATATTTGTCTCCCAGTTCCAAGCTCTCTTTAGATGCCATTAACCACTTGTCTTTCTCTGATGCCCTTGGTAATGATGTACTGAGCAAGTAAGAGCAGGAACGTCCTATGGAATACCACATATGCTCTTCCTTAGATTTCTTCATACTACCAAGCTTTCAAAAGAGGCATTAGGATGTAGAAGATTGGCCAGTGTTCAAGGTCTACATCAGTCACATATTGGCTTTGTGAACACTGACAAGTCACTTAATCTCAGTATTCCAGGCAATTCATTAAGACGTTAGTTGCAAATGATTTATTTCTCTGTAGCAGTGGAAAGAATTTCTTCCTGATTAAATCTACTCTGCCCCTGCTGACCCCCTCCCAAGACTCCTCTTCCCAAGTATGGTCAGTGTAGTTATGACCAGTGCTTACCAATATATCTATTCTCTATAGACTCTATAGATACAATTGATACAATTGCATTTTTTTCAGATCAAAACTGAGTTTTATCTCTACGATTTGGGGTTTGCTGGTATTGCTTTCGGATAGGCTAAATGAGATTAACTTAATTCCAAATATTTGTAACCATCAATCATCCCATGTCATAGCATGACATACTGGAAAGAATGTTGAATTTGGAATCTAAGAAAATGGATTCAAATCCTGGCTCCTCTCATGTGAACTTGGGCAAGTGGCTTGACCTGCAGGACTTCAGTTTCTCATCTGTAAAATGGACCCATGTTTGACTAAATGACCTCTAAAGCTCTTCCTAATTTTAGAGATAATCTTGTGATTCCATGACAAAGATCAAAGATGCTCCTACTTACTCTACTATAATGAATAGTCTTGTCTTCACTCAAAAGCTTTTGCGATTGTCTGAATTTAAATACGTGGAGTTCGGCTCTTAATATCTTCTCATGATTGCCAACAGAAGAGAGGTTGAAGAAAAAATGAGAATGATTGATGTGTACTGCAAAAAGATCCATGAAGGGAAGCCATATTAATGAGTATCCCCATGAACAGAGATCAACGAGATTAGGGAACTTCCAGCAGCCTTTGGTGGGCTGAGTGGCATTATGTCAGTAAATGTTAATACCCAAGTGCAGGAAAGAGGGAAATACACAGGCAACCAGATTCAAAGAACAGGTTTGGGTGAAGCAATAGTGGATTATCCACAGAAGCAGAATGACTCCATTCAAATGGAGAACAAACGAAGGAGATTGGTTCTGAACACCCTGGAGATACCCATTACCCCTGTGAAATTGTACTTATTACTTGTCAGCTATTCAAACCCTCTCTTTTCCTCAAGTCTCCCACACCTCCCTTCCCCTCCCCTCCCCTATCAGATGAGAATCTCTAACCCTTATTAAGAAACTAAAAGTCACTAGTTGTGAGCTTTCTTTTCTCCCTTTTCTCTTTACCTCAAAACCCTTGGCACGGGGCAGCTAGGTGGCACAGTAGATAAAGCACCGGCCCTGGATTCAGGAAGACCTGAGTTCAAATCTGACCTCAGACACTTGACACTACCTGTGGGACTTGGGCAAGTCGCTTAACCCTCATTGCCACCCCCCTCCACACACACACCAAAAAACTCCAAAAACCCTTGACATCTTCAACTCTCCTTTCCCCCAGTTTCCAACAGTGGATGGCACTTGAAAGGTCAATCCCTTCACAAATGCCCTCAAAGCCTTCCCCTCCCATATTCTTCAGTTGGCCCCCACCCTCTCCAAAATGTTCAGCCTCTCCCTATCTATTGATTCTTTTCCTACTAACATCAAACATGAGTAAGTCTACCTCATCCTTTAAAAAAAAATCTTCACCAGATCCTTATCATTATCTAAAGCTATTGTCCTATATCTCTCTTCTCTTCCTCATTTCCCCAGTATCCTTCCAAATGGACACACACAAATACACTCTTCTCACAATCACTTCATGACCTGTTTCTTCACCTAAGTGCAAGGCACAGAGGATGGGACTGGAATCGGGCCTAGATTCAAATCCAGCCTCAGAAACTTTGTAGCTGTGTAACGCTAAGCAAGTCACTTAACCCCATCAGCCTTGGTTTCCCCAATTAAAAAATGGGTAGAACAGAGTACCTACCTTCCAGCGTTGTTGAGAGGATCTAATGAGATAATGTTTGCATAGTACCTGGCATGTTACTGTTGTTGTTGTTGTTGTTCAATTGTCCAGTTGTTTTTGATTCTTTGTGACCCCATGGACCTATAGCACGCCAATTCTGTCAAAGGAGCTTCTTGGCAAATATCCTGGAATAGTTTGCATTTCCTTCTCCAGTGAATTAAGGCAAACAGAGGTTAAGTGACTTGCCCAAGGTCACACAACTAGTAAGTCACACATAGTGTCACTTAATAAATAAATGCTTCTTTACTAGGAAGTAAAGTAAAGTAAAGGATCCTTTCCTTCTTTTCTTCCTCCTTTTCTTTCTTTCCTCCATCCCTCCCTCCTCCTTTCTTTCTCTTTCTCTTTCTCTCTTTCTCTTTCTTTCTTTCTTTCTTTCTTTTCTTTCTTTCTTTCTTTCTTCTTTCTTTCTTTCTTCTTTCTTTCTTTCTTTCTTTCTTTCTTTCTTTCTTTCTTTCTTTCTTTCTTTCTTTCTTTTCCTTCCTTCCTTTCATCTTTCCCCCATTCAAAGTTTCCCACAGTCAAAAGTCTTTAAATAAATATAGTACGAGACTCATCTTCCAGGACATTCAAGGTAAAAATTCTAATACCACTAATTCCCTCCACCCATTCTCTTCCCCCTGCCCCCCCCCAAAAGTATCTTAAAAATTAATTTATTAATTTTTTTAAATTTGAAGTCAAAAGACCTGGGTTTGAATCCCGATTCTTCCATTTATTCTCTTCATGACCTTGGGTAAGCCATTTAACTAAGTCTGGGCCACAGTTGGGTTAGATGTCCTCCAAGGCCTCTTTAATGGCTAAATGAATCATTCTAAGATCCCCTCACTCCAGAGAGGGGGAGAGAGAGATACAGAGACAGTAAGAGACAAAAACAGAGACAGAGAGGCAGAGAGAGGCAGAGACAGGGACAGAGACAGAGAGACAGAGACAAGAGAGAGAGAAAGAGACTCTAAATGAAAATCCTACTTCTTTCAAGTCCCATTCCTAATTCTTTGCCAGAAATTGATGCATTTTTCCCACTCCCAGGCAAAAAAGATCCGACCCCTTAATGCCCTTTTCTCTGCCCTTTCTACCCTGTCCATCTACAAGGATTTGAAATCAAAGTAGAATTGAAAACAAAACTCAACATTAGAATTCTATGATTACATAATCCAAGAAGAAATAATAATAACAACAACAATAATAATAATAACAATAAACTAGCATTAAAAAAAAAAGGGGCAGCTAGGTGGCGCAGTGGATAGAGCACCGGTCCAGGAGTCAGGAGTACCTGAGTTCAAATCCGACCTCAGACACTTAACACTTACCGGCTGTGTGACCCTGGGCAAGTCACTTAACCCCAATTGCCTCACTAAAAATAATAATAATAATAATAATAACTAGCATTGATATAGTGCTTTAAGGTTTGCCTTTATAGATATTATCTCATTTTGTCCTCACAACAATTCTGGATAGGAGAGAGCCACTATCATTACTCCGATTTTACAGAGGAGAAAACTGAATCAGAGAGTGGTTTGCCCAAGCTAGTAAGTGTTTGGGACTGGATTGTGAATTGAGGCCTTCCTGACTTCAGGTGTGGAGTTCTAGCCCAATAAATCATCTAATTTGTCTGGCAAAATCCCTCCCCGCCCCCCCAGCCCTAAATCAGATTCTGCATACTCACCTTTCTCTTCAAAAACTTCTCACCATGTTTCCTATCAGGGCACCTCCAGACCTGCTGATGCCACTAGGGTGGGCCACCCGACGGAACAAGTTAGTCATGAATGTGGGTGGTCTCCGGGGGGCCCCAAATTTGTGGTCCAGTTCCTCCATTGTAAAGAGGTGCTCCATCTCATCGATCAAACATTTTTCATCTTCCAGTTCCTGTGTAATGTTGAGAGGATCCCCGAGCAGCAAAGTAGAAGCAGCAGGCCCTTCCAAAGCAAGGCTATGGCCATTGCACTTTGCAGGCTGAGCCCACCTAGACAGAGGAGAAAGCCACGGGGATCTTAATGTGTCACCGGTAGGGTTTTATTAAGTCCCAGCAGCCTCAGGGCAAGGAGTGGATGTTTGTGGATGTTTAATGCCTTGTATCAGTCATTTTCCCATTAGGATTCAGACAACAAGGACCAGATTAGATTCCACCAGATTAAAGATCCAAACAAATTTGCTAATCCCCGGGGCAGACCAAGGGAGACATTTTTTGCATAACAAAAGCCCAAGTAAAAAAAATGTCTGGATCCAGGCTGGGAAAGGGGAGAGTGAAGATTTAGCTTTCATTTCCTGAATTTACGAAGCTCCAGGGGAAGTCGATCCTCTGCTGTCTAAGAGCCAGAACCCCAAGAGTTCGCACGGTTATTATACATAGATCCTCAGGGGGAAGGGGAAAAGGAGAGCTCCAACAACTCCAAGAGGCTACGGTCATAGTTGCGGCAAAGGGCTGATGGGACGGCCCATTGTCTTAGCCAGAAAAGACAGCACCAAATACCTGTTGGCTGATGGATAGATAGACAGCAGTCTAGTGGAGAGGGCCAGATTTGGAGTCAGACGGCCTATATTTGAATCCCTGCTCTACCACCTGTTGTTCCTTGGCCCAATTTGGGCAAATCATCTAACCTTTCCAGGTCTCACTTTGCTGTTGGACTATGGGACCTCGGAGTTCCCTTCCAGCTCTGTATGACCCCATGATACCCAGTTCAATGAGCTTCCCATGTACTGAGATAATTCAGGTATGAGGCCAAGTCCAGATGCTTTCGCATTAGTGATTCTCGGCACCAGGTGTGAGATACTGAATCTGCTTTAAGAAAGTATGCTATGGGGCAGCTAGGTGGCGCAGTGGATAGAGCACCGGCCTGGAGTCAGGAGGACCTGAGTTCAATCCGACCTCAGACACTTGACACTTACTAGCTGTGTGACCCTGAGCAAGTCACTTAACCCTCATTGTCCACCCAAAAAAAAAAAAAATGAAAGTATGCTATGATACAATGATCCAAGACAATTACAAAGAACTCCATGATGGAAATGTTCTCCACATCCAGAAAAATAGAACTGTGGGTTCTGAATGCAGATTAAACCATACTGTTTCTACTTTTGTTTTTGTTTTCTTTTTTGAGGTTTTTCCCTTTTGTTCTGATTCTTCTTTCACAAAATGACTAATGCAGAAATATGTTTAATGTGATTGTAAATATATAACCTATATCAGATTGCTTGCTGTCTTGGGGAGGTGGGAGGGAAGGGAAAAAAATTTGGAACAAAAAATCTTATGAAAACAAATGTGGAAAACTATCTTTACACATAACTGGAAAAAATAAAATACTTTTATGATAAAAAAAATAAAATAAACTCAGAAGTTACATTAAAGAGGCAGCTAGGTGACACAGTGGATAGAGCACTGGCCTGGATTCAGGAGGACCTGAGTTCAAATAATGGCATCAGACACTTAACAATTACTAGCTGTTGTGACCCTAGGGCAAGTCATTTAACCCCAATTGCCTCACCAAAAAAAAAAAAAGTTACATTAAAAAAATGAAAGTGTGCTATGCATGTATAACCTATATATGATTGCTTACTGCCTCAGGGAGGGGGGAGGAGGTGGGAAGGAGGATAACATTTGGAATTCAAAACTGTAAATAATTTATTCAATTTATTAATATATTTAAATTATTTATTCTAAAATATTTACTTAATAATTTAAATAATTTACTATCCAAAAAAATTTTTTAAAAGAAAGTGTTCTATGTCATACCCTTGACCCAGAGATTCTGCTAATGGAACTTATACATTTGAGACAATACACAATGGTTCATATGTACAAAATATCTTAGTAGCAGCAGCATTATTTGAGATAACAAAAAAAAAAGAGAGAGGAAATGCCCAAACAGTGGGGAAAGGATGAACAAATTATGATATATTAATATATTGAACTATATAGGATGCTATAAAATTTAGAGAAAAATGGAAGACTAGAATAAATTATAAGGGAATACGTTACAAGGGAGAAGGCAACAGCAAAAGAACAATACACATTACCACAACCATGAAAATACAGCAGACTGTAAGAGATGTCAAAACTCTAGCCAAATATTTCACGGCATATATTTTGTTGATGAGGATGGATGTTACCTAGGTATTGCGGGGGAGGGGTCAGGAAGACGAGGGGAGAAGTGATATTATGTCAAAAACAAAAAGTATTGATCAATTTTTTTAAGCTAGATAAAAAGGTTCTTAACTGTGTGTGTGTGTGTGTGTGTGTGTGTGTGTGTGTGTGTGTGTGTGTGTGATGAACTTCTTTGGCAGTTTGGTGATGCCTATGGGCCTCTTCTCAGAATAATACTTTTAAATACATAAACAAAAGTATTACAAAGAAAGCCAATTATATTGAAATAAAGTTATAAAAAAACATCTTATCAGATTTCTGGACCCCAGGTTGAGAGACTCTACTTAGAATTTGGAAAACAGAAGAGAAGGAAAGGAATAATCTTTATTAGCTTTATAGTACATATCAGGCACTGTGCTAAGTGCTTTACAAATATTCTCATTGATTCCCACAATAATCTCTCAATGTAGGTGGTATTACTATCTTCATTTTACAGTTAAGGAAAGTGAGGCAAGCAATGTAACCTCTGTGACTTGCCCAGGGTCACATGGCTAGGAAGCATCTAAGGTAAGATTTGAACTCAGGTCTTCCTGACTCCATGTCCAGTATTCTATCACTGCACTGCCAGTATATAAGCACCCATATAATTAAATCAATCCTCCAAGGGCATACCATGACTTTGCACATACAATTCTACCTCACTGGAATGTTCTCCCCTCCCTCTTCACCTGACAAATGACTGCTCACTCTTTCAAGATCCAACCCCAACATGGAATCTTGCCTGATCTCCCTTCAGACAAAACCTAGCATTTTGCTAGCACCTCCAAAGGAAACCTTCAATCCAGCGGAAACTGCAGGGATAGGAAAGATTTGATAACCAGGGTCTAATGGAATGTAATGGGAGAGGGATAACCGAAGACCAGGCCATTAATGGGGTTCCAAGAAATTACCCCCCCTCAAATTCGGTTCTAGCTTCCAGGATTCATGGTGTGCTGTCCAGCTTCTGGGATTCAATGAGGGCTGTGTGCAGGAAGGGTGGTGAGAGCAAATGAATCACACATTTGGAAGAACTAAAGCAGAGAAAGTTCTGTACCTTACCATAGCAGAGACAAATTAACCTCTGTTAGTTTGATGGACTTGAGGAGGGGTGAGAATGGGAGAAAAGACTGGTAGGAAGAAGGTGGGGACCTTAATCAAGTGTCATTTCTGTAGCCCCTTTTACTTGGAGTTGAGAGGGCCTTTAGAAATTATCTAACCTAACCCCCTGATTTTAACTAGTCCAATCTTCTCCTATTATCTAGTCCAACCAATGTGGGAAAGAGGCAAGAGGACTTTGGTGAATTTCTGACAATTACAAAGGTTACAAAAATTCTCCCTAGAATTCAAACCTAATTCTTTTGACTGCATCCCTAATGCTCTTGCTAGCATACTGTTTTCAGAAATTGATCTCTCTCTCCCTCTCTCCCTCTCCATCTTTCTTCCTTACTTTATTTGGGGGGCTGGGGGGGGGAGGAACAAAGAATGGATGCAAATGGAAGAAGTTGATGCCAAAGGGAAATCTGATTTTTTTTTTCCTTCAACTAGAAAGCCCAAGGGAAGAGTACTATTTGATAAGAATGCTGACCCCTGGGTGAGGCCTAGAAGCAGATTTTAGGATAAAATGATTGTAATATTTTGCAATCTTGGCCTGGATTGTGAACTGAGATCTTCCTGCCTAAATCAAAGGACACTTAAAAAGTGTGTGAAGTGGGAATGGGAGGTATATTCTGAGAATCATTATGATAGATTCGGAAGAACACTGCTTTTGAGATCAAAAGGCTCAACTTTGAATACTGGGTCTGATTCTAATTGCCTATGAGCAGCTAGGTGGTGCAGAGGATAGAGTGTGGGGCCTAAAATGGGGAAGACCTGAGTTCAAATCTGGCCTCAGACACTTACTAGCTGTGTGATCCTGGGCAACTCACTTAACCTGTTTGCCTCACTTTCTTTTCTTTTTTTTTGCCTCAGTTTCTATAAACTTATCTAGAGAAGGAAAAGGCGAATCACTCCAGTATCTTTGCCAAGAAAATTCCAAATGGGGTCACAAAGAGTTGGACACGATTGAACAATAACAACTTATTGCTTTCTCTACCTTGGATACACGTAATAATAGTTTTACATGTATAATTATATATATATACACACAGAGATATACATATATAGGTGTGTATAGGAGGGGTATAGCACTTTCATATTTACAGAAAGTTTTATGGACATTATCTCCTTTGATCCTCAAAACAATCCAGTATGGTTAAGTACTACAGATGCTCATATTCATTTAACAGATGAAGGAATTGAGGTATCAAATACTTAAGTGACTTTGCCCATGATCTTACAAAGCTAGTAAGTGTCCAAGATTCAAGTCCAATACTCTTGAGGCTGTACCACAATGTCTCTCATATTACTTAATCTCTTTGGTCTCAGTTTCCTCTTGGTTAAATGGAGGGGATTAGGCTGAATGACTTCTACGTAAATCCCTTCTAAAACTAATATCTGCGATCCAATAATCCTTTGACTTCTCAGATGGAGTCGGTGATTTGGGGATGGTTTGGGTTGGGTGAGCATAAAGGTGGGTGGCTATTTCGGGGTCATCTGAAGCAACCTTTGAAGGAGGAGGCATGGGTCAGTTTCTGAGACACTCTTGGTAATGCTGGGTCTCAGATCCATGCCTTTTCAAAGAGAAGATGCACCCCCAATTTCTTTCAAGGCAGGTAATGTGGGAGAAGTTCTATTTTCTCTGGACAAAAGACATTTAGATAAGGATTTCCTGACCTAAAATGGAGGAGATGGGCCCAAGGTCAGTTGTACATGTGCCCAAATGTGCATAGGCCTCTCCGGAACAGTCTCCATCTTAAGAAGGGCTGTTGTCATTGTCATAAAATCTCAGAGGTGGAAGGGAGTTCAGAGGTCATCTAGGTTTAATCCCTTCTTAGACACTCATCCCATTTTCATCACACCTGACAAGTGAGGATCCAGAACTTACTTGAAGGTGAAGGAGAACCCACAACCTACTCAGGTAGCACATTCCTCTTCGGAATATTTAGAATTACTAGGAAGGTCTTCCTTACCTTAAGTCTAAATCTGCCCTTTTTGCAATTTACACCCATTTCTTCTGGTTGTGCCCTCTGGGGCCAAGTAAGATAAGTGTGATCCTTCTTCCTTATGACAGCCCTACATGTTCCTCCCAGGTCTTGTTTTCTTCAGTCATTCAGTCAGTGGATAACAAAGCATTTGAGTGATTACTGTAACGATTGGAATGATGCCACCTGCTGGAAACTTACTGTAGAAGAGTTCCACCCATGAAGCGAAGGTCTTTGAGGGCAAGACCAGGAGTCTTTTCTTTGGCATCAGGAAGTGACGTTGGCTAGTGAGAGGAAGAAGGAAGGGACTAGCGCTCTGTCTTGCGCTCTTTCCTCTGGACTCTGGTGGAGAGCGGAGCTAAAAATGTGTTCTCCCTGTAATAGATAGGGATCTAGGCCTTTCACTCTCTCTTTACCAAATTCTTATTCTCCTTAATAAATGCTTAAAAGTCTAACTCTTGCTAAAGCTTATAATTTATTGGTGACCACTCATAAGATATTTTAGACAGACTAGCTAGAATTTTAGCCCTTAACATTACTATGAGCCAGGCACTGTGCTAAGTAAGTACTAAGACTACAAAGCAAGGCAAAAACTGGGTGGCTGTTCTTAAGAAGTTCATGTTCTAATAGAGGAGACAACACACACACACACACACACACATACACACACACATATATAAACCTACTTATATACAATATATATTCAGTAGAATGGAAGATAATCTCAGAGCTAAGATGGGGACTGGCATGAAAGGGGGGTAGAGAACTGGAAAAGCCTCCTGCATAAACTGCGATTTGATCTGAGTTTTTTAAGGAAATCAGGAAAGTCTAGAGGGAGAGATAAGAACAGAGTATGTCCTTATGACAGAGGGCAGCCAGTGTAAATGTAAGGAATAGAAAAAAGATCAACCCTCCACCCCCAAAAAGAAAAAGAGCTATTTGTACAAAACTATTTATAGCAGGGTTTTTTGTTTGTTTTTTTGGTTTTGGTTTTGTTTGGTTTTTTTTGTGGTGGCTTAAGAACTGGAAATCAAAGGAATGCCCATCAATTGGGGAATGGCTAAACAAGCTGTGGTATATGATGGTGATGGTATATTATTGTGCTATTAGAAATGACAAGCAGGATGACTTCAGAAAGGCCTGGAAAGACTTGTATGAACTGATGTATAAATGGAAGTGAGCAGAACCAAGAGAACATTGTGCATTGTGACAGCAATATTGTTGGATGAAGAAGTGTGAAAGACTTAACTATTCTCAGCAATACAATGATCCAAGAAAATCCCAAAGGACCCATGATGAAACATACTATCCACCTCCAAAGAAAGAACTGATATTGATTGAACACAGACTAAAGCATGCTATTTTTCGCTTTCTTTCATTTTTTTTCTTTTATTCAAGTTTTCTTGTACAAAAAGACTAATATGGTCATGTTTCACTTAATTGCACATGCATAACCCACATCTGAAGGAAGCATAGAATTTGGAGCTCAACACTTTAAAACAAAAATGTTTATTATTTTTTTAAAAAAGAAAAAGATTAGCCAGACAATCAAAGGATCATTGGATCTTAGCAGAGCCCTAGAAGACATCCATGGTTAATGCACTTGACCTGGGTGAAGATTCAGCAGAGAAGGAAGAAAAAAAGTAGTCAGAAAGGTAGGAGAAGAATCAGGAGAGAAAATCCAGGAGGAAAGTTTCAATATCAAAGGATGAAGAGAGGTCACAGAGGATGAGGATTGAGAAAAGATCACACTTATAATTTTGGAGAGAGCAGTTGTAATTCAATGACAAAGTCAAGAGTCAGATTGCATGGGAATCAATGAAAAAAATACAAAAGAAGGTGGTCTCAAACTGTATTATAAATTGGTGATTATCAAAACAATCTGGTACTGGCTAAGAAATAGGTGGATCAGTGGAATAGAATAGGTAAAAATTACACTATAGTAAATGACTATAGTAATTTAGTATATGATGAAGCCAAAGATCCAAGCTTTTGGAACAAAAACTCATTATTTGACAAAAACTGCCGGGAAAACTACATGTATGTCAGAAACTAGGTATAAACCAACATCTCACACCATATACCAAAATAAGGTTAAAATGGTTACATGATTTACACATAAAGGATGATACCATAAGCAAATTAAGCGGGTATGGAATAGTTTATCTGTCAGATTTATGGGCAGAGGAAGAATTTAGGACCAAAAAAGATATAGAGAGTAAAACAAGATGTAAAATAAATAATTTTGATTATATAAAATTAAAAAGCTTTTGTACAAACAAAACTAATATAACCAAGATTACAAGGGAAGCAGAAAACTGGGAAGAATTTTTTAAACAAATATCTCTGATAAAAGCCTCATTTCTCAAATACATAGAGAAGTGAGTCAAATTTATAAAAATACAAATCATTCCCCAATTGATACGTGGTCAAAGGATATAAACAGGCAGCTTTCAAACAAAGAAATAAAAACTATCTATAATCATATGAAACAATGCTCTAGATCACTACTGATCAAAGAAATGCAGATTAAAACAGCTCTGAGGTATTACCTCACACCTATCAGGGTGGCAAATATTACAAAAATGGAAAATATTGGATGTTGGAGGGGATGTGGGAAAGCGGGGACACTAATCATCTGTTGGTGGAGTTGTGCCATTCTGAAGAGCAATTTGTAACTATGCCCAAAGGGCTATAGAACTGTGCATACCCTTTGATCCAGCAATACCACTATTGGGATTATATCCCAAAGACATCCCCAAAAAGAGAAAAAGACCTATTTGTACAAAAATATTTATAGCAGCTCTTTTTTCTGGCAGCTAAGAATTGGAAATCAAAGGAATGCCCATCAATTGGGGAATGGCTAAAGAAACTGTGGTATATGATGGTGATGGTATATTATTGTGCTATAAGAAATGACAAGCAGGGGCAGCTACGTGGAGCAGTGGATAAAGCACTGGCCCTGGATTTAGGAGGACAAAAGTGTCTGGCCTCAGACACTTGACACTTACTAGCTGTGTGACCCTGGCCAAGTCACTTAACCCTCATTGCCCCGCAAAAACAAACAAACAAAACAAAGAAATGACAAGCAGGATGATTTCAGAAAGGTCTGGAAAGACTTATATGAACTGATGTATAGTGAAGTGAGCAGAACCAGAAGAATGTTGTGCACAGTGACAGCAATATTGGTTGATGAAGAATTGTGAATGACAACTATCTCAACAATACAAGATCCAAGACAATCCCAAAGGACTAATGATGAAGTGTGCTATCCATCTCCAAAGAAAGAACTGATATTGATGGACACAGACTGAAACATGCTGTTTTTCACTTTCATTTTTTCTTTTATTCAAGTTTTCCTATACAAAATGATTAATATGGTAATGTTTACCATATTGCCATAATGTGCACCATAATTGTACATGTATAAGCTATATCTGATTGTTTACTGCCTCAGGGAGGTGGGAGGGGAGGGAGGGAAGGTGGGATAAAAATTGGAACCCCAAACTATAAATAAAAACGTTTATTACTTTAAAAAAAAGTTAGATTGCAAAGGATTTAGAAGCAAGTGAGAGGAGAGGAAATGAAAGCACCAAATAAATATAACTTTCTTCAAGGCATTTAATCAATAAGGGGAGGAGAGAGAGGATGCCACTCACTTGTATCTTTTAGCAGACTTGGCTAGTGTAAATGAACCCACTCCAGCGTGGAATCCTGGTGGGAGGTTCTGAATGATCTGGGTTTAAATCTTCCTCTCCCTCTCAAGCTGTAAAACTGGTCGGACCCTAGTTTTCCCAGCTGCTAGTGATCCTTTCTAAGCAAGCTCACAAGCTCCTCAGCTGAGTGTTTGAATCATTCCTTCCATTAAATCTCTTTCGCTAGATGAAGGAAACAGGATTGTGACTCACCCCCTCTTCAACCTCACTTTCGTGCCAGGACTAATGTTTGCTTTGGGGTCTAGAGGCCTTCAGAGAAAACCGCTTTTGGCATTTCTTGGGTTTTGAGAGGCAGGGAACAAAGCATTGGTGGCCATCTCTCACTGGGAAAGTTTTCAGTAGCAGGCAACATGGAAATTCACTCTGCCTCTTTGCTTAGTTCAAAGACTCAGGTCCAAAAGAGAACAGCAGAACCAAATGTGCCCCAGTGAGGTAGAACTCTGCAAATCCAAGTTCCTTGCTTTGTTTGGGTTTCCCTGGGGAAGATCTGAGGAAAGAGGGGCTTTTTGGTAAGTTTGGTTCTAAGGAAACATAAAATCGTTCAATCAGGGGCAGCTAGATGGCGCAGTGGTAAAGTACTGGCCCTGGATTCAGGAGGATCTGAGTTCAAATTCAGCCTCAGACACCTGACACTTACTAGCTGTGTGACCCTGGACAAGTCACTTAACCCTCATTGTCCCACCCAAAAAAAAATTCATTCAATCATAGAAATTTGGAGCTGGAAGGCACCTTAGAGATCACCTCGACCAGTTCAGTAGAATGTCAGCTTCTTGAGGGTACAGGCTGTTTTGTTTTTATCTGTGTACCCCCAGGACCTGGGGTAGTATTTTGCACAACTCCTCTCCCCTTCCCCCTCGTTCTCCCCCTCCCCCTCGTCCTCTTCCTCCCCCTAGTTCTCCCCTCTCCCACCTCCTCCCCTTCCCCTCCTTCCCCTTCCTTTACTCCTCCTCCTCTTCCTCACCCAACTGCTTAGTGGCAGATGGTAGCCTAGGAAACAGCTAAACTAATGATCAGATGAGTTCAAGTCTGAGAACTGATAAGCAAAATAGAAGATACAAAAGAGCCTGTCACCCCCTGAATGAGGCTCACTCTACTGCAACCTTATCTTTGGGTCATTTCCTTGTTCTCTAAGGGTGTTTTAACAACCTCCTAATCAGTCTTCCTGTAGTCTATTCCCTCTGCAATGTAGCTTCAGTATTGCTGCCCAATCCCAAAGGCATTGCTTGGACCACGTCTCTCCTCTACTCAAAAACCTTCCTTGGCTCCCCATTGTCTTCAGAATAAAACAGAAATGCATAATGCTGGCCTTCAAGGCCCTCTAAAATCTGGCACTGCCTTACCTTTTCAGCTTTAGCTAATCCTATTCCTTTTCCAATCAAACTTGAGTATCCCCCAGGCCTTATTCTCCCCCCACCCCCAAATGTGCCCCTCTGCTCATTTTGTCCTTGGCCATCCCTTCCCCTAAAATTGACATATGTCCCTTCTTTCCAACTAACCATCTCAAGTGTTACTTCCTACAGTAAAACCTCCTCCTAGCCCAAGTGAAAGTGATCTCTCCCGCACATTTCAGGTTGCCTCTGGGCATTTGGCCTGGACTTTCTCTTGACTTTGTTACTTTGTCCCTTTGCATCAGTTATGTATCAATGTGCTTTACACTTCACACTCACACACACACACACACACACACACACACACACACACACACACACAAACTAAGCTCCTTGAAATAAAGGTTTATGCTTTAACTATCTCTAGGTCCCCAGAAATGATCACAATGCTTTCCATGTAGGCTACTGACCTTGTTCATTCGGGTCCAACTCTTTGTGATCCCATTTGGGGATTGCTTGGCAGAGATACTGGAGTGGTTTGCCATTACCATCTACAGCTCATTTTACAGGTGAGGAAAGGGAGGCAAACAGGGTTAAATGACTTGCCCAGGGTCACAGAGCTAGTAAGTGTTTGAGGAGTGAGTCACTCCACCTATCTCTGTCAACTTTAGTTTCCTTGTCTATAAAATGCAGGTAATGATAACAGTGAGCTATCACCAGTTGTCCTGACCTATGCCTTGCCACTGGACTCCAATGACTTTGAAGGAGAGAGTGAGGCTTTTGACTTTTCACAGCTGTGCCTCATTTAAAGCCAATTCACTTCCAAGTCAAGACATCACTCTCCTGGTGTCATTGGTCCTCCGAGAATGGAGGATGAACAACAATCTATGAGTAGTAGTAGCTGCCCTCTTGGGGACCCAACTGGTCAGTTCAAATTGGGCAATGCTATTATTTCCTCCCTCTTTATCATCATCACCACCACCACCATCACCATCTTCTTTCTTCTTCTTCTTCTTCTTCTTCTTCTTCTTCTTCTTCTTCTTCTTCTTCTTCTTCTTCTTCTTCTTCTTCTTCTGCTTCTTCTTCTGCTTCTTCTTCTGCTTCTGCTTCTTCTTCTGCTGCTTCTGCTGCTTCTGCTTCTTCTTCATCATCATCATCACTGTCGATCTTCATCATTATTATCTTCTTCTTTCTCCTCCTCCTCTTCCTCCTCTTCTCCCTCTGTCTTTGTGAGGAGTCATAACCTTATATGTGGATGCTCTGTGCAAAGAGATAGAAATCTTGATTGCTCATATTTCACAAGAAATCTTGATGTCGAGGGGCTAGATTTCTTTTTCCCTTATTTACTCTATCATTGTTTGTTTGTTTTTTAAACTGGGACAATTTACTCTTTTGCCTCATGGAGTTTTCATTTGTGATTTCTTGAAATAGAGCTCTGATAAACCAGACTTGATAAAGCCCACTGGGATTTAAATGGAGCTACTTGACTATGCCTTTAAACTCAACTCACAATAAGTCTCGGCCCAAGCCTCACCTGGTCATTGTTTGGGTTTTGCTGACTCAGAGTGAGTATAATTAGAAATTGTTTCTGTTCTGGTCAGAAACTCTGAGCTCTTCCCCTCCCAGATTGATTCTTTCAGAAGTCAAATTATGCCATCCTTTGTCTCAATTCTTACCTAGCCTTTACTTACTGGTTGGGTGTTTCATCAGGCAAACTGAAAACTAGCAAAGAAGCTTTAAAAGGCCAAGGTTTCCCACTGCATCCAGGGCCAGTTGTCTTGACCTTTGTCTCGCCACTGGACTATGATGATCCTGGAGGAGAGAGTGAAGCTGGTGACTTTGCACAGCCCTACCTCACTTAAAGCCAATTCACTTTTGAGTCAAGACATTACCCATCTGATGTCATTGATCCTCTTCAAAAACAAAGGACAAATAGCAACAAGGATAATTGTGTTACCTACTTTTTAGGGAGGGTCAAAAGACATAATTTTGCAAAGCATAAAGTGCTACATAAATGTTAGAAGTTACTATTGTGGTGCCACTTGACCCAGATTGCTGGGAAATAACACTTTCATTTTCTTTCTTTTCCATGCTAGAGGTGGGCTGTAGGGAACCATATGCAATCACTCATAGGTCATAGAAAAAGAAAGGAAAAGGACCTTTTTGTATGTATGTGTGTGTGTGTGTGTGTGTGTGTGTGTGTGTGTGTATCAGTTCTTTTTGTGGTGGCAAAGAATTGGAAATTGAGGGAATACCCATCTACTGGGGAATAGGCTGGACAAGTTATGGTATATGATTGTAAAATAATACTATATACTATAAGAATTGACAAGTGGGATGATTTCAGAAAAATCTGGGAAGACTTTCATGAACTGATACAGCGTGAAGTAAGAAGAACCAGGGAAACATTGTATAGTAAGAGCAACATTGAGTGATGATTAGTTATGAAAGACTTAGCTACTCCGATGAATACAATGATCTGAGACAATCAAGGGACCTGTGATGAAAAATATGACCACCTCCAGAGAAAGAACTGATGAACTCTGAATGAAGATTGAAGCATACTTTTTTTCACTTTCTTTATTTTTTCACTTGCTTTCATTGTTTTGTTTTGCTTTTGCAGCATGACTTATAAGGAAATATGTTTTGCATGACTCTACATGCATAATTGATATCATGTTGCTTGTCTTCTCAATAAAGAGGGGAGGAGCTAGAAGGAGGGAAAGAATTTGGAACTCAAATTTTTTTTTTAATTAATGTTAAAAATAAATGACCATATATGCACACATACATATTTAAATATGTTTTCCATGTCCTGTATCATCACACAAAAAAAAAATCAAAAGAAACCTCCACTCTACCCCTAAACCTCTCAGCAGTGGAATAGAACCTGGGATATTGTCTCCAGATGAGAATCTGAAGAAAATCCAATGTGAATGAAAGAAAATTGAGGTATGTCTCTGAAACGGGGAAAAGCAAGAGATTTTCTGAATCTTTGGTTTTGAATTAAACTTGTTTTACACCCCTAGCTTCTAAACTAACAGGCTAACCTATCCACATCCTGGGAGCTAATGCAGAATGACTTAAGTAGTCATCTTAATGAATTTAAAGAATTTCCCCTACTACCTTTCCCCCACACCCTAAAGCCAATTTGAAAGAACTGTGATTCTCAAATCACTATACTAGCAGCCCCAATTTATGCTGGGTAAGATAGATGTATACTTAAATGGAAAAGAAATCTGAGGAGGAAGAGAACAATTCTTTTCTTCCTTTTAGGAGAACTGCCAGCTACTGTATAAATTACGAGAGGATAATCATTTATTAAGCGCCTACTATGTGCCAGGCATTATGTTAAGCATTTTACATATAATAGCTCATTCGATTCTCACGACAACTTTGTGAGGTAGGTGCTATTACTATCCCTATTTCACAGTTGAGAAAATGGAGCCAAACAGAGAGGTTAGGTGACTTGCTCAGGGTCACACAGTGAGTAAATGTCAGATGCTAGATTTGAATTTAGATGTATCCTGGCACCAGGCCCAGAGCTTTAGCCACTGCCCCAAGGGAGGGAAGAGATGGTTAAAAGATTGGCATGGGGGAGATTTCTTCTAACAGCTCACTTAGGATCCAAGTCCCATCTTTCTGCAGGAAGCCCTTCTTTTTATGTTGTTCCCGGTTCTTCTCTCTAGAGCCAAGCAGAAGTCTAACCCTTCTTGCATATGACTGCTTTTAGATATTATATTAAGGAAGCTATCATTACCTCCCAGGTTTTCTTTTCTGAAAGCTAAATATTCCCAGTTTTTTCAAATAATCTTCATCTGACATAGACCGTGGGCCCTCTACCACCTTGCCTGGGCCTCCTCCAGATGCTCCCAGCTTGTCCAGATCCTTTCTAAAATGGGGACCCCAGGATTGAATACAAAATCTTCAATATTGTCTGACCAGGGCAGAGTGTGGGGGTACTCTCACCTCCCTAGCCATATTGACTTGAGCTTGTCATGCAATGTGCTAGCCATCTCCCATAGCTTTTGTCCAACTTGCAGCTTTGAAAAGTATGGCATCCAAGCATTCATTCGCCTCAGCAAATGCTCAACAACATAAGGCTAAGCCCACCCAGATTACTAGAGACCTCCTTCTAAACTGACAACAAACCATTAATAGCTACTTAAGAGCTCTAATCATTCTACCAGTTCTGAATCAACTTCCAATAGCACCCATTTAAAAAATATTACTCATTGGGCTTTTGGCATGTGCTACTTTGTTATTTTTTTTATGAACATTGCAAATTCCCAGATTAAAATCCCCTCAAGGTCAAGGATAGATAGATAGATGGATAGATAGATAGATAGATAGATATAGGCATATAGATAAATATAGGTATATAAAAATACACCCATATATACATATGCATGTACATATACATATATGTGTATGTATGGGTGCATGTGTACACATACACAAATGTATGTATATGTGTATACATGTACATATATAGGTACATACAATGCACATACACATATGTGGGCATGTTATATACCTATGTACACACGCATATGTGTTTATATGTGTATATATGTGCGTGTGTCTGTCTGTGTGTATGTATATTCTGTGTATTATATATAATTCATATAGTGTATATATGTATGTATGTGTATTCTGAGATATAGCTACACACATATACATACACATATACAGTGTATATATGTATATGTGTATATATATGTACACATACACGCATAGACATGGACATGGACACAGACGCGGACATGCATATGCATATACACACACATACACACATACACACATACACACATACACACATACATGCATGCATACATACACACAATACCCAGAATGAAGCCTAGGAGTAGGGAATGTAGGCAGTTGACTACATAAGAAGAAATTGGGAATGACTTTTAAAATAACACTTTATATCAATGTCCATTGGGACAGATAGGCGTAACAGTGGATAAAGTTCTGAACTTGGTCCCAGCTTTATAGGGAGCTCTATATACTGTGCCTAACACTGAGCAGACATTGAATAAGTATTTGTGATCCTGACGGCATCAGGGAGCTCTCACTTAGAATCCTTCCTCTGGCACTTACAGCTGAGCAAGTCACTTAATCTCTCTAAGCCTCTGTTCCTATATCTGTAAAATGGGGCTAACAAGAGTCCCCACCTCGCAGGGTTGTTACAAGGAAAGGATAACACTAAAGTGCTTTTCAAATTTTAAAGCACCATATAAATATTAGTTATTATTATTTATGCCAGAAAATCCTTTCTTCCAGGTATTCACTTAGTGATAATGGTTTGCAGATGGAAGTCTCAAAAAGCACCCCTAACCCAGGGAAGAACCCATAAGGGGGTGCATTTCCAACCTTGCTGGCATTCACAGTTGTCTTTGTCCCAACTTTATATAGGGCTCTACTTATGCAGAGCAGATGCTGAATAAATAATTTGTGACCCTGATGGTCATTTGCAAATAGGGGATCTGGGGGTGGTTTTGTCCATTCCCAGAAGAAAAATAAACTAGGAAAGCTTCTATAGAGTTAGAGAAATAGCTTCTCTTCCCCAGGAAAGGAAGGCATCCTTGATTTTATCTAAAATGGCACAAGATTGCTTCTAACTGGCCCGGGGCTGGTATGGCCAGGCCATTGTTTACATTTAAGACTGAACAACTTTGAGTGGTGTAGATAGCCTGCTGAATTAGCTTTCCCAGGTCATCTGTAGCAAAGGACACATTTCTCTCTCTTCCACTCCCCACAAAAAAAAAAAAAAAAAGCAAAATGAGATACAAAAACCAAGTATATCAGCCTTTTCAGGCAAGTTGAGCATGCATTCTGGCCCCTCTTTAAAGAATAAGTGATTGAATGGATATCTCATTTTAGTTATCAGCCATCTTTGGTCAACCCCTAAATCAAATGGACTAAGAGATCAGGCAGGAGCTGCTGGTCCTGTGGGCCCAATTCTGTGAGAAGTGCTCCAGTTCAACTTATACATAGTGCTTGACCCATAATAGCACTTAATAAATGTTTATTGACTGACTGATTGACACTAGAAGAATTGTAGGATGTTAGAGTGGGGAGGGACCTTATGGACTATCTAATCTAGTCCAAACTTCTCATTTACACAAGAGGAGGCTGAATCTCAAAGAGGTGAAGACCTTTCACAAAAGTCACACAGATTATAAGTAACAGAGCTAAGATTCAAGTCCAAGTCCTTCTATTCTAAATCCAACATTCTTTTCATTTACCACCAAGGGAACTGAATTGAATTGGAATAGAGGACACTCCATTGATAGTCTCGAAAAATCTAGAGCATGGACTTCCAATTCAACATTTCATAAGTTTTAAAAAGAAAGACAAGAGAAATCCCAAAGTGACACCTGAATTACTTAACTTGTAATATTTGCCTGATTACATTAGGGGATCACTCCAGTTAAAAAGACCTGAAACATTTTCCTGGCTTGAATCAAGGCTGCTTAGGGAAGAAAGTTAGGAATGCTGTTTTGTCCCTGGTAGAAACACTGTGACTTGGACAAGATTCTTGTGCTCATTAAGTAAGGAAGCAGATAATGGAGTTCTACTTAAAATCAGCAGGAGACATTTATATCTTCAGTCTCTAGAGCTTTAAATGGATGTTTATCTTAACCACTGATTTAACACAAAATGAGACTGTATCCAAGAAATTCAGTTTCACCAAGAATATCATTCCCTAAACTATGTTCCATAGAACCTTGTTTTCTACACAAATGGGATGTCTATGGGAAAAAAAAAAGAAATGCCAACAAATGTTGATGCTATGGATATTTTCCCTACAAAAATTCAATGTGAAATTATGAAGATATCAAAAGATCTTATCCTTGTTTAGTATGAAGGCTTAATTTCCTTCATTTTACTAATGGAACTTGAGATGGGGACAGATATCTTTGTGGGAAATTAGGGGAAACATAAAGTTTATTTATTTGTTTGTTTATTTATTCGGGGCAATAAGGGTTAAGTGACTTGCCCAGAGTCACACAGCTAGTAAGTGTCAAGTGTCTGAGGCTGGATTTGAACTCAGGTCTTTCAGAATCCAGGGCTGGTGCTTTATCCACTGTGCCACCTAGCTGCCCTGAAATTAGAGGAAACATAGTAAGAAGGGATACAGGGGAGATGATTAAGCCCCAGTTCACAACAGGAGAGTTGACTGCTACTGGGGTCATTTGAGGGAAATGATGGTGAGCCTGGAGGAGAAAAGACAGGGTGATATAATTGCTATTTTTAATTATATCATATAAAAGAGCTATTAGGTTTGTTCTACTTGGACTTAGAGGGAAGAGCTAGTTGTGTGAGGAAGGGGAAGGGAAAGCAGAGGGAAGGAGGGAAGGAAGGGAATAAGCATTTATATATCACCTACTATGTGCCTGTCACTATGTTAAGCGCTTTACAAATATCTCATTTGATCCTCACAATGACCCTGCAAGATAAGTGCTATTACTATGTTACAGTTGAGGAAACTGAGACAAACAGGCTTAAGTGACTTGCTCAGTGTCATACAGCTAGCAAGTGTCTAAGGCTGGATCTGAACTCAGGTCTTCCTGACTGCAAGGCTGGCATTCTATCTACTGCACCACCTAGCCACCAAGGTGGAAAGAAGCAGTTTTAGGTTTGATATAACAAGGGAAAACTTTCCAATCCTTGTTCTTATACCAAAGTGCAATAGATTCCTTTCAAAATGTTATCATAAGGATAGTTAGCATTTATGTGTTGTTTTAAGGTTTGTAAAGTAGTTTCCACATTATCTCGTTTATCCTTACAACAACCCTGTGCTATTATCATTCCCATTTTAAAGGTGAGAAAACAGGTCAAGAGAACTTAAGGGACACAACTAGGAAGCATCTGAGGCAGACAGAACTCAAGTCTTTCTGACCCTACACTCTATCTACTGCGGTCCAAGGTACCAAATGTTCTCCCAACAGGCTGTACTCCAGAGTATTCCCTGAACCAGAATAAAATGTAACTGGGAAATATCTCACATAATGAAACTACAGTAGAACATAGATAATGTTAATATGTGGTTTTCTGGGTCAATCTGCCCCCCTGCAAGGATCCTTATGTATGGTTTTGAAATTGACACCACTACAAAACACTGCCTAAAAGTAGAAAGTTTTTATTGCTATTAAGAATCAGCTCTTGAGTTCTAGTATTGTTTCTATTGGGTTGCTAGGTGACACCATAGCGCATCTTCCTGTGTTCCAATGTGGCCTCATACACTTACAAGCTGAGTGCCCCTGAGCGAGTCACTTAACCCTGTTTGTCTCAGTTTCCCCATCCATAGAATGAGCTGGAGAGGGGGCTGCTAGGTGGCGCAGTGGATAAAGCACCAGCCCTGGATTCAGGAGGACCTAAGTTCAGATCCAGCCTCAGACACTTGCTACTTACTACCTGTGTGACCCTGGGCAAGTCACTTAACCCTCATTGCCCTGCAGAAAAAAAAAAAAAAGAAAAGAAGAAAAAAAGGAATGAGCTGGAGAAGGAAATGGCAAATCACTCCAGTATCTTTGCCAAGAAAACTCCAAAATGGGGTCATGAAGAGTTGAACATGACTGAAAAATGACTGCACAATAAATAACACATTGTTTCTGTTGTAGACTGTTATAGGATATTGTGTAGGACTCATGGTTTCTCACTTCTGATTGATTTCCACATACCTCCACCAATATCCAATTCCACTCCAAGTTATACTGATGTGCCCTCAAGGTGGGTAGAGGGATGGGGATTTTCTAGTGCTTTGTGATTTCCTGAGGGTGACCTTGGGTTTTCAAAGGTCACATTCATGGAATGTAAACTCTAGGGGGTGCTAAAATGTCAGAAAGATTTGAGTATTGGCTGGGCAAGGGATTCTGGGTGTTGTCTGAGAACCAGCCCAAGGTCAGAACGTGCATGGCTTGAAGACTGCTAGAGGATGACTCTGTGTGTGTATGTCCATGTGAAGATCATCCGTGGGGAAATTATGTCAGTGAAGGAGCTCCCAAATATGAGATCATAGATCCTTGAAGTATTAAAGATCTATATAAAGATCTGATTTGCATGGGCCAACCAAAATGCGAGGACTTTTTAAACTTTGCTGTCCTCTGGGATCCAAGTATAAAACCTTTTAGAGCAGTCTTTATAATACTAAGCATTCCCTAAATTTCTTCCTTCTAATGCATTTTATTGAAAAATGAATCAACATCTTTCTTATTCCCTAAATTAACTTCAATTTTCATTAAAGCACAACTCTCTACAAGACACCAGCATACCTCAAAAGAGAATGTAGGTAATGGCATTTTGACCTTTAAAAGCCTTTTATTCAAAAAAGAAAGTACTTAGTAATTTCACCTAGCAGGGGGGTAGGTGGGAGGGAGGAGCCTGATTCTCAAATTATAGTTGGGGTTGTGATAAATCAACCTCTTCTCTAATACACTTTTGGGGGGGGGCAATGAGGGTTAAGTGATTTGCCCAGGGTCACACGGCTAGTAAGTGTCAAGTGTCTGAGGTCAGATTTGAACTCAGGTCCTCCTGACTCCAGGGCCTGTGCTTTACTCACTGCGCCATCTAGCTGCCCCCGTAACAGACTTCTTGATATTTGTCCTAGGTTTAGTACCATTTTTCTGTTTATGATACCAGGGGTGTGTATGGATCAGGGATTGATTCATTGTTCTGTTGATTGTTTAAAGAAAGTGACAGATAAAATATTAAAAATGAAAATTAAACTTGTGTGTTGCGTGTACACTCCCCCCCCCCCCCCCCCCCCCCCGCCAAAGGGCTGATGGTTAAACATTTTATCAGCACACCACTGAATATTACCCATTAGAGTTGAAAATAACCCAATTTATTATTTTATGTTTGAAACATGGCTGAAGTCTTCATCTAGTTTAAACAAATTTATTCACTATCTACTGGTTGTTGTTTGTTTTGTTTTGTTTTTTTTAACCTAGGTTGAATAGTTCGATTAGATCAGCAGTTTTAAATCTTTTTCGGTCCAGAACCTACCTACACTGTTGCTGGGATATACCAGCTATCAATGGGTCTGATCCACAAATATACATATTTCCACAAAAATTACAAAGACACAAGCTTCTCTCTATCATAATCTCAAGGTCCTTCCCACACTCCCTACCTCCATGATGCACCAAAGTTGCAGTCTTTGGAGAAAATGCTGGATTAGAGCCAGAGACCAAGGTACTAAGTTTGCAAAAACTGCACCCCAACCCTAATCAACTAGTGTAATCAATGTATGCCACTAATCACAAGAGGAAAAGAAATGAAGGCCTGTGGACACAAACTCTCAATACTAGTGAGCTAGTGGAAGAACAGAAAACCACTGGTTACTATTGTCATCTTTTGATAAAGGAAATTCCCCCCACCCCCAACTCATTGGCTTGGGGGAGGGAGGAATCCCATTGGGCATGAGGCCAATAAATGGAATCCTCTTGGATAGTGTAGTTCTTCAACATCTGAAAATTTGCAGGATCATGACAAGCACAACTGAATAGGTAAGGTGCAGTTATAGCTCAGTTAGAAAAATTGGTTTATCTTAAATACCTTGACCAGTAGTGAGTTGACAAATGGTGTCAAAACAAATTATATAAGGAGTCATATCTAAATCTATACATATCACCAAAGTTTGTAATTTAAAATAAAAGTTGTGACTAAGTTATATGGACCAACTTGAAGGTGTGCAACCCAGAAAAAGACAATCAAAAACAGGTAATGCAATATGAGATTCTGAGATACAAAAACAGAAAAAAAGGGACCTTAAAATTTCTCTTAAAAATTGGAAGTCAAATCATGAGGTAAGCACAGAAAAACATTTTTTAAAATTCCGAGGCAAGTTACATTATATCAAATACACTGTTATAAGCTAAGAGACTCAAAACAGGGCAACGGAAAATTGAAGTGTACCTTTTCCCTCTTACTATAATCTTTAAAACAATCTTTTTGTTCTTTGGTCTTAGAACCTCCTCATTCTCACTATTTTCTTTTAAAACAAGATTCCTCCCACATCAAGATTCTCACCACCCACCAGAAATTTGGTTTGGAAATCAAAACCAAGTTTTGTTATTATGATAAGTGTTTCAAATGTACCACATTTTCCTCAGGACCAAATAGCTAAACAAAATAGCCAGGCCAAAAGGGCAGATCAGACCTTATCCAGCCATAAGAGTATATCATTTTCTATTCTGCCAAATCATCAAGTTTTGAAAAGTAGGGAGAGTTGAGGGCAAAGTAAACCTACAATTCTCAGCTGGTTTTCATGATAAACAATACAATCCCCCATGTTATATTCTTAGACAGTTATTTAAAGATTATTTCAAAGACACAAAGTTCAAAATTCACAGGAAAAGCAAAATGATGGTAGCAAAAAGTCCAAACTAAATCAATAGTTTCTGAAGACATGATAAAGCTAATGTATCATCTCTTCTTTCTTCTAAGCAAATCATAACAAATAACAATCAAATCGTGAATAAAGAATTTTATTCTCTATCTCTTGAAATCCAGCAACATATACAAAAGGGTAGTCTGTAAAACTAGTGGGTTTAGGGTTTAGTTATAAAACATGCACACCAGTATATCTTCCATACTGAAGTTTGAATTTAATGTCAATAATTGGCACCATAGAAATATGGCTGTCTGTGTTGATCTTGGAGATGCAGAGTACTTGTGAGAGATTTTGTCTGTTATGGAAAGTTGATTAGCCAATCTTAATGTTAGAACACTTTTTCTATCCATCTTTCCTCTGTGTGAATACCGTGGTATTTTAAGCTCTCTGAGCAGGGTGGTCTTTGTCTTTTCATCTTTGTATTTTCCTTGCATAGGTCACAGTAGGTGCTTAATATACGTTAAGTGAATCAACCAGAGCCTGTGATGTCTCTCCTACTGGCTGATTTTGGGTGCGAAATTGCTCTAGGAAGGACCCCTACAGTCCCCTAACCAGCATAGAAAAGCTAAGTAGCCAGTAGCCAAGATAATGAGTGCACCTCCATCTTGCTTTCCAGACATTATAAAAAGATTATTGAGGGTCAATAATTTAACTGATCTATTGGTAAGTTTTAGTCACTAAAAAACATAAGAAACAAAAAGTTCTTTAGCAAACAGACATCAAATTAGAAATTGGCTGTTTGCATCTCAAGTGAGGACTATCATAAATAATGCAATTTCAAGGTTATAGCCCATTAGCATTCACTAGCAAAAGGTGCATCCGTGTCTTCTGTATAAAACTTTATTCTGAAATAATTAAATCTGAGCTATTTTCAGACTGAAAACACATACTCCTATACTTCTGAACCAACTTTTGTGGCTACTGACAAATATTCAGCTCCCATCAGCAACCACAGTACTGAATGTACCACAAGGCAGATTTGTTTTCTTGATCTGTATCTTCCCTCCCCATCTTGAATTTTTGTTAATTTCATAGGAAAAGCTGCATAGTGGGGATGGGAATGGAGGAGGGGAAGTTAGGGAGGGTGAAGCTACATAGTGACAGAAAAAGCCCAACTTCTGAGAAACTGGAAAAAAAAAGACATAAGTAGAAAATAAGTTTCTACTTACGTAAAAAACATAGTCTTAAAATAACCCCTTTGGATCTAAAAATGGAAAATGTGTGTTAATGGCTTTAAGCTATTCCCAAGCAAATACCTTTATAAGCTATTTTCCCAAGAAATAAGTAAGCTTTTATTAAACACCTATTATGTGCTGGACACCATGCTAGGTCTTTAGAGCACAAAGAAAAAAAAATGAAACAGTCCCTGCCCTAGAGGAGCTTACATTCTAAAGATAAAATAACATATACACTGACGAGCAAATACAAAACATAAATACAAGCTAATTTCAGGAGAGGGAATGACAAGCAGTGGGAAGCCTCAAGAAAGACCTCCTTCAGGAAGGAGGCAATGCTTGGCTTCAGCTGAAAAAGAAGTCAGGAATTCTAAGAAGCTGAGATGAAGACGGAGTGCATTCAAGGCATAGATGCAGGCCTGTGCAAACGCAGAGGCAAGAGGATGGAGTGTCCTGTGTGAGGAAGAGCAAAGAAGTATTTAGCTGGACTACAGACTATATAAAGGCAAATAACGTGCAGGAAGTAAACATAAGAGGGAAGCTGGGTTGTAAAGGGCCTGAGTTCTGAGAGCTATTTGATCGTCAAGGCCACAGGGAGCCATTGTAGTTTTTTGATAAGGGAACAGACAAGGTCAGACCTGAGCTGTAGGGTTTTCACTCTGGCAGCCCTAAGGAGGAGGGATTAGAGAGGGGATAAACTTGAGGCAGGGAGAGCAGTTGGGAAGCTACTGCAGTAGTCGAGGCAAGAAGTAACAAGGGTCCAAATTGGGGTTCTGACCCTATGAGTGAAAAGAAGGGGATGGATGTGAAAGATATGGCAGAAAATAATCAACAAAACTTAGCAAGTGACTGCATATATTGGGTGAGGGATGGTGAGGAGTCAAGAGAGACTGAGAACCTGGACGGCTAGGAGGGTGATCATGTCCTCAATAGAAACAGGGAAGTTAGAGAGAGAGGCTGGTTTTGGCAAAAGATAATAAATGGGAGCAGCAAGGTGGCGCAGTGGATAAAGCACCAGCCATGGAGTCAGGAGTACCTGAGTTCAAATCTGGCCTCAGACACTTAACACTTACTAGCTGTGTGACCCTGGGCAAGTCACTTAACCCTAATTGCCTCCCTAAAAAAAAAAAAAAAAGATAATAAATGGTCTTGAACATGCTGAGAACACCAAGAGATAAAAAATGCCCAGGACAGAGCCTTAAGGTGCACTCCCACTGAGGGGTACAACATGAATGATAAGGAACTCAGATCAGATAGGTAGGAAAGAAAACCAAGAGTATTATCATGAAAACAGAGAAAAGAGAATCCAGTGGGAGAGAATGCTCAGTAGATTCGAATGCTGAAGCTAACTAAAAAAGCGGTAACTAAGAAAGCAACAGTAACCCAGGAGAGCTGAGTAATGAAGTCAAAAGGCAGACTGCAAAGAGTCTGCAATGAGTGAGAGAGGAGTGGAAGCAAGAGGAGGAAATGAATTTTTCTAAGATTTTAGCCAAGAGAGGGATCTGGTTCATGGGATGATAGCTTATGGGTCACATGAGAGCTTAATATGTGGGAAGGCCTGGATGTGTTTGTAGGTAGCAGGAAAGGATCAGGAGATCAGGAAAGACAATAGAAAGAACACTGTCTTTGGAATGAGATGACCTAGGCTCAAATCCTGTGTGACCGACCTTAAGTGAGTCACTTAAACTTGGCCTAAATGCCCTGGTGGTCTCCTCTGGCTCTAGCTCTGTTAAGATGAGAAAGAGAGGACAATTGGGAGGGCAATCTGTGGAGAAGATGGGAGAGGAAATCCAGGTTACAAGTGAGGGGCTTGGCTTTGGTGAAGGCAAGGACAATGACATCTTCATCAGAGTATAAATAAAAAAGAGAGGAGGAGGAAGGAGATGTATCAAAGAATTTCGAGAGAGTAAAGAAGGAAGGAACTCATGGAAAATGGCCTCTTTTCTCAGTAAGGAATGAAATAAGCTCCTGCCTAAGGTGGAAGGAAAGACTCAAGGAAAGAAGAGGTTTGAAACAGCTGCTATGGATAAAGCAAGAGTGACTGAATTAAGGAAGAGTAAAACGAATATCTTGGGCCAAGTTGAAATGGATAATACAAATCCATAGTGATTCTGGTCTACGTGGCTGCAAGATTTCCTCCAGCATGTTAACTGAAGCCAAAAAGGAAGTGGTGGTGATAAAGCCAGGGCTTGAGTCTGACAAACCATGGGCAGCAATAGGCAAGGAATCTGAGTGTAGAGGACAAGGTCAAGTTGAAGTGATCGGGTACAGGGTCAAAACTGGGAAAGGAGAAAATGAAGTATTTGAACATCATTACAGAACATGCTTAATACAAAAGGTGAAATAAAAGACACAATAGAAACCTTGTAATAAAATCTATATACATTTCATTGCTGGATTTTCAAAAGAAAAAAGAAGAATCAAGAGATTTCATCAAAGTACAAACTTTCTATTACGAAACTGCTAACAAACACGTTCAGCACCTTTCATCTTTATTAAGCCCTTTAATTTGCGAGGCATTATTATTGCCATGTTCACAGATAGCCAAACTGAGGAAAAGACCTGTTAATGACTTGCCCAAAGTCACAGCAGATCAGTAGCAGAAGAGAGATGAGAACTTTATCTCCTAGTCAATGATAAAAACTCAGCAGCATTTCTTATTAGAAGAGAGGGCTGAATCTGTCAGCTTTACCCTAAGACTGGAGTTTATACAAAATGGGAATGACATAACTGGATGTGATGCCCAAACTCTGCAAGAACAGAGAATAAAATGAGCCTAGGAAGACAATTTGCATGTGTGTGAACAGTTTTGGATGAAAAGGTCCCCAGCTAGGACAATGACCCTGAATACTTTTGCTTTTATAGCAATCCTCTAGGTACAAGGTAGATAAGGCTTATGCACTTCATTCCGTTTGCCTAGACCCTGGCTTAACCCCTGAAGGTTTAGGACTTTCCAACCCGATTTCCAAAGACTCACTTGGTAATCTCCTTGTTTGATGCAAATGTGTCATAAGTGTAGTTTTTGACAACTTTCTTCTACCTCTTTTTAGGGACTATGATGTATTATCTACAGCTTTCATTCTATAGTACTAAAAATAGTTCATCATCTAAGGGAAAAAACAGTAGTAACAATTCACAAGACTAGTAATAAAATGGTTTGGGGAGAAATTTACTTTTCTTGATGGTAAATTTCAAAAAAATGCTAAAACTTAATATCAAAATAATTATTACTATCATATATTAGTTATTTGATTTGTGAAATAAGACTGACCAAATGTGACAAAAAGTTTTTAGACTAATAAAAATCACCTAATGTTCTTGAGATTCTACTTCATGAGCTTCAAAATAATAAACTATGATGTTTTCCCTGATATTTTTTCATAAATGCTCCCAGAACAAGGAAACTTCTACAGAGAAGCGTTAGATCCCTGAGGACATCCATGGATCTTAGCGTGAGATCCCACCGTTAGAACTCTCTCCACCAATTTGCCTCAGTAGATCTCAACTTAACTTAGTAGAGAAGTGCTGGGAACACGGAGGTTAAGTGAATGATCCTGGGTCTGATAGGGAATAAAGGCCAGAGGCAGGAGGTGAACCCAGTTTTTCTTGATTTCAATTACGTCATGCTGCCCCTCTGCTATACGGTTATTATTGCAATTTTTAAAAAATAATTTTTAGTCAGCGTCATGACTCTTAGTCAGCATCATGACAGCTGTTTAAAAGTTGGATAAGAATTTCTTCTTGCTGCAATTGAGGTAGATTCAATATAAAGTAAATAAATATAAAGCAGTCTGTTCACATCATTTTCTCGAATTCTATACAATACACGTTAGATAAGATTCATCCACAAATTTCAATGATAAAAGAGCCGTTAAAAGTCTTGGTCAGCAGAACTCAGGCTTCAGCTTCCATACACCTTCTCCATTCAAACCTCTGTGAAACGTGCAGAGATTTCTCAGCAGTTCTCGAAATACACAAGATTGTGATGTGGATAACTTGGCTTCAAATTCCTGCAGGATTTCTTGTGTGCTTGCCTGTCCATCAACGCGGGGCCTGGAAGGCTATGAAGTTCCTCATTTCTACCAAAAGGTCATCATGCTCTGTTGCAGTGGGGAGTGGGGCAGAAGCCTGCTGATGGTTCACACTTTCACTGTCTGTTCTCTGGGGCAAAATAAGATGGTTTCTAGTTCTCATTTTAGCCAACAGCGATGATGAAGCTAAAGCACCAGATGAAGATTCTCCATCTTCTACTTTCCCACTAAATGTGTTCGACTGGCATTTTTTTCATCTTTCTTTAGGTCGGCATCCTAGAGAGATTTTAAAATAAAATTAAAACTTGAAAGCAACTGAATCAGTTATTACAGAATACAAAATACAAAAGGTAAGCCAAATGAAAAAAATGACTGATTTTGTTGTCTAAGTAGATAGCAAGCCAAAGTCTATCTGTGTTCCTAAGTGCAACCCCGAAACTGCAGTAAAATCCAATTGATTTATTCATTTATTCATCTATTTTTTATTCATAAAAGTATTTTATTATTTCACAGTTACATGTAAAGATAGTTTTCAACATTTGTTTTCATAAGATTTTTAGTTCCACGTTTTTCTCCCACCCTCCCTTTCCTCCCTCCTCCCCAAGACGGAAAGCAATCTGATATAGAAAGAAGAATCAGAGCACCAGGGAAAAACCTCAAAAAACAAAAACAAAAAAAGTAGAAGAGTATGGTTCAATTTGCATTCAGAATCCACAGTTCTTTTTTGTGGATGTGGAGAACATTTTCTATCATGAGTTCTTTGAAATTGTCTTGGATCACTGCACTGCTGGGAAGAGCCAAGTCTATCACAGCTGATCATCACACAATGTTGCTGTTACTGTGTACAATGTTCTGGTTCTGCTCCTCTCACTCAGCATCAGTTCATCTAAGTCCTTCCAGGTTTCTCTCAATCCTCCTGCTCATCATTTCTTATAGCACAATGGTATTCCATTACATTCTTATACCACAACTTGTTAGGCCATTCCCCAATTGATGGGCATTCCCTAGATTTTCAATTCTTTGGCACCACAAAGAGAGCTGCTATAAATATTTTTTGTACATGTGGGTCCTTTTCCCTCTTCTATGATCTCTTTGGGACACAGACCTAGTACTGGTATTACTGGGTCAAAGGGTATGCTCAGTCCCATAGCCCATTGGGCATAGTTCCAAAATTGCTCTCCAGAATGGTTAGATCAGTTCAGTTCCATCAACAATGCATTAGTGTTCCCAATTTTCCACAGCTTCTCCAACATTTACTATTTTCCTTTTTTGTCATATTAACCAATCTTATAGGTGTTTGGTGGTATCTCAGAGTTGTTTTAATTGCATCTCTCTAATCAATAGTGATTTAGAGCATTTTTTCATATGGCAATAGATAGCTTTGATTTCTTTATCTGAAAACTTCCTGTTCAAATCCTTTATCTCAATTGGGGAATGACTTGCATTCTTAAAATTTGATTTAGTTCCCTATATATTTTAGAAATGAGGCCTTTATCAGAAATAGTGGCTGTAAAAATTATTTCCCAGCTTTCTGCATCCCTTTTAATTTTAGATGCATTGCTTCTGTTTGTACAAAACCTTTTTAATTTAATGTAATCAAAGTCATCCATTTTGCATTTCATAATATTCTCTATCTCTTTTTTGGACATAAATTGTTTTCCTCTCCATAGATCTGAGAGGGTAAACTACTCCTTCCTCTCTTAATTTACCTATGGTATCGTCCTTTACATCTAAATCATATACCCATTTCAGATATTAGAATTTTCAAATTTAGTTTAACAGAACAATCATGTACCTAAACTATAATTATCTTAAGTACTGAATTTTGGAACATAGAAGCCTATACATTAAGCATGAAAATGATCATCACTACTAATGAAGTTAAAATGGTCAAAATATATTAATGTTTTAGAAACAAAGGAAAAGTCATTATTTATGGAAGCCTTTGACTAGTTCCTCACTGTTAATTATATTTAATATATAACTTTTAACAATTCTTGGGGATTTCCACCATCTTATCTGAAGTTAGGGAACAAGTGATATTTGACAATAATAGTTGTTTATACAAAATACTTAGGCTCTCCCATCAGTATTGTTACCAAATACAGGACACACCAATAAAATGAGTTCTTATTTAAGTGAAAAAATATACACACCCATTCACTGAAAAATAATTACTAAAAAACATAATAATAGAACTCACTTGGAGTTGTATAAATCAGTCTAGAAAAAAGTGTGGTCTCCATGTAGACCAATAAGAAAATTCCTCATTTGAGGTGGCTGAGGATGGAGAGAAAGAAAAGTTGAATATAAATCTCTATTTTCTGAGTTACCTTTGGGGTTTGGTAACTTCAGTTTTTAGATTATTGATCTGAGGATGCTTCTGTATCAACTGATCTTTTTAAATTTGGGGGGGGGGCGGGGCAATGGGGGTTGTGACTTGCCCAGGGTCACACAGCTAGTTAAGTGTCAAGTGTCTGACGCCACATTTGAACTCAGGAACTCCTGAATCCAGGGCCGGTGCTTTATCCACTGCACCACCTAGCTGCCCCTCAACTTATCTTTTATAGAAGTACTTGAGTGAAAAGCACTCTAGGAACAGTAACAAATTTAATGGTTTAAAGATCAAGTGATTCCTGATACTCAGTATGAAAAAGTTCTGTAATCCATAAAGCACCACACAGATGCAATATATACATGTATTGGCCCCCAAAATAACCAAGTGGAACATTCTCACTTATGTCCCATCAAGCCCCACATAGGTTCAATAGGATATATTACCTGACACTTCTCTTTTGCTGACTTTGAAGAAGGAACAGGTAAGCTAGGATTCCTTTTCTGCCCAAATCTACTCCTAAACAGAAAAACATTTGCATTTAGTGTTTTGGAGCCAAAATATCCAAACCGCTCCCCCCCCCCCCCGCCCCGCCGATTTTCTTTGGGAAAAATTTTAATTTCCTTGGGACTGGGGGAGAACCGCCATGTCATGTCTATCCTAATACTCATGATTCCCATGTGGCTCTGTTCAGAGATCCCTCTTCTGGCCTTATGCAGCATCATCAAATTTCCACAATCAAATAGGGATTACTAAATTAAATCTATATCCATGGTAGCATCTAAATTCAATATATGCTCTGATTTTTTTTTTTTTTTGCATAGGGATACTCATGAAATAGAGCACACAACCTCACCAATTGACCAACAAGCATTTATTTAGTGCTTACCATGTGCTAGGGACGGTGCTGAGTGATACAAAGAATATGGGAGATGAATGCTAGATCTTTAGGCCTGGGAATCATTTTCATAAAAGTTATAACTGAACCCATGGGAATTGATAAGAAAACAAACTGAGACAGTATAGGGAGAAAGGAGGAGAAGAAGACCTAGTACAGAACTTTGAGGGACACAGTTACTGAGCAAAGCATGGATCAAGACATGGCAAAGGAGACTGTGGAGTGGTCAGACATGAATGAGGCAAGAGAGAGCCAAGTCACTAATACCAAGAGAGGAGAGAGTATCTACGACAAAGCAGTTAATGGTGTCCAATGGTACACAGAAACCAAGAAAGATGAGCACTGAAAAAAGGTCATTAGATAAGACTTAGTAATTAAGAGATCACTGATCCCTATGGAGAACAGTTACAGAAACCAAACTCCAGAGGGTTTGGAAGAAAGTGAGAGGAAAGGAAGTAAAGGTACTGAGTGTAGAGTCTTCCCCAGGAGTTTAAGCTGAAAAGAGAATAACCAAAGGGCACGACAGGACCTAGGCTTGGAACAATTAGTGTGTTTGTAGACAGCAAGAAAGAGACAGCAGATAGCAAAGAGACTGAAAATTAGAGGGGGTAATCTCTGCTGGAAAAGATGGGCAGGAACAGAGTCAAGGCCATACACAGAGGGGCTGCCCTTTGCGAGTAGAAAGACCTGAGTGGAGAAGGTCGTGCGGGATGATGTCAGTGCAACATGAGGTGAGGAGTACGGGAGGCAACTCTTGGCATTATGCCTCAATTTTTCAGTGAAAATTTTTCAGATGAAGTCCTTAGCTGAGAGGGAGAGGAGAGGAGCTGGCATCAGAGGCAGGGATTCAATCAGGGTGGGGTAGTAGGATTGCCTTGCTGCAATGAAAATCCAGTTTACATTTGAACAGCTGACTATTGTAAACTGGCTAATGTTAAGATTTTTAATTAACTATGCTCTAACTCCTGTCATCCCTTTTTAAATGAAGAAGTGTTCTTTTCATATTAGTTTCTACACTGGGGAAAGAAAATAAGCAGTACAATGGAATGAGCATCCTAGCTGCTCCAAAGTGTGAGCTGGGGTAAAATTGACTATTTCCAACCCTCCTCCTGAAAGGTACTCAAATGCAGTCTAATTACAGACAACAGATAGTTAACTCTGTTTATATTTGAACTCAGGTCCTCCTGAATCCAGGGCCGGGTGCCTTATGCACTGCACCACCTAGCTGCCCCAAAGACACATAATTTTAAAAGGAATAATTTCCACATTAAGGGTTCACATATAGCAACATAAGATAATCATGAATTTTCTTTCCAATGAGAATACAATATTTTGAATTGTTTCTAGTGTGAGACAGGTTGGATGACTGAACCACGATAATGGAGAAGAATGGTACAGTATAGAAAAAGCACTAGATATGGAGTCAGAAGACCCAGGTTCAAATCCTGCCTCTCTCACTTAAGCTCTTTGGGTCTATTTCCTCATCTGTAAAGGAAGGGGCTGAACTAAAGCCTCTTAATCTATGATCTGATGTATCCTATGGATAGTAATGATCTCTTACTTTCCTCCAGCTGGTGCACCTGACAAACCATTACTGCCTGTCCACGTGGGCACACCAGAGACAGCACCCAAACACCGCTGACGAGACATCTTCAGTGCTTTCAATGCATCCTGGGCTACTCGATTTGCCTCTGCTTCCACTAACACGTAATCCGGACTGGAAGCCTCCATAATAGCATCGTGTTTCATGACACTGTGAACTCCTATTAGTGAGAAGAATCAAAACAGCAAAGTGAAACAAGAGCCCATGCTTGTATACCTACGAGTTCTGGAATGTCCCTTCTCAAAGGAGAGGTAAAGGTCTTATACTTGAATTTTTAAGTGCAGAATGAACAGGAACCTTGAAAGTGTTTCTGTTCATATATTGTAGCATATAGATTAAAAAGTAGAAACATTTTTTTCTAGAGGAAAATGAATGCCAAGAATATAAATTTGATTATTCCAGTAACTCTCCTGATGATTTAGCATCATCACTATGAATGCCAATTATTTTACTAAGATGTAAAACACTGAAGGATATGCAGCCTTCTTTGCACTACTATCCTTAAGTTTGTTAGTTAGATTTTTCAGTTTTCTGTCTTCTCTTTAAAATCAGGAAATCTCCTGTCACTTCTAGCTCCTAATTACCATGACAAGATTCACCTCCTTTATCTAAAATCCTCTTCCTAGTTTTTCCCGTTTCTAATCTGTTTTAGACTGGGAAATCTGGTTCTAATCTGCTTTGGACTAGAAAATCAGTGAACCAAGCCTGTTATAAAACTGTGTCTAAAGTAAGAGTAAATAGCTTATGAAGGAAGGCCCAAGGACCAGGCAAAGGCCATTTTACTTGCGATTGGAATTTTAACTATTCTGGATACCTGAAACTGGCAAAAAAGTGAAAAAACAACGAATAACTAAATCTAAAACATTAAACTAAATCTTAATCATCGGTAGGTTGAAAATTTAAAAAAAACATTAGAAGCTGAGTCATTTAAAATTAATTTCTGAGATTAAGTATAACATGCAAATAAACTGGTTACTGTTTTTCATATGGCACCACAGCCATTTAAAGAATTGGCTATCTCTATAAACGGTTTACTTCTATGAACTAAAATCTATTTTTAAAAAAAACTTTCATTTTCTCCAAGTCTTTAGAAAGAATTAAAGGTGCTTTGTTTTGTTTTTGTTTTTAATTTGAAGATTGCAACTATTTTCCAAGACAGACAGACCTAAAGTACAGAAGGGGGGAATACTTGGGGGTTAGGGTCTGCACAAGCCTATATAATAAAGAAATTGCTTCCATTGTCCAATTCTCGCACCTCTATGGAAAACACAATGAAAAAGATACCTGATCTTTTGAAAAGTTTTTCCAGAACGTAATCATCGTTTTTTTGCTCATTCTCCTCTTTCTCCTCCTCATGCTTCGGTACTGTTTTTGCTTAACCAGGTGTGGGATGCGTGTTCCTTCAAACTTGGCATCTTTGAACATTTGGACATTTTAGAGTTCTGCTTCTGCCTTTGTGCTGTAGAGTCTCCTTTCCTTCCACAAGATGATGCTTTGTTTTTGACTTGTGTTTACAGAAGCAGTTCTCAGCCTGCTCCCTCTCAAGGCTGTGATCTGGTTTGGCCTGTGAGCTTCCCTTTCACAAGGAAGGTCTTGCTTTGTATCTAAACCTTCATCACCAACTGTCTTGAAGTTTTCAGTGACACACAAAGAGTTTAAATTTTCCCCCATTCCCTAAAATCATGACAGTCTTTGATGGTTCATCTGATGTGGAAAATGCATTTGTATGTGCACATTTATCTTCTATAAGATGAGCTTTTAACACTCTCCACTGAGAGGCTACTTTGGTTAAAATTTACATCTGTTCCTTTATCTTTATCTTTTCCTTGAGATGCATCAGACAATGTGCTGCATTGTGGAAAAACATCTGCCTGGTGCACACCTTCTCTGTCAGCAACAGGAGAGGAGTTTTGAAATTTTCTTTTCAAATTATGTTTAGGTGCTTGAACATCTGAACCAGTTCCTAATTTATGGATTTAAAAAAGAAAAAAAAATCTTATTATACTACATGAATTAGGGGGATACTGCTTTTAAGGATAATTATTTTATGCCATACCTGCAAAAATAGCACTAGTTTCAGTGCTTTGAGATTCATCAGGACTACTGAGAGTAAACAGCTCATAAAGATCGTTGGACTTGAAAAAAACGTCTTTGTTTGGGATCTTTCAGTATTCTGTTTGTTAAAAACTGCTTGAAGATTTGCCTAAAAATATAGGAAAAAAATACAATTGGTATAAAATAATATCTAGCTACACCTGAGCACATAATCCTTAAAATGCAACAGAAATCTATAATTTTACCCAAAAGGGTTCTAAAGCAGTGGAAGAGATGTGTTAAACTCAGTTACATTATTAACCACTACAGTCAATTAACCATAAGACTTTCTACTATAACACCAATTAAATTAACGTACCAGGTAACTGCTACTCCATATTATTTAGATTCTAAATAGAAAACTATTTCAACTATTATGAAAGAGGGTTTTCAAATTCAAAGAATTTTTAATTTTAAGAAGCCAGTTTCCAAAACATAAGGAGCCACTATCATTATGAGCTGAGGTTTCTACTGCTCAGTGTTTCTTTATATAGCTTCAGAATCATGCTTATTGGAAAAGGTCCAGGCAAAATATACTAGGATCCTCAAGTGTTCCTTGTGCTTCAACATGTAGACTTCCCGCTTTTTCTTTTTAAATCATACTTTATTTACACATTCATTTTCTAAAATTTGGAGTTCGAAATTCTCCTCCTTCCCTCCCAGCCCCTCCCCAACTCATTGAGAAAGGAAGCAATATGATAGCCATCATTCATGTGAAGTCACGCAAAACATATATCCATATTAGTCATGTTGGGGGTGGGGAACAATACCAAAAAAAAGAATGAGAAAAAATATGTTTCAACTCATATTCAAGAACTGATCGGTTCTATATGGAAGAGGATAACATTTTTCACCATGAGTCCTTGGAATTCTCTTAGATCATTGTATTGATCAGAATAGTTAAATCTTTCACAGCTTGATGATCATTATAAAATTACTATTACTGTGTACAGTGTTCTCCTGTTCTACTCACTTCACTCTGCAATCAATTCACATATCTTCCCAGGTTTTTCTGAAACTATCCCCCCCTATATTATTTCTTACAACACAACAGTATTCTATCATCATTATAGACCATATTTGTTCGGTCATTCCCCAAAACTGATGGGTAGCTCCTCAATTTCCAATTTTTGTTTGTTCCCAGACATCTCTTAGAGGCGACTCAGGATACAAATGAATCCCAAGTTCACATGTGAGCTACTTCTTTTGCAGTTTAAGGCATAAAAATTTTCCACTTCATATGCATTTGTGAAAATGATAGAAAAGCCAAAGTGACCTTTTCCTCTAATGACAGAGAAGGTAAGCTATTTATGCCTAGACATACCGTTTAAACTCTTCTCTCTTACTGTTCATCATACAAATACCAACCCCTAACTATGACATCCCATGGTTCTGTTCTGGGGCCTTTTTCTACTTTTGTCCCATGGGTTATTAATTATCTCTATGAGGCTGACTCACAGATCTATATATCCATCTATATCATATATATAAAATTATATGCATATTTGTTCTCTTCGCCATTCAAATATGAACTCCACTGGGAGTAAATATCATTTCATTCTTTGAATTTGTATCACCCAGTGCCTCACCCCTCTCCACCTCTCTGCTTGCTTGGTCTGCCAGGAGAGAAGAGAAAGCCATTGCACTATATACCCTCCACTTGCCAGGCCAAGCCTGCACCAGCAAGAATGCCTCTCCCATCCTTTCTTTTTCAGCTACACATTGCTACCTAATGATGTTGATAACCTCTACTGAACTCATGCCTCAATGATCAACAAACTCCTACCCTATCGTAGGCTCCCTATCCCAGTATTTCAGAACCCCTATCATGCAAACTTCTCTATCCCCCACTACCATTTATTCCCAAGCCCCTCTGGCTTAAGCCCCACCACATCCCACTTTAAAGCATCCCTGCCACTGTGTTCTGATTTGGGAGAAAACTCATCCTTGCTGCTGACACAGCTTCCCTGGCCACCCTTTGCAGTAGTGGTGGCATTTCCCTGACTCACCAGGGCAAGGTGGGAGAGTTTTAAAACTTGCTTCCATCAGCATTTTCAAGCTATACCTCTACATCCAACACTCAGCATCTCTCTTTCTTGTGGGTTCTTCAATCCATACACGCAATCAAAATTCTGTACCTCTTATCTATTGACCTCCAGTATTCTCTCCTTTTACTCATTGAGTTCAGTGCCTGGTTCATACTCTTTCCTCCCCAATACTTGCTCTCATACTAGAGGGACTTCAGTATACATTTTGGTATGACTTCCAACACTCTAACCTCTCAGTGCCTCACCTTACTCACTTCCCACAACCAAGCTTCCACCCTACTCAGCTAACACAAGAAATCATCATTTTCTTGATCTTGCCATCACCCCAAAAGTGTTCCATTTTCACATTCATGAACTCTGAAATTCCCTCATTTGAAATAAAATATTCCATCATTCTACCTTTGCTCTACCTTGCAACTCCTATTCCTGTTCTTTGTAGTTACCGTGGCCTTCAAACCCTCCACCCCTCATTTCTTTTCCCCAGGTCATCATCATTCCTGCACTGACTACACTCTCTTCCCTTCTCCATCCTGACCCCTTGGGTTGAAGCATTCAATTCTCCACTCTCATCCCCTATGCCCCTCAGCCTGTCACCTATAACCTGCCAAGCCTCAGTCTTGGGATTACTCTAACCACCTGTTGGCCTTCACTCCTATGCACATGCTGCGGAACAAAACTGGGAGAAAATAATCACAAGACAGTGTAAGACACAGGGTCCACTACAAGTTCATGTTACCAAATATTACCTGGGTGCTCCCTGCAACAAAGCAATCCCCTTACACCTCTCTGATCAAGGCAATATCCCATTCACCACAGCATGTTAGGCTAAACTTTTCCACTCCTCCTCACATTTCCCATGGTACCACCTCCCCACACTTCCTCAATGGTAAACACAGCCTCATGATTCACAGAAAACATGGAGGGCCATTTGCTAAGAGCCCCCTTTTATCCCCTCTCCCTTATTCCACATCACTCCCTCTTTAATCATCTCACATGAAGAGGGGACCCTTTCCTCCATGTCAAGGTAAGCCCTGCCTCCATGCACAAATGAACCCATTTCATTCCATCTTCTCCAGAAGACTGCCCCCTCTATTACTCCCACTCCCTCCCTCACTAATCTTCAATCCCTCCTGTCTACTGTCTACTGCTTATAACATGCTTATTACGTGTCCCTGTCCCCCCAAAACCCTCACCTGTCCATGAGGACCTGTCCATCCTCACTAGTGTCCCATTCCTCTCCTGTGGCTAAACTCCCTGAAAAGATCGTCTATCACTGACGCCTACACTTCCCTTCCTCTAAATCGTCCTGTCTCTGTGTAGTTTGGCTTCCAAGCTCATCATTCAGCTGAAACTGCTCTCTCCAAATTACCAAGGATCTGCCAAAGTTACCAACCACCAATCTAATGGACTTTTCTCAATTCTCATCCTTCTTGACTTCTATCCAATCTGTTCCCAAGGCCTGTTGATTTCACCTTTCCAACACCTGTTGAATATGCCCTTTTCTCTCCTCCGATACTGCTCTCTAGTGTAGGGTCACATTATCTCATATCTGGACTATATTGTAATAGTGGGTCAGCCGGCCTCAAGTCTCCCCCACTACAATCCATCCTCTATTCAGCCACTAAAATGATTTTCCTTCTTCATTAAGGTCCTCTCTAGAGCTGAACTGCCAAGCATTCAAACCATTGCAGAGAGTGCAGCTCCAATGGGCTAGCTACATACTTCAAATGCCAAAAGACTATTTTATGAAGAACTCATACATAAGTGCTCACATGGTGGTCAGAAGAAGTTATATAAGGACACTGTCAAGGTATCTCTCAAGAACTTTGTACTGACTGTGAGACATGGGAAACACGGCACACAACCATCCAGCATGGTGTGCCTGCATCAAAGAATGATACTTCATGAGCAAAGCAGAATAGCAGAAGCACAAAGGAAATGTGAGCTGTGCAAATCCAGAGCTCTTTCCACTCTAAATTTTCTAACAGACCACCTGTGCCCAATGTGAGGTAGGGCCTTCAGAACTAATACTGGTCTAATCAGCCCCAGCCCAATACCACCACACCCGGACTCCAACATTGTAATGTCACTGTCCCTTCCAAAACAAAGGGAGAAACATTATTTTTCCTGAAGTGCAGGTCCAATAGTACTTCTCCTCCTCCTCAATAAATTCCAGTGGCTTCCTAGTGCCTCCCAGGAACTAATACAAAGGGCTCTGTTTGGCATTCAAAGTCCTTCATAACCTAGTTTGCTCCGACCTTTCCAGTCCTCTCACACCTTCTTCCCCAGTATGTGCCCTTTCAACTCACGTGACAACCAGCTCTAGGCTGTTTCCCAAACAAGATGGCTCATCTCTGGACTTGGGGTCTTTTCTCAGGCTGTGCGCCCCACATCTGGAACGCTCTCCCTACTCTGCTTTGACTAGCGACCTCCTCGGCTTCCACTAAGTTCAGCTCAAAATCCCATCTTCTACAAGCCTGCCCCTGTGAGTGTCAGGGCCTTCCCCCTGTTAATGACTCCTGTCTATCCTGTGCACAGCCTGCTTCACATGTATGTGTTTGCGTGTTATCTCCCCCACTGGACGGTAAGCTCTTGAGGGCAAGGACTGTTCTCTGCCTCCTCTGTAGCCCAACACTAAGCACGGGGCCTGGTGCATGATCAGGGCTGAATGAATAAGTGTTTTATTGACTGAATGACTATCTGCAGCCTCTGCCAGCATCTGTTGATGGCCCTCTTCTCTGCAGTCCTTCTCTGGGTGTTCGTGGCACTGCGTTCTCACTGGTTCTCCTGCCTGTTTGATGGCTCTTTCTCAGTTTCCTTTGCTGCTCTTTATCCAAGTGGCTCCCTGTTAACCATGGGTATCCCTGAAAGCTCTGTCCTGAGCTGCCTTCTCTTCCCCCTTGATTCCATTTTGCTTGATGATTTAAAATGCATGTGGATTTAAATATTTTATGTTGCTACTTCCTGGATCTATTCATTCAGCCCTAACCTCTCTTCTACTCCTTAGTCTTGCCATCTCTACTGCCTATTGTTCTTCTTGAATTGGATTTTCTGTAGACATCTTAAATTCAACACGTCCAAAAATAAACCCATTCTCTTTCTCCTTCTTCATGTTCCTGTTCCTGTCACGGGCACCACCCTCCTCCCGGTCACCTGGCTCTGCCACCTACAAGTTCATCCTTGACTCCTCACCCTCTTCCCACACACCCAATCTCTTGCCAAGTTCTGTTGATGGTACCTTGGGATAGCAATCTTGGACACACTCTGGCCTGCTGCCACCACTCTGTTACAAGCTACCATCACATAAATGTTTCCCCGTCTGTACTACTGTCTCCCTGCCTGACGACTCTTATCCCTGAAGTCTTTTCTACACTCAGCTACCAAACGTCTGACCATGTCACCCACCACCCGCCCACCCTCCCTTCAGTCACCCCCAGCGGCTCCCTGTCCCCTCCAGGATCAGTATGAAATATGTCTGGCCTCTGAAGCTCTTCATGATCAGCCCCACCCACCTCTCTAGTCTTCACGCACATCCCTTTTCCATCGCCCTGTACTCTGTGGTTCTGTGACACAGGCCTTCCCGCTATTCACCACATGGGACACACCATCTCCCAACCCCAGGCACTCTCAGGATGGCTTCTTGTGCTTGGAATTCTTCCCTCCTCTCCTCTGCCTCCTGGCCTCCATCCAACCCTGCTCAATTCCACTTTCTACAAGAGGCCTTTCTTTCTTGATTCTAATAAATACTATGGAATTCTCTCTGTGATTACTTTCAATTTATCTTGTATACAGTTAGTCTGGTCAGTTGTTTTCATGTTGTCTCCCCCATTAGGCTCTGAGGAACTTTTTTCTGCCTTTTTTTTTTTTTTTAAATCCCTTGTACTTAGCACAGTACTTGGGCACATAGTATGTATTTAACAAATGCTTGTTATTTATCCATATACCCCCCATAAATTCACCATAAAGGGGCCATTTGCCACCCACTATGCTCAGGTACTTCCTTTCTTTTTCCCTAACATCTAAGGATGTCCACTCATTCATCCCTCAATCTTATGTGACCATCACACTATTAATATTTTCTTCAAATCACAATTTCCCTAACAAATTCCAGTAGTTCTTCCAAGTTTCTGGTTTGTAATAGATGGTAGCCCTCCTCATATATATCATTGTGCCTCTCCTGATATTTATTTTAAATTCTTCACAGACTGTGTCCTTTTCATGGATGGGACTTTGTTCAGGGAGAAATATGGAGCCATTAAAAAGCTTTACAATCTCCCATTGGCAACCTAGTCCATTATCTTCCTGTAGTTTAATTCTATCCCAACTTGGTGTCCATTCTTACTGTCTAGTCAAGTATAAATATATATGATGGCAAAGTCAGCTTGTTCTCCCATCCAACTGCTTGTCACACACGGACAACGGTCTTCATTCACTTGACTTTTGCAAACTGGATGGTTAGCCCCGGCTCTTTTGAGCGGTTATACACTTTCAAGATGCATCTACAACAACCCAGTTTGCCGTAAATAGTCCAAGGTAACCAGGACCATTAGGAGGAACTCACCACCCACATAGAACTCCTTTTAAAACCTGGACTCCAAACCCGCCCTCCTCCATGTCGAAGAAAAATACCACCTCACTATTCAAGTGTATCCGACATCTACCTATTTACGATCAGAGAAGGCCAAACAAAATTATTTCTGTTATATTTTCCAAGAAATCATGAAAATTTTGATGTAAGGATGAAAGACCCATTGAAGGATGAGAATCTTTAAAGTCACATTGTGCTAGATTGAATAAATTATTTTTATACTCAATAAATAGTAATAAATATGAGATCTTGTACATATTTTCTACACTCTTCAGTCAATACAGCAATTAAAAAGATACAGTGTACTGTGGAGTAGTACTTTCAAAAACTTGCCTGTTTTCTAGCATACCTGCCATTGAGGATGCTCTCAATTATGTGTAGACAATTCTTATACCTCATGTAGATGGAAAGGTAGGCTCATAGGCTGGTAGTTACTGATGTTCTCTTGGTCTTTTTTTTTTGTTATTAAGATTTGAAATTTTTTTTAGGCTTTTATTAACTTCCCCTCTTTAAGATACTTTGTGAACTAATCTTTCACTCTCCTCACAATTGTATCACTTCAAACCACAAATCTCCTCTATGTTCAACTTGTTCTAATTCAGCTGCTTTTCTCATCTTGGTTTTCTTTAGAGCCATTCCTAACCCTGTGATGACAAAATCCAAGTGTGGTGTCCTTGATAGAGAAAAACTGTTATGAAAACCTTCACAGATCTTTTCCATTTTCCTTCTGTTTGTTGTCCTTCAGTTTTAATTCTTTAAACATGTAAAGCTTCTTAAAACCTCAAAGGCATAACAGCCATTTTCCATAAAGTGGAAAGACATTAAGAGAACACAATCTATTCCCATTCCCTTTTAAATTCTGGCTAAGCTGTGAAATGGCACAGCCATTATGGAAAGCAATCTGAAAAGCAAGCTAAGATGCTAAAAAGTAGTTAGTAGCTAAAATACCCATGCTTCTTATCCTAGAAATCCCACCAAAAGGCATTCTACCTCAAGGAGGTCAAAGACAGAAGGACAGAAAGAGTCTTGTGTGTGTATGTGTACACATATACATATACATATACATATACACACTTATATATACATATATATGTACACATATACATACATGTATGTGCATATACACACTAAAATATTCATTGCATTGTTAGACTAAAGTTGGTTGCAAAATTAGGAACATAACTAAACAAAATGGGACTACATGAATTCAATGCATATTTCTGTCATAAGAAAGGAATATAAAGATTTGAGGGGAAAAAATTTAAAAACATACTCTTTGCACAGCAAACAAATCCAAGAAAAAATACATACAATTACTACAGCAATGGAAATGGAAGAAATAAAATGCAATGATGTGTGATTATAATGACCAGGCCTAGACTAGAGAAGAGCTGAAAAAACAAATCTCCTTCCCTTCATTGTAGAAGTGGAAGACTTTGAGTAATAAATACCACAATACACAGTCACAGTTAATATATCTGGTAGTTTTGCTACACTTCCCCCTCCCCCCACTCTCTTTATAAAATTTTTGTTATAAGGTGGCTTGCTGGGGCAAGGATATATTCAAAAATTAATGTGACAAAAGCATCATTTTTTTTTTTAAAGTTCTGGTTCAGAATCTAGGCAGGCGTACTTTTGGTTTGACTCCAAATATAACCAGTCAAGGTTTGATAACATTACTAAGAAAATGATTGTTTGATTTCTGCTGACCTGTGATAAATCTTTTCTTCAATGGTACCTGCAGTAAGGAGCCTATAAACAGTCACTTGTCTCTTCTGGCCTATTCTCCAAGCACGCTCTCGGGCCTGTACAGAAGATAGCATTTCATCTTAATTGAGGAGTAATTCAAAGATGATAAGTAGAGTCCCTCCTCCCACCCTAAAGTTAAAACAACAACATCTGAGAGAAACAGCCTGCCTAATTAACTACAAATAAAGACATACAAGTTATAAAAGCAGAAACTGTTACATTGTACTTGAAATGTGAGGTTCAGCAATTCAAAATTTTATCAAGCTTGTTTCACTATTTAAAATAAAGGAAACATACAGAAATATTACATTAATGGTGAATTTATCTGACTATATGATTCAGGTAGAAAACATTTTCCCAAATGGTAAGATATATTAGTTGTACATAGCCTCCAAAATCCAGGAAATACTGGACTCCTCAAAGCTCAAACATAATTATTAGTACTCTACACCAAAACAATCTAGTGCATAGATTTAAGCCTAATCACAGAAACACATACAGAGATCTGCACAGGCATTTAGCTCATGCCATATTTCTTATAAAACCAACATTTAAAAAAATAAGCTCCTGATTTTTAACTCTTAATTGGAACACAACCAACCTGTGTGTCTGTGCTGGGATTCCAGTCAGGGTCATAGATAATAACTCTGTTTGCTCCTGTCAAGTTGACTCCTATACCACCCACACGAGTGGTAAGAAGAAATACAAATATGGAAGTGTCCTGTAGGAAACATCATATAAACCATTTAATATTTAAAGTCAGCTACAAATGCTTAACAATTTTTTTGCACACTTGTCAATATCAAGTGGAATTTTGGCAATGTGTATTGTAGCATCTGCTTTATTTTAACGACTGATAAAGCCTCACCTCATTATATTTTGTGATAAGAGGCTGTCTCGAAGCTATTGTTGTAGTACCATCCATCTTGAGATAGGAATATTCTCTTGCTCTAAGAAATACTTCAAGTAGATGTAGCATCTGTAGTGGTTTTAATGAAATAATACACAATAAATGCTTGTGTATCTCTACAAACATCTTACCTCTTCCATTCAGAAGCTTCAAGGTAGACAAATACAACTTGTGCTCAGTTGAGAGAGGTTTACTGTACTATTTCTTTCAAAAAATGATGCTTTATTGATATCTTTAGCTCTTAAAAACCTTCACTTCCAAACATACTATTCCGCCCTCCCTCCCTTCCCCCTACTCAGTAAGGTAGCCCTCATGACAGAATTTTAAAAAGTGTTCCACATCCATAAATCCTCTGCTCTTTAACAGAGAAGGAAAAGACGGGGCAGTTAGGTGGTGCAGTGGATAAAGCACCGACCCTGGATTCAGGAGGACCTGAGTTCAAAATCTGACCTCAGACACTTGATACTTACTAGCTGTGTGACCCTGGGCAAGTCACTTAACTCTTATTGCCCCAAAACAAAACAAAAAAACAAATAAGGGAGAAGGGAGGTAGTTGTTATGGCCTCAAATGTATAAAACAAAAGCATTCTTACACTAATTATTGCTTCTACTCAGTTTTAATGAAGAAAACTGCATTTATTTGGGTTTATACCCTCCCTTCTAAAGTTGTATTCACAGAACTTAATCTTTAGGAATCATGACCTTCTGCTGCGGAGCTTGCATGCTCACCTGTCTTGACTGAGAAAACAATAACACTCGATGACCCTGCTTGTGCCATATTTTAGCAAAAGATTCAACCACTATCATTTTTCCAGAGCGTTTCCAGTAGCCAAACTGGTCAGCTTCCTCTAATTCATCCTCTGGAATACCTTTGATAATCTTGGGACCTCCAGAGAAGAGATCAGGGTGGTTACATATTTTTCGTAATGCTACAAGTCCTGAAAAAACCTACAAAAAAGAAAATTCTCATAGTAAAATATTTACTCATACTGGTATTTATACAAGAAGCAAGAACAGTAGATGTTAATATGCAGGAAATATAAAACACTATTATTTCTCAGCATCAAAAGTCACAACCTCATGTTCTTTTTCCACAGACAATCCCTACCTTTTGCTACAAATTTTGTCAAATTTCATTGATGTTGCAATAACTTAGAGCCCCATTTCATTTCTGTGGTGCCTTCGTTTCTTTCATAGCTTACTGATGCTTGAGCATGCTACCTAGTGCAAATAAGGGAAACTGCATCTTGTTTTCTAAAAGGGCAATAGGAAAAGACAATGGAATGGTTTTTGAATACTTTGCTTATAAGGGAAATTAATCATAAGGGAAAAGGATTAAATTCAAAATTCCTTGGATATACTTAAGAGACTTGAGCATGTAAATCACTCCCCCCACCAACCACCCCCCTCCCCCCAAAATCCAATAGAGCAAAAAAAAAAAATTATAGGCAAAGCAATGTGGTACAGCAAAAAAACACAGGTCTAGGAAACAGGAGACCTGGGTTCAGGGCCTGGGTTCTGCCACTGGATTACTGTGTGATGAGAAGAAAGTAAGGGAGTTAGACTAGATGATCTCTAGATCCTTCTGGACACTAAAATTCTATACTGGGGGGCAGCTAGGTGGCGCAGTGGATAAAGCACTGGCCCTGGATCAGGAGTACCTGAGTTCAAAATCTGTCCTCAGACACTTAACACTTACTAGCTGTGTGACTCTGGGCAGGTCACTTGACCCCCATTGCCCCACCAAAAAAAAAAAATCTATACTGTATGTTAATGTATAGCAAACATTAATTTTAAGTCAAATTTATGGCCATAGCAAAGCTGTATTCTTTATGTACTATTCACAAACACATGCAACTTGTAGTACATTAAGGCTTATTATAAAACCACATTTCCCACCTACACTTGTTGTGACCTTGGGCAAATTACTCTCTTTGGGTCTCAGTTTTCTCTTATATAAAATAGGAGTGAGGGTGGGTAGAGTGACTTCTGGGATTCCTAAGTCAAGACTACTATAATCTATTACATTAGTATGAGAAAATAATTTTATAGCTTAAGAGTTAAAAAGGCATTTTTAAAAACTATCTCGTTTTATAATGTGCTGTTAGATTTGTAACCTTTTGTGGGGGAAAAATCATTTTTGATGTGAAAGTTTGTTCATTGGGGCAGCTGGATGGTACAATGGATGGTTCACTGGCCCTGGAATCAGGAGGACTTAAGTTCAAATCAGGCCTCAGACACTTGCCTCTTACTAGTTGTGTGACCCTGGGCAAGTCACTTAACGCCAATTGCCTTGCCAAAAAAAAAAAGAAAGAAAGAAAGAAAAAGTTTCTTAGTTAAATACACTGCAGAAGAAAGCAAGTTTTGCGGGTTAACACCCATTAATCCAAACTGTTGATCCTGGCATTCAAGGCCCTGTTATCTGGCTTCAATCTTATTTTGCATTCTTCCTCTTAACATCCTCTATGTTCTAAGCAAAATGGCCTCCTCTCTATCCTCTATTCATATTCTGTCCTTTCTCACTTCCATGATTTTGCTTACACCATCCACCAGACTACTAATAATCCCCTTTGTAATTGGGGATACAAAGTTGTATGACATCCTGAGTCCATCTTCAAGTATCTTACAATCCAATGTGGGGAGGGAAGCAGGAGGGGAAGATATGTATGAATAACTATGATATGAGGAAAAGGGAAAGAAGACTGCAAGGGCAAGGTCTAGGTAACATAATCACAGCAATTTAAGAAAAAAGATTAATTCCTAGGGGTATCTATCAGGAAAGCCTTAATTGAGGAATTATGAAGGATTCCAACAGATAAGAGTTACAAAGATTAAAATGGAGACACGAAAGGGAAGAGCTGAGAATCTTACTGACATTTCTAAATTTGAAAGGAAGGATCTTGATTAACTTTTCGTGGGGAACTGTGATCAAGTCCCACCCCCTTCCCCTGGATATTCTTTATAATTAAAGAAATGCATTAAGTGATATGACCTTTATTTCATGATCTTTATTGAATGTAGCAGACAACATTACTTAAAGATGAACTGAGGGGGCAGCTAGGTGGTGCAGTGGATAAAGCACCAGCTCTGGATTCAGGAGGACCTGAGTTCAAATCTGTCCTCAGACACCTGACACTTACTAGCTGTGTGACCCTGGGCAAGTAACTTAACCCCAACTGCCTCACCAAAAAAAAAAAAAAAAAAAAAAAAAGATGAACTGAGAAGTGAAAGAAAATAATCACTATGGGGAACTTTCTTTACCCCAGGACAAAAGTCCTGAAGATCCATTTTGGTTACTACCTGTAACGATTGGAATGACGCCCCCTGCTGGAGACTTACTATAGAAAAGCTCTGCCATGAAGTGAAGGTCTTTGAGGGCAAGACCAGGAGTCTTTTCTTTGGCGTCAGGAAGTGACGGTTGCTTGTGGGAGGAAGAAGGGGGGAGCCTGGCTCTCTGACTCAGGCTTTTTCCTGAGGACGCTGGTGGAGAAGGGAGCTAGAAATGCACTCTCCCTTTAATAGATAGGAATCTAGGCCTTTCTCTCTCTCTTTACCAAATTCTTATTCTCCTTAATAAATGCTTAAAAGTCTAACTCTTACTAAAGCTTATAATTTATTGGTGACCCCTCATTAGATATTTTAGACAGTTTAGCTAGAATTTTAGCCCTTAACATACCCTACCAACTATAGCAAGTAAGTCAGATTGGAAGGAGTGTCAAATTTTGCCATTGTCCAGTGCTTCTTTATGACTAAAAAGGAAGTACAGCGAGGAGTAGATGGAAAGGCTGGGGTTTGGGAGTCAGAGGGCCTAGTTCAGTCCTATTTCTGACACTTATTTGGTGAATTTGGGTCGTCAGTTTTTCCTCTCTAAAATGAAGGGGTTGGAATATAAGACCTTTGAAGTCCCTTCCAATTCTAAATCTATGATCCTTAAGAAGAGGTGGAAACAGTTACAAGACTCAATGTTTAAAAATAACTTTCAGTGTCTGATAATGAATTGCCTTTTCCTCAATGGAAAAAAAAAAAAGGTGGTAAGAGAATCTAAGGCGCTGCAATATTGGCACAATCAATCCATCCTTTGAATGTGCACTGATTATCATGCCAGTTGAAAAGATAACCAAAACTGTCAGATACCTCTAACCTGCATGTCTATCATTATAATTGACGCCAAACTCTCTTAACCAACATAGGAATTAGACTTCTAAAAGTTCTATTTACCTTAAACATTTTGGCTTTTATTACAATGCAAAAACAATTGCATGTAAAATTCACCAACTTGAGAATGATACAATGAAGGGCTAACATCCCCAGAAGGAGACACTAATTAATTAGCACAAAAGGGACTTAAAAACTTGTAGTTATTATATTTGAGCTTCAAAATTCATTAATTCCATCTCCTGTGGCAGCATAAGAACACAGAGAACTGCTATTTGGCAGACTAACATGAACCAACCCTACTGTCTCAAAAAGTCTACTGGTATTTATGACTGAAACTGTGAAGGATTCACCTCTAAAGTCTCAATTTACTTTACAGATATTCCTAAATTTAAAAGACCTCTCATCTGTATGCCAATTGAGACCAAACACTCTCTAAAGTGAGATAACCAAAATAAAAGAATACCAGATTCTTAACAGTGTCAAATACTATCCAGAACACCCTAAAGTAAGTCGGAATTCAAATGATTATACTCCTTTGATAATGGAGCTTCCTTAATTAATAAATGGCTAAAGCATTAATAAATCAGGAATGCCTAAAGAATTTTCCCAATATACCAATTAGTATATCTTCAGAATACTAGGGTCTGATATGAGAACACATAGCTTGGAAGACATGGAAGACATGGAAAACATGGAAGATGTTTCAGAAAAGAAATGAGTGACTGCAAATTACTTAGACATCTCTCTATTAAAACCAATGGCATACCAGGGCAGCTAGGTGGCGCAGTGGATAGAGCACCAGCCCTGGAGTCAGGGAGTACCTGAGTTCAAATCAGACCTCAGACACTTAACACTTACTAGCTGTGTGACCCTGGGCAAGTCACTTAACCCCAATTGCCTCACTTAAAAAAACAAAAAAAACGCAATGGCATTACCAAATAGAAAGTATGACAGGAACTATGAGAAAAGATGAAAGCATTTAAACTTAAGAAACGCAGACTTGGGGTATTGAAGATAGCAACTTGTCATTTCCATTCTCTTTTCTGCCTTCTACCTCCTGGTTTTCTCAGTTAGAGTCCCACCTGGCACAAAAAAGCCTTTCCCAATGTTCCTTAACCTTAGCACCTTCTCTCTAAAATTTTTCTGATTTATCCTGTCTGTGGGGACCAATTTTTAATTGGGGAGTGCTAGCTAAGCGGTTCACAGCAATATTGGGGCAAGGAAGGAGACCGGCAGCCTCCCTCAAAACAAAACAAGATTTATTTTAACAAGAACAAACTTAAAAAAAAAAAAACACAAACAGAATCAGTAGGATCAAGGGAAAGGAAATAAAATGGGGAAAGGGAAATTCTGAAAAAATACCACCGCCCAGGAATCAGCTGAAAAATACAACACCTGTCGCTTTCTAGCTTCCACCTTGAATGCCTATTCTCCTCCCCCCCAAACTAGAAATACCCCACACAGTCCTAGCCAATGGATGGCTGCTCTGACAGTCACATGACTGCCCTCACTAGGCTTCCAATCATTAGAATTTTGCCAGGCCCATGTAGGCGTCGGCAAGTGGTCATGAAGTGAGGTGCCAGAGCCCCAGCAAGGGCTACAACCAGTGAGTGGATGGAGCACAGTGCAGTTTGTGGAGCCCCAGGCCAGTGTGCACTGAGGCATAAAAACCTCAAATAACAATTAATTCTTTACATGTCTATCTCATTTATACATCATTGTTTGCATGTTGTCTCCCCCACAAGACCGGGAGATCCTTGAAAGCAGGGACTTTTATTTTTTAGCCTTTCTTTGTATCTTCTAAGATACAACCAGTAGCTAGTACACATTAATCAATGCTCACTGACTGATTCTAAGGGTTACTAGACAATGATTCTGTCTCTACTGAGAGCCAAACAAGAGCACTGGAAACAAAGAAATGCCCCACAAAGACAAGCCTTTTGCCATCAAGGCTATTAACCATGAGAGTGTGATATTGATAGATCTTTTAAAATGTCCTTCTCTCAAGGATCTAATCTATCTGAGATGGCTAAGGGGAAAACATAGATTAAGTAATTTCAAAGTTTTTTTAGCTCTATAAAGCTACTGATGTTAAATAAGTATTACAATTTGGTTTTGGGGAAGCTAAAGCCCAAAGAAACTAATTTACCTAAAGCTTTAAAGTATAACAGGAGATTGAGCAAGGGTCAGAATTTATATCCACATGTACATGTTGAATGGCCATGCACAGTCACGTATAGAAGATACATAACAGTACTGAAAATCATCAAGAGCTTAACTCCCATTTTTTTTTTTTTTTGGTGAGGCAATTGGGGTTAAGTGACTTGCCCAGGGTCACACAGCTAGTAAGTGTTAAGTGTCTAAGGCCGGATCTGAACTCAGGTACTCCTGACTCCAGGGCCAGTGCTCTATCCACTGCGCCACCTAGCTGCCCCTTCCATTATTTTTTTTTAATTGTATTTTTTATATATACTAATATTAGAGGTTCACAGTTCTGTTTTCCTTGCTAGTGGCTAATAAAAAGCATCTGTTTTGCCAACTGCTACAGTATTGGAAGGTGACACAGTGCTTCAGATGGTGACATTCTTTCCACTAAACCAAGTTGTCATGGATTCACCCTAGTAAAAGCACCCACAATCATTATGACAGAAGCCAGGAAAGGTACAAAGTTTGAACTGTTGGTTTACTTACTTCATGAAGGTGGTGTTTCAAGTGAAAACTGACACTGAGTTTATTCAGAAAAGAGAATAAGGCAAATCCCTGCTGTAATGGCTAGTATTTTCCCTTCTATAAAAATTGATACTCAAGTCCCACTGTGTTAGCTTTGGCTGAGTTTATAATGATTATATCAGTCAAGCTATTATTACAAACTCATTACTATTTAAAGTGCTTTGGGATTATGTGAAGTATGAAAGGTGTTATAGCAAACCAAATTCCATTCTACTTCATATCATTTTTATAACAGGACTCTCCTGAGAAGAGAATATCTATTAATCTCTGAATCCTGAATTTTGTGTTGCTGTTGAGAGAAGAATGACTTAATAATAGCAAGACTAGAGCAAATCTGACTAAATTCTTTTTACATGTGGGCACAATTTGGGCTCCCATCAGATGCCAGAAATCAGTGTTTTTCCTCTTGGACCATTCACTACTTCAGTGGTGTGATTTCTTCATCTAACCTGCATTTCTCCATTAAGAATCCTGTAGACTTCTTTGGAATCTATGAAGTTTTGATATACTTTACGTTGCTCATCTGTCAAGCGGCAAAATAAGACCTAAAAAAATAAGCAAAAATACAAATGAGAACTTTCAAATTATCAAAAGAAAATGTAATTAAAACTGAGTGATATTGTATTGATATAAGCAAAAATTAAAAACAGGCAGCTTAAAAAAGACATATGACTAACAATATCCAAAATGTAAGCATGTTTTAGCTGCTTAGAAACGTTTTTAATTTTATAAAATTACATTCAATTAAATAACATAAATAAGACAATTTTTTAAAAATCAGGTTCTGTACACTTAGACTGTACATTTAGACCAGGAAGGAAAAAAAGCCACAATAATGGCAAATGATATATCATGCTTAAATAGCTGATAAACAGAGCTGATGGCAGACAACTTTCATAAACTATTGGGATGTCTCTTAAAATTGTAAATCCTTTATTCCATAAGATGTTGAAAAAGAGGATAATCGATATTTTTAATGTAAATGCAATATAAATGATTTTTGAAACATCAGACCCTCTTCAAGCTTTACCGTTTTCTCTGACGGTACTAATCTCTTCTTGGGACATGTATAGGATGTTTCTTCACCACACAGTCTTCAATTGTTTTACAATTATTTTGTGTGTACTGCTTCCTCAATTAGATTCTAAGATCTTCAATGGCAAGGGTTCTTCATTTCTTTTCCCTCCCTTCCTTTTAACTTTAATTTCTCCTTCTATTTTCCTCTCTCCTGTTTCTTCTGACCATCTGAGCTCCCTTGTCCCTCCTCACTCTATCAGCAATCCTGTTTCCTCCTCAAATTTTTTCTCATCCATTATTTTATTTTCAGCTTTTCTTGACATTCTCTACCCCTTTTTGGTTCTTTCACACTATTCTGTTCTTGCTAGTTTGTTTTGTAAGTATGTTTGATTAAGTGAAATTGTGTCTATACAAATACTGCTACAGGATTCAGTCTCTATGAGAAAAGAGTCACAGTTTCTCAAGCCCAGTTGTGACCCTCCTGTCTTCACTGCTCCATTTTTTTCCTCTTGCAGAGTAGTTTTGGGGGAGGAAGCTTTAGAATAGCAAATCTAGTTTTCTAAAATCTTGTTTGTTGGACCTAAAACTCCCTCTTTCATGGGATTTTTGTAGGAGGAAAAAAGTCAACTGAAGGCCTTTGGGGGCAGAGATAGAAGAGAGGTCCAAAAGGATTACTGGCTCGTTGTGGCTGCCAGACTACTCTTCTGCTTACAGAGGCAAGGAAGTGAGATAAGCCTAGAGGCAATGAGCTTGTCCACAGCAAAAATGTATGGAACTTGTCTTAAAATATCCCAGACTAGTATAATATTCTTTACTGTAATCTAAAACTTCCAAAAAGAAAGCCTTTGATACATATAACTATTTTCCTTTTAAAAATTCTTCATGTCACCTTTCATGCTTCATAGCCCTGTCCGTGACTCCAAAGAAAGGTGTCCTCTCCTCCGAACTCATTTGGATCTTAAACTATATTTTCTATTAGATCCTCTTGGACTTTTCATCTGGGTTTGTTGTTCTTAGAGAAGCATCTCTTGGACAGCCTCAGCTTTCTTGATCAGTCAGGATTTTTAAGCTCTAATCATCCTCTCTATTCTGCCTCTGGAGTATATTCTGAAAAAGCCATGAGCCATCAAGGAACATGCCTTCACTTCCCCATGTCAACCTTCCCCCAGGCACGTCTTGCTCCTTTACCTCCAACCTCTTTCTTTTATTTCTGAAGTCACTTCATGCCCTCTTATCCCTGGTTTGTTTACTTTGGCAAAGACCGAGCTTACTGAATCATAGCCAATTGCTAATTTCCCCCTGCGACTGCTTTCAAGAATACACAATTTTAAATACTCTCAACACAAAAAAGCAGAGTTCACTTTCCATTTTTTACAGAAAAAGATTCATCTGGAAAACAGTGAACTTGAAGACATATACTTGAGATATATGAATGAGCTATTTAAAGTGATCACAGGCTAAACTATTTGGTAATGTGTATTCAAATCAGAGTTGAATGAAACGTGCATATCTGACTTAGGAATGTTTTGTTTAAAAAACAACAACAATTAAAAGGCTATTATAGCATTTCAGTTTTACAAACCTGTTCATTTTTATCTGGCAATGAAAGGCTCATTTTTACATCTGACTTCATTCTACGCAGTAGGTATGGATTTATGGTATCTCGTAAAACACACGCACATTTATAAGCAGTTTTAACCTTTAATAAAGAAAAAAGGGAAAAATCATGACTGTATAATACACTATGTATTGTTACCACCTCTCAAAAAAGTGTTTAATAGAAATGATTCATTAAGTCAACAATACAAAAAAAGTTATATAATCATAAATGGCATAATGGTCCCAATAAGCCTTGAGTGCAAATTAATATATATGAAGGAATTTACTTAATTAACCAAAAATATGTGGAAAATAATGGCATCATTTATACTCTACAAGTTTTATATGATTATCTCATAAGTATGTTGGGGGGAAAAACTCTTTTAAATTAATCTTTGCACATAATTTTATAATTGACCAAAAGCTAAAATAGAACTGTTAATCTACAAGACTGAAGATCAAAAGCTAACACTAGGAGCAGGCTGCAGCCAGGGAAGCTAGCAGACAATAAGCAAAGATGACTGCCTGCCCACCTGAGACATTAAATAAGTTCAAGAAAATCCCTGTGATCAGAGAAACAGAAGGCAACTCTGGCCTTCAAGGGAGCATATGGTTCTGTAATGGATCACAGCTACATGAGACGGGTATTAAATATAGATTAATGGCTTAAAAAACACATAACCCAGAAAAAAAAAACACCCACTCTTAATTCACTTAAAGGAAAGGAATTCAATAAATTATTGATATATTTTTGAAAAATCTAAATTGACTTTCTAGCTTAGTAAATTACCAGTCAGTGGAACAGGAAGAACCTCAACTGGAGTTCAAGTGTCTGAAACTTGGCTTTACAATTCAAGATAATAACATAAACTTCAAAGTAAACATGGAAAAGTCACATAAAAAACATTTATAAAAAAATCCCAAGAGCAGTTCATACAAGTCCTTTGCTACCTATTCTATTTTTTTTTAACCGGGAGGAAAATAGCTAATGTCAAAATTTCCAAACTAATGGGAGAATCTGTATTTTTATGTATCTTTATTCAATGTATTGTTTATTTACTGATGAGGATTTTAAGCTAAAAAACAAGGCTCAATATGTCTTAATTACTGGAATTAGTAATATGTTACTGCCATGCTAAGGAAGACTTCTATAAATTCTTCTCTTTAGCTTTTCCAGAGATATAGAGTATGAATCATAAATAAATATAATTTCATTTGTATTTCCTAAGTGATACAGTGTTAAAAGCACCAGACTGAAAAATAGATGAACTCCATTCTAGTCCACTCTACACAACCTTGGACAAATCATTTCTGACCCTAAATTCCTTCGTTTGTCAAATGAGGGCCTGAATAAGATGCTTTCTAGGTTCCTCTCTAGATCTAAAATTCTACAATTCTGTGTCTTCTTTAAATAGTTTTTGATGATGTAAAAAGAACTCATAAAACAAGTTCTCAAAGATGAACTGTTTATTTTTTAAAACTAGGCCTGAAAATATCCGAATTATTATTCTTTTAATTATTCAAATAGTTTCCCTAGCTCTCTACACAAAGATCTTCATTCCACTTTTTTTCACATATCATCCTCCCCTATTTCTTTTCCCCTCCAATATTTTATGAAAGCATTAAAGATAATTCATTTCTATTAATTCAGTTTCAGATAATACAGTAGCTGTTCTCCAAAAGAGCAAGAGTCAGGAAGTCCTGAGTTCAAGTCCCATCTTTGACACATTCTGGCCACATGACCCTGGTCAAAGCCATTTAACTTCTTAGTGCCTTTAACAAGTCTCTAAAACTACAAAATGTAGAGAAGATGCCCATCTACCTTTGTAGAAGGGGTTTCCTCTTCAGGAGTTTCCTAATATGAATGAAATATAGTTCTAGTCCCTATTTGTTGTGTTCCTTATACTGAGAAAGGAAGCACTGAGTAGTGAGATGGTATTAGTGAGGACAGCTTTAGATTCAAAAAGACCTGGGTTCAAGTACTGCCTCTGATACCTACTGATTCTGTGTTTATTTGCCCAGTCAGCTCTTTAAGACTCTTAATTCATGGCTGAGTTGTGAGTCTCAATGATTCGAGTATAGGGGACTGACACTTTCGTATATTGCCAAAGTAACAAATCCACTGCCTCCCCTCCTTATCCCACTTCACCCCTCAATTATTTCTAATTATTATTTAGGAGTTTTTCTTTTTCTTAATGTTTAAATGAAGCTTTAAATACCCATTTTGAATAAAAAAACCTACTATGCTAAAACATTTTCACTATTTTATCAAGTGCCAATTCAAAGGCTTAAATTTTATTTTATCTCTCCTCTGGTTACTTAAAGTGGCAAAAGCTAATTTTAAATATTAAAATCTTAGACTATAAATTAAGGATCAAAATAAAGCAAATTAGAATATATGCATCTTGCCAACAAGAGAAACTATCTTCCTTAATTAGTTGCTATAAACTCTATAAATATTTGTTACCTGAATAACTTACCTGTACAGGAGAAGCATTTGAATACCCTCCCATGGTAATTGGAACAGAAAATTGTTCCATGAACACTGGCAATGTTCCCAATTTTCCCGGGAAGACAAAGTCAAAGAGAGACCATAATTCTTTGAGGTTATTTTGCATAGGAGAACCAGACAAGATAATCCGATGAGGAGTACGAAACTGTTTTTGTAAAGACAAAAATAGTTGCATTAAAAAAATATAATTTTATTTTCCTAAAGTTATGCTTTAATACACACCCATATCATTTCCAAAAAATATTCCCACATACTAAATTTGTGCCACTGATATCAACTTGGGGCTCTCTCAATTTGAAAATTCTGCAACTACTGTATTAAAGATTTCCAAATTAACACCAAGGTCAGAAAAAAAAAAAAGACTAAGGCTCTCATTGTTAGCTAAATTTAGCTCTAATTTGAGCTAAATGAAACTGAATATAAGATTTGTTCATTCTACAACTGAAAAGCAAAAACAGTGGCAATTTGATAAACATATCCAGCACTTTCTAATTGTTAAGCAAAGGGACATGGAAAGATCTTTGCTGAGTTATAAGTAGGTCCCAATTTATCACCAATGATGACTTACAAAAGTAGTGATGCACACATACATATACATTTAGGTAGCTATAGCAAACGTAAAGAATAAGAGATAGCTTGAGAGTTTCACTGGCAAATATTAAAGCCAGAGAAAAGCCTGCAGAGCTTGGGTATATGCTCCATGGATTTATGGCTAGGAAACACAAAGGATAAGAAGATTTGTGCACACTGTGATTTACACCAAAGTTTCTTAAACTGGGTAGCGACCCCATATGGGGTCACATAACTGAATGTGGGGGTTGTGAAAAATCTGGCAACAGTCAAAGGTTATGTGTACCTATTTTATATACCTATCTACCGAGGGTCATGTAAAAATTTCTTGGACGAAAAGGGGTCACAAGTGGAAAAAGTTTAAGAAGCCCTGATCTATGCCAGTGGAGAAAATGGCTCATCCACATGTATAAGTTTATAGAACCAATGAAGTATTTGAAGGATAATAGGAAGGTATAGGAAGGATTCTGCCATCTGGCAGAACATCAGCCAAAGCTGATGAGCTGTTTGAATGAACTGTACTGTATGCCCAGGCCTGGACTAAGGAATATCTGAGTTCAAATCCAGCCTTAGAAATTTATTGGTTGTGTGACCCCAGGCAAGTCACTTTATCCTGCCTGCCTCAGTTTCCTCATCTGTAAAATGTGCTGGAAAAGGAAATAACAAACTACTCCAGTTTCTTTACCAAGAAAACCCTATATGCAGTCACAAAGGACTGGACTAAAACAATAAACATAAAATCTGAAATACCTTTTGTTCTGTTTTAAAGGGCCATACCTGTTTGCAAGCAAGTGTAACTGCAGCATTTGGGTTTCGGATTTTGTGTCCCTCATCCAAGATTACATAATGCCAATCATGATTGTTAATATTATCTTGCATCAATCGAATGTACGAATATGAAGTAATCAAAATTCCATGACATCTTGCAATTTCTCGAATGAGTTTCACCTTAAATAGCAATAAAATGTTCTCATAAATTTATTAGCAGAAGCCAAATTAAATAAGAATAATCCTACAGTGATCTTTCATACTAAAGGATCCCAAAACAAATTAATGTATATATAGTTCCCTAAGCATGTTTTTTAACACTGACAATTTTACTCACCACTCACTTTATTATATTAAACCAACATTGCCCCATAGACCAACAATTAAAATGAGATTAATACAACTATAAAAATCTCAAGATAAGACTAGAAAACTTATCACATGTGACAAAGCAGTTTTTATCCCTCCAAAATGTTCTTTGCTTTTAACCTCACTGGATATAAGAACAAATGTCAGGTGAAAGGGGATTATTTTTTTTTTGGTTGGGCAATGGGGGTCAAGTGACCTGCCCAGAGTCACACAGCTACTAAGTGTCAAGTGTCTGAGGCCAGATTTGAACTCAGGTCCTTCTGAATCCAGGGCCGGTGCTTTATCCACTGAGCCACCTAGCTGCCCCCTGAAAGGGGATTATTAAAAGAAAACAACAAGTTTCCAGAAAGAATTCCAAAAGTCCTGAGGAGACATAAACTGTATCATCACCTCAATTCAAGAAACATTTATTAAGTGATTATAAGCAAAACATGTGGATAAAAAAAAGATAAAATTCTTGCCGCAAAATAATCATGATCTTTGCTTTCCTATGGCTTTTATGAGGTGAACTGCGGCGTCTCTAATATTTCTGTGCATGTTTCTGTCAGGGCTATTCAAAGTAAATATTACACAAAGTAGATCACTAATGGACTAAAAAAGATGTATCAAGTTTAATTTATCAGTTTTATTACTTTGCAATATATATGGTAATGTAAACTGGACTAACTAGTGTCAACTCCTAATTCACAAATTTTGAATTAGTGAAGTCAGAATTAAGTTTCAGTATAAGACATGAGAAAACAGGTCTTCCTAGTCTACTAAAGCCGGGGAAATCACCATTATAACCTAAAAATAGGAGGAGGGAAGGGAAAGGAACGATCAGCTGGTCTCCATCATAACTTGCCCTCTTTTCTATTTCATGGTCCTTCCCTGCCCCCTCCCCTCAACTTTGGAGGGAAAAGGTAGAAGGCAGAAATTACTTGAGCATTACTAGAGCTCCCAAAATGACACACTTCAATCATACTTCCTTGCCCAAGTGTAAGAGGGCATATTTATAGCTCTAATTCCTATATTCAGGTCCAACAAATGATTTGGGGGGTATGATCCTCTTATTAAGATACATACAGTTCAACATCAAGTTCATCTGTCTGTGGCAGAGAATGATGCATAGTAACATAAAAGATGCTTTTCAATCAATAAGATCAAAAGATACTAATCAATCAATAAGCATTTATTAGGTGTCTACTACGTGCCAGAAATATAAAGACAAAAATGAAAAAGCCCCTGTCCTGAGGGAACTTATATTTTATCAGGGAAGACAACATATATATACACAAGTATAAACAAAAGAGATGAAGGTAATTGGGAAAAGGGAAAGCAACAAGTTCTGGGAGGCGGAAATGAAAACTGGAAAAAGCCTCTTGTATGTCAGAAGGAAGCCAGAGAAACTAAGAGATTGAGGAGAGAAGAAAGAGCCAGTGCAAATGCAGAGTCAGGAGAAGTTTAAGTTCAAAGGAATGGGAAGTGGTCCAGTAAAGCTCCAATGTGGAAATCTTGTAGAAAAAAAAGTGTAAGAATGTCGGAGAGGGGCCAGGAAGGAGTCGAGTCATGAAGAACTTTAAAAAAAATGGTTTTTTTTTTTAATTTTATTGACATCTTGTTTTATAACACCTAAATTTCTCCCTCTATCCTCTTCCTCCCCTTTCCAGAGAGTAAACCTGTATAGAACAGATTATTTAAGAGAAAAAAATTAAGAGAAAGACGAGAAAAAAAATCAGGAAACCAATCCAGACATTGAAACTATATATAAAAAAATTTTTTTAAAAAAACTATATGCAACATTACACATCTACTTTTGAAAAGGAGTAGTGAGTAGGTGTCTTCTCAGGCCTCTTCTTTTAGATCATGCTCTTTCTTTCTTTCTTCCTTCCTTGCATTTTTTTTTTAATTTAATTTAATTTTTTTGGTGGGGCAATGAGGGTTAAGTGACTTGCCCAAGGGTCACACAAGCTAGTAAGTGTCAAGTGTCTGAGGCTGGATTTGAACTCAGGTCCTCCTGAATCCAGGGTCAGTGCTCTATCCAGTGCACCACCTACTGCCCCAAGATAATGCTTTTTCTTTTCTTTCTTTCTTTTTTTTTTTTGACAAACTTCAGTTTTAATGATTTGATGTCCATTGAATTGTAAAAGCAAATTTTGACATCATTTTTTTTTTAACTTTATGTTCCAACTTCTCTTCCTCCCTCCCCCACCCCAAGAACTCAAGCAATTCAATATAAATTATACATGAGTAGTCATGGAAAACAACTCTACATTAGCTAGGTTGTAAGAGAATACAGATAAAAACAAAACTTCAGACTGAGGAATTGTCAAAAAAGAATGTGTTTCAGTCTGTTTTCAGATACTATCAGTTCTTTCTCTGTAGGTGGTACTGCAATTTTCATAAGTTCTTCAGAGTTATATTTAATCATTGCCTTGCTGAAAATAACTACGTGCTTCCCAGCAGATCATCTTACACTATTGCTGTTATTTTCTATATAGTACTTTTCACTCTGCCTCAGTTCATGTGGGTCTTTCCAAGTTTTTCTGATAGCATCCTGTTCATCATAACTTTTATACAGTACCTTAAACTTGACAAAGAATTTTCTTCACAATAGCCCAGCAGAGTAGGTACCATACGTTTTGCCATTGTAGTCAATCATAACTATTTCCCTCCATCCTATTCCCTTCCAATGATATTTACTCTATTTTCTATCTTATTTTGCCCTATTCCTCCTCAAAAGTGTTTTGCTACTGACTGCCCCCTCCCCTGCTCTACCCTCCCTTCATTCACCTTTTCCTCCTTATACTCTTCCCTTCCTACTTTCCTATAGGGTTAAATAGATTACTCCTCCCAATTGAGTGTGTGTTATTCCCTCCTTGAGTCCACTCGATGAGGTTAAGGTCTTTGAGCTAATTCTGTTTTCTGAATTTTTCTTCCTCCCTCCTCCTCAACTCTCCCTATAGATAATGCTTTTTCTTTGTAATTTTCTAACATTCACTTTCTTTTTTGTTGTTTTCTTTAACATTTTTTTTATTTTAAATTCAAAATTCTCTCCTCTCTCCAACTCCTGCCCCACCCAATGAAAAAGAAAACTATGATATACAGGTGTATGTGAGTTCATACAAAACGTATTTCCATATCAGTCATGTTTCATTCCTCCAATAAAAAAGCAAGAATAATAAAGTGAAATAAATATGCTTCAAAATACAGGATTCATCAGTTCTCTCTCTAGACTGGGCAGCATTTTTCACCAGGAATTCTTTGGAACTGTCCTTTGCATTGAGCAGAATAGCTAAGTCTTTCACAGTTCATCATCCTGATAGTATTGCTAGTACTGTTTACAATGATCTCTTGGCTCTGTTTACTTCACTTTGCATCAGTTGATATACATCTTCTCAGGTTTTTCTGCAATCATTCATTGTAACACAGTAGTATTCCATCAAAATCATACACCGCAATTTGTTCAGCCATTCCAACTGATAATCAATTTTCAATTCTTTTCCTCCATAAAAAGAGTTGCTATAAAAATTTTTGAAAATATAGGTAGGTCCTTTCTCTCTTTTTCCTTTGATCTCTTTGGGATACAGACCTAGTAGTGGTATTAGTCAAAGGGTATGTACAGTTTGATAGCCCTTTGGGCATAATGCCAAATTGTTCTCCAAAATGACTGGATAGATTCACAATTCCATCAATAGTGCATTAGTGGGGGGACGGCTAGGTGGCACAGTGAATAAAACACCAGCCCTGGATTCATTAGGACCCTGAGTTCAAATTTGCCCTCACACACTTGACACGTACTAGCTGTGTGACCTTGGACAAGTCACTTAATCCTCATTGCCCCACCAAAAAAAATAAATCAAATTTTTTTTTTAAATAGTGCATTAGTGTCCCTATTTTTTCATGTCCCCTCCAACATGTCATTTTCCTTTACTATCTAATAGGTGTGAGGTAGTACCTCAGAGTTGTTTTAATTTGTCCTTCTTTAATTATTAGCGATTTAGAGCATTTTTTCATGACTATTAGGATTTCTTCTTCAGAAAACTACCTATTGATACCATTTGCCAATTAAAGAAAGGCTCTTATTTCTATAAATTTGGCTCAGTTTCCTGTTTATTTGAGAAGTGAGGCCTTAATCAGAGGAACTTCCTATAAAAGTTTTTATCCCTGTTTCCCTCTAATTTTGGCTGCATTGGCTTTGTCTGTGCAAAACCCTTTTTAATTTCATATAGTCAAAATTATCCATTTAACTTTCCATGATGCTTTGTATCTCTTATTTAGTCATAAAATCTTCCCTTATCCATAGATCTGACAGGTAATTTATTCCATGCTCCCCTAATATGTTTGTTTCAATCATTTTGACTAAATCATGGTATATGTATGAGATGCTGGTCTATGCCTGGTTTCTGACAGATTGCTTTCCAGTTTTCACAGCAGTTTTTGCTGAATAATGAACTCTTGCCCCCAAAGCCTGGTTTATCAAACACTCTACAACAACACTCTAACATTCAACTTTTGATTGTTTTATGGCTGTTCATTCCAATTAAATTGTAGTCATTGCATATATTTGTTTTCCTGGTTCTACTTACTTTGCTCTTCATTCATCCATGTCTTTCCACGTTTCTATGATAAGCTTTAAATCCCAAACAGGAGTTGATATTAGATCCTAGAGGTAACATGCAACCCCTGTAGTTTACAGCATGTGAGATTCTGGATAAGCACTGAGGCAAATGAGTGGCAGTGGAATGGCAGATATGTGAATGAAGAGAAAGGGAATGGGTGCAAGAGATACTGTGGAGACAGAATTAAATCTTGCCCTTTCTATCTTCACAAGCTCTCCTTTAAACCTCCCCTTCTTGCCAAACCCACAGGCTCTACCCTCATTCATCACCTCTCAATCAGACTATCACATAGCTTTCTAATTGGTTTCCCTCCTTCAATCTTTTATCAGCCATTAGTTTTTTCAGACTTATAAAAGCAAGGGAGTTACCTCACCTGTCTGGTACTAAGTAGACAAAATATATAATATCATTTCCTGCTTTTTTTTCATTCCCACACTGCTATTTCCGGTTATCATCACTTCCCCTTCACTTCAGAACCCACAACACAGGCCAGAAAGGCCCTGCTTTTAGAATATCCAGCAAGAAATGATCCAGGCGACTCACCAACTCTAACTTCTCAACCCAGGCTGTCATATTCTTTGGTTCCCATCTCTACCAAGGTATTGGGAGAGGAGCAACAGGTTTTATAAGTCATTATGGCAGATTTGAACAGCTGGGTAGATGAAAAATAAGGGTAAGAGAGGACTTCCATATGAATTTTCTACCCACATTTCCTAACTAATGAAATAGGAATGTTACGTACTTACAGAGCCACAAGAAGTTGAATATCTTTAAACTGTTTTCATGCCTCAAATAATGCCAGAGATTAAATCAGAATTCAGGTACATATAAGTTATATCAGGAAATAATGCTGCCTCTCAAAAGCTTCATACCCATTTTCTTATCCATCTCTAGATAATGACTTTAAAATAAGCTCCTCAGTGTTGCCTTTTGAGAAATACATATTTTCCCATTATAATCACAAGGAAATGCAACAAATAAGCAAAACTAAAATGACATTTCCTTACCTTTCCTCTCCTGCCCCTCCTAAAAAGCAATATAAACATTGTTCTTAGTTAAAACACAATCTCTAAGGACATTAACCACATTTTGGAATGGAAACACATCAAGTTTCACCTGATTTGATACCAGTATTCTCCAATAGTATGGAATTAGAGTCGCAACAACAGTATATTGCCATAGACATCTCTATCCAAACACTTAAGACAAATCATCTCGGGCGATTTCAAATTAAAAGCTTGTAAAATATGTAACCTCTCCTATTTTTTGCAATTAATAGGGTACGTCTGCAATTAGCCTGACTTACTGAATGCAGGGCCGTTGTCATTAAAAGATGTCTTGTGAAAGCGCTGCTGTTATTACGGAGGCTCAGGAGACCAATCCCTCCTAGAGGGCAAACAGTGGACTGGTAGAAAACAACAGCCATAAATCACATTGTCAGGTAGCAGAGAGAACAGGAGTGAAACATCGGCACATGAAGGCCATTCACTGTAAACACAGCACAGCAGCTTCCCAGTCAGGATTTACTGAACCTGTAATTAATTAAAATTTCCTTCAAGCTAAATCTTTAATAAACAAGGATTTGTGCTGACAATGAAGAAAAAAGTCTCCAGTAACAAAATTTTAACAATACAACTTGCAAAAATATAAACACGCCATTTACCATGTAACCTACCAGGCGTCCATTTACTCTTCTCTAAAGTAACATCAGACAAGCAACACAACACTATACTATCATCTGTTGGTGTGGAACGTGTTTATTTTGCTTTGTTTTAATGCTTAGATTTTTTCAGGGAATGAGACTCATGGATGTGGATTTCCTTGCTTTTAGGCCTGCTTCTTTATAAAGCTCTAAAAACCACGTATTCGTGTTCTAGTATCTCAACCTGATGTAACAGAAACAAATGCATAGCTTAAGCCAGTCAGTTAACAGTTGACTGTATTCCACTGTTTTATTTGAGATCAAATAATTATATAGATTTCAATAACATGTTATTCATGAATGTTAGACATTTTAGTCCTTATAAAGCACTAAAGGTGAAAATCTTGTTCACTAATTCTCTTAATAAAATTGCTTTCTTCATCAATATTTTCACTACCTCATAATTAACTATTAAAACGAGGAGTCATGGGGCAGCTAGGTGGCGCAGTCGATAAAGCACCGGCCCTGGAGTCAAGAGTACCTGAGTTCAAATCCGGCCTCAGACACTTAACACTTACTAGCTGTTGGACCCTGGGCAAGTCACTTAACCCCAATTGCCTCACTAAAAAAACAAAAAACAAAAAACGAGGAGTCATTTTAAAATCAAAACTATGACACCCTTTGTTCCTACTTCTCCATATGGTATAATGAAATGTTTCAATAGTGGACAAAAGCTTTACAATTATCTAAACAGTTTTACAAAATTACAAGAATAAACTCAGCAGGAAAAAACAGGAGGCCATAATGGATTATCAAATAATATACTGTATTATTAGCAATCTTTTCATATATGTACATATTTTACTAAGATGATAAGCTCCTTGAGGGAAGAAACTTCACTTTATACTTCCTTATCCCCAACATATTGAATCTTGGGCATAGCAGGTACTCCATAAATATTTGTTGGTCAGTAAGTGTTTTGTTTTACTGTATTTAGGAAAGGAATTAATTAAGATTTAATTAGAAAGGGGGAAAAAATCTCATTTCCCCACTAAATGCAGAATACTTGGTACTTACAGATTAAGGAGACTCAAGTAGAAAGTTTTAGAAAGTTAACTTAAGTTTGTTTTATTAAGGTAAAAAGGCTATCTGTCTTCTAACATGACTTCAGCTACACACAAAGTCAACTCAATTTTTCTGTCAGTAGAGAGGAACATTAATGAAGATACAATACAATACAATAGTAAAAGAATTTGGGAACTAATGGATGATTCTGGGAAGACCATGGGAGGTGAATTTAAATATTTCTTGTTTCTGATACTTGGCCACTACACAGTCTCTTTTTAAGCTCTAATTCTGAACAAAACAGCAACAATTTAGATTAGGAAGAAAAATATAATCTGCTTAATGACAATTTTGCATAAAAGAAATCTTTATAGAAAACTTTCCTTTAGTCTTTCTTTCCCAATCCGTAAGGCACAACTGGTTAAATATTGTCAAGCTAGAACAATGAGAGAGAAAATAATGAGACGTTTATATGCGTAATAGAAAGCTCAAGTGAGGACTGTTACCTGGTGAAGGCAGTGGTGCTGGGTGGTAGGCAGCCCATAATAGAAATAAATGAAATATAATGATAGTTTATAAAGGAAAAATATTAACACAAAAATAAATTTTACACTTAAAGTATGTGCAAATTTATACATACACATGTATATTTAGATACATATCTACATATACTTAGATTTAAAAACAGCACAAAAAGATTTACATGGAATTTTGTAAAAGAAAGGGACAGAGTAAGAGATTATGTCCATGTCCCTAAATGTTGAAAAAATCAGAAACTTCCTACATTTCTAAATGGATTATAAGTTAATTGTCATGATTTTAATACTACTGAGTTTTCAAAGAAGTCATGTATGAGTGTATATATGAAACACTGCTTTCACATGTGCAAATGCTAGATGGATCTGCTCCCAGTCTTTGAATAAACAGTTCTCATTTACGTGCAAATAATCAGCAGCTCAATTCCCATTTACATTTTAATCTGGTTTGGACCTTACTCAATAGTGTTGCTGTCTGTGGACCAAGTGTTTGACACCTCCGAACTACACTCTTCTCTTTTCCCTACCTGGACCCCTTGGTGAAGCAATTCAATTATCCACTCTCATCCCCTACGCCCCTCAACCTGTCACCTATAACCTGCCAAGCCTCAGTCTTGGATTACTCTAACCACCTGTGGCCTTCACTCCTATGCACATGCTGCTGAACAAAACTGGAGAAAATAATCACAAGACAGTGTAGACAGGGTCCACTACAAGTTCATGTTACCAAATCTTACCTGGGTGCTCCCTGCAACAAAGCAATCCCCTTACACCTCTCTGGTCAAGGCAATATCCCATTCACCACAGCACGTTAGGCAAACCTTTCCACTCCTCCTCACATTTCCCATGGTACCACCTCCCCACACTTCCTCAATGGTAAACACAGCCTCATGATTCACAGAAAACATGGAGGCCATTTGCTAAGAGCCCCCTTTTATCCCCTCTCCCTTATTCCACATCACTCCCTCTTTAATCCATCTCACATGAAGAGGTGACCCTTTTCCTTGTCAAGGTAAGCCCTGCCTCCATGCACAAATGAACCCATTTCATTCCATCTTCTCCAGAAGACTGCCCCCTCTATTACTCCCACTCCCTCCCTCACTAATCTTCAATCCTCCTGTCTACTGTTTATAAACATACTTATTATGTGTCCCCCTGTCCCCCAAAACCCTCACCTGTCCATGAGGACCTGTCCATCCTCACTAGTGTCCCATACCTCTCCTGTGGCTAAACTCCCTGAAAAGATCGTCTATCACTGATGCCTACACTTCCCTTCCTCTAAATCTCCTGTCTCTGTGTAGTTTGGCTTCCAAGCTCATCATTCAGCTGAAACTGCTCTCTCCAAAATTACCAAGGATCTGCCAAAGGGCAGCTAGGTGGCTCAGTGGATAAAGCACTGGCCCTGGATCCAGGAGGACCTGAGTTCAAATCCGGCCTCAGACACTTGACACTTATTAGTTGTGTGACCCTTGGCAAGTCACTTAACCCTCATTGCCCCGCAAAAAACAAAAACAAAACCAAGGATCTGCCAAAGTTACCAACTACCAATCTAATGGACTTTTCCTAATCCTCATCCTTCTTGACTAATCTGTGGCCTGACACCATTGATGACCCTCTTCTCTGATATTTCTCTCTCTCTCTCTTTCTTTTTTGGCTGGGACACTGGGGGTTAAGTAACTTGCCCAGGGTCACACAGTGATACTTCTCTCTTAGGTTTCTGTAATATAGCTCTCTCCTGGTTCTTCTCCTACCCCATCTGATGGCCCCTTCTCTGTTTCCTTTGCCGAGTCTTCAGATTGTATCTGCTAAAACAGAGTATAGCCAAGGCTACGCTCTGGGCCCCATTCTCTTCTTCCTCCAAGCTATTTTGTTTTGTGAGCTCATCAGCTCCCATGGATTTAATTATGCAGATGATTTTCAGAACTAAGCTCTCTCCCAACCTCCAGTTTTCTATCTTTGACTACATATTAAACATCACTAACTGAATGTCCCATAGACATCTTAAATTCAGTATGGCCGAAATGAAACTTGTTTTCTTTTCCCCAAAACTCTCTTTCTTCCTAAACTTCCCATTATTGTTGAGGGTAATGCCCATCCTTGCAACCTTGGTGTCATTTTTGACACCCCCCCCCCACACACACACACATCATATCCAAAGCAGATGCTAAGTCCTTTAGTTTTTAGGAGAAAGAAAAGGGGGAAGGAGAGTTGGGGGAAGGAGCCATGTCCAGGATACTTTCAGGTGAATTTAAAAAAGAACTTACAAACCTCATTTCCTTTTGAAACTAAAGTTCTATTTATAAACTAAATATTAATATTGCAGGTGTAATAGAGGAAAGAGTTTGCAAAAGTTAGTGAAAATACTTGATTTCACTGGTATTTTTTCAATATGGCAAAGTATTAAAAGACTCTTTTCATTGTACACCTCCCCTTAAGAATTTGTTCATTCAAATGCATGTATTTATGGCAAAAAAATCTATCATGAGCATATATTCTGGAAATAATAGTATTTAAAATGTTTAGTTACATACCCATTATTTATTTAATTAATCTGTAATCTAGTATTTTTTATAACATAGCTATTAACAAAACCATAAATAAATAGTTTGACCATGGGATTAGACAGTCCAGGTTTCAAAGGACAAAAAGCAATTAGAAAACAAGAATAAAGCCAATGCTCTATTAGCACAACTCTCAATGAAGTATGCAGATTTTTTTTCAACAACTGAACAGGTGTTTATTACAGACATTTCAATCAACAAATACATAGTGTCTTATCCAACCGCTTTTTCTGGAGTCCAGATTTTGTTAACACTTCTTCAGCATAGAAGCAAACTGAATAATTTCAATGAGCATTTTTAATGCACTCCCTGTGTGCAAGGTGCAGGGTATACAAAGATAAAAATGAAATAGTCCCCAACAGTGAGAGAAAAGTAAATACAAAGACATCTCAGTGGGGTGTGAGGAAGCACTAACAATGAGAGGTCCCTGTAGGACCCCAGGAGGAAAGGAGGAATTAGAAGAGGTGAAGGTTAGGAGGGAGAGCAGTTCAGGCAGGAGGGACAAATGCTATGTACAGGGATGAGCTGGCAGGCCAGTCTGGCTGGAGTATACAGCGTTTGAGGGAGGGTAATTATATACTCTGGTAAGCTAATACAAGACATCAAAGGACTTTAAATGCCAAGCAAAAGAGTTTGTCTTTTATGCTTCAGGTAACAGGAGCCACTGAATATTCTTTCTCAGGAAGTGACATGGTCAGACCTGTGCGTTAGGAAGATCATTTTGGCAGTGCCGAGGAAGATGCATAGGAGAGGGGAGACACTGGGACCAGCAAGACCCAATTAGGAGACTATTATAACTGCTCATAAAAAAGATGACAAGGGCTTCAACTACAGTGCTGGGCACATGAATGAAGACGGAGACAGGTAAGAGAGATGTTGTAGAGGCAGAATTGATAAGACATTAGAATCAATTAGATGGAGGATGGGGGCAGGAGGTGTGGTGGAGAGGGAAGAAAACAACAAAGTTAAAGCTGGATGACTGGAAGGACTGGGTGTCCTCTCCAGAAAGAGGGAAGATAGAAGGAAGGGCAAGTTTAAAGAGGAAGTTCTGTTTTAAACATGTTGAGTTCAAGTTGCCTGTGTAATACGCAGGTGGAGATGTCCACTGTGTGGCTGATATGGGATTGAAACTAATAAGAGAGATGAGTGTCCAATTGATTTGGGACTAATCTTCCTAGAATGATACTTGAACCCGAGGGAGATAATGAGAGCACCAAGACAAAAAGACTATAGAAGGAAGGGGGAAAAAAAAAAAGATTTTCCAGAACAAAGCCTTGAGGGTAAAACCATACTTAGGGCTGAAAGATGAATCATGTAGACAGAACACTCAGACAGGGAGAGCCAAGAGAACACAACATAACAAAAACCCATGGAAGAATGAATGAATGATAAAGCACTTAAGTTCTTAGATAGACCAGGCACTGAATGCCAGGGATCCAAATACAAAAAAGTAAAGCAGTCCTAGTGGTCAAAGAGAGGAAATTCCATTGGGATTTGCTGTAACCCATTTATACGTGAGGTCCTAGAGAACAGGGATTGTCTTTTGTCTGTCTTCATATCTCCAACACTTAGCAAAGTAGGCACTTCATAAATGCTGAATGAATGAATGACTCTAAACCAAGCCAGCCGTTCTATTAGTCAGTTTGCTCACTTATACAACAGACATATTAAAAATATCCCCGGGGCGGCTAGGTGGCACAGTGGATAAAGCACCAGCCCTGGATTCGGGAGTACCTGAGTTCAAATCCGGCCTCAGACACTTGACACTTACTAGCTGTGTGACCCTGGGCAAATCACTTAACCCCCGTTGCCCTTAAAAATAAAAAAATATCCCCAAAAGAGTATTGGAGACAATAACAAGGATAATTTTAAAACAATTTGAAAATAACAATTTCTCTAAGAATCATAATATAAAAGTATAAAATACAAGAATACAAATTGAGAATGTATATTTGTTTCAGAAACAAATGAAAGAAAAATCAGCTAAGTAAAATCAAAGGATTTAAAACAGGAAAACAGAAATACCACGATAATATCAACATTACCTTTTTGTTTGTATATGATCCAGTTTCATGTAAAATTGCAACTCTAAATGGAGGCCACCAAGTGTGAAATTCTCTCACCCACTGATGCATTACAGTTGTTGGACACACAATTACAGTTGGACCCAATCCCTCAAATCTAAAATATAAAACATTCAATTAGAAAACATTGTTGTGAAATAAATACAATAGAGGTGAGATGTTTTGATTAAAAACAGACCTAACAGGATAAGTTAAAAAAATACTGGCTATGGAAATTGATTGTCACTTTCTTTAATGAAAAAAAAATCTATTGAGTTAAAACATGATGAAAGAGAAATAACTACAGCTCCTATCACTGACCAGTTAATGGATACAAGTATAATGTAGAACTAGAACTGAATAAAGCTCTTCTTGAAAGTTTAAGAAAACCAAACAAAAATAACTGATAAAATTCTTTTTTTTTTCTTATTTTGCGAGGAGGGAGTGTATTACAGGAATGGAAGCACACTGTCCAAAGGTTTAGAGAGGTGAGGACAGGTTTGCCCTACCACAAAAAGAGTAAACAAAGGTTTAAAAAAAAAAAAAAGATCCAGGATGAAGGTAATTTGTTAATAACAACAGATCTACAATAACTTTTTTTTTTAAGAGGCAGAGGGAAAGATTTGGATTAAGACATGGTAGACAGCCTATGAAAATGGTATGGAGACAGGAAATGGTGTATCAAGTTTAAGAACAACTAGCATATGGGGGCAGCTAGGTGGCGCAGTGGATAAAGCGCCGGCCCTGGATTCAGGAGTTCCTGAGTTCAAATCTGGCCTCAGACACTTGACATTTAATAGCTGTGTGACCTTGGGCAAGTCACTTAACCCCCACTGCCCCGCAAAAAAACAAAATCAAAAAACAAACAAAAAAAAAGGACAACTAGCATGTCAAAAGTGCATAAAAAGGAATTATGTGAAATAAAACTTGGAAAATAGACAAGAGCATACAAATGGTAGCATCCCAGAAACCAAGGGAAGAAACTGACCAGGAAAAGGGGGTGGTTGACAGTATCAAAATTTACTGAGAGATCAAGTAAAATGAGGACTACAAAAGGGGGGGGCATGAAATTTAGCAATTAAGAAATTGTTGGTAACCTTTGTAAGAGTAGTTTCAGGTAAGTAGAAGGGTCAGAAGCCACGTATTTGCAAGAAGTCATGAAGTTACTGGAAGACACGAAGGCCAGGACGTGAAGGCCAGTGGTACCAGACAACCCTTCCTATGATTTTGTATTTTGGATGTGAGAAGACATCAGACAACAGACTAAGGAAGAGCTGGGTCAAATGAAGCTTTTAAAATTGGAGGTGGGGGAAGGGTGTGTTTGTAGTTGGGAGGGAAGAAGCCTGTGGAGAGAGAGAAGCTGAAGCTGAGAGAAATGGAGGGAACAATAGAGGGGACCAGTTTTATGGGGAGATAGGAACAGACTTGGTCAAGGGCACAAGTAAAGATGCTGGCCTCACTCCTCTGGCTTCTTTCCTCCCCTTAGAACCCTCAGACATGCCTCCTGTCAGGGATATACACATTTCTGTATAAGAAAAAGAATGACGTATGTAGTTATCTTTCATATTGTTCTGGGAACAGTCTTCCTTCCCTGTCAACCTCTCTACATATACATTGGCTTTCCATCAAAAGATTATGCAGTTCAGTTCTCCTACTCTATACAATGATGAAATGAAATGTAATTAATGTCAATACAATGCTCGATGAGCATCTAATTAAAAGTTCTCTGCAATTTAAAAACACTTTCAAATAAACATGCGTATTTTTGAGGCTTTAAACCAATCCTTTTCTGTCTATATTCTGTAATTAGGTAACTATGAATGATCTCTCCTCTTAGCTTTTAAAAAGTCAATTAAAAAAATTCTAGCAAAGGATCTCCAACTTTGGATTATCATGCCCTTTAATTTCTCTTTCTGTTCTCTCAAGATTATGAGGAAAATGGAACTCTGTAACTCAGCCCCATTAAGTTGAAACCTCGGAGTGGCTGGACTCCAGAAAAGGTAAGAGGCCACTAATAAGCACATATTACAAAATGAGCCACCATTTCCAACTCCTAACATCAATGAGCTAGAAGATCAGAAATTATCTAAATACATCTTAGTGACTAGCAGCAATTCTGACCAGATTTAATGGCTACTATTTAATCTTTGCCTGTCACTGATTGCCTACTGAATCTAGGCCTTAGTCTTTTAACCTACATATTAGAAATGATATCCACCACCTGCAGTTTATCAAGTCTTTTAAAAAATTAATTTGAGGAAATAAGTTATGTATTCAAATCATAGTAATGTTCCTACCAGAAATCATTTGAAAGTGCATTAACTCTTTGAAGTATTGTATTAGGAACAAGAATTTATTAAATGACATCCAGTGGCCTAAAAGAGTTAAAGCCTATTCGAGATGAACTATTTATTCCCTATCTGTAATTAAGTGTGGGTCTAATATTTCTGTATTTCTATCCCAGAAGCTGAAAGAAATCATGGAACTCATTAAGAAAAGAGAACATGCTGACTGGAAATGAAGTTTTTGATTTTGTTTTGTTTCACCATATGCAAAATGTTTCTCCTTTTTGACACTTCTTTCTCTCTCTATCTTTTTTTAAGATTACCAATTGCTGAGACTTACTACTTTCATTTGTCCACTACTTTTGCAAGTATGACTAAAGATGAGACATATGTAGCCCTTTCTATTTCACTGGGCCCAAGATACCTGTAGTCTAGGATATATGTATGAGGAAATACATATCAACTATTCAATATCCTATTAAGTAGTACCTGCCAATACCACAATGCTCAGTTTCTTTTTTTTTTAGGTCATGAAATTAAAGTCGTTCTCAAGCTTCAGAGGACATGGGTAGGGATAAATTATTTTCTTTTGTGATTTTCCATGGCAACATGGGCACATTTAGGGGGACTAGGCTCCTGAGTATATCTCCATTCATAAATAGCCCAGTTGTTTGGGTGATATATAACCGCACTCACTGAAGCCATTTCCACCGATCCTATTTTAATAAAGATGATCTGGGCTATAATCCAATATGCCATGCTATTTCATTATGGAACAGAGGATATGAGCATTGATAGTTAATTGATTACAGCTGCTGCTCATTATTAGTACTGACTTCAGCTACTGATAGAATTGCTCCTACTCAGGAGAGAACATGTTTTAATTTTTATATCCAAACTGCACTGTAGGGAAGGCTTTAGGTTTCCCAGGCCCAAAACATAAGATTCATACAAGTTTTGTGATGTTGGAAGGAAAAAAGAAAAGTCCAAAAATCACAATATGGACAGTTTAGGTAGATTAAGTCATCAAAAAAATCTCACTGAAGTGCACAAGCCAACAAAGGGACAAATTCTGAGTAAAACATACAATGTGAAAATACTGACAGTTATAGAAAAGGAGGTGCCAAACACCCAATTTTCAGTAGTTTGCAAGTCCTTCCAAATAATTCTTTTCATTGTGGTTTTATGAAATGCAAATTTATGTCTAAGGTTCAAAGTTAACCCACTTTATATAAGTCAAATATAAATACCCTTTTACTCGTTATGAGAGCAAGTTACTCAAAAGGCCATCTTGGATTATGATGGAATGTCTTATCGTGATTTAATCTATCACAACTTTTGTCTATATTAACTGTTTTTCAATTATGCTTTCTAAAAATACGTTCTTTGTGGCCTGTTTATTATAAGTATTATAAAAGTAGTCTATTTCAGTACATTGGACAATAAGTTACTTGATTTCTGTGTCTCACCCAAATGAGCATAATTTCAATAATACCGATCACCTGTTTTCAGATCCTCTTGAGATGAGCTTTTAAAGTGTCAATTTTCATGCAATTCTTTAAAGATAAAACTATAAGAAAAATATGAAAATCTCTATTATTAGGATTTATCCAGAAGACTAAGATAGCAGGAGTAGGAGTAAAAGATAGATAAACAGCAGCTTTCCAAAGAAAACAGACCTACAAGTATTGTTATACTGCACGCTAGTCATAAAAGAAATTCTGGATAGCTGCTTCCAATTTCCTAATCCAAAGCTCCAACTTTCTCCACGAATAGATTTTATACTTCCTGTAGTGCACACCTGGTGTTTTGCCAGAACAAATATTTTAATGTAAAATTTAATAAATGGAACTAAAGGTATTATATCTAATTTAAAATTCCATATTGTGTAAACTATTGATATTAATGTAATTGAGTTTGTAAACAATCCATTTGTGGAAGCTAACCTTAGACACTGTATTGACCCAAAATATCTAGTGGGGCTCATCTGCAAAATGAAGCATCAATGCCTGGAATTCATTAAAAGTGTTACATGTTTAATTTCTCCTGCCCTACAGCTCCATTGTCTCGTAAAAATTTTCCTTTGATGTCCCCCACTAAAAGAATTAAAGGAATATTGTAATTGAAATGTCATCAATAATTCACAAGACCCTCCTCCACCAGCAATACATCTGATGAAATATTAATTGAGCTCCACAGACTGACAGTCTGCAGAGGAGCACTTGCCTGTAATTTGAACCACGAGTCCTGATCTTGCTGTAGCTCAGACCTGCCAAGAAGGCAATTATCTGGATGGTCTTGCCCAATCCCATCTCATCTCCCAGAATTCCTCCTGCCTGCTGGCAGTGCAATTCCCACAGCCACCTAACACCTGTCTGCTGGTACCTACAACAAAACGAACCAACAAGAAAAAGGAAAACAGCAAATGTTTGATAATACTGATCATAACAGAAAGTACTCATGAATTAATCATTTGGCAAGATTCTAGTACCAGTTACAGAAACATGTTGGATGTGGTTTACATGAGTGCTGTATTTATACGGTCATATATTATTGATGTACTTAGCCATAATATGTCACAAATTTGTTCTTTACAGAATACTAAAACATTTCTAATTAAACTGACAGACATGATCATTAGGAGCTACTTTCATTTTTTTAAAATGTTAGGTCTAACTTGGCGAGCTGCCTGCTAAGAGATGAAGCTTCTTATATTACTGCCTAACTTCAAAATATTTTTTGTTTATATAGAAAGTTACAAATGAGGAAAACAATATTCCTTTCTCTCAGTCTAATAAAAGACTGAAATAAGCTATATTGATAATGCTTATTTGCTATGTATCCAACTAGAAATCCAGTTAAGTGAAATATTTTTCAGTAAGAAAAATTAAATGCAAATTACTTTTCAATATCATTAACAATTATAAGTATTAGGTATGGTTTCAACAAATAGAACATGGTGAATAATTATCAAGGGTAAATCTATTCTAATACTATTATCAGACTTAGAAGGGAACAGAAGAAATCATTTAAAAACCTAAAACAATTTTAAATGAGAAGTAAGAACTGTGTGAAGTCAAGGACTTGAAGATTTTATCAATTAAATCATAGATTATAACAAGATCACAAATTCTGGCTTTTTTAGAGTCAGTACAAGTAATAGGAAAAAGAAATACATGCTTTGGTTAAAGGATGTAATGTAATTTTTTTTTCTTCTGTAAACACTGAACACATAATATAAAAGTCAGATGCAAAGGAAGAAATTAAGAAAAAATTAAAGTGAAAAATCTAAAAATAAACCTATTAAGACAAAAAAGTCAAACTTTTTTAGACCAAGTGGCAAAATAATTGAACATTTCCTTTAAAAAAGGAAATTTCCTAGTTTGCAGTTTTTGCTGTTCACTACTTTTATGTCTACCTGAAATTTGATGTTAAGTTTGAATTGCTTTTATGTCATTTTTCTGCTAAAGAGACTACCATCAATTTTATTTCCCCTTCTATTTTAGGCATAACAAAAGTGTGATAGTAGCATTGTGACACTATGACATAAGGAAAACACTTAATTAGAAAAATTACTATTCCTTAAGTTTGATGACAAAACCAAGTTATGTGGGGTGACAAGTAACCTGATAAACGTTATTCAATTTCACAATAAAAATACAGTTTAGAGAGAATACATATAAAAATTCTCCTCAGACAAGGAAAAACAAATTTCATTTAAAGTATGATAGGTTGTCTACAAGGGGAAAAAAGGATCCAAATCATAACAACCTACCAAGTTGATTATTCTGACCAATTGTTTTTAAAACACATGTCAAGGGGCAGCTAGGTGGTGCAGTGGATAGAGCACTGGCCCTGGATTCAGAAGTACCTGAGTTCAAATCTGGCCTCAGACACTTGACACTTACTAGCTGTGTGACCCTGGGCAAGTCACTTAACCCCCATTGCCCCGCCCCCTCCAAAACACATGTCAAAATGAAGGTCCAGGACGCAAACATTGTATACCATCGTGATCCTGCCACTGTGTAACCTCAGATATCACCTAACTTCCTCCAGCTTCAGCCTCATACATAAAACGGTAGAGTTAGATTCTCTAATATCTATTTCTACCTATAAGAATTTTCCTTTTATCTTACTTGGAAAACCAAGCAATTGAATGGGCTGTGCTTGAACAAATGAAGGCTAAAAAAGGTTTAACATTTACTGAGCAACCATAATATGCTGAGGCCTTTAACACACATCTGTACGTATAGGAAAGAATGTCATAGGGATGGCATGGAGGAACTATTCTGCAGTTCCGAGGGCAGGAGTAAGCTTAGACTTCATAAAAGTACTTTCAGTTACACATTAAAAATGATCTTCTAATTATATCTGTGAACCTTAACACCTCTTCTACCATGGCAGGCTGTAAAATGTACTTTCCTGGACATTTCAGAAACAGAGAAATAACAACTATAGCAGAAGAACTGCAGAATGTTCATTGCATATATATAACATAGCAAAATGTAGCAAAGGGCTATTCTACTATTTGTCCCTCATTAGATACTTAATTTGTGAATTTGTAGTAGATTCTACTACATCACAATGAGATTCAGGAATTTTTCACAAATTTCAATCACTGGAGGTCAACTATAGGTTATTATTATAACATTTTCAAGCTAAGCTGGGACAAAGTATTAATTTTAAAATAAGATATATTTTTACTGTTGCTAAGAGGATTAGAAGATGAAAGTTTGACCTCTCAATGTTGAGTCACATCAATAAATGACTACAGAGCAAACTTTCAACACAAACCTTTAACATTTAAACATATAGCTGAAATCGTTGACTATCCTAGTACACCATAACTGTTGAAATACTTAGTAGAGGGATTATTCTACATTCCAAATTCCTTTCCCCTGTGTACTGCACCATGCTCTGTTAATTTAATTACAATACAGTAAAGTTGAATACAGTAAAAATACACTTACAGTTTAAAATTCAATTAGCCTGGCTAAAACTTAATTATACAAGAGAAATGAGAAATTTATCAGCCTCATTAATCCCTTCCTATTCTAGACAAAAAATATACAAGGTTTATTACATTTATAAAATATTTAAAATTCCGTATTTTCAGAAGTAAAACAGATTCAATTAAATTAATTAGAAAATATTTGTATTAGCTACCAAAGGAGTTATGTTCTAACTTACTTAGAAAGTAAAATTTTGTTCCAATTAACTATGAACCAAGCTGAGTTAAAAATCTTCACATTTAAATCAAAATAATCATTCAATTGATTCCTCTTACCATTCAGGATTTTATGACAGAGGACATTATATAACTAGGGATACATTATTCTCTATTAGACTACTATGATTTTTCTTGATGGCACATTTCTTCTCTTGTCTTTTTAGGTTCTAATTTTATTAGTACTATTTATTTGCACTTTGATTTTGTTTTTAAATGACATTATTGAGGCTAAACCTCTTAATAAACAAGCATTTTAGATGAGATGACTAGTGCTGCCAACAAGTTACTCATTTGCCTTTTCACAATTGACATTTTGAAGTCAATGAAGAAAGCAATTACCTCTCAAAAGTAAAAAAAAATTATTAGTTTTGGAATGAGTGCTATACTTGCAATCAGATTTAAAATTCTAGGCCTACTACTTCTCCTAACTTTAGCTGTTCTTTTTGTTGAATGAGGGTAACAATACTCATTTGTCTTCTCTTTTCTCACACTCCCATCCCAAAACAATTACTCAGAGTAAGAGAAAATAATATAGATGATATAATTACAGATCTTAGGAGCTATGTTAATGCATATTAATAGCAAGCAGACATCTTGACAGAATGACTGTCAGCTAAGTCTCCATGAAGAATTCATTTTTAACTGTCTTTCTTCTTGGAAAATCAACCTTTACTAGAGATACATGTACAGGGATTAAAGGTACAAATGAGAACATAGAAGCTACTTAATGCTTCAACTTTCTATACACAACTAGAAAGGCAGTAGCTTGTTAAAAAAAATCCCAGGGGTGATGATAGTAAAAATGTTCTTTAGTATTTACATTAATCATCTAAGAATCACAGAAGATAGAGAATTGGAGTCAATACCCTCTCTTAGCCAGTGTCCTGTGTTCCTTGATGCACAGTCAATTGAATTTTGGCCAATTTAATTTTAAGCAATTTCAGGAACCACCTTAACCCTAACGGTATCATCTCTCCTACCATTAGGAAAGTATTCAGATAAACATTTGAGAACATCAAAGCACAAGATCCATGCTTTCACGTGCAGAAAAACTATATTTTTAAAAAATTTTATTTTAATACTAAAGCCTTGAAAGGCTATAGCTGCAAAGAAATTCAAGATTTAGTTCATTGAAACTAAGTTACCAAGGGAAAAAAAATTGTCATTGCCAGCTGTTTCATGCTGCCATTAGCCTCTGAACCATTTCTGTGAAGATTCATCAGCTAACAAACAGGTTCACTATTCACTTTAGTCAATTTATTATCATCTAATTTTAATGAACAATGTTTGGCATAAATTTAGATTTGACTGTGTTTGTATTTGCAACACACTGCAATAAGCGCCTTTGGAGACCGCAGGTAACTACCACAGTACCATTTAAATATTTATTTGCTCATAATTGTCGGATGGTACAATATAAAGAAAGAAGCATATAATACATACTTAAAAAGCTTTTTGAACAAAAAACCTGGCACTCTAAAACCTTCATCAAATTCAGCATCGCTTTCCTCAGATTCTTCTTCAGCCTTTCTACGTTGCTCTTTGTCCTCCAATCTCTGTTTATTCCACCTCCTACCAGGGAAGGAGAAAAAACACATTTCAATGAATGCAGTTACCAAAGAGAATCTAAAGCTAGATGCATCGATACAGTATCTATACCAAAAACTGAGAAGTGAGGCCAGTACAGTACAGTACAGTACAGTAGTGCAATAGGAGCTATGGGCTGAGGACAGCTGGTCCTCAACCATGAATTCCATCCCATCCCCAGGGATACAGCCTGCCTATAGTCATGGGAACCTGAAACAGGACACAGGCTAAGCAGCAGCCTAAGGCCATGGATGCAGCCCCTATTTATCACTACATAGTATTTATGTATTCTTGAGCATGTTATATGTATATAATAGTGCTACCATTTTTATTAGGCTCCTGTCTTTTTTATGTGTCACTGATAAAATCTTTGAGTATTAGGCCCCTGACTTCATTTATTCCCATAAGCCCTGTGGTTTTTTTGGTACAAATTTGTACAGCACAGTGATTTTAAAAAATAATTAAATGAACTCAGAACTACGATCAATAATTCTGGAAAAATCATGAAGAGCAGATATATCAATAGAATGGATTAGGCCAAATATCAGTTTTCAAAAGGGAAGAAAAGATTGGACCAGACATCATACATTTCAAAATGGGGGGAAAATGTAAAGAATTAATTGTTCTTTGAGGTTTTTATGACCCCCATCTTTTGGCTAGAATTTAAAAACCCCAGGGAGCACTGGCCTGGGGCTCAGGCGGTGCTCCACCCACTAGTTGTAGCCGTCCCATGGCGCTGGCACCTCACCTGGCAAAATTATAACGACTGGAAGACCAGTGAGGGCAGTCATGTTTGAAGCTGGAACGAAACTCCTCCCTTCTTCTTCCCAGCAGACCCCAGGCTGACCACACACAGCCCCAAGCCAACTGGCTGGCAACCCTGACAGTCACATGACTGCCCTCACTGGGCTTCCAGTCATTATAATTTTGCCAGGCCCATGTCAGTGTCCAAGTGGTGATGATGTGAGGTGCCAGTGCCATGGCGATGGCTACAACCAGTGGGTGGAGCACCGTGCCGTTTGAGGTGGTGCTGCGCCTGAGCCCCAGGCCAGTGCTCCCGGGGTTTTTTAAATTCTAGCCAAAAGATGGGGGTCATAAAAACCTCAAATAACAATTAATTCTATACAAAAAGTAGGTTCTAATAACTACAGGGTAAGAAGTTTATAAGTTAGCACTGGTAAAATTATAGAATGGATTTTTAAACACATTGGGATCATTTAAAAAAGGATGCAGTTTAGTGCTAGAATACAACATGGGTTCACTAACAACTTATTTCCTTTTTGATGATATAATATTATTAGGTTGGTAGATCAGGGAATGCCACAGTTACACTACACTGTAACTTAAGCAAAAATACTTGATGGTCATTCATGTTAACCTTGTGGACAAATGAGTAGGGCTAGATGATAGCACTGCTGGGTAAATTAGCAACTGAACAATAATACCTAAAGCATGATGATAAACTGATTGCTGTCCATATGGAAGAAGTTTCAAAATGTAGGGTACAAGGGGACATTCCATATTATCTAGAATTCCTTCATTTTAGAAACAAGGAAACAACTGCCCAACCAAGTTAAATGTTCTGTCCAAGATGATCAGTTGGGGTGCCAAAGCCAGGTCTGAAATTCAGCCAGTGCATACTACAGTATCTAGAACAGATACTAAAACTTATTTATTAAGTACAGAGCACAAGGAAACATGAAGTTTATGTAAGGAACCATCCTTACCTTCATGGAATTTATAGTCTAGACAGAATCTTAGATAACCACAATAAACAATATTACATGATAACTGCATTAGAAAGGTATAAAATAAAATGTTACACGATATCTAAGGAGGAAGGTTATTACCAAACAAGGAATCAAAAAATGCTTGATAGTGATAACATTTCGATTAGACTTTAGCATAGGACATATTTGAGGAGCAGAGAATAGTCCAATTTGGACTAAAGCACAGAGGGAAGAGGCAAGAAATGTAGGCTAATTCTACAAAGATGGAATGACACCCAATTATGGAGAGGTATAAATGCCAAGGAAAGGAAAATGAATTTTACATGCTAAGCAAAAGGGCACCATTTGTTTTTTGTTTGTTTTTTAAGGAAATAAAATGGCCATTATCTATTCATAATAAAGATTATTCTTACAATAGTAGGAAGACTGGAGTTCTGAAAAGAGAAACCAGAAAATCATTTAGGAAGTTATTGCAATAGTGCAAATGAATGGCAATGATAACATGTACCAAAGTGGTGATAGTGAAAATATAAAGGATAGGATGTATATGAGAAAGTAAAATTTACAGGATATAACTAATTGGATTTGAGAAGTAAAGGTCCCATTTAATTCCAAGATTCCACAATTTAACAAACATAGAAAGAAGAAAATATAATGCTAACATTTTTATTACAATAACTTTTCTAAGTGGCTTTCCATTTCTAATATAAAAATGCTGGACAAAATGCAATTTTTAAATATGTCTTCAAAATGTACCATTAATTTCTTCACTACAATATTGGTCTTAAAGATACTTTTTGTTGTAAGTTAATATAAAGAAAAATTATTATACGACAAGAAACAATGAACTCAAAGAAACTGGAGTAAACTTATATGAACTGATGCAGACAGAAAAGTAGAATCAAAAGGATACAATGACCATAAAAATAAATGAAAATATCACTAGATGACCTTATAATTCAAATTAATGTCATGACCAATATTGATTACAGAGGACTAATGAAATTCTCTTCTCTCAGTAGAAAGTTAAAAGATGATGGGTAAGAATGCCACATACAGTGTCAGACAAGGTCAACATGTCTGTTTTACCTGTTTTTGCTACAATGGACAGATCTATTTGGGGGAGAAGTGACAGTAATATATAGGGGAGAAAACCATCAACAAAACATTAAAAACAAAGATTCACCATAATCATGTCCTCCAATTGTTTTCTGAGTCTCATATCTTGGACAGCTAAGCAGCATGACCTGACATACAAGGCTGCCCTGAGGAAAATATACACAACAGAGGGAAAATACACCTAAATATGCAAAGTGAAAGATACTGAGGAACCCCCGAATCCCAAAGCCACAATACCTGGTAACTAAGTCCATACCTGTTCTTTATACCTCCTCACATAGCATCAACTTCTTTATAAGCTTATTCACAAGAAATAATCAAACAATAAAACTGATAAACTCCTCAGAACCACTGGCCCATAGCTCAGCTACCACACCTTTCTTGCTATGCTAATAAAACTGTAGTAAGGGACCTTATATTTATGTTTTTTCTCCTTAATTCCTATGTGGCTCTTAGATTCCCTATTCAGACAGCCTAAGACCCTTAACCCAAGAGTCTTGGGAATTCCAATACTTACAAGCACAGGGTCCTCAGCTACCATTCAGGGAAGCAAGATGCAGCCTAGCAACAAAGTGCTCTTGCAAGTGCTACAGCCGTATCTACTCTAGACCCAGAAAAGAAAGTTCTCATCACCACAGTCGTCAGCACTGTTAAATGGCTGAATGTCAGAAATTGGTATGACTTTATCAATGGAAATGACATTAAATAAGAAGCATTACCATCTGCTTTGCCACTATACTCTAAGGACCACTGGACTTTTGCATTCAACTTGCAGCTAAAGCCTTCCATGCATGGGCTGTCTCTCTCATTTGAATGTGAGCTCCTTGACAGCTGGGGCTGTCTTGCTTTTCTTACATCTCAGCTTTTAGCACAGTGCTTTGAACATAGTAAGCACTTAATAAATGCTTTATTCATTCATTCCTTCATTCATAAAGCACCATTCCATAAATTATGAATTAAACCAAAACATCACTGTATCAGTAAAGATTCCTTGGTCTCTGGGTAATGCAAACTAGATCATTACCTTAATTTAAAAATCCTGCAGTAACAAGTTTCTACACATATAAAATCACTGTAGAATTATGCATAACTGTATAAGCATCTTTATATTAGAGGAAACAGGCACAGGGTGGTTCAATAAGTTGTCTACATGCACTGAGGGAGCTGATACCAAAGCCAGAATCAGAATCCAGATTGTCTAGTGGCCAAAAAAGTGGAAATGGAATTAGGAAATGTCTCAATTAAGTTACTTTACACAAGAAACGACAGGGCAGCTAATATAAAGAATCAGTAACTTAAGGAGGCTCAGTTATGTTTTGTTTAAATTGGGGTGAAAAAACTTCTAAAAAACCTTCCCATCCCCATGTAAAAAAAATCATATAATAGTCACAGCTGCAACCAAATAAAATGAAGGAGGCATGTTGTTCACTGGCAGCTTTTCTAACTACACAGACTACTATCATATTCAGCCCACCCTCCAAATCTATTGGCATCCTTCTACAAGGAAACTTAGCAATAAAATTAAAATACTGATCAAGATGGAAAATTTGACATGAACATTCCCTACTTTCCCCAAGACACTTGAAGCAAGTTACTAGGCCCCTGACTAGTTTCAGAAAAATAGTTCATCACAAACAACTCTGACCAAGGGACAAAATACTAACACCAAAGAAGTAAACATATGGCATAAACAGTTCAAGTTGCAGTTGTACTGTGTCGAGACTTGTCAGTGCAGATAGTTAAATGGGCTGGAGTAAAAGCTAGCTGCTTTATTTTGAAGCCAGTTTTCCACTATTTGGTACATGCTCAAAGTTACATAAGCATAGCAAGAGGAGGAAAAGGAAACAAAGAAAGCAAAGAAATAACAGTAGTGGTCGCAACATCATGTACAAACACTCTAGAGAGCATTTATAAAATGTACATTGACTGTTTATTAACCCATTTCACTTCTAGTCGACCTTTTGCTATATATTCCATCTTGCCTGTTGTTTCAAAAAACAAACAAGCCTGTACAAGCCGTGTGCCATTTTACATTAAGGATCTCATGCAGAAAAGGACCAACTGCAAAAGAACAACCCATCTACAAACCATACCTTCCCAATTACAAAGAAAAGTTTGATTAAGGCTTTTTTTTTTTTTTAAGGGAAACTTAATTTTCAAAAAGTGCTACTGGTCTAGACTTCAGAGTTTTGCTGGAGCAGATATATGGAAACTGGACAATCTGTCTTCCAATAGGAGCCATCTTGGCTAGAATCCTCTTCCCTCTGTTTTTTTGACCAACCTTAGGGATTATGCTTTTAATAGTATCACTGGGTCAGAGAACGAGCAATTTAATAATTTTTCTCTCACAATACCAAATTGTTTTCCAAAAAGGTCGTATCTGTTCACAGCCTCACCAACAATATTCAAACTCAACTAAAGTCCTACCTTCAACAATAATTGCATTATATAGATAACTATGTGTTCTCAAAGGCAATCCTAGTGCAGAGCAAGTTCTGACAGGTTCAACCAAGCCAGAAAGGCTTCTCATGCCATAATGACCACTCTAGCTAAATCTAAAAAGGTATCAGCAAGAAGGCTAGCCATCAGTCACATCACCTTTGACCTGCTTTGTGTGCACATACCAAGAAGCCATCATTAGTGCAAACAATAAATCCCGAGGAGTACTCATATTATTTGATTTTGCACTAGAAGTTACAGTTATATGTAAAATATGGTCATTCCAACCAAATGGAAATATGCAATGAAAAAATTTAAAACTAAGTCCTTATCTGCTTACTTGCATAATATAACAGGAAAAGATAAGATTACTCTTTTATTTTTGGTGAGGGGCAATTGGGGTTAAGTGACTTGCCCAGGGTCACACAGCTAGTAAGTGTCAAGTGTCCAAGGCCAGATCTGAACTCAGGTCCTCCTGAATCCAGGGCCAGTGCTCTATCCACTGCGTCACCTAGCTGCCCCAAGATTACTCTTAATCTATCCCCACCCCCAGTTCTGGATCAATTTATCTAACTATACAATCTTGGATTTGACTTCTATCCCTCTTTCCCACACAAAAGGATAAGCTACATTAACAAAAACTTTATTAAAACATAGGTAAGTTAAGATTGTAGTTGTTAGAAAGTCATAAAGTATTTATAGAAAGCACAATTTTTAAAAATTTAAATTACTAAGTACTGCACCAAAAGATAAGCCTAAAAAGAAGGGATGACAAAAACATCATTATTGTTGTTTAAAATATTTTAGCAACATAGACTAAACTGTCTTTCCTTTCTTTAAATCTTCAAATGCACACTGGCAATAGCAGAGAGCTTTATCCACAATTTACATGCTCATATCACACCACAGTAAACCAAGCATAACTGGATGGTCTGGGACATCATCTAAAATCATTAAAGCTTTAAAAGCAATGATGTTGTCTTCACAATATTTTTCAACAGCTGGGCTAAAATAACTTGAAACCCAGTCTCTGAAAACAGCTTTAGTTACCCAGGCTTTTTCATCTGACTGCCAAAGAATTAGAAGCGATATATGGTTGTAACCTCTCTGAGCACAAGGTTTAAGACCAATAACCAAGCCCTGGTTTTCATTTAAATTCCCCTTCTGCATTACTCCCAATAGGAGTGTTAAAAGATCCTTGGACACTTTAAATCTGGGCGGTGTCTTTTCTTAGAAATGTCAAGTTCTTGGGGCAGCTAGGTGGTCCAGTGGATAGAGCACCAGCCCTGGAGTCAGGAGGACCTGAGTTCAAATCCTGCCTCAAACACTTAATACTTACTAGCTGTGTGACCCTAGGCAAGTCACTTAACCCCAACTGCCTCACCAGAACATTACCTTGTCAAGATCTTTTGGGCTCCTGACTCTGTCATCCAGTTTATTAGCTTTCAGTCATCTGTGCTAATATCGAACTTCTTTAAGTCAACAGACTCCTAAGTCTAACCACTCCTCCAGTTCTGGATTGATCTATTTAACTATATGATCATAGAGTCTTTTTCTCTTCCTCTTTCACACAAGAACAGAATAAGTTATTAACTACTTTGTTAAAATCTAGTAAACTAAAGCACTCCCCTATCTGCTGGTCTAATTGTTATTGTTCAGTAATGTCCAACTCTTCATGACCCTATGAATACCAATACTGTCCATATGGTTTTTCTTGGCAAAGAAACTGGAGTGGTTTGCCATTTCCCTCTAAAGCAAATTAAGGCAAACGGAGGTTAAATGATTTGACCAGGGTCACACAGCTAGTATATATCTGAGGCTGGATGTGAAACCAGGTCTTCCTGACTCCAGGCTCAACACTATCTACTGAGCTACCTATCTGCCTTCTGGTTTAATAACCCTGTGCAAAAAAAAAAAAAAAAAAAAAAAAAAGGAAATAAGGTTAAATCTATCATAACCAGTTCTTTTAGCTTTTTAAAATTATGTATCTAACCACCAAAGAATACATTTCCATATACAAAGTGGAATATAAAAAAGGATTGAACATAAAACCACACATCTTCATGATATAAAGTTTCTTTTCCTTTTAAATATATACTAAATTCACCATTACCCCTTACTTATTTTTTCTTCCTCTTCACCCTCCCCCCTCTCCAATTTTAAAAAACTTGTTCTTGATTAATTCATTCTGGCTGTATGTAATCACCACCTCTTCTTTTACACATTAACTAAACAACTCTTTAATGACCCACTACAGACTTTTGTCATCAAAGTCATGCTACTATGCTAAAATGTGCAGACTGCTTTCTTCCCCATTTTGAAAAACAGCCCAGTGTCTCCTGTCCCAGGTAGTCATCATATGCAATAAGGAATTTTTTAAGTAGAAAAAAAGCATCCAAAAAAAAAATCTGAAAATATATGCAAGGTTCCACATCTGTGTACCCATCCCCCACCTCTGCAATGGAGTGGGATGAAGTGTTTTCTCATATTTTCTATGTCTTTTCTTCAGAGCTAAGCTTGTTCTTTGTAATTCTACTTTATTTTCAATTTATATTATCTTTCAAGTTTAGAGGAAAATAATTCTACTTTTTCATACTAGCATTTAAAATCCAAAAATGCATGGGAACAGTAAAGCTCTTAGCAGCTTTTAATTCATAAAGTAAATGGCAACCTGGACAATTATTTACGTAAGAAACCAATGTCTAATCTTACTTTATATGTGACAAAAGCTAAAGAGTAAGTAATCAAACTTTAGTCTCCCGTGGAAAGAAGTATAGCTCCTTTTATTATGTGTATATATGAAAGCAGTAACAATAATTGTTAATTGCTCCCTCAACTACTGATAATATATTAATATGTAGATTCTTTAATACTAAAAACAATGAACCTTAATCAGACTATGAAGAAAATTCACCTTATTTGAGAACAGATAAATGGATATTGATAAATGAAAAGGCCATTTCATTATTCCTACCACTAATAATAATGATCTGACATTTACTTGACAAATACAGTTATTTTTCCAAATATCTGATCATTTTAACTGATCAGGATTTTCATAAAAACACACTGTTCGGGGCAGCTAGGTGGCACAGTGGATAGAGCACCAGCCCTGGAGTCAGGAGTACCTGGGTTCAAATCTGGCCTCAGACACTTAACACTTACTAGCTGTGTGACCCTGGGCAAGTCACTTAACCCCAATTGCCTCACTTAAAAAAAAAAAACACACTGTTCAAGCATCTTAAAGATCATGGGATCATAGGTTTATTAGTGAAAAGAACTTCAGAGTACATCTAGTTCAATCCTCTCATCATACAGAAGAGGAAAGTGAGGCCCAAAGAAGTCAAGTGATTTCCATTTATCCATTTTTAGTATAAGTCACTATGTCTTAATCAAGAGAGATGCTTTACGGGGCAGCTAGGTGGCACAGTGGATAGAGCCTTGGATTCAGGACGGCCTGAGTTCAAATGCGGCCTCAAGACACTTTATACTTACTAGCTGTGTGACCATAGGCAAGTCACTTAACCCCAATTGCCTCACCAAAAAAAAAAGAGAGAGAGAAAGAGGCTTTATACTTACAAATTAAACGCTATCAAATGAAATAATATTTATAAAATCCTATGCTTCTAGCACATAGTACGTGATAAATAAATGCTTGTTCCACCTCCTCTTCCACCCTATTCTGAAAAGTTTCAAAGGTTTTAAATGAAAAATTAAAATAAATATGATTGGCAACATCTTCAAACATATGCCAAGTAAGAAAGATTCAATCAAAAAATTAGTTTCCATCAAGAATATCCCAGAAAGATAATAAAGATTTTAATTTACATTATTTTTCTTTTTAAATAAATTTTTATTAATTTTGTTAACATAGCTAATTTCCTGCTATGCCTTTCCCTCATCCCAGAGAGACACCCTCCCTACATTACAAAGAATGTTTTTAAAAAGAAAAAAAATCAGCCAAACAATTACTAAGTAGCAAAGCAAAGATCTGAACTGAAGTTCTCTGAAGCCCATCCAGTACTCTTGCCACTACACCAGAGGTACTTCTGTTCTCAAAATTGTTTGGAACTCTTCAAGTAAGAGTAACATGATTTTGATCAATGCCAAGTATGGGAATTTGTCAAATTTAAGTTTTAGACTCAATAAACAGTTTTACCAAATATTAATTTTAAAGTATTTTTCACATTTTAAAATTCCCAAAGCACCCCCTTTCTTACTGCTTAAAAGATAACTACCTCTTTTCATTGCCAAAGCATACCAACTCTGTAAAATACAGTATTTGAAAATCTCAAATTAGATTTTGTCAACTTTAAATATTTGTCTGCAACTTACCCTTCACCAGAAATGTAAATATTTTCAGAAAAACAGTTAAGTTTTAGAATCTTTCTCCCTACCTCCATCAGATCCTGGGACTTCATTCCTGGGATCCAAGGTTCTCATAGGTAAGCCTTTACCTTGGTATTACTTGGAACCAGTAGTCCATGCCTCTTCCCAATCATCTCTATGCCAGCCCCCTTTCCAGCTCCCCTTTATACAATATGTTCATCCATTAGAATGTAAGCTCTTTGAGGGCAGATACTATCTGCCTTACTTGTTATCTGCATCCCCAACTCTTAGCACAGTATCTGGCACATAAAGCATAGTAAGGGCTTACTATCTATGTACTCATTAAGAAGATACACACATAATTTCTTATAACAACCCAAAGAAAAATTATCTGCTTTCCTATATATCAAAGTGCAAAAATACTGAGTAATATATTTAAATAATACATCAATTAAAAATGAATGTATAGTATTCAAAATAACAATGAGTTCATATAATATGCTATTTGATGACCTTACTACTATATAGCTTTACTTTTATGTTGTTAAGGATCACTGACCCAAGAGCAGTTTAAATCTGCATTGGTTGTGAAAAAAAGCTATACATCATGCAGTTAAATCATTCTTAATACAGTATTATATTAAGATAGCAAGCTCATTTTCCACTTATTGCAATACCCAAGAAAGAAATCCTACAACGAGAAGCACAGTAATGAGTACAATTTGATTTTTAAAAAATATATTCAGGCACCAAGCTGGGTATTTAATATAGTTTGAATTTCTGTGGTGTAATATGTTTTCTATTTCAGACAGCTAAGAATCCCTTAAAGATGATTCTAATTTACTAAATTGAGATACTCAGTGTTTTATTTTTCTTATCTGCCTTTTTATGGTCTATCTGGGTGGGTTTAATTGGTACATACTAGCAGATGAAATACACACAGTTAGTAGCATAGACCTTACATAGTAAATTAAGACTGATGCAGACAATTATGCACTTGAGCTTAGAATGAAAGGTGTGTTCATCCAGTGAACCAGAATCAGTCTTCATTTGTGTCTTAGCTTTGTCATTTAAAAGAACAGTCAACCTCCTCTCTAAGAAAATGTCCTTAAGGGAATATCTGACTCTTTTTTCCCCTCCTACCTTTAAAATACAATTCCCTAAAAGCACAAAAATGTTATTAGTAGTAGAATTTCTTTGGACAAAAATGAATTTTAACAGAAACTGGTCACACAGAAAAGTACCACCTTTTAAATTTGTTTTTATCTTTCTGGCTAAATATGGTCTTAGAAAATTTGCTATATCCAAGTTTCTAAAGATCAATTTGTTTTAAAATGAGTAAGGAAGTCAGGAATTACAAAATTAAGTTGGGTCTTTGATTTTAAAAAGACACAATCAGATTGACTGAGGCAAATATAGTCCCCTAAATTCATATAAATTGGATACTGTTTCTTCATTATCCTATTACATTCATTATCATATGAAAACTGCTAGAGATAAACATTATAAAGATTTTATTAAAATCTTATGATTATGCAATGCAGGTTATTCATCTTCGTGATTAATATTAATCATGATAACTCAAAAAATAGACTGAGGTAGTTTCCAAAAGCAAAATGAAGATTACATAAAGGAGCTATCACTGAAGGTTTTGTGAACTTTCCTTAGAGTTAAAAAATAACTTGGTAGGGTTCATATTTAAACTTCCTTTTGTCAATGCAGAATTATAGACATAATAAAGTAAGATTAATTAAGGCAATTAGAAGCTTTTAAAAATACCATGGATACAGCCAGCTCCAACAAAACTGTTTAATTTTCAGTATATGTATTTACACTTCAAAAATCAGCAATCACTTCAAATCAGGGCTTTATTGTTACTGATTGTCTAGATTTAAGGAAGTGTTAATAATACAGATTAAACTTAAAAGCATGTGCATGCATTTCCCTCCTCACCTCCTCACCTCCTCACCCCAACATTGTTACTAAACATTCACCAGCATACTTCTCCCTGTATTGCTATATAAACCTTACTTAAGGCTCAGGACTATTAGTAGAAGGCTCAGGGAATGAAGTCATCACCAGACTGGAGGCCTGGTGGCTGCAAGATAACAAACAATAACAATCCTAATAATAGACATTTAAATAGGACTTTAAGATTTACATAGTATTTGACATTCGTTTTCTCATTTGAGCCTTACAACTGCCTTGGATACAATGGTGTCATAAACTGGTACCAAGTGCTTCTTATTCTTGAGTCCTTTCAGTCATGTCTGACTCTGTGACCCCATTTGGAATTTTCTTGGCAGATTCTAGAGTGGTTTTGCCATTTCCTTTTCTACTGCATTTTACACACGAGGAAACTGAGGCAAACAGGATGAAGTGACTTACCCAGGCTCACATAGCAGTAAGCTTCTGATGCCAGATTTGAACTCAGAAAGATGAGTCTCCCTGACTCCAGGCCCAGCACTCTTATCCACTGCATCCCCTAACTACCCCAGTGCTCATTATTTATTAAATTATGATTTCCTGTTGTTTGAAAAAACTTTCAGTTTTATGTCGACCTTTGATGATCTCTGAATCCGTTCTTTCGTACCCTTGTCACCATAATTCAGGGCTCTCTCGAACCTTATTTCTGGACTATGATAACCGTGTGCGAGAATCTGAAGGGACGTCACATGGAGGAGCAATGGCCAAGCACCAATTCAGGGTTGATGGCAAGACAAACTCCACACTGATCAGAACCATCCAAAAGCGGTGTGGGTCACCATGGAGGTCTTCGGGCTGAGGGTCGGGGACCATTAATTGGAAATTGATGATCAGGATTCCTTTCATGCACACTTGGCCACTATGGTCCCAATCATGTGCATCCATGACCATTACAACAGACTGCAAACTGACCTGCCTGCCTCTCTAACATCACCTAGCTCTGTGAAATCGTATGACTCGCTCTCTCAAGTACCCCTTTTTACACACACACACCCCTTCACTGGCTCCCCATCACTAATGAATAAAACCCAAATTCCTTAGCTGATATTCAAGGTCCTCCACAAACAGGTTCTCATCTATTCCACCTCCCACTATTTTCCCACATGAAGCCTATACTCCAGCCAAACTGGACTGACTTAAGCACTGCTCCTTGATCTTTAAAATAATTTGTCTATTTGATTTTTGAGTCCCAAATTTTCTCCCTTCCCCACCCATTGAGAAGGCAAGCAATATGATACCCGTTATACATGCAAAGTCATCTGTGTTGCTCCCCCAAAAGGTAAGAAAAATAAAGTGAACAACAATCTGCTTTAATCTGCACTTTAAAAAGTTTACCAGTTCTCTCTGGGAGTGAACAGAATTTTTCATGATGAGTCCTTCAAAATTTAGTCATTGTTCTCTGAAGACTCATTGCACTTTCTCAGGCTTTTGCTCATGCCAGTCCCTCTGCTGAGAAAGTCCATTTCCCCATTCTCGTCTGCAGAAATCCTATCTTTCTTCTAAGATTCAAACCCAAATGTTATCTCCTCAGAGATACTCGCATCAACCCACACAGAAGTGACAGATCCTCTGTACTACTACTGAACTTCATTTGTGCTTCTCATAAGGTAATTGTCACTCAGTACCTAGCATCATCACACAGACATATGTGTGTATGTATGTATATCTATGTACATCTAAAGTCAAAGAAATCGTTGACTTGGGGGGTAGGAAACAGCTCTGATACTGATACTCCACACCAGGATGCTACAACCTCCTACCCCTATGCAGACCCCTAAAGAAGTCCTGGCAGTCCTCCTGCAGTGGTTCAGTCTTGATTAGGCTATACACACACAGGCACAAATATGAAAGTCAGAACAGCCACTGAACAGCCAGAGGTTTTTCTCAGGGCCAGGACACTAAATAGAGACAGAGCTGTGTGACCTTAGAGAAGTCATTTCAGCTCCTGTAAAAGGAGGAAAGAGGCTAAATGATCTCCAAGGTCCCTGCCAGCTCTAAATCTAAGATGCCTGCAGCGTGCTACCCAAAGAGCCTCAGAGTCTGGGGAAAAGACTCCACACAAAGTGGTCTTGCATGTAAATACTTCTGGTTCCAAGCTTTGTCTCAACCCGAACTCAGGCTCTGATCAGAGACAAAGGTTGGTCCGACCAGTGGAAATGATTCCATGATAACTCACACCCAATCACTAGTCCCACCAGGCCATTAAGAGTTTCCCCCACCTCTGACTATTAGAACAAAGTTATCAATGACTTAACACAGTTTTGTGGACAACAAAACACCGTGATTACAGTTTACTGGTAGTAAGCAATCAAGAAATAATTACTGAATGTAGCACTTGTCAGTACTCGCCAACTCAAATATATACAAGAAGATAGACGACAGATTGTGAAATCAAGAAAAATATTCTATGATCAATAGTGTCCTAGATCCTACACAGATCTCCATACCATGTTAATCAAATTCTATGCTCTAGCACTGGATCAGCTGACTTCTCAAAAATCAATCAATCAACCAATCTCTCCCTCCCTCCCTACCCCACCTCTGTTTTCCTCTCATGAATGCTGAGCAGCTATGTGCTGAGCCACTGCACCACCTTGTGATTACACCTGGAAACTGCACTTTGCCCAGCATCTCAGGGTCTGAAAAAGATAATTTGTTCTTAAAAGCTACAATTCCTTTTTCTTCTGACCCATAGGTATCATTTCATCCCCCCACTCCCGGCTTCCACAATCACCACAAAATATAACCCAGGACAGGGGTATGTACACCAAAGCCGGGAAGTCCATCTGAAGCTAAACAATACCACGCAGTCAAAGTTTGATATGGGAGAGCCTGAAAGATTAGGTTAATACCATCCTCTAAAACCAATAGAGCTAAAACTGCCTGGATGTCCCACCTTAAGTTTGGCATGAATATGGCGAGCCCCCAGAAGTGGGGGGCACAACAGACTGCCTAAGATGGGGAGGAGAGGGCAAACTAGTCCAGATCAGAAACAGAAGAGGTCAGTGTTGATAAGCAAGTGGGTCAGCATAATGGGCACTTAACTTCTAGTCTAGTAGAGGTAAGGAGACCCAGTCTAGAAACAAAACTTTTTTTTGGGGGGGGGGGCAGCATCAATAAGAACATTTGTTATGCTTTACTATTCATTTTTGTTACAAGAGTTTTCTTTTATTCCCAATGAGGGAAAATAGAAGAGAAAAATATTTTCTGTTAATTACAAAAACTTTTTAAAGAACACATTCATCATACTTTCTCAAGAAACTTTTGCTAAAAAAAAGAAATTTCTGCTCTATATGCATCATTCAGTTGATTCTCTACCCATATATCCTCTGCGATATGTATATATTTAATGTTAAAAGGATTAAGGCAATTTTGATATGCAAACTTTACATCAAAACTTCTTAAACTGTGTATCATGACCCCATATGGGGAAGCATAACTGAATGTGAGGGTCACAAAAAATTTGGCAAAGGCAAAAGGTTATGTATACTAATTTTATATACCTGTATATCCAGGGTCATGTAAAAATTTCTTGGGTGAAAAGGGGTCGTGAGCAGAAAAAGTTTAAGAAGCCCCCGTCTACATAAACCAGACACTTTGAGAGGCAAGGGTTACATGAATGTATATACCACAGTATATTATAATCAGAAAAGAAAAGCAAGCAGGTAACCCATATTTAAAAGGCTGCACTGAAAAGTGAATACAGAAATAAAAGTCAAACATCATTTGAGGTTTGAGGATTTATGTTTAATCTGAACTAAAAATAACGACCATAACCCTACCCAGGAGAGAAAACGAACCCATGCTCTTTGAGCCCTATAATCTAGGGAATAGTTACCAATTCCTCTTGCCTGAAGAACACTGATAACTTAGTGAAGGAGGAGCAGAGGGGAGAGGGGAGAGATGGCAGAAAATAAGCACTCCCAGTTGTCAGGGCAATTTAGACATCTTGAAGTTTTGTTCAGAAACCATGAAGGTCCCATTGTCGCAACCACAAGCCCTTTAGTACGGCAGAAGCTACTAATAGTGACTTCAAGGTTGCTACTGCAAATCACCAACCTTTACAGGAGAAGTGCTCCTTTGTTTTTGTTTTGTTTTTTAAAATAAACACACACACACAAAGTTTCAGTTCCATAAATCCATCCCCAGGATTTATGGTAGACTCTGTTCGGTGAGGAGACTCCAGAATAATGTACAGGACTAAAGAATAAATGCGAGAGACTCAGGTGGAGACCTAGTGTTCTTATTCAAACCCTATACCCATGTCAAAATAGCAACATTAGTCCAAAACAGATTAAAAAGGGGAAAATGTTTCCCTCATCAGCTGATGAATCACAGAGTAGCAACAAGGCAGAATTTTCAGAAAACGCAAGAAATTAATGCACCTCTCAGGATAAGCAATTTATTTCTCTCATCAAAAAGATCAATATTTGAGGAAAATACAATTGATCTCAACATTTAACTTTTTAAGTTTGGGATTTATATGAATACATGTCCAAATCTAAATTCTGATGTCAAGGACTTCACCTTAGTTTTCCCAGGACCCCTAAAAGCTACTCCCTAACACATACATTCATGAAGTCAAGATGAAAATGAATATGAATCAATATGACCTTGTATATCAAATGAGGAATGAACAAAAACAGCATATCTAAGGTAATAATGAAAATGAAGAAAACTTTATTTTTTCTTCACATATAAAAGGAAATAACATGCATATGGAATATCTGATCTTCAAATCCACTAAGCAGCCTTGATTTTATATCATTGTTATGATAAATTATATTTTATTAAACTATTCCCAATGGTCACATATTACCTCAAATACCAAACATGTGTATTTTGTTAAGATTTTATTTGGTACCTAGGATCATGTTCCTAGAGGTCTAATATAAAATTCTTATACCTCTATTTTCTTATTGCATATCAATATTTTAAGAAAAAGCCATGTCTAGCATCTTTTATCAAAGGGTGCAAAACATTAACAATGGGACTGTTAGCACAAAATAATGACTCAAAAAATAGTCTTCCCCTAACGAAAACAAGTCAGACATAAATAACTGCCTATAAAAATAAGTAACATGGTATATGAGTTAAGTCAAGAAAGCCAGACCTGAAGTTCTGCACCAACACATAAAGCTGTGAACATGGTCAAGTTACCTAACCACTCAGTACCTCAGGTAATACTTTACATCTATAAGTTTCAGGTGAGTTGCAGATATTCATGATGAAAGCCATTTCCACACATGGAGTTTCACAGACCCCTGAAACAAGAAGTCTGGACAAAAATTTAAAATAAAAACTTATTGGAATAGTTCTGGCAATGGGTGGCTATATCAAGAAAAGATTCCTGGAGAAGATAATTCTTGAACTTCAAATTACAAGAGGAAGGTATGAAATTCAGTACAAAGAAGTCATTGTGTCATACATTTGGGAAAGTTATGAAATAATATGGTCCCAGAAATAGGATGAGATGAGAGGGCAGAGAGGGAAGGGGAGATCTAAGCCTTGGAGAGATGCTATAGATGTAAAGCAGCTGATTATAATAAATGTATGTGGGGAAATAAGTTTAACAATAGTAGACACCTGGCTAGGTGGCTCAGTGGATAGAATACTGGATTCAGGAGGATACTTACGAGCTTTGTGACCCTGGGCAAGTCACTTAACCCTCATTGCCCCGCAAAAAAGCAAACAAACCAAAAACAATAGTAGACACCAAAAATGTGTCTTAGATGAATCTTAAGTTTTGGAGGCATGTAGGATAAGACTGATCACTTGCCACATTTATAGCGATGGCCTACCAAGTTTAAGGCAGAAATAAAGACATGAAGTTAGAAACAGCCTATAAAAAAAAGACTTGGTCCTTCTCAGAAAAAGAACATTCTACGGTGAAAATATATTTAAGAACCGCACACTTTCAATCCTTAGAGTTTACAGTGCAGGGCTAAAAGAATACTTCCCCCAGCTTGATGAAATGGGCTTTTTTGGACATATATTTCTAAAGTTTAACATTTATGAAAAAACTCATTTTCTGCATTTCAAAATGTGTGGCTTTATACTGATCATTTATCACCAAACCATTGCTAAGTTAAGTAATCCTAAAGGTCTTTTTTCTCACCAAAGGGAATACTGCTATAATTTCAACCAGCTAGCTACATAAAAAGCTGAAAAACTACATGGAACAAAGCATAAATAAAAGCAAATTATATTTCTAAAATGTTCTTAATACACTTCTCAATTCTGAATATTTTATTTTCTTATTGCATCTCCCAAATCGAAAGGTGTCTAGGGGTGTTAGTGTAAACATTCCACTATGGACAGCTGCAGTTTAATAGCCATAATAATCATAGTTGTGAAATTTTAAGACAAGGAATGGTTTGGTGGCAATTAGAGTTACTGGCATTTCTGAAATGCATTTAAGATATTATTGTAACTTTAACAAAAAAATCTGTCTCGGATATGGCTATGATAGTTTTGTTTTACAATTTTAACATTATGAACAAAATCTATTTCGTTGAATTTAAGCAAGCATATTAAAAAGTTTTCTTGGGGCAGTTAGGTGGTACAGTGGAGAGAGCACTGGCCCTGGATTCAGGAAGACCTGAATTCAAATCCGGCCTCAGACACTTAACAATTACTAGTTGTGTGACCCTAGGCAAGTCACTTAACCCCAATTGCCTCACCAAAAAACAAAAAAAATAGATGAAATAGGCAAAATGATAATAAAATTCATTAAAAAAAAAGGGGGGGGCAGCTAGGTGGCACAGTGGATAAAGTTAGGTGGTACAGTTCTGGAGTCAGGAGGACCTGAGTTCAGATCCGGCCTCAGACACTTAACACTTACTAGCTGTGTGACCCTGAGCAAGTCACTTAACCCCAATTGCCCCACAAAAAAAAAAAGTTTTCTTCACAGAAGACCTACTCTGCTGCCTCATTACAGAATGGAGGTGATTCTGGGTTATCAAAGGCTATGAAAAACAGCAATAAGGCACAAGCTCTATCAGGTTCTAAGATGCCAAAAATATTTTAATACCCACACAGGTGAAATCACAGATCCTTGAAACAGTGAAGTTTAATCATGAATTAATCAAAATAATGATCTATTCTTTAAAAATTAATTTAATAAGGAACACAGGTTTTCATTAAGACCATTATTTTTTCTTTACTAAAAATCTCCACAAATGTTTTCATTGCTTATTCATATCTTAGTGACATTCCATAACTCAACCACAAATGCTTCTATTAGAAGGGCTTACTGGTACAGGATGGGCCTTTTTTATGTCACATGCTTTAAAATTTTCAGATCCTTCCTTTTGACACAAAAGAAGGTTTGTAAAAAAGGTAACTGCTCTCTCCAAAGTCTATAACTCAATTCAATATGCATTGAACAATAATTTATGGGGGCAGCTAGGTGGCGCAGTGGATAAAGGACTGGCCTTGGATTCAGAAGGACCTGAGTTCAAATCCAGCCGCAGACACTTGATACTAGCTGTGTGACCCTGGGCAAGTCACTTAACCCTCACTGCCCTGTGCGCACGCACGCACGCACGCACGCACGCACGCACGCACGCACACACACACACACACACACACACACACACACACCCAATAACTTATAAAACTGCTACTACTTGAAAAGGGATTGTTTTACACTCTGAAGTAATTGGGGAACTAAAGAAACATAAATAACTCTGATTAGAGGGGAAATAAGTGCAAAGGAGAGGTCCAATCAAAGGACTGCATAAAAAGTGAAAATAGAAGGAATCAACTGAGAAGAGGAGGCTGGTATCACAGAAGGCTTCACGAAGAAAAAGGGCCCTTGAAGGGAGGAATGCCAACAGATAAGGACAACAAAGCAGGAAAGGGAGTCATCACAGGCAAGGGGTATGGCATGAACCAAGGCTTGGAGATGACAGAGTACATGACTAGAAGGAGTGGAACAAACAGAACATGGAGAGGAATAGTATAAATTATACTGAAACCAGATTATGAATAACCCTGAATGAAAGGGAAGTTTATATTTTATTGTGTAAACATTTACGTCGTGCTTTAAGGTTTGTATGTTTAACTCATTTGATCTTCACAACCACTCTGGGAAGTAGGTACTGCTACTGTTCCCATTAGAAGAGAAAACTGAGGCTGAGAAAGGTTAAGAGGCTTACTCTAGGACACACAGCTGCTAATAAGCGTCTGGGGCAGGATTCAATCTCTGGCCTTCCTAACTCGAAGTCCAGCCCTCTACCATTGTGCCTTAGCAGGCTATGGAAGTCACTGAAGGTTTTGGAATAGGAAAAAGATACCAGGAAGATTTCTTGGGAAGATTTCTCAGACACTAGTATGAATGAAAGACTGGAAAGAAGACAGACTAGAGAAAAAAAATTAGGAAAATCCGGGTGAGAAAAGGTAACAGCCCGAATCATGGTGATACAGTGGTAGAGAGGAGTCAAATATGGGAGGGGGGCGAGGAGGAGAGGGAGAGAGAAAGAGAGGGAGGGAGGGAGGGAGGTAGAAATACAGATTTGGAAGTTATCTGCATAGAGGTAATAACTGAAGCCATAGGAGTAGATAAAAGGAAAAGTATTGGGGGGGGGGAAGAAATTAAGGACAAAATCTTAGGCTACACCCAAGCATGGAAAGAAAATGAGGAACCACCAAAAGAAAGAGAAAAAGAGTGATCAGAGGAACAGAATAAGAATCATGAGAGTAGTGTCACAGAAGCCAAGGGAATTGAGGCAATCAAGAAGTAGAGTCAAATTCCTCAAAGGACAAAGAGAATGAAAACAAATAGGTCATTAGTATTGGTGATAAGGAAATCACTAGTGACCTAGTTAAAAGAAACCATATTGCAAAAAGCTGAGGACTGAGTGGTTGAAAAGAAGAGAAAGCAGTAAGTAAAAACTACTTTTAATAGAAAACTGACGGTGAAGAGAAAGAGAAAATGGAATAATAGCTTGAGCAGAGAACAGTAAAGCCAAGGTTTCAACTGTTTAGTTGGGAGAAAAATACTGGTCCAGGGAGATGGGTAATGACAACCACCAAAAGACACCTCTGTGGCAAACCCCAGCATGGCTCACAAAGGTTCCAGGTCTATCCACCGGCCCTCTCTGGAATGAGAGGCCACATAGCCCTCCAAGCTGTGGCTTCCATATGAAGATGCAACATCTACTCCATCCTCCGTCCCATGAGCTGCCCACCATGCTATCTGCAAAATCAGAATCTACACAGTCTTCTAGCACCACCGAATGCCCTCACAGGTAGAAGCCACACCAATATAGACAAAGGAGTCAACACTCCACTGTTTCCCTGGCTTCAGTCAAAGCCCCACTAACTGTAGTTAAGTGTTCCTCAGGGTTCTGTCTTGGGCCTTCTTTTCATCTCCTTCTATACTGCTTCACTGGGTGATACCCCCTCTATGCTGATGATTCTCTACTCTAGCCTTCCTGCCCTAATCTCTACTTAACTCCAGTCTTGAATCTCCAACTGCTTTTCAGACATCTTAAACTCAGTATGTCCAAAATAGAACTCATTATCTCTCCCCTTAAACCTTCCCAATTTGCCTAACTTCCCTATTTTTGTAGAGGACAACACCATCCTCCCAGTCCCTCAGGCTCACAACCTAACAGTCATCCATACCCTCTCATCCCCACATCCAATCTCTTCTCGAAGCCTGTGGATTTCACCTTTGTGACATCTCTCAAATATGCTCCCTTCTCTCCTGACACTGCCACCACTGGTATAGGCCCTCATCACCTCACACTTGGACTATTGCAGTAATATGCTGGGGGGGGTGGGGGGGGGTCGGCCTGCTTCAAGGCTCTCCCTACTCCAATCCCTCCTCCAATGAGCCACTAAAGTGATTTTCCTAAAGTACAGATCCAATCATGTCACCTCCATGACTCCATAAATTTCAGCGGCTTCCTATTGCCTTCCAGGAGCAAATACAAAATGCTGTTTGGCATTCAAAATTCGTTATAAGCTAACCCCCTCCTACCTTTCCAGGCTTCTTAAACCTTCCTCCCTAACATGTACTCTTCAATCCAGTAACACTGGCCTCCTGATTGTTCCACAAACCAGACTCTCCATCTCTCTACTCCAGGCATTTTCTTTGGCTTTCCCCCATACGTGAAACACTTTTCCCTCCTCTGCTCCAACTACTGACCCAACTAAAACCCAATCTTCTAAAGGAAGCCATCCCCATTCTCTCTTGGTTTCAGTGCCTTCCCTCTGTTAATTACTTCCTATTTATCCTGTAAATAACTTGCTTTGTAGATATCTGTTTGCAAGTTGTCTCTCTCATTAGATAGCAAGCTTCTTGAGAGCAGGGACTGTATTTGCTTCTTTTTGTATTCCCAGTGCTTAGCACAGTGCCTGGCATGTAGTAGGTGCATAATAAATGTTTACTGATTGATTTATATAGGATGTACTATATACTATACATGGTGCTTTGTATATAGTAGATATTTGAATGCTCTTTCCATAGTCCAGTAGCTGGGGAGAGACTAAAGTAGAATGAGATAGAGGACTATTGATACAGCAGGGTCTCAGTGGTAAAAAGTTCAAAGGTATAAGCAAAAAGACTGGAAGTAAGAAGGAAAAGACAGAGGAAGAAAAGGTAAGCTCCAAAGCTCGTATCCCAAGTTATTTTAGTGGTCATTTTGAAATAACTGAAAAAAATTATACTGTACCTATTTTAAAGTATTAGTAAATATTTAAATCTGACACAGGTCTTTAACCTCTCTAGATGACAGATCAGGAATATCAAAACTAATAAGCAGAACTTCTAAACAATAAAGTACCACATAAAACTTAAGCTATTATTCACATAAAATTTAGGTTATCACCACCACCACAACCATCATCATCAGTTAGCCAGGCCAATGAAAGGGTAAGGTAAACGCAGTGAGTTAATTTTCCTTGCCTGAACAAATGTTTATTTGCAACACTGATTTCATATAACTTTAAAGTACTGAATAAGTATGCCAAAGTTCTGTTTAACCATATCTATACACACTAATGAAATTACTTTGATATTAAAGAAAGTTTTTTCTCAAAGAAAAAATGAAAACCATAAGGAAAAAGAAATTCAATACTTCCCTTCTATATTTTCTAAATATATTTCTGTAACTAACAGTTCTTTATAATTCAATAGGTAACATCTTTAAAATTAAACCCTAGCAATTACTCACTTACTTGGAGTTGTGGGAACATGAGAGACTCTACATAAAGTGAATTTCTCAGATACCAGAAACCTTCGTCTTTAAGTGCCACAATCAGTATTTTATCCATTTTTTTATAAATTTTTTTCCAAAATGACTATGTTTCTCTGCTTTCTTAAGCCGAGGATGTGGAACATAGCTAAACTTTTTTCTTAGTAACTCAAGGTTCTTGTCCTTACCACCACTTTTCTCGACTGGGAAATGAAGAGACCAACAAAACGCTCTCTAGACACCCTTTAAGTCCCACCCAAGTCTGTGACCCAATGATCAAATGTAATAGTCATTTTGCTTTCTCCTTCCTTGTTGTCACACTGTCAAATGTCATTCTATCAGAACAGTCCACCCCACAAAAGTCCACCAAAATAAAGTGGAGATGTTTTAGTATGCTACTCCTCTAACAACTAAATCAGAGGCTCAGACACTTTTTTATACATCCTACTTCTAAGATGTGTTCAGGAAAACTGATGTTGCCTGAAGTCTAACTTCCAAGTAATAATATACATAATAAAACTCCAACAATTTGAGAGGAAAGGAATGCAAGTATTATGACTCCCATTTTACAGATGAGGAAGTTAGGGCACAGATATTAAACAACTTGCTCATAATTATGTAGCTGGTAAATAACCAGTATCCAGGACACAACTCCAGATCTTCTAATTACAAAACCAGTACTCTACTACAGTAGATAATATTATTAGGTTAAGTAATATCCAGAGCTCTTAATTTTTCATAACCTTGAAGCACTCCATTTTCAAAAAGAGCAATACAAAAAGAAACAATTTGTATTATGAGGGAGTGTGATGTAATAGGTAGAGTGTTAGTTGAAGTCAGAAAGATCAGAATTCAAAAATCCTGCCTCTGATATTAACTTCCATAGCAATGGACAAAACACAACTTCACTCAGGCTGTTTCTTCATCTGTAAAATGGAGCAAATAATAGCTGTAAAAAACTACTCCAGAGTGTTGTTGTGAGGCTCAAATAATGTATATAGAGCACTCTACAAACTTTAAAATGCTATTAAAATGTCAGCGGTCATTACTGTTATTATTAAGGCAAAAATTGACTATACAACATCTTTTAGCCCCTAAATGACTCCTTCTAGCCCAACTTAATGACTAACCTTAACCGCTGTTTATAATAATCTTCATCTCCATCATCTCGGCATCTCTTGATTTTGCCATTTCTTCCTATGGGTTCTTCTTCTCCAGAACTGGGAAGATAGTCATCATCAACTTGCTCTGTTGGAATTTTATTCTGCTGCTTCCTGTGCTTAGATGACAACTCCAGCTTATGATCACGTCTATTTGTAGCACGGAGCGCCATTTCCTCCTCCTCCTCCTCCTCCTCTTCAGTGTAGAGAAGTTCATCATCAGGGATATACTCTGAATCTTCACTTTCATCTCCTTCATCATACTTTGGCTTCTTTTCCTTTAGAAATCCTACTTTACCCTGAAACTGAACAGCCCTCCTTTGGAGTTTCTTAATATGTTTTTTCAAACGTTTATCTGTTTTTAGCTGCTTCCCACTGGTCCTGTTCTTTTCTTTTTTATCTGAAGTTGGAACCACATTTGAGTCAACTGAAGTCTGAATTTTCTTCTTTTTTTTCTGTATGCACAGTTTCTTCCTTTCAAATGATAATTGTGCCTGATCTGCCAAATATTTTTCAAAGCCTGATGCTTCATTAAGCATTAATTTTCTAGGTTTTTTCTCTTGATTCTGAGGGATCTGTGTGCCAAAAGGGGTCATCTCGCCAGTCCGAATGAGCTCTTCCCATTCAGTTTCCTGAACTGGCATGAGCATACTCCCAAGAGATGATGGCCCAGGCTCTGAAAGATTAGAGAAAACTCATTTGTGCCTGGCATAAAATGTTCCATGTCTGAATATAAGTAACGGTCTTGGGATAAGACAGAAAATAAGTCAAACAAAATTCAAACAAATAAAAGTTATCATTTATGGCAAAAACCCAATACACTCCCCTCAAGCATTGATATTTTTCATACATTGTATACATATAAATATAGAGTAAAACTTCACTGGTGTTCTATATTTTATGTGCAACATTAAAATATCCCTATTCACAATGTCCAAATACTAAGTGTTACCTTAAATACTGGAAATAAAACCAGGGAAAAAACTGTTACCCTGAACTCTCCCTAAATACTATATCATATATCTCACCTCCCCCCCTACACACACACACTATTCCAATAATTATACTTTGATAAATGCCTATGAAATGACAAAATCATAAGTTCCTAAATCATATGAAGACCTTGTACAGAACTAGAACACTATATTAAAAAATCCATGTATCATATATTAAGAACAATGACATGCTAAAAATTGTCCAGAGAGCTAATGGGAAAGGTGAAGGAACTTGAAATAATGGCCTATGATTACTAGAAAAACAGGGACCTTACTGCTATCTTCAAAAGTGTGAAGGATTATCATGGTGGAGAGTCATTAGAGTTGTTCTATACAGTATTTAGGGCCAGAACAGAGAGAAAATGACAAAAATTAAAGGGAGAAAGAATTTAGCTCAACATATGAAATAATATTCTAAAAAATTAGATTTGTCCAAAAATGAAATGGCCTGCAATAGTGAAATACTGAGTTCAACATCACTGAAAAAGGTCAAACAAAAGCTGGATGACTAGTTCTCAGGCATCCTATTGAAGGGATTCATGTATCAGGCGGAAAGGCCCAGAGTTGGAAGTGACCTCAAGGGGCCATCTTGTCTAACCTGTACCTCCACGCGAACCCCCTCTACTTCTGTTTGAATAGCTCTAGTGACTGAAAATCTACTACCGCGGGCGGCTGCCCATTCCACTTTCAGAGAGCCCACCTTCTTAGAAAGTTTTTACTTACCTCAAACCTAAATTTGGCTCTTTGAAATGTTACCCATTATTCCTAATTCTGCTTTCTAAACCCAAGCAGAAGGTGACTCTTTCTTCCACTTGACACTCCCTGAAATGCCTGAAGACAGCTATCATGCCTTCACATCTTTCAGGGGAATATAACTATTTCCTTCAACCAATTCTTACATGGCATGACTTTGAGACCTTATACCATCCTAACTGCCCTCCCCTGGTCACTCATTAGATTAACAATGTCCTTTCCAAAATTCTAACACAGAGAATAAATACAACACTCCAGATATGGTCTAATCAGGGCAGAGTACAACAGGATTATTGTCTCTCTAGTTCTATATTCTATGCCTATCTTAATCCATATTAAATGTGCAGTCATTTCTCTGACAGTCAAAACAGACTGTAGATTCATATTACACTTGCAGTTCACTAAAACAATCCACTCTTTTTCAGACCAACTGGTGTCTACTTACGCCTGCCCAATCCCTCCCATCCTGTAACTGTGAGGCTGATTTTCTGAACCCATATATAAGACTTTATGTTAATTTTTTATTCATTTACATTTTATTCAGTTTAGCCTAATGGTCTAGCTAATCAACAACTTCTTGATTCCAACTCTGTCCAATATTTTAGCTGTCTCTCCCAACTTTGTATCATCTGTAATTATCTATGTTATCTATGCCTTTAAAATCAAAGTCATTGATAAAAATGATAGAACTAGGCTAAGCTCAGATCACTTGGGCACTCTAGATGACAGCTCATTCTAAGTCAATATCAAACAATTAATGACTAATCTTAAGGTCTAACCTTTCAATCAGTTCCAACAACAGAGTGATAACTGTTGTCCTTAAAGAGAGCAATTTCTGTCTGGAAGCTAGCCTGAAAGGTGCTCAGAAACAAGTGAGAAATTAAGGGCAACCAGTAGGCAGCTCTTTCTAGGAATTTGGCTATTAAAGGGAAGAGAGCTGAAGGAGGAGATATGAGCATATTTGACGGTGACAGGGAAGGAGGAAGTAGAAGAAGATTGAAAATTAAGGATAGAGACAAAATGACTGAAGGGACAAACTGCTGAAGGAGATGGGATGGAGTTATAAGGGCTCTTTCATCCCTGAGATTGTAGCAAAGAAGAGAATGGGTGATAAGATGAAGTGATGTGAGTATGGAATTAGGGAGGAGAAAGAACTCCTGATAGATGACCTCAATTTTTTTAGTGAAATACAAAGCAAGGTCTTCTGATGAGAAGGTAGAGGGGAAGCGGATCAAAATAAGAACTGAGAAATCTATCTTCTGTGATCCATTAACATGGTTTCTTTCTATATTCCTTCTATCTCTCAATATAGCTTTAAAAAGCTTTTTTTGTTGTTGATCTCCTAGCTTTCCTCACTAGCCTTACCTCATCCTAAACTTCAGCATTTATGGTACTACTGTTTTTTTTTATTTTAATAAACATTTTTATTTATTTAAAGTTTTGAGTTCCAAATTCTATCCCTCCCTCCCTCTCCTCCCCACTCCCTAAGGTGGTAAAGAATCAGATATAGGTTATACATGTGTCATTATGTAAAACATTACCATATTAGTCATCTTGTAAAAGAAGACTTGAATAAAAGAAAAAAAATCAAAGAAAGAAAGTAAAAAATAGCATGCTTTAGTTTGTATTCAAACAACATCAATTCTTTCTTTGGGGATGGATAGTATGTTTCATCATTAGTCCTTTGGGATTGAGAATAGTTAAGTCATTCAGTTCTTCATAAAACAATATTGCTGTCTCTGTGCACAATATTCTCTCGGTTCTGCTCAATTCACTATACATCAGTTCATACAAGTCTTTCCAGGCCTTTCTGAAATCATCCTGCTTGTCATTTCTTAAAGCACAATAATACTACATTAGAATCATATGCCACAGCTTGTTTAACCATTCCCCAATTTATGGACATCACTTTGATTTCTTATGGTACTATTTTCACAGAGCTGTGTTGTGTTTTTATATTCACCCTGCCTTTGCTTCCATTTTCTAAACATGTCTTTAAAAAAATCTAAGGTTGGTAAGTTTCCTGAGCTGTCACATAAGTCATTTAGACAACTTCTTTGCTTCTTCACTGGAACTGTTTCCTTTATGTGAATTTCAGAATTTCATTTCAGCAAGCTTCCTCATCCCTGCTGAGCTGACTTCCCTTGCAGAATTCTGGCCATCATATCTTACCTATCCCTCTGGACCTTTTGAAAAGAGTTTTCCCAAAATCTAGTGTGCCTGTCAAACTATGCCTGCCTTTCTTCTTCTCTATGACAAAGAGGAAGAGAGATTAGTTATCCTCTCCCCAAAGTCATCATTTCTACCCCAGCCACCAGTTCCTTTGTTAGTGAGCAGGTCCACAACAGGATTTTTCCATGTGAGTTCCTCAATTTTTTGAAGAAGATTGCTTCCAATTATTTTTAAGGGAAATCAAGAAATTATCACTCTTCTTTTGGTAGAAGTGCTATAACAGATGTCAAGATCAGTAAAGTATCATTTCTTTCAGTCAAGTTTATGATCTAGTTCTGGAAATCTCATCATTTCCTCTTTACATCATGGTGGTCTAGTGTATATATCAAAAACAACATGGCTTTTGTTTTTGCATCCTTGACCCAAATCCTCTTCATATTTCCTTCCTCTGGTTCATCAATTTCCTCACATTGGTATATCTTCTAATATATGTTGCTCATTGCACAGGCACAAAAGCATACATATACCCCCTATACACACACACACACACCATTTTATTTTGCTTCTTTTGAATAAGGTATAGCCTTCTAGAGCCATATTTCAATCATTAGTCTCATCTCAGCATGTCTCAGGAATACCTGTGAAGTCAAATTTGCCTCTGTTTTTTATATACAACTTTCCGAAATTAGGACCAAGAGTGGTTCACAGTAAACACAGTGCCTGACATATTATAGGTACCCAAGAAATGCTTGTTGACTGACTAATAAGTATATTACAACTGATAATTATTTTAAGGGTGGTTTTTTGGTTTGGTTTTGTTTTGGTTTTGGTGAGGCAATTGGGGTTAATTGACTTGCCCAGGGTCACACAGCTAGTAAGTGTCAAGTGTCTGAGGCCGCATTTGAACTTAGGTCTTTCTGAATCCAGGGCCAGTGCTCTATCCACTGCGCCACCTAGCTGCCCCTTAAGGGTGGTTTTTTAAAAGGGAATTTGCTTGGAATAAAGAATCCTTATATTCAAATACCAAATTTGGGGGAAGATTTCCCCAGTGGCCTTAAGTCAATATTACCTAAATTCCTCCTTGAGGGAAATTAAGATAATACTTCCTAATGCATTACAAGATATAAATATGGCTTATTTAATATTTGAAAAATGTTTTGATGATATTAATTCATGGACAGAGTTTTCAAGTTTCTTCATAAAAACAAAACTCCACAGTGATATAGTCAAATTACAATTATTTCTTTATGGATATTCCAAATTTGTTAATTTGCTATTTTAAATACAGTTATAAAACATGGGACACTCTTAAAAAAACTATTCTTGTGTCAAGTCATGGACACTCAACTACCTAAGATGACTAAAAACCAGGTTTCTCTGTATTATCTTCCAAGTTCTTACCATTGAGTTTACTATAGAGACTAAAAACCTGTGGAACATATTTGCTATACTGGGAAACTATGTATACACACACATACATATATGCATTCCCATGCTAATCATTTTCTACTGATAATAGTATGTGCTATAATTTATCTTTAATATAAAGATCTTTACATAATCTAAATAGAACTGACATTATTCTTGTGACATTGCAGATATTTTATAGGTAGGAAAAATAAAGTTTGGAAAAGTCTCATAATATTACTAAATGTAGGAAAAGACCAAAGACATCAACTTCAAACACATCAATTGCAAATTTTGCTTAATCCACAATTTCTTGATGCAGTTTAATGAAATCAGCTCGCTACTACAGACTACAGGGGATTTAATAAACTTTTTTATAATTTATGTTTCCTTTCTAGTTTTCAAAAAGTAGTCTTACAAGTTTGATACCTGGGCAACATTATTGTCTGGTATATAGTATCTGTTAGTTTGTCCTCAAATTTCCAGCCCATTTTTTTTCAAGTCAATCTACCAATAAAGAAATAGTAATTGTCAGTCTTTAAGAGAACTGTACAGAAAATACGTGTTTTCATGAAAAGCATCCATTATTAAAATATGTTGACATTTATTTCTCAGAATTTCATGGTTGGAAGGGATCCCAAAGGTCATCTGATCTAATGCAAACCTAGACAGGAGATCTTTCTTCAAAATCATTCAAAAGTGGTCATCTAGAGGATCTACTACTTCCCAAACAACTGATTCAACTTTTGGGAAGAATTTTTTCTAACATCAAACCAAAATCTACTTCTCTGAAACTCCCATTCGCTGCTCCTTGGTTCTGTTTTCTAGAGCCAAGCATAAGTCTCATTAATTACTCTTTGATCTGAAGGGCCTTCAAATATCTGAACACAGTTCTCATCTCCCCCTCCCCACCAACAGCAAATTTCCTCTTCTCCAGGTTAAACAACCAAATGGTTAAACCAACTGGTTAATTGGTTAAACCAATTCCCTCAACCAATTATTTACAGCAATGTCTTCAATCCCCTTCCTCTCCTCTAGACATGCTTTAATTTACCAAATGTCTGTTCTAAAATGTGGTACTCAGATTGAATACAGTACTCCAATGTGATGCGGATTACAGCACACCTACCACCTCCCTTATTCTTTGTTGTTGTTGTTTATTTGTTTGTTTTTGCGGGGCAATGGGGGTTAAGTGACTTGCCCAGGGTCACACAGCTTGTAAGTGTCAAGTGTCTGAGGCCAGATTTGAACTCAGGTCCTCCTGAATCCAGGGCCAGTGCTCTATCCACTGCGCCACCTAGCTGCCCCGCCCCCCACCTCCCTTATTCTTAATACTAGGCCTCTCAATGCAGTCTAAGACGACACATTAAGTTTTGTCTGCCATGAGACACCATTGATTCATATCAAGATTATAGTACTCTAAAACCACTAGATCTTTTTCAAATGAAGTGCTATCTAACTATACCTCCTCCCTCCAGTCCTATGCTTGTGCAACAGATTTTATAAACTCAAGAGTAAGACTTTACAGTTATCCTTACTAAATTTCATCTTATTATATTCAGTCATAAGGTCATAGACCTAGAATTGGGAGGAACCTCAGAAGTCATTTAGTGAATCTCTTCAATTTACAGTTGAGGAATAGGAGGTGCAAAGAGGTTAAGTAATGTAATGATTGGAATGACGCCACCTACTGGAGACTTGCTGTGGAGAGCTCCACCATGAGGAAAATGCCTCAGAGGCATTGTGGCTTTTCCTTGGCGTCAGGAAATGACGCTTGCTCATGGGTGCTGTCTATCAAGTCTACCAGCCAATCAACTGGAGGAGCCTCCTATGGTCTGGGAGGAGACAGGAAGGAGGAAAGGGAGCCTGCGCAGAGAGCGCGGGCCTTTTTGGCTTCCGGACTTGATGGTGGTGGCGGCAGAGGACTTCACAGGAGATTTGAGGAAAGATAGGAATGCCAGACTGTTAGAATTCTGTTCTCAATCTTTTTCTTTCTATTTTCCAATAAACCCTTAAAAACCTAAACTCGTTTTATCAGTGATTTTTAGTCAGTTTCCCCCAAACTGGGGGAACACATTAGAATCCACATTTAGAATCTTAAATTACACAGTAATTTGTCCAAATAACAGCTGAAATTCAAATTCAGACTTTGATTCCAAATGCTTTCCCTCATCTCATACTGCCTCTTGACATCATTTTGGCCTGAAAAGATTTTTTTGGATTCTGTTAGTCAACTTATTAGCTATCCTCCTCAGCTTGGAATGATCTTCAAATGCCAGTGTGTCATCTTTGCCTTCATTCAAATAACTGACTAAAAAATGTTCATTACCACAGGGTCAAGGACAGATCTCTGGGGCACTCCACTAAGTATCTCCTTCTAAGCTGACACTAAACCATTAAAGTTACTACTTTTAGAAACTTTATAAAATACACTTTATCCTTGGCCAAGAATCAATCATGCCTATACTTTGAGTCACAGTCCAGAAACCTAAATTCCTATTTTTAGATACTATATAATTAACCATTTGTTCCTTTCCAAAATCTACCTATTTCTTCTGTAATCTAAATTGCCTCTACTTTCTAAGATTTTCAGTTTCTTGTCCAGGACTTCATAAGCACTAACAACTCCTTTGAAATTTTTGAGATCATTTTCAAAATTTAATTTAAATTGAATAACCAAAATGTATCCTTCCAGGTGAGGCAGATTGATGATGAAAGTTTATTTTTCCTCTTTCTAGAATATGTAATTAAGACCACCTTTCTTTCCCCCTTCAAAACTCTCTAACGTCTGATCTAGCATGGATCTCCAAGAAATAATTTGAGAGTCGCTGGTATTCAATTCAAAAATTTGAGCCATTTTGGTCTAAGAAAATTACAAACCATTGAAAAAAAAATCACCTCCTTTTTTTCACCTACTTCATAATTTAAGCAAAAATTTATTAAATGCAGACCAAACAACTCTAACTAGGAAGAGCTTTTGTCAAAAGGGATTCTACATCACCTAATAAAAACAGAATGAAAAACAGTAGTAGCTGCACTACATATGCTTAAAACCAGAATGTTCAGAATCATGTGGGACTTACAGGCTAAACTAGAGACTCAAGTTCATCCCTGTTCTTGAGGCCAGGGAACATAATCATTTTTAATCACTTTTCCTAAACTTCAAGCCAGGTTCTCTGGGAATCTTAGCCTTCTCTTGGGGTCTTTATGATCAGAAATGATCTTAATCCATTGCTGCTTTAGCTACTACTGGAGCCTTCACTCCAACTAGAGTCAATTGAGACCTAAGCAATAGCCAGTTGGCCTCTATACATCTTTAGATACTTGGATGCACATATAATCTTATTAATATGGATATTCCTTTCACCATTGCAGAGTCAAAGGAGGTAAGTTCTTATGAAACTTACCAGCAATATGACCATGAGCTACTTAATCTCCCTAGACATCAAGTTTCATCAACTCTAAATGAAGATGTTGGACTGGATGGTCTCTGAATTCACTTCTAGCTCACTGTCTAGGACCGCCACAAAAATCCTCCACTGAGAATTCCCCATGAACACTACAGGTTCCTTAAATAGGTTTTCCATTGCTTGCTGTTCTACTACAGCCTTCTCAGCCTGGAGGACGCCGTTACCACCACGCTCTTAGAGGGCAGCCTTCTCAAGCTGGAAGATTCATCTGCTTCTGCAGCCCCTTCTTTGGATTGACTGGCCAGTTCCTCCTGGAACTTCTATGTTAAGGAAACGCATTAGGCAGCCATGTTCATGCTTTCATTCCTCTATCCCCCAACCTCTGTGTACCTCATTCAGCTACCTAAGACTTATATCTACCCTTTGAGCAAGGCTGCAGTCTACACTGGTGGAACTAATACCTCAGGAATATCCTAAGATGAAAAACAGCAGATATTTCTCATACAGACTATCTCACATCTCCATTTTTAATATAATTCAAGGCCCTAATTATGATCCTAAACTCAGATTTTAGTCACTACCAATTCCAAACTAAACCACCATAAAATGTTTATGATAAAATGAACTTTTAAAATATCACATTTTGGAACCTTATTGATCAGACACAAACAGGTGATTTTTAGAATCACAAAGTATATCAAAACAAAAGCAAGCACAGGAAAGGATCCTTACAGAGTGATTTCTCAAGCTTTAAAGATCATAGTTAATAAATGTTTTTCTAGGGGCAGCTGGGTAGCACAGTGGATAGAGCACCGGCCCTGGAATCAGGAGTACCTGAGTTCAAATCTAGCCTCAGACACTTGACACTTACTAGTTGTGTGACCCTGGGCAAGTCACTTAACCCCAATTGTCTCACCCCTCCAAAATAAATTTTTTTAAAGTTTTTCTATCTACCAAACCAACTCTTCACTTTAAAGTGTCATTTGAAAACATCAACAATTATTCTTTTGTCAAACTATAGACTAAAAAACCATAAAAACAATTTCCTCTCAGAGATTTCAAATGCTGTGAATCATAAATTTCTACTTTAAATAGGAAAAGATAGTGGCTACTAAAAGCAAAGAAAGATTATTGCAAAGTTGTATAATTCCAGGATAAATATGGACTAATAATGATAAAACATAAAATAAGATTAAAGTACAATTTATATGTAGTTACACACTTCTTTAATACAACTGGACTTTTGTTGAGTATGGCCTACTTCCCATAAAATCATGAGAGTATTCTGAGTACAGTTGATGATGCTATACTCACACAATACAATTCAATCAAGACATTAAGTCATCTTCATTAAACTATTTGTGAGAAGGTGTTAAGATTTCTATTTTATTAAGCATAATAGTGTATCCTCAGCCTCTAATGTACTAAGCAAGCATCTTATTTTCCCTCTTTAAAAAACGATGTAATTGGGGCAGCTAGGTGGCGCAGTGGATAGAGCACCGGCCCTGGAGTCAGGAGTACCTGAGTTCAAATCCAGCCTCAGACACTTAACACTTACTAGCTGTGTGACCCTGGGCAAGTCACTTAACCCCAATTGCCTCACTAAAAAAAACAAACAAAAAAAAAAAAGATGTAATTTAATAGACATATGTGGCTTTGCAGGTTTGGAGAATTTCTCTAAATTTATTTTGACAACAGGATTTTCACCAAAGCTCCGTTTTTTGGTTTTGTTTTGTTTTTTCAAGTCTAGCTTCCCTTACAGCAAACTGCTTCTGCTTTAGATATTCCCCCTCTTCTTGTCCTTCTCTGGAAATTACTGAAAGTATCTGTTCCATGTCTACACATCAGAGGCTTCCCTTAATCAATTGTTGGTGCCTCCCTTTCCTAAGCATCAGAAAAGGAAAACACAGCATGGTACAGTGTGAAAGGGAGTTTGATTGAGACTCCGAGTACTTTACCGTGTGACCCTAGCAAACAAACTGATATGCCTCCCTGGGACCCTGCATCTTCATCTATAAAGGAAGGGGGTTGGACCAGAAGATCTCTAACATCCTTCCCAGCATAAAATCTATGAATTTATGATCCAGCTGTCCAAGGATTAGACTAGTCATGTTTCTCAAAGACATATCTGAACAAACCCCTCCAATGTTCCCTATAAAACCCAAGGTGCATCATCAAGTTGCACAGGAGATAAGAGAGGCTTCAGAAACTTTGGCATAGCCTGGATTCGCCTAGTCCAAGGGGTGGCTTCTCATGAGACAATCATCAAACTACATTAGACTCAAGGCACAACAAAAGTTCTCTTCTCACTGGAGAACAAAGTAGCCAAGGATCAGGTACATTCTTTCCCTGGAGCCCTCCTCCTTTGTCTCTGTTCTCCTGTGCTCTTAAGTGTCTATATTATGACTTAAGGTTTTACTAGCCCACCTCCTGGAAACTTCCTCAAATCTCAAGATAACTAATAAGAAAAACTGTATTACTCAATCGTACTGGCAAAACCCCCAATTGTGCTGCTCAATTATCCTCATTATCCTTCCATGACAAATGCAGGAGACAAAAGAAAGAGATTTCTGTTCTCTCACCTTCATCCTCTTCTAAATCCACAAGACTTGCTTCAATATCTCTCTCTGTTCCACCAAGGATGGCTTGAAGACGTTTTTGTTTGGCTGTAATCTTCTTTAGTTGTTTTTCCTTGAATAACAAATATCCAATTTAGAAAAAGTACCAGGGAAATTTCTTTCTCTTAAATTCAAAAGGTTAGTATTAATATCTCTAAAACTTTAAAACCTAAGTCAAAGTGAAAAAGAAGAACCTAATGCACATCCTTTTCAACCTCAGATTAGCAGTAATTATCTTATTAACTACTGATATTCAAAATACTTTTATGCAATCCTATCACTCCCATGCTATAATCATCAAATTGATGTGTAAAATACAGCGATATGAAGCTTCAGCAAGCTTGGTACAGAGTAGGCTTGAAAACTGCATTTTCACATTGCCAGCCTCTATTTCTCAAGTATAATTTCCACACTTAATCCAAGACAGTGGCTTGACAATTAAATGATTAATATAATGAAATGTACAATTGTAATCCAACAACAGAGTATTTATATGACATACAAGCATAGCTTGCTACATAAAAGAATGCAAAATTTTTTACTTAAAGCTATGCACACTTCCCTATCAGCAAAAGCTGATTATATAAGGTTCTGTATACATCTACTCAGCTGGAACTGACAATTATTAAGTTTTACTTTATTTCCCTATTAAGTTGAGTAAATAAACCTTTCTGAGTGATTTTTACTAAAACAGGGAAGATATGCTATAGAAACATAAATGTTCAAGCTGAAAATGGTTAGCTAACTTTGATTATCTATTATACCTATTTCTACTTGTATTTTTCTCAGATTTTGAGGGAAAAAATTAAGAAATACATTTTTTTCTACATAATATTCCACCCCTTCCACTAAAATCCTATTCTAAAGATTCATGCAGAGGTGGTCCTAGGTTTTTCAAAGACTATGCCACTGAAGACCAAGCTTGGAGAGGTCCTACCAACATAGAGATAATTCAAGTACAGAACTGACTACAAGACCTCATGGAGATTATCTGGGGACCAAAAGACTCATCAACAAGCTGGCCTAGTAAATGATGAATCTTTTGGCATACACAAAAATCATTTAAAAAAGGGATAAGATCAGCCCTAGTGGATGGAGTACTCATGCCAACATAACCAATCCTTGAAGTACTAAAGTACAGTCTTCTCCCTAACATCTCCCTTTTTACCCCATCTTTCCATTTACTTTCCCATAGACTGAGAATACAAGGCTATTGCCCCACAATGTACCTCCAACCCTGTAAAGAGCTAACAAAGGCAAAGAGCTAGGGATGAAATAATCTGTTGGCTCTCCCAACCCTGAACCTTTGGGATATAAGCTTCAATCAAACTTGGAAAAAAAGGCAATCCTCAGTCTAATTACTACCCTTCAGTCACTTAGAATTTTCCTCTCTAGATTTCTCTCATATTACTCTCTAGATTACTTCCTCCTCTCTCCCTCATTTCAAGAAGCCTCAATCAGTTTTGTATTCTAAACAGAGAAATTGTTGAAAGAAATCACTGTTCTTAAGTGGAGGTGAGAATTTTAAAGACTGAAAAAGGTTTCTAAGAATGGCAAGTAGCTCCAGGTCAATGTGCCTGGAAAACTCCCCCCTCTCATTTCAGCACAGAAATGGTGGTAAATTATGCCAGTAAAGAGAGGATATAAAAATTTCATAATACTGGTATACTATCTGTCACCCAAAGAAATGATTGGTTCAGGGGCCACCACTGTAAATCAAAAGAAAGCTGGATGAGTAATGGAAACTCAGAGACATATTAATAAGGACAGTTCTAAATAAAAGAAAGTAGGCAGGCAGGTAAGTGATGCTAGGTCTATGTTTGTACTGACAGAACAAAAATAAAATCTTAGATGAATCTAATTCACTAATAATAAACCTGCTTTGAGAACACTGATGTCTGTCAGCTTCTTTTAGTGTACAGAAAGAACTGAAATGACAAAAAGGCTTAGGTCCAAATGCTGCAGTGAATTTTTATGAAGATACAGCTAAAACCTAAAAGTGCTTCAGATCACATGAATTAATCAGTAAGTATTAATTAAGCACTTGCTATGTACCAGATGCTGTGCCAGACATTGGAGATACAAAAAGTCTAACATGGGGGAAGACAAACAAATAAATATATAATTAGACACAAAAGACAAAGAAGGCAATGAGGGAAGCGGAAGAAGCTATGGCAGCTAGGGGATCAGAAAAGGCTTCATGTAGAAGGTAGAGTTTCCATTAAGTCTTGAAGGAAACTAGGAATGCTACGGCTCACACACAAGGCAAGGAGACAGGAGGACATAAGAGAGCAGGAAACAAAAGTGTATTTTCATTGTATTGAATGTAGGAGGTCTTTGAATGTGAAAGATGGGTGAGTCAAGAGTTTAAAAAAAAAAGTAAGTGGATAAAATCAGGATATTCATCCCATATAAACCCCAAGCTGATATTAAGAAAACTCAATGAAGAAATGTCTGTGTTTCTATGTTCAACATATTATTGCAAAGTTATGGATGAGACAGGTAAAACATCAGAACTTTAAAAAATTAAGCAAACTACAAACTGACTTCCTTTGAAATATGTATATACTTTGCACAATGCTCCATAAATGGGCAAATCACTCAACATGCCATTTTTTTAACATTAGAAAACACTGAAGACTTTTCTCCAATCACCTTGTTACATTTCTGTCTCTTTACAGAATCTAGTTTCCTGTTGATGTCTTTGTTGTTGACAGCTTGAGGACTAAGATGATCAATAATTGTATTAATTTGCTTTAGAGATGTTGTACATGACCTGAAAAATAAATAAGAAAAAATTATTTTCTACTTTACTGCAGGTATTTTTCAATTTTAATAGAAAGATGCCAAGAACCAATAATATTCTATACCATATTAAGGAAATATAAAATGAATAATAAACTAGAATTCTTCCTGTTAGCTACAAAAGTAATTTAAAGAATCACAGGAGGTCCGAACCTGATAATTTTCATTTCCATGGCTATTTCAAATTCAGCACCTATCAAAAAACCATTGTTATTACCATTCGTAAGCCATATAAAAGGAATGTGTCCATTAATACTACAGAAAGCAAGCATAAGTTTTAAATACCCATCATGGAAGACTACCAAATTTAGAAATTTTCTCTGAATTTTTAAATAACTATCAGCAACAAAAGATTTTTTTTAATTTTTCCTCCACCCAAAACAACTATCATAGTATTGCTTCTGGTTATTATGTGGCACAAAAGAGGCAGCATGGTTCAGCAAAAGGTGTTAAACTCACTTGTAGCCCAAAGCATATATATTTAAAATCTAATTGAGAAATGCTAAATGAAATAAATAAAAATACAACAGAATGTAGATAATGTTAATTTGTGGTTTTCTAAGTCAACATGCTGCCCAAGGGCCTTTTCTATTTGAGTTTGACACTACCGGTGCAGTGGATAGAGTGCTGCACTTGTTGAAAGAATGACTAAAATCAAATCCCACCTCTAAATTTTTACTGTGTGACCACAAGCAAGTCACTTTACACTCTCAGCCTCAGATAACTCCCTAATCCTTACCTAGTAAGTGACACATGGGCCTTGTACTGGTGGAAGGAATTCTCTTACCAGGGAAATCACAGAACTCTGACATTGTTCATCTAGAACATCTGAATAAAAACAGGCTTGAATTTGACCTTCAATTTTACTAATTCCCCAAATTTTTGTTATTCCACCTTGAGAAGAGAAATTCATTGCCCAGTGTATGACAAATGACCATCTAATATTATTTCTAAAATAAGTGGAAATAACATTTCAATTTTTATGGTACAGATTCATGTAATGTGCTATGTCTGTATCCTTGTTAAATATTTGTGATGGACTTGTTAAAAAGCTATTAGCTCTTCTTAGACTCAGAATCTAAGTAGCAGAAAGAACCTTTTAAGTTCATCCACTACAATGCCTACTTTAACATTTCCGATAAGTAATCAGCCAGCCTCTAAATATTCAGTGAATGACCAATAAATGCTTGACAACTTACCAGCCTCAATATCATGTAGGGAGCGGTTCATTTCATTTTTGTTGTGAAACTTTTCCTTTCTGTTACACAGAAACTTTAAAACAACTATAATGTCTCCCTAAGATCTAGCCATTTCAAGCTAATTACCCCCAATTCATTCAGCTATTCCTCAGATGAAAGAAATCTACCACTTTGGTGGCTTTCTTCTGGACATGTCAATATTTCTGCATTTAGAAGAAAAGGAAAATATTTGAGGGCCTGGCAACAGAAGAGTGAGTCCACCCAGAGTTGAGCCAGAAAGAACCAGCAGCCCAGGGACAACCAGAAGCAGCAGAAAGTAGGACTCAGCAATATTAGAGAAAGGAGGTGCCAAGGCAGGAGGGCCTTCAGTCCTACAAGGATCTCTGAGCAGAAAACCGGAACTAATACCACCAGTTGTGCCCATTTCCTCAAAGAATGAGACAAACTGGAAGAATACTCTGCTCTTTTCCCAGCTACTAGGACACCATCACCAGACACAATGATACCTTCTGCTGCTTCTTTACCCAATTGTTTCCAGGAATCTGAATTCTGTCTCAATTATAAACTGGCCAGGAATTAACTATATAGATATACGTGTATGTGTGTGTATGTATGTATGTATGCATGTACACACATACAATATAAATTAAATCAGAGAACCAAAGTCTGTATAAATGTTGGGAACTTTCCTAACTGATGGCTCAAAATGATTGTGATTATACCCCTAACTTTTTGTAGACTAGAAATTTCTAATCTTAAAGCAGCAGAGGAGGAACCACATGGACCTTAGGGGCCCTAACCTTTAAAAAAGCTAATCATTACAGCAGGGTATTAAAATATGTGAACTGATTACACAAAATATGAACCTGGAATCCTCTTTTAAAAAACAAGATAATCAAGCTTTGGAAATGTTTCTCATGCTTCACTTTCTCTAGAAATCTTAGCTACAAATTACCTTAGTACCTTGGGATAGAATTCATCTAGGTCAGGAGACTTAAACCCACTTAGAACAGCTGGGTGGTCTCTTACCTCCTCACCTATGTTCAGTTTTATTTCCTTTTTAATAGGTTTGTTCTACATTTTCCAGTCTAAATATCTGCATCTTAGCATAAGAGATAAAATAATTAAGAGTCACTGGACTCAATTATTTATCCTATTAACAATATACCGGGGCAGCTAGATGGAGCAGTGGATAGAGCACCGGCCCTGGAGTCAGGAGGACCTGAGTTCAAATTCGGCCTCAGACACTTAACACTTACTAGCTGTGTGACCCTGGGCAAGTCACTTAACCCCAATTGCCTCACTAAAAAACAAAAACAAAAACAAAAAAACAATATACCATCTGCCCCAAGGAATAGGTCTCATCCCTTCCCTGTTCTTTTTTCAAGGGAATCCAAAATAGACATTTGTTATGGTGTTTAACATTTTCTTATGAGCTTTAGTTCATCCTGCTCATTGACTTTCCTAATATAAGCCTAAGAAATTCTTCTGCATTATCACTGGTTCCATGTTCACACTTCCATCATTTGTAAATGTCCTTTTTAAATACAAGCTCAGGGGGGTGGCTAGATAGCACAGTGGATAGAGCACTGGCCCTGGATTCAGGAGTACCTGAGTTCAAATCCAGCCTCAGACGCTTGACACTTACTAGCTGTGTGACCTTGGGCAAGTCACTTGACCCCCACTGCCCCGCAAAAGAAAATTTAATAAAATAAATAAATAAAAGCTCAGAGAGTTTCCTGTACAAAGACTCTTTAAATGTCTATATAATGTAAATTATTTGTGAAAGTACAATCAGAATTTCATTTTTGAGAATCTCTCCTATTTTATTTGATCCTCCTAACAACTTACCTATTATTGTTCTGATTTTACAGATAAGGAAACTGAGGCTAAGACCTTAAATGAACTGCCCAGGATCCCAAAGGTAAGAAGTTGCTGAGGAAAGATTCAAATTCAGATCTTAACACTAAACATTATTCCACAATTCATATCCTTTATTATTCCACAATACTCTGTGCCCCACCTGCCCACTTAAATCTTCATTAACAAGTCAAGTCTTTATGACAAAAATGTAAATGAGGGCTATTAAGAGTTGAATAAAATGAGAGTTCTTGGGTAAGGGGACAGGACAGCTAGCTAAAAGATTACAGCGAACCTTTTGCTGCAACTGGTTGCAGCTGGCACTGATTGGCAAATCTATTGCTCATATGCTGTTCTGGGTCACAGTTCCAGGGCAGAGACAAGTGCTTCTGGTTGAGAAGGGAGCAGAGGCCCTGGTCACAGTTCCAAGGCAAAGAGAAGTCCTGGCACTTGTGCTTGCAGGAGAGCAGGGGGCCTTCCTAGGTAAAAACCAAAGCACAGAACAAGTGAACAGTGACCACACTTCTCCCTGGATCACACCACCCTGAAAGCTTTAAAAACTAGCACCCCCAGAACTAGCTCTGAAAACAGCAACATGAAAAAGCCTGAAACTTTGGACAATGTCTCCACTCGCAGCAGAACCCAACTTTAACAGATAGTTAAAAGTCAAGAAATAGGCTGGGTGGGGCAGCTAGGTGGCACAGTGGATAGAGTGCTGGCCCTGGAGTCAGGAGGACCTGAGTTCAAATCCAGCCTCAGACACTTAACACTTACTAGCTGTGCAACCCTGGGCAAGTCACTTAACCCCAAATGCCTCACTAAAAAAAAAAAAAAAGAAAGAAAGAAATAGGCTGGGAAAAAAAAACAGGCAAACAACAACAATAAAAACTTAAACATAAAAACCTTTATGATGACAGAAGACCAAAACAAACTGAAGAAAACAACAATGTAAAAATCCCTACAATCAAAGTCTCAAATAAAAATGCTAATTGAATACAAATCCAACAAGAATTCCTGGAAGAGTAAAAGAAAGAGATGAGAGTGGCAAAGGAAAAACTGGGAAAAGAAATGAGTGATGCGAAAAAGAAATTATGAAAAGAGAATTATCAAGTTGGTAAAAGAGGCAGGGACAGCTAGGTGGCACAGTGGATAGAGCACCAGCCCTGGATACAGGAGGATCTGAGTTCAAATCTGGCCTCAGACACTTAACACTTACTGGCTGTGTGACCCTGGGCGAGTCACTTAACCCCAATTGCCTCACCAAAAAAAAAAAAATTGTAAACTTAAGAACCATCAACAAAAACCAACATTCAATTAAACAAAGATAAGAGAAGGGGTCGGGGCAGTGACAAAAGGGAGGGCAGATTAAGGGAGGCAATGGTCAGAAGCAAAACAGATTTTTGAGGAGAGACAAGATTAAAAAAAAAGAAAATGATAAATAGAAGAAACTAGGATGGAGGAAAATACACAGTAATCATAACTTTAAATGTGAATGGGATAAGTGCACCTATAAAACAGAAATGGATAGCCAAATGAATTGGAAACCAAATTCAATAACACATTGTTTACAAGAGATGCACTTAAAACAGAAAGACTCACACATAGAGTTAAAATAAGGTGATGGAGCAGAATCTATTAAGCTTAGGCTAAAGTAAAAAGGACAGAGACAGCGATCATGATCTCAGACAAAGCAAAAGCAAAAATAGACCTAACCAAAAGAGTTAATCAGAAAAACTACATTTTGATAAAAGGTACTATAAACAACAAAGTAATATCAAAATTTTTTACACCAAGTTTCTCTGATAGACTTCTCAAATAAAAAAATGAAAGTTCTTGAAAGTCATCTCAAAGTTCAAAAATATGTGACTGCTCCATTAAAATGGAAAGGTTCTTTATCAAGAACACCTTGCCACCTAAGAACTCAGAGTATATATATATATATGGTAATAATTAGCAGAGGAGAGTAAATATTCTTTAATATTGAATTCTATGTTTTACCTGACTGCACATGCATAATCTATATCAAACTGCTTGCCTTCTCAAGAAGTAGGTTAGGGAAAGAAAAAAGGATAGTATTTGGAATCCAAAATTTTTAACAATGAATGTCAAAAACTGTTTTTACATGTAATTGGAAATATATATATAAATTTTCCAAAATATATATTGAATTCCTGTTGCCTTAAGGAGCATATGCATACATATACATACATTTTTGGGGGGAGGGAGAGGGGAGACTGAGTCTCCCTATCTCACCAAGGCTGGAAAAGCAGCAACAACACAGGGGACTGACCCCACTTTTGAACAGCAAAAAGCTTTGCAACTTAAGAGCACCCTGATTGAGGGGGGGAGGGGAACCTCATCATATTAAGGCCAGGCTTAGTACACACACGCCCTATCAGCTTTAGTCCTACTGTAGCTCAGAAGTCCTAATTCAGGCGATCCAACAACTTTAGTCACAGGTATGTGGCATCATGGCCAGCCAGGATTAAATGATTTGATTTATTTGAGGTGTAATTTTTAAAGCAATGAGGTTGATTTTTACAAGCGAATGATGAGCAACTCATTATTTTTTTTTTTCAGGGCAATGGGGGTTAAGTGACTTGCCCAGGGCCACACAGCTAGCAAGTTTCAAGTGTCTGAGGCCAGATTTGAACTCAGGTCCTCCTGAATCCAGGGCCGGTGCTCTATCCACTTCACCACCTAGCTGCCCCAACTTATTACTTTAAAACCACACCTAACATTAAACTTCAAGTTTTTTAAACATAATCTTGTTCAAAAGCTTAAAAACTTTTAATTTATGAAAGGGCTTCACAAAGACCTTGTATATTTTTAAATTTTAATGGCTTAGATTATATATGACAAAAAATTATACAAATCGTATTTAATAGTAATTGATTAAACTGCTGAACTATATATATGTGTGTGTGTATGTGTGTGTGTATGTACACACATACACATATATATATGTTTACATGTAATAAACTCTTTTTTTAAATTAATTTATTTATTTTAGTTTTCAACATTTGTTTAGATAAGATTTCCAATTTCAAATTTTTCTCCCTCCCCCCACCATGTAATATACTCTTATTTCAGAGCCCCTGACAAAATGGTCGTCATAAAATGAGAAAGTAAACAGTGTCCTTTACCCAGCAGAACTGAAATCCATATTTGCTATGAGATGAAAATTCAATTTGCTTTAAATGCTACTGACACCGAGAATGCTGGGCTAGAATAATGAGACTATTTCATATGATTAAACAAAAACCAGATACAGGTCAAACAAGTACTTGCAGTGAGGGATTCTTATAGTATTGACCCTATGCTTCATACATATATTATATACTGTAATAAAGTTCTTGGGTAGTTTTTAAACTTTTAAACTTTGATAACTTTCTTCAATAACCAAAGTAAATTTTATTATATCTCAAGAGAAGGAATTTTACTGCTGTACATATGGTCAATTGCCATCATGGCATTATTTCTAAAATACAGGCTTCAATTTTCATAATGCAGATTAACATTATCTGTTTGACATCTACACAACTTGGTGTGTTTATATCCTTTCTCAAGGTTTTCAAAAAGATATTCTGAAAGAGCAATTCCCTCTTAGGATAATAAGAGTCTAAATATTGGAAGTATTTTTGCTGAAATATATTTAAAATGGAAAATGTATAATCTTGAATATACTAAGCCTCTTGTGAACTAAAACACCCCAATAATGTGTCAGATTTTTTCTTGAGGTTTATGTGCCATAGTATTTCTAACTTTCCAATTCTATCCTATTTCTTATTCAGCTCAACCACTTAAAACAAAGAAATAGGCCATAACTTATAAAGTAATAGTACAAAATCTGTCCTAGAATCCACCCAGGGAATTAAAACCTAGTTCGATACTGCCAATTTCTACCAAAATAATAGGGCAGAGGGACCAAACCTCTACCTTGCCTTGTATGAGGTAGGGAAAAAAAAAAATCTGTCCCATTTTGAATTCTCCTTATGAGAATGGCTATGAGCTTAAGTAACTGTGGTGCAAAGACAGTCAAGCATTACAGGTTTTAGTCTTTTCTTGGCTTTACAACTAACTCACTATGAAATACTGGGCAACTATGAACTTTCGGGGCCTTAGGTCCCTCACCTTTAAAGTGAGAAGATCTGACTGTTCTTTAAGGTCCTTTCCTACTATAAAATTCAATGATTCTAATTCAATTAGTCAAGTCAGTCAACAAGCATTTATGAAGTGCTTACTATATGCTAGGCTCTGTGCTATGTGCTGGAGATACAAAGAAAAAAAAAATCCCTTCTCTCATGAAGTTCACAATCTAATAGGGGATACAATGCGCAAACAACTATGTACAAACGAGCTACCTTATAAGCACTTGTATAAACTTCTTAAAATTACTCACCTTCAATACAAAAAAATTAATAAATAATAATCAGTAAGTCACAGATTAAGTCAAAACAGCCCTGCAAGATCATACAGTGCCATCCCCTCAATTTCCAGAGTAGAAAATCAGGAGCAGTGAGGTTAAACAATTTCTTTACGCAAGGGCACCCAGACTAAGGGCAGAGTGAGAATTCCTGAGCTTGGCCCTGTAGCTCCGAATCCAGCAAGCTTTCCACTACACCATCTGATCTACCTGAAGACACAATGTACCAATATTCTCCTCAGCTTAAACTTTTGTAAAATGATTGGAAAGTACAAAGTGCTTTTCCTCCAATTAAAAAAAAAACCAACCGACAACAATGTAGATAAAAAGCTGAAAAGAGCCAAAGTAAAAAGGAAATGGCAAAGGATTACAGTGCTTAAGAGACAGTACAGAGCAATACAAAGAGGACTGCACCTGATTTCAGACAACGCAGTTTCAAATCCCTGCTCAGGTAAGTACTAAAGAATGACAAGTAGGGTTACATCTCTTCACTTACAAAACTGGACTCCTGACCCAAGACCCTTTCTACCACAGAGTCTATGATTTTAGGAACTGACCAATTTAACACAGAAAACGAATCTGCCAGTCAAATAAGGAGTTCAGCAGAAAATTAATCTGTCATCATCATAACCTGTTCAGGATAAAGTTCAATAAAACTTAAAAGTCAATGATAAATTCTACGTTAAATAGTACACAGTTAAATCTTCTCTAACTTCTGAAATGCTATGGCTTTTTAATTTTTTTTAGACCATTCTTAAACACAAACTCCAAGTCAAAGATTGTATTCACTTACCTGAGATCATCTAAAACTGAATGGTATTCTTTTTCTGCTTCAGCTATTTGAGCTGCCCTGTTAGCTTCATTAATTGCATTATCTACCTGTTGAAGCACTCCTTGCTCTAACACATCTTGGTCATATACATCAACTCCCAAACCTTTGAGTTCAACTGCCTGTGCACTGTGCTCCACAGACTGAATCTGCTGTCTGTTTATATGCAACAGGGGCTGTCCTTTCCTTGGGACTTCGAACATACCAACCACTGAAGAAGTGGATGGCCTATTATTACAAGCAGAAGAGGTGAAACTTTCTTCCATTTTATCAAGAGTTCCACCATTTTCCAGACTGAAGGCTGTTTCTTCAGCATTGCTGAAAAACTGGCTATTTGAATCATCTTTCTCTTGAGTTTGACTTGAGTGTTGAGTAGTCTCGTTTGGCATCCTCTGCAGAATATCTGAAGAAAAGAAATATGCAAGTTAAATCTTTGTTTCAGCAAAGCTTGAGTATCTTATTTTCCATATTACTGAAGGCAGAAACCAACTATTCAGAAAGGTCAAATAATAATTGTACAATTTACCATCATATAAAGTCAGAATAACACAGGTAATGCTGCTACCTAGTTTTGAAAGTTGGTCATCTAAAATACTAAGTTATGTTATGTTATGTTATAGTTTGTACTCTCAATAACAAAAGTTGTCCAGAAAGTAGTGGTCAATTTGAATCACTCAAATTAACATTTTCACTATGTGTTGTACCACAAAAAACATTCTAGATTTAAAATCAATATTTAAATTCAAAAAGGGAAAAAAGTCTAGTAGCATTCTAATACTAATACCCCCTCTGCTGATCATCCAATAAATCGATGGGAAACCAAGACAATATCCAGAAGAAATAACTACATATAAAAGCAGCAGCACAGAAGAGGATTCTGGGTTCTAGTCTTAACTCTTCCAATTACATGTTTGAACCTGGACAGGTTACTTAATTTAAATCTAAGGGTTTTTTAATCGGTTATAAAGGTCAAAAAAGATAATGTACATGAAAGCAGTTTGTAAGCTGTATTCTACAAACAAAAGAAATTACTAATCATTAGAATTTGAGAGTGGTCAATTTCAAGTGCTTTCAAAAACATCACTGCCAATTAACGCTGGGAATCTAATCAACAAAGATGCCTTAACATAAAATACAGACAAAAAGGTCTAACCCAATTGTCAGTCTGTGATTTCTATGAAACAGCAAAGTTCAGTAATGCAGCAATACTTTCTATCAAGTTCTCTTATATGTGGAAAATCATAAATTCATAAAATTATAGAACTGGAAGATTCTTGGAGATATATGGCCTAATCCCCTCACTTTACTGATGAGCGACCAGAATTATGTGTCATCAGTTGAGCCCAGACACATGAAAAGTATCCTACTTTTAATTTATACTAGCATTAACCTTCAATTAATAATACCACCTTCCATTTAAAAAGTCCTCAACAGTACATTATTTCATTTGACCCTGGCAACTAACTAGAAAATCTTGAGATTAATTGGTTTGAAGAGAAAGTCAACCACACCACAACTCTTACCCATATTTAAGGACTGGGTAAACAGTAAACTGGGAAGTTAATCTGTAAAAATTATACCTCTACTGTGTGACCTGAGCAAGTCACTTAACTTTCATTGCCCCCCCCCCCAAAAAAAAACCCAAAACAAAACAAAACAAAAAACCCTTCTATCCAAAATGCTATTTGATAGGTTTCGATCTTAATATGGCCAAGACAAGCTTCAAGACTCATGGGAAATTTTTTTTTTTTTAGAAAAAGAGAAGAAATAGAAAATTAGTTAGAAAAATACATTTGCAGAACATAAAGTCCTAAAAGGAAAAGCAACTGTAGGATAAGGGGCATGTCTGCATCTTGTCCCTGCAAAAGGGACATAGCAGGGGCTCTTAACAAAGTTCTGTAAACTTGTTTTTCAGACAGTCTGACCACTGTGCTTCAACAGAGCTGCTCTCCATTGCAAACTTATGCATTTTACTTTGTGCATTTAAAAACCTTACTCTGGGTGCATGGGCTTCAGCGGACGGACTGCCAGGGCATTCGTGGGATTTAAAACCTGGGTTAGACGAACGTAAATCTCCCACCAAGTCCGAAGTGCACCTTAACAAAGGCCGGCACCCCGTTAACCCAATAGTGACTCTGTATTAACCGAGTCTTACTTTATCCACCAACAAAACTCATCTGGTCAAAAATGTTCCCAGCCTCTAACTTGGGGCAAGCTATGGGGTAAGTTTGTTGTGGTTGTGGTTGGGGGCGGGGGGAGGGGTGGCAGGGGGAAGAAGGGACCCGGACCAGAGATTTCATCACTGTTGGGGTCTCCAGGGGGAAAGCGTCCCCCTCACCAATGCAGTTGTCCACTCGTCCGGACATTACAGGCTGAGAGAGGTGCCCGGAGCACCGCGGGGTTAGGGGACCGGCTCCGGGTCACACGGCCCGGAGGCGTCAGGGGCTGGCCTTGATCCCAGGGGTTGGGGCTCTCCGGCCCCGCCCCCTTCCCGACCCTCTCCCTCCTCCCGCGGGGTCGCCACAACTAGGGGTGAACATGACGGGCCGCGTCAGGGGCGGCGGGCCGGGAATCTTGCCCTCGGCGCGGAAACCTCGGACCCGGGCCCGGGGCCGCGGCGGACAAAGGTCTGCGGCAGGTCCGGGCTTCCCGGGGTCCTGCCCGGGCAAAGACGACATCCTGGCGGAGCCGCCCGGATAGCCCACACCTAAGGCGGCGCGGAGACGGGGAGGGAGCGAGAAGGGACCACGAGAACACTCACGGGAGCCCAGGAGACCCGGATGAAGGAGCTGGAGCGGCCGCCGCTGTCGTCGCTGCCACTCGTAGCTTTGCCTCAGGAAGAGGGCAGGACGCCGGCGGAGGGCTGCTGCGCATGCGTAGGGGGCGGTGGCAAGGAAGCGCATCAGACTCTGCTGACGACGCATGCGCGGCCGCATCTGGTAGCACCTGGCCATTTACTGACTCAATTTCACGTGGTTGTCTGACGAAGTCCATCAGGGTGTGGGACAACTAGAATAATAATAATGTGCCAAATGGAAAGGAGCGTTGGGCCAGGAGGCGGAAAAACCTGAATTCAAGTGCAGCCTCAGAAACTTGTTAGTTGTGTGACCCTGGGCCAGTCACTGTGCCTCTGTCTGCCTCAGTCTCCTATTCTGTAAAATGGGGATAGTAATAACCCCTACCTCCCAGATTGTTGTGAGGATCACATGAGATAACATTTGTAAAGCATTTAGTACAGCGTCTGGTGTGTAATAAGTGCCAAGTAAACGTTAGCTATTTTTATTAATAAACAATAGTCATTTATATGTCGATTTTTAGGTTTGCCAATCACTTTAAAATGACCATGGTTACAAAGGTCCAGGGCAGAGTCTATGTTGAAGAGAGATACCCTATAAGTTTGTGAATAACCTTGTGTTCATTGCATCAAGCCCTGGAATTCTACAGAACTTCCCGAAAGACATCTCTAATCCCTCAAAAGAGCTTGTCTTCACTAGCCATCTACACAGTAAAGACTAAGTGGATAGAGAATGCCTTATGCCCTGATTATGCCATTTATATTGAAAACCTAAAGAGCTCATATGTATGTGTGGGACAGATGAAACAGATGTACAACAAACTGGACCCAGAATTGAAGAGGAGAAAGAAAGTAGGGTGGCATTGGGACCTGGAAAAAAGGTAATGAGGAGCATGAAAATCATGTGGAGCATGAAAAGGTTGCACACCTCCACCCCACTGTAGACCCGTGTGTGATGCTTCCAGACCTATTCTGAAACCCAGAGGAGGAGTGATCTGCCCATCAAGACTCCTGAATCTCTGAGAGGAAAATAAAATGGATAATCTGCTTTTCTCTTAAAAAGGAAATAGTCTTTTAATGACTGCAAGTTTCTCATGGAAAGAAAAACCTATCACTTTAATACCAACATTATATTGATGTTGCTGAATGGTGGCAAAGTATAGAGAAGAGGAATATGGTGGGTTTGAGCAAGCTGTGACATTCAAAGAACAGGGGCAAAGGACATTATCAATGAAATATACAGATTGATCATATGTCAAGCAATAACAAGCCTGTATACTCCCTTACAATGTCAGGAGAAATCAAGGGAGATCTCTGCGATGTTGGGTGTACCATCAGTGGTGGATTTGTGGGAGACCATGGACAAAAACCATGCAGGATGAGTAGGCATGTATGGGTTATGATATATATCACTGGAGGTAACTCTCAAGCCAGTGAAGTCACAGAGTATCCACAGTGCCTGGCACATCTTAGATGCTTATTAATGAATTGAAACCTTTCAGTGGAACTCACTGCCTCTTAAGGCAGCCCATTCTATTCTTATAAGGTAGGAAGTTTTTGCCTATGTTAAGCTGAAATCTTTTCCTCTAAATCTTGTGCCCATTGTGCCTACTTCTGCTTTCTGGAGCCAAACAGAACAAGTCAACTCTCTCATCACATGAAAGCCCTTCAGATATTGAATATAGCTCTTGACTACATTCATCCCCCTAAGTTTTCTTTTCTTCAGGCTAAATATTCTTTGGATGGCATGAGATGCCAATCAAGCTCTGTTACTTATTTTTTAATTCTTCAGAGACTCTTGGATTCTGTGTTTTGCTACCCATACACAACACCAACAGAATGTTGGCATTACAACAATAGGTCTTGGTTTCTATGGGAAACTTGAAGGCATTAAAAGAGTTTTGTTGTCCCCATGACATTCTGGTGCTTGTCTTTCTTAAAATGTGGTGACCAGAACTGAATACAATACTCCAGATGTCAGATAAGTAGAGTTGGTTTAGTGGAACTATCACTTCCCTGGTCCTAGGAAACTATGCCTATCTTTTTAACTGTAGCCTAAGGTTACATTAGCTTTTTGGCTGCCATCTTACCCCTTTGATTCACGTGGAGGTTGCAAGCCACAAAAGCCCCTGTGATGTTTAAAATCTAAATTGTGGTCGCCTTAAATCAGAAGCTTCAGCTCCTGTCTAGTCTAGAGTTCTAGCCTGGTTGGGTTCTTCCTGAAGTCCTCCTCCACAAGCCTGCTTTAATCAGGAACTCCCTTAGCAAGCTGTTTGTGGAAGCTTTTTTATACATCTGGAACAGAGGCAGTCCTTACACACTGCTTCAAGGTGATTGGTTGGCATCATCCAAATCCATTGGCTTTGAAGATGTTCTCAAGTTGAGTTCACAGTCTAGCTTCTGAGAACAATACCTTCTTAAGGGATAGCCAGGTGTGATTACAATCCAGTTAACTTGAAGTAGGCTAATCAGCAGTTAATCACTCTCACTTGATTCAATCAGTCTAGATTAATCTCCAGGTGGGTCTTGGAGTATCTGCTAAATCCCATTATTTCATCACACCCCCAAATCTTTTTAAGACCAGCTACTGCCTAGAGGGGTGTATGTATATTCAGAGAAGACTAGTATCTGCATTGTGAGGGCTACTGAGTCTTTTTCAGGGCTGCTTTCCATTCTTGGTGTCCACCTGATTCACCCAACTCTCACCTGTAGCTCCAAGAAGCCTTTAGCATGCAGAGTAGCCACACCCTGGTAAACTCTCTCAGCAGACGGGCTAAACCAGGTTGAGGGTAGCTGACAAGCTGTTGGCGAGTTGGGGGGGGGGTGTCTACTCGAAGCTCATGAAGATTTCCCCTGGCAGAATGGAGAGATGTGAACAATTTGTTCCAATGGGCCATAAAGGCTGTAGAGGCAGACACTGTAGGTCACTTAGAGTTTGACTAGACACCAGCGATGCCAAGGCCATCCACTGCACCCCAGGAGATCACCGGTCGTCTTGACTTTTGTATTGCCGCTGGACTTCAATGACTCTGAAAAAGAAAATGAGGTATCACACAAGTCTGCCTCACTTAAATCCAACTTATACATGAATCAAAAGACATCACTCATACTATTTTACCAATTTTACCTAGCTCAGAGCGCTGTGGTAACAGACATGTGATGAAGCAGCTGACGCAGATACACTGGGAGCTGTAGTCCCAACCCTGCACACAGGTAGGCCAGTCTTCTCACTCAACTGAAGCAGCAGCAGGATCCAGCTGACCCATGGTGTCTGAGCATCTGTTGGGGGGGGGGGTTAAGTGACTTGCCCAGGGTCACACAGCTAGTAAATGTCAAGTGTCCGAGGCCGGATTTGAACTCAGGTCCTCCTGAATACAGGGCTGGTGCTTTATCCACTGCGCCACCTAGCTGCCCCCCTGAGCATCCTTTTTTAAGGACTACACTGTTCACCTTATGACAGAAGGGAGGAGCTAGAAAAGTTATCTTGAAATTTGTCTGCTTCACCTAACCTAACCTTGACCTGCTCATCAAGGTAGGGGGATCCCATCCTGTGGTTGAAACACAAAAAAATGTATGAAAACTTTTGCAAAGATGATTTCATTCACCATTGGTACATGAAATGTACATGTACTTATGGACACCATGAAATCCAGTAGACTTGAAAGACGAACAGTGCTTGTTGAGAAAGAATTCAGCAGGTATCAAATAAAAGCTAGCTTAGTGAAATTGGAGCTGTATACACATTTTTCTGGAGTGGCTGTAGTGATGGAAGTGCTGTGAAACTGTGAAACTAATCTAGGCGAGTGTGCCTCCTAAAAGAAGTAAACAACAAGCTCATGACAATGCAATTACCATTTTCAGGAAAGTGCCATGCCACTATCATCAGTGTTTATGCTCCACCATGGCAAACATTGATGACGAAGAAGAATTTTATGAAGACCTGGAGACCCTCATCGTCAATGTACCAAAACACAAGCTTGCAATTCTGGGTAGGCCCAGACTATCAGATATAGCAGGGAGTCCTTGGGAGCAATGGAGTCAGAAACAGCAACAGTTACTTACTACTAAAGACTTGTGCATCTCATGACCTTCCACACTTTCTCTCATTTACTTAAATGCATAAAACTTTGTGGATGCACCTTAGCAGCAAACATTGGCATTTAATTGACTATATCACTGTAAGGAGAAGAGACAGATAGTACATGAGAGTCACAAAGGCAGTGTGTGGCACAGAGTGCTAGATCAATCATAGATTCATCCTCTCCAAGCTAAATATTCACATTCAATAAAAATCACCTTAAGAAGGTATTGTTCTCAGAAGCTAAAGACTTTGAACTTAACTCCAGACCACCTTCAAGTCCAGTGAACCAATGGATTTGGATGACGCTAACCAATCAACTTGAAGCGGTGTGTAAGGACCTCCTATGCTCTGGACCTATAAAAAGCTTCCACACTCAGTCTGAGGGGAGTTCATGATTGAAGCAGGCTCATGGAGGAGGACTTGAGGAAGAACCCGACCAGGCTGGAACTCTAGGCTAAATAGGCCTTCTCTTAACTTTCTGAACTCCAGGTGAATACCTGGTATGCTTTAATAAATGCTTAATACCCAAAGACTGGTGCTAAAGCTTCTAATTTAAGGAGACCATACAATTTACAGTTTAAATGTCACAGCCAACATAAAGTTAGAAACAGTGAGCAACTTTCGGAGTTTTGGTGTACAGCACTGAACTTACTCATTTGGCCAGAAAACTCACAAACGTCAAGATTGGTTTGAAAAAAATGATGCGGAAATTCAGAAGCTGCTAAACAGAAAAATGAGAATTCTACAGGGATAGTCCATTGGTCTCTAGAAAGGTACCATTTAACTCCATCAGAAGTAAAGTTCAAGTGAAACTTAGAGAGATACATGATTCTTGGCTCAGTAAAGCAGATGAAATTCAGTATTATATTGATAGTAACAATCTGAAGTATTTTTATGATGCCCTGAAGGTTATTTATGGGCCAAAGACCTATGGTGCATCTCAATCACTACGTGTTAGGCACTGCACTAACCACTAGAGATACCACCATCTATTGTATTGTTGCTGGTTCTGCCTCTTGGAACCAAGCAGAAGTCTCTCAACCTCCTTAATATAAGATCCCTTTAAGTACTTGGAGACAGGTACATATCGTTAAAGGTAATGTTCGGATTCGTTCCTACAAAAATGACACTCCAATACCAAGTGAAGAAAATTAGATTTAATGAATATTATAGTATAGGAAAAGAGATATTGGTTTTGCAGCAGCAATAAAATAAAGTAAGCAGCCTAACAATGTAACTATTAAAGCAAGGGCAACCACTATGTAGAGATTTATTTTTATTTTATTTAAAAAAATTTTTTTTTTTTTTTGCAGGGCAAGGGGGGTTAAGTGACTTGCCCAGGGTCACACGGCTAGTAAGTGTCAAGTGTCTGAGGCCGGATTTGAACTCAGGTATTCCTGACTCCAGGGCCGGTGCTCTATCCACTGTGCCACCTAGCCGCCCCCCCACTATGTAGAGATTTAAAGGGAAAATACATCACCAAATTGGGGAAGCACCAACTCCTGGGTCCATTTGGCTGGGGGTCCCGGTACAGCCTCCCAGAGTCCTGATTGGGAATATCGTGGGCAGAATGTCCTCTTCACGGGTAAGACTCCAAAGAGGCAGGGGCTTACTTTGACTTATTATATTATATTATATTATAGTACCTTAAATAAGTGGCTTGAAGCCACCAATAGCGGCTTGTATGATGAGCTAATTTTATGACTGACACCAAGTGAGTTCACACAGGATCACTGCCAGAAAAGTTAGAATAAACATTTAGTTTCTGAGAACATACTCCTGAGAGGGAGCCAACCCCCCAGGACTACTACTGGAATTGTTTATAGTCCCTAGGAATGGCTAGTTCCTGGGAACCTTAGGCAGTTAATCGGTGAGATATGCCTAGAAGGGACCCGGCCAGGATCCCAGCAGGGTATCCTCCTTCACCTTCCCACTCTCGGCCAAAACAGGCAATTTTCCACATTAAGCTATAGCTAGAGTTAGAAGAAAACATCTGGGAGTTCATAGAGGGGACAAATACAGGCTTGTGAGCTAGGCCTATGCCTGGATGATCTTCTAATATTCATTTACCTTTCAAGGTATCGTGTCACAACTTACCCAGTGCCCCAACTCTTCTCTTCCCTACACTAATTATGCCCAATTCATTCAACCAATTCTTATGTGACATGGCCTCAAGGGCTCTCACTGCTTTAGTCATCCTCTTCTAAACATCTTCCAGCTTACAACTGTGTCCTTAGAAATTGGTGCCTAAGGGGCAGCTAGGTGGTACAGTGGAAAAATATCTACTTGGACTCTGAGGTAGCATTAACTGACTCCCCCTCTGCCTTTTGTTTTAACTGAGGCATGTAGACATGAACTAGAAATTCAGGGACTAAATTCTACCTAGTATCAAAAGAGCATTAAAAGAAATTAGATCTAATAAAAACCGTGCAGTGATAGCCTGTAATTCTCAGATCAAAGTCTGTCACAACATAATCCACATGGTATTTTCCATGAAGTTTCCCAGTAAATAAATGTGTGAGGGCCTTGAAGAAGAAACTTTTACTACTTTAAAATTCTCCTTTGTACAACTATATAACTATTTATGTAGAAAAGAAACAAACATTTACAAGGTCAAGCTGGAGCCCAAAGAAATATTATAGAACAGAGAGCATAGCAGAGGCAACTAGGATGGAGAAGAGCCTTGAGTCCATGCTATAGAAGGGTTTGTTGAAGAAAATAGATATTATAGACCAGAAAAGAGAAGGCTCAGGGAGTTCATAATAGGACACAGAAGACAGGACCACCTTGAAATAGAAGCTGGTGACCACTTAGCATGATTTCTTCCAAGTATGAGTTGGACTAGATGGTCCAATCAAGATCCCTTCTAGGGCAGCTAGTTGGCACTATATTACATAGGAGTGCTGGGCCTGGCATCAGGAGTTCAAATCCAACCTCAGACACTTAACCCTGTTTGCCTCAGTTTCCTCATCTGTAAAATGAGCTAGAGAAGGAAATGGCAAAACACTCCAGTATCTCTGCCAAGAAAACCCAAAATGGGGTCACGAAGAGTCAAACACAATTGAAGACAACTGAAAGATCCCTTCCAATTCTAAAAGACCAATATATTTTAAGTACCTCATTTTATAGATGAAACTAAGGTCCCAAAATATTAATTGACTTGCTTACGGTTCCACAATTATTAAGTCAGATTTTACAGTCAGTTCCACTGACTCTAAATTTGTCTCGTTGTAACTTCTCATTTCTGCTAGTTCTACCCTCCGAGGACAAGGAGACATACCTGACATAGAAGATACCTGAAGATAATCACAGAGGCCTCTCTGAGCAAGTTCTCCACCCCCACCCCAACAGTCTCTATTTAAAGAATCCTGGTACCACGACTAACTAGTTGTGTTGACTAGTCAGTGATTTGGTCAAGGGGTCTTCACCTTTTTTACTCCATGGACCCCTCTGGCCCAGAGACCCCTTTTCAGAAGAATAGTTTTTAGATGCATAAAATAAAATGCATAGGACTGTGAAGGAAGCCAGTGATATTGAAATGCACTTATCACAATGGTAAAAAAAAAAATTTCACTGATCCCAAGTTAAGAACCTTTGAGTTGAAGCTATCTATTCCCATATGAAAAAATGCTCTAAATCTCTAATGATTAGAGAGATGCAAATTAAAATAACTCTGAGGTACCACCTGACACCTATCAGATTGGCTAAAATGACAAAAAAGGAAAATAATCAATGTTGGAGAAGCTGTGGGAAAATTGGAACATTAATCCATTGCTGGTGGAGCTGTGAACTGATCCAACCATTCTGGAGAGCAATTTGGAATTATGCCCAAAGGGCGATAAAGCTGTGCATACCCTTTGACCCAGCAATACCACTTTTGGATCTTTTTCCCAAAGAAATCATGGAAGGGGGAAAGGGACCCACAAGTACAAAAATATTTATAGCTGCTCTTTACGTGGTGGCAAGGAATTGGAAGTTAAGGGGGTGCCCATCAATTGGGGAATGGCTGGACAAGTTGTGGTATATGAATACAGTGGAATACTATTGTGCTGTAAGAAATGATGAGCAGGAGGAGTTCAGAGAAACCTGGAGGGTCTTGCCTGAGCTGATGATGAGTGAGATGAGCAGAACCAGAAGAACATTGTACACAGTATCATCAACATTGAGTGTTGATCTACTGTGATGGACTATATTCTTCTCACCAATGCAATGGTACAGAAGAGTTCCAGGGAACTCATGATGGAAAAGGATCTCCAAATCCAAGAAAAAAAAAAAAGAACTACGGAATATAGATGCTGAATGAACCATACTATTTCTTTTGTTTTTGGTGCTGTTATTTTTTTCTATTTTGAGGTTTTTCATCAGTGCTCTGATTCTTTCTCTTATAACATGACTAATGCAGAAATAGGATTAATGTTATTATGTGTATATATGTATATATATGTATATATGTATGTGTATATATGTATGTGTATATATGTATGTGTATATATGTATGTGTATATATGTATATATGTATGTGTATATATGTATGTGTATATATGTATGTATATGTATGTATGTATGTGTGTGTGTATATATATATATATATATATATACCTATATCAGATTACCTGCTGTCTAGGGGAGGGAGAAAGGGAGGGGAGGGAGGGAGAAAAATCTGAAATTGTAAAGCTTGTATAAACAAAAGATGAGAACTATCTTTACATGTAATGGAAAAATAAAATAAAATACTTTATTAATTAAAAAAAAAAAGAACCTTTGAGTTGGAGAAACTCCAAAATTCTAAGATCTACCATGTCATTGGTTTTACGTTTCCATTAGTCTTACCCTAGGGGCTGCTAGGTGGCGCAGCGGATAAAGCACCAGCCCTGGATTCAGGAGAATCTGAGTTCAAATTCTGTCTCAGACACTTGACACTTACTAGCTGTGTGACTCTGGGCAAGTCACTTAATCCTCATTGTCCCACCAAAAAAAAAAAAAAATTCTTGCCCTAAACTAAGCCATGAATTAGCTTGCAAGTCTCTTTTATGTTCTCCATGACTGCCATGTCAGGTGGTGATGCTTTTCCTCAGTGTTTCTCATGCTTGATTTCTCCATTTCATCGGCTGCTCAATAAATGTTTGCTGAATGAATAAATTGACAAATAAGTGCACACCAAAATAGAGGCCAGTGAAGTGTAGTAGGGCAGATGTTGAATTTGGAGTAAATTGTTTGGGGTTTGGTGTGACAATAGGAAAGCCTCTCAAACTCACTGATGCTTATTATATGTATGACCTTGGGCTGATCATTTAATTTCATTGGGCCAAGGTTTCCTTATATGTACCATGAAGGGATTGGACTAGATGGCCTCTACTGGCCCTTCCAGATCTATAATCTATAATCCTTGGGCCACCATTTTCTCATCTACAGAACCCAAAGCTTAGATTAGTTTATCTCTAATGACCTTTCTTGCCCTAAAACTTGGGATCCTGGAAGGTAGGTGGATTGTAATGTCTATAGTAGGCCCAGTCTTACCATGTTCAATAAGTGCCAATAAATTAGTAGTGGACAATTGATTGTGAAAATTTGGTTCATTTCTTTTTCTTTTTCTTTCTTTTCTTTTCTTTTTTTCTTTTTTTTTTTTGGTGAGGCAATTGGGACTAAGTGACTTGCCCAGGGTCACACAGCTAGTAAGTGTCAAGTGTCCAAGGCTGAATTTGAACTCAGGTCCTCCTGAATCCAGGGCCAGCACTCTATCCACTGTGCCACCTAGCTGCTACTTGGTTCATTTCTAATAGTATTAATGATATTCACCATGAAGGGAAAAAGGAATAACTGATACTTTAATAATAATTCATCCCCTACTCCTCCTCCATCTTCTTGACAACTCCACCAGCAGCCTTGCCTCTTGGACCAGAAACCACATCCTGGAGACTTTAACCTGTTCATCTCTGGAATGTCTACCCTGTGTTCCTGCTGGCCCACAACTTCAGGCAGACTCAAGGACTGTACTGTAATATTTTCAGTATAAACATTTATACCTCAGAAACTGGCAAATGCTCCAAATCGGGGATTGTTTTGTGGATTGTCTAAGCTAAGGAAAGGATAGAGAAAATGTTAATAATGTAAATTAAACTTAAAAGTGTGTCAAGAGTAAGAAATTTTTTTTCTGGAAAGCTGGTTGTTAAACATTTACTAGCAACCCCCTAGAAAACCCCCAATAGTGCTTCATTTAATTTCCTACTCCCTGCCCATTTTAAAACTATGATCAAATCAACTGTGCCATTGTTCTTGGGAGTTTGTCAATCTACTTTCCTATGGCCCCCTCCCAGTAACTTTCCTAACCCAAGGTTCTCCGGCAATATATGAAGCCCTTGAGGTCAGAAACTGTCTTTGCTTTGCTTTGTATTTAAATCTCCCCAATCATTCATTTTTATATAATGTTTTAAAATCTGCAAAGCACTTTACAGACACCATGACTTTTGAGACTGTGATCATATCAGTTTCACATATGAGAAAGCTGAGGCAAATAGACCTTAAGTGACTTGCCCAAGGTGACAAGGCTAGTAAGTCGCTGAGGTAGGATTTGAACCTGGACCATCCTGACTTTCAGTTCATAACCCTTTCCGCTATGTCATGTTGCCTCCCTGAAAAGAATATGGCATCCAAAAAAAAAAAAAAAAGGATATGGCATCAAGGACAATTTGGGCTGCTGTCTTTTGCAGCAAATTCAATCATTAGTTAACCTTAAGGTATAATCACATCTGCCACACAGTTACTGCCTAAAATTCCTTTGGCTTCTGATTAGCATGTACTAAGGGTCAGTTCCCTGGAGGCACATTAGCTTGGTAATAAGGAACTAAATATCAAACCTGACAGTTTGGCATGGAAAAGGAGGAAACTGTGGTGTGGTGTGTGGGGTTTGTTTTTTTTGGGGGGGGGGGTGAGGGGGTGGGAATGAAAAAAGCCTAACTAGCTAAAAGTAGGAATAAGAATAATTATTCTATTCACAACATCTGTGGGGAGGGAGAAAGTAGAGATGATAGAGCATAAGGTCTGGAGTCAGGAAGACCTGAGTTCAAATCATACCTCAGACATTAGCCCTGTGACCCTGGACAAGTCACTTAATCTCTATCTGCCTCAGTTTCTTCATTTGTAAAATGGGGAAAGTAATAACACCTACTTCAGGGGCATTGTGAGGATCAACTGAGATAATATTTGTAAAACTCTTAGCACAATGTGTGGCACATGGCTAAAAATAAAGAAAGAGGAAACATTGTTCAGTTTGGAGTTTTGATTTTGCCCAGGCAGGGAGACAGTGAAGTTTTCTGCTATTATTTGGTGACTGGAAGAACTTTTTGGGGGTCCTGTTTCCAAACCAAACCCTAATTCCATTTCTAACCTCAGGTGTTCCACCCAGAATGATGACAAATTCACTATGTTTTGACTTATTGATAAGACTGTGTTTGAAGACAATCAATTTGGTATGAGTCAACAGGTAGTTTAGAAGTTCTGGGAAATTGAATCACAGAGGGAACACATAATGAAAGAATGATGGATGCAGACAGAAAAAAAGTTCATGTGCAAACTCTGATTTCTGGCTCCATGGCCTATTTCTCCTTTTTTCTTTATTGATAGGGCTCAAAGTGGCCTCCCCGTAGCTTCTGACCACCGATCCTTGTTCTGTCCTTCAGGGACAAGAGGAATAAGCCTAATCAAATTAGTTTGGTGAAGTAAGGAATGAGTTGTGGAAGCCATGTATATACCCCTCTCCCAAAGCATATTCCCTTAGCCCATTATTTTAGCTGCAAATATAGCAGTAAGCTGTATGGTTTTCCTCACATGGAATAAGAGCAGCAGCATAATAATAACTTAGGGGGAAAAACCTAGAACAAATGTATGGCTCCTCAATATGACTTAGTGTCCAGTTTCCCAACCAACTTCCTTCTTTCCCCTCCTTCCTTCCTTTCTTTGTCTGTCTCTCTTTTTCTTTCTTTCTTCTCTTTTTTGTTTCTTTCTCTTCCTCTTTCCTTCATCCCTCCTTTCTTTTTTCTTTTTCCTTCTTTCCTTCCTTCCTCCCTCTTTCTCTCTTCCTTTCTTCCTTCCTTCTTTCCTTCCTTCCTCCCTCTTTCTCTCTCCCTTCCTTCCTTCCTTCCTTCCTTCCTTCCTTTCTTTCTTTCTTTCTTTCTTTCTTTCTTTCTTTCTTTCTTTCTTTCTTTCTTTCTTTCTTTCTTTCTTTCTTTCTTTCTTTCTTTCTTTCTTTCTTTCTTTCTTTCTTTCTTTCTTTCTTTCTTTCTTTCTTGGCTCAGCTCTGTAGATTCCCTGCATCTTTCCTCTTGTTTAAATTAGTCTTGTCCAGGTACCATCATTTTCATTGCCTCCCAGATCCCATTTTGGCAGAGGAGGTGAAATAGTGTGGGCAGCTGGAAGAAGAGTAATTATGCTGTTCAAAATGAACTAGCAAGACTGGGAAATTAAATTGTACTGGGCTTTTTCTGCCCCCCTTCCAGTCTTGAGGGGTTAGTTGAATGGATGCTGGCAAAGCACTGGAGGCATAGCTCAGAGCACAGCTGTCAGGTTCAGAGGCAGAGCTGGATGGCTGCAGAAGCAACATTCAAGCAGATGCCTACAAGGAAACTGAAATGGGATAACAACTTGGAAAGAATGCAACTCAGAGCTCAGCTCCCACATCCAGTAATTAAAAGGCAGGCGCTTCATTCTGGTTGACAAGATTCAAAGGGACAGCAGTATCCTCTTCCATTTTGTTTTCAGCCACAGAATGCAGCCTTACCGACTTGTCTTGTCTAGACCTTTTTCTTTTCCTATTATTCATTAAATGCCAGGGTTGAAAGTATCCTTGGATACTTGGATACTTCAACATGATCATGTTAGAGAAGAGAAAAATGAAGTCCAGGTTGCACAAGTTAGAAGAAGACCTGGGGCTAGCACCTGGTGTCTGGAATCCCAATTCTGTTAATTTTCTACTCCAGTCAAAAGTATAATGGAAGGGAGGAAGGAAGGAAGGAAGGAAGGAAGGAAGGAAGGAAGGAAGGAAGGAAGGAAGGAAGGAAGGAAGGAAGGAAGGAAGGAAGGGAGGAAGGGAGGGAGGGAGGGAGGGAGAAAGGAAGGAAAAGGAAGGAAGGAAGGAAGGAAGGAAGGAAGGAAGGAAGGAAGGAAGGAAGGAAGGAAGGAAGGAAGGAAGGAAGGAAGGAAGGGAGGGAGGGAGGGAGGAAAGAAGGGAGGGAGGGAGAAAAAGGTGAAAGGAAGGAAAAGAAAGGAAGGAAGGAGGGAGGGAAGGGAAGGAAGGAGGGAGGGAGGGAAGAGAAGAAGAGAGGGAGGGAGGAAGGAAGAAGGGAGGGAAGAAAGGAAGAAGGGAGGAAGGAAAAAGGAAGGAAGAAGTGAGGGAGGGAGAAAGGAAGGAAGGAAGAAAGGAAAGGAGGGGAGGAAAGGAGGGAAGGAGGAAGGAAGGAAAGAAGGAAGGAAAGGAGATAGGGAGGAGGGCAGCTAGGTGGTACAGTGGATGGAGCACTGGCCCTGGAGTCAGGAGTACCTGAGTTCAAATCTGGCCTCAGAACATTGACACTTACTAGCTTCGTGACCCTGGGCAAGTCACTTAACCCCAATTGACTCACCAAAAAAAAAAAAAAAAAGATAGGGAGGGAAGAAGGAAAGAAGGAATGAAGGAGGGGAGGAAGGAGGAAGGGAAGGAAAGGAAGGGAAAGAGAGGGAGGAAGGAAGGAAGAAGGGAAGGAAGGGAGAGTGAATTGATAAGAAAGAGTGATTTATGCAATTCTGAAATGTGGCAGGTACACCTGGTTCTTTGAGTACTTGACAGGAAAAAAACATGATGACAGTGGGCAGTGAAGCTGCAATCACACTAATAAGACTCAGAGGATATAGAGGCAAATAGGCACAGAAAGTACAAAGACAAGCAGTGAAAAGGAAAGGGTACAGAGGCAGATGGAGTGGGGACAGGGATAGGGTGGTAGAGGAAGGCAGGAAACATGGGAAGAGGATGGGGAGGGAGAAAGGCACAGAAAATTACTCATATAACCATGGATTAGAGTCGGGAGTGTTCAGCAGCACGGGCCCTTTGGAGATGGAAGAGGACTCAGTGGAGCAGGAGCTTACAGGGCTCATAGGGGTTTTTTTTTGGGGGGGGACAGACTATTATCTGGCCGCCTTGGGGAGAGTTCATTAACATATCTAAATCATCTCAAAGCTCTCAGTTCAAAATTGAACATAGCCTCCTCATCTCAAGTTGTCCGTAACATTTGGTGTTCTGCTGGTCCTACTGCAGATGTCTGGAACATATCTGAGATTCACATGTCACAGGACCAAAAGGCTCTGACAGCAGAGCCTAGATGGCTTCCCCTCATTCAGTACATATTACCAAGATGTATTTTCTTTTCTTTCTTTTTTTTTTTTTTTGGTGAGACAATTGGGGTTAAGTGACTTGCCCAGGGTCACACAGCTAGTAAGTATAAAGTGTCTGATGCTGGATTTGAACTCAGGTCCTCCTGAATCCAAGGTCAGTGCTCTATCCACTGTGCCACCTAGCTGCCCCCCAAGATGTATTTTCTGGTTAATATTTGATACAGTTTGCACAGTGTGATCCTTTTATCTTTGAGACAGTTTACATGGGACTTCTAGGTTCCCCTTTGTAATTTTACTTCCTGCTATTGCTACTTTATACAGGTTACATACAAATTTACTATACTCTCTGGAGAAGGGTGGGATCAGGCAGGGGGACCAGAAGAAGATACAATTATTATTATTTTTTTTTTTGGTGAGGCAATTGAGGTTAAGTGACTTGCCCAAGGTCACACAGCTAGTTAAGTGTCAAGTATCTGAGGCCAGATTTGAACTCAGGTCTTCCTGAATCCAGGGTCAGTGCTTTATCCACTGCTCCACCTAGCTGCCCAGAAGATACAATTTGTTTTGGTTTTGGTTTTGGTTTTGGTTTTGGTTTTGGTTTTTGTAGGGCAATAGGGGTTAAGTGACTTGCCCAGGGTCACACAGCTAGTAAGTGTCAAATGTCTGAGGTCGGATTTGAACTCAGGTACTCCTGAATCCAGGGCCGGTGCTTTATCCACTGCGCCACCTAGCCGCCCCCAAAGATACAATTTTTAATGGAAGGAAGGAAGGAAGGAAGGAAGGAAGGAAGGAAGGAAGGAAGGAAGGAAGGAAGGAAGGAAGGAAGGAAGGAAGGAAGGAAGGAAGGAAATAGAGCTCACACAGAATCTTTTTTATTCATGACCTACTTATTACTCACCAGATAAATCATCTAGAGCAAAAGACTGGAACATTTAAAGTATAGAAGAAAGGTTTTATACATTTAATCTTCTGTGCTAAATTGTCAGCCTCTGTACAGTGGTTTTATTCAGTACTTTGCAAAGAGTGCATTCTGCATGGTATCCGGTAAATATTTAGTGAATAAATGTTTTAATATGAGAGTGAGCATTTTGAGAGAACACAGTAAGTAGAAGGCCGGGCCTGGAGTAAGGAAGACCTGAATTCAAATTCAGCCTCAGACATTTACTAGCTATGTGAACCTGGGCAAGTCACCCTGTTTGTCCCAGTTTCTTCATGTGCAAAATGAGCTGGAGAAGAAAATGGCAAATCATTTCAGAATCTTTGCCAAGAAAACCTCGGATGAGGTCATAGAGAGTCAAACATGACTGAAACAACTGAACAACAATAGCATGTTATGGAAAGAATTTTGAATTTGAAGAAGGTCTAGGTTCAAAGCCCATCGTGGCCACTAGCTACTAGTATGAACTTGGACAAAATGACAGAAATTTTATGGGCTTTGGTTTCCTCATTTGTTTAAAAAAATTAATATGAGTGTGTCAGCCTAGATAATATCTAAGGTCCCTTCTAGCTCTAAATTTATGGTTCTATTTTTATCACCAAAAAGATTTCTCTGAATCTGTCAAATAAATGATAATATCTGTAGAAGAAGCAATCCAAATAGCTAACCCTAGCTTACAGCTTATTTTATTTTATTTTATTTTATTTTTGGTGAGGCAATTGGGGTTAAGTGACTTGCCCAGGATCACACAGCTAATAAGTGTTGTGTGTCTGAGGCTAGATTTGAACTCAGGTCCTCCTGACTCCAGGGCCGGTGCTCTATCCACTGTGCTACCTAGCTGCCCCAGCTTATTTTATTTTATTTTGTTTTATTTATTTATTTTTTTTTAGTGAGGCAATTGGGGTTAAGTGACTTGCCCAGGGTCACACAGCTAGTAAGTGTTAAGTGTCTGAGGCTGGATTTGAACTCAGGTACTCCTGACTCCAGGGCCGGTGCTCTATCCACTGTGCTACCTAGCTGCCCCAGCTTATTTTATTTTATTTTGTTTTATTTATTTTTTTTTTTTAGTGAGGCAATTGGGGTTAAGTGACTTGCCCAGGGTCACACAGCTAGTAAGTGTTAAGTGTCTGAGGCTGGATTTGAACTCAGGTACTCCTGACTCCAGGGCTGGTGCTCTATCCACTGCGCCACCTAGCTGCTCCCTTATTTTATTTTATTTTATTTTATTTATTTATTTTTTTTGCAGGGCAATGGGGGTTAAGTGACTTGCCCAGGGTCACACAGCTAGTAAGAGTCAAGTGTCTAAGGCCGGATTTGAACTCAGGTCCTCCTGAATCCAGGGCCGGTGCTTTATCCACTGCGCTACCTAGCTGCCCCCCTTATTTTATTTTTAAGGCTTAATTTCTCTATCTTTTAGTATAGGGGCTCCTCCTAGGCCAACCACCCACAATTGTATAAACTGTGTGTCTTCTAATAGAAGAGGAAGAAAATTTGTTTGTCTGGTAAGAAGCTACAGTCCTTTCCTCCAGTAAGAATAACTCCAAAGGGATATATTTTTGGAACATGCTTCAACCTGCTTCTTTTTTTCCTTTTTAAAAATTTTTTTCAACCTACTTCTATATTGTATGTGTTTTTCTTCTAGAATACATGTGAGATGGGCATGTCCATGAGCAGTTCTGAAGTGAGTTCTGTAAAGCAGAAAGATTCTATCGCTAGCCATGTGCTTCGTGCATGTGGGGGATGAGAGGGTATTTCCAATGCATGAAGTCCAAAGGTGGGATAAGCTTCCAGAAAGAAGAGGTTTAGGGGACATGAAGGGGAAAGACTTGGAGAGTCAGGAATGCGGCCTAGAGAGGAAAGAGCTTTAATGGTTGCCCATCTAACTGCCTAGGCACAATGGGTATATTGCCTGAAAAAAATAGGAAACAAACTGGGCCATGAAGAATACATAATCATCACAGTAGACTTAGAATCAGGATTCTAAGTCTAATCTAAGTAGACTCTAATCATTGTGTGGGGTTTCAAGCTATAAAGTCCCTTTAGATCATGTTGTTTAACTTCCATTCCACTTCAGAAGTAAAGAAACTGAACCCAAAAGAAATCAAGTGACTTCTCCAAGGTCACACAGGCAGGACCAGGAGTTGAGTCTATATTCTCTGACAACAGGGCCAATGTACTTGTCACCCACTGGACCACAGCTCCCTCTGCCAAATAGTTCTTCCATTTTACCTTGAACAAGACTTGTAGCTTATATAGGCAGGACAACCACTTCTTTCTCTACAAAGGGAGAAGAAATATGCTTAGCAATAACCAACTTCCCTGCATCAGTGAGAGTGCTTTGAGAGCTTTGAATGGGACAAAAATAAAACAAGGTAATGGGTGTTATCAATGCTTACTGATTGAGGAAAGAACTAATTCCACAATGATGTTTTCACTGTTACTACAAGCATCTTAACAGCGGAACTAAGCAACCATGGAGGGATAGTATAGGCACCCTATAGAAAGGTTCTTTGCTCTGCCTCCCTGTAGGATGGTTCTTTCGGCTCCATTTGGGGATAGTAGTATTGGTCTGACTCTGAGCTCAGATGTGAACCCGCAATCCAGCACTTTGTACAAAGATGCTGCACTTGGGCAGCTAGGTGGCACAGTGGATAAAGCAGTGGCCCTGAATTCAGGTGGATCTGAGTTCAAATCCAGCCCCAGACACTTGACACTTACTTGCTGTGTGACCCTGGGCAAGTCACTCAACCCTCATTGCCCCACAAAAACAAACAAACAAAGATGCTACCCTCTATTACAAAGGGGCTTTGAAAACACACAGTTCAAGCCCCCAAGCCCCAACACAAAAGTAGCTGGATGATTTGGGGCAATCAACTCTCTTCTCAAGAGCTCATGGAACTGGTTCCTGGTACTCCTGGCATGAGGAGGAATTCCAGCTACAACAATCAAGTTGTTGATTCCCTTGGTACCACAACTTTGCCAGTCATTCCAGTGTAATCAAGATAATAAATCCTGATATGGGAATGGATGTTGAATTATATCAAGGTAATTCGGGTGCTTGACAGGCAGCAGGACCCTTTGTATTAGATATCACTGAGAAGTAAATGTCTTGTTTAATTCCTTCTATAGTAACAAACACAAAGAGGTTTTATTAACTGCAAAAGGAGATAAAGCATTTTTGCCATAGCTATAACTAGGAATGTTTGTACCCAGCACACATACTATGCCCAAGGCAAGCAGCAAGGATTGCACCTTCAGTTGGTGGGGAGAATAAGCTAGTTCTAGAAGGACCTCACTTCATCCTGCCATTTGGTAAGCTCCCTATTTTAACTAATTATTCTAGGTAATTAGATGTTAAGGTCTGTTATTTTTATTACTACTGAAAGACAAGTGCCCTGGAAAAAAGCACCAGTCACCTAACCCTACTTCTGTCTCTGAACTTTATTTTCCTTTATGATGCCCTTCCACATCTCCCACACTGTCAAGAGAAATTCTGGATATAGTTTCAGGATATCCATTTGGTCCCCTCCACTTTCCAAACTCATCCCTCACTCCATCCCACTATCAATAGGGAAGAGCACACTTTGTACCTCTGAAATATTGGCTGCTTTCTTCAGAAGAGTGCCCAGTCAAGTCATTATTTCATTAATTCATTATTTTACCTTTCCCTTTTTCTTTGATGGGTGTGTCTAAAGCACATCAATGATTAGAACCCACCCCACATTATAAGCCAAGAGCAATGCAATTTATAGAAACCGTACCGACATGAAAGCCGCCTTATCTCCGGAAAGGACTCCTTCAAAGAAAGAAACCTAGGCTTTGCTTCTCATGAGCAATGAAGGCGAATGCTATCATTTTAAAGCTTGTCAAATGTTGAACACTAGAGGGAGACATTCACGTGAGGAAAATCAGAAAGACTGAGAAGAGCCATCGGTTGTAAAGTTATCATCGCCAGAAAAATTTTGATTGGCGCCCTAGAAAAGAGCATTTCTTTTCTAGGACAGAACCATGCCTATAACTGCATATTATGCACGGCTCTGGGCTGAAAGGCATAAAATTTCCACATCTCCCCCCCTCCCCCCTCCCCGTTTTTCCAAAGCTACTAGCAGGGCCTGGAGAAGAAAATTTGACCAAGAGGAGCAAATCATAGGTTATCTGTAAACAAGAGAGTATGCGTAGAGTTCCATCATCTGCCTCTGGTAAATTTTCCGGGACAGATGAGACAACCAGCCTAGGGCAGCCTTTTAAACAAATAGGAAAAACCTAGGGGCGTGTGCATTTGTTACCAGCTCATCATCCTTCCTCCACGAGTTACCTGTAATGAATGAGCAGGGCGTCTTCGCCATTCATCTAGCACAAATGGATATTCACTGAAGCAGGTTCTGTAGGGACTTTTTTTGTACGTGTATCATTTGGTTGTTGTCATGCAGAAGAAACACTGGTTCTGCTTGGCGTCAGAGGGTAGAACCAGGAACAACCGGTAAAAGTTTGAAAGAGATTTAGGAAAAGATTTAAGGAAAAACTTCCTAACAATTAGAGCAATCCCCAAATAAATAAGATGCCTTGGGAAGGAAGAAAACAAGCATTTATTAAGCACCAATTATGTGCCAAGTACTATGCCAAGCACTTTTTTTTTTTTGGTGAGGCAATTGGGGTTAAGTGACTTGCCCAGGGTCACACAGCTAGTAAATGTTAAGTGTCTGAGGTCGAATTTGAACTCAGGTACTCCTGAATCCAGGGCCGGTGCTCTATCCACTGTGCCATCTAGCTGCCCCTATGCCAAGCACTTTTAAGAATATCTCATTTACTTCTCACATCTCACATTTCATTTACTTCTCTATCTCCTGTGAAGGAGGTGCTATTATAATCCCCATTTTTATAGTTGGGGAAACTGAGGCAGACAGAGGTTAAATGAGTTGCCCAGGGTCACCCAGCTAGCAAGTGCCTGAGGCTGGATTTTAATATAGGTATTCCTAACTCTAGGGGCCCCTCCCACCCCCACTCTATCCACTGTGCTGAGGTAGTAGGTTCCCTCTCCCAAGGAGTCTTCAAGCAGAGATTGTATTTGTATGTTATGTTCTTCTTCTTCTTTTTAATGTGGGGCAATGAGGGTTAAGTGATTTGCCCAGGGTCACACAGCTAGTAAGTGTCAAGTGTCTGAAGTCAGTTTTGAACTCAAGTCCTCCTGAATCCAGGACCGGTGCTTTATTCACTGCCCCACCTAGCTGCCCCTATGAGTTATGTTCTAAAAGAGATACTTCTTCATAGTCAATGATGTCCCCTCCATGTATGAGATGTTGTATGATCCCTGACTTCGTCCTATATATGATTCTATTTTGGAGCTTCCTAACCTATGGATCTACAACTCCTAGGAGGCTGAAGAGTTGTTGCAAGGGATCTGTAAATTAGTATAGACATTAAACACTTCCATCTTTACATTTATTTAGCCGCAACAAAATGTCCAGTGTGAGTAATGGACTTTGTGTCAAAAATTTTTATACAGATTTTACACTCAATTATGCTTTATTTTAAAATAAAAATATACTTAATTAAAACCAATGAGTATAATAATATTATAATTGCTATATTTAAATAGAACACATCATTTAGAGAAAGATTTAAATAAATAAAAACAACTAGGTACAATCGATATGATTGGGCACCTTACTGGTTCCTATTTCACTGTTGTGAACAACTGCTTAAGCTGATCTTCCTGCCTTCCCCAACCCCAGGTTGAATAGACCTAATTCTACCATAACCTCTCTCCTCATGGGTGTGATTTTTCAGAGATTCGCCATAGTTTTGAGATCACAGGCCAGCTTTATACATAGATTCCTTGTAGATGACTTTCATTTACTCTATTTCAAGAGCTAGCTGTGCTACTCTCTCTTCCCTCTGGTCTCAACTACTGAATGAAACTTTTCAGACTTATCCCTGGCTTGTTTTTCCCCCTTTGCTTCTTTCAAAGTTTTAGACTGGAGCAGCTAGGTGGTGCAGTGGATAAAGCACCAGCCCTGGATTCAGGAGGACCTGAAATATGACCTCAGTCACTTGACACTTACTAGCTGTATGACCCTGGGCAAGTCACTTAACCCTCATTGCCCCACCAAAAAAAAAAAAAACCTCAAAAAAGTTTTAGACTGAATGTTACTGTAAATACTTTCTGCTCATTACAAGGAAGACTGGGATTCCTGCATCTTTTTTTTCTATAAGCAGAAGAAAGAAAAAGGTCATAAACAAACTGGATCACAGGTTTCTGGTTTGAATCCTGGCTCTGCTACTTATTATCTGTGTGATAGAGTGAGTTGCTGCCCACACTGGGCCTCAGTTTTCTCATCTATAAAATGAGCATATTGGAGTTGATAAGCAGTGGCAAACTCAAATGGGGGGGGGAGACCATTAAGCCACTCAAAAGGATCCCTGTAGGTTGGATCTTGACTTTGTTTTAAAGTATGATGCTATTCATGTTTTATTGTATTTTTATTTCTTTTTTCTTTTTTTTTAGTGAGGCAATTGGGGTTAAGTGACTTGCCCAGGGTCACACAGCTAGTAAGTGTTAAGTGTCTGAGGCCTGATTTGAACTTAGGTACTCCTGACTCCAGGGCCGGTGCTCCATCCACTGCGCCACCTAGCTGCCCCCTATTTCTTTTGTTAAATATTTTCCACTTACAGTTTAATCTGGCTCAGCTGCACGGTCTGCTCTGAATGACTGCTAAGGTTTTTTTCTACCTCTGAATCCTACAACTGTATAACCCTAAGACCTGCGTTTGTCAATGTAATTCTCCCTTGGCTTGTTCCCAACAAAATACAGGTTTGACAGCCTGAGTGATAGCTGCCAAACTTTTTGCCCTCTGAACACATAGTTTACAATATTGCTAATGTGCACAGTAAGTGTCAAGTGTCTGAGGCCAGATTTGAACTTAGGTCCTCCTGAATCCAGGGCTGGTGCTTTATATACTGCACCACCTGGCTGCATCTCCATCTCACTATTAAAAATATGTATGTATGCATGTACATTTTTATCATTGAAATGTGTTATAAGATGCTTCATGGATTTAAATGGTGTGTTTATCTGAGTTTAATTTGTGCAAATGAGAATTTATGATACCTCTACACACACCAAACTTGCATGTGTACATATACCCACATATCCACTTACACATGTGCACACATGCACACAGAGTGCAGACTGACCTTTCTCATCTTTAGAGTAACAAGGGCACTAGTTAGACTGAGATTGCAATGAAAACTTATCTGTTTGTTCCAAAACTCATTAAACCCAAATATTGTGGACAATCCCATTTGCTTGTGCATTCCGGCCAGCCAAGGGGAGAGGAACAGAGCAAGAGAAACCTTAGTGGTTTTTAGAGGAAGACCTCAGAAATCATTCAGTCTAATTTCTTCATTTTATCGACTAGGAAGCTGAAACATGGACCAGGAAAGTCCCTGTTTGAACTTTAACAACAAGGTTATAATAACAGGTTTTTAAAATGACTAATTAAATTGTGTGTGCTTTGGGAGTGAGAGTTGAGCCAGACCTGTAGTTTCATCACTGTAGGAAACTTCCAGTGTCTACACTCCTATCCTGCATCTCATCTGCCACTTGTCATCTTCGAGAGATGCCTAGAACAAGAAGACATTGAGTGATTTGTCTATGATCTCACAGCTAGTATGTGCCTGACTCCAAAACTGACCCTGTGTTTACTAGGCCATTCTCTCTCTCTCTCTCTCAGCTAAAGAACTAACTTTAGGTAGTTTTGCAGGACAACTTGAACATGAAGAAAATGGCTATGAAGATTGTTGGCTTGTAATTTTGAGAAATAAAACAAAAATCACAAAAGACCTGGCCTTTGTCCTATTTTTCAAGAGAAACTTGCGGGGGGGGGGGGGTGTTAAGGAAAATAATAACTCTTAATAAAATGTGTTGATACAATGGAAAGAGCAATAAAGTGGGAGTCAAAGGACCTGGGATCAAATCCTGACTTTATCACTTTCTAGCTTTGTGAATTTGGGGAAGTCTCAAACTGGTTGGGCTCACTCGGTTTCCTCATTTGTAAAGGGATAAGCTTGAAGGTTATTTCTAGCTCTAAAGGTAAAATCCTATGACCTAGAAAAAAGAATCAAAGTCTATGGTAGAAAATGCCAACCTTAACAAGCCCCCTCAAAATAAAGCAAATATGATTCGGTTATAGAGATAAGGATTACCCTTGGTTGCAGGGGGTGGAGTTAAAAGACCTGGGTCTGAGACCAGTTCTGTCACTTATTTACACCTTGACCAATTCACTACACTACATCTGTAAAATGAGATTGCACTTGGGTATGTTATTATAGGGAACTGTTGTTCTTGGATGAGTTGAATTGGACAGCTTCTGAGGTCAGTTCAATTCTTAGATTCTGTGAACCTGTGAGTAGGTAATCTTTAACCACATTTCCACTTAGATAATCAAGTAAAATTGTTTGTTTTTCAGTAGTGTGCCACATCAACAGAAAATTTGGGGAAGAACATTGATTTTTTTTACTATAATTACTAATTAATCCAAGCCTATTAGATACCTACTGGTACCTGGAAGTGGACAGTTTCACAATAGTACTGACTAGCAGGTGGGGTTAGACATCACCTATAGAAATATAAGGTAATAAGGTGGGTTTTTTCCTTTAAAATCTCAGACAGACCACATCTCAAGGTCTGGAAGGCTCCATTTAGCCCACTGGGATGTTCACAGTCTACACAGGCTCTAGACAGACTCTAGGTTCCTTTTAGCTCTAAGAGCCTATGATTTAAGGAAAACACAACATGAACAGAGGGAGAGTATACCACTATCAGCATGATACAGCAAAAAAGAACTCTGGACAGCAAATCAGGAGAGCTGAACTCCAGTCACAGCTCTGCTGGGAACTCACTGTGTAACCTTGGGAAAATCACTGAACCTCTCTGGGCCTCCGTTTCTTCAGCTCTGAAAAGAAAAATAAAAGCAGTCATGTCACCTGTTCAGGATCCAGGATGGGAAAAGAGATTTAAGGAGATAGAACCCATTAAAAGTCTGTTTATGGCCTCAGGGAGAAGGAGAAGGAGGAGTCGAGTAACAGTTGTGGAACAAGATGGAGGGCTCAAGCCAAGAAGGAGAAAAAAACAGAGACAGAGACAGGGAGACAGAGAGACAGAGGCACAGTAACAGACAGACACAGACACAGAGATGGACATATCTAGATGTATCTGTAAAATAGGCCTAATTATAAATCTTCTTGCCAATGTGAGCTCATGATTTTAACAAGCTTTTATGACTCTTTATGGTATAAACACTGGGAGAGGCAGCACAAATATTGCTATCTTCATATTGTATATGAGAAAATTGAAGCTCAGCAAAGTTAAGTGATGTGTCCAGAGTCACACAGACATAAAGTTTTGTTCAGTCATTTGTTGTCATTGTTTAGTCATTCAGTCATGTCCAACTCTCTCTCACCTCAGACTCTACTGTCCCTGAGGTTTACTTGGCAAAGATACTGGAGTCATTAGCTATTTCCTTCTCCAGTGGATTAAGGCAAAAAGAGGTTAAGGGACTTGCTCAGGATCACATAGCTAGTAAGCATCTGAGGCTGGATTTGAACTCAAATCTGATTCCAGGACTACTGCTCTGTCCTCCGAAGTCAGATGAAAGTAGACTAACCTAGGAAAAATTAACTAAAATAAAAATTTAAAACATTTATTAATCACATCCTATGTGGGAAAATAGAATGCTGGGACCTGACCCACAGAAATCAGAGAATAGTAGAGGTAGGGTTAGTCCTTTGAGATAACATAGTTCATTTTACAGATGAAGAAACTGAGGCCTGCTGTGTATAAAATGCAAAAAGCACTGGAATTGGATTTAGGAGGGTCTGAATTCAAATCCTGTCTCTGATACAAGCTGTGTGCCCTAATTCTCTGAACCTCAGTTTCCTAATCTGTAAACTCTATAACAAGCATCTAAATCCCAGGGCTGTTTGTATCAAATGAGACAATGTATGTTAATGTTTTTGCAAGTCTTGAAGTACATTATAATTGTCAGAAATTGACATCATCGTCGTCCTCATCAATGACCAATATCAAGACTTGGACCAAGACCTCCTGACGCCGCACGAGTCCCCAAAAGCACCTACATGGGTGTTCTTGCCAAGAACTACATTCTCCTGACCACTATTATCTTCATGACCCCATTTCAGCCGGCACATATTGCAACTTCCATCACAGCCAGAAGCTTAGGGATGGCAGTGCAGCAGGGTAATCGCATGGTGCACTTCCTAAAGGGCAGTAGCACAGTGCTGGGCACATGGAAGTGTTTAATAAGTGTTTGTTGTCTGCCTTCCTGTGGTCATATCACTGACCTTTCTCTTGAGACAAAGAGGGATGAACCCCTTGATACCTTAAAAGCTATTCCTAATAAATCTGCCAGTTCTCTACTTCTCACCATACTGGTATCCTCAGAGCATGAGTGCAATGCAGACTCTTAGAAGAGGTATTCCTACAGTTTGAACAATCTCCCTGATGGAGAATAGGGAGGCTCATAGATCTATAGCTGAAAGGAACCAAATGGGACATCGAGTCCTTCATCTTACAGATAAGTCCCAAGAGACAAAGCCATTTCCCCAAGGTCACACAGGTAGTGAATGGGAGAGCTGGGATTCCAACCTGGCTTCCTTAACTCCAAAGCTGGCATTCTTTCCTCTTGTGCCTCTTTAACGGAAGTATTTTCCCTAGAATTAGGTCACCTAATCCTCTGTGCATGTTCCCCTTACACTGCCTCCTGTGGGTATTTGTAGACCCACCACCCCTTACCTTATACTTAGGGCTCTCAGCCTCAATAGATGCTGCCTGATCTCTCAAGAAAGCACTGTAGCCATGACTCAAATTATACATTATCCGAGGCCCCTTCCGTCTGCTGCCCTCCCTGGCCCCGGTGTGCCTCATACTTTCTGACATGCATTTCATACTTTGAGCTGTGGTTTCTGGTTGCACAGCTAAAAGAAAATTGCACTGGGAAGTCTAGTAATGTGCTTCCTCTTGCATTTCAGCCAACCATCCCTGCAGTTCTACTTCTATGTAAGATTTCTGCTTAGAGATCGACAGATTTCTCAAGGTGCTTTTTAAGACTTCCTGGTTTATGCTGGCAAATTGTTAATCAGTCCATGACAGCATAAATAAAATTAAAGGGTTTAATTAAAACTAATGAATGAGTGAATGGAGAATACATGGTATGTTCTACTCAGAGAGCCTTGGTGCTGTAAATAATTAAAATGTCACAGGGAATGAGATGTTTTAGCAGAAGTGTTGGGGCAGCAAAAACATGGCCACAATGAACTAACTCTAAGTTTGCACTCTGTAAGTTGACTGGATTGGAGCTTTGGCAAATCCATGGTGATCATTTCCTGAACTCATTTTTTTCTGAATTCAGTGCCCTCCCAATGAAGATTCGGAACACTTTGGGACTTCTGAGAGGAAGGAGGCAACAGTTCTCTTTTACTCCACCCTATTCGGGTCATATCTGGGGCACGCCTCTCAGTTCTGGGAGCCACAGTTTCCATAAGACTTTGACAAGATAGAAGATGTCCAGAGATGAGTGATCAGAATAGTGAGTAGACTGGAAACTTTGCTCTATGATGGGCAGGTGAAGGGACTGGGGATATTCAGTTTGTAGGGAAAGATTTAGTGGAGAACTGTGATGTAGAAAAGGTCTTCAAATTGCTCAATTTGACCCCAGAAGCAACAAATGGAAGCTGGAGAAAGCAGCATTTCTTTCTTTCTTTTTTGTGAGGCAATTGGGGTTAAGTGACTTGCCCAGGGTCACACAGCTAGTAAGTGTCAGGTGTCTGAGGTTGAATTTGAACTCAGGTCCTCCTGAATCCAGGGCCAGTTCTCTATCCACTGTGCCATCTAGCTGCCCCCAAATTTGTGCAGCATTTCTACTTAACTATTGGAGCTGTCAAAAAATTAAATGAGTTCCTCTAGGAGATGATGGGTTTTCCAACCCTGAAGGTATTCAAGCAGAGGAGAGATGACTACTTTTCAGGGAGATTCCTGTTCAGATATGTGTTGACTTAGTTGGCTTCTGAAGTCCCTTCCAAATCTGAGATTCTGTGATTTGGGGAACAGCTTTCCACATAACAAATTAGCCATCCCAGGGAAATCCAACTCCTGCCCGCCTGTGCTTTACAACAGTATCCTGACTCAGAAAACCAGGGTTCAAATTCTGACTTTGCCACTTACTACCTGTGTGGCCTTGTGAATATCACTAAACCTCTCTGTATCTCAGTTCTCTCACCTGTAAAATGAGGTTGTTGGACCATATATATGAGTTTTAAGGTCCTCTCTAGGTCTACTCTATGATCCTTTCATCCCATGATGCTGTTCTTGCCTGTTCTTTTTCCAGGTCCATGCCTCTTTCAAGAATTTTCCCCCAGATCCCACCACCCTACACGAAAACCTCTTTCTTTTTATAAAACTCTTCCTTTTGCCTTTTTTCTTTCATGACACACACTCCTATATTTGAATAACTCTGCTTCGCTTGCCTCTTGTCTTCAATCCCCTTTCCACGGCTTTCTTAGAATTAGCAATCTTCTTGAAGCCATGATACCTGGAATAAAACTAGAGGGAAGCAAATCAATAATGGAAAAGAACTACTTACTGAGGCAATGAGTTATTTCTCTATCGTTAGAAGGGTTTCCGCACAGGCTAGATGACCATTAATCAAGGATGTTACAGAAGGGATCATTGATACTGGACTACATTCCCTTCCAGAAACTTTCCAGTATTCTCTGATTCTTCTTCAAGCTAGGCTGGAGATAGGCAAAACCCTAAAAGAGATCCTGGTAAGAGCAGACATCCTCTTCTGTGATACTATACTTATTGCCATAAGAAGACACTCAAAATTTCCAACCCACACATGATGACTACACGATGACACCAGTTGGCCATCTTCATCTGTCTTACTTTTCCATTTTAGAGACATTCAGTTACTTTCCTCTGTCCTTCATGTTATTCACATCTTAAAAGCTCAATAAGTAACCCTGCACAACAATCTCTCAACCAAAGTTTTGTGGCATTTGTGGTAGAATCAGAAATAAGCCTAGGAACTTTACTCTCAAATCCATGGTACACCTAAATAGTGTTTCTTCCTCATAAATGGACATGTCTCTGCCATGGTATAATGGATAGAGTGCTGGTCTTGAAACCTCATTTGCCTTCTGCCTCTTATACATTATCTGTTGACCATGGGCATACCACTCGGACACCTCTCTGAGACTCAGTATCTTCATCTGTAAAAGGAGATAATAACACCTCAAAGAGCTGTTGTAAAACTCAAACAAGACAATGAGTATAAAGTGCATTTCCAACTTTGCAGTGTTATATAAATGTCAGCTATAACATTTCCAAAGAGGAACACTTTTGGGTATGGACAAGGCAAGATATTTCAGGGAAATGGTCCATTTGGAGTGACTCTTCACAGCCATTCTATTTTCTGGGTAGTTTGATGATTCTCTAGTTGCCACGGAGAACAATGTCAATAACAAGTTACCATCATTCCTTATGAGTGTGAGTTAAACTCACCTATAGCTCCTGAGTGTGGCCCATTCCAACAGTTTATTTTATCCCTCTCTCAGGAATAAGAGATAAAGGGAGGAAAAGAAGAAAAGGAGAGGGATTTTCCAAATGGAATTAAACCAGAAGTGAGCCAAATTAGAGAGAAGGCAAAGAAAGTAGCAAAGGACTCTGAAGAAATTGTCAACAGAACTGCATCTTTTCTGACTCCCCTTTTTTCTTTTCCATTTTTTTCCATTTTCCATTTTCCTTTTCTGGTTTTTCCTAACAGAGGAGTTTAGATTTGATGAAATGAATTCCAATCTTGAAAACAACCCAAAGGCCAAGAATATGCTCTCTACTGTCCATGGTTGCTATATGGAAACATACAAAATAAAATAAAATAAAATAGCTAAACAGACATCCTTGAATTGGTTTCTTTAAAAATGGTTTTGATGTCTTCATTTTTTACATCACAATTATTTCCCAATATACTCTTCTTTCCACTCTCCCCAGAAACCTCCTTTTTAACAGATAAAAATAGTTGAGCAAAATCAACCAATACAGTAACTGTGTCTGCATATGTCATATCCAGCATTTGGAGTTATCTGACTTCTGGGATCAATACTGATTATTGTACTTGTTGGAAAATTAGCTGATCTCTAAAGAGCTTAAAGATAGAGTTTTCAAAAGAGTGTTAAAGGTAGAAATTAGATTATCGAGCTACAACTAGGGAATGGCCACCTAAACTTTGCCCCAGGGTGGAAAATTTAGAGGGTGATGATAGCACTGTCCCATTCCCATTGTAGTAGTGTCAGTTACTTCCTGGGAATTCTTTTCTCCCTCTCCAAATCTCCCAGATTAGAAATTTTATGGTATTCTGGGACATACTCCTACCCCTAGAAGCTTCAGCCTAAGAGAACCTGCCAGCTCCTTACCCCTGCTATTTGTCCCCGGTACAAAATTGCTGGTCATGTTTCTGATTTATGGAGAAAAAAATAGAAGCAGCAAATAGAAACCTTTTGGGGGAGAAGTGGAGGGGGAGGAGGAAGAGGAAGAGGAAGAGGAGAAGGAAAAGGAGAAGGGAAAGGAGAAGAAGAAGCATATGTTCTCTTCATACCATTATTTCTCCCATTCCTCCCCCAGAGTCTTCAACTTTGGAGTTTCCAATTCATTATTATAAAGTGACTGAGCTAAGACTTTCTTCCAGGCATTCCTGCTTCAAACCATTTGATCAGCACGACAAATACAGCCTTGCCTACATCAGCTCTCTTTCTTCATTTCTTTACAAACCACATTGCCCAACCTGAAGCAGATGCCTTGGGCCAGCAGCACAGCAAGAGGGCTTGGATAGACTCTCCACCTCATAGCCACTGACTTTGTTGGCGTGTGCATCATTTCAGTCCCCTGTTGATCAGAGGATTCCTTCTGCATCTCATCTAAGACACCAACCCCTTAACCTGATGGAAGTCATTGATTGAGGAAGCTGATTACCTTTCATCCATCATTGTGAATGAGAATCATTTCCGGATTCAAACTGTCCTTTAAAGATGCTTTTATTGGTTTTACGATTAGGCCAAAAGGATAGAGCTTTCAGAAATGCTTTCCACTTGTGATGGAAAGAGATCTCTCACAGCAAAGGGGTTAAACCACTGCAAAAGTGGGCTGTCTACTGAAAAGCAGCTTGTCTCCAGTGCTCTCAGTCAACAGATGTGCCCACAGCATTGCCCTTGAAAAGAAAGATTATGTTTTAAATTACATTTTCAGTACTTTTTCTTCTTTGCAAAACCTCAGAAAACTCTGAGCTTGGAGCTAATTTCTCCCATGACAATTATAGGATCCTAGATTTAGAAGTGGAAGGCATGTTAGAGGTCACCCAATCCAACTCCATTATTTTACATATGGGGGAACTGAGGCCTGGAATAGCTAAGTGAATTGCCCAAGGTCACTCAGGTAGTAACAGAGCTGAAAGTCAAACCTGGTCCTCTGACACTGGTTCCAGCGCCCTTTACCACTGTTCCATATTGTGTGTTTTTTTTCCTTTCAACTTAAAGAAATCAGTTAGTCACATGATACGAATTTATATGGGCCATAAGGATAACTCAAAGACTCCAACCAGGAGAATTGTACCATATTAAGGGTTACATGAAGGACAAGCACAAAGTCTCCATTGTTGATGGAACCACAAATTGGTCAAATTGTTCTGCAAAGCAATTTTAGAATTATGTGAGAAGAGATACTAAATTGTAGTTATCCTCTGACCTGTTGATCTACCTGCTGGGCATCTTGTTTAAATGGGGTCAAAGATAGGAAGAAAGGTCCCATATATACCAAAATATGAAAAGAAATACTTTATATTCTTAAAACAAAAAAACTGGAAACAAAATGGGTGTTCACCAATTAGGAAATGGCTGGACAAATGGTATATGAATGTCAAGAAATAATATTCCATAAGAAACTATGAATATTAAGAATTCAGGGGGCAGCTAGGTGGTGCAGTGGATAAAGCACCAGCCCTGGATTCAGGAGGACCTGAGTTCAAATCTGGCCTCAGACACTTGACACTTACTAGCCCCCCCCCCCCCAAAATAATTCAGAGAAACATGGAAATATTACATAAACTGATGCATAGTGAGGTGATCAGAATCAGAAAAACAATATACAAAGGGAATATAATAGTGTAAATGATCATAGATTGAATTCTACATACCTACAGTATAACCATTTCAACATATCCAATAGATAATTTAGTGATATTGGACCGGATCTTCATGAAGGAACTAAGAATACACACACACATATATGTTAGACATGTATGCACATATACATCTATAGGTGTATGTGTCTATAATACAATATGTACACATATGAACATATGTATATACATACACACTTATACATATATAATAACTACTTATTCATATATCTCTATGCACATGAGCATTATCTAGACAAAGATGACAATTAAATCCACGGGCATTATGAGTTCACCAAATAAGAAGATGTAGAGTAGAAAGGACACTAAAATGAAGCCAAACATCATGGAATAATAATCACCAACCTTAGCCCCCAAACAAAATGAGGAAATGTACCTCCCTCCTCTTCCTGGAAGAAGTAAAGGACTGTGGATGCAGCTGAATATTGGATATACAGTCAGACATGGTGGTTGTATCCATTGGTTTTTCTTAACTGCTTCTCTTATTAATGAATCAATCCATGGCTAAGCTTTTATTAAGTACCTATTATGTGCCAGGCCCTGGTGATCCAAAGGCAAAAAATGTAATAGTTTCTGCTCTCAGAGAACATTGATCCTATTCAGAGAGATAACCTGTATATCAGGAAATGGCTGCCTTAAAAATCATAAGCATCCATAAAATGCTATTTCTAAATGGGAGAAAAAAGACTGCACAATCCTTCCTTCTAGAGCCTTAACCAGGCTGGATAAAGGAGGCTTTGACTCAGGGTGCGTCGTGCTTGATGATGTGTCCCCTCTCTCCATAGAAGTCATCCATCAGTCTGTGCCCAGAGAGTGATTATTCTTCCCCTCTCACCCAGCCCAAGGACCACCAAACCTGCCAACTCCAGGGGTCCCATCACTGTGGAATTCTCCTTGAATCCACCTTCTCTCACAGCTGTGCTCCAATCCTTGCCTCCAGAACAAATTCAGTTGAGGATGTGAGAGGCAAAGGTGTGGGGAGGGACAGAGTGGGGTACAACTAGCCCTGGCATGTATCTTACTGGAGTGAATCGTTAACCCTTATTCCATGATTTTATTATATACACTGACAGTTCTTCTATTGTTTGATTGGGGAATTAAATACTGTGCTGTTCAGATTCATACCATGATGCCTTCTGCTGGAGAGTGGGCCCAGATGATCTTTAGTTTGTAAATCCAGCTTCTGCTCCCCAGTTGAATTTGTCCTGGCAATAAGAATTCCCAGTTACAGCTTTGAACATCGCTTCTACTTCTGTATCTTACTAAGTCCCCAGTCAGTACTCAATACCCATTCCATTTTAAATGGATACAAAAAGTAAAGTGTCAAGTTTCGTTAATGGCTATCATTTCATAGCACTTCTGTCACTGAAGAAAATCAGGACAGAGATGGCCTGCTAGAGAATCTATTTCAACCTCTTAGGGATAAACTCAAATTTGTTAGTTAGGTAGCATATTAGCCAATGTCTTTCCCAGTACAATACAAATGTTTTAGACTTTATTGCTCTTAGAGAAATCTCCCTTCACCTAATGGATCCCAAAATTAAGAAAGTATTCTTTTTTTTTCTTTTTCTTTTTTTTTTTTTTAGTGAGGCAATTGGGGTTAAGTGACTTGCCCAGGGTCACACAGCTAGTAAGTGTTAAGTGTCTGAGGTCGAATTTGAACTCAGGCACTCCTGACTCCAGGGCTGGTGAAGAAAGTATTCTTGATGTTTGGCCCAATTTTCTTCCCAATAATTTCATCTCAGTACTCCACATGATATCTCTTATACTATTCTGTTCTGTCTACATACCAGAAACCATTGAGGTTTTTTGCTGATGATTTATCTTTTTTACAGTTGATATGTTAAAAAATATATCATATGTACTTCCAAATCAACCCCACCTGCAAATAGAACATACCTTTTATAAAGAAGTAGTATGGGGGCAGCTAGGTGGCGCAGTGGATAGAGCACCGGCCATGGATTCAGGAGCACTTGAGTTCAAATCTGGCCTCAGACACTTGAACTTACTAGCTGTGTGACTCTGGCGAAGTCACTTAACCCCAATTGCCTCAACCAAAAAAAAAAAAAAAGTAAAAAAAACAAAAAAGAAGTAGTATGGAAGTGAAACAAACCAATACATCAACATTGTCTGACTTCATTCTGCACCTAGAGTCTACTACCTCTCCCCCAAGAGATGGGAAGTATACTTAGCTAGTATTCCTCTGAAGGCAAGACTGGTCAATGCAATGATCATGGTTCAGACATCTTTCTTTTTTATTTAAAATAAATTTTGGTGATATCTTTTATATCTCCAAAATTTTCCCCAACTTCCCTCCCAAAGAATTATCTCCTATAACAAAAAATATTTTTAAAGGATTAAAAAAAGGAGCAAAGAAAATCAGTGAAACTGATCAATACAGTTCTGATATCTTTCACTGCTATTTCTTTTACACTATTATGGTCATTGTGTGAAGTTGTTCTCATGGTTTCACTTATGTCACTCTGTGTAAGTATTCACCAAAACTTTATTCCTTAAAACAAGGTTAAGCACATGACATTTCCAAATAAAAACTAATGAATATGATGCTTTGCAATTAGCTGTTTGAGTTCATGGAAAAGTGATACAACCAATTTAGCACCAAATCCATAATCTTCTTTGGCAAAATTCCACTTCCACAAAGCAGCCTCCATGATAGGAACCAATGGCAGACACTCAGGATGGATTATAGACACAAGATCATATCTCCCCTTTTAGGAGAGATTTTCTTGTTGGGGATGAAAGAATAGAAGCACAAAAATGTAGTGCTCTGTGTGTGTGTGTGAGAGACAGAGAGAGAGAGAGAGACAGAGAGAGAGAGACAGAGAGAGAGAGACAGAGAGAGAGAGAGAGACAGAGAGAGAGAGAGAGAGAGAGAGAGACAGAGAGAGACAGAGAGAGAGAGAGACAGAGAGAGAGAGAGAAGAATGGAATGGCTGGCTGACACAATTTGTACAGCAGAGAAAACACAAGCCTCAGCAAGTATCCAAAGTGAAAGCAATTTGGAAGTGGTCTTGGGGAGAGCAATTCCCTCCCCAACAGGTATAAACAAACCTAAACTGAAGCTTTTTACACAAATGATTATAAATAAAAGCAAAAATTTTGTCAAAGCAATGGTGTACCTGCAACATATTGGCCCCTTGGTGTCATTTGAAGAAAATTAATGTGGAGGGCCAAAGAGATAGAGTCGGCAATATGTAATGCTCCAGAGACCTGCTGGCGATTTTGCTCCTAGTGAGGCAGAAATAAATGCTCTTGGTAAACCTTAAGGGAGAAATAAGACATGTGCATAAGTAAGATTAATCAGCAAAGCTCCCGTCTACCTAATGAGTCATCTTTGACATCATAAAACTTGAAAAAAATACAAAGTTGCTACATGTCAGATCAGTGCTACCTCAGACAAAGAAAAATGAGGGAAACCTGAGTACATAGCAACTGGGCAACTATTGTGAAGGACAGTTAATAGATATGAGCAAGGCATAAAAAAAGAACCAAAACAATCAACACCCTAGTTGCTTTATCGCTGTGTTGATGCCACCTAATACAGGAAGCCCATCCAGATTCCCCCTGGTTGTTAGCACTCTTTCCTTCTTGAAATTACTTTTACTCTGTGTAGTTTATAGCTACTTACCTGTATATATGTTGTGTTTCTCCAGAGCCTTGATGGCAGGGATTGTATTCCCAGCATTATCACAATGCCTTGTACATTTTTGTTTGTTTGTTTAAATGTTATTTTGTCTATATGGGGGAACTCTTGGTGTGGAAAATCTCTTTACCAATGCAGACTAGCAATTTACCTATGACATATCATCTCAGAGAATTGTCATGAAAGCATTTAGAGATTAAGTGCCCATGGCCATGAGCCAGTATGTGTCAAAGAAACACAGAGCTTCCTGACTTTAAGGTCTACTCTATGCCACTTTGTAGGTGATTGATAAATATTTGTTGACTTAAACTGATTCCAAATTGTACCTTTGCAGAGGATGAAAACAAAGACAATGACCAAAGACTATCTTTTTAGTACAGAGGTAAACAAAGCTTGAGAACTAATCCACTCCCTCTAGAATGCATTTTTTTCCTATTTCCCTCTTCTTCATCTTATGGAGAAACTTGGGGAAATCTTGTGAGTTGTATCTATGTTTCAGCCAAAATAAACTCTCATCTCATTCTGGCTTGAGACTTAGTGCAGGCCTACTGAGAGATTTGAAAAATGAAGAGAAATAGCGTGTCAGGACTAGTAGAACCCAGACAGGTGGACAGACGAGTTCATTTATGTTTTCTCTTTCCCTCACAGATCATATAGTCTAAGTACTGTCTGGAACAGAAATCCTCTCCACAGAATCCCTGAGAAAAGGTTATCCAGCCTCTGGTCTTTCCCTGATCTAAGTCCAGTCTGACCACAGAAACCAGGTGAGAATTCATTCTCTATCTTGAGACACCAGGTGAATAAGTTGGCGAGAGATGATAAAAAGTCAGTCAAGAGTGAGCTTAAAGTAAGCATTTTATTTTCCTGGTGTATAGTAAATTTTGTTCCCGTTCCTCATTTTTATTCTGTGTATTTCTTTGTTTTGTAAGTATGTTTCTTATAAGCAACAGATTGTATGTGTGGTGGGGGGTGGGGAGGGATTTTTTTCTTAGATAATCTGTTACTTTTTTTCATTTTATTGGATTTTTAAATACATTTACATTTAAAGTTATGAGAATTAGGATTCTTTTTCTGACATTTGTCTCTAATATAGTTTTTTCTTCAAAAGTAGAATTTTTTATTTTTCCTCTGAAAAGATAGTACTTTGTGTCTTTAGTTATTTTATCTTAATCTACTTTCAGGTAGCCATATTCCCACTGGCTCTCTTCCTTTCATCCTTAACCCCTTGCTACTGTTTGTTACCCCTTTTCCCAGGTTTTGGAATTTTTCTTAAATTCTCTCCTTTTACTTCTTTCTTTTTATTTAGTTATCTAACTATCCCTCCACCACTTTTTTCTTTCTTAGTTGAGTAGCCAAGCAAAATGCCCCTTTCTCTCCTCCCTTCAGATTGTTTTATATTTTTCATTTCTCATGCTTTTTACTTTAAAAAAATTTCTTTCCCTTATTCTCTTCATTATTTCTCCTCTCTATCTAGTCAAGACTTTTATTCTTTGAACTGTGGCCCATATACTTAGTTATTTTTCTTTGGTTTGTATTCCTCATAGAATTAAAGCTTCTAAGATGCTCATTATAAGTTCCTGCTTCTAAATACTTTCTATATTATTGTCTTGTCCATCTTGCCCCTTAACTGCCTTTTTTCCTGTGCTTCTCTCCTAGAAATATCAATTCCTGCAGTTGATAGAGAGGATAGAAGTATTGACCCATGGTGGGAGTTTTCCTATTTCTCTGAATGTGTAGTTTATCACTACCCTCTGCCCTCCTCCAGGGGATTTTCTCTCCTCTTTCTTTCTTTTTTATTTTTGGTGAGGCATTTGGGGTTAAGTGACTTGCCCAGGGTCACACAGCTAGTAAGTGCCAAGTGTCTGAGGCCAGATTTGAATTCAGGTACTCCTGACTCCAGGGCCAATGCTCTATCCACTGTGCCACCTAGATGCCCCCTTTCCTCCTTTTTCAATGAAATCTTCTGAGTCCATGCCCTCAACGGGAATGTTCTTCAGTAGAGTCCTTTCTACCACTGACACAAGTTCCCATTTCCCCCTTATTTCAGTCCCTACCTCTACCTTCTCACTCATTCCTCTATAATTTACTTCTTACAAGAGATCACAACAGTTATTTTCCTTTTATTGATAACCTTTAGTATGATTAGGTTCTATCACTTATTCCTTATTTTCTTGCTCCCCTCTCCCCTTTTATGCATCTTCCTATTCTCTAGGGGCTCACAGTCTGATGAGGGAGACAGCATGTAAACAACTATGTACAAACTAGCGATGGATAGGATAAATTGGAAATAATCGACAGAAGCAAGGGGCTAGAATTGAGGGGGATCAGGAAAGGCTTCCTATAGAAGATGAGATTTTAGCTGGGACTTGAAGAAGTCCGGGGCTCTTTCCCTTAGGTTTAGTGGAGTAACACACACACTCACTCACTGGTGTATGACCTACTTCTCTGATTGAGCTCTGGTGCTGCTTCTATTACACTGCAGATCCAGGTAGAGCAAGTGTCTTTGTTTTGGCTTTCCCAGAGGGGGAGATAATTGGAAAGGGAGAGCTGAGTTCTATTGCAAGTCATAGATCAGCTTGCGTAACCCTGCCAAAGCATGGTGGCTGATGGGGAAGGGAGTGCTCAGAGAGTTCCTCGGGAATGAGGGATCAGTCTTCTCTGCCTAGCTTGTTATGTTTCTTAATGTCTTAGACCCTGGAGACAGCTGAAATTACTCTCTTTCACATCATTACAATTTTGGAGAGGTTGTAAGGATCATAGAAAGTGTCTAGTTCTCCATCCTGTTGGTGAGGTCATTTGTTGGCCCCATCTTCCAGAGTTGCTTCTCATTCTGGTAAATGACACTGTCTGTACATCCAGTCAATATCTCCAGTACTACCTGGGGACAGAGACAGGCTCACTAACGAAGACCTTCACATGTCTGTAGCTGCCTGGTACATCATGTCATCAGATCTCACAGGAGAAAGTTGTTAAACAGTAGAGAAGGAGGTTATTAATTAGGGGTTGGGTTCAGTTAAGTAGATTTAAAAGCAGCTCTTCCCAGGCACTGGTGAAGGCTGCCAGGCAGGGGTGGGTAACATGGAACGTTGAGTATGCAGCAATCTGTGACGGGTCCTCAGTGAGACCTTTTCATGAACTGGGAAAAGGTCAATAAATGAATACTTGTAGTTGGGTAATGTGGCTAACAATTGCATTTTTCTCTCTACCAACCCAGCAATGGTTGAAATCATAGGCATACATAGGGCATGGATCAGGGGTGCTGTCACACTGGGGTCCATCTGGCCCACCTCTAGGCACAGCTGCAGTTTTAATACACTTACACAAAATAAGGCAAAACAATGCCATCATTTAAAGTGGGAAGAACCCTGGATTGTCGTTGGTTATTGTCACCCCCTTATCCCCCTCCCCAATAAACCTTCTTTGCTCAGAGATGACACCTGGTGGTGCTTTTCATGAATTAGGACCCATCTGCTTGACCAATTCTTTATGTATTAAAATGAGTAGTTCTATGCATTATAGTGGGTGGGGTCCTGCTAACACACACACACACACACATACACACACAATGAGGTTAGAACAAAAGTGAAAGCAATTGAAAGAACTAGAACTTCTAAAGAAAAGAACAGAGAGGAATGCAGCATTCTCTTAGTAACTTAAAATTATAAACTAAGTAAAAATCAACAAAAATAAATATACATATCATTAAGATTTTTATTATTATCTCTTTGCTTTATACTGACTGCTGGATGTGGGCAATTCTTAGCCCATGAGTATAGATTATAATCAAAGGAGCTCAATCACCTACATCATATGTATCCATCCCTATCTGAGGCAGTGACATACCAAGATGATATCACTTCCTTGTTTTGTGATGGAAAATGGTAAAAAAAAAAAAAAGATAGATGAATGAATGGATGGATAAATAGATAAATAGATAGGTAGATATTTATCTATCTATCTATATATATCTCTTTCTGCTATTTGCATGACTGATTAAAATAGCTATGTCCCAGCTCCCTCTGGAAAGAATCACTGTTGGAGCAATTTCTGGCTTTGAAGTAATAAAAATGAAACTATACCACCAAGCAACCTACCACCTCCTCAGCAGTGGGCTTCCTATCTTGGAGAAACCTCTACCCTGACACCTCTTTTCTCCAGACCATCATTCTGGGAAGGACCCCAGCCATGTTCACTTCAATCTGAGATTGACTCACTCAGTGGGCTTTCTCACCTCTTTGCCAGTCACCTTGTCTTGATTTTGGCACTATTTCTACCCTCTCCTTTATCCTTCAACTCCTCTCCATTAAGGCATTGGGGTGGCACAGTAGATAAATTACTGGGTTTGGAATCAGGAAGACCAGAGCTCAAAACTGGCCTCAGATGATTCCTAGATGTAGCCTTGGGCAAGTCACTCAGCCTCTTCTTGCCTCACTTTCCTTAGCTATAAATTGTGGATTATAATAACACTTACCTTGTAGCTGTAACCTTGAGTAAGTCATTCAACCACTGCTTGCCTCAGTTTCTTCAACTGTAAAATGGGGATCATAATAGCGCATAGACGTCTAGATGTGTAATGGATAGAGCAACTGGAATTAGAATCAAGAAGACTCTTTTTTTTCTTTTTCTTTTTTTTGGGGGGGGGGAGGGCAATGAGGGTTAAGTGACTTGCCCAAGGTCATACAGCTAGTAAGTGTCAAGTGTCTGAAGTCAGATTTGAACTCAGGTCCTTCTGAATCCAGGGCCGGTACTTTATCCACTGCATCACCTAGCTGCCCCAGGAAGTCTCATCTTGATGAGTCCAAATCTGACCTCAGACACTAGTGGTATGACCCTGGGCAAGTCATTTAACTCTGTTTACCTCAGTTTCCTTATCTGTAAAATGAGCTGATCAGGAAATGGCAAATCATTCTAGTATCTGCCAAGAAAACCCCAAATGGGGTCAGAGATGACTGAAATGACTGAGCAACAATAACAAATAGCTCTTTCCTCCTAGGGTTGTTGTGAGGGTCAAATGAGGTACTTATAAAGTGACTGGCATGCAGCAGGTGCTATATAAATGTTATTATTATTATTATTAATTTTATGTGGTGTGTTGTCCATTAAAATGTAGGTTCCTTGAGGACTGAGATTCTTATCCTTGCCAGTGCTTAGCACAAATGCCCAGCATACAGTAAGTGCTTAATAAACGCCCTGTCTTCAAATACAGGTAGTGTACCAAAGTAGGAATATAATATCATCTGCTTCTCCCCTGTTTTTTCTAAAAGCAAATAATCCTATTAGGAAAAAATGCACATATCCCCAACTGATCAGAATAAGGGACACTTCTGAGTACAGGCTGCCTGCATAAAATTAGATCTTTTAGAGAAGAACATAGAGAATGCTGCATTCCTCTCTGTTCTTTTCTTTAGAAGTTCTGGTTCATTCAATTGCTTTCACTTTTGTTCTAACCTCATGTACCATGAAAAATAGCCCTGACAAAAGGCCACTCATTCTGTGTCCCACACTCTGGGTTACAAAAGCAAAAAGGCAGCAGCTCCTACCCTTGGAGGGCTCGCTTGTATTCTCCTAGTGCCAGTGTTGGAGAGAAGACCCAGTCCATCAATCAATGCAGAGAAAGGAGTGATCAAGTGATCAGGCAAAGAGCTCTGCGAAAATTGGAGGAGGCTGAGAATGTTTTCAGCTTTTGGGGACTCAGGTGCAGAGGCAGGGGGAGAGGCATGTTGCATTTGGGGAGAAAGTGGTAATCTGGTTTGATCAGAATATAGGAGAGAATAATGTGAAATAAGGTTGGAAAGATGGTTCAAGTTTTATACAAACCAGATTTGGGGGGCGGGGGTGAAGCGTAGCCTGTACTCAGATCAATATAGTATTGATTAATGTCTGCTTCCTACTTAGAAGAAACATAATACCCCACTTAAAGCAAGGTCTAAAGGAAATAGGACATCCCAAGTACAAATTAAGCACACATGTCTCTACTTAACTATTAAGAGCTCCGATTAACTAAGCATTCGCTTTTCTTTATAGATAATGGAAAGTTACTCTTTGCACAGGATGAGGTGGCATGAAGGGACTGCTATCTACAAAATGAGAAGAAATTATGCATTGATGAGACAATTTCCCCCCAAAAAAGTAAGGAGTGTCTTTCCCTAATAGCATAATAGTGTCTAAGCCCAGTCAGTCCTGGAGTTAATTTCATATTTTTACCCCTTGACACTGTTCCTGACCCCATTCTTTCCTTCCTAATTTCCCTATTCCAGCACAGTGGAAAAAACACTGGCTCTGGTATCACAGGTCCTGGGGTCAAATCCAATTTCTAATGCTTACTCTCTATGGGACCTTGAACAAGTCTTTTAACTTCACTGGGTCTCAGTTTCCTCATCAGTGAAATGAAAATATTAGACTATGTGGGATCTCAGATCCTTTCCAGCTCTAGATCTAGAGTCCTAGGGGCAACTAGTTGGTGCAATAGAGAGAGCACTGAACCAGGTGGCAGGAAGTCTTGAGTTCAAATCTTGCCCCAGATATTGACTAGTTCTGTGACCTGAGTCTCAATTTCTTCATCTTGAAAATGGTGATAACAATAGCATCTAGCTCATAGGGTTTGCTGTGAGCACCAAATGAGATAACATATATAAAACATTTTATAAATCTTAAAGTGCTATATAAATATTAATTATTCTTATTATGACCATTATTAACCATATCCTGCCCTGTTTTTCTAGAAACACAAATTGCCTTTTATTTCTTTCCATCCAGGCCCCACCCATAGAAGACACTTGGTTCCGCTGTTGTGAGATTATGTATGTGTATACGCATATGCAATACACCTATGTGTTTATGTATGCACATATAAGTGGAGGTATATTATATCTTTGGAGAAGTCAAACCTAATTACCTATTCGAGAGCCATTTCCACAGCCCCTGCCTTGGCTCCCAGGTGGAGAATGAGTAGAAAAAAGGGAAGAAAGAGAAGTCTTCACCCAGTAACTCCCAGGGAGTTAGTTTCAGGCCAATGAAGAGGAATAAGGCCCTGCCTGTACAAACCCTGACCCCTTAAGACCTACGTCTGCCTTGGAGAAAGGGCCAAGCAGGGAAGAGCGGCATGAGCTGCCCCAGCTGAAAGCTAATTGGTCAGATGAGATAAACCTGAGCTGGTGCAGGGCAAGCCACAGAGATATCTGGAGGTATTCAGGCCTGATATATCAGAATTCAATTAGCTTCATGGTCTGGATACAAAACTCAGTCACAGAATCTCAGAATCAGACATAGCAGACAATCACCATAAATCACACCCTCAATTGAGGAAGGAGAGGAGGAAACTGAGTCACCATGCCATCAGCTAGCTTCCCAATTTTAACTAATTGTTATTACCAGCAAGGTGCTACACTCAGTTGTTTTTTTACACTGCTGAAGGGCTATGAATGCTTCCGGATGCCTCTAAATTTTGAGATGGTGGTCAAAACTCTTGTGGCCAGGCCCTAGTTAAAGCCCAAGTTGGGAGGTACCTTAGGAACCATCTAGTCCAATGTTTTCATTAACAAACAGCCCCGACAAGTAGACATACAGATTTTTCTTAGTCTCCTAGTGAGAAGGACCTAACTCATCCAGAGGAGTGACTCTGTTCTACTTTGGGAAAGTTCTGATTACTATGTGCCAGGTATCAACCTGTAACTTCCATGTATGACTCTGAGTTCTGCCCCCTAGCATCCAACAGAAAAGTCTAACCCCTCTTCCACATGACAACTGCCATATTACTTCCTCCCAATATTGTCTTCTTCAGGTATAACATCCCTAGTTCATAGAATCTGAGCTCTAAAAATAAAAGGGATTTTAAGAAGATGGCTAGTGCCACCCTCTTATTTGACAGATGAGGAAAAAAGAAGCTCAGGAAATGAGGCAACTTGCCTAAGATGACAAAGCTAATAAGTGGAAGAACCCATGACTATAAATCCAACATACTCTCCACTGGACTCCAACCAATCTTCATGTGGCCCAAGCTCAATATTCTTCACTATTCTCTCTCTTTCTTTCTTTTCTTTTTTTTGCATCTTCACTGTTCTCTTCGTCTTCCTCTGGACTGACCCTCTCCAGTTTATCAATGTTCTTCTTATACTGTGGTGCTCGAAGCTGAATACTACATCCCAGGGAAGATACAGAGGGACTATGACTTCCCTCATTCTGGTTCTTTTTCCCTTTTCTTTTCTTTTTTTTTGGGGGGGGCAGGGCAATGAGGGTTAAGTGACTTGCCCAAGGTTACACAGCTAGTAAGTGTCAATTGTCTGAGGTCAGATTTGAACTCAGATCCTCCTGAATCCAGGGCCAGTGCTTTATCCACTGCAACACCTCTTTCCCTTTTCAAGGGTCCACCAAGATATTATTTTGTAGAACTCTATCATGATAGACTTAGAATTACTTTGTTGTTGTTTAGTCATTTCAGTCATGTCCTGCTCTCTGTGACCCCATGTAGGGTTTTCTTTTTTCTTTTTTTTTGGTCAGGCAATGAGGGTTAAGTGACTTGCCCAGGGTCACACAGATAGTAAGTGTCAAGTTTCTGAGGCTGGATTTGAACTCAAGTCCTCCTGAATCCAAGGCCAGTGCTTTATCTACTGCACCACCTAGCTGCCCCATAGGGTTTTCTTGAGAGAGATAGTAGAGCAGTTTTTCATTTTCTTCTCCAGCTCATTTTACAGATGAGGAAACTGAGGCAAACAGGGTTAAGTGACTTGCCCAGGGTCACACAGCTAGTAAGTGTGGGAGGCCAGATTTGAACACAGGAAGACGAGTCTTCCTGACTCCAGGCCAGGTACTCTATCCACTGTACCACCTAGCTGCCCCAGAATTACTTAACTCTTATAGTAATACTAGTAGTATTCCCATCAAAGCTAAGAAGTGTGATTCCTTGTAAGGGTCAACACTAGATGGCCTTCTATGTGCAAAGGCCTATTCTAGGCACCAGCAATACAGAGTCAAACGAAGACCCAGTCCTTACCTTTAAGGAGCTGATGATGTAATAGGAGAGACATACACAGATAAATAATGGTACAGAGAAGTCCAGACAAAATGCTACGAGACATTTGGGAAACTGCTTATTGTAGATTCCAGACCTCTTTACTCAAGAAGTGGACTCAGGAAGCTGACCTGGATCTCATACTGAGGAGGTTCCTAATGTCGACATCTTTCTTGCTGTACCCAGGTTGATATCTGACACCAAAGAACAAAGCAGCCATCATGGACTTAAGACAAAGTTATATTTAAAGTTATAGAGATAGCCGACACACGTTGAAAGACTCTGCTGTATTCCCAGATGTGCCTTGTACTCCAAAGAATCATAACTGTAAAGATGAGAACAGAAAGGGGGGGGGAGTGGATAAGTCAAGCAAACAGATGGATGAAATTGAGACCCTCTGAAAGAAACCAGAAGAGAGTCTGCAGTGCTTTAATCTTACCAGAAGGTGGCAGCACAGGCATGATTTTTAAAAGATCACCCGGCCACAGGTTGTTAAGGCATCACAATTTGTTAGAAACTAAGTTCAAAGAAATATAGTCCCCTAGATTGAGAGACTAGACTCAGGAGTACAAAGTAACTTAGGTTTATAATATCTTGCTAACTTATATGTATCTTATCTTCATTATGATTCCTCTCTAACTCTTTCCTCTTCCTAACTTCCCATTACTGCCAAGAGTACCACCATCTTCCCAGTTACCAAGACTCACAATGGAGAAGTCCTCCTTGACTCCTCATTTTTTTTTTTCATTTTCTTTTCTTTTTCTTTTTGGTGAGGCAATTGGGGTTAAGTGACTTGCCCAAGGTCACACAGCTAGTAAGTGTCAAGTGTCTGAGGCTGAATTTGAACTCAGGTCCTCCTGAATCCAGGGCCGGTGCTCTATCCACTGCGCCACCGAGCTGCCCCTCCTTGATTCCTCAATCTCTCCCACCCCCCATATCCAATCTGTTTTCAAGGCCTATCAATTTTGCCTTCATAAAATCTCAAACCCCACTTCTTGCCTCTGCCCCTGGTGCAAGCTCTCATTAGGTTAAGAGCATGGATTTAAGAGCCCATTAAGTCCAACCCCCTCCTACTAATTATTACCTGTATTATTATAATCATTTTCAGATGAGGAAACTGAATCATTATCACCAGAGTCAATGAATTTAATCACTATTTCCATGATTCCTTGTTTCTATTCGAGAATGGGTCTGATAGTTGCTGGAGATATCTCTGGTGTCACCATTTTGAATTTTCTGTTACTAAAAAAGAAACCCATTTCCTATTCAAGCTATTCCTTGTCCCCTCCCGCCTTCTGACCTTAAGGTCTACATCATTTTAATTTATTCATTATAAACAACAAGCAATGTGGATACAAACACTAGAATTCAATTTACATCATAAGAAGAAATTGCTTTTTTTATAGATGAAGAAACTAAGACTCAGAGAAGTTAATATGATATGCTTAAGATCACATGCCCAGGGGACAGCTAGGTGGCACAGTGGATAGAGTACTGGCCCTGGATTCAGGAGGACCTGAGTTCAAATCCAGCCTCAGACACTTGACACTTACTAGTTTTGTGACCCTGCCAACTCACTTAACCCTCATTGCCCTGCAAAAAAAATTTTTTTTAAATCACATGTCCAGTAGGAAACCCGGGACTAGAAGACAGGTCTCCTAATTCCCAAACCAGGTAATATGAGTAACATGAGTAACAGAGCTGGAATTGGAATCCAGCTCCTTTGACTCCAGATCCAGTACTGATTTCAATGAATTTAATGATGTATTAATATCAATGCCAAAGATGTTAAAGGAAGGCATGGCTGGTGGAAGCAACCTCCAAAGAGCGCCCCCCACCCCCACCCCAGGCACGTGAGGTCAGTTTGTCTTTCAAAGGTATTGAAACTGTCTAGGAGATTGAACTGGTTTAAGGAACTTGAGGTTCAGGTTGTTGACATAACTTCCTGGTAATCATTGTAAAAACCCAGCCAGGATCCTGGAGTCTGGAGCCTCTGTCACTGGTCCATACACCAGCAGCATGACCAACAGTAACACAAGAAAGCCCGGCTCAAATAAATCAGTTGTGTCCTCAATGAACATCCCCTTCTCTGTTCTAAATGACTCCCCACTGCTTGGGCTAACTAAATATTTTGTTAAATATTTGATAGACGTTTTAATTCCAAACCTGAGGTACTCAGCTTGCCCAGTCAGGTCTGGCCTATGATACATGACATAAAATGGAAGCGCTATTCAGTTCTTCCTTCAAGGCTCTAATAAGGCTGATAACAGATTCTGAAAGTAAGGCTTGTTTGGATTGGGTTTTTGTTATTCTCAGTCCAGGCTGAAGCCATTGAAACACTCTACTCCATAGAGCCACTAGATGGCACTCTCTGATCAATTTTTTTAAACGAAATGAGCGCTCTTATGTTGGTTGCCTATTAGACTTTCTGCTCAAGATGACTTGGAACACCATCTCCAATGCATGCTTGTAAGTGCTATAGTTTCTGGTTACTGAACTGCCGGGTGTAGCTAAACTGTTGCTAAACTGTTCTTAGACCTACCATTTCAGACAATAATGGGATATTCACCAGTTCTTAGAGATGTTTCATTTTATCAACTTAGATTTGGACCTCACCTCAAAGGATATTTACCCAACCCCAACCCATATTCTGAACTCTGTCCACAACATTCCCAGTAGGTGGAACTAACTCCAGAAAAGGGTCAGGCCAGGACCAGAATGTCAAATAGACAATTTAGCCCTTGAGAAGCCCGGGCATCCCTGTTCTCCAATATCTATCCCTTTAAAATGCCCCCTTTCTACCTGCCTTTCAGAACCCTGTGTCTCTGCCCACCCCCACTCTCTTCCTTACTCCCTCAAAACCTAGGGATCGTGACTAGTACACTATCCAACTCGGGAAGATTTGCGTTTTTACAGGTTTTTATAGCTTTAAAGGTGGAATTTCCTTTTCATTAGTCAATGGATTGGGAAGGCATTTTGTGGGTAGCAGATTGTCAGGAATGCCTGAAATCACACCAGGAACATGCTCACCTGTTCTATCTATGAGGATGACTGGGGCTGCTGGGTGTAAAGGAAGGGTTTCTAGCCTTTGACATAGCTACCACTAACTAGAGAACATGGAAAGCCAGAAGGACCTCTGTCTACTCTCAAGTAATCCGGAAGACATACTTCAAAAGGAAAACAAAGACAGGGCAGCTAGGTGGCACAGTGGACAAAGCACCAGCCTTGGATTCAGGAGTACCTGAGTTCAAATCCAGCCTCAGACACTTGACACTAGTTGTGTGACCCTGGGCAAGTCACTTAACCCCCCATTGCCCCGCAAAACAAAACAAAACAAAAGGAAAACAAAGAGAAAAAAATCTATGGGGAAGAGAATCTTAACCCAAGTCATAAGCTGAAGGATGGGAAACTGGTATAGAGAATGGGGAGAAGTAGCATACTGGAAAGGGTACTAGCTTTGGAGTCAGGGAACATCCCTCTCCCACCCCCCCCTCCCCCACCCCCAGTAGGAACCACCTTGGGGGGAGAACTTACCCAACTTACTGAGCAAATGCCATGGGATCTGGAATCTACCAATTCTACATTCTAATATTGGCTCTGCTAGTTACTACCTATGCAATCCCTGGTAGATCATTTCATCCTTGTGGGTTTCAGTTTCCTCATCTGTAAAATGATGGGGTTGGTCTAAATCAGGGACTCTTACCCTTGTTTGTGTCATGGTCCCCTTTGGTGATCTAATGAATTCTTATATAGACTCCTCAGAATAATGTTTTTAAAAAACATAAAAAAAACACATAAGATTACAAAGGAAGCCTGTAATATTGAAAGTAAGTTGTCAAAATATATTTTTTTAAGTTCATAGATGTCAGGTTAAAAATCCTTGGTTTAAAGGCAGCTAGGTGGCGCAGTGGATAGAGCACCAGCCCTGGATTCAGGAGGATCTGAGTTCAAATCCTGCCTCAGAGCCTTGACACTTACTAGCTGTGTGACCCTGGGCAAGTCACTTAACCCCAATTGCCTCACCAAAACAAAACAAAACAAAACCAAAATCCTTGGTTTAAATGAACTCCAAGATCCCTTCCAGCTCTAAACCCCAGGATAGACAGTGGCATCTTAATGGAACCTTTGGAGCTAGACCCTTTAAGAGGGGAGCACTCCTTATTCTCCAAGCAATAATGAATATTCATAGAACATCATACCTGGAAGGGTTAAAGGTCTTCTACTCCAACCTATATGTGACCAAGACCGGCTTTTATAAAATCACCAAACGGTGGTCATCCAACTTTCATTTGTGTAGTTATAGTGAGGATCTCCTAAGAGAGATGATCCAGGACTGATTAGAAGAGAAAGAAATGAGTCGTGGTAATTGGTAATTCCTTGTCAAGGAGATCTGAGGCAGCCAGATGTCAACTAAGCATCAAGTAAACATTTATGAAGCTACTACTATGTACCAAGCATTGTGCTAGGCTCAGGAGATATGAAGACAAACATGAACCAGTCCCTGCCCTCAAAGAGCTTACATTCTATTAGAGGAAACAATATATACACAGATGACTCTACATAACCTATGTACAAAGTATATATAAGGTAATTTCAGGAGGGAATCAGGAAAGGTCTCAAGGAGAGCATGGGAGCTGAACTCTGAAAGAAACTAAGGATTCTAAGAGATAGAGGGGAGAAGCAGGGGGGGGGAATTCAGGACAAAGGGGGCGACCTGGACAAAGGCATAGAAACTTATTGTGCAACAGTGAGAAGGTCAGTATGGCTAGACTGTAGAATACATGAAATTGAGTGCTTTGCAAACAGCCTTGAAAGCCTGGAAATATAGTTTGGAGTCAGGTTGTGAAGGGTTTTAAAAGCCCTTAGCAAGCAGAGGACTCTGTATTTGATCCTAGGGGTAATAGGGAACAAATGGAGCTCATTGTCGACTTTATATTAACCATTTATTTTGTTGGTTTTATATGGACAATGCGGGGGAAATTCTGTCTTCCTAGAACATTTATCTAAGATGCGACTGGGGAGGCTCCAAAGATTTTTCAAACATGGTGACCACTACTCACTTCTGGTGATTCATGCAGACTAATTATACTGATATAAAGAACTTAGAAAGCATTACTAGACATTAAGTTCTAGAAAAGAAACTGAAGATCTAACAAATACAGGCATATTTTCATAACTATTTTGAATTAAAAGTAGGTGCTTCCAAAAATAAAGGTGGATTTGGGAAACAAACCGCTGGCTAGGAGGATATCTGAGAAGGAGATGTAGATTTCTGGATCTCTGATTAAGTTACTGGAATGATGAGCTCCTGCCTGGATTGCAGTACATTTAACAAGGGTAAATTTAAATTTATTTACCTAAAAACTTGAAAATCTGACCTTGTGGCTTTAGACTGAAAATAGTGCTTTGTTTTCCATCCATGGGCCTCCTTGGGGTGAAACTGAACAAGCCTAATGTCTCTCTTGTATGACATCCCTTCAGACCCTTGAAGGCATCTATCATGTACCCCTTAAGTCTCTCCAACATCCCCAGCTCCTTCAACCATACCCCTGTAGTATGAATGTAAGGCTATTCACCACCCTGGTTGCCATTCTCTGGATGCTCTCCATCTTATCAATTCCCTTCTTTAAATATGATGTCCAGAACTGAACACAGTCTTCCAGATATTATCTGACCAGGGCAGAGTGCCATAGGACTGCTCCCTGCTTTGCATCTCAATGCAGCCTAAAATCCCATTAACTTTCTTGGTAGCCAAATTACATAGCTGACTCATATTGAATTTCCATTTCATTAAAACCCTCAGGTCTTTTGCGGACAAACTGCTATCTAGCCAGGCCTCCCCCATCTTGTACTTGTACTTGATTATTTAAATTTAAATATAAGATTTTTATATACAGAAATAACCACTCAATTTAATCTTCTTACATTTGCCTTAATGTTCTAACCTTTCAATGTCAACATCATCTTAGAGCCTGACTTTGTCTACCCTCTCTTACCTATCATCTGCAAATTTCATAAGCCTTTTCCACTCTGTTTTCCTGTCCTATTAAACAACACAGTGCCTAACACAGATTACTGTTGTGATCCACTCCAAATCCATTTCCAAACTTTACTATTCCTTGAGTCCACCCATTCAACCAACTCTGAATTGACCCAATTGTAGCATCATCTAATCCATAGCATTCCATCTTTCCCACAAAGATAGCATTAAAACATTTGTCAGATGTTTCACTAGATCTAAGTAAACCCTGTCTACACAAATATCAAACGTGGTACTGACAGACTGCATGTAGTCTATAACATTCTTGGGTGTGACCTGAACTAGATTAAAATGTAATTGGGAAATATTTAACAAAATAAATAAAAATATAATAAAACATAGAGAATGTTAATATGTAGTTTTCTAATATGATATGTAGCCCACAGAGAGCCTTCTTTAGGGTTTTAGTGGCCCCCCCCCTTTCTATTTGAGTTTGACACCCCCTACCAGAATAATAACCCTGCTAAAAATGGAAATGATATTCATTTGCAGAGACGTGTTCTTAGTTAAACTGAGCAGATTTTGTGACTACTGTTTCCCTTTCTAATTAATGCCTTCTTGAATACTGGCAGACATCAACATTAAGTTCACTTGCCTATATAGGTCACACACTATGTTTTCTTCCCCCTTCTCATATTTTGGGGAAAAAAAAACACAACAGGATATTTGTTCTTTTCTGTTCCTGTGATCCCTCTCCTGGTCTGCAAATCTTTCAGAGATCACTGTCAGAGACTGTAAGAATATAGTTTACCTGAACCTGATACCTTGAACCCACCAAGGACAAGGAGGTGCTCTCTTACTATCTCTCTACTTAGAAATTGACCCTGAATTAACCATTTTTTGTGTCCTTTCTCCATCCCAGAGTGAGAATCAGAAAGGGCCAGGAGATGAGTTAGTTTTAAACATTTAGGCAGAGTCTTACTTACAGCTAGGTAGTGCAATAGATAAAGCACTGGGTTTGGAGTCAGGAAGAGCTGAGTTCAAATCTAGCCTCAGACACTTACTAGCTGTGTGGCCCTGGGCAAGTCACTTCACCCTGTCTGTCTCATTTTCCTCATATGTCAAATGAGCCAGAGAAGGAAAATGGAAAACCACTCCAGTATCTTTGCCAAGAAAACCCCAAATGGGGGGTCACAAAGAGTCAGACATGACTGGAAATGACTGAAGAACAAAAATAGATGGTGTGGCATATAGAATGCTGATCTTAGAGTTCAGAAGACCTGAGTCTATATACTGCCTCAGATACTTATCAGCTATGTGATCCTAGGCAAGTTGATTACTTCTCTCAGACTCAGTTTCCTCATCTGTAAAATGGAAGTAATAGCAGCATCTTCCTTACACACATTCTCACAAAACTTTACAGCACTCCATAAATGCTACCTACTATTATCATCAACTGTGTGACCCTGGTCACAAGTCCCTAAACCTGTTTCTGTGCCTCACTCAATGGGTCCTAAGGATTTACCTACTAATGAGCCAATCAGACAATCAGCCAATGAACAAGCATTATCAAGTACCTATTATGTTCTAGGCACTGGAAATCCAAAGACAGAAATGATAGTCCCTGACCTCAAGGAGCTCACAGTCTACTAAGACATAGGTGAAATGAAATCTCCAACTCTAATGGTAGAGAGAGTCGGGGGGGGGGGGAGGGTCTCCCACCTTGACAAAATCACAGATGCTTCACCTATTTATGTATTCTATTATTGATGTTATTACTATTATCTTTTCCTCTTTTTGGATGGAGTTCAGGTAGAAACAGCCCTTGGACAAGTCATTATCCTGATGGTTTTAATTTAATTGTTAAATAAACTGTTGCAGGGGCAGCTAAGTGGCGCAGTGGATAAAGCACGAACTTTGGATTCAGGAGGACCTGAGTTCAAATCCGGCCTCAGACACTTGATACTTACTATCTGTGTGACCTTGGACAAGTCACTTAACCCTTATTGCTCCACTTCCCCAATAAACTATTGTACAGAGGAATATAAATAGCTGTATTATGTAGCTGAATTCATATAAGCTTATCTTCTGTAAGCTTGATGACAAGCATCTTTAGAACACTTCTAGTGACAGACAGGACATCAGGGCTATGCGCTTCATTTTGTTTCCATGTTGTTTTGATCTCCCCTTTTGGGTCTTTTTATTTTGAAAGTTCTTCATTCCATGTATCTTGAAGATGATGAGCATTTTTTTATGGTAGCATCTATTTTTAAAAAGGTTGTTCTTAAATTTTAGGGAAACATCAGGTGGCACACACCCTGTTACTGGGAAGGATGAAGCTGGTGGATCACTTGAGCATGGAAGTTTTGAGCTTCAGTGTGTGCTAAGCCAATCAAGTGTGAATAAGTTCAGGATGAATATGGTGAGCCCTGAGAAGGCGTGGGGGAGTGGGGCACCACATTGATTAAGGAGGGATGAACTGGTCCAGGTCAGAAACAGTGAGTCAAAGCCCCCAGGCTAAACAACAGTGGGATCAGGACTATGAGTGGTCATTGACCAGGCAAGATTGGGATACTTGGTCTCTTAAAAAAAAAAAGGTTTTATGTGTCAACATCATATCCAAGTAATTAAAGCTCATTTGAAAAGTTCAGTCTATGATACTGTTCTGGTTTCAGCACAGGTTATCAGGTGAGTTCTCAAGGGTTTTTAGAGGTCTGTATTTATAGTATGTGATTTGTAGTCTATGACTCCATGGAAAAATAGCAAGATTTTGATGTATAATCCTAGTCACCAGGTCATATTAATGCCAAGTGCTAAATTTTTGTAGCCTACAGTGACTCATTGCAGTTTTTATTGTTTGTTTTATTGTTTCTTTGCATCATTTTCACTGATCAATAAGTCTGTCAATTCTGGTAGCAATCAGCTGGTTGCGAATTACCATCATAACTCTTACCCCACCTTGTTCAAACAGATCCATATGAGTCAGCCATTTGTTCCGCACTCTCCATCATATTGCTGGCTTTGGATGCGAGTTGTTTCATAGTATCCCTCTAGAGGTGAATCACTTTTGATTTCTTTTCAGCCAGACTTGGTATTTTGTTGGTGTAGAGGAGAAGTATCAAATTCACAGCCCTCAGAGGCAAACAAGCATACACCCCCAACCTGATTAAAATGTCATTTTAATTACATTTTGACACTTAACAAAATGTAGAGCAAAATTAATCGAAATACAGCACAACATAGATTGTGTTAACTGGTGGTTTTCTAAGTCACTATGCAGCCCTTCCCCATTCATCACCATTTGATTCGGACATCCCTGATGTAGGGAGCTGCTGTTCAGGAACCAAAGGCTCTACCAAAGTAGATGAGCACCTTCTCTCCAAGTTAGACTTAGAAAGTTGCCTGGGGACAATGAGAAGTTAAATGATTTGCCCAGTGTCACACAACCAGTATGTGTCAGAGGTAGGACCTGAACCCAGGTCTTCAGGTACCAAGATTCCAAAGACAACTGTCTATCCACCATGATGTTTCCTTTTCTATCCAATGGCATGTGCTTGTTGTCTATGCTCATTACTGATTGGTGAACTGATGTTTACTTGTTCCAAAATTATTTCTGTTGGGTTTTCATCTGCTTCTTATTTGATTTAAGAATAACATTGGGGCAGCTAGGTGGCGCAGTGGATACAGCGCCGGCCCTGGATTCGGGAGGACCTGGGTTCAGGTCCGGCCTCAGACACTTAACACTTAACTGGCTGTGTGACCCTGGGCAAGTCACTTAACCCCAATTGCCTCAAAAATAAAGTAAAATTTATATTAAAAAAAAAAGAATAACATCGATCTCTTCTTTTTGATGAGGGAGTATTCATCTTTCTATAGCTGCCTTAGAGTCATGGACCCTGCATTTTGTTCATATTTTAGGGGACTTATTGGGATACTTTCTAAATCTATTTTGGTCCATCTTACGGTTCTGGAAGTATACATTGACTGGTATTACATAGGTATTCATTGCTTTAATAGAGTCTTCCTTCGAAGCTTTGATTTTAGGACACCAGTAAATCTCCTAATATGTTTAGCTAGATTTTTCCTTGATGGATTTATACTTGTATGTCTTGCCTGGAGTAGACTAAGGTAATTGTAAGTATCACCTTCATCCATTGCTTCAATTTGACCTCCAAATTATGATTACCATGATCTTATGCTTTTCATGTTTTTCAATGAAAGTTTAGATAAAATAATTCTAGCACAAGTTGGCATCCTGCTAGTATTCTTTTATATTTAATATTCTATGGACTATTACACACAAAGATGAAAAAACATATAGAATAATATGCTACAATATGCTAATTACATATTATTGTGCTAATAATATACGCTAAATAATTTAGCTGCTTTTTGTAACTGAATAAAAGTATTAGGAAGTAACTTCCCTATCTACAGCCTGTGCTCTTCATGACACAAAAAATGTCACGGATCCCTTTGGCAGAAGTCTAGTGAAGCCAATGGATCCCTTCTCAGAGTAATGCTTTTAAATGATCAAAAATAAAATGCTAAGGCTTATAAAGGAAACAATTATATTGAAATAAAATTATCAATATATTTTAAAATTCACAGACCCCAGGTCTACAGACTCATTAAAAACACCCTCAGGGGCAGCTAGGTGGCGCAGTGGATAGAGCACTGGTCCTGGAGTCAGGAGTACCTGAGTTCAAATCTGGCCTCAGACACTTAACACACACTTACTAGCTGTGTGACCCTGGGCAAGTCACTTAACCCCAATTGCCTCACTAAAAAAAAAAAAAATTAAAAAAAAATAAATAAAAACACCCTCAGTACCATTCTGGAATGATATGCATCTCATCATATCCCCACAAAGCTCTAGAATTCCGTTCTAAAGATTAGATAAAAATTCCTGATAATCAGTTAAAATACTTCTATATTTAAGGAATTTTCTTTGCATTATATATCACAAACAGTTAAAATCAGGTTATAATTCCATAAAAAAATTTAGTATAAATGCAGCCCCCACAAAATAAATTAAAATGCATTGTTTGACCTTTCTCATAAGGTAAAATAACTGGGAGATTTTTCTGTAATAGGAGAAGATTCTACTGATTTAAATTAAACTAAATGCATTTGGGAATTCCTCATTTAGATACAGGATTTTCAGGAACTCCTATGAGTTTTTAAAGGGATGCATCATGTTTACTTAGCTTTAGCTATTGGGCAATTTTGGAATAAGTCTTAGGCCCACATAGACTGTGAAACCTCGAAGGGGCATGAGAGATCATTTAGTTTAAATCCTTTATTTTTTAGATGAAGAAACTGATGTCCACATTTTTACATTTGGAAATAAACCAGCCTTTGAATGGTTTTTCTTTCTTAAAAATTTTAGAGGATTTTAGCATTATTTATGAAGACAAGAGCAGTACACATTTCACTTGTGTGGTAAATCCAAGCAATCTGGGCTGCCAGCTAAGTGCAAACTGGGTACTCTATTATCAGACCACAATTATAGCCTGTGGTACTCTGGGGCCTTCTAGAACTAAGGTCTCCATGGTGAGTACAAATTATTATACCGTACCACTCGGCAGAGAAATGTTTGGGCTTAATATGTGCACATGGTGAATCGAGAATTTTTCTTTTGCAATTAAACTAGATAAGTGGATTATTTTTCTGACTATGGAGCTCATTAATGGCTCACATTTATATAGCAGTATCTAGTTTACACAGCTCTTTTCCTCACAACAACCTTCTTAGATAAGTATAATTATCCCCATTTAACAGAAAAAGAAACTGAGGCTCAGAAAGATGACATGATTTAGCCAAAATCACAAAACTAGTAAATGACAGGGTCAAGATTGGCTCATTTGATTTCCAAGTCCAGTGGTCTTACCCATCCTAGAAATCTGAAGTGAAAGTCAAGTGAAGGGCATAGAGCAACACTAGGTTGGGTCAAGATGATTTCATGATACTCATAGCCAAATACAGAATCAAAGACTATGGACAGTGATTCAGTCCAGGAGAGGGTCACATGAGCCCTCCCTTGGCCCCACCTTCCCATGGGGTAGGATACTTGCAATGGAGTGTGGGCTATGTCTTTCAATAAGCACCTACTATATGCCAAGCACTGTGCTAAGCACCGAGGCAGAAGGCTGGGGTTTATAGGGTTTTCAGACAAAGTACCTATTGTGGAAGCATCACAGATGGAGTGATGGTATCAAGATACATGGACCAAACAGAAGCAATGCATCCAAAATTAGAAGGGAGGCAGAAAGCTGGGAAAAAATTTTTGTGGCCAGTACTTCTGATAAAGGCCTCATCTCTAAAATATATAGGGAACTAAATCGAATTTATAAGAATCCAAGTCATTCCCCAATTGAGAAATGGTCAAAAGATATGAACAGGCAGTTTTCTGATAAAGAAACCAAAGCTATCTATTCCCATATGAAAAAATGCTCTAGATCACTATTGATTAGAGAAATGCAAATTAAAACAACTCTGAGGTACCACCTGACACCTATCAGATTGGCTAAAATGACAAAAAAGGAAAATAATCAATGTTGGAGAAGCTGTGGGAAAACTGGAACACTAATCCATTGTTGGTGGAGCTGTGAATTGAACCAACCATTCTGGAGAGCAATTTGGAATTATGCCCAAAGGGCGATAAAGCTGTCCATACCCTTTGACCCAGCAATACCACTTTTGGGTCTTTTTCCCAAAGAGATCATGGAAAGGGGAAAGGGACCCACATGTACAAAAATATTTATAGCTGCTCTTTATGTGGTGGCAAGGAATTGGAAGTTGAGGGGATGCCCATCCATTGGGGAATGGCTGGACAAGTTGTGGTATATGAATACAGTGGAATACTATTGTGCTGTAAGAAACGATGAGCAGGAGGAGTTCAGAGAAACCTGGAGGGTCTTGCGTGGGCTGATGATGACTGAGATGAGCAGAACCCGAAGAACATTGTACACAGTATCATCAACATTGAGTGTTGATCTACTGTGATGGACTATATTCTTCTCACCAATGCAATGGCACAGAAGAGTTCCAGGGAACTCATGATAGAAGAGGATCTCCAAATCCAAGAAAAAAAAAAGAACTGTGGAGTATAGATGCTGAATGAACCATACTATTTCTTTTGTTTTTGTTGCTGTAGTTTTTTCTATGTTGAGGTTTTTCATCATTGCTCTGATTCTTCTCTTATAACATGACTAATGCAGAAATAGGATTAATGTTATTTGTGTGTGTGTGTGTGTATATATATATATATATAAAACCTATATCAGATTACCTGCTGTCTAGGGGAGGGGGGAGGGAGGGGAGGGAGAAAAATCTGAAATTGGAAAGCCTGTATAAACAAAAGTTGAGAACTATCTTTACATGTAATGGGAAAAAATTAAAATACTTTATTAATTAAAAAAAAAAGATACATGGACCAGTAGCAAAGGGATTTTTCTAAAGATTGACCAGAATGGCCTATTCTAGCTACATCATAATGCACATTGAACCTATTTCTATTTTTTAATTTTTTTTTGTGGGGCAATGAGGGTTAAGTGACTTGCCCAGGTTCACACAGCTAGTGTCTGAGGCCAGACTTCAACTCAGATCCTCCTGAATTCAGGGCCATTGCTTTATCTACTACACCACCTAGCTGCCCCCAAAGTGCATTGAGCCTAGAAGCCCTCAGGATGAGGAAGGTGGAATGATAACTGTGTCATATCAGAAAAGTAGAAGAGCTTCACTAGCTGGCTCTAACTAGAACTGGGCACAGTTAAACTTTAGGCATATCAGCATCGTATACTGGAGCCAGGCTTGGCAAGGTGAGGCCTTAGCTATTCAGTAGGGCTATTCATCCTCCAAATTCCATGCTATCTCATCAAAACTCTGGCTTCACCTCCCAGTAGCTAACCTGCTCAATTCAGATAAATCACCCTGTTTGGTGGGCTTCTCTAGAATAATTCAAAAACAAGCACATGACTGATAGCTATTGTCAGATATACGTCTTCATCTTCTACTTATGCCTATGATCCTTCACTTTGGAGAACAGGCAAGGGCTATTTTCTGTAGTCACCAAAGCACAGAATTTCAGAGTTGGGGAAAGGGATCGACCCCCATTGTCACCTGGTTCAGCTCTCAAGTAAGAATTTCTACTCTACAACCTACCCTACAATTGGTCATCTAGCCTTTGCTTGAAGACCTCCAATGAAGAGTAAAGTCAATTTCTCCTGAGGCAAACTATTTTATTTTGGGATAGTTCTAATTGTTAGAAAGTTTTCCTTTAAACTGAGCCTGGATTTACTTCACTGCAATATCTACCTGTTCCCAATTCTGCCTTTTGGCACCAATCAGAACAAGCCTAATCTTTCTTCTACTTGACAGCTATTCAAAAACTTGAATATAATTACCTTTTTTTTTTTTTTTTTGGTGGGACAATGAGGGTTAAGTGACTTGCCCAGGATCACACAGCTAGTAAGTGTCAAGTGTCTGAGGCCAGATTTGAACTCAGGTTCTTCTGAATCCAGGGTTGGTGCTTTATCCACTATACCACCTAGCTTCCCCCTTGAATATAATTACCTTGCCTCACTCCTCCAACCCCACTGAGTTTTATCTTCTAGCTAAATGCCCCAGTTCCTTCAACTATCTCTTATAAGGCTCTTCACCATCCAAGGACACTCTCCACCTTACCAATATTCTTCCTAAAATATTATGCTCAAGAAGCAAACACAATACTCCAGATATGATGTGACCATTTATCTGGTCAAGAATATGATGTCTCGGGGCAGCTAGGTGGCGCAGTGGATAGAGCACCAGCTCTGGAGTCAGGAGGACCTGAGTTCAAATCTAGCCTCAGACACTTAACATTTACTAGCTGTGTGATCCTGGGCAAGTCACTTAACCCCAATTGCCTCACCAAAACAAAACAAAACCAAAAAAAAAAAAAGAATATGATGTTTCTTTTCAGTTAGATTGCAGAAATTTAAGATGTGCTCACTTTTCCTCTTTACTAGGAATATCAGCCTAATGCTCAAAGGCTCATCTTTACAAGCCAAGATCCATAAGACTGAGTCCTTGCCCTTTTCAACATGCTACCCCATTTCCCCATTCACTTTCTATATTAATATTTCTTCAATCCCCAGATTCCTACTTTCCTTTCTGGACTCATCTCTTTAGCTACTTAATCACTGCCAGTTTCTATGCCTTTTGCTGAAGATTGCTGGTACACTGAAGTCTTTGCTCTAACACTTCCAACTGTCCTCCTTTGTTCCCACCATTTACCCTAACTGGAGGTGTGGGAAGGATTCTCTTCCCCCTTCCTGGCTTTGCACTCCCTGGCTATGTCTTAGTCTTTCTTCAAGGCTGAACCATGTCATCTCTTCTCTGAAATCTTCCTAGCTGGCTCAAGTTCCTATTGTTTTCTTCCTGTTTGAACTCTCTGTAAAACTCCTGTCCTTTACCAATTATTGGACACTCATTAGAGGCCACCATTTTAATGATGCTTTCACTAATATTCTAGAGGATTCCTTACTTCCTTGTCCTTCCACTATAGCCAAACCCCTGTGAGTTTTCCCCATGCTTACTCCAAGGCTACAGCACGGCATGGATAAAGGCACCAGCAAGGTCAATGGTTGTCTAAGTTCTGTTTCAGTCTCAGATGCTACTCAGGTTTTTCATTGGTTCCCCACTCCATACTAAATAAAGTCTATACTTCTTTGCCTGAAATTCAAGACCTTCTACCTTTCCAGTTTTATTTCCCATTAATTCCTCTTGTGGATTCTACAATGTAGTCAAACACAACTGTTTGATGTTGCCCAAAGACAGTCTTCAGTTTCTTTCTTGTGCCATTTTCTACATTGTTCCTCTACTCACTTAAATCCAATTCACATGTGAGTCAAGACATCACCCCATGATGACATTGGCCCTTTTCAATATTGAAAGATGAACAACAACTCAAGTCCCAAATCAAATGTCACCCCCTCCACCATCCCTTCCATGATTTCTCCCATTTCTCAGCTACCACAGAATTTTGCTTTTCCTTTCTTCATTGAATTTTTACCCTCTATCATGTATTTGTGTATGTCTTTCTCTCCTACTAGACTGAAAGCTTCATGAGGGAAGTGACTGTGTTTTAATACTGTTTCTGTCCCTTATATTACTTGTCACAGTGTGTCACATATATAAAAGCCTCAGTAAATACATGAATTAGGAAGGAAGGAAGCAAGCAAAGGAGGGAAGAAAAAAACAAATAAAGAATGAAAAAAGGGAGAGGGTAGGAAGGAAAGGCAAGTTGGGAGCTGTGAGAGTTGTTAGAGAAGTAGGAGGCACTGATGAAAATACCAAGGGGCTTCTTTATAAAATTAAACAAAATCATAATGGAATGTGTATAAGACAAACAAACAGTAAGATTATTCAAGAGTACACCGAGGGAAAAGGCTCCTGAATGCCATCTTGCGACTCCCAAATGTTAAAACGTATTACTAAGTAATTATCATCAAAACTATAAGCTACTGGGCTGACAAAAAGAGAGAAATAGATCAAGGGAATAGGACATAACAGACATAACAAATATATACAAAAGATTCATTTTTCATAAACCTACAGAAAATAAAAAACGGGGGAAATGATTCATTATTTAACAAATGCACTTTAGAAAATTTGTTGGCAACCTAGCAGGAAAAGAATTTAGACTTGAATTTTACACCGTGTACTCTCAGTGAATTCCAGCTGGATGAGAGCCTTAAATATTTTTTAAAAAGCACTATAAAAACATGGAAGAAAATGGAATGAAACATTTGTCACCATTATGGAAGGGAAAAGCAATATTTTATGATTCAGCAAATAGAAGAAATGATTAGGGAAAAGATAGATGTATTCGGCTAAATTAAAATTGTAAAACTGTGCAAAAATATGTTTAAAATAAAAATAACAGGCAAAAATATAACAAAAATGCTAGATAAAAACATTTAAATTATATGTTGCAGTGTAAAGTCCTATTTACTCAAGCAACCGATCAATAAGCATTTATTAAATACCTACTATGTGCCAGGCACTAGGTTGCACATTGGGAATACAAATATAAAAATGAGCCATTGCCTGTCTTTAAGGAGTTTACATAATAAGCAAATGATCAAAAGCATGAACAGGCAATTTCCAAAAGAAATAAAAAAAACAAATTGCTAGTGAAACAGGGATGATGCCTGGAGTTGGACATGTGCACTGGTCTTTTTCTGAGGACATGTGTTTTGGCTCCTTGTGAAATGATGTGTATGATCCAGTAACGCCTGATTGGTCTTCCTTGATCTCTATGACTGGGAGGTTTGGTCAAAGATGATTTGTGACTGAGTCAGAAAGAGCTACCCCTCACTAGGTTGTTATATGTGGAGCAAGGAGAAAGACCCCAACCATCTTCTAAGTGCTTCATCTTTGGAATACTTCAAGTGCTTGTAACCCCTTGGGCTTTCCAGGGAAGGGGGCAGATTTCTCCCCCTACCTTATTACCCACTTCTGAAGCAATGACCGGCACTCTAAGCATCTGGCAACGAGAATGCTTGCTTGACTAAATGAGGGTAAGGCTAGACCTCAAGTTCCTGACTGCCTCTTCTGTTTTGTGTTTAGTTTGAAGATCCCAAATCATCAGACTATGATTCTAAGAAAGAGACGCTTCTGACCCTTTTGGTAACCATGTTGTAATCATGTGAGCCAGCTGCTGACTAGAAGGCTCTTCCTGCAATTCCACCATTTTTCAGAGGAGAAGATGCTCACACGATCATCCTGAACCTAAATGGACTAAGAAAATGCTCAGATGGCTAGCAGATCTTGTCCTTACAAATTCCTCAGACAATGCAGACGTGAGGTCAAAGTGTATTCAACAGTCTCATGAAATGCCTTAACCTTTTGGGGAAAGTATGATAGAGATGGACTGCTATTTTATGTTTTAAGTATTCATCAATGTGCATTTGTGATTCTTTTGTGCATTTATTTTGTGGTGGAGTAAAGAAATAGCTGTCCTATACCTAGTAACTATTTTTTTCATGGAATACCTTTCTAGAAAGGATCCTATTAATGCCTTTTTGGAAAGAACCTAGACATAACTTATACTGAAGTTTTGCTTTAGACATTTTTCCTGGAGTTCTGCTATGAGATGGAGACACAATGAGCAAGAGGTTAAGACAAGCCTGACCTCTTTTAGGGGACAAGACCTCTTAAGATAAACCCAGTCTAAATACATCTAGAGTCAGAGCCCCTTTTCTGGAAAGAGACCTACTGGACAATAGGTAACACTAATTATTTGAAAAAATGTTCAACCTTCATAATAATCAAAGAAATACAAAATCTTTTAGGTACAAACTTATGCCCACAAAATTGGCAAAAGTAATAAACAGTGGTAAAATTCTGTGCTGTTGAAATTATGGAGAGACAGATATACACAATCATTGTTGGTAGACTTGAAAACTTTATTAATCTTTTTGAAAAGGAAACTGGGAATATGAGTCATTACCCAATTGATAAATGGTCAAAGGATATAAACAGGTAGTTTTCTGAAGAAGAAATCACAACTTTTTTGTCATATGAAAAAATGCTCTAAGCTATCATTGATTACAGAAATGCAAATTAAAACAACCTTCAGATATCATTTTACACCTATCAGATTGGCTAAAATGATTGAAGTGGAAAGCGTCAAATGTTGGAAGTGATGTGGAAAAATTGGGACACTAATTTATTGTTGGTGGAATTGTGGACTGATCCAATCATTTTGGAGAGCAATCTGGAATTATGCCCAAAGAGTTATTAAATTGCCTATACCCTTTGACTCAGAAATATTAGGTCTATTTCCAAAGATGAATAGGGAAAAAGGAAAAGAACCTATATGTCCTAAAATATTTATAGCAGCTTTCTTTGTAGTGGCATAGAATGGGAAGTTGTGGGGATGCCCATCAATTGGGGAATGGTTGAACAAGTCACGGTATATGATTGTGATGGAATACTACTGTGCTGTAAGAAATGATGAGTTAAATGATCTTAGAAAAACATGGATAGACTTGCATGAAATAATAAAGAAGGAAATGAAAAGAACAAAGATAATGTTGTATACAGTAACAGCAATATCATTTTAAGAACAATTTTGAGCAGATAAATCATTTTGACTATATTAATTACCCAAATTAACTACAAAGAGCATATGAAGGAAGACACTATCTGCATCCAGGGAAAGAACTGATAAATAGATGTATTCATAGAATGAGTTTACATATATGTATGTATATGTATATGTGTGTATGTATATGTTTTACATATATATATATATATGTGTATATATATATATATTTGTGTCTAATTGTAGCCATCTCAAGTGTAGTGGGGTAGGGGGAGAAAAGAAAAGGGGAAAAAGAAATGTACATGATAACTTTATTACATATTTTTTAGGAATAGCAAGTTATACATAATAGATTTGCAGTTTCATGTGCAATAATCTTTTAATTATACTGTTATGGAAATTATTGTTTTAGTCAATAAATTAAAAATAAAATAAAATTTAAAAATAAGAACATCAAAAAATTTTAATTTTAAAAAGAGATTAAACTGGCAGCACAAAATAAAAAATTTTTAATTAATCAAATCATTGAGCCAATAAGTCCTTTCTTGGGAATAAACCATGAAAATATTATTAAAAACAACCCAAGGGGGCAGCTAGGTGGCACAATGGATAAAGCACCAGCCCTAGATTCAGAAGGACCTGAGTTCAAATTCGGCCTCAGACACTTGACACTTACTAGCTGTGTGACCCTGAGCAAGTCACTTAACCCTCATTGCCCCACCAAAAACAAAAGAAAAAAAAAAAACCAAAAAAGACATCTGTTTAAGTTTTTTATACCAGAATTATACATAATTGCAAAAACAAAACCAAAAAAATGCCACATCGATGTAAAAAAAACCCAACCTTCTACATATGTGACTTTGAGCAATGTATTCTCTGAGTTTCCTCATTTGTAAAATAAAGGGTTTTGTACTATACATTCTCTAAGTTCCCTTCCAGTTCTAAATCTATGATCATTCTATACCAAATAATAAAACGTTTTGCTTATTATTAAGTTTTTCTTTTTATGTGGGGGTAGGAATCAAGTAAGAGGCACAGGAGAAGTGGTGTAAAGGAGGGTAAATGTGGGTGCAAATGAGGAAGAAATCAGAATTCCTTGGAGTAAGAGGTAATTAACAAAGAACAAAGTTGGAGCCAGCAACTCCAAGTTTGAGAGCCATTAAGTCATGAAAGGTAGCATGCTCTAGTGGCTAGCCCACTGGAACAAGAAGGACTCAGGTTCAAATTTTGCCTTTTCCCAACATAGAGCAACCCCCTTAAACTCTCTGTGCCTCAGTTTCCTCACTTGCAAAAGGAGAGGTTTGGCTTTGATAAGATCTAAGTTCCCTCCCACCTTTGTTACCATAAATGGCATTTATATAGCACTTTAAGGTTTGCAAAGTGTTTTGGTGTCCTTGTTATCCTCATTTTACCAATGAAGAATCTGAGGCAAACAGTGGTTAAATGACTTGCCCAGGGTCATACAGCTAGTAAGTGCCTGAGGCAGGATTTGAACTCAAGACTTCTTGTTTCCAGACTCTGTTGCTCGATGTGCTATGACCCTATGATCCAAATCTCTAATCCTATAATCTTGTGATTGATTTCCTTATCCTTCATGAGGTGATTAGTATTCAATCACAAAAAGACAGATTGGGGCAGAGTTGGAGCCACGGGAATATGAAGGATTGCTGGAGATGGGAAGGTAAGAGCTTGGTTTTTATAGTCAGGCTATAAACTGTTCCTGTTACCAGAATGTAGGAGGCCCAGGGGAATTAACTGTCCCAAAGACAGCAACTACTGAAAATTTAACTGTGTTCACTGATGATGGGCTTAGAAACATAAATTTCAAGTATCAAGAGATTCTGGTACTTACTACCTGTTTGTGTGTGTTATTATTACTGTCCCAGACTCCAGGACTCTAGTTATTGATGGGATGTCAGGTGAGTTTGGTGGATCTTCCAATTGGCCTGGTTACCTTGGTCCTCCTGTCTCAGGATACCCATTTACTTAAGAAGAAATACAACAGGGACAGAGGCATTGTGCATTCACAGACACATCACAACAGAGTGGGGATTCAAGGCAGTTGAAGATATTGCCCCTACCCCTGCCCCAAGGCTTGCAATAATTCTTTTTCCTCAAAGTCCATCAGGAAAGAGATTAAGAGATCACCCCCAGAAACTTTTATATGCACACTCAACTCAGTTCCAGTTAGCAACCAATTAAATGTGCTTTGAAGTTAGAAAAAGGACTTTTTCATTATGCCTACTAAGAAGCAGCCTCGCCAAATCTCCAGTTGGGCTCGAACAGGGCAGGCTATATTAAATATGTTTAAAGAATGGGATCTCGCAGCTTTCTCATTCTTGCTATAAATGAAACTAAAAACTATAAGGAAGCTATGTGGAAGAAGAATTCATAAGTTCTTCTTGGAGAGGTAAAGAAAGGAGTCAGCCCCACTGTGCACCCAAAATCTATACAAAGATGAGCATAAGTAAAAAGAAAATGAAACAAAACCAAAAAAACGCTGTGAAGATGAACTTTTAAAATCTAACTTTGCTGATGAGCTCCCTGAATATCAATGTCAGTTTCTTTAGCCCAATTTCCTTTTCCGTACCCATAAAAATGATTTCTCTTTGTTCAGAATCCATATTCGTGAGAGCTCCCTCCTCTTTGCTGAGCTAACTTGTAGAGAATTATAGTCTGTGAAATCCCAACAATATCCTTTATCTAAACCCTTTGAAATCTCCTGTCCCCAAATCAAAGGCGCATGTCAGACTATTCCTAGCTTTCTACTCATTCTCTTTCACAAATTCTAAGATGAAATAGTGACTTCCTCACAATGTTCCCATCATTTCCACTCCATCAACCAGTTCCTCCTTGTTGGTCAGAATAAGATGCAACCTAAATGTCACTTCACTGGTTCATGAATCTTTTCAAGGATGAAATTATTATGCAGGCATGTCAAGAAATTATTAGTTTCTCAGTTGCTTTGCTTTTGAGACGGGGAGAGACAGAGAGAAAGAGAGAGACAAGGATACAGAAAGACAAAGAACAGAGGCATAGAGAGAGGAGAAAGACAGAAGGAGAAAGAGCAGAGAAGAGAGAAAGAGGGAGAGAAAAGGGAGAGGGAAGAGAGAGGGAGAAAGAGGAGAGGAGGGAGAGGAGGAGGAAAAGGAGAGAGAGAAAAAGAGAGAGAGAATTGAAGTTCATTATTCTATCCAGCATTATTCTATCCAGCATCTATGCCAGACTTGAAATATTTTTCTCAAACTCTTCCTCTCTTTTCTTTTCCTGTCCATGTGATCTATAGTGTAGTCTGATTACATTTGCACTCCCGTTTCTGATTCCACTGATTTTTACGCAAATGCTTTATGTCATTCTTTTCAGCTTTGGTTCCATGGTTCCTTCCTATGAGCCTGTTTTCATAATATACAGAATGAGGCAGTGTAGCATAGTTGATCAGGAGGTGGCCACAGAGTCAGGAACACCTAGGTTCAAGTCCTACCTATGACATGTACAAGCTGTGTGACCCAGGACAGGTCACTCAATTTCTCAGCCAAAGTCCCCCAGCTGTTCCTTAAGACCATAGGCTGTAGACATGTATAACCTATATCTGATTGTTTATCACCTCAGATAAGGGGGAGGGGAGAGAGGAAAGGAGGGGGTAGAATTTGTAACTCAAAACTTTAAATAAAAATGTGCTTTGCTAAAGAGGATTCCTCCCTGAGAGACCCCTACACTGATGAAATCACAGGTTATTAAAAACAATCATAGACCACTAATGAATCCAGTTCCTTTCCCTCTCCTCTTATCTATTTTGTTATTTTTGAATAAGGTATGCCCTTCCAAAGCCACAGAAGCAGCCAATAACATAGTGTAGACAGCATAGACCTGGAGTCAGGAAGACCTGAGTTTAAATCCATTCTAAGACACCTATAGGCTATGTAACATGGGGCAAGTCACTTAACCTCTGTCTGCCTCAATTTCCTTCTTTATAAAATGGGTAAATAGCACCTACCTCTCAGAGTAGTTGTGAAGAAAAAGATAATATTTCTGAAGTGTTCTGCAAACCTTAAAGTACTATATAAATGACAGCTGTTGCTGATGTCTTTTTCTAATAACAGGTCTCATCTGACCAAGTCTCAATGATGCGTATGATGTCAGTAATTTCTTCTTGCATTAGGATCGCTATTTCATCATACTTTTTGCATTTTTCCTTTGACTTCTGAGGCCATGGGTATTATCACTGGCTCATTTCTTAGATTTCATAATCTGTGAGTTTCCGGTTATCTCAACCTCTATTCTTCCTACCCTGTGACTACTCTCTACAGTATCAAGTGACCCATAAGGTATATTGTGGTTGTTAATAGGCTTCAGAATTTTGAATATATTTCTTACATGTAAAAACATTACCTGAAAGATATCACTTAGGAATTATATTATTTGAAAAAGAGGTGAGGTGGTCACATACTGAGATCAAGAAATTACACAAATAACAAGAAATAACCAGTGTCACTGGTACTCCAAGAATGTCAACATACCCAGAGGAAAGCCTTCAGTATATTGTATAGATCATCTATAAAGGTTTGTTTGGGAGGATATGGACGATAACCACACAAGATGAAATAAATAGGCATGGATGGATTGCCATCTATGCTATGGGAAAAATACATCAATGAAATAAAATAATCCACCAAAGCCCTTAAGCAAATACTCACTAATCAAAAGATAATTTATAAAGCATATAACTTTATAATTACTTCTTAGAAATAATTCCAGGGCAAAATTTTCCACTATGGTAAAGCAGAAGAAAAAAAAGATAAGCCAGAAGAAAATGCTGCTGATAATGATATTGATAATATTAGCAATAGCTAGCCTTTATGTAGAGCTTTAAGGTCTGCAAAGCATCTTACCTATGTTAATTCATTTGCTCCTCACAACAATCCTGTGACACAGGCAACCAGGTGGTACCAGAGTGGATAGAGCACTTTGGCCCATTGTCAGGAAGACCTGAGTTCAAATCCAGACTCAGATACTTCCTAGCTATGTGATCTTGGGCAAGTCACTTCACTTCTGTGTTTTCCTCAGTTTCCTCATATGTAAAATGGGGATAGGAATAGCACCTACCTCCCAGGTTTGTTGTGAGGATCAAATTAGATGATAATTGTAAAGCATTTAGTACAGTGTCTGGCCCATAGTAAACACTATACAAATACATTGTAGCTGTTAATATTATTCCCATTTTACAGATGATGAAGGAAAAAGAACTCAAGGAAAAGCAGAAGGAATTAAGGAAGAGACTATATATGGCAAGGCTAGGCTAGTAAGAACACATACATAAATAAGGCAACTCAGTGAGAAGAGGTAGGAGGAAAGTCAGAAGGAGGAAAGAAGTTCAGTGTTAAGATGTAATAAACAGGCTGCCAAGGTATTTTAAAGTGCTAAGGAGGTGAGGAAGGAGACAATTCAGGCTTTGTGATCTCTGAAGAGCAGTTCGAAAGAAAAAAGAAAGCTTGAGGATCTAGCTTCTAGTAATTATAGAGGGAAGCTTCTTTTTATTTTCTTGACTTGCCTTCCTCACATAATCCTGACTATAAAACATAACCATTCCCTAACTTTCTCTTTGCCAGGCTAGTTTTTTTGAGAACTTTTAAAAATCTGGATCAGATGTTCTGCTTTCAAAAACAATAATTTCTTTGGTTTACCAACAAAGAATATATCTGGTGAATTTTAAAGTATGCCTCAATGGTATTCTCTGAGCTAAGATGATGATGATAACAATAATAACAATGACCACAATAACAATAATAACATATATACACATGTACCTACATATATATATGTATATATATACAAATATCTATATATCTTCAAGATTTACAAATTAGGTATGATAGACATGAGTTGTCTAGTGTTGTTGCCATCCTAAGCAACCCTCCATACCAATGTAAATTCCTCTGAAAGTATAAAAGAAAGTATAGGGGAATGGTTATTTTTTTCCTTTCTGTTCATTTTTGGTTTCATAATTTTTGGAGTCATCATATGTAGAGTTGCCAGAACAGGACCAGGCCCACAACTAGCCCTTTCTAACCTGGCTTTCTTGATTCTAATATTGCCCTCTCTAGCCCAGCTAATTTGGAAGGTTGAGAGATAAACACATAGCTTTCTAATTCTGAAAAAGTGAATAGCTTAGGAAAAATGGTTGCTGTACACTTTACCAGTTGCAATACTTATTTTCTTTCTACTCATTATGCAAAATTAGAAAATTTTCACATAACAGTATGCAATTAAAAGCATATTCTCCTAATTAAAAGAGAATTCACATTTCTAATAACATCTGATATTCTTTCATATTCCACAATACAAGAAAAAATAGAAGCCTAAAGAATATTAGTTTTTTTAAAAAACTTAACATCAGACTTCTCAAGTTTTTCTTAAGTCAAATTTCATCAATGCAGTTAGATAAAAATCTTAACTTATCTTTCTTAGAAAATCTCTCATGTCAGTACCTTCAAGATGTTGTTTAATCCCAAACCCAATAACAATAGTCGACATTTATACAGTGCTCACTATGCTAAGCACTTTATAATCATTTTATTCCTCCAATGACCCTGGAAGGTAGGTACTATTATTTATTATTCACCTTTACATAAAAGAAGGCTACCAACATTCTCTGATATATCACAATTACAATGTAGCTTCAAGACAAAATTTTGACAAGATCAAATCCAGATTTATAATCCCTAATGATATTTGTTTCATTTTATTCCAAGAGCCCATTGTTTTCAGCTAACTTATGCTTTCATTTTTCAAAATTTGCTGTTTTAAATAAATTACAAAGTTCTTAAGCCCACAAATTGAAAAGTGATCCTGAGAATATAATTGCTGAGATGAAATGAACAGTAAACATCACAATAGTTCTAATTAAAACAATTAAATATAAATTAAACAGTACCTTGACTGACATATGTTGTTGTTCAGTTGTTCAGTTGTGCTTGACTCTCCATGACCCTCTGGACCACAACACACCAGGGTCCTCCACTATCTCTTTAAAGTCTGTCCAAGTTCAAATTCATTGCTTCCATGATACTATCCATTCATCTCATCCTCTGCTGTCCCCTTCTCCTTTTTCCTTCAATCTTTCCCCAAATCAGGGTCTTTTACAATGAGTCTAGTCTTTTCATTATGTGGCCAAAGTATTTAAGCTTCAGATTCATCATTTGACCTTCCAGTGAATAGCCTGAGTTAATTTATTTAAGTATGGACTGATTTGATCATCTTGCTGTCCAAGGGACTTTGAAAAATCTTCTCCAGCACCACAATTCAGAAGTGTAGATTCTGAAACACTCAGCTTTCCCTATAGTTCAACTGCCACAACCATACATTTCTACTGGAAAAAAACCATAGCTTTTACTAAACATACTTTTGTTACTAAGGTAAGGTCTGCTTTTTAGTATGATGTCCAGATTTGCCAGAGCTTTCCTTCCAAAGAGGACATGCCTTAATTTCATGGCTGCAGTCACTGTCTGCAGTGATGTTTGAGTCCAAGAATACAAAACTTCATATTCTTTCCATTTCTTCTCCCTTTCTTTGCCAGGACATGATGGGACCAGTTGCCAAGATCTTAGTTGTTTTGATGTTAAGTTTAAAGCCAGTTTTGTGGGGCTTTTTTGTTTGTTTTGGGGTTTTTTTTTGCAGGGCAGTGAGGGTTAAGTGACTTGCCCAGGGTCTCACAGCTAGTGAGTGTCAAGTGTTTGAGGCTGGATTTGAACTCAGGTCCTCCTGAATCCAGGGATGCTGCTTTATCCACTGTGCCACCTAGCTGCCTCCAAGCCAGTTTTTACACTCTCCACTGCATTTCTGAGATTGTTGATACTTCTCCCAGCAGCCTTAATTCTGGCTTTTGATTCATCCATCCTAAAATTTCATGTGATGTACTCTGCATATAGTTTAAATAAATAAGGTGATTATATAAGTCTCATCATACTCCTTTCTAAATCTTAAACAAATCTTGTTCCATGTTCGGTTCTAACTGTTGTTTCTTGGCCCACATACAGGTGCCTTAAGAGACAAGTAAGATGATCTGAGACTCCAATTTCTTTGGGCACTTGTCACATTTTATTGTGATCCATACAGTCAAAGACTTTAGTATAGTCAATGAAGTAGAAGTATGTGTTTTTCTGTAAATCCCTTGCTTTCTCCATGATTCAGTGAATGTTGGCAATTTGGTCTAGTTCCTCTGCCTTTTCAAAAACCAGCCTACTCATCTGGTAATTCTTGGTTCACATATTGCTGAAACCTAACTTGCAGAATCTTAACATGCCAGCAAGGTTATACTTAAGATTCTGCAAGTTAGGCTTCAGCAACATGTGATATCTCTAATTTTCTTGAAGAGATCCTTTGTCTTTACTATTTCATTATTTTCTTCTATTTCTTTTCATTGCTCATTTAAGAAAACCTTCTTATCTTCCCTTCTATTCTCTGGAATTTTGCATTCAGATATGTATGTCATTCCCTTTCTTCTTTCCCTTTCTCTTTTCTTCTTTCCTCAGATATTTGTAAAACCTCTTTAGACAGCCATTTTTCTTTCTTGCTCTTTTTCTCTGGAATCGTTTTTGTTAATGAATACTGTACAATATTGCAAACCTCTGCCCATAGTTTTTCAGTCACTCTTTCTACCAGATCTAATCCCTTAAATCTATTCATCACTTTTGTTTCCTATTCATAAGGGATATTATTTGGGTCATACCTATAAGGTCTGATGGTTTTCCCTACTTTCTTTAATTTATGTCTGAATTTTTTTTAATTGACTGTGTAGGCCTTATCCACCTTTGACTGCAAAGTATATAATCAAGCTGATTTCAATATTGACTGTCTGGTGATGTTCATGTGTAGAGTCACATTCTGGGTTGTTGAAAAAGAGTGTTTACCATGATCAGCAAGTTATTTTGACAAAACTCTATTAGTCTCTGCCCCACTTCATTCTGTACTCTAAGGCCAAACTTGTCTGTTTTGTTTTGTTTTGTTTTGGCAGGGAAATGAGGGTTAAGTGACTTGCCCAGGATCACACAGCTAGCCATTGTTAAGTGTCTGAGGTCTGTTTTGAACCCAGGTCCTCCTGAATTCAGGGCCGGTGCTCTATCCACTGTACCACCTAGCTGCCCCCCTCCAATAATCTTTTGATTTCCTACACAGCATTCCAATCCCCTGTGATGAGTTTGACAACTTTTTTTGTTTTTTGGTGTTGTTTCTAGAAGATGTTGTAGGTCTTCATAGAAATGATCAACTTTGGCCTCTTTAGTGTCAATGTGTTGGATAACAGACTTGTATTACTCTGATGTTGCATGGTTTGCCTTGGATTTGAATTGAAATCATTCTGTCATTTTTTAGATTATACCTCAGCTGACATACTAATATACAATTTTTTATGTTTCAAAAGACTATTATATCAATTTCACCAGCTCCTTGATAGTGAAGCAGATTGTTATCCTTTCTGAAGTATAATTAGATTCTATCAAATGCTCAACAATGATTTGTATTAACCTAATTTCATTTTATAAAATTTCTATTTGTTTTAGCATCCAAAAAAATGAGGTAAGGGACATTCTGAAATAATTAAATTTTTTTATCTCTCAACATGTCTGTATTTTAAACTACTTATAAGCCATATACTCCTTTTAATTTTCTCTTTTGTAATATGACCACCATTTATATAAGGTGAGCATACACTTAGTTGACTCCTATATGCTCCTATACCACTATATTCTTGTTTAATTCTATCTTTAGTAATTCTTATTCTAGTTTATTATAACCTTACTTCTATTGAAATTCAGTTTTGAATTGATTTCACTTGCACTAATTTTGGCACACATTTACATTTTTAATTTACCTAAACAATTAATTTAAAAAACAGTGGTATTAAATTTCAATACTTTTCAATAGCTTCATTTCCCATAGCATCCATCACAATCAAATACCACAATTTGTTCAGCCTTTCCCTAATTGATGAGTATCCCTTAAATTTCCAGTTCTTTGCCACTACCAAAAGAGCTGCTAAAAATATTTTTTGTATATATAGGTCCTTTTACTCTTTCTTTGATCTCTTTAGGATACAGACCTAGTAGTGGTATTGCTAGGCAAAAGGCTATGCAGTTTTTTGTTTTGTTTTGTTTTGTTTTGTTTGGTGAGGCAATTGGGGTTAAGTGACTTACCTAGGGTCACACAGCTAGTAAGTGTCAAGTGTCTGAGACTGGATTTGAACTCAGGTCCTCCTGACTCCAGGACCAATGCTCTATCCACTGCACCACCTAGCTGCCCCAGGCTATGCAGTTTTATAGCCCTTTGGGATAGGTTCCAAATTGTTCTCTGGAATGGTTAGACAAGTTCACAACTCCACCAACAGTTTATTACTGTACCTATTTTTCCCTTACCCCCTGCAGCATTTGTCATTTCTGATAAATGTGAGGTAGTACACCAGAATTGTATTAATTTGCTTTCCTCTAATCAATAGTGATTTAGAGCATTTTATATGACTATAAATGGCTTTGATTTCTTCTAAAAACTACCTGTTTATATCCTTTAACCATTTATCAATTGGGAATGCCTCTTATTTTTGTAAATCTTACTCATTTCTATACTCAGTATATATATTTGAGAAATGAGGCCTTTATTAGAGAAATTTGCTGTAAAAGTTTTATATTACTTCATTGTCTATGGTACCTTTTTATCAAAATGCAGTTTTCTTGATTATCTTTTTTAATTAGGTCCATTTTTGCTTTTGCTTTGTCTGAGATCATCATTACAACTCCTACCTTTTTTACTTCAGCTGAAGCATATCGTATTCTGCTCCAGTCCTATATTTTAATTGTTTTTCTTTTTCAAATGTGCCTCTTATAAACAACATATTGTTGGATTCTTGTTTCTAATCCATTCTGCTATGCACTTCCATTTTATAGGTGAGCTCATCCCATTCGCATTCACAGTTATGATAACTAACAGTGTATTTCCCTCCATCCCATTTTTTCTTTTTCTCTCTCTCTATCCTATACCCACTCAAAAGTCTATTTTGTTTCTAACCACTGCCTCCATTTTATCATCCCTTTACCCTTCTCTTATCTCCTTCCCAACCTATTTCTCTATTAAGTAAGTTACATTTTTTTAAACAACTCAGTGTGTATGTATATATGCACGTATCTGTGTATTCCCTCTTTGAACCAATTCTAATGAGAGTGAGGTTCAATCATTGCCCACACACCCCTCTTTCTCCTTCCACTGTAAAAGTTCTTTGTTGCATACCTCTTTTATGTGGGAAAATTTTCCCCATTCCGCCTCTCCCTTTCCCCTTCTCCCAATGCATTCCTCTTACTCACCCCTTAAGCTTTTTGGAGATCATTACAACAAAACTGACTCACATATATGCTCTTTGTAAACTCCTTTTAACTGCTCTAATAAAGTTCTTAGGAGTTAGATGTATCATCTTCCCATATAGAAATGTAAACAGTTTAACTTTATTAAGTCCCTCATTGAGTCCTGTGCTTGAATGTCAAATTTTCTATTCAGCTCTGGTCTTTTTATCAGGAATTCTTGAAAATCCTTTTTTGTTAAATGTCCATTTCCCCCTGAAGGATTATATTCAATTTTTCTGGGTAGATTATATTTGGTTGTAGATTTAACTCCTTTGCCTTCCAGAATATCATATTCCAAGCCCTACACTTCTTTAATGTGGAAGTTGCTTAATCTTGAGTGATCCTGGTTGTGGTTTCACAATATTTAAATTGTTTCTTTCTGGCTGCTTAAAGTATTTTTTGTAACCTGAAGGCTCTGGAATTTGGCTTTAATATTCCTTAGAATTTTCATTTTGGGATCTCTTTCAGGAGGAGATCAGCAGATTATTCCTATTTCCATTTTACACTCTGGATCTAAGATATCAGGAGAATTTTCCTATATAATTTCTTGATATATGATGTCTGTATTCTTTCTTTGATCATGGCTTTCAGGTAGACTGAGAATTCTTAAATTATCTCTCCTCAACCTTTTTTCAGATTTGATCCTAGCAATGACCTTGTCTACTGAGGCTACATTTTTTGTTAGTTAGGGTTTTGTTTTTGTTTTTGTTTTTTTACTCTTTTAGATATGAGGAAACTGGGACCAAGAAGGTTAATAAATTATTTTTTCATGGTTCCACATCTTACAAGAGTAAGAACTAGGACTAGAACTCAGGCTCAGTATTCTTTCATGAGCCCTGCATTCAACAGCAAGGCAATGCATCTGCCACCTTCTACATCCTAGTTGGTATTAAGCAACATATTATGTTTGGTGAAGTTGTCAGCTGGCAAACCTGTGCAGTAGTCACATGAATTCGGGTACCATTGAATAATCACTTTGAGCTTCTGCTTTCAGTGACACAAAGATGGCAGCAAAGAGAGAGATGCGGTTAGTAGGCCATTGTGCCTTTCTGGCTAGCTTCCTAGTCTCACTTTTCTAGGAATGCCATCTGCTGAGAGCCCATATTTAGTCCTGGACAAATATGGCATAGTCTATTTACTTTAAGGACAAAAGTAATTTTTAAATGGGAAAACTAGATGAAATTCAGTGGTGCTAGGCCCAGGGGGCTGCCAGTAGCTTTATGCTCAGAAAGGTTTAATCTAGGAGAAAAATATTAGACACAAACATTTCCCTCTTTAGAGACTGCCTGTTTCCTCTGGTGTTGGAATACAAATAGGTTTATTTTTCTTTATTGCAAATTAGCGCTCCTTAATGTCAAGCCCTTCCTCCAACACCTGATACCAGATTCATTGGGGAGACATAGAAATAATAAATTAGTGACTGGGTCTGGAGTAATAAAAAAGAACTCTGTATTTTAAGCCAGAAGGTTTAAGTTTGCATTCTAGTTCTGCCATTTACTAGCTGTGACAAGCCATTTAAATGCTCAGGGCCTCGGTTTCCTTATTTGTAAAATGAGCAGTTAAACTAGGTTATCTCTAAGGTCCCTTTCAATTTTAACATCTTGTGATTCAGTATGCAACTTTACCAAACATAATATGTTGCTGAATACCAACTAGATTCTTCATGAAACCTCAAACTTTTCAAGAGTTTAAGGCCAGATATTTCAGTGAAATTACAAATGGTAATGTCTAGAAACTAATGCTGTCTTCTGCATTATGATTTAAATTCATTAGGAATAAGGACTGTTTCTTTTCTTTCTTTCTTCCTTTTTTTTTTTTTTTGGTATCCCCAGGACCTAACACAGGTGCCTAGATGCTGTAGATAGCAACAAGTAGTCATTAAGTGCTTAGCACATTGTTGTTGTTGTTGTTGTTGTTGTTGTTGTTGTTGTTGTTGTTGTCTGTCCTTTGTTCTCTAAGAGGACCAGGACAGAAGAGTGAAGTCATGACTTGAAGTGAATTGGATTTAAGTGGGGAAGGGCTGTGCAAAGTCACCAGTCTCTCTCTCTCTCTCTCTCTCTCTCTTCCAGAGGCATCTAGGTCCAGTGGCAATACATAGATCAGAATGACTAGAGATAGTCCCAGATGTTTTAAGGCAACTGGGTTAAGTGATCTGGCCAAGGTCACAGTGTCTGAGTTCAAATTTGAACTCAGATCCTCCCAACTTCAGGGCCAATGCTCTATTCACTGCACCACCTAGCTATCTCCTAGCACATAGTGGGGGCTTAATAAATAGTTATTGATTGATTCACTGTAACCTTGTCAAAAATAATTCAGCCCTCTCTGTCTCTTTCCACCTCCCTTTCTCCCTCTCTCCTCTTCTTTCTGTCTCTCCCTGCTTCCATCCCCTTCCCTTCTCTCCTTCCCTTTCTCTCTCATTCTCTCTCTCTCTCTCTCTCTCTCTCTCTCTCTCTCTCTCTCTCTCTCTCTCTCTTTCTCTCTCTCTCTCTCTCTCTGTCACACACACACACACACACACACACACACACACACACCCTACCTTAAGCTCTGTTGACATAGACTGATGAGAACTCCCTCCACATAAACCGTCTAGTTTTTGTTCTCATTCTCATCTTCACAAACCTTTTGTTTATCCAGGGCCACAGGAATTCCTTCCCTGGCAATATAACTTGGGAAGTGATTTTTTTGTTGTTGTTTCGCCAAGGGTTTCCTTTTTTATTGAACACAATAAAGAAATGCATATGCAGAGCAAAAGCAAAGCATACCTTCCCAAAAGAACTAAGCAAAGTAACACATAAAAGTAATTGTGACTGATAGTACAAGCCACCATACACATTTGCAATTTATCATTTGTCCAAAGGAAGACCACATGCTTTAAAGTGAAAGTTTTGCCAATGCTGTTCATCACATTTAACCTGAGTTCTGCTTTCATTTAATGTTACCTTCATTTACTTAACTGTAGCCAGTGTGTATATTATTCTTTTGGATCTGCTTTCTTCCCTTGGCATCACTCCACACAAGCGGATAGTAATCATTTAAAAAATAATAAATAATAAACATTTTATGGTGATCGTTTTTTTCATGTGAAATCCAGTATACTTAGGAAACTGACTTCATAGAACTCACCATGGTCTATAGCAGCACATACAAAAGATGAGTGGAGAAGAAAGGTCTACATTCTGAGATCACCACGCAGAGAGCACTATCTCTCCTTCACAGTGTTGGCTTAAGAAAAAAGAAGAGGAAGTTGACCCCCCCTTTTCCGGTGGGGCTAGATCCTGCTACCTAGTACATTCTTTCTTGAAAGTTATTAGATGACTTCCTACTAATGATGGGGATGGACATTTTTATTGTGCTCTGTAATTTACAAAGCTCTTTACTTATATGATCTCATTTGATCCTGACAAATGGAGAAGGGAGCGCCTATGTTATTAACCCTACGTTATATATGAGAAAACTGACACAGAGAGAAGTTGTGACTCAGTAAGTAGCACCTGTGGAATCCAAATGCAAAGCTTCCGGCCATAGCTCTTTCCACTAAATCACAGCTGCCTAGAGTCCTCTTGGCTGAAGGGGTGAATAATATTCCTCTGCAGTGATTTCATTCATACTTAGTTCAATGAAGGCAACGTCTCATTAGTGAGATGGAAGGAAAAGAGGGACTAGTCAGAATAATCAAGGGAAAAGCATTTACTAAATGCCAAACACTTTAAAAATATTATCTTCTTTGATCCTCACAACAACCTTGGGAGATAGGTGTTATTCTCCCCATTTTATAGTTGAAGAAACTGAAGTATAAAGAAGTCGAGTGACTTGCCCACAGCCGCACAGCTAGTAAGTACCAAAGACCAGATTTGAACTCAGGTCTTCCTGACTTGGGGCCCTGCTCTCTATTAACTTTGCCACCTAGAAGTCTGATAGCTGTCCCTAAATAAGACCTATGTACCTAGTTAGCCCCATTCCTAGGAAAGGACCTACTAGAGATTAAAGGACCTTTGCCCTTATTATTATGGGCTATGATACACTTGGAGACGAAAATAGTCTTCATCAATCCAAAAATCTTCATAATTCAGATTATAAAACCACATAGAATGTCAAATTTGAAAGGGGACTAAGAAGCCCCCTAGTTTAACCCATGTGCTGTATAGGGTGTTCAGGGAGGACTAGCACCTCTGGTGTGAGGGCTTACTGAACCCTTTCAGGGTCCACCTGATTCACCCAACTCTCATCTGTGGCTCCAAGGAGCTGTAACATGCTTGATGGCCACACCCTGATAAACTTTCTCAACAGATAGACTAAACCAGATTGAGGGTAACTGACAGGCTTCAAACCCTTTGGTGAGGTAGGGGGTGAAGACTTCCCCTGGAGGAACAGGCAGAGGAGAACAATTTGTTCCAATGGCCTTGAAGACAGCTGAGGCAGGCACTGTGGAGCCCTTAGATCTTGGTCAGACATCAAAGATGCCGACATTATCCACTGCTTCCCAGTCATCGTGACTTTTGTCTTGCCACTCCGTGACTCAGGAAGAAAAAGTGAGGCTGACAACTTTGTATGACTCTGCTTCACTTAAATCAAATTCACAAGCAAGTCAAGACATCACCTGTGATGTCACTGGTCTTCTTTAGAAATGAAGGACAAACAAGAAGTTCAACCCAAATGTGAACTTGAACCCACTTTACAACTGACTTCATAAATGTTTATCTAGTTTTTGTTAGAAGACCTTTAATGAGGGGAAACCATTAACCTCCTAATTGTTAGGAAGCTTTTGCTTACATTGAGCTGAAATCTGCCTCTTATTTCTTCTAATTCTGCCCTCAGAACAGTCTAATCCCTCCTCCACATAACAGCCCTAGAAATACTTGAATGTGGCTATCATGCCCTTACAAGTCTTCTCTTCCTCGGTCTAAATATCCCAGGTTCCTTTGAGTAATTATCATTTGACATGAGCTCTAAAACATTTATCACCCTAGTTGCCCTCCTTTTGGCACTATCTAGCAATATAATTTCTAAAATAAGGCTCCTATCACTGAACACAATATTCTAGTTGTGATCTAAACAGGTCAGACTACAAGAGGAATATCACCTTCCTCATACTGTATACTATACCTCTCCTGGTGAGCTCTAAAATGTCATCATTTTTCAAAGGCCATATGACTCTGTTATTTCATGTTGAGTTTGTAGTTCACTTAAAACCCCAAATCTTTTTTTTGGCAGGGCAATGAGGGTTAATTGACTTGCCCAGGGTCACACAGCTAGTACGTGTCAAGGATCTGAGACCAGATTAGAACTCAGGTCCTCCTGAATCCAGGGCCAGTGCTTTATCCATTGTGCCACCTAGCTGCGCCCCCGCCCAAATCTTTTTTTAAAAAAGATGACTGAATTTCTGGCTGTACCTGTACCATCTTGAGAATTTTACTGTTTTACCCATGTAGGACTTTATATTACCTTTATTTACTTTATATTTATATTATATTTTATATTACCTTTTACCTTATCATATTCAACACAGAATTCCAGCCTGTAAGGATTTTTGTTTTGAATCCTCACTCTGTCATCTAGTATGTTAACCATCACACACACCCCACTTGGGGTTATTTACACATTTGAGGAAAATGCCATGTCTTTTAAAAATATTTTAAACAATATTTTATTTATTTTTGTGTGTGTTTTGCTTGTATCATTGTCACTTCCCAACAATCTCCAGATCCATAGGATCCTCCATCATAACAAAGAAAAATATTTGTTAACCTATCATAGCAAGTGTATCTGACAGCTTATACAATAGTCCACACCTATAGTCCATTAACCTATACCCAGAAGAGGCACCTGTAGTTCATCAACTGTTTGCCAGGACCAAAAATAGTAGTTGCAATTTACTAATTTGATTATCAACAATGATAATAATGAGGGGCAGCTAGGTGGCGCAGTGGATAGAGCACCGGCCCTGGATTCAGGAGGACTGGAATTCAAATCCGGCCTCAGACACTTGACACTTACTAGCTGTGTGACCCTGGGCAAGTCACTTACTCCTAATTGTATCACCAAAAATATATAATAATAATAATAATAATAATAATAATAATAATAATAGCAGCAATTAGCATTTATATAGTACCTTAAGGTTTATAAACCTTCCTTTTAGTGTTTTTTTACTTATATTATTGAAATTATTCCATATGTTTTCTGCTTCTTTTCACTTCACTCTGAAACTGTTCATAAAAGTTTGTTTCTCCAAACTCTTCATTTCCCTCATTTATTATGAAAAAATATTCCATTACATTCATGTACACAGAATTTGTTGTCATTCCTCAATTGATGAGCACCTACTTTGTTTCCGGATATTTTTTTGTTCCCTCAAAAGCGTCACTATGAATATTTGGGAATACACATATATTTTCTGTCTTTGACCTCTTTGGTAGTGAGATTGTAAGGTCAAAGTATGAATAGTTTAATAAATTTTCTCAAGGAATTTCAAAATATTTTTTGGAATTAATTGGCCCAATTCACAACTCTACCAGCAGTATATTAGTGAGCCTAACTTCCCAAAGCCCCCTTCTTCAGCATCAACTATTTATCTTCTTTGCTAATTTATGGTTTGAAGCAAAACCACAGAATTGTTCTAATGACTCATTAGTTGGATTTGTAATATTTTTCACATGGTTGTTTATAGTAGTGTTTCTTCTTTTGAAAACTCTTCATTGATAAGAATGTTAAACAGACAAGATCAAGTATAGATCTTTATGATACTTTACTATTGACCCTATCCAAGTTAATGTTTAGTCCTTAATGACTAATCTCTGGGTCAAGTTATTCAACCAGCTCTGAATTTATCTATGTTCTAGTCATATACAATGCTGGACATAGAATCTGTGTGACTCTGGACAATGACTTAACCTTTCAGTGCTGTAGGAAGTTATTTAAGAATCTAAATTGTAGAGAATATGCTGACCTGCGAAGAGAAAGGAAGTCCCTCTACTAAGAGCTTCTCACTGTGAGAATGACACCCCCTGCTGGGAAAGATATTGCAGGGAAATTCCACCATGAGGAGAAAGCATGTGACTTAGAAACCATGTGACTTTAGAGTCCAGAAGTTGCTTGGCATCCAGAAGTTACATCTATAGAACCACCTGTGGGACCTATCAATCAGAGCTACCAGCCAATTAGCTTGAAGCTCTGTGTGTGCGGACAGCCCTGTTTCTGGTTTCTCAGGAGGCTTTGGGGAAAGCCTCTGAAGCGTTGGTCTTTTTGGGTTCCTGACCTCAGCTTGGGAGGTCGGATGCTGGGGTCTATTAGATAGTTAGAGGAAGTTTGCCTTTTACCTCTCTATTCACTAACTTCTACTGCACTTTAATAAATACTTAAAAGTCTAAACTCTTGCTAAAGCTTCTAATTTAAGGCAACCACTCATTAGATTTTAGACATCATAGCTAGAAATTCAGCCCCTTACATCACACCAGTAAAATCCTAGGCCTTTAGCTCCATCCATTGCCCTAGTTTGGGGACTTCCGGGTTTTTGCAAAAAAATCAGACTTGTCAGTTATGCTGAGTGTAAGAGGGCATCATTATCAGCACATTAACTCACACCTGGGAAGGCCTTAAGCTTCAGAAGATACTCTAGGACTTGCACCCTAGATACCTTAGGGTTAATAAGGGAAGGATTAAACAAGATGCGTGATGAGATCTGTGGTCTTTGGGCCACAACAAGAGAAGGAGGGAGCTTATTTGTTTTTGGTTTTGTTTTTGTGGGGCAATGAGGGTTAATTGACTTGCCTAGGGTCACACAGCTAATAAGTGTCAAATGTCTAAAGGCAGATTTTAACTCAGGTCCTCCTGAATCCAGGGTCGGTGCTTTATCCACTGTGCCACCTAGCTGCCCAGAAGGAGAGAGTTTAAAGATAAACCCATCTATAAACTCATAAATTCATAAATCATGCCATAAACTCATAATCCTTGGCATGCTCCTCATTTCACCTCTCTGACATTCCTCCTGGTCAGTGTGAGAGAGGGTTGAGATCTTATCCCCTCATCTAGTTAAGTTTGACAACTGAGTATACGAGGGCCAGAAGCTGAAACTAGGACAATGGTCCACTATGGGCCCCATGTTATGGTGGCCCATACAGTAGGAGAACCTAGGGCTATTCAACTTCTGTGGCAGCAATGGAATAGGTGAAGGTCATGGGTTTTAGATCAAAAGGCAGGCTCTCACTCAGATTTATTCCATTAGTTTACTACCTCTAGTATCACAGGAAATGGAGGTTCCTGTCTTACTAAGCAAGAATGGGTTAGTAAGGCCCAGGTGAGTGTAGCATATGACATGGTCTTTACTATTATGAAAGGTTCCAGGCATATGACTTTCCATTCCTCCTTTTAGAAAAAGGGAGAGGGAAAGGGTATATCTAGCTCAAAGACTATCTGTCACAAAGGAACCTTACAAATCTCAAAAAGTACCCCCCTCTTTTTAAAGAGGGGGTTTTTCAGACTACCAAAACCTAACTGTAATAACTTCTAGCCCACATTTCTCTATTTCCTCTACGCAGATAGTTTAAGAGACTGTCCAATTTTGCTAAAATCTAAGTGAACTATAGCAACAGCATTCCTCAGATCACTCAAGTAATACTGTCAAAAAAGGGAAATGAGGTTAGCCCAATCTGCTTTTGATGGAGTCACTCCAGCAGTTGGTGATCACTGCTTCCTTTTTGATATATTCACTAACTATTCCTTTAATATGCTCAAGAATTTTGCCCAGAAATGCATAATTCACTCTATTTCCTTTCCTGACAAATCAGGATATTTTCCCTTCTCCAGTCCTGAGGCATCTCTTCTGTTCTCTGTGATCTTTGAAATATATAATATGTGTAACCTTTATCTGATTGCTTACTGCCTCAGGGAGGAGGGAGGGAAGAGGGATAGAACTGGGAACTCAAAACTTTAAATTAAAAAAAAGTTTATTAAAAATTCTTAAAAGTGTTTAACTGCCCACAATAAATAATTTTTAAAATTAATATGTCATAATAATGTATATAGTGCTGTTATTTGCAAAGCATTTTACATATATTATTCTCATTTGACCCCTGCAAAAACTTGTGAATTATGTTTTCCCCTTTTTATAGACGAGGAAACTGAGGCTTAGAGATGTCGGTTTGCCCAGAATAACTAACACAAGTAGTTAGGGTCTGAGGCAAGAACTGAATTCAGACTGTCTTGACTTTAGGTCCAATACTCTCTCCACTGCCCCCCAACTAGCTGTATCAAAATCATACCACAATCCTATTTTTCTGTCCTTTCAGTAGCCTAGGGTGTCATTCACCTGGACCTTGTGACTTGAATTCATCAAGGACATCTAGTACCCTCTTACTATATCCCTACCTATCTCATTTAACTTTCTTAGTCAATTTTGTTCTGCCTCTTCCAATCTAGAAATTATTCTTCCTGGAACAGAAACAAAACCAAAAAGAACAGTCGAGCATTTCTCTCCATCACCCATTATCATCATCTCACCTTCCCCAAGCAGCAGCTCTATCCCTTCTTAGAACTAATTTATTTTGCCCAATATATCTTTTAAAATTTTTTAAAAAGTTATTGTATTTAGCTTTTCTCCCAAGCCTCAGATAATTTTTAAGTCAGGCACTTCTGACACTATCCTAACAGGATACTTTATATGCTTGCCTCCCATCTTCAGTATGTACCTTTTTAAAAATCAAAGTCTGTCATGAAATCCTTCAAACATTCCCACTGAAGCAGAAGCATTGTCTTGGTGGGAGAGTGTTTATCCCTAACCTTCCCTGGGAAAAGGGTAGTGGGTCTAGTACAGGAACTAGGACCGGCAAAGAGAGTGGTTAGCAGTGAGTTAGTTATTTATATGACAATGCTCATTATGTGAATTCATGTGTAGCCATTAATATACATTATCCTCAAGGTACCCACTAATGTAATATAATATGTATGATTACTATGTTAATTTTCTAATAGGAGTTTTTGCCATTTAAAAGTTGGCTTCATAATGTAAATGGCATAATTGTGTGTACTCTCTTAGAATTGCTTTTTTCCCATCTGCCATTCCACTTTCGAAATCTCTAATTGGCAGCCAGTTAGTCAAAGACATTAAGCACCTACTACGTGCCCACCACTGTGCTGAGGACTGAAGATACAAAGTAAGGCAAAAGACAGTCCTGCCCTCAGAGAGCTTACACTCTAATGCAGGGAAATCAACATTGGGAACAAATATATACAAATAAGTATAAATTGTACAAATATTTCTATTTTATATTATTTAATAAATTTCTATATAATTTTACAAATTGTACAACTATGTACAAGATGAATAGGAGATACTTGACAAAGGGAAGGCACTAGAATTAAGAGGGACTGACAGAATGCTTCTCTTCATGTAAATCCTCAATCATACTTTCTATAAATCTTCACCATCTTAGATTTGATCTTTTCCCTAATAAAACAATTCTTATCCTTCTTCCACACAATAGTTTGCCAGCTGTTTTGACAGACATTCCATCACTTTTGCACGGGCTGTCCACCATACCTGGAATACATGGTTTCCCCAGCAGCTCCACCTCTGCCTCTCAAAGCTCTGGCTTCTCTCAAGGCTCATCTCAAAGCATTGTTGCAAAAGGATTTTCCTGATTCTTTCCCTCCCCTAATAATTAATGTTTCTCTACCCCAAAATTATCCTTTATTTACTTTGTACATATTTTGTTCTTTGTACATTCCCATGATATAAGAACATTGTACAGATTTGTATGTATAGATGTCATTTCCAAGACAATATTTCAGCTCTTTGATGGCAGGCTCTGTTTTATTTATACCTCTGTGTCCCCAGAAGCTAATAGTTCCTGCATATAGTAGGTATTTAATAAACGCTTATGGGTTGATTAAATCTGAAGATTTAATTAATTCACCAGAACTTCAATAGATAAGATTTTCCCCTTTTGATGGAGGAAGAAAAAATGTGAGTCCAAAGATTGGTCAAGAAAACAACTCCCAGGCTGTGTCTTGGGGTCAGTCCCACCAGTCCTCCACATCTTCTTGGTCTGGACATTTATGTCTTGGTTTGGACAAGAATAGTTGATGTTCTTGGTGTTGGCTCTGAGGTCCTGAAAGATAATCAAAGAAATACCAACAATTTGTATGCACATAATGCTTTATGTGGCATTATGATATTGTGACCCCCATTTTAGAGATGAAACTGAAGATCAATTTCCTGAGCTAAATGACCTACGCATGATAACACAGTTGAGGAAGACCAAATCACATTCAGTCAGTCAGTCGGTCAAATACTCACTATATTGCAATTATAATGGTAGGAAGAGAAATTTAGACAATATATAATAATAGTAAAAAGAAGTTGAAATGATTATGAAATTATGAAATGGAAGCAGGCACATTCAGTTCTTTGGGTTCTTGTCAGGAAAAAGCATGATTGGTCACACTTTAATAACCACAGTAGGTACAAGCTCAATAGGAGTACCAAGGGAGATGGCATGCGAACAGTGGATAAGATGGTGAAGGAAGGCTTGCAGCATGGGAAAGAGGATGGGGAGGGGATGAGGCAGAGACAGAGACTGTTACTCACACAACCATGAATTAGCACTCAGCAGCATGGACCTGATGAAAATGGAAGAAGGCTGGTGGGGGGGGGCGATGGGAAGGAATTTGAGGTCTTGTTTTTATAGGGTTTGGGGAGGGGAACAGACCAACCCTGTGCTGCCTTGGGGTTAGTTTATTAATATATGCAAATCATCTCAAAGTTATTGATAAAATTTCAAAGTCATTGTCCCAAAGTTATCAGGAACTTTTTGATGTTCTGTGGGTCTGGAGCTTGTGGAGATCTGGATTGTACTGGAATTTACATCTAGTAAGACCAGAAAACTGACAAGCAATGCTTAGTTGGCTTCCCCGATTTAGTACATGTTGGTGTTGCTATTATTCAGTATTTCAGCTGTGTCCAACTCTCATCACCCCATTTGGAATTTTCTTGGCAAAGATATTGGAATGGCTTGCCATTTCCTACTCCCGCTCATTATACAGATGAGAAAACTGAGGCAAACAGGGTTAAGTGACTTCCCCCCAAGGTCACACAGCTAGTGAGTGTCTGAGGCTGGCACTTTGAATTTTGGTTAATATATGATACAATTTGGGAGCAGCTAAGTGGCCCAGTGGATAGAACACTGGCCCTGGAGTCAGGAGAACCTGAGTTCAAATCCGACCTCAGACACTTGACACTTACTAGCTGTGTGACCCTGGGCAAGTCACTTAAATTGCCTCACCTACATAATATGTGTGTGTGTGTATATATACACACACACACACACACACATATATATATATGTGACACATATATACATATATATGCACATATATATACACATATATATGCACATATATATACATATATATACACACATATAGGTGAGGCAATTTGTAAAATATGCTTCTTTGATCTTTGAAATGGTTTGTACATGACTTGCAGGTTCTCCTTTTTTCCTGCTATTGCCTGTTTATACTGCCCACCTATAAAAACTTATTATATTGACTGTGGTAGGGGAGGGGAAGTAGTTGGGGGGTATCAGAACAAGATACAATTTTAACAAAAAGGTGGAAATAAAATTGCTTAAAAGGTACCCAGAAAATTCCTATGACCCCCAGATGTTTTCACTCCCTAAGCATTCAGTCAATTGAGGTTTTAATTTTATTTAGATCATCTCTACCCTTAAACGATCCCCAGTTAACGTTAACTGATGTTTGAAACTGCTCTCTAAGTAGGCACGTTGAGAGAAGAAGAATTCAGATGGAGAGGCCTAAGAAAGATCATTTGGCAAAAATCTTAAAAATAGAATTATGAACTCTGAAAGGTAAAAAGCCCCTGAAGGGATAGACACATTCATTGTTTTATCTCCAGTTGTGGAAACCTTTCTCCTTAACATGACCTCTTAAATATTTTCTGGTATTTGTGTTTGTAGGATTTTAGTGGTTATTCCCCATTAAAAATGAATCAGGATGAGTACAGCAAAACAAACCACACAAGGACCTATTATAATCTTATTTTCTGTCTAGGTAGAAGCTGGTTTCTTTAGAGCCATTAGGGGCACAGTCATCTACAGTAATAGGGTCACAGAAAAATAAAGCTTTTGCTACCTTGTCTTATTGCCAGCTCAGCTTCCTTACCTTTATGTCTCTGTCAGTTTCATGCCTGTGAATATAAATCTTTATTTCCTCTGCAGTTCTCCTCTTTACTGGGATTTCCTTCTGCTTAAATCCCAAAAGGAAATTTGGAGAAAATTTAGCCTACTTCTGGAGACAGACAGGAGAAAGCACCTCACCAACGCTACAGTGTTATATTCCATCTGCACCCCCTTTCAATGTGAAGCACAGTCTCTAGTAAAAGAACAAGCATCAGAAAAAGCTTGGAACCAACCCAATCATGAGATAGGGTATAGTGACCCCATTCCATTCAATAAACCTATATTAAAAGCACCTCCAATATGCCAACATGATGCTAGGTACTGGTAGTTAAGTTGTTGTTGTCATTTTTCAGTCATGTCCAACCTCTGTGACCCCATTTGGGGTTTTCTAGGCAGAGATACTGGTTTGCCATTTCCTTCTACAGATCATTTTTATAGATGAGGAAACTGAGGCAAACGGGGTTAAATAACTTGCCCAGGGTCACACAGCTAGTAAATCCAGATTTAAACTCATGAAGTTGAACCTAACTTCAGGCCACCTAGCTGCCCCAACAATCACACATATTTAGATCATACCTTACTCTCCCAAACTCCAAGTTAATCTTATAGTGCCCAGGGTTGTACCTATAGTAGCACAGAAAGTTCATCAACCAACAGGAGAACCTGAGATTTGGAATGTGAATTTCTTATGCAGGTTGAGGTCTAAGACCTACCATTTGCCATCAGCTCCTGCTGATTGAAACTTGACTCTACTTTTGTAATTTCTAGCCTTAAAATTTCCAAGGCACTTAATTGATCTTTTTAGAACAAATAATTGTAAGTTGTTTTTTTAAAAAAAGGCATATTTTGTGTCAGTATGAGGACTTTTGGATCACATGACCAACAAGATGGAGGCCTAGACATATATTTTTATCCTCATGACCTCTCAAACCTTTATGAACCAACAATAAAACAATTTCAGTTGTCTACACTATCTAGGACACCAGGAACTCAAACGAAGTAAAAACAAGGTAACAGCAGAGAAGGTGTCATAAGCCCTAACCCTCATATGCTTCTGGGATCACCTTTCCCCCACCACCCACCATGCTTCCTGCAGCAGCGCTTTACAAGCTGATTCACACACTTGCAATGGAACTCAGCTTGACACCTGGTCCCTCCCACTTCTTCCCTCCACTGGGACAGCAGAGATACAAACTGCAAATGGCAGAAATTTATTCAGGCTGTGAAAGCAGTATGACAGCAAACTGTGCCACTGGGATGGAGAACTGAGAACAGGGGAGTCAAGGACAGGACATATGTCTGTGGTTGGGTGGCACTCCACTAAACCTGAGTGAAGGAAGGAGTCCAGTATCCAGCTGGATCCAGTTCTGTCAACACAGAAGCCATTTGAGAACAAAGAATAAGGCTTAGTGAACCTTGAATTGCCTAGTATAGGAGAAGGCTGAGACACTTTTGAGATCCAGCTACCAGGGAAATAGCCACCAAATGGGAAGGAGTCAGAATGTGAGCAATAGAGGAAAAAAGACTGAAACTACAAAATATCTTAGGAGGAAGAAAAATAAAAACCGTTGAACTCAAAGCAAATCAACAAACAGGCAGAAGGAAATGTGGCCTCCATACCAAGTAAAAGAGTTCATGCATTTATGAATAAGAATTACAAAATATAGGAAAATGAATCAAGACCTGATGAGGCAGAGGACTCTGAATCTGTGGATTCTAAAGAGAGTCCAGAATTTAGGGTTATAGACCAATGTCTCACACTGTATACCAAGATAAGCTCCAGATGGGTACATGATTTAGATATAAAGGGTAATATCATAAACAAACTAGAGGAGCAAGGAAGAAATTACCTGTCAGATCTAAGAATAGGGGAAGATTTCATGACCAAAAAAGAGATATAGAAGTTCATAGAAGATAAAGTAATTTTGATTATACAAAATTTAAGTTTTTGCATAAAAAATTCAATGTAGCTAAAATTAGAAGAGAAACAGGTGAGGATAATATTTGCAGCAATATTTTTTCCTATAAAAGTCTAACTTCTAAGATATATATGTATACATACACATACATATTTGGAATGGATTCAAATTTAAATTTTTATTCAATTTTATATTTCATTTCTGAATTATTTCCCTCTCCTCCCCCACCCCATCCATTGAGAAGGTGAGAAAAGCAAAAGCCCTTATAAATGTTTATTTATGGAAAATAAATTCCTATATTAGCCACGTCTGAAAGAAAGAGAAAAGGAAGGAAAGGAAAAAAGAAGGAAGGAAGGAAGGAAAAAAAGAAGTTAGCCAACCTGATAGATATGAGCTAGTACCTCAGAGTTGGAACTGATCCACATTTATAAGAAAAAAATTCTATCCTCCAATTGATAAATAGCTAAGAATATTAAAGGCAGTTTCAGAGAAAAAACCAAGCTATCATTAGCAATAATAAAAAATCTCCAAATCGATAATTGAGAAATTCAAATTAAACAATTCTGAGGTTCCAACTCAGTTATCAGATTGACAAAGCTGACAAAAACGGAAATGCAAATTCTGGAAGGGCTGTGGGTAAACAAGTACGTTAATGTCTTGTTGGTAGGGCTATGAACTGGTCCAATCATTCTAGAAAGTAATTTGGTTGCTGAATAAGCTGTTAAACTGTACTTGCCCTTTAACCCAGGGTATGTATACCAATACTAGATCTAAACTCCAAAAAGAGATCAAAGAAAGGAAAAGAACTCATATGTACAAGAATATTTCTATTTATAAAAATATACATAAGCTCACTGGATTTTGTATCCCAAGTGTTTAGCTAGTGCTTAGTGCCTAGGACATTGTAGACATTTAACAAATGTTTACTGATTGGGGGATATCACTTCTGTGGTAACAAAGATTTGGAAACTGTCCCTCAGTTGGAATGGTTGTACAAGTTATAGTATATGAGTGTGAATAAATACTATTGTTTTATAAGAAATGATGAAGGGGATGGCTTCAGAAAAACCTAGGAAAACTTATATGAACTGATGCACACTGAAGTAAGCAGAACCAGGAGAACAAGTTATAAAATAGCAACAATATTGCAAAGACAGTCACCTCTGAAAGTATTAAGAACTCTGATCAACACAATGACCAGCCACAATGCTAAAGGGCTCATGATGAGGCAAGGCTGTCCATCTCCTGGCAGAAAGGAGATGGACTCATAGCGTAGATTGAGACATGAGGTGGTGGTAGATACTGCCAATCTGAGGATTTATTTTACTGGACAATGTATATTTGTAACAGAGAAGTTTGTTTTTCTTGATTTCTCTAAGGAAGGGGTGATAAGAGGAGGTGCAGGGAGGGAGAAAAGACAGTTTTGCATTTAAGGAAATAAAATTTAATTTTAAAAGATCCAATTATTTGAATTGATAATGATGAAGATAAAGATGATGGCAGATATGATTCACCAATCAACCATTAAGTATACAATGAGCATCTATGATACATCTAGACCTATTCAGAGATTCGAGTACAAAAGAAATGATCTCTATCCTCAAGAAACTTAAAATTTGCTTTAGGAAAACAAGAATAACCATAAAAATTATAAGAGACTACAAAGCAATATATAATATAGGAAGTAATTAGATATTAATTATAAGGCTTTAGCCCTTTGACCTTAAAGAAATGAACTGCCTGCCAAGGCCAAGCCCAGTTCTAGATATGATTGCTAGAAATTATAATTTTCTAAGCCTCCTGCTGCCTGGCAAGTAACATTATCTTCAGGTAACAAATATTAATTTATGGTTGAATTGAATATATTATTATTACATGTAAAATGGTATATTATAATGTTACATATATAAATATTGTGTTATAGTATGATAATATATTGTAATATAAATGAATAAGTCACTAAATATAATATAAATGAATATATTGTAATAATAAAAATATATAACCATTTTGTGGTTAAGGTGATCCAGGCTTAGGGGGAGCCCTTACTTGGTCAAGGTCACAGAGCTAGTCAGAGAAGTCAGGTAGGGCTCCTACCTCCTATCATAGTGTTTTTTTCACATTGCCCCTCCAGGACAGGCAAGTGCCAAGGAGGGAAATGTCACAAAGTGCCTGAGCAGCCTGCCAGCTACAGAAATGGGGGAGGTCATCTTTTCCAGGCTGCTGCACTTAGGTTATTGCAGTGGTTCAGCTCCAAGAAGGGGGGCTGCTACTGTCTTTAGCCCTGATTCACTGCTTTCCATCACCTCATCCCCAGTGCATCTCTTTCAGACCAGGGCTGGGAGCCAACTTTCCAATGACCTCACTGTTGCTGGCTAGCCAGGCTAGTGCACAGAATAACAATACCCATCTAACCAGAACATTCCACCTTGCCAGTCTGCCCTTCTTTCTTTCCTAGGGCAGGGGCTTGAGAGCTTGGAGATGATGGTCCTGACCAGGGAGGTAAGACAAGGAGATAGCAAGGTGCTGTAGTAGATAGAGTGTTGGACTTGTAATGAAGAAGACCTTAGTTAAAATCCTCCTTTAGGTGCTCACTAGCTGTGTGATTAGGACAAGCCACTTAACCTCTCTCAGGGTGAGTTTCCTCATCTGTAAAAAGGAGATAATAATAACATCTACTTCACAGTTATTATAAGGAACAAACAAGATAACATACACAAAGCTTTGTAAACCATAAAGTGTTATACAAATGCCAGCTATTGTTATTATTAATGTGGAACTTTATCTGACCTGTGCCTTTTCATTACAGTTGAAAGCTAGTATCTAGCAGTGTTCCACACTGGCTGGCCAAGGAAGACAAAAATGAGACGGCCTAAAGTGTAAAAACAGTACAGTCTCTCTAAACAGTCTTTTTTCTTTTCCCAAGAAGAACCTCTAGCAAAAACAGTTTGGTATATCAAGGCCAGCAAGGACTTTCTTATGCATGATAATGCAGTTATAGAATCATTGAATTTTCCAATTGAAAGGTACCTTAGGAATTAAAAAAAATAAATTAAAATAAGTAAATAAAATTTAAAATATGAATTCATCTTTTTATTAGACTATGTTATGGAAATGCTTGTTTTATTCCATGAATTATAAATAAAATAAATGGGGGAAAAAAGAAGGCTACCTTAGGAATTATCTACTACAGCCTCTTCCCAAAAAAACCCCACAAGTAATTTTTTGGGGGGGGGCAGGGCAGTGAAGGTTAAGTGACTTGCCCAGGGTCACAGAGCTAGTGTCCAGTGTAGAAGGCTGGATTTGAACTCAGGTACTCCTGAATCCAGAACCAGTGCTTTATCCACTGCGCCACCTAGCTGCCCCCAAAATCCACAAGTATTAATGGAACACCTTACTTAGCCCTGCTCTGGATGTCACTGGGAATTATAATAACTTACAATAACTTCCTACCTCCCAGGGTCGTGATGAGAAAAGCAATTCAGAAACTTCCAAGTTCTCTCTAAATGTAACTTTGCTATTATTATTATTAGATATTGCCCTTGCTCCCAAGAAGTTTACAGCCTCCTAGGAGAAGCAAAATTAACAGGGATCCCAGCTCTGTTACTCCACTAACTACTGTATGACCTGGGTCTAGTCACTTAATCTCACTGTGCTTCAGTTACCTCATCTGTAGAATGAAGAGGAGATAGAAGAGGTCCTCTATAAGTCCTAGATCCTATGAAATTAAACCTCCACTAGTTTTGTGTCCATGAACAAATCACTTAGAGTGATTGGCTTCCTTTCTTCCTTTATAAAAGAGAGATAAGAATAATGTCACTCATGGCTGTGAATATCAAATAAGATAATACATGGCAGTGCTCCACAATCCTTAAAATGCTAGCTAAATACCAGCTGTTATTTTTATGTGGCATGTCAAATAAAGAGTATGGTTTACTAGAGGGGGTCTTGGAGTCAGGGATCCAATTCTGGGGTTCGTGCCCTACCTCTGACATATATTTGCCTCTCCTTCCTAGGATTTCTAGTTTCCTTCAACATTTAACTCAAAGGACACTAACTATACTGGCCCACAGTGCTGTTCTTCACATAGCATACTTCCAGCCTCCCAACTCTTCATTTGCACTGCCTAAGTCTCAGACCTGCAGTGCTCTCCATACACACTTCCATTAATTGGCTTCCTTGGCTTCCTTCAAGGCTAAGCTAAAATCCCATCTTTTGCAGGAGACCTTTGTAGGTCTGCCTTTCTTTTCCACGGCCACATTCCCCAGCTGAGATGAACTATTCTCTCTGTCTGTCTCCCTCTGTCTATGTCTCTCTCCCTGCCCCTCCCCCTCTTCCCTAGCCTTCCTCCCTCCTTCTCTGTCTCTGTCTGTCTTTCTGTCTCTGTTTCGTCTCTGTCTCTTCTGTCTCTCTCTGTCTCTCTCTACACACACACATACATACACACACACACACATCCTATGTAGAAATGAAGATTTGTGTTGTTTTCCCCATTCGAATATGAGTTATTTCATGAAGGGAGGGACCGTTTTCTTGCCCTTCTTGGACACCCGGTGTTCTGCATAGTGGCTGGCACATAGTATGTATTTAATAATGTTTAACTAATGTGAGGCTCTCCTGATAGGAATCCCACCCAGTGCCTTCTCCCCCAAATTAGTTTGCATCTCTTTTGGATAGTGTAAGCTTCTTCAAAGCAGAGACTTGTTTCGCATGTTTTTGCATGCCCAGTGGTTTAGCACAGTCCCTTGGCACATGGCCGTTGCTTAATAATGCAGGTCTACTGTTTTGGCTGTAGTGACCATAGACAAGTCACCTTAACCTCTTAGTGTACCAGGCAATTCGAAGACTATAAATTACAGACAAGTTGCCGATCTACATCGCTGAGAAAGTTTTCCACATTGGGAGTTCCCCTAAAGTCCCCTCCCCACCCCACTCTCGTGTTATGTTAAATGATTAGTGTGAGCAGCTAGTGGAAGGAGGTGGAGGGTTGGAGACATCGGGCTACTCAAGAAAGCTTCACAAAACTGCTACTAGATAGCAGCCTGAAACAAAGACGAATACTAAGGCAGAGTGGCGCTCTCCTCACACACCCCGGACTATTTCTTAAGAATTTGGATAATCAGTTCTTGAGAGGATTCGTATGATCCCCTGGAGATGTGTCCTTCCGGGAGACCCAGACACCGCGCCTTCACTCCCTGACCCTCGATCAAGAAAACCCCGAGATACACACTGCTCCTGTTCCTGGCCCTAATGCCAGCGGAGAGAGTAAGGGGATGGGAAGGTTGGAATGGAAAGAGGAGGGTCAGGTGAAAGGGGCTCTGGGGTCCTGTTCAGACGCAGAGATGTTGGAGTACTGGAGGAGAGGGCCGATTTGGAACAAATCTGTTGACTACACAAACGGGAGCGCCACACACACGTATTTCCAGACGCACAGTTTGGGGAGAAGGGAACAGCACCTCTGGGATCTCAGTCGCAGTACAGCTAGTCCTGCTGACCCACCACTGCCTGTCGCCAAATGCCCCCTCCCCCCACCGCTCCGACAAACTAGAAAGGAATAGTGTCCAGACACCGAAGGTGTCGGTGTCCAAAGAAGCCCGCAGCTTGCCTCCTAGCCTCAGGCGGTAGTGGTAGAGTGGCTGAATTCGGTCCCTTCAAAGGCTAATTGGTTAGGACCACCGACCAGCCTCCACTCGTCAGCACTCTTTTGGCTAAGGTAAATGAACATCCAGACAGACATAAAACACAGCTTGGGCGCTTGGCGCTCCCGGGGGATATCTGCAGGTGTCTGGAGGATGAAAACCTGCGGACCATTAGAGGTCAAACCGCCCCTAAGTCACCAGTCTCTAAAGACCCTCATCCCTTCATCACCACCAGCAGCAACCAGCATCCCCCGGCCCCACTGGGCAGGAAGAAAAATTGGGAGCTGCTTACCGCTCTCTCTGCACGCCATCCGGTCCGAGACTAAGCTTGCGGTCAGTCAGTCGACAAGCATTTTATTAAGAACTTACTATGTGCTAGGGCTACATACTGGGGCTACAAACAAAGGCAAACAAAATGCTGATACCCCATGGAGCTCACATTCTGATGCATGTTCTAACAACATGCAAATAACTGTACATCCTGACAACGCATGTTGTAACAGCTAATATAGAATACACATACACTATCTATAATACATGTGTATAATATGTATAGACACAGTGTAAAATGGAAGCCATTTTAGAGAGAAGGGACGAGCACTGGGTAGGTGAGAATAGGGACGAGGAAAGGCCTCCTACAGAAGGTGGGATTTGAGCTGAGTCTTGAAGGAAGCCAAGAAACCAGTGATTGAAAAGGCATGGAGCCGGACCAGGTGCCTGAGACCAAGAAGTCACTTTCCTCTTTCAGAGAAGCCACCCTACTGGTTTTAGGTTATCCAGAGGCTGGCTCTTTTCTCCTCCTCTGTGTGAAGCCCATAAGCCCATCCAGGCTCTCCTCCCCACCTTCATTCCCCAGCCTGGGGAACTCCCCTAGGTTTTTTGGTCGCGGAGGAAGCAGAAAGAAATCTGGTCTTCCCTTTCAAACAAATGCTATTCTTCCGCTTCCCTTCCTCTCCCTACCTTACCTTACCACCCAGCTTAAACCCCCATGGGAGAGAGCATAGGAGGATTGGCAGGTACGAGGGCGGGTTTGGGGGGGAAGGGGGAGGGGGAGGGGAGGGGGCGGAGGGAGGGTTTCTCTCCTCTTGGCCCTCCATAGGCTCCGGCCCCCTACCTGTGCCGCAATTAGAATGTAACGTACGCAAGCAGTACCCGGGCACCACTCGGATACGGGGCCGTGAACTCATCGCTTCACAGCCCCAAGTGGAAGCCAAAAAAAAAAAAAAAGGGGGGGGGGAGAGACAGAGACAGAGATGTGGGGAGGAGGAGGAGAAGCAAGAGGAAAAGGGAGGGGGCAAAGGTGGAGGGGGAATTGCTAAGTGAGAGTTAAGAGAAACTAAAGCATGCAACTCGGTCTGTGCCCAGGCAACAAAAGCCGGCTCCGCGCTGCTGGGTGGAGAGCAGAGCGCACAGGGTCTCTGTCCCTGCCAGAGATGCGCCCGTGGCGGTAAAGCGCACAGATCCTTGGGGCCCCCTGAGCCGCAGGGGCGGTGGCGGCACTGAAAGCCAAGCGCTGCGCTCTACCCGAGGGGCTCGGTCCTGAGACGGCCCCCTCGCTGTGGGGGAGGAGGGGGCCGAGGACAGACGAGGCGAGGCGAGTTGGACTCGAGCATCCTTTCTTCGGGGTAGAGGCTTTTGGGCGGCGCACCAAGAAATCTCGGGTCCGGCGCTCCCTGGACTCTCTGGATATGCCCACCTAGGGGCACGGAGCCTGCCTCCACCACCAGCTGAGACTCGGAGGCTACAGCTTGGCGGAGAGCGGAACGGTCCCGCGGGGAAGGCCAGCGGGGGGCCAGGCCGGACGGCCTCTGCCTCTCTCTCTCCCCATGCCCTGTGAGTCTCGGGCTCCCGGAGCTGAAGCATCCGCAGGGGACCCTCAGAGGGAGGAGGGGGAGCATGGCGGCGCCCGCGGGGTTGGCCAAAGGCGGCCGCGGGGAAACTGTCCGAAGCGGTGGGTGAGCGCACCCGGCGCCTGGCTCGGCGCTGCAGGAGACACACCGGCAGCGCCGGCTTATCCTCGTCATCGTCTGCGTGGCGCTCTTTCTGGACAACATGCTCTACATGGTCATCGTCCCCATCGTGCCCGTCTATATCGCTGGCCTGCACAAGGGCAGCGAAGAGGACCTCCCGGACCACCACCACCAGCAGCTGCCGCCCGCGGCCAACGCCAGCCAGCCCACCAATGCCACCAGCGCCCCGACGCCTCCGCCGAAGTCCAATCTCAAGCCCACTTACCCAACGGAGAGCGAGGACATCAAGATTGGGCGTGCTGTTCGCCTCCAAGGCCATCCTGCAGCTGCTGGTGAACCCCCTGAGGCGGGCCCTTCATAGACCGCGTGGGCTACGACGCGCCCCTGCTCATCGGCCTAGGCGTCATGTTCGCGTCCACGGTCATGTTCGCTTCGCAGAGGATTACGCTACCCTGTTCGCCGCTCGCAGCCTGCAAGGGCTCGGTTCGGCCTTTGCCGACACGTCGGGCATTGCCATGATCGCGGACAAATACCCCGAGGAGCCCGAGCGCAGCCGGGCCCTGGGCGTGGCCCCTCGCCTTTATCAGTTTCGGGCAGCTTGGTGGCGCCCCCCTTCGGCGGCATCCTTTACCAGTTCGCAGGAAGAGGTACCCTTTCTGGTGCTGGCCGTGGTCTCCCTGCTGGACGGGTTTCCTCTCATGCTGGTGGCCAAGCCTTTCTCCGTAAAGGCGCGGGGAAAACTTGCTTGTGGGCACGCCCATCCACCGGCTCATGCTGGACCCTTACATCGCGGTGGTGGCCGGAGCGCTGACTACCTGCAACATTCCTCTGGCTTTCCTGGAGCCTACTATTGCCAACTGGATGAAGGAGAGCATGGGGGCATCCGAGTGGGAGATGGGACTCACCTGGCTCCCAGCCTTCTTCCCGCACGTCCTGGGCGTCTATCTCACAGTCAAGCTGGCTGCGCGCTACCCTCACCTGCAATGGTTCTATGGTGCCCTGGGACTGGTGGTCATTGGAGCCAGTTCCTGCACGGTGCCGGCCTGCCACAACTTCGGCCAGCTGGTGGTGCCCCTGTGCGGGATCTGCTTCGGCATCGCGCTCGTAGACACCGCTCTGCTGCCCACGCTTGCCTTCCTGGTGGATGTGCGACACGTCTCCGTCTATGGGAGCGTCTACGCCATCGCAGACATCTCCTACTCCGTGGCTTACGCCCTCGGGCCCATTGTGGCCAGCCAGATAGTACACACTCTCGGTTTCCCACAGCTCAACCTGGGCATGGGCCTGGCTAACTTGCTCTACGCACCGGTCCTTCTGTTCCTTCGCAACGTCTGCTATATGACGCCGTCCCGTTCGAGCAGGACGTACTTCTAGACGAGTCACCCAAGGGCCTCTACGACACTATCCGCCTGGAGGAGCGGTAGGCAAAGACAAGCTCGCCACGGCCTGCCCCCCGAAGGGGAGGTTTCTGGGATGGGAGGGGGAAGGCGCCGCCCAGGGACCGTCCCCAGGGCCGTTGTCCGGGAAGAGTCCTCGGACACGACTACGAGTACAGTTAAAAGTATTTGGGAGGAGCGTGGGAGGGAAAGTCCTTTAAACCCCCTGTCCCTCCGCCTCCTCCTTTTCTTGGAAACTTGGTACATCGAGGGTTAAACTAAAGAAAATCGACCCATGTAACATTGTCTAGGCTAGGTGGGTGGTGCTGGAGGGCCTTATAGCCTTGTCTGTTCAATGTGTCTCCCTCTCTCCACTCTTAAGACATGTCCCCGATGTATTCAGCTTCCCCCCCCCCCCCCCCCCGCCTTCTCTTCGCAATCCTCGGTTTGCAATTCCCCTTAGTTCCGCTGTCTCACAGATGTTACCCAGTCCCGTTTTCCTACCCCCAATCCCGTCCCAATAACTGGCTAGACCAGCAGTTCCGGACTGGCGCGGGGAAATGATCTCTTTGTAGTTTGGAGACGCTATTCCTGCTCGGTCTTCCAGACCCAAAGTCGTCTGAGGAGGCGACACCTTGCTTGAGTATAACGCTCCCCGAGACCACAACTCACCCTTCCTCCTCAACCCTAAAATTTCCCGGCGGGAGTGGGTGGGGTGGGTTCTCTGACCTCTGCCTATCCCATTTAGCTGGAGTCTGTGTGTGCAAAAGTTTGTTCGAATTTGAAAAAAACAAAAACCGTGTGTGACAAACTGTATATCTCTGTGCGGGGGAATAAAACCCGTGTAATGTCATTCAAGTTGTATATTCAGGGACAAGAACTCAATAAATAGTGTATATACCGAGGTCTCATTCATTGCTGGGTTTCTAATTTACACTGCAAGGTGTGAAGGAGGCCAAGTTCAAGGGACCGGGCTGCCTCCAGGAAGGGAGTGGGCGGGAATGATTTACACACACACACACGCACACTGCAGACGGGGACCGGACCTTCAAGGTTGGAGGCTGAGAACGATAAGGGGCTCTGATTTCTCCCCAGAGACCTCAAGTTCCCAAGCTCCTCCTGCAGTCCTTTAATTCGTCTACCTGAGATTAAGTGGTTGCGGGGAAGCAGAAATAGTTCCTTTTCTTATAGTTCCTCTACCCTCCACCCCACTAGGGCCGCTCCCTCCCCTTACAAACACACACCCCTCCCTGTACACTCACTGTCTCCTTCACACATCCCTTAGCACTTACACCAGCTCGGTGCACACACAACTGTCCCTCCCGAATACTTGTTTTCACAGACAGTCCCTCTTAGCGTTTGCTCGCGCGCACACAGAATCTCCATGCTCACATACCTACCCTGTATACACTCCTGCCCTACCACGTATACCAGCTACATTCATGCACGAGTCCCCGAGGGCTTACTCATTTATACACACAGCCGTTCCACCCCGCCCTCCACACGCGTACACACGTACCAAGTATACAATGGGTCCCCCTCCCCACCCTGTACACCTGACCCTCACACTCACAACCTGCTCTCCACCTCTTGCCCACACACCAGGTCCTGGGACACAGCTTCCTTCCCTAGCATGCACCTACACTGCTCCCTCCTCGCCCGCTCCTAAGCTTTGCTTCCTTCAGAGTTGTTTCTGAAGCACCCCGGGCAGCTCAGTGGCGTCTCCTGGTACCCGAGAGGACAGTTAGCAATGTTCAGAAGCGCCCACCCCACCCCCGCCCCCAAATCCCGCGCGCGCGCGCGCGCGCACACACACACACACACACAGCCTTAAAATGCAAGTCTATTCAACACATAAACGATTTCAAAGGTATATCATCACCACACAATGAACACGGTCTAGTTCCTATCCTACGTGCTCTCACACCTGGATTTTCCGTCTCTAGAAATTTTCTAGTATCTAGAGCATGTGACATCTGAGCCCCTTGCTCCGAGCCGGGCGATGGTCTAAAACTTGAGATAAGCGGGGAAGGGCCCAAGGGGAGGCGCTGCCCGCTCGGGCCAGGGCTACAACCTCTCTCGTAGATGACTGGCTTCCAATCAAAGGAAAATAAGGCGGCAGGTGGTAAGAGAGGGCAACGGCCCAGCAAAGAGGTAAAGAAAGCGACCCGAGCCCTTTAAAAAGTAAATTCGTGTGTGTGTTTCCAAGATTGCTTAGTCTCTGAATGTGTTTATATATCCTCCCCTATAAGAGGGAGTAGGTAATATGGTATGTCCGTGTGTCAAGTTGGGAGAGTATCATTACCTGCGTGTCTATGTGGCAAGTAGTACGTATTCGCGAACACACTCAGGTAGGTGGGGATGGCTCTGAGCTGCTTGTCTCCCTGGAGTGTGTGGGTGTGTGTTTGTGTAAGGACAGCGTACACGAGTTGTCTTCCTTAAGTGGTGTGGTGTTTTTGTGTGGCTGGAAAAAGTGTCTTTTTAGCTGTGTGCTCCCTATCTGAGAGCTGTGTAGTGAATGTGTGTTTCTGAGGGTATTTAGAAGAGGAAGGGGAAAAAACTGAGAGGGCAAGGCTAATTCTCAGAAAAGGTTGGTAGCTCCCACCTGTGCAATGGTCTGAGAAGGTGAGTTAGGGATTACTGGCTAGAGCTAGACTGGTAATGCAGTCACTGAGGCATCCAGAGAGCTCCTGCTTCCAACATATCTCCCCACAAAACAGGTGGGCCCATCCTGACAGCCTTTACTGCCCTAAGTCCAGACTGATCACTGAGCTCCCAAGCCCTTAGTCCTCAATCTCTTCTTTTTTTAATTTTTTCCTTGCAACAAACATTTATTTTATTTTTGTCCAGTTACATGTAAAGGTAGTTTTCAACGTTCATTTTCATAAGAGTTAGAGTTCCAAATTTTTCTCCCTCCCTTCCTTTTCCCCCCATCCACAAGACAGCAACCAATTTGATATAGGTTATATATGTACAATACATGAGTGCTTTTTTTTTTTAGCCTGTGTTCAATCAATATCAGTTTTTTCTCTGGGAGTGGATAGTATGCTTCATCATTAGTCCCTTGGGATTGTCTTGGATCATTGTATTGCTGAGAGTAGTTAAGTCCTTCCCAATTGCTCATAGAGCAATACTGCTGTCACTGTGCACAATGTCCTCCCAGTTCTGCTCACTTCACTATACATCAGTTCATATGAGTCTTTCCAGGTTTTTCTGGAATCATTCTGCTTGTAATTTCTTATAGCACAATAATAATCTATTACAATCATATACCACAGTTTCTTCAGTCATTCCCCAATTGATGGACATTCCCTCTGATTTCCAATTCTTAGCCACCACAAAGAGTTGCTATAAATATTTTTGTACAATTCCCCCCTTTTCTCTTTTTCATAATTATTATTGTTAACTTGTTTCCCTCCATCCTATTCCCTTTCCCATGATATTTACTCTATTATCTATCTTCTTTCACCCTATCCCTCTTCAAAAGGAATTTGCTTCTGACTGTCCCCTCCCCTAATCTGCCCTCCCTTCTTTTGCCCCTCCCTCTTTATCCCCTTCCCCTCCTATTTTGCTGCAGGGTTAGATAGATTACTTCACCCAATTGGGTGTGGGTGTTAATCCCTCTTTGAGCCAGCTGTGATGAGATTAAGGTCCTTGAGCCTATTCTGATAAGTGTAAAGTTCATTTACTGCCCTGCTCCTCCTCCATCTCTTCCCCCACTCCATGAGTCCTTTCCTGTTTCTTTCATGTGGGATTTCACCCCATGTTACCTCTCCCCTTCTCCCTCACCCAGTGCATCCTCTCACCCCTCAATTTTACCCTAAGGATGTCATCATGGGGTAGCTAGGTGACACAGTGGACAAAGTGCCCACCCTGTACTCAGGAGGACCCCAGCCCCAATCCAGCCTCAGACTCAAGACACTCACCCACTGCACAACCCTAGGCATGTCCCCTAAATCCAATTTTTTATGGTTCTCTAGGATCTTGTATTTGAAAGTAAAATTTTCCATTCAGCTCAGGCTTAATCCCTTTTTAGAAAAGAAAGACCAGAGGAAGCCCTGGGAAGGTACCTGGAAAGGGGGTGGGTGGGTATAAGAAGCAATTACTGGGTCCTGAGATTTAGAAGAGTGTGTATATGAGAGAGAGCTCACATGCTTGAACAAGAACACACACTAACAGCAGCTATAATTGCATCATATCTGTGCGTGTAGGTGTGCATTTGTTTGTGTCTATTTGTATGTATGGCTGTGTGTATGGATGTGTGTGTGTGTCCATGTATGAATCTGTGTGTTTTATATGAGTGTAAATCTATGTGTCTGTATTGTGTGAACCCCTGGAGGGGGTATGCAGGAATTGTATGGTTATGAATCTTTTCTATATGTGTTCCTGTCTATGTATATCAATATCTTAGTGTGTTTGTCTATGCTAAGTGGAGCATTTCTATCCGTGGTTTGTGTGTGTGTGTGTGTGTGTGTGTGTCTGAGAGAGAGAGAGAGGCAGAGAGAGAGAGAGGCAGAGAGAGAGAAACAAAGACAGAGATAGAGGCATAAATAGAGAGACTGAGAAAATTATTAATCATAAAAGGGGGTGGGGACAGCTATTCTAATCAGCGTCCAGCACTGGGACCAGGGTTGGGTTTTCAAGATCCCAAGACCAAGATTCCGCAACCCACTCTTGGCTTAGGACTCCCAACTTCCCTCCACCTCTTCCCTGCTGTGAATGTCCCTAAGTCAGCAAACACAGCCTAATAACCCTAAAGTACTATTTTTCTCCTTTGTCCTTTGGCCCTCCTCCAATCCTAACCATGCCCGTATGAGTCTAGTTTATTTGTATTAATGTGTAAATATACATGTATGTATCCATGTGTCTCTGCATACGATGCTTGCCCTTCACACAACACGCTCAGAACAGGGGACCCCAGATATCCAGTTAGGTTTAAAGAAGTTATCTGTGGGGACCCAAAAGATATTCTGGAAGGTGGAGGGGTAGAGAGAGTGAGGGGTGGTAGAGTGAGGAGAGGGTACGAGACAGTGCCCTTCCCTGAATGCTCTGAGAGCCATCTTCAGAGCTATCTGGGCTACAAGAAATTCTAAGGGCAAGTCAGTTTGGCTGACAAGAAAAGATGACAACAGGAGAGAAGAGATGAAGATTGGGCAGGGAAAAGAGGAAAGAGAAAAGGAGAAAGAGAAGGAACTCTATGGCGGGGGAGAAGAGACTGGAGGAAGGCAGATAAGGAAAGAGTGGAAAGAGGGAAGCGAAAAAGAATAGGAAGGAAAGGGGAAGGAAAGAGGAGAGGAAAGGAAGAAAAGGAAAGAGGAGGAGAAATGCGGAGACAGAGAGAGGGGAAAGTAGGTAGAAAGGGGAGCAAAGAGTAAAGAGCAAGAAGAGGGGAAAGAAGGGGGAAGGTAGGAGAGTTAAGGAAAGAAGGAGGGGAAGGAAAACGAGAGCAAGGAGGGGGAGGAGAAAGGAGGGTTACTCAGGGGAGGGGAAAGAGGGGAGGGAATAAGTGAAGATACGCCGGGCTCGCTCCCAGCCAGTCCAGTGGCCGCGGGGAACTGGGCGGCGCGTCGGGACAAGCTACCATGGACAGAGCCTGCCGCTCCCGGGAGCGAAGCTGATTCCTGATTGCGGCAATTGGCCAGACATCGGCATGTCAGTAACCCTGCACCCTGGCACCCTGGCACCCGCCTTCTGACACCCACGTTTGCAGCTGCGCCAACTACAGCAGGTAAGGCGAGCAGGAAGCCGAGTGGAGTTGGGTGGGGTGTAAGGAACGAACTATTAGTCCCATCTGAGAGCTTTCCCTTGTTCCCAAGGCAAAGGATGCACTAAAGACAAGAAGAGAAAGTTTGGGGACTGTCCCCAGGTCCCCGCAGGTCCCACGTGGGTGTATATTTAGGGGCTATCGCCAGATCTATATATGTGTAGGGAGGAAGTGTTTGGGTGGCATCCACAGACTCCCCTCGGAGGGTCTGGTTGTCAATCTTATGGGAAGTCCCAGTGACCCGTGACACCTGTCTCAAAGATATTCTTGTATCCACCCCGACACCCACACCACCCCCCGGAAAGGGTGATAGATTTCCTGCCCTTGCCTGCACTCTCCTGGGTACATTGCGATTTGACTTCTCTTCTAACCATTCCCTCTGAGTCCTAGCTCCCCTGGGTTGAAAGCAGATACCTATTCACTGCATCTCCTCAAGGTAGTTGCTTGGGTGAGTCCTGACTCTACAGCCAAAGGATTCTCCAATCCCAAGGAAATCTTTCAGCTCAGTATAGCCAAGATGAATTCCCTTTCTGGAGTAGATGGTAGCTAACTCTCCTCAAAACCCAGAGGAATGGGATTGGAACCTCTGTTCAGATGGTAAAGAAGGAGGGGGCAACTGGAACTTGGAGGTGTGAGACAATGCCAAGGCCTTTGCCTCTTCTGGGAGCACTAAGCACCCAATCTGTGCCCACAATGTGGATAGACCTATAGAATGACTGGGACAGACAAGTTCCAGCCCTCACTTGTATGGCTTCTATGAGGGACAGGAAAAGAGAATCAAGCATAACTGTGATACTGGATGTCAACTTATCAAGAGCTAGGAATAGTTCAGACAAAGAGAGGAAGTTTGTGTTGAAAAATCTTTGTGGTCCATGTCTGCCCTAGTCTCAGGATCTCCCCATGAATCCAGAAGATATAGTTCCCCTATTCTCTCTGGATAGGTGTCCCCTTCCTGAGTAGGGTGGGGATTGGGAACAGACTATAGCTATAGCTAGCATTTATATAGCAATTTGCATACTATTTCTTTGATCTTCACAATAACCCTGTATGGTAGGTTCTATTATTATGCCAGTTTTACAGATAAGGAAACTGAGGCTGAAAGAGATCAGGTTAAGAGGATAAAGGAAAGGATCATAAGTAGACTCCCCAGAAAGAAGCACCAAAGTCAGAAGGAGAGGAAGGATAGGGCCTTTGGCCAGGATCAGTGTTGCAGACAAAAAAAAAAAAAAAGGATTCTGAGTATCAGAAGGGGTAGGAATAACCTAAGAACTCTGCATCGGGATCTTAAGCCATAGAATTGCCAGAACTTCACTCCTAGGGATATGGAGGATAAAGACTTTCAACCCAAGTTGCCTTTCCCCCTCTTTTCCTGACCTATTCATCTCTCTACTCCTGATATGCCAGTGTTTAAAAATCATAAATCTGGTTGATTTCAAATCCCCTCAGGAAAGTAATGTAGTAGTAGTAGTAGTAGTAGTAACAGTAGCAGCAGCAGTGACTTATTATATTATGAAAAGAAGCATAATGTCATGGATAGAGAACAAGACTTAGAGTGAGAAAGTTTCAAGACCCATCCATGATACATAATAGATATGTGGCCATGGTCAAGTCACTTCTCAAAGCCCCAGGTAACACTTAATGATGATATTAGAGATTAGAGATGAGTTGATAGAAGAAGTTTCCATAAAAGGTTTTCCCAGACCCTTGAAATCACAAATCTAACTATGTATATGTATTTGTGTGTAGATATTATTGCCCATATATAGAAAGGGAGGAAAATCACTAATGATTGTACCATGGGACATGGACATTGGAAAGGGGAACTGTGCTTGAGAGAGATTATAAGATCCCAAAAGACCTTGGAAGTGATCTAGTTCAATCCTCTCATTTTTCAGACCGGGGAGCTAAGGATCAGAGAGAGGAAAGATCTGGCAGTAAGCAGCAGTAAGCAGGTAGTAGTAGCCTGTGACCCTGTGCCTCCAAGTTCAGCATTCCAAGTTCATGGCTCTTTCTACAGCAGTGGACAGACTCCTAAGGGCTTCATGCCCTAAGAGGATCCAAGAGAGATCTAGATGGTAGGAACAAAAAAGCGAAGTCAGATTTTACCCGAGCCTTGACAAACTGCTATGGGATGTCCTCCAGGTTATTGAATAGACATATATATGGGTTAGGGGAAGAAGATGATTTCCAGGGTAGGAGCCATAGAGAATGGAAGAAGACAGCAGAGGAGTTTGCAACGTCTTCTAAGTCCAGTCTATCTGAACCCAGGGAGAAAAATCTTTGACATTTTGAGAGGGAAGCACTTTTCTTAACCATACTTCTCCAGATAGGTTATTCACATGGAGTTAGAAAAGGAGAGGGACCAGTCAGACCTTAGAAACAGTACCAGCCAATCAGTTTGTAGCTAGATTACAGCTATTGCAGGAATCTTTTCTAGGGACACTGACTCTCCCACTGTGCAAGACAGAACTATTTAACTCATGCATTGTATTATTTCTTTTTTCTTTTTTCTTTTTTTTTTTTGTAGTGAGACAATTGGGGTTAAGTGACTTGCCCAGGATCACACAGCTAGTAAGTGTTAAGTGTCTGAGGCCAGATTTAAACTCAGGTACTCCTGACTCCAAGGCTGGTGCTCTATCCACTGTGCCACCTAGCTGCCCCCATTGCATTATTTCTGTTTATATTTCCCCTCTAGTCACCTAGTAAAGTACTTTTTAAAAAATCAACTTTCTCTAAGAGAGTTTGGGGAAAATCCAAAGCCTCCAGAAGGCAAAAGAGTATCCATAGCTTTGAAAACACAGAGGTTCTGCCCTCACTAGACAGATATGGTAAGCCAGGAGGAAACATGGTATAATGGGGAAATCATCAGATTTGGAGTCATAAGACCTAGGCTCAATCCTAGATGTGCCACTCAGACATTGCAGGACATTTGGGCAGGATTTTTCTGGATCTCAGTTACCTCATCATTAAAATGAAGGGGTTGGATTAGATGACCTCAGAGGGCTTCTCCAGTAGAAAATGAGGAAAACCTGCAGGCCTCAATTTAAAGCATTACCTATCCCCTTTCTGCTTGGGATACATTCTTACAGGAATCTTTGAAAAGAATTTTGTTCTCTTTGTTTCCTCAATCAGGGCAGTAGCCAAAAAATCTAAGCTGTCCAAGGTCTCCAGCCCATCACCCAAGGACTAGTTTACTCATGAGCAGTGCTTATAAGGTGTGATTTGAGGGACATCAGAAAGTACTTAACCTGGCCAAAAAATATCTTCTACACCTGTCTGCCATGGTACCCTAAATCTCACCATTAAAATTTCATTTCGGGGCAGCTAGGTGGCACAGTGGATAGAGGACTGGCCCTAGAGTCAGGAGGACCTGAGTTCAAATCCAGCCTCAGGCACTTAACTCTTACTAGCTGTGTGACCCTGGGCAAGTCACTTAACCCCAATTGCCTCACCCCTCCCCCCAAAAAAAACCAACAAAATTTCATTTCTTTGAAGGTTTTTTTTTAGGTCATTCAACAAGCACACCAATACATTCCTTTGAAAGAAGTTTCTACTGGCTCCTCTTTTTACGGTACATACCCCATAATTAATGGATAATATATTAATCTCCTCTACTTCAGAGGGAATGAATTTATCAGATTTTATTCTATGATGGGAGAGACCCAGCATGAGGTCAATGAGAAGGAGAGTGAAATAGAGAGGGAGACACCAAGATCAATCAGCAAGTCTTTATTGAGCTCTTCTGAGGAAGGCAAAATGGAGGAAAGAGAACTGAAGGGGAGAGGGCAGCTTCAAGACAAATAATCATGTCTTCACAATTCTGCCTGATGTCACTTGCTCCCTCACCTTTAGACTAATGCTTAGGAGTGGTGCAGAGTAAGGAGAAAAAAGAGGGAGGGACCAGCTGGGTCTTCTTTGTCCTAGCTTCTCACTTTTCAGAGCATCAAGATGTAAATTCACAGGCATAGATGGGCCCTCTTGGTCTTATTTGAGAATAACTTGGAATTTTAGAACCAGGAGAAACCCAAGAGGTCAGCCATAGAGTTTATCCCTCTTCCAAAGCTATCTCTGTCTCTGAATGTTACTTTGCCATGTCATTTCTAAGGCTGCTAGCCAAGGCTTTCCCTCCCCCTTTAGACACAGTCAAGCATATATCACCACATACAGTCGATCATCTATCAAGGCTAATGCATTCTACTCTTAATCTGATGAAACTCCTGATTTAAGTTTGGCTGCACAGACTCCATCCCCTCCCTGTCTCCTCCCTGCCCCCTCTCTGTCCATCTGCCTGGCTGCTGCCCATGATCTGTCTGGTCTGCCTTCAGAAAGAGTTTTCCAGCTGGTTGTAGCTCTGTTTGGGTGATTGAACTCACCACTAATGGCCTCTTTTAAGAAATATTTATCCCGGGGCGGCTAAGTGGCGCAGTGGATAAAGCACCAGCCCTGGATTCAGGAGTACCTGAGTTCAAATCCGGCCTCAGACACTTAACACTTACTAGCTGTGTGACCCTGGGCAAGTCACTTAACCCCCATTGCCCCGCAAAAAAAAAAAAAAGAAAAAAAAGAAATATTTATCCCTAGTCAAAAGAGGGGGGGGGTGGGAATGGAGGAGATGGAGAGGACCAGGATTCAATAAGATAGTAAGCATTAGTGACTCTCTAGAAAGAAAGAAGAAAAAACCTAAGGTGGAGAGAATAGGGTATTGAACCTGGAGTTAGGAAGACCTGGGTTCAAATTTACCCTAAAACACTTACTAACTCTGTAAACCAGGGCAAGTCATCTAATTTCTCTGTGTCTCAGGTTCCTCATTGGTAAAATGTAAAGATTGGACTTGATTGGTCTCTAAGGTCCCTTCTAGCTCTAAATCTATGATTCTATGGTCTATATCCATTCAGAGATGTCCAAAACTCCCCCTACAGAGCTCCAGGTTAAACAAGAGTGGGGACAGTAGTGGCTCATTTGATTTGGTAAGGTAAATAGTACAGCTATCATATAATTATATATATATATATTTGTGTGTGTGTGTGTGTGTATAAAATCTAAGTACCAGAGAAGTAAAATAACCTCCCCAAAGATATGCAACTATTAGTGAAAAAAGTAAGGACTGGGGGCAGCTAGGTGGTACAGTGGATAAAGCACCAGCCCTGGATTCAAGAGGACCTGAGTTCAAGTCTGGCCTCAGACACTTGACACTTACTAGCTGTGTGACCCTGGGCAGGTCACTTAACCCTAATTGCCCTGCAAAAAAACAAAAACAAAAACAAAAGTAAGGACTGAAACTTGTGCTTTTTGTCTCCCACCTTATAGAATCAGATTATTAGAGCTAAAAGTAAGCTTAGAGATCAGAGTCCAACCTTCCCATTGGAAAAGTAATCTTAAAATTGTAAACTTAATGGATAGAGCACCAGCCCTGGAGTCAGGAGTACCTGAGTTCAAATCCAGCCTCAGACACTTAACACTTACTGGCTGTGTGACCCTGGGCAAGTCACTTAACCTCAATTGCCTCACCAAAAAAAAAAAAATTATAAACTTAAGAACCATCAACAAAAACCAACATTCAATTAAACAAAATTTCAAAATGAAATCATACATGAAAGTACAAGCACCAAACACCTATATTTATTTTAATGTATATACCAACATTATACTCAAAACAATTTTATTTTGTTATTATTATTTTCTATATTTAGAGTTAATGTATTTATTTTTCAGATACCACCCCCATTATGCAAATAAAGAGTTCCAGAAAGACAAAGTGATTTATCTCAAATCACACAGCTAATTAGTGACAATGCTAGGCCAGAAACCAGGTCATCTGGCTCTTCAGTTATTGCTCTAGACTTAGAATTCCAGAGCTAGATGGGACATAAAAGTTGATCTACTCCAATCTCCAAATTCACATCAAGAAACTAAGGCTCAGAAAAGTTAAGTTACACAAATTAGAGGCAATACCCAGACCAGAAACCAGTTCTCCTCATGGGTACAGGTGCTACTTCCCCTATAGCATATCAGATAAATTCAAGGTACACTTGAGTATTTCTATCTGGGATACAGACTACCAGATCATGTTAGAGGAACAGTGAGGTTAAGAGGAAAGACTTTTGGAATACAAAACAAATATGGGCTCTGGACCCAACTATGTCTTGCTGTAAGTACCCAGGGAAACCACAGAACTGATTTTATCTTTAATTTCTCCATTTCTAACAGAGAAAGAAAAATTCCTGCCCCTACCTTAATCATAATGTTTATGGGGGAGCAGCTGTCTTAGACTTAAGATTGGAGAGAAAGGAGTAAGGGGACTCAGGACTTTGAGGGTGTTCTTAGATCTGATTTGCAAGTGTACTTTGACCTCCCCTCCCAACCACTTCTTCTCTTTTGCTCCCTAGCACCAAGTGAGTATCCTCAACAAGCATTGCCTCTGGGACTCAGGCCAGAAGGGAAGTGGCTAAAACTCAGAGATGCCTGTCCTGGAAAAAAAGACCCCCAAAACGACTGAAAAGGATGCCAGCAGCAAAGAGGAGACTGTAAGTGACCATATTCCTAAACTTACTTGAACAGAGTGAGAGTCAGATTCTGAATGACTAGTGGGCTAAGTCCTGAATTAAGGACTTCAAATTACCCAGAAATCATCTCCCATCAGGTCTTTTATCTCTTATTCCAAATACTATCCATTTCTTGGGGGTGCAGAGGAAGTGAGAAGCTTCCCATTTGATTGCATCCTCCTCTAATAAAGAGGGATTGGCTACCATGGAACTAGAAATGGAAAGATGTGGGAGTAATTCACAGAAAGCCCCAGGAAGGGACCCTGTTCCCAAAGAAGTATTATGGTCTGGTCACCATTGCCTCTATCCCAATTAGGACATCATCCTCAAGGTTAAGAGGAAGTAAGAGCAGAGTCATGGCCTGTAGCTTCATGGAACGCCTAGATTTTCCTGCTGGTTTCTGCCTTCTTCCTTTCTTTTCCTGAGAATAAAAATGGCTTAGACTATCTGACTCACCCTCTCTACTCCCCCAAACCGTTCCCAAATCTTGATGCAACTTCATTTCCTCTGCTCTCAGCCAGGCCTCCCTGAGGAGTGCTGTCTAAGTAGCTGGGCAGCACCCATCACATTCTGTACATTTTTTTTTTGGTTTTTAAAAAAATTATGTGCATATATTTTATATGCATTTATAACCTGTCCTTCCCTCTGCATCCCACCACTGAATAATAACAATAACAACATGAAAATAGCCTCCTCTATATAAAGGTACTTAATCCAGGAAAACAGTGCCCCACATTGACAATGCCCCAAAATGTAGGTTTCCCATGGCATTTTAGGTCATAATGTTTCTGACATGTTTCATCTTTGGCCTTAACTCTGTTTAGTTTTGACTCTGTTTCATCTTTAGTCTTCTGGACTTATGGTTTGTCATTCCATTGAGATACTTCTAAAGTCTTTCAAAGTGGTTTTTCTCTATAATATTGCTGTTTTTGTATAAAGTTCTCTTTTAGTCCTGTTCACTTAACTCTGTATCAGATCATATAGGTCTTCCTAGCTTACTCTGAAATGGTTCATTTCATCATTTATTATGGCATTATTCCATTAAAATCTATATAGCATAATTTATTTTGTCATTCCTCAATAGAACAGTTCTTTACTTTTCTATTTTTGTCCTTTGATCTCTTCAGCTTGGGTCAAAGGGTGTGTACCCTTTGTGTTCTTTGTGCAACTTTTTGCCACCTTGTAATTTTGGGGCCTCCAATTTGAGCTCAGAGTGTTTTCCAACTTCTCACTAGAGAAAGCCAACATTGGATGCAGATATATATATATAATATACAATATTGTATGTATATATATATACACACACACATGAAACTATACAATATATAGTTCCATATATCAATTCTCTGTCCTTTTCAATGCACCCTATCCAATATAAAAAGATTTTTTTAAAAAAATTAAAGGTATTTATCTGATCAAAAGGTATGAACAGGAAGTTTTCAGACGAAGAAATTAAAGCTATCTATAGCTATATGAAAAAATACTCTAAATCAATAATGATGAGAAAAATGCAAATTAAAACAACTCTGAGGTACCACTTCATAAAAATCAGATTGGCTAATATGACAGAAAAAGAAAATTATAAATTTTGGAGAAGATTTGGAGGAAATTGGGACACTAATTCACTGTTGGTACAGTTGTGAACTAATCCAACCCATTCCAGAGAGCAATTGGAACTATGTATAAAGGACTATAAAACTGTGTATGCCCTTTGATCCAGCAATACTACTACTAGGTCTGTATCCCAAAGATATTGTAAAAGAGGAGAAAGCACCAACATGTACAAAAATATTTATAACATCTCTCTTTGTGGTGGCAAAGAATTGGAAGTTGAGGGGATGCCCACCAATTAGGGAATGGCTAAACAAGCTGTGGTATATGAATGTAATGGAATACTATTGTGTTATAAGAAATGATGAGCAGGCAGATTTCAGAAAAACCTGGGAAGAATCACATGAACTGATACTGAGTGAAGTGAGCAGAACCAGAATATTGTACACAGTAACAGTAACATTGTGATCAACTATGATAGATTTAGTTCTCAGCAATACAATGAGCAAAGACAATTCCAAAAGACTCATGATAGAAAATGCTATCAAAATCTAGAGAAAGAACTATGGAGTCTGAATGTAGATCAAAGCATACAATTTTCACTTTTTTTCTTTATTCTTGTTTTTCCCTTTTGTTCTGATTCTTCTTTCATAACATGACTAATGTGGAAATATGTTTAACATGATTGTATATGTATAACCTATATTAGATTGCTTGATGTTGTGATGTTTAAAATCTATATTGTGCGATTGCCTTAAATTAAAAAAGCTTCAGTACCAGTCTTTGGGCATTAAAAATTTATTAAAGCATACAGATATTTACAAGGAGTTCAGAAAGTTAAGAAAAAGAAGTCCTACCTAGCCTAGAGTTCCAGCCTGGTTGGGTTCTTCCTCAAGTCCTCTTCTACGAGCCTGCTTTAATCAGGAACTCCCTAGCAAGCTGATTGTGGAAGCTTTTTATAGGTCTGGAACAGAGGCGATCCTTATACACTGCTTCAAGGTGATTGGTTGCTGTCCTCCAAATCCATTGGCTTTGAAGGTGTTCTCAAGTTGAGTTCACAGTCTAGTTTCTGAGAACAATACCTTCTTAAGGGCTAGCCAGGTATGATCACAATCCAGTTAACTTGAAGTAGGCTTAATCAACAATCACTCTCACTTGATTCAATCAGTATAGATTAATCTCCAGGTGGGTCTTTGAGTATCTGCTAAATCCCATTATTTCATCACAATGTCCTGGAAACAGGGGAGGGAAGGGAAGGAAGAAGAAAAATTTGGAACTTAAAATCTTATAAAAATGAATGTTGAGGGGGCAGCTAAATGGTGCAGTGTATAAAACACCTGTCCTGGATTCAGAAGGACCTGAGTTCAAATCTGGCTTCAGACACTTGACAGTTGCTGTGTGACCCTGGGCAAGTCACTTAACCCTCATTGTCTTGCAAAAAGAAAAGAAAAGAAATGAATGTTGAAAACTATCTTTCCATGTAATTGGGAAAAATAAAATATTATTAAGTGGGAGGAGGAGGAAATTAAATGTATTTATCTCTCCCTCTTTTGGGCCCCATTAAATAATTTTTAAAATAATAAAAATAAAATCCTCATAGCAAACAAGTGTAATCCAACAAAAAAAAACCCTAAATTTTCCGTGTTCAGAAATATGTCTCATTCTGTATTTTAAGTCCATAAACAAGAAGTGTTTACCATTCACAAGATAAATCTTCCAAAAACATGGCTTCCTACATATCACTTCTACCCCACATTCCCCCCCACACACTCTGGCATACCACCTTCAAAAACATTTTTTAAACTTCCAGAGAATACCAGGAGACTATATTTCCTGTCTGCTTTGACCTTGATCTTGAACAAGTCACTTCATTTCTCTGAGCCTCAGACTCAGTTTCTTCATCTGTTAAAGAGGATGCTGAACTAGATATTATCTAAGTTCCCTTCCAGCTCTAACAGTTTATGACTCTGATTCCCTTGCTTCTAAGTCCCTAGTCCAGAATGTCAAAATAGTGTACCTTCAGAAGGATGAGTTCATGCTGCTCTAATGAGCTGTTATTGACCTTTCTTCTCCTTGATGACAAAGAGAGGCATCAAGATACCTGTTTCTACAGGTCTATCCACACCCCCATTGCAAATATACCTGCCAGGTTTCAAATGCTGAGATTTCTTCCAGGAACATGTTTCTACACAAACCAATAGGTACACAGACACTGCCACCATACTCTAGGGCTTTGGCCTTCCTCCTTTCAATTGGATACCCAGTATAGCCAAGATTCCCAGAAGATACCAGCATACCCTAATGTTTGGTCACCCAAGCAGTTGTTATCCAGACTTTGCTAGACTCCTTCAAATTGGGGATGGTATGTCAGAAAAAAGAATAAACATTCTACAGGATGAGAATAGAGCTGTGACTATAGGGAGCTCACTACCTTATGGAGCAGTCTACTCCACAGAATAGAGCCCTAAAGCTAGGATCAGAAGAGATGCATTTAGGGACATCTAGGTGGCACAGTGGATTCAGGAGGATCTGAGTTCAAATCCAACCTCAGACACTTGATGCTGTGTGACCCTGGGCAAGTTGCTTAACCCTCATTGCCCTGAAAAAATAAATTAAAAAAAACCAAACAAACTAATTAATTAATTAATAGATAGATAGATAGATAAAGAAAAAAAGAAGAGATGCATTTAGACATCATTGCTGCTACTTACTATCTGGAAGATGAAGAGCAAGTTATTTAATCTTTCTGGGCCTCAGTTTCCTCTCTTGTAAAATGAGGTTTGACTAGACGGCCTCAGATTTCTTCCGGCTCCAATTCTATGGTCATGGATGACATCTAAAGTGCCCTTTACTTTTAAATCCTTTTTGGGGGGATGGCTCTATTTGTTAAGAAGTTTCTCTTTATATGCACCTCAAATTTCTTTCCCTATATTTCTAAATACAGATACTAGGACTCCCCTCTAAAACCAAGCAGAACAACTCATTCCGACTATCAAATTCTATGATTCTATGCTCAATGATCACTTTCTTTGAGCTAATGAACCTTGGGCCTGTCCTAATTTGTTTACTTGCACAAAGGCCCTTTGCAAGTTCTTTCCTCCTAAGTGAAAGGGGATCTTCTCCCAGACCAGAAAAAATTCACATCTCTAGGTTCCTCTTTTTCTCCGCCTATGCAGGCTGCCTCTGCTACCCTGGGGCAGGGGGTAGAGGCTTTTTATGCCCCATGGTAGCATATATTCACTGGTAGCTTATACCTTTAAGATCCGAGCATTTACAACTGGAAGGAACTTTGGGGATCACTCTGTCCACCACCAACACACCATTTTACAGGTGAAGAAACGGGGGCCCAAAGAGATGAAGTAAAGTGCCCCAGGTCACATAGTAAGTGACAAAACCAGAATTGAAGCCTAGGTCCTCTGAGTCGAAATTTTACTCTTTTCACCATACCATACTTTTGATCTAAACAGCAACACAACATTCCTCTTCGACATACCCAGGAGAATAAGCAGGCCAGGAGGATGCACCTGATCTTTGTTTCTTTCTTCCTGCTTCACTTAAAGGTCTCATGTGAGTTTCCCATTGAGTAGAAAGGTTGAATGAAAATTCAAGTTTGAAGTCTATTTGGTAGGGTGCCGCCCAAAGTTACCTTCTGTGTTCAATCCATTATCCTCCAAGAACTCCTTGCTTCTTCTCCCTTGCTCTCAAGGATATTTATTGCCATTTAACTGGGGAGTAGGGGATCAAAACAGAGATGGGTAAAATTAAGGTTGGCCTGGTATTGGATGGTGGAGACAGGAATAGGCAAGTGGGGCTGACATGTAAATGGGGATATCATGGTACCTTGTTGATACAAGACCAAAAATTGCAACTTCTGTTGCATTATGATGGGGCATAACTGTAAATTTTGGTCTCCAGTTTCCAGATTTTAGAAGTAGATCAAAGATGTTATTTCAGTTAGTTCTTCCACTGACTGACTGAAGGACATATAATTAGAGTAAATGCTCAGTCACCACCTGGAAATCTACCTCCCCCATACCAGTGAGATCACAACTTCCTTTTGCTACAGAACACAATGTGTTTTTGTAAAAACAATTCATTTGGCTCCATGGCAATGGTGAGGAACCTTTGTTTTTATAAGAGCCAATAATCCTAATGGGAGGAAAAATCTGTTGAGGGACACATACAAATAAAAAGCAGCTTAGTTGAAGGTGGGGTTTTTGAGTAATATATGCAATCTTCATAATTTAATAATTCACATAATTTAAAATTTTTAACAAAATAAAAATATTTTCAAGGATTTAAAAAATCTTTCAATTTAGGGGCAGCTAGGTGGTACAGTGGATAAAGTACTGGCCCCAGATTCAGGAGGACCTGAGTTCAAATCCAGCTTCAGACACTTGACAATTACTAGCTGTGTGACCCTGGGCAAGTCACTTAACCCTCATCCCCCCCCCAAAAAAAAAAAACCCCACAGATGCTATAAAATTTTCACTTTAATGTTATATCCAGTTAAGGAATAGACAAGGGAGAATGGTACAGAAGGAGAGAAGGGAATGGAAAAAGAATCTGTAGGAAAAGGAGGAAGGAGAAAGGCAGATAGAAGTTGGAAGGAGAGAAACTAAAGGAGAGGAGGTAAAAGAGAAAACAATTAAGACATATGCAGAATAAGAAAAAAGAAAAAATAGGAAAGAGGCTCAATAGTTTCTGAATGGGAGGCAGAGTAATAGAGGGAAGAACACTCACTCTGGAATCAAAGGACCTGAGTTCATAACCCACCTTTGACTCTTACTACCTGCTGGCCAACTAGTCCTGACAACTCATTTACTCAAAACTCATCCTTTTTGACCTCCCTGGGAGATGGGCACTGTTGGCCTCCCCTTCCTCCTGGATATTTCTCTTTCTCTGGGTTGTTATTATTCCTCAGTTCCTTGGTTCTGATCCTTACATGTATGAATGTTGTTTTTCAGTCTGTTTTGCTGGGATCATCCTCTTTGTCATATTCTCTAACTGTAGGTGTAACCAAAGGCTCTGCCTTGAGTCCTCTTCTATTCTTTATATTCTTACACTTAATTTCCTTATCCCATGGATTTGGCTATTGTTTATAGGCAGATGACTACTAGGGATCTGTATCTATCTCCATATCCATATCCATATGTCTGTATCTGTATCTATCCAGCCCTATTCCTTCCTGAACTCTAGCCCCAAATCAACTGCCTACTGAACATTCAAATCGAATGCCCTATGCTCAAAACAGAACTCATGATTTTCCCCCAAAACTCACCCCTCTTGTCAATTCTCCTTTTGTTGTCAAGGACATACGTATACTGACAGGCTCACAACCTCAGTATCATCCTATAGATCTCATCAGTTGCCAAATCTTGGAATTTTTCTTTTAAAAAAATATTTTATTCTTCACCATTACATGTAAAAATAATTTTTAACATTATTTTTTTGTACAAGAAAATTTGATTAAAAGAAAAATGAAAGAAAGTGAAAAATTCCATGCTTAAGTCTGTTACATCAATATCAGTTCTTCCCCTGGATGTGGATAGCATGTTTCATCAATAGTCCTTTGGGATTGTCTTGGATCATTGCATTGTTGAGAATAATCAAGTCATTCCCAGTTCTTCATCAAACGATATTACTGTCTATGTGCACAGTGTCCTCTTGGTTCTGCTCACTTCACTATATATCAGTTCATACGTGTCTCTCCAGGCCTTTCTGAAGTCATCCTGCTTGCCATTTCTTATAGCATAATAATATTCCATAACCATCATATACCACAGTTTGTTTAACCATTCTCCAATTGAAAGGCATTCCTTTGGTTTCCAATTCTTAGCCACCACAAAAAGGGCTGTTATAAATATTTTTGTACAAATAGGTCTTTTTTCTCTTTTGGTGGATGTCTTTGGTATATAAACTTAGCAGTGATATTGCTGGATCAAAGGGTATGCACAGTTCTACAGCCCTTTGAGCATAGTTCCAAATTGATCTCCAGAATGGTTGGATCTTTTCACAACTCCACCAACGGTGGATTAGTGTCCCATATCCCCTCCAACATCCAGTATTTTCTGTTTTTGTTATATTTGCCACTCTGATAGGTATGAGGTGATACCTGAGAGTTGTTTTAATTTGCATTTCTTTGATCAATAATGATCTCATTTTCATGTGATTATAGATAGCTTTGATTTCTTTGTCTGAAAGCTGCCTGTGCATATACTTTGACCATTTATCGGTTGGGGAATGACTTGTATTTTTATAAATTTGACTCAGTTCTTTATATTTTTGAGAAATGAGGCCTTTATCAGAGATATTTGTTTCAAAAATTCTTTCCCAGTTTTCTACTTCCCTTGTAATCTTGGTTATATTAGTTCTGCTTGTGCAAAAGCTTTTAAATTTTACATAATCAAAATTATCTATTTTACACTTTATTTTACATTCTATATCTTCTTTGGTCCTAAATTCTTCCTCTGCCAATAATTCTGACAGATAAACAATTCCATACTTTCTTAATTTGCTTATGGCATCATCCTTTATGTGTAAATCATATACCCATTTTGACTTGATTTTAGTATACAGTGTGAGATGTTGGTCTATACCTAGTTTCTGCCATACTGTTTTCTAATTTTCCCAGCAGTTTTTGTCAAATAATGAGTTTTTGTTCCAAAAGATTGGATCTTTGGGTTTATCATATACTAGATTGCTCTAGTCATTTACTATAGTAAAATTTCTATCTATTCTATTCCACTTGTCTATCTATTTCTTAGCTAGGAGCATATTGTCTTGATAATTACCACTTTATAATACAGTTTGAGATCTGGTATTGCTAGACCACCTTCTTTTGTATTTTTCATTGAATCCCATAACATTAATTTTTTTAAAAGTCTGAGTTCTAAATTCTCTCTCTTCCTCACTCCCTCACCGTGACACAGTAAGCAATTTGATATGGGTTATACATGTGCAATCATGCAAAACATATTTCCATATTAATCATGTTGTGAAAGAAAACACAGACCAAAGGGGAAAAAACATGAAAAAATAAAGTGAAAAATAATGTGCTTCAATCTGCATTCAGACTCCACCAGTTCCTTCTCTGAAGACAGTATTTTTCATCCTAAGTCCTTTAGAATTGTCTTGGATCATAGTATTACTGAGAATAGTTAAGTCATTCACAGTTGATCCCTGTACAGAATTGCTGTTACTGTGTATGACATACTGTGTATGTCCTCTTCACTTCACTTTGCATCAGTTCATGTAAGTCTTTACAGGATTTTCTGAAATCATCCTGCTCATCATTTCTAATGGCACAACAGAATTTCATTAAAATCACATACCAAAACATGTTCAACTATTTCCCAATTGATGGATATCCCCTTAATTTCTTTCTTTGTTAAAAATTGCATTTTGTAGTATTTTGTTTTTCCTAATTACATGTAAAGACAATTTTAACATTCATTTAAAATTTTTTTTGGAGTTCCTATGCCCATACAGCTATAAAACGGTGCATACCCTTTGATCCAGCAATACCATTGCTAGGTTTATATCCCAAAGATATCCACAAAAAGGGGGAAAGACCTGTTCATACAAAAATATTTATAGCAGCTCTTTTTGTGGTGACTAGAAATTAGAAATCAAAAGGATACCCATGAGTTGGGAATGACTAAACAAGCTGTGATATATGATTGTAATGTAATATTACTGTACTATAAGAAATGACAAGTAGGATGATTTCAGAAAAAACCTGGAAAGACTTACATGAAATAATATATAGCAAAGTGAACAGAAACAGGAGAATGTTGTACACAATAAGAGCAATACTATACAATGATCAACTGAATGACTTAGCTATTCTCAGCAACAAAATGATCCAAGACAATCGTAAAGGACTAATGATGAAGCATACTATACTCCAGAGAAAGACATTGATTGAACACAGACTGAAGCATGCTGTTTTCACTTTCTTTCATTTTTTTATTTGAGTCTTCTTATACAAAATGACTAATAGGAAATGTTTCACATAATTGTATATGAATAACCTATATCTGATTGTTTACTCCCTCAGGGAAGGGAGAGGGGAGGGAAGGAAGCAGGTATAGAATTTGGAGCTCAAAACTTCAAATAAAAATTTTTATTTTTTAAAAATTGAGTTCCAAATTTTCTCCCCCCCCAAAAAAAACCCCACAGTAAACTATTTGATATAGGGTATATATGTGCAGTCATGTAAAACATATTTCCATATTAGTCGTATCATGAAAGAAGACACAGACCAAAAGAAAACACACACATAAATAAGATGAAAAATAATATGCTTCTATCTCAATTCAGACTTCATCAGTTCCTTCTCTGGATGTGGATAGTGTTTTTCACTGTGAGTTCTTCAGAATTGTCTTGGATCCAAGTATTTCTGAGAAGAGCTAAGTCATTTACAGTTGATCATGGTACACTATTGCTGTTACTGTGTACAATGTTCTCTTCCTACTCACTTCACTTTACATCAGATCGTGTAAGTTCAGGTTTTTCTGAAATCTGCCTGGTCATCATTTCTTATAGCACAACAGTATTCCATTAAACTCATTTACCACAATTTTGTCAGCCATTCCCCAATTCATGAGCATCCCCTCAGTTTCCAATTCTTTTTTGTTTTGTTTTTTGTTTAATCAAGGCTAGCTGGGAGGATCATGGAAAAGGTAGTCTTGGTGGTCTAGCCCTTGAAAGAAGAGAAGGATTCCCATGGGAAGTAGAGAGAAAAGTCCCTTCAAGACATGAGCTAGAGCATTTGAAAGTTCCCAGAAGTGAAATAAGCCACACTGAGCAGCAGTGAACAGTCAAGTGTGTCTAGAATGTGTAGGGTATAAAGAGAGAGTAAAATGAAATTAAAATAATTTTTGATTAGAGTTAAATTGTAGAGGGTCTTGAATGCTCAACTGAGGCTGTATTTTCTTTCTTTTTTTGAGGCTGTATTTTCTATGTGAGGCAATGGTGTACCATTGGAAGTTTTTTGGTTTTTGGTTTTTTTTTTTTTTTAATGGGGCAATGAGGGTTAAGTGACTTGCCCAAAGTCACACAGCTAGTAAGTTTCAAGTATCTGAGGCTGGATTTGAACTCAGGTCCTTCTGAATCCAGGGTCAATGCTTTATCAACTCCACCACATAGCTGCCCCCCATTGGAGATTTTTGAATAGGGACCTTACCCTGTGAAGGAGAGATTAGAGGAAGGAGAGATTAGAGTCAGGAAGACCAGTTATGAGGCTATTTCAATAGTCCAAGCAAGAAGGAATGAGGGAGAAAAGCAGATTTAGCTTGGGCAGAAGCCAACATTCAGGGAATTAAAGAGCAAGTAAGAAAAGAGAGGAAATAAGGATATACTACTCTTTCCAGAAATTTAGTCATGAAGATTGCAGGGAAAAGGAGAGGGAGAGGGAGAAGGAGAAAACTTGATTTTGTAGTAGAATTAAAGGAAGGTGCTCTTTTTCAGGATGAGGGACACCTGAGTATGTTTGTAGGCAGAAAGGAAGCAGGAAAAAGAATAAGAGAGCTTTAAGATGAGTGGGAAAGGAGGCCGTGTATGGAGTGAGGTATTAAAGGAGACATAAGAGGATCAAAGTCCTGGGTAGAAAGGTTACTTTTGTCAAGAAGAACCATTTCATTCTCTTGAGACTGAAAGGGAAGAGAGAACTTAAGGATATATAGCTTTTGAGTCTGGGAGAAGGCATAAGGTAGCTCATGTCAGATCAGCTCAATTTTCTAATTTTCAGTTTGGGGTTAATGTTTGTGGGGCAATGAGGGTTAAGTGACTTGCCCAAGGTCACACAGCTAGTGTCAAGTGTCTGAGACTGGATTTGAACTTGGGTCCTCCTGAATCCAAGACCAGTGCTTTATCCACTGCGCCACCTGGCTGCCCCATAATTTTCAGTTCTTTTGATGTCATCTAGAGGGGGAGAAGAATGTAGGTGGAGGATTGAGGATAGTGTAGAATTTTGGCAGTTGTTACCATGGGGAATATCATAGAGTTAATGATAGATAATAAAGTTTGTCATGTATCATTGAAAGCTCATTTAGAGTTAGAGTATATTTTTTATGACAAATTAAGTCAGTGCAGCTTTGTGATTTGTGTGATAAGGTGGATCAGTCAATCAACAAATATTCATTAAGTACCTAATTTGTGTCAGGTATTGTACTAGGTGCTGGGAATACAAAGACAAAGATGAAATAGTTCCTGCTCTCAGAGAGCTTACATTCTATCAGAGGAGAGACAAGGTTTATGCAAATAAATATGTGCAAAATAAGCATACCCGAAAGAAATGCAAAGTAATTTTGGGATGGTAAAAGCTAATCAGAGTGGGAGGCTAGCAAGGCAGGAAGAGTAGAAAGGATGGGTTTGAGAAAGGCCTGGAAAGACTTGTATGAACTGATGAAGAGTGAAGTGAGCAGAACCAACAAAATGTGCCCAGACAATATTGTTGGATGCAGAACTGTGAATGACTGAACTATTCTCAGAATACAATGATCCAAAACAATCCCAAAGGAAGATTGATTTAACATACTATCCACCAATGAAAGAACTGATATTAATTGAACACAGACTGAAGCATGCTATTTTTAAATTTCTTTCATTTTTTTCTTGTATTCAAGTTTTCTTGTACAAAATGACTAATATGATAATGTTTTACATAATTGCATGTATTAGATTGCCTATGGCCTCAGGGAGGGGAGAGCAGAGATAAAAGAAAGAAGGAGGGATAAAATTTGGACCTCAAAACCATAAATAAAAATGTTTCTTATTTTTTGGGGGGATATTCAAGAGTAGAAGAAAGTATGGTTTGGAAATAACTAACCATTGTGTCAAGAATGTGAAGGGAGTTGAAGCTAGAACAGGGATGGTGGACTGAGAAGAGGAAGTAGTGGAGCTATGGGGAAATCCCAATGAAGGTAAATAGTGTGTTATTTTTAGAGAAGGCAAGAAGTTCATGATTTCTAACACCGCCATTATTCACCTTCTGTAAGAATGAGAGAACAAGCCCCTGGTATCTATGGATGGTAAGTGATAACGACATGGAAGAGATAAAAAATGAGAACTGAAGAAGAGCATTGAGGAAAACTAGAGCCAAACTTTGCAGATACCACAGTTTCCCTGAGAGCTGTCTGCCCTTGTAAGGGAGAGGGAATGGAAGGGAGCAGAGAACATGAGGTACAAGTAGAGAGAGAGGGTAGGATCTTATCCTCAAAAGGTGACATCCCATGTTCTCTGAGCCCATGCCTCGGAGGCTCAAGTCCTAGCACAAACCATCTTGGCCTGTGCCATCGATCACCCTGCTCTCTGCCCATGCTCAGGTGCTGCCCAAACTCCCTGTGCCACCACTGCCAAAGACCCTGGCCATGTACCTCAGGTGCATGAAACATCTGGTGCCTGAGGAGCAGTACAGGAAGACCAAGGTGACTGTGGAGCGGTTCGGTGCCCCAGGGGGCCTAGGGGAAGTCTTACAGCAGAAACTCCTGGAGAGAAGGGAGAAGACAACAAACTGGGTAAGTAGTCAAACTACAACATGAGGCCCAGCTGGGACAAGTGGAAGAAGTGGTGGAAAGAGGGCATAAGACGTTTATTTTTTTCTAACACCACTGGCACCGTAATTTGGCTTACTTTTCTAAGTGTGTATCCCTTTCAAAACCACCTTCCATCCACAGTGCTTGATGGCATTGGATTTTACTCATCCAAAGCCATATAATAAATAATATAACTTACTTATACATATGGGGACTACTCCTCCCTAATGTTTTCCCATACATAGTCTTTCATTTACTTCTTCTTCTTCTTCTTCTTCTTTTTGCAGGGCAATGAGGGTTAAGTGACTTGCCCAGGGTCACACAGCTAGTAAGTGTCAAGTGTCTGAGGCCGGATTTGAACTCAGGTACTCCTGGATCCAGGGACAGTACTTTATCCAATGTGCCACCTAGCTGCCCCCCTTTCATTTACTTCTTAACGACAAATATTATTAAACACCAGTTTAACACTAGCACAAAACTAGTGTACACAAGTGTAGACAGCTGTAGAATTGTCAAGACAAGTCTAGACAACTGGCCCTGGAGTCAGGAAGACCTGGGTCTAAGTCCTCTCTCTTACCCAGACTGGCTGTGGGCAAGTCACTTAAACTCGAAGTGCCAGGGGGCATCTAGGTGGTACAATGGATAAAGCACTGGCCTTGGATTCAGGAGTACCTGAGTTCAAATCCAGCCTCAGACATTTGACACTTACTAGCTGTGTGACCCTGGGCAAGTCACTTAACCCTCATTGCCCAGCCCCCCAAAAATGAAAACAAAACAAAAAACTCGAAGTGCCCCAGGCAACTAACTCTCAGACTATGAATGCCAGATTGGTTGCTCTTTTTGTAGAGAGAGGCTCATGTCAGTGGTCCACTGTGCTGGGTTCTGGGAGAACAGAGAGGTGCAAACACAGGCCCTACTCTTTAGAAGCTTGCCACAGTAAGATAGGCAGAGAGATGTTATTATTTTCCCATGAAAGCTAACTTCCCAATGAGAAATATATGGGGCAGAGAGGTTTAGTTACTTGCTTCAGAGCATTCAGTGAGATAATAAAATAGTTGGAACTAGAATCATACCCAGGCATCTGAATGGGAATATTCAACAAGTCAACCAATATTTTTTTCAGGTCCTACTGTATCCAGAACATTCTGCTAAATTCTGGGAAGGCTACTAGGTTTAGCCTGTCCTCACAGGACTTACAGCCTAAGAGGAGAAAAAAATACACGCACAGATATAATACAAAATTATATCTGATAAATGCATCAGAGAAGTGAAAAAACAAAATTCTGTGTGAGATCAGAGGGTTAAAGGTCATTGAGGATAAGGAGATCAAGGAAAGCTTGATGAATCTTGATGTAAATGGCCTTCCCTGTAGCTCTCCATCCTTTGAATTCTAACTCAGCTGAGTTGGAGAATGGGTCCCCATCACAAGAGGTCCTCAAGAAGAGTTGAGAAGAGCACTGGACAAACTATTTAACCTGTTGCAGCCTCAGTTTTCTAATCTGCCAAAAAAAAAAGGGGGGGGGAGTTGGATTTGTTGGTTTCTAAGGGGTCTTCTAGTCTAAATTTCATGATCCTTTGTTATGGGAGATGGGAAGGGATTTCATTCAGGTACAGGTAGATAGCTAAATTCTATTTTGTGAAGCATGGATTATGAATGAGGGACAGAACACAGCACAATTCAACTGAAGCTTAGAGTACTTAGAGAATAGTAAAAGATAAATAAAAGTTAGAGGGTGGTCCCAGATTTTGAAGGGCTTTGAATGACAGACTAAGAAATTTGAACTTTACACTTGTAGGCTATGTTTAAATTTGGCTTAAATTTAAATACCCAGTCAGTCAATGAGCATTTATTAAGTACCTATTATGTGCTAGGCTTGTTCAAAGTTTTTATTTTTTTTCAAACTGCAACCAGTATTCATGAACCATAAAATCCACTCACATAAGTGGAGTGTCTCATCTTGGCTCACTGGAGCCTTGGGAGAGAAGCTTGTACTCCACGGGGGTCAAGTTTGAACAAACTGCTTCCATATAAAAGATAAATTGCTTGAGTCACACTCTCCTTACAGGAACTTATCCTCCTACATCAAGTTTATACCATTCAGTTGTCACAAGCTCCATAGATTTCTCCTTCCCTGGGACAATAATCAAACAGGTCAAACAATGTTATAGTAAGGATACTTCCTAATTCCCTTCAGGTCTGGACATGTGTGTTTTGGGGAGGAGGAATCTCTTTAAAATGGGAGACCAAAGACTGGGATCCTTTTCTTCTTTGCCTCTGATGGGTGGGTACCTTTAAGGATGCCATTCATATGAGAACATCCATTAGAATGTTAAGCTCCTTGAGTGCAGGCAATGTATGTTTTTGTCTTTCCCCAAAACTGGCACATTGTAGGCACCTAATGATTGTTTAATTGAACATTGGCTTCAGCAGGCCTTATACACAGTAGCAAAAATTCTTCTCATGATTAATATGAGAATGATGAAAATGATGCTAAAGATACCACACTTTTGTATCAAACTACCTTCTCAAACAACATTTCATTCAGCCCTCATAACCACCCTGTAAGTTAATCGAGACAGATATGATTCTCATCAATTTAAAAATGAAGAAACAGACTTTGAGAGGTTCCATGATTCATCCTAGGTCAGATAGCTCACAGCTGGGGCAAGATGAGGACACAGGTTTCTTGTATCCTTGTCTGGCATTCAAATATGAATTGAATTCAGGAGATGTGTTAAGACTGTGAACTGACAAACACCAAGGACTACTGCCCCAATTTATCACCAGCTGAATGATTGAGGACCTAAGCCCAGACAAAGAAAGATAATCCATCTGTATTCATCAAAGCCAAGAAGAGTGTGTCAGTTCACTCCAGTGCTTCTTCACCTGGCTGAGTTACAGTATGTGCCCCCCACCCCTTTTTTTCCTACAGGTCTTTGAGTATTGGCTGGATGACATGTATCTCAACAACCGTTTGGCTCTTCCAGTCAACTCCAGTCCAGCTGTCATCTTTGCTCGACAGAACTTCCAGGATGTAAATGATCAGTTAAGGTAATCCTTCTTTTAAATTCTGGACCAAATGTTACACAAAGTCATTTCCCTCCCCACCACCACATACCCTTCTACAGTCAGCCACCTAACATGGTGCACTGAGAAAGGGAAAAGGGTAAAGTATCCCTCTCTGTGCTTTAGTTACCATAAGACAGAGGTGTCAAACACATTGCCCTCTGGCAACCTTCTGCAGTGGGGTCCAAATGAAATTAAAATGTAATTGGGAAATACTTAACAAAAGAAATATAACACAGTAAAAAAGAAATAATACATTTTTCAAATAGGTCAATGTGTAGCTCACAGAGATCCTTATGTAGGAATTTGTTGGTGGTGGTTATAGTTTCTCAGTCATGTCCAACTCTTGATGACCCATTTGGGATTTTCTTGACAGAGATACTGGAGTGATTTGCCATTTAGTGGCCTGCATTTCTATCTGAGTTTGACACTACTGCTGTAAGGGATACTTGGGAACTGTTTCCTCTGTGAGTAAAACATAAGGAGACAGTCATCCAGGGCTATTGTGACCAGAATGAACTGGAAATAGGAAGGTGAGAGTCTCCCCCACTAAGAACCATTCCTTTGGGAAGGCTCATGTCTAGATGGGGATGCCAGAGCTGGAGAAAGGCATTTATGTGCTCTAGATATGGTTTGAAAATAGCACTAATACCCTCCCCCTACAATGCCTCCATCATGCTTTAAAATTTGCTCCCGTTGTGTTTTACAGTTCACCAGGGATTTTAAGATTTGACTTGAATTTGACACATGGAACTTGATTAATCACAAAATAAATTCCTATGTGCCACAAAGAGTAGAATTTTCTGGCATTAGGAATGTGCTTTTATAAAGATTTCCCTCATTGAACCCACCCCTTGTGTTGAGCCCTAGTCAATTACCTACCTTACTTATCCCTAGTCTTGGCCCCAGAACCTTGGCAATCCCTAATAACAGGTCACATTTTTCCATACAGGAAAATTGCCAAGCTGTAGACAAAACACCATCAGGATATACTCAAAACCATCCATCACAGACTGTCTCCAAACCAAAGCATTTTATAGGAGGGATAAAAACCATTCCGTCTTTTCCACAGAATGTCTTCCATATGCTACAATTTCAGAGCTCACTGAGCTGTAATAAAAACCTCTGTGCTAATTGCCCCTGTCTGAGGTGTGATTTACAGGTAGCAGAAGAGAGGAAGAGGAGAAGGGGAGGGAAGAGATAAAGATAGAATAGGAGAGAAGGATAAAGGGGGAGGGAAGGACAGGAGAGAGGGAGAGAGACAGAGAGACAGACAGAGAGAGAGAGAGAGAGAGAGAGAGAGCCAGAGAGAGAGAGAGAGAGAGAGAGAGAGAGAGAGAGAGAGAGAGAGAGAGAGAGAGCCAGAGAGCCAGAGAGAGAGAGAGCCAGAGAGAGAGAAAGAGAGAGAGAGAGAGAGCCAGAGAGCCAGAGAGAGAGAGAGAGAGAGAGAGAGAGAGAGACAGAGAGACAGAGAGAGAGAGAGAGAGAGAGAGAGAGAGAGAGAGAGAGCCAGAGAGCCAGAGAGAGAGAGAGAGAGAGAGAGAGAGAGAGAGCCAGAGAGAGAGAGAGAGAGAGCCAGAGAGAGAGAGAGAGAGAGAGAGAGCCAGAGAGAGAGAGAGAGAGAGAGAGAGAGCCAGAGAGAGAGAGAGAGAGAGAGAGAGAGAGAGAGAGAGAGAGAGCCAGAGAGAGAGAGAGCCAGAGAGAGAGAGAGAGAGAGAGAGAGAGAGAGAGAGAGAGAGAGAGAGCCAGAGAAAGAGCGAATCTCACAGGCACAGGGGAAATTTTCCATTCATTCCTAGGTTGAGCCTCCACTGCTGTTAATCCTCTACACATTGCTTTCCTAGGCATGTGAATATGAAGCGTCTCTTGGCCACTGTTACTTCCTTAGCAAGATCCTTTTGTAATACTGGAGCACACCTAATGCCTTCAATTCAATTCAACTAGAATTTATTGAAAGGCCAGCTATAATCTAGTTACTGGGCTAATTGCGGGAATACAAAGAAAACAAAAACAAACAAAACAACAAATCAAAAATAACCTATCCTGGCTTCTGGGAGCTTACATTCAACCTTGGATAGTAATTTAGTGAAAGGAATTTGGGATGTAGAGCCTAAGGTTGGGAACTAATGTGGAAAAAGAAACTTGAATGAAATGACATGTGTGCATGTTATCTTCCCCATTAGAATGTAAGCTCCTGGGGGCAGGTAGATGGCGCAGTGGTAAAGCACCCGCCCTGGATTCAGGAGTACCTGAGTTCAAATCCAGCCTCAGACACTTGACACTTACTAGCTGTGTGACCCTGGGCAAATCACTTAACCCTCATTGCCCTGCAAAAACCAAAAAACAAAACAAAAAAGAATGTAAGCTCCTTGAGTTCAGGCACTATTTCATTTTTGGTTTTGCATCCTTCTTGCTTGGCACATGGTACTTCTTTTAATGCTAAATGATTTGTCAAGGAATGAGAGGTAAGGGACAAATATAATTGTATAGGGAGAAGATGTTTCTTTTGATCTGGGCAAAACAGTCTCCTTAAAAAAATTACGGGAAATGTACCTTCAGTAAAATCCATGACAGAAACTGTCAACAATCCACTGATAGGTACTCTTGCCCATCATAACCCTCAATGATGCAGATATGATTTTTTTAAAACCCAGTTTATTATGCTCAGAGAACAGACTCACTGTATATAAGATTCAGTGAACCCTGAGCAGCAGTTTCAGCCCCCTGATACAGGTTTTAGTTACATAGGCAGGAGGGGCTACAATGGAATTTCACAGAAATTCACAAAAGGGAAAGATCTGTATCAGGTAAAACAGGATACTAGAGGTAAACACTGGCACCAGAGATCTCAAGCTGTAAATTTGCAGACAGAACATGTGGATAGAGAACACAGATAGCCCTGGGTATTCCTTGTGCTGAAGCCTTGCTGATGTCTTCTGCTGATGTCATCACCACACTGCTCCCACTTAGATGGCTTCCATGTAGTCTCTGCTAGACATTACTTCACTGGGCATATGGTTGTGGCACTTCTGGTTTTCTGCTAGACAGCTCTACTGATACGCTAGCTTGTCCTATTGTGTCTGCCATCTCCCTTGTTAGCTTAGAGCCCCGAGGCTTAAGCCTCAGTCTCTTCGATGATGAGAGCGAGGCAGGGTCTCACAACCCACTCATTATGCCCAGGTAGAGCATCAGTTGTTTTTTCTCAACAGGGACAGGAGCAATTTCTCTGTGTGAGGTCTATCTGATAGCATCATAAAGTCTCCTTTGATTTCTGTCAATTCCTGACTGCCACTCAGTACCCCTTCAAAAATCATATTTAGGGGATACCTTTCAACAAAATGCCAAAGTCTCTTGAAATCTGAAGCCTAAGACAAGGTACCTGCCTCAAGGAGCCTATGTTCTAGTTAAAGAGGCCAAGCACAGAGGGATGGACAATTAACTAAGAAAACTAGGTAGTCTTTGCTAAGGGCCAAATGAGTGGTAGGGACTAGGAATATTTTGGGAATTCAGAGGAAGAAAAAGACCACCAAGGCATGGAATGGTCAGGGAAGGCTTCCCAAAGAAACAACTTTGTGCTCCTCAGAGAGGTTGAGGAGAGGTGGGGGTGGGGGAAGTCTAGGAAGGAAAGGCCTGAGTAAAATACACACACAAACTTTGGGACCAAGCACTGCATTTTGCTTTGAAAAGAGATATAAGCAAGCAAGCAATCCATAAATTTTATTGCATATATGCAATAAATCTTTCTGGATTGCTTGCTTGCACACACACAAACACATACGCACAATGCTTATTTGTGCAAATGTTTCATACCTCTTCCGTCCTCTACCAATTACGCTGTAGGTTCCTTAAGAGCAGGGACTGCTTAATTTTTGTCTTTGTATACTTGTTAAAAGTAGGCACTTAATAATAATAGCTAGCATTTCCACAAGGTGTCCCTAAGGTCAGAGTACAACTTTAAGCTTAATAGTCACTGCATTACGAGTTTTGTGACACCCTTTATAAGGATTTAAGGCTTGCAAAGCACTATATATATGTATATGTTATATGTATATACTATATGTACATATATATAGCACTCTATAAATCTTACTTGAGCTTCTCAATAAGCCAATTGTATAGATAGTACAGGTATCATTCTTGTTTTACAAATAAGGAAGCTGAGGCTCAGAGAGATAAGTAAAATTTTTAAAAAGTTTATTGAACTGAATATTATGTACAGACAGGTGGTGCAGTTGGATAGAACACTGGGTTTGGAATCAGGAAGACTCAGCTTCATGAGTTCAAATCCAGCCTCAGACATTTATTAGCTGTGTGACCCTGGGCAAGTCTCTTAAGCCTGTTTGCCTCAGTTTCCTCTTCTGTAAAATGAGCTGGAGAAGGAAATGGGCAAACCACTCAGGTTTTGTTGCCAAAAAATTAAAAAATGGGGTCACACAGACATGACTTACACAACTGAACAACATAAAGTACAGGGCTCTGTAGTGGGCCATGGGTAAGATTAATCTGGAAGTGGGCCTTAAAAATACAATTATGCAGCTAGGTGGCGCAGTGGATAAAGTACTGGCCCTGGAGTCAGGAGAACCTGAGTTCAAATCCAGCCTCAGACACTTGACATTTACTAGCTATGTGACCCTGGGCAAGTCACTTAACCCTCATTGCCCTGCAAAAAAAAAAAAAATACAATTATCCCTTCCACATCATGGGGGTTAGGGACATGGCACCCCCATGATCTGGAAAATCCAAGTAAAATTTTTTGGCCTTCCCTTTGTACCAGAGAAGTCTGAATTTTTTTCTTTTTCTTTTATGGGGTGTTTACAATACCTTATTGTAAGATTTAAGTGTTAAGTGTTTGGTCATAGGCTCTGTGTCATCTGCTGGCCTTCATATGTCATCGGTGGCTTCCACAGAACTCCCCCAAAATTCCCATTTAATTTCTTAGGCCAACCCACAACATATAGAAACTGCGTTGGTGAAAGTCATGATGTGGAAGGGATAACTATAGAACATACTCTTCCTCTCCACTCCACTCTATTTGTGTTCAATTTTCCTGGGCCTCTGTGTTGTGGGGGGAAGGTATGGACTATATTTGCTACAGCAGATGAATCACAGGTGATTGAATGAGTCAATAAAAAAAACATTCATTAAGCATCATGTGCACAGTGTTAAACATAAAGCTTTGTGGGGATACAAATATAAAAGTTACAACAGTCCCTGCCCTCAATGGCCTCACGTTCAAAAAGGCGGGGGACCACACACATAGGAGAGTGGTCACCAGAGGTGTGCTTTGGGTCAGAAGGTGACATAGATGCTGAGTAAAGCCATGGTACAGCACATTGACAACTCCCCTCCAGGAATGATATAAGAGCTGATTTGAACATGGTTCCAGACCTGAAGGGGTTTGGAGGGTGAGATTCATATGCAATAATGACAAAGTGACTGGCTGGTTTATTTACAAGATGGTCAATGTTAGAGAGTGAAGTCAAGCCTGCCTGAGATAGTGGGACAGGGAGGCCTTCACCAATCAGCTCATGAGGCCCCAGGGCAGAAATTCAAAGGAGAGCTAAAACCTCCAAGTCGTGGTGCAGGATCTGGGCAGCACACAGATGTGTGTTCTGTGAGCCAAGGGAGATAAGGAACAGGGGGAGACAGCAGTCACCTGGGTATTGGCAAAGGAAGAAGAACCAAGAAAAATCTGACAAATAATAGAAAATGTATGGCAGAATGATTTTTGAACGACTCTCAGAATCGCATCAAATAAGGTATTTTTCTCCATACACAATCAAAGCATAGTTCATCCTCTAAGGAAAATAAAGACAACAAAAAACCATTTTGACATACATTCTCTGGCATTCGATTTTTCATCTTCCCCCTTTTAAAAATGTGGGTCAATTAGCAGATTTTTTTGTTTTCCCTCTGTTGTTGACTTCCCAGATTCCTAGAGGCTGGGTAATGCAAAACCAGGTCGTCATCACTTTTTTGTTTTTTCAAAACAAAAGCCTTTTTAAAAAAAAATGTAAAATTTAAATGTTTTGCATACACAGCAAGCTAAGGTTCGGTTAGCCTTCTCCTGTTTCCCATTATTATGCCCCTGGTCCTATCTGAAAGACTGTTTTGCATTCACACTGAAGACCCTTCCAGGATCCAGCCAGAAGCCTCCCTTGAGCACTGAGAGAGGAAGTGTGACTAGCCTGACATTTGCCTAGTACCTAGTGGTAATGAGGGGTTGGGCAGACATTAACAGGCTTGTCATACCCCCACCCTCACTCCCACCCCGATCACTCCATTTCCTTTTAGTTTCCAACCATACAGCCTATTTTAATATATCTCCAGGAACTAAATAAACATTCAGTCTTACAGGTGAAAAGGGACTTTAGAGGACACCTAGTCCAACATTCTACACTATGATAAGAGTCCAACATCTTTGTTTGGACATCTCTATGCCAAGAGAACGAGTTAATGGTCTGGAATGTCTTTAACATTTTATATATATATATATATATATATATATGTGTGTGTGTGTGTGTGTGTGTGTGTGTGTGTGTGCGCGTGTGTGTGCATATATGTATATGTATTTATATTTATATGCCCACATGTATACATTGATACATATATACGTACATATGCACACATACATATGTATACACACAAATCGGTGGCTCTTAATCTTTTTGTGTGTGTTCTAGACCCTTTTAGCAGTCCAATGAAGCCTCTGGACCCTGAAGAATAATTTTTCTTTTTGAAAATTCACAACTGAAGGAAATGCTTCATTTTAGTTAGAGGCTAATGAAAATAAAGGTGCATATTTGTTATAAAGGGTTTGGTTTTCTTTTTAATGAAAGAAGAATTGGGAGGAAAAGAAAATAAAAATAAACTTTTAAAGATCCAAAAATCAAGATGTAATTTTTTTTTCCTATTCAAGTTCACAGAGCCCTGAAATCCATTCACAGAGCCCTTGGGAGTCTGTGGACCCAGGTCAAGAAGCTCTGGCATAGACAAAGATTATATAATTGGAAATGCCAAGGAAGAAAACCTATTACACTCCCTATAGTTGCTATTTTTATTTGCATGAAGATGGGAATTCCAAGGAATAATGCCACCTCCTTAGTAATATATTTTTCAGGCAGAAAGCCTTTTGCTACCGCATAAGGGAGGAAAGTTGCTTAGGAAGTCTGAGTTTGATCCATTATTCTACAGTTGTTTGCAATTGACATAGCCCAGGCAGAGTGTTCCTTTTCATCTCAGACTGCTTTTATAAATTATAAATTATTTAAAGATAGAACTTCTCTGTCCCTGAAATGTAGCCTGGAAGAAATTCCCCACCAGAAACACTGATAGATTTGCTGTTTGATTTACCCTGCTAAGTATCCATGTATCATAATGAAAAGAACACCTAGAATCAACACACTTCATTGGATCTTACCCCTAGTTTCATATTGGATTAATTATTTAAACTTTATTACCTGTTTTCCCGCTGTGGAATGGGGCAATACTTAAAATAATTCTTGCTTGTCTTCACCATCCTTGGCCTTCCCTTTCTTTGTCCTTTCCCAACTTTACTCAACATGTACAAAGGGAGAGTCACTGAAAATTTTTGAGCAGAGATGTGTCATTACCAAACCTATGTAGAAAAAAGAGTATTCTGGAAGTGGCATAAGGCAAAGCTTCTGCTCATTTCACTCTTCATCAGTTCATTTGTCTTCCCAGATTTCTCTGCAAGTACCCTCTTCATCATTTCTTGTGATAAAATAATATTCTATGATATGTCTATACCACAATATTTGACCATTTCCCAATTGATGGGCATACCTGGGGTTCTAGTTCTTTATCATTACAGAAAGAGCTGACATAAATATTTTTGTAAATACAATATCTTTTTCTCTTGGGTATATGCCTAGGAATAGTATTGCTAAGTCAAATTGCACAGTTCAGTGATTCTGGGATCCTAGTACCAAATCGTTTTCAAGAATACCTGGACCAATTCTCAGTCCAGCAATGGTGCATTAGCACACTTATTTTTCTGAAGACCCTCAAAAACAACTGTCAGTTTCCCTTTTTGTCACCTTGGTCAATTTGATGGGTATGAGGTGAAACAGTAGAGTTGTTTTAATTTGCATACCTCTAATTACCAGTGATTTGGAATAATTTTCATAAGACTGTTAATAGCTTGAATTTCTTCCTTGAAAATTGCCTGTTCATAATTTTTGACTATGAATTTGTTGGGAAATAGCATGATACACTCTTTTAGTTTAAAAAAAGTGGGAATTGTTGTATTATGCACAAATATAATTGAATTTGATAAATGTTTGCCTTAAAGAAATAAACAAAATCAATTCTATGCAATGGACTTCAAAGAGCAATGGTTGTCAGGAATGTAGTGGCTTTGTGACAGAACCCCACTTATATTAAAGCAGAAAGTAGAAAGGATGAAGGCTAAAGAGCTCAATAGCATAGGTAAGGTTGTGGACAATAGAATGGGAATTTTAAAGAATAGAGTGGAGACTAGGGTCAGAATGGGACTAGCAAGGAGTGAGTAGGAAGGGGTAGTTTCAGGATAATGTCAGCTGAAGACAAGGTAAAACTGGCTGTCTGGGATAGGGAAACCAGTACAACAGGAGGTGGGGGGCAGCTAAGTGGTACAGTGGATAAAGCACCTGCCCTGGATTCAAAAAGACCTGAGTTCAAATCAGGCCTCAGACACTTGACACTTACTAGCTGTGTGACCCTGGGCAAGTCACTTAACCCTCATTGCCCTGTCCCCCCCCCAAAAAAAAACAGGAGGTAGATTATTGTGGCATGCTCCCTTAGAACTAAAGAAAGTGAGACTCAGAGAAGACTTGCAGTACTAATTGTCCCCAAGCTCCAGATAAAAGTAGAATTTTGGTGTTTAGTGATTGTGCTGCTAGGAGTTGTCCCTTCCAGTTATATTTGTATTATTTGATTGAGGAAGTAAGGTTTAAGAAATGTGTGTGCTAGGCTTCTGAAGTCCCAGGAAGGGAGGGCCAAAAGGCTCTTCAAGACTTCTCCCCCTAGGAGTGTAGTGGCTTGACTGGATTATGATTATGGATTAAAGACTGGATTAAGGATTATGAATCATCTGTTCTCACCATATTAGGTACAAGCAGTATAATGAAAACATTTAGATTGAAAAAGTCCTTGAATACCAGTCTAAAGAGTTTATACTGCAGGTACTGAGGTACAGTCACAAGGTTTTTGAGCAAGAGAATGACATGACAAAAATCTGGGAAGCTTGACCTAGTGGTGGTGCACAGAATGGGTTGGAGGACCCCAGAGGTAGGGAGGCTAGCAAGGAAGCTACTGTCATAGTTCAGGTGTGTATCCAAGCTGAGTGGATAAAAATCTTGGTTCCACCAGACATTTGGTGTTCTTCTTTCTTGGTCTTCCTAAGGATGTCTGTAACTTATCAGAATGGAGAGGAAGAATATTTCAGGGGCAGACACATGGGGGCTAGGCACAGACACAAATAGGAGAGATCTGGAGACAGACAGGTGATACCCAAGTGCAGACTGATGGAAAACAGATAGAGGGGAAGGACATGCAGGTGGGTGGATGGAGTGGGACAAGAGGTCTCCTCTTTTAGTGGTGGAGTTCTCAAGCCAAGCCCCATCTGGTGCTGGGGACAGTGGTGGTCTGTCCTTCAGCTTTCACTTGGAGGGGGTTTTCTTTTGGTTTGGTGAGAAGGAGTGGGAGGTCATGCAGCACAAGCCAAGTTGAGGGGAAGGAGCTGAGAGAGTACAGTATGGTACAGTAAACATAGGTGTGCAGCCAAGCTGACCGGATATAAACCTTGGTTCCACCAGACATTTGGTTAAACCAGACTTTTGGGGATACGTCATAAATGGCATTCTATCACCCCAGCTGTGCCTTTGCATATATTGTTCCCCATTCCTGTAATATACTCTTTCCTCATCTCTACCTTTTAGAATCACTAGCTTATTTCTTTTTAATAATATTTTAAAATAATAAAAATCTTTATTTAAAGTTTTAAGTTCCAAATTTTATCCTTCCTTCCCTCCCTTCCTCCCTTCCCTGATGCAGTAAGCAATCAGATATAGGTTATACACGTGTATATGTGTAAAATATTACTTTATTAATCATTTTGTATAAGAAAACTTGAATAAAAGAAAAAATGAACAAAAGTGAAAAATAGCATGCTTCAGTCTGTGTTCCATCAATAGCAGTTCTTTCTTTGGAAGTGGATAAATGCTTCATCATTAGTCCTTTGGGATTGTCTTGGATCATTGCATTGCTGAGAATCGTTAAGTCATTCACAATTCTTCATCCAGCAATATTGTTGTCACTGTGCTCAATGTTCTCCTGGTTCTGCTTACTTCACTATACATCAGTTCATAAAAGCCTTTCCAGGCCTTTCTGAAATCATCCTTCACTAGTTTATTTCAAAGAACAACCTCAAGTAATACTTCCTACATAAGAGACCATAGTACAGCTCCCTGGCATGGAAGACTCTGATGGCTTTGGTGTTCTTCTCTTTTAGGTTTACAGCCAATCTTATCTCTGGAGTGCTTGACTATAAAACCTTACTGGACAGGTAAGCAGTCTGGTGAAATATGGAAAGGCTAAACCCAGCTATGTAGTAACTGAGGATTTCCCTACAGAGAAATGAGTCACCAGGCAGTAAAAGAACAAGAAGGAGTCAGGCTCCATTGAATGGTCTTCTTGTTTCCCTAAAATGGCAGGCTTTGTAATAATAGCTTATTTATGGATAGCACTTGTAAGTTTATGATGAACGTTCCTCCCAACATGTGTTGTTTGGAGTGCCAAAGTTTTAGTTAATATTTTATAGAATTTCTCAATCTCACAGAGGTTAAATGACATTCCCATGCTCACATAGTTAGTGAATCTTAGAGGTAGGATTAAAACCCAAATCTAGCCCTTTCTCTACTGTACCACACAGCCTTGTGTCCTTTTGCTTTACTGGACAAGGCAGCTCAACTGAAAAGGCCAAGGACAGAATCAGAGACTTGAGGAGTGAAAGTCCCAGCCCCTCAAAAAATATTTTCTCCAGTTGTTTTAATGGTTTGTCATTATGTCTGAAACCTAACCTGATAGGTTAAGCACTTCCCTCTGCAGTTTAAAATGTAAATCTAAAGAAAAAAGAAGAAAGAAAAATGTAAATCTACTCTAGAAAAAGAAGACTGAAAACATTTCAAATTTTAATCATTAATTCCTTAGTCTACATTTCTTTATAGAAGATTGGTGAACCAGTTATCTGGAAAGCTGGTAACGTAGTAGGATTTAGTACAATAAGTATCAATGTGGGAAAGAAAAAGACAAGGTCTAGAGCCTATGGAGATGTGGGAACGGAAGGGCCGATAAGCATGAAAGGGGTAGGATGAGGAGACCAGGCATCTTAAGGTTGGCAGTAAGTGGGACCCCAAAAAGAGAAGATAAAAGTTACAAAAGATATACTTTCCAGAATATAAACTTCCCCTTCTTCACAATTTGGGATCACCTTTCACTCTACATACCCCTCCTCCCATCCTACAAGCATGGTACCTAGGGGAAATGCCATTAGCCAGTCATGGGACTTGTAGAATTAACTGTCAAGGAGAGATTAGAGACCACAGAGCTGGGACCACAGTGGCAGAGGGCAAGAGCATGTAAGTTCTATCTGCAGACAAAATGTTATTCCCAAATGGAAAAGAATATGAAAACTTGGTTCAGTGGGACTGCATGATTCAGCAGATGTGTAGGGAGTCCTACAATTTTTTCTGGGACACTGGGGCAATAACTGGCTACATGGTGACCATAGACCATAGCAAGTTGGTGACTATTGGGATAGGAAGTACCAGGACAATGTTAACTCCTGTGGATCTGCTATCTCACTGCTTCTAACCTCCTACTAGAGTAAAAGAAAGGGAAGAGGAAGGAAAATGAGGCCAACCTTGAGTACAAAGACAGAGATTCCACCTAGACCATTATAACATTCTAAGGGTAAGCCCTACTCTACATGTTAGACTGACACACCTACACATACCCTCATTCTCTGAGCTCTTCCAAAATCTTCAGCAGGCCATTTTTAGCCCACCTGACCTATTTTCAGACATGTGTATATACACATAAATATATATATGTATATATTCACACACATATGTATATATATACATATATATATTCACATATTTACATGAAGATTTCCATGACAAATCACTGGCAACCATCCATTTGTGTGGGTGGTTGCTGTGGCCCCCTCCAGAGATCATTTCTCTTGTTTGATAAACTCAGCAATGACACACAAATTGGGGTAAGGGAATTGAGGCATCCATCTGACACTACAAAAACCTATGATTCTTCCCAAAAAATACCCCAACAACAAGGGGCAGCTAGGTGGCACAGTGGATAGAGCACCAGCCCTGGATTAAGAAGGCTCTGAGTTCAAATCCGGCCTCAGACACTTAACACTTACTAGCTGTGTGACCCTGAGCAAGTCACTTAACCCCAATTGCCTCACCAAAACAAAACAAAACAAAAACAAAAACAACCTATGATTCTTAATGTACATTGTCTCATCTAATACAATGTTAACATAGTCAAAATTCATTCTCTTTCCCTCCCTGAATTCCTTCTCTTCTTTCCTTTCTCCCTGTATAGCCATTCCATACCTGTTGACTGTGCCAGAGGACAGCTATCTGGCCAGCCTCTCTGTATGAAGCAATACTATGGGCTCTTCTCTTCCTACCGTCTTCCAGGACATACCAAAGATACTCTTGTGGCCCAGACAAGCAGTATCATGCCTGAACCAGAGCATATCATTGTAGCTTGTAACAATCAGGTAGGTTGGTTTCATTTGCTACATTGTCTTTAGCCAGCTTGAAAGAGCTATAAATTTGAGAATTAGAATTATTAGTGAACCCAATATTAATAGTCTGAATTTATAGAGTGCTCTGTATTTTCCAAATACCTGATCTTGTTTGATCTTCACAATAGTCTAATGAGATACACACACCCAAAGATCATTTAGTGAGGATTAAAATCCAGGTCTCCTGACTCTTAAGTGCTTTGTTCTCTTGCCACTAAGCTATGTTGCTTCTCACAACCTAAGAACTGTCTTCATGTTTTTAGAGAGTCAGGAGGTAGAGAATGTTCATCAGTTGGTTCTTCTGCAGCTTCACTAAAGACAGAATAAGAGGACATGGGACACATTTGAGAACAAGAGTGCTGGGTGATATCCTGTTGGTGAGGACTTAATTAAATTAGCGGTGGTAACCAAGAGTCTACATGGCTCAAAAAGATACATCTCCCATATCTAGTTCAGCGACTCGCAACAAAGTCTTGTGTGTTGCCCATTTGAGTAACTCTATAGAATGGCTTTTTCAGTCCCTCCTAGTCCTCCTTGGCTTTATTTGGGGGGCAGGGGGAAGTGTTTCTTGGAACATGCTTCACAACTTCATATTGATTCATGAATTCAGGGAAAAAATACCTTGGTGATTATCTGATCATGAGAAGTAGGACTATTAAATAAATAAGGAAAGTTGTTAAAGAAAATTGGAACCACACCCTGAACTGAGAATTCCCTAATGTCAAGGAAGTTACCAATTATCTTTCTGCTCCAGAATGAGGTCTTATGTATTCAAAGACCCTCCAGTGTTCAGGGCAACATAAGAATAAAACTATAAAAGTTTTATAAGATCTGTGTTTACAAAACAAGTTTCCCCATAGCCAAATTGAGTCTACCTGCCCTTCTCTGATTTGATGGCATTTTGGAAACTAGGACACCCAACAATTTTAGTGCTACGCTTGAATCACATTCTACTGGGAACTACCAAAAGCCACACCTACAGGGCTTATGGAAAACAGTCCCAGAGATTCTTTCTCCTCTTGGATCCTCTCCCAGAATGAAGTGAAAGTCTGGTGCCTTGGGGTCTCAGTTTAAACTCAATTTCCATGAGTTGAAATGTTTGACCTGTTTCCCCCACAGTTCTTTGTCTTGGATGTGGTCATTAATTTCCGTCGCCTCAGTGAGGGGGATCTGTTCACTCAATTACGAAAGATAGTCAAAATGGCTGACAATGAGGAAGAAAGGTTGCCACCGATTGGTCTGCTGACGTCAGATGGGAGAGCAGAATGGGCTAAGGCCAGGACCGTCCTTGTGAAAGGTTAGCAGCAGCATCCCCAATTGTCTCTTCATCCTCATCCTCATTGCCTTTCTTTCTTTGGTGGTTGTGGTGGCCACTACTCTTCAGGGATCCAGGGGAGAAAATGAGGATAGTGCCACCAAAAACATCCCCATCATTCATAATTCAAGCCTCCGTTCTGCTCATGATAGAACTGGAAACAATATTGTAAAAATTAGTGCAATCTCTGAATATGAAGAACAATGGCAAATCCATTTGCAGATATAGTTTTCAACCAATAATATTCCGATTTTTAAAAAAGAGACTAAATAGCGCTTGCAGGTGCATGGTATATTGAACATATGGGTATTTCTGTTCAACTGAAAGCTTTTAACCTTTTTTCAAAGCTGGCAGTAATTGTCGAGTGCTTCACTAGTGGGCAAAGGAACAACCTAACTATGGTGGTTTTTAAAACCCCAAACACCTTCAAACTGGAATCTCAGAAGTGCCCAAGGGCAAATTTTAGACATCTCCGCCTCTTCAGCTTTTCCTCATAAGGGGACAATTGGCCAACTCCTTCAGGCCCTGTTCTGGTCCTAGTACTTTGGATTACCAGGACCTGGCATTCCTATTGCACATTAGCCATTGTTCTTTGTCAATTCAATCTTTGAGACTTACAAAGAGGAGAAAGTCTTGTTTTTTTTAAACAAACTTGAACCCTTCTCTTAGAAACTGCTTACCTGCGACTGACTTATAGTGATTTCTGTTTTTGACTCCTGGGTAAAGAAGACACTGGGAAGACAAGGTAAAAGGCTCCAGAAGTATGCATCTCCATCACATGCTATGTTCAAATCACCTTGACAAATTTCAAGTGCCTAAAGGGAACAGGATGGTAGAATGAAGAGATTGATAGACCAGATGTCAGGACAGTTGGGTTCTAGTCGAAGTTTGGCCGTCCATTTCGATACATTAGATTGTAAGTTCCTTGGGGGCAGGGACTGCCTTTTGTTTCTTTTTTCATCCCCAGCATTTAGCATAGTGCCTACTACATAGTAGACACATAATAAATGTTTATTGATTGATTGATTGACCAATGACTAGTCATGTGACACCCAGCAAGTCCTTTAATGTCACCTTGGTTCTCTATTTCCTTATCTGTAAAATGCTGGTGTTGAACTAGGCTGTGTCCTAAGGTCTCTCTCAGCTCCAGAGTCTTGAAAGTCTACAAGTCATATGTAGTAGCTATTGTATGGGTTACAAGTGTAAGTTACAGTCACTTTTTAAAAATAGTGTACAACAATTGTAAGACATATACATGACATAACTTAGAGTAACAAAAATATCTGATTAGGTACCAAATAAAACTCCAAGTGTTGTAGATGTTCAGAAGTGGGAAGTAGGGAACTATTCCTTCAGGCTAAATTAGGAAAGTCTTCTTGGAAAATATACAAATAGTTGGTCCCTAAGGATGTTTAGGATTAAGATAGGCTGAGAGTAGAGGAGAAGGCATTGCAGGTAGAGAACAGTATGAACAGAGATGCAGAGACAGGAATGGTTAGGTCACTGTCCGGCTAAAATGAAGGGTTGTGGAAAACTGGAAGAAAAGCCTGGGAAGTAATATTTTGTCGTATTTCTTTATCAATAGGTCAGTATTATTGTTTTCCTTTGGCCCAATCTTATTTCTCTGGAATTATCGATTAGTAAACATGTATGGATTGAACCCCAGTTCTGACTTGGGAATTGTGCTGAATACAAAGAAATATGGCACAGAGTCCCTGCCCACAGTGAATTTAATAAATTACCAAAATCTTGAAAGTTAATTAACTCTCTCAAGGAGGTATTATTATCTTCTGTTATTTTCCTTCTTCATGAGAAAGACAGGGTCATCAAAATAATAAGCCATGCTATTATTTTCAATTTTGTTTCTAATTTAGTGAGTGCTCTGGCCTATACCATTTTCCTCTCCTGAATGCTCAAGATTTGGTATCAGGCTTAAGTTCTTAATCTGCACTAATTGAAAGTCATTAAATTACATTTCCTAGAATCACAGAAGGAATGGGGAAGCTTTGTAGAAAGTGGAAAGATCAATGGCTCTGAAGTCAGTGGAGGCTGACTCTTGCTGTTTGTGTAACCTTGGCTAGATCACTTAACCTCTCTGGGCCTCAGTTTCCACATTTATAAAATGAGGGTTTTCCTAATGCTAAAAATAGAACTCTAATGCCCTTTTATATCCAAATCAATGATCTTATTATCTTTCAACTTTAGTGGCCACATAATTAATAATCCAAACCCTACACAAAGGTTGAATTCAATCTATAACATCCTCAACAAATTATCATATTGTTTCTCCTGGAAAACATTTAATAATGAGAAAGTCTGTCCCCAAGAGAGTCCATTCCATTTCTTCCACTGTTTCTACACTGACACATTCCTTCTGGTATGGAAAAAAACAAAATGGAATGCAGAAGTTGGAATTTTCTCATAAAATTAGTTAATCCTTCAAATGAATATAGCATGAATATATGAGTTGACAGTAAGAACAAAATCAACAGGAAATCCATCACCAGTCCCCTCTCATCTTCCTAACAGCTCTTTTGCAATGGGTGGGGATCAGAATCCAAGCCTCAGGCTCAACATCTTTCATAACTCAGGTACCTTTTTCCCTCCCTATGACTGGCCATCTCCCCTGCCTCTGTCTCTACCCTTCAAAGATATGTCATGGTTTCATGAGTGAACAGATGAACAGCTTACATCCAACTTAAGAGCCTATTCCCTTTTTTTTTCTTCATTTACTGCTTTTAATGATTTGAAGGAAACAAGCACTTATTAAGCACCTATTATGTCCCAGGAACTGTGCTAAGCAATTTACAAATATCTCATTTGGTTCTCAAAACAGCTCTGCGAGGCAGGTGCTATTATTATCCTTATTCTATAGCTGAGAAAACTGAGGGAGACAGAGGTTAAATGACTTGTCCCTAGTAACATTAGCTACTAAGTGTCTGAGGCCAAATTTGAATTCAAGTCTTCATGACTCCAGGTCTCTATCTACTATTCCACGTGATAAAAAGCTGTCCTCAGAAGAGAAATGGATGTTGCCTGAAATTGTATTTTCTGCCCAACTTTAATGTATTGGTATGAGGCAGCAACCTTCTAGGTCAGTGATTTCACAACCTTTTCAAAGCTGTGATGCCCTTAAGTTATATATCAGATTTTGTGAACCAAACTATAAAATATCCCAGAAAAAGTGCTGTGTAGCACAAATATATGCATATATGTGTATATACATGCATACATATATATATACACATACATACGTATATACATATATATAGGGATTTCAGTTAAATTATTTAAAATTTCATGATTTCCCTAGAAATGATTGTAGATCCTTTGAGGCTGCAAAATCTGCGACTGGGAACCATTGTTCTAGTTATAAGAAGACATGGACTTTATCGCCAGACTCTACCACTGACTCTCCTTGTATTTCTAATTCCATGCAATAATTTTTCTGTCTATCCAATATGTTATTTGATATATTTCAATATGTCTTGCTGTCCAAACTGGCCTAGATGCTTCTCCAAGTCAATGACATATCAACATGGTGGTAAACCCAAAAGATAAAAATAAGTCTGCATAGATTGAAGCATACTATTTTCACTTTTTTGGTTTTTCTTTCTCATCATTTTTCCCTTTTGTTCTAATTCTTCTTTCACAACATGACTCACGTGGAATTCTGTTCATCATAATTGTACATGTCTAACATGTATTGCCAATTGCTTGATGTTGTGGGGAGGGATGAGGGAAGGGGGGGAGAGAGAAAAATTTGGAACTCAAAATCTTATAAAAATGAATGTTGAAAACTATCTTTACATGTAATTAGAAAAAATACTGTTAAGTGGGGGAAAAGAAAAAAGAAAACAAAGTAAAAGAAAAAACAATAGAGAAAATATACAGTTGGCAATAGAGAAAATTCAGAGTTGACAATAATTTGTGGGTAGTGTATTCTTAGACCTATTTTACAAATAAAGAAATCTAGACTCAGAAAGATTAAATGACTTGTTATTATCATACCATTGGGTACAGAGCTAGGATTCTGAGTCCAAAGTCAAGTGCTTTTTCTACTATACCAATCTGTCTCTCCATACCAGAGGTATTAAATTTGGGATCCTCAAACTTGGGGGGAGGGGTAGCGGAGGTTAAATTATTATTTTGGTAACTTACAATATAACTGTCTTCCTTTGTAATCTTGTGTATTTTATTTTGTGCATTTGAATACATTATTCTGAGAAGGGGTCCATAGGCTTGACCATCTTGTAAAATGACACAGAAAAGGTTAAGAACCCCCACTCTAGACTAAGAGCTACAGGTATCACATCATTACAGCTGCTACCACCTAGATTCTCCCCAACTATATTAGCCCTGCTATCGACAATACCTTCTTCTCCCATTAAACTCAGATAAAGGTCAGGTTTTTCAAAAGGAGATCTACTAGCTATAGGAAAGTAAGAGAAAATAAAACAAAATGCTATACCTTGATTTCAGGAAGCCATTTAACAAAATCTTTCATGACATCTTTATGAGCATAATAAAGACATGGTAACTGCATAATAATAGTCAAATGGGTTAGTAACTGGATGAACAACTGGCCCCAGTGAGTGCTGAGTAGTGAATTTATGCCAAACTGAAAGGAAGTCTCCAGTGAAATGTTCCAAGAGTCTGTCCTGGATTCAGTTCTGCTCAAGATTTTCATTCAAGACATAGATGAAGATATCAAATCTGTGGATGATGTGAAGCAAGAAGGTATACCTAATAGAGGTTGGATGTTATAATCAGGATTAAAAAATACCTCAGGATGGATCTAATATAGTGATAATTAATTTGTATGAATAATATGAAGTTTTATGAATGGGTTTAAAAATTTCAAATATAGGATGGGGTAGATGTGACTGGACAGAAATTTATTTGAAAAAGACCTCAAGGTCTTGGTAGTATGTAAGGTGGATGTCAAATACTCCTAGTTCCTTCCACCAGTCCTCATAAGGTGATTTTGAGTTAGTTCCTCATCACCCTGTTCATATTCCTTTGGATTAATTCCAGTTTGTCAATGTCCTTTCTAAAATATGGTACCCCAAATTGAACACTATAGTCCAGATGTGATCTGATAAAGACAAAGAATAATGGAAATGTCTTCCCTTATCCAAGATACTTCTATTAATACAGTCTAAAACTGCATTAGGATTTGTTTTGGGGTGGCCACAGCACACTGCATGGCACATAGTAAATGCTTGATAAATGCTTGTTGACTTGACCTAAGTTCAGGGTAGGGAGAAATCACGGTAGGTTTGGAACACCTGGGAAAACTTCATGGAAGAGATGAGATTTGAACTGAGCATAGGACCAAGACAAGTAGAGAGAGAAGAGGGAATGAGAGGGGAAAAGATAGAATAATGTTGTGAACAAAGGCACCAAAGTAAGAAAATGCATGTAATATTCATCATAGGGTTAGTAGACTAGTCTCACTGAAGCATACTATGTGTAAGGGAGTATTGGGAGAAAAGATTGGAAGGGCAGACTGACATAGATTCTAGAGGACTTCTAATCTGCCATGTCATTTTCTCATACCTGCTCCTCTCTATATCCATTGCTTTGAAGTCTTTTTTCCAATTCTGTTATGTTCTCAGCTTGTTTTACCATCTTAACCATCTGCCATTCTGTCTTCTATTGTATTAATATTGTATTCTATTGTATTATATTCTGTCTTCTATCGTATTTAGTCCTACTTTTAATTGTGTCCATTGATATTTTCAAATATATTCTATTTTGCATTTTGCTGAATTTTGTCATAATTTCCTCTAGAGTTTTATTAGTTGCACTCATTTTTCTTTTTAATTCCTCTCATTCCTCCCCCTCACCCCTTACTTTTATTCTTTGACTATGTCTATTATATATTTGACAGTATTCTTTCAGAATTTCCTGAATTCTTTCTACTCCTGATACTGTTTTGGTATTCCTTTCTTCAAGTGTTTTCTCCCCTGCTTCTCTTCCTGAATATTTTTACTTATTATATGGGATTTCTTCAATTTGATCATTATATTTTTTATGAATTTTCTTTTGGGAATTTCTAGCAATTTGCTTCTTTTTATCATTTCAATTGGTATTTTTGAGAAAAATCATGAAGGACCAGGCTCTCTCTGCCTTATCATTCTTTCATCTTCCTGGTAGTCTCCCCTATATCTCTGGTGATTCAGACTCCCTGTCCTCTCTTCTGGGAGAAAGGGAAAGTGCCTGTGTCACTATCATAGAGCTAATCCTCACTTTATAGGGTGCAAAATCCAACAAAGCAAATGCTTTTGCCATCCTTACCAATTCCAGTTTCACTTTCTCTGTTGAATCCTGTAGCTCACTTCCCCATGGAAGGTTTATAATTTCAGGAAAGCCAAGGTAGATGAATCCTCAGAGTCTAGGAAGATTCCCTTAATTTGTCATTGCAGATATCCCCATCCCTATTTTCATCACTGAAGTAAAGGCTTTGATCAGAATGAGGCTAAATCAACTTTACATCCAGCCAAGGTCTTAAGGAAATGGTTGCATTTCAATGCATACTTCAACCAATCTGTGGATCTCTTCTTTTTGAGTGCCTTGTCCCCCCAAAGTATAATTCAGAACCCTTCCATGCTTTCTCATCCTGTGCACCTTTAATCCAAACCCTCTTGTAAATCACCCCTTTAATGTGTTTGGGGGTTTCCTCTAGATCTTTTAACATAATGAAGGTATATATACAGCAGCATGTGTTGTCTATTTCTTATAACAGTAATAATAATAATTATTATTATTATTTGTAAAGCACTTTAAGGTTGTAAAAATTCTTTCACAAATATTATCTCATTTGATCCTCAAAACAACACTGGGAGGTGAGTGCTATTATTACCTCCATTTTACAGTTGGGAAAACTAAGACAGACAAGGGTTGGTTGACTTGCCAAGATCACATAGTTAGCAAGAGTCAGGGGCAAGACTCATGCTCAGGTCTTCTTAACCTCAAGTCTAGAGCTCTCTAATCCCTCACTACTATGTAGTTGTTTTTTCAGGTCATATGTGTCTTTAATGATATCTTTATGTCAATTCTTTGCTTCATTGGTAATATGCTGCAGTCCATGTACACCCATTATGCATCTCTCTATTGCCCTTTGGTTGAACCGCACTTCGATTCATCGAAGATCGTGGTATTCTACTATTTGTAGCCATTTAGCATCACCAAAATCATACTGGTGTTTTAAAAGATGGGATTTTGTTCCAGGTTGAAGCTTTTAGTCATTAAAAGCACTACACAATTTCCCTAATGCAATCCAGTCCACTCTCTTCCTTCTATTCAATTCTGGGCCACATTCATTGTCCATCTGCAGCATTCATCCTGTTAAAATAAAATTAAATAGATGAAATTTGGTTTTGGCATCCTTCCTCCTCCTTCTCTTTCACTCCCTCTCCTTCCTATCTACTTGTTGCAATTAGAAGTAAAACTGATAGATTAGTTCTTGCTAAGGTATTACTGGTTGATAATGCAGAAATAATAAAGCTAGTATTTATATAGTACTTTAAGGTTTGCAAAGTGATTTTATATGTTTGTTTGTCTTTATATTTTCACAACTACTCTGGGAAGTAGGTACTATTATCCTCATCTTACAGATGAGCAAACTGAAGTTAAGAAAAGTTAAGTGCTTTGCCAATAGTCACATGAGTAGTATCTGGGGCAAGATTTGAACTCAGGCCTTCCTTACTCCAATGCCAATGCTCTATCCACTATCCCATCTAGCTACTTGAGATAAGTATTAATACTTTATTTTTTTTTACCCTGTGCCCTAGATGTTTGGCTTTTGATCACTGCCCTCCTTAATCTACCCTCACACTTACTACCATCCCCTTTCCTCTTAGCCCCTTCCTCTCCTACTTTCCTGTTGGGCGTGATGAATTTTTATACCCAACTCTGTGTGTGTGTGTGTTCTCTCTTTGAATAAGTTCATATAAGGGTGAAGTTCAAATATGGCCTCCCTCTCATTGTAAAAACACTACCTTGCACACCTCTTTTATGTGATACAAATTTTCCCATTCTTCCTCTCCCTTTCCCTTTCTCTCAGTGCATCCTTTTTTCTCACCCTTCCTTTTTTAAAGATAATACCAAAATAATAGACTTATACTCTGTCTAAGTACTGTGGGTAGTCAAGAAAGCTAAAGGAACTTTCTTTTTTTGTCTTGCCCCAGACCCTGTTTGTATTTTTGGTTGTAATCCTAGCTCCTTTGCCTTCTGGAATATCATATCCCAAATCCTCTGTTTCTTTATAGTAATAGCTACTAAATCTTGCATGATCCTGACTATGGCTCCACATATTTGAATTATTTCTTTCTGGCTGCTTACAGCATTTTCACCTTGACCTGAGAGCTCTGGAATTTGGCTATAATATTTCATATGGGGATCTCTTTTAGGAAGTATTCATTGGATTCTTTCAATTTCTACTTTGCCCTCTGAAGTATGATGTGTAGGTTCTTTTTTTTTTCTTACTTTGGCTTTCTAGTAATTGAATAATTCTTAAATTATCTCTCCTCCAGGTCAGTTGTTTTTCTTATGAGATATTTCACATTTCCCCCCAATTTTTTTATTCTTTTGAATTTGTTTTACTTTTTTTCTAACTTCCCATGGAGTCATTAGCTTCTACTTGACCAATTGTAATTTTAAGGAGTTATTTTCTTTTTAAAAAATTAACATTTTTATTTAAAGTTTTGAGTTCCAAATTCTATCCCTCCCTCCCCTACCCTCCCCCAAGTGATAAATAGTCACATGTAGGTTAAACAAGTACATTTCCATATTAGTCATTTTGTATAAGAGGACTCAAATAAAACAAAAAGTCAAAGAAAGTGAAAAGCAGCATACTTCAGTCTGTGTTCAATATCAGTTCTTTCTCTGGAGGCAGATATTATGTTTCATCATTAGTCCTTTGGGATTGTCTTGGATCATTGTATTACTCAGAATATCTAAGTTATTCACAATTCTTCATCAAATAATACGCTGTTACTGTATACAACATTCTCCTGGTTCTGTTCACTTCACTATACATGAGTTCATATAAGTCTTTCCATGTTTTTCTGAAATCATTCTGCTTGTCATTTCTTATAGCACAATAATATTCCACTATAATCATATACCACAGGTGGTTTAGCCATCCCCAATTGATGGGCTTCCCCTAAATTTCCAATTCTTAGCCACCACAAGAAGAGCTGCTAAAATTTTTTTTGTATAAATAGGTCCTTTTCTCTTTTTTTTGGATAGGAATTATTTTCTTTAGTGAGGTTTTTTATCTCTTTTACCAACCTGTTAATTCTCTTCTTATAATTTTCTTTCATCACTCTAATTTCTTTTCCTGATTTTTTCCTCTATCATTCTTATTCTATTTTTAAATTCTTTTTTTTTGCTCTTTTTTTCTCTTTCTTTAATTCTTCTAGGAATTCTTGTTGGGTTTGTGTCCAATCTACATTTTTTCTTTAAGGCTTTGCTTATATATGTCTTCAAGTCTTTGTTTTCTTCTGAGTTTGTGTTTTGTGCTTCCTTGTTACCATTTAAGATTTTTATGATCAAGTTCTTTTTTTGTTGTTTGTTCATTTTCCAATCTATTTCTTGACTTTCAACTTTCTGTTAGAGTTGCCCTCTGCTCTAAGAGGAAAGCTGGCCTGAGCTTCTGTAACTCAGTCTGGGTGCTTGTAGGTTTTCAGTGCTTCCAATGGGGTGAGATCCAGGGAGAGGTCTGGTCACTGCCCTCCTTCTTGCACTCTGGTCTTTACCCATGTAGGGCCCCTGCTCCCTTGTTACTGACTGTTCTCTGCCCTGGAATTGTGATCTATAACTGGCTAAAAGGCAATGGAGCTGCCAATGGTTCTGGATCCTATGACCAGTGCTAGAACAGGGGTTCCTTGGAATCTTTTTCTAACCAGTTGTCTAGTTGCCTTATTGTCTCTGTGCAGTATGCCTGGAAGGCCCAGTCAGTGCCACTACCACCACAACAAGTGTGTTCACCAAAGTATCCATAGACCTCTCTAAACTATTCTGGGCTGGAATAATAATTCACTCTGACTTTTGTTGGTTTTTCTGCTCAGATTTCAATTTGGTTTTTCAATTTTGTTTGTTCATTTGTTTTTGTAGGAAAGATTTTGGGGAAAATTTGTAGTCATGACCCTTCATTCTGCCATATTGACTCCACTCCTGGCATTAATACATTCAATATAGAAGATTAAAAAATCCTTTAAATCCAAAAGAGACCAAGGGTGATGGCATATGCCCATAATCCCTGTTACTGGGGAGGCTGAGGCTGATAGATTTCTTGAGCTGGAGATTTCTGAACTATAGGAGGGTGAAAGCCAATTCAATGCCCATATTAAGTCCAACACCAATATGGTAAGCCTCCAGGAGCAGAGGGTTTACCATAATGCTTAAGAAGGGATGAACTGGCCCAGGTCAGAAATGGAGTAAGTCAAAGCTTCTATGCCAATCAGAAAGTGGAATTGGGCCCATGAGTGGCCATTGCACTTCTAATCTGAGTGATATAGGAAGATCCCAACTCAGAAGGGAGGAAAAAGGGAAGGAAGAAAAAGAAAAAGAAAGAAAACAAGAAAATGAATAAAAGAAGAGGGAAGAGAGGGAAAGGGAGAGTAAGAGGGAGAAGAAGAGGGAGGGAGGAAAGTTAATGGTGACATTTAAGACCAGAAAAATCTCCCTGGTCCCTCACACCATATCCTCTTGATTGCCACCTATTTATAAGATTAGCCCTAATTAGGTTATCTCACATCACCGTTATTTCTGTTGATCTATAGCCCAATATTTATGTGAACTTGGGGCCTGTGAAATTGTAGGTAGAACTTTTTAGAGGGGAAAAAAGAATACATTCATTCTCCCTTGCTCCATACAGGCAGTTGATATAAAATTAGCATAACTAAGGACGAGGAGGATAGACAGTTTTGTTTCTCTGCTAGACTTCTCTGGCCATAGTGTGAAATTCTAAATTATCAGTCAAGCAGATCAGTTTAGGGTTGGAGAGACACCAGTTCCACTGCTTTTAGTGGTGAACACTAAGGTGTAGTGCTAGGTGATGGGAAGCACCATAGAGTTCCCAGAAGGAATTTGAAACCCCTGAGTAGTTGGCAAATTTCATGCAGGCTCCATTGCCATCTAAGCATGAAGGCCAGGCTGCTTCTGGACCCAGGATGAGTTGATAACATTTATCCTGGTTTGGATATTTAATAAAGCAATTGTTCCCTGAGTCTGGAAGATAGCAGTGTCAATTTACAGGAGAAGGATGAAAGAAACAGAAAACTCTTACAGAATACACCAGTATTTCCTGGAAACCTGCCATGGTGATCCCTATAAAACACATATTTTTGAAGCAGATGCCCTCTGGGTTACATGATGTCCCGTAAATATTTACATCAACAGGAGCCAATTAAAGCCAAGCCATTGCTGGCAAAGGTCCGTAAAAAGCAAAGAAAGATAACTGACAGAAAGCAGGGCATACATAGCTTCAGTACGACTCAACATTATAACATGGAAACTAATCAAGATGAAGCCATTACTAGCTTTATGAATTTAATTCAGAGACATGGATGGCAACTGCCTTTACAGTAAAATCCTTGGATAGAATATAATGGAATTCTTTATGGAATCAGTCCAGCATACAACTCTCTGGCTATTGTGATTGAATGCACATTTCTTCATGTCTTTGGGAAACCTGGGTCTGAATGTCTACATTTCTGATGAAGGAATGGAATGATGATTGTATGTGCACTAGAAAATGATCATCCAAATCAAGTCTGGGCATCTCTGCATTTTTTTCTCAAAATTTTATAAGGAATAAACCTTCATTTGGTAGCTCTGGCTTCCCAAACTAGATAAGGGCAGATGAAACCAAATTAAAATGGTGAATGAAGTGAGATCATGGGTTTCTTGGGCTTCTACTCTTTCTGAAGCTAGCATGTTTAGTTTACATAAAAGCTTTTTTTAAAATAGATTATCTTCTAGATCTTCAATACCACCCTCTCCTTTCTCCTCTGTGAACTTGTTCCATCAGTTATCCCCTCTTGCATCTCTAATTTCCCCTTTTCTACTACTGTTCCCTCCCCTTGACCTACAATCATGCTCAAGGCTCCCTAAACCTTAAAAACAAACTTTCCTTTAATCCCCAAATCCTCTCAAGCTATCATTCAATCTACCAAACTTCTAGAAAACTATTCTATACTCACTGACTTTACTTCCTAACCACTTATTCCTCAACCTTTTGCAATCTTTCTTCCCCATCACTCTATTGAAACAACTCTGTCAATATTACTAATGGCTTCCTTATGCCTAAATCCAATGGACCCTTTCCTGTTCTTGACCTTGACATCTCCACAGCATGATGCTATTGACCATGACCTCCTTGACATGTCCCCCTTTGGCTTCCATGATGCTGCAATCCCATGGTTCTCTGCCTAACTATTTGACTGTTCTGCTTCCTTTGCTAACTCCTCGTTTTCTTTCTGCTCCTTACCCATTAGTATACCTAAGAGTCTGTTCTTGGCCATCTTCTCTCCAGTCCAGTCAAGTTTCATAGAAACTTGAACCAAATTCATGTTCAAAACTGAACTAGGGGCGGCTAGGTGGTGCAGTGGATAAAGCACTGGCCCTGGATTCAGGAGTACCTGAGTTCAAATCCAGCCTCAGACACTTGACACTTACTAGCTGTGTGACCCTGGGCAAGTCACTTAAGCCACATTGCCCTGCAAAACAAAACAAAAAACTGAACTTAACTTCCCAGACTTCTCCATTTCTTTTGATAGTACCACCATCCTCTCAGTCACTTAGAAGGCTAAAAGCTTAGGCTTCTTGGACTCTTCCTTTCCTCTATCCTGTTAGATACCTATCCACTGTAACTCAACAATATCTCTTTTCCATTTCCATAAAACCAACTGACTTTAGGCCCTCATCAGGTAGCTAAGTGGTATATTAGTTAGAGCAGGGCTTCTTAAATTTTTTCTACTCACAAACCCTTTCCAGTCAAGAAATTTTTATGGGCCCCTAAGTATATAGGTATATAAAACAGGTATACAAATCAAACACTTGCTGCCAAATTTTTCACAACCCCCACAGTTAGTTACATGACCCCTTATGGGGTCGAGACCCAGTTTAAGAAGCTTTGGGTTAGAGTGCTGTACCTGGAGTCAGGAAGATCACAGCTCAAATCCAGGCTCAGAGACTTAGTAGCTGAGTGACCCTGAGCAAATCACTTTACCTCTGTCTGCTTCAGATTACTTATCTCCCAGGGCTGTTGTGAGGATAAAAGGAGATGATATTTGTAAAACCCCTCTCTACTCAAGAATTTTCAGAGATTTCTAATTGTTTGCCAAATAAAGTATAAAGTCCTTACATTCAAGGTCCTCCACAATCTGACTCCAACCTAGCCTTCCAGCTTCATTTTCCTTTTCTCTCCTGCACACAATTTATATCCTAGTCATACTGAGTCACTCATGGTTCCTCTCCCATCTCCACTTGCACTACCCTCCATGAAAGAGGCAGCACAGTGGGGTGGGAAAAGTCAGGATTTTGTGTTAAAAATATGGATATGTTCTTTTTAACCCATGTGACCCTGGTCAAGTCAATTAGCCTTCCCAAAATCAGTTGCATGATATCTAAAGCTAAAGGGTTCAAATAAATGACCTTTAAGGCTCTTTCCAACCATCTGTGATCTACTATCTTTGTCTGCTGGATCTCCCCTATTGCTTCAAGGCCTAATCGAGGTTGTTGTCTCCTCTGTAAAGCTTTTTCCAACACCCTCAAGTTGAAAGTAATCGTTTTCAGCATATTGTCTGAATCTACTTCAAATTACCACACGCTTCCTTGTATCACAGTCATTCATATACGTCTTTCCCTCAATACCTCCATTAAATGGTAAGTTCCTTAAGGACGGCGTCCATCGTGTATCCATCTTTGTCCCCCAAGTTCATACAGTAGTGCTTGCATATGATGAATATATCAAAGATTCGTAATTTCATCAATTGAAATACTCCCTCCACTGGTTCAGATTGCATGTTAGTAAAGCTGCTACAGCTTTTAAAAAATGTTTAATTCTATGGCAAAGCTGGGGCTGAGTTTTTTCAGCCTCAACTAGGTTTGTCCTCAGATGCCAGTGCTGCCAAGTCTTTTCTGCTTTGTGAGACTTTCCAGAACTCGGGCTTTTTGAGAACCTGATGTCACCTCCACGACACTGGAAGAAAACCTGAAAAAAAGGGGGGGCTGCTAGGTGGCTCAGTGGATAAAGCACCGGCCCTGGATTCAGGAGGACCTGAGTTCAAATCCGGCCTCAGACACATGACACTTACTAGCTGTGTGACCCTGGGCAAGTCACTTAATGCTCATTTCCCTGCAAAAAAAAAAAAAAAAAGAAAGAAAAAAGAAAACCTGAAAGGAGGATAACCTTAGCAGACACTTGACAAATGTTTTTCCAATTGAATTAAGTAGAATGGTAATTCCCAGTGTCCTTTTCCTCCCATTTCCATCCCAATACTCTCTCCCCAATCAAGCCCTCCTTTTACAGTTACCCCAGATTTAATTTACATTGTTTAACACTGGAAAAGCCTCTATCTCCTTGAGTTCTCTCCTCCTGGAATAATCATATTAAATCACATGACTTTACATCTCCATCCAGAAAGACAATTGCCTTAAAATAGAAAGCACTGCCAGTTCACATCGTAGCCATTACCTTCACATCAACCCCCAAACCTCCCATTCTTCCCCACTCCCTGCACCTTTAGACATGGCAATATTCTGAAGATCAAGATGCCAGTTTAGCGACACCTAAAAAGATTGTTGCAGGGGCAGCTAGGTGGTGCAGTGGATAGAGCACTGGCCCTGGAGTCAGGAGTACCTGAGTTCAAATCTGGCCTCAGACACTTAATACTTAACTAGCTGTGTGACCCTGGGCAAGTCATTTAACCCCAATTGCCTCTCTAAAAAAAAAAAAAAAAAAAAGATTGTTGCCTAGGAGTCAAACATCAGCCCCGAAGGAGGGCTAACAATATGGCAGAGTAATCACTGTATTCCTACTTATCCTATGCCTTTTCTATCTTCACTTCCACACAGAAGCAGAGAAGGAAGCCATCTCTCTTTCTAATTCTCCACTGTTGTAATCTGGAGAGCCTTTACCTTCCATTTGAAGCAGAGTCGTTAAATAATAGTCTCTGCTCGGAAATGAACTGGGATCACGAAGCCCTTGTGGTGGCTGAAATCTTTGTATCGAAAGGATCATTTTTCCCCTTGTCACTTAATCTGAGCTCTGATGGCAGAGCCGATAAGCTTGGTATTACTCAACGCCCACCTCTTCCTATTAAGCAGTGCTTCTTTGGGGGAAGATTGATTTACCATATTAAATGGGACTCAATATGCCAGATGAGGGTGTAACAAGACAAACGGTTCTTGCTGCATTTTCCCCTTTGCCTGCCCCTTGTTTTCATTATGCCTGGATGTGTGTTTTTTTCCTCTGGTCCAAGTCACGGTGGGTGAGTTTGGGCCCAGCTCATTTTCTTCTTTACATGATAAACTTGTCAGCATTTGACTGATCTGCTCCCTGTGCGTGTTTGGGTTCATTTGCAAGGCCATTTTACTTTTCCACTTCAGGCTCAGAATTCTGATTTTTATTCCATCTGATTAAAATGGGGCTCTGTCAAGCCTTCATCCACATTACCAAAATTTGTGTAACATTGGTTTCTGCCTATTAGTCATGGAAGGCTGGGGCCACCCCTAAGTCATTCACACCCCAAAGGAAAGGAAGAAAGGGAGCCTCTTCCTTATTCCCAAATGTGACCACAGGGTGCCCTTCTTTCCCAAGAAGTCATGATACTTTGTTTTTCCTTCCTGACAGTAAGGGGTTGGCCAGAACCCAGTCCCTGTCTTGTGTAGACATGGTCCTGCATTAATGAGTGTTCTAAGTTTACTTCCCGACCTTGACTATAGGGACCATTAGGGTTTGCAAAAGGCCAAGAAAAATGGCCTTAGCTCTCTTAGATGCCTGGAAGGTTTGGCTGGACTTGGTCCAATCTTTGGGTCTGGTGTTGAAGGGCACACAGCTACAGCGGGGCCCAGAGCAAAGACTTAACAGCTCACTGCACCCACACCAGGTCCAGGCTTGGCCGGGTGGTTATTTGTGCATGCAGTGTCAGAAGGAGCCCATGTCAAATTCATGCTCTTAATGTTCCACCCATCCAATAGAGCTGAGGCTTTCATACAACCAGCATACATGGATCCTCCCCTGGACCGCTACAACAGCCTCTTCATTTGTCTACCTCCAGTCTGTTCTGCAGATCACCCCAGATTAAAATTCTTCTTACTTCTGCCCTGTCTTTCTCCAGTTCAGGATAAATTCTAGGTGCTTTAGCCTGATATTCAAAGGTTTCAGCAATGTGGCTCGAATCTGTGCCCCTTCTAGTTCTTGACAGAGACCCTTGACTTTGTCTGTCACCTGCAAAGGTGCTTTGCATTTCCTTAGTTTCCGTGTCTCATGCTGTCCCCTTTCTAGAATGCCACACCCTACTACATCACATCTCCACCTATCTGAATGAAAGCAGCACGTACAACGAATAGTGTCCCTAATCCTTATCCAATCCCTATGATTATTATTATGAATCCTACATGGGGTGGTGTGGCAGAGTAGAAAGAACACCAGCTCTGCAGTCAGATCACCCAGGATCATGTTTCCTCTCTGATGCTGACCGCCTGGATGACACTGAACAAGTGGCTTCACCTCTAGGAGGCTGGATGGTAAAAGGGGTGGATTGGATGTTCCTCCAACTCTAGAACTGCAGTCTTATGATCCTTTATGATCCAACTCAAGACCTATCTCCTTGGTGAAATTTTCTGCCTATTCTAGTCCACGTTGATCCCTCCTTCCTATGAATCCCTAATGTACCTATCATCTGTAGCTGATAGCTTAATACTCAGTCTTATTCTTTCATTTCAAAATAATCAAAGAATGTAAAAACTATAATTTGCCTTAGAGATATCATCCAATGGCCCTATTTTACAGATAAGCAAGCTGAGGGTTAGAGATATAAAGAAACTTATAAACTCATGGTCAAAGAGTTAATAAATGGTAGAGCCAGCACTTGAACCCAGATCATTTGATTCCAAGTCCAGTTCTCTTTCTTTTATATGGGGAGGAGGGAACATTAATAAAAAATAAATAATAAAAGCTAGCATTAATATATGGTTTAATATTTACAAAGTATCTCAGAAATATTAGCTTATTTAATCTTCACAATAACCCTGGAAGGTAGGTTCTATTATTATTATTATTATTCCCATTTACTAATGGGGAAACTAGGGCAGACAATGGTTAAGTGACTTGCTCAGAGTCACACAAACTTGTAAATGTCTGAAACGGGATTTGAACTCAGGTCTTCCTGACTCTAGCTTTAGTATTCTATCCACTGCACCAGCAAGCTACCGAATAGAAGTTGTTATTATCATTGACATTCTCTAACATCCTTTGTATAATGCATCTCTCCAACAATACTGAAAGCTCTTAAAGGAAGGAACTCTGTGCCATGGGGCACAGAGGAGGCACTCAACACCAACCTGTTGATGAAACCAGAGAACAGAATCCATGCTTTAGGCAGCATTCAACAAAGTCAATTCATCAATGCTCTTTATGTGCCTTCTACACACCTAATCAGCACCACAATCAGCACCAAAGAGATAAAGATGAAATACAGCACAGGAGGCATAGTGCCTACCCCTCAAGCTCATAGGCTAATAGAAGGAATGAGCCGTCCACAGAAATAAGTGCAATATGAGGTTGGCTGTGCTAAGGATAAAAGAGAGGTCCAGCTAAGTGTTATAAGAAATTTGAGGCAGTAGTTGTACAAAAATACTTATAGCCGCTCTTTTTGTGGTGGCTAAGAATCAGAAATCAAAGAGATGTCTCTCAATTGGGAAATGGCTAAACAAGCTGTGGTATAGGATGGTGATGGAATATTATTATGCTATAAGAAATAACAAACAGGATGATTTCAGAAAGGCCTGGAAAGACATGTATGAAGTGATGTATAGTGAGGTGAGCAGAACCAGGAGAATGTTGTGTATAGTGACAGCATTATTGTTGGATGAAGAACTATGAATGACTTAACTATTCTCACCAATACAATGATCCAGGACAATTCCAAAAGACTAATGATGAAGCACACTATCCACATCCAAAGAAAGAACTGATATTGAAGCATGCTTTTTTTCACTAGCTTTCTTACTTTTTTTTTCTTTTATTCGAGTCTTCTTATATGAAATGACTAATATGGTAATATTTTACATAATTGCACATGTATAACCTATATCTGATTGCTTACTGCCTCAGGGAGGGAGGGAAGGAGGGAGGGAGGGATAGAATTTGGAAATCAAAACTTTAAATAAAAAAATGTTTATTTTTCTAAAAAAGAAATTTGAGGCAGGAGAGATAAGGAGATCTTTCTTCATTCATATGGGAGGTGAAACCTGAGCTTGGCCTTAAAGGATTCAGTGGGAAGAAATGTGGAGTGAGTGCAGTCCAGTCACAGGGGGAATCCCAGGCAAATGAATGGAGAAAGGAGAATGTAGGTGAGGCAATATCTGGGAACAGCTAAACATCTGCTTTCAATAAAATGTAGAATATGTGAGTAGGATGAAATTGGGCAGGAAAGGTAGTTTAGAATCATACTGTGGAAGTCTTAAATGACAGTCTAAGACATCTTTATATTTTGTCCTATAGACAAAGGGGCAGAACTAAAGATTTTTAAGTAAAAGAGTAAGATGGCCTGATCTTTGCATTGGGAAGATTAATTTAGCCGCTGTGAAGGATGGTTTGGAAAAAAGACAGCCTGGAGGAAAGAAAACAAGTTAGCTAGCTAATACAACAGTCTCAAAAAGAGCTAAACTATGGTGGTGGCCATGTGAGCATAAAGGATGGGGAAAATATTGTGAAGGCTAAGTCAATAGACCCAGGGAACTGATTAGATGTGGGAAGTGAAGAGGAGAGGAGAGACAAAGATGACTCTGAGGTTTCAAACCTGGCTTATTGGGAGGACATTATCATAAGAAATAAGAAATTTGGGAAGAGAAGCAAGTTTTAAGATGAAAGATGATTTGGTTGGTTTTAAAGCACCAACAGGGCATCCAAGTGAAGGTGTCCAGTTAGCAGCTTGAAAAATGATCCTGAACATCAGGGGCAATCTTTCCTGAGAGTGAAGGATTGACCAGAACCCAACCCTACATCTTGTGGAGAAATGGCCCTACTTTAGGCCCTTGTTTATGGAGGCCACTGAGGCTGGCCAAAAATGATTGATCTGGTTTTTTTTTTTTTTTTTTTTTTTTTTTTTAGTGAGGCAATTGGGGTTAAGTGACTTGCCCAGGGTCACACAGCTAGTAAGTGTTAAGTGTCTGAGGCCGGATTTGAACTCAGGTACTCCTGATTCCAGGGCCGGTGCTCTATCCACTGTGCCACCTAGCTGCCCCGATCTGGTTTCTATAACTACCAAGGTAGTCAGTTACCTCTTAATTTAAAAATCCACTCACCAAAAATAAATTAAAATTTAAATTAAAAAATTCCATTTACCTTTTCTTATTCAGACAGTCAGGAGTCTTCCTCCTCTATTTCCAGGACCAATCTTTTGGTAAGTCAAGAAAACCTGATTCTATAATAGTGCCTCAGACACCTATTAACTGTGTGTCCCTGGGCATTTAAATTCTCTCAGGCTCAGTTTTCTCACCTGTAAAATGGGGATAATAATAACCCCTACCTCCCAGGATTGTCATAAGGATAGAATGAAATAATATATGCAAAGTGCTTTGCAAACCTTAAAGCACTATATGAATGCTAGCTATTATTATCATTATTATTATTACCCATCCAAGTAAGAGCACATTTAAAAAACAGAAAGAGAAAGGGCAGTAAAAGGGGAGAGGTAGGGCTTGATACTACAAAGATTTGGGCTCACAAGTTCAAAGATCTAAGAGAATGTTGTAGCAATGTACTTGCCCTTACACCATTAGGATTCTGTGGGGAATCTGCAAAGGAGACATAGTAGAATGGTAGGAAAGCTTTGTCTTTATAGGTCAGCTCTTTTCTGTTAGTCTTGCTATTTTCAGGACTTTCCTTGGCCTCCCACTGTAACAAGACCAACCACATCCAAGAAACACTGCATTGGGATCTGCAGCTGGTCAGTGATTTGCATTTCTATCCCAGGGCTAGGGTAGTGAAGATGGAGTGGAATGTTCTTGCCGGTAGCTGGTTGACATTAAGACCCAGCATTGGGTGTAGTGAAGTCACAAGTCATTCACTCCTCTGAGTCTCATTTGTAAGTAAAAAAGGTTGGACAGATAATCCCCAAATATCCTTCCAACTCTGACATTCTGAGTCTATGATACTTTCCTTAAGGAATTTAAGAGCAAGATGAATCTCCCTCTGTTTGAAACAACATGCCTGGAGGAGGGGGTGGGAAATTAAATGACCTCTGAAAGGGTCTTCAACTCAAAAAGTCCATAAGCAATTGGAATAATCCTAGGGAAGGAGATAGAGCTCATTCTTTGTGTCAATGCAACTTCTGACCTTTTCAAACCAGTGAACACGTCATAGTGAACCACACCAGAGATGCCAAAAACAACCTTTGGGGAGACGGTGATAGGTCTGACCGTCTTTGCTGCTGCATCTGGAGCCAGTGGGGGTGAGCAGGCTTTGAGAACTGGGGTGATATGCTGAAGCATGCTCATTCTTCCTTGCAGATTCGACCAACCGTGACTCCCTGGACATGATTGAACGGTGCATCTGCTTGGTGTGCTTGGATGCGCCCGGGGGCATGGAACTCAATGACACCAACATGGCCCTTCAGCTCCTTCATGGAGGGGGCCATGGCAGAAATGGGGCAAATCGCTGGTATGACAAGTCCATGCAGGTAAGACTCCAAATGGGCCTGCTTGTAGCCCAGAGAGGCAGCTTGATACAGTGGAGAGAGTACTTGAATCAGGGGATCTGAGTTCAAATCCTGACTTTGATGCTTATTGCCTTGGATAAGTTGGGCAAAGCACTTAACCTCCCTCCCTGGCTATGTAAAATGAGAGGGTTGGGGCAGCTAGGTGGCAAAGTGGATAGAACACCAGCCCTGGAGTCAGGAGTACCTGAGTTCAAATCCAGCCTCAAACACTTACTAATTGTGTGACCCTGCTGGGCAAGTCACTTAACCCCAATTGCCTCACTAAAAAAGAAAAAAAAAAGAAATTAATAAATAAAATGAGCGGGTTGAATTAGATGGCCTCAGAGGGCCCTTCTGGCTCAGTCTATGAGCTTAAGTGAACTAATGAACTAATTAAATAACACTGTCACCAGCTGTCACCAACAGGGTATACATAAGTAGACAGCTAGTCGGCACAGTGGATAAAGCACCGGCCCTGGATTCAGGAGGACCTGAGTTCAAATCCTACCTCAAACACTTGACACTTACTAGTTGTGTGATCCTGGGAAAGTCATTTAACCCTCATTGCCCCCCCTCCCAAAAAAAGTGTATGTAGGTAAGAATTGTTCTCCTGGGTGAGTTTCATGGGACCCTTGACTCAAGTCAGTTTCTAACAGGATTATCACAGCTCCCACAGACAGTTTGTAAGAAGTAGTGGTTCACTTTCTTGTTGTCAGACTCAGACTAGAGATGTGCCTCTCAGTGCCCTTAATATTCTATTATGGATCTATCTACATAAATTTATCTAAACTTTTGTGAAGCCATTCCAATCAACAAATATTTATTCAGTGCTTATTATGTGCCAAGCACTGTACTAAAAGCTAGGAATACAAATACCAAAAATAAACCAGTTTCTGCCCTCCAGGAGTGGAATGTTCTACCATATTTATACTGCCTCCAAGCCTCAGTTTCCTCATATATAACTGTAAAATGAGAATAATAATATTTATTCTACCAACTACACAGGGTCATTGGGAGGGAAGTATCTGGAAAGGTTTAATGCAAAAGTTCATAAGATTTGTTATTTCAATGGTAGGAACTCTGTCCACCAACACAGGCTGCAACCTCTCTATGATTTATTAGGTAAACTATTAAGGAGCTGCTTAAGGTATATAGAGTTTCAATAACTTGCCCAGTTACACAACTATTCCATGTCAGAGATGGGATATAAGCAGAGGTCTTCCTGACCCCAAGCCCAGAATTCTCTAGTATTCCACAGCACCTCTTTGTAAACCTTAAAGTACAACATAAAAATGTCTTATTGCATGACAAGGTTTCTCTTCCTCTTTCTTGATTCTCTGGAGTTTGTTATCCAAGTCCATATTCACCCTATTTACCAATGCCTTTTCATAATTTTACAGACCATGATTATTTTTCCTCTTTTAAAATAGAATTCTGAGGGGCAGCTAGGTGGCGCAGTGGATAAAGCACTGGACAGGAAGACCTGAGTTCAAATCCAACCTCAGACACTTGACATTTACTAGCTGTGTGACCCTGGGCAAGTCACTTAACCCCTCATTGCCTTACAGAGAGAGAGAGAGAGAGAGAGAGAGAGAGAGAGAATGCTGAGAGGAGCTTCCTGGTGATTTGGGTCCAGGGAGAATACAGATGCTTTGAGGACCATTAATTAGCAGCAGCAATCATGACTCTTGACTGGACTTCAAGTCTGGTTGGCACAAGGGAGTTCAGATATCAACTATTTTCCATTTGGATTTCAGGAGAAAGACTCAAAGCTCATTGGAGAAAGAGGATAATTTTCTTTTCAACCATCAAAGCCTATTATAGGCATTCTCATTACTGCAGAACTGAGGTAGACCAATTAAATCAACTTAATCAATCAATTCATGACAGGGTTGGGGGCAGAAAATCTGCTCTCTCTCACCTCTAGGGGTTTCTTCCAACCTTGTTGTGCTTTTGAATTGTGACTAGACCAATGGGGGGTGGGAGTGGGTAGAGACTGGACTTATAAGTCCCTTGGCATAAGGAACTCCCAGGGGAAGAAATTCTCTACAACAACGCATACCTTCTGATACCATTTCTGTAACCTCTACTCTTAGAAAGTTGCCTGGATCACTGAGAGATGAAGTGATTTGCTCGGAGACACACAGCCAGCATGTGTCAGATACGGGACTTGCATCTAAGTCTTCCTGGCTTCAATGCTTGCTCTCTATCCACTACACTATACCGACAACACCATATATGACAATAGGCATATAGTAAGCTGCTTCACATTCACAAAAGTAATGGGGATTACTATTGGGTCTCTAAGTGCTGGTCCCAATATCTCAATAGAATAGAATGAATTCAGTATCTATAGGGTAATATAGAGTAATGGGTGTAATAACATACAGAGACCAATAGGAAGAAAAACTTCCCTTTTAAAATCAAAATGTCTTTTTTTCATGTAAATCATCATAAAGCACAGCGACAAAGCAAAAATCCAAAAGTGATATGAATTTGAAGAAAATACCAATATTAAAAGGGTGATATACATATATGTGTAATTTACATACATGTATGTATAGATACATGTGTGTATACACATGTCTGCATGTATTTTTAATGTTCATGCACAAACTGTCAAAGAGAGTTTGCATATAGAGTTGGAGGTCCCCGAATGGAGTCCTGGATCTGCTGCCTACTAAGGGTGAGCATCAGTTACATCTCCCTGAGCCCCAATTTTATTTTGGGGGGGGAAGCAACGAGGGTTAAGTGACTTGCCCAGGGTCACACCGCTAGTAAGTGTCAAGTGTCTGAGGCTGGATTTGAACTCAGGTCCTCCTGAATCAGGGCTGGTGCTTCATCAACTGAGCCACCTAGCTGCCCCGCCCAGCCCTAATTTTCATGTGTAAGCTAGCCTTGAACTTTCTTAGACACTAGGTGTGTGACCCGAGGTAAGTTGGATAAATTCTTGAACTCTGGTTTCCTCATCTGTAAAATGGGATAAAAATAGCACCAAAGTCATTGGGTTGCTGTGAGAATCAAATGAGATAATGTATGCAAAGTGCTTTGCAAACCTTAAAGCTCTATATGTTTGTTATTGTGATTGCTGTTATACTTGCACAGTCTACCTACCATTTAGAGTTGGCATGAGGAAAGTGCTTTGCTGGAAGTGTCATTATAGGTCATATAATGCAAGTTTCTTTTTTTCTTTCTTTTTTTTTGTAGGTAATTGGGGTTAAGTGACTTGGACAGGTTCACACAGCTAGTGTCTGAGGCTTCATTTGAACTCAGGTCCTCCTTACTCCAGGGCCAGTGCTTTATCCACTGTGCCACCTAGCTGCCCCCAGTTTCATTTTACAGATGGGGAAACTGAAGTTAAACCCTAAAGACATAAAGGAATGAGTTGTTATTATTGCTATTGTTATTCTTTTTGTTGGCTGGTGCTGCTATTTCCTGAGCATGGAAACACAACTGCTGGTGTGAGAAGAATCTTTTCTTTTCCTTTTGGCAATATGCTCTGAAACAAATGGAGAAAAGGGACTCCTCAGAGGTCAGAGGTGATTGTTGGCATCCTTAATCCAGCTGACCCAAACAGAGAATCTGCCACGCTGCAGAGCCTAAAACAGCAAACATTGTCTGGGCAACTTGTAACTTTCCCTATTTCCACTTCCAGTTTGTGGTGGGTCGAGATGGAGTCTGTGGCACGGTATGTGAACATTCCCCATTTGATGGAATCGTCCTGGTACAATGCACTGAACATCTGCTCAGGCACATGTGAGTTTTCTTTTCTTAATAGGATATTGTACCTTAATGGTTCTGCACTAATTTTCCAACACTCAGCCAAGAGCAGACTCTGAGGGCAAAAGAAACATTAGCTATTCATGAAGCCCTGCTATACCATTGCATCTCTGGTGTGCAGAGAAAAAAAGATGTCGAGCTGGACTCATAGTGAAGAAAAAACCAATAATAGCTCTGGAAAACCCATTGTGAAACCTCTCTCCCTGCTCAGGATAGAAGGTGGGGGCGGGCTGGGCAGAATGCTGCATGGGCAGATGTGGTCACTGTGTGGTTTGTTACTGTGGCTTAATTGTCTTTGTTACTGAGGAGGATTCAATTGAGGGGGAGAGGGGAAGTCCATAATATAAAAAATAGCCATAAAGAAAAAAAGGTATTCATAAAACTTATTTTTAAAAATAAAAGAGCAAGATCCTATATCCCAGCCTGGAACACAAGGTGTGGGTGTTGTAGACAATCTAGAAGGTATTTTAGTCACTTAATCTCTCTGGTTTTTCATCCCCCCCAAAAAATGACCGACCAGCTGTTGATCATTATCAGTGCAAAGAATTTCTACCCTTGTTCCCTAGACTGATGAAATCTCCCTAGATATATACATACACACATACATATTTACTATAATCCATTTAAATGGGATAACAAATATTCCTTTAGTCCTGTGTAGGAGGGTGCCTATTACACACTGAGCCAATTAAATCAATGGGAAATTATGGTATGTATCTAATTCTATGCCTATTCAAAGTGGAATGGGAATGGGAGAGGGATAGGGAGGCATTGTTCACTGGAAAAAAAGAAACCAGCTAAGTGAAATGTTTGTATTTCATAGAATCATAAATTATCTGATCCACCTCTCTCCCTTTGTTCTATTACATGACGACACACTCAGATCTCTCCCCTGTATCTACAATAAAGAATAATTCTGCACCATGTCTTAATTCTTCTCTTGTCACTCTGTGCCACTCCATCCCCCAAATGACACAGTCTACTCTAAGGCTGGGCACAAAGTAGGTATCTGCTGACTTACTAAATTATCTTCATTTAACCTCTCTAAATTCAGAGTAGCCCTCTCTGGTTCATGCCTTCTTGATCTATACTATCTGAGGTAAGAGCTGCAACTAGGTTGGTGCAACTGGGGTTCTGTGCCTGGGTGCCAATATTTAGATAGTTGATAGTACTTTTCATCCTTTAGCATCAGAGAAACAACTAAGCTTGGCACCTTGTTAGAAGAACAAATGATTAAAATGAGAATCTACCATATGGGCCAAACCCCAAGTAAGTTCTTGTGTAGCCTCTTTCCTGAAACACCCAGCTTAAAAAAGATGACTTGAGGTGAATTTTGGACCATTTGCCCAACTCCCCCAAATTGCTAGTTAGAGCAATTTCTACTTTAGATTCCCAGTTTTTTATCCTATTGTTCTATCAGTCAAACTTGGACATTTAAGATCCTATTTTCCTGTCCATGAATAGTCCCAGGTACCTTCTGACCATTTTTTTTCCCTTTCTTCTCCACTTTTGTGTTCTGCCCCCACCCCCAAAATGAAGAGCTGAGTGCTTGGGTTTGGTGCCTGACTTCTTTGGCATTAACTTTGTATCCTTAATTATTTAGCCTGTCTCTCAGTTTCATAATTAAATGGAGGAAAATAATCTCATTAGGACACAAGAAAGATATTATAGTATTATGCTCCCATTCCATGCTTCCCTATAAGCCCTTCCTGTTTTCCTAGACTATATGTTAAATAAATAGGCACCATGTTTCTATATTTATCTTAGGGCCACAACTCATGATCCTGACCTTCCCTTTCTCTTTTCCATCCACAAGTCAGCTTGTTGGTATGGTGAATAGAGCACTAGGGTTGGAGTCAGAAAGATCTGAATTCAAATTCAGCCTTAGACACAAACTAAATGTGTGACTCCAGGCAAGTCACTTAACCTCTGTCTGTCTGTCTCAGATAGCACCTACCTCACAGGGTTGTGATAAAGATCAAATGCGAAAATATTTGCAAAACACTTAGCCTGGCACATAGTAGGAATTTAATAATAAATGCTTGTTCTCTATAAAATTTAGCCTTTCCCTCTGGTGCCAAATATTCCTAGGAACTTACTAAGGAAGTAGTTTTTATCTCAAAAACAACTTGTCCTAAAGTGTTTGGGGTTGATAACAAATTGAGATGGTATCTCTTTCAGGGATATTTGAATTTTAACAGGGGCTTTCTGAAGACATAATTTCTTAACTCAAAGGAATGATTCTCTAGTGGTTGAATTTTAGGAATTTGGCAGACCCAACTGGGGATATTATTTGGGGCAAGAGTTTGGAGTATGTCAAGATGACCTGGTAAACATGATTTAGAGCTAGAAGTGGGGGCCTTACATATCACCTTGACCAAACCCTTCATTCAACAGATGAAGAAACAGAGGCCCAGAGAACTGCCTACAGTCACATAGATAGGAAATGATGGAGCTGGGATTGCATCTTAGGTCTTCTGTGCCCCTATCTAATAAACCATACTGCCTCTTTGGAATAAGGACCTTGCTGCCTGCTGGACAAATGCCATGCTGTCCATCAGCCATCCCTCAGTCTCCAGATTTAGCCTAGTTATGCCTTGGCTGCTTCCTGACTCTCTACCTGGAGAGCCCTTTCCAGACCCTCCATTGTAGGAAGGGCCCCAGACTAGTCAACCATCATTATCTGGATTTAGCTACCATCTACCTAACCTTCTCCACTCCCAGATTTGCTGCTCCCTTTTTATGTCTTGTTTTCCTGCATTAGAATATAAGCTCCTTGAAGCCAGGACTAATTTTTTCTTTCTTTCTTTCTTTCTTTTGGGGGGGGGGGCAGGGCAATGAGGGTTAAGTGATTTGCCCAGGATCACACAGCTAGTGTCAAGTGTCTCGGGCCAGGTTTGAACTCAGGTCCTCCTGAATCCAGGGCCAGTGCTTTATCCACTGCACCACCTAGCTGCCCCCAACTAATTTTCTTTTTGCCTGAATTTGTATCTTCTGGGCTTAGCACAGTGCCTAGCAGAAGTAAGTGCTTAATGAATGTTTGTTGTCTCACTGACTGACTGTTATGGATAGTTGTCAGCATGCATCCATAGAGGAAGTTTCACACCAAGAATTCCTAAACCCAATGGAAGACTCTTGCCCCTCTACCCATGCCTAAGAATATGCATTTCCTTAGTTCTATAAGCTTGCAATGCTACATTTTATTAACTTTGTGCCCAGATAAGTAAGAAACGTTTCATAGGCTTTTCTTTGTGGGCTTTCCTAAACAATCTAATTTGGAGAAACCAAAGACTTGCTTTTAAAGTTCAAGCAACATTTTTCATCCTTTCCTTGTGCTTATGACTAAAAGATTCAGACAATACCTTAAAGCTCTGTGCACTAAAAATGCCATATTGCACCAATCTTCCGGGGTGGCACAGTCAGTGTCAGGATGACATTGTCAGGATGGCATATATAGAACTCATCCCTTATATCCAATCAGTTGCCAAATGTTTTCATATTCTTTTATAACATCTCTTACACTTAACCTCTACTCACATAGTTTCCAACTTAGTCCAGGCCCCCATTTTTTTCTTTCCTGGACCATGGCAATGGCTTTTTTATTGGACTCCCTGCCTCAAGTCTCTCCCCATTTCAATCTATCCTCTAACATAGCTATCAAAGCAATCTTTCTAAAGCAGAGGGTCTGACCATGACATCACCCTCCTCAATAAAATCCAAGGGTTTCCTATGACCTTGAAGATCAAATATAAAGTCTGCTACTTGGTACTTAAAGGAGCTGGGAATCAGAAAGACCTGATTTTAAGTCCGTACCCTGCCACACACTGACTGTGAGATCCTGAGCAAATAATTTAGTGCCCCAGACACCTAGACTATAAGTTGCAGAGAATGTACTAATACTAAATGGTAGAATTTCCTCAGAGTTCCCTATAATAAAATCACAGGTCTTATCCCTTCCCTCCTAACTGGTCTCTAATCATCCTCTAAATAGAGCTGCCAAGATAATTTCCCCAAAGCACAGGCCTGGACATGTCACCATCCTACTCAAGAAGTTTCAATGGCTCCCTATTGCCTCTGACAAAACAGAAACTTCCCTGCTTAGCATTTAAATCCCTGGCTTTAATCTAACTTTCCAGACTTTACTTCATGCCTTCTATGATCCTGCCAACTGGGCCTACATTGATTCCCCATTTATGACATTCTAGCAGCTCAAGTATCACATCCTATAGGACGCCTTCTCTGATTCTCCGGGTTGTTAGTCCTATTGAAATGACTTTTCATTTCCTTATCCATGTGCATGCATATTGTGTCCCCCAGAAAAATGAAAACTTCATGAAGGCAAAGACTTACTGTCTTTCTATCCCTAGTGCCTAGCATAGTGCCTGGTATATTTTAGGCACTTAACAGATATTTGACTTACCAAATTGAAGTCAAGTATTTGAAGGGCTTGTGGAGAAAGAAGCCCCAGCAGACAAAGCTAGGAAATGAACATTAATTCCCTAGGATATGCAAAACATTAGGGTAGAGTCTGGAAATGGGTATAAAATTAACTTAATATAAGAAGGAGAAAACTTCCTAACAATTAGACCCATCCAAAAATGTAATGGGCTATTTTGGGACATCATTTCCCCATTGGTAGAGGTTTTCTAGCAAAAGCTAGAAGGCCGGGGCAGCTAGGCGGTGCAGTGGATAGAGCACCGGCCCTGGATTCAGGAGGACCTGAGTTCAAATCCAGACTCAGACACTTAACACTGACTAGCTGTGTGACCCTGGGCAAGTCACTTAACTCCAACTGCCTCACAAAAAAGGCTAGAAGGCCCTTGGTATGTTGTAGAGCAGAGAACTATTCAGGGACAGGTTGGGTTAGATAGCTTCCGAGGTCCCTTCCAACTGGGAGAATCAGTGATTCTATTTTCTTACATAGATTTGACACCGGATCCCCAAATGCGATTACTTAATTGCATCCTGCCTGAGAAAAGAATAGTTGTGATGTCCTATAATACAGATTATACCAGTGTAGAGATAAATATTGAGGGGAATGGTAGATTTTAAACTACTCACATTATTTAGTATTTATTAAATACAATGTTTTAGATGTTGTACAGAACACATGAAATGTATCAAGTCTCTTGGTGCAGTAGAAAGAGACTGCTAGACTTAGCCTGAATTTGGAGTCACAAAACTTGTATTTGGATCCTGGCTTCGCCAATGATTAGGTGTATGTGGCCTAAAAAGAGAGGGTTGTACAAGATGGTTTTTAAGGTGCTTTCCAAGCCTGAAAATTCTATGAGCATGAAATCAATGAAAAAATGAGATGAAAGGTACAAGGAAAATTATGTTGAGGAAGTTGTATAAAATAATATTCCTCACTTAGAGGATGAATTTCCTGTCTCTGGGGAATGGAAGCAGACAAAACATCACTTAAGCCTTTGGAATGATTTACTTGGAAAATTAAGGAGTTCTTGTTCAAAATAAGTTGATTCTAATGTAATTAACACAGTTCCTTAAGTAACAAACAGAAAGTTTATTTTAATGTTTTTATTATTTCAAAATTTTGCATTGACTTAATATTTCCTTAGTGGCAGGAAGTTGTACATGTGTGCCCCATCAGCACTGGTTGAACAGTTATATGTCTTTGCTAAGAAGTTTTGCTAGAAACAAGTCACTTTGCTGTTCTGAATACTGAAACTCAATAGTATGACTATTTTACTTTGGGATCTCTGGACCTCAGTTTTTCATCTGTAAAATAGGAAAATTAGACTTTGAATAATCATAGAGAATGGAAGAGGTGCTACAGGACCAGAGAAGGTGAAATATTGTCCCAATTTCCAAAAAGGAGAAGAAAGTTGACTCTGCCAATTCTAGGCTAGTGAGTTTGTGCTTCCTAGAAAAAATTCTCCAATGGATTATTAAAGATAAGGTTTGTGAGCACTTGGAAAGTGAAATTGTAACCATTATAAGCAATCAAAGTCTAATTATGAGCCAACTGAACTGGATTATAATGTCATCTACTATTTTGACAGAATCATTAGACTGGTTAGATCAGGCAAATACTATAGACATCATATAACTGAATTTCACCAAGGCATTTGACAAAATCACTTTTGACATCCTTGTGGACAAGATGGAGAGAGGTAGCCTGTGTAAGAGAGTTCATTTAGGTAGATTTGGAACTGACTGAACAACTGATCCAAATGATGCCACCTCAAGAGAAGTGTCTAGTTCAATGTTTTAGAGATCTGTTCTAACCAATCTCTTTATCAGTAGTTTAGGATGAAGAAGATAAAAATGGAAAACATCAAATTTTCACATTGCATTAACTAAAACGGGATAGCTACAAAAATTAGGGCCCCTAAAGATCTGAACAGGCTGGAATGCTGAGCAGGATGAATTTAATTTTTGCATTTGAGGTCAACTGGAGTGATATAGCTAGACATAGATTTATGAGAAAATCTAACAATCAACAAGCATTTATTAAGCACCTACCACATGCCAAGATGCTGGGGATACCAGGATAAAAGTGAAGCAATCTTCATCCTCAAAGAGTTTACACTATATTGGAGGAGATATCATAAATACATATAAGCATATACAAGCATGTATACAAGTATATATGTATGCATATATCCATGTGTACATGTATATATATTCTATTTGGGGAGAGCCCCCATAGTGGTATGATCATGAATTGTCAAGAGTGAGAGCCAGATTGCTGCCAGCCGGTTAATGGGTTTCTCCCAGCATTCCCTAAAGTTCCAGTGACCTTGTACTTGACCTGAGACAAAGTATTCAGAGTGTTACTTCCTTAAACTTTAAGGGACTTATGGGGAAAAGGACTCTAGAAACCGCTGCAAGCAGCTGCCAAGAGGATCAAGAATCTGGAGTAGGAATAATGAAGACATTCCAAGAATGTCTTGGACTGAATATGCATTGGTCATCAAAGCTGAGATAGGAGGCCAGAGAACCCTCCCCCCATTTCTTTTCTTTTCTGTCTAAACGTTAAGATAGACCAGTGATAAAACTGTTGACCAGCCCCCAAATGGACGACACTTTTTTCTGTTAGTTTACTTAATTCATAGATATTATATAGATGATAGAGAAGAGAAGGCTTCCTCTTTCAGAGATGAGAAACATTTGTTACTTGAGCATTTTGGGTAGAGGGGGCAGTGTTTTACTTTTGCAAGCTTTATAAAAGTAACTGGGATATCCTTGGAATTCTTCCCTTTTAGAAAACTGAAAGGATTATGTCATGGGGAAATAAACAACACTGTTTTTGTGAGAGTGACTTAGAGCTTTGCCTCCATGTTTCAAAATCTCATCTCAGGAAAAAGAGGGCAGTGAAGGTGACACAGAAGTCCAGGAGCCTCAGAATGAAGGCATCGACTATGTACAATAGATTGTAAGGCAGCCTGGCTTGGAAGTTGAGTTCTTTTTCCAAATATTTATTTCCTGTCTTAAGCCATTTCTGTGATTAAAAACTGTTGGTTAACAACATGATCCAGGATGATTATTGCATTTTACCTAATGTGCAGATCTAGAGGTAAGAGCAGGTGGAGGTAGGGGGGAGGTTACCCTTTCAGGGATGAGGCATTTTTGTTCAGCTGAACAGCCGAATTGGAGGCTGAGCCAAAAGGAGTAAAAGGTAAGGAGGAATGTTGAACTTTCTCAAGCCTTGCAAAAGTGTCTGAAATACATTCTCAATTTCTTTACTTTTGGGGAAATGATGAAGCAAGCCAGAAACAATCTGTTATGGGGAAATAAAAACTGACATTGCAATGAGAATGATTTAAGACTTTCCTGCCACGCTACAAAACCTAACCTCTGAGGAGAGAGGGTAGTGAGGGTGCTCTACATACATCCAGCAGTAAAGGCAGTTCTACTGTGAATGTGCAGTTGGCAAAATGACTCGACCATAACAACCCAGTGATGTTTCTAGGGTTTAAAATCATTCTCAAGTTCCCCCAAGTGGTTAGATAAACAACATAAATATAAGGTGAGTTAAGGGAAAGAAAATACCAGCCAGAGAGAATCAGGGAAGATCTCATGCAGTAGATGACATGTAAGTTTAACTTTTAAACAAGCTGGGATTATGAAACACAGAGGTGAGGTGAGAGTGCATGGTCCCTGTGGGGAAAGGAATCTTACCTCCACCTTTCTAGTCCTGGTAGAAAGGGAAAAGATGTCCTCAGAACTACCTTTGCTGGTAACCTAAGCCCTGAGAAGTTTGGAGGTCAGTGGTCTGCACTGCCCTCACTCTTGCAACTCTGAAATAACTTCTGTTCTTTCTTTTTTTTTAGTGAGGCAATTGGGGTCAAGTGACTTGCCCAGGGTCACACAGCTAGTAAGTGTTAAGTGTCTGAGGCTGGATTTGAACTCAGGTACTCCTGAATTCAGGGCTGGTGCTTTATCCACTGCGCCACCTAGCTGCCCCTCTTCTGTTCTTTCTTGTTTTTGTTTTTTTGGAAGGCAATTGGGGTTAAGTGACTTGCCCAGGGTCACACAGCTAGTAAGTGTTAAGTGTCTCAGGCTGGATTTGAACTCAGGTCCTCCTGAATCCAGGGCCTGTGCTTTATCCACTGCGCCACCTAGCTGCCCCAACTCTTCTGTTCTTTCTTAATGCCCTCCCGGTAATATCGGTCTCTCCTCTATCCTTTTGCCATATATTCTGACATCCAACTGAGCTTATTGCAAGGGTTTATGCATGAGAAAAGAATTAGTCCATAAATGAGTACAAAGAATCTTGGAATGTCCATCAATATAATTTGCCCAGTGTAAAACTGAGCAACTCATATTCTTCAAAATTCTAGTCTAGTCCAGCTGGTCATCAACACTTCTTACCAGATTCAGTGCCATGGCTCTCAGTTCATGATAGCTGTCAACCAGAGCCTGCAGTTACTTTCCCTTTTAGTCCCTTTCCTGGGGATCATATTTTTTCTTCTTCCTATCTCTATTGCTTATATGCAACATTTGACTTCTTAGGTTTTAGCCAATTGTTCTCATTCAAAATCCACTATTCACACTCAACTAATTGGGCAGAGCCATCACCACCTAGTACTCTGCCCACAGATTCCCAGGAGATCATTGCCTTCTTCCTTGCCTATGCCATCATTTTCTCTTTTCTCACAGGTTCCAACATAGAACACACATATTATTCCATTCTCCAAAACTCTCCAGAAGAAATAAAGAAACACCATATTCCTTTTAAGAAGTCCTTTCCATTTCTAAGAGTCCAGAATGTTTCTAATGAACTATAGTCCTGAGCTTGAGCCCCCACTGTACCTGAGTCCTTTCTGAACCCCACCCTTAACAAATGCTGCCAAAAGAATATTTCTCTCCCTCTTCCAAACTCTAGGCCATAAAATGAGTTTATCTAGAGATTTTATTTTCTATAAGATTTAAATCTTCCAACATATGCCCCCAAAAGGGTTACCATGGTGGTCGAAAATCATCTGATCAGTAAAACAAGTAGCCACAGGAATGCTTCATTGATGTCCCTAAATAAAATATTCCCCCAATCCTCAAAATTCCCTCCAGAACTTTTGTGCAGAATGGCACATGTTATGGCAGCCATTGTGATAGGGTAGATCCCAGTGAGTTCCTGCCCCACCCCTTCTTCCTTCTACTTTTCTCCCCTACTCCAACCCTGCCCCCATGCCTTGGCTATAGTCTTCTTTTCAGAGAATAAGTAATGTTAAACTACTTGCTTCTTAATATGTATCAGCCCATCCATAAATCTTTTTTTTTTTTTGCAGGGCAATGAGGGTTAAGTGACTTCCCCAAGGTCACACAGATAGTAAGTGTCAAATAACCTAGGCCTGATTTGAACTCAGGTCCTCCTGAATCCAGGGCTGGTGCATTATCCACTGTGCCACCTAGCTGCCCCTAATCCATAAATCATTAAGAATTTATTGAGCATGTGCTTGAAGGAAATAAAAATAATATCTATGGATCTATAATTACTCCACCCAAAATACACTAGAAATGCTACTTTATTACAGGGTATCTCAAAACAAAGGTTCTGTTGAAATACGAGGTCTATTTTTTCATTATTATCTTTTGGGATTAATCACTAATGTTGGTCACACCTCAGAGAAAATAGGATTTCCTTTTGATTAAAGATACCTTCCCTAGAATTTGTACTATTTAAAAAGTTATTGTTCATGCTTCTGAAGAAAATAAAGTGTTTAAGTTAATTTTATTTTATTTTTCAGTTAAGAAGTATTTATTTTCTTTTACCTCTCCTTACCCCTACTTAGAAAGAAAAAAGGAAATATAAAACATTTGTAACATTTTATATATATATATATAAATATATATATAATTATAATACTACATATGTGCCACAAAGGTTTTGTTTGTATATATTTCTATATATACACACACATATGTATACGTACTTAAATGTGTGTATGTTTGTATAAATGTGTGTATAAATATATACATATATATATATATATATGTTTATGTGTGTACACACAGAGAACTCCACTAAATTACGATATTGACTATGTCCACAAATGCATGTCTCATTATGCATACTGAGTCCATCACCTTCTTCAACATTACTCGTCTGGAGTCATGCTGCTCATTACACTGATCAGAATTAAGTCTTTCAAAGTTGCCCATTTTTATACTGTTATTGTTACTGTAAATATAACGGGGATACTTATCAATCAGGAACTATCATAGTAAATTAAGGTAATGGAATATTATTGTGTTGTAAGAAATAACAAAATGAAGATTTCAGAGAAACACAGGAAGAACTTGGAAAGCGTTTCAAGTATCTTTTTGAAATGTGTTGGTTAGTCTTTGAAAGTCTGTTTCCTACCCCAGATTGTTTGCTAAGTGCTTGGAAGACATGGAACATAAACTACTTGGAGACAGAAGATATTTGTTTTGTCGTTGTATCCCCCCATTCTTTTTCACATAATAAATCCAAACTAAATGCTTACTGTATTGGATTGAATTGAAAGTCAGAAGGTTTAATATATCTCTCTCCAGGATGTTTTGAAATGAGGCAGTTGGGGACGACAACATTCTTTTTCAGATCTATCTTTCTTCCTTGCCATGAGACGTGACTACATTTCCTTTTAGAAAAACTGGAAGGTAGAGACCAATTGAACAGCACTTTTGGTCTCTCTTTTTCCATTAGTATGACCCAAGAGGTGTCTTTAAAGCTTCCTTTTAAAACCCAACTGTGTGGGAAGAGCAGAGGGGATCTAAGAACATACAGTTCAGGGAATTAAGAATGGTCAACAAAGTAGTCTCTGGTTCTGTCTTTAAAACTCTTAGTTTATCTTACTCCTTATGTGTCTATTTACACTTGCCTTTCTCTAAGAAATAGTTTATGATTTGTTTCTGTTTCTGCATCTCCCTATCCATCCTCTTTATTGTCCCATTGTCTCATTTCCTAGTCTGTTTCTCTCTAAAGTGGCCGATGTAGTGGAAAGAACACAGAATGTGGGATATAAAGAGTCAGAACGCCTTGGTTAAATTTCTATCTACATTTGGCAAGCTGTGTGACCATAGGCAAATCACTCATTCTCTCTGAGCCTCAGTTTCCTCAACTGTAAAATATGGTGATAAAACTCACGCTATTTAAGTTCACAGGTTGTTGTGAAGAAAGCACTTTGCCAAACTTAAGATGATATACAAAATGTGAATTACTATTAGTAGTCCCCTATGGATGAATTGATGACATGAATGAATGAATGAATGAATGAGCATTTATTAAGCACTTAGCATGTGCCAGTAACTATACTAAGCACCATGGATGCAAATATAAGCAAGCAAGAGAGTTCATGCCTTACAGAGCTTACATTCTATTGGGGAAAAAATAATACATATAGGGGACTTATGGCAAGGGAAGACTTTCTTGGGCAGGGAAGTCAGAGGGAATGGTGTAATCACTCTAATGTAGTGTAAAGACTCTAATGAGTCTTAATACATACCCTCTCCAGGAATTATAATATTGATTTGGTAACTGTTCCCAGAGATAGAAGTGGGAAAGGGTAGAAGAAGAAAAATGGTTAGGAAGTAGTGAAGTAGGCCTGAAATGGGCAACATTAAGTATATATTCACCAATCAAAGAAAGCTTGAGTTCCAGACAGATTGGAGGACCCAAAGACTGGAATGTCATGCATGAAAAGTAACCAAAAGGCCAGCCTCCCTGGAATGCAAAGTGTGGGAAGGCTGGAATAGAAGGTAGGTTGGGGCCCCCTTTTAAAGGACTTTGAAATCCAGACAGAGGAGCTTATACTTGGTCCTAGAGACAGAAGGGAGACATTGTAGATAACTGAGTACAGGAGGGACAGAGTCAGATTAATAATTTAGGAGAATTCCTTTGGCAGCTGAGTGAGGTATCACAGCTCCTGTATGTCATCAGGACATGGAAGTGGCCCAAAGGGCTTGCTAATGAAGCACAAACCAAACTGTAGAGGCTCTGAGTATAGGCCCAGTTATGGGTTTTATGTGAGTAGACTGAGGACCAGTCTAGGAAAGTTTAGATAAGCTCATCCTCAGCTTTGCCACAAAGCACTAACTTGTTAAGTTCCCACTCTTCCAGAAGATCATTTCCCAGGTGGTAGAGAGACTGGCATCTTTGAAGTATTATCTAGCAGCACAACATACAGTAGAGCTCTGTTTTATTTCTTGCTGTATCTTCTAATAGAATTACGGTGATGTGTTAGAAGGAAGGTAAAGGTGGGAGTCAGGAGGAGAGTTATTTCAATTCATCAAAAGAAAGAATTTCCTAACAATAAGAACCATCCAAAAATGGAATAGGTTGCTTGTGAGGTAGTGATTTCCCCATTCCTGGAGGTGTTTAAGCAGGGGGTGGATGACATTTTGGTCAGCTTTATTGGAGAGAAAATTCTTGCATTATTCAGGGCACTGGGTGAGATGACATCCTAAGTTGCCTTAAAACTCAAAATTCTTCGATTCTCTGTTCATTGTGACTTTAAAAGCAGGTAAGCATAATGTGTTTTTTTTTTTCATAAAAAACAAACTCCAAGTTGTGCATGTGTGTGTTTATTTCTACAGGGCTCTCAGCTGAGTTTCTCTAGAAGGCAGTGGCCTTTGCTCAGAAAAAGATTCTCTGATCTGGCTGTAGTTTTCATCAAACCTCTTTAAACTATAAGACAGTCCTCCATCTATAAACCTTATGATGAAAAAACATTAAACCAAGCACATTGTATTTAAACTGACATTAATATTTTGGACACAATTTTATGGTTTAAAATTCCACTGCTTATATGTGTCTCCCATTAAATGTAAGGAGAATTTTGGGAAAGACTTTTAGCGGCAAAACCACCGTGAGCTTGCAAATATATGCAACAACCAGAAGAATAATTCCAGCAGGCAAGGAAATAAAGGGGAGCTATTAACCAATTCATCAAAGATTAGAACTCAAGATACCTATCTCTTTGCACTTACAGGAAGGAGAGCTCAAAGAAGCTAGTTAGAGCTGATTCTGTCAGTGAGCTTCCTGCTCCCAGAAGACTGAGATGGAAATGCTCCCCAGAAATTCAGGGACACCTGGCATCATCAGCAGACAAACTTCAACGGTAGGGAAGAACTTTGGGTGATTGTTCTACAGCCTCATTGATTGTTTTAAACCCCTTGGTTTGTGGCATTTTGGAAGTCCCCAAATATGACTGTTACAATCCTTCTCACCACTGCATTCCCTTCATGTTCATGCAGTCAAATCAAAGGTGAATTATAACACCTGAGGAAATAAGTGTGCTAAAGTAACCATCATTTACATAAAATACAAAAGATGTTGGGGGAGTGTTGTTTTGTGTTTTTTAAAGCAGGTTTCATCTGAGGGAACATAGCAAAGCCTGGGGAACATGATTTGCTGAATTCAGAGAGAGTTATAAGTAACTAGTTTGAATAGGTTATTTGAATCCAAGCTATTCCAATTTGTTTAAATTTACAGGGTAACAACACCCCAGGAAAGGGAGTGAACCACATCAGGCTTTAACGGGATTTCAACACAGGTTTATGTATGTCTCCAATTCCTTTCAGCTCTAAAATTCTGTGACTTTATGACTCAATGGAAAATTACAAGATATATTCCCACTCTATTGTAGAATTCTGAGTCAGGCTATTCTTTCAAAAGATGATAAAGGTGGTGTGCCTGATTGTTACACATTAAAATTAATTAACTTGCTAAGTCTTTACTAAGTGCCTACTATGTGTCTAGTTTTGTGCCCATCATAACAAGAAGAACCATAATTTATGGAAACTTATAATTTGAGGAGACAAAATGAAAACACATGCAATAACTGAGGAACAAGACAGTACAGAACAAAATTTATGAACAAAATGTGATTTTGTTTTATGATTTGTGAACTAAAAAAATGACAGAGATAACAAGAACTAAAGGTGTTCAAAGAAATAGACTAGAATAGTTAAGGAAAATTTGAACTAGGCTTTGAGACAATTACTAGCTTCAGCAAAGTTGTCCAACAAGATAAACCCTCAAAAATCAAATACATTTCTATATAATAATAACAAGATCCAAGAGGTAATAATAGAAAGAGAAATGCCATTCCAAATAACTACAAAATGTATAACATATCTAGAGACCAATCTACCCAAGCATACAAAATACTTGTTTGGATTCAATTACAATGTACTCCTTAAAGAAATAAAGAACAACTTATATATCTGGAGGAACATTCAGTGCTCATTGTTGGAATGTGCCAGTATAACAAAAGTGACAATACCACCCAAGTAAATTTATACTTTTTAATACCATACCAATCAAATTACCAAAGGAATGCTTTACACAATTTGATAAATTACCAGTAACAAAATTCTTTTGGAAAAATGTTAAAATGTAGAATATTAAAGGAAATGATGAAAAGGTAGGAGTTAAAGAAGAATGGCATTTCCAAACCTCAAACTATAGTATATAGCAGCAGTCATCAAAAACCATCTCGTATTAGTTTAAAACTAGAGGTAGACCAATAGAACAGACTAGACAAGGGAAAATCAGAAACAATGTAATTCAACCCAGAATTCAATAAACCAGAAAATATAAATTACTTAGGACAAAACTCTCTATTTGACAAAAACTATTGGCAAAACTGGAAAGGCAGAAATTAAGCTTAGACCAACACTTTATACTGTATTTCAAAAAATTTTCTAAATAGATACATGATGGGGCAGCTAGCTATGGGGCAGTGGATAGAGCACCGGCCCTGGAGTCAGGAGTACCTGAGTTCAAATCTGGCCTCAGACACTTAACACTTACTAGCTGTGTGACTCTGGGCAAGTCACTTAACCCCAATTGCCTCACTAAAAAAAAAAAAAAGATTTCTTTAAATAGATACATGACCTTAATATTAAAAATCATACTATAAAAATTAGAAAAAGAATCCAATCATATACCTCATAGACATATAAGAAGTTAATAAATTACAAAAGACAAGGGATAACTTTGATTACACAAAATTGAAAAGTTTCTGCACAGACAAAATTAATACACCTAGGATAAGAAAGCAAATGTTAAATGGGTAAAAAAATCTTTGTATCAAATTTTCTTGATATGGGTTTGGTACCCAAGATATATAAACAATTAACACAAACACATGTATATGTACATACATATACACACACCTATTTTTTTCTATATACATATATATGAAAAAACCTACCATTGATAAGTGGCCCAAAGATATGAAGAAGCAGTTCTCAGAACAATGACAAACTATTAACAACCATATGACAGAATATTCCAGACCACTAATAACCAGAGAAATGTACATCAAAACAACTATGAGGTTTCATTACAACAAAAGATGACAATAAGTCAATGTTGGAAAGGTTTTGGGAAGACAGGCACACTAGTACACTGGAGTAACTATGAATCAATACAACCATTTGGAAATCAATTTGGAATTATGCTAGTAAAGTGACTAAAATGTCCATACCCTTTAACCCAGAGGCCATTGATAAAAATAAAGTCCCCTATATACACCAAAAAATTTATAGCCCCATTTTTTGTGATAGTAAAGAACAGAAGACAAATTAGATGCCCATCGGTTGGGGAAAGGCTAAACAAATTATGTTCCATGGATGAATGAAATATTATTGTACTATAAGAAATGATGAATATGATGAAAATATAGCAGCATGGAAATTAATTTGATGAACTGAGGCAGAATAGAGAAAGTAATGCCATGGAAACAATATACACAATGGCTATAACAATGTAAATGGGAAAAACAACCAAAAAGAAAATCAAAAGTGAATGTTGCAAAATTATAAAGAACAAGCAGTCCTTTAAAGTGGAGGTACAAGAAAACAATCCCTTCACCCCTGGACCCCAGCGCTTTGCAGAGGTGGAAGGTCGATAAGTGTTATACATTGCTCATATTTTCAGACTTCTTCAATGTACTGATCAATTATGCTGATTTTTTTCATCTTTTTTTTTTGTCCTTAAAAATACTATTTGTTATATGGGGAAATTCTTACGGAGGGGAAGGGATACTGGGGAAAACTTATGGTGATATAAAATATATATCAATAAAAAGTTTTAAAATATTAAATTAAATGGAAGTAAGTGAAAATTCTAAATATTGGTATAAGAATCAGCTGTACAAAAGTTCTGTTCTTAAGCTTCCTCATGGGAGGGAGCTGACTCAAAATTCTCAAAGGCTAGACCTGCAGCAGGTAAGTTCTGATGGGTTTTAACAAACTGAAAATGAGTTGAGAACAAGCTGGGTGTCTGCTGTCAGAGAACCAGCTTAGCTCAATATGAAGAGGCTTATCACTAGAAAGAGACAAGGACACTGAGAAAAATCTACTAAATAAATCTATAAAAATTTACATAAAATAAAAATCAGGTGATTCAAGGAAGGCACAATGGCATCGACAGACAGCTGCAGAAGAATCTTATCCTCTACAGGGACTTCAATCTTTTCCGAGCATATCCTTCATAAGAGTGATGAACATTCAGTTGCTGGTGCCCCCATCTTCATAAATTACCTTGTATTTACTCTGTGTGTGTGTGTGTGTTTATCTACTTACATGTGAACATTGTGGTGAATAAAATTATATGTGGTCACCCTATTACTGTCCCAAGTTTAGGGAAAATTAGCTGGGGTTTATTATATATTTGTTACTGAGAAATTAGAGGTTATTGCACCAGTTTGGGGGCATGAAGCATTTATTAAAGCATATTAAGTATTAGTAAAAGATAAAGCACATGGCCCTGAAAGTTAGGAAAGCCTAGCTAGGATCCAGGGGAGAGAATCATCTGTGTCCTGCCTCCTTGAGCATTCCAAGCCAAGGGAGTGAGTCACCGTGTAAGCTTGCTGTGGGCAGGAGAAGAGCCCACCCTTCCACATTGCTCAGAGCTAATTGGCTAGCATCATTCAAATCTATTGGTTTACTGGATTTGAGGGTGGTCCGGCTGATGTCAGAGTAGGAGCCCTCCAAGGGGAAAAAGCCTTCAGGTAGGTGTGGTTTTAATCCCTATTCACAGTCCAAGGTCCAACCACATTTCCTTTGAAATTGTCCTGACTCTGGGCTGGCCCCAAGAAAGGTCTGGCCAGGCTCTCTGGGTCTCATAGAATGCCAAAAGACCCTATTATTAATAATTTTCTCACAACATGTCACATGGGGGAACATGGGTGTCTGGGGTGTTCAGGGAGGAGTAGCACCTCTGGTGTGAGGGCTTGCTGAACCCTTTTCAGAGCTGCACATCCCCCTTTGATATCCTCCTTCACCTAACTCTCACCTGTGGCTCCAAGAAGCCATAGCATGCACAGTGGCCATACCCCAGTAAAACTCTCTCAGGATGATCCAGGTTGAGGATAACCAACAGGCCTCAAACTCATCAATGAGTTAGGGGGAGGTCCACCCCAAGCATGTGAAGACTTCCCTCAGAGGAATAGACAGAAGAGAACAATTTATTCCAAATGCCACGAAGGCAGCTGAAGCAGGCACCATGGAGGGCTTGGAGCTTGGTCAGACATCAGAGGTGCATCCCAGGCCATTGCCAGTCACCCTGACCTTTGTCCTGCCACTGGACTTTGATGACTGGAAGATAAAACTGACAACTTTGTTCGACTCTGTCTCACCTGAATCCAATTCACAAGCAAGTCCATTGGTCCTCTTTGAAATAAAGGAGCATTTTTGCATAGAAAGTTACTGGATGGTGAACAGAATAATAGGGGAGTAGATTGACACACCCCTTCCAGAAGCAATATCCCAATGAATTTGATCCTGGTTTTATAACCAAGGAGAGTCCCATCAAGGTAGCTGAAAAACATAAAAGCCAGGGAATAGGGAATAGAGCACACCTGGGACCTGCCTTAAACAGTGAACCAGATGAGGCAGGGCCCAGGGTGGACATTATAGAAACCTCCTGGGCATAGTCTCCAATTCTAGTTTTAATGTAGCCTTTTATTTGATAGTGATTATTTTTCATGTTTTTTTTTTCCAGGAACTGGATTACTAGCTCTGTAAAAAAAGAAATTAGTAATAGATGCTGAATATAATATCATTACATATTCTTAAGTAAGGCACATAAATCATGTTTTAATCCTATTCATATGCTGTGAATACTTATTGAAATTTTATTTTCAGATGAAATATCTTATCTGCTGATTCGAATTCTACCCTCCCTCCCTGATTACTCCTGCCTACAGTGATGAATTCCCTGAACCCTAATGACACTGATAATCTGTACTATACAATCTAACACAGGGGCATGCTGGAGTCAGCTCTTAAAGTCAATTGTTAAATTTTCAGTGAAAGTATTTGGACCTCAGAAATTGACAAATGCTACAAATCAGGGCTTGATTTATTATTTTGTTGACTGTCTAGACTTTAAAAAGTGATGGAGAAAATTTTAATAATGCAGATCAAATCTGTAAGTAGGAGTGTGTGCTTTTTGTTGTTGTTGAGAAAGCAAGTTGTTAAACATTTACCAGCACACCTCTGGGTATAGGATATACTTATTTCGCATTCAGTTCATACTCAGAGGAGACACTGAGGAAATAAAACAGAGAACAAGGAAGCTACATGACACAGTGGACAGAGGACTAGGCTTCATTTTCATGAATTCAAACCCAGCCTCAGACACTTACTGTATAACCCTGGGCAAGTCACTTAACCCTGTTTGCCTCAGTAAAATGAGCTGGAAAAGGAAATGGCAAACCAATCTAGTATCTTTGCCAAGAAATTCCCCAAATGGGATCACCAAGAGTTGGACGTGGCTGAAATGACTCAACAAAAAACAGGGGAGTAAATACAAAGTAATTTTGAGAGGGAGACAACACTGCTCTTCAGCAGGATCATGAAAGGTAGCATCTGAGCTATGCTTTAAAAGAAATTAGGTATTTTCCAAGGCAGAGTTGAGGACCATAAGCATTTCAGGAGGTGGGGGGGGGCAGGAGTAGAGAGGGAGAGGCTGACCATCTATGGCTAAAATAGGAGATAGAATGTTTCATATGTGTACGTGTCTCCCTGACAGATGGGTCAACTCCTTAAGTATAGAGATTATATCACCTATCATCCTATACAAATTAAGCAGGCCTATAATAGGTACTCAATAAGTACTCGCTGAATTCAGCCACTCAACAAACATTATTAAATACTTGCTAATTTACAGGCTCTATGCTAAACTTTGAGATGGCAACCAAAGGTAGAAACATAGTCTCTGACCTCAAAAATCTTCAGTTGAAAATGTACTAGTCAGATGATGATGTGAGACTAGAATTTAAGAGAGATTGGATCTGTGTATCATCTGAGTAGTGATGATAATTGAATTCACGAGAAGTCCTCAGATCACCAAGCAAGATAATATAAAGGGAAAAGAGAAGAGGGCCCAGAACAGAGGTTTGGGGTATAACCCCAACAGTTAGTGGGCATAGCCCGGACAGATCCAACACAGGAGACTAGGGAGGAGTAGTTAGACATGAAGAACCCTGAGAGAACAGTGTCACTAGAGAGAAGTCTAGGGAGAAAAGAATATCCAGGAAAAAGGGTGATCAGCAGTGTCAAAAGCTAAAGATGTCAAGAAGGATGAGACTGAGGAAAGGTCATTAGACATAGCAGGTATGAAATCACTGGTAACTCTGGGGAGAGCAGTTTCACTTGAAATATACAATTAGAAGTCAGACTACAGAGGAGTTAAAATCAAATGAGAGGAGTGTAAGTGGAGGCATCTAATGTATACAGCTTTCTCAAGGAGATTAGCCACAGAGATATGATATATAATGTTAGCTAGCAAGTATGGTTGGATCAAGTGGGAATTTTTTTAAAGATGGAGAAGACATGTATATCTTTGTAGGCAGGAGGTAGCTAAAGAGAGATTAAAAGTTAGTGAGGAGAGGGCAGCTAGGTGGTGCAGTGGATAAAGCACTGGCCCTGGATTCAGGAGGACCTGAGTTCAAATTTGGCCTCAGGCACTTGACACTTACTAGCTGTGTGACCCTGGGCAAGTCACTTAACCCCAATTGCCTCACCAAAAAAAAAAAAAAAGGTAGTGAGGAAGCAGAGATAATAGAGGGAGCAATCTGCTGGAGAAGGCAGAAAGGAGTGATTTGCCTTGGCAAAGAGAAGAACTACTTCTTCATGAGGGACAGGGGTAAAGGAGGAAATAGTGGTAGAAGTCATCTGAGTGATATGAGATTAAAGGGGGAAGGGAGCTTTTCAAAGAAGGCCTCAGTTTTTTTCATTTATATATGAAATAAGGCTCTCAGCTGAAAGGATAAGGGGAAGGAGTGCCATAGGAGGCTTGAGGAAGGATGAAAATTAGGAAAGTGAGCAATCCTTGTCTTGCTGCAGTGAAATCCAAGTTGAGACTGACTATGTGATCTAAACTTGTAACAGATCCAGTCAGCAAAGTTTTGTCATTTTCTCCAGCTTTGTATGACAGCAAGTGAATAGGATTGAAGATGATAGATGGTGGGAATAAATCAGGGTTTAAGTTCAGTAAGGTAAAACAAGAAAACAGGGGATCTGAATCTAGAGGATTACACAGAGTAGAATTGTTTCACCAATGAATAAGGACGATGGCCTGGGGGAAATTGAGTAGTGGAGTGATCAAAGGCCTTGGTGAGAATGGTAGAACAGGGTTAGGGATTGGTTAGGTATAGGGAAAGATGAAATGATATGATTATATTCATAGAAAGCAAGAGTCTTTAACCTTTTCTATGTAACGGATCCCTTGAAAGTATGGTAAAGACTATGGACTCCTCAAAATATTGTTTTCAAATACACAAAGTAAATCACATGAGACTACAAAGGAAACCAATTATATCTAACTATACTTGTAAACAGATTTAGGTTCATGTACAACAGGTTAAGAACTTTTGAGATAAAGGAATTTTGGAGTTCATGAACATGGAAGTGGAATATTTATAGATGATGGCAAAATCAAGGGTAGAGCCATCTCTGTCTATAGGTATCTATAGATGAGGTAGAGTGAATGAGTGGGTTGTGAAAACCGAGTAAACTGAGAACTGAGAAGTTAGAATATATGAAGTAGTATTAATATGTATTGAAGAATTGAAAATATAAATCATATTTTATATGTTATAAAATAATTTTCTTTTTATCCTCAGGATAGTGAAGAATCTTGACTTCACTGTTTATAAGTTTGAAAACTATGGGAAAGAGTTCATTAAGAAACAAAGGACCAGCCCAGATGCTTATATTCAGGTGGCACTCCAGTTGGCCTTTTATAGGTGAGTAAAACAAAATCAAAGAATAGACCTTTTAAAAGTGAGAACTGAGTCCTGTTGGTTCTAAAGAAATGCACCTAATATTTTTTATGTTGCATACAATAAACTGATATCCCTGATAGGATATATTGTTCCTACGCCTAGAATGGGACATATAAACCCTCTAAGAAAGGAAGCACAATGTCCCTGGTGCTCATAAAATGACACTAATAAAAAACTATGAAGTAAAAGAAAAGTACTGAACCAAACAGGGGACATATGATTCAGGTTTCCTATTAAAGATTCAGCTGTGCTTTAAATCACAAAGAAATTAATTAAATCTGGTTTCTGGGATCTTTTGACAAAACACCTTTGGAATGGCAGGTATCTTCCAAAGACTTACCATAATTATGGCTTTATCCACTTTAGGAATATATATATGGATATTATATATGTATATGTGTATGTATATATATACACATAGACACACATAGACACACATGTGTATTGTGTATGTGTATATATGTATATGGAGAGAAAGAGAGAGAGAAACAGACAGAGGAAATCAGATGATGTCTGATGGGAGTAGAGTTCAGAGAGATTATCATCTCCCTATTTCTGGAAGCAATGTCCCCTTTTAAGGGCAGCCCAAGATTACATTAGATTTTTGTGGTTGCAATATCATACTATTGATTCATATTGAGCTCCAGAATCTTTTTAAAAATTGTTTATTTTTAACATTCTTTTCTTTTTAAATTTTGAGTTCCAAATTCTCTTGGGCCCTTCCAGCCCACCCCCCAATCCCATTCACTGAAAAGGCAAGCAATATGATATCAATTATACATGTGAAATCATGTAAAACATATTTCCATATTAGCCATATTTCAAAACAAAGCAAGAAAAATAAAGATATTAAGAAAATGATACTACAAAAATCACTTCTCTCTCTGGAGGTGGATAGCATTTTTTCATCATGAGTCCTGTGGAATTGTCTTGGATCGTTGTATTGATAAGAATAGCCAAGTCTTTCACAGGTGAATATAAGTACAACATTGGTGTACTGTACACAATAATCTCCCACTTCTTCTCACTTCACTTTGCATCAGTTCATAGAGGTCTTGCCATGTTTTTCTGAATCTACCCCCTTTGTCATTTCTCACAGCACAATCATACTCCATCACAATCATAGACCACAACTATTTCAGCCATTCTCCAATTAATGTGCATCCCCTCAATTTCCAATTCTTTGCTACCACAAAAAGAGTTGATATAAATTTTTGTTTATATAGGTCTTTTTCCTTTTTCTTGGACCTCTTTGGGATACCGACTTAGTAGTGGTATTTCTGGGTGAAAGGGTATGCAGTGTTTTATAGCCCTTTGGATTTAGCTCCAAATTTTTCTCCAGAATAGCTGGACCAGTTCACTACTCCACCAACAATTCATTAATGTACCTATTTTCCCCTCATCCCCTCCAGTATTTGTCATTTCTGATAGATATGAGGTGGCCCTCAGAATTGTTTTAACTTTATTTTATCTAATCAATGGTGATTTAGAACATTTTTCATATTTCTATAGATGGCTTTTATTTCTTATTCTGAAAACTGCCTGTTTATATCCTTTGACCATTTATCAATTGTGGAATGCCTCTTATTTTAATAAATTTGATTCCATTCTATACTCAATATATATTTGAGAAATGAGGCCCTTATCAGAGAAACTTGCTGTAAACAATTTTTATATTATTTCATTATCTATAGTACCTTTTATCAAAATGTAGTTTCCCTGATTATCCCTTTTAATTAAGTCTATTATTTAGGTCTATTTTTGCTTTTGCTTTGTCTGAGATCATGATGGCTATCCCCACATTTTTTTAGTTCGGCTGAAGCATATTAGATTCTGCTACAACCCTTTATTTTTAATTCTGCATGGATCTCTGTTTCAAGAATGTCTCTTGTAGAAAAAAAGAACATATTGTTGGATCCTGGTTTCTAATCCATTCTGTTCTATGCTTCCATTTCATAGGTGAGTTCATCCCATTCACATTCACAGTTATGATTACTAACTGTGTATTTCCTTCTATCACATTTTTTTGTTTCTTTTTTTCTCCTTTTTTTTCTCCTGTCCCTCCTCAAAAGTCTATTTTCCTTCTAACCATTGCCTCTCTTAATCTGTCCTCCCTATCATCCCCTCCACCTTGCTCTTATCCCCTTCCCCTCTTATTTCCTTATTAGATAAGTTACATTTCTATACACAATTGTGTGTAAATATAAATATTGCCTGCCATACTATTTTCCCCTTCTCTATAAAAGCTCTTCTTTGCATGCCTCTTACGTGAGAAAATTTTCCCTTTTCTGCTTCTCCCTCCCCTCTTCTCCCAGTGCATCCCTCTTACTCACCCCTTATTTTTTTTTTGGAGATCATTCCAACATAATCAACTCACATCCATGCCTTCTATCTATGTAAACTCCTTTTAACTTCTCTAATAATAATAAAGTTCTTAGGAGTTACATGGATCATCTTCCCATGTAGGAATGTAAATAATTTAACTTTATTGAGACCCTTAGATTACTCTTTCCTGTTTACCTTTTATGCTTCTCTAGAGTCTTGTGTTTGAATGTTAGATTTTATATTCAGCTTTGGTCTTTTCATCAGGAATTCTTGAAAGTCCACTATTTCATTAAATATGCATTTTTCCCCTTTAGGATTATACTCAATTTTGCCAGGTATGTTATTCTTGGTTGTAATACTAGTTCCTTTGTCTTCTAGAATAATATATTATAAGTCCTCTGCTCCTTTAATGTGGAAGCTGCTAAATCTTGTGTGGTCCTGACTGTGGTTACACAGTATTTTAACTCTTTCTTTCTGAATGCTTGAAGTAATTTCTCTTTGACCTGGGAGCTCTAGAATTTAGCTATATTCCTTGGAGTTTTCATTTTAGGATCTCTTTCAGGAGGTGATCAGTAGATTCTTTCCATTTCTGTTTTACCCTCTAGATTTAAGATATTGGGACATTTTCTTTGATAATTTCTTTAAATATTATGTCTAAGTTCTTTCTTTCGCCATGACTTTCAGGTACTCTAATAATTCTTAATTGTCTCTTTCGGATCAATATCCTAGGTCCGTTGTTTTTCTAATGAAATAGTTCACATTTTCTTCTATTTTTCCATTCTTTTGACTTTGTTTTATTTTTTCTTGATGTCTCACAGAGTCATTAGTTTTCATTTGTCCAATTTTTTTAGGGAATTATTTTCTTCAATGAGCTTTTGTACTTCATTTTCCATTTGGCTAATTCTGTTTTTTAAGTTCTTTTTTTCTTTCTGTTTCTTAAGTTCTCCCTTTAAACCCCTAGTGAACTTTTGTACTTCATTTTCAATTTGGCCTATTCTGCTTTTTAAGGAGTTCCTTTATTCACTGAATTTTTGTGCCTCTTTTTACCATTAGACCAATTTTTTTAAAAGGTGTTATTTTCATTAGTATTTTTACCAAGCTGTTAATTCTCTTCCTAATTTTCTTGCATTACTCTTATTTCTTTTCTCAATTTTTCCTCTACCACTTTTTCTCTTTAACTCTTCCAGGAATTTTTGTTGGGCTTGAAACCAATTAGCATTTTTCTTTGAGACTTTGTTGCCGTTTTTACATTGTTGTCTTCTGAGTTTATGTCTTGGTCTTCCCCTCCACCATAGCTTTTATAGTCAAACTCTTTTTTTTATTGTTTGCACATTTTCCAGTCTACTTCTTGACTTTGAACTTTATATTAAAGTTGAGCTCAATTCACCTGGGAGTGGAGAGACAGTATCCCAAGCTTCAGACTTTTTTGTGATGGTTTTCAGAGCTAGTTCTGGGGGGTCTACAAGTTTTTAGTGCTTCCAAGTTGATGTGATCCTGGGAGAGGTGCGATCACTGCTCTCCTGGTCTGTGCTCTAGTTTTTACCCAGGAAATGTCTCTGCTCCCCTGCAGCCACAAGTGCTAGTATTCTTGTTTGCCTTGGAACTGTGACACTGCTCTCTTATGACTGACCCCCAGCACTCCTCTCCACCCTGGAACTGCCACCCAGAACTGTGTATGGCCAGTAGAGTTGCCAATCAGAGCCAGCTATACCCATTGCTAGCAAAGGGTCCCCTATGATCTCTTTTTGACCTGTTGTTTGACCCCTTTACCATCTCTGCACTAAGAAGTCCCCCTGCTTCCACTGCCACCACCTCCACTGCCAATATTGCTGATAATGTGTATGTGGGCTTTGAACAGACCCCTACCCATATCACAAACTGTTCCTAACAACTTAGGGCCAGAAAACTTCTCACCCTGGCCTTTTGTTGGCTCTGACACTCCAAAACTTAATTTAAGGCTTTAAGACTGTTTGCAAGGAAGAATTGAAAGACTTCATTGAATTGCCTCTAATCCATTATCTTGTCTCCCTTTCAACCCCCAGATTTTTTTCAGAACTGCTGTCTAATTATGCCTCTTCCATGTTATACCTGTGAAGTTAATTTTTATACCCAATTGTAAGACTTTCCATTTATCCCTAATAAATTCCATCTTGTCAAATTTATTCCAATGCTCCATCCGAGCCTACAAGTTTATTTTAGGTACTAACTGTGTTAGCAATTGCTCCCAGGTAGGTAGCATCTGCAAATTTGATATGCATGCCCTTTACATTTTTATCCATATCATTGATAAAAATGTTAACAGCACAGACCAAGCACAAATATTTAGAATACTCTACTGAAGACCCCCTGCCAAGTTGACATTGGATAATTATCAATTATTCTCTGAGTCTGGCCATCTAATTAGTTCTGAATCTATATGACTAAATTTCATCTAACCCATTACTTCCCATTTTCTCCAAAAGAATAGCATGAGATATTCTATTTAAAGCTTTGCTAAAAATCTAAGTAAACTATATCCACAGCATTCTTAATTTAGTTTGCCATAACCTGTTCTTGATGGAGTCATGTTGACTCTTTGAATTACTGCTTATTTATCTATATGTTTACCAACTATCTCTTTAATGATCTATTATAGAGTTTTCCTAGGAAATAATATGTGTAAAGTAGATGTATATGAATCAAGTTCACTGGCCTATAGTTTGGACACTCCTTTTTTTTTAAATCAAGACATCTTTCTCCAATATTATGTCATCTCTCTAGTTTCCAGTGGTCTTTCAGATTATCACTAATATTGGCTCAGCAATTACATCTGCCAGGTCTTTCAGGATCCGAGTATGTTTCATCTAGGCCAAGTAACTTGAATTCATCAAGGCCAACATAAGACAACACCTAATTTCCCTTTCTCTTTTTTAAAATGTATTTTTATTGATATGTTTTATTTTTGCATTACAAAGATTTATATATTACTTCCACTTCACAAGAGGTCTTTTATAACTAAGTAAAATAATACAGTGACCTTGTCTTAAAGTTTATTCAACATTTCACAACTGAAGAGCTCCCTCAAATCTCAGTATTTAAAAAAAAATAACAGATATCTATCTCTCCTTTCTACCTCTCATCCCATTAAAAGAAAAAAAGCAAATTTCTTGTAGTAAATATGCAGCCAAGCAAATTATCCCAATAGCTGTATATATATATACACAAAACATATATATATGCATATATAGATATGTGAATATATGTGTATGTGTCTCATTCTATACCTTAACCCCATCACCTCTCTGTAATGGACAGCATTATTCATCATTGATCCCATGAAATTATGAAAAGTCATTTAATTAATCATAGTACTTATGGCTTTCAAAATTATTTTTAAAGTGTTTTAAATTGTTCTGCTGGTTCTGTGCATATAATTCTTCATTAGTTTATCAAAGTCCTCAAAATTGTTTTAAAAATATTGATATTATTGTATGAATTGTTCATTCTGAGTCAGTTCATATATTTTCCATGTCTTTTTTTAATCTTCTATTTTTTTTACTTTCTACAGCAAAATTTTTCTTCTTCTTCATGGTTCCTTACTATGTCTACAAGTGCTCTGTTGGGGGCAGCTAGGTGGCACAGTCGATAGAGCACCGGCCCTGGACACTTATTGGCTGTGTGACCCTGGGCAAGTCACTTAACCCCAATTGCCTCACAAAAGAAAAATAAAAAGGAAAAAAATAAGAAAAAAAAATGTGCTCTGTTTCCTATGTATGTATATACACATATATGTATATATATACATATATTTGTTTATTCATTTATTCTTTTTTTTAACTTTCCCCCTTACTCTTTTACCCTATTCAGTTACCATCAACATCTCATTTCTCCTCTTCATGGCCAGACTTCTTTAAAAAGTTGTCTTTAAATGATGCCTACACCTCTCATCAATCCCCTTCTATTTGGGTTCTATTTCATCACTGTATTAAAACTGCCATTTTGAAAATCACCTGTAAGCACCTAATTGCCACATCCAGTGGATTTTTTTAGTTCTTTGATTTCTCTGCAGCATTTGACATTGCTAATTACTGCTTCCTAATGAATACTTTTTCTTCCTTTGGCTTTGGAGATACCACACTTTTCAAGTTCTCCTATTTCTAACTGCTCTTTCTCTTCATTTGCCAACTGTTTATCCTTTCTGATTCTTTATAGGGGATGCTCCTTCAGGTTCTGTCCTTAGTCATCTTCTGTTCTTCCTCTATGTTCTATTCATTAGTATATTTTCAGGATCATATCAATGCATATATGCCTGGGCACATAGTAGGTACTTAATACATTTTTGTTGATTGTCACTTTAGCAAGAAAAATGTCACCACGTTGGGTATGCAATGCTCACTAAGTAGAATGCCTCCCCAGGGACCTGGCCTACCATTGCCTACTATGTGAGTATAGAAACAAGTTTTGTTTTGTTGAGACCTTGAGAACAGTGGTCACTCCAGCAGAGATCAACAGAGATTCATCAGGTCCTGATACACATTCAAAACCTAGCTGCCCAATAGAAAAGAACTAAGTAGCTTTTCTTTCCCCCCTTAGCTTAAGGCCTCTCTCTGCCTAGAACAAACAATAAGGTAATGTTTGTGAGGTTTTAAATAAACCAGATTTCCAGTAACAGCAAATGATTAATTACACAATTATTTCATTCTCTACTACTAATCATTCTTCAGATCTTTCAGCTAACTCTAGATTTTGCAATGTTTTTTTTAGACATCAACCAATGTTTTTCTCTTTTAGTAGCAATGCATAACAAATACATGTTACTATATTGGACCCTTCATATTAGGAGAGCTTTAACATTCATCTTTAGGGGATCTCTTATAGAACTCTACTAACATTAAAATGAAATACTATGCCAAATAAAATCAGGACTGTAAAAATGAAGCCCTACTGAGTCTATTTTTCTTTCAGCATTTATGATTCCTCCAAAATAAATTATTTGCCATTCATACTTCATTCTGTACAGATACCACCAGAGACTTGTCCCTACATATGAAAGTGCTTCCATTCGCCGATTTGAAGAGGGACGAGTTGACAACATCAGGTCGGCAACTCCTGAAGCATTGGCTTTTGTGAAAGCAATGATTGATGAAAAATCATCTGTACCGGTAGGTGTAGCTATTTTAGTTGGACTTCAGAAATAATCCATGCTGCTTCATCTCCAGGGAGAAACTGCATGGCAATTCCATGCAGCTTAGTCACTTCGTTCCTTTCTGATAGGCCTCTATGTACTGTCCTTTACTGAGTAATGCCTTAAACCTCTTATATTTTATATAATTCTGATCTGTTGGCAGGACTCAGAGAAGATGTTTCTTTTAAAAGAGGCCATCAGGGCTCAAACAGAATATACTGTTTTGGTGAGTGATATCTTTGCTTTTTTTTTTTTTAATCACAGGAATTAGAACCAGTGTTAATTAAAGACAATATGACAGAGCTTGGCAACTAACAGACATCAACAGAGCCTGGCAAATATTGGCACTGAAAAAACAGAGACTCTACTTTCATGTTTTATTGTATCAGATTAGATATATAGGTAGATACACAAAGAGCTACACATACGAACTATATGTATGTAATTAATAATAATTTAGACCAGCATGGACAGAAGTTTGCCTTTGTGCTATCAATGAAAAAGGCATCTTCGGGGCAGCTAGGTGGCACAGTGGATAAAGCACCGGCCCTGGATTCAGAAGGACCTGAGTTCAAATTCGGCCTCAGATACTTGACACTTAACTAGCTGTGTGACCCTGGGCAAGTCACCTAACCCCCATTGCCCTAAAAAAAAAGAAAAAAGAAAAGAAAAAGAAAAAAGCATCTTCAAGCACATTAAAAGAGTAAACAAGATTTAGGAGAAAATGTTTTCCTGCTTCAGAACTCACTTTATATACAAAGTACAAACATTGAAGTCTACTGTTTAAGTTATTTCTTTATTTGGACCTAATTTTTAGCTTAGTGCCTTAAAATCATTCTCATCTATTCTTTAATGTACAATCCAAGTAGGGAGCATATTGTTGATCTAATTCAAGATTATATACGTGCAAGAAAGTAAAAAGCTTAATTTCTATTTTTAAAGTCTTAAATTCATTCTTTTCACTAATTCAGACACAATGAACTCTCCTCCCAATTCAAACAAATTAATAAAATTTTACAAGACCTGTAGAGATGGAAATACATTCTCCTTTACTAATTGCCATTAATGACCCCAATCAATTAACTATTAGCAAATATTTATTATTCAGTCATCTGCTATGTGCTAGGCACTGCTCTAGGTATTGGTAATACAAGTTCAAAGAGTGAAAAAATCCCTGACAAGGAGCTTACAATCTAATAGTGAAGATAAACAAGTACATACATATATACATAGCATAAATGTAAAGTAAATTACAAATCTATACAAAATAGTTACAAGATAGTTTGAGGAGGGCAGGCACTTGTAGTTGGGGGATCAGAAAAGGCTTCAGAAATCAGGAAAGAACCTCTTAAAACAAAGAAAAAATCTTTACTATAGAGATTTAAACAGAAATTGTGTCCCAAAAGTCTTAGTGCAGTTCTAAGCCCTAATAGCTTTAAACTATACTGAGACTTTTAGGATACCCTCTGTAATTGATGAATTTAACATGTATATTTGAAAAGTAGTAATAGTTGCATACCATTCCATTCTTCAACATAGAATTAAGTGATTTTTAAAATGATGAGACCCTCTAATTCAGTTCTATTTCATTCACTCAAACCTAGAATAACTATTGTCAAAACCCCTATAGGCAACCTATTGACTCATAAAATAAGTGCAGTTTATTATGACTTCTGTTTTTCCCATTTTGTAGGATTTAACAGTGACACTGACATCATATAAATATAGAACTCAATAGATCTAATTGAGCACAATATTACCTTGGGTGCCTCCTCAAAGGTTACTATTAGTTTGCCATTTCCATTAAGACATGACACTGATATATTTGGTTAGGAAATTTACACAATTTATATGATGAAAGAGACTTTAAAAATCATTAAATTAGTTTTTCCTTCTGGAGAAAGTCAAGCTAATCACTTCTAAGAACCTGGTTCTAGATTTAACCACATGGACTTCTAGGTATAAGAAAGAGTTGCCAACAGTTCACCAAACAGACTAAACTGCCAGCCATTCAAACACTGTATTTCTCACCCTTTGGATCCTCATTGGGGAATTGAGGCTACACAAATCAGGGCTAAGTAGTCTTAAACTGTAGTCTTTTCTCTTGTTCCTGTAGTACAATTTCATTATTGCTAGAAGCAGGTCCTAAATGCATCTGGACCAATGGCATACCAACTTTCAATAGCCTAATTGAGTTTTTCTCCTTGCCTATAGCCTGGTCTCATGTGTAAAAATCTCAATAATACATCAGTGATGCTTTAGAAGTTCCATTTTCAATCCTTTAAATAGAATTGCAGCTTCCGAGGTATTAGTCCTAGAAGTGAAATGGGGACATAGCCACAATCCTTCCAAGTACCTGCTGACTTTATCACTGTCAATTGGTAGACCAACCATAGTTAATTAGACTGACTTCAAATTATTAGCATCAGAATCATGCAGTAGTATTTCTATCCCTGGTCATTAAAAACAAAAATAGGCTAAGTATCATGGAAAGAAATGTGCTAGATAGAGGAAGAGAAACAATTTTGGAAGCTAGTAAATCTGAGTTTTACTGAATGAAATGGAATGGGATTAGAGTAGGGAAAGAAAGAGAATGGGACAGACTAGAGAAAACAGCAGAATGGAGTAGAGAAGAATGGAATAGAACGGAGTGAAGTATATCAGAATGGAATCGAATAATCTGCATCACAGACTTTCGGCTCTTCCTCTCATTCTACCCAGGCCATCACTGGTATGGCAATTGACAATCATTTACTGGGGCTGAGGGAAATAGCCCGAGAACTCTACAAAGAGCTGCCGGAGATGTTCACAGATGAAACATATTTGACAAGCAATCGATTTGTCCTCTCAACCAGCCAGGTAGGAGTTTGGAATCACCAAGAAATCGAATAGTTTTACTGTGGTCACCTTTCTGGTGAAATGCTATATAATACCCCAATTTTGAGCTATTTCAATTTTATAACTCATCCTGATTTCAAGTAATCTATAGTGAAATTTAGAAATAGTGGCATCCATTCAATAACCTACTGAAAATAATATTGTACCAGAAATTGCTATATCTAAATTCCAGTCTGGGCTCTGTTACTGATGTTAAGCCCAACTGCAAGTCACTTAATGCCTCTGTACCTCAGTCACACCCCCTATAGTTATAATACTTCCCTGCTAAGTCTCTTACAGAGATATTATTGGACTAAATGAAACTCAAGCTCCTCCATTATAATTAATAGAATCCCATAGTTAAAAGGAATTTTCACAGATCACATGGTCAATACCCTTTCCTTCAAGAAATTTTATACCTAATTGAGCCCAGAAATATGAGCCTTCAGTTTGCTTTCTGTACTTTGAGTTCCTATAAATTCAATGTATTAAATGTAATAATAATGACTCATTATTTAAATTATCATTATGTTCATGTTTCTAACAATTTTATGAGCCATAAAGTAAACAGAAAGCAAAAAAAAGAATGAAAAAGAGAAAATAAAACTTTGATCTAATATTCCCAACTTAGCTTGCTGTCATGCTGTTTTAGAATTATCATTCACAACTAAAAAACACAATGTTTCCCTAGAGAATCAGCTCCAATGAGAGAGGGAATACCCACAGTAATCAATTTATTGAAAGCCTGCCTTATCTACGTAAGGATGGGTATATGCAATAAAAGGGACTGATAATATTGTGTTGGAACATAAAAACCTACTAAGTAATTTGATCTTGTCATAATGTCTGTGGGTTTGCAGACATGAGTAAATGCAACAAGAATACCACGACATAAATTCTCTGGGAAACCATCCATGGGCAAAAAGTGCTATTGAATGGCTTTATGGCCTTGGGCTGTTGCACAGCACATTTATCTGACAATTCTATGACTCTATTAGCAAGACTAATGGTTTGTTCTACTCCATTTAAAAGCCAAGTGTCACTTCTGAAGGCCCAAGTACACAACTCCTGAAATTTACAGATTTAAAACAAGCCCTAAACTCCATCACAGGAGAAATGCTTATTTCTGGTGCCAGTTAATAAATGTAGTTTGGGCGTGTTTTTTTAAAAACAATAAAATATTTATGTTTTCACTGTCTTAAGAAACACATTTCTTTACTTGATGATTTCTAGATTACAAAATATCAATTTCCAAATAGACCTCAGCATATTATTAGGGTAACTAAAACTCTAATCCATGGAAATCTTTGAGATTTTTAAAGCTGTGTTCAGAATCAAGCCTAAGTCCTAGGGGGAAAAATCCATCCAAACAGTGCTAATGGTAATTAAGTAGGGTGAACAACAAACTGACAGGTTAGATTGGGTTGGGTTGGGTTTTTGTTGTTTTTGGTGAGTGTTGTCATTGCATTGTTCAGTAATTGGTACTCTTGGACCTTGATTCTTGGTGAGCATAGTTATTTTATAGTTCAATAATTGGTTTTCTTGAACCAGATTTTTGTTATGCCACAAATTACTCCCTTTTAGAATGATATTAATTCTTTGAGGCCACCAAAGTACCTCTTAGGAAATTACTATAGTATTTGCAATGGTGAACTACAATGCAGCTTCCACCAGATCCTACTCACTCTGAAGCAGTAGATTACACACTGACCCTCTAACCCATAATGGCTGTGTGACCCTGGACAAGTAACAACCTCTCAGGGCCCCAGGCTGTTCTCTAAGACTATAAAATTGAAGAGAAGGTGAAGACCTGCAAAATCGCTCATCTGGTGGTTTTAAAAAATTGACAGTTAAATGATCTCATTGCTATGGGTACTCTCTACCATGGTGCAGATTGTAACCCATGTGAATCTTGTTCATTTCTTCCCATTGTATCAGCTTCATATCCTAAGTGCCCAGCACAAAAGTTCTTGACCTGGGGAACAGGAACCCTATGGTCTATGAATAGATTTCAGGGGAGTCTGTGGACTTGAATGGGAAAAAATATATCTTTATTTTCACTAATATTTGGTTCCCTTTGCAATACTATGCACTTTATTTTATGCATTTAAAAACACTGAGAAGGGAGTCCATAGACTTTGCTAGTTTGAAAAAAGATGTCCATGACACAAAAGAAGTTAAAAATCCCTGACCTAGGATTTCGTAGCCTAATAAATGCTTATTGAATTGAATCAAATCATACAAATTATTAATTACTTTCCTTTCAGAATCATTTAATTCTAAAATGTGATTCTTCCCCCAGGTGCCAACAACAATGGAGATGTTTTGCTGCTATGGTCCTGTAGTCCCTAATGGTTATGGCACTTGCTACAATCCTCAAGCAGAGCATATATTGTTCTGCATCTCCAGCTTCCATGACTGCAAAGAGACTTCTTCTGTCAAGTTTGCTAAAGCCATAGAAGAAAGCCTCCTTGAAATGAGAGATCTATGTAGCAAACACAATACTGTGATAGCAAAGCCACCAACCAAACAGGAAAAAAACCCAAAACCCCAAGAAGCAAAGAAGCTCTAATTCTTTTCTCTGCATCACTAGGCAGTTTCTACTACTCCTTGTGTTCTGCAACCTCCAAACCCCTAAAACCTATAGTCTACCCCAGATTTTGGCAACTTCCCAATTCTTAGGACACACTGCTAAAATTATGCTGAGGCATCATGAGAAGCTAAACCATTGTGAAAGGGAAAATGCCATTAATTATATGTTAGAAGTACAATATCTATTCAAGGTTCAAACCAGTCTGTGCCCTGTGAAATGCTTCAGTCTTTGCTCTGTAGTCAGCAATCAAGGGTAGGCTTGTTAAGTTGAAAGTGGTCCTGCTGAGGATATAGAATGTCTATGTATGGTTGTGGAGCCTCTGAGCTTTGTTTTTTATTACTTATTCCAGTACAACACCTACCCAAATAATGTTTTACATGGCAAAAAATGAGTCATCCTATTCTAAATGGCAACCATAACTAAATCCATTGTTAAATGAATAGAAATGGCATCAGATTTATGATTTTTTTAGGGATGGAGATTCAAATTCCATATTATTGATTCACATGGTTTAAGAGTGTCATTTGAGAGAGAGAAATAGAGAGAGAGAGAGAGAGAGAGAGAGAGAGAGAGAAAGAGAAAGAGAACCATTACTAAGTTATATGATGCAGTGATTCCCAAGAAAGTCCAGGTCTATTAAGAATATGATGCCTTGGGGCTGGAAATCAATCCTCCCTTTCTTGTCTTAAGAGTAGTTTGGGGCACAATATTGAAAATCTAGATCTGCTGCTTATAAAAGAAAGGGAAGACTTCTCACTATGGCTCTCACTTCATTGCCTTTTCACTCCCACCTGTGGAGAGAGATGAAAACCTAGAAGACATATTAGTCAGTTAGAGATGAGTGAAATGCAGAGGCAGGGAGCAAAGTGTCATTTTAATGGGACACTGTCCATTTCATTGGCTGGGGGGCTTTGGAGAGGGTAGTGATCATTAGCATTTCTTCAGAGCACTCCTCTCCCCCTCCAGATTTTACCCACATACATCTTAAAATGCAACAAAAAAACCCATACCAACAAAAACCATTATGGCTAGTCTTTTTAAGTGAGGTTGTTTGCATTGGGGTTTGGGTTTTGCTGGACTCAAATTTCCAAATTAAAGCTGAGTTTAGAGACAGGGCTCCACTTATCATACAAATGTTATTGCTGCCATGTGGAATTCTATTGTAATATACATAATGACTCATTAGCTACACTCTGCTTTTTAAAATCAAGACCAAATGTATTGATTTTTGAAGGATGGCTTTCTCTTCTTATTCTTCCCCCACCTGAAGTTGTAATTTTCTTTGCATGCCCAGTATTTAGCAAAGTGCCTGGCACATATGTCTCTTAATATAATGCTTGTTGACTCAAAAGGCTTAAATCGTTTAAGCTGTATCAGGATTCTCCATCTGGTATGATTTACAAGTAACAAATTCACTATATTTCAAAGGCATGGATCTGTTTGAAGCAGCAAAGACTCAAGTATTTACTAGGCTACCTCGCTATTAATGGAAAGGCATATCTACTTCTTGCATAGTCACTCTGTGATTCTATGAAATGCTTTTTGTGTTTCTTAAGATGGTTAATTAACACAAGGCTGTTTGAACCAAACTCATTTTTACCATTATTTGTGATAGAATGTAAACATATATTACCTGTGCAAAGCTGTTAACTAGATGCTTAATATATGTTTTGATGTTAGATACACATTTTTATACACTTGGAGAGTTTTAAGTATAGCGTTTTGACTGGCAGGAAATAATAGCTTTTCCCTTAGAGGAAGGGGACAGAAAGAGACCTGTCTAGTCCAAGAAAGGTTAGAAAATAGCAAATCTTATGCAAAGCAAAAACTGAGCCATAATGATAGGAATATTTTTAGGTGGCACCTCCTATACGTGTACCCAAAGAGAAGAGTCAATAAACCTGGAGATTCGTTCTGAAATGAAGCTAATTTAAATGTATGTGACTTTCCTAGATTCCCTTTAATTTGCCAAAATATAGAGTTGATATTTTAGTCCTATTTTTATAAAATAGTATAGATTATGGCAATGTGTAAATTGTATTTATAGCAGCTCACTTTTAAGTTATAGTTTTGTGCTTTAAAAAATGTGTGTATATGTATGACGAAAAAACTATATTGATAAACATGACAAAATATTTAAGAAAGATAAATCTGTATTCAATAAAAGCAAAGAAAGAAAGATGTCACTTGCTTTCATTTTATAATAGCTGTATTGTGCTTTGTTTGGTATTGTCCTATAAGTTATGTCAAACAGTATCTCTAGTGACCAATCAGATATTAGGACAGGCCAGAAAAATGAAAGGTGGAAAAATGTGTTTCCCCTATTACACTGCAAGATGACAAGAATGGATGGATGCCTTAAAATAATAGCATCATCCTATAATAGTGTTGATAGAAGACTTGGATGATAAGACGATCGATAGTATAAAGCTTCAAGAGCTTTAATTGTTTAAAATGAGAGAACCAGAACCAGACGGAGACAGAAACAAAATCAAAGGCAGAATTGATATGTAAATACACAGAAATCGACATTCAAGTATCACGTAGTGGGGAATGTACCAGGATAAGAGTCAGAAAGCCTTTCTCAACTCTGCCACTAACTTGCTATGTGACTATGGGCAAGTAAATTAATCTTAGCCTGTTTTCTTTCTGTGAAATATGGATAATATAAAACCTTACTCATCTGCCTTGTAGGAGTATTGTGACAATCAAATGAGATGACATATTAGTGAGTGAATGAATGAAAAAGCATTGTCAGGCACTGTGCTAGCACATAGTATATGTGAAAGCACTTAGAAAAGGTATAAAATTATATAAATGTATTATTTTACTGTGTATACAACATTCACAACAGTAACCAAATATTCATTCCCTATTCCTATGTAGCATTACTCAACCTCAAAATAGAAGGGAACAGTTCAAAAATTCCTCCCAATTTAAGACCAGGCTCCCCTAGAATGCTTTAGTAGCAGAAGTGTTATAGACTTTTCTTTTTTAACCACACCTGTGGTTCCATTGGAATAGAGAGCTCCTGGTGAGGAACTTCCTCTGCCAATGCAGATCACCACCATTTCTGAAAGTCTTAGAGGATTGGGGAGGGGGGGGGCACTGAGAAGTGATTTGTCCAGGGTTATAGAGCCAGGATGTATTTCTGGACTTCCACCCAGGTCTTCCTGAGCCTGATGCCATCTCTCTATCCACCATGCCCCTTATTTGCCACATTCTTCCTAAATAACTGGGAAATAACGGACAGTAAAAGAAACAGAATAGGTGAGAGACAAACACACTAACCTCCTTGATCTTAGCTTGAGGAAATATGCCATTATTTATCACTCTTCTCTTTTAGTTTAATATTGCTTGTGTGTTGAGTACAGGAGATAAAAATAACATATAGAGAAGAGTGCTCCAGGTGACTGCCAAAGCAGTCTGAAACAAGAACTAATAACTTCTCTAAATTAATCTTAAGTTTATACCCCTACGGAGGAAGAATATTGATCTGTGTGTCATTTGAAAATTCAAGATTCCTGCCCCTCTCCCTTTTCAGTCATTCCCTGTAAGCATCCCTGTAGTGGGATGTCAATGTCCAAATCAAGAGAGAAAAGCATTCACCTCTGCCTGCCTCATCATTTCTTATAGAACAATAGTATCCCATCACATTCATATACAACTTGTTCATCTATTCCCCAATTGATGGGCATTCCATAATTTCAACTCTGCCACCAAAAAAAAAAAAAGTTGCTATAAATATTTTTGTACATGTAGGTAGGTCTCCTTTGCTTTTTGTTATGATCCCTTTGGGTATAGACCTAGTAGTGGTATTGCTGGATCAAAAGGTATATTCACTTCTGGGAGAAATTTCTGCCAACTTTCCATTTCCTCTCCAAATATCTAAATCCTACTCACACTAACTTTAGCTCCTGATTTTCTATGAAGCTTTCCTTGACCTCCCCAGTCTACAGTGATTTCTCCTCATCCTCCCTCCTCCCTCCATTTCGTATGGCATTTAGGATCATGGCACTCATTAGCAGTTGTCTTCCTTCTATGCTATATTAATGGTTATCTTGTTGATGCTATATTTTTTGTCCTTCCTTCAGGACTTAAACTCCATGAGGCAAAGACATGAATAAGGCATTTAAGTTCCATGAGGCAAAGTATGAATTCGAATCTTTCTCTTTTGTAGAAGCAATCACACAATGTCTTACACAGATCAATTAATCAACACCCACTTGGTTAAGTGCCTACTATGTGCAGGCACAATTCCAGGGAGTGGGGTGATACAAAGATAAAATGAAACAGTCCCTGCCCTCAAGGAACTTACATTCTATCAGAGGAGCAAAAGAAGGGCTTAAAACCACACCTAGACTCTAAGGGCACCCTGTCCTTCTAAATAAATAAATTGTCTTGAGTTAAGGGAACTAGTAGCTGGGAAGGGAAGGAGGAAGGGATCCGGAAAGCCCTAATGCAGAGGGTCTCTCGAGCAGTTTTGAAGGAAACAAGGGATTGTAAGTATCAGCAGCGAGGAGAGAGGCATTCCAGGTATGGAGAATTACTGCAAAGGTTCGGAGATGGCGTTCAAGAAACAGCAAAAAGGCTGCTTGGGCTGGAGCATAGAGCGCTAGAAGGGGAGTAATGTATAGAGTTGCAAAGACAAGTTGTAAAGGCTAACGGGAGTAACTTTTGTTTGATGCTAGAGAAGATAACAAGGAGTCACAGTAGTTTTCGCAGAGGAATGACATCGTGAACCGGATCCATTAAGAACGTCGGAGCTTGCACTCGTCACCCTGTCCTCGGCGTCTGATTTCTTCAACTTCCTCTTGTTGAATGAGCATCGAGTCTACACTAGCCCATCATCTGCCCCCACCACCCCTTCCCCCGGCTTTCTGTCAGCACAAACTTCATAAGGCCGCCTTCTATGACTTCATTGACCAGGCCCAGGCGGAAATGCGGCACAGGGCACAGGCCCAGTCTGTGCCTGGAAGCCCGGCAGCTGTCCGGCAAACTCCAAGTGGGTCTGCTTTCCAAGGGTCCCCTCTCCTCGGGCCCTATTTTATCCCTGGACTCCTCTCTGCCCGCCCTGACTCCATCTAACCAGAAGAGGCCCCAGCCCTAGCCACTTCGGCCACTCCCGAAGAGAGGCCATTTTGTCCCCTGCCCCACCTACCCTCCCTCGGCCCGCGCCACATCTGCGCCTGCGCCTACACCCAGTCCTGCGCCAGCGCTTTCCAAGATGCCGAGGAAAGCTCTCGTCTTCATGCGCTATGGTCCCTACCGCTCCTTGAACCTGACTGTGGAGCACCGCACCTTCCGCCTGCAGGGCCTGCTAGGTGAGCGCTGCCTGGCGGGGGCGCGCGGGGCCGGGCCCAACCCGCGAGGGGCAGGGCGGCGCAGCCACGTGCTCCAGAGAGCTGGGGGAGGGGGGTGCGGAGAGCGGGCTGGAGGCCGGAAGGGCGAGGTGAAACCTACGACACCTACCGGATGGGCGGCCCCGGCCCAGCCTCTGTTTGCCTCAGAATGGAGGCGCAGATGAGATGACAGTTGTAAAGCGCCTAGCACAGAGCCTGACACACAGTAAGCACTGTGTAAATGCTCGGCTCCTTCCTCCCTTCTTCCTTCCTTCCTTCCTCCCTTCCTCCTTCCCCTCTCTTCCTTCTTTCCTTTCTTTCTAACTTCTTCCTTCGCTCCCTCCCTTCCTTCCTTACTCCCTTCTTCCCTTCTTCTTTCCCCTTCTCTTCCTTTCCTTCTATTCTTTCTTCCTTTTCTTCCTAACTTCTTCCCTCCCTCTTGCCTTCCTTCCTCCCTTCATTCTCCTTCCCTTCTTTCCTTCCTTCTTTCCTCTTCCTTTTCTTCTTCTCCCTTCCTTTCCTTCTTCTCTTCCTCCCTTCCTTCTTCCCCCTTACTTTCCTTCTTTTCTTTCTTCCCTTCCTAATTTCTTCCTTCCCTCGCTCCCTCCCTCCCTTCCTTCTTTCTCCAAAGGGCAGAATAAAAAGAAATGGGTTAAATTTGCAAAGACAATTAGTGATGTGAGGGAAAACTTTCCAACAGTTATAGCTGTCCCAGAATGTAAAGGTCTTGCCTTGAGAATTATGGGTTCACACTCCATGGTGGGTTCACACTTCAAGCAGAGGCTAGATGGCAACTCTGGTATGTCATAGGCGTGATATAGGTTGGACTAACTATCCACAGAGATCTCTTCCAACTCTACAGTTCTATGATTAATACAATTGTTTTCTATGTCTTTCCAAAAGTCCTTCCTGAAGGACTCAAATCAGTAGAGCCTCCTAGGACCTCTTCTTTATCAAAAGCGGTTCTTCCATTCAATTAGACAATAAAAATTTAGTAAATACCTACTCTGTGCCAGGCACTATGCTACTTGTGGTTCAGATCAGAGTTGGCTTAATGAGGAACCCAATCTTTACTTCTGGTGACCACACCAGTACCCTTTCTGTTAGGTCTTGTGCAGATAAAATAATTAGGGACAAAGATACAGTGAAAATATCTGCCTCAGGACAAATCTCTGCTGCCCTTGTCTTATGAGGTTGAGCTATTTAAGCCTCAGAGTTTTCCAAGGTGAAAAGAGAATTCTTTTATTCCTGAAAGGACTTTCTCTTACCATTTCTATTTCTCTGTCTTTTGCCCCTTCTGATTTTCAGCTTTGTAGAAGTCCAAGAGGTACCTTCTTATAATAACATCAGGGGTAAATGAATTTTCAGAACTTTGTATGTATACAATTTGGATCTAAAAACAAGGTATTTCTATAAAAATCCTAACCTTACTCATCTGCTGTAAAGAATTAATTGTTATTTGAGTTTTTTTGCGCACTGGCCTGGGGCTCCACTAGCAGGATGCTCCACCCACTGGTTGTAGCCTACTATTTTCTGTCATTTCATATTGACCTCAGAGGTATGCCTGACCTTTCCTGAACTTATCTTTGCTTTAATCAATTTGAAAATTCATCTTTCATTATTACATGTAAATAAAATAGTTCAACAGAAATTATCCCAATCATGACTCTATACTCATTTAATTCAATAAACATTTATTAAATGTCTACTATATGAAAACATTATGGTAGGAAATGGGATACTAAGATGAAACAAAAAGCTGCCCCTTCCCTCAAGGAGTTTATAATCTTAGAGTAAGAATCAATCAATACACAAATATCTCTTAAATATGATGTGCCAAAATATCAAAAAGAACTGTTATCATAATTCAATCCCGCAGATATTAAGCACCAACTGCATGAAAGACACTGTGCTAGGTGTTTTGCCAAAGACAGAAACAAGGGCGGCTAGGTGGCGCAGTGGATAAAGTACCTGCCCTGGATTCAGGAGGACCTAAGTTCAAATTCAGCCTCAGAAACTTGACAATTACTAACTGTGTGACCCTGGACAAGTCACTTAACCCTCATTGCCCCACCCTCCCAAAAAAAGACAGAAACAAAACAATTCCCATCCCTAAGAATCTTAGATTCTTTTGAAAGATAACTATATAGTGAATTTGCAACTCAGAAAGATGTAAGAAATTTTAAGAGAGGGACTTACAGCTCTCCAAAGAAAGATTCCTGGAGGTAGTATAAGCTGAGCTGAGAAGAGGGAGATTTTACCAAGTGGAGATGGAGGTAGGTAGGCTATTCAAGGAACAGAAATCAGTATGTGCAAAGGCAGGTAGATCAGAAAATACTGGGTGACCAGTATGGCATAACTAGAATGCAGAGTGTATAAAGAATAGCGATATGTGATATGTCTGGATAAGTAGATTGGAGGGCAGCTAGATGGTGCAATGGATAAAGCACCAGTCCTGGATTCAAGAGGACCTAAGTTCAAATCCAGCTTCCAAAACTTGACACTTACTAGCTGTGTGACCCTAGGCAAGTCACTTAACCCTCATTGCCCTGCAAAAAAAAAAAAAAATTTAAAAAAGATTGGAATCAGATTTTGAAAGACCTTTAATGCCAGCTAAGGAACTTATATTGTGTGCATTAAGGAATGAGGATACAATGGAGTTTTTGTGTTGTTGTTTGTTTTTTTTTTTTTTTAACAGAGGGATGACCAATAAGACTCTGAATTAGGAATATTACTATGGCAGTTAAGTGTGAAGGATAGATTGGAGAGAAAGGAGATGAGGCAGAAAGGTACAGTGGGGAGCTATTGTGATAATCTAGGCAAGAGGCCCTGAGCTTGGGTGGTATTAGTAGAAGTGTGAAGAAGGTACATGAGAAAGATTATTGTGATGGTACATACAGAACCCAGGAACTGATTAGATATGGCAAATAAGAGGAAACAGACAAAAGTTACTCTTAAGGATTTTTAGCTTATGTACATCAGAGAATGGCAGTGCCATTATTAGAAGTAAGGAAGTTAGGGGTAAGATGATAAATTTAGGATACCAAAGTAGCAATGTCCAAGAGGCAGTTTAAATGCAGAACTAGTGAATTCTGGCCAAGATGGTTGCCTGAACAGAGGCAGGCTGAGCATTTCCCCTATACCTACTCCACCAAAACCTGAAATTTTTAAAAAATTTGAAAACCAGACCAAATAATGAGTAAAAAAATCCAATCAAGAAACTAAAAATCCAATCAAGAAACTAAAATAAGTGATGTCTTTCTACCCCAGAACTGTACAAAAAGGTAGTCAGTAGCCCATGGATGACTGGAAAGGGGACCTCCAAAAAAACCAGCATCCAAACAAGCAAACATGGTGTAGCCTCCACCAGAGGTGGGCCAGGAACAAAGATAGCCTGTAGGGCTCTGTGTCCAGAAACAGCAGAAGTGGAGGGCTTCCAAAATCCCTTTTGAAGAGGGATAGGGTGAAAGAAGATGAATAATAGAATAAATATCATGGGGAAGGGAATAGCATGGAAGGGAAACTTATTTCCATTTCCTTCCCCCATTCACTTTACAGATGAGGAAACTGAGGAAAATTGAGTTCAAATTTGGCCTCAGATACTAGCCAGGCAAATCACTTATCCTTTTTTGCCTCCATTTCTTAATCTGTAAGATGAGCCAGAGAAGGAAATAGCAAACCACTCCAGTATCTTTGCCAAGAAAACCCCAAATGGGGTCAGGAAAAGTTGGACAACACTAAAACAACTGAACCAACAACAATAAACCAAAGAAACTACCACCAGTATTTTTAAATAGCAAAGTTGCAGGATATAAAATAAAATCACATAAATCATCAACCTTTGTACATATTACCAACAAAGCCCAGCAGCAAGAGATGGAAGGAGAAATTCCATTTAAAATAACTATAGACAATATAAAATACTTGGGAGTTTATCTACCAAGATAAACCCAGGAACTACATGAAAACAATTAAAAGACACTTCACATAAATAAAGTCAGATCTAAACAATTGGAATAATATCAGTTGTGCATGGGTAGGCTGAGCCAATATAATAAAAATGACAATTCTGCCTAAACTAATTTACTTATTCAGTGCCATACCAATCAAACTACCAAAAGATATTTTATAGAGCTAGAAAAAATAACAACAAAATTTATCTCAAAGAACAGGTCAAGAATTTTAAGGGAATTAATGAAAAATGCAAAGGAAGGGGGCTTAGCTGTACCAGATTTCAAACTATATTATAAGGTGGCAACCATCAAAACTATATCTGGTATTGGCTAAGAAATAGTGGTAGATCAGTGGAATAGATTAGGTACACAAGACACAGTAGCAAATGACCATAAAATCTAGTATTTTATAAACTCAAAGACCCCAACTTCTGAGAATGTGGAAAGATTGGGATACTAATTGGTAGAGTTGTGAACTGATCCAACTATTCTGGAGAACAATTTGGGACTATGCCAAAAGAACAATCAAATTGTATATACCCTTTGACCTAGCAATACCACTGCTAGGTCTGTATCCCAAAGAGATCATAAAAAAAAATAGAAAAGAAGCTAAATGCAGAAAAATATTTATAACAACTCTTTTTGTGGTGGCAAAAATTGGAAATTGAGGAGATGCCCATTAATTGGGGAATGGCTGAATAAGTTGCGTATGAATGTAATGGAATACTATTGTGCTATAAGAAATGATAAATGGGCAGATTTCAGAAAAACCTGAAAAGACTTACATGAACTGATGCAAAATGAAGTGAGCAGAACCAGGAGAACATTGTACACAGTAACAGCAACATTGTGCAGTGATCAACTATGACTGACTTAGCTCCTCTCAGCAATACAATGATCCAAAACAATTCCAAAAGATTCATGATGGAAAATTCTATCCATATCCAGAGAAAGAACTGATAGTCTTAATGCAGATTGAAACATACAATTTTCACTTTTGGGGGTGTTTTCTCCTTTTGCAAACTATAATTTCTTTTTGCAAACTATTCTTTCACAACATGACTGATATGGAAATATGTTTTACAAGATTTTTTGTGTGGAGTTTTTTTCCTTTTGGTCTGTTTCTTTCACAATATGACTAATATGGAAACGTGTTTTACATGATTACAAACATAAGAGTGAAGAGAAACTTGGAAAGATAAATTTAAGCAATTGTAAGGGACTGGTTATGCTAACATTCTAATACAGGGGAAAAAACAAGTGTTCTTTCAGATATTTAGTGTCTTGAAAGAGTATTGAGGGAATGAAATAAGAAAAACAGAGGACCTGTGGATGCATTGGTTCTATTCTAAGGATTTGAAGAAGGGAAGATAAAAAGAATACATTACTGTAGAAAGAAGAAAGGAGGTGAAACATGCTATTCTTATAATTGGGGGCCATGAAAAGAAAAGTATACAAACATGGAGGAGGTGGGAGAGTGAACATCAGTTGAACTTCACTGTTATTTGGAATGGAAAAAAGGTTAAGCACAAATATATGCACACAGTTTGGTGTAGGAATATATCAAACTCAAGAGGGAAACAAGAATAATGGGGGCAAGGGTAGGGATGGAGGTTGGGAAAGTTGCGGAAAGATAATCCCAGGGAGGGAAGTGTTGAATGCATAACAAAGTTCCTGGGGCAGCTAGGTGGCACAGTGGATAAAGCACTGGCCCTGGATTCAGGAGGACCTGAGTTCAAATCCAGCTTCAGACACTTGACACTAGCGCTGTGTACCTGGGGCAAGTCACTTAACCCTCATTGCCCACAAAAAAAACCAAAACCAAAACAAAACAAAAGTTCCTGATCTTGAAGAGGCATTTAAAAGAAAAGAAGTTAAATTAAAAGAATTAAAGGGGTACCCATAATGCAAACCAATTATGGTAATGAATGTAAATAGAATATTGTTGTACCATTAGCTAAATCAAAAGACAATTTCAGAGAATCCTAGATGGTATGAAACTGATCTAGAGTAAAGCAAGCAGAACCAGGAGACAATTTTCACAAAACCACATTGTTAAGAAAAAACACTTTGGAAAACCAAAGAACTTTCATCAATGCAGTAACCAACCATGTAGACCTCTCCCACTATAGGCTTATGTAGCATAACTTTAAATGGGCCCCCGCTGTGACTCAGTGACTCTGTGACAGTGACACTATTACTTCTCTTATTCTCCATTGCATACATATATATAATCTCTCTTGACAAGCACACTCAATTCCACATTTTCTCCCTCCGTACCACCTGTGTTAATGATTCTCAAATATCTCTCTCCTAAGCTTCAGACTTAAATATCTAGATGCATAGAGAATGTGCATACCAGCTTGCCCAATCAACACCTTAAACTCAAGTCAACTCAACTGATCAATAACTTAAACTCAATTCAGTCCAAAATTGAGCTCATTATCTCACCCTCTAAAACTTTCCGTCCATCCCACTTCATTATTTTTTTTTGTCTCTGATACCAGCATTCACCCTGTGTTACAAGTTCACAATTTGGGGATCTTTTTTTTATTCTTCCTTATCTCTGGCTTCTCATAGGCAATCAACCAGTTAGCAAGTCTTGCTGCCACTGTTTATGCAACCTTTATCAGGTCCCATCTCTCTGTTCCCATTTCCATCATCTTGTTACAGGTCCTTATTACCAAATTACCACCTGCCTGAATGTTGCAAATCAATATCTTAACAGGTCTTCCTCCTTCCACTCTTTTTTTCCTCCAGTCCATCTTTCATATAGATGCCAGAATAACTGAGTTGTCAGAGATGACCTATGAGGGAGAGAACAACATAATATCTAATAGGAGAGGGATTTGAGGTTGGATTAGAGAGCAATGCTGAAATAACTGACCATTGGCCAAGATTGAACATTGAATGGAGTGAAGATAGAAAGTGGATGATGTACTCATCAAGAGACCAGACATCACGATGATCAAGGAATGATCAAGAGAGAGAGAGAGTAGGACAGGAGATTGTGATGAAATATGAAATGGATATTTAACAAGAAATATTTGCTATTTTCCCTGCCTGCAGCTTTTCTTTGCCTAGTTCACTTATCTCCATCAGCTAATCCACTAATAGCTGCCAGTAGGAACTGACCCTTGAAAACAAAATCCACTCTCATTCAGCTGACAGATAAAGCAAATCACTCACGGATCCCTTGGAGCACATCAGCGATGGCCATTAATGACAGTGGTGGTTACATCTCCCTCCCATAGGGGAAGAAGAGAAATCTCCCTGTGTCTACCTCTTAACAATGACATGTAAATTACTGGCAGAGGGTGTGGAATAACTTTTGCAAGGTGTTCCAAAGAATTTTTCTATTTTTGTTCAGTTAACACAAATCCTACTTAAAGAATGAGGTGTCAGGTCTCAAAGAGGCCTTCCTTCTGTGGGGGGCTTAATAGCTTTAGGTTGATTTATCCAGAAGTTTAGCCAGAGCTTTTACAAATATGCCATTTCAGGGAAGAAATTTATCTGGCCTTTCTTTTCATACCCAACCAGTGGCAACTTTAAGAGCTTGAAAGACTGTTCCTCAGTGGATAATCAAGACATTTAAAGAACAATGCACTCTCATTAATGTTTAATAAATAGCTTGTTACCTCAAGTTCCCATTACTTTGCTTCTACCTTTATGCCCATTCATTCCCAAGCAAATATAAAGATGATAGACCTTTGTTGTTGTTCAGTCAGGTCTGGCTCTTCCTGACCCCATTTGGGGTTTTTCTTGGCAAAGATACCGTAGTGGTTTGCCCTTTCCTTATCCAGCTCATTTTACAGATGAGGAAACTGAGGCAAACAGGGTTAAGTGACTTGCCCAGGATCACACAACTAGTAAATGTTTTAGGACAGATTTGAAGTCAGTAAAGAGAGTTCCTGACCTCCAGGCTTGGTGCTCTTTACACTGTGTGCCACTTAGCTGCACCACGGTAGACCTATGAAGGTTAAAACTACGTTCTTTTAAAAAATAATAAATGAATGAATGAATAAATAAGTAAACTGTGTTCTCTTCTAGGGTTTTTTTGGAGTTTTTTTTTAGTAGGTGATCAGCTTTTATTGAATGTCCACCAGCCAGCAGATTTATAGAATCAGAGATTTTTCTTATCCTCTTTCCCCCTTGAAGATATCTTGTATTTCCTTGTGCAAATATTCTATCTACTTAGTTATGTACATGTTATTGCCCTAGCAGAATGTAAATGCCCTGTGGATAAGGACCTTAGAGATTATTTAGTCTGGAGATTCTTAATATGGGGTCTGTGATTTCAGTGTGGATCCATGAACTTGAGTGTAGGAAAGATCACACCTTTATTTTGTCATAATTGTTGTAATCCTATGTATTTTATTTTAAGCATTTAAAACATTATTCTGAGATAGGGTCCAAGGGGTTTCCCCAGACTGCTGGGGGGAGGGGGTCCATGCACACAAAAGGTTAAGATGCCCCGATCTGTTCTAATCCTTTCATTTTACAGATGGGGAAATCGAGTTCCAGAGAAATTCAATGTATAATTTATATATCATTTTATGTATTTATGTAGTAATAGTAAAATAACAGAGCTAAAATTTGAACTTAATCTATCACGTGCCCTTTCTACTACACTATACTTGTCTTTCAGCATCTCCTTCTCCCCCACCCCAAAAAAACCCTAAATACTTGGGGATCGTATGGTTCACTGTCACAAAAAAGGGTATTTGGAATTGTTCGGGGGTTTTTATTATGTTTTGAGATTCTCTGATATGTGATTTTATGGAAGATAGGTTAAGGAATAGAGAAGATACTTATAAACATTTTTCCATACTGTGCTCTAATTTAATTAGAAACAATTCAAAACCCTCCAGGCTTGGTTTTGATTATTCTATAGATTAAATAATATTTGCCATGTACAGAATGCTCTCTTGCTCTAACATGAAAAGCCTGTCATGATGCAGATGTGATCATTATCTCCCCCCACCCCCAAAAGGTTAATCAGAGGGTGGTCTACTCTATTTTTTAATTCCTTCAGACCCTCATTACTGAACATCAAATGAGAGTGCATTTCTAAGGGAATGACTCCAGTCACTGTAGGCAGTCATAAGGGGTCATGGAGACAAAAGTGTAGACCACCCACTTGCTACTTCCAAATATAATTGTACCTCTTCTCACCCTGTTGCTGTTGGCACTGTTGGAAGTGAAGGTATATAAGCCCACGTGAACCTGTGCCTACAAAAATCAGCAACTATAGCGGGCCTTGTTTGTGTTTAGGGCAGTTTAAAAAATAGCAATTGCTTCAATTCAACAAAGATTTCTTAAGCAATTACTACGTGCAAAGTACTGTGCTGGATACTTGGGGTACAAAGATGGGCCTGACAGAGAAAGTAGCTTACAGTGTAGGAGGGGAGAAAGGAGGGAAAGTGCCATTTACAAAAATAACTCTGATGCCAGGGGAGAGTGATAAGCACACACCAAAAAAGTTCCAGTCAATGTGCTCTGACCAGTTTGAGTCACAGATAATAAGATGATTGATGATCAGCTGGTGAGAGATCAAGAAGGGCTTCATGGAGGAGGTGACATTTGAATTGAAACTTAAAGAAAAGGAGGGACTTCCACAGATGGAGATCAGAGTGGTGGAGAGAGCATCCCTTCTAGCATGGGAATTGGCATGAACAAAGTCATGGAAATTGGAGAAAGGGGCAGGACAAGAATGGAAGACACAGAATAGTCCAATTTTGATGAAATGTAGACTTAATAATAGTAACTAGCATCTGTTATATATATATACATATTTCAGGTTTGTAAAGCACTTTACAAACAATAAATTAGTTTATCTTCACAACAACCCTGAGAGTTAGGTGTCTCCATTTTACAGATAAGGAAACTTGGGCAAAAAGGGTTAAGTGACTGTCCAGGGTCACACAGCTACTAAGTGTCTGAGACTGGATTTAAACTCAAGTCTTCCTGACTCCAGGTTCATTGCTCTATCCATTTCACCCCCAGCTGCTTAAGTTACTTCATGAAAAGAAGTAATATGAGATAAAGCTAGAAAAGGCAGGTAGATATCAAGTTATAATGGTTCTTGAATGCCAGGATCATAAAGTTCTCACTTTATTCTGTAGCTATTACAGAATATTAAGGGAAGCCACCAAGTGTTTTCAAATAGAAGAGTGATATAATTAGAATAGTACATTTGGAAAATTATTTGAACCGTGGCATGAAGAGCAGTTTCAAGAGAAGAGAGACTAGAGGCAGAAAAAAAAAAACCAAAGATTTTAGGAGAAAAGAGATGCAGATCTGAACTAGGATAGTTTTCATAAAAATGGGGAGGACAAACATGAGGGTTATTATGGAAGCATAATGAGTAGGACTTGGCACTTATTGATTATATATGTTGTGGATGGAGGGAGAATTGAGGGAAAGGAAAGAGACAGAGTAGGCACTGAGTGGGTCAGCCTTGGTTTCCTCCTTTGTAAAATGGGAATACCGGGGCAGCTTGGTGGCGCAGTGGATAAAGCACTGGCCTTGGATTCAGGAGGACCTGAGTTCAAATCTAGCCTCAGACACTTGACACTAGCTATGTGACCCTGGGCAAGTCACTTAACCCTCATTGCCCCACCAAAAAAAAAAATGGGAATACCATTTTAGCACCTACCTCCCAAGGTTGTTGTAAGGATAAAATGAGATATTTCCAAAGCATTTTGCACTATATCAATACTAGTCATCGTTAATAGCAGCAGCAGTACCACAGGTGGTGGTGGTGGTAGTGGTAATAGTAGTATACCCCACTTCACAGACTGGCTTTGAGATTTCAAACTGAGGTGAATGGGAGAATGGTGATGTCACCAACATAAGTTAGGAGGAAGGTTCTCAGTGGAAGAAATCCAGAGATATTAAGCTTGCGGTACCAATGAAAAGTCCAAGAAGAGCCGTCTAACAGCCAGTTGGAAAATGGGAACAATAGGTTATGGTTTGAGGTATTATAACAACTAGAATGTAGCTAACATTTATATAGCACTTTTAGGCTTGCAAAATTCATTACATTTATTCTCATTTGATCCATACAATAACCCTCTGAGATAGGTGCTTTATGATCCCTGTTTTATACATGAGGAAACTGGGGCTGAGAAATGACTTGCCCAGGGTCACACAGTTAGTATCTGAGGCAAAAGTCCTACCAGCCAGCTGCCCCTGTTGAGATGTTGTCGTCACTTCCAAAGAAATGATCATTGAGGTTATGGGAGTGGATGAGATCACTGAAGAAGAGAGAGTGTAGAGAGAAGAGGATAGAGGACAGAGCCTAGAGGGGGATACTTGCATTAAGGGTGTAGGTGGGGGATAAAGATGACAAAAGGAGACATCCAGGAGTTAGGAGGAGAACCACAAAAGGGAAGTGTCAAGGAAGGGGGTGGTCAACAGTGTCAGTGCTTCAAAGAGATCAGGTGGGGGAAGATAGAAAAAAACCCCACCATCGTACTTAGTGACCTTGGAGATATTTCTATATCACGGTGGAGACAAAAGCCAAATGGGAAAAGGCTTGAGGAGTGAGTGGGCTGAATTGGGATGAATTGGAGGCAGTGTCACTGCTCAGATTGAATTATTATCTTTACCAACCAAAGTCGGATGGCCTCGCCTTACAGTTTTCCTGGGCAGTTAAGAGCTGGAAGAGACTTTGTAGGCCAGGGTTTCTTAACCTTTTTTTGGGGTCATGGACGCCTTGGCAATCTTGTGAAGCCTATGGACCCTTTCTCAGAATATTTTTAAGTGCATAAGATAAAATACACAGGATTATTAAGGAAGCCAATTGGCTAGGTGGCGCAGTGGATAGAGCACCAGCCTTGGAGTCAGGAGGACCTGAGTTCAAATCCGACCTCAGACACTTGACACTTACTAGCTGTGTGAGCCTGGGCAAGTCACTTAACCCCAATTGCCTCACCAAAAAAATAAATAAATAAAGGAAGCCAATTATATTGAAATACAAATGTCAAAATATTTTTTAAATAAAAAATTCATGCCCAAAGGGCTGTGGGACTATGCATACTATGGTAAAATATGAAAGTTTTTAACAGTCGGTTAGGATAACTGAAAGACGCCAGTTTTTCAAGGACCACCCTTTTGGGGAGGAGATGAACAGTCCGCCTGCTGCGCATGTCAGACTGCCTGCCGGGCTCTTGACTTCCGGGGTGGAGAGAACGGGAGTAGGCCTTTTTGCCTGCTTGGCGGGACTCCTGACGGCGCGGCACAGACGGTCTCTCTCTCTCTCTCCAAAGGTGGCCTTTTTCGGTTTGGTGAGTTTTTATAAGGAATATAGACTAAGCCTAGACTTAAGACGATTTTATTGTATTTCTATTTTCCTATCCTTCTAATCAACATCACCTTGTGACTATCATACAATAAAGGCTTTATCTAGAAAACCAGAAGCTTCTTCCATTTACTAGTCTGGGAGATAAATTAGGGAAAAGTTAAGTAGGGGAGATTTATGATCTAATATCCAATTTTAAATCTCACAATACCCTTTTACCCAGTAGTATCACTACTAGGTTTGTATCCCCAAAAGATCATAGAAAAGGGAAAAGGACCCATATGTACAAAAATATTTATAGCAGCTCTCTTTGTGGTGGCAAAGAATTGGAAATCAAGGGAATGCCCATCAATTGGGGAATGGCTAAACAAATTGTGGAATACTATTGTGCTGTAAGAAATGATGAGCAGGCAGATTTCAGAAAAACCTGGAAAGACTTAAGTGGATTGATGCTGAGTGAAGTGAGCAGAACCAGAACATTGTACACAGTAACAGCAACATTGTGTGATGATCAACTGTGATAGACTTGGCTCTTCTCAGCAGTGAAATGCTACAAGACAATTCCAAAGAACTCATAATGGAAAATGTTCTCCACATCCAGAAAAAAAGAACTGTGGATTCCAAATGCAGATTGAACCATACTGTTTCTACTTTGGGGTTGTGCTTTTTTTACTTCTTTGAGGTTTTTCCCTTGTGTTCTGATTCTTCTTTCACAACATGACTAGTGCAGAAATATGTTTAATGTGATTGTACATATATAACCTATATCAGATTGCTTTCTGTCTTGGGAAGGGGGAGGGAGGGGAGAGAGGGAGAAAAATTTGGAACTAAAAGTCTTATGAAAACAAATGTCAACATTATCTTTGCATGTAACTGGAAATAATAAAATAAAATACTTTTATGATTTTTTTTAAAAAATCAAATAAATAATTTCACAGACACCTGGTTAAGAACCCCTGATTTTTCCAACCCCTTCATCATTTTGCATGTGAGGAAACTAAGTGACTCACATTGCATACAAGTGGCCAAGTTGGAAGCAGAGCCCAGTTCTTCTAACTTTTACTCCAAGTCTCATTCTACTATGCCAATGGATTTTTTTAATGAACATACACATAGTCCATCACAGACCTGTACCAGAAATTTTTCCACCCTACTAGGACTTGCCAAGAACCTGGAGTCTGCTGACATAGCCTTCACAAACACAGGGCCACCCCCACCCCCCACTTTGGGAGGGAGTATTGAACTGGACGGTTCAATGAAAATAAACACATTTGGGAACATATCACAAATATGCCAAAGAAAAAGGTCTTGCGGTTCTTTCAACAATATTTTTTTTTTTTAAAGTGAGGCAATTGGGGTCAAGTGACTTGCCCAGGGTCACAAGCTAGTAAGTGTTAAGTGTCTGAGACCGGATTTGAACTCAGATACTCCTGACTCCAGGGCCTGTGCTCTCACCCTGCACCACCTAGCTGCCCCTCAACATATTTTAAACAGTTTTTTTTTCCATCCCTTTTGGTTTTTCATTGCAACATTTCTCCCTGTATCCTCCTCACGCTTCCCTCCCAAAGTGACATTCCCTATGATAAAGATTGCTTTTTAAATTTTTCTTTAAAAGAAGGGAGAGGGGCAGCTAGGTGGTGCAGTGGATAGAGCACCAGCCCTGGAGTCAGGAGTACCTGAGTTCAAATCTGGCTTCAGACACTTAACACTTACTAGCTGTGTAACCCTGGGCAAGTCACTTAACCCCAATTGCCTCACTAAAAAAAAAAAAAAAAGGGAGAGATTTGAGAATCATCAGCACAGAGATGGTCATTAAATCCGGAGCATCAAGTGAAGTAGTATGGAGAGAGAAGAGAAGAGAGAGAGCCCAGGGCAGCACCCTGAAGGACCGCCTTCCATTAGAAGGCAAGATTTAGGTGAGGATCCGGTAAAGAAGACTGAGAATGAGGGGTCACATAGGTAGGAGGACAGCCAGGAGAGATGGGTGTGCCTAAACCCTAAGCAGAGAAGGCTTTGGAAAACTCGGTCCAGTCAGGTGAGAAATAAGGAGGAGAATCACAAAACTAGGAAGCTTCAGAGGCAGAAATCACTGTGTTCTGACTCCAAGTCCCACTGAAAAGTCCAAACCCTCAGAAGCCTCTCTAAGCATTGTGAAACTTGTCAATCCATTATTAACCTCTGCCAGAAGTGTGGACTCTGGGGGCCTCGGGTTGCTGCAACTAGCAAGTGTTAACTTGTTTAACTTGAGAATTCAAGGAAAGGTGGAATTCACACCTTCTCTAGGGGTGGGGCTACAGGGTATATAAGGGAGACTCATTCTGATCGGAAATATTTCCTTCCCTTGGAACTGAGTCTCTTGATCTCAGTTACTGCAGGAAAGAATCTCCAAAGAGAGAAAGGGCGACCTATCTGAAAACGGTCCAGAAACTGCCGCGTGAAATCAATCCCCTGAGGCATCTACTCAGCCGGTCAACCTGCACTGCGGACACCGCTTTTGCCGAGCGTGTCTCTCCTGGAGCTGGAGAGAGGGAGGCACACCGTTTGCCTGTCCTGATTGCGGGAAGGTTTCCAGGTCAAAGAACCCCCAGCGCTCGACATGAGCCTGGAAAAGCTGAGTGACACGGACAAGCAGCTCTCCTCCCCGCGTCTGCAGAGTACCGAAGGAAGAGGCAGATGCCCGGTTCACAAGGAAGTCGTGGAGTTCTTTTGTGAGGAGGACCAGGCGTTACTCTGCGCGTCCTGTTGCCGAATGCCAGAGCATCGGGCTCACAAAGTCTCCCCTGTACAAGAGGCTGCTCGCGGTTACCGGGAGAAGTTCCAGGAGATTCTGAGTCACTTGAAGAAGGAGTTTGAGGAAGTCAAGAAACTTCTCTCTCGGGAGGAGGAAGAGGGGAGATCTTTCCCTGGCTCGGGTCAGATGATTACAGAGGAGTACTGCCAAATGCACCAACTCCTGGTAAAGGAAGAATTTAAGCGTCTGGACAGGTTGAAAGAAGAGCAAAGGATCAACAAGGAAAGAACACCCCGGCATATCCAAATCCTTCAGGAAACCAAGATGGAGCTGGAGGAATTAAGCTATAAACCCAACCTTGAGCTGCTGCAGGATAGCAGGGAGCTGTTGAGAAGGAGTGAGTCCTTGTTATCCCAAAGGCCCAAGGCTGCCATCCCGGAGCTGAGAGAATATGCCCTCGCTGGCATGATGGATATCCTCAACAAATTCAGAGTGGACATCCGGGTGCTTCCGGAATCAGCCAGTTCCTGCGTGACTGTTTCTAAGGATCTGAAGAGTGTGGGGGCTGCAGAAGACTGCAAGGTGGGGCCCGACCACCCGGAGGACTCTGCTTGTCATTTCGTCTTTGCTGAGCAGGCCTTCGGCTCAGGCCGGCACTACTGGGAGGTGGACGTTTCACAAATACCTAAGTGGAAACTGGGGTTCCATACCAGCGTCTTGAGGACAGAGCCGGGGAGGAGCCCCGACTCCCAGGGCTCTGTCTTCCTGCTTTGCTGTGTGAAGAAGGAGGATCATTACCATTTCCAAACCTATCCTGGATGGTTAAACCATCGAGTGAAAGGCCCGGTACCCAGGATCGGAGTGTACCTGGAATATGATGCTGGCATTATCCTCTTTTACAATGTTCTCCAACGCTCCCTCATTTATAGATTCTACTCCCTTCAGTTCAGAGCGTCTGTCAGGCCCATCTTTTCTCCTGGTCCTCCTCTTCCAGGAACAAAGGCTGGTCCCATGACGATCTGTCCAGTTGACTCTCATCTTTGTGCTTGTTGCTATTCCTCTCCCTGAGCATTCCTCCCTCCATGGAGGAATTCCCAACCCAACACCACTGCCTGGTTGTGCTCCCTCAAGGGTACCAACATCCTTCCTGCCATCCAAGCTCACAATCCAGACATCTTCCTTGACTCCTTACTCTTTCTTTTTTTAATAAACATTTTTATGGGGGCAGCTAGGTGGTGCAGTGGATAAAGCACTGGCTCTGGATTCAAGAAGACCTGAGTTCAAATCCAGCCTCGGACACTTGACACTTACTAGCTGTGGGTAAAATCACTTAACCCTCATTGCCCCATGAATGAATGAATGAATAAATAAATAAATAAGCATTTTTATTTACAGTTTTGGTTTCCAATTTTTATCCCTCTTTCCCTCCCTCCTCTCCCTCCTCCCTGAGTTGGCAAAAAATAAGATATGGATTATATATGTATTGTAAAAATATTTTACTGGTTTGGGGGCTAATTTGGCGGGCCTAATCTTACTGGAGGACTAATCTGTAGACTTTTGACTAATCTGGGAACTTTTGACTGCTTTGCTATCTGACTGCTATTAATTTAATATGGGCTGTTTATAAAGTTCCACCACACTTGCTCCTCCCAAATTGATAAGCAAAAGATTAAGAAGCCTCTTCCATTTTAACAGCAGAGGGTTTATTTATGAGATACAATTTAAAATTAAGAATACAAGGGGGCAGCTAGGTGGCACAGTGGATAGAGAGTGGATAGAGAGTGGTCCTGGATTCAGGAGAACCTGAGTTCAAATCCAGCCTCAGACACTTAACACTTACTAGCTGTGTGACCCTGGGAAAGTCACTTAACCCCAAATGCCTCACCAAAAAAAAAAAAGAATACAGGGAAATATGTTTCCATCTGTTTTCAGATACTATCAGTTCTTTCTCTGCAGATGGGCTGCAATCTCCATAAGTCCTTCAGGGTTATATTGAATCATTGCCTTGCTGAAAATAACCACATGGAAACACATTTAAAAAATTTTTTTTCTTTTCCTCTTTGACAATTCCTTAATCTTAAGTTTCGGGGTTTTTTTGACTGTTTTCTCTCACAACTAGCTAATATGGGGATTTTCCCAGGACTACTCATGTATCTTATTTTGAATTGCTTGAGTTCTTGTGGGTGGGGGGTGAGAATGGAGGGGGGAAGAGAAGTTGGAACACAAAGTTTTAAAAAAATTGATGTTAAAATTTTGTTTTTACATATATTTTGGAAAATAAAATTCTATTAAAAAAAAAAGAATACAGGGAAATAAAATGTACAACCTGAGTGCTTTCCAGCACATCTCTCTGCTGCCCCAGCTTGTGCTTAATCTTTGCCACGCCCTCAACTTTCTTAGTGTCTCTGTACCAACTGACTTTCTTCTAGTGTCCCCCCCTTTCCATCTAACTTCCCTCTCTGCACTGCCACTAAACCCTGAAAAGCCCCTTACTCCATAAGGCTCCTTCCTCCATGCTGACTGCCCCCTTACGTAGCCTCAGTCTCCTTAAGGTCCTTGTAGCAGCCTCCCTGTCTTCTGCAACCTCTTAATCTTCCAGCCTCTCTCTTTCACTGTCTTCTCCCCTGTATATATGTTCCTTCTCTCCCCTCAAACCTCAGGGTCCCTGCACCCCTGCACACGCCAAGCTAATCTGCTTGTACAAGAAAATTAGAAGAAAAAATGAAGGGAAAAATAGCATGCTTCAGTCTGTTCCATCAATATCAGTTCTTTCCCTGGAGGTGGATAGGATGTTTCATCAATAGTCTTTTAGGATTGTCTTGGATCATTGTATTGTTGAGAAAAGTCAAGTCATTCACAGTTCTTCATCAAACAATACTGCCATATCTGTGTACAATGTTTTCTTGGTTCTGCTCACTTCATAATACATCATTTCATACATGTCTTTCCAGGACTTTCTGAAGTCATCCTGCTTGTCATTTTTTATAGCACAATAATATTCCATCACCATCATATAGCATAGTTTGTTCAGCCATTCCCCAATTGATGGGCATTCCTTTGATTGCCAGTTCTTAGCCACCACAAAAAAGAGCGGCTAGAAATATTTTTGTACAAATAGGTCTTTTTCTCTTTGGGGGGATGTCTTTGGGAACAAACCTAGCAACAGTACTGCTGGATCAAAGGGTATGCACAGTTCTACAGTCCTTTGGGAATAGTTCCAAATTGTTCTCCAGAATGGTTGGATCTTTTCACAACTCCATCAACAGTGGACCTCCTTACTCTTTCACTGCCCCACCCCAATATCCAATCTGCTGCTGGCTTATTGATTCTACGGTCAAAACATTTCTTATCTATACCCCCTTCTCTCCCCCAACACTGCCACCACCTCGGGGCAGGCCATCATCATACCACACCTGGACTATGACAATAGCCTGCTGATTGGTCGTCCTGCCCCCAAGTCTCTCCTTACTCCATACCATCCTCCACTCAGCGGACAAATTGATCTTCTTAAAGCTCGTCAGAACACATTTACCTGAAATTCAGTAAATCCCAGTGTTTCCCCCAACCTCCAGAATGAAATACAAAATCTTCTGTTTGACCTTTAAAGTCCTTCATAATCTGGCCCCTCCCCACCTTCCCAGTGTTTGAAACAATGTATTCCCTCCCTTCTGTGCACTCTGATTCAGTGGCACTGGCCTCCTTGCTTTCATCTTATTTGTACATAGTTGTTTTCAAGTTATCTCCCTCATTAAAGTGTAAGCTCCCTGAGAGCAGAGACTGCCTTTTGCCTTTCTTTGTATCTCCATTGCTTAGTACAATACCTGGTAGGTACTTTTTTTTTTTAGTGAGGCAATTGGGGTTAAGTGACTTGCCCAGGGTCACACAGCTAGTAAGTGTTAAGTGTCTGAGGCCAGATTTGGACTCAGGTACTCCTGACTCCAGGGCCGGTGCTCTATCCACTGCACCACCTAGCTGCCCCTTAATAAAGGCTTATTGACTTGACTTGTATATTGTCTTCCTGACTACTGACTTCATCCGTTCATATGTCTTGTCTTGCTTCTCTGTATTCATCGTGTTAGTCCTTTCTTACAACACAGTAATATTCCAGTGTTATTTACCACAGTGTGTTTGACCATTCCCCCAATCCACGGGCATCTGCTTTGTTTCCCTGGGCATCTTTCATTTGTTGTCAGTCATTTTTCAGTCATGTCTGACTCCTTGTGACCCCATTTGGGGTTTTCTTGTCAAAGATACTCGAGTGGTTTGCCATTTCCTTCTCCAGCTCATTTGACAAATGAGGAAATTGAGGCAAATCAGATTTTTAAAGGCTTCTATAAATATTTTGGTGTATATAGAGTCTATGTTTTTAAAATATTTCCTCCTTGGAGTATATGCCTAGCAGTGGAATCTCAGGGTCATTGGGTATGGAGACCACTGCTTCTTTTTAAAAAAATACTTAGAGTTTTCAGAATTTGCTATTGCTGTCTATCCTTAAGGCTATACAGCTGAAAATAGCTGATGAAACTGATCACACAGCCCCTGGGTGCTCCGGGAGAGCTCTCTCACTAATTGGAATCTTTGCTGTGTCTCTTTCTGAAGTTTCTCTCTTCGAAATGAAATTAAAATTCTGCAATTAAACATTTCACAGTTGGAGTTGCTTATGCTGAACTGATCGAAAGATGAAGTGGACACATGCCAACATTTAGACAGGGCACTTGTCACAGTAATTAAATACAATTAATTGGCACATTTGTCTACTTTTCTGAAAGCAAGATCAAATGAAATATGGGGATTTTTTAAAAAACAGACAAAAACAGCTGCCTCTTTTTGACTTCTCTTTCCAGTTTAATCACTTAGAGTACCTTCTTAAGCCTTAGTGAATCATCATTATTTAGCTGAGCAAAAAGTATTTTTAAGGCACAGAACCCAATAGAGTATCATGCACCTACTGAGTATTCTGTAAATGTTATTTGAGGACTGTCATCCCATTTTACAGGTGAAAAATATGCATTAGAGACATAGAACCCCTTGAATCAGCCTGGTATAATCATGCAGTGTGATACAGTAGAGTGTGTTAGATTTGAAGTCAAAGGACCTGAGTTCAAATTCTATCTCTGCTCCTTACAACCTGTGTAATCCTGGACAAGTAATTTAATCTTTCTGGGCCTTAGTTTCCTTGATCTAATGTTAGATGAGAGAGATGGAATACATGGCCATGAAGATTCTTTCCAGCTCTAAATGTGTAATCATGCCATTTTCTTAGTTTGTTGATGGAATCAGGGCTAACTGAGTATAATTCTCCTGACTCACATTTAAGTCTATTTAATTTCAAGTAGCATCGCTGGAAGTATGGATGGCCACTTGTCAAGGACTTTGTAGAGGGGATTTCTTCATGGTTCTGGTGTGGATTAAAGTGATCTCCATGTCTCTAGCTGTGTGACCCTAGGCAAGTCACTTAACCCTCATTGCCCCACAAAAAAAAAAAAAGAATATACTGTTCCATTTGGACAAATACTTGGCATCATGAAACAAGTATTAAGCATTTAAAGGGTAACGTGGTAGAGTGGACACTGATGCAGGCTCTGATACCGGTCCCTATCACCTCAGGCTAACACCACTGCAAGAGCCCCTCACAGTCCATCCTCCACTCAGATGCCCAAGTGATCCTCCTAAAGATGGTCAGCCGTACCACCTCCAGATTCAGTAAACTCCAGTGGCCCCCATCACCTCTGTTTATCATAACCTGTCCCCCCCCCCACACACACACCCCTTTCCAGTCTTCTTACCCCTCATCCCCTCCCACATACTCTGCAATCCAGAGACACTGTTCCTTCACCTCCTGACTCCAGCCATTCTCTCTGGCTGTCCTTCATGCCTAGGATGCTCTCCTTCTTCATCTCTGCCTCTAGACTTCCCAAGATTCATTTAAGTCCCAGCTTCTCCAGGAAGCCTTTCCCAACCTCTCTTAATTCTAATGCCTTCCCTCTGCTAATTATTTGCTGTTTATTCTGTATGTAATTTGTTTGTACATTGTTGTTTGTGTGTTGTCTCCCCCATTAGAACATGAGTTCCTTGAGAGCAGAGATTGTCTTTTTTAAAACATTCATTTTTTTCTTTTCTTTTTTTTTTTTGGTGAGGCAATTGGGGTTAAGTGACTTGCCCAGGGTCACACAGCCAGTAAGTGTTAAGTGTCTAAGGCCGGATTTGAACTCAGGTCCTCCTGAATCCAGGGCTGGTGTTCTATCCACTTTGCCACCTAGCTGCCCAAAACATTCATTATTTTTTTGGTGGGTTTTTTTGGTGGTTTTTTTTTTTTTTGGTGAGGCAAGGGGGATTAAGTGACTTGCCCAAGGTCACACAGCTAGTAAGTGTCTAGTGTCTGAGGCCAGATTTGAACTCAGGTCCTCCTGAATCCAGGGCCGGTGTTCTATCCACTTAGCTGCCCAAAACATTCATTTTTTATAAAATTTTGAGTTTCAAATTTTTTCCCTCCCTTCCTTTCCTCCCCCCTCCCTAAGTTGGTAAGCAATTTAATATACGTTACATATATGCAATCTTGTAAAACATATATTTCCATATTAGTCATGTGAAAGAAGAAACAGTTTACAAAAAGAAAAAAATTATCATTTGCAAAAGGAAAAAAACACACAAAAAAGTGAAAATAGTATGCTTCGATTTGCATTCAGCCTCCATCAGTTCTTTTTCTAGATGTGGATACCATTTTTTATTATGAGTTTTGGAATTGTCTTGAATCATCATCTTGCTGAGAAGAGCTAAATCAATCATAGTTGATCATTGCACAATGTTGCTGTTAATGTGTACAATGTTCTCCTGGTTCTGCTCACTTCATTTTGAATAAGTTCATATAAGTCTTTCCAGGTTTTTCTGAAATCTACCCAGCAGGGATTGTGTTATGCCTGACTTTGTATCCCTGTTGCTTAGAACAGTGCCTGGTACATAGTAGGCATGTAATAAACCATTTTTGACTGACAGGATAGAGAGCTGACTTTGATTCCAGGAAGAACTGGGTTCAAGTCTTAACTTGGACACAAACTGGCCATGTGTGACCCCAGGCCAAGTCACAACCTCTCAGTGCTCTAGACAACTCTACGAAACTATGTTGCTGAGAAGGTGTCAGCCTTTCTACCTGTATTAGTGGAGAGAGTTTCCTCACCTGGAAGTTCACTATACTAAGAACAGGTCAGTCCCCATCCCTATCCTACTTAAATATCTACAAGGGACAGAACACTATTCTGAGAACTGGGACGATACAAAGTTTAAGTAAGAGACAGCCCCCTGCCCTAAGGAATCAAGTATCTAAATAAAGTAGAATTTGTATGCTCCTACCCAGAGATGCTAATTTTTCTTAGAAAGAAAAATAAGGTAACAGAGTCAAGGAAAATAGTTTCTAAAGTTGCATAGCCATCCTTAAGAAGCCCTTTCCATCAGTTGCCACCACCACCACTGACTTGAGAGTCTATTCAATATTTGACACTTCCAAAATTTGAGATTTAGTCATTTTTAGGGCAGCTAGGTGGCACAGAGGATAGAGTGCTGAGCCTGGAGTCACGAAGGCTCCAGACTTCAAATCTGGCCTTACCACCTGTGTGACCCTGGGCAAGTCACTTAACCTCTTTTGCCTCAGTTCTTTAGTGTGTAACATAAGTTGGAGAAGAAAATGGCAAAATCTGACATGACTCAAAGGACTGAACAACATTTTTATTTAACCAAAAAAAGAAAGCACACCATTAATTTGATGGCTATAGTAATGTATATAATCACACACACACACATATACACACATTTTGAAAAGTGGATAACATACATTTGGGTTTTTGGGGGTTTTTTTGTTTTGGGGTTTTGTGGGGCAGTGAGGGTTAAGGGACTTGCCCAGGGTCACACAGCTAGTAAGTGTCAAGTGTCTGAGGCTGGATTTGAACTCCTGAATCCAGGGCCTGTGCTTTATCCACTGCGCCAACTAGCCGCCCCTGAAAAGTAGATAAAAACGAATGTCACTTTCCCTCCCTAGACCTGTCTCTTTATCTGTAAAATAATAGGTTTAGACTAGATCATCTCTAAGGTTTCTTCCAGATTTAATATTTTAAGTTTTTCTTGAGTAATCTACCCTCTAACCTAAAAACAAGCAAATGAAGCGACAACAACAAAAACAACAAACCACATTTGAGACAATTTCACTGCCTCAGGAGTTTTATCTCAGCCAAGAAGTTCTTAAGAATAAATTTTTTAAAACTGACTCCAATTTGCCAGTGATCAGAAAAGGAAGAAGGGAGATCGAGCCAACACCCCTTCCTTTATTTCTACCTAGCTACTTCTCACCTTGTTTCTTACTACTTTCCACCTGTCACTACCCTCCATGGGACTCCTACTTTGTGAGGAAATTCAAGCAGTATGCATCGACTACCAAAGTTGCCAGGTCCTTGTCCCCTTAGACTAAAGGGAAATTCCAAATTGGGAAAATTAAAACTTAAATGCAAAACCCAAGTAAAACACTTTTTAAATAATTCACAAATCATTTTCCATTCCCTTCTTCCTTCTCACAAACAGCCCATAATCTTCCACTTTAATGTCCTCTATTGGAGAAATATTGATTCTAGTTCCTACTGACTGTTGTGTAACTCTGAATGAGTCACTGTTCTGTGACTGAAGATTTCAAATACAAATGAAAGTTGCTGATGGTGATACCAGAGGCAGCATCTTCCCCAACATGACCATTCCTGTTTCAAAGTGAAAAATGTTAGGAAAAGAGGGATAATTACAAGAAAATATATGGTATCGAAAAGTACAAAGAACTTAATTTTTCTATCCTGGCAGTTTTTCCCAGGTGAATAAAATATAAATTGATTATAAAGAGCATCTCAGCTACAAAGTCTGAAGGTGAGAGTGAAAAGGCTGGTTTGTAAGCCTAGACACAAGAAAGCCCCAGTAGGCTCTTACCTGTCAAAGTGTTCATAAAAGCTCATTTTTCAACAGTTATTATGAAGCTGCTTGGCATTAAGCTGAAGAGAACACTAATCTAACCCCAAAGCTGGGTTCAGAGCCTTTTAGGCAGGGTTTTTGTTCAGTGCTTCTTAGGATTCCATCAGGATTCAGGCTAAGTCTTTATTGATTTTGGTGCCAGGAGCTAGGTGTTCTGTATATATGTTGGGGTGGATGGTAGTGCCTACTGTGCATTCGGGACACAGCCAGATCATCACCCAAAGCAATTCCATCAGTTAAGGAATGTTCGTTATCATATTAGATATGAGCCTAGCATTAGTAAATCCAGTAGCTGAATTGAATTGAATTGAATTGAATTGAATGTTGACCTGAAACAATTTTTGTTGTTTTGGGGGGGGTTAGTTTTAGTTGTTTGTTTTTTGGTGTGTTTTCAGCACAAATATATTAGCTCATTTTCATAGCATGCCAGCGCTGGAAGGGGCCATCAAGATCATTGATACCAACTGTCTTATTTTAGAGATAAGCGACTTTGAACTTCAAAGAGGAGCTGATTTACTCAAGGTCCTATGGAGAGTGTTGAGGGAGAACTAAAAACCAGGGTCTCCCAGCCCTTCCACCGCAGCTCTTTCCACTCACCAGTCTGTCATTCCTAACAACTTGGAATGATTGCATTTCAGCTGGTGCATTTTTCCTCTTTTTCAGCTGTATTACATAAAGCTGGACACCGTGTTGTCCTACAGAAGATAGAGGATTGGAATGCCCTAGAGCTCATAGTGAATGGTGAAGTCGTTTTCAAGTGCAAAATTAGTGATTTGGACTTTGGTAAGTCCCCAGTCAAGACCCTGAGAGCCATTTTCCCTCTTGAAGGAGATCTCCTCAGTATTTATGAACATGGAAATAAGGGCAGTGTTTGCTACTTGAGCATAAGTGAAGGGTCACTCGGTGTATTTTAAAATCAATGCTGAATTCAAGTGCTTTTGTCACTTCACCAGCACTTCACAGCCAGAATGCATTACAATCATTCAGAACAGCGTGAGAGGAGCTCCACAGTATCTCAGAATAACAGCTTCTTTGTTTTACCCTCTGAGAGGGCAAGTTACTCTCCCAAGGTCACTCAGGGAATTTAGTAGTGGCAGAGCTAGGACAAGGATACTCCTGATTCCTAAACTGAGGCCCTTTCTACTATGCCTTACTAAGTGTTGAAGTGATTTCTTCCAGAATCATAGAAATTTAAGGTTGTTTTAATGCTTTCTTTTAAAAAAAAAATCCCAGTTTCTGCCTGACAACTTCAGATGATCATTATTGTATTCCTATTCCTGTCCTCTCAGACATCCACCAGTTAAAGTCATCTTCATCATCATCGTAGCTAACATTTATATAGTGCAGTGGTGTACTTGTAAATATATCTCATTTGATTCTCACAACCACCCTGGGATATAGGTTTTATTTATTCCTGAGAGACCAGGCTGCCTCTTTTGATGCCCCTTAGTACTCATAGCACTTACCTCAATATTGCTCATAGTAGAGACTCGATAAGTATTTATTTATTTGTTTGTTTGTTTGTCCAGGGCAATGAGAGTTAAGTGACTTGCCCAAGGTCATACAGCTAGTGTCATGTGTCTGAGGCTGGATTTGAACTCAGGTCCTCCTGAATCCAGGGACAGTGCTTTATCTACTGTGCCACCTAGCTTCCCCCTCAATAAGTATTTGTTAAACTGGCTCGGGCCTCCAAAGGTATAGGTCCGTTTGAAAAGCATAACAAGGTTTGTTGGGATAACTAAAGACAAGATTCTAAGGAATATTCCATTATAAGCTCTATTTAAGTGATTACTCTAGCATCAGAGATTACTTCTAAAGAAATTCTGTCCCAAGACTACATGTGGCCCAACTTACTCATTTCCCAACTGTCATGAGCTGAATTTAAAACTTTGGTAGTCGCACTTTTGGCCCTGCTAAAGTTTAGTAAGTGTTACATTCATTCTTCTAATCATTTTTAGAAATCTCTTTTAAGAGGAGTTGAACAGTTTAATAAAATAATACTGGATTGTGGAGAAAACTAACCAACTGAAATTTTTCCCCTAGGAGGTGATGGCAAATTAGATCCACTGTGTGAAAAGGCCAGTATAGCAGTGCTACATGCCTACTAATGAAATAGCCATACTTCCCCAACCGTGAGGTATCCTTGGCTTGGAGGGATTCCTAACCCCTGCAATGGCAGGAAACAGGTAATTTGATTGTGAAGATGAAAATAACTTGCTCAGCACTTGTCAAACTGCAGAATATGGCTTGTCTCTGGATGGTCCAAGGTTGTGTAGAAAAACACCAGGAACTCAGCACAACAACAAAGCGTTTCTAACCTGGCTACTGGGAAACACAGAGCATCCATCTAGCACCAACAACAATAATGACGACAATAACACTGTGTCTCTTGCAGCATCTCTCAACCCTGACCTATAGGAAAAATGACTACAATTATGGATTATAAAGTCTATCGACTATACCATTGAACTGAAGAAAAATAATTAAATACTGTCTAATAAAAGCAACACCATCACTCAATAATAATGTTTACTTGCCAGCAGCTGTGAAGAATCCAGTCTGTAGTAAGGAGGGAACTGGGCAAGTATGAAAATTAAGGATTTTTGAAGATAAAATTTAGTTCTTTGAAAGTCTGAAACCTAAAACTCAGAATTCTAAGATGCTACTTTTGCCTCTATGGATTTAATTTAGGGCTTAATTACAAAGGACCTTAAATACCAGACTAGGTAGTTTGGAATTTATTTGGTAAGTAATAAGGAGGTTTTAGCAAAAAACCTGATCAAAGCAGTTCTGTAGGAAGATTTGGTAGGATGAAGAATGTACCCCAGATTTAGTGGTAGTAGTGTACAGAGTATATTAGAGATGAGAGAAATTTTTTTTCAGGGCATTGAGGGTTAAGTGACTTGCCCAAGGTCACACAGCTAGTAAGTGTCATGTGTCTGAGGCTGGATTTGAACTCAGGTCCTCCTGAATCCAGGGTCAATGCTTTATCCACTGCTCTACCTCACTGCCCCAAGATGAGAATAATTAGAGACAGGGCTATCTGAAAGGCTAGTATAATTGTCCAAGCATGAGGGAATAAGGGCAAGGACTAAGGTAGTGGTAGTGGAAGGGGAGAGGGTAGATATGAGAGAAATTGTGAAGAATTGGTAAGACCTGTCTAGTAGAATATAAAGGCCCACATGATGGGAATTCCAGGGATATGTTTTATGACTGGGTTTTGGGGACTCTTTAGGGTTGATCAGACCCTAAAGATTGAAAGGTAAGGTCTAGAGATGGTAGGGATATAGTAATCAGTATAAGTTTGTCATTAGTGCCCACTCCCTGGGTCTGAGTCATGGCGGCCGGTCTGCTCCAGAAAGACATTAGCCAGAGGAGCTGTCTTCTTCCTATACTATGTTTAGCATTTGTTCACATTGCAAAATAATCATGCCCCTGCTCGTGTTGGCCTTCTTGCAATGCTAAATTCCTCCGTTAATCCAGGCCCCCTTTGCTTGGGAGCCTCAGCCATTATCTTTGTACCCTGAGTGTTACATAGAAGGAAGGATCAGACTTGTTCGGCTTGGTCTAGAGGGCAGCATGAGGAGAAATGGGTACAAGTTGCCAAGAGGCAACTTCTTACATCAGGGTAAGCTTCCTAACAATTAGAACTCTCCAAAAGCAGAATGGGCAGCCTCAAGAAATCAAAGGTTCCTATCAACAAGGGGAGGGGAACTGCTTCGTTAGAATGCTTTGGGGGCGGCTAGGTGACGCAGTGGACGAAGCACCAGCCCTGGATTCAGGAGGACCAGAGTTCGAATCCAGCCTCAGACACTTGACACTAGCTGTGTGACCCTGGGCAAGTCATTTAACCCTCATTGCCCCATACCAAAAAAAAAAAAGAAGAAGAAGAAGAATGTTTTGGATTAGGTGACTTCTCATGGTCTTTCCCTTCCAGCTCTGAGATCCTGGGATAATTGAATTTGTAATGTAAAATTATCCAAAATTTAGCAGCTAAAACAAGACAATTACATGCTTTGGGCCATTACTATGAGCAAACCCAGGTGTCTTAGAAGGAAAAAACTGAAAAGGTCCCTAAGAGGAAGAATTGCAAACATAATATGGTCTTGTTCTTTCTTTAGGGAAAACAACAACTAAAATGTGGCAACAAACAGAATGAACAAATCTTTGATATAAAGTCAGTGTAGGAAGTAATCTTGCCAAAAAATGTTTTGTTTTGTTTTGTTGCCATTTTGGAACCATCCACTAATTCTGAAAGTAATGTGAGCTATGTTGCCCATGGACTGCAAATTACTTTAGGAATCTTTGGAAATACATAATTATTTCTCTAGTGAGAAACTGAGGCTCAAAAAATGCAGTATTATTTAGTTCCCATTTCCAGTTTTGTATAATCTGCAGTTTTGACAGGCTCATCACCCATCTTCATTCAAGACCTTAATAAAAATATTCATTTGAACAGGGCCAAGGACCGAGTCCTGCAGCATCCCCCTAGAACCTTCCTCCAGACTTACATCAGTATTCAGTTGAGCCTTTCATTCAACCAGCTCTAAACTACCCAATTAAACAATTGTTTGTTGCTTGTTTAATACTCTTTGATATCTTGGTGGGTTTGCTTGGTGGGCTTTGCTAAAATTCCAGTATTCTTTGTGGCACTTTTTCCTGTCTAGTGACTGTATGAAGCCTTGTTCTGATTTTCCCATTTTTAATGTCTTCCATTCAACGTTACTTTGTATTTACTTGTCTGTGTACATGCTGTCTCCCTTACCACTTCACTAAATAGAATGTGAGCTCCTTGAGGGCAGGAATTGTTTTGCTTTTGTACATCTGGGGCATAGTAAGCACTTAATAAATGTGGAAAGAAGGGTATCTATAGTAGAGCTTGTCATCTCCCTTTCTAAGTGCTTCTGATCCAGCCCTTTATTAATTCATTTTCAAATTTTTCAAACAGTAATTGTTATAGTTTGAAAAATGCCACCTTGTTCCACCTTTTGAAAATTGGTCCAACATTTGCTACAATTGGGTTAGGGAAGAGAATGAGCCTTGACTGGGGGGGAGGTGGGGTGTCAGCAGGATGATGAGAACAGATGACCCAGAGGAGGAAGAACCACTCGATTTATAACTCACCTCTCGCACAAAGAGAATAATGTTCAGAATGAGAAGGACAGAACTGAAATCATTACGAGGTAATTGAAACTCAAGATAAATGAGGAAGGGAATGGACAGTAAGAAGAACTCAAGCTGTCCTTAATGACTTCAAGTCACCTGACCCAGCCAAATTATATCTAAGGCATTGAAAGTATACTCCAAGAACATATCAATCAACTATTTTTGAGAAAGACATGGAGTACAGGAGAGATAACATGGGCCTCCCAAGTCTGTCCTCTGAAGGGGGCTTTGCTATCTAGTCCTGGTGTCTCTGGAAGCTTAAAATCAATCTCTGCCATGTGTGGTACTCAGTCACACCCACCCCCATCCATTCAGCTTTTAATTAGTGACTCCAGAGTAGACTTGCTCCTTCCACCATTTCCTCCTGACTCCAGGGACCTGCTCTCCATTTCAAATCCCTTTTATTAAACCCTCCAGTGTTTGCAATTGAAAAACAAAGTATGATTACTGAAAGCTTTTAAGCCAAAATGTGTTCTGCAGAAACCCCAAGATTCTCAGTCTGGTGCCCTGTTTAGCCTCAATTCACAGTGATCATTGCATCCTGTTTATTCTGAAAGGAACTTCAGAGACCTTCTGGTTTAATTCCACTATCTTATGGATAAGGAAACTGAGGCCCAGGGAAATTACATGACTTGTCCAAGCTCATTTTGAGTAGTGAGCATCAAAGATGGGATATGAACCCAGCTCCACTGACTCCAGAGGGAGTGATCTCTCCATTCCCAGTCTATCTCTCTATGATCCATCCTTCATCTCTTATAAACAATGTTGTTTGAAAAACTCCAGGACATGCAGAAGATTTGATCTGACAGTATAATTATTTTCAGCTTCCTTCCCTACTAATGTCTAAATAAGCCTTGATGTCAAGAGACACATCAATCTGCATGAAGGTTGTTCAAAAATTAAGTTTTCAAGACTGATTTGTTGGGTATTCCCCATTGTACAATTGTGTGGTTGGTCATTAATACCATAGAGTTTTTTTCATTCACTCATTCATTCATTCATACATTGTTTTGTTGGGCATGTGTGATGACACTGTAACTCTCTGAATTAGTATACCTTTAGTTTAAAAGAATAGCTTTCGGGGTAGCTAGATGGTACAGTGGATAGAGCACCGGCGCTGGAGTCAGTAGTACCTCAGTTCAAATCCAACCTCAGACACTTAACTCTTACTAGCTGTGTGACCTTGGGCAAGTCACTTAACCCCAATTGCCTCACCAAAAAATATGAAAAAATTAAAAAAAAAAAAGAATAGCTTTCCTAGACCTGAAGATGAAGTGTACATAGTTCTTGAATTTTTCTTTTAGTTTTTATTGCTATTGGGGCAGCTAGGTGTCACAGTGGATAAAGCGCTGGTCCTGGATTCAAGAGGATCTGAGTTCAAATCCAGCCTCAGACACTTGACACTTAATGGCTGTCTGACCCTGGGCAAATCACTTAACCCTCATTGACCCGCAAAAAAAAAAAAAAGTTTTTATTGCCATCTTCTGGCATTATAGCACCTTCATTTATTCATTGCCCTTCCCCCTACACAGAGAGCCATTCTCTGTAACAAAGAATCAAAAAGAAAGAGAAGGGAAAGGGCAGTTTTTTTAAAAAAGGCTAATACAACAATAATTTCCAACAATATGTGGAGTGTTCGATACCCACAGTCCCCCAAATCTGCCAAGAGAGGAGGGATGTTTGTGCTCATATATTTTCTTCAGGGCAAGCATACACAGTGTTCAGTTTTGAAGTTTTGTTCTTGTTCTTCCCATTTGTGAGAGGCAGGATGTTGGACTGGCTGGACAACCAGCCATGAAGACCCAGATTCAAGTTTTACCTCTAACACTTACTTGCTAACTGTTTGACCCTGGGCAAGAACCTTTACTTCCCAGGGCCTTAGATCAGCAGTTCTCAAACTTTTTGGTCTCAAACTCCTTTACACTCTTAAGAGCTTATATGGGTTATACCCATCAATATATTTTGTTGTTGTTTAGTCATTTCAGCTGTGTCTGACTCTTCATGACCCCATTTGGGGTTTTCTTGGCAGAGATAGTGAATCGTTTTGCCGTTTCCTTCTCCAGCTCATTTTACAGATGAAGAAACTGAAGCAAACAGGGTTAAGTGATAACTCTCTTAACATTGTAATTTGCATAGAAGGTGCCAAGCCCTATTATCTGAGTTAATGGAGAGTCTTCACCTAGGAGTTCCCTATATCAATGAAAATCATGGGTGCAGCCCCTATACCTATTTTCCTTATATATTGCTTTTGTTATTATTCATATTGTTTTCCTTGTTCTTCTTACTTCACTTTGCATCGATTCATAGAATTCTTTTTGGACTTCTCTGTATTCTTAAGTGACTTGTCCATTCTTCAAATTCATCTCCTTTTATGGCACAATAATATTATGACACGTTCGTGTGCCAAAATTTATTTAGCTATTTTCCAGTTGACTTTGTTTCCAATTCTTAACTATTCCAGAAGTGTTGCTATAAATATTTTGGTAGTTCTTTGATTTTTAAATATAAAAAAATACTTATACTAGAGAAATTCATCATTAAATTATTGAGCTTTCAGATGAGCTTAACACTTAACATAGTGCATGGCACATAGTAGGTGCTATATAAATATTTATTATGAGCTGATAATCTAAGCTAAATCCAGAACACAGGGAGGATGGCCAGGCTGAGAATCTTCTGTGATTCTCTGGATAATATAGTTCATAATGGGAATGTTTCAGTCAACAACCTATATCTACATGGTGGAAGAGCTTGAGGACGGGAGACTAAGAACCAAGGGTGCTGGGTGAAATAGAGCACCGGTCTATGTCAACAAGAGTTACCCCTATTTTACTTATTAACAGGTTTGTCCCAAAGCTTGGCATGAAGGTTTGAATCTGTTAGGGCCTGGGCCTTAGGAACAAGCAGCTGCTCTACATTAAGGGTGGACTGGGGTGCAGGTGGGGAGGGAAGCCAGCACTTATTCCTGGTGTAAAGGATGATTCTGTTGGCATGGGAACAGTTCTCATCATGGTCTTATCTGACTACATTCCCCGTAGTGAGTGGGACAGTACAATACAGGGTCCAGAAAGCCAGGAAGATTAATCCCCAGTGATGCAAAGGAGGTTTTGGGGAGTCATTGATAAAGGAAAGTATTAAGTCACAATCTTTTTTGCCAAGAAATGAGTGCTGGAAAAAAAAAAGGAACAGATCAGTGACATCTACTAAAAAAACAAAAACAAAAAACAAAAAAACGGGGGCTTATCTACTAAAATACACATTGTCTTCCCACAATAGAGTGGAAGATCCTTGAGGTCAGGTACAGGTTCATTTTTGTTACTGTATCTCCAATGCCAAGCACAGTGCCTGACATGTAAATATATACCTAATAAATGCAGGTTGGTTAAGGGAGGGTCAAGGAGAAGCATGAATTCATTGGGAATGGAGTTGGACTCTGAGGGGCTTACGAGAAGCCAGGAGACTTTTCTTTTGGTTTGCAGCCAGTCGTTTGCTTTTTGAGCCCCCTTCAGCCATTAAATGCCAGTTTGCTAATATGCTTCAGAAGTTGGACATTTTCTGTTTCTCACAACTAGTTCAATCTCAGATTCAAGTTCCTGCCCACCCTGTACTTTAAAGGAGTCAGCTCATGATGGAAAATGTTCTCCACATCCAGAAAAAAGAACTGTGGATTCTGAATGCAGATTGAACCATACTGTTTCTATTTTTTGGTTGTTTTTTCTCTTTTTTGAGGTTTTTCCCTTGTGTCTCGATTCCTCTTTCACAATATGACTAAGGCAGAAATGGGTTTAATGTGATTGTACGTATGTAACCTACATCATATTGCTTTATGTCTTGGGGAGGGGGGAGGAAAGGGAGGGAGGGAGAAAAATTTGGAACTAAAAAATCTTATGAAGACAAATGTTGAAAACTATATTTACATGTAACTGGAAAATAATAAAATACTTTTATGATTTTTTTAAAAAAGGAGCCAGCTGTTGTTCTAATAAATGCCTCTTCCTCTGACAGGGACACTCCCTTGCTAATTGCTTGGTACCCATCTAACTTTATCTCTTAGACCAAAGGTTCTTAAACTTTGGGTCATGAAAAATTTAGCAGTAAATCTTTGATTTATATACCTATTGTATATACCTATATATCCAGGGTCACATAAAAAGTTCTCGGGTGAAGAGGGGCCACAAGTAGATAAAAGTGTAAGAAGCCCCATCTTAGATTATGTTTACCTGGACACAACATACAGACAATTTTGTACAAATTAACAAAAGCATATTGTTTAGATACTAGGAATAATGCCTTCCTTTGTCAGTTAACACTTCCCCCCCCCCCTCGCAGGGCAATGAGGGTGAAGTGCCTTGCCCAAGGTCACACAGCTAGTAAGTGTCAAGTGTCTGAGGTCATATTTGAACTCAGGTCCTCCTGAATCCAGGACCGGTGCTTTATCCACTGCGCCACCTAGCTACCCCCATCAGTTAACACTCTTCTTAACTCCCTGTCATATTTCCCACAGTAACTGTACCAAACCTTTCCCATTCCATTCAAGATCTCAACCCCAGCCTTATGCCGTTCACTCCCTTCTTGATTTACTGAGGGAACCAATCAATAGGAACTCTTTCAACCCCCAAAGCTTCTCTGAGTTTTTACCAACCCCTCTGCTCTGTTCCTTCTGGTTTCTGAAGTTAAAAACTTCCTTTCCTTTGCCCAGGCTCAACCCCCCATCATTGTTGTGGTGTTTTGTTTTGTTTTGAATCTCCTTCCCTCCTCCAGAACCTTGCTTTTTCAATCATTTCCTCTCTTTCTTGCGTCTTTAGTCTCTCTCTCTCACCACAGGCTTCTTCCTCTGTACCTAAAAGCCTGTTTGGGTCTTTCCTATCCTAAAGGAAGACTTCTCTCAGCTCTACTCTCTGCTCTTCACTTTCATTGACAAACAAGTAGTTTATGTTCAATGCCTTTATTTCTTCACCACTCACCAATGCCACAACACTTTACCGTCTGGTTTCCATCTCCCGAATGTGCTTTTCTTGAAGATCCTTCCAATGACCTCCCTAGGGGCCCTTTTCCTCTCAATCGTCATCTTTCTTGATTTTTCACACTTGATACCGTGGGTTAGCCTTCCCTTCTTGATTTGTCTCCTCTCGTAACTTCCGTGACAATCCTTTCTTCTGATTCACTTCTTATTGCTTTAGGCGTGCTTCCTGTCTCCCTAAATAGCTCCTCTTCGTCTTCTTTCCCACTAGTTTTAGGCTTTACCTGTCAACTCTATGAAGATCCATACCAGTTGCCAATCTCTAGCCCGAATCTCTTCCTGAGCTCCAGACCCATATTTTCATCAACCTACTGGACATGATCAGGAGAGTGACCTGATCCCCCACCCTTGTTCTTTTTTTTTTTTTAGTGAGGCAATTGGGGTTAAGTGACTTGCCCAGGGTCACACAGCCAGTAAGTGTTAAGTGTCTGAGGCCGGATTTGAATTCAGGTACTCCTGAATCCAGGACCAGTGCTCTATCCACTGCGCCACCTAGCTGCCCCTATATCTATTTAAGTACCTATGCATGCAGTCATGTATAGGTGAAAAGGAGTCACAAATGAAAAAGTTTAAGAAGCCCTGTAGTGGAACAACCTCAAGTTGTCTCTCAAGAGCCAATTGCTAAATTGTCAATATGAGCATTTATACCTTAGAAATCAGCAAATGCTACAAATCAAGGTTTGATTTGTTTCATTGATTGTTTAGACTTAAGAAAGTGATGGAGAAAATGTTAATAGTGGGGGCAGCTAGGTAGCACAGTAGATAAAGCACCAGCCCTAGATTCAGGAGGACCTGAGTTCAAATCCAGCCTCAGACACTTGACACTTACTAGCTGTGTGACCTTGGGCAAGTCACTTAACCCTCATTGCCCTACCAAAAAAAAAAAAAAAAAAAGGAAAGAAAGAAAGAAAAGTAAAATGTTAATGGTGCAAATTTTTCCCAGATACCTAATTGTCAACATCTCCCAGCACACCACTGTCTCCTTTGAACTCTCAAAGAGCTTTCCCTGTACTTTTCTTTGCATTTACTACATTGTTTATATTGTCATTACACCCCTTTTATCCTTGCCAGATTTTTTGGTTTTGGTTTTGGTTTTTGTGGGGCAATGAGGGTTAAGTGACTTGTCCAGGGTCACACAGCTAGTAAGTGTCAAGTGTCTGAAGCTGGATTTGAACTCAGGTACTCATGAATCCAGAGCCAGTGCTTTATCCACTGAGATACCTAGCTGCCCCCTCTTTAAATTCAAAACTGAAGTCAGGGGCCACATCTTAATTATCTTGTAATCTACTCTGCAGTTAGTACAATGCTTGCATAGAGGTTTTTAAGAAGCACTTGTGATAGGGCAGCTAGATGGCTCAGTGGATAAAGCACCAGCCTTGGATTCGAGAGGACCTGAGTTCAAATCCAGCCTCAGACACTTCACACTTACTAGCTGTGTGACCCTGGACAAGTCACTTAACCCTTATTGCCCTGGGGGGGGGGGGCGGAAGAAGCACTTATGATTTCAATAAATTATTGAGTTATAATAAAATCAGCTTCTGTAAAAAAAAAAACTTCCAGATTTACATTTTTAATAACCCTTGTACCCTGGAAAAAATAATATTTACTTCTTATCAGCTAATGTCTTCACAGAAGTCTAAAGTTGGAAGGGACCTTGGAAACCATCTGGTCCAGCCCATAGTTAAATAAGACAAGCCTCTATAGCATATCTGGTCAAGTGTTCATCTGGTCTTTGCCTGAAGGTTGTCAGTGAAGGGGAACCCCTATGTCTCCAAAGGTAGCCAATTGCACTTTAGGATAATACTTGATATCTTAACAAATTGTTGGGATAGTTCTTTGTTGTTATTGTTGTTGGTCAGTTGTGTCTGACTCTTCCTGACCCTATTTTGGCTTTTTGTGGCCAGAAATACTGGAGTGGTTTGCCTTTTCCTTCTCCAGCACATTTTATAGATGAGGAAACTGAGGCAAACTGGGTGAAATGACTTGCCCAGGGTCACACAGCTGGTAAGTGTCTGAGGCCAGACTGAACTTAGGAAAATGAGTCTTTCTGACCCCAGGTCTGGCACTTTATCCACTGCACCCCTTGCTGTTCCAATGGATAGCTTTTTATATGAAGACTTAACCTTTTTGTACTACCACCCACTGCTCCTAGTTCTACCTTCTGGGGCCAAGCAGAAGAGTCTTATCTATCTTCCAAATTGACCATCAAATAATGTGAATCCAACTACCGTGTCATTTTTGTTTTTTCTAGGCTAATCATCCCCAAGCCCTTCTACCAGTTCTCACATGGCATGGTCTTGAAGCTGTTTAACATCTTGCTCTCCTTCCACTGGATACTTTCAGTCTATCAATGCCCACCCTAAAATGCAGTGTCTGGAACCGAATAGAGTACCCCAGCTGAGATTTGATCAGGGAGACTTTGGTCCTGGACACCCTGCTTCTTTTAATATAACCAAAGATGGTCTTAGCTTCTTTGGCTGCCAAACCACACTATAGCTTCATATTTGAGTCCACTGAAACCCTCAGATCTTCTTCCTTCCCATGTGTTTGTATTCTCAGTAGAAATCACTGTTATATTTTGTCAAAGTATCATCAGATGATTTATACATTTTTATTGATATGTTATGTTTTGTTTTCTTAATGTTGAATCATCCTTGCATTCCTAATATAAATCCAATCTGATCATAGTGAATAACTTTTAAAATATAAAGCTGTAGCTTCTTCGTTAATATTTTATTCCATGGTTTTTGGATTAATATTAATTAGTGTTATTGACCTTGAAAGCCAATTTTTGCTTTATCATCTCAATAATCTTTGTTTTCAATTTTGTTTACTTTCCTTTTTTGTACAATTTGCACTTCAAAGACCAATATTGTCTTTTCCAAAAAGAACGTTTAAAAGTCACTAATTCGGGGCAGCTAGGTGGTGTAGTGGATAAAGCACTGGCCCTGGATTCAAGAGGACCTGAGTTCAAATCCTGCCTCAGACACTTGATACTTATTAGCTATGTGACCCTGAGCAAGTCACTTAACCCCAATTTCCTAACCAAAGAGAAAAAAGTCATTACTTCTGTTAAAAAGTTGATTTTTCGTGTCAGCTGGGTGGCACAGTGGATAAAGGTCAAATATGACCTCAGACACTTGACACACTAGCTGTGTGACCCCAGGCAAGTCACTTAACCTCCATTGCCCCACAAACAAAACAAAACAGAAAAATGATTTTTTCCCCCTATATATGATTTTTCTCAGCTTTACAGAATAAGTTTCCCTTGGCTGTAAGCTGTTTTGCTTTTCCATATTATAACTTTTGCATATTTGCATATTATAACTTGTTTAATTTTATTTCTTCTTGTTGATATGAATGATTCCAATTGGAGCTCCCTATTAAAGAGACTCTTTCCAGCTGACTGTGATAGGTTCTCATTGACATGAAAGATCTGGAACATGGTGGCTTTATAGATGTCCTATGAATTCTACTGAGGGACATTTTACCCTGTGATTCCAGTACTTCTAACCTGTGCTTTCCTGAAATGTGGTATTTAGCCTTTTTGGCTTCATCATGTTTATTCAACTGAAATTGCTCTCTCCAAAATTACCAATGATCTCTTCACTGCCAAATCTAGTGTCCTCAATCCTCATCCTTTTCTGTTTCTCAGCCTTATCCTTTTTGATCTCTCTGAAGCTTTTAACACTGTCAGTAACCCTCTTCTCCATAATAATCTCTCCTGGCTCTCCACCTACTCATTTATGTAGTCCTTCTCATCTCCTTTTCTGGATCTTCATCCAAGTCATACCTTCTGGCAATGGGTTTTGTCCTGGGCACTCTTTTTTTTTTAAACGGGGCAATGAGGGTTAAGTGACTCGCCCAGGGTCACACAGCTAGAGTAAGTGTCAAGTGTTTGAGGCTGGATTTAAACTCAGGTCCTCCTGAATCCAGGGCTGGTGCTTTATCCACTGTGCCACCTAGCTGCCCCCAGGGCACTCTTCTCTTTTCCCTCTGTAGCATCTTGCTTAATGGTCTTATCAGTTCCATGAATTCAGTTATCATCTCTATGTTAATAAATTTCAGATATTATCCAACTCAAACCTTTCTCATGACATTCACTCACACATCTACAGATGTCAACTAAACATCTCAAACCATATACATGAAAGACATCTTAAACTCAGTGTGTCCAAAACAGAATTCATTATCTTTATCCCAAAACATTCCCATCTTCCTAATTTCCCTATTATTATTGAGAGCATCAACATCTTTCTGGTCATGTAGAATCACAACCTAGGTGCCATCTTTTACTCCTCACTCTCTCTTATCCTCCATATCCAATCTGTGGCAGAGTCCTGTCCTTTATGACATCGTGTGTGTGTGTGTGTGTGTGTGTGTGTATGTGTGTGTATAGATAGAGATAGATAGATAGATAGATAGATAGATAGATAGATAGATAGATAGATAGATAGATAGATAGATAGATGGATGGATGGATGGATGGATGGATGGATGGATGGATGGATGGATGGATGGATGGATGGATGGATGGATGGATAGATAGATAGATAGATGGATAGATGGATAGATGGATAGATGGAGATAGAGAGATAGAGATACAGATATAGATGTAGATATATCCCTTTTCTCCACCAATGCTGCCACCACTCTTGTAGAGGCCCTCAACACCTTACATCTGGACTATTGCAATAGCCAAAAGGTTAGTCTCCCTGCCACAAGTCTCTTCCCGCTTCAATCCATCCTTCCCCCCAATGTCAAATTGATCTTCAAAAGAATAGATCTGAAGATGGCGGAGGAAAGGCAGTGAACTCCTGAACTCATGACATGATCGCTCCAAAAAACATCCAAATAAGGTCATAGGAAAATGCCCGGAGCAGCAAAACTCACAGAAGAATGTGCTGAAATCATCTTCTAACCAAAAACAGCTTGGAAGGTCAGAAGGAGGGAGCTGCTGTGCTAATACAGGAGTTGAACCCAACCCCACAGTCACCCTGACACAGATCCAGTCCCAGGAAGGCCTCACCAGAGAAGGAGACCCCCAGAGCCTCTGAATCAGCTGAAGCACCAGTGTTGTCTGGAACTAAGCTCACAGTCTGGTCAGTGGGCTGAGCCCTGGGCAGGGCAGAGACTACAGGGGTCTATGCTGGTGCTGAGGCAGAATTTGGATTTTACACCCCTGCTGAGAACCAGGAGGTAGGCTCGAGTAGCAGTGGCCCAGGTGGGGGAGGGGCACAGGCTCGCCAGAGCTAACAACCACAACACACAAAGCTGGTTGATTAGCAAGTTGGTCTGGGGTCATCTAAGGACCAGGGAACAGGCTGGGCGAGGGAAGAACCTGATCCTCCTTAAATCATACCACCTGGGATACTGCAGCCTAGAAACAGTGCCCCACTTTAAGGAGCTAAAAGTCTAGTAAAAGAAAGGCAAGATGAGCTGACAGAAAGGGGTGAGGACCATAGAAAGTTTCTTCAGTAACAAGGAAGACCAAAGGACACCCTTAGAGGAAGATGTTAACATCAGGGCCCCTATATCTAAAGCTTCCAAGAAAAATACAAATTGGTCTCAGGCCATAGAGGTGCTGAAAAAGGACTTTGAAGATAAAGTTAGAGAGGTAGAGGAAAAAATGGAAAGAGAAATGAGGGTGATGCAGGAAAGACATGAGAAAAAAGTCAACAGCTTGAAAAGTCAAATTGGTCAAATGGAAAAGGAGGTACATAAACTCTCTGAAGAAAATAATTGCCTAAGAATTAGAATTGAACAAATGGAAGCCAGTGACTTTATGAGAAACCAAGACACAATAAAGCAAATCCAAATGAATAAAAAAATAGAGGGCAATGTGAAATATCTTCTGGGAAAAACTTCTGACCTGGAAAATAGGTCCAGGAAAGATCATTTGAAAATTATGGGTCTACCTGAAAACCATGATCAAGGAAAGAGGTTAGACACCATCTTCCAAGATATTCTCAGGGAAAATTGCCCTGAAATTCTAGAAGAAGCTAAAATAGAAATCGAAAGAATCCACTGATCACCTCCAGAAAGAGATCCCAAAAGTAAAACTCCTAGGAATATTATAGCCAAATTCCAGAGCTCTCAGGTCAAGGAGAAAATATTATAAGCTGCCAAAAATAAAGAATCCAAATACTGTGAAGCCCCAGTCAGGATAGCACAAGATCTAGCAGCTTCTACATTAAAGGACCAGAGGGCGTGGAATATGATATTCCAGAAGGCAAAGGAATGGGGATTACAACCAAGAATCACCTACCCAGCAAAACTAATCATAATCTTTCAGAGGAAAAAATGGGACTTTAATGAAAAAGAGGACTTTCAGGTATTCATGATGAAAAGACCTGAACTGAATGGAAAATTTGACTTTCAAATACAAGACCCTAGAGAACCATAAAAAATTGGAGTTGGGGGACATACCTGGGGTCGTGCAGTGGGTGACTGTCTTGTGTCTGAGGCCAGGTTTTGGCTGGGATCCCCCTGGGTCTAGGGGTGATGCTTTGTCTACTGTGTCACTTAGCTAGGTGATGACATCTTTAGGGTTAAATCGAGGGGTGAAGGGAATTCACCAGGGGAGGGGGAAGGGCAGAGGTGAAATCCTACATGAAAGTAACAGGGGGACACTAATCCATTGTTGGTGGAGCTGTGAACTGATCCAACCATTCTGGAGAGCAATTTGGAATTATGCCCAAAGGGCGATAAAGCTGTGCATACCCTTTGACCCAGCAATACCACTTTTGGGTCTTTTTCCCAAAGAGATCATGGAAGGGGGAAAGGGACCCACATGTACAAAAATATTTATAGCTGCTCTTTATGTGGTGGCAAGGAATTAGAAGTTGAGGGGGTGCCCATCAATTGGGGAATGGCTGGACAAGTTGTGGTATATGAATACAATGGAATACTATTGTGCTGTAAGAAATGATGAGCAGGAGGAGTTCAGAGAAACCTGGAGGGTCTTGCATGAGCTGATGATGAGTGAGATGAGCAGAACCAGAAGAACATTGTACACAGTAACATCAACATTGAGTGTTGATCTACTGTGATGGACTATATTCTTCTCACCAATGCAATGGCACAGAAGAGTTCCAGGGAACTCGTGATGGAAGAGGATCTCCAAATCCAGGGAAAAAAAAAAAAAGAACTGCGGAGTATAGATGCTGAATGAACCATACTATTTCTTTTGTTTTTGATGCTGTTGGTTTTTTTCTATTTTGAGGTTTTTCATCATTGCTCTGATTTTTTTTCTCCTATAACATGACTAATGCAGAAATAGGATTAATGTTATTATGTGTATATATATATAACCTATATCAGATTACCTGCTGTCTAGGGGAAGGGGGAGGGAGGGGAGGGAGGGAGAAAAATCTGAAATTGTAAAGGTTGTATAAACAAAAATTGAGAACTATTTTTACATGTAATGGAAAAAAATAAAATACTTTATTAATTAAAAAAAAAGAAAGTAACAGGAAAAGGCTTATGGAGTTGGGGAAGAGATGGGAGAGGAGCAGGGCAGTAAATGAATTTTATACTCATCAGAAAAGGCTCAAAGAACTTAAACTCATCAGAGCTGCCTCAAGGAGGGACTAACAGACACACCCAACTGGGCAGAGTAACCTATTTAATCTGGGCAGTAAATGAGCCTAACACTCATCAAAATTGGCTCAAAGACCTCAATCTCATTAGAATTGGCTCAAGGAGGGAATAATGTACACACTCAATTGGGTGAAGTAATCTCTCTAACCCTGCAGGAAAATAGGAGGGGAAGGGGATAAAGAGAGAGGGGCAAAAGAAGGAAGGGCAGAGTGAGGGAGGGGACAGACAGAAGCGAATCCCTTTTGAAGAGTGATAGGATGAAAGAAGATGGATAATAGAATAAATATCATGGGGAAGGGAATAGGATGGAAGGGAAACAGTTAACAATAGTAATCATGAAAAAGAGAAAAGGGGGGAAAATTATACAAAAATACAAAAAATTATTTATAGCAACTCTTGGTGGAGGCTAAGAATTGAGAATCAAGGGAATGCCCATCAATTGAGGAATGATGGAAAAAGCTGTGCTATATGATTGTAGTGGAATGGTCTTGTGCTATAGGAAATGACAAACAGGATGATCCCCGAAAAACCTGGAAAGACTAATGAACATCGATGTATAGTGAAGTGAGCAGAGCTGGGAGGACAATGTGCATTGTGACAGCAGTATTGTTCAATGAGCAATTGTGAATGACTTAACTAATCTCAGCAGTGCAATGATCCAAGACAATCCCAAGGAACTAATGAAGAAGCTTACTATGCACCCCTATAGAAAGAACTGATAAAAAGAACACTTGTGGATTGTACATATATAACCTGATTGCGGTCTTATGGAGGGGGGAGGAAAGGGAGGGAGGGAGGGAGAAAAATTTGGAACTCTAAATCTTATGAAAATGAATGTTGAAAACTACCCTTACATGTAACTGGAAAAAAAAAAAAAAGCACAGATCTGACCATGTCAACCGCCTACCCCCTTTTAGTGAACTCCAGTGGCTCCATATTACACCAGGGTCAAAAATAAAATTCTCCAGGTAGCGTTCAATGCCTTTCATAATCCCTCCCCCTTCTTTTCCAATATCCTTACACCTTACTCACCCACACATAGCCTGGGATCCAGTGACGCTGGCCTGCTGGCTGGAACTGACACAAGACACTTTATATCTCAACCCAGGTATATTCACTGGCTATCCCATATTCTGGGAATCTTCTCCCTCCATATTTCTACTCCTTGGCTTCCCTAGCCTCATTCAAATCCCAGCTAAAATCTCACCTATAAGAAGCCTTTCCTGATCCCCTTTAATGGTAGTACCTTCCCTCTGTCGATTATTACCAATTTGCACTGTATAAATCTTGTTTGTATATACTTAACAAATGCTAGCATATTCCCATTATGTTTTCAATTTCGATTTAAAAATTTTTTATTTAAACATTTTTATACATGTACACAAATTCAAACTTGGTGTCATTTTCCCCAAACCCATCATTTTAGGGTCTGTGTTGATTATGGATTACAGAGTAGAATCTCATAGAAAGATAGCTTGTGTAGAGCCCATTTCAAAGTTCAGCAAATCACCACACTGAAAGTAGCCCAAATCAGCCTGTGATTAAAGCTGAAAGGTATGACTAATTCTCTCCTTTCAAATATGTTCAGATCATTGAAATGGCTGTCAAGGATTCTAAGTCATTAGAGGAATTATAGAGTTAAGTACCTCTCAGCCTTTATCCATACTCCTTTCACAATGGAAAATATGTAAAAATACCAGTCAATTGTGGAGCTGCTCTTTGAAGCTAGTAGTAAAGTGGTACTAATGGGCAGGCAGCACAATGGAATTTAAATAAAATTCTTTTGGGGCAATTCTCCCTCCTAAGGCAATTATGGGGATATGCATTAGTTTGCAGTGGTTTCAAAATGCTGTCAAAATGCATAAACATTTTCCAGTAGTGTTTTTTTTTTTTAAGGTAGGTCATTCATTTGTGTTTCTTTCATTGTCCTAAATACTCATTTAAAATCCAAAACTATTTGCTATGTAAAACATCATTCCATCAGTGGTGTTTCAGAGTTATATGTCTTAGTTTTTTTGTTTTGTTTTGCAGGTAATGGGGGTTAAGTGACTTGCCCAGGGTCACATAGCTAGTAAGTGTCAAGTGTCTGAGGCCGGATTTGAACTCAGGACTTCCTGAATCCAGGGCTGGTGCTCTATCCACTGCGCCATCTAGCTGCCCCAGAGTTATATGTCTTAAAAGTTCTTTTTTCCAGATAGGCTGGGTCCTGGCTACTTTGTCATGAGGGACCAAAACCTAACTTCAGGGAAGAAAATTGGCATGAACATAATTATGCAGGATATCTCAAAAGTCTTAGTGCAGTTTTAAGCTTTATTAGCCTTTATTTTTTTAATAGCTCTTAAGCTAATAAAACTCAAAACTAGACCAAGGCTTTTGGGACACCTTGTATATTAAGTGTGTAAGGAATACCTGAGGTGAGAAAGGAGATAGCACTCAGCTGAACCCAGGAGTTTTTCTTACTCCTTTATCACCCCAGATCTCTGTCTCCCTCCAAATGGCAGCTCAAATTAGTGTCTTCCATTCCAGAGCTGTACTCACATGTAAAAATTAGATAGCGAGAGAGACAGACAGACAGAACTATGAGACTATGAGAGCCTGCTTCGGTCTGACCCAAGTGAGTTTCTTTCCAGGTTTTCTGTTACTATACAATATGGTCTTTTCATTATGTTGTCCAGTGGGTAGAAGAATAGATTCTCTTACTAGGTTCTCTGCTATAATATCACAGTACTTTGGCTTAATCTTTTGGGTTTTTTTGTTTTGATTTTTGGTTTTTGGTTTTTTTTTTTGTGAGGCAATTGCGGTTAAATGACTTGCTCAGGGTCACACAGCTAGTAAGTGTTAAGTGTCTGAGGCCGGATTTGAACTCAAGTACTCCTGACTGCAGGGCCAGTGCGCCATCTAGCTGCCCCCTGGTTTAATCTTTTGACCTCAGTGTCTCATTTAATTGACACTGTGGAGTTCTAATATATTTCACTTTCCTTGGGGAAAAGTGCTAAGTATAAACTGTTGCCGTTATAGTAAAACCCACTAGGGAAGCATTACTCTGTAGGGAGAAGCAGACTACTCCTGTGCTAATCAAATCTGACCTGTTGGATACATGATGATGTGTAGTTAAAACCTCCATCAATTCAGTTTGGTGATTTTGGATTAAGCACATAACCATCTACAATTCCCTTAGGTGTTGGAGAAACTCCAAAAACAAAAACAAGATATTTCTTCTACAAATGCTTTAACTATAAACTGAGGTAAATACCCTCTTGAGCGCAAAAGGTAAAGGTGAGTGGAGAACTCAAAGACAAGTTCTTGAGATCTAAATTCCCCCTTTTCCCTGAAGGGAAGGAAACCAGAAGATGATACATGTAAAATTAAAGATTTTATTAAGCAGGGAAGAAAAAAAAAGTTAACATGCCCATTGGTACTATCAGGCCTATAGTGAATGGGATGCCAGGTAATGTATGGAGAGAGTTTATATGACTTTTATGGCCCTGGATGTTTTATTAAGGCAATTGGAGTTGTGACTTGCCCAGGGTACACAGCTAGTAAGTGTCTGAGGTGGGATTTGAACTCAAATCCTCCTGACTCCAGGGTTGGTGCTCTAGCATTTGTGTGTGTGTGTGTGTGAGGCAATTGGGGTTAAGTGACTTGCCCAGGGTCACACAGCTAGTAAGTGTCAAGTGTCTGAGGCCAGATTTGAACTCAGGACTTCCTGAATCCAGGGCCAGTGCTCTATCCACTGCGCCACCTAGCTGCCCCTATGTGACTTTTAAATGAAGGAAGTTAAAGAATCTGAGGGGAAAGGTGAGATTAGAAAGAAAAGAGTCAGTAGGCCTCATTTCCAAAAGGAGGGAGAATAAGGAATTCCAGGTGCCAAGGATGTGGCCTTTGATACTAAAATCAGAAGGCATCACTGGTGATAAGCACTTCATAGTTCCAGGCCTGATAAGGAGATGTCTCCTAAAACAGGATAATTCTGAGAGCCCCGTAACCAAAATTAGGGGAGTCTCTGGAGATAAGGTTGTCTACAAAAAGACCATAAACAGGGTATATCCAGAGTCTCATAACCTGCAGTCAGGTAAGTCTTTGAAGATAGGGATGTCTCTCAAAGGTCCATAAACCACCAAATGGCCCAGGGTCGGCTTCAAAGCTGGTATGAGCTTAATTGACTTGAGTTTCTGATTTTTTGCACATTCAGCTAAGTTCACTGCAAAGGATTGTTGGTATGTCAGCCAATGCAGCCAGTCTTCATACAGTTCCTCTGGTTACCTGGATAATTGGGAGGGGAGGTTGTGGGGGGTGGGGGGAGGGAATCAAGCAAATCAAGGTATCCATTTTCACATTAGTATGGGCTGAGCACAGAAGTTCCAGGCAGAGTAGCTGAAGAGGTATGAGTAGTAGTTTGGGACTTCTCTGACTTGTACAGCATGTACAAGTTTTAGAGGTTTTTTTCCCTACTTATTTACTCTATCATTTAAAAAAAAAAAACTGGGACAGGGGCAGCTAGGTGGTGCGGTGGATAGAGCATTGGCCCTGGATTCAGAAGTACCTGAGTTCAAATCTGACCTCAGACACTTAACACTAGCTGTGTGACCCTGGGCAAGTCACTTAACCCCAATCGCCTCACTAAAAACAAAACAAACAAACTGGGACAATTAACTCTTTTGCCCCATGTAGTTTCATTTATGATTTGTTAAAATACAGAATGAGAAAACCAGGATTTGATAAAGCCCATTGAGATTCAAACGCAGCTACAAGACCATGCCTAAGCCCAAATCACTCTCATTGATTGGCCAACAATAGGTCTCCAGCCCAGGTCTCACTTGGTTATTGTTTGGGGGTTGATGTTCAGAGTGACTGAAAATAGCAATTATTTCTGTTCTGACCAGAAACCCTGAGGGTCTTCCCCTCCCAGGTTGATTTTTTTTTTTTTGAGTAGGTAAAACCATTTTGGGCCTCATTTCTTACTTAGCCTTAATCACTGAATGAGTGTTGACTCAGCAAACTGAGACCAGGGAAAGACCTTAGCTTAAAAGGGCCAAGGTTTCTCACTGCATCCAGGGACATCCTCTATCATCCTGATCCGTGTCTTGCCACTGTATTCAGATGTCTCTGGAGGAGAGAGTGAGGCTGGTGACTTTGCAGAGCCCTACTTCACTTGAATCCAATTCACTTGCAAGTCAAGACATCACCCTCATGATGTCATTGATGTCTTCCAGAAGGAAGAACAAATGCAGCAACACCACCATGTCCCAGGAAGCTCATTGTTGGAAAATGCCATCATCCTACAAGATCCTATCAGCCTTAAGACTACCTCATCACCCCCCTCTCACACTAATTGGGAAAGCAGGGCCAAAAACTCCCAAAACTCCAAAATCTCCATTTTAGAAGGGGCCCAGATCAGGACATCTCATTTCTCGAGAGATTGCAACATAAATGAATCTGTGTGGTAGAGGAAAGGGAAGAGTTACAAACAACTTCCAGGTTAAGGACACTGGGGAATGGGATGATAGTGGTACAACAGAGAGAAGTTAGGGGGTAGCACATGCTCTAAGTAACAACCCCAAGGCACGCTTGAACTCAGAACACCTGGGCTCATGCCCCAACTCTGGCACCAGTTAGCTGTGTGATCTTAGACAAGTCATCTACCCTTATTAGGCCATAGTGTGGGTCAGACAAGATGATCTCTAAATATCCCTCCAGTTCTAAAATTCCATTGTGTCAAGGAGCAGAAAATACATATCCCTGAGAAAATACCTATAAATGCCAGAAAGCATCCTGGTGATCCTATCAACATGCCTGTCCTTATCTGCCAACCCTAGGTTTGGCAAACTCATGTCTTCTCACCTACACTATTGACAATACCCCCCAAATTGGTCTTCCTACCTTTGGTTTACTTCCTCCCCAATTGTAGAGGACTACAATGCCACTCAAGTAGTCTTCCTAATGTAACACAAGGGTCATGCGGCACTATTAAAAATACTTCAGTGGCTCTCTGTTGCCTGAAAACTCCAGAATCTGGTATTCAAGGCTCTCCACTCGCTGACTCCAATCTACCCATCTAGCCTTTTCTCTTAATACTCACCTTCACATATTCTACGTTGTAGCCAAAGTAGCTTACAGGGCAGCTAGATGGCGCAGTGGATTCAGTGGATTCCAGCCCTGGATTCAGGAGTACCTGAGTTCAAATCGGACCTCAGACACTTAACACTTACTAGCTGTGTGACCCTGGGCAAGTCACTTAACCCCAATTGCCTCAAAAAAACCCCAAAAAAACCCTTTCAAATGCAAAGTAACTTATACCCTCCATCTTGTTCTCATCTTACTCTCTCCCATGTGCCTTTGCTGACATCATCCGCCATGCTTGTAACAGACTCCTCACACATCTGCATCTACTGAAGTCCCTTTCTTCATGGCCCAATTCAGATACCACTTTGTCCATGAAGCCTTCCCTGACCCCTCTAGGTAAAAAGGGTCTCCAGGTTCTCTTAGCAATTTGCCCGGCTTCCTCTTTTTCCCTTGGTCATTATTAATGGGAAACAATAATAAACTGGTCTTCCCCCCCACCCCCACCCCAGTAAATGTATTTGCAATAAAATGAGAGCCATGTGGTCCTCTGACTTTACAATTTGGTTGGAGGGAGAGGGGGGATGTGAGGACAGCACGTGTCCAGCTTGGCTCCCCTAGTTTTGAGGACAGAAGCACCACAGGATATTTTCATTTTGCACTTTAGCTAAGAAGAATGACAGCAAATACCACATGCTAATTTTGATAATTTGTTCGATTTTACCACTCTGCCATCCAGGTTTGTGGAATTAACTCCGGCTGTGTTCAAAGTTCCCCTGGAAAGCATAGCAATTGAAGGAGAAAAATAATGCCATTCTCTCCACAGCACATTCATAAAAGCCACAGTAAACAGCAGAACTGACATCTTCCCCCAGCCCAATTTAGCTAATGGGATGAATGCATCAACTGCTCAACAGTCATTACTATGAATCATCTTGATTGAGGGCTAGACACAGTAGCAGATTGATGGAGAAGAGAAATGCTGGAATATCAATATATTAAGCCAAGGACACAGAGTTGATTACGGCACACCACTGACCTCCCAGACACACTGGATTCTTTCAGATGTACATAGGACCATCGACCTAGAACTGAAAGGGACCTCAGAGACTTTCTCATTTTATATAACTGAGGAAACTGAGTCCTGGGGAGGTTAAGAGATGTGCCAAGTAGAGAAGCCATCAGACGGAAGGTCCTCTAACTCTAGTCATGGTCTTTTCCACTGGGCCATAATGGTTGGTTAAGTGCACATTTCCAACTAACTTTAATTTGGAGGACTCTAAGCTGATTCAGGTCTGTTTTGCCACCAAATTTAAAATCATCTCATTGAATTTCACTGCTGGTAAGTGCTGGTACCCACTGGAAGCAGAAAGACTTGCTCTAATCTCATCTCTGTTTCTTCTATTCACCGGACCCAATGGGTTCTCCTTCAACAGAGCACTCTGTCCCACCCCCCACCCCCACACCCCCAGCCTACATTGGCATTTTCTGTAAACACGAGTTCATCATTTTGCTTCCACAACTTGCCACACATAAGAGGCAATGAAAACTGGATCGACATTCAGCCCAGAGAAGGTCTCTAATCCCGCATTTTCCCCAAAGATCTAAGGATTCCCAGTCAAACACGGCGATCCAACTGAGATACAATTCAAGGTGTTCTAGGAAGGCCAGTTCTTTCTCAACTCAAATCAAGTCAGAAAGCATGCCGGCAGCCTAGCCAGGTTGCTGTGTGTCCCTCATGGCAAACCACTGGGCTTGCTTTGATTTCAAAGAGCCGGCTACCAGCTGGTAGTGTTACTAATGAAACAAACACTTCTCCTAAGTGGGATACAGAGCAATGCTCTATGGCTAATTATGAATTCATATTTAGTGACAAAGGCAAAATGCAACCATCAGGAAATGTACTTGGAAATGAATGTGCTAGTACTTGACTCTAAATAGGTTCAGTGTTTTTGAAACACTAGGAACTGTTCCCAAATACACCGAGATGCAGTCACAATTTCCCTGGGCCTCAGTTTCCCAATCTGTAAGATGAGGGAGTTGGACCAGATGGTCTCTGAGGTCCCTTGCAGCTCTAGGTCATATCGACTATAGCCTCCTTAGAAGTATAGCCGAGGGGCAGCTAGATGGCGCAGTGGTAAAGCACCGGCCCTGGAGTCCCTGAGTTCAAATCCGGCCTCCGACACTTAATACTTAACTAGCTGTGTGACCCTGGGCAAGTCACTTAACCCCAATTGCCTCACTAAAAAAAAAAAAAGAAGTATAGCCGACTTTGCAGATTTAGAGCTGTAAGGGCCCTCAGAGGCCCTCATCTTACAGATTAGGAAACTGAGGCCCAGGGAGAGTGTGACTTGTCCAAGATCATAAAGGTAATAGGTGTCAGAGGCAGAATTTGAACCCAACTCCCTGATTCCAAAGGTGGTACTGCAATATATTTATACGGCATGTACTATGCGCCAGGTACCACATGCTAAGCATGTTACAAATAGTCTCATTTGATCCTCACAACAACCCCAAGAGGTAAGCACTGTTATTATTCCCATTTTACAGATAAGTAAACTGAGGCAAACAAAGGTTATGACTTGCTTAGAGAAACATACCTAGTAAATGTCTGAGGCTGAATTTAAACTCAAGTTCTCCTGATTCCAGGCCCAGCACTTTCTCTACTGTATCTCCCTGCCCCTATGACATATATGTATAAAGGGCTAGAACACCACCCTTAAGAATCAGGAAGATTTGGGTTCAAGTCCTGCTTCTGACACATTCAACTGACTACTGGTGAGTCACCTTTTAGTACTCTTAAGAAATTCTCTAAAACTCTAAAGTTACAGAGGAATTTTCCTGTATCAGTGGAGAGAATTTTTGAGCTGGGAGTTCCCCTGTACAGATAAAACCATAGGTCTGGAAATCCCCTAATCCTAAAAATTATTTGTATCACTTATTAGCAAAAAATTACCTTAAAAGATTTGATTTTTATAGGTTTAAGAAAATTAACAACAAAGAAAAACATTCTTTCAAATCATCCAGAAGCACTCTTGGATGCAGCAATTTTTGAGACTTAAAGGATTTTAAATTCCTAACTGCAACCTGGTTTTATTTTCCTTTTTAAGGATTTCTAAAACTATTTTAAAGAGTATCATAAGTCCCTCTCCTTCTGTAACTTTTCCCGCCATCTATAAGAAGTAAAACCAACAGAAGGCAAGAACAGAGTTGTCAATTTTTCAACATCTCACAAACCCTGGCTCTCAGAGGGAGAACTCAAAGCCCAGAGCATGTGTTTTGTCCTTTTGAAAACTGTGGGGAGTGGACAGCTTCTTGTTTATATTCCTCTTAAGAGTCCCTCAATAAACATTTATTAAGCACCTATTATTTGCCCAGCACTGAGAAATACACACAGATGCTCTCTCCCTCTCTCCTTCCCTCTGTCTGTCTGTCTCTCTGATTTTGTCTCTCTCTCACACACATACACACACACACAAAATGGCAAGAAGATCTGTTTTTACCATTGTTTATTTCTACATAAATTCTGTTTTCTACTTTGGTACACACTGAGTCCTGGGCACACCAATAACATGGGGTAGACAAACTTTGTATTATACAGCCCCGTAAAACAGGACACAAAAAGACTCAATTGTTCCAACATTACTTAGCTTCGCCCAGGTTTTATTGCTGAAATTCCCATTTAAAAGGACATAAAATAATATTTTCTTTTCATCTACTGCTTATTCATTTAATCACATCGGGCTGCAAAAATGGCAAGAGACAAGCAGGCTGGTCTCAGCCAACCAGTCATTTCCATTGGCTCTAGAAAGAGATAAGATCCTAATTAAGTAGGCAGGAAGAGAACCCAGGAAGAGAGAGTTAAACCTGCAGGTAGGAGGGGAGAGGCAAAGGTGTGTTGTCAGCCCCTACATCAGACCCCAGCCCAAGGTCCTCTTCTGCCTGCACCTGTCTGTCTCTTCCTTCCTCAGAGCCTCAACAGAAAAGGGAAAAAAAAAAAAAATCAAACCTGCAAAAGGCTGGCCCCCCACCCACTCCCCCCATGTCCTTGGGGTCATCTCACAATCTTTGGAAGGCACTCCGTCTCATCACCCCGAAGGAGACAGGGGGAGTCTAAAATGTCTTTCCCTCAAATGCCTCCAGGTTGAAGGCCGTGTCCAGGAACTTTTTCAACGAAACCAGGTGAGTATTTTTGTTCCCTGTGGCGGAAGCAGCAGCTGGATCACGACCAACGTACCTGGAGGACAAGAAACCAATGATTACCACCCCCAGCAGTGACTTGAGGGAAGAAGTCTGGTGAGAGCAGCCTTCAAAGGAGATGGAATACAGAAGATCTGCTTAAGAGTCCCCTTCCGGGGCAGCTAGATGGCACAGTGGTTAAAGCACTGGCCCTGGATTCAGGAGTACCTGAGTTCAAATCTGGCCTCAGACACTTGGCACTTACTAGCTGTGTGACCCTGGGCAAGTCACTTAACCCCCATTGCCTGCAAAAAAACAAAAAAAAAGTCCCCTTCCCAGACTGCAGTGTCAGAACTGAACAGAACCGTGCAGAGGTGGTCCGACCAAGAGTGCACTGGGACTTTATTCCTTTATTCTTTCCCTTTTTCTTTATTCCTAGACAACGTGCTGCTCTTGATGTAACCAAAGATCAGCTCCCTACTTTTGGTAGTCACATCTCATCATCGATTCAGACTAAAGTTTTAGTCACTAAGAACTCCAGATCTTTATCGGGAGACCTGCTACCCTAACTCTATCTCCCCCCTCCCAACCTTATATTTGTGAAGTCCATCTCTTGAACTCAAGCACAAGATTTTACTTTCATCCATAATGAATTTCATCTTATGAAATTCAGCCCCATGTTCTTGACTGTCATGATTTTTTAATGGATTTTGATTCCATCATCCAGTGTGGTAGCCATCCTTCCAACCTTTGGGTCATCTGCAGAGTTGTTGTCTCCTAATTTTCTGGTCTTATACACTTTCTACCCCAATGAAGCCATTTCAAGATTCTTTCCTTCAAATATGGCCTTCAAACAGTCAAGTTTTACAAAGGATTCCTCAGTGGATCCAGCCCACAGTGACCTCTCCATATTTTGCCCTCCCACCAGGCCTAAGGGTCAGAACCCTGACAACTTAGTCCTTGATTATATAAGGTCAACTTGCATTTCTCTCTACTTCTGAGTCAACTGCCACCACATGTGCAAACTACAAATGTGAATGCCCAATAAAAACCATCCCACTGCCCAAGTATAACCCCTGCTGTTCTGTTATAACAAACACCATACCATATGGGCCGAGTGCGGCTGACGGTGAGGAACCGAGGGCTGATGTAGTCATAGTAGCCCATGTTTTTGTGTTCTTCTTGACACCAGATGAGTTCAGCTCCCGAGTATTTTTCAATTTCTTGTTTTATTAGGTCAAAGGGGAAGGGAAAGATCTGTGGAAGAAGAACACATGGTCAAAGATGAGAGAAGGATGAAAAAAAAAAGCCTCTTCTTAAGATCAGTATAAAGTCAGGGCAGCTAGGTGGCGCAGTGGATAGAGCATCGGCCCTGGATTCAGGAGGACCTGAGTTCAAATCCAGCCTCAGACACTTAACATTTACTAGTTGCTGTGCATACCCTTTGACCCAGCAATACCACTTTTGGGTCTTTTTCCCAAAGAGATCATGGAAGGGGGAAAGGGACCCACATGTACAAAAATATTTATAGCTGCTCTTTACATGGTGGCAAAGAATTGGAAGTTGAGGGGGTGCCCATCAATTGGGGAATGGCTAGACAAGTTGTGGTATATGAATACAATGAAATACTATTGTGCTGTAAGAAACGATGAGCAGGAGGAGTTCAGAGAAACCTGGAGGGTCTTGCATGAGCTGATGATGAGTGAGATGAGCAGAACCAGAAGAACATTGTACACAGTAACATTAACATTGAGTGTTGATCTACTGTGATGGACTATATTCTTCTCACCAATGCAATGGCACAAAAGTGTTCCAGGGAACTCGTGATGGAAGAGGATCTCCAAATCCAGGGAAAAAAAAAAAAAAGAACTGCGGAGTATAGATGCTGAATGAACCATACTATTTCTTTTGTTTTTGGTGCTGTTGTTTGCCCGGCACACACACCAAAAAAAAAAAAAAAAAAAGATCAGCATAAAGTCAAAGTTACCAGCAAAATGCCACTGGCTATCCTTCCCCAACCACCATTCTATTGGCCTAAATGTCTCTCATTCACTCCATACACAGATTCCTGCTGGCCCAAGGAGAGGTAGATTCATGCTGATCTGTCTTTGCAGCCAGGTATCGCAGAGGATGGACTTACAATCATGAAGACTTGAGTTCAAATCTAGCCTTAGTCACTCACTGGCTGTGTGACCTTAGACAAGTCATTTTGGGGTGATAATAAAATGGGGATAATCATAGCATCTACCTCCCAGGGTTGTTGTGAGGAGCAAATTAAATAGTATTTGCAAAGTGCAACGCAAACTTTATAGTACTCTAAAAATAACTAGCTATTATTTTCATCTGATCCAATTTCCTCCCTTTAGAGATGAGGACACTGAGGCCCACAGAGGGAGATGACTTACCCAAGGACACACAGGAATTTAGCGGTAGAGCTAGTGCTTGTATGTGTTATGGACAGGTGAAGAGGAGTAAGGAAGGGGATAGATATCTTTATGTAATTCAACCCAGTTCAAGATCTGGAGATTCACACACGAGAGCTCTGAGACCCTTGTTAGCAGGAGGGCTGGGTGGAGGACTGCTTACCTGTTCCACCCGAGTAATAGCTACTCGCTTCTCCAGATCCTGGTTTTTCCGTTCCTTTACCAGGTCATAGTATACCTTTCCTGTACAAAATATCAGCCGCTTCACATCCTTCGGTGCCTGGGAAGCTGATCCCTCTTCAGGAATCATCCGTCGGAAGCTGGTACCTTGAAGAAACCATCATAAATGGTCAATGTTGGTTTAAAAATAAATTACAGGGGGCGGCTGGGTGGCGCAGTGGATAGAGCACCAGCCCTGGATTCAGGAGGACCTGAGTTCAAATCTGGCCTCAGACACTTGACACTTACTAGCTGTGTGACCCTGGGCAAGTCACTTAACCCCAATTGCCTCACTAAAAAAAAAAAAAAATCAATTACAGGAGAGGGAGAAGTCCCTGGCCCAGTGATCATGGGGACAATGGCCCTCAACCCACAACTGGCTCCTTTCCTCCCTGAGATTATAAACCACATGGATCTGTGAGGTGCCAGAGGTGGCTTCCGGGGGGGGGGGGGGGTAGGCCCTTGGAAACTAGACAGAGGGAAAAGAGATGAGGGGGGAAGATAGCATATAGAGGAATAAACAAAAGAAACATAACCAAGATCCACAAAACACAATCGTAGGTCTTGTCACTTTGTGACAAAAGAGGTAAGGGGCCTCCTCTTGCTATTCCCTTAATCTGAGCCTCAAAGATTTCTTCTTTGGTTACTAATGACAAGGGTCTATTTCTCCAGTCATTCCAGATCCATTTTCTTCAAATATGGCATCCATCCTTCAAGACCCAGTATTACAAAGGATTTCCTAATAGATCCTCTCACCAGATAGCCCAAAAGGGGTACAAACCCAAAACTTAGTCAACTTTTCTTTCTCTCTAGACATTTTTGAGAGATGGGAAGGTCCCCAGCTGGAATAGAAGTTCCCTCATGGCTATGGCCCTATCTTCTTTTCTCTCCTCTAAATCAATTCGATTCAGTTCAGCAAGCATTTCCTAAGCAGCTACTGTATGTATGTTAGGCACTGTATATTGGGGCAAAAAGACAATAGGTTTACACTCTATTCTTACTTAGTCATTTAAACCTCTCTGAAATTCAGTTTCCTCATCCGTAAAAGGAATGAGGAGTTGGCTACCCTCTGAGGTCTCTTCTGCCTCTGGATCTCTGGTCCTATAATGTCCCACAGACCCCAGCATGGCTGTGTACCTATCAGGAGGCACTCAGATCTTTGTTGGCCACCTTGCCAAACTCCTGGTTCTGCTAGGAAAGGGGCAGTCACAATCAGCATACAGCCATGCACTATATAATCCAGCAAAGAAGCCCTGAGCGTCCACCTGAGAATTCAAAATAATTTTCCATACATATAGCGTCAGACCCGGGGGTTACCAATGGGCCCTGGAAAAAAACGGTTCTCAGATCCTTTGAAAATGCAATTGGAATGTCACAGCCGATCCAAAGCCACCCTCACAACATACACCAGGCCCTTCCTATTAATAACACATCCAGTAAGCTGATGTCAGCAACAATTAATAAGCCTATTACCAGGAGTCATTATAGCTCTTAAGGGACTTGAAGAACAATTATAAAAGGGCTCAGGGGTCAAACAGAACATTGCAATCGACATCTCTTCTTGAGCTCAGTCAGAGGCATTGCACCCTGGGCCAACAAGAGAGAGGTGACTCCCAGGCCAACAAGACAAAGAGAGCAAGAGGAAAGAATACTCATTCTGCCCTGACTTCAGCTCAGACTTGGTTTCTGCTGTTCTCCCAAATAGGAATGCCATCCCTCTCTCTGCCTCTCTGAAGCCTGCACAGCCTTCAAGGCCCATTTGAAATCCTGTCTCCTCTAAGAAGCCACTCATGAATCTTCACCAATTCCCACAGTACCCATTGGCTGGGCTACTTGTTTGGCCCTGGTGTTATCAGCATCTGGCACGAGTGGCCCTATGTAACAATTTGTAGGCTAACCTTTTTTTTTCCCTTGTTAAGGGGGAAAACACTCTTGGGATACAGTGAATGGGGGCTCTCTGTGGCAGACTCAAGCAACCATCTTTCCTGTCTGCTCATTTGATGGACAGAGGAGGACTCACTGCTCATCAGCAGAAGGCTCTGGAAAGGCTGACATCCTTCTCTCCACCTTCCCGGCACAACCTCAGGGAGCCACAGCCCAGCCCACCACAGCCCCAGGAATTCAGCTCACCTCTGCAGACTTTGAGGTCCTTTAGAGGCACTGAGCTGGCCACATCGCCAATGGCCAACAGCTCATCCTCAGTGATCCTCATGACAGGGCACCCCCAACCCAGTCCATCTTCAAGGATACCTGACACCCTCCCTCCTTCATACTCTGAAAAAGGGTGCTTACCAGGCATCATATCATCAAAGCTGGACCTGGCCTCAGGGTGCCGTAGCAAGGACTTGGGAGTAAAGATGATCAGCTGGAAAAGAAATGATGTGAAAGCTAAGTTGCCCAGTGGTTAGAGCCCTAGGCTTGCAGTCACAAAGACCTGAGTTCAAATTTGGCCATAGACATTTCCTAGCTATGTGACCTTGGGAAAATTATAACTGCTATCTGCCTCAGTTTCTTCAACTGTGAAATGACAAAAGTAAACACACCCACCTCCCAGGGTTGTTGTGAGGAACAAATGAGATATTTGGGGCAGCTAGGTGGCACAGTGGATAAAGCACTGGCCTTGGGTTCAGAAGAACCTGAGTTCAAATCCAGCCACAGACACTTGACACTTACTAGCTGTGTGACCCTGAGCAAGTCACTTAACTCTCATTGCCCCACAAAAAACCAAACAAAAAACCCAAACCAAACAAAAACAAATGAGATGATATCTGTAAAGCCCTTAGCACGGTATCTGTGTAAGTGCTTAGTCTCTTCCCTCCCTCCTTCTCTCCTCCCACCTCCACCTTTTTGAGTAGAAGGAGGTCTCCACATCCCAATGGCACATGCTGCACTTGGACTGAGATAAAAGCTTTTCAAAGCACATTCACACAAATTATCCCTCAAGCAAGCATGGAAGTGAGGGAGTAGCATCAACCCCATTTTGCAAAGGAAGAAACTGAGGCCCAGAGAGATTCAGTGACTTCTCATCCAATGTTACCCAGCAAGTCAGCGAAGGAGCCTAGACAAGAATCCGGATCTTCCAACCACTGCTCGTCCCACTCTATTCCATCCCTCTGGGGTAGAGAACATAATTCTCCTCTGCTTCCCCCAAAACAGACCCTGGCCGGGGCCATCCCAATGACACGTGCCCCTCTGTTAACAGCCCAAGCCAGTGACTGAGCAGCATCATAATGGGAGAATACAAACTCCAATCTTGAGCACTATAGGTTGGCAGCCAGGGACAAGGCTATTTTCATGAAATTTTCAGGAGTAGGAATTACAAATCATTCTCCTTCCAACTTCTCTAGCTGTGAGGCCTATGGGAGGGAAATTGAGCTAAAGGGGAAACCAGCCCTAATGTTCTATAAGTCTAATTACTCTGGACCTCTACAGACCAGCAAAATGCAATTAAGCCATCCATCCCCCGCACTCCCATTCTATGTGGCCTAAAACGTCTGCCATTTTACGTCTCCAAAATCAACAGGCACTAGAAATCAGGGCTTGATTTTATTGTTTTGTTGACTGTCTAGACTTAAGAATGTGACATGTTAATAATACAGATGAAACTTAAATGTGTGTTATGTGTATATTTTTCTCTTTGAGATCTGGTTGTTAAGCATTTGCTAGCACACTCCTGTCTGCCTCTGTAACCACACTGTTGTGAAAATGAAATGAGATAATGGATGTGAAAACCTTTCGCACTTTACAGTTGTTGCAAGGTGTTATTATGTGAGGTGGACACTCATACTCTATCAACAGCTTTATTCTAGGCAGGAGTTTATCCTCTCTCTCTCCCCTCCTTCTTCCCCCAATGACAGTATGTAATAAAAGAAAAGATTGATCGGAGCAGGCAAGGGATAATTCCAGGGGAATTCAGGGCAAGTTCCTAAGGGAGAACCAGATTACATCAATTCCACCCCAGCTAGGGACATTTCTTCAAGGCCAATAAAACAGAAGACCAATGAAACTGAGTCTTCTGTCATTATAATGACCAAGCTTGGCCTCAAAGAAAAGATGAGAAAATGAAACTCCCTTCCTCCTTTGCAGAGCTGAGGGACTATGGGTGGGGAACATTTTATATACTGTCAGACTCAGCTGATATATTGGTTAGTTTGGCTGAACTGACCTTCCTCCCCCTTTCCTATTTATTCTTTGTTATAAGTGATGACTCTCTGGGTAGGGAAGGAGGAAAAGGGTATATTCAGATCTAAGAACAAAAGACAGCAATAACTTAAAAAAACAAACACAAGAACCAATAATCCTAGGTTCTCCCTAGAGCTCTGAAAAAGAAAAGCCACCAAAGCTTCAGAGATTTTCAGATGACCCCAACCACCGTAAGCTCATCTTACACATGGACAGAGAAAACCCTCAGGGACTCACCGGCTTCCGGAAGGGGAGCAGGATCTGCCTGCGGAGCACATGGAAGTAGTTGGCAGGTGTGGAGCAGTTGACCACAATCCAGTTGCAATCATAGAGTTGTCCCACCTCAAAGTCATCACTGAACTCCTGGGAGCAGAAGGTCCACCTGAGAAATCCCCACATACTCACTTCCCAACCAGAGGCCCCTCTCACCCTTGATCTGAACAAAGGGGCTCCAGCTGAAAGAGGGGGAATGGGACCCACACCTCCCTCCTAGGAGGGGCCAACTAATCCTCTCTCCCCATCTCCTCTTATCCCCAGGTGGTTTCACTTGAAAAATTTCCCCACAACATCCCACCCTCCTATACCTAAATCATTAGCCCTGACCTGCCCTCCTCCCTATTTTTTGAGTCCCTTCCCTTCCCAGGAAACCACCTCAACTCCTTCCTCTGTCAGGTCCAGGAAGCAACCCCCAACCTGTGGGATCAATGGAGAAGAAGGAACCTGCTTTCCCTACTGATTCAGCAAAAGGCAGAAATCAGAGACCTTGGGAAGGAAGATGACCCATTGGTCTCCAATGGCCAAGAAATGCTCCAGGGTGTAAAGAGAGGCAGAATAGCCATGGGGACTCATGACTTACTGGATAGGCATCTGAATCATCATTGCTCATTTGCAGGAACCTCTCTGGTCGGGCAGAGGAGTGTTCAGGGCCCTGAAAATGACAGTCATTCATTCACCTAAGACTTACTAAGCACCAGCATGGGATGAACTGTTTGTGTGTGTTTGGAGGGAAGGATAAACTACATTCTCTGGGAGAAAGGCTATGGTCTCTGACCTGAAAGAGCTTTTACTTTAGATTTCTCTAGATAAGAAACAATAACAAGTAATAATATAAACCTGTTGCTGCTAATAATAGTAGTAGTATCACTTTAAAGTTTCAAAATGTTTCACCTGTTACTTCATTTGATACTCAAAACAGCCTTGTGAGGTAGATGCTGTTGTTGTCCCCATTCTGAGGAACTACAAATGAGAAAACTGAGGCTCAACAAGGTTAAATGACTTGCCCACAGGAGCAGCTGGGTTGTGCAGTGGATAAAGCACCTGCCCTGGATTCAGGAGGACCTGAATTCAAATCTGGCCTCAGATACTTGACACTTACTAGCTGAGTGACCCTGGGCAAGTCACTTAACCCTCACTGCCCCAATCAATCAATCAATCAATCAATGAATAAATAAACAAATAAACAAACAAATAAATGAATGAATGAATAAATGACTTGACCAGGGTCACACAGCTAAGAGAATACTGGAAGCAGGAGTACTGGACTTAATCTCAGGAAGACTTGAGTTCATAATCCTGCTTCACATACTTATTAGCTGTGTGGCCCTGGGCAGGTCGTTTAGCCTGTTTCCTCTTCTACAGAATGAGGATAATAATAGCACCAACCTCACATGGTTTTGTAAGGATCATTTAGTTAATAAACATTTATTAAGCACCTACTATATACCAGGCACGCTAAATGCCAACGATGCCAAGAAAGTCAAAAGATGATGAGCTCTCAAATACCTCACCTTCTACTAGGGGAGCCAACCTGCAAATAACTCTGGACAGACAAGACAGACAGGATAAAGTGAAAATAAGCAACAGAGGGAGGGCACCAGCATTAAGGGATAACAAATGGCGAAAGACAAGTGAAAGCCTTTGTAAACCTTAAAGTGCTCTATGAATGCTAACCAGAAGCAACACTATCATAGCACTCAATGATGGAATGACAATATACAAAAGGCAAAACTGCAAAGGACCGACAAGTGGCTGGGGGAGGGGGGCTCTGAGAAAAGAGATTAACAGTCACTAACTGGACCAGTCAAAGAGGGCCTTGTGGATTGGAAGGGGGTGGAGGGAGAGGAACCTAGAACAATGGTGCAACAAGATGGATGTGTGGCAAATCAGTGAGTTGAAATGTGATCCCAGTATGCCCTTTCTCCGTGTCACTTGCATTATTCCAGCCAGAGAAGACAGGGCTAGATATTTCAGACCCCAAGCTCTGCACTAATGTCCCCCAACCCTTCCACCACCCCAAAATCCTACCACCTCCCACACCCATTCTTTCAGTACCATCCAAGAAGAACTGGTCTTAATGGGTCAAGCTTTGGTGAACCACAGAAATGCCATTCTAATATCAGTAAGCCTCACCAAGCAGGTACCAATGAGTGAAAGCACCAGGGATGGAAATCATTGAATCCAAAGAATCTCCCCAAAGCCATGGATATCTAAGACAAGGGTTCTTGTTGTTTTTTTGTTTTTGTTTTTTTGTGGGGCAATGGGCGTTAAGTGACTTTCCCAGGGTCACACAGCTAGTAAGTGCCAAGTGTCTGAGGACAGATTTGAACTCGGGTCCTCCTGAATCCAGGTCCGGTGCTTTATCCACTGTGCCACCTAGCTGCCCCTAAGACAAGGGTTCTTAACCTGGGGGTTGATGAGCTTGTATATGTGTGTCTGTATCCATATATATGTGATTTGTACCCATGTATGACATGCATATTTTTACTAACTGTATTTCAAGATGTTTCCTTTGTAATCTTATATATTTTATTTTAGGCACTTAAAAACATGATTCTCTGAGAAGGGCTCTAGACACAGACTGCCAGAGCAGGCCATGACACCAAGACTAAGAACCCTTGCCCGAGAACAGATACTTCCAACAGGGGAGTAGGGAAGGGAATGAGGCCACCTTGAAAGTCCCATATGTCTCCTGATCAATCAATTTAGCACCATCCTGGGAGTCTCCAAAGCAAAATCACACTTTCTGTCTCTTGTTCCCAGTTATCAGGCTGAGCTGGGAGGGCAAAGAGAACGGAGCAAAGTGGGAGGGAAGCCTCCCCAAAGATGTTTTCCTTTTCCCAAGATTCTCCTCTTCCCACTGCAACCTTTGTAACTGGTTATTTTTATGGATATCCTTAAAGGAGGTCATCATGGAAATGTTTAACTGAGGGGGTGGCGGGGGGAGGTGAGCTGGGGATTAAAAAAAGGGGGTGGCAGGGAGCTGCTAGGTGGCGCAGTGGATAAAGCACCGGCCCTGGATTCAGGAGTACCTGAGTTCAAATCCGGCCTCAGACACTTGACACTTACCAGCTGTGTGACCCTGGGCAAGTCACTTAACCCCCATTGCCCCGCAAAAAAAAAAAAAAAAAGGGGGTGGGGAAGCAGTGGCTAACAGACAGACCACAGGTATCACTGAATCCAGGAAATATCATGGAAGAGAAAGCAGCCCTCTGTACATTGGGTGGGTCCCCATGCTGGATTTACAAGGAGGCATGGACAATGGACAAGAGTCCTACACTATGGGAAAGGATGAATAGGTTGCAATGTGCACAAACCAGAGGGGACAACTTGATCACTGAAATCACAGATCCATCAAAGCACTGAAGTTAAGTGCTCATGTGTTGATAGAGAGACGGAAAGACAGAGACAGACAGATAGATATAGGTTATATATGTTCTACAAAAACATAATTATATATGTTATTTGTGTTATATATCATTATGCATTCTTGTTATATAGTCTGTAATATAGTCATAAAGAATGATATAATTCTATAGAAAATGCTAAATAGAAAATTACATATTACATATAGTTAAATGTTACAAGGTCATGCATAACATGATATAGTTGCTATGTATAAAATTGTTATATCAATATAGTCACATATAATGTAATGTTATATATCATATAATATATTGCTATATAAAACATCAACAGTAACATATATTATATGTGATGTTCAATATAGTCCCACATATGTTACATACAGTTATAGATAGATGATAGATAACTTGTATGTAAATACAACTTTTTAAAAGTATTAAATATAATTTTACATAAATATATACATATAGTTATATTTTTCTTTAGGGAGAGATCTCATTATAGTGGTATAAATTATTGAAAAAACTCCCAGGTGAGGAAATTTCTCCTTACCAAATCACTTTCTCTACAACTTATAGTCTTAGTGCTAATTATATCACTGAAAGATTAAGAGGATTACCTAGGGTCACAGAGTCTATTAATGTAGGAGGCCAGACTGGAAGCTAGGACTTCCTAGTTTCAGGTCTGGCTCTCTAGTTGCTACAAAACACTGCCTTTCATGCAGTTATTATAGGGTTTGTGAACTATTATATGATGAAGAGAAGCTATGAGTGAACATATGTCCCATGGTGGAAGGGTGCCCCCCCCCCATCCCCTCCTCTCCCCTCCCAAGGACCCAGCTGCTAACTTACCATGCCCTCCATGCCATGGGGGAGGAGCAACACGATGCCATTGTGGCGTACCCACTTGGTCTGGCCAGAACTGATGAACTGGTCGATGATGCACTGAGCAGTGTTATAGAAGTCACCAAACTGGGCTTCCCAACACACAAGGGCATTGGGACTGGCCATGGCGAAGCCAAGCTCAAACCCTAAATACCAGTGACACAAAGAGATAGTCACTGGAGGAAGGACCCACCCTCTTCTTCCTCGTTCTTCCCTAATCTAAACTCCTCACCAGGGCCTCCTTCTGCCCAGGTATCACAGGAAGGGATTCCCAACCCCAGCGGCTGTCAGTGACCCTGACCTCAAGGCTCTGACTCACTTCTATGCTTATTTCAAAGAGGTTTCCATTCATGCAAATGGATAAGCTGCTGAGGAGTGTCAGTTACACCTGAAGCACACGTTTTGGGGTGTGACATCAGGACAAGTAGATCGGTTACACACCAGGGGATGCTTCAGACCCAGCCCCAAGCTTCTGTTCTGTAAGCAAAAGAAGCAACAGATTCTTGTGCAGGGTCCATTCCCTTTCTGAAACAGATGCCGGCTCTCCCATCATGGCTAAGCACAGCACACCTGCAGCTCTGACTTCTCCCCCCCCACACACCCCCAATCTCTTCTCTGCCTTGCAGACTCAGCCCATGAAATACCCAGCTTGGTCAGGTCCCTTGTCAGCTTGGCCTGAGATAAAAAAAAATCCAAGGTAGCCATCCCCAAAGATGAGTGAAAAGCAGGGACCAGGCTGTCAAATAGCTGGAGACCTTTACATAGAGCAAGCAAATGCTTGGCCATGCTTCACTTAGGGCAAAGAGCCAGGAGAACAAATCCAGCAAGGGAAGGGACTGGCACCTCCACTGGGAAAGCCTGTCTACTTGAGTGACTATTAGCAGCAAGCCCAGCTCCCCAGGCAACTATTCATTTCCAGGTGTGTGTCTATGAGCACACATATGCGCTCGCACACATACACATATAGGCAAGGTTGTGCCTAAGGGAAACCTACAGGGGTGGAGGAGTCTGGGAAGAAAGAGAAAATACCAGAATAGATTTTTTTTTTTAAACAGTGTCAACTTTCAACTTTCTCTAGGGGTAGCTTGGGGCTGGATCATCAGATGAGAGATTGAGAGGCAGAAGGGGCCTTAGAGGGCATCTATCTAACCCATCCCCCTCCTTTTATAGAAGAGGAAATCTGAGACCCAGAGGTCACCAAGGTCACAAGATAGGAAGTGAACTGAGAACCCCCAATTCTAGAACCAGGGCTTATTCCATTATACCACGCTGTTGTTATTTGTCCTTTGTTCTCAAAGAGGACCACATTAGGGACAAAGGAATAGACTGGAATATCTCATAAAGGCAATTCTGGTGTGAGATGGATAATGGATTCTCTGTCCTCTACGCACTTATTATCATTCCCTCCCTAAGCCAGTTCTGCCTGTTTCTATTAAGGACAACACCATTCTCCCATTTACTCTGGCTGAAAATCCAATGCCTTTGATTTTTCTCACTCCTTCCCACCTCTTCTATTTGAACAGTTGCCAAATTCTATCAATAACACCTCAAATAATCTCTTGGTTCCAGCCCTACCTTTTCATCCCTCCAGTGTCCCATCATCTCCCATGAGGACAGTTGCAATGCCTCCTAACTGGTCGGCTACCTCTAGTTCCTCCCCTCCCAACACACCATTCCTGTAGCTCATCCAAAGCAAGAGCCCAGACCCACCCAGGACTCCATATTCCGAGAGGGAACTGTTGCACACGGTGTAGGGAGCCTGGTCAGGCCAGAGGTGATTCATAGGGACACATGTCCTCCGGTCAACTTCCTGGTCATGTAGCACATGGTGGCGGTGACTGCAAGCAAACAGAAACAGAACTGGATGTTCCTATCATTGCTTTTCTGTCTTCTCATCCAACCTGTTCTCAGGGCTGGGGAGGTGGGAAGTTCTCAAAAGATGTTCATTGAACAAACACTGGCTCCAGAGATTTCCTCCTGCCTTCTCAGTGTCTGCCACGAACATGGGATGGACCCCCTGAATGGAACAGATGGAGACCCCTGGACTCAGGAAAGCTTGCTGCTGGAATGTCATCATTTCCCCCCTTACCACTGGGGAGGCTCCTTGGATGAGGGCATTAGAATCAGATCTGCCACGATTATAAGACCACAGAGGTCAAATGCATTTATCTTCAAAAACCAACTAGATTTTTACCTTCTCTGGGAAGCGTTCCCTGATCTTCCCACCATCACTAGCTATCTATAGCACCTTTCACCTAATACTTTTTTCCTCAGCTAGACTATAAAGTTCCTAAAGGCAGGTATCATGTCTTATACAGAGGATCAGAGATTCAGAGAGAAGGTACAATGAATCAAGCCCCAGAGAGATGACGTAACCTACCCAAGGTCACACAGGCAGGGAGAGGCAGAACCAGAAATTTGAACCCAAATTTGCTGATTCCAGCCCCAAGCTACCCCTAGAGAAAGTTGAAAGTTGACACTGTTTAAAAAAAAAAAATCCATTCTGGTATTTTCTCTTTCTTCCCAGACTCCTCCACCCCTTTCCCACTGTGCCATGCTGACATCTTTATATCTCCTCCTCTCCCAGACCCCCATTCCCTGCTCCCCACTTCCCCACCATCCAGTGCTTAGCACAGGACTCTCAATAAATCTATAAGCATTTCTTAAAATTATTTATTTTTAATTTATGGAATTTTTTAAATGTGTACTATGTGTCAGGTGCTGTGCTAAGCATCAGGGATACAGAGAATGTCAAAAGACAGTCCCTGATCTCCAGGAGCTCAAAGTCTAATGGGGGAGATGACATGAAGACAATTCCATACAACCAAGATATAAATATAGGATCAACTGGGGAAAACTCAACAGAGGGGAGGCAACAGCATTAATGGGGCTCAGAAATGGATTTTTTTTTTTGTATCCTGCAACTTTTCTAAATTTCAATAGCTTTTCAATAATTTCAAGTAGCTTTTCAGTTGATTCTCTAGGATTTTCTAAGTATAACATCATATCATCTGCAAAGAGTAATAGTTTTGTTTCCTCATTACTTATTCTAATTCCTTTAGTTTCTTTTCAGAAATGGATTCTTACAGAAGGACAGACCATAGGACCTCAATTGGTTGAGTTGGAATTGCCAATAGAACAGTTGCCCAATAAGTGTAGAGGTATGCCTCAGAGCTTTGGACTTGAGACCCTGTCTTCCTCAATATTTTTCTGCCTGCCTTATATGAAGACAAAGAAGGTATGCTTATCAAATCTGCAGATCACAGATTTAGAGGTGGATCTACACCAACCCCATCATTCTATGGATGAGGAAACAGGCCCACAAAGGACAAGTAGGAAGAAAAGGAGGGAAATCTGCATTTATTAAGTGCCTACTATATTCTGGGGACTGTACTAAGGGCTTTTTAAATACGATCTCATTTGATCCTTATAAGCACCCTGGAAGGTAGGTGCTATAATGACAATATTCATTTTACAGTTAAGGAAATTGAGGCAGAGAAGTTGTGACTTTCCCAGACTTACACAGCTAGGAAATGTCTGAAGCTGGATTTGAACTCAGGTCTTCCTGCCTCTGGGCCCAGTACTCTATTTATTGCTCCACCAAACTGGACCCAGAGTCAGGAAGACTCATTTCCCTGAGTTCAAAACTGACCTCATACACTTACTAGTGACCCTAGGCAAGTCACTTCACCCTGTTTGCCTCAGTTTCCTCATCTGTAAAATAAGCTGGAGAAGGAACTGGCAAATCACTCCAGTATCTTTGCAAGAAAATTCCAAAATGGGGTCATGAAGAGTTGGACATGACTGAAAACGACTGAACAACAAAATTAAACGCTTGAATATACACGGACCAGATAACTCCAAAAGCTCAGCAAGCAAGCAGGGTACTTGTACTTATTAAACACTATGTGCCAGGTACCGTGTTAAGAGCTGGGACGAATAGATATCAAGTGAGCTCAGTGACACCACTGGGATTCAAGAGAAGTTGAACAAGGAAAGGAAAAGAACACTGGACTTGGATTCAGAACCCAGTTCCAGGCCTTGTTCGATGTCCATGAGCTTCAGTTTCCTCCTCTGGGAAATGGGAGTAATAATGTTGTTGGTACCTGGTATCTATTATTTACTTATCTACTTCTTATTGATTTAATTATTTCTTTTAATATTACAAAGAGGCCTTCCGTCCAATAAGCTGAGGCACCTAGGTGGTCCAGTAGATAAAGTACTGGACCTGGAGTCCGGAAGACTGAATTCAAATTCCATCTCAGAGAGTTAACAGGCGGAGCCAAGATGGCGGAAGACAGGCAGTGACTCCTCAGAGCTCTCCCCCAAATCCCTCCAAATCCTTTCAAATAATGCCATAAGGCAAATTCAGCCTCAGAAACTTGCTAGCTGTGTGACCCGGGGGGAAGTCAGAACCTCTGTCTGCCTCAGTTTCCTCATCTGTAAAATGGGGATAATAACAGCAACCCACCCAACAGGGTTTTTATAAGGATTAAAATGAGTTAATATTTGTAAAGAACTTTGCAACCCTTGAAACTAGCTATTATTAAGGAATGAGTGGATGGGGAAAAGTGGAGGAAATCAGGTATAGAATATATCTTCTAGTCATTTGGCAGCAAAGGTGATGATGAGAGAGAGATGAATGTTATTGAAGGGGTAACTGGAGTTGAGGGAAATTGTAATTTTGTTTTGTTTTAAGGATAAAAAAAAATTGGATTGTGTTTGTTACGCCTGTAGAGAGGGGAAAATCAAAGATTCAAGGGAGAAGAGAGGAGAAATTAATGGAGGATCCTGGAGAAGGTGAGGGTGGTTACAAAGGAAATGCAATCCCGCTAGCCCACAGAGTCTCTAGGATGCCCTATAAATGAATGGTACCGCCCAATGGCAGAGACCCATAGTTCTGGCCCTGGAAAGTCTTTATTCCCATCACACATCTCTTCAGACAACTTCTTCCCTCCTCTGATTCCCTCCCACTTCCCTGCCCCACCAGGGTCCCTGGGATCCTATCAGTGAGGTCAAGGTCACCATCACATCTCCCTCATGCTCCAACATTGTTTACAAGAACAGGCAAATCAGTGCTTGAAGCAGTGACATTAGAAGCCCAAATGACATCTAGTCTGCCCATGGCTGGAAATTTGTTTCCTTGGTACCATCTTCTACCCAAAGAGCCTTCTCTCAGGACCAACTATGTCTTCAGCCTTGACTGGACCACTCCCTACCCGTCCCCCTTTAATGCCCCAACCCTGCTGTTTAGCTCCATCTATCAGTATTACGGGAGCCCATTATCCAAACAGAGATGCCTGAAGCAATTACTGTAACCCATTAGCTTCCCGAGTAATGATCGAGGCTAACTGAGTGAATCTTTCCAATATGGTCAGCTCTTCGGTCACTTGCCCAAGCAGGGAGCATTATTGGACCCCTCGGACATTTTGGCAGCTCAATGGAGACAACAAAGTGACTGCACGCCCTGGAGCAGAAGAGAGCAGTAGCTCTCGTTAACACCTCAGCCAGGTAATGAGCCTCCTCATGGGAGGCGAAAGTGCCATGTGAATGTCTTAAGACCCTGTTTCAGCAAGAGAAGACTTGAGAATTGGGACCGAGGGTAAGAGACAATCCTGGGGCAGGGGACTCAAAGGGTAAACACTGCTTACTAAGGTGATACAGGGGTCAAGAGACCTAGGTAGGGAATCAGGAGTTCTAGGTCTGCTAAAGACAGGTATTACTACTGCCTTGGGAAAGCTACTTAACCCTTCTAGACTCCAGTTTCCTCATCTCCAAAGTGGAAATAATGGTCATAGGGTTATCCTGAGGATTAATGTGGGAAAGTATATTTAACAGGTCTAAAGCACTTTATAAAGATAAAGAATTATCATTAAAGTAAGACCTCCAGAATCATTAGAATAAGAGTTAACCATACCTTCAAATACCAAAAAAAAAAAAAAATTTAACTCTGAATCAAATACATTAAAACTTCCCTGACTTCTTAAACAGAATATGCTGGACATAAATTAAGCTTCTCTTGATGATTCAAGGTCATGATTATAATTGAGCTTTAACTCAGGAAAGCTTCTGGAGGCCACTGAGATATTTGTGGTTGTTTAACTCTATGCTAGACTGTCATGCTTTTGAGGGATTTGGCGTATCAAATTTTTCTAGTTTCTGATATTACTCTCATGGGTCACTTAACACTTCTGTCAGTGTACCTAGCTGTATACCATCTCCTTTCCCCTTTCTAATTTGCTGCGGACTAAAAAGCTAGATCATAGAGTTTATTAGAAATGTTAGCAAAGTAAGAATTAATAGGCCTTGAATGTAGGCTCAAGGGACTCTTCTGATTATAAAGTACATGCCCCTCTAATAGAAAAGTAACATTCATTTTGGCTACTTGAGGTTATCTCTGATTACTTTCTGACTCTTAGGTATGTTCTGAGTTGGTGAGGTGTTATTATATTAGTTTAGATTAGGTTAATATGACCTCTGTCAACTGCTTCACTATTTCCAGCTTTCACTTTATCCAAGAGAAAGGGGAGATACCTTCTTCAGCCCCCTCCCCCAAGGACTCCTCACCTGAACGTGCCCCTCTCCACATCCTGCCCACTCAGCCGCACATGGATCCCTTCCTTCAGGAGGGAGCCGAAGGTCATGTATTCAGCCAGGGCCCAGTCCACCATCCGACGCTTGACCAGCTCCACTCGGCTTTTCAGGATACGAAAGACGCCTGGGGTAGAAGAAGGTCAGCATGAGAGGACTGGGGTGGCTTCCTCCCACAGACTCAGCTTCGAGGGCAGCCCAGGGTGCTGGGAAATGCCAGCGCAGGCCAGGTTGACCAAGGCTGAGACCGTCTCCCATCTCCACATCAACAGGGCTGTCTGGAGGTCACCGGCCTCAGCCACAGACAGACTCTGTGGGCTAAGCAGTGGCCTCGTGGCGCCAGAGGATCTGAGTTCAAATTCCACCTCTAACACTTACCCGTGTGACCTTATAACAAGTCACAACCACCCTGAGCTTCAGTTTTCTCATCTGTAAAATGGACTCAATGACCTCTGAGGTCCTTCACAGCTTTAGATCTATGAGCCTGTGAATATTTCCCAAGTCTGAACACACACACTCTCTCTGATACCTTTCTCTGTACTTCATAGCCTGTCTCCGTCTCCATATAATATACATGTATATATGTATACACATATACCTACATATCAAAGAGGGAAGGAAACCCCAACAGGTCCCAAATGACAGTGAAGATAAAGAACTACAAAGGAAATGGGATGGAATAGGACTGAACGTGCAATTTCATTGGTCCCAGGGCATCCCGGGTGGAGAAATTCCCTCCACCAAGGCAGATCAGCAACTGCTCTGCAATTTAGTCTACTCAAGTTGCCTAGAGGCACTAAGAGGTTAAGTGACTTTTCCAAGGTCACCAAGTTTAAGCAAGAAGCAGGGGTCTTTCCAATCCCCAAAACATCACTCTGTCCATTACAATTAGGCAAATCAAACTACTACAATCTCAGACCTGCCCTCAGACCTAGATGGAGACAAACCAGGACCCTGAGCCCAAGAGCCCTAGAAATAACAGTACCCCCCCACACCCAGATCATCAACTCTACTTCTCATTCGGCCACTCTAAACCACTGACTAGGGAATAAGCTCTTATGGAAAGTGGAGCCACAGCTCGGTAGCCACAGCTGCTGAAGACCTAGAAAAGAATGTTTTCGTTCCCCAAATTCCTGGCACTGTAAAGTGGTTCAACATTAGAAATGGATGTGGTTTTATCGGTGGAAATACCATTTTTAAAAGGTGCGTTACCATCTGCTTTGCCACTGTCCCCCAAGGCCCACAGGGCCTTCCCATCTAATTTGCTGCTAAAACCTCTCCTTAGAATGTAAACTCCTCAATAGCAGGTACTGTCTTGCTTTCCTATTTTTATTGCTAGTGCTTTGCACATAGTAAGCACCTTGCCTGTTATTGTTTACTTTTTCTTTAGTTGTGTCCAACTCTTCTTTTTTGGGGGGGAAGGGGGTTCTTGGCAGAGATACTGAAGTAGTTTGCCATGTCCTTCTCCAGCTCATTTTACAGCTGAGGAAACTGAGGCAAACAGGTTTAAGTGACTTGCCCAGGGTCACCCAGCTAGTAAATATGTGAGGCCAGATTTGAACTCAGGACTTCCTGATTCCAGGCCTTCCTAACCCAAGGCTAAGTACTCTATCCAATGTGCCATCTAGCTGCCCTGTAGTAATCTCCTAACAGACACTTCTTCAACCATTCATTTGTTCATCAGCCATGCTTCCTCCGAAGAAGGAAATACTCAATGAAAATAGAACCGAGAACTAGAAGAGACTAAATAGTTTAAAGATGGAGGTGTACTGGAGGCAACTTTGGCCCCAGCACACCCCGACTCTGGCAATAGGGACCCAGTAGAGAAATCCAAGCTCTCAAAAGCATAACGCTTCCTCTGCCCCTCCTTCAGCTGTAGGGAGAAGTCTACATTGGCTCTCTCTGATATTCAGGCTTTCCTCTGTTCCCAACCAGTGTGGCCCCCTCCAACATGGCTGCTTCACACGTCCTGCCCTCACCCCACAGCCAGGGACCAGGTTTCCTCAGGAGGTGTTGGAGCGGCCATTAATCCTCCTTAAATTAATTCTTTGGATTAGTTTCATTTGAAAATGTAATTGGAGTGTCACAGCCAATCCAAAGCCACCCTCACAAAATACACCAGACCCTTCCCATTAATAACCCAAGGAGGCCTTCCATCCAATAAGCTGATGCCAGCAACAATTAATAAGCCCATTACCAGGAGTCATTACAGCCCTTAAGGGACCTGAAGAATATTTCTAAAGGGGCCGAGGGAATGGACCTGGTATGCTTTTCACACTGATGTCGTGTTGAGTCCAGTCAAGAGCAGTGTTTGCTAGGCCCTGGGAAGAGGGAGGGGACTCCAGGCCAAGGAAACAAAGCAAGCAGGAGAAATTCTGTTGTGCTCAAGGGCATGCGATAAATCTTCCTAAAACCCTGGCTTCACACAACCAGCTCTGCTTGGACTCTGATTGTCCTTATTCTCCTGGCCAAGAACGTCACCCATCTCTCCACCTCTCTAACGCCTACACAGACTCCAGGGCCTAATTCAAGTGCCACATCCAGCCCGAAGCCTCCTCTAGTCTCTCCTCTCAATCCCTTCTGTGCCCACCATCTGTACCATTTCCTTGGTACTGGTGTGACTAGGTGTGGCCTGGTATGGTAGGCACTATGTGGACATTAATATATTATCCGGTTTTCTCCTCCCATGCTTAAGGGAATGAACTCACTTGAGTAATGAGGGGAAGGACTCTTTATGGCAAGCTTAAGTGAGCATCTCTCTTGTCTGCCTATGACATGACCCTAGGGGGCTTCTTGCTGGTGAGCAGCGGGCTCCAGACAGGCTGACATCCCCCTCTTCCATCCTTGGGGAATCACACCCTAGCACATCATGGCCTCAGGAGTCCAGCTCACCTGGGTGGACCCTGAAATCCTTGAGGGGTACTGAGCTGGCCACATTGCCAATGTGCAACAGTATGTCCTCGGGGATGCCCGTGGCAGGGTACGTCATGCTCTTAGGTTCTCCATCCATGTTGAAAAAGCCTGAAAGAAACAAAAGCCATGGCCCATCAGAGGTAATTTGGGAAAACAAGGGAGAAAGCAAGAGGAGAAAAACCTACTTGGGCAGCAGGATACCTGGAAATTCAGTTTCCTTGGACTTTGGAGGCTCTGAATACATCCCCAACACTTCTCAGGGTACTGCAGTCAGTCCTGTAACTTCTCTGATCATCTGAAGGTCTGCCATATCTGAGCCTCATCTGCCTTTTCAGCCTCTTCTCCTATCCTACCCCCTACCATGAACATACTGTCCTACTCACACAGGCCTAACTGGCCTCTGAACTTACTTTTGCTTTTTAAATAATAATAATAATGACAATAATAATAAACTGACACTAATACAGCGTTTTAAGGTTTACATATACACTGTCTCATCTGATTCTCACAGCAGTGCTGTTAGGTAAGTGCTATTATTATCACCCACATTTTACAGGTAAGGAAACTGAGGCTGGTGGAGGTTGACATGCACAAGGTTACAACTAGCAAGCATCTGAGACTGGATTTGAACTCAGCCCTGACACCAGGTCCAGCATTTTATGCACCATGAACCCTGGATGCCTCTAAACATACCCCAGGGATCATAGAGACACCCCCACCGCCAACAGTCACTCTGAAATCATCCTCGCCCCATATCCAGTCTTACCAGGCCATGGGGAATCCAGCCAGTGTTTAATGTGCAGAATCTTCTTATCCTTGGACCTAGTAAAAGCTTCTTCACAAATCCTGTCATATTTGGAGATTTCTTCCTATAGCAAAGATGAACATGTTCAGTGAAGACAAAGGAGGCTCACACCCACTCCCCACAGAGACCCAAATCCGAAAGGGCCTCTGTCGGCCAGGAAACCTTCCTCCTTGCCTCCCTTGACACCCCAGGACTGGCAAGAGCCCCAGGAGATGGGAGGGCAGGAAGCAAGGCACTGGCTGAGCGAGCCACCTTCTGTGGGCCACACAGCACCCAGGCCCAGCTGAGCGTCATCCTCAAAGAGGTCCTCGCCTAGACTTTTTCTCCCCCTTGGAGGATGTCCTAAACACACTCCAGGCTCTTATCTAATCTGTCATTTCCCAACCACCAGTGAAATGGGGAAGGCAGAGGGAGAGTCTACATATTATGTGTCTTGCCCAAGGTCACACAATGAGCTGGGAATTCTGGCTGGGCCTAATTCCTGGTCCCCTGGAATAATTCAATTTAATTCAGTGAGCATGTATTAAGCACCTACTATGTGCCAAGCACATGTGCTGAAGAAAGAGTCCTTTCCCTTCAGGAATTTAGAGTCTTTGAGGAGAATACAGATAAGTAAATACAAAGGGAGAAGGACCTGGGAACTCCCAAGTGAGGAAATTCCCTCTACCAATGCAGATCAACACCTTCTCTGCCACTCATGGTCTTAGAGAGCTGTCCAAAGCAGAGGTCAAGTGACTAACTCACAGTCCCAGAGCCAGGCAGGGCCCTTTTTCTCCCAGTAATCTCTCACCCCTGAGGGACCCCTAACCCCAGCATCTCTCCACCCTCCCAAGCCCACCTCAAACTCCTGCAGGGTGACAGTGCCCTCAGAGATCAGTTTGTCTGCATACTTCTTCAAGACCATCGTCTGTTTGTGAATCTGCTTGTACATGAGAGGCTGAGTGAACATGGGTTCATCCATCTCGTTGTGCCCGCGCCGGCGGTAACACACCTATGGAGGGAAGTTTAGTAAGGTCACATTCACCAGCCAGTGCAAGAGACCCATTCAGAGAGGCAAACCTTGATTCCAAACCGGAGCCCTAGGCTGCCACTGTAAACCCCAAATCACAATCCCTCATCCCACAAAGGGATGTGTGTTAATATAGTTAATCCTGTAGATTGAGAAACTATATTACATATCATATGATTTTATAAAATTATTATGTATTCTACCATTATCATAATGACATGTTAATATAATTATATTGCTCAGTTATTATAATATATTATGTTATATGGTTATGGTATCTTATATTAATATAATTATGCTATATAGGGTTTTTTATATCTATTTTAATTTAAAATTTTGAGTTCCAAATTTTATTCCTCCTTCCCTCCCTCCCCTCCTCCCTCCCTAAGGCAATAAGAAATCAGATATAGGTTGTACATGTGCAATGATGTAAAACATTACCATATTAGTCATTTTGTATAAGAAAACATGAATAAAAGAAAAAATGAAATAAAGTGAAAAATAGCATGCTTCAGTCTGTGTTTAATCAATATCAATGCTTTCTTTGGAGGTCGATAATATGCCTCATCATTAATCCTTTGGGATTGTCTTGGATATTGTTGAGAATAGCTGCTCACTTCACTATATATCAGTTTATATAAGTCTTTCCAGGTTTTTCTGAAATCATCTTGCTTGTCATTTCTTATAGCATAATAATAATTCCATTACAATCATATACCACAGCTTGTTTAGCCATTCCCCAATGGATGGACATTCTTTTGATTGCCAGTTCTTAACCACCACAAAAAGAGCTGCTATAAATAGTTTTGTACAAATAGGTCCGTTTCTCTTTTTTTAAATGTGTTTGGGATATAAACCTAGCAGTAGTATTGCTAGATCAAAGGGTATACACAGTTTTATAGCCTTTTTAGGCATAATTCCAAATTGTTCACCAGAATGGTTGGATCGGTTTGCAATTCTACCAAGAGTTGATTAGCAGATATTCTCTGATCAATAGTGATTTAGAGAATTTTTTCATAGGACTATAGATAATTTTGATTTCTTTGTCTGAAAATTGCCTGTTCATATCCTTTGACCATTTATCAACTGGGGAATGACTTATATTCTTATAATGTTGCATACAATTTTGTATTATATTAATATAATTGTGTTATATAGTTATTATATTATGTATTATTTTAATATAATTCTACTAAATATATCAATATACTTGTATTATATAAACTATTATATATAAATATATTATATTATATATTGTAATTTTTACTTCTATATAATTAATTTACAATTCATAGAGAACAAGAGGAATCAGATAGACTCTGTTTGCCTGGGAGAGTGGAGTCTAATAACCCCCTGCCTCTTTGCATCACCTAGTTTCCTTTGTGTAATTTAAGATTCTAAATGTGGATTCTAATGTGTTCCCCCAGTTTGGGGGAAACTGACTAAAAATCACTGATAAAACGAGTTTAGGTTTTTAAGGGTTTATTGGAAAATAGAAAGAAAAAGATTGAGAACAGAATTCTAACAGTCTGGCATTCCTATCTTTCCTCAAATCTCCTGTGAAGTCCTCTGCCGCCACCACCATCAAGTCCGGAAGCCAAAAGGGGCCGCGCTCCCTGCGCAGGCTCCCTTTCCTCCTTCCTGTCTCCTCCCAGACCATAGGAGGCTCCTCCAGTTGATTGGCTGGTAGACTTGATAGACAGCACCCATGAGCAAGCGTCATTTCCTGACGCCAAGGAAAAGCCACAATGCCTCTGAGGCATTTTCCTCATGGTGGAGCTCTCCACAGCAAGTCTCCAGTAGGTGGCGTCATTCCAATCATTACACCTTCAAGTCTCAGGTCAAGCAGTACTTTCTTTTTTTTTTTTTTTTTTTTTTTTTTTTTTGCAGGCAATGGGGGGTTAGTGACTTGCCCAGAGTCACACAGCCAGTAAGTGTCAAGTGTCTGAGGCCGGATTTGAACTCAGGTCCTCCTGAATCCAGAGCCGGTGCTTTAACCACTGTGCCATCTAGCTGCCCCAGGTCAAGCAGTACTTTCTACAAGGCCCGTCCTGGTCCCTCCCCTCTCTCCTATACTCCCCCCGCCTCCAACATGTTGGTAGGAGAGGTAGTTTGGTGGCACGACTAATAGACCTTCCTTTCTCTAAGGCCAGGGCTCTGAGTTCAAATTCTGCCTCAGATACTTAGTAGCTATGTGACCCTGGACAAATCAAGTAATCTCCTCTGCCTTAGTTTCTTCATCTGTAAAATGAGAAAGTTTGGTTCAATGGCCTCTATGTCTATGATCCTATGGCTTCAGATCATGTTCTTTCCACTCTACGTTGCTGTTTTCCTGTCTTCCACATTAGGGAAGGCATCAGGGAGGTGGGCTTCCTCTACCCCAATTCCATCACCCATCCCTCACTCTTTCTCTCTCCTTTCCATCTGGTTCTTACCAGGTCTACGACAACATCCTTGTTGAAGGTGTTTCTCCACTCAGCAGCCACACTGCAGACGTAGATCACGGCCTCTGGGTCATCTGCATTCACATGGAAGATGGGTGCATTGACCACACGTGCCACGTCTGTGGGGTAGGGGGAGGAACGCGCCATTCGGGGATCTGTAGTGAATCCGATCTGGAGAGATGGGGGACAATAATGAAGCCTCCTCTCTGAGAGTTCTTCCAGAGAGCCAAGCACCCCCACACAAGACACAGTCTAGGCCGAGTATTGTTAGATGGGCAGCCTATAGGTTGGTTATACCTGGCAGGTTGATTGGAGCTGTTGGGTATCCCATAGCCGACCAACCGTTATACCCAATGAGCTGACTGGACCCAGCAAGCCAACTCTAACAGAAGTCCTGCACTAGACATGCAGGGTACCCTGACTCCACCCAGTGGGGTTTGGGGTACCTAGAACCACAAAATGTTCAAGCTGGTATGGTTCTGAGAGGTCATCTAGTCCAATCCCCTCATTTTATAGTTGGGGAAACTGAGGTTCACGGAAGGTAAATTGACTTACGTATATTCACCCAGCTAGTGAGTGAGAAAGCTAGAACTCAAACCTAGGTCTCAGCTTCTAGATCAGAACTCTTCCCACTAAAACCTTACAGGTGTCTATAGATCATGGGCAGACTACACCTAAGCAGCCCACTCTACCTGACGGGGCCCCCTGCATATAGTGGATAAGGCTGTCCTTGGATGCTAGCTGGATCAACCGTGGATTTTATTTTATTTTTCACCTGTGGATCTTTAATACTGGAGGTCAGAAACACCATCACCCAAATAACAACCAGAAAAAAAAATGATTTGGCACTCAGACTTGCAGTCCTTTATCTGATACCAATCTCCTGCATCGTATTGTTCAAGACTCCCTTCACTTGTTCTGGGTGTCTATTTCCCCACTGGCAAAATTGTGGAGAGGGCCCAGCTGCCTCCCTGGGTTTTCAAGGACGCGTCTCAGGGTAAATGAAAGACTCTGTCATGGTGACAGAAAAGCTGGTCAGCCTTGGGTCAGTCTGGGTTGCATCCCCACCCCACCCCACACTCCACCTCACCTGGTTGTTGACCACGACATGGATAGTGCCATTGGTGGTATAGGATGGCAGGTCACTGAGGTGGAAAGTCTCGTAGACAACACCCTGTCCTGCAAAGGCCGCATCTCCGTGGACCAAGATGGACATGACCTTAATGGGAGAGAAATCTTTGCTGGACAGATGTCACTGGATCCCCTTCCAGTCCCTAAAGCCTGGCTCTAACACCTGGTCTCTCTCTGGGCCTCAGACCCTGACCCTGTTTGACAGCTGTTTCAGCTGCAGACATCTCCTGCTGTTTGATGTATATCTTAAGCATCTATCCTCATCAGACTGGGGAGAGGGATGGGAATGAGAGGGATCCCAGGGGCTGAAGTTCCATCTTCCCCATCCAAACTTACTTCCTTCCTCCTGCCCCTTCTTCTCCTCCCCCTCCACAATCCAGGAAATAGGGCTCCCCCAATCTCTGGCTTACCTTCTTGCCCTCCGTATCTCCCCGATAGAATTGTTCAGCTTTTGTCTTCCCCTGCACCACAGGGTTCACGGCCTCCAGATGGGAAGGGTTGGCCACCAAAGACAGCGTGATGTTCCTGTTTGTAACTCGGTTGATCCTCTCGTGATACATGCCTAAGTGATACTTGACATCCCCTGAGCCCTGGAAAGCAAAGTACAAAGCAGTGAGCCCACCCCGGTAGATATATAGGACCCATCACAAAGAGAAAAGCCATGTGCTGGGTCACTTTTACTCTTGAGCCTCCACAATCTTACTGTCCCTATTGGGAACACCATTTCTTGCTACTATGCTTTTCCCAAAGGAAACCTGGTGTCCCACCACTCACCATTCCCATGTAGGCTAAAGCTAGAACAATACCAAAGAAGTAGATCTACATCTAGTATCATCGGCAGATTTATGAAGCCTCACCTATAAACCTTTCCCTGTTGAAGATGTCCCTTAGACATCTTAGACAGCTTCCTGAGGCAGGGTTCCTTGGTCTGTCTGTACATGATGCCCAGAGAGCACTGATCCAGGTGACAAGGACCACAAGGGGAATGCCTCTAAACAGTTTCCCACTACTTTATTAAGCAGATTTTTGTTTGGAAGCTTCCCAAACTTTGGGGTCGGGGGAGTAGCCCTTATGCTGAAAATACTCCCCCATCCTAACCTTCCCCGAATCCTGCCCACCCTCTACCACCAGAGAAAGGCCTGGGAAAAGAGTCAGAGAGCAAAGCATCTGTCTCTCCCTTACCCCATGCCCCCATCAACACCAACCTCATCTGCCGCCTCCAACTTGGGGTCAAACTGACAGAAAATCTGCTCGAGTTCTTTGCGGATCACATTGGCCAAGACATTGAGGCGGCCCCTAGGAACAGAAGATTCTATTGTGGGAAACAATCTGATGCTGTAAAAGGGAAGTCGGCTCAAGAGGGATGGTAGGCTCTCAGAACAAAATCCCAATGTGATGACAAATAGCATGGTGGAAAGAACCCTGAATTTCTAAGTCAGAGGACCTGGGTTCAAATCCTGAATCTGCCTTTCTTTACCAGTGTTGTCCTGGGCAAGTCATTTTATTTCTCAACCTCAGTTTCCTCATCTGGAAAAAGAAGACATTGGACTGGATACTGGGTTCTTAACTTTTTTTGTGTCATGGAACCCCTTCGGCAGCTAGATGGTACAGTCTGTCAATTAGCTTTCATTAAGTGCCGGCTATGCACCAGGCAGTGACATAGGACCTACGCTGTGCCAAGATCAGTGGACTTGGAGTCAGGAAGACTTGAGTTCAAATACTGCTTTCGTACTCTTACTAGCTGTGTGACCCTGGGCAAGTCCTCAGTTAGCCTCGTTTCCTTATTTGTAAAATGGGGTTAATAGCACCTATCTCACAAGATTGTTGGGAGGACTAAATGAGATAACACATATACAAAACAAATAGATAAATAATGAATAAAAGAATAAATAAATAAATGAATGTATTGTGTGTGTGTGTATATATATATATATATATATATATATATATATATATATATATATATATGTATATATGTATTCAAACCTTGAAGGGCTACCTCAAGTCACCAAACATTTATTAGGAATTATTACTAATCATTGGGGATACAAAGAAAGGCAAAAAAAAAAAAAATGCTGTGGTTCCTGCCCTCAAAGAGCTCCCAATCTAACGAAGAAGCTCACAATGCTAGCTATAATTATTGGTACTCTGGTGAAACCTACAAACGGCTGCTCAGAATAATATTTGTTGCCTATATAATTGAAGGACAATAAAGTCCATCCACCAAAGACTCGAGGATCTGTAGACCCCAGGTAAAGAACCCCTGAAATATATGATCTCTGAGGTACCTCCCAGCTCTAAATCTATGAGCTTATAAAAACGGGAGTGGGGACATGTCAGGAAATACTAATGTGACTTTGTTTAAAGTCTCAGTGCTGAGCAATGTGCCCGACACATGGTGGGGTCTGGATGTCTTCTCCTTGATTGACTGACTGATTTTAAAACAGGAGCAAAGACATGTAAACAAAGGATGAATATTTTATATTTTCTTTCTGAGTGGCATATTCCTGTAAAAACAGGGTCAAGAAGGTTAAATCCCAGAATGAGCTAAGGCTTTTGAAAGATGCCAACAGAAATAAATAAAAAGAACATTTTCTTTTCCACTGTCTTGGTGCCAGAAGAACAAGGAAGAAAGGGGTAGGTGTTGGGTAGATGAAATAATGATGATTGATGACAGGGAGAAACCAAGCTGTTCAATTCCCATTTTAGCTCCTGTGTTTGAGGAGAATGACTGAAAAAGATACAGCAGAAAGGGTTAAAAAATGGAAACCAAAGATAAATGAAGGGGCAGCTAGGTGGCGCGGTAGATAAAGCACCGGCCCTGGATTTAGGAGGACCTGAGTTCAAATCCAGCCTCAGACACTTGACAGTGACCCTGGGCAAGTCACTTAACCCTCATTGCACCACCAAAAATAAATAAATAAATAAAGATGAAACTGAATAAGGGTAAGTGTAAAGTTCTGAATTTAAGGGAATGGTAAAATAAAATCAAATGTATTGGAGAAGATAAAGAAGCTGGAACTTGAGGGAGATTCATAAGAAAAAGACCTAGGGGTGTTAGTATACTCTAAATACAATGTGAATCAACAGGACTGTGGCAGCTAGAAAGCTAATGAAATTTTAGGAAGTCTTAATAGATATGTGAGAGGCAGCTTGATGTAGCTGCAAGAGAACCAGCCTTGAAAGCCAGAAAGAGCTGGACACAAGTCCTGCCTGTGGGACCCTGGCCAAGTCATTTGACTTCTCTAGCCAGGGGAGTCTAACTTGCTGCCCACAAAACTTCTGAATGCACTTGAACCAGATTAAAATGTAATTTAAAAATACAACATGTTTAGCAAAATAAATAAAAATACACTAAAACATAGGTAATGTTAATTTGTGGTTTTCTAAGTCAATATGACAGTTACATGGCACAGTAGATAAAGTGCAGGGCTGGAGTCAGGAAGACTCATCTTCCTGATTTCAAATCTGGCCTCAGACACCTATCAGGGTGACCCTGGGTAAGTCACTTAACCCTGTTTGCTTCAGTTTCCTCATCTGTAAAATGAGCTGAAGAAGGAAACAGCAAACCACTCTAGGATCTTTGCCAAGAAACCCCCCAAATGGGGTCACAAAGAGTCAGACACAATTGAAAACAAGTGAACAACAAAAAAAGTCATTATATGAACAACAAAAGCAGGCATCTCTTTCTATTTAAGTTTTGTGGTAAAATATGAAAGTTTTTAACAGTCGGTTAGGATAACTGAAAGACGCCAGGTTTTCAAGGACCACCCTTTTGGGGAGGAGATGAACAGTCCGCCTGCTGCGCATGTCAGACTGCCTGCCGGGTACAGTCCGCCTGCTGCGCATGTCAGACTGCCTGCCGGGTTTTTTGACTTCCGGGGTGGAGAGAACGGGAGGAGGCCTTTTGCCTGCTTGGCGGGACTCCTGACGGCGCGGCACAGACTCTCTCTCCAAAGGTGGCCTTGTCGGTTTGGTGAGTTTTTATAAGGAATATAGACTAAGCTTAGACTTAAGACGATTTGTATTGTGTTTCTACTTTCCTATCCTTCTAATCAACATCACCTTGTGACTATCATAACTATAAATAAAAAGGTCTATCTAGAAAACCAAAAGCTGCTTCCATTTACTAGTTTGGGAGATAAATTAAGGGAAAGGTTAAGTAGGGGAGATTTATGATCTAATATCCAATTTTAAATCTCACAGCTTGATGCCACTGCTCTAGGCAGTTCTGTAACACTATGAGCTGCAGTGCTTGATCTGCCCTAATAGGGTGAGTTTTCTCACCTGGGGGTTCTGTGTAACAGTGAAATCAACCCAGCCAGTCCCTATGCCCCATCTCTACCAGTAGATAAATGGCATCCAGAATACAGGAGGTAATGGTCCTTCTGGGCTTTGCCCTGGTCAGATTTTTTCATGATCTTTGTTTTCTATTCTGAACCCCACGTTTCGGGGCAGGCATTGAAAATCTAGAGCTCATAAAAAAAAGAACAAAATAATCAGGGACTTAAAACCATTTCCTATAAGGATAAGTTGTGGAAAAAAACTAGGAATGTTTATAACTTGGAGAAGGGAAGGTTAGGAAAGGCAAAGATCTTCAAATATTTGAACTGCTGTCCATGGAAAGAGAATGTACTTGTAGGGGTGGTTCTAAAGGAAAACTAGGACCAACAGGTAGAAATTAGAGCAGGGTATTTTGGCCCACTCTAAGGACCAAAGGAATAGAGATTGAGAGTTTGAAGCGACCTTGATGTTATCTAGTCCAGTCTACGGATAAAGAAACCAAGGCCCCAGAGAGGTTATGTAACTCATCCAAGGTCACACAACTAGTATATATTTGAGAGGCAGAACTTTGAGCGCAGGTCTTTCTGGCTTCAAGTCTGGCTGCCCATCCAGTATTCCATTCTGCCTCTCACATATCTACTAACGAGCAGAGCCTGGATTTAAACCCATGTTTTTTGAATCCTAATCTAGCACTCTTTTCCACTATCACACCAATTTCTTTTTCTTTTTCTTTTTTTTTTTAGTGAGGCAATTGGGGTTAAGTGACTTGCCCAGGGTCACACAGCTAGTTAAGTATTAAGTGTCTGAGGCCGGATTTGAACTCAGGTCCTCCTGACTCCAGGGCCGGTGCTCTATCCACTGCGCCATCTAGCTGCCCCTCACACCAATTTCTTAACAACGCCTCCACATGGAATTGATTCCTTGTGAGACAGTGAGTTCTCCATCAGTGAAACAGTCTTCGTTGTGAGATAGCAAATTCTCCATCACTGGAGTTCACAGGAGCAGAAGTCATCTGACCTCTGGTTGGAGATGTTGTTAAAAGTATTCATATGATGGGTGAGAGTAAGACTAGATGATTCTGAAGTCCCTCTGACTGAGCGGCTAGACATCTTCTTTGTTGATGATGACGGATGAGTGAATGGATAGACATAGGGACAAATGGATGGATGGACAGATGAAAGAGAGAAAGGAACCTCTAAAGTCCTAAGGATATGAGTATGACAAGAATTTTCAATTTACCCCCACCAACCTCTGTACCTCTCCTCATTCTCCCCAACAGTAAGTAATCTGTAATATTGTCTTCTCTTTACCAAAAACCCCAAATGAAAGCTAGGCAGGGCCCAGGGTGTGGCAAGGGACATTTTGTAAATACAGGGCAATTCTGAGTGGTTAATTTGGGGTGGGAAGGCAACTATTTGCAAGACTGAGCTCATTCTTTATCCCAGAATAGTAAAAGGATCTGCGCCAGGACCCAGAGGGCATAGAAGAGATAAGCTTTTGCCCATGGCATCTTGACACTAGCCAATGGCACTAACCATAGACCCTAGGCACAATCCAAGAACTAGATATGCTGTAACTGGCTCTGCCTGAGAGAAAGGGGACTCAAGTCCTAGCAAAGAGTCTTACCAGCCCCTTAAGCCCAGTCATTCCCAGAAACAATTCCTTTTCCACCCAGCTCCCACCTGTGTGGCATTCCCAGAATCACGTTCTCAATCCCCATCTCGCTTGACTTGTCGATGATCGTCTTGAGGGCAGGAATCATGACCTCGCAACCTTCCAAGCCAAATCGCTTCTCTGAGGACCACTTCCGGGCCAGGAAATCCTCAAATCTGCCATAGGGAGGGGGGAAGAGGAGGGTCAGGATCTATCAAAGAGGGGCTGGCAGACACAGTCATGGGAGTCTACAGGAGGGGACCCAACCAACATTCAACTGCGCCAAGGAGAAGCAGATCTTTTGACAAAATGTCAGATTTAAGTTGAATGTCGCTTATATTCCTCTTGGGGAAAGAGAGAGTCTTACACTAAACCAGGGAGGGGTCTTAACATTTTTTGTTCATGAACTCTGCTGACCATCTGATAAAATTTATGGACCCATTCCCAGAATAGTTTTTAAATGTATAAAATAAAATGCATAGGACTACAAAGTAAATCAATTATACTGAAAAAAAGACAGCAAAATATTGGGGTTTTTTAATTAGCTCATACAGATTGAAACATAATTTTTGTGTTAGTTCCTTTATCTGAAGTTTTGTTTTTGTCTGTTTTCTTTCACAACCCAGCTAATGTGGAAATGTTGTGCATGACTATTCATGTATAGCTTATATTAAATTGCTTGAGTTCTTGGTGGGGGGGAAGGAGAAAGAGAATTTGGAACACAAAGTTTTAAAAATTTGATGTCAAAATTTGTTTTTACATGTAATTTGGGAAAATAAAAATTCTAAATAAATAAATAAAACAAAAAAAAATTAGCTCAGGCACCAGCCCGATAGGCCAATGAATCCAAGATCCAAGGTCAATCTGCCTCATCTCAGGAGATATGGGAGAAGCCAGTGGCCACCTAACTCATTTGTTTTGGTCCAAGAGGTAGGAGGAGCAAAGGTTTGGAATAGTCAGCGCCACATTCTCTCTCCAAGGAGAGGGTGCCAGCAGTAAGCAGGACCCTCAGTAAAAACAGCACTGAGAACCTAGAGTGTGATGAAGGGCTGTAGGTTTTGCCCTTTAGTAGCATCAGAATGTCACCAGCCTTAGCCCCTAAACACAACCCAGAGGGTGGGCATGCTGGGACTGGGCCTGCCAAAGAGGAAGGGGAATTTGTGATTCTACCCAACGGTCTCACTAGTACCCTCAAATCCAAGTGCCACCAAAAACACGCCAACCTTTCCCCCAGCATCCCACTTGGCAGCATCAGGTATACTTGATCTAGTCACCTCTGCTCAGTTAAAATTCATTTGAAAAATAATGATGGGGGTACTGTCTGATACTCCCTTGGAGAAAAGGGGTCTGGTCTGGGCCCATGTTTCTGCCACTTAGGATCTAATGTGGGGCAAACTGTCTCAATACCCAATACTCAGCTTTCTAACACTCTTGCCTTATTTACAATCCCAAATGCTCATCTCAAGACTTCTCTGTGAACCTATCCACACAGCTCAGTTCAGAAATGACATGAGGTATAAATAATGCTTTTCCAAGGTGTCAAATAAGGGTCTGTCCCAGTGGAATTTCTGCAGGGCCTTCTCTCAAGTCAGGAGTATAATACTGTTCTGACTGTTGCTTTTAGCCCATTCATTATTGGGCTACCAACTGGGAAGCACAGGTCTTCCCTCTGAAGACCACTAGTGGACAGGATAGTGCTCAGAGACTCCCCTCACTGAGAGTGCCAAACCCAGAATGATCCCAGGAGGCAGGAGGTTTAAATGTTCCCAGGGTCCCCTCCAACCCCTGGAACCACACCTCGTGGACCGCACCAGCCGCGCCAGCAACGTCCTCTTCTCCTCATTGGTGCATTTCATCACTCCAGGAGTCTCAAACTTCTGCCGGATCCATTGGCACTGTTCCACATCATTAATGAACATGAACTCCAGGCCGATGTGCTGGCAGTAAGTGTTCTGGAGAGGAAGAGAAGGGCCTGGGGAACTCCACAAGTCTAGCAAACCACAACCTCATTCTTTTCATCCAGAGAACCAAGGGGAGAGGGAAATATGGGAACAAGCCTTCGGGAGGCTGGGATAGAACCCTGCTAAGCCACAGCTGATTGACGCATTCTCAAAAAGATGCTGTTGGAATTTCATTTTTCTGTCAATTTCACTTTGGACTTTGAGACAGGAAATTACTTGCTAATTAATGCCCTGGGAGCTATCTAACCACTTGGCCTTGAAGTAGAGAAGGAATAAGCCTCATAGACCATCCTTTTAGGAGAGATTCAAACCACCCCACTTCCTCTGAGGCTTATCCTTCCTTTAAAAAAAAATAAACAAAACCTAAATCATGCCTTTTCCCTTCACATATCAAAGCCCTTAGGGTATCTCCCTCTCACTGTCTTTCTGGAAGCTAAAATCAACATATTCTTCAGGGTTGAGACCTTGTGATGTGATGGTATGATATGCTCACCTCCAAGCGTTTGATAATCTCCCTCAGAGACAGGGTGCTCTCTGTGCCCCCAATGAAGGTGGTCGTGGGCAAATGGAAAACCTTGTCCAAGTCAGATTCATGAAGATTATAGAAGGCTGATGGCATGAGATCATACAAAAGAAAAAAAACATCAGAGACTCATCAAAGGGATTGGTGTGGTGAGGGACCACACTGAAATGACAATGAATGGCGAGGAAGAGGAAGCAATGATGTTCTGTCTAGAGTATATGATGGTATGCTAACAATATCCAATCAGAGCAGCTCTCAACCACCATAGCATGAACTAGATAAAGATGCCCAAGTCCCTTTAAGAGAACAAAGTTAGGTCTAAGGAGAATACCAATAGTCCTGGGGCTAAAGTCCTTGATTATATGGGGGCAGATCCCTTAGCTTCTCTGGTATTATTTTCTCCTTTTGTAAGATGCATGGATTTGTCTCTGCCCCATCCTCTCAGGAACACTGTATGAGCAAAAGAGATGGAAGATGGAGAGGCGCTGAAGAGAAAGACCTTGAGAGAAGGGATCATATTATGATAGTGCAAGAGTCAAAAAGGTCCACGCTAGAACATAGAATCCTTTTGATTTTCACTATGTGTAGATATTATGCTGAGCTACCAGTGTCCTGTTGGATTAAAGAAGACCCTACCTCTGCATGGTATTTCTAGAAGACAGTGACTAGAGGGGGACTGGTGGGAGATTTAGACATTAATTCACCCCCTTCCCAGATGCAATGTCTGTGATGTGAGCAGGAGGCTTAGGATAGGGGCAGGGTTTGAATGCCCATTCTTTTTTAGCTTCTGAGTGACTGACATTAGTAGCTGAAATCCCACCTCCTGCAGGATGCCATTCCTGATCTCCCTCCATGCTAGTACCTTCCCTCGGGTAATTATCTCCAATTTACCCTGTTTATCTTGCTTGCTCAGAGTTATTTACATGTTGTCCCCCCCAATAGGCTGTGAGCTCCTTCAGAGCAAGAAATATGTTTTCTCAGCAATCCCAGAGCTTAGCACAGAGCCTGGGAAATAGAAGGCACTTGATACATGCTAGTTGGTTAACTGACAATGACAGCAAGAAAGGGATGAACACTTCCACAGGCTGATGAAGGCCACCCCCTGGCCCAGGGCACACTAACCCCACTGGTGCCTAAGCCCTCCTTTCAGGAAGTGGCTACTGCTTCTCACCCAGCTTATCAATGGTGGTGATTAAATCCGAGGGTACAAATGAATCCAGGTCAGCATCCAGAATTCCAAGGGGATCCAGTTGGGCCACATGGTGGCCCCGGATCTGTTGGGGGAGAAGGTTGGAAGTGAGCAGGGGGGAAACAGCCAGAAAGTCTAGCGCCTCTAAAAACACAGGGCACAGAATTCCCTCTACCTAACACCCAATAGAGAGGTGATGTTATTTATTCACATGGGCATGATGACAGAAATACCTAGAGCCAGTGATCCCAGAAATGCCTATTGAGGTCTCATATTTCCCACCAAGCAGCAGCCCCCCACAAAATCAGCTTCAAATGACTTAAAAAAAAAATATATATATATACACACACACATATATGTGTGTATGTATGTATATATGTGTGTATATGTATATGTATGAATATATATGATAAACATTACCACTACTCCAAAACCCTACCCTGTAACTTAATCTTATTAACAGGTTTCAAATACCCAGATAATGTGATTCTATCATATACCAGCAAATGAAATATATAACCATGTATGTGTATATTTATATACATATATACATGTGAATATGTATGTATACACATATATGTAATATTTTAGATTGTTTTTTAAAAGGGAAATATAAGCATAACTACAATTAAATTAAGTTGCTTTTTACTTATGTGGAGCATTAGAATGATTATGTCTAGAAGTTGATGACCCTTGAATGAAGAAATATCAAGGCATTAGCCAAAAAAATTAAAACCAATTCCTCCACACAGCTGTCAAAATAATCTCCCTAAAGCACAGAGCTGACTGCATCATGCCCTCCTCAAAATTCAGCAGTGGCTAGCTCGTGTGTCTCTGAGTCCCAGGATGAAACACAAACTCCTTAGCCTGGTGATTAAAACCTTTCGGTATCTATCTCCAATCTCCCTTTCTAGATTTATTCCCTATCACACTCCACCACACACACACACACACACACACACACACACACACATACACACACACACACACACACACACACGCACACTCTACATTCCAGCCAAATTGGCCAGGCTGTTCCCCAAACATCATTTCATTGCCTATCTCAGTTCCTTCAGAAAGGCTGCCTACTTCATCCCCATGCTTGGTTAGTGAGATCATAGATTTATAGCTGGGAGGAATCTTAGAGTCATCTTTCCTCATTTTACAGATGAGAAAACTGAGGCCCAAATAGGTAACTTGACTTGTAGGAGGGAAAAGATTTGAGCCCAGATCCTGTGACTGCAAATCCCAAACTTTTGCCACTGTATCATAGCTGTCTGGTATACACTTCTTCCTTACCTCTGCCCCTAAGACGTCTTAGCTTCCTTGAAGACTCAATACTGGGGCCACTCCAACAGGAAGTACTCTCTCTTTCCTCAAATGAGAGTATACTTGCATATCTATGTACCCTTTGATTCCCTCAATAAAATGTAAACTCTTTGAGGACAGGGACTGTTCTGAGGTTTTTATCTTAAGTATCCTAGCACCGAACATAAGGCCTGGAACGTAGTCAACATTTTAATAAATGCTTGTTGAGTCAAACTAAGACATGAAAACACCGCCTGGGAACCAACAATTAGAGAAACTCTCCTTACCAATTTTTATTTGCTAATTGGATGATGTGATGGTGATTTTTGCATCACCTAATCATCACCCTTCCTCTCCCTACCCCAAATCACCACTCTTCCTCCTACATGCATTTTGTCTAAGAATCCCCTCCAAGGGACAGGTTTCCATGATGAAATGATGTAATCTTGACTGTTCTAATTATTACAAAGTTCAAATATGATTAAGCTCATTATCCAGTCAACCCTAGAAAGAATCTTTGCAATTAGCCATGTTTGGTCAAGACCAAGAATGCAAGAAATTATCTGGGACCTTAATCTAGATGAGGTTCCCTTCACCCAGAGACTCCACAATTCGAAAACCCCAGATAAATTAGGAGACTTACCAAAAGGATTCTATTTTACAAAGAAGGAATGACTATAGGGCTCCTTTTAAAAATGCTAGTTCTCCCCACCCCAATGCATTTACACTATTTTATTCACAAAAATCCAATTTGCACACAACTTTGCAAGGAGCAACAGAGCTAGTCACAGCAGAATTGTTTTCCTTCCTACAAAGAAGGGCTCTCAATATTGTCAATTCTGAAGGAAGGGTTATAGACTACAAGAATTTAATTCCGAGATGGCTTCCTCCACCAACCAGAGGACTTCTAGACTGTCTCTTCTCACCAGGAGTTGGTCTGGGTTTCAGAAATGCAAACCAAGGCAATGTAGTATGGTGGGCAGTGTATGGTATAGTAGAAAGGGTGCTAGACTTGGGCATCAAAAGATAAGTTTTAGGCCCAGCTCTGCAATTGGTGGTGGTGGGACCTTGGGGGAGTCACATTCCTTCTGTGGACCCCATTTTCTTCATCTGTAAAATGAAAGGGTGGGAGATCAGCTGACCCCCAAAATTTCCCTCCTGGCTCTAAAGTTCAGATTCTAACCCAAAATTACATCTACTCACAGGCACTAGTGATGATGCTGCAATAACAGATTCACTGCTTACATAAGACTCTCCTTGGATATTTGTAGGCAGTACAGATGTGTGGGTTTGGTTTTTTTTTTTGTTTGGTGGGGCAATGAGGGCTAAGTGACTTGCCCAGGGTCACACAGCTAGTAAGTGTCAAGTGTCTGAGGCCGGATTTTGAACTCAGCTCCTCCTGGATCCAGAACTGGTGCTTTATCCACTGTGCCACCTAGCTTCCCCCAGATGTTTTGATCCATATTTTAGAGATAAGGAAACAGCAGCTCAAAGAGTGTAAGGCATCCACAGTCACACAGCTATTAAGTGCAGAAGCTAGGACTGAAACCCAGGTCTTCTGCCTGCAGAGCCCTTCCTAGTGCACTACACTGCCCCAACAGAAGATGGCAATCGCTAGCTCCCAGGCAGTGGGGGATGTCTAAGTTGGGCTTGAGCTTTTCTCCCCCTTCCCAATTTCTCTTAAGGTGGAGGCTCTGTATCCCCCCATGTGACCAATGACTCTCCTCCCCTTCTCCTCTCCCAAAGGTAAGATACTCTTACCTGATAGGCCCGGATCAGAGATTGTACAGCCAAGTGATCCGCCACAAGCTTCTCGGTCTTGGCCTTGTTCTGGATGCGTCCGGGGCCCTCTTGGAGAGCAGCCGTGTGAATAACACATGGAAGTCCTCCGTGGGTATGATCTTTGGTTACTCCCATGCTGGCGGTCCGAAAAAAGGTATCCCAGGACTAGGGGTAGAAATGGGGAAATGGGGTAGACAGGAGATGACATGCTATGATGATGACACCTTTATTAATATCAACAGTAATACTGAATAGCACATGGCAGCCCCTTAAAGCTAAGGTGAGGGTCCTAAAGAGCACTTAAGAAGGTAGGGAACACCCACCTGGAAGAAGCTCCAGGGCTTGGGGTTAGCACAGAAGCCTCAATAGCAGCTGGTAGCAAAAACATAAATTCCAAACCCAACGAGGATTGGCAAGTCCATGACCCTGGACATTGACAGCCCAACTCAAAGGCTGCTTTCTCCAAAAAGCCTTCTCTGATTTCCCTGGCCACCTTCCCCCTTAAACCTCATATAACACTTTTAAAAACTACTTCAATATACCTCATGTCCCAAAAATCTTAGTGCAGTTTTCAGCTATTAAAGTTTACACACACACACACACAGATTTATATTGATTGTGTATGGTGTGTATGTGTTTTATACACACATATCTTTATTGTGTATATTTATTATGTATATGCATACACATATGTGTGCATAAGTGTGCTTATATATAAAATAAATATCTGCATATGCTATAAATGCATGTATATTATAAACCTATACATAATACCGACCTAGTAAGACACACAGTACTACACAATTAATATATACAGGATGTCCAAAAGGTCTTGGTGCAGCTTTAAGTTTTATCAGCTTAAACTTTAAGAGCTTAGAGATGCACTAAGACTTTTGGGACACCCGTATACATATTAATTATGCAATATTGTGTAGATGGTCATCTGTTTATATGTCTTATTTCCCTACCAGCCTAACCTCCATGAGAGAAGGAATGTTACTCTACTAAAATTTGTAACTTCCTCAATATCTTGGGTATGGTGCTCTGCATAGAAAAGACATTTGATAAATGTTTGTTGATTGAGTCAATGATTAAGTGAATGAATGGAGAGTCTGATGGAGAGTAGTGTGGCCAACCTTAACTGGTGCTCAACTGGTGCTTTAAGGTTTGCAAAGTGCTTTCCTTCTGTTATTTCATTTAAGATTCTCACCTTCCCACTGGCTAAAATGCCCAAGCCTTTGCAAATGTGTTTATTCACTTTTCTCCCTGCTGATCTTTGCAGCGCTCCCTGGACTCTACTCATCCAGCCCGCTGAGCTCCCTCAAGTGCTGCCCGACCAGCCTGCTGGGGAAGGCATAAATTGATGCAGACACACTCACTTTGTGCCCTTGGAGGCACAGCATGTAGCGGATGGAAGTCACTCTCACATTTTCCAGACATCGGACCCCATTTCAGTCTTTCCCTGATCACTATTTCCTAAAGCCTCTTCTCTCCAGACCTCCAGCCTCACTCAAGTCATTTCCCCCAACTCAGAGAATCTTGGCATTCATAAATAGAGCTAGAAGGGACCTTGCCCCTCCAGGGACCGGCCCAAGAGCCCACAAATAGTGAGGGTCAGACGTGGGGTTCGAACCAGCCTCCCCTCCACTGTATCAACAACCTCAAAGATCATCCAGCCCAACCCTTGCCTGAAGTGTGAATGCCATCCATAAGAAGGGGACCCTCACAAGCTGTCATCTCTCCTCTGCTTTAAAACCCCAGTGCAAGGCATTCCCCAACCCCATGGAGGATGACACCTGTAACTGTGAGGATGTTCTTCCTTAGTAATGAGGCAAATCAAGGAAAGAGCTTAGACATCATCTTCCAAGATATTCTCAGGGAAAATTTGCCCTGAAAAATTCTAGAAGCAGCAGCTAAAATAGAAATTGAACGAATCCACCAATCACCTCCAGAAAGAGATCCCAAAAGGAAAACTCCTAGGAATATTATAGCCAAATTCCAGAGCTCTCAGGTCAAGGAGAAAATACTGCAAGCTGCCAAAAAGTAATGAGGCAAAATCAACCTTTCTGTAACTTCCACCTGTGGTTCTTAGCTCGGCAGCCAAGGAGAATAAGCCCAATACTTCTTCCACAGAAAAAAAGGACATCCCCTCCTTATTCCTTGATCTGGCCCAGCTTAGCATTAGCTAAGAGCAAGCAACCAGTCAATAAGCACTTAATTAAAGGACCTACTCTGTTCCAGGCCCTGTGCTAGGCACTAAGTATACAAAGACAAAAATAAAACTGTGCAAGTCCTCTGGAAGCACATGTTCTGTAGGGAGAGACATGTTACATCTATCATCATATACTAGACAAGGGGAAAATCTCTATGAGGCACCTTGCGAGGGGGCACTAACATCCAGAGTGGTCAGCAAAGGCCTTAGGTAGGAGATGGCATCTGAGCCAAGTTTTGAAGGAAACTAGGGAATCTAAGAATGGAGGTGACGAGGGAGTGTATTCCAGGCACGGGGGACACAAGATCCACATGTGGGGAAGGGCAAAAAAAACAAGAACAGGAAGAGATCTCAGTCTAGACCTTCCTAATGTCTGCTGGGTGACATCTCTCTGTGTCTGTTTGTCTCTGTCTCCTCTGTCTCTGTCTCTGTCTCTTTTCTCTCTCCCTCTCCCTCCCTTTCTCTCTCTCTCTCTCTTTCCCTCTCTCTCTGTCTCTCTCTCTCTCTCACACACACACACCTGAAACACAATCTAAATAAGTCCCCTACTCTACCTCCCAGTACCTTCCAACTTGCTAACTGCCACTACTATTTCCTCTGAATGGCATTTTCCTCTGAGTCATAGCTTCAATTATAACATGAGAAGTACAACCGATGCTATCATTCCATCCTAGAGATGATGGGAGGAATTGATAATGATATAGAGCTAATGAATGATGTTTCTTCTTCCTAAGATCATATTTACTCACCTTGATTTGTCTTATAGGCTTTAATGTTTGGGGATTTAGAAAAAAATAGATCACCATGACGGCTACTTTTTTTGGAATGTCATTTTGTATATTGGGCTTTTTTAATCATTCAACAAACACTTATTAAATGGCTTTTGCTCCACAATTTTAAAAAGTACCCTCCCCCAGCATCTTTATTTGAGATCTCAGCTGGAGTCCTCCCTCGGCTTCCAAATTCAGGCATGTTGGTGGGATGGAATAAAATGGAAATGGAAAATCTGACATTGACACTCATGACCTTTCAGGTCTATCCATCAGTGGGGATCCCAGATTAGGAGGGTTGTCAACCAGCCACTTTCATAAATCAAAGCTGACTTCAATTTGGTGAAGAATTCTTGCCCCCCCCCCCCCAAACATCAGGAGGCCACCATCAGGCTCATAGGATCTGGCACTGAAGGAGGCATGAAAGGTCACATAATCTACCCCCCCCAAGTTCTACGGATAAGGAGACCAAGAGAGGTGAGGAGACACCCCAGGTCACATAGCTCATAAGTGGTACAGGTGGGATATGTGATTAATTAAAACTCTAATGATAAGAATTTTAGGCCTGTAACTGAGGGAGGGAAATATTCTGGGTTAGGGAGGCTTCCCTTCAATCATTATCTGGTTCAAATACTTACTCTGCCTGTGCAAAGGACAGGCTCTCAGAAAACCCTTTAACAAATCCCTTGTTGCCCTAAACTAGACAGAGTTTGTAGGTTTGGGATACAACGGCCTTCTTCACAAATAGAGCCAAACAACATCCAGAGAAAGTAAGTAAATCACCCAAAGTCACACAGTAAGTCCCTGGCAGAAATAGACTAGAATCCAGGCCTCCCACAAGCACCGTCATGGCATGATTCTTTAAGAAAGGCACAGGGGGCAGCTAGGTGGCGCAGTGGATAAAGCACCAGCCCTAGATTCAGGAGGACCTGAGTTCAAATCCGGTCTCAGACACTTGACACTTACTAGCTGTGTGACCCAGGGCAAGTCACTTAACCCTCACGGCCCCGCAAAAAAAAAAAAAAAAGAGAAGAGAGGCACATACACAGGCACACAAAGGCCACCACCACCCAGTCCCGCTTCCCCTTGAATCCCAACACCTCCCCTGGAGTGGAAAGGGAAGACAGCGTGCTGCCTTTCCGGAGGCTTGGGGGTTCACCAACCTTATGCACCTTCTGTGGGTTTTCTAGCCACGCAAAGTACATCTCCTCCACATAGCTGCTGTTGGCACTGCTCAGGAAGGCCTCAGGTGGCCCAGAGGACATAGCTCGCTGACTCGGCAGTGGGCCATTGAGCTTCGACAGAAGCTGAGAGGCCCAAGGTCGAAACCTGGCAGCCAGGACCTTTAGCTGATTCATCCTGGCAACAGAAAAAAACTGTAAGATTTCAGCTGCCCTACAGCCCGGCCCTGGGCAAGTCACTTAACCCCCATTGCCCCACCCAAAAAAACCCCCTAGTAACAGGGAAGTTCTGAAGGAGAGTGGGGGTGAGGTAGAGATAATCTGTTCTGGACATGTTTGTGGAATTTGGGATGTCTGTCTGGACGTCTAATAGGCAGCTGGATTTGTAGGACTGTGGTGTAGGGCAAAGACCAGGGCAGGATCTGTGAGCTACCTCCATAGAAATCATTTCACCCAGGGGAGCTGCTGAGATCACCCAGTGGGATGATGGCTTAGAACAAAAAGAGAAAAGAGCCTAGAGCAGAGCCCGGGGGGATCCCCACAGTTAGTCAGGCCATACAGATATTTGTATGACAGAACAAAGCACCACAGAGATCTAGATCAGAGGGCACTGAGGCCAATCCTTTCATTTAACAACCAAGGCCACTGAGGCCTAGGGAGGTGAAGTATCTTGCCCAGGGTGGTCATATGAACAGAAGGGGTCATAGGCAAGCTACAAACAGCAGCTCTAATTATCATGGGCTCAGACGCTGTCTCATCTCTCTTTGGATCTTCCCTAGCACCTAATGAGGGGACAGTAGATCACATTTACACAGCACCTACTCTGCGCCTCCTCTTAGCACAGTTCTAAGAGCTTTGCAAAAATGATTTCAAGTTGTTGGTATTCTAGACTTTTGGGAAACACAAGGGACTTCTGAAATCTCATCTCATCCATCTTCCTTCAGACACACTTCAAACCACCTCAGACAGTCAAGATTCTCTCTTACATTTTTAAGGGCTATGAGATGACAACAACGTGTGAAATCCCCCTGGAATCTCTTCTAGTGTCTGCGATCTCCATCCAGCTCTGAATCGATGACTCTCTGAGCCACCATAAAATACTTCCCCATACATCTGGACAAAATCCATCATGATGTGGTGTGAGTCTATTATTATTCCCTCTTGTTCTGTCCTTATTGGAGACAGAAGCCTTCTCTCCCCTGATACCAAAACCAATACTGCAGAGCTTGGCCGGATTATCTTTAAAAAAAGAATTCCATTCCTGCCATACTGAGTAGACTATCTCCCAAAGAAAACTGACCAGTCCTATTTCCATAGCAGGTGTTTGGTTGATGAAGTGATCTATATTGCTCCCAACCATAGCTTGTGTTCTCTTCCTCTCCCCCTGTTTAAATCCTACCCATCTTCCAAAGTCTACCTAAAGTCCTGTCTTCTCCACTCTATGATTCCATGTCAATCTTTCTTTCCTTGAACTGCTAGGACATTGGCTATCTGAACCACTCATGTATGGTCTTATTCATTCCATTTGGGAGGAGGGGGGTAATTCTCTTATATTTTCAAGGCTCTTTATTCATAGTTTTCATAGCTCTTTCATATGCTATTTCACTTCATCCATTCATCAGTTCTCCTGTGTTACAGGCGCTGGGCTAGGCCCTAGGGATGAAAATTGACAATTCCTGATTAGTAATTTAAGTTTAATAGGGTGATAGGACATGTACACGAATACAAGTTAGAATGAAAAAGATAGGTCAAACCAAAAAGCATGCTGGTAATAAGAATAAGAGCTGACACTTCCAAGAATTTCAAAGTCAAAGAACTTCCAAGTTTTAATTGTTAAGCCTTTTCAGTCATGTCTGATTCTCTATGACCCCATTTGGGTGAAGATACTGGAGTGGTTTGCCATTTCCTTCTAAAGCTCACTTTACAGATGAGAAAACTGAGGCAAACAGGGTTAAGTGACTTGCCTAGGGTCACACAGCTAGTAAGTGTCAGATTTGAACTCAGGAAGATGAGTCTTCCTGTCTCCAGACCCAGTTCTCTATCCACTGTGCCACTTAGCTGTAGAAGGGACCTCTGAAATCACCTTGAATAAATTCTATTTGAAAAAGAAACCCCCTTTTCATCATTGGGCAGGATGGAGGCGGGAGGCAGAAAACAACCCAAAATCTTGTTAATTGAAAAAAATTTTTTTTAAAGACTACTACAATAAGACTCTCAACAAGTGGGTCTTCCAGCCTCTGACCAAACATTTCCACTGAGGGGTAATCTGTTAAAACTCCTGAGCCAACCCATCCCATCTTGGCATAACTCTGCTTATTAGCAAGGTTTTCCTACTTTAAAGGAAGAAAGAATTCTGATGACGCAATGACAAACCTTGACTCTAAAAGAGCTCTAAGGAAGCATGCTACCTCCTGCCCAGAGACAATGGATGCGAGATACAAAGTGAGATATTCATTTTCAGACATGGCTGATGTGTATGAATTTGTTTAACTGTAATGAGGTCTATTTAATCATGGGAGGATGGTTTTTGTGTTTGCTTTATTTTTGTTATCATTTTGTGCATTTTTTTAAAACCTGGGATAGGGATTTGGGGAGAAGGGGGTTACTGAAAGTGATGAGGCACCAAAAAATCCCCCACAGAATCTAATAGAGGGGGGAAACCAACCAGCAGGATGGTTTTGAAACTAGCCCCTGAATTTATTAAATGCTTTTTTAAAAAGGTAAGCTGTTGGGCGGCTAGGTGGTGCAGTGGATAAAGCACCAGCCCTGGATTCAGGAGTATCTGAGTTCAAGTCCGGCCTCAGACAATTGACACTTACTAGCTGTGTGACCCTAGGCAAGTCACTTAACCCCCATTGCCCCACAAAAAAAAAAAAAAAAGGTAAGCTGTTTATAGTAAAGATTCAGGATTTCATATGAAATCTCCTTTTTAAAAAATTCTTTGTAGGTAGGAATTCTTGTGTTCATTGATCAGTCAATCAACAAACATTTATTAAGCACCTACTATGCACCAGGCATTGTGCTGAGCGCTGAGGATACAAAAAGAGACAAAAGACAATCCCTGCCTTCAAGGATCTTACAGTTGGTGTTTGTTAAGTGTCAAGTAGCAAAAAAAATAAATAAATAAACATTTTAAAGCAATTTTTTTTTTATGTCACACCTAAATTTACCGCTTTGCAACTTCTACCCATGGATCCTAGTTCTAACCCCTGGGGCCAAGTAGAACAAATCTAATTTCTATTTTACACATGACAGCCTTTCAGATGCTCACGTGGCTCTCCATCCTCCCAAGTCTTCTCTTCTCTCAATTAAACATGCTGAGTTCAACCAGTCCTCACAGAAAACAGGCTTGAGTGCCTTTACTATGCTGGTTGCCCCTCTGCTGAATGCTCTCTAATTTATGTCTTTTTCGTGGGGGGGGCAATTAGGGTTAAATGACTTGCCCAGGGTCACACAGCTAGTAAGTGTCAAGTATCTGAAGCCGGACTTGAACTCAGGTCCTCCTGAATCCAGGGCCGGTGCTTTATCCACTTTCACCTAGCTACCCCTAATTTATGTCCTTCTTATGTCCCAAAAATGTGGTCTGACCAAGGCAGATGAGAATAAAATGGTCGTTCTCCTATCCGTAGAAGTTATGCCTTTCTTAATTACAGGCCAAGATAGCATTTGCTTTTGAAGCTGCCATATTATATACCACTAAATCAGATTGAGCTTGCGGTCTACCAAAGCCCTCTGATCTTTTTCAGACAAACTTCTGTCTAAATGTCTTATATTTGTGAAGTCAATTTTTGTACTCAGGTTTTGAGTCTTTACATTGATTTTGATTACATTTCAACTAACTAGATTCGGCTCAGTTTTCTGACCTGCCAAAATATTTTGGGATTCTAATTCTGCCACTCAACGCATTGGCTCTCCCTCCTAGTTTTGTGTCACTAACACATTTGAAAAGGATACTATCTTTGCCTTTAGCCAAGTCACTGTTGAAAAATGTCAAACAGTACCTGGCCAAGCACAAATCCCAAAAGCAACATAAACTTTTTAGTTCTGACTGATTCAACCAGTTCTAAAACCATCCAACTGTCCTATTAGCTAGTGAAGCAGTGGAAGAGCACTGGACCTGGAGTCAGGAAGGTTCATCTTCCTGAGTTCAAATCTGGTTTCACATATTTACTAGCTGTGTGACCCTGGGCAAGTCACTTGACCCTGTTTGCCTCAGTTTCCTCATCTGTGAAATGAATTGGAGAAGGAAATGGCAAAAGCACTCCAGTATCTTTCCCAAGAAAACCGTGAAGAGTCAGACGTGACTGAAAAAAAAGAAAATGACAACAGACACCTCTCCAGCTTTTCCACAAGAACAGCAGGAGATAGTTTTTCCACAGACTCTAGGAGGAATGGTCACATTCCCTCAGGTTTCTATCATTTCCACCATAGGAACCATTTCTTCCTTGTTAGTGAGAAATCAAATCGACAAAAGAATTTTCCCTCATCATTTAATTCACCTTTTGAAGGATAAAATTGTCATTAAGGGATGTTAGGAAATCTGCTTGCTCTGCCTTTGGCAGAAAAAGGGACTTTGACAAGTGTCTGAAGTCCTCTATAATACAATATCATGTTGTTGCGCTGGGCTTATGATTTATTTCCCAAACACTTCATTTCCTCTTCCTGTCCAGACCTATGATATGTAGTACGCTCTGATGACAAAGTCACTCCAAGCTAACTTGCAATAAAACTGCAATAAGACTTTGAAGACACCCTGCATTTCTCCTTCTGGGAATCTTTATGATAGACTGTGATAACCCAATCCTGCTTGCACCTCTCTTTAGTCTCTTGAATAAGCCACCCCCATAGAGAGTCACTGTCTAGCCACGAGTGGGTTCCCACCAAATAGTGCTGCCAATGAGGAAGGCCTAATTTGCCCCCTTGCTTTAGAATGTCTCAAGCTCCCTTGGCTTACTGCTTGAACTTTAAGCAGTTGTCTAAAGCCATTGGGTTTCACTCTTAGATTCTTTCTTCTCTTTGGTCTCCTGTGAAGATTATTTTAACCAGAAGAGAGTAGATGAATGAAGGCAGTTTTCTTCCTTCCTCTTCCTTTTTCAGACTAAATATGTTTAGATTAGATTTGTAAGACACCATGGCAATAGTGTTACTAGTTCTCAATCATAATAATAGGGAAGTTGGGGGGCAGCTAGGTGGCGCAGTGGATAGAGCACTGGCCCTGGATTCAGGAGGACCTGAGTTCAAATCCGGCCTCAGACACTTGACACTTACTAGCTGTGTGACCCTGGGCAAGTCACTTAACCCCAATTGCCTGAAGAAGAAGGAGGAGGAGGAGGAGGAGAAGAAGAAGAAGAAGAAGAAGAAGAAGAAGAAGAAGAAGAAGGAAGTATTTGTTTTGTTTCTTTTCTTATTCTTATTCTTATTATTTTTTTTTGGTGAGGCAATTGGGGTTAAGTGACTTGACCAGGGTCACACAGCTAGTGTCAAGTGTCTGGGGCCGGATTTGAACTCAAGTCCTCCTGAATCCAGGGCCAGTACCCTATCCACTGCACCACCTAGCTGCCCAATAGGGAAGTATTTGATCTCCTTTAGCTTAAAGAGCTCAAGAAAGGTTTCACAGAAGAGAAAATACCCAAGCTGGGCCTTACAGGAAGAGAGGATGGTAATAGTTGGCAATATGAAGGGAGTCCATTCCAGAGACGGCAGACACTATATACAAAATATCCAACCTCAAACATTAGCTGTGTGACCCTGGGCATGTCACTTAACCCTGTTTGCCTCAGTTTCCTCATCTGTCAAATGAGCTGGGAAGGAAAAGGCAAACCATTCCAGTATCTTGGCCAAAACAAACTCAAATGGGGTCATGGAGAGTAGGACACGACAGAAACAGTTTTACAACAATACACAGAAGAAAAGGGGAGTAGGATGAGACTGTGGGATTGCTAGTAGCTTAATTAGAACAGCTGTTTTTTCCTTCCCTGATGGTGACTGAGGAAGACAAGCTCCAGTGGGCCTTAAGGAAGGGGACAGCATTAGGCCTCTCACCCAAAGCTAGCACAGAGACACGTGAACTTGGCCTTCTAGTGCTGAGAGAGGTGGCTCCAGGGGTCTCTCTCTCCCCACTCTGAGTAACAAAAAAGTGAGGAGTACTTGGCCATTGTGTTGTTTCCGTCCCTGATGTACCCATTTCCCCCCTGTCATTAATGAAGGATTTTTAGAGCTAGAACGGATTAGGCCATGGCCTTGAGCTTTGAAAGGTCCAGTTATAGCTATCTGAGCCTGGACTGCCAGCAGAGACAAGGAGCAACTCTGGCCTATCCCAGGACTGGCCTCACCCCAAGATGCCGAGTCCCACCAGCCTTTGGCCAGGCCACATTCAGAAGGGAGCTGAGCAGCAACCAATTCAAATTTGAGCTGACTTTTCATGGGTTGATATTGAGAGTGTACCCATAGTTGAGAGGGGATAAGTTTGTATTTTCTGTTCTTTCTATCTCTTCTCAGCAAATACTCCTTTGTAAAAGCTCTTTAAAAATTAACTGGGGGGGGCAGCTAGATGGCACAGTGGATAGAGCACCGGCTCTGGAGTCAGGAGGACCTGAGTTCAAATCCGGCCTCAGACACTTAACACTTACTGGCTGTGTGACCCTGGGCAAGTCACTTAACCCCAATTGCCTCACCAAAAAAAAAAAAAAATTAACTGGGGCAGCTAGATGGCGCAGTGGATAAAGCACCGGCCCTGGATTCAGGAATACCTGAGTTCAAATCCAGTCTCAGACACTTTACACACTTACTAGCTGTGTGACCCTGGGCAAGTCACTTAACCCCAATTGCCTCACAAAAAAAAAAAAATTAACTGAGGGGGGCAGCTAGGTGGCACAATGGATAGAGCACCAGCCCTGGAGTCAGGAGGACCTGAGTTCAAATCCAGCCTCAGATTGACACTGACAAGCTGTGTGACCCTGGGCAAGTCACTTTAACTCCAATTGCCTCACCCAAAAAGAAGAAGAAGAAGAAGAAGAAGAAGAAGAAGAAGAAGAAGAAGAAGAAGAAGAAGAAGAAGAAGAAGAAGAAGAAGAAGAAGAAGAAGCTCACCTAGGGATTTAACAATGAAAAACAAAACAAAGTAAAACCAAAAAATTAACTCAGGGGCAACTAGGTGGCACAGTGGATAGAGCACCAGCCCTGGATTCAGGAGGACCTGAGTTCAAATCCGACCTCAGACACTTAACACCTACTAGCTGTGTGACCCTGGGCAAGTCACTTAACCCCAATTGCCCCGCCCCAAAAAAAATTTAACTGAAAGACAGGATGTGTGGAGAGTAGAACAAAAAAAGGCTAGAATGGAGTCAGACCATGAGGGGCTTTGAATATCAAGATAAGATGTTTCTGGCTTTTTGTTTTTATTAAACCTGTAGGAAACCTGGGAAGGCTTTGAGCAGGGGTGTGTTCTGACCCCAAGGATGCATTAAGATTACTATGGCAAAATGGGTACATGATTTAGACATAAAAGGCTATACCATAGGTATAGGTAAATTAGGAGAGGAAGGAATAGCTTATCTCTCAGATCTTTGGAAAGGAGAACAGTTTATGACCAAAGAAGAGATAGAGAATATTATGAAATGCAAAATGGATGATTTTGATTACATTAAATTAAAAAAATTTTGTACAAACAGAAGCAATGCATCCAAAATTAGAAGGGAGGCAGAAATCTGGGAAACAATTTTTATAGCCAGTACTTCTGATAAAGGCCTCGTTTCTAAAATATATCAGGAACTAAATCAAATTTATAAGAATCCCAAGTCATTCCCCAATTGAGAAATGGTCAATAGATATGAACAGGCAGTTTTCTGATGAAGAAATCAAAGCTACCTATTGCTACATGAAAAAATGCTCTAAATCACTATTGATTAGAGAAATGAAAATTAAAACCCCTGAGGTATCGCCTGACACCTATCAGATTGGCTAATATGACAAAAAAGGAAAATAATAAATGTTGGAGAAGCTGTGGAAAAATTAGAACACTAATGCATTGTTGGTGGAGCTGTGAACTGATCCAACCATTCTGGAGAGCAATTTGGAATTATGCCCAAAGGGCTATAAAGCTGTGCATACCCTTTGACCCAGCAATACCACTATTAGGTCTTTTTCCCAAAGAGATTATAAAAAAGGGAAAAGGACTCACATGTACAAAAATATTTATAGCTGCTATTTTTGTGGTGGCAAGGAACTGGAAATTGAGAAGTTGCCCATCAGTTGGGGAATGGCTGAACAAGTTGTGGTATATGAATGTAATGGAATATTATTGTGCTGTAAAAAATGATAAGCAGGCAGATTTCAGAGAAACCTGGAAGGACTTACATGAACTGATGCTGATGATATTTGATGAACAGAACTAGGAGAACATTGTACCCAGTATCGACAACATTGTGTGTTGATCAAGATAGACTTGACTCTTCTCAGCAATACAAAGGTACAAGATAGTTCCAAAGGACTCATGATGGAAAATGCTCTCCAAATCCAGAAAAAAAAAAGAACTGTGGAATATGGATGCAGATTGAACCATACTATTTCTACTTTTCTGTTTTTTCTTTTTTTGAGGTTTTTCCTTTTTGCTCTGATTCTTCTTTCACAGCATGACTAATGCAGAAATATGTTTAATGTGATTGTACATACATAACCTGTATCAGATTACTTGTTGTCTTGGGGAGCGGGGAGGGAGAAAAATTTGAAACTAGAAATCTTATAAAAACAAATGTTGAACTACCTCTACATGTAACTGGAAAATAATAAAATACTTTTATAATTAAAAAAGATTACTATGGCAGCAATAGGCGGATCAAGGCAGAGCCTGAAAACAAGGAGAAAATGTAGGCAAGTTAATGTATCCACCGTGTCAACTTGAAGGAAGGACTGTGGGGGAAAAAACTAGCAATCTGTCCTTGGCCCTATGCTATTGCCACATTTTTATTAGTGACAGATGAAGACCTAGATGGCATACTAATCAAATCTGCAGATGACACGAAGCTTGAAAATAACAAACAGGTTGACATGGACAGAATTCCAAAAAATCCCAACAGGCTAGAACAGTGAGCCAAATTTAATAAGATGAAATTCATTGGAAGTAAAGGTAAAGTCCTACATCTAGGTTAAGAAAAAATAAACTTGGGGCAGCTAGGGGATGCAGTGGATAGAGCACTGGCCCTGAAGGCAGGAGGACCTGAATTCAAATCCAGCCTCAGACACTTAACACTTAACTAGCTGTGTGACCCTAGGCAAGTCACTTAACCCCAATTGCCTCACCAAAAAAAAAAAAAACCTTAAAAAAAGAAAAAGAAAAAAGAAACTTAAAAAAACTTAAAAACTTGGGGCAGCTAGGTGGTGCAGTGGATAGAGCACTGGCCCTGAAGGCAGGAGGACCTGAATTCAAATCCGGCCTCAGACACTTAACACTTAACTAGCTGTGTGACCCTAGGCAAGTCACTTAACCCCAATTGCCTCACCAAAAAAAAAAAAAAACCAACTTAAAAAAAGAAAAAAGAAAAGTCCAAGATAGTGGAATAAGAACTGGAGCGGGGTTCATATAGAGTCAACTCAACATGAGTTAACAATATGACATGATAACCAAAGAGGCTATGGCAAATTTGGCCATTGAGAAAAATACAGAATAAGGGAAATGATAACATCATCTTTGCTCTGCCCTAGTCAAACCACACTTGAAGAACTGTGTTCATCTTTTAGGAAGAACATTGTTGAATAAGAGAATCAGATGGATATGTTTGCCTAGAGAAAAGACAAAGGGTAGACACAACAGTTGTGCCTTCTGGCATTAGAAAGACCGCTATACAAAAGACAAATAGACTTGTTCTGCTTTGCCCAAGAAGGCAGAACTAGGAACACTGGGTGAAAGTTGCAAAGGGGATAATTTAAGATTGATAGGAAGATGAATTCCCTAGCAATTAGAGCAGAATGAATTGCCCAAGGAAAGTAGTGGATTCCTCATCCCCGGATGTCTTTGAGCAAATCCTAGATGACTACCTGTCGGATGTTTCAGAGGGGTTGTACGTCCACATAAGGATGGGACCAGGTGGCCTTTGAGGTCATAGGATTCTGCATCTATAGCTGGGAGGGATCTCAGAGGCCATTTTAGACACATCTGCCCATTTTACAGATGAGGCCAAGGAAGATTAAGGGGCTTGGCCAAGGCCACATAGGTGTCAGAGGTGCATTTTGAGGCTGGATTCTCTGACCCCATAACCAGCCCTCTTTCCACCATAGTATACCACCTCCTGTGAAAAGACCTTGGGTTTGGCGAGCAGGTGACTTTTGAAAAAGCATTTTCAGTAGGAAGGTAAGAACAGAAGCCAGATTAGTGGGCACTGAGGAAATGAATATATTAAAACACAGACTACTATTCCTAAAGGTCTGACTAGGAAGAGAAAGAGAAAAAAACAAGACATTTTAATTTAATTCAATAATTTCTTAAGAACTCATTCTATGTACTACACTGTGTCTGTAGACAGAGAAGAAAAGAAGCCAAAATAAAGGGTAAAGGGCGGCTAGGTGGCGCAGTGGATAAAGCACCGGCCCTGGATTCAGGAGTACCCGAGTTCAAATCCGGCCTCAGACACTTGACACTTACTAGCCGTGTGACCCTGGGCAAGTCACTTAACCCCCATTGCCCTGCAAAAAATAAATAAATAAATAAATAAAATAAAGGGTAAAGATGAAAGAGAGTGGGGCAGCTAGGTGGCGTAGTGGATAGAGCAACAGCCCTGGATTCAGGAAGACCTGAGTTCAAATCTGGCCTCAGATGCTTGACACTTACTAGCTGTGTGATCCTGGGCAAGTCACTTAACCCTCAATGCCCAGCAAAAAAAAAAAAAAAAAAAGATGAAAGAGAGAGGAGAGATGATCACAGAACTGACCTCTTCCAACCCCCACTTTCTCCATATTGGCTTGGCTACCTAGTCCAGCCCCCTCCTAACTTTTCCCAGGGACTCTGACAGTAGCCTGGTGTCTAGTCCAGAGGTTCTTAACCTGGGGACTATGAACTTGGTGTACACATATGCGCGCGCACACACACACACACACACATATATATGTGTGTGTAGATATGTAGACAGATAACTCTCTCTCTCTCTGTATATATATATATATATATATATATATATATACACACACATATAAAACCAATATAGTTGGTTTCCTTTGTAATCCTATACATTTTACTTTATGCATTTAAAAACATTCTGAGAAGGGGACCATAGACTTCCCAGCCCCACTTCCTAGTCCCCCTCCTCCCCAATCCACTCTTGCCAGAGCTGCCAGGTCTGTCTGTCTGTCACTCAAGAATCTTCAGGGACCCCTTTACCTCCAGAATAAAAGACAAATTCCTTTGCCTGGCACTTAGGAGCTCCAGCCAAACACTGCAGCCTTATTTCACCATACTCCCTTTCACCCATTTTACATGCTACCTTTGGGTTAAATTACCTTCCTCCATACTCATCTCCTGGAACATATACCCTTGGAATCTCCAGCTTCCTTTGAAGCCTGGCCCAAGTGCCGCTTCCTACAGGAAGTCTTCCAGGATTCCCCTAGTCATTAGGACTCTCTCCTTACTCATATTATTTTGTGCTCACTTATCAGTTTACACATTGAGTCCCAGAGAGGCAGAGTCTGTTGGTTTGGGGTTTTTTTTTTGCTTTTTTTAATCTCTGAATCCTCAGGAGCTAGCATGGTGCCTCAAAATGAGCAGTCGCTTTATAGCCTTGCAAAGAAGGGTGGCAACTTCATGCTTTGAGAGAGGAGAAAAGGGCAGAATAGGTGATGAGAAAGGGCTGAAGAAGGGGAGCTGAGGAGGCTCAGCAAGAAGGGCCTCAGTCTCCCATCAGAGGGGAGGCCCTCTGCTGAGGGAATTCAGCTGAGGAGAGAAACACAACTGGAGGCTGGAGGGAGAGGGAGGAGTCCATGAGAGATGAACAAAAGGATTCCTATGCAGTCATGAGATCCCCAGCTAAGGCTAGAAAATGGAGATTTGTGGTGGATCTGGTCCAATGATTTTCCTGATTTTTCTCCAGCAAGGTGATTAAAAAAAATCATTAAGAACAGGGGACGACAAAGGGCGATAAAGCTGTGCATACCCTTTGACCCAGCAATACCACTTTTGGGTCTTTTTCCCAAAGAAATCATGAAAAGGGGAAAGGGACCCACATGTACAAAAATATTTATAGCTGCTCTTTACGTGGTGGCAAAGAATTGGAAGTTGAGGGGGTGCCCATCCATTGGGGAATGGCTGGACAAGTTGTGGTATAGGAATACAATGGAATACTATTGTGCTGTAAGAAACGATGAGCACGAGGAGTTCAGAGAAACCTGGAAGGTCTTACGTGAGCTGATGAGTGAGATGAGCAGAACCAGAAGAACATTGTACACAGTATCATCAACATTGAGTGTTGATCTACTGTGATGGACTATATTCTTCTCACCAATGCAATGGCACAGAAGAGTTCCAGGGAACTCGTGATGGAAGAGGATCTCCAAATCCAGGAAAAAAAAAAAAAAAGAACTGCGGAGTATAGATGCTGAATGAACCATACTATTTCTTTTGTTTTTGATGCTGTTGTTTTTTTTCTATTTTGAGGTTTTCCATCATTGCTCTGATTTTTTTTTCTCTTATAACATGACTAATGCAGAAATAGGATTAATGTTATTATGTGTGTGTGTGTGTATATATATATATATATATATATATATATATATATATATATATATATATATATATATATATAAAACCTATATCAGATTACCTGCTGTCTAGGGGAGGGGGGGAGGGAGGGGAGGGAGGGAGAAAAATCTGAAATTGTAAAGCTTGTATAAACAAAGGTTGAGAACTATCTTTACATGTAACGGAAAAAAAAATAAAATACTTTATTAATTAAAAAAAAAACAGGGGACGAGGTGGGCAGGGATAAGGATAAAGAGTGGGTCATGACATCAGATGGTCAGAACTTCTAATGAACTTTGGGGCTTTATCCATTATCTGGCCATTCTTGCTTAAAAAATGGATGGGGAGTGGAACATCTGTCCCATCTCCCTAACGAGGTTGTAATGTATAATCCCTGACCTCAAGGGGCACATTCATTTTCAAATCAATTAATCAATAAAATCCATTAAGTCCCTACAATATGCAAAGTTTGGGGATAGAAAGACCCAAAAAACCCCCCAAAAAACCCTCAATGCCTACCCTTTAAAAAGCTTATATTCTACTGGATAAAACAACTATACTCTACCTGAAAATAAAAAACACCTAGAAAATGAATACAAAGTCATTGGGATGGGGGAGAAGGGATGCTGGAGGTATCCGGATGGGCTTCTGGTAAAGATGACAGGTGATAGTGATCCTACGTCAGGAAGCTAAGGAAGAGAGCTTTGCAGGCCCAGGGTAGTCTGTGTACCCCCACCCAGTGTCCGCAACCCAGCAGCAGTAACAAACATTGGCGGGGGATGACGACAGCAGAGAACAGTTGGTCCCCAGGACATCACTGACTCCGGGTCGATTGTTTTAGTAATGTTGCAAAACACACACGTGCACTCCACGGTCCTGCTGGCATTTTGCCCACCCTTATAGACAACATTCCCCAACACTGGGCCCAGAGGATCCTGCCTGAAGCTCACAGGGCTGGTGCTTTAAACAAAGAAAGCCCTTTTAGTACAGTGGCACCTTTGAGACCCTTTCCGCAACAGACCTCCTGGGTAAGATCGCTTTCACCCTGTGCTTTATAGTGTTACCAAAGAAACCCCAGGGGTGGGTGCTGGATGGATGTCTACTTGTGGTCAGCAGCTCTGCCCAGCCCCGGGCTCAGGCCCTCTCTGTACTTTCCAAATCCACCAGGGTTAATAATTAGAGAGCTGAGTGGGCAGTTTGATTCCAGGGTTTGAAAGAGGACCCTGCCACGGTCAAGCCTGGCACGCCTCTTGCACTACCTCTTCTATTTAGGTGGGAAAACAAACCGTACTGTCCTGGACAGTGAACTCAGAGCTGGCTCTGCATTTCCCTATCCTAGCAGGGCCCATGACCCTTGAGATCCAGAGACAAACGACCCACCACCCCCATCTCCAGGGAAAGGGAGCAAAGAGGAAAGTTTCTGACATAGATGTAATCTATTAAAAATGTCCAGGGGGGGCAGCTAGGTGGCGCAGTGGATAAAGCACTGGCCTTGGATTCAGGAGGACCTGAGTTCAAATCCAGCCTCAGACACTTGACACTTACTAGCTGTGTGACCCTGGTCAAGTCACTTAGCCCTCATTGCCCTGCAAAAAAAAAAAAAAAAAGTCCAGAGGTAGTGGAGGGAGAGAGGAAATGTTAAAGCAAAACTACAGACAGGAACCTCCCATTAGTGGAGGGAGCCCCACGGCTATTTCAAAGGCACACGTATAAAAAGGTAGGGACAGGTGCTATAGCCAGGGAAGGGGGGTTCCCAAGTAGTTAAATGGTTATGGTCCTTAGTCAAAGGACAAGAGACACTGGCTCTACACAGAAGTGACAAAAGGGACGACGAATCTAGAATGGGACACTAAACTGTTCCAGCCCATCTCTCTTCCCTCTCCTGCATATGACCTCTGCTCCAGCCCAAGATGTCTCCTTATTGTGTTATCATTTCAACCTCCATGTCTCTGCTTATGCTGACCGCCCCTTGCTTCCCTTGCCCAAGGGGTCACACAGCTAGTGAATGAAAAATCTGAGTCAGGACTCGAACCTGTGGCCCTCCTGACTCCAGGTCTAACACTGAAACTTCTTCACCACTACCTGTATTCATGAAGTGAGGAATAGACAAGTTTAAAGAAGAAAATCGGGGTGGAGAAAGCACTTTCCCAGCACAGTATAATGCAGGTTCATTGAGGACCACTCAGATAGTGTCCCACATACTGTAGGTGTTTAATAATTGCTTGTTGAATTGCACTGAATAATAGGAGTTGGTGTTTTCTCTTTCCTACAGATAAATGCCCTTTGGGGTTCTATACACAAAAGAACCAAATGTCATCAATGAAATTCTTTTTTTTTTTTTGGTGCAGGGCAATGAAGGTTAAGTGACTTGACCAGAGTCACACAGCTAGTAAGTGTCAAGTGTCTGAGGCTAGATTTGAACTCAGGTCCTCCTGACTCCAGGACCGGTGCTTTATCCACTGAGCCACCTAGCTGCCCTACCAATGAAGTTCTAATGACCACCTATTGTCCATTATTACCTTAGATAATTTCCTGAATCTACTATCTGAAAGGTGTTGTGTTCACAGAGTCACCTGTCCTTTGTTCTTTTCCTAGAGTCAAGACAAGGTGTGAAATTTTCAAGCCCCTTGAGTAACTGTTCTTTATCACAGAACAAATTCCTACAGGCCATGGAGGGTGGAATGTTTTACCTTTAAAAGATATGTGTGGGGCAGCTAGGTGGCGCAGTAGAAAAAGCACCAGCCCTGGATTCAGGAGGACCTGAGTTCAATTCCGACCTCAGACCCTTGACACTTACTAGCTGTGTGACCTTGGGCAAGTCATTTAACCCTCACTGCCCTGCCCGCCCCCCCAAAAAAAGCTAAAAACCATGAATTTGTCATTTAGTTGTTTTTAGTCATGTCTGACTTTTTGTGACCCCATTTGGTTTTGTTTGTTTTTTTGACAGAAATACTGGAATGGTTTGCCATTTCCCTCTCCAGCTCATTTTACAGATGAGGAAACTGAGGCAAAGAGGGCCAAGTGACTTGCCCAGGGTCAATGAGCTAGTAAGTGTCTGAGGCTGGATTTGAACTCAGGAAGATGAGCCTTCCTGACTCCAGGTCTGGCACTCTATGCACTATGGCGCCACCTAGGGGACCCTAAAATACACAAATACAGTCAGTATTTGTGTTCCATGTCTACTGTATAATTAAGCAGGACCTTTCCCTGATGCAGATCCACAACATGGGAGATTAATAATGCTTTCAGTTGGAGGATAAGGACATTATGCTTAGCCCTTGGAAAAGCTGATGTTCCTGTGTTCTGAACTACAGTTTATTCCATAACAGCGGCTGGGATTCCAGCCCCTAAGCACAGCAACCAGGGAGTGGAATGTACTCCAGAATTTGTGGGTTCCTTCTATGATACCTCCAGAGGAAACATCCTATGAATACAGAGAAAGAAGATTTGGGAAGGTCTCAGTTGTGGTCCTTGTACCCTCCCACTATCACGGACAGTCTTGGCAGAAAAGCACCAGCTCAACTTCACGTGCATTTATTAGGTACCTACTGTATACCCAGGTATAACACTAAGCACTGAGGATGCAAAAACAAAAGTGAACCACCCCCGGACACCTCAAGGAGCTTTCATTCTACTGGACCAACCAAGCAAGTCAAGCTGCCTCTTCGGAAGTCACTGAGGGGTTCTTTCATTCCCTTCTTTCTATTCCTTTCCTTTCCTACCCCAGCCCTGTTTTGCTCTAATCTGTCTCCTTCCTGAATGAGCTTAACTGTAAGCTCTTTGAGGGACAAGGAGCTTTTCTTATTTATCTTTGCATCTCCCAAGGATTCAAAATAAGACTGCACAGAGTGGGAATTGCATAAGAGGCAATGTGTCAGGGGCAGCTAGGTGCCACAGTGGATAAAGCACAGGCCCTGAATTCAGGAGGACCTGAGTTCAAATCTGGCCTCAGATACTTGACACTTACTTAGCTGTGTGACCCTAGGCAAGTCACTTGACCCTCACGGCCCTGCAAAAAAAAAAAAAAAAAGAAAAGAAAGAAAGAAAAAAAAAAGAGGAATGTGTCCAGTGGAAAAACCCCTGGATTTGAAGTCAACAGCCTCATCCAGTGCCCCAGGGCCTGGTACATAATAGATATTTAATGAATGCTTGAATTAATTAATTAATTAATAAGTTTAAAAAAAAAAACCAGCTCTGTTACTTTCTATCTTTGTGACTCTGTTCAAATCACTTAACCTATCAGTGCCTCAGTTTCCTTATCTGTAAAATGAGAGGGTCAGACTACAATACAATAGAATACAATAGAATTGGTCCTTCCACCTCTAAAATCCTATGTCCCTAAGAATCAGTGCCTCACATTCCGGGCCTGCTTCTTGCTTCTCCCTTACTTGCCATCTCTGCCGACTCATTGCTTCCTCCAGGGTTTCCATGCCCATGCGTCTCAGGGGGTGCTCCCTGTTTATCCACTGGCTCTGATGCTGAGTTGTTAATTGCTTCATTGGGACCTTGCTTTTTCTGTGGGCTCTGGCTGAGATGTGTGATTCCACCCAGCTCCTGCCCAAACCAAGCACACAGAAAAAGGGCCAGTGGACAGAACCAAATGCTGAATGTCCTCACGAAGACAGATTCAGAGAAGAACGGGACCTGAGAGGGGATGGCGGAGGACAGGTAAGAGTCCTCCATGTCCTCCCTACTTACGTGAAGCTGAGCAGTTTTCAAGAGCTCAGAGGTCAGCGGGGCCAGAGTCCAGGGTCCCAGATCCCCTGGGAACAGACAGCAATGTCTTCTCATGCAGGGGAAGACGAGGTCCGAATAGCAATGGATGGCACGTCTGGACAAAAGAGAGGAAAGGCCACAGTAAATTAGAGCCTGAGATGAAAGAGACTGAGTCACTGGGCCCTGAGCCAGGGCACACTCCGGGAAAAGAGGTCATTCAAACCTCTTGCTGCAGAATCTCCTGGTGCCAAGTTCTCTCTTTTGGTGGCTTCTAAGCAACACACACACACACAGTCCGTGTGACACATCTCTGCCTGCACCAGCTCAGTGACGGACTCACCCATTCATTCACTGAGCACCTGCCCTGTACCTGCCTGACATTATGGGAGATAGAGAGCGTGTAAGATGTAAACCCTGCCTGCAGAGAACTTATAGTCCAGTTGGGAAGAGATCATTTATATAAAGAGGCAACTGATGCAAGAGTCGCTAAGTAAGCTCTATGGGGCTGGCTGCCCAAAGAGTGCTAGAAACATTGGAGGAAGAAACGATTTTGGATTTTAAGTTTGAAGATCTGGGTTCTAGACCTGGTTCTGTCACTGACTTGGCCTTCTGACCTTGGGCAAAGCCCAGAATCAGAAGGGACATCCTCCTCCCCACCCCACCCCCCCAGGTCTTCTAGTATGACTGATACTCAAACTCCTTCTGGAGAAAAAAAAGTCCTTCTCTGGATTTCTGTGGGCCTCTGTTTTCTCATCTGGAAAATGGGGATTATAATAGGAATGTTGGGCAGATCTAAGGAGAGAATGGATATAAAAGCACTTTGAATGTTATTCAAAGTTAACATCTCCCAGCCAGCTGAACTCTAGACTCCAAACCAAGGGTTAGCTCTGGGCCCACACCACAAGAGCTTCAGCACTCATCAGTTCTAGAATTCTCCCTTAATAAGAATCACAGCCCAGAGCAGGGATCCGAACATCCCAACTAGAGCCAAGAAAAATCCAGCTGAAACATCAACCTGTACAGATACAAGCAGTTCCCTAAGCTCTGGGAGAATCCGGGGGATGGATCTTTGATCCCAGGAGAGAGATGACTCCCACCATTCCCTAAATGCCAGCCGTGGGAACAATTTGTTTTGAAAACACATTAGCCAGGGGCTGACCTCAGCTGGCACCTGCGGGCTAACCAGGCACTCACACAATTCTGGGGCATTCACCTTCACCCAGCTCAGCAGGAGACTCTGTGTACCCAGCAGGGCCCCAGCCACAAGCTCCGGCCTTCACAAGCCTGGCTCCACTCCAGGACTCTGCTCTGGCTCTAATGTTAAAAGGGCTCTGGAAGATGGGGCGAGAGAGAAAGAGAAGAGTAAGGGAGATATGAAGAGATGGGGAGAAAGGTTTAGGGCCAGGGGTGAGGATGGGAGAGGGCTTGACAGGCATCATCAGCTGTGCCTGTTCCTTGCTACCATCAGGGACAATTGGGTTGAATTGCCCAATCAGCAATCCATCAATGCCAGCTTCCCTCCAGGCAATAACATCAGCCTCCCTGGCTGGAAACCAGAAAGTGCCAGATGTCAAAGTTTCCTCTAGATGTGACCTACAGATAAGAAAACCTTAGCCAGAGGCCCCTAATTCCCTTAACTGGTCTCTGGGGTTGGAGGTAAGGAGGGCATGCCAGATTATGGGTCTCCCCACTCTTGAGCTCAGTTTATCATTTTTTAGTCTAATTTTATTTTTGAGGCAATCCAGGTTAAGTGACTTGCCAGGGGTCACACAGCTAGTGTCTGAAGCCACATTTGAACTCAGGACTTCCTGACTCTCCAGGGCCAGTGTGCTATCCAGTACAGCACCACCTACCCATCCCTTCTGACCTGCCTCCAAAATGCAGATCACTTCCCACTTCTCAATGTGTTCTATTGCTCATCATAATTAAAGGCAGCAAAGGTATAAAAAAGAGCTGGACTTAGAGTTAGAAGATGAAGGTTCAAATCCCACTCCAGACAGCAGCTTTGTGACCCTGAACAAATTACTTAATCTCTATGGACATTAGTTTCCTCGTCTGTAAGATGGGGATGGTAATAGCACCTCACTTACAGGTTTTTTTTTTTTAATTCAATTTTATTTTATTTTCAGTTTGGAATTCTCTCCCTCCTACCTCCCCATCACAAGGTTAACAACAATATCAAGTGACATTTCCTCAGCATTTTAAGGTTTGTAGAGCTCTCTTATCAACATGATCTCCCACTGACCATTATAGGCATTATCATCCTATCCATTTTGCAGATGAGAAAACTGAAGTTCAAAGAATCCCGACCATGGCCAAATCACTGAATAACTAGTGTTGGAGCAGAGGTGTCCAAAAAGTGGCCCAATGTAATTGGAAAATGTTGAATGAAAAGAAATAACAATACAACACAGATAATAAGTCAACAAGGGCTGCGGAAATCATTCTGTTTGACACAGCTAGTCTGGGAAGCCAGCCTTGAAGCCAGAAAGACCTGGGTTGTCCCTGGGTTCAAGCCCCAACCCCAACATATCCTGGCTCCACAACCGTGAGCAATTCGTGTAAGCTTCCAGTGCTCTCAGCAATCTCTGAAGCCCCACATGGCAGAGAAGGTACAGACTCGAATTGATGGAGGGGGGGGTGGGTTCCTCATCCAGGGACTTCCCTATGCCACTGAAATCCTAGATCTGGTCCTTAGCCCCTCTGCCTCTCCCTAAGGGGCAAAGGCAGAATTTGAACCCAGAAACCTTTACAGGCCTTAAAATGCCACCGTCACACCCACAGTGACTGCTCCCTCCTTAGCACTCCCGAAGTGTGTGGGGGCAAGTCCCTCTGCACCACTCATGTGGCACTTATCAAAGCCGTGTCCGACCAGCCAAATGTCTGTGTAAATGCCCCATCTCCACAACTAAACTGGTATCTGAGGATCATGGACCTAGAGCTAGAAGGGACCTTAGAAGCCATCTAGTCCTACCTCCCCATCCCCCCCCCAATTTTACACAGAAATTAAGTGACTTGTCCAAGGTAACCAGGAGCAGAAAGTTCCTGGAGGTGATTCTCTGTCCTATCCTAAGTAACCTCCTTATTGACTTGGCCTAAAGAAAAAAAAATGGTAGATGCAATTTAGAAGCCAATGCTTAAGGAAACAGGGCCTGAATTAATGGGAAAGAGGGGCAGCATTCACATAGCATCTACCATAGGCATTTTTCTGAGGCAGTTTTTCAGAGACCTAACTAAGGATAACATGTAAATTCATGAACGATTCCTTTTTTTTCTCCTTCCCATCTCAACTAGATTGTAAGCTTCTTGAAGACAGGAAGGGTCTTTTGCCTCTTTGTGTATCCCCAGTGCTTGGTACAGTACCTGACACACAGTAGGTGCTTAATAAATGTTTATTGATTTTTCGATTCAATAAATATTTATCAAGTGCCTACTGTGTGTTCGGCATCGTACCAGGCACTAGGAGATTTTAAAAGTATTTGTTTAGTCATTTTCAGTCGTGTCTGACTCTTTGTGACCCCTTTTGGGGTTTTCTTTGGGCAAAAGATACTGGAGTGGTTTGCCATTTTCTTCACTAGCTTATAATAATCACTCCTACTGTCCCAGTGCTAGTATTATGTAAACAAAAAGTATAATTTGAATCATTCACAATAGTGTATTTTTTAAAACATGGTCAAGCAAAGTGGGGCAGGGGGAGGTGATTATTGACCAAGGGGATGGGACAAGGAGGCTTCCTGGAAGAGACAGTATTCAACTGAGACATCAAAGAATGGACAGGTAGGTGGTACAGTGGATAGAATGCCAGGCATGGAGTCAGGAAGACCCAAGTTCAAATCTGATCTCAGAAACTCACTTGCAGCGTGACCCTAGGCAAGTCATTTAACCTCGCACAAGCAGTTTCCTCATTTGGTAAAATGTGGCAAACCTCTCCAGTACTTTTTGCCAAGAAAACCCCAAAAGGGGTCACAAAGAGTCAGACATGACTGAAAATGACTAAACAACAACAAAGGATGTGTCTTGTACAGGGATTAGGCAAGCAGTCTACTTTGACCAATGTACAGATTTGGTGGAGGAGAAAAACATGAGATAAGGAAAATTAAATCTAAACTATGCCTTGAATGACAAAGGAACTGCTACCGTATTCGATAGATAACAGCCACTCAAGAGTTTTGAGAAGAGGAGTAACGTAATCCAATCTGTTCATAAAGAAGCAGTGTCTAGCAGTGTTATGCAGAATGGGGCAGCAGGAGAGTGAGAAGACTTGTAAAGAGATTATTGCAACAGCCTAGGCAGTCAGTAATAAGCAAGCTAGAATAAGGGTGGGGGTGGGGGTGGTGGTAGCCATGGAGAGGAAGGGGCCAATGGGAAGGAAATTGCCCAGGTAGAATCAATGAGACTTGGTAAGTTACTTGATATGAGCAATGAGGGAGAAGGAAGGAAGGGTCATAGATGTCATCACCGTTTCAAATATGAGAACGGGGTGAATGATGGTGCCCCTAGCACAAAAAGAGGAAGTCAAAAGGAAGAACAGGGTAGAACCAAAAAAAAAAGTATCTTTTGTTTGGGATATGTAAAGTTTGAGGAACCAATAAGTCATTTAAGTGGACAGTTGGAGGTACAAGTTGGGAGGTCAGGAGCTTGAGATGGAGAGATATGGGAGCCAACTACATGAAGGATAAAGCGGAGGGAGCAGTGCATGTCAAGGTCAAAGGTATAGACAGGTGTTCTTAAGCTTTTTCGTTTGTTGTTTGCTTGTTTGTTTTTTCGGGGCAATAAGGGTTAAGTGACTTGCCCAGGGTCACACAGCTAGTGTCAAGTGTCTGAGTCTGGATTTGAGCTCAGGTCCTCCTGAATCCAGGACTAGTGCTTTATCCACTGTGCCATTTAGCTGCCCTCTTAAGCCTTTTTGAGTCATGGACTAACCTTTGGAAGTCTGGTGAAACCTATAGATGCCTTCTTAGAATCATGTTTCAAAATCCATATAAATAAAAGACAAAGGATTAAAAGGAAACCAATTATTTTAAATTACAGTTATCAAAATATTTTTGAAGAAACAAGTCTGTGGACCCTACTTAAGAACTACTAAAGAAAGAAAAGCACAAAGGTTGATGGCAGAACTTTGAGGAATCACCTTCCTTGGGGTGTCAAGAAGAGAACAAGGAGTTACTGAAAGGAAATTCAGGAGAGGTAGGAAGAGAATAAGGAAAAATCAGTAGCCAGTAGGAAAGAATGGCCAATATAGCATTGAATACTACTGGGAGGTTGAGGAGAATAAGGACTGAGAAAAGGTCACTCAATTAGGCAATTAAGTCATGGGCAATCTTTGAGATTAAAGATTCAATACAAAATATTTGGGGCAAAAGCTAGAGGGTTCGAAAAACAATGGGTAATAAGGAAGTGGACCCAATAGGAATAAACGTTTTCAAGAAGTTATTAAAGGTAAGTAGGCTGAGGAGTAAAAAGATCAAAAGAAGGCTGTGAATGCCTATAGCACTTATCAATCAAGTTGTATTAGGGACTGTGAGGGAAGCTAGAAGAAAAAAAAAATGTTTCCTAAAACGGTGGTTTCTGACTGGGTTGCTGTTGTCATTCAGTCATTTCAGTTGTGTCCAACTCTTCATGCCCCCATCTGGGATTTTTTTGGCAAAAATACTGGGAAGGTTTACCATTTCCTTCTCTAGCTCATTTTACAGATGCGGAAAACCCCAGGAGTTTTCCCCTGAGATCAAGGCCGGACAGACATATCCAAAAGAGATAAGCAGCACGGATGGAACAGAGCAAATTCCAAGACCACCACCCTACATTCCAGCCCTCCTCACCACCTGGATGAGGTAATCCTGTTAGGTGTGGCTGCACCAGGAGAAGACACAGAAACCAACCACCAGCAGACTGCTCTGACCCACCAGGATGGAGTTAACGCCCATGACCCATCATCAAATTACCCCAGCCCACCACCGGATGACCTCCAACCCATTGCCCAATAAGGGACATTTTCTTAGCCCTATGAAAGGGCTCTCCCCAAGCTAGTTGGGGAGGAAAGCGTTTTTTAAACCTTCCTCCCAGCCAGTTTCTCTTGTACCCCAATAAACCTGTTCTTTTATTCCTAAATAGGACTTGCGTGATAGTGTAATTCTTTACAAAGGACTCCTAAGGACCCAGGTGCTTTCTCCCCATATCATTATTGTTCCATCAGAAATAGAGATGCAGAGCAAAGGCAGAACCAAGGGAACATCATATACAATGACTGAAAAATATGCTAAAAGACAATTGAACTCAGATGAAGGACATTCGATAATTAGTTCTAGTAGCAGTCAGGTGGCACAGTGAACAGAGTGCTAAGCCTGGAGTCAGGAAGACCTGAGTTCAAATCTGGCCTCAGACCCAGGGCAAGTCATTCAACCCTATTTGCCTCAGTTTCCTCACCTGTAAAATGAGCTAGAGAAGGGAATGGCAAACCACCCCAGTATCTTTGCCAAGAAAACCCCAAATGGGGTCACAAAGAGTAGGACAGGACTAAAATGATGAACAACAAAAATATTAGTTCTGAAAGACAAATGATGAAACACACTTCCTTCTACCCACTTGCTGGACTGGGGGATGGAAAACAATGGATACTGATTGTTTTTACTAGGATTTGTATGCCATAGGCCTGGGAAAATGTGGGGAATATGTAATAGGAAATGACTGTAAAGAAAAACAAATGTTAGCAAAGCTTCAAATTAAACAAAATTTAAATTTAAATGAGAATACCTGTGGACCAAATTTAACCCAAGGTCATAGAAGAATGTCTAGGTTTGGTGCCCCAGGGTCTCTAGGCTATATCTCTAGGGACCAGGAATGTGTGTAGACTGAGAACTTGGCTAAATTTGTAGTTAAATGAGGATAATTTAGTAAGTGATTGAACCATCCAAAATACACTGGCTAGACCTTTCTGCATACTTTTTGTTATGGGCTCAGAGCACCCCAGAAGTTCTCTGGGGTACATCAAGGAACCTTCTCCTTGAGAAGCTAAACCAGAGGCAGCTAGATGGCGCAGTGGCCCTGGAGTCAGGAGTACCTGAGTTCAAATCCTGCCTCAGACACTTAACACTTACTAGCTGTGTGACCCTGGGCAAGTCACTTAACCCCAATTGCCACACTAAAAAAAAAAGAGAGAGAGAGAGAAGCTAAACCAAAGGAGAGACACACCTAAAAAGATAAGTGGAACCAGATCAGACCGAGGTAGCTTCCTCCACCCTTCATTCCAGTCTCCCTCACCCCTGGGGAGGTAAAATTAGGTGTGGCTGCTGCCTTTGTGTCCTGAGGAGACAACGCCTGGCTGGCCACCCCTCACCCAACTCCTCCAGCCACCACCAGTGGGGGATGGTCCTGTCCTCCCTCACTAAGGGAACTTTCCACAGTCAGATGGTCACCCCCATCAGTCCTCTATAAAAGTACCTGCCTGTCTCCTGCTTGAGGAGATTGGTATCTCAGAGCCACACTCTGTGCTATGCCTTTCTCCCCATGAGAAGAAGTCCAAGGATTTCTCTCTTGGTTTCCCTTCCCTTCCCCTGCCCTAAATAAACTACCATCTTATTCTAATTGCTTTTGTGTGCAAGAGGGTGTAATTCTTTAAAGAGGAATTCCTAAGGACCCCAAACCCCCTACCCTATTTTCCCCATGACGTTTTGATGACTTTCAACACTGTAGAGTTCACTATGAGTTCAGAGAGAAGGACTGGTTGTGAATCTGAGGTGTCTGGGAAGGCTCCATGAAAAAGGGGCAGGGGAGGAGAAAGAGGAGACTTGTCTCTGGACTGTGAAAGAAGTACAAGATCTGGCTAGGGAGAGGAGGGGCTTCTGGGCTAGGGGGAGTTAAGAGCAAACTTGCAATGCAGGAATGTGGAAGACTGACACTGGGGCAGTGAAGAGCTCAGTTGGCCTGGCCTGTGTTTGGGTAACAAAGCACTGGAGTATGGCTTTGGGTCCTAATTGTAGAAGACCCTTAAGAACATTAAATAACATTGATTGCTTGCTCAAAAAACAAAGGAATTTGGGGCGGCTAGGTGGCACAGTGGATAAAGCACCAGCCCTGGATTCAGGAGTACCTGAGTTCAAATCTGGCCTCAGACACTTGACACTTACCAGCTGTGTAACCCTGGGCAAATCACTTAACCCCATTGCCCCACAAAACAAAACAAAAACAAAAAAACCCCAAAGGAATTTGTTGTCAAACAGGGATTACTGAATGCAGCTGAAGAGCCTATATTAGACAACAGAAGAGACTGGGAACAAGGCATAAGTCCAGTATCACACAAGGTGGCACAACTGTGTCAGTACTGGCCCAATCAAATCAACAGTATTTATTGAGCACCTACTGTGTACCAGGCACACAGCACTAAGCACTAGGGATACCAAAACAAAACAAAACAAAAAAATTGGTTCTGCCCTCAAGAAGCTCATATTCTAATGGGGAAAATAACACGCAAATAACCATGCACAAACAAGTTCCATATAGGATAAATTAGGGATAGATAGTCTAAGGAGGAAGACACTGGCATTTGATTTTTAACTGAGACTTGAAAGAAGGCAAGAAGTCAGTAAATAGATGAAAAGGAAGAGAATTCCAAACATGAGGGGGCAGCCAGAGGCAATGGCACAATCAGGGGGATGAAATGTCTTATGGGAGGGACAGCCAGAAGGTCAAAGGCAATGGATCAAAGAGTGCATGAAGGTGAGTAAAGTGTAAGAAGACTGAAACAAAGGTCTGGAGGGACCAAGTCATTAAAAGCTTTAAAAATGGATGATTTTATATTTGATCTTGGAAGTATTAGAGCCAGTGGAGTTTATTGAATGGGAAGGAAGGAGGGAAGATGGGAAAAAAGGAAGGGCTTGGGAGACATGGTCAGACCTGAGTTTTAGGAAGGTTAATAGTGTTTCATAGAGGAAGTACACTACAGTAGTACTTTCTACTGTAGTGTACATTGACATTGGAGTCAGAAGAACTGGGTTCAAATCCCACTTTTGACACTACCCTTGTGCCTTAGGCAAACCACAACCCCCATGGGCGTCATTTGTAAAATGAGGGGTGTTGATCTAGACAATCTTTAAGGTCCATGTAAGTTCCAAATAAGGACATTGGCTTCCCTTGGATCCCCATCAGTGCTCAACCGATTTTTGTTAAATGAGTGATTTTTTAAAAATCTATAAATGAGCAGTTCCATTTTGTTCTACGTTTCCAGATTCCTTGCTGGAGGACCAGGTGGAAAGGAAGCCTAGCATCTCCTATCCAGAACAAGAGGGCTTCCCTGCTAGGTTCAAGAAAAAAGTATGTTGTCCTTCACCAGACACTAAACGAAAAGGATGGCAGAGCTCAAGATAAGCCTTGGGTGAACGCCTGGCTGGGTGGGTATTTGTGGGAAGATGAGGAGAGGAGAGGGAGCCGGTGATGCCTGAAATTCCGCAGTTAGAGATTCACTCTTTGGGGTTAAGGTAGCACTTCCCAGCACAGTCCTACACAGTCCTAGCAGCTTCCAAGCGCCTCAGCCAATCCCTCACCGAGTTTGCTAAGGGATGACTCCGCCTTTCCTTGCCCTCCAGATCTGACCTCGATACATTCTCGAGATCCAGTTGCAAGAGCCTAACTCCTCCTCCCCTCCGCCAGGAAAAGAGCACACATCAAACGAAAACTTTTCGTAGATACAGTTGGGGAATGGGGAGGGAACCTAAGGAAGGGTCAAAAGGTCAAATACTTCCCCCTACCCCCGCCCCTGACCGGGATGTGTTGGGCTCTCTCCTTCCACCCCCTCCTGCAGGCCTCCTCTTGTCCCTTCTTGAAGGACAATCCACAAAGTCGTGCCCCCCACAAAGGCAATGCTCTCACTTGAGGGCCCCTCGAGGCTGGTGGGCCTGGTTCCTAAGCCTCCCCAAGCCTAGGAGACTGTGGACGAGTAATCTGCCTGACACCTGCTGCAGCCTTCTAGGGGCAGGGGCATCCCATCCCCACCCCGGGGTGCGCAGAGACTTCTGCTGCCCAGCCACCCTTCCTTTCCCCTGCTTTCGGAGTTGGAAAAAAGGAGTGACCTTTCGGAAGCCACCGGAGAAGGAAGCTGTGTCCACAAGGATGGGGGGCGGGGATGGAGGATGGGAGGGGGGTAGTCCCTCTGGCTTGCTGGCGCCAGGACTCGGAGGTCGTGTGGCCGCTCTGATCTCCGGCTGCGGGACCGCCAAGCTTTGTCCTTTCACCCCCCTCTCCCGCCTTGGGCCCCACCAAGCTCAGGGGGCCAGGGGAGAAACCGGGCAGCAAGGGCTCTCACCCAGACCCGGGAGAAGAGACGCGCCACCAGGCCGGCTAATGCGCAGCAGCGGCGGTGACGGTGGCAAATTGGGGCTCACCCCCCACCCCCGGGTGATGGCAGGAGCCGACCTGAGCCGGGCGCGGGAGGCTGCCGGAGCTGGGGGCTGGCCGGGCGGGGAGATGGGGGCCTACAGAACTGGGGTGGGGGAGGCGTCGTCAGGGAGAGTGAAATTTACCTGGGTCACGTGGCCATTGACAATCTCTTGGAACGCTTAGCAGCTCCGGTCCCAGCAGAGCTCGCTTCTCTGGGTTCTCTCGGCGTCGTGGCGTCACAATGGGTCGCGTCGGAGGACCCGCCCCTCCTCCTGTTCCATTAAGAGATGGGCGGGAAGGGGGTGATCTCCAGGGCAGGATGGACCAGGCCGTGGGGCTCGTCCGTAGTAGGAAAAGGGATCAGTCCCCAGGTGTGGCGGGCGAGCCAAAGCGCACAGCCTCCGCATCCCTACGAGCCACGTGGGTCTCGCCTCCTAGCCAGTCTTAGGAGAGGCTGGCGGCTTAGTGCCCCTCAGTTCAAACCCCTTTCCCCCTCTCCCCCAGGACCTAGCAAAATTATCTCCTTACAGCTCTGGCTGGTTGACCCGTAGTCGCCTGACCCCGCTGTCGGATGTGTGCTTGAGGGTGCAGTCGTCGCTTGCACCCTAGTCCATGGTGATCCACTTCCAGGTGCCACAAAGGCTGTCCTTACCAGGCCCCATTGACACCTCTAAAGCCTTGAAAGCTCCTACATAGCTGGGAAGCTTTGAGAGGGGGCCCAGTAACAGACTATGTGCTCACAGGACCAGCCTATGGGAAGCGCTAATTGCATCACCTCAGTGCCTTGGCTTCATTACCTACCTGGTGATCAAATTTGTGGCGTTGAGTTTTCTACCTGGTCCTCAAAGGACATAACCTATCGTTTTAAAAGTAGAAGGGGAGGGATGAAATCATTTTCCTCATCGGTAAAAATGGAAGGAGGAGCAAACTAGATAACCTTTTACATGCCTCACATTTCTAAATCTGTGATCCTATGAACCTTGATGTAAAACTGCTCGCACATGCGCACTCTTGCTGTCCCAGAAATTAACTCTGACTGACTGGAAGGACAAAGGTTAGCTGAAGCTTAAGTACTTTGGCCACGTGTTGAGAAGAAGACAGAACTCATTGGAAAAGACCTTGACTTTGGGAAAGTTTGAAGGAAAAAGGAAAAGGGGAAGGGAGAGGATGAGATGGATAGATAGTGCCATCAAAAAAATGAACATGAACATGGACAGACTTCAAGAGATAGTGGAAGATAGAAGCTGTGGTCTATGGAGTCACTAAGAGTTGGACATAACTGAACAATAAGAACCACAAACCTAGATAGATTGGAAGGGGGAGAGAGAGACAGACAGACAGACAGACAGAATAATAGAAAGGAAGAAAGAAAAATCATCAGCCTATTAGGTTGTAAACTCAAAACTCAAGGCTTTCTGGGGAGAGTGACACGTATAATACAATATATTCTTGGCACAGGTGTGCACTGAAAAAGGCCTTCTTTATCATTATCCCCTTTACTAGGTTTGTCTTCCCCAGCATCCATTAAGGAGGCATAGGAAAGAACAGATTGTTGTTGTTTAGTTATGTTTTGCTTACTCTTCACTACCCCATTTGGGTTTTTTCCTTTTCTTTTTGTTTGTTTAGGTTTGGGTTTTTTGTGGGGCAATGGGGCTTAAGTGACTTGCCCAGGGTCACACAGCTAATAAGTGTCAAGTGTCTGAGACAGGATTTGAACTCAGGTACTCCTGAATCCAGGGCCAGTGCTTTATCTACTGCGCCACCTAGCCGCCTCCATTTGGTATTTTCTTGGCAAAGATACTAGATTGGTTTGCCATTTCCTTCTCCAGCTCATTTTACAGATGAGGAAACTGAGGTAAACAGGGATAAGTGTGGCCCTTGCCCAGGGTCACACAGCTATTAAGTGTCTGAGGTTGGATTTGAACTCAGAGAGATGAATCTTTCTGACTCCAGGCCTGGCCCTCTTTCTACGCACCACCTAGCTGTCCAGGAACAGTCTGGACAGCCTTAAAAAGTCAACCTAGCGGGGCAACTAGGTGGCACAGTCTATAAAACACCAGCCCTGGATTCAGGAGTACCTGAGTTCAAATCTGGCCTCAGACACTTGTGTGACCTTGGGCAAGTCACTTAACCCCCATTGGCCCACAAAAAAAAAAAAGAAAGAAAGAAAGAAGTCAACCTAGGTTTAACATTTTGACATGAGCACTTCAGAAAAGTGGATGAACTACACATAGTAAGTGGAGAGTTGACTGGTTCTATTCAGATGAAAGTGTTGAATGACAGGAGTTTGGAGGAGATGAGAGAAAAGGGAAATCAATCATTTGGCTTATTCTCTGAGAAGAATCCTTTGTTATACTTACTAGTGGCAAATGAAATTCATTCACAAATTTGTCATCAAATCTTCCACTTTCCTTCATATGCTTGCTCCAGAATCAATTTGCCCTGATTCACTTTTATTTGTTTGCAGAAATCACATTGCAGCACCCACTCAGAGTGCTGTTTCACAGGGATTCTCCAAACAATTGGAAGATTAGGGGAAATGTGGGAAGCAAAGGCCTCAGCACCATTTCTGGTAGTCTTTAGTGTCCCTAAAGAGTTTTGAATCCTAGCTATGACGCTTCTTGTCTGTGTGACCCCAGGGGAAATCACTTAACCTGTCAGAGTCTGTTTCCTCATCTGTAAATGGATAGAGCCTGGTCCTGTAATTTCACTGATATAGGGAATTGCCTGGATGGGGAGTCCCCCTCCAGTGAAAGTCAGCACCTTTTCTGCAACTTATCAGAGAGTTGTGGGGCACCGAGAGTAACTTGTCCAGGGTTGTCCAGGTTCAGACACACAGTCAGTATGTCTCACAATTGAGACTTGAACTCAGCTAGATCTAACTGGCTCCTAGCTCTGTAATGATTGGAATGATGCCACCTGCTGGAGAGCTACTTTAGGAAAGCTCCACCACGAGGAGAAGGCTTCTGAGGGCAAGCCATGTGGTCAAGGTCCTTGGCGTCAGGAAGTGACGTTTGCTCGTGGGTACTGTCTATCAAGGCTACCAGCCAATCAACTTGAGGAGCCTCCCATTTCTGGGAAGAAGACACAAAGTAGGAAGTGGACACTGGCAGAGGGTTTTTTCTTCTTTTGGTTCCTGACCTCGCTATGGGGGTCTCTCAGAAATAGTTAGATTTTTACCTTTCTCTCTGATCCTAATGCTCTTTAATAAATACTTAAACACTTAAATACTCTTGCTAAAGCTTATAATTTATTGGCAACCACTCATTAGATTTTAGCTAGTATAGCTAGAATTTTAGCCCCTTACAGCTTGCTCCATCATGCCACATTTCTCTTTTTTTGTTTGTTTTTTGTTTTGTTTTGTTTTGTTTTTTAGTGAAGCAATTGGGGTTAAGTGACTTGCCCAGGGTCACACAGCTAGTAAGTGTTAAGTGTCTGAGGCCAGATTTGAACTCAGGTACTCCTGACTCCAGAGCCGGTGCTCTATCCACTGTACCACCTAGCTGCCCCCACATTTCTTCTTATGAATCCTTTGTCTAAAGGACAGAAAGTATTAATGTATGGTCTACCTATTAGACAAGCAAGTGATTTAAATATAAGCTGTCATTGATTATTTTCATCCAAGGAACCTGTACATTAAAATTGTTCATTACACATTAAGAACTTGACTCCCACATTATTTATGAGTGTAAGCAACTGGAATCAGACAGTATGGTAAATTCCAATGGTGAGAGATAAGATTGCCCTCTCTCAGCCTACAGGCTGCCATAAGCAGATGGATCTTAAAGGGATTTATCATCAAAGCCATACCCTTGGGACAGAGCTAGGAATCATTCAGATGACTCATAAATGAGGATAAAGCAAGAATGAATCAGTAACAACTAGAAACATTTTCAAGAATGGTTCCTGTCAGGGAGTTTGGGGAAGATGCTGAATAAAGCCAAAGGTTTAAAAGACAGATTCCCAGAAGTCGCTAACAAATCACAATTCCTCCAGCCCTGGTCTTTTTCATGTTTGGTCAAAATTGTCATCATGGGGAACTCTTGGTATGGAAACTCTCCACAGATGCAGATTAGTAACTCATTTGTAACATACACACTTAGAAAATTACGTAGGGCACTTAGATATTATGACTTGCCCATGTTCCCACTCCTGTTAGTGCCAGGACTTGAACTCAGGTCTTCCTGACTGCTGACTCTATCCATTATGCCACACTGCCTTTTATTTTCAAACTTGATGTTGCTAAAGCAAAGATGGCCTCACATGTCCGTCATGTGAAATGATAAGACTTACAGTTTAGATTTTTCAGCACTTATTTGCCAAAGAAAGGGAACCTAACCTAGTGAATAAGAGCGTCAGCTAGATATAAGTCTTGGTTAAAATGTGGTTACTGCTAGCTATGAAACCCTGGACAAGTCACTTAACCTCTTAGTGTCCCAGACAAATCTCTAAAACTATAAGTCACTACTGAATTGTGTGCATCAATGGAGGGAGTTTGGACAATGAGAGTTTCCTATTCAGATGAAAATCACAAGTCTAAATTTCTTAAAAAGTTGACTAAAGGGGCAGCTAGGTGGTGCAGTGGATAAAGCACGGGCCCTGGATTCAGAAGGACCTGAGTTCAAATCTGACTTCAGACACTTAACACTTACTAGCTGTGTGACCCTGGGTAAGTCACTTAACCCTCATTGCCCTGCCCCCCCCCAAAAAAAGTTGACTAAAGCCTAATTTCTTTCAGGTAAAGCCATAACTAGGAAATGGTCACCAGAGCTTTGTCCCTAGGACATTAAAATTAGAGGGTATGGCAGCACTTGTTGTCCTTCAATATGTAGAAACTACAGAGACTAGTCCCTGGGAATTTACATGGCCTAAATTCAGGTGTTTAAATAGCTTGAAAATCTAAGTGCAAATCAGGACCTAAAGAAATCTGAGGGGCAGCTAGGTGGAGCAGTGGATAGAGCACTGGCTCTGAATTCAGGAGGACCTAAGTTCAAATTTTACCTCGGACACTTAACACTTACTAGCTGTGTGACCCTGGGCAAGTCACTTAACCCCAATTGCCTCACCAAAAAAAGAAAGAAATCTGAAACTGTTATCTCAACTTTGAATTACTATCTACCCATTGTCCTGGTAGTAACCAGAAGGCTGGAGAGGACAAGAAGGGCAGAAGTCATTGTTTGGACCAGAAAATTTTATTAAAAAATCAAGATTCTTATATAAATAGGCCAGAAATTCTCCAGGAAAACTGCTGGCTAGACAGTCCTCAATGGTAAAAAACAAAAAAGATTCCACTTTCCCACAAATGTTCTTAATAATGGAGAAGAGAGAGAGAAAAGTCCAGGAAACAGAATAAATGGATCAACTGCTGTTGGCTCCTGCAGGGAAAGAGATCATGCTTTCTAATTTAATTGACGCATCAGGTTAATTTTGCTGATTAAAATAGAAAATTTGGGACAATTAAAAGTTTAGATTATTTCATTCCTCTCAAAAGGAAGTATCATCCTAGCCTTTAACCAACAGTTAAAATGTGGTGTGATGAGTGGAGGAGCACTAGCCTTGAAATCAGAAAGCCTCACTTGGGGCCATAAAGTCAGTTTGGACATATTACTTGACCCTTTAGGGCCTCAGTTTTCTCACCTATAAAATGGGCATACGAATATTTGAGCCATCTACCTCACAGGATTCTTGTGATGACAGTGCTACATCTTGTTTATTACCTCTGTCCTGGAGAAGAGAAGACTGGCAGTAGCTGGTGGTGCAGTAGATAGAGCACTGAGTCTGGAGTCAGGAATGCAGCCTTGGACACTTATTAATTGTGTGACCCTGGGCAAGTCACTTAACTCATCTCTTCTGTTTCCCCAGTTGTAAGATGGGGATAATAATAGCACCTACCTCCCAAGGTTGTTGTGAGTCTCCAATGAGATCATATTTATAAAATGCTTAGCACAGTCCCTGGCACAGAGAAGACACAATAAATGCACATTTGTTTCCTTCCCTGTGGGAGGTGTGAGATCTGTTTTCAAATATCCAAAGAGTTGATATATAGAAGAGAAATTGCACATATTCTGACTAGTCCAAGAGGGGAGACATGGGACAAATGACTGGAAGCTCCTGGGAGAAGGATTTTGATTAAATGTAAGGAAATTTCCTAATGATAACTGTCCAGGCTACCTTGTGAGGTAGTGAATTCTAACTGGATGTATTTAAGCAGAGGCTGACAAAAAATTCACTTGTTGGGAATGTTTTGGACAGGATTCATGCTTAGAAATCACATAGATCACTTTTGAGGTCCTTTCCAATACAAAGATGCTATGAACAATGACTTGAAATGAGGTAGAAGAAGGAAGCCAGCATATTTATCAAGTTTACTGATGACACAAGAGGGAGGGAAGAGCTAAAACATCAGATTGAAAGAGTCAGACACCCATCCTAAAGATTTGTATATGATAGAATGGATGAAGTTGAAATCTAATAAGATGACATTTAAATAAACATACAAGCCTACACTTGAACTCAAGAATCAACCTCAATCAGTTCAAGAAGTATATGTATGTGAAGGGAGGGGGTGGACAATAATTTGTGTGAAAAAGATAGGGATATTTTAAGAAACTAAGAGCTCAATCTAAGACAATATTATAACACATCAACCAAATAAACTAATATGATCTTAGGCTCTATTGAGAGGTAGACTATCTTTAAAGGTTCTTAATAATTATAGCTTTTCCAAGTAGAAGGTGTTGTCAAGAAATCAAAGCTATCTATAATCATATGAAAAAATGCCCTAGATCACTATTTTTTTTTTTTTTTTTTTAGTGAGGCAATTGGGGTTAAGTGACTTGCCCAGGGTCACCCAGCTAGTAAGTGTTAAGTGTCTGAGGCCGGATTTGAACCCAGGTACTCCTGACTCCAGGGCCGGTGCTCTATCCACTGCGCCACCTAGCTGCCCCCTAGATCACTATTGATCAGAAAAATGCAAATTAAAACAACTATGTGGTATCACCTCATACCTATCAGAGTGGCAAATATAGCAAAAAAGGAAAATATTGGATGTTGGAGGGGATTCATTATTGGTGGAGTTGTGAAAAGATCCAACCATTCTGGAGAGCAATTTGGAACTATACCCAAAGGGATATAGAACTGTGCATACCCTTTCATTCAGCAATTCCACTGCTAGGTTTGTATCCCAAAGACATCCCCCCAAAAAAGAAAAAGACCTATTTGTACAAAAGTATAGCAGCTTTTTTAGTGGTGGCTAAAACTTGGAAATCAAAGGAATGTCCATCAATGGGGGAATGGCTAAACAAGCTGTGGTATGTGATGGTGATGGAATATTATTGTGCTGTAAGAAATGACAAACAAGATGATTTCAGAAAAACCTGGAAAGACTTGTATGAACATCTGATGTATAGTGAAATGAACAGAACCAGGAGAACATTATGCACAGTGACAGCAATATTGTTGGATGAAGAACTGTGAATGACTTAACTATTTTCAGCAATCTAATGATCCAAGACATTACCAAAGGACTCATGATGAAACATACTATTCACCTCCAAAAAAAGAACTGACATTGATTGAACAGAGACTGAAGCATGCTATTTTTCACTTTCTTTCATTTTTTTCTTTTATTCAAGTTTTCTTGTACAAAATGACTAATATGGTAACATTTTACATAATTGCATGATTGCTCACTGCCTCAGGGAGGAGGGAAGGGAGGGAGGGGAGGAGGAATACAATTTGGAACTCAAAACTATAAATAAAAATGTTATTTTTTTTAAAAAGACGGGTGTTGTCATTTGTCCTTTCTTTTCAAAAAGGAATGACATCTTGGGATGGTGTCTTAACTAGGGTAAATTGGATTTAAGTGAGGTAGAGTTGCACAAAATCATTGACCTCACTTTCTCCTCCAGAGTCAGCAAAGGCCAGTGACAGGACAAAAGTCAAGAGGGTTGGTGATGGCCTGGGATGTGGTGAATGACCTTGGCATCTTCCTTGTCTGACCAAGCTCTCAGGGCTCCACAGTGCCTGCTTCAGCCATAATTTGAAACAAATTGTTCTCATCCATTTGTTCTACCATGAAAGTCTTCACATGTTGACTGATGGGTTTGAAGCCTTTTCTGTTACCCTTCACCTGGTTTAGCCCAGTTTTACTGGAGTATGGCCACTAAGCATGCTACAGCTTCTTGGAGCCACAGGTGAGAGTTGGGTGAGAGATGGGCACCAAAGGAGGCTGAGCAGCCCTAGAAAGGGCTCAGCAAGCCCTCACACCAGAGGTGTTCGCACTCCTTTAACATAGACCCCAAAAGAAGAATGGGCTCCCTAAGGAAATAGTAGATTATCCTTTACTAAAGAACATCAAATGAGGGGTAGCTAGGTGGTGCAGTGGATAAAGTACCGGCCCTGGATTCAGGAGGACCTGAGTTCAAATCCGGCCTCAGATACTTGACACTTACTAGCTTTGTGACCCTGGGCAAGTCACTTAACCCTCATTGCCCCTCCCAAAAAAAAAAAAGCATCAAATGAAAGTTGGATGGCTACTTGTTGGGGAATCCTGGACAGATGGGAATTGGAGTAGGTCACCTCCCAGCTTTCTTTCAACTCTGAAATCCTATGATTCTGTGATAGCTACTTGCTTCAGCCTCAAGGAAGAATCCAACTCTCTCCAAACCCCCAAACACTTCTCATCCAAAGGCTTACTTCTCCACTTCTTACCCTGAAAGCAAGCCTTTTGCTCACTTTTTCTAGGCACTATGTCCTATTACATTTGTCACAGTCTCTCTTATACCCTAAGATGGGCCTAGTCTTTGCCATGTCAGTTTTAATGAAAGAAACCATCCATCTTTGGAGCATGCATCCACCCTAGAGCTAACACAATTACCGCCTACAAAATAGAATTAGGTCAGGCAGTAGATGACAGCCACTTAGCTTGCTGTATTCCTCAGTAGCTGACCCCTAGCAATGCCCCCTCCCAATTTCCCCTGGTGTGCCTGCCTTTGGCTTTCAACTCTATTAGGCCGCCCAGTGGCTGAAAGATACACAACATTCTTCTGCTACCGTAATGATAATATACAAAAGACTGGTAGAAGATAGCGGTGGGATTGTGCAGATGCAGATCAAAACAATAGTCCCTTTCAAAGCTGATGCAATGTGCCTGAGAAAAGAATGGGCAAAGCTTGGCATCTCAGGCTAATTGGCTTGTAAAGGAAACATAGCCTTCTTGCTGCCAGACTTTCAACTACAGAATTCGACGGTTTTCTTCCCTAGCTAGGATTGAGGTGACCCAGTGGATAGAGCACTCAGGAAAACCCTGAATTCAAATGCAGCCTCAGGTGCTTAACAGCTTTGTGATCCTGAACAAGTGACCTGACCTCTGTTTGCATCAGATTCCACAACTATAAAATGGGCATGACAATAGTACCACAGGGCCTGGCGTATAACAGGCGCTTAATAAAGGCATGTTTCCTTCCTTGATGTTCTCATAAATCCTTGTGGCCTGTCTTGGTGAAACACTGGAAAAGTGGTCTGGACTGAAGAATCAGAAGACATGGGTTTATATCTGCCACTTACTAGCTACATGACCTTGGCCAAGTCATTCATCTTAGAGCTTTTTTTTCTCATCTTTAAAATGGAAATAATATACTGGTGCTCTTGAAATTATGGAGCCGGGAGCATCAAACAAGTCAATGAATGGGAGATGTTCTGTAAATTGTCAAGGGATAAAGGCCGGAACTGTGATTTCATCAGTAATAGGGAGCGATTTCTGGTCTTGGAGAGCTATCTAAAGCACTAAAAAGCCAAGTGATTTGTCCAGGGTCACATAGCCAGTATACGTCAGAGACAGGACTTGAACCCAGGTCTTTCATGGCTTCAAACTGGGCTCTCTATCCACTATTCTAAGATGAAGTCATCATTGTCAAAAGCTATGGAAATTTTAGCTGTAGTTATTATGAATGACCCCATCCAATCAATCCCAGTGGTCACCCTTTCTCCCCCAAGGATCTGTCACCATATTCTCAAGATTTCTGTGCATAGGGAACTAAAAGTTTGCTTCTGGCTATTAGGCTATCCTACCCAGGAGGATATGCCTATTCTTGGAGATTTAGGATGGATACATTTAAGCTCCTTGTTATTATTTGAAAACAAATAAGCACATCATCCTCTCCCTCCAATCTGTCCGACTTCTCCCATGTCTATGTTTCCCGGCTCCCTTTGGAGGGTCCCTTTAATGAAGCTTTTGAAGCCCCAGAGGTAGTGTCTGATTATAATTACTGAAAGGGGCCTGGCTTTGCACTAATCAACATCATGTTGTGTCTCAAAGCTAAAGAGCTTTCAGATGCCAGGCCCCCACTGGCTCCTCCGGCAATTACTAGGCAGCTTCCACTGTCAACTTTTGTTCTGATGCTGGAGGGGGTTGGGGCTGTTGGTCATTTATTTATTTATTTGTTTATGTATGTGTCTGTTATGCATGTATACACATATATGTATATATGCATTCATTCTCTTAATGGATGCCTTTGAAGCAGGCTTTCTAGACCTCTTCTACCTAAAAGGGGTCTTGATTTTGTTTTTTTGTTTTGTCTATTTAACACTTTCACATCACATCAAGATTTCCCCTCACCTCCTTGATAACTTTTCTTGGCCTTTCCACAAAACGGATTAAGAACTGAGAGGCAAAATCTATGGATATAACCAGGTATGTTATGGGGGTCAGAGGTAGTGATGTAGTAATATGACTTCTTAGTTTTATCGCTCAGGAACAGCCTTAGGGAAGAATACATGGGACCATTACCCCAGGGCTGATGCTAAGAAAAGACCCCTGACAGTCTTAAAACCTTGTTTGTTCTTTTTCTGAATTGGCATCAGATTGGTGGTGGAAGGGAAACATCAATTCACTTCAATCCAACGAACACCCATTATGTGCCAGGTATTTTTCAAGGCCCCAGGGAATAGAGACAAAAACAACACATTCCATGCCCTCAAGAGCTTACATTCTCCTGGGAGGAAACAACACGAACGCATGTGTAAAAAATAAACATAAATACAAAGTAATTGGGGGAGGGAAGCACTAACAATTGGAAGGTTCACCTCTTGTAGGAGATGGTGCTTCATCTAAGCTTGGAAGGGAGTGAGGGAATCCAAGAGGTGAAGTGAAGGAGAGACAGACATTGCAGGCTTGAGATATGATCTATGAAAAATCAAAGAGTTAGGAGATAGAATGCCACGGAGGCCACTTTGACTGGAACATAAAATAAAGAAAAGTAATATGCGGGGGAGTGCTATTTCTGATTGTTCAGGCTTTCTGAATTGTTTTTCTTTTCCACATTTCAGGAACATTCCCTTGTTGATCATCTACTTCCTGTACTACTAGCAGTTCTAATTTCCTGCCCCCCACCCTACCACAGGCTCTAAAATCACAATTTCTGTCCTAGAAATGGGATATGATTATCAAGGGAGTTTTTAAAAATGAGAGATCCTAGGACTTAGAATTGGAAAAGAAGCTAGAGGCTATTGAGTCCAGTGCCCCCATTGTACAGAAGAGATGAGCAGAGAGAACAAGTCACTTGCCCTATTTCACACAGGTAGTAAGTAGCATAGTCAGAAGATGAACCCAGGTTCTTGGGCTTCCATCTAGTATCCTTTCCACTACATCAAGTTGCCTTTACCTATTAATTTGGATGGTTGAAGTGGGATCCTGACAGCATTATATTTCTTTTTTTAAAATAATAAATATTTTTATTTAAAGTTTTGAGTTTCAAATTTTATCCTTCCTTCCCTCCCCTCTCCCTTCCCTGAGGTAGTAAGCAATCAGATATAGGTTATACATGTGCAATTATATATTAGTCATTTTATATAAGAAAACTTGAATAAAAGAAAAAAATGAAATAAAGTGAAAAATAGCATGCTTCAGTCTCCAATCAATATCAGTTCTTTGTTTGGAGGTATACTCCATCATTAGTCCTTTGGGATTGTCTTGGATTATTAGATTGCTGAAAATAGTTGTCATTCACAGTTCTTCATCAAACAATATTACTGTCTCTGTGCACAATGTTCTCTTGGTTCTGCTCACTTCACTATATATCAGTTCATACAAGTCTTTCCAGGTTTTTCTGAAAGCATCCTATTTATCATTTCTTATAGCACAATGATATTCCATCACCATCATATACCACAACTTGTTTAGCCATTCCCCAATTGATGGACATTCCTTTGAGCTGCTATAAATATTTTTATATATGTTTTTTTCTCTTTTTGGGGATGCCTTTGAGATATAAACCTAGCAGTGGTTTTGCTGGATCAAAAGGTATGCACAGTTCTATAACCCTTTGGGAATATTTCCAAACTGCTCCCCAGAATGGTTGGATCTTTTTCACAACTACACCAACAGTGGATTAGCATCCTAGTTTTCCTACATCCCCTCCAATGTCCAATCTTATCCTTTTTTGGGTTATATTAACATTATATTTCTTGAGGCTGAATGGTATCATGAGGAATTCTGGACATCTGAAAAATGAGGGCATGGGGCTCAATGATTTCTAAAGTCCTTTATAGCTCTAAATCTACAATTCTTTTTTTTTTTTTTTGGTGAGGCAATAGGGGTTAAGTGACTTGCCCAGGGTCTCACAGCTAGTAAGTGTCAAGTGTCTGAGACCAGATTTGAACTCAGGTCCTCCTGACTCCAGAGCCAGTACACTATCCACTGCGCCATGTAGCTGCCCCTAAATCTACAATTCTAGGAGGCTTTCCTGAGCAAGATGTCCATGATTGCAAGGCACAAAAGTTGGAAAGGAGTCAAGGAGTATAGGAAGAGAATGTTCTTTCACCTCCACAAGGGGACAAGAATCACAGTTCCGTCCTGCATCCTTAGGAATCAGGTTGGCATAGCCAACCTCATTTAACAAGGATTGCTCAGCCAGGATGGAATTTTCTATTCCTTTGGGGCTCAGACTGAAGCACACAGCAGAGACTGTGTATAGCCTTCCTAGCAGACAGAACATCACTTCAAGGACAGAGATGAGATCACCAGCCAGACAGATCCCAGTGGAGTATGCTGCCATGAGGGTGAAGTTGCAGGGTTAAGAGAAACATAAAGAAAGCTCAAGGAGAAACATGTAGCCCTAGATTTGGAGAAGAGCAAGACAGGGAGCTATTGTTGGCCCGTTTTCCAGACCTACACTTCCTGGGAGGAATATGGTTATTAAACATCCTGGCTCCAATCAGGCCATAGGGCATCCATTAGATCAGCCACAAGGCTGGGTGCTCATTAACTTGCTTCAAACTACTAACGTTAGGTCATCCCTGTCTCTTCTCCCTAACTCACTACTCTAGTGAATTTAGCAATTATGAATGAAAGTACTAGTTGGTCTGCTTGTCTCCTATATGATGACAGAGATGAAGCTGAGAAACCTGGCTTCCTGGCATCTTATTAATCCTCATTCTTCCTTTAAAATATCTCCAGGCAACTGCAAGCACAGTGGCTTAGAAACTTCAACAATATAATTACCTCCCAGTATATAGAACAGACAGGTGATTTCATGATGGGAACTGGGGGGAGGTTTTTGTCTAGTACAGAAGTATGTGGGCTGGAGATGACTGTCTTTCTACAATAATCAATACCACTTTGGTTTTATGTTGACGAATTTCATAAGAAAAGCCTGGAGCATTGCAACATGGCCAGATGTAGGTTTTCAACAACATTTTCTAATTGTTCAATTTGGGGGAAGAAAAGTCTCCAACATGTCCCTAGCTATTGAATCAGGACAGTAAGAAATATATCTAGACTCTGCCATAATTCAAAATGCTTCTCCAAAAAGACATCTAACTCAAAGTTGGCATGTGGTGCCATGTTGATCTTTCAGGTAAAGCCCTCAGTGCACAGCATTTTTTTTCTGTTAAGCCCAGAGTCCTGGCAATTTATGCTCTCAGATGAGGGCTTTAAAAGGACCTGATAAACTGCTTTTATCAACCTGGGACCATTATTCTCCTGGTGACATAAAGACTCTTGTTGCAATCTGGAGGGGATTTCTATCCAAGCTAGTATTGTCAACAAAAGGAATATTTAAAAGAAGCAGATTCAAGCTGTCTTCTGCCACGGTTAACTATGCAAAGTTCCAGTGCACAAATAACACACATAATGCAATCTTGAAAAATGATAAACATTTTCCCCTTTGTTTGTGTTCTAGCTTTGACTCTTTCTAGTTATGTGATTATAGTTAAGGGAGTATGCTGAAGTAGAAAGAGCACTTTATTTGGAGTTAGAGCACTTAGTTCAAATCCCAGTTCTGCCTTGTGTTACCTCTGTGGCCCTGGAGAAGTTATTTCTTCTCTCTAGGCTTTAGTTTCCTCATTTGTAAACTGAGGAGTTTGGGAATAGAACACCTCCTTGGTCACTTCTAACTCTAAAACTACACAATACCTGGCATATAGTAATTATTTAATAAATACTTATTGATTAATCTATGATCCTGTGACTTCTCAACTTCAGTTTTCTCATTTGAAAGGTGGGGATGATTAAACTTTCATTGCCTGCCTTATAGTGCTGATATAGGGAAAGCAGTTTGTCAACCTTAAAGTAGTATATGGATATGTTATGATCTTACTTATACATGAAGGATTCATGTTTCCAAAATCATTCAAAGATGGAGTAAGGTAACAGTCTCCATAAGACATATAAAGTAGGGGTGACTCAAGTGTATGTTTGTAATAATCTATGTAGATAATGCTATTGAATAAAATCACTTTTCAAGGGAAAATCTCACTATAATTTATTCAAAAGCCTATTCCTATTTCTTCTCCTCCTTCTTATTCAATGAATATATCAGTGTATTCCAAAGTTTATTGCACTGAGGTGAACAGACAAGCAAGGTGCATAGGCAGCAATGGGCCCAATGATCTTTGCCTCACCACACTTTTGGAGAGCTTCTAGCAAGAATAAATGTTGGGATCAAACTGGGGTGGAAGCTGTTGCTGTTCTGGGTACACATCTTCTCTCCCTATATGTGCAGTAAAGTACAACGTGACTGTCAGGACCACGGACAGTTCATCCAGAACTTTAACAGCTTTTTGCTTGCATTTAGATTGCTCTGCAAGGTTACAAAGCACTGTTACATATATGATTTCATTAGTTAAAACAACTCCGTAAATTAAATAGTGCAGGCATCATTGTCATCGTCATCACCACCACCACCATCACCATCATCACTATCACCATCGTTGTTGCTGTTGTTACCATTTAACAAACAAAGAAGCTAAAGCTCCAAGAAGTGGTGATGTGTCCAAGAACTGGTAAGTAGTAAAGGTAGGATTTGAACTTGAATCTATTGATGCCAAATCTGGGGTCCTTTTCATATCATACAACCTTTAGTTCTGCATAGTTCTATCTATTACAGCAGTTCCTTTTTCCTTCTGGATTTGCAACAACTAAGTGCTCTCAGGCTAATTCTCTCTCTCTCTCTCTCTCTCTCAAAAGGTATAGCAGAATTCTCAAAAAAGAGAACTTTCATTTAAATAAATAAAACTCCATAAAGCAATATTATAATGGTAATGTGCTACCAAAGTCAAACAAGTCAGAACAAATGCCCAAAAGGTTGAGAATTACTAGGCTCTGTGTGTGTGTGTGTGTGTGTGCGCGCATACACATAGCAAGTTCTGATGGAAAGTTCACTGGATTTGGAATCAAATTATCTGGGTTTGAAACCTGGATCTGATATTTATTACTTTTATAACCTCAGGAAAACCTTTTGACCTCTTTGAACCTCAGTTTCCTTAGCTACAAAGTGAAGATATCAGAGAACATGATCACCATGGTCCTATCAGTCCTAAATTCCATACAGCCTTGATGTAGGTATTGTGTGTGTGAATCTTATGGATACTGAGAATGTAGTATATGCATGCCAAAGGTAGTACCCATAATGACTAAGTGGCATAGTAAGGACCATCCTTGGGCATAATTATAAAATCAGGAACATTTGTCTTTTGTCCCCCTTAATCTATCTATGCACCCTTTTTCCTGTCTAAACTACTGTTAATTAAGAGTAAGGTATTAACTATTAACTTACAGTGTCACCCCTTGCAGAGCTATTTGCTTCTTTTAAAAACTGCCAAGACTAGCTTTTTTTTTTTTTTGCAGGGCAATGGGGTTTAAGTGACTTGCCGAGGGTCACACAGCTAGTTAGTGTCTGAGGCTAGGTTTGAACTCAGGTCCTCCTGAATCCAAGGCTAGTGCCTTATCCATTGCGCCACCTAGTTGCCCCCCAAGGCTAGCTTTTGTTGAGTGTATCTGACCACTTGTCTTATACCATGTTGGCATTAACATCTTCCTTTCTTACAACACACATGCCTTTAGAGTGGATAAATGGAGACTTTTTCACTGTCTTTTGAAGTGTGTTACTTTCTACAGTAAGAGATAAACTAGAGAATTCATAGAATCTAGAACTAGAAGGGATCTTAGAAATAATTGAGTTCAACCCCTTCATTTTATAGGACTTGTTCAAGGTCTCACTGGAAAAAAGTAGCACTATATTTGCTGCACAAGCCAAGGATAGAAGCCAATTCCATTCAAAAGATTGATTCTTATTGCTTTATCTATAGAGGTGTATTTGAATAAAAAACTGAAATTGGGGGTTGTGGCAGCCAAAGTCTGAATTGAGTCTCACTTGTGCTACTGATTCTTTTTTAATGCTTTCTTAAGAGATAATTTTCCCCAGTGTAAAACAGGGCATAAATGATTTGAATGCTTTGGGTAAGAAAAGGATGCAATGTTCATATAAGTCACTATTTTCTATCATTGAAGAGTAATCACTTCTGATATGGATAGGTGGATGATGCAAGGTGGCTCTTTGCACTGATGAATGATTGCCCTCTTTTCTGTGTTTTGAGAACACCCTGGCTTGCCTGTCTCTGTATTCTAATTTACAAGATGTATGAGTCATCCTGAAAGCAACCCAAGGGAGGAAAATAGCACCTTAAAAATAATAAAGAACCATGGCCACTGGGGCAGAATCTAGTAGCACTGTCATTCTGAAAAGGTAAGCTGATATCAATAGTCACATTTAAAAATGCTCTAAATCACTATTGATTAAAGAAATGCAAACTAAAACAACTCTGCGGTACCACCTCACAGCTTTCATATTGGCTAACATGACAGAAAGGAAAATGATAAATGTTGGTAGAAATGTAGAGAAATTGGAACACTAATGCACTGTTGGTGGACTGGTGAACTGGTCCAACTATTCTGAGGAACAATTTGGAACTATGCCCAAATGACAAGTAAACTGTGTATACCCTTTGACACAGAAATGTCACTACTAGGTCTATATCCCAAAGAGATCAGACAAAAGGGATAAAAAGTATCTATTTTACAAAAATATTTCTAGCAGTTCTTTTTTTGTTGGAAAAGACTTGGAAATTAAGGGGATGCCCATTGATTGGGAAATACCTAAACAAGTTGTAGTATATAATTATGATGGAATGCTATTTTGCTATAAGAAATGATGAGCAGGATTGTTTCAGAAAAACTTGGGAAGATGTATATAAACTAATGCAAAGTGAAGTGAGCAAAACCAGGAGAACAGTAACAGTGAAACTGTAATGATGATCAACTGCAAATGACTTAGCTACCCTGATCAAAACGATGATCCAAGACAATTCCAAAGGACCCAGGATGAAAACTTCTATCCAGTTCCAAAGAGAGAACATATAAACTCTGATTGCAGATCAAAGAATACTTTTTTCACTTTATTTTTCTTGCTTTTTTCCAAACATGGCTAATATGGAAATATGTTTTGCATGACTTCATATTGCTTGCCTTCTCAATGGGTAGGGGAGGGGTTGGAGGGAAGGAGAGAATTTGGAACTCAGAATTTTTGAAAATGAATGTGAAAATTTTAAAAAGAAAAAGAAAGAATAAACTGAACTGTTGACTGCCATGAATGGAAATACCATTTAAGATCTGGCATACAAAGGCAGCTGGGTAGTGCAGTGGATAAAGTATCAGGCCTGCAGTCAAGAAGACACATCTTCCTGAGTTCAAATCTGACCTCAGACATTTACTAGCTGTGTGACCCTGGGCAAGCCACTTAACTCTGTTTAATGGCTTCTTCATCTGGCAAATAAACTGGAAAAGGAAATGGCAAACCACTCTAGCATCTTTGTTAAGAAAACACCAATTAGGGCCACAAAGAGTTAGACACAACTGAAACAACACAACAACAACAACAATACAAAAAATGTGGCTGGCATATGTGGGTGGCAAAATTCTACCTTTCCTAGACTGAGGCACATAGGTACCTGTGTTGAAAGTGTCTTAAATGTTTTAAATGCAGAGGTATATTGTGAATATTCATATGAGGATAAAATCACAGGATAGTTAATGATCAGGCTGAGGAGGAGAGGATATTCAAGTGATACCTGGAGGCAGAATTGGAAAGAGTTAAAGGGGAAAAAAGTGATTTTATGGAGGAAACTGAGGTGGGGTGGGGCATGACAGGGGACAAGCATAACTGGCATAACATTAGCCAGTGGATACCAATGAAAAGTGCAAGGGCTGAGGGGAGACCCATTTATTGAGAGAAGACAAGATTTCCAGGATGGCATCAGATAAAAGAGACCAGCAGTAGCTAAGAGCCAGAAACAAAACTTGTGTGTGTATCAGGGGTTAAACAAAAAAGGATCTGAGTGTTTAGAGATCAAAAGGAGTGGCATTGCTATGAGTGTGTGTGTGTGTGTGTGTGTGTGTGTGTGTGTGTGTGGGTATGTATGTATTTGTGTTGGAAATGGGACTACTGGGGAGGCTTTAGACAGCATCCCCAGCCCTGGAGCAGTAGGGTAGAAGTGGTAGTGCCCTAGGCAGAGAAACTACAACCAGGAAAGGACCTAGAATAGGGAGGCTTAGCCTAAAGTAAATAAACTTGGGTTTTTTTATCTATGATTTTATCTAGATCTATGATACTATCATGTTACAGGTTTCACTTGGAAGCATTTTTGCTTTTAATTTTGCTAACCATATTCCAACATAATTTGTCTCTTTGGTAATGCCATGTACTTTATTTTATACATTTAAAATATTATTCATTTTTAATTATGCAAAACAAGAATTGTACAAGAAGACTCAAATAAAAGAAAAAAAAATGAAAGAAAGTGAAAAGTATCATGCTTCAGTCTGTCTTCGATTGATATCAGTTCTTTTTCCGGAGGTGGATAGTGTGTTTCATTATGAAACAAGTACTTTGGGATTGTCTTGGATCATTGTCTTGATCAGGGTAGGTAAGTCATTTGCAGTTGTCATCATGACAGTTTTGCTGTTACTGTATACACTGTTCTCCTGGTTTTGTTCACTTTACTTTGCACTAGTTTATATACATCTTCCCAGGTTTTCTGAAACCATCCTGCTCATCCTTTCTTTTTTTTTTCCTTTTCTTTCCTTTTTTTGTGGGGCAATGAGGGTTAAGTGACTTGCCCAGGGTCACACGGCTAGTAAGTGTCAAGTGTCTGAGGCCAAATTTGAACTCAGGTCCTCCTGAATCCAGGGCCAGTGCTTTATCCACTGTGCCACCTAGTTGCCCCGTGCTTGTTATTTCTTATAGAACAATAATATTCCATTACAATTATATATCACAGTTTGTTTAGGCATTCCCTAATCGATGGGCATCTCCTCAATTTCCAATTCTTTGCCACCACAAAAAGAGCTGCTATATTGGGGCAGCTAGGTGGTGCGGTGGATAGAGCACCAGCCCTGGAGTCAGGAGTACCTGAGTTCAAATCCGGCCTCAGACACTTAACACTTACTAGCCGTGTGACCCTGGGCAGGTCACTTAACCCCAATTGCCTCACTAAAAAAAAAAAAAAAAAAAAGAGCTGCCATAATATTTTTGTACAAATAGGTCTTTTTCCCTTTTTGGATGTGTTTGGGATATAGACCTAGCAATGGTATTGCTGGATCAAAGGGTAAGCACAATTTTATAGCCCTTTGAGCATAGTTCCAAATTGCTCTCCAGAATGGTTGGATCAATTCACAATTCCACCAACAGTGCATTAGTTTCCAAGTTTTCCCATATCTCCTTCGACATCCAACATTTTCCTTTTTTGTCCTATTAGCTACTCTGATAGGTGTGAAGTGGTACCTAAGAATTGTTTTAATTTGCATTTCTTTGATCAATAGTGATTTATAGCATTAAAAAAAAAAAAAACATTATTCTGAGACAAGGTCCCTAGGCTTCACTGGACTTTCAGGGAAATCCAGGATACAAAAATGGTTAAGAAACATTGGCCTGGAAAAAGAATCTGTGGAGTCAAGGGGAGTGTGATGATAGATACCACCTGGAACTGTTTATTCAAGCAGTTTTGTTGTTTAGTCATTTTCAGTCATGTCCAACTCTTCTTGATCCCATTTGGGGTTTTCTTGCCAAAGGGACTGGAGTGGTTTGACATTTCCTCCTCCAACCTATTTTATAGATGAGGAAACTGAGGCAAGCAGAGTTCGGTGACTTGTCTAGAGTCACATAACTGTCTGAGGCTGCCTTTGACCTGAGACTTGATTCCAGGCCCAGCCTCTATCCACTAAGCCACCCAGCTGCCCCAAAAGCTACTGCACCCCTGTGGTCTTACACAGGTTTAAAACACTAATGTGAAATTGTGTTTCTAAGATGCCTTGTGGACACCTAATTTTGCCCCTATGTTACCTCACACCATAATGAAATATGACTTTGAACCCAAACCAGTTGTATACGAGCTTGGCTACATGGGCCAGTCCAAAAGAAACCAGAGAAAGCAGAGGAAAAATGTAAAATAACAGAGGCATAGCCCTGGTTAGAAAAATCCCACTCTTCCCCTTTACCTGTGGTTAGTAGCAGTACAGTATGAATCCCAAGTTGAACCCCACAATGATGACAGCCCCCCTCTACTTATAATATATCTGGAGGGGATTCAGGAAGACCTGAGTTCAAAGCCGGCCTCAGAGACTTAACACTTACTAGCTGTGTGACCTTGGGCAAGTCACTTAACCCCCATTGCCTCTCAAAAAAAAAAAAAATATATATATATATATATATATATCTGGGGACAGCTAGGTGGAGCAGTGGGTAAAGCACCAGCCCTGGATTCAGGAGGACCTAAGTTCAAATATGGGCTCAGATACTTGACACTTACTAGCTGTATGACCCTGAGCATGTCATTTAACCCCAATTGCCTTACCAAAAAAATACAAAAACCCCCAAAATAAAAAAAATAATAATACTTACAATGTATCTTCTTTTAGCTACTTATCCCTGCAAAGCCCCATCATATTATAAAACCATCAGACAGTTCAGCCAACCAGAAACTGATAGGGCTTCAGTAATAAAGATGCTTCCTATATCACTTCCAGGACATACTCACTTAGGCAATGACAATCCAACACAAGCTACTCAGAGCACAAAATAGAATATAAAAATATAGGTTTGCACCTCAAATGCTCCTGGAACACATATAGCCAGCAGTTTCTGATGTCTTCATTTATTAATACCATAAATGGAGCTTAGACAGAGTGGGGAGAGGAGAGAATTTCAAAATGGGTATAGGAACAACTTTTGTATTGTTTATTGAGATGCTTTCTTTCACAAAGAGCCAAAAAGTAGAAGCATTTATCAAGCATTTGCTATGTGCCAGGCTTTGGGCTAAGTGCTAGGGATACAAAGAAAGGCAAAAAATGTATAGAAAATGTAAAGCCTTTCACTAGAAGGGGGATATATAGATACATAGGTGAAGAGAAGATGGGGAAGAGAAGCTGATGGGTGGAAGAAAGTATCCAAGGATGAACATTGATCAAGAACGGGCTAAAGAGGCCCCTGAGGGCATGTTGGAGAAATCCAAAGGAGCAGTCAGGTGGGAAAGAATAAAACCCTCAAATAGAGAGCAAAGGTAAAAGATATAAAATAATTTTAAGAGGGAGCTGGTGCTAATACCTCGCAGGGGCACTCAGGGGAAATCGGCATCAGGTTTCATGTGAGGGGTGACACCTCAAGCAGAGGTGAAGAGGGAATGCATTTCAGACACTGGGGACTACTTGTACAAAGGTGTGGTGGTTGAGAAATGGAGTTTTGTGTGTCATGTGCTGGGAACAACCAGAAGGTCAGCTTGCTTGCACTGGAGAAAGCATATATGAAATAATACTGGAAACGTTGGAGGGAACCAAATAATGGAGGACTCTAAAAGAGAATATACTTTCTCCTAGAAGCAATAAACCCTGTATAGGACAGAATTCTATTTAGACTCAGAGATATAATCCTTGAGGGATAATATATATCTCCTTCCACTTCCAGGGGTCATCATTTTAACACATTAGATAATCAGGCTTCTTGGGCTATGTAGAAGCATGAACCAACTATGCCCCTAGGAATACAAAGGAGCAGGCTAAAAGACTAGCCTCTGAGTTTGCTGCCAGCCCAGAGGGAGAGTCTAAGGCTTTAGAAGAAATTGTGCGGTTTGCCTTAGATGGTAACTTCCTTCCTGGAGGTGAAAGATGCCAGCAAAGCATCATTTCATCTTACATTTGGTTTAAAAGCCCCCAAGAGACTTCAAATTCATTATTCTCTGGCCAAATACATTAAGCAATTGGAAGTCACTGCTCTTTGCCTCTACTTAATATTTAATTTTTTGAAACATTATTTGATACCTAAAGGATGCTTCTGAGTGTTGGGTTGTCGTTGTTGTTTTTTTAATTTAAGCCGGAGAATATGCAACCCCCCCCCCCCGAAGTATTTTCCTTCCTTTGATTACTAAGTACTTTAAAAATCAATCAAGGAGGGGATAAAAAGCAACCAGAAGGCTCATTGTTCTGTTAAAGCTTTTTAATTAATGATTGTCAAGATTGCTTGAATTTGCAGTAGCCAATAGCTCCTGACTCTGATCCCAGACCAGGGTTTGATATACTCATCCCTATGGCTGACATAATCCCAAATGAATATTGAACCCACCCCTCATCTTTCATCTGGCAGGCAGGGACTAATGCCAGCGTCATATAAACAAAAAGTTGGAAAAATCCCCAGTGCTTTAAGGAAGGATGAGTGCAGACATCTCCTAGTTCTTTATGTCTAGTATTGATTTTTTTAAAGTGGGCTTATGTATATGTAATACAAGGGATTGAATGGCTGTCACATAAGACTCAACTTGCTGACATAAGTGGTTCCCACTTTTAGAAGCGACATATTCCAGGAAACCACATCTTAAAAAGATACCCAAGTATGTGGATAAGCTGCTGCTCCTGGCAACTGGAACATCAGGGTAACCATTGAATGAGTAGGGAGAAGATGGTAAGAAGTAAAATACAGTTTTTATTATGCAATATTCGATGAGTAGGACTTCAAAATCTGGAGTGGGGACTACTCATATACTTTTCATTTAGAAACTCCCTCCAACACTACAGGTTTGCCTTAACTTCAGAAACTTCTATGGACCTTGGATCTCACCAATGTAAGTACTCCTTTCAACAATACTCCATCCATGGGGCAGCTAGGTGGCACAGTGGTTAGAGCACTGGCCCTAGAGTCAGGAGAACCTGAGTTCAAATCTGGCCTCAGACACTTGAGACTTACTAGCTGTGTGACCCTGGGCAAGTCACTTAACCCTCATTGCCTCACCCCAAAAAATACTTCATCCATGCCTTCTCATCTTGGGCAACTTTGATTCCTATTGTCCCATAGATTTTCCCTAGGAGAACAAGTGTAGATGTGTATTTTGAATACCTATATAAGGATAAATCAAGGGATGGTCATTAAGCAAAGTGGGGAAGAGAGGACACCCAGACTCAGCTAACATGGAAGTCTGAGGGTTGTACATAAATTATTCTTCATTCTCAATTCATCTTCCTTTCAGGTTCATAGATTTCTACTAATGTCCTTTGCAGTTTCATTTGTGCAAGCAAATGGTTGGTAATATGGTGCAGCCTGATCACATTCACCATGACTTTCTCCATAGCCCTGTAGATCTTTATTTATATACTGGTGTTCCATGACTTAAATACATAGAGTATCACCAAAAGCAAATGGCTTTTTAAAAAGTGGATTCAGGGGGCAGCTAGGTGGCGCAGTGGATAGAGCACTGGCCCTGGATTCAGGAGGACCTGAGTTCAAATCCGGCCTCAGACACTTGACACTTACTAGCTATGTGACCCTGGGCAAGTTACTTAACCTTCATTGCCCCGGGAAAAAAAAAAAAAAAAGTGAATTCAGGAAGAACCTTGGGTCATTAAAATCACTATGTGACTTCCCAATGTCAATACAAACTAGCTCTCTTCATCTTGTTCAATTTTAGGCCCAGTTCATTGTCCAAGCCCAACGTCTATCCAAAATATATGTCTGCCCATGATAGACATATTAATTGACCTACTCTATGGGTTTTCCATTCAACTACATAATATGATTTGGACAATAGGACTTTTTTATCCTTTCATAATTTAGTGGCAGCTAGGTGGTAAGGTAGAGAGAGTATTAGAGCTGGAGTCAGAAAGACCAGTGTTCAAATCCTACCTCAGGGTCTACAAGGGCGGGAGGGGTGGGGAACCTTCAGTAATTCATTCAACCTCTGTCTCAGTTTCTTCAACAGTAAAACAGGGATAATAATAGCACCTACCTCCCAGGGTTGTTGCTAGGTTAAAATGAAACACACATATAATGCATTTTGCAAACTTTAAAGCATTATATAAATGCTAGTTATTTTTATCCACTTATTTTTTTTTCCAGTTTAATGAATTGAATTGTCCTCTTTTTAGTGACTGTTGATTTGATTTAGGAGATATACAGAAAATTCAATATACAAAAACCTACATAGGCAAAGGATTAATTTGCAAAAGATTTTACCAAAAGGTTAACTTTAAATAATCATATCCCTAATGCACCTAAAATTATTTGGTTTACAACAATATGATATCATTTACAAAAATTATATCTGATATTGGAAGGCAGTGTGGAGCAGCAAGATGATTGCATTTGGAATCAGAGGACCTCAGTTTGAATCTTGGTTTGACTTTTTCTCTGCTCCTGATAAAGTTCTTTTTTTCTCTCTGGGACTCAGTTTCCGCATCAGTAAAATGAATAAGTTCAACGAAATCATGGAATCACAGAATTTGAGAGCTAGAAGCATGAGTGTGCTAGAGCTAGCTTGAACTATCTTTTAAGAGCTGATTATTAAATTGTCAATGTGAGGATTTACACCTCAGAAACTGGCAAATGATACAAATCATGGCTTGGTTTACTACTTGTTGTCTGTCTAGACAAGAAAATAATGAAGAATGTTAATGATGCAGATAAATCTAAAGATGTGTCACGTATACCTTTCCCCTCCCCAAGCTAGTTGTTAAATATTTACCAGCACACTCCTGGCTGGAAGGGTCCTCAAAGATCATCTAGTCTAATACCCACTAACCATACCCAACAAGTTGTTTTTAAGCGTCTGCTCCAAGACCTTTAAGGAAGAGGAACCCTACTCTGAAAGTAGTCAATTCTACTTACAGTTCTAAGGCAAGTCACTTAACCCCCATTGCCCCGCAAAAAAAAAAAAAAAAAAAAAGCAAAAGAATTAGAAACTGAGGGGATGTCCATCAATTGGGGAATGGCAGATATGATTGTGATGGAATACTGCGGTGCTATAAGAAATGGCAAACAAGATGGTTTCAGAAAAACATGGGAAGACATGTGTACTGATGCAAACTGAAGTGAACAGAACCAGGAGAAGATTGTACACAGTCACATCAATATTGTACAGTGATTGATTGGGAATGATTTAGCTATTCTGAGCAATATGATGATCCAAGACAATTCCAAAGGACTTATAAAGAAAAATGATAACCATATCCAGAGAAAGAACTGATTACAGTCTGAATGCAGATCAAAGCATATTTCTTTACTTTCTTTATTTTTCTTGGTTGTTTTTTTGGTCTGTATTTTCTTTTGCAATAAGACTAATATGGAAACATGTTTTGCATATTTTCATATATATATATATATAAATCTATATCAATTTGTTTGCCTTCTCAAGGAGGGGGAGGGGCAGAAGGGAGAGAAAGAATTTAGAGTTCAGCTTTTTTTTTTAATGTATAAGGTATTTTATTTTTTCCGTTACATGTAAAGATAGTTCTCAACTTTTGTTTATACAAGCTTTACAATTTCAGATTTTTCTCCCTCCCTCCCCTCCCTCCCCCCTCCCCTAGACAGCAGGTAATCTGATATAGGTTATGTCTATATATCTCTATACATATAGATATAGATATAGATATATACACACACATATATATATACACATAATAACATTAATCCTATTTCTGCATTAATCCTGTTACAAGAGAAAAAATCAGAGCAGTGATGCAAAACCTCAAAATAGAAAAAAAAAAACAACAGCACCCAAAACAAAAGAAAGAATATTGTTCAATCAGCATCTATACTCCACAGTTCGTTCTTTCTTTTTTTTTTTTCTTGGATTTGGAGATCCTCTTCTATCATGAGTTCCCTGGAACTCTTCTGTACCATTGCATTGGTGAGAAGAATATAGTCCATCACAGTAGGTCAACACTCAATGTTGATGATACTGTGTACAGTGTTCTTCTGGTTCTGCTCATCTCACTCATCATCAGCTCACATAAGACCCTCCAGGTTTCTCTGAACTCTTCCTGCTCATCATTTCTTACAGCACAATATTATTCCATTGTATTCATATACCACAACTTGTCCAGCCATTCCCCAATTGATGGGCACCCCCTCAACTTCCAATTCCTTGCTACCACGTAAAGAGCAGCTATAAATATTTTTGTACATGTGGGTCCCTTTCCCCCTTCCATGATTTCTTTGGGCAAAAGACCTAAAAGTGGAATTGCTGGGTCAAAGGGTATGCACAGCTTTATTGCCCTTTGGGCATAATTCCAAATTGCTCTCCAGAATGGTTGGATCAGTTCACAGCTCCACCAACAATGCATTAGTGTTCCAATTAGAGTTCAGCTTTAAAAAAAAAAATTAATGTTAAAAAAAATTACCTATAATTGAGGGAAAAAATTAAATAAGAGAGAAAAAAGTATTAAACAGCCCAAGGCCAAGCACAGATCCCTGGAGTTCTCTGGATGAAGCAGTTTGCTGTAGCAGGCCAGTACCAACTTGTGGAAGTCTTTTGTGATATTTTCTTTCAAAGGTTAGCATTTACACCTCAAAAATCAGCAAATGCTACAAATCCAGTTTTGATTTATAGTTTTGTTGACTGTCTGGACTTAAAAAGTAAAAAAACCCTCCAATTTTTAAAAAAGTGCTATGCATACTTTTTTTTTTTCCCCTCAGAGAGCTGATTGTTAAATACCTACCACCATCCCCTAACTGGAGAGCTCCTACCAGGTTGACATTGAACTATTAACAACTACTCTTTGAGTATAACCATCAAATCAATTCTAAATCCATCTAGTTTCATTACCAGGTAGTTTACATTTCTCCTCCACAAGAATAATATGAGACACTTTATCAAAAGCTTTGCTAAAAATCCAGGTAGCCCTTATTCATAGCATTCCTCTCATTAACTCGTTTAGCAATCCTGTCTGAAAAAGGAAATGAACTTGGTTGGCTTGGTATGACCTGTTGTTGATGAAACCATGCTGAGGTCATCACTATCCTTCATAAATATTAATTATCCGCCTCTTTAACAATCCATTCTAGGGGCGGCTAGGTGGCACAGGGGATAAAGCACCAGCCCTGGATTCAGGAGGACCTGAGTTCAAATCTGGCTTCAGACACTTGACACTTACTAGCTGTGTGACCCTGGGCAAGTCATTTAAGCCCCATTGCCCCACAAAAAAAACCAAAAACAAAAACAAACCACACACAACAATCCATTCTAGAATTTTTTCCAGGAATCAGTCAAGTTTCTTGCTTGACAGTTCACAGACTATACTTTCCTTTCTTGAAAATTAAGACATTTGCCCCTCTCTGGTAATACAGTATCTCTCCTATTTCTTGTGATCTTTCACATATTACTGACAGTGACTTAGCTACTGTAGCACCTGATGATGGGGTTCATCTGTGCCAGGTAGCTTGAATTTGTTAAAGACGGTCAGGTGACCCCTTACTTATTATCTTGGGAATCTACTCAACATTAATAATGTCTGCAAACATCACTCTCCTTGGCAAAGAAAAGGGAAGTAAAATAAAAATCAAGCAGCAGTTTTCTTTCTTTGGTTATCATACTCAACTGTCTCAATCAAAGTATCATCCCTTCTTTGATCTTCATTTTTCTCTCAATATAGCTTTAACCCCCTCCCCCCTCCTTTCTTTGGTCCTCAACTCCCTTCAGTATCCTCAGATCATTCTGAGCTTTAGCACTGCTGAAACTTTTTTTTTTTTTTTTGGTGAGGCAGTTGGGGTTAAGTGACTTGCTCAGGGTCACACAGCTGGTAAGTATCAAGTGTCTGAGGCTGCATTTGAACTCAGGTCCTCCTGAATCCAGGGCCGGCGCTCTATCCACTGCGCCACCTAGCTGCACCAAGCTGAAACTATTTTTACAGGACCATCCATGTCTTCTGTTCATCCTGTTACCTGGCCTTGCTTCCATCTTCTGTACATGTCCTCTTAAAATAAGTTTGCTGGTGGATTAATAATAGCATCAGTGACAATAATAATAGCTAATGTTTATATAGTGCTTTTAGTTTGAAAAGTGCTTTTTGTATGTCAGCTCATTTGATCCTTATACCTGTGAGGGGTGTTATTATGCCACTTTTATAAATCAGGAAACTGTGGCTAAGAAAGGCTAAATGATTTTCCCAGGGTCACAACTTTTTTCTTTTTTTTTTTTCCGGAGCAATGGGGGTTAAGTGACTTGCCCAGGGTCACACAGCTAGTAAGTGTCAAGTGTCTGAGGCCACATTTGAACTCAGGTACTCCTGAATCCAGGGCCCATGGTTTTTTGGTTTTTTTGGTTTTTTGTTTTTGTTTTTTTAACGGGGCAATGGGGATTAAGTGACTTGCCCAGGGTCACACAGCTAGCAAGTGTCAAGTGTCTGAGGTCGGATTTGAACTCAGGTACTCCTGAATCCAGGGCCGGTGCTTTATCCACTGCGCCACCTAGCTGCCCCTTTGTTTTTTTGTTTTTAATGTTTTGCTTTTGTTTTTGTTTTTTTGCAGGACAATTGGGGTTAAGTGACTCGCCCAGGGTCACACAGCTAGTAAGTATCAAGTGTGTGAGGCCAGATTTGAACTCAGGTCCTCCTGAATCCAGGGCCAATGCTCTATCCACTGCGCCACCCAGCTACCCCCAGGGCCCATGTTTTATCCACTGCGCCACCTAGCTGCCCCAGTCACAAAACTAGTAAATGTCTGAATCTGGATTTGAACTCAGGTCTTCCTGTGACTCCAAGTCCAATACTCAAATCCCATTTTTCCCCTCATAAGAATTGTATCCTTTCGTGTCTTCAGAATTAATTCTTGACCTTCCTAGATATATTTCCTATTCTGGTCCAGGGTATCCAAGCCAATCTTTCCTTTGAACTCTGAAATCTGCTTTCTCAAAATTTAGGTGGTCTCTAAGGTTCCTAAGCAAGGCATATAACTAGATGCTTTAAAATGCTTTTAAATTAATTGATGGATTCTATACTTTATAGAAATGCAAATGGTACTATTTTGTGGAAATCAAATAATGTAGGTATATGACAGATAGTATTTCAATTTTTGTAATATTGGTATTAACAAATCAATTTTTTTTATTGAGTTTGGTGCAAGGAGATAATGCTGAGGTCTTGTAGAGGATACAAAGAAATATAAGACCTGGCACTCATCCTCAAGGAGAGTCTAGTTTTGGTTCCAAGACAAATATGAAAGGTTAAAATAGATTTAATTTATAGTCATGGAAGAGATGTCAAAATATCATGCTGACTAAAATGGTCACTTGAATTTACCAAGAAAAAAAAAAGTGAGCTACACTTTCTCATTTCTTTTCTGAAGATCAATGGATCATTAGGTGTCCAAAGTATTTGGCTTTGGGCTTTATTTCAGGGTTCTTTTCATAAACATTACAGCCATTGTTTATATTGACTTTTTGGTTCTATTTATTTCCTTGCGTTAGTTCCATGAAATTTTTCCCTATTTCCCTGATTTCCACATACTTGTAGTTTCTTGATGATGCAATGCTTTTCTATTGCATTTGAATATCACAATTTGTTCATCCACTCCTCATTCAATGCCCACTTTGTTCCAATTCTTTGCTACTGCAATAAGTGTGCTTACTGGATGACTAGTTTGGAATGTGCAGAATCTTTCTGTCATCTTTGGGTATGTGTCCAGTAGTGGGATTGCTGAGTTAAGTAAGGTTCTTGTATGAACAAGAGGGTTGGAAAAGAGAGTATCACTATGGAGGAACCAAACTCTAGAAGGGGGCTGCCTCATCTCACTGCTCCTACATAGTTTAAAAAAAAAAAATAAAGTATTTTTTCCCCGTTACATGTAAAGATAGTTCTCAACTTTTGTTTATACAAGCTTTCCAATTTCAGATTTTTCTCCCTCCCTCCCCTCCCTCCCCCCCTTCCCTAGACAGCAGGTAATCTGATATAGGTTATATATATATATATATATAAAATAACATTAAACATATTTCTGCATTAGTCATGTTATAAGAGAAAACTCAGAGCAATGAGGAAAAACCTCAAAATAGAAAAACAGCAGCACCAAAACCAAAAGAAATAGTATGGTTTATTCAGCATGTGTACTCCACAGTTTTGGGGTTTTTTTTCCCTGGATTTGGAGATCCTCCTCCATCATGAGTTCCCTGGAACTCTTCTGTGCCATTGCATTGGTGAGAAGAATCTAGTCCATCACAGTTGATCAACACTCAGTGTTGATGATACTGTGTACAATGTTCTGGTTCTGCTCATCTCACTCATCATCAGCTCACATAAGACCCTCCAGGTTTCTCTGAACTCCTCCTGCTCATCGTTTCTTACAGCACAATAGTATTCCACTGTATTCATATACCACAACTTGTCCAGCCATTCCCCAACTACATAGTTTTTTTAATCAGACTCTGACCTTATTTTTTACTTACTCCCAACACAAGATCATAGATTTACAGTTGAAAGGTACTTTCAGAGGTCATCTAGACCAAAACTCTCATTTGGAAACAGATACAGACAGCTTAGCCCAAGGTCACACAGCAAATAGGTGTCACAGCTGGAATTTGAACTCAGGTCCTTTGCCTTCCATATGTACATTCATACTGTTTTGGTCAGGCTGGGCTTCCTCCAAACAAGCCACGTTAATTTGTCCTCCTGGTGTTCTTACTCATCCCGAAGGTCTTTCCCTCAGCCCATCCAACCATTCCCCATCATTTTCTTTTTTGTGGAGGGAAGAGAGGTAATTGGGGTTTTGCCCAGGATCACACAGCTATTAAGTGTGTGGGGCTGGATTTGAACTCAGGGCCCCCTGGCTCCAGGGCTGGTGCTCTATCCACTGTGCCCCTTAGCTGCTCCTTCCCCTCCATTTTCAAGATTCATCTTGAATTCTCTTCTCTAACCTCTCTCCCCTCTGAATGCTTACAGAATATCATCTACATCACATCATTCAGCAGTTTCATGTGTCAGTGCAAGCTTTCTATCAAAAGTTTCTTAAGGGAAGGAGCCCTGTCTTATATTTCCGTGTTTTCGACAGCACCTGATCCGAAAGCTAAGCACAACAGTTGCTTTGGGATTTGGTTTGGTTTTGGACAGGATCTCTGCTTTCATTGTTATAGGGAACGGGGCGGGGAGGGGAGGCGGGGCAGCAGCAATGCTTTTGCAATTCAGACAGACATGGCCCACCAATTTATGGTGTGAAAGTGGCCTGGGGACCCTGAGACTTATTGAGGTCACACAGCCAGTCTGTGGCAGAAGTTGAGCTAGAAACCAAGTCTTTATGCCTCCAGGTTGGACTAAGAGGCTCATTCTCATCTGTGTGCTAAAAGGCTAGTTAGTACACAGTAGGTATCTCATAAATTCTTCCTGGCTGCTTTTCCACTGTTGCCGACTGACAGCTTGTGTCCCCAGGACCCCTATAAGAATGTCAGAATCACTTGTTTCTTCAAAAGGTCCTTACCTAAGATAAATGGTTGTTTTTCTGCCTTTTCCCAGAGACTTTTCCTTCTCTACCTACCATTCATTCTCTCTTCACTCAAGATAGCAGCTGGGGCAGGCATGTGTCATTTGCCAACTTGAGCTTTCAGTGGAAGAACTGGTCCCAGGCAGCACTCTTAATGAAAAATGAATGAAAGGATGAGCTCTTATTATATTGGCTACTGTAGTCTCTGAGCCATAACATTTCATTCTTCAACAAAGGTCACTGGGATGCAAGGAGGCCACCAGCCTGCCTGCCACTGATCTCATCCAGGTGCCTCTGGAGCTGTCCCTGGGGAGCAGCTGTTAAAGGCTCCTTTGATGCGGGGCTGAGCTGGGGAAAAAGATGAAGGCTTCTTAGGGGTTACACAAACACTGAATATGCAAAACAGGAAGCTAACTGCAGTAAAGTTTACTAAGATAAATTCTGCACCATTATTCCATCACACCCAACTTGGGGAGAGACAGAAGGGAATGTTTTCTTTTATATTATGAAACTATAACTCTGGGATTGGCTGAATCAATAACAAAGGGAACCCAGAGAACCTGAGCATATGGAAAGATTAAAATGTCATGAGTTCCGTTAAGTTCAATAAATGTGTTTATTGCCAGTCACTGTGCTAGGTCTATGAAGCATACAAAGACCAAAAATGAGAGTGCCTGTCTTCATGGGGCTAACATTCTGCCCGAGGGTAACCATTTACATATAAATACACCCCTCCATATATATATATATATACATATATATATATATATACACACACACACACACAATATACATAAGGGCAGCTAGGTGGCACAGTGGATAAAGCACTGGCCCTGGATTCAGGAGGACCTGAGTTCAAATCCAGCCTCAGACACTTGACACTTACTAGCTGTGTGACCCTGGGCAAGTCACTTAACCCCTGTTGCACCCAAAAAAAAAAAGAATACACATAAAAGAAATGCAAAGTGATTAGAGGAAGGTTATAGCACGTGCAAGAATCATGAAAAACTTGGGATTCACTTGGGATGAATCTTTTTTTTTTAGTGACGCAATTGGGGTTAAGTGACTTGCCCAGGGTCACATAGCTAGTAAGTGTTAAGTGTCTGAGGCTGCATTTGAACCCAGGTACTCCTGACTCCAGGGATGGTGCTCTATCCTCTGTGCCACCTAGCTGCCCCTGGGATGAATCTTTAAGAAATCATGGGGGGCAGGCAGTAGCAGCTAGGTGGCAGAGTATATAGAGCACTGGCCCTGGATTCAGAAAGACCTGAGTTCAAATTCAGCCTCAGATACTTGACACTAGCTGTGTGACCCTGGGCAAGTCACTTAATCCTCATTGCCCCAACCGAAAAAAAAAAAAAAGAAAGAAAGAAAGAAAGAAATTGCGGGATTCCAAAATGTGGGGAGAAGAGAAGTAACACATTCTAGACATGGGACACAACCGTACAAAGGCATGTAGGCAGGATATGGACTATTGTATACATGGAACAAAATCAAGCAGACAACTTGGATAACGGTACAGTGCAGGAGCAACCATCATTCTGGAGATACTGGTTAGAGCCGCATTCTAAAAGACTTTAGATACCAAACAAGAGGAGTTTGGTGTTCTGGTTGTTTTCCTTTTCCAAGGCGAAAGTCAGACAACTGAACTTCTTGAGAATGGAAGTGACAAGGGGTGCTTTAGAAAATCATCTTGTGGGGGCAGCTAGGTGGTGCAGTGGAGAAAGCACCGACCCTGGATTCAGGAGGACCTGAGTATATACAAAGGTAGAAAGATGACCAGGGAATATTGCCACAAAAATCTGGGGAGGAGAGAGATTAACCAGGAGAAAGTAGTTTCAATATTGTCTGATGCTCCAGAGTGGTCAGGGATGAGGACTCAGAAAAGACCTTTGGACTTAACAATTGGGAAATCACTGGCAATCTGGGAAGAGAGCACTTTTAATTGGATGGTTTGACTGGAAGCCTGATTGCAGGGGGTTGAGAGATGAGTGAGGTGAGGAAATAAAGGCCATCTTTTTCTAGGAGTTTGGTGGGGCAGCTAGGTGACACAGTGGATAGAGCACTGGGCCTGAAGTAGAGAGAACCTGAGTTCAAATCTCACCTCAGACACTTAGTAACTGTGTGACCCTGGGCAAGTCTTTTATCCCCAATTGCCTTAAATAAGGGCCATCTCCAGTCATCCTGATTTATTTCTTGCCACTGGACCCAAATAGCTCTGGGGCAGTGAGGTTGCTGACCTTGCACAGCCCTCCCTCACTTTAATCCAATTCAGTGCAAGTCATGACATCACCTCTGGATGTCATGGTCCTCTTCAAAAACAAATGGGGCAGCTAGGTGGTGCAGTGGGGGGCAGCTAGGTGGCACAGTGGACAAAGCACCAGCCCTGGATTCAGGAGGACCTGATTTCAAATCTGGCCTCAGACACGACACTTACTAGCTGTGTGACCCTGAGCAAGTCATTTAACCTTCATTGCCCTGCAAAATAAACAAACAAAAAAACAAATGACAAAGAAGGAGGAGTTTGGCTGTGAAAGAAATAAAGGGTAACAGAGACTATGGCAGCTGAAAAGGAACAGGGGCTATCTGGATGCGTTTGTAGGTAGCCAGTAGATAGAGATTGAAGATTAAAGAGAGGGGGTAGTTGAATGTGCAAACCCTGGGAGACAGGATTAAAGGCATAAGTAGGAGACACAACCCCACGCCAAGAGGAAGGAGTGCTTTACAGGCATGGGGATAAGTCAGTGGAAAGTCATGCATATGGGAAATAGAGCACCAGGCATCAGGAACATTAAGATCACTTTAAGTGGACATGGGGAGAGCTAAGAGCTAATGTGTAATAAGGCCAGAATGGTGGGCTGGGCCACATTCCAGAGAGAGGATTCTAGTCCTTTAGTTAGTATTTAGTCCTAGAGGCAAAAGGAACCAGTGGAGTTTATTGAGTGACACAATTAGACCTGCCCTGGAAAGAAATCACTTGGACACCTGCTTGCAGGATGGATTGGAGAGAGGAGGCAGGGAGGCCAAAAAAAGAGGCTGTCTTAATGCAGTGGTTGTTCAGGTGAGAGGTGAAGGCTTGAGCTAGGGTGGCAGCCATGGGCAGAGAAGGGAAGAGATTCAAGAACTGCTATGGGGGGTGGAAACAAGGCTATTGGTCAACTGATAAACTATGGAGGGAGGGGATGAGGGTGAATGATCACATTCTTCTCAGCAGCAGTAGTAGCTGTATTCTGGGTCTCAGTTCAGAGTTGATTTATCATCTCCCAAGCAGACAAAGCAGGAGGTTGGGAAACTGTCTCTGGTCCTGTGCTAGGCCTGGCTCCCTGGCAAAGGGGCAGGAATGGGGGTAAGTATGAAGCATAGCTCTTAAGGCAGAGAAATTGGACAAACTGAGCATATATAATCATTCATCATCAAAATGCTGGGAAGTAGGTTCCACAAGTTACCGTGGAATAGTTCGACACATCAGGCTCTGAAGGTAAGATAAAATCACCCTATGGGACAGCTAGACGGCGCAGTGGTAAAGTGCCGGCCCTGGATTCAGGAGTACCTGAGTTCAAATCCGGCCTCAGACACTTGACACTTACTAGCTCTGTGACCCTGGGCAAGTCACTTAACCCTCATTGCCCTACCAAAAAAAAAAAATCACCCTAAATATACCTTCTTCTACATTCAGAGACAGGGCAGGTCACGTTCCAGATAACAAAAGCAAATCTACAATTAATTTAACACTAAAGTCCCAATATGCACCAGAATATGAGACATCTCAGTTTTATAAGTCCTAGCCTACGGAACCAAAGAAGGGACAATGAGAATTCCTACCCTATGTGTCTCCTCCAGTAGAAGAAAGACTTGTATCTCAACTCTTAGCATTAGTTTCAGCTACGTCTCAATTATAATATTAGTTGTGTTACAGGACTGGAGCCTTCTGTGTTCTATGTCTTATGCTGGGTGCTTGTTTAGTTTTCAAAACCAACAGTCAAATACGAGTGACACTTTCAGATTTAAGACTAAACACAAGAGGGGCAGCTAGGTGGCGCAGTGGATAGAGCACCAGCCCTGGAGTCAGGAGGACCTGAGTTCAAATCCAACTTCAGACACTTAACACTAGCTGTGTGACCCTGGGCAAGTCACTTAACCCCAATTGCCTCACCCCCCCCCAAAAAAAAGACTAAACACAAGAGAAATTGGCTTCAACAAACCCAACCTCAAAAGTTGGGTTATTCCTAAGCTATTTTACCTCTAAGGCATTTCTGCTCAGACCCTCTGACTGAGGTCTTTACATAGCTTGTCTGATTTTTTTTTTTAATCCCTCTTCCCTCAAAAATCCTCTCCTAGGACTGCTGGATGAAGCTCAGGAAAATCAGTTAGTGAAGTAATCCCTCAGACAAAAGATGGGAAGTTGAATGACACCTTTCTAATTTAGGAAGCAGACCCAGGACAGAAGGATTTCAATTCAAACCCTGTTTTTTTTTAGTCCCTCTATTTAACAGGTAATTCCTTTTCCTTTTAATGTTTCTTCATAGTGATCAAGCAGAGCATTCTTATGTAACATCTGAGATGATAAACCCATACAAACCTATATAGCAAAATCCCCCCCCAAAAAATGCCCACAGCACCCTCCTTAAACTTAAATCAAGAAACAAAGTGGTAGTAACAATGTGATCAGAATGTCTTTATTGTCTTCCTATAAAAATCATGTAAACATTAGCATACAGACACCTCTCGTTCTCAAAAGAAAAATGATTATGATGCATTATGGAGGAATTTAGAAGAAATTGTCAGAAAAACGAAACCACTTTTCAGAGGGATACAAATAGAATTAGCTGTTACTGTTTGGTAAACTGTTAGTCTTTATGGCTTGACAGATACAGAAGTGTAGAATGGGAGAGCCAAGAAAACTGGCACTAGAGCATGACAAAAAAATTTTGTGCAATTTTAGCGATTAATTGCTTCCTGTGACAACTAAAATACAACGCAAAATAATTCATCTTGTTAGCACAGTGCCTGGCACATAGTAGGTGCTTAATAAATGTTTACTGATCATTGGCTACTGGTTTAAATTCCAGCGTTTCATCCTAAACATTTTTTCCTTCTACTTTGCTGAAAGAATTTGTTTAATCAGCTTTGATATGGAACAAAATTCCAATCCCTTAGACTGCAGAACTGATTCAGGACATCTTGTTTTATCACAAAGATTTGAGATGGCTGGTGGCATGTACACTGGCAAATGTTAACAACCAGCTCTGAGGGGTGGAGAGGATGTTCACATGACAGTACTTTGAAACGTATTCTGCATTATTGTTCTCTATTGTTCTAAAGTCTAAATAACCAACAAAACTCTGATCTGTATGTAGCATTTGCCAGTTTCCAAGAGGTAAATGCTTACACTGAAAACTCAACAACTGGCTCTCTGGATCAGTTAGAGCTGGCTCAGCATGCCCCTACATGAGGCTAAAAAGATTACTAGAGGCAAGAGGGGGAAAAGTAGATGGGAATTAAGTGCATGTTAATTTTCCCCAAAAAAGCAGTATTGGTGAGAAGTGCATGGGTCATAGAATTCCTGGTAAAGTTCTTTTCCAAACCACAAATCTGGCAAATCTGTGCTGCTGTAAATGTTGATGAAGGGTTAGAACCATTCACTTAAAGACATCAGAACCAATCCTATACATGCTTACCATGAGTAATGAGTAATGATCAATGCCAGGCACTTAGTAAAGAATTTGAATATCGTTTATTTTTTCTGCCCTTTTACTCTTTCAAGGAAGATTAGGGTAAGAATTATGATAGTCAAGTTTTGATTCAAATTTAATTTTCCTTCTCCCTCTGCCAACCCCTGAGAACTTTCTCAGAACTACGTATGTGATATATTGAAAAAATTCTAGATGGTTATAAAGATACCTCTTTATTCTCATTTTTACAGAAAAAAAGAGTAGACACCATTAAATGACAATGAAAACCATTTGCTTTAGTTCAAGTAGATAAAAGGACAATAAATATCTCAAAGTAGAGATAGACATTTTTCCTCCTCTGATTATTGAATACTCCAGTGAAAAGAGAAAATATTATTAGCTCAGGTACTTTCTGGATGAAGAATAACAAAGGTCTCAATCTGGTCTGAATAGCCCACAGGCCATTAAGGAAGAAACTGATCATCTAATGATGATCTCCATACCTCTTTCCCACACAAAAACTGTACAACTTTAAAAATTTCATGCCATCTAAATGTACTATCCTTATTACATTTGAGAAAAAGGAACTAGCTCGGAAAGAAGAGATGAAACTACTTATTTCCCTAGTTCAGCACCAAGAAGAAGTGAGAATGAGGGCCATGAGTTTGGAAGACCATTACCTCTGGGAACCTTCACCTGGGTTTGTTCATTTCTACAGTTTACTATGCACTGAAGCCCCTTTTGAACTGATTTGAAGAACAACAGTCTACTCAATGTTGGAGTGGACGTAAGAAAATAAAATGTAACTATGATTATTTGGCCAAAGTTCTAACTGGGCTGGAAGGAAAAGTAAAAGATACTAACAATAGGGGAAAAGAAAAGTGAATTTCAAGCTCTTGGCCAAGTTAGGGTGAAAGTTAGTAGTATCTTTAGCTGGTTTGATAAAAGCTACTGCCAATCATATGTGTATCAACAAATGTAAAATGTTATACTGTTAGCTAATACTAATTGGCTTCCTGAAAATACTCCTCCAGGTGAAAGATCACAAAGGGGCAGAGTTCAAGAAAGTAGACACAGAACTGCCTAGGCAGGGAACAGGACCCAGAGTTGTCTCAGTGAGGAGTCTAATGACACCATAGCAAGGATCTGAAACCTTATGGGAGGACTGGTTAAAATGTAGTAACTACATTACCGCTCAAAAAATTTAGTTGTGCTATTATGAGGGGTATTTCTATGTAAACAAAAATAAACCTAGGTCTTAGCTAACTAATGGTGCGATTATTTTAATGTTTTGGGTCCAAATTTGTAATTTCATCAGCATGGGAAACTCCTGCTATGAAAACCTCCTGCACTGATGCAGATAAGGAACTCATCCGTAAATCTTATAGTCTTAGAGAATTGCCTGGGGGTCCTAACAGAGGAAGAGTTTGCATAATACTAGTACAATAAAATTCTATTAGAGCAGAGTCCTGGAAGTTCTCTGGAAAGCCCCAGACTGAGATCAGTACATAGATGGTCTGACCTGAGCTCTGCTACTAATGTAGTAAGTGGTTTTCAGCAGGCCATATAACCCCAACAGGCCTTGTCTCTCCATCTCTAAAGTGAGAGTTTAACTAACTCACAGTGGAGGTCCTTGCCGGTTCTAACATTTGGAGTCCATAAGTGCTTCCAAACAGAACTGGATTTGGACAATATTTCCTACTGATTGACCACAAACCAGAGTTCTGACAGCCTGGTTATGTTCTAGAACTGGCTTGAAATCCTGGTCTCATGTTTTTCTGCTTGTAACAAGACACTAATATAACCCTTCTTTCCAATTTCCTGAAGTGTATGTAGCCTTTCACAAGTGGTTTTCAGTTGTATGTATGTCTAACTGTAGCTAAGAGGACATAAGACAGAGACCCTGATAAAGCCCAAGCCTAATAATTTTCCATCACTCCAGTTTCATTTGCCTTTTGTGGGCACAAATTATACTGGTCTACAAAAAAATATAGCTATGAGAGAGTGAATAGCTTCTAAATGATATGCCACTGAAAATCTGTTAACTATGTATCCCCAAGATACCAGAGGAATTGCAATAAAGATAAATTAGCTTCGAGTTCCAGTTCCCAACTTCTTGCTATATACACTTCCTCATCTACCACTGATATATTGATCCTAGTTTGTTTTTTTTTAAAGCTTGAACACTTTCAAATCTGTTTCACACGGGCCTCTTCCCTTCTATTGTATTTTCCTCCATCTTTGTAGGATTTCAAAAATACTATAAAGTAAAATGGGTTTTAAGAAAAAAGGACAGATAAGTTGATGTAGGTAGTGCTTCACCAGCAAAATTTTTTAAAAACAGAATGATTTTTATATTGAAGACATATTTAAACCCAGGACATTTGTATTGTGCTACATGTATGGAAACATATGTGTGTGTATTGATATCTGTATATGTATATGCACACACACTTCATTTAAAAAATCTCAAAGAATGCAGCCACATTAATCCTTAAGTTTGAGGTGGAGGAGAAAGTATTATTTGTGAGCACAGTTAATAAAAAAACAACTACAAGGCTTTTAAACAGAACACCCAGGAATCACTAGTACTCACTTAGCTATAGAGGCAATTTGTGTGATTTATAGGCATCAAAAAAGGAAACTGAAGGATTAAGAATAACCTTTTACAGGTTTTCAATAAGAAAATTGATGGACTGTGGAACCTATAGAATATGGACTGAAATGTGCTGATGAATAAAAGAAAAACAGAAATAAAATTATACCTAACAATACCTACTCTAAATTAGGATGGAGGTGGTTTAAATGGACAACCTGAAAAATTCCATCTCTCCAAAACGAGACAGCATACTGGATTACAAATGCAAGATTATATACACAATTATGTTAAGTTAAGCCAGTTCATATATTACACCCAGCAATTCAAACAGCATATTGGAAGGACGAGGGAAGTAGGAGAAGAAAGGACCCACATTGACCGAGGAGCCCCGTTCATTCCACTCCACGGAGTCCTGTCCTCTTCCCATTATGGTCGGTGGTATCTGCACAGGAGTCAATGATACTGTAAATGAAAGGATAAAGCTTGACATCTGGTCCTGAGCTTGAACAGCTTTTGCATTCTTCATTATAATACCGGAGCAGCACCTTATAAACTTGCCCTAGAAAAGAAAGACAATTTCAGACTATTTAACATTAAATAAAGGTGACAATGTACAGATGAAAATCTACAAAAGTACCCTCCTGGTTTTATGAAAATCTAAAGATCATATCCTACAATTTAGCTTTAAGAAATATATCTTTTTGGAAGATAGAAAATAGAGTAAATATCAAAGGGAGGGAATAGGATGGAGGACAATACAGTTAGCAACAGTAACTGTGAAAGAAATGATGATCAGGATGCTATCAGAAGGACTTATGAAAAATGCAGAACTGATGGTATCTGAATACAGACTGAAGTATAATTTTTTTGTTAGTTCCTCTTTCTAAAGTTATTTTGTCTGTTTTCTTTCACAACCTGATTAATATGGAGATGTTTTGCATGATTGCACATGTATAACATATTGAATTGCTTGATTTCTTAGGGAGGGTAGGGGAAGGAGGGAAGAAGAGAATTTAGAATGCAAAGTTTTAATCAATGTGAAAATTTGTTTTTACATGTAACTTGGAGAAAATTCTAAATAAATTTATTATTACCAAAAAATCCAAACAAAAATAAATAAATAATGAGATTTTAAAAATAAATAATTTTTTTAAAGAAAAAGAAAATAAATATATCTTTTGGCCTGGAGAACAATCTTGTAAAAAACAAAACGTTTTAAAAACTCATTTGCCTCTATCTCACAACCTTAAGTGCATGGGTACACATGCATGCATATGTAGTTTTTTCCTTGTGTGATACAGAGTTAGATGGTACAAGTAGTAACACAGGCTGCCTAGCACATAAGTAAACACTTAAGTTCTTATTGACTTGACCATTGCTGAGTCATTCAGCTTCTGAATGATGTTGGAAAGCTTTTTGAGTTAACCTGGGAAAAAAAACCCAAACCAACCATCCATAAACAATAAGCATTCCACTATATTCAGTAAGCACGAGTCAGTTGATACCTACCTCTCTACATCTGGTGTTTGACAAATGTGAAAGGGGGAATGAAAAGTCCCATCATGTTCAGGGTCCTTTAACAAGAATTAGTCATGCTACGTTCATTGACTATGTTATGGACATATAGACAAATAATCATACTGGTAAACTAAAACACCACAAACAAACCCAAACCCAGAAATTTCACACCTACCCTGGCTTTGTCTCCTTTTCCCAAATAAATTCTTTCCCTTCCTGCCTGTGACATGCACCCAGGTTTAGCAAACACCTCTTCTAAATAGAGACAAGAAGATTACCATGTACTTACCAACTGTCTGTCCTCTTTCAGTAAGGAAGGTGTGCATGCTATAAATGTCTCTCATCAATTCTGAATCCCCAAAGGTAAAATAAGCCACATCTCGTTCAGCTGCAGCTGCTGCCAATATTTGTATTAAGGCTTAAGCAAAGAAAAAATAATACCAATCACAAATCCACAGTATGACAATACATGCCAAGGTACCTCTAACTTTTTAAAACCAGCTATGTTACAGCTCGTAAGCAACAACACAAGCTTAGATTAAAGGCTCACTATCCAAATCCCTTGAGATTATGAATTGTGATGAAAGGGAAAAAAACTCTCTCAATATTGGGATTCTCCATGGTTTCTTTAAGAACACAAAATCAGTGTAGTACAGTGATCACTGGACTCAGAATCAGCTGAGACCTGGGTTTGAAGTCTATCCTCTATACTTGTCAGCTGTGTGACCATGGGCAAGTCATTTAAACTAAGCCTCAGTTTTCTTATCTATAAAATGGGGATAGTTATTTCACTATAAAAATGTATATACCTCCTAGGGCCCTTGGGAAGATCAAGTAAGATAACATAAGAATATCATCTATAGCATAATTTGATGCTATAGAAATGTCTGCTATCATTCATTATTAGAGTATTTCATGGTACAAGGCAACAAATACACAGCCACGAGGCTAAAACAACTGTCCTATTTTCTAAACTAAGTTATTCTCAAAGATAGTTATTGTTTTGTTTTAAACTTAGCCATTGGTCTTTCACTGACAAGAAAATTGCATTTTCTTAGGCAATGGATTTAGTGAAAAGGTACTTATATGCTCATTAACCCTGAAGGAATTAGAGAAGTAAATTGCTAAACTTGTAATGTATTCCCTTTTTTAAAAATTAAAAAAAAAAACAATAAACTTTTACTGATGACTTGTTTTTATATTGTAAGCATTTTCCACTCACTCCTGCAAGATTAAACCCTCTTTGTGCCAAAGAAAGCAATTAATCAAAAATATTCAACAAAAGACTATGTCTGACAACAACCAGACTGGTTTTTTCCATGTGTTCTCCCATTTTTCTGCTGTGAAAAAGGTGGTATATTTCATTATCTCTTCTCTGGGACCTTTACTGGTTTTTCCATGATTCAGATTCTGAGTTCCTTTAGTGACCTCTTTATTTAACTTGCTGTAAGCATTGCGATACTGTTTTCTTGGTTCCACTTACTTTACTCTACATCATGGCAAGTTTTTTAGCCCCAACATCCTTTACAAAGTTAAACTCAGAGAAGCCTAATTAACAACCCTCCACTAAAAGTCCTCCCCCAGTACTTCATTGTAGCATGCATGGAGGTGACTCCAGATTGCTGAAGACTATGCCAGAAGAACACAAGTCCTGGCTTCTGAAAGACTGTGAGTCTCAGCCAACCGAGAACTTGCTTAGATAATTTCAGAGAAGTATCCTTATTGACAGACTAATGGCAGCCACAGCAATTCACTAAGACCTTCAGCGAAGATCAACTGAGAAAGCATCTACTCTAATAAAATCACTGATTCCTGAAGTAATGAAGTAATTTAAAATATTCAACAGGTTCACATTACATATTGTCATGCTAGATACATGCCTTGGTCCTCAGGAAAGGGAAAACCACAACTATGATGAATATGTAATAGTTATAAGAGCTTTTAAAAAACAAACAGAAACTAAATATAATTCAGTATATACCAGGTCAAGAAAGGAACCTTTGACATTTCATTAAGATTACAATTCTAAATATTATTAAGGGATATGATAGATTTAATCAATTAACATTTCTCAAGTATCAGTAATGTACAGAGTGCCATAACTGGAATCCATTAATCTCATAAGTATTGGAGTAATTTATCTCAAGAGAGATGATGTTTTAATTAAAACTACTTAACCAACTTATCTATTAAAGCTTCAGTAAACCCATTTTTAAAGGTGCCAAATTAAGCTAATCTACATATCAAAATTGATGCTAATAAATCTCCATCGCCTGCAAACGTGGCATATTATTTATTACCTTTTAGTGGGAATGTGAAAATCTATAAATAAATCATTTGTAAACAAAAGACCTTTAATAGATCCAGCTCCCCAAGTCAGAAACAATTTTGAATTTCCAATTTTACAGGATCATAGATTTAGAACTGGAAGGAATCTAGCAATTATCACCCCTTCCTCCCCCTCTTTTTTAAACATATGAGGAGGGCGCAGCTAGGTGGCACACTGGATAAAGAACCAGCCCTGGATTCAGGAGGACCTGAGGTCAAATCCAGCCTCAGATGCAACACTAGCTGTGTGACCCTGGGCAAGTCACTTAACTTTCATTGCCCCACCCTCCAAAACTCCCACACAAAAATTTTTTTAAAAAAAATGAGGAAACGGAGTCAGAGAGAGAAGTGCCTTGCCCAAAGTTACACTGGGAGTTAAGTAACATAGCTGTCATTGAAGCCATGTCCTCTACCTTCAAAGCAATGACCTTTTCCACTACATATATCATGTTGATTCTCAATGTGTCATTCAGGAAAAGAAGGAATGTCAAGAATAGGTAAGGCTAACTTCTGTCCATTTCCATCCAGGAATAGCTCTAACAGTAATAACTTAAATTTATATAGCACCCACACCTGTTACAAAGTGCTTATAGGAAGCATCTCATTTGAACCTCACAACTACCTTAGGAGGCAGTTTAGTTAACTAAAATGTTGGACTTGGAGGCAAAAAAACCTGAGTTCAAATCTTAACTTGGCCGATTACTAATTGACCTTGGAGAGTTATTTAACCTCTCTCAGCCTCAGTTCCCTCATCTGTAAAATGGGGGTTATATTAGCACATACTTCAGAGTTTTGAGGTTCAAATGAGATATACAGAACATTCTGTAAGTCTTATAAATGTTTGTTTTTTTGTTTTTTGTTTTTTTGTGAGGCAATTGGGGTTAAGTGACTTGCCCAGGGTCACACAGCTAGTAAGTGTTAAGTGTCTGAGGCCGGATTTGAACTCAGGTACTCCTGACTCCAGGCCGGTGCTCTATCCACTGTGCCACCTAGCCGCCCTATAAATGTTATATAAATGTCAGATAAAGTTAGTCCAAGTATCATTCTCACTTTACAGAGGTATAAAACGAAACATATCAACAACTTATATTTATATATTACTTTAAGATTTAAAAGGGCGGGGGCAGCTAGGTGGCGCAGTGGATAAAGCACAGGCCCTGGATTCAGGAGTACCTGAGTTCAAATTCGGCCTCAGACATTTGACACTTACTAGCTGTGTGACCCTGGGCAAGTCACTTAAGCCCAATTGCCTCACCAAAAAAAAAAAAAAGAAAAAAAGAAAAGAAAAAAAAAGATTTAAAAGGGCTTGCTTCACAGTGTCTGAGATGTTTGGTGCAAGTATTGTTATCTGTATTTTGTTTTACAGATGAGGAAAGTGACTTGTTCACAGTGATAAAGTGCCAAAGCTAGGATTTGGACTAAGGTGTTTTAATGTCAAACCCAGTACATTCTCCACCAGGCCGCAACACAAAACAGACTCAAAGAGCTCTGCATTGGGGGTCCTTATAGAAACACAATTCAGTGGTAACTGAGCTGACTGGGGTACTGACAGCTAAGTTTTAGAAGAAAATGACAAAAATAAAGTTAAAAAAACTTTCAATTATATATACGTTCATTTATATGTATGATGTTAATCCACTGACATAGGTACACCCCATATTCAAAAACTCTCCCATCAGTCATTTTCCAGCTTTAAAACAATAATTTTACTCCCTTGAATGTATAAAAATATAAATATATGAAAATGATATGAGATTTTCTGAAAGAAAACCAACTATTCCAAAAGTTTAATCATAATGGCTAAAATACAATATTGTCCCTCTTACTTTCAATACCTAAAACCCCAAATCCCCACAGCTCTAGAGAATGGTGCCTGAACATTTAAGTGAACTCTTCTGCCCCTAGTTGGCAAAGAGGACAGATCTGCAATATAACAAGGTGCTTGTGGTGTGTGGACTGGGTCCAAGAAACGATATAAAAGCATCAGATTCTGACTTCAAGCATGTCTAAATGCCAAAGGAATTATTTAATCCGAACTGCAGGGAGCTAGATTTTAATTTTCTTCTTGGCAGAAACTTTGGGCTGTAAAAACAAAACAAAACCAAACCAAACCCAAGCATACATGACTAATTAAAAACAACTTGGTCTCTTTGCAATGAATGCACTCAGAGAAGAATGTAACAATATGGGAAAGCAGATCGAAACAAGACTGTGGTTTAGGAATATCAACATGTAGTCACTGACACACAAAGTAATCTGTCATATACTAGAGTAATTTTGTAATGTATGATTACTCTTGAAAGTTCACAAAAATAGGTTTCTAGTTTAGTCCTTTCTAAGATCTCACCTTCTATGACCTCTCTAACCCCTCCAGGACGGATGTGACTATGTTACTTGAAGGTGAGATTTGTAGGTTTTACACACACACACACACACACACACACACACACACACACACACAATATCTTATTTATTGTTTCATATACACACACACACACACACACACACACATATATATATATATATATATATATGTTTTCACCAATTAGACTAAGCTATTCATGAGCATGGTTCATGTTTTGCTACTATTTTTGTCCCTCACTCCCACTCCTCCCCACCCCCAGTCCCTTGTATGATGGACCAAAAATACATAATAAATGTTTTCTGTTTGAATAAAATAGATATAAGATATGACAATACTTGGAACATGGGTTCTCTACCAAGGGAGAGTAGAAAGAGGCTGTATTTAGAATCAGGGCCTCAGGCACTTATGGGTAGGAGGTTGGGCAAGTCATTTGATCACTCAAGGCCTCAGTTAACTCATCTATAAATTAAGAGGGTTGGACTAGAAGGTCCATTTCACTAACTAGATGGTTATTTCAGAATCCCCCAAATCGTTTAAAAATCATTCCTTTTCAACAACTTCTGGCCATGAGCTACCCCTAATCTGAAGGCCTATAATAAAATAAGTGAAGACATGACTTCCAAAATACCCCAGGGCTATGTTGTGGCAATGCTGCTCCTGGTGAGAATTAGCACTGCCACAGGCTGGGCCCCATGAGACAGCACCTCTTCTTGAGGCACCATAACTCTCAAACAAAATCCAGGACACAGGAACAGCCTATAGAATCCATCCTTCTCTACTTTCCCAAAGTCTTTCTGGTTTCACTTGCCATGTACTAGCTAAAACATGGTAATGTGCATTTAGAGCTGGGGAAGTCGGATCATAAATAAGACAGGGGAGTAAAACAAACTTTCAATTTCAAGTATTTGGTTTTTGGCATGGATTCACAGATTTTTAACAAAGAGCTGAAATTTATTTTTGAATTCAAATAATTTTTATTGTCTCTCTCCCTGGTTACTTACAAAAAAGGAATTCTGTAACTTCTTGAGTCTTAACATTTCCTATACTGAGAGACTACTCAATGTGAATGAATCAAATCCAGGTTATAAATTCTCTTCTTTAGTACAATGAGGTTGTGTGTGATCAAATCTGCAAGAACAATATGCCACCTTTCTCAATAATCAAACTCTCCTATATCTTGACACATTATTTGAGAAGAATGACTGAAATTGAAGGAGCTACTTTTGGTTACTATATTTTTCTTTTTAAAAATTTTTTTGTGGCCTTTCATAAAAAATATATATATTTTAGGGGGCAGCTAGGTTGGCACAGTGGGTAGAGCACCGGCCCTGGATTCAGGAGGACCTGAGTTCAAATCTGGTCTCAGACACTTAACATTTACTAGCTGTGTGACTCTGGGCAAGTCACTTAACCCCAATTGCCTCACCAAAAAAATATAAATATATATATATTTATATTTTAATAAACTTCCAATCTTCTTCCTGTCCCTCCAATCTAGAAATATTCTTTTTAAAAAGACTCAAACAACATCACACCCTGAAACCTAAATTCACCATTCATTTTTATCAGTACACAGGTAAAATAAATATTTGCTACTATAAATGCATGCCTTGCACAGAAAGATATATATGCATGTTTTGAGCTATATTAACATGCAAAATACCAAACTGCCACCAAGCGGTACTAAATAAAAAAGCTCAGTCCCAGGAAATCCCTTGATGCTAAAGAATCTGGCAGCTTTAATCGAAATGCTTGAAGACAAGTAGCTTCCTTTGCCCAGAAAAATACTGAAAATAAAGACTGTAGTTTAAAGTATATTAATTATTTCCACAAAGATCAATGGATTCATAATCTCTAGGGAATCAAAATAGTCCCTCATCCAAATGTGGTCAGCTTGCTGACTACTGAAAGTTTTACATATCAAACAGCAAGCAATACATATTTATAAGAATACTCTAACTTATCAAACTGTGATTCTAAATAAATGGTCAAGTAAACAGATAATTGTCCTAATCAGCATTTTTCTTAGGGCTTTAAAGAAAAACGACCTAAGAAAGTACTTCTTCAGTAGATTTCAAGATATGCTCTCCTAAAATGGGTATAACTGCCCAGAAGTAACCAACATCAGCTAACTACTGTCTCAGGTTAAAGTCACCTGAATGCTTCTGAACAGACCATATATAGGCACCCAATCTTTTCAGTGTGAATGTGTCAGAATCTGCTTACAGGAAGGTTGAGGTATATACATCCTAATTTTGAAGTGGGTGGGAGAGACACTTCATTTATTGGTGGACTTCTTTAATATAACTAGAGATTTATGATTTCATCAGTTTGAGTACTTGTTTCACTACTGTGAATTGCAGTAGTAGCTGTTTGATGTCTTAATTTCCAGAAAGCTTAAGTTGCAAGAGCCTAAAAATATTATCCATTGGTGGCCAATTCCTCAGAGCCAGCCACAGAGGTGTCAGTTGATGAGTCCATGTTCAAAGCCTACCCTAAACCTGGCAAGGCTTATATTCTAATAGTATAGCCTTCAAGAGCCAGGGGTAACATCCACACTAGAACAAGGTACTAGAGAAGGACTTTAGTGAGGGCCTTTGTGGGATAATGTGACTAACATCAGGAAGGAGTCAGTACCATACTATGTATTGTGGCAAATAAAAAAAGAAATATAAAACATAATTCCTACTGATGGGGAGAGAAGATGAACACATTCAAGAATAAACAGCACAAAAGTCTACTAATGTTTTGAATTGTATGATACAGACTGTAAATCCATTGAGGATTCATAGATAGGCTATAATCATGAAAAAATGCTCTAGATCACTATTGATCAAAGAAGTGTAAATTAAAACAACTGAGGTATCACCTGACATCTATCTGAATGGCAAATATAACAAAAAAAGGGAAAATATTGGATGTTTGAGGGGATGTAGGAAAGCTGGGACACTAATCCACTGTTGGTGGAGTTGTGAAAAGATCCAACCATTCTGGAGAGCAACTTGGAACTATGCCCAAAGAGCTAAAGAACTGTGCATAGCCTTTGATTCAAGAATACCACTGCTAGGTTTATATCCCACAGACATTCCAAAAAAGAGAAAAAGACCCATTTGTACAAAAGTATAGCAGCTCTTTTAGTGGTGGCTAAGAATTGGAAATCAAAGGAATGCTCATCAATTGGGGAAATGACTAAACAAGCTGTGGTATATGATGGTGATGGAATATTATTGTGCTTTAAGAAATGACAAGCAGGATGATTTCGGAAAGACTTGTATGAACTGATGTATAGTAAAGTGAGCAGAACCAAGAGAACATTGTACACAGAGACAGCAATATTGTTGGATGAAGAACTGTGAATGACTTAACTATTCTCAATAATACAGTGATCCAGGGGCGGCTAGGTAGCACAGTGGATAAAGCACCGGCCCTGGATTCAGGAGTACCTGAGTTCAAATCCGGCCTCAGACACTTGACACTTACTAGCTGTGTGACCCAGGCAAGTTACTTAACCCCCATTGCCCCGCAAAACAAAAAAAACAAAACAAAAACCAAAAAATAATACAGTGATCCAAGACAATCCCAAAAGACTATTGATGAAGCATACTATCCACCTCCAAAGAAAGAACTGATATTGACTGAATACAAACTGAAGCATACTATTTTTCACTTTCATTTTTTTAAATTTTTCTTGTACAACATAACTAATATGGTAATGTTTTACATAATCATACATGTATAATCCATATCTGATTTCTTGCTGCCTCAGGGAGGGAAGGAGAGATAAAAATTGGAACCCAAAACCATAAATAAAAATGTTTATTACTTTAAAAGAAATTCATAGATAGGGAAGACCAACAAGGGCTGGATGTCAGGCTAAGGTTTCATGGAGGAGGTAGAACCTCAGGTGTGCAGGAAGTAGGTACCAGTATTCCAGGGGAACATAGATGAAGCCACATAATCAGAAATAAGCATGGAGCATTTGTGAGATGGTCAGGAGCACTTACTAGAGGAGAAGGTGTGTGCTACAGAGTTGTAGCAGTAAAAAGAGAGATGGAGGACATGAGGGTAAGGGCTAGAAAGATAAAAGAGGTTAAATTTTAGAGTTGGAAATAATATATAAACTGAATAGATAGACAGATAGCAGGTGGGTAGCACTTTGTTTACAAAGAAGCTTCCATAAAAAATTTTTAGTAGAGGATTAAGACGCAGTGTTTAAAGAAAATCAGTCTGACTATATTACAAAGGAGAGCTTAGAGGGACAAAAGACAGCTAAGAGCTTATTTATACTAAAGTAATAAAAGCTTTGACTAGAATGTTTGTAGAGGGAAAGATGAGAAAAGGATGGGTATAAGGGACACCGAGAAGGCAATTAGCAATTGATCAGTGACTACAAATAAAAGATTAAGGAGATAAATGTGTCAAAATTTCCAATGTGACTTAAAAGGTTGTTATGATAACAAAATTCAGTTCTGAATTGAGATATTAACTCATCCTTTGGAGGATTATACAATGGAGAGCAGCCGTTAAGAACGAGACCTTATGTGGATATATAAAACTTCTTGAGCTGACAATCAAATGTGGCCAGGCCCACGGCAGATCTAGATTTGGGGATTGATGACATAAACCTGGTTATCCATTTTACTTAGTGCAAAACAGAAAAAAGTGGCTGTCATAAAATCAATAAGCTCTGAGTAGAAAACAGGCTCCCTAAAACAAATTCAGAAGATAAAGAATGAATCAAAGAGACTGAAAAATCAGGAATTATATTTTTTTGCTTTCAAAAAGTAAGCAAAATTATCATGTGTTTTAAAAATATTGCTGAACTTCTAAAATTATCAGTTAATATAAAATACTCTCAAGGATCACAGGATTTGGAGATGATAGATCAAGTTAAGGACCAAAATGATTATGGATTACACAAATCATCCCACCAGTTTGTAGCCGTAACAGATACAGGTAAATCTCACTACAATCAATATAATAAATGACTAAATAATGACACTATTCCCACTTCCTGGCACGTGGTCCACATTGTAATGATTTTTTCTAACAAATAGACTAGTTCAAAAAATACTCTCACTGGTGCTCATCCTATGAACTTAAAAATGAACTCGAGTTGTTATGACTCCTCTTTTCCTCTGGTATCCATCTGTGTTATCAAACACTTTATCATAGAATCGCGAGAACCTAAGACTTGGAACCTGGCCTCACAAGCTAGCCGACCCATTGCAAGCCTGAACAAAAGGTCATTCTACGTTATGCATGGTGAGATGTCGCCCAGCTTTGGATAGAAAACCTCTGGTGATGGGAAAGGCCTTGCCTTTTTTTTTTTTTAAAGTGAGACAATTGGGGTTAAGTGACTTGCCCAGGGTCACACAGCTAGTAAGTGTTAAGTGTCTGATTTGAACTGGCTGGATTTGAACTCAGGTCCTCCTGAATCCAGAGCCAGTGCTTTATCCACTGCGCCACCTAGCTGCCCCAAGGCCTTGCCTTTTGAGGCAGCCCAATCTACTTCTGGACAACTCAGGCTGTCAGGAAGGTACTCCTGACATCAAGTCTAAATGTGCTGCTTGTTCTGCAGTTCTGAGGGCTTCAGAACAAATACCACGCTGCCTCCATAAGATGCTATTCAGATCATGTTAGTAGAAGAGTGAGCAGAAGGAAATGGAATGTTCAGTGTCCAAGGGGATGGCCGGGTCTAACTGTATTTTACATTAACTGACAATTCTTCTTCTTTTTTTTGGGGGGGGGGGGCAGGGCAATGAGGGTTAAGTGACTTGCCCAGGGTCACACAGCTACCAAGTGTCAAGTGTCTGAGGCTGGATGTGAACTCAGGTCCTCCTGAATCCAGGGCCAGTGCTCTATCCACTGCACGACCTAGCTGCCCCTGACAATTCTTAAAGTTCAGCAATATTTTTTAAATGGCAGCCTTAATCAGCACTGGAAGGAGACCCCTGAGAGAAGGCTGGCTTACTGTTACTATGGCCATGGGAAGCAGATGGACTGTCTTCCTGTATCCTGGGGTCAGAACTAGCTTGGGCATCTCTGACGAAGGCAGGAAGTGGTTATGATAAGCTTGTGCACACTATAACATCCCCACCATATTCAGACCTTTCCTTTAAACCTGGGAGGCCTGAGCAACTAACCCTTGGGTCCCCAAACCCTGATGGTTCTAAACTCACACCACCTCCAAAAGGTAACATTTCCATCTACAAAGCGGGGTGGCTGGGAGAGTCAGATGAGGTGTCTTATCACCATCTTGTGAGTTATTATTCTTATTTCCCTCCATTCTCTAAGGTGTTCCCTGGGCTCCAGACATGCTTACCCACTAAGAATTCCCTGCACAGGACTCTACATTCACTGCTTTCTCTCCCACCCTCATGTCCCAAACCAATGCATTTTCCCAATGCTATTCTCTTGGCAGTCATCTCCAGATACAGAAACAGAGCCAATGCCTCAAGGGACAGTTTAAATGTCACCTTTTCCATCATGTCTTTCCTGATCACCCTAGCTAGATGTTTCATCTCCCTCCTCTGAATTCCTAAAAGTCTGGTTTATGCCGTTTTTAAGGTGTTTGTCACAATGAATTCAACCACATCACATAATTGATTACAGACATGTGGTGCCTGCATATATGAGTTTTGTTTCCCTTACCTAACTGTAAGTTTCTTAAGGGTCAGGACTATGTCTTGTTCACCATAGCTATCAAAAAATATTTGCTGAATGCATTTCTGGGTTAAACCAATGATCAATTTGATCAATTATCCCATTACACAGAAACAGGGAATCCATTTGTCAGAGAGGATTATTCACTGAAAAGATCTGTTATAACAAGATCAATAATGTGCTATGAAATATCTGCTGGAACAAATTTTTACCAAGATTCAATCCAATAAGCATTTATTAGAGGTTATACAAAGATAGAAACCTTAAGAGCATACATTCTCTAGGAGAGAGAGGAGAAAAGCCACTCATGCTTCTTAAAAAGGACAGTGACATGGTGAGATCTGTACTTTAAGAATACGAACTTGGCAAAAATTCATATGGAGAACTGGTTGGAGAGGGAAGAGATGAGAGGTAAGGGAAACATTTAAAAGGCTCTTTCAAACCAAGAGAACGTTATGCATAGAGACAGCAATATTGTTTAATGAAGAACTGTGAATGACAACTATTCTCAACAATACAATGAACCAAGACAATCCCAAAAGACTATTGATGAGACATGCTGTCCACTTCCAAAGAAAGAACTGAAATTGATGGAACAGACTGAAGCATGCTATTTTCTCACTTGCATTTATTTTTTTAAAATTTTATTCAAGTTTTCTTGCACAAAATGACTAACATGGTAATGTTTTACAAAATCATACATGTACAACCCATATCTGATTGCTTGCTGCCTCAGGGAGGGAAGGAGGGACAAAAATTGGACCTCAAAACTATAAATAAAAATGTTTATTACTTAAAAGAAAAAAAAAGAAGGCTCTTTCAATAGTTCAGAACAAAGGGCCTAAACTATGGGGGAGGTGGGGGGGGGGAGGAAGGTGCTAATCAAGTTTGCCTCTACAGCATAGCAACTGATTGAGTCTGGGTGTCAGGGGACAGTGAAAGGCTAAGAATGATTCTGAGCCTGGACAGGAAATAAGGAAATTAGGAAAAAGTGTATATTTAGGTGGAACAATAATACATACTGTTGCTGAGTTGGAGCTTCCAATGGGGAGAGAACTAAGGAACAAAAGAAACTGGTACATGGGTGCTATTGTATGTGTAGTACTCTACCAGGCTGGAAGGAAATGGAACTGAAATCTAGATAAGACCAACTCTGTCTTCCCAGAAGTCACCTAGAGTACAGTCCAATGCCAACGAGGCATCCAAGTATGGGAAGAGCCTTGAGAGCTTAGAGGTCCAGTCCTTGGGGGATCCACCATCAAATGGGAAGGAGTCAGAAAGTGAGAGATAAGATGAGAAAAAAAGATTGAAATTGCTAAAGATCTCAGGAGGAAGAAAACTGAGCATCAGTAGCTAGGTGGCGCAGTGGATAAAGCACTGGCCCTGGATTCAAAAGGACCCGAGTTGAAATCTGACTTCAGACACTTGACACTTACTAGCTGTGTGACCCTGGGAAAGTCATTTAACCCTCATTGCCCCGCAAAAAACAAACAAAAACCTTGAGCATAAGCAGATAAACCAATAGGAAAGCTATTAAGAACAGAAGGGAAGGAGCAGATAGGAGGCACAGTGGATATCGCACTGGCTCTGGATTCAGGAGGACTTGAATTCAAATTCAGCATCAGACACTTGACTCTTACTAGCTGTGTGACCTTGGGTAAGTCACTTAACCCTCATTGCCCCCCCCCCCCAAGGAAGACAGGCTTAAGGATAGCTAAAGAAGTCCAAATATCTCTGAATAAATATTAGAAGACAGAAGAATAAATCAACACTTAATGAGGTAGAGGACACTGTGGATTCCCAAGAGAGCAAGGAACCACAGCAATAAGTTCCCAAATGGTTCAAGAGAAAAATAAGAACCATGAAAGCAGGATTTTGGGCTTCCATAGTAAAAATAATGAGCATAATAGAAAAACTTGAATCTATAATGGCAAATTTCACCAAAGAAACAAAAGAGAAAAAAGGGATTAGGAAGGCAAATATATAAAAATCAAGAACAATCTGGAAGAAGAGAAGCAAAAAGTAGTAACATTAAAAGAAAACATGAATGGTATACAAGCAAAACATGGTAATCCTGAAGACAGGATATATACAGACAAGGATTCTAGGTCTCCTAGAAAAATCTGACAAGTCAAAAAACCTGAACATTATAATCCAAAAATTAACAGAAGAAAACTGCCCAGAACTTCTCAACACAGAAATACAAAGTGCCAATTGAGGGGAAAAAATATGCTGCAAAACTTCAAGGCATATACTGGTTAAATTTAATAATTTGGTGACAACAAATTCTGCAACTGACCATGAGGAAGATTTTCAAATATAAAGGATATATAAGAAACACAAAATTATATATACATATACATACACATATATATATGTGTGTGTGAGATATATACACACATATATATATACATGCATACACTGTGAGAAAATTATTAATAATAGGGGTTTTGGGACTCCCAGGGGCCCCTGCTGGGAGACACCGGCCTGACCTTTCTTAAGATCAGCCCAAAGCCAAGAAGTTACCTCACTCAAAACCACACCCACCTGAAAGCCTTATTCCAGCCAGAAGATCTGTTCTCTGGGCTCTGAACTCAGCACTACTGTGCCAAACCACCCTCAAATCCAGTAAACCGATAGATTTCAATGATGCTAACCAATCAGCTTTGAACAATGTGTATGGGCAGGCTCTGCTCCTGCCCTCAGCGAACTTGCACAGACGCTCGCCTGGGAATTTGGTGAGTGCAGATGCAGCCCTCTAGAGCTCCCCATTTTCTTTCTTCTCTCTCTTCTATTTCCTAGCTAGGCTTTCCTATCTTTCAGAGCCATGGATGCTCTCTTTACTAATATTTAATATACTTTAATAAATGCTTAATACCCCCAAACTGGTGCAGGAGCCTCTAATTTCTAAGTAACAAATATATGATAAACTCCAGCTAATTTGCCCTACACTTGGGACAGAAATAGGGGCAACCACATACAGTTTTACTCACCACAACATAGACATATAAATATATAGATATGCCTGAATGCATGTGTGTGTATGTCAGTTCTTTTTTCTGTATTCAAGCAGCTTCTTCCAACATAGGCTCTTCCAACATAGAATGACTTGGTTGCTCAAAAGTGGTTCTTTTTTTTTTTTTTCTGGGTGAGGCAATTGAGGTTAAATGACTTGCCCAGGGTCACACAGCTAGTAAGTGTCAAGTGTCTAAGGCCAAATTTGAACTCAGGTCCTCCTGAATCCAGGGCTGGTGCACTACACTACCTAGCTGCCCCCTCAAAATTGTTCTTAAAACAGTACTGTTGTTCCTTTAGACAGTGTTCTCTTGGTTCTGCTCATTTTACTCTTCATTACTCTGTGGAGGTCTCTCCAGGCTTTTCTAAAATCACTGAGCTCATCATTTCTTAAAACAGAGGAATATTCCACCATAAACATGTACAACTTGTTTGGCCATTCCCCACCTGATAGGCATCCCTGTGATTTCCAGTTCTTTGCCACCACAAAGAGAGTCACTATAAATATATTTTAGAACATGTAGGTTCTTTTCCTTTTTCCCTAATCATCTTGGGAAACAATCCTAAGAGTGGTATTGCTGGGTCAAAGGGTATAGGCAATTTAATCACTCTGGGCAAAATTCCAAATCTCTCTCCAAAATGGCTGGGATGAGTTCACAGATCCACCAACAATGAATTAAGGTCCCCATTTTTCCACATCCCCTCCAACATTTGTCACTCACCGCTTCTATTATTTTAGCTACTCTGATAGGTATAAAATGATATCTTATGGTTGTTTTAATTTGCATTTTTCTAATCAATAATGATTTCATATGACTATAAATTGTGTTGATTTCTTTATTGGAAAACTCCTTGTTCATATTCTTTGACCATTTATCAATGGGGAATGACTTGCATTCTTATGGATTTGACAAAGTTCTTTATATATTTGAGATATGAGACCTTTATCTGAGGAACCATCTATAAAAATTTTCCCGTTTTCTGCTTTTCTTATGATCTTGGCTACATTTGTTTTATTTGTACAAAACCTTTTTAATTTAATGTAATCAAAATTATCTATTTTACATCTCACAATGCTCTCTCTCTCTTGTTTGTGAATAAATTATTCACCAATCCATAAATCTGATAGGTAATATGTTCCATATTCTTTATATCTAGGTCATGTATCCATTTTGATTTTATCTTGGTGAATGGTGTAAGATATTGGTCTATGCCCAATTTCTGCCAGACTGCTTTCTAGCTTTCCCAACAATTTTTACCTTATAATGAATTCTTATCCCCAAAACTTAAGTCTTTATTTACACTTGTCAAACATCAGGTTACTATATTTGTTTGTTGCTGTAGATTGTATATCTACTCTCTCCCACTAATCTACCGTTCTGTTTCTTAGCCAGTACCAGATCTGGTACTACAAAAGAAATTGTCTTAAATTTACCAAGAAAGGTAAACAAATACAGTGACCAAGGAAGGCACAAGCAACAAAATAAACTCTACCCCTCCCCCAAAGTGGGGTCATTAGGAAATTTCTTTCCAAAAATACACAAGAAGAAAAAGGGGAAATGAGAACTTAAGTAAAACTAATGGTGAAGGAACGGGCCTGAAACACATAAGGCCAGTGGAGGAGTACAAATACCAAATTCTAACCCAATGGCTGGCTTACTGGACCTTCTTGAGAAAGTCACTTTTTCTTAGTTGCCTCATGTGTACCATGACCCCCCTGAATAATCCCATTTCCTTTAAAAGAAGAGATATTGTATGATTTTGAAATACTTCTGAAATCTTTTTTTTTTTTAGTCAGGCAATTGGGGTTAAGTGACTTGCCGAGGGTCACACAGCTAGTAAGTGTTAAGTGTCTGAGGCCGAATTTGAACTCAGGTACTCCTGACTCCCGGGCTGGTGCTCTATCCACTGCGTCACCTAACTGCCCCAATACTTCTGAATTCTAATCAAAGTAGTGACTAATCATGACTTTAACATAAAAGGACTGAGTGTAAATATACCTCACACACTTCTTGGGAAGATGAGAGGACAGAGGTACAGAGTGAAACACACATTTTTATGCATGGTCAATATATTGACTTGCTTTGCCTGACTACTTACTTGTCATAAAGGAAGGCTTCTAGATTTATTTAAGGGTGTTTCTGGGGAGGGGATGAATTAATGGGTAATTATGGACATACAAAAAAGAGAAAAAAGATCATCACTAAAGCATTTAAAAATAGAATAAAAACAAGAAATTCACAACAGGACAGAAAAGGGAAATTTTGTTATTAATGTAATATAGACTACTAAAAAAACCCATAGGGCACAAGTTCACAGTTTCACATAAAATCTTTTTTTGGGTTTTTTTTTTTGTATATTGAAGTATTCATTGATAATATCTAAATTCATAATAAAAAGAAAAAAAAGGAGATATTGTGGAGATGAATTAACTTTTGGTCTAAGCAACATGTACAAAAACCTACCATTGTTTTCTTACTCACCTTTTAATCTAGAATCACCCCCAAAGGCACCACATCCCCAGTTTCCTGTGGCCACTGCTGAAAGATTCTCAGAAGAAACTCCAGGTCGGAAGAAACCACAGTAAGCCTATAGGAAAATAAGAAATATGTTAATACATGAGTTGATGCATTTCTGATATGATGCTTTTGTACTACTGAAAGCTATCCTTGTGGGGTTTTCCCCCCTACCTATTCATTTTCTAAGGAAAGTAGAAAATGTAGTTCAAAGCAGAAATTCACTGAAATACACTAAGAATAAAAATACAAGCTTAAAATGAGAAGTTATTAGCTGTACTTTAGCTTCTGCCATTGACTCGCCTTCATGAAAAGCAAAGCATATCCATCACCCATTATATGCCTAGATTTCTTATGCTGAAATAAACAAAAAAAGTGGAAATGATTTCTAAATTCTATTGGTTACGCATACTGTGAGAGCTAATAAGATAGATCCATCAAGAGGGCAGCTAGGTGGCACAGTGGATAAAGCCCCTAGATTCAGGAGGACCTGAGTTCAAATCTGGCCTCAGACACTTGACACTTACTAGCTGTGTGACCCTGGGCAAGTCATTTAACCCTCACTGCCCTGCAAAAACAAACAAAAATTTAAAAAGGGCAGCTAGGTGGCACAGTGGATAGAGCACTGGCCCTGAAGTCAGGAGGACCTGAGTTCAAATCCAACCTTGGACACTTGACACTTACTGGTTGTGTGACCCTGGGCAAGTCACTTAACTCCAAATGCCTCACTCAAAAAAAAAAGGGGGGGGGGCAGCTAGGTGGCACAGTGGATAAAGCACCGGCCCTGGATTCAGGAGTACCTGAGTTCAAATCTGGCCTCATACACTTGACACTTACTAGCTGTGTGACTCTGGGCAAGTCACTTAACCCCCATTGCCCTGAAAAAAAAAAAAAAAAGATAGATCCATCAACTACTTGAGCAGCTAGGTAGTACAGTGGATAGAGTGGTGGGCTTAGCTGTGTGACCGTGGACAAGTCATTTAATTTGCCTCAGTTGCCTCGTTTGTAAAATAAGGTGGAGAAGGAAATAGCAAACCACTGCAGTATCTTTGCCAAGAAAACCCCAAATGAGGTACCAAGAATCGGAAATAACTGAACAACAACATAAATGACTTCTGCTTATTAAAACAGTATTACCCTTGGAAATACTTTGAGTGGCCCACATTCCTCAAGGATGAGGCTCACTGCTGCACCTCTCTACAGGAGCAAACCAACCAACCACTCAGCCAGATATGCAGATGCGTATTTAAGAAATGCGTGATCTGAGTGATTTATTAAGAATTCTGATTAACAATAACTTCCATTTACATAGTGCTTTTAGTTTTACAGAGTTTTCCTCACAACAACCTAGTGAGTCAGAGAATATAGTTATGATTCCCATTTTACAGGTGAAAAACTGAGGCTCAGTGAGGTTAAATGCCTGTTGCTCTGGATTCAACTCCTAGTCCCTGGGGCTCCCTGAATCTGGCAGTGTTCAGAGAGAGAGAGAGAGAGCTATTAATCATCAGTGAGGTATGTTAATGTGGACAGTATTTCTGAACTGCAATCACTCCTAAGCTACCTTCTAATGTTATAAGTCAATGTAATATCACTAGGAAAGTATAATATACCCTGTAAATACTTGATAAACATTGACTGTATGTTGCATATAAGGAAAGTATGGCAGAGTTAACTGCTGGGCCTCAGAATTTTCAATTTCCACATCTTTATTCTCAGGTTCTGCTTCCTGGCGTATTTTTTCCCTAAGACCATCAGACAATATTAAAAGGCTTAATGTTACAGTAAAGCAAATCTGCTCTGGGTTCTCTCCAGTGCCAAATAAAGCCTAAAATATAGGCTTCTGTACAACAGTAAATGAAGGAAGGAAAATGATCTGTGACAAATGTTCCCAGGGAAAAATCAAGGATAAAGAAAGATGCTTCTACAAAATCCACATATAGAAAAGTAGTAAATCACTCAAGTGAAGTTTTTGCAAAGGTATAAAAATTTATTTAACACATTGTCTGGAGTGGATTAATAAACCTGTTCCTTCCACCCCCTTCTAGGCTGTAAATTCTGACAGATATTAATTATAATTTGGTACGACACCATTATTCAATGCTTGCAGTACAGAGCTTATACAAGAGTCCACAAATTACCTGCTCCATCAGATGTATGGGGCTTCAGAAAATCTCTTTCAGGTCACAAATATTGGAAAGCTCAATGTTTTAAGCAGGTTGCTGAGAAATAACAGCCATGAGGATGAATAGCAAACTTTTCCCACAGAGTGATAAGCAGTTTTCTGTCAGGTCACAGGTACATATGCCACTTAATTTGCTGTAATTCTGTTCAGATAACTAAAGGAAGAGGAAGCCTTCAATCTTTTCAACTTCCTTTTCATACATAATTGAAGAGTATTTTTAAGAATGTTTAAATTTTCCCTGCCTCTAATGGGTTCTCTGGAGTCTGGAAATCTTACTTGACCTGTGTTCAAAAACAATTGTGTGAAGCCAAGCACGAAAATGAAGAATGGAGAAAACTTTGATTATTCGGGCATAATTAAACACACACTAAAGACACCACACCAAATATTCCTGAAAATATTTACGTTGTAGCAGAAAAGGCATGCCATGTGAACAACAATCTAAACTAACTATTTTTGTACCAATACTTTTGTATAGCCAACAAAACCTCCTCAAGAAGAGGAAGACGTCTAGACTCACAGCCCAGGGGAACCCATGCCTCTTTTATCCAGCATAGATGGATCAAATGATCTTGGAACCACTGGCTGAAACCTTTATCTATTTCCATCTCAGATAACCCAAACCAGGACAAGATGGACATGGAGATCCCCAATCACATTAATCTTAGGGAAGAGCAGTATCTTTTTCTCTGTTACAATAATCATCTCTCCTCAAAAAATGAAGGCTGAACAGTATCGCCAAGGATTCAGACTCCAGAAAAGAAACTAAAAACAGTCATAACTAACTTCTTCCTGTAGCAGGGGAGGAAGCTAGTGGGAAAGCCCTTGTAGGGCCAGGGCCATACACTTTCCTTTCTTTCCCATCCACACAGGAGATAAACTGAGTGGTATGACTTAAGTAAGTTCCATTTGGGCTAACAGCTGGAAGCCCAAGGATGGTTAAAATAAAAGCCAATTTTGTCTTTCTTTTCCAGAGTAGTAAATGTCTTTTCAAGTATCTTTAACATCTACTTGAGATACATTTGAGAAGTGAATTTAGATAGCTTGAAGAAGGCCATAGGTAAGATAATTTTGGAATACAGGGCACTAGTGGGAGGTCTGGGTTAGGGAGTAGAGTCAGGGACTTTAGGTATCAACAGTCTGAACATAACATATGGAGCTGACCAAACCAAACTGGGCTAGGAGCCCTAGGAGAAGCAAAAAACAAAGTTAGGAGGGGAGAAAGAGAGGCAGGAAGGGAAAAAGAGTAAGATGTAAGGTCAAAGAAGAATCAGAGGCAGAAAGAAGAAATAAGGAGTCTAAAAAGGAAAGAAGAAAAGGAAGTGGGCAAGGAATACAGAAAGTAACGTGTGAAAAAGCTAAAGAAACTACACTATTAAAATGGGACAGACTCCAAGATTATGTTCCACAGAAGATAGGTGTGGAAGGATATATTTTATGACAGATGAAGCCCCCAAAGTCCATAGTTTTGAGCAAAACTTTTGGTCTCTTCAATCCAGCAGGCTTATGTAGCTATCTTTATCTAAAAAAAATTCTTACTAAAAATCCACTAGTGTTAGTAACAATTACGTTAGTAACATTAGCAGTAGTAGCATTTTAGTTTTCAAATTTTAAGGGTTACCTAATACAATTTCCTCGTTAAACTTAAAAATGAACAAATAATATCGACTATCTAATTACTACATGCTAATTAATACTAGTATTTATTAACACTGATTTCTTCAGGTTTTCACATCTTTTGAGTTCTTGGTACAGGACTCCTAGATGAGGGAACTCCCTTTACCAATGGTGGCTTGCGTCTTTTCTGCAATTTAGTGTCACAGAATTGCCTTGAGCAGTGGTATCACATGCAAATAGACACAGGGACCACTAAAACATACAGAAAGACCCTCCCCCATGGCAGCACACTTAGAAAATCACATATCAATATCATCTATGCTTCATTGTATTTTTATTGATTTTATTAAATATTCCACAATTCCATTTTCATCTGGCTTGGACTGTACTCAAGTGTGTGATAGATTGCAGGCAGCTTGTGGGCCCCATGTTTGACACCTCTGGCCTAGGCTCCTGAGAGGTTAAATGACTGGCTACGGGTCACATGGCCAAAACATGTTAGAGGCAGGACTCGAACCCAGTCTTAGCTCCGAGACCAGCTTTCTGTATACTATGCCATCCTGCAAACAAAAATTTCAAAGTTTTTTTTTTAATTGACTGTATCCAAATACAGTCAATTAAAAAAAAAAAACTTTAATACCTTGGACAAATCCTCCTGAAAACCTAAGAGACAAAAACATCAAGGAAAGACCATCACAGATTAAACCCTAGGTTCTTTAGAAGAACCAGCAGCCAGTATTGAACTGTTTGTATTCATCCATTGGCTCAATACCTAATTCCCTTCCATGTTGCAGACTGGCTAAATCCACACAAGCAACAGGAAACAAGGAAGATTCTCTGTGGGAACTGAGTGGATGGTCCCCTTTACATGACCTGACTGACAGAGGGTTGTGGGGATGATCACAAGTAAACATTCGGGAAGCTCAAAGACTTTACTGACTGGTTCACTCTTCACAGGAACAACTGTTTACAGTTTTGCATGATATATTCATACATGTTCCCAATCATGATACTGCTTTAGATTTCTTTACAGCTGATCAATGACAGTATTAAATACTTTTTAATGGTTTTAATTTGACAAAAAGAGAAATTACTTCCTCTTTTAGAAAACAAGTTCTACTAGCAAATCAAAATGTGTTTCCAATAGGACAGGTGAAGCCTGGATAAAGATATGACCCTTTTAGGAAATAACTAAGCACTTCACTGCATTTCCCTTTCAATTATTTCTCACTGAGTTATGACTGAAAATAGCAAAAAGGTACCCAAAGTTCGAAAATTAATATTAAATTATGACTTTGTAAAAACTGATTTTAAACTATTCTATCACAAATGCAGTTCTCCCATTCCTACTAAATTTCTTCTGGTTTAAAAGAGCTAAAATCCCACAAAAGCCATCTCTGAAATGATCAAGAACAGATTTCTGCTTTAAAGTTACATTTGCATAATTTAATGACATGTGAATTTTATTTCATTCAGAATTGTCTTAATATGTGCTCAACTGGATCATATAAATCTCCTGGATGCTATAAGTGAGCAAAAGAAAATTCCTTTACTTATCTTAATTTTAAAGGAATGCAGATATTACAGAAGATAGAATACTTTAGGCTTATCTAAGAGGCATACCTTGGTGCCTATCATTGAAATTTAATAAATAAATTCACTTCCACTTTCTTTACCATCAGTGATAAAATGAGAAAAACATTCCTTTACTAAAAATGTTTAGGCTAAATTAGTGTTGATAGATCTATAGCATTTGTACAAAAAACAAAGCAAACAAAAAAAGACCTTATTTTTTTCCTTATGAGAACACAATTCTTCATATAATTCTTTCAAAGATTCCAAACTGCTCCCCGACACAAGAAAAAATGTCTTTTTAACTTGAACACTCTACTGGTGATGCTGTTTAGTAGCTAATCAAAGACTGTGATTCCAAATGGAAATGAGGGTATGTAGTCTACAATTTATTATCAATGATGATTCTGTGTCAAAGACATCAACAAGGAAATGTAAGATTGGAAAGGACTTAGGCTAGAAGGGTGACGACAGCAAAGCAGATGAGGGACAAATTGAGTGCTTCACGGTTACCCATAAAATGTTAAAAGACCAGCAAGGGGGCAGCTAGGTGGTGCAGTGGATAAAGCACTGACCCTGGATTCAGGAGGACCTGAGTTCAAAGCCGGCCTCAGACATTTGACACTTACTTAGCTGTGTGACCCTGGGCAAGTCACTTAACCCTCATTGCCCTGCCAAAAAAAAAAAAAAAAAAAAAAAGACCAGAAGGAGGATTCCAGCATGTTAAATAGATCCTCTATGGAGATTTTGGGGAAGACACTGACAAAAACACAAGAGCATAAGAAGCTTGGAATACGCAGCAGTGGAGGGAGTATTTATATCAATGAGAGCACAAATTTTGTATACTTTAATAAATCTATGCTCTCATTGCTCTCAATTTTTAAAAAATTTTATTGAAGTATATGAAAATGTAAGTAATATGCCAAAAATACACTTCAATTTTCTTCAATAAATGTATCACCAAGTCCAGAATTCTAAGCCAACTTAAATATATCTTATACCTATAAACAAAGAAGTTTCAGGAATGTTTTAAAGATGTGACTATAATTACAGCAATTTTATATTTATTTTCCCTTTAAAATACTTCCCCTCTAAGGCCACCTATTCCACAAAACATTACAGTCTTAATGATTATGTGCCTTTCACGCATGGGTGTTTAATGAACAGTACTTGGTCATAATTTAAAATATGTGTCCCTTATCTCTACCTTTGGACTGACTTCAAAGTGTTACTTAGAAGCTGTTCAAGACAAAGGCTGTCTTACACCAAAAAGAATTCTTCCTACCATATAATTCAAATTTCATTTATGGTCCATGGTTATTATGCTGATATAAACTGAATCCATGATTCCATTGATATTTCTGGCTGATCATTGTGATAAAATAATGGGATTTAGCAGATACTCAAGGACCCACCTGGAGATTAATCTAGATTGATTGAATCAAGTGAGAGTGATTGACTGCTGATTAGCCTACTTCAAGTTAACTGGATTGTAAATGGGAATTTACCATTTAAGACATTAATGCTCTCTGTACTATAATAACTAAGAGCAGGCATTGAACTCTCACATAAGGGGAGACACTTATGAAGTCCAGGTACTGCACTGACTTGGGAGAGACCAAAAGAACGGCTATTGGCAAGAGCTGAGATTGGCTTCTTTTGGCTCCATTTCCCCACAATATCGTACCTAGGGACCTACAGGTTCCTGGAGATCTCTCAGATGAGACAATGTAGATGGCTGGAAGTTTTCATCCCACCCATCTCATTCTACACCTGGCTTCTATTCCCCTTCCAATATGCCTGATGCCATGGACATCTCAATCCCATGCATCTGATTAAGCCTGACTCGGTTTCCTCCAATATGTTCAGTGGCATGGACGTATATCCCATCCACCTATTTTAAGCCTGGCATACTGCATGGGCTGTATATATTGGTCAAGTGTGGGAATGCTCATATCCCATCAATTCTCTATTCTTATCTCAGATGTCATGATAAATACAGTGTTGGATATGGCCTTGACATCTGTTACCAATTATATTAGATTTTAAAATTTCTCATAATGGCATCACTGTATTCGAATTTGCATCTAAACTCTAGATGCATGAGAATCAAAGAACAGGATTCTCTTCATTTTTGTTTTATTTTAAAATTTAAAAAAATACAAAAAACATAGAATACAACAAATCCAATAATAAGTTTTTTGGTAACGAAAGGTCATACTGGTTTGCAGATACTTTATACAGTTCAGAGACAACTATGTGGACAATAAAAGCATAGAAAAGATTCACATATCCACCTCTAAGGAATTTCTTACATGTTAAGACTGATAGCCTGTCTTCTAAGCTCAAGTGTAAGAAATAGATGATGCTAAATATATATATTTTTAAAAATTGTAGAATTTAATCTGTGTTGTACTATCTTTTAATGTGGAATTTTTGTAGGAGTGAAGGCCATCAACGATACATCGCATCAGCCTTTTAACTTTGAAAATAAGTATACACATTAATTTTAAATATTTTTTGGACAGAAGGATATTTTGGAAGGAGGCTCTTTTGAAAGTTTTAAACATTAAAAAGAATGCAATATACTTTAGGCATGTACAGAAGCCTTGTTACAACAACAAAAAGTCTCATGTATAGTGTTCTCAGGACTAAGCTATACACCAGTGTGCAAAATGTAGCTGTATCCCCAAATTCCTTCAACATTCTAACTGGATTAAGAGGCTCCCTGAATTTCTTAAGAATCAATCTGGTAGCTAATGTTACTGGAGACAGTGTCTACTGAGTATAACCTTGGATAAAATATTCTTGTGGTAAAAGCCAGAGGTGAGATGATAATGATAAATCTTCTCCTGAACACATCCACTAAGATGAACTCGTGACATACTCGCAGTGAAATAGACCAGCCTGGTCATATTCACAAAAATTAGCCTGAAGAGACTAAACATATCAGCAGCCAAACTAAATAAAGCTTCATGCTTTAGCATATTAATTAGCTTATATAACTATATTCACCTACTAAACAGAGAAAAAATAACTTCCAAAATTGGGTCAATTTTTGGAAACGGAATGCACTTACCTTCTTCTGAGGAGGCAGTGCAATACAGAGAAAAAGAGAACAGATGCTTGGTAATATGTAGAACTAGGGGGTTGTACTTGGTATCTTACTTTAGAATGAAAAGTGTCTAAGTTTCTGACATAGGTTTTTGGGGGTTTTTTGGGGCAGGGCAATTGGGGGGTTAAGTGACTTGCCCAGGCTCACACAGCTAGTAAGTGTTAAGTGTCTGAGGCTGGATTTGAATTCAGGTCCTCCTGAATCCAGGGCTGGTGCTTTATCCACTGTGCCACCTAACTGCCTGGACATAGTTTTTATGTTTTTCCTAACCAACAAAATTAGGTAAATGATTCCAGGAAGCAAAGTAAGTTGTACCAAAATATCATATGTTTACTAAAATGCCAAGTTATAGAAACATTAAGTAACCAATCTAATTTGTCATATAATAATATTGGCTTTGTTTTTCCTTTTAAAAATACTGACCATACATTTTAGAAAAAAATGGCGATAAGGAAGGTTTGGAATAATTGTTATGGGGCAGATAGTTTATTTCAGTGTGAATTTGAAACTGCTTAATTTTCTACACATATACACACAGACATGGACATAATATCAAGTAATAGCCTATCTGGCAAGCTCCGGTTTTAATCACACAATTACAAAATGGAAAGTACATTCTGTACAAGCTGACACCACCATTAAATCAGGAGGCCTGTTGGCAGACTTGTTGACATTGCAAGAATTCCCGGAAAGCATTAACTCCAGCATTAATAAAACAGCAGTAAGTAGATGGCGCCTCCCGGGTGATTTAAGAAATAAGGTTACTGGCCTTGTTAAGCTCCCGCTTGATTTTCTCAGGCACAAACTGATCGAGGTAGCGTCTGAAGTGAAGCGCATCAATAGCGACAATCTCTGTGCAGCGCCTCTGCCAGTCATCCCTGGGATGAGGAGGAGAAGAAACAGAGACAACACATCTGTGAGTTAGGCTGCACAGGATGTAGACAGTATTTTTCTTCCAATTTACAAGCAATGATGTTCTTTCCCTCTCAACTGTGCCCTCCCCTTAAAAAAAAAAATTAAAACAAAACCCTGGTTAACAGATAGACACAAGCAAGTAAAACAAATTTGCCCATTGACCAGGAAGGACTTGGCCAATATTAACAAGTACTCCTTTCTCCTATGCTAAGTTAATTCTTAGGGTTCTCGGTAGGAGCCTTACAGTCACTGGGTTTGTAATATTACTACCTATTACAAAGAAGATTATTCTAAGAATACAAATGTTATGTAAAACCATATAAATGATTTGGCATAATACTTTACTACATCTTCTTATTTGTCATATTGACAACAAAAAAGCCATTTTCCAAACAGATGATAGTAATAGTCTGCATGGCAAGACCATAAATAACTAGTTAAGAAATTATTTTTAGAATCTTCTGAAACACACATATATTTATATTATTGAAAATACTGATTCTATAGTATACTAAACCTATTTTATATATTACATACATTTAAAACCTTTTTAGCCATGACCAAGGAGCTAAATTTGAAATCTGAAGACCAGGGTTTAAATCCTAGTCCAGGTCTGCGGCAAATGTGTGACCACAGGCAATAACCTCTTTGGGCCTCACTTCCTGGCTGTGTAAAAGGAAGGCACTGGGGAGGCGGCTAAGTGGCGCAGTGGATAAAGCACTGGCCCTGGATTCAGGAGGACCTGAGTTCAAATCCGGCCTGACACTTGACACTTACTAGCTGTGTGACCCTGGGCAAGTCACTTAACCCCCATTGCCCTGCAAAAAAAAAAAAAAAAAAGGAAGGCACTGGATTGGCCAGTCTCCAAGGTCCCATCTAGTTCTAAATCCCATTGATTCTACTTCTCATACTAGACGTCAAGTAGATTGGTTAGTAATTACATCACAAATATCATTTAACATTTAAAGGATGGTAAATCTTAATAAAACAACATAATTTTATAAAACTACACCTAATAAAAGAGGTGGTGTAACTGTATTTATAATAGATCAACCCAAGACACTATATCATGAATAAATCCATGGTTCAGATGGGCAATATTTGACTTAACTCTCAATGCTACCACACTGATTTATCTTTCACAAAAAAAAGATGCTGCTCATTCTGTCAATACTACATACAAATCCAACTCCAGTAAAATGGCATAAAAGATCCAAGGTTTCAGTGCTGATTTTGCAAATGGGATAAAAACAAGGTATCAAAGTCCATTGGGACTTGGTCATTAAATGCTATGTGATTTTAGGTAAATACTTCTCAGTATTCTTCACATGAAAATATGAAATAACTAAGAAATAGGCAGTTTCATAGGAGAACTGTGATGATTAACAAGCTGGTAAAGCACTTTGATTTTTAAGAACATCTCTTCACCATTTTTAGGCATCTAAGATTGACAGATGGTTAACTATACTTAGATATTTATATTCCTTCTGTGCTAATCAGGATAGGTTCTTTCTTGCTTAAGGTCCCTGTTTAATTTATTATCTTCCCTGCTTTTCCTCCCCTTCACTGGAAGATGAGACTTTCTGTTTTTACATCTAGCCTGAAATATGAAGGATCAAAACACATAGATATGCAAATAAAACAGCCCAGGGAATACCATGGGAAAAGTTTCATATTTATTTCCAACATTCTCTGTCAACTATGCAAACACCATACATAAAGTAAGAAATGTATAGCAAGACTTACCTTTCACTTTTATCATCATGGCTTCGGGCCCAGCGGTATGTTTCTGCATAGCCTGTGTATTCACTGTACTGTTCAGTACCTGAAATAATTAACTTGTTATACTTTCGCACGATTGTCTAATATCTGCCCTTCCTATTTATTAAAGGAGTTTGATTAATAAACTTACTCCTTCTTCCTGGACATTTTTTACTGGCAAAAGCAAATTTTAAAAGAAATACAGGTTTTGGGGGCAGCTAGGTGGTGTAGTGGACAAAGCGCCGGCCCTGGATTCAGGAGGACCTGAGTTCAAATCCGGCCTCAGACACTTGACACTAACTAGCTGTGTGACCCTGGGCAAGTCACTTAACCCTCATTACCCAGCAAAAAAAGAAAGAAAGAAAGAAAGGAAGGAAGGAAGGAAGGAAGGAAGGAAGGAAGGAAGGAAGGAAGGAAGGAAGGAAGGAAGGAAGGAAGGAAGGAAGGAAGGAAGGAAGGAAGGAAGGAAGGAAGGAAGGAAGAAAGAAAGAAAGAAAGAAAGAAAGAAAGAAAGAAACAAAGAAATAAAGAAAGAAAGAAATAAATAAAGAAAGAAATAAAGAAAGAAAGAAAGAAAGAAAGAAAAATACAGGTTTTTATAGACATTCCTCTTTACCTTTAAAGATAAATAAATGTAAAGAAAAGAAACAAACATACCAAACATTTCTGTTTATATTACCTATAGAAATAAAGGGCACAAACAGATCACATTGCTTATTCAACAAAGATGTAAATTCAATGTCTTGAAATTCCTTCCTTTTGAGAAAGAACATCAAGACATTCTTTTATAAAAGGCATTACTTGTACTTTAATTGCAGAACCTGAAGATTTAAAAAATAAGAAATTTTACACAAATACATTCTTTGCTAAGGAAAGCTAAATTATCATTAACTCTAGGAGTTGTTTATCAATAGGCAAAATACTTGGCTTTTGAAAAGAGAGGGAAAGAAAAACACATAATAGTACAAATTAACATTCATTTAATTAGAAATCACCCCCTCCTACAATAATATATTGATAAATGGTTAACTTCGGTTAGAGTCACAGATATATTGCTATTTAACTATAAAAGTTGTGTTGCTTGTTCTAGCTCCTATGAATAACACAAAAAAACACCAGACTTTTCAAGATAAAATTAGAATGTACTATAGCCTACACCCACGAAAAGCTGAAAATTCTAAGCAAGAGAGTAATTTTGACGAAGTGTTTTCCTATGCTATGTAACACTTTTTTAAAATACAAGAAGAGAAATAAAGGCAACAAGAAGAGTTACAAAAGAAGGTTAAAGGGGCAGCTAGGTAGTGAAGTGGATGAATCACTGGCCCTGGATTCAGGAGGACCTGAGTTCAAATCTGACCTTAGACACTTGACACTTACTAGCTATGTGACTTTGGGCAAGTCACTTAACCCTCACTGCCCCACAAAAGAGAAAAGAAAATAGAAGAAAAAAAGGTTAAAGATATTTGAACCCAACTGGCTTGATCTTATGCCCATGCACCATGTGAACAGAGAGTGAATCTCCTAGGTGCCTCTGATACTTCTATTATTGTTCAGAGCACCCTGAAAACCTGAAAGAGGTCCCTTCTGATCTGAAGAATCAAGGTACAGTAAGAGGAAACATTTATGGCAAAGACATTTTTGAAAGTGTAGGAAACACTGTATCCAACAACAAAAGGACAAATAAAAGAGAAAGGACTAAAAAGATAATTCTGATATGTTAACCACTGGAACCAAGATAAACACCAAACATTTAGTTTTTCTGAGGTCCAGGTTAACTCACCACTTGTTTGATTAGAATTCCTTGACATGCCTTTCAATACATGGGTTAACTGAGGTTAACTAATAGGATGATCACTGTGATAATCAAGGTCACCTTGGGAGTCTAGCAGAATGGAATCTGGACTTGCTCTCTCTAAAGTTTTTAGCCTATAAAGCAAACTGCCTCATAGAGGTGAACTTGTATTTTGTTTAGTTCATGTAAAGAGTTTAAGTTCTTGTGCTCCTGATCAAGAAAAGAGCTATATATTAGAGCAGACTTAATAGCCAAAAAAGAGTTAGGAGGGAACTGTTCTACCTACTCAGCTAAAGAAAACAAAGTAAGACTTTATGATTTTTAAAAAATTGATAGCATTATTTAATTAACACAGACAACTCACTTTGTACTCCTCAATGCTTACAATTTCTCTAAATTTAATAACAGAGTTAAAGTTGGAGAAGGTATTTGTCTCCCTTTTTGTGGTTCTGAGAAAGAAATTCCACTGTCCAAGTTAAGAATCAGGAACCAAAGGAGATAAAATCATAGGACAGAGTTCCACATTTTTTGTCTGGTGTTCAACAAGTCAGTTAGCTATTTTATATTCCTTAGATTCTGCCTACAAGTAGAAAATGCTTTCTAGTCAAATCTTCAAACAGTGAAAATTAATACTTGCCAAATTCTTGAAAATTAAAAACAGGTATAAGTCCAAAATATTACAAATTATCATTTCTGTGTCTCATGTTAGGATCCAATTTCATTTTTCCTTACTGAGGGAAATCAATGTTAGATCTCTATTTCTGCTGAAGTGAGAAATCAAAAATATGACACGATCTAAATAAATTAAATTCTTTGATTCCCTATTTAAGTACCTTTCAAATTATGCAGACTGCCCACCAAATACTAGCTGCTCTGAAGTCGCTTAAAATTCAAATTTATGAAGGAAGTGAAGTAGGGTGAAAATGTGTAAGAGTCAAGACAAGAAAGGGGTCTGAATGACCTTGCTCACAGATTTTTCTAGGGCTTGTGTAATTAAGGAAGTACACCTTTAATTTTAGACCATCAAAATTCTAGAAATAAGGAATTATATACCATGTGTGATTTTTTGTTCCATTGAGTCCATAGGAACTGTTCATTTTTAAGGAAGACAGATTCTCATTTCCTATTATGACAGAGAATGGGGCTTTTAATAGCCAGAAGAAAAAATAATGTACTGAAAAATATAGAATACACAAAAAGTTTCATCTTTGATAACATGCCTTTATGAAAACAATTTTCACTGGTAAAATTCATGTTGATAATGATGATGAAAGCTCTCATGTCTTTAAGTCAAAGTTATAAGATAAGGTGAGAAATCACTGCCGGAAAATGGTGAGAAAATCAAGGTATTTGGGGCAAGAAACTTGAGAGGTTGGTTTCTTGCAGATCATTTTTATACTGACTATTTGACATTGTAAAATTTTGGAAACAAGAGGATACAAAAGAAACATAATTCAAATGTTTGTGGAACAAAGTAGGATATTTTCAAATTAACAAAGTGCCACTTTGATGATTATTAAAATCATCATTTTCTGTATGTGTAATTGTGGGTCAGAGAGAGAAAGGGGAGGGGAAGGAGGTAGGAAGGGAGAGGAAAGGAAAGGAAGAGAGAAGATCAAAGACAGGGTGATGGGGGAAAGAAGGAAGAATGAAGAGGGAGGGGGAGAGTAAGAGAGAAAAGAGCCTTTCTGCTATTAATTACTGTAATAAAAAAGAATGAGCGCCAAAGTAATAATATTGGTGACATTCAGAGGAGCAGTGTGTTTGTATTGAGGTAATTTCTCCTGAAGTTTTGCTGAAATAGTGAGGAATTTTGAGCTTTCTGGGACTGTCAGTTGAATCAGCAGGCAGTCTGTCCATTAAGTGTATCCAAGTACGTGATTTATATGCTAACAAGGGAGAAACAAAAGAATGCCCATCAGGGTGCAACTCAAGACCTGATGGCACTGGAGCAGCTGGGCAGATAATGCAGAAGGGAATATGGAAGGAAGGAAAAGTTCTGTGGACAGAGTCACTCCAAAGGACTTACACATGCATCCACCTATTGCTCCCCTACTCTTTATAACACAAAAACAATGAGCCCTTTTCCCTAAATCAATGTTTTCTTAACTTATTGCTTATGGTTATCCTAAGAAGAAACCACAGCAAATAAGATAATAGAAAATAAAAGAAAATCACACACAGAAACGATAAAAAAAATCCTTGGTATCTCTGAATATCCACCTCACGTCTTTGTTAAAAGGATAACACTGTCTGGATGAAAGCACTTGCCTGTTTGCATGACCTGTTTCATATTCATTAAAAAGCCTGATGCCAACCAGATGCTCCACAATGATGTCAAATTTAATTTATTTCCAATTTCTCAGACTCTTCTACAATTCAAGCAGCACAGTCACAGCCATTAGCCCACTGAGTCAAGATACATCATTGAAGGAATGTAATTGATCAGGCAGATAGATTGTGGCACATGGTTAAGACTCTCCTAAGCAGCGAGATGGCAGAAAGCCAGGGATCAAATATGGATGATGAAATGGCCATTTCCATTAAGGGAACATCACATCACAGATATTAATTAGGCGGCACTATAATAAAGTAAAGTGGATTTTAAAAAAATGTGCTGAGTAAAAAGTCACCCTGGCATGTCCTTAGATAGCAGTGCCAACATCTCAGAAGATAAACATGTTATTAGTTCTACAAACTTACTATTTAAAATATTTTAATAAAACCACATTTAAAATAGAAACCAGAGACCCCTTTCAGTATATGTAATGGTGGTCAAGTTCAACTCATCTTCAGAATATGGAAAAGTTAATTATTTCTTAAAACATTAATAGGAAAAATCATATCCTTGACAAAATTATTACCAGAAGACACTCCCGGTCATTCTAAGACTTGTGTTACATGCCTATGTCAAAAGAAATCACAAAGAAATATAAATAGTTAACATTTTACCAACAAACTCATTAATACACAAATATAAATTTATGTTTGTCTATGGAAATCTTCCCTTCTAATGTTTCATTGTGGAATGGAGGTGATGCTGTTTTTGGAACAGATTTTAACAGTTTGTTGGCTCTGATGGGTCCTACAAAGTTAGAAAGAATTCATACATGGGACTAAAGATTTACTGTAAGCCTAAGCATTCATGGCCAAGGACAGTTACTTTTGGAGAGACTAACTACCAAGGTTGACCTCAAGGTGATGACTTTTCAGCCACACAATTCATGAAAACCATTTAAGATTTGAAGGGCTTGGGCATGAGTGATGCAAACAAAATCATAGATTCTTGAAGTATAAATTCACCTTCAACAGTAATTAAAACCTGAAAAATTTTAGTCTATATGTGAAATCCCTAGATGATGAAATGCTATAATAATGAAAATATCTATATAAACAAAAAGACTGACATGCCCAGACAGTCATTTTTAAAAATAATTGAAACAGAAAAGTTTCAACTCAGCTAAAGCTTTTGGGTTGGCAGTTCTTTACATTCCTTGTAATAGGATATGCTAGAAATTTAAAGTATTCAGTAATTCAATGAATAAACATCAACACTGTTTCTATGAGCTTAAATCAACTGTTTTCTTCTTGCTTTTCTTACTTTCTCTTCCTTCACACTTTTCTCCTTCTTATCTATGGTCATTCCAATTTACAGACAGGTAGATAGATCCCTGTATCATCTACATAAAATGGGCCATGAAGCCCAAACCTGGATAAGGAAGAGGTTGAAGAAATATGACTCAAGCCTAGGTAAATTTCCATTCTCCTCATCTAAACTATCTTTAATCCCAAACAAAGAACTTTAATCCAGATATTTCAAGACATTATCTGTAAAGATGCAAGACTTTACCAAAGTAAGAATACCACTGGAGAAGAAAGAAATTCAGTTAAATACAATGCAAATTCTAACAATAGACCACAATGACATTGGCCCCACTCTTGACATTTCTGTCCAATCTTAGATGAATTCACTTCACATTTTTTCTTTTTGCTTCCCATGTTATATGACAGGGTACGATAGGGTCTTACAAAAGATTTCACAGGACTGAAAGGAATAATTTTACAGTGGTTATCAAAACAATATAGGATAAGTCAGGACAAAGCATTTTGGGCAACAGGTGTTTTTTAGATGACAGAAAAAGAAGAGCATTTAGAGAAAGGCAAAACAATTCCCCTGAGGGCAAACTACAGATGGATCTGTGGCATAATATGGTTTGGGGAGTGCTATATGCCACTATAAAAATGTTCCAAAGCCAAGCTCTAAGCGTGTAGGACTGGTTTTGCCTCAGTCCTTCAGCTTTCTTCTTTGGAAACAGCTCCATTCAGGCTCAATGAAACTCTCCAGGGGATGGGCTGTCTCTCATTGTGTTTGGTGGAAGTAACAATAAACTAATTTTTTTCCTAGGGCAATTGTTAAGTCTCCTAAATCTAATCTGGTAAAATGGGATGGATTCCAGAAGAAATTGGAAAACTGCTTTTGTAGAAAATAGAAATACCAACTAATGGTGACTGATTATGGCTTTTAGTTGAAGACTGTTCTTTACAATGCTCTTCAGTAAAAGGCTTAAAATAGCCAGGGTGGATAGTTAGAAGTCTCTTAGGAACTCTGAGTAATAAATGACTTTTACTTGTCTTGTCAGCTAGCAGTTACTCACTTTTTAGCATATAATTCACCCCCCCCCCAAAAAAATCCTATGATATACTGTTTCCTTTGAAAAGAGGTTTAAATAGATAATATAATATTATTAAAAAGCACAGTACTAGATCATTGTTAACCTTTGACCTAAAATGGCTAAATGTTTTAGGCCCCATAATTAAACAAACACAAATGTATTAAATGCTTTCAAATAGATGCTTTTTCCTTTAAGCAAGAAAAGATAAAAACCCGAGTTTGGGGATAAGAGATGAAAAAAACCATAACAGGCCTATTAGCTGTTCCTCTTGAATCTGCCACATAAAATTGTTTAAATTTTTTCAAATATTGTAATTTCTATGCAACATCTTTCAATATCACCTCCATTAGGTACAAAATTAATTAAGTAATAAACATATTTACAGACTGACAATCAAACCTCTAAATATGTAACCTATTTCTTACAAGTGTATCAGGCAATTTATAAGCATCCTATTATTAATTGTCAAAACCTCAAATATAACTAAACTATGTTATACTCATTCTATAGATGGAAAAGTTCAGAAAGGGGTTAACTGAAATGATTTGTCCAAGGTTTGAAATAAATAAAGACTAACAAATTTCAGAGTCAAAAGTCTAAGGCTATGAATAAAGGATGAATAAGCCTTATACCAATGGCAGGGAGCAGTTATGAACTAGACTTTTATCTCTATTCTTGGTAGCTGGTCGTCATGAAAAGGGAAAAGCATCACATAAAGACTTTGCAGAGTCTGTTTAGCACTAACCTGTGATGATAAGACATTCATTGTGATCCAGCACCTCTGTGACAAGTCGTGATACAATCAATTCAGGATTGATTAAAAATCGGATTTCTTCCTGTACTAACCCTGCACTGGTTACACCCCCTCCAACAAAGCGATTTGCGAAATCCACCTATTAGGAATAATGCAGTTAGTTTTATATGCATAAATGGCCTCAAAATTAATTTTAATGAAATAAACAGTCTTTAAGGACCAATTTCCTCCTCATCCCCCCTAAAAAACCGGAAATTTCCAAACCATAAATTTGACCATGGAGGAAATATTGCAAAAAAAAAAAAAATGAGGAAGGTTTTCCCCCCAAAGATTCAAATAAGCATATTCTCTTTCATTTTGATTAGTTAACTTACCCGTTCAGGTCTCAGGATTCCAAACCATTATGGAGCTGAAAGCTAAGTTAAAATTCCAATCTATAATATAGGCTCTATTATATGCTTCTATGTGGGCCCCAGGAACACTATATAGAGGGGGTACTTTAATTGGAAAGCTTTATTTATGTATGGGTTAAGTATAGGTATTTGTACTTTATCCCTACTTTTCCCCTCAATTTCTCTTGTATGTATTTTAAATGACTTTCATAAAATATAGCTTTCTGTATCAGACAGCAATCAAATGCCTCATTGTCTTACAGCATTTTTAACTCAGTGATTGACCGTTCTTTATGCTTCTGGAGAAAATCTTTTAATAGGAATTTTTTGCCTTTCTAAATATAACCTAAGAAACCAAGGTCTGATGAATGTTACAAATCCTTAGCTGCCTACCACCTCCAAAGAACCAAGAAACCAGTACGGTCAAAACAAAACCTAAATGCATTATTTTTAAGGCAATTCATGTGTCTTTTATGGGAAATGATATTCAAAAATTCCATGAAGAAATCTGAGCTATATTCCTCTTCAAATTAAATCAAAGACAATTCTAGTTGTTGGTAGTACTCATATGATAATAATAGCTGGCATTTATACTTTGCTTTAAGATTTACAAAGGGCTCTACAAATATTATCTCATCTTATCCCACCAAAAACCTAGAAGGAAGGTGTTGTTATCATTATGTCATTGTCATCATCATCTCCATTTCAACGTATCTTCAGATATACGGCATAATTTGTTTTTTGCTTTTTCTATTCTATTAAGCAATTTAAAATAAAATTAGAATTTTAAGTTCTTGGGTTATTTTCTTAAATAGTGAAACAAAACCATGAATCTTTTATTTTCAGAGGAAAAAAGCTTGTGAAGCAACAAACCAACTAAGCAACTAAGGGATGGCAAAAACATAACCTTCTATCCTAAAGGGGCATTAGAAAAGTACTGAAAAATAACCATGTCCTAAAACACACACACACACACACACACACACACACACACACACACACGCACGGACAGTCTCAGCCTTCCCCCCATCCCCCCATCCCCCCATGCTTTTGTTTTGGAATTTTTCTCCTGTTTTACTTAGTCATTGCTGAAAGGAAGATAACGATTTAGCATTGTAATTGAACCTTCTCTTAAAAATAAATTTGTACCAATCAACAAGTATTTATGGTTCACTTACAACATACCAACTATTCTCTATATGGCTGATAGTCTCTGATTATGACTACCTGGTGGGGACTAAATTTTGTTTTTATTAGAACAGGGTACAAGACTATCAGAATGGAGAAGGTTTACATCCAAGCTGAGTAAACTCTAAGTATACTTCGGTATAAATTGACACACAACAAAAAACCATTTATGATACATACCATTTATTCTTTGAGTAAAAAAGCCAATAAGTACATCTAATTTTGCACAGAACCACCATATTCAACACAATAGGCCTGATAGCAGTGATTCTTTCTTGCACTATAATTTTTAAAATTATTGTACTATTTACAAAAACTACATTAATATGAGGCTCCTCTAATTCAGGAATATGTACAGCACAAGAAAACAACAGAAGTACTCTCCATATTTTAAGTGAGCTATTTTCAAGTTACTCTAAAGGGAAAATATATGTTCAGTTTTTTTTTAGCTTGTCAATTACAATTTAAGAAAACACAAGGAGTTAACTATTGCTAAGAGAGGTTTTGTTGTTATTGCCATTCAGCTAAATATAACTTTTATACAATATACAAGAAGGTTTCTACCACTGATTGTATAATACTCCCCCCCTGCTCTCTGGGGCATGGTATGGAGGGAGAAACAATTTAGCAGTGGTAGAAGCATTTAGGCCATTCTTTTAATCTACCTTACTTCAGCTTAGGGTCTCACGTGAACTCCAAAGACTCATTCATCTTTAATAAATTCCAAGGAAAAGGGAAAAATCCCCAACCCCTAAATGTTACTAATTCCTCTTTGAGTTGTATTGCAATAAAAGGTCAGCATTCCTGGGTGGCTAATTTGCAGCTGCTTCGCTTATTTCCAGTGGAGTGCTACCAAGGTACCTTATACCCCTGAATACAGCCCCAACGTCTCTCTCTTTCATCTTTTTTTATTACCACTCAAATCAGGACTCCCTGGGCCATTATACCACATCTGCTCTGGCCTTATTTGTCAAACTCTTGACCCTCTTAACTAACCCAGTTAACTTTCTGCCATTCTTTTGAATCCCTTGGCCCACGATCCTATGGTCACTCATTCCTTTCCAAACTCAACTCTAGTTTATCCCCTTTAATCCACACACCTTCTCTGCTGGCAGTATGGTAGTCACTTCTCTGATGAGGGCTAAACACAGACAGAGGAGGTCACTGAACTCAGGTGCTAAGTCCACTACAAATTAAGTGTCCAACCTCACCTGACCTTCACTGCTACCCACTGCCAATGCCAAACTCCTCCCTTAGGACTTTGATCTCACCCCTCTAGTCCCCCTGGAGCGTGTCCCTTTAATAGTGCCCTCTTTAATTCTTATCCTCTCTGTTACCCTTGTTCACAGATCTTCCCTCCCTACACCTTTGAAAGCTATCAGCCTGCATCTCTTCTCCCTTTCAGAGAAACAGCTGTCTACTCACTGCCTTCACTCTAACCTCCCACTCACTCCCCCGCTTCATGAAATCTAACTTCCATCCCCACCACTGGACAGAACTGTTCCAAAATCACCACTGATCTCTTTACTACTAAATTCAACATGTCTTTCTTTATCCTTATCCTTCTTGAATTCTATGTAGCATTTAATACTATGACCATTCCTTCCTTCTCCAAATTCTCCTCCTTGGGTTCTGTGACCATTCTGTTTTGCTCTCTTTCTAGAAGTCAGAACAGTCCTCAGTCTCCTCCACAGGCTCATCATCCATGTCTCGTGCCCTCCATGACTCTCCAGAGGATGCATTCTGGGTTCTCTTCTTTTTTTTCTCTCCTAGACAATCTGGAATTCATATTTACTCCTTATGGATCCAACTGTTGTCTTTTTGCAGCAGACTACAAAATCTATATAAACCTAGCCCTTCTCACTCTTTTCTCAGCTCCAGTCCTATACTTCCAACTACCTATTGCACACTCTAACTGCATGTCCCAAAGGTTTCTCAAACTCAAAAACAAACAAAAAACTGAATTCACTATCTTCACCCTTAACCAAGTTTCTCTTCCTAATTTCTCTGTTTAGGGCACTACCATTTGCCAATTCACTCAAGGTTTGCAAATCCTAGGTTAGCTGAGAGGCAGCATTATGCAGTGTATAGACAAGAGAACACTAGACCTGAAGTCAGCAAGATCTGGGTTCAAATTCCCACCTCAGACACTTACGCTTGTGTTCAAATCACTTAACTAATCCTGTGCCCCAGTTTCCTCATCTGTAAATGATTGAGTTGAACTTGATAGTCTTTGAGGCTCCTTCTAAACTCTACATCCATGAATCCTGTGATCCTCAACTCCTGCCTCGCTTATCCCCCTTCCCCATATGCAATCAGTCACCTCACTTCCTTCACCCCACCTGTTTGGATCTCTCACTTTACTACTAATGAGTCAATCCCTTATCACTTCTCCCCCTCAGGTTCTCTGCACCCCACTTCCCCCTTCTCTAATCTAGTCTACACATCACTACCAAATGGATATTCCTAAAACACAGCTCTGACCCTGTGACTCTCCCTGCTCAAGAAGATTTCAATTGGTCCCCACTGCCTTTAGGATCAAATACAAGTTTCTGGTTGATTGCTCAAAGCCCTTCACACATCTAGCTTCAACTTATCTTTCCAAAGGTGTTTACATACTGACTGTCCTCTCCACACCCTCCAAACAGGATGCTCTACCCTTCTACCTCTGTGCCTTTGTGGAGGCTCTGCCCCCAAGCTGGGCTACCCATCCAGATGGCTTTTTTTGACAGCTGTTGGTGTCCTCCCCTTCCCCCATCATTTTGGATTTGATTTGTACAGATCTTTTAGGTCTTCTCTGGGACCCACTAAAGCCTCTGCTACCACGCAAGCTCCCTCCCTCCCTGGGAAAAGACTCTCTCGTTTGCTTTTGCATCCCCAGTACCCAGCATGATGCCTGGCACATGGCAGGCACCTACTGTTTGGATTACAACCTAAGGAAAGTGGGAAAGCTGTGATGTTTAGGGCAAGGAATAATGAGCATCAACTTTATAATTGATAATTAAACATGGCCTGTCTCAGGGCATCGCAGGTGGCGCAGTGGCCCTGGATTTAGGAGGACCTGAATTCAAATCCAAGCCTCGAACACTCACACTTATTAGCTGTGTGACCCTGGCCAAGTCACTTAATCCTCACTGCCCCACCCCCCCCAAAACCAAAACTAAATAAAAATGAACAAAACAAAACACTGTGGCCTGTCAAGAAAGGAGGATAAGATATGTAGACCAAAAAAAAAAATTTAAAAAAGGAATTTCTAAAAGATTCAATCATATCCCAAATATCAGAGCTCAGGCAGTTAGGTGGTACGGGATATACAAAGAGCACTGGGCCTGGAACTCAGGAAGATCTGAGTTCAAATCTGGACAAGTCACTTCATAGCTTTGTGACAGTGTGTGACTCTGCTTACATTTTCTTCATCTGCAAAATGGGATAATAAAAGTATCTAACTCCAAGGCTCTTATTGTGAGAATCAAATGAGATAATAATTGTAGCACAGTGCCTGACACATAGTAAGCATTAGTATCAATGTTACCTATGATTATTTTACTTCTGTTTTTTGTTTTTGGTACTTTTGCAAGGCAATGAGGGTTAAGTGACTTGCCAGGGTCACACAGCTAGTAAGTGTCTGAGACAGGATTTGAACTCTCGTCCTCCTGAATCCAGGGTCAATGCTTTATCCACTGTACCACTAGCTCCCCCTACCCCGAATGATGATTATTTTTTTTTTTTAAGTGAGGCAATTGGGGTTAAGTGACTTGCCCAGGGTCACACAGCTAGTAAGTGTTAGTTTCTGAGGCCGGATTTTGAACTCAGGTACTCCTGACTCCAGGGCCGGTGCTCTATCCACTGCGCCACCTAGCTGCCCCCCAATTTTTTTTTTTTTTTGCGGGGGCAATGGGGGTTAAGTGACTTGCCCAGGTCACACAGCTAGTAAGTGTCTGAGGCCGTATTTGAACTCAGGTTACTCCTGAATCCAGGGCTGGTGCTTTATCCACTGCACCCACCTAGCCGCTACGAATGATGATTATTTTATACTGCTGGTTGGGAAGGGAAGAAAAGTGATTTAAACTGATTTCCCTCTTTGAAAAGCATATGAATTTTTAATTAATTCTAAAAGGCCATTCTAAAATAACCACAGTTTCTTCATACCTTTTGAGCAAAAAATACATAATAACTAGGAAAAAACCACAAAACAGTTAGTACCCATAATAAAACATCAAGTCATGCTCAAATATCTAACCTGTGCTAGTTGTTTAAATTAAGCCAGCGTAAGACCACAACCACTTTCCCACCCCTCAAAAAAACATTTCATTAAGTATTAGCCATTTTCCTGTAAAATCCACCACTTCACTAGTTTCTTTCATTAACACTGAACGTTTCTCAGACTGGATTCTTGTTCTGGTAGGGTTTGGACTAGATGGCCTCTGAAAGCCTCCTAACGCTGAGATTCTGTAAAAGGTATAATTGAGCGGACATGAGAATATGAAAATATATGGTCACCACAAATGAAAAGTTTCACGACGATGTGATAAGAGATAAACTAAATGGAAAATTTCTGATGTTCAATTTTCCTTTCCTAAAGTAAAGACGAATAAGACAGTGGAAAGGAATAGGAATAATGACTGTGAAATAAACTTAATCAATGTCTCTAAAAGGACAAAAAAAGACATCACAGAAAAGTATGCTCACTGCCTCAAAATAAAACTACTGCGAGATATGGGAGAGAGGTCCCCCTTATCAATCCGTTTTAGCTGACTGGATCTCAGGACCAAAACACAGCAGTCGGCAGCAGAGGAACATTCTCAATCTGGTAAAACAGCTGGGGCAAAACAACTATGGAGAAAAAGGAAAAAGAAACCACTTGCTGACAACTTGTTCAAGATTATATCCTAGAAACTCCACACTGTCAGTCTAAATCAGCGTCTGTCTGCACTGAGAGGCAGAGGCTACCCAGATCTGGGGGGTTTTCTGTCAAGCTTTTTCTGAATAGGCACAGATGAGAAACACAGAGGGTGATCTGGCCAGTATCAACATTACAAAGGCTGTCAAAATGACTCATTTTGTTGTTTCTCTTCAGTCATTATGTTTCACAAACTGAAAATAACTCAGGGTATACAGAAAAAGGGAAAAAATCCCATCACTCTCTGAAGTCAGCAAAAGAGAGGGACACAGACTGTTTTCTGGTATTATTCACCTACCTGTAGCATGCCTTGTCCATTTCCTTCTATGGTACCTTCATAAGTTACGTGTAAACCGAGTTAATTTTTTTTCACACCCTACAATTAAAAAGATTTTCCTTTAAGTCTGTGAAATAACTTTTCCCTAAATACAAAGGGCCTAGTACCATGTTTTTGTCTCTTTTCCCCCTTTTTTAAAACAAAGCCAAATGGTACGTGAGGAGAGAATAAATAAATCCCATATGATTTTCTCAGGGCTCTATTTTCATTAGTTTGTTAATTATATTTTTCTTTTGGTGAAAAGGAAGGCCCACAGAAATTCTGATGTACTGTATCTTTTATTCATAAGGGTTTTTAAATTGACTTACTGCCTTTAAGTCATCCAGAAAACATAATCATTCTCCCCTTTCATAAAGAACAGTCACTGACATGTTTACCTAGGCTGAATTTAAATGAAAACAAAGGATTGTTTGAATCCAGCCACATGTTAATATTATTTTTTTTGGTTTTTCATTTCTTCGGGAACTATAGAATTGTGATAAAGAGAAAAGACGACCTTAGCATAGGATATTGAAAAAGCAAAGTACGATGGTGATTAAGGGAGCCATGGTGCAGTAAGAAAAGTACTAGAATCACAGACTTATAACTGTAAGGACCTTAGAAGCCATCTAATCCAACTCACTCATTTTACAGATGAGGAAACTGAGACTGAGTGAGAATAAATGACTTGCCCAAAGTCATACAAGTAGAGAGAGCACCAGACATTGGACCTGACCTCATTTCCATTGGTTCCAGAAGCCATGTACTCTCCAATATGGGAATCTCCCATGTCAGGAGTCAGAAAGCCTGGTCCCATACCTCTGCTATGCTACTTACTACACATATAATCTTCATCTCTGACAGTTTATTTTCTCATCTGTTAAAATGAGAAGATTAAACTAAATTACCTCTAAGTTCACTTCTAGTACTAAACTTCTATCATTGTATACATAAGAACCAATTCCTACCTATCATTCAAAGTCCAAGTGAAACGATAACACCTCCACAAAAGTTTTCTTTATTCTCTCTTTCCTGATCCAAGTCAGTAATGACTTTTGCTCCCAACTTAGACATCACCCTGGTGTGTGCTGGTTAATATTTAACCATCAGCTCTCCCCAAATTTAGAAAAATTTGTGTACATGACACACCTTTAAGTTTAATGTGCATTATTAACATTTTCTCCATTACTTTCTTATTCTAGACAATCAACAAAACTAATACATCAAGCTGAGTTGTAACATTTGTCAATTTCTGAGGTGTAAATGTTCCACACTGAAAACTTAATCAACTCTTGTGAGCTAATATGAGTTGGTTCTGGCACACCCCTGATTACCTAATGTTTTTCTTCTGGCCTCACTTAAGTACTTACTCATGTACTACTTCATACTTCAGCCATCTATATGTGTCATATTCCCAATGAAAGTATTAGCTCCATGACGTCAGGGTCTACCTTAACTAGGCCTCAGATCTCTCTCAGAACCAAACACAACGCCTTGCGTCACAGGCACATAAGAAATGCCCTGATGACTTGGCCTGCTGAATGAAGCTCCTTATTTGTTGAAAATGACTAAGGACTGCATTTTCAACATCATGTAGAAGGCTACAGGATGGGCATATGACCAGAGCAGACAATCATTATGAATGTTATTGTTCTGTTTCCTCACTGGTTTCAATGAGCATCAAATACATGTACAAAATACCCTCTATGCAGGTGACCTTATAATACACAATGGACAAGCAGACCAAGAGATAACATGAGGACATATCTTCAACTCCAGCCTTTATCACTCTATTTTTCCAACTACTTTCTGCTAAGAAAGATATCACTGAAGAGACCTGAACAGTATGATTCAGCAAAATTAACTCGGGTTTTAGAGTCAGACCCTTGGAATGCTAATTTCCAACTGTGGCACCAATTTTCAATAGCTGGGGTTAATAGGCCCCCAAACTGTGATGCAGACAACCATAACATGGTATAGTAGGAAGAGATGAATTTGAAATTTGAGAATCTGGGGTGAAAATTCTAGTTCTCTACATTTACTACCCAATTCTCCTAAATTCTCAAGGCTTCCTTCAGTTTCCCTCACCTTATAGCTTATAGGTTTCCTTATAGCTCCCAATCTCCATGATCCTAAATCTTGCACCCCCTTTCCTCACTCAATTTCTGTCCTGCCTACCACTACGTGATCATCTACTTCTTATACTTAAAAGGGAAAAGTCTTATACTTGGTAAGCAACTGCAACTCCCTTCACCCCTCTGGCCCCACCCCATTAACAATCAACACTTGCTCCATGACACTTACAAGGGAACACAACCTTGATTCAGCATTTTGAGAAGTCTTTTCATCTCCCTAGGCCTTATTTATAAATTGGATACAGTGCTGAATAGGCCCAATTGACAAACCAAGTTTTCAAAAATACACCAAGGTAATGTTCTGTTATGAAGTGCAGAGGGGTCTATTAGTCCAGAAGAAATTTTACAAGATCTGCCTAGCGGCGATCTGAGAGAATATGCTCTGAGAAGAAAGGTTTTCTAGCGCTGCTGTCACGCCTGCCATCCTGACCTATTCTGGAGCGTCTGTCTGGAGTAACCTCTTTGGAACCCATGACACAATCACTCCGAGAAACCTCCAAATAATACCACAGGGTAATTCCTGGAGCAGCAAAACCCACAAAAGAACAGGCTGAGATTCATTTTCCAACCAAAGGCGGCTTAGAAAGTTGGAATGTCTGTCTTTCCACTCCTTCCCTGCCACACTGTGGTGAGGGAGGAGACAGCGGACCCTTTGGGGCCCCCTCATGTTTCAGCATCACAAAAGTGACAGGGAAAGCCAAGTTACTTAATAACAGCAGGGGCTCCCCTCTGTCCATTAGCCAGTGTTAATTTGTTATTTCTTAATAAGTCTCTATTTGAACTCTACACTAAGATAGCAGTATTTCACTTAAGGCAAAATATTGGCTATTTAACAAACATTCTATTTCAAAAATGCCATATTTTTCTTAAGCTACCCTCAGTGGAGTCCTTCTCTAGAAATGTTATCATTTTGATAGATTAATAATGATATCTATATATACACATATGAATATAAATATAAATGGTGTATAGCATTCACAGGTAAACTGCTTTATGTAATCTTTACAATGGGCAAAGTTTAAAAAATCCTTACTATGAACTGATTTCTAGGAATTAACATACAAATCAAAATGTCAAACATTTATTGAGCATCCAGGACTTGCAAAGTACACAGAAATCTCAGTGATGTAACATAATAGTTCTCAAGCTTAGCCTCGACTACACTCTTTAACCTAGTTTTGAAAATGAAATGCTAAAGCATGTTTCAATAAGGAGACTGACTGTCATGGTATAGAACTTGTCCAATCATTTCAGTGATAATATTCTACATCTGTGAAACATTTCACTACACCCATAGATTGTTATTTTTATAGCTTAGCACAATGCCTGGCACATAGGAGGCACTTAATTTTCACGGACAGGTTTACTGATTATTCCTCCCATCTTAGAGATGAAAAACCAAGTTCACATGATCAGAGAAGCACCAGCAGGCCTGAAGGAACCTCAGAGGTCACGTAGCTCGATACCTTTATTTTCCAAATGAAAACACGGAGGTTCAGAGAAGGTCAATTGACATGTTCAGCAACAAAGTGACTAAGCACAGGACAGCACAAAGATCTGAACCGAGATCCTTGGAATGAAGCCTCAGTGATTGTTCCACAGTACCACAACAACTTTCTAACACTAACTTTCGATAGTAGCACCAACTTTGGAGTGCTGGGATCATTTCTGGGAATGACATTTTAGAAATGATACTGATTAAATAAAGGAAATGAAGGATCTGGAAAAGCTACAGTAACTGGGGATGGTTAGTCTAGAGAAAGCAAGTGGCAAGACCACATAACAGCTGCAAAACCTCTGATGGCCCATTACACAGATGAACAATGCATATTTATATAGAACCCAGTGAGAAAGTCAGTACAAGTATTATGACGTCCATTTTGTAGATGAAGAAATGATACCTTGGATAGGTTGAAAGAGTCTTACCCAGGGACACAAAGCTATTATGCTGGGCCTTGAACTGGAACTCAGTTCTCTCCTAACTCTAAGTCCCACACTCTGTCTACTACACCAATAGTGTCAGATTCAAATAAAAATGGATTGGGGCTGCCTACTGACTTAGGAAGCCATAAATTCACACCTATATTATATTGTATTTTTATTTATTTTGTTAAACATTTCCGGATTGGGGGGGGGGGGAACCACACCTCCACAGTACATTGGGCTGCCTGACAATAGATCAGACTTACTTATTTAGAGCTACTTCAGAGAACAAAATGAGGAAGAGCCTTAAAGCCACACTAAGCCTTTTAGAACTGTGTACGAAGGAATTTATAACAAATATAGAGCTATCACAAAATGGCACAGCCCATTTTATCAGGTGTGTATGCACATCTATATACACAGACATGATCATCTAGTCTTCATCTTGAATACTACTATCATTAATGGAGAGTTTACACCTGTAGTGCACGCGCGCGCGCGTGTGTGTGTGTGTGTGTGTGTGTGTGTGTGTGTGTGTGTGTGTGTGATTGAAAGAACGAGAGGTAGCAAGGCATAGTGGCCTTGAAGTCAGGAAGACCTGGGTTCAAGACCTAATTCCAATAAAGATTTGTGATTCTGAACAAGTCACTTAACTTCGGTGCCCTAAGCAACTCTCTAAGATGATACATTACAGAGAAAGTGCTGACCTGAGTGGTAGAGTTTCCTCACCTCATTTCACTGGTATTCCCTATACCAAAAAGTCACAGGCCACTCCCTATTCCTACACATAGATTGAGCTGCCTCACAAGGTGTATACATAAACACCATCGATTAATCAATAAGAATTTATTAAGTGTATAATCAAACATTTGGGGCAGCTAGGTGATAAAGTGGATAGAGCACTGGCTCTGAAGTTGGGAGGACCTGAATTCAAATCTTACCTCAGACACTTACTAATTGTGTGACCCTGGGCAAGTCACTTAACCCCGACTGCCTCAAACATCTGGGGCTATCTCCTGTCATCCTGATATATATCTTGCCACTGGACCCACTGGAGGAGAGAGTGAAGTTGGTGACCTTGCACAGCTCTCCCTCACTTAAATCAAATTCACTGTAAATCATGACATCACCTCCGGATGTCATGGTCCTCTTTGACAATGAAGGACAAACAACAAAAAAACAACCATTTATTAAACACCTACCCAGTGCTTACTCATATAAGTTAGTGTAAGCTAAATGCTTACCCCAAGTGCTGGGGATACAAAAAAAGGCAAGAGCATTACTTGCCCTCAAGGAGTTCAAAAACTAATAATGTGTATGTACACACACACACACACACACACACACACACACACACACACACACACACCCCCCTGTACAACAAACCTTGTTGGTCCAAGGAGATAGTGAGCTGGGCCTAAGTCAGGGAAGAACTGATTTCAAATACAACTTCTGACATTTAGTAGCTGTGTGACAAATAGCAAATCATTTCATTTGCCTCGATGTGCTTAATTTTAAAATTTGGATAATGATAGGGTTGTTGTGAAGATTCAATGATATATTTGTAAAGAACTTAGAATGGTGTCTGGCACATAGTGGGTGTTTAGTAAATGATTATTCTTTGTTACATATGCGCATGTGTATATATGCATACACATTCATAATAAGCCATATATCAATAGAAGTTTCAAGAATAGGCTGAAAGCCATTGGTCAGGAATGTAAGAGGGGATCTGGGCATTCAGTTGAAGACTCCATTGGATGAATGCTCTCTAAGGTCTTTTCAAACCCTATCATTCTAAAATGCCTTACTTACTTAACTAACCTGCCTTTTCCTGTAAGGCTGTTCAGTATTCCCTCCTCTTTCTTTATTAATCACTTCAACTATTCAACCACGTCGGAGCTAAGTGATCTTTCAAACCAACCTCAGTATCACCACCTCCTGGCAAGAAGATTCCTAGTCCTTCAGGGGCCCCATCCTAATGTAGGCAGCTGCTCCTAGAAGCAATCCCCTTTCATCACACAATTCCAAGCAGTGTTAATGAGGGCAATTCCAGTGACGTGATGAGAGCTACTTTTACAAATGTAAACTTCAATTAATATCGATGGATAATAGTGAACTACATAAGCAAAAAGCATTAGCACAGACATAATGGTGACAGCTATATAGGACTAGATAGATAAACTTTTAGCCCAAAATACTTGTGAATTTAATGCCTATATAGTTTTATATACTACAGGCATTAAGAGAATAGCATTAGGGATACTCTTCAATAATGAATTTTAAAAATTTGGTTTATTCACATATCCGTGTGTGTGTGTGTGTGTGTGTGTGTGTGTGTGTGTGTGTGTATATATATATATATATATATCACTATATTTTGTAATATTTAATTATTTTAAATGATTCTACTCTACAAATAAAATTGGACCTCAGAACTTATGTAGCACAGCCCATTCATTACCCTTCGCTCCATTCCATATAGGTAGCCTCAGATTTTTTTTTTTGGTGAGGCAATTGGGGTTAAGTGACTTGCCCAGGGTCACACAGCTAGTAAGCGTTAAGTGTCTGAGGTCAGATTTGAACTCAGGTCCTCCTGACTCCAGAGCCAGTGCTCTATCCACTGCACCACCTAGCTGCCCCAGCTGTGTCTTTATATTCTGAGCATCTGAAGGTCCTTAATAATAATAAAAGTCCTTAATAATAAATGCTTCTTGAATTGAAATAAAAACAGTGAGTGCAAGGCTAAAATGATAACCTTCCAAAGCTAATATTCCTGAATTAATATATTTATTCTGCTAGGCAATTTTGGATAATCACACATTAATCAGATAGGTCCCTGCTTTTTAGGGATCTAACTGTCTAAGACAGGAGACAACATTTATATATTTGTGAATATATAAATCAAGGCTGAATGACCTAAATGCATGATAGCACCAAAAAGTATGGATGTTCATAGGGGGGAGGTATCATTTCTGATTAGAGAATTATGGAAGGCTTCAAAGAGGAGAAGGCACCTAAGTCAGGCTTTGAAGAAGAAAGAGGTAGGAATTTGAAGTGAAGGAAAGGAGAGTTTATATTCCAACTGGAGATAATCATGTGAACAAAGGTAGAGAAATATTAAACTATAAGATATTCTTAGGAACACTGAGCAATCTGGTTTAGCTGTCTAAAAAGAGGAATTTTGGGAGAAGTCTGGAAGGAAAGGTGAGGGCCAGATAATGGAAGATCTTGAATACAAGACTGAACAATAAATCTTTAGTCTATAGGAAATGGGAAGCCAAGGTATTTTAGCGAGGAAGTGACATGGTCAAAGTTCTGCTTTAGGAAGACTGACCTGAGAACAACAGGGGTGATAGTAGGTAGAAGTAGTCACGGAAGCAATACTAATCAGGATAAGATTGCAGTGGTCCAGGAAAAAGATAATGGGGTCTAGATTTGGGTTGTGGCACTAGAAATTGTTAGGAGGTAAAAGATACTACCACTATCAGAAACTGAAACCCAAATGGATTATGGGTTGGATGTTGGTGGAGAGGAGGGGGAGTAAAGGGACCTTGTAGCTATATTCTATGATTCTATGACAAGAGATTTTTTAGACCACGTGCTAAATGGGGATGCTACTGATAGACATAGGCAATAGTCTTTACCTTTCCCATTCTGGAAAATCTTGAAGACTCTGTCTTGTAAATGTCACCAAGCCAGTAGGTTCTACAAAAGCAACAGAAGAAAATGCACAAATATAAACATACCACAAGTTTCAACTTTAAGAAGTTTGTTCTTCAGATCATGAGTAGGCTTAACAGTGACAATGGATCTGATCAGGGAAGCCAATAACAGCAGAAATAGTGTAAGCTCTTCCCTTTAAAATATTGTCATTTTGAAACTCTTGCTTTCTAAAATTCCCTTCCACAGTATAACTTATTTACAAAAATACTACACGAAATAAGTAATCTATAAATAAAATCAAGCAAAAAGAGGTCCTAAAAATGGGGTTTGGTTCCTAATACTATTCAGAATTTTTAATTAAATTCTATACTAGGTTACAGTTTTTAAGAGGTACTTTTGGGTCAAGGCAGGTAAATCAAAGCCTAAAATGTATGAAATTCTAATAGCTGAATAGGAATGCTGATTCAAGAGGTTTGTGAGAAGAAAGAAAAAGGATCTATCCTAAAGAATCCAACAGCTTCACAGTAAATGCTACTTTACAAGAGATGCCCCTTATGGTTTTAAGAAGTCATTTCTGAAAAATCAAGTGACAACCTCAAATATATCATCTAGATTAAAGGTAATTAAGTTGATTCAAAGAGTGGAATGAATAAACCCAACCATTTCAAGTTATCTTCTACTGATTTTTTTTTTTAAAAAGCTTTTACACAAGGAGACATGTCAGAAACTATTAACTATAATGGAGGTTGAGCCCCAATAAAGGCTTGCTAATTTTCCATTCCTAGTAAGTTTTCTCATTTTAAAAATTCCCAATCACAAGCAACCATATCTCAATAACTACAAATTGAAGTTACGTTGTAAAATTCAATTTGTGAACATGGTTAAAAAAAAGTTCTTCAGAAACAAACACTGTCATTTCTTTTTGGTAGATGAATGAATAAGCTTTAAATATTTATATCTATAAAGAGTAAAGTAGGTAATCAAACTGTTCAATCCCTGGATAAACAGACTTTTTAGATACTAATATTGTTCTGTCATCTATCTTCCTTGTCATTTAATGGACAGATAAGAAAAAATAAGTTGTAACTTTCTACATTAATACTAAGATAAAGAGAAACTTATAGAGGCATATAAACTGGCAGAGTAAGTCCAAACAAAGTCAGGACAAAGTCATCGATGAAAGTACCAAAAGAGACACATAGTATCAAGCTCATACAAAATGTACAATTTCCTCTAAGGAATATATTTTATTTAATCAATTTTTAGTTTTAAAAATGACTAAATTATACATTTTAAAATAAATATAGTATATAATACTAAAACTTCAATTTAAAAAATCTTTGATATTTAGAAGGTACTTCTGGATCTTTTCATATCTCAGGTTTATCACTGAGAGGTAACAAGCATTTAGTGAGTAATGGATTTTAATTCTAGCTCTAGCAATTACTAATTGTGGGACCTTGGGAAAGTTACAATCTTTTTAAACTCAGCTTTCTTATTTGTAAAACAGACACAACATCGGCTCTGTCTACCTCAGGAACTAGCTTATGTGAGGATCAAATAAAACAATTTATGAAAAAACCACTTTCTTTACTGTTTTTGTTGTTCAGTCATTTTAGTCGTGTCCAATTCTTTATGTCCCCATTTAGGATTTTCTTGGCAAAGATACTGAAATGGTTTGCCATGTCCTTCTCCAGCTCATTTTTCCGGTGAGGAACTGAAGCAAACAGGGTTAAGTGACTTGCTCAGGGTCACAGAGCTAATAAATATCTGAGGCCAGATTTGAATTCACAAAGATGAGTCTTCCTGACTCCAGGCCCAGCATTCTGTCTACTGTACCACCTACCTGTCCTTTAAATACCGTAAAATACTATAAAAATGTAGGAAATTATCATTGTGTGTAGCTACCCAAATTACCTATTAACAGAGAATTCTAGTTAAGAGGGAAAACAGTTTTTAACATAAAGCATTGCTTTGAAAAAAAATTAATGGTGTTGCCTGATTAGTGGATTAGGATACAAAGTGGTTTTTTTTTTTTTTTAGTGAGGCAATTGGGGTTAAGTGACTTGCCCAGGGTCACACAGCTAGTAAGTGTCAAGTGTCTGAGGCCGGATTTGAACTCAGGTACTCCTGAATCCAGGGCCGGTGCTTTAACCACTGCGCCATCTAGCTGCCCCAGGATACAAAGTTTTGATCCAATTGTTCTAAACACTGCTCTATATATCAGACACTCTTTCTACTCTCATCACCCTATTTTCTCCTTAGAGTTGCATGACATTAAGAACAAATCTTTCAGACTACAATTTCTACAAGAGATGCAATAAATGTATAATGAAAAACCCTAAGAATTAAACATCTAATTCCAAAATCCATAAGTTCTAAGGATGAATTTAGTTCCATTTTATTAAATTCTGAATAGTGAAAACAAGGCATTTGGTAGAGTTCGCTTTTAAAAGATTTCACATTCTATGGTCCTAGAAAAAAAAATTTTTAGTGTTTCCCCAAAATTACTTGAAATGTTAAAAAATAATAGTTCCTTTTGGAAGGCACATAATTTACTCCATTTCCCTAAATTTAGAATTGTTTAGTTATAGGAATGGGGTTTATTTTACGCAGATTTAGAAAATCAGAAAAATACATATTTTTCTCAAAGAGATGAAGGACAGGACTGGACCTGTGATTTCTATGATATGGAGGAGGATCCCCACATGAAGAACCTCCCTCTACCAAGGCAGGTCAGCACCTTCCCTGCAAATTACAGTCTCAGCATGGCAGCTAGGTGGCACAGTGGACAGAGCACCTGCCCTGGAGTCAGGAGGACCTGAGTTCAAATCCAGCCTCAGACACTTGACACTTACTAGCTTGTGTGACCCTGGGCAAGTCACTTAACCCCAATTGCCTCACCCAAAAAAACCCACTACAGTCTCAGCTTCATAAAGCACTTGACTAGTTAAGGAATTTGTCTGGGGGGGTCGCACAACCAGTGTATGATCAGAGATGAGATTTTTTAAAAAATTCATTATCACTTTATTTTTAGGTGTGAATTCTCTCCTCTTACCTCCCTTCCCTCCAATTGAGAAAACAAGAAAAACAAAGCCCATTACAAACATATCCAGTCAAGCAAAACAAATGCCTACATTAGCCATATCCAAAAACAGAAATGAAGCACAAGTCCCAATCTCTACTCAGTCCATCACTTCTATTTGGAGGAAGGTGGCATGTTTCATCATGAGTCCTCTGCAATTGTGGTTGGTCACTGTGTTGATCAGAGTTCCTGAGTCTTTCAGGGCTGATTGTCCTTATAACATTGTTTGTTAGTGTATAAATTGTTCTCCTGGTTTTGCTCACTTTCCTTTGTACCAGTTCATACAAGTCTTCCCAGGTTTCTCTTAAGTCATCTGCTTCAAGATTTATTACAGCACAATAGTATTCCATCATATTAAAAATACCATAACTTGTTCAGCCATTAGCCAATTGATGGGCAGCCCCTTAGTTTCCAATTCTCAGACACTACCAAAAAAGCTGTTATATTTTTTGTACATATGAATCCTTATCCTCAAGGAAAATATTTTTCTAATAAAATGATAAAAATTTTACTTAGTTCTGTCATCTTTGAACCTACACATGGTTATATGTTTCTTGCTACTCATTTTATTTAGTATAGAGCATACCATTGACAAATACAAAACCTATCAAAGTAGCTTACAGGTTTCAGTGCAATCATATAGATCCTACCATTAATTCCTTCAGTAACAAGTGAATAATCTGCCTTGGCAACATATGCAAGTTATTAAATATAAAGCACCTACAACAACAGGTGGGAAAAAAAACACACTAAAAAAAAGAATATAAAACTATAGCTTTAAAATGACCCAATAAAATGGTAAACCTATGCACAGGCATTATTATGGAGCATGTACATTATCCGGCTCCTTCTACTCTTCTCAATTAACCCAGGTGACCCTACCAAAACCTTAAGAGAAACCTGATGACCAGCAGCTAAGCTTTCCCCTTAAAATTTCTCTTAAGGGGGGCAGCTAGGTGGCACAGTGGATAAAGCAACAGCCCTGGATTCAGGAGGACCTGAGTTCAAATCCAGCCTCAGACACTTGATACTTACTAGCTGTGTGATCCTGGGCAAGTTACTTAACCCTCATTGCCCCGCCCCCCCAAATAATAATAATAATAATAATTTCTCATAAGAAAAAACAACTGATTTCATCAACAATGGTTAATTATCATTATGAAAATCAACACGATCACTTTTAAGTGGCCAAATATAGGTCACACTCCTAAAGTGATTTTTTTTTTTTGTAAGGAAAAAGATATATCAGCAAGTGTACCCTGAAAAATTATACCAAATTACCATATTAAACACACACTCAACAGCAATGATTGACCTATCTGGGGGAAACCTTTTTCCTAAAAGTAAATAAATAATATCCTGCCATTCTAAAATGTGTAAGCACCCAGGACTATAAGGCAGTGGTAGGATGTTGAGTAGAAGTCAGACTTGGAAACATAGAGGAAATAAGGAAATTTTTTGAAAATCTAAGACATTTGAACTTATACTCAGTGTCTTTATATTAAGATTCTAAAAAGTCAATAAACTATACCCATAAACATGAATTTCTCCAAATTCAGCAGTTTTCCAGCAGACTCTCCATATCTGGTCTCACTGCATTTTTGTGAGATAAGAACACTTTCTAGCAATTCCTATTTTTGGGGCTTACCTCATATCCTCAGACACTTATAACTCAGGAAGGTCCCACCCATATCAAGTATAAATTTTTTGTTACATCACTGATAGGGAGATGCTACTAATGTGGTTTAGGGAAAAAAAATCTTGCTACCTCTCCTCTCCCCTTGTCTGCCACTGCAAATGTTTGTGGTGAAACAGAAAATGTTCCCTCACTTTCCTTTAGGCCCCTTGAAATCCTATCCTTACCTTCACCCTCTCCATCCAGCTGCCATCTATAACATGGATCTTGCAAACACATTAGGCCTGGAAATAGGTGCAAAAGTATACCTACTATTATCCTATTTGCTCTCCCTGACTATCCCAAACCTGGGCTAGGTCCAGGATTCTAGGCTAAGAGGGCTAACTTGCTCCCACACCCAGACTAATGAAAAGCTCCCCATCTTTATCCCATTTAAGGGATAAGACAAGATTTGGACCCTAGAATTTTAGGATTTTTGCATCCAAGGAGGAGACTTGACAAAGATACCCTTTCCACATCCATTAGCCTTCTCTTACTCCAAGGACTGCTTCATTGCCAAGTCTGGAAAGCCCACTACACAAGTAAGAACCAAAAGCCATGGAAATATTTCAATCTATGACAATGACTTCTCAAGACCTACCTAGGCAGCTTCCAGTAGCAGTTGTGAAGCATCTCCCTACAAGTGAGAGACCCATGGAGCAATACAAAAGCTGAGGTCTTTGAGTAGGAGAGTCCCAAGGATGACCTCCTAATATTCTCCAAATAACTCCTCTCTTCTTCAGATTTGGGGATAGGAAAGGGAAGATTTTTGAGAATTGCAGTGGGATCCTATCTCTGAGGGTCTAGATTTGGGGTGCAGGCAGTTACTGAGAATTTGAAAGCAGAAAGGCTGTCTTTATCTTTCAGCACTGGACAAAAGATGTCCGTATGCAAAGACTCCTCCAACTTTTGTGGGGGTCAATGAGGAAAACAACTGGGTCTATGACAATAAAAGCACCATTATAAACCGCATTAAGTTCTTGGATAAGTCAGAGATGGAGGAAAGTGTGGCCTATATTCAAAGCAATAAGGTCTATGTACACATAATGACACCCAAAGGTAAAAAACAAATTACTATTCAATTATTATTGCTGGCATTTTTTACTTTTTTTCTATTAAAGCATCCTCACAAGTCATTCTCCATCAGAATTCATTAGCACCTTTCACTGAAAAGACCATGCAAAACCAAAATGGATTTACTTTTCTCTGTGACTTTTCTAAAGTAGCAGAAGAGGGTTTTAAGCTTCTCAGGCTTCCTCGTTGATCTTCCTTCAAACAATCTGAAAGAGACAATAAAAAGAGCCCCAGATTAAAGATACTTGAATGGTGGAGGCAAAACTCAACGTATCACCTAAATTCACACAGACCTCTTTACCCTCTTATAACAGAGAACCAGAAAACTAGTTTATTCTAAGTAGCAACTGGAAAGGTTGGACATCAACCATAACCCAAGTTTATGGGAAAATATCAGGTCACAAAGTAGTTTTTCCCAGTTGTAGACCTTAAAGGCAACATGGTTTAAAGAAAACTTCATACCTGGGCCAACTCAAAGTCAATGAAGGGTACTACCCACAAATGATCATTTCTCCCAACTAGTGACCTATAAAGGGCAAGCTGCATTTGCATTTCCTAATACCAGGAGTCTTTTAAAGTGATCAAAACAAATGTCATCACTACGCTCTGTAATTAAATTGTCTTGGACCAAAATGTCCACATCTGGATTTTTTTTTTTTAAATGTGGCAAGTAACAGTGCCTTGAACTACATTGCTTTTGGCAATTAAGCAAATGTATTTTTTACATGGTAACCAAAACATAGCGTGGCTTCTCGCTTCCAGCAACCTGGACTGGTACTACTTAATGTGGTTTCCTTCAAAATGACATGGCATTGTTATTGCTAATACATAATGCAATTTGTCCAGAGGAAATAGCAGTGGGAGCTTTGGAAGAAATATACCCTGAGTATATAGTTCACTAAGTGACGTCTAATCAAGAACAGCCTTTTGGGCTTAAGATCATGTTTTTGAAAAACATTTTTTAAATCTACTGAGGGTCACTGGGAATAAAACTGATGTAATGGCATCCATTTGTTTCCATGTTGTGCATCCTGGATTTAAAACCAGAAATGCTCCAGGTAAAGCCTACTTTCTAGGGCTGAAGTAAGTTATCTTCTATAGTTAGAAGAGCAGGCTTATACAATTTCAAAAGAAATGAGATGATTCCATAAGGAAATCCTGTTTAGCCAATGAAATGAATTAGGAAAGGGGAGGGGAAAGAGGATAGGAAGAGAGTGATGAAGCCTCCCCACATGAGCGTTAAGGTCTTGTCTGAGAAAAAAACTAAACAATGGTCAAGAAAATATACAAAATTAGTGAATAAAGCCTGATTTTTTAAATTAATAGATTAAGTTATCTTGGATATCCTTTTTATTTAAGTAACTTTTTCAAAAGGCATTTCTGTGGTAATTTTACTGATCTAAAACAATTCTTCTAAAATTCTGGACTGCTTTATCTACTCTAAGGATCTGATTGATTGCTAAAGAAGAGTTATTTCACTGCACAGGTTTGGATTTGACTTAATCTGTACCATCAGAATAGCTGAAAAAAGCAGAGTTTGCAACAAATCATATTAATATTTAAAAGTAAAGCAACAGCACTATAGTTTAATTGAATATCTAAAAAATGAGTAATAATGTACTGAATGGTTGTATCAGGACCTGTTCTAGAGTACTTTTTTTCCATTTTTCCTATACAGTAAGATAAATCAGGTCAGATTTAAAAGTCAGCTATCCAATTCTCCCCACCAAAGGAATTGTGGTATATGATTAGAGAGGGAAAAGCAGCTGTTATATTAAACAGCATAAATCATTATTCTCTCAAAGCTTATTATCTTAAAAACAGTAAATTTATAATTATTAAAATTTTAAAACCCATGTGCTCTCCACACGGGGCTTGGTATTTTCTATGTCCACACAAATTAATAATTTCAGGAGGCTCTGAGATAATAAATATGTCACTGCAGTGATAAAGACTCTACTGGCTGTTACTGCCATCCTTTACAAATTATGACTTTGCAGGTCCACTCCTGACTGATGTAAATTAGTGAGCTTTCCCATTTACTCTTCTTATTGGTTTTCATGAGCCTAATTCCAAGCCTAGCCATAACTTTATCTTCATTTTCTTCTATTCTTGATTGGCCAATAACATTCCCTCCACCCCCCAATCCATAGGGAGAACTGTAGGATCATAACTTTAGAGATGGAAGTGACCTTGAATGTTATCAATTCCAATTCCTTCATTTAAAAGATGAGGAGGGCAGCTAGGTGGCGCAGTGAATAGAGCACCGGCCCTGGAGTCAGGAGTACCTGAGTTTAAATCCGGCCTCAGACACTTAACACTTACTAGCTGTGTGACCCTGGGCAAGTCACTTAACCCCAATTGCCTCACCAAAAAATAAAAATAAAATAAAAAAAAGATGAGGAAACTGAGGCAGTAAGGGGTTAAGGGACTTGCTCAAGGCCACATAGCTACTATATCTATGGCAGATACTCAGGAAGACTCAGGTCTTCTTAACTCAAAGTCCTATTTTGACTGAAAAATTCAATTTATTTTATTTATAGTCAATCATCTCAAATAGCAGAATTAAGACATTGTTGCTGTGGGGTTTAAGCATATCCTCCTTATCTATTTAAATTTGCCTAATGAGTACAATCATAAAACAACATAAAAACAATGACCAAAAACCAAAAAACTCTTACAACAAAACAATTTTATGCTTTCAGTAGTTTCCTATTTATAGCCTTCAAGTTTGGGTTTTTTCTTTGCCCTAGGTATGTGTACTGCTTGCAGTAATAATTTATGAAGCGGGAGGCTCAGCATGGCTCAGTTCTTTTGCATCACTAGGTCAATTTGGAAGATGTGACTAACAGTTAAGTGTCAATATTCATTCCAGGAGTTACTAAGCACCTACTATGTGGCAAGCACTATGCTCGGCAGGAGGATACAAATACAATGAAATAATCTCTAAAGGAGATTAGAAAATGATGTGAATAGGAAAGATTAATCAAGCAACTTTGCCTTCCTAACAGAAGCTTATTCTAAGCTGAGAACAGGTTGGAAGAAGGGTCAGTCATATGTCCTTATTAATTGGTATTGCTTTTCTGACTCAGGGACACACTCATGCTGAAAAAAGCAATTCCCTCAGAGGAATATATAAAATTAATGAAATATTATTCTTGGCCCCAAATCATGCATGAAAAAGTTAAGGATTCATTCCATTAAAGTGTACTGTAAATCAAATACAAGTACAACCACCTCCCTTTTAAGCGGAAGTAATTGATAAAATTCAACTTTAAATTTTCAGCCAGGAAGCCACTCTTTCTCTTATAAGATGTTCTGTCAAACAGCTTGGCCAGGACTTCAATCTAGAAATGAGGCTGAGAGATGTAAAAGCCGCCCAGGGCAGACCACTGCAGCAACACACAATTTATCTTTGCCCTTCTGGGTTCCAAGCAATCTCAACAACATCAATGCTAATCAAATTGGAAGCCTTTCTATGGATGTTTAAGTATTCTGGGACACTGAAAGGCAGGCAGAGGAGAAGGTCAGGGGTATTTAACATAACTAAGCAGGACTGTAAGAGCACTATAATAAATAAAAGGAAGACTTATTCAATTTATTGACGTCAGTCCCTAACCACATACTCTTACTGCTTTATTTGATTCAGACAACTCATATCCCACGTGGATAATGGAAGAAAAAGATCTTTTAGATGGCACACAAAAATATAGCTTTAAGTAGTAACTATGCCCCCCAAAAGGGATGCTAAATATAAATATGTTCTATCCAACAGGTATGGGAAAGGGGATGTGTTTCAACAGAAAATCATGGTACCTGAAACGCAACTACAAATATTCACGGTCACCAATTTGTTCTTTCGCTGAGTGATCCAAAATAAAATGGGGGGAACTGCTACTGAACTGTCAAAACATTGAATCTATAATGTCAGTTTTCATTAGTTATTTGAAAATGGTAGATTTGCTCTTTTCAGAAGACCACAGACTTAGAGCTGTAAGGAACCTTAGAAGCCACTGAGTCCAATCCACTCATTGATGAAACCGTGGCCCAGAGAGATTAAATGAGTTGCCTAATATCACACAGCCAGTGATCTTTCTCTTTCTATCTTTCAATAAACCCTTAAAAACCTAAACTCTTTTTTATCAGTGATTTTAGTCAGTTTCCCCCAAAACTGGGGGAACAGATTAGAACCCACATTTAGAATCTTGAATTACACAGTAGTAATATCCTTTTCCTTTTGAAATAATATCTCTTAGGGGTAGCTAGGTAGTACAGTGGATAGAGCACGGGACCTGGATTCAGGAGGACCTGAGTTCAAATCCTACCTCAGACACTTAACACTTACTAGCTGTGTGACTGTGGGCAAGTCACTTAACCCCAACTGCCTCACAAAAAAAATAAATAAATAAAAAATAAAAAATTGAAATATCTTTTGGAAGCATGTTGTTTGAAAATAAGCCTATAGCAATATTCAGAACAGAATTCATTTAAAATAATTTACTTTCCTCTTTAAAAAAAAAAAAAGGTAGGTAAAGCAAGGACCATACTCTTTTAAAACCCTACCTACACACTTCAGTAACCAATGTAGTTTTTATTCTATTAAATTTTAGCCAGTTTAGCTCAGCTGCCTGAAGCCTTTCAGTGTTTTTTTTTAAACTCAGGTATTCATCTGACCTTTTATCATCTAATTATGCTCAAAATAAAATAAACCATACATCAAAACCTCTCCATATTTCCAAATCTTTAGCATGAAAATTTGAGGGAAACTGAGAATACCACTACCATGATTTCAGGGAACATCACAGAGGAAGAATGTCTTTTTAATAATTACAGTTATAGATCCAAAACAGTTTCAAAGAACTCATGATAGAAAATGTTCTCAACATCCAGAAAAAAGAACTGTGAATTATGAATGCAGATTGAACCATACGGTTTCTAATTTTGGACTGGTTTTTTTTTCCTTCTTTTTTGAGGTTTTCCCCTTATGCTCTGTTTCTCCTTTCACAAGATGCAATGTAGAAATATGTTTAATGTGACTGTACGTATACAACCTATATCAGACTGCTTTCCATCTTGGGGAAGAGGGAGGGGAAGAGAGGGTGGGAGAAAAAAATTTGAAACTAAAAATCCTATAAAAACAAATGTTGAAAACTATCTTTATATGTTACTGGAAAATAATAAAATACTTTAAAAAAATTAAAATAATTATAGTTATAAACCAGTCATACAATCAAAAGTAAGGTACGGGGGCAGCTGAGTGGCGCAGTGGATAGAGCACCGGCCCTGGATTCAGGAGGACCTGAGTTCAAATCCGGCCTCAGACACTTAACACTTACTAGCTGGGTGACCCTGGGCAAGTCGCTTAACCCCAATTGCCTCACTAAAAAAAACAAACAAACAAACAAACAAAAAAAGTAAGGTACGTAGTGTCATTCTGGTTCCTTCCCCCAAACGTGCTATAAATGTCCTCAGTTAACATGCCATGCTGATTAGCAGGTTACATATGTACAAATCAGGTACTAGGTATATCCCACCAAAAACAAATGCTCTTTTAAAGAAGGTACTTTCATTGTAATTCATATTCCCATTATTAAAAAATTGTTAAAATTCTTCTCCTTGAACGTTCCCATTGAGCTATCATTAAAATTGATGAAGCTTATGTCTTGGAGAACAAATTTCAAAGGCACAATTAAAATGTCCAATTAAAAAGATAAAGACTACATTACAAAATGTAGGTCCCACCTAGCTTAAAAATCTAGAACACTTTAAAATGGCATTCGAAAAGTGGTATCATTAATATAAATAGCACTGGTACATTGCAGCAGAGTTTCTTGTAAAGGGGGCTTTCAAATGTTGCAGCTCATTGTAAAGAAAAGGTCCCTTTCTTTTCTCTGCAGCAGTGATGCCAAGCAGAAAATTGCGCTCATTGATGGGGCCTCCATTCACCACAGGTCACTGCGTGCTTTAGTAATCATACATGCTTAATACAAAATTGATAGAAAGAAAAAGATAGGGGAAACAAAAAAAACAATATTAGAAATAAGGGAAAATATGAACCTAATTCTCATAATTTTAAATGTGGATAGATTAACAAAACAAAACAGTGACATACCAGATAAAACAAAATCCTACAATCTGCTGTTTACAAGAAACACATTTAAAAAACAAATACATAAACAAAATAAAACTAAGGGGATGAAAAAAATTTACTATGTATCAAGCGAATCCCCAAAAAGCAGGCATTGCAATTATGCTATCTGACAAAGCAAAAGCAAACATTCAAAAAATTAAAAAGGGGTAAAAGAAGGAAACTATATTATGCTGAAAGAAAGCAGATACCAAACCAATATTAGTAATAAACTTATATGTACCAAATGCCTTAGCACACTGTCAAAAGACAATCATAATGTCATGAGACTTATAGCCCTTAACAATACAAACTGATAAAGGTAACATTAGAACTACAAGGAGACTCTGACAGTAAACACAATAGTGACAGGGGACTTCAATATCTCTCTTTCAATTTTGGGCAAATAAAACAGAAAGATAAACAAAAAGGAATATGAAACTGAACAAATTGCTGGGGAAAGTAGGAGTTAAGATTTATAACATTATCTAAAGGGTGCAAAAAAAAGAAAAAAATATATATCTATCCATCAGCACTTCATGGAACTTTTATAAAAATTGACTATGTAATAGGACATGGAGATACTTCAAATAAACATAAAAAGGCATAAATAGTGACATCCTTATAAACTATAATACAATAGAAAGAGCAATCAGTTCAGGAACCACAAAAAAATTAAAAAAAGAAAAAAAATACAGAGCCAACTGGAAACTTAACAATGAAATCCTAAATAATGAGTAGGTCAAAGAAGAAATTATAGAAATAATAACAACATAAAAGAAGATTATAATGATGAAACAACAAGCCAAAATTTCTGGGATACAGCTAAAATAGAGGAAAAATCATATCCTTACAAACATATATCACCATGATAAAAAAAAAAAAGGGAGGATTGATAAACTGAACACAGAAAGCCAACAAATAAACCTAAGATAAGCACAAATGGGGAAATATCAAAAATTAGGAGGGAAAAAGCTAACTGGAAACAAAAAACAAAACAAAACAAAGAATTGATAAAACTAAAAGCTGGTTCTCTGAAAAAAACCAATAAAACTGATAAACTCTCAGGGCATCGAGGTGGCACAGTGGATAGAGTGCCAATCCTGGAGTTAGGAAGACTCTTCTTCATCTACTTATGATTATCTGTGTGATCCTGCCTCAGTTCCTCATCTATAAAATGAACTGGAAAAGGAAATAGAAAACCACTTCAATATCTTTGCCAAGAAAACCCCAAATGAAGTCATGAAGAGTTGGGCATAGCTGAAAAACGACTCAACAAGAACAACAACAAATTCTGATTAAAAAGAGGAGAGCAGAAAATCAAATCAATAAAACAGCAATTGAGCAAGGTGAAATTACAATAAAACCAGAAGAAATAAAAAATAATCAAAATGTATTATGCACAATTATAAAGGTTTTTTAAAGACACAAAGTAGAGGAGTATCTTCAAAAAAATAAAATATCCAAACTATCAGAAGACTAGATAGATATCCTAAATAATACGATCATCTCGAAAAGGAAATAGATCTAGCTATAAAGAAACTACCAAAATGGGAAAAACAACAACTCCTGGTCTTGACAGATTCACTGAAGAACACTATCAAACTTTTGAAGAACAGTTAGTACAAGTAAGTTATCCTCAAAAATTGTAAAAGTACCCTACCAGAATACTTGGGGGGTGGGGTGGGGCAATGGGGGTTTAGTGACTTGCCCAGGGTCACACAGCTAATAAGCGTCAAGTGTCTGAGGCCGGATTTGAACTCAGGTACTCCTGAATCCAGGGCCAGTGCTTTATCCACTGCACCACCTAGCTGCCCCCCAGAATACTTTTACAAGACATATAATCCTAATACCTAAACCAGGGAAAGATAAAGCATAGAAAGAAAACTACAGGCCAATACAATTAATGAAAATTGATGAAAAAAATGTTAAACAAAACTCCAGGCTACAGCAATTTATCCAAAAAATCATTTGTTATAATTAAGTGGGATTTACACCAGGGATGCAACATGGTTCAACATTAGGAAAACAGCCAATATAATTAATCATATTAAAAACCAAAACATTCGAAACCACATGATCATCTCAATGGATATAGAAAAGGTCTTTGACAAAGTATAACACTCTTTTATGCTAAAAAACCTTACAGAGTATAAGCATAAAGGAATTTTTTAAAATTTCATAAAAAGCATCTATCTAAAACCAAAAGCAAGCATCAAATGCAATGGATATACACAAGAATCTTTCCTAAGAAATACAGGAGTGAGGCAAGGATGCCCACTCTTATTTGATATACTTCTAGAAACGTTAGCAACAGCAATCAGAAAGAGAAAGAAATTAAAGGCAAAAAAATAAAGAGGAAATAAAAGTATTCCTATTTGCTGATAATATGTTTTACTTGTGAAATTCTAGGGAATCAGCAAAGATACTCATTGAGACAATAGCTTAAGAAAAGTTGCAGGCTACAAAATAAATCCTTAAAACAATCAACAGCATTTCTATATAACAATAACAAAACACAAGAAGCAATAATATACTACAAACTGCATAAAATATCTAGGAATTAACCTACCAAAGCACATAAAAGACCTGTACAGATCAGATTACAAAATATAAAGACCTTAAAATAGCTGGGATTATATTTAGTACTCATGGCTAAGTCAGTATAATAAAAATAACAATACTACCTATATTTATTTTCACTTTTAATACTATATCAATTACCAAGGCAATACTTTGTGGAACTTGATGAAATAACAAAATTCATTAGGAAAAACAAAGCAGGGGCAGCTAGGTGGCGCAGTGGATAGAGCACCGGCCCTGGAGTCAGGAGGACCTGAGTTCAAATCTGGCCTCAGACATTTGACACTTACTAGCTGTGTGACCCTGGGCAACTCACTTAACCCCAATTACCTCACCAAAAAAAAAAAAAAAGCACCTAAAATGTCTTAAAAAGAAATAGGAATGAAGGGAGAATAGTACTTCCAGACTTAAAACCATATTCTAGAACAGCAGTCATGTAAAACATATGGAATTGGTTAAAAAATAGAAAGATACATCAATGGAACAAAGTAGACAAGGGAGAATCAGAAACATCAGAACTCAATAATCCTGTGTTTGATAAAGTAGAAGACATAAATTACCTAAGGAAAAAATGCCTTATTTGATAAAAACTGCTGGGAAAACTGGAAAGCAGTCTGGCAGAAATTAAGTTTAAACCAAAACCTTATTCCATATTCTATAATACATTCTAAATGAATACACAATCTTAATATTATACTATAAAAATTTAGAAGTGAAAAAAAAATAATTCTTACAATTATGAGATAGTATTCTTTACCAAACAAGACAGAGGCAATGAAAAAAGATTAAAAAAAAAAAACTACTTGAAACTGAAAAGCTTCTCCACAGACAAAATTATTACACCAAGATAAGAAAAGTGGTTAAAGGGGAAAAAAATCTTTTTATCAAATTTCTCTGATGAGTTTATCAAAGTTACATTTAAAAATATATATATGTACATGTATATGTAAAACATCATTCCCCAATAGATAAGTAGTCAAAGGATATGTTTAATCCATTTTCCATTTGACTGCATTTCAAATACTTGAAGACATCAATCATGCAGAGTGCAGTGGAGAGAGCAATGTACTTGAGGTCAAGAAGACCAGAGTTCAAATCCAGTCTCAGATATTAGCTATGAGATCCTTGGCAAGTCATCTAACCTCTATGCCTCGGTTTCCTCATATGTAAAATAGGGGCAATAATAGCACTTATCTCTTAGGGTTGTTAGGAGGACAAAGTGAGATACTTATGAAGTGCTTTGCAAACCTTATTACTTATGTCCCTCCTAAGTTTTCTCTTGTCCTGGCTAAACAACCCTAGATCTTTCAAAAGATCCTCATATGGCATGATCTTAAGGTCCTTCAATACACTGGCTGCTTTCCAGCTTATCAACATTCTTCTCAACACAGGAATTCCGAACTGAACACAATACTCCAATACGGTCTGACATGAAAACAGCACAGTAGGATTATCCTCTCCTTCATCCTATGTACTTTTTTGCTCTTACAGTAGTCTATGATTATATTAGGTACTTTGGCTACCAGATAACATTGCTGACTTCTAATAAGCTTTCAGGCCAATAAAATGCCCAGATATTTTTCCAGACAAACTCCTGCCTAGCCATGAAGTGAATTTTTAAATCTACATAGAAAACTTTCCATTTGTCTCTATTCAAATTCATCTTATTAGATTACAGTCAAGGTTCTAGTTTGTCAATATCCTTTTGGACCCCTCACTTTATCATCCAATGTGTCAGCTATCTCTTCTAGCCTTGTGTTAGCTGCAAATTTAATAAACATGCCAAGTATGCCTTTATCCAATTCAGTGGTTAAAAGTAGCAAACGACACAAAGCCAAGTATAATAGAGTACTGTAACTCTCTACCAGAGACTTCCTCCAAATGGGTATCAAACAACTAGTATCCTAATAGTGCCATAACATAATTGTTGATGCTGAACTATCTGTTGAGTCTAGCCTCTAAACCAGGCCTGAATACAGGTCCTCTGTCTCCAAATCAAGTATTATCTTAACTATATCCTACTGCCTCTTAACAATAACTGGTATTTATAGAGCAGTTTAAAGTTTACGAAGTGTTTTACAAACATTATCTTAATCGATTTGCACACCCTGTGAGATTAAGTATTATGATCTTATCATCTTCATTTTACAGAAAATGAAACTATGGGAAAGGAGGGTAATTGATTTTTCAAGATTATGCCCAAGTTCTTCTAGACTCCAAATAACTCCAGTATAACAGGCTATCCTGTTGTGTATACATTACTTCTTACATGGATACAATGAATATATTATCAATCAGTCAAAAGGAATGTATTAAGCACAAGGGGATACAAAGAAAAACGAAAACATAGTTCCTGCTCCTCCAAAAGAGCCCACATTCTAATCTAGTACATACAAAGAACTATGTTCATATAAATATTGATGCCACTGATAAAAACCCTGCATAAGAATTTAAATAGTTTAATTCCAGAAACAATGGTTACAAATACATATTTTATAACAGTGGGTTTTCCTAATTATATTAATGCAAATTTAGCAGGTCACCTGAAATATTTCTGAAAATCAAAGTGTTTATAAATCAAAAGAAATCCATTCCCGCTCCCAGTTTATAGATAAACAACGGATAAATAGCCACAAACTGCTAATGTGTTCAAAGTATCTGTTGTCTTAAGGATACTAACTATGCCAAGCAATAAATTTGGAAGGTTAAAAAAATCATAAATCATATGTTCTTGACCTTTTGGATAAAGTGTCTTTGGTTAGATGAAGCAGATTGATGGTCTCATCAAATCTTGGTAGGAAAACAGAGAGTTGTCCCTTTTCCCATTTGTGCTTATGCTTTTTGACAGCAGATCTAAAGTACTTTGATTTTAAGAGAAGTCTAAGCTTACAATTCATGCATTATACAATTAAAGTCAATGACAGCATGATGAGAGAGAAAATTTGTTTTGAGTTGTTATAGAAGTCACTTTCATAATATTACCTAAATCACACCAATTTAAGAAATTCTGGCAAGGATTTGCCTCTAGGTAAAAGGAAATCCAACATCTTTGCTTGTAAGGGAAATTAAACTAGCACCATCCACAAAAGGCTAACAACAAAATTTCTGGATTAAGATTTTCTCTATGACCTTAAACAGGTTGTACTTCAATTTCTCCCTAAGTGAAATCATATAGAAAATATAGTCCATTAAATGGCTAAGAAAATTAATGAGGTACACTACCTAAGTTTAGAACTATGAATCCTGAAATACATTTATTTGATGGGGAGATGGGGAGGATTGAGAAAGCGATAATAGGAGAAATACAGATGAAGTAGTCTGTGAATTAATAGTAGTTTACTAAATGAAGTTCCAATTTTTGTTTTAAAAGATACTCTGTCCCCAATTGAGAAATGGTCAAAGGATATGAACAGGCAGTTTTCTGATGAAGAAACCAAAGCTTGGGGCAGCTAGGTGGCGCAGTGGATAAAGCACCGGTCCTGGAGTCAGGAGTACCTGGGTTCGGATCCGGCCTCAGACATTTAACACCTACTAGCTGTGTGACCATGGGCAAGTCACTTGACCCCAACTGCCTCACTTTAAAAAAAAAAAGAAAGAAAGAAACCAAAGCTATCTATTCCCATATGAAAAAATGCTCTAAATCTCTAATGATTAGAGAGATGCAAATTAAAACAACTCTGAGGTACCACCTGACACCTATCAGATTGGCCAAAATTACAAAAAAGGAAAATAATAAATGTTTGAGAAGCTGTGGAAAAATTGGAACACTAATGCATTGTTGGTGGAGCTGTGAACTGATCCAACCATTCTGAAGAGCAATTTGGAATTATGCCCAAAAGGCGATAAAGCTGTGCATACCCTTTGACCCAGCAATACCACTTTTGGGTCTTTTCCCAAAGAAATCATGGAAAGGGGAAAGGGACCCACATGTACAAAAATATTTATAGCTGCTCTTTATGTGGTGGCAAGGAATTGGAAGTTATGGGGATGCCCATCAATTAGGGAATGGCTGGACAAGTTGTGGTATATGAATACAGTGGAATACTATTGTGCTGTAAGAAATGATGAGCAGGAGGAGTTCAGAGAAACCTGGAGGGTCTTGCGTGGGCTGATGATGAGTGAGATGAGCAGAACCAGAAGAACATTGTACACAGTATCATCAACATTGAGTGTTGATCTACTGTGATGGACTACATTCTTCTCACCAATGCAATGGTACAGAAGAGTTCCAGGGAACTCATGATAGAAGAGGATCTCCAAATCCAGGGGAAAAAAAAAGAACTGTGGAATATAGATGCTGAATGAACCATACTATTTTTTTGGTTTTGGTGCTGATGTCTTTCTATTTTGAGGTTTTTCGTCATTGCTCTGATTTTTCTCTTATAACATGACTAATGCAGAAATATTTTTAATGTTATTATTGTGTGTGTGTGTGTGTGTGTGTCACACACACAAATATAACCTATATACTTTATTACTAAAAAAAAAAAAAGATACTCTGCTAGGGCAGCCACGTGGTGCAGTGGATAAAGCCCCAGCCCTGGATTCAGGAGGACCTGAGTTCAAATCCAGCCTCAGACACTTGATACTTACTAGCTGTGTGATCCTGGGCAAGTTACTTAACCCTCATTGCCCCATCCAAAAAAAAAAAAAATACTCTGCTGATTTAGGGCATTTCAGAGATACTATCTGAAACTTTGAAGTACTAACATAATTTTGTGAGGAAGTTTTTTCTTACTTTTAAACTTAAACTTTTTTTCTTAAACTACTTAAAATAGTCTTCCAAAATCTAAACTTTGGAAGTGTCCAAAAGGAATAATTACCTATGTAGTTAACTCTCCTTTCGGTATTTTGTTTTTAAAAAGTATATATCACTGGCCTTGGAGTCAGGAGTACCTGAGTTCAAATCCGGACTCAGACACTTAACACTTACTAGCTGTGTGACCCTGGGCAAGTCACTTAACCCCAATTGCCTCACTAAAAAAAAAAAAAGTATATATAAGGTATGAAAATAAGGAAAGCCACTCACAAAACCAATCTTATTGTTTCATACTCAAGCTGTGAAAGCAATGGCTAATCTTGCTCTCTTTTTCAAGTGCTTTCAGAATTTAATTTCTAATCTATGCTGCTATACTTTGGGTTTACTTTGTAACTTTAAAATCAAAAGAATTTCTATTCAGCCACTAGTAGCATAAATCTATAGACTTTGGGATTTAAGTGGTGTGTCTCTTCCACCCCTTTATATACTTTCATTAAATAAACTTAGGAAACATACCTGTTGAAGTTAATGTCTGGGTAACTAGAATACTCAGATTTCATCTTAGCATTTCGGCGTGGAAACGTGCAAAAGAAAGCATTAGCTAAAAGACTAGCAATTTGCTCTTGTGACATTGTGATGGAGTGATTCATCTTCTGTTTCAGAAGAGGTATTGGCTGCACAGCAAACACAAACACACAAAAGAGAAGAGGAATAATTAGTTTAGCAATTTCAGAAACAGGAGTACAAAATTACATTTGCTAAATTATGGTAGGACTAATTTAGGGCCACTCCTGGGTTCTTAAATCAGCACCATCATTAAAATCTAGGACTGTTTATTGTGGAAGATTGGAAAAATGTTCTCATTTGACAGATTGCAGATTTCTAATCAATAATAATAATAGTGAAGAGAACACAAAGTACTACTTATCAGTGAAAAACAAGACTGGTAAAGCAATAAAGATTAAATGCAACATTACACATGTCATAAAAATCAAAACTAAAGACTAAGCAAAAAAGGCAACACTGAGGTTAATAATTATAGTTTTGGTCTTGTGCTTACTTAGGTTAAAAAACAAAGAGAAACAAATTCTAATATTAAGAACTATAAAATAAACATTATAATTTTGAATAAATTATCTAAGCCATAAAATCTTCGTAGTTTTCTTACTCTAATCTAAACCAGTATTTATTAAGTACTTCCTCTTTATTTCATGTAGGTAATTTCTTATTACATGGCTTCCCTTCCAAAGAGAATTTTTAGCAAAGAATTGAAAAGAATAGAATAAATACCACCAATTAGAATCATTTATAACTTGTGATCAGATGAGACATTCTTAAAAAGAGCAGAGTATCCGACAGACAGCACAGTAGGTAAAATGCTGAACTAGGAGGCAAAAGACCTGGGATAAAGTACATACTATCACTAACTGTGTGATTAGAGGCAAATTATTTAAGTTCCATGATTCAGTTACATTATCTGTAAAGTGTACCTGCCCTACCTATCTTACAAGGTCATTCTAAGAGTTAAGTGAGATAATGGTATTGTCATTACAAAGTGCTTACGTAAATGGGAGGTAAGTGTCCAGAAATCAGACGTTGGGCATTTTTCACTGAGAACTCTCAGATTTAAAATATTTTTCTAACTGAGCCAAAATCAAATATGATGAACACACTTTTTTAGTATGCTTCAGAATAACCAAATACTCTAATCTAAACATTTTTACAGCAATTTAAATGTTTTTAAAACACTGTTTCTTACAATGAAAAACTTAAAGTATGACAGAATATCCAAAAGTAAATTCTGAATTATCTAACACTTTATATATATATACACACATATGCTAAAATTATCATGTCTAGAACAAAGGTGTCAAACATGCAGCTCACAATACATGTGCGTAGTCTCCAGCAGATTAAAATGTAACTGGGAAATATTTAACAACAAAACATAATATTAACATGTGATTTTCTAAATCAATGAGGCCTATAGGGATCCTTATGTATGGTTATGTGACCATAGTTTCCATTTGGTTTGATATCACTGGTATAGAGAGAGACTAGCTTTAAAGTCAGAAAAATGTGGGTTATAGTCCCTTCTGACAGCTATTGGCTGGGCAAGATACTTAACTTCTGAGGATTCTAGGCAAATCTTTAGGATTAGAAGTTGCAGAGAAAGTGGTGACCTGCACTGGTAGAGAGTTTCCTCACTTGGGATTTCCTTATACAAAAGAAATCACAAGTGCTCTCCCCTATCTCTATCCCTACTAAAATTATATTCATTGAAAGTGTTTTTCCCTCTTCTTTCCACTAACTCCCAGCATTAAAAAATACAGAATATGTGTGCTACATATCACACATAAAGGAGATACTACAAAAATAAGACTGAATAACTCTCCTGGAATATAGGTCCAAATTAATAACCAAAATTACATATGAGGAGAGAGAAGAAAGAAAAATGAAAGTTGTAATGGTATAATGGACAGTAGTTTTCTGTTTAAACCACAGGAAAAACATATTTACAAATTCAAAGCCTGATAGAAAGAATATTAAAATTAATTGTCTAGATATTTCAGTAAGAAAAATTAAAAGAAGTAAACCAAAAGGGTAAAACAACATTTTTATCACAATATCAATAACTTCTTCCCCTCTCTCTGACCCAGGTAATCATCATTTCTAATAAGAGGGAAACAGATGCTTCTATTCATCTCTAATATATTAACCCCATTTTATAGCTTCTTAATCTGTTTTTAAATCAAATCTCATTTTAGAAAATATGACCAAGATGCTCTTCACTAGCTTAGACTATATCTAGATTTTCATTTTAAAAAGTTTTTTCTTAGCACCAAACCTGAGAGAAATGATGAAATTAGTACTTATAGGTTTAGAATTAAATGAGTTTTAAAATGGTTATTCTTTTCTCTTTCACAAATTACCTTTATTTTATAGGAAATAATCTTTCCTAGATTCAAAGTAAAATACCACCACTAATTTTAGCATGAAGAGCCTATGGATTTTGTAGATTATGTATTCAGTGATATTTTTAAAATGTATATCATATAAATAAAAATTAATTACAAAGTTTAAAAATGTGATGACCATTGACCTGGACCATTTAAGTCCCTATAAAAACTTCTGCCTATACCTTCAGACTCTTCCAATTTCTTCCTTTCTGAATTTATCTTAAAGCACCATAATGTAATTAAGCTTTAACACTTAATGAAACTACAAAATTTTTCTTGACAGGAGATATATTTTGGGGAAAGACACTTGGTTTTATGAAATATATTACTCTAACCAGTAGGGATTAATTTGAGATATTTTTTCCAATTAATAATGTCTATGGAATAACAAAATAAATCTCAGTTCAGGTTTAGATGCCAGGAAATCATGAACTTCACCTTTCTTTTTAACCAGGTGCCTTCCCTTAGAATTAATTTATACAGTTTTTCAGTATTATTATGTAAAATAAGGAAAATTTCCTGCCTTTACAGAGTTTAGAGGAATTAATTAATTTATAATGAAAGACATCATCTTTTTAACAATACAAGTATATGAGCTTTGGAGTGTTTGACTGTGAAATATATAGTACTTTTGTAGTGAAATTTTTACATGAAAAACACTTCAGAAAGTACACATCAACAAAAACAATAAGGAGAAAAAAATGTAAGATATACTCAAAGTCTTCTACACTGGTAAAGTGTAAATGGCTTAATAAATTCCTGTTATATCAAATTATATTCTAAGTAAACTATTACTTGGCATAAAAATGTGTACATTTCTTATTGTATTTTTCTTCTGACTAGATATTAAATATACTTATTTAGCTGGTAAGTGAACTAAAAGCAAACAGAAGCAAACTCAATTCAAAATACTCAACTGCTATTCTATAAAGCTCAGACAGGAAGAGGTAAGAGAGGGGGAAACAGAAGAAGAAGAAAATTGAACACATTGATCTGTAAGACAAGAAGAGGGACCCACATCAATCATCTCTCAAAGTAGTAAAGCATGAGAACCAAGCCAGAAAAACTGTTACGTAGTATTATGAGTTGGGATGTTATCCAATATATTACTGGTTTATGTTGTTTAAGCTATTTTCAAAGTCAAATGTTTTAAATTTATTAATATTTTGTTTTGGGGAAAAGTCAAGTTATTCGGTAACTGTGTTTAAAAAACAAAACAAAACAACCCTGGAGACTGATCCTCTGAGTAAACAGGCTTCTGACAGCTTAAATTAAAGCTCAAAAATTGAACGGTGCATGTGTACCATTTCATATATGTTTTCTCATCTATTACTGATTATGAGAGAACTACAACCTTTGCGAGAAACATTTCCTCCACTATCCTCTTGACCTTAGTTATAGGAAATTTATCTATGGGAAATGAATCTGTTTATGAGGAATTCCAAGCCACTCAAGCCTAGAGTAACAGCTTGCATCTGCTCACCTGCGTGCAAATATCTGGCAGACAAAGGGCTAATTTCACCATATCAGGCAGGATGGACTGACATAAATGCTGGGCCTCTGCTTCTTCAAGGACCTGAAAACCAACAAGAGACTTAATCAGGTCAGGGTCAAGCAAAGCAATTAACACAAAACCATAAGAATGTTGTTTTTTCCTTTTCATAGACACAGCAAACATTCTAATACTGTTCTAGCTTTGTCTTAGCATAGAGCACCAAGGGAGGAAAGGCAAAGGAATAAGCATTTATACAGTACCTACAGTTATGTAAATGCCAGGCACTGTGCTAAGTATCTTACAAATATCTCATTTGATCCTCACAACAACCCAGCAAAGTAAGTTTACTGTTGAGAAAAATGAGGCAAACAGAAGTGAAGGAACATGGCCAAGGTCACACAGTGTCTGAGGCCTAGTGTACTGTGCTACCAGCTGTCCAGCACAATCCCTCAGGAGCAATATGCAATACACATCCTCAACATCCCCATCATTGACACTGGGAATCTTTCTTTGACTCCCTTTCCTTCACTTGAATCCCCAGATTTTGACTATTCTATATCTACACATCTCTTGCATGTGTCCCTTCTGCTCTCTTCTCAATACACCGAGTCCAGTACAAGTCCACTTTCATTTACCATTACAATAAACTCCCAGAAAGAATATACTGAACAACACTCCATGGAATATATACCCACAGAGGTCAGTTAGCCTCTGCCTGAAGAGCTCAAAGAGGGGGAACCCCACAACCTCCCAAGTGAGTCCACACCACTTTAGGCAGCTCTGCTTCACTGATTTTTCTTTGTTTAGATCTGTCGATTCAAAGCTGTTTACAAACATAGTCCAGGGTAGGGGGCAAAAAGTCAGTTATCTAATTATCATTGATGGACTATAGAACAGACCCTCAGTAAAGAGCTCTGGTTTCCTTTTTTCTCAGTACCATGGTCAAGAGGAGATTCAGCAACACTGATTTAGTGAATTACCTACAGTTACTCAGGGTAGTTGGATTAGGTGTAAAGAGAGTCTATGTGTACAGAAGTCAAAATAAAGTATGATGAGAGTAAATAAAATAATTGTAAAAAAACATACAAACAGAAGTTCAGCAAATTTTAAGCCATAAGCTTCTCCAACAACAATATGACAGGAAAATTTAAGATGCCTAAGAGGAAGGATGGGTTTTCTGGTTTTTTTCCTTGTATCATTAGTGCCTATTACAGTGTCTTTCACATATGAGATTCTTAATAAATGTAGGTAAACTACTGGTTTAATGGGAATTCTTATGATCATAATGGGAAGAACTGAAAATGGTCCTTGCTATAAGTCTATTTAAGAGACATACTTTTAAAAAGAAACATACTTATTAAGTTTTGTATTTATGCACTTAAAAATATCAGAAGCCTCCGTATCAAATTTTTCTGATAAGCATTTGGTGGTCAAGATATATAAACAATTAACAGGTGTGTGTGTGTGTGTGTGTGTGTGTGTGTACACATGTAGATACACACACACACACACACACACACACACACACACACAAGCCATTCCCTAATAGATAAATGGTCAAAGGATATGAAGAAACAATTTTTAACAGAACAGCAAACTAATAACAACCATATGAAACAAAAGATCCAAGAGAGTAATAATAAAAGAAATGCAAATCAAAACAACCTTAGATTTCACCTTGCACCTTCTATATTGGCAGGGATAACAAAAAATGAGAACAGTCAATAAAGGTGGTGGTGGAAATGTGAATGAGTACAACCATTTTGGGAAGCAATTTGGATTTATGCTCCAAGAGACTCAGAGAATCTACTATAAGGCTTATGCACTAAGGGGGTCACTGATAAGAAGAAATTCCCCATTTATACCAAAATATTTACAGCAGCACTTTTTGTGACAGCAAAATAAATGACCATTGACTAGAGAATGGCTAAACAACTTGTGGTATATGAATGTAATAGAATATTACTATGATAGGAAATGGTGAATATGGATACAGAAAAGTATGTCAAGGTCTACATGAACTGATGCAAAGTGAAGTAAAGAGAGACAATAAAACAATATACACAATGTCTATAATACTGCAAACACAAAGAACATGGTTAAAAAAGAAGAGATATGAGAAAGTACTCCCCATCCTATTCCTTTGCAGACATAGGAGGTCTACAAGTATAGTATTCTGTACATATTTACAGACTTTTTCAATGCATGAATTGTTACACTGATTTTTTTTCCTCTTTTTTTGTCTTTAAAAAATATTTGTCATGAGAGGACTCTCTAGGAGGAAGAATCCTGAGGGAAATTATAATAAGGTAAGACAACAAAACATCAACAAAAACGTATTTTTTTTAAATATGGGAAATACATTAATAATTTTATTAAATATATTCAAACATTTCCAACCTCAAGACATTTCACCTTAAGTGACAAACAAGCTGTCGGTTTCTTTCATTTTTCTCATTTATGTACCTCTCCTTGTCTTTTCTAATTGACACGAGTAGCTGTGGCCTTGCTTTGCAGGCTGTCACAAGCTATACAATATCACTTATCTAGTGACACATTACAGCACTAGACTTTTTCAGGGCCATCAATACTCAACTATTTGTTAAATGCCACATTTAAAAAGTAAATGATAATCACAAAGCAATCCTCTCTGGAAACAGAATGACAGCCAGTAAATAAATACTCAACTCATGTCTAAGGTGGAATGAATTATCTTTAAAATGACAATCAAACCTTCTGTCTTCTGACCTAACAGGATCATCTTCCTTCAACTCCTAAATATTTTTTTAAATGTATTTTAAAATCAGTGTGTGACTGGAAAAAACTAAAAGCAAAGTATTTCACAAATTGCAGTAGCTAAGCTACTTTGGGGGCGAAGATCCAATTAGTGTTACAAGAAAATGAAAATTTATTTACAAAGAAAGGCTTTAGTAAGTACTTCCAAAAGTGATGATCTAAAATACTATCATTGAAAACCAGCATTCTCCACATAATAAAAAGAGAGGATAACTTGAACAACAAGTTAAATAACATATGCACAGGATGATAATATTGGGAAGCTACAATGAAACATAATAAAAACTCAACCAAAAGAACAACAACAAAATCACACTAAAAAGCTAGAGAGTACACTATAAGCAGACATTTACAGTATAACTCTGTTACCCAACACCAGTTCTAGGCACCAAAAGATTGGCTGACCCACATTTGGAGGTTAAAGGACAGGAGACAGAAGGAATGTTTCCATCAGACCCGGTACAGTTCATGTTTCCTCATCATATTATACTGGGGCCGTTTTGCCTATCTTTCCTCCTAAACCTAAAGAAGTTTTCTTTAAAAACAAACAAACAAACTGATTCAGTCTTTCCATTTCTCCCAATACAGACATGACTAACAGCTCATGAAGATGAGCTATCAGTTATGGTCATTTCACATACAGACATAAAGATTCACCCTTCCCTCGGCAGATGGAAGACACGGACAATTTCATGAAAACCCCCTTTTTTTTATTTGTCTAAAATAGACTAACAGCTCCTGAAGATGAGCTAACAGTTATGGTCATTTCACATACAAAGATTCACCCTTCCCTCAGCAGATGGAAGACACGGACAATTTCATGAAAAACCTTTTTTTGTATTTGTCTAAAATATTTGTAATGGTTTGTACCTCGAATGAGAAAAGCTAAACATTCATAATTCCTTCTTTCCTGGAATATTTAATGAATTCAGTTAACTGAAATAATTATGTAAGTTAAGTCTCTAGGATTGAAATCATATTCATAAGTCAAATCCATTGCTAGCAAAAACCAGGAAACTGGTACCATCTCAATTTTAATTGAGAAAATCCTAAATTTTCTCCAAATTGAAGGAAGCTCATATTTAAGTCAATTCAAATAATTATAAAGTAACTATCCTTTAAATCTAAATAATTTCAATCTAAAAACATCTAATCTAAGATATTCCTATCAGGAATTTCTGTCAAAAAAGTGTGACTACTGGGGGCAGCTAGGTGGCGCAGTGGATAAAGTACCGGCCCTGGATTCAGGAGTACCTGAGTTCAAATCCAGCCTCAGACACTTGACACTTACTAGCTGTGTGACCCTGGGCAAGTCACTTAACCCCCATGGCCCTGCAAAAAAAAAAAAAAAAAGTGTGACTACTGGCAAAACAAAAAGAAAAATTTAATTTTAGAGGGAAGAAAAAACTGTAGCATTACATTTTACAGGAAAAAAATATTTGGAAAAAGGTGACTATTTCTGACATTAATCAAATGAGGGCTGACACTTCGAAGAATAGAAGACAGCACCTTACAAAAAAAAAATTCATTTTGTTTAATTTTTTGAAAGCTCATGCAAGTTTTTGACAATCCAACCCCAGAATGAGATCTCAGGTATATCATCTAAGGATTACAACTTCATTTGAAAATGTTTTTATTGTCAAGTGAGATTTCAACAAATAGCTGGGGAAAAAATGCTGGTTTTCATATTTTTAAGTGGTAATGTCAGGAATGAAGAAATGAGCAATTAATTATTCAAAAATATAAAAGAAGATGCTCTGGAAGGCAGGGAATGAAGATGTAAAGAGAAGATGAGGTAAAAAAACAACTCAGTATCTATAAAAAAATAACATTGGTGATATACTGGGAAAAGGTTGTACTAATAAATTATATCAGTTCTCTCTTTCTTCTTCAAACAATTCTTGAGAACTTTCCCATGAATTGTCAGAGCATCACAAAGATAAGAAAAACTAATCAAAATGGTAATGCATTACAATAGAGAGATAAAAAAGATATACACACAAGCTTGTAAATATGTGCCCTTGTTCTTAAGGTGAAGTAAACTTTGATCTTAAACGTTAATCTAAACAGTCGCATACAAATTAAGTGGAACAAAATAAAATAGGTAAATTTATTGACTTAAACATATGGTTGTTTATATCTTTAAAAAGCCTTTCATATACGATATCTTCCTTTGGCTGTAAGTAACTGCTATTATACCATTCAGCATTGATTCAGTTATCATTCCTCACCCCTTCACCCTCCACGTGAGAGGGAAGAAGCTACAGATCTATGATTTCACTGGTATAGAAACTCCTGATCAGACAATTCCCTTTTCCAATGCAGATTTGTACCTGCTAGGCAACTTAATCTAAAAAAAGTTGTCTTTAAGAGAATCCTCTCAAAGAAAGACAGCAAAAGATTAAGCGACTTGCCCAGGGTCATACAACCAATATGTGTCAGAGGCAGGGTTTGAACCCCATCTTCCTGACACTGAGGCTAGTTCCCCATCCACTACTCTAAACTGTCTCTCGTCATTTCTTAAGATATGTCTAACAATGCAAAATAGTCATCATAATTAGGAGGCATGAAGATTTCAGAAACACTGCCTCATACAAGCAAATAACCTCTTTGCCAACCAGAGAGACATGTCAGCCAATGACAGCTCTGGCTTAAAGTACAAAGTAAAAACTTTGTAACAAATTTGAAAACATGGCAAAGAATTATTTTACAGAGCAAAAACAACTGAGAAGAAAACAAGCCTTCAGAAAACTTGGCACAAGAGCCAGAATCACACATCTAAAGGTGAAGGAGACTTTAGAAGTCATAGAGTACAATCACTTCATTTCACAAATGAGAAAGCTGAAGCCCAGGAAAGTTACTTGCTGAAAGTCATACAGGTTTAATAAGCATCAAAAGCTGAATTTGAACTTAGGTTCTCTGACCTCAGAAGCAGTGCTCCTGAAATGAAATAATATATCAGTATTTTTATAGTGATTTATTTTAGGCTATGATGATATTGGAGCTACCACATTTTAATCCCATCACCTGATATGCTATGTGAGAGAAATGCCAATTTGGTTTAAGGAAATTAAAAACCATTCCTCTCTTTTGCCTAGCTCTAGACAGCCACCATATATCCAAAACTAGAAGGAATGAGGAAGAAAAAATGCTCCTCCACACTTTCCCATCCTATCCTCATACACCCCTTTCTCTCAGTCTGTCGGAACTCCTTCCTCAGGCAATGGGATCTACCACTAGATCCATGGGTTTAGAACTAAGCAGGTAAATCCCCACTGCTGTTCCAAGGTTATGCTGAGGGACAGATTACAAAGTGCATGTGCCACACTTTCAAAATACTAAAATACACTATAGCACAGTATAGTATACATGATACACAATGTGATATGGAAGCCACAAAAAAAAAGGTATTGCAATCTTGGGCTGCATAAAGAGACAGATTTTTTTTTTGGTTTGTTTGTTTGTTTGTTTTGTGGGACAATGGGGGTTAAGTGACTTGCCCAGGGTCACACAGCTAGTAAGTGTCAAGTGTCTGAGGCTGGCTTTGAACTCAGGTCCTCCTGAATCCAGGGCCAGTGCTTTATCCACTGCGCCAACTAGCTGCCCCCAAGAGACAGCTTTTGAAATAAAGATGTGAAAGATCCATCCTATTCTGTCCTGAACAGATGATATCTGAAGAATTAGGTCCAGTTCTGGAAACCATAATTTAGAAAAAGAACTGAAGGAGGACAACCAGATAATGAAAGACCTCCAACTCAAAGAATCTAGAGTATTTATCCCAGAGAAGACTTAGGAGGAATATGATAACTATCTCCAAGTGTCTGAAGAGCTGTCAGGTGGAAGTGGCATTCAACTGGTACTGTTTTTAACCCTAGAAGGTAGAATGAGGAACAATAGGTAGAAGTTTCAAAGATAAACATTTAGGCTTGATCTCAGAAAAAAAAACTTCCTAACAATCAGAGGTATCTCAAAAAGGAATGGGCCCCCCTGAGAAATAAATAATGGATTCCCTATCATTGGAGGATTTAAAGTAAAGACTGATTGTTTTGGGGCAGCTAGGTGGCGCAGTGGATAAAGCACTGGCCCTGGATTCAGGAGTACCTGAGTTCAGATCTGGCCTCAGACACTTGACACTTACTAGCTGTGTGACCCTGGGCAAGTCACTTAACCCCCACTGCCCCTCGCAAAAAACAAAAACAAAAACAAAAAAACACTGATCGTTTGTCAGGTATGTCAGAAGGCGACTCTTGTCTCAGTATGGCATGAAATAGATAGCCATTAAGGTTTCTTCCAACTCTGAAATTTTATGATTCTGACTCACGGATTTAAATAGGTTTTGTTTGTTTGTTCTGATGATAACCACCATTTGTAACATGTTACACATATATTTATAAGAAAATGTATTCAAAATTCCAAAAAGAGAGCTTAAAAATAAACTCTGTGATCCCAGTTTGTGAATTAGAAACTAATGGTTTCTGTTCTACATAAAGCTGCATTTATTAAAAGAGCTATTTCCCTCCCTCCAAAAAAAGAGCTATTTCCTAAGCTTTCCACAAAGTCCATCTGAAAACTACTTACATAGTCTGCTTTACCTGCCTCCATTTACCTCCCACTATTTCCAAACACAAACTCTATTCCTGTTAAGACAGTTTTCCTTCTAGTTCCCTATGTATACTATATATAATTTATGCTTATGTACCTCTGACCCACTTTGCTCCTCCCACTTGGGATGGTTTTTCTACTCCTCTTTACCAAAGCATCTTATATTGCCTCCATTTTTTTCTTCGAAGACTTCCTTAGTTATCCCCAAGACAAAAATACCCTTTCCTTCTTTCAGCTGCTAATAGTACTTATACTCTGTTCACACAGTTCACCAGCATTTGATTACATGTAGTTTTGATTGTTCTCTGATGTTTTGTGTGTTGTGATTGTCCAATTACAACGCAAGCTATTGGAATGCTGTTAAGTTCTGTCTCATATTTACATCCCTCTTGTCACAACATCAAAACATAAAGTGCACACAGATACCTATGGCTCTGACATGACTAGCTTTATATTTATATTTAATACTTCGAGATAAGCTTATATGTCAGAATCTTTGATGCACATGGAACTGTACTAAGCTCCAGACTTAGTTGTCTTGATATATTTGTCCCAATTGCTTACATTCTAACAAAGGACAACATGGCCTAGACACACATATAAGAGGCACATTAGGATAGACATGGAGACGTTTAAGCATCATGCTGCTTCAAAAAGAAAAACCTCCCCCCAAACAATCACATTCTCTAAATCAGGGCTCCTGAAACTTTTCCCACTCACGACCTCTTTTCACCCAAGAAATTTTTATGCAACCCTAGGTATATAAAATACATATACACAACCTTTTACTGTTGCCAAATTTTTCATGACCCCCCCCCCTTCAGTTACACGATCCCATATGGAGTAGCGACACACAGTTTAAGAAGCTAGGTTCTAAACTGTCCCTTCCTGATGCAGAGAGGAAGATCAACAAACCTTCTTTGAGTTCCCAGTCTACATCCAGTGGATGGGAGCTCACAAATTTAGTAGCAGCTGGGTAATCATCACTTTAAATATTACAAAATGTTAGACTAGAATCAGAACATCTAAAAGAGAATGGGATAAAATCAAAATAATTCTGAAACAAATGAAGTAGAACTGGGAGAGAAATCACTTGGCCTACTATGCATAATTCAGTAAGTCTGACTGAAGCATAGTAGTTAACCTTACCAACAGCCAACTAGCCAACATAAATGATAATTCATGCTGTGTAGCCTTAACTATTTATTTTAATGCCTATGTAACTTTTTGAGAGATAGGCAGGCTTGTAAAATAATTTAGAAGCTGAGTGGTTATTTTTAAAGCTACTTCCCATGGACTACCTATTTAAGTTTGAATTTTACTATTACAAAGTTTTTCGTGTGTATTTTTTTAAAGAATGATCCAGTCAGCCTAAAAATTTTATTAAAATTCATCAAAATTCATCCCACCTTGATTTAATAGAACTTTTGCATACATGCCAGATGTTTTACTCTTTAATATTAAAATAAATACAATATTCTTGTTCCAAAATAGGAAATGCAACATTCACACCATTTTTACCCCATCCCCCATCTACTCTCTTTTCCTTTTCTTTTTTTTTTGGGGGGCGGTGGTGGGTGGGAGGCAGGGCAATTAGGGTTAAGTGACTTGCCCAGGGTCACACAGCTAGTTAAGTGTCAAGTGTCTGAGGCCAGATTTGAACTCAGGTCCTCCTGAATCCAGCACTGGTGCTTTATCCACTGCGCCACCTAGCTGCCCCCCCATTCACTTTCAATAAAGAATTTATTTCTCAAGATTACTAATCTGAATTACTACTGATTAGTAATCTTAGTGTTCTGAATTAGAATTTTAGGTAATAATCCCACAGGTTATTGGAATGATCTAAGTCAGGGATTCTTAACTTTTTTAATATCTTAGTCCTCGTTAGCAGTCTTCTTTGAAGTCTCTGGAATCTTACTCAAAATAATGTTTTAACTGCATAAAATAAAATAGAGAGGATTACAAAGGAAACAAAAGATAAGCAAAAATAAAGGCATATATTTATCCCATCCAAGTTCCTCGACCCTTTGAAATCTATCCATGACCCTTAGGTCAAGAACTGATTATTTAATGGGTCATTTCCATCTGTGAATTATGTGTTATTTTATAAACATGTAATCCCATCCATCAATCGCTCTTATAAGCCAACACAACACAAAAAGTCATTACAAACAAACCAAAAGATGTGTTCCATTCCTTAAAAACACCTATCATCCATCTTGACTTCTGCAGAGAGGCAAAACACAACATGAGAAGATTATAGAGTAAACGCTAACCATGATACAACTTTTCCTCTCTTAGAAGCAACATGGATTTAACCTGTTTTGATGGCAAATCACCCAAATCTTTTATATTTTTTAAAATGACCCTGGAAATTTTTCTTTCTACATATGAATGCAACTTATAAGTCCATGAAAAGAGAGCTTCTCAGGTAAAACAATGTAGAGGCCTGCCTCAGAGATATTGCCGGTTCAGACCACCATAATAAAGCAAATATAGAAATAAAGCAAGTCACATGAATTTTTTCGTTTCCAAGTATATATAAAAGTTATGTTTACACTATACTGTGGTCTATGATATGTGAAATAGTATTGTTTAAAAAGACAGTGCACATACCTTAATTAAAAAATAGTTTATTCCTAAAAACCACTAACCATCATCTGAGCCTTCTGCAAGTTGTAATCTTTTCACTAGTAGAAGGTTTTGCCTTGATGTGGATAGCTGCTGACTAATCAGGCTGGTGGTTACTAAAGGCTGGGGTAGCTATAGCAATTTCTTAAATGAAATTTGCCACATCAACTGACCTAATTTCAATATTGTTGTCTCAGGGAAAAGGGAGGCCCAAGGAGAGGGAGAGAGACAGGGGAATGGACTGTCAGTGGAACAGTCAGAACACACACATTTATCAATTAAATTCACATTCCTATCTGGGCATGGTGCCTATATGGGCACCCAAAACAATTGCAATAGTAACATCAAAGACCACTGATCACAGATTACCATAACTGATATAATAATAATGAAAAAATTTGAAATACTGCAAGAAATGCCAAAATATGACATAGGCAGGATGTGAGGACATGCTATTGGAAAAATGGTGCAGACAGACTTGCTGGACTCAGGGTTAGCAGAAACCCTCAATTTGTAAAACAAAAACAGAAAACAGAAATATGGCAATACCTACAAAGTGCAATAAAGCAAAGTGCAATGAAACTAAGTATACCTGTACTCTAGGCAATACCCACACTAAATTTCAGTATGTACAAAAAATGTCACTGAATTAATGTGTATACCACCACCTGCTAATATATAGATTATCCCATGAATTACACATTAAGTAAATTTCTACTTCAGTCTGAAAAGTCACTCTCTTAATGTCATGAGCCTTGAATGTAATTGTATTGCTAATGTGAATGCAAGTATAAGCAGAGGAAAGCCACTGGACATCTCTGGAACCAGTCATTCAACTATAAAATGCCATGGTCAGTCTATATCAAGGGTCCTTAACCTTTCATGCATTGTGCATCACAGATCTGTGGCAGACTGGGGAAATCTAGTGATCACTACAAACTATTGCTTACATTCAAAATGGAAAGAAGTGCTAAATTTCAGTGGGGTTAATGCAAATAAAGATGTAATTTTTTTCTTCATACAAGTTCCCAGACCCTCTGAAATTTGACTCCAGATACACTAGAGCCCCCAGATTGAGAAACCCTAGAACAGATGATTTCTAAGGTTCCTACAAGTTCAAAAATTCTATACTAGGAATTAAGACTGAATTTGAAAAACATTTTCCCAAATGGTTTCATGGCACCCCCTTGTGGCAAACTCTTGAAAGGCAAAGCCAAGACTCAAAATGATGTCTCCTGATTCTCAGGCTTGCACTAAAACCTTTTTACAGACAGAAAGACAGACACATTTCAAGTTATATTTAATTTAAAAATCCAGTAAAACAAGAGAATTTGAATAATCCCCTAGAATTAAATATAACAGGATTTTTACCTTTCGTTTCTGCTGATTGCTTTTTGTAAACTACAATTAAGGCTAAAATAAAAGATAATTAGAAAATGTTCAGAAGGTCCCATTGAAATTCTTTTGGGTTTTGTAATCTATTTGGAGCTAAGTGGCACAGTAGATAGAGTCCCAAGCCTAGAGTCAGGAAAACCCATTTCCTGAGTTCAAATCTGGCTTCAGATACTTACTAGCTGTGTGACCCTGGGCAAGTCACTTCACCCTCTTTGCCTCAGTTTCCTCATCTATAAAGAGCTGGAGAAGGAAATGGCAAACCACTTCAGTATCTCTGCCAAGAAAACCCCAAATGGGGTCAGACACAACCGAAACAACTGAATGATAATAACAACAGAAGGTTGGGGATACCTGAAGCATAAGACTCCACAATGTTCCACCAATAATAACAGGTGCAAAGCTCAGATTTCTAACTAATCTCTGTGGATGTGACATTGGACCATGGCATATTGGGTGAATTGCTGAAGTTCAGGGATTTAGTAAAATGAAAAAGAAAAAGTCAATCTAGCCTATCACATTTTAACTATAATCATATAGTAAACTGTCTATTTTTCGCTTTGGAACTACAAGTGGTTTTTAAAATTCTTAATACCTGGCAGTGTCAAAAATGCTTTGTGGGGCAGAAAACACTTTATTATTAAACACCAGCAACAATAACATTGCTAGCACCAAGAGAACATTCTATACGATAACAGCAAAACCCTTCTAAGAACTGTGACTGAGTTATTCTGAATATTATAAATACTCATATCAACTATAAAAGGACCTATGAAGGAAGATGCTATCTATCTCCAGAGAAGAACTGATAAATAGAAATATACATACTATGGTTTTATAGATAACTATATATCTATTTGTTTATCTGTGTTAAATAGTGGCCTTCTCTAGTGGCAGTGGGGAGAGCAGGATAGAGGGAGACAGTTTGGAACTTAAAATGTAACAAATAAATATTCAAAACAAAACAAAACAACCTAATAGCTAGTACTTATATAGCACTTTAAGTTTTGCAAAGCACTCTATAAATATTATCTCATTTGATTTTTAAAACCACCCTGGCAGGTAAGTGCTATTATTATTATTCCCATTTTGCAGTTAAGGAAACTGAAGCCAGATTTAAACTCAAGTCTTCCTGACTCTAAGCCCAGTGTTCTATCCACACGACCACCTATCAGCCTCTAACAACTCTGTGAGTTAAGTACCTGTTCCCTGGGTAAGGAAACAACCCTGTGAGGTATGTACTTATTTTACAGATGAAGAAACTGAAGTTCAGAGGAATTAGGGACTTGCTTATGTCTATTCTGCTAGTGAGTTCCAGATGTAGGATTTGAACTTGGGTATTCCTGACTCCATGTCCAGCACTCTATTCAGTACCCCCATTACCTCTCAAGAAAACTAACGAGACCATGAATAAATGAATGAATGAATGAATGAATGAATGAATGAATGAATGAATGAATGAATGAAAGCAAAAAGATCCATTATCATCTTCAAACAAAAATTTTGGTAAGATATACTAGTATTTTAGGGTCTTCTAAATGTTTATTTGAAAGACAATTATTTTCTTTTCTTCTTTTCCACTTTACCTTTCAGGTCGTTAGGTAGCACAGTGACCAACACAAGGTTGTAGTGAGGATCAAATGAGGTAATATTTGTAAAGCACTTAGTATGGTGCCTGGTACACAGTAGGCATTTAATAAATACTTGTGTCCTTCCTTCTTTATGAGACTCTAATGAGACACTGAAAATAAAGTACTATGTAATTCTAAGCTGCTACACAGATCTTTGTTAAAATCATGACTGTTTTGGAGTGTACGTACCCGTCACACAGAGGGAAGAGAAAGTCATGGTTGGGAAGACCAGCCTTTAAACCAAGAAGACCTGGGCAAGCCACTGGAACTCTCTATGCTCTAGGCAACTCTCCAAGGTTCTTAGTGTTATGAGTGAGATTTTCCCCACCCCTTAGAGATAAGTGACTTCACTATGATAATAATCAGTGTATAGACTAAAAATTGTGATTTAACATATTTAGGTATTCTTTTTATTTGTAAAAAGTGCTGTTAGATGTCATCTGGTGAACACAATATTGGCTTTAGTCTTAGCAATTTATTAGTTATGTTGGAAGAATGGTGATACCAGGCTAGGAATTTGTTTTTTAGTCAATATCACATCTGTTTCAATCCTGGTTTTTGTTTTTTTGTGTGTTTTTTTTAGTGAGGCAATTGGGGTTAAGTGACTTGCCCAGGGTCACACAGCTAGTAAGTGTTAAGTGTCTGAGGCCGGATTTGAACTCAGGTACTCCTGACTCCAGGGCCAGTGCTTTATCCACTGCACCACCTAGCCGCCCCTCAATCCTGTTTTAAAGAAGGATGTCGTTTTGAACAGGTTAAAAAGTTAGACTGTCTTAAATACAGAACAGCACCTCAAGTAGCTTGTCTGTTCTTTTTCTTTTTTTTTTTTAGTGAGGCAATTGGGGTTAAGTGACTTGCCCAGGGTCACACAGCTAGTAAGTGTTAAGTGTTTGAGGCCAGATTTGAACTCAGGTACTCCTGACTCCAGGGCCAGTGCTCTATTCACTGCGCCACCTAGCTGCCCCTTGTCCGTTCTTTTTAATAGTGTATGGCAAGACATGTATCATTTTGGTTGTCTTTACATATTTTGGTGGACTGTAAAATCGGAGGAGTTTAAGAATAGTAGGGTATAAATACTCTTATGCCCTGATTGTGTATAAAAATCCTTGGGACTCGTGGCTCGGGATCTTCAGGTCTCAGACCTGAGACCAGCTTTATTGTGAGACAGGATCCCTCTCTCAATAAACCTATATTCTACAGCTTGGAAACTGGTTTTTCTTCGTCAAGGCCTGCAACTTAGAAATTTTCACAACAGTGTCAGAGAAGGAGTTGATCTGCTTTAGCTGAGGGAATCCCACAAGTCAACAAAATCACATATCCAGTCTCTCCCCCTGTGTGAATAAACAGATATATATGCACAAGCACTGTAGAAAATACAGGGGCAGCTAGGTGGTGCAGCCCTGGAGTCAGGAGGACCTGAGTTCAAATCTAGCCTCAGACACTTGACACTTACTAGCTGTGTGACCCTGGGCAAGTCACTTAACCCTCATTGCCCTGCACCCCCCCCCAAAAAAAAAGAAAAGGAAAAAAAGAAAATACAAAGACAGATCTAACATCTATAAAAATCCAAATAATAACCAAAATGAGAAATAGAGCAGTTTTAACCTAAGGTGTTTGATTTTTATATTCAAAAGTCTTACCTCAATACTATTTCTTTTTTCTTTTTCTGGTCACACAGCTAGTAAGTGTCAAGTGTCTTAGGCCAGATTTGAACTCAGGTCCTCCTGAATTCAGGGCCAGTGCTTTATCCTCAATACTATTTCAAAACTAATCTAAATTTTACAAAAATTAAACAAAAGTATTTTTTTAAATAAGGCAGCAGCATGGGAATAGTGAAGGAAATGAAATTAGGAAACCTACACCTGAACTGTCTCAAACAAGAAACTTAACCTCACCAATTTCCTCACCTATAAAATAACTAACTACCTGTCTCAGACAGTTATTGTTATGAAAATACTTTGAAAACCCTAAACTGATATATAAATTTGAGTTGTTGATGTTCTTGTGTGGAAACTGTATACCAAGAACAAATATAAAATCATTCAGCAAGGTTGTGCTTTAAAACATGGCATCATATCAAAAACTGCATACCAATGACTAAAAAATGGGATGAGATGCTAAAAGAAGCTCAACGTTAAAGGGATTCCAAAGTAGATTTGCTATTATTCATTTTTCATAACAGACTTTTAGATAATAAATACTGCAAAAGGCTATACGAAAGGATGGCTTTCATCTACCTTTTTGTCCAAATGAGCACACAAAAAAGCTAATATATAAAACTTCAACATGCCAGCATCAATAGTATTAGAATTCAGGGGGTACCACTTCAAAAATACTTGCTTACATTCATGAACAATTTCATCATTATTAATTATTTTAAATAACCTCATTTGAGAGAAAGGTGAAAATGGCAAGATAGGAAGCTTTCACATAATCTTTCCCAGATAAGTCACTTCAAGGATATAAACTATTTAATGTTTCAGTGACAAACTCATTATTTCAATAATCAACCTAAGATAAATGACTAGAGAATTTCTAAGAGCAATACATGCTCCTTCATGTTTCCACACACAGAATAACAGGCTGCACTAAGTAATGACTTTGGTTTTCAATAAAAAATTTAAAGATTGTCACTTAACCCTCATTGCCCAGCAAAAAAAAAATAAAAAAATTTAAAGGTTAGTAATACATCACTGCCATATATTTATTTTAATTCTAGGTTTTATAAAGTTTTGGAATAGTCAAGCTGGAAAGGACTAAGAAATCCCTGCATTCAACCCTGATGGATACAGTCCAGCATTATGAACCCTAAATCTTGGGAATAGCAATGCTTTCAGTCAAATGCCCTCTCTCATCATCCTAGGAAGCAGGCTCTGTGGACATGCAGCCTAGAAAGTGTTCCTGCAGGTACTACAGCAACAACTACTGAAGACCCAGAAAAGAAAAGTCTTGACACCAAAATCCTAGGTACTGTCAAATAGTTCAACAAATCAAATATCAATAAAACTTTTGTCAGTGGAAATGACATTTAAGAAGAAGCACTGCCATCTGCTTTTGCCTCTCACCCAAAGTCCCATGGAACTTTTCCATTGGACTTAAGAGTCACAACCTCACCACAGAAGTTCCTTGAAAGCAGGACTGTTTTACTTTTCTTGTGGGTTTTTCTGCTCCAGGGGTTCTTTTATTGCTGTTTTGGGGGTAATTGTATCAGGAGCTCTGTTTGATGTCTTTCCTCTGCCATCCTGGCTCCGCCCCCGTCTTACTTTTCTAATTGGTTCCCCAATGCTTAGTAAATGCTTTGCACATAGTAAGCACTTAATAAGTGCTTCATTCATTCATTCCTTCATCCATCCATCCATTCATCCAATCCCCTTATTACCAAGATGGGAAACTGAAGCTAACAACAGTACAGTCACATGGCCAAGATCAAACAGGTGTAGTAGAAGAGACTCACTTGATTGAGCAGAATCCTGGGCACACCCATCTAAGCACTCTTTCACCTACATCACAATGGATCTTTTTATCTCCCAAGCTTGGAAACACCAAATCTAAGTCTTTGTCTCAACATATGGTAAAATGCCGGAATGAAAAGCCTTTTGTGCTTATTCTATTTTCCTGTCTACCATTAACACTATTTTTAAAATTATCAAAAAGATTAACTTTATTCTTAAAAGCATTTGTGGTTCAAATTTACTTGGGAGTATTTAAACAATTCATTATATTGAATAATTTTCAATTTAACTCAATGATACTATGCTAACATATACAATTTAACAAATTACTTATAAAAACAAAGGTGGAATCAACTTTAAAGTATCAACAACATGTATATTAAGATAACAGTATTCGGAATACTCCAAATGAACTTAAAATGACACTCTTCTTTTTCTAACATAATGGGAATGTTTTATCTTCCTGTGGAAAACCACAGGGCTAAAAGTATTGATTCATTTAGAATATAAATTATAGCAAGTGTTTTAGATTTAATTTAATGGAACACTACACAGGAGGGCCATAAAACAGCATATTCATTCCCGGTACTTCCAACAGCTGGCAGGGAGGAAGGCTAACATTAGCACTTAAGATACAAAGAGTACGAAATATCTGCCACTTCAACTTAGCAGCACTTTTGCAGTTTAATTTTCAAACAAAACATTTTCAAATTACATTTTGGCATATTCAGAGGTTTTACTCTGACAAAATAATTAAATCAATGATTATATTCCTGACCTCCATCCAAATGAGCATATTAACACAGGAAAATTCTGCTGACCTCAACCTTGGGGATATCATGAGTAAATGTGATCAGTACTTATAAATTCAAAATAAATAGTAAGTAATTTTAAATAGCTTGCTGTTTCAAAAGGTGGCATTAGATACAGAATCCATCACTCAAATTACAAAGTAAAACAAAAGGAAAGCTTTTCAAAATACTAATCAATATCAAAATAAATTTCATTCCAAAATTAGATGTACCATAGTATATGTTATATTATCTGAAATTTTCTTTGTGCTATTATTTATTGTGACACTGAAGTGATTGTGCTAATAGGCAAAATTAAAGATCAATTAAAAGAGAAGTAAGCATTATTTGAGAACTTACAAAAACCATATCAAACAATCGCCCTCCTCAAACCAAATCTGTTTTCTTCTTCCAATCCCACTGACATGAATTTTTTTTTAAACTAATCACCATTTGATACTAAGATTTTATACAATTGAAAAGGAGGACTTCTTTTCATTAAATCTACCTAACAATAATGTTCTCTTGTGCTGTAAATTGTCAGCATTCTGTCCTAATCATCTAGAAATCAGATGCAAAATGGAAACAAATTAAGGTGAATCAAACATTCTAAGCATTTCTTGCTTTATCTGATATAAAAGAAATTCTAATAATCTCTTCATTTTTAGGCAGTACAACCTATCATTATTGGGGGAAAGGTGAAAAATAGTCAATATGCAATAACCAGGAAACATTTAGCTCAGTCTCTACAGAAACAATGACTTTCATCTCCATGGAGTTATAAAAATAGCATAAGCATCATGGTAATACACTAAACTTGTCAAAACTTCTTGTATGTTTCCTCTTAGAGGAATACATCAATCATTTCTGGACAAGGTCATCATACTAAGGGAAAAGGCAACCATGTCTGAGCATTCTTGATTAAGGAGAGAAAATATGGTTGCTTTAACTCAGAAAGGCTCCAGTAATATCTTAATCAGTGGCATGTTTTACTGCCACTTCAGAGTATTACATTTATTATGATCTTCCCAGAAAAGTAAATCACAATATTCAATTTTGGCTTGGAAGATAACAAAATGCAAATGGCCCACCTGCATTTTTCTTATGTTCTGATGACTTGAATAAGTATCAACAGGAACAAAAATTAATAAAAAATACATTTCTTTTTAAAAAACAATAGATAATCTCAAGGCCAAATGTATCTTGAAACTTTCTATGGCATCAAAAATAAGACCTTTGTAAAAGCAAGGTTTAGGGAATTTACTGTGAAAACATATTTCCTTCTCTAATATTACAACAGACTGAAAACCTGAATTATGTATTTTATGCCCACCTTTCAGCATCACACATGCCAAAAGCTCAATAAACCAGACCCAAAATTACTGATACTACAAAGATGATAGATTAGTTTGGATTTTACAAGTACTACTATAAAAATGGACCTTGACTTTTGATGGTTAAAGGTCAATTAAGACAATCAAAGCAAGCAGGAAAGATATTAAAATGCATTAATCTGCCAACATCAGGGTGAAAGACAACCAGTGGAAAACCTAGTTATTGCACCCTTGACACAGTCTGACATCTGCCGGGTTGCAGCAAGTGATTGCAAGTCCCAACACATCAGATAAAATATTTACTTCAAATGCTTTGAATTATATCATGCTTCTGTGACACTTTCATTCTTCAGTACTCAGTTCAGTATTGCAAAAGTTCAGATTAATATTTAATTATTTACATACATGCTCAATGACGTTTTCTATAAAATGGTTCACATATTTATTAATTTTTAAAATATGATATATTCAAAAGATATTGGTCTAGCTATTCACTCAAAAAATCAAAATGAAGACATATAATTGCACAGATTATAACATGAAGATGGACAAGAAGTCCACTGAGTTAGTCCATCAAGTGTATATAATAACAGCAGCTTATTTACATAGGACTTTAAGGTTTACAAAGCACTCAGCATACATTATCAACATGTTACACACCATTTATATAACTCTTGGACAGGAGGTACAGATGGAAAAGATCTAGGACAAGAATTAAGTGGGAAAATTATGTTATAGGTTTGGGAAAGTATATGCTATTTTTATGATCCCAAACTGCCTGCTGCCACAAAATGTCATCTTTTAACACCATGATTCTTCCATTGATGATATAAGATTACCAATCATAGACCACCATCTCAGAATTAAAATTATAAGTGCCCTGAAGGGAAATGTAAAAAAAAAACAAACCAAGGTGGTTAAAAGAAAGCTGAAATATATAATCAACATGAGTTGCATAAAAGAGATGGTATAAAAAGACATCAATCCTAGCAAAGAAGGTGGGCCAGATAAGTAGCTAAAATAAAGGATAACAGGTGGCCAACCTGAGTGCTATGCTGTACTCACAAAATATCAAAAGGACCATAGGAAAATCCCTAGAACATTGGGTAGATTCTGTATGAAGGATTTCTAGAAAGATATAAACAAGAACCACAAAGGGTATTGTAATCTCTACCAATAGAGTAAGATCAGGAATCCACTAATGTATCAAAGTCTGGAACAGAAAGAATAAAGTAACATACACATCTTCAAACAATTAAAGGAAACAGAATATAGTCTCAAAGGTTAAAAAAAGTTTACATTTTGCAAATGTTTAATTAGCTAATGAAAAAACCCATAGGGCAAAAACTTTAAATCACTTTAAAACGCATTTCCATATTGCTTGCCTTTCATAATATATACATTATTAAGTATAAAAATATAATAAGTAATCCAATTTGTGACGCTTTAAATTGCCTTCTTTGTTTCATTTTAGAATATTGTTACTCTCTCTATATATATTCCTATTGGCTCCAGAAGTCTTACAAGACGAACTGGTAATCCATATAGTAATATCACAGAAAAAATTGTAACAAATAGAACTTTAATAACTAATAATATATGCTAAGAGAATGAATAGAGTGCTTATCTTAATGATTCTAATAAGCTCAATATAAATGATCTAAACTCTTAACATAAGAAAATATCATTCTCCAAACCACAGTATGGTATAATGAAAAACATAATGTTTTTGGGGTCAGAGAATCTGGATTTAAATCCTAGCTAAGGGATGACCTGTGTGACCATGGGCACGTCATTGAACAGCTCTGGGTCTCATGTAAAATGAAGGGGCTCAGCTAACTGATTTGTAAAGTCCCTTTCAGTTCTAAAACCTACAATTTTAGAATGCCAGCATCTTCCAAAAGTTCAGAATACATAAGCTGTAAACAGTGTATATTTAATAAATGGTGGTTGAATGAACAAATGTACAATGGAATTAATATAACTACCTGTACTCATGATTGATTAATATTTTTAGTAAGCAATCAAAATTATATATAAGATTTATCTTAATTTACAGTTACACAAATAAATGAAAAAATTATTAATTAGTAGTGGCATACCAAAGTAGATGTTGCTACTGAATGAGCAAGTAGGTGATTTGAACAAATAGGATAGCTAAAAATGATGGAACACCAGTAGAAGCAAATTATAATTACTTTCAATTGCTTACAATGATTAGTATATTGCAAACATACTTTACCTTCTCCCAGAAGTCGACCAAAGCTGTAAAGTCCCATTTCTTGGCATATGCAACATTATATTTCAATATAGCATCCTATGGAAAAAGCATAAACAAAATTTAAGTCACTGATTGGGATAGAGAATGGTTGTACAATTGACTCAATTACCTACTAACAGATTATCCACTTGGTAGATTATCACCAAGAAATGTCTTAGTTCTGGACAAGTTTTCTCCATCACCTAGTTATCATTTAGCATACATCAAAGGTAGTGATATCACTACTAGAAAGATATACCCAAAGGAAGAAAGATCCCAAATACATCAAAAAAATTGTAAAAGTACTCTTTGTGCCAGCAAAGAATAGGAAGCAAAATAGATACCCATCAGTTGCAGAATAGATAAATGAAGGCAGTTAAATAATGGAATGTCACACCAGGAAGAATTCATAGAAGCATGTGAAACTTACATGAACTGATGTGAAGTAAATAAACAGAACCAGGAAACCAACATCCACAATGATAACAATGAAAATGGAAAGGATGATAACAGTAAAAAGAAACTAAATGCTATTTAGTTATAAGGATAAAGACTGTTCCTGAAAAGAGATAAGAAAAAGAACCTCTTTCCCTTGTGGCTATGTCCTGTTAATTCATGTTGGCTAGTTTTGCTAGTTCTGCCTCCTCCCCTCTTTTTTTAATGCCTTTTTTTTTTTTAAACAAGGAATGGACTTGGCTGGCAAGGAAGAAATAGATTCAGAAATAATGATCTAAAAGTTAATTTCTTTTTAAACTTAGGAGTTGTTTAGTTTTGTTTTTGTACAGACTATTTTTAGGGCAAAAAAAAAATTTATACTGAGGAGTATTTCATTTACTTTAAGGCCCCCAGAACACTGGATGAATTCCCAGTGGCAAATGTGGGAAGACAGGGACAACAGTTGCAGAAGATGAACAGAAATAGCTATATTATGATATACATGATACGAGAATACAATTTAATCAATGAGATCACATTTCTTATTTGATAGATAACTGCCATCTACTGGTGTACTTATTTAACAATTCAGAATGACAACTGGCTGGGTCTGTTTATCTAATTCCTATATATAGCCTCCAACTTTCTCATTAAGTATCTTCTTTTTTGATTTTCTACCATACTGCTTTCTAATTTTCCCAGCAGTTTTGGTCCAACAGTAAGTCCTTTTCACAGCAGCTTAGGTCTTAGTGAACATCAGGGTATTAAATACATTTGCTACTACATGCTGTATTCCTAATCTGTTCTGATCAATTTTTCTGTTTCTTAATCAGTGCTAAATTGTTTTAATAATAACTGCTTTGTGGTATAGTTTAAGATCTAACACTGCTAGACCCGCTTTGCCCCCATTTCTTTTCACTAGTTATCCCTTCCACATCTCAACTTTCCCCATCACAGTTTCAATGTATCAGAGGTTGGCATAAGGAATTAAATGGTAATTTGGGGGGAGTTTGTGGAAGCCACAGACAACACATGAAGGTCAACATTCTTTTTTTTTTGGTGAGGCAATTGGGGTTAAGTGACTTGCCCAGGGTCACACAGCTAGTAAGTGTCAAGTGTCTGAGGCCATATTTGAACTCAGGTACTCCTGAATCCAGGACCGGTGCTTTATCCACTGCGCCACCTAGCTGCCCGCCACTTTTTAAAAAATTAAAAGAAATCGTCCTTTCCCCCACACCATTAAAAAAGAAAGAAGCAAATTTATTGTAATAAATATGCATAGCCAAGCAAAACAAGTTCCCCCAAAGACTGTGGAATATTTGTATATGCTATAAATATATGTGTGTGTGTCTCTTTATGTATGCATGTACATAAATGTGTCATTCTATACCTAGTGTGTTTAACTATCGGTTCTCTGTAATCATTTGTGGTCATAAGCTTTCATAGTAATTTGTTTTTTCCTTTTATCCTATATCAGTTCATATGTCTTTCCATGTCTTTTTGGAATTGTTTATTTTCTCATTTCATACAGCATGTATTCAGTTACATTAATATTCAATAACTTATTCAGTCATTCTTTAATTGTTGTGATTTAATTGTTGCCTTTTAGTTTGCAATTTTTTGCCTCTGCAAAAAGGAACAGCCATAAATATTTTTTAAAATATAAGACTATTTTGAATTTCTTTGACCTCTTTTGGATATTTTCCTAGCTAGTGCATAGTGGGGTCAAAGGACACTCACTATTTAGTAACTTTTTGTGGATAATTCAAAATTTCTTTCCAGAATGGTGGTACTCAGTTATAGGTCTACCAGCACAAGTGTACCGGTTTTCCCATAGCCTTAACATTTATCGTTTTCTTTTTTGTCATCATTGCCCACTGATGGTAATAAGAAGAATCTTAGATTTGCTTTAATTTTATTTCTCTAATTAGTAGTAATTATGAGCATTTTTTTATATAACTGTAGCTTTCATTTCTTCTCTTGAGATCATTCATATCCTTAGACCATTTATTAATTGGAGAGTGGTTTTTTTAGTTATAAATTTGAATAAATCACTTATATCAGGGATTCTTGAACTTTTTCCACTCACAACCCCTTTTTGCCTGAGAAATTTTTACACAACTATGGGTATATAGATATATAATATAGGTATATTTTATATATCTTTTATTTTTGTCAAGTTTTTCACACACCCCTCCTCCCCACACACACATACACATTCAGTTACATAACCCCATATGAGGTCACAACCCACAGTTTTAAGAAGCTTTGCCTTATATATTTTCGAAATGATACCTTTATGAGAGATACTTGCAGCAAATATTTTTTCCAGTTGTTTCCTTTTTAATCTTATTTTTATTTGCTTTGTGCAAAAATTTTTAAATTTTATGTCAGCAAAATCATCCATTTTGTTATTACTTAAGAAACAGATTGATCAGTGGAACATAGTAGGTATACAGCATACAGAAGCAATAATATTTGATAAACTTTCAAGAGTCCAGCTGTTGTGATAAAGATTCACTATTTGGCAAAGAGCTGTTGAGAAAATTGTCTGGCAATATGGAAGATATTAAATTTAGACCAGTATCTCACACTTATACAAAGTTAAGTTCCAAGTGGGTATTTGACCCAGATAAAAAAGGTCACTTACGTCATAAACATTTTAGAGAAATATGGGGGAAAAAACTACCCATCAGATCTGTGGATTGGAGAAAAATTCAAAACCAAATAATTGAACAATCCAAAAGTGAATTTCCAAAGGGAGTGTGGGGGGGGGGGGAACCGGACGGACAGATGGACTAGGATGACATGGGTTTATAAATAAATTCCATCAAATGTTTAAAGAACATTTAGTTAACATTAAAGTCAATTCTAATATAACATTGTTTGCAAAAATAGCAAAAGAAGAGATCTTACTAGATTCCTTCTGTAGAATATAGAATCTTGATTTATAAACCAGGGTGAATCAAAACAGAAAAAGAAAAGTATAGACTAATATTCCCAATGAACTTTGATGCAAAAATTTGAAATAAAATATTAGCAAAAAGGTTAAAACAATATATCACGCAGATTTTACAAAAGAACTGAATTGGATTTATACCAGGAATGCAGGCTTAACTTAATATTAGGAAAATTATAAACTTAACTATGTTAATTTAAAAAAAATTCAACAAAAATGATGTTTATATCAACAGAGAAAAAAGCTTTTCACACAATGCAGCACCTATTTCTAATAAAAATACTAGAAAAAATAGGAATAAATGGACCTTTCATTAGAATAAATAATATAAATCTAAAACCAAAACCTTATGGAGAGATAAATTAGAATTCTTTCTTCATAGATTCAAAGGAGAAGCAAGGATGTCCCTTGTCAATATTTCTGTTTGACATTGTACAGAAAATACTCTCTATAGCAATAGGGCAAGAAAAAGAAATTGAGGGAAAACCATATTTAAAGAAGAAATAATAGTGTTATGGTGTTGTATTTAAAGAAACCTAATGAGTCAACTAGAAATAATTGAAACGATAACTTTAGCAAATGTCCACTTTATAAAATGAAGCATCAGGATTTCTATATAATACCAATAAAAAATAGAAAATTAAAAAGAAATTCCATTTAAAATTGTAGAATGGATAAAGTACTTGGGAATCTACCTTCTAAAATAGACACAAGAACTATAGAAATACAACTACAGACTACTGTTTATTGAAATAAAGACAAACCTAAGTAATTGGGGAAATTTTTTGCTCATGGGTGTTATGAACTGGTATAATAAAAATGATATTACCTAAATTAATTTGCTTATTCAGTATCATGCCAATCAAAATACCAAAAGATTACAGAACTAGAAAAAATAATGAAATTCATATGGAAGGGGGAAAAAAACATCAGTAATCTCAAAGAGATTATCCTTTGATAATCTTATCAGTTAATAATCTTAATCAGTTATCCTTTCCACATCGTGGTGGTTGAGGGCATGTCATCTCTGCAATCTGGAAAATTTGCATAAAACTTTTTGGCTCTCCCTTCATACCAGAGAAGAAATTATGTATATTTATAGCAGCAAAAGATAAAATATGTTGATATTTTATGCATTTTTGAGTTTCTAAAGTTTTTCTCTGTTGTCTGTTGACCTTCATGTGTTGTCTGTGGCTTCCACAAACTCCCCCCATTGGGTCATGGTATTAGTGTTACTTTGTTACTTTACTTACTTTCTTACAAGAGACCTCCCATAGAATAGGAGTAATTAGTAACTCCTAAAACCATTATTTGGGCAGCTGGAAAGTGTATACATAGAGGGTACAGCTGTGAGTTGACTATGATAAGATGGTATCTAAAAAAAATTAAGGGGTGAAAAAGAGGAATGCACTGGGAGAAGGAGAAAGGTGGAGGTAAAATGGGGTAAATTATCTCACATAAAAGAGGCATGAAAAAGCTTTTACAGTAGAAGGAAAGATGGAGGCTGGGGACAGCTTGAATCTCATCAGAACTGGCTCAATGAGGAAATAAGTAGGAAGAGAAAGGGATGAGGGGCTATGCTGAGGGGCTGATAGAAGGGAGGACAAATTGAGGGAGGCAGTACTCAAAAACACTTTTGAGGATGGGCAGGGTGAAAGGAAAAAGGAGGATAAATGGGGAAAATAGGATGGAGGGGAATAAAAAGTAATCAACTGAAAAAAAATTATCAGCAAGTTTCTCTGGTAAAGGCCTCATTTCTCAAATATATAAAGAACTAAGTCAAATTTATAAAAATAAGACTCATTCCCCCTTGATGAATGGTCAAAGGATATGAACAGGTAGTTTTCAGAGGATGTAATCGAAGCTATCTACAATCATATGAAAAAATGGTCTAAATCACTACTGATTAGAAAAATGCAAATTAAAACAACTCTAGGGGCAGCTAGGTGGCACAGTGGATAGAGCTTCGGCCCTGGATTCAGGAGGACCTGAGTTCAAATCTGGCCTCAGACACTTAACACTTGCTAGCTGTGTGACTCTGGGCAAGTCACTTAACCCCAATTGCCTCACCAAAAAAACAAAAAAAACAACAACCCAACTCTAAGGTATTCCACACCTATCAGACTGGCTAATATGACAGAAAAAGGAAATAACATATGTTGGGAGGAATGTGGGAAAAATGAGATAGTAAGGCACTGTTGGTGTAGCTGTGAATTGATTCAACCATTCTGTAGAACAATCTGGGCTCTGCACAAAGGATTATAAAACCATTTATAGCCTTTGACCGAGCAATACCACCACTAGGTCTGCATCCCAAAGGAAAAGGACCAACATGCAAAAAAAAATTTATAGTAGGTAATGGCAAAGGATTGGAAGTTGAGGGCATTCCCATCAATTGGGGAATGGCTAAACAAGCTGTGGTATGATTGTGAAAGAATATTGTACTATAAGAAATGAGGATGATTGAACAGATTAAAGCATACTATTTTTCACTTTTTTATTAGATTCTTCTTGTACAAAATTAATAATATAGAAATGTTTTATATAACTTTATATATATAACCAATATCTGATGGTTTACCATCTCAGGGAAGGGAGAGGGGAGAGAGGGATAGAATTTTGAACTAAAAAAAAGTTTAGGGGGCAGCTAGGTGACGCAGTAGATAAAGCACCGGTCCTGGATTCAGGAGAACCTGAGTTCAAACCTGATCTCAGACACTTGACATTGACTAGTTGTGTGACCCTGGGCAAGTCACTTAACCCTCATTGCCCCGCAAAAAAAAAACAAAAAAGTTTAAAAACTGGAGGAAAAAAAAAGAAACGAAGAACAGGATATTCTCAGAAAAACCTGCAAAAACTCACACATACTGAGGCATACTGAAATGAGCAGAACCAGGAGAACATTATACTCAGTAACAGCAGTACTGTATGATGATCAACTATGAATGAGTTAGCTTTTCTCAGCAACACAATGATGGAAGACAATTCCGAAAGACTTATGATAAGAAATGATACCCATCTCCAGAAAAAAAACTAATAGAATCTGAATGCAGATGAAAGCAATTTTTTTTTACTTTATTTATTTATTTTTTACTTTTGTTATTTTTCTTGGATTTTTGTGGTCTGTGTTTTCTATGATTAATATGAAAATGTGTTTTGCTTCACTGCACATATCAAAACAGCCTATACATCTTTATCTCTCCTCCTTGCTTTTTAATATTGTCATGTAGTGATTAAAAGTATATATACAAGGGGCAGCTAGGTGGCGCAGTGGATAAAGCACTGGCCCTGGAGTCAGGAGGACCTGAGTTCAAATGTGGCCTCAGACACTTAACACTTGCTAGCTGTGTGACCCTGGGCAAGTCACTTAACCCCAATTGCCTCACCACCCCCCCTCCCCAAAATGTAAAAACAAAAAGTATATATACAAAATATTGGAAGGACCATCACAAAGAATGAGCGATACATACCTGTAAGAACAATGTTGAAGACTTAAGAACAACAGGAAATAAATACATTTGTGCCTTCAGTGAATAGTGCAATATTAACATAGTACAGAAAGAAAGCAAGATATTCAATTTCCATTTGCTTCTGCCTTTTTGGTCAAGTAGAAGGATATTTAGAATGAGAAGTACAGGACAAGAATAGGTAAGAAGGAATTCAAGCCCAAGATGGGTGCCCCTAGCTGCTGTTGTTCTTTGTTAAAGGGAACAAAAATTTATTAAGTACCCACTATGTTCTAGGAACTGTGCCAAGTACTTTACAAATATTATCTCATTTGATGCTCACAACTCTGGGAGGTAGCTTTACTCACATTTTTATACTTACATATTACTGCCATCACATATTATATTTTTACATTTACATATTACTCTCATTTTACATATGAGGTAAATGAGGCAAACAAGTTTAAGTGATTCACAGTTCTTCATCCAACAATATTGCTGTCACTGTATAAAACATTCTCTTGGTTCTGCTCACTTCACTATACATCAGTTCATATAAGTCTTTCCAGGCCTTTCTGAAACCATCCTACTTGTCATTTGTTATGTCAAAATAATATTCCATTGCAATCATATATCACAGCTTATTTAACCATTCCCCAATTGATGGGCATTCCTTTGATTTCCAATTCTTAGCCACCACAAAAAGAGCTGCTATAAATATTTTTGTACAAATAGGTCTTTTTCTCTTTTTGGGGATGTCTTTGGGATATAAACTTAGCAGTGGTATTGCTGAATCAAAGGGTATGCAGAGTTTTACAGCCCTTTGGGCACAGTTCTAAATTGCTCTCCAGAATGGATTCATTCACAACTCCACCAACAGTGGATTACACTAGCTGTTTTTGAAAGCAATCTGGCATGGCTGAATTACATGATAGATCAGAGTAAGAATTGGAATATCTGATGCCTTTGCTGCAAGTTTCTCCCCACTCCAATCCATCTTCCCAGACAATTGTCAAAGTGATTTTCCTAAAAGAAAAGGCCATGCTACTTCCTTCCTCAAACAACTTCCAGTTGTTCCCTATTGCCTCTAGAATAAAACATGGTCCTCTGCTTGGCTTTTTTTTTAGGGGCAAAGAGTGACTTGCCCAGGGTCACACAGCTAGTAAGTGTCAAGTGTCTGATCCCGGATTTGAACTCAGGTCCTCCTGAATCCAGGGCCAGTGCTCTATCCACTGCGTGACCTAGCTGCCCCCTCTACTTGGCCACCACAACCTGGCCCCATTCAATCTTATGAACTCCATTATATATTACCCCTATTCCATAGTCTACCTTTGTGCCTTAGCACTGATGGACTCCTAAAATAACCTCTTTCCTCACCTCTTCCTCAGTTTCCCTCCTTCTTCAAGACACAGCTCAAGCACCACCCTCTATATGAAGTCCCTGATGATTTTCCCAACTGTTGGTTTCCTCCCACCCTAATTATGGCTTGTGTTCATATTATATACATTTATCCTGTACATACTTTGAGCTGCTAATCCTTTACACTGCACTATGTTTTTAGGACATCCGATTGCAGTGTCCAACACCTTTGTAGGCCCCCAACAGAACACAAGTTTTTGAGGAAAAGAATCTTTTTGTTTGGTCTTTGTATCCTTAGCATCTGGTATACAGTAGGCACTTAAAGAGGCTTTGTGGAATGATTATCTAAGTTTGAAGAGGCATGTCAGGATCAAGTCAGTGACTGGATAATTCATTTTTTCAGCCACAGAGATTCTTAAAGACCACCCACTAAGGTGTATAGAGGGTAAAACATTCACCCCCCCTGACAAAAATCACAGACCCCTGAGTATCTTATTAAAAAATTAAGCATCATGACTGTAAGATGATGAGAAATGGGTTTCCTTTAGCAGATTTTAGTAGCAGTGACAAAATTAATGCTTCCTCAAAGCAATCTAACCAAAATACTAGTCAATAAATTATTCTTACATCTTGAGTTCTTTGATAATTATCTCCATTATTCATGGAAATTGTCCCTTTAGAGGTAGACTTTTAGATTCACATCGTATCCCTGATCATTTTAATAATAAAACCATAAAGCACAAAATGTGGAAGATCTCAAGTCTGGAAGTTAGAAGCCTGAGGTGTGACCCGAGGCAAATATGTTAACTACAGGTCCATTTCTCTCTGCCTATGCTTTCTCTCGAAGTTATGAAACAAAAAAAGAACATCTAGGAAGGAGGAGGAGGCATTTCAGAGAAACAACTTTGGAGGTAAATGATGAAAAAGAAAAAAAAGGAAGTAAATGATACTGTTAGATAAGTCACTTACAATAAGGTGTCAGGGATCAGCGTAGAATGTGTAGGGATAGAAGGTAGACTCGTCAGCAACAACTCTATTTTTTTGTTTTTGTTTTTTAGTGAGGCAATTGGGGTTAAGTGACTTGCCCAGAGTCACACAGCCAGTAAGTGTCAAGTGTCTGAGGCCGTATCCGAACCCAGGTACTCCTGACTCCAGGGCCGGCGCTCCCTCCACTGCGCCACCTAGCTGCCCCAACAACTCTATTTTTAAAAAAGTATACACTGGATATACCTTCAAGTTTTGTGGACGGTTGAACTTGTTAAGGAGTGCTGTCTGAATGAGTTCCCACCGACTGCCTGCTGTTCGTTCACCATTCTTTTAGGAAAAAAGAAAGGGAGATTAATTAAAAAGGATGCCCAAGTTCCTCTGCATCCTAGTTCTGAAAATGAGCAAAGGAGAGAGAGAGACACACACACACACAGACACACACACACACACACAAATTTTATTCATAAGCATAACTAAAACTTTTACTTCCTTTTCTTACCTCATCTTCTACAGGGTACAAATTTTGTTCTGAGCAAGGCATTTTGACATGTTTATTATCCCATAAATCCCTATAATGTGTTGGAAAAGGTTTAGGGACTTCTCCAGCTTTCAAAAGATCTACCTGCAACAGAGAGAATATTCATAATGCAATGTGTACAAACATTTATCTACACTTCACAGAATGACCTAAAGAAGATACTCAAAAGTCAATACCAAACAGCATAGACACGGTCTAAGCTTATCCAAAAAAGTCTTAAAACAATTTAATACTTTTATGCAGAACTCTCCCATTTATAGAGGAAGCTGTCTTTGAACAAAAGCCAGTGTTAACGACCGTGAAGAGATGACTCACAGACTCCCGGAGCTAATGGGCTCTTAGAAGTAATTTAATCCAACCCCTCAGCTTACTACATGAATTTCCTCTGTAAGTGTCATCTAACGCAAACAGAAATGTGCACAAGGGGTCCTTATGGACTACACACTGACTCAGAAAACCACATATCCATGTTCTGGTATTTTTATTTACTTTGTAAAATATTTCCCAATTACATTTTAATCTGATTCAGTGCACTGAGGGTTTGACATCTATGATCTACAACATACCTGAAATGTACTTATACAGCCTAAAAGTGAACACTTCGAATGACAGGAAACTCACTACCTGACAAGACATATAGCTTTGGATATTTCAAATGACTTTCTGAAAAGTCAAAAACTAAACTAAAACCATATCAGCTTAGAAAAACCACAAAAAATTAAGTTTAGAGAATATATGCTAAATAATTTGAAAGGAAAGAACAGGAAATTATATGTCAGGTATTGATATATAAGGTATTTCTAATATATCAGGTATTATGTTTCATGTATTACATAATTTTTCAGATTCTTTCATTTCCAACACTACAAATATTGTATGACTAAAAAAATGTACCCCTATGTATAAATTTGGTCATTACATGAGAAATAAAGTAACACATGGCTATTATGTGAACAAAGTATTATTTTACTTCGAGAATGAAAAATACGTAAATAAAAACTACCTGGATGTACAACCAAGTGTACAAGTAAGTACCTCATTAATGGTACTGTAATTTTACAAGTAATATATCTAATGATCATTGATGTTCCAAATGAAAACTAAAAATAACCATACTAGATTTTACAAAATACTTACTGAATAAGTTTTTGTTCTTTAATTTAAGGAAAAAAATAATGAATGTAATTGCATCACATCATAATATTATGCGTGTCAAAAGAAATCTAAGAGAGGACATTTAGTACACCTTTGCTAGAAATATATTTAAAGTAAGGATTTCTACTTTTTCTTCTCTAAATTCAAAAGTTCAGGTTGAGGTAATAATCATTTTGCTTTTTTTTTTTTAAGGTTAAGCTGACATTTTAATAATGACCTGCTGTACTTAACCAGTAACTTCTACAGCCTTACACAGTCGTAACATGAAGGACCATTTATGCATTGGTCTAATTTAACAAGGAGGATATGGCTTGAATGATTTTAATAAGCTCTTCGGAGTTTTCTCCCATTACAGGTAAGGTGACACACCCGAACAGTTACTGTATGATTGACAGAGTGTCTCAGGTGAGGAAGACGAACTCCACACAAAGGCATTCTTCTCAATTCCTCGATAGGCGTTCCAAGCCATTTCTTATCTGGGGAAATCTGAGGTGGAATATACTTAGGGATCTTCCTTTCAGGTCTTTGGTGTTTGAATTCACATTGCTCTTTTCTAAAATCAAGAACAACAAATTGTCAAAAATTACTTCCTCTATAGATGAACAAATACAATCTGTGGATCCAGAAACAAGCCCCCAAATTTAGGAACCAGATGAAATTTTTAGCTTTCAGGAAAAGGGGAAAAAAGGCAGAATGCTGCCCTGTAATACACCAGGCAACCTCTATCAAATAATCACCTGAAATGATTCCAAAAAGTAGTTGATTGCTTACCATCTTAGGGAGGGAAGAAAATAAATGCTAAAAAGTCTTTTTACATATAATGGGGGAAACAAAATTATTCAAAAAAATAATTTTTTTAAAGATAGTTGAGAATACCTGGCATGGGTTACTTCCTACACCATATACAGGACCAAAAGAAGCCCTAAAGACCATCTGCCCTTCCCCCAGCTATTACCTCCTTTTCTTTTTCATTAATCCCTTTTCTTTCCCCACAAATGTATAGCAAAAGCCAAGCTGAAGCCTGTGCTAAAATGAATGTAGTGGGAGTTGAAACTGATGGACCGTTAAGACAGACTCCACAGCTATCAGTGATGAATAGTGTTGGCTGTGCCAAAAATAGGTGGTACCTGAATAATACTGCTACACACTGTGCCTACCTGGAGTCCAGGATTTGATAAATCTAGGACAGCTAAGTAACACAGGAGACAGAGCACCAAGGCTGGAGTCAGAAAGACTCATCTTCCTGAATTCAAATCTAGCATCAGACAGTTAATAGCTGTATGATCCTGGGCAAGTCACTTCACCTTGTTTGCCTCAGTTTCCTCTTTTGTAAAATGAGCGAGAGAAGAAAATAGCAAACGGCCCAAGTATCTTTGCCAAGAAAACCCTAAATGAGGTCATGAAAAGCACCGGCCCTGGAGTCAGAAGTACCTGAGTTCAAATCTGGCTGTGTGACCCTGGGCAAGTCACTTAACCCCAATTGCCTCACTAAAAAAAAAAACAAAAAACAAAACTGGAAGGGATCTTTAGAGGCCAGTTAAATCCAACCTCATCTCTTTGCAAATAAGTTAACAGAGAGAGAGAGAGAGAGAGAGAGAGAGAGAGAGAGAGAGAGAGGGAGTATTTAATTGACTTGGCCAGGGTCACACAGCTAATAAGTGCCTCAGGACATATTTGAATTTAGGTCTTCCTGACTCCAGGTCCAGAATTCTATCCACTATGACTTCAATAATATCAAACCCAACTGCCAGTCATAACACTTCAGCACAGCACTGGCTCCAGATGGTATTTACAAGGTTAGATTGCAAGAGCATGCTCAGTGTTTGGGAGGCTCAGAAGGAAAGTGTGGGAGAGAAGAGGTATTAGACTGCCAACCCAACTGAAGGTCTACAGAGCCACTGTGCTGGCCTCATTGCTGTACATCTGTGAAACGTGGACAGTCTGCTAGCATCATTCCAAGACACTGAATTGCTTCCATCCGAATTATTTTAGTAAGATTCTGAAGATCATCTGACAAGATAAGGAGCCAGACACCGAGGTTCTCTCTGACACTGAACTGCCATGAATTGCCACGGATTTCAACGCTACTGCAGAAAGCACAACTCTGGTGAGTGGGCCACACTGCCTGAACACCAGGCATACATTTGCCTAAAAGACTATTTTATGGAGAACATCGACAAGGCAAGTGCTCACATGGAGGTCAGAAGAAGTAATACAAGGACACTCTCAAGGTCTCTCTGAAAAGCAAGCATGGAAAACACTGGCACAGGACTGCCCACCATGGCATGGCTGGATCAAAGAAATCTCTGTGCTCCATGAGCAAAACAGAACTGCAGTAGATCAAAGGAAACATGAGATGTGCAAATTTCCACACAACTCCACTCCAAAGGTTCATTTGGACTATTTGTGCCTGACAGGAGGTAGAGCTTTCTTAGCTCATATTGGTCTGGTCATCCCTGGTCAGACACAATGTACCTTGACCCCAACACAGTGAAGTCATTTGGTCCTCTCTGAGAACAAAAGACAATCATCAACCAACAAACCAGCCTCCCAGGTCTCCTGAAGGAACTCTAGGCTGCATGGCTTTTAAAGCATGAGATTAAAAACTAAAACTCAGGGGCAGCTAGGTGGCGAAGTGGATATGGCACCGGCCCTGGAGTCAGGAGGACCTGAGTTCAAATCTGACCTCAGACACTTGACACTTACTAGCTGTGTGACCCTGGGCAAGTCACTTAACCCCAATTGCCTCACTTAAAAAAAAAAAAAAAGAAGGAAATAAATAATATTGAGAAAGAAATCTAACTTCCAAGATGAATTAATTTATCATTTTGTTTCTTGATTTGTGAGAATTTAAATTTGATACTCTATATTTAATAGAGCTAGCCTGGAAGACAGCTATTTCGGTTTCAACATAACGATTCTGTTTAGCTCACTTATAAAATTACAAAATTCCCTGCATTTAATTTAGTCAGTCTATAAACACTTATTAAGTGCTTACTATAGTCCAGAAATTGAGCTAAACTCTGAGGATACAAAGAATGGGAAAAATTACCTTTTATCCTCTCCTCTAGGCATTCTCATAAAGTGATCTGTTATTTTAGAATCCTTTTTGCCAAGTTGCTTGGAACCTTTGCATTCCATATTCAGAGCAGTAGGAGATTTGATGTGTAAATGATCCTCTCCGGTGGGACTACCTACTCCTTCAAACTGAAGGCTCGATCCACTATCTTCACATACCCTAGGAGACTGCTGGTTTTTACATTCAATTTTAGTCTCTCCTGCTTGAAATCTGGATGATTTATTTGCTGCTTTGGAGGAATTACCATCTTCTTGTTCATCAAAACATGGGCTCGTTTCTTCATCTGCTTCTGAATCCTGACAACTATTCTTAGAATTATCAACATCCATTGGGGACTCTGGTTCACTTTCTTTCTCAAAAGGAGGAGACTCTGCAAGACTTTCTTGTCTGCTCATCTTCTCAACTTTTTTCTGACCAGGTAAAATGTCACTACAACCACCATCTGACAGTGGACTCTCAGGAACAACTTCTACCTCTTCCTGTTGACTATCTGCACCGGAGTCATGGAGAGGCTGGCAACACTTACTAGGATGCAGATTGCTTGAGGCCTCTCTTGGTTGCTCATCTTTCATAGGCTGCTTAGAATTTTCCATCTTTACAGGTGTCAAAAAGAGCTGCCTATTGTCTCTATTTTCATCACAATCTATATTAATTTGATCATCACTTTGGGGTGATTGATCCACATTAGCATTTCTGAACTGATCTGCCACAAGAGTTACTTCCTGGGGTTCGGTTTCCAAAAGCTCTGTGTGTTTTCCTTCACTTTGCCACTTACAAGTACTGGATGTCAGAGGATGGTTGAAATGTTTTGTACTTTTATCTAGAGAGGATTTAGCGTGGCTCAGTGGAGAAACATTTTCTAACTTCTCCATGTTATGCTGGAAAAAGTTGTCTTTCTGTATAGAACTCATCTTAGATCCTGCTATGATGGTATCTTTATTCTGCAAACTGCAGAGGAGAAAAAAACACACACAAATATAATAAAACTTCTCATATGTAAATTATCAGTAGTCTACAAATGCAATTTCTTACAATTTGTATTTTCACTCAGAAATTTATACTAAGCTAAATATTCAGCTATATGAAAATGCTCAGTCTCCTAGTAATTTACTACTACTACTACTATTACTAGAAAAACCCTCAGGAATTCAGCACTTTGAAAGCTAACAGCACTACCATTTTTTTCTAGTCATCCGCACTTGATGCTTCAGACTCACTTTTGACTCCCCCCCCCTAAATTAGCTATCAAATCCTACTCACTCTATCTCTAGATTCTCAAGTCCTAACTCCAGTCATCCTAATCTTAAAATCCTTCACTAGAGACAATATGAAACTTTAAGCATAAAATATAATGCCTGACCTCAAGGAACTTACAATCTGAGGAAAAACCTGAATAAAATTAGTAAATAAATTTATAATTCAGTGCTAATTTACCTGGTACAATTAAATAGACTTGTAAGCTGCCTGAGGTAGAGAACATGTTTTACTAATCAATGTTATCTTCCATAATGCCTATTATACTCCTTTGTATGTTATAGTTACTTAATATTCTTGAATGAATGTGTTAGCGATGGGAGCTGACAAGAAGAACATGCTCCCTAGCTATTACAAACCAGTCAAGGGGGCAGCTAGGTGGCACAGTGGATAGAGCACCGGCCCTGGAGTCAGGAGTACCTGAGTTCAAATCTGGCCTCAGACACTTAACACTTAGTAGCTGTGTGACCCTGGGCAAGTCACTTAACCCAAATTGCCTCACTTAAAAATTTTTTTTTTAATTAGAAAAAAAAAAACTAGTCAAAATAACTAGGTGCATTCAAAAAGTCATCTCCACACACACACACACACACACACACACACCCATATACATAAGCATATATACCTACAAAGATGTCAGAGAAATAAGCCAAACTCAATAGGATAAAAAGAAAGCAGCTACAGTTGTACAACTGGGCTGGGTTCTTGTCAGCCAGCATGTTTATCCATCCACACCATTCTACTTCATCTCTCCTCTAGGAATTACTTTTAGCCCATAAGAATGAATGGCATGGATAATCTTCCTACTGGCAATCTGATTCTGGCCATCTACCCCAAACAGATATTACTTCACAAAAAGCTGTCAGCTTTGGCATCTGGGACACAGGTAAGACTATGTGATTCCAGGAACAGATACTAGAATTGCACCCTCTTTTGCCTAGTTTTTATAACTGGAACATCTTACTTAGAACTAGTCTCGAGAATTGGAATGACAACCCCTGCTGGGAGTGACATTGTGTGCTCTGGCCTGAAAAGAAACTATGTGACTTTGGCATCCGGAAGTGACCCTTCTGGGGTTTTGAAGGTCAGATCAACATCAGGAAGTGATGTCTGTTACCCATGAGTCCCGTCAATCAGTGTTACCAGCCAATTAACTTGGAGCTGTGTGTGTGTGGACGGCCCTGTTTCCAGTTACACAGGAGGCTTCTGGGAAAAGCCGCAGGGGAGCAAGTCTTTTTGTTTCTGGAAAGGGGCTTGGCAGCAGAGACAGGCAGGATAGGGAGTGCAGGCAAATCTCATACTTTATCCACATGTTTCTCTTTACTAACCCCTAATATACTTTAATAAATACTTAATGCCCAAAGATTGGTGCTATATGTTTTCTAATTTAAGGCAACCACTCATTAGATTTTAGACATCACAGCTAGAATTGTAGGTCCTTACATAGTCTATCTGAAAGACTAAAAATGGGGTGAGGGGGATAAGGAGAGTAAAATCTTCCCTCCATATTCTCAGGGAAACAAGGACTCCTACATAGTTAAAGCTGATTTGATTGATACAGGCAGCTACCACTTTTGAGACCTGGCCCTAAACTAAGCTTGTCCCAGATAGTATTACTTTGAAGCACCTCCTGTCTAAGAAGGACAGGTGGAAGAAAGGACAAAGATAAGTATGTATTAATTGCCTATTATGTGCTAAGTACTGTGTTAAATGCTTTACAAATATTATCTCATTTGAACCTCACAACAACCCTCGGGAGTAACTACTATTAATATTCCAATTTTACAGTTGAGGAAACCGAGGCAAGCAGAAGTGAAGTGACTTGCCCAGTCACACAGCTAGTGTCTGGGGTCAGATTTGAACTAAAATCTTCCAGACTCCAGGCTTAGGGTTCTATTAACTGCCCACCTAACTGCCTCAAAGAAAATAAAAGACCAAGGTTGGATATAGCTGTCAAAACAGGGTTTGTGGAGAAAGTAGATTCAAATTTGTTTTAAGGTATTCTTTGAACTAGGACTAGTATGATTTCTAGGAGGAACTATTATTATTTAGATGCTAGAAAAGAAAAGAAAGGGCACTTCAGGAAGAAACAATGGCACGAACAATGACAAAGAGGCCTTGTTTTATAATATATGTGGTCAGTATGTATTTATTCAGTATATACATTTTCAATTCTATAAAATTTATTTATTTTACCTCTTTAGTGAAATTATTATTTCTCTTTTATTAATAACCAATTAATATGGGGGGGGGGGAGAAATCCAGGTTTTTTCCCTTTCTATTTCCTCATTTAAAGTCCAGTCCCTTAAGGAGATTTCTGACCTTGCCCCAAAATTTAATTCTTACCCCACCCAACTAGAAAACCTTACAAAGAGAATCTAACTGGGGACAGCTAGGTGGCTCAGTGAATAAAGTACCGACCCTGGATTCAGGAGGACTTGAGTTCAGATCCAGCCTCAGACGCTTGACATTTACTAGTTGTGTGACCCTGGGCAAGTCACTTAACCCTTACTGCCCTAAAAAAAACAAAAAAAAAAACCCACAAAGAGAATCTGAGGTGAACTGTCCCACTGTATTCTACTCATATTAGGGGGGAAGGAGAGAAAAGGGGGGGCGGGATTTCCTTTTGTCTTCCCTTTGTCTAGATTCACCAAAGGTGGGGATGGTCTGGGTAGAGAGTACGATTGATATAATCAAACTCATGTGCCCCAGCCCCTCACTAAAACAGGTCCACCTTTCATTATAATATTCATTCTCTCATTGAGTGTTAACCAATTAGAGTTAATTTCCACCTATCAGGATCATCCACTTTTCCAAAGGTATATAAGCCTGAGCAGCTTCCATGATTGTCTTTGGTCGACAAGAGAAAGATAATCGGCCATTTTTATCAATTATCCACTAGCCATAATTAATAAAATTATTAATTACCCAGAAACTATGTCTCTTGAAATTTTCATACACCACATTAGTAAAGCTCTACGCTTTTAATCTATAGTTTACAATAAGAAGCACATTACAATTCATACCTTTTTGACCCTGTCTTGAATCCTTTAGTGTCCACCCAATTGGTAATTGTCTTTTGCTTGAAAACTAGGGGGGGAAAAGTTAGACATTAATTTATATACCTCATAATTTGATGTAAGTCATGGTTCAAATTAGTAGTGGACAGAAATGTGCTTCCAAGATCATGATATAGTATCAAGTGAGCTGAACCTGAAATCAGGAGAGACTTCACAGTTCAAATCCTGACTCTGACAACAGCTGTTTGACCATAATTAAGTCATTTAATCTTTCTGAACCTCAGTTTTGCCATCTGTAAAATGGATATAGTCATACCTGAGAACTTAACAGAGTTGCTGTAGAGATCAAGTGAGATAACATGGGGGGAAAAGTTCTATTCATAGAAATTTGATACTGGATATTGATTAGATATTCAGTATCTTCAGACCAGTAATATAATTGCCTATTAAGCATACTGACATTTGGCATGCTACCAAAAAAAAAAAAAAAAGGTAGTTTAAGATTTAATTCAATCCAGCAAATGTTTATAAATCAACTACTATGAGCAAGGTGCTACACTAAGTACTGGAGATTAATCTTGGTCTAGATCTATAACTGTATCGGTATAAGGAAACTCCCACTGTATAAACTCTCTTCACAGTCACAGTTCTACCCCTCCCCTGTAACTTAAGTCTTAAAGTTGCCTGGGACCCCATAGAGGCACTCAAAAAAAGACTTTGAAGATAAAGTTAGAGAGGCAGAGGAAAAAATGGAAAGAGAAATTAGGGTAATGCAGGAAAGACATGAGAAAAAAGTCAACAGCTTGAAAAGTCAAATTGGCCAAATGGAAAAGGAGGTACACAAAAGCTCTCTGATGAAAATAATTGCCAAAGAATTAGGATTGAACAAATGGAAGCCAGTGACTTTTTGAGAAACCAAGACACAATAAAGCAAATCCAAATGAATAAAAAAATAGAGGGCAATGTGAAATATCTTCTGGGAAAAACTGCTGACCTGGAAAATAGGTCCAGGAAAGATCATTTGAAAATTATGGGTCTACCTGAAAACCATGATAAAGAGCTTAGAAATCATCTTCCAAGAAACTGTTAGGGAAAATTGCCCTTAAATTCTAGAAGAAGCTAAAATAGAAATTGAAAGAGTCCACTAATCATCTTCAGAAAGAGATCCCAAAAGGAAAACTCCTAGGAATATTATAGCCAAATTTCAGACCTCTCAGGTCAAGGAGAAAATACTGCAAGCTGCCAAAAATAAAGAATTAAAGTACTGTGAAGCCCCAGTCAGGATAGGACAAGATCTAGCAATTTCTACATTAAAGGACCAGAGGGCATGGAATATGATATTCCAGAAGGCAAAGGAATGGGGATTACAACCAAGAATCACCTACCCAGCAAAACTAATCATAATCTTTCAGAGGAAAAAATGGGACTTTAATGAAAAAGAGGACTTTCAGGTATTCATGATGAAAAGCCCTGAACTGAATGGAAAATTTGACTTTCAAATACAAGACCCTAGAGAACCATAAAAAATTGGAGTTGGGGGACATACCTGGGGTCGTGCAGTGGGTGACTGTTTTGTGTCTGAGGCCAGGTTTTGGCTGGGATCCCCCTGGGTCCAGGGTGGATGCTTTGTTCACTATGTCACCTAGAATCTTTAGAGTTAAATTGAGGAATATGAGGAATGCACTGGGGGAAGAGGAAGGGCAGCAGAGGTGAAATCCTACATGAAAGAAACAGGAAAGGGCTTATGGAGTGGGGGAAGAGATGGGAGAGGAGCAGGGCAGTAAATGAATTTTACACTCATCAGAAAAGGCTCAAAGACCTTAAACTCATCAGAGTTGCCTCAAGGAAGGATTCACACATTCACACATATTCACACACACACACATATTCACACACACACACACACACCTGGGTGGAGTAATCTATTTAATCTGGGCAGTAAATGAGTCTAACCCTCATCAGAATTGGCTCAAGGAGGGAATAACAAACACACACAATTAGGTGGAGTAATCTCTCTAACCCTTCAGGAAAATAGGAAGGGAAGGGGATAAAGAGAGAGGGGCAAAAAAGAAGGGAAGGCAGATTGGGGGAGGGGACAGACAGAAGCAAATCCCTTTTGAAGAGGGATAGAATGAAAGATGGATAATAGAATATTATGGGGAAGGGAATAGGATGGAAGGAAAACAGTAATATAATTGCCTATAGGATGGAAGGAAAACAGTTAACAATAGTAATCATAAAAAAGAGAAAAGGGGGAAAAATTGTACAAAAAATATTTATAGCAATTCTCTGTGGTGGCTAAGAATTGAGAATCAAGGGAATGTCCATCAATAGAGGAATGACTGAAGAAGCTGTGGTGGAATAGTATTGTGCTATAGGAAATGACAAACAGGATGATCCCAGAAAAACTTGGAAAGACTCATGAACTGATGTATAGTGAAGTGAGCAGAACTGGGAGGACATTGTGCATTGATCAGTGAGCAATTATGAATTACTTGACTACTCTCAGCAATACAATGATCCAAGACAATCCCAAGGCACTTAATGACAAAGCTTACTATCCACCCCCATAGAAAGAACTGAGAAAAAGAGCACTTGTGGATTGTACATATATAACCTAGTTGCTATCTTGTGGAGGGGGGAGAAAAGGGAGGGAGGGAGAAAAATTTGGAACTCTAAATCTTATGAAAATGAACGTTGAAAACTACCCTTACATGTAACTGGAAAAAAATAAAATAAATATTTGTAGAGAAAGAGTTGCCTGGGACACTGAAAGATTAAGTGACTTGCCCAAAGTCACAGAGCTAATATGAGATGGAGACAGAACTTGAACCCAGGTCTTCCTGAGTAAATGAACAGCCTTCTTATCCATTATATTAACTATTCTTGTAGTCTCTGGGGATATAAAGACAAAAGTGAAAAACAGTTGAACTCAGAGTTTAAATTCTACATAGTGGAGGAAGATAGTCTGAATTTTATGGCTTTCACTAAGGGGTGTCCACTGTGTTACTATACCAAAAATAGCAAATTCAGTTGCCAAATTTCTATCCATTCAATAACAATCACACTCTGGGAGACTGACATCATAAATAATGCAACATTTAAAAATAGCTGTGGTGGCAAAGAATTGGAAATTGAGGGGATGCCCATCAATTGGGGAAAGGCTGAACAAGTTGTGGTATATGAATGTAATGGAATACTATTGTGCTATAAGAAATGAGCAGGTGGACCTCAGAAAAACCTGGAAAGACTTACAAGAACTGATGCTGAGTGAAATGAGCAGAACCATTAACACTGTACACAGTAACAGCAACATTGTAAAATGATCAACTACGACAGACTTAGCTCTTCTCAGCAACACAATGATCCAAGACAATTCCAAAAGACTTATGAAAGAACATGCTAACCACATCCAGAGAACTATGGAGTGTGAATGCAAACAAAAGCATACTATTTTCACTTCTTTTGTTGTGTTTTTTATTTTTTCTAGTGGTTTTTCCCTTTTGTTCTGATTTTTCTTTTGCAGCATGATTAATGTGCAAATACGTTTAACATAATTGTACTGTATAACCTATATCAGATTGCTTGCTGTCTTGGGGATGGGGGAAGGAAAGGAGGGAGAGAGAAAAACCTGGAATTCAAAATCTTACAAAAATGAATGTTGAAAACTATCTCTGCCAGTAATTGGGGAAAAATAAAATACTATTAAGTAAAAAGAAATAGCTGCTTTCCCGTACCTCATCTTCATATACCGAATAACTTTTTAAGCACTCTGTATCTAAAAGTAATTTCAAGCCATGATGAATCTTATGTTCTTTTTTATATAAAGGTTTGCTCAGTTTCTTTAGTTTCTCATTTCCAACTACAATGAAAAGTTCCCAGCCCTGTGGTAACAGTCATTGTTTCAATTTGTTTTCCCGACAGCAAGGGAATTCTCAGAGGCTGAACGATTTTTAAAGAATTACGGCCAAGCGCTTGAATTAGCCAGATTAAAATAACTCGATCTTAGTGTCATTCTTTTCTTGGAGTTTTACAAGACAGAACGTAAATTGCAACTACACAGAAGTTGCCCGGGCCTTCCCCGAGCTGGATGTCAAAGCAAACCATCAGCTGGACGTTTTCCCCCAGCCCGGAGGGCTGACCAACTAAGAGCACGGTCTCATATCCCTCCCCTCCCAAATAAGAGAACAAAAAGGGTCTTTGCCTCCTAAGCGGTCTAGCAACAATCACAGAAACGTCACCCTTTTCCTCGGGAAGACATGACATCCACCGTAAAGACAAGGGGGCGGCTGAGGACGGGTCAGGAGGACAGCCCGCCCCGGGAAATGCCACAAGCACCCGGTGCTCGAGGCAGGGGAAGCCGCCACATCCTCGGCCGGATCCTCCAACAGTGGCAGGGTTAGGTGAGAGAGAACCAGCCGGGGTTAAGGGGGGGGGGGGAGGGGGGCAAGGAGAGGAAAAGGTCCCGGAGCGCAGGGCACCCACCTTTGTTCCTCAACCCGCCTCCCGAGCCAACACCGCGTGGCCGGGACCCTTCTGGTCCCGGGGAGCCGGCGGATGGGGATGGCGGTGTCCTTTGCCAGGCAGGACGCAGGATGGGCTGCCCCGGGCCGTCCTGAGGGGCCGAGACTGGCCTCTTTCCTCCGGGCTGGCTCAGGGGATCCGAGGCTTCGGGCGGCGGCGATTTCGGGGCGCCGCAGCGGGGTCGCTTCCTGCAGGGCTTACAGCCAGGCCCCGCACTCATGCTGGGGTCCCACGGCGCGCAGCCCCCGGGCCAGCCCGGGCGGAGAGCCTCATTCACCGGCCCAGAGAGGGGCAACGGCGGGTGGGGGCGGGCGTCCGGCTGTCCCACACCACACCATGCCCTCTCTGCGCCTGTGCCCCTGCACCCTCTTCTCCTCTCCGAAGGGACCCTCTCGGCCTGCCCACGGCAACCGAGGGTTCTGCGCTCCTCCTTCTCTCTTCTTCCTGGGGTACGTGCCCGTCCACTCGGCACAAGCAGCTGGGGCCGCTTCGGATGCCTTCACTTTTGCGCCTCCGGAACTGCTGCCGTCAAGTGCTTCCGGATTTCGCGCCGCGTGCTGTCGCAAAGCGGATGTTAGCCGCTTGACGGTCCCTGGGCGCCCCGGAAGGTCACCGCGTGAAGGAGGCGGCGGTGGTGGCGGCGGTGGCGGTGGCAGCGGTACCGGCGGAACCTCCAGCGGCGGCCGGGAAAAGGTGAGAGCATCGCGGTCAAGGGTCCGCGCCGTGACGCGGACTAGCGACCGCGGAAGGGGCCCCGGCTTGAAGCGGAGACCTCGGACAGTGGACGGGAAGGAAGGAGCGGGGCCATGGAGGGCAGCGGAGGGAACAGCAACAGGAGCACGGGAGGCCTGGCAGGGTTTTTCGGCGGGAGCGGCGCCGGGATGAGCTACTCGAACGCGGATTTGGCTGGAGTCCCCCGTGAGTATCCGCCCCAAGCACCCCCCCCCGGCCCCTCCCCCTCCCCCTTCCTCTTCCTCTCAACTGATCTCGGTTCTCCCTCTCGCTCCGTGGGGTCCGGCTGTGAGCATGGGGGCGGCGATGGGGCGGTGAGAGGAGGGTCATGGTCGGCCCTGTTCTTTATTCGCCCCGCCTCCTTGGGGACTTATGGGGTGGCTTCGGGGCGTCCACTGAGCCGAGCCTGGGACCCATCTTTGGGACCGAATGGAAGGTGTGGGAAGGGCTCTCCTTGAGCCCACTTCGTTCTCAAGAGCTGCTGGGCCCCGGCCGGACACCCAGGGGGTCCAGCAAATGACTGTGTGGCGCCTGCCCTCAGGGAGCTTAGGTTCTGTTCCCTTTCTGGAACCAGACATATCAAGACGAAGGTGAAGAGAGGGTCTTCACAATTCTATAACTTGCCTTTCTGGAAGGCCCCTCCTTCCCAGGAACTCAAACCTCTTACGCACGTTACTGGACACCTTTATTTTGAGCAAATTCATGCAAGCGTCAGGAACCGAGTCTTCTTTTAGAGGTGGAGAAACTGGGGCAAAAGGAAATTCTGTGACTGGACCATAGTATCTCCAACAAGGGCTGGTTTAGAGCCCAGCTCCTCCAGGGAATAATGCTGTCCTGTCTTAGGTTGCTGACTTGATCAGATTATGGGTAAGAAAAATGAGTTGAGGCCTACTTGACCTTGGGATCCTATGTACTGAGAGCCAGGTTCCTCTAAAGATGAATTTGGGGTTGGTGTCCTTTTTCTTTTGTTTTCCTAAGAATTTATTGTAATGTGTTTAATAATTTCTCATCCAGGGGCAGCTAGGAGCTACAGTGGATAAGGCACTGGCCCTAGATTCAGGAGGACCTGAATTCAAATACGGCTTCAAACACTTGACACTTAGTAGCAATGTGACCCTGGGCAAGTCACTTAACCCTCATTTCCCCAACCAAAAAATAATAATTTCTCATCGAATTTGCCCTTCCTCCACCTTTGTCCTAGAATTCTTTTCTGAGAAATTTCTCTATATAGAAAGTACAGTATTACAAAAATTAATGTACACATTTAGTATTCTGTGACTCTAGAACATAAAGAAAAATAATGAGGGAAAAGTACAAATGAAAGAACGGTAGTCATCACAGCTGTTTGATATTCATTTAAAAAATTAAAACTAGATCAGTGGAATAGACTACATAAACAAAAAACAATCAATTAAAAACAATCCCAGTATTTCTTAAACCTAAGGCCATAAATTATTTGAAAAAGGATTCCCTTTTTGGCAAAAACTGTTAGAAAAACTGGAAGGTAGGTTAATAATAATAAGGCTTAGACCAATGATTTATTCCATATGTCATAATAAATTCGAGGTAGCTATGTGACCCAAAGATAAAAAGTTACATCATTTTAAAAAATAAGTACTAGATTAAGTACATTTTACAGCTGTGTCTGGGAGAGAGTGCTTAACCAAAAAAAGAGGATAAATTATATCACAAAAGACAAAATAGATCATTTTGATTATATAAAAGTATGAATAAAGTAATAGAATAGAGTGAGGAAAAATATTGGCATCAAATATTACCCATAAACCCAGGCTTGTTTGTTTATAGATAAATTTGTGGCTGTGACCCTGGACAAGTCACTTAACCTTTCATAGCCATGGCAACTCTCTAAAATAGGGGTTCCTAACTTTTGGGGAGTTCTGGACTCTTTTAGTGGTCTGGTGAAGCCTATTAACTCCTTCCTAGAATGTTTTAAATGCATATATTAAAATACATGAGATTACAAAGGAAATCAGTTATATTGAAATAGTTATCAAAATATTCTTTAAGAAAATTTCACAGCCCCCAGATTAAGAACACCTATGCCAAGATTATAAATTGCAAGTTGAGTGCCCACCTATATCAATAAAATCACAAGTCCTATCTCTATCCCAAACACTAATAGAAATCTGATATCCAAGATTTATGGGGAATTGATACAAATATATAACAGAGATGTTTCCAGTTTTCAAAGGAAAAATTACGTTATAAATGGTCAAACAGAAATAGGCTCCAAATCACTAATGGTAAAAGAAATGCAAACTGTAATTATGAGGTTTTACCTCACACTCTGTATTCTCTCAAAAGATGACTAAAAACGGGAACCATCAATGTTGGAAGCACTTTGGAAAGATAGACGCTAATAAATTGTTGTAGGAGCTATGAAAAATTACTAACCTGTTGCTTTGACCCAGCACTCCCAATACTGATTTTATATTCCAAGGAAATAAAAAATAGTAACAGGGATCCAATATATAACAAAATACTAACATCATTCTTTGTAGTAGCAAAGACCTGGAATCAAAACGGGTGCCCATCATTTTGTGTGTAAGATGAATATGAAGGGGGCAGCTAGGTGGTGCGGTGGATAGAGTACTGGCCCTGGATTCAGGAGTACCTGAGTTCAAATCTGGCCTCAGATACTTGGCACTTACTAGCTGTGTGACCCTGGCCAAGTCACTTAACCCCAGTTGCCTCACTTTAAAAAAAAAAGATGAATATGAAAATTGAGAGAAACACTGGAAGATTGGTTATGAACTGATTCTGAGTAAAATGAGCAAAACTAAGGAGACGGTATACATAATGATTACTAGAGTGTAAATGAAAAGATAGCTGCAAGGAATTCTAATTTTGAATAATTGAAAAGCCTATGATGGTTCCAGAGAACATATAAGAAGATGCACCACCCAACTCATAGCATAGAGGCAGGAGACTTCAAAGACAGAATGTTCTATGCATTATCAAATTTTATTACCATCATATATTTATGCTTAATAGTTACTCTGGAGTGTGTTGGGAGAAGCATTGCTTGAGCTAATATTACTCACAAGAAATAATTGATATAAAGACAAAATGTATCAAAACATTATTTGGGGAAAAAAAACCTAGTCAGCTAACACCAAACCCAGTTAAAATTCTGCCTTTTTGAATATAAAAAAGGAATGTCATTAACTCAAAGCTACTCCTCTCTGCCAAGAATTGGCTTATTTTACATCTGTTTGACTTTGCTCCTTCTATACAATATAAATTATGGTACAGTATAAAGACTGGTTGTGATAAAATATCTGTTTTCTTTCTAGTTACTGGTATGAGTCCTCTGTCTCCGTATTTAAATGTGGATCCCAGATACCTTATACAGGTAAGATTGAGTCTGAACATTATGTTCCATTATTTATCCTAGAATTCTGCCCAATTTTATTATATCCTAATCAACCTATTAAAAACCTAGTGTGTTGCATTGAAAAGAAAGATCTGTAGTTAAAGGACCTGGCCTCAGTTTGTTCATCTGCAGAGTGAGGGGTTTGGAAGAACCATATCCAACTCCTTTTCAATTCTGAATCACTTGTGCTATAGCATGATCTTGGGATATATACTTCATAATGGCTTATGAAATAGCTGTTTAAAAAACAACCGGAGGGGCAGGTAGGTGGCGCAGTGGATAAAGCACCAGCCCTGGAGTCAGGAGTACCTGAGTTCAAATCCATCCTCAAACACTTAACACTTACTAGCTTTGTGACCTGGGCAAGTCACTTAACCCCAATTGCCTCACTAAAAAAAAAAAACACAAAAAACCCCAACTGGAGTGCCATAACTGTCAAGTTTCATTATCTGACAACTATATAAGAATTTAAATTTTAACCAAGAATTAATGGGGATTTTACAAAAAATTCTGAATTTATTGAACAAAACAAAATATACAAAGTTGAATAGGAAACAATGTTTATATGTGAAGCCACAAATCTTTAAGTAATATAATAAATTTACCATGTCATTATCAAAGCTCCCCTGCTTAGCTGTGTATCTTTCTGAAATTTTTGTTCTCTTCTGTGCATTTTTAAAAATGCTCCAGTGACCTTCTTTGGGGGAAGAGTGGCATCATTATTGTTAGCTTCTCCCATTCCAGATTAAGAAAGAAAAACTCAATCCTTGTAACCAGTATAGTCAAGCAAAAGAAATCCATGTTTGCCATGTCCAAAAAATATGTGTCCCATTCCATATCTTGAGTCCATCACCCTTCCATTAGGAGGTGGGTAGCAGTTTCCTGGAGTCATAGCTAATCGTTGCATCCATCAGAGTTCTTAAGTCTTTCAAGATATTTTTCTTCATAACATGGTTACTATATAAATTTTTCTCTTGGTTCTGCTCTCTTCCCTCTGTATCAATTCATACAAGTCTTCCCCAGCTGGCACTCTTAAGAATTCCTTGGTAATTCACTGTTTAAAATCTCTAACTTCCCGTTATTACATAATTCTTTAGATGATGAATTTTAGGATTTTGTTTCCTTTCTACTTCTAGTTGACTTCTAGTTGCCACTATTTCCAGAAGTAGGGCTATATAATAGAAATTAGCATAGTTATCTAGGATTCACCCTAAATTTAGGGGGGTTTGGATATTTATTCATTAGATGAAATGACCTCTTAAAGCTTGCACTTCATTCCAAGATTCTGTTTCTAATATGTAGCAATAAGAAAATATCTGTGTACAGTAATGCACTAAAACATTGATTAACTACTATACTGAGGAAATAAAGTCTGCTGATTAATTCAGTTTGGGGTTAGCTATAGATTAGTTTTTGGTTTTTGGATTTTTCTTTCTTAAACTGTTTTTGGTTCAACCTAGCTAAAATTCTTTGTAAAATAAATTTATGACTTCCTTTGTTAGTAACCTCATCAAAATATAATCTCGGGGCAGCTAGGTGGCGTAGTGGATAAAGCACTGGCCTTGGATTCAGGAGGTCCTGAGTTCAAATCCAGCCTCAGACACTTGACACTTAACTAGCTGTGTGACCCTGGGCAAGTCACTTAACCCTCATTGCCCTGCAAAAAAATATATATTTATAAATATATATATAAAACCTCATCTCCATTTAATGTTGCAGTTGTGTCATTGCAAATGTTACTTCTAGCTTTGGAGTAGTAAAAAAGTGGATATAGGGTTGTCTTTGCATCCTGAGATCCATGGGTTTCAATTAAAAGTTGATTTTCTTAGTAAATTCATAATGCTGTTTTGGGAGATTTTATTTTTCTTTCTGGTTTTATGGGAGAGAATGTCAAAGATTCTGATTATTGTGACCCCTTATTTGTCTGGCTGCTATGAAAAACAAAGAAGATACATCTACATAAGTAAAGTTTATAGTTAACTGATCCCCCCTTTTTTATATGCCAAAACTTCTTTTTTTTAAGATTTTTAACCATTTTGTATGGAAATCTTGCTTTAAAATGTAGTATTTGGGGGCAGCTAGGTTCAAATCCGGCCTCAGACACTTGACACTAGCTATGTGACCCTGGGCAAGTCACTTAACCCCCATTGCCCCGCCAAAAAAAAAAAAGTAGTATTTAATTCTCTGCAAAATAGCCTCACTATTGAAAGACATTAAGTTCAGGAGCCTCCAGAGGGAGAGTCAAGTTTAATTGCCTTGAGTCTGTGTCATTGGAAGATGAGTAGAAGGAAGTGGGGGGAGTTTAGCCAAGAGGCAGCAGAGTAGCTCGCTTCAAGTCGCTGCAGGGCCCTCAAGAGGGATTCCATTTTGTTCTGTTTGGCCCCACAGGCCGGGGAGGAGCTTTGAGAAGTCAAGGGGCAGCTTTAGGTTTAACGTCAGAACAACTCTAAGAATTCGTGATCTGCACGTGCAGTGTGCTGTGCTGCCTTAGGAGTGAGTCAGGCAGAGGCTCCGTGACCTCACTGTGTGCATAGACACATGTGTAGTGCTCTCCATGGATTGGGGGGGGGGGGAGACAATGGGTGGGAGGTGTGTGTGCGTGTGGTGACTCTTTGTTTCTTACAGGTTGAACTAAGTAGCTGTTGAGGTCCCTTCCAGCTCTAAAGTTTTGTAATCCTATGAACATAATTTTATCTTGATGACTCAAGGCCATCCTCAATGTCAGTATGTTATGTGACTGTAGCCGATGTCCTCAAGGCCTTCAAAGTAGATGGGGCTCTTTGCCCCTAAGCTTAAATTACTTTAGATTAAAGATTTTTCCTAATCTTGGCACTGCTTTTTCAGCTTTAAAGCACTCTGTATACTATGTGCATCAGAGTCTTAATATTTGTTGAATGAATAAATAAAAGTAAATCTCTGTGTCTTTATATCTCTTATAGGTGCTCTGCACACAGTAACTTTTTTGTTGTCTTTTTCCTCACTGTCAGTTTTTCCTAGCAATTGTTTCTTAATACTATTAGTCTTTCTGCCTCTGATAATGTTTATTAATAACAGTAATAAATTACATTTGTATAGTGATTTTAAGTTTATGGGCCACTTTAAGTAGATTATTGCATTTCATCTTTATAAAAATCATGTAAACTAGGTACTTTAAAGTATTATAAATCCAATTTTAAGAGACAAGAAAACTGAGCCTGACAGGTTAAATGACTAACTTAGACTAGTAGGGGTTAGATGTGGAATTTGAACCCAGATTTCCCCTGATATGTTCTTTCCACAATACTTTTGTGACCCCATGCTTATTTGCTCTTTTCTATTCTATGAGCTTACTAGATTATACATAATTCCAACAAACCAGGTTAAGTACGATTGACTGTATTGAGTGAGGAGCTCTTCTTAGTTCTTTTTTTCCTAATTGCATTGATACAATTTTTTACCTTACTTTCACTTCGTTACCATTCTACATCAGAATAGAACCTTCCTTGGAACAAGAATCATTAAGCAAAACAAACCGATAAATTGGCTGTCACTCTCCTCTCCTAAGTTTTGTGATAAGTATTTTGCTTCACTTCACTCAGGATTCCATGCAGTTGAAGTTATCAGAAATCTGACTTCCAAACAAGTGGGATATTTCTGTAGTTGGATTTAGTTTAATTAAAATTTCACTTTCTTTGGAGATTTATATTAGAAAATCACAAAGGACTTTGACAATTGGTATGTCTCCAGAGGCCAAATGAACTTGTTTTCCTTTTTTTTTTTTTTTTTTAGGACACAGATGAGTTTATTTTACCCACTGGAGCCAATAAAACGCGGGGCAGGTTTGAATTGGCGTTTTTTACCATTGGAGGATGCTGTATAACAGGTAGATATACATCTCCATACTTGACTGTTTTCTATTTTAGGTCAGAAAGGTGTGCAGTGCAGTGCACTACACCGTGATGAGGTTGGGAAAGTCATCAAGAAAATGGGGTGAATTTTCCTTCTTCTTAGAGCATAATGGAATTTCAAAAGTAATTGTGTTTTCTGTAAGATGTCTATTCAGAGTTATTTTTTCAAACTGTTACAAGTTTTGAAGTGGTAGCATTAATTCTGAATCCTCTGTATAGTTCATTGTTACCTTGGTTCTTTAGGAGCTGCATTTGGAGCAGTGAATGGTTTACGGCTAGGATTGAAGGAAACACGTAAGATGGCCTGGTCTAAGCCAAGAAATGTGCAGTAAGTCCCCTTTGATGTCATAATACCTAAATATTTCAACTTTGTTCAGATTTTTCTCTGTGTTTATTCAAAACTGTGGTAGGGTTGGTTTAAAGACTAATTTCTACTTGTCATAAGGTCAGCCAGCAGGGGGCAGTAAATAGTTTTGTTAGTCCTTGTGTTAAGACCCTGAAACTTTGTGAAGGTCATTTCCTTGAAAGCTGTCTGTTGCTTTCACAACATGTACCAAGTAAGATTCTTTTCATTTTTATTCAGGTATTAATTCAAAGGACTTTGCTTTGTTTGGGGAGGAAGTCATTTGTAGCAGTTGCATTCAGAATGAAGGTGGTCTTAAATTAGGACAACTTGGAATTCTTCGATAATCCTTTCCATCATCATAATAGAATTCGTACTTAGGTGGTTTTTACGAACCAAAAATGTACCATAAATGAAACTAAAGATGTGAAAGTCCTTTTAAAACTTTAAAATGAAATGTGTTCTCTTAAAAACAAACTAGTATGCTGTGGTAGATTTACAACCTAACAATTCATAAAATTAATTTCCTTACAATTCAACTTTACCACAGGTATCTTGGGTTGTCTTTATTAATACTTTGTCTACCACTTTTAGAAACTTTACAGTGTAGAAACCAATGAAAACAAACCGGCTTTTAGTTGAACATGTGATGATCATAGATGTGTTGTTTTGCTGTCACATGGTAGTCTTGTGAGGGCCAGTGATAGTCAGCTATCCAGGACATTACCATTCCTGTGATGGCGTTACACCACTGGCAGAGTAATGGATTGTCCTCTTGATCTGGTTGCCACCTTCACTGTTCTAGTGATTCCTGGTATCAGGACAGAGAGAGACTATGCTTCCTTGAGAGTGGGCTGAGCAGCCATTTTGACTCTTCAGTGTTAGTGTGGGAGCAGACATAAATTATGATTAAAATGACTTGTTTTTACCTCAGGGGAAGCTAGGTGGTGCAGTGGATAGAACACCGGCCCATAAGCCAGCTTTAAAAATACATTCCATTCTTGCTTTTGTGACTGTGGTGAAAGATTATGGGTCTGCAATTATTATAGGTGCATTTCTCAATTCCTGGGTAGGCTGAAATGTTGATGGTATCTGACATAATGTGAATGGCAAACATGAGACCTTCTTTAATAGATGTAAGTGAATTTAGACATTAATTTTTTAAAAGAAAATTGTCAAAATCAGTATTTTAAAGCTGTGTTGGAGCTCTAAATAAAGTTCTAATATTTGAGTTCTCTAAAATAAATGATGAAAAAGTGATACTTTTTCCCTCTTTCTTAAATAGGATTTTGAATATGATAACCAGGCAAGGGGCACTATGGGCTAACACCCTGGGGTCTCTGGGTAAGTAGAAGTATTCTGTGGTAACAACAAATTAAATAATGTAAGCTTCATTTGAAGTTTAAGAAATAACCAAATTTTAGTCCAGTAGTGCAACTAGAGAGTTTTGAAACTTAAATTAGAAGTGTTGCTTACGGGGGCAGCTAGGTGGTGCAGTGGATAGAGCACCGGCCCTGGATTCAGGAGGACCTGAGTTCAGATCCGGCCTCAGATACTTGGCACTTACTAGCTGTGTGACTCTGGGCAAGTCACTTAACTCCAATTGCCTCACCCCCCCCCCCCCAAAAAAAAAGTGTTGCTTACTCTTATTCTCTCTCTTTGCATTTTCTGAGGGGAAAGTCGGTAATTGCATAATGAAAATAATTTTAAATATCACCTTCAACTCTGCCTTATTTCTCCATTTATTTTTCCTACTAGTCTTGATAGCGAGTAGTTCTGACATTTTCTCTGTAAGCAGAAATTCAGTTGATTGATCAGTAAACATTTATTAAATGCCTACTGTGTTCCAGATGCTGTACTAAGCATTGGGAATACAAAGAAAGGCAAAAGATAGTCCCTGCCCTCAAGGATATAATCCAATCGATGAGACAGTGTGTAAACAAATATATAGTAAGCAAGCTATATAGAGGATCAATAGGAAATACTTAAGAGAAGGAAGGCACTAGAATCAAGAGGACTTGGGAAAGGCTTCCTGTAAAAGATGGAATTTTATTTGGGACTTGAGGAAGTCAGGGAAATCAGTAGGCAAGGTCGGAGAGAGTGTTCCAAGCATGAAGGGCAGCCAGTGAAAATGCCCAGAAACTAAAAAAGGAAACTGAAGTCATAGCCCATATTAATAAATGAAGTCAGTTCAAACCAGAAAGGTTCTTTATGTTAAGAAGAGTTCAAGGTCCTATTGTGAGATGTGATACATTAATCAAGCCTTCCCTCTGTGTTTTCCTAGCAGCATGCTCTATTTACTGGATTAGATTGCACTGGCATGTCGCCCACTGACCAGGACTAAACATTATAAGAAAACAGTTCCTTTATAGATTACCAGGTTTGACATTTTTAGGTAGGTTAGAGTGAATGATAATGGTGATGAATCAGTGGTGCCTATGTGAAAGCTTCAAAATACTTTGGCTTTCGTAGCATCTAGTGAGCTTTCTTGTAAGCAAAAAGAGAACTCTAAGAATAAAGGGGTATATACATAAAGGTTAAGAAAAAGATGTGTGATTCTTTTATAATCAAGAAGAATATTTTAGAGAAACATATTTCAAGCCCAGAGAGATACCATACTTTCAAAATCATCCTTTGGAAAGTGTTTAAAAAGACAAATGAAGTCCTCATTAGAGCTTTGAAAGCTGTAAAGGAGTGATTGCTCTGATATTTCATTGTTCACTTCCATTCCCTTCCCAGCTCTTCTCTATAGCGCATTTGGTGTTGTCATAGAAAAAACACGAGGTGCAGAAGATGACATCAATACAGTAGCAGCTGGAACCATGACAGGAATGTTGTATAAATGTACAGGTAGGTACTGATTTTAATTTCAGGGTCAGAATTGATGTTCAATTTATAAGTATTTGATATAAAACTATCTGCTGTTTTCAGGAAGCAAATTGTATAATCATTGCAGTAAACTTTAGGCTTTAGGCTATTTATGGAGCAAAAGAGGATATGAGATTCTCATTCCTGTGTGTCAGCCTGTATGGTTGTCTGTCATTGTTTCTTCCATCCTTTGCTGGATCTGTGTTCCCATCAATCGATGTAGTTACTGCTCCCTCTAAACCCAGTCAAGAGCACTGGGCACTGTGGCAAAACTGGGAATAAGCCAAGACAGTTGCTGCTCTCAGGGAGTTTCCATTCTATTTGGGAAAGCTGAATAGCCCATAAAAAAAAAACTGTAGGGACGGCAGGGAGGGAGGGGCAGCCAAGAAAGAAAGGCCACACCACAGAGGAAGGGTATTTCCAAAGTGAAATCCTGGGGTAGAGTAGGCTTCTAGAGTCAAGATGCTTCTGGGACATTGTAGGAAAGGCTCAATACAGCCTGGAGAGGAATAGAGTGCTCTCCAGTGATACTGCTTACAGCCCCTCTGTGGCATGCCAATTCATCCCCTGCTCTGGTTTTCTTCTATATTTCTTCATGCAAAACACTTAGCACAGGGCCTGGCATGTTGTGAGTGCTCTATAAAAGCTAGCGTGTATTACTATTATTATTGCAGATCATAAGTAAGAATGTAGCATATGGGGCAGCTAGGTGACACAGTGGATAAAGCACTGGCCCTGAAGTCAGGAAGACCTGAGTTCAAATCTGGCCTCGGACATTTGACACTTACTAGCTGTGTGACCCTGGACAAGTCACATAACATCCATTGCCTCACACACACACACACAAAAAAACCATGATCAGTTTAATGGTTTGTGTTCGCTGTGCCCAACACTTTCCAGTTCTTTTCTTGAAGAAAATAGTTGTGCCATATGGATGACATGACATTTTTGCCTATCCTTAATTTTTGTTTTTCTTTTTTTTTTTCTTACTCCCAAATCATATTTTCCATCTTATTTTATCTTCCTTCCCTATGCTCACCCTTGCTTTGAAATCACCCAATTACAAAGTATATGTTGATTAAATTTGGAGTTTTGTTAAATTTTTCATGAAAATTCCCTACTTCCTCATCCTCTGTTTCAAATGTTGGTACATAAGCTATGATTCTGTTGCAGCAACCTAAACTGCACACTGAATTATGAGATGAGCCAGTATCCAATGAAATTATGTTTATTGTTGCTTCTGGACTCAGAATAATGCCAACTCTATGATCAATCATTTACCTGTGAAACTAGAGTAATAGAAAATACAAGACTTCAGTCATGGAAAATTCAGAGTTGCTAAGTTTTTCAACACATTTGTAAAATTTTGGGTTTCTTTCTCGATAATATTCATAGATCACTCTTTAGGATTGGATTTTGTTTTAGAGAAGGGGATTTCTCTTTTTTGAGAATACCTATGATTAACAAAAGTATATGTTATCACAAATCAATTTTTTTTTAAGCAATATTTCTTTTTTCTTTTTTTCTTTTTTTTGGTGAGGCAATTGGGGTTAAGTGACTTGCCCAGGGTCACACAGCTAGTAAATGTTAAGTGTCTGAGACCGGATTTGAACTCAGGTCCTCCTGACTCCAGGGCTGGTGCTCTATCCACTGCGCCACCTAACTGCCCCTAAAGCAGTATTTCTTACCTCAAGTCTGGCTCAGTTCTTTGACAAAAGATTGGGTAGCTATCAGCAGTCCATTGAAGATTTATGCTTATAAAAGTATCATGGGAAGGAGATAAATTTTCTCTGTATTTAATCTACCTATCAGCAACATTATGGTGACCAGTGGATACTGGGGGGGGGGGGGGCAGCGTGGTACTTCTATAAATAAATGAAAAGCATTTGTTTTAGTTGAATGATAGTAGTTTGAAAGCAAACACCCATCTGACTTTTAGTATAAATTATTTTTAAACTGTTGACACTTGTTCTGTCACCATTTGGTGCGTTATATTTAATGGTCTAATAAAGAAAATAGATGCATTTTGATGTCTCATGAAAAAATACAAAGCTATGGTATGTAATGAAAAGCTTGTGGTTTTTCTGGACTATAATAGTACAAATAAGTTCAGAAATTCTGTACTGGTTCTAATAACTGCTGCTGTTGCTACTGCTACAAGTAGCTGCTAATAATACTGCTGTGAAATACTTGTTCTTTTCTACTCCTAGGTAAGGTATAAAGCTAAGAGAGAGGCCTTGGTACAAACCAGAATAGAACCAAAGTGGTTTCAGACCTCACATATGAATCTCAAAACTGTGGGTAGGTTGTTTCAGGGAGTATGTCAACAGTAGAGTGGAATCAATAGCTTTCACTGATACATCAGGCCAAGAATTAGGCTGTGGGATAATCTGCAAATTTAATCTACATAGTAGATTAGAGTGATAGGATTTTATGCAGCATACTTTTTGTGTGTGTGTGTGTTTGTGTTTGTTTTTGTTTTTGTTTTTACAAGGCAATTGGGGTTAAGTGACTTGCCAAGGGTCACACAGCTATTAAGTGTTAAGTATCCGAGGCCGGATTTGAACTCAGGTCCTCGAGAATCCAAGGCTGGTGTTCTATCCACTGCGCCACCTAGCTGCCCCTGCAGCATACTTTTGTGATGCAGTTCGGCAAGAGGGCTGCCTGACAAATCAGGTGGGTGAGGAGTGAGCTGGTGGCAACATTTCCATGGATATACATGAGAAGTCCCATGTAGGAGAGAGGCCAGAGAGCAAAGAAAGAGATCTTTAGTGCTTTAATGGTTGGCTGTGTCAGTGGATATCACAGATTTCTGACCTCTCAAACGCTGCTACACAACCACCACCCCAAACCCAGGCTGGGATCTCTGAATGTTTGCGTTCTGGCCAAGATTTACATCTGATCAGAGATGTTTTTGTGACAGGCTTTTCTTGAAAAGGTTCTGTAGTATTTGCTCTCTTCCCTTTCTGACATTTCCTTCAACTGTTGTTAGCTATAATCTCTAACTTGGGCCACAAGACCAAAACCTAATAAAGATAGATTTATTTCGACATCGGAATTTTCATTAAAAGCCAGATGAAGATTAATTGTAGTTAATGCCCTTTTGTTTTAAGTCTTATCTTCTTTCCTTGAAAACCATAACATTGAGTGAGTCATTGGTATTAGTGTTATTAGTGAGGGGTAATAAAATATAGGTTGTTTGCTTAGAGTAAGAAGGAATTTTAATGATTCATATTCAAGGTGATTATTTTTAAATTACTCCATATAATTCATAGAGCGAGAAGATATATAAAGATAAGGTTTCGGTCCTAAAAAAAACAAAACCTGTCAGGGATGGTGATAACATATAGACTAAGCAATATAATACAAATATGCAAGAGCATTGAGATCATGAGTAAGAAATTGGAAGGCTACATTGAGGCCAGTCAGATTTGAGCTGAATCTGAGTTGTATGTGGGATGACTTGGATCAGTCAATCAACAAGCATTTATTTAGCACCTCCTTTGTGCCAAGCAGTGTGCTAGGCCCTAGAAATACAAATACAAAGAATGAAACAGTCCTTCCTCTTAAGAAGCTTAAATTATAATGAAGAAAAGTAGTACATAAAGAATAACTGTAAAAGAGACCAAATACAAAGTTATTAAGTGTAAGGACATTTGGGAAGGTGGGTCAGGTAGGTAGGGGATCAGGAAATGCTACATGTTATAAAATGATCATTGAGCTCCATCTACAAGGAAGAGAGGAATTCTGTGAGGCAGAGGTGAGAAGGGAGTATATGGCTGATGGACAGGACAGAAGCTCAGAGATGAAAAGCTGAGTGTTGTGTGTGGAAATGGAAAGAAGGCCAATCTGGTTGGGTCTGATTGTGTCAGGAGGAATAATGTCCAGTGAGGCTAGAAAGACAAGGTGGGCTGGGTTGTAAAGGGTGTTAAAAGCGCAAAGAGAGGAATTTATATTTTATATCATTGACAATCTGTCAGAAGGCATCTATTAACCCGTACTGAGTGCTAAACATTGTGCCAAGTATGCGAAGAAAGGCAAAAACAGCTCCCATTCTTACAGGGGAAACAACATGCAAGCAAGAAACATACCAGACAGTGGAGGTAGTTGCAAAGGGAAGGCATTAGCATCAGGGGTACTGAGAAAGGCCTCGTGCAGAAAGTGGGATCTGGGTTGAAACTCAGGAGATGGAGATGAGCAGGGAGGGCATTCCAGGCATGGGAGAGACCCAGCACCAGGGACAAAATCAGAAAATGGAATGTCTTGTTTGAAAAACAGCAAGGAAGCCAGTGTCACTGCATCACAGAGTACATAGGGGAAAGTATAGGAAGATCCATGCTATGAATGCTTTAGGAGCTAAATAGGATTTCATGTTTGGTCTTGGAGAAAATAGGGAGCCAAAGACCTCGGGGAACCTGGTCAGACTAGATCACTTTGATAGCTGGGGGGGGGGGGCAGTAGTAAAGACATGAGGCAGGGAGACCAACAACGTCCTCAGCTCAGTCCCTGGCTCAAGTCTTTCTTTCCTCCCCATGAATATGCTCTCATAATGAGGGACTTGAACATATTAAAACTCCCTCAATCACCCTAACATTCCAGTTCCTCAGTTTATTTCCAGTTTCTTGCTCCTCTTCCCCACCTCCACTACACACAAAGATGGTCATACCTCTGATCTTGTCATCACCCACAGATGCAGTAATTCTAGGTTTTTTCATTCTGAGATTCCCTCATCTGATCACAATTTACTGTCATTCTCTTCTTCCTCTATGTTGCAACTCCAAACCTTGTTCATCTTCGACCACTCCCTGGACTCTTAGTTGTCTCTCCCATTAGACTGTAATCTCCTAGAGAAATGGGACCATCAGGGCAGCTAGGTGGCTCAGTGGATAAAGCACCAGCCCTGGATTCAGGAGGACCTGAGTTCAGATCCGGCCTCAGATACTTGGCACTTACTAGCTGTGTGACCCTTGGCAAGTCACTTAACCCTCATTGCCCCACCAAAAAAGAAATGAGACCATCTTGCTTTCTTTTATATCCCCAGGCTTAGCACAGTGCCTATAACTTAGTAAGCTTCTAAGAAATGCTTATTGACTGATTGATAGTAAAGGGCCCAGAACAGATCTTTGGGGGACACCTATACTTCACTAATTTGGATGACGATACAACAGAAGAGACTGAGAAGTACAAGGGGGGGCAGCGGGGGGGAGGACCAAAAGAGAGCAGAGAAACAAGTATCAAGGAGGTGTTCAGCTATACCAAAGGCTTCAGAGAGGTCAGAATAGGTGAGGATTGAGAAAAGGACATTAGATTTGGCAATTAAGGGATCATGAGTAATGTTGGAGTGAATAGTGTCAGTTGAATGTTGAGATCAGAAGCTTTCTGAGACCTAAAAATGAGAGCGAAAGGAAAGGGAGGCACCTTTTGTGGACAGCCTTCTTAAGGAAGTTTAACCACAAAAGGGAGGAGAGATGATAGGCTGCAGGGATGGACAGATCAAATTTGGGTTTTTTGAGGATGAAGGAGACTTGATCATGTTTTGTAGGTAGCAGGGAAGTAGCCAAAAGACTGGGAAAGATTGAAGAGATCAGGGATAATAAGAGGGCAATCTGCTGGAGAAGATGGGATAGAATGATGTGGCTTATGAGGCAGGTTAAAGAGAAAATAATGGGGAAGGCACATGAATGATGTGGGATGAGGAGGAGGACGGAAGAGAGGACTCTCAGGGCATGGTCTCAATTTTTCTGTGAAATAAGCAGCAAAGGCCAAAAAAAAAAAAAAAAGGCAGTAAAGATACCAGTTGTGGGAGCAGGAGCCATGGGGGATTGAAGAGGAAGGAAAAGGTTTGGAAGAGCTGTGGTGGTGAATACGATGCTGAGTTAATTAGAGAGGCAGGCAGAGCAGGGCCCAGGTGAGGTTACTTAGGCAATATGGTCCATTGGCATTTCCCAGCCTTGTTACAGCAGTAGACAGAAAGAATAATTGAGGCTGCAGTCTGCTCGAAAAGAATGGGGGTGGGGGTGAAGGGCAGATAGGGGCAAGTGCACATATAGAGGAATTGGCTTTAGCCAAGAGAAGGACCAGCCTATTGCCAGAGACTGGAGGAGATTGGGGGGGAGGGGTGATAAATGGATGCTGGTGGTGACATGGGGTTTTGAAATGAGATAGGAAATGCAGCAGCTTGGGTCAGATGACTTTTAGTTTATTTAAGGAGAGGGGGAAATTAGAAGAATATTGCAAGAATGTAAGCAAGTGGCAATGAGTGCTTGAACTTTTGTGGGGGTAGGAATGGACACAAAATATTTCAGAAATGTAACTGACAGCAATGGACCAATGGTTGCATTATGAGATTAAGAAAAAGGATGGGTTAGTTTAAACAATTGGTGACTGAAAATGTTAGAGGGGAAAGGTAGGAGAAAAGAGCAGAATTTATGGGGAAATGATGAGCTTAGTTATAAACATGTTGAGTGGGAAGGGCCTGTGGGATAGTCAGGTGAAAATGTCTAATTTGTAGTTTAAATGACCTTTGAGGGATCAAGATCTAGCTGTAGATTAGAATCTACCACATAGGAATAAATGAGATCAACATGTGGGAGAGATTATGTAGAAAGAGAAGGTCAATGACAATTATTTAGGAGGAAGATCCAGAGAAGGAACAGTCAGATGCAGAAGGACCATGAGAGTTGAGGTTAAAAACACTAGGTAAAAATTATCAAAGAGAAGAGTAGTCAGCAGTATCAGATGCTACAGAAAGCTACAAGATAAAAGAGAACAGAAAATTGATCACTAGAACATTTTCCAACAACAAAAATACAATGGACTCACTTTCTGATGTGAAAAATTGGAAGTTTTGAGTGATTTTTACCAACTCCCTTATTTCTTTGTAATTACTTAGTAATTATACTTCCTTTTGAAGGCCATGATTTCATATTTCAGAGAAATGGCACTGATAGGCCCAATTCCTTTGTTTTGTGAGGCCTTGTTTTCCATAGTTATATATATAGATGAAGGGAGAACTAAAACTATTGTACTTATTTTTTCTAGGGTTAGTTTTTCATATAACAGCATTCATTATTACACAGATTCAATTCAAATCAACAAACATTTAATGCCTAATGTGTGCACAGCACAGCGAAATGCAAAAAGCTTTATCCTCAAGTTGCTGTGTTCTACTTGGAGAGGTGGGGAGCTGTATACAGCTAAGCAGAGTAAAAGAAAATTGAGGTGGGGGGGAGAACACAGCAGCACCTGAAAGGGGAGGGGAGGTTTCATGGAGAACATGGAAGGGACTTGAAGGAGAGCGTTTAGAAATGCCCATTACAAAAAGATTGCCTAGTTGTTCATGATAAGTTGATATATTCTAAAAAGACATGAAAGGGTTACAACCACCATAGAGTGGAGAAGGAATTCAGTCAAAATCACACAGCCACAAGGTCCAGCTGTACTGAAACAGGACAGGAAAGTGTGGTACAGCCTCCTGGAGTATGGTTAGTTTGTGAAAACTTGTCTTCTCTAAATTAGCCCTTTTCAATGTTATTACCTCCTCTGCCCAAGAATTGGCTTGGATTTGTTCTTGGAACACAAATTTAGATGTAACACAGGTAAGACCATTTGCAAAGCCAAAAATCCATAGTGTTTTCGTGTTGTGAGCTACAGTAAGCTAATACCAAATTATCAGTGGGTCAGTGTTTGAGTTTCAATGTGCACACTAAAAACCACTTCCATTTCACATTTCCTGCCACCTACACATAATTTGGTATAATAAATACAAAATTTTAATCTAAACTATATAAACAGGTCATTTCTCCTCTTGTAGAATATCTCAAAGTAGATAGGGTTTTTATAAATCTAACATGACATCTGACATAAAATATTAGGTTATTACTTTTGAGAATAGCAAATATTGTACCTTCTCACCTTGTAAAATACATGTAACACATCTTACGTAAATGTTAGTCATATTCCTAAATGTAAAGTATAGCAATAAAATTTGGATGCCATAGAGCATGAGTTAAAGATAGAAGTTCAACATGTCAATTAAAGGGTACAACACTAAAGGTGTTAATTATTCTTTATGAGATATTTTCTATATGACAAGAAAAATTTATCAATAGCATTTCAAAAAATCTGTTTTCCACATGGGATTGTCATGTTTCTAAAGTGATAAAAGAAGCTTAGTGAGCTCTAAAATGAAAAGTCAATTTCTCTCATATACTTTAAATATTTCATGTTTATTCTGCTTCTAAGAATTTAATTTATAGACTATCAGGATAGAAAATTGCCTTAAAAATCATCTAGTCTGACCCTTCCATTTTACAGATGAAAAAACTGAGGTTCCAATAGGCAGCTAGGTGGCACAATGAATAGAGCGCCAGGCCTGGAGTCAGAAGGCCTGAGTTCAAATGTGACCTCAAATACTTATCAATTATGTAACCCTGGGCAAGTCATTTAACTTCTGTTTGCCTCAGTTTCCACATCTGTAAAATGGGGGTAATAATGGCGCTTCCCTCCCAGGGTTGTTGTGAAAACCAAATGAGATAATACTTGTAAAGCATTTAGCACAGTGCCTGCCATAGTGTAAGCATTCCATAAATGTTAGCCACTATTACTGTCATTGTTATTATTAAAGTTAAGGTTACAGGTGTTAGTTGGCAAGTTTAGGACTCAAGCACACATTTCCTTACTACCAATCCAGTCTCGTTTCAGTTGTGCCACTGCCATCTACCTAATGGTGGGATGTGTTAGTCAGTAACTTAACCAACCAATTATTGGTGGGCTTTGAAGTGGAAGAAAATAAAAGCAGTTTGTTGAGGTGAGGAAGTCCTTGGGCTAGGTATGTTTTGAAAGATGATTAGATAGATTAGATTGAGTGAATGTATCTACTCTGGATCCATGATTTTTTCCACGAATCCCAATCCGTTACATCTTGGTGTAAACAGAGTGGTATTGCCAAAGAATTCACTACCCAGACACCAACTTGGCATGAGTCTTTTGGGCGGCATTCTTGTGAGACAAATGTTTTTGTTTTTTGGGGTTTTTTGTTGTTGTTGTTGTTTGTTTGGGTGAGGCAGTTGGGATTAAGTGATTTGCCCAGGGTCACACAGCTAGTAAGTGTTAAGTGTCTGAAGCCGGATTTGAACTCAGGTCCTCCTGAATCCAGGGCCAGTGCTCTATCCACTGCGCCACCTAGCTGCCCCATGAGACAAATGTTTTATAATCCATAATCTAAGATTTCCCAGTTTAGCCTTGCCAGAACTTTCATTCCCCTAATTCACCTCCACACTCTGATGCAGTGTCAGAGTAGGATGTTAATGGAAGGAATGACTATACAGACATATGTGTTTAGAATCCTGGAGTTGTGTAAGGCTTATAACATCCCCATACCAAATATGACTATAAATAATGTAAGTGATTTAACAAACATATGATCTTGTTCATTTGCATCTTTCATAGAAACCATGTGAGAGTGCTGGGTACATGACAGCTTCCAAAATACCAAGTTGAGTTTCATTATGTGATTTTGAAAGGGGCTGCCCTGAAACCTGGTTGAAATCTTGATGGTTTACCAGATGGGACTTCATGTAAGACAGGAAAGAATTCTTTACATCCTAAATGGGCTCTGTTACTTCAAAATGTGCCTTGCATTTTTGTGGGAAATAGCTTGCCTTACAAAACCAGATTAAAGCACACTCATACTTTCTTAGAGTGGCAAGAATCAGGAGCGGTTCCATAAATGGAAATTTATATGACATTGTTTGTTTTGATAGAATAACCTGTGCATGAGATTGACTGCTATGTGAAAAGGCAGGAGGAAACCTCATTCCTTCCTGGGTGAGACTTGGGTTTCTAAAATACCCAAATTCTGAGAAACAGATAATCTTTGAAATCAAATTTACTGTTACTCTCAGAACTAGTCCTGAGGATGTGTTACTCATCCAGCTTGTTTTTCCTGAGAGGAGATTGACCTTTGGAGATCTGCCATATGCAGTTGCTCCATGTGAGGCAACTGTACTTGTGGATAGACCTAAATGTAGCTTGTTATTAAACAGTTGTCATTTGAGCTAGGGTGCACCATGGGACAGTTTAACAGTTTCCAGAAGGGAAGTTGCTGTTAACTTCCTACAAATCTTGAGAGCACAGAATGAAAATGCTGACACTTAAGCCAACTTGTCGAAGGGTTTATTCCCCATTTTAAATGTCTTTGGGCTGTGACACAGGGAAAGGGTACACAGCAACTGTCTCTGCCTTGTGACTTGTCAAGCTTTCAGATGGATGAGTTTGGTAGTGAAGAATGACAAACCCCAGGGAGTGAAATCAGAAAAAAGCTTCGGCCTTTAAAACACAGGCCAGTCCTTGCCTGCTTGCAGGTGTTTTCCACCACATGTATCCAGGACTATTTCATGTGGTAAATAAAATCTCTCACTACACAATCCATTGTTAGAGCCTATTTGGCTAAATTTTTCTCTTTTTCTGCTTCCAAAGAAGTAGCTTTATTGATTTGAGCTTAGCTATACCTTAGTAACAAGTAACAAGCTTTCCAGAGAACAACTTATGCTAAAAGGGGAAACTTAAAACTCCTTTAATAAGAAACAAGCCCCAATGCTTTACAAACTTCTTAGTTCCTATCTCATATAAGAAAGCACTGAAATACATTTTCATCATTGTTACTACAAGATCCCCAATATATTTGCTGTATTTTAGTTGTGTTTTTAATTATTTCCATTAATTTTTAAAAACTTACCCACAGGAACCAAGGAGAATAACATCCTTTCGTAACAAAGTCCAACCCTTATGAAAACTAGAATTACTTTATTATTTGTGCAGATTCTGTTTTGGCCTGTAGCCAGATTTAAAGGCTAATCCAGTTTAGACACACTGGTTAAGGTTCAGGGAATTCAGTCTTATAATGAGTGTTTACTTACAAGCTGAAGTATCTGCAGCACTGCCCTTTTTGGTTTTTCTTAGCTCCAAGTAGTTTTCACTACGTGACTCCATGCAGGTGACTCAGAGCTACTAAACTACTTATTATTAATCCTATTACATATGTCCGAATAGCTTTACTCCCATGTTGTCCAGCTTATTGCCCCTTTACAGAGTAAGTTAAATTTACACAGATTTCCAGTGATCCTAGCCCTTTTTTTATTGGTTTGCAGGTCAAAGGTATACCAAGTAAATCTTTCCTAAATGAATAAAATTATTTTAGGGTAGTAGCTGGAATATATATATATATGATTCTTCAATATTTGCCATTTTTCAGTGGCATCGAGAGGATCATAACAAATGTACCCACCAAGTTTACACTCTATAACATAGAGAAAGGGTACAGGTTTGGGCAAGGGTGTCTTCATCCTTTAATAGATCTATAATCTGCTTTTTCACTTGCCACTTTTTCTCGTTCTTGGTTAGTTTCCTAATCCTACCCATACATTTGAAAGCTCTTGAAAACTGTCTATAGCTTCTGCAGAGAGAGAGATAATGAAGAAATTTAGATTGTCTAAGAAGAGCTGAGGCAAATTTGTTATCAGAAGCTGGCAGAACCAGGGTAAGTGCTGGAGGGAGTGGTCCTTTTTTCTATCTAATAAATCCAGCTGTGAGTGCAACCCTTCTAGAAGTGTACTGTGTCTGTTTTGAAATATTCCTGCTCAATAACTCTGCTAGGTTCACAAACTGTTGGTGGTATCTGGCATATGGTTTCTTATAAAGGCTTTTAAGTAAATCTGAATCTTATCTCCATTTTACCTTTAAACTATCATGTGTTGTCCAGCTCAGACACTTCAGTTACATTGAAGAGCTAACTGGAGTAAATAATCCCTGTTTATCTAGAGATGTGTAAAAGTACATAAAGAATTTAAACAAAGCTTCTTTGACTTCCTGTTCCTGTGGACTTTCTCATTTCTCTGTATCTTAAAAATTAATATCCAGTCTGTCAATAGCCATATGAAAAAAAAATGCTCTAAATCACTAATTAGAGAAATTAAAATTAAAGCAACTCTAAGATTCCACCTCACCCCCCCCCTCAGATTAGTGAAATTAACAAAAAAGGAAAATGACAAATGTTAGAGGTATATTAACACACTGTTAGTGGAACTGCCTACGGGTCCAGCCATTCTGGCAAGCAGTGGGAACTACCCACCCTGCTGTGTGCCACGGGGCACCCCACCCCCCACTACAAAACATACCCTTTGACCCAGCAATACCACTACTAGGTCTGTACCCCAGACAGATTAAGAAAAAGGACCCATATGTATAAAAATATATATAGCAACTCTCTTTTGTGGTGGCAAAAAACTGCAATAAAAACGTTGTAAAAACTGACCAACCACTATTCCAGCAGGCTCATGATAAAACATGCACCTCTGGACAGAAAGGTGATGGACTTGGAGTTCAGTTGAGAGACATTATTTGGACATGACTGATAGAGGGATTTGTTTTGCTTGTTAGAAGGGTTTTGGTTTTTTCCTTTTCCGTGGTAGAGTAAGTGTGGATGAGGAGAGATGGTTGATTTCTGTTCATTCTGTCAACAGTCCTAAATGGAAATCCCTGGATGGAAACTACTTTTGTGCCAGATCCACGTTCTTTAAGCCATACATACTTATGAATGTGTTGCAGATACTGCTTTGAAAAATTAGGTTGCAACTTCAATCACTATTTCAAGAAATGGTAAATTTGTCCTTCTGTCAGATTGCAACCCTTCTGTAGCTTTAGTGAATGGCCTTTGGGAGCTCTTCTGCCCCCCCAAAATCCATCAAACTGTGGCAAACCTATTGAATCTCTCTAAACTTAGCAAGGCTCATCCTCAGACAACTCATACATAGAGCCCATACTTGAAACCTTTCAAGGATTTTTTGAGCTCCACAGGCATAGCCACTTGATGAAACAGACTAAGATTTCATTAAAGGGACTTTGAACCAGAAGAAAATTAAGTGAACAAAAAGTTACATGTTTTAACTGTAAATATATTCTTGACATTGGGGGTACCTTATAGCAGAAAGTTATTTAGTAAGATTTCTCTGCTGGGACTTAGAAAATTTTATTGTATTTGTTTTTTCAAATTAAATAATTTCATAACTTGTCTTCCTTGATTCCTCATTAGTTTTACCAGGCATTTTAAAGTCAAAACAAGTCAGTTTGGTGTTCAAGGTGCCTTTTCCTTTGCCTTAGGCATTTTGGAGTCTTGTCCCTTTTTTTGCAAGTAGCACAGTGTAGAAATTAGTTATAATTGTTAGCCTCTGGTGTCACCAAAATTGTGATTATAAATGGCCATTTCCAAAAGGCTTAAGTTAAATCACAACTACAATGCAACTAGATTATCCTCTTGCCCAAGAAGTCTTCAGGTTTATAGCTTGCAGCAGATTAGCAGTCTTTATAAGTGCTATCCTAAAAGTATGCCCTTACCCAATACTATTTCTGACACTGGTTAGATTGAAAAGCCAACTCAAGAAGTAAATAAAATTGAATGGGGTTAGAAAAGAGTATACCTTTTCCCAGCAGTACTTGGCACATACACAAAAATGGACCATGTATTAGAGAATCAAAACCTGAAAGGCAGAAATAGTAGATGCATCCTTTTCAGATTGTGATGCAATAAAAATATGTAATAAAGGGCCATGGAAAGATAGACCAAAAATGAAATGGAAACTAAATAATCTCATCCTAAAGAATGAGTGGGTCAAACAACAAATCATAGAAACAATAACTTCTGCGAGAGAATGACAATATTGAGATGACATACCAAATTTGTGGGATGCAACCAAAGCAGCTCTTAGGGGAAACTTTATATTTCTAAATGCCTACATGAATAAAAGAGAAAGAATAATGAAATGGCATGCAACTAAAAAAGCTAGAGAAAGAACAAATTTAAAATCCCCAATTAAATACCAAATTGGAAACACTGAGAATTAAAGGAAACACCAATAAAATAGAAAGAAAACTATAGAATTAATAAATAAAACTAAGAGCTGGTGAACTGCTCAAGAAATTAGGGTCAATGGAAAAATATCACAGAAATAGTTACCTTTTAAAAGGTAACAAACCAAGCTTGGCTGGTTTTGCTTAACTGTGGTCTTCTATTCTTTGGTTGCAAGGCAAGATGATATAGCTGTTACCCTATTCGTATTTTAATCTTTCTTTTACTGTTTCCTTCCAGGTGGTCTTCGTGGAATAGCAAGAGGTGGTTTGACAGGGCTGACCCTTACTAGCCTATATGCATTATACAACAACTGGGAGCACATGAAAGGTTCCATGACACAACAGTCACTTTAGAGCTTGTACTGAGAACTGAATGGATAGAGGACACATCAAAAGTTCTCCAGGTTGATTTGTAAAATCAATTTGGGGTAATGTTCTGATCTACCTACATTAGTATGAAAAAAAAAACAAAACAGGATCTTTTGTACTGTCATGAAGATCACTGGCACAGTTTACCAGGACTGGCACTTCTTCCAGCCAGTAGTGTTGGAGCCAAAAGCATCTGATGCCTCATTAAGTGAGTAGCACAGTCATCATTTTCTCCTTTGAGAACTTTCTGCTGCATGTCCACTCTCCACTACTCCTGAACTTTTGAAGTAAGACTTATTCCCATTGTCAACATCATATCACCAGGTTATTCATTTAATGATTGATTGTGAACACATTGCTTTATTCCCAATAAAGAGTATTCCTAGAACCAAAAGCTGTAATATCAGCATAAAGATAAGTTCCATTTTAAAGTGTCTATCATAACCATGGTTCAGTTTAAGGGTTTGGGAGTTAATATTTTTTGGTTTTGGGGGTGGGGGTTGGTTCATGTTGTGATAAATACTACACTGCTCTTTACCGACTTAATAGACATGGGCAAATGACTCACTGCACCACAAGGTAATTTAAAATAAGACAAACTCAACACAAGACAAAGATGGTGGTTATGCTTTTAATGAGGATCATCAGCAATTGTATAAAATGCATTACTGCAAACAGTGTTTTACAGACTCAATGGTATATTGTTGAGAAGAATAAATGAGTAACACAGTCTTGAGCTCAAAAAAAAGACTACAAAGAGCCTAAGATAAGGAGTTAAGTTAAAGGATCTAGAATTGGCTGCACCAAACAGCTATCATTAAATTTGTTCTAAATAAAGTTAAGCAGAGTCTGGGTAGGACTATATAACATTTGTAGTGCTACCGATAGAAATTTAGACATAGAATAAAAGAACTCTCAGGAAGCTTGTATAGCTCCTAGAGGTCCCCTAACCCAGTTTTAGGCTAAGAATTTCCAAAAATCCAAATTCAGAGAGGGAAGTCTAATATAAAGTTCCCTATTGGAACAATGTAAAAGTAGCACAAATCTACTGTTATTGGGACAGTCTTTTTTAGCTTGACTTAGGGACATTTGAGGGAATGTTTCACAATTTTATTCATTTAAGTTAAATGCCCCAAGGCACAAGTAGTCAAGACAATCTATGTTTTATGGACTTGAACCAAAATTATCCTAGCAAAGTTATGTCTCTAGTGCTGCAGTACAAGCATGATCCTATTACACAGGATGCACCAACAAATCCCTATGGGTAGTTCAAGTATAATGGAGCACACTGTCTTTTCACTCTATTAACTAATTTTGACAGTTTGGCTATTACAATACTTTCAACTCATACAATTAAGATACAATTAATTGTGTCATATACTTTCCAAAATATATATTGTGCTCTGTCTTGACAAATGAATAAAATACAAGGCATTAAGATAACAAGACAGCCCAATAACCTGTAGAGAAAAGGCTTCAATTTTTTCACAACAGGAAAAAAAAAAATTGGAACAATGAGGCTAAACGCCATTTTGAGTTTTTGTACTCCTAGTATACCCTTTCTTTAAAAGGCTTCAATACACTTCGATACACTGGCAAAGTTAGTTTATGCATGGGATATAATAGTAAAACTACATACCAGAAAAAAGAATCATTGGTGTCCACTAAGACAGGATCCAGAGCAAGAAAAATAATTAGACAAAATCTGCAGGAAGGGCAATACTTTTGGTTAAGAAAGCTGCATCAGTCTTAAAACACTTGGATGTTAAGAAAAAGTGACTTCATTTGGAAATGTCATTGTATGCTTTCCAAGACAACCCAATGGCATATGCAGAGGTCTTTTTTAAAGGGTAGGCAGCCTGGTGCAGCCCTTACTGGTTCAAATGTGTCTACTTTAAATGATCTCTTCACAAGTGGGTTTTTCTTACTAGTTCAAAATTTGGCAGAAAAGAAACACAACACAGTACTAAGAAAGACCCAGAAACAATGATTCAGCAAGCTGTAGTCAGTTGGTTCATGGATGTGCGGTGATCAGCAGGAAGATTTCTTGTTTGTTTGCTCATATCTGTAGGGAAGTGGAGAAATAGTTCAAATTACTCAAACATACTTCTCATACTACTACTAGATAGCTAATGTCTTCAAGTGTTTCTGTACACATTCTCGGAACTTCCTCCATTACTGGAGCCCAGTAAAGTCTAGAAACAACCCAATAGATCTCAGCTTTCGTGGCTCATGGCAAAAGTCACCAATTCCCCACCAACACCAAAAAAACCATCCTATAATCTCCGTAATGTTTTTTTAGAAAAACATGATCAGGGGCAGCTAGGTGGCGCAGTGGATAGAGTACTGGCCCTGGAGTCAGGAATACCTGGGTTCAAATCCGGCCTCAGACAACTCTTCCTAGCATATAAAATTCTAAGATCTCCCTATCAGTAATTAAGCCTTCCTGAAAGATCATCTTGACATGTGGCAAAAGCAAGAGAGTGAACATAAAATCATAGTTTAGCTTTTGGATTTTTGAAATAGCTGCAAATAAACATTTATAGCAAGTTGATTTATCAGCTTGCAGTTTTCTGCCATAAGTAATGACACTCACATTTGAGAAGACCTACCTGGACAGGAGTTCGATACAACCACTTGTCTTTATCGACTTTAAGCTGCATACAGGCAAAAAGATCACAAACTGCTGGCAGGCCATAACGGTCTTGGGGAAAGGCATGTTCTTCATGTAGGGGTGAATTAAGGAATGCTTCCTGTATGAATAAGAGAAGTTAATGTTCAACAAATAAGAAATAGGAGGCTGGGGGCAGCTAGGTGGCGCAGTGGTAAAGCACCGGCCCTGGATTCAGGAGTACCTGAGTTCAAATACGGCCTCAGACACTTGACACCTGGGCAAGTCACTTAACCCCAATTGCCCCACAAAAAAAAAAAGAAAGAAAGAAAGAAAGAAATAGGAGGCTGAAATAAACTCTCAATTACTTTTCCTAATTATTTAGGTCAAACAGATGAATTGGTTGTCCAACCAACCTTTTTTTAACCAGAAATAGTAATTGACAAAATGAATTGGCTTTATTTCTCCCACCCATTTTAAAATGTGGAGAGTGCCCAAGGGAAGGGAAAAAGCAGCCAAATGAGAAAAACCTATGGTAACCCAAACAGAAATCAACACTTACAATACTGCCACACTTGGAAACTAGGTGTGTGACTGATAAGGAACAAGTCATATGTACAATGGAAATCTGCACAACTTATCTTACAGGATGCCCTTAAATTGATGTGAAAATGTGGATTATTATTCAGTGCCACTGATGTATCTGAAAAGCTCACTGTAATTGTAAAACTGGTATAAAAAAAGTTCTAAATGTATTTTGGGGGGTGGGGTGGGGTGGGGCACTGAGGGTTAAGTGATTTGGCCAGGGTCACACAGCTAGTAAGTGTCAAGTGTCTGAGGCTAGATATGAAATCAGGTCCTCCTGAATCCAAGGCTGGTGCTTTATCCACTGTACCACCTAGCTGTCCCCCCTAAATGTATTTCTAAAAGCAGTGTCTTATCAGTGTTAATCAAGACCATGCTCACCTGGGCCTTCTTTCGAAGTAACCACTTATCTTCCCCAGAGGGCTGGCTTCCCCTGTTCTTTGAAGGCAATATCCAGTCAGCTGCATTAATTGGACGATGCCAAATGGTCATGGGGTTGGAATGCATTTGTTTAGCTGGTGACAACCCCTCCTGACTAGCTTTGTCATCTGAGCTGGTTGTTTCCTGTGCTCTCACTTGTTTGGGTTTTGTTTTGGCGAGCCAATCTGACAAGGGGCTGTCCAGCAAGATCTTGAGGGGTTCAGGAACCGTACAAGGAGTTGGCTTTGGTGTTTTAGCCTGTTCCTCTACCTCTTCCCTAGAGGGACAGAGCCACATATTCAAGGAGGGTTTCAGCTTGGCAGGCTCAGGTTTCAGAACTGGCAGCTGGTCCATTGGGACGCCATTTTTATCCTTCCCTTCCTTCTTCAGGAGCCACTTACACAATGCTTCCTTCTCACACTGGTCTTCACACACACATTCTGAAAAGCTGGTGCAGGGCTCATTAGCTTTGCACACTTCCTCAACTTTAAAAGGAACCTGATGATGCTGGACAAGCCAACTCTCACTGGGTGTGGGGGACAGGGGTGACAGCCTCTTCCCTTCCAGGTGCTCATTCAGGCACTTCAGATTTCCCAGATTTTCAATCTCTACACCTTTAGGCTGGTTCCCCTGACAATTAGTGCAGGAACCAGGCTTGAGGAGCCAATCGTTTGCATTATAATCTTCCTTGAAAAGTCGGAAAAGCTTTGATTTCTCATCTGATTCAAAGTTGCCATTCTCAGGCTCAGGAGAGGTAACCAGCCAATCAGAAAGATCCATTTCTTCTTGCTCAGGGAGCTCTAGGTCAGCCCCCTTTTCTATTTCTGTGGAAAAGGAGCTGTTACACTTTGGGGTACTTCTTTTCTCAGAAATATCTTGCTTGTGGAGCCAGTTTTCCAAGCCCTTGAAGTTGCCCCAAATGTTACTGATATTCAAGTTGCAGGTTTGAGAAGGACCCTATCCAAAAAGCACAATGTTAGGATTTCTTGCTACAATTGATAAAAAGGATGTTAAACTGTTTACTGTTATCCATTATCTCTAACTGATGATCACTGTCAAAAACACATCATTTGTTCTGATCAATACTTCAATTAGTATTTAAAACTTGCTAACATCACCCTCTACATAAACAGTTCACCACTAAATTAATAATAATAAATTAATTACATACACACGTACCTGGCTGCTTGTCAAAGTTTGCTTTTTGTTAAGCCAGTCCTGGAGGTTGGTGCTGGGTACATAAGGAGACTGATGAGTTGAGGCAGGTTTGCTTCCAAGGAGCCAATCATGAAGTGGGATAAATGAAGGGTGGAATGATGGTTTCTGCCAATCAGATGACACCACTGCTTAATTATATTCATCAGGTTATTCCCACTTCACATGCAACAGATATAGCTTGGCACAGTGGAAAATGGGTTAGAAGTAAAGAGGCCTAGCTGCTCTTTTTGTGGTGGCAAGGAATTGGAAATTGAAGGGATGCCCATCAATTGGGGAATGGCTGAACAAGCTGTGGTATATGAATGTAATGGAATTCTATTGTGCTGTAAGAAACGTTGAGCAGGAGTTGTTCAGAGAAACCTGGAAGGACTTGCATGAACTGATGAGGAGTGAGATGAGCAGAACCAGGAAAACACTGTACACAGTATCAACAATACTGTGTGTTGATCAACTGTGATAGACTTGATTCTTCTCACCAATCCAACGGTACAAGAATGTTCAAAGGACTCATGGAAAAGGCTCCAAATCCAGAGGGGAAAAAAAAGGGAACTGTGGAATATGGATGCTGATTGGACCAAACTATTTCTTTTGTTTTTGATGCTGCTGTTTTTCTTTTTTGAGGTTTTTTTCTTTTTGCTCTGATTCTTCTCTTATAACATGACTAATGCAGAAATATGTTTAATGTTATTTTATATATAAACCTATATCAGATTACCTGCTGTCTAGGGGAGGGGGGAAGGGAAGGAGAAAAATTTGAAATTGGAAATCTTATATAAACAAATGTTGAAAACTATCTCTATATGTAACTGGAAAATAATAAAATACTTTTTATTAAAAAAAAAAAGTAAAAAGAGGCCTAGGATCTAGACCCAGGTCTTCCACTAGCAAATGATAGGGTCTTGGGGAACACACACTTCCCTTATATGTAAAATGAAGGCCTTAGACCAGGATCTTCTAGCTCTGCTTTTATGGTAAATACAGCATGAAAGTTGGAGCTACACCATGGAAAGCTTCAAATAACCAAGTTCAGCAATTTGTATTTTGTACTTCAAACAATAGGAAATTTTTGAGCATGGGAATGACATGGCCAGACCTGGAGCTCACCATCATTTGACAGCTGTGTTTAAGATAAAGCCTAATTAGAAAGTTATTATAATAGTCCAAGCAAGAGGTTATGAGGAACTGAACTAAGACAGTGGCTTAGTGGAAATAAGAGGAAAGAAAAACTGAGGGGAGAGAGAGGAAGAGTTGAGTGTGAACATAAGCAACTAGAGAGTCGAAGAAGAGAATAAACATTTATACAGCATCTACTATGTGCCAGACACTGGGCTAAGTGTTTTACAAGTATCTTATTTGATTCTCACAACAACTCTGTGAAGTGGATGCTGTTATCCCCATTTTAGAGTAGAAGAAAGTGAGGCAAACAGAGGTGCAATGACCTACTCAGGGTTATATAGCTAGCAAATGCCAGAGATCTGGTCCCAATGCTACTCTCCACTGTGCCACCCAGGAGAGGCAGATATGTTTACATTGGGAGGGGGAGTGGTGAATTTGAGGTGATGAGTAATATTTAGCCTCAACCAAAATGTCCGACACTACAACAGTAATTAAGCATGTGCCAGGTCCCATTTCGTGAAAGCCACTGCCAAAACTTAGCTAGCTCTGGAAACATCCAACAAAATTGGCACAACGTAAATCCCACAAGTGATCCGAATCAAACCAAAACGAAAGCAGCCAACTCAGACAGAGGTACAGCTGTACACTTACCTGCTCCTGCTTGAGAACAGAAGCCCTTCTCTCTACAGGTAGCACAGGGCTGGGTGAAGCAGCACAAGTCAAGTGCTCAGGGATTTGCTTAAAGGGAAAGAGTCATCCTTTTTATCAAGCCACAAAATTTCAAATTCTGAAACCCCCTCAAATCATATGGTGTCCCCATCCTTTTCATTCTGTTTGCCAGGTTTTTTTCTTATTCTAAGGTTTTTCAAATTATGATTTTGTTTGTCCTCTTTGGGTCTGGTTCTTGTTTAAATGTGTGTAAATGTGTGCATTTGTGTGTATGTGTGCGTGTATGTGTGTGTTTGTTTTAGATTCATTTATCAAGTGAAAGAAAAAACAAATATTCCAATCATAAAAACAGAGAGAGCAACCCCAAGAAAAATAAAACTAAGTATTTTACTTGAAATAGAAATGAAAAATTACATGGCCTCCAGGGCTGGAGTCCTGATACAAACTGGCCTTTGGCCTTGCACAAGTTGCCTCCTCTCTCTAGTCCATTTGTTCATTTCTAAAATGAAGTCAGGGTAGGAGTTCTCTCAGTACCTTCCTATTTTAATCTGTAAATTTCCAATATAGTGCAGGTACAGTTCTCAAAATTAATCAAGCTACACACAACCTGCTTCAGCAAGACAAGCTCCACTGTCTATTGGTAGAAACATAAAACTCTCACTCAAATTAATAGCAACTGCCTCTGTGCCAAGATTTATATCTGAGTCTTAATAAAATGTCATTAATTCAGACTATAGAAAAAGTGTCATATGAAGAGCAAAAATCTAATAGCTAAGTCCCATAGCACTTTAAGAATCTAATATGGGGGGGCAGCTAGATGGCGCAGTGGATAGAGCACCGGCCCTGGAGTCAGGAATACCTAAGTTCAAATCCGGCCTCAGACACTTAACAGTTACTAGCTGTGTGACCCTGGGCAAGTCACTTAACCCCAATTGCCTCACTAAAAAAAAAAAAGAATCTAATATGGAAGAATAAGTGACTCCTCGATTTTTTACTTATTTGGAATTTTGATGCAATATTTTGAAATTTTGATGCAACTAAACCAGAAACGATCTAATAAAAAAGGAGGGCCAACACCAAAGCTATCAACACTGACTACAAAACCTTTATTACATTAGGCAGCACATCACTTGGGAAAGAACCCAGAAATGGCCCACATGCTCTTATTAAAACATTAAAGGTACTCACCATGGTTTGGAGGGAGCCAAATGTAGTGATGGTCTGACGCAGAGAAGCTGTATCAGCCTCAAACAGCAGGACAGTTGAATCTTCAGGTTTGAGGGTCAAGCTACCCAGCCTAGAACCAAACTTTCCTTTTTTAATCATTAAGAACTAGAGAAACTTTCCCATGACTTCCAGACCATTTATTTTCACTTAAAAAAAAATTAAGCTATCTTTTAACTCATTCTATAATCTTATAATCATGTGAAATGTGCTGAGCAGAAAACTCTCAATTACATGAGGTTAAAAAAAATTAAGACAGGGGCAGCTAGGTGGTGCAGTCAATAGAGCACCAGCCCTGAATTCAGGAGGACCTGAGTTTAAATCCGGCCTCAGACACTTAACACTTACTAGCTGTGTGACCCTGGGCAAGTCACTTCACCCCAACTGCCTCACCAAAACAAAAACAGACAAAAAATAACATTTAAAAAAAAATTAAGACAATGCAACAGCTAAAACTTCTATTTTCTAACATACACTCAAACAACAACAACAACAAAAAATTCAGGGCATTCAAAGGTTATTTACCTCTCTAGGCACACAGAAACTTGATTGGCTAGATCTTTGCTACGAGTACGTTCCAACTGGTGAATAAGACAATTGAACTGTCCCAGTAACTATAAGAAAAGTACAAGTATAACTTTAATCCATCTGAAAACACATTATGTATCCAAAATAAAAAGTCACATTTAAGTTCCAACCTGTATTTAAAATATATTGATCTAGAGCTACATATGCATATGTCATATAAACATACATTCATATATAAATATTTTACAATAGGGAAAAATTTAAGACAATGTATGGTGATATAAAGAATACTAGACTGAGAGTAAGGAGACCTGGATTCTAGTAATAGTTCTGCTACTAACTGTGACCTTGGGTTCATGAATTCACTTCCATCAGCTTTGGTTTCCACATCAGAAAATGAGAAAAGTGAACTTGAGGACCCCCCCTCCCAATTCCTTTTCGGTTTTAACAGTCTATGATATGAATAGGAGTTATGAGCCCATCTTACCCAGTAGAGTTGTTGGGCTTGCTGCTGAAGTGTTTCTTCTTTAAGTTGATAGATGAGATCTACCTGCTCATACAGCCACACCTCACGGCTGCGCAAACATTCTAGGTGACGGCTTATGCAGCTGTGAATCTGAGCTTTAACCTAAGAGACATACATGAGTTTCATTAGACTTTATACAGCAACAATTTTAGTTCAAACTGAAGTTCATCTAAATACCAGAACAAAGCCTTTATAATTTAATTTTCCAGGGTTATAAACAGTCCCTAAAATTTTAGACCAAGATAGCCTCTAGAAGGCTTAAGTTTATATTTACTTTTGCAATGTTTTTTAACCAGTCAACAGCAAATGAAAAGTCAATCATAGGACTCTCTTACAACAGTAACCTAAACATAAATACTTATTATATCTAAGTAATTTTAGACATCATAATTATAATTATCTCTGGAATGAGTCATGGTAGAGCAGTTATCTCACTACCAGTGCCCATAGAAAGAGTAGTCATTCATAGTAAAAACTGTTTAATCAGACATGCTACTTAATACATGTCAACATCCAAAGAGGATTAATGTAACAGTTTTAACAAGATTAATCTCAAAATACCTTAAGAAAATTATATGAACATCAAATCAAAGAGGCCTAAATTTGAAATTCCAAGATAGAAAAAAAATTTTATATTATCTGTTAGTCTATGTGGATATTAATCATTTTTCAAACACATTTGGGAATATAACCAAAGCACACCTCAAAACCCTTAGGACTTTGAAATTATTAATTCTGGCACTAACTACATTAGGTCTATGAGAGATGTATTTTAATAACCTCGATTTCTAAAGAGGCAGTGGAGGGGATTATAAAAATATGACACAAAAATTGTACAGACAGGATGGTATATGAAAATGTGATGTCCTTTATGTAATGAAGACAATATTTTCTTCCTTCAGAAGCCCTATGTTCAATAGAATATGTTCTTTGATTTGCCTTTGTAACATGCCACAGTAGAGAAACACTGTAGATCTTCTCAACAAATGCTTCTTAAAATGAACTAAATTTCCATAGTGGAGATGGATTGTAGTCTCCCCGCTCCCCTCCAACTAAATTTGTCAAAACAATTCAGAGTACAGGTGAAACTAGATAATCCACACAGGGAACCCTTTGACCTAGCTGCTTAGTCACTAGCATGATACTCAAATAACTGTACTGATATCCCAGACTAGGAAAGATACATTCACAAACTTCATACTTCTCTCAAGTTGTCTTTAATGTGCTGTTCAGCCCTGAGAACACCACCAATGGCATGCTCCAATTCCTTCCGGGCTTCACAGCACCTGGACAAGGGCTCTTTATTGCTGGAACTGACACTCTGGTCCTGTGACATATTCATGATGGAGCCTATTCCTTTAAAAAAAAAAGCATAGTAATATTAAGGTGAATATTAATGCTTCTCCTTAAATGTACCATTTCAGACATCTCAACTATCAAAAATTTACTGATTTTTCCATCATTTCCCATCTAGCTCTCAAATTTTATAAATGTTTGTTACAGTTTTTTCTTCGTTCTCAAAGAAGACAATGACATGTGTAATGTCATGACTTGCATTGAATTGGATTTAAGTGAGACAGGGCTGTACAAGGTCACCAACCTCACTCTCTCCTCCAGCACCATCTGGGTCCAGTGGCAAAATATACATCAGGACATCTGGAGATGGCCCCATCATCCAAGACTTGCTAGTGTCTGAGATAACATTTTTACTCAGGTGCTCTTGACTCCAAGGCAATGCTCTATCCACTGTGCCATGTAGCTGCCTCATAAAATTTTTGTTAAACCTCATGTAAATGGATATTTGAGTAAAGTTATTATTTCCCTGAATCTATATAGCAGTTTCTCTCAGATTCAAGCAATTTCACATATTAATTCTGGAATAATGTGCTTATGAATTTATGTGGGACCATATATGTTCCCATTTTGTAAATTCAAACACTTATTAAGTACCTACTAATAAATAATGTGTAGGGTACTGGGGACACAAAAATGAAAACTGACAATCCAGGTCCTCAAGGAGCTTAAAATCTACTAGGAAGGAAGGGTTCAATTTGTACCAAAAGTAGCATAATACAAAGCAGAGTTTATTAAAGACAGAGGAACAAGAAATGCCAACAAAATGACACAAAAAGGCATTATTAAAAAGTCAGAATTGTCAAAATTCATTGTTTTGTTTTGTTTTGTTTTTAAAATATGAAATGTATGCTTGAGACAAATTGTGGAAGGCTTTTTAAAAAAGTCAGGCTAAGGGGGCAGCTAGGTGGCACAGTGGATAAAGCACTGGTCCTGGATTCAGGAAGACCTGAGTTCAAATCCAGCCTCAGACACCTGACACTTACTAGCTTCATGACCCTGGGCAAGTTACTTAACACTCACTGTCCCACCCCCCCCCAAAAAAAAAAGTCAGGCTAAGAAATTTGTATTTTATCCTAGACACAATAGCGAAGCATAACTAAAAGTACTGTGAATGAAAAAGAGAGCAAAGAGATACTGTGAAGAAGTTTCATATGCAATCTTTCTGTTCTTTGTATTTTGATATAGTTGTCGGCTAATGGTTAAGTTCATAATAAAAAAGTTTTAAAAGATACTCTGGGGGGGGGGCAGCTAGGTGGCGCAGTGGATAAAGCACTGGCTTTGGATTAGGAAGACCTGAGTTCAAATATGGCCTCAGACACTTGATACTAGCTGTGTGACCCTGGGCAAGTCACTTAACCTTCATTGCCCTGAAAAACTAAACAAAACAAAACAAAACAAAAAGATACTGTGAAGATGGAATCAACAAAACTTGGCAACTCTAGTCTCTGAGAAGGCTGGATTAGAATATCTCAAGGCCCCTTAAAGTTCTAAAATTCTACCAACTAAAAATTCTGATTCCAAAAAAGCTGTTAGGATGCCTTAAAGGGTTATTAGCCCAACTGTCATCTTACTAATGAGCCGTAAAAATGATTATATAATCTAGGAAGTCAACTTCTTATTGATAATACAAGACCACTTTGGGGCCCAAGAAGCTGGTTCTCTGTATGTGAAGCTAGGAGTTATATAAGCTTTAAGAACAGCACAGTATGAGCACCATAATAGCAAATCACTCTAAGTTAAACCAATTAAGCTGAGACTTAAAGAAATAATCACCACCGGCCCTGGAGTCAGGAGTACCTGAGTTCAAATCCGGCCTCAGACACTTAACACTTACTAGCTGTGTGACCCTGGGCAAGTCACTTAACCCCAATTGCCTCACTAAAAAAAAAAAAAATAAATAATCACATCTAAAATATACCAATACAAATTATATAACGTGCCTAGGAAAGTCCAAATTAAATTCAGGTTGCTGACTTGGATTAACACCAAAAATTCCCTTTATGAACTTTAGTTTAGATAGGATTGAGCTCTGGATGCAGTCATAGAAATGGTAAAACAACAAATATTCAGTCTAACCTCCACTTATGGTTTTTTCATTATTTAAATATTTAATCAAAAAGGTAGTGAGTATTAATTTTTTTCTTCATTCTAAGTTGGAACCATATGATCTTGAAGACAAAAAAATGTGGGTACCATACAATCACAGGATGAAAAAATAAGAACTAATGCAAGTAAAGCATTCTCTTATTTATGAAGACTTAAAAATTGGGGACACTTGATTGATTCAATGGTCTAGAAAAGAGGCTTTCAAACAGGCCTTATTTCGTTAACTCCAGGGAATAATTAGACTCAGTTCAGAAGAGTATGTCAAGGTTTTTGAAAGCCACTTGGATGAAATCTTTTTTTTTTTTTTTTGGCCGCAGGGCAATGAGGGTTAAGTGACTTGCCCAGGGTCACACAGCTAGTAAGTGTCAAGCGTCTGAGGCCGGATTTGAACTCAGGCCCTCCTGACTCCAGGGCTGGTGCTCTATCTACTGTGCCACCTAGCTGCCCCCTTGGATGCAATCTTTAAAAAAATTATATTCATTAACTGATTTCTTCCAAAAACAGAGAGTGTTAATTAAATCTTTTTTCTCAAAAGATTTCCAAATCAAAACATCCCTCTTTGGCCGATCACTATTTCCAACATGTATTGTCTCCCACGTTAGAAAGTAAGTTCTTTGAGGGTAAGGGCAGTCTTTGCTTTTTGTATGTTGATCTCCACTGCTTGGCATGAATGATTTTTTATTCGTTCTAGCAAATACCCCATGCTCCTTTAAAAATGCCAATTACCAAATACTAGAATGTATACTGGGATTATAGATGTAAAGGCTCTCAAAGAAATCTTTGAGTGGCTACCCATCCAAAGAAAAGTAATCCAGATTTAGATATACTTTTTATCCCACTGGAAAAATAGCTCTATTAAGATTGCAATTCTGGAAAAGGTATTATAAATTGAAATCATATTTTCCCCATAGAAATCATGATAAATAGGAGGTTACATTCCAGACCTTGGGCCAAGAGAAGGAAAAAAAGATCAACTTTCTCTTTCCACTCCAGATTTACAAATTTGCATCTCCACCACTATTTTAAAAAAATTTTTAAATTGGTTTCAAAACCTTCCAGGTTGGTATATCTCTGACTGCACCTTTTCAGGTTAAAGAGCACAAAGTAGAATTCAACAAGCATTTACTAAGCACCTACTAAGTGCAAGGCACCAAAAGAACTACTATGGAATCAAAAATGAAAAAACAGAACTCCTATCTTCAAGGATTTACAATGTAATGGGGAAATGTACCATAGAGACAATAGATATGACAGAAAGTAGAGTAATGTAGTAAAGAGCAAAGTTGTTGTAATGAAGATTAAAAAAAATTCCAAGGAAATTTGATGAAGGAAAGATCACATTGGATTATAACATTAAGAAAGCCTTCATGGGGGGCAGCTGGGTGGCGCAGTGGATAAAGCGCTGGCCCTGGATTCAGGAGTACCCGAGTTCAAATCCGGCCTCAGACCCTTGACACTTACTAGCTGTGTGACCCTGGGCAAGTCACTTAACCCCCATTGCCCCACAAAAACAAACAAACAAACAAACAAACAAAAAAAAGAAAGCCTTCATGAAAGATGTGGCTTCATCAAGACCACAGAAGATTTCAAAAGGCAAATGAGAAGGGAATATGTCCTGTGGAAACACAGGTGAGTGTAAGACATGAGGAAAAGCTATGGATGGAATACAGAGTGCACTTAAAGGAAACAGCCTGTGGAAGGTCTTAAATGTCAGATAAGGAGTTTGTCTTTTTATACTCTTCAGCAATAAGGAATGAAGGCAGGTGATTGACAAGGTCAATCCAGAGGACACAAAGAAGCATGCTTTATTAATATAGAAATAATGTACTGAGGGAAAGAAGAGGCAGGGAGACTTATTAAAGGTCATCACAGTGGGACATGTTAACTAGTCTAATGCTGGTTCAAATATAAATGGCAGAGGTAAGATAGAAAGGATTTGGTAACTAAGTAGAAAGAAGCAAAGTAAGAAAAGTAACTGATACTGTTTACCTTCACATTTTTTCAAGGAACTCCAAAACCATTTATGGATAACTTAAAGAACATTTTGTACAACTTTACTTACTGTTAGAAGCCAATGAAAGGAAACACAATTGCACCACAAATCAAAGGGTTTAAAACTCTGATCTTTCCTTTGGATTATAAAGGTTCTGATAATTACTTAAGCCCTATACTTCCCCACCCAGAAGTGAGAAATGTATAAAAACATTTGGATAAATTCAAAGAAACATGTCCATATAAACCTACTTTAGGAAGGAAAAATAACAGATTTACTCTCAATGACATAAGGAAGCTTTTTTCGCCCACAGAGAAAACTTCCACTTGCAAGTCAGTGGTAGGATTTATTTTTAAAAACACATGTCAAAGGAAGTAAAACTCAAAAAGCACAAAGATCATTAGAGCTTTTTTGTATTTGTGATGTTTTGAGAAGAGCAAGAGATCCGAGTTCTAGTTCCAGCTTTACAATTAACTGGGTGACACTGAACAAGCCATTTAAGGGCCTACTACCTCAGTTTTGTCACCTGTAAAATGGTGATAATACCTGTCCATACCAGAGTGGCATAATACTGTTCAGAGTAGCATTTTACTGAATATAAAGTCCTTGAGGTTAGGGATTGTTTCATTCATAATGCTGTTATCAGCAACACCTAGTACAATGCTAGCACATAGTATGCACTTAATAAACGCTTGCTGATTGAGGTCACAGCAGGGAATGGGGCAGTGGGCCCTAAATTATTAAAATGAGATACTAAATGTAAAGCCCTCTGTAAACAGTAAAGTGCTATATAAATATAGGTGATTATTATTCAAGCTGCAGGGTTTTTCCCAAAGCAGTGACTCCACTGAATACCAAAGGGCACAGAGTAGTTGAAAAAAGGAGAAAGTAGGTTTATGAGAAGTAGTTTCCTTCTCCAATGCTGATTCCATGTATATATTACTCCCCAGTGAACTAATTACTGTCAGGAAGAGATGGAGTTAAAAGCCTATCACACCCATCAGAGATTCGTTTGAGCTAAGAAGCTCAGGTTAAAATAAAAATTACTCCAGAAAAGATTATTCCTTGGTAAGAATTAACTTTTCAGGCAGATCCTCACTGTAACTGAGTTTTCTAAATCCTGGTGACATCAAGATCAGAACTATAGACCAGATCAGAAATCATCATTTGATATCTATCACTTTAAAATTGTGGCATTCCTATTATGGCTTTGATATCTTTCCCAGAGAAAACAATAATTCAAACCACTTTTAATATCATCCATTTCATGATCCACAACTATAAATTTTCAGGTGTTTCATTCCTTCCAGACAATCTTATCAAAAATTCTTTAGAAAATGCCCTGCTAAAAAAGGCTTTAAACTGATAAGAATGTAGTTAGGACAAGATTACAGCAACAGGAAACCTAAGGAGGCATTTCGCCTGATCTCTGCCCCTAATCAGCCAAAACACGTTGTGCAAGTTATTTACCTGGGGGTAGGGAAAGGGTCCTATTTCTTCACGTGTGAAATGAGCGAACTATACTAGATTGTGGTCCATGAACCCCTACTGCATTAGGGAACTGAATTTGTGGCTTATTTTTGGTTTGGGGTTGGGCTTTTTGTTTTTAATATTTTGATAACTGTCAGTGAATATAATTGGGTTTTTTAGCTAGTATTTTATGCATTTAAAACATTCTAAGAAGGGGTCCATAGGCTTCAACACTGCCACAGGCTGCCCCAAAAGGTCCATAACAGACAAAAGGTTAAGAACCCCTGAGAACCTCTCATACTCTTGAAAGATACCCAGATCTCAAATTATCTGATTTCAATTTTTTAAGAAACTATGAGGGACAGCTAGGTGGCGCAGTGGATAGAGCACCAGCCCTGGAGTCAGGAAGAGGACCTGAGTTCAAATCTAGCCTCAAACACTTAACACTTACTAGCTGTGTGACCCTGGGCAAGTCACTTAGTTCCAATTGCCTCACCCAAAAAGAAAAAAAGAAAGAAACTATGAACTTCATTCCCTTACTTACTATCTTAATCTACTTTTGCAAGCTTCTGAAAACTTTCTATAGGATAGATATGTACTTGAAGCTAAAAAACTTAAATGCCAAATGCTAAACTAAGTAATTTTCCTGGTTTATTAAATGATATTTTGTTAGCAGTAGAAATACTTTAGCTGAACAAAGATGAAGGGGTCAGCTTTTGAAACTATTATGTTGAATTTAGTATATGCTTTTTAAAAAAAAAACAAGCTGTATATAAGGAAGATTTCTGGATTCGTGTACAAATGGTCATATTCCCCAAGTTCATAATAATAAAAAAATTTTTAACAGAAATATTTCGGTTGCAAAATTGGAAAATAACAATCATTAGATTTCTTAAAGTGCTTACATTTACCTTGAAAGGGTTTTTTACTTGAGGTTTTCTTCTTTCCAACTGTTTGGTCTTCTGAAAAGAAAAAAAGCCACAATCCATTAAATCACTACTAACCCTTTCAATTCTTTAAAAAACTTTCCTTAGATCACCACAAGCAAGCCATATGGGATTATATATGTGCAGCACAAATAAATATGCAAACATTAGATTTACATGTGTATATCAAGCACTTCAAACTCTCAAACCTAATGCCTGAAAAGTGACCACAAAGTTATGTTGCCTCGTGCCACGTAATGCTTTCCTATTTCAGGCTACAAAATGATTCATTCAACTTTCTAGGTTTCCAAGGACACTTTCCAAGAGTATTGCAGCCTTAGGAACCATTCCTGCTGGCCCCCGTTTTGTGACATATCAGTTCAGTGCCCCTTCCTAGATAAAATTCTCATCTTTCAGATTTGACAACCCGCAGCTCCCGGGAGCGAGGTCTGGCCCTGTCGCCCAAACAGAAAGCCAGCCTAGGCCATTTAAAGTCCTCGCTTGGGTGTCATTTCGATCCACAGACTCAAAGAACACAAAGTGATTCCACTCATTCTCCTCTCCCGGTCCCTCCACCTCTTGCTGCCCGCTTTTACGTCCCAGTGCAGACCACCCGCATACCGCTCGTGGCTGACCGCCGCCGACCGGCTGACTCTCCCCCTAGCCAGAGGAAGGCAGAACAACAAAGGCTGCAAGCAGCCAATTTATCTGTTGCACTTTACGGGGGCGAAAATTTATCCTGGAGCTAACCCAGCATTCTGCCCCGCCCCTCCCCATCACCTGACTCCTGCGTCAGCAAGCCGCCACTGCCCGGGCTGCAGCTCGCACGTCCGCAGCGGCGCAGGGGACTGGGAGGTGGGGGGGGGGGGGGAGCCGCAGGGCGAGGCCGCCTCGCAAGCCCTGCTGGGTAAAGACGGCGCAGGACACAAACCAGGTCCGTGCTGGCGGAGGAGAGGGGGAGGCGTTCACCCGACCCCTTCTCAAGCTGTCATGCTCAGTGGCCCCAGCAGCTGTTGCGGGGATGAGGCCGGGGTCGCGCTGGCCGTAGCCGCCGGATCCGGCCCCTTTCCAAGGCTCCAGTCCCATACCACCCCTCCACCCCGGCCCCCAACTCAAAGAAACGGATGGCCCTGACGTAGGGATGGGGTCTCCCTCTTGTCCCTGCCGCATGGGCATCATTTGTGTGAATGCCCAAGAATACCGATTAGAAGAGAAGGGCACCGAGTGGCACCAGGGCAGGAAGGCACCTGCAGACCACGGTCACGGATGGCAGGAGTGTGGGGGCTGGGGCAAGCTCGCTCCCCTCCGCTCCCCACACGTGAGTGTGTGGGAGGGGGGTATGGGTACTGCATGTCCACACATACAGATATACTTGTGTGTACGTCACACATTACACATATAAACATCTGTGGATAGAGACACCTAGAGATAATTATGCGTATGTATCCCCAGCCATGAGCACAGTGCCTGTCTACAGGTTTATTCTGTCCCAAATGGCCAAAGGAAGACTAATAGGCATAGTTGATATAACGAATAAAGCACTGGACTGAAATTCAGAAAAATAAATTCTAGTACCAGTTTTGCCACTATCTCCTGCTATCAAAAATAATGTAAAAACAGCTTCTAGGGATTGGTGATAAATTATACAACAATTGAAAATATTTTATCTACTATTTAATTAGGAATCTGATTAGTTAAATGCAAATAATGCAAAATTCACACCAAATTTCAAAATGAAATGGCTGGAAACAAAACTAGAAAATGTTTAGTCCTGGCTCTTTCCATGCAAAACTCTCACATTAGGGATATAGGAATGCTGCTTTTTTTTCTTGTAAGATGTTTATTACTCAACAACAAAGATCCAGGACATAACTACAAATGTGAAAACTGTATCTACTGTAAAAATCCATTCATAAAGATAATAAACCTTTCTAAAATAGAGAGCAATGAGTGAAGAAAACCTGGAGATCACTTTGCCTCTAATCATCAAGCAATACTTTTTCTGAGTTTTCTGAGCACTTACTTATTAAGACAACAACAGATCAAATACCAGTTAAGTAACAGAGTCCAATGTCACAATTACTAGAATGTTAGGCATTTCAAATTCCAGTGATTTTAAGATTAGATAAAAAAAATTTACCCTGTACACTGAAAGGGGTGATGAAGTATCTCTGTCACCACTTTTAAAATAATGTGGACTAAACTGACTAAAAGTGAATAAAATGTTCATTTAATCCAAATAAAACATGTTAAAAACATTAAAATATACCAGTGACTAAGCTGTTCATACCCTATGACTGAATGATCCCAATACTGAGCATATACCTGAAGACAGAATTAAACAGTCCCTGCCTTCAAGAAGCTTACATTTTATATGGAAAATAACATGCACATATAAAAGTATGTATAAAATAACAAAGTATTTATTTTAGGTGGTGTGCTAGATCCAGTTCTTTTTTTGAGGGGGGAGGCGGGGTCCTGCCAATGAGGGTTAAGTGACTTGCCCAAGGTCACACTGATGAAGGAAGTAAAGAAGGGGTTAACAGACAAACCTAAGACCGGAGCTCTAATTTAAATCTAAACTCCAAGAGGGGCTAATAGATAACTTGCAGACCCCAATTCTGAAAGGGATTAATGGATAACTTAAGACTTGGACCCTCATCAATGCTAGGTTGTTGTTAATTGTTACCTGGAGGTTTGATCCTCATTAATCACTACCCACAACAAAAACATAAAGAGACAGGTCACAGAAACCCTAACTACAACAAAACATAGAGACAGGTCACAGAGACCCTAACTAGTAAATGTTAATACCCAGAAACCAGGCCAAAAAAAAAAAGAAAGAGATCAAAAACAGACACTCTGACCTTGGCAAGTTGAGGTATGTTTTTATTTTATTTTATTTTATTTTTTTCAGTGAGGCAATTGGGGTTAAGTGACTTGCCCAGGGTCACACAGCTAGTAAGTGTTAAGTGTCTGAGGCTGGATTTGAACTCAGGTACTCCTGACTCCAGGGCCGGTGCTCTATCCACTGCGCCACCTAGCTGCCCCAAGGTATGTTTTTTATGAACATGCACAGAAAAGGCCAAATTTGTCCCCAGATTCACATTATGATTTGTAAACTCCCAAAACACATCTCCACAGAAAAAGGTGCCCACCTGTGGAGTTGGCTTAGGACCCCATAAAGTCCAAATTAGGATATGAACCCGCATGTACCTCCCTAATGTGGAGATTATTATAATGAGACTGATAATTTATCCATACTATAAATATAATCATCTCTTTCCCTATTATGGAGACACCTCTCTCCTTGGGTGCTTCTCCCTGTGGTCAGTATTGCAGTAAAACTTGGAAAACTGAGTCACTGAGTCTTGTAATTCCTTTGGGATGCCTCACAATCAATTTGATCACCTTAATTCCATCCCACATCAACACAGCTAGTAAGTGTTAAGTGGCTGAGGTCACATTTGAACTCAGGTCCTCCTGAATTGAGGGCCTATGCTTTATCCACTGCACCACCTAGCTGTCCCCCAAAGTATGTATAAAATAAACACAGGTGATGGAGCGGGATTGGGAGTGGAAACTACTAGCTGAAGGGATCAGAGGTGAGAAGGCATTTTAGGCAGGGACAGCCTATGTAAAGGCCTAGAGATGGAAAATGGAATGTATAGATAAGGAACAAGATGAAGGCCAGTTTGGCTGCACCTAAGAATATGTGGAAAAGGTCTAACATGCAATAAGCCAGGAAAGGGAGACTGGAACCAAATTGCAAAAGGCTCTAAATACCAAAGAGAGTTTTTATTTTATCCTGGAAGTAACAAGGCACTTCAGCTCATTAAGCAGGGAAGTGTTATGGGCAGGCCTGTGCTTTGAGAAAATTACTTTGGCAAGTATGTGGAAGACTGGAGGGGAAAAACACCTGAGACAAAGAGACCAATTATGAGCATAATAAAAACTGTCAGGATTCAAGTGATGAGGGCCAAAACTAAAGTGATGGCCCCTCTATCTGGAGGAGACAAATTTCAATTCTCATGGAGGATGAGCAATCAAGGACGACTCCAAGGTTTTAAACTTAGGTGACTAGAATAGAAGGATGGTGGTGCACTTGACAGAAATAGAGAAGTCTGGATGAGGAGTGAGTTTTGGAAGGAAGCAAATGAGTTGTTGTGAACATACTGAGTATAACATACTCATATGGTACAAACATACCATAGCAGAAAAAGAATACACAGAACATGTAGACTGATAAATATGTGCGGGGCAGTCATGTTGGAGGGTTGGTGACAAAAAGGAATTAGCTAAAAAGAAAAAACAAACCTGAGTGTGAAAAGTAGCTTTCCTTTAAATTTATAATGTACTAAACAAGAGAGCCATTTGGTAAAGAAAAGCTTCTTTGTTAATTTCCAGAATCTCTAACATGCTATGCTCTTATATATTAAGTAACACTTAATATCTTATTAAGTAAAAAAAATCATAAAATCATAGAATGTCAAAGGGAGAGGCATTTTACATATCATCTACCTTAATCTCCTCATTTGGCAAATACAGATACTGAGGCTCAGAGAAGTAAGAAAACTAGCTTAGTGTCATACATCTCCTGGTCCATGGGACCAATACTCTTTCCAGTATACCATGCTATATCATAAAGCAAAAACTATTGTACATGTATTAAAGAAAATATTTAGGGGCAGCTAGGTGGCACAGTGGATAAAGCACTGGCCCCGGAGTCAGGAGTACCTGAGTTCAAATCCGACCTCAGACACTTAACACTTACTAGCTGTGTGACCCTGGGCAAGTCACTTAACCCCAATTGCCTCACTAAAAAAAAAAATTAGTGTTTCCCTAGGTCTTTATGCCTTTTGAATTCTACAATGCACAATTCAAATATTCTTAACAATACATTCTATGAAGGTAATACAGTTATGAGTTCTTGGCCAGAAGATTTGATGGTTATTCACAAATTACTTCAAATGGCTAGGAAGAAATCTTCAGTGACTGATTTCTTTGCTTTCTAGAACCCTTCTGGTCTATTAATCTATTTTGTTCCTATGTAAACCAGTAAATTTTGTTTCTGTTAAATCCATTAAAGCCCTTCTTTCTATTTTGGGGTGTGTGTGTGTGTGTGTGTGTGTGTGTGTGTGTGTGTGTGGCAACTGGGGTTAAGTGACTTGCTCAGGGTCACACAGCTAGTGTCAAGTGTCTAAGGCTGCATTTGAACTCAGGTCCTGCTGAATCCAGGGCGAGTGCTTAATCCACTGCACCACCTAGCTGCCCCTCCTATTTTAAAAGCTTGTATGGCTGTGGGTGGTGTTTTTATTTCTTTTATATTTACATGGTCATGTGTTTCATGTTAAACCTATTTCTCCTATTCTACTGTAAACAATGCAAAGGCAATATAATGTCCTTCACTCCTACACACAGTAAAGTATGATGATATATGTAATTTTCTTACTTAAACAATCTGTCAAGAAATAGAATCTATGGGCAGCTAGGTGACGCAGTGGACAGCACACCGGCCCTGGATTCAGGAGAACCTGAGTTCAAATCCAGCCTCAGACACTTGACACTTACTATAGCTATGTGACCCTGGACAAGTCACTTAACCCTCATTGCCCTGATTAGATAGATAGATAGATAGATAGATAGATAGATAGATAGATAGATAGATAGATAGATAGATAGATAGATAGATAGAACCTAGCAGTTCTCAAGTCCCACCAAATCTAGACAACCTTTACTGAAAAACCATCTCCAAGAAGCATCACATCAGGCTTCACATGGACCTGGTTAATTCAGTGTTTTTAAGTCCTGATAAAATTAGCTTTCTAGTCTTTTTAATAAGAACTATTGGTTTTAAATTTCTCCTTAACAAATAGGGGGAAATTGGCAAGTATATTCCACCAAGAACATGGTCATATAAAGGTTACAAATAAAACCTTCAGAAGGTTATCTGACTGGTGTCAAAGCTCAGCACCAAAACACTTAGCATATTTATAACCAACCATCTTAAACTTTTAACCTCTCAATAAAAGTTCTGTAAGCATAATAAGAAAAATACAGGCCTGTCTTCTAAATTAATCACAACAGCCTTAATATATTTGATAAAGGAAAACATGGCACTATTATTAGAACACTCATTTTAAAAATCTATCTCCCCGCCCCCAGTTTTAAAATAGCAAAACTTATAAGGGGGTTTTCTCCCATCAAAATTAGCAAGTGCTAAATCGTACCTTCAAAATACTAGGTGCCTAGCTATGATGTTAAAATAAAATTCAAAATGTATCCAGGATGAAATCATTAACTGAGTGGCTTAGCTTCTTACTGTAACTAGACAATTATGCAAAAAAACCTTTCATTTCATCAACTATTTACCAGTTTTAACTGTCAATGAATTCAATAGATTAATAAGTGAAATCGGGTATCTAAGGGTTTCAAAACTGGGGGGGAGGGCCTAAAAATAAACTATAAACATAAACCCAGTCGATTAGTTTTAGCAAAATACCATTTACTTAATATGTGACAACTCAAAATAGGTCTGGTTTTAAGGGACTTTAGGTGGGTAGAAAAATGAAATATAAAGAACTCTTCCAAAATTAATTCCATTATTTAAAAGCCCATAGTAAATCTGAGTGATTAGACAATTCAAAGACTAACCATTTAACTGAAAGATAATCTCTAGAAATAAAAAGTAATAGCTTTAATATTCCAATTACTAGATATAAATATAATTCCATTCAACAAAAATTAATTAAGCATGTATTAGATCCACAGTGTTATTATAGGAGCTTGGGAAGACACAAAAATAAATAAAATATCCTTTATAGACCTTACAATGTGTGTTGGAGTGGGAAGTGGGGGGTAAAGACAGAATACAATATACTGTATATTCACAGTGAGAATAGAAAATAAATCATAAATACATAAGAACTTAAAGTTGTATGTGAAATTTAAAGAAGCAGAGTAGTAGGGAGATAGAATTTAGTGGAGATTAGGGTATTCTAGGCATACAAAATTATGTGTACAAAAAGACATTCAGAGGAAAGTGTTTAATTACTTTGAACAGTACAGAAACGTCAAATATTCATCCAGTTTGACCGGTGTGCGGTGTGTACTAAACTGAAAAGTCCTCTCAGATAAAGCTGGAAAGGTGGAACAATGATGGAAGACCTTGAATCTCGGACTAAATGTAGATTGTGTTCATTAAGTTGTGAAAGGTTTAGACCAGAAGCCTAACAAGATAAGACCTGTATGAGGACAATTAACCGGACCAAAGAACCACAGTGCTTTCCCTATTCACTTTCTTCACTATCTTCTCCTTTCTAATCTGGTTTAGTTGCTCTCCAAATTCAAAACAGAAGCTGTTCATCCAGCTAAACTAGGTTACTATTTCTAAGCTTGTGAAAGAAAAACTATTAGGCAACTTCCCAGTAATTTTCAAAGAAAATGTTTTCCCACTTTTAAAATGAATCCTCCCTCAAATATTCAATTGTAGGAATAAGGACTGCACATGTGATTTTTACTAGTATAAGGAACCCTCAATCTAGGAAACACTCTATCAGTACAGGTTGACACTTTACCTTCAACTTAGAGTATTAGAGAGTTGTCTAGAGAACTGAGAGGTTAAATGACTTTTCAAGAATCACATAACCAGCATATGACAGAAGTAGAACTTGAACCCAGGTCTTCCTGGCTTTAAGGTCAGCACTGTAGCCACCATGCCACAGCAGCTTGTCCCTTTGGAGAGGAAGAAAATCTTACACCGTAGCTGTGCTAATTTAGACAAAAGTCATCATTAGCCTAGATGTGAAGGGGGGAGACCCATTAGGAAGCTATTCCACTTATCTAGGTAAGAGATGACGGGGCCCCAATTAATGGCAGCTGTGTCAGTAAAGATGTAGATGTGGTGAAGACAGAAATGGCAAGGTGAGACGACGAATTGGGTATGTGGAGTGAGGAGCCAAGGATTAGGATGTGATCACAGGTCTGGGAGACTGGAGGATGGTGGTGCTTCAACAGAAAAAGAGAAGTCTGGAAGCAGGGCGCGTTTGGGGAGAAATGGAGAGTGTCCCCCAAGTCTTCGAACAGTTTTAAACTTGGAAAACTTAAAGCCACACAGATTTGGGACATGGTGTAGAATGAACGCTACTGTGGACGTGGGAAGTTTGAGGTACCTCCAGGACATCAGTCCAGTAGGCGACTGGATGTGTCAGTGAATCTATGTGCACAGAGATGATAATTAAACCCTAAATAAATTAAAGCCAGCATCCCTGCACAGGATCCCCATCTATGGAACAGACTCCTCCCGCCCCCTATCTCTGCTCAAATGCAACCCCCCCACCTCCACATCGAGCTCGGGGGCCCTCCCCCTTTACTGGGCTTTCTTTCCCCTCCTCCCCATTTCACGTCTCTCTCTCTGCCCGGTACACTTCTCCAATTCTACCTTGCATCATCATTCACTTGTGCAAACTCTCTGAGAAAGGGGCTGGGGTCAGGCCGAACCCCTGCAACGCCGGCGCCCTAACACCTTGCCGCAGCCCGGCCTCGGGGTCATGACCCCCTCGGCCTTCGCAAAGGATTATTTCCTCCCTCGGCTGTGGCCAAAACCAAGACCGAGCCAGGCCGCTCCTGGGACGACGGCCCTAGAAACCCGGCCCACGCTCCCCGAACTCGCGCGGGGCCCGCGCCGCCTTCTAGAACGCAGCGGGGCCTGTCCTCGCGGGAGGAGGGCCGGCCGGAGGCGGACAAACGTGGGCCAGTCTGCGGCTCGCAACAGGAAGGTCAGGATGGGGAGGAATGGCCGGCCGAGGCCCGGCCTATCAGTCGGCCTGTCAGTCGGCCCGTCTCCCTCCGACCCTCCCTCCCCACCGCCCCACCGCCCCCAGCATTGTGTCTGGACGAGCCTGGACCGCTCTTACCCGCTCCTCCCCGGCGCCCACGGCCACTCCCGTAACCTGCGCTGAAGCTCCTCGCCGGCCCGCAGCTGACCAGAAACAGAGACTGACAGGAGGCTCGGACGGCGAATCTCGCGAGAGCAGCGCGCTTTCCGTCCCCACCTCCTGGCTGGCTTTTACTTCTCTCGCGAGATCTCCGCTCCCTTCCGGATAGAAGGTCTCGGCTGCCCCCTACTGGCGGCATGCGGGGACGTGTCTGAGGCGGAGCTCCTTGCCCTTGACTCCGGGCACCTGTCAAGTACACCCAGGCCTGAGCAGAAGGTGTAGCCGCAGCTCGGGCTCCTCAGCTCGCCTCTGCCCCTGCAGTACAGCGCTCCCCTGGGTATGTGCGGTGCTCAGGGAGGACTAGCACCTGCTGTGAGGGCTTACCCTTTTCAGGGCTGCGCATCCCTATGCCTTCGGGGTCCACTTGCACCCCGCCCTCACCTGTGGCTCCAAGAAGCTGTAGCGGGGGTAGCGGCCATGCCGCTAAACCCCAGTGAGGGAAAGGCCTCAAACCCATGGGTGTCCATCCCAAGCACGGGAAGAGGTCCCTTGGAGGAGTGGGCGGATGTAACAGCCACGAAGGCGGACGCAGCGGCGCTGCTGACCCCTTAGAGGTCGGTCGGACATGAAGACACCAAGGCCATCTACTGCCCCAACTCATCGCCAGTACTCGGACCTTTTGTCTTGCCACTGGACTTTAATGGCTCAGGAAGAGAGAGGGAAGCTTATGGATTTGCACAGCTCTGCCTCACTTAAGTCATATTCACAAATGAGCCAAGACATCACCTTGTAATGTCACTGGTCCTCTTGCAAATGAGCCCCAAACAGCAGCGCGCCATCAGCTATTTAGTAAAGTTGGATGCTGCCGAGGGGGCGTGTGCGTCAATGTCTGTGTCAGGGTTCAAATTCATTTCACATTTCAGGGAACTGAGACAGAGAAGAAGGCTCATGTAGATAACATATGTATAAAGCAGAATCCAGGGAGAATCTGCGGAAATACTATTTTGTTTGCCTGCCTGCCCGTAGTGAGAAAAGCACCTCCTAGTATTGCCACTTGTCCGATTGGACAAGTAAGGAATTAAAACTATCGCCTACATAGTGGAGGATGGGTAACTAGGTTCATTTAGTAGTGGCAGCCCTAGTAGGCCTGGGTCCAGTTAGTTAGAGGACGTTCTGACAGGGAGGAGGATACTCTGACTGGAAGAAAAAAAAAATGCTGTTGATCAATTTACTGGGGTCAGTTAGAGAGTACTCTTCCCCTGGAAAAGCAGAGCACTTAGCCAGATAGTGAAGCAGATACGTCAAGGGTACCCAGAAATTAGGTGCCTTGAAATTTATAGCAGGAGTCTAATTGGGACCCAGATGTTCTTATTACATGACTAAAACCAAGTAGTGACGATAACCTAGTAGTTCCAACTGTTTTCAAGCACCCCCACTCCCCAACAGCTGGAATTTTTCAGTTTCGAGTATCCCCTAATCCCCCTCTAAAAGTTTTTGTCTTTCCTCTGGCTGATTGAGGAGCAATCTGCTTCTCCGGAGAAGTTGAAGTTTAGACATCTTCCTGCCATATTCCCTTGTGCCAGATAAAAAAGACTTTTACTTTAAAGTCTGAAGTAACTCTATAGTAGAGGGATATCTAAGATTCAGTTTTCAGGTGACAATTTGAGGGAGAGAGGTGCTGCAGAAAGAAGACCAGGTTCCAGGACCTCTTCAAATCCAGGTTTTTATACCCAACTTGCACCATCAGTGCAAGATCAGGCCTGTCATTTAAACTCTCTGGGCCTCAGTTTCCTCTTTTGTAAAAAGAGAGGGTTAAACTAGACTTGAGCTTTAAAAGCCCTTCCAGCTCTGAAGGCTAAATATGGAAAATATGTCCTAAGGGCTCAGAAAAAAATCTCCCCCAAGTTCCTTCCAGTTATATAAGAAATGTTTTGTTTCTCTAAAATAAATACACTCCCTTTTCCTCCCCATTATCATTCCTGGAGATAAACTGTGAACCACAATCTACTAGGATTAGTAAAGGAAGCTGTCCTTCCTTTTCAAAGAGGATGGTGATATCTGGGTGATGTCAAGACTTGCAGTGAATTGGATTTAAGTGAGGCCAGGCTGTGCAAGGTCACCAACTTCACTCTCTTCTCCACAGCCATCTGGATACAGTAGCAAGATATACATCAGGACAACAAGGTCACACAGCTAGTAAGTATCTGAGGTGAAATTTGAATTCAGGTCCTCAAATCCAGGGCCAGCTCTCTATCCGCTTGCTCCCAGAGAAAAGAAAGCAGAATCTAAACAAAGGAGGGCTGAGGCCAGAGAGTGAGGAATGAGGGAAAATAATATGTTACATTAGGAAAACCCCTCCCCACACAGGGTGGAGAAGGATCAGATGGTCTTAAAATTGAAGGCACTTGTATGGTTGTGTTCAGTAGGATCTGATTCTTCCTAACCCCATTTGAAGCTTTCTTGGCAAAGATCCTGGAGTGGTTTGCCATTTCCTTCTCCAGGTCATTTTACAGATGAGGAAACAGAGGCAAACAGGGTGAAATGACTTGCCCAGGGTCTCACTGCTAGAGCCCAGACACAGGGTTACAAAAATCCAAGTCAGCATTTCATTTGGCAAAGCCATCTCCAAGTGCTTTGACTCTAGTCACCAGGGAAGCTTCAGGTCCATCCAATTCCCCTTCCTCTGCCACCCAGCTTTCTTCCAACTATTTTACTTGATTCCTCGAATCCATAATCCACAAAAATGTCAGAAACCAGAGCAGAAAGGCAATCATTGTTACACAAGTTAAGAAAGCTGGAGGGGAGAAGGAGACTTTCCATCAGGTACTTGGTATAATAATATGTTAGAGCTCAAAGGGACCTTATTTTGTAGATGTGTAAACTGATACCCCAAAATTGAAGCTTCAAGTCCTGCTACTAACTAATTGCACTGGTATAGCCTGTACCTGATTGCTTACCACCTAGGGGTGCATACATATACACACTCTCCTCCCTCTCGCTTTCTTGTCTAAACATTTCTAGAACAGCAGGTTTTTTGCTTTACCCTTAATCTTATTGGAAACTCTTCTAGCATTTCATTACAAATAATATTAGCTCTTGTTTTTAAGAGTTTTACAGTATGATCAGATGTGATCGCATATAAAAGTACTTTGTACCTGCAAATTGCCACATAAATAAATGTATGTTATTAATATTCATGGGGAAGCTAGGTAGTATAGTTTATAGAGTGGCAGACCTGGAGTCTGGAAAACCTGAGTTCAGATTAGGCTTTAGACACTTACTAGCTATGTAATCCTAGACAAGTCACTTAACTTCTGTTTGCCTCAATTTCCTTATCTATAAAATAGGAATAACAATAGCATCTACCTGCCAGGATTGTTATGAGGATCAAATGAAATAATAATCGGAAAGTGCTTAGCACTAGTAAGCACTATATAAATGTTGGCTATTATTAGCTGTTGGTTATCATATTAGGGAACAATCTATTTGGTTCTTATACTTTTTAATATTTTTAACATAAGGAGGAGTTATATTTTATTCAGTTTTTTCAGCATATCTTACTATAACAATGTAATTTGTTTTTCTTAAACGGTCTATTATGTTTATAATTTTCCTATAAAATCAGCCCTACATTCCCACTATAAATTCAACGTGTATGCAACGTATAATCTTTTTAAAGTCATTGTGGCTTCTGCTAATATTTCAGCCAATACTTTTTTGCATCGAAACTCATTAGAAATATTGGTCTAGGGGCAGCTAGATGGCGCAGTGGATAGAGCACCGGCCCTGGAGTCAGGAGTACCTGAGTTCAAATCCGGCCTCAGACACTTAACACTTACTAGCTGTGTGACCCTGGGCAAGTCACTTAACCCCAATTGCCTCACTAAAAAAAAAAAAAAAAATATTGGTCTAGGGGCAGCTAGGTGGCGCAGTGGATAGAGAACCGGCCCTGGAGTCAGGAGTACCTGGGTTCAAATCCGGCCTCAGACACTTGACACTTAACTAGCTGTGTGACCCTGGGCAAGTCACTTAACCCCAATTGCCTCACTAAAAAAAAAAAAAAGAAATATTGGTCTATAGTTTACTTTCACGGCTTTATCTCTCCATGGTTTAGTATCAAGACAATATTTACCTCAATTTGTCTCACCGAAAACTTTGGTAAGGCCACTTTAAAAATTATTTTTATGGGAAAAAAAGTGTAACAATGGATTTAATTGCTCTTTAAACATTTTATATAATTCACTTGTAAATCCATCTGGTCCTAAGAATTTCCCTCTTCTTTGGAAGCTCTTTTTTTTTTTTAAAGATTGTGTTGTTTAAATTTTCTGTTTCTTATTCTGTTATGAGTATTTTGTTTGGGCTAATTGGTTGCATTCCTGCTCATTGTGTTTGCTCTGACAGGACTGGGATATGTTAATTCTAACTTTTGTCAGACAGGTGTTATGTAAATTGGTAAGTCTCCTTAAGTCATGATTTGGGTGATCCAGAAGTCACGCATCTGAAGACTCATTGCTCTTGTTGAGCAATCTGAATAGATTTTCAGCCTCAGGTGTACCCCTTTTTCAAAAGACATCATAAATATTGAAGGTTCAAAAGATTCATTCTCTTTGGATACAGAGGGGACATGAGCCTGTTTTTGTTGACTGCCTTCTAGAAATAGGTAATAAAACTCATTTTAATTTTCCCATAAACTCAGTCTCTCAGATTTTTTTAATTGTCACAGGTTCCATCACTGAGTGAAGTTCAACCCCATCATCTTTGAGTATTCTTTCAGTTCCCATCACCCTGTGCAAAATTAGCTACCAGTGTAGAGTCAGTCTGAGTGACCTCATGACCTTTAGACTTTGGGTACCAGGAAGCTAGCCTTCATGAAATGGTGGCATATATGTGCACTAATCTCATTCCCCTATGATGCTGTAATCGTTGTTGCTGTTTGTCTTTCATTCTCTTTTTTGTTTTTTGTTTTGGGGTTTGTTTTGTTGTTGTTGTTGGGTTTTTTGCAGGGCAACGGGGGTTAAGTGACTTGCCCAGGGTCACACAGCTAGTAAGTGTCTGAGGTGAGATTTGAACTCAGGTCCTATTGACTCCAGGACCAGTGCTGTATCTACTTTGATGCTTTAATAGGGGGAAGACCTGAGGCAGCACTAATTTCATCTTCTCATTGAAATGTGTCTTGCCTTTATGTAGAAGTTGTTTACTCCTGTCTATAAAAAAGAGTGCAGTTTGTATTCAAGGCCAGTCCCATTTCAACTGCAAACTGCCTTGGCTTGTTGAACTCTTTTGTCCTATTTCCTGAATTTGCCTTTTTGGATCAGGGCAAGGCCACCCCAAGATTTCTTTTAACAAATGTGATGAGCCAAACAGGAGCCACTCACTCAGAAGGCTATCACTGGGTGAGTCCACCCTCTGACTCCACCTCTGGAAATCGAGTCAGAGTAGATTCCCCAGGCAGTCAGTCAGCCATGAATATACTTCCCAAACTCAGGAGAACTAGATAGATCCTGAAGTCAAAACTGATTCTTTCTCATTTGTGAAAGAAGAAAAGTTGCGGCACACGCTGGAAGTACAGTAGTGAGTGAACGGTCTTGTTCAACGTTACACTGCCACAAGGCAAGGAGATACTAGTGTATCAATATGGAATTGGGACAGGGCAGAGCTTGTGCTGACTCCTGCCTTGGCAAGCTGTCAAAAGCTTGGGATGAGGGAAAACTGCCTGTTTCACTGAGAATTTCCAAACCCCGAGCAATAGAGCTCAGTTCAGACTAGACTTGGTACTTAGATAATTATGGGAAACAAATTTGACCAGAAAAATACAGGACCTTGGATTACTGTCAGCTGCACATGCTAAAAACCAGACTTGAAAAACTAGAAGCTAGGCAAATGAATTATTGGCTCGGTGGGGTGAGACTTTCAAGCAGAAAAGGTTCCTCAGTACCGAGTCCAATCAGAAGGAGGCCATGCAGGCAGTGAGGTGGGCTTGTTGGGGCTTCCACTTCAGAAGCTCTCTCTCTGTCATGCACAAGATCCTCTTAGCTTGGAGAACTTTGGAGGGGAACACTTCACTGCCCATAAGAATTGTGAGATAGCACAAAAAGCGAATTTAGAAGGATGGGGAGGACTAATGGAAACTCAAAGCAGCTGTCCCAACTAATAATATTCAGCAGGGATTTACCCTTGCTTATCTTTTGTGTGTGTGTGTGTGTGTGTGTGTGTGTGTGTGTGTGTGTTTTGCAGGGCAATGGGGGTTAAGTGACTTGCCCAGGGTCACACAGCTAGTGTCAAGTGTCTAAGACCGGATTTGAACTCAGGTACTCCTGAATCCAAGGCCGGTGCTTTATCCACTGTGCCACCTAGCCACCCCCTTTGCTTATCTTTTGATTAGACTTTCAGTGGGAGATAAGTAGGAAAACTGTGAGATTCTTTCTTTCTCTCAGCTTTCACAACTCTGGCTGTATTGGAGATTGCAGAGATTAAGACAGACAAAAAGGAAGGAAATCTTTTTTGCTGGTTTGTAGAAATTATATTAGTTATAAACTAATTAGATACTAAAAATTGTAACTAAAATGTAATATCTTTATTGTGAATTCCCCAATTACGGTAATTCCTAAAGCATTTTAGTGGCTTTTGGAGGTTTGTTGCTAGGATTAAGTACAAACAGCACACACCTCTCTCCCCTTCCTAGAGGGCAATAGATGTATTGTTCTGGTAGAAGTTGATTTTACCTACTACAAAATAAGAACTAAAGCTAGTTTGAAATGATTTGACAGAATTTAATCTTTTAGGTAAACTTGTACCTAAGTCACCTAAATTGAAATAGACTATGCAACTCAAGAAGTAAATAACATTTATCAAATGGAAACCATAGAAGTGAATTTGCAACATTAAATTATTTGAGTATAGCATACAAAAATCTCTGTTCTTGAAGGACCCCTGGAAGGGTATGTCCCAATTCTTAGAGCATCTTGGGGAATGTGAGACTGCCACCAAGTATCTTTGAAAGTGAGTTAACTAAAAGCAGTGGACTCTAAAATTGGAACTTAAGGCCCTTGGAAAAATTTGAGATTTAGAACGTTACCATTTGTAACTGTAAATCCAGACTTGATTTGGTTGACGTTTGTCCTGAAATTAAATTATAATGTGCTCTCATTTTCCGTGAGATGTGTTCTCCTATTGGGATTATTGTGGTAAATTAGAACTTAATTAAAATATATATATTTGGGGGCAGCTAAGTGGCGCAGTAGATAAAGCACTGGCCTTGGATTCAGGAGGACCTGAGTTCAAATCCAGCCTCAGACACTTGACATTTACTAGCTGTGTGACCTTGGGCAAGTCACAACCCTCACTGTCCCGCAAACATTTTTTAAAAAATACATTTGGGGGCAGCTAGGTGGCACAGTGGATGGAGCACCAGCCCTGGAGTCAGGAGTACCTGAGTTCAAATCCGGCCTCAGACACTTAACATTTACTAGCTGTGTGACCCTGGGCAAGTCACTTCACCCCAATTGCCTCACTAAAAAATAAAACAAACAAAAAAATACATTTGACCAGCTTCCCTGTGTCTCGGAGGACACTTGCACCCTGTGAGCTTGTGTGGCTCCCAGGGTGGGGCATGAGGATGCCCCGATTTGAAACTGACTCCCTAAGGCCCCCTGCCAACCCCCGTCCCCATCCTTTGGGCCTGTGGAGGGGGATAGGGATGGGAAACCATCTTGGGCTCAAGCCCCTGCTGCTGCTGCTACTGCTGCTGCTGTTGCTGCTGCTGCTGCCTGGCCCAGGATGCTCAGACTTCTTTCAGCCCTGGTTCCCCTCCTCCCTCGGTTTCTTGATATTTGGCATTAAGGCAACATGCTTGGAAAATGCATGGATCAGAAAAACCTAATTAAAATCCAGTCTCAGAAACTTAAATTACTTCACCTCTGTTTACCTCAGTTTCCTCATCTGTAAAAAGGGATGGTAATAACACTTACCTCCCAGGGTAGTTGTGAAGTTCAGGTGACATAATAATCATAAAGTGCTTAGCACATTGCCTGGCACATGATAAACTTGATATGAATGTTAGCTATTATTATTTTTATTAAACATAAGTATTGTATATTGGATTTGAATGTGATCAAGATGTTTGAAAACTTTTCAGTGTTCAGTTGGGTATATTTTGCTCTAAAATGGATAATAACAACTTACTATTTGGGAGGAAGAAGTAGCAAAGACCTCATAAATTGACCTTATCTGTGAAGTTTTTAGCACTTTCTATTCTGGCAAGATCATAAGGTCTTATCAGTCCTGCTGACAACATGTTGTAAAATATTAAAGTAGTGAAGTTTGAGAGACTAGGACCAGTCAAAGTAGGAAAATTTACAAGTTTGCTTGCAATAAAAATCAAGTTTTGCCTGATAGATTATTTGACTATTACTTGGGAAAATTATGAAATTGTACCTGTTGATAAACAGAATGTATTGAAACTATGTCTTGGAGTCAACTTAGTAATAACAGACCAAAAGATTTAAATCCAAAAATTTAATTTTTGCCTCGGGAGTTATAGGCAATATGGAATTGGAGGCTTACTGTAGTCAGCATTTTGGGGGGATTTTGAGTCAACTACCAGGTATTCATCATATGTGTGAAACTCTAGAATGTGGTTATTCTTAATTTATAAATGGAGGATAAGATGTTCATATATGTGCTCATTGTTCATTGTTATTGCAATAACATGAGAAAAATAACAATAACCTATCTTGGATAAAATCTCTTAGGGCTGTAATTTGATATTGTTCTGAGTTATTAATTTCAGGTATGATTGTCTGAATTGTCCACAATTCAAAGGAGTATCATGTTCTGCTCAAAGGGAATGCAGTCTGTGAACTGCTACAGGTGGGTGTCAGTGCCTGGTAAAATTGATGGGACAACTTTGCATAGACAAAGTTCGGATCCTCTTGCCTCATTTTCTTCATTATGCTATTTCCTTTCTGAACATGAAAATTTCCCACCAGATTAATTCTGAGCTTGACTGTGATACCCTGTGAATAATGTGGAACTTAGAAGCATTATTGGCTATTAACTATAATTCTTACCTGAAAGCAGAGTTAAGAGTTTTTCCCCTGTTGTGCCTTGTCAGATCATTCTGTGCCCTTGAAAAAAAGTCTTGATATTGTCATAACCTCTTTTTTTCTTTCATAGCAAATTTCCATAATCAATGTAGATGAAGAGTAGGAGTTTTTACCATTACAATATTAAATCTATTAATTAATAGATTAATACTAAAACATCTAAGTTACTACAATAGGATGAAAGTATGAAAATTTACTGTTTTTAATTTTAATTTCTGGTCAATTCCATATCTTTGGGGGGGGGCAATGAGGGTTAAGTGACTTGCCCAAGGTCACACAGCTAGTAAGTGTCTAAGGTGAGACTTGAACTCAGATCCTCCCACTGTGCCACCTAGCTGGCTCTTCTTAAGCAACTAAGTAAATAAGTTTTAAGCTTACCATCCACTTGCTAATAATAGTTATATATTCATGCATAATATTAGGTCTTTAAATTATCTTCTTTCAAGATGATATGAGAACAAATATGTATGTGTGTGTGTGTGTGTGTGTGTGTGTGTCTATGTCTGTGTATCCTCAAAGAGAGGGATAGGATAAAAATACAGTGGAGGGTGGTTGTTTGTTTTTAAATTTAATGGAGTAGTAAACTTGGAGGAAGCATCAAGATTAGACTATTAGAAATCTGAGGACTAGGATATATATGTACATATGAGTATACATATATGCATATATATGTACACATATGTGATTGGCTTTCAAATGTTTCTAATGGAGAATTCAGGCTTTGAGTATATTTTAGTAATAAATTCTAAAAATTAGATTAGGGATTTCACATATAAAAATTGCATTAATAGTTGTAAAGAAGGGGAAGCTAGGTGGCGAAGTGGATAGAGCACTGGCCCTGGATTCAGGAAGACCTGAGTTCAAATCCGGCCTCAGACACTTGACACTTACTAGCTGTGTGACCCTGGGCAAGTCACTTAATCCCAATCACCTCACAAAAAAAAACCCCAAAAATAATAGTAGTAAAGAAATTTTAAAATCATCTTTTTTCTATTTTGAAGTCTCTATCTGATAATATTAAGGAACAGAAGGGTCCATTTTCTAAGTCAGGCCCTGATGGGCTTTAAAAAAAAAAAAAAGAAGCTACTTCCTTTGGTCTGCTGATGGCATTGTCCCTATCAGATACAGGGTTAGGTAAAGATAGAAAGCAAGTGCTGTGTAAAAACCAAAATTCTCTTAAGTTTCAGGTGAATTATGGGTTCCTAATTTGGTGTTCTTCTTATAGCCCTATTGTTAATAGGATTAGATTCATAGGATCTTAACTGATTTTCACCTCATAAACTAATTACTGGAAGGCCAATCTAATTAGATTTTTGGCACATTTTACTAAATTATACTGGTTCTTATCACTAGCAGGCTCTGGCAACGTTATCTAGAGAATTCCACAAGTGACCTGGAACCTGGAGATGATCAAGAAAATGCCTCCACAAACCTACCCTGGTCCATGCAGCTGTTTGGGAGATGGCAGGACGTGCTTGCTAGATTCCCAAAGATCATAGATGTTGCCAAAGGACTTCACACCCTTAAAACTAAAGCTATACTGAGTTTCTTTATTCGACTTGTTGTAATTTGATTGTTTTACTAGTTCTGTGTGTGTTACGGACTATTACCTTTTCTGTAAGTTGCTGACCATTTCTGCTTGCACTGATACCAAAGCCCTTGTCTTACAAGGCTGCTAGTCATGATTTGCCCATGGTGTTTACGCAGAGGCCCATCCTTGTGGACTCTCACTTCTTTTCTTGTTTAACTCTTCACTGTAACAAAAGAGGGCGAAGAGAAAAAAGTAGATGAACTTGCTTTCCAAACCCTCACAAATGGATTTTATTTCCCCTGCAGACTGACTTTATTGAACAACCAAAATCTAGGGACTACAGATATGTTTTGGTGTGCAGAGACCAACTGAGTCACTAGGTAGATTTCTCACAACCATCCAGATGCCACCAAGGTTGCCAAGTAACCCCGTGGATACTTCACTCCTGGGTGAATCCTGCCATGACTGACCTCAACCCAGCAGAGGAAGCAAGTCCTGACCAGCCCCTAGTTCCAGTTAAGCTGAGAAAGGACCCCAATACCAATCAATGGTCCTCAGCCACTTGTTTGTTTGACCCTGATAATTAGGACCTAATCCCTCACATGTTATCTACCACGAATTTGTTATTTGCACTTCATACTCTGTTTTGCACCCTTGGGTTGGGAAACAGAAGAGCTCAATACACATGCGCATTAGATCCAACACACCAGCCATGCCTTTAACTGGACCGGCTGCTGGGAATGTGCTCATGACCCCTGTTCTTGGGGGAAGAGATGCCCCTGGTAGGCCTGGGGTCAGACATCCAAAACTTGAGCGATTATTACTTTGCCATCAATAAGGCTAACCTAGATACAAAATAAACCAAATTGAAATGCCATGAGCTTGAAGAATGAGTCCTCCCACTAATTCACTTTTAATTGGGAAGATTACTAACCTTTCACAATTCTCACCCACTTTGAGCTTGAGACAGATTGTCAGACCACCAGTTTTGTGCTATGAGAGAAACAGGACATAAGGTCAGGAAATAGGATGTAATTATACCCCATCCCTGAAATGAAATATGAGCATTCAGGATAGAAAGGGCCTTCTGAGAATTTTTCTTTAGCGGAGAAACCTGGCACACATTTCTTTTAGGATAGCTCTACAGGGATTTTATTTCCTGTGTAACACAAAAGGGTGTTACTGGCTCTCCTCAAATTGGATGGGCAGGTGTGATTTGGGGTGGGTGCTTTTGGCCTCTGGCCCACCACTACCCTGCCTCCTAGCACACACTGTGAAGAAGCATGCAGTCATCTAAGTTTCTGCTACACTTCTCCCTTTAGTGAATGAGTCTGAATACACCCTTTCCATCCTCTTAGCTACATGTAGGACTAGACACAGTCTGGTGCTTCTGGAAAAAATGAGCACGTTTTTGCAAGTATTTGTTAATGAAACCATAGGAGCAGTGGAGGACATGAATACTAAGGTCCATGTACTTGGAACTGTGGCCTTATAAAACAAGCTGAGTCTAGATTTCCTTCTGGAAGTGAGGGGAAGGCTATACACCCTCATAGGTCAGAAATGATACACCTGGGCTCCTGACAACTTTGATGATATTCATACCCATATGGGCTCGGTTCAGAATGCCCAGAACAAGTTTCAGGCGGATGGGAAGGAACCCTGGTCCCCGTGGGAATGGCTAACCTCCTGACTCCCAAATCTCTCATGGCAGAAATGTTTATTTGTGGGTTTTCTCTTGTATGTCCCCGTAGGGATTATGTGTTGCTTGTGTTTACAATGCCTCCCTGGGTACAAAGCAGTGATTCCCAAACCAACTCCCAAATTGCAAGCAACAGAGCTTAGGAGGATGCAGTTGAGCAAAGAAGAGCCACATAGGTCTGATTGTGGTGCTATACCATGAGTATGGTTAGCACCAAAGGGGGGATTATTGTGCCAAGTCAGCCACTGTGTGGTCAGTCTAGTGACCTCATGACCTTTAGACTTTGGGTAAGGGGCAGCCAGCTTGCTGAAATGGTGGCATATATGCATACTAATCCTATCTCCCTAGGATGCTATAGTAAGGAAGGTGCTGAGACAGCATGAATCCCATCTCCCCATTGAAATGTGTACTAATTAGGATTGTCATGCCCTTATGTGGGAGTTTTTTACTCTTGTCTTTAAAAGCAGAGTGCAGGTTGAATTCCAGGCAGGTCTTACTTCAACAGCAAGCTTCGTTAAGTGTGTTAATAAAGTCTTTTGTCTTATTCCTGAGTTTGCCTTATTTGACCAGGGTGAGGCCTTTTAACAGACCACCCATATGCCATCCCTTTGGACTCAGTAGAAGAAAAAATCACGGATTCTGGTGGCCTCAATCCATGGCCTGTAGGAAGCAGTCCTGGTGAAGACGCTGGGCTTGTTCTCAGCTCTGCAGCCAACAGGCCCAAAGCTGGCTATGCCGTGGACTTCCCACTCATTCCTTCCCATCTGGCAAAGCAAGGGGCCCCCTGAGTCTCCCTGGAAAACACCAATGAGAGAGTTCAGTTAGGGGAGTAATGATTAGCCCACTAAGAGGCTAGCTATGCAGGGCACTGTCCTAGTCCATCTATTTTATGTGCGAGGGATAAAGGATATCTTTAAGGGGTACAGGACTTAGGGATATAGGGTGGGGTAGCACAGTCTAGGGGGCAAATCAGCCAGTATATTCACTACCCTTATACCCCATCCAACAGAAGAAAACAGCTTACATTGAATGCCAAGGGAACAAAAGAGACTAGGTGATAGTAAGAAAATTTACAAGTTCATTAATAAAGATTAAACTTTTGTTTGTTTTTGTTTGGGGTTTTTTTTTGAGGCAATTGGGGTTAAGTGACTTGCCCAGGGTCACACAGCTAGTAAGTGTTAAGTGTCTGAGGCCGAATTTGAACTCAGGTCCTCCTGACTCCAGGGCCGGTGCTCTATGCACTGAGCCACCTAGCTGCCCCTAACCTTTTGTTTTTCAAAGGACTGGCAACTCTTGGAGTAACTGTCCAATCCCTGGGTTCCACCAATATGTGACAGAGAGGGTTGGGAAGTGGTAAGAGAGTCCAAGGCCCAGGATGTCATCCTGTTTACCATAACCTTGGGAAAAATACTGCTCCCATGGAAGCCTCAGAACAAAGCCCAATAATGATATAAATGAAGCTGAATGTTCCCCAAAAAAGTTGGATGTGGGTTGAATTTTGGTATACTGAATCCTATTTTGAAAGGAGAAGATATGAAGTCAGCAAAAAGATGTGAACCGTTTACATAACAATCACAATAAACAATCCCAGTAAACAATACTCGGAGATGTCAGAATTCTAAGCAATGCAGTGACTACTCGTGACCTCTGGGTGGAGAGGTACAGTACTATAGGTGCAGGCATTGCCTTGGGCTCAGGATTTGGAAGAAGTGAAATCGGCTACCTCTAGGAGGTCTGAAAAGATCTGCTTCTTTTCTACCTCCTTACCTGGCATGCAGCAGGGGACCCCTGGACGTCTCTGAAGCCCACACATAACATAGTTGGGCTTACTTTGTCTCCCCAGACCTTTTCCTGCTGACAGGTAGTGAAATCCATGACAGGCAGCTGGGCTTGGTTCAGAACATCAGATAAAGTTGAGTTCTCCGCCCCACCTGTCAGAAACAGACAGATAATCGGGGCAGCCCTACTTGCCCCACATATTGCCTAGCTTTAGAAAGTCCCCTCGAATGAGATTAAGCTCTAAGAAGTTTTTACCACAACCCTGCAATGGAGGGGTGTGGGAAGGGATGAGTTGAGGCAGGAAAAAAAATGACTCCCATGGATTTAATTACCGTCCCTATGCTGATGAGTCTCAAATCTACTTGACCTCCAATCTCACAACTCCAAAACTCAATATGTTCAAAACAGAACTCATTATCTTTCCCCCTAATCCTTCCCTAATACTGTGGAGGTTCACAATCTAGGCATCATCCTGGATTCCTCATTATCTCTCACACAGTCTTCTCTCTTCTGACACTACCACCACCCTGGGGCAGGCTCTTATCACCTCATCCCTTGCTGCTGGGTCTTCCTTCTCAAGTCTTTCCTGCTCCAATCCAGACTCCATTTAGTCACCAAAGTGATTTTCCTAAAATGCAGGTCTGATCATGTCATTCTGCTCCCCCTCTATTCAATAAACTCCAGCAGCTTCCTATTGCTTCCAAACACAAAGTACCCTGTTCAGCATTCAAAACCCTTTATAAAGTAGCCCTCTCCTATTTTTCCAATCTTCTTATACCTTACTTCTATTTGTTTGTTTTTTGCAGGGCAACGAGGGTTAAGTGACTTGCCCAGGGTCACACAGCCAGTTAGTGTCAAGTGTCTGAGGTCGGATTTGATCTCAGGTCCTCCTGACTCCAGGGCTGGTGCTTTATCCACTGCGCCATCTAGCTGCCCCTATACCTTACTTCTAGACAATTAATCATCATTCCAGCGACACTGGCCTCTTGGCTGTTCCAGGAACAAGACCCTCCCTCTCCTAATCCTGGGCATTTTCTCTGGCTGTCCCCCTTGCCCAAAATGATTTCCCTTATCTTTTCCCAACTACTGACCTCCCTGACTTTCTTAAAGTCCCAACTAAAATCTCACCTTCTCTAGGAAGCCTTCCCCAACCCATCTTAATTCCAGTGCCTGGGGGCAGCTAGGTGGCACAGTGGATAAAGCACCGGCCCTAGATTCAGGAGGACCTGAGTTCAAATTCAACCTCAGACATTTGACACTTACTAGTTGTGTGATCCTGGGCAAGTCACTTAACCCCCATTGCCCCGCAAAAAACCCCCAACAAACAAAAAAAGAAACCTCCTTAATTCCAGTGCCTTCCCTCTGTAAATTCTCTCTGATTTATCCTGCATACATTTGTCTGCATGCCATCTCCCCCAATTAGACAGTAAGCTCCTTGAGTGCTTTTGCCTCTTTTTGTATCCCTAGTGCTTAGCATAGGGCCTGTGATGTAGTAGGCATTTAATAAATGTTTTTGACTGGTGATTGTAATAGTTCAGGCAAGAGAGGACAGTTGCCTCTTCCCAGTGTAATTACCTTGGGTCCCTCCCCAGCCAGTAACCCAGCAGAGCTGTCCAGGCCTGAGGCCAGGGCCTCCAGGGGAAGGTAGGCAGGCATAGTGCACGTAGGGACTACTAGGGATGTCATGAACAGGCCGCACCAGAGCAATATCGTGGTTCAGCCGGTCGAGGTGCGGGTAGTGGAAGTGCTCGTGCCGGTAGATTCGCTTCACGAGGTGCACTCTCTGCATTGCCTCAGTTTGGTTGAGCCGGTGTTTGCCCAACACAATGCGCCAGTTGGAGACATCATCCATCTTCCCCCTGAGATGGGGTTATGGGATCAGCCCCAGCCGTGACCAGCACTGGGGTTGGGTTAGGATGCAGGGTCACACGGAGGGAGTTGTAGTGACAATGCTGTGGGGAGCGAGGTCAAGGACAAGGAGGGAAGGCCTCAGAGCCATATGGAAGAAATCCTCCATCAGGCAAGAAAGCAAATCCAAATCCCCAGTGGATCCAACCACATCACCCTCCCTGACCCAAGGAGATATGGATCTTCTCCCAGTTTGAGCCCAGAGATAATGAGGAGGCCCTCTTCTTAGGTATTATGGGTGTGGTAAGCCACGGCCTAGTCTTGAGAGGTGCTGGTAAGGACGGACCATCTTGCTCCTAATATCTCCCCAACCTAAGGACTCAGGGATTCAGAAAATCTGCTCTTGAAGACAGCTTTTCAGTTAAACATTACCTTTTCCATATTCCTTTTTTTTTTTTTTTGCAGGGCAATTGGGGTTAAGTGACTTGCCCAGGGTCACACAGCTAGTAAGTGTCAAGTGTCTGAGGTCAGATTTGAACTCAGGTCCTCCTGAATCCAGGGCCAGTGCTTTATCCACTGCACCACCTAGCTGCCCCCCACCCCATTCCTCTTTTAAAATACAAAACACCCAGGAGGGTCAGTAACCACACAGAGTTTATTTACCACATCAAAGGGATTCTAGGGACACTTCCTCTCCATAATTCAGAGGTTCTAAACATGCATCTAACATCACCCTGCAAGGATGATCACCCTGCAGTCAGAAGACCTGAGTTTAAGAGATTGTACTGCAATGTATTACTGTGTAACTATGGCCAAGCCTTCTTTGGGACTGTTTCACTGCCTGTAAAATGAATGGATCTGATCAGATGATTTTTAAAACCCGTTCTGGCTTTCAATTCTATGATGCCTAAGTTTCTGACTTGTCTTTATGTCCTCCAATCTAACCTCTCTAGTTTAGGCAAGAAGGGACTCCCCATATCTGCTTCTTCCCCCACCCATCCCCCTGCTCATCTGAAACACCCACTTACCCAGAAAAGCAGTGAGCTGCAGTAAGGACCCAGCTGGGATGGATCAGGGTCCCCCCACAGACATGGACAAACCTGTGGCTCCCTTGGACTCGAGCCTGAGAGTGAGGAGAAGAGAGAGGATGCCCCAGTATGTTTGTGGCCAGTATAGAACACCCTCTTCCTAGGGTATTGAAACATTTTGTGTATCAAGAGTCCATGGTGAGCCTCCCTCTCCTTGGCCAATAATGTCTCACAGGAACATGAAGGTATGGGAGATGGAGAGAAGGTAGTTAACATCTGGGGAGGGAGGAGGGAGGGAGGAAGAAGGGAGGAGAATGGAGAAAGGGGAAAAGGAGCAATCAAAAGTATTTCTAGGGGGCAGCTAGGTGGCGCAGTGGATAGAGCACCGGCCCTGGATTCAGGAGTACCTGAGTTCAAATCCGGCCTCAGACACTTAACACTTACTAGCTGTGTGACCCTGGGCAAGTCACTTAACCCCAATTGCCTCACCAAAAAAAAAAAAAAAGTACTTCTAGGAAAATGGGAAGAGGGTGTATGTATCTAAAAGCTGAGTTCCTGTAAACTAAATTAAATCAAATATGTGTGCATCAAATTCTATTTTAAATGCACTTATTTTACTTTCTATGACCTCTGGTACTTAGGAATATCTCACAATACCAAAATATATGCTTTCCAAAAAACAAATCCTGATGCTATTTGTGATTCTCCATTTTTATTTTAGTTTAATTTTTAATTTTGATTTTGTTTAATGCATAAAGAAACCCTGCAGTGAGCTCCTATGCGATAAGCATCCTTCTGGGGCAGCTAGGTGGAGCAGTGGATAAAGCACTGGCCCTGGATTCAGGAGTACTTGAATTCAAATCCGGCCTCAGACACTTGACACTTACTAGCTGTGTGACCCTGGGCAAGTCACTTAACCCTCATTGCCCCACAAAAAAAAAAAAAAAAAGCATCCTTCCTTGAACTTATCTTTTAGGTAAATTTGGATTTTCTTCTTTTCAGTTTGTTTAAAGTCAAAGTGTTCACCAGTATCCTTGTAAAAGGTGGGTGAGGGTGGGGTTTCAAAAAATAGCTAGTAGAGGGGACTAGGACTTCCTTTCTCCAAATACCAAAACGTTCTGCTTTCTACTATGAGTTTAACCTCACAGAGTTAAAGTTCATAGGTGTGTCGGGGACAGAAAATGACCATATAGCTGCTGTGAGGTCAGGGGTCACATCTTCAGGTGACCAACTCAAGACATTACTTACTAATGGGGGAATGGCCCTCTGTCCTTCCCTCCTTGAGAGTGGTGCTGACCAGGGGGTCAGGGTGGGCAAAGCTCTTCTTGTGAGGAGCCCCTGAAGGAAAGCACCCAGGTCCTATCCCTATCCCTCGACCCATAACCCTTCTCTGCAGCCAGAGTGTCCCAGGGCATCGTCCTACCTGCATGGACACCTGCCAAGGCCAGGAGTGAGGTCTGGCCTCACTGCCCTGGATGATCCTCTCAGCAGAGCTGGATCGGTAGAATGGGGCCACACCACAGTCCTGGGGCCAGTCTGGAAGGAGGAGGGACAGGACACTGCAGTGGCCTCAGTGTCCCAGTGGGAAGAGCCCCTTCCCCAATGCCCATCTCATTGATGCTCCGAGGAGGGAAGGAACACTTGAGATTACTGCTTTAAGGAACAGTGATAAGAGTTCAGGATGAAATGACAAATGGCCAATTTCTCCTGGGAACTCATACTCCCTTGACTCTCCCTCACCCGCAGGAGTCTGGATTGGTTCCTAGACAGAACCTACAGTCACTGCCCCCCCCCTCCCCGATATTACACCCCTCCTCTCCCATGCCCTGTAGGCTCTTATGGAAGTTAAGGCCTTGCCTGGTTGTCAGGGACAGCTTCCATTCGCCCGTCATGGGAAGCTTGCTGCCCAGGACTTAGGACAACAGTTCCATTGTGCTGGAATTGACCTGGCCAGGCCCCTAGGCTCCTCTCTTCAATCACCACCTGTGGGACTCTGAGGTTCAATACCAGCCCATAGACACAGGGAGACCAAGGCCTTCACTCACCCAAGGTCAGGTGCCCGGTGAATGCCACTGCATGGGCTGGTGATAGCAGGGCAGAAAGGAGCAGCAGAGCCGGGAAATGCATGACCAGGCACGGCCTTGTTCTATGGGAAGTGCGGGCTGGAGAATTTATATTCTGCCTCCCTGGGGCTGAGGCCTCCAGTTCTGATGAACTGGCTGGAACAATGCATGACCGATGCCAGCTTGGGCCTGGATGCTTCTGCCTAGGGCTAGCAGTTCTGCCACAGTAGCAAGGCACACAAGCGGGCAGGACTTGCCATCAGCAGTTTTGCCCAGAGAAAGGACCAACAGAATAGAGAGTAACAGCCTGGCCTCCACCCCACCCCATCCACTCCCTCCCCACCCACCTATGCCCTTCATTACTCTTAGGGAGCCACTAGAAATCTGGCTCCTGTTTCCTTTTGTGGTGAAGAACTCCAGCACATGGGGTTCAAATTCTCTGAACCCTGAGTTGTCTAAAACCTTAGGCCAAGCTGTCTATTAGGAAGCAACTGATGGTGGAATGGATAAGAGCATTGGGCCTGGAGTCAGGAAGACCTGAGTTCAAATTCAACCTCAAACACTTACTTGCTGTTAATCTTGGCCCAGTCACGTCACTTCCATTTGCCTCAGTTTCCCCATCTGTAAAATGGGGATAATAATAGCACCCACCTCCCAGGATTGCCTTGAGGATATAAAATGAGATAATATTTGTAAAGCACTTCGCACCGTGCCTGGAACGTAATAAGCCCCATGTAAATGTTAGCTATCATTATGGCTAACACAAATGCTGTTCACTATAATTCATCCTGTCCTGTGATACACAGCTTATCTTACCCAGCCCTACTAGGGCTCAGAGACCTATTGAATTCTATCACTATGTCTTACATTTACATAGGACTCTATCATCACCAAGTTTGGGGTTGTTTTTTTTTTGGGGGGGGGTGAGGCAATTGGGGTTAAGTGACTTGCCCAGGGTCACACAGCTAGTAAGTGTTAAGTGTCTGAGGCTGGATTTGAACTCAGGTCCTCCTGATTCCAAGGCGGGTACTCTATCCACTGCGCCATCTAGCTGACCCTTGTTTGTTTGTTTGTTTTTAAACTGAGTATTTGGGGCAGCTAGGTGGCGCAGTGGATAGAGCACCGACCCTGGAGTCAGGAGGACCTGAGTTCAAATCCGACCTCAGACACTTAACACTTACTAGCTGTGTGACCTTGGGCAAGTCACTTAACCCAATTGCCTCACTAAAATTAAAAAAAAAATTAATTAAAAATTTTTTTAAAAAATCTGAGTATTTATTGTGTTGGAAGTTATTAAAAAATTTGTATTGCTATCTTTTGTTTTTATATTGCTTCTATTTTCCCAGTGTATGCATGCACCTCTTTCCCTCTCCCAGAGAGCCATTCGTTGTGCTGGTTATTTATGACATAAATTAAGTAATTTACTTCACAGCAGGTATTCCCTCTTAAATCAGAGGTGTTCGACATGTTCCCTGCCCCACCTCTCCCAGCTCACTGTGGCCCACAAGCCTCCAGAGTACCACCTGAACCAGATTAAAATGTAATTGGAGGGGCAGCTAGATGGTGCAGTGGATAGAGCACCGGCCCTGAAGTCAGGAGTACCTGAGTTCAAATCCGGCCTCAGACACTTAACACTTACTAGCTGTGTGACCCTAGGCAAGTCGCTTAACCCCAATTGCCTCACTAAAAAAAAAAATGTAATTGGGATCATATTAAAACAAAATGAATCCAGATACAATACAACATAGATAATGTTAATTTGTGGTTCTCTAAGTCAACATGCTGCCTGTTTTTATTTGATTTTGACACCATTGATTTAAATGGTTAGCCGACTAGGGCTTGGAGTAGTTGCTCCATGGGATAATGAAAAGAGCATTGACAGTTAAGAGACCTGGGTTCTAGGTCTTCTTGCCAAGTGGCCTTAAATTCCTTTTTTCCCCTAGGTCCCTATTTTCTCTAAAGGGTTTGTATTAGATCATGGAATTTTGGGCTGGGAGCCTAAAGATAAAGAGACAGAATAAAGATTCAAATACAGGCCATTTGGAAAGAGCTTGGTCTGTGGAGTCACAAGACCTGGGTTCAAATTCTACCTCTGATGCTTCCTACATCTATAACCTTGGGCTGGACCAGATGGCTTCCAAGGTCTCTTTTGGCTACAAATCTATAATTCTTTGACTACAAATTCAGTGTTCTGGAATACAGTATGGAATGTGAATTTGGAACAAGTAGAATTGGGTTCACATTTCACTCATGTGATCTTGGGCTAGTTACTTTATTGCCTTAGTATTCTCATCTCCAAAATGGGGATAACACTATGTACCTTCATGTGGTTGTTGTGAAGAAAATTTCCCATAAATTTTAAAATGCTATATATTCTGTAAGAATACAAAGAGGTCACTATGATCTTATTTTCCAGCTCTATGATTCTAAGACTTGCCCAAGGTCACCCAGCTATTCAGCAATACATTTCCAAGTACAACCTATGTCTACTGATTCTGAGTGAGCCCTGTTTTTATTTTTATTTTTCCACTAGCCCATCAGACCTTCTTGAACCAAACTGAGCATCCCACCTACCTCAGTGCAAAGTTATTGAAGGGTGTGTGTGTGTGTAAGAGAGAGAGAGAGAGAGAGAGAGAGAGAGAGAGAGAGAGAGAGAGAGGTGTCCTCATTTTACAAATAGAGAAACTGAGGCCCAGAGAGAATTCATCTAACTCAGCTATTCCCATCCCAACACTGGAAGGCATGGAAGCTGAATCTTTTTGGTTTGTTTTTTTGTGGGGCAATGAGGGTTAATTGACTTGCCCAGGGTCACACAGCTAGTAGGTGTCAAGTGTCTGAGGCTTGTCAAGTGTCTGAATCCTGACAGCCAGTTCCTTTAGTGATGAGACTGGGAGGTACTTATCTTAGGACCACAGATGTACCTAGAACCATCCTTTCCCATCACTGCCTGGTAAGAAGCACTGAGCTACCTACCTCATGGGACTTAAAGAGTCCTGAAAAAGCCAGGCATTAACCAAATATGTCTCCTTCACTGATGCCTGAAATTCTACCATTTAGTAACTCATTCATTTGAGGTAAGACTGGAGAGGACAAAGAATACTCCCAAAGGATTGAAGGCAGGGACATTAGAAAATTAGATATAGAAAGTGAGCAGCTGGCTAAAAAAGTGATGTTTGTTAGAGAATGAGATTTGGCATTCTGCAACTCAGTATAGAAACAGGAATAATGAATTCCTGGCAAAAGATGGATATGCCTCTCCTGCAGTATCTGCTTCTGAGAGCTAGGAAGGATTTTCCTAGAGGCTTGCAAACAAGAGGGATTACTGTTTAAAGGAAGACAATGGAGAAAAGATATCAGGTACAACTGTGAAGCCAGGTACCACTAAAAAGCAGATTCAGCAAAGGAAAAATGGGACAGCTAAGTGGTGCAGTAGATAAAGTGCTGGGCCTGGAGCCAGGAAGACTCACCTTCCTGAGTTCAAATCTGGCCTCAGACACTTACTAGCTGTGTGACCCTGAGCAAGTTACTTCACCCTTTTTGCCTCAGTTTCCTCATCTATAAAATGAGCAGGAGAAGGAAATGGCAAATCACTCTGGTGCCTTTGCCAAGAAAACCCCAAATGGGGTCACGAAGAGCCCAACATTCTGGAAAATAACTTAACAAACAACAACCATAAAAACAATTCTGACCGATAAAGAAGGAACTAGTTGGTGAAATAGAAATGGCTAGAATATTGGGAGGATAGATTTAAGGAAAAGTCTGATATATGCCCTAAATTTTAGGAAATCAAACTTCATAGGTCTCAAAGGGAAGATGGATAGGTTCCCACGGCCAGATACTCTACAAGGGAAGTCAGCTCATGGGGAAAGAAAGGCTCTCACGAACAAAACTTTGCTGATGCAAACAAAAGCCCAGAGTGAATGCACAGAGAACTAACCCACAAGCTCAAATTTTCCAAAAATATATACAAAAGTAGAAAGTGAGAATAGGGTAAGGTGGAAGGGAATAGACATTTATACAGGGTCTGTTATATGCCAGGGACCATGCTAAGTGTTTTACAAATATTCTCTCATTTGATCCTCACAACCCTGAAGGTAGGTACTATGATTATACCCATTTCACAGTTGAGAAAACTTAGGCAAACAGAGGTTTAAGAGACTTGTCCAGGGTATGGCAGCTAGCAAGTGTCTGAGGAATAGATCTAAACTCAGGTCTTTCTGATTCCAGGTCCTGTGTTCTATCCACTGGTGCCACCCAGCTGTCTCAAGTAGATAACTAAAGATAAATACAAAAAGAGCTCTCTTTTAATATCAATGATTATCACAAAGTCCAGAATAAGCTAATTTCTGAAAAAAAAATGCCAATAATAAAAAGATCTTTTAAAATTATCTTAGGGGGAGAAACCAGAATTACTGAGTTATTTTGCTTCGGTTTTCTTTTTCAAGGACAATCATCTTGAAGGATAGAGAAATAGCCCGCAGGGAATAGAAATCTAAGAAAAGGGAAGTGACTTGTAAGAAGAACCTCTGGTCACTGAGTTCAAGTGACCAGACCCAGAAAAACTTTCTTTTGTGGTTGTTGAATGGCTCTTTATCAGTAAGATTTAAAGAATCTTAGAGAGTAGAAGAAAGATCACAAGGCTAGAGATGAGAAAATATTGTCCCATTTTCCAAGAAAAGGCAAGAAAGTTGATGGTCTTCTCCCTCAAGTTTGACAGACCAGAGAGCTTCACATCCAATCCTGGTAATATTCTAGGATTGCTTGTTAAAGGGAAGGTGGAGGAAGAGTGAACCAGGGTAGGATCCTAGACCCCCAAGCTGGGGACAGGGGTTGGAGTTGGGGGGGAGGGAAGAAGGCAGCAGAAACCCCTCATGCAATGGGGGTTGGGCCATGGGTTACAAGCAGCTCTCAGATTTACCCAAGATCTCAATAAACCATACACCCATTTCTTGCTGTTTCTCACTCTAGATGGGAGATAGGGGGGAAAGGATGCCCGAAGCACACGCTTTCTTCAACAAGGAATAGTCCATATTGTTCAGGGGAAAGAACCTTCGATTTGGAATCAAAAGACTGGAATTTAAATCTCAGCTGTGCTAAGAAGCTGTTCTGTATTTTGTCACATCGTAGAAAAGTGCTTTGATCTATCTGATACCTACTCAGTCATCCTGACATATATCTGGCCATTGGACCCAGATGACCATGGAGGAGAGAGTGAGGTTGGTGACTTTGTACAGCCCTCCCTCACGTCAGTCCAATTCAGTGCAAGTCACAATGTCATGGTCTTCTTCAGGAACAACAAAACCAAAATCCAAAAACCAAAAACAAAGCTCTTAAAAATGCTAACTACTGCTATTATTGTTACCTGGGGCCTAGGATTTGTTATCTGTACAGAGGTGAGAAAACGGGTAATCTACATCTTCTGAAAAGAGGGAGAGAGACAAAAATCACAGAAAATATCAAGATGAATGCAGAGACAAAGGTAAGCAAAGACACAGATGGAGCCAGAGAGACAGGACTAGAGAGACAAGGAGAGGGCCACAATCCCAGAGAGCTTTCTCATCTGAGACTCTGCCTTTTAGGCAAAGGTTCTTGATATATTCTTTTTGTCTGTGTGTAATTTGTTTGTTGTTGTTGTTTTTTGCGGGGCAATGAGGGTTAAGTGACTCACCCAGGGTCACACAGCTAGTAAGTGTCAGTGGTCTAAGGCCAGATTTGAACTCAGGTCCTCCTGAATCCAGGGCCAGTGCATTATCCACTGCGCCACCTAGCTGCCCCTTAGGCAAAGGTTCTTAAACTTTTTTTGTGTCATGGACTTCTTCTCAGTGACCCTGGACAAGTCACTTAACCCTCATTGCCATGAAAACAAACAAAAAACCAGAATAATATTTTAAATAGATAAAATAAAATGCTTAGGATTACATGAAAACCAATTATATTGAAATAGTTATATATATATATATATATATATATATATATATTTTTTAGTGAGGCAATTGGGATTAAGTGACTTGCCCAGGGTCACACAGCTAGTAAGTGTTAAGTGTCTGAGACAAGATTTGAACTCAGGTACTCCTGACTCCAGGGCCAGTGCTCTATCCACTGCGCCACCTAGCTGCCCCTTCAAAATCTTTTTAACACAATTTCACAAGCCCTAGGTTTACAATCCTCTGCTGTTGTCCCTGTCCACTGTTCACAATGGAATAAATCTCAAATAGAGCACCTTGGTCCAAGGCCTTTTCCACGAAGCAGACCTCTGTTTAAAGAGACCAACAGGAAAAGGGACTGAAATCATTCTGGGCAGAAAGGCATAAAGTCCTATTTCTCCTCAGCATCTTGGGCCTCAAGCAGGCCACGTACCACTTCACTGGAACCCTTGCCAGAGAATAGGAGTCCAAGGCATGAAGTCAGCTCACCAAGGACCAAGCATGAGGATGATGTTCAGATGGGGTGTTTCTAAGTAACAGAAAAAGAAACGAGAAATGATGTTATGCCCTTAAGACAGGTACAAGTAAAATTTGCCAGTTCACTTAGGGAATTTCTTAACTTGGTCCCACATCTTAAGTATTCTGTCTAGAGGGCTTGTCTCGACTGTCTTTCTTGCCTGATGAGAGTCTCTGAAGCTTACAGAAAAATTTCCATACTTACAATATTCCTCAGGGCCTTGAGAACTTGAGTTTCAGGAATGCTAGGTATGGGCAAAGGTAGAACAGGTGGATTATTATCTGTCCATTTATAAGTCATTGAGTTTTTTGTACCTGGGAAGAAATGTCTCCATATTGATGAGTGTCCACCCCCCACAATGACCCAAATTCAAGAGGATTTGAGTTAAGAAGCACAGGGGTGTCAAACAAGGGCACTCCGTGGTGTGGCCGAAACCAGATTAAAATGTAGTTCCCATCAGATTGTAATGTGCTGGTTTATTAATTTTTTAAAAGAGAGAAATCGGGTTTTCTAACATGTGGGCTGCCAGGATCTCTATGTACAGTTTAGTGGTCCCCATTTCTATTTAGTTGGATACCACTAGGGTAATGGGTAAGACAGTAGTTAGAATCAGGAAGACTTTGTGAAAATCCTACCTTACTAGTGACACTTACTAGTGGTGTGACCTTGGGAAAGTCAACACTCTGTGTCTCAGTTTCCTTCTCTGCAAAATGAGGCAGGAAGGGATAGGGGCGAGACTCAATGGCTTCTAAAGACCCTTCTAGATCTAAACCTACTATCAACAGTTGGTTCCCAGATTATGCTCTTGGGGAAAGGGAAAAAGAATAAAGTGGGGCTACCACTTATTACTAAGTTGGCATTTTGGACCTCAATTCAAACGTGACCTCTGGCTGTAGTATGCACTGAGGCCCTATGATGTAACCAGGTTGGGAAATCCTATAGAAAGGGTGTGGTGCAGTAAGGGGAAGTGAGAGAGAAATGCAGAAAAGTCTTTTTATTTACCTCATTGCAATCAATGTTATATATTGTCTCCCTGGTTCTGACTTCTTTCTTTTTTTTTTTTTTGCAGGGCAATGAGGGTTAAGTGACTTGCCCAAGGTCACACAGCTAGTAAGTGGTTTGTGTTTTTTTTTAAAGTGAGGCAATTGGGGTTAAGTGACTTGCCCAGGGTCACACAGCTAGTAAGTGTTAAGTGTCTGAGGTCAGATTTGAACTCAGGTACTCCTGACTCCAGGGCTGGTGCTCTATCCACTGCGCCACCTAGCTGCCCCCTGGTTCTACTGACTTCAATCTGTATCAGTTCTTATAAATCTCCCTATGCTTCTCTGAATTCTTCATTAGGAACAAACAAATGAATAAAACATTTATATAAGTACTTGCTATATGGCAAAGCGCTGTGCTAAATCCTCGAGAGAAAAAAAAAAAGTAAGAGTCTCTGCTCTCTAAGAACTCACATTCTGTTCGGGGAGACAAGACATAGGAAGGTTTCCGTTTCATCTGGGATGGAAGAGATCCACAGTCCTTAATGTGCAGCAGAATGCAGAGATACTGCCTCTTCCTTAATGCTATTTCTACTGAAATGGAGTAAAACGAAAACCATATTCACAGTTTCTTATGGTTCAATAATGCTGGAGGAAGGGCATATCCCTATATATCCACATATATGTGTGTGTTTGTGGGTCTATATAATATATATGTAATATACACACACACAGATACAGATACATTTCTTTTTCTTTTTTTGCGGGGCAATGAGGGTTAAATGACTTGCCCAGGGTCACACAGCTAGTAAGTGTCAAGTGTCTAAGGCTGGATTTGAACTCAGATCCTCCTGAATTCAAGGCTGTTGCTTTATCCACTGTACCACCTAGCTGCCCCTCCATATGTATTTCAAATAAGGAAATGATGGGACATTTGGCATTATCAAAAATGTACCCCAAATATCTGTGTGTGTGTATAGACAAACAAACACACACATACACAAAAGACATCAACAAGGCTTAATAGAAATGAGAAAGAATAGGGGGGAAAATGTAGGGATAACTGGGTAGCTATTTCCCTTAGCTAGCTAAAACCTAGTTTCTCAGCACAGGTGTTTTTAAGGTGATTTTTGCTTTCCCTTGGGACAACTCCCAGCCTTTCAAGTGCTGAGATACTTAGATCCAGAAGGAAAATAGATCTATTGTACCATCTGTCTAACTTTGTCCTTTTTTCCCCATGAATAATGCCTCATATATAGAAAGTACTGGAAAAAATTTAATTTTAATTGAAGTCTGCTTCTTGCATCAACTATATCATTGGGAACCTTGAGAGAGAATGAATGTTTCAACTTAGAGTTCCTATAAGAAAAAGATAGGACACTGACATAGTTAGCACATACTCCAGGCTTTAGGAAAAAAATTTTAAAAGCTGAAGGAAAAAGTAAGGGATTACCTCAAGGCCAAAGCTTCCCAAAGAGCTCAAGATGGATTAAATGTTCTAAAAAATTAAGCTCCTACCATATAATCATGAATAATCTCAATGATCAAAGGGTCAGCTATCTAAAGAAATTAATATGACTCCATAGTGAGTTCACTGTTACATTTCTATTTTAAAAGAACATTTTTTTTAAAAATGTGCTGATGGGCACATGCTAAAGAGGCACAGAAGGATGTGGCACATAGAACCAAGGAAATCCAAAGCCCGGAATGAGCTGAGGTTTGTTAAAGATGTAAGCACATAAAAAAAAGATATAAGCACATAAAGCCCACAAGAGGTCTTTTGTTCAAAACAAAAATGTGCCTCCAAAAGGAAGAGGTCTTTCTAACCCTAATGTCCCTCCTCTCACTTGGCCAGCTACTTTGCTTTTGACTTCACTAAGAACCAGGCCATGCATTTAGAGATTTTTCCACTACATAAACTATTCTCTCTCTTCCTCATTATTCCTATTCCTGAGAATAGGAATTTCCAAGGTAAATCTCTCCTTATCCTACTTTAATTTTCCATTTTCAAAAAATGACAAACACAAATATGACTATTTCCATATATAAACAACAGAATGAGGATTACATATGAAACTGTTTTTTTTTTTAATGTATTAAATCTAGCACACTGATCCATGGGTTTTTTTGTTTTGTTTGTGAGGCAATTGGGGTTAAGTGACTTGCCCAGGGTCACACAGCTGCTAAGTATCAAGTGTCTGAGGCTGGATTTGAACTCAGGTCTTCCTGAATCCAGGGCCAGTACTCTATCCACTGTGCCACCTAGCTACCCTGTGATCCATGTTCTTTTTTTTTTTTTTTTAATTTTAGCAGGGCAATGGGGGTTAAGTGACTTGCCCAGGGTCACACAGCTAGTAAGTGTCTGAGGCCGGATTTTTGAACTCAGGTACTCCTGAATCTAGGGCCAGTGCTTTATCCACTGCGCCACCTAGCTGCCCCGATCCATGTTCTTGATCCCATCCTCTCCCATCTCCCCCAAGAGCCCACTCCCTCAATGACCAGTTCCTCATTTTGTATCTTCAATCTCTCCCTTTCCAATGACTCCTGCCCCTCAGCTTATAATCATGCTCAGGTCCTTGTCTCCCTAGACTGAAAAATCCTCCCCACCCCTTTTTTTTGGTGGGGTATCCTTCCCCTTCTATCCTGTTACCTGTCCTAGCTACCTTTGTCTTTTTCTACTTTTCTTTGCAACTGAGCTTCAGAAAAGAACAGTGTATATTCAGTGTCTCCATTCACTCCTTAATAATCTGGCTTCTGGCTCCGCTTTCTCAAAGGTCAATGCAACCATATAATCAAGAATTAAAATAGCTTTCTCTTCAGTCATTCCCCTTGGTCTACCTGACACCAATGACCACTTTCTCCCTCTACCTCCAAGACATTGTACTTTTAACTTCTCTGACCATTCTTTCTCTGATTGCTAATTCCTTTTACGACTATAAGAAATTAAGATGAGGAATTTAGAGAAACTTGGGAAGATTTGTATGAGCTGATAGAGTGAAGGAAACAACATGCACAAATAACTACAATAATGTAAATAAAAGCAACAGGGAAAAAAAGCACATTTACTCTGAATAAATGCAATGGCCAATATTGAATACAGTCAGGAAACTATGGATGGCAAATGTAGTATAAGTGAATAGACATAGATTGGTTTTTTTTTTGTTAAAAGTGAAGGGTAGGCATGGGGAAAGGAAGGGCAAATAAGTATATTTATTGTGCTGAACCCACATAAAGACATTAGTGAACAATTTTAAGATAAAAAAATTCAAAGAACTGATGTGATATTATTCTGGTCACCTTTTACCTTCTATCTAGAGTGAATAAAATCTTCATAGCCATTGGTTAAAAGAGAGCCAACTGAGCAAAGTTGTGGATCCCCTCTAAAAGAGGCTTACTAACCACAGCCTTCCTGGTAAAAGTTGGGCAGGATATTAGGTCGCCCCAAAGACAGCTAAAAACTAACTGGAGTGAAGATATAATGCCCAGTGGGGAACAGTTGGGATCTGAAGCCTGGTAGAAAACAGGCTGAGCAGAGAACATCACCATAACACACCAACCAGAAGACATTAGTGGATGTGCAGCATTATTCCCTGTTTGTGTGATTCAACTTGGGAGTGTTTGGGCAACATACATATCCCCAGTAGTATATTATTCATATTTACTCTTCCCCCTGAGAGAGTGGGAGAGGGAGGTCAAGGTTTATATCTGGAATGTTCTTCTATAATTGTCCTTATGCTACTTCATTAAATACCTTTCCTTTGAACTAAACATACCCTCTGCATGACTAGTAAAATTAAACACACTGGTGGGCACCTATAAGCTATGGTTTTGGGATTCTGACCTACAAAGTATCTAAAATCTGGGGTAGCTTTGGGGTTGGGGGGAAAGGTATCTCAGGGCATGGGGTCCCTTATGCTACATAACTGTTAAACAATGAAATAAATTGTCTTGCAAAGTAGTGAGTTTCTTATCAATAGATAGTTGATTTTTTAAAATTGCTAACCATTTCTCAAAGACACTGTAGAGGAAATACAACTACATGACCTTTAATATCCCTTCTAAATCTAGGATTGTGTGATTCTAAACAAAAATGACTGGATTTGCTATTACCAAAATAAATGAATAAATATAAAAACCTTCAGACTGTTCCTTTCCTAACTCTGTAAACTTTCTTACCCCAATCTCTCTTTAAGCCCAAAGTTTCACATCAGTGAATTTAGCAACTGAATTAGGAAGGGACATGGGGGACCTGGCCTATTTCCTACTGTCTTCTTGAATTCTGGGTTTCAAAAAACTATCATCTTCTAATCTAATTTGGTTTCTGATTTATGCTTGCATGGATCACTTTTTGGACCATCCTTTTCTCCCAACAATGGGAGGTGGTTTTCCCTTGGCTCCACCCATGAGCAACACATCCCCCACCCCTAGGTATGTAAATGAAATGAACCACCATTTTGGCCAAGTTTTGGAAGCTGCCTTCTTATTCATATTGATTTAAAAAAAAAACCACACAAAATCATAAGGGAACCCAAACAGTCATGTTATAAAATAAAATAATCACAATGGAATGACTGAACTAGTGACACTGTAAACATCAAACCACAGCAGGTATCAGACTTGTGGCTGAAATGGATAAATGTTATCTTCTTGCCCCAATTTAGTCATCAAGCCCACATTTGATAAATGAGTTGCTGGATTTGAACTAATTAACTCGGTTCGAGCTTAGAGATAATTGGGGCAACACTTCAGGCTCAATCCCCATAGGGGTCAGTTAACTTTGCACTGAAAAAATAATAGCCTTTGGTTCCCTGACTAGAGACTGAGGTACTAACGCTGGCCAGATACTGATGCTGTACCCTAAATCCAGCCATAAATTGGTAATTCTCCAACTCAACACTTAAAATCAACAACAGACTGAGCTCCTGATTATGGCCAAAGTTGGGTCCCCTAACCTTGGCCACAGACCGACTCCCTAACCTTTAATACAAACTGATCTCCCCCCCCCAACTCTATCCCTGGAGTCAGCTTACTTTTAAACCCAGCCACGGACTGACATTCCTCGGTCAACTCTGGTCCTAGTTGAGCCCAAACCCCTAAATACAGACTACAGACTGAGCAAGGAGCTAATTCCTATGACCAAGCTGACCCTTTAATCCTGACCAATAGACTGATTCCCTAACCATGGCTATCAACTGATTCTTGGTCTTAGCTTTAAGAGAGGGAGCATGGTATAGTGAAGAAGAGTGCTGGGTTTGAAACCAGGAAGACCTTGGTTCAAATCCTACCTCAAATACTTATCAGCTGTTTGGCAAAATGAGACCAGTTGGACTAATTGGCCATCTAGCTCTAAATTTGTATTCTTATAATTTAAAGCTAGCTACAAACTGGGCCCTGCCTAATCCCGCCATAATCTGCCCCCGCCCCCAACCAAACACTGAACATTAATCCCAGTCATAGACTCTCACCTCCAACCTAGCCACCAATTTAGCCCTAACCCTGACCCTTGGACAGAGACTGACCTCCGTGCTCCAACCATGACTGAGCCCCTCACCCTGGACACAGATCAGGCTAGCGTCCTAGCCATGGACTGACCCCAAGCTTTGGCCCTGGATTGCAGCTGACCCCTTGCAGGGGAGAATGGGAAGAAAAAGAGGGCAGCTTAGCACAAGCCTGCATCAACTTCAGGAGCTATAATTTAGTTATGTCATCTTTGTACACCAAGGGCTGCACATTTTTTTTATGTTGCCACAATATCACATGCACATCAATACACTAAAATAGCACAAGGGATAACAACCTTAGAGGGAAGGGAAGGAACAGCATCAGAGGAAGCAGAGTGAGCATATTTCATATCACTGGGTGGTATTAGCCCTTTCGTTACATTGCATTTTTGGAAAAACAAACAAATACAATGCACGCGCACACATACACAGGAACACACACAAATCTTCAAACTAAGGCGCTAAGCAGCATGGGCCAGTGCAAAAAGAACATGGATTGGGTTCACTTTGGTACCAGAATACTATTATGGTGGTTTCTTTCTTTCTTAACAATTAAAAAAAAAGTCAAGAGCAACCAGGAGAACCCAAGGCTCAGGCTCAGATCTTTCCCCCAAAACAAATGGGAGTGTTGGCATTAGTTTCTCCTCTAGATCCAATTTTTCCGGTTTAAAAATGACAAGTGTGCAGGTAGAGATTGGCTTCCATCCATATTCCATGATCCACACAGGAAGATCCAGAGAGGCCTTGAGGGCCCACTTGAGAACATGACAATCCCTCCATGTGCTGGGACCATCAGAGATGCTTTCCAACAAATGTGCTGACTCTGAAGCTCCTGTTATGACCATGTTACACGGGACCAGACCCTGCCCCACGTTCACCAATGGGGGCCATGCAATGTCAAAAAAAACCCCAAAACAAACAAACAAACAAAAAAACCTCACTGGCACTCACATCATTATTAAAAGGCAACACCTTGGGTGTCTTGCAGTTTGCTATGCAAATGTCTGGGCTCCTGGCTGAGTTTCTGTGGGGAACTCCAAAAATGATAGGATGACAACCCAGGTCCCTGGACTTGGCAGAGTAAAGGGAGGGACTGCCTCCCTCCAATGTAAGCTGCATTTATATGCTATAATTTCCCAAGACCATGACAATGTGGTCACACTTATGAAAGATGGGACTTCCTATGTACCCCAGAACCATCGTCTCTATTCCTTTCTCAACAAAACTTGCTCTCAGAAAAGGAGCTGACAAACTTATTCATACCAAGTTGTATGTAGTCACATAAGGCTTAAATGTGTGACACAGCTTCTCCAGGGTAATTTGCATTTTAATAGGTACCAGAGAGCCTTAAGCTAAAGGGATGAAGCTCTAATCATGGAATTTCGGGCAGCTTGACAAATATCTTGGGGGCAGATGTCCTTTCCTGGTGTCCCTGAAATTAAACCATGTGATTTACTGATGCCTCTGAAATGGGACAGCACTTAGCTGTCCTGCCTATTCATAAGTCTAGCCCCAGGCACAGGTCACCCATATTGTAATTCAATGTTTTCTGAAGCAGGCCTTTCCTTTGGAAACGGTCCATTCTACCCGCAGTGAAGAAATAACTCAGACCTAACAGAAGTCCCCGAGCAACTTAGTAATTCATTAACCGGGCAATGACGGAAAGGCAATCACTATCAGGTGGAGGTGGGTATAGGGAGGGCTCACATTTGGTACTGAGGTTTCATAAGACTACAGCATTAGGTCTGAAATGAGGTTAACCAATGTAACACTGAAAAAAAAATAACGTCTCAAAGCTAAACTTTGAAAGCTAGTCCCCGGTAAGAAGAGATGCAGTAAATAGACTCTTCCCTTTAAAAACCCAGAAACCCTCCTCAGTGCTTATGGCACCTAAATAGATGAGCTGGAGTCTCGCCCCAGCACAGGAAGGCAGAGATGGGTGATGAGTCAACAGGCAGAAATTTTTCAATGGCAGCCAACTGACAATTTCCACCTCTTTCCCCTTTCCTCCCACTTGCGTCTACTGGGAGTGTTGCTAATTAAGTGACTGCCTCAGACACTTCTTATCCATATGGGCTGGCATCCCAATTCCAGAGGGCTTTGCAAAGATTTTTTTTTCCTGAATAATGCATCTTCTATAGCAAAGGGAACCAGCCATTCCCAGAAAGTCTCAGGGTCAGAAGGAAACGGCATCTTTGTTATTCCACAGCTGTGCTTGAGTGGACACAGCAGCTAGGACGTCTCAGGGATTGGATCATGGTTCGAAAGGGCCTTCTTTTCCCCTCCTTAATCAGTGCCTCCTCACCACCCGTTTGGGTGCCCTCTTTGGAGGGAACCGTCTGGAACTGTTCAATCTGAATCTCTAGATGTTTCTGGATGGCCAGGCCTAGAACCTCTGGATCAACCGAAGCTCCATATACCTCCCAGGTCATCCCCTCTTCGTCCCACCTGACCTCTCGCACTGGGGACTTGGGCTCCTCTCTGCTGACCTCTAAGTTTACCTCTGGGAATACGTGGGGGGGCACCTGGTCTTTGATCGGGGAGGGACTGGTGGCCACAGCCTTGCAGGCTGTAGATGGAGCTGTTTGTACCTCAGCATCCCTGCAATGCAGAGAGGTCAACGGCCCCAAAGCCAAGTCGCCAGTGGAGGTCATGGTTGACACATCTTTGGTCTTGGTGATAGGGTCTATAGCTGCTTGACTCACCAGGAGTGTAGAACCTGCTGTGGATTCCTTCTGTGGGCACTTATCTGGAGCCAAACAATGAATGCAAACTGGGGCCTCGTCAGCCAGTCTACGGTATCTAAGCAAGTGCTGGTTATGGAGGCCAGATTCACTCACTGATGATACCAGCTTGGGAAATGTCAGAATCTCTGATGGGGACAGGACATGGCAGCATCCAGGGACACCCATCTCATTCATGGGGCACAGCATCCCCGGGCCAACCTGGAGGGCTGGTATGGGCAGGGGGTGGCAGTAAGCAGAGTGTGTATCGCTTGTCCTCACAGAAGTTTCTGCTTGTCTCGGGCAGTAGGGAGAGGAGGTGGTATGAATGTGCCCAGGAGCCATGGGCACAGAGCACAGGGGTATGCTACCCAGGGTCCTATCACCTGGGTCTTGAATCGAGTCATTCCCACAGCTGTCTCCAGGTCTCTGGACCTCTACCACAGTGGCAGGTAAGGTAACTACTGCATCTCTACCAGCCTCAGCATCCTGTGAGACAAGATCACCTTCTACGCTGTCAGTTGAAACTTGAAGGTCAGGGAAAGGAGGCTGGTTGCCTGGGTCCATGCTGTCATGGTGCCCTATGCCAGGCCTCTGCATGAACACATTCCTTGGGATGAGGTTGCTTCTTCCATTTGGTGAGGAGCCCAGAGCGGAACAGCTCACACTAGCTTCCATGGGAACATTGAGGCTGAGGTGCCTGCAGCCTGAGGCTAAATCAGAATGGCTTCGTTGCACTGCAACCCCTGGGATCCCCAAGCTTGAAGGTGACAGCTCACTCTCCCCCATGGAGTAGACATTCCCAACGGTGCTGCTCTTGGAGCGGAAGACCGAGCTTTTCCCTTGCCAGGGGCAGGGGGCCTGGTCTGGGTTCAAGACATGGCTCCCTGCTTTCAACGTACTTTGCACTTCTTGTTCCACTGTGGCCCCAACGCTGCTCTCTCCAGCCAGCTGGCTTGGGTCCCCCTCCCGAACAGGACTCTGACAGACGGTGCTGCTGACACTCTTCCGGAGTTCCTGCCCATTGCCTGGTCTATCACCCAGTAGGCTGGAGGAGCTCTTGGAGAGGGGCTGGCCATGCAGAGTTGAGGTTGGGTGGCACTCTGGGTGAGAGTCACTGGTGGCCATGACCAATAGAGGCTTCCCTACAGGAAGAAGAGAGACTTTGAGTCCTAGCAAAACATAAATGGAAAATGAGCATGATTCAGGTTAACCAGTCCAGAGATTCCATTTAATTCAATTCATCAAGTCTATATTGAATGCCCAATATGATAAGCTCTCTGGAGGATACAAAGAAGTCCAAGGTATTTTCTTAACCTTGTTTTTTTTTTTTTTTTTTTGCAGGGCAATAGGGGTTAAGTGACTTGCCCAGGCTCACACAGCTAGTAAGTGTCAAGTGTCTGAGGCTGGATTTGAACTCAGGTACTCCTGAATCCAGGGCTGGTGCTTTATCCACTGCGCCACCTAGCTGCCCCAATATTTTCTGACCTCTAGAAGCACCCTTCCCCCCAGTCTGGCAAGGAAGATTAATGAAAGTTCATGAAGTGTAATGGAAAGACCACCAGGCCTAATTCTACCCCCCTGCTTGTCATGTGACTTTAGGTAATTCATATAACCTGAACTTCAGTTTCTTTATGTGCAAAACAAAGAGAATATCTCACCAGTTTATTGTGAAGAACAAACAAAATTATTTTGCAGACCTGGAGGACAGCAGAGCCAGAGGGCATACAATAGCTACTCTCAAATCTTGGGTGTTACTTTGCTTACCAACCAGCCTTTGTAATGTGGATTTCATTGACTCCTGCCTTTGGAGGGAATCAACATGGCATGGCAGAAATAACATTGGACTGAAATCAAGAGACCTGAGTTTTAATCCTAAGTTAATCAATATGTGGACTCACATAAGTCACTGACCTTCAATTTTCTTGTCTGTAAAATGGAAATGATGATCATTTCCCAATGGGCCTTGCAGTTATGAGTTTGAAAGGAGATGAATGTGTAAAAGTACTTTCACAGAAGAAACAATTATATACTACAAATTCAGGTAATTCCTTAGACCTAACAATGGCTATGGAAGGTAGTTCCTCGTGTGCCATGATGTATCTCCCTCTTAGATTCCACTGGCTCTTCCTATTCTCTAAAACCTGTTCTCCTTCTCTCTCAGAATTCTTCTCTCAGATCCATTTCTGAATATGCTGAAGCAACAAGGGTAGTGTAGGGAGCAATGGCTGGTGATGAACAAGGTAACAGGGCATTCCTTTGAGACCTGCCCTGAAAGAGATTTTTATCTTGCCCCCCCCATTCCCTATTCCCCACCCCCCAAAATGAAACCAGCTTTGCAAAGGATAGGTTGATTAATAGTGGGTGTGGGTTTGTCAACTGCTGGGCTTTATCTAACAAAGTTTTAGTATTTTCTTCCATTACTTTCAGATGGGACAGTCTATGATTTTTCATTCCTGTTGAGCAAGGATTGGCTCTGAAAAATGAGACTACATAGACAAGGTTCTGGCCTTCTAGAAGTGAACCATCTCATCCCATTTTTTAGTCACTGGTGGGAGTGGACTGGATTGTTCTCCTCCAAAGCACTACCCATGCAAACAAGGCCTACCTACTTACCTTCCGAATTTTTGAAAAATGCTCAGTACAACATCTAGGTTCTCCCTTTTGGTCTCATCTTCTCACTTACTGAGGCAGAAACAGTTCAGGAAAACTTTAGATTATCCTCTGTAAACACAAGAGAAAGAGAGAGCAACTCAGCCTGAGAGGGGGGAAAAAGTGAGGGAAAGAATGAGCTGAAAAACCCAAAGATCCACAAAGCAAGAGAGAAAGTCAAGATTGAGGAGTTTATATTCAGGGTTTAAAGAGAACAGAATTCATCCAACAGCAAGTCCAGGCCCACAACTGTAGTTCCCTTAAGTAAATCAGCAATCTATTAACCAACAGGCATTCACTAAGTACACACTATATGCCCTGTCCTGTGCCGGGCTGTGGAGACGCAAAAACAAAGAAACAAAAAAATGGAGAGAGAGAGAAAGGAAGGGAAGGAGGGAGGGAGGGAGAGACAGAGGCAGAGAGAGACAGGGAGGAAGGGATACACATACACACACACACACACACACACACACACATATAAAAGAAAACAAAATATTTTTTAAATGAGTACAAGGGAATCGTAGGGAGGAAGAAGATGCTATCCATCAATCAATTGATCAACATTTATCAAATGTGTCAGGAGCAGTGCTTAGCACTAGAATCTGGGGCCTCAGGAAGGCTCTCAGAAGCTGAGCTCTGAAGGGAGCTAGGGGTTCTAAGAGGTGGCAGTGGGGAGGCAGAGCTTTCCAGGTATGGGGAAAAGCTTGTTTAAAGTCACAAGGTGGGAGGTGAAATGCTTTAGAATTGCCTTCAATACACAAGTTTGGCTCCGCATTAAACTGTAAGTTTCCTCTTCTCCCCAGTCTATTTATAATTTCCTACCAAGCCCCCCCCCCCCCCCCCCCCCCCCCCGCCATTTAGTATACTGCACTGTATCTGGTAGTGCCCACTGCATATCTGCAGGCTTCGAAGAATCCTTTGCCCACTTTCTAAAGGTTATAGACTCAGGGGCAGCTAGGTGGCACAGTGGATAGAGCACCAGCCCTGGAATCAGGAGGACCTGAGTTCAAATGTGACCTCAGACACTTAACACTTACTAGCTGTGTGATCCTGGGCAAGTCACTTAACCCCAATTGCATCACCAAAAAAAATAAAAATAAAGATTATAGACTCAGACCGACTATACTCTTCAGACCAGATTGCTGTGGACAATCTGGGCAACAGTGCACTTCCTTTGTAACCTAAGTCAGGCTGAGAGATCAATAAAATGACTGCTTCTGATAGTTACCAAGATGTACCCAAAGTAAACAAAATCAAATACATCCCGACACGTGGAGTCTGAGCGTGCTCAGAATTGTTAGGCAAACAGAAAAGGGATTAGAACGATGCACGTGGGATCTATCAAAGGCAAGATGCTTTCCCCTCTGTCTCTAGCTTCCTTCAAGGAGCAGGTTAGGGCTCACCTACTCCATAGGGTTTTTCCTGACACCCAAGTTGTTAGTGATCTCTCTCCTTCCTGAAATTTTTAATTTGTCTATCTTGGAATATACTTTATATTTTCTATCACCAGTAAGAACAATAAGTCCCTTGAGGACTGGGATTGTTTGTGGTTTTTGCTTTATATCACCATGCCAGGACACAGAGTAGGCACTTAACACATATTCGCTGAATTGAATTTCACTCATTCCGTGGAACTGATTTAGCTGAAACTAATTTCTCTCCAACTAAATGATTGGCTTATGATTAAAGGTCGTGACCTATTTGATGTTCTACTTGATGGAGCAAGCAAATCCACACCCTTCACTTGGTTCCTCCTCCTCCCACTTTTTTTTTTTTAAACGAGACACTTCTTCTAGGTTTTCAGGGACTAGAGGTAGGGGCAGTCAGTGATAAAAGACAGGGGTTGTCAAATGTACCTGTGGCTTATTTGTCATCTGATGCTACTGCCACTAGGTCACATCTGTTCCCCAAAACTGCTGCTTTCAAATCTATCTGGCTCCATTCTTGCTTGCCTGATTGTTTGCCAACCTGCTTGGGAGTGTTAAGGACATGGATGACAGCCAACATTTCTCCAATATCTTCACCCACCTTCTTTTCACAGGTATTCAAACACATACAATTTAGGAAGCTGCTGTTTGCCAAAAAGAGAGCTTTGCTGTTTATAAAGCCCTTTTCAAAAAATGCAAAAAGCATTTATTAAGACTGAATTCTGTGAAGTACATTGAATTGGGGATATAAAGATGAAATAATTTGTAGCACCTGCCCTCAGAGCTTACAATCTAACAGAAGGGAATCAGGCATGTACCCAGACAATAATAAAAGGCAGGCCATGACAATTGTAAAAGGGAAGATCTAGACAAAAATGCTATGAGACATTTGAGAATGAATAGATGACTTCCAGTTAGAGGCCCAGGGGTCAAGGTCATATGAAGGAGGTGGCACCTTGAAAGAAGAGATTTCTGGGGAGAGGGAAGGCCATTCTAGGCATAAGCAAAAGCAGAGATTAGGGACAGCAGATAAGGAATAGAAATGGTGAATAATCTTGCCTGACAAGAATGTAGAATATGTGAAGATAAATAGCGTGAGTGAAGCCGGTAGAGTATATATCAAATGCCAAGATAAATAATTTATGCTTTATTTAGTAACCAAGGGTGAGCCACTAAAGATTTCTGTGGTAAAGAATGGCCCAACCCAAGCAGTCTATTCGTTCATATAAGTAAAGGATAGATGGGAAGATCATATGAGCAAAAAGATAGACGGAAGCTATCACAACAGAGAGGTAAAAAGGGCCAAAGGTAGTTCTAAGTAGGAAAGAAAGGAAGACGTACAAGAAATAAAAGACTTGGGGGGGGGGGGCAGGGTAGAGATGGAGCCAAGATGGTGGAATAAAGGTAGGGACCCACCTGATCTCTTCCAAATTCCCTTCTAAACAACTTTCAAATAAGGCCTCAAAATGAATGTTGGAGCAGCAGAACCAACAAAAGGACAAGGTGAAACAATTTTTCAGCCGAAGACAACTTATAAATTTGACAGGAAAGGTTTGTTTCACTGGGTGAGAATGGAGCATAGAACAGGCCTCCCCACCACAAGCCAGCAACAGGCCTTGGGGGCAAATGAATTGGCTGGGGCTCTCAGTCCACAGTAAGGAAGTTGGAAAACTAATCAGAAGGAGATCACAGGGGCTCCTTCGCAGGCACTGGGTACAGGATTCTGTTGCATTGCCCATCTTTAGTTCTGTGTTACAGTCCCAAAGCAAAGAGGAATAATAACACATCAGAGCTTGTGGTAGTGGGGACCCTGGTCACAGTTCCAGGGCAGAACAGAGTGCTTGTGGTCACTGACAGACCAGAGCACAGGCCAAGAGAGCAGTGATCACACCTTTCTTTAGATCATACCACCTTGGAAGTATTAAAAACTTACAAACCCCTAAAACTAACTCTACAAATAGTAACACAAAAAACCTGAAACTTAGGACAGTGCCCCCTGCACCCTGGGAGCATAACTTTAGCATAAAGTTAAAAGTCAAGAAATAGAAAAAAAAGGAAAAAGTCAAGAAATAGGCTGTAAAAATGAGCAAACAACAACAAGAACCTGATCATAGAAAATTACTCTGGGGAGCAGCTGGGTGGCACAATGGATAAAGCACTGGCCCTGGATTCAGGAGGACCTGAGTTCAAATCCGGCCTCAGACACTTGACACATACTAGCTGTGTGACCCCAGGAAAGTCACTTAACCCTCATTGTCCTGCTCTCCCCCCAAAATTACTCTGGTGACAGGGAAATTCAAAACACAAACTCAGAAGAACACAAGAAGACGAATATAGCTCTATCCAAAGGCTCAAAGAAAACTGTGAACTGGTCTCAGAGCCAAAGAAAGAATTCCTGGAAGAGCTCAAAAAGGATTTAAAAAATAAATAAAAGAAGTAGAGAAAAAATTGGGAAGAGAAATGAGAGTGATACAAGAAAATCATGAAAAAAAGAGTCAAAAGCTTGATAAAGGAGACACAAACAAAAAAAAAAACTGAAGAAAATAATACCTCAGTAGGCCAAATGGTAAAAGAGACACAAAAATTTGCTGAAGAAAGTAACTCCTTAAAAAGTAAAATTGGGCAATTGAAGCTAATGACTCCATGAAACATTAAGAAACCATAAAACAAAATCAAAAGAATGAAAAAATAGAAGAAAATGTGAAATATCTCATTGGAAAAACAATTGACATGGAAAATAGATTGAGGAGAAAAGATTTAAGAATTATTGGACTTGGGGCAGCTAGGTGGGGCAGTGGATAGAGCACCGGCCCTGGAGTCAGGAGGACCTGAGTTCAAATCCAGCCTCAGACACTTAACACTTACTAGCTGTGTGACCCTGGGCAAGTCACTTAATCCCAATTGCCTCACCAAAAAAAAAAAATCTATTCAATGGGGCGGCTAGGTGGGGCAGTGGATAAAGCACTGGCCCTGGATTCAGAAGTACCTGAGTTCAAATACGGTCTCAGACACTTGACACTTACTAGCTGTGTGACCCTGGGCTTAACCCCCATTGCCCTGAAAAAAAAAAAAAAAGGATTATTGGACTACCTGAAAGTCATGATTTAAAAAAAAAAACTTAGGCATTATATTTCAAGAAATTATCAAGGAAAATTCCCCAGATATCCTAGAACCAGAGAATAAAATAGACTGATCACCTCCTGAAAGAGATCTCCAAATGAAAAGTTCCTGGAATATTATGTCCAATTCCTGAGCTCCTTGATCAAGGAGAAAATATCGCAAGTTTCCAGAAAGAGCCATAGTCAGGATAACATAAGATTTAGCAGCTTCTATATTAAAGAATCAGAAGCCTTAGAATATGATATTCCAGAGGCAAAAGAGCTAGGATTACAACCAAGAATCATCTAACCAACAAAACTGAGTATAATCTTTCAAGAGGGGAAAAAAAAAGGACATTTAATCAAATAGGGGACTTCTAAGCATTCTTGATGAAAAGACAAGAGCTGAACAGAAAACTGACTTCCAAATACAAGACTCAAGAAAAGCATAAAAAAGGTAAACAGGAAAAAGAAATCATAAGGATTTCAATAAGGTTAAACTGTTTCCATTCCTATATGGGGAAGATGATACTTGTAACTCCTAAGAATGTCATCATTATTTGGGCAATTAGAAGGAGCAGACTTAGATAGAGGGCACCTATCATCATTATTAGGGCAATTAGAAGGAGTAGACTTAAATAGAGGGCACCTAGCTGCCTCTAGCAGGAAGGAAGGAGGGAATGTGACTGAGAAGATGTTGGAATGGCCCATTGACAGAAACAGAAAAGTTAGAAGGAACAAATTAGGATTTGATAGGGAAGGGCAGAGGGAAGATGAATTCTGTTTTGTACACATGGTCAAAGGTTTAGCTGGAAAGGACCCCTTCAACCTGTTGAATTTAGGTACTGACAGGACATCAAGATAGAGGTGTTCAGGGCAGTGAGGTGGTGCAGTGGCTAAAGCACTGGTCCTGGATTCAGGAGGACCTGAGCTCAAATCCAGCCTCAGACACCTGACACTAGCTGTGTGACCCTGGGCAAGTCACTTAACCCTCATTGCCCTGCCCCTCCCCAAAATAAGAAGGGGAAAAAAAGGTAGAAGTGTTCATCAGAGAATTGAAAGTCTATGACTAGGGCTCTGGGGAGCCCCCATAATAAAAATGGTATATTTTAAAACTTTAAGATGCAAATCCAACATTTATGCTACTCTACCTAGAAAGAAGAGATGATAACTGAAGAATGAGATGTCCAAAGGAAGATTTCAAGACAAGACTGAGTCTTGGGAAATAACAACACTTTAAGAATCATAGGAAGGAGCCAGTAAAAGGAGACATTTAAACAGAATCATAAAAGAGAGAACCATGAGAACACCTTAACACTGCGATATCACAAACTGAATGTTCTGAAGGCGTCCAGAACAAAGCCAAACTTCCCTCCTCCCAATCCTAAATTTCCCAACTTTCTTATTAGCCTGAAGGGTGTCACCATCCCTACCAGTCACCAGGCTGATAACCTCAGTACCATTCTCCACTCCCCATTCCCACTTAGCCCACATATGCATTCTGTCATCAAATCTTTCTAGCTTCTCTTATCCATCCCCTTCTCTCTACTCACACAGCTATCAATCACTCTGGTGCAGGCCCACATTACTTTTTTATTTTTTTGGTGGGGCAATGAGAGTTAAGTGACTTGCCCAGGGTCACAGTTGGTAAGTGTCAAGCGTCTGAGGTTAGATTTGAACTCATGTCCTCCTGAGTCCAGAGCTGGTGCTTTAGCCCCTGTGCCACCTAGCTGCCCCTGACCCACTTTCTTTACTCACACAGCTAACATTTTAGTTCTGGCCCTCAACACTCTCATGTAAATTGTTTCAACAGCCCCCTAATTGGTCCCCTTGCCTCAAGTCTCTTCCCACTGCAGTTGAGCCTATACAATCCTAACAATATATTTTTCCTTAGGTGCACGTCTGACCTTGTGACTCCCTTTAACCAACTCCAGTGGCATCCTGTTGCCATATACTCCTCTGCTTTGAGTTTAAAACTGGGGGGCAGGGGGCAGCTAGATGGCACAGTGGATAGAGCACCGGCCCTGGATTCAGGAGGACCTGAGTTCAAATCCGGCCTCAGACACTTAATACTTACTAGCTGTGTGACCCTGGGCAAGTCACTTAACCCCAAATGCCTCACCAAAAAACAAAAACAAAAAAAACTGGGGGGCAGCTAGGTGGCAAAGTGGAGAAAGCACCGGCCCTGGATTCAGGAGGACCTGAGTTCAAATGTGACCTCAGACACTTGACACTTACTAGCTGTGTGACCCTGGGCAAGTCACTTAACCGTCACTGCCCTGCAAAGAAAAAGAAAGAGTTTAAAACTGTATATGAAAAAAACAACTGTATATGATCTGACCCAACTGATCTTTTCAGCCTCAAAGGATACTTCTCTTTCCAAGTATTGTACTAAGCAGCAGAGGCACAAATCTGCAATCCAGCCAACTTGGCCTTAACCAAACTGCCTGCCCTCCACCCCTGCGCCCCCTGCCCATCTCTGAGTCTTTGTGCTGTCCATACCTTGAGCTTGAGTTACATTCCTTCCTTACCTCCACCTCATAGTGTCCCCTTCTTCCTTTAAGACACAGCTCAAGCACCATTTTCTTTCTTTTATTTGGTGGGGCAATGGGGGTTAAGTGATTTGCCCAGGGTCACACAGCTAGTAAGTGTCAAGTGTCTGAGGCTGGATTTGAAATCAGGTCCTCCTGAATCCAGGGCCAGGGCTTTATCCACTGCACCACCTACTGCCCCTCAAGCACCATTTTCTAAAGAAAGCCTTTCTTGATCCCCATAATTGTTACTGCCTTCCCTCCCAAACTAGCTTGTAGTTACTTTGTACACATTTGTATTTATTCACTTTGTATTTATGCTATATATAGGTTTTTTTAATCGAGTGATATAATCTTTGTAAAGAATTTAGCACAATACTTGGCACACAGCAGGCACTATAAATGCTTCTTTCCCCCTTCTCTCCTATATGAATAAGTACTTCTTGTCTCCCCCATTAAAGTGGTAAGCTTTTTGGGCAAGTGGTACTAGTTTCATTCTCTGTACATCTATTTCTAGCACCTAGTATATTACCTGGCACTTAATACTTGTAGACTGATAGATACTTGTTAAATTGAATTAACACTAGGTTTCCAGTAACCCAGATCAAAGTTCTAGGAGTCAACCGGTCCCAGAGGACAAGTTGCCATGGCTTTTTTACCTGAAGAGATTAGCTAATGGCTGAGATTTACACAAAGGTATCCAGCTGGCCCTACCTCTTGCCCTATATCTGAGCTCTGAGTTGTGAGTTTCTGACCAACTGATCAGTATGGCTTTTAATTTATTTATAAGCCTTATAGGGGGAAATGGTTGGTTGAGCTGCTTTCTTGTGTTTAAGCCTGGTAGCATAATGAAAACCTGAAAAAAATCCAAGTCACGGATTTTGCCCAAGAATTATGCTAAAAATGTCCTTTTTGCTCCAGTAAGAAAGGAAATTCATGCTTAGAAAGCATAAGTAATGAGTCAGTACAACTCAGTAACGAGAGGATTGGGAGTAGAAAGCCTGAACTCTATCACTAATTTGCTGTGTGACCTTGGACAATTCACTTAACCTTCCTGAGCCTTACTTTCCTCCCCTGTGAAATGAGGGGGTTGGACCTTAGAGGTCACCTGGTCAACTTAAGGGTAAATCTCCTTGACAAAAAGTTATTAACAAGCTGGTATGATGGTTAAAATCAAACATAATATATTTTAAAATGTATTAATCTAAAGTCTTGAATTAAAAAATAAAATGCCCAAATACAAAATAAGAGAGCCATGGCTAGATTGTGGTTCAGCCATCCAACCAGTACACATTTACTAAATGATAATTATTTTCCAGGCATTGTGCTAAGCACCAGGGGTTCATGGGGGCAGCTAAGTGGCACAGTTGGATAAAGCACCAGCCCTGGATTCAGGTGGACCCGAGTTCAAATCTGGCCTCAGACGCTTGACACTTACTAGCTGTGTGACCCTGGGCAAGTCACTTAACCCTCATTGCCCCTCAAAAAAACCCAAATAAATAAATTTAAAAAATAGAAGGTAGGGATGTTTAGTATTTCAAGCATTTCATGTGGAAATGAGAATAGGGAAATGGGAATTCTGCTTGGGCCCTGTGGGTAAAAACAGGAAAGCTGCCCAGAATTGGAAGGGGCTGCTTTCAAGTAGCAGCCTGATGATCATTTGTTCAAGCCAGAAGGAACCTCCAAGTCCCTCTAGTCTAACCATACCCCTTCATGAGCAAAGAGAGACCTAGGAAAGTAAAGTGGCTTTCCCACGGTCACTGAGGCAGTGACCATCTGAGGCAGGACTCTAACCCTCTGGTTCCAGAATCAAGGTTCTTTCCCCCTTCCCAAATATCCAGTTGATGGTGAAGAGGAGATTCATGTTTGAGTTCAGGATTGGGGGACTTTATTCAGGAGGCCTTTCCTGGCTCCCCCCACTGCTAGTCCTTTCTCTCTGAGATTACCTTCTATCTGCCTGTTCTCTGTATATCTCATATGAACATAGCTATTTGCATGTTGTTTCCCTCATTGGACTTTTTCTTTGAGGGAAGGGACTACTCTTTTTTTACTTTCTGTATCCTCAGCTCTTTGCTTTTTTTTTTTGGTTTTGGTTTTGTTTTGGGGGTTTTGGTGAGGCAATGAGGGTTAAGTGACTTGCCCAGGGTCACACAGCTAGTAAGTGTCAAGTGTCTTAGGCCGAATTTGAACTCAGGTACTCCTGAGTCCAGGGCCAGTGCTTTAGCCACTGTGCCACCTAGCTGCCAAGAACCTATGATTTCTTAAAATTCAATTTTATTTTCAGTTCTGAATTCTCTCCTTCACTTACTTCCCTCCTCCTTCCTCCATTGAGAATGAAAAACAAAACCCATAACAAATATGTAGAGCTAAGCAAAACAAATGCCTGTATTAGACATGTTTTGTATATGTGTGCGTTTGTGTATCTGTATGTGTGCACGTGTGCGAGCACACATGCGTGCTCCCTTGAGCTCTGACTCCATCAGATCTCTATCTGGATGTGGATAGCATATTTCATCCTGTTTCATCTAGAATTAGGGTTTGTTGGTGTGTTGATAAAATTAGGAACCTATGATTTTATGGATAATAGTCAACCACATCCTGAGAGGCAAAAGACTCTGAGCACAGGTCCTATTGAAAGGTAAAGTAACTGGACAACAGAGGCATTTGCCATTCTTCCAAAAAATGTGAAGACAAAGCCCTCCTCAGTACATAAGCTACTAGTTTCTGTTTCCCAGGGAATTTGTAAAGGGCCCAGCTCCTTGGGGAATTTAAATGCATCAAGCCAAGTGAGTCCCTTGGGCCCTGATATTTCTCTCAGTCCCAAGTATTAAGTGTAGGACAGATCATCCAGGGGATTTGTAAAGCTAAAGGGGGTTAGGAAAATCATCTGAATTAGCGCATTGTCAGTGCTTGGCCCAATTACACCCAAAGAAGACATGGCTCCTTGATCCCCAAAAGGGGTTTTAAAAAAAAGTAAGATGGGTAGTGTTGCTATCTTGTTTTATTTTACTTTTTATTAGTTAACTTTTCATGTGGTTGTGCCTTGCCTCCCCAAATGGCCAGCACCTTAAGAACAGAGACCGTGTTTTATTCATCTTTGTAGCTTCAAGTAGCGGCCATAATAGTGCCTTGAACATTTTTACAGTTTTTACAGAAATATGATGTGGACCAAGTTCAGGAATGAGGGAAATAACTATCTGTTGGCTTGCCCCACTCCCTCCTGGGCTGGTCATATGTTCCGTAAAAAACAAACAAACAAACAAACAAACCCAAAGCAATGAATCTTTACTTTCTGTTGGGGAAAAAGTCGCTTGGATTTGTTGTCTCATTGGGGGCATTTCCTTAGCTCCTCTGCCCATAGGACAAACATCATAAGGACTCAATAAATATTTGTTGATTGATTACACCAAGCACAGTACTTTGCACATAGTAGGCATTAGTAAATGTTTGTTCAATTGAACTGATGATGGCCCACATGGCAACATGGAGAGGAAGGCTGACCCCTTCCACAAATGTCTTTTCTTATAGTCCTCTGGTGTGGACATGTTTGGGGGGGGAAAACCCAACCTCACTGAATGAGAAGAGGGACTAGTGCTACCTCGACTCTTCCTACTGTTTCCCAATGATAAAACATCTAGAATTGTGGGTGAAGATTCTGGAGTGTGAGTGGAGGTTATGCTCTAAAGTGCTCCTGTGCAGAAAAGGGCTCAACCCCACTGCCCTCCTACAACTCCTCTCTGCTGGGATTCTGTGTTATACTTCCTATAATAATAATAACAGCTTGATAAGGCTGTTTTTAAGGTTTTCATGTTAACTCATTTTATTCATCCAATAATCCTGTGAGGTAGGTGCTCTGATTAACCCTAACCCATTTTACAAAGGAGGAAACTGAGGCATCCAGAGGTTTAGTGACTTATCCACGATCATACAACTAATAAGTACCTGATGTAGGAATTCCAACTTAGATCTTCTTGACACCAAGACCTGGGCTCTATCCACTGTGCCACCTACACAATCTAGTTTCAATGCGATTCTGGGCCAAGCTTCTTTGGCTCCCTGTTCCACTCAGCTGAGCCAGCTCTTCTTGGCAACATGCTTCTCATTGGGCCAAGTCCTCCATTTTTACTTTGGCAATTAATTACACTTAGCATTTCCTGGGGACAAATAAGTCATTTCTTCCTATACTGCAGGTATGGAGACACCCAAACTCAAAGATTTGGCCCTAATACTGATATGTTTTCCCCTTCCCTCAACCACCTCTCCCCCAAATTATCCAGCCACACCATTGCCCGCCACCTGTGAGCCAGAGGCTTAAGTTAAGCACACTGATAGGAAAAAGAGAATGAGGTGATCAGAAGTCCAATCTAGATGTTGAAGAGGTCCTTAAAACAAGATGTCACGGACAATTCAAAGGTAGCCATCCACACGGTAGACATGGGAACTAGGAGAGGGAGGGAGGAGTTATCAGAATTTACTAGACTAGAGCAGGAAGGGTTTCTTCCCAGCTGTTGCAGGCTGTGAATCTTAGTGCTATCAATTCTTTCCCTCTGCTGTTACTATGCAGTCTCTCTCACTGGATTCTGAATCAAAAACCCAGAGTATGAATATTGCCTGTACTATTTGTGTAAACTTTGCAAACTGCTCTACCTCTCAGCCTCAGTTTCCTCATCTGCAAAAATGAAGGGGTTGGTCTTGATGGTCTCTAATGATATCCAGATCCTATAGTCTCATTATTAAGGCTGAAATAAAGAAAAAGAATGTTCAGCCTATTTATGAAATATGTTCATATTTTTATTCCTAAAGTCAATGGAATAATCTGGCTTCATTCCGGACACTAGTAAATAAAAGTATATTTACATTTTCCCTGTGAGTTCCTTTATTTATATGGAGGGGCCAGATTCAACACACACATTTTCTTTTTGCAGGGAAATGAAGGTTAAGTGACTTGCCCAGGGTCACACAGCTAGTAAGTGTCAAGTGTCTGAGGCTGGATTTGAACTCAGGTCCTCCTGAATCCAGGGCCAGTGCTTTATCCACTGTGCCACCTAGCTGCCCCAACACACATTTTTACTTATTCATTGATACCTATAGTCTAGTCCACAAGCATTTAAGAATCTTAACATGCCAGGCACGTGCTAAACAATGAGAATACAAAGAAAGGCAAAAGACAGGTAGTTAGGTGGCAAGTCACTTAACCCTCACAGCCCTGCAAAAAAGGAAAAGAAAAAAAAAAAGATCCTCTTAAGAAAGGCAAAAGACAGTCCCTGCTGTAGAGGAGTTTATAGTCTAATGGAGTCGATGACTGGCAAACAACTTGATATGAACAAGAGATAAACTGGATAAACTGGAGCTAATCAACAGAGGGAAGGCTCTTGCATGAAGGGAAGTCAGGAAAGGCTTCTTGAAGAAGTGAGGTTTTATCTGGGACTTGAAGGAAGTCAAGAGTGAAGATAAGGACAAAGAATTTCAGTTGTGGGGTGGTAGCAGTGAAAATAAAACAGAAGATACTAAACAATTAACCTTGAAAATAGAAACATAAACAGAAGTACTATTTACAAATTTCCTTGTTAGTCCCCTACTGTAGATGCTCGTCACCATGAGGACAAATCAATATGGCAGCTTCAAGGGAGTATGGTTGTATAAAAAGGGTGGCCTTGGGGTTAGGGTTGAATATGAATTCTACTACTGTGTCATCAGAAAGTCATTTATGTCTCTAAATCTCAATCATTTATAAAATGGGGATGATAATACATTGGCTACTGATCTTATAAAATTGTCATGAGGAAAGTGCCACATAGACCTTAAAAAAGGTATATAAATGTGAGTTATCACCATTACCCTGGAAAATACCTGCCCATACAGATTCAGCTAGAGGACAATAAGTCTGTCTGAAATGCAGGGAAAGCCATTTAACAGTAACAACCTCATTCCATAATGCATTCCATAATGCACAATTATTCTCTACTTGGCACTCTCCCATTTTAACAATTGTGTGTGTGTGTGTGTGTGTGTGTGTGTGTGTGTGTGCACGCGCAAGCACAACAAGTCAGGCGTTTTCTACCCCCCCAAAATATATCTATATATAAATATATAGATAAATATATATATAAATATATAGATATATAGATATGTATGTATAGATATATGTGTGTGTATATTATAGGTATATGTGTGTGTATATGTATATGTGTATTCTTAAGGGCTAAAATTCTAGCTAGTCTGTCTCAAATATCCAATGAGTGGTCGCCAATAAATTATAAGCTTTAGCAAGAGTTAGAGTTTTAAGCTTTTATTAAGGAGAATAAGAATTTTGGTAAAGAGAGAGAAAGGCCTAGATTCCTATCTGTTAAAGGGAGAGCACATTTCTAGCTCCGCTCTCCACCAGAGTCCAAAGGAAAGACCGTGAGACCGAGCGCCAGTCTCTTCCTTCCTCCTCCCACTAGCCCGCGTCACTTCCTGACGCCAAAGAAAAGACTCCTGGTCTTGCCCTCAAAGGCCTTCGCTTCATGGGTGGAACTTTTCTACAGTAAGTCTCCAGCAGGTGGCATCATTCCAATTGTTACAGTATACATATACATATATCTATATGTCTATATATAGACATATACATCTATCCATATATACACACAGAAATACATAGAAGAATAGAATACATTAATTCACAATTAACATTAACTCTGTTTCTCCTGAAAATAAACCAAGGTAGATACCCACTAACTCAGATTCAGCTCCAGTGGCCTAACTGGCAAGGCGGATTTTTTACTCCAATTCCACAAAGCAATCTGTTTGATGAATGAAAAAGGGCTCAAGGCATATTTATTTTTCAAAGGAAGCTGGGTCCTATCTATCTTGTTGGTCAAGTTGCCTAAGGAAGAACGGACACTGTTCATTGGCGATACAGTATCCTAGACCGTTCTCATTCATGTGTCACCCAGCCATAAAAGTGACAAGAAAATAAGGTCTCAGCCAAGGGACTGGACTGTCAACTCTTTTTTTTTTAATGCTCCCTCACCCTTCCCCAAAATAACTCAGGCGGAGCTCTATTTATATCACCCAAGTGTAAAATGAAAACTGGCCCATTTCTGAACAGAAAGCTGAAAGCCTACAACCCTCCCCGCCCCCCTCCCCACCCTAGTCCATACTCTACATCCTTGAATTCCAGAGTTCCCCAAATGAAAAGAAAGATGAGATGCTGGAGGAATTCCAAGGCTTTTAACAACCCACTTAATGAAAACCCCCATTAGAATGCATGACAAGGGCGGCCACCATTATTAGTAGTCATCATAGAGCAGTCATTTGCTGAATGTGCCAAAAAAAGAAGAGGGTGGGGTGAGAGGGGGATGGGGAATAATTGATCAGTGACCACAGTACTTATGTTTCGAAAATATATTTCCCAAGGTCCTTAGGGAAATTAGGACCACCCTTATCCAAGTTCTGTCAACAAGGACTTCTTCCTGTTTTCTTTTTTGCTCCCTTAAGGAATTGTGGCGCCCCCCAGGCATTAGGGAGACAAGAGTGGAACCAACCAACACAGGATTTAGAATCAGAAGGCCCTGGGTTCAAGTCCTGATGCTAACATTTCCTGGCTCTATGTTCTTAGACAAATGACTTCATTTCTCTGACATCAAGTTCCCTCACCCTTAGAGGGGGGCAGGGAACTACAGTTCTTGCCAGGCTTACCTTACAGGGGTGTTACAAAACAAGTAAACCCCTCAAGTGCTAGGAAAAGGGGGTAATTACTATATGAGGTGACTATCTGTTCTAACACAAAAAGTCCAACAGCCAGAGTCCATGAAGTTCCTTCGCCCCAGGCTTCCCTAACATTTGCCTTCAGAGTGCTTATGAATTAACTTGTTCTGACTGGCCCCAGAATTGTAAAACACTTAGCACAGTGCCTGGCACATAGTAAGACCATAGAAATGTTAGCTATATTGGCTATCACGATAATTATTATTAACTAGGAACGATGGGTAGAAAAGGCACAGAGGAACAAACCCCTTTCTTAGAGCCTGGTTTAGAATCCCACTGTTGACACTGACCACCTGTGGTTGTGGGGAAATCTGTTAACCTCCCCAGCCTCAGTTTTTCCATCTACAAAATGAGGGAGTAATATTAGACAGCCTCTGAGGCCTCTTTCTGCTCCAGAGTGATGATCCTATGATTTTTGCCAGGTAGGAGGGGAGACAAAATTCTCCCCAATAACTCTAGCGTTAAGTTCCTCGACAAGGATTGTTTTTCATTCAGTCTTCATGTGGACAAAGCCTTGCACAAAGTTGGCGCTTAATAAATGTTTGCCAGATTGGACTGGATTAGAGTGAATTAGTTTATCAGCTCAATTTCCCCTAAGAAGCAGGTTGGGGGGGGGGGTGGAGGAGGCACCCATAGGGAGCCATGGGAACTGAAAGACGTGAAAGGAGGCGGGGTCGGGCAGAGGGTGCTGAAGACAGATCGAGTTCACAATTTTCCCAAGGCCTGCACTCTAGGGCTTTCCTGCCCTGTCCTCTGACCCTGCTGTACAAACTGTGCCTTTCTTTAAAAATCAAAACAAACAAAACCCAATATTAAATCCCAGTCCATAGTAGTGACAGAAAGAAAAAAAAATCTCAGTACTGATCACCCAGGTGGGGAAGAATGAAATCTCTGCCGAGTTGCAGCCATATGCACGCCAGCCAGGCAACACCTGATCTCATTACTCCAGCAGAGCCTCGACCCACCTGGTCATTTTAAATAGACATCTAATTGTATCCATTTACCTTACCTCAGATAGGGACAAATTAACCCCTAAATTAAACAGTCTAATGGCCACATGTTTCTCCCCTAAATTACCACAAATCCAGACTTTTAAAAATTTATTTCAATTTTTATCTTAGGGGAGGGAAATCCTATTTATACAGTGATGTGATACTGATACCTCTCTGACAATACATTGTCCAGTAGGCAAAGTTCTTTCCTAATCCTTTTCAAGCTGTAATATGTATACATTAGAATGTGTGAGGAGTGTGAGTGTGTGTGTGTGTGTGTGTGTCTGTCTGTCTGTCTGTCTGTCTGTCTGTCCCAGCAAGGAGACTGGTCAACAAAACCAAGAGGTCCTGGAATTTGTATTTTGTACTCCTCTATCTGCCTTGTCCCTTTTAGACAATGTATTGCAGGACCCAGGCCTTCCAAGTCTAGTTCTCTTTTCTTCAGACTGGCCCGATTGCCCAGGGCTTTGCTCACTCAGCTGCTATCACATGTGGAAACTAAACCTTCATTCAAGGTTTAGAGCAGAAGTTTTGAAGACCCAAAGGAGTGACTTTGTAATGGTGGATGGCCATTGAGGCATTCGTGGGGAGAAAATTAGGGACAGGGGTGCTTTCTGGTCTCCACAAATTACTTCATGAGCAGCAGCTACTTACTCTGTCTTCAGCCTTGATTCCCTTCCACTGCCCAACTACATACATAGAATACCCACCTCGGATCCCCTCTAAACCGTAGCAATCATCACCTCTACCCTCTACCCACCAGGTACCAATCTGCAAAGATAAGAGCTAAGGAATCATAATGCACCAAGGGCACCTTCATGATACCTCCAAGTGTAATTCATGAAACCAAAAATGAGACCCATGACCTCTCATCAGTTGTGCCCAGACTCAGGATACTGCAAAAACAAAAATAACATGAAATTCAAAGTTCTGTGGGAAATCTTACACAAAGATGCTGTTTTCACACATCACCTTCCCCCCAGTCACAGATGATAAGATGAGAAGTGGACTTCACAAAAAACTGGGCCATAAAAACAGCACAAATACAGGACAGAAAGAAGCCCACATGGGAAGTGCACAACCCAATACCCTGCAATGGCACTTTCCTCTGAAGTCTACAACATGAAGGCAAGTAGCTATCTCCCTGGACCTTGGAAGGAAAGGCATTTGGGGGATGAGGGGACTGCCAGAAATCACAGCTCACAAAGAGAGCCCTAGAGACTCCAGGAACTTGCCTGCTCTCTCCTGTCACTGGAACAGCTGTCCCCTCCATCTCTTCTCCACTCCCCCCCTCCCCAAGAACCCTCAGCCATCAGAGCCCTGAGGGCCCAGCAGAGAAGTCCAGGGAGCAGGCAGCAGCTGCTTTCCTTTATGGGGGATTATTATGCTCTGTTGCTACTTCCATATGGATGGTTGGAGAGGATTTGGGAGAGAAGAAAGGAAAGAGGAACGAAAGAGGGCAGGAGATGGTTTTTGAACAATCCTACATCAGAGCTGCTCCCTGCCCATCTACAGGAGGTCACGCAGGCACGTGTGCACCCAGACCCACGGGAATCAGGACACACACTTTTACACACAATGTGCAAACGCATGTAAACATATTGTACACAACACCACACGCACGTGCGCGCACACGCATAACACAGACACACAGGCACCCGCACATCTACACTCCAGGCACAGCGCGGGTCCCCGGAGACTTGGTTCTTTCAAGGCCTCAGAGAAACGCTGCTCTGGGCAAGGGGGTCACCCCGGGATGCTACTCTAGCACCCATACTCTCCTCCCAGCCCAGGCTGAACACACACAGCTCACCCCTCCTTTCTTAGCCGGCGGGGGAGGGGGGAGGATGAAAGGAGGGAAGGAGAGGAGGGAACCTAGAACTTCTCCAACCATCCACCCTCCCGCGCCCCTAAACCTAAATAAATCCCGACTCTCAGGGGTGGGGCAAGGCTGGGCTGAAGCGGCAGATGGGGGTGGGGGGTTGAACCTCTTCTCTCGATTTCCACTTTCCCCCAACCCCCCACCCCAACCCCCGCCCCAGCCGTCAGGAGCCAGTATCCGAGTCGGCCACAGCATCCCTCCCTCCCCAACCCCGGGGCCAAGGGCGGGGACGCGGAGGACTGGAGAGGGAGCTGAGGACTGGGAATGCAGGACCCTCAGGTGTTCCGCCTCAGCTGCGGGGTCCCCCGATCCCCACCGGCTCGGCTCAGGGAAGCCGAGGCCGTGCCTTTCCTCCCCTGCCCTGCCCTCCCCTGGCTTCTTACCTCGCAGCCCGCGGGGAGGCGGAGACGCGGAGACGGCGGCTCCTCCACAGGTGCCCGGGAGGCTGCAGCCCAGGCAAGATGGAGCCGGGGGCAGGGGGATGGAGAGGATGTGGGGGTGGAGGAGAAGAGAGACTGAAGCTAATCCTGGAGCCCCAGACAGGGCCGCCCGCCGCCGCGCCGCCACCGCAACTCAGCCCTCCTGGGACTGAGCTGGGAGGTGGGGCCGGGCCAGGACGGGCTGGCGGCAGCAGAGGGAGGAGGGGAAGGGGAGGGGGCAGAGGGGAGGAGGGGGGAAAGGAGAGGAGGGGGCGGGGAGTCGGGCCCGGGGCCGCCCACTGCCGCCTCACCTGGGGCCCCGCCCCCTGCCCTCTCTTCTCTCCCGAGGCCCCCACTCCCGCCCTGCCCTCTGTCCGCCACTGCCCCCTGCCCCTGCCCCCTTCGCCCCTTCTTCAGCAGCCCCGCCCCGCCTCCTTCCCTACTTACCCTGGCCTCGCTTTTCCCTGTCCATCACTGTCCCCTTCCCCTCCCCTTCCCCTTCTCCGTCCCCCTCCCCCTCCCATCTGCCTGCTAATGCCAGAGCCCCCCAGCTCCCAGGGAGGGTCGGTGCGGACTGGACTCAGCACAAACCCCGCACCCTGACTCTCGGTGCTTCCTCTAAAAGACCTGAAACCGTGCTCGGTCCTCGTCCTCGTCCTCCCTGCCGGCCCCCCATCACCCAGTCCTGGGCCTTCCCAGGCACTGGGAGTCCTGCATCCCCCAAGGAGTTACACCGGCTGCTAAACCCGGAAAGCAGCACTCCCCGATCGCCTGGGAAGCAGGGCGGGGTCTGTCACTCCCCAGGCTGTTTGCGGGGAACCTGCAGCCGGTGGAACTGCCCACCCGCTGGGGCCTTCCAGGTCTCAACGAGGAAACCCGGCTGCCTCGGAGCTGCCAGGGCTTCTCCTTTGCTGGAAGGAGAAAGACGATCATCAATTAATCAAGCAGTGTTTACCCAGTGCTGCCCTGCCATCATCCACCAAGTAGATGTAAGGGTGTGTGCCGCCCAGCCAAAAGGCTCCAGGCAGGAAACCTGAGTTACTTACGGGGAGAGCCAAAGCAAGGCCTTGAAACCTTTGGGTACACCCCTCTTTATTAGAAAAAAAAGAAAGTAGAAAAGTGGCAAAAGATGAAATATGTTCTGGTGGAGGGGAGGGAGTACCCATACCGATGATGGGTTAGCCTAAGACAGATTGAAGTATATTTACTGAGCGTCTGCTGTGTCAGCCTCGTCTCTGTTAAAAGCGGGGAAGGGGGGGGGGGCTGCTGTTTGGATGGGCCTGAGGAGATATCATTAAGTATAAATCAACAAGTATTTATTACTATGTGCCAGGCACTGGGACTAAGGACAGATGATATAACTACAAACAAGAGGAAACACAGTCCCTGCATTCAAGACTATTGCATTTTGATGGCTGAGGACAACACATTAAAAAAGGAACTAAGGGGGCAGCTAGGTGGCAAAGTGGATAAAGCACAGGCCCTGGATTCAGGTGGACCTGAGTTCAAATCCAGCCTCAGACACTTGACACTTACTAGCTGTGTGACCCTGGGCAAGTCACTTAACCCTCATTGCCCCGAGGAAAAAAAAAAGGAACTAAAAAGGGGGAGGCAGGGAAGGTACTTTTAGGGCAAAGCAGCAGTCCAGAGAATAAAGGATGACTGGTCTAGACCCTTCCTTAAATGGGGGTTCCTGGAGGAACTCACCAGTGGGGAAAAGGGACCCGAAGGGGCAGAGGGAGAAGGCAGTTGGAGCATGGTGGCAAATCTAAGACAAGAGTCTGCCCTCAAGGGGCTAACATTCTAGCAGGAGGAAAAAGACAGGCACAAGGGTAATCATCAAATGGATCCAGAAAACACTAGGCACTAGGAGCATGAAGGAGGTTCTCACGTGAGCTGGCTGACCTTAAAAGGTTTAAAGAATGTAGAATATGAGCAGAGACTGAAAAGCTGCCTAGGAATTAGAGAAGAGCTGACACTTATAAAACTATTCTCACAATTACTGTGTAGATGGTACAAAGTGTTATTATCCCCAATTTTTCAAATTTGGTCCTTATACCTTGATTCAGTATAAGGAACTCCTAGTGGGGAAACTCCCTGTACTGATGCTCATATGCAACTAATTTGCAATTTATACTGTTGTCTCTGGGCATAGTTGTCACTGTGTCACACAAGAGTCACTAGAACCAGGTCTTCCTAACTATTTGAGAGATGCTGCCAGTCCTTTCACCTCCATTTTACAGATGAGGAAACTGAGGCTCAGAGAGAGTGAGTGGTTTACTCACAGCTACACCCTTACATCTACCTGATTTAAAGTTGGAACATTTGCTTCTCAGCAATATGATGATCCAAGACAATTCCAAAGGACTCATGATAGAAAATGTTGTCCACATCCAGAAAAAAAGAACTGTGGGATCTGAATGCAGATTGAACCATAATGTTTCTACTTTTTTTTTCTTTTTTGAAGTTTTTCCCTTTTGTTCTGATTCTTTTTTCACAACATGACTAATGTAGAAATATGTTTAATGTGATTGTACATATGTAACCTATAGGGGGCAGGTAGGTGGCGCAATGGATAAAGCACTGGCCCTGGATTCAGGGGGACCTGAGTTCAAATTTGGCCTCAAGCACTTGACACTTACTGGCTGTGTGACCCTGGGCAAGTCACTTAACCCTCATTGCCCAGCAAAAACAAAACAAAACAAAACAAAACAAACCCTTATAAACTGATTTTTTAAAACCCCATATATAACCTATACCAGATTGCTTTCTGTCTTGGGGAGGAAGGAGGGAAGAGAAGAAGGAGGGAAAGGAGGGAGAAAAATTTGGAACTCAAAATCTTTTAAAAACAAATGTTGATGGGGCAGCTAGGTGGCTCAGTGGATAAAGCACCAGCCTTGAATTCAGGAGGATCTGAATTCAAATCCAGCCTCAGACACCTTGACACTTACTAGCTGTGTGACCCTGTGCAAGTCACTTAACCCTCATTGCCCTGAAAAAAGAAAAGAAAAAAAATGTTGAAAACTACCTTTACATGTATCTGGAGATAATAAAATACTTTTGGGGGGGGGTGAATGCAGGGCCGGTGCTTTATTCACTGTGCCACCTAGCTGCCCATAAAATACTTTTAAGATTAAAAAAAAAAGAAGGAAAAAAAGAAAAACAAAAGATTCTATTACACACACACACACACACAAAGTTGGAGCTTTTGAATCCAAACCTATTGTTCTTTCAACTACATCAGGCTGTATCAAAAGCTATAATCCCCACCACCAAGAAGTTCCAGTCAATGAAATCAGTCAGGGATGTGCTGGTAAATGTGGGGTGGGGTTGGGGTTGGGGGGTGGAATGTACCTTGGTCACATACTTTTAAGTTTAACCTGCATTATTTATTTAAAAAAAATTTTTTTTTGTGGGGCAATGAGGGTTAAGCGACTTGCCCAGGGTCACACAGCTAGTGTCAAGTATCTGAGATTGGATTTGAACTCAGGTCCTCCTGAATCTAAGGCCTGTGCTTTATCCACTGTGCCACCTAGCTGCCCCTTAACCTGCCTTATTAGCCTTTTCCCTATTACCTTGTTAAGTCTTACCAATCAACAAAACAATAAATCAAGCCCTGATTTGTAGCATTTTGCCAATTTCCAAGGTATAAGTGCTCATACTGAAAATTTAACAATTAGTTCCCTCCAGCCCCTATCAGCTGGCTCCATCCAGCACACCATTGAGCATCGGTAATAGGGAATTTCTTCACTGGACACTGTTGTCATTGTATTGTGCAGGAGTCAGGTTTTCTCTAATTCCTAGTCACCTTTCCATTTTCAAAGAAGTCCTGATTCCCGTGGGTCTGGGTGCACACGTGCCTGCGTGACCTCCTGCAGATGGGCAGGGAGCAGCTCTGATGTAGGATTGTTCAAAAACCATCTCCTGCCCTCTTTCGTTCCTCTTTCCTTTCTTCTCTCCCAAATCCTCTCCAACCATCCATATGGAAGTAGCAACAGAGCATAATAATCCCCCATAAAGGAAAGCAGCTGCTGCCTGCTCCCTGGACTTCTCTGCTGGGCCCTCAGGGCTCTGATGGCTGAGGGTTCTTGGGGAGGGGGGGAGTGGAGAAGAGATGGAGGGGACAGCTGTTCCAGTGACAGGAGAGAGCAGGCAAGTTCCTGGAGTCTCTAGGGCTCTCTTTGTGAGCTGTGATTTCTGGCAGTCCCCTCATCCCCCAAATGCCTTTCCTTCCAAGGTCCAGGGAGATAGCTACTTGCCTTCATGTTGTAGACTTCAGAGGAAAGTGCCATTGCAGGGTATTGGGTTGTGCACTTCCCATGTGGGCTTCTTTCTGTCCTGTATTTGTGCTGTTTTTATGGCCCAGTTTTTTGTGAAGTCCACTTCTCATCTTATCATCTGTGACTGGGGGGAAGGTGATGTGTGAAAACAGCATCTTTGTGTAAGATTTCCCATAGAACTTTCGATTTCATGTTATCTTTGTTTTTGCAGTATCAGGAATGGCTTCTTGAAAGAGGGGACATTGAAGCAGGTCCTTGAAAAGAGCTAGAAATTCCATGAAGCAGAGATTGGGAAGAGAGACGTGGCGGGAATGAGTTCCAGGGTTCCCCTCACAAGTAGTAAGTGGGACACAGATGCTGATTCAGCAAAGGAGCCAAGAATAAGCCATCAGGGCAGAGGAGGACCAGGAGACAGCAAGGTAACAAAACCCAGGGAGAAATGAAAAGGACTGAGTGGTCAACTGTATCAAATACTACTCTGTGTTGAAAGAGGTGAAGGATTCTAAGGAATGGTTGAGGAGGCAATATATTCTTGACACAGAGAACCACTTTTGCAGTGTCACGGATGGAAAGCAGGAAGTAGGCCACTTTGGTTAGAACACAGAGTGTGGTAAGTGATCAGTCTTAAAAGATAGGCTAGAGCCAGGATATGTTGAGCTTTAAATGGCAAAGGGGTTTGTATTTTTTTGTTTGTGTGTGTGTTTGGGTTTTTTTGTGTGTGAGAGACAATTGGGGTTAAGTGACTTGCCCAGGGTCACACAGCTAGTAAGTGTTAAGTGTCTGAGGCCGGATTTGAACTCAGGTCCTCCTGAATCCAGGACCAGTGCTCTATCCACTGTGCCACCTAGCTGCCCCAAGGGGTTTGTATTTTCTTAAAGGCAATAGGGATGAGGGCAGCTGGGTGGTGCAGTGGATAAGGCACCAGCCCTGGATTCAGGAGGACCTGAGTTCAAATCCGGCCTCAGATACTTAACACTTACTAGCTGTGTGACCCTGGGCAAGTCACTTAACACTCACTGCCCCACCCAAAAAAATTTATAAAGGCAATAGAGAATTGTGACAGCTTCTTGAGCAGTGAAGGGCATAGTAGGCACTTAACAAATATTTCTTGACTGAAGTGACCAAGCCAGGCCTGTCCTTTAGGAATAACAGTCTGACAATTATATGGAGCATGGATGAGAGGTGGGAGATCAAAGGCAGAGAGAGCAGTTATTAAGCTGTTGAAATAGTTCAGGCAAGAGGTCATGAGGGCTGGACTAGGTAGAGAGAAGGGAACATGTGTAATAGATGTTATGAAGGTAGAATCAGTAAGACTTATCAGCTAATTGGATAGGGAAGATGGGGAAAGGGAAGAGGTGAGGGTGACTCCCAAGTTTTGCCAACGTGGGTGCCTAGGAAGGATGGTGGTACCCTGGATAACAACAGGGAACTTAGGAAGAAGGTAGGTTTTTTGTTTTTGTTTTTTTTAAATACATCTTTATTTTCACTAACTTCTTCTTTTTTTTTTTTTGATGGGGCAATGAAGGTTGAATGACTTGCCCAGGGTCACACAGCTGCTGTCGAGTGTCTGAGTCCGGATTTGAACTCAGGTCCTCCTGAATCCCTAGGGGGCAGCTAGGTTGTGCAGTAGATAGAGCACCGGCCCTGGATTCAGAAGGTAGGTTTTGAGAGAAAAAATGAGTCCTATAGGTATCTGTTGAGTTTGAGATGTCTAAGAACAGCCCAGTGGAGATGCTCAGCAGGCAATTCAATTGGTGACTTGTGACTGTAACTCAAGAAAGGGATGGGAGCTAGATGTGTAAATCTGGGAGTCATTTGTATAAAGATTAAATCTGAACCTAGGGGAGCTAATGGGATCACTCGGGGAGATAGTGTAGAGAAAGAAGAGAAGAGGATTTAGGACAGGGTCTTGGAGGGAGGCAGGGGAGGTAGCCATACTGTGTGGATGAGAAGAGGGTGATAATATAGTAAGGGAGAATGAAAAGGAGTGGTCAGATAGTGACAAGGAGAAACAAGAAAGAGCAGTGTCTTGAACGTCAAGGGAGGAGAAACTGTCCAGGAGTAAAGGACAGTTGACCATGTCAAGTATTGGTAAGGGCTCAATTAGAATAAAGATAAAGAAAGGGCCATTAGACTTGGCAGTTGAGAAAGTATCAGCAATCTGGTTATTAGAGACAACTGCTCTGGTTGAACAGTGAGTATGGAAACCAGACTACAAGGCATGGAGAAGGAAATGGAGGCAAATGTACAGTTTTGCCTACAAAAGAGTAGAAAAAATATCTGTATGGAGAGTCTGGGTCAGGGGAAGGTTGTTGTTTTTTTTTTAAGGAAAGGGAGGCAGCAAGAAAAGTAAGCATGTTTGTAGGAATTGGGGAAGGTGTGAATCATTAAGAATGAAAATGTTGATATCCTCTTATCCAGCAACTTCATACTGGACACCAAGGAGAGGAATGACAGAAGGAAAAGTCCTTCGTGTAGCAAAATATTCATAGCAGCCTTTTTTTTTTTTTTTGTGGTAGCAGGAAACTGGAAACAAAGTGTATGCTCACTGATTGTGTTTAGTGCTATGCCTAACACAGAGTCAGCACTTAATAAATGTTGATTGATTGGGGAATGTTTGAACAATTTGTGATAAGCATGGAATGGAATATTGTTGTGCTCTAAGAAGCTCTGAATATGAGTTTGAGATACATGGAAAGACCTATATGAATTGATCTAGAAGAGAGAAAGCAGAATCAGAACAGTATACACAATGAGTCCAATAATGTAAATGAAAACTTTGCTACAAGACAAGAGAATTCAGCTTAAATGTTGTGATCAGGCTTGGATCAGATAATGTAACATCCCTCCTCTGAGTAAAGAGATGGTATATATGGGATCAGAAAGTTACATACATTGTATACAGATATGGTTGCTGTGTCAATTGGTTTTGCTTACTGTTTTTCTTTGTTGCAAGGGAGGATTTCATAGAGAGGAGAGAGGTATTGGGAAGGTGAAAATGTGGATGAGAGCTGTATTAGATTGGGAGCCCCGCCTTGTTGGGTGATAACCTCCACAGCAGTTAGATTACAAATCTATTCTTGCAGTACAAGGTGAAACCTCCTAACAATTTGAACTGTCCAACAGTGAATTGTAAAAAACAAAAGAGGCCAGTTCTTTAAAATAAAGAAAATTAATCTATTGGCTTCCATCCTCTCGCTGACCTGGGGATTCCTCTTCGGAATGAGAGACAAGTGGGCACCAGAAGTATTTCTTGTCCCTTTGCTTCCGTGATTTATCACAGGGAGTTTCCACCCCAAGTCCTCAAACAGTTGTGTGTTACTTTCTTCACTAAATATCTTATTTGGCTGATTTTGACTCTGTCAAAATAGGAGCCAGAGACAGTCTCAATGGATGGGCAATTATCCCTTACCCACACCAGTAAATATTTGTTGAATAAATGAGTGAATAAGTAGGGAAATGGGCTCATAATGTCACAGAATGTCAGTGATGGAAAATACTTTGGATGCCATCTGTCCCAGTCCATTCCTAAACAAGAAACCTCTCCACAACATCCTCAATACATGGACATTGAACCTTTGTTCAAAGACATCAAGTGAGGGGAAACTCACTGTTTTTTGAAGTAATCTATTACTCCACTTTGGCACAGCTCTAATTGTTGTAAGATTCCTTCTCCACCCCTTCCTTACATCAAGTTTAAATTTGCCTCCTCATCTTCTACCCATCATTCTTTTTTTGTGGGACAGTGAGGGTTAAGTGACTTGCCCAGGGTCACACAGCTAGTGAGTGTCAAGTGTCTGAGGCCGGATTTGAACTCAGGTCCTCCTGAATCTAGGGCCGGAGCTTTATCCACCTAGCTGCCCTCTACCCATCACTCTTTTCTTTCTCTCTCTCTTTCTTTCTTTCTTTCTCTCTCTTTTTCTTTCTTTCTTTCTCTCTCTCTCTCTTTCTTTCTTTCTTTCTTGATGAGGCAATTGGGGTTAAGTGACTTGCCCAGGGTCACACAGCTAGTAACTGTCAAGTGTCTGAGGCCAGATTTGAACTCAGGTCCTCCTGAATCCAGAGCCAGTGCTTTATCCACTGTGCCACCTAGCTGCCCCCTACCCATCACTCTTAATGATGCCCTTTGGGACCCAATAGAACAAGTTAATCCCTCCACCATGTGACAGTCCTTCAAATATCTGAATATTGTCATCATGTAACACTGCAGCCTTCTTTTCTTCAGATGAAACATCCACAATTCCTTCAACATATGACAGAAATGCAAAGTTCCTCACCAACCTGGTTGCTCTCTTCTGAATGTTAAACTATATAGTTAAACTATGTCCTTCCTAAATGGTGACTCCCAGAACCAAATAAAATATTCCAAATGTGTTTTGATCAGAGCAGAGTTGAGTAGAAATGTTACCTTCTTAGTCTTAGACATTATGGTTCTCTTAAAGCCTAAGCTTACATTAGTTTTGGTTTTGGTTTTGGTTTTGATTTCTAGACTTTTTTTTTTTTGGTAACCACATCACATTACTGACTCATGTTGACTTTGATGTCCACCAAAACCCCCAGATCTTCCTCATTGTTGTCTAACCATGCCTCTTCTATCTTGGACTTTTGAAGCATATTTATTAAACCAAAATGTAAAACTTTGCATTTATATCTTCTATCATCTTGTGTGATTCAGCATAATGTTCTTGTCTGGTAAGATTTTTGTGAGTCCTGACTCATTCGGTGAGTTGCCTTTCCCTACAAGATTTGTGTTATCTGCAAATTTAATAATATATTTGATATCTAGATATGGATATATCTGATATAGCTATATCTCTATATATTCAAGACATTGGTCAAAATGACCAAAAGCACAGGCCCAAGCAGAGGTCTCAGGGACACTACACTGAAGATTTCCAGATTGACATGGAGCCATTACCTTCGAATTAGGAGATTTGCCCAGTTCTGAATCCCCTTAATTATACTATAATCTTTTTTTTTTTTTTGCAAGGCAATGGGGGTTAAGTGACTTGCCCAGGGTCACACAGCTAGTAAGTGTCAAATGTCTGAGGCCGGATCCAAACCCAGGTACTCCTGAATCCAGGGCCGGTGCTTTAACCACTGTGCCATCTAGCTGCCCCTATTATACTATAATCTGACACAAACCCTACCATCTCATCTAACATGAAACAGTGACTAACCTTGACTCTAAAGGTATGATAATGAAACATACCTCCCTCAATGGATCCAGAATGAAGCACAAATTGTTAAACATTATCAAGGTGTCATTGGGTTTTATTTAGCTGTACTTCTCTGTTGCAAGGGAGGGTTCTTTTTTTTTTTTTTTTGAGAGGAGGAAGGGTGTTATTTGAAAGTAACAAGTTTTTTAAAAAACAGAAGCATCAGGGGCAGCTAGGTGGCGCAGTGGATAGAGCACCGGCCCTGTAGTCAGGAGTACCTGAGTTCAAATCTGACCTCAGACACTTAACACTTACTAGCTGTGTGACCCTGGGCAAATCACTTAACCCCAATTGCCTCACTTAAAAAAACAAAACAAAAAAACCCATAAGCATGCATGAAACATTAATTTTAAAAGAACAGCATGAGAGAGACTTTGTCAATTACTTTGCTAAAACCTAGACAAACTCTACCTACAGCATTTCCCTGATCTACTGGTCTAGTCACTCTGTTTACAAAAAAGAGAGAGAGAAAAAGTAGGATAAGTTAAGCTGGTATGACCTGTTCTTGGTGAAACCATACTGCTTTGTGATCACTACTTTGTAATTTTTTATTTTTTATTTTTAAATTATGAAGTCGACAGACATCAACAGCCATGAACACTTCCTTATACAAAGAACAAAAAACTAGGACTATATATGACACTGAATCACTATTATGTATAGCTTGTTTTTGCAAAAGGGAGAGCTAACATTTATATATGATGCTTGGAGGTTTCAAAGTGCTTTACATATATTATCTTACTTGATTTAATCCAGTAGTTTCAACCTTGCCCTGCTTATCTCAGTTCTCTTGTGAACTTCCTTCAACTCTAGTCTCTATTAAAAAAAAAAATGTTTCACTGATGCTATTTTTTCTTTTCTTTTCTTTTCCTATCACTGTGGCCCCAAAGTTATATTTTCCTCCCCCCCCCAAAAAAACCGTAAAAGTTCTCCATTATTAGTAAATGTGTATAGTTTAACAAAATAAATTCACACCATGACTGTCTCAAAATGTATATCTCATTCTGTACCTATAGTCCATCACTTCTCTTCCAAGAGATGGAAAACATGGCACACTATTAGTTTTCTAGAGTCATTGCATTAATGAGAGTTCTTAAAATACAATTTTTTTCCCCTTTACAATGAAAGTCATAGTTGTATAAATCGTTCTTGCGATTCTCACTTCTCATTATATCGGTTCAGACAAATCCTCCCAGGTTGCTCTGAATTTGTCCCTTTCAGTCACTTCTCATTGCTCAATAATATTCCATTATATTAAATAGCAATTTATTCAGTCATTTCTCAGCTGATGAGTATCTACTTTGTTTCCAGAGCTTTGCTGCAACAAAAAAATGCTTCTCTAAATATTTTTGTGCCTCTGGGTCCTGACCTCTGGCTTTAATCTCTTTGGGGTATATGCCTAGTAGTAGTACTGCAGGGTCAAAGGATATGCAATTTAACCACTTCCTCTTCAAAATGTTCACTAACCAATCCTTTAATAATAGTTTTTAGATTTTTTCCCAAGACTTGAAGTCAAGTTCACTAGTTTACAATCCAATTAGAAAAATCCATTTGATCTCCCTCTCTCCTGCTTTAAAATATCAGAATATTTGCCCTTCTCTAGTCCTGCAATACTTCCCACATCTGCCACATATTTTCAAGATCATTAGCATTGACTCAGCATTTACATTTTCCATATCTTTTAGTACCAGGGGTCTAATTCATCAGGGACTAGTGACCTGAACCTGCCTATCAAAGACAGCCAAGTGTTCCTTTATATCTCCTTTCTTATTTTGGGCCCTGTTGACCATTTCTGTTCCATCCACTGAACTCCAGGGAACATTCTCCTTTGCATAAATGAAAACAGAAACCAAAGAGGACTTGAGTAGCAGTGCCTTCTCTCCATTGTCCATTATTATGGACCATCTCATTCCATTACCTATTCCTTCTGTGATCTTATATAACTTTTGGGGGGGGGGCAGGGCATTGGGGGTTAAGTGACTTGCCCAAGGTCACACAGCTAGTAAGTGTCAAGTGTCTGAGGCCGGATTTGAACTCAGGTCCTCCTGAATCCAGGGCCGGTGCTTTATCTACTGAGCCACCTAGCTGCCCCCTAAATATAACTTTTTTTTTTTAAAAAAATCCCTATTCCTTTTCATTTTCCTTGGATTTTCTTATCAGATTACTCAGCTCATTCTGAGCTTTAGTTTTCCTGACATTATTCTTGCATGACCAATTGTATCAGGCTTTGGTATTTATCCAAATTTACCTGACTGAGCTTTTGTCTTTGAAATGCCCTTTTAAAATTTAAGTTGGTAGGTGAATTCTCATGTTTGGTAGGAACAACAGCTACTAAGACTGGAATTTCCCTGCTATTTATGTGAGGCTAGTATCTTCCTAAAAGGGCAATGGAATGTCCTCAAAACTTAACTTGTCCAGGGGACCTCAAAGGAGCATCCCCTTCATATAAGACATAAAAAGCCCAGTACAGTGTCCAATAGGCACTCCTCAGGCTTGAGCATGTTTGACAAACTCATTGCTGCAGAGTGGATCGACCACACCTCACCTGGTGCAACTGAACTAATGTAGGCTTTCACAATCGATATTCAATAAAGGTCCATATCTTTAGGATTTCACAATTCACAATTCACCAAAAGGTGGAGAGAATACAAAGAAAGAGAATATAAAGTTTCATGGGGCATATCACTGGTTATGAAAAAGCAATTGTTTTGGTAAAGCAAAAGCCCATGTTATTGACTCTTTTACAACAAGATGTCTCTCATCCATTCATCAAAATCATTCAAGAATCCTTAAAAGTCAGAACAATAGCAATCACCATGTTCAAGGGTCTTCTGATCATAACCATTAGGTGAGGCATAAAACAGGAAGCTATATGCTCACCTGAAAGAGTTTGTTATTATAATGGAGGAATTGAAGAAGGATTCTCTGTGCGTCCAGAGGTTCCTCTTCACAGAGGAGACTGTGCTGCTTACATCTAGCCTCAGAATATTTCAGTCTTCTGGAAGACATCCATAACCATTTAAAATAATTTGACCTGGGGCAGCTAGGTGGTGCAGTGGATAGAGCACTGGCCCTGGAGTCAGGAGGACCTGAGTTCAAATCCGGCCTCAGACACTTGACACTTACTAGCTGTGTGACCCTGGGCAAGTCATTTAACCCCAAATGCCTCGCCAAAATAATAATAATAATAATAATAATAATAATTTTACCTAGGGTGGAGCCAAGAAGGCACTGTAAAAGGAAGAAGCACTAGACGCTTTCCCATCCCACCCCCAAATAAAACTTTATCTCCAAAAAAGATCCAGAAAATGCACCATACTCAATCCTGACTGAGAAATCCAAGAAAAAGTTATAGGAAGTAATTTTTTAAATCCCTGATCAGATAGAGGGACAGATCTATGGACATTGAGGACAGGGTCTGGCAAGAGGATCATGGGGACAAGCATTCCAGCACAGGGAGAGGCTGTGCACTGGGCAAAAGGAGATCCTAGATCCAACCTTGTGCAACATATAGAAATAGGCTCCAACTATTAGTTCTATTGTTCACTATACAGTTCTGGGTCACAGATCCATGGCAGACTGAGGAGGGGACCTTCATGGCGGGGCAGCAGTCCACAATATGATTGAGGGACCTGGGATGTATACCAAGTAGGGGTATGTTCAGAAGCAAGCAGCATCTGGATGGTCCAGACCCGAAGAGATAAGAGCTGTCTTAAATTTAGCCTTAAGCTCAATCTTAAGCTTGGAGAGAAAAATGATGAGGGCAAGTCATCCCAGATAAGAAATAAGCCTACAGCTCAGTCACTCTGAACCAGCAGAGCTTTTCAGCTTGCAAGTTTTACAACTTACTGGTTTCCAGCCTGAGCTGTCCCTGAGAGACTAGAATAACACAACTCTTCAAATCCCAAGAAAGGAGTAGTCAGACTAGCCCAGGTTTTCCCTCCAGAAGTTTGTGGAGATGGGTCCTTAACATTAAGTTCAAAGTCAGAAAGTAGGCTGGAAGAGTAGGCAAACAAACAAAAAGAACCCCACCATCAAAAAGTAAGCTGCTATGGTAACAGGAATACTTAAGAAGCAAAGCCAGGAAGAGAATGACTCCCAAACATCTATACACAAAATCTCAAAAAACCCCAAAATAACCACTCCCATGACAACAATAACAACAACAAAAAGAACCACCAAAAAACAAACAACAAAAAAACACCCATACCTTGGGTATAATTTCAACCAGAATTCCTTTTAGGCATGAAGCAAGAAGTTCAAAAGAATCCAAAAAGTTTTTATAAATGAAGTGATAACACTAGAGAAAAAATTGGAAAAGAAAAGATAGTTATGGAAGAAAGAATTAGAATGGGAATTAATAACTTGGTCTAAGAGGCATAAAATCTTTTCCAAGAAACAAACTCCCTGCAAATTAGAATAGATCAAATAGAAGTTAACAACTCCATGAGACATGAGACAAAGTATTATTTTTAAAACAAAGTAAAAAAGACTGAAAAAAAATGGAAGAAAATAAGTAAATAAAATAAGATAAAAGGTATCTTGTAGCAAAAACAACAGGCCTGGAAAACAGATTGGGCAGGGTGAGGGATGGGGGAGGGGGAATAAGAATTATTGGACTGCCTGACAGCCATGAAAAAAAAAGAGCCTAGACATCATATTTCAAGAAATTATAGGAGCAGCTAGGTGGCGTAGGGGATAGAGCACCGGCCCTGGAGTCAGAAGTACCTGAGTTCAAATCGACACTCAGACACATTGCCTCACTAAAAATAAATAAATAAATAAATTATAAAATAAAACTGCTCAGATAAAGACTTCACATGCACTTTGTCATTTCATTTGTGATTGACTCTTTGTGATCCCATTTGGACTTTTCTTTTGTGTGTGTATGTGTGTGAGGCAATTGGGGTTAAGTGACTTGCCCAGGGTCACACAGCTAGTAAGTGTCAAATGTCTGAGGCTGGAGTTGAACTCAGGTCCTCCTGACTCCAGGGCTGGTACTCTATCCACTGTGCCACCTAGCTGCCCCACATTTAGGTTTTTCTTGACAAAGATACTGGAGTGGTTTGCCATTTCCTTCTCCAGTTCATTTTACAGATAAGGAAACTGAAACAAACAGGATTAGGTGACTTGCCAAAGATCACACAGGTAGTAAAGTATCTGAGGCTGAATTGGAACTGAGGTCATTTTGACTCCAGGCTTGGAGCTCTATCTACTGTCCCAACTTGCTGCCATATGTGTACATACACACACACACACACACACACATACATACATATGTGTATATGTGTATTGCATGCATGTGTATATGCATATGTGCACATGTATGAATTGTATGTGTACATCTGTGACGTGTGTTTGTAGAGGTGCACATGCACACGGTGTGTATGCAGTCAGTGTGTATATGTGCATGTAGGCACATGTGCATGTACACATGCATGCAATACACATATGCGCACATGTGCGTATACATGCATTTGTATGAACACAATACACATATGCATATGTGCATATGCATGCAGCACACACATATTTAGACAATGAGTTGGGCATAAAATTGAACAAGAAGAGCGTGAGCCGGATTGCCTTTAGAAAACTGAAATTTTTTTGATGACCTCAATGTTCCTACAGGAACAAAGGCCCGTCTTTTTAATGCTAACATTCTCCCAGTGTTGCTGTATGGCAGTCAGACAAGGACTACAACATTCTCTGAGGAATTAAAAATGAATAGCATACAATGGCCCACTGAGGGGCACAAGAATGGGTGTGAGTAATCGCTGATTAATAACTAGTGAGGAACTTAGTCTTAATAGTATTTTTTTTCCAGTTACATGTAAAGATAGTTTTCAACATTTGATTTTATAAGATTTGGAGTTCCGGGGCAACTAGGTGGCACAGTGGATAGAGCACCGGCCCTGAATTCAGGAGGACCTGAGTTCAAATCCGGACTCAGACACTTAACACTTACTAGCTGTGTGACTCTGGGAAAGTCACTTAACCCCAACTGCCTCACCAAAAAAAAAAAAGATTTGGAGTTCCAAATTTTTCTCCCTCCCTCCCTTTCCTCCCCTCTCCACAAGACAGCAACCAATCTGATATAGGTTGTATATGTAAAATCATGTTAAATATATAGTGAGGAACTTAAGAGAAGAATAGTATTAAAAGATTTATTGGACACATGGCAAAGGGCAAGGGATGACCAGTATCCTCAGGATGCCCAGAGGAAGTAAGGAAGACCTCTGGCAAATTGGGTAAATTCTCCTCTGGCAAATTCGTGCACAGGTCAGATATGGATAGGTTGTTGTCTGAATCATTGCAGAGAATTTTTAATCAGTGAGATAAAAGCTCTCTTTGAGGATTGCTTCATCAAAGAGCAAGAAGCAGTGGAGGGAAATTCAAGTCTAAAGAAAATTTGGCAAGACTGATCAAACTAAGCAAAGTCATCCCAAGTACATTTAAAGATGAAATGGAAGGATCTCAACAAACAAAAATAGAAATTCTACTCACCGTTGATAAACATAATTTCTGGGTAATTTAATCATTTTATTAATAATGCCAGCATATTTATTAATAAAAGGATGGTCATTTGATATCTCTCTTAGACCAAAGGCCCCTCATGGGAGTGGACTCGAAGATGATATGCCCATGGAAGAGTAGATGTTCCTGAGGACATCAATCAGTTCTGATTGGTTAATAATTAATGAGAAAATGAATATTACAATGAGGGCCTGGGCTATAGTACAATGAGGTTCTTGGGGTACATAACTTGGATCACCCAAATCTTGGTCGAAAAGACTTATAAATTTCCATATCACCTGTCTGACAAAAGGGAGAATCAACATTTTCTGAGATCTGTCTGAGCAAACACGACAAGCAGGAATGTACTCAGTAGAGCAAACTTAGAATTTCTTTTACTATTTTTGATTAAATCTCAGCCATCCTGTCTGGGTAAGTCTTTTAGAAAGATTTCCCAACATTGGTCTCAATACAATAATTAGTTATTAATATAAGAGAGAAACAATTATTTCTCTCATCATCAAGGACATCACATTTGAACTTAGATATCACATTTGAAGTCAAACATCAGAATTTGAACCCAGACTTACTGCATGAGGAAATGGCACTGAAAATAAATGAATGAATGAGTGAATGAATGAATGAATGAAAAATTATTCAGTAGGTCCTTACTTTGTGTGAAGTACTATGCTAAGCAATACATATGCAATTACAAAAGCAAGACAGTCTCTGCCTTCAAGAAGCTTAAATTCTTATAGGGAGAAACCACACATCTAGGAGACTAGTTACATAACAAATGTTCAAATAGGGCCAATTCAAAAAAAGATGGAAAAAAACCATGTGGATTAGACTAAGTAAGGGGCAACTAGGTGGCACAGTGGATAAAGTGCCAGGCCTAGAGTCAGGAAGACTCATCTTCCCAAGTTCAAATCTGGCCTCAGACACTCACTAGCTATGTGACCCTGGGAAACTCACTTAACCCTGTTTGCCTCTGTTGTTCATCTGTAAAAGGAAATGGCAGACCACTCTAATAGAAAATTCCAAATGGGGTCATGAAGAGTTGGACACAACTAAAACAACTGAACAACAATAGACCAAATACATAAAAAGGGGGTGTGTGCTGGAGGCAAAACAATTTTGAGGGCAATAAAGGATTAATTTTCAAGGTATATAAAAAAGAAGAGGATACTAAAGATGTGTAAGAAAAATCTTGGATCTCATTATTACCCAAAAAACCAACCCCCAAAACTAAGGCCAGGAGAATAATAATAACCAATAATCCACATGCCTACTTTCCTATATATATAAATTTTTTATAAGAATCATACACCCGTGGGGCAGCTAGGTGGCGCAGTGGATAAAGCACTGGCCCTGGATTCAGGAGGACCTGAGTTCAAAGCCAGCCTCAGACACTTGACACTTACTAGCTGTGTGACCCTGGGCAAGTCACTTAACCCTCATTGCCCTGCAAAAAAAAAAAAAAAAGAATCATACACCCACAATGAGGATATCTTTATAGAGGATATCAGACAGGCTTTTACAAGTGATATACCATAGTAAACTGTATTTTCACAATGACATGATTGACCAAAAGGTGTAGATACAGAATACAAATTCCAACTGCACCTATTGTGTGTTGACTATAAAATAACATTTGTTCCATTAGATGAAAACAATGCTCTTTTCTAACCAGATGTCTTCAAAGAATATGTCAAAATCACACTGGATAGCTGTGTGACCTTGACTAAGTCACTTAACTTTTATGGGCCTCAGTTTCTTTATATACAAAATAAATGATGGGGTTGGACGAAATGTCCTCCCCATAAGTTCTCTCTCTAATTCTATGTTCTATGACTTTGAATAATACAATAATAGTAATAACTTTGATGACTCTCTGATCATTTATATCAAATGGGACAGAAAACGGGGAGATGTATAGTCTCCAAATATGTTCAGCACTATCTTAAAGCAGGCATGTAACCCACTCCAAGTCAAAGAAAAAAAACCCTATAGGTTTTGAGGTCCTCCAGATGCTATTTAGAGAGACATGCTAATTACATCAGGGCTTGGAACATCAGAGTGTCTCCTGGAGCCTCTCTAGCCTTTGAAAAGCCAGTTTGGGGCTTATTTTGCTCAGTTTCAGACCTCTGAAGCACTTCTAGACATCTTCAGCTACACCATTAGCACTCTGCTCATCACCTCCACTCTCCCCAGTAGAAAGTGGACTTTCTCTCTGGGCTTTGATAGGCCAGCTTCAGGCTTGTCTTGCTCAGTGCCAGCCTTCCACAGCAGTTCCAAGACATTTCTAGCCATGCTGGCATGCATATACCACACTCCTTTACAGCTCCCACCTTCAAGTTAGCATTTGTGTGGTTTCCTCCCATAAGGATATAAACTTTTTTTTTAATCATTAGAGCTCAGCACAGTGTCTAACACATAGTTAACAATTAATGTTCGGGGCAGCTAGATGGCGCAATGGATAGAGCACCGGCCCTGGAGTCAGGAGTACCTGAGTTCAAATCTGGCCTCAGACACTTAACACTTACTAGCTGTGTGACCCTGGGCAAGTCACTTACCCCCAATTGCCTCACTAAAAACAAAAAACAAAAAACAAACAAACAAAAAAAACAATTAATGTTCTCTTACCCTTTGACCCAGTAATACCACTACTAGGTCTGTATCCCAAAGAGATCATAGAAAAGGGAAAAGGACCCACATATACAAAAATATTTATAGCAGCTCTCTTTGTAGTGGCAAAGAATTGGAAATTGAGGGAATGCCCATCAATTGGGGAATGGCTGAACAAGTTGTGGTATATGAATGTGATGGAATACTATTGTGCTGTAAGAAACGATGAGCAGGCAGATTTCAGAAAAACCTGGAAAGACTTAAGTGGACTGATGCTGAGCAGAACCAGGAGAACATTGTACACAGTAACAGCAACATTGTGTGATGATCAACTGTGATAGACTTGGTTCTTCTCAGCAGTGCAATGATCCAAGACAATTCCAAAGAGTTCATGATGGAAAATGTTCTCCACACCCAGAAAAAAGAACTGTGGATTCTGAATGCTGATTGAACCATACTGTTTCTACTTTTTGGCTGTTTTTTTTTTCTTTTTTGAGGCTTTTTTACTTTTTATTCTGATTCTTCTTTCACAACATGACTAATGCAAAAATATGTTTAATGTGATTGTACATATATAGCCTATATCAGATTGCTTGCTGTCTTGGGGAGGGGGGGAGGGAAAGGAGGGAGGGACAAAAATTTGGAACTCAAAATCTTATAAAAACAAATGTTGAAAACTATCTTTACATGTAACTGGAAAATAATAAAATATGCTTATAAAAAATTAATGCTCTCTGTCTCTCCCTTTCTACTTGTCTATTTGTCAACTATCTCTCAAGTGAAATTAATAATCAAAAGAGTATGGCCTGAAAAAAAGAGTTTAACCAGGAAAAACTAAATGGATGAAGAATGACAAACTATGAATTAAAATTGGGGGGGATAAACTCTTCATTGTTGTTCAGTAGCATCCAACTCTTTATGACCCCATGGATTATAGCATGCCAGGCCTTTCTATTCTCTACTATCTACTATCTCTCAAGGTTTATCCAAGCTCACATTCATTGCTTCCATGACACTATCTATCTTCCCATCTTCTTCTGTCCCCTCCTCCTTTTGCCTTCAATCTTTCCCAACATCAGGGTCTTTTCCAATGAGTCCCGTCTTCTCCTTATGTAGTCAACATATTTAAACTTCAGCTTCAGTATTTGACCTTCCAGTGAATGGCCTGTCTCTTTTTTCTTTAATGCCTTCTGTACTTCCTCTGTAAGCTCTTCAGGGACTGGGATATTAGGGTTCAAGTCTGGTGATTCCATTATCCTTGATGGAGAAAACAGTTTGTTATGATGATTTTTGCAAATCATTTCCATTTTTCTTCTATTTCTAATCCTCTTTTCTGTTCTGTAACCTTGGAAGAATTTCATTTGGCTAGCTATGTAACCAAGCTTGATATGTCACTGTCAAGATTGATATGATTCTAAGGTCATGAGACAAGGATCCCATAGTTAGAGAACCAACAGTGAAGCTCAGCAGGCGCTGCCCAGCTTCCTTACACTGTTACTGTAGAAGTGGAAGGGGACTGCACAGTAATGAGAGATTAAATTTTTTTTCCCATTTCATGGGTTTCCATAGGGAAAAAAAAATTGTCACCAAATGACCAGCTTGCTGGAGATGTACCTTTCCATAATTAGTTATGGTGATCCTTGGAAAAAAAAGATTTAGCCTGTTCCCAGGGCCATATTCTCTATCATGCAGAAGACAAATTAAATTTGTTTTGCTTTACCCTACAGGGCAGGACTAGGAGCAGTGAATGGGAGTTGCCTAGAGATGTATTTTGGCTCCTTTGTAAGAAAAAATTCTGATGATTAGAGCTGTCCAAATAGAAGAACTTCATTTGGGGGTAATGGGTTCCCCATCTCAGGAGGTGTTTAAGCAGAGCAGAAGATGGATGGTCCCTTGTGGGACTGTGGTAGAGATTCCTATTTATTTATACATTGAGTGGTCTAGGGAAGAAAGTGTCATACAATGAAAAGGGTGGTGAATTTGGAGTCAGAGCCATAGACTTTGCCAAACTGTCCATGACCCCCAAAGGGCTAAGTAGCCATGGGCTAAAAGGAGGATATTTCTTTGTCTCTATCACCCTCCTCTTGAACCTGCTTCACTGTCTCTGTGTCAAAGTTGAGGAGCTTCTGGGCACCCGGACACCAGCTGCAGATCTTTGTTCTGTAACTCATTTGTTGCTGGCAAGCTACCTTCCTCAAACTCCTCAGCGGATTCCTCCCCAAGGTAGTCATGAACCCAAAGAGCCTCTCAGGTCAAGGCCAAACATGGACAGCAGGGGGCGCCTGAACACTGCTAATGGACAGTTCCCCTCTTCCACCTTTCTTTCCCCAGCTCCTCCCTTCCCAAGAAAACAGACCTAGGGAGAGAAGGAGAGGAGAAGCTAAAAATCATCCAGTTTCCCAGCTGTTCCTGCTTAGAGATGATTACAACCCCTCACAGTCCTCTCAGATGGCTCTGCCTCAACAGCTTAATCTAATTTTTTAAAATTTGTATTTTCTTTTTTCCAATTACATGTGAAAACAATTAGTATTTGTTTTTTTTTTAATTTTGAATTCTAAATTTTCTCCCTCCCTTCCTTACCCAGTCTTTGAGAAAGCAAGCAATATGACATAGATTATAATTTGGTATTAGCCGTTCAACAGCTTAATCTAAAGAAATGTTTCCCTTTTATAGGATGCCTTCTGTTGTGGTTTCTGGCTGATACCTTTGGCTGTTGGGCAAATCTCTTCGCTTCTGTCCCTCAATTCTTCATTTGTCAAAGAACACCTCAGAAGTATAAAATACAATTCAAATGAAAATTGTAGGGAGAGCGGGTCTAGATCCGGGCATATGTGAATTTAAATGGGGAAATATATATATATATATATATATATATATACACATTAACTTATTCATTTATCTATTTATAGGGTCATTTATTTATTGTATTGCTTATTTGCTTATTTATTTATCCATTCATTCATTTCTTTGCTTGTTTGTTTGTTTATTTATTTGTGTGTTTTCACTAACCTCTATCTGAAATTTAGCATTTCCTTCAATTATTCATGTGGGCAACCAACTATTCTGAGAAGGGATCCAAAGGCTTTACCAGATGGCCAAAGGGCTCTATGAAACAAAAGGGGTTAAAAATAATAAGTAGCTGGTATTCATATGGTACTTTAAAGTTTGCACTAGCAAATGAGATAATATATGTGCAGTGCTTTGCAATTTGTTTCCTCTAGGTTGCTAGGTGGTACAGTGGATAGAGCACTAGACTTTGAATCAAATTCTGTCTTAAATATTTAGTAGCTGTGTGACGCCTTTAATCTTTGTCTGCCTTTGTTTTCTCATCTGTAAAATAGTGATAATAATAGTCCCTACCTCCTAGGGTAGTTATGAGAATAAAATGAGATAATACTTATAAGGCATTTTGTGTGTTTTTGTTGTTGTTTTTTTTTTGGTGAGGCATTTGGGGTTAAGTGACTTGCCCAGAGTTACACAGCTAGTAAGTGTTAAATGTCTGAGGCCAGCTTTGAACTCAGGTCCTCCTGAATCCAGGGCAGGTGCTCTATCCACTGCGCCACCTAGCTGCCCCATGTAAGGTATTGTGTAAACTTTAAAGGATATTATTATTATTATTATTATTATTATTATTATTATTATTATTATTATTATTGGTGGGGCAATGAGGGTTAAGTGACTTGCCCAGGGTCACACAGCTAGTAAGTGTCAAGTGTCTGAGGCTGGATTTGAACTCAGGTCCTCCTGAATCCAAAGCCAGTGCTTTATCCAAGGACTATATATTATTATTACTATGAGGGTCTTAATGCCTGAGACCTCCATTCGTTTCTGAGAGGGTGACTTGGCCACAGAGTTTGAAGACTCTCATGCTGAGGAGAGTAGGGTGACACTAATTGAATTAAGATCTTCAAGAGCTAAAACATAGGTAGGCAGCCCTCTACAGGGAAACCCACAAGGGGCCCTCTTTAATACGACTTTTTAATAGATGACAGCCCATAGACATTGATGATGTCATGTTCATTGGTTCACATGAGGCCATACTGGCACAGGCCTCAGATCAAATGAACTTCCATTTGAGAGTCATGGGGTGAGAGATCAATACTAAAAAACATTCAGTGTCCGGTATGCGTGATTAAATTTGAAGTATTTTTTTTTTTTTCAGTGAGGCAATTGGGGTTAAGTGACTTGCCCAGGGTCACACAGCTAGTAAGTGTTAAGTGTCTGAGGTCAAATTTGAACTCAGGTACTCCTGAATTCAGGGCCGGTGCTCTATCCACTGTGCCACCTAGCTGCCCCAAGCCTGAAGGATATTTTTTAAGCATGTAGATACATCTATGGCACATAGGTCTTCGGTTTGTGAGGAGTTAAAAGTTACATGTGTTCTAAAACAGAAAAGGCTCAAAGCCTATAGAGGACATGTTTTTAAAAAAATAATGTTAGTTAGAGGTTGCTCTTGGTCAAGGCAAGTCAATAAGTGTTTAGTTGCTTACTTTGTGCCAGTCACTGTGCCAAACACTTATCCAAGGTAGATTTGGAGGGAAAGTCCAAAGATTCAGAACAATGGAGAGGTGAAGGTGACACTATTACTATCTCACTGGCTTAGGCCTTGGCCACACCAGAAGCCAGAGTGTTGTAGAAACTTCAGTGTTGGGTTTTCTTGATGAGAAAGGACAAGAATTTGACATCAGCCATAAACAAATCTTCCTCTTATCTCAGGTTCATTTACTTCTTAGTTGTCTATAATCATGATAAGATGAAGTACTTCTTTTATGGTCTCATGCTCTATTTTTTTTTTAAGGCAATTGGGCTTAAGTGACTTGCCCAGGGTCACACAGCTAAGTAGTAAGGTCCTCCTGAATACAGGGTTGGTGCTCTATCCACTGCGCCACCTAGCTGCCTCCTCATGCCCTATTTAATATTACAATTCTTTCTTTCTTTCTTTCTTTCTCTCTTCTTTTTTTTTGGTGGGGCAATGAGGGTTAAGTGACTTGCCCAGGCTCACATAGCTAGTAAGTGTCAAGTGTCTGAGACTGGATTTGAACTCAGGTCCTCCTGAATCCAGGGCTGGTGCTTTATCCACTGTGCCACCTAGCTGCCCCCATAAGATGAAGTAAATGATTATCAGCTTGACCACGTAGAAATAAAAGGTTAAAAAAATAAGTCAAACCAAAGAGGATTCTTAGAAATTGAGGAAGGAATAATCTTAGGTGGGAACCTTCCTCTTGTTAGGAAAGAACAGAATTAAAATGCTGGAGTAACAGATGTAGAAGCAAAATTCTATTATAAGGAATACATTCTATCAACTTTCTTTATAGGACAAAACTAGTTCTATCTTTTCTGGTGAGCTCAGCCCTCTTTTTCTCCTCTCTCTAGGTAATTCCATTTGTCTCTACCCCTTTGACCAGAGTCTCTATGCAGTCAACTCCTAAATTTATATCTCTAATCCTGACCTCTGGGTAGCTAGATGGAGCAATGGATAAGAGTGCCTAGAATCAGGAAGACCTGAGTTCAAATTTGACCTGAGATACTTATTAGCTCTGTGACCCTGGGCAAGTCACTTCACCCTGTTTGCCTCAATTTTCTCATCTGAATAACAAGCTAGAAACAGAAATGGCAAACCACTCCAGTATCTTAAAAAAATTTTTTTTTCACTTCAGTATCTTTGCCAAGAAAATCTAACAATCCTGACCTCTATCATGTATTTTTTTTTTTTTTGGTGGGGCAATGAGGGTTAAATGACTTGCCCAGAGTCACACAGCTAGTAAGTGTCAAGTGTCTGAGGCTGGATTTGAACTCAGATGCTCCTGAATCCAGGGCCAGTGTTTTATCCCCTGTGCCACCTAGCTGCCCCCTATCATGTTTGTTTTTTTTTTTTGGTGGGGCAACAAGGGTTAAATGACTTGCCCAGGGTCATACAGCTAGTAAGTGTCAAGTGTCTGAGGCTGGATTTGAACTCAGGTCCCCCTGAATCCAGGACCGGTGCTCTATCCACTGTGCCACCTAGCTGCCCCCTCCCTATTATGCATTTTTATACATACATATATATGTTTTAACCACCTAGACTGTAAGTTCCATGAAGACAGAGAACCTATATTATCTAAACTTTGTATTTCATCTTGCATAGCACTCTTAATACACAGTAGGGGCTAAGAAATGTTTGTTAAATTGAATTAAAAATTAAGCTTTGAGTTAGCTACAATAAGCTTTTGGGGTTTTTTGTTTTGTTTTGTTTTTACAAGGCAATTGGGGTTAAGTGACTTGCCTAGGGTCACACAGCTAGTAAGTGTTAAGTGTCTGAGGCTGGATTTGAACTCAGGTGCTCCTGAATCCAGGGCCAGTGCTCTATCCACTGCGCCACCTAGCTGCCCCTTACAATAAGCTTTTCATATAACTATATATAGTTGTGATTTCTTCATCAAAAAACTGCTTGTTCATATCCTTTGATCATACATCAGCTGGGGGAATGACTTGTATTCTTATAAATTTGATGATGTGCTCTATGTATTGGAGATATGAGACCTTTATCTGAGAAACTGTCTATAACCCCGCCCACTACCCCCACCCCAATGTTCTGCTTTCCTTCTAATCTTGGCTACATTGGTTTTATTTATACGAAACCTTTTTTTAATTTAATGTGATTAAAATGGTCATTTTTGCATTTTGCCATGTTTTCTATCTCTTGTGCCACCCAGCTGCCCCCCTGAATTTTTTTAAAGCATTGATCTCCAATCCCTTGACTCTCAGTGCTTTAAAAAATCCAGGAGCTAGGTGGCACAGTGGATAGAGCACCGGCCCTGGAGTCAGGAGTACCTGAGTTCAAATCCAGCCTCAGACACTTAACACTTACTAGCTGTGTGACCCTGGGCAAGTCACTTAACCCCAATTGCCTCACTAAAAAAAAAAAAAAAAATCCAGGAGTGGGGGCAGCTAGGTGGCACAGTGGATAGAGTACCAGCCCTGGAGTCAGGAGTACCTGAGTTCAAATCTGGCCTCAGACACTTGACACTTACTAGCTGTGTGACCCTGGGCAAGTCACTTAACCCCAATTGCCTCACAAAAAAAAAAAGAAAGAAAAGAAAAAAGAAAAAAAAGAAAAATTGCTTCCCAGCTTTCTACTTTCCTTCTAATCTTGGTTGCATTTGTTTTGTTTGTGGAAAACCTTTTAAATTTAATATAATCAAAATGATTCATTTTTGCATTTCATAATGTTCTCTCTCTCTTGTTTGGTCATGAATTCTTCCCCTCTCCATAGATCTGACAGGTAAACTATTCCTTCCTCTCCTAATTTGCCTAAGGCATCACCCTTTATCTCTAAACCAGGTACTCATTTTGACCTTATTTTGGTATGCAGTGTGAGATGTTTTGTCAAACAGTGAGTTCTTATCCCAGAAGCTGGAGTCTTTGGGTTTATCAAACAGTAGATTACTGGAGTCACTTATTACTCATCTTGTGTGCCTAACCTATTCCACTCTTCTACCTCTCTGTTTCTTAGCCTGTACCAAATAGTTTTGATGGTTGCCGCTTTATAATATAGTTTTAGATCTGGTATGGTCAGGCCACCTTCCTTTGCATTTTTCATCAATTCCACAATGACTTGATTCTTAAGGAAAGCCAGTTTGTTTGGTTCACTGACATCCCAGTCAACTATGTGCAAAAGGACCTTGACAGGCAGCCATTAATCCAATATCAGGGGATGCTTTGTAGGATGGAGTTCCTGGCAAATCCTCTTAATGGGCCAAACTATGAAGCATTTGGCTGGTATATGAGAGAGACTTGAGGAATGGTGTAGATAAAAATCTTCTTCTATACTGATTCATGGTTGAGGGTTGGGGGTGGGGAGGCCATGGAGCTGGAGCTTGGAGAGGACAGAATCAGACAATCAAAGATGCTTCCTTTTGGGGTCAGAAGCAATGGAGGAATTTTGCCATGGCTCCCACCATACATACAGATGTTGGGCATGTTAGTACCTATGACAGACATCAAACACCTTCTGCTGAGCTGAATAATCAAACATCCTTAAGAATGGTGGAGATTGGGGACTGGGGCCATTATCATTCTAACATGGGGGCTATAAGGCAATGTTGTGGTGGGTACAGGATCACACAATCTGCTTAGCTAAGGAGAAAGCAGATAATTTTGTTTAATGACACCTAATTCTGATTCCCACCCCATGCCAATTGGAGCACAAGCCTTTGAAAAAGCAGTTTGGCATACAAATTATATAAATGCTATATATAATGTTATATGTTATATATGTGTTATATGTTCTTGACTTCTGGCTGTTAAACTGATTATACCAGCCCTCTTCCTCTATCTCAGGGCAAGAGGTTCATTCTCACTGAAGTCAATAATTATTTAGAATATGGGATTTCAGTTTCAGTTAAGTCCACAACCACAACATCCCTTATCAATGCTCTTACACAGCAAATCCGTTTTCCTTATGGGCATTATTTCCCCTCTATGCATCATTGCCATTTTATTTTGAAGCAGGTTCAAGATTATACCACTGCCATCACATTCACTGAGTTCTCCTTTTACTATGCCACCCACAGTCAGCTGGTAATGGGGAATACTGGGAAGGACTTTTGAAATATCAGGTCTGGGGGGCAGCTAGATGGCGCAGTGGATAAAGCACTGGCCCTGGATTCAGGAGGACCTGAGTTCAAGCCCGGCCTCAGACACTTAACACTTACTAGCTGTGTGACCCTGGGCAAGTCACTTAACCCCAACTGCCTCACCAAAAAAAAAAAAAAAGAAATATCAGGTCTGTCATCATGCCCTTGATTTGGGGGGGTTGGCCATCAAACCTCCCAGAAGTTGTAGCTGTGATGAACTGGTACTATCCCCGTAGGAAGGGAGAGGACTCAGCTCCAGTGGTTGGGAGGATCTGACCTCCAGGAAGACAGACCTGATATGGAAGGATGGCTTTTAGATACTATTGCATCAATCAGCTGATCAATTCCTTTAGCAATTCTTTATGAAGACCCCTTTGCAGAGCTGTATAGGCCTTGAGCTTTTCCCCCAACAGAAGACTCTTTTCATCCTAAGGAAATCTTTCAGTTCCCTTTCACCAAACCTTCACCCTCTGGGACTGGTTCAGAATTCTTCCTAGAAAAGGCTCAGAAGGGGAAGGGGTGGAATTGTTGGGAGTTGCTTTGTAATGTCACTGGGAGTGGTGAAATTGTCCTTCCATAATCACGGCGCATTTTCACCTGGAACAAAGGGATCCTGTCGGTGACTTGGTGCAATCTTGAGCCTTGGGATGAGAGTAAGGGGGCATCTTCATCCAGCCAGTGTAAAAGGAAAACCTCAAAAGAGTCAAGGATTTGACATTTTCCCTGCTGGGGCTCCTTTAGCGGGGGTATGTGTGTGTGTGTGTGTGTGTGTGTAAGATTTTGGCGTCTAGGCTAGAGAAGTCAAAACCAGTCAGTCAGCAAGCATTTATTAGACACCTACTATGTGTCAGGTACTGTGTTAAATGTCGGAGACACAAAGAAAGGCAGTATAAAAAAAAAAAAAGAAAGAAAGGCAGTATAATGGAAAATGCACCATGCAAAGAACTATGTACAAACAAGGTACAGACAAAATGATAAATAATCTTGGAGGGATAAAGCACCGGCCCTGGATTCAGGAGGACCTGAGTTCAAATCCAGCCTCAGACACTTAACACTTACTAGCTGTGTGACCCTTGGGCAAGTCACTTAACCCCAATTGCCTCACCAAAAAAAAAAAAAAAAAAAGCCAATCAGGGAAACAAATGCTGAAAACCATCTCTAAGTGTAACTGGAAAATAATAAAATATTTATATGGGAAAAAAAAAGCCAGTCACAGGGTTCTGTTTTTGATCCTGGGCGTAATAGGGATGATAAGTGAATGAACAGGGGCAGCTAGGTGGCACAGTGGATAGAGCACCGGCCCTGGATTCAGGAGGACCTGAGTTCAAATCCGGCCTCAGACACTTAACACTTACTAGCTGTGTGACCCTGGGCAAGTCACTTAACCCCAATTGCCTAAAAAAAACAAATGCTCATACTTAAGTGGATGAACAGAAAGGATGAATCTCAGTATCAACTCAGTACTTGGCATGGATTTATGACGCATTAGCTACATACAGATGCCCCAGCTCTGTGATGGGGGTTGGAAGTGCTGTGGCTCTGATATCCCGACTTGGTTCTCCTCCTACTTTTCTGACTGTTTTTTCTCAGTCTCCTTTGCTGGATACTCCTCCAGATCAAACCCTTAACAGTGGGTACATCCCAACTTGTCCCTATTCTCTCCTCTCTCTCTCTCTCTCATCTCTCTCAGTGATGTCATCAGCTCCCATGGATTGAATTCTCACCTTTGCAAGTGGCTCCTAGATCTATATATGTAGCCTTGGTCTCTTTCCTAACCTCCAGTCCTACATGGCCAGGTGCCCAATGGGCATTTCAAACTACCCCCATGGACATCTCCAACTCAGAATTCCCCAAACAGAACTCATCCTTTCTTCCGCCCAGAGCTCCCCTCTTCTGAATTTCCCTCTCTTGGCTGAAGGCACCCCAATAACCTTCCCTGTTCACAATCTCATCCTACATGGCTCACCTCACACAAAATAATAATAACAATAATAATGACAGCTAACATTTATATGGCACATGGAATATTATATATAGCATTTCTATAGTACTTATGGGACACTTAAAATGTGCCAGGCTTAGCTGTGCTAAGCACTTTACAATTATTATCTCATTTGATTCCCACAACAGCCCTGGTTGGTGGGTGCAATTAACACCCCCATTTTACAGATGAAGAAACTTGAGGCAAACAAGTTAAATGACTTCCCCAGGGTCACACAGCTAGTAAGTATCTGAGGCCAGATTTGAACCCAAGGCTTTCTGACTCCAGGCCAGGCACTGTGTGCATCCAAGGCACCAAAACTGTCATTTCTACTTGAGCAACATTTCTAGCATTTATTTGTCTCCTCCTGCAGATTCCTAGGTTAGGTCTGCCTCACCTTTTGCCAGGACTATGGAAATTGCTTCTGAATTTGCCTCCTTGCTTCTTTTTTCCTTCCCAATCCATTCTACTTAGCTGTAATAATGTTATTCCTGAAGTATAGGTCTGACCACGACACTCCCCTGTTCAAGAAGCTTCAATGTCTCCCTATCACCTCTGGTATCAAATATAAACACCTCTGTATCTTCTTGGCACATAGTAAATGTTTAATAAATGCTTTTTCATGAATTCTACATGGCATTCGAAGCCCTTCCCGATTTGGCCCCAACCCACCTTTCCATCCTCATAACATACAGCTTTTCTCCATGTACCTGAGGGTCCATCCATATTGGCCTTTCCTTTGTTCCTCCAACAGTGAAACTTGGCTATTCCTCGTGTTTGGAAGACACTTCTTCACCCAGGCCTTTTAAAACCCCTTGTTTCCTTCTAGACTCATTTCAAGAGCCATCTTCCATGGGAAGGGTTTCTTGGTCCCCTCAACTACTGGTAGGCTTGAGGGAGGCCCTAGTAACGGCATCATGCAGAAAGTGGTATTTGAGCTGAGATTCAAAGGAAATGAGGGACCTGAAGAGAAGGAAGATGAGGAGGAGGTGAATTCCAGACAAAGGTACTAACTAGGATGAGAGATGGAACTTTATATGCAAGGGCCTTTCTTCCCCAGGCCAGCTCCTGGGCCCCTGGGTTCTAGCAAAGGAAAATGAGGCCAAATGAAACAATTTTCTATAAAGACTTAGGAGGCACTTAAAATCTGGCCGTGACTCAAGGTTAACAATGACAAGAAATTGTGGTCAACACCCAATTTTAAAAATCTGCTGTAACCACCCCACCCCCTCATCCCAGCACTGAGTCAACACAAGCTTGGAGAGGGTTCCACTTAATGAAAACAGTCTTTGTGGATTAGCTTTGAAGTCTCCCCCAAGGTTTCCTGTTTCTAGCTCACAGCAATCTCTGGAAAGCTGAAAGAAAACTGGAAACATTAATAGATGAAGTTTCTATTTTCAATAACTGAGGGAGAAAAGAAATCACATCATAAAAAATGTTTTGAAGGGGAGGGACGAGGAAAAAAGAGAAAGGTAAGATTGCAAGATGCACCCCCTAATAAGGAAGTCTAAGATTTTAAAACCTAGTTATTGCTGCAGGTCATTAATAATTCAATAACACTGATGATTCACAAGAAAGGCCACTTTCAATTAACCTTAAGAATCGGCTCTAGTCCGAGGAAATGTTATTTCATGTCACTGGGTGGAACAACTCTGACTGAGAAGCATTTGAAAAAGACAGCCTCTATCGGATTTGACCTAAACCATGCTGCTTTGGGGCTATAAAATGAGATAGTACGATGTAGTGGGATGAGAGCTAGTCTTGGATTCTACAGGAATTTGAATCCTTTCTGAGGAACCAACTTTTCAATCTCTATTTATAAAAACCTCAGTTTCCCTATTTGTAAAATGGAGCTGATAACTATACCTGCCTCACAGAGTTATTGGAAAGCTTGAATGAGATGATGATGATGGTCATGGTCATGGTGTGTGTGTGTGTGTGTGTGTAATCCCTTCATAAACCCTAAAGTGTTATAGAAACATCAGCTATTATTAAATCAATTCCTGATAAAAAAAAAAGGAAGGTTTTAGGAAGAGTCACTAGTTATTGACTCAAATATTGGAGGGTTTTTGGGGGTGTTTTTGGTGGGGCAATGAGGGTTAAGTGACTTGCCCAAGGTCACACAGCTAGTAAGTGTCAAGTGTCTGAGGCAGGATTTGAACTCAGGTCCTCCTGACTCCAGGGCTGGTGCTCTATCCACTGTGCCACCTAGCTGCCCCTTGGAGATTTTGTTGAATTCGTGCCAGTCTATACTCCCCTGTTAGAAATGTAAGGGACCCCAGTACCTAGGATGAGGGGAGGGCTATATAAGAGATCCCAGTAGAAGTACCAAAGGACATGAGATCCAAGCCCTGAGGCCACCACACAGAGCAGAGATCTAGGTGTGGCTAAGGTTTGACCTTAGCAAAATTGTGAAATAGATGGAATGTATTTTTGTCCATTTCTCAATTTCCTTTCTTGGATTTCCCCACCCCCATCGCCTGGCATCTGTTCCCCCTAGCTCCCACACGCCCAATCTTCTCATATTCCCCTCTTGGTAGCCCTCTCCCCTCTTCCTCCATTCCAAGGTCTGTCTTCTCCCAGGTGTCCCCGGTTCTGAAGTGACCACTCTTTCCTTCCTTTCATTCTCCTCTTTTTTCTCATCTATCCCAGTAGAAAGTCCCATTACCTCATAGAATATCAGAGGTGAAAGGAATCTCATTCAGTCTAATCCACACTTAAATAGGAATCCCTTCCTTAGATAGAAGGCCTCTAATGAGGAGGAAGAAGAAACCCACTATTTCCCAGGGCAGCCTGGGTTTGGAGAGGGAGAAGGGAAGAAGGAAGGGGGATGGGAAATCATCAATCTGCCCTGCCATTATGCTCCTTCCTCTGATTTGTCTGGGGGCAGCTCCCAAGAGCTCTTGTAAAGAAGGGATTTCATCATTCCCTGAAGGGTCATGTCAAAGGATTGGTGGTCACAGGGCTGTGAGCTTAATCAAGCACAAATAGCAACCTTAATGGCAAAGTAGAATGCAGACAAATGTGAAGAAGGAAATAGGTTCTTGTGTAAATGATCTTTAGTCAAGTTTTCCTTTCTGAAGGCCACTGTTGGGAAGTCACAGGGGGCTGGGACAACAAGAAAGGACTCAACACAGATTCTTCAGATAAAGGAGCCAGCTCCACAATTAAGGGGTCATATGAATGATATGGTCAGTCTGATGTAGTAGCTAGAAGGCTTGATTTGGATTCAAGTCTTTCCCCTGACACATTTGAACTGTATACGCAAATCACTACTTCTCAATGCCCCAGGTCTTTCCTATTCCCTCCTATGTATCCCTATCACCAACTTCCTCTGAGATTGCCTTCCATTTACACTGCATATATATCATCTATCTATTTATCTATCATCTCTCTCTCTCTATCATTATGTATCTATCGTCCATCCATCATCTATCTATCTGATCTAATCTATCAGCTATCTATCTTTATCTATCATCTCTATGATCTATGTATGTATGTATCTATCTATCTTTCCTGTATTGTATTTAGTTATTTGTTGCTTCCCCCAATTGGAACATTAGTTCCTTGGGGGCAGAATCCATATTTTTGGCTTTTGAACAGTAGTGGGAAGCCTTCATAAATGCTGGTTGATGGACTGATTGACTCCAGACAACTTCCTAAGGCTAGATATAAATTGCTGATTTGCATTAGTTCAAGAAGTTTCAACACCTTACATATATTAAATTATACCTTGTCCAAAATTAATTATACCTCATACTACTGAATGAAAAGTGCAGAGAATATGAGGTCTCCCTCGATTGATAATCTGTTCATTACAAAAGAGAATTTGACTCAATGAAGCAATTTAGAGACTCAGTGATTCTGTTCCAGCAAGGTTTCTCCCACATCAATGTTAAAAACCTACGAGATTCTGTGATAGTGTGTAAAACGGATATTCTTGGTTACCTTAAATTAAAAAGATTTTGTACAAATAAAACCAATGTAGCCAAGATTAGAAAGAAAACAGAAAATTGGGAGAAAATGTTTATAGACAATTTCTCACATAAAGGTCTTGTATCTCAAATACATAAAGAACTTTGTCAAATTTATAAAAGCAAGAGTCATTCCCCAATTGATAAGTGATCAAAGGATATGAATGGCAGGTTTTTTTGATGAAGAAATCAAAACTATATATTGTGGGGTGGCTAGGTGGCACAGTGGATAAAGCACTGGCCCTGGATTCAGGAGTACCTGAGTTCAAATCTGGCCTCAGACACTTGACACTTACTAGCTGTGTGACCCTGGCAAGTCACTTAAACCCCATTGCCCCGCAAAAAAAACCCACCTATATATTGTCATGAAAATGCTCTAAATCACTATTGATTAGATAAATGTAAATTAAAATAACTTTGAGATATCTTACACCTATTAAATTGGCCTAAAATGATAAAAAGGGGAAAGCAACAAATGTTGGAGAGGATGTGGAAAAACTGAGACACTAATTCACTGTTGGTGGAATTGTGAATTGATCCAATCATTTTGTAGAGGAATCTGGAATTATAAAGAATTACATAAGAGTTATAAAACTGTGTATACCTTTTGACCCAGCAATAGCACTATTAGGTCTGTTTCCCAAGGTGATTATGGGAAAAAGAAAAAAAACCTACATGTTCTAAAATATTTATAGCAGTCCTCTTTGTGGTGGCAAAAAAACTGGAAATTGAGGTGATGCCCATCAATCTGGGAATGGCTAAAGTAGTTGTGGTATATGATTGTTATGGAATACTACTGTGCTATAAGAAATGATGAGATTGTTGATTTTAGAAAAATATGTAAAGACCTGCAGGAAATAATGAAGAGTGAAATGAACAGAACTAAGAGAACATTGCATATAGTAACAGCAATATTGTTCTAAGAACAATTTTGATCAACAGTCATAAATACTCAAATCAACTATAACAAATCGATGAAAGAAGATGCTATCTACATCCAGAGAAAGAACTGATAAATACAGTTGTATACATAGTCTGGTTTTACACATATATGTGTGTGTGTGCATATGTTTATGTCTAATGGTAGCTTTCTTTAGTGTGTAGTGAAGAGGGAGGGAGAAAAATGTGCATAGCAGGGAACAAAAAAAACTTAGAAAGAAGCACCGAAAAGCAGGGTAGCTTTGAAAATGATTTGTAATAAATATTACACAGTATTTCAAAAAAGTAAACAGTGTGAGATGGAAATTCATGGTTTTATATTGAATCTTCTTTTATATTGTGCTTTGTACATGGAAATGTTCTCTCTCTCTCTTTTGTCTTTTTGTTCAAAATAAATTTTAAAAAAAGATTCTGTGAAGGGCACAGCCTCAAAGAAAACCTTGTTTAATTTTCCTCTAATGATAAAATTGCAATGTACTGGGAATGGTAAGGCCAATTGGGCTAGAAAGTAGAGTACATGAGAAGGGGGGAAAGTGCAGTCAGCATGGAGTCAGATTGGGAAAGGCTATAAATTCCAGATGAGCTACTATTTCATCGTAGAGGTAATAGGGAGCCAAAGGAGCTTCTTGAACAGGACAGTGACATAGTTGGACCTCAGTTCAGACCTGTACTTAGATCATTGAAGGGGGTCACAGAAGAACCTCTGCAAAAGGAAGGAGCCAAGCATATGCTTGAGGGACTCACAGTTTCTCTTCTTTTCCCTTTCTTTCCCTCTCCTCTGACTAGGGAAAGAAAGAGAGCCTAAGTCCATGGTGGAGGAGGGATGGCTCTCACTCATGCCAAGATGGCACTATTGGGTATTTCTAACTTAGACATGAATGTGGGAACACCCAAAGCCTCTTCTGTAGTTGTTTTTTTTGTTTTGTTTTGTTTTCTTTTTTAGTGAGGCAATAGGGGTTAAGTGACTTGCCCAGGGTCACACAGCTAGTAAATGGCTGAACTCAGGTACTCCTGACTCCAGGGCCGGTGCTCTATCCACTGCACCTTCTAGCTGCCCCTCTTCTGTAGTTTTGAGTAAGATCACACAGAAAGCACTTGATGTCACAAAGAAAATGCTGAACTTCATGGTAACTAGGTTTGCCAACATTCACCCTATAGACTCTCTCCACCAGCCTCTCTTTTGTTTTGTTTTTTCCCCCCTTCTTTCCTGACTTCCCTCAGTAGATGTGGTATCAACATCAGAAGAACCCACTCTATAGATCATTGTAAGGCTAATTAGGGAACACCTAGTCCAATGTCCTCATTTTACAACTGAGGAAACTGTGGTCCAGGGAGTTAGAGACTTGTCCCAAACACATATGTAAATGTTAGAACTAGGATTTGAACACAGGTCTTTTGGCTCCAAATACAAGGTTTTTTCTTTCTTTCTTTCTTTTTTTTTTGGTTGATGTAGAAATATTTTTTAAAGAGCTCTAGGTAGTCAGACATTACATAGTCCAATATGGCTGCATCTGTGTTACAAAATGTTTTTTTTTTAAATAAAAGTATTTTATTATTTTCCAGTTACATGTAGAGATAGTTTCCAACATTTGTTTATATAAGATTTCCAATTTCAAATTTTTCTCCCTCCCCCCCCCAGACAGCAGGTAATCTGATAAAGGTTTTATATATCTATATCTATATATATATATATATAAACATTAAACATATTTCTGATTTCTGCATTAATCATGTTATAAGGGGGGCAGCTAGGTGGTGCAGTGGATAGAGCACCGGCCCTGGAGTCAGGAGGACCTGAGTTCAAATCTGGCCTCAGACACTTGACACTTACTAGCTGTATGATCCTGGGCAAGTCACTTAACCCCAATTGCCTCGCTAAAAAAAAAAAAAATCATGTTATAAGAGGAGAATCAGAGCAAAAAGGAAAAACCTCAAAAAAGAAAAACAACAGCACCAAAGACAAAATAAATAGTATGGTCCAATCAGCATCCATATTCCACAATTCCTTTTTTTTTTTTTTTTTCTGGATTTGGAGAGCCTTTTCCATCATGAGTCCTTTGGAACTTTCTTGTACCTTTGGATTGGTGAGAAGAATCTAGTCTATCACAGTTGATCAAGACATAATGTTGGTGATACTGTGTATAATGCTCTTCTGGTTCTGCTCATCTCACTCATCATCAGTTCATACAAGTTCTTCCAGGTTTCTCTGAACTCCTCCTGCTCATTGTTTCTTATAGCACAATAGAATTCCCTTACATTCATATACCACAATATACAAGGTTTTTTCCACTGTACCTTGCTTCTTCTTCTTCATCTTCTTCTTTTGTGTGTGTGTGGGGGGGGGGGGGAACAATGAGGGTTAAGGGACTTGCTCAGGGTCACACAGCTAGTAAGTGTCAAGTATCTGATGTCGGATTTGAAATCAGGTCCTCCTGAATCAAGGTCGGGTGCTTTATCCACTGCACCACCTAGCTGCCCCCTACCTTGATGCTTCTAATCTTTTCTTCTATTCTATATAAAAAAGATGTCAAAGCTCACCATTCCAGAATCTCAGAATTTTTGAGTTGGAAATGACCTCATACAGCATCTCGTCCAATTTGCATTTAAACAAAACCATCTAATACCCACAAGTGGTAACCCAGTCTCTGCCTGAAGACCTCCAGTGAGGGGAACTCACTACTTCCCAAAGTAGCCTTTTGGATAGTTCCCTTTGTTGAAAAATTTTCCTTATAATGGCTTCCTGGCCACTTCCAGTACTTATGAGCCTAGATGATGTCTCTTCAGAGTATTTGGGAAAAATTCTAGCCCAGCTGTGGGATTCTTGAGCTATACCACCTCAATCCATTCAGAGAAGCAACTTTCTGAGATGCCAGACCATTGTCCACAGCTTGGAGGACTGAGACATCTGAAAGATACTTTTCTTAGAGACTCATGAGAATCTTAGATTTCCAACAACCCTCCTAGATGATGTCATCAGTAGATAGAGCACTATTAGAGTCTGGGTTGTTGCCTAATCTCTCCCTCCCTCCCCTATGAATGAGCCTGGGTAACTTCACAGGTCTCTGGGAAGTGCCCAAATGCCTTTCAAAGGTCCTAGATACCGTCACTTTCAGTTTTCCCATCTGCCACTTGGAAAAATAACTCCAGTTCTTTCTCCAACTGATTGAAGTGTTATAAGAAAGGATGAGCTCATCCCTGGACTAAAATCTTCTCCAAAATAACCACTATATTAAAACCAATGCCATCAGCAAGTAGAATCATCACTCAAACACTGGAGACAACAGTAATGTCTTGTAGGGAAGATGGCCAAGTTGATACCGACGTGGCAAGACAATTAAATTGCTGTATGCAGATTGAAAGCTGGGGAATCATATTAGAGGGCACAGAAACCAGTGAGGAATGTTCTTCCTTTCTAGTTCCATCTCATATATTTGTATGAGGTCTTGTATATCATGGTGACAGGTCTCTCTAAGAGTGCCAAGTAATTAAAAAAACAGAACAACCTTATTACATACAATGGCCTAAAGTGACAGCCTTCCCCACCTCCCCTCCCTCAGGGACTGTCATGAATTAGGAACACAGGATTTAAAGTTGAAAGGCACCTTGGAGATCATCCAGTCCACTCTATCTTTACAGATGAAGAAATTGAGGCTCACAGAGAGAAATAAGAAAAGTATTTAAATACCAGATCAAGGATGTGAACCCAGGTTCTCCGGATTCTAAGTCCAGAATTTCTGAAGAAACTCAGATTCCTTTTCTTTAGACCTCTGAGGCCTTACAGAGTCTGAAGCCATATCTTGCTATTATCCAATATCAGGTCATAGCGAAGGCCAGTCCAGAAAGATACTGGTACTCCTGTCTTGCTTCATTCATGGCTTCCCACAAAGATCGTGTGGAATAGGAAACCAGAGAACAGAATAGCTGCTTCATAGATACTGATAATGAAACAAAAACAAAGAAACTGAAAGCATCCCTTTCATTCCCTGTTACTTCAAGGATCAAATATAAACTCCTCTGTTTAAAACATTGCACGATTAGACTCCAGCCTATCTTTTCAAGCTGATGACACAATACTCCTCCTTCCTTCAATCTACATTCTGGCTAAATTGGCCAACTCGGTGTTCCCAGTACATGACTTCCCATTTGCTATCTCTATGCCTGGAACACTTTCTCATCTCCATCTTTTGAAAATCCTAGCTTTCTTCCAAGCTTATCTCAGATATCCCCTGTTTGAAGAGGGGACATCAGTCTTTCTTCATTCCTCCAGTTTTTAGTAGCCCCCCTCCCATTACTTTGGATTTATTTTGCATATATTTGTATTTACTCACTTATGTACATGTTGCATTCTACCCCTAGGATGTAAGCTCCTTAGAGGCAAGACCCATTTCATTTTTATTTTTGTATTTCCAGTGCCTATGACATATCAAGTTAAGGAGGCTTCTTGGGTAGTTGGCAAAGAGCAATATTAAAGAGTTAGAGCTTACTTGAGAACCTAAAAAGGAAAGATGAAAATATACCTTAATGTTACTTCAGGAACACATCATAGCTAAAAATTACTTTAGATGGGGAACATTATTAAGGAATTACAGAATGCATCCCAGTGACCAGGGAGCACAGAAGAGCAAATAGAAACTCCCAGTTATGGAAAAAATGGCAAAAGAGATTAAAGGTAATGAAGAAATCCCAGCCACAGAACCCTAGAGAATCCACTAAAAACTAGTTGAAACAATTAACAACATTAGCAAAATTGAAGGATATAAAAAACCCCACATAAATCACCAGTATTTCTACATATTACCAATAAATAAGAAATAGAGATGGAAGAAATAAAGAAATTCCATTTAAAATAACTGCAGAAAATATAAAATACTTAGGTATCTACCTGCCAAGACAACAAGGGACTATATCAATGCAATTACAAAACACTTTTCACACAAATAAAGATCTAAACAATTGGAAAAATATTAATTGATCATGGGTGGGGTGAACCAATATAATAAAAATTACAATTCTGCCTAAATTAATTTAATTATTCACTGCTATTCCAAACTACCAAAAAAAATATAAATCTAGAAAAAATAACAAAATATGTCTGGAAGAACAAAAGTTCAAGAATATCAAGGGAATCAATGAAAATTTGAAGGAAGGTGTTCTAGCAAGTACAGATTTAAAACTATATTACAAGGAAGTAATCCATCAAAACAGTCTGGTACTGGCTAATAAATAGTGGAGGATCAGTGGAATAGATTAGGTACACAATACACAGTAGTAGTAAATTATCATAATAATCTAGTGTTTGATAAACCCAAAGATCCAAGTTGTGGGGGCAAGAATTCACCATTTGTCAAAAATTGCTGGGCAAAATGGAAAACAGTTTGGCAGAAACTAAGACTAGACCAGCATCTCACACCATGTAACAAGATAAGGTCAAAATGGATACATGATTTAGATGTAAAGGATGATATCATAAATAAATTAGGGGGGGCAGCTAGGTGGCACAGTGGATAAAGCACCAGCCCTGGATTTATTTAGGAGGACCTGAATTCAAATCTGGCCTCAGACACTTGACAGTTACTAGCTGTGTAACCCGGGGCAAGTCACTTAACCCTCATTGCCCCACCCCACCCCTCCCCAAAAGTAAATTAGGGAAGCATGGAAAAATTTGCCTCTCAGATCTATGGATGAGAGAAGGGCTTATAATCAAATAAGGGACAGAAAGAATCATGGGAAGTAAAATAGATAACTTTGATTACATGTAATTAAAAAGGTTTTACACAGTTCCAGGGAACTCATGATAGAAGAGGATCTCCAAATCCAGGAAAAAAAAAAAAAAAAGAACTGTGGAGTATAGATGCTGAATGAACCATACTATTTCTTTTGTTTTTGGTGCTGTTGTTTTTCTATTTTGAGGTTTTTCATCATTGCTCTGATTTTTCTCTTATAACATGACTAATGCAGAAATATGTTTAATGTTATTATGTGTGTGTGTATATATATATATATATATATGTATATATATATATATATACACACATATATATAACCTATATCAGATTACCAGCTGTCTAGGGGAGGGGGGAGGGAGAAAAATCTGAAATTGGAAAGCTTGTATAAACAAAAATTGAGAACTATCTTAACATGTAATGGGAAAAAAATAAAATACTTTATTAATTTAAAAAAAAAAAAAGGTTTTACACAGGGGCAGCTAGGTGGCACAGTGGATAGAGCACCGGCCCTGGATTCAGGAGTACCTGAGTTCAAATTCGACCTCAGACACTTACCACTTACTAGCTGTGTAACCCTGGGCAAGTCACTTAACCCCAATTGCCTCACTTTAAAAAAAAAGGGGGGTTTTATGCAAACTAAATCAATGTAGCAAGAATAGAAAGAAAGAAGAAAACTGGGGAAATTTTTATTGCAAGTTTCTCTAATAAAGACCTCAGTTCTTAGATATATAGGGAACTGAGCCAAATTTATAAAAATAAGACTCATTCTTCAATTCATAAATGGCCAAAGGATATAACCAGGCAGTTTTCAGAAGAAGAAATCAAAGCTATCGATAAATGTGACTACATGAAAAATGTTCTAAATTACTAAATTTTCTAAATTAGGGAAATTAAAATTAAAACAACTCTGACGGGGGCAGCTAGGTGGCGCAGTGGATAGAGCACCGGCCCTGAATTCAGGAGTTCCTGAGTTCAAATCCGGCCTCAGACACTTGACACTTACTAGCTGTGTGACCCTGGGCAAGTCACTTAACCCTCATTGCCCCGCAAAAAATTAAAAAAAAAACAAAAAAAACCCAAAAAAACAACTCTGAGATACCACCCCACACCTATTAGATTGGCTAACATAACAGAAAAGGAAATGGGCAAATGCTGGAGGGAATGTGGACAAATAGGTGCCCTAATGCATTGTTGGAGGAGTTTTAAACTGGTCCAACCATTCTAGAGAACAATTTGAACGTGCCCAAAGGGCTGTAAAACTGTGTAATACCCTTGACCCAGCAATATTACTACTAGGTCTGTATCCCATAGAGATTAAAGAAAAAGGAAAAGGACCTACATGTATGAAAAATCTATAACAGCTCCTTTTGTGGTAGCAAAGAAATAGAAGCTGGGGGTCAATTGAGGAATTGCTAAACAAGCTGTGGTATATGATGGTGAAGGAATACTATTGTGCTATAAGAAGTGATGAGCAGGATGGTTTCAGAAAAACTTGGGAAGACTAATCTGAATTGATGCACAGTGAAGTGAGTAGAACTAGGAGAACATTGTACATAATAACAGCGATATCGTAAGGATGATCGATCAAGTGTGAAAGACTTAGCTATGCTGATCAAGACAATTTCAAAATATCCATGATGGAAAATGATATTTACCTACAGAGAGAGGCTGATGAACTCTGAGTAAATAGTTTTTTCACTTTATTATTCTTGCCTTTTTTTGATATGGTTAGTATGGGAGAGAGACTGAACACAGGGAAACAAATTGCAAGTTAACAGGGTGTTGTGATAGTCCAGGTGACAAGATATAAGGATAAACTTTCCCACTCTAAGGGTGGCAAGACACTGACACGAGCAACTAATTCTCCTAAACCAGAAATCTGTTAGGATAGAATAGAGAGCCACTTTTTGGGAGTAGGGGTAAACTGGAATCTAAAGAAAGTCTCATTTTACAAATGAGACAGTTAACTTAAAGAACTTATTACCCACAAGAAGTTGGGTTATGCTTACTCATAAGGTTGTTTTTGCTTTTGTTTTGCAGGGCAGTGAGGGTTAAGGGACTTTCCCAGGGTCACACAGCTAGTGTCAAGCATCTGAAGTTGGATTTGAACCCAGGTCCTCCTAAATCCAGGGCTGGTGGTTTATCCACTGCACCACCTAGCTGCCCCCTGACTCATAAGGTTGTGAATACAAATCTAGGAGGCACTATAAAATCTGTCTTTCATTTATAGACTCTTCCTCAATATAAGACTTTCTCCCTGAGCCTTGATATCTAAACTAGGAGGAACTATCTCTACCCTCTTCTCTCACTTTTGGAGAGCTATAAGAAGTAGCCAAGGTAATTGCACCTCACCAGGAATTGTCCTGTAGCATTATTTGGAGGTGTTTTGGATTGATCATATGGTGAATTCTGAGAGCTTAATGCCTTTCCTCTACCATCTTGGCTCTGCCCCAGAAATCTGACACTCTTACACTCTTGCCACTTACATTTCTAACCTCCTTTCCTGCCCTGCTCTGGGTTTGCAATTACCTTGGCTACCCTGTTAACTTGCAATTTGTTTCCCTGCATTCAGTCTCTCTCCCATATTAACCATATCAAAAAAAAAGGCAAGAATAATAAAGTGAAAAAACTATTTACTCAGAGTTCATTAGCCTCTCTCTGTAGGTAAATATCATTTTTCATCATGGATATTTTGACAGAGGCTGCTGTGCTGGGGCAGGAGTGGAGTCCAGCGCCACAGTCATGGTAACGCAGATCCAGTCCCAGGCAGGCTGAGCCAGGGAAAGAGACCCCTGGAGACTCTGAATCAGCTGCAGTGCCAGTGTCATATGGGACTAAGCTCACAGTCTGGTGAGAGGGCTGAGTGGTTGGCAGGGGGAAGATTACAGGGATCTCTGCTGGTGCTGAGGCAGAACTTAGGTTTTTCACCCCTGCTGGGAACCAGGAAGTAGGCTTGAGTAGTGGTGGCCCAGTTTGGGAAGGGGAGCAGGCTCCTTAGAGCTACCAACCACAGCACACAAAATTTTGCTATCTGATTAATTAGTAAGTTGGCCTGGGGTTATCTACGGACCAGGGAACAGGCCAGGAGAGTAAAGAACCTGCCCCTCCTTAAATCATACCACCTGGGACCCCCTGAAGCTTGGGACAGTGCAGCCTGGAAACAGTACCCCACTTTAAGGAGTTAAAAATCAGATAAAAGACAGGCAAGATGAGCAGACAGAGAAAGGTGAGGACCATAGAAAGTTTCCTTAGTGATAAGGAAAAACAAAGTGCACTCTCAGACGAAGTTAGCAGCATCAGGCCTCCTACATCCAAAGCTTCCAAGAAAAATATGAATTGGTCTCAGGCCATAGAGGCACTCAAAAAGGACTTTGAAGATAAAGTAAGAAAGGTAGAGGAAAAAATGGAAAGAGAAATGAAAGTAATGCAAGAGGGTCATGAAAAAAAAGTCAACAGCTTGGAAAGTCAAATTGGCCAAATGGAAAAGGATGCACAAAAGCTCTCTGAAGAAAATCATTGCTTAAAAATTAGTATTGAGCAAATAGAAGCTAATGACTTAATGAGAAATCAAGACACAATAAAACAAATCCAAATGAATAAAAAATAGAGGGCAATGTGAAATATCTCCTTGGAAAAACAGCTGACCTGGAAAATAGATCCAGGAGAGATCATTTGAAAATTATTGTACTACCTGAAAACCATGATCAAAAAAAGAGCTTAGACATCATCTTCTAGGAAATTGTCAGGGAAAACTGCCCTGATATTCTAGAAGCAGAAGGTAAAATAGAAATTGGGACGGGGGGAGGGAAGAGTGTAAGAGTGTTCCTTCAAACACCAAAGACTACTTTGGGGGTGCTGGTTTGGGCAGGAGGTGATTGTCCTGGTTCTAAGGGAAAGAGTAGATCAGTGGTTACAAACTCTCTATGAGCCATTATGAAGTGAGAAGCAAAGAGTGTAGGAGAGATGGTTTCTTCAGCCATCTGAAGAGACTATTTGTATTGAAGGTGGAGCTGTGAAAACCAGATGTTCAATACTAGAAGTTTCAATTAATCTGGGGGGTGGTATTCTGAAAATGAATATGTTTTAACGTGGTTAGCTAGAACTCTGTTATGAGCCCGTTCTAGTTCTAAAGACTGGCACTATCATATAAAGAGGCTAGGGGAAGGAGCAACATGGTACAGAAAAGGGATGGGATATTGGATGGTAAACAATGAATGCAATGGCAGAACAGTAACTCAAGGGAGTGAAACCCAAGTCCTTTTCCCTTTGTTGGTGCTCCATCAAGAATAATGGGAGTCGAGGGGGCGGCTATGTGGCACAGTGGATAAAGCACTAGCCCTGGATTCAGGAGGACCTGAGTTCAAATCCAGCCTCAGACACTTGACACTTACTGGCTGTGTGACCCTGGGCAAGTCACTTAACTCCAATTGCCTCACCAAAAAAGAAGAAGAAGAAGAAGAAGAAGAAGAAGAAGAAGAAGAAGAAGAAGAAGAATGGGAGTAGAATAAGTCCCTAAGGAGAGCATTGGTACTCTACAAAGGGAGAATTTCTCAATTTCTTTAGGTTTGACCATGAGTACTTTCTGTATCCTTTACTTGTAAATAAAACTTTTTGCTATTTTGAAGCCTTGTGAGTCCAAGTGCTTGTAAGAGAAGTTGGTGGCTAGTTGTTGGTTAGTGTCTGCCAGATATTGGAAGTTCTCAGTTCCACCCAGGTGGGAGCAACAAGTTAGGCAAGTGAGAGTGTCAGGAGGAATTCTTTGATACAAGAGTTATAGCAATATAGAGAAGAAATGTTTACATAATATTAGATGAGAATGTTATAATATATTATTATTTTTTTTTTTTAGTGAGGCAATTGGGGTTAAGTGACTTGCCCAGGGTCACACAGCTAGTAAGTGTTAAGTGTCTGAGGCCGGATTTGAACTCAGGTACTCCTGACTCCAGGGCTGGTGCTCTATCCACTGCGCCACCTAGCTGCCCATTATAATATATTATTGAGGGAAGCTAGATTGTTTGGGAGATGTCCCTAATATTTAGAGATTTATATCAAGAGTTAAACTGCTTTCTCCCAACATGTCCATTAGTGACCCTTTCAGGACAGAATTCTGGTCTGGCAAAAACAATCATTTATTAGATTTGTTACGGCAATTCTATTGCCATTAAGACTTCCTGGAGGCAGTAGATTGAACTTTGCTTTTCTGTCAGATGAAGCAGTAGGATGCAAGGTAAAAAGCTAGGCACTTAAGAGTCATAGGATCTAAATTAAAATACCAGCTGTGTCACTTACTACCTTAGACCTTGGACAAGTCTTCTAAGATCCCTTCCAGCCTGGATCTATGATCTTATGAGCTAATCTCACAAGGTTGTTGTGAGGATAAAATGAGATAACAGATGTGAAATTTAAAGCCCTAAGGGCAGGGGAGGACATAATTATATACTTTGAGTAGGAAGAGATGCAAGAGCCCAGGCTCCATGTTAGCTATCATTGATTTTAATTAGTAACACTAATAATAATTGTAGTTGCCTTCCAGTTCAAAGGAGTCTATGATATCTCTCTGGTGCTTAGGACAATGCCAAGCACATAGGAGGCAGTCACAAAATGCGTTTTGATTGATTGACCAGGGCTTATCTAGCAGAGATCCACCTTGGTTATCAAAGCATAACTTCTTTGTCCAAGTCATCAATACTGGACGGCATTAATTCTATAAACAAGTATCTTCCCACCTGACAATCCTTACTCTTTCAGTCACTACTTTTATAATTCAGGGAACTTCTGAGTTCCCAAGCTCATCAGTGAGCAGCAATAATGGAGTAGTTGGTTAAGCTGTGTTTGGAGATACAAAGATCTGGGTTCAAATCAATCAATCAAGAAATATTTAAGAGCCTACTATGTGCCCTTGTGTTAAGAGTGGAGAGTACAAAAAGAGGCAAAAGACAGTTCCTGCCTTCAAGGGGCTTACAATCTAATGGAAGAGACAACATGAAAATAAATATATACAAAGCAAGCTATATACAGGATAAATAGGAGGGGAAATAACAGAGGAAAGGCATTTGGAATTAAGAGGAGTTGGGGAATGCTTCCTGTAGAAGGTAGGATTTTAGTTGGGACTTAAAGGAAGTCAAATCATGTATCTCTGATACTTAGTAGCTCTATGATAGTGGGCAAATCAGTTAACACCTCTCCCAGCTCCATTTTTCTCATCTGCAAAATGGGGCAAATAATACCTATATTACCCATCTGGCCAAATGTCTTACCCAATTCCCACTGTTTACCCCAGCGCCCTGGCCATGGCAGGCAGCACTCACTACTTGGGCCCTTTTCCAGCGATATCAGGGTGGAGCCGGTGGCCACCAGACAGACACCTGCCGCCAACTCATTCCACCCGACAGACACCAGCTAGCAGAGGGAACGAGCCAAATTCAGGGCCAGGGAGGCAGCAGCACACTTGCCTGGCTCTTGCGGGGAGGTGTTGGGGAGAGGGGGAAGGAAAGAGGGAGAGCGGGCCCGCCCCCTTTCCCCTTCCCCCTTCCCCCTTCCCCCTTCCTCAAGGCTCTCCAGCCAGCGCAGTCCTTTAAATCCTGGGGCGCTCCCCAAGTCAGTTCTGAAGGGGCGGAGACTCCGCGCGGGGCCAGAGCCGGGGCCAGAGCCAGAGCCAGAGCCGGAGCCGGAGCGGGAGACACAGCAGGAGCCCGGATCTGGCGCTCGCTTGTCTCAGGTCAGCGAGCGGCCGAAGGTCCGGGACATCCACGTGGGGGGAAAATCACCTCCTGGTTGTCCCTGGTCAGGGGAGCCCAGAGGCCGCTACTGCAGCTGTGCCTGTGCCACCCCTAAGGTGGGGAGCGGCAGCCAGGTTCCCGTGCCCCTGGTCCGCCTCTGGACACCCCGGCTGCTCCCCAGCCTCATGCCTGGTAAGTGCCCTGGCAGGTCCCCAAATTGAGGGACCAAGTTAGGAGGCGCCTGTCATCTGGGGATGCTTTTGAGTAGGCGGGTGGCCAGGGACCCTCCCCGCATTTGGCTGTCTTGGGCACTTGTTCCTGAAAGCCACGCTTTGCCTTCAGGTGTGCCTGGAGAGCCTGGCGGGGGAGCGCACAGCCCCACTCCCTACCCTGAAGCTGGGGGACCGAGCCTCTCCTCCCCCAGGGACACCGGGCTTGCTCGGCCTTGGGGTTCGTGTCCAGGGCGGCTCACAGGTGACTGACTGTGGGAGGGCAGCAGCTGGGGAGGGCAGCCGGGCAGGGAACTGGGAAGGGGGTCCGACTGGAAGAAAAGCTGTATTTGTGAGCTCACACATCCCTCTTGTAAGAAGCGGACTCAGCCGATTCCTACCATCCCACCACCTTAATAGCATGTGAGAAAATAAGGAGGGATTTGGGGAATCTCCCATTTCCACAGGTGACTGGACGGAGATGAAGGTCACAAGAAGTTGGCCTTCCTTGCTTCTCCATGTCAGAACCACTTCGAGGGTGGCTTGGTTAAGCTCCGACTTGGTGCTGGGCTCTGTGCTAAGAGTTTTACAAATAGGACCTCAAGTAAGCCTCCTATTAACTCTAGGAGGTGGGTTCGTTTTACAGTTGAGGAAATTGAGGCAGAGGTTAAGTGACTTACCCAGCTAGTAAGTGTCTGAGGGGAGATTTAAACTCAAGTCTTCCTGACTTCAGGCCCAACCCTCTGTCCACTGTACTACCAATCTGAGACTTCTATGGGTACCAGGTATTCCAGATGCTAATTGGAAACAGTCTCGTGAAAGCTTGATGTGGTTATCCTGGGCAGAAGGGGCAGATGTGGTTTGGGGCGAGGGGTGGTGGTATGTTACAGAGCTGTTGTCTAAGAAGTAGAAACCAGCCCCTTCCCCAGGAATGGTTCCTTTGGGCTAGCACTAGGACTAGGGAAGGATGGAGGGGGGGTGTTGGTGAAACTGGGGCATCCAAAACAAATCTGTAGCCTTGCTCTTACAGGACAGCCAGTGATAGACATTGCCACCCACCCAGGGGAACAGTATGTACCATGGAAATGGGAAATGTGTAAATGCTTATTTGTCTATAGTTAGTGTTCTGTGACTGTGCAGCAGCTCACATTTATATAGTGCTTTATAGACATCAACGAGTTTCATCACAAAGGTTCTGTCAGGTAAGTAAAACAAACAGAATCCCCTACTTGATTGATGAAGAAACTGAGGCTCTTAGGGGTCAAGGTTAGGACTTATGTAATGGAATTCTGACTTGAACCCAACTGTTGAAAGTTTAAATTCAGTCTTTCCCATTGCAGCTTGTCTTGCATTTCTTTCTTTCTAAAGTGGATTGAGTCCTCTGGGAGAAGCTTCTGGTTTAAGCCCTGTAGAGAAGTGATCTGGGCTGGGAGCTAAGTAGCAGTCCTGACTTGGAGAAAGGAAAAGGAAGAGGTGTTTTAATTGGTGGGTGTGCCTATGAAAACAGAAAGGCAGAAAATTAAGTCCAAGTTCATTTTCAGAGCAGTTTCTGGGCCAGGAAGACAATATATACAGAGAGGTCATCATCCGTCCTAGGTGCTTTTTTTTTTTTTTTTTAGTGAGGCAATTGGGGTTAAGTGACTTGCCCAGGGTCACACAGCTAGTGTTAAGTGTCTGAGGCCAAATTTGAACTCAGGTCCTCCTGACTCCAGGGCCAGTGCTCTATCCACTGCGCCACCTAGCTGCCCCCCTAGGTGCTTTTGTAATGCCAGCACTTAGTAGGATGTTTTGCACATAGTAGGCACTTAATAGCTAGCAATTGGAAAGCGATTTTGGGTTTTCGAAATGCTTTACATATGCTATCTTGTGTGGTCCTCATTGCCATACTGGAAGGTTGGTGCAGGAAACCAAGGCTGAGAAATCAAATGAATTGGCCGGGAGTATGCAGTTAGTAAATGTCTGAGGCAGGATTTTCATTCGATTTTTCCCAACTCTAAATCCTACCACCCTATCCCCTGAACCCCCTGGATTAATAGATATTTGCTGCAGTTGCTTATGCATAGCTCAGTTTTTTTCTTCCTATTACCAAATTCAGGGCCACTCCAGGTGCTCAGAGGTAAATGTCGTTAGTAGTAGTAGCCAGGGCACTAACTAATTCCTTAGCTGGTGATCCTCAGACTTTTGTCTAACCAAAGCTCTCTTTTGCTAAAGGCAAAGGGCATACATACATCACCAGTTTAGAATATAAACTCATTTGGCAAAATCTTAAGGAGGAAACTGGAAGAAGATTGTGAGCAGTAAGTATCTTTTCATCAGAAATCAAGAATGTGTAGAGGGAAAAACATTTACAGAGCGCATGGTGAGGAACTCATTTGAACTAGGTGTCTCATTTGGGACGGCCATCCTCTCCATTCAGAGAGGGCTGAAAGAGGCTTTTTTGGCAACCTCTACACTGAGACTTGTCTAGTTGAGTACTGGGGAAGTTGACTTGCCTGGGCTCCTCTAGCCAGTTGGTGTTCGAGGGAGATCATGAAGCTACTTCTTGACTCCAAGGTCAGCTCTCCATCCACTATACCACACTGCCTCTCATCATCACTAGGAATCATATAGCAGCAGGCACTGTGCTGAATACTTGGTACTAACTTCCCCACAAAGGGAAAGAGACGAGTAGCCAAGGATGAGTGGCTCTGTTCTGCATGGATTTTAATTCCTCTAAATTCCAGTCATTGTCTATCTGAGGATGTTCTTTTTTTGCCCCCACTTTAAAACTTTTTCTACTGTGACTTTTACATGACTATAGTTCCTGCTTCCTGTGACTCAGAAAGCAATATTAAGGGCTCTTGGGAGATAATTTTTGGGGGGAATCTTGTTTGATTTTTTTTGCTTCTACTTGAAATCCTGCCCCCTGCTTAGCACCTTGGTGGTGAGGGAGTATGTGTGTGTGTGTGTGTGTGTGTGTGTGTGTGTGTGTGTGTGAGAGAGAGAGAGAGAGAGAGAGAGAGAGAGTATGTGTAGGGGGCAGGGGGGCTGGGTGGTAAAGACGTGGGAGAAAGTAAAGGAGAAAGTGATAGAGAAAATCCTCTGGGATGAAGCTGGATCAAGGGACAATATTTGGGTTTAAGGAAATGGGACCTCAGAACTGGCTGCTCAGCAGAGGAAGTATGGGGTATGAAAGTGAAGGAAGCCTCCACATTTGCTCTTATTTAAAAGTAAGTGCTGCCTGCTTCTTTGTGGCCCCAGAACAGGTAACCTTAGTGGCAGGTGGAGTGATTTCTGGGCTGTTGCTGCTGCTTCTGATTGGCATCATGGGGTACTATCTCTGGAAGAAGCTGTGTGTCGCCCCTGCCTATGAAGAGCTTACTGGAATGTCAACCCCTGCTGATGGACAGGAGAAACAGCCTTCCCAGTCAGCAGTGACCCAGCCCAACAGGTGAATGTCCTTCAGTCCTCCTGTTGGCATGGGAGAGGAGAGGCCAAGGGAGGAGGACAGGAAGACCCAATAAGCAAGACAAAGTGGGCTGGGCTATCTCTGATCTGTTGAAGTGAGCTTTTTCTCCTAGTAACCTGATTTGGTTTGGGGCTTTGGCATTTTCCCCTAAAAGATGAGGTCTTGGGTGTGATGGAAGAATATAGAGATTTGCTCCTACTCCTGAATAAATGAAAGGGGGGAAAAGGCATTTGTTAAGTACTTACTGAGTTCCAAGCACTAGGAATAGGCACCAAAAAAAAAAAAAAGAAGACAGTCCCTTGCTTCCAAGGAACTCACACTATAATTGGGAAAAACAAAATATTTATGACGGTTCAGCTGCAGGGAAGGTGGCAAGACCCAAGGATCCTTAGGGAGCAGCAGCAAGTCAGATGGAAGTTTTGGTTAGAGTCTGGAGGGCATAGTAATCATAATAATGATAGCAAGCATTTATATCATGCCAGTTGTGCTAAGTGCTTTTTTGATCCTCGAAACAACCTTGGAAGTTAAGTGCTGTTATTATCTCCCTTTTTCAATTAAGGAAACCGAGGTTAAGTAACTTGTCCAAAGTTACACAGATAGCAAGTGTCTGAGGTTGGATTTGAACTCAGGTCTTCCTGCTTCCAGGCCCTGTGCTCTATCCACTGTGCTACCAGCTGCCTAGGAGGGCAGCTGGTCAGGCCTAAGGGTCCTTCTGTTTGATTCTATTTGTGAAGACCTGGGGGGGGGGGCTACCATAAGATACCCAGACGGAGAATTGGTACTTTCTATATGCCCCCCTCACCTCCTCATTCTTGCTTTATGGGCCCATTCCCTGATTTATCTTCTTTTATTCTGCTTTGTTCACTTCTTCCATCTTTACTTGCTTATGTAAACAGAACCCAAGGTATCCCATTTGTTGTTCCTCCCTCCTTCCATGGCCGAAATTGGATTACTTTGACCAATGGAGAGAGGATCCAGGATGAGAGTGATCCCTACATTGCCCCAGAATTTCTGCCTCGAACATCTTTTCATTCACTTGGTGAGTAGACTGCACTCAGGCTCTACTTATTCCATAGACATTTATTATGTTCCTTCTGTATACTGAATTCTTTGATAGTGGTGGGATAGATATAAAGTTTAGATCTTATGGGGTTCCAATCCTCATGGACCTAGTCTAGTAAAGTGATAACATAGACCAAATTAACCATAATACAAAGGTTTGGTTTTTTTTTAAATGAAAATACATTAAGGAGTTGTCAAAGTGCTATTGATTATCCAGAGGGGGCAGAATAGTTATGATCGTGACTATTCTGTCTAGAGATCAGAGGGAACTTCATGGAGGAGGCAGCATTTGAGTTGGACCTTAAAAATAGGCATCCAAAGTACTATATAAATGTAGTTTACTATAAACAAATGATGAGCAGGATGCTATCAGAAAAAACCTGGAAAGACCTACATGAACTGATGCAGAATGAAATGTACTGTATACAAAATAACAGCAATATTCTAAGATGATCTGCTGTGAATAACTTGGTTATTTTCAGCAATGTAGTGATCTAAGACAACTCCAAAGGATTTATGAAAAATACAATCAACTATAGAGAAAGAACTGATGGTTTCTGAATATAGATCGAAGCATATTTTTTTGTTAGTTCCTTAAAAAAAAATAGGCGTCTAGAAGGTGAATGGAGTGAGAGCATTCCAGGCATTGGGAACAAAGTGAGCAAAGGCACAGAGGTGGCAGAGAACAGTATCTTTTGGTGGGGTTTGGGGAGGGAGGTGGGCAAAGGGTTAACCAGTTTGGCTGGAGTATAGAATGTGCAGAGGGGAATAATAGGAAGGGCTGGAAAAGTTCTAGGTCCTGTGACTAATAAGATGTAGTAGTAGATACTTCCTTTGATTCTCATGACCTCTCACATTTCTCCAAATTAAGAGTTATACACAGGGGCAGCTAGGTGGTGAAGTGGATAAAGCACTGGCCCTGGAGTCAGGAGGACCTGAGTTCAAATCCAGCCTCAGACACTTGACACTTACTAGCTGTGTGACCCTGGGCAAGTCACTTAACCTCAATTGCCTCACCAAAAACAAGAGTTACACACAAGAAAGAAAGCAATTTTACCTATTTTTAGGGTCCAAGACACCAAGAACTCTAAGGGGGAAACAAACTGATGAATTAACAGCAGAGAAAGCTAATCACTAATTCCTAACCCCCTCCCCCACTGCCTTGTAGAAAAAAACCCGGAAGTAGTCCCAAGGTAGTTTTCGGTCTCTGTTATGTATTGGTGAGTCCTCCTGCTTTTGAAGCTCCCGGTGTCTGTTGCAGGGGGTGCCTATGTGTTTGGGACAATCAATCCAGAACTTTACAGATTTCCTGAGGACAAGAGTGAGACGGACTTCCCCGAAGGCTGCCTGGGGAGGCTGTGGTTCACAGTCGAGTATGAACAAGAGTCCGAGAGGCTCCTCGTGGGCCTGATCAAGGCCCGGAAGTTGCAGACCCCCTCCTCGTCAGAGACGTGCAGTCCCCTGGTGAAGCTCTATCTGCTGCCTGATGAGCGGCGCTTTCTGCAGTCCAAAATGAAGCGCAAAACTGCCAACCCGCAATTCGACGAGAACTTCATTTTCCAGGTACTGACTCCCTGGGACACGAAATAGGGCAGCCCAGAGGTGCATCCTGGGAAGGTTTGGGGCTTGTTTGGAAGGGAGTTTGCCGCTTTTTCTTTCTGTCCACCACCCCTTGTATCCTCCTAATAAACTCGTTAGCTTTATCAATCAGAGCATCAGAGTGGGCCCTGTGGGGTTCAAGGGAATCCTTTTAGTTCCCCGTGTATGCAGTGGTACTTTTGTTGTCCTCAGTACCTCAACAAGCATTCATTAAGCATATTTACAATGGGGATACAAAAAAGGGGAGCGGTACTACAAAAATAGTCCCTACCCACAATAAGCTCATATTCTGATGGAGGAGCCAACATGTAAATAACTAGTTACATATAAGATATATACAGAGCAAATAGAAGGAAATCTCAGAGAGAAGGCAGGGGGTGGGTGGAGTGCGGTGGGGTTCTCCAGGACTGGCAACTACAGCACCATTGCTCAGTAAAAAATAAATAAATAAAAATGTAAAAAATCACAAGCCGCACTTAACATAACAGGCACTCAAGCATTTGTCTACTTAAATGACAGTATTTTAAAATGTTAATAGTATTTTATTTTTTGCAATTACATGTAAAGAGTTTTCAACATTCATTTTTTGAAAGATTTTTTTGAGTTCCAAATTTTTCTCCCTCTCTCCCTTTCCTCTCCCCATCCCCAAGACAGCAAGCAATCTGATATAGGTTGTACTTGCACAATCATGTTAAATATTTCCATATAGTTGGGTTGTGAAGGAAGAAACAACAAAAGGGAAAAATCACACAAAAAAACCAAACTAAAAAAAAGTGAAAATACTATGCTTTGATCCGCATTCAGACTCCATCAGTTCTTTCTCTAGATGTAGATAGCATTTCCACATCATGAATCTTTTGGAATTGTCTTGGATCATTGTATTGCTAAGAAGAGTGAATTGTTCATTGTTGATCATTGCGCAATGTTACTTGTTACTATGTACAATATTCTCCTGGTTCTGCTCACTTCACTTAGCATCAGTTCATGTAAGTCTTTCCAGGTTTTTCTGAAATCCACCTGCTCATCATTTCTTTTGCCACAATAGTATACCATTACATTCAATTACCACAGCTTGTTGAAATACAGTATTAGAAATTAAGATATATGGGCAGCTAGATGGCACAGTGGATAAGGCACCGGCCCTGGATTCAGGAGTACCTGAGTTCAAATCCAGCCTCTGACACTTAACACTTACTAGCTGTGTGACCCTGGGCAAGTCACTTAACCCCAACTGCCTCACAAAAAAAAAAAAAGAAAGAAAGAAAGAAATTAAGATGTCTTAGTATTATTATAGAAGTAGATAATAGGATATTTGGAAGGAATTTAGACCAGATTTTATTTGAAAAAGCATTTTCAAGAATAATGGAGCACCTAAAAAAAAAAAAAGAATAATGGAGCAAGACGTAGCATCTATCCAGGAGGTGATGCAACTTGGATCCCTGGGGTCATTAGCTTTATTTAAAAACAAGCCTGTTTTTAGCAGCATGCCAGTACTTAGTAATAAAAGAAGGGAAATAAGTGTTGTACAAGTACAGGATGGTTGACAGAGTTGCCAGACTTATAAGATTATGGGAATGAAATGTGTGTGGGTTTTAACAAGGCATCTGATAAAGTATCCCATGATATCTTTGTGGACAAGATGGACAAACAAGGGCTACATCAGTAGGCCGTGGCTAAACAAATTGTGCCATATGAATGTAATGGAATATTCTTATACCATAAAAATGATGAATAGAAAGAATTTAGAGAAACTTGGGAAGACTTTTTTTGAGCAGATGCAGAGTGGAGTAGAAGTAGGAAAATAATTTATACAGTATAACAATGCTGTAAAGACAAACAACTATGAAAGATTTTTAATAACTGATCGATGCAATGGCCAAGCAGGATTCCAGAGGACTGATGAAGCTTGCTACCCACCTTCTGACAGGGAAGTGATGGCTTATGGGTACAGACCTAAACATACATTTTTAGACCTGGACAATGGGGAGCGTTTGTTTTGCTTGATTTTATATATATACATATATGTTACTAGATAGTTTCTGTCCCCCCCCCCTTTCCCTTCTCTCCCCCATCTTCAATGGAAAGAAGGTAGGTGGAAGAGAGAGAAAATAAATGCTTGTTAATTGAAAACCAAAGCAATCTCCCTATTTGGCACTTGACTTGGTCTTGGGTTCCTTCCCCACCCCACTCAGGTATCCAGTAGAACAGTCACTCAAAGGATGCTGAAGTTTTCAGTTTTCCACGTAGACAAGCAAAGGAAACATCACCTGCTGGGCCAAGTGCTCTTCCCACTGAAAGATGAGATGCTAACAAGCCATAGTCGGCCCATTGTCTGGAGAGACTTGGAAGCAGAGAGCCTGGAGGTAGGTGACAAATGAAAGGTTAAATTAATTAATCGAATACCGCCCTGTGTTGGAGCAGACTTCCTAGGTTATGGGCTGGGTTCCAACAGAACACTGGGGTGGATTTTGTAAAGATCATTGAAGCTTGGGGAAGGGACCTTGAAAGCCATTTAGTCCAATTCTTTCATATTACAGAGGAGGAAACTGAGGCCCCATTTTCTTTTTAAGTGACTTGCTCGAACTCAGGTTCCTCCAACTCTAAATCCAGTGACATTTTCAGTGCCCCATGCTGCTTTGGATGGGTGTGTAATGATTGTTTGGGTTCTTGTTCTAGAGACCACCGCAGCTAGGTGTCCAGCCAGCAAAGAAACCCCTCCCTCCAGTTTAGATTATTAAGAATCAGTTTGGAAAAAAAAGAAAAAAAAACCAAACAACCGGGGGCAGCTAGATGGCGCAATAGATAGAGCACCGGCCCCGGATTCAGGAGTACCTGAGTTCAAATCCGGCTTCAGACACTTAATACTCACTAGCTGTGTGACCCTGGGCAAGTCACTTAACCCCAATTGCCTCACTAAAAAAAAAAAAAAGAATCAGTTTGGCGGGCAGCTAGGTGTCAAAGTGGATAAGCACCGGCCCTGGATTCATGAGGACCTGAGGTCAAATCCGTCCTCAGACACTTGATACTAACTAGCTGTGTGACCCTAGGCAAGTCACTTAACCCTCATTGCCCAGCAAAAAAAAAAAAAAAAAAGAATCAGTTTGGGGTAAAAAGGAAGAACGATAACCAGAAAGCGATCAAAAATGAAAGTTGTAAAATTACAAAGAACAATCGTGGCTCCATAGAAGAGACATAAGAAGACCTCTCCCCCCACCCATGACTTTGTAGAGATGGGGAGGGGGACCCATGGGAATGCACCATATTCTTCTCTTGCCCTGATTGTCAGGGTAACAGGGGTGGGGGAAAAAACAAACAAATCCCAAACTACTGACCTTCCCTTAAGGGACAGTCTTGTAAAGTAGCACCTACCGTGGATGAGGCCAGGAAACCATCTAACTGTTGTGCCTTCTGTACGGGAAATGGTGAAAAGAATCAGCAAACATTAATTACCGACAAAATTTATTTCTCAGAGATGCAGAAATGTTTGTGGAGGATATTATTTGTAGAGCACTTAAGGAAATTGTCCAGAAAGGGGTTACTTAGATGCAAGTGTTCTAATTTCAAGGTCTTTGTTTTGTTGACCTGATTGTGATCATGAGATCATAGATTTGGAGGTAGAAGGGATTGTAAAGATGAATTATCAATCAGCAGGTATACCTAGCAAAGTACCTACTATGTGCAAGAAACTGTGCTAGGTTCTAGTGATTCAAAGACAAAGAATAGGAGCTTATGTTTTATCTAGGGAAACAATGTTTGCACATATAAGTAGATAAAAACTATACAGAAAAAACATATAGTATATATCGGGGTGAACATATAGTATATATCTGGGAGAATCAGAACAGGCCTTCTATAGGAAGTGGGCTTTGAAGAAAGCTAGGGAGGCTAACTGGGAAGGTAGGGAGAGAGTATTCCAGCGTCATAGTTGGCATGGTGGGCTGTCAGAGAAGGCTAGGGGTTTAGGGTTTCATGGAAGCCCCTTGCTATGCCTCCCTGACAAATCTCTTCTCTGAACCTGACTGTTCATTCTGTTCTCGACAGCCCCCTTCCGAGTTTGGGGACATCCAATTCTCTCTCAGCTACAATGACTATCTGGGCCGCCTGACCGTAGTGGTGCTGAGAGCCAAGGGCTTGAAGTTCCAGGATGACAGGAATGTTGTCAGTGAGTTCTGCTTCCCTTTTGCTGAGATGATGTCCAGGAATTGAGCCTCCCGTATTTGGCCCTCCAGTCTGGAAACCCTGGGGGCAGGGGTTCTTAACTTTTTGTACCTTTTTTTCTTTTTGGATGGCAGTCTGGTGAAGCCTATGGACCCATTTCTCAGAATGGTATTCTGTTGCTGACATTCATAAAGCAAATGCCAAATTTCAGTTAGAGGTTAGTGAAAAAAGGATGGAATATTTTTTCCTCATACAGGATCACAGAATCCCAGAAATCAATCCATGGGCTTAGAGCCTGTGGCTCCCAGATTAAGAATTCCTGCCCAAGGGGATCAACTTTCTACTAGTAAAATTCGCCCTAACAACGTGGTTGGGTTTTGGAGCCTTTTAGTCTTACCTTTTTCAGTGTGCACAGCTGGGGAGGAGGGACAAAGCCATTGCCCTTCACAATCCATTTCTTCAAATCCCACAGAATCACAGAATTTCAGAGCCAGAAGAAATCTCAGAGTCCATTTGATGTCCCTGAACAAGATTATTTCATATAACTCCCCTCACAAGGCGGTCATCCAGTTTTGGCTTGAAGACCACTTGTGATAGGGACCCCACTCCCTGCCAAAGCAGGTCTTTCTGCTTCAAGATAGTTTTAATAATTAGGTTAAGGTTTTCCTCCCACCAAAACTTGGCAGATATCATCCAAAGCCCATGTCATTCTGCCCTTGGGAGCTAAGCCGCAAATCTAATCCCCTTTTCCCATGACGGCCCTTCAGATGTTTGAAACTAGCCAGCATATCCAGCCTAAGTCATGTAGTTTTCAGGCTCAACATTCTTAGTTCCTTCAACTCATTGTATTTGTTATGATTTGTTACTATACTGTACTCCCTTCCACTATTTGATATAGTATAAAGAATGCTGGCTCTAAGTAGAGATTTTTGGCTTATTTAATTTATTGGCAGCATTATGTTACCAAGACATTTAGTTTAAAAAAACCAAATCTATAAACAAATGATTGAATTTATTGGAGGATGTGATATGGCTTACCATTTATATAATGGTATAAATGTCAACATGAACTAATTCCTTCAAATGAAAAGTTGTTCTTTGATCAATAATCATCCATGTAAAATCTTGCTCTTAAATCGTTATTGATAAGGAGTGCATATTCTGCTTAAATCCTTTGTTTACATCATAGCTTGTGTCCATTTAGTCATATTTCAAATGCAGTCTCTATAACTTTTAGAGAACTTCTTTAAAAACAAGAAACAAGGGGCGGCTAGGTGGCGCAGTGGACTCAGGAGTTCCTCAGTTCAAATCCGGCCTCAGACACTTGACACTTACTAGCTGTGTGACCTTGGGCAAGTCACTTAACCCCAATTGCGCTGCAAAAAACAAACAAACAAACAAAAACCAAAACAAACAAGAAACAAGGGAAGATTTTTAGCAAGAAGGGAAAGTTCTATATAAGCTGGTAAAATTAATACTCTTTATCTCTAATACAGTATGACTTTGATTTGGGGAGAGCAAAATGAGGAAGGTAGGTGATTTTCCTGTTTTTCTTGAGTCCCTACAACATGACCTCACTTTTGTTTTGAACTATTGTCAGTTTTATGCTATCAAATCCATATACAAATGTACATTTTTTAAAACTCTAAAGCCACATAAAAATTATTTTTAATTAAAAAACAAAGAATGCTGGCTCTGAAGTCAGAGGACCTGGGTACAAATCCCACCTCAGATGCTTACTAGCCATAACCTTGGGTAATCGCCTTGCTGGGGCTCAGTTACCAAATCTGTAAAATAAGAGAAATGGATTAGACAGCTTCTGAGTTATCAATCAAAAAGCATGTCGGTAAATGCCAGATGCTGTGCTTGTTGGTAGGGATAATCATACAAAGGAAGCAGTAATCCGGTCTCTGAAGGAGCTCACTAGTACGTGGAGAAGCAGATGTAAACTAAATATAAAGATGATAAATGCAAAGAAATACAATTTAGGGATGGAGGGCATGAGTAGTTGCGGGTGGAAAAGCAAAGGCTTTGTGTAGGGGTCCATAAACATATGTAAATAACAAAAATATATATATGCATCTATACACATACACATATATATGCATATATATGTGTGTGTGCTTTCAGTTGTGTCTGACTCATTGTGACCCCATTTGGGGTTTTCTTGACAAGGATATTGGAGTGCTTTCCCAATTTTCTCCAGCTTATTTTACAAATGAGAAAATTGGGGGCAGCTAGGTGGCACAGTGGATAGAGTATAGTAACAAATCATAACAAATACAACCCCAATTGCCTCACAAAAACAAAACAAAACAAAACCCAAAAAACCACAAATGAGGAAATTGAGTCAAATGGGGTTAAATGACTTGCCCAGGGTCCCACAGCTAATGTCTGAGGCTGTATTTGTTTGTTTTCGTTTGGTTTTGGGGGGGGGGTTTGGTGAGGCAATTGGGGTTAAGTGACTTGCCTAGGGTCACACAGCTAGTAGTATTAAGTGTCTGAGGCCGCATTTGAACTCAGGTCCTCCTGACTCCAGGACCAGTGCTCTATCCACTGTGCCACCTAGCTGCCCCTGAGGCTGTATTTGAACTCAGGAAGATGAGTTTTCCTGACTCTAGGCCTGGAGCTCTATCCTTTGTGCCACCTAATTGCACACACATACATACACATATACATAACATACATACACACATACATATAAGTATATATACACAACTTATTTCAATATAATTGGTTTCTTTGTAGTGCTATGCATTTGACAACATTTTTTTCTGAGAAGGGGTCCTTAGGTTTTGCCAGTTACTATATAACACAAAAAAGGTAAAGGTGTAGAAGATGGGACTTAAACTACTTATTCTTTTCTTCTTTTGAGGCAATCAGAGTTAAGTGATTTCCCCAGGGTCACATGGCTGGTAAGTGTTTGAGATCAGATTTGAATTTAGGACCTCCTGACTCCAGGGCCAGTGTTCTATCCACTGTGCCACCTCACTGCCCTGACTTGAACTACTTCTTAAAGGGCTTCTCTGAGACTGGGCTGAGTATCTATGTTGGTTATTTGATCCTCTAAACTAGTTTCTGTGGGTGTGCCCTGAAATCTTCCTCCTCCATGCCTCCTTCCACCCCTTCTTTTATGCCTACAATTCCCTTTCTTTGAGCTCCTCCATGAAGCCTTCCTCTACTTCTCAGTCACTTATGATCTCCCCTCTTCCTCCCTGCCACCCCCAGGGCTCTGCCCTAGTCTCCCTACCACACTAATCTCAGTCTTCCTTGCGTAATATTGATTTGTGTCCATGCCAAGCTTTTACCCCCACCCCCACTCCCCTGAGGCTGGGAGCTCATTTAAGGAAAGGACAGAGTCAGAGCATAGGGTGGAGAGGACACAGGGTAGGGAGAAGAAGCCAGGGACTGGGTCATTGACATGTTTTGGTGTCCTTTTTTCTCCCCCGTTTCTTATTACCTTTTTCCATTTTCCCTAGAAATGGAGTCAACTTTTTCTTTTCACTTTAGGCTTGGTAGGATTTGGGCTTCTCTTATGGATTAAAGAAGCCACAAGAGCCCATAGCCTAAGATCAATCCTAATTGCAGAAGTGGAGTTCCTGTGGAATAGGAATGTTGGGAAGGTCATGACTCCTGGAGGGACCATGGGCTGGCTTGGAAATGTAGTTGCTATGAGATTGTTTGCTCCTTGGGTGAATGTGGTGCCAGAGTCTTGGATTATTTTCAAATAAGCAAAAATCTTGTCTGGGACAGTGAATGCTCTCCAAAGCCTGGGAGGAAGGAAAAGCTGTCACTAAGCTTTTCCTTAAGATGGATAGTCAGGCGAGAAAGACATTGAAATAATTAGCCCCTGTTTCCTTTGATAATGGCCCTGGCTGCAGTGGTTATAGGTCACCTTGGCTCAGTTCCTAGGGCACAGTAGCCATTTTGCCAAATTGGACCTATTCTGGAAGTGGGGAAGGAGTGGAAAATCCATGTCTCTTTCAGCCTGTCTGCAGCTTAACAGGTGGGAATGGGTGTTGGGCTCCTGCTGACTGATTTATTCTGTCAGGATGCTTCCATAGAGACTTGTTTTCAGTACAGAGGTTTTATGGCCTTCCCAGGGAGGAGACAAATGGGGGTGTCTTTTTGGCATCCACTATGCAATCTCCCGGTGATTCTCAACTTGGTTTCTTTAGGTGTGTTTGTCAAAGTGTCGCTGATGAACCACAACAAATTCGTCAAATGCAAGAAGACCTCTGCTGTGCTGGGCTCTCCCAATCCTGTGTATAATGAGACTTTTAGCTTCAAGGCTGATCCTGTGGAACTGGACACTGCGAGTCTGAGCCTGACGGTGCTACAGAACACAGAAGGGGACAGTAAGGCAGTTTATCTTTCTGACCCAGGGCTCAGATGTTCAGACTTCAAATGACTTTATAGTGGCTGTAGTAACAGCAGCAGTAATAATAATAGTTAACAAATGTTAACTATTATAGATGAATGGATGGATGGATGGATGGATGGATGGATGGATGGATGGATGGATGGATGGATGGATGGATGGAGAGAGAGAGAAGCACCTGCAATATGCCATACATTGTGCTAAGTGCTTTCCAATGATCATCTTACTTGATCCTCACAAATACCCTGTGAATCAGGTGCTATTATTATCCCCATTTAACCAGAGGTTGTGACTTGCCCAGGGTCATACAGCAAGTAAGGGTCTGAGGCCAGATCTGAACTTAGGTCTTACTGACTTCAGTTCCCATGTTGAAGAGACCAAGGCTGAGAGAGAGGTTAAGTGTTTGCTTACCCAGGGTGGAAGTGCTAATAAGTGTCCGAGGAGGGATCTGAATCGAGGATGTCCTGTCCCTCCATCCATCATATGATAATTCCTCCACAGGTTACTATTAGAAAAGAGAGGCCCATGTTGGATATTTGAATTTTGGAGGATTCCCTACCATCACTGTTTGAAAGAAGATATGGGGGGCAGCTAGGTGGCGCAGTGGATAAAGCGCTGGCCCTGGATTCAGGAGGACCTGAGTTCAAATGCGGCCTCTGACACTTGACACTTACTAGCTGTGTGACCCTGGGCAAGTCACTTAACCCCCATCGCCCTGAAAAAAAAAAAAAAGATATGGCCACAGATTTTGGAATACAAGTTCAAAGGCTATAACTGATGGCCTGTTTTTCTGTCTGTATGATGGAGAAAGAATTTGCTACTTCCTTAAAGTGAGGGTGAGAAGTAACTCAAATGTGTTGCTGAGGTAAATCCAATCATGTACAGAAGAGAGTAACTATGCTGCCTTTCCCTCTCTCTCCCCCTTTTCAATCCAGAGAGCCATCAGCTGGGCCGTGTGGTAGTAGGACCCTTCATGTACACAAGGGGGAAAGAATTAGAACACTGGAATGAGATGATCAATAAGCCCAAGGAACTGGTGAAGAGGTGGCACTCGCTCTCTGGAAGCACCTAACTGCACCTGGTCTTCAGGGACAGCGACTTCTCTGCTTTGGAAACTGCTTCTCTTCCTTTAGAAATCTGTGACCTAAGGACAAGGTGTCATCTCTGTTTCCCCAAACGCTAGCAGAACCACCAGTATGGCTTCCTAGCAGAGTTGTGTACACAGGGAGCAGACTCTAACAGGATAAGGGAAGATGTCCTCACTAGTTCTATGCCAGAAATAGGGCCTCATCTTTCCTTGGTTAGCATAGGGAAAGTCCTAATAAAATGCCCTCTTTTCTCTCTTGTGGAATACAAGAGTCCTGTTTTGGAACCTTTAGAGCTGAAGTTAAGTCAGAATTTCAGGCACTCGGACTGTTTGCTGAATAGCATAGATGTCAGTGAGACAAACTTTGATCTTCTCTGAAATTCAATTCCTCTCAGCACATGTGAGCACTATTTTGTAGGCAGACCCACTTCTGTATTCAGCCACAAAGGGAAATATTATTTTGAGAGGATAGGAATAGGAAAAAGCTAGGAAAATACTGTCCGCGGGACTTTTAGGCCATTGTGTCAATGAGAACTACATATGGATTGAGGCAGTTGGTTACAGTAAGAGATGACTTATCACTTGTTTACTTGAACCTCATGTGACCCCTACCTCTAGATGTGGGCATTAGGGCTCTGGAACATAGGACCCATCCCAGTGATCCCGTGACCTCAAGGTGGAATGAAGTTACTTGGCAACAAGAATGTTTTCTGGGCTAGTTGGAAAAGAAGCTCTTCAGAGCAAAGAAATGGTACAAACATCAAAAGTAGAGGGGACATATAAGTTGGCTGTAGTAGACTATAGATTGTCTAAGTCAAAATGATTTGGATGATGCAATACCTGCAGATATTGTTCTAAGGGACTGAGATGGGGACTGGACAACTACAGTGAAATTCCTGATGAAGAAAGTATGACCCTTATTGTGAGGGTTCCCTGGCCAGGGCTTGTCAAATCTCTTGGCTTCTGTGCTTTCCTGTACTTTGACTATCTTAAGCCATTGCATATTCCCATACTCTTCTGGTCATTAAAATACTTCTAAACCAAGGCTGGCCGTCATTTTCTTCACTGGTTCCCAGAAGGCACTTGTCTCAGGTGTAGTCATTGTTTTGGGAGGTTGATGTTTGGATTCAATGGACATTTATTTAGTGCCTACTATATGCCAGGGCAGCTCACAACAGAATCTGTGAGCCAGGATCCAAAGGAATGGCCTTGTAGAATTGGCAGTTGAGTTTAAGTTATCAACCACCTTGTGTAAATACAAAATAAACAGCAAACGCATCTTTAATATTTTACATGGGGGCAGCTAGGTGGCGCAGTGGATAGAGCACCGGCCCTGGAGTCAGGAGGACCTGAGTTCAAATCCGGCCTCAGACACTTAACACTCACTAGCTGTGTGACCCTGGGCAAGTCACTTAACCCCAATTGCCTCACTAAAAAACAAAAACAAAACAAAACAAAAAACAAAAACAAAAACAAAAAAATATATTTTACATGAAGTGGTGTCTAGGTACAGTTTTCATTTGTCACTTTGCCATATTGCCAAGGAAGGAAGAAAAACAGGAGATTAACAATGGGAAGCTGGGATGGGGTGTTTTCCTTTTTAAAGTGTTTTATCCATTGCAGAGAACCCTGGTGCCCACTGCCTGAGGAACTGCTGAACAAATGGAGCATATGGTGATTGATTATTATTGTGCAGTAAGAAATTACGAATATGAGGAATTTGAAAAAACAGTATAAGATTTATGAGATGATGCAGTAAGGTATCTATCATAAATAATAAAGCATAACATTTTTCTCATGAAAAAAAAGTTGATTATCCATTGTACTGTTTTATACCTGAGAAAGACTTTCAAATGAAATTTTAAGCCACCATCATCAGGGGGCAGCTAGGTGGCGCAGTGTATAAAGCACCATCCCTGGATTCAGGAGGGCCTGAGTTCAAATTCGGTCTCAGACACGTGACATTTACTGGCCGTGTGACCTTGGGCAAGTCACTTAACCCTCATTGCCTGGCCAAAAAAAAAGTCACCATCATCTTCTTTTCTGGAAGAATTTTGCATTCACCATTATGCTAAGTACCTGGAGAGGGAAGGAGGCAGCATAGGAAAGAAACTGTTAGGATTACTGGTGAAAAGTTAGAACGATCCCTTCAGTCTCCTGTCACTGATAGTTTATTGCTCTGTTGCTAAGAATTACCCTGACATACATAATTGGTCATTTCTTCAGCTAGATAGGAAATAAAGTCTGAAATAAAAAATTTGCCTGTTTAACCACATTGAGGGTTCCTATCCTATTTACCTCTCCATCCCAGTGACTGAAATAGCTGACTCGGGATTCTGGAAATGGTCCAAAGGAGAAATTCTAGATTAGTTCAAGGCTCCCTGGAGATGTCGCATATTTCCTGCCATTATGTAGCTCTGTATCCAGCCAAAAGGAAGACTAATTTTGTGGCTTTTCTCAAACCAAAACCAAGCATGGCTGGGTCTCTCTAATTCTTTCTAGTTTCTGCTGCTATTATTCTCTTTCCCACGTTCCTTTTTGTTTTTTTAAGGCTTATTTTTCTTTTTTAGGAACAACTTTTCTGCAGGATTAAATTTTGCTATCACTTGGTGAGTTTCCTTAAAGCTTGTTAGCATCTTGCTTCTGTTGAGGGTCATTAACTCATGATAAGAGGGCCAAGAGGCCACTGGGTCTCCTTCACATCTTTGGGAGTAGCAACGAGAATACACAATGGAAATCTGTTCAATACCTATTCTCCAACAATTGAGGTGGAAAAAGGGCTTCCATCAACATCCCTTTGAAAATATTGCCAACCAAAAAAAAAAAAAAAGAAAATATTGCCAACCCCTGAAGCAAGTATTTAGGATTCTCTATGCTGGTATTTGTAGCAAACAGCCTTGTAGCATAGCTTAATCAGCTTTTAGCAACTAAAGAGGTCCTTCTGCTGTCTCCCCGTATTATTAACTTTGTAATTTTGACTTTAGGGGACTGGGGCTCAGGCAAGGTAAAGCATAATTTCCTGTTTACTGATGAGTCAAACATTTTTTCTTCTCTGTGGCAATTTGCTACTGATTACTTTGAAGGATTTTACCAATTTCATTTCCACATGGAAATAGGGAGGCCACTCTTAGCAAACATGTTTCTTGGGTGTGAAGGAATTGATGTAAGTGATGACAAATCAGGTCCAAGACCTCTGAAGACAGAGGGAAAGGAAACTAATATGGCAAATTACATTTCTTGTCACAAGCTTCTCTCCCTGTAAACCAGAGCAGGGGTCAGTCACTTTTCATGTGACAGAAAGGATGGCTTCTAATCATCCTATGAATCAGTTTGTGCCTATGTGGGTACAAAGATCCCACTTTTAAAAAGTTGGGGGTGGAGATAGGGTAAAGAGAACGGCTTTTATAGTAGGTGGGAGACTAGAAAATGTTTGTTTAGAAACAGGGAAGGAGGGAATTTCCTAATTAGAGGGGGAAACAGAGAAGATGAAAAGGGAGAAAAATGATGGATGTAAGTCTTTGGTGGGCTGGGCAGGGAATGAGGGCACAAGTAAGAGATCTGGCCAGCCTCAACAAGAAAAACCACCTCTTTCTCAGAGAACAAAGTAAAGGAGGAAAGGACAGGTGAAGAGGATGAATGGGCTCACTTCTAGATGTAGTAGGAAGCCAGCACCTCACCATCTGCTGAAAGACAGAAAGGTGGTGGTGTTGGCTTTGGAGGCTTAACTGAGTTCTCATCGCTGCATCCTTTAAATTTCCCGACTGACGTGATCATGTTCCCCACATTGGGTAGAGTAAACCTTCTCTGTTCAAACCACCTCTTCTGTTTTTCTCCATAACGCAGAGATAGGTATGCGGCCTGTAATTTCACTAGTATGGGGTACTCCTGAAGGAGGAGACTCCCTCTATCAATGCAGGTCGGCACCTTTTCTGCTACGCATAGTTCTAGAAAAGTGCCTAGAGCACTGAGAGATTCAGTGACTTGCCCAGGGTCACATAGTCAGTAGGGGCCAGAAGTGGGACTTGAACCCTGGTCCTCCTAGCTCCAAAGCTAGCTCCCTTTCTATCCGTTAGTCTATGCTTCTCAATAGAGGCCCTTTTATTCATACAGTAAGTGTTTGTTGAATGAGCAGCTATTAGGAATACAAAGAGAAAACCAAACAGTCTCTAACCAGGAACTTACATTCTACTGATGGGGTGTGTGGGGTGATACAAATGTACATAGGTAAGTAAATACAAAGTATATAAAAAGCAAATATAAGTAATTTTAGGCCAGGGAAACACTAACAATTCATACCTTGTAGAGAAAAATAGAAGCTATCTATCAAAAAGCTCCTTCTTGTTCCCAGTTCTATGTCTCAGATCTTCTCAACATCATTATCCTATTTTCTCTCCCTTGGCTTCATTGTGCCTTCGATATAATTTTCACTGTTTAGAAAACTCCTACCCATATAGTAAATGCCCATTATGTTATAACTATTCTGGATGCAAAACTTGCTGTGTGACTAAGAGTAAGGCACTTAACCTCTTTTAAGCTCAGTATCTTCATCTGTCAAGTCAGGATACCTGTATAATCATCTGCCTCACGAGGCTATCTTATGGGAAGAGGTGTAACACTATGATTAGCACTAGATTATATTTCAGAAGGAAAACTGGGGGGCAGCTAGGTGGTGCAGTGGGTAAAGCACCAGTCCTGGATTCAGGAGGACCTGAGTTCAAATACAGCCTCAGACACTTGTCACTAGCTGCATGACCCTGGGCAAGTCACTTAACCCTCATTGCCCCCCCCCCAAAGGAAGGAAAACCGGGAGAGACAATGGAAAAATAATTTATTTTTTCAATGACTACAAAGTTTTATTTTTTAAAAAGAATATGCTTAAATTAATATTTCTGGAGTTTGCAAATGCACACAATTCTTTTTGTTACTTTTTTTTGGACATAAATCCAAGGTTAAAAGTCTTGTTTCTTCATTTCAAAAGACAAATCATTTCATTATATTTCTCCTCCAATTACCAGTGGTTTGGTCTTCTGATCACTTATATGACTATGGAGAGTCACCTTCAAAGTCAGTATGAAAATCCAGCAGAAAGAAGTCTTGTTGCAAAGGGTAGCTGTTTTCATCTAGAATAAAAAGGCTTTGAATTTTCAGTGTGTAGGCTCTTTCTCTGCTTACTAGCAACGAGTGGCACAGGTCTGCTGCAACCATCCCATATGTGATACCTGAGGATGGGACTGCCAAAAAAAAAAAAAAAAGGAAGAAAGCATGATGATTACTTTCCCAGGGGGAAAGTCCTGTACAGTTTCTTTCTGCTGCTCAGAGCAAAAGACTAATTTCCCTACCTTCTTTTCAGGTACAACAAAGAGATGGCAGCCTAGCATCTAGTAACTCCATTCCTATTGAAGAAATGGTATCACTTATGATGTATATTTTGTATATTGAAGATATTTCTTATTCCATTGCTAACTATAAATAAGTGACATGTAGAAGACTTTATTGCCTACTATTAGCTTAAATTTGAAACTGAAAACACTATGAGTGTTTGCATCTAAAAAGTACCACTGGGGTTAGCTGAGGGATTCTGTGTTTAAATAAATGTTAAGAATAGGAGACTAGCCAAAAAAAAAAAAAAAAAAAGAATAGGAGACTAAAAATAATCTCATTTTATGCTGAGTAAGTTAGGCTAATATTGATTCCTAACATTTAAAATATCCTGAAGTGCTGAGATTAAAAACAGATGTGTCATTAATCTCTCAGGACAAATGTTATGGATGGATGATGAGCTAGGTCCGGCGAAGGGTAAGAGATTGGCTGGACTGCATTTGGGGAACACACCAGCACTCTGAATAGTCTCAAGCTGCTTACCTGCTACACAAACCTCCCCCATATTTTAAAAATCAAACTATTACCATATTTTGTTGTATTATCACCTTAATTCCCAAATATATCATGATGTACCCAAGAGTCATCTCTTACACCAAAGAACAAAAAACAGTGTGAGGAAACTAACCGGTCCACCAACGCAATGTGGCAGTATGGGCAGTGACCCTTTGTGCCCACAATGTGCATCATGGGATGGAGTGCTCTGTTCTTTACTGGGTTTCTTGGGTTAATTTTTTTTTTCATATAAGGTATTTTATTTTTCCGTTACATGTAAAGATAGTTCTCAACTTTTGTTTATACAAGCTTTACAATTTCAGATTTTTCTCCCTCCCTCCCCCCTCCCCTAGACAGCAGGCAATCTGATATAGGTTATATCTATATATCTATATACATATACATATATATATACACCCATATATATATACACATAATAACATTAATCCTATTTCTGCATTAATCCTGTTACAAGAGAAAAAATCAGAGCAGTGATGCAAAACCTCAAAAACAACAACAACAGCATCTTGGGTTAATTTTTAAAGCCCATCCCAAGCTGGTGCCGCCCCCTGTCAATCCCTCTCTTCACTGCTCAGTGTCCTTGTGATTCCCATGTACTGGTTCTAGTCTGCAGCTTCCTGCCCTTGCCTGCATGGCTCACCATGCCTGGAATGCTCTCTTCACCTCTGTAACGGCAGAGCAGGCTCTGTACCTCTGTGCACCTAACAGACAGCCTGTTTTCTATGAGGCTGCCTCTTCTGGCCCACTGTCTGTGTTCTCCAGCCTCAGGTATGCCATTGCTTTGGGCAGTGGAAAATTTGAGCACTGACCAGAATGGTCATCTCTAGGTGAAAAATTTAGGATTGAGGTTAAAGCCCTTGATCCAGTTCATACACTCAGATGAGTTTAGGGTTAAATCTCATTAATTTATAGCCCCTGTGGCTTGGTCAAACCTTCTTCCTTCATAAATGCTAGAACAGAGACCAAAGAGGATGAGACTGTTAATCCGTGTTTGTTTTTAAATACTAGTATCCCAATTTCACCTGTCACTGACACCTCACGTCTGCCAAGAACCCACCTCACCAGTGAGGAAGTTAACTGAAACAAACTGAGAATGTGGAGGTACACTAATCTTCTCAGACTATAGGAGACCTATATAAACTTACTAGAGCTTTTTGCCAGTTTAAAATTTTTAGGAGGGGGTCAGCTAGGTGGCGCAGTGGATAAAGCACCAGTCTTGGAGTCAGGAGGACCTGAGTTCAAATCCAGCCTCAGACACTTGACACTTACTAGCTGTGTGACCCTGGGCAAGTCACTTAACCCCCATTACCCAGCCCCCCCCAAAAAAATTTGAGCATACAAATCATGTGATCTTGTTAATAGATTATGGTAAACATCTCACTTATCCAGAAACAACTCTCTATTGAGATCTATACATAGATCACTAAGAACTGTTTACATTTTAATTTTACATATTTCACATTTACTTATATTACATATTTCACAATTTACATATATTTCACATAATTACATTATGTGGGGACCAATTTTTAATTGGGGAGTGCTAGTTAAGCGGCTCGCCGCAATATTGGGGCAAGGAAGGAGACCGGCAGCCTCCCTCAAAACAGAACAAGATTTATTTTAACAAGAACTAACTTAAAAAAAAAAACACAAACAGGATCAGTAGGATCAAGGAAAAGGAAATAAAATAGGTTAAGGGAAATTATACAACCTTAAAAGATACCACAGCCCAGGAATCAGCTGAGAATATGCAGCCTACCTGTCATTCCAGCATCCCGCTAGAATGCCCAATTCTCCTCCTCCAATCCCAGAAAAACCCCACACAGCCCCAGCCAATGGGATGGCCGCTCTGTCAGTCACATGACTGCCCTCACTAGGCTTCCAATCATTATAATTTTGCCAGGCCCACGTAGGCATCGGCAAGTGGTGATGACGTGAGGTGCCAGAGCCCTGGCAAGGTGCCAGAGCCCTGGCAACAGCTATCACCAGTGGGTGGAGCACCATGTGGTTTGCGGAGCCCCAGGCCAGTGCATGCCGAGGCATAAAAACCTCAAATAACAATTAATTCTTTACATTTACCTACAACTCTGCTTAACCAGTCAGGCGGAATATTGAGAAGAATCTTCTGTATCATCTCTGATCCAACATGAACGCAAACCTCATTCCTACCGTCAGACACAGTCATCAGAGCTGACCTGAAAACGGAGAGGCAGGAGTCAAAAAAGCAGCTTTGAAAGTAGAGGGAAATAAATGAATGATAGAAAATGTCACTTTCTGGTCCTGACTTTCTTTTAACATGCTGAAAACAGCTGAGAGTGCTCCTGTGATACCACACCTACATTTAAAAAGTTCTTGTGGAAGAGTCAACAGAGGAAAAACCTGTGCCTCTGGGAAAGCTATGCCCATGTTACTGTGGTAAGACAGTAAGAGAAAAATGAAACACAATTTCCAAGGTCAAGTCCCAGTCTCCTTGGAAAATTATAATATTGGCTCCAGTTATTCAATAGTGGCACTAGCAGGAAGTAGACAGTTGAATGGGTAATTTATCTACAGAGAAATGTTTTCATTAATTAGCATCCTGTTGCCTTTTAATACTGGGGATAACCCTACCTGTGAGAAAGCAGCAAATTCATCCTCTGGCGGCTTATTACCTTTTTAGGGCTTACTATCTTTTCTTGTCAGTGAGTAAGTTAATCAACAAATATTTATTACACACTTACTGTGTGCTGGACACTGTGCTAAGGGCTGGGCAGACAGGAAGGCAAAAACACTCTCCCTGCCTTGAAGGAGTCTGTGCTCTAGGGAGAGAAGACATGTAAATAACTGCACACATAAGCATCCCCTTGTGCGTGGAAGGCACCACGGCCAAGGGGCCCAGGAAAGGCCTCTTGCAGAAGGTATGATTGGAGCTGTGTTTTGAAGAGTCAGGTAAGCTAAGAGGTGGAGGGGTAGGAGTGGAGCATTCCGGGCACTGAGACAGCCACTGCAATGGCAGACATATGAGATGGAGCATGGGCAGGAAAGAGGCCATTGTGTGAAGAGCTCTAAATGACAGGGCTTTACATTTGATGCTGGAGGTAACAGCGGGGCACGGAAGATCACAAAGTGGGGCAGGGGAGGATGACACGGTCAGATCTGGGCTTAGCAAAGTCACTTTGGTAGCCGAATGGAGGATGGATTGGGGAAGGGGGACGAGTCTGGATAAGTGATGAAGCCTGCACTGGGATGGTGGCTGGGGGCATGGACAGAGATTGGGAAGGTAAAACACCAAGGCCTGACCACAGACTGGATGTGCAGGGCGGGCAGGAGGGGCTGGAGATGACGTTGAGGTTGGGAACCTCAGGGACTCTGAGGTTTGGCAGCATCCTGGAGAAGACAATTTGGGAGCAAAGACACTGAGTCGGTTTCTTACTCTCAGACTCCACTAACATCGCTCAGCCTGAGGCCTTCTCTTTCATTGCTCAATTCTTCCCAGAACATTCATTTTGAGGTATGGCCCAGCCCTGCATCCATCCTGCTCTAGATTCCACTGCCATGAGTCAGCTGCTTCCTCCCTCCGCCCAGGCAGGTTTCTCTTCCACTTGGTGTGTCTTCTCAGAATCTCCATTTGGGGAAGGGCCCAGCCTAGCCATCCGTAATTCTCTGGACTTGCCACCATGTCCCCTCCAAGTATCTCCTCATTTCCGCTCTTGTTCTTCAAATGTCCTTTTACAGACTGTCCTCCCTATTAAAGGTAAGTCTTGGGGACAGCTAGGTGGCTCAGTGAATAAAGCACTGGCCCTGAATTCAGGAGGACCTGAGTTCAAATCCAGCCTCAGACACTTAACACTTACTAGCTGTGTGATCCTGGGCAAGTCACTTAACCCCAACTGCCTCACCCCCCCCACACACACACAAAAGTCTTTCTTTTTGCTTGTATTTTGTCAAAAGGCAATCACAACATCATGAGACTTATGTGAAAACTAGGAACAAAAGAAATGAACATGCATGTGGCTCCTAAAAAGGATTCCCAGCTTTTACAGTTTACATTTTTACAACAGCAGGACAAAGGGAGGAGGGGATACCAGGAAGGGGTGTGACATGGGAGGGGGAATGGTGCAGAAAAGGTGGAGTATATACTTCTCCATGGAGAAGAGTAAGGTGATGGCAAAAGCCTTATGCTTTTCCCTTGGGAACTGCCAGACTATGAAGATAGGAGGGTCTGCTTATCTACAAAGGTCCCCAACTGCACAAGCATTATTCCAGTCTAGCACAGTCTAGCCTGCACCTGTCTTGCCTCCTAAGGATACACAGGGAGTCTGTTTTGGGGTACAAACAACAAATTATGGCAGATCAGGGGGAGCTTCATCCTTGACGCACTCAGGACTCTTGCATGCTCTAGATCCACTGTTTCTGGGAAATATGTCGTTTCAAAAAGACAAGTTCAGGGGACCCCTTAACAATCTGTATCCCTGGCTCTTAGCACAGTGCCAACACATAGTACACATTCCATAAATGCCTGCTGACTGACACAGTAAGTTTGAGATTCCATGGGGACATCTAGTTCAAGATATCCAAAACAAAGCTGGCAGCATGATGGTGGTGGAGAGAGAGAGAGAGAGAGAGAGAGAGAGAGAGAGAGAGAGAGAGAGAGAAAGAGAGAGAGAGAGAGAGAGAGAGGGAGAGAGGGAGAGAGGGAGAGAGAGAGACACACACAGACCTGTCAATCTTCTGCATAGAGATGATCATTGAACCCACAGGAGCTAAGGAGATGATGAAACAAGACAGTAGAGAGGGAGAGGAGAAGGGGGGCCGGGTAAAGGAAACTGAGGACTGGTGAGGCAGGGAGGAGACCCCTGACCAAGGAGATGACAAGATGCCCAGGGCATCATACTACACTTCATATACAGCTGGCACTTGCAGGTTTGTTGAACCAAACTAGAACTCCAGACAGGGACAATATTCTTATCACTTAAAAAAACAGAACATCAAACTGCTCCCTAAGTGTAAAGAACAATTCCACATAATTGCTTGTTTACTGATGCTGAATGGAAAGAACTGTACTCTCTGTTTACTTGGTCGGGCTTGATTTTTTAAAAAAATCTTGATACAGGGTTAGACACTAAATTCTTCAATGATGACTGCCCTAAGTCTGTGCTGTGAATATATCACTTATAATGAACTATTTTACATTCTCTAGAATTAAATGGATCCCTTTGGGCAGCATATGGAATATTATTAGAAAACCACAAGTTAACATTATCTAAGTTGTACTGTCTTTATTTATTTTGTTAAACATTTCCTAATTACCTTTGAATCTGGTTTGAGCAGCATTGTGGAGGTGCCTGCCAGTTATCAACTGACTAGACATCCTGGATTCTTTGCAATCTTCTCACTTTCTACAGGTATTTACTGAATAAAGTTAAATATCAAAGAGAAAGAAGGCCATACTTCCCGTAAAGAAATAAAAGTAATAAAGAATATAAATGACATTATAAATCCTAATTAGCAGATTTTCCTTCTTGAATGTAATTCCTTAAATTAATTTTGGTTCTTTAAAAATAATTTTTAGTGTCTTTAAAAAATGTAAGAGGGGCAGCTAGGTGGCACAGTGAATAGAGCACCGACCCTGGAGTCAGGAGGACCCGAGTTCAAATCCGGCCTCAGACACTTAACACTTACTAGCTGTGTGACCCTGGGCAAGTCAATTAATCCCAATTGCCTCACCAAAAAAAAAAAAAAAATGTAAGGAAAAAGGGAAGGGGGTGAAGGAGGGAGGAAGGAAATTTTAAAAGTCAGAATTTTTAAAAAAGAACATTAAAATTGTCTTTAAATGTAGTAAGGAAAAAAATTAATTTTTTTAAATGTAAGGAAAATAGTATACTGTCAATCCTCACCTTTCATAGAGGTAACATTCCTAGAAAACGGCACAAAAGTAAAAACTGTGAATGTTGTTATGTTGAACCTATGGAAAATAAGTACCTGCGAACACCAAAAACTATAATCTTTTACTAGAGATTGTGGAAAATACACTTTCTGCATACAAATCTTTATAACAAAACATTAGTTCTGATAATATGCACTTTTCCTTACACAGTAACCATTAAAATAAGTCATAAAACTGGTAACAGGCAAAATATTTTTTCTCGCTAATAATCCCTTAGAATTCTGTAGTTTTTTGTGCTAACATTTCAATTAAAAAACAATGTTCTCACAACTACCAAACATTCTTCACACAAATCAAATCAGATCTAAATAACTGGAAAGATATCAATTGCTCATGGATAGGCAGAGCTAATATAGTAAAAATGACAATACTGCCTAAATTAATTTATTTATTCAGTGCCATACCAATCAGACTACCTAAAAATTATTTTATAGAGCTAGAAAAAATAATAACAAAATTCATCTTGAAAAACAAAAAATCAAGAATATCCAGGGAAATAATGAAAAAAAATTCACAGGAAGGTGGGTTAGCAGTACCAAACCTGGAGCTCTACTATAAAGAGGCAGTCATCAAAACCATCTGGTACTGGCTAAAAAATAGAGTGGTAGATCAATGGAATAGGCTAGGCTCAGGAAATGCAGTAGTAAATGACACTAGTAATGTAGTATTTGATAAACCCAAAGACTCCAGCTTCTGGGATAGGAACTCAGTATTTGACAAAAACTGCTGGGAAAACTGGAAGATAGTATGGCAGAAATTAGGCATAGACCAACATCTTACACCTTATACTAAAATAAGGTCAAAATGGATACATGATTTAGACATAAGAGGTGATGCCATAGGTAAATTAGGAGAGAAAGGAATAGTCTACCTATCAGATCTTTGGAAAGGAAAACAGTTTATGACCAAACAAGAGATAGAGTATATTATAAAATGCAAAATGGATGATTTTGATTACATTAAATGAAAAAATTTTTGTACAAACAGAAGCAATGCATCCAAAATTAGAAGGGAGGCAGAAAGCTGGGAAACAATTTTTGTGGCCAGTACTTCTGATAAAGGCCTCATCTCTAAAATACATAGGGAACTAAATCAAATTTATAAGAATCCAAGTCATTCCCCAATTGAGAAATGGTCAAGGGATATGAACAGGCAGTTTTCTGATGAAGAAACCAAAGCTAGATAGCTTTGGTTTCCCATATGAAAAAATTCCCATATGAAAAAATGCTCTAAATCTCTAATGATTAGAGAGATGCAAATTAAAACAACTCTGAGGTACCACCTGACACCTATCAGATTGGCTAAAATGACAAAAAAGGAAAATAATAAATGTTGGAGAAGCTGTGGGAAAATTGGAATACTAAAGCATTGTTGGTAGAGCTGTGAACTGATCCAACCATTCTGGAGAACAATCTGGAATTATGCCCAAAGGGCTATAAAGCTGTGCATACCCTTTGACCCAGCAATACCACTTTTGAGTCTTTTCCCCAAAGAGATCATGGAAAAGGGAAAAGGACCCACATGTACAAAAATATTTATAGCTGCTCTTTTTGTGGTGGCAAGGAATTGGAAATTGAGGGATTGCCCATAAATTGGGGAATGACTGAACAATTTGTGGTATATGAATGTAATGGAATTCTATTGTGCTGTAAGAAACAATGAGCAGGAGGAATTCAGAGACACCTGGAAGGACTTGCATGAACTGATGATGAGTGAGATGAGCAGAACCAGAAGAACATTGTACACAGTATTATCAACATTGTGTGTTGATCTACTGTGATGGACTAGATTCTTCTCACCAATGCAATGGTACAGAAGAGTTCCAGGGGACTCATGATGGAAGGGGATCTCCAAATCCAGAAAAAAAAAAAAAGCTATGGAGTAGAGATGCTGATTGAACCATACTATTTCTTTTGCTTTTGGTGCTGTTGTTTTTCTATTTTGAGGTTTTTCCTCATTGCTCTGATTCTTCTCTTATAACATGACTGATGCAGAAATATGTTTAATGTTATTATGTATGTATGTATATATATAAAACCTATGTCAGATTACCTGCTGTCTGGGGAAGGGGGAGGGAAGCCTTATCAATGGATTAGATTAAGTACACAATATACTGTAGCAAATAAACCTCATAATTTAGTGCTAAAGAAACCTAAACAACCTCCTGACAGGTGCAAGGACTTGCTATTTGACAAAATATGACAGGACAGCTAGACAAGGTAGGATTGGAGAGAAAAATGCTTACTAAATGAAAAAAAAGAAAAGATAATAACTTTTAAAAGGACACAGTGTCACTCCCATGTCACAATGAGGCCTCAGATGGAATAGGGTCTGATATGGAACAAAACAAAGCCTCCTTGAGAGATACTGAAAGTTTATAGGTGGTGTTACAAAATTGGCAAAGGAGTAAAAAGTGAGATGTTGCTTCACAAAGGCATATATACATTAAAAAAAATATATGTCAGGGGGCACCTAGGTGGTACAGTAGATAAAGCACTGGCCCTGGATTCAGGAGGACCTGAGTTCAATCTGGCCTCAGACACTTGACACCAGCTGTGTGACCTTGGGCAAGTCACTTAACCCTCATTGCCCCGCAAAACAAAACAAAACAAAACAAAATATGTCAGACTTAAAAGTTCTGTAGCCATTAAATTGCTAATCAATATCTTATAAGGTACATATTGTTTTATCTACTCTGAAAATATTTTTTAAAAAAGAGACTCTAAGATGTTTTATATTTCCTATAGTAACTCAGCAGTGAGGATAGTGAAAAATTTTCATTTTAACTATCAACCTACTCTTCTTTCCACATATACTAATTATTTTATTAATTATTAATTATTTCCACATATATTAATTATTTTTACACACCCTAACATTTTATTTTTGAAATGGATGGAATCTCTTCTGCCTTGGATAATTAGTTATAGCTTCTGATGGGATATAAGAAACTGGCACCAGTGACTCCTTAATGTTATTTCCAATCCTATCATTCTAAATACAGTTTTTTAGATAACTTGGTTTTTGGCTTCCTTTACCTGTAATACAATTTCACCATAGCAAATGGCAAGCAGGTGACACACTGTTTGTAGATCTTGTTCTCATCAGTTTGTAATTCCGCTCCACATGTTTTACAGCCTGAATACGTAATGGTGGGCAGACAGGTCAGAATATCCTCCAGAGAAGTGCTGGCATCTAGGACAAGCTGCTGGCTCTCATGGGCAGCAACAGGAAACACTAATGCTAAGATCTTGGCTTTTACTTGAACCACTCCTATGGAAGACAAAAAATATATAGAATTGGAATTGTTGTACCCCCATAAGTTGTCTTAAAAGATCATGGTAGTCACATTTCAGATCTGAGAACATACCTTAACTGCCCATATTGTATCTATGCCAACTCATCTAAACAATATTTTCTAAATAATATGTATCACATATTATCTAAATGATATATAATAAAATAGGTAGATGATGACAGAGAAAAAAATGTTTTCCCATGTCATATGTTTCAGGGTATATTTCTGTTTGTCAGGGCATAGTTCCAAAGGACAATACCATCAATTAAGAAAGCCTTAAAATGCTTTTGATGATGAATTACATATTTAAAAAGAGAAGTTCTGGGAATAGATGCTTTTATGCATTTTATAAAACAGAGACTTTTCATGTACCATACAAATGATCAATCTAAATAGTATCAGTATCTAGATGGCTCAGTGATTTGAATATGCTAAAAGTATCTGGAAACTAATAGCATCTGGATAATGTCTCAGTGTCTTAAGTAAATATTTATTAGGGGGCAGCTAGGTGGCGCAGTGGATAGAACACCGGCCCTGGAGTCAGGAGGACCTGAGTTCAAATTCGGTCTTAGACACTTAACACTTACTAGCTGTGAGACCCTGGGCAAGTCACTTAACCCCAATTGCCTCCAAAAAAAAATTTATTAGAAAGCAGGTTAAATCAGTAAAAAGTTCTCCAATGATTAGATTTTTAAATTTAACATTTGCAGAAAAATGGGCTACATGGTTGGAACTATACAAAATATATATTTTGAAATGTAATATCCCACTAAATATAACTTAATCCCAAGTGCCTAGTCTACCAGCTACAGTGTTCAAACTTCCTGGGGCACAGCTAAGACTACAGCTGTAAAGCAGTTCAATTGCATTCCTACTCAAGTCACAGTCAGTCCCTGCCTGTTCCCAAAGAGTGCAGTCACCTCATTAACAGGTCACAAACTGTGCATGCACAGACTTACCAGAGCGCTTCTCTTCCATCAGGGCAGATAAATGTGAGATCTTCACGAGGTGACTTTCCCTTTTTTGGAAATTTGCTTTAAATTCAATTGCCTTCAGGTCATCCTCAAAGAGGCACTCATAGGAGGACCATGGGGTTGTATGCAATTCTAGATTTTCTAATGTGGGATTATCCAGAGTGAGGAGATACTTAAATTCCCAAAGATGATCTTAGAATGAGAAAATTAAAAAGCAACATAAGGAAAACAATCTAGAATCACAACAGTATTAATTTCTTTAGTTTGGGTTTACACTCAAGAATCTGGGGGTGAAATAAATAAAATCTGTAATAATGCTTTAAGGTTTTCAAAGTACTTTCATATGTAGAATATAATTTGTCAGAAAGGCAAGGCTGCAGTCCTATCCTTGTTTTGCAAATGAGGAAACTAAGGCTCAAGCATCACTTGCTTACAGCCACATGGCTAGTAGAAAACAGAGACAAGACTAGAACCCAAGCTTTCTGTGTTCTAGGCTAATGTTCTTTCCACCACACATAAAGCTTATTAAATAATTAAATATGTATGATTTATTTAGGCATCAAAGTAAGGAATCTTCACTTAAAAAAAAGAAGGTGTTCTTTCCAAGATAACTTGTCAGGCTTCCAGACAAGATGACTGCATGCTGGAATGTGGGTTAGACTACTCAGCTCCTACACACCTACTACAGCAAAACCTTGAAGTTCACATCAGAATGAATAATGATTAAGAAATTCAACAAGCAACTACAGTAAGTGAATACTTCCACCCAACAATCGCACAAAGAGTCAGCCAGAAGTCTGTGGGCAATTGGAAAGAGAGATGTGAGCAAAGCCAGTGTTAGAAGAGGCACACAAGCCCCAGGCTTCCCAGTGTGACCAGAGAGAGGCCAGAAACAAGCGTACCTTCAGGCATCTAAGTCCAGAAGCAGTGAGAGTGAAGGTGTCTGCTAAGAATGCTCCATGGTGGTCAGGATTCCCTAAATGTGAATCTGTAGCTGCCAAAGGAGAAAGAGGCCAGAGCATAACTCAGGCGACCTCTCTTAGGTCTGGAAAGAGGCAGCCTTGGTGTAAACTTAGCCTTTAGAAGTGACGGTGTATCTATTTGAATCAGGAGACTGTGTGTGGACCCAAAACTTCAGGAAGGCATCTGGTCTCTAGCCCTCCCGGAATGGTTCGTTCTGGGTCCAGTTGTTACCGAACAGATGCCCAGGATCCATCACGCCCATGGGAAGCCGGCTACAACTGGCCTGAGTCCTGGGCCCCATTAAAGTGAAAAAGGACTGACACCAATCAGTGCCACTTGGCCACCTGTTTGTTTGATTCTGATAATCAGGACCTAATCTGTCCCCTGCAATCTACTGTGCATTTGCTTAGGGTTTTCTTCTGCTTTTTGCCCTGCTTTACACTTTGGGGTGGCTAACCTCTCTGCTTCCTGGTTTCCCTGGGTTGGAAGGTCTGTTCATGGGCCTCCTATTTCTCATCATTATAGGCCTGATTGTGTCGCCTGTGCTTGAGCTGCCTCCCATTGTATACCTCCCTTATCCTCAAACTACAAGACTCCGGGTGGCCCAGGTTAGAAAGATGCAGTTAAAAATCAAGGAATGAGGGGCAGCTAGGTGGCACAGTGGATAAAGCACCGGCCCTGGATTCAGGAGGACCTGAATTCAAATCTGGCCTCAGACGCTTGACACTTACTAGCTGTGTGACCCTGGGCAAGTTACTTAACCCTCACTGCCCCCCCCCCAAAAAAGATCTGGGTATTAGGGTTTGAAAGAGAAAAAGGAGGGCAAAAAGAAAAACACAGTGTAGAAAGGAGAGGGTAGAATTTGTTATTTCTCATAATTGGGGTGCATAAGAAGCATCTAACAGTTAAACCTCACTTAAAACAGACAAAGGATGGTCTCTCTCTCTCTCTCTCTCTCTCTCTCTCTCTCACACACACACACACACACACACACACACACACACAGAGTTTGGTAGAGAAGTACATTAGACTTAACAGGGAAACAAGCAGGGATGAGAGAATGGGTGAATAGGGAAGTTGCAACACAAATTTTCTAATGGTGAAGGGGTGATTAAAAGGAAGAAAAAAGAGAAAAGAAATAGTGTATAGAAGGTACATAGTAAATCTTTGTTGAATGAATGAAAGTAGAATAGAATCTTAGTGAAGGATTCATGGGAGGAGAGGACATGGAGAAAAGTCTGAGGTTGGGAAGGCATAGATGGATTTGGATCAGCACTGCTGGAGAAAGGATGCACAATGACAAGCTCACAGAGCCTCTGAAGTATTTAAATCAGGCATTGCAGTCCAGTGGAAAGGCTTGGATTCACAGCCATAGGCACTGGGTCCACATTTCAACTCTACCACATACTCCATGTGTGACCTTGGGCAAATTATTTCACCTTTGTGAGCCTTTGTTTCCTCATCTACAAAATGAAGGAGTTAGACCACATGATCTCTAACGTCTCCTCCAGTTCTAAAATAGTGATCCTATATTATTTCTACAGGATATTTTCTCCGAGATTTATAATAAATTCTCTTATTTGACTTATAATGAACCTGGAGCATTTTAATCACCAAATGACTATGGCATGATCAGTGGGGAATTAATATTGTCTATTATGTTATAAATGTTTTGGAATTTGTGTTTAAATTTGTTTGAAAATGTTATCCTGTTACAACTTTGATAATGGGTAAGTTTGGAGAAGGTTCCTTGATGTGCCCCAGTGAACTTCTGGGTGGTTTGCACCCCATGACACATCCGTGATGGTGAAAATTATCTCCTTCCACTCATTTTTTTTAAATGAAGTGACCTTTTATATTTAGGTGAAATCCATTTTGAGCTCCTTATGTAATATGGTATAAAAGACTGGTCTAGATGTAACTTCTGCCAAATTGCTTTTCCCCTTTACTAGGTGTGTGTGCGTGCGTGCACGCACACACACATACACGTTCATATTTGGGTTGGGGGAGGTTGGTAAAAAAAGGAGCTCTTTCCCCAGTAGTTTATTTGGGGGGGCTTTATCAATACTTATCTACTACTTGTGATTTCTTTTGGTTCATACTTATGTAATCTGTTCTATGACGATTTTTTCTGTTTTAATCAGTAATAGTTTTGTTGATCACAAAAAAAAAAAAGAAAATGGGCAAGTTTTTAAAAATGATAGTCACTCGGCAGCTAGGTGGTGCAGTGGATAAAGCACGGCCCTGGATTCAGGAGTACCCGAGTTCAAATCTGGCCTCAGGTACTTTACACTTACTAGCTGTGTGACCCTGGGCAAGTCACTTAACCCTCATTGCCCCGTCCCCCCAAAAAATGCGTGTTGTCTTGGGGCAGCTACGTGGCTCAGTAGATAGAGCGCCAGCCCTGGAGTCAGGAGTACCTGAGTTCAAAGCCGGCCTCAGACACTTAACACTTACTAGCTGTGTGACCCTGGGCAAGTCACTTAACCCCAATTGCCTCACTAAAAAAAAAAAAAATATATATATATATATATATATATATATATATATATATATATATATATATATATATATATATATATATATTTAAAAAAAAATGATAGTCACAGAGGGGCGGCTAGGTGGCGCAGTGGATAAAGCACTGGCCCTGGATTCAGGAGTAACTGAGTTCAAATCCGGCCTCGGACACTTGATGCTTACTAGCTGTGTGACCCTTGGCAAGTCACTTAACCCCCATTGCCCCGCAAAAACAAAAACAAAAACAAAAAAAACAAACAAAAAAATGATAGTCACACATTGTGTGTATATATGTATGTATATATATATATATTTATTAAAAACCAAACTATAAGGGAGAGTAGCCTTTGCAAATTCTAGTGTTCTATCAAAGCCAATTATTATTGCTGTTGTTGTTAGAAGATAAATGGGAATTATAAAACCACAAGTAAATGTTTTATGTACTTCTTTACAAGGCAATATTTAATTAGCCATTTAAAAAATAGTACATTTTCTGTCTTATGTCAATGTTTTTTGGGTGTTTTTTTTTTTTTGGCAGGGCAATGAGGGTTAAGTGACTTGCCCAGGGTCACACAGCTAGTGTCAAGTGTTTGAGGCCGGATTTGAACTCAGGTCCTCCTGAATCCAGGGCTGGTGCTTTATCTACTGTGCCACCTAGCTGCCCCCTATTATCTCAATATTTTAACTTTCTCCTTAGGTATGAGTCACAAAAATAAACCTAAAAATATCTTATTATTTTCAGAAACACAAATAATAAATGTCAACTTTATGTTATAGATACTAATAGTACTTTATGTTCAGACATAGTAATGCAGCCATGCAGTAATGTTTCCACTATAGTTAATATCTAAGAAGAATGAAAATTTAGCTATTGAATCTTCAAGAAAATATTTGGAGCATTTTTTTGTCATTTCATCCTTAGCCTTTCAGTAAGCTACATACTTTCTGTTGGAACAGATTGAGGTACAACCTAAAAGCTATGCATAACTGAGTGTTTCATAACAATACCACAATCTTATTCTGAAAGTGATCTGGAGATCTTAATCAATTTCAAGCTCACTGTGAATAAAAAATGTGATGTGGGGGGCAGCTAGATGATGCAGTGGATAAAGTACTGGGCTTGGATTCAGGAGTACCTGAGTTCAAATCCGGCCTCAGACACTTGACACTTACTAGCTGTGTGACCCTGGGCAAGTCACTTAACCCTCACTGCCCTGCAAAAAAAAAAAAAGTGATGTGGGAAGCCCTAAAAGCTATCATGAACCCAGGACTAAAGTAGCAATGGTCTTGCTATCTTCTGGTCTGCTCTGGTCAGACCATCAGGGAGTAGTACTCTGTTCAACTCTGAATACTCCATTTTAGGAAAAGACGGATAAGCTAGAGAGGATTTGGAACAGGGCAGCCATGATGCTGATAGGATTGATAGGATTCCTTTTTTTTTTTTTTTGTGGGGCAATGGGGGTTAAGTGACTCACCCAGGGTCACACAGCTATTAAGTGTCAAGTGTCTGAGGCTGGATTTGAACTCAGGTATTCCTGAATCCAGGGCTGGTGCTTCATCCACTGCGCCACCTAGCTGCCCCAATGGGATTCTATTAATGCCATAGGAGGACTGGTTGAAGTAACAAGGCATGTTTAGCCTAGAAGGAAAGACTTATTTGTGGCTATGAGAGTTCATTTCAAATATCTAAAGGACTATCAAGAGGCTAAGGGGTGGGGCAGCTAGGTGGCACAGTAGATAGAGCACTGGCCCTGGAGTCAGGAGGACCTGAGTTCAAATCCGGCCTCAGATGCTTGACACTTACTAGCTGTGTGACCCTGGGCAAGTCACTTAACCCCAATTGCCTCACCAAAAAAAAAAAAAAAGGAGGCTAATGGGTTAGATTGGTTATGCAGAACTGGGAATAACAGGTGGAAATTACAAAGAGGAAAATGTGGGCAAGGAAAAGCTTCCTAACAATTATAACTTGTTTAGGTACCAGAGGGCTTCATGGACTTCGAGGCCTCTTTCAATGCCAAGTTTCTGTGATTCTGAGTTATATATTTTTTTCTTTTTTTTTTTTTTTTGTGGGGCAATGAGGGTTAAGTGACTTGCCCAGGGTCACACAGCTAGTTAGTGTCAAGTGTCTGAGCTCAGATTTGAACTCAGGTCCTCCTGAATCCAGGGCTGGTGCTCTATCCACTGTGCCACCTAGCTGTGCCTGAGTTATCTATTATTAGCCTTCATATAGGCATAATTAAATTCTAGCTATTGAATAATAATAGCACTTTCACAGCACTTCAAGATGCATAAAGCACTCTCTTCACAATCTTGTGGCATAGGCAGTATAATTATCATTACTATCCCCATTTTAAAGATGAGGAAAATGGAGTCTTTGAAAGATTCAGAGCATCATCTGTAGTCACAAAACTAGGAAGTTTTAGAGCTGGGACTCAGACTCAGACTCAGGTATTCTTACTGCAAGTGCAATGCTATTTCTACCATATGCACTAAGTTTGTTGGCCCCATCTGAGCTGCTCTGCACACATCCTGCAACATTACAAAAGTAAGATGTTCATTTGGCATGGCAGTTAAAGCCCAACAACTTATTTTATGTTTATTTCTGTAGCTCTGCAAAAGAACTCATTTAGGTTAATAGTCTGCCCACCATTAGGACTGTGACTGTGACTGTGACATGTGATGCATGTATTTGCTACATGTCAAGTCATTTGTCAATACTAAATAGAAATAGTATATTCTGAAAGGGGCCTTATATTTTGATCCTTTTCCCTTTCTAAACAATCAGCTCTTCTATTTTTTCTAATCACCATTGAAATGTGATACAGTATTTGAATGGGAGTTTGTATTCTTGGAGCAAAACAAAATAGAGTTTAAGAAATTCTGAAAATGGAAACATCTTGACTGTTGTATGCACATATCATAACAGAACTGCTTAGGTAGGAAGCTCTCTTGAATCTGTTATTTTAAAACTACATGATATGAACACAATGTCTTGTATAGTAAGCATTTCATAAATACTTATTAAATGAATATTGGGAAAATCTTTGTATTTCAACTGTCTGATTATTTTTTAATATTAAATGAAATAGGGTACAAACCCCCTCTCTGGAGAGGGTTTGTGGACAAATAATGCGAACCCTTATTATCCTTAAAAGAACGTCCATCATGTGATTATCTGGCTATGTGATGACCCACATTTTGGGAGCATCCATCAGACTCATGGTCTGGGCTTTTAGGTTGGGATCAAATGGTCAGGGCTTGTCTACCAGTGGAAGATATTTGATTTCACAACTGGCAAACAATTCTCATTGACATAGCATAAACATTTGATCTCAACATAATTTTTTTTCTGAATTGGATATCTAACATTCTAGGTATTCCTTGTTAATCATTAAAAGAAGATGGTCCCAAGCCTTATTTTGGGGTAACTATTCAACAGGGTTTAAGTTCAGTATTTGGAGACAGCCATTAACCCTTTCCAGGAAAGACAGTGGGATGATACAGTGGTTTGCAAACTGTCTCGGTCTAGAGATCAGGGGGTAAAAGGAAGGGACAGGCCATTTGTACTCACCATTCCCACTTATTATAAACCAGAAAAACTTCACCAGAACAAAAAGGAAGAAAAGCACTGTTCTTAATATCAATGAAGTATGACTTGTTTTTAATATGATTCATTCATGCCAGAACTAAAAATGCAGGTATAGTTCATATTTTAAACATGACTACACATTGAAAATCATTGGCTTTGTGCATAAATTTTTTTAAATTATCCTAGTAGCTTCAAAGAATTAATAAATGAGAATACTAGTACACTCTTGATGGAACTGTGGAACCAGGCCAACCATTCTGAAAAGCAATTTGGAACAAGGCCCCTAAAGTCACTAAAAACTATGTATATTCTTTTTGACTCAGTGATACTGCTATTAGGTCTATACCTCAAAAAGATCAGAGAGAGAGCAAGATGATTTCTATATGCAAAAATATTTGTAGAAGCTCTTTCTGTAGTAGCAAAGACCGGGAGATGAACTCTCTATTAATTGGAGGGTGGCTAAACAAATTATAGTATATGGACGTAACGGATTATTACTGAGTGACAAGATATGATGAAAGAAACCGTTTCTGAGAAACCTGGGAAGACTGTATGAAATGAGAAGAACCAGGATAATAATCTATACAGTAAACAACAATACTGAAAAGATAAAAACGTTGAACACTGATTGATGCCATGATCAATAGTGGTCCTAGAGGACTGATGATGAAGCACACTATCCTCCTCCCGAGAGGTGAGGGGATATATTCTCCCAAGGTGCAGAATGAAGCATACATGAAAAACAGACATGGTCGACAGATGGATTTTTTTTTTTGCTTAACTATGTTTATTTATTAGAAGGATTAAAGAGAGAAAGGACTATGGGGATGGAGGAAGGGAAGACAGTAATAGGGTTCCTCCACCAGATCTCCTCCTGCCCCCCCCCGCAAAAAAAAAGAAAGAAAGAAAGAAAAAAAGGTCATAAAAACACTTTAAAATGTAGAGAAGTCAGGAAGGAAACACAAGCAGAATAGCTGTGAAAGTAACAAACTAAATGTATTATTTATTCTTAAAAAAACAAAAGCTGTATGTAATAGAATGTATGTAATACATGTAATAGAAACATATGTAATAGAAACCCAAAATTTCATATATAATACTCTTTTTCTGAGGAAATGTTCATTTTTTTTAAAGTTCAGAATTAATTTTTTAAAAGTTAATACTTGGGGGGCGGCTAGGTGGCGCAGTGGATAAGGCACCAGCCCTGGAGTCAGGAGAACCTGAGTTCAAATCCAGCCTTAGACACTTAACACTTACTAGCTGTGTGACCCTGGGCAAGTCACTTAACCTTAATTGCCTCACCAAAAAAAAAAAAAAGTGAATACTTTATGTACTCTAAAAAAGTTTAACTTACAATCAAAGTAGCATGTATACCAAACAGTTTATATTTTTAGCACACTGTACCTGCATATAGAGACATAATCTCAATATTTAGATACTTTAAAGGATATAATCTGGAGGCTAAGCCTCACTAAAAAAAAAAAAGATATAAATGGCATAGCATTATTGTATGCCCCTATAAATTTTTATTTTCTCAACAATAAAGAGGATTTTTAGGACCACAATTATTTTTCTACTTCAAAATTAATAGGGTATGTTCACAGAATAATTATAGAACAGAACTTTATTTTCCTCTTTAACTCACACCCAGCATTAACCATTCAAATAGTGTTATTAAGTTGAAAAAAAAAAAGTCTGGTACATTACCCTTCTTTCTTTGAAGCTCTGAGTACCAGGGCTGCTCCAGGACCCCATAATACAAGTGGTAAAATGTCGGTCTTGGACCTGTTCTACTGTTAAAAGTAATTTTTCTTTGCTTCTGTCCTCTGTAACCATATACTGCCTCTGGAAAAGCAACAAGAGTATTAGTTTTATTTGACTTAATAGAACATTTTCTCATTTTCCTAAGTCTATAACAACTCAAATGTAGATTATACAAGGGGCAGCTTAAGTGGCACAGTGGAGAGAGCATAAGCCCTGGGAATCAGGAGGGCCTGAGTTCAAGTCCAGCTGTGTGACTTATTAGCTGTGTAACTGATTAAGTCACTTGACTAAAACAATTTTTTAAAAAAGTAGAATAGACATACTTTTTTTCACACTAATGCACTGCTGATGGAGGTATTACTTAGTACAACCATTTTGTAAAGCAATCTGTACTTATGCATATAAAGTGACTTAAATGTCCATACCCTTGGACCTAGAGATTCTGCTGCTAGGCATTTACTCCAAGGAAGTCACTAAAAAAAGAAAAGTTCCATATACACCAAAACATTAATAGCAGCACTTTCTGTGGTAGCAAAGAACTAGAATGATGATCCATCCTCCAACTCTGGGCATTTTAAATGGCTGTCTCCCATGCTTAGAACTCACTCTCTCCTCTTCTATACTTCCCGGCTTCCTTCAAATCTCTGCCAAGAAGCCTTTCCTGATCCTCCTTACTTTTAAGTGCCTTTTTCTCTCTAATTTATTCTGTATTTATTTTGTTTTCATAGTTGTGTTTGCATGTTGTCTTCCCCACTTAAGACTGTGAGCTCCTCGAGAGAAGTGAGTATATTTTGCTTTACTTTGTCTCTAGCTCTTAGCACAGTACCTGGCATACAGTAGGTGCTTAATAAATGACTGACTTGATAACTTGAAAAAAAAAGTAGATGCAAATGACTAGGGAATGGCTTAAAATAAAACACTGGTACAGGAATGCAATGGGATATTACTGTACTGTAAAAACCAGTAAACATCATGAATACAGAGAAGCATGGAAAGAACTGATACAGAGTAAAGTAAGGCAAGACAGGAAGAGAATACAAATAACATCAATGCAAACTGAAAGAACACAAAACAATTGAAAATGAAATTTTGCAAAACTGTAAAGAGCAAGCTTGATCTCAAAGAAGAGATATGGAGAGAAGAAAAGAGGCCTACTCCACTATTTTGCAGATGTGTTGGAGGGAGCACAAACATGAACATTATGTACAGGAGATTTTTTTGGACACATTTGTTTAATTTTCCCCTCTTTAAAAAAATCTTTGCTATAAGGGAGAGCTTCTGGAAGGGAAGCAAGGAAAATCTAGACAATATAAAAACAAGATACAAATAAAAAATCTACTTTAAAACACACACATTGCATTTTCAATTTTTACTTCCATTTTTATAGGTTACATTTTTTTCTATTTTATTCAGATTAAGGAATTGTCAAAAAAAAAAAGTGGTTCAGTCTGTTTTCAGATACCATCAGTTCTTTCTCTGTAGATAGACTGCAATTTTCATAAGTTCTTCAGAGTTATATTGGATCATTGCCTTGCTGAAAATAACCACATGCTTCCCAGCAGATCATCTTACACTAATGCTGTTATTTTGTATACAGTACATTTCTCTGGGCTTCAGTTCATGTGGGTCTTTCCAGGTTTTTCTGATAGCCTCCTGTTCATCATAATTTTTATATAGTACCTTGAACTTTACAGAGAATTTTCTTCACAATAGCCCAGAAGAGTAGGTACCATATGTTTTTCGTGTGTGTGTTTTTTGTTTTTTGTTTTTAATTTTTGGTGAGGCAATTGGGGTTAAGTGATTTGCCCAGGGTTACCCAGCTAGTAAGTGTCAAGGGTTTGAGGCCGGATTTGAACTCAGGTCCTCCTGACTCCAGGGCCAGTTGCTCTATCCACTGCACCACCTAGCTGCCCTGGTATCATACGTTTTGACATTGTAGTCAATCATCATAACTATTTCCCTTCATCCCATTCCCTTCCAATGATATTTACTCTATTGTCTGTCTTATTTTGCCCTAATCCTCCTCAAAAGTGTTTTGCTACTAACTGCCCCCTCCCCAGCTCTACCCTCCCTTCATTCACCCTTCCCTCCTTATCCTCTTCCCCTCCTACTTTCCTGTAGGGTTAAATAGCTTACTCTTCCCAATTGGGTGTGTGTGTTATTCCCTCCTTGAGCCCACTCTGATGAGGTTAAGGCCTTTGAGCTAATAATGTTTTCTAAATTTTTCTTTCTCCCTCCCTCCTCAACTCTCCCTATAAAATCAAGTAATTCAATATATGTCATACATGTGGTATTATGCAGAACATCTTCACCTTCCTCGAAGGTGTTTTGTTTTTTACAGCTCCCTCCCCCAAACTTCCCTTCCCTTCTTCTCCCCACCCCCCCATCTCCTTTTCCTCCCACTTTTCCTCAGAGCAAAAATATATTACTATACCCACTTGAGTATGTATGTTATTCCCTCTTTGAGCCAATTCTGATGATAGTGAGGTTCACTCACTCCCCCTCTCCTTCCCCCTCTTCCCCTCCCCTCCATAGACTTTTTTCTTGTTTCCTTCATGTGAGTTACCTCTCCCCATTCCACCTCTCCCTTCTCCCCTCTCCCAGTCTATTCCTCCCTGGCCCAAGACACCATAAAACCCACCCTGTTTGCTCCACAAAGAACAAGGATACCCAAAAAATAAATGCTTTACAAATACCATCCCTTTATATTCAGTTCAGACCTGTGTCCTCTGTGTATTCCTTGCTGAAAAAGTTCTTATGAGTTGGAAGTATTATTTTCTCATGTATGACTGTAAACAGTTTAAACTTTTAATGTCCCTCATGAAGTCTTTATCCTGTTTACCTTTTTATGATTCTCCAGGGTGTTGTATTTGAAAGTCAAATTGTCTATTCAGTTCAGGTCTTTTCATTACAAATGCCTGAAAGTCCTCTTTTTCATTGAAGTCCCATTTTTTCCTCTGAAAGATTATACTCAGTTTTGCTGGGTACATGATTTTTGGCTTTAGTCCCAGTTCCTTTGCCCTCTGTAATATCATATTCCATGCCTTCCAGTCCTTTAATGTAGAAGCTGCTAGATCTTGCTTTATCCTTATTGGAGCTCCACAGTATTTGAATTCCCTTTTTCTAGCTGCTTGCAGTATTTTCTCCTTGACCTGGGAGTTCTGGAATTTGGCTATAATATTCCTAGAGGTTTTCCTTTCGGGATCTCTTTCAGGAGGTGATCAGTGGATTCTTTCAATTTCTATTTTAGTTTCTGCTTCTAGAATATCAGGGCAATTTCCCCTCACAATCTCTTGGAGGATGGTGTCTAAGCTCTTGTTTTGGTCATGGTTTTCAGGTAGTCCAATGATTTTCAAATTATCTCTCCTGTATTTATTTTCCAGGTCAGCTGTTTTTCCAAGGAGAGATTTCACATTGCCCTCTATTTTTTCATTCAATTGGATTTGTGTCTTGGTTTCTCTTAAGGTCACTAGCTTCCATTTGTTCAATCCTAATTCTTAGGCAATTATTTTCATCAGAGTTTTTTTATCTCCTTTTCCATTTGGCTTTTCAAACTGTTGACTTTTTTCTCATGACTCTGCTGCATCGCTCTCATTTCTTTTTCCATTCTTTCCTTCCTCTCTCTCTACATCTTCCTTCCATCTCTCCTACTTTCTCTTCAAAGTTCATATTTTTCTTGGAAGCTTTAGATGGAGGGGCCCTGTGGTTGATTTCTTCATCTGATGGTGCCCCTTGATCTTCCTTGTCACTGAAGAAGCTTTCTATAATTCTGACCTTTCTTTGCTTGCTCATCTTTTATTTGACTTTAAACTCTCCACTGGGGGGCCCTGCTTTTCAGTTCCACTATTTCTCCCAGCTTCAGAGGGCCCCAGGTGTTTTGGTTTGAGGAAGGGCAGGTTTTACTCTTGCCTGGCCTGTTCTCTGGTCTGAAGATAACCTATAGGTTACATTTTAATATCATGTGACCATAAAGCTTCCTTAATGTAGATTTTTATCATATGCTTGAAAAATCTTGATTCTTGAGAAAGCGCCATTATCAACCTTTCCAAAAAAGGACTACAAGATGACTTACCTGTTAGTGCTGTGATACTGACAACTTTTAGTATTGAATGGACTAATGTGTTTGGCTGAAGCTGGTCCAATTCTACATACTGTATACTTTCCAATTTCTGAGGATGTCTGAAAGGGAGATTTACAATGTAGGAATACTTTGAAGAGATATATCTCAATAAATCTTGAAGAACTGTAACACTGACTTTACTGGAGTCTAAAAAAAAAGCATAAAGATGATGGAAACATCAGAACTGTATTTTGACTGTGCAATATTAGACAAAAAGTAAATGATCCTATTTCTGTGTTCTGAACTACATTAGTACTACTCTTATTATAGAATATTCAGTTCAGCTTAAATATGAAACTAAAGCCTTGAACTTAAATAAATAAAACTGGTTTCTAATCCTGACTTTCCAATTTCTTTTTTTTGTTTTTTTTGCAGGGCAATGGGGGTTAAGTGACTTGCCCAGGGTCACACAGCTAGTAAGTGTCAAGTGTCTGAGGCCAGATTTGAACTCAGGTACTCCTGAATCCAGGGCCGGTGCTTTATCCACTGCGCCACCTAGCTGCCCCCTTTCCAATTTCTTTTAACTTACGATCAGGCTCAAAATTTCAGTTACTTTTAATTGTTCCTTGACAATTTATTGTTCTTTTACTCCTCAGGTATCTCTCATCTCCACTGTTACCAGCCTAGTTGAGACACTTATTATTCTCACACTAAGACTATAGCAACAACTTCTTAATTTTAATCTTTCTGCCTGTAGTCTTTCTAATCCCTCAATCTATCCTATGCATCATCACCAGATTAATCTCCTTAAAACATCATTAGTACCCATCTTCAGTGGCTAGCCCACTGGATAACATTCAAATTACTAAGCCTAGCATTCAAAAGTGTCTACATACACAGTATCAACAACATTGTGTGTTGATCAACTGTGATACACTTGACTCTTCTCAGCAATACAATGGTCCAGGATAGTTACAGGGGACTAATGATGAAAAATGCTCTCCAAATCCAGGGGGAAAAAAACAACTGTGGAATCTGGATGCATATTGAACCATACTATCCCTATTTTTTTTTTTTGAGGTTTTCCCCTTTTGCTCTGATTCTTCTTCGACAGCATGACTAATGCAGAAATATATTTGATGTGATTGTACATATATAACCTATATCGAATTGCTTGCTGTCTTGGGGAGGGGGAAGGGAAGGAGAAAAAATTTAAACTGGAAATCTTATAAAAAACAAATGTTGCAGACCATCTCCACATGTAACTGGAAAATAATAAAATACTTTTATGGGGAAAAAGTCAAATAAATAATTTTTTTAAGTGTCTACAAATTAATCAATGCAAACCTCCACTCTGGAAGAGTCTACTCACTATGTCCTGAATATGCCTTATGCCCACCTAGAATAACCTAAATTACTGTTCTCCCTCCCCCCCAAATCTTATAATATCCAGTTGAAGTCTCTCCCCTTTCATGACATCTTCCTAATCCTTCCAACTCATAATGGTTTCTCCTTCTCTTTGAATTTATAGCTCTTACTGTATGTTTTTTAAGTATTTTATTATTTCCCAGTTACATGTAAGGATAGTTTTTAACATTTGTTTTCATAAGATTTTTAGTTACAAATTTTTCTCCCACCCTCCCTTCCCTCCCTGGGATGGAAAGCAATCTAATATAGGTTATATATGAACAATCACATTAAACATATTTCTGCATTAGTCATATTGTGAAAGAAGAATCAAAGCACAAGGGAAAAACCTCAAAAAAAGAAGGAAAAAACCAGCCCAAAAGTAGAAATAGTATGATTCAATCTGCATTCAGAATCCACAGTTCTTTTTTCTGGATATGGAGAACATTTTCTATCATGAGTCCTTTGAAATTGTTTTGGATCATTGCACTGCTGAGAAGAGCCAAGTCTATCACAGTTGATCATCATATAATGTTGCTGTTACTGTGTACAATGCTCTCCTGGTTCTGTTCCTCTCAGTCAGCATCAGTTCATGTAAGTCCTTCCAGGTTTCTCTGAAAACTTCCTGCTCATTGTTTTTTACAGCACAATAGTATTCCATTACGTTCATATACCACAACTTGTTTAGCCATTCCCCAATTGATGGGCATTCCCTCAATTTCCAATTTTTTGACACCACAAAGAGAGCTGCTATAAATATTTTTGGGGGTGGGGCAATGAGGATCAAGTGATTTGCCCAGGGTCACACAGCTAGTAAGTGTCAAGTGTCTGAGGCCAGATTTGAACTCAGGTCCTCCTGAATCCAGGGCTGATACTTCATCCATTCCACCACCTAGCTGCCCCCTGCTGTAAGTATTTTTGTAGATGTGGATCCTTCCTCTTCTATGATCTCTTTGGGATACAGACCTAGTAGTGGTATTACTGGGTCAAAGGGTATGAACAGTCCCATAGCTCTTTGGGCATAGTTCCAAATTGCTGTCCAGAATGGTTGAATCAGTTCACAGCTCCACCAACAATGCATTAGTGTTCCAATTTTTCCACAGCTTCTCCAACATTTATTATTTTCCTTTTTGGTCATATTACCTAATCTGATAGGTGTGAGGTGGTACCTCAGAGTTGTTTTAATTTACATTTCTCTAATGAATAGTGATTTTAGAGCATTTTTTCATATGGCAATATATTATAGCTCTTATTGTTAATACCTTTCATTCAGCAATTGATATATATTACTTTATGATATTACATTGTTGTCTTATACTGTTATTTGTATATCATACCTAATTAGAATTTTTGTTATTTGGGGGTATGAACTATGTCCCAATAAACATTTTACTGATGGCTAAAATAATATTTTTGGTATAAAGTACTCACTTTATGGTATGCAGCTTTCTAGACTGCACCTCAACCTATTCTAATGGAAAGTGTGTAAATTACCAAGGGAGATAATAATGAAATAATATATATTCATGTTATCTTGAAATAAAGACAATAATCAAATTTTTAGATTTTGTAGATATTACTTAACTATAACAGGAACATTGCTATATATCCTCATTACAATGTCTGAATACTGAGTACTCTGTTTATAATACCAAGTGAAAATCATTTGTTTCTGAAATAAAAGTATTTTAAAGCTATCTTTAGGTTTATTTTAGTTAATGCCTTGGCTTCAGATCTAATGAACAAAGTAAAGTCAGGTGAAGTTGTTCTGTTTCTTTTCTTTTTTTTAATGGATGATGGAATATAGATTTTTAGTGAATGCAGTAAAACATTTATGATTTTATAATAAATTCACATTTATTCATAATAACAACAATAACAACAGTAGTAATATCTGGCATTCATTGAGCACATTAAAATCATTTACAAAGGCTGCTCTAAGTTATATATGGCTTTCCTTGAATCAAGCCACATAATTCACAATTGGGCTCAAAATGTCAGTTACTTCTTATTGTCCCTTGATGATAAATCAAGGAATAAATGATAAGTGGATTATCATTTTTTAAATGTTGATAATTTTCAAACAATTATAATAAGACACAGCAGAATCTCTACTGAACACACTATAGTATAGTCACTATCTACTACCATAGAAGGTTGTTCTCATGATAGTCAATATTTACTATATAGTAGGGTAGATAACCCTATGAAATGCTCTGGAGATTGCCTGTTTGTTTTTTTTTTGCGGGGCAATTGGGGTTAAGTGACTTGCCCAGGGTCACACAGCTAGTAAGTGTTAAGAGTCTGAGGTCGGATTTGAACTCAGGTCCTCCTGAATCCAGGGCCAGTGCTCTATCCACTGCACCACCTAGCTGCCCCAGCAGATTGCCTTTTAAAGAAAATTCCTGGAATAAGCTTGCTTAGTTGCCATTTCTTTCTTTCTCATGAAAAGAGAATGCAAAAGAATTTCATGACATATTTCAAATAAATGAACGTTGGCTGTTAGGGATGTAATAGAAGGGATTCCTGAAGATGCTGAGATGTTGGGCTGGAAGGCCAGTGAAGTCTCTTCTAATTCTCAAATCCAGTTCAGGTGTTGTAAAGGGAGCTCTTTGAAGGATTTTTGTGAAAAAGTATTTTTTATGCCTAAATTTGCATGAGAACATTAATCATGGATCACTAATTTTCTTGGAGAATAATCACTGGACTAGAAACAATAGAAACAAATGGAACAAAATTGGCAAAGAGGAAGTGAAGTCAAGATCACTTGTAGGCCCATCTGAAAGTTCGGCTACCTGGGAGGTAATGAATTTCCCTCCCTGAAAGTCTTTGAGCAAATGTCAGATGACCATTTGCCACATATGTTATAGATGGAATTCTTTTTCAGAAATGCTTTGGATTAGATGGCCTTGAATATGCCTTTCATCTCTAAGATTCTGCAATTCTCATGTTTCCAAATTATACTTAATTTTACTCTGCAACAACAATGTATTTATTTCTAAATGCTACTAAGGACTGAGCCAAAAACCAAACTGTTCAAGTGCTGCCACCTGTAGGGAAAATTTATAAAATTGGTTTTGCCTGGATAAAGAACAATAGAGGTGAATTTTATTATAGCCCCCATTTTCTTCCAGTATTTCTTTTGTTATTCAAAAGCCTCAACTAGGGGCAGATAGGTGGTGCAGTGGATAAAACACTTGGCCCTGGATTCAGGAGGACCTGTTCAAATCCAGCCTCAGACACTTGACACTTACTAGCTGTGTGACCCTGGGCAAGTCACTTAACCCTCATTGTCCTGTCAAAAAAAAAAGCCTCATTTATTAGTTATAATATATCTTTAACTAAAAGCTGGTACAGATTGTTCCTTTTTAAAAATTACCATAATTTTGTAGGTTACATTTCTCCCCTTCAAATTTGATTTAAAATAAACAGTGCAGCCTATAAACAGTGTTAGTTATATATCTATATGCTCCACTAAAATCCTAACTTTTATGCCTCACTGAGTGGAGGTTAACTTTGGGTTTTAAAGGGCATTTTTGGCAAGTAAAACTAGAAAGTCTTCAAATAGAGTCCTAGAGACAGACAATATGTGTCATCTAAAAATGTGTCTCACTAATGAGCCTCAGAGAGGTTTACCCCAAAGCAGGATATAGAGCCACAGTTTAACTCTTGAAGACCATCTACTAAATTGTAAAAGGGCTGCAATCTCTGTTGATGGAGGGGATTGTCACACTGACAAAATCATGAAGCCTTAAAGTACTGTGCTAATTAATACACCTAAATTTTTTTTTCCATTTCAAAGAAGTCTCATGGGGAAGGTGTTAGTATATTTAGGGTGGGTTAAATCTGGACTAATAAGGTATTAAACTATTATAGCTTGATCAAGGTTCTGTGAATTTTTTGGAGGGGCAGGGCAATGAGGGTTAAGTGACTTGCCCAGGGTCACACAGCTAGTAAGTGTCAAGTGTCTGAGAGCAGATTTGAACACAGATCCTCCTGAATCCAGGGCCGGTGCTCTATCCACTGCGCCACCTAGCTGCCCCACTTCTGTGAATTTTTAAACTCTCTAACTCTCTCTCTCTCTCTCTCTCTCTCTAACTCTCTCTCTCTCTCTCTCTCTCTCTCTCTCTCTCACACACACACACACACACACACACACACACACAATGTCCCAAAAGTTCTAGTGCAGGTGTTATGCTTTAATAGTTTAAAAATCTATACTTAGACTTTTGGCACACATTGTATAAAGGATCACCGTATTTAAAGTTTCAAACCCTCTGACTAACTAAATCTAACCACCCGTCTCCAGAAACCTAACTACTGGAAAAGTTTACACAAAATAGAAAAACCAATCATGGTCTAAAGTATGGTGCAGTGATCTGCATAAAAGGTCAATAACTTTCAAGGCAGTTTTTAAGGTGGAGCATATCCAAAAGTTCATATGGAAAAAAGAGGATCATATATTGTACATAACCTGCAAATTAAAGAGTTGAAAAAGCAATGTAGGTTTAAAAAATATCATTTCTTATAATGTATAACCTATATCAGATTGCTTGCTAGCTTGTTAGGGGGGAAGGAACAGAGAGAGGGAGACAAATTTGGAACTCAAAATTTTACAAAAATGAATGTTGAAAAATGAATGTTTCCATGTAAATAGAAAAATAAAATGCTATTAAAAAATAAAAATATATCATTTTATAAAGTTTTAGAATCTATAGGATAAAAACTATTCTAATTGTTCTAGAAATATTTTTCTTTCCCTTATTTTTTATTATTCTTTCTAAAAGAAATTTGATTTCAACAAATTTGTAAAAATGTTAATTTCCATCTATATTAACAAAAATAGAACAAAAAATTATAGTGAAACCAATTTGTTAATATACATTTTTTGTTTGTTTGTTTGTTTGTTTTTTTAGTGAGGCAATTGGGGTTAAGTGACTTGCCCAGGGTCACACAGCTAGTAAGTGTTAAGTGTCTGAGGCCGGATTTGAACTCAGGTACTCCTGACTCCAGGGCCAGTGCTCTATCCACTGCACCACCTAGCTGCCCCCGTTAATATACATTTTACATTTTTAAAGTTGTTTTTTTTTTAAACCATTTTGGTTTTTGTTGTGGGGCAATGAGGGTTAAGTGACTTACCCAAGGTCACATAGCTAGTGTCAAATGTCTGAGGCCAGATTTGAACTCTAGTCCTCCAGAATCCAGGGCTAGTGCTTTATCCACTGTGCCACCTAGCTGTCCCCCCCTTTTTTTTTTTTTTAACATTTTGACACACTCCCCAAACAAACATCCTAATGAATCCCATTACAAAGCCCATTTCCTGAAAAGGTTAGTTTATCTGTTGTCTCTCATGCACTGCTGGTGGAGTTGTGAACTGATCCAATCATTCTGGAAAGCAATGTGGAACTATGGCCAAAGGGCTATAAAAGTGTGCATACCAAGGAATTGGAAGTTGAGGGGGTGCCCATCAATTGGGGAATGGCTGGACAAGTTGTGGTATATGAATACAATGGAATACTATTGTGCTGTAAGAAATGATGAGCAGGAGGAGTTCAGAGAAACCTGGAGGGTCTTGCGTGGGCTGATGATGAGTGAGATGAGCAGAACCAGAAGAACATTGTACACAGTATCATCAACACTGAGTGTTGATCTACTGTGATGGACTATATTCTTCTCACCAATGCAATGGCACAGAAGAGTTCCAGGGAACTCGTGATGGAAGAGGATCTCCAAATCCAAGGAAAAAAAAAAAAAAGAACTGTGGAGTATAGATGCTGATTGAACCATGCTATTTCTTTTGTTTTGGGTGCTTTTTTTTTTTTTTGAGGTTTTGCATCACTGCTCTCATTTTTCTCTTGTAACAGGATTAATGCAGAAATAGGATTAATGTTATTATGTGTATATATATATATATGTGTGTGTGTGTATATATATATATATGTATATGTATATGTATATAGATATATAGATATAACTGTAATGTTTGGAATGACGCCACCTGCTGGATACTTACTGTAGAAGAGTTCTGCCCATGAAGGGAAGGTCTTTGAGGGCAAGACCAGGAGTCAGGAAGTGACGCGGGCTAGTGGGAGGAGGAAGGAAGAGACTGGCACTCAGGCTCGCTCTCTTTCCTCTGGACTCTGGCGGAGAAGGGAGCTAGAAATGTGCTCTCCCTTTAATAGATAGGAATCTAGGCCTTTCTCTCTCTCTTTACCAAATTCTTATTCTCCTTAATAAATGCTTAAAAGTCTAACTCTTGCTAAAGCTTATAATTTATTGGCGACCACTCATTAGATATTTTAGACAGTTTAGCTAGAATTTTAACCCTTAACAGATGGCTGACCACGAAGAGGAAAGCTGAACCTCACTTCTGATCTTCTGGTTGGGTAAGAAATTTTCCCTACCCTAACCCTTTAAATCTTAAGTACTGCTGAATTGCCTGGTGTTTTCCCTTTAAATTTTTTCAAATGGACCTTTTAAACTCCCTAATTATCCTATTTTTGATTTTAGTCTGTTTAACCAGACAAATGGGAGATAAGATCATGTTAATGCTTTGTTTTTGTGGATTTTCTATTTTTCTTTTTATTTTTGTTAGAAGAGCCAGCAACTTACTCACACAAGGAAATATCTCTCCCTCTCCCAACCATGCTTTTTCAGAGAAACCTGAAGAGATTCCTGCAGCTTTTCCCAGTTCTAACAGTAATTGTTGCTCTAATTTTGCATGCCTGGAGGCAATGACCCACCCTCTAGAAGCTTTTAATCCCCTAGCACCTGGAGGCAAAGTGGGGGAAGAGGAATCCAGGCCTGAGTTCAAAATCAAGTCTGATTCAAATTGCTCTGGTCCCTCCCCTCCTCTCCAGACCCCACCCTCTACTCCTCACATGGCCAAGCCCATTGCTTCCCCTGCCTGGGAAGTCCAGAGATCTGATGCGCATGCGCAACTTTTTCTACCTGCATTTGCAGCTTCAGGCTCAGCCCTTCCCCATCCTGGCTGTGCTTTTGAGACAATCTTAGAAAACTCTTTAAATTCCAGATATGCTCGTTTTGTTCATAATTTTGCTAACCTGCTTTTGTCTTTAATTAGTAATCTTATAAAGCATTTGTATGGTGAAAAGACTGACAGACAATATAGAGGGGTTAAAGAAGAAAAACTTAAGCTGAATAAGAATGACAATCATCAACATAGTTCAAGACAATGCTTCTTTTGGCATGGAAGGATATATATTGTACAGAAATGTAGAAGTAAGCAGCAAGGTATTGATATGAGTATTGGGGATTTTAGATATCGGAATCAAGAGTGTTCTGAATTCACTCAGATTATTAATGTCAGTTCAGAGGTTACATAGGATTTCTATGCTATTACATATACATTTTGGAATTAATGGTATAGGTTTATTTTCATAGAGATTTTAATGCTTTTGAGATTGTGTCTTATACTTAGTTTCTAAAACAAGGAGAATATTTGTAAAAGCTTTTTATAGTCATGCGATCAAGTTTATATTTTGTAATACTCATTAATATTAAGTTCATGCTCATTTAGATTTCCTTAGTTTGAATTTCACTGTCTTTTATTGTTCCATGTGTATTTTCTTCTATACATTTATCTAATTTTTAAAAATTGCAAGATGGTTTTGATTTCATAATACAATGTTAATTCTAGGAGTATTGTGCTCCCATGTTCTGAGTTGTTTGTTTTTGTTATTTTTTCTCAACTGATTATTTGATCAAACTCTTCAAAGCATTTCCCTGGCAAATTGGTTGCCATGGCAAGTGTAAATTGATTCTAGAAGTATTATTTTTGATAAGCATATTCAAAAAAAAAAAAAGAGGGGAACATTTGTAAAAGTTTTCTTTTTTCAAAAAAAAAGTTTTCTTTGAGATTCTGTTGTGCTTTAACTTGTATTTAAATATGTTCTGATTTTTCACAAAGGTAATTGTATACTAAGTACAAAAAAGGGGTATTATTTGAAATTGTTGCATAATTATATATTGTGTTCTGAGTCAAGATGTATTCACATTTTTTGCAATCATTTATTATCCTCAATTTTTAAATCCATATGAGACTTGGATTATGGGAACTTATCATTTAAGACATTAATTGCCTTTATTCTGAGTTATCAGATGCCAGTCCAATCACAAGAGGAATACGTGCAAGAGCAGACACTGAACTGTCACATGAGGGGAGACATGCATGAAGTCAAGGTATGGCCGAGGGAACGGCTTTTGACAAATGTTGAGGTTGGATTCTCTTGGTTTAATATTTTATTTTATTTTTCCCCACAATATTGTACAGATGGCTGGAAGTATTGATCCCACCCATCTCACTTCTACACCTGGCTTCTATGCTCCCTCCTATATGCCTGATGCCATGGACATCTCAATCCCATGCATCTGATTAAGTCTGACTCAGTTTCCTCCAATATGTTTGGTGGCATGGACATATATTCCATCCACCTATTTTAAGCCTGGCATACTGCATGGACAGTACATATTGCTCAAGTGTGGGAATGCTCATATCCCATCATTTCTCTGTTCTTTTATGGTAACCCCCATAATTATCTCAGGTGTCATGATAAATAACAGTGTTGAATTTGGCCTTGACACCTGTTACCAATTATATTAGATTTTTTAATTTCTCATAATGGCATGAGGATAATTAGGCAGATGATGCAAAAAGTGATAAAACAAAGATAAAAATTATTTTTATTAATTAATATCGCAGCAATTGTCTTCTCAATTACCCTCCATGAGGGGGGACTATAGTAATATTATAATTTTAAAGAATGTTTTAATTTTTGTTTTATTATATGTTTCATGTGTAACAACTAAGATTCTGAATTCCCTTAGACATGTTTTTGAGAACTTTCATTGTTTGATTTGATTATTGACAAAGCTATTTTAAAGTTGTGTTAAGCTCAATTTTGTAGGAAATTTTCCTGGCTGATTACCAGCATCCACACATCAACCCCTGAAAAGACTTCCATTCCATGACTACACCTAGAGGACATCTGAGAAAAGACTTTCAGAGACTTTAAATGAACAGTTTTGATTTGTTGTTTTTTTTCTCTTTCTGTTATAATATACACCATCTGTAACATGTATTCTCTGCAGAGGCCCTCCCTTTGCAGGACTAATGTCAAAGCGTCGGTTCATGAGGACAAAAAAAAATCGCCCCTCTGGACAAAACTTTCCTCTCTTCCTTTTCTATATTGTTGTTCACATATTATTAGTTAGCAATAGTTATTATATTCTTTTTACTGTTCCGTCAAGGAAACATTTTGTTTCTTGAGGAACAACAGGGGGGACTGTAATGTTTGGAATGACGCCACCTGCTGGATACTTACTGTAGAAGAGTTCTGCCCATGAAGGGAAGGTCTTTGAGGGCAAGACCAGGAGTCAGGAAGTGACGCGGGCTAGTGGGAGGAGGAAGGAAGAGACTGGCACTCAGTCTCGCGCTCTTTCCTGGGGACGCTGGCGGAGAAGGGAGCTAAAAATGTGCTCTCCCTTTAATAGATAGGAATCTAGGCCTTTCTCTCTCTCTTTACCAAATTCTTATTCTCCTTAATAAATGCTTAAAAGTCTAACTCTTGCTAAAGCTTATAATTTATTGGCGACCACTCATTAGATATTTTAGACAGTTTAGCTAGAATTTTAACCCTTAACATAACCTATATCAGATTGCCTGCTGTCTAGGGGAGGGGGGAGGGAGGGAAGGGAGGGAGAAAAATCTGAAATTGTAAAGGTTGTATAAACGAAAGTTGAGGACTATCTTTACATATAACGGAAAAATAAAATACCTTATATGAAAAAAAAAAAGTGTGCATACCCCTGGATCCAGCAATACCACTACTAGGTTTATATCCCAAAGTCATCCCAAAAAAGAGAAAAAGACCTATTTGTACAAAAATATTTATAGCAGCTCTTTTTTGTGGTGGCTAAGAATTGGAAATCAAAGGAATGCCCATCAATTGGGGAATGGCTAAACAAGCTGTAGTATATGATTGTTATGGAATATTATTGTGCTATAAGAAATGACAAACAGGACAATTTCAGAAAGGCCTAGAAAGATTTATATAAACTGATGTATAGTGAAGTGAGAGGACCAGGAGACTGCTGTGCACAGTGACAGCAATATTGTTTGATGAAAAACTGTGAATCACTTAACTATTCTAGGCAATACAAAGATCCAAGCCAATCCCAAAGGACTAATGATGAAGCATATTATCTACCTCCAAAGAAAGAAATGATATTGATTGAACAAAGACTGAAGCATGCTATTTTTCACTTTCTTTCATTTTTTTCCCTTTTATTCAAGTTTTCTTATACAAAATGACTGAATATGGTAATGTTTTACATAATTGCACATGTATAACCTATATGTGATTGCTTACTGCCCCAGTGACGGGAAAGAGGAAGAAGTGAAAGAATTTGGAACTCAAAACTTTGAATAAAAATGTTTATTATTATTATTGGGGAAAAACTATATCAGAATTCTTGGGTATCGTGGATAAAGCATCGGTCCTGGATTCAGGAGTACCTGAGTTCAAATCCGGCCTTGGACACTTGACACTTACTAGCTGTGTGACCCTGGGCAAGTCACTTAACCCCCATTGCCCCACGGGGGAAAAAAAAAAAAGAATTCTTGGGTATCATATCACAATGTTGACTTGTATTGAGCTTGGAATTCACTAACATCCCCAGATATTTATTCAGACAAAAAAAAAAGAATGTTAAAAAAATGTTTACATGTAATTGGGAAAAATATTATTAAAAAAAGAGTTATGTGTCTTTTAACCCTGACCGTTATGATACTAACACTGACTAATGCATTAAAGTTCCTGTACCATTTTTAGTCACTTAAAAGTACAAAGAACCTGGCAAACAGACCATTATGTTCATAATATATCTTACATTCTTTAGGCTGGACAGATGAGCAACTCCCCAGATTCAATAATTGACTGGTAAACGTAGACTGTAGGACTGTTTCCCTATACCACTGGTCATCGTGTATAGTGACATCTGGGAAAAAAGAAATCAAAAGAACATCAACTGAGTGAATTTAGAAACCCTTAACCACTTTCCAACTATGCCTTTCCTTTCAAGATATCTGTTCATAATCTATTGGGATCATATTTGAGTATTATTTCAGGTCACAACCCCTCTACTTTGCCCCCCCCGTTCTTTTTTTTTTTTTTCCTGCTCCAGTCTGACAGAGGTTTCTTGCCAAGGCTAACCCTTCTCCTGGGTTCCTTGATCCTGTTCCCTCCCATCAGTTTCAGAGCTGCTGCTTTGATCACTATCTTTAATTTTTCTTTTTCCTCTGGCTCCTTCCTATGCCTACAACCACCACATTCTCCATAATTCTTAACAACAAACAAAACTTCTCCACTGCTAAGTCAGACAGCCTTTTCACAAGCTTCACCTTACTTGACTTTTATGTGGCTTTTGACCACTAGTCAATCCCTCCTCAGAACAAACACTATTCTATGCTGGTTTTTCTCTTACCCAATGTGGCTTGTCAGTTTCCTTTGCTGGATCATCTATCTCCTACCTTGGAAGTGGTTCTGTTTTGAGTTCCCCTCTATATCCTCTTTAGGTGACCTTATTTACTCCTAGAGGTTCAATGAACATCTCAATGCCAATAACTTCTCAATATTTACTATTCATATCTAAGATTCATTGAATAGAGATAATGCCACTTGTATCCCATGGTGGTCTTTGTCAGGTCAAATGAAATAAGGTACAATTCTCTGGAAATCTTCAAGATGCTACCTAGGGGCAGCTAGGTGGTGTAGTGGATAGAGAACTGGTCCTGGAGTCAGGAGGACCTGAGTTCAAATCCGGCCTCAGACACTTAACACTTACTAGTTGTGTGACCTTGGGCAAGTCACTTAACCCCAATTGCCTCACTTAAAAAAAAAAAAAGCTACCTAAATGGTAGCTATTATAATTAATGCTTACTGATTAAAATTCAAAGTCCTTTGCCAGGGATTTGAGGCCACCCTAGGCTGCCTTTATAATTTTATCTGACTAGGCTGCTCTTTTCTCATCTCCATGCTTTTTCTTTAAAAAACAAAAACACAAAACACGTTATGGATGTCTTTTGCTTTTATATCACAGTTGTTTCTGAGGGAAACTCCTTCCAGAATGAATCTTCTTTTGTAACCAAGAAAAGCGATTAAGCAAAAACATCAGACACAATGATTTCATTTGATAATACATACAACATTCTGTCTTGAAAGCCCCTAGGTTCTCTGCTAAAAAAGGAAGGAGCTATATTTCATGATCTATTCACCAGACCATCACTGATTTTTCAGTTAGATTTCTGCTGCTCTGGTAATTAAAAAAAAAAAGTACATTGTAGTAGTTATCATGCATAATTGATTTTGTTTCTCTTATTCTATATCACTTCATACAAATTTTCCCATCCTATACCCCTCCTCAAGCTTCCCAGTATGTCCTATATGTTTTCCTTTATACCTTTATGTGCAGAATTTCAAACCATCCTTTACAATTCTCAAATGCCACACCCTATCTTCATTTATCCTTCCCTGATCTTCCTAACTGGTAAAAACCTTGTCTCCTGACCTTATATAGCAGTTGGTGTTGAAACTATCTTGAAAACTTATGTAGTACTATGTATTACAATTATCTGTGTTTGTGTTTCATTCCCCTACTCTATGGGCTCTATGGTGGCAGAGACCACTAAAAACTCATCTTTCTTCCAATAATAAATATTGCTCTGCAAAGTAGGCATATAAATAGATAAACAGAGAGGAATTATGTTTGGGCTCAGAAGAGAAAGGTGATGGGAAATGAACTGTTAAATTCATATGATTGGAGAAAAGTTTTTAGTGAAATAAAACATCTGCTAGTTACAAAGGTTCTCACCAGTTAGTAAAATTATGTCTCCAGGAAATACTGTTAGCACACCAAAGGCAGTGTCACGCCATAGCACAACCTTCTTCTTAATTTCTGATTGGTCGGTTACTGTAATAGTTGCCAAAGGAACTTTACAGCCAGAATTTGGTCCTGTTTTTATGTGTATTTCCTTCACAAGACACGGATGTAAGGCCATAACCAAACAATTATATTTCTGGTTTTTGCAAACACAGTTTTTAAGCAGAAATGTCTTTTTAAAGAGCTTGCCAAGCTTAGATACATTTTTTTCAGGAAGAGCTTTGGAAGAAATCTGATGGGTATCTGAAGAACAAACTGACTTAACTCTCTTGGGTCCCTGAAGGGATTCTGAGACAGTACTTGAAGGACCTGACTTATCTTCAGAAGTTCGATTTCTTTTAGTAGAAACTTTATGTAAAGTATTTTGTTGGGAACAAATTTTTCTTGTGCTAAATGACTCAATACAAAAATCATCTGTAGGCTGTTCATTAGGAGTTTTGAAAAGTTCTTGTGATCCTATATTTTCCTTGATTCCTTTGTTGCAGTTTAAGGTAGTGAGGTTGCTTGTTGTCTCAGGACAATTAGGACTAAAAAGTTCAAGGGAGTTTGCTTGATTTGGTCCATCCACAAAATTATTGGAATTTTCTAGTCTCATTTCCCTACAACTTTCCTTTGGTTCTAGTTTCATGCTTGTAGTTCCTTTATTTAGAAAACTCTGTTCTTTATCCAGGCTTTGGGCTAGAAAGGCTATCTTGCTTGATGTCATAATACTAAGAAATTCAATGTCTGTTGATGTACTGAAGCTCGACATCTCCCTTATTACTCCTTTAGACTCTGGCTCTTCTGTTATTTGGGGAGAAAAGAATTCCGGATAATGGCTTACTGTCTCATGATTTTTTGATGGTATATGATCATTTCCTGTAGCTTCTGACTCTATATTAATCTGCTTAGTACTGTAGACCAAATCCCAGATACTGGAACAGTCCTGATTTATTGGTTGGGAATTTTTTCTTAAGAGACTTTGGAAACAGGAATTTGATTCAAATTTCTCCTGCTGGTCTGTGAGTTCATTATTTTCATTCACAGGATAATAACATGTTCTTTCATTTAAATGCTGTTGAACTTTGCTCTCAAATTTTGGTATTTGCTCATTATAGCAGGCTATATCAATCATCCTTGAAGAATCACTATTCTGGGATTCTATACACTGTGTTTCATCAATTGTCCTTGAAGAATCACTATTCTGGGATTCTATACACTGTGTTTCATCAATTGTCCTTGAAGAATCACTATTCTGGGATTCTATACACTGCGTTTCCTCAATTGTCCTTGAAGAATCACTATTCTGGGATTCTATACACTGTGTTTCAGGAACACATGTTAAACAGTCTTCGCCATTCCAAGATATAGCCTTATCAGAGTTCACCATGATATGTTCTTTAAGAGGAACTGGAATACTTGCATGGTGGCCTTCAAGATGACCATACCTGCATGCTTCAGCACTAACAGTTAAGGAATGGTGATCATATAAAAGCTGAGTTCTCTTCCATGGATCGGCATTGGCTGCTGAACAAGTTTGTTCTTGGGATACTGTAGTATTTGATGGAATAATTGGTGCTCCAAAGAAAATGTGGATTTGAGGTATTTTACTCATGATTTCTGAGGAAAAAAACAAAAATTTATGAATGTATTAATTCATTAAAGGTTGTCATATTAACTTCATAGTCACAAAAGCAAAAAATAATAACTATAAATTTAAAACAACAGTTAAGATTATTATGTAGAACTTTAAGTTTTGAAAAATGTTTCAAACATCTCACTTGATCTCAACTGAAATAAGAATTTTAAATTAATCTATACTGCTTATTATGGGACTCTCAACTTTATTCCAATGTTCATAACCATCCAACCCATATATTAATGATTAAAAAGAAAATAATCATCAATAATATTCATTTAGAGATTCAGCAAGTAAATAAAACACTGTTTGCTACATTCATCTTAATTTGTTCAGTTTCATGATATACAACTCAATCCCATTTTAATAACAGGTTAGTTTTGTTTCTTTGGGGATTTTTTTAACCACAAAATAAACATTTGTTTAATTAGTAGTAAAAACACCTAGATTATACACAAAGACTATTTATCTGAACTATTTATAATCCAAACATTTCACATACTCTCAAAATATGAACCAACCCCAAAACTCAGAGCCTTAAATAGATGTAATAACTGGCTGATTGACTATTTCTAAATCCACAAAATTCTCATTTTTGGATTATCTGTTATCTTGTGGGCCCTTTCTTTGCTTAGAAACCTTTAGTGGTTCCCCCCTCCATTTCTTTTTTTTTTTTAAGTAAGGCAATTGGGGTTAAGTGACTTGCCCAGGGTCACACAACTAGTGTTAAGTGTCTGAGGCTGGATTTGAACTCAGGGAGTCCTGACTGCAGGGCCGGTGCTCTATCCACTGCGCCACCTAGCTGCCCCCCCCCAATTTCTTAAGGGTTAAAGATATGATTACTTGGCTCCTACCTGCTTTTCTAGGCTCTGCTTCTCTTCACAAATGTCATGTTCCAACCAAACTAAAGTCCAACCAGTTTCCTAAACTTTCCTCTTTATCTCTTGTTTCCTTGAATTTCAACAAATCATTTTCCATGCCTGGAAGGCTCATTCCTCATATTTACTTGCATAGTGCATTATGCCCATTATGCCATTATCTCCAACTCCCTCTCCCCCCAGCAGAAAGTAATAAATTCCTTGCAGTCAAGGAACATTTCATTTTAATCTTTTTATCTCCAGCATCTAGCACAGTACCTTGCACATAGGAGAAGTTTAATAAATACCTGTGCTACGGAAAGGAAGTATATTATTTGTATTTTAATACCTACCTAGCATAATCAAGAGTTGGCTATTTTGTTTAGAAAATTGCTTGATCTGTAAATGTTTATAAAGTAAAAAGTTAAGAATGCAAATAGGATTAATAATAATAGGAACAATAACATGAGTAGCACATACTTTTTATTATAACTTGTCAATGTGATTGTTTTTATCACAGTAACTAAGGCATCTGAAGACAGCAATATAAACTTTCCAAAATTTTAAGGAATTAGACGTAGAAAAAAAGTGAAAACTGTAAAAGAAGGAACAGGTAACCAATTTTTGGTTTTTGGGGGTTTTTTTGGTTGCTTTTTGTGGGGCAATGGGGGTTAAGTGACTTGCCCAGGGTCACACAGCTAGTAAGTGTCAAGTGTCTGAGGCCGGATTTGAACTCAGGTACTCCTGAATCCAGGGCTGGTGTTTTATCCACTGAGCCACCTAGCTGCCCCCTCAGGTAACCAATTTTAACCAAATGGAGAGAATATACTTTAAGAAAAATTAAACTTTAAGAATTCTTACTTTGCTTTCATATTTTTTAACTCCGTGCCCTTGAATTTTTTCAGAGCAAAAGTTTGAATATGAGAGTTGAGAACACTGATGACAGCTGTTACTATTTGGGCAGTACTAATAATCAAGACAGATTGCAATTTTCAAACAAACCATCTCGAAATGTCAGCAAAAATAGTGATGCCAGATGTCAGTTTTTGACCTGCTACAAGTCAAGGAAAAATGAATGGCTATTAAAGTAAATACCATCTGATTACTCAAATAGCTTTATTTCTAAAATGTGGTTTCCTCATTTGGCCATTAGAGGTCACTAAAGCACCCAATAAAAGTCTTCAAGTTCAGGCTTGAAATAAAGGTCCACACTATCATGGAGTTGAGTTGGGAGGTTCACAAGAACAGCATCTAGTGCTCCATTTCACAGGTGAGGAACAGTCTTAGCCAGGTCAAGTGATTTGCCCAAAGTCACACAGACAGTAAGTAGCAGAACAGGATTCGAGTCAGGCCTTCTGAGTTCAAATCTAGCACATCTTCCATTGTATTGCACTGCCTCATGTGTGTCATTTGATGTAAAGTATTTCATTGGGGGTGAGGCCATGTACAAATACAAACAACAAATACAAGCCACAGAACTCTACTTAAGGAGTTCCTGAAATTTTTTTTGTAATGAAATTTGATCAATATAGCAAGTAAAAAAGATTTTTATAGGAAGTGTCTTGTGATTGGGCATGCTTGGCTTATATTTTTAAAAGGTTAAAAGTCCTGAGGACTTTTATATATAAGAGCAGACATTACAGTGATATTTTTACTACAGCCTAATTACTGTAACCATTTACTAGCTTTCTGCTGGAACAGAGAAAGAGAATTGTTCTTAATATGATTTTTATGATCATGTCCCATCGTGATAGGTCCTATCCAGTTTGCAGAAGCTGTTAGATTATTTTTTTTTTTACTTTTTTTTAAACTTTTTTTTTTTTGGCGGGGCAATGGGGGTTAAGTGACTTGCCCAGGGTCACACAGCTAGTAAGTGTCAAGTGTCTGAGGCCGGATTTGAACTCAGGAACTCCTGAATTCAGGGCTGGTGCTTTATCCACTGCGCCACCTAGCTGCCCCTGAAGCTGTTAGATTATTAAGCCTGATGGGTCAACAGGCTTCAAAAGAGTATTATTAGTAATACTATTCAAGAAAATAACCAAAAGAAAGATCCCAATAGAAAATACCTTTAAATCAGGAACAATCTGAGGACTTTATTTTTTATTATTTTGAAAGAAGAATGATGGAACTAGTATACTTTTTCGCATCCATAAAACCTTTTGTTTTGTTTTGTTTTTTGTTTTTGCAGGGCAATGAGGGTTAAGTGACTTGCCCAGGGTCACACATCTAGTAAGTGTCAAGTGTCTGAGGCCGGATTTGAACTTAGGTTCTCCTGAATCCAGGGCCAGTGCTCTATCCATTGCGCCACTTAGCTGCCCCCATAAAATCTTTATGAGATTGGCCTACACACCTGAAGTATCCTTGATGAAAACATGGAAGAGGAAGAGGAAGAGGCAAGTTTTCATTGACTATTTTCTATAGCAAGTGATAATTTCATAGCCACACACTGACTGAAAAGTATAAAGATGAAAGATCTCACTTTATCTGCTATTTACTGATAACAAGAAAACTGACTTAGTAGAGACAAACACAGCCTATGTGGCTGTGAATCAGAGAACACCAAGACCTCTGAAGAGTCAAAATTGTGAGTAACCTCAACGATAATGGAGAGCTGCATCTGTGCAAGAAGTAGCATAAGCTATGTCATCAAAGGCATGTATGAGCCAAAAAAGAAGATGGGCTGGTTATGCAGTGAAAATAAGGGATAATATGTGGATGGTCTAAGTGTTCTACTTGTATTAAAGAAATGTTAAATCTATATAAAAGGAATGACCTAGCTAGATCTACTTGGAAGGATTTAATGAAATAGGATGAGAAGGCATGGATGACTAACGAGCAGGCCCCACACATAAGGCAGATTTGTTATTTAAGTATATGAGTATAATATCATTAATCTGGCTATCTCATTTTTATGAATAATCTCTCCCAGAAAGGATGGTAAGTACATGAAATGTTTTATGGAACATTAGAGCTCTAGTGGCACAGAATGCTGGGCCTGAAGACAGGAAGACTCATCTTAAGTTAAAATCTAGCCTTAGATGCTTACTAGCTGTGTGACTCTGGGCAAGTCACTTAACCTACTTGCCTCAGTAAAGTAAAAAGAAAGCATGAGCTGTGTGCACTCTAGCTTCCACCTCTTTCAGCAACAGAAGCTCTCTGCACTTTCTCTTGTCCAGACCCAGACATATCACACAGTTTCTTGGCCACCTTCATGCTGTGCCACTGAGTGCTAACCTTCCCCATGGGCACTGCGATTCTGGCTCTTCAAACAGTAAACAAATTACTACTACAATTTCAGGAAAGGCCCCATCAATGGGTGGGAGGGCCCCTGCTTGCTGGTTCATACAATTACCCCAGGAGTGAGGGTAAAAACCATCTGAAGAGGGGCCAGGTCCCAAGAATGGCTTCCCTCACCCCCATACCTATTTAGCAGGAAGCAGCCATAGCAGTGCAGAGCCTGACTGAGGGAGAATTCTGAAGCAAGTCATCCAGTCCAGCAGCTGGGAAGCTCCACTGACCTGAGAAACTTTTGGCTTTCAGTCAGGAAAATGCTCATGAATAGGGTGAACCAGAACAAGCAGAGGATGTCCCATGATTGTTCTGAGCCAAAGAAAAACTGGACTGAAATAGGGCATTCCTGGTTAGGTGAACAATGCCCATCTTCAAACAGCCAATAACCATCCCAGAAATAAAGTAAATAATGTCTGCAGAAGACTATGGAGAGCTTTTTTTAGGGAAAATAAACTAAATAGATTGAATACCTCTGATACTGCAGAGAGAGAAACCTTATGAAACAAGGGGTCTTCTTGAGATCTGCCAGGAGCTGGACCTCACAGGCCCAGTGAGGCCTCCTTTCTACCACTGCCCCAGCACAGCCACATCTTTTCTCTGCAGGCTCTGCTCCTGACTCTCTGGACTTTCTCCACCATGTCTCAGGGATACTTTCCTCTTTCAGCATCTCCTGTATTCCCAATGCTCAGTGTAAGGCCTGGCACACAGGAAGTGTTTACTAAATGGCTGCTAACTTGACTTGTGGTTCAACACCTCCCAACAGCTCTGGGAAAATTTTAAGGCAAGTGACCAAGACAGTCAGAAGACAGAATTTTGTGCACCAAGCGAGGAGACTGGAGGAGCATGTATGGCTGATATGCCTGACAACATGGGGGAGATAGTCAAAGATTGAGAGGAGTTGGGGAGGAGGGGGAGGATGAAGAAAAGGAGGAGTAAGATAGAGACAAGGAGACAGAGAATGCATATGTCGACCCAAAATTCTGCAGGATACTTCTTGGGGCTCACACAACCATTCGCAAAGTCAGCAGTGTCCAAGAATTCCATGGCATTTACTAAACTCAGGAACAAGCTCCCTTGACCATGGCAGGAAAGAGTTGGGAATCTCAGACTACTTACCCTACTATAAGAAGACACTTTGTGCCTTTCTCCCTCCCCTAGGGAAATGAGAAGTTTATGGTTACTTAGGGGTCACTAGGTTCAATAGGGTAAACTTTCCCAGGCCTTTGTGCCCGTAAATTTTTACCCAGACTCAGTATTTTCTCTCTACTCCTGGGTATTTTTTTTTAAAGGAAAAAAAAGCACTTTGTCACTTCTTGGCCATTCCAGGGTGGGCCATTTGCTAATAACCAGCTCTAGGAGGCCATTTTAATGTTTTGGGTTGTTGTTCCATGTGTGATTTCAGGTCACTGAACTTCATGTCCAGAAAGGGGCAGTTCAGAAAGTAAAAGAGGTGACCTTCTTTTCCAACTTGCTTTTCCCATAGTGTTGGAATCCCTTCTGAATGATTAGAACCAAAGCTAGTATAACCAGGGTACATCTACATAAACTGGATTCACTTGCCACACTGTTTTTAGAAACTCATTCTAGTTGTCTATCACACATATTTTACGTTGTATCATGGAACCAAAGCTGCCAAAAGAAGACACTTTGACAGCAGTCTAGTCCCAGTGTCTTCAGCACTCCATTGATGGGGTAGCAAAAGAGAGAACTGTTCTGTGGTTGCAGAACGCTTCTAACATTCATTCTGTTATTTATTTCTTTTTTTTCAGGGCAATGAGGATTAAGTGACTTGCCCAGGGTCACACAGCTAGTAAGTGTCAAGTATCTGAGGCCAAATCTGAATCCAGGGCCGGTGCTTAATCCACTGAGCCACCTAGCTGCCAAGAATACTTCTAAGCCATGGATAGAGCACCGGCCCTGGATTCAGGAGGACATGAGTTCAAATGTGACCTCAGACACTCAACACTTACTAGCTGTGTAACCCTGGACAAGTCACTTAACCCCAACTGCCTCACCCCCCAGAAGAAGGAAGAAGGAAGAAGGAAGGAGGAGGAGGAGGAGGAAGAGGAGATTTGATTCTGGAGCCAGGACCTCTGCTCCTATACAAAAGGGAATGTGGCTTTGCATGGTTGTGCATGCTTGTAATTACAGTCACCAGGAAGGCTAAGGCTGGCGGATCCCTTCAGCTCAGGTCTGAGGGCAGCTAGGTGGCACAGTAGATGGAGCACTGGCCCTGAAGTTGAGAGGACTTGAGTTCAAATTTGATCTTAGATATTTACTGTGTAACCCTGGGCAAGTCACTTAACCCTTAACCCCAACTGCCTTAAACATCTGAAGCCATCTCTAGCCGTCCTGATATTATGTCTTGCCCCACAGGACCTGGATGGCTCTGGAGGAAAGAGTGAGGTTGGTGACTTAGCACAGCCCTGCCTCACTTAAATACAATTCACTGCAAGTCATGGAATCTGTCATAGTCCTCTTTGAAAACAAAGGACGGGGGCAGTTAGGTGGTGCAGTGGATAAAGCACTGGCCTTGGAGTCAGGAGGACCTGAGTTCAAATCCAGCCTCAGACACTTGACACTTACTAGCTGTGTGACCCTGGGCAAGTCACTTAACCCCAACTGCCTCACCAAAAAAAAAAAAAATGAAGAAAACAAAGGACAAACAATGAGCGATTGTAGACAAAGACAAACAGGTGTTCACACTAAGTCTGGCATCAATATTGAGAACCCCTAGGAGAGCAGAACCAATAGAGGTCTGGTCAAAGATTCTGTGCTGATCAATAGTGGAAAAAGCCCAAGAGTAGCCTTTGCATTTCCATCCTGGGAAGGGGAGGAGAGAAGGGGGAGAAGGGGAGAGAGAGAGAGACAGAGACAAAGGGGGATCAGTACCTCCCAAAAGCTCCAGGAAGGGGAGGGGATTCAAATAGAAGACAAAGACAGAGTCAGAGAGAGAGCTTTAAAGTATCCCAAACCCTCCGGGTCACTCACACATATGTATTGTCTTGCAATCTCCTTGAGGGCAAGGACTATCTTGCTTTCTTCTATTTGTACTCTCAGCACTATGCCTAGCACATAGTAAATGCACTCATTCAATCATGTAGGAGTTGAGATCTGAGTTGTAGTCAGAAGGATGCTGGGGATTTAAAGGGGCTGAAGTGAAGAAGGACATTCTGGACTGAAGAGATCACTTGTGCAAAGGCACAAAAGACAAGAGATCACGCATGGAGAATATCACGAGGAAAGATCAACTGGACAAGAATGTGGGAGTAGAATATATAGTGGATAATGCAAATGATCACACTGGGCTCAGAATTAAATGGGAGGGGTCCAGGCTGGTCTGCACTGAAGAAAATTCAAAGCTCCTTTAATGACCCCACACTTCCCCCCCATCCTTTTTTTTTTTTAATTTTTTTTAAGTGAGGCAATTGGGGTTAAGTGACTTGCCCAGGGTCACACAGCTAGTAAGTGTTAAGTGTCTGAGGCTGGATTTGAACTCAGGTCCTCCTGACTCCAGGGCCGGTGCTCTATCCACTGCGCCATCTAGCTGCCCCAAGGTCCATCCTTTTGATCCTAATAATCTACTGGTATTTTAAGGTTCCAAGCCATGTAATGCCAGAGATTCTAAGCCCAGGGAGTTCAGACACAAAAATCCTCATCTTGTAGTTAAAGAAATTGAGTTTTAACTTCACTCAATCACCTATTGCCTGTGTCATATAGGGCAGGTGCTTTGACCTCTATAAGCATCGATTTCCTTATAATAATACCCACATTTATATAGTGCCTATTATGTGCCAGGCCAGGCCTATGCTAAAGACCTTAAAAATGTTATCTCATTTGATCCTCACAACCACCCAGGGAGGTAGGTGCTATTATTATCCCCATTTTAAAGATGAGGAACTAAGGCTTAGAGAGGTTAAGTGACTTACCAAAGGTCACATAGTTATTAAGTGTCTGAGGCAGGATTTGAATTCGGGTTTTCCTGCCTCCAGGCTCAGTGGTCTGTACTTTGTGCCACCTAGCTGCTTCATCTGTATAATGAGGGGACTGAAATAAATGACCTCTAAAATCCTTTCTAGTTCTGGAACTATAACCCTATAAAATATAAATAAGGATCACAAAGGGGCCACTGGAGAAGCAGGTTCATGGTGGGTGTGAGCAGACTGCAGCACATAACAAAGAACTCCAAAGAAGAACCATGGAATGGATATCATCAGAGAAATGCCTGATCAAAGAAGATGGACTGATCACGTGGCAAGAGCAAGAGATTATCAGTGGACAACCCTCGTGTTGGCTGGTGTCCTCACAATGTCAAGTGAAAGCAAGGGAGGGGGACCCACCGTGACCCATGTGTGTGAGGATACGGATAAGCACTGCACAGAATAGGCAGGAATGGATAGTCTGGGAGTTGCAGGAGTGAAAGAAACATCTCAATCAGTGAAACCACAGATCTGTTTGAGTCTCTGAGTACCTGACATTTGTATGGGGCTCGACTGAGTGCTTTCACACCATTATCTTTTCTGATCACTTGTAGACCTGAGCTTGCATTCCTTATCAAAGCCCTCTCCACAATGACCTTGCCTTGCCTTCCCTACCCACAGTTTAGTCTCCAGATGAAATGGACTACAGGCTGTGTCCCCTTCCCCCACACTTCAGTGGGGGAACTCTCCCTCCATCTGCTGAATCCTAGTCACCTTTTCAATCTTCTCTTAAAGGCTGCTTTCCCTTGGAGGTCTTTCTTGGTCCTCCCCAGTCTGATAATTCCCTCTATCCCCTTGACTGTCTCAAGGCACTAGGGCTGGAGCTTTCTGGTGCCCTTAGGCATTCTGAACTACAGTGATCTTTGGATGTGTCAAATCCCTTTATACTGAGGGAGCGGTCACATCTTATCTCAAATTTGCATCTTGCCCAGTACCTGGGCACTCTGGTGCTCTTGCTATTATGGAGATGAGGAAGCAGACCCATAAGGGAACTACTGGAGGTGACAGCACTAGTGTAGGGCCAAGGAATGTGCCCAAAGCACTGGAAAGTTTTATAGCTTGTTTCTTCCTGGGTTTCAATTAGTAGGAAAGATATAAGAGGTTTAAATAGGCAGTGCAGGCAAACCTTCAGACTTAGAAGATAAGGATGGGAGGAGGAAGCAAGGGCCCAAAAGATGGCTAGATTACCTCCAGAACATACAGATGACTGACAGCGAGATGACTCACGTAACATTGCGTTCAAAAGTAAAATTCATTAAAGGCAATTTATCTCATCAATGAACTCAAGTTCTTCTGATGCTGTCATTTACCCTTTCATTTTATTCTACTTATGAAACAGTGAACTTTGTAGAAGAAAAAGTTTATACTTATTAACACTATTTGTCATTACAAATACAGTAAGATTAATATATTGTGGCTGACAGTGCTCATAAATCAGCTACATCTGCAGAATCTCATATGTTTTGGGGATGCTCAAAGGGTTAATGCTTACTGAGATACTAAATGAAACTTGTAAGCACACAGCCATTTTCCTTGTTAATAATTATACCATTTCACAATCTGCAAAAGGTTGCTTCACTCAGGAAAACTAATACAACTAGAACCCTTTATCTTTAGAATGGTCAGAGTCTGATTGAAGGGTCAAAGATCTATTAAAACAAGATGAACTGCATCAGCAGGTTTTTCCCTTTCAGATTACTAAAACTGAAAGTGCTGTTACCAAATTTGTTCATCCTTTCCTATTCCACCAACCAACCATAAAAACACCCTGATCCCTGTTTTCTACTGAGAGAACTATGTGATTACAAATATAGACAAATATAGATGAAGCCCACTATACAAAACACATAGCAATATGAATCTGCTATAACTGATGACACAATTATAAGTTTGCCCAGTGAATTTAAAAATACACTGAAATTAATATTTACCTATTAACATCTCTAACGTATCAGTCTGATATCTGATGAGATGGTTTCTTCAGTCTTTGTTAATTTGAAATTTTATCTAAATTACTCATATTTAACAATTTCTGCACATAAAGAAAAAAAAGACAGAACATAAAACCTATCCTTATCAGCTGTCAAAGCTCTATCATTGCTCATTACATGATTCCAAGATCTATATATTTAGTCCTAGTCTCTCTCCTGAGCTCCAGCCCTACATGACCAGCTGCCTACTGGACATTTCAAACTGGATGTCCCACTGACAACTTGACTCAACATATCAGTCGACAAAGATTTATTAAGGACCTATTCTATTGTCAGGCACTGAGGACATAAAGAAAAACAAAAGGAAGTCAGTCCCTATTTCCAAGGAACTCACCATCTAATGGGGGAAACCATATGCAAACAACGATGTATAAACAACATATATACAGAGTAAGTTGGAGATAATCAACTGAGAAGGCACTAGCATTAAGTGGGATTAGAACTCATTATCTTTTTCCCAAAAACCTACCTCTTGTCCAATCATATCTTCCTCAGAGAAAGAGCCAGACACCCTCTCCAAGAACATCCTCAATATTAAAAAGGCACAGTGGATAAAACTCCAGCCTGGGATTTAGGAGGACCTGAGTTCAAATCCAGCCTCAGACACTTAACACTTACTAGCTGTGTGACCCTGGACAAGTCACTTAACCCTCATTGCCCCACAAAAAAATAAACAAAACAAATAAACAAACAAACAAAAGCATTTATTAAGCAATTACTATGTGCCAGGCACTACTTTAAGTGTTTAAGATACAAAGAACCCCCTCTCCCTAAAAGGGTCTCTGCAATCAAGAAGCTCCCATTCTAATGGGAGAGATAACTCCCCCCAACGCCCCCCCCCTTTGGGGGCTGGGGGAAGTGGAAAGGCCTCTTGCAAAGGTGGGATTTGAGTTGAGTCTTAAAGGATGCCAAGAGCTGAAGGTGAGGAAGGAGAGCATTCCAGGAATGGTGAACAGCCAGGGGAAAGACCAAGTGAGGAGACAGTATTCTATGTAAGGAATATTACAAGGCCAGTGATGTTGGATCATAAAGTATATAGAGAGGGGCAGCTAGGTGGCACAGTGGATAGAGCACCAGCCCTGCATTCAGGAGTACCTGAGTTCAAATCCGGCCTCAGACACTTAACATATACTAGCTGTGTGACCCTGGGCAAGTCACTTAACCCCAATTGCCTCCCTTAAAAAAAAAATAGAGAGAGGGGAATAAATAAAAGGGGATTAGAAAGATAGGAAAGGACCAAGCTGTGATGGGCTGTAAAAGCCCAACAGAAGATTTTTATTTTTTTAAACATAGGGACTATTTGGAAAGTGTTGAGCACAGTGCATGGCACATAGTAGGCACTGTGCAAAAGCTAACTATGATATTATTTTATTTGATCCTGGAGAGAATAAGGAGCCACTGGAATTCACTGGGGGAAGGAGGGGAACTGTCATACCTGTGCTGTAGGAAGATCATCACTTTGGGAGCTGAGTGGAAGATGGAGTTGGGAGAGATGAGGCAGGGAGATCAAAACCAGCAGACCAGTCCAGGTGTGAGGTGATGAGGCATGCATCAGGCTAATGGCTATTAGTGGAGTGAAGGGAGTTTACACAAGAGAGGTTATGGGAGAAACCACAGGACTTGGCAACAGCTAGGATAGGTGGGGTGTGAATGAGGAGAATGGTGGTAACCTTGACAGAAATAGGGAAGTTTAGAAGCAGGGAAGGGAAGCTGTCTCAGCACTTCCACCCAGCTGCACTCCTCTGACTTCATCACACCCTTCTCGACCCTCTCCATTTTGAGATTGGGAACTCCTTCAAAGCAGAAACTATCTTTTGCCTTTCTTTCTATCCCCAGAATTTGGCACAGAAACTGGCATACAGTAGGTGCTTAATAGATGTTTATTCACTGTTTTGAAACAGTCTAGTAAGGGAATCTATTCACCTTCTCTCTACTCACATAGCTACTACTCTAGTTCATTTTCTTTTAAAAAATTAATAATATTAAATTTTATTTTATTTTCAGATATATATTTTTCTCCTCCCCACTCACCAATTGAGAAAGCAAGAAAACAAAATCCCTATTACAAACATGTATAATCAAGCAAAACAAATTCCTTCATAGGCCATGTCCAAAAATAATATGTCTCAATCTGCAGTCTGAGTCCATCACCTCTCAATCAGGAGGTGGTCTGTTTCACCTTGAGGCCTCTGAAATTGTGAGCTCCTAAGTTTTTTGAAGTTGGTTGTCTTTACAATATTTCCTGTTATCGTAAAAACTGTTCTTTTGGTTCTGTTCTCTACTCGGTAGCAGTCCACACAAGTCTTCCCATATTTCACTAAAATCATCCTCTTCATCATTTCTTAAAATGCAACAATATTTTTTCACATACATGTACCATAACTTGTCCACCTATTCCCCAACTGACGGAAAACCCCTCAGGTTGCAATTCTTTGACACTTCAAGAGTTGCTATAAATATTTTTGCACATCTGGGTTTATTTCCTTTTCCTTTTATCTCTCTGGAGTGTAGACCTAGTACGCCACAGTCAACAGTCTTCTTAACTTCTAGCCTGGACTATTCTGATAATTTCCCAGCTCATCTTCTGCCTCAAGTGTTTCTAGCGCACCATCCACTGCCTCTAAATATCAACAATTACTAAACATATACCTACTTTTCCAACTACAGGGGACAGGGACATGTTCAGGCCCAGACAGCCTGCATTTGAGCCAACACTGGAAACACAGCTGAGCCAGTGCCAGGGAGCTTGTGCCCAATCCAGGCTCTGAGCAGCCAGTCACTGAACCACAGCAGGAAACAAGACCATCCCCAGGTCTGGGTAGCCCAGCATTAAGGCAGCTTATACCTGAGCCTCAGCAAGAGATAGGGCCGGGGCAGTACCTGGGAAGCAAAGTATCTGGGGTTTTGTGGAAGGTCCACTAGGAGGAAAATCTATACTATCTGCTTGGGCTCTGTCAAGGTCACAAGCAAGGAGCAGAGCCAACTCTGGGTTTGGACTGTTCAAGGAGAAGGAAATGGAGAGAAAGCCAAGGTCAAAACCCAAGCTGAACTACCAAGAGACCAAGTTAAGATCCAGAAATATCTAATGAAAGCAAATCTGAGTCTTATCCACCATGTCCAGAATAAAGGCCTCCTCGCATCATCCAAGTAAGTGGGCAGGTTGGCTCCTTAAGTCTGACTCAAGCACAAACTCCCAATAAAGAAAAATGCTCAATGCTAGGAACTACTAGAGAAAGGGAAGAAAACCAAGAGATCAAATCAAAAAAGAAAAGGGTAACTCCAGGATTCCGAAAGAGGCTTAAAGAAAATGCCCTGGCCTCAAGGAGTACAAGAAATGCAGCAGAGATACAAAATGCAATATTAGAGGAAGTGATAGCCAGGGAAAAAAAGAACGGCAAAGAGAATGAACAACGTGAAGACAAATTATAGTGAACCTTACCCTCAAACTGACCTCCCCCCAAATCAGAATTGGTCAAATAGAAAGCAATGTCTCCATAAGACAATAAGAAACATAAAAACAAAATCAAAGGTTAAAAAAAGAGGTGCCTGACACAGAGAAACATCTCAGAAAAAAATGCCTTTTGGCTTGACTTGACTTGTAACTTTTACACAACTAATCTGGAAAACAGGTCAAGGAAAAATAATCTAAGAATCATAAGAATACCTGAAAATCATAACTAAAAATGTCTGGATACCAGATTTCACAAAATTAAAAAAAAAAAGTCCTAGATCCAGAAGACCAAGTTAAAACAAAAAGAACACATTAGTTACCTCCTGAAAGAAACTGCAAAATGAAAACCCCTAGGAATATCAGAGCCAAACCCCAGGACTTCTAGGCCAAGAAAAGATATTTTAAGTACTCACCCTGCAATCTTTCCCCCCACCTCCCATTCAAATACCAAGGAGCCACAGTCAGGGTCACACAACAATGGGTAGCTACTACTATAAAGGACAGAAGATTTTGGATTATATTCCAGAAACCGAACCTGGGGAAACTGAGAGTAATTCTAAAGGGGAAAAAAGTGGATCCTGAATGAAACTAAAGAATTCCTGAGGGCAAAATTTTAAAATGCAAAGGCAGAAATCAAGAGAAACATAGAAAGGTAAATAATGTCATCAATTGGAAGGAACCATAAGATAATGAATGGTTTGCATTCTAACAGGGAGTAGAAACAAATGTCTTCTCAGAACCCTAATGTCTGTAGAAGTCATAGAGAAAAAGGCAGTCTGCAGGGGTGGGAAGCACGATGTTGTTATGTTTCAACATTCTTAGACTGAAATGCAATGGAAGGAGGAATGTACTAGGGAGGAAAAGAGGAGGAAGGGAAGGAATTTATTTACTATTTTATATAACAGGGGTAAAGAGTGTACAAACATGGAGAAAGGAATGGGTACAATGGCCATCTCACAAAAGTCACTATTATCTGAACTAGGCAAAGGAAGTTGAACACACACACACACACACACACACAGAGTTTGGTGTGGAAATACATTAAACTCAGCAGACAAATAGGCAGGAACAGAGAGAGGAGAAAGAGGTATTTAAGAGGAAAGCCAAGAAAAGTGAAAGAATCATCATAAGCACAAGAAACGCCAGCATTGGATGGTGGAGAATGAAGGGCAAGAAAAGGAAGGAAGGAGTGAGTGAAAACTTGTGTTCAAGGTCCGGGCAAGAGGAAGAATACAGAGGCAATGTACTGGAAACAGATCAATCACAGCTCAGCAGTTTTAAGCAAACTCCTCCTTCTCCACTTCTTTCTTTGTAAGGGGAGAGGAAGGAGGGAAAGAGAAGAAAGATGAACAGGATGGAGGGAATATCCAAGTAACAGTCCTAACAAAGAACATGAATAGAATGCATTCACCCAGAAAAGAAAAGGAGGAGGAGAGCATCCTAGAATAGAAAGGAGAATCTAACAAGACCTGAAACACGAAGATTCACAAGGAGCTAAAATAAGGGGCTGGAGCAAAATCAATCATGCTTCTGGTGAACTCAAAACAAGCAGGAGTAGCAACCATAATTGTAGACAAAGGCAGCAGAAACAGACATGACAAGAAGAGATAACAAGGAAATTACATTATTCTTAAAGGCAGCACAGATAATGAACCAACATCAGTACTTATTATGTTTGTACCAAATGGCACAACCTCTAAGTAGCTACAGGAAAAGTTAATTGAATTACATGAAGAAATATTAGAGCTATAATACTTATTAACTATGCAACCCTGGAGCAATCACTTAGCCTCTCTGTGCTTCAGCTTCCTCATTTGTAAAATAAGAATAACAGAATTTCCTTCTCAGGGTTGATTTGAGGATCAAATGATTTAACATATGTAACATGCTTTGCAAACCTTAAAAGGTTATATAAATGCTAGCTGTTATTATTAAACCAGTGGACCTCAATGTACCCCTTTCAGACCTAGACAAATCTTGGGGGGGGGGATGAAAAACAAGAAAGAAGTTAAGGACTTGAAAAGACCTTTAGGGAAACTGGATATGCTAGATCTTCAATGATTACTAAATGAGAGCAGAAAAGAAGTTAAAATACTTCTCAGCTAGGCATAGCTCCTTGACAAAAAACAAGAAGGTATTGGAGGTAGAAAACATTCCCAAACAAATGCAGAAAAGGAAAAATATTGAACACATAATTGCCCTGCATAATTTACTAACTACAATACAAGAGAAAAATATTCAATAAAGGGTTTTTGAGAAAATGATTTAAAAGTAATTGTAATTAGGGGGCAGCTAACTGACAAAGTAGATAAAGCACTGGCCCTGGATTCAGGAGGACCTGAGTTCAAAATCCGGCCCCAGATACTTGATACTTACTAGCTGTGTGACCTTGGGCAAGTCACTTAACCCTCATTGCCCCACAAACAAACAAACAAAAAAAAAATTGTAATTTTTTTGGACATAGCCAATGCATTTGTTTTGCTTGACTATGTTTGTAATAAGTTTTGTTTTTTTCTTGCTTTCTTAATACAGGGAGGGAGAGGGAAAGGGAGAGATTATGGCTCTGAAAATAAAATAAAATTTAATTTAAAAAATTTATTTGAGACTGTCATTTAATCCTGAAGAATTATTGGGTCCAAGAATAAATCACAGAAAAAAAATAATAAAGTTTTACAAAAGAAAATGACAACAATGGCACAGCATACTGACACTTTGGGGATGTAGCTAAAGTAGTCCTTACAGAAAATTTTATATAAGAAAAGAAGAGATCAATGAATTAGAATACAGCTAAAAAAAAAAACCAAGAAAAGTAATAATTCAAAAAGCTCCAAAAGAAATTCTGAAAATCAAAGGAATTTTTTAAAATTGAAAGCAAGAAAAAACCCCACAAATAATAATAATAGAAAGCATTTAATATAGTGTTTTAAGATTTGGCAATTGCTTTACAAATAGCTTATTTTATCTTCATAACAACCCTGAAGAGTAGGTATTATTGGGGCAGCTAGGTGGCGCAGTGGATAGAGCACCGGCACTGGAGTCAGGAGGATCTGAGTTCAAATCCAGCCTCAGACACTTAACACTTACTAGCTATGTGACCCTGGGCAAGTCACTTAACCCCTATTGCCTCACCAAAAAAAAAAAAGAATAGGTATTATTATCCCCATAAATGATGATGAAACTGACAGGCACAGTTAATAGTATCTGAAGGTTGCATTTAAACTCAGGTCTTTCTGACTCCAGGAAACAACCATATTTTTTTTTCCTTATCCTTTCCAACCTTTTTTTTTGGATAATAAACATTTTTATTTAAAGTTTTGAGTTCCAAATTCTATCCCTCTTTCACTCTCTCCCCTCTTCCTTCCCTGAAGCAGTATGCAATCAGATACAGATACAGGATTATGTAAAACATTACCATATTAGTCCTTTTGTATAAGAAAACTTGAGGGGGCAGCTAGGTGGCAGTGGATAAAGCACAGGCCCTGGATTCAGGAGGACCTGAGTTCTAATCCGACCTCAGACACTTGACACTTAATAGCTGTGTGACCCTGGGCAAGTCACTTAACCCCCATTGCCCCACAAAAAAAAAAAAGAAAAAGAAAACCTGAAAGAAATAAAGTGGGAAATAGCATGGTTCAGTCTGTGTTCAATCAGCATCAGTTCTTTCTTTGGAGGTGGATAGTATGCTTCATCATTAGTCCTTTAGGATTATCTAGAATTATTGTATTGCTGAAAGTATTTAAGTCATTCACAGTTCTTGATAGAACAATATTGCTGTCACAATGTACAACGTTCTCCTGGTTCTGCTCACTTCACTATACATCAGTTCATATAAGTATTTCAAGGCTTTTCTGAAATCATCTTGTCATTTCTGATAGCACAATAATATTCCACTACAATCATGTACCACGGCTTGTTTAGCCATTCTCCAATTGCTGGGCATTTCTTTGATTTCTAATTTTTAGCTACCACATAAAGAGCTGCTATGTATTTTTGTACAAAGAGGTCTTTTTCTTTATTTTTAAATTAATAAAGTACTTTATTTTTTTCCGTTACATGTAAAGATAGTTCTCAACTTTTGTTTATACAAGCTTTACAATTTCATAATAATAACATTAATCCTATTTCTGCATTAGTCATCAAAGTCATTTCTGCATTAGTCATCATTTTTGGAGGGGTCTTTGGGATATAAAACTAGCAGTTTGATCCAATATTACTGGATCAAAGGGTATGCACAGTTCTACAGCCCTTTGGGCACAATTCCAAATTGCTCTCCAGAATGGTTGGATCAGTTCACAACTCCACAGGCAGTGGATTAGTGTCCCAAAGCAACCATATATATTTTTTTTCTTATGCACTTTTTCCCCCCAGAGAGCTGAGTGTTTTTTACTCTTTTTTTTTTTTTGAGGCAATTGGGGTTAAGTGACTTGCCCAGGGTCATACAGCTAGTAAGTATTAAGTGTCCGAGTCCAAATTTGAACTCAGGTCCTCCTGATTCCAGGGCCGGTGCTCTATCCACTGCGCCACCTAGCTGCCCCCATATATATTTTTAAATTATACACTTTAATGAGGTTAGATTTTAACAGAAATTCAGGATTGGTTCATTAACACTTCCGTATATTATATATATAGAGAGAAACCATTCAAAATAACTATAGAATTTATAAAATATTTGAGTTTACCTCCTAAGATAGTATGGTACTTTGATAAGCAATACCAAGGTCTGTGAGATGATAGGTGAGAGGATGGATGCTGTATATCCTGATACTCCATTATTCAAAGATCCCCTCCCAGTTATCTTGCCTCTCCCTCCATTTGTTTTGTAAACATACAAAAGACAAGGTGGTCTTTCCCTCTGGTGGGACAGCTTTCCATAGTGATCTGTCCTCCAGCCACATATTCCTCTCTCCTAATATATATTTTTATTTTACAAGATTCAGGATGCTTCTCCAATTCTTTGAATGAGCTACCCACCCCATTCAGGTCGCAAATCCCCCAACAATATGAATACAATTATAAAAATGATATAAATACAATTATAAAACAGTATTGTAGAAATGACAGATCTAAATAGAGAAATGTTCATTGCTGACGGCCATGACAGTACAATAAAAATAACAATACTACCTAATTAAATTTGCTGATTTGGTGACATACTAAGCAACCCATCTGTGGATTATTTTATAGTAGTAGAAAAAATAATAACAAAAAGGCAGTATATTAATTGGATAAAATATTTTAATTTTGGACTGTCCTGGAAAATCTGGTAGATATGGTAATCATATGCAGAGGCTTTCTAATGGGGAAAAAACAGTAGAGAGCATGTAACAAGTAAATGGGAAGAAATCTTGAACAACTGTCAGGAGCAGAGAAAACATGTGAACAAGTGGATTTTCAAGGAAGGAATATAAGGGAAAATCAAGCAGTAAAAATCCAGCTAGGGCATCAAGAGAAAACAGAAGCTGTCACAGATCACAAAGAATAAGGAGGGGGGTGCAGCTAGGTAGCCCAGTGGATAGAGCACCAGCCCTGGATTCAGGAGGACCTGAGTTCAAATCCGACCTCAAACACTTAACACTTACTAGCTGTGTGACCCTGGGCAAGTCACTTAACCCCAATTGCCCTGCAAAAAATAAATAAATAAACAAACAAACAAACAATAAGGAGGGAGGAGACAGGATATTCAGGGCATTTATTTTGAAGCCTCAGTTCTTTGGGTTTTGGTGTGTTTTTTTTTAAATTGTATCTTCGCCTCTAGATTCTGATTTTGTCACCCTAGGAGTGACACCTTAAAGAGTTTCCTGGAGCAAAGGTGATGGAAGCTTCTGTTTATGATCTTAAGCTTTGTGGTTGCACTGGCCAAAGTCTTGGAGAAGTTCCAAGGCTTCTGTGACTCAGCCCTGTTCCTCCATCTGGCAGCAATTCTGACTAAAAATGAAGTTTTAAGGAGGTGACAGTTTCCTGGTAGATGGCTGCCATGGTGCATATCACTCTAAAGTAGATGTCACAGTCCTCTTTTCAATAATTAACTAATTAGTATTTTTAGCAAATGCCCACCATGTGCTAGGTGCTGTGAATTCAAATACAAAAGTGAGATTCTATTCTCCATAGATTCCATGGAGCTGATTTTCAGAATTATGGGAATCAAAAGAACCGTTAGAAAAATATTGATTTAAGGACTGTTGCTGATTTGACCTTTACCATGGTTCTGAGTCACTCATACTCTTCCCTTTGGGAACAATGTTTACTAAGTTACATTTGAGCTTCATATTTTTGCTTAGTAATGAGCGCTTTTGCTGAGATAGTCTGCATTTCATTTGTACCATACAAATTTAGACACTAACTGTAGTAGCACATAGACTATAAATACACTTATCCATTCAGTGACTTCTTTTATTCTAGATGCCACAGCATACTTGTATTTTTTTTTCAAAGTAGCATCTCTATTTCATTCATAGTGAATGAGAAAAAAGTAGGGGAAAATAATATAAGCAGCTCTAGTTATTGCATAAGCAGGAACTATTTCTGTTGACTTAGACATGACTGATACATATAAATACATTGGGAAATATGTGTCTGGAGCCAATATTTTTGGTACTGAATTTCAGAATGATCAATACAGGGAGGATTTTCTCTTATTCAGCCATTATAATACTAAATTACTGGTGAACAGAAATAACTAAGTTCTTTAGAAACAGGAGCTGACAGAGTCCTTAACTTTAGCTGGTACTTCAATATAGTCATCTGAATTTACTTGCCTATAAAAATAAGGTTTCTTGAGGAGGTTAGGCACAGCTGAAATAATAATATTAGTGTTCACTCATTTTTTTTTTTTGGTGAGGCAATTGGGGTTAAGTGACTTGCCCAGGGTCACACAGCTAGTAAGTGTTAAGTGTCTGAGGTTGGATTTTAACTCAGGTCCTCCTGAATCCAGGGCCAGTGCTCTATCCACTGCGCCACCTAGCTGCCCCTATTCACTCATTTATTAAACAAATATTGAACATGTATTATGTGTCTATGTTAAGTGTAACGGGGGCATACAAATAAAAGAGACATTGGGCGCCAGAGAGAAAGTCCATTATTCTGATGTGTAGGCTGGCCTCCAGAGTGCAATCCACGTGGGAAGAAAGCCTTCAGTAGAAGCTCATCTGCTTCTCTTCTAGAGAGCTCGGAAGTAAAGAGAGACCATACAAATACATTGAATGTGGGAAATTTTTGTTGAAGGTTATTCATTAATGAACATTAGAGAATTCATTTTAAAAAGAAACTCTGGGAAAAAAAAAGAAACTCTGAACTAAACTTTGAGAGCATTTTTATTACCTTCCCCCTTCCATCCCCTCAATCAGAGTTCGCACCAGGGAGAAGTCCTTTGCACTGAACTGTGAGAAAGTGTTCAGAGTTCACACTCTTTAACATGAGAATGTAAAACTAAGGGTAGCTTTGTCAATATCCAGGATACTTTGGTTCCAGTCCTAGATGTGTCCCTGATCAGCCACATAATAATAACAACTTGCACAGATCTTTTTGGGGGCAGGGAATGTCTAGATCTTTGATCTAACTGTTGCTTGGAGTTGCTAAGAGAAGCAATTCTCTCTTCCATGCAAATCAGTAATTTCCCTACAACCTAACAATCTTAAAGTTTCCTGGGACCCTGAGAAGTTAAACAATTTGTCCAGGTTCACACAGTTAATATGTATCTGAAGCAGGACTTGGATCCAGGTTTTTTGACTCTAAAGTAAGCTGTTTCCCTATGCTCTTTCCCAGCATTAAGAGCTGCCAAATGCCTTTAGCCCCGTGACACTGTCAGGTAGATAAGTTAAAAGATCATTATTCCCATTTTATAGATAGGGAAACCTAAACTCTGAGATGTCATATAATTATACAACTAGTAAGTTTCTGAAGTGGGATTACACTAAACATTGCTGCCTCTTGGCTTCTTCATATTTTGCTCTAAATATCTAAGTCCTAGAATGCTAAATGTCAACGAATAAAATCCTGCTTTTGCTTTCAAGGAGCTGATTCCATCCTCTTCCACAGTCTTCTTACCCTGGGATATCTCTCCACCACAGGGGAGATGGGAGGTGGCTTCTTCCATTGGTGAGTTCCTCCAGTACCTCTACAATGGGTGGGGAACCATGCTAGCCAACCTTCATTCCCCTCTTGCTTTTGCTTCCAACTTTCCAGACTTCAAAACAATGTACCCACAGGGGTACCTTCTCCCCCTCCCCTCCCACTTTGCAGCTCCCTTTTGTGTACTCTTTGCCTACTAAATTGTAAGCTACTTGAAGGCAAGGAGAATTTTTCTTTTTGCTTGTATTTTTAACTCTAGCACTTAGCACAGTGTCTGACATAGTAATTGCTTAATATATGCTGTTATATCTCTCCAACCCATTTCCCCTCAGAAAAAAGAAAAAAGAAAACATTGTAATAAATATGCATAATCAAGCAAAACCAATTCCTGCACTGGCCATTAGTTTCATTCTGCACCCTGAGTCTATCTCTGCCCTTCAAATCCCAAATAAAATCCCACCTTCTGCAGGAAGCCTTTCCAAACTCCCCTTAATTCTAGGGCCTTCCCTCTTTTAATTATTTCCTACTTATCATATACATAGATATGCATATCTATCTAGGTAGCTAGCTTTGTTTGTTGTCTTCCCCCATTAGATTGTGAGCTCCTTGAGGGCAGGGACTGCCTTCTGTCTCTTTTGGTATTCCAAGTACTTAGGACAATGCTTAGCACTTAGTAGGAGCTTAATAAATGCTTACTGACTCAGAAGGTGTGTGGTAGGCTTCATCATCAGTCCTTTGGTATCGCTCATTTATTAGAACTCTTACAATGTCAAAGTTACTTGATTTTTACAGCACTGTTGTTATTATATAAACTGTTCTTGTTCTGCACTCGATTTTGTGTCAGCTCATACAAGTCTCAGTCAGTGAGGAACTTTCTACTACATTAGAGAGCTATTGGGGAGAGATTTCTGAAACAATGGCTTATGTGTACTTTAGTGGAACTTTTTAGTTTGGGGTTTTTCAATCAATTGGAATAGGCATCTAGTCATTTATAATACTCTTGAGTTTTAAATAGCTTACAAATCATTTTTTAGAACAAAATTCATTGAGAAAGTTATGTATCACCTGAATTTTAAAAGACAAAAATGCTTACTACTGCATTACTAAATGCATGGTTGGTACAAAGTTTACATTTGTAACTGCTAACCTTCCACTTTGTCAAAGTGGATGATTACAGCAACTGAGAGAGTTTAGGATGAAACATGGTGACCTGAGTCCTCTAGCATGATATGAATCTTTAGTAAACAACTTTCATGTAATTGATGTTTCTCTTTTCACCATGGGTGATCAGAACTTTGTTCCTTTTTAGAAAGTTTATGCAATAGGTATGAACCTTGAAGACTTAGTAAGCAAGGTTAAAGTATAAAGATGAAGATCTTCCATATTTCTGAATGGCATGAATTAAGTCCATAGATTACTTTAATGGTACTTGATTTGGGGGTATTGATATATTAAGCAGTCACATCTCAACTATTTAGAATCCTCAGAGCATGTAAAACAGGAGTTTGCTTATAGTAGGTACTCAATAATATTTACTGAATGAATTTTCCACATAGGTAATGTTATGGGGGGAAAATGGGTTACGGGGTTTGGGGTTCTTAGGAATTCCTCTTTAAAGAATTACACCCTCTTGCACACAAAAACAGTTAAATTAGATGGTAGTATATTTCGGGGCAAGGGAAGGGAGGGGAAGGGAAACCACGAACAAAATCCTTGGACTTCTCATGGGGAGAGAGGCATGGCACAGAGTATGTGGCTTTGAGATATCAATCTCCTCAAGCAAGAGACCGGCAGGTACTTTTATAGAGGACTGATGGGGTGGGGGGGTGACCATTTGACTGTGGAAAGTTCCTTTAGTGAGGGAGGACCATCCCCCATTGGTGGTGACTGGAGGAATTGGGTGAGGGGTGGCTATGGATCTCTCCAGCCATCTCTCTCTTCAGGACACAAAGGCAACAGCCACACCCAAATTTATCTCCCCAGGGGTAAGGGAGACCAGAATGAAGGGTGGAGGTCCCAAAGCTAGCTCAATCCAATCTGGTTCCACTTATCTCTCTAGGCATATCTGTCCTCTGGTTTAGTTGCTCAAGGAGAAGATTCCTTGATGTGCCCCAGAGAACTTCTGGGGTCCTCTGAGCCCCATGACAGTAAGTAATCTTTTAAACACTCTTTATTTCTGCCATTTGGGATAGAAATAATAAAACCAGTAATCTTTCTAAACACTTACTCTTTATTTTTGTCATTTGGGATAGAAATAATAAAACCGGTAATCTTTCTAAAACATATTGCTTGTTGTCCTTTTAAAGATATATAGGAGGGCAGCTAGATGGCAGAGCGGATAAAGCACAGGCCTTGGATTCAGGAGTACCTGAGTTCAAATCCAACCACAGACACTTGATACTTACTAGCTGTGTGACTCTGGGCAAGTCACTTAACCCTCATTGCCCTGCCCCACCCCACCCCCAAATATATATAGGACAGGGGGCAGCTAGGTGATGCAGTGGATAAAGCACCGGCCCTGGATTCAGGAAGACCTGAGTTCAAATCTTGTCTCAGACACTTGACATTTACTAGCTGTGTGACCATGGGCAAGTCACTTAACCCTCACTGCCCCGCAAAAAAAAAAAGAAAAAAGAAAAGAGCAGGGATACACACACACACACACACACACACACACACACGGATCATACACCCCAAATGAATGAGTATCCAACAGAAAATGGTGTGGTCAGACAGGAAGGAGAACAAAGAACCAGTGTAAAAAAACAAATAAACAAACCTAGAGAGAAAAAAGTATCAAGGAGAAGATGGTGATCAGCAGTGTCAGCAGAGAGGTCAAGGAGGATGACAACTAAGAAAAGGCCATTGGATTTAGCTCCTGAGATTGTTGGTAACTTTGGAGGTAATAGTTTCAGCTGAATGGTAAAGCAAGAAGCCAGTATACAGAGTTAAGAAGAGAATCAGAGGGAAGGAAATGGAGGCACCAATTGTAGATGACTTCTGATATGTAGGACTATAAGTAGAGGGGATGGACAGATTAGGTAAAGGTTTTCAAAGACAAGGGAGATAAGGGCATATCTGAAGGCAAGGTAGCAAGGTAAGCAAGCCAGTAGTCTTGGAGGAAGTGAAGATAAGCTAGGGAGGGAGATGGGATCATTTGTGTATGAAGAAGGGTTTGCCTTGGCAAGGAAAGGGACCATTTATTCATACAAGGCCATGGTGAAGAATAAAGATTGAATGCATCTGAATGATGGGAGTTGAGAAAAGAAAAAGAGGGAGCTCTCGGCAAACGGCTTCAAATTTTCAGTGAAATATGAAGGTTCTCAGCTGAGATGATAGGAAGGAATGATGAAAGGTTTGGAAGACCCACTGTGGAGAGTTGGGTGGTCAGTCAATTAAAGAGGTGTAAAAGGATTTCAGCAACAAAGGTCAGTTGAGATTATGTAATATAAATTTGCAAGAGGAGCCAGTCAGTATGGTTTCATGATTTCCAGCTTCATTCAGCAATATGTGAAAAGGAGTAAAAGCATCAAAGAGACAGTGGGAATAATCTAAGGTTAGGATTTGGCAGGGCAAGATAAGATATGGGGACCAGGGTCTCAAGAAAAGAAAATTGTGTAGAGTTGAACTGGTTCACCAAGATTTCCAAATGTAAAAAGGAGGATAGTGTATCCAGTACTGATGGCCTGAGAAAAAACTAAGGAGTGGAGGGATTGGAAGTTATAATGAAGATGAAGAACAGGGTTTGGATTTGTAAGGCAGAAGGAAAGATAGAAAATGATAAAAGATCATGATTAAAAGAATTTCAGAGTTCATGAACATGGAACTGCAACATCTCTGAATGATGGCAAGGGCAAGATCTCTTTGTGTGGCTGAGGTGGCATTGAGGTGGCAGAAATAAAAAAGGTGAGGAACTGGGAAATTAGGTTGTTTTTTGTGGTTGTTTCAGTTGTGTCTGACTGTTGGTAACCCCAAAGGTACTGGTGTTTAAGGAAGCATTAATATGCATGGTGAAGCCTCCTAGTATGAGGGTAGGAACTGGGAGGAAAGACTGTGACCTATGCACCAAATTCATTGAGGAAGGAAGAAGTGTCCTAGAAATCTATGGATAACAGACATAAGAATCTTGATTGTGTAATAAAAATGAATTAAAGGCACCTCAAAGGAGAGGTTAATAAGTGATGGTGGTAGAGGGGGAGCCTGGAGTGGCAATGGGAAACAAAAAGTATTCTGACTCTACCACTACCACCATTAAATTGAGTACATAGGTGAAAGTGGGAGCAGTATTGGGAAAGGGTGGCCAGAGATGCCATGTCAGCAAGAGGAGGTCAGGTCTCAGTGAGTGCAAGAAGATGGAAGGAGCTAGAATGGAAAAGACTGAAGTTGAGAGTAAGTGGGGTGTCTCCTGTGGAGCAGGCATTCCAGAAAGCACAGTGGAAAGCGTGGGTGGATCCTGAAGGAACCCTAGGGCTCAGGCTGAGAGGGATGGGCAAGGAGGCCAGAGAACTGGGTTCGTATGATAGGCAAGGGTTCAGAATCATTGGGATGGGGAGCTTTGACAGGGCTGGAGTATACTAATCACATAGGAATAAGTTTAGGCAAGTTATCATTGTCTTCAGCAGCTAGTGAGTGTGCATGTGGAACAGACCAGAAGGTGAGTCAACAGTAAAGGGTGAGAACAATGAGACAAGACCTCTTCACATAGAGAAAAGCTAGACAGGAACTCATCAATTAGTGAGTCTCTGCCTCTGGATGCAGTCATTAGGAAGAAAGATGGAAAGGTGTAGGGGTGGGGGAGAGGTGTACTCTACCATTTCTGAAATGGAATGAATTTGTAGTGAGTTGTTAAGTGTGCAGGGAGGGCTGAACTTAACTAAGTGGTATATGAAAAAGGAATGTGCTGTAACAAGGAATATGAGAAAGTCATTAAAAAAACATAAGAATTCCCATATGAACTGACACAAAGTGAAATAACCAAGAAAAATATAGACACAATGATTTCCCCCCACTTTTAATTTTAATTGTTTTTTTTTTTTTAAGTGAGGCAATTGGGGTTAAGTGACTTGCCCAAGGTTACACAGCTAGTAAGTGTTAAGTGTCTGAGGCTGGATTTGAACTCAGGTACACCTGACTTCAGGACCAGGGCTTTATCCACTGCGCCACCTAGCTGCCCCTCCCCCCACTTTTTAAATTCAAACCTGTGATTTCATGAGTATGAGGGATAGAACTTTTCATACCCATCACATTTAGTTATTTTGTTTAGTGTTTTTGCTTAGCTGGGGTTTTTTTTTGTTGTTGTTGCAAGAGGGAGAGTTTACTGAAAAAAGGATGATGTAAAAAGTTTTTTTAAGAGCATACATAATACAATTTAACCTTTTCTTGATGACTGAAAGATGATTCATTTTAATGCAATTCTTTTTTTTTTTTTTTTGGTGAGGCAATTGGGGTTAAGTGACTTGCCCAAGGTCACACTGCCAGTAAGTGTTAAGTGTCTGAGGTCGGATTTGAACTCAGGTCCTCCTGATTCCAGGGCCAGTGCTTTATCTACCGTGCCACTTAGCTGCCCCATGATGATTCATTTTACTTTTCTTTCTTTCTTTCTTTTTTTTTTTTTTTTGTGGGGCAATGGGGGTTAAGTGACTTGCCCAGGGTCACACAGCTAGTAAGTGTCAAGCGTCTGAAGCTGGATTTGAACTCAGGTACTCCTGAATCCAGAGCCAGTGCTCCATCCACTTCGCCACCTAGCTGCCCCCATGATGATTCATTTTAAATATTATACCACAGCAATATTCAAAGTCTACCAAGAGTAATAGGGCTATTTGATTTTAACACTAAATGATTCCAAAGAACTATGTTTTTAAAATTTTTAATCTAATAAATGAATGAATGAATGAACAAATAAATAAATAAATAAGCAAGTAAATAAATAAATAAATGAAAGGGGCAGCTAGGTAGTACAGTGGATGGAGTACCGGCCCTGGATTCAGGAGGACCTGAGTTCAAATATGACCTCAGACACTTAACACTTACTAGCTGTGTGACTCTGGACAAGTTACTTAACCCCAATTGCCTCACCAAAAAATAAACAAACAAATAAATACATTTTTAATCCTGATTTTTATTTTTATTAATAGTACTTTATTTTTTCAGGGGCAGCTAGGTGGTGCAGTGGATAGAGTACTGGCCCTAGATTCAAGAGGACCTGAGTTCAAATCCAGCCTCAGACACTTGACACTTACTAGCTGTGTGACCCTGGGCAAGTCACTTAACCCTCATTGCCCCACGAAAAAAATAGTATTTTATTTTTTCCAATTACATGTAAAATAGTTTTCAACATTCATTTTTAGAATATTTTGAGTTCCAAATTTTTCTTCCTTCCTTCCCTCCCCAAGACAGCAAGAAATTTGATACAGGTTATATGGTACAATCATGTTAAATATACTTCCACATTAGTCATGTTATGAGAGAAAAATCAGAACAAAAGGGAAAAACAGTAAGAAAAAACAAAAAACCAAGAAATAAAGTGAAATGAGTATGTTTCAATTTATATTCAGACTCCATAGTTCTTTTTCTAGATGTGGAGAGTATCATGAGTCTTTTGGAATTGGCTTGGATCGTTGCATTGCTGAGAAGAGCCAAGTCTATCACAGTTGATCATCACAGAGTGTTGCTGTTACTGTGTACAATGTTCTCCTGATTCTACTCACTTCATTCAGCATCAGTTCATGTAAGTCCAGGTTTTTCTGAAATCTGCCTGCTCATCATTTCTTATAGCACAATAATATTCCATCAAATTCATATACCACAACTTGCTCAGCTATTCCCCAAGTGATGGACATCCCTTCAATTTCTAATTCTTTGCCAGAGAACTATGTTTTTTAAAATAGTTCATCTGTCTTCTTTCTTGCTGTTGTCAAGGTTCCCTCACTGCAACTGCCTTTTAATTTGTTGCCTCTAAAATCCAAGTATTTCACCTTGTTAAAATTGTGCTTAAAAGTAAATAGGTGGGGAAGCTAGGTGGTGCAATGGATAGAGCACCAGCTCTGGATTCAGGAGAACCTGAGTTCAAATACAGCCTCAGACACTTAACACTTACTAGCTGTGTGACCCTGGGCAAGTCACTTAACCCCCATTGCCCCACAAAAAAAAAAAAAAAAAAGAAAGGATCTGGGTAAGTTTAACTTGGAGACAAAAGACTTAGCAGGGGACATTGTAATTGTCTTCACAGTTTGAAAGGCTGTCATGTGGGAGAGGGATTAGACTTGTTCCGCTTAGCCCCCAGTGCCAGAAGTAGTAAAAAATGGGCAAAGTTGAAGAGAGGTTTCAGCTCCTTGCAAGGAAAAACTTCCTAACAATTAGAACTGTCCAAAATTAGAATAGATTAGAAATTGGAAAGGTAGTGAGCACTCCATCACTAGAGGTCTTCAAGCAAAGGCTAGACGACCACTTATCAGGGTTGTAGAAAAAAGGGGTATTTTTTCATATACAGGGTGACCTCTGTGGGTCCCTGTAAACCTGAGATTCCAAGGATTTTAGTACAATACATGAATAATAATAATACTAGCTAACTAACATTTATATAGTACCTCCTATCTGAAGAGTGTACTAAGCCTGTAAGGAAGGTACTATTATCTTCATTTTACACATGAGAAAACTGAGACAGGCAGAGGTTAAGTGACTTGCCCAGGGTCACACAGCTAGTTAAGTGCTGGAGGCCAGAGTTGAACTCAGGTTTTCCTGACTACAGGCCCAGTGCTCTATCCATCAGGGCAGATAGCTGCCCGCTAGCTCTCCTTTTGTTAATACAAACATAAAAGGTATTTCAATCAATCAAAAAACTTGGTTGTGCCTGGGGTGGGGTTGGGGAGATATTACTACTGGATTAAGTTAAAATAAAAATAGAGGAAACAAGTTAACAGTATTTCATCTGTAAAATGAAACTTTATGATCTTAAAAAAAAATGTCGGGGCAGCTAGGTGACGCAGTGGATAGAGCACCGACCCTGGATTCAGAAGGACCTGAGTGCAAATCTGACCTCAGACACTTAACACTTACTAGCTGTGTGACCCTGGGCAAGTCACTTAACCCCAACTGCCTCACCAAAAAAAAAAAGTTAAAAGATCAACAGAGGGATTGGGTTAGAGTTCTTAACTTTTTCTATGTTGTGGCTGACCCCAGGGTTAAGCTCCCCCTAACTTAAAAGTTAAAGGACAGTAATTCTGAAGTCAGAACCTTTTTTTGGGGGGGGAAGAACCTTTTGTGGAAAGGTCTCTCAATAATTTGAGAAAAACAATGTGGAAAAAGTAAATGAGTGTGTCAAATTCTGTAAACAATCAAAGATGTATGGGGGTGAAAGGACACTGGGTGTGAACAAAAAAGTACAGTGCAGAAAACATATTTACAATCTTGATATTGCAAAATGGATGAAAAGGGCAACTGACCTTGCATTGTTTATTCTGGATAATTTAGGAAAAGATTTCCAATGTGCTCACATGTGATTGTCAAATACAGAGATTCCCTAAACCAGTACACACCAGTGTTGTCTTTTTAACCAAAAGCACCTGATCTGGAGCTGCAGGAAGCCCTAACAGTCTGTTTTCCACCCAAACTACTCTAATGAACTGTCATTCTGCCCCTTCTGCCCCAGATACCTTGGGGAGTAAGGGAGATGCCCATGCATGCAGGGACTAGAATGGAGTGTTGGCATCCTCCCTGTTCTCTCACTGAAGGGGGATGCAATGTAATGCCATGTAATGAAAGACACACAGAACTGCATAAATGTCAGGGATCCAGTGACTAAAGCTTGGCTCTCCTGTGCCCTAGCAAGCCTAGGCTTGATTCTGTAAAGGTACCTCTAGCCTCAGGCCCTTGAGGTCCTCCTCCTGCCACTACAGGAACTCAAGGCCTCATTGTCTCTCCCCAGACAACTGATAGCTTCTTTCTTTTTGTGGTGCAATGGGGGTTAAGTGACTTGCCCAGGGTCACAGCTACTAAGTGTCAAGTGTCTGAGGCCGGATTTGAACTCAGGTACTCTTGAATCCAGGGCCGGTGCTTTATCCACTGTGCCACCTAGCAGCCCCCAACTGATAGCTTCTTAACAGAACTCCTGGAAATCCTTTCTCTGGGTCTTTTCCCTCAAACCAGGACATAGGAATGTCCTGGTAAATGTTTAACAACTAGCTCTCTGGAGGAAAAAAATGAACCCACAACCCACTTTTAAATTTAATTTGTATTATTGGCATGTTCTCCATCACTTTCTTAAGGTCTAGTCAGTCAATAAAACAGTAAGTCAAGCCCTGATTTGTAGCATTTGCCACTTTCAGAGGTGTAAGTGCTGACATTGAAAATTTAACAGTGGACACCAGAAGGTTTCAGCTGGCTCCAGCATGCCCTTGACAAACCAGCATCAGGTTAGTTTCCTAGAACAGTTCTGATAAACGTCACTTCCCTCCTCAAAACATTCTTCCACCTAGCACTCAAGAGCCACCATCATGTGGCCTGAACCCACTCTTTTTGGGTTTTTTTGGGAGGGGGGCGGTTTTGTGCTGGGCAAAGAGGGTTAAGTGACTTGCCCAGGGTCACACAGGTAGTGTCAAGTGTCTGAGGCTGGATTTGAACTCAGATCCTCCTGAATCCAAGGCAAAATGCTTTATCCACTGTGCCACCTAGCTACCCCCACCCACTCTCTTTTTGACACCAGTTAGTATATGTTATTAGTGCCATTATCACTACTACTCAAATAGCTACTGTACTTTGTTGCCTCTCTAATATTGTTTAAGCTGTTCCCTCCATCTGGAATTTCTTTCATCATCCATTTCAACCCAATAAAATTCTGTCAAAAATGATAATACTGCCTAAACTAATTTACTTATTTAGTTCCATACCAGCCAAAGGATTACTTTTTAGAGCTAGCAAAAAGAATGAGATTCTGCTAGAAGAACAAATGTCAAGAATCTCAAGGAAAATAATGGGAAAAGAAGTAGGAAGAAAGAGGGCCTAGCAGTATCAATCAAATCACACTCGAATTAATAACGATTAAGAAGAACTTTGTGGTACTGGTTAAAAAATAGAGAGATCACTCAATGAAAGAGATGTTATATAACATATAACATAGTAGTATACTGTCTGATAAATCCAAAAAGACCTCAAATTTGGGGGCAAGGACTTCTTGGTTAGTCATTTTTTGGTCATGTCCACCCATTTGAGATTTTCTTGGCAAAGATACTTGAGGGCTTTGCCATTTCCTTCTCCAGATCATTTTACAGATGAGGAAACTGAGGCAAAAAGAGGTTTAAGTGACTTGACCAGTGTCACACAGCCACTGTCTGAGGGCGGATTTGAATTCAGGTCTTCCTGATTCTAGACTTGGCAGTCTATCCATCACGCCAATTAGCTGCCCTGTGACAAGGACTATTTGACAAAAATTATGGGGAAACTTGGGAAGAAAACTATAGAATTTAGCTACAGACCAACTTTTCACACTATGTCCAAAGTTAAGTTCCAAATGTACATATGACTTGGCTATAGGTCACAAAATAAACAAAATGAAAGAGCAATGAAGAAAATAATTCATAACTTGGTTAGGTAAAGAATTTATGATAGAACAAGGGAATAGGGAGGATCACATAGAAGATTAAATGGATAATAATTCTGATTACATAAAAATTGTTTTTTGGCACAAAAGTGATTATTGCTAAAATGAAAAGCAAACCGTTAATTTTGTTTCTCTGATACAGGTCTCAAATCTACAGGATCACATATATAGGAATTAATTTAAATTTATAAGAATAAATTCCTCAAAAGGTAAATGATCTACAGATATAAACTGGCAGTTGAGGGAAAAAATACAGACTACATGTAGTCATAAGAAAAAAATACTCCAAGCCATTCCCCAATTGATAAATGGTCAAAGGATACAAACAGGCAGTTTTCAGAAGAAGAAATCAAAGCTATCAAAAGTCACATAAAAAAATACTCTAAATCACTATTAATTAGAAATGCAAATTAAAACAACTCAGAAGTAACACTTCATACCTACCAGACTAACTTTATAGAAAGGAAAATGACAAATGCCGGACAGAATGTGGGAAAATGCAGACTAATGCAATGTTGATGGAGTTGTGAAGTGGTCCACCCATTCTGAGAACTGTTTGGAACTGTACCCAAAGGGCCATAAAACTGTGCATACCCTTTGACCAAACAATACCACCACTAGCTCTGTATCCCAAAGAGATAAAAGAAAAAAGAAAAGGACCTATTTGTACAAAAATCTTTATATCAGGTTTTTGTTTTTGGTTTTGGTTTTTTGTGGTGGCAAAGAATTGGAAATTGAGGGGGATGCCTGACAACTGGGGAATGGCAGAACAAGATGTAGTATATGACTGTGATGGAAAATTAATGTGCTGTAAGAAATGAAGAGGGGGATGGTTTCAGAAAAATCTAGCAAGATTTATATGAGCTGATACAAAATGAAATGAACACAGCAGAACAGAACACAGTAACAGCAGTACTGTAACAGTAATCAATTGTGAAAGACTGGCCAATATAATAATCCAAGACAATTCCAAGAACTCATGATGAAAAAAATGCTCTCCGCTTCCAGAGGGAGAACTGATGAACTCTGAGTGCAGATCGAAGCATACTTTTTTCACTTTCTTTATGGTTTCTGCTTTTGGCTATTAATTTTTGTAACATGGCTAACATGGAAATATTTTGCATGATTTCACATGTATAGTTGATATCCTATTCCTTACCTTCTCAATGTGTGTGGGAGGGGTGAGGGAAAGAATTTAGAACTCAAAAATTTCAAAAAAATGAATGCCAAAAATGAATAAATAATTTAAAGAAAAGAATACTTAGAGGAAAGTAAATTAAAACAAGTCTGAAATTCTATCTTAGATCCATAATATTGGTAAAGATGACAAAAAATGAAAATGATCATTATCATGGGGGCCATGGGGAAAATGAATTGTTGATGAAGCCTCTGGGAAATGCCTTCCCACTGTTTCCCTCTGCCAGTCACCTCAGCCCAGATTCCCCCACTCACACATGTGCTATACTCTTCGAGTTTATTACTTGTGTCCTGAGATGATCTCTAGGGTAACTTCTACTTGAGGTCAAATCCCCTACCTAAAGTGATGCCTCAAAGACTGATGAAGCCATATCCCCTCCTACCCACTTAATTCCACTGATGTCCCAAAACTTACCCTAAAGACTTCCTGAATTGTGAGGATCCAAGCTACAAAATATGAAAAGGTTGTTTTTTTAATCATGATGTATTATAAACAGCCTTGAGGAAGATTATTATTGCATTATATTTATGTTTTTAGGTTGTGACAATGCATTCATTAGGAAATGTTATAATAGTTATTCTTGTGGGTCCTATAATCTTACTTCAGTACCTAGATTCTAAGTGTCTGATATATAGATTTTTTTTTTAATTTTTGTGGAGCAATGAAGGTTAAGTGACTTGCCCAAGGTCACACAGCTAGTGTCACGTGTCTGAGGCTGGATTTGAACTCAGGTCCTCCTGAATCTAGGGCCAGTGCTTTATCCACTGAGCCCACCTAGCTGTCCCTGATATATAGATTATTACCTCAAGGGTGCAACTATCTTTGATTTATCTTTGCATTTATTCCCTCTTCCATTAATCCCACTGAACAATGCATTGTACAGGATAGAAAAAATGTTTGTTGGATGAATGTATAAGGTTCTTCCGGTAATTCTGTGTTATCAAAATAGTTTTGGTTTTTTTTTGGGTTTTTTTTTGTAGATGATATGATGTTATACTTAGAAAATCCTGGAGAATCAACTAAAAAACTACTTGAAAATATTAACAACTTTAGGAAAGTTGCAGGATACAAAATAAATCCACATAAATCATCAGCAAAGTCCAACAACAACAGATAGAGAAATTCCATTTAAAATAATTGTAGCCAATATAAAATATTTGGGAGTCTACTTGCCAAGACAAATCCAGTAAGTATATGACCAAACTATAAAACACTTTTCATACAAATAAAGTCAGATCTAAACAACTGGAAAAATATTAATTGCTCATGGGTAGGTTGATCCAACATAATAAAAATGATAATCCTGCCTGTTAATCTACTTAGTGCTATGCCAATCAAACTATCAACAATATTTTGTAGATCTAGAAAAAATAATAACAAAGTTCATCTGGATAAACAATAGCTCAAGGGAATCAATGAAAAACATATGAAAGAAGGTGGTCTATCAGTACCAAATCTTTTTTTTTTTTCATTTTACACTATTGCTGTTATTTTGTATACAGTGCATTTCACTCTGCTTCAGTTCATGTAGGTCTTTCCAGGTTTTTCTAATAGTATCCTGTTCATCATACCTAAATAATGTATTTAAACTTGGACAAAGAATTTTCTTCGAATTAGCCCAGCAAAGTCATCATAACTATTTCCCTCCATCCTATTCCCTTCCCATGATATTTACTCTATTTTCCATCTTCTTTTAAACTATTCCTCCTCAAAAGTATTTTACTTCTGACTGTCCCCTCCCCTACTCTACACTCCCTTTTTTTCCACCCTTCCTTCCTTATCCTCTTCCCCTCATACTTTCCTGTAAGGTTAAATAGATTACTCCTCCCAACTGGGTGTGAATGTTATTCCCTCCATGAGCCAACTCTGATGAGTTTAAGGTCTTTGAGCTAATTCTATGTTCCAAATTTTCTTCCTCCCTCTCTCTTCAACCCTCCCTATGAAATCAAGCAATTCAATACTTGTGCCGTTATGCAGAACCTCTTCACCTTCCTTGAAAGTATTTTGCTTTTTACTACTCTCTCCCAGAATCTGCCCTTCCCTCCTTCCCCTCCCCCCCCCTTATCTCCCTCCCCTCCCTCAGGGCAAAATATATTACTATACCCACTTGAGTATGTATGTTAGTCCTTCTTTGAGTCAATTCTGATGATATTAAGGTTCAATCACTCCCCAATTCCTTCCCCCTCTTCCCCTCCCCTCCATAAGCTTTTTTCTTGTTTCCTTCATATGAATAACCTCTCCCCAGACCATCTCTCCCCTTCCCCCTCCCCCAGTCTATTTCTCCTACACCTCAACCCTATTTTAAGGATGTCATTATGGGTTAGTTAGGTGGCACAGTGGACAATGCACCAGCCCTGGACCCAGGAGGCCCCAAGCCCAAATCCGGCCCCATACATAAGACACCCCACAAAGAACAAAACATAACTTCCCTTCGTATTCAGTTCAGACCTGTGTCCTCTGTATTATCTTCCCATATAGGAATGTTAACAGTTTGATCTTTTAATGTCCCTCATGAAGTCTTTTTCCTGTTTATCTTTTTATGCTTCTCCAGGGTGTTGTATTTGAAAGTCAAATTTTCTATTCAGTTCAGGTCTTTTCATAACAAATGCCTGAAAGTCTTCTTTCTCCTTGAAGTTCCATGTTTGCCTCTGAAAGTGGATGCTTAGTTTTGCTGGGTACGTGATTTTTGGCTGTAGTCCCAGTTCCTTTGCCCTCTGGAATATCATATTCCATGCCCTCCGGTCCTTTAATGTAGAAGCTGCTAGATCTTGCTTTATCCTTATTGGAGCTCCACAGTATTTAAATTCCTTTTTTCTAGCTGCTTGCAATATTTTCTCCTTGACCTGGGAGTTCTGGAATTTGGCTATAATATTCCTGGAGGTTTTCCTTTTGAGATCTCTTTCAGGAGGTGATCGGTGGATTTTTTCAATTTCTATTTTAGCTTCTGCTTCAAGAATATCAGGGCAATTTTCCCTCACAATCTCTTGGAGGATGGTGTCTAAACTCTTGTTTTGGTCATGGTTTTCAGGTAGTCCAATGATTTTCAAATTATCTCTCCTAGATTTATTTTCTAGGTCAGCTGTTTTTCCAAGGAGATATTTCACATTGCCTTCTATTTTTTCATTCAATTGGATTTGCATTACTGTGTCTTGGTTTCTCATAAGCTCACTAGCTTCCATTTGTTCAATCCTAATTCTTAGACAATTATTTTCAGCAGACAGTTTTTTAATCTCCTTTGCCATTTGGCTTTTCAAACTGTTGACTTTTTTCTCATGACTCTCCTGCATTGCTCTCATTTCTCTTTCCATTCCTTCCTCTCTTTCTCTACATCTTCGTTCTATCTCTCCTACTTTCTCTTCAAAGTCCCTTTTGAGAGCTTCCATGGCCTGAGAACAGTTCACATTTTTCTTGGAAGCTTTGGATGTTGGAGCTTTGACCCTATTATTATCTTCTTCTTCTGAGGATGTATTGTGGTCTACCTTTCCCCCAAAGAAGTTTTCGATGGTCTTCTGCTTTCTCTGCCTACTCATCCTGGCTTACTGTTTCTTGGCTTTTTACTCCTTAAAGTGTAGCGCTGCTTCCCGGACACACCGTTCGTGCTACAGCGCGGCCCAGGGGGTGATTGGGCTTCTTCTCAGCCTGCCTGGCTTGTGAGTAATCACAGCCGCTTTCTCTTTGACCCGGAAACAGAAGTCTGATTGAACTCTGATTCTCTATGGTCGGAAGCTTGGCGTGCTTTTACCCCTCCCCCACTGGGCCACCACCACTCAATTCAGCCCACTGGTTCAGACCCACGGCGCTTTGCCCCAACTCCAGCAGATACTGCCTCCACTTCACCCCGGCCTACCTCCGAACCCCCTCACCAGTCTGTGATCGGAGCCTCAGAAGCTGCTGGTGCTGAAGACTCTGACGTGTTGGAAGCACTGTCCCTGGCTGGGTCCGGACCGCGCGCTGAGCTGTTCAGCCTGATCAGTAGGTGATCAGAATCACCCTCTTTTGCAGAGAAACAGTCTCACTCTGTTCTTATGGGCATTAGGCTGTTCTGGGTTTTGATTTTTACCGCATTATTTGGGCGTGAATGGACAGGTTTATCTGGAGCTTGTGGGAGTCACAGCCTCTCCTCCGCCATCTTGTCTCCGCCCCCATCAAAATAGTTTTTAATAACTTAGGGGTACAGTTGACATCAAAACAGTCCCATTTAATTAAAAAGAATTATAAAAAATAAATAGAAAACACTGCAGAAAAACAATTTAAAGTCTAGCATGTTCAAATTAATATTGTAGGGAAAATGCTATCTTAATATTTTAATTATGCTATCTTAATGTCTTAGTATCTTAATTCATCCAAGTTTATGCTTTACTTAAAGTAGTATTCACTATCTCATATTAGTAGTAAGGGATCTATACCCTTAAGGCTTTCTTCATTTTCTTTTGTGTGATGTCTGCCAAGGATGTGTAAATACCTCTTTAGTCTTATCCACTTCTTATCACTCCTCAAACCCTCAGTAAGCAGGCTTTTGACTTTGTCAACTACAAATGCTCCTTTCAAAATTATCAATGATTTAATGTGTCAAATCCCATGACCTTTTCTCACTTCTCACCTTTACTGATATCTCTATAGCATATGACACTCCTTGATATTCTCTCCAAGTCTTGTGATACTTAGCTTTCTTGGTTTCTTTCCTAGCTATGTCTTCTCCCTCTCAGTCTCTTTTGCTGGTTGACCCTCCATATCCTATCTCCTAATTGTGGTGTCTTTCAATGTCTTATCTTTGGTTCGATTTTCTCTCTACATTCTCTCAACTGATGACCAACCTCATCACCTCCAACTGCTCTGGCAGCCATCTACGGGATGGACTGAAGAGGGAAGAGGTTTGAGGCAGGAAAACAAATTGAGCCACGTTCCTCATGCACTGTTCCACTAACCGTCTGGTTGGTCTCCCTTCTTCAAGCCTCCCCACTCTCTAATCCATCCTCCACAAAGCTGCTCAAGAGGTTTTCCTAAAACTCAGGTCTGTCTCTTACACAGTAAAATTCAGTGGCGAGGCTCCCTGTTACTTCTAGGGTTTAATATAAACTCTAGTCTAACATTTAAAGCCCTTTACAACCTGGTCCTAATCTACCTTTTTAGACCTATTACGTATTGTTTCATGCACTCCAGGGTCCTGCCTTCAAGCTCTTCACTATACATGACATCCTGTCTTCTACATCTTTGCAGTGGCTAGTTCCCATGTCTGAAATGAACTCTTTCCTCAATTTCTTGAGTTTGGGAATCTCTGATTTCAAGACTCAGCTCAAGTGCCATCTTTTACAGGAAGTTTCTCCTACTATTAATGCCCTCTTTTTGACAATACCATTCTACTGATTCAATATATACTTACTACACAAATATACACACCTTCCTCCAACGGAATTTAAATTCACTGAGTTTATGGGTCTATTTCATTTTTCACTTTTGTATCTGTAACTCCAATCCTTAGTACAGTGCCTGGCACAGATCAAGTTCTTAATAAATGTTTTCTGATTCATTGAATTACCCAATGTTACACAGTTCACAACGTCACAATCCAAAGGGCATATTCTTTTTTTTCTCTTTTTTTTTTTTTTTTTGCGGGGCAATGAGGGTTAAGTGACTTGCCCAGGGTCACACAGCTGGATTTGAACTCAGCTCCTCCTGAATCCAGGGCCAGTGCTTTATCTACTGTGCCACCTAGCTGCTCCCTAAAGGACATATTCTTTAACTAAATTCTACTCTGATGTGACATGGAAGTGACCTTGGGTTCTCAAAAGATATTTTAAAAAAGGATGGGCAAAAAAGTTGTCAAATGTGGTTCAGAATCAGAGTGGCCAAAGACCTGTAAAGTGGACAAAAATCTCATGCCAATACATCAAGAATACTTTCCTTGAGGAAAAAAAAAAATTGGACAAAAAAGATTTTTTAAATGCTACTACTATAAAAACATATTAACTTCATACTACTGAGAGAAAGGGGACAAAACTGATTTCAGATTTTGTCTATCTTCCACTACTTTTAGCAGAAATAACAGAATTATATTTTTACTAAATAAAATTGTACCTGTCTAACTCAACCTAAAAGATAGAGTGTTGCAGATTCTTTGATAGAAGAGTTCCCTGTGTGCATCACTGATATCGGTTAGGTTTTCTACCAAAAAAAATCCAAATAAGAAACAAAGAATTAGATCTTGAGTGACAGGTAACATCCCATAATATGCTTTAAGGAGATTATTGATAATTTCTCAGTCATCACCTGCCTTATAGTTTCCCCCCCCAAAATTTTGGTCACTCTAAAAAAATGTTTCTCTATGAAACTCCAATTTCACTCAACTGTTCCTTCAAAATGCTAATCTTTTATCACTTCCCTTATATAAAGGAACCCCCAAATATATTCTTTTTTATTTCAGACTCATGCTCTACTAAAATAAAAATCTTTTTAAAATAAAGAAAACCTGTGCCATTTTGATATATCACCTGAACAAAATGTTCACTAAGCCAAGTTTAATGTACAACTGTAATAAGAAAACCTTTTCAGGATGTATCAGTAGTTGATTTAGCATGTATTTTCCTCTCCCTCTACATCATCCCTCCCCATTCTCTGCTGGAATCAGTTAATACATTTGAGGCCAGTGTTTTTTAATGTAGTGGATTTGTGTGTGTGTGTGTGTGAGGCAATTGGGGTTAAGTGACTTGCCCAGGGTCACACAGCTAGTAAGTGTTAAGTGTCTGAGGTCGGATTTGAACTCAGGTACTCCTGACTCCAGGACCGGTGCTCTATCCACTCTGTAGCGGATTTTTTATGGCTAATATCCCATTAAATTATAAAATAATAAATAAAATGTAACAATATATTATATATCATATTACTTATAATAATAATTTTAAAACAGTAGTATTTTGTATAATTGAGAGGCAATTAAGTGAAAAATTTTCACTTTCTGATCCCCTGAGATATGCTGCAAATTTTTTCCTGCTGATACTTCTCAAGAATATTTCATGTTCTGAATATATTTTAGTACCCTCTTGCAGAACAGTCAAGGCCTTTTAGTCAAGAAGTTCAGCTTGAATTCTGGACAAGTTAACTCTAACAAACAACAATCATTTAGATCCATTGAGTTAAATAAGATCTGAGATGAAAAGGTTACTTCAAATGGGAGCTACTACCTTGCAATGTTGCTTTACGTCATCTTCTTCATCAAAATTCCAAGTTTCTGCAGGTTTTAGTATAGGCATTTCTTCATTGTATAAACAAATGTTATTTTAACAGAAATAACAGTATTATATTTTTACTAAATAAAATTGTACTTGTCTAATTCAACCTAAAAGACAGGGCATTACAAAGATTCCTTTGCTGATGGTAGATTTGGATGGTGTATGGTAGATTTACCATTTGCAAATAATCTCTGACTTATTTAAACAAAAATAATTATTAAATGTCTCCTGGGTCCTGTCCAAATCACATCAATCATAAATGTGATGTGGACAAAATCCACATATCTAGCCAGTCAACGTCTAACATAGGTGATTTAGCACAGGTGAGGCTCCCCAACCCTTATCCTGATATCTATTTTACAACCAAAATATAATTAATATGCTTAACTAGCTGAGTAAGTTTCATTTTTGAGAAATAAACTGTCTTCTTACATTCATGATGACTAACAGAAGCTATTGCGAATTTAAATAACAACATACCAAATTCTACAAAGTCAAAAGTATTTGAAAAAAGAGAATTAGAAATAGTAATAATGCTAACCAAATGATGCCTACTATACAAATGATGGAACAGTCTATTACATATTCAAAGGTTTATATTCAAAGTATGAATGAACATGTTTACACATGTCCCAAAGCACATCTGCTAGAATTTCATCCAATATGCAAGGAAAAGCAACCACTGACCTTCTTACTTACTTTCCTCACCTCTCACCTACTAAACTGAGCTATACTATACAAGCATAAAATGATATAACAAAAAATGAAATGATTAAGAGTTTGCAAATGATGTAGGGAATTACTCCTGAACCAGCTATCTGTATACAATTAGAATACCACCCTGTCAGATTGAAATCCAAAATTCATATAAAACTAGAAAAATTAAAATGAGAAAGATGTAGAATACAATTAAAAACTCCAAACTTATCTATTTAAATGAGTTCTTGATGCAGACAAATGGGAAATGGATGGCAAACATCAACACTAACTATAATTTCATACAAAGTTTAATCAATGTAAATCACTTGCCATAAAGAGGAGATTAAAACAGCTTAAAAATTGCTTGGTCACCAAACGCTGACTTACTTGATAAAGATAGTTACAGGAGCCCAAGGTAACTCAACTTTAGAACATACACTGTTTGTTAAATAATACAGAGGATTGTGCACATTGTGTCCTCTGAAGATAGCAAGAAACCAAACCAAATCAAAAGAAATGTAGGGAGAGAGAAACCCACTGATTATAGTCATTCCCCAAAGTATTTGAGGATAAAACTAGGAGGACAACAGATAAATGATGGAACTCCCCACAATTATCTGTATAACAAACTCTTTTCAAACCAATAAACTACCACATTTGGACTCTAACATCACAGTCCCATATGTACTCATATAGAAGAAGTGTGGATGGCACCTAAGAAACCAAAGGTATCTAAAGAGGAAGTCCATGCTGGAGGTGGCACATTTTGAAGGTATTTTGAAGGTGTCTCAGATAAGGTAGTAAACCAGGCAAGGAGAGAAAAAAACTTCAGATATTATCATTCCAAAAAGAAATGTTAACAAAAGGAAGGACACTAATACCTGCTAACAGATCTACCTACTTTCCTATCTACACACAATTGTATGAGAATAATTATACAGAGTATCCTTGATAAAGTTATTAGAAGGGAATAAAGGACAATTTATGCAATAAGCCATATCTTTACACAATGGATAGAGAGAATACAAGATCCTACCATGCTTGTTTGTTGACTATAAAAATAAACCTTTGAGGCCAAATTTGAACTCAGGTCCTCCTGACTCCAAGGCCGGTGCTCTATCCCTGTGCCACCTAGCTGCCCCTGCAAAATTATTTTAATACAAACATCTTTAAAATACTAGTATTCTACTGATGGTGGTATTTTGAAAATACCAACAATCTCCAAGGAAAGAAAATTTAAAACTATCCAAAGAGCATTGGAAAGGTGCATGACAAGCAAAATCAAGCTGTACCATAATGTAAACAAGGAATTATAAAGCATCAGAATAAAATACATCAAAGAAATGGATGAGTAAAAAAGAAAATGGGCTGGTAAACATGGAAGTAGGAAAGAAAATCGATTGATAGTCTATGTGTACCACTGCTGTCCTTGAAAAGTCACAATATAGGAAAGTCCTAGCATGATGGGTTGGGCTTTGAATCCTGGAGAGAATACACAAATGGATAAGAGCACAGACTCATGTGAGTGTCTGAGTATGAATATTTCAGAAAAATATTTCCTACTGAAGAGAACAGCTATTTAAGTACTGTTCACTTCTTGTAGCTAATGTAGTTAGCTAAAAACTTGAGTGAACTTGTCCATTTCTTCCTATGTACCAGATTGATTTTTCTAAAACAACTCTTTAGTCAACTCCCTCCCTCAAAAATGTTCCTATGGACAAAGTTTAAGTTCCTTAGCCTTCTTATTTTCTACTCTTTTAACTTTGCCCATCATACCTATATTTTTCCATGCTTGCTCTTATTTTTATTTACCTCTTGATTTTGAAAAGGAGCAGGGTCATGGGGGGGGGAATGTATAACTAAGAGTATTACTTTTTTGTTTGTTTGTTTTTGTTTTTTATTTAGAATTTTATTTTTCCAAATTACATGTAAAAACAAATTTTGACATCAATTTTTTAAAAATTTGTGTTCCAATTTCTCTTCCTCCCTCCCTCCCCACCCAAGAATTCAAGCAATTCAATATAAGTCATACATGAGTAGTCATACAAAACATCTCCACATTAGCCAGGTTGTGAAAGAAATAGACAAAAACAAAACTTCAGATTAAAGAACTATCAAAAAATTATGCTTCAATCTGTTTTCAGATACCATCAGTTCTTTCTCTGTAGATGGAGTGCAATTTTCATAAGTCCTTCAGAGTTATCTTGGATCATTGCATTGCTGAAAATAACCAAGTCACTCACAGCAGATCATCTCACAATATTACTGTTATTTTGTAATTGTGAAAAAATTTTTGAAGCAGAGGCGAGAGTAATGTAAGATGCTGATGCTGCTGATGCTGATGCTGGATTGATGATGACTAGAGGAAGATGAGGATTGATTGATGATAAGGACTGAATGAAGAATATGAGGACTGACTGACAATGATGAGGATTGACTGAGGATGATGAGGAGAATTGATGGATAATTGATTGATTGATGATGGCAAAACATAGGGTACTTTGCTGGGTTATTGTGAAGAAAATTTTTTGTCAAGCTTAAGGTACTATATAAAAGTTATCTATTACTGTTGTTGCAATAATCAATCTCATGGGTTCATTTTAAGGAAATATCTCTTTAAAATACTATATATAGTTCATTTTTTAAAAAATTATACTATCAGAAATACCTGGCGGTATCTATATGAGCTGATGCAAAGTGAAATCTACTGTATACAAAATAAGAGTATTACTTTTTATAAAGTAAAGGATTGGAAACAAAATGGATGCCCATCAGTTGGGGAAAGACTTAACAAACTGGTGCATGAATGTAATGGAAGATTACTGTGCCATAAGAAACAATAAATTTGAAGAATACAGAGAAGCATGGATTTATATTAATTGATCCAGTAAAATGATCAGATAACAAAACAATGTCAATACACAAAAACAGTCAAGATAACTTTACATGGGACAGCTAGGTAACACAGTGGATATAGCACTGGCTTTGGATTCAGGAGGACCTGAGTTCAAACACAGCCTCAGGCACTTTACACTTACTAGCTGTGTGACCCTGGGCAAATCACTTAACCCCAATTGCCTCACTAAAAATAAAAAGAAAAGAAAAGAAAGAAATGTAAACCCAGAACTGTATTATTATAGGGGCAGCTAGGTGGTGCAGTGGATAGAGTACTGGCCCTGGATTCAGGAGGACCTGTGTTCAAATATGGCCTCAGACATTTGACACTTATTAGCTATGTGACCCTGGGCAAATCACTTAACCCCAATTGCCTCACCACCCCCCCCCCCAAAAAAAAAAAAAAGCAAATGTTGCAAGACACCAACAATCTAGCCTGGCTCCAAAGTAGAGATGAGAAAATATCCCCACTGTTATGGGCCTAGCATACTCCAGAAGTTTTGTGGAGTAAATCAAAAGAACCTTCTCCTTGAGAAACTAAACCAAAGGACAGACACACCTAAAGAGATGAGCAGTACTGGATCCCGGACTGAGTTACTCCAGGACCACCACCCTTCATTCCATTCTCCCCCACCCCTCAGGGAGATAAGATTAGGTGTGGCTGCGGCCTTTGTGGCATGAGGACAGAGATGGCTTGAGATATCCAGAGCCACCCCTCACCCAACTTCCCCCAGCTACCACCAATGGGGGATGGTCCTCCCCCAATAAGAGAACTTTCCACAGTCAGATGATCACTCCCATCAGTCCTCTATAAAAGTATCTGCTGGTCTCCTGCTTAAGGAGATAGGTATATTAGAGCCACGCCTCTGTGCCATGCCTTCTCCCCATGAGAAGTCCAAGGATTTCTCTCTTGGTTTCCCTTCCCTAGCCCCTAAATAAACGATTATTTTATTCTAATTGGATTTTTGTGCAAGAGGGTGTCATTCTTTAAAGAGGAATTCCTAAGGACCCCTACCCCCCAGAACACCCACCCTTGCAGTTTCAGAGAAGAAGATCCGCAGGTACAGCGTATGCTCCTTGAGGGCAGGAGCTGTTTCACTTCCATCTGTGTCTCTACTATTCAGTAGAGTTGCTTGAAACCTCTTAAGGCTTGAATAAATGTCTGCTGATGAATTGGCAGGGAACTTCTGGCAAGTGAGAAAACGCTCTCCACCAGGGCAGACCAGCTAATGCTCTGCAATTTAGAGTCTTAGGAAATTTCCTGAGACACAGGGTGGCTCAGTGATTTGTCTGGGGACCAGAAGGCAGGCCAAGACTTAAACCTAGGTCTTCTTGACTTTAAGGCTAGCTCCCTATCCATCAATCAAGGGAAGGAAAGGTTTTATCATTTGAACTTAGAAAAAGCCAAACGAAAAAAAATGTGGGTTGTTTTAAAAAAACAACAAAAACTATTAGTGATACTACTAACTTTACAAGTCCATTTCAGTGGATGCCTTGAATGTAAGTAAATGTCTTGAAAAAGAAAGCTGGGGGGGCGGGGCAGTTAAAACCCAAAGTGGAAAGCTGGCTTGACAAACCAAATACACTTCAAAAGGAATAAAGCAGAGGAAAACAGAACGCAGGACTTGGGTCCAAATCACTCTTCAGAACTTTTCTCTGAGGGAAATTAGTATTATACTGTTTTATTAATAACTAATTATTAATTAGTGATCCAACCTTTTCCTTCCTCTTTTTTTGGGGGGGGCGGGGCAATAGGGGTTAAGTGACTTGCCCAGGGTCACACAGCTAATTAAGTGTCAAGTGTCTGAGGCTGTATTTGAACTCAGGTACTCCTGAATCCAGGGCCAGTGCTTTATCCACTGCACCACCTAGCTGCCCCCCTATTTCTTTTAAGACCCAACTCCTGAAAAGATAAGTCTATGAAGGGCATGACTGACTGATGGGACTCCACCCAACTGGGAAATCTTTTGGTTTAGAGTATAAACAGAATCCAGTCTGGACAAGCCCTTCCTGTGAGGAAAGAACCCCAGTTCTTGATGTCCTCCATTATAGTTTAGGGCAACCTAGCTGATGAAGGAGAAAACTAGCCAGAGAGGTCCAGATGGAATTGGCTTCCCTTGCCCAGACTGCTGGAGGCTGCTGAGTCTCATGATCAAGCCACATTTCTCAGCAGGAGAAGCTGAAGACTTTTATTTCTTTAGACACTGAATAACATCCACCATTTCACTTGTTGGGGGAGCTGCCTGTCAGAAGGTACACGTCTGATTTAAGGTGTTTCAGAGTCTCACTTGGCATCTTTGGTTACCAAGAGAAACCATCAATTTATTGATTATTAACTAGCCTAATTAATAAATTAATTAACTACCTGGAAACTGTCAGAGGTAGGGTTTCATTAGCTACATCTCAGACAGTTTCCTTATCTATAATAAAAATAATGATAACAACACCTATACCTAGAGGACTTCTGTCATAGGATCATGGTGAGGATTAAGAGAAATAATTGATGTAAAGTATTTTACAAGCTTTAAAAGTAGTATCTTGTTATTATTCGAAGCTCAGATATTTCTGATCAAACAATATCATTCCTTATCTTACCCTGTCTGAAGTTGAGGGAGAGGAAATGGGGAACCAGGATATAAAGAGTCTAGCCCTCATGCCCATGGAGGATGGGGATGGGGGTAGCTACTGCAGTGCCAGCCTGTCTGGTGGAGATGGTGGTGGACTCAGGAAAGAAGTAGCCTCATCCTCCCCAGAAGCCATTTAGTCCTTTGCTCATTACAACTCAGTTTAAATCTGTTCCCACAGATTAATTGTTCTCCCTGTTTCTAATCTCTCTCTTCTGCATACAATGGCAGAGCTGCCATTTCATTCCTCCATCACAGGGCTCAAAAACTTCCAGAATTGCCTAAAGTACAATGCCTCTGGCTGGCATTTAAAGCCCTGCACAGGCTGGTTCCAGCCAACACTGTTGGGTTTAGCCATTCCATCACACTCCAAGACACCCGTGTTAATGCAGCAGTGGATGCTGTTTTCCCTTTATAACAACTTTCTTGCTCCCCAGCACCATTTTCAGATTTTCCCTCTATCACCCTCCTCAAATGTCCCATGGCTCCTCAACCCCAACCACCTCAGCTGAGAACCCTGACATATTTCATTGGAAAAACTGAGGCCATTCTGCCAAAACCTCCCTCTTCTCCACTCATGTTATCCCAGATGCTATTATTGCCTTCTTCACTTATCTCACATGAAGAGGTGGCCCTTCTGTTTGCCAAGGCAAACCTCTCTATATACATATCCCATCCCATCCTATCTTGTCCTGAAGATTATCCCCTCTATCATCCCCACTCTCTAACCATCACTCTCTTCCTGTCTACCGGCTGCTTCCTTAGTAACTACAAACATGCCCCTGTGTTTCCTGTTCTCAAAAAACCTTCACTAGAATGATCCCATTTGTCTCCTCATTTTTGTGGCTAAACTCCTTGAGAAAGCTCTCTATATTTGCTGCTTCTCACTCTCTTAACTCTCTGCAGTTAATGAAGTTGGATTCAACTGAAACTGCTCTCTCCAAAGTTACCAATGATTTAACTGACCAATCTAATGGCTTTTTTCTCAATACTCATTTTTCTTGATCTCTCTGCAGCCTCTGACTCTACTGATCACTCTCTTTTCCTTGACATTTTCTTCTCTCTAGTTTTCCTGATGATGCTTTCTCTTGGTTCTCCTACCTGGGACTGCTTCTTCTATTTTCTTCAGTTAAACTATTTTTTTTTTGGATATACAGAGAATGACTTTATTTAAGTTGGAGACCTGAGAGGTGTGAGTGTGGAGGGGGTGCTAAGAGTCAGGCTCAGGTGGGGGTGTTGTCTTCTCTTCATCAGGGGAGCAGTCAATGAAGTCGGCCAGCATAGGGGCTGTGTCATCCTGTTCCTTCTCCCCTACTGGTGCTGTTTCTATCTCTGTTGCTGTCGCCTCAGCAGCCTTGGCTGGGGGAAGCTCTTGACTGCCCCTCCCATCAGTGCCCTCTCCTTAAGGCAGGGGGCTCACTTCCAGCCAGCTCTTCTGCAAGGGGTGCTTCTGGTACAGCTGTTCTACCTTCCTCCTCCCTGTCTCCTTGAGGGGGTGAAGCCTGGAGGGCCGGGGGAGGGGCACCACCACCACCCTCCTTTTCATCCTCAGCGCTATTTCCAACAGGAGGCCAGGCTCAGGCTCCTCCTTGGGAGGCTCTGAGGGAGGGGGAAGAATCTGGGGGAAGGGCTCCCCTATCCTCTACCTCACCCTCTGCTGGTTCAAATTCTACCTCCTCTAGCTCTTCCTCCTCTTCTTCCAGTTCTCCTTCTTCTTCTTCCTCAAACTCTTCTTCAAATTCTTCCTCCTCCTCAAAATATTCTTCTTCATCTTCATCCTCTTCCTCTTCCACATCTTTTCAGTTAAACTATTGACTGTTTTTTATTTATTCTTTGACTCATTTATTCTTTGTTTGTTTGCGGGCCATGGGGGTTAAGTGACTTGCCCAGGGTCACACAGCTAGTAAGTGTCTGAGGCCGCATTTGAACTCGGGTCCTCTTGAATCCAGGGCCGGTGCTTTATTCACTGCACCACCTAGCTGCCCCGACTCATTTATTCTTTAGGATTGTTATATAGTTTCCAATTAATGTTTAATGTGTGCTTCAGAGGCTCTTTACTGAACATAATTTTATGGCATCATGGTCACTAAAAGATGTATTTGATATTTCTGCTTTTTTGCATTTGTGAGGTTTTTAATGCCCTCATACATGGCAAATTTTTGTGCATGCCATGCACAGATAAGAACAGGTATACTCTTGTCTAGTCTCATTCAATATTTTCCAAAGATTCTTTAATTTTCTGGTTAGATTGATCTAGGTCTGAGAAGGTAAATTGAAGTTTATGGTCTGTTTCTGACTGTAACTCATTTCACTTTTTCTTTTAGTTGTCAATTGATACATACATGTTTAGTACCAATACTAATTCATTGTCTATGGTACTTTTTGGCAAAATGCAGGTTTTTCTTCTGATTTGAAGAATAATGGATTCCGCTTCAGGCTCTTATTGTAACTCCACGTGTATCTTTCTGTTTCAAACACGTTTCATGTAAACAACACATTGTTGAGGTTTGGTTTCTAATAAATTCTGCTATCCTTTTCTGTTTTATGTGTGAGTTTATCCCATTCACTTTCACAGTTATGATTGCTATTGCCTTCCATCCATTTTGCTTTACATTTTTTTCTTCTTTTTTTCCCTTCATTCATCCCTTCTTTTTTTTTTTTTTAGTGAGGCAATGGGGTTAAGGTGACTTGCCCAGGGTCACACAGCTAGTAAGTGTTAAGTGTCTGAGGCCAGATTTGAACCCAGGTACTCCTGACTCCAGGGCTGGTGCTCTATCCACTGCGCCACCTAGCTGCCCCTCATCATCCCTCTTTAAAGAGTCTGTTATGCTTCTGACTATTGTCTCCCTTAATCTATTCTCTCCCTTATTCCCTCCCTACACCCTTCCCCCCCTATTTCCCTGTTGGGTAAGATGGATTTCTATACCCAACTATATATGTATGTGTATGCTTACCTCTTTTAGTCGGTTCAGATAAGAATAAGGTTCAAGAGTCATCCACTTCTCCCCCTACTGTCTTCTCCATTACATGAATTCTTCTTTGTGTACCCCATATATGTGCTTTGTGAATTTTCTAGATTGTTGTGGAGAAGGGATAGCAGCAAGCTAAACTCAATTGCTTCTCACTTTGCCATCTTACCTCAGCCTCCCCCTTCGCAGTTTTCTCTGCTCAATTTTTGTCCAGGTCATACCCACAAATAGAGCTCTGGGCTCTGTTCTGGGCTCTCTTCTCTATTTAACTATTTTGCTTGGTGATCTCATCAACTCCGATAGATTTGACAATCATCTCTATGTAGATGCTTCTCAGATCTTTTTATTCAGCCCTAACCTCTCTTCATGACTTCTGGTCTTATATTTCCAGCAGCCTATTGGACATCTCAAACTGGATGTCCTGTAGACATCTTAAACTCAATATGTGTAAAACTTAATTCATTATCTTTCTTCCCTTCTACCCACCCCTAATTTCCCCATTAGTGCCTTGGGTACCACCATCCTCCCTGCCATCTTTGACTTCTCCCACTCTCTCTCTTTTTTTTTTTTTTGTGGGGCAATGGGGGTAAGTGACTTGCCCAGGGCACACAGCTAGTAAGGTCAAGGGTCTGAGGCCGGATTTGAACTTAGGTACTCCTGAATACCAGGGCGGTGCTTTATCACTGGCAACACCTAGCTGCCCTTGACTTCTCCCATTCTCTTAATCCTCATATCTATAATGTCAAATATTCTACCTTTTTAACATCTCTCCTGTACACCTTCTTCTTTCCTCTTAAAATGACACTACTCTAGTATAGGCTCTCACCTCCTCATTCCTGGACTATTTCAATAGAATGCTGTTGGCCTCCCTGCCTCCAGTCTCTCCCCACTTCCGGTATATTCTCTACTCAGCTGTCAAACTCATCTTTCTAAAGTAGGTCCAATCAGGTCATCTTCCTGCCTCCAATTCAATAAAAAAACTTTAGTATCTCCTTATGTTCTGCAGGATCAAATACAAAATCCTCTGTTTAGTAGTCCAAAGCCCCTTTTGATACCTGACGTCTCCCTTCCCCAGATACTCTGTGCTCCCATGACCCTGCTTCCTTGCAGTTCCTCACAAACCTATACTAAATATCCTGACTCAGGCATTTTTGTGACTGTCCTCACTGCCTGGATCTCATTCCTTCCTTGTTTATACCTCCTGGCCTCTCTGGCTTTCTTCAAGTTCCAGCTAAAATGTCATCTTCTATGAGAAGCCTTTCCTTGTCCTCCTTAATGTAAGGGCTAAAATTCTAGCTATACTGTCTAGAATATCTAATGAGTGGTCGCCATTAAATTATAAGCTCTAGCAAGAGTTAGACTTTTAAGCATTTATTAAGGAGAATAAGAACTTTGTAAAGAGAGAGAGAAAGGCCTAGATTCCTCTATCTATTAAAGGGAGAGCGCATTTGTAGCTCCTTTCTCCACCAGAGTCCTCAAGAAAGAGCGAGCCAGTGCGCCAGCCTCCCCCTTCCTCCTCTCACAAGCCAATGTCACTTCCTGATGTCAAAGAAAGCCACATGGTCCTGCCCTCAGAGGCCCTCTCCTCATGTTGGAGCTTTCCTACAGTAAGTCTCCAGCAGGTGGCGTCATTCCAATCATTACATTAACCTTAGTGACTTCCCGACTTCCCCTTGGGGAGAATATAAACCGACCTCATTGTGTGCATGTTTGCTATTATTATATAAATGTATGAATGTCTCCTTCGGGACCTCCCTTTCCCCAATGACTTTACTGTTACAAAAAAAGACCGAAAGGGCAGCTAGGTGGAGCAGTTGATAAAGCACCAGCCCTGGATTCAGGAGTACCTGAGTTCAAATCCAGTCTCAGACACTTGACACTTACTAGCTGTGTGATCCTGGGCAAGTCACTTAACCCCCATTGCCCCAAAAAAACAAAACAAAACAAAGACTGAATAGTTCTCAAGAACTCACCCACTTCTCTTTATCTTAGCTAATAAGGTCTTAGTAGGAGCTTAACAAATGCTAACTAACAAGTGACTGATAAAGAAGATACAATTTTCTTTAGTCTGGAATAAATGGCTATTTTTTTTTTTTGTGGGGCAATGGGGATTAAGTGATTTGCCCAGGGTCACACAGCTAGTAAGTGTCAAGTGTCTGAGGCGGGATTTGAACTCAGGTACTCCTGAATCCAGAGCCTGTGCTTTATCCACTGCGCCACCTAGCCGCCCCCAAATGGCTATTCTTGAAGACAAACTTGTTTTTTAATGTTGTTGTATCCCTAGGTATAGCTCATTGTTTGAAGCATTCAATAAATGCGGATTGAATGAGTAAAATTAAATTTTTTAAATCCTTAAAATATTTCTGCAATTTGGATTAATGTGTGGTTTGAAACATTCACAATTAATTTACCATTTGTGTAGGCTATACATATCAAGAAATATTAACTTGGACAGTAAAATTCAGTTTTTAATGAACTTTCTTCAAAAATGTACTGATTAGGGGTAGCTAGGTGGTGAAGTGGATAAATCACTGGCCCTGGGTTCAGGAGGACCTGAGTTCAAATCCAGCCTCAGACACTTAACACTTACTAGCTGTGTGACCTTGGGCAAGTCAGTTAATCCTTACTGCCCTGCCCCCCCCCCCAAATTGTACTGGTTGTGCTATAGCGAAATATTAATTAAAAATAAATTTTTTTTAAGTGAGGCAACTAGGGTTAAGTGACTTTCCCAGGGTCATACTGCTAGTAAGTGTTAAGTGTCTGAGGCCACATTTGAACTCAGGTCCTCCTGAATTCAGGGCTGGTGCTTTATCCACTGCACCACCTAGCTGCCCTCACTACTTTACCTTTTGAAATAAACTTCAAAAATATAAGCTGTAAGTCAAATGTCCACATATACATATATAATGTAATCAAGTAAAAGGAAATACTTACCTTAACTTTCTGACCATTAGCAGCTAGGATATCTATCCAAGATGTATCAGTTAACACTGAGCATACATTTCACTGAAAAGGAAAAGATATATTTCTTTTAAGTTAAGTATTTCTTGTAACAAATGGTAACTCAACCAATATATAGTTGCATTTATTTAAAAAAAATTCATCAGTTAACAGTAGTACATTCCTAAATGAAGACCTTCCAGATTTCCCCAACTTCTAGCACTTGCCCTTCCTCTCCAACCACTTTCCATTTAACTACCTACTATTTATTCTTCTTGTATTTATTCTGCATATATTTCTGTATGTATTTGTTTCCCTTAGAATGTAAGATTTCTAAGGGTATGGACAGTTTCATTCTTTATATTTATGTCCCCAAAATCTAGTACAGAGCTAAGAAGGCAGGAGTTACTTAATAAATGCTTGTTAATTATTTTATGGGATCACCAGCTAACCTGAATCAATTAGGCAAAATACCACTTACCAACATTTGAAAATACTGTGAAAATTAAAGTTAAAAAAAATTTTGTTGTGTAAATTAAGTATCTAAGAACTCATGGTAATTTCTAAGCCAACTAAATGTATGCCATTAAAACTGTTATAATATATATAAGTTGATAATTTAATATTTGTTAGATTAATAATGACATCAATCATTGTACTTCTAAGTGCCTAATTTACAACTAAAGAAGAATTTACTATCTAGTTCTATATAAAAACCTTTCTTGTGAGAAGTAAGAAAAAATATAAAGCTAATGCTATGTTGTTGTTAATTTTGGAAGCCTTCCCCAATCCCTCTTTTTTTAAAAATATGAATGACTTTATTTATTTTTGTTTGTTTGTTTTTGTGAGGCAGTTGGGGTTAAGTGAATTGCCCAAGGTCACACAGCTAGTAAGTGTTAAGTGTCTGAGGCCGGATTTGAACTCAGGTACTCCAGACTCCAGGGCTGGTGCTCTATCCACTGTGACACCTAGCTGCCCCAAGCTAATGCTATGTTGAGGTTTGGTTTCATGCAAGTTGCATAATACTTGCAAATATGGGAAGAGAGCAAACAGAACTGAGAGTCTTTTAATTTTTAAGTAATATGTGCTGCTAAGCATACAGCAGAAATTTTCCAGATTATCACTTAATACAGTATTCCTAAATAAGAATTTAATGGAATTGTTGTATTTGGGGTTAATGGAAAGGATCTTAAAGGTCATTTAGTATAAACCCTTAATTTTATAGGTGAAGAAACCGAGATGCTAAGAAGTTAGATGAATTCAAGGTCACCCAAGTAATTTCCTATTTTAAAAATGAAAAGGATAGGGGCAGCTAGGTGGTGCAGTGGATAAAGGACCGGCCCTGAATTCAGGAGGACCTGAGTTCAAATCTGGCCTCAAACACTTGACACTTACTAGCTGTGTGACCCTGGGCAAGTCACTTAACCCTCACTGCCCTGCCAAAAAAAAAATGCAAAGGATATAGTTCAAAGAATTTGCAACAAAAGTCATAGTATAAAGAAAGGAAAACTGCAAATTAATTGTATTAACTGTGAATTTCCTGTAGCTAATTCATTGAGATTAATGGAAAAACTGGAGGAGAAACACAGAATAGTCTACCAAAACATCTTCCTATCTTAAGTTGGTCCCCAGTTATTATCATCTTAAACATCAGATTTATCTCAATGAAATGTTTGTCATTAACCTCACTCATAAAAATTTCAATCATTCCCTGTAGTCTCCAGGCAGTGTTAAATTCCTCATTCTGGCAATCAATGGCATAGGAAATTCGCCTACAATCCGAATTCTCCAACACTAATTTTCAGCTCCAGAAAACTTTCTTCTTCATGTCTCCATTACAATGACTGATGTATCATTCAACCATCTGAAGCCTAATCTTACTTTTTCTTTTTTTTTTAATTATTTTCTTTTTTTTTTTTTAAGTGAGGCAATTGGGGTTAAGTGACTTGCCCAGGGTCACACAGCTAGTAAGAGTTAAGTGTCTGAGGCCGAATTTGAACTCAGGTACTCCTGACTCCTGTTCTATCCACTGCACCACCTAGCTGCCCCCTTACTTTTTCTTAAAAGTAATTTTTTTTATTGAAAGTTTTGAGTTCCAAATTTTATCCCTCTTTCCCTCCCTCCCTTAACCCTCCCTAGGGCAGTAAACAATCGGATACAGAATATACAATTATGTAAAACATTTCCGTCTAATCATAGGAATTTGCATTCTATTTGCATTCTAACTCCATGTCTCGTATTCTACCCCCAGACCCAAGTAGCTGCCTGCCACTTTAACTGATACCTTGGGCTTATCTATTAGTTTCCAGACTCAGCCTTCCTGTATCATTGTGGATATTGGACAGTTTGTTAACGACCCTCAATATGAGGCCACCAGGTAGCCCACCTTAGAGTCCCCAAGCATAATATTTGTAAGTATGGAAAGAGAGCAAACAAATCTACATAGATTGTCGGGGGGGGGGGGGGGGGAGGAAGAGACAAAGGGTCTGGAACGAGAATAGGGTAGGAGAATTCTCACTTGAGGTAACTGACCGGAGATATGGCTGAAGACCACCACCCTCCCTTCAGACCCAATGAATCAGCCAGGTCCCTGAACCCAAGAGCTTTGTGCTCTCAGCTCTCATCCCAAGGAAGCAGCCCCTGTGGAGATGCAGCCTGGCAGCTGCTCTTACAGGACTTTCAATTGCAACTCTTGAAGACCCAGAAAAGAAAGTGCTTGTGTGCAAAGTCCTTGGCTCTGTCAAATGGTTCAACATCAGTAACTGTTACCATTTTATCAGCGGAAACGACATTAAAGGTGTTAATATCTACTTTGAAAAAAGAACATGAAAGCATTTTGCCCAAGTTTATGTCAATAAAACTGATGACAAATGACAAATGAAAACAAACAAAAATTCTGCTTTGCCGCTGCACCCTAAAGACCACGGGGCCTTTCCACCTGACTTGTACCTGGCCACTCCTCCACGTGTTTTCCCCCAACGTCAGAGCGCAAGGTCTCTTATTTTCCTGTTCATGTCCCTAGCACAGACTGAGCTCTGCAGTCGCTAAGTGCCTAATAAATGCTTTTCTTTACTTCATTTCATTCAGGTTCGGGTTGGAACCACAAAGGCTCCAAAGTGCAAGAACCTCACCCGAAGTGTCTGACCCACAGGTGGTGGACTTAGGGGAAGGGCATCATCAAAGACCTTGTTTCCCAAACGTGGAAACTCAGGCCCAGAGAAGTTTAAGACCTACTTTTTACCAGTCCCTGGGCCCGGCACTGAGGATACAAAAAGGGGCAAAGATCGGTCTCTGCTGTCTAGGACCACCCAGTCTGGTGGGTTAGGGGACTTGGCCAGGGTGACACAATGCGGGGGCTTTGGAATGCATATCTTCCGGTGTCCCAGTTCAATGCCACTGCGGCACGTGGCCGCTCCATAGGCCGCAGCGCTTCCTGGGCTGAGGGGTAAGAGGTGGGGGGGCGGGGTCTCCACTTTAGGCCTCAGGTTCCCCCCTGCCCCAACCCCAGAGGCCGAGCCCCGGCTCCAGCCTTGCCTGGGCCTCCCCGGCACTGACCTCAGGAACCCCCAGGCCGCGGGGACCGGGAAGCTCCAGGGAGGGCGCCGTTCGGAGAAGTGGGGCGAGCCGGAAGGAGGAGGCGGGGCCTGACCCGGACCCGGCAGCGCTGGAGGGGCGGGGGAATAGGGGGCGCCACTCTCCGGGCCGGGAGTAGCGTCGCGGTCCCAGCTGCCGTCTCCCAGACTCGGCCAAGGCCGCGCGCCGACTGAAGACACGCCCCCTCCCCGGGCTTCCTCCCTTGGGCGCGGGCACGAGCGGGGGCGTGGTCGGGAAGGCGGCAGGCCGCGAGCGCGAGCCACGGGCACGCGCGTCGGTTGTTTCCGAGGCGGCGGCGGCCGTGGCGGCGTTGGGGGCCGAGGTTCCCCCGCCCAGCAGCGGCGCCGGGCGCGCGCGCGCCTCCGCCCTTCCTCCTCATCCCCGCCCCCGCCCCCCCCTGTGCTTCTGCCATTTAAAGGCGTAGCACTGGCGGCGGTCCCAGAAAGCCCTTCCTTTGCTCCCCGTTAGACTGTGAGTACAGAGGAGGGAGGAGAAAGCCAGCGAGCCAGGAAAGCAACCTCGGCTCGAGCGACCGCTCCCTCCCGCCGGGCCCCGCAGCCCCCATCTCAGAGCCCTCCAGCCTCCCGCCACCGCCGTCATGTTCCGGTACCTCGGGGAAGCGCTGCAGCTGTCCCGGGCCGGGGCCTCGGCCGCCGCCGCCGCGGCCGCCACGGACCCCGCCGCCTCCGCCCTGCTACTGCGGGCCCGGGGCCAGCCCGCGGTCGCACCGCCCGCCCCTCGACGCCACTACAGCGAGGCGGCCGGGGCCGGCGAGGATGATCCCAACTTCTTCAATATGGTGGAGGGCTTCTTCGACGCGGCTCCCGCATCGCTGGAGGACAAGCTGGTGGAGGACCTGAAGACGCGGGAGACGGAGGAGCAGAAGCGCAACGGGTGCGAGGCATCCTGCGCATCATCAGCCCTGCAACCATGTGCTGAGCGTCACCTTCCCCATCAAGAGGGACGACGGCTCCTGGGAGGTGATAGAGGGATACCGGGCGCAGCACAGCCAGCACCGCACCCCCTGCAAGGGAGGTGAGTGACGAGGGGGCGGGGGCGACTTACATGCTCCCCCGCCCCTTTCCAACCCCGGCGAATGGCCTGGGGTTGGGGTGGGTGACATCCACTATGCCCCTTCCAAACTAAGCTAATGCCCCCCGGGTGGAGTGCGGTTGCTCACTTTATCCCTTTCAATCCCAGCGAATGTTCAGGAGTGGGATGGGGGGGGGGCACCCATTCTGCTTCTTCAGCCCCAATGAATGACCCGAGATGGGATAGTGGCGGACCAATGCTCCCCTGGAAAGTTTTTCCCTCAAGGATGCACCTCTTTGGGGCTGTTTGCTGGTGTTTCCAATTTAAAAATAAAGTGTGTAGATTGGGATGTGTAGAGGGGGGGGGCAGAAGGCAACCCCCCTGTCCATGGAGAGAGTAAGGAGGGGCAAGATGTGTCTGTTTATTGCACCGCGTTGTACCTTTGAAAAAGACTGTTATTCCGAATTTGTAACCAAGGGGAGTTAGTCTGTAAGTTTCACTTCGGAGCTTCCTGAAGGTTTCCCGAGTTCTCTCCTATTCCCTCTAATGTCAGTTGCCCTGGCGGTTTGAATCGATTGTTTTTTTACCGGCTAACCCTCCCCCCTCCCTAAAAATCAGTGGCGGGTGATAGCAGCATTCGATTCCATCCAGGGGGTCCTCGGGCCAAGAAAAAGAGGGCACCTTCTGATCTGACCAACTTTGTTGACTCGAGGGTTCCTCCTGAGGGTTTGTGCAGTCGACTTTCATTTGTAGAACCATAGGCACCCCCGAGGTGCACAAATATGTTTAACTAGTTCTCCAATAAACAAGCGCTTTGACGGCCAACCTGGGGCGCCTTCTGCCCAGCCTGCCAGCCAATAGAATGAAACAGCTTGAGGGGGTGTGGTAAGGGCGTGGCTAACTACTGATTTGAGCCTCCGATGGAGAAAGGAGTCAAAGCAATTTTTGCTCAATGAAACCATATTATTCCATGCTGATGGACATTTGTGTATCGTTTGTGCTCAAGCACATCTTGGATTTCCCATCTTGCTGGAATCCTTTCCTTTCCGGTTAGTTTCATTCCTTTGAAAGGATCCAGATCAAGGGAGAACCTGTTCCTAGTAACTGAATTTCACAGAAAGACAGTAGAACCTCTCTGGTGTTTCGAAGATCATTGGTGGGGCAGTTAGATGGCGCAGTGGATAGAGCACCGGCCCTGGATTCAGGAGGACCTGAGTTCAAATGCGGCCTCAGACACTTAACACTTACTAGCTGTGTGACCCTGGGCAAGTCACTTAACCCCAATTGCCTCACCAAAAAAAAAAAGATCATTACTTAAATTCGTTTTGTTATTGGGAAAGCAGATATAGAGGTGGAAGGGACTTTAAGCCCCATGCCTGTCTCCTCTAAGGCCTAAAGAGGTTTGCCTACAAATAATTGGGTGAGGAGGTTGGGCCCCCACTGTTATTTATGCCAGGTTGGACTGATTTATAGACCATTCTTTACAGTTAGCCACATTTAAAATGTGGTTCCCAAACAGACTTTAGAAAAAGTTCTTCCTCCTACAAAGAAAACTTGGGCAATTTCCAGTGGTCCCAGCCCAGGAATAGCAATTGCTTGGAACTGCATTTTAAATGAACAGTCATCAGCTTAATGATTCACAGATTTTTACTTTATAAGTCTGTATTGACAACACCCATATTGTGACCTTGGTAAGTAACTGCCCACCTTGGGTCTTAGTTTCCTAATTTTGTAAAGTAGCAATGGCCATTTGGATCAGACAGCTTATAACTGAAAGAAACATCATAAGCTCTCTTCTAATCCCCTCCTTTTACAGATGTGAAAACTGAAGCCAAGAGAGGTTGTGATTTTTCCAAGGTCACCCACATAGTGTCAGAGGCAGGATTTGAATCCAAATTCTCTGACTTCAGAGCCAGTGCCCTTCTATGTCCTAAGGATGGGTCCTTAGATTTTGAGCTGTTCAGTTTTTTAATCAGTGACTTAACTTGAACAAAGGGCTAGGTGGCATATTGATGACATCTACAAGTGATGAGCTACAACGTCTTTAAGATGCTGTTGGTCTGTTTACTCCATTGCCACTTTTAATTTGAAAACATATAAGGTCAAATTTGGGCATCTTTTGAAAAAAGGGGGATCCATGTACAATATGAAACAATTAAAGGTTAATGCAAAGTTGTCACATCTTCCTCTTGTTGCTGCTTTAGCAAAATCCTTTAACAGAAAAGTATTGAATTTGGCAGCAAAATATGAATGACTTTATAGCACCAATACTTGTTAAGAAGGAATCAAGAGTAGCCGAAGTCACACTGAAAACTTAAAGCTTGCAACAGTTCTGGGAGAGATCAGAAAAACCTGTGTAGTATGTGTGAACTCCCACCACTGTTCCCCCAAAGAACCAAAAAAACTGGATCTTTGAAATGAGTTCCTAATTTTTGTAAATGCATCATCTCGGGAGCCTATAAATTTCAGTGATGTTATCATTTAAACAACTAATTTTAGGACTTTTAGGATTCTTTCAGAACCAGTTGAGATCCCATGATACAAATCATACATAGAGTGCTAGAATGTAAAACTTTACTTACTTTAGAATCGTCCAAATAACTTGGCTGTTGATGCAAATAAAGTTCACACTGAAAAGATGAAAGCTATAACTCTTATTTGTCAACTTGAAGGTTTTTAAAGTCATTTTCTCACAAAGAGGTCAAATGATTTGTCCAAGGTCACACAACTAGCAAGTGTTAGGTCTAGAATTTAAACCCAAGTCTCTCCTGATTCCAAATCCCATGTTCTGTCCACAACATCCCACTGTCTCTATTGGAAGTATTTAGGAGAATATGCTGCAAAGTAATAATATGTTAAGATGTTGTATGTATCAGTTTTGAAATATTTGCTTAAAATCAGTTAAAGCATTGCTTTTTGCTTTCTTATTATGATATTATTATGATATTTTTTAATTGACCAAAATTTTGCCCAGAGAACAAATTTCTCACCCTTGTTTTGTTGAGTTTATTTTATTTTTGAATTTTTTGGGGAGGGAGGTGTGAGGCAATTGGGATTAAGTGATTTGCCCAGGGTCACACAGCTAGTAACTCAAGTGTCCGAGGCTGGATTTGAACTCAGGTCCTCCTACCTACAGGACCAGTGCTCTATCCACTTTGCCACCTAGCTGCCCCATTGTTGAGTTTATTTTAAAAGACAGTCAGTGTCATAATGTAATTTAAAAGATTTGAAGAAAGTACTCATAACTTTACAAAAAGAGATCTTTGATCTACATTGGAGTTCAAAAATTGTATTCTCTACTCTCAGAATATTTCTCCTTTTTTCTTATAAATCTTTGCAAATTATTCAACACAAAATGTAAGCATATAACTTGGAAAACTTCTATTGAGAGAAATTAATTTTCCAAGTGAGTCTAGATTATCATTGCTAAAGGTTGTATTTGACTAGGTCTTCGGCAATTAAGCTGATACCCCAGAACACGGTTTTTTTTTAAGAATCCTCTTCCTGACACTAGGTTATATGTTAGAATAATATTGGGCAGGGGCAGCTAGGTGGCACAGTGGATAGAGCACCTGCCCTGGATTCAGGAGGACCTGAGTTCAAATCCAGCTTCAGACACTTAACACTTGTTAGCTGTGTGACCCTGGGCAAGTCACTTAACCCTAATTGCCTCACTAAAAAGAAATTAAAAAAAAATAAAAAGAATAATATTGGGCAAACCAGATTTTAGGTCATTGTCCTTGTGAAAAAGCAAACCAGCCTCTCCTGTGACTTTTGATGCTCTTTCTAAAATAATGTGACCCTGTTGCTTTTACAAAAAATGAAAACTAACACCTTTATTTCTTAAGATTTCAGAGGGGGGTAGAGAGCTATGATGAGATGAATGGGCCATTCTCTATCACTTATTCTTCCAGTAACTTGTTCTTTAAAAAATACAGAGCAGGGGCCCTGCATTTAGAAGGACCTGAGTTCAAATCCGGCCTCAGACACTTAACACTTACTTGCTGTGTGACCTTGCGCAAGTCATTTAATCCCAACTGCCTCACAAAAAAAAAGAAAAAGAAAGGGGCAGCTAGGTGATGCAGTGGATAGAGCACTGGCCTTGGATTCAGGAGTACCTGAGTTCAAATGTGGCCTCAGACCCTTGACACTTACTAGCTGTGTGACCCTGGGCAAGTCACTTAACCCCAACTGCCTCACCAAATAAATAAATAAATAAATAAATTTTTTAAAGGAGAAAAGAAAATACAGAGCAGTGAAGTCCTCTGTGCCGAAAGACAAACATTTAATGCCCACTCATCTGTATAAAGTCAACCTAACAAGTATGTGGGCATTGCTAATGGCAAAGTGAGGAGCATTGTACTTTTAAAACCTCATTACCATGGCAATTTTTAAGAAATCAAATATTTTGTTGAAAAAAAGAACAAAAAATTGTATAAGAAACTTGGGTTCCTGTTATTGTTTAAGAAATGGGATGTGTGGGGGCAGCTAGATGGCGCAGTGGATAGAGCACTGGCCCTGGAGTCAGGAGTACCTGAGTTCAAATCCGGCCTCAGACACTTAATACTTACTAGCTGTGTGACCCTGGGCAAGTCACTTAACTCCAATTGCCTCACTAAAAAAAAAAAAAAATTAAAAAAAGAAATGGGATGTGTGTGTGAGAGAAAATGAATGTATATGTGTATATAGGTAGTCCATTTTTATTTTAAAAATGAGGAATGGGTGCTTAAGTGACTTAATTACCCAGATAGTCATAGAAATGGCATTTGAAACTCAGGTTCTCTTGACTCCTTAAGTCAATGTGCTTTCCATTGTTTGAATTTTTCTTCGTGTTATTATGGTTATTGGGTAGATTGTTTTTCTGGTTCTGCCCATTCATTCTGTATTAGTTCATTCAGTTCTCCCTATGTTTCTGCGAATCACATGCAATAAAACAAAATTGCATTATATTCATATACCATAGTTCACCTGTCTTACTTGCAATAGTTGAACTCATTCATAATTCCATTCCCTTTTCGTAGAGAAATGGTGAACTTTAATGAAGAACTGTTTGTATATAGTTTTTGAACAGTACCTGATCAATCTCTAATACAAATTATCTGAGTGAATACTATCCACAATGGATCTAGCCCTTAATTTGGATATTCCCTGCCTTATTTCCTAGGAATAAATATGTGGTTTTTCTTAGATGAAATGTTTTTATTCAGCAATTAACAAAATATCTGAGCCAATTCTTAATATTTTCCCCCTAAAATCCCGAAGTTAAAGAAGCCTTAAAGATCTTATCCAGAAAAGGCTAAAAAAGTTGCCAAGGTCACTTTGTCCCTAGTGTTAAGAAAATGAAATGTAGATTTAATGGTCTAGTTTGTTGCTATCTTTGTCTCTAGAGTGTTGGTGGTTTCTCTTAAAAAAGAAGCGGATTGGCTGTAGTAAGGAAGATTTCTTCATACTTTCTAATACTAAAGCTGAAATGACAGTCAAAGAACACTGCTGAAAACAAATGTGATGGTTCATTTTATTGCACTCAAAAATTAGTTGAGGATAATGTTGCTTAAGCCTTCCTAGCTGCCATGTCTGGTAATACCTATGGATTCCTCGGAATAATTTTTTTTTTTTTGGTAGGGCAATTGGGGTTAAGTGACTTGCCCAGGGTCACATAGCTAGTAAGTGTTAAGTGTCTGAGGCCGGATTTGAACTCAAGTCCTCCTGAATCCAGGGCCGGTGCTCTAACCACTGTGCCACCTAGCTGCCCTGGAATAATTTTTTAACAGCAAAAAAAAATTTTCTCAGATTACAAAGGAAGCCAATTGTGTTGAAATACAGTTAGCAAAAGATAGTTTGAAAATCAGGTTCATAGGCCTCAGGTTCAGAACACCTACTCTGTCCCCATGAAAGCACAGGTTGAAACCCCGCAAAATTACTGTAATAAGAAAATAGATGGTACATTTTTGGAGACTCATAATAAAACAAGTATTTAACTTTTAAAGAGTAAAATTCTAATTATGTAAGACATTTATTTCATTAAACATTTATTAAGTATCTTCTAGGAGCAAGGCAACATGTTAGGCATTATTCTCCAACTAAGTTTTTTCAGTGGAGTAATTTTTTTAATAGCTTCATTTCTCCCTGTCTATCCTCACCCACCTTAAAAAGCAAAGGAATGTATTTTAGCTAGCTGTGAACTTGCTGTTCTTTCCCTGAGAATCACACTATTCTTTATGGAAGTCTTTAAGAGTTTCCAATTTTTCAGAATTACTTCCTTTGCTAGAAGTTGAGTAGATGTGACCCAAATAAAGATTTAGTAATGCCTGTCCAAGTTCATTAAGAACACAGTTCTTTTTTTCTGTTTCATGAGCAGAAAGTAAAAAGGAATACAGCTTACAATGTGTTTGGGGTTTTTTTATTCCAGGCTAAGTTTTTGTTTGTTTGTTTTGTTTTGTTTTTTTTAGGCAATGGGGGTTAAGTGACTTGCCCAGAGTCACACAGCTAGTAAGTGTCAAGTGTCTGAGGCCGGATTTGAACTCAGGTACTCCTGAATCCAGGGCCGGTGCTTTAACCACTGCGCCATCTAGCTGCCCCTCAGGCTAAGTTTTAATGAAGGGGCAGAATCAAGTGAATAATTGTATATGACTTTAATAAATAATTATCTTACAAATAATTAATAAATTAATAATATAATAATTTGCCTTATTAAAACAAACTGTAGACAGTCTCTGCTTAAGTGTTCATTCCAGGTATTTTCTATATTTCTAGTTTCTAAGTTCATATAGGTGATTAAGGAACATTGTTTAATTTTTGTATGAATTAATAATTGCCACGTTACAATTCTCCAAGGATCAACTTAACTGATTGTAAATATGCATTCTATAGGAACAAATGGCAATGCCTCTAAATCTTTGTTCTTTGAGGATTGTTGTGGCCCCAATTCATCACCTTGACTTGGTCTCTTGGACATGGTCTATAGCAAACACAGCAAGGTTGAGCCTGATAGCAATCAGACTATCACCAGGTCTTACTGGTTCACACATGACTGTGCTGTAATAAGGCATTAGACCAGAACTTGAGTGAAGAATGAATAGACTGAAGAATGCTGATTGAATTTGGGGTGCTGTTGGATGAGTAGAGTGGGACCACATTTGGGAGATCCTGGAAATCCAAACAGAGGAGTTTGTGCCTAACAAAAGAGGTCAGGGAAGATGTTTCTAGCCCCTCTACTAGTGGAGAGGAATTGCAGACTCTGCGGTAGGGGAGGGCACTTTGAGAGGGCTTCAGGTCCTGCCTGTTCCTGAACAAGAAGCCCTCTTATAAATGATGGCCCAGCTGATGCTTGGGAAGCTCTAGACATGGAAAAACACATCACCTCCCCGAGTAGCCTCGGAGGAAGCTTTTCTTTACAAAAACCTGCCTTTTTACCGCTTCCATTTATTGTTGCTAGCTCTGGGGCCTGGGTTTTGAAAGTCATTTTTTAGGAAGATTCCTCTGATAGCAGCACTTGGTTCTCTGAGATTGGAGAGCAAGGGAAACCAGCCCTGGTGATAATAGTCATACAATTTTAGAAATAAAAGGGACTTAAAAATTGTGGTGGGTTCCCTCATTTTACAGGTGAGGAAGCTGAGCCTGAGAGAGAATTTCTTTTAGATAACTTGAGGAGTAGAGCAGATTGGATGCCAGGTTCTTTCCACTACATGTGGCCTGGCACGTTCGTTGTCTTCCTCCTGTGGGGCTGAGCCCCTGAAGTGCTGGATGAGGGGAAGGGTTAATAAAAAGTATATTTAGAAAGTCAGAGGGTGGCTGGTGGTATTAGAGACAGGGAGGATCCTGGGAAGGAGAGTTCATCTGGAGCTTTGAGCATATAGTGTTGGAGGCCATGGCAGAGCATATCTCTAGGGATCACTGGAAATAGGGACTGTGTAGTTTGACCATCCTTGGCTAGAGAGAGATTTGAGAATCATCTGCATAAAATGCTTCTTGAAACTTTAAGAATGGATTAGCTTGGGGCAGCTAGATGGCGCAGTGGATAGAGCACCGGCCCTGGAGTCAGGAGTACCTGAGTTCAAATCCAGCCTCAGACACTTAACACTTACTAGCTGTGTTGACCCTGGGCAAGTCACTTAACCCCAATTGCCTCGCTTAAAAAAAAAAAAAAGAATGGATTAGCTCGTGTGAGACCTGGCATAGTCTTAGAACAGTACCTAGAATTTTTTTTTTCTGTACCTCGGATTTTAAGGGCCAAAAAAAGAGACAGAAGGAATGATGGGTGAGCAGATATTATTATTATTATTATTATTATTATTTAATTTAATTAATTTCTTTTTTGCGGGGCAATGGGGGTTAAATGACTTGCCCAGGGTCACACAGCTAGTAAGTGTCAAGTGTCTGAGGTCAGATTTAAACTCAGGTACTCCTGAATCAAGGACTGGTGCTTTATCTACTGTGCCACCTAGCTGCCCCAAGATAATATTTGATGGGCTCTCAGTAACTTTTCCCCTATCTTAACCAAGCCTGAATATTTTATACTGAATATTCCGTATAAGAGAAAAATGAATATAACACCATTCAATGTGCCGGTACCTGCTATTTTGTTCAAGACCTTGTGCTAAGTCCTGGGAGATGTCTTGAGAAGAATAAGATTCATGGACTCTTAGAGCTTGAACAGGGATTTAGAGAAGAACATCTCTTTCAACCTCTTTGTTTTTGATGTGGGGAAATATACCCAGACTGTCATTTAATGATTTGGCCATCCAAACAAGGAGTCTGTAAAGTTTGTCCAGATTCTATTTAATGAATCTACTATGCCTTTCTTGGTAAGGTTTCTATTAATCCTCATCTCTTCTACTTCCATTCTTACCTGAGCACCTTAAATCCAGTACCTGATTGCCTTTAAAACCTGGAAGATAAGATCATAAAACTTATTTGTTAGGGGGTCCTTGAGGTCAAAACTATGTAATAATATTAAGACATCTTAATTTCTAATATGGTAAACATCAGTAGAGATGACCCCCACATATGAAAGCTCATGGGGGGGAGGGGGGGGGCTCGATTTTCAAGTGTATAAAGAGGTCCTGAGATCTAGTCCAATCCCCTCTTATCCATAGACTAAGAAAGTGAGACCCAAGAGTTTCCTGGACTTGCCTAAGGCTGCACAAATACTGGGTCTTTGTCAGAGAAGCAAATGAAGCCATGCTACTGTGCTATGAAGCTCCGCCTATCAAACTACATTTGATAGTTTTCCTTTTTCCTGACTGCCACTGTGCCTTCCTGTAGCAGTTCCTTCCAACCATTTGTCATTTGCCCTAGCCCCAGGAATCAAGATCACCACACTTTGTTAAAATGGTGTGTCAAGCTCTATCACTAGAATATGCCTCTTGAACAATTTGTGTTGTTGTTTGCCTTTACATCCCGGGACCCCAGCTCATGGAAGACTTGCGAGCTTCTCCAATTAAATTGAATTGCTACAAGGAGGTCAAGGATAAAAAGAAAGGCATTTACAAATACATTTGCACATACACACACCAGATACTTCAAGCATTACATTTTTGTAGTAGAAAAGAGCAGAAAACAATAGATGCATATGCCCATGGATAACACTATGGTTAAACAAATCCTGGGGGCAGCTAGGTGGCATAGTGGATAAAGCACCAGCCCTGGATTCAGGAGGACCTGAGTTCAAATCTGGCCTCAGACACTTGACACTAGCTGTGTGACCCTGAGCAAGTCACTTAACCCTCATTGCCCCACGAAAAAAAGAGAGAAAGAAAGAAATAATGTATATGAAGAATTCCAAGAAGTATGAGAAGATTCACTTCACTATATGAACTGATGCAAGAAAAATAAGCAGTGTACATAATAACTATAAATGAAAAAGACATCATAACATTAAAGTATAATGCTGTGACATTATAATGACCAAATTTGGTCCTGAAGAAGAGAGATGAGCCTGCATTGTCTTCCTGTCTTTCAGATGTGGGACACTGGTGTGTGGAGCCTTACATAAAGTGTTAGCCTTGATGTATTGATTGGTTTTGCTGAACTACTTTTCCCTTCTCGAGATCTAGCTAGTGGTTAATTTTTTAAAAACAAATTTGCGGCTTTGTTTATTACATCTACCCGTTACTATATGATTCATGAAAAAAATAAATGCCAGCTTATGGTGGGGGTATTTGTGACTCATAACCAGTGAAAGCAAGAAAAAGTTCAAACTGACTTGGTTTTTTAGTCACCTTTTTTTTTTCCCAATGGGCAGTAAGTTGACATTTTCTCCCAATGTCACTATAGTAACAAATTAACTTTCATTTCCCCTGAAAGCTGTATACATTGCCATTATTGTTGTCATTTTGGAATTATCATTTTTGTCAGTTATGTCGCCAGAGGATTCTGTATCATTTTTAGGTAATCACAAAATGATGTAAGTAGTTTTTATCCAAATTTCACTATTTTAAAATCTTAAAACACTGGAAAAGTCACATTTACTATTTCCAAGTTGTTTCTTTTTTTTTTTTTTTTTTTGGTTTTATGAGATATTTTATTTTTTCCGTTACATGTAAAGATAGTTCTCAACTTTTGTTTACCAAGTTGTTTCTTAACTTGCATAATGCCATATATGGTCCTTTTTGACTCCCTTTGAATGTCAAGTGTCATTACAGGTATTTTATATTTTGGGAAACTGAAGCCACGGAATGCATTCTGCAAGTTGCATGTGACTTTTGCAAAGGGATGTGTGGGGGCAGCTAGATGGCGCAGTGGATAGAGCAAGTGACTTCAAACTCTAACCCCTCATACAGTCCTGACTTTTTAATATAAACTTGTTTGGGAGTAATTTTTTTTTTTAATTCCGGTTCAACAATCACTATCTTTTTGGGGAGGGCGAAGGGGGGGCGGCAAATGAGGGTTGAGTGACTTGCCCAGGGTCACACAGCTAGTGTTAACTATGTGAAATCGGATTTGAACTCAAGTCCTACTGAATCCAGGGCTGGTGCTTCATCCACTGCACCACCTAGCTGCCTCTGAGTAGTTTTTAAACCTACAGGCTTTAATGATAACTTCCTAAGACATATTTTTTAAAGTTCTATTGTCAATAAACATCCTGTATCACCTGTGCTCCATAGTGGAGAATAGACCTTTGTGAGATTCAAAATTGGATATACGGAGCATTAAACTCCCCCTTTTAACTTTTCCCTTTTATATTATATATATATCTCCCAGAGCATTAAGAAAAAGAAGCCTCTGAGGTTTAATCTGTGAGGGATTAGTTTTTATTGCTTGGGAATTAATTAGACAACAAATGGTGATACCAATTAGGGAAATAGGGAAGTAGAAATACAGATGAATGACCTTAGATCTAAACTTAGTCTATTTTCCTTTATAAAACTCACCGAATCCCAAACTGCCCGCCAGGCCAAGAACCAGCACAACCAAAGCATAACACCAACCTCCTGTTTCTCAACTCCTTACCTGCGAGCACTGCAACGGCTAAGTTTAGCAGCCAGAGAACGCCAATTCCATTCCTGCCCTCACTTTTAAGTCCATGTACCAGAAGTTCCTCGCGTTCTCCTCCCCCAAAAAGGAGGTCCTTCAAAAGCAGCTTCAGTAGCATGCGCAATCTCTCAAATGATTCAGCTAAAACTTCGGATATATATTTTTACCATACCTTCTTGACAATAGACCCTGAATATTGGGTCCAGTCCTCTGGAGGGAGACTGTCCCCCAAAGAGAGGACTTTCTACTTCCTGCAAATCAATCTCTGGCTCTTTATGTCCCCTACCTCAGGGACCCCAGGAAAAAAATCTCTTAAATGTTAGGCTTAGCTAATGACCGAGTTCTCCCAAAAGTGAGAAATAGGGTTCCTTCTAGAAAAGTCATTCAATATATAAAGTAGTAGATAACATAGGCTAGTTATTTTCTTTTACTACAAAAAAGTATTTAAAAGCCTAATAAATGCATATTAACAAACATTTTAAAAACCTGGCACAGCAGCCCATTAGTTCCAGTATATTCCCTGATAAAAAGATTTTATATTTACTTCAGATCTGTAGTATGTTAGTAGTAACTCAGGAGCTTTGTCTCCTGGCCTGCTAGGCATGAATGGCTCATCCTTCTGGTGGTCATCTCCTTTGGTTAGGTTAGAGTTGTGGAAATCATCTTCCACCTCCAATCAGAACTTACTCACCTGTCCTCCCCATTACAGTTAGCTCTCAGGTTTGCTCTTTGGCTCCGCATTCTTGTAAAAAAAAAATATTTTTAGGGGCAGCTAGGTTGCACAGTGGATAGAGCACTGGCTCTGGATTCAGACACTTGACACTTACTAGCTATGTGACCTTGGGCAAGTCACTTAACCCTCACTGCCCCACAAAAACAAAACCAAAAAAAAAAATTTTTTTATATGTATAAATGTCATTTTGGGGGTCTGGTTCTATGACCCCATTAGTAGAAAAACTCCCATTGAGGAAATTCCCTCCCTTAATTCAGATGTGGCTCCCCATTCTTAAGAAAAGAGGCCCAAAAAAAGAGGCAGCCAGAGGCTTGAGCTGTAGTCAAGCCCACCTCCAAGAGAAAGGGGGGAGGAAGAAATCCTTTCCTGCCCCCTAGTAAGTCCAAGGGAGAGTTGTCAGTCCTCAAACACACAGGGAAGTAGGAGACAGTAGCTTTGATCTCAAAATTCTTTAAAGGTGCTGAGTAAGCAGCTCTTCCTGGCTTCTTTAGCACTCTTTTCCTTCCCCACTATGGGGACCAGGAATCCAACTGAGAGCTTCTGGTCACATCCGTCCATTAGCAGGGGGTCTTTGCCTGGACCCATACTGTATCTGCTTCTTGGGATGGTGCCTGTTATCCCAGAGCCCAAGTCCTTCCTGATAATGAGCTAATGATGGAGTAAGGGGCCAGGCACAGACATGCTCCGTGGGGTGTCCATCACAGGTCCCAGACCAGTAGATAGAGGGCTTCCCCTGTTCCATTATCGGTAAGCATTAGCTGTCATACACAAGTTACTTTGTTTTGCTAATCCACTGATTAAAATGGAAGTAGATGAATGGGGTTTAAGCTTAGACAATGCACAGACAGCATACTTTCCCCAAAAGTTAGGGTTTTGTGCTTAGCTTTATCTTGAAATAAAGAATTATTAGTAAACTAAATTTCCCATAAGTATTTTTTTTAAATCTCAGCTACCTCTCAATAGTACTATGACTTTAACGCTTGAGCAGAAATGATCATTTCAATTCTTCAGTTAATTACAAAGGATGATCACCAAGACCACAACTCCCCATCCTTTTGTACTGATGTCCTAAAGTTCTCTACAGTTGGTTACCTGCAAGCTTGAGGGCAGGAACTGTTTGTGCCTGTAAGCACTTAGCACAGTGCCTCAATGCCTTGCATACAGTTGGTGACCAATGTTTAAAGAATAGATTAAAAGCATTTTAAAACATTCCCTCTTTTAGAAAATGCTCTTGAGAAAGATTTCATCTAGAATTAATGCAGATTCTTCTTCCTACCCCACTAGAATAACTTAGGTGAAGACAAAAGAAAATAAAACACTTGGGAAAAAAGAAAGGATTTTGAAACTATTAATTTTGTGGCCTTGCCTCTCCTGCTCTGTTGATTGCAGTTGGGTTCTGACTGGGTGTGGTTGGTAGAAAAAAAATTTTTTTACTTTGTAAATAAGACTATTCCTGGGTTTCATCCAGTGGAAACTTGAGTGTTTTCCATGGTAATCCATAGCACAGTCATAGCTGGTTTCTGACTCACGTTATAATTTTCAGGCCTTTTTAATGGGCATTTTGTTTGCTTTGTGTTGTAGTCTTTATGCTTCTGAGTTGGTGTTGAGAATACCCATATGATCATCTGGAATAACTGCTTTTGATACTCAATTGTGAACATTACTAAGTCAGTAAATATTTGAATTCCCACTCTGCATACTGTTTACTGTGCAAATGTGGGAGAAATACAAACGTCAGAATTCTTCAGAGAAACATTGGTCATTGCCTGTATATAGGCTCCTCAGCTCGTGAATCTGCTGAAGAAGTAGGTTGGTTTAGGTTGCTTTTTGTCTGGATGGAAGTCAAGTTCTGAACAGTTAAAACTTTTTAGGATCCAGGCCACCTTTGTACTTCACAGGCTTATCTAAAGCATGTATAGCACCTCCCCCATTAGCCAACAGATCATCTGCTACTGGCCTATTACCTGACAAAAAAACTGGACTTCTGAAGTCAGAGAAATAGCCTTAGTATGTTGGCCAGTCACAGAAATGCCTTCACTAGGTTATCTTTTGTGTCCTTGGTTCTAATAAGCTATCCTTTGTACTTCATAGTAGAAGGTGATACCCACTGTTTTACCCATTTCCTTCTATATAAAATCCAATCTATACACAATCTCAGCTATTTTATTTGGGGGAGGGGCTTTGCAGATGAATGTATATGCATTCTTCAATAAAACTGAAACCTAATGTTAACCTTCTCTACCAGAAGATTTCGGGGCATAGTCAGGCACTCAAAGTGATCTGATTACTAAGATACTGATTACGCTAACATCTTTAAAAGGTGCGTCTGCGGGGGCAGCTAGGTGGCACAGTAGATAGAGCACTGGCCCTGAATTCAGGAGGACCCGACTTCAAGTCCGGCCTCAGACACTTAACAATTACTAGCTGTGTGACCCTGGGCAAGTCACTTAACTCCAATTGCCTCACCAAAACAAAAAGATTCATCTGCATAATTTTAAATGTAGCTAGATATACAAGTACTTGCCTGCTCACCTGGTGAGTAAGGACAAAAATGTTACTGGATTTTTATTTTATTTTTTTGGACAAGACTATCTCTAGGACTTCCAAACCTAAACTCAATTTGGGGTGTTATTTGGGGAAAACTTTTTAAAGTTATCCACTTTATCCACTGTGCTCTACCTAGCTGCCCCTCTCCCATAGACTTTTCTTTTTAAGTGAGGCAATTGGGGCCAAGTGACTTGCCCAGGGTCACACAGCTAGCAAGTGTTAAGTGTCTGGGGCTGGATTTGAACTCAAGTCTCCCATAGACTTTTACTAGCTGGATGACCTGAGGCAAGTCACTCCACCTTCCTTCAGTCAACAAGCATTTACTAAATTATTTCTACTTGTCAGCCTCCACTGCAGGGCTCTCCTCCTCCTCCAGGTGCTAACCTTGTAACAAGGAAAGCCAGTACTTAAAAATATTTACAGAATAACAAGAGAATAAGTTCTCTGAGGTAGAGATGAGGAATGAGTCCTTGTAGGCAAAAGGGATGGCCAATGCAAAAGCACTGTGTGTGAGAGGGAGAGGTCAGCTTGGGTGGATTACAGAATCCCCAGTAGGGAGTAATACTCAGGAAGGCTAGGAAGATAGTTTGGGACCACTTATGAAGGGCTTTAAACAGAAATTAAACACTTGCCCAGGGTCACACAGCTAGGTAGTGTCTGAAGCTGAATTCGAACTGAGGTCCTCCAGGGCCAGTACTCTATCCATTGTACCACCTAGCCACCCTTGAGTAAACACTTACTAAAAGCTGGAGAAGGATATTGAGCAGTTCTTCTAAACAATACCTAGAGAAAGCTAAGGCAAGGTGGCAGCTAGGTGTCACAGTGGATAAAGCACCAGCCCTGAATTCAGGAGGACCTGAGTTCAAATCCAGCCTCAGACACTTGATACTTACTAGCTCTGTGACCCTGGGCAAGTCATTTAATCCTCCCACCAAAAAAAAAGCTGAGGCAAGCAGCAAAGAATTGGTGATAGCAGAATAGTATGAAACACCACTGTATTCATAGGTGGTTTAAATCTACAGTGTAATGTAAGCTTAATTACATAGGTACAGATGTTTAAAAAGGGAATATATGCTGAGATATCTCTTGATCTAATTAACGTGAAAAAAATTGTGTTTGCACTGTGTAAGTCAAATATAATGATCACTTTAAAATGATATGGCTGAAATCTGTCAATAAGCATTTATTAAAAACTTACTGTATAGGGGCAGCTAGATGGCGCAGTGGATAGAGCACCGGCCCTGTAGTCAGGAGGACCTGAGTTCAAATCCGGCCTCAGACACTTAGCACTTACTAGCTGTGTGACCCTGGGCAAGTCACTTAACCCCAATTGCCTCACTAAAAAAAAACACACACACACACACAAAAAACACCTTACTGTATGCTAGGCACAGTGCTAAGTGTTAGGGATACAACGAAAGCCAAAAGATCTCTGCTGTCAAGAATTCACAGACAAACTACATGGCATAAATTGAATATATTCTGACCCTAGCAGCTTCATCAGCCAGCATCATGGAATTCTAATGGGTCATAAGAAATGATACAGGAGTTGATTGTAGAGAAACCCGAGTAGGCCTTTATGAGTTGAATCAGTGAAGCGGGCACAACAATTTCTGTAGTAATAAGAATATTATAAAGACAAACAGCTTTAAGAATTTTGATTAGTGCAATAGCCATAAGTCTAGGAAATCTGTGATGATGCATGCTGCCCACCTTCTTCCAGAGAGGTGGTGGACAGAAGATGGACAATGAGACACATTTTGGGACATGGTTAGTTGTCAGTATTTTGCTTGACTATGGATATTTGTTGAGGCAGGGTAAAGGAAGAGAGAAGTGCTTATTAGTTGGAAAAAACATTGGGTTTTTTTAAAAGTTTACCTGTAGGCCTGTCTTCATGCTTCCTTAAAACTTGTTTTTATCTTTCTCATTCTTCTAGGTATCCGTTACAGTACAGATGTTTGTGTGGATGAAGTAAAAGCCTTGGCATCTCTGATGACTTATAAATGTGCTGTGGTTGGTAAGAAAGCTTTCTTGTTTGTGGTAGGATGTTCTAAAAGTGCTCTAAGCTTTTGGAGAAAAAAGTGATGTCTGGATGTTATTTTTAACAATAGTGTAGTAAGAAATTAGCTTTTGAGGCATATGTGTTTCTTTGTTACCATTTCTCCAAAAAGAAGAAAGGTTTTTTTATATGGGTAAATTTTCATTTACTCTAGTAATTTTTATTTTTATGCATAATCTATTTTTACATAAAATCAAAATTTCTTGAATGCACTACCATTTTAGTAGGACTGTGTTAATAACAAATTTGAATGTGATAGAAATTCTGATTAAACGGGTCAGCCACATAAAATTCTTACAGGCCTTATTATATTAGAAAATTATTTACTTAAGTATAGATTTGTCAGGACATAATTGTTAATTACTGAGACTTAGACAAAATTTGGCTTTCAAAATTCGAACATTTTTACTCCAGGTATTCAATTTCTCTTTTTCCCCTCTCCTTGTTTCAGATGTGCCATTTGGAGGAGCCAAAGCTGGTGTTAAAATCAATCCCAAGCACTATTCAGTAAGTTCTACCTTTATGTGTATGTGAAGATTAAAATAATGCTCCTTCTGCCCTTACTCTGTGTTGCTGTTTTCCCAGCTGATTTCTCCTTTCAGCAGAGGTGAGATTAATGAACCCTATTGCTTAAAAGACAAATGGAAAAACAAGTAAATAAGTTACTCATTTGGTAAATTGCCATATAAAAGGTCACCCACTTGATGTTGCTATTGACCTTTTCCTTACTTGGTAAAGAGGTAGATCCCTGTATATTAGAAGCCATTGTTTCTTTAAGTAACTATACTTACATTGAATTTTTTAAAAAATTTTGAGGTTTTGGGATTTTTTTTGTCTATCTTAGCTACAGCTTTAAGCCCTTTTGTATTATTAGATTTTTGTCATTTAAAAAAATTGACAGTCTTTCAGTTCTGAGACAACCAGAGCTCATTGCTTTTGGGCTTGCTGTGAATTTGAAGTTATCCCCAAACCAATTCTGAATGTTTTAGATCTTTAAAATAAGTTGACATAACTCAAATGATCCTGAGGGTGACCCCATTGTGAAGGCAATCTCTGAGTTAGCCTGTGAGAAGCTACCTAGAGATTGCAGTGTGGTTACCCCATAAAAGAGGCCCACAAAGCTTCAAGACAGGGCCCTTTTTGGGGTCTAGCTGCTTTCAATCGATTTTCGGTTTAAGGATTAAATATAACTGGATCAAAAATATATTTTATAGGATAATGAATTGGAAAAGATCACAAGAAGGTTTACCATGGAGCTAGCCAAAAAGGGCTTTATTGGTATGTATTATGATTATTTACTTTTTTTACATGGTGTCCAAGCTTTTACTGCAGACCACTTTCCTCACTGCAGTCCTTTGTGGGGAATAGGATAGAAACCATTATTATTCCCATTTTATAGATGAGGAAACTGAGGTGAAGAGAGAAGTGAGGGAGCTTGACGTGCGCTCTGGTTTCTAGCCCAGGTCTCCCCAGGCTTCTTTGAGCTCTGCTTTGTCTCCCCATTTATTTGTTCCAGTGCCAGGGCTCTCTGAGTCTCACTGTGCTGCTTGCCCTATTAAAGTGGACTTCATCTCCATATGCTTTAAGGATTTAATCTGGCATTCATCTGAATAGATGCTGAGAGTTGGGCTCTTTTCTGAAAGTATGTAGAATGCTGCTCTCCATGATATCCATTAACAGAGTGGTTTTAGCTAGGTAGCACAGTGGATAGAACACCGGCCCTGGAGTCAGGAGGACCTGAGTTCAAATCCAGCCTCTTAAACTTGATACTTACTAGCTGTGTAACCCTGGGCAAGTCACTTACCCCTCATTGCCCCACCAAAAAAAAACCAAACCAGAATGGTTTTAGTTGGCTCCCAGTCATTCTGTATAGAAGTAACACACAATAGCCTCTTCCATGAAAACATGAAAATGTATTCAATCAGAAAGTATTTACTCAATGCCTGTTCTCCCCTCAAGAAGCCTACAGCATGTACAGATATCCTTACTTACAGAATAGATACAAATGAGGGGCAGCTAGGTGGCGCAGTGGATAAAACATCGGCCCTGGATTCAGGAGGACCTGAGTTCAAATCTGGCCTCAGACACTTGACACTTACTAGCTGTGTGATCCTGGGCAAGTCACTTAACCACATTGCCCCGTAAAAAAACAAAAACAAACATTTGCTGTAAAAAGTGATAATAATGATCCGTCTTGGTCATAGAATACACAATTTTGAAAATAATTACCAGATGAACCATCCATAGATTACCATTTTTCAAAGAATAAGAGCACAATAAGAAAGCACCTAAAACTCTTAGACATTATGTATTACTTCTGTATGATTATCACTTAATATGTTACAGGTGATTATTTGTAGAAAGTAAATCATGAGAGTTGACAAAAAGGGAAAGTTTTTACCATATTTTTATTATTTGCCCCACAAATAATACTTTCAAGTTTCTAGTATCCTGAAATTTTCACCCTGATCTATTTCAAGAGCAAGACTTGTAAATCATCCCTTTTCTTTTTGTTTGTTTCTCCTTACCTAGATTTCCCACCCATAGGTCATTTGAGTTATTTTTTCTGGACTTTGATCTTAGTATATGGTGTGAATGAATGAATAAATGAATGAAAGAAAGAAAAAAAGCACTTGTCCACATAGTAGTTCAGATATGCGCCATAATTTTTTTTTCCTTTATGCTTATTCTCCCCTTACAGACATTTTTGTCCCTGTAGTGAGGGTTTATTTAAATAGCAAAAGTCCTTAACACAGTCTCATTTTTATTCTCACAGCAACCTTATGAGGTAGGCAGGAGTGTGGATGGTTGGAGGAAGGGGCTGCTATGCTACCAGAGGGAGTTCAAGTGCATTGCCTGTGTTTTTATACATTGATTTGTCCCAGGTTCTTTCCACCACTATATCTACTTGAGAAATCAGTCATGGGTGTGTGTGTGTGCCCAATGCTTTTTGGGGGGTGGGGCAATGGTGGTTAAGTGACTTGCCCACAGCTAGTAAGTGTCAAGTGTGTGATCTGGATTTGAACTCAGGTCCTCCTGAATCCAGGGCCACTGTGCCACCTAGCTGCCCCACCTAAGGCTTTTTAAAAGATTCAGCTTTCTGTTTACAGTGAAACAGTAAGTTGTCAAGACATTTTGCAGACTATTCAAACAGATTTTAGGTTAGATTGGCTTTTGTTTCAAAGGCTTCTTGGTGTTCCTGTCACTTATGGATTTTGATTGCATTGACTTTTGTCTTTTGCAAACAGGACCTGGTGTTGATGTTCCTGCTCCTGACATGAGCACAGGTGAAAGAGAGATGTCTTGGATTGCAGATACCTATGCCAATACCATAGGACATTATGTAAGTACCAGAGAAGGGATTGGTTTAAAATTCTTTCCTTTTACTGGATATCAAAGTGTCTCTCAGGAAGCAATTTATTTTGGTAGATATGCACAAATCAGGAAATAGGAAGAGAGGGATGATGCCTAACATGCAGGCATGCCTTCTCATCCTAGAGAACTCTTGTGCATCTCCTCCAGAGGCACTCCTGTAGGGCTCAGGTCCTTCCCTTTTCTGACCATGGACTTCATAAACCCCATGCTACTTCATGAGACTGAAGTCATCACTGGTGATAGGTTGCATATGGAGCCTACTCTATTTGCAATTCTTGTTCTCTGGGTCCTCCACAATTTCAGATTTTTCAGAACATCAGCATTATTAGCAGAATTTTTTTAACCTGGTCTGATTTCTTTGGCATCCCACTGAAGAAGTTTCCTTCACTAATGCAGATTGGTACCTTATGGTCTTAGAGTTAACTAGGGTACTGAGAAGTTAAGTGACTTGGCCCAGGTTATCCAGCCTGGATGGGTCATAGGCAGATCTCTTAGCCTAATTCTTCATGCCCTATATTATACTTCCTCTCCTGGAGTCAGAAATAAGAAACCGCTGGAAATAGTTGAAAGTACTGTCTGCTATCCCTAGTGCAGTCTAGCATGTCGTCTTTCTCCTGTTTAATTCTAGTTATTGTTCATCTTTACTCTCTGGCCAAGATTCACATGCAGATGGACTGATTCAGTCCCTGGATAGTAGATATTGACACTAATCTCATGGGTGCCATGAATGTCTTTGAGGAAGCCCTAAGTTAGGATTCTAGGGCTTACTGGGCACTGTCCCTGGCACATGGTAACTGTTTAATAAATGCCTATTACTCACCTACCTGCTTTGCTGTAGTATGATAACTGTATCTGGGGGGCCTCATCTAGAGGAAATCCCTCTTGCCTGGACAATTTCATCACCATCAGATGCCTTCAGGCAAGCTTTGTCTTAGACCTTTCAGCATTAATGATCGGAGGATTGTTGAACAGTTTTCTCTTGTTACTTCTGTCAGCACATCCTGTGTGTCTTTATAAATGGAAGAACAAATGATATGAAGGCAAAGCTTTGTTTTACTGAGTAAATTTTTTGAGAAAGGGTGTGGGGAAATTCAGTAGCACCCTGTATTTTCCACAAGTGGACTTGCTTCTAAGGTAAAAAAAATGAGAAAGTAAGGGTAACAATTATTACTGCTTCTCTCAGATCACCTCTTTTAAAAAATAATACTATGCAGGGGGCAGCTAGGTGGTGTAGTAGATAAAGCACTGGCCCTGGATTCAGGAGGAACTGAGTTCAAATTTGGCCTCAGACAGTTGACACTTACTAGCTGTGTGACCCTGGGCAAGTCAGTTGACCATTTCCCCGATAAATAAATAAATGGTGGGTGCCTTTTTTTTTTTTTTTTTTTTGCTTTAGTATCTTTTTGCAGTCTTAGGCACTAATCCGATTACTTCATACCTTCAAAATCATTGCCTCCAGCACCTCTTTGGTTCAAGTCATTCTTCCTGATTTGTCATTTCTCCTTTTTGTAATTCGCAAGCTTTTAGTCTCATTTCTTTATCCTGGATCAATTTTCCAATTTTTTTTTTTTACAGTTTTTTCCCCTATTTTCTCCCCTCCCCCCCAACAATACCTACCTGCACTTTGTTATGAGGACTTGAGATTACATTGCAATGGAAGCAGCAACACATAAGAAATATTTGGGGAACAGTGAAAGGCACTGAGTGCCTTGAGCACAAGAGGCATTGTTAGAAATGGTATAAGTAAGGGGACAGCTAGGTGGATAAAGCAACCAGCCCTGGATTCAGGAGAACCTGAGTTCAAATCCAGCCTCAGACATTTGACACTTAACAGCTGTGTGACCCTGGGCAAGTCACTTAACCCTCATTTCCTCACCCCCCAAAAAATGTTAGAAGTAAGGCTGAAGGAGTAGATTTGAGACCTCGTGGAAAGCCTCAGATGCTTCACACTTGATGGATTTGAAAGGGGAGAGTTTGAAATCAGAGGTACCATTCAGAAGCCTGTTGGCCCAGGGGTGAATTAATAAGGGCCAGAAGACGGGAAAGCAGCTGCTGCAATGTTATCCTCCTCCCCTCAAAAGCTTTCTTCACCTCTTTCTTAGTTGGTCTAACAAGTTCTCGTGCTCCATCTTCTCAAATAGCCTTTGTAGAGTTTGCTGCTTCCAAACAAGATATTGGTATGCTTAGCACACCCTGATGGCAAAGCAAAGCTTTGGTGCAGAGTCAGCCAAACATTTTGGTACTTGTAAGCTGAGGTTCTCTTGTTGAAATAACATGAAGAAGAAATTAGGGCCTCAGGCAAGAATGTTATAATTTTAATTACTAATTGCTGCTCATGAAGCTAAGCCTAGCAGGTGCTCAGAGGCAGCTCAGCACTGAGACAGATTGTGTGGGTAACGGGACATCATGGCGGACTTGAGTCTCTGGTGCTGGTTGGTGATACTGGTGTCCAAGGTAGCCTGGCTCCTGCCCTCAGCAGCTGCATTTGCAGCTTGGCCTCACAAAAGGGGTGTGCTGCTCAGCACTCTTACGAGAAGCTTTAATTATTCATGAAAGAAAGCTGTGGGAAAACGAATTCCATAAATCTCTGCTTTTATACAGTCATTTGCCTGTTTGGATTTGCTCTAGAACAGCTTTCTAAATCACTTCCTGTGCTTTACCACCCACATTGTGTTTGGAACTTTGCCGTTAGTGGATGAAAGCACACTGTTTGGTTACCAAAAGGTACTGCATTCCTCTGACCTAGCCCCTCCTCACTGGGATAGGAGTCGTCATTTATTATACAGGTCTACTTGAGCACCAACTTTGCCCACCTTTTGATGTCAGATCTTGAGTGTTTGTGGTGATTGTTGAGCTGTGAGCAGAACTCTATCTCCCTGAGTAGAATAAGAAGTGGGAGCTCTGTCAGACCGGTGTCTGGGAGCCAAGACATGTTAGTTCCAATCTTAGCACTAATTCTGTGACCTAGAATCTATTGGGAATCCCCCCTGCAGCACCTCTCAGTACTCGGAGACATCCAACAAAGGGAGACTCCGTACCTCCTATGGTAGCCTCCTCTACTTTAGGGAAACGATGTAATGCCTTTTCCCCTGCATATAGCCTCTCCCACTTCTGCTTATTGTTACTTCTGCCCTTTGGTTCCAGGCAGAACAAGTATGCCTGCTCTTTCAAAAGGCAGCAGTGTCCCATCAATATAGCCAGCATCTCAGGCATCTCATCATGCCAAGATCAGAACTGATGAACTTTCCTCTAAAACCTGCCCCCTGCCATCCTTCAGGCACTGAAACTGGCAGCCTTGGGCTCAGCCTCAGCCCTTCACTCCCCTTCACCCTCTATGTCCAGTCAAAATCTTAGGGCTTCTGCCTCTAGTGTCGTTGTGTGTGTGTGTGTGTGTGTGTGTGTGTGTGTGTGTGTCCTTCTTTGTCCTCATCTAGTCACCATCTTACTCCTTCCACTATTGCAGCAGCCTTCTCCTTGGGATCCCTGCCCTAAGTCGTCTCCTCGCTCCATCCGTCTTCAGCTACCAAAGTGCAGGGCTGACCACGTCACTCCTGCTCAGTGGTTCCCTACTGGCTCTAGAATCAGATGTATACTTTTCTTTTCAATATGAGGGCCCTCTGTAACTTGAGCCTCAGCCTACCTGTCCAGCATCATCATATGTTCCTTTCCTTCCTTCACTTTATGGCCTTCTGTCTCTCTTATTTCTCCATCTCTCATTGTGAAATGAGGGGCTTTTCCCTTTTATTCAAGGAGTTTCAGGAGTCACTGAACGGTTGGTGAGTGATTTTTGAGGTTTTCTAGGCCATTTAATTTAGTTTTTGAGTTGTCTCACTTGTCCTTCGTGCCCTTCTTCTCACAACCCCTCCCCGCCCCAGTTGTGAATCCTTAGGTTCTACCAGGTGTCCTGAGTATAGAAGCACTCTGAAAATGTCAGAAGGGCCATGCAAGTGCACCTCACTTCTGTTTGTTACAGCTTTCTGTAAAGGAAAATCCCCCTCCCCCAAAGTTTCATTTCTGGAAATCCTGGGGTGACATCCTGCAAACACTAAAGCAGCCTGACAGTTGCTATGGAGGAAGAAGTCATGTCCCCATCTGGGGGTGAAAAGGAAACCAAGCTTTCCCTTCAGATTGGCTGTGGATGGCTGCCAAGTTTAGTAATGAGCTTCAGAGGTTAGTAATGCTGAAGATCTCAAGCCTGAATGATCTGCTACAGGAAAAGATTTTCCTTGATCTGACATTTAGCGTGCATTGTTAGTAGCCTTAATTCGATGTGAGTTAGTGCCCTAGCATAATGAATTGGATATTCCTAATGGCTTTACTGAGCTATTGTAATCAGAGCCCTTTCCTAATAGGGAGTACAAAGAACAGGACCACCAGGGTCCTATCCTTGAAGCACTTACCTGTCAGCCTGGAGAGAAGCCACCTATCAAACCGTTTTTGTGTTTATCATGGCTCCACATTTAGAATGATAGAAGCAGACACTGTAGATGTATGGGAATGAAAAATAAAGATCAGAGTGGAAAAGGCTTAGGCAGGGGAGGGTCTGGGGATGTCATGGGGAAAGTGATGATACCAACCACTGGAAGCACTTGAAGATGGGTTTTGTGGTTTGGGCCCCTTCGCCCACTGAGTGAGGGGACAGGTTGAGTAAGCCCTTGTTGAATGCAGGAATAAAAGGCACCAAGTCCACAGTTTGGGTTGATTAGCCAAGCAGTAAGTTTTGGATGTTTGGTTAAAAGTCTTGTTGCCTCCACCCAAGATTTGCTGAGCTTCTTCCTTTAAAGAGCAAAAACAACCAGAACTGTGGTGAGGTGAGCTAATAAAATAACCTTGTCACACTTGGTAGTCACTTAGGCATGTCGTTAGGGAGTGTGGCCTCTTCCTCTGGCTGGTAAACGGGCCATTTCTGATCCTTGAAAGTATGTAGGATACAGTAACACCAGACTTAGTCCCCCTCCTCTCTCAAGGACTTGTGTACTCAGCTCATACTGGCCTCTGTCCTTAGGCCAGAGACAGCAGTTGATGTTTCCCCAAGGACTCTGGCTTTGCAGTTCCTCAGCTTCCCCAGCCCAACCCTGGCTCGTTCCCACCATCTACTTCCTCTACCTCAGCTCACTTTGCTACCAGATACATGTTGGCATGACTTAATCTCAGCTCTCTCGTCAGTCCTCCCTGCTGCGCTGCCTGCCCACTGTGATTGCCCTCTCTTCTCCTGCAGCCTCTCACACCACCCCTTCCTCCTCCCTCTTGGCAGAAGATGCTGCTTTCCACTTGGCCTATGAGTCCCACTTCTCCCTTACTCTTTGCCTCCAGCCTTGGTGCCATCTCCTTTAGCAGACAGTCCGTCCCCCTCTCTAATCTTCAGTCTGTCCTTGTCTCCTGGTGCATTCCATGCTGCCACCAAACCTACCAGGTCTCCATCCTCCTTCAAAGACCTTCACTTGATCCTAACATCCCGTTAAACTAGCTTCCTATTTCTTCTTTCTCAGTACTCCCTATTCTTCCCTTCATTTCCTCCCCTTGCTCACTTCCCAGCCCCTTTGATTTTTCCATCATTACCTGTCATCTCTTTGTTGCCACATGCAAAGTGACCTTTGCTCTCTCTGAGCATTTGCCATTGTTGAGCGCTCTGTCCTTTGGACACTCTCTCTGAATACTCCCCATTCTCCTTTCTGAACTGTCCTTCACATCAGACTCTTTTGCTGGGGGTGTGCCCGAAAGTTCTGTCCTGGGGCCCTCTTCACTCTCTACGTTTTTCAATGACCTAACTTCCATGGGCTCACTTCTTTCTTGGCAGATGACTCCCAGATCTCTTGTCTAGCCCTGGCCTTTCTCCCAAGCTTTAGTCCCACCCACATCACTAATTGCTCAGTGGTGATTTTTAAGGATGTCCTTAGTCAGCTCACTATCTTATTTCTCCATCCCCTAGACACCTCTCTTTCAGGTGAGGGTATCACAATTCTTCAGCTCACCCAGGTTCATTAACTTGGGCTCCCTCACTTGTCAGTTTTTATCTCAATATCTCTCCTGTCGGTCTTTCTACTAACAAAGCCACTACCCTAGTTTGTGATCTCATCACCTCTGGCTTGGATTCTTTTAATAGCCTTGTAATTGGTCTCCTTGCTTCTACAACCCATCCTCCACACACCAGCCAAAATTCCTAATGTTCATGTCTGACCTTCCATTCCTCTGCTCAGTAAACTCTAGGGACTTCTTATTGGGTCTAGGATCTAATACAGAATCCTTTGTTTGATATTTAAAGCCCTCACACCCTGGCTCCAGCCTACTTTTCTCAGTTTATTCAAGGATGCTCCTTCCTCTGCAGCCTTGTCAAGCTGGCCTCCTTGCTGCTTGCCACACGTGACGTTCCATCTCCCAGGTCCTTTCCTTTGAAAGTGCTCTCTTAACCTCCACCAAGTGTCCTCCAAAGCTCAGCTCACATGCCAATACCTTTTATGTGTTCGTGTTGGCTCCTCCTGATAGAATACAAGGGTAGGAACCGTTTCATTTGTCTTTGTATCCCCAGCATTTGGGATCCTTAATAGATGCTTATTGATTGATACATGTTCACTTAAGCCTTAATTCTCTTATAGGATATTAATGCGCATGCCTGTGTCACTGGTAAGCCCATCAGTCAAGGTGGTATCCATGGGCGTATCTCTGCCACTGGTCGTGGTGTCTTCCATGGAATTGAAAACTTCATCAATGAGGCTTCTTACATGAGCCTTTTGGGAATGACTCCAGGATTTGCAGATAAAACATTTGTTGTTCAGGTAATTGTTTTTCTTTCACTTTAGTTAAATAAAAATTGGAAGCATTTGTTTCAGAATATTTTCAGAAATGTTACTTTTCATCCAAAATAGATCGTATGCAAAATTTTGCCACAAAACAAAATTCAACTGGGATTAGAGAGAGAAGTACTTTTGATATACTGTAATAGCTTTTATAAAGCCAGTTGTCCTAATGCTAAGTGTATACTTTTTATATGAACTGAGGGACCCAGTTCCTTCACTGCTTAATGGTAAGGACTGGTTTAGATGTCCTTGCTATTCATTGAATGTTCCCAATCTTCTCTTCCCCATACTCTAACCCAAGCTTTGTATCCAAAAATAACAAGCACCTTTTAAGCAGGAGTCTAAAAAGTTTACTAATTAATGAGATTGAGCAAATAAAAAATAATTCATTATTAAAACTGTGATAAATCTCTAATAGTGTTTTTATCGGAGCATCAGGGGCATAATCATAACTGTTATCCCTTTATTCAGCTAGGGAGTAATTGTTATCTGGAATAATGAGGATAATAGGCCCTAATAATTAGACATTGTCCCCTTGGTTATGTAATAAAAAGAAAAATGTGGCCCACATGCCCTGTTAGAAGAAGCACACATTATGAACTTGATTATCTGGGATGAATGAATGAATACATGCGATGTTACAGGGAAGTGAGCTGTCCAGGGGCTGCTTTGGAAGGGATCTGGAGCCCCTGTCATTTCACTCCAACCTCCTCCTCTAAGGGGTTTCTGTCCTCAGGGGTACCCAACCTAACAGGGGCCATGAAATACTGCACTTTTAATTACTCGCTTTTAAACTTTGGAATAATAAAGATGTTACCCTTCTCTCCAGTTTTGTCTGTGTATATGCATATGCATCAGCATGTAAAACAAAAAACAAAAGATTTTACTTGATTTGTGTTTAGCTGACAGCTTACTTTACCAGCTGTGTGACAGCTGGTGAACTATTTATTCAGTGTCTCTGTTTCTTCATCTCTACAATGGAGATGCTATCTGATATTGTTGGAGGTGGCTGTGAGGAACAAATGAACACTAAGTGAGAAGACCTGGCCTGGAATTCTGGCTCTGTCATGCGCTTTGTGTATGACCCTGGGCCAGTCCCTTTACCAATATTCTCCTCTGTATATATTCTGGTGTGCTTTCATTATAAGCCAAAAGGGCATGCCTAAGTCTTCCCTTGTCATATTCAAAAGACCCTGAATGGTCAGGCTTTGTATCCTACTGTTATTTGCTTTTGAGGTAGGAGCCAAATCTTGTCAGAGTTATGGGCAGTGGCATTGAAACGTGCTTCCAGAAAGGTGTATCTTGGCAAAATCGCCTCTCCAGCTGGAAGTGAATTCTCATTATGCTTTTAGGTGGACATGCAGTAGGACTGCAGGTCCTTATCAGATATCAGCTCTAAGGCAGGGGCTGTGTAAATGTCTGTGGGCATGTGTACATGTGTGTCATGAGCTGTTCTTTCTTAACAGGGATTTGGTAATGTAGGCCTCCATTCAATGAGATACTTACATCGTTTTGGTGCTAAATGTGTTGGTGTTGGCGAATTTGAAGGTGCCATATGGAATAAAGATGGCCTTGACCCCAAGGAGCTAGAGGATTATAAGCTGGTATGTCATCCTTGGGAATGGTCTGCAAAGTCTCTGAAAGGTTTTTCTGTCTACATAAATTTGCTTTTACAGGAATTCGTTTTACTTAGAATGTCCTTTACAGGCTCTTACCACTAATTATAGAGAAAGGCTCAAGCATTGCAGTTGCATAGAGACTCATTTTTAAGTTACTGGGAGTGAGTAGAGGGCCTTTACATTAATTATGGTAAACTTGTAATGCAGCTGTTCATTCTCTTTTCCAACAACAGCAACATGGAACAATTATTGGCTTCCCCAAGGCAAAGCCCTATGAGGGAAGCATTTTGGAAGCAGATTGTGACATCCTTATCCCTGCTGCCAGTGAGAAACAGCTGACTAAGGCCAATGCCCCCAAAATCAAAGCAAAGGTGAGACTGCCCATATCCCCCATCTTTTTAGCAGTAGGAAATTACAGGTGTGGGATGTCGATTTATTTGGGTAAGCTGGCTTTCCCTCTCCTTTTCTATTCTTTGCTATAAAGGATAACTCTGGATTGGTATGGGGAGGGATGTGATGACATAAAAACAATTTATGAATTAGGACTTTTTTAAAGGAAATAAAATCCTATATTAAACCTCCCACTTCCTCTACCCCTCACCCCCCCCACAAACAAACCAAAAGCTTGAATTGGACATTATCAACATGGACTAAAATTATTAATGGCAAAAAAATAAATTTATTAATGGTTTCATGAAGGGTCCCTTCTTAGAAGGTAAGAATATTGAACAGGGCCTTACAAAAGGCAGCCTGAAGATTGTAAGCTTTGTGAACAAGGACCCTATTTTTACTTTTTAGTCATTTAAAAGAAGAGTAGGAGCTGAATGACGCTCCCTCTTTGGTCAGATATCTTTGTGTGACATTTGTCCCCTGACTCTCCTTTTTAGATCATTGCTGAAGGTGCCAATGGACCCACAACCCCAGAGGCCGACAAGATTTTCCTGGAGAGGAATATCCTGGTTGTGCCTGTAAGTTATCGTCGTCATCGTCGTCTCCTTGTTCTTGTTTTTAATTGATTTCTAGCACTTTTACAAATAGTGCAGGAGGAAGATTCGCAAACAAAGTTGGTAGGATTATGGTTAGTACAAGCCTTCCTTTTAGCTTTTAAAACTCCACCTTAAGGTTGTTAGAAATTGTCGTGCATTGTCAAGGTAGGTTAGATTTTCCTTCAGTTTCTTCAACTGTAAGATGAAGGAGCTCAGGGACTGGTCCTGTCATGATCTGACATAACCCTTGACTTCCATGCTTAGAACCAGGATCCAAGGAGGTCTTTTAATCTGGCTTCTCTGGTGGGGATGGAAGCTGTCTTTGTACCAAGTGTTTCAGTGGAACAGTGGTAAGAAGCATCACTATCACAAGGCTAGAATACATCGACACCTGCCAACTAGAGGAGAAAGCCATGGCAGTTTCCATTGTCAGATTTTAGGACGTGAGGTGGAATGTTGGGATTTTTAGAGATTGTGCTACCAAAAATTTAAAACTTGTTTACAAATGGTGGTAGATCTGTCCCTTCAGCTTCAAATTCTCCTGCCACCTGCCCATATTCATTGTGACTGTTCTGTACACCCAGATAAATTGCTGATGCTTCATATGTGGTGTATTTTTGTGCCTAGGATCTCTTCTTGAATGCTGGAGGTGTGACAGTGTCTTACTTTGAATGGCTGAAAAATCTCAACCACGTCAGCTATGGCCGTCTGACCTTCAAATACGAAAGGGATTCTAACTACCACCTCCTCAGTAAGTGCTAAGGAGGCTTAAGGCCGATTAGAGGATCATTAGAACAGCAATGGAGATTATCTTTGGGCTTTTCACGTTTACTTTTCATAAAACTGGAAAATTTTAGTTTGAGGGGGAAAAATCATAATAAAAGTTTTCTCTTGACATGGACCCATGAGGAAGAAGACTGGGTAAATGATATTAAATACATGATTTCTGCTGTGGAAGAGCACAGCCTGAGGGATCGCTGTTCTTGGAACAAAAACTGGACTTTTGGCTTTGGCCTTTCCTTGTTTTGAGCCAATGCCTTCTGCCAAGCTCCTTTGAAGTTCACTTAAAGACTAAACTTTAGAGTTAATTGTGGAGATTTCTCATTAGGCTGAAATAAGACAAGATCTCCATTTGAACTGAGTGCGTCTTCAATGAACACCGTTGGTCCTTCTGAAGATAGTTCTAAGAATAGGGATTTGCTGTTACTTTGTCACACTTGCTGTTTGTATGAAAAGTTTTTCACTTGTTTCCATTGACCCTTCCCACTTGGCATTTTCTTTAACAAACTGTACTTGGCTAAGATACCTTTGGTGTAATGGGTTTTATGGGAAAAAACAATAACCTAAGTTCACATTCGAATAGAAACTTTGACAAAATGTTAAAAGTCTTCTTTCTAATTCAATATTAAGTGGGATAGATAGGAGATCAGAAAATAATCATATGGTTAAGAACTTTGCATTTCCATGTTGGTTTTTAATGTCCTTGTCCGCTTTTCTCCCATTTCTCTCTATTCCTCTTTCTTCTTGACTTCCTTTTATTCCTCAGTGTCTGTTCAAGAAAGTTTAGAAAGAAAGTTTGGCAAGCATGGTGGTGCTATTCCAGTTGTACCCACAGCAGAATTCCAGGACAGGATATCAGTAAGTAACTTTAGCAGGATCATCTTTTTTTGCATTGATTATTCTTGGTATCCAGCGAACTGGAGTTGATTTGAGTTTTTACCTTCTAGATTAATTAAGGTGATAATAACTTTAATATACTCATTTTACACCTGCTATTAATTTATTTGTATGATCATTGCAAATCACTACCCCCTGAGCCTGAGCTCCGAAAGTGGCAGGACTGACTTTAAGATGGTATAAAATGGACATGGAGCCTAATAACAGCTTCTCCTCTGGTCATAGATTAAATGGGGGGGCAGCTAGGTGGCCCAGTGGATAGAGCACCGGCCCTGGAGTCAGGAATACCTGAGTTCAAATCCAGCCTCAGACACTTAACACTTACTAGCTGTGTGACCCTGGGCAAGTCACTTAACCCCAATTGCCTCAATAAAAAAAAAAGAGAGAGAGAGAGAGATTAAATGGCAGAGCTGAATCACTGAACCTGGTGTCACAAGGCCTTGGGCCAAGTCATCCTTCTGCCACTTGCACCAAACCATGTATCCAGAAAGCGCTTCCAAACCTCGGTTTTCTCCCCTGTGAAATGAGGCTAACAGTTACCTTCCCTCCATAATTTAGTTATGGGGTCATTGAAGCTCTGCCAATAAGATACATCGTTGTGGGAACCCTTCCACTCCCCTTGTCCCTTGTTAGACTGACCTATCACTGCCCCATCACTTGTAAAGCACAACCTCATGTGTGTTGTTACAGAATCACCGTGTCATGTAGTGAGAGATGCCTTCATTCTGCATGTGCTTATTGGTGCCACAGCTCATTTATAATAGCATTTTCCTTTTGATAGTGTAGAGAGTTGTGGTATTGCCCTTGACATACTTGTGAGTGCCCAGATTTCAGTCATGGCTATTCCTTCTTTGTTTTCCAACCAGAAACACTCACTTGATTAAAAACATGCCTTTGCAGCACTTGATTAAAAACATGCCTTTGCAGCAGTTTTTTATTATTCTCATCACCAAGTGTTGAGTCATCCAGTTGTTCTAGCGAACTTCCAGGTGAATGTGGTGATTTTTAATTGGCAGCAGGGAAGCAAAGGGGGTGGCAAAAGCACAGTCTCACTAAATTCCTTTTCTGTCTTTGTAGGGAGCGTCTGAGAAGGACATTGTGCACTCCGGGTTAGCATATACTATGGAGCGTTCTGCCCGGGTATGTATGCAGAATGAAATGCTGCTTTGTTTTCCTCCAGCTGTGTCAAAGATAGCTCATGAACTTCAATAATATCAAGTTTAGCTTCTACTATGTACAGGTCCTACACATTTTTTATCTTGGGCATTGAAATGATTTTGTTCCAGAGCCAGAGCACATGTACCAGATGTGGAAGGAACTGGTCACACCCTCTGGGCGATGAGGATTCTAGAGTCTCGATTCTGATGGTTCTAGGCAAAGGAGGTTGAAACATGAGGAAACGCATTAGTTCTTAGATCAGCTTAACTTTGACAAAGCAAAGAAGCAAAATGGTAACAGTTGGGAGGTGGGGGTGGAGAGTGGCATGGAGCATTTGTCCAGGCTTCTGTTAAATACTTGTTTTCTGTAGTTTTCTCTTTTTGGTCTAAATGAGAATATCCACATCAAAATGCCTTCCATGGATGCTTAAATGTAGTAGAAATGTATGTGGGAACATCTCCGAGTCTAGTTTTCATATTTAGGTAGAATTTAGTCATTTGCATTATGGGGCCAGGTAGGTGGCACGGTGGACAAGTCCCGGGCCTAGAGTCAAGAAGATTCATCTTCCTGAGTTCAAATCTGACCTCAGACACTTACACTAGCTGTGTGACCCTGAGCAAGTCACTTCACCCTGTCTGCCTCAGCTTCCTCATTGTAAAATGAGCTGAAGAGGAAATGGCAAACCAGTATGTTTGACATGAAAACTTTAATTAGGATCACAGAATCAGAACGACTTAACAACATTATCCATAGATTTTAGACTGTGATTGTGTGAAGCTGTTGTTGAGGTTGAATAGCAACAGGCTGGTGTGTTTCCTATTTGCTATATGATGTGGCAAATGAGTAAGTGGCAAAATTGCCTATTTTGACACATTTTCCACTCTACATTTCAGCAAATTATGCGCACTGCCATGAAGTATAACCTGGGGCTGGACTTGAGAACCGCCGCTTATGTCAATGCGATTGAGAAGATCTTCAAAGTGTACAATGAAGCCGGTTTGACCATCACATAAGCGAGTCATCCTTGTTGGCTCTCATGGCATTCTCCTTGCCACCTCCTGTTCTACACCCTCTTCCAGCCTATCACAAGTTTACATGTAACCACAGAAATACCTTTTCCCTCATGATTTACTGTAGTGGACACTTCCCGACCAGGTTCAGTCCAAATTAGTCTTTATTTTTTTTTTTTTAACTCAGACTAGGTATATGCAGACTCGTGGGTCTAACGCTAACTAGTTCGCTCAGTTGAGGGCCATTTGGTGTATTTTGCTGCTCAATAAAATGCCTCCTCTGTACAGGCATACATAGAGCCTTGTTCCTGAGGCTGCCTCCCCACCTCAGGAGTCACCTACTACAGCAGGCGAGCATCCGGTGGCCCAGGTTAGCGGTCAGCTCACTCCCTCTGCTTGCTCATTGCAGTTTGGGTGAATGCTGTAATTTGCTTGAGACTTTCCAGAGGGCCTTATTGTGACCAGTATTCTGTCACTGTCAGAAGATAGAATGGCCGTCCTGCAGGGAGTTAGATTTGTTACATTACATCAGCAAAATACCTCCATTTGACTTGTTGCAGAATTATAGGCTGTTTCTCTTTAGTCAACGTTTTCCTCCCTTTTTAATAAAAAAAAAAAACATGCTGCTGTAATAGAATTGCCTTTAATCATTTATCAGACCTAACCTTGACTCAGTGAGAGGCCTATAAATGTGGATGAAAGAAGCTATTATTTTTATAACCTGAAAAACAACAGTATCATTTCTAGTTTTATCAACTGTGTACATTTATCCAGCAAAAATTAAAATCCAATTCATAATAGTCAAGTTTTCCTTTTTCACTTGACCAATGAATGGGGCTTATTTTTCCTTTAACATTTAAAAATATTCTGAACTGTGCTAAATATAATCCTGACATAGTCCAACAAATTTAATAACCTCTTAATCATAATAAAAATTGGGTTTTTTGGTTTGTTTTGCTTTGGGATCTGATCAGATTATTAGGTATTATGATGCCTCATTGAAAAAATGAATTAAAATATGAAGTCTAACCAGAAACAATTTTGGCCTTGTCATTTGGACCCTGGCTGGCGGCTTATAAACATCGGCCAATTACTTAGTCTCTGGAAGTCTTTGTATTTTCTCTTTATTTGAAGACCTCACATTCTGAATAGAATCAAGCCTAACAAAGTGGACCTTGACACAAAATTGGATCAAATCTGGTCTTTTTGTTTTGTTCTGGACAAGTTCACTGCTTGGGGGTTATTTGAGGAAGGCCTTTTGTCTAGAGTCCAAGTGAAGTGCCAGATATTATTTATATAGTAAAAGAATTCTCCATCTCCCTTTTAAAGAAAAAAAATCTGAAATTTCATGGTTTTTTTCTTCTAACTACTTTGTAACTGCATGACTTAATAGGTTGATAAAAGCAGTTATTAAAAGTCCATCTTTTTTCAAACCTACTGTTTCTTTTCTGTGTTTTTTTTTTTTTTTACATTTCATATCTAATTGTATATTTTGGTACATTCAGATGATATATTTTCATCCTGAGGCCAGCTCGATGTCTGGTGAGGAAACCCTGGAAACCCACAATTGTGAGAAGGCCCAGCCTCACTGCTCCCCTCTTCAGCACTGGCTTATCCTCTTGGGCTTCCACACTTCCTTTCCCCTCCTCCTTCCTTGGTGGTGCCCCCACCCCTTAGGTGCTGCCCATCTCCCTGACTTCATTTCTCAATGATTAGCTTACTTCACAGCAAACCCTGGCTGGCATTGTACACACGCTATTCCCCATCCCCCACTCTATTGTTCCCAGTCCCTACAATATTCCATTTTTGATCTACCTAACCCTTCCACTGTACTCCCTGGCATTTTTCTCCAGCTACCATGCTTCAGCTGCTGTCTTCCCCCCTAGGGGCTTTATTTTCCCATTGATGAAGTACTTCTGAAACCCCGTGCCCTGGCTTGGGTACCTTCTCTCTCTCACACACACACACATACACACACACACACACACACACACACACACCGCCTCCCCTTCCATATCAGCTCCCTTTTTATCTTTGTCTTTCCTCATTAGAAGGTAAATTTTAAGTTCATTGAGAGCAGGGATTGTCTTCCTTTTTGCTCGGCCTGGCAGCCATAGCAAGAGGTAAATAAGTGCTGCTTTATCTGACCTAGGCTCGCTGAGACTGGACTCCCTGACGACAAGATGGCATCCTTGGCCACCATTTCCAGCACTGCTTACACTTTCCCTCATAGCCTTCTAGTCACTGATAGTGGTGAGGGAGGTCCTACTCTTACCTTGCTTTTACTACTTCTAGGCCCCCCCCCTTTTCCTCCTTTGGGATTCTGGTATCTATTATCTATCTCCAGACCTAGGACACTTTTGTCAGTGCCCGCCTCCCAAGAGAAGACTTCAACAATGTTGGTACTCCCTGACTTCACAGCTCCTCAACTTATTTCTCATGACCTACTCCCACCCCACCTCGAAGATAATCATACCTTAGATCTTGCAATTACTCAAACACTCCACTCCATATTTGTGAACTCTGGAATCCCTTTATCAGATTTTTTAAAATGATAACCTTGGGGCAGCTATGTGGCACAGTGGATAGAGCACCGGCCCTGGAGTCAGGAGGACCTGAGTTCAAATCCAGCCTCAGATACTTAACACTTACTAGCTGTGTGACCCTAGGCAAGTCACTTAACCCCAATTGCCTTACCCCCCCCCCAAAAAAAAATGATAATCTTTCCCTCTGCCTTATGGTCCCTAACTCCCCATTATGATCTCCCATCCCTCACCCCTTGGTTCTCCTCAGGCCATCACCCCCATACTGGCTATGCTGTCATCCTTAACCCACTGGTCAAGCAGTTAAATTCCATACTGTCTCACTCTTGAGCCACCTGCTGTAACAAAGATATTGCCCTGACAAGCCCTAGCCTTGGATTATTCCCACCACCCAACTTTTCTACTCATCTGCTACAGAAATCACAAAACCATGATGGACTTGGTTGTACTTCAAATTTGTTGACATAAGACTCAATAATCAGGTCCCTTAACCTCCTCCTCTCTCCTCAATTCTGGGGCCTAGCTTTAGGATCTTACTATTCAACTAATTCAGCATAAATCCCTCTCTTCAGAGTTAAGATCTAAATGCCAGATATAATGGCCTTTTCTAAACCCTCATCCTTTCCTTTTACAGCCCTTGATGCCTTTTATTCTCTAACCTTTCCAGATTTTCACAATATTGCTCATTCTTGGTTCTCTTACCTGTCTGATTCCTCAGTTTCCTTTGATGAATATTCATATAAGTTGTGCTCACTGAAAGGATGTGTCTCCCAAGGCTCTGTCCTGGGCCCTAGTCTTTCTCCAGAATATTTTGCTTGGTGGTCCCATCAGCTCCTATGGATTCAATTAGATCTATGCAGATGATTCTCAGGTCTATTTGTCCAGTCCTGACTTCTGCCCTGACCCCCACTTTATCATCTCCAGCTTCCTTTGGACATTTTAAAGTAGATGTCCTGCAGACATCTAAAACCGAACACGACCAAAACTGAGCTCGTCTTTTTTAGACTTGCCCAGGGTCACACAGCTAGTAAGTGTCAAGTGTCTGAGGCCGGATTTGAACTCAGGTCCTCCTGAATCCAGGGCCGGTGCTTTATCCATTGCGCCACCTAGCCGCCCCTGTCCTGCAGACATCTAAAACCAAACACGACCAAAACTGAGCTCGTCCTTTTTAGACTTGCCCAGGGTCACACAGCTAACAAGTATCAAGTGTTCGAGGCTGGATTAGAACTCAGATCTTCCTGAATCCAGGGCTGGTGCTTTATCCGCTGTGCCACCTAGCTGCTCCCCCTGAGCTTGTCTTTTTTTCAAATATGCCTCTCTTCCTACCTTCCATATTATCGTGCTGTGGTATACCAGTATTCTTCCAGTCACCCAGGCTCACAACCTAGATGTCTTCCTTGGCTTCTCATTGTCCACAGCCAAGCAGTTGCCAAAGCTTGTAGACTTTGCTTTCATGGTTGTTTGTCCTTCTTTCCAAGAAGACCAGCCACTTCATGGCGTGATGACTTGCATGTGAATTGGATTTAATTGAGGCAGAGTTGCACAAAGTCATCAACCTCACTCTTCAGTCACTGAAGTCAATTGACAGGACAAAAGTCAAAACAACTGGTGATGGCTCAGGATGCAACGGATGGCCTTGGTGTCTTTGATGTCTGACCAAGCTCTAAGTGCTCCACATGCCTTCGTGGCTGTTGGAACAAATCGTTCTCATCCGCATGTCCCCTACAAACCTCTTCCCTCCCGATGCTGCCACCAGGCCCTCAACACCTCATGCCTGGACTATTGCAATAGCCTTCTGCCCCTGCCTCAGGCCTTCAACTCAACCATCAGAGTGATCTCCCTAAAACAGAGCTGACCATGCCCCACCCTCACTCTCCCACATTCAATAAATTCCAGCAGCTCCCTATCAGCTCCAGGATCAAATAGAAAGCCCTTCCTGGCCTGGTTTCCTTCAGACTTTCCAGTCTTTTATACCCCTCCCCCAATACATTCTATGATGCAGTAACTCCCCCTTGCTGTTCTTGCACAAGATGCTCCCACTCCTGACTCTTTTGCTGTCTTCCAGGCCTGGAACTCTCCTTCCTTGTCTCTTCCTACTGGCTTCCTTCAAGTCCCAACTAAAACCCCACCTTCTACAAGAAAGTCATTCCCGATCTCCCTTAAACTGGTGCCTTCCCTTTGAGATTACCTCTCATTTAGCCTGTATATATCTTATTTGTACATAGTTGTTTGCATGTTTTCTCTCCCATTAGATTGGAAGCTCCCTGAAGCCAGAGGCTATTTTTTCTTTCCTTTATATAAATCTAAAGCCCTTAATGAATGCTACTTGATTTTTAGTTAGGCCTAGAAACCTGCATTTAGCACCCACATAAATGAATTGCTTCACTCTTTATGTCCTTTATTTACTGAAAAGGATTTATTCTTTGTTTACTAAAAAAGGTTTACTAAAATCCTTTTTAAAGGATTGTCAGAAGATCTTGGTACTATTATATTCTCTCTCCCTTTTCGTTTTGTCAACTATCTCAGTGCTGTCTCCTTTAATTTTATTTTTTTTTAAATATTTATTTATTTATTTTGCGGGGCAGTGGGGGTTAAGTGACTTGCCTAGGGTCACACAGCTAGTAAGTGTCAAGTGTCTGAGGCCGGATTTGAACTCAGGAACTCCTGAATCCAGGGCCGGTGCTTTATCCACTGCACCACCTAGCTGCCCCCTCCCCTTTAATTTTATTATCCAGCACTAACATCTCTTTTTGGAGAAAGATATGTCATGGAGGTTGGGTCATTTTTCCAAATAGAATTGGCTTCTTTATCCCTTGGCCATATCATAAAGCAACCACTTCAGAGCAAAGACAGTCACAACTGTATAATCCCTTTAAAAGCTGCTCTAGCTTCTCTAGAAATGTTTGAGGCTCTGAATCACAATAGCGGCTTTTGAGGCAATGACATACACTGCAGTGGTGCATGTTTGTGATGAGTACCAACTACATGAGGGGAGAGAAAGCTTTCGTGCTGGATGAAACAAATTACTGGAGGTAAGGGGGATAACTGGCATGGGATAGGAAGTGGAGAAGCGTGGAGGGTGATGGAAGAATTGGGTAGGTCCTAGCAATGAGATGAAGGGCAGTGAGTAGGAGTGGGAGCTTGGGGTACCAAAGATACAGGATGCATTCAAAAATTCTGGCTCACTTGATCTTTGACATTACAATTTTGATAACACAAAACATTGTCACATCTCTGTTATGGGCCTAGGTACCTCATTTGAATGGCCCTGGATAAATCAAAAGAAACTCCTTGAGAAACTAAAGCAAAGGACAGACACACCTAAAGAGAGCAGCACGGATCCCGATCAAGTAACTCCAGGACCACCACCCTTCATTCCAGTCTCCTTCACCCCTCAGGGAGATAAGATTAGGTGAGGCTGCCGCCTTTGTGGCCTGAGGAGGAAAGAGATGGCTTGAGAGATCCAGAGCCGGCCATCACCCAACTCCCCTCCAGCCACCACCAGTGGGAGATGGTCCTCCCCCAGTAAGGGAACTTTGCACAGTCAGATGATCATCTCATCGGACCACCATCCGTCCTCTATAAAAGTATCTGCCTGTCTTCTGCTAGGGAAGAAAGGTATCTCAGAGAGCCACGCCTCTGTGCCATGCCTTCTCCCCATGAGAAGTCCAAGGATTTCTCTCTTGGTTTCCTTTCCCTAGCCCCTAAATAAACTTATTTTATTCTAATTGGATTTGTGTGCAGGACGGTATAATTCTTTAAAGAGGAATTCCTAAGAACCCCTACCCCTAACCCCATAACAAATCTCCAAGTACATAGGGTTTATGTATATGTGTGTATATGTGTTTATGTGTGTGCTGAGAACTACAATGAATTGCCTGGGGCTGACTGTCTTTGTCATTTCCAGACTCTTGATGGACCTTCTCCCTAGCAACTTATCCCCTCCCAATGTTTCCCCACCTTACTCCCTGGAATTTATGTTATTATGTAAAAAGGGTCCACCTACATTAAGTAGCTTCTATTCATAGTCTGTAGCTCCTATACTTAATTTAGGAGCAGTTCTATTATTTCTTTTGTCAAAGGTTCATTTACATTAAGTAGCTATAGTCACTCTGGAGCTATCTTTTGGTTCCCTTTTTGTTCTGTTACCCCATAAAAACCCTACCCTGTCCTCTGTTCCCATCTTTGGGTATTCCTAGCTTCTGAGCTTTGTGATACCACGATACCATGAGCTATAATTCCTCTGCCCTGATTAAAGACCTTATTTCTCCTATATTGATTGTTTCCTTAATTTCCAGGTTAACAGTGCATATTTTACCAAGGTGTTAGCCTCACTATAAGGTTTTTTTTAGGTTTTTTTTTTTAGTGAGGTAATTGGGGTTAAGTGACTTGCCCAGGGTTACACAGCTAGTAAGTGTCTGAGGCCGGATTTGAACTCAGGTCCTCCTGACTCCAGGGCCAGTGCTCTATCCACTGCGCCACCTAGCTGCCCCCTATAAGTCTTTTCTTAGATCATGTCTAGCTTAGTTCTGAGTGCCATATCTTAGGAGGAATGTTGAGAAGATGTGTATGCAGAGGAAAGTAGGCAGGATGGTAAAAGGCCTTGAGACTGTCATAAACTGTTTAGAAGACATAAGGGAGGGGCATAACTACTTTTTTCAACTATTTAATGGTGTTCATGTAACTGGGAAAATATATAAAAACCATTGTGGGGGAGGTCCATAAGTGTATCAAGAGTCTGGAATTGACAAAGATTGGTTAGCCCCAGGCAATTCACCTGCCTGGGTAGGGGGGACTGGGTGGGGAATCAGTTCTCCATAAATTTTGTAGTTATCAATATATATAATATATACATATATAATTTTCCCCCAAAAAAATCATGTGGATATTGCCTTAGACCTGTTTGACTTGACCCCTCTTTTCCCTCACTCCCAAAAGGACTATGGCTAAATATAATAATGAAAACTGCTGGAAAATGGAATGTACCAATTTGAGGGTGGTATATGTCCCTAGAGGATTTTCTTAATAGGGGGCTGAATAATGGTCCAGAAATTCACGCTTCAAGTAGAAAATGGACTAGATTAAGCTCTGAAGTCTCTTAAATTTCTATGATAAGGGGCAGCTAGATGGCGCAGTGGTAAAGCGACAGCCCGGGATTCAGGAGTACCTGGGTTCAAATCCGACCTCAGACACTTGACACTTACTAGCTGTGTGACTGTGGGCAAGTCACTTAACCCTCATTGCCCTGCAAAAAAAAAAAAATTCTATGATAAACACTTCATTTTTTTTTTATCATTGGCTTGGATATAGTGTTGAATTAATTCTCTAAGTACATTGATATGATTTGATTTCACAATAATTATGCCACCTAGTTTCCAAGAAAGAGATGTCACATTTAGTTGGTTTTATATTTAGTTTCAAAAGAAAATGTAGCAGGTAAAGTTATTTGTTAAACTGATCTTTTTCATTAAAAAAAAAAAAGTATCCAGCATATGGTCCGCTCAACTACAGCCTTTACTACATTGGCTTTAAACCAGGCTGAACAAAGTTTAACGATCTTAACCTTTACCCTTCAAAGCTGCAGCCGATTTTTAAAAGATAATAAATATCCAAACTTATTAGATTTTGAAATAGTAGGGTAGGAAATAAACATTTGATTTAATCAGTAGAGTATTCGGCAATGCCTTCAGCCAATAAGCACGACTACAGGGTATTGACCATCAAAATATCTGAAAGGATTGTGCCTCTAGACTGTGTTCCGGAAGACAGCCTAAGAAAAAGTGCCCTACAGGGAAATGACTCGACTACTTTTGGAGGCACTCAAGGTTAGAAATGTTTATTCTGCTGCATGCTGCCTCGGGCTATGGAGCAAATTAGGGGCTGATGCTAAATTGTATCAGAGTAAGGGAAGTCTACAGTTGATCAACCATGAGGTAAATAGACAGGCTGCTTATTATAACAAAAAAAGACCACATGAACAAGAGACTGATAATAATAGCTAGCATTTATTTGGTGTTTTAAGGTTTGCAAAGCGCTTTAAATATGTTATCTTATTTAATCATCACAACAAGCCTAGGAGGTAAATGCTATTATCCCCATTTAACAGATTAAGGAAACTGAGACCCAGTGCCTTACAGGACTTGCCCAAAGTCACACAAACTAGTGAGTGTCTGAAGTGGGATTTGAACTCATATTTTCTTGATTCTATCCACTGTACCAACCCAGCGAAAGTATTTCCTTTGAAAACACAAGGGGTGAGCCAAGAGGTGACTTGATGTGGCAGGTGCCTTTGGAGTTATGAGACCTTGATTCAAATTTCAGCGCTGTGATTATGTGACTCCAGGTCTTTGTGACCTTGGGCAAGTCACCAGAGGGAGCTCACTGGGCTGTAATCTCCTCACCGTTTTAGCCAAGGTGAGACTAAATCCTCTCCCAAAGTCACTTTGGAGAGTTTAGGCACGTACTCCATGGATCCCACTGTTTGAAGTGTTTTCTTGCAGTCAGAGATCTGAGAGCGGATTTGGCTTTTGGAATCCACCCAAAGTCACGCATATAGGATAGGATATAGTCGATCAAACTGGGTACTGATGGGGTTTTATTTGCTTTCTTGATGAGGAAGGGGGCGGAGAGCTCTGGGGGTTTGGGGGTTGGGTTTTTGACTCCTTAAAAAATACTTTGTCCACACATTAGAATATATGTATGACCTCCTGAGATTTTGGAAGACAATACTCGTTTGGATGGCAAATAAATTGCATCAGCCTCACCTTGTACATTGAACAGAAGCTAACTCGTCAGGTAAGGGATTTTATAAAAAAAATGTAAACACAGGCATTTAGACTGGGCCAAGGCAAAAACTGTTATACGCTTGTTACATCTTGTTACATCGCTCCAAAGTTCTTTTCATTGAGCCCTTAGCAAATCACTACTGATAGAAAAAGCTGGGAACACTATTCTGTGGAAGATGAGTCATCTCATTAATCTTCATTTTTACCAAAGGCTTTTCACAGAAATGCTTATTAACCTGCACGGCATCTGAAAAGGGGAAGAAAGTAGGCCTTCCTGCTAATGCTAATTTGAAACTTGCAGAGATCCTGAAAGGTTAGCAAGTCTGGGAACCAATCGTTTAGGACTTTGGGATTTAGGGAAATTTATATACAGATAGTTATAGAGGAGTAGCCACGCTGAAGAAATGGGAGACCCTTGAATTATTTGCTTCCTACTTTGTCATTTGTCATTCACAACCACCCTTTGAGGGAGGGGGTACAGATATCCCAGATGAGATCCCACAGGTACATTAACTTGACCATGGTTGACATAGCTATTAAGCAGGAGAGCCAGGGCTTAAACCCAGTTTCAATAATTACAAATCCAGTGCTCTTCCCATCCATTACATCGCATTGCCTCCCCACATAGGGCCCGGATCCATTTCCTTGGTGGCATCTTAATTTTTTCTCACCTACAAATAGCTTGGGCTATGTTGTTGTTAAGTCATGTCCAATTTTTTGTGATCCTATTTGGGATTTTCTTGGCAGATACTGGAGTGGTTTGCCATTTCCTTCTCCAACTCATTTACAGATGAAGAAAGTGAGGCAAACTAAGTTAAGCAGTTTGCCCAGGATCACACAGCTAATAAGTGTCTGAGACCAGATTTGAACTCAGGAAGATGTCTTCCTGACTCCCTGCCTGACACTCTATGCACTATGGCTCCACCTGGCTGCTCTTGGGCTGCATAGTCCTTAGCAATGAAAAACTGCTAATAAAAGTCATCAAGTAAATAAGTCTTTACAAGCTAGTGTCATGGGGTGCAGAGCACCCCAGAATTTCTCTGGGGCACACCGAGGAATCTTCTCCTTGAGAAACTAAACCAGAGGACAGATAAGGCCTAGAGGAACCAAATTGGACTGAGCTAGCTTGGGATTCCTACCCTTCATTCCGGTCTCCCTTATCCTGGGGAGATAAGTTTGGGTGTGGCTTCGGCCTTTGTGTTCTGAGGAGGGATCCATAGCCACCCCTCACCCAATTCCTTTAGTCACTACCAGTGGGGGATGGTCCTCCACTGCTCACCCAATTCCCCCAGCTACCACCAGTGGGGGATGGTCCTCTCTCACTAAAGGAACTTTTCACGGGCAGATGGTCCACCCCCATCAGTCATCTATAAAAGTACCTTCCGGTCTCCTGTTCGAGGAGATTTGGTACCTCTGAGCCATGTGCTTTATGCCAAATCTCCCCATGAAAAGTCCAAGGATTTCTTTCATGGTTTCCCTCCCCCCACCCTTCCCTTCCCTTGCTCCTAAATAAACTATCACCTTGTTCTAACTAAGTTTTGTGTGCAAGAGGGTGTAATTCTTTAAAGAGGAATTCCCAAGAACCCCAACCCGTACCCCATTTTTCCACTATATCACTAGTTTTCCTCTACAAGTGTAGGAAGGTAGAGAGGAAAGGTTTCCTATCACTTATCTTCCTATTCCTCTGGTGTATTTGATGGGCAATAGGGAAATTCAAATTCTCTAATAATCACCTAGCATTTATAGCACTTTAATTTTGCAAAGTACAAACCTATTGATATGGGGGGAAGTGGGGTATGGGTTAGATCAGGGGTTGGGGTTCTTGGGGATCCCTCTTTAAAGAATTACACCCTCTTGCACACAAAACTTAGTTAGAATAAGGTGGTAGTTTATTTAGGAGCAAGGGAAGGGGAGGGAAACCATGAAAGAAATCCTTGGACTTTTCATGGGGAGATTGGCACAAAGCACATGGCTCAGAGGTACCAAATCTTGAACAGGAGACTGGAAAGTACTTTTATAGAGTCCTGATGGGGGTGGACCATTTGCCTGTGGAAAGTTCCTTTAGTGAGGGTGGACCATCCCCCGCTGGTAGTGACTAGAGGAATTGGGTGAGGGGTGGCTACAGATCCCTCTTCAGAACACAAAGGCCACAGCCACACCCAAATTTATCTCCCCAGGGTAAGGGAGACCAGAATGAAGGGTAGGAATCCCAAACTAGCTCAGTCCAGTTTGGTTCAGTTTATCTCTCCAGGCGTTATCTGTCCTCTGGTTTAGTTTCTCTAGGAGAAAGTTCCTTGATGTGCCCCAGAGAACTTCTGGGGTGCTCTGCACCCCATGACATTCCCCACTTCTTTATATATAAGGAAAGGGGATGAAGATTCTTCTGAAACCGCTTCATGCTGACCGGGGGGTCGAAGAAATCACGGCGCAAGGGAGGGGGAGAGAAGTGGAGAAGGCCTGGAATGCTCGGAGTTGTGAGGGGCCCAGAGAGTCCAGAGGCAACACGTAGGCAGTGTCATGAATCCTTGAGCCTAGATGGAACAGACTTAAACAAAAAAATTAAAACTGACCAGAGCAAAAAGGAAAAGGGACTTTATCAGATCAGGAGTCAAGTGGGACCTTTTGGCAGAACAGGGTGTGGCCGGCTTTACCGGAGTTAAGTAATCAAATCAAGCCTAATTCTGTGATAGGCAGTGTCTGTCTACATTTACGGTCCTTTTATCCCATCCCCACTTTGTGCCTTGATTGCATGCTAGGACCTGAACCAAAGAGTAAGACAGAGGTCGCCCCAAAACCATTCCTAGGCTTGCCTCCTATGTCCAGCTTGGCCATGGGCCTGACAAGGTGCTGGCCAGGAGAGCAAGCTGCAGAGCCCTGGATTTTTGCTAAGCCGATCTCTTGGGTGCTGCCCTGGGGACAAAGAGGTAGGAGGGCAGGCCTCACCTTCGTGAGGCTTCCCCCACTTCTGTGTCCCAGTTTACTGCAGCTGCCAGAATCTCGGCCAGCCGGAGTTCTGCTGGTAGCAGATGTGGTGATGGCTGCTGCTTGGTCTATGGAGCGGGCATGAGCCATCCTTTCTCTCTCTTTGGCTACGGCAAGGTCCCTGTTATTAAAAATCTTTTTTTTTTTTTTTTTAGTGAGGCAATTGGGGTTAAGTGACTTGCCCAGGGTCACACAGCTAGTGAGTGTTAAGTGTTTGAGGCCGGATTTGAACCCAGGTACTCCTGACTCCAGGGCCGGTGCTCTATCCACTGCGCCACCTAGCTGCCCCCCTGTTATTAAAAATCTTAAAAACAACGTCAAGGAGTTCTGAGGATGGGATCTGGGGACCCCAGTCTAACTTCTGGAGCTCTCTCCTAATGTCAGGAGCAGACTGGCTGATAAAATGAATATTGAGGACAGTTATTCCTACATCTCTTTGGGGGTCTAGGTTGGTATATTTCTTCAGAGAGTCCGCTAAGCAGCTCTTGAAGACAGCAGGCTTTTCATCAGACCCCTGTGTTATCTCCCTCACCTTTCCATAATTGACTTGTTTCTTAACCCCCCTTCTCATTCCCTCAACCAGGCAGGTGACCATGTGATTTCTATGAGCTCTCTCTTCCCTGTTCTCATAGTTCCATCTCGGTTCTATGACCGGGACAGCTGTAAATCCAGGGACTCCAACCCAATTTCCAACCTGCGAGTGTTCATCCCCAACTTGTACCGCCAGATCCCAAATTTGTTTTTTCTCGTCAGGGGTACAACAGCTGGCAAGAATAATTTGCAAATCAGTCCAGGAAAGGTCAAACTCCAGTGTCACAGACTTAAAGCCATCTATGAACTTTGTGGGGTTCTCTGAGTAACTCCCCAATTTCTCTTTAATCTGAGATAACCTGCTTATAGAAAAAGAGGCATGCCTTAATGTTGTGCCCTTCCCAATGGGAAATTCCCTTAATGGAAGTAGGGAAGCAGTGGGAGACGCGGGTAAGGACCTGGGTTGGGGAGATAGCTCAGGTGGAGACAGAGGATTGGGCGCAGGGCCCAGTGGGGGAGGGGTGACAGCCTTTGGCTGTGGAGTAGGTGGGAGAGGGGAAACAGTCTTTGGCTGCAGCGTGGGTGGAGATGGGGAAAGGGAGATAGCCTTAGGTGACTGCAGATTAGGTAAAGCAGATGGGGTCCGCTGAATGGAAAAAACAGGAGAAATGGGAACATATTGGAGTTCCCCCAGATTGTAAATGGAATAGAGCAGGATAGAAGGAGACTGATATCCACTCCCCGTGTGGCACAGGGAATTGGTTCTGAGATCAGCCGGTGGGCAAGGAGAGGTCTCAGTCATAGAGTGATATGACTGTGGTTGACCCATAGGTATGGAAGCAGGCAGGGAAGGAGTGGAACGAGAAACAGGTAGGGAATGAGTTTGAGGGGACCTCGTCCTTTCCCTTTGACTTCTGGCTTAAACTCATAAAAGCCGATATGTATGGAATCTCTGTCCATCTCCCTTCACGCTTGCAAAACTTGTCCAATTGCAAAATGGTATTATAATTAAGGGTGCCGTGTACAGGCCAATTTCCTTCACTTCCTAGAGGATAATGTGGCCATAAATTGTTACAAAAATGTATCATACATCTCTTTCTCAGGTTTTTAAGTTCCAGTCTAGTCCAATCTCTTAGAATGCACTCCAGAGGTGAATTTTTCGGAACACTCCCTTTCTGTCCCATAACTACTGTCTAAGGAGAATAGTCTGAACCAAGAGCAGAGAACTGGTAAGGGATAGACACATAAGCATAAATGTTCTTACCCAGAAACGTGTAGTCTGAGGGTCTAAGCGTGGTTCGGACATCTAGGAGTCCCAGGCTGCTCTCTGCTGTAGTGCAGACACCAACCGTCTCTACCTCTCTGTGACTCAAACGGGAGGTTGAGTCCGGTGGGAGAGAGAGAAGGAGAAACCCAGAAGGTAGGGCCCTACCTCCAGGTTTTGTGTGCCAAGCGTGGACCAGACGTCTGTTTGAGCTTTCGGGGAGGGAGGGAGACTCAGGCTGCCCTCCGCTGCCACGTGTGAAAGCTGATCCTCTCTCTACCTCTCTGTGACTCAAACGGGAGGTTGAGTCAGGCGGGAGAGGGAGAAAGGAAACCCAGAAGGGAGGTTCCCGCCCCCCAGTTTTGTGTACTAAGAGGAAAGAGGAAATTCCCGTGTCCCTGTTCGGGGCCAAAGGATATGGTGGGAAATGGGGTATGAGTTAGATCAGGGGTTGGGGTTCTTAGGAATTCCTAAGGGGGTGGCTATGGATCCCTCTTCAGAACACAAAGGGCACAGCCACACCCAAATTTATCTCCCCAGGGTAAGGGAGACCAAAATGAAGGGTAGGAATCAAGCTCAGTCCGATTTGGTTCAGCTTATCTCTCTAGGCGTATCTGTCCTCTGGTTTAGTTTCTCAAGGAGAAGTTTCCTTGATGTGCTCCAGAGAACTTCTGGGGTGCTCTGCACCCCATGACACTATGATCATATTTGCTTCTCACAACAACCCTGAGAGGTGGAATCTATTATCATATTCCCATTTTACAGATGAGGAAACTGAGAAAGAAAGTGTTATGGGCCTGGGGTACCTCAGAAGTTTTCTGGGGGAAATCAAGGAACCTTCTTGAGAAACTAAACCAAAGGACAGACACACTGAAAGAGATGAGTGGCACTGGATCTGAACTGAGATAACTCCAGGACCACTGGTCCAGAATCCCCCAAGATTAAGATTAGGTGTGGCTGCTGCCTTTGTGGGATGAGGGGAACAAAGATGGCTTGCGATATCAGAACTGCCTCTCACCCAACTTCCCCCAGCCACCAGCAGTGGGGGATGGTCCTCCCCCAATTAGGGAACTCTCTCCAGTCAGATATTCACCCCATGGTCTTCTTTTTTTTTTTTTGCAGGGCAATGAGGGTTAAGTGACTTGCCCAGGGTCACACAGCTAGTAAGTGTCAAGTGTCTGAGGCCAGATTTGAACTCAGGTCCTCCTGACTCCAGGGCCAGTGCTTTACCACTGCGCCATCTAGCTGCCCCCCATGGTCTTCTATAAAAGAATTTGCCTGTCTCCTGCTGGAGGAGATAGGTATCTCAGGGAGTCACGCCTCTGTGCCACGCCTTCTCTCCATGAGAAGTCCAAAGACCCTCTTGGTTTCCTTTCCCTAGCACCTAAATAAACTATTATTTTGCTCTAATTGGATTTGTGTGCAAGAGGGTGTAATTCTTTAAAGAGGAATTCCTAAGAAGCCCTACCCCAACCTCCCACCTATTTACCCCATAACAGAAAGGTTAAGTGACTTGCTTGGCATCACAGCTGATAAGTGTCTGAGGTTAGAGTCTTCCTGACTCCAAGTCCTGCACTCTATCCACTATACTACCTCAGAATTAGGGTTAGGCTATAATCCACCGCCTAGCAGATTATTTTGAAATAATACCAGAATCTGCCAATAGGAATGGTTTTAAAGAAGACCTTAGGCAATATGAGCCAAAATATAATCAATACCTCAGGTCTCCTTCAAACATTGGGGTACTGGTGGCTGATTGCCTAGTTTGTATGTTGGAGTTGAAAATGTTTTAATAAATATTTAACATCTATGCTAAAAATCCCCAGTGAGACATGGGAAAAATGGAGATAGCCAAATCCATAGGATCACAGATTTATAGCTCAAATGGACCTCAGAGGCCATCTAGCCCCTTTCATTTTATATATGAGGATGCATGAATATAGGAAGGGAAGGGACTTGCCCAAGGTCACAAATTTAGTAGTAGCATAAATATTTGAACCAGGTCCTCTTGATACAAATCCAGTGCTTTTCCCACTATACCATGAATTGCTCAGTTGTTTTGGCGAATTGAATCGTTTAGGGGGGAAAAGACTCTCTTAATTTCTTTACCAATAGTAAATAATGAAACCAGTACCAAAAATGGAAGTCACATGGCTTTTTATTGTGCTCAGGCTATGATGGCCATGCTGATTATTGTCCAAGATTGTTCAATCCCTCAGCGGCATGAGTTATTGTGTCGGTCACTTTGTTGGTCACCTCTTTTACAGCTTTTTCTTCAGCTTCCTTTACAGCTTTCACGACATTTTTGATGACTTTTGAGGAAAAAGAGAAGATGGTTTGAGTAAATGAATATTGTTCAGCCTCTTATTTGTAGTGTGGCATAAAACCTGGTAGGTCCCTATGAATTATACCATACAAATTGCTGTTACTCTGAAATGATGCTGTTAACTTAATGTTTTTTGTTTGTTCGTTTGTTTCTTTTTTACCAAATAGAAAGAACATAAGGAACAGCAATGGGAAGCCAACACTTATTCCTTGTCCTAGCAAACAAAGCCCTTCCACTTAGTCTTATGGTGTCCCATAAGTAATTAACTTATATATGCTGCCTATCTCTCCAGTGCATTTGTTTGTTTCTTTATTTATTGCTGATTGATTTTTCAAAGTAAAATGTTCTCTGGCTATAAGTAAACTTAGACAATCTCAATGATATGGGTAACAAGTAAATAATAATTATGCCAAAAGAAAGAATGGTGCCATTGATGAGAAAAGAAAATATTTGACTTTGTGAATCCACTTCAGCCATACCACCTCATATTTATTTGTCTTTGCTTATCCCTAAAATCTCTAGTTTAGAATTTCTCATACCTTCTCCACCAGCCTCCTTGGCATTTTCCACCACTTCCTTGACCACTTCTCCAGCTACATTGACTAGAAAGAAGAGAGAGCATAAAACAGAAATAAGAGGTCCAAAATTCCTACAACTTTGTATAACCCTAAACTAATAAATTATAATATATCAAATACTATATAATACAATGTAATATAAATAAGTAACTGCCCAGAAAAAGATTTTTATTGGCCTTTTGTTTCCAACTCTAATTTCAGACTAATTCAATGTGATTAGTTCACAAATGAGTCCATTTATTGCAAAAGTAAATACGTCAACAAATGTTTATTAAGTATCTACTGTGTGTCCGACACTATGCTAAGTGATGGGGATACAAAGAGGGGCAAAGGATAGACCCTCTTGGAGCTCATCATGCAAATAGCTACATACAAACAACATCTATACAGTATATATACATATGTTTATGTATGCACATGTACACAGGATAAATTAATACAAATATATACAGGATAAATTGAAAGTAATCACCACAAGGTATGAGGATTGAGGAGGATGTGAAAAAGTTTCTTGTAGAAGGTGGGCTTTTAACTAAAACTTGAAGGAAGCCAGTGAGAAACTAGGCAATAGAGATGACAAGGGAAAAATTCCAGGCATGGGGGACAGCCAGCCAGTGGAAATGCTGTCATAGTCAGGCGATAGAAGGAGGCCAGTGTCACTGTACTGCAGTGAGGGTGGGTGGGAATGGAAGGGGAATAAAGTATAATAAGACTGGAAAGTCAGGAGAGTTGGGTTTATAAAGATGTTATCCTTGATCCTAGAGATAATAAGGAACCACTGGAGTTTTCTGAATGGGGGTGGGGTAGCAATTCGATCAGACCTGCAGTAGATGAACCTAGAGAGGGGAGACTTGGCAAAGAGACCAACCACAAAGATGAGTAGGCCAAAAAGGATAGGAATGGAAACTGGTCCCTCTGGTTCAGATTCCCGACACTCTGAATCTCTGTCATACCAGCAGGGCTAGGAAAAATCTTGAGAAAATGGCTCTGCTGCATTTGGCAACCACAGCTCTAGAGGCTCCAGCTCCTGACTTGAGGTGTTTTCACTGGCTTGGACTTCTCTCTCCTCATCTCTGACGCCTGGCATCTCTGGCTTCCTTTTTTTCCCCCCTCAGGGCAATGAAGGTTAAGTGACTTGCCCAAGGTCACACAGCTAGTAAGTGTCAAGTGTCAGGTCCTCCTGAATCCAGGGCCAGTGCTTTATCCACTGTGCCACCCAGCTGCTTCCCCTGGCTTCCTTTAAAGCCCAGCTAAATCTCACCTTCTACAAGAAGCCCTCCCCTATTACTTACCCCCAATTAATGCTAGTGCCTTCCCTCTGTTGCTGATCTCTCTTTTATCCTGTCCATCTCTCATTTCTACATAGCCACTTGTACATTGTTTACATGTTGTCTCTCCCTTTAGATTATAAACTCTTTGAGGACAGGAACTGTGTTTCACCCCCTTCCTTTTGTCCTTAGCACAGTGTCTGGCTTATATATAAAGGCTTATGGACTGCCTGACAGTTAGAAGGAAATCTATCTTTGAATGCCAAATCCCAGCTTCCTCCCAGGAAAGCACTCCATAAAAAGCAAGGAAAGAAGGATGGAAGAGAAATAGGGTTGTCTGCTCACTTCAAAGTTCTTCCATCTGAGATCCATTTGTCTGTGTAAAGAGTAGTATAAAGTACCCCTGAGCCTTCTAGATTAAAGACACTATTTAAATTCAAAGCTTTCTGTTTCATCACAGGATCCTTCCTTTACCCTACAGCCCCTTTGAGTTCTAATACCGAGGGTGGCTTTGTCAATCCACTTTTCGATTTGTTTAAATATCCATGGTTAGTTACCAAGACCAAGGGAAGGGATGGGGGAGAATATCTGTCATTTCTTCAAATACAAATCCTTAAAACTTCCTCTAAGGTAAAAATAAAATTCTGTTGGGTATTTGTTTACAAAATTATTTGAAAGTATTGTTTTTGAACAGAACAGCTATCAACATTTCAGGGAAGCCCATTTTACAAATTGGCCGTCATCTTTTGTAGGCATTAAAGGATCCAAGTGTCAGCTTCCCTGAAGATTATTCGAGGAAAGCAATTTATAAAGCTTAGATCATATATAATGTATATAGTATATATAGTATCTATGTATATAGAAAAAAATCACAGGAGTTACCTCACAGATTCTTAGTTATTCACAGGTTCCTAGCAATCCACCTCAACCAACGCCTTGATTTTACAGATAAAGAAACCAGCCCAGTGATTTGCAGCTGGAAGGGTCTAAGAAGCAGGTTTTGGCTCCCGGTGCTCTTTCCCATGGACCACCATTTCCAGGGATGAAGGCACAAAAATTTTAGAGGTGCTCTTCTTGGTCTATTGGTCATTGATGGCCACCTCGAGTGCAAATTCTAGGCAATCTTTAGACCAATCATAATCAGGTGGAGCAGTGTGGTTCCTTCTTCTCCCAGCCCCCAGGTTCCCAATTAGCTGGAGCATCCCCGGCAGACATTGCTGTCGAACAGGTTTGTGTTGGCTGGAAGCCAGTCTGCCCAGGCCCTACAATTAGTCTCACAAAAGCTTCCTCCTTTTGGAGTCTTTCAATGATTTTCTTCAATTTCCCAACATCCACCAGAAGAAGGGAAAGTTGGAGGAATGGAGGGAATTGGTTGGGGGGTTGGGGGGGGCGGGGAATCCTTCTGTTGAGGTCAGCAAAATTGGCCTTTCTAAAGACCTCTGCAGAGTAACCAGAAGGGTAATTTTAACCCTGCCTGACATCTCTTCCCTCAGCCCTCTCTCCCTTTCCAACACAGCCCTACCATGGAAAGCACACTAGAATACTGATGGTCTATGATTATTTTTTTGTTTTCTTGACATAATTGAGTAAAGTGAGAGAGATGTAGGTAGTGAATTTGCACATTCTTTTTCTTCCAAAGCAGTAGAATAAAGAAGATATAACAAAATAACAAACCCGAACCTACAAAACCCTCATCCCAGACAACCAGAGCCATGTTTGTAGCCTCTTCTAGATTACCCTAAAGACCCCTCTGCCTCTCTGTAAGCACCCCAGAGACTTGTAGACTCCCTAACCCATCCACCTGCCCCCTTTCCAATGGAGGTACCTGCGGGCTAAAGTGTTACTCACCTACAGTTTCTGTAGCATTCTCAGCCCGGTGGGCCAGACCCTCGGCGGCAAGCTTCCCTATGCTTCCAAACATGGTTCTACCTGGCCTGTTCCTGAGGAGTGAGATGAATGCTGTACGGCTTCCTCCTAACCCTGGCTTTTTATAGGCAGGCAGGCTCCTCCAAATGTCCATGGGGCAATGGGTGTCACATTAAAGGATTCAGGAGGATTTGGTGGTGATTAATCCATGAGGCATCAAAGTGGGTGGGGGAAACTATGGAAACTGGTTCCTCAGGGTCTTGAGCAAAGGCCTGTCCCAAGGGAAGTGCCCTTCTACTCATGGTAAGTGTCCATTCACAATCCACACGTATCTACTATGTGCTGGGCACTGTACTAGGTGCCAGGATAGTCATGGACCTGTCCCCTAGACACCTCTATGAGAGTGGATTTCAGAACTGAATCCAAGGGTAGCTAGATGGTACAGTAGAGAGAACACTGGCTCTGCATTCAAGAGGAAGGAGGATCTGAGTTCAAATCCAGTCTCAAGCACTTACTAGCTGTGTGACCCCCATTGCCTAAAAAAAAAAAAGAACTGAATCTGGTTTCTCCCTTCTCTTATCCTTGCTCCACAGAGCTGCTAAATTGATATTCCTAATTCAGGGGCATGACCATGTCACAGATAAAATATGGATATTGGCATTTAAAGCTCTTCACTCTGGCTCTAGCCCAGCTCACCAGAATTATTGTATATTATTCATTTTTTAGGCAATGGGGGTTAAGTGACTTGCCCATGGTCACACAGCTAGTAAGTGTCAAGTGTCTGAGGCTGGATTTGAACTCAGGTACTCCTGAATCCAGGGCCGGTGCTTTAACCAATGTGCCATCTAGCTGCCCCTATTATTGTATATTATTCCCCTTTACTCTTTATTCCCCCCACACCTGACCCATAGGCTTTGTATTCCTCCATACACAGCATCCCACCTCTCACGTTTGCTCAGTCTGTCTCCCATGCCTGGAATGTTCTTTCTACTTACTATACCCCTTGGAATCCTGAGCCCCTCAGTCAAAGAGCCATATCCTACAAGAGGTCTTTCTGATTCCTCCTAGTCCCCCCACCCACCCACCCATCCACCCACCAACTGCTTTGTATTAATTTTGCACCTTTTTCCATCTCTGTCAACTATAAACCCCTTGAGGGCAGGAACTGGTCTTTTTTTTTTTTGGTCTCTGTATCCCTAGAGGTCAGGATGGTGCTTGCCACATACTAAGTGTTCAGTAACTACCTATTGCTGAGTTTTTCAACCTCTGGGTTGTAGCAAATGGTATCCAAATGCATATGCCTACCAAGGCCACAGGCTAATCATTTATTTCATCATGTATTTTCTCAAACAACAGGTATTGACAGTATAATTGTTTTCATGTTGATAACCTGTGACCTTTTTTTTTAATATGAAAAATGTTAGAAATTGCCGCTCTAAAGGCGGTTCAGGAATTCAGCAACAAAGGAAAGGTAAATAGAGGAAGAGTTTGGGACAAGGGGACTTTGTGCCTTTGAAATCCTCCTACTTAACATATGCTCTCTGCCTACACAAAGCTTATCTTGGCACAACTCATTACCTATTGATGATCTGGAGGTATTGGGGGGAAGCCAGCTGATCTATAATTCACTAGTCTCTCCCTTTGTCCTCTTTATTCAGGATCAGTGGCACACCGGCTTTGTTTCCACCTGCCGGGACTTGTACAGGTCTCCTTCGAGTCATAGAATGTTAAAGAACTCTAGGGAATCCAAGTTCTATCTGCCTGGGACCACTGAAAACATTGCTAGCTGCCTCTCTCCTGACCATTACCCTTCCTTGCTGCCTCCCCACCCCCAGAACCCTTAGCTGGGGGCTAGTCTCTGCTCTCCTTGTCTGGTGAGACTCCCTCTACAAATAATGACTGCTCTGTGATCCTCTGTGAGTTCATCAAAGTGCACGTATACCAAAAGACCGGAGAAATGGACTCTTTCTGTCCAAATAAAATATTACTGATACCTCCTTACTAAGTCCTTAGTAATCATACAGTCCAACTCCTTTATTTCCCACATGTGGAAGCTAAGGTCTGGAGAAAAAGTGACTTTCACAAGGTCACCCAAGGAATAAAACCATAGAATCAGAGGACTTGAACCCAATGCCTGGAACTCCAAATCTGCTTCTTTCTCTGCGGCTGTTTACCAAGCTTCTCATTTCACAGATAACCCAGAGAGGTTAGGGAGGGTCCCCAGAGAATCCCTTCATTATCCAGGTTTTGCTTGATCCAGATCCAGAATTAGGAAGACCTGAGTTCAAATCCCACATTTGACACTTAGAAGCTATGTGACTCTGGTCCAATTCCTTAATCCCTCTGAACCTCAGTCTTCTTATCTATAAAATGGGGATGCGGGGCAGCTAGGTGGCACAGTGGATAGAGCACCGGCCCTGGAGTCAGGAGGACCTGAGTTCAAATCTGGGCTCAGACACTTAATACTTACTGGCTGTGTGACCCTGGGCAAGTCACTTAACCCCAATTGCCTCAAAAAAAAAAAAAAGAGTATCTATAAAATGGGGATGAGAGCACCAAACCCACTGAGGAGTCAGAAAGGGAAAATGAAATGAAGCCTGGACTTCATTGATATAGGGGCCTCCTGGGTGAGGAAATTGCCTCAGGAGGCAAACACCTTTCCTGCAACTAAACCCTACCCAGTGACTTGTCCAGGGTCACTCGCACACCATGTGGCAGAGTCAGCACTTAAACCCAGGTTTTCCTGGGTCTGAGGCCAATTCCCTAACCATTGTGCTACGTTGCTTCTAATGCATGTGCCATTATTTGTTATTACCCAGCTGAGGTGGTCCTAACCTCCTTTTGGAGGGCTCTGATAAAACAAGTTTTTCTTTATCTCAAGCCTAGATTTGCCTTCTTGGGCCAAGTAGAACACATTTCATCCTTCATTAAATCCCAGGTCTCCTGATTCTGTGTGTGTGTGTGTGTGTCTGTGTGTCTGTGTGTGTGTGTGTCTGTGTGTGTGTTTGGGTGTTTCCAATATTGGGTGGATGAGCACATGATAAGCCAGTCTCTTAGTCATCCAAGGTTTAAAGTCAGAAACCATGGTGTCCTATAATCAGGACATGCTCATCAAAGTCACATTAGATCATAGGGTTAGAGCTAGAAAGGACTGCAGAGAACATCTAGTCCAACCCATTTGTTTACAGATGAGGTAACTGAGGCCCAGAGAGAGGTAAGGCCATTTATTTATGCTTTTAGGGTAAGTAGTATGTCAGGATTTGAACTCGGGTCCCCTCACTATAAATCCAGCTCTCTTTTCACTAGTGCTCTACTTCCAAAAGGGGTAAAACAGCTGAGACATCTTAATAAACACAAGGAAATAAGAAGAATAGTTCAGGGGCAGCTAGGTAGCACAGTGGATAGAGCACTGGTCCAGGAGTCAGGAGTACCTGAGTTCAAATCCAGCCTCAGACACTCAACACTTACTAGCTGTGTGACCCTCGGCAAGTCACCTAACCCCAACTGCCTCACTTAAAAAAAAATAGTTCACATTTATTTATGTAGCATTTTCTAGCTTTCAAAGGGCTTTGTTCATTATATCCCTTTGAGGTAGGAAGGAGAAGTTATTGTTGCTTCTTTTTTGCATATGGGGAAATTGAGTTTCAGAGAGATTATAGGACTTGTCCACAGTTAGGATGATATAACATGTGACTAGCATGCACCTGAATTTGGATGCCAGGTGTCCGGGAGTCCAGGGCTCCTTTTGCTATGACAACCCAAGACCACAGAAGCCACCCCCATTATCCATAGGGTCATAGATTTATAGCCAGAAGGGGCCTTCAAAGTCACTGAGACCAGTCAGTCCTGTACAGCTGAGCAAAGTGGAGCTGAGAAAGGTTATGATTCTAGGTAGGGTTTTTTTTTTTCTTTTGTGGGGCAATTGGGGTTAAGTGACTTGCCCAGGGTCACACAGCTAGTAAGTGTCAAGTGTCTGAGGTCGCATTTGAACTCAGGTCCTCCTGAATCCAGGGACGGTGCTTTATCCACTGCGCCACCTAGCTGTACCCCCGATTACATTTTAATCTGGTTCTGTCCCCACTTAGGGGTTATTACCACTGGATGTTTGATACCTCTAATGACACCATGGTTGTCTTCCTTGATGTCAGCCTCAGTGGTTGAAGACATTTGCCAGGCATCTTAATCTAACCTAAGACAGTGACCTGGAAAAGCCACAACATAAGAAGCTAGGCTAGATCAGAGGTGGGGCACAGATCACATACTTTATGATATGAGGCTGCTGCTGGGGATGCATGGGGCTCTCAGACAGTGAGGCATCCCCAAAAGACACTGAATTCTTGGACAAAGAGTCTCTTCTGCCTAAGACAAGAGGTATCATTCCACCAAATGAGGATTCTCTGGGAGCAGAAAAATAGAAACAAGAATGTAGAGTCAAGTATGCCTCAAAAATATAAACAACACAGCATCTCAGCCTCCAGAAGCGTGTAGCCCACGGCTAAACCATGCGATGAGACACTATTTTAGAAAATTGTGGTTTCCTAAAGATGGCCCCTGACAGCCAGCGTCACAATGCCCAAGGCTTCCAATCACCAAGTTGGAAGAGAACAAACTTTAATTGGGCCTTCTCCAGTTTAGGGAAGAAGGATAAAATGCTCCTCCCATCTGCCCAACTCTGCTCCACTAGATCGTCTCCTTAATCTGGCCAGGGCCCTGAGTTAGTATATTTGTATATATGGTGAGGGGTCGAAGCCAGGGAAGGGAACTGTTCCCTTACCCAGTTAGCCCCTTTTCACTCTGACGTCCATCATCTGATAAAACTAGGAGATTGCAGCTGAGAGACACAATCGAGTCCCATGCTGACTCTGCCACAAAAGTCTGGGCAGCTTCTGGCATGTGACCTTATTTCCCTGAGCCCAGGCATCCTCATTCCCCATGATGCCATCCTGCCTTAGCAGGGTGTGGGCCAGGGTAATTAGTGTTTATACTAGACCTGGTTATCCAAGGAATAAAGGTAATATTAAGATGCATTATATCATTAATCCTAATGCCATGAAAAAAAAAATTCCCTTGTGTTTTCAGGCCAAAGGACTAGAGTTTGAGCACAGAGAGCGGTTGAAGAATTGCAAGAATAAAGGAGGGAACCTGTGGGGAGGTCACCCCAAGGTAACCACATTTAAGGTGCTATCAGATGCATCCAGCACACACATACCTGACATTGCTCAGAAAAAGCTTCTATCTGAGGGAGCTCAAGGAAGAGGGTGGGGATGCTCAGTAGCCACACTGACCGAGTGAATTTTTATTTTCAGGAACTGGAACATTCAAAAACATTCTGTTGACCCAGCTGTAGAATTCTGGGCAATGGTTCCTAAGAGGCCATGATCAGCGGGGTCAGGCAAGGATGCTGATTCATGCCTCAATCTGTCCAAAACCACTGACTGAGCAGCAAAACAGGTAAAGTCCATTTGCCAGTGATATGGCTCAAGGAGCTCGTCAATATTTTGTGCAAATAGGATCATGAAACAGGATCCTCCCCTGGGCTGGAATCAGTCCAAAAGACCATGTACACCATGGATGCTGGGATTTATTTGGGGTTATTCTTTTTTGAGGAGAGTAGAGTATTTTAGTTATTCTTCATCCAGCCAGGCTAAAATCTGGCTCCCCCAAGACCTCCCCTTCTTGGCCACTATTCCTCATTATTCACCTTCATTCTAGACAGATTAGTGAGACCAGCCTCCTCACTATACCCCCCAAACATGTCATTCTCATTTCTTCCTTGTACTCTTCCTCATGCAGTCCAATCTCTAGGTCCTTGCTTTTTTTTCAGAAACAACCAAGTGCTGGGCCAGGAGTCAGGAAGTACTGAGTTCCAATGCAGCTTCAGATAACTTACTAGCTGTGAACCCTGGGCAAATCACTTAACCTCTGTTTGCCTCAGTTTCTTCATCTGTAAAATGGTAGTAATAATAATAATAACAACCATACCTACTTCTTAGGATTGTTGTAAGGACCAAATGAGAAAATGATAAAACATCTAGCAAAGTGCCTAGCACAAAATAAGCACTATATAAATGTTAGCTATCATTATTATTATTTCTTCGATTTATTTTCTTCTAGTCACTGGAAACCCCAATTCTGGAATGCCACCTTGAGACAAGTTGTGAAATCTCTACCCACATCCTCTTCTTATCCTTTAACATCTAGCTCACTTCTTCCCAATGATCTCCCCAGGCAACATAGTGTCTTTCCTCTTTTGAATGCTTGCAACACTCCATCTGAAAAATGAATCTGACACTAGTCACTATATCCTTTTTTATTGTTTGATGTTTTTAGTGTATGTTTATGCTATTTCCCTAAATAAACTGTAACCTCCTTAAGGCTGAAGAGTAAGAATTATACCCATAATTATGGTCCTTTCTCCACCCGGTGCCTAGCACAGGGTAGAGAACTTAGAAGACATTCCACAGACATTTGTTGATTAATAGATTAATTAAACTCATTAGAGGAATGTTAGATATTAATGTCAATTTGTAGACATAGGGCAGGACCTCTCTGCAGAAGCCATGTATTTCTAGGAAGGCATAATCTTTTTGTTTGTTTGTTTAGTGGGGAAAAGAGGGTTAAGTGACTTGCCCAGGGTCACACAGCTAGTAAGTGTCAAGTGTCTGAGGCCGAATTTGAACTCAGGTCTTCCTGACTCCAGGGCTGGTGCTTTATTCACTGCACCACCTAGCTACCCCAATAATATTTTTTTAAATCATAAAAGTATTTTATTATTTTCCAGTTACATGTAAAGATAGTTTTCAACATTTGTTTTCATAAAATTTTTAGTTCCAAATTTTTCTCCCTCCCTCTCTTCCCTTCCTCCTCCCCAAGACAGAAAGTGATCTGATATAGGTTATATATGTACAATCACATTAAACATATTTCTGTCATTAGTCATTTTGTGAAAGAAAAATCAGAACACGAGGGAAAAACCTCAAAAAAGGGGAAAAAAACCCAGCCAAAAAGTAGAAACAGTATGGTTCAATCTGCATTCAGAATCCACGGTTCTTTTTTCTGGATGTGGAGAACATTTTCCATCATGAGTTCTTTGGAATTGTCTTGGATCAGGAAGGCATAATCTTTTTGAGGGGCAATGAGGGTTAAGTGACTTGCCCATGGTCACACAGCTAGTAAGTGCCAAGTGTGTGAGACTGGATTTGAACTCAGGTCCTCCTGAATCCAGGGCTGGTGCTTTATCCACTGCGCCACCCAGCTGCCCCCCAGGAAGGCATAATCTTAAAATGCCCATGGTACTTCTGATACCCTCTAGAGTTCAAAGTCATCATTGGCATGTCACCTCAACGTGAACCTCTCCCAAGCATCTTCTGCAGAATTCATGTCTTTGTCTATTCTGCTAAGCTCTGGTCAGAGACAACCCAACACAGGAAACCACCAAGTAGAGCCTGGCTGAGCCCTTTCTGGGGTGGTGCTGGCAGACATTCCTGTTCTGGTGGGGATTGGATTAGATTATGTTTGACATCCTTTCCAACTCCAAGAGCCAACCCTCTTTCTAAATCTGCTGGTTGTTCTGGTGGCTTTTAAAAGATCTTAAGCAGGTTTTATTTAAATCGAATAGCAGGGGGCAATTAGGTGGTGAAGTGGATAAAGCACCCACACCAAATTCAGGAGGACCTGAGTCCAAATCTGACCTCAGACACTTGACACTTACTAGCTGTGTGACCCTAGGCAAGTCACTTAACCCTCATTGCCCAGCAAAAATTAAATAAATGAATGAATGAATAAATAAATCTATTTAAATTGCATGGCAGCCTACCTCAAGATCTATGTGGGGGACCACATTGTGAAGTAAAGTCTCTGGGAAGATGGGGCTAGCTGTTCAAACTGAGTACAAAAGTCCTCCCCACAAAATAACACCTTTCTTTACTCCCCCCCCCCCCCCCCAGCAATCTTCAGTAAGCTCTTTACAATCTGAACTCCCTGGGCCAAGTGTCTATATAGTTTGGTTTTTTTTTTCTCTCTCTCTCTTTTTGGTGAGGCAATTGGGGTTAAGTGACTTGCTCAGGGTCACACAGCTAGTGTCAAGTGTCTGAAGTCAAATTTGAACTCAGGTCTTCCTGACTCTAGGGCCAGTGCTCTATCCACTGCACCACCTAGCTGCCCCTATAGTTTTCTCTTAATTCAATGGAAAGAGGCCAGCTGGGTGACATAGTGGATAGAGTGCTGGACTTGGAGGGGAGGAAGACCTGACTTACTTGCTATGTGACTGTAGGCAGGTCATTTGAGCTCTTTCATCCTCATCTTCCTCACTTGTAAAATGGGGGTAATAACAGCACCTATCTCACAGGGTAGCTGAGTCGATACATGGAAAGCATTTTGCAAGCTGTTAATTCAATGGAAGTAGGTCAGAGCTACTAGAAAATTAAAAGGGGGGGCCGGGGGTTTGTTAAAGCAAAAGGAAACAAAATCATGTAGAGAATGTTAAGATCATTGGGTTTACCCAAGGTGCTAAACCATGCCTGACCCTGTAGAAAGTATTCTATTTTAGGGTTCTGGACCTTCTTGACCCATCTCTATGACCAGTCTAGAGGGCTAGAATATTTCCGGCATTCAAAGCATTTATTAATTGCCTGTTGTGTATAACATACAGAGCTAGAAGCTCAAGCTGAAAAGCTGAAGACAAAAACAGCCCCACCTTGAATTCCATTGTTCAATGCCACCATTTCCATATCACAAGGGTGGTGGGGGAGGAGGCAGCACCTCAGGCAAACTCTGAAGGTAGGAAAGGTGTGAGATGGTATGGGGCATTTGAGAAGCAGCAAGGATGCCAATTCAAGTACAACTGAGAGGGTGAAGAAAAGCAGTGTTAAATGAGGCTGGATAGGTAGCCCACCATGCCAGGATGAAGAATTTGTGTTATTTCCTTAAGAAAACAGGGAGCTATGCATGATCATAGAGCAGGAGAGTGACATAGTCACACCTGTGTTTTGGGAAGATGAACAGGAGACTGGGTTTTCAACTGAGGTGAAATTCAACAATTTTGCCTCTAAATAAGTAGTCTCCCCTGGGCAAGTCACTTAACCCCAATTGCCTCACTAAAAAAAATTTAAAAATAGTCTCTTTTCTAGGACCAGTCCATATTGTTTTAAAGGACAGAACCACATAAAAGTCCTTGATCTTTGAATCTGGTACCCAGAAACCAATTCGTATTCTCTTCCAGCTTCAAAGCTGATGATGTTGAACCCATGAAGTTACATCTTACACCAAGTTACTGTTTCCAGGAAACCCTCAGGTTCCCATCCCATGAGCATAGCTGAAATAACAAAAGTGCCCTGAGGCTAATGAACATTTCATACCCTTCCCTGTTCCTGGCTATTGGCTCCAATTGCTTTATTATGCTTGCAAGGTGGTGAGTAATTTAGAGGCTCAGAAAGTGCCCATCCAAAGCCTTATCTTACACATTTCCCAGTATCACAGTACTTGTAAAAACAACAGAGACAATTTTCACTGAGTAGGGGAAGGGTCATTTTAATATATACCATAGCATAGTATAGCATAGCATAGCATAATCTATATTGCATATATAGTATAATAAAACATTATGTGTGTAATATAATAATTATATTAATAATATAATATTTATAATAATGTAATATATTATATATACACACATATATATGTCACTGCTAATTTCACAGTATCAAAGTACTTATAAAAGCAACAGAGACAATTTTCACTGAGTAGGGGAAGGATCATTTTAATATATACTATACCACACCACAACATACTATGCTATGCTATGCTATAACTATAATCGATATTGCATCTGTAGTATAATATATTGTGGTATATACTATATTATAATATTGTCATGGGGTGCAGAGCACCCCAGAAGTTCTCTGGGGCACATCGAGGAAGCTTCTTCAGAAACTAAACCAGAGGACAGATAACGCCTAGAGAGATAAACTGAACCAAATCGGACTGAGCTAGCTTGGGATTCCTACCCCTCATTCTGGTCTCCCTTACCCTGGGGAGATAAGTTTGGGTGTGGCTGTGGCCTTTGTGTTCTGAAGAGGGATCTGTAGCCACCCCTCACCCAATTCCCTTAGTCACTACCAGTGGGGGATGGTCCTCCACTTCTCACCCAATTCCCCCAGCTACCACCAGTGGGGGATGGTCCACCTTCACAAAAGGAACTTTCCACAGGCAGATGGTCCACCCCCATCAAGCCTCTATAAAAGTACTTTCCAGTCTCCTGTTCGAGGAGATTTGGTACCTCTGAGCCATGTGCTTTATGCCAGTCTCCCCATGAAAGTCCAAGGATTTCTTTCATGGTTTCCCTCCCCCCACCCTTCCCTTCCCTTGCTCCTAAATAAACTATCACCTTATTCTAACACTTGCACACAAGAGGGTGTAATTCTTTAAAGAGGAATTCCTAAGAACCCCAACCCCGTACCCCGTACCCCATTCCCCCATATCATTATCCTATGTATAATAAATATATTAATAACAATGTGATATCTTATATACATATATACATGCACACACAAATATGTCACTATTAATTTCACAGTATCAAAGTACTTATAAAAGCAACAGAGACAATTTTCACTGAGTAGGGGAAGGACCATTTTATTACACATATCTCTGTGGAGGCCAAATCATAATGGGATTTTTCCATTAGTGGTTACTAAACTACTTGGAATAGATAGTAAAACAGATGTGGGTTATACTGCATTCAGAACCCTAATAAATAAATCATGTCAGAGGCAAGGTCCTAGTATATGCGTAAAATAGCTTTAAGTCTCCCTCCAATTTAAGGAAAATAAAGGTCAAGGTTCCTGACCACTTGAGAGAATAATCCAACTCTTGAGGAAGTACTTGCTTCTATATGTAACAAAGGCGGACACGTGTAAGCGGGACAGTGATGAGTGAATAGGATTTGGGGGTGTTCTTTACTCTGCAAACATCCTTACTACTAACCTGCTGAAAATGGAAATGAACAGAGGGTAACCACGAAGGTACCCAACAAAGAAATCCAAAAGGGAACACACTGGAAAGCAATCCCCTCTTCCTCTTTTGTCTCCTCTTAACTCCTGTCTGCCCCAAAGGGCTTATCTTGTCTAGTCTGAGTGATTTTTTATTTGTTAAGTGTCTGAAGCCGGATTTGAACTCAGGTCATCCTGACTCCAGGATTGGTACTCTATCCACTGTGCCACCTAGCTGCCCCGTTGCTGTCCATATTGATAACACAGCAAGTATTAGTAGTTACTAATTTCTTTTATATAAAGGGGAGTAGGGGGCATCTAGGTGGCACGGTGGATAAAGCACCAGCCCTGGATTCAGGAGTACTTGAGTTCAAATCTGGCTTCAGACACTTGACACTTACTAGCTGTGTGACCCTGGGCAAGTCACTTAACCCCAACTGCCTCACCAAAAAGAAAAAAAGAAAAAAAATCTATATAAAGGGGAGTAGATAATATCTTTACAGGGGGGAGGGCTCAAGGGTGAAAGAGGTCCAGTTTGTTGAATATATGGTAACCAGCATCAGGCATTTCTGACTATAGGAGCAGAAAATGGCTTGAATTCCTTCCTCAAGGGAAAAACTGAGAAGACACAACCCCTGTGCCTGTCATGGGGTCAAGATGGAGGATGCCAGAAAAAAAAATTAAATTCTACTTCCTTATTCTCCACTTCCTGCTGTCTTTATGAATAAAACAGTCTCATGGTTCCCCCAGTTCCATAATGGCAGTGTTGGTGGATTCTGGGGAAGTATATTTCATTTCCATGGACGTTCTGAAACAAGGTTAACTGAATCATTCCCAACATGCCCTGCTTCAACATGTGAGTATACACACACATACATACATACATGCACACATGCACAATTTTCATTCATTCATACATAGAGAACCAACAGTGTCTCTAATACCCTGTCCCTGGGCTCTAGCATCTACTCAAGTGTTCCTGGAAACTTGAGGAGAGTGACCTGATCTCACATAGCAGCTCAGGTGAAATCTCCATGTTCCCCACTGTGACCAGGGTCATCTTCTTAAGCAGCAACATTACTCTATGTGGGCCTTTAGGACCAGAGGTCATCGGTAGCATGATACTCATTCTTGGGAATGAGGTGGTCAAAGGATTCAGCTACTGAATAAATCCTCAGGGCCCTTTGACAGCCCATGTCTCTCATTCCTCTTTCCTCTATTCTATTTCCCTTTTGTTTAATTTCTCCCACCTTCCGTTCCTCCCCTTTTTTCTTTCTCTTTTCCCTTCCCTTCCCTTCCCTTCCCTTCCCTTCCCTTCCCTTCCCTTCCCTTCCCTTCCCTTCCCTTCCCTTCCCTTCCCTCCTTCCTTCCCTCCTTCCTTCCTTCCTTCTTTCCTTTCTCTCTCTCTCTCTCTCTCTCTCTCTCTCTCTCTCTCTCTCTCTCTCTCTCTCTCTCTCTCTCTCTCTCTCTCTCCATCTCTCCCAACCTCATCCTTTCAGAGAAGACTGTTTGGAAGATGACAGTTAAGTTGGCCTTTCAAGGATAGCTCATAGGATCATAGATCCTAAACCAAATAGCATCTCAAAGTCATGTCCTCCAACTGCTTAAGTCTACCAATGAGGAAAATTCAGGTGAAATAACTTGCCCCATGGCCCAAAAAATGATGAACATCAGAGGCAAGATTTGAAACCAAGTCCTCTGTCTCCAACATCAGTGTTTTTTTCCACTGGGACCTGCTGCCAGCTGGAATTTAGAAGGAGTGGGAAATGAAGGTGGACATTCTAGGCATAAGAAACAGTAAAGAAAGGCAAAGAGGCAGGAGGTTGCAGTTACATTTATCTGGTAGTGATGCAACTTAGGTTTTTTTTTAAATTATGTTTTTTTTTAATTCTGAACTTAACTAACAACAAATAAAGTGAACATTTCCATGTACAGAATAGAACAGAAATAGAATTGTATTTGAAACTGCAAATCTCTATTATGTACAGCTTACTTTTCTTTTTCTATAGATATATATATATATTATTTTAAATATACATGATATCATAGCTTTCAAAGGTGCTATGTTCTAGCCATCCTTCTGTTCTCTTCTGTTCATCAAAAAATTACTCGATGATTTTTTTCTCTATCTTTTCTTTTTCTTTCTTTATTTTTGGTAACAATATCCCTGGGGCAGCTAGATGGCGCAGTGGATAGAGCACCGGCCCTGGAGTCAGGAGGACCTGAGTTCAAATCTGGCCTCAGACACTTAACACTTACTAGCTGTGTGACCCTGGGCAAGTCACTTAACCCCAATTGCCTCACTAAAAAACAAAACAAAACAAAACAAAACAAAAAACCGAATATCCCTTGATTCCCCCGGATTTCTCCTATCTACCCTCCCCTCAACTTGAAAAAGTGTAAACAAATATACATACTCAAGCAAAACAAACTCCCACATCAATGTGGAGTGGTCCAGTTTGGCCTGTAGGTAGAGGTCAGGGAAGTTAGTCAAAGAAGTGAAGGCCAGAAATGAGAAATGGAGCCAGATTCCAAAGAGTCTTCAAAGCCAAGGAATAGAGTTTGGAACTGACCTTGTGGGCAGTAGTCACTGGAGTTAATTGAATGGAGGAAGCACATGCCCATGTACACATAAAGGACACTAGTCTTGTTAGGGTATAAAGGGAGGGTTGGGTGGAAAAAGAGAAGAGGTGGGAATATATTGGAGGCTATTGCAATGATCTGGGCATGTGGCTGTTGGGACCTATACTAAGGTGATGGTGATGGGCCTAGAGAGGAGAGAAGAGAATAAATAGAAGAAATAGAGAGATAAAGTAGGCAAGACTTGGTAACTGATTGGATAGAAATGTGGTAGAAGAATGAGTCAGAGATAGAGAAGCTAAGAACACAGGAGACAGGGTGAATGGTGATAACACAGGCTAAAATTGTAAAGTTTTATAAAAGGGACCCATTATACTAAATGACTTCTAAAGTCCTGTCCAACTCTTAGATTCTATGATAGGTATTTCAGAAAATATGATTCCAGAGGAAGAGGGAATTGGAGACCTAGCTAAGAGAAAGTTTACCCTGTGACTGGAAGGATAAGGAAGGAAATAAGCATTTAAGTACTGACTATGTGCCAGGTACTGTGCTAAACACTTTAAAAATATCTCATTTCATTTAGACTAATGTGGAAATATGTTTAACATGATTATACTATATCAGATTTTATACATACACATGTGCATAAACATATATATATATACACATATATACACACACACACACACACATATATATATATATATATATATATATATATATCTCACAGATTGCTTTCTATATTGGGGAGAGGGAAGGGAGGGGGGGGAGAAAAATTTGGAACTCAAAATCTTACATAGATGAATATTGAAAACTATCTTTAACATGGAACTGGGAAAAATAAAATACTATTAAGTGGGGAAAGAAATCTCATTTAATCCTCCCAACAACACTGAGAGGTAGGTGCTATTATTATTCCATTTTACAGTTGAGGAAACTGAGACAAGTTGTGACTTATCAAGGATCACACAGCTAGTAAGTGTCTGAGGTTGTATTTGAACTCAGGTTTTCCTGGCTCCAGGCCCTGTGCTCTGTCCACTGGGTGACTTAGCTGCCTACTTTATGGAAGAGGGAGTGGAAATGAGATCATCCTCAGAAGTTTGGTTTTTTTTTTTTTTTTAAGTGAGGCAATTGGGGTTAAGTGACTTGCCCAGGGTCACACAGCTAGTAAGTGTTAAGTGTCTGAGGCCGGATTTGAACTCAGGTATTCCTGACTCCAGGGCCGGTGCTCTATCCACTGCACCACCTAGCCACCCCTTCATCCTCAGAAGTTATTAAGGGAAGCAGTAGCAATCTGCAGTTAGAACCCAGACTTTAGGAGTTTCAGCTTCATACTCTGCTGCCTCTAGGAGGGAAAATCTGTCTTGTAGCCTGGTTTGTAGGCAAACCAGGTTCAATTAGTTGAGGCTTTGGAGAAAGGGCCCTCTGTGTCACCTCTGAACAGAGTGTGCATTTGTGCCATTAATTAGACAATGATAATTGAGTGCTTGTTGAGCATGGGGCCCTCTCCTTGGAGATAGAGGGGGGTAAAGAGAGAAGGAGGTCACTTAAAATCCAATGGGCATCATGAGCTGGAAACTGTAATTCAAGTGGGTGTCACCACGATTGGGAAAAGCAGGGCAATTGGTCTGCAAAATTAGGATTAGAACTCAGGTCCCAGGACTCTATCTCTATCATCTTTTTGTTTTGTTTTTGGTGAGGCAATTGAGGTTAAGTGACTTGCCCAGGATCACATAGCTAGTGAGTGGTAAGTGTCTGAGGCAGGATTTGAACTCAGGTCCTCCTGACTCCCTGGCTGGTGCTCTATCCACTGTGCCACCTTGCAACCCCTTCTATCATCTTTGAAGTAGATGTTTGGTCATCAGCTGTCCTACCTCTTCCTTCTTCACTTTAGTCTTTTCTGAATTTTAAAGCCCCAGAAGGAAGAGTCTAGGGTTTGGCACTTGGAGCAAAGGACAAATCTCATAAATTCCAATTTGATCCCTCATAATTTACAGGAGAAAGGCTCTGGCAAATTCATTAGTTCATCACTGCCCACCCAGTTGATGGCAGTAAATACCTTGGTCATTTAGGGAATGAGCCTGCACTGGAAGGCATGTTCTTGTGCATGTGTCTGGAATTAAAATCTCAGAGTAACAATTGACAAGAGGACCTAGGCCAAAAAACGTTTTAGACCCTGACCTTGGGGCTCCAAAGCTGCCCCAGCTGACGCTGAGGGGCCAAGGCAGGTGTGAGCCATTAATTCACTTGCCATCTCTGGAAGCCAAGGATGGAAACAAGCTGTCATTTCTTAGACAGGACGGCTGATGACCAGGAATGCAGAATGGTTTTGTCCATAATATAGGATGCAGGGGTGGGGAGAAGGGAAGGAGTGGGAGAACTGAGGAGTGTGGGGAAGGAAAAAAGAAGCTAAAGCTGGATCCTAAGAACCGCAAAATGTTATCTTCCCAGACGCCTAGACATGACCCCCGGATTGAATGAAAGCTCCCCACTAACAGAGGATACTTGGACTCTAGAATTCAACAAGCTTTCTGTGATTAAAGGGGAGCCTAATGCAGATGGGTCATTCTTTCTGGTCCTTTCACATCCATTTCTCTAACTGTGTCCCTGCTCAAGCTTGGAAACCCCACTGTCTCCCTGAGACCCACCACCCCTGATTACCACCATACCACTTCCCAGTCTGATACTGAGCTTAATGCAACAGGCCTGTGGTCTAATCTATCTCTAAACTATCTCTAAGTGGGGAAGCTGGGCCCAAGTCCATGGGAGAAAAGGGCATGTTCTGCCCAAGGGAATTCACAGGAATCCTGTTTCAACAAACATTCTGAATGGGACTCTCCAGTCCCATCTCCCTGCTAGGGAGGGAAGGAAGCTTTGAAATGAGAGCCTTGTGATGCAATGATGCACCTGCTGTTTATCTCAGGAAATTGCTATGCATGCAAGGCGGACACATCTATCTATCTCCCTGACCTTGCAGCAGCACAGGCAGGGGCTTCAATGCAGGCTCCTCTGGCTCTTGGTTACTATTGCCACTGCTGCTGCTATTTGTGGGAAAAGCTGAGTCTGTGCTAGGAAGAGCAGGATAAACTGTAGCAGAGACTTAATTACTGTAGGGTAGGGCAAATACTGCTTTGACTTCAACAGTTGTAATCTTTCAGTATCATAGAAACAACTGTGCTTAGCATTTCATTAATCAAGAATAATTTATTAAAATAAGAAGTGCTGGGGCAGCTAGATGGCGCAGTGGATAAGCACCAGCCCTGGATTCAGGAGTACCTGAGTTCAAATCCGGCCTCAGACACTTACTAGCTGTGTGACCCTGGGCAAGTCACTTAACCCCAATTGCCTCACCAAAAAAAAAAAAATAAAATAAGGGGCAGCTAGGTGGCACAGTGGATAGAGCACCGGCTCTGGGTTCAGGAGTACCTGAGTTCAAATCCGGCCTCAGACACTTACTAGCTGTGTGACCCTGGGCAAGTCACTTAACCCCCATTGCCCTGCAAAAATTAAAAAAAAAAAATAAGTGCTTGCTTACTTGACCACCCTATACCACAGGGAATTCCTCTTCAACCTAGCCCTGCCCACCCTTCCTATCCTAGGGTCTTTGCATCCCCTTTCCCCAACTGAATTTGTCTTAGAAAACTGATTTGGAATGATTTTATTCTGCTTGCCCTGGGTACATTTTGTGTTGTCTCAGGCACCACAAGAACTGCTAGCTATGGCTCTGGGCTGCAGACAGTCTTTTGTATAAATGAGGCAAGATAGGGGCAGCTAGGTGGCGCAGTGGATAGAGCACTGGCCCTGAAGTCAGGAGGACCTGAGTTCAAATGCGGCCTCAGACACTTGACACTTACTAGCTGTGTGACCCTGGGCAAGTCACTTAACCCTCATTGCCCCTCCAAAAAAAAAATAAATAAATGTGGTCTGCAATTGGATCATGAGTACAATACCTTTGCAAATATACAAATAATAAATGAAGGAAGGAATAAAAAAGGATATGTTGGGGCAGCTAGGTGGCGCAGTGGATAGAGCATTGACCGTGAATTCAGGAGTACCTGAGTTCAAATCCAGTCTCGGACACTTAACACTTACTAGCTGTGAAACCCTGGGCAAGTCACTTAACCCCAATTGCCTCACCCCCCCAAAAAAGTATATGTTTAGTCACTTATGTGCCAGGAGCTATTCTAAAGGCTATAGATACAAATTGTTGAAGAAAAATATATTAATGCCATACTCTGTGTTTAGCCAACTGTCTATCAGAAACAATTTTATTTACTTAACATCATGTAATATCCAAGCCATTTCTGAAGAGAGAGGTGTCCAAGTAGGCCTAGTCTCCAGTGTTCTCCAACATGACTCTCTGGCCCACAAATATTTCAGTTAACATCTACAGGAATCTGGAGTAGGGAACAAATCACGATGTGTAAAAGTATAGCACAGTGCTCGCTCGGCACCTCCTTAATGCTTTGCCATTCAGCATACACGCCCTTTCGGTGAGGGTCTATAACCACTCCCCAAAGAGTGGAGAGAGAATTGGTTGTTGGGATGCCCATCTATAGGAAATGGACAAATAATTTACTGCATATTCTTCTCAGCAATACAATAGTCCAAGACAATTCCAAAAGACTCATGATGGAAAATGCTCTCTACATCCAGAGAAAGAACTATGGAGTCTGAATGCAGATCAAAGCAGACTATTTTCACTTTTGTTGTTTTTTCTTTCTCATGGTTTTCCCCTTCGGTTCCGATTCTTCTTTCCACAACATGACTAATGTGTAAATTTGTTTAACGTGATTGTACATGTATAACCTATATCAAATTGCTTGCTGTCTTAGGGAGGGGCAAAGGGAGGGAGGGAGGGAAGAAAATTTTGAACCCCAAATCTTATAAAAATGAATGTTTAAGGGGCAGCTAGGTGGCACAGTGGATAGAGCACCGGCTCTGGGTTCAGGAGTACCTGAGTTCAAATCCGGCCTCAGACACTTAACACTTACTAGCTTTGTGACCCTGGGCAAGTCACTTAACTCCAATTGCCTCACCAAAAAAAAAAAAGAATGTTGAAGACTAACTAAATTACGGCATATGAATGTGTATAATATTATTGCGTGCTAAGAGATAGTGAATAGGAGAAGCTAGGTGGTACAGCAGATAGAGTATTAGGCCTAGGGTTGGGAAGACCTGAGTTCAAATCTGACAGCAGACTAGCTGTGTGACCCTGGGCAAGTCACTTCATCCTGTTTGCCTCAATTTCCTCATCTGTAAAATGAGCTGGAGAAGTAAATAGCAAACCCTTCCAGTATCTTTGCCAAGAAAACCCCAAATGGGGTCATCAAGAGTCAGACATGACTAAAACAACTGAACAACAACAAAGAATGGTGAAAGGAAAGCTGGGAAGATCTGAATGACCTGTTGTTGAGAGAAATGAGCTACAATTCCAGACATAGAGGCTGTTGCTGCTTATTACCATTGTGAGATTAAAATTGGATATTAGATCATAAATCTACCCTACTTAACCTTTCCCTTAATTTATCTCCCAGACTAGTAAATGGAAGAAGCTTCTGGTTTTCTAGATAGAGCTTTTATTGTATGGTAGTCACAAGGTGATGTTGATTAGAAGGATAGGAAAGTAGAAATACAATACAAATCGTCTTAAGTCTAGGCTTAGTCTATATTCTGTATAAAACTCACCAAAAGCGGAAGGCCACCTTTGGGGCAAGAGACCAAGTCAAGCACGTGCTGTTAACCAAGAGCCGGGCCGAATCAAACTCCAGTCCGCGTCTGTCTGTGCAGCGCAGCCAGGAGACCAGCGGAGCCGGAAAAAGGCCCCACTTCTGTTCTCTCCTTGCCTTTTAAGCTCGCACCCCAGAAGTCGAGTGCTCAGCAGGCAATCTGGCCTGCATCACAGGCAGACTGGTGTGCATAGCTCATGCTGTTGGTCTCCTCCCCAAAAGGGTGGTCCTAAAAAAAACTGGCATCTCTCCATTATCTAACCGACTGTTAAAACTTTTTACCACACTGTCTTCTTTTTTTTACCCCCCTCAATTTTTTGACATTTTTACTTAAAGCTTTGAGTTCCAAATTCTATCCTTCCCTCCCTCCCCCCTCCCTGAGGTGGTAAGCCATTAGATATAGGTTACACATATGCAATTATGTAAAACATTTCCATATTAGTCTTTTTGTACAAGAAAACTTGAACAAAAGGAAAAAAATCAAAGACCTGAGTTTGAATCTCAGCTCTCCCACTTGTTAACCTAAGCAAATCATAATACTCTCTGGGCTTCAGTTTTCTCACTTGTAAACTGACTGGTTAACCTAGATGGTCTTCAAGGGTCCTTCTGGCTTTAAACCTTTGCTCCTATGTCCCTTCAGTACAAACCTTTGAAGTCTACTCATATCTACCATCCCATCAAAATTCTGGTAACAGTGGTCTCTTGAACTCTAAGACACTCTCCCCACTTCATCAATAAGTTTAGTTCTTGACTCACAGTTTTTGTCTCCTCCCTGACTCTTGCCCTCATACTAGGGAACCTGAACATACATATTGATACCTCCTCAAATATCCTTACTTCCTTGTTCTTCAACTCCATCCTTCCCCATGACCTCCTCCTCTGCCCAACCTCAGCTACACACAGAGATGCTCAGGTTTTTTATCTTGCCATCACACAAACGGTTCAATTCTGTCTTTATGAACTCTGACATCTCCTGATCTGAACCATAACCTGTTGTCTTACCTCCCTTGAAACCCCAAACTCTGTTTGTCTTCGGGGTGACTTCCATTCCTTCAGGCCCTTAGTTCTTTCCCAGGCTTTCACCCTGGAATTGACTATATTCTCCTTCCTTCCCCATCTTGACCCTTTGGGCACAATTTCAACTCTACTTTGTTTCATTCTCATGAGTCCTTGACAATCTCTCTCTGTGAAGCCTCAGCCCTGGATTATTCCCACCTTCTGCTGCCTTCATTCTTGCTCAAGTGCCACCAAGTGAGGTTGGGGGAAATCATAAAATTGTGCTAACTGGATCCACTGCAAATTCATGTTATGCAATCTCAACTGGGCCATCATGGCAGGAAGTCAATCCTTTTACACCCCACAATAGATTTACTATCCCATTTACCAGAGTGGTTTTTCCAAACCCTTTCATCCTTCAAATTTCCCATAGTTTCCCCTCCCTTTCTCCTGAGCGGTACCTCATATTTCACTAAAAAATTGAGGTAATTTGGGGCAGCTAGGTGGTACAGTGGATAAAGCATTGGCCCTGGATTCAGGAGGACCTGAGTTCAAATCTGGCCTCAGACACTTGACACTTACTGGCTGTGTGACCCTGGGCAAGTCACTTAACTCTTATTGCCCTGCAAAAAACCCCCCAAAAACAAACAAAAAAACCAATTGAGGTAATTTGCTAAATGCTCCCTCTTTTCCCTTCATCCTCAACTCACACCGCCCAGATGCCTTCTATTACTAACTGCCTTTACTTGTGCCTCACATAATGAAGTGACTCTTCTCCTTACCAAGGCAAACCCCTCTAGATGCACAAGTGATCCCATTCCACTCTGCCTTCTCCAGTAGATTGCCCACCCTTCTATCACCCCTACCTACTCTCTCACTTATCTTCATTCTCTCCAAACCTACTGGCTGCTTCCCTAGTGCCTAAACACATTCCCATGTCTCCTTCATCCTCGAAAAACCCTTACCAATCAATCCATCCTTGCCAGCTGTTATTCCACATCTTGTCTCTTTTGTGGTTAAACTCTACCTACAATTGATGCCTTTGCTTCCCTTTCTCTACCTCTCTTCTTAAATCTCCACACAGTCTGGCTTTTAACCTCATCATTCAGCTGAAATTGCTGTCTCCAAAGTTACTAATAACCTCTTAAGTGCCACATCTAATGGCCTTTTTTTTTTTTGCAAGGCAATTGGGGTTAAGTGACTTGCCCAGGGTCACACAGCTAGTAAGTGTTAAGTGTCTGAGGCTGGATTTGAACTCAGGTCCTCCTGACTCCAGGGTCAGTGCTCTATCCACTGCGCCACCTAGCTGCCCCAATGGCCTTTTCTCAATCCTCATCCTGGAATGCTCTCTCTAACCATCTCTGTCTCCTGACCTGTCCTGCTTTCTTCAAGTCCCAGCTAAAATCCCATCTTCTCCAGGAAGCCTATCAAAATCCCCCTTAATGCTAGTGTCTTCCTTCTGTTGGTTATTGCCAATATCACTCCTTTGTAGGCCATTGTATTTTGTTTCCCTTGAGAGCAGGGATTGTCTTTTGCCTTTTTTCATATCCCCAGGGCTTGACACAGTACCTGGCCCGTACTGGGCAGTTAATAAATGTTGTTTATTGACTGACTGTGGGACTGAGTATCTGTGAAGGTGATGGGATCCCACCACACTTGACTTTGTTGCTGATAACCCGTCTTCAAACTTGTAGTTTAGGGGAACTCATCGGCTAGTGAGACTGGTTAGAAAGTCAGTTCAGTAGGATGTGAGGGACACCCCTATTTTGTAAGCCCTGAGTTTAGTCTAGAGTTCAGTGACATGTTGTACATGTGGTTACACATATACACAGTCACACCTAAAGTATCACAGCCTCCAACAAGTGGAACATTTGTACCATTGTTGCCGGAAATGCGATGAACAAATGACAATGTGTGTAAGTAAAAAGAGTCAGCCCTTTTTATTCTAAACAAGCCTGAATTCTGAGATTCCTAGCTAACATTATTATTAGCCAAAGTCTAGGCCTTTGCCCCAAAGATAAGAATTGTACATATATAAATCCCCAGGCTCCAGAGGAAAGAACACTCTCCACCCTGTGGCTGAATGTGTGTACTACAGGTAAAGGGAGGACCTTGGGATGGGCTATTTGAAACTACTCTTTCTTTTTTTTTTTTAGTGAGGCAATTGGGGTTAAGTGACTTGCCCAGGGTCACACAGCTAGTAAGTGTTGAGTGTCTGAGGCTGGATTTGAACTCAGGTCCTCCTGACTCCAGGGCTGGTGCTCTATCCACTGCGCCACCTAGCTGCCCCACTACTCTTTCTTTTACTAGAAGTTCACAGAAATGTTTTAAAGACAGGATGCTTACTTGATGAATAAGACCTGCTTAAGGCTCTATGGCTTCTTAAGAATCTCTAGTCCAGTCTAGATGGAGCCTCCGCTCCAGGGCATAGTTTAGTCACCAGCCTAGTGAGTCTTTGGCCAGGGGACAATGCTTGGACTAACAGCTAAGGGGACTAAAGTTGGGATCTGGGGGAGGGATGGAGGTATGAAGGAAAAATTCCAGTGAGCCTGTGATTTAGATTCATTCTTTAAGAGGACATACCAGGAAATGAAATGTATGACTAGGGTCCAAAATCACTGGCCAGAGAGACAGGATATTTGGGGTTCTAATTCCTTGTGTGGTCTTAAGCAAGGGACTGTCCTTCTCTGGATCTGTCTACTTAACTTATAAATCGATGTAGTCACCCTCACTCCAGTAAAGTTAGCTCAAGAAACTGGGAAGAGAATGAAATCCTTCCAGGTAACTCACAACAATATCATGTAAGGTATTGGGGTTGGGGAGTGAGTGAGGGATTTGGAACTGTCTTGGAAGTTCAGCCTCCAGGCCAGAACTGGTTTCTCCTGCCAGAGTTTACTAGGATGCAGAGGACTGTACAATATCCTAAACGTGGTGCCAGTTTCAGCTGTCATCTGGTCTTCAAGGGGCCTCTCCATGTCCTGCCCCACCCTTCCGTGCCTGCCTCCTGAGTCATCCCCTGCGGCTGCCCCACCCCAGGTTCCCATGACGATCAGCCTACAAAGAAGTCAGATTTGCAGGCCCAGAATGGGGACAGATAAAGTGGGACAATTCTGTCCATGTGTGTTAGAAGAGGGTGTTTAGGAAGGGGGAAAACAGGGGAAACCCTTGGCTAGATTTGGAGAGATCAGAAAACACTAACTTGTAACTTAATGAATCCCCCATATTCCTTTGTTCCCGGTGGTCTGCCCTCCCCTGGTCCCATGCATCCCCGAGTCCTCCTCTGGTTCCCACTCCTCCCATGGCCTCACCGTTGTGTCACAGTCCTCTACCTCTAACCCCCTTTTGACCCCATTTTATCTTCTCTCCGAGCCTTAAGCTTGATTTAAGCTCCCTCCATCCAGTGGGTTGACCTCAGTGGTAATGGCTACATTAGCGAGTGAATGGGAGGAAAGGATTAGCCTGGGTTTGAATGATTTTTCTACCAGTCTTGTTTGGCTCTCTGTGTCTGCACCACTAGCCCCAGAAAACCTAGTCTGCTCTGGCTGGGAGGTAAGAGGAGCAGGTGGTGAGTCCAAAAAGGATTCCCTTCCAAATGACATATAATCTCATTCTCCATTGATGTTCTGGTTAGTTTCATCAAATTGCTCTCCCCCATCCCCCCCTTTTCTTTTTTGTTCCTTGTGAGAAATTGTTTTGGAGGGGGAGAGAGAGGGAGGGAGAAGAAAATGTTCAGAAATAAAAATTATATCAAAAGCTATAAATAAAAATGAAAAGAAAAAGTACATAAAGTATGTCTAGAGGGAAAAAAAAGATTCCAGAAGAGTCAAAACAAGAGTTGGGAGAGTAAAGGGGAGGGGGGTGGGGAGAGAGAGAGAGAGAGAGAGAGAGAGAGAGAGAGAAGAAGAAGAAGAAGAAGAAGAAGAAGAAGAAGAAGAGGAGGAGGAGGAGGAGGAGGAGGGAGAGAAGGGAGAGACAGAGACAGACAGACAGAAAGAGACAGACAGAGAGAGACAGAGACAGAGGGATAGAGACAGTGAAACAGAGAGAAGAGAGGAGGAAGGAGGGGAAGCTGTGACTCACTGCACTGGGAGTTACATAACTAACTGTATTACCAAAAACTTCCACCAGAGGCAAGAGACTCTCTCCAACAAAGCCCTAGACTCAGAGGCGGAACCTATTATAATCAGGCTGGAAATATAAAGGTGATGGGGTGGGGTTTGAGGAACAGCTGGGCAAGTCCAAGTCCAAGTCCCTGTGGCCTGGGTGGATGGGTGGGGGAATCTGGAAAACTCTATTTATAGCATCACGGAATGCCAGAGCTGGGAGGCTTCTAGCCTAGCTCAATTCTTTACAGAAAGGTTAAGGTGACTTACCTAGGGTCACATAGTGACTCTAGTGAGTAAGTAGTGAGAACTACAGAATTTACTGAGAACTGATTCCCCACCCAGTCCCCTCTTTTCCAGACAAATGAATTGACTGGGGCTGACCAATCTTTGTCATTTCCAGACTCTCCATGGACTTATGGACCTTCCCCCAAGCAATTTATCCCCTCCCAATGTTTCCCCAGCTTACTCCTAGGATTTTAAGTTATTATGTAAAAAGGGTCCACCTACATTAAGTAGTTTCTATTTAGAGTTAGTAGCTCCTATACTTAATTTAGGAGCTGTTCTATTGTTTCTTTTGTTAAAAGGTCATTTACATTAAGTTGTTGTAAGTGACTAGAGCAATCTTTTGGTTCCCTTCTATTCTGTTACCCCATAAAAACCCTGTCCTCTGTTCCCATATTTGGGTATTCCTAGCTTCCCAGCTTTGAGGTACCATGAGCTATAGTTCCTCTGCCCTGATTAAAGACCTTATTTCTCCTATATTGATTGTTTCCTTAATTTCCATGTTAACTGTAGCATAGTCAGGACTCCCACCCAAGTCTCCAGACCCCAAGCTTAATGCACTTTCCACTAGAATCTCCTCTTTGCTCCTACTGCATCTTCAGCTAGGCACAGGGCACATTTGCAAAGCTCAGTCTATCTTACAGACCACCTCTCTCCCCATCCCTCCCAAGGAGGGATATGCCCCGTTTCTGTCTCCAGACTGGCCTGCAGTCAGTCCTGGATATGCACGGAGCACACAAGTCCTAGATGGAGGGAGCACATGCACAGTATATGCTTCTTCTAATGTTTTCTCCAATCAATAACAGACTCTATGGCACCTACGATCATCCGGAGGGGTCAGCTTGTGTTTACAGCTGCCAAGGTCACAAGTAGCCAGACAATTGTCCAAAGAGAAGACAGAGCATTTGGGGTTCCTCTCCCTCCACGTGAGAGGAATTCATTTTAATAAGAGATCGAGCCCCATGGGGCATTTCTAAACGGAGACCATGATGGAGAAGAGGTGGGGATTGGGGTTTGGGGACTGAGGAAAGAAAGGGGTCACTCCTTTTCTTTTTTCCATAGGCAATCACTTTTGGAACCCGTATTTCTTCCCGAAGCTTGAGATGGCTTCTGCAGCCTGACCTGTTGTCTTGTCGACGCCTTCCTGGGTTGACTTGACCAAGTGCTCCGCAGCTGGGGATGAGGGAGAGGTCACAGGTGAATCCTTGCCCTCTCTGCTCCAATCCAACCACCCCCACCCCAGAAGAATCCTTCCCTATGGATGAAAATGGCCGAGGCACAAGAAACACAGAGCAAGTTCTTCATTTGTCAGTGATGCTTAATCTCCTGCCCCAAGGGGAAAGGGCAAGAGATGCAGCAGTACAGGGGAAAGGGATCCCAAATGGGTTCAAAGGTTCTACAATAGTAGGGTTAATTCTCCTATAACCATGCTTTGAAAACTCGGATTTGTTACGGGATTGATATATTTGGGAATAATTAGAGAAGAACATGAATTTTAGGTTTACTAATAATGCTCATATCTTTGAGAAGCATGGAGAATGAAGAAAACTGCACCACTTCATACTAATTCACACCCATTTCCACAAACTCACTTCTGGTCTTTTTCTTTTTTTTTTTTTTAAATTCGGGGCAATGAGGGTTAAGTGACTTGCCCAGGGTCACACAGCTAGTAAGTGTGAGGTGTCTGAGGTTGGATTTGAACTCAGATCCTCCTGAATCCAGGGCCAGTGCTTTATCCACTGTACCACCTAGCTGTCCCCCTTCTTCTGGTCTTTTTCAGTGTAAAAGTGCCATATTTGCTATATTATCTTCTGGTGCAGTAGGAACTGTGTACAGAGATGGGCTGGCTTGCACCCACACACTCTCCCCATCTTTATCCCCAGTTGTACCCTCTCCCCTGTACACATCAACTTTGTCAACTGGGTCAACAGGCTGAGTGGCAGCCACAATTTATTGTAGTATTCATATATTTCTACCATTTCTATATAGTTCCTTTTTAAAATATGTCACTGCTAACATGGTAATGTTTTATATAATTGTACATGTATAACCTTTATCTGATTGCTTGCTGCCTCAGGAAGTGGGGAGGAGAGGGAGGGGAGGAGGGATAAAAATTGGAACCCCAAACTATAAATAAAAATGTTTATTACTTTAAAAAAATGTCACTGATAAAGTTTTTGAGTGTTACACTCTTTAAAAAAAATTAATTAATTGATTTTGGTGAGGCAATTGGGGTTAAGTGACTTGCCCAGGGTCACACAGCTAGTGTCAAGTGTCTGAGGCTGGATTTGAACTCAGGTCCTCCTGAATCCAGGGCTGGTGCTCTCTCCACTGTGCCACTTAGCTGCCCCGAGTGTTGTACCAGCCAAATTTTCTTAGGCAAATCCAGTTGGTCTGGAAAACTTCATGAAAATCGAGACCTAGTTTCCATAAGTTTTAGCTAGAAAGGGAAGGGCCCTAATTGCAACCAGTACCTTACCTGACTCACCTTTTTGTCTTTTTCCCTGTCCCACCATCATCCCCCCTTTCCCATTTTGCCTCCTATCCACTATTTGATCCCCTCCCATTGTCTGACCTTTCTGTCCGGCTTCTGCAGCCTGGTTCACAACCTTCTGGGCAGCTTCTGATGCAGCATTTGCTGAAATAGATAAATGAAGAGAGAGAGATATGGGAGGGGGGGGATAGGGAGGGAAGGAAGGAAGGGGAAAAGAGAGAGAAGGGAAGAGAGAAAGAGATTAATTTAAATTTCTTCTCTTTGGCTTATGTATTCTATTCTCTAAAAGGCTCAGGAACAAATATCATTGACCAAATGTGAAAAGAACTGTTGGTAGAGGCAGAGGAATGGAGAGAGATGATGCAGGGTTGACATGGTGATCCATATTCCTTCCGTGAGTGGGAAGCCACCAGCTACAATCCTTCCAATAAGATGGAAGTTCATTAGGTCTTCTCATCTCCCCAGCAGCACTGAGCACTACACCCAACTGATTCACCCCAAAGCCCTCTGGACTTTTCCATCCGTCTTGTAGCTGAACTCTCTCATATAATTTGTCTCCCCCAATAAGAATATGGTCTCTCTGAGGGCAGAGATTGTTGTGATTTTCTATTTGTATTTCCTTCATTTAACACATACATGGCTCATAGGAAGTGCTTAATAATTACTTTTCTCATTCTGTTTGGAAGATGTTCATTCCCTGATCCAAGACAATTCCAAAAGACTTGTGATGGAAAATGCTCTCTACTTCTGGAGAAAGAACTGTGGAGTTTGAATGCAGATTGAAACATATGATTTTCACTTTTTTTTTTTTTTGGTTTTGGTTTTGGTTTTTGTTCTTTCTAATGGATTTTCCCCTTTATTCTCATTCTTCTTTCACAACATGACTAACGTGGAAATTTGTTGAATGTGATTTTAATGTATAACCTTTATCAGACCACTTGCTATCTTAGGGAGGGCAGAGGGGAGGGAGGGAAAAAAATTTGGAACTCAAAATCTTATAAAAATAGGGGCAGCTAGGTGGCGCAGTGGATAGAGCACTGGCCCTGGAGTCAGGAGTACCTGAGTTCAAATCTGGCCTCAGACACTTAACACTTACTAGCTGTGTGACCCTGGGCAAGTCACTTAACCCCAATTGCCTCACTAGAAAAAAAAATCTTATAAAAATGAATGTTGAAAACTATACATAATTGGAAAATATACTATTAAGGATGATATCCATTCCCCCAGCCCAATTTGATGATATCTATCTTCCCTTCTGGACCTTATGACTGGTTCCTTATGACTGCAATTCTACCAGTAGACATTCGTTCCTTTGGCTTATGTATTGCCTTTGACATAAGCTGAGGCATTTGGTGGTACATTGGAGAGACCTCTCGGTCTAGAATAAGAAATATCTGAGTTTAAATTCTCCCTTAGACATTTACTAGGTACGGGACTCTGGACAAGTCATTTAACATCTATCTGCCTCAGTTTCCTCAACTGTAAAATAGGTTTCATAATAGCACCTGCCTCCTAGGGTTATTATGAGGATTAAATGAGATAATATTTGTAAAGTGTTTGCTACATAGAAGGCACTTAATAAATGCTTGTTTTCCTTCCTATTTTCCTCCTTTTAAAGATGTGTTCTAGGGGCAGCTAGGTGGCGCAGAGGATAGAGCACTGGCCCTGGATGATTAATTGATCAAAATGCCAGGACCTCAGACACTTAACACTTACTAGCTGTGTGTGACCCTGGGCAAGTCACTTAACCCCAATTGCCTCACTAAAAGAAAAAAAGTGTTCTGGTAAGATTCATACATTGTCTTTTTTTTTTTTACCTTAGTTGTTGTTGTTCAGTTGTGTCCAACTCTTTGTGACCCAGTGGACTATAGGGCACCAATACCGTCCATGGGATTTTCTGGGCAAAGATTCTAGAGGGGTTTGCCATTTACTTCTCCAGTCCATTAAGACAACCAGAGGTTAAGTGACTTGCCTAACATCACAAAGCTAGTAAGTGTCTGAGGCTGGATTTGAACTCAAGTCTTCCCAATTCCAGACCTAGAGCTCTATCTACTGAGCCACCTAGCTGCCTCTCACACCTTAGACGGAATGAGTTTTTCAGACACTTGCTTCCCTGAAGAAATGAAGGGGGTACAATGAGGAGCCTAGCTGCTTGGGCAATGGATGAAAGGAGGATGATAGGTACAGAAGGCAGGGCTGGGGGTGTTGGAGAACATTTCAGAATTTCTGGGCAGGCCCTTTTGTTCTGGACCAATGGCCAGAAATGATAGGATTTGGCTGAGTCTCTTGGCAGTTGACTGCCTAGTCCAGGCAGAGAATTCATGCTTTAGAAATAAACAGGTTTGCCTCCAAATCCCATTCAGACAAGAGCATCAGTAATCTGGACCCAGGCATTCCTGTAACCACCCCATTATCTCTACCCTGAATGAGGGTCTGTAAGAGACCTCTACAAACACAGGCTCTCTCAACTTAAAGAACAGACCTGACCCCAAGGTGCTACACTGAGCTGACTACAAGGTCACCTGAATGATCTGTGGAAGAAGAAGAAAACCTTAACCAGAGGAAGCGCCTTCTCTTCAAAGAGCTAAAAGTGTTAGCTCCTCTGTCCTTAGTAAAGCAGAGGATGGTGAGGGACAGAGTAGACCCATTTTAGAGATGGACAAACAGACCTGGAGGCTGTGGTGGGGAAAAATCATGTGGGTAGGACCTATGGTCTTAAGCGCTGTCTTATCCTTATGTGGAAAATCTGGGCTTTCTTCAGAGTCTACAGAATCTAGGAGGCCCCTTCTACAGCAGGCCTTTCTGGATCCCACCAGTTCTTAGTACTCCTGCCCTCTTGAAATAATTTTGTATTACTTTGTATATTATTTGAATTGACTAGCTTGTGTGTGTGTGTTTTATCCCCCAGTAGAATGTAAACTCCCTGAGGGCAAGAATTCCTTTTTTTCTTTTTTTTTTGTCCTTTTGTATTATCAGAGAACCTGGCTTGTACACTTAGTTTGTTGAATTGAAATTTAAAAAAAAAATTCCTGGCATTTTGATCAATTAATCATCCACAAATATTTATTAAAACATTACTATTTGCCAGGCACTGTGCTAAGATCCAAGGATAGAAAGAGAGAGAGAGAGAGAGGGAGGGAGGAAGGAAGGAAGAAATGAAGAAAAAAAGAAAAAGAGACAAAGAAACAAAGAAAGAAAAGGAAAAAGAAAAAGACAGTTTCTGCCCTCAAGGAGCATTTAATTCTATGTCTAAGGGGTGAGACAAGGTATATACAAATTGATACATTCAAATCAAGTCACATACAACACAGGTGCAAGGTAATAGCATTTGTGTTGGTAGTTGGAAGTTGCGATGTGGCAGAAAGCACCCCTCCAAACACTGATCCATGTGCATTGGGGGGTACAGAGCTGGTCCTCTATGTACCCTACATCCAACAGTCCTTTAAGCCTGGAAAGTACACTCCTGCCCTTTAAACCAGGGTTAAGGCTATGACTCCTCTGGAAACAGCAGAATGTGATGCTTCTCATGATGAGGCCTTCTTAAACTGGTTCCTGGATCTTCTTCCTGACCCTGTCTGTAACTCCCTCTTTGCCTTAGCCTAACAGAAGGAGCCAAGAAGGAACTGGGAATTAAAAGACTGAGATTCTATGTCCAGCTCTTCCACTAATGAATTATGTGACCTAGGCCAATTGACTTTACTTTTCTGAGTTTGTTTTCTTCTCTAAAATGAAAAGTTTGGATGAGGGGATCTCTAAAATCCTTTGAAGAGGTGACAATTCTCTGATTCTAGGAATCAGCAGGAGGTCCAGCATAGAAGATATCTGCACACAGGAAGGGAACACAGAGTGAGTGAGTGTGTGTGTGTGTGTGTGTGTGTGAAAATTTGATTTTATCCCTAAGCGTAGTGTCCAAAACTAGCTCAGTTCATTGAGGGGGACTATCTAGCACTATTTCCTCTTCCTATTTGGATGGCAGTATTAGGGAAGAATTCTACCCATTTGGACTAATGGGGAAACTATCCCTAAAGGGCAGCTAGGTGGTAGAGTGGATTGATAGCTAACTCTGGAGTCAGAAAGACCTGAATTCAAATCCAGCCTCAAACATTCACTAACTGTGTGGGCAAGTCAATTTCTATCTGTCTCAGTTTTCTCAACTGTAAAATGGGGCTAATAATAGCATCTACCTCACAGGGTTGTTATGATGACCAAATGAGGCAATATCTGTAAAAGCAATTATCACAGATAGTACCTGGCACATAGTAGGTTCTTAATAAATGCACCCTTCCCTTAAAGGGTTAAATTATAGCCCTTCCCTGAATCCTTGCCTGCCCTTAGGGACTCCAGATTGGCCAAATCCCTGGTGGCCTACACTCATTTCAAGAGGGCAGTTCTTACCAGGAAATTAATGAGTTTACTTCATTTTAAAAAATAAATGAATGTGTGCCAAACAGTACTTTGGGGAGGAGGAATGGCATCTGAACTTCAAGCCAGCAGTGGCAGGCAGGCAGCCCATCCCCAGGAGACTCTGCTTTTCAGGGGAGCCAAGTTTCCCCATTCTTCTTGGGGGGTTGGGAGTGGGAAAGTTCCGGGGAGTTTTTGGAAAGGAATCAAAAAGAACACAAACATCAAGAATGGAACTTTGGGAAAACCTCCCATGGCCGGCAGAGTTAGAGCCAAAGGGGAAATAAATTACTGGACTTAGCTGGGACCTATATGGCGCTTTATAGTTACAAAGGCATTAGCATCTCAGTTGTTACTTGTTGGTGCCTGAGAGGAATGTCACCCCTGACCGAGGCTTGGGATGAACAAATAAGCTCCAACTAGATGAATCCAGAGGTGCTGTGATCTTAGCAAACGTGGGCTTCTGAGTCAAAAAACTAAAAAACAAGCTCCCCCAAATCTAGTCATGTCTTGCGCACACAATGGCTGCTGTTATTGGGGGTAGCCATTGCAGGTGCTCCCAAAGGCTGGGGCTCCTTTCTTTCCTTCCTTGCCTCTGGATCCTCCCTCTGGTTCACTGGCAAGGGACATTCTAACATAGCACTGTAGATGACCCCTTCTTCCCCACCCTACACACACCATGGGTTTCTGCTGTCTTCCCTTCACCTTCCTGAAACTCTTTCTAGAAAACTAGGGGTAACTAGGTGGTGCTGTGGATAGAGCACTGGGCCTGGAGTCAGGAAGGCTTGAGTTCAAATTTGACCTCAGACACTTACTAGCTGTGTGACCCTGGGCAAGTCACTTAACATTCGCCACAGTTTCCTTCTCTGTAAAAAATGAGCTGGAGAAGGACACAGCAAATCACTCCAGTATCCTTGCCAAGAAAACCCCCAAAGGGGTCAAGAAGAGTTGGACAAAATTGAAAAGCCACTAAACAGCAACAACAAAACTTTTTGTCTTTTTTGGTCTATGGTTTCTGCAACCTCTGGTATCTGCCTTCCCCTCCCTCCACACCCCCCTTCCCTTCTTTGTACTTGTTTCTGCTCTTTCTGTTCTTGGCTTGCCACTGGCATCAGAGCTGGGCCAGAGAGCTGCCAGCCTATCCTAATCATGCCCAGTGCTCAAGGGATCCTACTGATGCCCTTTCCCAAGATTTCCTGCAGAACCATATTCACTTGGGGAACTTTGGCTGTAAGTACACCAAACGGGTAATTCCTAACATTAAGAAAGGGATTCCCACATTCCCAGCATCTCGAGGGGCAGCTTCCAGACCCACAGACAACTCTGGAGATTGGAATTGAATCGACAGTTGGCCTGGTCCCCAAGAATCCCTGGCACTCACTGACCAAGTGCCCCCCATGGGCACTGGGATAGAGCGAGCAAGGTCTCCAGGTATCTCTTCTTTCAAATCCTATCTGGCTCAGCAGAAGGAGCCTGGTCACTGTAAGAGAGCAGCTTCTCTAGCAGGGGGACCAAGCAGGACCAGCTTTCTGTCCTCCAAGAGAGTAGGGCAGGGCTAGGCTGGGCAGAGCAGAGAAGAAATAAACCTGCCCTCTGCATGCCGAACTCTCAGGCTGCCTTTTCCCCTCACTAGTCCTGGAAGTAACATCTGAACATAACAGCTGAGTTTAGGCTCCCTGATCCTGCCCCTGAATGAGGAAACAGGAGCTGTGTCCTCTCCCCCTCCCCTCATCATCTCTCACCTGCCTCCTGGGCAGTGCCCTCTGCCTGTTTCTTTAGGTCCTGGAAGCTCTTGCTGGCCATCTTGAAGGGGCTGGCTGATTGATTGGGCTGCAGCGGGCAATATCTGGCGGGCTCGGGGCCTGTATCCTTGGGAGGAATGTGCCTGTTGAGATGCTTCCCCGCGTCCTCTAGATACAGCTGCCGCAGCTGTTGGAGCCTTTATGCAGCCGAAGGGCCAGCCCACACCCACAGGGAGTGGGGAGAGGGCGGGGCAGGTGGCACAGCTTGCCAAGGTTCTGAGCTCCTGCCCTGGAGGGAGGGATTGTCTATGGGTATTTTTCCAGACTGGCAGTTCTTTTCAACTTTAATCTGTGTCGGCCTGGACCTAAAAGGTGTGTGTGTGTGTGTGTGTGTGTGTGTGTGTGTGTGTGTGTATAAGGAGGTGTGTGGTGGGGGTCGTTCCCGCTGATCCAGGGCCTACTACTGATCCAGGACTGGTTGGGGTGGAATTGGACGTGGGTAAGGAGAGTTATAATCAGGGGTCAAAGTTAATGCTAAATTGAGCTGTCAGGGTTCATCTCTCTTGATGAAGGGGAACAATATGGTATCAGATTACTTGACAAGGTCTACCACTGGCTTGTCCTATGACCTTAAAGAAATCATCCCCCCCCTTTACCTCAGTTTCCCTATTTGTAAAATGAAAAGTTTAGACTCACTCTCTAAAATCCCTTCCAGGTCTGACATTCATTTCCAAATCAGTCTGAAGTCAATCGGTTATCTCATAGCTTCTCTCTGTTCCCAGCATTCACCCCAAATTTCTACCTCTTCCTTATCTGTTGTTTGACTAACAGCCTGCCTGCTAGAGTATAAAACCTGAGATTCTCCCCCAGAGAGGAATGAAGGGGAGAGTTGGCAAGCAAAGATGAATGGAATTCCTGAGGTCAGGATAGAACACACTGGTGCTTGACCAGATAAGAATTACAGGGGGTTTGGGGAGCCAATGGTTTGTACTGAGTCTGGGGCAGGCTGCTCTGCTAACTTAATAGCTGTGTGACTTTACTGGAGACAGTTAACTTCTCTGATTCTCAGTTTCCTCCCCTGTAAAAAAAAATGAAGTTTTACTAGATGGTCAGTAAGGTATCTTCCAGTTCTCAACCCTACAATCCCATGCAATCATAAAACTCTTCAAGTGAGCCCTGTGTCCAGGTTAGATCTAACTCATAGCCAATTCCTGGGCTGAACTGATCTCATGACGGAGGGGCTTACAAAGAGAAGCTCTGACACCAGCCTGTCTACTGTCTTTGAGCAGAGAGTTCCAGGTCTGGATTTCAACCCCTGAATTATTTTAATCACAAGATTAATGGAAAGGAAGTTTTCCAACCTTCGGCTGTAGCCCAGGCTCTCACATCATTCTCAGCATCTGAGTGGGTCACAAAAATGGCAACTCTTTATATATGTGTATGTGTGTGTGTGTATATATATATATATTTGTTTGTTTGTTAAATTTTTTATTAATTTATTTATTTAGAATTTTCCCCAAATTACATGTTAAAACCAAGTTGTTTTTTTTACACTGATTTGTGTGTGTGTGTGTGTGAGGCAATTGGGGTTAAGTGACTTGCCCAGGGTCACACAGCTAGTAAGTGTCAAGTGTCTGAGGCCAGATTTGAACTCAGGTCCTCTTGAATCCAGGGGCAGTGCTCTATCCACTGTGCCACCTAGCTGCCCCCACACTGATTTTTTAAAGCTTTGTGTTCCAAATTTTCTTCCTCCCTTCCCTCCCCTCCTTAAGAAATCAAGGAATTCAATATAAGTTATACATGTGCAGTCATGCAAAACATCTCCACATTAGTCAGGTTGTAAAAGAAAAGACAAAATAACTTTAGAAAGAGACACTAACAAAAAAAATTATACTTCAATCTATTTTTTTTAAGTGAGGCAATTGGGGTTAAGTGACTTGCCCAGGGTCACACAGCTAGTAAGTGTTAAGTGTCTGAGGCCGGATTTGAACTCAGGTACTCTTGACTCCAGGGCTCTATCTACTGCGCCACCTAGCTGCCCCCAATCTGTATTCATATACCATCAGTTCTTTCTCTGTAGATGGATTGCATTTTTCATAAGTCCTTCTGATAGCATTCTGCTCATCATTACTTTCACAGTTACTGTTGCTAACTGGACTACCCTCCATCCTATTCCCTCCCCCTTGATATTTACTCTTTTTTCTATATTCTTTCACCCTATCCCTCCTCAGAAGTGTTTTGCTTTTCATTGACCCCTTCCCCAATCTGCCCTCCTTTTCTTCACCTCTCTCCCCTTCATCCCTTTCCCCTCCCACTTTCCTGCAGGGCAAAGTATATTACTATACCCACTTGAGTGTGTATATTATTCCTTCTTTGAGCTAATTCTGATGAGAGTAAGGCTCACTCACTTCCCTGCTCCTTCCCCATCTTCCCCTCCACTCCATAAGCACCACCTAGCCGCCCCCACCAATCTACTTCTTTCTTGTTCATTTAACACTTGAGAGTTAATAAGCACTGGGAGGGGAGGTTAAGAGGTACCAATCTGTCTTCTGGAGAGCCTGTAATCTGATGTGGGAAACAGAACCCACACATGAAAAAAGCAGAAGAACGTGAAAGAGTCTTGAACATGCCCCAGTTGTAGCATTAGATCAGGAGAATGGGACCTGCTCCATAGAAGCTGACTCTTGGTATTTAGGATGCCGAGGTGGTGCTTAGCCCTCAAAAAAAAAAAGATAATTCAGGAGTCTAATAGGGGAGAGAGGACGGGGCGGGAAGCGAGGGAGGGTTTGTTTCAATTGTGGTTTTGAGTCCTGCTTAAGCAGCCCTCATCACCCTGCCCCCACGCCAGCCTGCCTCTGTGAGCTGCCTCTGTGAGCTGCAGCGATCACCGCAATGGGTTAAAGGCCCTTGTGTCTGCTTCCCCAGCAGAGCAGGAAGCAGCATCAGGGAACTGATGACCTTTAAACATCTTGGTCTGGGAGAGGGGCATTTTAAACCTATGAGTAATCACAGTGGGAAGAACAAAAGCTCCGAGGATAGCAGTTGAAAATATTGATGTAGGCTTGTTTCCCAGGCTGGGGATGCACGTTAGATTGCATGTGTTTGTTGTTGTTTGGCGGCTGGGGAAGGTTTGAGGGAGAGCGAAGGGATATCCTGCAGAGCCCCGTGCACGTGCATCAGTGTCTATATGCTGGAGTGTGCATACATTCCAGTAGTTGTATATGCATGCATGTGTAAGTGTGGCCCTGGGCAAGTCATTTAATCTCTCCATGACTCAGCTTCCTTATGGGTAAACAGCACTTACCTCCCAGGGTTTTCATCAGGATCAAATGAGATAATGGATATGAAGTGCTTTGTCAACTCCGATAGCTCCTTTCACAGTTCCCAAAGTGATTTCTTCACAACCACCCTGTGCTGAAGAGATTGAAAGAGTTTTGATCTGAAATGTTCTCCAATTTGTTAATGAAGCTGCAATCTGATGGAGGTATTGACCCCAATGACACAGATTCATCCATACCCGGGCAACTCTTGCCCATGTCTTTCCATACAATTGCTATGTAGAGTCTGCCCAACATGCTCTGTGTGTTTATATATGTGTACATGCATTTGGTCATAGTGGGGTCCTTGAATTCTTTTGAATACATAGATACCTATGGGGCATACTGTCATCTGTGTCATCTCTCACTTCTACTAATTATAACTAGCATTTCCATAGCATTTTTTTTTTTTGGTGAGGCAATTGGGGTTAAGTGACTTGCCCAGGGTCACACAACTAGTAAGTGTTAAGTGTCTGAGGCCAGATTTGAACTCAGGTACTCCTGATTCCAGGGCTGGTGCTTTATCCACTGCGTCACCTAGCTGCCCCATTTCCATAGCATTTTAAAGTTTGCAAAGTGCTTTGACAAATAGAATCTCATCCTCACAATGATCCTGGGAGGTAGGTGCTATAGTGAATGTGTGAGGCCGGATTTTAATTTGGCTCTTCCTGATTCCAGGCCCATTGCTCTATTCACTGGGCTACCTAGCTCCCTAAGTAGTCCATCTGATCTTTTTTGGTTATGTGATGTCTTTTTCATTTTTAGTTTTATTGTTACCTTTTGCTTTTTGGGTTTTTTTTTGTTTTTTAATAATTTTTTTTTTTTGCAGGGCAATGGGGGTTAAGTGACTTGCCCAGAGTCACACAGCTAGTGTCAAGTGTCTGAGGCCGGATTTGAACTCAGGTACTCCTGAATCCAGGGCCAGTGCTTTATCCACTGTGCCACCTAGCTGCCCCTTACCTTTTGTTTTGATACCACTGTTATTTCTCTTTACCTCTCCCTATCACCTCCAGTGAACCCTCCCTTGCAACAAAGGAAAGTTGTTCTTGTTCACACATTTCAGTCATGTTTGACTCTTTGTGACCCCATTTGGGCTTTTCTTGGCAAAGATCCTAGGGTGGTTTGCCATTTCCTTCTCCAGCTCATTTTACAGATGAGGAAACTGAGGCAACAGGGTTAAGTGACTTGCCCAGGGTCACACAACTAGTAATGAAGGAAAACATTGAAGAAAAGTCAACTGACACAATGCCCTCACATGACAAGTGTAAACCATATTTACTATCTGTGGTCCCACTTCCCATCTGAGAAGATGAAGACATGTTTTATCAATTCTTCAAGATTTAAGATTGCTTATTAAAACTGATCAGGTTCATTGTGCATACTGTTCTCTTTCTTTTATTTTCTCTATTCTGCATCACTTCATACAAGTGTTTCTATATTCCTCTGAATTCCTTCCATTCCTCAGATTTTACAGAAGAGTAGTAATCCATCAAATTTATACCATGATCTGTTCAACCATCCCCAGTTATTTGTGCTACTTCAAAAAGTGCCACTATGAATATTTTGTTATATGTAAGACCTTCCTTGCTGTCATTTACTCCCTTGGTGCACTGTCAAATACTGGAATCACTTTGTCAAAGAGTATAAACAGGTTAGTGACTTTTTTTTTTTTGCATAATTTCAAATTGTTTTCCAGAATGGTCTGGCAAATTCACACTCCTCCAATGGTACATTAGTATGCATGCATTTCTAAACCCCTCCAGCATTTTTATCTTCTTTGCCAATCTGATGGATATGAGGTGAAACCTGACTTGTTTTAATTTACATTTCTCTTATTATTAGTGGTGTGGATCGAGTGATTGAAAATTTACTATTCTATCCACCATGGCATTCTGATTCTCTGACATCTCTGATGACATCTTTCAAAATACTTCTCCCACTTAATTCTTTGTTTGTAATGTGTTGCAGCCTGTACATGCCAATCACAGGCCTCTCTGTTGCCCTTTGTGTGAAAAATATCACCTTATTCTGAACAAAAAAGAAGTGGTAACCAAGAGAGCATCCCTAACTACTGATTTGTATGCTTACTTTCTCATCCACATAAAATTTTTATGAAAATCATCTATACTGTCATTGAAGGCATTCTTGAAAAGGATATTAAACGTGAAGAAGCAGACTTTCCTAGGCAAAATTCCACAGTGGATCACATCTTTACCATCATGCGATTAATTGGAAGATATAGAGAATACAATATCCCACTGTGGTCCTTCCACTGACCATTTCTTTTTAGTTTCCTTTGCTAGCTCATCATCCATATTGATGTAGGAGGCAAAAAAGGGGTTAACAGAAAAACCTAAGACCCAAGCTCCAATTCAGATATGAGCTCTAAAAGGGATTCAGACCCCAGTTAATGGATAACTTACAAGTCAGGATGTTAAGTTCTCTTACCCACATAAATCAGTACCTATAATGGGAACTTAGGGAGGTAGGCAATGAAGACCTTAGAGTATAACAATGATACATTGACAAGCTATAGAAACTCAAACTAGAAATAAATGTTAAATGAAGATGTTTTGAAACTAAGCATGGGAATTAGAAAGAGACATGCACAGAAAAGGCCAAATTTGTCCCCAGATTCACCTTATGACATGTGAACCCTAAAAACACACCTCTACAGAAAAAGGTACCCACCTTGGGGGTTGGATCAGGCCCCCAGGAACTCCAAATTAGAATGGGCCCTCCCCTGTACCTCCCTAAGGTGGAGATTATTATCATGAGACTGATAATCAATTTATCCTTACTATAAATATAACTGTCTTTCCTTTCCTTATTCAAGAGATACCTTTCCACTTTTCTGGTTCTCTCCCTGTGATCACTCACAGTATTGCAATAAAACTTGGGAAACTGAGTCACTGAGTCTTGTAATTCTTTTGGGATGACTCATGATCAATCTGACCCTAATTTCATCCCACATCATTATGACCCCCTGTAAGGGTCTTGGGTTCAAGCCCTTGATGGGGGCTGAGGATCAGAGATGATTAATCATTGACACAGCAGCACCACCTTGTATGAATAACTGTGTGCGATTTATTATTGGGACAGCTCAGTATTAAAAGCAAAAAACCACAAAGAAATCAAATAAAGTCTCTGCAAGAATAATTCTAAGAGAATAAAAGTAATTTTTCAACCTTTCAGCCTTGACATGTCAGAACTTGTTTTAGGCCTTAAAAGAGCAAGGTTTCCTCGGACCCTGGGAGACCAGTCAGGCATTGTCTCTGAAAAATCTTCCTGCTTCAGTGATTATGGCCCAAATATGGAGAGGGGGAACTCAGTCGGAGGGACAACAGAGAGCCTCCTGGGTTCGCCACAACCCCCTACTCTGAATATACTTCCAAGGCTTTGTCTTGGGTCCTCTTCTCTTCTCCCTCTAAATTCTAGAATTTGGTGACCTCACCAATTTAATAATCAACTCTATGCAAATGGCTCTCAGATCAATGTATCTAGTCCCAGATTTTCTTCTTTCTTTCTTTCTTTTTTTTTAGTGAGGCAATTGGGGTTAAGTAACTTGCCCAGGGTTACACAGCTAGTAAGTGTTAAGTGTCTGAGGCCGGATTTGAACTCAGGTCCTCCTGACTCCAGGGCCAGTGCTCTATCCACTACACCACCTAGCTGCCCCCCAGTTTTTCTCTTGAGCTCTAGACTTAAGTCAACAACTACCTATTGGACATCTCAAACTCAATGTGTCTAAAACAAAAACCATTACCTTTAGATGACCAAACTTACCCCTTTCCCAGCCTTCCCTCTTTCTGTCAAGGACACCACCATTCTTTTAACTTCCTTCTGCTTAAAACCTCAGTGTTACCCTCTACTCTTCATCCCCCCCTTACCCCATATATCCAATGGGTTGCCAAAGCTTGCCATTTCAACCTCTACAACATTTCTCATATCCCTCCTTTTCTGACCATTCATACAATCACTACCTAGGTTCAGAACCTCATCACCTCTCTCTTGGACTTTTACTATGGCCTCCCAATTGGTATCCTTCCTTCAAATCTCTCTCTCTTTTAATATAGGCACCAAAACAATTTTTCTTAAATTCATTCATTCAACAAGCATTTATTCAATGCCTACTGTGTCCTAAGAACTATGCTACCACTTCCTTCCCTCAATGAACAAACTCCAGTGACCCTTGTATTGCCTCTAAGTTAAGACTCCTTTGTTTGGCTTTTAAGATCCTTCCCAGTCAGACTCCAGCCCGTGTTTCCAGCCATCATTGACCTTTCTGTACTCTAATATCTAACCAAACTGGCTTTCTGTTTCTATCTCATAATACTCCATTTCCCATCTCTGTGCCTTTGCATACCTTGCCCCATGACTGTGATGTTCTCCTTCATTGCCTCCTCATGGAATCCCTCACTTCCTTCTTATTTTTCCTGACTTCCTTCAAGATATAGCTCAAGTACTCCATTCTACAGGAAGCCTTTCCTCCCCCCCCCCCAAATGTTAGTGGTCTTCCCACCTAATTGTTCTGTGTTTATTTTGCAGTTTGTATTTACTTATATATGCACATGTTATCTCCCTTAATAGACTATAAACTCTGTGGGATCAGAAAATGTTTCATCTTGGTCTTCATATTTCAAGGGTCTAGCAATTCCCAGAAAAGAGTAAGAGTAGATGCTTAATACATGCTTGTTGACTGATTAACTATAAAAAGGTATTTGATTTGTCAGAGCAAAATGATGTCCTGTGGGTTCTCTTCCAACAATGTGTCTCCGATTTATATGTTAAAATTATGTAAGATTTCTTGAAACATAACAACAGAGATGCCCTTATTCGATGACCCTCTGATAATTAATCTTAAATTAAGTTCAAAGTATCAACACATATGCATACTATTGATGTTGGCCATGTGATGAAATAATGGGATTTAGCAGATACTCAAAGACCCACCTGGAGATTAATCTAGACTGATTGAATCAAGTGAGAGTGATTGACTGCTGATTACCCTACTTCAAGTTAACTGGATTGCAATCACACCTGGCTATCCCTTCGTGGTTGCCAATGCCAATCAATCAGTTTGAAGCAATGTGTAAGGACCTCCTCTGTTCCAGACCTATAAAAAGCTTCCACAATCAGCTTGCTAGAGAGTTCCTGATTAAAGCAGGCTCCTGGAGGAGGACTTGAGGAAGAACCCAACCAGGCTGGAACTCTAGGCTAGGTAAGACTTCTTTTTCTTAACTTTCTGAACTCCTTGTGAATATCTGTATGTTTTAATAAATGTTTAATGCCCAAAGACTGGTGCTGAAGCTTCTAAATTAAGGCAATCACACAATATATATTTTAAACATCACAGCCATTGCCATGGAGGAGATGCAGGGGAGTCTAAATTAAAAAGAGATTCACTATAGATAGTGAGATCCTCTTGGGAATCCTAACATTCTGATGATCACATTAAGTTCCAGTGTCTTTCAGTCTCCTAAATTAGAACATAATTGGGCTAAAGAGTTTCACCTAACTATCCACACTGGACAAAACAAGTGGATAAAAAATTTCTGTTGTCCAGACCATAATGTACAGTTGAATGGGCAACAGATAAAGCTTGTCCATAATTATATTTTCTATACCTATAGCCATATTTATATCTTTATCCATATCCATATTTATATTATTTTTTACCCCTATTTATATTTATATCTGGATAATGAACTTCTACAGACACTGAAAATAGATGTTGGGGGGTGAATGGGAGAAGCAGAGTGAATAATTTCCTAGAAGCTCTTTCAATGAACTTAAGTTTCTTCCTGAAATAAAGATCCATAATATTCTTCTGGTGACTTGGGTCGCTTTGAGTCATGGAATAGTACTAAAGAATTGTAGTTGAGGATCTTATTTACCAGATGAGTAAAGGAAAGTCCAGAGAGGGTAAAGGGACTTGTCCTAAGGATGTGGGAATCAGGATTCAGCCCAAGTTTTCCAAATCTCCCCCACCTCACAATTAGACTTGATTTACTCTATAAATCCAAGCCAGAAACTGCTGTCCTGTATAGAGCTAGGCGGTGACCCAACATACTGACCTGAAGGATTAAACATATAGGATCAAAGGAGCATAGATTATAGAGTTGGAAGGGACCTGACATGGGGGTTGGGACATATGGAGGAATTAAGGGACTATTAAAGTTTAAACTGGCCAACTATATATCAAGAGAACACACCTAAGAAGTAAGGAAGATAAACCCATTAGGTGCGGCTGCTGCCTAATTGGAGCCAGGGGACAGAGATAACTCCAGAAATCAGGACTACTACCCCTCATTCAAGCCTTTCCCCACCCCCAAAGGGAATTTTACATTGTCAGGTGGTGACCCCATCTATCTATAAAAGCTTTGGCCTTTCTTCCAGTCAAGGAGAAAGATGTCCCGAAGCCATATTCTCCCCTTGAGGTGAAGTCTTTGACTTCCCTCTTGGTCACTTTCTCTAAGAGCCCAAATAAAAGACCATCTTTATTCTAATTAGATTGTGTGTGAGAGTTATAATTCTTCAAAGAGGAATACCTAAAGATCCCCACACCACCTATTTCTCCCATGACAGGACCTTAGAGATACATGAGTCCAGTCCTGTCATTTCACAGATAAGGAAACTGAGGCTCAGGAACCTTGTTCAGGGTCACTCAGAGAAGATGATGGAGTCTTTTGGCAACAAGAGAGCTTCAGTGACCAGAGCCAACACTGGGTTAGCCAGCTGAGCCAGTCAACCTAAAGCCATTTGAGTTCTTGTTTTAAGCCCCAGAGCGAGACCCTGAGGCAGATTGACTTTTTGGAGACATGATTCTCCCTCTTTATTTCCTCTCCCCAATACAGGAAAGAGAAAAAGTCAGGTCGTACAGAAAAGCTCTTAATGGAAGAACTCATTGATTGGACTTCCACTTTGTAGATGGGAATAGATGAGATCATCATAAAGGGAAAGTGAAGAGAGGCTAAGTCCAGATGCAGCCCAGAGGAGCAGGGTCAGGGGAGGCAGTCCATTATGCTGAAACAGATCATAAAATTATTGATCTGAACCTTGGAAGGGACCTCTGAAGTCATCTAGTCCAACCCCCTCATTTCATTTTTTTTTTACATCTTTTCTTTTCTTTTTTTTCTTGGTGAGGCAATTGGGGTTAAGTGACTTGCCCAGGGTCACACAGCTAGTAAGTGTCAAGTGTCTGAGGCCAGATTTGAACTCAGGTCCTCCTGACTTCAGGGCTGGTGCTCTACTTTTCTTTTCTTTCCTTTTTCTTTTCTTTTCTTTTTTTAAATATACATATGAATTTACCAGTCATCAACAAACACAAACATTCCACTATACAAAGAGCAAAAAGGATTTTTTTTTAATACACATGGGTTGAATGCATTTGTAATGTATATATGTGTCCTCCCCATCATCTCTTTCAGGTTTCTGGAACCACTTTGGCTCTGTTATTTGCTTGTCCACTGAACCACCCGTGACTAAGGCCAAATTCAGCACATGATATTTACATCAAATTAGGTAAAGGCTATTTATTTAAAGCAGAATGTAAGGGAAATAATTAAGCTGTAAGGGCCTAAAATTCCAGCTATGATGTCTAAAATCTAATAAGTGGTCACCTTAAATTAGAAGTTTTAGCAAGAGTTTAGACTTTTAAGTATTTATTAAAGTGCATCAGACGTTAGTGAAGAGAGAGAGAGGTAAAAAGCAAACTTCATCTAACTATCTAAGAGAGCCCAGCATCTGTCCTCCTGCCAAGATGAGGTCCCAAAATGAAAGGCCTCACTCCTCCCAGAAGCCTCCTGTGAAACAGGAAACAGGAAACAGGAAACAGGGCTGCCCATACACACACAGCTCCAAGCTAATTGGTTGGTAGCTCTGATTCACAGGATCCATGGGCAGCAACCATCACTTCCTGATGCTAAAGTCACATGGTTTCTTTTCAGGTCAGAGTTCACAATGTCCCTCCCAGCAGGGGGTGTCATTCTAATTCTCACAAAGCATTAAATCAACAGCCATGATTCCATCTCAAACAACTACTCCCTAAACTTCTAAGACTGAATTGTTTTAGTCTAATCATCTTTATTCCCTGAGTCCAAGCATCTCTATTCCCTGGGCTAGCTTCTCAGCCTGATACTGTAACAAAGGAAATGGTAAAGAGGGGATACAGTAACTTACCTATCAGAAGCGCACTGATTTTTCAGTGCCTGTAAGGCATTGCATTCATTTGTTGCCATGTGTTCATTGACAGTAGGAGTGATCCCTGTATGTCTTATTACACATTTAAAATATAATTTACTGTAAGATTGCAATTAAGTGACTTTAAGAAGAGTTTCACTTCTTCCCCTGGGAATATATGAGTTATCATGCATTCCCAGGTCATCAGCATTACTGGACTGGGATCAGGATACCTGGGTTCTAGGTTCTGACTAACTAGATCTTTTGGTGAATTCCTTTATTCCTACAGATCTTTTGTTTTGTTTTGTTTTTGTTTTGTGGGGCAATGAGGGTTAAGTGACTTTCCCAGGGTCACACAGCTAGTAAGTATCAAGTGTTTAAGGCCAGATTTGAACTCAGGTCCTCCTGAATCCAGGGCTGGTGCTTTATCCACTGTATCACCTAGCTGCTCCCCACCCCCTTTTTTTTTTTTTTTTAGTGAGGCAATTGGGGTTAAGTGACTTGCCCGGGGTCACACAGCTAGTAAGTGTTAAGTGTCTGAGGCCGGATTTGAACTCAGGTCCTCCTGACTCCAGGGCCGGTGCTCTATCCACTGTGCCACCTAGCTGTCCCCCTCGTTTTTTTATTCCTATAGATCTTAAAGTGAGGGTATTGAACTACAATCTCACCTAGGGTTTATGGGTCTAAAGAGAAGTTGAAGACATAGGTAAAATGGAGCAACTGAGTCTGATCATTCACTATATTCAGGATGTCAGTTTCTCTGGCTCTGCAAATGAGAGGAAAGCTGGGATCATTCCTTAGAAAGGAAACAGAAACTTAGTGAGTAAACCAAAAGGGAATGTGTGATCTGAAACAGAAGGGTATAGGGGTGGGGAGGGGTGAGGGGGTCTGGCGGACAGAGCGTTGGCAGGATGTAGACAGGTTCAACAGTAAGATGGTAGCCCCCTACCTTAACCCCTAAAACCCACACAGCCTCTAGGAAAACAAATCTGAGCCTAGAATCATGGGAGAAGCAGCATGGTGTAGTGAAAAGAGTTCTTCACTTCAAGTCAGAAGACTCTAATTTGAATTGTGGCTGCAAAGTGTGTACTGACTTGGATACTGACTAATAATTCAGTTTCATCACCTGAAAAATAGGGAAAATAGTTGTACTGCCACTTCTCTGCATTGTAATGAGGAAAGTGATTTATAAAGTATAAAATGGCTTTATTGTTATATTAACAACTAATATAATTATATTAATAATAATAATTGTAACAATAATAGTTGAAGATGTGCTTCACTGAAGGGTAGAATCAGTATTAACAACATTCTGGCTCACAGATTATAGATTTTGAACTGGAAGGTATGGACTTTATAGTAATCTAGTCTAACCCTATTATCTTACAGATCAGAAAGCCAATCAGCCCAAGGAGGTTAAGTGACTTGTCCAAGGTCCACATGAGTAGGAAATTTCAGAGCAGGATTTGAACCCAGATCTTGACTTCAGATTCAGCACTCTTTCAATTGTGCTATACTTTCTGTATTTAAATAGGGCAGAGGGAAATGAAGTACATGAGAAGGTAGAATTTCCAGGAAGACCAGTACTATAGAGAGCTCAAGGCGAGGAATGAAGGCAGAAAAGGTGAGGTTAATGTAAGATCACTTGGAACCAGAGGAAATGGCCACACTGGAGAGATTGGAAAGCTGCTTCTGGGAGGGGCTGATACCAACAGTTCTGGAATTGGTGAGGCAGCTAGGTGTCGCAGTGGATAAAGCAGAGCACTGGCCCTGAAGTTGGGAAGATCTCAGTTCAAATCTCATCTCAGGGGCAGCTAGGTGGCGCAGTGGATAAAGAACTGGCCCTGGATTCAGGAGGACCTGAGTTCAAATTTGACCTCAGACACTTAACCTTCATTGCCTGGCCAAAATAAATAAATAAATAAATAAAAACAAAAACAAAAATCTCACCTCAGACACTTTCTAGCTGTGTGATCCTGGGCAAGTCACTTTACCCCAATTGCCTTAAATACCTGGCCATCCTGATCTATATCTTGCCACTGGACCTAGATGGCTCTAGAGGAGAGAGTGATGTTGGCAACCTTGCACAGCCCTCCTTCACTTAAATCCAACTCGCTGCAAGTCATAATAGCACCCCAATGTTTTGGCTCACCCCACTAGGACTCTTCCTTGTTTGAATTTGACTTGGTCATGTGATGCTTCTTTTTTTTTTGGTCTTTGTTTTGGTTTCCTTAGTTCTCAGTGAACTTGTCCTTTTAAGCCTTTCAAATTTCTTTTCAGTTTTTCCACTGACTCAGTCACTACTCATAGAGTGGGGATGAGATCCCTAACTGCCAGGTGTGTTTGCCAAACCCCAGGAGGGCTGATGGGGCTGGCATGAAGGGAGAAGGAAGACCCAGGAGGAGAGATTTGGGGCAATGGTGAACTCTGGGGACCTTTTCCTTCCAGGGTGATCCAGCCTAGAGTCTGGTGCCAGAGCCCGGGGCCAAGTGTGCCCCAGGGGATGGAGCATATTGCAATGGAAAGAGTTCTGAATTAATGGTCAGATTCCAGCCCTGTCACTGTGTGAGCTTGGACAAATGATTTAGCCTCTCTGGGCCTCAGTCTCTTCATCTGAATGGAGCAGTCCCTTCAGGTTCTCTTTCAGAGAGTCAAAGACAGTTAGATGTGCAAATATGGTAGAGAATCCAATGGATTTTCTACCAACAAAACAGTGTCTGACATTTAACAGATCCTTAATAAGAGCTTGTTATTCTATTGAATCCATTAAATATTCTATTGAAGCAGCATGTTGATTCAATATATCTCAAAAATCAATGTTTTTAATTATGTCAGAATAGCAAAGAAAATAACAAGGAAAAGGTTATAATCTGGATCATCATTGTTGTTGTCTTTGTGACCCCATTTGGGGTTTTCTTGGCAAAGATACTGGAGTGGTTTGTCATTTCCTTCTCCCGCTCATTTTACAGATGAGGTAACTGAGGCAAACAGGATGAAGTGACTTGCCCAGGGCCACATAGTTAGTATAAATCAGAGGCTAGATTTGAGCTCAGACCTTCCTGACACCAGGCCCAGTGCTCTAGCATTGTACTACCTAGCTGTCTTTATAATCTGGATTAGTGAAGTAAATATTCACAATGTTGAAATCATGGATATTGTGAAGTAATGCAGCGCACAATTATTTCTTAATCTTTAGCCTTTCCTAATTTAGCTTTTTCTCTGATCCAGCAGTGTGTTGTCAGAATATGATTTAAAAAAAGAGGACTAAGTGAACACTGATTTCTTCAGGCGTTTATGAGGCCATCCATGTAGAGGAAAGATTTGTTCTTCTTGGCCCCAGACGGCAGAGAAGGATTATTGGTAGGCACTGAAAGAGAGTAGACTTGCATTTGATGTGGAGAAGAACTACTTGGCAGTTAGAACTATTTCAAAAGTGGGATAGGTTGCTTCAAGAAGTGGTGGTTTCGGGCAGCTAGGTGGCGCAGTGGATAGAGCACCAGCCCTGGAGTCAGGAGTACTTGATGATATGGGGAAATGGGGTACAGGTTGGGGTTGGGGTTCATAGGAATTCCTCTTTAAAGAATTACACCCTCTTGCACACAAAACGTAGTTAGAATAAGGTGATAGTTTATTTAGGAGCAAGGGAAGGAAAGGGTGGGGGGAGGGAAACCATGAAAGAAATCCTTGGACTTTTCATGGGGAGATTTGGCACATGTACTTTTAGAGGACTGATGGGGGTGGACCATCTGCCCGTGAAAAGTTCCTTTAGTGAGAGAGGACCATCCCCCACTGGTGGTAGCTGGGGGAATTGGGTGAGCAGTGGAGGACCATCCCCCACTGGTAGTGACTAAAGGAATTGGGTGAGGGGTGGCTACAGATCCCTCTTCAGAACACAAAGGCCGAAGCCACACCCAAATTTATCTCCCCAGGGTAAGGGAGACCAGAATGAAGGGTAGGAATCCCAAACTAGCTCAGTCCTATTTGGTTCAGTTTATTTCTCTAGGCGTTATCTGTCCTCTGGTTTAGTTTCTCAAGGAGAAGATTCCTCGGTGTGCCCCAGAGAAATTCTGGGGTGCTCTGCGCCCCATGACACTGAGTTCAAATCTGGCCTAGACACTTAACACTTACTAGTTGTGTGACCCTGGCAAGTCACTTAACCCCAATTACCTCACTAAAAAAAAAAAAAAAAAGAAGTGGTGGTTTCTCCACACTGCAGGTCTTCATGGGGTAAGGCTGGTTTATTATTTGTTGGGAATAACTTTAAAGGGGATTCTCATGCAGTTATGAGTTGGATTCCATGGATATTTTCTGAGATACTTTCTAACTTTGAGATACTATGATTCTGTTTAAAAAAATACACAAAGAAATATAATCATCCATAGATTCCTACAGCACTGATGGAAGAGGGAATACTCCGGAACAACTCACTAACCTAGGGTTACATTGCAGCTGGGATACCTCTCACCATGTTGTATCAGATTATTGCTCCACTCCCATGTCTGCAGCTGCCATTTTTTTCCTTTTTGGTCTCTAAATCTATTGCTTGCTACTTCCCAATAGAGCTATTTTTTTTTTGGTGTTTTTTTTTTTTTTTGGGGGGGGGTTAAGTGACTTGCCCAGGGTCACACAGGTAGTAAGTATCAAGTGTCTGAGTTTGGATTTGAACTCAGGTCCTCTTGAATCCAGGGCCCATGCTCTATCTACTGAGCCACCTAGCTGCCCCCCCCTCCTCCGCCCATAGAGCTATTTTAATATTTGTTGCTGAGATGCTGCTGTTTTTTTCCAACTGAACTGTTGCTTTCTGATAAAACTGTCTTTAGCTGCTGGGCCTTTGTTTTCAAAAGGAAACTGTCCATTCTCAGGATAAATTGAAATATCTTTGCTCTTTTGTTAATCTGCCCAAAATCCCACCCAGTCAGCACAGAAAAAAATATCCTCAGGTTAAGATTTTTCTTCTTTAACAATTTGTGAATCTCACTCTCCCACCATGTGAATTCCTCTAGTTCTGCTTAATATTTAGTTTGGAGTGAGTTAGTAGTTCGTTCTACAAGCAGCTATCACTAGTCATTTAAACTTCCTTGACACTTTGACAAGTCTCAAGGAGGCAAGACAGTGTAACTGGTAATTTTTGCCTTGGATTCCTACAACTATACCCAAGTTACTGTTAAAATTGGAGAATCAGAGGGGCAGCTAAGTGGTGCAGTGGATAAAGCACCGGCCTTGGATTCAGGAGGGCCTGAGTTCAAATCCGGCCTCAGACACTTGACACTTACTAGCTGTGTGACCCTGGGCAAGTCACTTAACCCCCATTGCCCTACCAAAAAAAAAATTTTAAAAACAAATTGGAGAATCAGATATGATGACTTCTAAGGTTCCTTTCCTAAAGGTAGCTAGGTGGCTTGGTAGAAAAAGCACTGGGCATGGAGTCAGGAAGACCTGAGTTCAAATCTGCCCTCAGAAACTTGCTACTTGTAGAGGGGCAAGTCACTTAACCTCTGCTTGCCTTAACTTACTGGAAAAGGAAATGGCAAACCACTCCAGATTCCTTACCAAGAAAACTCCATGCATAGCATGGTCCATGGGGTCACAACAACTCAGACACTACTGAACAGCAACAAAGTTCCTTTCAGTTCTGTCTATGGTCCTCTGAACTTGGCCTGAAAGGCCAAGGCTAAAATCGAAGAAGAGGACAGACTAACAGATGCAAGACAGACTTTTACTCTCTAATTATCTTCCCTATGACATAGGGAAACCCCTCCTGTCCCATGAAGTGATGTCAAATTCTTTTAGAGCAACTGTCAGAAAGGGCCAAAGGTATTAAAATTGGGTGTGGCTGAAAACAACTAAAGATCAGGCTTCCTCTCCCTGAGTCATAGATGGTATTTGCCCATTGGTTTTGTCTCCAGTTAAAATTCAATGTAAATGTCACAAACTCCAGATGAACTAGGTTCAAAGGATTCTTAAGTAGTAGTATAGTTCTCATAGACAAAGTTTGGTTGACTGTTGAGCTGACGGTGAGACATGGGAGAAGGTGAGCAGGGATTCTGTCCATTCATAGGACCAGAACCCTTTCTCTTCAGCTGTGGTTCTGATTTCCTTCAATATCCTTTGGGTCTTTTAGCTTAGAAGCTTTTATATGTTGTTTTGATGTAGGAAGCAAAAAGGGGTTAATAGAAAAACCTAAGACATAAGTTCTAATTCAGATTAAACTTTATTAACTCCATTTACCATGAAAACCAGATCCTTTTCCCCCCCCAGGGCAATGAGGGTTAAGTGACTTGCCCAGGGTCACACAGCTAGTAAGTGTCAAGTGTCTGAGGCCAGATTTGAACTCAGGTCCTCCTGAATCCAGGGCCACTGCTTTATCCACTGTGCCACCTAACTGTCCCCCCATTAAAGTTCTAAGAATACAAATTAGGAGCCCATTCTTTGCTTCAGCAAAAAAATCAAATTTGGCAAATATTTATTAAGTGCTTATTGTATTTAAAACACTGTTATTGGCAGTGAGATGGACTTGGTTTTAGGAATACCTGGGTTTAAATCTGGCCTCAGATACCAGATGTGTGACCCTGAGCAAGGCACTTAATATCAATCTGCCTCAGTCTCCTCAATTGTAAAATGGAGGTAAGTACAGCACTTACCTCCCAGGTTTGTTGGGTTAATATTTATAAAGCACTTAGCACAAGTGCCTACTATGTGAGTTGTCCATGGCAAGCACTTTAAAAATGTTTGTTTCCTTTCTTCCTTTCCTTTCTTGGCACTGGGTCCATAAAGGTCAATATAACACTGATTGCTCTGAAGCATCTGCCAATCTAATGTGAACAAAAAAAACTATGATAAAAGAAAGAGTGAAATAAGTGCAAAGGAGACATCTAGGTGAAGTGGTGGGAGGAGAGCACTTTTATCTAACATAGAGGATGGTGGGAAGACAGTGAAGACTTACTTCATGGAGGAGAGTCTTGAAAAAGATGAGGCACTGCAACAGAAAGAGATGGAGGGTTGGGGAAAGAGTAGAGCTCATGCCAGGTATGGGGTGTGTCAGGCATGCCAAGCACAGAGACAGAAGAGAGTAGACTGAGAATAAGGAACAGAGTATATATACATAGTCCAATTTGTCTACAATTAGAATATGTGAAGGAGCATAGTCTAACACTAGATAGATCTGTAGGAGGCAGCTTGTGGAGGTATATGGTTTTTTGGGGGTTTTTTTTGGTAGGGCAATTGGGGTTAAGTGACTTGCCCAGGGTCACACAGCTAGTAAGTGTCAAGTGTCTGAGGCTGGATTTGAACTCAGGTCCTCCTGATTCCAGGGCCGGTGATCTATCCACTGCTCCACCTAGCTGCCCCCATGTGGAGTTATTTGAATGTGGAGATCCTCCTTGCTATGCTGAGAGTGAAGAATGGCATGGGTTTGTGGGTTCAATTAATCAATTAATCAAGCATTTGTTAAGCACTATGCTAAGCTAGGGGAACACAAGGAAAAAAAAGAAACAATTCTTGCCCCTAAGGAGCTTACATTCTAATGAAAGAGACAATATTCACATAAATTGTTATTGTTCAGTTGTTTTTGAGTTATGTAGTAATAGAGATGGATTTAATTGATCAAAGTGATCAGGAGGAGTCCCAAAGAATTACAAGACTCAGTGACTCAGTTTCCCAAGTTTTATTGAAATACTGTGAGTGACCACCAGGAAATGTCTTGAATAGGGGGAAGAAGAATACTTCTATTTATAATGAGAGAAAGTAGGTCATTTCCTCATTATCTTAATCTCCTTCTGCTGGGAAGTTCATGGGAGGTCTTATCCTAATTTGGACTTCCTGGAGTCCTCAAACAGCCTCTGAGGTGGGTCCCTTTTTCCTTGTAGGTGTGTTTTGGGGATTTACCCATCTTAAGGTGAACCTAAGGACACATTTGGTCCTTTCTACATATGTTCCTAAAGACAGGCTTAAACTTGTCAGACCCAAGGTTTTGGTATCTCTTTACTTTGGTATCTCCTGGTTTTGGTATCTCTTTACTTTAAGATCTGGTTTCTAGGTGTTCTGTCATCTAGGAATATTAATGGCTATTAATGGTTAATGGTTAATGGTCCCTAGTTAGTCTCTGTTGATGGTGAGGGTTGATAGGAGCAAACCCCCTTGGTTACTGTAAGAACACAAACCTTAGTTTCTCTGTTAACCCTTTCAGGTACTATTGATAACTCAAGCCTCAGTTTATCTGTTAACCGCTTTTTGCCTCTTCCATCATAACTCTTCTTGACCCCATTTGGGGTTTCTTGGCAAAGATAGTAGAGTCATTTTCCATTTCCTTTTCCAGCCCACTTTACAGATGAGGAAACCGAGGCAAACAGGGTGAAGTGACTTGCCCAGGGTCACAAAGCTAGTAATTGTCAGAGGCCAGATTTGAACTCAGGGGAGATGAGTCTTCTTGATTTCAGGCCCCACACTCTATCTATTGTGCCATCTAGCTGCCCTCATAGACATAAATAGGTATATATAAGATATATACAGAGTAGAAGTAGAAAGGAGAAAATCGTAGAGAGGAAGACACTGGCAACTGAGGAATGGGCATGGGGACTAGGAAGGTCCTCCAGTTGAAGGTGGAATTTGAGTTGAATCTTAAAAGAAGCCAGAGGGCAGCTAGGTGGCACAGTGGATAAAGCACTGGCCCTGGATTCAGAAGGACTTGAGTTCAAATCCGGCCTCAGACACTTGACACTTACTAACTGTGTGACCCTGGGCAAGTCACTTAACCCCCATTGCCCCGCAAAAAAAAAAAAAAAAAAAAGAAGAAGAAACCAGAGATAGAAGTGAGAGGGAGAGGGTTCTAGGCATTGAGGAAAACCACTGCAAAGACACAGAGATGGGAGATAAACATTGTGTGAGGAATGGTAAGGAGGCTGATATGACCAAACTGTAGAGTATGTGGATATAGTAGGCCTCCACCAGTCGCAGACGACCATGGATCAGCACCTTGAAGAGCCACAGGCCACAGTGTGGCTGTGCAGTCAGATCGGGAGCCGCAGCTCCTGAGTGACTTATAACCGGTAACTGCCGCATCACGTGTTGTATCTACCCCATGAGGAGTAGCTGGAGTGTCCTCTCCAGGGCGCTGGCCTGGGCAGATCAATATGGAAAACAAGCTGTTGCCCATGCAGCAGGTTTTCCCTCTCCGCGACATTGGTGGATCCAAAGGAGAGGCAGAGCCAATACAGTTTGGCACCGGTGCCGCCGCAGGAGTTGCCAGAGGGATGTGATGTCCAACATCCAGCTGCTGAAGGGACTCCGACTGGACTCCTGATTTTTCCTTGGGGTTAACTCCTGAAGCCTTTCTCATATATGGGTATAGCTGCAAGGCAGCAGAGGTTTAAAATCAGACTTTCCTTCCCCTAAGCGGGTTGCCTGACAAGGCTAACAAGCCCCACTTGCCCGGAGCGACTGGTTTTAAGGCGCCAGTGACTTACCTTCGCCCCTTCTCCTGTTAGCAGAATCAGTTTCCACATGAGAAGGCGAGGAGTTGGGCTTCAGTTGTCAGAGGCTATTTGAGACGCAAGCTATTGGAGCATGTTATAGAGAGTGGGAGCTTATCCCCACTCCCACCCCGGCATGACAAACCTTTGGAACCATGTGGATATAAATGTACAATATAATATAATATTACATATATAACACATATATATGTAATATATGATATAAATGTCTGTATATACATACTATGAGAAATAATTATTAATAATCAATATCTCGGGGGACCCAGAGATCTCCCCTTCTTTCTTTGTCCTATCTTCCCTCCACCCAAAGCAAGGTCTCCTTGACAGAATTAATGAAATCTCTCCATCTGGGTCTGGCCCTACCCAATCTCACAAGGAATTTTGGGTGGAGACAGATCTGTTTATTTAGATAGCAGAAGACTTCTCTGTACTAGATCACTCTTCTGGGAAGTGTGGGTGTCTCTCAAGGCTCTGTACTAGGTTTTTCTCCTTTTCTTTCTCTACAATTTCTGTCTTTGTTATTTCATCAGCTCCCATAGGTTCAGTTAGCATCTCTACACAGATGATTCCCAAATCTATAGATCTCCCTCTCAATTCCAGTCTTAGATTACCAATAGCTAACTGAACATCCACACCTGGATATCCCATGGGTATATCAATGTCTAAAAATGGAACTCCTATTTCTTCCCAAATGGTTACCTGCTCCTAACTTCTTAATTGTTGTTAAGGGAACCACTATCTTCCCAGTCACCCATGAACACAACTTGAAGTCATCCTTAATTCTTCCCTCTCTCACACCTCATTTCACCTTCTATATCCAATCGATAGCCAAATCCTGTCAATTCTACCTCTCCAGGCCATAACTACTCCCATAACTTACTCTACATACTCTACTCCCATAACTTCAAGACATCCTCCATACATCCACCAGAACTATGTTCCTGAAAAGCAGATCTGACTGTGTCAAATCTCAATTAAAAAATCTTCAGTGACCTGCTATTGCCTCAAGGGTAAAATACAAACTTCTAAGCCTTGCAGTCAAGTTAAAGCCAGTCAAAGGTAGCCACCTACCTTTCCACTGTTCTTTCATTTTATTCCATTCACACACTTTCTGTTTCATTCAAACTGAACAATTATCTGTCTCCTGTACCTGACATTAAATATTCCTCCTGCTTGCCTTTGCAAAAGTGATCCTTCATGCTTGGGATGTCCTCCTACCTCATTCCGACCTCAGAATTTGCAGCTTCTTTCAAAGCACAGCTTAAATGCAGCTGGGTGCCACTGTGGATAGAGGATTGGACTTGGAATCAAGATGAACTGATTTTAGATCTGGCATCAGATACTTATTAGCTGTGTGACCCTGGGCAAGTCATTTGGAACTCTGATTTGTAAAATGGGGATAATAATAGTACCTGTGTCCAAAGGTAATTATGAGGATCAAGTGAGAAATTTGTAACGCACTTTACAAAACTTAAAGCTAAATAGATATTATATAAAAGCTAAATAGATATTATTATTACTACTATTATTAACTATCTCCTATGCAAGGTCTTTCCTGATCTCTCTATTTCATTTTTTAAAAAATTTAATATTTTCCCCCAATTACATGTAAAAACATTTTTAACATACTTTAAAATTTTTTCTGAATTCCAAATTCTCTTCCTCTTTAACTCCCCTCCCCCCCCATTGATAAGGCAAATAATTTGATGTAGGTTATACATGTGCAGTCATGCAAAACATATTTCCATGTTAGTCATTTCTATTTCCATTTGAAATTAGTTTGCATTATTTTGTATATACTCCATCTTTATTTATTTGTGTGCCGTCTATATCCTCCCCATAGAGAGAAATTCCTTGAGGACTGTCTTGCCTTTTGTCTTTGTATCTCCAGCATCTCATGAGTTGGATTTTTAAAAATTTATTTTAAAAATTTAAATTTTTTATTTTTGTATGTGGGGCAATAAGGGTTAAGTGACTTGTCCAGGGTCACACAGGTAGTAAGTGTCAAATTTGAACTCAGGTCCTCCTGAATCCAGGGCCGGTGCTTTATCCACTATACCAATTAGGTGCCCCCTTGATTTGTTTTTATGGTGAGGCAATTGGGGTTAAGTAACTTGCCCAGGGTCACACAGCTAGTAAGTGTTAAGTGTCTGAGGCTGGATTTGAACTCAGGTACTCCTGACTCCAGGGCTGGTGCTCTATCCACTGCGCCATCTAGCTGCCCCTCTGATTTGTTTTTATTACCTTACATGTTGCCTAACCCTTTCTGCCCCCTCTCCAGTAGAACAAAATGTCCTCGAGAGCAAGACATATTTTGTTTTTGTGTTTCTTTTTTTGTTTGTTTGGTTTTTGCAAGGGGCAATGGGGGTTAAGTGACTTGCCCAGGGTCACACAGCCAGTGAAATGTCAAGTGTCTGAGACCACATTTGAACTCAGGTTCTCCTGACTCCAGGGCCGGTGCTCTATCCACTGCAGCACCTAGCTGCCCCCTGTTTTTGTGTTTCTATTCCTAGTACCTCTTTCCTAGACTTGAACAGAATTGGTGCTTGGTAAATATTTCTTGCTTGCAGATTGAAATGAATTGGACAGGGAATAGGTAGTCTGGGCCCCAGAATACCAATTAGACTATGATAATAGCCTATACAGCTACACTCTACCAGGTGTTCCAGAAGCCTTAGTTTAGTTTTAAGCTATTTGGGATGTCTTCTCTTCTAATAGTCTCCTAATGATCTAAATTTCCTTGATTTAAAACAAAAAACTGTCTTGATCACACACCCCTATTAGTACAGATTTTTTGAGAGGTAACCCCAATATTGGGCAGCTAGGTGGAACAGTGGATAGAGCAACATGCCTAGAGTCAGGAAGACTCATGTTCCTGAGTTCAAATCTATCCTCAGATACTTAACAGCTATGGGACCCTGGAGAAGTCACTTAACCCTGTTTAACTCAATTTCTTCATCTGTAAAATGAACTGGAGAAGGAAATGGCAAATCATTCTGATGTGGGATGGAATTTAGGGTCAAATTGATTGTGAGTTGTCCCAAAAGAATTACAAGGCTCAGTGACTCAGTTTCCCATGTTTTATTGCAATACTGTGAGTGAACACAGGGAGAGAACCAGAAAAGTGGAAAGGTATCTCTCAAACAGGAAAAGAAAAGGCAGTTATATTTATAGTATGGATAAATTGATTATCAGTCTCATTATAATAATCTCCACCTTAGGGGAGGTACAGGGGAGGTTTATCCTAATTTGGAATTCCTGGGGGCTTGAGCCAACCCCTGAGGTGGGTACCTTTTTCTGTGGAGGTGTGTGTTTTGAGGTTTACATGTCATAAGGTGAATCTAGAGACAAATTTGGCCTATTCTGCACATGTCACCTTTTGATTCCCATGTCTAGTTTCAAAATATTTTCACTTATCAGTTTGAATTTCTATACACTGTCAGTGTATCATTGCTATAGTTAAGGTCTCTATGACCTGCCTCTGTATGTTCTTGTTATGAGTGCTGATTAATGTGGGGGTAGTGAGAACCTAGGTCTTGACTTGTATTAATGAAGACTCGAGTCTTAAATTATCCATTAACTGGGGTCTGAATCCCTTTTAGAGCTCAGATCTAAATTAGAGCTTGGGTCTTAGGTTTTTCTGTTAACCCCTTTTTTGCCTCCTACATCAATTCCAGTATCTTTGCCAAGAAAATCACAAAAAGGGTCATGAAGTATCAGGCACGACTGAAATGACCAAACCCCCAAACATAGGCACATTTGTTTCTTTATAAGTTATATAATATATTATTGCACTATAGAGTACATGATTAAACACAAAAATATGAATTTTAAAAGAGGAAACAAAGGAAATAAACAATATTTTTAAGAAATCTATTTTATTTATTAATATTACATTAAACTATTTTATTCTTGAAAATACTGAGATTTAATATGTTTCATTATTTTAGAAAAATCCCTGTGTATGTCCTGGAACATAGAGCAGACTTATAAATAATAATTTGTTAATTAATTATTTAGGGGGCAGCTAGGTGGCACAGTGGATAAAGCACTGGCCCTGGATTCAGGAGGACCTGAGTTCAAATGTGACCTCAGACACTTGATACTTACTGCTATGTGACCTTGGGCAAGTCACTTAACCCTCATTGCCTTGCAAAAACAAAACAAAACAAAACAAGACAAAAAACCCCACAAATATGGCTTCAGACACTTGACACTTACTAGCTGTGTGACCCTGGGCAAGTCACTTAACCCTCATTGTCCTACCCTACCCCCAAAATTATTTAGTTAATTTGATGAATTTGGCTGGCCAAACAGAGAAATTTCCTTTTTGAGTTATTGTTTACTGAAAGATACCCAATACAATAACCAAATAATAGGTTATATCAGTCAATGAACCAAAACAGCTTTTTAGCAGGAGTCATGTTCTTCTGTCTGTAGCTATTCACTGTACACAATGCAAGAACAACCAGCAAAAGTGAGCTCTCAGGGCAGCTAGGTGGTGCAGTGGACAGAGCGCTAGCCCTGGAGTCAGGAGGGCCTGAGTTCAAATCCAGCCTCAAAAACCACTTGATACTTACTAGCTGTGTGACCCTGGGCAAGTCACAACCCCAATTGCCTCACCAAAAAAAAAAAAAAGTGAGCTCTCTTCAACTCAACAGAAAGTTTTCTATATAAATCCATTCCTCTCCACCTCCTTCCCCAATATGTCTGCTTAATAGATATTATCAATACCTTAGTTTCCTATTCATGTTTGGATATTTTAATTGTGTTTTTATGTGATGTGTTTTATATGAAAATGATTAGTTTGGCTGGCCTGTGGAATGCAGGAAGTGTAGTATTGTAAATTAAGGCTGGAAAGGTAGGTTGGAAGCATTTAGGGAAAGACTTTAAATCCCACAAGAAGGAAGTTATCTTTGATCCTAGAAATAATTGGGAACCACTGGACTTTGTTGAAGAGGGTGGTGATCTTGTCCAATTTATATTCTAGGCAAATCACTTTGACAGGTATGTGGAGATTGAATTGGAGAAAGGAGAGCCTTGAGGCAGGGAAACAAATTAGACTAATTGTAATGGTCCAAAGGAGGGGTGATGAGGCCAGAACTAATGTGATGACTGCTTGAGTGAAGAGGATAATTGCAAGAGAAGTGGAGGTAGAACCAAGCCTTGTTAGAATTGGTCGCTGATTAGATTCGAGGCGTGAGAGTGAGGCATCAAGGGGGTTGCTAGATGGTGCAGTGGATAAAGCACTGGCCCTGGATTCACGAGTACCTGAGTTCAAATCCAGCCTCAGACACTTGACACTTACTAGCTGTGTGACCCTAGGCAAGTCACTTAACCCCAATTGCCTCACCAAAAAAAGAAAGAAAGAGAGAGAGAGAGTGAGGCATTGAGAACGACTCCAGGTAACAAAACGGTATGAACACGGGTGACTTGTAGGATGGTGGTGGTATCCTTAGCAAAAATAGGGAAGTTCTGAAGAGGACTGTTTTTTGTTGTTTCTTTTTTATTTGGTGTGTGTGTGTGTGTGTGAAACGTAATGTAATGAAATCTGTGCTGCAGATGAAAATGAATTGGAGTGGAGAGAGTCTTACTCACTAGTCACTGCCCTAGAATGTAGAACCTGAAGCCTTTCACACAATAAATGATCTGTGGGCTAGAGACTTAATGTGCTGGGGCATGGAATTTTCTGATGGTGTCTGTGCAGCTGCTGCTGGGGTGCCTGGGTGGAGAGTTGCTTATAACTCCCCTGAGAGGCCAATATCCAATGTAAGAAGAGAGAGGTGAGAGTCTCGGAGTTCAGAAAGAGGCAGAGTTGGGTAACAATGGGCTGTAATGAGTGAAGGGGTACTGTGATTGTATTAGAGACAAGCCCCACAATTGGTGAATTTGGGTAGGGTGAGTTGCTTCCTATCTTCCCATCCTCTTCCTTGATCTCACACCCCTCAGTCTTATGTCATGGTCCCTCTTTGGAAACCACTGGTTTAAGTGAAAAGAAATGTGGGCTAGATATGTGGTGGCAATAGGATGGATATGAGGGGTTAGATTTGAGAAAGAAGAGAAAGAAAGGGAATTGCCAATTGATTTTATTCATGACTAATTCACTATGTGATCTCAATGTCTCATCTATAATCTCAGGATTGGACAGACAGGTTCTACCGAAACTGAATAAATCAAAATGTTCTTCCTCATTACTTTCACATTTGGGTCCAAGTCAGGGGGAATTAACAAACATCTTTCAAAGGACAGACTAAGTTGTCAAATAGTTCACATGTGTACAGAATTTTACAGTTTGCAGGATGTTTTCCTTATAGTTATGTGAGGTAAGCAGTGCAAGTCGAGTCAACAAGTATTTGGTAAATGTCTACTATGTGCTAGTCATTGTGCCAAGCTCTGGAGATACAAGTATCAGTCTTTCCATCTTAGGATCAGAGATGTAAAGTTTAAAAGGATCTTAGAGGGCATCTAGTTATGGGATTTGAAACTAGAGGTTTAAATTACCTCTCTGACACTTTTTTGATGTGGAGTAAATCACTTAACATCCTTGGGCCTCAGTTTCCTCAAGTATAAAATATGGGGGTTGGACTACAAACCCTTGAAATTTCCTTCCAGCTTCACATCTATTATCCTATGTTACCATGAAACTGAAGCTCAGAGAAGCAATAAATTGCCCAAAGTCATATGGCTAGTGAGGAAAACATATTAATACTTTTTCTTTTTCTTTCTTTCTTTCTTTCTTTCTTTTTTATTTTTGCAGGGCAATAAGGGTTAAGTGACTTGCCCAGGGTCACACAGCTAGTGTCAAGTGTCTCAGGCCGGATTTGAACTCAGGTCCTCCTGAATCCAAGGCTGGTGCTTTATCCACTGTGCCACCTAGCTGCCCCAAAACATATTAATACTAATACTGTACTCTTTGTTTTTAGGTTCAAGACTCAGAAATAATTTTATGTAATTGATCATTAATCTAGGCTCCAAGTCATTTTGTATGTGTGTGTGTGTGTGTATATGGGTGTGCGCGTGCATGTGCGCATGCGCATGTTGGGAGAGAAAGAAAAAGAGAGAGATTCTACCTCATGACCTCCAACATGACCCTTCTCCCAAAGACATTTGGTCACATTTATTTTTGTTGTTTAGTTGTTTTCAGTTGGGATTGGCATAGGAATCAACACTATAGTTCTGGTTTAACATTCAGAAGATTTGAGTAACTAAGTCACTATCCCATTCTTCCTGTACAACTCCCCTTGAGGAAACAGTGGGGTGCCTCCCAAAGGTATCGAGAATCTTGTTTTTGTCCTTCATTCTGGAAGAGGACCCTGATATTGGGAGCCGATGATACGACTTGCGGTGAATTGAATTTTAGTGAGGGAGGGCTGTGCAAAGTCACCAGCCTCGCTCTCTTCTCCAGAGCCATTTGGGTCCAGTGGCAAGACATACATCAGGACGACTGGAGATGGCCCTGGATGTTTGAGGCAACTGGGGCTAAGTGACTGTCTCAGGGTCACAGAGCTAGTAAGTGTTGAGTGTCTGAGGCTGGATTTGAACTTGGGTCCTCCCGACTCCAGGGCCAGTGCTCCATCCACTGTACCACCTTGCTGCTCCAGATCAAGAATCTAAACTGAATAGGAAGTGGTAAAAGTGCCTCCATTGCAGCAGAAAAGAGGCACTTCCTATGAGGTAGCCCCTAATCTACCCTAATCACTTCAGGGGATAGAAAATTGGAGCCTAACTTATTTGGGTAAAAATCCCAATCACTTCCAGGTTGGGGAAGGCAATAATGAGAACAAGACAAGTTAGAAGCATGTGTGCCACCTTGAATTTATTTATCTAAGAAAAAGCTTTTTTTGTCCTTACAATCCATCACACCAGTCTTTCCAAGAGAGTTTTCCAAGAATTTTGGAAAGAAAAGTATTTTTCCTTAACATTTCTAGAGAAACAAAGAAGAGAGTTTTTAATAAGCCTTCACATGCTAAGGCAAGATTTGATCCTGAGTCTTCCAAACCCAAGCCCAGAGCTCTTTTCACAACACCAAACTGCTTCTCTGCTGCTGCTGTCCATGCCATAATCCTGTAGTAGCTTCCAAAACTGGTTGCATTCAACTTCCCGACTGCTTCCTTGTAAGCAGGAGGCTATTTTTATTCCCCAAACTTGGCTGAAGCCAGGGAAGAGGATTGGCAGACTGTCACCAGCCCCCAGTGACAATCTTTAGCTCCAGTCAGAACAGAATATACAAGTCCCACAAACCCAAACTATTACCTAACAGGCAGGATAATTCAACAGATAATTTTTCTGGGCTTGGAGTCAGGAAAACATGGATTCAAATTCTACTTCAAAGACATACTAGCTATGTAAGCCTGGGAGGTAGGTACTTTTGACATCCCCATTTTATAGGTGAGAAAACTGAGGCAGACAGGTTAAACAATTTGCCCAGAGTAACAGAGCTAGTAACTGTCAGAGGCTAGATTTGAACTCAGGTCTTCCTGACTCCGGACTTAGCTCCATCCATTGTACTACCTAGCTGCCTAAATAAAACTAAAATTGAGCCTCAGTTTCCTCATCTGCAAAATGGGCATAATAATAGCAACTACTTTACGAGATTTTGTTGAGAATCAAATGAAATAATATATACATAAAGCATTTGGCAAACCTCAAAGTGCTACCTATTTAAATGTCAGCAGCTATTACCTTCTCATTCCAGGTATCTGGGGGAAGTAACTGAGAAGCCCTATCTAATTGTGAATCCCAATTTGGTGGATCTGTGATTTCATCAGTATGAGAGCACTTTCCTCTGCTTGTACAGATCTACATCTTCTCATCTGGTGTGGTTCTTGACTCTGGGCAAATCAATTAACTAAACTGTGCTTCAGTTTCCTTATCTGTAAAAGGAGGAAGTATGCTTGATCACTTCTAAGATCCCTTCCATCTAAAAAATCTCTGATCCTATGACTTTGATCTACCTGTCCTTCATAGACATTTCACCTTATGAGTTGGAGGCATTTCTTGCAGCTTAAATTATCATCAGGCACTACCAAGGAACTGTTTGAAACATCCATATGTTAACTCTCATGCTCATTACATCTATATCCTTCAGCCAGACATATTTCCCCACCTTGGCCAGATGGCCGGTTATCCTGGGAACAGATCAAAAACATGGAATTAACCTTCAGAAGGAGACTGAGAGGGAAATCACTCCCAGTGGCCAAAGGACAGTGTCCAGCTTGGGGACTAGAGGAAGGCTCAGGGCCTGAGGGGAAAGTAGCTTGTATACAGATAGATGTAGTTGAGGGGGAGGAAGAGAGAGTGGTGTGGAGTTGGTCAGGTAACCTCTGATCATTTGACCTGGGTATGACTGGGCAAAGCTGTCTATAGTCAGTTTCTCTCCTGGCCTGATAGCTAGTTACACTATAACTCTCCCCAAGATTCAGTTTGTTCTTAAAGATACAGTAGCATCATTCACATTCTCTATGGGAAAGGTTTTGAAGCTGATATTCTAAGTGAATTGTAAAAGACTCCTTAGATAAGATGTATTCCAGCTAAGCCTTGAAGGCACTGAGAGTGCACACGACTCTCAGCACTCTACATTCTATCCTAAACGACCTAAATAATGTTCTCCATCTCCCAGGGGAATGCCTTTGCCTGAGCTCTTAATCGTGCCTGGAAAGTTTGCCTTGTTTACCTCTGTCTCAAAAGAATACCTAACTTTCTTCAAAGCTCAGCTCAAGTACCATTTTTTTTTTTAAATGGGGCAATGAGGGGTAAGTGACTTGCCCAGGGTCACATAGCTAGTAAATGTTAAGTATTTCAGGTCGCATTTGAACTCAGGTCCTCCTGAATCCAGGGCCAGTGCTTTATCTAGATAGTTCTTTTTTTTTTTAATTTTTAATTTTTTAGTGAGGCAATTGGGGTTAAGTGACTTGCCTAGGGTCACACAGCTAGTAAGTGTTAAGTGTCTGAGGCTGGATTTGAACTCAGGTACTCCTGACTCCAGGGCCAGTGCTCCATCCACTGTACCACCTAGCTGCCCCAAGTATCATTTCTTTTTTTTTGTTTTTTGTTTTTTGTTTTTTGTTTTTAGTTAGGCAATTGGGATTAAGTGACTTGCCCAGGGTCACACAGCTAGTAAGTGTTGTGTCTGAGGCCGGATTTGAACTCAGGTACTCCTGACTCCAGGACCGGTGCTTTAATCCACTGTGCCACCTAGCTGCCCCAGTATCATTTCTTAATAGGCAATTCAGTGACTCAATGGATAGAGTACCTGGAGTCAAGAAGACCTAGTTCAAATCTGGCTTCAAACACTTACTAGCTGTGTGACCTTGGGCAAGTCACTTAACCGCTTTTTACCTCAGTTTCCTAAACTATAAAATGGGAATAATAACAGTGCCTACCTTCCAGGGTTCTTTTAAGGATCAAATTAATTAATATTTGTAAAAGCACTTAGTATAGTGCCTGGCACAGAATGGATGCTATATAAATGCTTATTCCCTTCCCTTATAGGGAGTCTATCCCAATATTTCCAGTTGCTAGCTCTCCTCCTTCAAATTACTGACGATATTTTGCATTTGATTTTCTATACACATGCCCTCTTCCCACTGCCAATAGAATGTAAGTTCCTTGAGGGCAGGAATGATTTCATTTGTGTTTCTGTATCCCTAGCCCTTAGCACAATGCTTGGCACATAGCAAGTACTTTGTAAATGTTTGTTAAATTGAATTACTGAATTGATGATCTAGGTCTCCTGTAGGGCTTTGACTGTGGCATTCTGTTTATCCATTTTGCTCTGAGCTTGGACCACCTGGGTTCTCTCTCTCAGGAGCTGTTAATTGCTTTTAATCATGGGCTGCTTTGGTCTCATCCCTGGAGGAGATGGGGACTTCACAGTACCCTTGGTTACAGCACCTGGCCCCTTTGGGGCAATAAGGGAGCAATAATGAATACAACTTTGTGGTTCGTCTCAGGGTGGACTATAATGGAAGGGCCAAGGCCCAAGTCGGTGATGGTGGTGGACACTCCCAGTTGGTCCAGGGTGTGTTGTAGATTGTTAATGGACCAGTTGGTTAAAGCCAAAGAAGTAAAAAAAAAATAATGAAAATGGAGTGAGCAGATTAGGAACAATGGGTGGAATTTGCAAAGTGGCAAATGTAGGCTTAACATATAAGGAAAAACCTGACATCAAAGGATTGTAGATATGGAATGAATCAGAAGCTATCTAGGCCAATTCCCCTCATTTTACAGAGAAGGTCTCAAAAGGTTAACTGACTTGCCCAGAGTCACCCAGGTAACAAACAGAACAGAATTTGAACCTCAGGTTCTTTGACTCCAAATCCATTGTTCCTTCCATTTCTTCATGCTAACAATTAGAACTACCCCAAAGAGAAACAGGTTGCCTTGGGAGGGGGGTAGATTTCTCTCATTGGAGGTCTTCAAGCAGGGGTGGGGGACCACTTGTGAGTAACATCATAGTGGGATTCTTCTTCAGGTGTGGGGAGCTGAAGTCTCTTTTAACTGAAATTCTGTAATTTTTTTTTCAAAGCACTCAAGATTCTTGTACTCTTCATATTATTATGGGATTGTTACCCTTGTAAATAAACCATCCCAAAGTCACTTGGACTAAACTCTGTGTAAAGGGGGAAGGAGAGGGGCATGCCAGGTGCAAAGCACCAGAGGGTGGTGGGTATATGAGGATGTAGGGCTAATGATCCTTAGAGGGCAGATCCTGGCTTCAGACTCTGGCCTAGTAAGAACATGAGGTAGGCGAGTGTTGGGAACAGTTTCAGACACATTTCCTTGGTAACCACCAAGAAGCTGTAGGTTTCAGCCTAGTTCTAGTCTGTGACTTCACCTAAAGGTGGGAACATGGGTCTCTTGGTACAATAATGATTCCTGGTCCAGGGCTGGATATCTACATAAGTAACTGGTTAGGGTAGAAATAAACCCTGGATACTAGGTTTTCCTTTTCCTCTATGCCATAGAAAGCTCCTCTGATTTTTCTAAAGAAGCAACTTAATGCCACCATCAGAAGTGGTATACTAAGTGGCACCACACCTTGGCACAATCCTGCCCATCTGCCAGCTAACTAGGCTTGTTGTTGGAAGGATGAGCTAAGCTCTGCTCCTCTGGTCCCTGCTTTACGTCATAGTGCCTAGATCTGGTCAGGATAATAATCTAGGATAACAGTAAGAGTTGGTGTCTACACAATGCCCAATGGGCTATTAAACTGTGCATCCTCTTTGATCTAGCAATACCACTGCTAGGTCTATATCTCAAAGACATCTAAAAAAAAGGAAAAGGACCTATTTGTACAAAAAAGTTTATAGCTGCTCTTTTTGTTGTGGCTAAGAATTGGAAATGGAAGGGATGCCCATCAGTTGGGGAATGGCTAAACAAGCCGCATTATATGATTGTGATGATATTATCGTGCTATAAGAAATGACAAGCAGGATGATTTCAGAAAGGCCTGAAAAGACTTACATGAATTGATGCATAGTGAACAGAATCAGGAGAACATTGTACACAGTAATAGTAATATTGTTTGATGATGAACTGTGAATCACAGCTATTCCCAATAATACAATGATCCAAGACAATCCCAGATGACTAATGATAAAGTATACTACCCACCTCAAGAAAAAGAACTGATATTGTTTGAATATTGACTGAGGCATGCTATTTTTCATTTTATTTCTTTCTTTTTCTTTTATTTAGATCTTCTTGTACAAAATGACCAATATGGAAATGTTTTACATTACTGAACATGTATAACCTATATCTGATTGCTTACCATTTCAGGGAGAAGAGAGGGTACACAGAGAGGAAAGGATAGAATTTGGAACTCAAAAGTTAAAAAAAAAACCCAAATGTTAAAAATCATTTTAACATGTAATTGGGAAAAAATAAAATACATTTAAAAAAAAGAATTGGTGTCTATACCACACTTTAAGGTGGGAAATCCCTTTATATGTGCTCTATTGCATTAGCCTCATAACAACTCCATGAAGAGGATTTTGCAGGTATTTTTATCATCATCCTTTTTATTTTTTTGTAATAAATATTTTTATTTATAGTTTTGGGTTCCAATTTTTATCCTTTTTCCCCTCTCTGCTCTCCCCCCTTTCTGATGTGGCAAGCAATCAGATATAGGTTATACATGTATGATTATGTAAAATATTACCATATTTGTCATTTTATACAAGAAAATTTGATTAAAAGAAAAAATGAAAGAAAGTGAAAAATAGCATGCTTCAGTCTGTTCTATCAATATCAGTTCTTTCTTTGGAGGTAGATAATATGTTTCATCAGTATTCCTTTGGGATTGTCTTGGATCATTGTATTGTTGAGAATAGTCAAATCATTCACAGTTCTTCATCAAACAATATTGCTGTCTCTGTGCACAATGTTCTCCTGGTTTTACTCACTTCACAATACATCATTTCCATACATGTCTTTCCAGGCCTTTCTGAAGTCATCCTGCTTGTCATTTCTTATAGCACAATAATATTACATCACCATCATATACCACAGTTTGTTTAGCCATTCCCCAATTGATGGGCATTTATTTTCATCATCCTTATTTTAAAGATGAAACAATTGAGGTCCAAAGAGTTTAGATGACTTCCCCGTGCTCATATAAATAATAAGTGTGAGATACAGAATTTGAATTGGTCTTTTTGAAAAAAAATTTTTTTAAAATCTGAGCTTAACAAACATCCTTCCCCCAGTACCCATGGGCATTTCCATATAAGGAGAGGAAGAGTAAATAATAATGATTATACATGAAAATGCAGCTCTCTACTATCTGCTGCCTGCTTTTTAAAAAAAGTATATGATAAATTCAGGGCAGCTAGGTGGCGCAGTGGATAGATCACCGGCCCTGGAGTCAGGAGGACCTGAGTTCAAATCCAGTCTCACACACTTGGCACTTACTAGCTGTGTGACCATGGGCAAGTCACTTAACCCCAATTGCCTCACCCCCCCAAAAAAAGTGTATGATAAATTCAATCTGTAGCATTCAAAGTTATCCCACTTTTCTGTTCTTTCTGGCCATTATTCTGTTATCTTCTTTGCTCATTTTTATTTTATTTTATTTTTTTGCAGAGCAATGAGGGTTAAGTGACTTGCCCAGGGTCACACAGCTAGTAAGTGTCAAGTGTCTGAGGCTGGATTTGAACTCAGGTTCTCCTGAATCCAGGACCAGTGCTTTAACCATGGCACCACCTCTCTGCCCCTTCTCTACTTAATTTTTTAAAAAAATGCCTCAGTAGCCCTCTTTTTTCTTCCTTTTTTCTTCCTTCCTTCCCTCCTTCCTTTCTTCTTTCTTTCTTTCCTTCCTTCCTTTTTTTTTTTTTAGTGAGGCAATTGGGGTTGAGTGACTTGCCTAGGGTCACATAGCTAGTAAGTGTTAAGTGTCTGAGGCTGGATTTGAACTCAGGTCCTCCTGAATCCAGGGCCGGTGCTCTATCCACTGCGCCACCTAGCTGCCCCGCTTCCTTCCTTCTTTCCTCTTCCCTCTCTCTGTTCTTCCTTTCCTGTTTCTTCCTCCCTCTATTCTTCCCTCCTTCCCTCCCTTCCTTTTTCCCTTCATCCTTCCCTTCCTTCCCTGCCTTTCCTTTCCTGTTCTTCCTTCCTTTTTCTTCTTTCTTTCTTTTTCTCCTCCTTTCTTCCCTCAACTGAAAGAAAAAGGAAAGACAAAGCCCTAGTAACAAATATGCATAGTTAAATAAAATAAATTTTGTACATATGGGTCCTTTTTTGTTGTAGTTTGGTTTTTTTTTTAATTGAAATATAGACCTAGTTAGTGATATCTTTGGTATGTACTTAGCTAATTTTAGGGTTTAGTGAACTGAGAACTTTGTGACTCCAACTCCAGTACTCTGTTGCTACACTCTGCCGCTAGAGGGATATGTCATATTCATTACTTTCACTGAGCTTACAATGTAATAGGGGAATGACATATACATAAATAAGAATGATATGGGGCAGCTAGGTGGCGCAGTGGATAGATCACTGGCCCTGGATTCAGGAGGACCTGAGTTCAAATCTGGCCTCAGACCCTTGACATTTACTAGCTGTGTGACTCTTGGCAAGTCACTTAACCCCAATTGCCTCACCAAAAAAAAAAAAAAGAATTATATGATGCATCATGTGATGATATATTATGGGAAATTTGAAGTTAGGGAGATCATTTTTATTGAACCATAAAATGTCAAAGATGAAAGGAAATGGAGGTATCATTTTAGAGGAGACACGTCATTTTACAGATAAACAAACTGAGGGTTGGAGAGAGATTTGTTCTGGGTTACTCTTCTAGTGATGGGATGTATCTGGACTTCTTCTCCAGAAGTAGAAGGTAATGTACAGAGTCCATAAGCATCAGAAATGAACCCCCTAAATTCTAGTTGAAGTCTCCTTAGTTCCATTTCTACATTTTGTAACAAGATAGGAAGCAGTGTTCCCATAGCCCAAGTTCCTGATGGGGGTCTCTTTACATTAATGTTTGATTGATTTTTTTTTGTGGGGCAATGAGGGTTAAGTGACTTGCCCAGGGTCACACAGCTAGTAAATGTCAAGTGTTTGAAGTCTGATTGGAACTCAGGTCCTCCTGAATCTAGGGCTGGTGATTTATCCACTATACCACCTAGCTGCCCCCTCTTTACATTAATGTTAGAGCCTGTTCCTGTACCGGTGCTCCCTTCTCTACAAGAAAGGAAAAATACAGGACTACCACGAGGACCCATGTTAGTCTCATAAAAAGAGCTAAAGAAAACCAAACACCTTTCTCACTCAGAAAGGAGTCATCCTTGGTATAAATTTTTAAGTGGCACTGCCACCTAGTGTTTCATGGTGGTTATTCATCGTCTTATTTCCAGTTTTGACCCACCTGCTTGGAAAAGTCATTTGGGAATATCTATGCCTTGATCTAGGTTCTCTGTCATCTCAAGGTTAGACTCCCTAAATTTGGAGAAGTTTATCACCAGCGGGTTAGTCATCTGGGGAATTTTCTGGGCAATAACAAATCATTAAATGATCTACTTAAGAGAAGGGTGTGTGATGTCTGACAGGGCATGAGGTGCACATTTGTAGAGGGCTGTCACCACATCAGTGAAATCTCAGATTCTTGAAGTAGTAAAGTAAGTATTACTTTTTAGTCTTTGAACTCAGAAGCAGCATTGTTGTTATTGTTGTTGTTGTTGAGTTGTGTCTGACTCCTCATGACCTCATTTGAGGTTTTCTTGGCAAAGATACTGGAGAGGTTTGCCATTTCCTTCTCCAGCTCATTTTAGAGATGAGGAAACTGAGGCAAACAGGGTTAAGCAACTTGTCCAGGGTCACACAGCTAATAAGTGTCTGAGGCTGGATTTGAACTCAGGAAGATGAGTCTTCCTGACTCCAAGCCTGGAACTCTATCCACTGTGCCATCTAGGGACAACCTTAAAGACAGGAAAAAATAGGTTTGAGTTCTGCTTCGAATTGTAGCTGTGTGGTCATAGGCAAGTCACAGTCTCTGAATGCTATAAGTAGCCTGACATAGTGAAGAGAACACAGGACTTTGAGTCAGGCTTTGTGGAATTGAGTATTAGCTCAGCTATTTACTGCCTATGTGATCTTGGGCAGGTCACTCAACCTCTGGCCTTGAGTTGCCCCATATGTAGAATGAGAAGTGGACCAGATGCCCATCGAAGTCTCTTCTAGCTATGATCTGGGTAACTGTCAGGACTCATATAGATAACCTGGTTATTAGGAGTTCCCCAGGCCATTAGTTACAGGTCAGGACTCCCCCAAATCTCCTTAATTCACCGGATTTTTTTTTTCTGATTTAATTTGTTCTTCCTTTCTAATAGTCTTTTGTTTTTTCAGATGTGCTCTATAGGTAAATACCAGTAGAATGAGGAACTCTTTATTAAACCTCATTCATGCAAAGAAATATACAATTCATGAGGAAATTGATGGAGTGATTAGACAGTTGAATTCATTCTTCAAGGAACAGAATGGGCCTGCCTAGCCCCGCACGTACACAGTCTTGTGCCAGATTGAGAGACATATTAATTAATCTTACCCCTTACAATGTGCCTCACAAAATGACAGGACACCTAGTTCAGACAATACATTATAATCAAGGTCAGGGGTACTTCAGGCATTACATGAAAAAGGCCTTGAACAGTATGGTAATTCATATTTCCTGATAATTCTTCATTCAATTTCTATTCCATTCTTACCCACACGGGTGCAAGAAGTGATTCCACCGCGAGAATGAACATGTAGTATGTGGGAGGAACAAGAAAACAAACTCATAGAACCTGAACAAACTCTTATAACCTCTTTGCATTTCAGATTTCCAGCCTAGCATTTCACAGAATAGGTTCATTTTGTGACTCACTGTTTGGTTGAATAGCTAGGGAAAACAGTGACTTCAAATTTCTTTTTTTTGAAAGTAGGTTTTCACTGATACCTTTTGTTTCTGTATCATCTACAATATAGATTTAATTTAGAATCTAGATTTCCCCTTGTGTCCATCTTCTCCCCTCTCCCAAAGAGTCATCCCTTATAAAAAAGAAGAGATTTAAATTCTTTTTTTGTTGTTGCTGGGTTGTTTTTTGTTTTTTTTTGGTGGGGAATTTTTTTTGGGTTGTGAGGCAATGGGGTTAAGTGACTTGCTCATGTCACACAGCTAGTAAGTGTTAAGTGTCTGAGTCTAGGGCTAGTACTCTATCCACTGTGCCACCTAACTGACCTTAAAAAGAGATCTAAATTCTAATGAGATTGCCAGGTGCAGCATGTTATAGTGTAATGTACCAAATTTGGACTCTGAGTATCCATGTTAATCTTGGTTCTGCCACTTACTACTGATATGACCTTGGATAAGTCACTTAATGTCTTTGTGCCACAGTTTCCTCAATTATAAAATGAGAAGATTGGATTAGATGACTTCAAAGGTCACTCCCATCTTTAAATTTATAAACTATGATTTATTTAACAGCTATGTGACCCTGGGCAAATTTCTCAACTTCTGTTTGTCTCAGTTTTCTCATCTGTAAAATGAGAATAATAATAGCACCTACCTGTCAGGGTTGTTGTGAGGATCAAATGAGATAATAGTTGTAAAACACCTAGTAGTGGTATTGCTGGGTCAAAGGGTATGTACAATTTTATCGCCCTTTGGGTATAGTTCCAAATTGTTCTACAGAATAGTTGGATCAGTTCACAACTCCACCCACAGTGTATTAGTGTCCTTATTTTTCCACATCCCCTTCAACATTTATTATTTTCCTTTACTGTCATATTAGCCAACCTGTTAGGTGCAAGATGGTACCTCAGAGTTGTTTTAATTTGCATTTATCTAATCAATAGTGATTTAGAGCGTTTTTTCATATGACTATAGATAGCTTTGATTTCTTCATTTGAGATTAAATCATTTTAAGAATATGAATTCTGGGGGCAGCTAGGTGGCACAGTGGATAGAGCACCAACCCTACCTGAGTTCAAATTCGGCCTCAGACACTTAACACTTACTAACTGTGTGACCCTGGGCAAGTCATTTAACCCCAATTGCCTCACTAAAAAGACCAAAAAACAAAAAAACAAAGAATATGAATGAATTCTGAAGCCCATCCCCAGACTTTTTGGTTTCTCATATAAGCTCTGTATCAAACATTGCCAACAGCATAGTTATGCCATAGAATTGTCTTATACTTAGACTGAATGGCATTGTCAATTGGAAACGATCATTTAGATTTTTAAAAAATTTGTATTTTTTCTCCACCTCATGCCTTGAGAAGGAAATTAAGAAAAATGTAGAAAAAATGTGTTTCCTGTATAATCTTCCCTTCACATCTTATTTATTTTTGTTAGTTTGTTTTGAAATAGATGGAATGGAAACTTGATGACAACAAATGATCCTGAATTTGGAATACATTTTGTCTTTTCCAGGATATATAAAGTTCACAGATAAAAGATTATATTCTTCATGGTTATAGGGGCTAGCATGATGGAAAGTGAATTTGTCAGAACTCTGTCCATTCTCTTGTTGCTGGGTCCTCATTTCCTTTCTCAAAGTGCCTAATCTGAAATTTGAACCTATATCAGATTACCTGCTGTTTAGGGGAAGGGTGAGGGGAGGGAGGGAGAAAAATCTGAAATTGGAAAGCTTGTATAAACAAAAGTTGAGAACTATCTTTACATGTAATGGGAAAAAAAATACTTTATTAATTTAAAAAAAATTTTTTTAAAGTAACCATGTCACTAAATCAACTCTGCCTCACTTAAATCCAGTTCATGAATGGGTCAAGACATTACCCTATGATGTCATCTGTGCTCATCAAAAACTAAGAATAAATGACAACTGTGTCACTCCCCTACTCAATGAGTGACCCCCCCCCTTGCCTCTACAATAAAATACAAATCCCCCTGTTTGTTTGGGTTTTTTAAAAGTTCTTTAGGGTATTTAGGCATTTGGGTTTTTTCCCCTTAATTTTAATTTTATTAGAGAAAAAAAATATATTTTTCTCTCCCTCTCCCCACTGGGAACAACAACAAAAAAGAATATTGTAACAAATAGGCATAGTCAAGCAAAACAAATTCCTGACTTGGCCATGTCCAAAAAAGATCTTCTCTGCTTGTTTTTTTAAATGCTTCACAATTTTCTTCAAACTCTCTTTCCACAATAATTATACAATCTTCTCTTTCCTATATTCTATAGTCTAGCTAAACTGGACTTCTTTCTGTTCCTCACTAGGACACATATTCTAACGGAGAAAACTACAAAGATAAAATCTATATCTGTAAATCAGATAGGCTCCATTGTTCTTAGGGTGCAGCAGCAAAGCATATGTTAATATGCTTTTCTGAAACCATGCCCCTCATCATTTTCAATAGCACAATAATGGCCTATCATAATCATATGCCTCAACTTATTCAGCTATTCCCCAACTGATGAGCATCCCCTCGATTTCCAATTTTTTGCCACCATAAAAAACTCTGTGAGGGGCGGCTAGGTGGCGCAGTGGATAAAGCACCGGCCCTGGATTCAGGAGTTCCTGAGTTCAAAACCGGCCTCAGACACTTGACACTTACTAGCTGTGTGACCCTGGGCAAGTCACTTAACCCCATTGCCCCGTAAAAAAAAAAAAAACAAACTCTGTGAGAAATTATTTTTGTAATTACTATCTTAGAGATATAATCCTTACTTCCTCCCCATTCCAAAATCCTTCTTGATAAAATAAAGTCAACTTCCCTAGGTCCTGGTCAGGGCTATAAATCTATAAGATAAGATACTCTTATCTTAAAACTTTTAGGAATCTTGATAAGATAAGAATGACCCTTCTAAATCCTTGTTAGGGCAATAAAAATTTGGTTTGGGGTGAAAATGAATAGTTAATCCTTTGTCCCATAAAAAAAGAAATAGTTAATCCTAGGTTGGGAGGTGGTCTGCTATCAGCCCTTTATTTTAATATAGCCTATCTTCAAATTAAGTTGACCAATCAGAAGTGATTAGACATCCCTCAAGAATACCTCCTCTTTGAAGGGCATTATAATCTGTGACCCCACTGCCATTAGGGGTCTGAGAGAGACAGCCATAGATCTCATTTTACTAATAATTCATGTGAGTTTTTAATAAAATTATTAAATTACCCAGAAACTATGTCTATCATATTTTTAATCATCACAGCTGCTATAAATATTTTTATATGTGTAAATCCTTTTCCTTTTCCTTTGATCTCTTTGGGATACAGACCTAGTAGTTGGATATGCATCATTTTATAGCCCTTTGGGCCTAGTTCCAAATTGTTCTCCATCGACCCCTCCAGCATTTGTCATTTCTGATAGGTGTGAGGTGGTATGTCAGAGTTGTTTTAATTTGCTTTTCTCTAATTAGTAGTGATTTAAAGCATTTTTCCACATGACTATAGTTTTGATTTCTTCTTCTGAAAACTGCATGTTTATATCTTTTTACCATTTATAACACGGAAAATGGCTCTCATTTTTATAAATCTGACTCAGTTCTATACTTAGTATATATTTGAGAAATGAGGCCTTTATCAGAGAAATTTGCTGTGAAATTTTTTTATATTACTTCATTGTTTTATGGAATCTTTTAGCACAATGTAGTTTCCCTGATAATCTCTTTTAATTAGGTCTATTTTGACTTTTGCTTTCTCTGAGATCATGATTGCTACCCCTCCCTTTTTTTTACTTCAGCTGAAGCATATTAGATTTTTCTCCAGCTGCTTATTTTAACACTGTGTGTTGGGGCAGCTAGGTGGTGCAGTGGATAGAGAACCAGCCCTGGAGTCAGGAGTACCTGACTTCAAATCCGGCCTCAGACACTTAATACTTACTAGCTGTGTGACCCTGGGCAAGTCACTTAACCCCAATTGCCTCACTGAAAAACAGCAACAACAACAAAAAAACAAACAAACACTGTGTGTGTCCTTCTGTTTCAAGCATGTCTCTTGTAAACAACATACTCTTGGATTCTGCTTTCTAATCCATTCTTAGTGTTTTTTTTCTTATTTTTTTGAAGGGCAATGGTTGTTAAGTGACTTGCCCAGGGTCACACAGCTAGTGTCAAGTATCTGAGGCTGGATTTGAACTCAGGTACTCCTGAATTTAGGGCCAGTGCTTTATCCACTGAGCCACCTAGCTACTCCCAATCCATTCTTCTATATGATTCAGTCTTATGGGTGGGTTCATCCTGTTCACATTCATAGTTTTGATTACTAACTGTATATTTCTCTCCATCCCACTTCTTTTTCTTCCTCTCTTTTTTTTCTTGCTTCTCCTCAAAATTCTATTTTGCTTCTAATCACTGCCTCCCTTAATCTGCCCTCCCTTTTCATTATTTTCACCCCACCCCCATTTCTCTTATCCCTTTCCTTTCCTATTTCCTTATCGGGTAAGTTACATTTCTATATACAACTGAGTGTGTATGTATATGCTTCCCTGTATAATGAAATCACAAGTCTGGTCCAAAAGAAAAAAAATAGATTATTCTCCAAATGCCTTCTTCTAACCCTCCTCCCATTTTACACTGAAAATTTACAGAATAAATAGGAATTGAAGGTGGAAAGGGAAGAAGATAGATAAGTAACATGATAAGTAACAGTGATTCACCCAAATTATACCCAAACATAGGAAGGTTAATTGTATAGTTTCCTATTTTGTTTAATTTAAACAGATGTTATTAGTGTGATATTTATTGAAATATCCTTGGATGGGTCTGGGATTGCCAGGAAAGGAGGTGCAATCAGTCAATATTTATTATGTGCCAGGTACTTTCTGTGCTCTATAGCTATACACCTGAAAAAGGTATACAGCTGCCAGTAAATCATAGATTAACACTATTTCAGAAGGATTAGGAGATAGGGAAATGAAATTAAGAATTTTTAATAGCAAATGAATTATCTTCATAGGCTCAATCATAGATCTAGAGCTAAAAGGATCTTAGAATGCAATCAGTCCAACGCCCTCTAGGGTCTTGTTTTACAGATAAAGAAATTCAGATCCAGAAAAGTTAAGCAATTTGCCTAAAATCACATAGGCAGAGCTGTAATTTAAATCCAAACATGGCAAGCACTTTTCCCCCTACCCTATATTTCTGGAGAAAATAGCCCCTGTGTGTATGGTGAAGGAAGCAAGGACTGGGTGCTAATACCAAGGGAAATATTTAAATATGAAAGGGGCAGCTAGGTGGCGCAGTGGATAGAGCATCAGCCCTGGAGTCCAGGAGTACCTGAGTCAGATCCGGCCTCAGACACTTAATACTTACTAGCTGTGTGACCTTGGGCAAGTCACTTAATCCCAATTGCCTCACTAAAAAATTTTTTAAAAAATATTTAAATATGAAAAACAAATAGGTATGTAACTGAGTTGGCATGGGAAATAGTAATATGATGAGAGGGACAAGGAGAATGGGAGTGATTGAGAGTCAGTTTGATCTGTGGAAGGGAACATCAAGATTTTAGGAGCCCTAGCAGTCTGTGTGTGAGTGGAATAGGAGCAGTGAGGCTGTTAATGGGAATATTTCTCTCTATCCCATTTTCTTCTGTTTCTTTCTCTCTTTTTTTCCTTGCTTCTCCTCAAAATTCTATTTTGCTTCTAATCACTGCCTCCCTTAATCTGCCCTCCTTGCCCCCCTTGTGCCCTCTGTCTAAATTTATTCCTATCATCTGCCCTAATACTGAGAAAGTTCTTATGAGTTAGACATATCATCCTCCCATGTAGGAATGTAAACAGTTTAACCTTTTAACCTTTTTACATCCCTCTTAATTTCTTTTTCCTGTTTACCTTTTTTTTTTTTTGGTGAGGCAATTAGGGTTAAGTGACTTGCCCAGGGTCACACAGCTAGTAAGTGTTAAGTGTCTGAGGCCGAATTTGAACTCAGGTCCTCCTGAATCCAGGGCCAGTGCTCTATCCACTGTGCCACCTAGCTGCCCCCTCTGTTTACCTTTTTATGCTTCTCTAGGGGCTTGTATTTGAAAGTGTGGTAAAAAGTTTTTTAACAGCCGGTTAGTGAATACGGAAAGACGCCAGTTTTCAAAGGACCATCCTTTCGGGGAGGAGACTGACGGCCATACACAGGCTACGCACGTCAACCCGGCTGCTAAGCACTCCACTTCCGGGGTGTGAGCTTAAAAGGCAAGGAGAGAATGGAAGTGGGATATCTTGCCTGCTCTCCTGGTCCAATGACTGGCGCGACACACAGACAGACGCTGACTGGAGTTGGACACAACCCAGCTTGCGTTAGCAGCACGTGCATGACTCGGCTTGGCTCTCTCTCCCCAAAGGTGGCCTTGGGTTTTTGGTGAGTTTTATACGGAATATAGACTAAGCTTAGACTTAAGACTATTTGTTTTGTATTTCTACTTTCCTATCCCTCTAATCAACATCACCTGGCAACTACCACACAATAAAAGCTCTAACTATAGACCAGAGGTTTCTTCCATTTACTAGTCTGGGAGATAAATTAAGGGAAAGGTTAAAGAGGGGAGATTTATGATCTAATATCCAATTTTAAATCTCACAAAAGTCAAATTTTCTATTCAGTTCACGTCTTTTCATCATGAATACCTGAAAGTCCTCTTTTTCATTGAAGTCCCATTTTCCCTCCTGAAAGATTATACACAGTTTTGCTGGGTAGGTGATTCTTGGTTGTAATCCCAATTCGTTTGCCCTCTGGAATATCATATCCCATGCCCTCTGATCCTTTAGTATAGAAGCTGATAGATCTTATGCTATCCTGACTGTGGCTCCACAGTACTTGAATTGTTTCTTTCTGGCTGCTTGCAGTATTTTCTCCTTGACCTGGGAGCTCTGGAATTTGGCTATAATATTACTGGAAGTTTTCCTTTGGGGATCTCTTTCAGGAGATGATCAATAGATTCTTTCAATTTCTATTTTACCTTCTGTTTCTAGAATATAAGGGCAATTTTCCCTGATAGCCTTTGGGAAGATGATGTCTAAGCTCTTGTTTTGATCATGGTTTTCAGGTAGTACAATCATTTCCAAATGATCTCTCTTGGATCTATTTTCCAGGTCAGCTATTTTTCCAAGAAGATATTTTATATTGCCCTCTATTTTTTTATTCATTTGGGTTTGCTTTATTGTGTCTTGGTTTCTCATAAAGTCTTTTTTTTTTAGTGAGGCAATTGGGGTTAAGTGATTTTCCCAGGGTCACACAGCTAGTAAGTGTTAAGTTTCTGAGGCTGGATTTGAACTCAGGTACTCCTGACTCCAGAGCCGGTGCTCTATCCACTGTGCCACCTAGCTGCCCCTCATAAAGTCTTTAGCTTCCATTTTTTCAATTCTAATTCTTAGGCAATTATTTTCTTCAGAGAACTTTTCCATTTGGCTTTTCAAGCTATTGACTTTTTTTTCTCAGGACTTTTCTGCATCACTTTCATTTCTCTTTCCATTTTTCCTCTACCTCTCTTGCTTTGTCTTCAAAGTCCTTTTTGAGCACCTCTATGGTCTGAAACCAATTCATATTTTTCTTGGAAGCTTTGGATATAGGAGCCCTGACATTGCTATCCTCTTTTAAGGGTGTACCGGGATCTTCCTTGTCACTAAAGAAACTTTCTATGGTTCACATCTTTCTCTGTCTACTCATCTTGCCTACCTATTTCTTGACTTTTAACTCCTTTTTAAAGTGGGGCACTGCTTCCAGGCTGCACTGTTCCCCCCTACCCCCCCAAAATGGAATGCTTCACATATTTACGTTTTATATTTGTTCAGGGGCCATGCTAATCTCTGTATCGTTCCAATTTTAGTATATGTTCTGCTGAAGCAAGCACTCATCTTTAATTTTCAAAGAGGACCAATGACAACATAGTGTTAAGGTAAAATATTGGATGATGGGTGATTCTTGACTTGCACATGAATTGGATAAGTGAGGCTGCCTCACTCTCTCTTCCAGTCACTGAAGTCCCATGGCAAAACAAAAGTCAGGATGACTGGTGATAGATGACCTTGGCATCTTCAATATCTGACCAAGTTCTAAGCAATCCACAGTGCCTGGCTTCATCTGCCTTCATGGCCGTTGGAACAAATTGTTCTCATTGGCCCATTCCACTGGAAGAAAGTCTTCCCTTGCCTAGGCTAGACATCCCCCTAACTCATCCATGGAAGTGATTTAAGACAGAAGAAATGAATGAGTATGAGAAGATAAAAAATGACCTTAAGGCATGGGGTATTGGAAGGCTTGATCTTTCCAAATTTTAATATCTAGTTCTGAGCTCCTTGTAGTGTCCACAAGGGAAGAAAGTAGGACAAGGGGAAGCAGTGTACACAGTGTATGTGAGAGTAGCATGAGAGCAAAAAGAGGTCTTAACAACTATGTATAGCCATTATGCCTAACACTTGTATAACTTAAGGCAAGGCGCATCACTTAACAAATTTTGCCTCAGTTTCATCATCTATAAAATTGGGGGATTGGATTAAATGGTTGGAAGATCACTCCCAGCTCTAGACCTATGATCTTGTGAGCTTAAGAAGATAATTAATTTACTATTGAAAGTTCTTAATTCCAGGTCTCTTCAGTATTCCCATTGCTTTCCACTATTTTTTATGCCAATAAGGAACTTCCCAACCTAATCAGTCTGACCATTTGCAAGGTATATTAAAGCAGGGGATTTCTTTTATGAATAGGCCAGATTTATTGGGCTGTGAAATCTCTTCTTACTGTCATTATTCTTTGATTCTGTGACCCTGGCAAGTCCTTCCTGGATAGGAATAGCTGCTTAATAAATGATGACTTCATGCTTTTCTCCCTATAATAGTTTTTTCATCTCAGTCTTGAATGTTTGGATCTCTTTCATAATGTTAAATTAATCTAAGATGTGTACTTTCCTTTGTCTTCTGCAGTTTTTCTGTGTGGGGTTGTTTCCTTTCTGAAATCACAGGCTCAGACAACTCCCATAGAACTTACAGGCTGGTTACCGCCTGGGCTTGCTGCCTTTGTTCTTTCTCAGCAGAAATGGCCAACATGCCTCAGCAGCTGGCACATAAGGACAGCTGGAAGCTAGAATTTGAGAACCTGCTTGGCATCTACTGCCCCTTTGTGGCTGAAACTGAATACAATTTAAAGCTTGTACCTGTGCACATGCATCTTCCCCACACCCAGTCCCCAGAATGTGCATTCCCTGGCAATGTCTTTGTAACCTCATCTTTTTGAACAATGCTTTTAGACTCCTTTTTTTTTTTTTTGGCAATTGGGGTCAAGTGACTTGCCCAGGGTCACACAGCTAGTAAGTGTCAAGTGTCTGAGGCTGGATTTGAACTCAGATACTCCTGAATTCAGGGTCGGTTCTTTAACCACTGCGCCATCTAGCTGCCCCCTTTTAGACTCCTTAAAATGTTTGTTGAATTGAATCTGTTTTATACGTTTAGGAGTGTTACTTTCATCACATGCAACCTAAACCTGACTCTTGTCAGTTCCCAGCTGGAGTGTTTCTGCAGCTTCCCAATTTGTCTCCTTGTTTCCAGTCTTTCCCCTCTCCAAACCATCCTCCAGCAGCTGGCTGCCAAAGGGATATTTCCAAAGCACAGTTCCAACCACGGATGCTTAATAAATTTTAGTGGCTTTCTATTGTACCTAGAATTAAACCCGAATTCCTCTATTTGGTGTTTAAAGCCCTTCAAACCTGGCTCCGACCTATCCAGGATCAGTGTACAGGACACACTCTCTGGTCCATCCAAACTGGCCTTCTTGCCATTGTTCACATATTCCTTTCACCTCTTGCCTCCCTGCACAGGTATGTCTCATGCCTGAAATAGTCCATCAGTCAGTTAATGGTCATTTATTAAGCTGCCATGTGCTATGCACTGTGCTAAGCACTGGGAATACCAAGAAAGGCAAAAGATGGTTCTTACCCTTGAGGAATTTACAATCTAATGGGGAAGATATCATACAAACAAATGTAGACAGAAGCTATGTACAGGATAAATAGGAAGTAATCAACAGAGGAAAGGCACTGGAATTAAGAGGGATTAGGAAAAGCTTCCTGCAGGAGAGATTTTAGATAGGACTTGGAGGACAGCCAGAGCTGTCAGGAAGTGGAGATTAGGTGGGGGAGCATCCCAGGAATGAGGAACAGATAGAGAAAATGCTCAGTCAAGAGGAGTGACTTGTTCATGGAACGGCAGAAGATCAGTGTCACTGGATCAACATGGGGCGCAATAGGTGTAAGAAGATTGTAAAGGTTGGGAGTGGGGTTCAGTTTATGAAATGCCCTGGAGAGTAATGGGGAAGTTTAGGAAAGGGAAGGGTTGTTTTCTTGGGGGGGGGGGCAATGGGGGTTAAGTGACTTGCCCAGGGTCACATAGCTAGTAAGTGTCAAGTGTCTGAGGTTCCATTTGAACTCGGGTTCTCCTGAATCCAGGGCTGGTGCTTTGTCCACTGTGCCACCTAGCTGCTCCTAGGGAAGGTTTTTTAAGAACAATTTCAGTTTTGGACATGTTGAGTGTGAGATGTCTAGTTCAAGATATGTGCTAGGCAGTTGGAGATGTTGCCTTTCTCTGCATCCCCACTGCTTAGCACGGTGTCTCCCACCTAGTAAAGGCTTTTAAGATAAGTGCTTGTTAACTTGACTTCCCCTGAAACTTTCCTCTCTTCTTAACTTTAGGACCATCAACTTTACTTAAACTTCTGTCATTGCTTTCATTTAGTAGAAGTTCTAAGGGCACAACTATAATTATAGCTATTAAGAGTCCTTTAAGTATATTCTTTTACCCACTGGAAAACATTTGGAAGTCAACCATGTAAATTCTAGTCCAAAAGGAAAACGTCTATTCTTGTTGCCCTTCTCAATTAAGAATGAAAGCTTTTGATATTTTTTATCACTTCCCCACTTTGAGGTTATATTTGATCCTCATATCATGGAAATGAGAAGGTTTATTTAGCCAGAAAGGATGTGAGGCTCTAAGGACATAATCATATACATGAATAAATAACTGTTAAACTAATGAGTAAGTAGAAGGCATATCTAAGAATAGACTTGATTTTTTTTTTTTGGCCAAGGTTAAGAGGTAGAGATAAGAAATGGCCATAAATAAATTCAGAAGAATAGAAATAAAGCATTAGTATCCTTCATTCCTGATTCCCATTATAGTAGGCTTAGTGATTCCACATGATTGTAAGTTTCATTATAAGATTCAGTAGTAAGATTCATTATAAAATAGTTACAGGTCTCCTGTCATGGGCAAAGAAATTTGCCAAGAGAGGGGGTGGGAAATGGTTGCATAAAACTCCCTTGGCTCTGTTTGATTTGAGGGAAAAGTCACAAATAACTTTTGGTACAACTAATTATGCAATAGAAAGCCACATTATTCAAAGGGTCTGAGAGCCATGGTCATGGTCTCCCAGGTGGGAAATATTTCTGTTCAGAAAGGGAATAACACAGTAAGGAAACTGAGTCAAGAGGATACTGCCATTAAACTTGTAAGGCCTTCTTCTCAGCCTTCATAGTCATCTCTATCCACTTTTTAGATAGAAGTCCCTTTTGAGCCATTCTTGGCATTTTCCCTTGAAAACTGTGAATGACTTTCCATTTTAACAGTAATTCAGACAGTTATACCTGAATTCAAACTCAGAGCAACAAAATCACAGACCCAATATTCCACCATATATTCCTGGAATGAAATGTCCCACCAATGGATACTTTAGCTTTCGTTTAACCCCTTCCTAGATATGCACATGATCATTACTTCTTCCTAACCAAATCTGGCACAAGGTACTACAATGGTTTGTGACTGTTGAAATTTGTTCATATAGGCAACTGATACCTGGTCCCTCCTGGTATGTCTCTCTAATGTTGTGGTGGCTGCATCAAACTTCTGATAGGGGTATCTGAATAATAACTAACACTTATATAGCACTTACTATGTATCAGGCCCCTTATCTACCACATTCCATTATCTTAACACAGCACTTTACCATTATTATCTCATTTGATCCTCACAACAATCCTGAAAGGTAGGTGCTATTATTATCCCTAATTTACAGATGAAGAAACTGAGGCAAACAGAGTTTAAGTGGCTAGCCCAGGGTCACACAGCTAGTAAGTGCCTGAGGCCAGATTTGAATTCTGGTCTTCCTGACTCACCTCTCTCTTCCTGGTTCAGCTTTCTATCCACTGTGCCACCTAGATGCTTGAACCCCACTAAGCAATAAGGCATCTATTTATATTCTTCCAACACAGGGCTCCCTTCTTCCATGGGAAGGATTACCCAGTGGAGAGTAGATCCTCCTCATTTTAATTTCACGAGACCCACCTGTACCTGTAAAGGATCTGTGAAGAAAGTACCAAGTTGTCCCATTAAGGCTATTCACACTGACCAAGAACCACTGGCTAGTGTTTTCTCTGACTGCCTTTAAAGATGGGCAATGAGCGCACAGCAATGGGGATCAGAACAGGGTTGCCCCTCCTCTTCTTTGCTTGACTTCAAATCCGGCCTCAGACACTTGACACTTACTACCTGTGTGGACCTGGTCAAGTCACTTAATCCTCATTGCCCCGCAAAAAAAAAAAAGAAAGAAAGAAAGAGAAAGGAAGAAAGAAAGAAAGGAAGAAAGAAAGAAAGGAAGAAAGAAAGAAAGAAAGAAAGAAAGAAAGAAAGAAAGAAAGAAAGAAAGAAAGAAAGAAAAGAAAGAAGAAAGAAAGAAAGAAAGAAAGAAAGAAAAGAAAGAAAGAAAGAAAGAAAGAAAGAAAGAAAGAAAGGAAGAAAGGAAGGAAGGAAGGAAGGAAGGAAGGAAGGAAAATCTCCTTTTTCTTTCTCTGGGAGCTAGAGAGTGAACATATAAGTTCATGAAGGCTTTTGATCCCCAATTATTGTACAGTTTGAGGTAGAAAGAATTAGCTTTAGAGGGGAAAAAATCCTATTTAGTATCATCTTTATGGAGTGAACATTAAAAATTGGTTCTGTTGAGCAGTTTTTCAAAATATATTTATCTCTTATTAATTTTATGTTTGGATTTTTTTTGGGGGGGTTGTTTTTGTTTTTGTTTTGCAGGGCAATGAGGGTTAAGTGACTTGCCCAGGGTCACACAGCTAGTGAGTGTCAAGTGTCTGAGGCTGGATTTGAACTCAGGTTCTCCTGAATCCAGGGCCAGAGCTTTATCCACTGCACCAACTAGCTGCCCCCTCTTATTATTAATTTTAAAAAGGAAAGTAGAATCTAAATGTAAAACTCAGGCTCTCCAAAGAGACACTTTCTGAACCTCTGGAAAAGCCCATGTCTTAGAATTCATGGGACAGAGGGCCCCTAAAGCCAAATGGTGGCAGTGTACCCAAGTTTAAGGGATAAGTGAAAGTTAAACTTTGTAGCATCAAGGCTGACACTGGGTTTCCCAGGTGAAAATCCATTTGTTGTTTTGTTTTGTTTTTTGTAAGGCAATTGGGGTTAAGTGACTTGCCCAGAATCACACAGCTAGTAAATGTTAAGTGTCTGAGGTCAAATTTGAACTCAGGTCCTCCCGACTCCAGGGCCGGTGCTCTATCCACTGCGCCACCTAGCTGCCCCCGAAAAAAAAAAAGTTAACAATGACAATCTCAAAACCCCAGTCGTCTTCAGAGGAGAAGGTAGAGACTACCTAACAACAAAATATGAGAACATCAACCAAGATTGTGTATAAAAGGGGACTCTGTATACCCTGAGACCCCTGAGGTAGTCATGTTGTGCAAACACCCTGGAAGTATCCCTGAAATGCTGGTGACTTGGACTCTGATTGGGTAGTCACCAATCAGTATGACAATTCTGCTCTTAAGTGTCAAAGAATATATTGGGGGGGGGGGCACAGCTAGGTGATGCAGTGGATAGAGTACCGGCCCTGGATTCAGGAGGACATGAATTCAAATCCGGCCTCAGACACTTGACACTTACTAGTTGTGTGACCCTGGGCAAGTCACTTAACCCCAATTGCCTCACCGAAAAAAGAAAGAAATATATTGGGGGGCAAGGAATAGGGTTGCAGGCTGGCCCCCCTCAGAAGCATTTTGAGAATCCAAGACATCTTGGAACAAAGGACAGCAGAGCAAATGGTACTTCTTGTTTTGGTTCCATAGGAATGCAAGATACATAGAAACTAATCATAATTACCAATACCCCACCTGTTTATTATGTACCAGTATTATAATAATATAAGAAATGAGTCTTATCAATTTTAAGCAAGGTTTTCATCTTGCTTTTTAAGAGGTACAGTGGATAGAATACATGACCTGGAGGCAAGAAGACCATGGGGCAGGTAGGTGGAGTAGTGGATAGAGCACTGGCCCAGAAGTTGGGAGGACAGAAGTTCAAATCTTATCTCAGACACTTACTACTGTGTGACCCTGGGCAAGTCACTTAACCCCAATTGCCTTAAAATATCCAGTCATCTCCAGTCATCCTGATGCATATCTTGCCATTGGACCCAGATGGCTCTGGAGGAGAGAGTGATGTTGGTGACCTTGCACAGCCTTCCCTCACTTACATCCAATTCACTGCAAGTCATCTTCCTCTTTGAGAATGAAGGGCAAACAACAAGAAGACCTGTGTTTAAATCCTACCTCAGATACTTACGGGTTGTATTTCCCTGGGGAAGAAAAGTCATTTGATCCCTCTAAGACTCAGTTTCCTTATCTGTAAAATAGAGATAACAAGAGTACCTACCTCATAGGATTGTCAGGCAGCTAAGAGGTACAGTGGATAAAATATTATACCTGGAGTCAGGAAGATCTGAATTTTTTTTTTTGGTGGGGCAATGAAGGTTAAGTAACTTGCCCAGGGTCACACAGTTAGTCAAGTGTTAAGTGTCTGAGATCAGATTTGAACTCAAGTCCTCCTGAATTCAGGGCCTGTGCTTTATCCACTGTGCCACCTAGCTGCCCTGAAGATCTGACTTTATATCCAGTTTCAGACACTAGCTGTGAAATTCTGGGCAAATCATTTAGCCTCTGTCTGCCTCACTTTCTTAATTTGTGAAATGGTGGTGATAACAGCATCTACTGTCAGGGTTATTGTGAGGACAAGATCAGTTAATATTGGTAAAGTGATTTGCAAACCTTCAAATGCTATATAAATGCTAGGCATTGTTACAGGCCTACCTCATTTCGTTGAGCTTCATTTTGTTGCACTTCACAGATGTTGCAGGCTTTTCCATTTATTTGCTTACAAATTGAAGGTTTGTGGCAACCCTGCATAGAGCAAATCTATTAGTTCCATTTTCCCAACACCATGTACTCACATCGAGTCTCTGTCACATTCTGGTAATTCTCTTAATATTTCAAACTTTTAGGGGGTGGCTAGGTGGCGCAGTGGATAAAGCACTGGCCCTGGATTCAGAAGTTCCTGAGTTCAAATCTGGCCTCAGACACTTGACACTTACTAGGTGTGTGGCCTTTGGCAAGTCACTTAAACCCCACTGCCCCACAAAAAAAAAAAAAAAAAGAGCTGCTATAAATATTTCAAACTTTTTCATCATCATTATTATATACGTTATAGTGGTCTGTGATTAGTAATCTTTGATGTTACCATTGTTTTAGAGCATCATGAATGGAGCCATTACAAGAAGGTGGATTTAAATGAAAAATGTTTTGTGTTCTGATTGCTCCACCTACTGGCCAATCACCATCTCTCTTCCCATCCTCTGGCCTCCCTGACTCAATAATATTGAAGAATATTACATAAACTTGGTTGATAAAGCAGCAATGTTGTTTGTTCTTGAAGAAGACCATGACATCGGGGTGATGTCATGACTTGTACTGAATTGGATTTAAGAGAGGGAGGGCTGTGCAAAGTCACCACTCTCTCCTCCAGAGCCATCTGGGTCCAATGGCAAGATATACATCAGGATAACTGAAGATGGCCCCAGATGTTTAAGGCCATTGGGGTCAAGTGACTTGCCCAGGGTCACACAGCTAGTAAGTGTCTGAAGTCAGATTTGAACTTAGGTCATCCTCTTGACTCCAGAATCAGGGCTCTATCCACTGTGCCACCAAGCTACCCTCTAAGAGGATTGACTCCAATTTTGAAAGAAGTTCTATTGTGGATAAAATGATATCAAACAGCAGCACATGCTACAGAGAAATCTTTTGTGAAAGGAAGACTCAATTGATGTGGCAAACTTTATTGTTGTCTTATTTTAAGAAATTGCCACAGCCACCCCAGTCTTCAGCAACCACCAACTGTCAACACTAAGGCAAGACCCTCCACCAGTAAAAAGTTATGATTCGATGAAGGTTCAGATGCTGGTTAGCATTCTTTACCAATAAAGTATAGTGTAAATGTAACTTTTATGTGCATTGGAAAACCAAAAAAAATTCGGGTGACACTTTATTGAAATATTTGCTTTGTTGCAGTGGTCTGGAACTGATGTACACACGTATTTAGTTGTTGTGGAGATCAAATAAAATGACATTTATAAAGTGTTTTGCAAACATTGTACTATATACGTGCTAGTTATTATCATCATTATTTTCATTTGTCAATGGCACCTTTAGCTCCAAGTCACACATACAACATATTCTATTCTGTGTGTGTGTGTGTGTGTGTGTGTGTGTGTGTGTGTGTGTGTGTGTAAGAGAGAGAGAGAGAGAGAGAGAGAGAGAGAGAGAGAGAGAGAGGCAGGCAGGCAATTGGGGTTAAGTGACTTGCCAGCAGGTCATACAGCTAGTAAGTGTTAAGTGTCTGAGGTTGGATTTCTCCTGACTCCAGGGCCAGTGCTCTATCCACTGTGCCACCTAGCTGCCCACACACACAACAAATTGAAGATATACCAAAGGTAATCATAACCAACCAACCAACATTTATTAAGCATTTCCTATGTGCCAGGCATTGTGCTAGGTAATAGAAAAAAACTTCATTCCTAAGGATACGTGAAATAAAACCAGAGAAGAAATGGAGGAGTGGCCAAAATCCAAAGAGGGAAAATTTGAAGGACCTGTGCTCTTTGTGCAAAAACTTTCAAATTTTATATAATCAAAAGTGTCTGTTTTATCTTCTGTAATTCTCTCTGTCCCTTGTTTTGTCATGAGCTCTTTTCCCATCCATAGGTCTAGAGTATTTTTTGTTTCGTTCTAGTTTGTTTATGAGGTGACCATTTATATCTAAGCCATGTATCCATTAGGGACTTGTCTTGGTATATGGTATAAAGAGTTGGTCTAAATCTAATTTCTGCCAGGCTGCCATACAGTTTTCCCAGCGGTTTTTGTCAAATAGGGAATCCTTATCCCAGTAGCGGGGTCTTTGAAACCCATATAATATATATATATATATATTTTTTTTAGTGAGGCAATTGGGGTTAAGTGACTTGCCCAGGGTCGCACAGCTAGTAAGTGTTAAGTGTCTGAGGCCGGATTTGAACTCAGGTACTCCTGACTCCAGGGCCGGTGCTCTATCCACTGCGCCATCTAGCTGCCCCCCCCATATAATATTAATGAAACACAGGGTTTGCCCATCACCTTGAGGGAGCCATAGAAAGTTTTCTACTTCTGGGTTAAAAAGAAGAGGTTTGATAAGCATTCTTAGAGCACATGATAAACAGTAAAAACTTTTGGAACAGACATCACTTCCCAAGGCAATCATCAGGGCTGACAATAGGTACAGGCTGCTGGATCTTTCACAGGTAACCCCAAATGGTTTAGCTTTAGGTGGAGTCTATGAAATCACTGAGATCCAAGAGTGGAATCAAAAGACTCTTAAGGCTACATCCTTATGAATTCAACCATGTAGATAACTAGGTAGTATAATATTTAGAGTGCTGGACTTGTCAGCAGGAGGACTTGAGTGTGGATCCTGCCTCAGACACATATTAACTGAGTGACCCTGATCAATTCACTTAAAACAACAACAACAACAACAACAACAAAACTCTCCATGTGACTCAGTTTCCCCATATGTAAAATGAGGAAGTTGGACTCAATGACCTCCAAGGCCCCTTCCAGCTCTAAATCTATGATCTTATGACCAATATGGGAACACGGAAATGTTGAAACAGTGGTCGGGCCCTATGAATTTTTTTTGTAGAAACAAAGTGCCCGGGGGCAGCCAGATAGTGCAGTGGATAGAGCACTGGCCCTGGATTCAGGAGGACCTGAGTTCAAATCCAGCCTCAGACACTTGACATTTACTAGCTGTGTGACCCTGGGCAAGTCACCTAACCCTCATTGCCCTACCAAAAAACCCCCCAAAAACCAAACAAAAAACCAAACAAAAAGTGAAACAAAGTGCCCATATGTATGGTGGGGGGGGCTATCTCCTAAGGCAGCATAATCTGCAATGTTTTGACCTTGGGCATCTCAGGTAGGGGAGGAAGAGGGGAAGGAATGTACAAGATAAAGGATAAGCGAAGGCCCACCTAATAGCAGGTGTGAGTCTCCTTTGGGGTAGACCCTCAACCCTCAACCAGCTTGGACATCTTGGTGCTAATGATCTTATACCAAGAAACAGGGTAGGACATAGTCACTTATCAGGATATACAGTCAGAGGAGGCAGAGGCATGGGTGGAGGGAGGGATGGGTTCAGCAAACAGGCTAGTAAGTGTCCATAGTAAATTTTTTAAAGTGTCCATGGCAAATTTGTGCCATAGATCAGAGTTACAAAATGTTGCATAGATTCAGTCTAATAAACACTTAAGGATTGCACAAAAATCAGTGCATATTTCTAATACAGCTGTATATGTCTTTTTGTACATACTTGTTTGCATGTCCCCCCCCCCCATTATACTGTGAGTTTCTTGAGAGCAGAGACTGTTTTTCCCTCTTTCTTTGTATCCTCAGAGCTTGGCACAGTGCCTGACACATAACCAGTGCTTAATGAATGCTAGTTGACCAACCGACTGATTGGATTATTATGCCCAGAGAGGGTGGTTTATAGGGCAGATGGCAAGAGGCAAATTCTTTCTGCCTCCTAGGAAACCCTTCTCCATCTAATCCTGTGTCATAAATCCACTCAAGGAACACCAGGCACACCAATAGTCTAGAATCATGCTTCAGGATGCTTCAGAGGATTTCTGAGACCTCTGAGATGTACTCACATAATCTAAAGAGCCAGTCAGAGATAACCCATCCAAACAATAACTGGCTGTGGTCCCTGGCTCCCTTGGGCAACAAGTGATGGTGTCTCCTTTGTACCACTGTCTGCCTCCACGGGAAGGATTGGTGATCAGGTGTCCTTTTAGGTGAATCACTGGGGACAGGAAACCAAATTGTGCCCTGATAACCTAAGCTTACAGAAGGTTGGTTCTTTTTGAAGCAGGGGTTCCTAACCTTGGATAGATTTCAGGAGGCCCATGAACTGGGATGGAAAAAAGGTTATATCTTTATTTTCACTAATCTCTACTTGAACGCTAAGACAATATCCAATGACTGGGTAAGTTGTAGCATATGAATGTGATGGAATATTATTTTGGTATAAGAAATGAGGGAATAGGGGGCAGCCTGGTGGTGCAATAGATAAAGCACTGGCCCTGGATTTAGAAGGACCTGAGTTCAAATCTGACCTCAGACACTTGACACTAGCTGTGTGACCCTGGGCAAGTCACTTAACCCTCATTGCCCTGCCCCCCCCCCCCAAATGAGGGAATAAATCATTTCAAAAAGACATGGGGGGCGGCTAGGTGGCGCAGTGGATAAAGCACCGGCCCTGAATTCAGGAGTACCTGAGTTCAAATCCTGTCTCAGATACTTGACACTTACTAGCTGTGTGACCCTGGGCAAGTCACTTTACCCCCATTGCCCCGCAAAAAACAAAAAAACAAAAAAACAAAAAACAAAAAAAAAGACATGGAGGGGTGGCTAGGTGGCAAAGTAGATAAAGCACCGGCCCTGGAGTCAGGAGTTCCTGAGTTCAAATCCAGCCTCAGACACTTGACACTTACTGGCTGTGTGACCCTGGGTAAGTCACTTAACCCCCATTGCCCTGCCCCCCGCCCAAAAAGACATGGAGGGGGCAGCTAGGTGGTACAGTGGATAAAGCACCAGCCCTGGATTCAGGAGGACCTGAGTTCAAATCTGGCCTCAGATACTTGACACTTACTAGCTGTGTGACCCTGGGCAAGTCACTTAACTATCATTGTTCCCACCCCCCCCTCGACAAAAAAAAAGACATGGAAAGACTTCTATGGACTGATGCAGAGTAAAGTGAGCAGAATCAGAAGAACAATTTATACTATATTACAAAAAATTATTGATCTTGAGGACTTTTATAAATGAATAAAGAGGTAGTTGGTAGAACAGTAGAAGCAGCTGGTGGTTCAGTGGACAGAGCGCTTGCTAGGCCTGGAATCAGGAAAACCTGAGTTCAAATGTGGCCTCAGACACTTAGCAGACTGCAAATCTGGGCAAGTCACTTAACCCGTTTGCCTCAGGGTTATTATGAGGAGTAAATGAGATAATAATTTTAAAAGTACTTAGTATAGTGCCTGGAGCATAGTAGGTGTAGCATACAAATGCTTGATCCTTTCCTTCCTTAAATAAAAATGAGATTTGTAGAACTGGGAGAAAAATTTCTAGAATGACACACTATAAAAAGAAATAACATTGTTTTGTTTTTGTTTTTTCATTGAGGCAATTGAGGTTAAGTGATTTGCCCAAGGTCACACAACTAGTTAAGTGTCAAGTGTGTGAGGTCGGATTTGAACTCAAGGCCTCCTAAATCCAGGGCTGGTACTCTATCCACTGAGCCTCCTAGCTGCCCCCAAAAGAAATAACTTTGGAAGATATAAGCTATAATCATTACAATGAGCTATGCAGGGGGCTGATAATATGCTATCTATTACAAAGAAGTGAGTGGATAGAGTACCAGCCCTGGATTCAGGAGGACCTGAGTTCAAATCTGGCCTCAAACACTTAACACTTACTAGCTGTGTGACCCTGGGCAAGTCACTTAACCCCAATTGCTTTACCAAAAAAAAAAAAATTGAAAAAAACAACAACAAAGAAATGATGGATTTAGGGTGCAGAATATTTTTGCTATAGCCATTGAGGGGATTTGTTTCACTTAACTACTCGTAACTATTACTAGAAATTTGCTTCTTTTCCCTTTTCTTTTTTTCCCCAATGGGGTAGGGCTGTCCATTATCTCATTCCAACCTCATAACCCATCTGGTGGGTACCACAGGTCGTCTCATCTTCATTTTACAGAGAAGGACACTGAGCCTGGGGACGTGATTTGCCTATAGCCATACTCCTCATAAATATCAGAGCCAGGATTCAAACTCTGCTCTCTTCCATGGCTCCAAGACCAGTGCTCTTCCTACTGCTCCATCTTATCTCAAAGATTAATTTCAATTACCAGAATCATTTCCAGCCCCATGCATGAAGGTCCCTTTGGCAGAAATACTTTTTGCTGGTCCTATCTTGGCAAGCTACTATTCACCAGTCATTTCCTGTTGCCCCAAAGTTCTAGGGGGCTGGGTAGATGGTAGTGCTTTTTCTTCCTGTGGTTCCTCCTGGTTCTAGAACATAGTGACCGGGCCCCCCTAAGCTGTCAGGCCAGGTTGGTGCAAATTATTCTCCTGGGTCTTCTGATCTTTTGATGCTATCTTCTCAAGGTGAGAATGAACCAAGTGAACAAAGGAATAAATGAGCAAAATCAAACCCACAACTCCCCTCTTTTCCTTCAGTTCTTGCCCCCACCCCACTCTCTCTCCTTCTCTCTCACCCTTAAACATCCGTTTGGGCGGATCGACAAATTTTGCTGTGATGATTCAAATGAAAAAGGGAAAGGAAGGAAGCAAATATGTCAGAAGCTGATTTAAAAGGCTAGTGAAGTGAGAATGTACACATCAGACTGGATAAACATGATGGTTTTGTGTTTTGTTTTTCAGGTGTCTAGGGAGGAAAAGGGAGTGGGAATTGCTGTTCTGGAATGACCCAGGAAAAGGAAAGATCTGAGCATTGGATGCTGTGCTGGCTTCTCCTGGGGTTTCTTCCATGTAATAGGGAAAGCCAGAGTAGCTCTGAGTGTGCTCCAGCAAACTGTTCTTTTCCTTCCAATCCTAGTTCTGTTTCCTTGGAAAACAGCCAAGAGCCACCTACAGGTGTCTCATTCATCTCCCTTCCCCAGGATGTGAAACTATAGGATAGGCCACGTTTGGGTTTCTGTTGTTGAAATCTATCGCATTGACCTTTGATCACAGGGCCTACACTTGATTCCTTGGAACTTTGCTCTCTCAATTAACTTGTGCCTGAATCTTCTAAACATCTTTGGGGTTTTTATTACTTCCATTTACATTGTTGTTATATAAGTCTCCTCATGCTTCTCTAAATTCTTCATAGTCAGTGCTCTTATGGTATAGCAACAACAACAACTAACATTCATATAGAACTTTAAGGTTTGCAATACGCTAAATATATATTGTCTCATTTACTTATCCATTTCACATTTTATGCACATTTGTTTTATTTCCAGTTGTTTGTTCCACAATATGCTAATGAACATTTTAGTTTGCTGAAATGATCTTAATAACTTTGTAGAATCTTTAAGATTCTATAGAGTAGGGGCAGCTAGGTGGCACAGTGGATAGAGCACCGGCCCTGGAGTCAGGAGTACCTGAGTTCAAATCTGGCCTCAGACACTTAACACTTACTAGCTGTGTGACCCTGGGCAAGTCACTTAACCCCAATTGCCTCACTAAAAAAAAAAAAAAAGATTCTATAGAGTCAGCTAGGTGGCACAGTGGATAGAGCACTGGCCCTGGATTCAGGAGGACCTGAGTTCAAATCCGGCCTCAGACACTTACTAGCTGTGTAACCCTGGGCAAGTCACTTAACCCTCATTGACCCACCAAAAAAAAAAAATTTAATGGAATTATTTAGGAAACTGAGTATCTGTGTGACTTTTGCAAGTTACTTTCTTTCTCTTGGCCTCAGTTTCCTCATCAGGAAAACAAGAAGATTGGGCTGAGTGATCTTTACAATCCTTTCTAGCTCTAAAATTGTATTTGAGGTTTTTTGGAAAATATTGATACAGATAGAGTAGATGGGCATTTCAGAGGTCATCAAGCCCAACTCCCTCATTCTTCAAAAGAGGAAACTGAGGCCCAGAGAGAAGTGATTTGTTCAAGGTCAAACAGGGAGTATCAGAGCTAATATTGGATCTCACATCTTTGCAGTTCAAACATGGTGTCATTTTCACTGTACCTCATATCGCCACCCCAAAAGAAGGGATTTTGAACTATTTTCCTAAGAACCAAAATGGTATCAGATATGTTTCTGCAATAATATGATACTTTCTTGCCCCCTCTTCCAGGTGGACTGCTTCTCCCTTTTACAGTTCTCAAGTACCCAGAGGGATTTATGGGTGTCACTTTTCTCTGCTTTAAGCTCAAATCTCTACCAAGTATGTTCCCTCCATTTTAATTTTAATTTTGAAGACAATTGGAGTTAAGTGACTTGCCCAGGGTCACACAGCTAGTAAGTGTCTGAGGCAGATTTGAACTCAGGTCCTCCTTACTCCAGGGCCAATGCCCTATCCACTGTGCCAGCTAGCTGTACCTTCCCTCCATTTTTAGTGGCTCAGTGACTGTCACTCTAGTTCTCTGTAACCACTTAACTCCAGTTACCTTTTACAAAGGAATGTAGCAAAGCAAACATACATTTTTTTCCCCCAATACCTTGCATGGCATAATTCCCCTAATCCACCCTTAGTCTCTAGATGGTTTTGGATCACAACTTACTTCAGTTCTACAGAGCATCTGTCCTACCAAGTTCAGGTTCAAAGGCAAGGATAGCTGCCACATGATTCTTTTTCATTTGGCTGATGTCCTGAAGATCACACCTGTTTCTTCTTTCTCCTTGTCCCTTGGGGTTATGATGCTGTTCTGGCTGTCAAATATGGCCTGGATTCTGACTCCTAGATTCCCATAGCTTGCTCTCCTGGCCTTTGAAACCCCCAAAGTTAGTGACTGTACTCCCTCTACCTAGGAAAGAAAATGCCAAAGAAGCCTCACATGGCTTCAGAGAGAGAAGGAGCAGGACCAGTGGTCCTTCCCTTTAAAGTTTTGTCTTTCAGCAAATACTGTGAGTGTAGTAATCACCTCACTCCATCAGATCCAAATGCAGCAACAACATAGCCACAGCTGGCTCAGGCTAATTTTTTTTTTTTTTGTGGGGCAATGGGGGTTAAGTGACTTGCCCAGGGTCACACAGCTAGTAAGCGTCAAGTGTCTGAGGCCGGATTTGAACTCAGGTACTCCTGAATCCAGGGCTGGTGCTTTATCCACTGCGCCACCTAGCCGCCCCTCAGGCTAATTTTTAAGATGCTGACACTTATAGCTATTTAGCCAATGGAAAAAGGCTTCTTGTAGCCTTGTGGTACACCCAGGGAGGCCAGTAACAGAATGCCTATACCTGCTCCAATCTCCCCAAAGCACTTCCCTCACGGGGCATCCCGACTCTCTCAGAAACAGCTCCCTCATATCTTCCACACCAAAATCCTGTAAGGACTAAAATTCTAGCTAAACTGTCTAAAATATCTAATGAGTGGTCACCAATAAATTATAAGCTTTGGCAAGTTAGGCTTTTAAGCATTTATTAAGGAGAATAAGAATTTGGTAAAGAGAGAGAGAGAGAAAGGCTTAGATTCATTTATCTATTAAAGGGAGAATGCATTTCTAGCTCCCTTCTCCACCGGAGTCCTCAGGAAAGAGCCTGAGTCAGAGCACCAGCCTCCCCCTTCTTCCTCCCACAAGCAAACGTTACTTCCTGACGCCAAAGAAAAGACGCATGGTCTTGCCCTCAGAGACCTTCACCTCATGGCGGAGCTTTTCTACAGTAAGTCTCCAGCAGGTGGCATCATTCCAATCGTTACAATACCATATTGTGAGAAAATAATGGGATTTGGCAGATACTCAAAGGCTCACCTGGAGATGAATCTAAACTGATTGAATTAAGTGAGAGTGACTGACTGCTGATTAGCCTAGATTGTAACCACACCTTGGCTAGCCCTTAAGAAGGTATTATTCTCGGGGCAGCTAGATGGCGCAGTAGATAGAGCACCAGCCCTGGAGTCAGGAGTACCTGAGTTCAAATCCGGTCTCAGACACTTAACACTTACTAGCTGTGTGACCCTGGGCAAGTCACTTAACCCCAATTGCCTCACCAAAAAAACAAAAACAAAAAACAAAAAAAACCAACAAAGACAGATGATATGGAAATTGATGTCTCTTTGACCAAGATTTGAGTGACCTTAGTGACATACCCCAAGACCTTCATTTTAATATAGCCCACACCTGCTATTGTGTTAACCAGTCCTAGTTGATTGCCATCCCTTGGGTATCCCTCATCTAGACTGTGGCCCCACTGCCATTAGGGGTCTTTGGTCTAAGAGATAGCCAAATGACCATCCTTTTACTAATAACCTGCTGGCCTTATTAATAAGATGATTAAATTACTCAGAAACTATGTCTCTCAACTTTTTAATCATCACAGATCTTAGAGAATTCAGCTGGTTCAATCAACAGAGAGTTCATTGTGGAAGATGTATAATATTTGTCATCTATCATTATTTATATCATTATTTAAAGGGAGTGCAGTATCTTTGAAAGTAATCCTAGGTGCAGCTAGGTGGCGCAGTGGATAGAGCACTGGTCCTGGATTCAAGAGGACCTGAGTTCAAATCCAGCCTCAGACACTTAACACTTACTAGCTGTGTGACCCTGGGCAAATCATTTAACCCTAATTGCCTCACACACACAAAAAAAAAAAAGAGAAAAAAGGAAGGAAAAAAAAAGAAAAAGTATCTTGGTGGGGGAAAGTAATCCTAGATTCTATGCAGTTTACACAGATTCCAGTAGTTATCAACATGTGATTTCCAGAGAAAGCAGATGGTTCAGAGCCAAGAGGCAACCTGGAGTAATGGATAGAATCCAAGCCAAGACCTTGGTTCAAGTCATACCTCAGATATACTGGCTGTGTGACTCTCAACAAATTACTTAGCTAACTCTTAGTATACAATGTATGTCTCAGTCATGTAGTAGAAAGAGCTCTGTATTTGTGGGCCAAAGAACCTCAATTTAAATCCTTACTCTGCCTCTTATTACCTGTTTGGATGTTTTCAAGTCCATTCCCTTCTCAAGGCCTCAGTTTCCTTACCTCTTAAAATGAGTAGGTTGGAACAAAGGACCTCTCAGGTACTTTCCATCACTAGATGTTTAAGCCTATGTAGATAACCCATTTATTAGTGGAAGTTCTTAATTCTGGTTCCTCAAAGCATTCCCAGTGCTCTCCTCCATCTTGTATAACATTAAAGGAATTTCCTAACCTAGTTTGTTTTGACTTATGGTGGGCATTTCCTAGATATGAATAACTGTTAAATAAGAGGTAACTTTATGCTTTTATCCCCTAGAAATTTATGTAAGGGTATGTCCATATCATCCAGATTTGCCTATACTAAAAGACTGAGCTCTACCAAATCAGGTATCAAGTGTAGCCAAAATATTCAAGATTCTAAGAAGGGAAAACCCAGCTACCCCTCATGGCTTCTCTGAATACCCTGCCACATAAATCGGCATCCTGGGAGAGATAGACAAAGAAATGTTTGTGTTAGGGAAGATGCCTATGGATCCCAAACAATGCAGCCTTGCATGGTTTTCTTTTTTTTCTTTGTTTTGTTTTTGGTGAGGCAATTGGGGTTAAGTGACTTGTCCAGGGTCACACAGCTAGTAAGTGTTAAGTGTCTGAGGCTAGATTTGAACTCAGGTCCTCCTGAATCCAGGGCCGGTGATCTATCTACTGCACCACCTAGCTGCCCCATGGTTTTCATAAGCCACAAGGTTCCATGAAAGTGGTCAGTCTCTCAATTACCAGAAATGAATTGTTTCTTATTTGTCTGAACACCATACTGCTTCTGTAACCCCGTAATAGCAAAGTAACAGAGCTCATCTGTTAGTGACTCAGCACTTCCCCTGTTCTAGTGTGGACCCAACTTCCCATTATCTGTTTGGATCCTCCTCTAGCCACGACAATGACAATATCCCCCTCTAATATAGTGCCCCAATGAACTTTTGTACCCAGAGGCCTGCCAAGAACATCTTCACTGATAACCCTCTTGTGAGGTTCTCTGGACTTTCCACTGGATCAGAAGACCTCAGCTTCTTTTGGCAATCCAAAATCTCACATATCTCATATTTGTTTTGGTAGCAGAGTGCTGAAAGTGCTAGACTTGGAACCAGGAAGACCTGAGTTCAAATCTTGCATCAGACACTTATTAGCTATGTGACCCTAAGCAAGTTAGATAACCATTGTCTGTTTCATCTTCCTTCTCTTTAAAATGATAATAACGGGGCAGCTAGGTGGTGCAGTGGATAGAGCACCAGCCCTGGAGTCAGGAGTACCTGAGTTCAAATCTGGCTTCAGACACTTAACACTTACTAGCTGTGTGACCCTGGGCAAGTCACTTAACCCCAATTGCCTCACTAAAAAAAAAAAAGTGATAATAACCTCATCTACCTATCAGGGTTGTCATTAGGATGAAATGAGAAAATATATGTGTAATTCTTTGTAAACCTTATAGTACAATATAAATAATAGGTATCATTATTATTATGCTAGCAGTTAGATGGTACAGTAGATAGAGTGCCAGGCCTGGGATCAGGAAGACTCATGTTCCTGAGTTCAAATCTGGTCTCAGACATTAACTAGCTGTGTGACCCTGGGCAAGTAACTTAACCCTGTTTGTCTCAGTTTCCTCATCTGCAAAATGAACTGGAGAAGGAAATGACAAATGATTCTAGTATCTCTGCTAAGAAAACTCCAAATCAGGTCATGAAGAGTCAGACACAATTGGAAAAAAAAAAGAGTACAACACAAGAAAAATTTTCCTGCCTTGAGAAAACTATTTCCCAAGGTACAGTACCACAAGCACATATACACCCCATTCAGAAATGGGGGGATGGATGGGATAATAAAGGTCATGTAGTCCAATACAAGTTCAAGACCGGCCCAGCCGGTAAAGTTTTATTTCCAATTTTGCTGTGGGCATTTGGGAAAGAACACTAGGATAAGGTATGAAACATGAAAGAATAGGTGAATTTTAGATTATTCATAGTCCTAATCTCATAAGTTATTCATTCAGACTCTGAATATTTATCACTTAACACCTGGGAGGGCATGCCAACTTGGTCATTATAAGCATAGTATCATGGGCATCTAGGTATCACAGTGGATAAAGCACTGGCCCTGGATTCAGGAGGACCCGAGTTCAAATCCAGCCTTGGACACTTGACACTTACTAGCTGTGTGATCCTGGGCAAGTCACTTAACCTTCATTGCCTCAAAAAAACCAAACAAAAACAAGTAGTTTCTTTTTTGGTATGCACATACTCAGATCTTGGGCAAGACACTTAACCCTTATTGCCCCACAAAAAACAAACAAAAAAATAAGACCCTTATAGTCCATATAACAGCAAAATGAGCTTCCCTTAGCTATAGTATGACAAGGACATTCAGAGAAGGGAAGGGTTTTTCCTTGAGGATACAATGGATTCGGTTGACTACACCCTTCTTGTACATCTTTTGGTTTTTGCAATTGGTCTGTGGTCTGAGGTTTAAGGGGAGATTTCTGGCCCTTTGTGCCTTAACTGATTTGTGCTCTTATGACCAGAAGGCAACAACCTGACCTTTAAACTTCTTTGTTGTTGTTTCAGTTGTTTTTCAGTCACATCAGAGTTTTTAAGACCCTATTTGGGATTTTTGTGCAAGGATATTGAAGTAGTTTGCCATTTCCTTCTCCAGCTCATTTACAGATGAGGAAATTGAGGCAAGTAGGGTTAACTGACTTGCCCAGGGTCACATAGCTAGTATGTGTTAAGTGTCTGAGGCCAGATTTGAACTCAGGTCCTACTGATTCCAGGGCCAGTGCTTTATTCATTGTGCCACCTAGCTGTCCCCACTGATTAAATTTTGAGCACCTCTATGGTTTGAGACCAATTCATATTTTTCTTAGAAATTTTATATATAGGGGCCCTGACCTTGACATCTTTCTCTGAGGGTGCACCTCGATCTTCCTTGTCACTAAAGAAACTTTCTATAGTCCTCACCTTTCTCTGTTTGTTCATCTTGCCTTTCTTTTATTTGACTTTTAGCTCCTTAAAGTGGGGCACTGTTTCCAGGCTGCAGTATCTCAAGCTTCAGGAGGTCCCAGGTAGTATGATTTAAGGAGGAGCAGGTTCTTCACTCACCTGGCCTGTTCCCTGGTCTGTAGATGACCCCAGACCAACTTGCTAATCAACCAGCTTTGTGTGTTGTGGTTGTAGTTCCGATGAGCCTGTGACCCTCCCCTACCTGGGCCACTGCTACTCAAGCCTACCTCCTGGTTCCCAGCAGGGGTGAAAAACCTAAGTTCTGCCTCAGCACCAGCAGAGACCCCCATAATGTCCCCCCTGCAAAGAGCTCAGCCCACTCACCAGACTGTGAGCTTAGTTCTAGATGACACTGGCACTACAGAGGCTCTGGGGGTTTCTTTCTCTGGCAAGGCCTTCCTGGGACTGGATCTGTGTCAGTGTGACTGTGGGGTTGGGTTTCACTCCCATCTCAGCACAGCAGTTCCCTCCTTCTAACCTTCCAAGCCATCCTTGGTGGGAAATGATCTCAGCACATTCTTCTGTGGATTTTGCTGCTCAAGGAATTGTCCTATGGCATTATTTGGATATTTTTTGGAGTGATCATGTTGTGAGTTCAAGAGCTCACTGCCTGTTCTCTGCCATCTTGGCTCTGCCCTGGAAGTCCCCTCACTGATAAAATTTCAAGAACAATTTCAATACCCCTTAATAAAAAATCTAGTCTAACCTGCATGGGATGGAGACTGAGTATACCGTTCTTACCATACCACACCCCTTGGTGATGAGGTCCTAGAATCTTTGAAAGGATCTTTTATGACTTAAATGACTTTAGAACTGCTACTATATTACCCTGATCTTAGGGATGCAAGAAACTTGACATAGGCACCACAGGAGGAAAGAAAAAGGGGAAAAGAAACACAGCAAAACCAATAACAAAACACAACATAAAGGATGATAAGTAGTGTAATCGTTTCTTGAAAGAGTGCCCAGTTGTGGAAGGACAAAGACCAGAAATCCCAAGCTTCTCCTCACCCCTTTTGGTTGAATCTTGGATCTAAAGCATCTGGTCCATTTGGTGGGTGATGCCAAATCTTTGTAGGTCATAGTAGGTCTTCTAAAGTGGTGATGATGAATAGGAGAAGCCCCAGAAAACATTAGGGCTTCAGGTCAGACAAGAATATTCCCTACAAAGTCATCTAGCTGGGGGCAGCTAGGTGGCACAGTGAATAAAGCACTGGCCTTGGATTCAGGAGGACCTGAGTTCAAATCCGGCCTCAGACACTTAACACTTACTAGCTTTGTGACCTTGGGCAAATCACTTAACCCTCATTGCCCCACCAAAAACAAACCAAAAAACCCCCCAAAACAAAGTCATCTAGCCTCATCTTGGGTTAGGGACTTTCTAATAAGGTGGCTAAGAGATCATTTTCCTCCTGGGTGCATTCTGGTCCAAGCTCAGGGCTGATACCAAGAATCTCCCTGTACCATCTGCCAGAATGTCTTCTTCCCTCAAAGATACCTAGAAGGAATACCAGATATTTACCCTACTAGAGGTCTCTTCTGAGGGACTGCTTCACTTCTCCCATAGATGAGGGGAAGACAATTTTACCTCTTCCCTGTTGTCACAAATCAAGTTACCTTCCAACAACACTCCCCCTTGCTGCTCTAAGGGATAAATGTTGCCTTCCAACAGTAGGAGTTCTTCAATGACGAATGGATGTCACAGTGGAAGCATTATGGAAAGATACCATCAGTTCCAGATTCCAGTGAGCAAAGGGCTACACAGGACCTGTCTTTGTCACTGTTCTTAACAGTGAAAAAAAAATCATTCTCCAAAGCAAGGGAATAAATAAATTTTCAATTTGCTGTTCTTGTCTTGGGAAAAAACAAATCTCTCCCCCTCCCCACCACACACCTAAACTTACAAAAGGATCATGGTGAGGTTTGCACCAGTATAGCCATTTACCTACAGGTTAGAGAAGGGAAGGAAATTAAAATATGACTAATAAAGACTGAATAGACATGGACACATTCTGAGGCTAACTGAGGCTAATCTCTAAAGATTAACCAGAGTAGTAACATAACAAAGGAGCTTGCAAGAGAACTAACATTTAATTTGTCCTTTGCCTATGATGATGCAATCAAAAATAACTTAAAGCCCACATTCCACTTGCTTTTAGGATTGCAGACTTGCCATTGGCTGATTAGTCCCACCCCTTATTTGCTACCAGTCATGACTACTTTGGGGTTGTAACTTGGCATTTCATTAAGCCCACTGGCTTCCATGGATCCGTGGGGCTTCACCACTTTTGCCCTTGTGGCTGTTGTCTTTTTCCTGTTTTTCCAGTTAATATGGAGCAAAGGATACAAAGCAAGGCTCCCTCCAGGCCCAACTCCTCTTCCCATCCTTGGGAACATGATACAGTTGAACTCCAAGAATATCTTCACAGTTTTAGACAAGGTAAGGGGGCTTTATCCTGTGGTTCAATGGTAGCAGGTGGGCCATCCCTGGGTAACTCCCATGAGGATTAGAAGTCATGTTAAGGGTCTCAAATTTAATTATTTCAATTCAATTCAATTTCAATAGGGATTTAAGTGCCTTCTATGTGTCTGACACTACTCTGGACACTGGGGATACAAAGATAAAAAGCCTTCAAAGCCTTCTTGCCTTCAAAGACTCTACCTTCTATTAGAGAAAGACAACACAGAAAAGCAACTGCAAGTTGTATACTAAGTAAAAACAAAATCATATGGGGTGGAGGGTGAACTCTAACAATTAGGAGAATTAAAAAAAAGGTTCTATATCATTGAGCCAAATACTTAGAGCCAGAAATAATCTAAGCGCTTATGGAGTCTAATGTTCTCATTTTACAGATATAGAAACTGAGGCCTCAAAAGGTTAAATGAATTGCCCAAGGTTACAAAGATAACAAGTGGGGGGAGCAGTTAGGTGGCGCAGTGGTTAGAGCACTGGCCCTGGATTCAGGAGGACCTGAGTTCAAATCTGGTTTCAGACACTTAACACTTACTAGCTGTGTGACCCTGGGCAAGTCACTTAACCCCAATTGCCTCACCAAAAACAAACAAAAAACCAAAGATAACAAGTGGCACATTCAAAGCCAGTGTTCTTTCTACAATACCTCTCCTTAGAAGACTGTTTCAGCTGAACTTTGAAGGAAGGTAAAGGTTACAAGGAGCAAAGGTGATGACAGAGAACACTCAAGATATGGTAGATTGCCTATACAAAGATGGAATGTCAAGGATGGGGAACAGCAACAGGGATGCCAGAACACACCCTTGTGGCACATAAGGACAGAGTGCAGGAACCATTCTAGTGAGCAGTAGATCAAATACTTAGAGCCTCAATGGACACCTAGCCCAATCCTCTCATTTTACAGATGAGGAAACTGAGGCCAAGATAAATGAAGTAACAAAATGACCAGGGTGAGATAGTTCTTTCTACTCTCAGTGTTCTACAGAGCCAGGATTCCTCTAAGTTTCCTGGGAGGGAGAGATTATTTAACTTCTATTATATACAATAAAACTCAATACAGTTCCTCATGTAGCTTATTCCAAAGAATAAGTTTATGGTCAAAACAGCATGGCAGCATAAGATCCTGGAGGGCAGACACTGTCTCACTTTTGTCTTTGGATCCCAGCCTCTTGCACAGCAATTGGCACATAGTAGGTGCTTCATGGATCCTTGTTGATTGATTGATAGCAAGGGGAGTATTTTCCTAATCTCTGGATTTCCCCCCCCCCAAAAAAAAGATCAAACCTAATAACAGCAAAAAGATGGTTTCTTGATGTTTTTGCAGCATTCGTAGACAGAGCTACTCTACTGAAATTAATCAGTACCCCTCTTTTCATAACGTTTGACTCAGAAACTTTGCTGCTGGAGATACACCCCAAAGAGGTCAGAGTCTGAAAGAAAGGTTCTACATTGCCAAAGTATTCATTGTAGCATTTTTTTTTCATGTTCACATGAAACCTAGAAACAAAGTCAGTGGCCATAAGTTGAGTACTGGCTGAACAAATTGTGAACTTGATGGATTTTTTTTTTTTTGTCCTGTAGGAAATGACAAAGATAAGGAACTTAGAGAAATGTAGGAAGATTTGTAGGAACTGATAGAGAATGAAGTAACAGGACCTGAAAAGTAATACACAACTCTAATAATGGAATAAAAAGGCCAGTAAAGTGAACACTAGTGCTAGGTTATTTTAAGGACTAATCTGAGTCCTGAGAAGAGATGAGGAAATATACTTCGCTCCTTTCCTTGGATAAGTGTGGGGGAATGGGCTCGAAAGACTGCATGTACTGTCAGTCATGCTTACTGTGTCAGGTGGATATGTTTTGTTATCAAGGAAAGCCCACTGAGTGGATGAGAGTGGTGTATTTGGAACTAATGGCTATGTCAAAAAAAAAAAAGACATCAATAAATATAATTAAATGAATTAATGAGTAGACAGACGGGGCCAAAAAAAAAAGGGAGAAGTCAATCAATTACTCCCCATGCTATACAAGAAAAGAGTTTGGGGGGCAGCTAGGTGGTGCAATGGATAGAGCACCGGCCCTGGATTCAGGAGTTCCTGGGTTCAAATATGGCCTCAGACACTTGACACTTACCAGCTGTGTGACCCTGGGCAAGTCACTTAACCCTCGTTGCCCTTAAAAAAAAATGATAGCATCTCCCTCCCTCCAGGGTTGTTGTGAGGATCAAATGAGATAACATACTGAAAGCTGTTATATAAGAATAGAGCTTGAATCCCAATGGCTAATTTTGATATATGATTGTTTTCCAAAGTCTAACTATTAAGGGCATGAGGATGACTGGCAAGGACTAGGGAGGACAAATTCTTACCATCTCACTCTTTTTTTTTTTTTGGTGAGGCAATTGGGGTTAAGTGACTTGTGCAGGATCACACAGCCAGTAAGTGTTAAGTGTCTGAGGCCGGATTTGAACTCAGGTCCTCATGACTCCAGGGCCCTTGCTCTATCCACTGCGCCATCTAGCTGCCCCTACCATCTCACTCTTGCATCTCCAAATGTTAGTATACATGAGAAGCTTAGAGACATAAGAAGGTACCCACACTTTCTGTTTGTTTTATGTAATAGACTCTAGTCTCTCTAGTATACCTAGACATGTCTGAGATGGAATTTGATGATGATAAGCTAGCATTTATATAGTACCTACTATGTGCCAGATAGTATGCTAAGCATTTTTTACAAATATTATCTCACTTGAATATAACAACAAATTTGGAAGGTAAGTGCTACTATTATCCCTACTTCGTAGTTGAAGAAATTGAGGCACAGAGGAGTTCAGTGACTTGTCCAAGGTCATAGATTTAGTAAGTGTCTGAGGCCAGATTTGAACTCAGATCTCCCTGACTCCAGGCTCAGTGCTCCATCCACTGCGACACCTAGTGCTGCTCCAGGGCTTAAGATGCATTATGTTTTTTAACTAGCATCTGACAGGAGAATTGATTCTACTGGACCTCTTCTCCCATCTCAGGTCAAGAAGTTTACCTTTACTGCAGTCCATACTTATTCAAGATACGTAGTAACAGTCAAGTCCATCACTGGAATAGCCATAATTAAGACTCTGACAAAGTATATGCTTCTTCCTTAGGGGCTCCCCTAATCTCTTCTGACCAGCTCACCTGATTGATGGTGAAGCAAGTCTCAGGTTGAACTTTATGGCAGCAAGAAAGGTTTCTGTATGGATAAATCTCAAGAATACCAACTCCCTAGAGGTTGGGACTCTTATAATCCTAATCTTCTGACCCAATTTGATTCTTAGGACAGCCTCCTGGCTTCCTTAATGGGAAACCACACCACCTATATAAATAAAATCAATAAATCCTTTTCCTAGCATATACCATCTCCAAAACTGGAAAATATTACCCTGTTCTCCTGTGAAACAGATTTCTCTACCAGTATATTTAGGGGACTAGATAGTAGGAAAAGAGGAGAGAGTGGTAGGCTGGAAAAATTGGAAAGAAAGTCAGTAGTGTAGAAGCCTGGCTCCCCCAAGTCACCCCAAGTCATGACAGTGGATAAGACTGTGTGGGGCCAAACTTAATATATGGAGAGTTAATTGAGTGGCTCACCGTAATATTGGGGTCCCGGAAATAATGAGGCATCTCTAGGTCCAAAGCTCCCTCCCCTCTGAACTGCCTTTTTAGATATTTCTCCCAGGCCAATAAGAAAGGAGCCTAACAGCCTCTTTTCCACAAATGAATCAGGTTTTATTAATGGGAATGAAATAAACAGCAAAGGTGAAATTAATAAAATCAAAGATGAGGGAATAGGGAAAAAGAATATGGATAATCCTCCTAACTCTAACCTAAGTCTATACAATTCCCAAACTTGCTTCCAGTTCAGCTAATTCAAAAGAGCAGGGCTCTTATGTTAACTCACCACCTGGGTTCTGTAACTTCAATGGAAAATCAGCTTTGCCACCAGGGCCGCAGGACTCATCTACTCCTACTGCTCGCATTACCAGAAGAGAAATTCACTCCAGAAGAGACTGAGCTCCCCTCAGCGAGTGTTTACTTTTCCTCCCCCAAAAGGGGAAGTCCTTCAAAACTGCCTGTGGAGAGTGGTTTCTCCTGCTGACATCAGCAGCACATGTCACTCAGGGCAGGCCAGGTGTGGCTCATCCCAATCAGTCTGCCAAATTCCAATAATCTTACCACAACTGCTTGATATTATAGGATACTCTGAAAATACAGTTCAGACTGATTTCTGCCCATCAGTTGGCTGCCATCCCATATCTAGAAAGGAGTGTGTTCCTAAACCATGTGGCAGTGATTATTATTATTTTTTTTTGCAGGGCAATGGGGTTAAGTGACTTGCCCAGGGTCACACAGCTAGTAAGTGTCAAGTGTCTGAGGCCAGATTTGAACTCAGGTACTCCTGAATCCAGGGCCAGTGCTTTATCCACTGCGCCACCTAGCTGCCCCCAGCAGTGATGATTTTTAATAAAAGCTTTGTGAATTTCTATCCATGCTATGTGACTGGAAAACTACTTTTGGATCTCTTTTCAGCTGGCTGAAAAATATGGCTCTATTTACACTATACACCAGGGGCTGCAGAGAATTGTTATATTACATGGATATGAAGCAATAAAAGAAGCTCTGATTAACCAGGGAGATGAGTTTGTATACAGAGAACAACTACCAATATTTGAGGAAGCCTTCAAAGGAAAAGGTAGGTTTCAGCCCTGAAAGGTTACCTAAAGTTAACTTCCTCCTCCTTTTTTCTTCCTCTTCCTCTTCTTCTCTTCCTCCTCCTTATCCTCTTTCTCCTCTTTCTTCTCCCTCTTCTTCCAACAATCCCCCCCCTACATCCCTCCCCAACCAACAAAATCCCTTTCTTGTAAGAAACAGGTAATCAAGAAAAACAAATCTATGTAGTATTGATCATATTTGAAAGTGTATATTTCATTCTTTACCTACAGTCCTTCCCTTCTCTGCCAAGAGGCAGAATAAATACTTGTGGAGTTTTGATTGGTCATTTTATCAATCAGATTTCTTGTCTTCAAAATTGTTGTCCTTTACAATGTTGTAGTCAATATATAAATTGTTCTCCTGATTCTGTTCACTTTATTCTGTATCAGTTCATACAAATCTTCTAGGGTTTCTCTGAATCAGTCTTTTCCATCATTTTTAGGGCACAGTGATGTTGCATTATATTCTTCTGCTAATTATTTATCCATTGTTCAATTAATAGGCACCAATTTTATTTCTAATTCTTTGCTATAACAAAATAGTTGCTATTTAAAAAAACATTTAAGTCCATTCTCTCTATCTTTGGTCATGTACAGTCATGTATAAAGTCTGGTAGGGGTACCTCTGAGTCAAAGTATATGTACAGTTTAGTAACTTTGGGAGTAACAAATTGCTTTCCAGAGTGAATGTACCACTTCATAGGTCCAACAACAGTGCATAAGTAAGCTCTAAACAGATTCTATAACAATTTTCAATTTCCTTCTTTTTCTCTTTTTTTGCCAAGCTACTGAATATGGGTAGAACTATGGAAATATTTTAATTTTCATTTTTCATGTAACTGGTGATTTGGAGCCTTGCCCCTCCTCCATGTGCTTATTAATAACTTGTATTTTTCTTTTGAAAAGTGCCTGTTCATATCCTTTGACCATTTGTTAAATGGAGATAATTTATTTAGTTTAGAAATGCTATCTGGGGGCAGCTAGGTGGCGTAGTAGATAGAGCATCAGCCCTGGAGTCAGAAGGATCTGAGTTCAAATCCGGCCTCAGACACTTAACACTTACTAGCTGTGTGACCTTAGGTAAGTTACTTAACCCCAATTACCTCACCAAAAAAAAAAAAATGCTATCTGTAGGGGCAGCTGGGTGGTGCAGTGGATAAAGCACTGGCCCTGGATTCAGGAGGACCTGAGTTCAAATTTGACCTCAGACACTTGACACTTACTAGCTCTGTGATCCTGGGCATGTCACTTAACCCTCATTGCCACACCAAAAAAAAAAACCAACACCCCCCCCCCTTGAAATGCTATCTGTAGCAACAGGGTCAACAGAAGCAATGAAAAGAACAAGGAAAGGCAAAAGAGAATGGGAAAATATAACCATTTGTAAATGAATATATGATGGGCAGCTAGGTGGTAAAATGGATAGAGCACTGGACCTCAAGTCAGGAAGACTCATCTTCATGAGTTCAAATCTGACCTCAGACATTTACTAGCTGTGTGACCCTGGGCAAGTCACTTAACCCTGTTAGCCTCAGTTTCCTCATCTGTAAAATGATCTGGAGAAGAAAATGGCAAACCACTTCAGTATCTCTGCCAAGAAAACCCCAAATGAGGTCGCAAAGAGTTGGACATTACTGAAACAACTGAACAACAATAACATTAACAATTATGGCATATTTAGAAAACTTCAAAGATTCAAAATATATAATGATAATAGCCAGCATGTATATAGTGCCTGAAGATTATTAGCAAAGTGCTTTTAAAATGTTATTTAATTCTCCCAACAACCCTGTGAAGTGGGTGTTATTATTCCTATTTTACAGATAAGGAAACTGAGGTTAAGTGGCTTGCCAAGGGCCACAGAGCAAATAAATGTCAGAGGCAGAATATGAACTCAGATCTTCCTGTCTTGAAGCATCCCATGCACTGGACCACTTAGCTGAGACAATAAACGATTTTGGTAAAATAGCAAAATAGAAGCCATGCCCACCCCCCAAAAAAATCAGGAAAAAAGAAGATAGTAAAAGACCATTTGTAATAATGACAGAATGTTGGGGGCAGCTAGGTGGCGCAGTGGATAGAGCACCGGCCTTGGAGTCAGGAGCACCTGAGTTCAAATCTGGCCTCAGACACTTGACACTTACTAGTTGTGTGACCCTGGGCAAGTCATTTAACCCCAATTGCCTCACTAAAAAAAAAAACAAACAAACAAAACAAAAATAATGACAGAAGGTACCACGTTTTTAGGGGTTGAGCCACCACAACACTCACAGGACTTAAAGCAATAAAATTATGAAATAATGCTAGGGGGCAGCTAGGTGGCACAGTGGATAAAGCACTGGCCCTGGAATCAGGAGGACCTGAGTTCAAATTTGACCTCAGACACTTGACACTTACTAGCTGTGTGACCCTGGGTAAGTCACTTAACCCTCACTGCCATGCAAAAAACAAAAACAAACAAAAAGAAATAATGCTAGCAGAAGTGAAGGAATAATTGCTTAATTGGATAGAGGTGCACAGTATTTGATCTAGCTAACTAATACAAGGATGATAGCAATATTGTTGTTCAGTCCATTTCAGTCGTGTGAGACTCTTCATGATCCCTTTTGGGGTTTTCTTGGTGGAGGTACTAGAGTTGTTTGCCATTTCCTTCTCTAGCTCATTTTACAGATGAGGAAACTGAGGCAAGTAGAGTTAAATGACTTGCCCAGGATCACACAGCTAGTAAGTATCTGAGTTCCGTTTTGAACACAGATCTTCCTGACACCAGGTCTTGGCATTCTCTCCACTGGGCCACCTAGCTGCCCCATTTATTCGTAGATCTGATGCAATAAGCAATCAAAATCCCCATGGACAAATTTATAGAATTGGATAAAACAATATGTTTTATGTGTAGTAACAAATGATCAAAAATGCTGAGAGGAATCATGGGGAATTAGGGGAAAAAGGCAATTCTGTACAGTCAGATTTGAAAGCAGGTAATTAATTTTCTTTTTTTCCCCTTTTTAAAATTGATTTTCAAAACTCTTTGCTACTAGATAAAAAACGGAACAGCAGAGCAGGACGGGATACAGGGAGCAGTCCCAAAGTTCAGAACTCTACCCAGTAGAGAGGAAAATGACCATCCCTCTAGGGACCTTAGAGATCTGCTACCTCTAGCCTCCATTTACATCAGTGCTATAGAGAGCGAGATTATAGGTGTCTGAATTTCAAGAACACTTTCTGTGGCCTCTGGAAAAAGAATTTAGGTGTAACCTGAGCTCAGAACCTTTGGTGACCAGCCTGTTGAAGCAAGACATCCGTTACCAATGGACCAGTCATCAGAAGTTCTGGGCTCCTATTCCACATCAGCACTTTATCCCGTAGGAATTTTCAGGTCCATTCTACTGTCACTGAGGTCAATTGACACTTGGAGTACAATATCTCTTCTAGCCACCAGAGGGTACACTAGGATCTGAATAACCATCTTAGTACCTACAAGACATGAGTAGGATTAGGGAGAGCTAGGTTCTGAGTCCCTTTTCCAGGCCATTCACATATACATGGATAGGGTGGATCCTTTTCCTTTAGATGCTTTTGCTAGGGTTTCTTTCAGATATAAGGCTGCAATTTAATCCCATAAAAATTCATGACTTGGGACAGCTAGGTGGTGCAGTGGATAGAGCACCAGCCCTGGAGTCAGGAGTACCTGAGTTCAAATGCGGCCTCAGACATTTAACACTTACTAGCTGTGTGACCCTGGGCAAGTCACTTAACCCCAATTGCCTCACTTAAAAAAAAAATTCATGACTTACTTGGATCATGCCCCCATACCCAAAGAATTTCTGTCTCTTTCTCTGTCACATGACACCTGTGTGACCTTTGGTATTTAGGTTACTATAATCCTCTGAGACTACTCAGTCCCATAATCCTTTTCTCTTTAGTGCTCAAAGGGTATACAGAGCAAAGGTTGAACAAGGGCCCCTGTGGCTCATGAGAGACTGGATAGCAGGCAATATAAATGGGTGGTAGTGGCTTACCTCTGTAGTCCAGGGAAAATACTGTCAGAGTCTATTTGTCCAGTTAGAACTGTGGCCCCAGACCTTACCCAACAGGAAAATTCTGCCATGTTCCTCTGTTTGCTATGTTTCCGATGAATCCTAATCGGTAGACTTGGCATAATGGAGTTTATCACTAGCATGGGTTAATTATACAGTGTTTACAAATGACCAAAGAAATAGAAAGATTAGAATCAAAACATGTTTTTAAAAAAATTTCTGGGCAGCTAGGTGGCGCAGTGGATAGAGCACCGGCCCTGGAGTCAGGAGGACCTGAGTTCAAATCCGGCCTCAGACACTTGACACTTACTAGCTGTGTGACCCTGGGCAAGTCACTTAACCCCAATTGCCTCACTAAAAAAAAAAAAAAAAATTCTTACCATGCACCCACAGCTTCTTCCAGAATCACTCTGCTCACAATCAGTCTATAGGCAGGTCCACAAATGGGTTGTTTCCAGGCACAGTTCAGATGCCCAGATTCATTTGTATCACCAGGGGCAGCAGTCAACCCAAATGCTGAATTTGGCAAACATCCACAGCCTTTTCCATTCACAACCTGAACACTCCCTGGGTACTCCTCCACGTGGGGAGTCAAGTGACCCACTCAGTTCAGTCGCTGGCAGCAACCTCTGGTTCAAGGCTGCTAGTCATTAGGGCTATAAATTACTTTTTGTTTTTTTAATTACTAGTGGAGTGAGATAGTATACTCAAGGTCAGGCCAACTTTGGCCCCTTCCTCTTCACTTTGAGATACCACCCTTTAAAAGTTCCCGACAGGGGCAGCTAGATGGCGCAGTGGATAGAGCACCAGCCCTGGAGTCAGGAGTACCTGAGTTCAAATCTGGCCTCAGACACTTAACACTTACTAGCTGTGTGACCCTGGGCAAGTCTTAACCCCAATTGCCTCACTTTAAAAAAAAAAAGTAGTGAAAAGTTCCGGACAGCCCACATCTACCATCATTTCTATCTCCAGCACCTCTACTCTTGGGCCTTTGTTCTCTCTTCTCAAGATTTATAGGTAGGGCTGGCCCATAGCACAGGGGCCAAAGGTGAAAGCTGATCAAATTGGGAAAGGGTAGATATTACTCCACTAAACTCCCCCAAACCCTTGGAAATAGGTACTATTGTCCTTAGTGTACCAGCCAGGAAGTAAGATCTCATACATTAGCCTATTGTCACATATCTAGTAAGAGGAAGAGAAATGATTTGAACCTAGTCCTCTCCTTCCTCTAGGTCTAGTTCTCCTTTCATTACACTGTATTGCCTTTTTTTTCCCGGGGCAATGAGGGTTAGGTGACTTGTCCAGGGTCACACAGATAGTACGTGTGAAGTGTGTCTAAGGCTAGATTTGAACTCAGGTCCTCCTGAATCCAGGGCTAGTGCTTTATCCCCTGTGCCACCTAGCTGCCCCACACTGTATTGCCTCTTGATGTCCATGACCCAAACAGGCATAGCTCTGAGGAGGCATTTTATTAATGGAACAATTCTGATGGTTCACTGATTCCAGGTTTACCTTGGTTTTGCATCTAAAGAGCCAACCATGAGATCACCCAATTGATGGCTTAATCCCTACACCCATTGTCCTGGCATTACCATCATCATTATATAAATGACAAGCGGGAAAACAACTGTTATTTACATAGCACTTTAAAGAGCTCTATGTCTGTTATTTCATTTGAGCCCCTGCCACTCTGAGGAGTAGGCATATAGATGTTATTATCCCCCTTTTGTAGGTGAGAAAACTGAGGCTTTGGGAGGTGAAATGATTTGCCCCAGGTCATTTGGCTAACAAGTATATGAGGTAGAATTTGAATTCAGGTCTACTGGACTCAAAACCAGCATTTTACCTACCTTACTACCTTGCTGCCTAATGAGATAATTGCTAGGGGACATTAAATGTATGCTCTATATACATATATGGGGAATTTAATAGATATTATGTATGTGGAACCATTATGTAATATAAGGACTCACAGATTCCCTTCCATGTGTCCCATTCCCTATTTTCTCCCATCCAAAAAAACCTCTCCAAGCACTTGGATTTTGCCCTCCCTCAAGTTTCTCATCCTCTGAGATGTCACACCATGAAATTACTTCCTGCCTGCTCTATTGATTGTTTGTTTCCCCAGGTGTCCTTTCAAGCAATGGTGAAAAGTGGAAGCACATCCGACGTTTCTCACTCATGACCATGAAGAACTTTGGGATGGGGAAAAGAACTGTTGAGGAGAGAGTCCAGGAAGAAGCTCGGTATCTGGTGAAAGAGATCCAAAACACAAAGGGTTGGTTTACATTGTTCATCTGCTGGGAATATGGCACCTGCCCACTCAACCATCCCGAATTTCAAATCTCCGTGGTGGGAGGATCTCATTATCTGCCTAAAGCCACTGACTGCTATTATTCATTCATGCAATTATTCAATTCATCAAGCATTTTATAATGTAGGAGGGCAAGGTAGTTTCCTAGAGAGGTGCTGCTGATACAGTGCCCCAACATAAGATGGCCTTACCTTCAAAGAGCTTACAATATACTGGGGCAATAGAACATATACAGAAAAAAGTACATACTATGTGTAAATAAATACATGTTATAGACACACATTAATTTATTTGTGTGTATGTGTGTATAGAAGGTAATACAAAGTAATTTCAAGATGAAAGTGGGACACTAAATCATAAAAGCCTTTGTGTAGAGGTTGACACCAAAGCTGAGCCTTGAAAGGAGCTGCAAGAAATCTTATAACAACAAATGTTGAAAACGATCTCTACATGTAACTGGAAAATAATAAAATACTTTTATAATTAAAAAAAAGAAAGAAAGAAAGGAGCTGGAGATTACAAAAGACAGAGGGGAAAAGGAAGTAAATTCCAAGCATAGAAGCCAATGTGTACAAAGACACAGAGAGGTTAGAGATATAGGTGATGGACTGTTGTATATCAGGAATAGAAATTATTATCTAATGCTAATGTCCTAATTAAGACTAAAGGAGGGGCAGCTAGGTGGCACAGTGGATAGAACACTGGTCCTGGATTCAGGAGGACCTGAGTTCAAATTCGACCTCAGACACTTGACACTTACTAGCTGTGTGACCCTGGGCAAGTCACTTAACCCCAATTGCCTCACACACACACACACAAAAAAGACTAAGGAAACAGTCCTGGGGGAAATATTTGGTCAATCTTAAGAAATCTGTAACCAGTATTCAGAACTAAGGTGGAGAGAAGTTGAATCCTTGCCCTCTTGGTGCCAGATGATCAGGAACCATGACATTAAGGCTGTTTTTCCTTTGATGGCTTCCTGGCCCATTAGGTCAAGCCTTTGACCCCACCTTCATCCTCGGCTGTGCTCCCTGCAACGTGATCTGCTCTATCCTCTTCAATGATCGCTTTGACTATGATGATAAGAAATTTCTGCACCTGATGGAAATCTTAAATGAAAATTTTAGGCTCTTAAACACGCCATGGGTCCAGGTGAGGTCAAGGTTGCCTTGTGGTGAAATGACTGGGCAGTGCATTACTATAACTGTTTAAGTTGTGGGCTGGGGAGACATCAGCTCACTGAGAAGTACACTTACAGCCAGATCTCCATACCATTATGAAAAAGGAGTACATAAGAAGGGGGAAACTATATGAGCTTACTTCACCCCATAGAAGAGTGTCCTCCATTTCCTTCTCATTTATATGAGGAGCTGACAAGGGTGCTACGGATCAGTCACACAGTCTCAGTTTCCAATGACCTCTAGGGTCATCCTATGAATGGAGGCAATCCCAAAGCCCCCAAAGAGAAGGAGTCATCAAATCCCTGAATTTCAAAGTTTCAAGAGACTTGATTGTCTATCCACCAACCCTCTGTTAGGAGTGCTGATCAGCCTCCCTCTCTTGGCATGGGGTATCCTGTAGGATATAGCTTCTTAAACTGTGGGTTTCGACCCCATTATGAGGCTGTGCAACTGAATGTGGGAGTCACAAAAATTGGGCAACAGTAAAAGGTTATGTCTACTTATTTTATATGCCTATATATCTGGGGTCCCGTGAAAATTTCTCTGGCAAAAAGGAGTCATGAGTGGAAAAAGTTTCAGAAGCTCTGCTGTAGGACACCTTCAGAATGCCCAAGAGGACCATTTCCTTAGATGGTGGCTGAGGATGCATATTCGGGTGGTTGGTTTCAGACACTTATAAGGTGGATCCTCCACCTATAGCCTGAAACAAAGAAATGGGCTGGAAACAATTTCTGCCATGACAAGAAACAACTAATGGTGAACAATATATTTTTCTTTATTAAATCTTTTTTTGGGGGCGGGGGGTTTGGTGGGGTTGTGTTTTCTGCCCTTTTAGCTCTACAATTTTTACCCTTCGCTCATAAAGCATCTTCCTGGAAGTCACAGGACCATCATTAAAAATATCAAGCAAATCATGGATTTCATAATGGAGCAGGCGAAGAAGCACAAGGAAATCCTGGATCCAAACAACCCTCGGGACTACATCGACTCTTTCCTCATCAAAATGCAACAGGTACAGTAGAAGCAAGTAGAAGCAAGAACCCCACCTTTTGGCAATTCTGGGTCTTGGCTGAGCCTTCATAGAATAAGCTTGAGTTGTGAAACCATTATTTTCATTGAAGTCTTTTTAGAGATGGGGCAAGCCCATTGGAAACCACCATCAGGGCAGGAAACAGAGTCCCTGGAGCCCCAAGAGGGCCTGATAGGTAGGTTAGGATGGGTCAAGGGGAGGGCATTATTGGTCCAGGTCATTCCATAGCACAAGGCAACTATTTATTATAGTAAATAGTGTTAGACTTGGAGTTAGGAAGACCTGAGTTCAAATCTCACCTCAGATCTTGCTAGGTGACCCTGGGCAAGTTAACTAACATTCCTGAGCCTCAGTCTCCTTCATTATAAAATAGACATAATATTGAATTAACATGTTTGTTACAAAAATCAAATGAGGCAATCAATATTGGTAAAGTACTTTGCCAACCTTAAAAGAACTATATAAATATTAGGTAATCATAAACAAATTAAGAGAACATGGAATAGTTTATCTGTCATATTTATGGACAGGGGAAGAATTTAGGACCAAAGAAGATATAGAGAGCATTACAAAGTGTAAGATAGATTATTTTGATGATATAAAATTAAAATCTTTTGCACAAACAAAACCAATGCAACCACAATTATAAGGAAAGTAGAAAACTGGGAAAGATTTTTTGCAACAAGTATCTTTGATAAAGGCTTCACTTCTCAAATATATAGAAAATTAGTCCAATTTATAAAAATACAAGTTACTCCACCAATTAATAAATGGTCAAAGGTTATGAACAGGCAGTTTTCAGACACAGAAATCAAAGCTATCTATAGTCATATGAAAAAATGCTCTAAATCACTATTGTATTGATTAGAGAAATGTAACTTAAAAAGTTTCTGAGGTACCACCTCACACCTATTAGAGTGTTAGATGTTGGAGGGGATGTGGGAAAACTGGGACACTAATCCACTGTTGATGGAGTTGTAAATGAATCCAACCATTCTGGAGAGCAATTTGGAGCTGTGCCCAAAGGGCTATAAAACTGTGCATACACTTTGATCCAGCAATATCACTGCTAGGTTTATATCCCAAAGACATCCACAAAAAGAGAAAAAAGATCTATTTGTACAAAAATATTTATAGCAGCTCTTTTTGTGGTGGCTAAGAATTGGAAATCAAAGGAATGCCCATCAATTGGGGAAATGGCTAAACAAGCTGTGGTATGTAATTGTAATATAATATCATTGTGCTATTAGAAATGACAAGCAGGGGGACAGCTAGGTGGCACAGTGGATAAAGCACCAGCCCCGGATTCAGGAAGACCTAAGTTCAAATCCGACTTCAGACACTTGACATTTACTAGCTGTGTGACCCTGGGCAAGTCACTTAACCCTCATTGACCAGCCGAAAAGAAAAGAAAAGAAAAGATATATATATAGTAAAGTGAGCAGAACCAGGAGAACATTGTCACAGTGACAACAATATTGTTATCATAAAAAAACATAACTCCAAATGCCCTATGCCAGTGAGGAAAAGAGATGTAGATTAATGAATTCTGCAGAAGATCCTAAAACTTAATCTTCCCTAGTAATTTTGACCTTTTCTTCCCATTAATTATCTGTATATAAATCTTGACATAGTTATAAATATACAGTTGCATACACTTTTTATATTAATACACTAGGTTATGCTATTTATATAAACATGTACAAAACCTAATTTTATCACCATGTGTTCTTTTTAAAAAAATTATTTTTTTGTGATTTATTATATTTTATACATATATCAAACATATAGTATATGCATACGTACATATGACATATATAATGTAAAATTTCCACATTATTACATTTAGATATACCTACATATATTCTAATACATATAACTAAGTATTTAAAATCTTTAAGTAACTGTTGTATAAATAACAAAATATCAATTTATATAAATAATGTATATGACAAATTTGTTTAAATATAATTATTATGTAAATAAGACCTAAATAACTCATATATGTACAACATATATATTTATGTGTGTATATAAATACATATATACCTCCTGAACCCTTCCTAGTACACCCCTTCTCCACCTTAAAAATTTTTTTTTCCAGATTAAACATTTTTATTTAGATTTTTCTGTTCCAATCTCTATCTCTCCTTCCCTCCCTTCCTTCCCCCCTCCCCGAGGCAACAAACAATCGGATATGGGTTATACATATATGATCAATTAAAACATCATCATATTTGTCACTTAATGAAAGAATGTGAAAAATAGCATGCTTCAGTCTGTTCCATCAATATCAGTTCTTTCTTTGGAGGTGGATAGTATGTTTCATCAATATTCTTTTGGGATTGTCTTAGATTAATATGTTGTTGAGAATAGTCAAGTCATTCACAGTTCTTTACTGAACAATATTGTTGTCTCTGTGTACGGTGTTCTCTTGGTTCTGCTCACTTCCCAATACATAATTTCATACATGTCTTTCCAGGTTTTTTTAAAGTCACCCTGTTTGTCATTTCTTACCACACAGTAAAATTCCATTGCCATCGTATACCATAGTTTGTTTAGCCATTCCCCAATTGATGGGCATACCTTTGATTTCCAATTTTTAGCCACCATAGAAAGAGCTGCTATAAATATTTTTGTACAAATGTCTTTTTCTCTTTTTGGGGATGTCTTTGGGATATAAACCAAGTAATAGTATTGCTGGATCAAAGGGTATACACAATTCTATAGCCCTTTGGGAATAATTCCAAATTGCTCTCTAGAATGGTTGGATCTTTTCACAACTCCACCAACAATGGATTAGTGTCCCAGTTTTCCCATAATCCCTCCAACAACCAATATTTTCCATTTTTGTTATATTCGCCACTCTAATAGGTATAAGCTGATATCTCAGAGTTGTTTTAATTTGCATTTCTCTGATCAATAATGATCTAGAACATTTTTCATGATTATTGATAATTTTGATTTCTTTATCTGAAAACTGTTCAAATCCTTTGACCATTTATCAATTGTGGAATGACTTGTATTTTAAAAAAATTTTATGCAGTTCTTCATGTATTTGAGAAATAAGGCCTTTGTCAGAGATATTTGTTTCAAAATTTCTTTCCCAGTTTTCTACTTGCCTTATAATCTTGGTTATATTAGTTCTGCTTTTGCAAAATCTTTTTAATTTTATATAATCAAAATGATCTATTTTACAATATTTTACAATAATTCTTATATTATCTCTCTTGGTTCTGTTCTCTAGGTCAGTTGTTTTTTCAGTGAGAAATTTTACATTTTCTCCCATTTTTTTTCTTTTCTTATTTTGTTTTACTGTGTCTTATAAAGTTACTAGTTTCCATTTGTTCAATTAAAATTTTTTTCTTTTTTTAAATTTTAATTTTTAAAGAATTATTTTCTTCATTGACTTTTTGTAATTCTTTTTCCATTTGGCTAAATCTTTTTTAGGGAGCTATTTTCATCAGTAATTTTTTGTATTTTTGTTTCATGGTTTTCCTGCATCACTTCCAATCTTTTCTCAACCTCTCTAATTCTATTTTCAAAGTCCTTTTTAAGTTCTTCCAGGAATTTATTTTGGGCCTGAGACTAATTTGCACTTCTCTTTAAAGGTTCACCTGTAGTCATTTTGTTACTGTCCTCCTCTATGTCTGTGTCTTGATTTTTCCTATTATTTAAGTAGCTGTCAATAGTCAAACTCTTACTCATCTTTGTGGCAACAGCTTGCTGAGTTGCTAAAGGGGGCCTTGGAGGGTAATTTTGTTGCAATCTGCTGAATCCCTGTAGCTGACTTGCCCTGGAAATAGTCTCTCTGCTGGGAAATCACAGGGGTGGGAATCTGTTGCTGACCTGCTTGAGTGGGGCTTCACTACTGTTCAGCAGGCTCAGAGGTCTGCTGTAGGCTTCTACTGAGAGCCCAGAAGCTGTTGCTGTTGCTCTTGGACCTCTCCTCCCTCCCACCCAGGTAAGACAGACCTTTCCTGCAGGGCTGGTAGGTTGTTTCCCTGCACCTCGGTGAGTTCAGAGGCAGTTTTATGTCGGTTTAGAGGGGAAATCTGGAAGGGCTGCCATGGGTTGCTTCCTCATTTGGCCATCTTGGTTCAGTATCCGTTCTTGCAAAGCCCATTCATGAGGTGAACCATTATAACTTGACTTCCCTCCCCTACTCCCACCCAGGGACAATGCTATAACTGGGAATTTCCCCCCTGCCAAACATTCAGCATCATATAAATCAAAGATATGGTCAGAAGAACAAAAGATCCAACAACTATAATTCTCAAAAAATTATGCTGAAGGTCCTTTAAAAAGGGCAGTAATGTATTTCATATATTGATTATATAAGGGACCTCAGTTTGTATCCAAAGAAGAAAAAAAAATCTTGTCACCATAAGAAATTAGATTTAAAACTCATGAATTAATTACAATTAATAATGACCATTTCATTAATAATAATTTGTCTGTTATCTTAGATATAAAAAGCATTTTTGACAAATGACCTAGATGGGCTTTCCTCCACATAGATGTATGTAGACAGACAGATAGATGGATAGATGGAAAAATGGAATAGATAGAATTAGATGCATGAATGGATAGATATAGAGAGATACACACATATAGAAAAATGTTTATATGTATGTATAATGTTAAACATAAACATACATACAAAAGAAAATATCCAAGAAATACGGGTGGTCCAAAACATGGATAGCAGGAGAGAGGTCAAGTACAATGAGGACTGAGAAAAGGCCTTTGGATTTAGCAACTTAAATGTTTTTGCTCTCCTCAGAGAGAGCAGCCCCACCTGTCACCCAATAAAGTATAGTACATCACAGTCAATAGTTGTCCTGGTCCCAATGGGACCTACCTGGACACGAGATCATGAGAATTCCTCAACTTGTAGAGAGAAGAGTTGGGCTTCCATTACTCAACCTAGCTTCAGATTGGAGCAGAACCAAGGCAACAAAATTAGGGTTCTGCTCCCTCCTGGCTCCCTGGGAGAGCATGAAACAAAGACAAACCTGTCTTGAACTCCCAGGAGGGAAAGAAAGGACAGAAACAGTTCCTAGAGGCAAGTATTCTTGTCTACAGCCAGAGAAGAGAATGTAAGCCAAGTCAAAATCAAGACGTCAGAAATCCTGTCTGATACTTGTTGTTAAGTTAGGTTACATACTTGTAATCAAACTGACTCCTCGGCTCCTTTCCCCAAGGGTGAAACAGTGCCTACTGACATTGGAAACTGAACCAAGAAAAAAAGGGAATTTGGGAATGAGAGGGAGTCTCATACCCTTAAAGGAATATATTCTTACATCTCCTAATCCTTGTAGTTCCTACTATCCTCCCCTGTTTTACAAGGGGAAAATGGTCCCCTCAACCTGCATGATTCATTTATCTGCTAGTCTGATAGATAAGGAATTTAATGAGGTGAAGGTAGGACACAATCTTCCACACCTTTACTCAAAAGTCAGAGGATTGTAACTATTAATTCTGACATTGTTAGAGATAGCAAGGAGCTGAAATCACCTCATCGTACTTCTCTACTTAGTGGGCTGTTATGCCTCACATATAAAATCATGTTTCTACCATCTTTTCTATTATCCATAGGATTTGCAGGTTAAGTCTTCTGCAGATTAAATCAAGAGAAATTAGCTGGTAGTCTATAACTATACTAACATTGAGAAACATAAGCTATAGTCATTAATAATATGTATATATGTTCACATACACATGCATATATATACACATATACATATGTGTATGACATGCATAATCTCAGAATGTCTAGGTGGAGTGAGAAGTCTAGTTAATCTCATCAAAACATCTTGATAGGGCAGGGGGTCTCTATACTCTCAGAATGTCCAGATGTGACCATAGGCCTAGCTAATCTTATCAGAATGTCTAGGTGGGATCAAAGTCTAAGGCAATGGAGGATTTGACCTCTTTGAGACAGAATCAGACTAGAATATGTTGTTGTTGAATCATTTTTCAGTCATGTCCAACTCTTTGTGACCCCATTTGGGATTTTCTTAGCAAAGAAACTGGAGTGGTTTGCCATTCCCTTTTCCAGCTCATTTTACAGATGAGGAACTGAGGCAAACAGAGTTAAGTGACTTGCCCAGAGTCACAGCCAGTAAGTGTCTGAGGCCAGATTGGAACTTATGAATTTAAGATGTTCTAACTCCAGGCCTGGCACTCTATTCACTTCACCACCTAGTTGCCCAAGGCAGGACCAAGGAGGTCTCCCTTTGAGATCAAATCAGAATAGAATATAGACAGAGAATATGTCTTTATATATACAACACTGCAGGCTCCATTTCTTTGTCCTCTAAGAAGGTTACTTTTAAATATAGGAAGGGGGAGAGAAGATCGTTCCCTTAACCTCCAGCATACAGGCTCTATTAATTTCCTCCACATAGCCATTAGATCTTCTGTAGTTGAAATCTTTAGATCCATATGACCCATCATCTAAACATGTTCATAAGGGGCAGCTAGGTGGCACAGTGAATAAAGCACTGGCCCTGGAGTCAAGAGGACCTGAGTTCAAATCCAGCCTCAGACACTTGACACTTACAAGCTGTGTGACTCTGGGCAAGCCACTTAACCCCAATTGCCTCACCAAAAAACCAACCAACCAAACAAACAAACATTCATAAGGGTGCTCGTTAAGTCATATTACATGTAAAAGAGTCCCAAAGTGGAAGATCTTTGGGACTTCACATGTATGCTTCTTTGCTGCATTTAATAATGCTACTGTTTCAGGAGAAACTGAATCCACAGTCAGAATTCAGTTATCAGGAATTGGTGGCTACTGGATCCAATTTATTTGCCGCCGGCACAGGAACAACAGCCAGCACTCTGAGATACGGGCTTTTACTGCTCATGAAATACCCAGAGATACAAGGTAAGAGAAACAATTCACTGTGACCTCTACAATTGAGAGCACATCAAGATGGTAGAGAGAGAGCATGTTAAGCCCTGGCCTTGGTCCTGACTAATTACTGTGAGCCACAATACTACACCTGGTACAATGCCTTACGTATAGCAGGTGCTTAACATGTCCATGTTGTTGTCTCAGGGGAAATGTAACCAGTAAATAAAATGAGGTCATTTCTCTGAGCATAATCTATTTATTAATAGGGACACATAGGGGCAGCTAGGTGGCGCAGTGGATAAAAAGCATCGGCCTTGGATTCAGGAGTACCTGAGTTCAAATCCAGCCTCAGACACTTGACACTTACTAGCTGTGTGACCCTGGGCAAGTCACTTAACCCCCATTGCCCCACAAAAAAAAAATAGGGACACATGATCTATTAATAAAGCAAACATCAATGGCATCCCTCCATTTGTGCCAAAGACCCTGAATGAGAGCAGTGGGGTCTTTTATTCCCCTGGAAATCCCACATTGGTGGACATTTTAATGAGGAGGTTTGGACTAAGAGTGTTCTTTGTTGTTCTTTGGTCTTCCTTCCCCACCTAACCCCCAAGTCCTGTCCAACTTTTCTTGACTCAATTTAGGGTGGAGGGTTTTTTTTGGCAAAGACATTGGATTGGATTGCCATTTTCTTCTCTAGTTCATTTTACAGATAATGGAAACTGAGGCAAACAGGGCTAAGTGATTTGCTGAGGATCACACAGCTGGTAAGTGAATGAAGCCAGATTTGAGCTCAAGAAGAGGAGTCTTCCTGACTCCAGGTCCAGCACTCTATCACTGCACCACCTAGTTGCCCTAAGAGTTCTCAGCTCCTCCCTGACTTTGGGAGGAGGGGAGGCAGTGGGCTGGCTCGCAGATGTGACCAATTATGCCCTTCTCTAACTCCTAAGGAATGCAAGTTGCTCGAAATCTTAACTAGAAAAACATAAGCCATCTCAATCAGGTTTTCACTGGTTTGTTCTCCCCTTTGTAGACCAGGTCATGCCAAACTTTAATGAAGGGAGCAAGGACAAAGCTCATACTCCCTGGGGGTGGGTCTAACTCAAACTCTCAAACTGAGTCCTGTTTATAGAGCAAACAGATGGCAGTTTCCCATTTGGGTGGGGCCCAGACCAAACTACTTAAGGAGCAGTTGCCTCATGCCCTTCAAAGACAGCCCTGCCTTTTCAGGAGGGGGCTCTTGACAAAAATAGGAGGAAAAAAGGTGGATCCTAAATTAATAATTGGTTATTAATATGATAGTAGAATATTAATCACACTCATTATTGAGCTGATTACAACTCATACTTAAGGGTTTTTGTTGTTGATGGTCATGGTGGTGATGATGATGGTTTCAGCTGGCCTGTCAGAAGGTTAAGTAGTTGGTTAGCAAGGTTAACCAAAGTTGGTTAGCAGCAACTTAGAGTCACTGGACCTCAAACCAATTTTTCCCAAACACATAACAAAAGGTGATCAAGACTGAGAATCGGGGCAGCTAGGTGGCGCAGTGGATAGAGCACCAGCCCTGGATTCAGGAGAACCTGAGTTCAAATCTGGCCTCAGACATTTGACACTTACTGACTGTGTGACCCTGGGCAAGTCACTTAACCCCAATTGCCTCACCAAAAAAAAAAAATTTTTTTTAAAAGACTGAGAATCGTGAGATAGCAGTTGTAGTCTTTGCTCTGGCAGTAAAGAGCTGTGCTATTTGGACAATAAAGCCTTAGCTTTTTTTGGCCTCTTTATTCTCATCTATAAAATAAGCTTATCAACGAGGACTCTCCAAGGTTTAATTTCCTATGAAATAAGATTATGAATATAGAAGACCTGGGTTCTGATTAGTCATTCTCAACAAGTAAGCTTAAGGAAAACTGGCTCTAAAGCAGGAATTCTTAACCTTTTGGGGGTCAATGACCTTTTGGAAGCCTTAGTGAATCCTTGGGACTCTTCCTCCCTATAATGTTTTAAAATGCATGACATCAAACATAGAGGATTACAAAGGAAACCAATTTATATTCAAATGAAACTATCAAAATGTTTTTATAAATATTTTAAAACAAGTTCAAGTACTCTATGTTAAGAAACCCTACTCTAGAAGAATAGGTCATTCACAAAAGGATTTAGAAGAATGGGGTGGTAATTCCATCTCGTTAGAATGATTATTGATCATTTCTTGTACATTGATACTTTGCAAACAGTTTTGTAGAAGTTAGGAGCAAAAACCCAGTCCCTGACCAATACATATATACAGACCCACGCACATATAGATACACAATGGCATTTGTAAGAACAGAAATAAAAAATGAAGGGAGAAGAACCCATACTTTGGGGTTTCATAAAACACTACCACTTATTAATCAATGAAGAAGCCACTTTGTGTAGAGTTCATTATTTTTCTGGGCTAGTGGGAAATGCTAAGTTTGAATAAGGCTTAGTGCCTCTCCCTAGGGAGATTAAATTCTAATGTCCTTTGACTTAACACCAGCAAAGGTTGCTCAGTGCATAGAGTACCAGGCCTGGAGTCAGGAACTCCCGAGTTTAAATCTGGCCTTGGGAAGTTACTAGCTAGATGACCTTGGGCAAGTTATTTAAACTCCGCTTCAGTTTTCTCATCTGTAAAATGAGGGTAATGATAGCATCTACCTTGTAGGGTTGTTATGAGGATAAAATTAGATAATAATTGTAAAGCATTTAGCATAGTGCCTGGCATATAGGAAGCACTATATAAATGTTAGCTGTTGTCATCCTGTATTAACACCAATTCAGGGGGCAGCTAGGTGGTGCAGTGGATAGAGCACTGGCCCTGGAGTCAGGAGGACCTGAGTTCAAATCCAGCCTCAGACACTTAACACTTACTAGCTGTGTGACCCCGGGCAAGTCACTTAACCCCAACTGCCTCACCAAAAAAAACCCCCCAAAACACCAATTCAGTGCCTATCATGCCCATTCCACTAGCATCTCTCGTATCTCACCCCTTCCCTCCTTTAACTTTGCTATTACCTCAAAATAGGTCCTCATCACCTCATTTCCAGACTATTACAATAGCCTGCCAGTTGGTATCCCTACCTCGAGTCTCTCCTCACTCCAGTCTATAATCCAATTAGCTTTCAAATTGATCTTCCTAAAGCCCAGGTCATAGCACCCCAATTTAATCGAGATGAGTAGCTCCCTTTTTACCTCCAGGATCAAATATAAAATTCTCTATGTGGCTTTTAAAGCCTAGTAAAGCTTCAGGATTCATTAAGACTTTTGAGACATGCTATGCTGTATTTTGTTTATATATAGTTGTGTGCATTTTGTCTTCTTCATTAGACTGAGTTCCAGCAGAGTAAAAACTATATTCTTTCTTTGTACTCCCAGCACTTAAAACAGTGCCTAGTACATAGTAGGCACTTAATAAATGCTGCTGTCTGACTAATCAATAAACATGCTCATTAGACTTTGCCATCATCTGAGCTATTCATTATCATTTATCTCAATATAGCCAAAGTTCATGAAGAAATCGATCGAGTGGTTGGCTCAAGCAGAGCGCCCTCCATGCAGGATAGAGTCAAGATGCCCTACGTGGATGCTGTCGTGCATGAGATACAGAGATACATTAGTCTTCTCCCCTTCAGTCTTCCCCGATCAGCACCCTGGGACATCCATTTCAAAAACTATGTGATTCCCAAGGTCAGATGTGTTTATTTTCATTATGATTTTCACAAGACACAAAAATACCCTTGTTTGCAGTGAGCACAGAATGTCAGTTCTATTTGCTTACTATGTAATATGAAGATGCATAGAGAACCAGTTGAATCATAGAGAATAGAGGGCTGGCCTCTAGAGACAGGAAGAGCTGTGTTCAGGTTCTGCTTCTAACACGTACTGGCTGCGTTAACACATACTAGGCAAGCACCTTATCTCTCAGGGCCCTAGGCATCTGAGATTCTAAATTGTAGGGTAGGTGTCAAACTGCATTGGCAGAGGGAATTTTCTCAACTGTCTCAGTTCTGATTTCCCAAGGGAAATCCCAAGTCTACTTTTCTGCCAAATGGGGAAACCTTTCATTCTGTTTACTGATACAAGAAAAGCATTATGTTCTATTGGCTCTAGCCCAAATCTAAGAGTTAGGAGATCTGGGATATAATTCTGTTTTTACTACTCACTAGCAGTGGAACTGAGGGTAAGTCAAATCATCCCTCTGGGCCTTGAATTTATCTACAGGAGGAATGGCTTGGATAAATGGTCATTAGCATCCAATATAGCTCTCATAACCTGTATATGTGTAACTCAAGCTAAAGCAAGTCATTTTTAGCAAGAATGATATAGGAGGGGCAGCTAGGTGGTGCAGTAGATAAAGCACCATCCCTGGATTTAGGAGGACCTGAGTTCAAATCCGGCCTCAGACACTTGACACTTACTAGCTGTGTGACCCTGGGCAAATCACTTAACCCTCATTGCCCTGCCCCCCCCCAAATGGTATAGGAGCTAAGATCTGTTGTTTTCCTATGGCAGGAGGAAAAACAGGGATTAGGAAACCTATTATCAGCTCCAGTGGGTAGGGAAAGATGAGGTGAGCTTCAGAGTGAAATGGGCAAGGTCATGATTTTTTGTTGTTGTTTGTCCTTTATTCTCAAAGAGGACCATGACATTGGGGAGATGTCATGACTTTCAGTGAATTGGATTTAAGTGAAGGAGGACTGTGCAAGGTCACCAACCTCACTCTCTCCTCCAGAGCCATCTGAGTCCAGTGGCAAGATATCTATCTATCTATCTATCTATCTATCTATCTATCTATCTATCTATCTATCTATCTATCTATCTATCTATCTATCTATATCAGGATGACTGGAGATGGCCCTGGATGTTTAAGGCAATTGGGGTTAAGTGACTTGCCCAGGGTCACACAGCTAGTAAGTGTCTGAGGTGAGATTTAAACTCAGGTCATCATGACTCCCTGGCCAGAGCTCTATCTACTGTTCCACCTAGCTGTCATCTCTAAGCTTTAGTTTTATTACAAAAGAACTGACAAGAAAGATCTAGCATATGATGACTATTTCATGCCTGGAAGATATGAAACATTAATATTTAATTAACTTTAAAGTATCAATTGAATGTTAATATATTTTATGTTTTAAAAAAGACACATAACCCTTGGGATAGACCAATGCCCTAATATTGAAAGCAGACTCTTTTTTTTTTTGTGTGTGGGGCAATGAGGGTTAAGTGACTTGCCCAGGGTCACACAGCTAGTAAGTGTCAAGTGTCTGAGGCTGGATTTAAACTCAGGTCCTCCTGAATCCAGGGCCAGTGCTTTATCCACTGCCCTGAAAGCAGACTCTTAAAAAACATCAAGGGTATGTACAAAACTCGTCTCCATCTTCCGTGACCCTCATATGTCAATGTTGTATACAAACTATCAGTTACTACATATTTTATCAAAATCACCCTTTGAAGAACAGTGTGAGATTTAAAATTGGATATTAGATCATAAATCTCCCCTACTTAATCTTTCCCTTAATTTATCTCCCAGACTAGTAAATGGAAGAAGCTTTTGGTTTTCTAGATACACCTTTTATTGTTATGGTAGTCACAAGGTGATGTTGATTAGAAGGATAGGAAAGTAGAAGCACAATACAAATCATCTTAAGTCTAAGCTTAGTCTATATTCCTTACAAAAAACTCACCAAAACCGAAGGCCACCTTTGGAGAGAGAGACCGTCTGTGCAGCGCAGTCAGGAGACCAGCAGAGCAGGAAAAAACCTCACTTCCGTTCTCTCCTTGCCTTTTTTGCTTGCACCCCGGAAGTCTGTACGTAGCAGGCAGTCTGACGTGCGCAGCAAGCGGACTGTTGGTCTCCTCCCCAAAAGGGTGGTCCTTCAAAAACTGGAGTCTTTCAGTTATCCTAACCGACTGTTAAAAAACTTTCATATTTTTTTACCACAACAGAGACATCACCAGATAGAATGCTGGTCATATAAAGTCTTGATTTCAGTCATTTGCTCTCACAAAAGTGATTGAGGATAGAGCACTGGCCCTGGAGTCAGGAGGACCTGAGTTCAAATCCGACCTCAGACACTTAACACTTACTAGCCTTACCAAAAAAAACCAATTCATGTTAGACATTTTATAATACATGTATGTACATGACAATATCTCAGCTACAACCCTAATTTCTTGATTCCAGGGCACGACTATATTCCCTTTGCTCCACTCCATCTTGTATGATAGAAAAGCATTCCCCAATCCATACCAGTTTGACCCACAGAACTTCTTGGACAAATCCGGCAACTTTCAGAAGAATGACTACTTCACACCTTTCTCTTTGGGTAAAAAACAATGCGTGCTTCTTTCCATTTATCAATTTCATTGACTATACCATGATAGAGATATTGGTAATCAAACCCCAAAGGGGATTGATGTAATTATTGGAACCACAGAAATATTCAGACAGACTGAATACAACATGGGTTAGTGGAAAGCAGGCTACATTTAGAACGAGGGGATAATGGTTTGAATCTCAACTTTGATACTTTTAATGATGTGACCATGGTCAAATCATTTCATCTCTCAGCCTCAGTTTCCTCAGACCTCAGATGAAAAATAAGGATAATAATGCCTGCATCTTATAGTTGTTTGGGGAAGTGCATGGGAAATATTAGAGCATTATATAAAGTGAATTATTATTATTAGTTTATTCCATTCATTAAGAAAATTGCATCGATCAACTAACTACTATTCAGACATCAAGGTACTGTTTGGTGATTAACAGTTGTTCCAGTTTAAAGGCCAATGTAGGAGCTCAACACTTGCTGACTGATTGTTAAGAATGCTGAATTTGGAATCAGGAGAAACTGGGATTTTAATCCTATTTCATACATATATTAATTACATAACCATGTGCAAGAATGTCAGATTTTAATATGATCCAGCTGTTCTCAACACCCATATTCATAGAAGAGAGGTAGCAAGAGGCATAGTGAACAGAAGTCCTGCCTCAGAAACATAATCTCTATGTGTCTGTGCCTATGGAGAAAGTCACTTTTTCATGTCCCTAGGGAAGTCTTTAAGACTTTCCATTATGGGGGGCAGCTAGATGGCACAGTGGGTAGAGCACCAGCCCTGGATTCAGGAGGACCTGAGTTCAAATCTGACCTCAGACACCTGACAGGTATCAGCTGTGTGACCCTGGGCAAGTCACTTAACCCTCATTGCCCCACACCCCCTTCTTCTCTCCCCAAAAGACTTTCCATTATGGAGGATTTGCCCACCTGTACCTGTGAAGGGAGTCATGAAATCACAGGTCCAGCCCCTGCCTCCCTCCCCAAGGACATGACTAGATCACAAAGGAATTTGCCCATCTAGCTCCTTTTCCCTCAAGTGCTTCTTTCTAACTACTGCTTATTCTAAGAAGAAAAACTCACCAGATTTTCAGTTATTTTGAAAATATTGCATAGGAATGTCATTTCTCTGATTATGATACTTGAAACCCCCAGGAGCACCTCAGCCATCTGGATTAGCACCTATTTCCTTCCCTGCTTATCTGACAATAGGACCAACAGATAAGCTTGGCCTCTCTAGAATAAGACAGTTCACTGCTATCTCTACTGGCCATCAGTGAGAACCTAACATGAGATAACTCACCATGCCTCATCTCTCTCCTTGAAGTTTTCTTGATCAATATGTTTAAGTCTCTCTTGGTGGTACAGTTTAATGAAGCAGACTCTGGCTTCTTTTAGGAAAACGCATTTGTCTTGGAGAGAGCCTGGCTCGGATGGAGTTGTTTCTATTCCTGGCTACTATTCTGCAGAACTTTACCTTGAAGCCCTTGGTTAATCCAAAGGAACTTGACATCACCCCACTCAAGATTGGATTTCTCTGTGTCCCCCCAATTTTTAAATTATCTCTTCTTCCTAGATAAATGATGTTTTGTGGCCACACAAATCAGCTTCATTGCTTGGTTTCCACAACACATTCAATTTCTATTTTATATTAAATTCTTGGTGTTTGGTGTTGGGAAGACACTTCTACCCTCTCCAGGTTAAAAACAATGTCAGGACAGTTGCTGCAAAAGAGACATACACGAATAATGGAATCACCACAGCCTAATACTTGGACACTCTTCCTTGGCAGCAGCAAAGAACTGCATCAAAGGGAAATCATATGCTTGATTCAAGGCTTTATTTCTAATCTTAAGAAATTCTAAAAAGTTTGCAAATTGTCTTTCATGACCTGGAATTGTTAATAAATTTTGTTGGGGCAGCTAGGTGGCACAATGGATAGAGCACCGGCCCTGGAGTCAGGAGTACCTGAGTTCAAATCCAGCCTCAGACCCTTAATACTTACTAGCTATGTGGCCCTGGGCAAGTCGCTTAACCCCAATTGTCTCGCTAAAATTAAAAAAAATAATAAATAAATAAATTTTGTTATAGTGCTGTTTACAGAGAAATAAAGGAATTACATCTTAGAATTGTTTCTACCCCCCAAAAAAGCCTCATGTTTCTATAAGACTGTAAATATGTGTGTATATGTGTGCATATATGTGTGTGTGTACAATATGTAGATATGTATATATGTGTGTATACACACACATAAGCAGATGTAGCCTGACTAAGATGGTAGGCTAGTGTGTGTGTGTGTGTGTGTGTGTGTGTGTGTATTTAGTATAGCCTACTATCTCAGGTTGTAACATCTGCCTATCAGTGATGTAGGGTACCATGAGTGATCTGTGATGTGTCTCTTCTATTTTGCCTTTGTCTCAAGCCCTGACATAATGCATTCCCTCTCTACTTATTACTGTTAGCATCACTAATACACAGTCCCTGGCACATAGTAGGCACTTAATTAATACTTTTTCACTCTCTGTTTTGTGTTAGTGCTTAGCCCCGGTTTCATTTAATCACTTAAGATCAATTAATTTTCACAAAGGGTTATTAACGTCAAAGATATAGCAAGAATAAAGTACAAACTTGCCCCCCCAGTACAACCGGGATGTACTTTCTCCCACAGCACCTTGGTCTTTAGGTAAAGTAGGCTCACTCTTGGCATAGTTCCTACATACATATATATGAATTCATTCCCAGCAAAGCACCACATTACTCTAGAAGGAATGTTGTGAACAAGATGGAGAGATGGGTGCTATACAATAGCATATTTAGGTAGATTCAAAACTATTTGAATGACTGGAACCAAAGCATATAGATGCTAATTCTTCCACCTCAAGGGAAAAAGGCACCTCATGGAGTACCCCAGTTGAGAGAAAATGCTGATGTGTGGCTCTTCTCAGAGATAAGGAAAACAGGAACAAGAAGGGAAGACAGGGGGCAGCTAGGTGGCGCAGTGGATAGAGCACCAGCCCTGTAGTCAGGAGGACCTGAGTTCAAATTCGGCCTCAGACACTTAACAGTTACTAGCTATGTGACCCTAGGCAAGTCACTTAACCCCAATTGCCTCACCCCCCCAAAAAAGGGGGGGGAGACAGGCTTGATAGGTATCTAGAACCAGTTGAAAGTGGTCCAGGCCAGCAAAGTGGGCAAGTTTGAACTTTTGGTGAACCCAATGGCTACTGTGAAGGCTTAATCAGTATTAATGAGTTCATGAATATTATCTTCTCCACCTCTGCGCAGGATTTGACAGCCATTTTTTGAACATGCAATGTATGGAAATGTATGTAACAAGAGGGGGGAATTATATCAAGGGTGAACATAGGTAGATTCGAGGGAAGATTGTGAACCTCCTGTCTCGCATCCAATTGGAGAAAGGGGGGGGACCTTATTCAATAGCAGTAGGGATATAAACTTGTCTGTGCCTTTGTTCAAATACACTCCTCTGAGCATAAACAGGGGTGCCCCTTCTCTTGAGAATGCAATAAAAAGCCTTCATCCATACTGGTATGCAAGCCTGATTATCTGTAAGTATTCCCCACTTCCAACACAGGACAATCTGATTGACCATGTATTATTAACATTTTTGTCAATAACTTGGATAAAATCAAAGACAACATACTTACAAGGTTTGCACGAGACAGAAAGTGGGGAGGAACACCTAGTGACCACACTGGACGACAGAGTTAGGATTCCAAAAATCTTGGTCCGTTAGGACATTGGATTCTATCTAACAAGATGCAATGAATTAGGCATAAATGTAAAATCTTACAACTGAGTTTCAAAGAATCCAACTCCCCAAGGATAAGATGCAGAAGGCATGACTGGACAGCAGAAAAAAGGTCTAGGAGGTTTTAGTGCTTCATTAGGAAAGGCCTAGTGTTGTGGACCGAGGTGATAGTCCCATTGTATTCATCAGACTCCCACACACTAGGGGAAACTCCTTGATCTGTGGAACAGAGAAGGGCAGGCAGGAGTTCAGATGCTCTTGAGATCACGCGGTATGAGGGATCTGCTGAAGGAACAGGAGATGTTTAATCTAGAAAAAGATGGAGATGTGGAGAGGGCTAGGCCAGCCATCTTCCAGTATCTGAGAGGCTTTGCCAGGGATTAAGGGGTTGACTTGTTTGCAGGGCTCCAGAAGGCAGAATTAGAGGCAGGTCTCAGACTTGCCACCTTCCTTCAGGGAAAAGCTTCCAGACAGTTAGAGCTCTCTAGCCAACGCAGAAGGGGCTGTCTCTGAAGGGGGCAGGCACCCTTTTGAGTAGAGGCCTTCCAGCCAAAGACTAGGAACCCACTTGTCAGGGTGCAGGCGGGATTCTTCTCTGGGGAAGGATTGGACTAGATGGACACTGAGGGTTTGTTCAAGAGAATGGTTGTTGAAATCTCAGCATGTCCTTACTTGGAATTGTCTGGATTCTTTTTTTTTTTTTTTTTTTTTGGTGAGGCGATTGGGGTTAAGTAAGTGTCAAGTGTCTGAGGCCAGATTTGAACTCAGGTCCTCCTGAATCCAGGGCTGGTGCTCTATCCACTGTACCACCTAGCTGCCCCAATTGTCTGGATTCTTTGACCTATCCCTTTTTATCCTCCCAGTGAGAGGTGTGAGAAAGAGCTAGTGCCAAAGGGGTACCTAGGAATACCACCACCAATTGCCATCTCCACCAACACCAATGCCGACACCACCACTGTCACCACCACCACCACCACCACCAATGCCACCTCCACCCTTTCCAATGGGCACCTAGGTGGAACAGTGTGCTTGGGGGAGACTTGTGACCTGGTTTGGGGGGCTAGCTCACCCAAAGAATTGGAAGTTCATCATGAATCTTGTAAAATAAAAAGAGATTTATTAGGACAGAGAAATATGGCTGGAGGGGGAACAGATCACCTTGGTTACTGTCTAGCTCTGGAGTAAGGGTAGACTGGTCTTTTGTATTTTACCAGACAAAAAGGAGGGAAGGGCATTACGAAGAACTGGGAGGGAAATGTAACTACAGGGAGGGGATTTTTGGAATAATAGGGCATCAGTAAAATATGTAGCACCTATCCATATCATGCATATCATTGTACCAGGGTAGAGTACCAGGCCTGGAGTCAGGAGGACTCATCTTCCTGAGTTCAAATCTGGACTCAGACACTTACTAGCTGTGTGACCCTGGGCAGGTCAATTTCCTCATCTGTAAAAAATGAGCTGAATAGACAGTCAGTAATAATAACTGTGAATGTGAATGGGATGAACTCTGCTATAAAATGGAAGCAAATTGCAGAGTGGATTAAAAACCAGAATCCTACAATATGCTGTTTACAAGAAACACATTTGAAGCAGAGAGATACACACAGAGTAAAGGTAAAAGGCTGGAGTAGAATATATTATGCTTCAGCTAAAGTAAAAAAAGCAGGGGTAGCAATCCTTATCTTAGACAAAGTGCAGGCAAAAATAGATCTCATTAAAAGAGATAAGGAAGGAAATTACATCTTGCTTAAAGGTACTATAGATAATGAAGTAATATCAATATTGAATATGTATGCACCAAGTGGTATAGCATCCAAGTTCTTAAAGGAGAAGTTAAATGAGTTACAAGAGGAAATAGACAGTAATACTATACTAGTGGGGGATCTGAATCTCCCCCTCTCAGAATTAGATAAATCTAGCCAAAAAATAAATAAGAAAGAAGTGAAAGAGGTGAATAGATTACTAGAAAAGTTAGACATGATAGATGTCTGGAGAAAATTGAATGGGGATATAAAGGAATATACCTTTTTCAAAAATTGACCACGTATTAGGGCACAAAAACATCATAGTTAAATGTAGAAAGGCAGAAATAGTAAATGCATCCTTCTCAGATCATGATGCAATAAAAATTACATGTAAGAAAGAGCCAGGGAAAAGTAGAATGAAAATCAATTGGAAACTAAATAATTTCATTCTAAAGAATGAATGGGCCAAACAAGAAATCATAGAAACAATCAATAACTATATCCAAGAAAATGACAATAATGAGACAACATACCAAAATCTATGGGATGCAGCCAAAGCAGTGCTTAGGGGAAAATTTATAGCTCTAAATGCTTACATGAATAAAAAAGAGAAAGAGGAGATTAATGAATTGGGCATGCAACTTAAAAAGCTAGAAAAAGAACAAATTAGAAATCCCCAATTAGATACTAAATTAGAGATCCTGAAAATCAAAGGAGAAATTAATAAGATTGAAAGCAAAAAAACTATAGAATTAATCAATAAAACTAAGAGCTGGTTTTATGAAAAAAAAACAATAAAATAGATAAAATATTGGTTAATTTGATTAAAAAAAAGAAAGAAGAAAACCAAATTACCAGTATCAAAAATGAAAAGGGTGATGTTACCACCAAAGAAGTGGAAATTAAATCAATAATTAGGAATTATTTTGCCCAACTGTATGCCAATAAATTTGACAATCTAAATGAAATGGATGAATATTTACAAAAATACAAACTGCCCAGGTTAACTGAAGAAGAAATAAAATCCTTAAATAAACCCATATTAGAAAAAGAAATTGAACAAGCCATTAATGAACTCCCTAAGAAAAAATCCCCAGGGCCAGATGGGTTTACGGGTGAATTTTACCAAACATTTAAAGAACAATTAATTCCAATATTGTACAAATTATTTGGAAAAATAGGTGAAGAAGGAATTCTACCAAATTCATTTTATGACACAAATATGGTGGTGATACCAAAACCAGGCAAAGCAAAAACAGAGAAAGAAAATTATAGACCAATTTCCCTAATGAATATTGATGCTAAAATCTTAAATAAGACATTAGCAGGGAGATTACAGCAAGTGATCACCAGGATAATACACTATGACCAGGTGGGGTTTATACCAGGAATGCAGGGCTGGTTCAACATTAGGAAAACTATTAACATAATCAACCACATCAATAAGAAAACCAACCGAAATCATATGATTATCTCAATAGATGCAGAGAAAGCTTTTGACAAAATACAACACCCATTCCTAATAAAAACACTGGAGAGTTTAGGAATAGGGGAAGCTTTCCTTAAAATAATAAACAGTATCTACCTAAAGCCATCAGCAAGTATTATATGCAATGGAGATAAATTAGAGGCCTTCCCAATAAGATCAGGGGTGAAACAGGGATGTCCATTATCACCCCTATTATTTAATATTGTACTAGAAATGTTAGCTTTAGCAATCAGAGAAGAGAAAGGAATTAAAGGAATTAGAATAGGCAAGGAGGAAACAAAACTATCACTCTTTGCAGATGATATGATGGTATACTTAAGGAATCCTCGAGAATCAAGTCAAAAATTACTTGAAACAATTAACAACTTTAGCAAAGTAGCAGGATATAAAATAAATCCACATAAATCATCAGCATTTCTATACATGACCAACAAAGTCCAGCAGCAAGAGAGAGAAAGAGAAATTCCATTTAAAGTAACAGTAGATAATATAAAATACTTGGGAGTCTATTTGCCAAGTCAAACCCAGGAACTCTATGAACACAACTACCAAACACTCTTCACACAAATCAAATCAGATCTAAATAATTGGAAAGATATCAATTGCTCATGGATAGGCAGAGCTAATATAGTAAAAATGACAATACTGCCTAAATTAATTTACTTATTCAGTGCCATACCAATCAGACTACCTAAAAATTATTTTATAGAGCTAGAAAGAATAATAACAAAATTCATCTGGAAAAACAAAAAATCAAGAATATCCAGGGAAATAATGAAAAAAAATTCACAGGAAGGTGGGTTAGCAGTACCAAACCTGGAGCTCTACTATAAAGAGGCAGTCATCAAAACCATCTGGTACTGGCTAAAAAATAGAGTGGTAGATCAATGGAATAGGCTAGGCTCAGGAAATGCAGTAGTAAATGACACTAGTAATGTAGTGTTTGATAAACCCAAAGACTCCAGCTTCTGGGATAGGAACTCAGTATTTGACAAAAACTGCTGGGAAAACTGGAAGATAGTATGGCAGAAATTAGGCATAGACCAACATCTTACACCTTATACTAAAATAAGGTCAAAATGGATACATGATTTAGACATAAGAGGTGATACCATAGGTAAATTAGGAGAGAAAGGAATAGTCTACCTATCAGATCTTTGGAAAGGAAAACAGTTTTTGACCAAACAAGAGATAGAGTATATTATAAAGTGCAAAGTGGATGATTTTGATTACATTAAATTAAAAAATTTTTGTACAAATAGAAGCAATGCATCCAAAATTAGAAGGGAGGCAGAAAGCTGGGAAACAATTTTTGAGTCCAGTACTTCTGATAAAGGCCTCATCTCTAAAATATATAGGGAACTAAATCAAATTTATAAGAACCCAAGTCATTCCCCAATTGAGAAATGGTCAAAGGATATGAACAGGCAGTTTTCTGATGAAGAAACCAAAGCTATCTATTCCCATATGAAAAAATGCTCTAAATCTCTAATGATTAGAGAGATGCAAATAAAAACAACTCTGAGGTACCACCTGACACCTATCAGATTGGCTAAAATGACAAAAAAGGAAAATAATAAATGTTGGAGAAGCTGTGGGAAAATTGGAACACTAATGCATTGTTGGTGGAGTTGTGAACTGATCCAACCATTCTGGAGAGCAATTTGGAATTATGCCCAAAGGGCGATAAAGCTGTGCATACCCTTTGACCCAGCGATGCTACTTTTGGGTCTTTTTCCCAAAGAGATCATGGAAGGGGGAAAGGGACCCACATGTACAAAAATATTTATAGCTGCTCTTTACATGGTGGCAAAGAATTGGAAGTTGAGGGGGTGCCCATCAATTGGGGAATGGCTGAACATGTTGTGGTATAGGAATACAATGGAATACTATTGTGCTATAAGAAACGATGAGCAGGAGGAGTTCAGAGAAACCTGGAGGGTCTTGCGTGGGCTGATGATGAGTGAGATGAGCAGAACCAGAAAAACATTGTACACAGTATCATCAACACTGAGTGTTGATCTACTGTGATGGACTATATTCTTACCAATGCAATGGCACAGAAGAGTTCCAGGGAACTCATGATGGAAGAGGATCTCCAAATCTAAGAAAAAAAAAAAAGAACTGCGGAGTATAGATGCTAAATGAACCATACTATTTCTTTTGTTTTTGATGCTGTTGGGTTTTTTTTCTATTTTGAGGTTTTCCATCATTGCTCTGATTTTTTTCTCTTATAACATGACTAATGCAGAAATAGGATTAATGTTATTATGTGTATATATATATAACCTATATCAGATTACCTGCTGTCTAGGGGAGGGGAGAGGGAGGGGAGGGAGGGAGAAAAATCTGAAATTGTAAAGCTTGTATAAACAAAGGTTGAGATCTATCTTTACATGTAATGGAAAAAAAATACTTTATTAATTAAAAAAAAATCTTTTCAAGTCACCTAAAGGAATAAATAATTCTTTAGTGGATGAAAAAAAAAAATGAGCTGGAGAAGGAAATGGTAAACCACTCTAGTATTTTTTGCCAAGAAAACCCCCAATGTGGTTATGAAGAGTCAGACAACTCAGAAAAACTACTCAACAGCCACAAATACATACCTTAATGTTGGCAAAGCCATTTACATAGCTTATCTCATGGATCTTCACAACAAGCCTGAAAATTTGAGCTATTATTATCATCCCCATTTCACAGATGATGAAACTGAGGCTGAAAGTGCTTAAGTGGTTTGTGCAAGGTCATACAGCTAGTAAATGTCTGAGCCAGAACTGAAACAGTTTTTCTTTTCTCCAAGTCTAGCCATCTAGACTTAGATGCAAAGAAAAACCATTAAGATATACATAAGCTGGGGCAGCTAGGTGGCGCAGTAGATAAAGCATCGGCCCAGGAGTCAAGAGTACCTGAGTTCAAATCCAGCCTCAGACATTTAACACTTACTAGCTGTGTGACTCTGGGCAAGTCACTTAACCCTGTTTGCCTCACTTTCCTCATCTGTAAATGAGATGGAGAAGGAAATGGCAACCCCCTCCAGTATCTTGCCAAACCAATTCAAAATGCAGTAGGACCCCACTGAAAACAAGCTAACAACAACAAACTCAGGGATCTTACAGGTCCCGGTTATACAGGGTGTCAGGTAATAATTGAGGTCACTGAGTGCCTCTGAAAAGAGCATTTCTAAAGACAGTCTTCAGGACAGAAAGCTGGGAGGGATACTAAAAGATCAGAATTTTCCACATCCTGAGTCTCCTAGTCCAATCCTCTCACCAAAATTTTATTTGGCCTGTGTTCAGGCATAATAGCACTACTATTAGTAGGGGCAGACTTCTAGCTTTTAGCTCTTTCGTACTCCCCACCTTCTTCCTAAAGCTGAAAGTAGTTTAGCTGGAAAGTCTTGGATAGAAAAAGAGCATTTCCCTTATGTTAACCTGGAAATTAAGGAAACAATCAATATAGGAGAAATAAGGTCTTTAATCGGGGCAGAGGAACTATAGCTTGCGGTATCGCAAAGCTCGGAAGCTAGGAATACCCAAAGATGGGAACAGAGGACAGGGTTTTTAATGGGGTAACAGAACAAAAAGGGAACCAAAAGATTGCTCCAGAGTGACATATACCTAATTAATGTAAATGAACCTTTGACAAAAGAAATAATAGAACAGCTCCTAATTTAAGTATAGGCGTTACTGACTCTGAATAGAAGCTACTTTTTACATAATAACATAAAGTCCAGGGAGTAAGGTGGGGAACATTGGGTGGGGATAAATTGCTTGGGGGAAGGTCCATAAGTCCATCAAGAGTCTGGAAATGACAAAGACAGTCAGCCCCAGGCAATTCATTTGCCTGGGAAAGAGGGGACTGGGTGGGGAATCAGTTCTCAGTAAATTTTGCAGTTCTCACCTTATCTTTGTACGAGGCTGTGCTAAACTTCCAGAATTTCACACTAATACCTCAATTGAAAGGAAGTTGCGATAACAGCTGATAACAGCTGCAAAATCTGCCAGAACAATTTCCTTGAATGGAGTCCTGGGGTAGGGATTCTCATTCTAATCTCTGGAGAATGGGAACCAGCCCAAAGGACAGGTTCTTTAAGGGTGTGGTGAAAAAACAAATTCTTACTTCCTGGGAAATTGACCAAAGAGTCCCTCAACTTGGGGGGTGTGGGTGTGGGTGGGGAGGGAGAAGGGGAAGTTGGAAGAGAAGAAACCAAGGAATGGATTGGAAAACCACATCCTGGGAGCTGGAAGAGTTGGTCAGCGCCACACAATAGCCAGATCAGGCCATGAGCACTGACCGGAAAATGAGAACTGTCTGCCCTCTGTCCTCTCTGTAAACACCCACTCTGGACCGCTTAATGAGCGCTGTTCACCAGAGCCAGGCAGGGCTCTGTAGATGACTACTTTTTACTAAAGCTAATTCAGCTGGATTCAACAAACATTTATTAAGGGCCTTCTCTGTGCAAGACTCTGTTAGGCAGAGTCCTCTGCGTGTCCTCAGAATTCTAACAAAATCTTGAGGCAGTGAGGTGGTACAGTGATTACAGCCCTGGCCCTGGAGTCAGGAGAACCTGATTTCAAATCCAGCCCCAGACATTTACTAGCCAAGTGACTCTGGGCAAGTCACCTAATTCTGATAGTCTCCAAAACAGCCCAAACAATTCTAGCAAAATCTTAAATCCCATCTTCTGCAGTGGTAGATCACAAATTTAAAGGGACTTTAGAGGTCATCTAGTTCAATCCCCTTGTTGGGGGGACTTGCGACCTGGATGGGGGGTGGGGCTAGCTCACCTAAAGAATTGGAGGCTCATCATACATCTTGTAAAATAAAGAGATTTATTAGGAGAGAGGAATATAAGGCCAGGGATCCAATCACTATAGAAAGCTGTCCCACTTGAATGAGAGAAGACCTGGTCTTTTGCATGTTTACAAAACCAAGGGAGTGATGGGCATAATAACTGGTAGGGGATCTTTGAATAATAGTGATATAGTGGGAAAATGGGTACGGGTTGGGGTTGGGGTTCTTGGGAATTCCTCTTTAAAGAATTACACCCTCTTGCACACAAAACTTAGTTAGAACAAGGTGATAGTTTATTTAGGGCCAAGGGAAGGGAAGGGTGGGGGAAGGGAAACCATGAAAGAAATCCTTGGACTTTTCATGGGGAGATTTGGCATAAAGCACATGGCTCAGAGGTACCAAATCTCCTCGAACAGGAGACCGGAAGGTACTTTTATAGAGGACTGATGGGGGTGGACCATCTGCCCGTGAAAAGTTCCTTTAATGAAGGTGGACCATCCCCCACTGGTGGTAGCTGGGGGAATTGGGTGAGGAGTGGAGGACCATCCCCCACTAGTAGTGACTAGAGGAATTGGGTGAGGGGTGGCTACGGATCCCTCTTCAGAACACAAAGGCCGAAGCCACACCCAAACTTATCTCCCCAGGATAAGGGAGACCAGAATGAAGGGTAGGAATCCCAAGCTAGCTCAGTCCAATTTGGTTCCTCTAGGCCTTATCTGTCCTCTGGTTTAGTTTCTCAAGGAGAAGATTCCTCGGTGTGCCCCAGAGAAATTCTGGGGTGCTCTGCGCCCCATGACAATAGGGTATCAGTAGGTATGCAGCATCCATCCATATCTTGGATACCATCTTGCAGAGCTTGGTATAAGTTCACTTACTTTGGCAGTATACTTTTCAGGGATGTACACACTGATGAGGTTGACACACACATTGCCAAAGCTAGCTCAGTGTTTGGGAGGCTCAGAAGGAAAGTGTGGGAGAGAAGAGGTATTAGACTGCCAACCCAACTGATGGTCCACAGAGCCATTGTGCTGACCTCAATGCTGTACACCTGTGAAACCTGGAGAGTCTACCAGTGCCATGCCAGGACACTGAATTGTTTCTGTTTGAATTGTCTTAGGAAGATCCTGAAGATGACCTGGCAAGATAAAATACCAGACACTGAGGTCCTTTCTCTAGCTGAACTGTCAAGAATTCAAACTCTACTGAAGAGAATGCAAGTCCAATGGGCTGACCACATTGTTAGAATGCCAAACATAGGGGCAGCTAGGTGGCACAGTGGCCCTGGAGTCAGGAGGACCTGAGTTCAAATCCGGCCTCAGACACTTAACACTTACTAGCCGTGTGACCCTGGGCAAGTCACTTAACCCCAATTGCCTCACACACACACACACACACACACACACACACACACACACACACACACACACACACACAAAAAGAATGCCAAACATACATTTACCTAAAAGACTGTTTTATGGAGAACTCACACAAGGCAGGCCCTCACTTGGAGGTCAGAAGAAGGGATACAAGGACACTCTCAAGGTCTCTCTGAAGAACTTTGGAGCTGATCAAACATGGGAGACACTAGCACAGGTCTGCCCAGTGTGGTGTGCCTGCGTATAAGAAGGCCCTGTGCTCTGTGAACAAAGCAGAATTTGCAATAGCTCAAAGGAAACGTACAAATTTCCAAATGTTCATGTGATTTATTTGCCCTCAACCTGTGGCGGAACATTCCAAGCTTATATTGGTCTGATCAGCCAGAGTTGGACACACTATACCAGATTTGAACCTAGGTTCTATATATCCAGAGTCAGTTCTTGTTGCACTAGCTTCTGACTTGAAAATGCCTCATTGGGGGTGGCTAGATAGCACAGTGGATAGAGCACTGGCCCTGGATTCAGGAGTACCTGAGTTCAAATCCAGCCTCAGACACTTGACACTTACTAGCTGTGTGACCCTGGGCAAGTCACTTAACCCCCATTGCCCCGCAAAAAAAAAACCCCAAAAAAACAAAACAAAAAAAAAAAGAAAATGCCTCATTGCTGCTCCTCACCAGGAATAGTGACCTCTGGACTCCAGAATGACCTCCAGAGACCATTTCCTTCCTCCAATACAACCTCCCAGTAAATCCGCTCACCAGCCAAGTTGCCAGGATAGTATTGTCCTATTGGAATGCAATGCCACTTATGTGTTTGCGTTCCCAGTGCCTAGCATGGTACCTGAAACACAGGTACTTAATATGAAATTATTAATTCGCTCATCCATCCATTGATCCATCCACCTACCCACCTATCCATCCATCCATCCATCCATCCATCCATCCATCCATCCATCCATCCATCCATCCATCCATCATCCATCCATCCATCCATCCATCCATCCATCCATCCATCCATCCATCCATCCATCCATCCATCCATCCATCCATCCATCCATCCTTTGCTTCCTTCTGATGAAGAGAGGTATTTAGTGGTGGTGTGTGGTAGGTTACTCCAGCAGTAATTTGAACGTAATTTTTCAGAGCAGTGCACTATTCACCACCACCATTACTACTACTATTACTGCTATTGCTGTTGCTGTTGCTATTATTACTAACTAGTATTTATATATCTCTTTGGGGTTTGCAAGGCATTTTACATGTTGTTTCACTTGCTACAGTATATAGGGAGATCAGAGAAGAAAGCTAGCCAGTCTTAGTGAATAGAGGACTGGCCTTAGAGTCAGAAAGACCTGGGCACCTTTGTGGTATAGTGGGACTAGTAACAAGAACAATTAACTTCAAAACTGGCCTGGGGGGGGCATCGAGGTGGCACAGTGGATAAAGCACCAGCCCTGGATTCAGGAGGACCTGAATTCAAATCTGGCCTCAGACACTTGACACTTACTAGCTGTGTGACCCTGGGCAAGTCACTTAACCCTCATTGCCCCCCCAAAAATCCCCTAAAAACTGGCCTTGGACACTTACTGGCTGTGTAAGTAATCCTGGGCAAGTCATTTAATCTCTGGCTGCCTCAATTTCTTCAACTATAAAATGGGGGTAATAAGAGTACCCATCTCCCAGGGGAATCATATGAGATATTTGTAAGGCATTTAGAACATAATAAGAACTTAATAAATGGTTGTTTCTTTGCTCTCCTCTCCTTCCTTCCTTTCTTACTCCCTTCCTCACTTCCTTCCTTCCCTCCTTTCTTCTTTCTTTCTTCCTCCCTCCCTCCCCTTTTTCCTACCCTCTTCTTCCCTTCCTTCCTCACTTCTTTTCTTTTTTCTTTTGTGGGGCAATGAGGGTTAAGTGACTTGCCCAGGGTCACACAGCTAGCGTCAAGTGTCTGAGGCTGGATTTGAACTCAGGTACTCCTGAATCCAGAGCCGCTGCTTTATCCACTGTGCCATCTAGCTGCCCTCCTCACTTCTTTTCTTCCCTCCTTTCTTCTTCCCTTCCCTCCCTCACTCCTTCCTTCTTTTCTTTCTCTCTCCCTCCTCTTCCTCCTTACCTCCCTTCCATCCTTTCTTCTCTCTCTCTCCCTCCCTCCTCCCTTCTTTCTTTCTTTCCTTTCTCTCTCCATCCCTCCCTCTCTCCCTTCTATCCCCCTCTCCCTGTACAAGTTATGTGATCCCATATAGAAGACATGGAATCACAAAAAATTGGGTTCGAATCCTGGCTCTGACATTGAATTATTTCTGTGACCTTGAACCAGTCATTTACCTTCTCTGAGGCTCTATTCCTTCGGTGACAAAATAAAGATACTGTGAGATTTAAAATTGGATATTAGATCATAAATCTCCCCTACTTAACCCTTCCCTTAATTCATCTCCCAGACTAGTAAATGGAAGAAGCTTCTGGTTTTCTAGATAGAGCCTTTATTGTATATAAGGTGTTGTTGATTAGAAGGATAGGAAAACAGAAATACAGTACAAATCGTCTTAAATCTAGGCTGTCTATATTCCTTATAAAAACTCACCAAACCGATTTAGGCCACCTTTGGAGTGAGTCAGACCGTCTGTGCCGCGCCGCCCGGAGTCCCGCCAAGCCGGCAAAAAAAAGGCTACTCCCCTTCTCTCCACCCCGGAAGTCCAAAAAAAACCCGGCAGGCAGTCTGACATGCGCAGCAGGCGCACTGCACCCGGCAGGCAGTCTGACATGCGCAGCAGGCGGACTGCACCCGGCAGGCAGTCCGACATGCGCAGCAGGCAGACCGCTCATCTCCTCCCCAAAAGGGTGGTCCCTGAAAAACTGGCGTCTTTCACTTATCCTAACCGACTGTTAAAAACTTTCATATTTTACCACATTTCCCCCCTTTGCTTCCCCAAGAAACGGAATGTTTCCTTGATGGAACAGTAAAAAGAATATAATAACTTTTGCTGACTAATAATATGCGAACAACAATACAGAAAAGGAAGAGAGGAAAGTTTTGTCCAGAGGGGCGATTTTTTTTTTTTCCTCATGAACCGACGCTTTGACATTAGTCTTGCAAAGGGAGAGCCTCTGCAGAGAGTACATGCCACAGATAGTATATAACAGAAAGGAGATAGTAAAAGCTAATAAAGCAAAACAGTTCATATAAAGTCTCTGAGTTCTCTTGTCTTCTTGAAGTGGTAAGATGTCATCAGGAGGAAACTGGATTCTGGTCTGGAAAACTGGATTCTGGACTCTGGTCTGGAAAGCTGGATTATCTTCTTTAACTGTTTGAATTGCTGTATTTTTAAAACCTTAGCATAGCATTGTCAATGATCAAATTAATAAATTCCATTACATTCCCTCCTTTATATGGTTAGACTTGTAATAGAGGGTTGAGGTAGTTATGCAATGTGTAACACTTTTTACCACCATGTGTCTGGATCAAAGCCAAATTTAGTATGTGTTCATGACACCTGAAAATGTTATGGAAAGGTTATCATACCATATCTCATGGTTCTGAGACAGCCAGTGATTGTGCTAGGCCACAGGTGAATTCAACTGAGTGAGATAAAAAGATAAATAAGTTCAGTTAAATTAGGTTAAATTAGGAGGGAGAGAGGATGAATACTGGACTGTGCCTAGTAATTGTGCTCTACATAGTCACCATCATAAGCAAACCATGGACTTACGTATACCTGTCTCTCCTTTTGTTGCACATATATTCTCTCCAGGGCCTGCGTCAGAGTTCACAGCAAGTTAGTCTCTGAAATGATAAGTTTCCATATTTCTGAAATCTCATTAATTTCACCAAAGACAATATGATGGTAAAAATGTGTGCTATGCTGCATAACTGAGAATATATTAGTGATATATACAATAATTCCAAACCATACCCAGAGTATAATGACATATAAATAATAAACGAATGTAAATAGCTGATTATATTAGACATTGTTACATAATCTTCTTTTAGACATTATTACATAATCTTCTTTTAGCAAGTAGACCACATCATCTTATACATGAATTCTCTGGTATAACAGTAGCAGATACTTAAAGTGGTGATTAATTCATCAAAAAGAAATAAGACTTCAATTAGCAAGATTCAATATTCAATGTTTTCAGTGAGGTATCAAGCAATTTCTGGTACTTTTTAGTTAAACAGAACAACATACAAGAGAAAGGAGAAAAATAAATAAATAAAACAAAACTCATTAGAACTCATGGTTCTCTCAAAAAGAAAGAGTAAATAAAAAAAAAGAAGAATTCTGGTAGCTTCTGAGGCCCGATAGCCTCACCCACAGCATATACTTAAAATGTCTTTGAATAATCACTTAGTTTACAAAATTTAGTTTTAAAGAAAAGCAAAAGAAACAAAAGTAAAAAAAAAACCAAAGCAAAACCAAAAATAAAAAATAAAAAGCAAAAGATTCGCTAAGCACCCTTTTGTGCTCTTAAAGAACTTAAAGGTGCAGTCAATTCCAGGTCTTTTCAGTGCCTTTCAAAAGTCAAAACAAAAACAAAAAAAACCCAAAAATTAATAAAAAAAAAAATAGTTGAGGTAGGCCAGAAAACTAGGCCATGTACTTCAGTGCTTTTGCCTGTAGAAGGAAATGCTTGTTAAATTATAAGGTATTTAAGCTGCTAGAGTTTGGGGTATGCCACATTGTTTTAACTGGTTCCCCAATTCTCTGCATGCCAAAGTGGCAGGGGTTTCTGAATTGTCATTGATCTTTCTAATGCTGTCATAATGTTCTTTATGGTAGAAAATGTGGAGTTCTGTAGCATCAGTTTTGTCTGTGCCACTGATTTTCAATAAAGGCTGATTTAATTGATGAACCACAACATTCAGCTGATGCTGCTTAGCAAATGCTACAATTGTATCATTTCCTCCCCACTTTCCAAATTTCTTTAATTCATCAACATATTCTTCAAAAGGGGAGTCATTTACTATAAAAGACTCAAACTCTTGTCTATGGTTAATCATATAAGAAGCAGCTTCTTGTCTGTGTCTGAGATGATTTCTACAGTGACCTTCTAGCTGGTCTGCTAAAGCCCTAAAAAGGCAATTTCCGTCTCCTGATACTTTACGAAGACTGAGTCCCAAAGCATTTAACTGATCAGTGGGATTCTTAAATGGGAACTTCCTGTTTCCTCTGAACTTTCTTTGCTCTTTAACAGTTGCTATCGTTAGGGTTTTTACCTCTTTAGCGTCTACCTCAGGTCTATCTGAAATCTCTTCACCTATGAATGGTGCAGGCTTTATATGAGAGCAATGAATCCATGAGTCTTTTTCACCAATTTTAATGGCGGTAGGAGTTGTCAATAATACCTGAAAAGGTCCTTCCCAGGCAGGTTGAGTTCCACTGGTTCTCTGAAAATTCTTTACATATATTTTATCTCCTGGGTTGAAGTTATGCAATGAAAAGTCTAATGGTCCTGCCTGGACCACAGCTCCTGCCTCATGGAGTTCACGTAGCCTGGTCTGTAATTCCTGTATATAGGAAGCAACAGAAGTATCACCTCCCACCAGTGATGTATAAACTGGGGAAAAAGTTTTAGCTTGGATAGGAGGGTGACCAAAAAGCATTTCATAAGGAGATATATGAAGTTCTCCTCTTGGTCTACTTCGTAGATAGAATAATGCCAATGGTAGAACATCAGGCCATTTCAAATGGGTTTCAGTACATAATTTGCCAATCATACTCTTAAGCTCTTTATTCATACGTTCGACTTGGCCTGAACTTTGTGGATGGTAGGGCGTGTGGAATTTTGGAGTCACTCCCAAGAAAGAGTAGATTTGGGATAAAATCGAATCAGTGAAATGTGTGCCTTTGTCAGAATCGATGCGGGCTGGTGGGCCAAAACGAGGTACTATCTCTTTAAGAAGAATTTTGGCAACAAAGGCAGCTGTGGCTCGGGGGCTGGGAAAGGCCTCCACCCACCGAGTGAGCTGATCAACTATAACAAGGCAAAATTTATAATGTCCTGCTTTTGGCATAGTAATATAATCAATTTGTAAGTGCTCAAAAGGTGTATATGCTAGAGGACGCCCTCCATAAGCTTTGACCTTAAAAGCATACTGATTATAAGACTGACATGTGGAGCAGCCCGAGCAGATTCGAGATGCTGTATTAGTCACACCTGGTGCTATCCAGGTTCTCTTAATAGAGTCTACAATGCCTTGTGTACCAAAATGGCCTTTTCTGTGAACAGAGAGGCATACCTGGTGGTAGAATTTCCGGGGAAGAAATGGCTTACCTTCCGGAGACACCCAGATGCCATTGATCTGTTTCGCCTTAAATTTCTTTTTCCACTTTTCTACTTCAGAATCGTCATAGGTTAGGTTGGAAGGAATATCCTCAGAAGGTGAAAGGTTAAATACATGTTCAGGAGCTTCTAATGCAGCAAGCTTGGCTGCAGAATCGGCTCGTGCATTTCCCTTTGAAACAGGATCACTATTCCCTGTGTGGGCAGGGCAATGTACAACGGCTAGGGAAGAAGGCAGTTTTAGGGCATCTAAGAGGTCCTTGATAAGGTCCCCATTGGCAATAGCCTTGCCCGAGGATGTTAGAAAGCCTCGTTGACGCCAAATCATACCAATAAAGTGGCATATGCCAAAGCCATATTTCGAGTCAGTAAAAATGGTGGCACTCTTATCTTTAGCTATATTACAGGCCTGTGTAAGAGCCACAAGTTCAGCAGCCTGTGCACTAAAATGGGAAGGCAGAGAAGCTGCCCAGAGGGTGTCATAATCAGAAACTACAGCAGCTCCAGTAAAACGGGTTCCCTCTCTCATAAATGAGGAACCATCTGTATAGAGGACAAGATCAGGATTTTCTAAAGGTGTATCAAAAAGATCATCACGGGGTTTTTCAGCCATATCAACTAAAGAAGCACAGTCATGCAACGGTTCCCCCGAGAATGGTAAGTTAGGGAGTAGTGTTGCTGGATTAAGAACTGTGCAGCGTTTTAAAGTGATATTCTCATTACCTAACAGGGTTATTTCATACTTAGCCAGCCTTTGATCTGAAAAGGCTTGTGTCCTGTGACGTAGTAAGAGAGCCTCCACTTCGTGAGGGCATTGCACAGTTAGAGGGTTACCTAGGACCAAATCAGAGGCTTTTTCTACCAAAAGCGCTGTGGCCGCCACTGCTCTAAGGCAAGGTGGCGCTCCAGCCGCTACAGGGTCCAGCTGAATTGAATAGTAGGCTATAGGACGTTGGTTAGGCCCCAGTGACTGAGTCAGGACTCCAGAAGCCACCCCCCTTTGTTCATGCACAAAGAGAGTGAAAGGCTTACTATAATCTGGCAGTCCTAGGGCAGGTGCTGATAACAAGGCCCGTTTTAATTCTTTTATGGCTGAGAGATGCTGGGGATCCAACTGTAAACTGTCTGGAACAGAACTTTTTGTAAGAGCTATGAGGGGTTTAGTAATTTCACCAAAAGAGGGTATCCATTGTCTACAGTACCCAGCTGCTCCCAGAATGGCTCTCAACTGCCTCTTAGTAGTGGGGGCAGAGAGTTGTTGAATGGCCTGGACTCTCTTAGAAGAGACAGAGCGAGTTCCAGCAGCCAAAATAAATCCTAAATATTCTACCTGGGGCAAACACCATTGTACCTTTGTCTTGGAAACCTTGTGTCCTCTCTTGTGCAGCTCCAGCAGTAAGTGACGGCTATCTTCCTGACAAATTTCAGCATTAGGAGAGGCCAAAAGTAAGTCATCTACATATTGTACTAGTGTGGAGCCCTTAAAGGTAATAGAGGCCAGATCCTGCTGTAAAATTTGGGAAAATAATGTGGGACTGTCTACAAATCCCTGTGGGAGTCTAGTCCAGGTCCACTGTCTATTTTTCCAGGTAAAAGCAAATAAATATTGGAAGTCCTCATGTACTGGTATGGAGAAAAAGGCAGAGCAAAGGTCTACCACTGTGAAACATGTAGATTCATAGGGAATTGAGGAAATTATCATAGCCGGATTTGCGACTATAGAATGTCTAGGAATAACATAATTATTAATCGCTCTAAGATCTTGCACAAAGCGATAAACAGGTTTACCATCTGGCCCAGGCTTGGGTTTTTTAACTGGCAAAATGGGAGTATTGCATGGAGAGTGATGACATGGAATAATAATACCCTGGCTTTTCAAAGCCTCAATTATAGGGGTGATCCCTTCTATTGCTTCCCTAGACAATGGATACTGTGGAATGGAGGGGGGTGGTCCCCCCTTAACTTTAAAGGTAACAGGCATGGCAGACTTAAGGAGCCCCACCTCATTAGGGGATGAGGCCCATAAAGACTCAGGAATGTCAGAGGGGATTTTGGATACCTCCCCTGCTGTTCCTTGAGCTTCTGTAAGTAAAATTGGTAATAAATGAACAGTATCCTCTGGCAATTGTAAGGAGACAGCCCCATCTGGAGCACAAGATATGGTTGCTCTAAGCTTGCAAAGGAGATCACGACCTAATAAATTTACAGGGGCATCAGGCATGAGTAAAAATGAATGTTCCACTGTTAAGGGCCCCATAGATACCATGCGAGGATTCAATTTTGCCACTCTCTGGCTCTTTCCTGAGACTCCCACTACATTCAAAAATCCTACAGGTCTACACCCAGCATCTGGTTTGCTTACTAATACTGATTTAGAGGCTCCTGTGTCTAGCAGACAATCATAATAAGTCTCCCCCACTTTTAAGGTGACATGTGGTTCATTACTCTGGGGAGGTGAATGGACTGGCACAAGTGCATTCAAAAAATCTGGATCTGGGAATATATGGCTTTCATTATCTATGTTCCATTCCTCCCCAAGACACCATCATTCCTGTGTCCTCTTCTGAGGGGGGTCTTGGTTACCATTATTCTGGTACTGACTTTCTTTATTCCTCCAAAAAGATCTATTTCTATTTTGATTTCGCCTGTAATTAGAATTAGAATTTCTTCTCCAAGTCCTACATTCTCTCAATTCATGCCCCTCCTTACGACAGTAACAACACACCTTAGTGTCCTTGTTCCGGTGTCCACATGGCTGACTAGGAATCGCTGGTGCCAGAATGCTCTGTTTAGGGTGATCTGGATCTTCCTCACGTGAGTCAAAGACATAATTTGCAAGTTCCTTAATTCTATCTACTGAGAGATTTCTCCAGTCTGGACATTGTTTCAGAAAGTATCTGCGTATTTCTGGCAGTGAATTATAAACAAATGTGTTGAGAATGATACAGGAATCTCTTAAATCTACTGGATCCAATCTGGTGTACTGTCTAGCGGCCTCACAAAGTCTATCATAAAATCTGTTTGGTCTTTCATTAGCCTCCTGAGGTAGGCTTAAAAATTTCTGCCAGTTTTCCGGTTTTCTAGAGCAAGATTCCATTCCCTTCAGAAGTGTTTCTCTAGCATCTTTTAATCTTTGGAAATCCCTATCATCATTATAATTCCACTCTGGATCCTTTAGAGGCCATTCCACATCGGCCTTACCTTTCGCAACAAGGGCATTTCCTGCTGAGATAATATCTGTAATCTCAGTTGGGGACAGTAAAGTTTCCAAAAGGCAAGTAACATCAGCCCAACTGGGTTGATATGCATTAAATATAGTCCTTAACTGTGAAATTACAGTGTTTGGATTTTTCTCAAAACTAGGGATGATTGATTTCCATGCGCTCAAGTCACTTGGTCTAAAGGGGCTATATTTTCTGACTTGAATTGGCACTCCCTTCTTACTATGTTCTATAGCTTCCTGCAGAGGGAGTAGTTTCTGCTGATCTGATTCTGAACTTGGATCATCTCTAGTAGAAACAGCCATTTTGAGGTCTCTCTCCATATGTGAGAGTTTCCCCCACATCATAACAATGATAATAACAAAAACAATGATAATAACAAAAACAAAAAAAAAACAACAAAAAAAAATAAAATCCTTAGTCGTATGAACTATGGATGTGGTATTAAAAGGTATTTCAATTGCAGGCATAAAATTTCTACTTATATTAAACGTATTTTCCCAAAGATTCTCACGTATACTATTATACAAAAAACTTTTTGCTGCCTGAATGAGGAAAAAACCAATAATGTTATGAAGGACCATTGAATAAACTATTCCTCTAAGTCGGGATGTTATGCTGTCCCAATACATTCCGATGAGAAAAATCAAAGGGATGGTAGAATATTCGAGCATCTTGCCCTTTAAACTGGGCTGGCTTTTCTGTTTAAAGCAAGACTTTTAGAGGCTTAAAGTCTTTAAGGGAGATTAGACAAAGGGAAAGTCCGCGGGGGGGGGGGGGGGGGGGGGGGGTATTTGGAAAATCCACCGAATTAGCCGGCTTATGGCCAAACTAGGGAGGGTGGGAGGGTCCTTAAGGTCCCTTCGGGGTCGCCAAACTGTGAGATTTAAAATTGGATATTAGATCATAAATCTCCCCTACTTAACCCTTCCCTTAATTCATCTCCCAGACTAGTAAATGGAAGAAGCTTCTGGTTTTCTAGATAGAGCCTTTATTGTATATAAGGTGTTGTTGATTAGAAGGATAGGAAAACAGAAATACAGTACAAATCGTCTTAAATCTAGGCTGTCTATATTCCTTATAAAAACTCACCAAACCGATTTAGGCCACCTTTGGAGTGAGTCAGACCGTCTGTGCCGCGCCGCCCGGAGTCCCGCCAAGCCGGCAAAAAAAAGGCTACTCCCCTTCTCTCCACCCCGGAAGTCCAAAAAAAACCCGGCAGGCAGTCTGACATGCGCAGCAGGCGCACTGCACCCGGCAGGCAGTCTGACATGCGCAGCAGGCGGACTGCACCCGGCAGGCAGTCCGACATGCGCAGCAGGCAGACCGCTCATCTCCTCCCCAAAAGGGTGGTCCCTGAAAAACTGGCGTCTTTCACTTATCCTAACCGACTGTTAAAAACTTTCATATTTTACCACAATACTGAGGCAGCTGCCTGAAGATCTGGTTGAACCAGGCATTGATCTCGTGAAGGAAGGCATCATGCCCAGCCTGAGAGAAGACTCAGGGGAACCTGGGAGTCATGCTGCAGTATCTGTAGGGCTCTTCTATGGAGGAAGGATTGGACTTCTTCTGTTTGGTCCTAGGGGGCAGAACCAGGGGCAGTGGCTGGAAGCTGCAGAGACCAGTGTGAACAATGAAAGCCACCCCCAAATGGAATGGGCTGCCTCCTCGTGGGTTCCCCCTCCTAGGAGGTCTTCAGTTTAGATGACCGTTGGTTGGGTGTGTTAGGTTAAGGATCCCTGTATATGGTTTGGACCAGAGGACCACTGTGGTTCCAGGACCTCCCCAAAGTCCAAGAACCTGGAAAACTCCTGATAAATTGTTCAGTTACACCCAGAAAAGAATTTCCCACACGGGGAGTTCCCTACACCAATGGAATTACAAGCCTGATTCATCCCTTCACTTCCCATTCTTCCCCAAAGAGTCATTTTTTTTTTTTGTTTGTTTTTTTTAAGTGAGGCAATTGGGGTTAAGTGATTTGTCCAGGGTCACACAGCTAGTAAGTGTTAAGTGTCTGAGGCCGGATTTGAACTCAGGTACTCCTGACTCCAGGGCCGGTGCTCTATACAAAGAGTCATTTTTTAAAAGCCACTTTCCTGAGCTATTTTACTACAACTCACTGGAGCTGTAGGGTAGAGTACAGGGCGAATTCCCGCCCCTGCTCCCCCCCCCCCAACTTTCCAGAGTCAAAGGGTTATGAGCAGCTCCAAAAGCCTGTTTACAAGGCAGTTAATCAATGAACCAGAATCAGTGAAACCATCCAAGTCTGGGGAAATGTCTCTAAAAACCTTTCCGGAGATCTGGAGGGGGAGGAGATATTGTCAGGTCACTCCCATCTATCAGTCATCCCAAACCTGGAGTGGGGGAGGGATTAAAAGGCGGGCCCGAGCTCCCCTCCTGCCTTCAGTTAGGGCTGGGGCTTTCTCCAGGACCAGCCGGAGGAAACTGACTTGGGTGTCCTTGGATTCCAGCTGGAGAAGAAGGCCCTGGAAGATGTCAGAAGTGCTCTCAGCCCTCTTCCGGCTCCTGCTGCTGTTCTGTGGGGTGGCTTCTGTGACATTTCAACATCATCGGTATGATGATCTCATGAGGACCTTATACAAGGTGCACAATGAGTGCCCCCATATCACTAGAGTTTACAGTATCGGCCGCAGCGTCAAGGGAAGACATCTGTATGCCCTGGAATTCAGTGACTTCCCTGGAATGCACGAGCTCCGTGAGTACTGAACACTTATTGGACACGGTACCACTTGGGGGAGTTGGCCTGTGGGATTTCAGGGGCAGGAGCCTTGCCCAGAATAATACCTCTCTCCCACACATCATCACTAACATCTGAACTTCTCCCAGGTACTCCACCCAGGCCCATAATCTGGACCTTTCCCTCATTGCTTTTGCTCCTCAAAATCTCCCTGTCCCAGTTTTATTTCCTCTGGGCCTAGCTAGTCTCAGTCTACTCTAGTTTCTCTGGCTTTGCTCAAAAACTTTAGCTGCACTCAGATGTCTTGAGGGGAAATAGTGAAGGGGCTGGGTTTTGGGAAAGGGGAAATAGCAAGGGGGAATGTAAACAACCCTTTAGACTCCTGAAGAAAATTGGCTTTTTGATGCCTTCCCTGTGAGCTTAAGAACGAAGGTTCTTTTCTCTGTGCAGCCGTCAGTCACCCCGAGGTCAAGGAGTGATTTGGAAGTCTAAAGGGACAAACAAGCAAAGCACCAGCATGGGAGACCGTAGGAGTGGGGCCTGGTAGCAACTGGGCAAATGCCTCCTGCCCAGAGAGCCTCTTGGGCAGGCCATAACTGAAAATGACTTCAAAACTTGATAGTCCCACATGCAATCATTGGACCTGGAAGTGGTTTCTAGAGATCATTGGCCCAGTCCCCTGATTTTAGGCACGTTATATAGTTCATAACAGGAATAGGGGACTTTTTTCTCTTCAGGAAGCCCAGGGTGAAGATGGGGGTCACTACTACAGGTAAAGTATACCGGGGAGGGGGCAGCTAGGTGGTGCAGAGGATAAAGTACTGGCTCTGGATTCAGGAAGACCTGAGTTCAAATCCAGCCTCAGACATTTGACACTTACTAGTGTTAACCTGGAAATTAAGGAAACAATCAATATAGGAGAAATAAGGTCTTTAATTGGGGCAGAGGAACTATAGCTCCTGGTATCGCAAAGCTCTGAAACTAGGAATACCCAAAGATGGGAACAGAGAACAGGGTTTTTAATGGGGTAACAGAACAAAAAGGGAACCAAAAGATTGCTCCAGAGTGACATATAGCTAATTAATGTAAATGAACCTTTGACAAAAGAAATAATAGAACCGCTCCTAATTTAAGTATAGGCGTTACTGACTCTGAATAGAAGCTACTTTTTACATAATAACATAAAGTCCAGGGAGTATGGTGGGGAACATTGGGAGGGGATAAGTTGCTTGGGGGAAAGTCCTTAAGTCCATCAAGAGTCTGGAAATGACAAAGACAGTCAGCCCCAGGCAATTCACCTGCCTGGGAAAGAGGGGACTGGGTGGGGAATCAGTTCTCAGTAAATTTGGTAGTTCTCTAGCTGTGTGACCTTGGGCAAGCCACTTAACCCTCATTGACCCCCCAAAAACAAAACAAAAAAAAATATACCGGGGAGAGAGAAGAATAGAGAGGAAGAACTAGAGACCAGGCCAAGGAGTGGAAAATAAACAAAGTTTGGGGGTGGGAGAAGAAAGAAGAGAAATTGAAGAAAAGAGGGAGGGAAAGGAAGTGCTTAGGTTTTATAAATATTGACTTTAGAATCTTAAAAAGCACCATGTCCAGGGCAGCTAGATAGCCCTTGAGTCAGGAGAACCTGAATTCAAATGCAGCACACTTATTAGCTGCGTGACCCTGGTCAAGTCACTTAACTCCAATTTCCTTCAAAATAAAAAAAAGCACCATTTCCATATGTCCTTCTGAGGCACATTCTTAAGCCCTCACCTGCAGCTTGGCATAGAGGATAAAGTGCAAGGTATGCCCACTGAGAGAGATACCTTCCAATCCTGAGATTCTTTGGTTTTGAATTCTCTAAATCAGTGAGCCAACTCCATCTTTGGCACTTCTTAGCATATGATTTTAGGCATACGTGATCTATCTAAGCCTCAGTTTTCTCATGTGCAAAATGGGGATAAAATACCTATAGTCCCTCCCTTTCCTGGGGTTGTCCTGAAGTCCCACAGAGATCATGTATATATTATTTCTCTCTATTCAGATTCTAAAGCATTTACTCTAATCCCTACTTTGTCTCTTGGGTCTGGTCAGTCCCCGGAGCAGTGCTTGATATCTATCTGCCCACTCTGGAGGTTGGAGCAATCTGCTTAAGTCTCTTCTTCCCACTGTCATTCCACTGTGCTGAGTGCCCCAGTTTCATTTAACCAATTAACATCAATTAGCATTTACAAAGGGATAATTACTGAGAATAAAGATCTAGAAGTACAAACATACCTCCCCCTCCATGCTCTGCCTCTGTCAAATCCTGGTACGAACTCCAGTTCCTGGATTTGGGGGGCTTTGCTATTTCTGATTTATAGGCCATCTACTTGTGCTGATGGGGATGGGGATGGGGTGTGGGGTTGTAAAGGCCTGAGGCCCCTTTCTCCACCTGGAGGCTTAATGGCATTCCTCTGCAGAACGCTGCCCTGGAGGAAAGAGAAAATGCCCAGCTGAGGAAATTCCCTTTGAATACATTCTCAGTTCTGGCTCCACCTCTGATCCAAAAGGCTCCTCTCCTTCACTTGGGTCAGTGGATTGGAAATTGTCCGAATACTTGTGCTTTCTTTGAATTGTGAAGGTTGCTTGCCCTAGACTCCTATGTGGGCTGGCAACTAAGAGTGAGTCTCCATTAGCTATCCATTCATTACATATTTATTCAACGATCACTGTCATTTATGTTGATCATTCCCAAATCTAGATCTCCATTATGTAAATCTTACCCATTTATATTATTAAGACCTTTTCACTTGGATATCCTGCTATGCCTAACTCAATGTCTAAAATCAGATTCATCATTTCCCTCCTTCCTTCCCCAGAAAACAACTTGCCAATTTGTTTAGCAATAACACTTTTATTATAATCTCTTAAAATCCCTTATGCTTTTGTCATGGGGAAAATGGGGTAGGGAATTTGGGGTCCTTAGGAATTCCTCTTTAAAGAATTACACCCTCTTGCACACAAAAGCAGTTAGAATAAGATGGTAGTTTATTTAGGGGCAAGGGAAGGGAGGAGAAGGGAAACCATGAAAGAAATCCTTGGACTTCTCATGGGGAGAGCATGGCTCTGAGATACCAATCTCCTTGATCTGGAGACTAGCAGGTACTTTTTTGTTTTGTTTTGTTTTTTGTTTTTTTAGTGAGGCAATTGGGGTTAAGTGACTTGCCCAGGGTCACACAGCTAGTAAGTGTTAAGTGTCTGAGGCCGGATCTGAACTCAGGTACTCCTGACTCCAGAGCCCCTGCTCTATCCACTTCGCCACCTAGCTGCCCCACTGCGCCACCTAGCCGCCTCTGGCAGGTACTTTTATAGAGGACTGCTGGAGGTGACCATCTGACTGTGGAAAGTTCCTTTAGTGAAGGAGTACCATCCCCCACCAGTGGTGGCTGGAGGAGTTGGATGAGGGGTGGCTGCAAATCTCAAGCCATCTCCTCAGAACACAAAAAAAGCAGCCACACCTAATCTTATCTCCCCAGAGTTGAGGGAGACTAGAATGAAGGATGGGGGTCCCGGAGCTGGCTCAGTCCGAACTGGTTCAGCTTATCTCTCTAGGCTATCTGTCCTCTGGTTTAGTTTCTCTAGGAGAAGATTCTTCTTTTTTTTCTTTTTGTGAGGCAATTGGGGTTAAGTGACTTGCCCAGGGTCACACTGCTAGTGTGTGAGGTCAGATCCGAACTCAGGTCCTCCTGACTCCAGGGCTGGTGCTCTATCCACTGTGCCACCTAGCTCCCCAAGGAGAAGATTCTTTGATTTGCCCCAGAGAACTTCTGGGGTACTCTGGGCCCCATAACACTTTTTGTCTATTATTTCAAATTCAACCTTTATTTTACTCCTCCAGAATATTGGTCAGATCCTCTTCATTTCTTTTGCTACCACCTTAGTCTAATCCCCATTGAGTTATTTCCTGGTTTACTTTATTCTTTCCACCAGTCCACTGGTACTGAAATTACTTGTAGAGGTAGTTCCAAATCAGTGGTCTTTTCTCAATCTTCGCTCTCTTTGACCTCTGCAGCCTTTGACACTGTTGATCACCCTCTCATTTTGATACTCTCTTTTCTCTAGTTTTTTGGGACATGATTCTCCTGGTTTTTTACCTGCTCATCTGACTGCTCCTTCTCTGTTTCCTCTGCTGGTTCCTCCTCCAGATCATGCTCTCTAAACATAAGTATCCTTCAGGCTTCTTTCCTGGGCCCTTTTGTCTTCTTGAAACTCAAATCTTCAACTGCCTTTCAGATATCTTGAACTGGGTGTCTAGTAAACCTCTTAAACTCAATATGGACAAAACAGAACTCATGATTGTTCCCATTATCATGCTATCTCCCCAGTCACTCAGGCTCCCAACCTGGGATACATCTTCAATTTCTCTCCTCCCCACCTTCCATCCAATTTCTTCCCAAGGCGTCTCAATTTCACCTTTGTAACATCTCTTGACTATGCCCCCTTCTCTCCTCTTGATACCGCCACTCCTGTAGTACAGGACTTAATCACCTCACTCCTGGATTATATTTTAATAGTCTTCTGGTGGGTCTGCCTGCCTCAAGCCTGTCCCTACTCCAGTCCATGCTCCATTCAGCCACCAAAGTGATTTTCCTCAAGTGAAGATCCTATGATGTCACTCCCCCCCCCCCCAATAAACTCCAAAGGCTTTTTTTTGGGGGGGAGGGGCAATGAGGGTTGGGTGACTTGCCTAGGGTTATATAGCTAGTAAATATCAAGTGGTTTTTGAGGCTGGATTTGAACTCAGGTCATCCTGAATTCAGGGCTGGTGCTTTATCCACTGCACTACCTAGCTGCCCCCTCCAATGACTTTTTTTTTTGGTGAGGTAATTGGGGTTAAGTGACTTGGCCAGGGTCACACAGCTAGTAAGTGTTAAGTGTCTGAGGCTGGATTTGAACTCAGGTCCTTCTGACTCCAGGGCCAGTGCTCTATCCATTGCACCACCTAGCTGCCCCCTCCAATGACTTTCTATTGCATCCTGGAGCAAATACAAAATTGTTCTGTTTGGCATTCAGAGCCGTTTATCACCTAGCCCCTTCCTACCTTTCCAGTCCTCTTACAGCTTAATCCTTCATACATACCTTTCAGGCAAGTGGCACTGGCCTCTATGTTCTTTACAGGCATTTTCTCTGGCTGTCCCTCTTACCTAGAACACTCACTCTCCTTTGGCCAGACTACTGACTTCTCCCTGGCTTCCTTAAAATCTCAACTAAAATCCCATTTTCTTTTTTTTATATGCCAAAAATCCATTTATTTTGTTTTATTATTTATTTAGCATTTTATTTTCCCCCAATTACATGTAAAGAGAATTTTTAATGTCCATTTTTAAAACTTTGTGTTCCAAATTCTCTCCCTTCCTCCCTCTGCACCCCACTCTCCCAGCACTTTGAGAAGGCAAGTAATTCAACATAAGTTATACCTGTGTAGTCATTCAAAACACTTCCATATTAGTCATGTTGTGAAAGAAAACAGACCAAAAAAAACCTCAAGAAAAATAAAGTTAAAAAAGAAATTATGTTTCAATTTGTATTCAGATACCACCAGTTCTTTCTCTGGGGATTTTTAGCATTTTTTTTTTTTTTTAGTGAGGCAATTGGGGTTAAGTGACTTGCCCAGGGTCACACAGCTAGTAAGTGTTAAGCTTCTGAGGCCAGATTTGAACTAAAGTCCTCCTGAATCCAGGGCCGGTGCTTTATCCACTGTGCCACCTAGCTGCCCCCCCCCCCCATAAGGGCTCTTCTTATCCTTTCTCCCCCAGCCTCTAGCATATCACTTTGCTAGTAGTGGCACTTACTTAAGAATTGGATGTTGAATAAATGAAGAGAGCCTTACTGAAGGTCAGATTGTGACTCAGAGGTCACAAAAAGCTCTGAGTGGAAGATGGAGGTTTGGAGATTGAGCCCAATTGCAACCTTGATTCTTCCATGAGCTGACCTGCAGAGTGGGGCAGAGGAAATGAGAAATGACTTTTCCCCTTCCAGGAAGTTGCTATTTTATGCTCCAGGTACACTTAGCAGCTAACTACTGAAAAATCTAAACCAGAGGCAGCACTGTTTCTAAAACAAATAGAGAAAGTGATTGTGAATGGCTCCAAGATCATAGAGTATAAATTGCAGGAAAAAGATTTTGAGTTCCAAATTTTTCTCCCTTTCCTCCACCCTCCTCAAGATGGCAAGCAATCTGATAAAGGTTATATATGTGCAATCACATATAGAACTGATCCAGAGGAAGTTAGTTGGAGAAAGCTCTATGGAGGAAGTATGAGGGATGGCTGGAGTTTAGATTTAGGCATCATTGAAATTAAGGGAGGAGGGAATTTAAAGACGATGTGGCTGGTTGTGTCACCAGTAGGGGAGAAATCAAAATGTAAGAATTGAGAACAGTTTAGTGTGTTGGGCCAAGAGGAGATGAGAGGACCTTGATCTGTAAGGGGGGAGTCTATAAAATCTATCTGATCTCATGATTTTACTAATACCACAGAGGGCAAGTGACTTACCAAAGGTAATAAAGGTATAGAGAGAAATGTAATAATAATTTCTCAAATATATAGAGAAATGAGTCAAATTTATAAGAATACAAGTCATTTTCCAGTTGATAAGGGGCCAAAGGAAATGAACAGGCAGTTTTTGTTTGTTTTTTTAGTGAGGCAATTGGGGTTAAGTGACTTGTGCAGGGTCACACAGCTAGTAAGTGTTAAGCTTCTGAGGCCGGATTTGAACTCAGGTCCTCCTGACTCGGGCCGGTGCTCTATCCACTGCGCCACCTAGCTGCCCCAAGCAGGCAGTTTTTAGATGAAGAAATCAAAGCTATCAATAATCATATTTTTCATATGCTCTAAATCACTATTGATTAGAGAAATGAAAATTAAAACTATTCTGAGTACCATCTCACATCTATCAGACTGGCTAATATGACAGAAAAGGAAAATGACAAACGTTGGAGGGGATGTGGAAAAAATTGGGACATTAATGTACCAACAGAGAATTGTGAATTGGTCCAACTATTATTTAGCAATTTGGAACTATGCCCTTTGACCTGCAATACCACTACTAACTAGGTCTGTATCCCATAGAGATCAAAGAAAAGAGAAAAACAACCATTTGTAGTGTTGGAAAAATTTCTAAGTCTGATGAAGAAACGTAAAGCAAAGTCTCTAAGCCTTAAAGATAGGTTTATTGAGAGAGGGTACTGGTCTCACAATAAAGCTGGTCAGTCAGGGGTAGGACCTGAAAGACCCCAAGGTAAGGACTCAACAGGATTTTATACTCCTACAGGGCTTAAATGCTCAGCAAATATTATTTTTAGACAATTTTCTTAGAATATTAATTTTAAACAATCTTCTTAGAAAATATCGAAACTGCTTATGTGACAAAATCATCATTTTCCAATAATCTTATCAATCTTCTTGCATCAACAGATCACAACTTTATGGCATGATCCCTGGTCATAACTGATGCATGACCCCTTCGTCAAGTATATCACTTATGATTTCTAAAATATATTGCTGACTATGATATCCTATTGCTGACTTGCTGACTTGCCTATGATATCATCTGGTATTACTTATTGCTTAATATTGGAAAATATCATTTGACATTGTTAAGTGAGATAGAGACTTAATTTACAAGTACACTAAGATATCTAAATATAATAAATCACAATTTTTAGTTAATATGCTGATTATTATAATAATTAAATCCCTTTAAATCTCTTATAACTAAGTGGTGGGGAAAATCTCACTCACATTATAAAAATATTTATACTAGGTTTTTTTATGGTGGCAAAGAATTGGAATTGGAGGGGGTGCCCATCATTGGATAATGGCTAAACAAGTTGTGGTATATGAATTGTGATGTTTAAAATCTAATGTGTGTTCACCTTACCTGCCCCCCCCCCAGTGTGTGTGTGTGTGTGTGTGTGTGTGTGTGTGTGTGTGTGTGTGTGTGTGTGTGTGTGTGTGTGTGTGTGTGTGTGTTTAGGGGGGACTAGATAAGATTTACGGATAAATTCGGCAACAGTTTAGGCTTTTAAGTATTTATTAAAGTATATTAGAAGTTAATGAAAAAAAAGTTAATGAAGAGAGAGGGTGTGAGCATAGGTCTCTGAAAGAATGGAAAAACCTAGCTCAGATCTATGTGGGATAGAGAGAAAAACCAGACTACACCTAGCAGCTCAAGCTTTCAAAGAGACAGAATCCCCACCGGTTCTCCCTGAAGCCCCCTGTGGAACTGGAAGAGGGGCGGTCCCCATACACAACTCCAAGTTAATTGGCTGGTAGCATTCAAGTCCATTGATTGACATGACTTGAAGGTGGTCCATGAATTGTGACAGACTTCTGCACACTGCGATGACCTTAAGAAGGTCACCTCATGTATTTCTCAGCAGGAAGTGCCATCCTGGTTCTCACAGAATGTAATGGAATACTATTATACTATAAGAAATGATGAACATGATGCTTTCAGAAAAGCCTGGCAAGACCCACATGAACTGATGCAAAGTGAAGTGAGCAGAGCATTGTATTTGGTAATGGTGAAATTGTATGAAAATCAATTGTGAATACCGTAGCTATTCTCATCCTTCAAAGACAGTTCTGAAGGACTTATGACGAAAAATACTATCTACCTCCAGAGAAGGAACTGATGGGGTCTGAATGCAAATTGAAGCATACTTTTTAAACTTTCTTTATTTGGGGGTGGGGGGTGGTTGGTCTGTTTTTTTTGTTTAGTTTTTGTTTTTTGTTTTTAGTGAGGCAATTGGGGTTAAGCGACTTGCCCAGGGTCACACAGCTAGTAAGTATTAAGTGTCTGAGGCCAGATTTGAACTCAGGTACTCCTGAATCCAGAGCTGGTGCTCTATCCACTGCGCCATCTAGCTGCCCCCTGGTCTGTTTTCTTTTGAAATATAGCTAACGTTTCAGTAAGACTGTGAATGTATAATCTATTTCAAATTGCTTGTTTTCTCAAGGAGAAGAGAAGGAGGGAATGAATTTGGAACTCATTTTTTTAAAAATGTAAATTATTTTTATAGGTAATTGAGAAAAAAATCCATTTAAAAAAAGTAATGATCTTCATATGGAGCAGCAGAGTTAATTAGGAGAACAGAGAATTCCACAGAGAGAAATGGGAAAAGGTCTGGGTAGGGGGATGCATGTCCCTGTTGGAAGGTAGGGACTATCTATTGCTTTTTTTTTTTTAATCTAACACTTAGCACAGGGCCTAGCACATAGTAAGGAAATGATAAATCCTTGGTGACTGACTGGCTATTCCTATCTTGGGTGCATGGTCTATTCCCTCTTTCTCTGTATTTTTCCAGTCACCTGTCATCAACCTGATTAGATGGTAAGCTCCTTGAAGGCAAGGGAGTGGTTCAGTTTTGTCTTTGTATCCCCAGTGAATGAATGAATGAACTAAGAAAATGAAGTTAATAGTATTCATTTTTTCCTATTTTTAATCTATAAATTAATGAAACAATATAGGAGAAATAAGGTCTTTAACTGGGGCAGAGGAACTATAGCTCCTGGTATCTCCTAGCCTAGGGAGATGCTAGGAATACCCAAAGATGGGGGAAATAATTAAGAGAGGGAATGCACCTGAAATAACAGGGTTTGGGGAATGTTTCCTGTAGGAGGTAGAGATGAGAAAGAGCATTCCTAGTGAGGGAGACAGTGAAAATACCTTGTCTTGTTCAAAGGCCACTTGGATTAAATGTGTGGAAGTGGGGTGGGGCTAGTTTATGAAGGGCTTTGAATGTAAAACAGGATTTTGCATATTAGTTTACTTTAAGATCCTAATGACAGGTTTTGTTTTGTTTTTTGAGGAGCAATGAAGGTTAAGTGACTTGCCCAGGGTCACACAGCTAGTAAGTGTCAAGTGTCTGAGGCTGGATTTGAACTCAGGTCCTCCTGAATCCAGGGCCGTTTCTTTAAATACTGCAGCACCTAGCTGCCCCCTAATGACAGTTTTCAAGGAACTTTAGATACTTGAAGGGAAGCTAGGTGGCTTGGTGGATAGAATGCCCAGCCTGGAGCCAGGAAAACCTGAGTGCAAATCCTGGCTCAGACACTGGCTGTGTGACCCTGTTGGCCTCAGTTTCTTCATCTGTAAAATGTGCAGGAAAAGTAAACAGCAAGTTCATTTTTATATCCTTTTTTTTAAAATCTGTCCTTCATATCAATGCTTATGTAATCTAATTCTCTGCTTTGATTACATTATTCCAGTGTGACCTTCCCAGGTTCCCCAGTCCTCACTGAAGAGAAGATACACTCCTTAGCCAAGCATTCACAACCTTCCACAAACAGGTTCCAAGCAGTTTCCCAAACTTACTGCACACAATTCTTCATACATTCTATATTCTAGTCAACCATACCATGTCTTGATCCCTATTTTCTCTTCTCTCTGCCACTGCTCATGCCATTCTCTATGCCTTGCACCCCTAGCTCACCATCTCCCTGCCACTGATATTCAAGGCAATGAATTGGGAAACTTATAGGTGATGATGTGAAGAAAATCCCTCTGTTTGTGAGAATTTCATTTACCAAAAGTGAGGCAGATCATCCTCTTTGATTTATATCAGTCAAAGCCATATCCATTTCTTTCTTTCCTTCCTTCTTTCCTTTCTTCCATATCTTCAGGCAAATGGACTCCTTAGAGAGACCAAAAGTTTTTTAAGAAATTCATGATTCTGGGTCTTGGCAAGCCTCATGTGGATGTAAATCATTTGAGGCTAACTTTAGAACTTGTCATTAAACATTCGACTTTAGACTACATTCTGTAACCTGGACAGGAAATACAGTAATGAGAAATCAGGAAGATAGATGGGGGTGAGGGGTGGGGTCAAAACTTGTTGAAACTTAGCTTGAGAGGTTCCAGAAAACTTTCTCCTGAATTCCTGAAAAAATATCCAAGCCACAGTCGCCCTGACATAAAACACAAAGGCTGAGCTGGCTCTTTATTTTTTTAGGGACTGGATGAGGAATTTTATTAAGACAATTGGCTCAAGTAGTGGCTGGATGACCATTTATAGGAGATAATATAGAGGAGATACTTGGTTAGGTATGTGCTATACTGGACAGCATCTTATCCGGGGTCCTTTCTGAACTGAGATTTTATTATTCTCTGGAGATGGTAACCAGGAGGAGAGGAGGAGGAATAATTTTATATGGTTTTTACTATGTTCCCCAGGCACTGTTGACAAATACTGTCCCATTTAGTCCTCACCACAACCCTGGCTGGTAGGTACTATGCTGTATCATTTGATAATTGATATTTCTCTGTAATTCTTCCTTTTTCCCATTCTGTCAAAATGCTTCTTAGCCTAGCTATAGGAGCTCTCCCAGTCCAAAGGTGAGGAATGTGATCACCCCCTAGCCCCTGGGGCATCTGCTTGCTTACCAGTTTAAAGTAGGACCCTGGCTTTGTTTACCAGTAAAGTGAGCACCAGCTTGGGCCAGGCCCTTCCCCAGGGGACGACTCTCCTGTCCTTGGCTGTTCCTCATCAAAGTTAGGAGTGACCTGGTCTCCAAGGGGAAGGCTTACCTGGAGATCCAAATTGGAGTGGTTTTGTTTTTAGTCAAGATCACTACAGACAGCTGATGCCCATACTGCAATTAACATTCCTTAATTGCCAGAGAGGGGTGTGTGATCATCCACATCTAAAGGGCAACTCACCTACCAATGGGGATTGTCTTGCCTTTGTCAGGTTGAAATGATGTACTGTCAGGCCAGTCAGAAAGAAGATGCAGCCCCCCAGGTTGGAGAGAGATACAGATACAGATACAGAAACCGAGACGATTTCTCGTTTACTGCTAAACCAACCCAGCCTTTTCTGTTATTATAAGGATATCTTGGCCTTAGAAAACTATTTCAGCATCATTTTTACTCACTACTGTACTATTCCAGGAAACTGAGGCTAATGAGGGTTGAGTGAGTTTTCTGAGACTGGATTTAAACCAGTCTTCCTAACTCCAGACCCAGCATTTTATCCTTTGCTACACTTAGCTGCCAAGGGTGTTGCAGTTGGTTTGTTTTGGCAGGGCAGTGAAGGTTAAGTGACTTGCCTAGGGTCACACAACTAGTGAGTGTCAAGTGTCTGAGGCTGGATTTGAACTCAGGTCCTCCTGAATCCAGGGCCAGTGCTTTATCCACTGTGTCACCTAGCTGCCCCTCCAGATAGTTTTAGAAACAAAATCTAAGCCTAGAGTTTCCTCATTATAAATCCAGCACCCCATCCACTATGCCATGCTAAGGCTGGAATTCGAATCTTGCCTCAAACACTTCATAGCTGGGTTTTTTTGTTTGTTTGTTTGTTTGTTTTTTGCAGGGCAATGAGAGTTAAGTGACTTGCCCAGGGTTACACAGCTAGTATGTGTCAAGTGTCTGAGGCTGGATTTGAACTCAGGTCCTCCTGAATCCAGGGCTGGTGCTTTATCTACTCCACTACCTAGCTGCCCTCATTTCATAACTGTTTTGACTCTGCATGAATCATTTAATTACTCTTAGCCTCAGTTTCCTCATCTCTTCCCCTCCAGTCCTAGAAAGTGACAGCTAACTATTTTGTCTTTTTATCCCCCAATAACTGCATGTAGTAGGTGCTTAATAAATGTCTTTTGGACTAGATTTAATTCACTCTATGAAGGGAGTAGTAGGGATCTTCTTCTTCAGCTTGCTCAGCTAGTAGTAATTACAGCTAGCATTTATGTGTCAATTTAAGGTTTGCAAAGTGCTTTACAAATATTTCATTTGGTCCTCACAGAAACCCTGGGAGGTAGGTGCTATTATCACCCCCATCTTGCAGGTGATATAGCTGAAGTAGAGAGAGCCATCAACATTTCTTTATTTCATTGGGCAATAAACCTGGCCAAAGTGTAGTTTCATCAAATAAGGAAGTAGAGGCAAGTAATGTGTAGATAGATTAGGAATAAGGACACCCAGGTTCTAATCCTGACTGTACTGTGGAAACTCACTGTGCACCATTCATTAAGTATGTCATTTCACTGCTATGGGGCCTGCTTCTCTCCTCTTTTATTTAAGGATTTGCATCAAAACAGAGGTTCTTTAATATTTTGGAGAGGGCATGAAGCCCTTTGGCAATCTGGGGAAGCCTCTGGGCCTCTTCTCAGAATAATGGTTTATGGCCAACATTCATAATTAAATTTCAGTGAAAGGTTAGTGAAAATAAAGGTGTAAGCCCCCTTCCCCCATCCAAGTTCACAGACCCCTGAAACCTCCTTAGAGGTTAGGAACATATGTACTAGATGATGGCAATTTAAGGATCCTATAAATTCTAAGGCTCTTCCCCATCCTGGCAACAGTCCTGCCCTGATGGAAACAGGAGATTGAAGTGCCTTAAGTATTGGGGAAAGTTAAGCTTCTAATGGGGTGATCAACAGCCACCAGATTTTTAGGGAAAATTTTAGAGTGGGGATTTGGGACTGACCCTCCTTCTATTCTTACAGATCTATTATAATGTTAATAGTCTTTGATTACTGGCATAAAGGAAAAAAATCAGAAAGGGAAGGATTACAAATGGGTGAGAGGGGGCAGCTAGGTGGGAGTAAGATGTCCCAAAGGAGTATAAGGCATGATTTGATTTGACTTGTTTGAACAGCAAGAGTCAGCATGGCATAATGAATGGGGTGCTGGATTTATAATGAGGAAACTCTAGGCTTAGATTTTGTTTCTAAAACTATCTGGAGGGGCAGCTAGGTGACACAGTGGATAAAGCACCGGCCCTGGATTCAGGAGGACCTGAGTTCAAATCCAGCCTCAGACACTTGACACTCACTAGCTGTGTGACCCTGGGCAAGTCACCTAACCTTCACTGACCAAAAACCTATCTATCACATACCTGCTTGGAGCTTTAGGTAACCTTTGAAGATATAAGTTATAGATACTTAGGGCTAGAAAGGAACTAACTTAAAGGCTATCTGTTTAATCCTCCATTTTTCAGATGAGGAAATTGAGTCCCCAAGAGGTTAAATGACTTGGTCACACAAATAGAATCATAGCATCATTTTGAGCTGAAAGGGACCTTAAAGGTCATCTAGTACAATCCCTTCATTTTTTTTTTTTTTTTAGTGAGGCAATTGGGGTTAAGTGACTTGCCCAGGGTCACACAGCTAGTAAGTGTTAAATATCTAAGGCCAGATTTGAACTCAGGTACTCCTGACTCCAGGGCCGGTGCTCCATCCACTGCGCCACCTAGCTGCCCCTGAACTCAGGCCTTCTGACTCCAGGCCCCATGGTCTATCCGCTACACTACCTAGTTGCCTCTATTTGTAGCCTACCCATAGAGCATGTTATTTCTAAAATAAGATTGTATTTAACAAAATTTTCTGTTTGGCTTTTGCTAAACATTTATAATGTGTTCAGTGCTGTAGAGCTTAAGTATAAATCTCTAGTCTATCTAACCCAGCAGCTCTTAACATGATGTCTCTCTCTCTAGTTGCCCCCAATCCCTTCATTTTTAAAGGTGAGGAAACTGGGACCCAGACAGATGAAGTGACTTTATCCAAAGTCACTCAGATGGTAAATGGCAGACTTGGGGTTTTTGATCTTAAGTCTGCTGCCTTAAAAATCAGAATTACTGTGATCTGCCCATTGAAACCCCCCCCCCCCCAAAACCAAACTGCTTTTGTAAGATTGAGTGTTTATCCGGGAAGATCCCATGTCAATTGAATCTCTTTTCTTGCTTTCTCAGCTTTAAGAGTAATGTAGTTTTATTACAATTACAGTGGAGCCAGAATTTAAATATGTGGGAAACATGCACGGCAATGAAGTGCTGGGGAGAGAGCTGCTGCTCCAACTCTGCGAATTCCTTTGTGAAGAGTACCGCCAGAGGAATGAACGCATAGTCCGGCTGATTCACAACACCAGGATTCACATCCTGCCCTCCATGAACCCGGACGGCTATGAGATAGCTGCAGAGCAGGTACTGGGTCTTCATAATAGCAAACATTTATTTACATGGTGTCTGATGCTTATCAAAGGGTTCCACTGTGTCAAATCTTTGAACTTTGAAAGGCAAAACAGATCCTAAAATTCTCCTGACAGGTTAGAGCATTGGACTGAATCTGATGAGGTAAAATTCAGTAGGGATTACTAGTCCTACCCTGGGGTACAAAAATATTAACTCTACAAACAGGCGGCAGAGGCATGGATATATAATTATCCTTTCTACATCTTGATTTTCCCTATCTCGGTTTCAATATACTGCGGGTCTACATACTAAATTAAATGGGAAATTTGGGGAAAGTTTTGCAGAAACTGCAGACAACATAAGAAGGCCAACAGATGATGGGGTCTAGGGCCAAATACTTAACCCAAATTGTGCAGAGGTACTGTAAACACCCCATAAAAGAAAAGGGAAAAAAATTCAGACTTCTGGTATGAAAGGAAGGCCAAAAATTTTACACATTTTTCACATCGTGGAGGTGCTATCCCCCTAACTCCCATGATGTGGAGGGGAGAACTGTAATAACTAATGTTTATATGGCACAAATTATGTGCCAGGCATGGTCCTAGGCATTTATTATACAATTGTCTCAGAAGAAGACTGTGACTTTGTTTACCTTAGACTTGTGCATTTAGGTTGTTCCTGTGTCTTAGTGATTAGATATACATTTCTTGGATACATAAGCCCTGATGCTTTGATCATAGGTTGTCCTTAGAATCATATAACAGAATATTAGAGCTGGGAGGGAACTTAAATTTCATCTAGTCCAGTGCCTTCATTTTATGACTTAAAAAACCCCACCCTAAAATGAAAAGTGACTTGCCTGAAGCTTCTGCACAACAGCACAACAGTAATGGATGGATCTTTGTTGTGAAGTATAAAATCATATGGTTCAAGAATTCTAGTGGCCATCCATACATTTTAATTTCTTCATGGCAGTAAGTCTTTTTTCTTGTTTTGTTTTGGTTTTTGGTGTGGCAATTGGGGTTAAGTGACTTGCCCAGGGTCACACAGCTAGTAAGTGTTAAGTGTCTGAGGCCAGATTTGAACTCAGGTCCTCCTGAATCCAGGGCCAGTGCTCTATCCACTGTGCCACCTAGCTGCCCCGAAGTAAATCTTTTAATTAACTGGAGTTGATTGTGGCATTGCTTTGAATTGAGGCTGCTCCTGAATAGGCCTTATCCTAAAAAGGGTTAATGGATTCAACATACAATTTTTAAAAAAATAGAAATGTTAGGGCAGCTAGGTGGCACAGTGGATAAAGCACCGGATTCAGGAGTACTTGAGTTCAAATCCGGCCTCAGACACTTGACACTTACTAGCTGTGTGACCCTGGGCAAGTCACTTAACCCTCATTAACCTGGAGGGGGGGAATAGAAATGTCAACAGACAACAAATGTAAATAGATCACTGATTCATCAATTTTCTACTTATTCTTTCCTGCTGGAAGAATTAGAAATTATTTCTATTTATCTTTTAAAGAGATAACATCCCAGAACCCATTCCTTTATGGTAGAGAGTGATCTGTTTCTTTTGTATCATTCTCAGTAGAAAGGAAACTGACCCACATTTTGGGTTGTTGTTTTTTAAATTGCTTAATTAGGATTTGTGCTAGGGTGAATATAAAAGAATATGTCAAAGTCAAACTTTAACAGTTTGACTTGGCTGTTGCCCATGAAGGAGACACAGAGAATCACAGAATAGCAGAATTTTTTCAATCTGGAAGAAGAGTCTTACTTGATCCCTCCTTGACTCTCCCTGTCACAATTTAGAGGAGGTCATCATTATGAGGATCAATGAGGGTGGGCACAGTGGGAGGTTGAGGCAGAATAGTATAGTGGAAAGCACGTTGGGTTTAGACTCAGAGGACCTTTGTTCAAATCCCAGCTCTGCCACTTACCAGCATGATATTGAATAAGTAATTTAACCTCTCTGGACCCCAGTTTCTTAATCTGTAAAATAAGTCAGACTAGATTGCCTCTAAGGTTCTTTCCAGCTCTGAATCTATGATTTTAACGATTCAATCCAGCTCAAAAAAATCAAAGGACTCTGGAAGGCCAGCTTTTCTACACCTGGCCAGGTTTAAAAACAAAGTATGTGCCCATAGAACATGAGGGCATGAGGTTTTTTCAGATTGGTTGAAATTTATTATTCTCAATCTCTCCTTCATATCCTTGATACTGGATAACCTGAAGCCTGAAACTGGATATATTGCCTCTTGGATGTCCCATCAGGTCAAGCCTGATGCCTGATGGGACCATGCTTATTCTTGGATGCCACTTTCTACTTCTGTCCCTTAAGGTCTAAGGCCTGTATCCCAGTTATTATAACTTGGCATAAAGTTAATAAACTTGGCATAGGGTGTGTCAGGCTGTACTTAGATAGAAATTTCTTATCTTCGGTCTCCCCCCACCTACCCCCCACCCAAATACACACCCCAATACCCAAACAAAGAAAGTATCAACCAGGCCTGTGGAACCTGTTCTTCAGCAAGTCATGATGGATAATGATCCCAGCCCTGCCTCTTCTCTCCTACTCATTCTTTCACCTGAGTTGAGTGTCTATATCCCCAAACCTACCTTTTTTTTTTTTTTTTTTTGGTGAGGCAATTGGGGTTAAGTGATTTGCCCAGGGTCACACAGCTAGTAAGTGTCAAGTGTCTGAGGCCGGATTTGAACTCAGGTCCTCCTGAATTCAGGGCCGGTGCTCTATCCATTGTGCCACTTAGCTGCCCCCCCCCTTTTTTTTTTTCCCTAAACCTACTTTTAAAAGGCAAATTTCAACTCCTCCCCTTCTGGAAACTCAAGGTCTTGGGGGAGGGGGATTGGTTCTTAAAGATTTCTTTAAAAGCTAGTAATACATAGAGGCAGGATGGCATAGTGGATAGAGAGCTGGTCTTGGAGACCGAAAGATCTGGGTTCAAGTCTTGTCTCTGACTAATACTATGCCAACTGGGTAACTCACTAAGACTGTCAAGTTGCTCATTTTAATTGATAGAAGGAATTTCCTAATCTGGAATTCCCAATGAAATCACAGTCCCCTTCTTCACTCCTTCCTTCTCCAGTAAATAAATTCAGGGACAGGAATGGGGATAAAAACAAGTGAAAAGAAAATGTTACAAGGATTGTATTTTGCACTTTTTTTCCCCTAATTTGAAGGAGATGAAGTGGTACCTTGTTCTGAGGAGAGCATTCAAATAGTCGTTTTGTTCTACAAAATCAAACAACTTCTTTAAACCAATTAAGTACAATGGAATCTTACATTCTCCATACTTCTCAGTTAGTTGGGTGACCCATAAGAATGTAGTTTGGTTTAGGGAAATGGCTGTGAAATCCCGCTCTCTTTCCATTCCACCACTGAGAAGAAACTTATGCATGCTTAGACTATTCTCAGACTATAGAAGTGAGAGCCAAGAATGAAGGCTGAGGCTGCTGGGATAGCTTGAGCTCCTGTGCCAAGGCTTGAAGAGAGAGAAAAAAGTTTGGAAAAGCCACTCTGGTGAGTGGAGAGTGAGTTCATTAGGGAGGTGCCAAATTGTTGGCCTTATTGCCATTAAGGGCTCTTGAGATGTTGCAAAATAAATCTGTAGTGGATCCAGTTGGTATGGTTTTGTGATTTTTCTTCAGCTTCATTCAGTAGCAGGTGAAGAAAAAACTAAGGGATGGAGGGATTGTGGAGGTCATGGTGAAGATAAAGAACAGAGTTGGGGTAGCAAGGCAGAGAGAGAGGTGGAATAAAAACAGGTTATAATCAGATAAAGGTAATTTTTTACACTTCATAAATACAGAAGGGAAGCGTGTCCATTATACACATGAAATCATGCAAAACATTTCCACATTTGCCATGTTGGGGAGGGGGAGCAAGAAAAATAAAAAAAATGCTTCAATCTGTACTCAAAGTCCATCAATTCCCTATCTGGAAGGGGATAATATCATCACGAGTCCTTTGGAATTGTCTTGGATCACTGTATTTATCAGAGTAGCTAAGTCTTTCATAGTCAATCATCATTACTATATGGCTGTTACTGTGTACAATGTTCTCCTCCATGAGTGAGGGAAGAAACTCTTTACTAAGGCAGGTTGGCCAGCTTCTCTGTAATTTAAAGATCTGGCTTAGAGCACCAAGAGGTTATGTTCGCCACAATCAAAAAATTCCCAATTTATGGGCATCCCTTCAGTTTCCAATTCCTTGCCACTACAAAAAGCTACTGTAGCTATTTTTGTATATATAGTACCTTTTCCCTTTTCTTTGATCTCTTTGAGGGTACAGACTTATTAATGGTATTGTTGGATCAAAGGGTATGCAGTTTTATAGTCCTTTAGGTATGGTTTCAAATTATTCTTTAGAATGGTTGGAACAGTTCATAGTTCCACCAAAAGTATATCAGTGTACCTATTTTTTCACAGCTTTTCCGGTATTTTCATTTTTCCTTTTCTATTACAAATCTGATGGCCATGAGGTATTATCTCAGAGTTGTTTTAATTTATAATTCTCTAACTATTAGCAATTTAAGGTATTCTTAGTTTTTATTTCTTCTGAAAACTGCCTGTTCATATCCTTTGATCTTTTGTCAGGTGGAGAATGACTCTTGTTTGTTTTTGTTTTTTTACAAATTTGATTCATTTCTATATCTATATACCTCTATCTGAATTGAGACCTTTATCAGATAAACATTGTAAAATTTTTAGTTTTGTTTGTGCAAGACCTTTTAAATTTATGTAATCAAAATTATACATTTTATATATATCCATTTTTTTTTTGTGGGGCAGTGAGGGTTAAATGACTTGCCCATGGTCACACAGCTAGTAAGTGTTAAGAGTCTGAGGCCAGATTTGAACTCAGGTACTCCTGAATCCAGGGCCGGTGCTTTATCCACTGCACCACCTAGCTCTTATTTGTTCACGAACTCTTCCCTTATCTATAGATCTGATGTATTTTTTCCATACTGCCCTGATTTGCTTTTGACTTCATCCCTTAAATCTAAATCATGTATGTCTAAGTCATTTTGATCTTTCTTTGGTACATGGTGTGAGATGTTGGTCTATGTCTAGTTTCTGCCAGATTGTTTTCCTGCTTTTCCCAGAAGTTTTTGTCAAGTGAGTTCTTGATCCAATAACTGGGATCTTTGGATTATCAAACACTAGGTTATTGTGGTCATTTGCTTCTGTATATTGTGTACCTAGTCTATTCCACTATTCCATCAGTACCAGATTGTTTTGAAGAATACCACCTTGTCATATACCATAGTTTGAAATCTGGTACAGCTAAACCACTCTCTTTCATTTTTATTTTCATTCATTTCCTTGATATTCTTGACTTTTTGTTCTTCCAAATGAATTTTGATATTTTTTCTAGCTCTATAAAATAATTCTTTGGCAGCTTGGTTGGTTTGGCACTGAATAAGTAATTTAGGTAGTATTGTCATTTTTATTTGTCATCAACATCATCTTTGAATGAATACCAATTGAAGGCTACAGAAGCAGAACGTGAAAAGTGAGTTTTTCAAATGTAAACTTTTATTTGAAACTTACATTTCTATCTCTTCCTTTTCCCTCTAGGGCCCAGACACCAATGGGTATCTTACTGGTCGGAACAATGCCAATGGAATAGACCTAAACCGAAACTTTCCAGATCTTAACACCTACATGTACTACAATGAGAAGAGTGGGGGAGCCAACCACCACATACCCCTTCCAGACAACTGGAGAAATCAGGTACAGAGCTGAAATATTTATCCACAAAAATACTTTGTGGGGGGAAGGGGAAGAATTACATCTTCTCCTATCTACCTTTATTCTAACTCAATTCAGCAAGTATTTAATAAGCATTAACTCTATTATATTTATATCCCCCATAGGGCAAGGTTTTTGTTTTATACCTTTTTGGTATCCCTAGAACCTGCCCCAGCACCCCACACTTAGTAGTGGATAGAGATAGGAACTAGACCTATAATTTCATTAGTAGTGGGATGAATGAGGAAAGAACCTCTTTACTAAGGCAGGTTGGCACCTTCCCTGTGACTTAGAGATCTTGTTTAGAGCACTAAGAGGTTCTGTTCTGCCCAGGATCACACAGTCAGTATGTATTAGACCTAGGTCTTCCTGGCTTCCAGGCCAACGATTCCATCTCTTCCCACCCCTTAGCTGAGAATTCCATGTTTAGTTAGATTCCATAAATATTTGGTGATGGTGATGATAATAGTTATCCAAAAATCTACAGATAACACCCTTTCACATTTATTTATTTATGAACACATGTCCCCTAAGTGGAATGCAAACTACTTGAGAACATGGATTGTTTCACTTTTGTATGTGTATTCTCAGTTCCCAGTTCAATGCCTGGCACCTATTAGGTGATTAATAAATTCTTATACATTGATTGACTGATTGGAGTCATAACTTACATCTGTCAGAGAGAATACATGGCTTCTAGTCTTGTTCCTTCCATCTTTGCATGCTGTTCAAATCAGTTAGTTAGTCAACAAGTATGGAAATAAGTCATCAGTACAGCCTAGAAAGGGATGAAGACATCTTTGGCCTGGATCTCCTCCTTAAACTGAATGCTTTGGGAGGACCCAGTCAATTAGAAAGTAAGGTCTCAGGGATAGAGAGAAGTCTTGTGTCTCTCTCAATTCCAATGTAATAGTAGTCCAGGGTGGAGTGAGCTTCTATGATGAAGAGGTTTGTATGGCATGATAGAAAAAGCCCCATGGAGGGGCAGCTAGGTGTCACAGTGGCTAAAGCACTGGCCTTGGATTCAGGAGGTCCTGAGTTCAAATCCAGCCTCAGACACTTGACACTTACTAGCTGTGTGACCCTGGGCAAGTCACTTAACCCTCATTGCCCCGCCAAAAAAAAAGAAAAAAAAAGAAAAAGTTCCATGGAGATGGGTTAGCAGGTTAGCCTCGAAAGGGACACAGGGTTGCCTAGTCGTGCCTTACCTCACCTACTCGGTTTCATTCCCCTTGGTCTAATTAAAGGGTTGGAGACTGAGAAAACAGTAGTACAGAACACAATCATGCAGCCTTCCTTTCTTCATCTTCCCCCTTGAACTTTTCATCATTAGGATGGGGAACCTTTAGATGCCTATTTGTGTGAATTTTGTAATTTCTTTTGTATGAATGTAGCTAATGAGTAGTTTGGCACCTGGCATCCCCTTGGGTCCCTGCTAACTCTTTGCCCCCATATAGGTGGAACCAGAGACGGAGGCTATCATACTGTGGATGGAATCCATCAACTTTGTTCTTTCTGCCAATCTTCATGGAGGTGCAGTGGTAGCCAATTACCCATATGACAAGTCCCGTGAGCATCGGGTTCGGGGTTTCCGTCGTACTGCTGAGACTCCCACTCCAGATGATAAGCTTTTCAGAAAGGTGAGGAGAAAGGCGAAGTGAAATGTCTAGCAGAGAGTGGGGCCTATAGAGTATGGGAGGTCCCAGAGGTGGGAGCATCAAATCAAGTCAAGAAATCCTTGTTAAGATGTTACCAGGTACAGAGTACTATGTGAGGTGCTACAGGGGATCCAAGCATTCCTTTCCTTGTAGGAGGCAGCATAATAACCATGGGAGGGAAAATGGGCTCTGAAGTCAGAGGATGTGGGTTCATATACCACTTCTTTTGTTTGCTATCTACATGACCTTGGTAAAGTCACTTAACCTTCAAGGGCCTCAGTTTCCTCACTGGACTAGACGGCTGCCAAGGTCCTCCCAGCTCTAGATCTATGAGCCTATAATCTTTCTATGAGCTTACAATAGTCCAGTAAAGAAACAAAAAATTAACCCACAAAAAGGTTAAATAGCATACAATGTCAGAATACCTGAGGTTTTTTTTGTTTTTGTTTTGCCAGGCAATGAGGGTTAAGTGACTTGCCCAGGGTCATACAGCTAGTAAGTGTCAAGTGTCTGAGGCCAAATTTGAACTCAGGTCCTCCTGAATCCAGGACCAGTGCTTTATCCACTGCTCCACCTAGCTCCCCCAGAAGACCTGAGTTTGAATCCTGCCTCAGATACCCTGGACCAGTCAGTTAACCTCTCTTGGCCTCAGTTTCCTCATCTGTAAAATGAAGATAATAAAAATAGCATCTATCTGACAGGGTTGTAGTGAGGATCAAATGACATAGCACATGTTAAGTCCTTTGTAAACCTTAAAATGCTATATAAATGCTAGGTATTATTATTTATTTACTTTTGTTTTGTTCAATTAAGGTTAAGTGACCTGCCCAGAGTCACACAGTTAGTAATTGTCTGAGGCCAGATTTGAACTTGGGTCCTCCTGATTTCAGGGCTAGTGCTCTATCCGCTGCACTAACTGCTCCTTTACTTTTTTTTTTTTAAAAACATATAGAATAACATTGTATGTTGTGCTACAGCAAGTCTGCTACACAGTCATTTAATAGTTTAAGACAGGGGCGGCTAGGTGGCGCAGTGGATAGAGCACCGGCCCTGGAGTCAGGAGTACCTGAGTTCAAATCCGGCCTTAGACACTTAACACTTACTAGCTGTGTGACCCTGGGCAAGTCACTTGACCCCAATTGCCTCACTAAAAAAAAAAAATAGTTTAAGACAAAGAAAGATGTCAAGAAATTGTCCATAACTGATTTCCCAATGCAGTATCCAATTGAAGAATTCAGAGGAAGGAGTGGTTGTATCAGGTGAGGGTGGTTACTAAGATTTCACAGAGATAAGTTTGATGCCAGAGCTGTAAGACTGGATAGGTATATATATCCAGTATACCAGAAAGATGCATCACACATATTCACTTTGCCTTAAATGGCATGCATAAATTCCTGTTAAGGTATTATATATGTGATGATATTGGATTATAAGTACTTGTTAAGGTATTTATGGCATGCATATATTAAGGAAGACTTTGCTTTCCTTTTGAGCTGCCCCAAGGGACAGAGAATACCTCTAAGAACTCTTCATTTGCTACTAACCTATAAGACAAGAGAAAAATAGATTTAGAGCTATGGGTCATCTGGTCCAACCCCTTCACTTTACAGATGAGGTAAGTGAGGACTAGAGAGGTTAAGTGACTTGCCTGAGGACACACAGATTATTGGTAGCAGAACTGAAATTCAAACCAAGGTCCTCTAATTCCAGGCCTCCCTATTAAAATATACTCTGATAGATCTGTGAACTGATCAGTGGGGGTACTCATTCATTGGTTCAAAGAGTAATCTATGCCTTCTCATCTTGTTTGTGCAATTCTTTTTTTTTTTAAACATAAAAGTATTTTATTATTTTCTAGTTACATGTAGAGATAGTTTTCAACATTTGTTTTTATAAGATTTCTAGTTCCAAATTTTTCTCTGTCCCTCCCCTCCCTCCCCCCTCCCCAAGGCAGCAAGCAATCTGATATAGGTTATATATGTGCAATCACATTGTTTGTTTATTTATTTATTTGTTTATTTATTTATTTTTGAGGGGAAATGGGGGTTAAATGACTTACCCAGGGTCACACAGCTAGTAAGTGTCAAGTGTCTGAGGTCAAATTTGAACTCAGGTACTCCTGAATCCAGGGCCGGTGCTTTATCCACTGTGCCACCTAGCCTCCCCCTGTACAATCACATTAAACATTTCTACATTAGTAATGCAGTGAAAGAAGAATCAGAACAAAAGAGGAAAACCTCAAAAAAGAAAAACAAAGAAAGTAGAAATAGTATGTTTCAATTTGCATCAAGATTCCACAGTTCTTTTTTCTGGATTTGGAGACCATTTTCCACCATGAATCAAGTCTATCACAGTTGATCAAAACATAATGTTGTTGATACTGTGTACAGTGTTCTCCTGGTTCTGCTCATCTCACTCAGCATCAGTTCATGTTAAGTCCTTCCAGGTTTCTCTGAAATCTGTCTGCTCATTGTTTCTTACAGCACAATAGTATTCCATTACATTCATATACCACAACTTGTTCAGCCATTTCCCAATTGATGGGCATCCCCTCAATTTCCAATGCTTTGCCACCACAAAAAGAGCAGCTATAAATATTTTTGTACATATGTGTCCTTTTCCATTTTTATGATCTCTTTGGGAAAAAGGCCTAATAGTGGTATTGTTGGATCAAAGGGTATGCATAGCTTTATAGCCCTTTGGGCATAGTTCCAAATTGTTCTCCAGAATGGTTGGATCAGTTCACAGCTCCACCAACAATGCATTAGTGTTCTAATTTTTCCACAGCTTCTCCAACATTTATTATTTTCCTTTTTTGTCATATTAGTCAATCTGATAGGTGTGAGGTGGTGCAATTCTTTCTTTTCCATATCTTTCTGTAAGTCATCCAGAGAGTATCTAGCCAATGCTTTGGATGCCTTCCTTGGAGCCATTTAGTATTTCACTAGTAACTACAAAACTTTGTGTGTATGTCTCTCTCTTTTTAAAAATTAAAAAAAAAATTTTTGTTGTTTCTTTTATGTGGGCCAATGAGGGCTAAGTGACTTCCCCAGAGTCACACAGCTAGTGAGTGTCAAGTTTCTGAGGCCAGATTTGAACTCAGGTCCTGCTGAATCCAAGGCCAGTGCTTTTATCCACTGCGGCACCTACCTGCCCCATATGTCTCTTATCACTAACTCTCACCACATAACCAGTGCACATCCTTTTTTTATTTTTAAAGTTGTCTTCTATGCTATTTTTAGTGCAAATCATTCTAGATTACATACATCCACCATGCATTTTTCTACTGTCCTTTAAGGCACAATCTAATTAAAATATTTTACCAATGGAATGTAATATTTAGCCTAGTGGAACACTTTGAGAGGTGGTAGATTCCTTCTCAGTGGAGTACTTAAGGTAGAGGCCAGAAGGTCATTTTTCAAGTTATTTTAGAGTGGAGATTCCTTCCAGATACGGGCCATTGAACTTCCTTCCAGTTCTCCAATTCTGTGTATACAACTGCCAATCAAATATTACCCCAAGTGTTATCATCCTTACCAGAATCATGAAAACAAAATGATACACCAATGTTGAGTTTCCATTAAGTAACATCAAAGTAACATCAGTTCATTCTGATGCTTTCTTTGCTGTGAGAGCCTATGGCATTCTCTTTTGAATATTTTCAGTAGCAGTAGCTTGGTTTTAAGGAGACAACTAAAGGTTGCTGAGCCATAGGTAATCTTGTTTATGGTGTGAATATAGTGATGGGAGAGGTTCTCTACTGTGGTTAATGAATGGTCCTGATGGTGAATTTTAGTCTCTCTCTCTCCCCACCCCTCACTCCAGGAGTGAGCTGGAGTTGTTTCAAGTAATAGTTTGTATCACTTGGTCTAGCCTCTAAAGAACATCAACACTTGAAAGCAATGTTCTCACTTGGATATGTGAACATCCAACAAGGTTGGTTGTTTTTTAATGGTTTCATCACTTTATGTTTACATCCCTCATCTTTTCTTTCTAGCTAGACTATCAGCTAGGGGGTAGGAACTGTGTTAATGGGTGGTTTGTTTTTTTTAGTCTTCCTACTTATTCCATAAGTATTTGCCATATAAGTTCGAGGCTATGGCCAAAACTGAAAGATAATTACCTGGAATAGCAGGAGACAGGCAGGAAATTTCCTATGCTCTTAGTCTTTGTGAATAAAGTGCCCCAAATAAGCTTGGTTCACAGGCAGGGAGAGATGGATGTATAGGTATCAGTGAGTAAGCAAGCCTCTATGAATGTTCCATGCATTGTGCTAAGCTTTGGGAATACAAATATGAAAAAGATAGTCCCTGCCTTCAAAGAGCTTACAATGTAATGGAGAAAGACAACACAGAAAAGGAAGCTGAAAAAGGGGAGGAGAGGAAGGTACACAACTGCTGGAGAAGACCAGAGAAATGCAGCTGGGTATAAAATGAAGAGAAGGTTGGCTTGAGTCTTCTACTTTTTTTTTTTTTGGTGAGGCAATTGGGGTTAAGTGACTTGCCCAGGGTCACACAGCTAGTGAGTGTCAAGTGTCTGAGGTCAGATTTGAACTCAGGTCCTCCTGAATCCAGGGCTGGTGCTCTATCCACTTCGTCACCTAGCTGCCCCAGAGTCTTCTACTTAAATGGACGTTTTGGGGAAGAACCTTCTACCCTCCAATCAGAAGGAGGGGCTCCAGGAGCTCAACTATGATGGTTAACATTGTAATGTACTTATAGTAAGCCAGTATAATATATTAAAGCCTTCTGCCTTTAATTTAGTAATTTTTAACATAGTAATTTTGTAATGAATAATTTTTGTCCTTGAGGCCAATTTATTGGGGGATATGGATGGTGATAGCATGGAGAATGGTTTGATCATGAGGGCACTTATGACAGGAGAGTAGGTGGCTTGTCCCGCAGAGAAGAAGATGGATGCCAATTGTCTTCTGCTAATCCTTCCTCCAACTAGGGAGTTAGGAAGCCAGGATTCTAGTCCAGGTTCTGACAGGCATACTCCATGAATTTGGACTTAAGTGACCTAGCCTTTCCAGGCTTCCGTTCCTTCATTAGTAAAATGACCGGGCCCCTTCCAGCTCTAGAATTCTATGTTTCTAAAAGTTTAAGAAACCTCAGATCAGAGTCATTTTGTGCTTGCTTGTTCCAAAAAGCCTTTTCTGATAGAATACTTCTCTGCCCTGTCCTAGGGAGAGCAGCAGAACCCCAGGAGGCACAGTACTGTTTGAGTTGCCATTAACCACAAAGATGAGTTTACACAAGTTAGTTTAGCACAGAGTAAGTAGGTTTGGTTTGATCCCTGTATCTGGAAGTTCTCTCAGTTAGAGGTGTAGCATCAGCAGTTTGGCAGGCAGGCTGCTTCAGCAGGAAGAGGAAGGAAGCTTATCTCTGGACAGCTGAGAGCTGTTCATTCAGCCTCGCCCCCAGACAATACCTCCGAGCTGTTGAAACACCTGGATCAGCTAAAGTTCATCAGATTTCTTTAAAGGGCAAGGCTCGTCCTCAACCAATACGTCTTAGTGTCTATATCCAAGAGGTCATTTTCTTGCCCACTTTGGGTTCTGCTTGGCTGTGTGCCTTCCATAAGGGGATAGTTAAGTCATCCTCCAGGTCAGGGATGGACCTATTCTTCTGAGTGTCAATCCTCTCTCATCTTTTCTGCTCCACTTACCTTTGCTCCACTCTCCTTTGTTTGGGTTCAGGCCACTGGAATTCTGATACTTTGGGGGCTTCTCACAATTCCCAATAAGCCATTTCCAATAAGCTTTTATTAAGCCCTACTATGTGAAGAGGGGGCATCCAGGTGGTGAAGTGATAGAGCACCAGGCTTGGAGTCAGGAAGATCTGAGTTCAAAGCTGGCCTCAGAAACTTATAAGCTGTGTGACTCTGGGCAAATCAATTAAGCTCTGTTTGCTTCAGTTCCTAATTTGTAAAAAGAGGACACACTGGAGAAGGAAATCACAGACCACTCCAGTATCTTTGCCAAGAAAAACCCAGGGACAAAAGTCCTTGAGGTCACATAGAGTGGGACAGTTGAATGACTAAACAAGAACAATTGTGTACCCAGATGGTGGCTAGATGTGTGGATAATACAAACGTGATTTCTGCCCTTAAGGAGTTTACAGTATAGTAGGAGAGTAAGCCACTAATATATGAAATTGTAATGTACAATGCCAAATAATGAATGCTTTATAGAATTGAAAGACAAAGTGCTATGTACCGGCTGAGAGTGAAGGGGGGGCTCAGGGAAAGCTGAGTGGAGGAGGTGGCATGTGAGTTGGGCTTTAAAGAGTGGGAAGGAGACTGTGCTGGCTGGTTAACTAGCAAGTTGGCTTTGAGGTAACCTTTGGACCAGAGAACAGGCCGGGTAGAGAAAAACTTGCCTTCCCTCAAACCAAAACACCTGGGACCCTCTAAAGCTTGGAACAGTGTAGCTTGGAAGTAGTGCCCCACTGTAAGAGGGAGGTAAAAGTCAAGTAAAAAACGGCAAAATGAGCAAGCATAGAAAGTTGAGAACCATAGAAAGTTTCCTTAGCAACAAGAAAGATCAAGGTACACTCTCAGAAGAGGATAGCAACCTCAGGGCCCCTACATCCAAAGCTTCCAAGAAAAATATGAATTGGTCTCAGGCCATGGAAGCATTCAAAAGGGACTTTGAAGAGAAAAGTAGGAGAGATGAAAGATTTAGAGAGGTGGAGGAAAGAATGGAAAGAGAAATGAGAGCAATGCAGGAGAGCTATGAGAAAAAGTCAACAGCTTGAAAAGTCAAATGGAAAGGGAGATAAAAAAAAGCTGTCTGATGAAAACTAATCACCTAAGAACTAGGATTGAACAAATAGAAGCTAGTGACTTTATGAGAAACAGACACAGTAAAACAAATACAAATGAATAAAAAAAATAGAGGGCAATATGAAATATTTCCTTTGGAAAACAACTGACCTAGAAAATAGATCCAGGAGAGAGATAATTTGAAAACCATGACCAAAATAAGAGTTTAGACAGCATCTTCTAAGAGATTGTAAGGGAAAATTGCCCTGATATTCTAGAAGCAGAAGACCAAATAGAAATCGAAAGAATCCACTGATCACCTCCTGAAAGATCCTAAAAGGAAAACCTCTAGGAATGTTATAGCCAAATTCCAGAGTTCCCAGGTCAAGGAGAAAATATTGCAAGCAGCTAGAAAAAAGGAATTAAAATACTATGGAGCTACAATAAGGATAAGACAAGGTTTAGCAGCATCTACATTAAAGGACTGAAAGGCTTGGAATATGATATTCCAGAGGGCAAAAGAACTGGGACTACAGCCAAAAATCACAAACCCAGCAAAACTAAGTATAATCTTTCAGAGGAAAAAATGGGACTTTAATGAAAAAGGGTTTTCAGGCATTTGTGATGAAAAGACCTGAACTGAATAGAAAATTTGACTTTCAAAAACAAGACCCTGGAGAAACATAAAAAGGTAAGCAGGAAAAAGAATTCATGAGGGATATTAAAAGATTAAATTGTTTACATTCCTACATGGGAAGATAATACTTTGAACTCAGTCAGGAATTCAGAGGACACAGGTCTGAACTGAATATGAAGGGATGATATCTGTAAAGCATTTATGTTTTGTTCTTTGTGAGGCAAACAGGGTGCAGTGTCTTATATCTGGGGCTGGATTTGAGTTTGAGGCCTCCTGGGTCCAGGGCTGGTGCTTTGTCCACTGTGCCACCTAGCTAACCCATGATGGGGTTTTTTTTTTGTTTTTTGTTTTTTGCGGGGCAATGGGGGTTAAGTGACTTGCCCAGGGTCACACAGCTAGTAAGTGTTAAATGTCTGAGGCTGGATTTGAACTCAGGTACTCCTGAATCCAGGGCCAGCGCTTTAACCACTGCACCATCTAGCTGCCCCCGCTAACCCATGATGACATCTTTTTTTTTTTTTTTTTTGCTGGGCAATGGGGGTTAAGTGACTTGCCCAGGGTCACACAGCTAGTAAGTCAAGTGTCTGAGGCCGGATTTGAACTCAGGTACTCCTGAATCCAAGGCTGGTGCTTTATCCACTGCACCACCTAGCTGCCCCAATGACATCTTTAAAATAGGGTTGAGGGGTAGGAGGAATAGATTGGGGGAGGAAGGGAAGTATATAAAAGTTATGATGAACAGTTTGCTATCAGAAAAGCCTGGAAAGAGCTACATGAACTTAAGCAGAGTGAAATGTACTGTATACAAAATAACAGAAATAGTGTAAGATGATCTGCTGGGAAGCATGTGGTTATTTCCAGCAAGGCAATGATCCAATATAACCCTGAAGGACTAACAAAAAAGAAAAAAATAAAGAATGGGAAGGAATTCAATAAGAGAAGAAAAAGAGGGAGGGAATTCCAGGTATATCGAACAGCCTAAACAAAAGTATGGAGGCAAGAGATTATAGACTGTTTGGGGAACAATGCATGAAGTAAGCATCTGTGGGCTCTTTCTACTTTTATTTCTACTATCCTTACTCTAGAGGTCTCTACCCTCTCCAACCCACCTTTTATATCCCTGTCAGGATAATGCTTCTTATACATAGAACTGGTCATGTTGCTTCTCTATTCAAAACCTTTTAGTGACTCCCTGTCACCTTTTGAGCAAACTTAAAACACCTCGGCCTGGCCTGCATGGCTTCTACAACATAGAAAGCCACCCCTTTGCAAATGAAAAAAGTCAAAACCAAGATACTAAATGAAGGCGGTACTGCAGGTAGAGATGGTGGAATCAGAAGGAAGGACAGATGCAGGTAGAGAGGTCATGGGCTTGGATCAAGACATGTAGAAGTTTAGATTCAAGTGGGACATCTATGTAGCTGAAGACACAGGTCTAAGCTGCAAATGAGATTTGAGCATAGAACTCATGACTGAGGAGCAGCTAGGTGGCTCAGTGGATAAAGCACCAGTCCTGGATTCAGGAGGACCTGAGTTCAAATCCATCCTCAAACACTTAACACTTATTAGCTGTGTGACCTTGGGCAAGTCACTTAACCTTCACTGCCCCTCCCTCCCCCAAAAGAGTCATGATTGAAGTTGTGAAAATGGGCAACACTTCTAAGGGTAGAGCCAATACCTTTATTAAAAGGTCCAGCAGAAAATTAGGACTCAGTCACAATGACAGAGGAGAACTATGAAAGACCAATGTCTCTAAGGTCAAGGTTTAGAGCGTGAGCCGGGGACTAAAAGTGTCAGAAGCTTCAGAAGGCAATAGGAGAATTTATTCAGAGATACTCATTGTATCTGGTGACAAGAGGTCATGGGTGACCTTAGAAAAACGTTCATGTCAATCTTGACTCCTTGGTCTCCTCCTCACATAGACAGTCAGTTGCCAGATTTTATTGTTTCTATTGCCACAACATGTCACATACATCTCCGCTCTATGTATACAGTGACCCTGATCAAGCCTCATCACCTTCTGTCTTTACTATTGCAGTAGCTTCCTACTTGGTCTCCTGGGCTCATCTCTCGCCTAATTCCAATATGTTCTCCACAAAGCCACCAAAATGATTCCTAAAGAGCAGCTCTGATTACGTCACTCCCTTACTCAATGAAGTCATATGAACAGACACAAACTACTCTGTTGGGTATTTAAAGTTCTTGACAACCTGGTGCCCTCTTGCCTTTCCAGTGTATTTTTTTTTTAAACAGGGCAATGAGGGTTAAGTGACTTGCCCAGGGTCACACATCTAGTGTCAAGTATCTGAGGCAAGATTCGAACTCAGGTACTTCTGAATCCAAGGCCAGTGCTTTATCCATCTAGCTCCAGTGTATTTTTTTGTTTGTTTGGGTTTTTTAGTGAGGCAATTGGGGTTAAGTGACTTGCCCAGGGTCACTCAACTAGTAAGTGTTAAGTGTCTGAGGCCGGATTTGAACTCAGGTACTCCTGACTCCAGGGCCCGTGCTCTATCCACTGCGCCACCTAGCTGCCCCTCCAGTGTATTTTTTAAAAAATTATTTTTAATTTATGGAATAAAACAAGCACTTGCATGCATAACATGGTATGATAAAAAAGACGATTGCATGAAACTGCAAATCTATTATGTATAACCTCCTATTCCTTTTAAATATATAATGAAGTTAGGTAATTTTTTTCTCTCCCCCCCCTTAGAGATAGGCTACCATTAGGCACAAATAGGTGCGTATGGAAGGGGAGTTTATACATACACACAGACACACATTTCTTTTTTATCAGTTCTTTCTCTGGATGCAGAAAACATCTTCCTTTATAGTTAGTTTGGGTATTTATAATAGTCAAAATTACCTATTTGCTCAAAGTAATTTTGTGTGTGTGTGTGTGTGGGGGGTGGGCAATGAGGATTAAGTGACTTGCCCAGGGTCACACAGCCAGTAAGTATTAAGTGTCTGAAGCTGGATTTGAACTCAGGAATTCAGGTCCTCCTGTATCCAGTGCTGGTGCTTTATCTACTGAGTCACCTAGCTGCCCTGAAAGTCATTCTTAAAACAATATTGCTGTTACTGTATACAATGTTCTCTTGGTTCTGCTCATTTTGTTCTTCGTTATTTCATGCAATTTCCACATTTTTCCAAGATCTTCGAGCTCAACATTTCTTATAGGACAGTAGTATTGTGTCACAACTTGTCCAGTCTATTTACATGTCAATCCCTTCTGCATCCTCTGGTTCATCTATACTGGCCTTTTGTCTTTTCCTTGATACCCAGTTGACTCTGACTTTATACTGAATGTTCTGTAAGTCTTCTTCCATACCTCTAATGCTTGGAATCATTGGCTTTCTTTGAGACTCAGCTCAGGTACCATAAGTGACCTTTTCTGGTTCCCTCCACCCCAGGAGCTCCTCCAAGATTACCTTTAATTTGACTTGTATGTCTTATAATATGTCTCAAAAAGCGTTATTTCAGTTTTAAAGTATTGAAGCTTAATAGACTGGGGGGCAGCTAGATGGCCCAGTGGATAAAGCGCTGGTCCTGGATTCAGGAGGACCTGAGTTCAAATCTAGCCTAAGACACTTGACACTCACTAGCTGTGTGACCCTGGGCAAGTCACTTCACTCCCATTGCTCTGAAAAAAAAAAGCATAAGAGACTTGGGTATGGGCTCTCTCTATCTAGCTATCTATCAATCAATCATCTCTTTCTCTATCTTAGACTGGATTAGAACCTAAGTCCTAGGGGCAGCTAGGTGGCGAAGTGGATAAAGCACTGGCTCTGGATTCAGGAGGACCTGAGTTCAAATCTGGCCTCAGACACTTGACACTTACTATAAAATAAAGAGGTTGAACTAAATGATCTTGAAGAAGATCCTTTAACCTCTGAACACTATGCTTCTATAGGTTGCAAGGGGTGGTGGAGAGAGTGAATAGTGAGGAAGTGGTAATGTTTTACACAACCCATGTATAACCCATATCTGATTGCTTACCACTGGAGTTTATTGAATGGGAGGGTGACATGGTCAGATCTATACTTTAGGGGGACAGCCAAGTGAGTGGTGGAGAGACGTGTCAGGGAGACCCACCAGCAGGCTATTGCAATAGTGCAGGTATGAATTAATGAAGGCCTGCACCAGGGTGTCAGAGAAAGGGGGAGAGGCCTGGAATTCAAATGAATATGGGGTTGGTGAGAGAGAGTAAGGTAAGTGGGAAGATGGTTGTACCCTTTGATAGTAACAGAGAAGTTATGAAGAAGAGAGGTCCTGGAGAGGGAAAGATAATGAGTTCTGTTTTGGACTTACTGAGTTTACCTACGGGACATCCAGTTTTGTTTTTTGTTTTTTTCATCATCAATTAATTAATTTAGGATTTCCCCCACTTTGCAGGTAAAAACCCCAAATTTATAACATTGATTTTTAAAAAACTTTGTGTTCCAAATTCTCTTCTTCCCTCCCTCCCCCGGTTAGGAACTCAAGCCATTCAATGTTATACATGTGCAGTCATGCAAAGCATTGCAGACCAAAAAAAAAAAAAAAAAACTTGAACTAACAACAACTGTACTGTATTCAGATACCATCAGTTCTTTCTCTGTAGATGGACTGCATTTTTCATAAGTCCTTCAGAGTTGTCTTGGATCATTGCATTGCTGAAACTAACTAAGTCATTCACAGCAGATCATCTTAAGATATTGCTGCTATTTTGTATACAGTACATTTCACTTTGCATCAGCTCATGTAAGTAAGTCTTTCCAGGTTTTCCTAATAGCGTTCTGCTCATCATTTTTAAAAAATAGTAAACTACACTTATATAGTACTTTAAAGAGATTTCCTTACAACACACCCATGAGACAACCATGCATTTTATTTTATTTTTTTGGTGAGGCAGTTAGGGTTAAGTGACTTGCCCAGGGTCACACAGCTAGTAAGTGTTAAGTGTCTGAGGCCGGATTTGAACTCAGGTCCTCCTGACTCCAGGGCTAGTGCTCTATCCACTGCGCCACCTAGCTGCCCCAACCATGCATTTTAAACTTACAAAGAGATGAGGGAGTTAACAAAGTTCATAGAAGGAATGTTTAAATATCTTTTCCCAAAAATCTCCTGGAATGTCCCTGTGTTATGAAGAACAGAGAAGAACAACAACCAGCACATTCCTTCTCCTTCTCTCCCTCCTTCCTTTGTTCTAGTAATAACCTTAATCTTCCTGGATAAACTATTTTTTTTCACCTTTGGTGGACTCTGTAACTCCTACCCCATAAGACATCCCCACTGGGAACCATTTTCTTCCTTTGTGTGTCCCTGAAGACTATGCTTTTTTTACCCCCCCCCCCCCCAGCCTTTCTCAAAAGGCTTAGTATTAGCCTCAGGCACTGGGGCCCTGGCAAATTCTCTCATGTTGAGAAATATGGAAATGGTTCTATGAAAATTAATCAATGGGTCGAAGAATTTCTTGACTAAAAAAAAACAAAGGCGTCACCTTGTTATCCATATGCATGTTTCAGTTATTACTATTTTTATGTTGTTTTAAGCAGTCTGCTATTTGTTATGTCCATGTATGTCTGATCTCTACAGCACAACATAAATGCTATGTTACCCCCAAAATTGACCATCAGAGTAAATGAAATCACATCATAGAAGAAGGATGGAATAGAGAGCTTAATGAACTTGGAGGCAGGAAAGCTTAGGTTCTGGTCCCTCCTGCTAGTTATTTATTAGCTGTGTGACCCTAATCACTTAACTTTCCTGAACCTCAGTTTCTTCATCTGAAAATTATAGTTAATAAGTTCTGCAGTGCCTGCCTCACAAAGTGATGTTATTGTGAGGCTCAACTGTGAGCACCATGACCACATGAACATGCTGTATGTTAAAACATGGCGTCCAAAAAAGGTTATTGTTACACTGTTTCAAAAATCCTGCTTCCAGGGTGTGTCAATTTAAGACTAGTAACCTATATTGGAAACATGAATATTATCATCTCTTCCTAAGTTCAGTGCCAAAGTAAATAAAGACTGATAAAGCTGAAAGGTGGAGACCACCTAGTCCAGAGAAGCGATTTACTCTAGTTTACAAAGTGGGGTTAATAGCAGAGCCAATACTAGAACGCAGGGCTCTTTATTTCTCCACCCATGATTTTCCCACTATCTTGCTTCAACCCTGCTGATTAACACAGCTAATTGAGTGACTTTTGGCTTCACCCCCAATTCTAGGTGTGAACATTCCCACATAAATTTGGTATATTCTGGGTCATGTTTCCTACCGTGCTTTCCCCTCAGCTGGCCAAAGTCTATTCCTATGCACATGGATGGATGCACCTGGGCTGGAACTGTGGCGATTACTTTCCTGATGGCATCACCAATGGGGCTTCCTGGTATTCTGTCAGCAAGGGTAAGGGGCTTTCAAGGAAGAGCTGGAAGCGGAAACAGGGGCTTCATTATCCTGACAAACAGGCAGTGTTATTCACAGAGAGGGAAGGCAAAAGGATGCAACAGATGGTAAGCCTAGAGACTTGGAAAGCAAGTCTTGGGGGTGGGGGAATGGTTAAGGGAGTCACTTGTTAAACATCTACCAGCACACCACTGCTTGATCTCCACTTTTGATAAGGACTGAGCTGATGGCAAGGATAACCTTTGTGGGAAAAGGGGTGAAGGGAAAAGAATGGTGAATTTAAGGTTAAATGCGCTACATTTAGCTGTCTCCTTGCCATCTAATAGCAGGTTTTCCACTAGATGAACTTTCTCAGGGCTTTCTATGCTTTAAAAAACACTGAATTAGATTTTTATGAATTTAAATAATTATGTTGTTACTAAAAGACTTTGAAAAAATAACAGTTTTGAATGAGGGTTTATTAATACCTAAAAATACCATCATAATATAAGAATTATAAGTGCTAATTTCACACTATTTGAAATCATTTCAATGTAACCTTTTAAGAAGCATTATAAGTAATGCAAAATAGGTCACGGTTAGGGACCCAATATCATAGAATTCCTTCAAGTTCCTCCTAAATAGATTATTTAAAAACTTTAAAGACAATTTATACTTAGCAGAATCAGAATTAAGGAAGAGTGACTGGGGCTCTTCTCTAGGATGCTAAAATTTACAGGGCTGTATCCTGAATGAATTCCCTCAAGTACAACCTACCCACATGCCCCGCCCTGATCCCAGGTACAAAAATTTCTAGTTATGTCTTTGGCTTAGTACCCAAGAAGTCTAGAACATCTCATTTAGCATCTAAGAAGTGATGAATACCTATTAACTGAGACCAACAGAATATTAGAGGATAAGAGATTTAGAACTTGAAGGGACCGTAGAGGTTGTTGAATCTAACCTCCCCTTCATTTTACAGATGAGGAAACTGAGGCCCAGGGACCAGGGACCTTATGTGACTTGCCCAGGGTCACATAGCTAGTGAGTGTCTGAGGCAGATTTGAATCCTGGAGCCATCCTGACTCCCAAGTCCAGTATGATCCCTATTATATCACTCCATAGTGGAGATGACAGAGAAAATCAATCTTGTTATTTTTGAAAATGCAGCAGACATAATTTCACCTCTACAAATATATCTTTTCAAGAAGATAAATATAAAGAGTACTCCATATTGCTCATTTGAGATGGTCCTATTGCCTCCCTTGTTTCTTCTAAGAGGTAGAGCTGGGACTTCTAGCAGTGTAGGATACTACCTTTTCCTATGCTTAGACTTTATGTGACTTGTCCATAGTCCCCCAGCTAAAAACTGTCAGAAGTGGGATAGTTTAGCTCATTGGGTCATTGATATAGTGCTTGAAGGGACCTCAAAGGTCATTTAATCCAACTCCTATGTTTTATATATGAGAATATTGAGGTCCAGGTGGTTCTAATTCTGGTACCTTTCTACTGTGCCAGGTCACTTTTACAGAGTCATATAATTCAACTAAAAAGATATAAAAATAAATTGATACTTTTTGGGGTGGTGGGGCTATCAGCGTTAAGTGACTTGCCCAGTTACACAGTTAGTGTCAAGCATCTGAGGCCAGATTTGAACTATCCACTGTGCCACCTAGCTGCCCCCTAAATTGATACTTTTTAAGATGTATATTGTTGGGCGGCTAGGTGGCGCAATGGATGAAGCACCAGCCCTGGATTCAGGAGGACCTGAGTTCAAATCCGGCCTCAGACATGTGACACTTACTAGCTATGTGACCCTGGGCAAGTCACTTAACCCCCATTGCCCCGCAAAAAAAAAAAAAAAAAAAAAAAAAAGATGTATATTGTTTGTCTTCCTGATATTAGGCCTTTCCAATAAGGAAAGGTAGTATGATATCATAAAGCACCCAAATAATGAAGAAAAGAACTGGATTCTAGTCTCAGTTCTGTTAAACTCTGTTTTGTTACTTTATCTTCTTGGGGCTCAGGTCCCTAATCTTTAAAATAAAGGGGTTGGATGAGACTTTATTTAAAGCATTTTCTAGTTCTAAGATTCAACAAACAAGAATTTGCTTTTTGTAGAAAGAAATAATTCTATCTAGCATGATTCCCAATAATGCATGACTCCAGGACTACATTGTAGGTTCTACTTAGTGAAACTAATTCATCAAAAACCATCTCTGAAAGCCAGTTCATTATGGTTGGTTTCCTCTGTTCACAATCACCACATTTGCTTGGATTTTCCATCCCAAAGCAAATCTGTTCCACTAAAAGTGATATGCAAATGATCATCTTATTTCTAAGCAGGGGTTTAGTGGAGCCAGATTTTACTGACTGCCAATTGTTAAATTTTCAGTGTGAGCATTTACACCTCAGAAATTGGCAAATGCTATAAATCAGAGCTTCATTTATTGCATTGTTCATTGTCTAGACTTAAGAAAGTGGTGAAAAAAGTAGAATAATGCTGATTAAAAACAACATGTGTGACGAGAACTCTTCCCCCCCTCCCTCCAACAACCTCCCACTACCACTTGGGCCCCAGAAACCAATTGTTAAACATTAACCAGTAAACTCCTGGTTCTAAGGCACTGGTATTAAGGAGATTTGGAGAATGATTAGGAAAGAGTAAATTTTAAGTCAGTGCAATGGAAAAGAAATATTAGGCCATTTCATGGTGATGGGTGTTGCTTTAGAAGGATAAAAAGAGGGAAAGACATTGGAAATTGGGGGAGAGGAGAATATTTTGTGAGGAAAAAATACTTTAGAGGCCAAGATGTAGAAGAGAAAGCATTAGGGGATGGAAGAATTTCAGTTAAGGAGAGGTAGGATAGGGTGTTCAGATGTACAAATCTACTACTGCCCCCTTTCTTTCATAGGAATGCAAGACTTCAATTACCTGCATACCAACTGCTTTGATATCACTCTGGAATTGAGCTGCAATAAGTTTCCACGCCAGGAGGAGCTGCAGAGAGAGTGGCTTGGCAATCGCGAGGCACTGATTAGTTTCCTGGAAGAGGTAAAATCAGTATTTCTGAGCAGTCCCAACTTTTAATTTCCATATTTGTACCACATAAAGGAGAGATTTCTTAGTTCTAAACAGCGTAGGATTTTTTTGGGCGCCCAAACACACCTTGTCTCTCCGTTTGCGGATTTCTTAAAGTGTAGAAGATGTTTCCAATGTGATGTCCTTAGCCCTTAGATCTTCCCTCTACTTTTTCTTAAGTTTCCCATCGATATTAATTCATTTATTCATCATGTTTTTGTCTACTGTGTCCACAACAACATTTTCTTCCCAGTTTTATGACTTTGGAGATGTCTCTGCCTTTTATTCATGCATATTTACCCCCTTCCCACTACTAAATCCCACATCTGATGGTTAATCATCATCAAGTCCTAATAATTACTCCTTTGTGAAACTGATTTGATCCACGCTTTCTTCTTCATTCCCATAGCTACTGCCCATATTCTTTTCTCCAGTCTCCTTATTTACAATCCTACACACAGCAAGCAACCAGGCATCATTTTCTTTCTTAGGAATCATTCTTTCTTCCTCATCACCTCAAATATTTTAAGCACCTAATGGCATGTGATGTTTCTAAGTACTCTGCAGAAAGATTTGGTTGGCCTTGGAAGCTGATAGTCAATGTCAGAGTGAAGGGGCATAAGGAAACCTACTTGCCTTGGGGTTTCAGGATCAGAACACAATGATTCTAGCTTTTTGCACCAAATAGAAATAAGGCTGGCTATTGCCACTTGGGATCTTTGGTTGTAGAAAGAATAAAACAAAGAGAGAATTTGTGGAAGTTCTTTATGGAAGAGCTCTCTTACTCTCCTTTTCTTCCAAGTTAGACCCCCCCCATGGGTGTGGCTTAAATGAATGGGCAGTAGTTCTTACCCCACTGTGACTTCTTCTGGCAGGTTCACCATGGCATCAAGGGAATGATACTTGATGAAAATAACAATGGCATTGCAGAAGCAGTCATTTCTATTGATGGGATTGCTCATGATGTCACTTCAGGTAGGTATCCACTGCTCCATTTTGTCAGTACTCTCCAATCCCCTCACCTCCATCATGGGTATGTCAGCAAGGGAGATTGTGAATTGAAAAGCTGAATGAGGTAATCATAATTTTCCTTTAAAAAAAGAAAAATCAAGCACACACATATTGCTGCTAAGGCAAGTGTCCAAAGACATGGGTATTGGAAAAGCAGCAATTCTATGCAATGAGAGTTTGGAGCTTTTTTTTGCAATAATGTTTTCATTATTTCACCTACTAGATTTTATAGTCCTCAAGAACAAGGAAAACATAAAGCAAAGTGACATCCTCTCACCCAAAGGTATTTGACACCATCATGGAGGAGGTCTAGCCTGGAATGCAAATGGAATAGATGCCCTATAGATGATGGGGTCCTTCAAATGTTTCTATGTGAGGGTGACAATTGTGCTGATTACATCAAGAACTGCAAGGAATTCATGAAAAGGCATTTATTAAGCACCTACTACCTTGTGCTAGGCACTGGGAATACAAATACAAAAGATATCCCTTCCCTCCAAGAACTTTTGGTCCTAATAGGGGAATATATCATATAAGAAGTGGTGGATATGGGAAGAACTTTTAGTCTGGAGAGTCAAAGGGATTGTCAAGGAAGCCATAGGGCAATTGGATTTAGCAGTGGTGATAGTATTCTTAGTTACAATTCTCAGAGAGCAAATGAAGGACAGGTTGAGGATAGGGAAGGGCCTAGATTGGTGGCAGAGCAGATGGTCCCTGGTTCCATGGCAGATGACTGAATGGTATGTGAAGTGTGGTCTGGGAGTAAAGACATGGTCTTTGGAGGTTCTGGTCCGGAGATTTGATATTCCAGGTGATAAGGTAGACAAAGTCATGGCAGATGGCAAGGTTCCCAGATAGGCCCAGGTTTTCTGGTGGGTGGCTAGATAATAAAGGAACATTTCAGAGTCTCCTAAATGAGACCCATAATCGAGGAGTACAGCTAAACTAGCTACATAGGATTAAAACCAAAGGGATAATGAATGTCTACCATGGTAAATGAATGTCCAGACCACTAGCTGTATAACCTATAGAGCTGAGCCACCAGTACATACATATTGCTTGATGCTACAGATGGACAATGATTTTAACCCAGAATTAAAGAGACAGAAAATGGTGTGATGGATAGTCTTTTAATGGTCTCAAACATCTCCCTGAAATACAGGTCTATTCATTTAATATCATACTTCTGGTACTTTGGATATAAAGCATGAAACTACATAGTTTCTGACGAACTTATACTGTGGACCACCCAAAGGACAAATTCATGACTAGAAAAGGGGGTGGATCAAAAATAGCCACTGAATAACTTACATGCTCAGTTAATATCTATGTAATGTCAAGAAATTTAGAGGAAGACATTAGCATAGTGGTTGGTCTCCTCACAAGGAACTATGGGAAGACACAGATACATGGATAAGACTGAAAACAATGTTCATAGTATCACCCATGTCAATGAGATCCTAGCACCAATGCTTTTCATGTAGTAGATGTTTAGTAAAATGTTTAATTAGTTTGAATGTTGTTTATAGGAAATAAACAACTTCTATCATCAGGTATTCAGAATCTTGTGAACATAAAAATTCTTAATTAACTATAATTTCTGGATTATAAGCATTAGAATCTTAAATATTGAGATAAAGATGGAGCAAAGAAGAATTTTTGCATCTAGATTTTGCAAATACTACAGTCAGTATGGAGCAGATTCTTAGTGGGGAGATAGGGTGGGAAAGAAGAGCAGAGTAGGGAGGAGTTCACTACAGCTTCCCATTTTAACTAATTATTTTTGCTAATTAGGTTCTAAATTCAATTGTTTCTCTATGGTTGAACTGAAAGTGCTATTAGAACCCTCTAATTTAAAGTCTCAGTCACCTCACTCTAATTATGACGTATTAGAGAGACAAGAAGGTTAGTTAAATGAAAGGTTGTTCATGCCTCAGAGAGAAAGATTTGGTCAGGAAAAGAGACAATTAGAACTAGCATAAAGAAAAACAATTAGGGGAGGCAGGTTGGCATAATGGAAGCCTAGATTTGAAATCATCAGGTTTGACTTCAGATTTCAGCTCTGAATCTTACAACCTAAGTGATCCCTTAAGGAAGTGATTATCTATAAAATGAAGAGCTGGATTAGATCAGAGGTTCTTAACCTTTTTATGTCATGGACCCCTTTGGTACAGTATGGTGAAGCCTATGACCCCTTCTCAGAATAATTTTTTAAACGCATAAAATAAAATACATATGATTATCAAGGTAACCAATTAAAATACAGTTATCGAAATATTTTTAAACACAACAAATTCAGGGACCCAGGTTAAAATCCCTCCCTGAGCCAGATAATTTCCAACTTCTTTTCTAGCATTAAATATATAGTCACTTGCTAATGGCATAGAATGACCTACATAACTGCTTCAGGGTAGAGTGCAAGGTGTTGATGTAATAAAGCAATACATTGTTTTGGAGGGAGAAAGCAAAAAAGGAAAAAGACAAACAGAAGAATAAATAAAATATATCATTCAGATATATCAGTATAACAATTTCATATTATCAGAAAACCAAAACAAAAGGTAGGAAAAAGAAAGTTGAGAAGGGAAAGGGTCTTGGTCAACCCCCCCCCAAAACCCTGCTGTAGCAGGGTTCACAAAGGTGGGGGGAGAGTCAAGCTCTAGGGAAACATAAATTGAATAATACTTAACTATGAGTAACAAAGCAGAGCTAGACATATATCAAGGACTCAATAAATGCCTGTTAATTTGATAATAAAACAGGATAGTTGATACTTTTTTTTTGAACAAAATAAAAATCATTATAGAAAACAATTCCTAACAGATAGCCATTTGCCTCTGCTTGAATATTTTTTGGTTTTGTTTTTAGTTATTTATTTAGTATTTTATTTTCCCCCAATTACATGTAAAAACAATTTTTTTTTAACATTTGTTTTTGAAATGTTGAATTCCAAATTCTTTCCTTCCCTGCTCCCCTCATTGAGAAGGCAAACAGTTTAATATGTTATACATGTTTAGTCATGTAAAACATTTCCATATTAGTAATGTTGTAAAAGAAAACATCTCCCCCCCCCAAAAAAAAATACCACCACCACCCAAGCAAAACAGCTTGCTTGAATATTTTGTCAGTCATTCGGTCAACAAGAATTTATGAAGGGCCTACTATGTATGTGTCAGGTGCTGTGCTAAGCCCAGGGGCTAAGAAGAACAGTTTTCAAGGAGCTGCTAGTCTAATGGGGGGATACAACATCCACACGCCTGTGTACAAAAAGATACAGACAGGAGAAATTGAAGATAATCAACAGGGGGAAAATGTTTGTGTTAAGGGGTGTTAGGAAAAGGTTATTGCCAAGATGGTATTTTAGCTGATACCTGAAGTAAGTCAGAGAGGGAAAGAGGCAGATGAGGATGGAGAGAATTCCAGGCATGGGGAACAGCCAGGGAAAATGCCTTCCTTGGCAGATGGAGTATCTTGTGAGAGGTGCAGAAGGAAGGCCAGTGTTACTGCATCCAGAGTATGTGGGGGTCAGTAAGGTAGATGGAGCCTGGAAAGGCAGGAGGGGGCCAGCTTATGAAGGGTTTTAAATGCTAAACAGAGGATTTAATGTTTGATCCTGTAGAAAATTAAAATATTTTTTTAAATTAAGAAAAAAGATGCCCAGAATGGAAACTTTTGCTTCTCATATGGTTTGACCATTGCAGAGTATAGCGGAATTAATATTCATCTCTGTGATTGGTGCTTTCTTTTAATGTCCTTAATTTGCATTGTTATGACAGCTATGCTACCTTTCTCGAGGCATACATTTTGTGGTCAACGAAGACCTTCAAGTTTTTCTGGCTCTGTGTTTACATTTGGGTCACTGGGTCACTGTATAAGTAGGTTTCTAATTTACAGGTTGAATCTTACCCTTGTGATTTTTAGGTAAGCAAGGTGATTACTTTCGGCTGCTACTCCCAGGTACTTATGCTGTCACTGCCACAGCACCTGGGTATGGGTCAGAGACAACGACTGTGACGGTTGGACCTGCAGAGGCAAAGCAGGTGAGTTGGGTAAATGTTTTGCAATGTCTTTTTTGTTGTTGTATAAATTTTACTGATTAAAGTTCTAATTAAGTTCATGACCCTAATTTTTGCCAACCTCCTATTTTACCTCTTTCTAACTTACTTTCTTCACATCCTATTTTTCTTCTGTACCTCCTTCTCCAAACTATCTCTTCCCTGCTTCCTTAACACCTTTTTGACTATGGAAGGGAACACAAGTCCAAGTTTAAATGGTACCTTTCCCTAAGTCCATTTTGGCTCTGATATGAACTATATGTTTTGGGGCAAACCACCACCTTTACCTTTCACTGTAAGGAGGGATAAAATTCCCACTACCTATTTTATGGGGATGTTATGAGGAAAGCATTTTATATAGTAAAGTGCTATGAATAACTTCTATCAGATTGCTTGCTATCTTCAGGGGTGGGGAGAAAAATTTGGAACTCAGTCTTATAAAAATGAATGTTGGAGGGGGCGGATAGGTGGCACAGTGGATAAAACACCGGCCCTGGATTCAGGAGTTCCTGAGTTCAAATCCGGCCTTAGACACTTGACACTTATTAGCTGTGTGACCCTGGGCAAGTCACTTAACCCCCACTGACCTGCCAAAAAAAAAAAAATTAATGTTGGGACAGCTAGGTGGCACAGTAGATAAAGCACTGGCCCTGGATTCAGGAGGACCTGAGTTCAAATCCAGCCTCAAACACTTGACACTTACTAGCTTGTGACCCTGGGCAAGTCACTTAATCCTCATTGTCCCACAATAAAAAAAAAATAAATGTTGGATATTTTTTGGTTTTGTTTTTAGTTATTTATTTAAAAAAATAAAATGCCACTTACCATAAAAAACTCCAAAACAAACCCCAATTCACTGAAAATTAATTTTAAAAACCAAAATTAAATAAAATGCTATAGAAATGTTAGGTGATATTTATTTTTGTATCATCCCATAGCCTCTAAGGATCCCTTCCAGTCCTAAACCTATGATCGGTGGTCATTATGATTACTATCACTGGGAAATTTTACTTCATGGCTTTACCAAGAAGATCCACCAGGTGGCTCCACCAGTGCTCCCTTTATCCTGGCACTGGGCATCCTTTGGCCACGCCTATTATCTGCACAACTGAGGACACATTTGGCACTCTGAGCCCAGTTGAATGCTATAAACGACTTTTATTTTTTCATCTAGTAAGAATTATAGGGAATATAGCCAGTCAAGGTTCAGTTTTAGCCACAGAATCATAGAAACAGAACTGAAAGGGACTTGAGAATTCCTATAGTCCAATACCCTACATTACCCCATTTCCATTATACAGATAAGCAAACTGGGGGTGCAGCCCCATATGTACCACCTGCTCTGCAGCCCACCAATGAAGTCTACAGTCTCCTTAGCTTCTCCTAGCCCACCTCATCCCCAGATAGGCTTTCTCCCCTGACTATACTCACCTTACATTATATTTTACCATCCCTTAGTCCAGGGTAAAGGTTAAAGAATTTTTTTGCAGGGCAATGGGGGTTAAGTGACTTGCCCAGGGTCACACAGCTAGTAAGTGTCAAGTGTCTGAGGCTGGCTTTGAACTCAGGTCCTCCTGAATCCAGGGCCAGTGCTTTATCCACTGCGCCACCTAGCTGCCCCAAGGTTAAAGAATTTTGTACTAAGGTCTTTGACTTGGACAACACTAAGCTCTTTATATATATAATTTTATTTTTTATTTTTTTTAAATTAAAAAAAATTTTTTTAAATTAGTGAACTAGCTGGGTGGGATCAGAACTTTGGCTTGGTCATCTTCTTTCCTTCCTTCTCTTCTTTCCTTTTCTTTTTTTATAAATTTGTTTCTTTGCTTCATACCAAATTCCCCGAATAACCTTCTATAGAGTATGGTTCCTAAAAACAAGTAAATAAAACAGTGAGAAATGAATCCTAAGAAGAAAATGTGAGACCACTTTCCTCATCTGTAAAATGTGGGGGTTGGATAAGGTAATGTGGAAGGCTCCTTTCCAGCTCTCTGTGTAGATGTTCTACACTGATAAACTTACCACATTTTCTCCTACCAATCCTCCCGCCACCAAACTGCTTCTACTGCCACATCAGAGACCATTTTTTGAGACTATTTTTAAAAAGTCTTATTTTCTTGTAGCTTATCATTCCCTCTCTTTTTTTTTCTACCTTCCATTGACACTTTATGCATCTTATGAACTGATTTTATATACATAATATCTCTCCCACTTGAATGTAAACTGCATGAGAACAGGGACCATTGTTTGCCTTTCTTAGAAAACCAGTGCCTGGTACAGAATAAGTGCCTAATAAATACTTGTTGATTGATTGATTCTCTAAGCCTCTCGTGTTGTTTCTCTTATTAACTCCTATTTTATTCTCATTTTTCTTGTTTCTTTTCATATCAATAAATAATTTATAGAGAGTACAGTGTGATATAATCCTGACTCTCAAACATCTTACAGTTTGGCCAAGTATACAAAACATTTCTATTGTACAGGGTTACAATCAAATAATAGACTTTATAGATGATATTGTGTAATTTAAGATTCTAAATGTGGATTCTAATCTGTTCCCCCAGTTTTTGGGGAAACTGACTAAAATCATTGATAAAACAAGTTTAGGTTTTTAAGGGTTTATTGGAAAATAGAAAGAAAAAGATTGAGAACAGAATTCCAACAGCCTGGCATTCCTATCTTTCCTCAAATTTCCTGTGAAGTCCTCTGCCGCCACCACCATCAAGTCAGGAACCCAAAAAGCCCCCAGAGCTCTCCGCACAGGCTCCCTTTCCTCCTTCCTGTCTCCTCCCAGAAAATAGGAGGCTCCTCAAGTTGATTGGCTGGTAGCCTTGATAGACAGCACCCATGAGCAAACGTCATTTCCTGACGCCAAGGAAAAGCCACAATGTCTCTGAGGCATTTTCCTCATGGTGGAGCTTTCCCACAGCAAGTCTCCAGTAGGTGGCATCATTCCAATCATTACAATATAGACTAGGGGTCAAGAAATTACATTCTATGGGCCAAATTCTGCTTGCCACACCTGTTTGTGTATGGGCAGGATTGGGTCTTCAGTGATAGTTTTCTGACCCCTGGTATAGACTATAGAAATGAGTCAGAGCCATGTAAACTAGAGAAGGGAGAAAGAGAACACTGCAGGCTACAACAGTCAGAGAACGTTTTTGAAGGATGGAAGATCTCAAGTGAGCCTTAGAGAAATCTGTAAGAGTTGGAATGTTAGCAAGAGGAGAGAAAGGGATGAACTTTCTAATGGAAGAAAACTCCAATGAGCAATTACTGGGTCCCTCTTTTCTCATCATAGCCACATAGGTCTGGAATTAGAAGGGACCTTAGAACTCATCTTTTTTCCAGAGGCTCAGAGGGGCTACGGTCCAATGGTCAAAGAAGTAATAAAGGGCAGAGTTGGATTGGAATTCAGTCCCTATGACTTCAAATTCAGCCTTCTTTCTACCACAAGGATAGATAAGAATCAAGAGCAAGGATTTAAAACTGGAAGGCACTTTAGAGATCACTGAATCCTCACCCACTGATAAGTAGTCCATCAGAAGCCACTTTACTTTGCTCAAAAAAAATATCATTGAGGGGCAGCTAGGTGGCGCAGTGGATAGAGCACCGGCCCTGGAGTCAGGAGGACCTGAGTTCAAATGCAGCCTCAGACACTTGACACTTACTAGCTGTGTGATCCTGTGCAAGTCACTTAACCCCATTTGCCTCACTTAAAAAAAAATCATTGAATGTTAGGTAGCTTAGGATAGAGTATGAGGCTAGAGTCAGGAATACTTAACTTTCTTCAGTTCAAATACAGCCTTAGACACTTACTAGCTATGTGACCCTGACCCGGTCATCTAACCCTGTTTACCTTAGTTCCCTCATCTGTAAAATGAGCTGGAGAAGTAAATGGCAAACCAATTCAGTATCTTTGCCAAGAAAATTCCAAATGGGGTCATGAAGAATCAGACACAAATGTAATGACAGAACAATGACAACAAAAACAATATCAATGCCTATTTAGGCAACAAAACAGACAGTCAAGTCCATGTTTGAAATAAAAAATGTGATCCTATTTTCAAGTGACTTCCTCCTCCTCTACCTCATTTGGACTTCTGTTTGATAAATTGATAGGTGGTTAGAGATATAAATGGGTAAATAGATAAAGCTCTGGAGTACAGTACAGAGCCGTCTCTGGAAGAGATGCATCTAGAACTGTGTCACCGATCTTTTTGAAATGCAATCGGGTAGACTTAGGGAATGGTTGAGTCTCCTTTTCCTCTCCTCTCATTTGCTGGGACGGTTATCTACTTTCTTCACACCTAGATGGCAGCATGATATGTTCACCTGGCACTGGAGCCAGCTCTCCCTTTGAACTAATGGTTCTTCTCATTCACCTGCCCCAAGACCCAACACCCTGAAGGGGGCAAAGAAGAATACAAACACTCCCACAAGATTTCTGGACTGGTTGGTACAATGTTGATGTAGACGCTTTCCTGGCTCTATTTTCTTTCTCTTCCAGGTTAACTTTCAGCTCAGGAAAGATACCAGTAAAGAAGCCACTGAGCAAAAAGCCCCAGTCAAGGCTCCCAGTGGCAAAACCCTACTAAAGAAGGTGGCATCCCGAGAAGCTGGCAAAGAGTCACGAAGAGGCAGGCCTTGATCATGCAGCAAGGTGCAGCTAAATCCTGCCTTAAAAACCAGTCACCTAGGCACGATGAGTAAGGAGGCCAAGAGGCACACTTGATAAGAACCTGTTATATCTGATATTAAATAAGATGAAGCTATCTATTTTGTTACCTGTGAGGTATTTAAATACAAAACAAATTCAGAAAGAATGTGGGGTGTTCTTATTTTGTCTCAATGGTAACCATTTCTAAAATTGTTACTAACATTATCAGGACCTATTTAATTAGCATGGTGTCATAAGGATCTATCAGATGGTTCCAATTCTTCAGAGTTTGATTCTTTTTTTTTCATTCTAGGACATCCCCAGAAATGAATTAAGCTCTACAAGGGTTACAAGCCAAGGGATAGTTATAAAGTAACTAAAATCAGCAGACAGGTTTGATATCCCTTACACAAGGAGTATCAACATTCCATGCTGTCAACAATAATGTTTCCACATAAAGACTCCCAGAGGTAGCAAATTCAATATTCCCAGAGAACTAGTTTAACAGTTCGTTCAATTCAATCAGCATTTATTAAGCACCTGCTATTTGCAAAGCACTGTACTAGGACCTGGGAATACAAAAGCAAAGATTGAAAAAGTCCCTGTTCCACAAGGAGCTTTTAGTCTACCAGTTTCAGAATATACCCTTGTATCCTTTAAGCCTGTTTAATCCAAACTTCTGGGAACTGATCAAATGCAAAACAATGGCTATTAGAGTTCTTGTCAGTTCATTTAAGAATGATCAGTTTCTGAGGAATTTATGCATGCTGACCAGACTCCATAGAAGATTGACTCATAAAATAGTGCCAATTTACTTTGTAGCTTTATAAACTCTGAATCCTCCTTCAACTCACACACACCTTGATGAATCATATCCCCCAGTGCAAGGTTAAAATCCATTCTTCAAGGTTCTAAGAGTACCACTGAGGGGGTCTGAGTGTCTGTTGTAAGTCCCCAGTATCAATTACTAGTGATCATCATCCCACATTCATTTAATCAGTGAGCTTTCACAAAGGGATACTTATTGCAAGGGACAGCTAGGTGGCACAATGTATAGAATGTCAGGTTAGGAAGACTCCCTGAGGTCAAATCTTGCCTCAGACATTTACTAGTTGTGTGACCTTGGGCAAGTCACTTAACTCTTTGCCTCAGTTTCCTCATCTGTAAAACGAGCTGGAAAAGGAAATGGCAAACTATTCCAGTATCTTTGTCAAGAAAACCCCAAACAAGATCACAAAGTTGGAAACAACCCGAAAATGACTAAACAACATTTACTGCAAAAATATAGCAAGAAGAGGGCAGCTAGGTGGCAAAGTGGATAAAAGCCCTGGCCTTGGATTCAGGAGGTCCTGAGTTCAAATCCAGCCTCAGACACTTGACATTTACTAGCTGTGTGACCTTGGACAAGTCACTTAACCCTCATTGTCCCACAAAAAGAAAAATATATAGCAAGAACAGAAATTACAAAGCATTTTCTCCTACCTGCATCTCCCTTTCCCCACTAACTAGGAATCACTCTGTCCTATCTATCATCTAAGGCTCTGGGAAGAGTAGATTCACACTTAAAGTAGTTGCTACAAAACATTTGTCCTACCAAGTTCACTTCCAAAGGCAGCAGAGCTGATGGATGACTATGAGTCTCTTATTATGTCTGAGATGTATCAAGAAGATCCCTCTTCAAGACCTCAGGTACTAGCTCACCTGTGCTCATCTTTTATCAAAGTGGAGCATGAACCCTGGAGTCATTGATACTGATTACTCTCTTCTTGATACATTCTAGCTTTTCATAACATTACTCTTTTCTAGTTCTCCCTATCTGACCATCCCTTCTCAGTCCTCTTTGGTAGTTCTTCATCCAAGTCATGCTCAGTAACTATGGGTGTCTCACAGAGCTCGGCCTAGGGCCCTCTTCTCACTCTATACTATCTCACATGGAGAAAATCCTGTTTGGCATTCAAAGCCTGCCCTTCTCCCCCCACCACTTTCCAATCTTATTACACCTCCCCCCCTCCCCCCACATACACACACACAAACACATAATCTTCCTTGTTTTCTGTTTTTCCAAGAAACTTCGATATATTTTACATGATTGCACAGTATAACCTATATTTAAATGGATTGCCATCTTATAGGGAAGGGAGGGAGGGAGAAAAATTTGGTCCCTATAAAAATAAGTGTTGAAAATTTTCTTTACATATGATTGGAAGAAGAAAATAAGTTTTAAAAAATTAAAAAGAAACTTAAGGGGGCAGCTAGGTGGCCCAGTGGATAGAGCACTGGCCCTGGATTCAGGAGGACCTGAGTTCAAATCCGGCCTCAGACACTTTACATACTTACTAGCTCTGTGACCCTGGGCAAGTCACTTAACCCCAAATGCCTCATCCAAAAAAAGAAAGAAACTTCAACTCCCAATTGTGGGCATTTTCACTGGCTATCCCTGTGCTTGAAATGTTCTTCCTTTTCATTTCCACCTCCTGGCTTCCCTGACTTCCTTTAAGTCCCAGCTAAAATCTTACCTTCTACAGGAAGCCTTTCACACACACACACCCTTAATTCTAGTGCCTTCCTTCAGTTTCTTATTTCCACTTTCCTGTATATAGTTTGTTTACATAGTTGCTTGCATGTTGTCTCTGTCAGACTGAACCCCTTGAGAATAGATTATTGACATTCTTTTGCCTTTCTTGGTATCTTTTGCATTTAGCATAGAATCTCCCTTATAGAAGGCACTTCTTACTATGTTTATTGACTCACTGATGGGCACTCACTAATCTAACCTTTTAAAGCTCATAAGGGGGCAGCTAGGTGGCACAGTGGATAGAGCACTGGCCCTGGATTCAAGAGTACCTGAGTTCAAATCTGGCTTCAGACACTTGACACTTAGTAGCTGTGTGACCCTGGGCATGTCCCTTAACCCCCATTGCCCTGCAAAAAAAAAAAAAAAAAGCTCATAAGGTTGTATCTACCTCCAGTACTCTGCCTAAAAGCCAGAGGTATAGAAACAACAGGGCCATGCATTCACAGGCCATGTGACAGCAGTCCCAGTGGGGAAACCTCAGGCCTCTCCACCAGTCATTTATAACAGTCTTGCTTCCTCATTCCAACACATCCAGGCAGCAAAGAAAAAGAGATTCATTTTGACCAGTTAGTCTTTTGAATACCTCTCATTCCCAACTCAGAAGCCAATTCAAAGTCTGACTCTTCCCTGCTGGAAAAGACGAATCAGTTGCAGAATGTATGCTCCAAAGTCCATGTGGAAATTGTATCAGTTGAACACATTGTACATACTATAAAGGCTGAGTTTGCCAAATTTCCTGTTACAATTAATTGACAATGTAAGGAATTCCTGTCATGACAGCTGACATTTTTCTGGGAGGCAATGTGGAAAAGTATAAAGAGTACTGGGTTTGGTATTAGGGCATATGTCACTTAGTGCCCATGTGAAACATTCCTTGACCTCTAATCCTCAATTTTCTCTTTTGTAAAATGAAGGGATTAAGGAGACTAAATGACAGTTAAAGTCCCTTTGACCTTTCACAAAAGGTAACCCATTCTTATTTCTGCCAAGAAGACAAAATTACAAAAATCTATAATTTTTTAATAAAAGGAGTTATGTTTTTCATGATTCTCTTGTATCACTCTCATTTCTTTTCCCAGTTTTTCCTCTCCCTCTCTTATTTGATTTTGGTGGGGAGTTTTTGTGTGTGGAGGACTGAGGGTTAAGTGACTTGCCCAGGGTCACACAGCTAGTAAGTGTCAAGTGTCTGAGGCTGGATTTGAACTCAGGTCCTCCTGAATCCAGAGCTAGTGCTTTATCCACTGTGCCACCTAGCTGCCCCCTGGATTTTTAAAATCAAATAAGAGGGGCAGCTAGATGGCGCAGTGAATAGAGCACCGGCTCTGGAGTCAGGAGGACCTGAGTTCAATTCCAGCCTCAGACACTTAACACTTACTAGCTGTATGACCCTGGGCAAGTCACTTAACCCCAACTGCCTCACTAAAGAAAAAATCAAATAAGAGAGGTTGGGGGCAGACACTTGACACTTACTAGCTGTGTGACCCTGGGCAAGTCACTTAACCCTCATTGCCCTGCAAAAACAAAAAACAAAAATCCATTACTTTTGGGTCTGACACCAATTCATACTTTTTCTTTGAGGCTTTGTATATAGCCATCTGGACACTATTGTCCTGAGTTTGTGTTTTGATTTTCCCCATCACCATTGTAACTTCTTATGGTCACATTCTTTTTTTGTTGTCATTTCTTTTACTCACTTTATTATTTTTTTCTTTTTTTTTTTTTTCAGTGAGGCAATTGGGGTTAAGTGATTTGCTCAGGGTCACACAGCTAGTAAGTGTTAAGTGTCTGAGGCTGGATTTGAACTCAGGTTCTCCTGACTCCAGGGCCGGTGCTCCATCCCTCCTTTCCTTCCCCCACTTCCCTTTGAGGCAGTAAGCAATCTATAGGTGATGCATGGGTCACATTCTTTTTGTTCTTTGCTCATTTTTTTCCAGACTATTTCTTGTCTTTTAAATTTATGTCAAAGTTGGGCTCTGATCCCAGGGTAAAGGGGGCATGGTACCAAGCTTCAGGTTTTTCTTGCTGCTGTTTTCAGAGCTAATTCTAGGAACCTGTAAGGTTTTAGTTTTTCCAAGGTGGTATGATCTAAGGAGAGGTGTGTTTACTGCTCTTATTGGCCTCTGCTCCAGTTTTTGAATAACCACAAGCACTCTTTTCCACCCTGTAACTGTGACTAGGGTCCCTCCCAGCTCCCCTGTGGCTTTGAACTCTAATGTGTTAGTGCTCCTCACCCTGAGCCTGCAACACAGAACTCTATGGGCAATGCAACAGAGTCCTGCACCCAGTGCCATCAGGTGTCCCCTGTAAACTCCTGGTCAATTGTTCAAACCTCTTACTGTCAGTGGACTGAGAGCTCTGGAAGGCCTGTGCTGGACTATGCTCTACTTTCACCCCAATAAGACTTTTCCTATCTACCTTCTATGTTGTCTTGGGCTAGAAAATTGTTTCATTCTTTCACTCCAGATTTAATTTTAAGGTATTATTTTAAAGTTGTTTGGAGGGGAATTTCGGAGAGTTCAGGCAAGTTCCTGTCCATACTCCACCATTTTGACTCCACCTCCAATATATCTTGGGTGTTCTTAAGTCATATTCTGATCAAGCTAAGTAGTCTGATGGATTGCCCTCTACTCAGGGAAATCCATCTTTGTCTAAGGAGCTTATATCAGTTACCAGAATTGATATGCCTTCTCTACTTGTCAGTATTGGACAAATCCTGACCGTTTCATTTCCTTGTAATAGGAGAAGGATCTATAATTTAATCAGTATGGAGAATTCTGTGTGTTGCAACTTCCACAAATAGCAGATCCCAACATTCAGGCTATTACAAGAAAAGTCCTATGGAGTGAGTTACCTGTGGCACCAAGATGTTACTTGACTTACCCAAGGTAAGCTAATAAGAGCTTCCTGTCTCCAAACTTGACAGTCTCTACTTTCCCACACTGCCTCTATGCAATAATCCTTACCAGCTACCAAAAATTTGGTAGGACCATGTGAGCTGGAATCAAGCTTAGAAATTGTCTAATTCAAACCTCCCATTTTACAGATGAGAAAATGAGGCCTGGAAAAGTTATCTAAGTCACTTCAAGGTCACATGGGGAAAAAAGCATGACCAGGGATTCAAGCCCAGATCTTCTGACTCCAGATAATGTACTTTTTCATATACACACATGCATATATACATATATAGATGGATATCTATCAATCTATCTATCTAGATATACACATATATAGCTAGGTACATGTTTATCTAGATATATATATATATATATATATGTGCATACATATGTATATTTAGATACACAGGTGTATATGTATACACACACATAAATTCCCACTATCTTTCCCCATCTGAGCAAATAAGATAAAGTCCATGATATATAGCTGCATAGTACAACAAATGTCCATATTAGCTGTGTCTAAAACTGCATTTTCCCTCCTGAATTTTAAGCTAATCACTTTTCTTTCTGAAGGTGTAAGTGGTATAATTCATCCTCATTAACTGAGACTTATGGCTTACTGTTTTCATCAGATGCTAGAGTCTTTCCAAGTTATTTTTCTCCACAATGTTATTGTACAAATTGTTCTCCTAGTGTTCTGCTTACTTCCCTCTATATCAGTTCATTGGGGTCTTCTCAGTTTCCTCTGAAACCGTTTGTGTCATCATTTGTTATGGTACAATAATAAATGTGTTCTTTCCATAGCACCACATGGCTTCCTATGTCACTAGAGCATTCATAACAGATGTTACAATTGCCAAAATAATAATTTATCATACATAAATTAAACATTCAGTCATATGTTCCTCTTTAGTGAAACAAACTAGGCCCATTTAGGAACTAACGCCCAAATTTATCAGCAACACCTTTAGAAAATGGGGGTGGGGGGTATGCAGAGAAGAGCAAAGATACTTCAGAGAGTGACATTTTCTGACTTTGTCTCCAATTTCTGGGGTTATACCCTATTTGAGCTGTATAGCACTTGCTAACTACACTTATTTTTCCCCTTTTTTTGCTTTTTTAAATAACATTTTATTTTCCTAATTACATATAAGGACAATTAAAAAATTTTTTTTTTAATTTATTTATTTATTTTTGTGGGGCAATGGGGGTTAAGTGACTTGCCCAGGGTCACACAGCTAGTAAGTGTCATGTGTCTGAAGTCAGATTTGAACTCAGGTACTCCTGACTCCAGGGCCGGTGCTTTATCCACTACACCACCTAGCTACCCACTAAGACAATTTTTAACATTTAAAATTTTGAGTTCGGAATTCTCTCCTTCCTTTCCTCCTTCCTTCCCTCCCCTCCCAGAGATGGTAAGCAGTTTTATATAGGTTATACACGTGCAATCATGCAAAACATATTTCCATATTAGTCATATTGTGAAAGAAGACACAGACTAGAAAAACACCCCCCCAAAAAAAGAAAAATACTATTTCTGGATAGTGCATTCAGACTCCAGTTCTTTTTCTGGAAGTGGATAGCATTTCTCATCGTGAGTTCTTTGGAATTGTGTTGGATCATTATATTGTCGTGAACAGCAAAGTCATTCACAGTTGATAATCATACGATATTGCTGTTACTATATATAATATTCCTGGTTCTACTCACTTCACTCTGCATCATTTCACATGTCTTCCCAGATTTTTCTGAAATAATCCTGCTTTTCATTTCTTTTTTTTTTGTTTTTCTTTTTTTTTGGGTGAGGCAATTGGGGTTAAGTGACTTGCCCAGGGTCACACAGCTAGTAAGTGTTAAGTGTCTGAGGCCGGATTTGAACTCAGGTCCTCCTGAATCCAGGGCCAATGCTCTATCTACTGCGCCACCTAGCTGCCCCCTGCTCTTCATTTCTTATAGGACAACAGTATTCCATTACAATTATATACCACAGCTTGTTTAGTCATGTCTCAATTAATTGCACCCCTTCAATTTCCAATATTTTTCCTGGCTACACTTATTGCTACAGCAACTCATTTAAGAATTCCTGTGCTCACCATGGTACTAGCATGGTATAACAGACAGAGAGCTGGCCTCTAAGGCAGAAAGACCTGGGTTCAAGCCCAGCCTCTCATAATATCTTTTGGCTGTGTGACTCTGGGCAAGTAACATAACCTCTACATGCTCTAGTTATCTCTCTGATTTTTTAAGTTTTTAAGTTTAAGAGAAAGTAATGCACACAGACTATTTTGCAAACCTTAAAGTACCATATAAGTGGTGGTTATAATTATTGCTAGGAAGGGGAGTTTCTTCATCTGGGACTCCTCTACACCAGTAAAATCATAGGTCCGGTCCCTATGAGGTCACTTTAAGCAGTTTCATAGCATATGAGGTCATATGAAGTCTATCTAGTTATCTCCATCAAAGTCTCTTTATACCTTGGAGGTAAGCTTGGGTTCTCAGGCTAGGTCAACAAAGGCAATCTCTAGCATGTCCTACCATGCTGGAAACATGTCAGATACAGCTCTGCTTTGAGCAACAGCTTAGCTACATGCAGAAAGGCCCCTTAACATCAGATTGGCTACTATCACAGCAACGCATAAAATTGCTTCACTTGGGAGGGAATACTCATGGATAAAGTCACACGTGTTTTGAAGTATTGCTCATTTCTCTATCAGTGGGTAGAAGGCAAAGAAGATGTAAACCCCGAAAATAAAACCTGATGGAAGCTTGATAATCTCAAAGTTTATCAATATTCATCTTGTCCCAGTTAGCCCAAATGAGGGTTCCTCCCTTTCCCAGTGCCCTTTCTCCTGTATTTCCTTTCATCATCAGCTTATCTATGTTGGAGAATATAGCAAGCTCTTTTCCCAGCCCAGCCCCCAAAGCTCCACCTACCACCCTGTCTTCATTGTTTCTACTGAGCATTTTAAGGGGGAAAGAGAGGGGAAGATAGAGCATTGCTTTCTGAAATAGGATTTTTTTTTTTTTGCTAAGCCTTGAAACATGAAAGAACCTTAGGAAAACTTTCAAACTAGACTTCAACTGTACTTTAAAAAAACAACAACAGGGCAATAAAGATTAAGTGACTTGCCCGGGGTCACACAGCTAGTAAGTGTTAAGTTTCTGAGGCCACATTTGAACTCAGGTCCTCCTGAATCCAGGGCCAGTGCTTTATCCACTGCACCACCTAGCTACCCCCCAAATGTACTACTTTTTTTTTAGTGAGGCAATTGTGGTTAAATGACTTGCCCAGGGTCACATAGCTAGTAAGTGAAAATGTATTTCTTTATGCAGTACTTTGGACAGCTAGGTGATAAAGTGGATAGAGCCCTGGGCTTGGAATCAGAAAGACTTATCTTCAGGAGTTCAAATCTGACCTCAAGCACTTACTGACTGTGTAACATTGGGCAAGTCACTTAACCCTGTTTGCCTCAGTTTCCTCATTTATAAATGAGCTGAAGAAGGAAATGGCAAACTACTCTAGGATCTTTGCCACAAAACCCCAAATGGGGTCATGTAGAGTTGGGCCCAACTGAACTGAATCAACAACAACAAAAACAAAAGCAGTACTTTGTGGTTTGTAAAGCACTTTAAAGACATCTCATTTGATCCTCAGGACAAGCCAGTGAAATAGATGCTGTGATGATGGTGACTATGATCATTTCCATTTTAGAGGAGAGGACTCCTCTGGTTACATCCATCCATAGTATCTGAATGTATTCAGCACAGTGCCTAGTACATAGTAGATCATAAATAGATGTTTGTTGATTAATTGATCCAAGCTCAGGGCTAATTTACTCTAAGACGTGATGCCCCTCTGCTTATATCACATTAATGATTGTTAATCCTTTTTTTGTGTCATGGTCCCTTTTGGCAATATCTGTTGAAACCTAGAGACCCATACTCAGAAAAATGTTTTTAAATGCATAAAATAAAATACATGAGATTAAGAAAATTATATTGAAACACATTATTAACATATTTTTAAAACGTTCTAATGACCTCAGGTTAAGAAACTTTGTTATAGAGAGAATAGAATGTCAGTCAAAATGGACCTATTGAGCTCTTCACAGTCTACCCAAAAAAATCATGTGGATCTAGTGTCAACAGGGGAAAAATAAGTAGGAAGAACTCCCGACCTCAGACTCATCATTTTTCAGAGCAGAATTCTCTATTTACAACATGACATTTTAGGTGCGTGTCAAAGACAAGGGGGAAAAATCTGTAAAGGAAATGAAACTAGCAAGTATTTCCTGTGAAAGACTGCTTGGTCAAATTCAAAGAGAAACAGATTGCTGCAGATGGTATACTGACTTAGAAAGCCACTCTATGTCCTATTGTATTTTTAATTTATTTTGTTAAACATTTCCCCATTATACTTTCATCTGGTTCTGGTGAGGGTTTTTTGTTTGTTTTGGTTTTTTTTGTGGGCAAGGAGTTTGACACCTCTGTGTAGAGAAAGGTAGAATAAATACAGTTATCCCTTTCCCATAGCTGGAGTTAGGGGTGTGGCTATCTCCACAATGTGGAAAATCTGAGTCAAATTTTTTGGCCCTCCCTTAATACCAGAGAAAAAGTCTGATTTTTTTTTTTCTTTTTTGGGTTGTTTGCAGTACCTCATTGTAAAATTTGGCATAAGTATTTGGTCATAGGCTCTGTGTCATCTGCTAACCATCGTCTCTTGTCTGAAACTTCTGCAAAATTCCCATTTAATTTCTTATGCCAATCTGTGATATATGGAAACTGATGGGAAAGTCACATGTGGAAGGGATAACTGTATTCTTTTTGAGAGGGAGCACAAGTTAGTGGATTGAATAGACTTGCTATCAAGAGACCTGGATTTGAACCCCACTTCATTTGTGAGCAAGTCATTTCCAATAAGTGAATGAATAAATGAGTGAATAGGGGAAGCTAGGTGGCATAGAGGATAAAGCACCAGCCCTGGATTCAGGAGGACCTGAGTTCAAATTTGACCTCGGACACTTGACACTTACTAGCTGTGTGACCCTAGGCAAGTCACTTAACTCTCATTGCCCCACAAAATAAAATTAAATTAAAAAAATAAATGAATGAATGAATTAAAAAGAATGTTAATAGCATACCACGTACAAAGTACTGTGCAGTGGGGATATGGATAGAAAAATCAGACAGTACCTGCTCTCAAGGAGCTCATGTTATAATAGGGGAAGATGATATATAGCAGAGGTTCCAGCTGCCAACCAGTTTGGAAAATCCCAGTGATCCATGCTGAGTAGTGGCAAGGAAAGAAATCCCAACAAAAAGGCATATATCAATTAGGCACCTGCTACATGTTAAGCACTTTACAAATATCATCTCACTTGATCCTCACAACTACACTGTGAGGTATGTGCTGTTATTACCCCCCATTTTACTTATGGAGAAACTGAGGTAAAAGGGTTTAATGACTTACCCAGGGTCACACAGCTAGTAAGTGTTTGGGGGTCACATTTGAACCCAGTCTTCCTGCCTAAATCCAGGCCCAGTGCACCACTCAGACAGATGGGAGTGCATCATTAGCGTCATTTTTATTAACAAAACCATTAGTTATTTCTGATGTCCAACCATTGGATGGTGGCAAGAACTTTGGTGAGGACTTTCTTTTCTGGGTCTTCAGTTGCTTTGGCTTCTGAGAAGGGGGTGTGTGTGTGTGTGTGTGTGTGTGTGTGAGAGAGAGAGAGAGACAGAGACAGAAAGACAGACAGACAGAGAGAGACAGAGCGCACCTGCAGTGGCTGTTGCCAGGTTGTGTTTCCTCAAAAGGGAGCAGGAGCAGGTCAGATGGTTTGGCTGTTACCAGGGGTCTTGGGCTTCCCTGTCCACCAATGGTACTTGGTGGCAGGCCTCTTCTTCCCAGGGGCTGCTTCTGATCGAACAAGCATTTAGCCAATAGTATCATAGTAAAGAGAAGAATGATGTCAACCTGGAGTCGGGGAGTCTTGGGCTAAATTCTACCTGCCACACAAATGCTGTGTGGCCTTGGGTATATCATCCAGCCTCTCAGGGTTGCCAGGTAACTCCTTTAAGACTCACTTAATAGTTGCTGATTTGCATTAATGGAGTGAGTTTCCTTCCCGGGAGCTCTCACAGCAAAGAAATGACACGTTGAGTCCATGTGTGATGTCCAGGGGAATGCAAAGATAAAAATGAGAAAGTGCCTGCTTTAAAGAAGCTTACATTCCTCTGCTGGGAGAGAGGGGAAGCGGGATAAATGGGGAAGATGGAGTGGATAGAACATGTGCATAGATAGATATAAGTAACACCCTGTCCTGTAAGTTAGCTCATTTTAAGTATGAGGGCGATATAATTGTTCCAAAGGTCAACTTGTTTCCCCTCTATTTTCCTTTAGAGAGTTTATTTTAGATGAAAAATTTTGACTTCAGTTACTGTCTCTCTGAGGCCCCACTTCGGAAAATTCCTAACACCTAGGTAGAGGCTGGGCTCTCTGCCTAACCTAATATCTCTATCTATCTCTAGTTAGCCCCTGGCCTCTTTGTGGTTGAGGTAAAATCCAGTTTACTGGAAACATTTGGGTAATGAAACAGCAGATTATTTTACAGTGTCAGATACACAGGCATCAGGAGGGGAAGTTGAGGAAAGAGTACACCTACACTTGGTACTTCCACTCTGAGATTCCTGTAGGACCAGTGACTCTCCTGGATGTCTCCCTTCTCTGACACAGCTCAGATCTCCTCCCTTTGCTCCTCAAAGCTGTGTGCAAAAGCAGGCTCCAACCTCTGGAACCCATACCCAGAATCTACTCAGCTCCTTTCCAGTTCTCAGATAGTTTATCTAATTAGATAATTATTATTATCATAGTATATATGCAAGCCTACCTTGGAGATAAGGCAGGTTAGGTTCCAGACCACTGTAATCAAGCAAATAAAGGGAGTCACATGATTTTTTTTGGTTGTTTTCCAGTGTATATGACTTATGTTTACACTATGCTGTAGTCTATTAAGTGTGCAATAGTATTATGTCTAGAAAACCACACATACCTTAATTTAAAAATACTTTATTGATAAAAAAACAAATGCTGACCATCAGCTGACCCTTCAGTGAATCATAATCTTTGCTGGTGGAGGATCTTGCCTCAATGTCGATAGCTGCTAACTGTGGATCAGGGTGGTAGCTACTGAAGGTTGAAGTGGCTTTGGTAATTTCTTCAAATAAGACAATGAAGTCATCGCATCAGTTGAATCTTGCTTTCACTTGAACACTTAGAAGTCATTGTGGGGTTATTAATCAGCCTAATTTTAATATTGTTATGTCTCAGGGAATAGGGAGCCCCAAGGAAAAGTAAAGAGACAGGGACAGACGGTTAATGGAGCAGTCAAAACACACACACACACATTTATCGATTAAGTCTCATATGGGTGCAGTGGTGCCCTGAAACAATTACAATAATAACATCAAAGATCACTGATCACAGATCTCCATTACAGATATAATAATTAAAAAGTTTGAAATATTCCAACAATTACCAAAATGTGACACAGAGACATGATGTGAACATATCCTACTTGAAAAAATGGCACTGATAGACTTGCTCAATGCTGGGTTGCCACAAACCTTCAATTTGTAAAAAAATTCAATATCTGCAAAGTGAAATAAAGCAAAGCACAATAAGGCACAGTATACATATAGCATATTTAAATATTTGTTACTTATAAAAATTAGAACTTCACCTGGCTGTCTTTTTTGGGGGGGTGGGGTGGGGCAATGAGGGTTAAGTGACTTGCCCACGATCACACAGCTAGTAAATGCCAAGTGTCTGAGGCTGGATTTGAACTTAGGTCCTCCTGAATCCAGGGTTGGTGATTTATCCACTTTGCCACTTAGCTGCCCTGATCCATCTGTCTTGATTGTTTGATTCAATCTAAATGTGCTCTCTCCTAATTAAGGTTATCAGAGTTAACATGGGGTGGTTTCAACCCTGTGCTTACATATATAAGGGGCAATTTTTTTTAAACACTTTTTTTTTTGGTGAGGCCATTGTGGTTAAGTGACTTGCCCAGGGTCACACAGCTAGTGTCAAGTGTCTGAGGCCAGATCTGAACTCAGGTCCTCTTGAATCCAGGGCTGGTGCTCCATCCACTGTGCCACCTAGCTGCCCCTATAAGGGGTGATTTTAGTAGGGAAAGGCTTCCTGTGGTGGCATATGAACTAAGCCTTGAATGAAGCTAGATAGTCTAAGAGCAGAGCTGAAGAAGTACATTTCAGGCAATGACACTGTATGCAAAATATATGCTGAATTTAGAGAACACAAGCAAGTCACTTTGCCTCTGACACAGATTGTGAAAGAAGCCTGGAATGATGGGGTGGAGTCAGACTGTGAAGAGCTCTAAATACTAAACTGAAAAAGAGTTATTTTGTGTGAAGAGACAATAGGGAATCATAAAAGGTTTTTGAGCAGGAGAGCGATATAACAACTAATATTTACATAACCAGGGAGGAGATATAACTGCTTTTACTCCACTCATCTGGACAAATGAAGAAACTGGGATTGACAAGAGATTAAGTGACTTGCCTATTGTCATACCTTATACTTATATTAAGTATCAGAAATTTGAATCCAAATGTTGACTCTTAAGTCTAACAATCTTTTCATGATTATCTCTTTATCCCTTGGGGTCAGTTCTGTTCTTTAGAAGTTATGTGAAGGATTGATTGGAAAGAAAGACTAAAAGCAGAACTATTTTAAACAACCCACTGCAAAAGTGATTAAGGTAGAGTGAACAGAGAGGGATGACTAGGAGAAAGATTAATTCCCTTTAGTTAGTCACTCATTGAACATTTATTGTTCAATCATGTTCAACTCTTCGTGACCCATTTGGGGTTTTCTTGGCAAAGATACTGGAGCAGTTTTCCATTTCCTTTTCCACTTCATTTTACAAATGCGGAAATGGAGGCAAACAGAGTTAAGTGACTTGCTCAGGGTCACACAGGTAGTAAGTGTCTGAAGCCAGATTTGAACTCAGAAAGATGAGTCTTCCTGACTCCGGGTCTGACACTACCCACCTTAATTCCTAGTTGCTCCCAAACATTTATTAAGCTCCTACTATGTGCCAGGTGCACTGTGTTAAGTGTTAGGGATACCAAAAACCCCTACCTTCAAGGACCTGTCAAGCTAATGGGGGAGATAACAATCAAACAAATATGATTAAACAAGTTATATGCAAGATAAATAGGAAGTAATTAAAAGAGGAAAGGCATTAGAATTTTACAGAGGTTGGAAAATACTTTTTATAGAATATGGGATTTTATTTGGTACTTAAAGGAAGGCAGGAGGCAGAGATGAGGAGGGGGGAGCATTATAGGCATGGGGGCCAGCCAGAGATAAGAACCAAAGCCAAGATACAGTGTCTTCACAGTATCACTGGACTGAAGAAGCCTAGAAAGGTAGGAGGGGGCTAGGTTATGAAGGGTTTTGAATGACAAACAGCACTTTGAATTTGATCCTGAAAGTGATAGGGAGCCACTGGAGTTTGTTTGTTTAGGTTGAGGCAATTGGGGTTAAGTGACTTGCCCAGGGTCACACAGGTAGTGCCAAGTATCTGAGGTCGAATTTGAACTCAGGTCCTCCTGAATGCAGGGCCCATGCTCTATCCACTGTGCCACCTAGCTGCCCCAACTCACTGGAGTTTATTGAGTAGGGATGGGAGTGGGAGTAATCAGACCTGCACTTGGGGAAAATTAGTTCTGTGGCTGTATTGGATTGGAATGGGGAGAGATCCGAGGCAGGCTGACCCACCAGCAGGCTATTGCAACAGTCCAGGCCAATGCAATGAGGGCTTGCACTGGAGTGGTGGCTGTCAGAGGAGGAAAGAGATGTTGCTCAGTCTCTTGATTGTAAGAGCACAGGTTCCTCTCTCTCTCCTACATAGTGAAATTGACAGGTCTTGGCAATTCCATTCCACTAAATCCTTCCCTATTGCTCACAAGACTAGCCTCATACAGCCAATTTAGGATTTGAACACACTTCTCCCACCCACTCCAGGGCTCCTTCCACTATACCACAATGTCTTTTTATTGTTGTCTACATCCTGATAGCAACTGGCTTTGCAAATCATTCAACCAGTAAGAGCCTCAGTTTCCTCATCTATAAAATGGGGTTATTGTGAAGATCAAATGAGATAGTGTCGGTTATTGATGTTATCCCCTTGCTCAAGTGATTCTCCAGTCGCTTAAGGTGACTCTAATAGTTGGTTTGACATAAGACCTCTTGAAACTGAAAATAAGAAAGGGTATATAGATCATGTGTTCCTCCCACTCCTACAAGATCACAAACAGTAAAGGAAACAGACCTGGAGACTTACGTGGCAAATAAGAAAGGAAATATGACCTCTTAGTATCTTTGACATAAGCTAGTTGGTGTCATTTCCTTTTCTGGATGGATTTAATGTTTTCATATTAAGCACAATAAACTTTTTCTTACAAAGGAAATACAGTAATATCTGTAACAAGGACACATCAGATAGAATTTCATTCCTAGGACATTTAATACTGGTCTAGATAAGATAATAGAAACAGTATATGGGGAACAGTTCCCATGTGAAGGTATAACTAAATTCTAACAACTCTAATTTATATTTCTACCGACCTTCATCTTTTAATTTTTGTAAATGAGACTGGGTCTCCCAAACTTGCTCAAGAAGGAAGTGCAGCAGTCACTCGGGGACCTGATCCCACTATTGATCAGCACTTTGATCTGCTCATTTCTGAGCTGGGCTGATTTGTCTCTCCTTAGGGAGCCTGGAGACAGCCCTCCTTCCCTCCCTGCTCCCCCACTCTGGACCCCACCCCACCTCCCAACTCCCAGGAGCTCATCATACCAGTGTCAGACTTAGTGTGGACACTGAATCAGCTATATCCTTTCTGCACTTCAGAATTCCTCAAGTATCCTTAAACCTCAGCTGACCTGGTTGCTGGGATTATAAACATGAACCGCTATGCCTGGTCATTTTTTCTGCTTTTAACTCCATCTTGGGCAATGCGATGGTATCTCAGTTTTATTGGTTAGAGAAAAGCATTTCAGTCCTTTAAAAATCACAATATTTTTTTTAAAGTAGAAACTTGACCACTTGGTCAATTGCTTAAAATCTTTTATTGATGTATTTGCTTTTTCCATCACCTTCCAAATCCACAGCTTTTCTGTTCTAAGGAAGCCACACTTTGTAACAAAGTAGAGAGAGAGAGAGAGAGAAGCAATTTAGTAAAATTAACCAACACATTCACTAAGACTGTATGAATGAAAACACTTTTATTAAGAGCTTGATATGTTTCAGGTTCTGGACTAAGCACTGGGCATACAAAAACAGGCAAGCAAAATAGTCCCTGCACTCAAGGAACTAAAATTCTTTTTTTTTTTTTTTTTAGTGAGGCCATTGGGGTTAAGTGACTTGCCCAGGGTCACACAGCTAGTGTTAAGTGTCTCAGGCCGGATTTGAACTCAGGTACTCCTGACTCCAGGGTCGGTGCTCTATCCACTGTGCCACCTAGCCCCCCCCCTTTTTTTTTAAGGAACTAAAATTCTAATGGGGAAGACAGCACATAAAGGGGAGCATGACTTAGAAAGAAAGAAGGGAAACAACCAGGGCAAGCTGGGAAGTATTGTGGCAAAGAAGATAAAAGCTCACCTGACAGTATATACGATATTCTATACCCACAGTCCAGCACTTCTGGAAAGAAGAGAAGTACATTTCCTTTTTTCCCCACTAATTATAACTACATAGCATTCAGTTTCTTTCTTTTGTTCTTCTTTTCCATTTTTATTGCTGTAGTCATTGTGTGAATTGCTTTCTCAGTTCTGCTTGCATCACTTTGCACCATTTCCTGTGTCTTTCAAGACTTTAAGCTTAGCTAATGCCTTCAGCTGAAGTAGTGTTATGTTATTTTAGGCAAAGGCAGTGACCCATAATTTAAGTTGGCCAAAGTCTTTCCAATTCTACTTCTTGGACAGGATCTTCTTCAACATTGCAGAATATTTTCTGCCTTTTCCCCCTTATTCTCAGCAGCAGATGGCAGTACAGAGCAAAGGATACTTTGTCCATTCATGCTTTTCAGAAGTAGTGGAAGGAAAACTTCAGCCTCTCTTTGGCTAGTTAAATCTGCCTGGCAACAAGTGACAGTGGAGAAAGAATTAGAGCCTCCCTAAAGTAAATTCTTTTACCTCAATATCATCTCGAATTATCAGCTTGGCAAGAGATCTCAACTTACCTAATGGTAAATAATTCTCATTTTCTATCATGAAGCCATAATCAGGTAATATATATCTGTCCCATAATCATAAAACAGCTCTGGTTTTCATATTTTCCCCATTATTCATCTCAGAATTCTCCTTTTTTTATGTACACATGAATCTTTGAAGTACAAAGCACTGAAGCAGCCTTTGTCCTCTATTCACTCCCAAGTTCTATAGCTTGTCACATGCAAATAAGCAACTGTTAGCCTGAGACACTGAGGCAAACTTAGCTGAGCAGTCACTCTCCAAAATACAGAAACAGACATGCCCCAGACAAGTGAATTTCACAGCTCCACCAACATCATGATAAAGTTGTTGTTTTTTGTTTTTTGTTTTTTAGTGAGGCAATTGGGGTTAAGTGACTTGCCCAGGGTCACACAGCTAGTAAGTGTTAAGTATCTGAGGCCGGATTTGAACTCAGGTACTCCTGACTCCAGGGCCGGTGCTCTATCCACTGCACCACCTAGCTGCCCCAAGTGATGAAGTTTTAATGATTTATAGTATATATAGCAAACTATAATAAAGTAAGACATGGCATTTTGTAGACATAGTAAGAAGTATCTAAAATATTAATATAATAATAATTACAGTAATAATAAAAGTATTTAGGTCCTAAGGTTGGGATGGAGGTTAGAATGATAGTCACTTTTCTTTCTTTCAATTAAAAAAAATTAATACCTACTATTTACAAGGTGATGTGCGATGCATTGGGGGATAGAATGATTTTTTCAAAAGTCTGAACTCTAGGAATTTACATTCTGGTAGGGGAGATAATACAAATAGTGTAGTAGTAGTCATTAAGGACTGTTTTGCTTTGGAGAGTCACAGGGGTGGTGAGTGGAACCATAGGGAAATTGGCTTGATGTGTAGCTTCTGCTAGCTATGGCAGTATTGGTTTGATTATAGTTTCAGAGCTGGTAGGGTGGTGGTAGTCATTTAGTAATAGAGCATATGGTAAGCTTCAGTCATCCAAGGGGTACATCAGTAAACAGGGTAGATGTTAATAAAATGGCTGGAATGGAATGTGACGCATGGTTGGAGCTAGCTTTAGCATAATTCCAAACTTTTCTCCAGGGTGGTTGGACCAATTCATAGCTCCACTAATAGTGGATTCCAGTGTACTATTGTCCTATTATTGTGACTCCAGTAGACCCCTAGTTGTCATATATTTTTTCTGATACTTCAACTATTAACCCAAGTTTTATAGTATAATGGTTTGGAGTTCAAAAGGAGAGTAAATTAAGACTGTTTACAGGATTAATGAAAAGCCTAAAGAAGAATCCTCACTGGTATCTTTTGATCCCAGGCTGGGCTTGTTTCTTCCATACCAAGTCCAGGTGATGGAGCCTATGCCAAGACTCAGACAGAGAGAAAATAAAAATATCTATTTTCAGGGAACGGGAAGAGAGCATGATCACTAGGTCTTGTAACTTGAGGTGTTGGGACTGAATTCAAACTGGCCATAACATAGTAGGATTGATGTGATACAGTACCACTCAGATATTCAAAAGTCAAACTCTGGGGAGTGAGTGATCTCTCTGAATTTCTCAAATGGGCAAAGAAGGTGAAAGGGGTTAATAAGAATACCTGCCCCAGGGGGCGGCTAGGTGGTGAAGTGGATAAAGCATCGGCCCTGGATTCAGGAGTACCTGAGTTCAAATCAGACACTTGACACTTACTAGCTGTGTGACCCTGGGCAAGTCACTCAACCCCCATTGCCCCGCAAAAACCCCAAACTCCCCCCCCCGCCCCAAAAAAGAATACCTGCCCTGTATCCCAAAGAGATCATAAAAAGGGAAAAGGACCTACATGTACAAAAATATTTATAGCAGCTTTCTTTGTGGTGGCAAAGAATTGGAAATCGAGAGAATGCCCATCAATTGGGGAATGGCTAAACAAGTTGTGGTATGTGAATAGTAATGGAACACTATTGTACTGTAAGAAATGATGAGCAGGCAGATTTCAGAAAAACCTGGAAAGACTTAAGTGAACTGATGCTGAGTAAAGTGAGCAGAACCAGGAGAACATTGTATACAGTAACAGTAACATTGTATGATGATCAACTTAGCTCTTCTCAACAATACAATGATCAAAGAACTCATGATGAAAAATGCTCTTCACATCCAGAAAAAAGAACTGTGGATTCTGAATGCAGATTGAACCATACAGTTTCTACTTTTGTTGTTGTTGTTGTTTTTTCTTTTTTGAGGTTTTCCCCTTGAGTTTTGTTTCTTTTTTCACAACACGACTAATGCAGAAATATGTTTAATGTGATTACATATATATATAACCTATATCAGATTGCTTTCTATCTTGAGGAAGAGGGAGGGAAGTGAGGGAGGGAGAAAAATTTGGAACTAAAAATCTTATGAAAACATGTTGAAAACCTTCTTTACATGTAACTGAAAGATAATAAAATACTTTTATGATAAAAAAATAAGAATACCTGCCCTTCTTTATTCGTTATTCTGTTCTGTAGTTTGGAGAGTACTCTCATTTTATTCTCAGCAGCACTTTTGTATAATATTAATAAACATTTTTAAAGTGTCTACTATGTGCTGGGCACTGTTAAGCATTGTGGATGCAAAAAGAAGGCAAAAGACAGTCCTTGCTCTCAAGGAGCTCAGTGAAAGAGTCATGCAACATTTTCCATTAGCTCTAGCTAGGTACCAAGTTCATGTAGAAGAAGTTAGGTGGTGAACTGGACAGAGCATTGACCTTGGAGTCAGGAAGACTTAAGTTATTGCTTCAGATACTTAGTAGCTGTGTGACCATGGTCAAATCAATTCACTCTGTTTGCCTGAGTTACCTTCTCTGTAAAGTGGGGATAATAATAGAATCTACCTCCCAGGGTTGTTGTGAGGATCAAATGAGATACTTTTAAATTTATTAGCACAGTGCCTGGCACATAGTAGATGCTTAATATACATGCTCATTCTATCTATTCATGTTGACCAAGGTCAGTACTCTCACTGCTCAAATAGGCAGAATAAAGTGTTGTCACTGGCCACTCTTGTTTTCATTTTATTTTTATTTTAAATTCTGAACCTATCAAATACAAATGATCATTTCTGTATATATTAGGACACAAAGGGGCAGGGACTGAAACATGAAACTATGAATTTCCATTATGTAGAGTTTGTTTCCTTTTTAAAGTATGTAATAAATTCAACATGTAACTTTTGTTATTCTTACAATTTTTATTTTGAATTAAACCAAATAGGATGGATATTTGCATATAAATAGAAATATGTGTATATATATATATATATATATATAAAATTGCAAGTCTCTTATAAACAGTCTGTTTTTCTTTTTTAAGTATATAATAGGATCAAGCTGCAGCCTTCAATGCTATTCTGCTTTCCTGGAATTACTTCTGGTCTTCCTCTGTTTTCTTCTCTGTGGGAGTTCTCTTCTCTTTTAGGGGTCATGGGGACCTCATTCTATCCCTCCTTTCCTTCCCAACAAATTCCCTCCCCAAATGGGAAAAAAAGAAAAGCAAAACCATTGAATATGCACACTCAACCAAAGCAAATTCCCACATTTGCTGTGTCCAAAAATGCTTGGCCCTTTCTGCATATTAAGTCCATAATCTCTCTCTCTCTCTCTCTCTCTTTTTTTTTTTGGTGGGGCAATGAGGGTTAAGTGACTTGCCCAGGGTCACACAGTTAGTGTCAAGTGTCTGAGGCGGGATTTGAATTCAGGTCCTGAATCCAGGGCCTATGCTTTATCTACACTGTGCCACCTAGCTGCCCCCCACCCCCACCCCCAAATCATGTCTTTCTCAGGAGTTGAGTATTATGGTTTGTCATTTCACTGATTAGGGTTCTTAAAGTCTTTCAAGGTTATTTTTCTTTAAAATGTAGTTATTGTATAATGAGGGCTGGGCAGTTTCTGTGCTAAGTGAACCCACTTCTGGAAGTACCTAATGATGTGGACTCTCCTAGGGGATTCATTAGGAGCATGCCAAGGTATTCCCTGACTGTTTCTGGTCTACATGTTGAAGAAACTGACTTTTTATTGGCTACTGAGCTAGAACTGGTTGTGCATTCAAAAGATGCTAACTGGCCAAAACAAACCTGTTTCCCTGTTCACTCAAACTTGACTGGTTTTCCTTCGTTTTACATGAGGCCCACAGAACATTTCCAAGATCCCTCAGGCTATTGAAACTCTCCCTTATGTAGTCATTCCAATTGTTCAAGGGCTTTTTTGCGCTTAGCCTAAGCCTGATGATTGATTATTTGAAACAAGTTCTCACCTGGTTATGGAGTCAGGCTGCAGCATTTTATCACTTGCGTTTAAGTGGGGTGAGGTGACTGGACTTATTCACTCAACCTCCACCCTTCTATTGGAAACTTGGTAACACCCTGTGGGGCCTTTATTACATAAAGCCAGGTTTGGGGTGGGGAAGGGGGGAGGGGGGAAGCAGACTGACAGACTAACAAATGAGAGATTTGGCTAAGTGCCTTTTTGAATGCACACTCAGTTCTAACTCAGTAGTAGCCAATAAAAAGTCTCCACCACATTGTTAGCAGACTGGAAATAGTTATAGAATACTATTCTCCATTTCTATTCCAAAATGGAGAACAAGTCTCCTTCCATTCCATGCCATCAGGAACTTCTAGAAGTAGGCCCTCATTGGCCAACCCTTCATTACATGCAGTTATGCTCAGTTCACCCTTCATTGGTTCATACAAGTCTTCCCAGGGTTCCCTGAAATTCTCCCTTTTGTCATTTCTTTCAGCACAAAGTATTTCATCATATTCCTACACTATAATGGGTTCAGTTAGTCCCCAATTTACAGGCACCAGGTTTATTTCCAGTTCTTTGCCACCACAGATAGTTAACTATAGATATTTTTGTACATATGGGTCCTTTTCCTTTTTCTTTGGTCTTCTTGGGGAGTTTAGTGACTTGGGGGCTCAGCTCTTTAAACTTTTTTGTAGAGAAGCTGGACCCGGCCACTGTTTTGTCTAACTCTCCTAAAGATAGACTCTTATGGGGCAGCTAGGTGGCACAGTGGATAGAGCACCATCCCTGGAGTCAGGAGGACCTGAGTTCAAATCTGGCCTCAGACACTTAACACTTACTGGCTGTGTGACCCTGGGCAAGTCACTTAACCCCAATTGCCTCACCAAAAAAAAAAAAAAAAAGATAGACTCTTTAGTTCACTCTAATCCTTTTTAACCATCAGACAGAACTGTTTTAGTGGCTCCTAAATCAAGTATTAGGGAATGTGTTTTCTTTCTCTTTTTCTTTACCTAAGTGCAGTTCAGAGGCAGCCAATGGAAACGTTGTGTAGCTAAAGCAGGTAGCTTTCATCACTTCACAATAATGGAATTGGTTACTCTCTAAGTCAGGACAAGGGGCTGAACAGGTTGTTTGGAACTCTCCCCAGAAAGGGTTTCAGTTGTGACAACCACCAGTGTTAGCTTCTAGTTTTAACACGGCCTAGATGAATACCTCTGTTCTCAAGATCTGTCATTTCAACAAGCTTTTTTTTTTTTTTAGTGAGGCAATTGGGGTTAAGTGACTTGCCCAGGGTCACACAGCTAGTGAGTGTTAAGTGTCTGAGGCCAGATTTGAACTCAGGTACTCCTGACTCCAGGGCCGGTGCTCTATCCACTGCGCCATCTAGCTGCCCCGCAACAAGCTTTTCTGAAGTACCTACTATGCACAAAGCACTATGCTAGTTGTTAGGGAATACAGAAACCCAAAAAAAGGACCTTTCAGCCAAACAATATTTGTTATATATAGCAATAAGAGGGGAAAATTTAGATTTAGAAGCTGTCTATTCTAGTTCAACCCCTTCCACTGTTATTCTGTAGATGGCAAAAGTGAGGTCCACAGAGATGAAGGGACTTTTCTAAAGTCATCCCATAAGTAACTAAGTAGCAAAGGCCTAATTTGAGGCTGGCCCTACTGATTTCACATCTTTGACTCTTTCCACTAGACCAGAGGTTCTTCACCTGAAGGTCCAAGAAGTTTGATAGATAGATAGATAGATAGATAGATAGATATGTACACACATACACATGTGTTTATGTATATATACATATAACACATACACACAATATACATATATATACATATATGTATATAATTAGTTTCTTTTATAATTCTATGTATTTTTTTATCCATTTAAAAAATTCTTCTGAGAAAGGATCCATAAGCTTTATTAGACTGCCAAAGGGGTCCCATGATGTAAATAAAACAAACAAAAGTGAAGAACTCCTGCTCTAGACCATATTGCTTTTTTTCCTGAGATTACAGTTCTCTTTATCCAGGACCAGTGCTGTAACCCAAGGCAGGAGGATTATAATTTATTGTACTGGAGGGGGCAGCTAGGTGGCGCAGTGGATAAAGCACCGGCCCTGGATTCCGGAGTACCTGAGTTCAAATCCAGCCTCAGACACTTGACTCTTACTAGCTGTGTGACCCTGGACAAGTCACTTAAGCCCCATTGCCCTGCAAAAAACCAAAACAACAACAACAAAAAAACACAAATAATTTATTGTACTGGAAATATAGGATAAGTCAAGAGAACAAAAGAATGTGTGAATGGGAAGATGACTCTGACTTAACAAGGAGTCAAAACCAGGGACCCAATCTGGTTGAGAAGAGCTAGTTGGGAGGTCTTGACAGTTGTTTCAAAGGTCCTCTTTTTGGTCTGTGTGTCAGAGGCCAGGACTGTCAGCCTGAATAACATCAGAGCTGAAAATGTGTCAACCAGCCCCAGCAAACGCCTTCTAATTAATAAAGCTGTGATTTCCTGTAGGAAGCAGCAACTGCCACAGGAAGCAGATGGCATTATGGAAGTGGGAAGCAGCAAGGAGAGTGCTAGACTCTTATCTAGGGTGGATGCTAAACTGAGGGCAGTGGTGGAGGGCACAGATTCAGGATGTAGAGGAGCAGACTTGGATCTTGCTCTTCAACAGTACTTTGTCATGTAGTCTGTCTAGGTTCTGAAAGATGGTTGGGACTTAGTAGAGGGGATGGCTGTTGGATTCTCTAGTCCCCTGAGTTACATCCCCATTTGAGTGGGGGGGGGGTCCTCAATTTTTTTCTGTCTTTCTTTCCTTCCTTCCTTCCTTTTCAAGGGGCAATGAGGGTTAAGTGACTTGCCCAGGGTCACACAGCTAGTAAGTGTCAAGTGTCTGAGGCCGGATTTGAACTTGGGTCCTCCTGAATCCAGGGCTGGTGCTTTATCCATTGTACCACCTATCAAGCCAAGGGTCTCAATTTCACTATAACTATGGAACAATTATAACAGTCTCTGGGAAAAAATGGGACTCATCAAAGGGACTTTCTTTTTCTTTACTCACTAGACTGAAGAAGCTTAGATAATAATAATTTTTAAAAATTTGCTGTGTATAATCATCTGTACCTTATTAGTTAGGTACTGGCAAAGAAATTGAAGTTACCTGGATAAGATCAAGGAAGGAGCCAAAATCAAAAGTTCCCAGGGTGTGGCTATGAGCCATAGATTATGATTTTATTATCGATAAGCTTCCCAGATTCAACCTGACTCACTTGTTATTTAATGGATTCATGGGTAATACATTTCTTCCGTAGACTAAATAAATAGTATGTCTCATAGACATATGTATTAGGTAAAAAGAATGAAGTAGCTAGGTGATAGATCTGGAGTCAAGAAGACCTGAGTTCACATCCTCCTTTAGATACTTAATGTGTGAACTGCTGCCTGCCTCAGTTTTCTCATCTTTAAAGTGGGAATAATAATAGCATCTACCCCCTAGTTGTGAGATTAAAATGAGATAATATTTATAAAGCACTTTGCAAACTTCAAAGTGTTATATAAATACTGTTATTATTGTTATTGTGCTTAATAAAATAGAAATTCATGTAAAAGAATTACCAAACACAGTGTAGTTTCTGCTGTGTGTTTTCTCATTCCCACTAACTCAAAGTACTAGCAGTATTAGTTAGTTGCTCAATGGTCAATACGCTTTTACTAGGAGATTATGCTGTGCCAGACATTGGGCTAAGATTGGGTGATACAAAAAAAAAAAAAAGGCCAAAAACAAGATCCCTAAGAGCAAGCAGCCTGTGGTTACTTACTGACCAGAACACAGGCCAGGTGAGCTGAGAACATGCCTCTCCTTAAATCTTACCCCCTGGGACTCTCTGAAGCTTGGGAAAGTGCATCCAGGAAGCAGTACCCCACTTTAAGAAGGAGTCAAAAGCCAAGAAATAGGCAAGATAAGCAGGCAGAAAAAGGTATGAACCATAGAAAGTTTCTTTGGTGACAAGGAAGATCGAGGTTCACGCTCAGAAGAGGATAGCAATGTCAGGGTTCCTATATCCAAAGCTTCCAAGAAAAATATGAATCAGTCTCAAGTCATAGAAGAGGAAAAATAAATGAGAGTGATGCAGGAAAGTCATGAAAGAAAAAGTCAACAGTTTGAAAAGCCAAATGGAAAAGCTCTCTGAAGAAAATAGTTGCCTAAGAATTAGGATTGAACAAATGGAAGCTAGTGACTTTATGAGAAACCAAGACACAATAAAGCATATCCAAATGAATAAAAAAATAGAGAGCAATGTGAAATACCTTGTTGGAAAAACAGCTGACCTATAAAATAGAACTAGGAGAGATAATTTGAAAATTATTGGACTACCTAAAAACCATGATCAAAACAAGAGCTTAGACATCATCTTCCAAGAGACTGTCAGGGAAAATTGCCCTGATATTCTAGAAACAGAAGGTAAAATAGAAATTGAAAAAATCCATTGATCACCTCATGAAAGAGATCCCAAAATAAAAACTTCCAGGAAAAGTAAATTCCAGAGCCCCCAGGTCAAGAAGAAAATATTGCAGGCAGGCAGAAAGAAAAAACAAGATCCCTACTCCAAGAACTTCACATTCCAATGCAGGAAATAACATGTAAATAGCTATATACATTACAAGTAATGATTGTAGGGGCAGCTAGGTGGCACAGTGGATAAAGCACCTGCCCTGGATTCAGGAGGGCCTGAGTTCAAATCCAGCCACAAACACTTGACACATACTAGCTGTGTGACCCTGGGCAAGTCACTTAACCCTCATTACCCCACCCCCCAAAAAATAAACAAGTAATGATTGTAGCACAACTACAATCATTTGAGTGTCTTAAGCTTTTTATATTTGTTTAACTGCAAAATATTGGGAACCATGGATCTAGTCCAAGTGCCCCCTTTGACAGATGAGAAAACTGAGGTGATGTAGTTACTACCTCAAAAAGTTAGTAAGAGGGTTAAGATTTGAGCATAGGTCTCCTAACTACAGTCAAAAAATCTTTCCACCACACCACATTGCCATTCTTAGGGAATAAAGCTCCTTTATAAAGAAGCTGGGCTTGGGGGAAAAAAAAGGCAAAATATTCATTAATCATGTGAAGGCGTGTTGGTATGTATCATGTGGCTCAAAAGCAATGCTCTTTCCCTGCCCCCCACTAAGCTGCCTCTATGGGTGAGGAAGACAAAAATACCTCCTGACGGAGCTTCTATTTATGAAATGGCCTTAAAGCTAAACAGGGCTGACCCTTTGCAAAACTGTGAAGTGAGCCAACCTCCTCCCCATCTTCCCTTTCTCTTTTCTCTACCCTCTCTTTCCTTCACTCCCCCTTTTCCCCCTCTCCTCCTTTTCTCCTCCTTCTGTCCTCTTCTCCTCTCTTCTTCTTTCCTTTACTCTCCCCTCTCCTGTTCCTTCCCTTCCTCTCCTATTCCTTCCCTGCCCCATCTTTTTCCTCTCCTCCTTCCTTCCTCCTCCTCTCTTCTTCCCTTCTCTCCCCTCTCCTCTTCCCTTTACTCTCTCCTCTCCTGTTCTTTCCTTTTCTTCTCCTTCCCTCCTCTCAATTCCTTCCCTCCCCTTTCTTTCTCCCTCACCTCCTTTCCTCTTTCGCTTCTCCTCTTTTCTCTTCCTCTCCTGTCTTTCATTTCCTGCCCTCCACTTTCCATACTCCCTCCCCCAGCTATTCATATCAATTACTGCCCCACACTACTGGAAACACCTATTCTCTTGTTTTATAACTCTGCTTTTGATAGGACAAGCAATCGCATTGAGTTATTTACACTTGCTGATGAACTGATGACATTTGAGTAGGAATGAGTTTCATTCAAGTGAACAGTTCGCATGAATGGAAGGCTTTACTCCTTTTCTAGCCAAAGAGACTTTGGGCATCCGTATCCAGGTAGAGGGAGGTTTTGAGGGAGTGAGGGGGACCTCACTATAAAGTTGGATCCAAGGTGGGGTGATGAGTAGGAAGGAGTAATGCTTTCATTTACACAGAACAAGCTGTGGGCTGGCCTAGCTCCAGCTGCTGAGCTAAGAAGGTTCCATCACTGGCTTATTGAAGGATCCAAAGCCTACCCCAACATAGCACCCCTTCAACCATGCAAGTACCCTCCCTTTATACCTAGCAGCTGGTGCTGTAGTGGATAGAGCACTGGCCTGGGAGCCTGAAAACCCGAGTTCTATCCTGCCTCAGATACTTACTAGCTGTGTGGCACAGGCAACTCACCTAATTTCTGTGTGCCTCAGTTTCCTCAGCTGTAAAATGGTGATAAGGGGGGCAGCTAGGTGGAGCAGTGGATAAAGCACCGGCCCTGGATTCAGGAGTTCCTGAGTTCAAATCCGGCCTCAGACACTTGACACTTACTGGCTGTGTGACCCTGGGCAAGTCACTTAACCCCCATTGCCCCGCAAAAAAAAAAAAAATGGTGATAAGGATAGCACCTATCTTGCAGGGTTGTTGTGAGGATCATATAAGATACTATCTGTAAAAATGCTTAGCACAGTGCCAGACACAAAGTAGGCCCCATATAAGGGCTTATTATCTTCCCTTCCCCGACTTTCCCATTGTGTGATCCTTGAACTTAACTTTCCCCTACCCCTACAACTAGTTTTAGCATCATAGATTTAAAGGTGGGTGGAACTTTGGAGGTCATCTTGTTCAACTGTCTTATTTAACAAATCTGAAAACTGGGGCCCAAAGGTTGGAAGTGGTTTGCTGAAGATCATATGGGTAGTGTAGTGACTTATGGGGATGGAACTTTGCATCCCTGTTTCCAATCCAGCATTCTTTTCCAATTATCACACCGCAACTGCCTCTAGGCTTTCAGAAGCTCATTATATTTTTCCTGGCCCATCTGTTATTATTTTAAGTAGTATTTCACTGTGTTTTTGTACCCTAACCCCTCTTTTCAGAAATTCTAGAATAAAATCTTATGCCTTTTATATTGTTAGACAATGCATCCTCTATATTAATAGAGATATTTTTGTAAATATCTCTCCCAGCATTATCACTCCAAGAGATTCTTTGGAGTTTGGAACTAAAATATACCAGTATTGGTAGCCGCTTCCTGGTATACCATTTGTAAATGAGTAGCCCACACTTAACATGGGTTGCCCTCCCCAGATAGAATGTAAGTTCCTTGAGGTCAGGGACTACCTTTGTATTCAGTCCCTGTACCTAGCACATGGCTGGGTACCAAGGGACTAATAAATGTTTGTTATCTTGATGATTGACTGGGCAGCACAGTGATGCCATGTCCTTTGTGACCAGCAGCATGCCACTTGTCTGTTGTCACTGCTCACATTAGGGTGCTGCCCCTTGCATACATTAGGCTGCTGCTTCTACTGCTACTATACTTAAGGTTGTAGATAGAAAGGAGGAAAAACCCACCAAGAAACTCAAAGCAATTTGCTGAGTGGTGCCAGGTTGTGTCATGTTCTTCACTGTCCATCCAGTTCCTTTTGACAACAGCAGAATCTTTGGATGGAATTGTTGTAGCACATAGGACTTTAGTTTAGAATCCTGACATTTTATTTTATTTTTGTTTTTTTTTCCTTTTTTGGAATCCTGATATTTTAAAAGGTAACACAAAGGAAATCATTGTGCAAAACCCTCACTGCACAGTTGTTTCTGAAAAACTTTAAAACCCATGAGACTACTTTCAAAATAAAAGAAAAATTAGGATATTGGGACAAGGGGCTGTTCTAGTTCAGAAGGATCAGATAAAGAAATAGCTGGCGTAAGGTCAATTAAAACTTACTCTAAAGTTATACACAGATATGTTTTACTAAGATCCATTAAGGATTAATTCAAGTCAACTAACATTTCTAAAGTGCCTACTATGTGCCAAGCACTGTCCTAGGTGCTAAATTTATAAAGATAAGAAACAGCAAAGTTTCTGCTGACTAGGAGATTACAATCTAAGAGTGGATGGAAGAGACATAAACATACAGATATGAGGTAGACTGTGAGAAGGGCCTCCAGATAAATGCTCTAAAAATCTGAGAAGGGAGTCTTACAGTAAAAGTAGTTTAATAGCCAGAGAGGTGGAGGGAATATGTTTCTGGCATTTGAGATAGCCATGAGGATACACAGAGACAGAAGAAGTCAGGATAAAGTTAGAGAGAACAGTGAATAACAGAATTTGGCAGGAATGTAGAGTCCCTGAAGAGGAGTCCTGTGAAATTAGATGGGGAAGGTAGATTAGAGACACACTGAGAAACATCTTAAGTGCAAGGCTAAGGAGTTTGTATTTTATCTTAGAGCAAATAGAGAGCCTGGGAAGTTTCTTGGATACAGGTGACTTGTGCAATGGGAAGATGATTTTGGTTGCTGAAGGAAGGCTAGACTTAGAGATAAGAGAGCCTGGAGCCAGGGAAACCATTTGAGAAGCTATTCCAGTCATCCAGTAATGAGAGACTGGACCAGGGTGATAGCAATGCGAATAGAGAAGAGGGTAGTAGACATGTGTGACAAAGCCCAAAGCAGAACAGATAGGACTTGGGGACTAATTTGATAGAGAAGATGAGGAGCAGAGTAAAAAATGATTGACATTTGAGCATGGGGTACTAGGAACATTGTGCCATCAACAGAAATAGGGAAGTGGAGAGGAGGCTTAGATTTTGGAGAAGGTTTTAAAATTCAGTTTTAGGTATGTTGATTTTGAGTGACTATCCAGGTAGAGGCAGCAGGCTGTTAGAAATGGGAAACTGGGGGCAGCTAGGTGGCACAGTGGATAAAGCACCAGCCCTGGATTCAAGAGGACCTGAGTTCAAATGTGACCTCAGACACTTGACACTTACTAGCTGTGTGACCCTGGGCAAGTCACTTAATCCTCATTGCTCTGCCCAAAAAATAAAGGAAGGAAGGAAGGAAGGAAGGAAGGAAAGAAAGAAAGAAAGAAAGAAAGAAAGAAAGAAAGAAAGAAAGAAAGAAAGAAAGAAAGAAAGAAAGAAAGAAAGAAAGAAAGAAAGAAAGAAAGAGGAAATTAGAGTTCAGGGAATAAATTTGTTTGGATATGTAAATTTGGGAAGTGATCATTGGAGTTATGGGAGAGGATGAGACTGCTAAGGGAAAGGATGTAGAGAGAAAGAAGGTGGTGAAGGGCACACCTTTGGGGGAAGCCAGGAAGGCAGATAGTAAACTGGAGGAAGATGAATCAGAGAAGGTGATGGAACAAGCAATTTAGGTGTTGTGGTGGATAAGGTCCTAGACTCTGAGTCAGAAAAGCCTGGATTCAAATCCTGCCTCAGACACTTATTAGTTGTGTGTCCCTGGACAAGTTACTTAACCTCTTTCAGCCTCAGTTTCCTCATCTATAACACGGAGATAACATCAGCTACCTTTCACAGCTGTTGTGAGGATAAGATGAAATAACATGTAAAAGGCTTTCCAACCTGAAAGTGGTTAGACAACTAGGAGTATCAGGAGGCTGTGCTATCATGGAAGCTAAGGTAAGATGACAAGAAATTTATAGTGGATAAGTCAGCATGATTTTCCAAACCACAAAACCCACAAAATCTCAGAGTTGGAAGGGAATTCAAAGAGGGGAAAATCCATTAGCCTAGTTCCTTCATTTGGTCTTCATATAACATCAGTTCACCTGTCTGTCATCTTGGACACATTCCTCTGGATACCCTCCAGTTTATTAACATCCTCTCTCAAATGTGACATCCAGAACTGAACACAGTTGTCCAGATCTGGTCTGACCAATACAGTGTCATTATCACTTCCCTAATCCTGGATACTATGTATGCCTCTCTTTTGGGTGTGTGTGTGTGAGGCAATTGGGGTTAAGTGACTTGCCCAGGGTCACGCAGCTAGTAAGTGTTAAGTGTCTGAAGCTGGATTTGAACTCAAGTCCTCCTGAATCCAGGGTCGGTGCTCTATCGACTGTGCCATCTAGCTGCCCCATGTATGCCTTTCTTAATGGATACTGTGATGGTTTTAGGGGTTTTATTTTGGCTGTTACATCACTCTATTAATTATTAATTCATATTGACTTCTATTTCCAACTGACTGCTATCTAGACATGCTTCCCTCATTTTGGACTTCTAAAGTTAATTTTTTAAACCAAATGTGAAACTTTTACATTACTCTCCAATTTACCCTCTACAAACTGTCAAAACAATACTATGAATACAAATAGCTTACCATGTCACCACCCCACCCCAAAAAGTCCCAGTGTCTACCTATTGCCTCTAGGATCAAATATAAACTCTGATTTGGTATTTAAAACATTTAACAATCTGGGTCCAACCTACACTTCTAGACTTGTTATATATTATTCCCTTTGAGTGTTCTATGTTCCAGCTCAGCTGGCTCACTTACCACTGGTAATTTGCCCAGGCTGTCCCCACCATGTCTGGAATCCACTTCCATCCTGGGGTTTTGGAGCATGTTCAGACCACCTAAGATGGCATCACCCTTGTGGAAAGCACTACTTCTAGGAGAATGGAGGGCTGTATCAAGAGTGAGCATTTTGTGCCCAACTACCCAATGGTTTGGGAGAGGCCTTTTTCCATTGGCTGTGTAGCCAGAACAGAATGTTTTAAGAACAGCCTGACACAGCACCTGAAGGATTATTTGGGGCATTTATGCCTGTAGGTCAAGGAATCTTTCGCTGGTACCATGGAGTAAGTTGTGGGGAAAGGCTGGGGAAAAGGAGGCTTCCTTCCTCTCTCCCACCCTGCCCCCACTTTAGGCCACATGTTTCCAAGAAATGAGCCTAAGTATTTGGCATTTTTGTTCATTCTTTTCCATTCTAGTTTCAGGGAGCAGAATCTCGGATTGGACCCAGAAGCATCAGCCATGGGGATCCAGGAATCCAAAAATCCAGGCCAGGTGTTGCAAACAGCTCAGCAGAAGCAAGCCCTGAGGAGCAAGGGTCTGGGGATGCTAGCCAGCCCAGCTGGGTTTTGGACTTGAACTTGCTGGTGGGACTAATACTATGTAGGAATTGAGCTAAACGTGAGCCTAATCCCTCTCTGCACTGAGGCCAAAGTAGTATGGAGTGGGAGGAGGGGGTAGGGGAAGGAAATTAAAGCCAAGGTGTTGGGGGAAAATGTTTGTTCTTGTTGTAGCTTTGAGATAAATCCTTCTGTAAAAGCTAACTTGATGTTAAAATGGTTAAATAGGACTTTGGGTGCTGGCCATTGGGCCCCCAAATGGGAGGAACTAAACTGGTGAGGGTTTGAGCCAATGGCTAAGACTCTCCAACCCACCCCAGGGTACTGGAGAACCCTGTGGTGGGTGCAATGTAAAAGGATGATTGGTCCTGAAAGAGTGAACCCAGTCTTACAGGCTACATTAGAATTCTTTCATTGTCATTGCTAGAGTCATTTCAGTCTCATCAGGCTTTTGTGACCCATTTGGGGTTTTCTTGGCAACGATACTGGAATGGTTTGCCATTTCCTTATGCAGCTCATTTTACAGATGAGGAAACTGAGGGAAACAGAGTTAAATGACTTGTCCAGGATCACACAGCTAGCTTCTGAGGCCAAATTTAAATTCAGATCTTCCTGATTCCAGGCTTGGTGTTTTATTTTCTTCACCACCTAGTTGCCTTTAGAATTCTTAGTTTCCTTCAAAACTCCCAAAAGCCCATCTTCGCTGGGAATTCTTTCCTAATCCCTTCAATGACTCCCCTCATCACAGAAATTACTTTGTACAGTATTAAATTTGTGTATTTTGTAATTATTTGCTGTTTTTCTTACTCCCAGTCACCTCCCACTACACAAATTCCTTGAATTCAAGGGCTATTTTCTTTGCTGTGTTCTGTTCCCAGAACCTATGGCAGTGCCTGGCACACTGTAGGTAATTAGCAAATGCTTGTTGATTAAGTTGCCCTCAGATCTCATCTTCTGTGCCTTGATAGATCAGTGCTCAGCCTTGGGAGGACAAGCAGAGAAGGTATTGCAGTCGGGTGACCTAGGGTTAGTGATCAGCAAGGTGGGAACAGCAAAAAGATAAAGGGGAAAAGGATTGTAAAGGCCAAGGTGGTGAAGCCAGAACTGGGTGATCAAATAGGAAGAGAAGGATAAAAGCTGGAGTGTCTCCTGCTTGTTGGGTAGACACAGAGAAGAGTCACACAGTATGTGCAGGTATGGATGGGATGCCATCTGCTTCATTGGCGAGAACTCTGACATAGGATCACAAATATATTTGAATATTTCAGAGTACATATACAAAGAGAACGAAGTGGAAATTCAGGAAGGGGTTGGACTAGACATCTCAAAGATACCTCCCAACCCTAAATTCCATGTGTTTTTTTTAAAAGAAGTTATAGGTTTTTACATTTAGTTATTTTATTTTTGTTTTTTCCTCAATTACATGTAAATAAAAATTTTAACATTCTTTTTTTCTTTGACTCAAAAGCAGCTTTCTATACATCTCATCTGTCATATAGGAAATTGTACTGAGGACACACCTACTACTAGTACTACTACAAGTAGAACACATGAACCAGACCCTAAAAAGAACCCTTACTAAGATCTGTACAGAAGCAAAATTAGACTAGGTCCAGGCACTCCCCATTGCTCTGACTCAAATATGGATGGCACCTTGGCCTAAACTAGGTTTAAGCCCTTTTGAACTCCTGTATGGCTGACCATTTCTTAAAATGGATCCTCTTATGCCATCACCAGCTTTTCCAGGCAGCTGGGGTCTGTGTATCAGGCCATCTGAGAATATGCAGACCAAATACTACCTAAGCCTCTGACTCGGGATGACATGGGTAACCAACACCTGGCCCAACCAGGAGACTTAGTTTTTCTAGAAGTCTGGGACACAGGTGGGGCCTCAAACCAGTTAACCTCACCCCACCCCCATCCCTGGGAGGGCCCTTATCCGGTAATCCTGTCTACCTCTACAGCCGGAAAACTGGAGGGGCAGCACTCCTGGACTCATTTCTCCCAGATCAAACCTTTTGTCCCTATAGTACCTGATACAGAAGACACTGCTGAATATTCATGTGAACCAGTAGAAGGCCTGAAGTTTCTGTTTGAGAAAAAGAGCTGATTCTGGTGAAGGTCTGTGACTGGTCTGATACCTTTTCCTCACTATCCTTCCTTTAATATGAATCATAATGTATTACCCTGTCCCCTCCATTATGTTACTCCCCTTACTTATGCTCTTTGCCTTTTTGCCCTCCTATCCTTCCTCTCTAATTAGCCCTGGCACCTGGCAAGATAATGCAATAGTCCAACTAGGTGATACAGTTGCCAGGGCTGGACCATCAGATTGCACCATAGTTCATGGTGGTAATTTCTCCACTTCTATGCTTCCTCCCTTCATATCTCCTTGTTATGCAACCCCTCCTATATCTGCAACACCACTGTGGGTGACCTTTAAGGGTATTTCATGTTTCACTGCTGGGCAACCTTTCATCAATACCACCTATCTCAGGAAACAGTACACAGGGACAATGTTGATTAAGGGAGGGAAAATGATCAATGGACCCTACCGGCTTACCTGTCTCGAGGCTAACTGGAAGGACATCTTCTTTCCATTTAACTTCATGCATGCCTTGTGCATAAATTGTACAGGATCACCTGTTACTTCCAATAGTACAGGGGGCCCATTTTACTTATCCAGGTGCAGGTTCTGGCAACCTAATTACACTGTCCTGACTCCAGGTGACAGTTTTAAAGATCATTTCACCCTTCAGCAACCCTCTTGGCCTCCAACTTCTTGGGGGTATATTAAAGATCCTTTAGAACAATCAGACGAAGCCTGGCATTAGACCCTCATACCCTCAAAATGGGGCAAGGAGATTGAGACACTGCTCAGCAACACCAAGGGCTCCCTGTGTGCCCCTCAGGGGTATGTCTCTGTCTGTGGACACCAGAATTTGCCTATCTTTGTTACAGGCCTATCTCCCAATGAATACTCCCAGAAAGTCATGACAACTTCATGTCTCAGCCCTTACAAACACTATGGGCAGTGCGCAATGGGATTTTGGGACCCCAGAGTAAAGGTTTTTCACAATCCCTCAACCCTTCCAGCTAATCATCTCTCAAAAACTAACGGGGGCTCTTGGGATAATTTTCTTTGGTGGTTTAAGAAGGCTCACCAGGGGCAGCTGGGTGGCGCAATGGATGGAGCAGTGGATGGAGCACCGGCCCTGGAGTCAGGAATACCTGAGTTTGGATTTGGCCTTAGACACTTAACATTTACTGGCTGTGTGACCCTGGGCAAGTCACTTAACCCCAATTGCCTCACAAAAAAAAAAAAAAGGCTCACCAGACTGCTTCCAACCCCACCACCCAATAAGGGACATTTCACCCTCACTTGGGTGGTCACACCATCTAGGCCCTATAAAAGGGTGCTCCCCAGTCTGGTTGGGGAGGAAAGAGTTTTAAATTTTCCTCCCGGCCAGTTTCTCTTGTACCAAATAAAACTGTTCTCTTATTTCTAACTAGGACATACTGGAGAGTGTAATTCTTTACAGAGGAATCCTAAGGACCTACCTGTTTTCCCCATAACAAAAATAACTGTTTTTTAAAAATTAATGTTTTTTTTCACTTAAAAAGCATTATTTTTCTTTTCCATTTCACCTCACCCAAAAGGAAGAAAGAGGGAAAGGAAGGAAGGAAAAAAGAAAAATGAAAGAAGAAAGAAAATAAAACTCTTATAACAAATATACAGTCAAGCAAGTCAAATTCCTGGATTGCTTGGCAATGTCTGAAAATATAGGTCTCATCCCTTTTCTGTCAGGAGGTGAGTAGTGTGCATGATCATCAGTTCTCTGGAATTGTGGTTTGTCATCACATTTATCAGAGTTCTCAAGTCTTTCAAGAAAAGTTTTTCTTTACAACTCTGTTGTTAGGTTATGAATTATTGTCCTAGTTCTACTTGCTCACTTCACTTTGCATCAGTTCATACAGGTCTGTCCAGTTTCCTCTGAACCTGACCATTTCCTCACTTCTGATGGTGCAACAATATCCCAGTACATTCATCCCTACTCCATCATTTCCCAGCTATTCCTTAATTGATGGACACCTCATGATGTTGCCACTTGCTTTGTACAGAACACCTTTTCTTTTTCTTTGAACTGTTTGGGGTTTCCGGCCTGCAGCAGGTCCCTCCTGGGTCAAGGGGTAGGCACAGTTTGGTGATGTGGGGGCAGAGTACCAAACCGATCTCGGGTATGGCTGGACCAATTATGTAATTTTCTGAGTCACTGCCGCGCACCAGACAGTGGCTGACATTTCTCTCATGTTTTAAAGTTCCAAAGCATTTCATCCAGACCTCACATTTGTGATTCACAGGCTATCGAAGAAGCCTTTATAGGGATTAATTTTCTCCCGTTCACAGATGAGGAAACACCCTGTGCAGGCAAGTCAGCCAGCACTTATTAAACACCTACTGTGTGGGGGCACGGAACTGAGGCTCACTGGGAATGGGACGGCTGGACCACTAGAGCTCGACAGGGCTGGGGCGGGCTCGCGCAGTGGGGGAGAGGCGACCTGCCCCCCCCTCCCCGCTCCCCGTTGGTTTCCAGGCCAAGGGGAGCTCGGGGAGGGGCGGTGTCAGGGGCTCGCTTGCCGGGCCGCGGTGGCCTGACAGGCCGGGCTGCAAGCTCCGCCTCGTGGGCTGGCATGCCACGGACGTGCCGGGCCCGCCGGCTCGGGGGAGCTCTCCTCCCCACACTGGGATGCCCTCCCCGCATCTGCTCCGAAGCTTCCGAGGCAGCCGGCACTTTCAGGCTCCTGAAGTGACTCCGCTCGCGAGCGCGCCCCGGGGCCGCGGACCGGACCGGACCGGATCGACACCTCCGCTCCGACTCGGGACCGTCCCTCCCTATTCCAGGGGCCCCCTCGGATCACCCTCTGGCTGCCGGCGGGCGCCTTGGACCCGGGTCACCCGGGTCACCCGGGTCACCCGGGTCGGGGCTCCTCCGAGAGAGGAGAGGCCGGGGTAAGTGGGAACAGCACCAGGGGGCGCCATGGAAAGGGAGGGTCTGCTTCGGGACAAGCGCGCGGGGACGTGGAGTGGGGCTGGGCACCATGGAGAGGTCACGGAGCGGGGCCAGCGCACCGGCCCGGGGAGGGAAAAGGGGGGCGATGTGGCAGGGCGTGCATAGGGCAGGACTGGACCGCTCGAGGTGGGGTGGGGAGATGGGCGCGCACGGCAGCGGGGCGGGGCGGAGGGGGGGGAGAGCGCGCGCAGCAGCCGGGAGAGAGGGGAGCGCGCGGGGCGTCCGACGAAGGGTGGAGGGGTAGCGCGCGGGGTGTTAGACAGGGCGGGGGGAGGGAGAGCGCGCGCAGCAGTCGGGGCGGAGCGGGGGGGGGGGTAGTAGCGGGCGCCGCGGCGCGCGCCCGCGGTGTCCCGGGGCTGAGGGGCCGCGGAGGGAGGCTCGGGCTCTGTGGGGCGGAAGGCCAGGCGGGAGGCGGGGCCGGCCTCTGAGGTCGGGTCGGATTGACTCACTCCCGGCGTTCAGTTTCCGAGGGGGCGGAGGTGGCCGACCAAGGGGCAGGAGGCGGACGGGCCACGGCGGAGCGCAGGTCAGGGTCCAGGGCCGGGGGCGGGGCTGCGCCCTGAGAATGAATTCCGCTGCTGCGTGGAAGGGGGGGGGGACGAGTAGGAGTGGGAAGGCGGGGAGGCGGCTGGGAAGCAGGGGGGAGGGGGGGGAGAGGCAAGTCGGGAAGATGCCCGGGGAAAAACGGGCTGCCCTCGGAGGCCCTGCGTGGATTCGTCGCACTCGGGCCCCTGCCCTTCCCATGCTTCGGGCTCTCAGGGAGAAGGGTGGACGCCGCTCGCCCTGGGGTCCCCACCCCATTACGTAGCTATAATGAGTTATCCCGACCGACATTCCTGGGGCGCTGCACTCTGCTCCGCGTGCGTTATTAGCTCATTTGAACCAACTCCTCTGCGAAGTAGGTACCCGCAGGGACTATTATCCCCATTTTACTGATGAGGAAACTGAGGCCATGCTGGATGTCCCAGACGCGCCCCTCACCGGCTTGATACACTCCCAGTTTTTTAATAATAAGTTGGAAGGGAAAGGAACAAGGAAGGGCTTGTGAGAGATGGGGGGGATCAGTCAGTGTATAGGAAACAAGTATATGACCAGTCCGGCTGGAGCCGCAGGTTTGGTACCCGTGGTGTGATGGTCATAGGAATGCTTATAAACAAGTTCTCGTGTCCGCAAGGCATCAACTTCCCGAAACGCACAGAACCTCGGTAATGGGAAGGGAATTTTTGAGATCAGACAAGTCGTTTTTATAAGGGAGTAAGTTAAACCAGAGCCGGAGAAGAAAAGTGAGTCGTGTTAAAGGGCGAAATCACAATAAGGTCAGAGGGGGATCAGTGACGACGCAGGAACTTGTTTTGATCTTTAGGAACTTTTCTCTTTATTCCCATTTTCCACTGGAGAAATTGAAGCTTGGAGAAAGGAAGTGTTGTCCAAGATGACCGAAGTCAGTTACAGTGCCAGCCAAGAATAGAAACTAGAATGACTGACTCCAAAGCCAGGGCAAGATGTTAGAACATATCGCTTGAATCTCTAAGGACAGCCTGTTTAATGGTGCTCTTCACTCGGAGTTATTTCCAGTTTTTCACATAGTTAACCCTGATTTTGATTAGCAAAAGAATCTTCAGGGGAAGGAACTCTTCCTTTAAATAACACACTTTGTAATATTGATCATATTATATGCCATTCAAATTATGACTGAAAAATAACTACCTTAATAGAGGAGTAGTCACTTTAAATGCAACTAGGTTAAGTGGCAAAATCATCCGCCTTCTAAAAGACAATCAGTTTTCCTCATCTCCTACTTGTATGTTACATTCTGTTTCCTGTAGGTACCTGTAGAAAAAATATATTTCATATTTATATATTATTTTACAGTATAAAATTGGCATTCTGCATTTATAGTCAGTTTTATTCATTACAGTAATTTAAACTCTAATATTACAAAAGAATAAAGACTTTCCAAGGTCTGAACTAAAATGATCCTAAGAATAGACATAATGGTTAAAAGTTTTTCTTAATAATTAGTAATTTATTTGGAACTATAACTTCGTGCTATAGCCTATATTTGGAGTTTGAGTTCTCTAATTTGCTCTCTGTGTAGCTGAATTATAGAGGACATTAGGGTTTATTCATGATATTATTTTGCCTATAGACTGATAGCTAGAAGGGAATGTAGATTTCATCTAGTTCAACCTCCTTATTTTATAGATAAGAAAACAGTGCTGAAAAAAATCATAGTGTCTTTTGATACTGATGTGCTGAGCCACTTATGAGCCTTCCAAGATTTTTCCAAGTTATTTAAAAAAAATCTTTACAATGACCTGAACCGAGGAAATAGGCAAGTCACATCACATCTCTGGCCCTCAGTGTCCCTACCTGTAAATTAAACTAGATTATTTTAAGTTCCTTGCTCAAAAATTCTATGATTTCCTTATGTAACTAACTGATAGGTAGGTAGGTAAAACGATGCTGTTGTGATTACAAAATAAAATGGAACTTTTGACTACAGCAGAATAGATATGAAAAATTTCTGTCTGTTTTGCTCTGGGTATGATGTAGAAACAACTGTGGTGTCAAACTCAAGTAGAAATGAATTGTACATAAAAATCCTTGCAGCAGCATATTGATTTAGAAAACCACATGTTCACATGTATGTTCTATTGTATTTTTATTTGTTTTGTTAAATATTTCCCATTTGCATTTTAATCTGGTTTGGGCCTCAGCAAGCTGTGTTTGAAACCTCTTATGTACATTATAGTGTCTGACTGGAATGATATGCAGTACAATGCAAGAAACGATTTCTTCTGTGATGTACTTGAGGAACTTTGACTAGAGAAGTGATAAAAGGGTCTAAATAAGCATTAGTTAATTCTTTGTTGTGTATGCAAATCTATCTGCTATACAAACACAGTCTTATAAACTCCATTATCCACTTGCCAGATGTGTACCTGTTCTCATTTTCATTTCTTCTTTTTATAGAAGCATAACTACAGTTCAGTTTTCACACAGAGGAAATAGAATGGCAGTTCTCTCATTTGCTTTCATATCTCTGAAGCTTGAGGAATAAGGTGTTGAGCCTCTAACCCTTGTAGGTGACTCAAGTGTTCTGCCCTATGTGTTGTCTGTCATATTTCCTATCAGATCTAACCCTTGTCTTGATTTGAAAGGTATTTTTTAAAAAACGTATTTGGTATTTTATGTTCCCCCAATTACATGTAGAAACCATTTTTAACATTCCCTTTTAAAACTTTGAGTTCCAAATTCTCTCCCTCTGTTCCATTCCTCCCTCATTGAGAAGGCAAGCAGTTCTATAGGTTATACGTGTGTAGTCATGCAAAATATTTCCCTATTTAGTCATGTTGTGAAAGAAAACATAGACCAAAAAAAAAAAAATCTCAAGAAAAATAAAGAAAGTAAAAAAAAAGTATGCTTCAATCTGTATTGAGATACTATCAGTTCTTTCTCTGGAGATGCAGAGCATTTTTCATCATAAGTCTTTCAGAATTGTTTTGGATCATTGTATTGCTGAGAATGGCTAAGTCATTTGTAGCTAATCATCTTACAATGTTGCTGCTATTTTGTACACAGTACATTTCACTTTGTATCAGCTCATTTACATGAGTCTTCCAGGTTTTTCTGAGAGCATCCTCATCATCATGTCTTATATCACATTAAATTATATTCCATCATAATCACATACTGATTTGAAAGTTTTTACAATGAAATCATGAAATTTCTCTTTCAACCTAGTAGAGCCCACCCTTTAAAAAATGTTTATTGGGCTCTTTAAGGATAAACAGAATTAGACCCTTCCATCTTTAATATCTGTACAATTCCACAATAGCAAACAGTTCATTCGACAAATATTTATTAGGAGCCTGATACAATATGCAAGACACTGTGAGAGATAGAAAGTTGAACAATAGAGGATTTCTACCTTGCTGAACTTTAGTTTCCTCCTCTGTAAAATAAGGTCATTGGATTATCTTCTCTCAAAGGTCCTTTCCAACTTCAAGATCCTGTGCAAAGTAAGATGTCCTTAGAGTGTGGTTGGAGGACGGCGTTTAAAAGACTCAGAATCAAAAGTTATAATTTCAAATGTGGAAAGAAGGCGGTTCATATCATACATCATTAATCAGTGCATACAGTGAACCCAACTCTAGCTGACTCATTCTGAAGCAAATACTTTATTTGCCAATTGCAGAAAGATGACAGCCAAAGGTAACTTGGGTTTAGTACAGAAACTCATTTGTAAAATCTTAGGGAGAAAGATGATAGAAGATGGAGCAGTATAAAGAAGAGAGAAACAGTGGAGTTTAATCATGGAAGAGGCCTAATAAATGCCTAAGGGCATTCATTGAAGGATGAAATGGAAGGAGGATCACAAATGGAAGAAAAATGGAAAATATCTGCAAAGATTTTTTTTAACTCACAAAGACATCATAGAAGCAAATGAATTAGACCAAACGTAACTAGAGGTGAAGGTGACACAGCTATGAAGGCAGTGCAGGATCAATTTATAAGATACCTGAGAGAAAAGACAGCATTTTATGGATATGGGGAAAAAAATTTCAGACTTTATTAATATCTCTACAAGGCAACAAGACATCATTAACTTTTGGCCTATATACCTCCTTTCCCATTTATATAGATTTTTTTTTTTAAGTGAAAATGATCTGCATATGCATTGAAGATGTCCTTCATTTAGGGTATTAGTAGATAATAGACAGGCTTTTTCAAGTGATATTCTACAGTAGACCACTTAAAAAAAAAACTCAACAGTATTTAATGATTAAATTCAGCCTTATAATCACATCATCACAAACCTATGCTGGTGACCCATCTTAGCCTGCCCCCCAATGAGTAGCAGCATTATGGTTTACATAACATGTCCACAAACTTTAAATTCAGTCAATTTTAAAATAAGTCAGTCCTAAGGTACAGCTTTGTTTAAGCCAAATAGAAAACAACTCAACAGGAAGGAGGTCATTCTTTCTAGCTGAACTGTGTGTGTGTGTGTGTACTCCAATAGCCTAGGTTGGTTGAATATTTGACATTAAAAGATCACCTACACTACAAAATGTGACTATATTCTTTACTCAGGATTGTTATACAACAAAACACAATAAAATACCTTTCGATGATTGAGAAGAAGTATTTTAATCAAATCATTGTAATTGGGAAATTAGGGAATTTAGACTGGAAATGCTTGCTTTTGTTTTAATTCAGTGTACTTGCTTCAGCCCTAGCCTTTGGACAGGCTGAGGCATATTGATTTACAAGTGGAACTTTTGCAAATTAAGGGCTTTCCCTAAAACATATAATGGGTTAAAGTAATCTGATTAAGTAGTAATAATTAAGTAGTCTTTCCCCATTAATCCGTGCTAATAAATCTAAAAACATTTATATTGAGGTAGAGAGATGCCTTTGATGAAAATAGTTTAACTTGACTAATTCAATTGAATGATAAGCCTAATCAGATCTTTTAAAAGAAACAGAAAAGTGTGAGAACTTAGTTGTTGCTGCAATTTTAACAAAAAATGAAAAAAAATCATTTAAACACTAGCTTCCCTAATCTACATAATTCTTTTTTAGGACTATGAAACAAAATTTTTAAACAATGATTCATAGTTACAGTTCTCTTGTTTATGTAACCATCTTAAAGACAGTGCAGTTACAGGATGTGATAAAAAAAATCTCATAACAAACTAACAAATAAGGCAAAAGGCAAGTATTATTCACATTTTTGAGATAATGTTATTAAGTCTGTGTTTTTTATTTTGTTAATGAAGGTGAAGATTATTTTGTCCAGACATACTTGGGGTTTTCTAAGTTTTCTATCAATGTATCATTCTGCCAGATCATGCCTTTGCTTTTGTAGGCATTTTATAAGAGAATCCTGAAGTATGAGCAGTCTTTTGGCCGGAGTCCACTCAGATTGTGTTGTTAAAATTGTTTGGGCTAACCTGTGTTTTTAAAATTATTTGCTACTTATATATTAATGGCTTTTTATATAATAATGGCTATTGTACCTGTTTTGGCAGTAAGTATTTATTAATTAACATACCAGTAAAGAATCGACTGTGTGGCAGTTAACAAACAGAAAAGCTCCAGCGATATATTGTCTCTCAGAGAGCACATAGCCTGCTAATCTACATTCTCCTGAGAGGAGAGAGCTCACCAACCCACAGCATTCAGAGCCGAGGTGGCACCAACCTTGAGCCTCCTGGCTCTTTTGATAGAGGCGGGTCACTATGCACTGATCAAAACTAATTGGCTAACATCATTCAATTCCATTGGTTGACATCACCTGAGGGTGGGCCAAATTAAAATCTGCCCTACAGAAGACAACTTGGTCTGGTGGGAGAGACCCCCTGAGGGGCAAAGGAGAAGTCCTGATAGGTGTGGTGTAATCACTTCCCTGAGCTAGACCAGGGGGTCTATCGCCTTTCTTTTTGTTCCCTTGGGCTCTTCCTAAACAAGATTAAAACTTCCTCCTAAGAACTGAACTTTCTGAAGTGGGGATGGGGAGAAAGGGCTAGACCTGGGTCCTCCCAAGAAACCCATTATTAATAATTATTTTCTCAGTTGGCTCTAGGCTTGTACTTTCTTCCCAGCTTGGTGGTAAAGTGGCTAGAATGCTAGGCCTGGAGTCAGGAAGACACGAGTTCAAATGTGGCCTCAGTTGCTAGTTGTGTGACCCTGGGCAAGTCACAACTTTTGTCTGCCTCAGTTTCCTGAGGGGATAAAAATAGCACCTACCTAATAGGGTTGTGAGGAGCAGATGAGGTAATATTTGTTAAAGTGTTGAACACATGATGTGCCTGGCACATAGTAGGACTTAATGAATGCTTGTGCCCTCCTTCCCTTTTCCCCTCCTTCCCTTTTCCCCTTTTTGATTCTGTACCATACACGCTTTCTGAACAAAAATCTTGTCCTTCTGAACATCAGCTCACCCTGCACACATGCTGCTTGTTTGCCACCTCTTTACCATCTTGCATTTATTTATTTTTGTTTTGTTTTGTTTTGGCGGGGCAATGAGGGTTAAGTGACTTGCCCAGGGTCACACAGCTAGTAAGTGTCAAGTGTCTGAGGCCGGACTCGAACTCAGGTACTCTTGAATCTAGGGCCAGTGCTTTATCCACTGCACCATCTAGCTGCCCCCACATCCTCCAGATGCTTGTGTCTGTAGATGTCATTGTGCTGGTTGCCTCAAGCCCCAGAGGACTGACCTGCTCTGACTGTCTATTTAATGCTCTTTCCAGCATCACATATAGAATAGTAGCTGTAGATACATGACCATCTATGTAGAAGCAACATTCTTTAAGCCACTGCTTCAGTTTGCCCTCCTTCTTCTCACCACTTAGAGTTTATTTCCCTTTCATCTTTAAGAATGTGTGTGTAAGGGGCAGCTAGGTGGCACAGTGGATAGAGCACCAGTCCTGGAGTCAGGAGGACCTGAGTTCAAATCCGACTTCAGACACTTGACACTTACTAGCTGTGTGACCCTGGGCAAGTCACTTAACCTTCATTGCCCAGCTTAAAAAAACTGGGTGTGCCAAGAGTAAAGATACATTTGTAGCTGAATTCTCCAGTTTCTGTGCAGATGTAATTAGGCAAACTAAATACATTTAACATTTATTCTGACTCAAATTGATGTGATTTTTTTTCTAGTGAAAGGAAGTTGACAAGAAAGGGAATGGTAAAATTTATTTCCTGTTTCCCTAAACATTATGCTACTTGATGAGTAGTGGAAAGTGACAAAGTCACTGGTTATTCCTCATGTCAGTTAGATCCAGCATAATTAGGACCAACCCTGTAAACTTAGCAAAGTGAAATTCTGAGGCAGGTAAAAGAAAGGGAATGGGGGCAGCTAGGTGGTACAGTGGATAAAGCACCAGCCCTGGATTCAAGAGGACCTGAGTTCAAATCCAGCCTCAAGACACTTGACACTTACTAGCTGTGTGACCCTGGGCAAGTCACTTAACCCTCATTGCTCCACAAAAAAAAAATAAGAAAGAAAGAAAAAGAAAAAGAAAGGGAATGTATTTAACCTGATGAAAGTAGTGTCTGTTCTCTCTGTGATAGCTGAAGACTCACCTTGGCTAGCCTTGGGGATATATCCAGCATTTGCCCCAACCTCCCCCCCCCCCAAGTGTGCCTTTTCCTGAAAATAATGTAACAGTGCTGCTGATGGGCACGTGGGAGGCAGTAGGGGATTAAAAGAGAATGGCCACTGCTGACATTCTGACCAGAGGTTCTGGGCCCAGCACAAACTGCATTGTCGTTATGAGGTGATGCTCTTATGATAAATGATCCTGCTCCATCAGCAGAAAAAGTTGTAAAGGATGTGCCTTAGTGTGCTCAGCTCCCTATCCCCACTCCCCCTTTCTGTCTCTTTCATGGAGTCCAACAATTCTACCATTCCCAGCAATAGAAAAACCTTTCTGCTTCTCTGCCATTTCTGAACAGTAAGTATTCCTGAATATGACTCATAGCTCTTCTCACAAATTATAGAAATGGTGGAGGAAAGAAAGCTCACTGTGCAGGAAAGATGGTATAATGTCAGTTATCATGCATTGGTTAAGGACCTACTGACTGTGTTCCAGGCACATGTTAGATGTAGAGGAAGGGGTTCAAATCCTGCTTACTACCTGTGTGACCTGGGGCAAGTCATGTAACTTTTCTGGGCCTTAATTTTCATCTATAAAATGAGAGAGGGTGTTGTTGGGGTTTTTTTGCAGGGCAATGAGGGTTAAGTGACTTACCCAGGGTCACACAGCTAGTGTCAAGTGTTTGAATCCAGATTTGAACTCAGGCCCTCCTGAATTCAGGGCCAGTGCTTTATCCACTGTGCCACCTAGCTGCCCCCTTTGTTTCATTTTTATTGATGTTCTTTGTTTTTACATCATTTTCATTTAAAAAAGAAATCCTTTCCCTTTTCCTTACCCAGTAAACCATCCCTTGTAACCAAAAAGAAAAAAGGGCAATAAAACAAAACTAACCAGGACAGCAACTGAATCTGACAGTATTTGGAATATTGCAAACAGCATAGTGGTGCCACCCTTTCCCCTTCAACTTCTTTAAAGAAAGGGAGGAAGTGCATTTTGGCCTCTCCTGGCCTAGGTAGCACAGTGGATTGAGAGTGTTGGACCTGGAGTCAGAAAGACCGGAATTCACATGCACCCTCAGCCATTTACTAGCTCTAGGACTCTGGACAAATCACTTAACCTCTGGAAGCCTCCGTTTCCTCGCCTATAAAATTGGGATAATAATAGCATTTACCTTGCAGGGTGGTTGTGAAGATCAAATGAAATAATATTTGTGCTTAGCACAGTGTGTGGCACATAGTAGGTGCTTAATAAATGCTTTTTTCCTTTTTTCTGGCTCTCTTCACTTTGGTATTATCCTTCCCTCTGCTCTAAAAAAATAAAAGGTTTAGTTTAGATTAAAGAAATGGGATGGGGGTGGGGGTACTATAATAGGTTGAAAGGCTGTCATGTTGAGGAGGGACTCTGCTTCTTGCCATCCTCCTAGTCCTTCAGGCTCCCAGCCTAGGAGTTCTCCTGGACTCTTCACTCTCACTCCCTGTATCCAAGCTGTTGCTGAGGCCTGTCAATTTCCCCTTTGCCAACATGTATTCTGTCCTCTGACACTGCAACCACACCCGTGTGGGCCCACATTACCTTATGCTTAGACATTGCAGTAGCTTGTAGGGAGAGTGGCGGCTCTACCTGTCTCAAGTCTTTTCCCTACTCTGTCTTCCTTTCATTGACAAAAGTGATTTACCCTCAGCTCAGTAAACTCCAGTTGTGCGCTGTCACTTCCAGGATTAAATGTGAATCCTCTTTTGGGTATCCAAAGCTCTTCATAACCTGGCTCCTCCATTGCCTTTCTTTTTGTTCCCTTGGGCTCTTCCTAAACAAGATTAAAACTTCCTCCTAAGAACTGAACTTTCTGAAGTGGGGATGGGGAGAAAGGGCTAGACCTGGGTCCTCCCAAGAAACCCATTATTAATAATTATTTTCTCAGTTGGCTCTAGGCTTGTACTTTCTTCCCAGCTTGGTGGTAAAGTGGCTAGAATGCTAGGCCTGGAGTCAGGAAGACACGAGTTCAAATGTGGCCTCAGTTGCTAGTTGTGTGACCCTGGGCAAGTCACAACTTTTGTCTGCCTCAGTTTCCTGAGGGGATAAAAATAGCACCTACCTAATAGGGTTGTGAGGAGCAGATGAGGTAATATTTGTTAAAGTGTTTCTTACACCTTACTCTTCCTCATTTAAGGGGCTAAAATTCTAGCTATGATGTCTAAAATCTAATGAGTGGTCGCCCCAAGTTAGAAGTTTTAGCAAGAATTTAGACTTTTAAATATTTATTAAAGTACAATCAGAAGTTGGTGAGGAGAGGGAGAAGTAATAATCTAAATATTTCTAAGAGACCCCAGCATATGACCCACCATACCAAGGTCAGGAACCCAAGAGGCCAACCTTCCGGGGCTTCTCTCAGAAGCCTCGTGTAAAACAGAAAACAGGGCCGTACACACACACACACACACACACACACACACACACACACACACACACACAGCTCCAAGCTAATTGGTTGGTAGTGCTGATTGACACAACCAACAGGTGGTAATTTCCATGCTAGTCACATGGTTTCTTTATCACATGCTTTCTCCTCATGGCAGAGCTTCCCTGCAATATCTCTCCAGCAGGGGGTGCCATTCCAATTCTCATACTCAGGTACTCTACAATGTACTGACATTGGCCTCCTTGCTGTTCCTTGAATAAGATATTCTATCTCTGAGTTCTGGGGCATTTTCTTTTTTTGTTTTGTTTTGTTTTGTTTTGTTTTGCAGGGCAATGAGGGTTAAGTGACTTGCCCAGGGTTACAACAGCTAGTAAGTGTCAAGTGTCTGAGGCCGCATTTGAACTCAGGTCCTCTTGAATACAGGGCTGGTGCTTTATCCACTACGCCACCTAGCTGCTCCCGTTCTGGAAATTTTCACTGGCTGTCCCCTATACCTACAATGCTCTTCCTCCTAATCTCCTGACTTCCTTCAGGTCTCAGATAAAATCCTACCACCTGCAGGAAGCCAGTCCTAATCCTCAATACAGTGGCTTCCCTTTGTTTATTTGCTGTTTTTTCTGTACATAGCTTGTTTGTACCTAGTTATTTGTCTTCTCCATTAGATTGTAAGTTCTTCTAGGGAAGGGCTGTTTTTTTACCTTTCTTTGTATCCCTAGTGTTTAGCACAGTGCCTGTCCCATAGTAGTCATTTAATGAAGGCTTATTTGGTTGTCACAACAAACCCTTAATGCTTTCTAGATGTAACTGAATAGGCAGTTCCAAATCCACTTACTTTTACTATCATCTAGCCCTCATCTCTCCATCTTTCTTTGTTATATGTTCTATCCTAAGAATATCTCAATCGCTTCTAAGAAATCAGGGTGTTAGAGAAGCTTCTTATATCATTTTTACTTTCTCTCTGGGAGACAAGTTCGTACTTGTAGGTATAATTAGCTACCTCAGGGATGAAAAGAAACACAGTGCCTACTTGTCAGATCACTGCAATAGGTCTTTTGGTATCCTTAACTCATCGGGAAAAACTTCCCATGTACAACCATAGAAATCACTTGTTTCTATACCCTTTCATACATATCAAAAAGCATGTTATTTATCATGCTACACTTCTAAATTTTACTTTAATTTGCACATGCCATAAGAAATACATTCAAAGAGACCCGAGCAATTGATATATAGCATAATTTGTGGAGTTAATTTTATGTGCAGCTAAATTGTTTAGCTCACACGCTTCCAGTGTGTTTACTTATGACTCAGAAACTTAATTTTCAGCTGTGATTGAAATGCATTCAAGATATATTACATGTAAATTTGTGTGTACCTCTACTCTTCCCCTTCATGGGAATCTTAGTTTCATCCATTTGGAAACTTAGCCCTTTAATGAAATTTTCTTTAAGCTCTGTGAATCCTACAGCTTATTGTTAAGAGAAGGTGTGTTGGGGAGGCCCTGTATTTGTTTCTTAGGTTAAATGAGCCAATCTTTTAAAATATGGATAGACCTAGATTAAGTATAATCTACTAGTGGCTGATTCTGGGTAGAGGTTAAATGTCATCAGAACCATATCTTTATTTCAACCATGTGAACCTACTTCCAGTACTGAATCACCTTTCTCTGTTCTTCCAGAGAACACAAAGTTCCTTAGGGGGGAAAAATGGTGATGGGGAGCAGAATGGAACCTAGTACCAACGCTCTGAAATCATGTTAACAAAGCAACAGATGTTTCCTTTTTCTTTCTTTCTTTTTTTTTTTTTGGTGAGGCAGTTGGGGATAAATGACTTGCCCAGGGTCACACAGCTAGTAATTAATTGTCAAGTATCTGAGGTCAGATTTTAACTCAGGTCTTCCTGAATCCAGGGCTGTTGCTTTATCTACTGCACCACCTAGCTTCCCCAGATGTTTTCTTTAAAATAAAAATTGTCCCTTATATTATGATCCATAAAATTTTCATACCTTAAGATTCAGCATTATCATTTTACATATTTTAAATTCCATCTCTAGAGAAGTAGTGCCCTTCAGGGATGGGCTTGGCAGAAGCCAACCTAGTCTTCTACTATGTCCAAAGGAAGCTTCAAAGAACATGCTCAGACACTGGCCAGGGGTCACTTTGGCCTCCCCTCTTGACATATGTTTGACATAAGCAAAGTATGTTGTCATATAAACTGCAAAAGCGGATGAATTCCAAGTACTTCTCTTTCTCAGGTCATTTTCCCCAGTCTTCCTTATTTAGCCACAGTAGGAACATAAAAAAGGAGCTTTTCCCCACGATTCACACCAAACCGAACTATGTTAGGTGGGGTCAAAATCTAGATCAGGAGAGAGAACTGGGAATAGAAAGGAGGTACTGTTGAAAAACAAAAAATGATATTAGTTGACTGGACAGGATGGTCTGCTGGTCTCTGGGAAGGACTTGACTGAGATGAGTGAAACTTCTGCTGTCCTCTACAATTCCCCAAGTAGTTACCTGGCAGAGACACTGAGCTGTCCAAAATGAATTCAAGTAACATAAACTAGAGGGAAAATGTTATTTTCCTTGCTTCTCTTATTTCCTTCCTGAATCAGGTTTAGCTTTTATTTCCTGATTTTTTCCTATCATCCTCTCACATTAGGAGGGAATATGTTCTCTCCAGGCCCAAACTCCAAGGGCCCAAAAAAGTGGAAATTTTTCTCCCGAGGTTGCATAAATAAATAAAATGTTGGTTAGTAAAATATTCAGTGCTGTCTTTTGACTGCAGGTGCTTATGGTTGTAAGGGTTTGAGAGAATACGAAGAAAAATGGTATAGGATTTTACACTGATTTATTTGGTAGGCATAAATGTAGGTAACAACAAAAGCAAAGAAGGAAGAAAGTAAATAAATTTATACCCAAGGAAGAGGTAAGAAAATTCACCTCCTTTCTTTTCCCAGAGGTGTGTGATGGATGGATGGGCATCATTGCATGTACTATCAGACCCAGGTGATGTGTTTGTTAGTTTTGTTTAATTCCCTTTTTTTTCCTTTTAAAATTTTTATACAAAGGATGACTTGCTGGGGAGGGTGAGAGATTTGAAAATGATGGTTATGTAAAAAGAAAAAAATATTTTTTACTTGACCAATGATTTTATTGGCATGGAGGAACTCCAGATTAAAAAAAAGAACCAAAACCTGCTTATATCAGTGCAGTTTGGCTGCTCTCCAATGTACAATTTTAGGAAGTTGCTTGCCTCACTGAAAGGTGACACTTATGACATGTAACAGGCAGTACCTGAAGGCAGATCTTTCTGTTTCTTTTGTCCAGTTTATGGGGCATACCTTTATACCTTTTATAAAAGATAATAAAAATTTTAAATAATTTTAAGAAGAGTCTGTCTGTCAATTACTTGACAAAAATAGGACTTTCTGAAATTTTTATTTGGAGACCCAGTTTACTTCTCACTTCAAATGGTGAGAAAAGGTTGCTTTTTTTCTTAATCATAAAAGTATTTTTATTGTTTTCCAGTTACAGGTAAAGATAGTTTTCAACATGTGTTTTTACAAGATTTTGAATCCCATATCTTTCTCCCTCTTTCCCCCCTCCCCAAGACAGAAAACAATCTGATATAGGTTATATATGTACAATCACATTAAACATATTTTTGCATTAGTCATGTTGTGAAAGAAGAATCAGAACAAAAGGGAAAAATCTTTAAAAAACAAAAAAAATTAGAAACAGTATGGTTCAATCTGCATTCAGATTCCACAGTTCTTTTTCCTGTATGTGGAGAGCATTTTCCATCATGAGTCCTTTGAAATTGCCTTGCTGAGAAGACCTATGTATATCACGGTTGATTATTGCACAGTGTAGCTGTCTCTTTACTTCAGTCAGTATCAGTCCACTTAAAAGTCTTTTCAGGTGTTTTGGTACCATTGCTTTGCCTTGTGACATATTCTTTTTTTTTTTTTTTTTGCGGGGCAATGGGGGTTAAGTGACTTGCCCAGGGTCACACAGCTAGTAAATGTTAAGTGTCTGAGGCCGGATTTGAACTCAGGTACTCCTGAATCCAGGGCCGGTGCTTTAACCACTGCGCCATCTAGCTGCCCCCCTGTGACATATTCTTAATAACAAAAAGAGTTAGGCTTTTAAAATAATCACATCCTGATTTCAGCAATTTTTGCAAGAATAGCATAGCTGGAGACAGAAGTTTTTTTTTTTTTAACATATTACTTAAATTGCCTTTTGAGAGTTACATCTACTAGCCAGCCAACAAGAGCCATTTCACAATGAATTGATTACTTTTGAAAAGGAAAGAACTGAATCAGTTAAATGGCTGACCAGGTTCAGACATATAATTTCTGGAGAAAAATCTCTTACAACCCTGTTATTCTTCGTTTTGCACTAAATGACCATTCTCACACTTAACAGTTTTCATTTAATAGTGACTGTTTTATTTGACTAAAACAACTTATCTATAGAGATTGATTCTCCAATTCATTGATTCAGATCTACTCATCTTCAGGCCATTTCCTGGCTAGTGTGTTCTTTTATACCTTCCACAGGTGTCCCAAGAAGTATTAGTCCCTCTCACACCCACAGCATCTCTATCAGTACTAACTTTCTCTCTCAGATGAACCTTGAGGTACGAATAAAGAAAAGTAGCTACTCTATTAACAACAACAAAAGCAACATGGAGGTGCCTGTTCTAGATGTCATAGGTAATGCTAAGAATCAGTACCTGCTGGGGGCAGCTAGGTGGTGCAGTGGATAAAGCACCAGCCCTGGAGTCAGGAGTACCTGAGTTCAAATCCAGCCTCAGATACTTGACACTTACTAGCTGTGTGACCCTGGCAAGTCACTTAACCCCCATTGTCCCGCAAAATAAATAAACAAATAAACAAACAAACAGACAAATAAATAAATAAATGAAAATAACATTCCTCTTTAAAAAAAAAAAAGTGTCTGAGGACGGATTTGAACTCAGGTACTCCTGACTCCAGGGCCGGTGCTCTATCCACTGCGCCATCTAGCTGCCCTGACTACCATTTTTTTTGAGAGAAATAATTCTTTAATGAATAATTTTTCTATAGTAGAAATATATTTGAGTGATAGAATGTTTTTACAAATTAATTTCCTTCCAAATATCCATACTGCCTTAATGCTTTTTTTTTTTTTTTTTGGTGAGGCAGTTGGGGTTAAGTGACTTGACCAGTGTCACACAGCTAGTAAGTGTTAAGTGTCTGAGGCTGCATTTGAACTGAGGTCCTCCTGAATCCAGGGCTGGTGCTCTATCCACTTCGCCACCTAGCTGCTCCAAAATTAAATTCTTTTTTTTTTTTTGGTAGGGCAATGAGGGTTAAGTGAATTACCCAAGGTCACACAGCTGGTAAGTGTCAAGTGCCTGAGGCCAGATTTGAACTCAGGTCCTCCTGAATCCAGGGCTGGTGCTTTATCTACTGTGCCACCTAGCTTCCTGCCTTAATGATCTTTAAGATCTAATCATCTTACCATCATTTTTTTAATCATAAAAGTATTTTATTACTTTCCAGTTAGATGTAAAGATAGTTTTCAACATTTGTTTCCATAAGATTTTCAGTTCCAAATTTTTCCTCCTTCTTTCCCTTCCCTCCCCCTTCCCCCAGACAGAAAGCAATCTGATATAGGTTACAAATGTACAATCACATTAAACCTATTTCTGCATTAGTCATGTTGTGAAAGAAGAATCAGAACACAAGGGAAAGACCTCAACAAAGAAAAAAACCCCCACAAAAAATAGAAACAATATGGTTCAATCTACATTCAGAATTCACAGTTCTTTTTTCTTGATGTGGAGAACATTTCCATCATGAGTTCTTTGGAATTGTCTTGGATCATTGCGCCTTTGAGAAGAGCCAAGTCTATCACAGTTGATTGTCACACAATGTTGGTGTTACTGTGTACAATGTTCTCCTGGTTCTGCTCACTTCACTCAGCATCAGTTCACTTAAGTCCAGGTTTTTCTGAAATCTACCTACTCATCATTTCTTACTGCACAATAGTATTCCATTGCATTCATATACCACAACTTGTTCAGCCATTCCCAGTTGATGGGCATTCCCTCAGTTTCCAATTCTTTGCTGTGCTTCCAGTGCCTCAGAGTCTTAGGTGCCAGCAACTTCTTCTGAGGCTCAGCTCATAGACCGGTGAGGGTGTTCGGCAGTTGGCCAGGGTAAAGTGGCTGCAGTCTCTGCTGGAGTTGGGGCAAAGCACCCTGTTTCTGAACCAGTGGGCTGAATCAAGTGGTGGCAGTCCAGTGGGGGAGGGACACAGGCATGCCAAGCTTCTGACCATAGAGGATCAGATTTCAATCAGACATCTGCTTCCAGGTTGAGATGAGTAGGCAAAGAAAGCAATGGATTATAGAAAGCTTTTTGGGGGGTGAAGTAGATCAGAATACACCCTCAGAAAAGATAATAACAAAGTCGAAGCTCCAACACCCAAAGCTTCCAAGAAAAATATGAATTGGTCTTAGGACATGGAAGCACTCAAAAGGGACTTTGAAGAGAAAGTAGGAGAGATAGAAGGAAGATTTAGAGAGATAGAGGAAAGAAAGGAAAGACAAATGAGAGCCATGCAGGAGAGTCATGAGAAAAAAGTCAATAGCTTGAAAAACCAAAAGAGAGGTGATACAAAAGCTCTCTGAAAAAATAATTGCTTAAGAATTAGGATTGAACAAATGGAAGCTAGTGATTTTATGAGAAACCAAGACACAGTAAAACGAATCCAATTGAATAAAAAAATAGAAGGGAATACAAAATATCTCCTTAGAAAAACAGCTAACCTGGAAAATAGATCCAGGAGAGATAATTTGAAAATGATTGGACTATGGGCAGTGAGGTGGCACAGTGGATTGAGCACCTGTCCTGGATTCAGGAGGACCTGAGTTCAAATCCGGCCTCAGACACTTGACACTTAGTAGCTGTGTGACCCTGGGCAAGTCACTTAACCCCAATTGCCTCACCAAAAAAAAAAATGATTGGACTACCTGAAAACCATGACCAAAATAAGAGTTTAGACATCATCCTCCAAGAGATTGTGAAGGAAAATTGCCCTGATATTCTAGAAGCAGAAGGCAAAATAGAAATTGAAAGAATCCACTGATCACCTCCTGAAAGAGATCCCAAAAGGAAAACTTCCAGGAATATTATAGCCAAATTCCAGAGATCCCAGGTCAAGGAGAAAATTTTGCAAGCAGCTAGAAAAAAGGAATTCAAATACTGTAGAGCTACAGTAAGGATCACACAGGATCTAGCAGCATCTACATTAAAGGACTGTAGGGCATGGAATATGATATTTCAGAGCTCAAAAGAACTGGGACTACAGCCAAAAATCACCTACCCAGCAAAACTGAGTATAATCTTTCAGAGGAAAAATGGGACTTCAATGAAAAAGGGAACTTTCAGGAATTCGTGATGAAAAGACTTGAACTGAATAGAAAATTTGACTTTCAAAAACAAGACCCTAGAGAAGCATAAAAAGGTAAACAGGAAAAAGAAATCATGAGGGATATTAAAAGATTAAACTGTTTACATTCCTACATGGGAAGATAATACTTCTAACTCATAAGATCTTTCTTAGTATTAGGGCAGCTGAAAGAAATATACTTAGCAATGCTCTTTTTTTTTTTTTTTTTTTTGTGAGGCAGTTGGGGTCAAGTGACTTGCCCAGGGTCACACAGCTAGTAAGTGTTAAGTGTCTGAGGCTGGATTTAAACTCAGGTCCTCTTGAATCCAGGGTCGGTGCTTTATCCACTGCACCACCTAACTGCCCCAAATACATCATTCATTCCCCTTTTTTTTTTTTTTTTTTTTGGTGTGGGGCAATGAGGGTTAAGTGACTTTCCCAAGGACACACAGCTAGCAAGTGTCAAGTGTCTGAGGCTGGGTTTGAACTCAGGTCCTCCTGAATCCAGGGCCAGTGCTTTATCCACTGAGCCACTTAGCTACCCTGAAAGGAATATAGACAGAGGGCACAGGTGTGAATTGAATATGAAGGGATTATATCTGTAAAGCATTTTTCATTTATCCTTGTTTTTTCTTTCTTTCTTTTTTTTTTTTTTTTGGTGAGGCAATTGGGGTTAAGTGACTTGCCCAGGGTCACACAGCTAGTAAGTGTCAAGTGTCTGAAGTCAGATTTGAACTCAGGTCCTCCTGAATCCAGGGCCGGTGCTCTATTCACTGCACCACCTCGCTGCCCCAATTTATCCTTGTTTTTTTGTGGGGTAGGCAGGGTGGGATGGCTTATGTCTGGGGCCGTATATGGGCTTGGGGCCTCCTGGGGTCAGGGCTGGTGCTTTGTCCTGTACCCATTTTGACATATGGTGTAAGCTGTTGGTCTATGCCTAGTTTCTGCCATACTATCTTCCAGTTTTCCCAGCAATTTTTGTCAAATACTGAGTTCCTATCCCAGAAGCTAGAGTCTTTGGGTTTTTCAAACAGATTACTATAGTAGTCATTTACTACTGTGTCTCCTGTGTCTAACCTATTCCATTGATCCAGCACTCTATTTCTTAGCCAATACCAAATAATGTTGATGACTGCCACTATGTAGTATAGCTTCAGATTTGGTATGGCTAGCCCACCTTCCTATGCATTTTTTAAATTAGTTTTTTAAAAATATTTTTGACCTTTTGTTTTTCCAGATGAATTTTGTTATTATTATTATTTTTTTGCAGGGCAGTGAGGGTTAAGTGACTTGCCCAGGGTCACATAGCTAGTTAAGTATCAAGTGTCTGAGGCTGGATTTGAACTCAGGTCCTCCTGAATCCAAGGCCAGTCCTTTATCCACTATGCCACCTAGCTGCCCCCTATTTTTTCTAGCTCTATAAAATAATTTTTAGGTAGTCTGATTGGTATGGCACTGAATAAGTAAATTAATTTAGGTAGAATTGTCATTTTTATTATATTAGCTCGGCCTATCCATGAGCAATTGATATTTTTCCAATTATTTAGATCTGATTTTATTTGTGTGAAAATTGTATTGTAATTGTGTTCATAGAGTTTCTGGGTTTGTCTTGGCAGGTCATTTTATTACCTTACTCTGCAAAAAAAAAGTGCCAGTAGAGTATTCTGTTTGACTTGCCCAGGAAAAGAAGGTTTTGACACCAAACTTGGGCAATTAATTAAAAGTGTTTATTTAGTACCTGTTATGTGCTTCAGGTAGTATGTGCTAGGAATGAAAGTTTAAAAAATGAAATTATTTGATCTCTGCTTGCAAAGAACATTCTAAAGGGGGAGAAAAGTATGTGAATAAATATATACAATGTAAATATAAAATGAATAAATACCACTAGTTAAAATGTAGTTTTAGAGGGGATAAGAACATTAGCAGGAAGGACTATAAAAGGCTTTGTGCAAAAGATGATGTCTTAGTGGAAGAAAAGGACTTCAAAACTAAGGTAAGGGGGGGAGGACATTTCATACTTGAAGAACAATCAGAGCATAAAGTTAAGGTTGGGAAAAGGACTAGGGCTAGTTTGGATGGCTAGCATCGAGGGGGAGAAGGCAGGGTAATGTCCAGTGATAGGAAGGTAGCAGGTTGTGTAGGGCTTTAAAAACTAAACTGTAGTGTTTGTTTATATTTCAGAGGCAATAGGAAGCAACTGGAATAGATTAAGGGGTTTCACTGTCAGATATGCCCCCTTAAGGAAAATTACTTTGGTAGTAATATATGGCAACAGTGTCAAACTCAAATAGAAATGGGGCTGCTAAACCATACATCAGGATCCCTTCTGGCAGCATTTTGACTTGGAAAACTACATATTAACATTATCTGTGTCCTTTTGTATTTTTCATTTAATATTTAATATCTTGGTACTTGGGAATGTTGTTGATCAGTGTGTCCTATGGGATACATACACCTCTCATGTATAGGATGTACTAGAGTGGTAAGAAACTTGAGGCAGGGAGTAAGATACGATAATTGATTGTATTTGTGGGGTGGAGAGTGAGAAGACTAGGATAATGCTGAAATTGTAAACCTGAGACACTGGAAGGATGGTGGTACCTTCAACAGAAATAGGGAAGCTTGGAATTGGGGAGAATTTGGGGAAATGATAGAGTTTTGGAGATGTTAAATTTGGGATATCTTTTCTAATAATATAAATCTGATAGGTAATTAGAAGATACAGAACATTGCCTTAATAAATGCTTGTTGACAGGGGCAGCTAGGTGACGCAGTGGATAAAGCACCAGCCCTGGATTCAGGAGTACCTGGGTTCAAATCCGGCCTCAGACACTTGACACTTACTAGCTGTGTGACCCTGGGCAAGTCACTTAACCCCCATGGCCCCCCCAAAAAAATGCTTGTTGATTTCTGATGAAAGGATGGTTTAATATAGACCATACTATGAAAAGCTTCTCCTGCCAGAGAGGTGAAAGCCCTGAAGAACAACAGACATATCTGAGAATTGTTAGTAAAATAGATATTTTCTCCTTCAAGGAGTTTTCTTAACTCCTTTCTCCATGTGAACACAATTGCAAACAACAAAGAAATGTATTTACAAATTAAATAATGCCAGTTTTCATCATATACCATTGCATGACTTTGACTCCCTCCTGCAACAGACTGGCAAGACCTTTACATGTCACATCTGTGACTCTTTCTATTTCTTGTATTGGATTCCTAAATATGTGAAAGGAATGTCTATGTTTAGAAAAACACTGGGAAGAAGTGGAATAAAGGATTATGTAAAAGAGTCATATCTCAATCCAGCCAGGCCAACCTGTAGTTTTTAGAAGCATGTGAGGATGAAAACAATGCACCCAAGAAGCAGAGCTAGTTCTAACAATGGCTCAGAAAGGCAGACTGATTAGATTAAGGTCCATGGGACAAAAAGTTTATTCAGTATTTTTTATTGTTGTTTCTCTGTGTGTATATGTGTGTGTTAAGAAAAAGTGGGGGTGGGGGTGTATGGTGTATGATGTTCTTTTTAGTTCCTTTTCTGAAAGCAAGCACTCAATACTATGGTGGCCCTAAGTCCAGATATCTGTATAACATTGTTTTTCTTTCATGTAGAATATTTGGTCTAAAATTTATTCCTGCTACTTATATATAAACTGCCCAGTACTAATTAACTACACCATGACAAAAATACAATTTGTTCTAGGCATAGATGAATGATTTATAGTTAGCTGAATAAGCTATAATTTTCAATTTAATGTACTAAGCCTGATAATTATATGAGCTAGTCAGATTATACATGAAGCTTTTTTAAAAAGAGCTACAGAAAATACATATATTTCATTATTTCTAATAAAACTTTATAAAAATTTTCCTCATCACATGGGTTCAATTTCTAACAATTTTACCTTTCTCTCCCTGACTTATCTGTGATTTAGTATTTAGAATGGTGCAAGTAGGAAATACAGTTTTGTGTCCATCCCTGTTACTACTGCCTTTGTTTATTTTATTTTTCTAAAGCACCTTTTATTGTCAGTTTCAGACCCTTGTTCATGTAGCAGAACATGGAACTACATATTAAGCTATTTGGTCTCAATGGAGTCAAAATTTTAGAGTAGGAGGCAGCTAGGTGGCTCAGTGGATAAAACACTGGCCTTAGATTTAGGAGGACCTGAGTTCGAATTCGGCCTCAGACACTTAACACTTACTAGTTTTGTGACCCTGGGCAAGTCACTTAATCCTCATTGCCCCACACACACAAAAAAAAGTTTAGCGTATATGGCCTCAGTAGGTTTAGCAGGAATGTGTATGCCTGCAGTCTTTGGAAATATATGGTATATCTATACCAAATAAAAGAGTCGTTGAAAAGTCTCTGAAGCTTCCTACCACTTTTTTTTTTTTACTCCTTCTCTGAAAGGAGATTTGGCATTTACATTGTTTTTTTTTTTTTTGGTGAGGCAATTGGGGTTAAGTGACTTGCCCAGGGTCACACAGCTAGTAAGTGTCTGAGGTTAGATTTGAACTCAGGTCCTCCTGAATCCAGGGCCGGTGCTTTATCCACTGTGCCATCTAGCTGCCCCTTTTAAAATTTATTATTTTTTTTTGGTGATGGCATTTACATTTTAAAAATTATTTCTTTGGAAAAGGACTTGACCATTTCAAACTGGCAGCAAGCCCCTGTGGGCATCCCAGAAGGAATGACTAGAAATAAAATTAGAGCCATAGAAATGGGTAAGAGGAAAAATTGTTCCAGCTAAGTTTGTGGGGCAAGAGAAGTCTAGAATTGGGAGCGCTATGCCTAGGAAACAAAGAAGTGAAAGGAACTAAGGTAGATCTTGTCCGTCCAATGACGTATTTTGGCAGATGGCAAATAGGAAGAAACTCTTCTCTAAGCTGGCGAATTTTCCAATAGGAAGATATAACTTTTTGGAAGGGAATCTTCAACTTTTAGAAAAGATTGTACCTGTTTGGTAAGTAATGTACAGGCAACTGAGGGCCCATTTTCATTTAAAAAGTATGTGGGGCAGCTAGGTGGCACAGTGGATAAAGCACCGGCCCTGGATTCAGGAGGACCTGAGTTCAAATCCGGCCTCAGACAATTGATACTTAGTAGCTGTGTGACCTTGGGCAAGTCACTTAACCCCCATTGCCCCGCCAAAAAAAGAAGAAGAAGTATGTGCAATAAGGAATATGAAAAGGAGGACTTGTCCCAATAAAAATGGTATCCCAAGAAGGAGTTTTCTATAATAGGGGCCTGGATAAGAAGGGGTATTCTGTGAATTTGTTCAGGCTAAATTGAGGAGAGGACAGGTCCTAAGGAGAGATCCTTCTGACTAGGGAGCTCATCTTACATATCCACAGGAGACTCCAGGCTTTTTTGGAGCTGGCTGGCAGTGACAACATAACTATTACAGTTTTAAGGAGCTGCCTGCTTCTGGGTGTCTGGGATGCGGAGTGAGGCCCAGGGAAAGACAGGTGGCAGGCAGTGAAATTCTAGATGGCGTTTGGTGGCTTTTCAGAGAACAAAATACCCCAAAGGTGATCGATAGAGTAGATGGGGAAGGTTTGTCCCTGATGTTTAGGGAGTAGTGCCAAAAGACCCCTCCTCCCGCCACCCTCAGTGCTGCCCCCTTCCCTCAGTGGTGCCTTTGTCAGTCCTCTCCTTCTGCTGCAGTCCTTCATGGTTCCTTCCCTCTCCCTGTTATCAAAACCTAATGTTGGGACAGCTGGGTGGCACAGTGGATAGAGCACTGGCCCTGGATTCAGGAGTACCTGAGTTCAAATTCTGCCTCAGACACTTAACACTTACTAGCTGTGTGACCCTGGGCAAGTTACTTAACCCCAATTGCCTTACCAAAAAAACCAAACCAAAACAAACAAACAAACAAAACCCAATGTTGACAAAAAAAAATAAAAACCTAATGTTAAGAAAGATGTGGTACCCTAAGCGATTACAACCATGAAGTATTTATGCCTTCTTAGGAGTTTCCTCTAACTATAGTTGTAGGATTCTGCTTGTAGGGAGGCTTGTTCTGGGCAGATACATACAGCTTTTCTGTGGGGGAGAATGCTGCCTTGGCCTTCCCACCTGTCCTCTGCTTTGGCTCTTCTTTGTCCTGCCCAAAGGGAGGTGGCTGAGCAGTTCCCATTAGCCACTGTAGTTGGTGCTTCTTAACACAGTGTTAGGGCCTTCACACATCCCAAGTGTGAATGATGACATGTCTCTTTTATTTTGTTGTAGCACCCAGAGATTGAGATGAATTTTATGATATTATCTGGGGGATGCAGCCATTGAGGCTCAGCTTCCTGACCTTGCACATGAACCACTTCATTTATAGAAGTCTTGAGATATTTTGTAACTGTAGCAACCTTCTGTTGTATTCCCTGGGGATTCTATACGAAGTCTGGGAGAGCAGGAAGTCACTGGTAATAAACATGGGTTGAACCATATTCTCCCTTATGCTTAAGCCGTTTCCCAGGATAGAAATAAGATTCTCAGATTTTTCCAGGCTACAACAATCCTGGCTAATATACTTGGTCAGTGTTCGTAAGAGTAGATAGCAAACACCATTTGTTCCAAACAGATGACTTGAGGCTCAATAAATACTTTTTTAGAACAGTTATCAATTTAATGTGATGTTTCCTGAGGGATACCTTCTACAAAAGTCTGGGGGCTTTATAAGGAAGAAAATAAATTCCTGCCTAAACCTAGTATGCTGCAATGGTTTGTAAAAAGGTAAGCCCTCGGGGCAGCTAGGTGGCGCAGTGGACAGAGCACCAGCCCTGGAGTCAGGAGTACCTGAGTTCAAATCTGGCCTCAGACACTTAACACTTGCTAGCTGTGTGACCCTGGGCAAGTCACTTAACCCCAATTGCCTCACTAAAAAAAAAAAAAAAAAAAGGTAAGCCCCTGGGGCAGCTAGGTGGAGCACCAGCCCTGGATTCAGGAGTACCTGAGTTCAAATCTGGCCTCAGACACTTAACACTTACTAGCTGTGTGACCCTGGGCAAGTCACTTAACCCCAATTGCCTCACTTAAAAAAAAAAAAAAGTAAGCCCTGTGTAAAAATAGTTATTTTAATAATATCCCAGTTACTTGGAGGTAAGACTTGGGATAATTTCAACCCTTCAGAACTCTGTCAAGAAGTAAGCCAAAAAAAACAAAAAAAACCCACCACAAACAAAAAACCCAAAACTTCTCTAAGGAGCTGAAATAACTTTCACTGCCCTGTGAAAGTTACTTCAAGGGGCAGCTAGGTGGTACAGTGGATAGAGCACCGGCCCTGGAGTCAGGAGTACCTGAGTTCAAATCCGGCCTCAGACACTTAACACTTACTAGCTGTGTGACCCTGTTAAGCCCAATTGCCTCACTAAAAAAAAAAAAAAAAAGAAAGTTACTTCAAACACTGAAGTCTTGCTCTTTCTCCTCTTAAAAGACCTTTAGGATCACTCTTAAAGCCCTGTTTGCTTTTATTTATATAAAAGTATTTTGAAACTTGTTTGTTTGGTAACAAGTAGAATTATAGAGGTAAACTAGAAGAAAGTGAGGTTATTAGAAGTAAACTCATTTACAAATAATTTTGATAAGAAATAAGGAGAGACAGGAACAAATAGGAACAAAAATGCCATCAGAATTTGCAGTACACTAGTACATCTTCATATTATGAAATGTAAAATGGATCATTTTGATTACATTAAATTAAAAAGGTTTTGTACAAACAGAAGCAATGCAGATAAGATTAGAAGGAAGGCAGAAAGCTGGGAAACAATTTTTACAGTTAGTGTTTCTGATAAAGGCCTCATTTTTCACATATATAGAGAACTGAATCAACTTTATAAGAATACAAGTCATTGCCCAATTGAGATGGTCAAAGGATATGAATAGGCAGTTTTCAGATGAAGAAAAGCTATCTGTAGCTATGAAAAAATGTTCTCAATCGCAATTTTTTTTTTCTTTGCGGGGCAATGAGGGTTAAGTGACTTGCCCAGGGTTACACAGCTTGTAAGTGTCAAGTGTCTGAGGCCAGATTTGAACTCAGGTCCTCCTGAATCCAGGGCCGGTGCTCTATCTACTGCGCCACCTAGCTGCCCCTTCTCAATCACTATTGATTAGAGAAATGCAAATTAAAATTACTCTGAGGTACCACCTCACACCTATCAGATTGGCTAATATGACAAAAAAGGCAAAAAATAAATGTTGGAGAAGATGTCAAAAAATTGGAACACTAAAGCATTGTTGGTGGAGTTGTGAACATGATCCATCAATTCTGGAGAGCAATTTGGAACTATGCCCAAAGGGCTATGGGACTGTGCATACCCTTTGACCCAGCAACACCACTACTAGGTCTATATCCCAAAGAGATCATAAAAAAGGAAAAAGGATCCACATGTACAAAAATATTTATAGCTGCTCTTTTTGTGGTGGCAAAGAATTGGAAATTGGGGGGATGCCTATCAATTGGGGAACGGCTGAACAAGTTGTGGTATATGAATGTAATGGAATACTATTGTCCCATAAGAAATGATGAGAAGGGCAGCTAGGTGGCATAGTGAATAAAGCACTGGCCTTGGATTCAGGAGGACCTGAGTTCAAATTTGACCTCAGACATATGATACTTACTAGCTGTGTGACCCTGGGCAAGTCACTTAACCCTCATTGCCTAGTAAAAACAACAATAACAACAAACAAATAAAAAAGAGAGAGAAATGATGAGAAAGCATATTTCAGAAAAACCTGTGTGATGAAATAATGGGATTTTGCAGATATGCAAAGACCCACCTGGAGATTAATCTAGACTGATTGAATCAAGTGAGAGTGATTGACTGCTGATTAGCCTACTTCAAGTTAACTGGATTGTAATCACACCTGGCTATCCCTTAAGAAGGTATTGTTCTCAGAAGCTAGACTGTGAACTCAACTTGAGAACACCTTCAAAACCTATGGATTTGGATGACGCCAACCAATCAGCTTGAAGCAGTGTGTAAGGACTGCCTCTGTTCCAGACCTATGAAAAGCTTCCACAATCAGCTTGCTGGAGAGTTCCTGATTAAAGCAGGGTCCTGGAGGAGGACTTGAGGAAGAACCGAACCAGCCTGGAACTCTAGGCTAGATAGACCTTTTCTTAGCTTTCTGAACTCCATGTTAATACCTGTATGCTTTTATAAATGTTTAATGCCCAAAGACTGGTGCTGAAGCTTCTAATTTAAGGTGACCACAATTTAGATTTTAAACATCACACCTGGAAAGACTTAAATGGACTGATGCTGAGTGAAGTAAGCAGAACCAGGAGAACATTTTATGCAGTATCAGCAACATTGTGTGATGATGTGATAGACTTCTCAGCAGTACAATGATCCAAAATAATTCCAAATGACTCATGATGGGAAATGCTCTCCACATTCAGAAAAAGAACTGTTAAATCTGAATGCAGATTGAATCATACTATTTTTTACTTTTTTTGTTTTTTGAGGGTTTTCCCCTTTTGTTCTGATTCTTCTTTCATAACATGACTAATGTGAAAATGTTTAATGTGATTATATATATATATATATAAAACCTATATTTACTTGCCATTTTGGGGAGGGGGGAGGGAGAAAAATTTGGAACTCAATCTTATAAAAACAAATGTTGAAAACTATCTTTACATGTAACTGGAAAAAATACTATAAAAAAAGAAAGCAAGAATGTGAATAAAACATTTTAGAAAGATTTCCATCAAATTTACTAAAATAAACCATGTTTTGACACTGCAAGCTTTCAAGTTTCAAAAGGTTTCAAGTATCTGGAAAATCCTCTTATGCCAGATAAATGTAATAATGTGTTGAATTTATAGATGCTTGCAAAAATGGCATTTTCTGTATCTAATTGTAGTTTATATAGTTAATAGGAAATGTGTTGGTGGAGGAGAAAGCAGGGAGATGAGGGAAATATTTCTCATAGCTCCTTTCTTCCTCTTCCTACTGGGATTTAAAGTCAAAGATAATAAAACAAGTTTTCTTTCCATTCTGAAATTTCCTTTTTAAAAAATTCAATATTTTATTTTTCCCCAATCATATATAGAAACAATTTCAACCTTTTTTGGAAAAATTTTGAGTTCCACATTCTCTTTCTCTGTCCCCTTCTTCCTTCCCTCATTGAGAAGGCAAGCAATTTGACATAGGCTATACCTGTGCAGTCATACAAAACATTTTCCGTGTAAGTCATGCTATGAAAGAAAACATAGACAAAACCCCAAGAAAAATAAAGGAAAGGAAAAGTATGCTTTGATCCGCATTCAGATTCTATCAGTTCTTTCTCTGGAGATGGGTAGCATTTTTCATCACAAGTCCTTCAGAATTGTTGTTTATCATTGTATTGCTGAGAATAGCTAAGTTATTCACAGTTGATCATATGGTATTGCTTTTACTATATATAATGTTCTTCTGGTTCTGCTCATTTCACCTTGCATCAGTTTATATAAGTCTTTCCAGGTTTTTCTGAGAGCATCTTGCTAATCATTTCTTATAGTACAGTAATATTCCATCACAATCATATATAGCAGCTTGTTCAGCCATTCTCCAATTGATGGACATACCCTTAATTTTCAATTCTTTGCCACTAAAAGAGCTACTATAAATCTTTTTGTACTTAGAAGTCCTTTTTCTTTTAAAAATTTATTTTTGGGGCAGCTAGGTGGCTCAGTGGATAGAGCACCGGCCCTGGAGTCAGGAGTACCTGAGTTCAAATCCGGTCTCAGACACTTAATACTTACTAGCTGTGTGACCCTGGGCAAGTCACTTAACCCCAATTGCCTCACCAAAATAAATAAATAAATAAAAATTTTATTTTTTATTTTTTAAAATCTCTTTGGGATACAGACCTGGTAGTGGTGTTGTGTTGCTTGGTCAAAGGGTATATGTGGTTTTATAGTCCTTTGGATTTAGTTCCAAATTGCTTTCTAGAATGGTTGAATCAGTATACAACTCTACCAACAGTGCATTAGTGTCTTAATTTTTCCAAATCACCTCCAACATTTGTCATTTTCCTTTTCTGTCATATTAGCCAATCTTTTTTTTTTTCTTTTTGAGGCAGTTGGGGTTAAGTGACTTGCCCAGAGTCACAGAGCTAGTAAGTGTTAAGTGTCTGAGGCTAGATCTGAACTCAGGTCCTCCTGAATCCAAGGCTGGTGCTCTATCCACTGTGCCACGTAGCTGCCCCTACACACTTTTTACTCATACCTAAAACACACTAGGATGCAAGACCCTATATGTTCTTGTAATCTCTGTAAAGTATTTTCTATCTGCATAGCATTTTCTTGACCATTTCCTAGTTCTTTTTTTTTAAAGGTTCAGTTACTTGAGTGGAGTCTGAGGCAACATGTAAGTAGGTCACTTAGCAAGTATTTTTCAAGTGCTTACTGTGTGTGAGGCTATGCTAAGTGGAAAGGATGCAAAGAAAGTAAAAAAACCCAAAAAACATGATCCCCTTCCTGAAGGAGCTTACAGTCTAATGGAGAAGACAGTTTGTAAACAACAATAATAATAACTAGAAGCCAACATTTATATAGCATTTACTATGTGTCAAGAACTGCACTAAGTTCTTTACAACTATTATCTTGTTTGATCCTCCTAACAACTTTGGGAAGTGGGTGCTATTATTATCTCCATTTTAAAGAGGAGGAGACTGAGGCAAACAAAGATTAAGTGAACTGCCCAGAGTCCTACAGCTAAGTAAGTCTCTGAGGTTGCATTTGAACTCAGTTCTTCCATACTCCAGCTCCAGTACTCTATTCATTGCACCATCTGGCTGCCAATTCTGTGCATACAAGATATGTTTATAGTGGAAATTCTTCCCTTGTTCAGAGGGAAGGCATTAGCATTGAAGGGGACAAGGAAAACCTTCCTACAGAAGTGTGAGTTTAAAAGGAAGTTTATGAGTTTAAGGTTTATGAATTTAAATGAGTTTAAAAGGCAGCCAAGTAAGACATGAGGTTGAAATGAGGAGAGAGCACTCCAGGTATGGGAGATATTCAGTAACAAGACACAGGGTCAAGAGATGGAATATCAAATGTGAGGGACAGCAAGGGGGCTAATGTAGCTGAATCAATAGAGTACACAGAAGAGAGTAAAGTGTAAGACTAGAAGGGCAGGAAGGGACCAAATTATGAAGGGCTTTACGAGGTAGACTCAAGATTTTCTGTTTGATTGTGCACTTAATAGGGAGCCACTGAAGTTTATTGAGTAGAGGGGCTGACACAGATTTGCACTTTATAGAGATCACGAGTTTGGGGAGTGGTGGGAAACAGAGAGGATCTTCTGTATGTATACATAGAAGGGGTCCTACTTCTGCTTTTCTAAATTGCTTTATTCTATGAACCACTTCTGGCACAGTACAAACCTACATTTCCTAACAGGTATCTCTTCAAACTCTGTTGTGTTTTGAGCATCTATTTCCTGCCTACTTTACAAAAGCAGTCAGAATCAAATGAGCAAAAGCACTCTGGCAATGCAAATGATCTAGTAAGAATCAGCCTTGTTATTATGGATATACCTCAAAATAGGACAATGGGATCCCCAAATTTCCTTGACTAATTCTTGGACTAACTATGTTATCTGAAGGTGGTTTTGTTTCTGTGATCTTTCTGGTTTCCAACAGGACTGTTTTTCTATCCTTTTAGGTTTCTAAGCCATGGAACCTGGCACAGTGGTTCGTGCTATTTTTGATTTCTGCCCAAGTGTATCAGAGGAACTGCCCCTATTTGTAGGAGATGTCATTGAGGTGCTGGCAGTAGTGGATGAATTTTGGCTCTTTGGAAAGAAAGAGAATGTTACAGGTAAGAAGTTGGCCACTTACTCACCATTATACAAAATGGGTCTAACTCTTTTCCAGATTATAATTTAAAGTGGAAAAAAGCTCAGAAATGGACATTAGCACCCTAGATTCTCTTTTTTTTTTTTTTGTGGGGCAATGAGGGTAAAGTGACTTGCAAGTGTCAAGTGTCTGAGGCCGGATTTGAACTCTGGTCCTCCTGAATCCAAAGCCAGTACTTTATCCACTGTGCCACCTAGCTGCCCCCAGCACCCTATATTCTTATAGCACTTCCTTTATTTGCACAGAAGATTCTATGAGAGGCAGCATTATTTAGGGAAAAAGTGCTAGCTCTCAAGTCAGAGGAATGGGATTAAAATCCCATTTCTGATAAAGTAATTTAACCCCTCTGGACCTTAGGGGTTGAGGTAGATGGCTTCTGTGGATCCTTACAGCTCTAAATATGTGAGCCTTTATGTCAGGGAGGATAAAACTCTTGTGTGGTCTATATCCATCTTTTATCATTGTCGATGACTTAACTTTTATCTTTTTTTTTTTTTTTGGCAGGGCAATGAGGGTTAAGTGACTTTCCCAGAGTCACACAACCAGTAAGTGTCAGGTGTCTGAGGCTGGATTTGAACTCAGGTTCTCCTGAGTTGGTACTTTATCCACTGCGCTACCTAGTTGCCCGTCAGCTTTTGTCTTTAAGGAGCAGTTTGAGACCATTAGTTGCCAACTGCCTCCCCTATCCTTAACCTCATTCATCCTTACCTCTTTATTCCTTCTCATTTGCCATGAATTCTTTACCTTCAGTAGTCAGTCCTAACTGCTTTTCTTTTCAAAATCTGAATCACTTTTCTCCTCAGAACCTGATCTCAGATTTGGAAGGAACCCCAAAGGCTTTCCAGAAAGTGCAAGTCTAATCCACACCTAGATAAGAACCTATTTTATAACATAATCAACAGATGACCATATAGCTTTTTTTTTAAAGGCTTCTAGCAAAAAATTAAAAAAATAAATTAAAAAAAATAAAGGCTTCTAGTGAGAGAGAACCCACTACTTGTTTTTTGGGGTTTTTTTAGTGAGGCAATTGGGGTTAAGTGACTTGCCCAGGGTCACACAGCTAGTAAGTGTTAAGCGTCTGAGGCCGGATTTGAACTCAGGTACTCCTGACTCCAGGACCGGTGCTCTATCCACTACGCCACCTAGCTGCCCCGAACCCACTACTTGTTAAGAGATTCCATTTCACATTGGATAGATCTGATTGAGGAAATTTGTCTGTTTACCAAGCCTAAATGGGTCCATGAGAATAAGCCTAATCCTTCTTTCATTGTGCCAGCCCTTCAGATATTTGAAGACAGCTAATGTATTCTCCATAAGATCTAGACAATCTTAGTTCCTTCAATTAGTCTCCTTCTGGCATGGATTTTAGGCCTTGAACTCTCCTGAGTGCCCTCTTCTGGATGCTCTCCAATTAAATGTTTTTCCTAAAATGTTATGGCCAGGACTGAACATAGCATTCCAGATATGGTCTAACCAGGGTGCAGAGTACAGTGGTACTTTCAACTCTCTAGTCTTGGACACTGCCTCTTTTAATGAAGCCAGAATACACTCTTGTCCTATAAATGCTCTATGACTTTCTACTGCCGTTTACATCAAACAGCACCTCTTAACTATAATCATAAAGGTCCTTTGTTTATCTTTGCTCATGCCCTCATCTCCTAAAATAATCTAGTTTTCTTTTATTCTAGTCAGACTGACTTGTTTTTTATTCATGCTGATCATTCCTTGTAGACTGACATTTAGCCTGTCTTTGCTTAAAGTTACCTTCCCTTCTAGAAGTAGCTTCTTAGTTTCCATTTACCAGGTTGTATTTATTACTCCTATAAAAATCAGATTGGGGGCAACTAGGTGGCACAGTGGATAAACACTGGCCCTGGATTCAGGAGGACCTGAGTTCAAATGCAGCCTCAGACACTTGACACTTACTAGCTGTGTGACCCTGGACCAGTCACTTAACCCCAATTGCCCTCCCCGCAAAAATCAGATTGGATGTTTCAGAAAGTCCTCATTAGGCTATACTTAATAGGTATATATTTTCATCTGAATAATTAACCTTGTATATATTTTTCTTTCCATCAGTCTTGTTTAGAGTAGATTTTTAAGTCCTTGAAGATAGACCCCTTGTCTTCTGTGTTATGTACTTACCCTATCCCTCCAAATGCCATGTGGCAAGTAAAACTATATGTGGTTGCCCTATAATTGTCCCAAGTGTTAAGGAATTTAGCTGGTATTTATAGTATATTTGTTACTTAGAAATTAGAGGCTACTGCACCAGTTTGGGGCATTAAGCATTTATTAAAGCATATTAAATATTAGTAAAGAGAGTGCACATGGCTCTGAAAGATAGGAAAGCTGCATCTGCTCTCACCAAGTTCCCAGGCCAAGGAGAGAGATCATTGAGCATAAGCTCTCTGAGGGAAGGGGCAGAGCCCACCCTTACACACTGCTTAAAGCTAATTGGCTGGGGCAGCTAGGTGGCACAGTGGATAAAGCACCGGTTCTGGATTCAGGAGGACCTGAGTTCAAATCCGGCCTCAGACACTTGACACTTACTAGCTGTGTGATCCTGGGTAAGTCACTTAACCCCCATTGCCCCCGCCAAAAAAAAAAAAAAAGCTAATTGGCTAGTATCATTCAAATCTATTGGTTCACTGGATTTGAGGGTGGTTTGGCGCAGTCGTGCTAATGTCAGAGCCCAGGGCACAGATCCTCAGGCAGGAACAAGGCTTTCAGGTTGGTGTGGTTTTGAGTGAGGTAACTTCCTGACTTTGGGCTGGCCTTAAGGAAGGTCAGGCCAGGCTCTCTCAGCGGGGGGCCTCTGGGAATCCCCAAACCCCGTTATTTTCTTTTTCTTTTTTTTTTTAGCGAGGCAATGGGGGTTAAGTGACTTGCCCAGGGTCACACAGCTAGTAAGTGTTAAGTGTCTGAGGCCAGATTTGAACTTAGGTCCTCCTGACTCCAGGGCGGGTGCTCTATCCACTGCGCCACCTAGCTGCCCCACCCCGTTATTTTCTTACAGCCCACAGTGTCAGATACCAGCAGATACTCAGTAATTGTTTTATGTTAAAATCTATACATAGTTTCAGGGGAAAAGCTTCATGTGTTTTCGTATGTCTTTCAGAAAAAAAAGGGTATACCTGAAGTTTTTGTTTCTATTTCTAGGACAATTCCCTAGCAGTTTTGTGGAGATTGTGACCATTCCCAGTATGAAGCATGGAGAAAGGCTGTTTGTCTGCGTCGCTGAATTTTTGTCCCAGGATGTGGGTGGTCTCTCCCTCCATCGAGGTAAACCGGTGATCTGGGGAACAGAAAAGATTACTTTAAGATGAAGAGAAATCTTTTTAGCTTGATGACTCTTAGGCTAGACTTTCCATGTTCAAGTTCCCAGCTTTAAGCTAAGAAGACCTTCTGTCATAGTAGAAAGAGACATGAGGTCCAGGGATTAGGGCATGAATGACAAAGCAGCGTTATTCTACTCTTCTAGTTCCTACATATGGTTGGAAGTGTTGCCTCAAATTTAGCTCTCCTCACAATAAGTAGGGGCAAGTAGTGTGAAATCAGTGATTTAAAAAAGCTAATTCTAGCCGTGATCTTGGACGGATCCCTGCAACTTCCTAGAAACTAAACTGTTATGATTTCTTTGAACTTCTAAATATTAGATATAAAAAAATTTCAACTGAACATATTTGAAATCAGTACATTCCAGCACGAAACACACTGTTTGGAACATTTCAGCTAGTGAAGTGAGAGTAATATTAGAAATGTACTTTAATGTGTAATTATTTATGACGGTAATAACCATTAAAAAGGGTAAGAGCTGGCTTAGTACTTTAAAATTTATTAAGAGCCTTCTTTACATTATTTCTTGATCCTCAGAACAATACTTTGAAGTAGATACTAAGTGTATGATTATTCTTTTTTTACAGAAGAGGAAGCTGAGGGTCAAAAACTATGTCACGCAATTATGTACCCACAGTGTGTATCAGAAATCAGTCTTTCCTAGCTGTAAATCCATCAATCTTTCTACTGTACCATATTGTCATAGGGCAAAGGAGAGTTCTAGATGAAGTACTTGGCGAAAATTTGAAGGGGGAAAGATCCATTTAGTTTGTGAATCAGGGAAGATTTCAGAGAAGACTTGGCATGTGAACAGAGATGAAGGAAGAACAGGATTTCAGTGGGTAACTGAGATGCGAGGGCCCCCTGAGGCATGAAGGGTGACCTTTGTGGAGGCACAGATGTGGGAGATGTGGGAAAATGATAACAGAATGGGGATCTGCTAATGGGCTCCTGGGCCCTTTCTGCTTCCCTTAGTGCCACAGGGCACATCCTCTGTGCTACCTCCTAACCAGGAGCATGCAGGGCCTTTCATTATCATGGCTTCTCAGTATTTTCAACTCCTAAAATTTACCCTGGAGTGTAGAGAGCCTGAGAAGGAGGAGCAAGAAGGAAGGAAGTCTTCAAAGAGGGGTTGGTGGTGCAGTAGGGTGGGTCTTACCTGCCAGCCTAAGGAGACAGAATCTTGTAGCATACACAGTCGAGAACCGCTTCACCTCAGAACCTCAGTGTCCTCGTCTGGGACACAAAGCTCTTTTAGGAGATAGTTGTAGGACTGTAGCTGCTTGCTACAAAGAACTTGGAAAAAACGTGAACACAATTCATTTGAAAATATCATGTTTTTTCCCCTTTACAAACAGAAATTTGAGTTGAATAGATTTCCTTTAAACAAAGTTCTTGACTTTTTGTGAAACTAACTAAATTAAACGTTTAAAACTTTTACTCTACAGTGGCTCTACCTCTTCTGAGGATCCATCATGATTTTTAAATGTTTCTCTTTCTTTCTTTCTCTCTTTTTTGTGGGGCAATGAGGGTTAAGTGACTTGCTGAAGGTCACACAGCTAGTAAGTATCAAGTGTCTGAGGCCGGACTTGAACTCAGGTCCTCCTGAATCCAGGGCCAGTGCTTTATCTACTGTGACACCCAGCTGCCCCTAAATGTTTCTATATAAAGAAATATTTCCTTGAAATAAAAACAATGAGAGGGTTGAATTCAGTGATCTCTGACGTGCCTTCAGTTTCTAACATTCTGTCATTCTGTGATCCCTTACTTCACTTCCGAATGATAGTAGTGAGTAAAGAGAGTTGGAAGGGTCAAATCAGCACCATTAAAATGCCCCTTATATTCAAAGTACTAGATTGAAGCACTATGAAAAAATAGGTCATGTGAGTCCTAGAAAGCATGCATCACATTTGTTAAAGGGTTTAGGATAAGTGTATTTTGAGAAACTGATATTCATATACGAGCATTTTATTTTGAGTTGTATATTTAGATTTTTGGAATTTAGGGGAATTCATAAGTAAAAGTTTTCCTTCTAAAAAGAAAAAAGAGACTAAAGGGTTTATGCTATATTCACTGTCTTGTAGATGCCTCATAAATATAAAAATAAGGGACAGCTAGGTGGTACAGTGGATAGAGCATTGGCCCTGTAGTCAGGAGGACCTGAGTTCAGATCCAGCCTTAGACACTTAACACTTACTAGCTGTGTGACCCTGGGCAAGTCTCTTGGCCCCAATTGCCTCACCAAAAAAAAAAATATATATATATATATAAAATATATAAATAAACAGAGCCCCTATATCATCTTGGGGAGTTGAGTTCTATGGAAATAGCTACAAACTCCTTTCCTTCCTCAGAATCTGAAATGGATTGTTCTTCTCATGACATAAGTGCTTTAGGTCACTAAGGCACATTTTTTCCCCTCATACCATGGCTACCACTCACTCACTCATCTCCTTCTCATTCCAGTATTGCCCATTAGCACTACTTTGTTAGCCTGTCCCTTCTTCCATGCATTTAAAAAATCTTTGGTGGAGGGATGTTAAGAGCCAGTAAGAATTGTGGAAGCTCTGGAGCCTTGTGGGATGGCAAAGTCTGAGGCATGCTGCCCTAGGTGGTGCAGTGGATAGAGCACTGGCCCTGAAGTCAGGAGGACCTGAGTTCAAACCTCACCTCTGACACTTACTAGCTGTGTGACCCTGGGAAAGTCACATAACCCCAACTGCCTTAAACATTCATATCTTGCCACTGGACCTAGATGGCTCTGGAGGAGAGAGTGAGGTTGGTGAACCTTGTTTGCACAGCCTTCCCTCACTTAAAAAATCCAATTCAATACAAGTCATGACATCACCTCCTGATGTCCAGCACCTCTTTGAAAAAGAAGGACAAACAACAACAGCTTGTGCTGCCTCTTTTTAAACCTTTCCTTCTTTCTCTTCCTCCAGGAAAGATCAGTAAAATGAATGGGAATAACTAGATAATAGCCAATCTCCTTCTGAAGAATAAAATGCTCCACCCGTTAACCTCCAGCAGGTGTCACCTGTCCCTTCTTTTTCTCTTCCATAAGCCTCCCATTGGCTGTAGAAAAAATCAAGGTGCTTTGAGTTCTGCTTTCAAACACAGAAGCTAGCCTCTCTGCTTGAATACCAAGAGCTGGATTAAGCCCTAGCTTTGGGTGCCATTGATCACCGAACACACAGGGAGGAACCAGAATGAAAAGGGAGAAAGAAAAGGGAAAAAAGGATGAATATGGAGAGAAATGTCACCAGTGTTGCCCATAACATTTCAGAAGCCCCACATTGCTTATCCGCAGGTTAGGACCTGTTTTGCAAATTTGGTGACCCCTTAAAGATGATACCTCCAGTGCCAGTTACCAATCAAGAAAACAAATGTTGATTGATGCAGATCAGAGCCTCTTTTTCTGTTTTACTTTAACATACTATATATCATTTGGCGATTGTTAAGTTCATAATTTGACAAATGAAAACAAGGGACTAAAGAAAATTAAAAGCAAAAAACCCCAAATAAACCTGGAGGCTTTAGGGTGCTCAATATGAGTCAAAAGTGACAAGGCAGTAAGAAAACTAATGTGATCTTAGTCGGCCTTAGTAGAGGTATGATGTGCAGATGGGGGTTGGGGTTCATGTGGCAGTTGCTCTGTCCTTTCCCTTGCTCAGACCATATTGAGAATATTGTGATTAGCTCTTTGCAGTATCTTAGGAAGGACACTGATTGAGTGAACAAAGGTTGGAGGAGGATGAAAATGACGAGGAAACTTGAAAACCTGCCATAGGAACATCAACTGAAGGAGCTGGTGGTATTAAACCTTGAGAAAGAGAATGGTGAATTCATGAGTAAAGAATGTAGAAGAGGGATTAAATCTCTCTTGTTTGGTTCCAATGGGGAGAACAGAACAGTGAGGGGGAGAGGCAAATGTTAGGCTGCCTTTAGAGCTGTCTGGAAGTGGAATCTGTTATCTGAGGCTTCATGAAGTGGCTGGGTGGCTGGCTACTCCTGAGGGTGATTATTAATTAAGGAAGAAGTGAGAGATAAGGTCCTTTCCTATGCTGGAATTCTATGCATCTTTGAAATACTTTTCCAGTTTCTAAGTAAGGTGAACTAAACAAATGCGAACACTTATCACTACGGTTGTATAGTTAGTAAAAACACAGACATGCAACCAGAGGACTTATGCCCCAGATGGCAGCATCAATGGAGACAGATTGCTCTGCTCTTGCTTTCTACTCCAGAGAAATCCTGAAATTCTCAACTGACTGAATGATGATCAAAAAATCTGATGAGAAACTACAATAATTGATTGCTTCCACATCAGAATTGCATAAAAAAATCAGAAGCTCACAGACAGTAAAGGGTGGCCTCCAGCAAAGCCAGGAATAGTGAGTGCAGGCAGATAAGCTAGTAGTCTCTCAGTGCAAGTGGAGATGGACCAGAGACATGCCTAGCCTTATCAATGTCTGTGTCTGGAGTCAGCAAGAGAATCTCTGGTCAGTGTCCTCTTCTTTGGCTCTGGCACAAAACCCCTTTCCATCTAGAGAGCCCCAGGGGTTTGATAACCCAAGATGGTAACCTTAGGAACCTGGTAGAGCAGTGGTGTCAAGCCCAATAAAATGGAAAACCACAAATTAACACTCTCTATGTTGTATTTTTTATTTTGTTAAACATTTCTCAATTACATTTAAATCTGTTGGGTTTTTTGTGGCCCCACTTGAGTTTTGCCACATTGCCACAGGCAGCGAGTTTGACACCTCTGCATTAGAGCATCAGTAACTAGGATGGTACCACAGAGCTCCTACCAGGGCAGCCCAGGCACTCAGAGACTGAGGTCTCTAGTATTCTGTCTTGGGCCCTAAAGATCAGTGCTCTGAGCCTCAAAGATTCAGAGAGGCTTGACTCTGGGAGAATCCTGGAGGAGACCAAGCAGAAGAAATCACCCTCTCCCAAAAGCACAGCGGGTGAAAGAGCCTGGCCCTGGCCCAAACCTAAACTGAGGAACAAAAGCAGGAGACACTGACTGCTATACAAAATTATTCTAGGGGAGGGAGGGAGAAAAATGTGGAACTAGAAGTCTTATAAAAACAAATGTTGAAAACTATCTCTACATGTAACTAGAAAATAATAAAATGCTTTTATTCTAGATTGAGAGAAGAGGAGCAGAGAGTAACTGTAAAAACTGTAAGCAGATACTCAAAGGGAAAAAAAAGGATTTTCTACAAGGACTACATGAATACCTAGAAGAAATGAAGCAAAAAATTTTAAAAATGAGATAAAAGCTTGGGAAGAAAGAATTAGGAAGATGATAAATAGCTTAGACAAGAAATTGGTAAACCTTACCTAAGAAATAGAATCTCTGAAAATTAACATGCTGGGCCTGGAGTCAGAAAAATCTGAGTTAAAATTTGGCTTCAGATGTTTACTAACTGGGTGACCCTGTGTAAGTCACTTAGCTTCTTTTTTGCCTCAATTTCCTCAACTATAAAATGGGGATAATAACAGTATCTACCACCCAGGGTAGTAATAAGGATTAAAGGAGATATTCGAAAAGCACTCAGAACAGTGCCCAGCATTTAGTAGGCACAAAACGTCTTCAAAGTGTATTGAGAGGGGGCAGCTAGGTGGTGCAGTAGATAGAGCACCGGCCCTGGAGTCAGGAGTACCTGAGTTCAAAACCAGCCTCAGACACTTAACATTTACTAGCTGTGTGACCCTGGGCAAGTCACTTAAGCCCAATTGCCTCACTAAAAAAAAAAAAAGTGTATTGAGAGAATTAAGTAAGAAAAATAGAGGAACTAGGGGTGGACATCCTAAAGGTTTGAAGAGAATAAGGAAAAGGGAAGGTGAAAGAGGAGTGTACTAGTTAGTCAAAGGGAAAAACTTGCTGTGTCTTATAATTAGGGGTTATTCGAAGAACAGGATGAGAAGGAGTGGGAATGGGCATTAGATGAACCTCGGTTTTATCTGGAATGAACAAAAGTACTGAACATGCTTATGAGTGTGTGCACACACTAACAGTTTGGTTTAGAAATATCAAATTCACTTTTAAAAAAAGTAAGGACAAGGGCAGGGCATTAAAGAGAGAGAATAATACTGAAGTGGGAACACCCACAAGTAAACAAATTTGCTCATGCTCGAAGGGGAGATTAAAAGGGAAAAGAAAAGCAACTAGAGCTATGAGGGTGTCCCATTAATTGGGAAATGGTTGAACAAATCACAACAAATCAATGTAATGAGATATCATTACACTAAGCAATGATGAAGGAGAGAATCCTGAGGTAAAGCAAGGCAACAAGCATTACTCTGTGCCAGACACTGCTCAACTCTGGCAATGCAGGTGCAAACAAAAAGGAAGTTGCTATCCTCAAGGAGCTTAAATTCCAATGGGGGAAAACAGTACAGAATAAGGGGCTTGGAAGGTGGGGAGGAGAAAAGGAGCATGGAGAAAGGCATGGTGGTGAGGGCCAGACAGCCAGCGGGGGGATGCAGCACGGCTCGGCTGAACCCATTCCTAGAATGTGAGCTCCCTCGGAAAGATCTCACAAATGGGAGAAGAGGCATGGCATGGTGGAAGGACGCTCTCAGGGGAGAAGGCTCCAGGAACTGAGGGAAGATCCACAGCGAGAAGGCAGCTAAGTCGTGGGAGCAAAGGGCAGAAAGTCAGTAGCACAGTCAGTAGGGAGTGAAAGCACTATGGACGGATGCAGAGTGAAGCAAGTAGAACCAAGAGAATACAACAGCATCATAACAGTCAGCTTGGAAAGAATGAAGAACACTGACCAATGGCATGACCAACCCTTTGTCCAGAGGATCAATGATGAAGTGTATTCCCTGCCTTTGGACAAAGAAGTGATATATTCACAGTGCAAAGACGTGGATTCTTAGGCCTGGCCATTCTGTAGATTTGTTTTATATACACACACGCATATATACACATACACATATACATATACATATGTACATATATACACACACATATGTATAATGAGAAGGGTGGACTAGATGACTTTGAAGGTCCTTTCTAGCTGCTCTCAATCTATGATCATATTAACCAAGTAAAGAGGATGGTCATTCTACAAAAGTCTGAATTTCAGGGTGGGCAGCTCAGGGGCACAGTGGTGTTTTTTGTTTGTTACAAGGTTTTTTTTTCTTTTTCTTTTTTAACTTTGGTGGGAGGAGAGGGGGAATTAAAAGATGAAGGCCAATAAAACAGTTTAAAAATGCACAAAAGAAAATGGAAGTTCAGAAGGAAACACAGAAAAACACAATGGTTTTAGAAGTAACACATGGACTTAGTTATATACTTTGTTTAAAAAGTAAGGTGTGGGGCAGCTAGATAGCCCAGTGGATAAAGCACCGGTCCTGGATTCAGAAGTACCTGAGTTCAAATCCGGCCTTGGACACTTGACACTTACTGGCTGTGTGACCCTGGGCAAGTCACTTAACCCCCATTGCCCCTCAAAAAAAAAAAAAAAAAGTAAGGTGTATGAAATAGGTATTTACAGTTTTATATACAATTCTTTTTTTTTTTTACTATATAATATATATATATATATATATATATATATGAATGACTCCTTTTTGTTTTTAAGTTCAGAATAAAATTATTTCAAAATGTAACCAGAGGTATGGCTAATAAAAATTTTAATTTGTAGGGATGCAAAAGATTTTGGCTCTAAAAATGGCCATATTATCTATTATTCTCTTTTGATAATCTAGTCAGTTTGATTTTGAACCTCTCGTATTTTATGGGAACCTAAGGCTGACCACCAAGTCTCTTCTCCATACCAAGAGACACATAGGAGCCAATGGGAATGACTTCTCTAGAAGCTGCTTCTTGCTACATGCAAGGACTACATTAGTCATGTTGACCTACCTGCCCTACCATTACTCCATTTAGAGACTGAAAGCTTCTAGCGACAAAAGGAGATGCTGGAGGACAGAGATTCTATCTTAGCTTATAGTCATGGCCGCACAGTCAACAATAAACTAGCATGCCCTCAGAGGGGCCTGAAACCCACCTGATGATGATACTGTCACATAACTGCTAAGCTCATATTGGAGGAAGTGGCCAATCATCATTTCTGGTCCAGGGTCATAGGAGCAGCAATTAATGATAGAATCAGGGGGCAGCTAGGTGGCGCAGTGGATAGAGCACCAGCTCTGGAGTCAGGAGTACCTGAGTTCAAATCCGGCCTCAGACACTTAACACTTACTAACTGTGTGACCCTGGGCAAGTCACTTAACCCCAATTGCCTCACTTAAAAAAAAAAAAGATAGAATTCGTGTCTTCCCTCCTAATACGGCACTAAGTACCAGGCACCGTGCTAAACAGTTGACAATTATTCTTCCAGTGGATCCTTACAACAATCCTGGGAGATACCTTCTATTATTATCAAGGTACTTGCTTACTCTCACATAGCTAGCAAATGATCTGAGCAGGATTTAAGCTCAGGTGTTCCTGACTCCATGCCCAGGGCTCTATCCACTGTGCCCCTGAGCTGCCCACCCTGTAGAATGACTGTCCTCTTTACTTGATTAATATGATCACAGATTAACAACAGTTCTCTAGAAAGGACCTCAGAAGTCATCTATCTAGTCCAACCTCATTTTAGGTGGCCAAAAGCCACCTAAAACCAGATAGTAAAGAAGAGAACCGGGATTTCAACCCAAGTCTCCTGACTCTAGTTCTCAAGTTCAGTCTACTGTACAAGCTGCCTCTATTTCTTATCTTTCAATCTCTATCATAATTCAGTGGGCCTGTGATCTAATCATGTGCATAATCTGTGTAACAGAGCCAATCACAATCTATCCATGACTCCCTCACAGTTCTAGTCCATCCATTCACATAAGTCCAGTGGATGCCAGTGCAATGCTCAGGCTTGTGTCACCTGTGGTACTAGAACAACACTTTCCATATAAGAAGTGGGCAGTAAGTGATCTACTGATTGGCTTTATTGTATATCCTTCTGGGGAAAACTGAAAATAATCCATATGGGCAATAACAGAATGGGTAGTAATATTGGTGATGTGTTTTAGGACTCCCTATATTACATGAAAGAGGTTTAGTGGAGAAAGAGCTGGCCTTGAAGCCGGTAAGACATGGGTTCTTGTTCTACCTCTGTCACATGTTGGCTATATGACTTTGGGCCAGTCACTTTTCAGTAGGAAAAAGGAATAGGAAATAAACATTTCTGTAGTACCACCTATGTGCCAGTCACTGTGCTAAGGACTTTTACCATTCAATCCTCACAACAACTCTGTGAGGTAGGTGCTATTTTTATCCCCATTTTACAGATGAAGAAACTGAGGCAAACAAAGATGAAGTGATTTGCCCACGGTCACTCAGCTAGTCAGTGTCTGCAGCTAGATTTGCCTTCAGGCCCAGCGCCCTTTCCACTGTCCAACCTAGCTGCTGACTATGTACATAGAGGATTTATCCACAGTGTTTGTCTCTCTGACTTTCTCAGGATAGGGAACTCTGTGTGGAAACTGCCTTTACTGATGCCAGCCAGCAACTTATTTGTATTTTATAGCCTTAGAGAACTATCTGCCTCTTCACCATGCCCTCTCTTCATCCTTTTTCCTCTTCTTCTTTACCCTTCTTTTTTTCCAGAATAAGCATCCTTCTTTGATTTTAATAAATGGCAAACTACAAATGTGGAAAATGAAAGTACTCTGAGTCATAATCCCTCTGTTAGGCAGTTTTACTTAACAATTTTCAGGGAATGTACTTTTGTGGGTACTATATTTTAGGCCTTTGTGGAGAATTGTTTCTGTATCAAAACAAAATAGCAGTTTAAAAAAAAATCCATTCATTATACCCATTCCCACTTTTACTCAGTCTGCTAACACATTCACAATTCTTTTTGGTTTTATGCTACAAGTTTTGGGCCCTGCCTCAAAGTATGTCATGCCAAACTTAGAAATTTAGATGAGAACCCAGGGAATGAAAAGGATTCAAAACACTGTTCTCTACTTGACTTGGGAGTCAGGAGATTTGAGCCAATCCCAGTTCTAAGCCTCTTTGCATCTCATTTTTTTCAATTATAAAAAGGGAATACTGCCAATCTTATTTATCCCTCGCTGTGAGAACAACATTGAATGTCTATTGGAAGATGCTTTTAAGAATAGAAGTGCTTGTATACACTGAAGTTTTATAATAATTCCTCATTATGATTGATTTGAAATTCGGTATCTTGATAGGGCCTTTGAGAAGCAAACGTTTGGGTTAAAATATCTTGATGCCAAAGGTTCCAGTTTTGTATTAGGAAACCCATCCTGGGCCACTTCCCAGGGAATTTAGTTACTGAAACATGATATTTTGCTTAATGAGGGAGGGAATAGGATGGAGGGAAATACAGTTATCAGTAGTAACTGTGAAAAAAATTTTGAAGCAAATTTGCCTAAGGTCTCGTTTCTCCAACATACAGAGAACCGAGTCAAATTTATTAAAATAAGAACCTTTCCCAATTAATAAATGATCAAAATATAAGAAGTTTTCAGATGAAATAAAGCTATCTATAGCCATATGAAAAAAATGCTTTAATTCGCTATTGATTGGAAAGATGTAAATCAAATCAATTCTGGGGTACTACCTCATACCTATTTGATTGGATAATAGGACAGCAAAGGAAGTGACAGATATTGGAGGGGATGTGAGAAAAATGAGACATTGATACAGTGTTGGTAGAGTTGTAAACTGATTCAGCCATTCTTTAGAGCAATTTGGAACTATGCCCAAAGGGCTATAAAACCATGCATACTCTTTGACCTAACAATAGCACTACTAGGTCTGTATCCAAAAAGATTTAAAAACACAAAAACAAAAAGGAAAAGGATCTATATGTACAAAAAGTCTTTATAGCAGCTCTTTTTTTTTTTTTTAAGTGAGGCAGTTGGGGTTAAGTGACTTGCCCAGGGTCACACAGCTAGTAGGTGTCTGAGGTTGGATTTGAGCTCAGGTCCTCGTGAATCCAGGGCTGGTGCTCTATCCACTGTGCCACCTAGCTGCCCCTAGCAGCTCTTTTCTGATGGCAAAGAATTGTAAATTGAGGGGATGCCCATCAGTTGGGGAATGGCTTAACAAATTGTGGTATGTGATTATGATGGAATACTGTTGTTCTGTAAGAAATGATAAGCAATATGCTCTCAGAAAAACCTGGAAAGACTTAAATGAGATGAGGTAAAGTGAAATTTACAGTGTACAAAGTAACAGCAATATTGTAAGATGATCAGCTGTGAAATACTTAGCTATTCTCAGCAATACAATGATCCAAGACAGCTCTGAAGGACTTATGATGAAAAATGTTATTCATCCTCAGAAAGAGAACTGATGGTGTCTGAATACAGATTGAAGCACATTTTTTTTAAACTTTATTTTTCTTGAGGTTTTTTTGCGTTTTCTTTTCACAACCTAATATGGAAATGTCTTGTATGTCTATACATGTGCAACTTATACTGAATTGCTTGCCTTCTCAAAGAGGAGGGGAGAAGAAAGACAATTTGAAACAAAGTTTTAAAAATGAATGTTAAAAATTATTTTTATATGTAATTGGAGAAAATGCTAAATTTTAAAAAGTTTTAAAAGCCCCTCAAAATAAATAAATATTTTGCTTACATGTACATTTGTATCATAATGCATTTTTACCTTTAAAATAATTGAAAACACAAACTCCCAAAGACATTGTTATAAGGATACACCAGGATATTCAATTGTTTGAAGATTCCTATAGCTCCTCTTATGTGTAATGAATGTGTACTGAAGATATTCTCTAAGGATGGTCATAGTCAGTTTTCCTCTTTCTGCTTTAGGTGACCTGGTGATTCTAGATGGCCCTCCCACCTCCAGCTGGCAAGAAGGCCGAAGTTGCTGGGGTACCAAGGGCTTTTTCCCATCATCCTGTGTACGAGAACTTCTACTCTCCTCCAGAAGCCACCATCGGGAATCTCAGAGTACCCTGCTTCAGATTCCTGAATATTCAATGGGCCAAGCCCGGGCACTGATGGGACTTTCTGCTCAGCTGGATGAGGAGTTGAATTTCAGAGAAGGGGATATAATCACCATTATTGGCATACCTGAACCAGGCTGGTTTGAAGGGGAACTTGAGGGCCAAAGAGGTATTTTCCCAGAAGGTTTTGTGGAGCTTTTAGGGCCCTTGAGGTCTGTGAATGAACCAGTGGGTACAGAGAACTCAGGATACATTATTAATGGTGTGGTAGATGTACCTCTGGAAGAGGAGAAGAAAGGAACAGAGGAGGATGAAAATGAATTGGGGGCTTATGGTATTGCCCTCTATAAATTCCAAGCCTTGGAGCCAAGAGAACTGGACTTTGAGGTGGGAGACAGGATCCAGATTCTGAGGACATTGGAAGATGGCTGGCTGGAAGGAAAACTGAGGGGCAGAACAGGCATCTTTCCTTACAGATTTGTAAAATTGTTTCCTAGCATAAGGATGGCAGAAGCTATAGATCTAGCCCAGGAGAACAATCAGAATAAGAGTCCCCTCTCTCCACAGAGTAACCTGGAGGCCTCCTTTGTAGCGCCTGAGGAAAGGAACAAGCTTCATGAATATGATGTAGAAGAGTCTACTTGTACTGTCTCTGAAACACCCAGTTTGTCTCTGAACCATCTGCCTTTTTATTGTGAAGATGATAAAATTCTTCTCCAGGAAAGGGAGAGTATGGGCAAGTTTCTAAGAACCCCAGAAAGGGGCCACAAAGAGCCTCTCAACAAAGGCTTTCTTGATACTGATTCCACAAAACCAATCAATGGCATTTTCTCCCACACTCCAATTCTTCAGCCCCCAAAGAAGAAAAACCTGCATTTCCACACTGTAGAAGAGACACAGCTGAACATGGAAGCAGCAGAGAGCCAGAGTTCAGAAGGGGGCTTGGACACTCTTCCTTCTGAGGCAAAGGATAGCCCTTTGCCAATCAGAGAAACGTGTTCTCTGCCCAAAGCCCTTGGGGGTCTAGTGAGCCCTCTTCAGAGCAGCAGCTCTGCAGCTTTAGGCTCAAGGCTATTAAAGTCCAATCAACCAAGCCCTAAGCTTGAGGATGGGGCTGGCTGGACTAAAGACCAGCAACACAAACCCAGAGAGCATTCCTCCAGCATTAGAAGTATATCTAAAGGGATAGAGAGACAGGCTGGTCTGCAAGTCAAGGGGTCTGTCCCTCCAGCACCAGTCCTTCCACAGGGAGAAAGCAGGACCGATCTGGATTCTAAATTGACCGAGCAGTTGGCACAGTTTGAAAAGAGCCTATCTGGACCAAAGGCGGAACTGGACAAGAAAATATCCCGGCACTTTTCAATCACGGACTTTAGCTCAGAGAAGGATATTGTTCGTGGTTCTCCTCCCACACTAACAAGCCCACAAGAGCCACCTGGAAGGCGGAAGGCCCTGAGGCCACCACCTCCCCGCCCATGTGTCCCAGCTTCTACTCCTCCCCAGCCCCAGAAACCTGAATCCCCATCTTTTTCAATGAGGCCCTCCCGTCCAGCTCCTCTCCCTCCTTTGGCACCACAGAGGATGAATTTAGCATCAATTAAGTCCCATCCTGCTAACCATCATCACTTTGATGACACTTTAGAGAAAGAGAACTCTAGTTATCTGGACAGGACCCTGGACCCAGCCTCCGAGTGTTCCTATTTGCTTGTCAGAATTCAGGAAATGGAGCAGGAGTTGGAGGAATTTAGCAGGACTCGAGAGGAACTGAACCTGTTGCTGGAAGAAAAGCAGGATGAAGGGCTAAGGGCAGGGACACTGGAGAACCTGGAGTTCTGTGACTATCACATTGAAAGGCTGAATATGGAACTTCAGCACCTTCGAGGTGAGTAACATAGACCTGAATTGTCCTACTTACTTTATGATACATTCATGTCAAAAACTTAGCTGGACTAACTAGGCCTCATAATTTCTTGCTTACAAAGAACCATTACTCTGCTATTTTATTTCTGGGTCTTTCACAATTTAAATTCTTCTCCGTGTTGTCCTTCTTATAGGGGGATCCTGTGCAAACAGGATAGGAGATAGGAAGCAGATAGGAATACTGGGAGGCTGGCTCCAGCCTGTTTCTTCATAGAAAAGTGAGTGAACTTGTAAGGAAATTGTTTCTATAAACTTTAAAGGGTTATATTGGTATGCAAATTATTACTGCCTCCACAGGGTTATTGTGAGGAAAGCTCTTTGCACACCTCAGAGCATGATATAAATGAGTTCTTTTAATTAGCTGTGACTTGGTAGTTGGCTGACTTCCTTTAGCCCTTCATAGAATCTAATCTCCTACCTTCCTTAATGACAATTCCATAAAAGTGGCAGTATCTATAGTGCCTAGGGATAGATCGATTCTGATTATATCTCCTCTCAGCCTGACTGCTAAACCAGTAAAGAAATGGGTGGCAGCGTCACCATTGTCCAGGGTCTAAATCTGTTTTCCAGGTTCAGAGAGTCCATTTTAAAAGACTACCCAGGTGTAATCAGACCCTAGAAAAGTGATTCACGCCAACCAAACTGTTAAGGAACTCTGTAAACCAGCATGTCTTTTTATAGTCAGCAGCATTAAACATACAGCTTGTCTGAAGGCATCTACCTTGCCTGAGAACCAAGATTGATTATCCTTCCTGCTGGATAGGTCCATTGCAGACCAGTTTATAGATTGGAAAGTTTCTTGCTGTCACTTAGGAGGTTGAATTTCCAAATAAGCCCTTTAGAAGCTATTTGTTGACCTGTAAGTATAGGCAGGGAGAGGCCTGCAATACTAGTAGCTGATATCAGGTAATATTTTAGGTTTTAAAGTATAAACCAATTGGTTATACTTACCCCCCAGGTATGCACAATGGAGAAAGCTTGTACTACCAAGCTCAAATATATTTGTACTAGAACATTTTAACTTAAAATAATAGTGCAAATTATTTAGCTACCTACTATAGGAGAGGCAGAAAGTCTGGCTATGGCATTCACTTTTAGTGGCTTCCTAGTGTCTCTGGACACAACCCTCAGCTTGGCATTGAAAGGCTTTTACACTTTGGCTCTAGCCAGCATCTGAAACTTAGTATTTCATATTCCTCCCCTTCACACACTCTACCTTCTAGCCAAACTGCTATACTTGCTGTTCTTTGACTTCAGCTCTCCTTTGTCCACCTCCATTCCTCTGCACATGTGATGATTCCCTAAATCTAGAACCTCTTCCTTCTTCCCTTTGGTCTCTTGGAATCCCTAGATTCTGTAAAGGCTCGGGTCATAAACTGTCTTCTATGGGAAATCTTTCCTGATGCCCTAAGTAGCAAGGTTCTGACTAGCCTCAAATCATCCTGTCTTTATTTATCTATTAATATGTTATATCCTTCCAATAGAATAGATGTTCCTTGAGGACAGGGACAGTGCTTTACACCTAGTTTGTGCTTAATGAATACTTGGATTGGATTCCATGGAGAACTATAGGAAGGTTTTCAAGAAATAAACCTATCTGGTAAGGTTCTATACTTTTATGCCCTAACCTTGATTGTTATTAACCATCATTTAATATAACATTGGTGTTTTCTCATGGCTCAGTAGAACACATTTTGCATCTGTGAGCGCAGCCTTCTGAGACCTAGGCTTACTCTCAATAGCAGTTCCAGGCTGCAATTTAGTATTAAATTTTGATGCTCTCTTTTTGGCTACAAAAGCCTTTAATTATCATTTATCTCATTATTTGGGCTGGGAACATAATCACTTCTTTGCTTTCCAGTCCTTGGGTCTTCAGAACCATGGCTCCTCCTTGTCTAATACCATTGAGTGCCTGGGAGTGACAGTGAAAGAGCTCACAAGAGTGTGCACCCACCAAGGTGTCCTCCAGCAGTTACCCATTTTCTCTTCTTTCTTCTTAACACATTCTTCTTCTTCTTCTTCTTCTTTTTTTTTTTTTTTTGGGTTGGGCAATGAGGGTTAAGTGACTTGCCCAAGGTCACACAGCTAGCAAGTGTCAAGTGTCTGAGGCTGGATTTGAACTCAGGTCCTCCTGAATCCAGTGTTGACTCTGTTAACCAGTATTACTCTATTCTGTTTTCTTCTCTTAAAGCCCCTCCCCACAGAAGCTGTACCAAAATGCCTCTTCTCTCTTTAAGCCTTCCTCCCCATCAATCAGTAAGCAAATAAATAAAAAGAATGAACAAATTCCTATTCCCAAGGAGCTTCTGGTTTTTTTCAATTGTTTGTTTTTTGGTGAGGCAATTGGGGTTAAGTGACTTTCCTAGGGTCACACAGCTAGTTAAGCGTCTGAGGTCGGATTTGAACTCAGGTCCTCCTGACTCCAGGGCCGGTGCTCTATCCACTGTGCCACCTAGCTGCCCCAGGAGCTTCTGTTCTAATGGGGAAGACAAGTACATCAGTGAATATATACCAAATAAATAGAAGGAGGATAAGTACAGATACACACAAAACAGTGAAATCTGAGGTAGTTTGCAAAGAGGGCACTAACAGTAGGGTAGAAGATGATGCTTGAGGAATAGAGAGAAGGCTTGTGTAGAAAGGGAAGAAGTATATAATGAGATGAAATGAAGGGGAGAAGGGGGGGGTTCATCTTCTTAAGACCTCACTTTGTACTTTACTGAGAAAACTGAGGGCATTTGCTCAGAACTCCCTGCCTTCTCCCTCCTTCTCTCTATCTCAAAACCACTTGGCATCTTTTTCTTTCTCTCTTTTCTTGATCAAATTTCTGATAATTGGGTGGTCCTCTTTGATGTCATCATCTCTAGCAGTTGCTCCTCAATTCTCCCCATCCCCCATCTTTAGCCTAGCTAATGGTGGTTCTCTACTGCTTTCGAACATGCCAGAGTCTCTCCCGAACCTTCAGAAATCTTCATTAGCTCCTCCTTTTCCCTCCCCTCAAGCCATTGTTTGATATCTCCCCTTCCTTTCTCAGCTAAACTACAAGAAAAATCTGTGTTTGTTGACTTCACTTCCTGCCCTGTTACTTCTTAATTTGCAGTTTGTTTTGCAACCTCACTGTTCGACTAAAATTGTTCTTACCAAAGTAAGCAAAGCTCTGGTCTTTTTCAGGCCTCAGGCTTCTTGATCTCTCTGCTGTATTTGATATGGCTGACTACTGCCCCTGTCCTCTTGGATACCCTCTCCTCTCTCAGCTTTTGTGACCTTGGTTTTCCTATTAACTGTTTAATCTCTCTCTGGCTCCTCTGGCTAGATCATGATCTTTATCATGCCCTATAGTTGTGGATGTTCTGTAAGGCTCTTCCCTTGGTCTTTTTTTTTTTTTCTTTTCTTTCTTTCTTTTTTTTTTTTTTTTTGGTTTTTGTGGGGCAGTGGGGGTTAAGTGACTTGCCCAGGGTCACACAGCTAGTAAGTATCAAGTGTCTGAGACCGGATTTGAACTCAGGTACTCCTGAATCCAGGTCCGGCACTCTATCCACTGCTCCACCTATCTGCCCCTGTCTGTTTCCTTTCCCTTGGGGATGACTTCTAAGTTTTTGTGTCCAGCCCTCTGCTCTCCAGCTGAGCCCCAGGCCTGCTGCTGAGTATTTCAGATTGAATGTCTTGAAGACATCCCAAACTCAACATACCCAAGATGCTTCATTATTTTTGCCTCCCTCCCCCCCTCAAGACGCTTTCCTCTATCAGACTTCTCTCTGAGTAGGGCCCTTGCAGTTCCTTCAGTCTCTCAGGTTCACAACCTTGGTGGTAGCCTGGACTTCTCCCATGCTGCAGGCCATCCTGTCACTTAGCTGCCGAATGGATTTTGTGCGTCAGATCAGACTACTTCATCCCCTACTCAATCAGCTCTAGTGGTTCCCCATTGCCCCTAAAATCAAATAGAAAGCCTTAGCCGTTGACCTTTGGAGTTCTATAGTCCTATAACTTAGGCTCAGGGATTTTAAGGCCTTCACAATTTGGCCTCGTTGATCTTGCTTCCCTTCCTTTCCTGTGTTGTCTGGTCAATTTGGCCTTCTCTGTTTCCCATCTCTCTGCCTTTGTGTTCACTGTCCCCCTTGCCTGAAATGCTCTCCCTCCTCAATTTTACCTCATAGAATTCCCTTCTACACAATCTCTTCCCTGATTTCTACAACAGCTAATGCCTTCCCTTCCTAACTACCTTTTATTTATTTTATATTGATTTTCTACATATATTAAATTTTTTTTCTACATATTAATTTTGTATCTACATATATATTTACCTGTTGTCTCCCTAGTAGAGTATAAATTCCATGAGAGCAGAGATTTTTCTTTTCTTTTCTTTTTTTTTTTGGTCTCTCTACTCCTAGTGCCTAGCACAACACCTGGCACATAGTAAATACTTAATAAATATTTGTTGATTAATTAACTGAATAATTTTTAGAGAGATTTCTGTTTCACTATGGTAGTGTATAGGGATATTTTTATTCATAGAGCTAGAACCAGGATCTAGATTCAAAGACCTTCTCCTCAGATCATAATTGAGAGACAGTGATAAATTCTTACTCTCTAATTCTTATTTTCTATGCTCTACCACTTTTCAATTTGCTTGCATTTATTAGTGATCGGTTACAATTCCCAAATTTACAGGTTGTAATTCATTGATTATCTTTTAGGTTGCCTGCTTTCTAATAATATTTCACTCGGGTCAGCAGTCCTTGGTACATTTTAGCACTCAGGGCTGTTGCTATTGCCATATTATTCAACCCCTCCTACTCATGAAATCTTCTTCTTTTTTTTTTTTAAATTTCCTTCTCATGAAATCTTTTTTTTTTTTTTAGTGAGGCAATTGGGGTTAAGTGACTTGCCCAGGGTCACACAGTTAGTAAATGTTAAGTGTCTGAGGCTGGACCTGAATTCAGGTACTCCTGACTCCAGGGCTGGTGCTCTATCCACTGTGCCACCTAGCTGCCCCGAAATCTTATATAAGATTTGTTTAGTTCCCATTTCCCACCCCAGCCAGAAGCACATGCTCAATAATTCTTTTATGCATACTCCCTAAACACACCAAAAGAAAAACTTTGGTTAAAACACCCAGATGCATAGAGAGGCAGGTACCTTCATCATCTCACTAAACTGCCTCCAGATCACAAAGTAGAATGAGTTACTTTAGGCAATGATTTCTCTAAGTGATCTTATTGTGAGGTACAGTTTCTTGTTAACTTCCATCATGACAGGTTCTACTTTGAGGTACCTTGTACCTCATTTGGGGATATTTCTTCCTTTTGGGCCCATGGTATTTCTTAGCCTGTATGAAGAAGTGGGAACTTTTGGGGCAGCTAGGTGACGCAGTGAATAGAGCACTGGCCCTGGAATCAGGAGGACCTGAGTTCAAATCCGGCCTCAGACACTTAACACTTACTAGTTGTGTGACCCTGGACAAGTCACTTAACCCCAATTGCCTCACTAAAAAAAAAAGAAGTAGTGGGAACTTTCACCCTCAGGACAACCTGCTCAAGACCCAACCAGGTGACATCCTTTACTATTTCATAGATTTTCACTACCATGATCTCTCAGCCTTTCTAGCTTTTACTATGAATTCAGCAAGTCTTGCTGATGTACTTTAGTGTTCGGGAATTCTGTTCTTTGAAGTAGAAATCTCTGTCTTCACACTATCTAGTATAAATACCATGCCATGTAAATTTTTTTTCATCAGTCTTCCCACTTCCAAGAAAATGTTGAATCAATGAATGAATGAATGCTCTGGTAGTAAATGGATGAAGTCAGCATTTATTTCTACCCTCATAACTAGAATTTTTTGTACTAAATAAGTGGAGAAATAATTAGTTCCAAGACTGGCTTAATCTAGCCAGTGTTCATGTTTCAAATTATTTTTAGCTGCTAAGTAAAGATCTAGTGTGAAGGTGGAGTTTCATGTAGGTAAACTTTCCTTTTGATTTGCATTCTTTTTTGTTTGTTTGTTTTGTTTTTTAGTGAGGCAGTTGGGGTTAAGTGACTTGCCCAGGGTCACACAGCTAGTAAGGGTCAAGTGTCTGAGGCTGGATTTGAACTCAGGTCCTCCTGAATCCAGGGCCAGTGCTCTATCCACTGAGCCACCTAGCTGCCCCCTTAATTTGCATTCTTATCAGTCTCTTAAGTGTTTAATTCTATCCAAGATAGTGTTGGGCATATAGTAGGCACTAAGTAAATACTGGTTGATTGAGTACCAGCTCTAGATTTTCTGTTTGTAACCACATCCAAGGTGACTACATTCATTTTTACACCTTTAGTTCACAGACATGCTATTTGTACTGTCTTCTCATCTGACCATATAGAATGCTTCAAGGCACCTAGCAACACAGATAGCCATGCCACAAAGGGGAAGAGTTGCCCAGATCCAGAGCTTTTAAGTGGTAGCCTTAGCCTTTGACCTTTGGAGTTCTATAGTCCTATAACTTAGGCTCAGGCAGCAGCAGTAGCTGGGCTTCTTTCACTATTGTACTACTTAGACCTAGTTATGTAGCTGCTTTCCTAGGGCTGTTGGTATAAGATACCCACTTGTCTTTGTCATCTCTAATTATCGGATGGCATAAGAGATTCTGCTTCAGCCCTTTCTTTTTCTTTTTTTTTTTTAACAATAAAGGTATTTTATTATTTTCTAGTTACATGTAGAGATAGTTTTCAACATTTGTTTTTATAAGATTTCTATTTCCAAATTTTTCTCCCTCCCCCTCCCCAAGACAGCAAACAATATGATATAGGTTACATATGTACAATCACATTAAATATATTTCTGCATTAGTCATGCTGTGAAAGAAGAATCAGAACAAAAGGGTAAAATTTCAAAAAAGAAAAAAAAAGTAGAAATAGCATGGTTCAATCTCTGCCCAGATTCCACAATTCCTTTTCTCTAGATTTGGAGACCATTTTCCATCATGAGTCCTTTGTAACTATCTTGGACCATTGTATTGCTGAGAAGAGTCAAGTCTATCACAGTTGATAATCACACAATGTTGATACTGTGTACAATGTTCTCCTGGTTTTGCTTATCTCACTCAGCATCAGTTCATGTGGGTCCTTCCAGGTTTCTCTGAAATCTGCCTGCTTATCGTTTCTTACAGCACAATAGAATTCCATTACATTCATATACTATAACTTGTTCAGCCATTCCCCAATTGATGGGCATCCCCTCAATTTCCAATTCCTTGCTACCACAAAAAGAGCAGCTATAAATATTTTTGTACATATGGGTCCTTTTTCCTTTTTTATGATCTCTTTGGGAAAAAGACCTAATGGTGGTATTGCTGGGGCAAAGGGTATGCACAGCTTTATAGCCCTTTGGGTATAGTTCCAAATTGCTTTCCAGAATGGTTGGATCAGTTCACAGCTACACCAACAATGCATTAGTGTTCCAATTTTTCCACAGCTTCTCCAACATTCATTATTTTCCTTTTTTGTCATATTAGCTAATCTAATAGGTGTGAGGTGGTACCTCAGAGTTGTTTTAATTTTCAGCCCTTTATCTTAACTTTGTGTGTGTGTCTTTCTGTTTCATTTGTTTATTATAAACAATATATTGTTGAATTCTGCTTTCTAACCCATTCTGTTATTTGCTTTCATTTTATGGTAAGCTCATCCATTTACATTCACAGTTATGATTACTAACTTGTATTTCCCTCTATCCTATTTTCCTCTCTCACTCTCTTTTTATCCTGTCTCTCCTCAAAAGTCTGTTTTGTTTCTGACCATTAGTCCCCTTAGTCTGCCCTTCCTATTATCATCTCTCCAACTCACCCGCCAATCTCTTAGCCCCTTCACCTCTTATTTCCCTACTGAGTCAGATAGATTTCTGTACCCAACTGAGTGTATATATATATTCTTCCCTCTTTGAACCAATTCCAATGAAAGTCAGGTTCAAGCACTGCCTGCCAAACCAGCCCCCCTCCCCCTGAAAAAGAAAATAGAAACAAAAACCTTGTAACAAGTATGAAGTCAAACAAAACATTCTTACTTTGGCCATGTCCAAAAATTATTACCTTTCTCTAATGTCTTGGTGCATATTTAAGTTTTGATAAATTCTGTCAATAGGCAATCACAACTTCACTAAAACTTATGTGGAAAAACTAGGTTTATTATAAAAGAAATAAACATGCATGTGGAACCCTAAGCCAGGGCAAAGTGCAATTCAGAAATATAAATGCAATAAACTTACAAAAGCATCATTTGAAATATTTATATATTTCTCTTTCACATACTTACTTTTGTGAATTCTGCATAATTTTAATAAGCTAGAGCACCTTGTCATCATGTACTGCATTTATGACAGTTTCTGGATGACACTTTCTCAGACCAGTGGTAGTGGAAGGTTGTTATATCCGACCACCTCAGTGACCTGATTTATCTTTTTTTTTTTTAGTGAGGCAACTGGGGTTAAGTGACTTGCCCAGGGTCACACAGCTAGTAAGTGTTAAGTGTCTGAGGCTGGATTTGAACTCAGGTACTCCTGACTCCAGGGCCGGTGCTCTATCCACTGCGCCACCTAGCCGCCCCCTGATTTATTTTTATTCGATTTTTTTCTTGTGGGGTCATGTTCCCTGGATGATAAGGCTGGTATTAAAAATAGGATTCTTTTGGAAATTGAAGGTATGCCCACCAGTTGGGGAATGACTAAACGAGCTATGGTCTATGATTGTAATGGAATATTGTGCTATAAGAAATGACAAGCAGGATGATTTCAGAATAACCTGGAAAGACTTACATGAACTGATGCAAAGTGAAGTGAACAGAACTAGGGCAACATTATACATAGTAGTAGCAATATTGTTAAATGAAGAATCGTAAATGAGTTAATTATTCTCAGCAATACAATGATTCAAGACCATCTCCAAGGACTAATGATGAAGCATACTATCTTCCTCAAGAGAAAGAACTGATATTGTTTGAATAGAGACTGAAGCATGCTATTTAAAAAACAACAACCCACAATTCTTTCAGTCACCAAGCAGCAGGTCTTGAACGTTTTTATAAAATGTGAACATCAGCCATAGTGATATAGATATAGCACAAAATGGTGGTTATGTGGAATTTTAATCTTATTTCAGTATTTTAGAAATTTTAAATAACCTTTCAGATTTTTTTTTTTTGGTAAATCTGTAGTATTTATACTTCTTAAGTTTAAAAAAGCTTACAATTGGGGGTAGCTAGGTGGCACAGAGGATAAAGCACTGGCCCTGGATTCAGGAGGATCTGAGTTCAAATCTGACCTCAGACACTTGACACTTACTAGCTGTGTGATGCTGGGCAAGTCACTTAACCCTCATTGCCCTGCAAAAAAGAAAAAGAAAAAAAAAGCTTACAATTGCACCTAGACTTTTGGGACACCATATATTTCTTACTCTGCACCCTGAGCCCATCACCTATCTTTTATGAAGTAGAGAGCATGTTTCTTTTCTTTCTTTTTTTCTCCCAGTTATTTGGAGGAAGGTCAGGGGAAGAAAGAATGTTTGCTGTAATGGTGCCAAAAAAAAAAAAAAAAGATAGCTTTGAAACTTTTTCATATGTAGAGAAGAAGCTTCAGAAGGAAACAAAGACAAGGGCAGTTTTGAAAATAATTTTTGGATTCTATTTTTCAAAGTAAGTGATGTTAAAAAAAAAATGTAAGTGATGTGAGATGGCAATTCAGTTCCACATAGAATACCTTTTTTCTGTTTTTCTGTTGTATGGAAGTATGTATGTGGGTATATGTTTTAAGTTCAGAATAAACACTTTTCTTTTTTAAGTTGCCTGCAGCACATAGAAGTGACTTGCCCAGGGTCATACAATGATATGTTTCAGAGGTGGAACTCGAACCCAGGTTGTTCAACATTTTGTTCACTACCCCAGACCTCCTTTTTAAAGTGCTAAGTAAATGACGATATTAGCATCATTGTCAGAGAAACCATATTGTTTTGGGGGGGGGTTGTTTGTTTGTTTTGCAAAAATACAAAAAGACTACCTGAACATATAGACTCAACCAAAATGGTGCACGCTGTTCCATAGAGCTCTTCCTGGAAAACCCCAAGAGTACCTCTGAGCACGTCTGTTAGAGGGCCCATGCTTGAGAGAGGCAGGACCATTCTGTGTGTCTCACTCAGAATCACTTAACTGAGAAGGGGACAGAATTCCAGGAAAGCCACAGTGAAATTAGAAACCTTATACTCTGTTAAAGCTCTCCTGGGATAGAGAAGATAATGTTCAAAAATATGTGTTGAAGACTCCTTTAAAAAATGCGGTTAGCATGTAGATGTCAACTAATGAAACAAATTCAGGGCTTTCCAGCTTTTCTTAAAAGGATAAGCTGGTTTTCTCTCTAAGGCTCTGAATGACTTCATTAAAATTACTGATGCATGCTGGGATGAGTGCAATGAAAAGAAATTGTGCTACTTTTTTTGCAGAGCCAACACCCTGAACCAGATGTTATGCAAGTTGAGCATATTTCTTTTTCTCCATCAACTCACAGATAAAAAAGGCTTCCTGGGGCAGCTAGGTGGCGCAGTGGATAGAGCACCGGCCCTGGATTCAGGAGGACCTGAGTTCAAATGTGGCCTCAGACACTTAACACTTACTAGCTGTGTGACCCTGGGCAAGTCACTTAACCCCAATTGCCTCACCAAAAAGAAAAAAAAAGGCTTCCTCCTGTTCATGCAGCCAGCTTGGCAGAAAACTGGAGGCAACTTTCTAAGAGCAGAAATCTTTTTTTTGTTGTTTTGTTTTTGTATTCTCATTTTAAAATTTTTCATTTATTTATTTATTTATTTTGCAGGGCAATGAGGGCTAAGTGACTTGCCCAGGGTCACACAGCTAGTAAGTGTTAAGTGTCTCAGGCCACAGAAATCTTACTAATATACTCAGCTGTGGAGGCTCCCTGAGGTTCTCTCCCAGGCTTGTTGCCCTTTCTTCAGAATAGCATTAGCTTAACACCACCACTAGGCGTATAACTCGGAAATCTCTACTATTAACCAGCTCCAGTCTCCCTTTAAGCCTCGATCACCATTTGCCCATTGGACTTTTAAAGATGGATATCACAGAGCCATCTTGAACTCCACGTATCCAAAACAGAACTCGTTATCTTTTCTCTTAGACATTTTCCTTTTCCAAATTTCCCAATATCTGTTGAAGCCACTGTCATTCTTCTAGTCTTCCAGTTTTATAATCTCAGCACTCATTGTTATTCTGGCCTCTTCATTCTCTCTCATTCTATATAGCCAAGTCATTTGCTACACTTGTATTTTCTGCCTTTACAACACCTGACCACCTGACACTCTCTCCACTCACATACTGCTTCTACACAGCTCAGAGCCCAGAGTAAGAGCAGTCTCCTTATTGGTTTCCCTGCCTCAGCTCTTGCCCCAGCCCCAGTATATACTTCTGCCAAATTGTTCTCCCTGACTAGCTCTGGTAGCTTTCTGTTGCCCAGCTTTTTAAAGCCCTAAGCCAATTTTTCCAGTCTCATTAACCATCATTTCCCTCCCTCATTTTGGGATCCAGCCACATTGTCTTCTCTGCTTCCCCAAACTCTTCACCTTCTATTTCTCTGTCTTTGCACAGGCGATTCCACATACCTTGTGCACACACACTATCTTGATCCTTAACTTCCACCTTGTAGAGGCACTATCATTTTTTAGACCCTGCTCCACTCTCCTGTTCTGCAGGAAGTCTTTCCTGATGATCCCAACTGCTAGTACCCTCCTTCACCAACAGTGTGCTTAAGTACTTTGTATATATCTGTAATTATTAATTGTCTATTTATGCCTTATGGGTTTTTTTTTTTTTAGTGAGGCAATTGGGGTTCAGTGACTTGCCCAGGGTCACACAACTAGTAAGTGTTAAGTGTCTGAGGCCGGATTTGAACTCAGGTCCTCCTGAATCCAGGGCCGGTGCTCTATCCACTGCGCCACCTAGCTGCCCCGCCTTATGTTTTTTAATACATATTTCTTGTCTTTCTCAATATAATGTAAATTCCATGTTAGCAGGGATTGTCTTATTCTTTGTGCTTACATCCTTAGTACTAGCAAAGTGCTTGGTATGTAGTAAGCATTTAATAAATACTTGTCAATTGATATGTTTCAAAGAAGGTGCTGTCTGCATTGGTAGAGGGAATTTTCTTATCCAGAAGTTCCCTATATCAATAAAATTACAGATCCTGCACCTACCCTTTAAACATGTTTATAAAACAGCACTTACTCCAAGTGCATCAGTCTGTTGACTACACCAGGCTGCCTCTCAACAACTCAGACATTTGTTTGAATGCCTTTAGGAGAAGTGCCATCCACATTACACTGCCCTTCTAGGTTAGGTGGGTCTGGGGGCAAGACTCTGTTTAGGACCCCCCAGTTCTACTCTAGGGTTACCTCAGGGCTGAAAAGCCAAATCTAATGGTCTTTTCTCAGTCTTCATTCTTCTTGAGCTCTCTGCAGCCTTTGGTACTAACAATTACCCTTTTTTTCCCTTAATACAGTCTTCTCACTAGGTTTTCATGTCATTCTTCTCTTCTGGTTCTCTTTCTACCTCTCTGACCATTCTTCAGTCTCCTTTGCTGGATCTTCATCTAGGTCATGCCTGCTAAGCATGGTGGTCCCACAGGGCTCTGTCCTGAGCCCTCTTCTCTTCTCTATATTGTTTTACTTGGTTATCTCATCTGCTCCCATGGATTCAATCATCAGATGATTCTTAGAGTTATTTATCTAGCCCATATCTCTTTGCTGACCTCCAGTCTTGCATCTCCAACTGCTTACTAGACATCTTGAACTGAATGTCCTCTAGACATTTTTTTTGTTTGTTTTATTTTTTTTTAATGTATAAGGTATTCTATTTTTTCCGTTACATGGAAAGATAGTTCTCAACTTTTGTTTATACAAGCTTTACAATTTCACCTCTAGACATTTTAAACTCAATATGTCCAAAACTGAACTCACCATCTTTCCACCAGCTCCTTCCTCTTTTAAACTTTCCTATTAATGTCATGGGCACCACCATCCTCCCTAGGCTTACAGCCTAGGTATTATCTTTGACTCCTCACCCCCCTCCCATATCCAATCTGCTGCCAAGGCTTATTGATTTTATTTTTGTAATATCTCTTTCATATTGATTGATTGACTGACTTAAACTTCCAGATTAGAACTAATTTAACCTCTTTGATGTCCTTCAAATCCAGGATAATCTGAGACTAAATTTATCCCCTTCTTTGTTCTCTTCTAAAGAGCCTGATTCATATGAGATAGACACTGTTTAGGATGGATCTGATGGATCCTTCCTTAAGAGTTTAATACACAAAACAGAAGTTGACACTGCATTTATCCCATGGTATTCACCTTAATGGCAGATCTTATATGCTTTCATATGTAGGGGTAACACATTCTAATCAATGCAAAATCAAAAAAGCAAGAGGTTATCACATTTCTTCCAATTTTTAAAAATTTTAATTTTAATTTTTTTTGTGGGGCAATGAGGGTGCCTAATTTCTTTAAGTTCTTGAGCTGCTTTTCATATAATCAAATTTGGATGGTTTGGTTTAAATAAGACCACTTCACATTTGGGATAGTTGAGGATTTTATTTGTGGGTAATTGGATTCAAATACATTTCATTTGAAGCCCTATTTTCGGGGTGGGGGGGAGATTGTGTCACATGGTTTTTCTTTCCAGTTTTATTAAATGTAAGTTAGATTGTAGAATAATAGAGAAGAATAGGACTTAGAAGACCATAGAGATATAGTCCAAGCTAATTATTTTATAGATAAAAAAATCAAGCTTTTGAGAATCTAAGTAGACTCTTGCATGTTAGTGAGGAACAGAATATCATGAAGTTTAACGGAAATGTTGCTCCTCATATCCAGTTCCCTAAAGCAGCAGAGGGAGAGCATAGTTACTAGTATTAGGAGCAGCAGGAAATGCCTTTTATAGAAAGTGAAGAGAAGAATTTATGGAGCAGGAGGACTAGGATCTGGAGAAATTATTTCTCACCTGTGATATCAAGACAGAGCAAAAAGAAGGAAATTGAGATCACTACCATATTTCCTTCTCTATAGCTCTTAATGCACAAAAATACACACACATATACAATGGGTAATCTTGAAGGAACTAAGAAAAATATCTCCCCATTCTTGTTGGTCAGGACTCAGTAATGTTCAAGAATAGTGGGAAATATGGAGGTAGATGCAGACCTGAGGCAATTCCTTCATTGTCTATAAAAGTGATAAACCTGGAAAGTAGCAAGGCATCTGCTAAATAATTGATACTTGTAAGTACAAGTGGATCCTAGGAAAGGAAGAATAAACCCTGAAATAATTTCTGAATTCCAGGAGATATACGCTGAAAGCAGAGAGATACTGCCATTCTAATTTCTCAGCAAGAGATGAGTCTGACCCAGACTTCTGGGTCAGAAGACCTTAATTTCACTTTTATTCCCTTCTGCTGTTCTGTTGTATGTGTAATATTCCTTTGACCCATTATTTATCCTTCCCTTTTATCTCCTCTCAGTTGATTTAAAAGGTGTGTTTCATATTGTCAAGGCTAAAATTCTAGCTAAACTGTCTAAAATATCTAATGAGTGGTCGCCAATAAATTATAAGCTTTAGCAAGAGTTAGACTTTTAAGCATTTATTAAGGAGAATAAGAATTTGGTAAAGAGAGAGAAAAAGGCCTAGATTCCTATCTATTAAAGGGAGAGCACATTTCTAGCTCCCTTCTCCGCCAGAGTCCAGAGGAAAGAGAGCGAGCCTGAGCGCCAGTCTCTTCCTTCCTCCTCCCACTAGCCCGCGTCACTTCCTGACTCCTGGTCTTGCCCTCAAAGACCTTCCCTTCATGGGCAGAACTCTTCTACAGTAAGTATCCAGCAGGTGGCGTTATTCCAATCGTTACAATATCATATTAGCTATATCAAGGCTTTTCATTTGCTCTAGAAAGAACCAAGTTCCCTCCATAATTCATTCTTGGAAAGTCTCTTCAGATCATAGCATTATATAGGTTGTGAGAGCTGGAAGAAAACATTATCTAATCTGACCCCCTCATTTTATAGAGCAGGAAACTGGGACCTAAAAATGTTAAATGATTTACCTAAGATCATACAACTACTTAATAATAGCAGAGGTGGGGCTAGAACCCATATCCCTAAAGTCCTAGTCGTTATTCTACATCATGTCTCAGTAGGATTTACGGATCACTGATGTCCTGTCAAATTGTTTTGCCAGCCCATTGGTGACAGAAATCACAGTTTGACCAGTAGTAAGGCAATAGTGTTCAGGTTTGGAACTGGGTTGGTGCTGCTAGGCACAAGTAATTGATTGACATTTGCCTGCCCTTACCTTCTTCAGTGTTGTGAAGAAGTAGGGAGAACAGAAGTGACCAATACACTGGGGATGGTGGCATTGGTGGTTAGGAGAGGGATGTCCTTTGAACTCAGTAGTGGTGGTGGTAGTAGTAGTAGTAGTAGTAGTAGTAGTAGTAGTAGTAGTAGTAGTAGTAGTAGTAGTAGTACCCTCTCAGCTGAACTGCCAACAGAGGAATTACATTTGTGAGGAAAATAAGTATTGAGTAATGTTTGAATTGTCCTTATAGCCTAGTGATTGTAGAAATGTATAGAGAACTGAAACAAACAGCAAATTCTACATCATAACCAGAAAGTTTGTATATGTGTTGCTGGCTCTGGAGCAGTGGCATCTCAGGTCCCAGGAAGGCAGCTGCTATGTCACCCATTGGGATTCTGTCAGTAACCTGAAGGGTTAATTAATTAATTTATTTTTGGTGAGGCAATTAGGGTTAAGTGACTTGCCCAGGGTCACACAGCTAGTAAGTGTCAAGTGTCTGAGACTGGATTTGAACTCAGGTCCTCCTGATAAAGCTGGTGCTTTATCCAGTGCACCACCTAGCTGCCCCCTGAAGGGTTCATTTATGAGCTCATATCCACTGAATTCCTCCTATTAACAATAAGCTCGGTTACTGAAGATCATTGAACCACTAATTACTACCCTAAAATAATTTTGACCATTTGATCTCTCTTCAATGCCAATTAACCAATTAACATTAGTTTTTTCAAAAGGATATATACTAAGAACATATAGCAAGATCTGAAGTATAAAAACCTTTGAAACCAGGGGCTCCTTCTTTTCTACTGCCTCCATCACTCGGAATAGGAAACTCACAAAGTAGTGACTATCAGAGGCAGCTACGTGGCACAGTGGATAAAGCACCGGCCCTGGATTTAGGAAAACCTGAGTTCAAATCCAGCCTCAAACACTTAACACTTACTAGCTGTGTGACCCTGGGCAAGTCACTTAACCCCTGTTGCCCTGCCAAAAAAAAAAAAAAAGTAGTGACTATCAACTCTACACCCCTCCCAAGTTCACTTTTTTCTTGCTGGGTCAATTGACTGCTCTACTAGTTTAATCAGATTGCTGCTATAGCCACAGGCAAACTCTGTTCTGGGATCCAGTTTCTAAAACTCCACATATTCTGGCTTTTCACAGATCACAAGGTCATAACTTGATCCATTCTTTCTCTGATACTTATTTACATAAAATCAAAAAAGAATAAACATGGGCAGCTAGATGGCCCAGTAGATAAAGCACGGGCCCTGGATTCAGGAGGACCTGAGTTCAAATTCGGCTTCAGACACTTGACACTTACTAGTTGTGTGACCCTGGGCAAGTCACTTAACCCTCACTGCCCCTCCCTCCCCCAAATAAACATAACAGAAAAAACAACAGCACCATGTATTGATGGCCATGCGGTAACTAGATGGAGAGATAATGCCCTTGTGGCATGCGGCAGGTCATGCTTCTTTCACTGATGCTGTCTCTTACCCCTCAAGAGTTTCAGCAGTTCTTGCCTGTCTTAATGTAATTTGAATGAAGTTTGGGGCCCTAGGGTGCAGACAAGGAGGGTGAGTGCCACAGTACTGATTACAACATGACATGGGAGCTAGCAGAAAAAAATTAAAGCAAGCAAGCAAACTTTACTGAGGGAAAATATTTATAATATAGGTGGGACTCAGTCTGGAAGTATGGAATTCAGATCTTCTGGGATGCTTAGTGGAAAGGGGCACCAGACCTGTGAGGCTTAGTGGTATTTAGGAGTTTTTATTTGGGTCAAACAGGACCAGGAAGAGAGAGAGAGAGACAGACAGACAGACAGACAGACAGACAGAGACAGACACACAGACACACAGACACAGAGAGAGAGAGAGTGTGTGAGTGTTTGGGGGGAGGGAGGGCTGCAGTTGGGAATCTGGACCTGCTGTGGAGGTAATGGTTAGGGCACTGGTGCTGATTGATGCTGGGGGGAAGGGGGAGGGAATGCCTGAAGAATTGGGCACTGGCTACTTGATATTCAGATTCCCTATTGGCCAGAAAAATGGTCTTTTGGCTGTTACCATATATCTTACTTTGGCTAGGTGACTTGGAATTTGGGCTTCCCCAGCTTTGTTTAGCAGCCTCTGTGAACATGAGGAAAGAGATCAGTTTCATCTGTTGTAGGCATAGCTCAAATCTTACCTTGTGCATGAAGCCTTTCCAGGTCCTGTTCCCGCAGCTCTCTCCCTCCTCAGGAACAAATGCCTTCTCCTTCCAGATTACTTTCATCTAGCCAGTATATGTCTTTTATGTCCCTAGTTATTTACATGTTGTCTCTCCCATTAGAATGTGCACATCAGGGACTGGTTTTTGCCCTTCTTTGCTTCCCTAATGCAGTGCTTTGTATATAGTAAATGCTTAATAAAAAATGCTTGTTGACTGACTGACCTACTGACACTCAGTTCTAGCTTATCAGCCATTTAAAAGGCTGACAACATTGCCTGCATGGGAGCCAAGGACAGGTGGACACAGATTCACCATGTTTAAGGATAACTTAAACCTAGAAAGTCAGTAAGTATATCAATAGAATACTCACAGGAGGTATAATATATTAGGGGCTTGACCAAAGAAGAAATGTAGTTTTAATGTTGCAAGGAAACTTGAAGATCATAGGGACCCTAAAGTTAAGAGTTTAACCTCTTCATTTTTTAGATGAAGTGACTAAGACCTAATCTCCTTATTTCATAGATTAAGCCCCCAGAGGGTCTTTGTCACTATTAATCAGTGGTTAATAGCAAGTGTGGGACAAGAAACCAGGTCTCCCCACTCTCCAAGTCTTGTTTTTTTACTATACTATGATCAGGGACTGGAAAGAAGTTTTAAGGACTCACTCAGAAATGAAAGAGATGAGCAAAAAGAGCCTTAATAATTCTAAGCCTAAAGAAGATTCTTGGGCAGGGCTTAAACTTGAGTAAAAGCCTTGGTCTTCTGGGTAAGTCTAATATTTCAGATATATTCTGTAACACAGAAATTGTCTATTCATCTGACTGGAGTAGGAGGAAATACTTAATTCTTCTCTTTCATTTCAGTACATCTAGGAGTTTTAATGGTAGTATCTTGTAATTTGATTATTCTCTTGCTGGTAACCTGATATTTTTCACAGTAAAGTCCTAGAGAAAGAAAGAAGGTGACCTCTAGAGTCTGGAGGGGGAGACTCCAATTTTGGTGGGCAAGGAAAGGAAGGCTGGATTTTTAGACATTAGAGGAAAAGGAAAAAAAATGGGAGGCTGCTCGGATTTCATGTGAAATAATTTTATTTGACCACTTACTCATGTGTTTTAAGGTAGTTTCCCCTTTCACCTAGCTTTTCCTGAAACCACTACCTAGCTCACCACACTGTTCAAAAGGCTCCAGCCTTTAGCATGACAAAGCAGCCAAGCCAGTTTGACTAGCTTGAGGGAAACACCAAACCAGGCTGCCAACTAAAGTCACATGATACTAGTTACTAATTACCTCCCAGCCCTGACGGGGAAAGATAGAACAGCTCACTTACTGATTGGATACTTAGGTTTAAATAAGGACATACTCTACTGAGTTCCAGTGAGGCATCGTGAGAAGGGAGTGTCTAATACAGAGAAATATCTGAAGAGGAACACAGCCCTGGGCTAAGCTGCACCTGCCTGAATTTCAGCACAGCACAAATCCTTAGAAGAAAGAGTTGTGGAGTGGAGAATGTACCCACATGCCTGGTTTACTACACATTAAAATATGGGTGAACCCCAAAGGATTCGAGAAGCAGCAGAGAAAGTGAATAGGGGGCATAGGATCCCTAGCTGGGAGTATGAGGATTGTAGCAGTATACAAAAAAGAAACCTTACACAAGTGAATTGTCATTATGGAGAACACGTTTTGGATTTGAAATATATGACTGAGGAGCAAAACCAGTGCTTTGGAAAACGGGATTGTGGTTATTGGGAATTTGGAGAGGTTGAACCAAACTGTGTTGATGCCGGAATTGTAGACTGTTGCTGCGAAAATATTAAGGAGATCACAAAAAGTGTGCCTCAAGACCATGGTGAGTATATGAAAGTGGAAAATGTAGACTCTGAGAAACTGAATTACAGAAATAAGGATGACTGCTATACAGGAAGAAGAGATCTGGATCGGAGAACTGGAAATTGGAAGAAATCTAATGACTATTTTGCAGATTACAGGAATTTGGATTGTGATCCTGAGAATTATAAAAAAACTAGTGGCCACAGGACAGACTGCAGGACTTCAGATAATTGTTTGGGGAATATTGATGACCTTCAACGGTGGTACATGAACCCCAAGAATTTTAATGACAAATCTGAGAATTTTAGGAAAACTGATTCCTTTGATGGGAACCTAAAATATTTGCATTATGAACCTAGGGATTATGGAGAAATTAATGCTGAGTATGTGGGCTGCAGAGATTTTAACTTTGGCAATGAAAGTAGGAAGAAGGCTGTCAACTGGTACATAGACCATAGGAATATTTATCAAAACAATTCCTGCCTAAAACCAAAGACTCAAGCTATTGGAAAGATCAATTTTCATAAAGAAAATGAAGAATATGATGCTCAGTTTCCAAACTGTGAGTGTAAACTTCAGAACTGCAGAGACCCGGATTTTCAAGACCTGATATATAATTGCAATGACAAGCCAGAAAGAGTGTTACTCAAAGACAGAAAGTTCACCTTGGATAGTTTGGAGAATACCTGGAAAGGCACAAAAGGCTCTCAAAGCCCCTCAGAACTGAGGCAGGTCTGGGATTTGGAGGAGGACAAATTGAGGGCCTCAGACTTGTGGGGAAGGAACAGTTGTTACCGACGTACAGCACCCAGCACCCTGAGGCGCTCAGAATTTGTGCAGAACAGGAAGAGAAAAGGTACTAAATTAGCTGTTTGGAAATAGACTGGGAAAGTGATCCCAACAATTCCCTTAGTATTGTGGTGACCATATCTCTACTATTTCTTACTTACACAGACCCTGAGGAACACCAGCCTTATGCTGAGACTTTCCTGAAGTATCTCCTGAGAGCAGGACAGTGCATAATGGTGTAAATGTGTAACATGGCCTTTGAAATAAGACTGGTTTCCCTCAGTGACCTTTTCTGGGCCCCCCACTGCTCTCTCTAGTGTGTATAGCTAAAATAACTTTTCTATTCACTCTGGAGCTTGTTTTATTTTGAATGCAATGCTCCACAGATGATCAGAACACACAACCCGAAAGCTATATTAATAAAATAACTCTGTTATCCTGGTTTGTTTCTGGAGTCCACCACATTAAGATAAAAATCTAAGACCATTATTAATTTGATATGACTAAAAAATGCTGAAGTATTTTCCTTATTCTTTCTTGCTATTTTTTTTCTTGCTTATTTCTCTTCTTCCTGCTTTCCAATGACCTTTGCTTGGGTTTGTTTAATTATTGTTTTTATGAGCTCTCTGTTAACCCTTAATTTTACTCTCTCTCAACTTGATGTCATATTTGAAATAGAATTTATCCATGTGAAGGATCAGATTTAGATCCTAAACAACATTATGTTGCTCGTAGTCCCAAAGGCTGGTTTGATTTCAGTTCTTTCTTGGAAGAGTAGATTCAGTAACCCGTGGAGAGGAAGATAAAAGGAAGTGAAGGATTCTTTACTCCAGAGTGAAACTCTGATTCAGAGTAGAACTAGGGCTCTAGCCTGAACTGAAACTGTCTTCCAGGTGAGATCTACAGGATCTAAGCCAGGGCCAAATCTGTTGCTTAAGGCCAAGTCTTCCCAGATTATCATAATGTAGTGTAAAGAGAAAAATTGAGACTTGGCTTTGAATCCAATTTGAAATGTGTGGTCATGGATAAATTACTTAATCTCTCTGATTCAGTTTCCTCATTTGTAAAAAAGGGTTAATAATATCTGTAGAACAGGCCTTCCAAGATTATTGTGAGAATCAAATTAATATTTTTACAGTACTTTATGAACTTTAAAATGCTATATCGATTTTTTTTAGATTGTATATATATATATATATATATATATATAGGGGGGGTAGGGCAGTGAGGGTTAAGTGACTTGCCCAAGGTCACACAGTTAGTATCAAGTATCCGAGGCCTGATTTGAATTCAGGTCCTCCTCCTGAATCCAGGGCCTGTGCTTTATCCAGTGTGCCACCTAGCTGCCCCACTATATCCATTTTTAAAAAAAATTAGATTTGAAATATGGATCACCATAAAAGGCTCTTACGATGGTTCTAAATGCCTAGATTGACTAGCAAACTATTTTGGTTCCCTGAGTGACCCTCTAAGTTTGAATCTTGAGTAAGATTATTCTGAACCAAAGTAGAACTCTAGACAATGACCTATAATTCCAAAGATGAACTGGAGTCAAATAAGGCTCTTAAATCTGGAGTCCAGGTAGGATGTGGCTGCATTTGACCTCATGCAGATTTTTTCATTTGCATTCCCCACCCCTTTGTTGTTCTTCTATCTTGTTTTGAAAAACTCTTCTTTTTTTGGTTACTTAATTGTATTAAGCTGCCAGACTCCTTGGGTGTGTGCTCTATTCCTTGTGTTTGACTTGCTGAAGTCTCATTCCTTCTGGAGTGTTAGATTAAATCCAGTGATCTTTTGGAAGATTTAACAGTGCCAGTAGCTCAGACCAATTTAACTTCATTTCCATTTATAACTTTCTCCTCCATGCCTCTTTAACTACAGATAGTATATTTTCTACAACTCAATTAACATCCCTTTCTCTTTTATTTTGCAGAAGTAATACTCTACGAGTTCTGTTGATTTCTCAAAGCTATATTTAAAATTTTGCTATTATCCTAGAAATATAATCCTTTCCATTTATAAAGTTGGGTCAGTGCAGTATGTAGGAGGCAACCCCAATATAAAGTGCTAACTAGAATGAAAAGAATTTTAGAACTTGAAGATAATGTAATACAAATCGATCATTTTGCACATGTGGAAACTGAAGTCCAGAGAGGTTAAATGACTTGTCCAGGGTCATGCACAAGTGAATTACTGGTACAGCAAAGTCTTTCATCATTTTGTATCTCATTACCTTTATGTCACTTTGACATATACCAGGTTGTGAGGTCCTGCTATCCTATGACTTGAGCATCAGATCTCCCCCAAGTTATTTTATCTTTCTCCCAATGAGGGGTACAAGTTAAGTCTAAAGTTCTCATGGAGATGGTTTGGTACAGTCTAGAGTATACCCAAGAATGTAAATTCTAAGGATGACTACAAAGACCTAAATCCTTAGTGTTTTGGGAGTTGTAGAATTCTTTTATAGTATCTACATTCTAGGTTTGCAGTTGTCAGGCTTAGCTAAAGTGAATGGGGTGATTAAAATCTGACACTGCTTCCATTTTTTTCTCCTGCTATTTACCACAAAGTGATGGGACCAGTCACCAAGATCTTAGTTTTTTGGAAGAAGTAATTTGACTTTGGGTAGAATTTTGGATAAGCCTTTTATGTAGAAGGAACTATGCTGGGTGACCTAAGAAAAAAATAATCCCTACCCTCAGGGAGTTCACATAATGCTGGGGAATATGGATTTGCCAACAAAGAGATAAGTAAACACAATGTAATTTAAGGTAAACTAACAATTTATAGTCTTTAGGCTGCTGGTGGCTCCCGAGCAAATTCTTGAAGGAAGGTAGAAATTCTAGGAGGAGGGGGCGGGGAAAGTTCATTCCAGGTATGAAAGAAAGTCTCTGCAAAGATCCTAAGTCAGGAAATGGACTGTTTAAGTGGATCAGTTTGGATGGAATGGAGATATCAAGGGAGAATAATGTGAAGGGAATCTGGAAAGGTGGGCTGAAGCCAAATGATTATGAAGCCTGAAATTATAAGGGATTCCATGGCAATCCTGGTGACCTGGTGATATTTTGAGAGGATAAAAGGAGTTATGCAGAAACTTTGTGCCCTTGGAGAAAGAAAGACCACTGGACTTTGAGTCAGAAAACATGGGAGGAGCCCCATCATTTATGTATGACCTTTGTGATTTTGGGGTGAGTCACTTAGCCTCTTCATCTATTATTTATCTGTAAAATGGGGATAACAGAAGGCTTATTGGGAGGAAATCAGTTTGTAAACTGTCAAGTGCTACATAAATATGAACTATATTATTATTATTTAGAGCAGGGTAGCAGGTCAAATAATGTTGGGAACCCCCCCCTTTTTTAAAAAAAATTAAAAGCCCCTGATCCCAGGAAAAAATGAAATAAATATAAACATATAATATATAAATAATATATATTATATATAATATTAAAAATAAAAATAATCAAGTAAAAGAAATTTTAAATTGATTAATTTCTGAGTGAGAGAAGTATAAAACATTCAGCTTATTCACTTTTAAAATAAAAGAAAAACATCAGAAAATTTTATTCAAGAAAAACAACAATAAGTAAATCTTTTTGTTTTGTTTGTGAGGCAATTGGGGTTAAGTGATCTGCCCAGGGTCACACAGCTAGTAAGTGTCAAGTGTTTGAGGATGGATTTGAACTCAGGTCCTCCTGAATCCAGGGCCCATGCTTTATTCACTGCACCACCTAGCTGCCCCTAACTGATTTACTTATTCAGTGTCACACCAGTTAAACTTCCAAAAATTATTTTGTAGAGCTAGAAAAAAATCATAACAAAATTCATCTGGAAGAAGAAAAGATCAAGAATATCAAGGGAATTAATGAAAAAAATTCAAAGAAAGGTAGCCCATCTCTACCCAATCTGAAACTATATTATAAAGTGACAACCATCAAAACTATCTGGTAGTGAATAAGAAGTAGAGTGGCAAATCAGTGGAATAGGCGAGGCCCACAAAATATAGTAATAATGAATGGAGTAATCTATTATTTGATAAACTGAAAGACTCCATCTTCTGGGATAAGAACTCACTATTTGACAAAAACTGCTGGGAAAACTGGAAAATAGTTTGGCAGAAACTAGGCATAGACTAATATTTTATATCATAAACCAAAAATAAAGTCAAAAGGGTACATGATTTAGACATAAAGAGTGATACCTTAGGCAAATTAGGAGAGGAAGGAGTAGTTTACCTGTCAGATCTATGGAAAGGGGAAGAATTTATGACCAAAGATGAAATAGAGAACATTATGAAATACAGAATGGATCGTTTTGGTTACATTACATTAAAAAGGTTTTGCATAAACAGAACCATTGCAACCAAGATTAGAAGGAAAGCAGAAAACTGGGAAACATTTTCTATAGCCATTGTTTCTGATAAAGGCCTCATTTCTCAAATATATAGAGAGAACTGAATCAAATTTATTAGAATACAAGTCATTCCCCAATTGAGAAAAGGTCAAAGGATATGAATGGGCAGTTTTAAAATGAAGAAATTATAGCTCTCTATAGCCATATGAAAAAAATGTTGTCAATCACTACTGATTAGAAAAATGCAAATTAAAATTACTCTGAGGTACCACCTCATACCTATCAGATTGGCTAATATGACAAAAAAGGAAAATGATAAATGTTGGAGAAGATGTGGGAAAATTGGAACACTAATGCATTGTTGGTGGAGTTGTGAACTGATCCAGCCATTCTGGAGAGCAGTTTGGAACTATGCCCAAAAGGCTATGGGACTGTGCATACCCTTTGACCCAGCAACACCACTACTAGGTCTATATCCCAAGGAGATCATAAAAAAGGAAAAAGGATCCACATGTACAAAAATATTTATAGCTGTTCTTTTTGTGGTGGCAAAGAATTGGAAATTGAGGGGATGCCCATCAATTGGAGAATGGCTGAACAAGTTGTGGTATATGAATGTAATGGAATACTATTGTCCCATAAGAAATGATGAGCAGGCAAATTTCAGAAAAACCTGGAAAGACTTAAGTGGAATGATGCTGAGTGAAGTGAACAGAATTAGGAGAACATTGTACACAGTAACAGCAACATTGTGTGATGATTGACTGTGATAGACTTAGGTCTTCTCAGCAATACAATGATCCAAGACAATTCCAAAAGACTCATGATGTAAAATGCTCTCCACATCCAGAAAAAGAACTATGGAGTCTGAATACAGATTGAAGCATACTATTTTCACTTTTGTTGTGTTTTTTTTTGGGGGGGTTGTTTCTTCTTTCTTGTGTTTTTTCTATTTTGTTCTGATTTTTGTCTCACAACATTTCTAATGAATGAGGAAATATGTTTAACATGACTGTACTGTATAATCTATCAGATTGCTTCCTGGCTTTGGGAAGGGGAGGGAGAAAAATGTTGAACTCAAAATCTTACAAAAATGAATATTGAAAACTATATATGCAATTGGAAAAAAATAAGATGCTATTTAAAAAACAAAAACAAAAGGAAATTGAGGCTCAGAGAGATTAAGAAATTTGTCACACAGCTAATTTTCAGTTAAGTTCAGCAATGAGGCAGTGATAGAGGCCAGCATTTCCTACCTGCTCAGTGTCAGGATATCCACAATTAGATTAAGAGAAAGGAGAAGGAAGCCTAGGCTTTAATTCCCTATAATTCCTTATACAGACCTCTCTTTCTAGGACCATAGTATAATAGATTTATCAATTTAAAACTGGAAGAGACCTAAAACATCATCTAGTTCAGCTGCCTTATTTTGCAAATGAGGAGACCAAAGCCTAGAGAGGTTGTGATTTTTCTGAGATTTGAACCTATGTCCCTCATTCCAAATCCAGTATTTTTTCTTTCTGTTTTTTCAATAATTTTACATTTTAATTTAAGAAATTTTAATTAAAATTTAATTTTCAGTTCCAAGTGCAGCCCACCCATTGAGAAGGCAAGAAATACCATACCCATTATACATATGAAGTCATGCAAAATATAGTTCTATGTTAGCCATGTTCTACCCTCCCCACTCCACCCCCCAAAACGGAGAAAGAGGGAAAAATACCCCTAAATTTCAATGTACTCTCTTGAGTCCATCAGTTCTCTATCTGTAAGTGAATAGCATTTTTTATCATGAGTCTGTTGGAATTGTGGTGGGTCAATATATTGCTCAAGAGTTTCTAAGTCTTTTTAAATTGATTATCTTTACAATATTCCTGATAATGTATAAATTGTTTTCCTGATTCTGCTCACTTCACTTTGCATCAGTTCATATAAGTCTTTCCAGGTTTTTCACAAGCCATCTTCTTCATAATTTCTTATAGCATGATAGTATTCCATCACATTTATATACCATAACTTGTTCTGCCATTTCCCAATTGGTGGGTAGCCCCCTCAGATTACAAATTTTTTTTGCCATCACAAAAGAAGCTGCTATAAAAATTTCAGTACATCTCAGTCCTTTCCCTTTCTCTTTGATCTCTTCGAGGTATAGATCTAGTATTGCTGGGTCAAAGAATATACAGTGTTTTATAGCTTGTGGGGTATAGTTCCAGATTGTTCTCCACAATGGTTGGACTAGTTCATAACTCCACTAACAGTGCATTAGTGTTCCTGTTTTCTCATATCCCTTCTAGCATTTGCCATTCCCCTTTTCTGTCATCTTAATCCTGATGGGTATGAGATGGTACCTCAGAGTTGTTTTAATTTGCATCTCACTAATAGTGTGTTAGAGTATTTTTAAAATTTTATTTTTTCTTAGTTGCATGGAAACAAAGATTTTTAACATTTAAAAAAAATGTTTAGTTCCAAATTGTCTTTCTCTTTCCTCCCCTCACCATGAGAAGACAAGCAATTTGATATAGCTTATACATATACCATCATGTCATTTCCATTTTAGCCATGTTTCAGAAGAAAACCCAGACCAGAAAATAGCAAGAATAATAAAGCGAAAAATAGTATACTTAGATCTGCATTCAGACTCCATCAGTTCCTTCTCTGGGGATGGGACAGCATTTTTTATCATAAGGCCTTTGGAATTGTCTCATTGTATTGCTTAGAATAGCTAAGTGATTCACAGTTGATAATCATACAGTATTGCTGTTACTGTGTACAATACTTTCCTGGTTTTGTTCATCTCACTTTCCATTAGTTCATGTAAGTTTTGCCAGGTTTTTCTGAAAGCATTGTGCTCATTATTTCTCATAGCACAATAGTTTTCCATCATAGCCATATACCACAACTTGGTCACCCATTCCTCAATTGATGAGCATTCCCTCAATTTCCAACTCTTTGCCACCACAAAAAAGAATTGCTATAAATATTTTTGTACATATAAGTTCTTTACCTTCTTCTTTGGTTTCTTTGAGATACTGACCTAGTTGTTGGGTCAAAGGGTATGCACAGTTTTGTCACCCTTAGTTCCAAATTGTTCTTCAGAATAGTTAGATAAGTTCACAACTACCTCAACAGTGCATTAGTGTACCTATTTTTCCACATTCCTTCTAACATTTGTTATTTTCCTTTTCTGTCATATTAGCCAATCTGATAGGTGTGTACTTCAGAGTTGTTTTTTTAATTTGCATTTCTCTTATCAATAGTGATTTAAAGCATTTTTCCCATATAAGTAAAGGTAGCTTTGGTTTCTTCTTCTGAAAACTGCTTATATCGTGTGACCATTTACCAACTTATTCTTATAAATTTTATTCTTCCATATATATTTGAGAAATGAGACCTTTATCCAGTGTCTTTTTAATGACTATTAGTAGGGTATCCTTAATCCCAAAATATTAACCTAATTGTTCTCATACTCTCATGATATCTTTATTTTAAATCATGAAGGGACCCCTTTTCTTTCTTCTTTCTTTCTTTTCTTTCTTTTTTTTTGTGGGGCAATGATGGTTAAGTGACTTGCCCAGGGTCACACAGCTAGTGTTAAGTATCTGAGGCTGGATGTGAACTCAGGTCCTCCTGAATCCAGGGCCAATGCTTTATCCACTGTGCCACCTAGCTTCCCGAAGGGCTTCCTTTTTCAATGTAATAACCCTATAGAAGGAGTCATGCTTTTACAGATTCTCAGAGTTGAAAGTAACCTCAGAAGTCATGGAGTCTGACCTCTACATGAACAAGGATCTCTTCTACCTCATAACCTTGTTTATCCTGTCTTTGCTTGAAGGCCTCCAGTGAAGGGAAGCCCACTATTTTCCAGAGCAGCCTATTCCACCTTTAGATAGATTTAATTGTTAAGGAATTTTTCCTTAGTATCAAGTATGAAGTTTCCTTCTTACAACTTCCACCCATTCCTATCCTCTGAGGTCAAATGGAACAAATCTAACCTCTGTTTCCCACACAATAGCTCTTCAAGTCTTTGAAGACAGTCTCTGAAGACAGCTCTTGATTTCCCTAATAGTCCAGAATATCATCTCCTTGAGGTGGGGGTTGGGTTTAATTGATCAGATTGATCATGAGGCTTCACGATAATTATAAGACTCAGTGACTCAGTTTCCCAAGTTTTATTGAAAGACTACTGGCCTGAGGGAGAGCACCATAGAGATAGGTGTCTCGAATAGAGGGATGAAAACGGTCATCTCCTCATTATTCTAATCTCTACCACAGGGAGGTACAGGGGAGGGCCTGTCCTAATTTGGGGTTCCTGGGGCGTTAAGCCAACCACTGAGGTGGGGACCTTTTTCCTTGGAGGTGTGTTTTTGGGGTTTACATGTTATAAGGTGAACTTAAGGATAAATTTGGCCTTTTCTGCACATGCTCATACAGACCTGCTTAAACTTGTCAATCTCAGAGGGTCTCTGTGTTTATGGTATCTCTTTAGTTAAGATCCGGTTTCCTGGAGTCCTGTCATCATTAATGGCTATTAATTAATTAATGGCTATTAATGGTTAATGGTCCCTAATTACTGTCTAAGTTTCTGTTGATGGTGAGGGTTGATAGGGACAAACCCTCTTGGTTACTGTAAAGATACAAACCTTAGTTTCTCTATGAACCCTTTTAGGTATTATTGATAAGGACTCAAACCTCAGTTTATCTGTTAACCCCTTTTAGCTACAATTGATAGGTTATCTATTAACCCCTTTAAACCTCTATCATCCTTCCTCTGTGGAACCTTTTTAAATTTTTTCTCTCCCCCTCCCCAGTTGTTAGTGCTCTTTCTTGGTCACCCCCTCATCCTGTGCCTATACCAGAGGCATCAGACTATCTCAAGTGGCCTGTAAGAGTGGCAAGCCAAGTTTAAAATGTAATTGGGGAATTCCCCAATTGATAAATGGTTAAAAGATGTGAACAGCCAGTTTTCAGACAAAGAAATCCAAGCTATCTATAATCAAATGAAAAAACACTCTAGATCACTATTGATCAGAGAAATGCAAATTAAAACAACTCTGAGGTATCACCTCACACCTATCAGAGTGGCAAATATAATAAAAAAGGAAAATTTTGGATGTTGGAGGGGATGTGGGAAAACTGTGATGCTAATCCACTGTTGATGGAGTTATGAAAAGATCCAGTTATTCTGGAGAGCAATTTGGAACTATGTCCAAAGGGGTTATAGAACTGTGCATGCCTTTTGATCTAGCAATGCCACTGCTAGGTTTATATCCCAAATACATCCCCAAAAAGGGAAAAAGACCTATTTGTACAAAAATATTCATAGCAGCTCTTTTTGTATTGTCTAAGAATCAGAAATTATAGGAATTCCCATCAATTGGGGAATGGCTAAACCAGCTGTGGTATATGATGGTGATGGAATATTATTGTGCTATAAAAAATGACTAGCAGGATGATTTCAGAAAGGCCTGGAAAGACTTCTATGAACTGATGTATAGTGAAGAGAGCAGAACCAAGGGAATGTTGTGTGCAGTCACAGTGATATTTGATGAAGAACTGTGAATGACTTAACTATTCTCAGCAGTACAATGATCCAAGACAATCCCAAAGGACTAATGATGAAGCATACTATGCACCTCCAAAGAAAGAACTGATATTGATGGAACATAAACTGAAGCATGCTATTTTTCACTTTCTTTCATTTTTTTCTTTTATTCAAGTTTTCTTATACAAAATGACTAATATGGTAATGTTTTACATGATTGTATATGTATACCCTATATCTGATTGCTTACCGCCTCAGGGAGGGGAGGGAGGGAAAAAGGGTTTAAATTTGGAACTCAAAACTCAAAATAAAAATGTTTATTATTATTTTAAAAAAATAAAAGAATTACCAAAAAATGTAATTGGGAAGTGTCTAACAAAATAAAAATACAATACAGCATAGAGGATGTTAATTTATGGTTTTCTAAGTCATAGTCATATTTCTGTTTGCACCACTGAACTAGACTATAGCAATCATCTTTACTATCCGTCCCTCCCCCCAATCTTAACATGACCACCCACTCACCACCTTCCCTTACCGCCCCCACCCCTCAACCTGGGGACCCAGACTCTTTTTTTTTTTCCCCCGAGGCAATTGAGGTTAAGTGACTTGCCCAGGGTCACACAACTAGTAAGTGTCAAGTGTCTGAAGCCAGATTTGAACTCAGGTACTCCTGAATCCAGGGCCATGCTCTATTCCACTACCCCACCTAGCTGCCCTGGGACCCAGACTCTTGATGTGGTGAACTCTTACTTTATCTTTTGTCTTTATTGTGGTGGGAACTGAACCTCCACATAGGTCATCTTCTTGGCATACTGCCTTTCTCTTATGTATCCCACCCACTTTGGGGCTCCCCTTTATGTGTAGTCTTCCATTAAAATGTTAGCTCCTTGAGGTAATAAAGCTTAATTAATGCTTGTCCCCCCTTCTCTTGTATGTACTTATGTATGAGCTTGTATCTTCAACCAACCAAGCAACCTACTTTATTAAGCACCTATCTTGTACTAGGCTCTGTGCTAGGAACACAAAAAGAGGCAAAAGGCAGTCCCTGCCCTCAAGGAGTTTACAGTCTAGTGGAGGAGACAACACGCAAACAAAATATACAAAGCAGGCTATAAACAGTATAAATAAGAAACAGTTAACAGGGGGCAGGCACTGGAATTAAGAGGGGTTTGGGGAAGTCTTCTGGTAGAAGAGGGGATTTTAGCTGGGACATAAAGAAACCCAAGGTGGTTAATAGTCTGAGCAGAAGAGGGAGTGTTCCAAACCTGGGGGACAGTCGGAGAAAATTCTCAGAGCTGAGAGATAAAGTGACTTGTTTGAGGAACAGCCAGGAGGCCAATGTCACTGCATTGAAGAGTATGTGTTGAGGAATAAGGTGTAAGAAGACTGGAAAGGTTGTGAAGGGCTTTATTATATGTGATCCTAGAGATGAGAAGCCTTCCCCACCTGCTCTTGATTCCAGGGCCTTTTCCTATTTAGCTTGTGCATAGCTTTGCATATATTTGTGTGTTGTCTCCATTAGATTGTAAGCTCCTTGAGGTAAGATTGTCTTGCCTCTTTTTGTATCCCCATTGCTTCCACACACAGTGTGTCCATGGTGCTTAATGAATGTTGACTTGACTGATTATTTTGGAGGAAGCTCTACTTGCTGGAGGCTAGGAGATCCGGAAGTGACATTGTAGGTAACCCTTGGGAGAGCTTTGAAGGGACTTCAGGATCCAAAAAGGGAAAGGGAAGGAGGAAGCACTTTTTAGCCCTTGAGGGCAGCCTGTGTAAATGCTTGGAGTTGCAGTGTATTGCAGAATAGCTAGTAAAGTAGTTTGGTTACTATGTAGAGTACCTGAGGCAGATCATGAAGAGCTTCAGGTGACAGAGGTGTCTGTATTTTATTTTAGAGACCATAGGGAGCCACTGGAGTTTATGGGGCTAGGAAATGGTAAGTCAGAATTGGGTTTTAGGAATATCATTTTTCCAAGTGTGAGAAGCATTATTAAAAGAGTTGGGAGATTTGAAGTAGGAAGACCAAAGTGAGCTTATTTTAATACCCTCTTATCAGTGCCCTTCCTAAATTGTGGTGCCCAGACTGAACACAATACTCCAGATGTGGTCTACTTTAGAGAGAGTTCAGGGGACTATCACAATAGTCCTTAAGGTTTTAAAGTTATACTTATGATGCAGGCCAGGACAACCTTGGTTTTGTTTTGTTTGGGGGTGTTTTTTTGGCTGACCTGTTACACTTTTTACCCCCAGATTATTTTCTAGGCAAACTGCTATCTAAAGATACCTCCTTCCCTACTTTGTACTTGTAGAGTTGATTATTTTGAACAAAACTGTTAAAACTTTACACACATCCTTTTTGGTTTTTTTTTCTTTTTTTAGGCATTTGGTCTGCATCTAGCTTATCTGGAAAAAATCTTTCTGAATGCTGCCTCTGTTATACTAGTGACTAGTACTTTCTTCTAGTTCTCTGTCATCTGCAAATTTCATAAACACATTTATCATGCGTTTATCCAAGTCATTAATAAAAATATTAAATAGATCCTTGGGACACTCCACTGAGACCTCCTTCCAGGTAGACTTGGAACTAATTACTCTGGATGCAGCCATTCAACCAGTTTTAAATTCACTTAATTGTACTGTTGACCACCATGTAGACTGCTCAGAGCTAAGCTCCTTTCCCTGGCCATCATTCCTCAACTTCTCATAACCGTCTGTGTCAACCCTATACCCCCTTGCATTATGTCCTCATGAACTCTTATTCTTTTTGAAACAAGTTATCTCATGCTTCTCTCCCCAGAATAGCATGAGAAACTATATTGAATGCTTTGTTAAATATGAGTAAATAGGGGCAGCCAGGTGGCACAGTGGATAGAGCACCGGCCCTGGAGTCAGGAGGACCTGAGTTCAAATCCGGCCTCAGACACTTAACACTTAATAGCTGTGTGACCCTGGGCAAGTCACTTAACCCCAATTGCCTCACCAAAACAAAACCAAAACAAAACAAACAAAAAACATGGGTAAATAGTATCTACAATATTCCCCTTATCTACTACTTTTGTTACTCTGTCCAAAAAAAAAAAAGGAAACAAAATTAGCCTACATGTCTGATACTAACTGAATCTATACTTCCTTTTCTAGATAATCACTAGTATGTCTAAATACATTTTAGATTTTTGCTAGGAATTGAATTCACATTCATTGGCTTTTGGTTTGCAAGTTGTTTTCTTCCCTTTATGGAAAATTGGGACATGATTTAACCTGTGGCATTTCTCCTATTCTTCACAATCTTTCAGATATCATATCTGCCATTTTCTATGTGGTATACAGTCCACAGACTATTGGATTTTGAGTCAGGAGGACCTGAGTATCCTGCCTCAGACACTTACTAGCTATGTTAACTCTGGGCAAGTTACTTAAAACTCTCTTGACCTCAGTTTCCTTATTTGTAAAACAGGGATAGCCAATAGTAAATAACACTTAGTAAGGCCCTACTCTGTGTCAGGTACTGTACTAAGAGCTTGGTGTAATAGCACCTTCTTCATTGTATTGTTGACTCCATCTTTAACCAAGATAATGCATGTAAAGCATTTACAAATCTTTAAGCACTATATAAATGTTAACTGTTATTATTTTGCCTAATATGGTGAGTAAAAAGTTTGGGCTAAGTGACTCGAACACCTCCAGGTGTTCTATGGGTGTGTATCTATGAGTGTGTATATAGAGGTTCTCTTACTACATTTTTATTCAGTTTGTTAATTGATTGATAACCTTCATCAAATGTAAAGCTATATAGTGATGAGAATGGCATGATTGATTTGGGCATAGAAATTTGGAATGTTCTGGGTAATTCAAGTACAAAGAATATTTAAATCCCCATTATAATGAAGATTGTTCAGTTGTGTCAGACTTTCGTGATCCTATTTGATTTGGGGTTTTCTTGATAGAAATACTGGATTGATTTGCCATTTCCATCTCATTTTACAGATGAAATAACTAAGGCAAACAGGGTTAAGTGACTTGGCCAGGGTCACACAGCTAGTAAGTATCTGAGGTCAGATTTGAATTCAGGAAGTTGAGTTTTCCAGGCTCCAAGCCTGGCACTCTATGTACTTTGCCGCCAGCTGTCCCAGTGAAAATCAGGGGAGGTGACCAGCCAAGTAGACATAAAACCCCAGGTGACATGGACTAGAGTTTTGGGAAAAGTGTCCCATTGTATTTCTATATAACTAGTTAGAAGCTTATCTTGAAATTCTCTTTAGAGTGGGTAAATAAAATCCTAGAAAATCATAAGACTTGGCTCTGGAAGAGACCCCTTAATTTTACAGAGGAGAAAACCAAGCCTAAGTATGAAGCCCCTTGGTTGGTCTCCCTATACAAACTGTTTGCCCTTCATTCTTTTTTTTTTTTTTTGGTGGGGCAATTGGGGTTAAGTCACTTGCCTAGGGTCACCAAGGCCAGATTTGAACTCAGGTCCTCCTGAATCCAGGGCCACTGCTTTATCCACTGTGCCACCTAGCTGTCCTGCCCTTCATTCTTGATGAGGGAAATGACATTATGACTTGTAGTGAATTGCATTTAAGAGAGGGAAGGCTGTGCAGATAATTTTGTGATGAATTCTGTCAAGGGAAGAGGTGAGGGAAAAGAATAGGAGGGGTCTAGACAGGACTGGATAAAACCAGAAGACAAAGAGAAGGCTTTTAAGTACTGAGAATTTCTAAAATCTAGCTAAGCTTATAGCTTGGGCAAGTGAAGTTTGTGGCATAGTGCAATTTATATGCCCTGGTTTTGAAGTTTATTTTTTTGTGGCAGATTAATAAGAAGTTCACAGCTAAATAGTTAGTAGGGAATGGCATATTCTTTCCTTAAGAGTGTAATTCATTTTTTGACATTAAATCATTGAATCCTATCTCCCAAATTATTCTGTTTGAATGCTAGAAAACACTCTGCCCATGGAGCTACTGGCCTCTATTCCCATGTCATCAAATTTCACCCAGCTCTCAAATTTGTCAAACCATAATCCCATTCAATCAGTGAATAAGTTATTACATACTCACTGTGTCACCGGCATTGAGTTTGGTGTAACAGATACAAAAGGGTATAAGATATACTCTTAGAATTTAGATGTACATGTGAAACATGAAAGCCCCATATAAAGACTAGAGTCTTACACTTCATGCTGTTTTTGTTGTTTTTCCTTAGCTTTTTCTTTGTTAGGAAGAGAAGTTTGATTTGGAATGGGGCGTGGAGAAGAGGCAGGGTAGAGAAGGGTATGCAATAGATCCAGAAATGGCTGTCGTAAAAACAAAAGGCATCATCAGTAAAACATTTTTAAATAAAAATTTGGGCAGGAAAGGAGTTCCTTCAGTCTACTAATGTGAAATAATTCTGGAAGGAAGGTAAATTGGATTCAGATTGTGAAGGACTTTAAATACATAACAGAAGAGTTTGTGTTTTCTTCTAGTGACAGTTAGGAGCCTCCAAAGATTTGTGAGCTGGAGTTTGACATGGTTGGGTCTGTGATTTAGGCAGTGTTTTTTGTTTTTTTTGGAGGATGGATTTAAGAGGAAAGAGACCGACTAGGTTGGGCCAGGTGTGTCCAATTAGGAAGCTACTGTAACAGTGATATGAGATATAGGCCCTAAGTAAGCCTTAGGAGTAGAGGGAAAAGTACAGATGTAACATAAATTGTGGAGAAAATTGACAAGACTTGGCAATGAGATTGGATCTGGCTGATGACAGAGATTTTAGAGTATGACTCCAAGTTTGTGAAAGTAGTTAACCAGACGGGTGATGTCCTCAATAGAAACTGGGAAGTAGGAAGGGCAGTTTTGAAGGGAAAATTCAGTTTCATTTTGGGCAGTTTGACTCGGACATTCTATTTGGACACAGGTGATGATGGATTCAGAGCTCAGGGAAGAGAAAGGCTGAATTTATAGTATTGGGAGTTATTTGCATAGAAATGATCATTGAATGCATGGGAATGGACAAGATCTTATAATAGTAATAATAATAATAATGGCAACAATATCTGGCATCTATGTGACACTTTAAAGTTTTCAAAGCATTTTACATGAACTATTTCATCTGATTTCATAATAACCCTGTGAGGTAAATATCATAAGTAGTATTATCTACATTTTTCTGATGAGGAAACTGAGGTTCAAAAAGATTGTGGCTAGCCTAAGTAAGTCAGGAGGTAGGATTTAAGCCCCACCCAACCTTAAAACCTCTTAATTCTACCTCTCTTCATTATTGGGGGTGGGGCTGCTTTTGAGTAGTGTCTGTCTCCCCCCCCCCCTTTACACCCAGGCCTAGGGGCAGGGCTTGGTAGGTGCATGGTTCTGTTGAAGAGATCCTGCTTGTTGCCTGCTATGTGACAGGCATTGAGCTATAAACTGCGGCTGTCTAATGCTGGAATTCTACATCAAGGCTCACTTTTTTAAACTATCTGTATCTTGTATATCTTTGCTTATTTGTGCACATGTTTTCTCCCCCATTAGAATGTAAGGGCCTAAGTCAGGGATTGCTTTCACTTTTTTTTTTTTAAATCTTTAGTGCTTGCCACATAGTAATCAATCATTAAACATTTATTAAGTGCCTACTATGTGTCAGGCAGCCATTTTGCTAAACATTGTGGATACAAAAAAGAACTTGCAAACAAATATATACAAAGCAAGCTATATACTGGATAAAGAAGAAATGATGAACTGAGGGAAGGCACTGGAATTAAAAAGGGTTGGGAAAGGCTTTCTGAAGAAAGTGGGATTTTAGTTGGGACTTAAAGCAAGCCAGGGAGGTCAGCCATTGGAACAGCAAGTGAGTGAGAATGCTCTAGGCATGGAAAAGTGAGAGAAAAATGCCTGGAGTCAAGAGATGGAGTGTCTTGTTCATGGAGTCAGGAGGCCCGTGTCACTGGATAGAAGAATACCTGTTGGGGTTGTAAGGTGTAAGAAGACTAGGAAGGTAGGAGAGGCCTGGCTTATAAAGGGCTTTGAATGCCTCAAAGAGAATTTTGTATTTATTCTTTTTTTTTTTTAACCGAGGCACCTGGGGTTAAGTGACTTGCCCAGGGTCACACAGCTAGTAAGTGTTAAGTGTCTGAGGTCAGATTTGAACTCAGGTCCTCCTGACTCCAGGGCCAGTGCTCTATCCACTGCGCCACCTAGCTGCCCCTGTATTTATTCTTGGAGATAATTGGGGAGACAGTGGAATCTGGTTGGGGGAGTGGGGGATTGGACCTGGTCTTTAGGAAAACCACTTTGGTGGCTGAATGGGGGAAAGACCGGCCCACCAGCAGGTTATTGCAATAATCCAGGTACAAGGTGTTGAGGGCCTGCACTAGACTGGTGGCATGGTCAGTCTGAGGGAAGAGATTTAGCTGAGGTGAAATTTACAGACCTTGGCAACAGATTAGACATGGCGAGGTGAGAGATGGTAAGGAATTCAGGGTGATAGCCCTGAGGGACTGGGAGGGATGATGTTGCCTCTTACAGTAATAGAGAAGGTAGGAGGTAGGGAGGGTTTGTGGAGAAAGATATAGAGCTCTTTTTTGGACATATTGAGTCTGAAAGGCAGTTAGAGATTAGAGGTCAGCAGAGGGATTGGACAGGATAGGTAGATTTGATAAAATGATTCCTAGGGTGACCTCTCGCCTCGCTCAAAAGGGAAAAAAAAAAGCAACAATAAAAAAAAAAACTTACCCTCAAATTGTTTTTTTTTTTTGAGTGAAAAAACCAATTTGATCAAACCAATTTGATTAGCAATATCTTATTGTTAGGGGCAGCTAGATGGCGCAGTGGATAGAGCACTGGCCCTGGATTCAGGAGTACCTGAGTTCAAATCTGGCCTCAGACACTTAACACTTACTAGCTGTGTGACCCTGGGAAAGTCACTTAACCCCAATTGCCCCGCAAAAAAAAAAAAAAAGAATATCTTATTGTTAAACCTGGATGTATCATGCTAGGGATGTTCTTGCCTCTCTCTGGTAACTAGAAAAAGCCTTTTATTACCCAAACTGCCCATTGTTTAGCTGTGTGTGTGTGTGTGTGTGTGTGTGTGTGTGTGTGTGTGTGTGTGTGATTAAATCCACTAAGGTGAAGGGTCTTGCATGCATGAGCACACGAGCAAGAACCTTGGTCTGATTTGGAAGTCAGGAAACCTGATTCAGATTTCAAATCTACCTCTTTGATTTTGAACAAATTAGTTAACATATTTGTACCTGTTTCCTAACCTGTAAAATGAGAACATTCATTAAAATGCAGTGAAAATAAAATCAGATATAGCTAGGTTTTATTCAGAAACAAACTTGTATTAATTCATGCAGTGACTAGTCAGAACCATCAGAGCTTGAATGTGATCTAAATGAAATGGTTTATTTAAAAAGTATCTTCACCCTGTTACATGTGTCAGTATTTTAACTCCTGCTGAATTCAAGGAATCCTTATATTTTTAAGGACCCAAAGAAAGAAACAAAAAACCCGAACTTGCTAAGTTAAGTAAAACTTACAGGTGTCATGGAGTATTCAAAACGGTCGAACTAGTTGTTGATTGTATTAAACTTTATCACCATGCCAAAATGAAACCAAACTGTATGTCTGAAACCTGGGACTTTTTCCAGTTAACTTTCTGGTTGTCCACAAAATGCTGTCCAGGGAGGGACCACAGGAAAAAGAAATGTGAAACTGATCCAAGTTACCAGACATGGGAATCTTTCTTTCAAGGATTTTACCATTGACTTTTGGGGAAGTTTTAGGAAAACTGGGGAAAACTAGCCAGAGCAGTGCCCCCTTCCCTTCACCCCTCTACCCTATCCTAGGATTTGGAGGTATGCTTTCTGGATTTGAGTTTGGTGTTTAAAAATCTGGGAAGAGCCCTTTAACACTTTAAGACAAAGTGGGATGGTGAACTACAGTGTTAAAAGGACACAAGATAAACTTCCCAAAGGGAAGAAATACTTTCTGGAGTTCTAAAGGAAAGGCGTGTGGGGGCTGGGTTAAGCTGGTTGGAGAGATGTGGTGAAACCGAAAACCGGGATTTAGAATTCAGCTGCAGCCTGGTAGAGGGGGAAAATGCACTAAATCTAGATCAGCAGAATTTTTTGCCCTCAGCCTCATAAGGATGTTGTGAGATAACAGTTGCTAAATGTGTTGTGTTGGGGATTCCTTTCTAGTATATTAAACTGATTTTTAGTGATGGATCAATTTTTAAAAATCGGCAATTTACTAGGGTAAGGAGCAGTAAAGACTTAATATGAAATGAAATTAAACCTAATATTAGATTAATCAGGGGTTGAAACAAGGTTGGGGTAGGTAGGTAGGAGGGATAGTGGGAATATGGCATTTAGATACTTTGTGACCCTGCAGATAATCCAGAATTGACTGTTGAGATTGTCACAGTTGTTTTGCAGGACATTTGCATAAAGGTCTGATATTCATGTTCATCCTAGGGGTACTAGTTCAGTTCAGTTAAAGTTTAGTAAGTCCTTATATTGTGCTAGGCTCTGTCTAGCCCTTGGCCTCCTGGCCCTTACTTTCAACTTTCTTGTGGAAAAAAAAAGTCTTTGTGTTCCTAGCCCCTAGAGCAATGGTTTAATAAATATTTCATGGAGTAATAGGATTTAGGGCTGGAAGGAGCCTTAGAGATCTTCCTTTGCTCTTGTAGAATGAGAGCTCCCCCTTCTTTGATGAGTAGAAAAACTGAACACTAGGGGACTTTTAAATGATTAATTCTGACCATATTTTGTTGTAGAGTTTTATTAAAAGTATTTTCTTTTGTTGAAATCAGAACTGTCCAGAAAAATTCAGAACATTTGGTGGTCTTACCCCATTGAATAGCAGGGGAGGTGGGTGAGGGGCTGTGGAGAAGGAAAACTACTTCCAAAGATACCAATTAGTGGTTAGTGGAGAGGCCCCTCCCCGGTCACTTGGCTTAGTCAGATTTTTTTGTCCCCTGGGGTTGCTTCCACTTCTGTCTGATTCCTCAAAGCAGAAATTCTATTTGTTGATTCCTGAGACTACTGAGCTGAATACTTTAAAAAAAAAAAAAAAGGAGGGGAAACCAAGGCCTCTGTAGGCTACCAAAATTTATTTGGAGACAGGAAAGGCATGAATTAACACCATGTGGTAGCCTTGATTTAAACTCATCTTCCTTTTAAAATAAAAATCTTTTTCATCAGATAAGAGAACCAGGAAATGACAACTGTAATATGTGAAAGGTTTGCTATATAAGCAGTTATTCTTCCTCTTCCACTATTTGTAGTATTCCAGCTCCACCCTTTGGAAACAGCCACACTGAGATAGCCTCTGGGACTCTGGAGTATTCATATGGAAATGTTGGAGTTGGAGAATGAAGACCCTATTCCCTGGCTGTGGGGGGACTTTGAGGGGAGTGAGAGGGATTCTGGAGCTGGGGGGAAGACACCCACTGACTCCACACTCCTTATTTCTGAAGCTGCAGGTACCACTGGGGGTTGCAGAGTCAGGCCTGGAATAGATTGGTGGGAAAAATACCTTCCTAGCTCTCTGTTCTTTGGCACCCTGCCCTCCTTAAGAATCATGCCGAACTGATAAGATTTCCACTGCCAAAGAAAGGAGGAGGACCCAAGGCCCAGTTAAAGCAAACTGAGGTGAGGGATGATGTGGAAATAGCTGAGAAACTTAAACCTTGCAATGGTTGGAATGTCCCAAATCATTCCAGTGATCAGTTACCTGCCACTATCACCCTTTATCTGTGATCTCTGAACTCTTCCTTACTATTTCTTTTTAGGAGTGGAGGGTGGTGGAATGGGGAGGGGTGTATACAGACTATCTGAATCAGCTCTTTTACTGCCTAGTACGAGAAACACTGGTAATGGTGATGAAATGAAAACCTTCCAGGAAAGAGGAGAACCATGGAGCATGTGTTTCTAGCGTTGCTTTTTACTTTTAGGACCATCTTAGAAAGAGACCCAGAGAAATTAACTGCACTTCATTCCCCCATGCATTTCCCTCTTTATCCTTGAGCTTTTTATTAATTTAACTAGAGAAGTAGCATTTCAGTTTTTATACATGTTATTTAGTCAGACTACTTTTCAGTCATGGGGTGCTTGATATTTGGGGTTTTGAACGGCCATAATTTGGAAAGAAGCCTTTTGGTAAAGCCATTTTTTTTCCCTCTGAGATGTTTAAAATCAAGAAGTCTGCTGTATTTGGGGATCAGAAAGCTAGAGCTGATCATCTAATGAAATTCACATTTGGTACATGGAATAGCAAATCATTTTACAGTTCTGTTTGGAGGACGGTTGGCCTGGTAAAAGTTAGGTAGGAGGCCTAGTTTCCTTTGAGTCTAGATAAATCAGTTTCTCTCTTGCCTGTTTTTATTTGTATTTAGTTACCTCCTTCTAAAATGAGGATAAGATGTATTTTAGGTACAATTTAATAGAACATTTTTAGTATTTAATCTTGGTTGGATTTTTGAGTTGATCTGATGAAACTACTCAAATAGTTGTTACTTTTTTAGTTTCTTGTTTTCCTGTGAGAAACTCAATTGGATCTTTTGTCTCTGCGTTGCTGATTTCTGATTGCTGAGTTAGAGTGGACTGGAACTTTGTAGCTTTAGTTGTAATCTAATAAGGTTTTTGTTCAAGGGGCTAGATAGTTCTTAAGGGAGTTTAAAAGGCATAAAATGAGTCAGATAAGTGGATTGTTCCACTAGACGCTTATGTTGCACAAAAGAACAAAATTTTAATGCATTTTTAAGAGTAGTAGATTTTCCTTATTGATCAAAAGAACATTTTCAGGTCTGATATCCTACTGGATTTAGGACCCAAAGGAAATTTAAAATAAAGAATAAGAAAAAGAAACTTAAATAAAATTTACTGGGTCTATAGAGCCATATTTAATTACCATGTTCTACAATGAAATGGGGGTTGTACTTTAAATAGACATATTCTTAGAATGTTGGAATTTTAGAGCTAAAAGATAAAGATAGGTCCAATCCAAATTCCTTAATTTTACAGATTTGAAATGAAATCCTAGACCTCAAAATTTGCCCAATCAGAACCAGGATTCTAAACCCTAGGTTTCCATAATCATTCTTAACCTTCTTATTCCTCCCATTTTTTTTTTTAAGAAAGGAAAATCAATTTGCTCATTACCTTTCTCTCTCTCTCTCTCTTTTTAGTGAGGCAATTGGGGTTAAGTGACTTGCCCAGGGTCACACAGCTAGTAATTGTTAAGTGTCTGAGGCAGGATTTGAACCCAGGTACTCCTGACTCCAGGGCCGGTGCACTATCCACTGCGTCACCTAGCAGCCCCTCTCTCTCTCTCTCTCAACAAACAAGGCAATTTATTAGTGAATCCGATGTGGTCTGTCCTAATGTTTCTTGTTGGCAGCTGCCACCTGTCCGGCGATTCTGTCCAGGTCTCTGTCCCTGAGGTGTCAGCTTCCATTCCCCATCCTAGTCATTTTCCACCATCTTGAGGCCTTCCAGGGCCTGCAGGACCCTCCGGGCTACGCTCTTGGAGCCTCTGCTGAAGTGACTGGGCATGACCCCACTGAGCTGGCGCCTGCTGTAGATCTTGGTCATTGATCCCACCCCTGCCCTGCCCCTGAGGTACAAGTGGCAGGCTGTGGAGGCAGCCCAGGTGTAGAACCAGTTCTCCTCAGGGCGCCAGCTCCTTGTGTTTGACCAGCTTGACCGTGTCCACCCATTTGGGGACTTTCAACTTCCCTGACATTTTCAGGAAGTAGGCCAGGGCCTGGAGGAACTCCTGCTGATTCACGTCCTTCACCGTGACTCCGGGCATCGTGTGGGTTCCATGCAGCCAGCTAGGGGAAAGGCACTCATTGTCTCTTGGTAGCCAGGTGGCTCAGTGATTAAGAGAGATGGGCCTGGAGTCAGGAACCACTTGAGTTTAAATTCTGTCTCTGATACTAGCTGTGTGACCTTGGTTAAGTCACTGCACCTGTTTGTCTTAGTTTCCTCATCTGTAAAATGGGAATAATAATTGCACCTATTTCCCAGGGTTGTTTTGAGGAATCAAATGAGATAATAGCTGTAAAGTGCTTATCACAGTGCCTGGCACATAATAAGTACCATATAAATGTTAGGTATTATTTTAGCTATTGTTTTAAAAATATTGATCAATCAAAACCCATTTGTTATGCATTTACTAAGCTGCAGGCCCAATGGTAACCACTACAGAAGTTAGTGTTGCCTCATAGAAATCTACATTCCTTTAAGGTGATAGGACAAATTCATAGATAAGTAAATACAGAATATCTACAAAGTAAATGAACTGAAAGAGACTAACCATGGGAGAGTCACCTTCCTTTGAAGGAAATGCTGCTTCAGCAGAGGCATTGAGAAAGCTGGAGGAGTGAGGCATCATGACGGGATAGTCTGTGCAAAGGTGTGGAGGCAGGAGATGAGGTGTGTGAAGGGAAGTGCAGGAATGTAGCTGAATAATGTCTAACCAGACCAAAAAGGTCGGCAGGAACCCAAATGTGCAGGGCTTCTAACTTATACTGCAGGCAGTGGAGCCTTTGAAGCTCACTGAGCCGGGGCCAGCCTTGAGCTTTAGGCTTGTTAGTGGAAAATGAACTTGCCAAGGTGGAAGGTGGCTTCAGTCAGTGTTGATCAGGTAAACTCAACAGGATTTAGCTACTGACTGTACGATAGTGAGTGAGTGGAGATCCTGGTTAGTCAGCCAGCATTTATTAAGGACCTATTATGTGTTAATCATTGGAGACCAAAGAAAGAACTGTGGGGAAGTCCCTGGTCTCAAGGAGCTCACCATCTAAGGAGGGGGGGGGAGACAACATGCAAACAATTACGTGACAGGACAAATTGAGGATAATTTTGGAGGAAAGGCACTAAAATAAATTAGGAAAGGCTTCTTAACAATGATAATAATAGTTAACATTATGTAGCATTATGTGCCAGGCACTGTGCTAAGTGCTTTATGATTATCCCATTTCATCCTCACAACAACCCTGGGAAGTAGGTGCTATGTTATCCCCATTTTACAAATGACAAACTGTGGCAAAGAAAGGTTAAGTGACTGGTTCAAGGTCACATAACTAACTAGTCAGTGACTAAGGCAGATTTTAATTCAGGTTTTCTTGATTCCAGGCTGGGTGCTCTATTTACTGTACCACTCAGCTGAGGCTTGAAATAAGCCAGGGAAAGTAGGAGGGAGAGATGAGGAGGAGAGTTCTGGATATGGAAGGCTAGCCAATGAAAATGATCACAGCCATGTGCAATGAACAGCAAGGAAGGCCTGGATTGCAGACTAGGTGGAGAAGAGTGAGCTATAAGAAAATTAGAAAGATAACAAGGGGCCAAATATGAAGAATTTTAAAAGCCATTTGGAGGGTTTTATTTTTGATCCTGCCAGCTAATCAGGAGCTACTGGAATTTTTTAATAGGGAATGAAATGCCAAGTCATTCTCCAATTGAGAATGGTCAAGATATGACAGGCAGTTTTTGATGAAGAAATCAAAGCTATATATTGCCACATGAAAAAATGCTCAAAATCACTATTGATTAGAGAAATGCAAATTAAAACAGCTCTTAGGTACCATCTGGACACCGGTCAGGTTGGCTAATATAACAAAAAAGGAAATAATAAATGGTGGAGAAGTTGTGGAAAAATTAGAACCCTAATGCATTTTTGGTGGAGCTGTGAACTGATCAACCATTCTGGAGAGCAGTTTATGGCAAAGGGCTAATAAAGCTGTGCATACCCTTTGATCCAGCAATACTACTATTAGGTCTTTTCCCCAAAGAGATCATAAAAAAGGGAAAAGGACCCACATGTACAAAAATAATTATAGCTGCTCTTTTTGTGGTGGCTAGGAATTGGAAATTGAGGGGTTGCCCATCAATTGGGCTGAACAAGTTGTAGTATATGAATGTAATGGAATACCATTGTGCTATAAGAAACAATGAGCAGGCGGATTTCAGAGAAACCTGGAAAGACTTAAGTGGACCGATGCTGAGTGAAGTGAACAGAATCAGGAGAACATTGTACACAGTGTCAACAACATTATGTGTTGATCAACTGTGATAGACTTGATTCTTCTCAGCAATACAATGGTCCAAGATAGTTCCAAAGGACTCATGATGGAAAATGCTCTCCAAATCCAGAAAAAAAAAAAGAACTGTGGAATCTAGATGCAGATTGAACCATACTATTTCTGTTGTTTTTGTTGTTGTTGTTTTTCTTTTTTGAGGTTTTTCCTTTTTGCTCTGATTCTTCTTATAACATGACTAATACAGAAATATGTTTAGTGTGATTGTACATATATAACCTATATCAGATTACTTGCTGGATGGGGAGGGGGGGAGGGAGAAAAATTTGAAACTAGAAATCTTATAAAAACAAATGTTGAAAACTATCTCTAAATGTAACTGGAAAATGATAAAATATTTATATGAAAAAAAATTGGAACCCAAAACTATAAATAAAAATGTTTATTACATTAAAAATAATAGGGGATGAAATGGTCCAGACAATGATTGTTAAGCCGCAGTACAGATTGATTGAGGAGAGAGGACTTGTGACTAGGGAGACCAACCAGCAGACTATTATTTATTATTGCAGGACTCCCAGAAGAAATGGTACTGCACGAGGGTGGTGGCAGTATCTAAAGAGAGAAGGGGTATATGAAAGAGTGTATAAAGGTAAAATCATAGGAATTAGCCACAAATTGGATATGGGAGACCAGGGGAAACTGTGACAAGCAGAGGTTAAGTGACTTTACCAGGGTCACACAGCTAGTGAGTGTTGAGGCTAGATGTGAACTCAGGAGTTTCTGATTCCAGGCCTAGTGCTCAATTTACTGCATTCCTTCTGTGGAAGGCATCTGAAAATTGTTAGATGAGAAGAAAGGAGAAGAGGAAGCTCTCAGTGAAATATGATCCAGGAAGTATAAAAAGGTTTGGAAAAGGGGCAGCTAGGTGGTGCAGTGGATAAAGTACCAGCCCTGAATTCAGTAGTACCTGAGTTCAAATTCGGCCTCAGACACTTGACACTTACTAGCTGTGTGACCCTGGGCAAGTCACTTAATCCTCATGCCTTGCCAAAAACAAAACAAAACAAAAAAGGTTTGGAAAAGCCACTGTGGTGAGTGGAAGAGTGAGTTAATTAGGGAAGAGTCAAACCATTGCCTTGCTTCAGTGAGGGCCCATTTGAGATGACACAACATAAATTTATAGTGGATCCAGTCAGCATGGTTTTGTGATTTTTCTCCAGCTTTGTTCAGCAGCATGTGAGGAGGAGTGATCCAAGACTGGGGTTTGGAGGAATGAAACCCTTGATAGGATAAAGGGACAAAGGACCTAAGAGAAGACAGTGCAGGCTTGAACTAGTTCACCAGGTTTTTCCCAGTCCCTCTTAATTCCAGGGCCTTCCCTCTGTTAATCATTTCCTATTTATCCTGTAAATAGCTTGCTTTGTATATATTTGTTTCCATGTGGTCTCCCCCATTAGATAGATTGTAAAGCTCCTTGAGAATAGGAACAGCCTCTTGCCTTTTTTTGTATCCCCATTCCTTAGTACAGTGCCTGGTACTTAGTGGGTGCTTAATAAATGCTTATTGACTGACCAAAAAAGGCATTGAGGTCGGAAAAGGAAGAGAATGTAGCTCCTTCGGGGGTGATGGCCTGAGAAAGAACTGAGAAGTAAGTAGAGAAATAAAGCAATGAGTGAACAGACTTGCTCCAATTTCTGGAATAAGCTAACTAGCCTTTTATGGTTTTCTTTTAGCAGAAAGTTGTTTTATAACCTCTAGGTAAGTAATGTTTTTATGACCTAGGCATATCAGTGTAGAGAATGTGTTTATCCACATTGCTTTCCAAATAATGAGGAATTTCAAGAATCCTAGTCAAGAAGAGTTAAAAACTTGTGACAAACTATTCTAGCTCCACAGTTTGGGTGATAGCGCTATTTTATTTTTTGCTTTACTATGTTCCTTTCTCATTTCCATATTTTTTAGTTGTAATAATTTTCTTAAGTGAACAAATAGTCTATGTGAATATAGCAATGCAGAATCTGGAATTCCTCTTTGAAATCATTAGACATGTAAATAAAATAGCAAGCTTTTCATTATATTAAACTGCAAATAACTTGGTTTTTCAGATTAGAAATTAAATGATACAATAAATACATATTTTCAGTTTCAAAATCATCCAACTTGATTACCTATAAGTAAATACTTTTAGCACTTCTCTCTCCAGACATTTGAAACAGGTCCCTTAAATTAACTTATGAACCTGGGTATTTAGAAACACATTTCACTGTCCACTGACATGTTTCATTAATCAATTAGCCAACAAATATTCATCACTATAGTATCTGTGGTAATGGAGAGAACCATAAAGGGAAAGGGAGAAATGGAATGGGGTAAAGGATCTCATATAAAAGAAGCAAGAAAAAGCTTATACAGAGGGGAAGATGGGGGAGGTATTGGGGAGTGGGTGAACCTTACTCTCATCAGAATTAGCTCAAAGAGGGAATAACATACACACTCAATTGTGTGTAGAAATATATCTTACCCTGCAGGAAAGTAGGAGGGGAAGGTGATGGGGGGGGGATAGAAGGGAGGGCAGATTGGGGGAGGGGGCAGTCAGAAGCAAAACACTTTTGAGGAGGGACAGGGTGAAAGGAGATAGACAATAGAGTAAATGTCATGGGGAGGGAATAGGATGGGGAGAAATAGTTAGCAATAGTAACTGAAAAATTTTTGGAGCAAGTTTGTCTGATGAAGGCCTCATTTCTCAAACATATAGACAACTGAGTCAAACTTATTAAAATAAGAGCCATTTCCCAATTGATAAATGATCAAAAGATATGAAGTTTTTTTGGCTTTTTTGTTTGTTTTTGGTGAAACAATTGGGGTTAAGTGACTTGCCTAGGGTCACACAGTAAGTGTTAAGTGTCTGAGGCCGGATTTGAACTCAGGTCCTTCTGACTCCAGGGCTGGTGCTCTATCCACTGCACCACCTAGCTGCCCCAATATGAAGTTTTTAGATGAAATAATCAAAGCTATCTATACCTATATAAAAAAAATTCTCTCCCTATTGATTTGAGAGAGGCAAATTGAAACAGTTTTGGGGTAGTACCTCATATCTATTAGATTGGCTAATAGGATAGAAGAAGAAAGTGACAAATATTGGAGGGGATGTGAGAAAAATGAGACAAATAATTCACTCTTGGTGGAGTTGTAAACTGATTCAAACATTCTGTAGAGCAATTTGGATCTGTAGCCAAAGGGTTATAAAACCATGCACACTCTTTGACCTAGTAATACCACTACTAGGTTGGTATCCAAACAAAAAGGGCCTATATGTACAAAAATATTTATGGCAGCTCTTTTCTGGTGCAAAGAATTAAAAATCAAGGGGATGCCCATCAATTAGGGAATTGGTTTAACAAATTGTGGGATGTGGTTATGATGCAACACTATTGTGCTATAAGAAATGGTGAGCAGGATGCTCTCAGAAAAACCTGAAAAGACTTAGATGAGCTGATGCAAAGTGATATGTACTGTGTACAAAGTAACAGCAATACTGTAAGATGATCAGCTATGAATGACTTTGCTGTTCTCAGCAATACAATGATCTAAGACAACTCTGAAGGACTTATGATGAAAAATGAGATCCATCTCCAGAGAAGGAACTGATGGTGTCTGAATAGATTGAAGCATTTTTTTTTTTTAGTTTATTTTTCTTGAGGTTTTTTGGTCTGTTTTCTTTCACAACCTGACTAATGTGGAAATGTTTTACATGACTACACATGTGTAACTTATATTGAATAGCTTGCTTTCTTAAAGGGTGGGGGGAGGGAGGAAGGAAGAGAATTTGGAGCACAAAGTTTTAAAAATGGACATTAAAAATTGTTTTTACATGTAATTGGGCAAAAATCCCTAAACAAACAAACAAATAAATAAAAGAACCATAAGAGCTTTTTCTGGGACATTGATGAAATCCTATCTTAGGTCCTGAGCAAAATGTGCTCAGGCTGGCCTATTGTGCCAAACTCCGAGTTCCCAGGCTGTTTCTCCAGCCTCAGAGCCTGATGTTGTTCAAGAAGCTCCAGGGTGCCATGTGTCACTGAATGTCCTCTCTTCCAGGTGAGCCACTAGTTCACCTCTGGACCCTTGTTATTTACTGTTAACCCTTCCCAGGCTTGTTTTGGCCCTTCCTGGAGCGGTAGTTGTTGGTTCTCTCTCCTTGTTATTGAGCCTGTGCCATTCACCCTCCTCTTCCCCTCTTCTCCCATTTACTGAGAACTCCTCTGGGCTGGCTCAGGGAAGGACGAGAAGAAGTACATGGTAAGTCCAAGTGTGGAGAGTCAGTTGAGTGTATAAGGTTGATGTCAGGGTGGGATAGATCTTTGTGCCTAAGAACGGCTTCAACTGCTCGGGAGGGGCCCTGTGTACTCTACAGTGGCCACGTGGAAGGAAGGAGAATGCTTTGAAATGTGTCTCCTTGTGGATGAGTGGTAACATAGCCTGACTTGTGAGCAGTGGAGAAAGTTAAGTATTAGGAGGAGCAGTGTCACACCTAGAATCTATAGAAACTTGTATGGCTCATCACATATGACTTGTTTCAGAACTAATCTCTTATGAACATTATATATGCAGTGCTGTATAAACATGTAAATCCTAAGTGAACAGGCCCTCCTGAGAGCTACCGAGAGCTTTGTCTTCCCTTTGGCCTAGAAGCACTTATTTGGAGAATGGTTTTATACCTCATCTATCTATCTGTCTATCTATCATCTATCATTTTGTGGGGCAATGGGGGTTAAGTGACTTGTCCAGGGTCACATAGCCAGTAAGTGTCAAGTGTTTGAGGCCAGGTTTGAACTCAGGTCCTCCTGAATTCAGGGCTGCTGCTTTATCCACTGCGCTACCTAGCGGTCCCTTATGCCTTATTTAATGCTTTAGATTCTTAACACGCTGTATCTTTTTGGGGGCTATGGGGATGTTTGGACCATGATTTCATTGGTGCAAGAAGCTCCAGGTGAGGTCACTGTTCTGTCTTTCTTTCTAGAAATGACTCTCCTCTCCTCTCAGTCTGCATCCCTGGAGTCACCCTCTGTGTCGGTGGCCTCTGATGACCCAGAGCAGAGAATGCTGGAGAAAAGAGCCAAGGTAGTAGAAGAACTCCTCCAAACTGAAAAGGACTATGTGCGGGATCTGGAGATGTGCATTGAACAGATCATGGTGCCCCTGCAGCAGGCACAGGTGAGACAAATGGGGCAGAATGCTCGCATCCTGATGGTGTTAGGACAGGGAAGCTTTTGCCACAAGGATTTAATTAGGTAAAAACAAGGCAGTGACTTCTACTGAGATAATTCTAGGGCCCTTGCAGATAAATTACTGTCAATTTAAGGCTCGGTTGTCCTGATAGTACTTGACTCAGCTACCATCTCAACAACCTTGCTACTATTCCTTCGAAGTTCCCTATAAATCTTGCTCCTTAGGACCCTAAAAGTGGCTGCAACTCTTAGAGATTTTGACTGAACTGATACTGAGAAGTTTCCGCAAAGGGATGTCAGTGGGGGCAGCAGCTACCCTATTGAGTTAAGAGTTTGTCCGGGTATGTGGAGGCCTTAGTTAAGTGGCCCCTGACTTCCTAGCTATGATGAAGGGTATTCTTCAATGCTTCCTACAGAAAGGAGCGTGACCCAAAACTTCTAAGTGCTAGGTGGAAATGTGTACCCTGGAATTCCCTTTCATGGCATCACAGGTTAAGCTCAATATATCTATAGTCAGATTTATCATGGGTTAAAGAATGAGGTGGGGGGTATTTCAGGAGTGATGATGGTATGTGATAGATGTAGGGAAGTTACACTGCTATTAGACTTTTGATTTTTGCAACAGTGACAGCTGAAGAAAAAGCTCACGTTAGGAAGTTCTGGGATGTGGAGGGATATATTTTCAGTGTCTGCTCTGGTGAACCCATCTTTATGTATCATTACATGTATATGTCCCTTTTGTCTTCCAGGTGCAGAACGTGGATTTTGAGGCGCTTTTTGGAAATATCCAGATGGTGGTTAATGTCTCAAAGCAGTTGCTGGCTGCTTTAGAAACCACTGATACTGTAGGTATGGACTGCAAGTATTACCTTTCCCTAAACCAACCTTTTCTGGACTTTGTCCTAGAAAGGCCATAGAATACAACTGGTGTTTGTCATAATTTGGAGTAAGCAAGTCTTGGTTATTCATTTTGTGGATTATTCACTTATTGTGCTTCTCTCTTAAGCCACCTGCTTTGAGGCCATTAGAATCACAGACTCTTAGAGGAGTAACAGATCCTAATGAGCATCTAGATCAACCGTATAATTTTATATAGAAGGAAACTTAAGCTATGAGCAGTTAAATAACTTGTTCAAGGTCATATTGCTTAGTTGGTGAAGGGTCAGGACTAGAATCTAGTTCTCCTGACTCTTTATTAGTCCAGTGTTCTTTTCATCATATGATTCTTTCCCAAGTTATTCATACCACTTAGTTATTTCCCTGATGATGAACAGAGGAAATAAAAGGACATGTCACTCCAACCCCGTAATTTTAATAGAGTAATAGCTGATTAAATGTAATTGGTAACTTGAGAATTTTAGAAGAACCAAAATGCCCAAAGATTTGTCTGGAATGACTTTCAAGCCCCTAAAGCCGCTTGTGCAAATCTTGTTCTCAAGTCCCACCTCTTTCAGTAACTTATTTGTATCGTAACATAGTACCATCATGTAGTCAGTAATCATAGAATAAATACTTTATCTGAACTAATCACCTTTGTCTCCTCCCCCCACTTAAAAAAAATAGCTTCTCCATACAGCTGTTTCCATATCTGTTAGTGGTACCACTGTTATTCTAATTTCTTAGTCAAGAAACCTTGAAGTGACCTTTGACTCTTCGTCCCCCCAACCTAATATATGCCATATTTTGCCATTTCTTTATTAGAAACTTTTGTTTTTCTGGCTTATCACTGCTACCTCCCTGTTCCCAGCTATCATCAGTTCATACCTAGATTGCAGCACCTTCTGCCTGGTATTTCTACCTTTTACATTTTACCCATCTTACTATAATAATTTCATCCAGAAAGTTAGTTAGCCAGTGTAAATTAATTGCCACAACATAGAAACCAAAAGAACCAAGATAGCGCCTTAGTCAGCATTTGCCTGAATTACTGCCACACAGATAGGGATGAATGTCAAAGGCAACACTAGGTTAGAATATAAACTCATCTATAAACTCTTATGAAGAAACACACTGGATGATTATGAGAGAAATCTTGGTAAGATATGCAACTAGGCAAAATAATCCTAAGAGCATTCAAGATGAAAATAGAAGGACAACTACAAACAGAAAAAAAAAATGAAAATGATTTTTAAACACCATTTTAGGTTTTTAAACCTAAACCTTAGCTAGGTGTCGCAGTGGATAAAGCACGGGTCCTGGATTCAGGAGGACCTGAGTTCAAATCCGACCTCAGACACTTGACACTTACTAGCTGTGTGACCCTAGGCAAGTCACTTAACCCTCATTGCCCCACAAAACAAAACAACAAAAAACCCCCACATTTTAACAGTTGTCTTTATTGAAGACCATGAGACTACTACACTTAGATCCAGCATCACAACCCCCAAGGTACTTACAGAGGAGATAAAAATGCTACTAAAAAGAATTAGACTGAGAATCCATAGAGGAGATCAATGCTAACCCCAAAACTGTTGTAAAGGGATTGAGGGAGCAATATGTAAGGTATTTGAAGGAGTGGAAGACATCAGAGGTGTGGAAAAAAATCTTGGACCTTATTAATACTAAAAAAAAAAAAGTGACCAAGAGAACAGTAAGTACAAATCTATATGCCCATGTGGTCTTATCTATACACAATCTTTATAATAATCATCTATCCTTGAACTGAAGGCACACTCAATGAGGGAGAGTATCCACCAGGAAATAAGCAAGACTTTTTCACAAGTGATATTAACCAATGTGTTGCATTCTTTTCATCTCACAGTGGCCTGAAAAATGTAAAAAATTTTAAGATCTCATTTTTCTTACTTTGTTGATTATATAAAAAATCATTTGTTTGACTAGGAAAAACCCCCAAAAGGCCTTTTTAAAGCAAAGTGTCTCCTGTCAAAATGATTCAGTATTACTTGGAAGATGGAACAACAGAAATAACTCTGTTTCAGTGATTCTCATAAATATCTCTGGTAAGGCTTAAGACAGGAACATGCCAATCAAGGTATTTTCCACTGTGGTAGAGGAGTTCTAGTGAAGAATATGGTGTCATGGAGGGATTCCTTGTGGATAGTGAGGTCTTCTGGATGCTCCTCTTTGCACATGACATTGTTCTCACTGCAGCAAGCCTCAGGACACTGCAGATTTTCCTGGTAAAGATCAGTATTGGCTCAAAAGAGTTTGGCCTGTGTCCATACATGCAAGAAAGAGCAGTGGATAAAGAATGTCTGTCGCCCAGGTTTCGGCATGCATTTGGTTGGACACCATATAGAATTTTTCCAACAATGGGAATATCTGAAACAATACAAATGGACAATAAACTAGATCCAGAGCTGAAAAGGAGGGAGAAAGCCTTGCTTCTGTTCTTTCAGGCAAATTGCTAAACTCTTTTACTGACCCCATGCTACCTATGAAAGAAAGGCCCATCTTTTCAGTACCTAACATTTTATTGGTATTGTTAGAGGGCAGTGAGATGTAGAACACTACTGATTCTGAAGAGCTAAAGATGAATATTATTCTGAGAGCATTGGAAAGGCATGTGGTGGGGGCTAGCTAGCTGTACCACATGACCAAGGATTCATTCCAAAGAACAGGAATAGAGGACATCTTTGAGTAATTATGTGACAGGAAGAAAAGATGGGATAGTCAAATGAAAAGATTGAGAGATGAAATGTGAAGTATCATAGTGTTCCTATTGGTGTTTTGTAATATCAAAAGAAATTGAGAAAGACTTCCAAAATGTCAGGCGTAACCCTGTTCCCTATTTATGGGAGTCTGGATAAGATAAGAGTTGCGCAGCAGAGACAAGCATGAATGGGTTATAGTCTGCATCACTGGAGAGGATTCCTGAATCAATGAGACCACAGGACTGTTTTTATTTCCGTACAGTTGATTATGTTAAGACATTAATCTTGTCATCACAAATCCAACATTTAAAAAAAATTGGATAATATAGTTTTTTGGTTTTTTGGGGTTTTTTTGGTGAGGCAGTTGGGGTTAAGTGACTTGCCCAGGGTCACACAGCTAGTAAGTGTCAAGCGTCTGAGGCCGGATTTGAACTCAGGTACTCCGGAATCCAGGGCTGGTGCTTTATCTACTGCTCCACATAGCTGCCCTCGATAGTATAGTTTTAATGAACTTTTTAAAAAGAGGCCAAGACTAAAATAAAGGCCCCAAAATTTCAGGATTCTGTTCTTTTTTGTGTCAGGGATCTTTGTAGAGGACTTTTATCAAATTCCTTTTAAGTCTTATAATGCTATTTGGAGGACACAGGACACAAGCTGACATTGAATTCTCTGAGTAGAAGAGTGGATTAGGAGATGGTCTCCATAAGTCCTAAATACCTAACTGATCATTATTGTGTAGCTTGTAATAAGCAGATAGTTAGAAAAAACTAGAATAAAACCAAACAAATACACAGAACATCAGATACTTCTTGCTTTAAGTAAATCAATGGGATGCTTAAGGGACTATGGACACTTTGTCAGATGTAGTAGAAGCAGAAAACACTCTTCCTATTCATAAAGTGTTTAGAGTCTGGACAGGTAACTACATCTGCTAACAGGTTACAGAAAGGGCATATAAATGTGGTGTCTAAAGGCCATATAGAGGTGAGGGAAGTTGGGCTTTGAAGAACAGAAAGGGTATTTATGTAGTGAGAGACAATTAGAAAACTGATGTGATTAGAGAAGAGAATCAATATTAGAACAGTGGAAAATAAGGACAGGATAAAAGACCAGATTTTGGAGGGACTTGAAAAATCCAGACAAAGGAGTTTAGATTTGATTCACAGGCATTAAAGAATCCTTGTAACTTTTTTATTCAGTCAGCAAGCATTTATTTATATGCCAGTCAGTGTGCTAGGTGCTTGAAATACAAAGTCAAAAACAAAAGTCCTGCCATCAGGGAGCTTATATTCTATAGGGAGAGACAAGATGTACACATATAAATATATTCAAAATACATATAAGGTTGGGCAGCTAGGTGGCACAATGGATAGAACACTGACCCTGAATTTGGGAGGACCTGAATTCAAATTTCACCTCTGAAACTTAATAGCTCTGTGATCTGGGCAAGTTACTTGACCCCAGTTGCTTTATAAACATCCAGGGCTATCTCCAGTTATGCTGATATATATATTTTGCCCAGATGGCTCTGGAGGAGAGAGTGAGATTAGTGGCCTTGCACAGCCTTCCCTCACTTAAATCCAGTTCAGTGCAAGTCATGACATCACCTCCAGATGTCATGGTCCTCTTCAAGAATGAAGGACAAATGGGGCAGCTAGGTGGCACAGTCAATGGAGCACCAGCCCTGGAGTCAGGAGTACCTGAGTTCAAATCCGGCCTCAGACACTTAACACTTACTAGCTGTGTGACCCTGGGCAAGTCACTTAACCCCCATTGCCTCACAAAACAAAAAAACCCCAAAGAATGAAGGACAAACAACAACATATAAGGTTAGTTGAAGGTGAAGGACCTACCAAGGGAATTGGGAAAGGCTTCATATGTAGGAAGGGGTGTTTGAGTTCAGCTTTGAAGGAAAGTAGAGGTTTTAAGAGGGTAAAGTGAAGAAAGAATAAATGCCAGGAATGAAATGAGCGGGGGCAGGTAGGTGGTGCAGTGGATAAAGCACTGGCCCTGGATTCAGGAGGACCTGAGTTCAAATCTGGCCTCAGACACTTGACACTTACCAGCTGTGTGACCCAGGGCAAGTCACTTAACCCTCATTGCCCCACAAAAAAACCCAAAAACCAAAACCGAAAAATAATGAGCAAAGGCAGAGTTTAAAGAGAATGACGTGAAGCACCATGTTTCAGGAAGATTATTCAGGCAGCAGTATCCAACCAAGTTAGTTTGGAAAGATTGCTGTCAGGGAGGCCGATTAAGAGACTTTTTGCAATAATGAAGAATGAGGTGTTGAGGTCTGTATTAGAATGGTGGCAATGTTGTTGTTTGTCCTTCATTCTCGAAGAGGATCATAACACCAGGGTGATGTCATGACTTGCAGTGAATTGGATTTAAGTGAGGGAAGGCTGTGCAAGCAAGGTCACCAACCTCACTCCTCCAGAGCCATCTGGGTGCAGTGGCAAGATATACATCAGGATCACTGGAGATGGCCCTGGATGTTTTAAGGCAATTGGAGTTAAGTGACTTGCTCAGGGTCACACAGCTAGTAAGTATTTGAGGTGAGATTTTAACACAGGTCCTCCCAACTTCAGGGTCAGTGCTCTATCCACTGCACCACCTAGATGTCCCAGAATGGTAGTGATAATAATGGAGAGGAAGGAGACTCTGAGATAGTGCAAAGATGGCTCTTAATACTATACCTGGGTAAGAATTGTGTCATTTACAGAAATAAGTGACTTGAATACCTCTCCCCATCCCTTCAGGAGAGTATGATGGGTGTAGAAGGTGCTATTTGTTGTCAAGTGCAGTTACTTACTGTGTCGTTTAGCTTTTCTTTTTTTTGTTACAAGGAAGGGTTTGATGGGAAGGGTTTACTTAAGGGGAAATGACTAGTATCCTAAATACAGCAACAAATGAAACTTTAAAATAAGAAATAAGTTAATTGGCAGGAAATCAAAGCAGAAATATCCTTAAAATAGTTGGAAATTAAAAGAGTAAAAGTCTTGTGAAAATGCAGGGCCAGAGTCATTTTGGGGAGTCATCATTATAAAGAAGAGGGTTGTACCATTGGAGAAGATAAGCTTTTTGAGACAGTGAATATGGAGAGGACCAAGGGCTGAGGAATTTTACCTTGGGGAAACTGATACTTCCCCCTCTGCGTAGGACAGAATGCCAGTGAAGGAGACAGAAAAGGAGCAGGTAAAGAATCTATTATGTAGGATTTGACATTTTAAAGAAGTAAAGGTTGGTCCAGTGATTTCAAATGTAGGAGAGTCAAGAAAAATAAAGATTGAGAAGTGGGCACTGGATCAACATAAAAGGGGTGTCATTAGTACTACCTTTAGAAATAGCAATTATTATAACTATGGAAAAAGAAGCCAAATGAGGTATTGGGTGGTGAGGAAGTATTGCTGTGGAGTCATTTATTCAAGAAATTTGACCATGCAAGGGATGGTAGAAATTGTATCGCAAAAGATTCAAATGGTGATTTTTTTGTTTTGTTTTAGCTAAGGGGGACATGCATGGGTGGGAGGATGTGTGTACGTGTGTGCACGCGTGTGTGTGTGCGCGTGTATGCATGAGAGAGGGAAGATGCTTTATTGGTCAAGATCCTAGAAGATGTTGGAGGGGTTAAATAGAAAAGAGCAAGGAAAAGAGCAATCTCTGTGAGAATGTAGGGTAAAGAAAAAGATGGCCAGAGGCATTGAGAATTTTAGCAGAATGGCAGGAGGAAGTTGAGAGTTCTCATCAGATGGCCTCAGTTTTCAGTTCTATCTAGTCACTGAGGGAATTTCTTTTTGCTTTAAAGTTTTATTTAGTACTTTATGGAAAATAAAAACAAATGTAGGCTGAAATTTCTTTCTAATATAATTCTCAGTGTTTTTGTTTTAAAAGCACCATACACTACACTTCTTTAATTTCTTTCAGTATTCTTATTCTTTTAATTGGGAATTTGGTACTAAAGGGTAAGTACCAATTTTTAACCAAACTCCTGCTCATGTAATACCTTAGAGTTAGCATACTGTGCTGATACCTTAAGTATCTCAAGGTGAATTGATCAAGGAGAAGGAAGCTATTTATACTTGGATTGCTTAATATCCCTTTCTATTTTAAAGGACCTGTATTCTTGGAGCATCGGGATGAGCTTGAGGGGGTATACAAAGTTTACTGCCAGAATCATGATGAGGCCATTGCCCTGCTGGAGATCTATGAGAAAGAGGAGAAGATCCAGAAGCATCTTCAGGAATACTTGGAAAACCTTAAGTAGGAACTTTGGTCTTTCTGTCCCTCCCTCAGTCCATCCGTTTTTTCTGCCCTCTCTACTTTTTTTCCCCCTCTTTCCACTCTGGCTCTTAACTATGACCTGTTTCATAACTCAGCCTAATATGTCAAAGGGATGTTTTTGAATCATAGAGTCATAAAGTTGGAAGGAGTTTGAAATGGCCCAGGCCTTAAATCTCAGGATGACTATGGAACCATCCCAACTTCCTGGTGACCAAAAAATGACCTTGAGATTCTAAGACCTCCCTGTCCCAGGTTGTAAAGGACATTTGGGGAGGTAACACAAGGCAGGGAAAGAGAAGATAGACAGAGGATGACTGTGTTTTTCATTAAACATCTTATTAGAAATAATATTAAATATCACGACAAACATTTCTTAATGTAGTAATACATATTTTATTATATATACACATATAATGATGTATATTACATATACATCTTTATGATGTAATATATCCATATATACAACACATAATGTTATGTGTTATATCACATGACATAATCATTACTATAACATATTATAGTAAAATTATATATTTGTATATTACTATATAATTATCTCACTTATACATTAATATTCAATATTTTATATATACTAAATATAATTATATTTCTTAATAATAACTTACAGTTACATGAACTAATTTCAGTGCATAAAGTATCTGTTTCTCTAAAGTCCCTATCAGGACTCTTTGTTGATTTTTGACTCAGTTTATTTTATTTCACTTTACTGTATGTTCCTTCACTAACGTGGATTTGAACTCGAGTCCTCCTGAATCCAGGGAAGGTCTTTTATCCACTGCGCCACCTAGCTGCCCATCCTTCACTAACATGGACTCTGGGAAGGTTATGCCAAAAGAGTTCAAGCTCTGGCAGGCCACCTTAAGCTAGAAAAGATTCAGGTGCTGGTCCTGTTACCTGCAGACTAGCCTCCCTAAATTCAGGGAGTCTAATGATCAGAGGGGAATGACTTTTGTTGGCCATAGCATTTCATGACTACTGTCTTCCTCCAAGATTTGGAAGGATTTTAGTCTGTATCTGTATCCACAACAGAGAAATTACAGGTCCTTGAAGTATTGCAATAAGAATTATATGCATCTACTGTACTAGATGCTATAAAAAGTCTTTTAAATTTTTTAAATGTCCTTTTTATTATGAATTTAACCAATATCAATAAATATTTTAAAAGTACCTTTTAATTTTAACACAATAGTAACAAAACTGTGCTGTTTGTTTGTGCCTCCTTTAGAACTTCTTTCTCCTGGGAATTTTTAAATGTTTCCTTCATGATTTTTTTTGTTTTTCTTTGATTGTATCACTATTACTATCTACCAACTTTGCCTCCATCTCCACCTTTATCTTCCTCAAATAAAAACTGTCCCTTTTAACAAGTATAGTCAGTCTAAACAAACCTAGGCATTGGTCATTCTGAAAATATATGCTTCATTCTATCTCTAGTTCAGCCCTTCTCTCTTTTTTAAAAAAATTATTTGTTTATTTGTGGGGTTTTTTTCCCCAGCCCTTCTCAAAACATGGTACCCAACTCTCTCTCTCTCTCTCTCTCTCTCTCTCTCTCTCTCTCTCTCTCTCTCTCTCTCTCTCTCTCTCTCTGTCTCTCTCTTTTGGTCTGAAAGTTCAGAACTATTTTCATAATAATGCTAAGATGTTTTCATTTCTAATGCAGTAAATATCCATGAAGGTAGTAACCCACAAAAACAGAAACTCTTTGGGGGATTCTTAATTTTTTAAGAATGTAAAGGGATACTGAGGCCAAAAAGTCTGAGAACTGCTGCTTTAATCCATTGACCCTTTCCCTGGAAGTAGAAAACATGTTTCATCATCCAGAGAGAAGCTCTTTCTGGAGCTGAATCCTAGATTCTGAGTCTTGAGTTTTTTCCTGTTAACTCTGCCTCCTTTAACTTTTGCTTATGGATCTCTTTTTCTGTCCCTTGAACTGCTTTTCTTATTCCCATAAAATCCTCATTAATTTACAGATTGTTTCTCTGCTCTTATATATCATCCTTTGCATGCTTTAAGTTCCTTCTTCTTCTTCTTTTTTTTTTTTTTTTTGCGGGGCAATGGGGGGTTAAGTGACTTGCCCAGGTCTAAGTTCCTTCTTTTTACTATATCACTTCCTGATCCTGCCCTGAACAATGTATAGCATAGTAAATTTAAAATCATTGTTGTTCCCAAACCAAATCTAGTACCTCCCTTTTTTTACTTCAATCCTCACTGAGGTTTTATCAGCCTAATCCCTGAAAAGGAACCAAAATAGGCAATCTTTATTTTTAAAAAAATTATAGTGTGTTCAATGGGGGAAATTGAGTTTGTGGGAGTCCCAGGGGGATACACATGGGGATCTTTCTATGCTCTCCTCAAATTGCAGGTAATATCAACCTTAGCTAGTTACACTAGATTGAATGTGCTAATTCTATGACAAGCATGAATTAACTTGGGGTTTGAAGAGGAGAGAGAGTCTTGTTGATTTTTACCTTTGTAACATTTCTCTTATATACACCCTCTTCTCTCCTTAGTCATTGCCACCACACTCCTGTAACTCACTGAGGCAGAGAGACCCTGATGTACTGATTAATGTTTAACATTTTTAAGTTTAATCTGCATTATTAACATATTCTGCATCACTGTCTTAAATCTAGAAAATCAACAAAACAATCAAGCCCTGATTTGTCCATTTTCAAGGTGTAAATGCCCAATTGAAAATTTAACAGCTGGTTTGAGTTGACTTCAGTATACCCTGCAATAGAGGTTAAGAGACTTACCCAGGTTCACTAATTAGTATCAGAAATGGGATTTCAACCCAGGTCTTCCTGACTCTGAGCCTGGCATTATATACTCTTAAGCCATCTTTGTCTTTGTCAATTTTTTTTTTCTTTTATAATTCCTGGATCCAGCCCCTTAACTCCATCCCTGCCACAGTGGTTCTCATCCTAGTTTTGTCTGTTCATTTCTTTTTCTAAAGTTACTGAAATCATTCCCTTTATGATTTATTCCAAAGTATTTTATTTTTTGTGAGGAAAAATTGACACTATTCTAATTTTTCTTATTCTCAAGAACTTAAATAATAATATATATACTACTATTTAAAATTTTTTTTTTTTTTGCGGGGCAATGAGGGTTAAGTGACTTGCCCAAGGTCACACAGCTAGTACGTGTGAAGTGTCTGAGGCTGGATTTGAACTCAGGTCCTCCTGAATCCAGGGCTGGTGCTTTATCCACTGCGCCACCTGCATCCTATACTACTATTTTATCCCCAAGATCCTTGAGTAGTTAAAATCCTTTGTCTCTACCAGTTTTGACTGAAGGACTGCTGTACCTTTTTGTGGTTTGGAGGTCCTTGCTAAAATCCTGTCATTATGCTTTGTTATTCCTTTTAGATTTACTTATAGGGACTTTGAAATTCATATTCTTTTAAAATCTTTTGGGTTGATTTCTGTTTGGACGTTCTCCCTATGTTGAGTTAACATTTCTAGGTCAGTGGGTTCAAGGCAACCCAAAACTTTCCCTAAAGCATCAGGAAGAGAGCTTGGTCTAAGTAAATCCCAGGATATGGACAAAGACAGAGTACTGTTGCTATTGGCAAATCCCCAGGCCACATTTCCCTAGATATAACAGAGTTCTAGATCTTGAAAGGGAGGCTGCAAATAATATGTTAGATCACAGATTCTTTATATATGTGTATACAAGGTTAGAGCTTTAATTCTTCACTTTCCCTACCAACATTTGAGAAACAACCATTGGCCAAATTCCTTGTCCAGGTCTTGTTGTAAGTGCAGTACCAGACACCTAAGTAAAGAAATACTTTTAAGTTGTCTCTTCTTTCTAGTGGCCTGGATATGGCAAGAATTTTCAGTTTCCTCTTTTCCCATATGATTTGGTGTAACCAATGATTAATTTGAAAAGCCTCTAACAAGTTGTCTCTTTTCTTTTCATATTCTCTGCCTTATAGGAGCCTGTACAGTGAATGGTAAGTTCCTTTGTTACTTGTTGTGTCAGTCCATTCGTTTGTTCATTAATTTTTCCCATATAATCTCTTTTATGAGAACAGATATTATGCCTTATATGCAAATGACACAAAAGTTGTGATGATTGATGAAACATCTTTTTCTTCTCCTACAGGGGTTGTACAAACTACATTAACTTGGGTTCCTTCCTGATCAAACCAGTGCAGAGGGTTATGCGTTACCCACTGCTGCTAATGGAGCTGCTGAATTCTACGCCAGAGTCTCACCCTGACAAAGCTCCTTTAACCAATGCTGTCCTTGCTGTCAAGGAGATCAATGTCAACATTAATGAATATAAACGTCGAAAGGACCTGGGTAAGATTGGCATGGCAGAATTCCTAGAAAAGAAGGAGGTTATGAGAAGAAAAGTCCTTTTAAGAGAGGTTGGCAGAACAAATAGTTAGAAGTTACAGTAGAGAATGGTGGAATTACTTGGGGATGTAATTTTTATAAATAATCATTTTAAACTATATAACTACAAACAAAACCCAACATTTAGATCCACGCTTGCATGAATGAAGTCATAATACAACTGTAAATTTCAGTTACTTAGCTGTATAATTAAGATAGTAACAAAGTAGTAAGAAAAACACTGTTTGCATGTTCTCTTCTGAGCTTTTTTCCCCTTGTTATATATTTTTAGGGATTTTGCTATAATTTTTACATAGTTGTAGTCAGTATATATAGTGTATATCATTCTATTTCTTCATTCAGATTGGAGATTAGGTCTTATTTTGGTAATAAATCTCAATTTTATAGCTTAATACTACAATCCCTATCAGTGTTTTAGACAAGGACTTCTTAAATTTTTTCCACTCATGACCCCTTTTTGCCCAAGAAACTTTTACGTGACCCCAGGCATATAAGTATATAAAATAGGTATACATAACCTTTTACTATTGCCAAATTTTTTGCAACCTCTTATGGGGGTCTGGACTCACAGTTTAAGAAGCTTTGTTTTAGAGAGTACTTGTTCACTCACTAATTTGAGTTTTGCTTTTTAGTCCTCAAGTACCGTAAAGGAGATGAAGACAGCCTAATGGAGAAAATCTCTAAACTTAATATCCATTCCATCATCAAGAAATCCAACAGAGTAAGCAGTCACCTGAAGCACCTCACTGGCTTTGCTCCTCAGGTAAGATCCTAGAATATCTAGGGCTACTGAAGAGAAAATTGATGTGTTTCTTCATAATTAGCTGGTGTAGCTATTCATGTATGAGTTTGAGGTGGAGAAGAAAAAGCAATTTTCTCAGGAGTAGAACCTCATCTGTCCCCTTGAATATATATCATAACTTAGGGAATGACTTCTGACACCTTTCACTAATCCCCAGGTATATACTACCTTCCTTCTATTCCTACCATAAGATAACCTGTTCATTCCAGAAATTCTATCCCTTCCTTAGCTAATCATTCTAGTATATGTCAGCAATTAAGTTTAGGAACCTGAAACTACTGGTTCTGTGTATTAATTTGCTCTTTGAGTATGTAATTGGGAATACAGATACATGCAACTTTTTTCCTGACCTTAAAGAGCTATTGGGCAGAGATGACACTAAGATACATTAAAAAATGAGGACAAAATATAACTTAAGTGCTTAATTATATAGTGTTCTGTGAGCTCCTCATAGTTCCCAGGAAGGAACAGTGACAGCTAGGGTATTCCGGGGTAGCTTCGTGGAGGAAGTGACATTTGAAATGAGCCTTGAATGACACAAAGGAGTTAGGTTAGTAGAGAAGAGAGAAGAGCTTTATAGGTTAAGGGAACTAGGATGAATATGGTCTGTAGCAGGGACAGTGAAAACAGCCTAATGAGACCAGGACAATGTTCTTGTCAAAGAATGGTGGGAAAGGAGGTCGTATGGGTAGAGTAGAGACCTGAATTAACATGGTTCAAGAAGGGAGGTTTGGGCCATTTGGAAATTGGGAGCCAAATGGAATGGATGGAGTGGTTAAGGGAGACCTGTTGTTGTTTAGGCTTTAATCAGGTGTTGTGGCTTGATTGTGGACAGAAAGAAAGTGGATGTGTTTATTGTTTATTTTGAGCAGATAAGAGATGAAGCATTTGAAGAAACAGAGAAGAACTTCAGAATGCAAGAAAGACTTATTAAGTCTTTTATCCGAGACCTTTCCCTCTACCTTCAGCATATTCGTGTGAGCAAATAACCAACCAGTCATGTTTATGTATTATTTACTTAAATTTGTCAGTACATTTTGTTTTGATTCAATAGATGCTTAATCTCCCTTGCAAAGTATTTTTCTCCAACCCAGTAGGATTTATTAACAATTTTTTAACAAAAAGGACAGCCTGGGGACAGCTAGGTGGCGCAGTGGATAAAGCACCGGCCCTGAATTCAGGAGGACCTGAGTTTAAATCCAGCCTCAGACACTTGACACTTACTAGCTGTGTGACCCTGGGCAAGTCACTTAACCGTCATTCCCCCCTCACAAAAAAAAACCCAACACATAAAAACAAAAACCCCCAAAAGGACAGCCTTTAATTTGGGAAGTGTCGTTCATAGACCCTGAACAAGGACTAGTACACCTTCCTCCTTTTAGAGATTAAGAAATTGAGGCCTAGAAAGGTTATGTAACAAAAGTTCTATAGATGGTAAATAGTAGAACCAAGATTTGAATCTAGTTTTTCTGACTTTAAATCTAGTCATTTTCCAGTTGCAGTAGTCTGTCTTGCTTAAAGGCATTTGTTATGATTCTTGCTTCAGGAATCGGCATGTATGAAAGTTCTGGCTGCTATCAGCATGTGGGATGTCTGCATGGAGAAGGGAAATAGAGACTTAGAGCAATTTGAGAAAGTGCATCGTTATATCAGTGACCAGCTCTTCACAGATTTTGTAAGTGACCTCCTCTGGTACTATTTCTTACAAGTTGGCCTCCTTCCTATTATTCATATCTATCTTTGACATGTAGGTCCTAAAAAAAGTTTTTGAAATGTAAATATGTAGGAATTACTCATAAACTCTTGAGCTGTGCTAACATCAGGCTTTTGGTTATGGAATATGGTATTAATTTACTTAAATTTAAGTTATATTCAAGCCATGCAAAATTAAGGCAATCGAACCTGATTTGCAGTTTGGGTATTATTTTTTTTAAAGGTATATACTTCATCATTAATCATCAATTTACATTAATTGGTGAAACCTCAAATGGCAATCTAATTAACATTACTTATTAAATACATTTGTTTGCATATGGGCGAGTGTTGGGCAAATTGGAAAGGTGGATAGAAATTTAAAATGTAGAAGTGGGAGATAATGTCATTCATCCTGGAGTGCTGTGGATGAGTATTATCCTGGCATGAATCCTTGCAATTGTGTCTGTATTCCAACATGTGAACAAATAGCAAATGTGGGTAGACAATGTAGATTGTGACAGAATCAAACTAGGAATATGGGTTTGGCTGACCAAGTATTTTGCCCCAACAATGTTCCTTTCTCTTCCCTACAGAAAGAGAGGACAGAGCGACTTGTTATCTCACCCTTGAATCAGCTTCTGAGCATGTTCACAGGACCCCACAAGCTGGTCCAGAAACGCTTTGATAAACTGTTGGACTTCTACAATTGCACAGAACGGGCAGAGAAGTTGAAGGACAAGAAAACTTTGGAGGAACTGCAGTCTGCCCGTAACAACTATGAGGCTTTAAATGCACAGTTGTTGGATGAACTCCCTAAATTCAGACATTATGCCCAAGGCCTTTTCTCCAATTGCATCCATGGCTATGCAGAGGCACACTGTGATTTTGTGCATCGGGCCCTGCAGGAGTTGCAGCCACTACTAGCAGTGAGTGCCTTATTCCCTTTAGGAATATGAGGAAAGAGCAACTTCTTTTTGAAATTCCACTCATTTGGTATGGGAGCTGACAGTATTATCTGGTGAATAATGTAAATCCCAATAGGTAAGATCTGGTCCGGGGTCAGATCTAACAACAGTTTGCATTCTTGGTCTAGTACCTTCTTTGTTGGTGAGATAACGTCAGCTTTGGAAGGTTTTTTATTCCATCAGAATTGGAATCTCAGATCATCTGATCTGCCCTCCTTACCTGAGCAGGAGCCATCCCAAGGTGTATTCCTAACAGTGGTCATCCAACCTCCACTTGAAGGCCCCTTGTTACAGGAAATTTAGTACTTTAGTCTGAATTCAGGCAATTTGTACACTATTGGACCACTTAAAATCATTGTGATGTTTTCCTTATGTTGAAAAAATGGGGTTTATCTGAAACTTCCACCCATCAACTAACAAAGCAAACTCTTGCACAACTTTTCAAATACTTGAAGTCAGATCCTGTGCTCCCTATGTCCTCTCTGGACCAGGTTAAAGAGGTTGGCCAGTTTGGCATTATGGCTCTGCATAAAAGTCATTGTTCATTTTGGCAGGGTTGACATTTCTCTACGTGGGGTGAACTGAAGCAGAACCATAACTTTCAGAGTTCATTTCGCTGGAATCATTCATTCCTGCGCTTCTTTCATCTCTGATTCTTTCCCTGCCTGATGATTGCTTTCCTTTTCATGGGCTCTAGCTGCTCAAAGTTGCTGACAGAGAGGGAAACCTTATCGCCATCTTCCATGAAGAGCACAGCCGGGTTCTTCAGCAGCTCCAGGTCTTTACTTTCTTCCCAGAGTCTCTTCCCACCACTAAGAAGCCCTTTGAAAGAAAAACTATGGAGCGTCAGTCTTCTCGGAAACCTCTTCAGGGTTTGGTGAGTCCGAGACTACCTCTGTAGATAAAGTCTGTGTACCCAAGCCAGTGTGACAAGAAACAGTCTTTATTCAGAGTTTGTAGGTGTCTAAAAGTTGTAGCCTATGGAAAATAGAATCCTTCTATTTCTATCTCACTTCTGTCAAAGAGACTGGATTGGTGAATGTGTTTGTAATTTTCACAGAATGTATTTATCCCGTTCATTTTTTGAAAAGCATACTTTGGACTTGATTCTGATAATTATAAGGGAATTAAATCCTTATTAAAATTATGTCAGGCCATTCCTTACTATATAATGAAAGTGGTAACTTTTTGACAAATTCCAACCTTTGTCATTTTAACCTTTAAATAAATAACTTTTTATTAATGTTTTTTGTTTTTATATCAACTCAATCCGTCATAACAAAGAAAAACAGGTAAGCCAAACCAGCTGACATAGAGATCCTGTGTAACAACCAAGACTATACCCTCCCACACCTCCTCAAAGAGGAGAGAAGAGGTATTCATTTCCTCTTCTCTGAGGCCAAAAATGGTCATTTGCTATGACATGGTATTTGGCTTTCATTGCATATTCTTTTCATTTACATAATTGTGTATAGCTTCCTGCTTCTACTTAATTCATTAAACTGTTCACACATTTTTTTCCCCCAAATTCGTCATATTTGGTTTCTTGTAGCACAAGAATATCCTATTGCATTAACATACCAGTTATTCACTCATTTCCCAATTCACCTACTTTTTTTTTATGGTCAGGCTGTTTATTAAGGGGACAACCACATACACAAATTAATCTAAAGAAATGTCTGCAAATTAAACTTTATGTGATCTAAAAGGACCATGCATAATGTCAAAAATGTATATCTGTATAGTCAATTCGATAAAAAGTAAATTTAAACATACATAGTCTAGGGTCATACTACAAATAAATACATCCGGGGGCCACATACATATCCAGTTAGACTTTTTGAAAAGGTTTGTTATAAAAGTGGTAACATCAGTATGGAAACTGGCCGAGATATTAACATTAAAAATTATCTGTATTGGGGGGCAGCTAGATAGCTCAGTGGATAAAGCACCAGCCCTGGATTCAGGAGTACCTGAGTTCAAATCCGACCTCCGACACTTGACACTTAATAGCTGTGTGACCCTGGGCAAGTCACTTAACCTCCATTGCCCCACCAAAAAAAAAAAAAAATTAAAAAAAATTATCTGTATTCACCTACTTTAGGTACCTACTTTTTGGCCAGCAGATTATATATATGACGATAAAAAGATTGTTAAGTTTTCTTAACCCAAATAGCAAAACATTGAACACAAAAGATCTTGGCCTATATCTGTAATGAGGCCAAATAGTCATATTTAATGACACCTGACAGATGTAGGATTTACTGTGTTCCAGCCCCTGTGCTTAAGCACTTTATAATTGTGATCTCACTTGATCCTCACAGCAACACTGGGAAGTGTGTGCTATTTTTATCCCTCTTTTACAGGTGAGGAAACTGAGGCAAACAGGTGAAGTGACTTCTCAGAGTCACATAGCTAGAAAATGTTTGGGGTTGGATTTGAACTCAGATCTTCTTGATTCCAGGCCTGATGCTCTAGCTACCTAGGCCTTATGTTTTCATTGAGGCGGTTTTTGCCATTGTTTCTCAGACTCTTTGAGCTCATCATGAGGAGTCTCTGTTAATCCATTGTGCCATTGTGTTTGTTATCTTTCAGCCAAGCTATATGCTACAGTCCGATGAACTCCGTGCCAACCTTCTGGTGAAATATCCCCCCGAAAAACTCTTCCAGGCAGAACGGAACTTCAATGCCGCCCAAGATCTCGATGTATCACTCCTAGAGGGAGACCTTGTGGGTGTAATCAAAAAGAAGGACCCCATGGGCAGTCAGAATCGATGGCTTATTGACAATGGAGGTAGGTGCTTGCGAAGGTGTTTGGGGCTAGCTGCTCAGCAAGGACAAATGGTATTGTGAGTTACTAATGAATTTGGTCCAGTCCAGGAACCCATGGAAATGTCTTTTGACTCTTGCCTCATTGAATCAGATGTCTGAAGGGAACCTCAGGACATCATTTGATTTATCATCTTTCTTTAGATAATACTATACAATTCCCATTTTTCAAAGATGATGGTTCATTTCTTTTAAATCTCCAAATGAGACTATGGCTTCTCTAAGAAATATATTTGGTAAAACATCCATGAAATGTAGAACCAGCAAAATCCTACCTTTCATAGATAACTTAACTCTTCCTTGTTACCCAAGCTTGAGACTTCAGACACATCTTTAACTCATCTCTCCCACTCCCCACATCCCACTTGTCTTCTTGATGCTACCTCTGTTTATCTATTACATCTATCCCCTTCTCTCTATTCACAGCCATATGCTAATTCAAGTCCTTGTCACCTCTTACCTGATCTATTCTTTTTTTTTTTTTTTAAGTGAGGCAATTGGGGTTAAGTGATTTGCCCAGGGTCACACAGCTAGTAAGTGTTAAGTGTCTGAGGCCAGATTTGAACTCAGGTCCTCCTGAATCCAGGGCCGGTGCTCTATCCACTGTGCCACTAGCTGCCCATTACCTGATCTATTCTTATAGTCTTCTTGTTGATCTCTTTTGCCCCTAGTATCCTCCCTTCTCCAATTTATATTTCACACAGCTGTCAAAATAATCTTCCTAAGGGCTGGTTTTGTTACTTCCCCTCTCAGTGGTTTCTTATTGCTGTTAAAATAAAGCAAAGGCTCCTTAGTTTGGCATTTATGGCCCTCTCTAGTCTGTCTCCCAACCTACTTTTCCATATTCGACATCCATGTACACTTTCCCTTCATGTTAGAAATGCACTCTTTCTCATCTCTGCCTTTCTGAGGCTTTGCTTCAAGGCTCTGCTCATTCCCTGATCCTCAGCTAAAATTGTTTTTTCCATCTTCAGATTTCCCTAGAGTATTCTGGATCTTGCCTTTGCCCAGTTATTCCCTATTTACTTCAGCCGTGCACTCCTCTGTATACTTCTCTGTATAAATGTCTATTTCCCCAGGTAGAATGTTGGCTCTTCAGGGACAGAAACCTTGTCAAATTTTTGTAACTTGAGCACTTGGTAGAGTGGCCTTTATAGAGGAATCATCAAAAGGACATTCTGGTCACTTCCTTGCATGCTAGGAGTGGTCAGAGAAGCCCTGGAGACACAGTTTGTTGGGATTTCAGCAGGACACAGCAAATCATAGGGTTTCTAGGTGGGAACTTCAGAGAACACCTTGTCCAGAGGGTCCTAACCCAGGGTATTAAAATAACATTGGTTTTCTTTCTAATCCTTTGTGTTTTATTTTAAACATTTAAAAGCATTCTTCTGAGAAGGGGCCCATAGGCTTCCTTGGACTGTCAGAGGGGTCCATACACAGTAAAGGTTACATGCACCTGATTAAATCCACTAAGGTGAAGGGTCTTGCATGCTGCCCCTGGGGCTTCTGACTCTTAGACCATTGTGCTTTCCATTGGGGCATATTTCTTTTCTCAGGGTCCTTGAGGATAGAAATTTGGACTCGATGATAGGCTGGTTAGGTAAATAAATATCATCTAGATGGGTTATAAAAGCCACCTCCACAAGTACAACAAAAGAAAAACCTGTCAGGACGACACTTGATGCAAGGAAGACTTGGGAGGTTTTACTTGCTGTAAACTCAGGATCAGCTGTGTGATGTGGCCGTGTTCTTGAAGCATGGGGTCTGGAAGGAGAAAGGGAAGAGGGCCAGTCAGCCTCTTATCTAGTGTTGTATTCAGCTCTGAAGAGCATGAATGAAGAGGGATACTGATGAGCTGGAGCATGTGCAGGATGTCAAGGGGTCTGAAACCATGGCACCAGAACCACAGATGTTTCTGGAGTTTTTGTTCAGTTCTTCCTTCAGTCATGGCCAGCTCTTGGTGACCCCCTGGATAACACACCAGGCCTTTCTGTCCTCCCCTGTCTCCTCATGTCTGTCCAAGCTCACATTCACTGTTTCCAGGACACTTTATATCCATCTTGTCTTCTGCCATCCCCTTCTCTTTTAGCCCTCAATCCTTCCCAACATCAGAGTCTCTTCCTGTCTTCTCATTATGTGGCCAAAATCATTTCAGCTTCAGTATGTGACCTTCCAGTGAATCGCCTGTGATTTCTCTGAGTATTGACTGACTTGATCTCCTTGCTGTCTGTCCAAGGGACTCTCAGAAGTCTTCCCCAGAACCATGATGTGAAAGTGTCAGTTCTGTGATGCTCTGCTTTCTGTAGAGTCCAACTGAGAGAAGACTTAGGGCTGTGACTATTTGAATGCTGGCGCTATGAAAGAAGAAAGATATTGAATACATACAATTTCAAAAAGCAAAGCTAGAGCCGTGGAATGGAACTAATCACCAGACGTATTTTGTTCGGTCTGAGAAAGACCTTTCTACCAGTTAGAAGTGTCTACAACTGAAAGGATCAGCTTCATGAGGAATTGCATTGCCCATCACTGTGGCTATCCTGGCACCTCTGAGGGATGGTGTAGTGTTCATTCGTATTAGCACAGGGTCAGCATGGGTTCGGGGGTGGTATCCATTTAATAAGCATTGTTGAAGTACCCTTCGTGTTAGGCAGCTAGTTGATGTGGTTGGGAGAGTGTAGAACTTGGAGTCAGGAAAACCTGAGTTCAAATCCAGCCCCAGACAGTTATTATATTTGTAAAGCACTATATAAATGGTAGATATTATTATTAATAATGCTTTAAAAGTATATAAATAACTTTGCAAAAAAGTTTACATAAACATTTCGTTAGAAGAGTTCAGTCCATTTTATAGATGAGGAAACTTTAGAGAGATTATTAAACAACTTGTCAGTAATCACACAGCTATTAATCAGAGGCATAATTTGAACCCAGGTCTTCCTGACTTCAAGTGCAACACTGGGTCCACTATTTCATGCTGCATTGAACTTGAGCTCTAACATTCTTTCTGATCCTGATTTTGTGATTTGAAGACCTTTCTCTTTCTTGTCAGCAGACCGCTTGGGGTTTTTTTTTTTTTTAGTGAGGCAATTGGGGTTAAGTGACTTGCCCAGGGTCACACAGCTAGTAAGTGTTAAGTGTCTGAGGCCGGATTTGAACTCAGGTACCGCTTGGGTTTTTTTTAAGTGTTATTAGCAACCTGACTGTTGATTTTGTTATTCCTTTGCTGCCTTGAAAATTGCTGACCTTTGCATTTATTTACTCTAGTTACCAAAGGCTTTGTGTACAGCTCCTTCCTGAAGCCCTACAACCCCCGTCGGAGCCACTCGGATGCTTCTGTTGGCAGCCATTCCTCCACTGAATCGGAGCACAGCAATTCTTCCCCCAAATTTCCCAGACAAAACAGCAACAGCGCTTTGTCCGTAACTTCTGGCAATGTAGCGGCAGACTTCACCTCAGGACCACTCCAACAGCCTGCTCAGGACTCAACCTTGTGGCAAGAGTCTGGCCAAGAGAGTGTCCATCCTTCTTCAAATTCAGTTGTTCCTGAGGAAAGTCCTTCCAGATGCCTCCTAGATAAAGACTCTCCTTCCCAAACCAGGTTGTGGAATGCTGTGGACCTTGTCGACTTGGCAAGAGATTTTGACCAGCAGACTCCTGCTGTAAGAGGCTACCGACACTCCAGTCACCCTGAAGCAGTTAGTCAAGGAGCACCACGACGCAATGGGCAGCCTAGGCAAGGGGGAGACCTTTTAAAGGGGTACACAAAGGTACTACCCTCAGTGGAAGATCAGAATGAAGAGCTGGAAAGCAATGAGGCAACAGGCAGCCAGGTGAGTGCTGTCCAAGGGCTGGTCATGTGAGGGCATAAAGGGAATACCTGGTCATCAAATACCCTTTAGTTGGTCTTTGGGCCAACTGCTAAGTGTGTTGATTGAGCTTTTCCCAGCCTTAAGGCTGTGAGTTCAGGGCCAAGCAGGATCAAGGGTGAATCTTGGTTGCAAGTGCTCTATTGCTAGCTAATGCGTTCTCTTATCTCCGACAGGTTTACTTTGCTGTCTACACTTTCAAGGCCCGAAGCCCAAATGAATTGAGTGTGTCAGCCAATCAGAGACTCAGGATCCTTGAGTTCAAAGATGTTACAGGAAACAAGGAGTGGTGGTTGGCTGAACTGAATGGGAAGAAAGGCTATGTTCCATCCAATTACATCCGAAAAACTGAGTACACCTGAATCTGCACTGCTTCCTATTCAGTCCTGGTGCTTTTGTTTCCAGTTGACAGCAGGGCTTCTAGGAGCCCACTGAAGAAGAGGGAGAGAAAGAAGGGGCACCATGCCACCTGTCTCTGATACAGAGGGGTTGTCTGCACTGTTTAACCTTGGAATGGCAGAGTACAAGATAGAAACCTTGTTGTCTGTAATGGAATTCTGAATGCTGCTGCTCATTAGAATTAGTAGAACTTAAAAATGGACCCCAGGACTTAGAGGTAGTTCAGACATCATGAAGAAGAGAGGCAAGGCCTGGGATCCAGATAGGAAAGAACATTTTCAACCAGAGAGCCGGCGTTCCTGCATACGATGGTGACCGTGCCTTAGCCTCGGATTTTAGAGGTGACTGGCACAGCTTGCTAGGCTGTAGCTGGACCTGAGCTTGTACACAGCCCCAGGGTCTACTGATGAGATGCTGACTTGGATCAAGTGAAAGGGGATGGCCTGCCATGTGATCCATTTCAGACTGTGCTTCTGGTTGGTTCTTTCCATATGGCAGTGACATGGTTGGACCTAACAGACCTAATGATTGTAAGCCCCCTTGATACCACCAGTCTCCAATACACAAACATCCCCAACTTGAAAAAGCCCCCAAATACTGACAGTCCTTTTACTAAAATGTTTCTCCCTCCCCTAGTTCTGGTATGTGAAATATCAGCTTTTTCTTTACTCTTTCTAAGGTGCAAGGAGCATTTATTTTCTACATGCCCTTCGCCTGAATGAATTCTTCTCCTGTTTTGGGGCATAAAATAGCTTTTCCTATTATAGCTCACCCTCACCCAAGTGGAAATGACCCTTTTTTATTTTCACACTAAATGTGAATGATACTATCACACATATTCTTTCTAGTTGACTCCATAGTCCTGACCCAGTAGGGCTAGAGATACAGCTATTCCATAAAGAGCTTTAGATCTGTGTTGGGATGTTGTTGGGGCCAAACCAGCATGGTGGAACATTTCCAGGGATGTTTTGCCCTCCTTAGTCCGACAAGGCCTCCCTTCCCTAGTATTCCTGGGTGCTAGAAAGGTATCTCCTTATCTTGTTAGACTAGGTTTCCTAAAATCCTTAGGGAGCTCTCCAAGGTGAACGAAGCTGGAAGAGGAAGATATGTGCCTGTGTCTGTATCCAGACACAGGGTAGCCAAGCCCAGTAATAGTTGCTTCATGTTTTCTGTTGTCTCCGAACAACTCATGTCAGGGTCATTTTCTACTAAAACACATAACCCACGCTCCCCACTCTCCCCAGCTCCCCAAGATGTGATTCCATTCTTAAGAGCCACTCATGATTGGGTATTCAGAAGAGCAGTCTCTCTGAAACCTCCCTTTCAGCTTCTGCTCCTCAAAATCAAGCCATCCTAGAATGAATTAGGAAGATAACAACATGCCCTTTCCCTCCCAGCACTGGGAGATGTCTGCTGCTCTTACTCAGAGGAGAAGAAAGAGGTTCTCTCCTCTACTCTTGGACTGTGAGTAATTTTAGAGTTGTGGAAACTGAACTAGTTCTTTTTGTAAATAAATTTTTTTTAAGTGAATGGCCCTTGGCATATTTTATCATTTATTCAACATATTTTTGGTCTTTGGACATTTTCTCAGTAGATGTCATAGAAATAAGCTGCTTTTTAAATAAAAAAATGCTTTCCACAGGATCCTGTGTTTCCTTACACTTAACAGAATGGGAGATGCCATCCCAAAAAGTGCACATCAAAACTCATCTTGCAGCAAAAATTGATGTATGGTATGGTCAAAAGATATCCAAGCTTGGGGCAGCTAGGTGGTGCAGTGGATAGCACAGGCCCTGGAGTCAGGAGGACCTGAGTTCAAATCCAGCATCAGACACTTAACACTTACTAGCTGTGTGACCCTGGGCAAGTCACTTAACCCCAATTGCCTACTAAAAAGAAAAAAAAAAGATATCCAAGCTTTATTTCAAGGAACTGTCAATACTACAAAGTTTGAGCTCTTTGTAACAGGGTTTGACCTGTATATAACAGGTTGAGGAAAGTAGTTAAATAAGAGGGAGTCTCTGGGCTCAGGGAACAGTTTTAAAGCAGTAATCTTGGTGAAAGCATGTCTAGTAGAAGAAAGGAAGATACCTCAAGCAATTAGGGACTATATCCTGGTTAGGATTTAGCCAAGGACTGAGGAGTCTGTCCTTGAACAAGACAGTGGCATGATGGAAGCAGTGTTGTAGGAAAATGTTTGGGGAGCAGCATAATTTAGAGGCAGGGAGATGAGACAAGAAATTGTTTAAAAAGCCTGGCATGAGGTGAGTAGAGCCCTGCCAGTGGTGGCAGCGAAGTCAAAGAAAGAGTAGATCCAAGAAGGAAAAAGGCTATTGGCAGTAAGTATAGGGAACAGAGGAGATAAAGAAGGGAGAAAAAACCCAATTTTTTTTGCCTAGAAGTCTCAAAGAATGGCAGTGCTCCTGACAAAAGTGAGATCACGGAGAAGAGGAACCAGTTTGTGGAAAGAGGAGCATGGATTTAATTGTGGAGAATGAAATATAAGGTCTGAAGCCCAGATGAGAGGACACCAGGAAAGGTAGGCTTGGAAGTCTTTGGATAGGAATTATGGTGGGGGCCCTGGGAGTTGATGTAGAGCCAAGGACCAAAGGCAGAACCTTGGGGTTCACCTACAGTAGAGGTAGAAACAGCCTGAGAAGAACAAGAATTAGAGAAGCAAAAAGAAGTATTGTTCAAAAAAGAATTGCAGGAAGCAGGGAGTGGGGAGGGAGCGGCCATCAGAGGCATCAGAGGCAGCAGGGAGGTAAAGAAGGATCATTGCCGTGATGATTGTGTGGGTAGATCCTTCTGAATCTCTCTCTGGCTGCAGGAATAGGGTTGCTGTGTATTCACTTAGGTAATATGGAAGCAGTATAACATGGTCTACCAGAGAAGTGGCAGGATTTGAGAGTTGATTCCTAGCTCTTCCGCTTTCTACCTTTGGACCCCTAAGCCCTCTGGGCCTCAGTTTCCTTATCTGTAAAATGAGGAGCTAGGACACAAATGAACTCTTAAGGGCCTTTCCAGCTCTAAATTCAATCCTAGGTTTAAGATGGAGGGTTGTTGGTCTTGACTCTGGAACCAAAGAAAAGATGTAAAGGAATCAGTCTCATTCTCCAGACATTATGTCTATCTTCAAACAGCCTCTACCCTGCCCTACCTTATTCGTGTCTATAATAAGAACGATACTAGCTAGCATATGGATAGCGACCACTATGTACCAGGTGCCTTACAAATATCTCATTTGATCCTCACACCATCCCTGGGAGGTCAAGTACTATTTATTATCCCAATTTAACTGTTGAAGAAACAGGTGAGTGATTTGCCCAAGGTTACAGAGCTAGTATGTTTTTGAGGACAGATTTGAACTCAGGCCTTTTTTTTTTTTAGTGAGGCAATTGGGGTTAAGTGACTTGCCCAGGGTCACACAGCTAGTAAGTATTAAGTGTCTGAGGCCGGATTTGAACTTAGGTCCTCCTGACTCCAGGGCCGGTGCTCTATCCACTGCACCACCTAGCTGCCCCTTGAGATAGAACTTTTAAAAAGAGTTTGAAGAAGGGTTTGAAATGTAATTGCTTAGATATTTTATACTGATAAATTGCTTTTTGAGGTTAGTCACTATTTAATTCCCCCAAGTCCTGGTGACAGTAATTGGTATGATATTATTATTAAGAATTTGAGATAGAAACAATGACAGTAGTAGGCCTCAGAAGCAATTTTTGCATTTGGCATCTAATACATCTACATTTTGAAATTTCTTTTACATTATTCTAATTATTATTTTTGTTCTAGTCTCTCTTTAAGATAGACTGTCTCTTATTTTCCTCTGAGGAGTTCAAGGTCCATAGCTTTTTACACAGGCTGTACCCACCCATACATCTTAAGTGGGATGAGGGTGTCTGATCTTTCTGAACCTCCCAGGTTTGGCTCCTTATCATCTTGTTGGGGAGTAGATGGCACACAGAGGAGTATAATGTCACATTCTGCTTGGCCAGCTCATAGATGTGAAGACACTGACCAAAGAGATGTATGTCCATGGTGGCTGTAGTTGGTGGCTGTAGGTGACAGACTTCTTGATTGTGGTCAGTGGAGACACTAAAGGGGCTACCTGTGGCTGCAGCCCTCCTTAACTAAGCCCATTGGGAATAAGGAGCCAAATGTTTCTATTTTTTCCCTTTCACTTGCTCTATGCCGTGGACATAGGGAAGAAAAAGCATCTGTCTCTTTTTTTTAAAAAATATTTTTTATTTATTTCATTAAATTTTCCCAATTACATTTAAGAAATTTTTACATTTGTTTTTTAAAATTTGGGGCTCAAAATTCTCCCCGTCCCTGCTACCCCTTTCCCAACCATTGGGAATGCAAGCAATAAGATAGCAATTATACATATACAGCCATCATCTGCCTTTTTGTAAGGCAATGAATTGGATCAGAGGCCCATCCTGTACCAATAGGTGACAAATGGACATTCAAACTCCTTAACACTCATAAAATGGGAGGCCAACACTCCCTTAATTAACAGGCATTTATTAAGTACCTACTACCTGCTAGGTACTGTGCTCAAGGTGTTGTTCAGCATTCTAGAGCAGGTGCCACCCAAGGTATCAATCCTCCATCACTTCTAATCCCTTCTGTATATTGTGGGAATTTTCACAAAACCAACATAGAAGGGCCAGGGCCAAATGTATGGATTTTGCTGCCTTGGCTCTGGGGGACAGCTCAATGATGGTGAAGATCCAGGTGGTCCAGCTCAGAAGCCAATGTCCTTTGTACAGTCTTGTTTATTTACATCAGCCTTTGTGTAGCCTCACATAACTTGTACATCACTAAAGTGATGTGTTGGAACCTTCAATGCCAGCATCCTTGGCCATGAAGTAAAAAGGACCAGACCTCTGCAGGAGTTTATCAGGGCTGTCATATTCTACAATCTCCCCTCTATCCAATACCATAACCCTGGAACCAAGACAGAAAGGAAGCATTGAGTCTCAGGAGTTAAAAAGTAAGCCTAAACTATTAGAGCCAAAGGAACACCCACAATCCCTTTCCCCCAGAATGATGAGCCCTTCTTCTACAACTACCATTTCCTCCCAAACCCTCACCCCAGCCCCAGTTTCTAGACTGTTCCTTGGAAAGGCTATTCCTGGCAGTTTGCATAGTATGATGATACTCTGCTAAGGGATAGATTTCCCATCTGTGGATTTTCTAGAAGATGCTTGTCTAGTTCTGTTCCCTCTGACGTGCATTCTCCCATCTCATGCTCTCAGTTTAACACCCAGAACTCACCTGTCACTATCCATAATTGTGTGGAGGCGATGGGCGATGGTGATGACTGTACAATTAGAGAACTCTTTCCGGATTGTGGCCTGGATTAGGTTATCTGTTTCAAGATCTACAGCAGCTGTGGCCTCATCCATGATGAGAATCTTTGATTTCCGAAGCAGAGCACGGCCCAGGCACAGAAGCTGTCTCTGCCCTACACTGTCATCAACATAACAAACCAAGAGTGAGCACTCAGAACAAGTGGACCTTTTGTCTTGGACGCTGGGGAGAGGCCAGCATTCTTGGTCCAACTCATTTCTAAATTGATGGACTCAAATTCCCAACTCGATTCCAATTAGTGCACATAATGAAGTCCCCTCAAAGTGGATGGGTCAAGTGTATTTGAATTCACAATATTCAAAATTATAATTACGTAAAACAAGGTAATTGGTTCCAGCCCAGTGGAAATAAGTGTGAATTCAAAGAATGCTACCACTTCAGAGGATTCATTATTGGCACTAATCAGGACCTTGCTGTACTATTTACTGCCCCTTAAGCAGCTACACAGATAGTGTGGAAGAAAAATGGTGGATATTTGGTACTAGCAGTATGGTGAAATTCCATTACAACAGAAACTACTGTCCCATTGTGGTACTGTCTTTGACTTGTAGCATTGGTGTGGGGGGCAGGGAGGAAGGGGGGACACCATCGTCTGAAATGTTTCACAATTTCTGAACAGTGTTAGCACTCATTCATTTTTATGTGTACTTTTGGCCTCAAAGCTGCTATCTGTTTAAAGACCTGCCTTGACTAGAGATGACCATGTTGGATGAGTCTGACTTCTGATTCGCATAGGCTTGTGAAGTGCAGATAGACTTTGATTTATGAAGAGCCTATACACAAGGCAGAAACTCCTGATTAACCATCTATGGGAGGGGAGTGGAGCAGTTAAGGAATGTGCTCATTGCTGTCTCATGTTGATGTTGAGGAACCTTAAATAAGAGGGTTAATAGATTAGAATTCTACATTATTACATAAAAGAAAACCCTTTCAATGGACAAGTCGTGCCAGATGACCCAGTGTGTCTCAGGATTTTCTGGTCAGTGGCACACATAGGAGGCTGTTGGTAGAGCTGAGAAAATAGGCGTGGCCAGGGAGCTCATATTGCACCTTTTTTTTTTTTTAGTGAGGCAATTAGGGTTAAGTGACTTGCCCAGGGTCACACAGCTAGTAAGTGTTAAGTGTCTGAGGTCGGATTTGAACTCAGGTACTCCTGCGTCCAGGGCCAGTGCTCTATCCACTGTGCCACCTAGCTGCCCCATATTGCACCCTTCTAAGAAAGTGATTTAAAGGGTCAGCACCTGCACCAGATCTCAAATCAGAGGAAGTGACTGAGGCCTTTGAAGGGCAAGGATATCAGGATCGATCACTCTTATTCCAGCAAAAGCCAGAACAAGATTCACAGCACTGTTTTCAGACCTGGTGTCCTCAGGGGGCCTCAGTTCAGGAGCTAGAGCTAAGTGGAACAGAAACCTTTGTGCCATAGATTGGAGCTTATAAAATGACTGGCAAACCTCAGAGTACCATGTAAACATTAGCTGTTAATTTGATCTCTGGCTGAAACATCTTCCCCCAAATTAGGATCAAAGGCAACTAAATGTTTTGCAACTGGAAGCAGGCTACTAATAGGTGGAAATCACCCTAGTCTGGTCCTTGATAATTTGTCCTGACATGTAGCAGGGATTCCCCTGGCTCCAGAGGGAAATCAACCTGGGACTGGCATGCTGCCACCCCATAATCAGGGGCTTTAGCAGTAGGCCAGGGGTAGCTATTGTGCTCTCAGTCGTCTTCTAAGAAAGGGGTTGCCTACACAGTGAGTATGGTTGAAAAATGGAAATCTTTAGCAGCACAGTGTGGTAAAGGGCTGGCTAGACTGAATCCTAGTTCTAGCCCTTGCTAGCTGGGTGACCAAGGCTGAGGCATCTAAACTCTCTAGCCTCACCTTCCTCGTTGATACGACAGTAATCATCATAACTACCATGTAGATAGTTCTTCAAATATATGATCTCATTTTACTCGACCATCACAACAACCCTTCAAGGTGGATGCTTTCATTATCTTCATTTTACAGATGAACAAACTGAGGCTAAGAGCTAATGTTACATGACTTGCCCAGAGTGATACAACTCCAGCAAGCTCTCTATCCACCAGGGCATCCAGCACCCTCTAATCACATGCCTTTCCTGATGGGACGGTAAGGAAGCTATTTGGCAAACCTCAAAGAGCTGCAGAAATAAGAGTTAATATTGTGTAGAAATGGCCAGTATGACTTACACTTCATGAGAAAAGTGATAGACAACTCTCAATATGGGCAATAAGGATTATGTGTCCCACCCATAAGACAGTGTCTATAAAGTATCTTGTTCTTAAGCCAGATTTTCCTCTTTCAGGCAAAAGTCCAAGGGGGGTCAAGGGGAAGGTCATATCTCACAGTCCCACCTCCAGCAAGAAGCCAGTGTAGATTCCCACAGCAAAATGAATGGGAAGGAAATATGTGCCCTAGAAGACCTTAGGGTTGCAAGTTAATAGAACTGAGAGAATGACTCCAAACAATGAAGCATATGTTAGTTTAAAATAGAGTCAGTTGTGGGAAAATGAAACTGCCCTAATCTCTAAAAGAGTAAAGGTGAAGCAAAATAACTGTAGACTTTTCTCCAGCTTTTGAGGCTGAGTTTGAGCTTTCCAAAAGGATTCCAGGGGCATTTGACCTGGTTCTGGGGTAGAGGGAAAACTTGATCTTTGGAGGAACTTAGGGTTTCTCCCAAGTCATTGGTCCATTGTGTTCTGATTTCCCCCACATTGTCCCTGGAATTATTTTCTGTGTGTGCTGGGAAGAATCAGGCTCCATGCTGAGTCAATGAAAGGTAGGCAAGAGCTAAGCCCTGCTGTTGAGCAGACACATCAAAAGTTGGAATTTGAGCCACCAGCCTAAATTTCAACATTTCCTGGCTGCCATTTGTCCTTTTGGTTTTAAGGAAAGAGTTTTGGAGCACTCCAGGGTGACTTCCCAACAACTGACCCATGGAAGGTGACAACTGCAGGCTGCTGTGGAATGATGCTTGTACCTCCTCATGGCTCCATCTGAAACCGCACCAACCTCAGCCATGGCATCAGACAGCCCCAACAAGGTTTCCTGCCAGCATCGGGGGGCAGATAAGTGAAATCCTACTCTCCTGCCTCCCAGAGGGCAATGTGTTGGCAGAAATGGATCTTAGAGATCCACCCTGGTCATCAGGAGTTTGAGTCCATGATGTCCCAGGGGGCTCAGCTAATTTCGGGGGACAGCCCTAGAGAGACACAATGCCTGGGAGTTTTCAGTCCTTCCATAGGCATGCAGGAAGAGAAGGGCCTTTTTATGCCTTTTCTTTCTTTATAACCTCAACTACCAACCAAAAATCAAAAAAATCCCAACATGACAAAATGATTTCTAAGCCCCCGACAATGACTCACTTATAGGAATAAAATTTGATAACAAAACTGTGCACAACGACAAAAAAATGTAGAGTCCCTGGAGTTTATTGTACTGTACTGGGATTTAAACTATACTATTGTTCTAATTCCTGACTAATACCCTAAAGAAACAACACTAGAAATAGTCATTAATACTGCAGTTTTACTGCCACCCGTGTCCTTTCTGTGATTTTTCCATAGCAGGGTAATAACAATAACAATTGGAACTTGGAGGCTTGCAAAGCATTACCTCATGTAATCCTCACAAGACCCCTTCGAGGTAGATAGTACTTTTTTACAGATGAGGAAACTAAGACTGAGAAAGCCTCTCCCATCTAATGAGAGTATGAGGTCAGATTTGAACTTGGGTCTCCCTGACACAAGGTCCAGTGATCTCTCCCCTGTGCCACCTAGCTGCCCACACAAAGGTGATAACTGGAAGGACATCAAACAGGCTGTTGAGGGATATCAGTCTGCTTAGAACAGAGCCAAGACCAGATCCCATTCATAGCATCTTCCTTTATTAGCATCATGCTCTTTCTATAAAAGAAGATTAAAAAAACCCCCAAAACAGCTTTCCTCAGAATGCTAGCACTAGAAAGACCTCATTAGTCATTTAGTACAACATCATCACTTTAAAGATGAGTAAACTGAGGTCCATGAAGGGGAGGTGCTGACTTTCCACCTTCCACTCCACCAAGCCGGCCTAGCATGGCCCTCTTTCAAGCTGAGGATTTTAAGATACTTTATCAACATGATGCCCACATTACAAGGTAACATTAGTTACATAACATCAGTCTCACAAGGAGTACGATGGGGAGGGAAATGTTCCTTCCATCCTTTGGTCTAATGGTTGCCTTAAGAGGAAGCTGATCTGGGTTTGGGAACTTACCTGAAGTTGTCACCAGCCTCACTCACTTCATAGGTCAGACCCTGAGGCAAGCCTTCCACATAGGGCTTCAGGTGAGCCAATTCCAGAGCCTTCCAGATCTCTTCATCAGAGTATTTGTTGAAAGGATCCACATTCATTCTCAGGCTTCCAGAGAACAGGATGGGATCCTGCATAAACCAAAGGGCAGAAGGAGATATTGGGAAGCTGGTAGGCAGGGACACCCCTCCAACAATCCCCAGATTGGTGCTGGTGATTTCTGGAAATCTCTGAGGGCGCTTCAGAAAGGGGGAGGGGTCACAGAAGTATAGTCATTCAGTGGGCAAATGATAAAACTGGTTCAATACAATGCATTTTAAAGCTTAGTATTTCATCCACTAAGCCTGGTGGCCTCCCAAGGGAATTTTTCCTAGAAGTTTTATTCTGAAAGGAGAGGTACAAAAAACTGAAACTTTTTTTCTTTCTACCTATGGGGTCTACCCCTGACAAACACAGTCTTTTATTAATAATACCAACTTTTTAGCCAAAGATAGGCTGGTGTTTGGAATGTAGGATTAGCAGTGGTCAAAGCTGGATTTATTTGTCTTGAGCCCAGAAAGGAGAACTAAGTCATTATTGAAACTATAGGGGAAGGGAATAAGCATTTATTAAATACCTAGTATGTGCTTGGCACTGTGCTAAGCACTTTTTTTTTTTTTTTGGTGAGGCAATTGGGGTTAATTGACTTGCCCAGGGTCACAAAGCTAGTAAGTGTCAAGTGTCTGAGACCGGGTTAGAACTCAGGTCCTCCTGACTCCAGGGCTAGTGCTCAATCCACTTCCCTACCTAGCTGCCCCAGTGCTAAGCATTTTTATGATTATTTCATTTGACCCTCAGGAAAATTCCTGGGAAGTGTGTTAGTATGCGCTCTTGCTCTCTCTCTCTCTCTCTCTCTCTCTCTCTCTCTCTCTCTCTCTCTCTCTCTCTCTCTCACTCACACACACACACACACACACACACACACACACACACACACACACTCACACACAAACACAAAGCCTGTCTCTCATGTCTAGAATGCCCTTCCCACTTCCCTTTTTCCTTTTGGAATTCACCCTTTCCTATAAAAATCTGATCAAGTAACACCTCCACATGAAGTCTTTCCTGAGGTCCCCAGTTGCTGGTGCCTCCTCCCCCCCAAATTATTTTGAATTTATTTCGTATATATGTTTTATATACATTTGGGTTTCCCTGATAGAACACATATTCCTTGATGGCAGGAAGTTCCATTTTTGTATCACCAATGCCTAGCACATGGCAGATGCTTAAACAATACTTATTCATTGTTTGATTGGCAGGTTGTTGTGATCTTCTGTCTGGAAAAGGTAGACTTAGTGGGGACATGATGCCCAATGGCAGACTGTTGGACTTAAGAGGCAGGGAGACCTGCGTGAAAATCCTGCCTCAAACAGGTATGACTCCAAGTAGAGGGCTCATTGTTTACATATGGAGTTACACTAGATAAGCAATTCTCAAAATATGACCTGCAGATCCCAGGCCCCAAACCCACAAAACTATTTTCATAATACTCCAAAGATGTGATTTTCCTTTTAAAATCTGGATCCCTTTCCAGACTACATATTTCTTTGAGGCCAAATTTTCTTCAAATATTTCAGCTGAAACAACCTAATACAACATATAGAATGTTTAGTCTTCTATTAAAACAGACATTAAGGAGATTTGCAAAAATTTCACTAATTTTTTTTTGTTTTGGAAAAGTTATTTTTCATAAAAATATGTGAATAGAATAGGTTTGTTATTTTTAATGAATAAATAATATAAAATTTTTATCAGCTTTAATTTCTAACATGATAAATATTGATAGCTATAATGGACATAGACCAAAGCTTTGTGAGGGTCTTCATAAAGTGTTAAGCGATCCTTAGATCAAAAAGTTTGATAATGACTAGACTAGGTACCCTCTGGGGAATCTTCCAGTTATGAGATTATGTGGTACACTAATTAGAAAATGACTCTCCTTTAACCATTTATCAAGTGGGGAAAATATTCCTAGGTTGGGTCATGGAAAAGGTCATGTTGAATTCTAAAAAAGATTACTAAGTCCTTTGCAAATGCTACAGAAGAGCTAAAGAAATGCTAAATAATAATGGTTCTAACGTGTCGAGTTACTGCCACCTAATGGTGGTTTACTATAACACCACTTTGATTTTGTTTTGTTTTGGTTTTGCTACCCTCAATAAAAACAGAGCACATAAGAAGGTGGTAGACTATTAGTGATTTATATGGTTTGCAAAGTGCTTTGCATTCCAAGATACATAAAGAACTAATTAAAAAAATAAGAGTAAGAGCCACTCTACGGCTGATCAAACTCTGGAAGGATAGGAAAAGGTATTTCTTAAGGAAAGAAATCCAAATAGTCATATGAAAAATTGCTCCAAATCACTAATAATTAGGAAAATGAAAATTAAAGAAACTCTGAGTTTCCATCTCACATTTCTCAGGTCAATAAAGTTGTTTTTTTTAGAAAAGAAGGAAAACGACAAATATTAGAGGAGTAGTGGAAAAATAGGCATGTAAATGCAGAGTTGGTAGAGCTGTAAAGTCAATCCAGTCATTCTGAAAAGCTTTTTGGAACTGCCACCAAAGTTACTAACCTGCATTACCTACCAATGTCACTAGACCTATTCCACAAAGAGATCAAGGAAATAAGGAAAGGACCCACAAAAATATAGATAGCAACTCTTCTTGTGATAGCAAAGAACTAATGGAGTGCCCATCAGTTGAGGAAAGGTTGAACAAATTATGGTATGTCAATGTAATGGAATATTATCATGCCATCAAAATAATGTAATGGACAGTTTCAGAGAAACCCCAGGGAACCGATGCAGAGTGAAGAGAGCAAAACCAGGGGAATAGTATGGATTGTAATGATAATATTGTAAAAACAAGCAACTTCAAAAGATGAGCTCTGAGCAACACAATGACCAACCATGATTCCAGAGGACGAATGATGAAGAATGCAACCCACCCCCTGACATAGAGGTGGTAGACTAAATAGGAAGAAAGGAAGGAAGGAAAGAATGAAAGAAAGAAAGTTGCCAGAACTGAAGAAGGAAGCCAGCATTTATATACCAGGCACTGAGTTACGTGCTTTACAAATATCTCATCTGATGCTCACAACAATGATAGTTTAAGAAACTGAGACAAACAAGGATTGAGTGGCTTGCCCAGGATCCCAAAGCTAATAAGTATCAGAGGACGAATTTAAATTTTATATATAGAATGAATCACATATTTTTGGACATGGCCAATACGGAAATTAGTTTTGCTTAATTATCCATATTTGTTCCAAGGGTTTTGTTTTTCATTTCTCCAGTGTTGTATGGAGGAGGTGGGAGGGAGAAAAAAGCATTCTTTTCTTTTTTTTTTCTTTTTTTGGTGAGGCAATTGGGGTTAAGTGATTTACCTAGCGTCACACAGCTAGTAAGTGTTAAGTGTCTGAGACCAGATTTGAACTCAGGTCCTCCTGAATCCAGGGCCAGTGCTCTATCCACTGCACCACCTAGCTGCCCTGAAAAAAACATTCTTGCTAATTAAAATAAAATTAAATTAAAAACCCACATTCCTCCCATACATTATTTCATTTGACCCTTATGAGAACCCCACAAAATAAGTATCCAATATGATACTTTTCTCTATCCTATGTTGATGGCAAGAAACTGAGGCTTACAGAATAGATGGCAGAATCATGTTAAGAACTCCATCTCTAAGTGAATATCATGGGGAAGGGAATAGGATGGAGGGAAACAGTTAATAGCAATCATGAAAAAGAGAAAAGGGGGGAAATTGTACAAAAAATATAGCAACTCTTTGTGGTGGCTAAGAATTGGGAATCAAGGGAATGCCCATCAATTGAGCAATGACTGAAGAAACTGTGGCATATGATTGTAGTGGAATGGTATTGTGGTATAGGAAATGACAAATAGGATGATCCCAGAAAAACATGGAAAGACTCAGATGAACTGATGCATAGTGAAGTGAGCAGAACTGGGAGGACATTGTGCATAGTGACAGCAGTATTGTTCAATGAGCAATTGTGAATAACTTAACTGGTCTCAGCAATACAATGATCCAAGACAATCCCAAGGGACTAATGAGGAAGCTTACTATCTACACCCATAGAAAGAACTGATAAAAAGAGCACTTGTGGATTGTACACATATAACCTATATCAGATTGGATGATGTCTTGTGGAGGGGGGAGGGAAGGGAGGGAGGGAGAAAAATTTGGAACTCTAAATCTTATGAAAATGAATGTTGAAAACTACCCTTACATGTAACTGGAAAAAATAAAATAAATGTTTTTTGCACTGAAGAACTCCATCTCTAGAAGATCGTGTCAGCCTTCATGTAGGGACAGTTGTGGTCATTGCTCCATTTAGGACATCTGGGGCTCACTGGAAGGTTCTTGCTATCCTCCACATGGTGGCAAGGGAAATGGTAAGCAAAGGATCTAAGGCTTCATAGCAGCTGGTGTTTCTAGAGTAACAACCCACACTTCATATCTTCAGCTGCTGCCTCCCCTCTTTCTAGTGGTGAATTAGTCAAAGGGATGGGAAGAAGTGGAACTTTGATCACATGCCCCAATGTTCCTGTATCTTTTTCGATTGGCTAGCTGAACCATCAGTCAGAACTGGGTCAGCCCTCAGAGTATTACAATCAACTCAAGCTACTGCTGGCTGGCCTGGTGATGTTGACAACTCAGGTGGCCAGTGACAGAATAAGGCAAACATCCTCATGCTTGTCCCTGAAGACAAACTGAAAAGAGCTCACACTTCAGTGCATTTAGATCCTGTTGAATGATAGGACTCAGAGATAAGTCAATGCTGAATTTGTGAAATGTCTCCAATGGAGCACCCCAAAGGATCTGTTCTTGAATCTCTAGTGTTCAACATTTTTATCACTGTCTTGGATGAAGACACAACATCCTTATCAAATATTTAAACAACACAAGGCCAAGAGGGATAGCTAATGCACTGAATGACAGACAGAACCAGGAAAGATCACAAGGACCTGAAATTATTGACTGAACCAAGTAAGATGAAATTTAATAGGATAAATGTAAAGATCTACACTTGCATTTAAAATATTGGCTGAAGTAAGTACAGGACAGGTGAGATGTGCCTGGGTAACTTTGTGTGAAAAATCAATGGCAGTTTAGTGAATGACTGTGATTTAGCCAAAAAAGTTGGCTTGTTTTAGACTTCATTAAATTAGGTCTCAGATCCAGAAAAGCACCATTATTAGATTCTGGAAACTATTTTTGAGTCAGGAAGGACATAGACAAGATGGAGGATTTCTAAAAGTGGACAGCTGGAGAACCTGCCAGGCCAGGATTATCTTTTTTGTTGTTGTTGTTTGTTTGTTTTTGAGAGGCAATGGGGATTAAGTGACTTGCCCAGGGTCACACAGCTAGTAAGTGTTAAGTGTCTGAGGCTGGCTTTGAAGTCCGGTCCTCCTGAATCTAGGGCCAGTGCTTTATCCACTGTACCACCAAGCTGCCCCCCAGGATTATCTTGTGAAACCCGGGCTGGTCAATCCAGAGAGGACAAATTTAGGGACAGGGATAGTGTAGCCATTTAAGTACTTGGTCTGTCACATGGAAGGGGATCAGATTCAGCTTGTTCTGCTTGGTGGCCGTGAGCAGGACTAGGAGAACTGGGAAGAAGTTGCAGCGGCAGATTTCAGAGATATCTACATGTCTGTCTATTACATATATAGAAAAGCTTCCTATGAACCAGAGCTATCCCCCAAATGGAACAGGTTGCCTCAAGAGGTATCGAATTCTCCCTCATGGGAAGTCTTTAAGCAGAGGCTGGAAACCACTCATGGGGACCTTATATTGGGAAATCTTAAATGGACTACATAAGTGGTCTCTGAAGTCTCTTCCAATTCTGAGATTCCATGATTCTGACACTCAAGGGATGGAGGAAAGGACATCCCTTCCTCCCCCTACATTTCCATGTACCTCTACACTACCTATGGGACCTCAATAGTATAAAATCCCTTCAGGTGGCCCTATTTCTCAGTAATCTCAAAAGAGAAGGAATTGGGTAGCACAATGGATAAAGTACCAGCTCTGGATTCAGGAGGACCTGAGTTCAAATGCGGCTTCAGACACTTGATGTGTACTAGCTGTGTGACCCTGGGCAAGTCACTTAACCCCCATTGCCCAGCCAAAAAAAGAAAAAGAAGGAATTGTTTAAGAGAAAAGATGAAAATGTAAATAGCCAAATGCCAGAACAACATCTTGTTCATAACAGGTGTTCAATTAATATTTGTTGAACTAAGGACTTCATTAACTCACTACCGACCACCCCCTTCATTCATAGTACTCCACCAATGTCTTTTTTGTTGCCATTTCAGGGAATTGAATAAAGTTGTTGCAAGAAGAAAAATTCTAAGCATAGTGTTCATTTGTTTGTTCCTAGACAGTCAGTCAGTTGGTCTGCAAGCATTTGAGGCATACAAAGAAAAGCAAACAAAACAAAACTAAGACAATCAGTCTCTGCCCTGTGGGAGCATACATTGTACCAGCCACACAAGTGTGATTTGGTCACTGGTTTAGAAAGCTGAGAACTGATTGCAAAGGCCAAGCTTTCCAGGTTTTCCACAAAGCAGAGCATGAAAGCTTCAGACATAATCCGGGGGGCTCCTTGTCCTGCCCAGGGATGGGGCTGTGTCCTTTGCTACGAATATGCCAGGGATGAGTACCAGGAAGAGCGGGAGCCCTAGGAAGTGGTCAGGACATCTCCTACAGATAGTGTCCCTTCATCTGCACCAGGGAGTAAGCCAAGAAATGAGGACTTAACAAGAGTCCTGTGGACGTCCCCAAGGTGGGTAAAGGGGGAGGGAGGGGGAAGGCTTCCAGAACTCACCTGAGGGATGATGGTTAGTTTGTTTCGGAGATCATGCAGCCCAATGGAGGCAATGTCTATTCCATCGATTGTGATCTGGCCTCCTGCAGCCTCTAAGATCCTGAAGAGGCAGTTGGTAAGGGATGACTTCCCAGCCCCTGTCCTGCCCACTATGCCAACCTGTAAAAAATGGTCTGAGTTATTTGCACTTGTTACCTCCAAGAAAAAGTTGCATTTGCCTGTGGTTCCCATGCTGTCCTGGGACAAGCAGTTCCTGGCCCTTTGTAAAGTCCCCTCCTTTGCCCCTCACCTTTGACCGTAACTAAGCCAAGGACTCTATTGTCATGACCAGAGAGAAGTCAAGCAATGTTAGGACTGTCCTTTTCTCTCCATAAGATAGGGCACTCCACCTCCCTGTTTTCTGTTCCAAAGGACTCTCTTCTTAAAACTGTTCTTGGGACCCCACTGATAGTGTTGCTCCCAGGAAAAAAAAAATTTAACCCAAGACAGGAGGTAAGTATAGGGGTCAGATGCCCACCTGCAGGGTGGGGGAGAGAGGTAGTGTGGCTTGGGATACCTCAAATGCTAAAAATGTAGCCACCTAGGGAAGAAGCACATGGTAGAGGTGGGCAGAGCTAGGCAGGGGAACAAAGGCACCAGCAGAGAAGGTCAGCAGTATGGTGGACAAATGAAGAATCACCCCCCACCCCCCACCCCAGGAAGGAGCTGTCAGCACCCTGGAAATGGTCAACCATGGAACAAAGCTCCAGCTGTCCCACCCTAGTTATTCTTTCCACCAACTAGGGAAGCAGGAGAACAGATCAAGAAGCCGTGGGAGGAGCCCAAGCATATAGTAAGATCAAGTAGAGAAATGCCCAGCTCTTTCTCCAGTCCATGCCCTGCTGATGTTCTGCAGTCTGGCTGTGAGAGCATCTTCCTTGTGCTCCACAAGGGCAGGGGAGTGGTACAACCTCCCACCCCCAGCCTGAGAGTGAAGGATTCCAGAGATCCCCCTGGGCCTCTGTTTCTGGTTACAGGAAAACTCTGCTCCTTTTGTCAGCCCATGCCACCTCCTCAGCAGCTGCTATGCTCACCTTCTCAGTACTCCCAATGTTACAGGTTATGCCCTTCAATGTCAGGTCCAGCTCAGGACGATAGCGCACTTGGTAATCAGTGAACTGGATCTCCCCTTTGCTGGGCCAATCATCTGGAGGCCTCTTCTCTGTTATCCACTGGGCCTGAGTGAGAAGCCAGACATAGAAGCCTCAGCACCAACTCTGCTTTAAATTAATGTATTGATAGCTGTTGTTTTTACATCACCTTTATTTCTGAATATACCCCTTCTCCTGGGCATCCCTTGTGATAAAGATTTTAAAAGTAAGAAGAGGGGGGGGGAAAGTGAGCAGAATTAACTCATGTCCCACCAGACTCTGACAATATATGCAATATTGCACATCCATAATCTCTCACCTCATAAATAACAGGGGGAGAATACCCCTTATTTTTTTTTTTGTTTTTGAGGGGCAATGGGGGTTAAGTGACTTGCCCAGGGTCACACAGCTAGTAAGTGTCAAGTGTCTGAGGCCGGATTTGAACTCAGGTACTCCTGAATCCAGGGCCAGTGCTTTATCCACTGCGCCACCTAGCCGCCCCGAGAATACCCCTTATACTAAAAGGAGCATGCTGAATGGAAAGGTTTGCTATCTGAGTCCCTGGGTTGAAATACCAGCTCTGCTAGGTGCTGCCTGGGGGACCTTCAGCATCACCCTTTCTGGGTTTCAGTTTCTTCATGTCAAGGTCTAAGATGATTCCTATATTCCTTTATAACTCCAAATTCTAAATTTCTTTGTCTTCCCTGAATTGAAATTCCCATGGAATTTTTATCCCTTTACATATTTCTTTGAGTTGGATCTATTGGGGAGAATGGCAGACTATTATAACCCAGTATTATAGTTTCTCAGCCCAGCATGTTGACTCTTCTTGCCCTTTAGCATGGATTGGACTAGAATCATGATTGTCCCACTCTCTTGTTAACTCCAACTCATTCCATTAAAGCCTAGGAAATTGTGTCAGTCTTCATTACAAAGCTCCACTGGATGAATCCTAATATACAACTTCCCAATTCTCCCCCTAAATCCAATTCACAAGCAAGTCATGACATCACCTTTGAAATGTTATTGGTCCTCTTCAAGGATAAAAGACAAACAATAAGAGGGGAGTCATAAATCTAATTGCTATTCCCAGTTTGAAAGAGTCAGACTTTTTTTTTTTTTGGTGGGGCAATGAGGGGTAAGTGACTAGCCCAGGGTCACACAGCTAGTAAGTGTCAAGTGTCTGAGGCCGAATTTGAACTCAGGTACTCCTGAATCCAGGGCCAGTGCTTTATCCACTGTGCCACCTAGCTGCCCCAGAGTCAGGCTTTTTAAATGTCTTGCAAGAAAATGCTTAGGAAAACCTTTTCCCCCCGGGAACAATCTTATGTGAAACCTAGAGCGGAAATGTGAATGCTCTTTGAACAGTCTTGGTTTCATTATAAGCCTGACTAACCAATTGGAGACAAATTGACTAACCAATTGGAGACAATACTGGGTTAAAAAATGATGGATATATTTTGTTTTTACATTATGTGCATTTCTGTATGCAGACTCAATAATGCCTTCTATGTGCCTAGCACTGTATTAATTCAAAATAAAATATATGAGAGTTCCTTGCTTTTATTTTTATTTTAAAAAAATTTTTAGTGAGGCAATTGGGGTTAAGTGACTTGCCCAGGGTCACACAGCTAGTAAGTGCTAAGTGTCTGAGGCCAGATTTGAACCCAGGTACTCCTGACTCCAGGGCTGGTGCTCTATCCACTGCACCACCTAGCTGCCCTGAGTCCCTTGCTTTTAAGGAAAGAAAAGACCAACATAGGGATAACTGAGGACAATGAAGTACAAAGTCGGGGTTGAGACAGGAATTTTCCAGAAGGTTTTGGAAAAATTGTCAGGGAAGGCTTCATGGAGGAGAGGAGACTTGAAATGGCCATTGAAGCATTGAGCATTTGGAAGATGGCATTTTGGGATTGTGGGAATACTCAACACATTGAAATGCCACTCTCTACTTCCTCCATGGTTCTCTCACTGATGAGAATGCCTTCCTTTTAACCTTTTTTTTTTTTAGTGAGGCAATTAGGGTTAAGTGACTTTCCCAGGGTCACACAGCTAGTAAGTGTTAAGTGTCTGAGGCCAGATTTGAACTCTCAGGTACTCCTGACTCCAGGGCTGGTGCTCTATCCACTGCACCACCTAGCTGCCACCTAACTCTTAAGTCTAAAAATCTAATGTAGTGGCACCCTCCACCCAGGGAGCCAACTCTTCTAACGAAGAATAAAAAAGAAAAGGGGGAGGGGGAGATGGGAAAGAAAGCAGATCAGCAGCACTACCTGACACATTAACCAATTCTGACAGTATATGCTGTGTCCCATTCCCAGAGTCCCCAACTTGTACAAAGAAGGGAGGGAGGTTTGATTTCCTAGCTCTTCTTTGGAGGCAAGCTTAAGAAGGATCATTATCCAGCATTCAGTTTCTATTTTTGCTGTTGTTGTCAACAATGTTATTTTAAATAATGACCCTCAAATTCAACTATTGTGACTTGCTTGTCATAGGAGGCCAGGAGATAGAGAACAAGCAGAAAAGAGAGGTGAAGAGGGAATGAGGAATATGAAAAGAGGAGGAGGAGAGATTTAAAGGGAGTAGAAAAGCAAAAATCTATAAAGGACAAGGTCCAGTTGAGCCTAAATCATTCCTATCTCCTGTCTCCTTCCTTCTCTCTAGTTCCTTCTTACCTCATTTTTCACTCTGATGTACTCATTGATACGCTCAACAGCCACAATGTTGGTCTCCAGTTCAGACGTCATCCTCACCAACCAGTTCAGAGTTTGTGTGATCTGCACCAAGAGCAAAAGATAATGAGATAGATTCTGATCCAGAAACTTGCTCCCATCAGCCTATCAGCAAGCATTTATTTGTTTTCTCTGCCTAGCACTGTGCTAAGTAGTGTGAGAGACACACAACTAATACATAGATGAAGCAGTTCCTGCTTTCAAGGAACCCAGCACAATGAAGTGTTACTGACTGCAAGAGCAGGAGTTTGGAAAATGGATCTGTCAGTGTCTACATGGGATGTGTGGAGAATGCTCAGGGAAAGCTGCAAAGAGGAACCATGAAAGATGGATGCATGGGGAAGCCAGAGGAAGAGGGTCAAGAATTAGCAGATGAAAATGCCCCTCTCTACCTGCTTCAGATTCTTACTAGATCTGTGGCCCTGGGGAAGTCACTTACTCTATCTAAGCCTCATTTGCAAAATGAGGATAATAAGAGCCCCTACCTCATAGGATTGTTATGAGAATCACATGAGAAAATGGGTAAGTTGCTTTACAAACTGTAAAGTACTTTATCAATTCCCTTATTATTGTTATTATGATTGATATCATTAGTTACCCTTGATCTATCCTAGGCATCTTGATGTTTACACAGGGATATTATTGGCTCACTCTTGATGTCAAGTGACAATACAGTAGTATATAAAAAGGATGAACCTCTATGTGTCTTCTGTCACTCTGTGGAATGCCACCAGGCACCATGACTTTGGTTACTAGAATTGTAATCTCTTCCCCATAAAACTCTGTGCTGCACCTTGGACAGTTGCAGGGTCTCAATATTAACTGAATGAACGCTGTAGAAATAGTAGTAAGGAGCAACTAATAGCACTTAGCACAATGCCTGGCATGTAAAAGGTGCTTTAGAATGTTTATTGATTAGTTGATTAATCATACAAATGATAATAATTGGCTTGCATATAGCGCTATTAGGTTTATGAATTACTTTACACATGTTCTCTCCTTTGATCATCCCAACAGCCCTGGGAAAGAGGCGCTTTTATTATCCTCATTTTATAATGAGAATACTGAGGCTGAGAGGTCAAGATAACAGATAGTAGGCATCAGAACCAGGGTTCAAACTCCAGCCTTCCGGACTCCTAGCCGTGTACCCACCACCCACCTCTAGGAGTGTGAGCGTGACCCCCGGAACAGAATGTAGACCAGGAGTTCTGGGGAATTCGGAAGGGAGAGGAGAAAACAGAGTATATGATCCCTTTATCTGGATCTGCCTCTCGCTATCTGCCTAGGGGCACGACAACCAAACCTGCAACAAGGACTGAGGAGACTAAGGGGAGCTATTGGCCGAAAAGCAGCGAGCGACTTTGAACTTGAAATGAGTCCCTGGTGTCCTGGCACTGAAGCTTCAGACTCACATTGAGTGCGTTGGAAAGCACCAAGCCCACGAGGTCCCCTTTCAGGTTGTTTCTATAAATGACGATCAGCAAAGAAGAAAAGAATACCACCAGGTTTCCAACCAGCTCCAGTCGAATCGCCACCCACCTGTAGGGAAACAGAACCAAGAGAAAAGGGCTCCCAACTCCCCGGCCTGTTGCAGCACCCCAGACAGCTCGGGGTTCAAAGGAACAGTGGGGATGGTGGATGGGCTCCTTGGGGAGGGGGGTCCAAGGATGTACCCAGTGATGTGTGTGCCTCACTCAGAGTAATTCGGACGTCGAAAACACTGTCTGTAAATTCACTTTTTTGGAAGTGAATCTGATTTTCTTTTTTTTTTTTTTTAGTGAGGCAATTGGGGTTAAGTGACTTGCCCAGGGTCACACGGCTAGTAAGTGTTAAGTGTCTGAGGCAGATTTGAACTCAGGTACTCCTGACTCCAGGGCCGGTGCTCTATCCACTGCGCCACCTAGCCGCCCCAGTGAATCTGATTTTAAAGAAATAAAAGACCGGAAAGGGGGTCATGTAGTGGGAGCGAACTAATGAAAAAGCATCTGTTATGTGTTTCCTATCTGTCAAGCGCCGTGTTAAGTGCTGGGGATACAAATATAACAGGAAGACTTCCAGCCGCTGAATGAGTGAATGAATGAATGAAATGAATCGCATTTGAAAGAGGGGGAGGAGATTGCTGTTAAAGGGAACCCCATAGCGAGTGAGTCCTTTAACGCTACAATCACTTCCTAATTGGTCTGTTCTGTAAACCTGTACTTTGACAGATAATATTTACTTAAATCAAAGCGCGCCTGTAATTCCTGTGGGCTTTGGTTTGATTTCCTGTTTGGTTTTATCTTTTACAGCAGGGTTGCTACAGCCCTCTGGCGATGGGAGACTGCGGTGGAGCGAGGCTCCAAGCCCAAGCACGTGGAAGGATCTTCATTGTTTCCCTTTTCTGACTTCTTAGTGTCCCCACCTCCCAAAACAAACAAACAATACCCCAGGAATTCCAACTTGCCTCTTTAAGTGTCTTCAGCTACCCACCGACTGGCTTTCTTTATCCTTATAAAGATCTTCCTGTTTGCTGGGACAGCTCAACCCCTTAACAGGTTCAGTAGGTACCTGAAGTGGGGCAGGTCCCCTAGTCCCTTTCACCTCCAAAATGTGGCCCTTCTAGGTTTTTACAGGAACATCCTGTCTCATCTACTCTCCCTTTCCTCCACCCCTAAATTCAAAACAATCATCCTGACATCAGATGGATCATTTGACTTCTACTCAAGGGGCAAGCAGCCAGATAGAAAACATTGGGACCTCTGTACCTTGCATAGCTTATCAGGAGTATAGCTGTGGTACTTCGAGATGAGTTTCTCTAAACCTTATTTCTGTGCCTTTATTTTTATGTCACTTTAATTTCAAACTGTATTCCTCTCCTTTCCCTCCCCACCAAGTCATCCATTGTAACAAAGATTTAAAAAAGGAGAAAGGAAAAATACAGCAAAGCCACTGAGTGACCATATTGGGTGTGGCTGGTAAAATATCCAATATTCTTAACTCCAAGTCCCCCTACCTCTGTGAAGAGAGGAGGTGGGTACATTTTCTCATTTCTTATCAAAAAAATAAATAAATAACAGCTGCTGGTCTCACCACACCCATCTGTAGTCAGTACCAAGCTTACAGAATTCAAACGCATGATTCCAAATGAGAAATGCCCCTCACCTATTGGAAATGATCCAGGAAGAGACACATTTCTGGTTGCTATCAATTATATTTTCATTGTGCTTCAGAAAACGCTGCTGGTGCTCAAAGGCCCTGATGATGGGCAAACCAGACACTGTTTCACTGAAGTGGGAGTATACTGGAGACCTGGTGACAGAGTCTAGACGTTTCAGCTGGCGGGAGGTGGCCACGTAGAACCTCTGGAAGCATAAAACGGGTTGCAGAGTGAAAAGGGGGGCAGGGAGCAGAAAGTCAAGTCATGTCCCTCTTCCCTGTTCTGGGAGTACCGTGGTCAGTGAGTGTGGAAGGTTGGAGCCTCAGCACTATAATCAGAGAAGTGGGGGAAGGAGAGAAAAGGGAGGAAATGTGAGAAAAGCAGGAAGGTGGGGGTAGTTGTCTGTATACACGTACAGAGTAAGGCAAGGTGACTTTAGCAATGGCAATAGACTAGAAATAATTACGTGTTGAAAGCAAGCTTGATGCCCACTTCCAGGTTTGACATAAGTGACAAAAAGGAGTCCACTTTTTCTGCAGGAATGATAGCATCCATCCTAGGTGGATTCCTTCAAAGGAGTCACTAGAGAAAACAAGGTACAGTCTGGCAGAGTGGGCAGGATACTCAAGCTGGACCTGGGTCCAAAGGTCAAGGAGGACCTAGGTTCAAATCCAGCTTCAGACTTCCATAGTTGTATGATTCTGGGAACATCACTTAAGCTTTCTGTGCCTCAGTTTCCCTATCTGTAAAATAGGGTGAGGAGGGATGTTGAACTCAGTGGCCCCTAAGGGTCCATCTAGCTTTGAATATGCAATTATGCAATGCTATATCTGGACAGGTCTCCTCAGTTTGATTCTATTCAAAACCTATGCTTGTGGAGCACTCTGTGGCCTGGTACTGGTATCATTCTCAGCTTGCTGGAGTTGCTGCCCCAGAAACCTCCTCCGTCATCCCCCCCACCCCCCACCTCCCCGGGTGCCTTTCCTCTCCCCCATCTAATTCCCTTGTAGTCTGGGATGTTCGGACTAATTTTTCAGTGTGAGGAAGAAGAGCTGTCTTGAAGATGATAGAGGCACTGATAACAAGGGAAGCTCAGAAACAGCTGCACCAGCTGAATGTTCTGTTGGAACAGGAGTCCAGATGTCAGCCAAAGGTCTGTGGCTTGAGACTAATTGAATCTGCTCATGATAATGGCCTTGGAATGACTGCAAGACTGAGGGTCTTCAAAGTGAAAGACCTTCTTAGCCTAACTCAGTTCTTTGGTTTTGACACAGAGACTTTCTCTCCAGTTGTGAATTTACTGGACAGATTTCTATCCAAAATGAAGGTACAGCCCAAACATCTTGGATATGTGGGATTAAGTTGCTTCTATCTGGCTGTGAAATTGACAAAAGAAGAGAGAAATATCCCATTAGCTACTGATTTGATCCGAATAAGCCAATATAAATTCACAGTTTCTGACCTGATGAGAATGGAAAAGATTGTAATTAGAGAAGGTGTGTTGGAAAGTCAAAGCTACTACTGTCTTTCAGTTTCTACACCTCGATTATTCACTCATTCATGAACCATTTGAAAGGAGAAAGAACATGAGCTTTGAAAGATTGGAAGCTCAACTTAAGGCATGCCACTGTGGAATTATGCTCTAAAGCAAAGCCTTCTGTATTGGCATTGTCTATAATTGCACTGGAGATTCAAGCACAGAAATTTATAGAATTGACGGAAGGAGTAGAATGTCTTCAGAACCATTCCAAGATAAATTACAGAGATCTGACCTTTTGGCAAGCACTTGTAGCAAAGTGCCTAACTGAATATTCATTAAGCAAGTGTTCTAAACTAAATGTTCAGAAGTTGAAGTGAATTGTGGTTGGGCATACTGAACACCAGTTGAAGCATAGTTATTACAAAATCACTCATCTTCCAACAATCCCTGACACTGGGTCTTAATAGTAGGATTCTTATGGTGAAGAAATTCAACTCTTTTGAAAGCTTAATTCACCTCAGAACTGTGGACTCCAATATTAGAATGGATTTAAGTCATGAAGCCTGAGACACAGCAAATAGATTAGCACTGATGTTTTCAGACTTGGCATATTTTCCATTTAAATTTGATCATCAAATTCTATTAAAGTTCTAGATAGACATGTTATATTTAAATAATCTTCAACATTATCCTAGGGAACCTGATATGGTATACAGAATTTTATACAGGATGATTTTTATTTTGTTTTTTTAGTGAGGCAATTGGGGTTAAGTGACTTGCCCAGGGTCACACAGCTAGTAAGTGTTAAGTGTCTGAGGCTGGATTTGAACTCGGGTCCTCTTGAATCCAGGGCCGGTGCTCTATCCACTGCGCCACCTAGCTGCCCCTATACAGGATGATTTTTATCTCAGTATCTAGCCTCTTAGAAAAAATTAATTTCTATTGTATTAAGCAACTCATAGTCTGCCAATATGAAACCTCGGCTTTGCTCTTCTAAGGCAATATATGCTAATGCTAACAACAGAGCTTTTAAATGAGGATTACTGTTGGTATAAAACTGGACGGTTAGTATAGAACTTTGTATTTAAAAACAATACATATGGGACAAGCTAATGTCATAATGCTCCTGTAACGATTCCACTTAGAGAGACTACAGTGAGTTGTCTATCTAGATTCAAGTAAGCAGCAATTTAATAGACTAATTATGTGGTAGAGCATTTAAGGCTAGATGTAGGTTAATGAATCTAAATGAACATATCATTAATCATTGTAATATATAGCTTAACTTCCAAAACAGCTATAAACAGTTCAAATTTCCTTTTTTTTTTTTTTTTTAGTGAGGCAATTGGGGTTAGGTGACTTGCCCAGGGTCACACTGCTAGTAAGTGTTAAGTATCTGAGGCTGGATTTGAACTCAGGTACTCCTGACTCCAGGGCCAGTGCTCTATCCACTGCGCCATCTAGCTGCCCCACTCAAATTTCCTTTTTACATCATGTTGTGGGGAGAAAAATTCTCTTTAAAGATAAACCAAAGAACAACAGTATATCTCATATGTCTTATGTTTCATTTTGTAAAGCGTTTTGCAGATGCACTCCTCAGTTACTCCTAAACTCCATATTCATCAATGCAAACCTAAGTTGGCTGAAGTAACCGACCAAAGTGCCAGTATGTTCTGGTACTAAGAAAATGACCTTTCAATAAAGCTATTAAAATGCAAAAATCCAAAACAACAACAACAACAAAACACCAATGCTTGTGGTACAACAGTGAAGCCTGGGACAGACGCCCAACCTGGTCACTGGGGTTTTCTGGTCTCATTTTCTTCAGGATATGAATATTTCCATGAAAAGGGGAAGGAACTGAAGGAGTGACAAGCAGAAGAGCAGCTACTCATTAGGAGGTCTGAGCTTTTAGAAAGCAGAGAGGGTGACTAGTGATTCGTTCTGAGCCTAAGCAGCAAGTGGAGAGGTCTCTACCTGTACTAAGATATAAATGATGGCCAGAGGAATGATGATGATGCCAAAAACTGGGGTAGCCATACAGATCATGATCAGAGTACTGATGACGCTAAAGAAGAAAGTGATCCAGTTCCGCAAGGACATAGGGAGGGTGTCATCCACTGTAGAAATATCCTGAAAATACACAGAGTGAGGAAATAGGTCATGAGAATGATAAGATGGTATTCCCAAAGGCCTCCCCACACCACTCATGCTTTATTTAAAAAAAAATTATTTCTGATTCTGTTTTAATCTCTTCTTTTTAGAGAAAGTGATACACACTCATGCACACACATGTGCACACATGCACATACACGGCCTTCCATCCACTCTTCACTCTGGTCCTCATATTCATGACTTGTTATTTCCTCCCCTTCTTGTGCTGGATGTTCATGCTTTTGGCTTTCTCAGCCCTGGGAAGGCTTTTCCAAAACTTCAGACAACATTGGTATCTCTTCTTTTCCCCAGAAAAAAAAAAGAGTTCACTTTTCTTCCATTTAAACTGTCCATGACCACTAGAAGCTGAGGAATGCTAGTGGGCAAATTGTCTCCTTCAGCAGAGTTACCAATGATTTTTTAAAGGTCCAATGGATTTCTCTCAGTCCTCAACCTCCTTGACCTCTCTGCTTTTGACATAGTCAACCATCCTCTCCTGGCTATACTCCACTCCTTGGCCATGGGGGCATTCTTCTTTCCTCTGTGTCCTCCTACCTCTTTGACCAATCCTTGTGAATGCCCTTCACTGGCTCATCCTCCTACTCCTGCACTCTGGGCCCTCTTCTCTCATAGAATAGGAGATATAGAACTACAAGGGACGTTAGAAGTCATTAAGTCCAACCCTACTCATTTTTACAGATGAGGAAACTGAGGCCCAAAAAGATCCCAAAGGTAGTAAGTGGCAGAGCCAGGATTCAACCAAAGTTCTCTGTCTCCAAACACAGCAACCTTTCCATTGTGCCATTCTCCTCTAATAAATCTTCATCCTTGGTCATCTCCTCTATATCCATGGGTTCAGTTATCATTTCTACATAGACATCTCTCAACACATCCAGCCCTAATCTCTCTTCAGAACTTCACTACCACATCACCAACTGCCTACTTGATATCTCCCATTAGAAATGTCCCATTGGCATCTCAAACTCAGCAGGTCCAAAATGGAACTCATCATCTCTCCTAAGCCTACTCTGCCACCAGATTATCCTGGTTCTGTTGAGATCACCATCATCCAGCTAGTAATCTATAGTTTTGGAGTCTTTTAAAAAAAATACACAATTCCCTTATTCCTTAGCATCCATATTCAATCAATTGTTAAATACTGTTGGCTCTACCTGAACAACCTCTCTCATATCCATTCCCTTTTCTCCACTCACACTGGTCCCATACTATCTCAGGTGCTCTGCAGCCCACATCTGGACTATTTGCATACTTCCTATTTAGTCTCCCAGCCTTCAGCCCCTCCCTTCTCCAATCCATCTTCCATAGAGCTTCCAAAATCATCTTTGGGAGACACAGTTTTGACCATGACTTTTTTTTTTTTTAGTGAGGCAATTGGGGTTAAATGACTTGCCCAGGGTCACACAGCTAGTAAGTGTTAAGTGTCTGAGGCTGGATTTGAACTCAGGTACTCCTGACTCCAGGGCCGATGCTCTATCCACTGCGCCACCTAGCTGCCCCAACCATGATACTTTTCTGCTCAAAATTGTTCCCTGCTTTCCTATTTCACATAGGGTGAAATACAATTCCTCAACTGGGCTTTTTAAAGCCCCTCCCTCTGCCATCTGATTCCAGGCATTCTTTCCAGTCTTATTTCATATTACTCTTCTCTGCACACTCAACATTCCAGCCAAATTGGACCCGTTCTACAGATTCAACATTGCATGTCCAACTGGAGGTGTTTGTACAAGTTTTTCCCTATGCCAAGAATACCCTGCTTTTCCCTCTCTGCCTATTAAAACCATTCTCTTCCTTTAAGGCTCAGCTCACCTTCTCCAGGAAAGGTGAGACGAATCCCCTCAGGTATGAATACTTTCTCACTCCTCAGACTACTCTGAATTTATTTATCTCTATCTATCTCTATCTATCTATCTATCTATCTATCTATCTATCTATCTATCTATCTATCTGTCTGTCTGTCTGTCTGTCTGTCTGTCTGTCTGTCTGTCTGTCTATCTATCTATCTATCTATCTATCTATCTATCTATCTATCTATCTCTATATATATTGTATGCCTGAGATCACATTCTGATGTAAGTTGTTATCTCTGTTTTACTACACTTAGGCCTATTAAACTGGTTCCCACGTCAGTCCAAGGGGGGCTGGCCTAAGGCTAATAGTTTCCCAGGAGATCTCTGAACTGGGATTGAGGCAGAGTCACACCGGACCTGATTGTACCAAAACCATATCTAGAACTGGGCAAGAAACAAGACCCTACTAGCAACCAATTCTGTGTAGAATTGTAAACACTCATTTATGTTCCCTGAGGCAAGTAGCGTTTAACATACACTCAAATCACCTGTGGAGGCAGAGACTCCAGACACTGTCTCCATGAAGAGGACAGACACTAAGACACTTCTAGGTGTTATCTGAGGAAACCACTGTTTGAGAAAATGTAGAGTGGAGCTGGGGAGCATCTCACCTATGATTTGGGGGTGAAGAGGAAGCTTCTGGTAACCTCCAATTTTAAGTTATTTTTCTTCCTAACTAGTTTCTATGACACTGAGGGAGCAAAAATGTCGATAAAAATTTAATAAAATTTAAAGTTGTACAATCTTTTAAAATCATTGTCATAAAATTTTGTCCCTTCTAAGGGTCAGCCCTGTGGCACAAAGTCGCATTCTCCCCACCCGAGTTAAAGCTTTGGTTCTATTTTTTGCTCTATTGCTTAATGAATATTTATATACATTTATATATTTTTGAATGTGTCTATCTTGTCATCCCAAGAGAATGGAACTTCTTCAACCACATGGACTCTTTCATTTCTCTTTTTGAACCTCCAATGCTCAGCACAGTACCTATCATATGGTAGGCACTTCATAAATGCTTACTGGAGATGCACTGGACAGGGGCTTAGTTCCCTGCTGCCCAAAGAACATCTAGGGATCTGGGCTTTCCCATCTTTCCCTGCAAGGATAAGAAACTCAAAACCTACCTAATATGATAAACTTCCCTTCTCTTCTTTCAAGCAGATGAATAAAGAAAGCTGGCTAAGCCTACACTAGGAAAGGACATCTCTTGCCCCAACTGAAGAGACTAAAGATTAATGGTCTTGGGGCAGCAAGGTGGTGCAGTGGCTAGAACACTGGCCTTGGATTCAGGAGGACCTGAGTTCAAATCCGGACTCAGACACTTGACATATACTAGCTGTGTGACCCTGGGCAAGTCACTTAACCCCAATTGCCTCACCAAAAAAAAAAAAAAAAAAAGATTACTAGTCTTGTTCCACAGGTGTGGCAAGGTTATTCTCCACCTCTCTTCCACTGTTGTAAGAGACAGTGGTGGGGGCAGCTAGATGGCGCAGTGGATAGAGCACCAGCCCTGGAGTCAGGAGTACCTGAGTTCAAATCCGGCCTCAGACACTTAACACTTACTAGCTGTGTGACCCTAGGCAAGTCACTTAACCCCAGTTGCCTCACTAAAAAAAAAAAAAAAAAAAAAAAGAGACAGTGGTGCACAACATTTGCAAGGAGACTTCAATCCCAGATAGAAATAGAGGACTGTTTGGATCTCAAAAAACTCAATTGCCTTCCAAGTACTCACATTTGCAAACCTGTTCACAATCCTGCCTGTGGGTGTTGTGTCAAAAAAGCTCATGGGTGCTCGAAGGATGTTGTCCAGCAGTTGCTCGTGCAGGCCTTGGGAAGCAGATACGGCACCATAGGCAGTCAGAAGACTTGCCAAAAGCACAAAGAAACCTAAAAATGTTCATTGCTCCAGTCAGCTCTGGACAGAGGAAACTTGCCCTAACCCTCTTCTCCAGCCCCCACAGATGTGAAAGGTTTCTTTTTCTATTACAGAGGGGTCAGCAGACCAACCTTGAGCAAATCCTAGAACTCCATAGATTGCAATTCTCAAATCCCGCTGAGAGGCTGGATAGGTTTGGTTCCAGTATCTTTGGGCGTCATTGGTCCATTCAGTGAGCCAGAAGTTGGACCCGATGAGAGATGCAGAGTTTGCCACATAAGCAAAGAGGATGAAGGTGAAAAACCACCATCCCATTGCATTCAGGTACTTCGTGAATATGGAAAACTTCACCTGGAAGGTGAAGCACCATCAGCATCTTCACCATCATAATTGATAGGAAAACCCCTGACACCTTTGAGGTTAGGCGTTGCCTATAACATTAATTAGGGGCAAGCACTACCTAACCACCTTGACTAGGAGAGAAGCTGGCATCAAAGTGTAGCAGTCATTTTCCCATGGTGCTTGAGCCCAGATCAGGCCAATGGGCAAATGTCCAAACGCCCATCAAGGTAAACACCCACCAGGTTAGTGGTCCTCTGGAGATAGGGTGTGTATGTGGTGGGGGGGGGGAGTACAAAGGGAAGAGAAAGACTGATATAGATTTACCTTGCATAACTGTTTCCCAACCAATGTGGCTTTCCAGTAACATCATTAACATAACACAACCAAACCCTGTCAACCACAATATCAATTGGCCAAAACACAATGTGGTGTTTGCAGCCCAGTAGCATTAACTCTCCTGAGCATCATCCCTGTCTTACCCATGTGTGCATAAACATTGTTTCTATAGGACTAATTGCCCCCCGTAATGTTATTTCACTTGGAATTAGATTTTTGCAGGAACAATGAAACTATTTAAGTAGGATATGTCTGTATATACTCTAGTTCTCACCTATGATTGTGGTCCTGAAGTCCTGAACTAAAAATGATAATACTAATATGAGGTGGTGGTTTTTTTTACCTTTCCAGTTTCTACCGTTTCTTTCTCAATTAGTTTCTGTCCTTTCACCATCTTTTGATTTTCTTTTTGCTTTGTCTTCATATCACCAATTTTTAAGGAACTTCGAAGAGACTTTTGATGTCTGTTGCTATCAGATCTGGATCTGAAGGGAAGTGGAAAAACACCATCCCTAGGTACGCTGAAAGCAGCCTCAGCAGTCCTCTTTCTGCAAGGAGAGGCTGCTATCCTTCTAACTGGAGAGACTACTTCCCTTTGGGACACATCCTGAGCTACGTAGTCATTCTAGGGGGGCTGATATTTCAGTCCTTCCTAAAGTCTACACACACACACACACACACACACACACACACACACACACACACCCCTAGTCCTTAGTCCCATCCAGAAGCCTCCCCCCAACTCCTCCATCCACTGAGGCAGAGAAAGATGGTACAGTGGAAACAACAGTGAACTTGGCAGCACAGGACCTCAATTGGAATCCTATATCATTTATTAACTCACTTCTGCCAAGTTGCTTAACTTCTCTATGTCTCAGTTCCCTCATATGTAAAACAAGAGGATTATACTAGATGACCTCTGGGTAATCTTCAGTTCTAAATCTAGGACACTTTGACACTAAGAACCTCAACAGCTCCTTCCTTTAGGCTAAGTACCCAGAGGGAAAGTGATGGGGAAAATCAGAACACGGGAGCAGCTGGGGCTGCTGCCAAAGGGCAGGTTCCCAACCTTAGGCTGAGTGTTCGTTGAAAGTTATTCTCTCTTTTTAAGGTCAAGGAGATCGCCTCAGTAGGAATTTCTTCTATGCTTGGTATTAATCCAGTGTCATCTTCATCTTCCCTTTCATCACCAACTACAGATAGACATAAGGATTATAGAAATAAATGCAACAAGAGAAAACAGAATTCCTATCTATAGAAACCACACTCCTCTCCAGATGGATGCAGGGAGAATCTCAATCTTACCCTTTGGAGTTATCTGTTGTACCCTTTGCCTAGAGGGCACCCGAAATTGATGGGAATATATTTCCTTTTCCAACCACTACTACTCCAGACAGTCCTTGCCCTCACATGGAAGATAGAAAATCTGTTTCAAAGGGAACTTGGTGGCACATTGACTAAAATGCTGGGCTTGGTATCTGAATTGGAATCCTACCTCAGACACTAGGTGTGTGACTCTGGGCAAGTCATTAATCAGTTCTTACCTCAGTCTCCTCATCTGTAAAATGGGGGTAATAGTAGCACTTTCCTTCCAGGGTTTAGATATGAGATATTTGTAAAGTGTTTCACAAACTTTAAATCATTATATAAAGGCCAATTATTATCGTTGTTGTTGTTCAGTTTTTTCAATCATGTCTGACTCTTTGTGACCCCATTTTGTTTTCTTGGCAAAGATACTGGAGTGGCTTTGTCATTTCTTTTGCCAGCTCATTTTACAAATGAGGAAACTGAGGCAAACAGAGTTAAATGACTTGCTCAGGGTCACAGAGCTAGTAACTATCTGAGGCAAGATAAGTTTTCCTGACTCTAAGTTGTGGTAAAATATGAAAGTTTTTAACAGTCGGTTAGGATAACTGAAAGACGCCAGTTTTTCAAGGACCACCCTTTTGGGGAGGAGATGAACAGTCCGCCTGCTGCGCATGTCAGACTGCCTGCCGGGGTTTTTTGACTTCCGGGGTGGAGAGAACGGGAGTAGCCTTTTTGCCGGCTTGGCGGGACTCCTGGCGGCGCGGCACAGACGGTCTGACTCACTCCAAAGGTGGCCTAAATCGGTTTGGTGAGTTTTTATAAGGAATATAGACTAAGCCTAGATTTAAGACGATTTGTACTGTATTTCTATTTTCCTATCCTTCTAATCAACAACACCTTATATACAATAAAGGCTCTATCTAGAAAACCAGAAGCTTCTTCCATTTACTAGTCTGGGAGATAAATTAAGGGAAGGGTTAAGTAGGGGAGATTTATGATCTAATATCCAATTTTAAATCTCACAAAGTCCAATATTCTCAGCCACTGTGCCCCCTAGCAGCCTCAGGTGCCAAATGGTGGTGGTAGAAGTATTTCTTCATCTAAGAGTTCTTATATCAATGGAATCACAGATCTTGTCTCTATCCATGATACTTAATAGTTCCTGGTTTATGGATAATATTTTTTAGTACAACCTGCTTATATATTAAAGGGGGCTGGATGTTAAAGGGTGGAAAGTACCAAGGAATGACTTTACCAGGTTTAGGGACTGAGGCTCCAGCCAATAGAAGTGTGAAATCCCTAACCTGTGGGTTTATGTGCCAGTGACGCCTTGGAGGGGATGGCCATCAGGGTGTCACTCTTGAGGTTGACTTGATAAGAGATAAAAATATTTTTAGACTTTATTGACATGTTACATCAATACAGCTTTTTAAACTGCTCTTCTATACACTGCCCTCCTAGCCATTTCATTCATTCACGTATCCTAGTGTTTCAGGGACTAAATCTGGAGTCAGAGTCAGGGACTAAGTTTTCATAAATAATCTCCAAGCACCTTCATTAAAGGTGCTGGTGATCCCAAATCCCAGTTTTAATAGGAATGTCAGCTTGTTTGCTCAGTACATGGAGGAGTAAACCCCATGGCCTGATACCAACTCCCAGGTGCAGTTGTATCTCATGTGATATTCATTCCCATACCTGTGGCTTCTCCTTCTGAGCTGCCCTGCCTGTCATATAGCTTCAGATTCTTGGCAAATGTTGCTTTGTTAGCCAACAGAGTATTGTAGGATCCTTTCTCCACAATCTTGCCATTCACCAAGACCACAACCTCATCCACACGGGGAAGGAAGTGAATGCCATGTGTCACCAAGAGTCGAGTCTGCAAAATGGAATCATTGGATATCCTAAGTCCATTATCTGCTTCTGCTGGGGAGGGCTATAAATATATCTCCCTCTGTCTCATAAAGGCAATCAAGAAAGCAAATTCCTTTGAAACTCACTCTGGGTTCAATGTGGGACCCCACCTTGCCTGTTTTCCTAACTTTTCTCAAGTCCATAATAACAATAATTCGACTCCACACAAGGAGACAACACCTTTAAACCACTTCTTAATGGGACTAGCATTTTGAGTTGTTTTGATCCAGTGAAGCAACTTTATACACATTCTTACTCAGTTACCCTGGTGATCAAGAGAGCCCATCTACAAAACATCCAATTGGTGGGGAGAAGGTTGGTACAGCCTGTGACTATAGGATATACAAGGGGTGGAAAAGGTCTTAGTGAAGTTTTAAACCATTAGTAAAGCTTAAAACTGCACCAAGACTATTGGGACACCTTATATAATAAAACTAATAGGTTCACATGATGAACAGACCCATGGTGCCCTAGCCAATGAAACCAACCAACACAAATGTGCCTGATTTTTTTTTTTACGGGGCAATGTGGTTAAGTGACTTGCCCAGGGTCACACAGCTAGTAAGTGTCAAGTGTCTGAGGCCAGATTTGAACTCAGGAACTCCTGAATCCAGGGCTGGTGCTTTATTCACTGCGCCACCTAGCCGCCCATGTGCCTGATTTTGACACAGAGAATATTATACCAAGAGGACCCTGGACATAGTTCTGGACACACAAAAAGGCCTCAGAGTTCAGTGAAAAAGACCTCTGGTGACAGAGGACTTCAGCTCTGCCCCTTACCAATAAGCATTTGTTTAGCACCTACTGTGTGTAGTGCACTGTGCTGGACTCTGGGTATACAAAGACAACAAAAGAGAAGTATGCTACTGTGTCCAAGGAGTTTGCATTCTTCTGGGAGACATAATATGTTCATATATAAGAATATCCCCACTGAATAGATGCTAATTTGCTGAGAGATAAGACATTGTCAGTCATGGGGAATCAAGAAAGGCTTTATATGGAAGGTGACGTTTGAGCCGAGATTGGAAGGAAATATGGGATTCTAAGAGGAGGAATTGAGGGACCATCAGTCCAAAGGCAGAATATGTTGTTCTTGCCAAAAGAGCTGTAACAGCAACAGCAGATGTTGACATGGCACTTTAGAATTTGCAAAGCATGCTTTTCTTTTCTTTTTTTTTTTTAAAGCATGCTTTTCTTAATCTTCCGGAGGTGGTAGCACGCTTGCTCTAGTCACTGTTAAAGATGAGATTTGCTAAGGACACTCATATGACAAGGGGCCACACAAGTATGAGACTCCAAGTTCAGTGCTGAACGTAGCACAATGCAACCTCCTCCTAAAGCAGGAAGAGACGTGTGTGTGTGTGTGTGTGTGTGTGTGTGTGTGTGTGTGTGTTTCTCTCTGTCTGTCTCATTCCCCTAAGGGAGATGGCATTGCTTGAGAAAGAAGCAATGTCAGTTCATCAAGACAAGTGCACAGACAAATGGTCTTCCATAATTGTATTCCTGGTGCCTAGCTTAGTGCCTGGCACACAGTGGGTGCATTATAAATGCTTGCTGATGAATTCATGGGTGGGGTGTCACAGCTGCTTCCCTTTGTATTCTTACCTTGTCCTTCAATAACCCATTTGGGCCAATGACCTTTTTGAAAAGATGCTTCCCTACATGAGCATCTACAGCTGAGAGGGGATCATCCAAAATGTAGATGTCTGAATTGCTGTAGACAGCTCTGGCTAGGCTGATGCGCTGCTTCTGCCCTCCGCTGAGGTTTATGCCCTAAAAAACAAAACAAAACAAAACACAAAAAGAAAGGAAGGAAGGAAAGAAGGAAGGCAGGTAGGCAGGCAAGCAAGAAATAAAGAAGGAAGGAAGGAAAGAAAACAAGCAAGCAAGAAAGAAAAAGAATGTTCATCCCATTTCTTAGGCACAAGGGAGCTAATAATAATAATGGCTTATATTTGTTGTTGTTGTTGAGTCATTTCAGGTGTGTCCAACTTTTTGTAACCCCATTTGGGGTTTTCTTGGTAAAGATATTGGAGTGGTTTGTCATTTTTTTCTTCAGCCCAATTTACAGATGAGGAAACTGAGGTAAACAGAGTGAAGTGACTTGCCTAAGGTCATGTAGCTTGTAAGTGTATGAGGCCAGATTTGAATTCAGGAAGATGAGCCTTCCTGATTCCCAGCTTAATGCTCTACCAACTGCACCAACTAACTGCTCCAGGTTCATTTAGGTACTGGCTTTAAAGTTTACAAATTGTTTTACCATCACTATCTCATTTGATCCCCACCACACTCCCTGGGGGGTAGGTGTTGTTATTATCATCATTTCACAAATGAGGAAATTGAGGCTTGGAGGGACTGAATAACTTGCTCAGGGTTATGTAGCCAATAAGTGGGAGAGGATAATCAGACTGTTGCTCTGTAAAGTTAACCTAGGATCTTTCTTCACAGATAAGTGTACAAGGATGCAGAACCCTTCAAAACCTTGCTTAGCCGCAGTTTTTTATTTACCAGCTTTCAAAGTTATCATAAACAACTATCTATCTATCCATCTATCTGTCCATCCGTCCATCAATGCATACATCCATCTATCCATCTATCCATCTATATCTATCTTGGAGGCAATTGGGATTTTAAGTGACTTGCCCAGGGTCACACAGCTAATAAGTGTCTGAAGCCAGATTTGAACTCAGGTCCTCCTGACTCCAGTGTTGTGCTCCATCTACTACACCACCTAGTTGCCCCTTATAAGTAATTATTTGGCTGCATTTTTTTATCTTCAGAATTTCTTCACTGTGGACTTCACCCAGTAGTTCCCCAATTCAGACTACAGAACACTAGGAATTACTCAGATGGGGTGAAGGGAAAGCCTTCTAGCTTGGGGATAGAAGTCCAGAGGCCTCCATTACCCTCACCCTTCCAAAGTAAGAGTTAGGAGACCTTGGTTCAAGTCTTGAGTGCCACTTACTAAGTGGGCAACCTTGGGCAAGTTACTTAACTCCAATGAACCTCCTCAGTTCATTGAGGATGGACCACATGATCAGTGAGATGTGGAAAATATTGCCACTGGTGCCCAACTCAGGGCATCATGAGGTACAGATGAGGTGATGTAGGCATGATACTCTGCACACTATAAAGCATTCGACTAATGTCTGTCACTACTGTTATTGCTATTGTTACCACTGGATGCCATGCTGGAATGCAAGGCAAAATGATGCAGTGGAGACGTGGTTGGAGCCATACAACCTGGTTCAGATACTGATTGGACCATTTAATACCTTTGTAACCTTTAGGAAATCCCTTCACCTCTCTGGGCCCTACTTTTCTCAGCTAATGGGGGTTAGACTAGGTGACCTCTAAGCTCCCTTCTCTTAAATCTATGATCCTGTGATTCCCAAGCGCCCTTCCAACTCTTTGATCCTAAGACCCCAAATCACTTTGAGCTCCAAGTACCTTCTCTCCGATCTCAGCGAGGTCCCCTCCAGGCAGCACTTTCAAATCTGGGAGGAGAGCACAGGCCTCTAGAACCTGTTGGTATCTCTTTTCATCCAATGGGGATCCAAAGAGAATGTTGTCTCTTACAGTGCCATTCTGGATCCAGGACTGCTGAGGGACATAGGCTATGGAGCCCTGGATGGAGAAAGATCAGATCACATGGGCAGTTATAGTTCTAAAGACAATGGAGAATGGAGGAGCAGAGAGGAGGATATAAGAAAAGAATTATATTTCTAGACCTTTAAATTAAAAAAAAAATTATTTAGAATTTTCCCCAAGTTAATGTAAAAAGAAATTTTCACAGCGATTTTTAAAACTGTGCTCCAAATTCTCTTTCTCCTTCCCTCCCCAACCCCCATTAAGAACTCAAACAATTCAATAAAAGTTATACATGTGGAGTCATACAAAACGTTTCCACATTAGTCAACTTGTGAAAGAAAATAGACAAAAAAACTTTAGAAAGAGGAACCAACAAAAAAAATTATACTTCAATCTGTATTTAGCGACCATCAGTTCTTTTTCTGTAGATGGATTGCATTTTTCATAAGTCTTTCTGATAGCATCCTTCTCATCATTTCTTATAGCACAATAGTGTTGCATCCTAATCTCATTCCACGATTTGTTCAGGCTTTCGAATTCAACTTCTTAAAAATCTCTTTTAGGATATCACCTAGTAGTAGTATTGCCAGGTTGAAGAGTATGCATGGTTTTATAGCCCCTTGGCCATAGTTCCAAATTGCTCTATAGAATGTTTGAATCAGTCTACAACTTTACCAAGAGTGTATTAATGTCTCATTTCCCCCATATCCCCCACAACATTTGCTAGACCTCTAATTTTGAGAAACAGAGATAGGACGAAGCCACTTGAGCACCCAGTATCTAGAAACCTGACTAGCGCCTGACCAGAGACAAAGACAACAATTGCAGTCACCATTTGATATTCCATATTTTTTTGGTTGGAATTGTGTCTTTCCTGTGTGATCCCCAAGTATAAAGAACAGGAAGATTTCAGGCTTAGGAGATGAGAGCATATATGTGTAGATACCCAGGTTCTAGCCAAATCTGAATGATTAGGATGAACACAGATATGCCATTGATGAAGGGAGATAAGAATAACTTGAACAAAGACAGGAAAGAGGTAGAAATTAGGTGCCAGAGAATAACATCCAGGACATCATAGAAGTGCTTTGCAAACTTCTCAAAAGAAGACCTGTTTAGAATGGTACCTCACATTTGGTGGCAGAATGGGATTGCCTTGAGAGTATGACTTTTTTTTTTTTTTTGCGGGGCAATGGGGGTTAAGTGACTTGCCCAGGGTCACACAGCTAGTAAGTGTTAAGTGTCTGAGGCTGGATCTGAACTCAGGTACTCCTGAATCCAGGGCCAGCGCTTTAACCACTGCGCCATCTAGCTGCCCCCACGAGTATGACATTTTTGAATAGCCATGGGGAACCCTCATGGCTCAAAGGGCCAGCATGTGTGTCAGCTTCTTCCCAGAGTCTTTCTCTCCCTGAGAAGAGGCTGGAAGAGGGTAAATTCTCTCAAAGCTGGAAGTCAGAAGACCAGGATCGCTCTTCTCTGCACCAACTCCTCCCTCACACAGGCACAAAGCACTGAGTAATCTTCACCAATGAAGCACTCAGCACAGTACCTGACACATAGCAGGCACTAAATACATGTTTATTGAATGAAGGAAGGAAGGAAGAGAGGAAGGAAGGGAGGAAGGGAGGAAGGAAGGAAGAAAGCTAATCTTACACAAATGACCCTTTGACTCAAGGGTTATGCATATCCAAATTCACATAGTCTGGGAGTAGAACCTGACCTAGCTGGAATGACTGATTTTGAAGGAGGAACTAAGATGTAGAACAGAAAGGGCAGCTTTTCCAGTCACATTGGGGTAACATAGGAAGAGGCATTCATTCATTGCCCTCTGCTTTGCCATTGCATCCTAAGTAGCATGGTGCCTTTCCATGTGCCTTACAGCTAAACCCCTCCCCCATATATGTCCTGTCTCCTCCATCACAACACGAGCTTCTTGAAAGGGTCTGATGTTTTAGTAACTTTTCAACAATGAAGGTTAAGTGATTTGCCCAGGGTCACACAGCTAGTAAGTGTCAAGTGTCTAAGGCCGGATTTGAACTCATGTTCTCCTGCATCCGGGGCTGGTGCTGTATCTACTACACCATCTAGCTGCACTCTAGAACATGAGCTTCTTCTTCTTTTTTTTTTTTTTTAAGTGAGGCAATTGGGGTTAAGTGACTTGCCCAGGGTCACACAGCTAGTAAGTGTTAAGTGTCTGAGGCCGCATTTGAACTCAGGTCCTCCTGACTCCAGGGCTGGTGCTCTATCCACTGCACCACCTAGCTGCCCCTGAACATGAGCTTCTTGAGAGTGGGGACAATCATATTTTTCTATGTGTATGTTTATCACCTTATACAGTACACCTGCCCATATAGTGAAGGGTTAATAAATATCTTGTCTTTCATTCATTCATTCATTGCTAATTGGAGAGTGACCCAGGGTTATTATAACTAGGCTTTCACCTCCAGTGCATGTTTTCAAATAAGAAAATGGCACTGTGACTTGCAGTTTTTAGACCCAAAATGTCTTAATTTCATTAAGACACTTCATTAATAAATTTAATTTTTGATTTCATTAAGACATTTATTCCTCCCTCTATGATCAAGTGTCAAAGGTGCATTGTCCAACTGTTTCTCCTCACCTTGATATTGATGTGCCCATGGATGGGCTCCATTTCTCCCAACATGGCTGCTATCAGGGAGGTTTTCCCAGAGCCAACGGCCCCCACCACAGCAATCAGTTGGCCTGTCTTAATGTCCAGAGTGACACTGAAAGAGAGAAGAGGCAATTTAGAGAAACGAGGGAGGGAGGGATTGAGACAGAGATAGGTAGTGACAGAGGGAAGAGACATAGAGATAGAGACTCAGAGAGAATCATACAGAGGCCAAAGCCCAGAGTCTTCAGGGAAAGTCTGCCATTGGGGCACCCTTGTCCTTCAAAATTGGAAACTTTGTCCTCCCAGACCCATGACTTAGTTTCTCCTTCCCTCCCCCCCTTTTTTTTTTGCAGGGCAATGGGGGGTTAAGTGACTTGCCCAGGGTCACACAGCCAGTAAGTGTCAAGTGTCTGAGGCCGGATTTGAACTCAGGAACTCCTGAATCCAGGACCGGTGCTTTATCCACTGCGCCACCTAGCCACCCCCCCTCCCTTATTTTTACCAGAACTATCCCCAAGGATTCAATTCAGCAAAGTTTTATTAAGTACCTATTTTATTAAGTACTTAGGCTTGTAAGTGGTAAAGATACAAATCAATCTCAGTTCCTCTGATTTCTAAATCCTGTGCTCTTTCCAATGTGCCCAAGAAACCCAAGATGTGGCAAACCATAAGGGGGTCTCTTTCTTCAGAAAAAAACTGGATCCTATGTGAAGAATGCAAAGATTTAGATGGAGGAATGTGTGTATCAAGAGGCAGAATAGAGTGGTAAATAGAGGTCCTAGGGTCAAGGAGATCTTGGGCTCAAGTGCTGCCTTGGGCAGATAGTGGTTGTGTGACCACCAGTCACTTAACCTCTGAATGCCATCTCTAAAACTATTGGTTTCAGAGGAGTTGTTGATCTGCTTTGGTAAAGTTCCTTTCATCAGGTTGCTCCCTATGCCAATCAGGACTACAGATCTAGTATTAAAAGGGACTTCAAAACTTTAAATAAACTTTTGTTTTGAGTTTGAGACCAGTGCCCTGTTGTGGAAGCCACTGGCATTGTCTTTAATAACCCAGAGTTCCTCTGCATCCTAGCTTCTTAAATTGTGGGTCACAATCCCATATTGATTTGTGGAACTGAATATGGGGGTCATGACAAATTTGGCAACAGTGAAAGGTTATGTCTACCTATTTTATGTACCCACATACCTAGGGTCATGTAAAAATTTCTCAGGCAAAAAGGGGTTGTGAGTGGAAAAAGTTTAAGAAGCCCTGTTCTTAATCATGAAGAAGCCTCAGAGTAGGACCTTAGCAGAGAATATTCCAGTAAGGACTGAATTAAGGACTGGTGGCAACTGAGTCAGTTCTGTCTAGTTCAATACTAATCATACAGTTGTAGGAAAAAAAAGGTTTCAGTTACTTGGTACCATCAAATTTCTCCAAACTTTTAATTTGAGGAATTAATCTGACCATGAATCTGTAGCTTTTTCTTCCCCTCCCCTATCTTAGAAAAATCCTCTATTGCATGGATTTTTCTGTTTCATTCAGAGAACTTATAGAGAAAAATGCTTCATTTGAAGGGTCCAAGATACCTGGGACCAGCAATGAGAACTCTCTAAAAAGTGGCAGAGGAGTCAACTACTCACTTTTGGATAGCTGGGCTGACATTCTGGTCCCAGGTAAAGGAGGTCTCATGGAACTGAATAGCTTTGTCTGTTGAGAGAAATGTAAGTTCTGTCAGCTAGAGACAAGGCAGAAAATGTGTCCAGGTCTATTGTTTGAACTGCCCCTCAATTTCTATCCCAACAAGGTGATTCCCCCTTGTCCCAGACCATCCATTCTTAGAGATTGGTTCCTGCCACAATAGGAAGCATATAAAAAGCTACTAGCAGGACACCTAGGTGGTGCAGTGGATAAAGCACCGGCCCTGGATTCAGGAGGACCTGAGTTCAAATCTAGCCTCAGACACTTGACACTTACTAGCTGTGTGACCTTGGATAAGTCACTTAACCCTCATTGCCCCACAAAAAAAAAAAGAGAGAGGAAAAGCTACTAGGATGAGACAAGGATTGACTCAAGTCTCTCCTATTGCAGGTGTCTTGGACTTTGTCCAGTGTCCTTGCTTGGAGTCTTGCTGCCCAGACTATCTCTCCCAACACTAGCTGTGATCTTTTAAGTCTTTCCTTAGTAACTAGTCTTGACTAGTCATTGCCTACCTCTGACCTTCATTACTTTCTTTTCTTTTTTTTTTTTTGGCAAGGCAATCGGGGTTAAGTGACTTGCCCAGGGTCACACAGCTAGTAAGTATCAAGTGTCTGAGGCCGGATTTGAACCCAGGTACTCCCGACTCCAGGGCCGGTGCCCTATCCACTGCGCCACCTAGCTGCCCCTGACCTTCATTTCTTAAAGGCCCCTCCCTCTTGAGAATGTTCTTCTGCTCTTGCCATCTGCTAGTATCCACTCTCCAAACTGCCTTATGTTTATTAATTTTATATTTATGCTGTTTACACTTATATATGTACTTCTCTCCACTGTTTGAATACAAGTACCATGAGAGCAGAGATGGTTTCCTTCTTTGTACTTGTATCCCTAGCACCATGACGATGCTTGGCTCATAGTAGGCACTTGGTAGATGTTTGTTGATTGATTGATTGCTGGTCTTCTAGCTCCTTCTGAAGATCTGCTTAGATCAATACTCTCCTTTATCTGCATTCCTGTCAGGTCCCCTGGCCCCACTTCACTCTATGCTCATGACTATGATGGCAGCATACCTAACTGATAAATTCATGGTTGATTATATGGCTATAAGACATGTCTCTTTATTTTCAGTCCAGTCATTTATCCTCTAGGTCTGTGATGCCCAAGTGTTGCTCAATATACTTTAAGGTATGCATACTTTTAATATTGAAATGTAAAATAATTTTGTTTTGAGGATTTGGTGACTCCTACCGTACTCATTTCTCCTTTTTCCCCTCAGTGGGAAAATTACAAAAGCAGGTTTACGAATCACTGCCCTGCATGCGACCTGTGGGAAAACTTGGCCCAGTTTCCAAAGGCCATCATTTACCAGTATGGGCATCATTTCGAATGCTGGATGTATCCAAGTCATCTCCAGTCAAGTACCTTTCCAAGCGATCAGCAGAAACACTAACCTACAAGAAAGTACAAAGTATTCTTGAGAATTAAGCGCCAGCCAACAAGCCAGGGCTCCTCAGCTTTGATGCTCCCTAGTTATGCCTCAGTTTCATCCCTATGTGATATTATACAAGAGATTTTCCTTCTCTCCATATCAGTGAGTTTCCTACCTGTGTTGGGGCCCTCTGAGAGAACAGAAAGGGAGAAAATGCTGAAAGTGGGCATGGTTGTGGAGCCTGGAGACTTCAATAGAAGAGGTCACAACAATCAAGAGAAGAGAACTCTTTCACTCACTGGGAGCAGCCTGGGACCATTCCAAACTCCAGGGAGAATAAGAAGTCAAATCGAGTCAAGAGGTGCTTATAAACATCAAGGAGAACATTTTGACCTGTTACTTGCCAGTGAGACAGGTACAGGAGGTACTATCCCCATTTCACAGATGGTGAAACTGAAGCTCAGAACTATTAAGTGACGTAATAAAAGTAAAATCAGACAGCTCTAGAAGACCAACAAGCCCCTGCAATGGCAGGCAATGGTTGTTGGGAAAGGTCCCTTGTCTGCCTGAAATGCACCAAAGTATTCCAAGAACACTGTGTACTTGAAGCGAGTAACTTCATCTCTCTAGGCTTTGGTTTCTTCATCTCTAAATTGGGGTATTTGGCAAGGATGATCTCTGAAGTTCCTTCTTGATTATATTATCCTGTGTTCTGCATTATGTGGTGGGGATTCTCATTCCCTTTGAAATTATGGACCTATGCTAGAAACCTTATCATAGTACACTCTAAGCAGTGAGGTAAAATAGTAGATAAAACCTCATATAAGTGTCAGGATGACCCGAGTTTGAATCCTGCCTCAGACACTTATTAATTGTATGACTCTGGGAAAGTCACTCAATCTTTCTCAGCCTCAGTTTCTTAATCTGTAAAATTGAAATCATAATAGCCCCGACCTTACAGGGGTGCAATGAAGATCCAATGATATGTATGCAAAATGCTTTGTACACCTTAAAGAGCTGAGTGGTAATTGTCATCTTCATTATTATCATTATCATTACTACTGCTATTATTTCTCCTTATTATTATTCTCATTAGTACTACTATTTCTATTATTCCTTCTCTTCATTTATTACCCTTATCATCACTATTACTCCTCTTCATTATTATTATCATTGCTACTACTCATTATTATTATCCCTTTCATTACTAATACTATTATTACTCCTGTTCGTTTTTATCATTACTACTACTACTCGTTATCATTACTAGTACTATTACAACAACAACAAGAATTACTACTACTACTACTACTTCTATTACTACTTACCTGGAGTATAGAAGAAATCAATGTGGGGAGCATGGTTAGGGGGGAGCGGAGTATGTTAAACAGAGTGATGGAAGTGAAGGCCTTTTGTGCATCCAAAACATTATTCTTATCCACCAGAACATAGACAGTAAAAGTGACAACTGATACCTGAGAATCATAAGATCATAGAGAAAATTGAGTGCTTTTAAAGGGGAATAACTAGCCCAATTCCAACCCTCAAATATATACATTCAAACATAGCATTTGGGGGTCAATCGATCAATGAGCATTTATTGAGCCCCCATCCCAACCCTCTCAGCTGAGAACCTTGTCTCATATTTTTTGTCATAAAAGTATTTAATTATTTTCCAGTTACATAAAAGATAGTTTCAACATTTGTTTTCATAAGATTTTTAGTTCCAAAGCTTTCTCCCTCCCTTCGTTCCCCCCTCCTCAAGATAGAAAGTAATCCGATAATGGTTATATATGTACAATGACATCAAACACATTTCTGTATTAGTCATGTAGTGAAAGAAGAATCAGAACAAAAGGGGGAAAATCTCAAAAAACAAAAACAAAAGTAGAAACAGTATCGTTCAATCTGCATTCAGAACCCACAGTTCTTTTTTATGAATGTTTGCCTCATATTTTAAAGAAAAAATGGAGGTTATTTGCCATGAACTTCCTTTCCCTTCCACTTCCTTGTCTCATATCACTTAGATATCTTCTGATATGATCTCCTCCGTTACATCTGTCTCATGAGATGAAGTGGTTTTACTTCTTGCCGAGGCAAAACCCTTTACCAACACAATCTCACTCCATCCCGTTTCCTCCAATAGATTGTCCCTTCTGTTATTCCCACTTTTACTTATCTTCAATCTCTCCCTGTCTACTGCATGGTGCCTGGAACATAGTAGGTGCTTAGTAAATGTTTATTGACTGTGCCAGTGGAGATTCAAAGACAAAAATGAAACAGTCCCTGCCCTCAAAGAGCTTATATTTACAACCCCCTGTTGCTATCGCTTTATGTCTTCTCCCAAAAGCAGTTTCCTTCCATTTCCCACATGGATGTCTCCATCTTAGGTGATCCAAGCAAAACCCAGTTATACATATAAACATTTGAAGGCTAAAGTATGAGTTTTAGAGGACTATTGATTTGATAGGGGAAATTTGGATGGTTGTTTCTTTTTAAGTAAAAGGTGAGCCACTGAGAGTCAGGAGGCTCTGGTTGAAGCCATAGAACACCAGGACAAGAGGTGCATGTGCAGGTACAGGTGCAGGTAGAGTGGAAGAAGAACCAGACAAAGTAAGAAGACCACAGCGATGAGAGGGAGGGGCTGAAAAAAGAGCTGCTCAGCCCAGAGGCTGCAGGTAGGGGCAGGGTGCTGATGGAAGGCTTCAGCCGAGTGATTCCTGATTGGTCAGAGAGGGAACTAACTTTATTGGCCAAGAGCTGCAGACATCTATTGGCCCTCAGGATCATCTAGAGGTGGAGAAAGGTCTAGAGATGGGGAAAGGTGAAACTTTTCATAAGGAGTTGTTGCTCTCTACTGTAGTCTCTGGTTGAAGGAAGAAAGGGAGAGGGGGTCTTGCTCCTGCTTTGGCATACAGGTGAGGATTGTTGCTGTGGGCTCTGTTCTGATTGGACAGCATCCAAGGAAGGGAATAACGGGCTTGGTTGGTCTGCTCACATCAAAAATTTAACAATAGGCTTTCACCGGTATGCAGTATAGTCAGGGTATGCTGGAAGCAGCCTATGTAAGTGGATTGTTAAATTTTCAGTGTGGGCATTTACCCTCTAGAAATCTGCAAATTCTACAAATCATGGTTTGATTTATTGTTGAATGTCTAGACTTAAGAGAGTTATGGGGACAGTGTTAATAATGAAGATTAAACTTAAAATTGTATCTGTTGTACTCTTCCCGTATGTCAATCTGTCCCTCCCCCACAACTGATTGTTAAACATTATGACAAGTTCAGGCCTGACTATACCTTCCTCTGTCTTCAGGCCCCCCTGCATCCCATTTGCTGCATTACATACAGGGGGCTCATCAGAACATGAAGAAAACTTATCAGAGGAAACTAACCCAGCATGTCTGAGACTGTTTTTGCTTTTTCTTTGTATCTCCAACACTTAGCACAGTGCCTAGCACAGAGTAAACCCTTCACAAATGCCTATTGATTGACTGACTACATGATGCCATGACATGGACCAAACTCAGAACTTCCAGGGCTGTTGTGGGAATGGGGGCAGGGCAGTCTGCTCCCTGTAGTAAGTTGCCTCAAGGTACCAAAAACACTCATTTCACTGTCCCTCTTTGTTCCCTCACACTTACCAGCACAGGGGCCAGGCTGAAGATGAATACAACAACAGACTGCAGCAGAGAAAATGATAGCAAGTTCTTCAGCTCCTTCTTTCGGATCCCCTGGATCTGCTCTATAAATGAAGGCTCCCAGGCAAAGTATTTCAGGATCTACCAAAGTCAGAAGGCCATTGAAGTTTAGAACGGGGGGGGGGGGCAGCTAGGTGACACAGTGGATAAAGCATGGGCCTTGGATTCAGGAGGACCTGAGTTCAAAGCCAGCCTCAGACACTTGACACTTACTAGCTGTGTGACCCTGAGCAAGTCACTTAACCCTCATTGTCCAGAAGAAGAAGAAGTTTAGAATTGGTAGGAAACTTGGGGGCCCACTGGTCCAAAAGTCTTCTCTTACATATTAGGTGCCTTGCAAAGCTATACAGCAAGTTAAAGCCAGATTTCCTGATGACTAGTTCTTTGTCTTTTCCAAGATATCCTTCTGATCACCAACACATACACTTTGGAAAGTATCACCCATCAGGATCTCAGGACACAGTCTCTAGGGCAAAAGCTAGAATAAGATCTCTATGAGGAAATGGAAAGCTTTGGGAGAGAAGCATTTGAGCTGTGCATCATGTCAATGAAAAGACCCTCAAGGTCAAAAGCCCAAGTCTTTGAGCAAGTTCAAATTCTGGGAGAGGCAGTACTTCAGTGTTTCAAGAGCCTATGATTTCACTGTATGAATACTCCCTCCAACAATGTAGATTGCAACTTCAATATAACTTATAAGATGGCCTTCAAAAGTATCAGAGGCTGAAGAAATTCATCCTTCTGGTGACAAGTAGGTGATGAAACTCTCTGAACTTAACCAAACTGGTCCTCAGATAACTGCAGTCCATCTCCAGGCCCCTACTCAAAGCTTGGTAGTGACTGCCAGAACTCTCATTCTACCAGCACAGTCTTGGACAATCCTAAGTCGCCACTACACCACACAGGGACACTGGAGGATGGAGAACTTTCATGGAGGAATAAGGAGAAGTAGGATATGGAAAATGAGATTCTGCAGGGTGTGAGTGAGACCATGGCTCTCACAAGGACAAAGGGGTCAGGATCTCAGATCTCTGAAGTGTTCATGGAAATCAGGAAGCCAATTAGTGCCTATGACTACACTGTGGGGGGAGGTGCCCCAGGTTTTGCTACTCACCTTTATTCCACTGAGAATCTCATTCACAACCTTCAGACGCTTGTCTTTGTTCTTCATGTTCTCAACCTGCAGGGGGAAGGAAGATATGTGTATGTGTGTGTGTAACACATATAACATATACATATATGTATATATTTATATATGAGGCATATACTCATATACTTAAATATGATGCAGGTAGATGGCTCAGTGGATAGAACACTGGATCTGATGGCAGAAAGACCTGAATTCAAATCTGGCTGCAGATGCTAGCTATGTGACCCTGGGCAAGTCACTTAACTTCTTTCTGTCTTAATCCACTAGAGAAGAAAATGGCAAGCCACATATCTTTGCCAAGAAAACCCCATGGACATTTCTGGTGTGCTACGGTCCACAAAGTTCCAAAGAGTAGGACATGAATGAGCAACTGAACAACAACTACTACTTATATACATATATATGCATATATGTATAAAATGTCCGTTATTATATGCACATATACACACATATATGCATACATACATAAGTGTATATTTATATTGTGTGTGTGTGTATCACCCTTCAGATACCCTGTTGAACTCATTCAGAGATGATCTAGTCTGTGGCCCAGACCTGATGCCCAGGTACATTCTGTTGCCTAGTGGAAAAATATTGTTTTCTACTTGGTTCCCTGAACCTGACTTACCTACCTGAATAGTCCCAATTGGGAATGAGGGATAATTCTTAGGCAAAGGCTTTCTTTAAGTTCTGAGGATTCTCTGGTAGAGTTGCTGCCTTTGACTAGAAATTACCCTGGGTAGGCTTTTATATTAGTGAGGAGAGGAGACCGAGGCTAAGGAGGGAAATGGAAGGCAAGTATTCCCTGTTTCCTTTCACCTTAGCATATATTACTTCTATTCTCCCAATCTCTCTCCAGCTTTCTTTCTTGCCTAGAAATAATTCCCTATACAGGAAATAAAATAAGGTACTAGACAGCTCAAATTCTTATATAAATCTATGAACTCATCAGTTTAGAAATTCTCTCCAACAATAAAGATCACAACCCAGTCAGTTAATCAACAAGTATTTATTAAATGCCTAGTATATGCCAGGCACTGTACTAAGTAAGCATTGGGGATAAAAAAAAGAGATAAAAGTTCTTCCTATCAACCATCTCTCCATCTAATGAAAAGTGTATCTGTCCTAAATGTATTCCCTGATGTCAAGAATAAATGAAGTTTGGTAAATGAAGGTAAATTAAATTAAATAAGATATTTTCAAAGTGCTTAGCATAGTGCCTAGCATATAGTAGGTGCTTAATAAATGCTTATTTTTCTCTCTAACCTTATTAAAATAGATTGAAAAAGGTCCTTGAGTCTCTACCATAGGAGGATTGGATTATGTAATTTGGAATGCTTATCTTGGAAAAAAAGAAATTTTTGCAGAACATGATAGGAATCTGTCTGTTTTTGAAACACTGCAATGTAGATGAAGTTAGTTCAACTTGATCTCAGAGGGTAGAACAAAGAGTAGGAGGTGGAAGTTATAGAGCGACCAAATTTAGGCTTGATGCAAAAGGAAAAACTTCCTAATAATCAGGGTGATCCCAAAGTAGATGGTACTTTCCTTTTTTTATTCCATTTTCTTTATTGTTGGTTAATTTTTAACATTCATTTTTTTATTTAGAGTTCCAAATTCTCTCCCTCTCTCCAGTCCCTACCTCACCCCTTGAGAAGGAAAGCAATATGACACCCATTATATGTGTTAAGTCTTGCAAAACAAATTTCTATATTAGCCATACTGCAAAAAAAACCAAACCAAAACAAATAAATAAATAAAGCAAGAAAAATAATGAAAGTGAAAAAATATGCTTCAGTCTGCATTCAGAGTTCATCAACACTCTCTTTGGAAGAGAATAGCATTTTTTTTATCATGAGTCCTTTGGAATTGTCATAGATCATTGTATTGATTAGAATAGCTAAATCTTTCACAGTTTATCATGTTTACAATATTGCTGTTAGTTTGTACAATGATCTCCTGTTTCTAATCACTTCACTTTGCATTGGTTCGTATAAGTCTTCCCAGGTTTTTCTGAAACCATCTTGCTCATCATTTCTTATAGCACAATAACATTCCTAGATAGTACTTCCTTAAGAGGTGATGGGTTCTCCCTCATTGGAGGTCTTCAAACAGAGGATAATAGCTACCTCTTAGGGACCTCATAAAGGGATTTCGTGTTCAGATACATGTTGGGCTAGACAGACACATTACAACTTTTAAATTCTGTGATTCTGCATGAGGAAGCAGCCACAAACATGGATTCCTGAATTTGGGTTGATGTTCATGAAAGGAGGTATAACCTTGGATTTTAGGGAAACTATCTGAAATGAACATCAAATAGGCATCCCCCTTAACCTTGGGACCCATGAGCCAGCCTTATAAATGAAAGGATTAGCAATATTCTTTTGGGGATTTGCTAAGAGAAATTAAGGGACTTTTCCAAGCTTCCAGTTCTCCCTCTTATGTCTAAAAATTCAAGATAAGAATAGGAATCTCTCCAAACTTTACAGTACAAAAAGAAGGAGAGTACCTACATATACCAATATATACTATATAATATACACATACATACATACATGTTCTTTTTGTGGCAGTCAAAAATGTGAAAGTAAGCAGGTGTCCTACTGGGAAATGGTTAAATTGGTTATAATATATATAATATTATTGTGCCAAAAATAATAAAATGGTTAATTTTGTAGGAAAATGGGAATGCCCTTATCAAGTGTTGCTGAACAAAGTGAATAGAACTAGGAGAACCATACAAAGTATACAATGACAACAACATTATACAGAAAAAAAAAACTTTGAAAGCTTTTAGAATTTTGATCAACGCAATGATAAGGAGTCCAAAAGGATGAAGATGAAATATGCTATTCACCTCCTAATGAAGAGGTGATTAAATGTTAAAGAGATTTTTAAATGCAGAAAGAGACATATTTTTGGACATAGATTATATTAGAATTTATTTTGCTTGGCAATGCAGCTATATACTGAGGCCTTTCTTTTTTGAGAATTGTTTTTTATTTGTTTAATGTTGAGGGGCTAGTGGAAGGTATAGATTATTTTTAAAAACCTTTTGCTAATAGAAAAAATAAAAAGAGGGAAAAATTTAGCTATTTAATACAAGGGATCTGTGAATCCATAAAATAATCTACAAATAAGCAAACATCTCTTGTGTGAATTGAATTCTTGTACACATACATAATTATTTTTCAAAATCAGTAATTCTTTCACTTGTTAAATTTTCAAAAAATAAACTTTTTATTACATAAGTGTATGTGTGTATGGGGGCGGGGTTTGGCACTTTGGTGACAAGGTTCTCAGCTGAGAGCATAAGACTCAAAAAGAACTCTTATTGACCCCTGGGAGTTATGGTTTGAGTGTGTGTGTGTGTTTGACAGTTAACAATGCTCGTCATTTCCCCTGACAAGTAAATGGTTACCTGGACCTTCAAAGATGTTTTGGAAGATAGGGGATAGGATGTCTGGGTCATAAATATCAAGGGAAGAAAAATGAGGGATCATGGGAACTCAGGTTAATTTGGGCATTCCTCTTTCATGTTCAAGAACTCTAAAATTCCTTGATATTTTATCATTCCATATTTCTCTATGCTTTACTATCCCTAAAGCTATTCCTCATCTTCATTGTGACCTCCAGTCCCTCTACTTCTCAATATTTTCTCAGGTCATCATTGCTGCTCTGGTTATACACCCTTTTCCTTCCCAACCTTGGTCCATTGGTAAACCAGTTCAATTCTGTACTGTTCTCCATCCTAGAATCCCTATTCCTTTATCCTATTGCCAATCACACCGTGCCAAATCCCAGCCCTTGATTACTCCCACCTCCTCCTTTGTGCCTCCTCACATGTTGTTTACTGAATGGAGCTAGAAAAAAATTACAGAACTCTGCTGACTGGGTCCATCACAAATTTATGTTGTTTAATCTCAACCAAGCCCTAAGTGCACCAAAATAATTTTTTACACCTCCTTCATCCTTTTTCTGTCCCACTCACTAAAGTGGCTGTTCCAAACCTTCTCTTCTCAAGTCTCCAACAGTACACCCTTCCCAGTCCTCTCAGCTAAGGACTTGGACTCATACTTCACTGAAAAAAATAGGCCATTTGCAAAGACTTCTTCAGCTTATGAACCCCTTTCATCACCCCCTCAATACCTCCTCCTTCATTGAGGTCTCTGATGAAGAGGCACCCCTTTTCCTTATTAAGACCAATTCCTCTGCATTTTCCCTTCATCCCATCCTCTTCCATCTTCTCTAGAAGATTGGCCCACTATCATCCGTGTCCTCTTTAATCTTCAATTCCTCCTTATGCACAAAGATGCCAACTCTCCCTTATCCATAAAAAACCTGCACTAGATCCTTCATTCACAGTAGTTACCATCATACATCTCTCCCACCTCTTCTTCTTCTGATGGATTTTCATCTATGTCATGCCCACTCACTGCAATTACAAAACTGCCTTCTCTTTTCTATTTATACTCTCATTTGGTGACTTCATCAGCTAGAATGGATTAGATTATTATTTCTACATCAGATGATACCCAAATCTATATATCTAGCCCTTGACTCTTTCCTGAGACCCAGTCTGAATCAGCAACTGCCTATTGAACATTTCAAACTGCTTGTCCTTGGCATCTCAAACTCAACATATGCAGAAACAGAACTCATTATCTGTCCCTCCCCAAACCCATTCCTTTTTCTGAAATTTTCCTTCAATGTATAGGGTACCATAATTCTTCCAGTCCTCTAGGTTCCCAACCTTGGTATCATACTTTACTCTTGACTCTCACTTATCCCTCATATCTAATCAATTGTTGGTCTCCCTACCTCACATCAAATCCATCTGACAAATACAAGTCAAATACAACTGCCAAAGTAATTTTTCTAGAGGGCAAACCATGTCACTCACCTAGTCAGGAAATCCATGTGGTACCTAATTTTTTCTCAGAGCAAGGATGTACTCTACTGTTTGACATTTAAAGCTCTTCATGATCTGGACCATTCCTCTTTTAAGTCTTCTGACACTTTATTTCCCTTCATGTTCTGTACACTCCAGCCATATTGGCCTATGTGCTGTCCTGTATTCTTGACCCTTCATCTTCTCTGTCCCTTTCACTAGATATCTGCCATGCCTAAAATGTTCTTCCTCACCTCTGCCTCTTGGAATCTCTAGGTTCCTTCAAGATTCTGCTCATAAATAATGATAATGAAAATAATAATAATGATAATAATGTCAACTGAACACTAGTGCCTTAGAGTCATGAGGACTTTGATTCAAATCCAGCTTCACACATTTACTAGTTGAGTGACCCTGGGCAAGTCACTTAACCCCAAATGCCTCCCCCTTACCCCCCAAAAAAGAAAAAAAATTCAGTTCATATGCTACTTGTTGCAAAAGGTTTTTCTCATTAATACTCCTGCCCCTGGGACAGCTAGGTGGCGCAGTAGATAGAGCACCGGCCCTGGAGTCAGGAGTACCTGAGTTCAAATCTGACCTCAGGCACTTAACACTTACTAGCCTGTGTGACCCTGGGCAAGTCACTTAACCCCAATTGCCTCACTAAAATAATAAAAAAAATACTCCTGCCCCCCAAATGCCCCTTCTTCCCATTTAAGGTCACTTCCATCTACTTTATACCCTACCTTTATAAACTATTATGTACATGTTGTTCTTACTGCTGAAATAGTAAGACCTCTTAGGACAGGGTCTGCCTTTTGCTTTCTTCTTTGTATCCTTGGCATTTAGTGCAAAGCAACTGCATTGATGACATAATAAGAACTTAACAATTGAATGCCTGATTGGTGTATAGTAATACTATTCTCCCTGGTTTTGCTAACTTCTTTGATCATTTCATCCAAGTTTTACCATGTCTTTTTTTTTTTTTTTTAGTGAGGCATTTGGGTTAAGTGACTTGCCCAGGGTCACACAGCTAGTAAGTGTTAAGTGTCTGAGGCCGGATTTGAACTCAGGGAGTCCTGACCTCCAGGGCCGGTGCTCTATCCACTGTGCCACCTAGCTGCCCCCAAAGCTAGTATATATATATAATATATATATATATATATATATATATATATATATATTTTTTTTTTTTAAGTGAGGTAATTGGGGTTAAGTGACTTGCCCAGGTCACACAGATAGTAAGTGTTAAGTGTCTGAGGCCGGATTTGAACTCAGGTCCTCTGACTCCCAGGGCTGGTGCTCTATCCACTGCTCCACCTAGCTGCCCTGGACCATGTCTTACCTAACCCCAGGCTATAAGCCCAAACTTTCATCTTCAGAAGCCACAGAAAAAGAAAGGTTTCAGATTGTATTTCTGTGTGTTAAAGTTGAAGTTATCCTTTTTATTCTTACCTGAATTGCTCTGCTTTTGGTGGCCAGAAAATGCATTAATCGGGGATAAGTAGTATCATTACCCCTAGAACCTGCAAGGACTGAGGGTCCTAGCTCCATCCACAAGAAGACAATGGATAACACAATTTGGAAAGGGCATGACCACAGCAGGTGAATGAAGTTGGTCACATCCATAAATCGCTGAGCATCCACAGACATCAGGTTCACTGTTTTCACCAACAGTGTACTGTTCGGGCATTGCCTGGAGATGGTTAAGGTCTAAGATAAAACTTAGATGAGTACTTTAAGTTAACCCCTTAGAGCAAGAGAAGAGGGACTTAAAGGCAGCCCTTTGTTCAGGAACAACAGAGAACAAAAGAAAATAATTTGTTAACCAATAATTTATTGAGTGATTGATTCTGGCCTCAGACTCAATGGATGGAGGAATGTCATTGAGCCATCACCCCCATGGGGGCAGTGTGGCTACTTTTAGCAAATGAAGAATTTTTGGAGTGGAGTGAACCATGGAAATCCATACTTGAGGTCAAGTGACTTGCCTTTCATTAAACATAGTTCGTCTATTTCTAGGGTCTAAGCTTTAAGGGCTATACGTGCATTGGACAAAATGGATGGAGGAACATGGTTCTGAGTCATCTTCCTATGGGGGAAAACTATAGAGTCCAGACTTGAGGTCAAGTGAATTTCTTTTGATCAGATATACTTTGCTATTTTTAGCCTCTGAACCTTGTGGTATAAACCCTTATCCACCTCAATTGCCATTTCTCTCCCTAAATCTCTTTCTCTCATGATCTTTTCAGTCCACCAATTCACTATTCAGGGGGAATGTACTAGATTTCTTGGTCATGATATGGAATCAGAAAATTCCCCAAATGCCAGGAGCATAAAGCTACTAAATGTTCCCTTCCCTGGACTTAGGGATAACCTCATTTTTGCCACTGGACAAAGGCTCACTTACCTTCTGCAGTTCTCCAAACAGAAATGATGATGGAAAAAGTAGCCCCTGAGTATTTATTTGTTTTCTTATGATAGCTCCAATTTTATGATAGCTCTGAAGGACCCCATGATTCTGCTTACCTTCCTATACACAGCAGCCATGAGGGTTGTGCGCACAGTCATGCCCAGGGTGAAGCAATACTGATAGTACCACTGAAGGCTGAAGGACTGAATGAGGGCCACCACAAAAAAGAGGCAGTGTTACCCATAGCCTTCCCCACGCATATGCTGAGGAGTCACTAGCAAATGAGATCATCAGCCTGCAGAGAAAAGCCAAGTAAGTGATGCCACCCAGACCTCCAAGGACCACGAATCCCTCCATTTGGCAGACAGGCAGGGTCCCATTACAATGATGGCCACGGATCAACCTCCTGCTTGAGTGCCATGTTCCCTTCCCTCCCACCCCGCCCCCTGCCTTTGATGAGAGTCACACAAGAGTGCCAGATTTAGAATTGAAGTGTCTGCTTTCAGAATCCTGCATCTGCCATTTACTGACTTATGACCTTGGGGCCCTTCTCACCCTCAGTTTCCTCATCCACAAAATACTAAGTGATCTATATGGTCCCCTCCCTGCTCTAGGTCTATACCCTTTGGGGAATACCAAAAGTGGAGTGGGGCATTGAAAGACACTGAGATGATCTTTCCTGTTCTTAACCTTATTTCTCCTCTCTTCCTGTGAATGCCTGTCCCTGAGTGTAAACTGGGTAGATTGAGGTGGGTATAGCTGTCCTTGCCTCAGTGGGAAATGTGGCTTGCCTAAGCAAGAAAGAGATTGCCTCTAGTGTCAATAAAAAACAGGACTAGAAGTCAGATCCCATGACTCCTAGACTGAGACGAGTAGCTGGGTAGCTGGGTAGCTGTCCTGCTCAGTTGGAACACATGGGCCTTGCTAAGCAAGCAGGAGATTGCCCTCTGATGTAAATTAAAGACAGAACTAGAACTGGGTCCCATGATTCCCTAAGTATGTTATAATATACCTAAACCCCACGGAAGGCCACAATCTAAACAGAAGGCATGCGCCAAAACCAAAATGCAAGTGGTCCCCCGGCAATGCAAGCTACCACATGCACGTGTTTTAGTCCACAATAACTCTTGGTGTATAGGGAAATAGGATCTTTGAGTCTCCATATAGTCTTAGGTTTTCCCTAAAAGCCCAGTTCAATCCAACAAGCATTTATTAAGTGCCTACTATGTACAAGAGGGTAGTGACAACTAGAGGGATAAAGAAGGCTTTCTGTAAGCAGTGACACATGAGCCATTGAGGAAGCCAACGATTCCAAGAGGCAGGGGTGAGGAGGGAGTGCTTTGGTGCATGGAAGTCAGGCTGTTACAAGGCACAGAGGTCAGAGATGGAACACTTAGTTTGGAGAACTAAGTTTGAGTTGAGAGATAGAGGGTCAAATTCAAAGAAAAACAAGTCCAATTGGCCAGAATTCAGAGTGTGAGAGGAGAAGAATGTGAAGGCAGGCCTGGAGAGGTAGACTTGAGCCAGATTATAAAAGGCTTTAAGATGAGGATCTTGTATGTTGTCAGGGAGCAAGAGGGAGCCACTGAGGGGCTCTTGATTAAGGGAGTAATAGGATCAGATGGCTTTAGGAAGACTATTTTGGCAACTGTTCAGAGGATGGATTGGAGAGGGGACAGAGTAGAAGAAGGAAGACTGACTATGAGGCTATTGCACTAGGTAAGAGGCAATGAGGGCAGGAAGTAGGGCGATAACCATATGAATGGAGAAAAGGGAAATAGAATTGGATGCAAGAAAAGCTTGGAATGGTGGAGGGAAGTGAAAGGGACCCCATACAATTTCCATCACCTTAGGTTTTGAAAATTACCCCTTTGTTTTTGATCAACTAAATGCAGTAGGTTACAGTGAAAAATGCAATGGGCTGATGGAGTACATACAGCCTTTCTCCTAGACAGACTAGCCCCTTATGTCTCACAAAGACAGCACAGTACATCACAACTCACTTTAGGAGCTGAGGACTCAGAAACACCAGGACGTCTTGAATCACCTTGGCTATGAAGGACATAATCAAAACACCGCGGAAAGTTTTAAACAGAGCTTTGGCTAACCAGGACTTGGCAAAGTCTTGTGTAGTTCCAGATTCTGACCCTTTCTTCTTCTTTTTCTGTTTCATGTCTTCCTGAAGGCAAAAACAAGTCATTGAGAAAGGATAGAAGAGTCATGATCCAAGCCCATGTGTCTTTTGCAGTAAGTAGGATCACATGTGGTAGAAGAAATTTGAAAGCCCAGGAACAAAGACACAAAGCTCAATTTCCCCATATTTGAAATGACTGGTAGGCATTCTTGCTTTTGGACCCACTTTTTCTAGTTTTCTACTTCTGTATATTCAACCCAGAGTGTACCTCCCACCTTCCTAGGATAGATTCTCTGCTCTTTCTAGCTCCATGGTTTAATCCTTGGCCCAACATCCAACTACCACACTGCTTCTTCCTACTTTGGGTTCTGAATCCCAGCACCTCCAACCTTCATGCAGTCTGCTGCTACCTCCTCAATGCTTGCACATTCATGGTTAATCCTTGTTCAGCCATGGCTGATGAGTTATATCTGTCAGTCTGCTCCAACCAGACCATTCTCCTCACCATCTCCTGGAACTCACTACACTCACACCTGTCTCTGTTCCTTGGCTTTTGATGTATCCTCTCCTAAGTCTGCCTTCCCCACTCCTTTCTACCTACTTCAAGATGCTTCAATTCAACAAATGTTAATTGTGGCATTGTCTCCACCACTAAACTCCTGAAGTTGGTGGTCACCCAGTATTGAACAGTGAGGTGCAATACCTCTCTGTGGATACTGTAGATGATGAACTGCAGAGGTTAAGGGTTTACAGATGTTTGGGAGGAAGCCCTGATGGTCATCAAAATACAATTAAGAAGATCATTCTATAATAATCTATAAGAATACAAGTCATTCCCCTATTGACAAATGGTCAAAGGATATGAAGAGGCCAGTTTCCAAGGAATAAATAAAAACAATTTATAATCATGTAAAATGCTCTAAATCATTATTGATTAGAGAAATCAGATTAAAACAACCTTGGAGTATCATTTTACACCTACCAGGCTGGCTAAACTGACAGGAGGGGAAAGTAACAAACTATTGGAGAGGATATGGGAAAAATCAGGTTCATTGTTGGTGGAATTGTTAAATGATCTAACCATTTTGGATAGCCAAAAGAGTTATTATACTACCTTTGTCCCCAGCAATATCATACTTGGTCTATTTCCAAAGATGATTAGGGAAAAAGGAAAAGAAACCTATATATTCTACAATGTTTATAGCAGCTCTCTTTGTGGTGGCAAAGAACTGAAAATTGCAGGAATGCCCATCAGTTGGGGAATGGCTGAACGAGACATGGTATATGATTGTGATGGAATACTACTGTGCTATAAGAATGATAAGATCAATGATTTTAGAAAAACATGGAAATTTGCATGAAATAAAGAAGAGCAAAATGAGTAGAAATAAGAGAGTACTGATACAGCAACATCAATATTGTTTTAAGAATGACTTTGAGTGAATGAGTTATTTTGTCTATTAAGTACCCAAATTAACTATAAAGGACATATGACAAAGATGCAATCTGCATCCAGAGAAAGAGCTGATAAATAGATGTATGGAATAATTTTACATATACATACATATATATATATATGTGTGTATATATACATACATATACATACTATACATATTTGTGTCTAATGATAGCCATTTCTAGGGTGGGGGGGAGAGAAGAAAAAAAGTATTTTCATGATAATTTTGTTGTATATTTGAAAGGACTAGGGAGTTGTGCATAGTAGATTTGCAGTTTCACATACAATCATCTTTTTTTGTAAAAAAAAAATTGTACTCTTATGGAGGTGCTTGTTTTATTCCATAAACTAAAAATAAAATTAGAAAAGAGAAGATCATTCTGGTAATGATGTGTGGGAGAGATTTGGGGAGAAACTGGCAGCCAGAAGACCAGACAGGGGACTACTGTAGAAGTTCAGGCAAGAAATAATGAAGTCTTGGACTAGTGTATTGGTTTGTTTTTTGTTTGTTATGTTTTGTTTTGTTTTGGTGGAGCAATGAGGGTTAAGTGACTTGCCCAGGGTCACACAGCTAGTAAGTGTCAAGTGTCTGAGGGAAGATTTCAACTCAAGTCCTTTTGAATCCAGGGCTGGTGCTTTATCCACTGCTCCACCTAGCTGCCCCCTGGACTAGTGTATTGGAAGTGGAAATAATCCTAACTAACATTTGGACAGTGCCTTAAAGTTTTCAGTGTACTTTCCATGTCAACTTATTTGATCTTTACAACACTCCTGTGAGGTCTCAGAGAAGTTAAGTGACTCATCCATGGGTACACAGTGAATGTCAGAGGGAGGATTTGAACTCATATCTTCCCTGACTCTTGTACATTTTTCAGTAGACTGTTCTACCTTCCTTGTAAGTGAAATGAAGTGTGGAAGATATTGCAGAGATAGACTCACTGTAATTTGGAGTCATGGGTGTGTCTAGGTGGGAATAAGAGTAATAGATGACTATCAGGTTTTGAGCTGAAGGACATAAAGAACATTGGTGCCCTTAATGGGAAAATGAGAGGCAAGGGGAAGAAATGATTTGGGGAGGAAAATGACTTCAGTGTTGGGTATGGTAATCTTGAGAAGCCAGTGAGACATCCAAGTGAAGATGCTAAGAGGAGGATTGGAAATGTGGAACTGGAGTTTGGCAGAGTTTTACTTCTAGCTATTTTAGCTAAAGCTCTAAGAGTAAATGAGATTGTCAGTTGAGAGGGTAAAGAGAGTAGTTGAAGGGCAGAGTCATGGACAACAACTGTATCTAGACATGGCTGGCTGAAATCCCAACCTCCATCACAGAGTCATCTCTGAGGACTCTCCTTCCTCTTTGTTTAGTCATGTCCAGTTATTTGTAACATCTTCTGGGGATTTGCTTGGCAAAGCTACTGGAGTGGTTTGTCATTTCCTTCTCCAGCTCATTTTATAGATGATGGAACTGAGACAAACAGGGTTAAGTGACTTGTCCAGGGTCACACAGCTAGTAAGTGTAAGACCAGATTTGAACACTGGTCTTTCTGACTCCAGGCCTGGTACTCTCTCTACTGTACCACCTAGCTGTTCTGCCCTTTCTCTTTACTTTAATTTGACCCATCTAGCATTTATTTATTAAGGACTTACTATTTGCAATGTACTGGAAAGACAAAGACAAAATAAAAAAATAGTCCCTTCCTGCAAGGAGCTCCCATTCTATGGTAGTTATACTCAGAACATAGAATTTAGCACTTAGTTTTGTACTTTCTTTTTTCTTTTTTTAATGGATATTCTGAAAGGGTCTGTCCACACCCTTCTTCTCTTTCTTTCTTTTTTCTTTTTTTGTGGGTCAATGAGGGTTAAGTGACTTGCCCAGGGTCACACAGCTAGTGTCAAGTGTCTGAAGCTGTATTTGAACTCTGTACTTTCTTTTTAAAGAAAGTCAAAGAACTCAGTTAAAGAGTTCTTTGGGTTAGGACATTTGATTTCTGGCTGCATCACCTGGAGTGAGTCACTTGAACCTGAGCCTGAGCCCTCTGCCTATGAGATGATAATACCTTTTCCATGCACCATTGGTATCATGGTGAGGATCAAGTGAAATAATCTATCTGAAAGCACTTTGAAAATTGTCAAGTGCTTTATAGATACAGGGCATAGTCCTCCCTGTTGTTACCATGTGCACTGACATGCACCTAAGATAGGGAAGCATATGCACATGCATGCACATGGATGTGTGTCCACCAGTGCTCTGAGAAAGTTACCAACACAAGGTTGTCTTGGCTCTGACTAGCATTTGGACCATTCATCCTGGCTTCAGATGTGTCCTGGGATTTCCTCTTCTGACACCGTTTCTGCAACGCCTGCTTGGCTTTCTTCATCTCTGTTTCCATGTGCTTTGTGAATATCTTAGAGATTTCATGGGTTTTCTGTTCCTCATTCAAATCCCAGACATCTTCCAAGGTCAAGGAATGTTTATAGCCTTTCCAAATGATACTGTAAAAAGAAGGTTCACAGGATTATTGGGTTAGAACCAGAAGGGACTTTCTGGTCTTCTTCTCCACTAGATCCTTCCTCTCTCACGTCTCTCACCTTTTGAAAAAACAAGGAAACAAACCAACAAACACACCTCTTTTCCTTCACTCTGTTGACTCTTCCATTCTCCTATTTCCCTAATTTATTTCCTGACTCATTTTTCCAAATGGCTCACATTACTGCAGTCACTTCCTTACCACCCACTCATCATCTTATTATCTTGTTCCCCATCCCAACATTCTACTGAAAATGGCTCAAGAGTCACCAGCAACCAATAAATCACCACAACTAAGCCCTCACCCTCCTTCTTGTGCTCTCTGCAGCATTTATAGTTATTGACTCTTTCTTCTGTTGTTTCCTTGTTTAAAAAATACATTTTCATTGACCATTCCCTTTGTTCTTTAAATTCTTTCTTGTTTCTTTCTCCACAGCATCTTTCTCATCCAAGCCATTCAACAAATATTCATTAAGGTCCTTTAAAAGGCAACCCAAGAGATTTTTTAAAATGAAAAAACTATGATCTCTGCCCTGTTTTTGGCTGGGCTTTTCATAGAAGGCTTCACAGAGATGGCCCATATGGACAGATAGAATCATGATAGCCAGAGGTGTGTAATCAAGTAGGGGAAAAGGCATTCTAGCTGGAGTAGATAGCCTGGCTAAAGCAAAGGAAGCAGAAAAGTGTAAAAAAAGTTCAGAAAATAAAGAGTGGAAGAGTATGGATAGGAAGTAGCAGGAAGTAAAACTGGAAAGATTGGGTGAGATTATGAAAGGCATTTCATGGCAAAATAAGAATTCTGTCTTGAGACAGGGGCTCACTACCTTTGTTCTCATCCCCCCTGCTCACCAGAAGTGTTGAAATGGCTCCCTAACTGGTCTCTGAGCCTCATATCTCTCCAACCCATTTTCCAAATAGCTGTCAAAGTGATTTTTCCCTAAGTGCAGATCTGACCATGTCACCCTCCTACTCAGCAAACTCCAATGGCTCCCTATTGCCTCTAGGATCAAATATGAATTTCTTTATTTGGGCTTTAATGCCTTTCCCAACTTGGCTTCAACCCATCTTTCTAGTTTCATTCTATATCACTGTATGGTCCAGGCAAATTGGCCTTCTCTGTTCCTCACACACAATACTCCATCTCCAGTCGTGGTGCCCTTGCATTGAGAAGCATTCATGCTGGGAATGTCCTTCTTCCCCACTTTTAGCTCAAAGAATTCCTCCTTTCCTTAAAGACATAGCTTAGGCGCCACCTTTTACACAAAAACTTTCCTGGGTTAGTGCCTTCCCTCCTTAATTATCTTATATTTAATGACCCTGTATTTACTTTCATTATTTATTCTATAAATTTTTATGTATGGATATTTTTATATATGTACCTATTGTCCCTTTTAGTCAAATATAAAGTCATTGAGAGAAGGGACTAGTTCTCTTCTGTCCCTGCATCACCAGCATCTAGCACAGTACCCCGAACATAGTGGGCCCTTAATAAATGCTTGCTGATTGATTACCCCTTTCTGCTGGCTTCCCTGACAGTAAGTACCCTACCCTGCTTCTCTGCCTGCTCTTTCTCTGTTCCCTTGGCTGAACCATATTCAATTTGTGGCATTTGAAATGGTCATTCCTTGTCCAGCTCTTTCTGGACTCCCTTCCTCCCACAGAATCTCACTCATTCTCATGGTTCCAATCATCATATTGATTTGTGTGACACTCTATTTAAGAGGTAATGTTTCTGGGTCAGGGAGGTGGTTTCAAATAGTGCTTCAGGTACATAGCTGTGTAATCCTAGGCAGGTCAGTCTCAGTTTCCCCATATGTAAAATAGGAGTTATAGTAACTAGAGGACTTTGGAGAGCTTAAAAAGCTGTATAAATGTCAGTTGTCTTTTTTTTTTTAATCTGGCAACTGGCCTTAAAGTCTTAGAGAATTGTCTGGGGCACCAAGAAGTGAATTGGGAGGGTAGGGAGAGTCACACCACCAATAGAATGTCCAAGACAGGTAGGCCTTCTAACCACTGTATCTTACTGCCTCTCATTATTATAAATCAATACCCTTTCCTCAATTTCTCTAATCCTTGCCTTTCCAACTGTTTATGGGACATCTCATTCTGGATGGTCCAACTGGTATTTCAAACTCACTATGTCTTTAACCTAATCTACTATTTCTTCTCCCTCTCCCCTCTCCTCTTCAGACAAACTCATCCTTCTGACTTCCTTCTTTCTGTTATCAGGTCCACCATTCTTTCAGCAATTCAGATTCTAAGTCCTGATCAATCCTTCCCTCTTTCTTGTATGCCCACCTCCAATTGATTCCTGTTCATTTGTTCTCTACAATCCTCTTTACACCTGGACCTCCATCGCCATTTCCACCACCACCATCACTGATGTTCAGGCCTTCTTAGCTCCTACCTGCTCATACAGCAAATTTTCTCTAGCCGTCTATTCTACGGCTTTTCTGTAGCAATGGCCTCCTAACTGGCCTTCTTGCCTAGAGGTTCCCTCAGCTTCTAATCCTCCCTGCATAGCAAAATGCCATCCAGCTAATCTTCCCAGAGTATTGTGTGGATTGTGTTACCTTCTCTGTTCAGTGAGTCCCCTCCATGGGCTTCTTAACTTGGTATTCAAGGACCTCCACAATCCGGCTCAGCCCTTCCAGTTTTATCTCCCAGCCTCCCCTATTCATGCCATCCAACTCATTATGTGATGACCAGGCTTTTTATCCCTTTTTGCTTCAGTATCCTCAGTCATGGTTTTGCCTCTAGCCAGAATGATTCTTCCCCACAAGCTTGATAAGAGTAGCCAGAATTTAAATATTCACTGGATGGCTTACAAAGCTTTGCATGTGTTATCTCATTTGATTCTCCTGCAGTGGCTGCTATTATTGACCCCATTTTATAGATGAGGAAACTGACTTGCCAGTATCTGAGGCAGGAATCCAACACAGGTCTGCCAGACTCTAAGTCCAGTGCCTTATCCACACTAAAAAAAGTCTATCCATCAAATCCGACCTCAGAAACTTGCCACTTACTAGCTGTGTGACCCTGGGCAAGTCACTTGACCCTCATTGCCCCACCAAAAAAAAAAAAAAAAAAGAAGGGTGTACACAATTCAGGGCAGCTAGATGGTGCAGTGGATAGAGCACCGGCCCTGGAGTCAGGAGTACCTGAGTTCAAATCCGGCTTCAGACACTTAATACTTACTAGCTGCGTGACCCTGGGCAAGTCACTTAACCCCAATTGCCTCACTAAAAACAAACAAACAAACAAAAAAGCCAAAAACTTTAAAAAAAAGTCTATCCAACCATCAAGACTACCTCTATGAAGTCTTCTAGGAAAAGCCCAACTGAAAATGATCTCTCCCTTTTAAGAAGTATGGAAGGACATTGTTTATACAACTGAACAATGTCTAGTATTAGACTGTAAGCTCTCTAGGACAGAGATCTTTTTTAAAAATCTTTTTTTCTTTTGATCTCCCAGGATGCCTAGTGCAGGGCCTTGCTTAATAGATATATGTTGAAATTAGCCATGGTGTATTTTGTGGGAAACTTCCAAGGAACCTGAATAGATTTGTCTTAGGAGAGGGAAGCTTACTCAGCTGGTGCTGTTTTTCAGTCATGTCTGACTCTTTCTGACCCCATTTGGGGTTCTCTTGGTGAAGACACTAGAGTGGTTGGCCATTTCCTTCTCCAGCCCATTCTACAGATGAGGAAACTGAGGCAGACAGGGTTAAGTGACTTGCCCAGGGTATCAAAGTTAGTAAGTGTCTGAGGTCAGATTTGAACTCAGGTCTTCCTAACTCGAAACCTGGTGCTTTATCCATTACACCATCTAGCTACTCTTTGGGCAATAACTATCTGAAGGTCATCTCTAGTCCTGTTCCTATACTCACTCAGAACCTCTTCTAGCTGCAACAAGTTGACACTAATTCACAAATTCATTTGTATTCTTGGACTTTTAGAAATTATAGCCAGAAATGTTCATCTCCCTTTTCTGCTCCCTGTCATTACCTAATCCCTAGGAAACAATCCTTCAGTCATTCATCTGATTAGCAGCTAGCAGTGAACTAAACTAGATAACTCTTAAGACTTGATTTACTCTGTTTGAAATATGGAAGTCAAAAAAGACTCCTAAACCCAAGAAAATGAATCTATAATAGTGGATTAAAGAAAGATTGGTAATAGTCCATGCTTACTTTGTGACCAAAACAGAAGGGAATCGGAGACTGGCTTCACACCCACTCTTATGTAACTTTCCATGTCCTCTAGAAAGAATGAGTAGGAAGGGGAAGAAACATTGCTGAAGGACCAACCCATACCCAAGTTATGTCCTACCTGTCAAACCAAGTAAAGGTAAGGGAACTGAGAAATGAGGCAGTGGCTGATGGATTCTGCAAGACACACAGAAAAGAAAAATCAGACATAGATACAACAAGAAATTCTGATATCATTCTCCCACAGGTCAGACATTTCCCCAAGTTTAATCTGTTGCCCTGAAATCTGCCAATCAAAAGAGTTTGTTGACAATGGTTGAAGTTCTCAATGGTACATGATTTATCAGGAATTTCCTATAAAATAATTGACTTATATAAATATCCCAGGCTGGAGACTTGGAGATCCTTCTAAAATCCAACAAGTCAATGCTACAGCAGTCCCCTGTTTCTAATGTCCTAGAAAGGGTCTCTGCCACTCTATCCTGGGATTCCAGGATCTATATGTGAGAATGCTGAGGTTGTCATCTCTCAAAAGACTAAAAGAATATAAGCTTTTGAGGGCAGGGACTGCTTCACTTTTGGTTTTGTACCCCTGGAACCTAGCATCCTCCCTAAGATATTCATCAAATTAGTAAATGTACACTAATTGAATGGCTGACTGACTATCCCATGACATAGTGGATAGGGAGCCAAAGTTTCAAAACCTCACATTTGATGATGCTTTGGTTTCTGGAGTTGTCTCTGAAATGGATGAAATTATCAGCATAAGGACCTGAATACCATAGGAGATGAAGTACAGGCAGAATCCAGCAAGATTGGAATTGTTTCCCTAAGGAGAAAAAAAAAGTCAAAGAAAAAGGGGTTTCATAGCTTTTGCCTCCAAGATGATTCTAGACCAAATGTTCTTAATCTGGGGGGCATGAGCTTATTGTTGTTTTTTCGTGGGGTTTTTCATGTGTTTTTTTTGTGAGGCAATTGGGGTTAAGTGACTTGCCCAGGGTCACACAGCTAGTAAGTGTCAAGGGTCTGAGGCCAGATTAGAACTCAGGTCCTCCTGAATCCAGGGCCAATACTCTATCCACTGTGACACCTAACTGCCCCTCCTTATTGTTGTTTTTAATTATTTTGATAACTACATTTTAATGTGATTGGTTTCCTATAATCTGATACATTTTGCTTTATGCACTTTTAAGCATTTTCTGAGGACGGGTCCATAGACTTCAAGGACTGCCAAAGTGGACCATGACACACAAAAAAGCTAAGAACCCCTGTTCTAGACTGACCAGATCTTTTCCCATGATTAGAACTAATAAATAATCAAGTCTTATAATCGCAACTCTTTTCTCACTCGTCTTTTCCTCTCTCCCTTCTCTAACCTTTAAGAGGATCCGGATTAGAGTCTGGAACTGGAAAACTCCACAGACCATAGAGAAAACCCAGAATATACACAGTATCCAAGAGTCCTTCTTCACGCACCATCTCCTGAAGTGATGGGTCACCAAAACCAGGATCTAGAGAGGAGCCCATGCCTTTGTGAGAACATTGTTCACTAACAGAATGACTGGGATCAATGATGGAGATGGGGAAAGACAGATCAAGGAAAAGGTTTATCTCTACTTTCTCCTGTCAAGTGCCCTTCTTCCCCATCCCCAGGCCCTAGGAAACAACCCTCTAGTCACCCATCTGGTTATCAGCTAGCAGTGGATGAAAATTAATAACATGTAAGATGTGATATCCCCTTCATTTGAATGGGGAATTGTGGTAGTGCGGGACAAAAGCTTCTAAACCCAACCAAAATATATCTCTAATGGTGGGATTAGAGAAGATTAAAGACAGAAAGATGTTAGAGCTCTGTGCCCAATCTTTCCTATTAATATCAAACAAAGCAAGTGGAAGAATCAGAGAAGCTAGCTGCCTCATCTTCTTCCACCTACTTTTGTTCCTAGATGCTCTGGAGATAAAAGGAATTCAACTATGGTGGTTTCTCCACAATCCCTTTGGGAAGGTTTATATGAACAATGCTAGACAGTCTTTGGCTACTCTGATCAGATTTAGTTTTGGGTGATTATTTATGTATTCCTATCAGGTGAATTTCTCTCTCTGCTTAAATCAAGAGACTCATGTCCATCCTCAGTACTTAGATAGGAAGATAGAAGAAAAAGCATTTCACATTCCCAGGAAGCAGTGTGCTGCCACAGAAAGACTGATGAACTTGGGGGGAAGGAGACCTAGGTCCCCATCCTGGCTTTGCCACTAACTATAATCTGGAGTCAATACTACTCTGAGCATCAGTTTCCCATCTGTCCACTGGAGAGGACATTCTGCCTAAGCTTGGTTTTGCACCTTATCGCAAATATTATGTGTTCCAGTTATCTGTGTTGGATCATCATCCTGTACTGGGGCAGGGGACATTTCTTTTCTAAACTTTGTATTGGCCTTGGAACCTAGAACAGTTATGTACTTACAAATGTTTGTTGAATTGTATAAAATAGGAGGTTGAGTAGATGTTTCTTAAGGTGCTTCTCAATTTACATTATTTAATTCTATATCCAAGTCCTTAGAGCTGCCATTTTACTTAGGGAGATGACTTCACAATTGATGCCTACCAGAAAGCTCAAAACCTAAAATCCTCTGTTCTCCAGTTTTACCCTTTTATAACCTACTTCCTCTTATCTAGACCAGTAGCTCTCTTAGAAGCAACATTCAAGTCAGAGGGAAGTGGTGGAAAGTCCACTGGACTGGGTATAAGAGTCCTGAGTTTCTAATCCCAGCTCTGCCAGTAACTTGCTACTCTTATATTCTCAGTTTGCCTCTGTTCCCTCATCCAGAAAATGAAGAAACTGGACTCAAGTATCTCTAAGGTCCTTCTGGATCTAAAATATTTTGATGCACTGACTCTTGTATCTGGATTGTTCTCCTTTCATCCAAGAGCATGAATTTCAGACTCAGAGGTTTTAAGATGCTTCTTACCCAGGTGACTATGTAGAGACATGGATTAGTGTATGACAGCTGGAAGAGTGGTCTGACCTGAGCTCTCAACAAGGCTTAAGGCAAGTTCTATGACTGATGTAATGAGTAGTAACACAACAAGCACCTGGAAAGAGAAAAAACCCTATTGTTAGTAAGAGATCACTCTCTAGACTCTACAGAAAGAGTAAAGCCAGTGAACTGGACTACATCGGGTGGCTTATGAGCCGGTGTCTGTGAACTTTAAAAATGAAATGATACCATTATTTCAATATAGTCAGTTTCCTTTGTCACTCTATTAATTTTATTTTATGCATATTAAGTTTACACTGTACATATTTTATGCATTTTAAATGTCTTTTAAAATTTATAAACAATATTCAGAGAAGAGGTCCATTAGGCTTCACCATACTGCTGAAGGGGCCATCCTGCCAAAAAATTTAAGAACCCCTGGCCTAAGACTAAGGATTTTTTTTTTTTTTGCAGGGCACACAGCTAGTAAGTGTCAAGTGTCTGAGGCTGGATTTGAACTGAGGCTACTCCTGAATCCAGGGCCGGTGCTTTATCCCACTGTGCCATCTAGCTGCCCCGACTAAGGATTTTAGGTTCCTTAAAATCTCACTTTAAACCTTTGACCTTTTGACTTTCTATGGAACCAACCATCTTAATACAAAGGATTTACAAATGATATATATGGTTCCAACAGGATATTTAATAAGATAACTATTATAAGAATTTGAAAAAGGTCAAAGTGTTAGAGTTCCAATGTCATTCCCAATTCTAGACCCTGGACTGAAGGCAGTCCCAGAGAGCAGAGAGGGGTGAGACCCTAGAGAATGACCAAGAGGACCATAAGTGAAATGTTTATACCATGATCCACAGACTTAGGTAGTGGACATGTAACTGATACATTTTCTGGGGCTCCTTCATTTCTTCCATTAGACATATTTCTTTATAATAAATAGCCAGACCTTGAAGAAAATCAATATTTAAAAGAAGAAAGACAAGAAGAATCATTAAAGTGTGACTGAATAGGAGAGCAAATTATCAGGAAAGGAGAGAAGAGAGAAAGAGAGAGATAGACAGAGAAGAGACAACAGAGAGAGAGAAAGCCACAGAGAGAGAAGGAAATAGAGGGAAAGGAAGAAAAAGGAGAAGGGATGGGGGAGCTAGCTGATGCAGTGTAAAGAGCACAGGCCCTGGAGTCAGGAGGACCTGAGTTCAAATCCAACCTCAGACACTTGACACTTACTAGCTGTGTGACCCTGGGCAAGTCACTTAACCCCAACTGCCTCACCAAAAAACAAAACAAAGCAAAAAAGATTCCCCATGTCATCAGTGCTACCTTCCTCTTCAAACTATTTTGCATTTACTTATCTGTATACGTGGTGTATCCTTCCAGTAGTTTCATCAAACGAAGGGATCATAGATTTAGAGCTGGAGGTAATCCCAGAAGTCATTTATTATTCAATCCTTTCATTTTACAGATAAGGAAACTGAGGTCCAGGACGTGACTTGCTCATGGTCATACAAGTAGTAAGCAGCAGAACTAGGATTCAATGCCAGCTTTTCTGAAATCTCTGAGCCAGGCTGCCTCTTCTTAAGGGCAAGTGCCCTTTTAGAGGCTTTTGTCTTTATATTTCCAGTCCCTAGCACCATGCCTTGCATGGAATAAGGGTTTAACAAATGTTTTGGAATTGAGTTAATGATGCCAAGTTTTAGAGGAAGATGTGAGGAATTTAGACAAAATAGAGGAATGTGGTTGACAGAGATTAGTAAGATTAAATATAAATTCTGGTTCTTGGGTTCCAAAAGTCTACTGCTTCTGTTACTCAAGATCCCATATCTTCTGTGAGGAAATATTCCTTCCCCAGGTATCAATATTTAATAAGGGAAAGAAAGGAATCTTGCTGTTCATGTTCAGTCATGTCCTAATTAGTGGAATTTGTTTTTATCACTGTTTTCTCCTGAGGTTAGAATGATCAGGTCCCAGTTCTACTGCTTGACAACAGATAAGCATTGACCTGAAAACATTATGCCTTCCTCAGGGACAAATTTTGACACAGGATAATATCTTCTGAGGCCCCCAGGACAAGACAAGAAATGTGTTGGGAAAGATCTAATGAAAATACTGGGGGAGAAGGTGTAAAAAAAGCCACTGAGGCTCTGGATAATGACTCTAGCCTACTGAACCCATAGCTGTCATAGATGGCTCCTTGGTATAATAGGGATAGATAGTATGGTACAAAGGAAAGAGTGATGAATTTGGTGTCAGAGGACCAAGAATGGGCTTAATCATAGCCATAGCACATTGTACCTGGATTCTGTTCATTTGACCTTATCTGTGTGTTATGCCTCATAACTAAAGAGTCACCAGTCTCCTTTCTTCAGGGAAAGGTTTTCTAGTCACTACCTCTTAGTAAGTAGGAGTCAGTATAGCTAGTAAGTGACCTTGGAGTCATAAAGAAGCACAAATACCTTTGAGACCAGCAGAGATCCCCTCACAAAGTCAATACAATGCCCAGCAGAGACCAGAAATGTGATGTCCAGCAAAGAACAACAAGATAAACACTAGAAAACATTAGAAGCTCTAGAGCACAATAGTTAGAAATTGCCCCTTCCTGTGCAACTTACCCTACCCATGTATGGGCTCTGGGCCCATAATTTCCTAATATGTGCATCTTCACACAAGTCCTCAGGCCATATTTATTTCTTATGAAAGTACACTCTGAGTATAGTCCCTCATCACATATGTTCTGTCTGTGTGATCTCTTTTACTAGTTGGGCGGGGGGGGGGGTAACCACAGAAGAGTGTACTTGATGTGGCATGAGAGGATTGTTTTTAGTTATTTTATTCACTATGCTATTTGACTAAATACATTTTATTTTGAAATAAAATATCCTCTGGATGGCTGGAAAAAAGTAAAAGTAAGGTTTCATTAGCTATGGTTTTAAATAGGTACTTACCCACAAAGTGCCTCAAACCTAAGATAGTTCCAGGGGATAAATATTTTAAAGAATCAAGTTTCAAAAATCATTTGCAAAAAATTAAATTGTTTGGAAGTCTTGGCTGCTTGGAAATATTACTTAGAATCTTGTTAGGCATTGCATTTTGTGGGGATATTTCTTTTATCAATAGCATTCTGTCTAACCTTCAATAGAGCGGGCAATTGGCTCTCTACCCTGTCTCTCTCCAATATTTATACCTTTGGTCATTTAAACCTCAACTATCATTTCAATATTCCCCCACACTCTGGGACTAGTTCTTTTTTCATCTATCAAAGTACCATACACATCAGTTTCCTTCTAGCAAAGGTTAAAATCAACATCAAATTAGAAGGCTAGAGATGAGAAGAGGGCTTCATGCAATTACAACATCTTTTACCTGACCTACTTGAAAAAGCCATAGACTTTGAATAGGGAGAAAGAGATAAAAGGAAAGACAATGATTCTGATTATAATAATTTTTAAAATAGTTTAAATAAGATAAAGTTATTGTAAAAGTAAGGAAGACAAAAGAACATAAAGACAGGCCAGACATTAAACATGTGATTTTTTTTTTCACCACACAGAGAGACATGGTAGCAAGGGAAAACACTAGTTCAGAATACAAACTCTTTTTGCAAAATCTTACCAAGGATGGTGGCTAATAATTACTAGCAGTAGTATTACTTCATAAAACAATAAAAAAAATGAAGAGGAAAAGCTTGCCTTGAGATTCAGAACATCCCGAGTACTTGCAGATAAAACTGAAGGACAAACAGACCAAAAAAAAACCCAAAAAACAACCCTCACACACACACACACACACACACACATACACACACACAAGAAAAAGAAAACAAGAAATAGATTTGCCGGTTATTTCTATAGCTATTTTCATTATCATCAATGATCATGCAACTGTCAGATGTAGATTTTAACCCTTTAGTAAAAAAATTACTTTTTGAGGAAGTAGAAATGTCACTTAAAAAATGATTTTAGGTAAAACCACTGTTGTTCTTGCTTAGTCATGTTCAAGTCTAGTGATCCCATGGACTTCGTCCATGTGACTTTCTTGGCAAAGATACTAGAGTGATTTGTCTTTGCCAGTGCATCTCTATTTTACAGATGAGGAACTAAATCAAATAGGGGTCACATGGCTAGTAAATGTCTGAGGTCAGATTTGAACTCAGATCTTCCTGACCCCATGCCCAGTGCTCCATCCATTGTGACACCTAGCTGCCTGAGGAAAAGCTACTAGACCTAATCAAACGCACACAAAAATCCATGTGTAAAGCATCATCATTCTGAAGGCAATTAGAAATATCTGGTTTAAGGCAATTTTAAAGTAATTCCAAAGAAGGGATGATTCAAAAAGAATGAACAGTATTGCCCCATCCTTCCTCCAAAAAATGATAGCTACAGAAGGAAGAGTTCCCGAATTTCGAGGCAGAGGACCTGTGTTTGAATCTTGGCTCTGCTGCTTATGACTTATGTCACCTTGGGTAAGTCACATTACTTTGCTGGGCCTCAATGTTCTCATCTGTAAAAATGACCCCTCTGAAGATCCTTCTATTTCTTAATTTATGAAAGCCAGCAATACCTAACTCATATGTTTGTTTTTTCATCACTATAAAATATTTGTGATTTATGCACACATAGCATCCATATCCTTGATAAAAACAGAGAAAATTGGAGCCTTGGAGTCTTTCCTCCAAGAAGGTGCTGCCTATGTGTAGGTTGAAGGGTGTTTATATATATGTATGTGTGTGTGTGTGTGCTAAATTCACGCAAAATTCTTTGATAGATGCAGGCACAGGGAGACCTTTGTTCAAGTGTTTTTCTTATCATCATTATCAAGGGAAGCATAAAATGGGGAGAGGTGTATGTGTCAAAGGTTTTTGCTGCTGATGTAAAGAAAGTGCTGCCCAGAGTCCACATGGTAAGATTCCTCATGGATAAGAAGGTCTTCTAAATGTTCCTCTCTGCAGAAGACATTTCCCTGAATGAATCAAGGCTATAGTAGCCCCCAGTGGGATCGCTGGTCAGTCAGATAGATGGACATAACATTATGTAGAAATGAATACTGGGTAATGTGTATAACCTAGATCGAGATTTACTGTTGTACAAGCAACTCACTGAGTTAATACATCAATATTTTTCAAGTGATATAAAGTGGCCACAAATCATAGAATGCCACAGTCTTTGAAGAATCAAAACTATGGGAAACTTTTGGCCAAGATGGTCATAAGCCTGGTTTCCCTGAAAAACTCTCTAACCAAGAATTTTTAAAGGGCCCAGATGAAACGATGATCACCAAAATCAGAGGGAAATAGCAGTAAGCTCTTCACTCCACTTCCACACTGAACATGTTTTTTGACACCATGGTTGATGGAATACCAGGGGTGTCCAAAGCTAGCTCAATTTCTGGCAAATGGCACTTAAAGCCCACAAGATGTTGGCCCTGGCCTATTAGAGTCATAGCAAGTGACTAAGCTGGATCTCCTTGGGTGACTGCCTAAGGAAACAAAGAGGGAGTAGAGTCACCAGGGAAATATGCACTGTAGTGCAGTGGATAGAGCACTGGGCTCAAGAAGACTCATCTTCCTGAGTTCAAATCTGGTCTCAGGCACTTACTAGCTGTGTGACCCTGGGTAAGTCACTTAATCCTGTCTGCTTCAGTTTCTTCTTTTATAAAATGAGCTGGAGAAGGAAATGGCAGACCATCCAGTATCTTTGTCAAGAAAACCCCAAATAGAGCCACAAAGAGTCGGACAACAAAAACCTTTAAAGTGCTTTGCAAATGTTAGCTATTAGTATAATCTACCACAAGTATAAGTAGAGCACAACAGACACAAGGACACCAAAAGTGCATGAAAAAATAAATCAAGAGGCTTTTAAAAACTGAAATTAGAGCTCTTGAGGAAAAAATTGGAAGGAAAATAAGTAGCTTAGAACAGAAGGTGGGAAATATGACTCAAGTGGTAGACTCCCTGAAAAATAAATTAATCGAACAACTCAATGATTCAATGAGACAATGACAACTACTGAAATAAAACAAATGACCTGGGGGCAGCTAGGTGGTACAGTGGATAGAGCACTGGCCCTGGAGTCAGGAGTACCTGAGTTCAAATCTGGCTTCAGACACTTAACACTTACTAGCTGTGTGACCCTGGGGGCAAGTCACTTAACCTCAATTGCCTCACTAAAAAACAAACAACCCCCCCCCAAAAAAAAACAAATGACCTGAAAAATGGGTTAAAAGAGAAATAATTTAAGAATTTTCCAACTCCCTGAAAACACACACACAATACATACATGCACACACACACATACACACACACCTTGAATACAGTATTTAAAGAATTTTAAAAAGAAAACTTCCCAGAACCAGAAGGCAAAATGAAAATAGAAAGATTTCACTTGTCAGTTCCTGAAAATACATCCTCCCCCAAGTCAACATTTTGATTGCCCCAAAGACTAGTAGAGAGATGGGTATAAGTAACTGCAACATATTACCTATGTTAATGTGCATGCAAGAAGTAGCAAAAAAAGACACCTGTTATCAAGGAAATGTATAATTGGAAACAGAGATGAGTCCATAATGGAGTAAAATCAAAAGATAATACATGAACAGTTCAGGAGCTGCAATGGAATCCAGGAAATGTTCAAATACTGAGAGGAAAGCATCCATTATATTGAGTAGATCCTTTATATAAGATTTACAGGAGGACATGGACAAGAGTCATATGGGATGAGAAAATATAGATGGACTGTCCTCTGAAATGATGGAATGGGTATTCACACTGAAGTGATTGGGAAGCCATCAAAATATCAAAGAGAGTAGTAATAATGATTATAACAAGAAGCATATAAGAACATACCAAAAACTCATTCTTATACTGTTCCCTGGCCCATGTGGCCAGGAGAATTCCATAGTATAGACAGCAACTCCTACAGAATGATTGGGTTTGGCATGGCAGAGTATAATAGTAAAGTTTCTGGTAGTGAGGGGGACAAAACACTGAGGCAAAAAGGTCGAGTATCTCTAGGTAAAGTCCAAACAGGAGTCAGAGGGAGGTGGCCTGTCATCTGTACATCTATAAACGTCTATCATTTATATTTGTGAGATGATGGTGTTAGAGTAAGTAACCTTAAAGGTCCCCACCAGCTCTGAATCAATGATCCAGATATAGAGGTCAAAAATTAGGAAATGCAAAGGGCAAAATAGGGGGGAATGTGAGGCTGCCATTTCCTGCTGGATTCTCATCAGGCAGGAGTCCAAAGAAAGAATTATACAAACAATTTTGATCTCATGCAACAAAGAGATATTTCTAATTCTAATGCACTCGGTGCCAGGACTCTGTTAATAATCTTTTGAGCCCTGGTCTTTGAAGCATACCCTGCTACTATTCCTTTTCTGCCACACAGTACAGTCAAACGAGCATTTCAACCTAGCTATAAATCCCGGACTGTGAAAGCTTGCACTTCCTACCAAGTAACTCTCTGTCTAGTCTTTATTCCTTCAAGTCTAAATTGGGATGGTTGGATGAGATGATCTCTAAACATATGCTCTTATTAGTGAGCTTCAGCTATGGACAGCTTCCCACAGTAGCACTATGGGAAATGTTATTGCTGAATCAATGGATGCCATTGGAAGGATCAAGTATCTAGGGTTGGAAAGGGTGCCAGAAGCCATCTAAAACAAATCCCTCTTTTTTTCAGACCAGAATACTCAGGTCCAGAGAAGTTGAGGGATTTGTCTCAGGTCCCACTGCTTCTGGCTGTCAGAACTATCAGGATTCTCTTATTCCAGAGTCCCTGCTTGTTGCATTGAAAGTCCAGATGTATCTGTGCTCAGCATAGAAAGGACTGATGGGAGACCAGATGAATTGTGGTCAGGATTCCAGGCCATAGGTGAACCACCACACTCACTGCCTGGACAATAGAAAAAGAGCCAATGGCTCTATTAGTTTCTATGTTCTAGATCTTCTAAGTTCTAGATTTTCAGCTATACTTGATACCATACACAAAGAGGTTCCCCCAGGGTTTTATGGCTTTTTGCCTTCTGTAGATGCTTTATGCCACTTCCATTTCCCCTAGAGAGTGAGCTATCTCAGGCAACATATTATGGGGGATAAGGACAGGAAATAAAAAAGCACAAAGTGATATGCAGAGTTCACATAGGTAGAAAGGGTAATGGACAGGGACCTGGAGTCAGGAGACCTGAGTTTGAACCAACCTAAGACACTTACTGGCTATGTAATCATAGGCAAAATGATTCATTTCTCAGAGCCTTGGTTTCTTCACCTCTGACAAGAATACTTATTCCACAGAACTGTTATTTAAGTCTTAACCATACTATTTCTTTTGTTTTGGGTGCTGTTTTTTTTTCTATTTTGAGGTTTTGCATCACTGCTCTGATTTTTTCTCTTGTAACAGGATTAATGCAGAAATAGGATTAATGTTATTATGTGTATATATACATATGTGTGTGTGTATATATCTATCTATATGTATATGTATATGATATATAGATATAACCTATATCAGATTACCTGCTGTCTAGGGGAGGGAGGGAGAAAAATCTGAAATTGTAAAGCTTGTATAAACAAAAATTGAGAACTATCTTTACATGTAACGGAAAAATAAAATACCTTATATGTAAAAAAAATATATATATCATTAGGAGCAGCTAGGTGGCACAGTGGATAAAGTACTGGTTCTGGAGTCAGGAGGACCTGAATTCAAATCCATTCTCAGACACTTGACACTGACTAGCTGCGTGAGCCTGGGCAAGTCACTTAACCCTGACTGCCTCACCAAAAAAAAAATCATTGGAATATGGATTTAAAAACTAAATAAGTATCCAACATTAAATACTATTTAATTTTTATTATTAAATACTGAAGCCTCTAACTAACATTTAATTATTTATTTAATGTCAAGTATTTGATTATTAAATCAGCTATGTGGTTAATTTTTTCTCTTTCAACAAACATTTATTTTATTTTCCATTTAAATGTAAGGGTAGTTTTCAACATTCATTTTCACAAGATTTAGAGTTCTAAATTTTTCTCCCTCCCTTTCCTCCCCCCTCCACAAGATCACAATCAGGTTATATATGTACAATCCACAAGTGTTCTTTTTATCAGTTCTTTCTATAGGGGTGCATAGTAAGCTTCCTCATTAGTTCCTTGGAATTGTCTTGGATCATTGTGCTGCTGAGAGTAGTTAAGTCATTCACAATTACTCATTGAGCAATACTACTGTCACTACGCACAATGTCCTTTCAGCTCTGCTCACTTCACTATACATCGATGATCATTAGTCTTTCAAGGTTTTTGGGGGATCATCCTGTTTGTCATTTCCTGTAGCACAAGTCCATTCCACTACAATCATATAACACAGCTTTTTCCATCATTCCTCAATTGATGGACATTCCCTTGATTTTCAATTCTTAGCCTCCACCAAGAGTTGCTATAAATATTTTTTTGTACAATTTTTCCTCCTTTTCTCTCTTTTTTTTTTGTTGTTGTTGTTTTGTTTTTGTTTTTGCAGGGCAATGGGGTCACACACCTAGTAAGTGTCAAGTGTCTGAGGCCGGATTTGAACTCAGGTCCTCCTGAATCCAGGGCCGGTGCTTTATCCATTATGCCACCTAGCCGCCCCCCCCTTTTCTCTTTTTCATGATTACTATTGTTAACTGTTTCCCTTCCATCCTATTCCCTTCCCCATGATATTTATTCTATTATCCATCTTCTTTCATCCTATCACTCTTCAAAAGGGATTTGCTTCTGTCTGTCCCCTCCCCCACTCTGCCCTTCCTTCTTTTGCCCCTCTCTCTTTATCCCCTTCCCCTCCTATTTTCCTGCAGGGTTAGAGAGATTACTCTACCCAATTGAGTGTGAACATTATTCCCTCCTTGAGCCAATTCTAATGAGATTGAGGTCTTTGAGCCAATTTTGATGAGTGTTAGGCTCATTTACTGCCCAGATAAAATAGATTACTCCACCCAGTTGGGTGTGTCTATTAGTCCCTCCTTGAGGCAGCTCTGATGAGTTTAAGATCTTTGAGCCTTTTCTGATGAGTGTAAAATTCATTTACTGCCCTGCTCCTCTCCCATCTCTTCCCCCACTCCATAAGCCTTTTCCTGTTACTTTCATGTAGGATTTCGCTTCTGCCCTTCCCCCTCCCCCAATGAATTCCCTTCACCCCTCAATTTAACCCTAAAGATGTTATCATCTAGCTAAGTGACACAGTGGACAAATCATTACCCCTGGACCCAGGGGGATCCCAGCCAAAACCTGGCCTCAGACACAAGACGGTCGTCCACTGTATGACCCCAGGTATGTTCCCCAGCTCCAATTTTTTTTTTATGGTTCTCTAGGGTCTTGTATTTGAAAGTCAAATTTGTGGGGCAGCTAGGTGGCACAGTGGGTAAAGCACCGGCCCTGGATTCAGGAGTACCTGAGTTCAAATCCGACCTCAGACACTTAATACTTACTAGCTTTGTGACCCTGGGCAAGTCACTTAACCCCCATTGCCCCGCAAAAAAAAAAAAAAAAAGAAAGAAAAGAAAGTCAAATTTGCCATTCAGTTCAGGTCTTTTCATCATAAATATCTGAAAGTCTTCTTTTTCATTAAAGTCCCATTTTTTCCACTGAAAGATAATGCTGAGTTTTGCTGGGTAGGTGATTCTTGGTTGTAATCCCATTTCCTTTGCCCTTTGGAATATCATATTCCATACCCTCCAGTCCTTTAATGTAGAATCTGCTAGATCTTGTGCTATCCTGACTGGGGCTCCACAGTACTTGAATTCTTTCTTTTTGGCAGCTTGCAATATTTTCTCCTTGACCTGAGAGCTCTGGAATTTGGCTATAATATTCCTAGGAGTTTTCTTTTTGGGATCTTTCTGGAGGTGATTGGTGGATTCTTTCAATTTCTCTTTTAGCTTCTTCTTCTAGAATTTCAGGGCAATTTTCCCTGAGAATATCTTGGAAGATGGTGTCTAAGCTCTTTCCTTGATCATGGTTTTCAGGTAGACCAATAATTTTCAAATTATCTCTCCTGGACCTATTTTCCAGGCCGGCAGTTTTCCCAGAAGATATTTCACATTGCCCTCTATTTTTTTATTCATTTGGATTTGCTTTATTGTGTCTTGGTTTCTCATAAAGTCACTGCCTTCCATTTGTTCAATCCTCATTCTTAGGCAATTATTTTCATCAGAGAGCTTTTGTACCTCCTTTTCCATTTGACTTTTCAAGCTGTTGACTTTTTTCTCATGTCTTTCCTGCATCACCCTCATTTCTCTTTCCATTTTTTCCTCTACCTCTCTAACTTTATCTTCAAAGTCCTTTTTGAGCACCTCTATGGCCTGAGACCAATTCATATTTTTCTTGGAAGCTTTAGATATAGGGGCCCTAATGTTGACATCTTCCTCTGAGGGTGCCCCTTGGTCTTCCTTGTTACTGAAGAAATTTTCTATGGTCCTCACCTTTCTCTGTCAGCTCATCTTGCCTTTCTTTTACTAGACTTTTAGCTCCTTAAAGTGGGGCACTGTTTCCAGGCTGCAGTATCCCAAGTTTAAGAAGTCCCAGGTGGTATGATTTAAGGAGAATCAGGTTCTTCCCTCGCCCGGCCTGTATCTTGGTCCTAGATGACCCCAGACCAACTTGCCAATCATACAGCTTTGTGTGTTGTGGTTGTCAACTCTGATGAGCCTGTGCCCCTCCCCCACCTGGGCCACTTCTATTTGAGTTTTACCTGGTTCTCAGCAGGGATGTAAAATCCAAGTTCTGCCTTAGCACCAGCATAGATCCCTGTAGTCTCTCCCCTGCCCAGGGCTCAGCCCACTCACCAGACTGTGAGCTTAGTTCCAGATGACACTGGTGCTTCAACTGATTCAAAGGCTCTGGGGGTCTCCTTCTCTGGTGAGGACTTCCTGAGACTGGATCTGTGTCAGGGTGACTGTGGGGTTGGGCCCAACTCCTGTATCAGCACAGCAGCTCCCTCCTTCTGACCTTCCAAGCCATTCTTGGTTAGAAGATGATTTCAGCACATTCTTCTGTGAGTTTTGCTGCTCCGGGCATTTTCCTATGGCATTATTTGGATGTTTTTTGGAGCGATCATGTCATGAGTTCGGGAGCTCACTCTATGTGGTTAATTTTTTATGACCGAGCTGTAGCTAAGAGTGAGACTAAGTCACAATTGAGTGGTTTCTAGTTATTCAGAAAAGACAGTATATTGCTTCTACTCAGGTTTTGTCTCCTTGTCCTTTGTCTTCAAGTTTGATGTTTGAATAATTTTTAAAAGTCAATCAACTGGGGCAGCTAGGTGGCGCAGTGGATAGAGCACCGGCCCTGGAGTCAGGAGTACCTGAGTTCAAATCCGGCCTCAGACACTTAACACTTACTAACTGTGTGACCCTGGACAAGTCACTTAACCCCAATTGCCTCACTAAAAAAAAAAAAGTCAATCAACTGCTTAGTTCTGTTACTATTAATAAGCATTTATGTCTATTTGGGGATTCTTCCACTGGTAGGTTCTTCCTTTTCCAATGCCTCATTGTTACATGGAGGTGACCCTGGAATAAAAAATAGCTTCAAGTACAGGCCTGGGTATATATAGGCAACTGTCATCTTGAAGAGTAGGCAGCCAGTCCAAGTTCAGAAAGGCCCATACCACCAAAAAGTTGGTCATTAGATGATGGTTCTATTTTGTCAGAGAAATTTAGAAAGACAATCTATATAAGCCATAGAGTCATTATCATCTGGATTGATGAAGGGAGTAGTCACACTGATCAATCTGCTGTTGGTACTATCCCAACAGCACCAACTCCTACTAATGGCAGTGAAATGGAAAAAGCAATACCCAGAGGAAGTTTGACAAGCCCCTTGAGGGTATGTCCCAAATACACAAAAAAGGGACAATCACAGAATCACATGGTTGGAGGGAACCTTGGGGAACATCTTCTCTAAATTATATAATGAATCCCCTCTGCCACAAACTTAACCAGGTGCCTCAGTTGAGGTCCTGAAGCAGTTCATTCCTCTTCTAGATAGCTCTCCTTGTTAGGAAACTTTTCTTTACATTAAACTTAAATCTGCCTCTCCAACAACCCCTACCCAGTGATCTCTGTTCTGCCCTCTGGGGTCAAGAAGTCTAATTACTCCTTCTATATGACAACTCATCAGATATTTGACAAGTGCTATGTTCCCATTGTCTTTCCTTCTTCAGGCTGAATACCCAGAATTCTTTCAACTGATCTTTCATTTGTTGTTTTTTTATATTTAAATATTTTTCCTTGGATAGTGAGCGATTTTTGTTAGCATTGCTGTTGTTCCTTACAGCATTAACTTAAGGCCCTTCACCATGCTGGTAACTCTCCTTTGGTCACTTGTTCACTTATCAACATCCTTTCTAAATGTGTCACCCAGAACTGAACACAATACTCTAAAAGTATTCTGATGAGGGCAGGGCACAAGGGACCAATCATCTCTCTGCTCTTAAAAGCTATCCATCTTTTAGTGGAGCCCAAGACTGCAATTGCTTTCCTGGCTGTCCAATGTTGACGCCTGTTCAGTTAATAGCTCACTAAAATCCTAGATAGTCTCAGGTATGCCTAAACATATCTCCTTCACCTTGTACCTGTGAAGTTGATTTTTTTTTTTAACTCAAATGAAAGACTTTAAATTTATTACTATCAAATCTCATCTTATTAGATTCAGCCCAATATTCTAGTCTGTCAAGATCTTTTTGAAGCTTACATATAATAATATTTGCACCTTGCTCCAAATTCCCAGAGTTTCTTCACATACCTCTTGGGATACTGTAATATTATTCCCACCTACTCCATCCCCTAAACTCTCTAGATTAACAAATTCAGTTTGAATCCCCTTTATCACAACCATACTTCTGTCACTTTTCAATCTTTCTTTCTCCCCATTCCCATTCCAGTATTGAATTGTAACTTTACCCACCATTCCCATCTGTCTTAAAGGAGTGTTGGGAGGAAAGTACTTTGCAAACATTAAAATATTATCTAAATGTGAATTACTGTTATTTGCCTAGCACCCACATCCATGTTTAAGAATAAGGTTATATTATCAGAAGAAACGTTGACCTTAGGACATAATAACCCAGTCAGACATTATTGTTATGGTAGAAATTGGTTGGTTGAGGTGTTGGTGTCCTTAGGAATTTCTCTTTAAAGAATTAAACCGGGGCAGCTAGGTGGCGCAGTGCATAGAGCACCGGCCCTGGAGTCAGGAGTACCTGAGTTCAAATCTGGCCTCAGACACTTAACACTTACTAGCTGTGAGACCCTGGACAAGTCACTTAACCCCAATTGCCTCACTAAAAAAAAAAAAAGAATTAAACCCTCTCACACACAAATCCAATCAGAATAAAATAATTTTTTATTTATGCACTAGAGAAAGGAAACCACGAGAAAAGTCTTTTGGATTCTTCTCACTGGGAGATGTGTCAGAGACTTGGTTCTCTGAGGTAACCATCTCCTCAAGCAGGAGAAAGGCAAGTACTTTTATAGAGGACCAATGGTAGAGGGACCAATGAAGTGATCATCTGACTGTGGAAAATTCCCTTATTGGGGGTGATGACTGAAGGGTGGACTGTCCCTCATAGTTGGTGACTGTGAAAAGTTGGGTGAGAGGTGGCTCTGACTTCTTGAGTCATCTCTGTCCCCCTGGCACCACTCAGGCAGCAGCCAAGTCTACTGGGCGTATCTTTCTTGCTTTAAGGTGTGTCTGTCTTCTCAAAGAGAAGACCTGTGTCAACTGGCCAGTTTAAACTTTCCTAACCCCATAACGTTATGAAGTCAGTTTTGATACCTGTTTAAGCAGGAAAAATGGTTGAAGGATCATGGAATGAGGGAGAAAATTGTGGGCATAAAGATTACAGAGAAATGATGGTCAAGGCTTCAAATCAGGAGTCCCTAACCATTAAATATCACTATGACTCACAGCCTAACTTGATAAATCTCCAAAATAGTTGCAAGTGTAAAAACCCACTCTTCAGTTAGTTGATATTCCCAGGGGGGAGGAGAGAAAGAGACACCTCCCTCCCCACTATTGCCAGATTATGTAAGGTGCTTTACTACCAGAATCCACTCCCTTCTAACAAGACTTTGGAGGAATGAAATTATCACTCCTTAAAAAGATTTGGAAGTATGGGAGTGAGTTAACCTTTGGTTAAAGGAAGGACAGACAGGTTGTTTTGACGTAGTGTCCAATAAAAAATTAAAAAATACTGATTCATGAAACAAATTATTATTATGGAAATCCATACTCTAGACTGATATTATCAAAGACATAGCAGATAAGAACTGGACTTGGGTGAGCAGCTAGGTGGCAGAGTGGATAAAACACTGACCCCGGATTCAGAAGGACCTGAGTTCAAATGCGGAGTCAGACACTTGACACTAATTGTGTGACCCTGGTCAAGTCACTTAACCCTAATTGCCCCACCAAAACAAAACAAAACAAAACAAAAAACCCAAAAAGAACTAGACTTGGGGTCCGGAAAACCTGGGTTCAAATTTCATCTCATATATACAATAACTGTATGACTCTGGGCAAGTCACTTACCTCACCTGAGTTTTTGTTTCCTCCTCAGTAGTACAGACATTACAATAACGCTTCAAGACAAGCCTTGAACCCTAAGGCTCCAATAGTACCTACCTAATGAGGCTATTCTGAGGACCAAATAAGATTGCATATTTAAAGCACTTTGTAAGCCTCAAAGTCTAATAGAAAGGTCAGTTATTACTTTTGTTGGAGGTTCAAAAATGTTGGAATCTGATATAGAACACAGAGAATACAAATAGGTTTGAAATATAGACCTATCTCCCCATCATCTCCCATGCCAATGGAATCACATAAGTCTCATTCATCAGAAGGGCTTGCTAGAAATGAGCCTATTTCTCTCTCTTTAAAAAAAAAAAGAAGTTTGTACTAGCTTCACTGATCAACCATTTCTAAGTGAGGTTAATGATGTCAGGTTGCATCAGAGTTTAATAGCACAAAATCTCCCCAAAAGACAGATTAAAGGTTATATCAGCAGACAACATGGGTAAAGGACAATGTGGATGTGGAGGTGAATGAGCTCAATGGTCAGCTAGGTCTTGATTGAGATATAAAATGAGGGAGTTGGAGCCTAGATTTAGCTCTGGATCTAGGATCCTGTGGGTATCTTACAGGACCTAGAGTAATGGGCTAAAGAGGGTAACTTGACTCCTTCCTTATTTCTTTATTTGGACTTCTTTGCTATGAACCAAGGACACGGGGTGGAGAAATGGTGAGGGTACCATACCTGCTTGGTTAGGTAGAGCTTGGTTAAAGATGACTTCTTGGTTCTGGATTTATATATGTGGAAAAAATGCCAAGGAGTTAGAAGCCAAAGGAAGCCCAGAGGGATCCAGACCAGAACAGTTTGTTCAAAGCACAGAGGAAAGTCGGCATCTGGGCGGTCCAGGAATGAGTCATTCTGGTGAAAAGGAGAGAGAACCAGGATCAGGCACATCTGTTTCATGCAAAAGTATTTTCCAATTTTTTATGAGACACTTCTCTAGAACAACATGTCTCTCTCCAAATGAAGGTTAACTCACTCCCAAGAGAATATCCATCACCTCCAGCCCTATTTATTGCCCAGTAATCTTAGTAAGTAAAACAAAACTCTTTTCGTTTGCCCCAGGCAGTCTTGCAGACAAACACTCCACCTTTGCTAATCACTGTCTGAATTGTACCCTAAAGCTCTACTTCAGGGCTCAAACTGGGAGTGGAAGAGATGTAGAGGTACCACGAATGCTTCTCCATGGTTCCTTCTTGTTTGTCTTATGGGGCAGTGGGGGTTAAGTGACTTGCCCAGAGTCACAGAGCTAGTAAGTGTCTAGTGTCTGAGGCTGGATTTGAACTGCAGTTCTCCTAAATCCAAGGTCAGTGCTTTATCCACTGAGCCACCTAGCTGCCCCCTTTGGTGCCTTCTTTTTTTTTTTTTTTTTTTTGCGGGGCAATGGGGGTTAAGTGACTTGCCCAGGGTCACACAGCTAGTAAGTGTCTGGGGCCGGATTTGAACTCAGGTACTCCTGAATCCAGGGCCGTTGCTTTATCCACTGCGCCACCTAGCCGCCCCGGTTCCTTCTTTTTAAACTGGCCCTTACTTCAGCCCAATCCCAGGATTCTATTGGGCTGTGGTGTTCCCAAATGAATGCTATCATGGAAAAGGCATTGGGCATGCAGTCATAACATTACAGTCCTGTTCCACTCACTACTTGGTTTTTTGTTGTTGTTGTTTTTGTTTTCAGGGCAATGAGGGTTAAGTGACTTGCCCAGAGTCACACAGCTAGTGTTAAGTGTCTGAGGCTGGATTTGAACTCAGGTCCTCTTGAATCCAGGACTGGTGCTTTATCCATTGTACCACCTAGCTGTCCCCCACTCAGTACTTGTTACTAGTAGCTGACTCTGTGCAAGTCACCTCAATTCTCTTAGCCTCAGTTTCCTCACCTGAAAAATAGAGATAATGATACTTCTCTATGTCTCAAAGGATTGATGTGAGGGAAATACTTTGTAAACCATAAAGTGCTATAGAACCATTGGCTATCATTATGAATGACCAGGATTGGCCCTTGGTATTGGTAATTAAGGTAACTGAGGAAATGAGGGTAAGTAAAGTCTGATACTAGAAGACTAGTCACAACAACCCAAGTATAATTTTGGGAAGCTGCTCAGAAAATCTACTCCAGAGAAACCTTAGAAACATCAGTGTCTGGCTCATGTTTCTCTCCAAAAGAGTCATTAGTTCTTCTGAAAGCATCAAGGGTAATATTATTTAAAATTTAGGTCAGATTACATTTAACACAGCCAAAACTGTGCAATAGCTAATATAAGAGCCTCTTCACTGTCAGACAAACCCTGCTCCCATTTTTCTGGGGAAATATCAAGCAAAATCTTCTCTTCTGGTGGGTCCTACCTTGCCTCAGGACACATGCCTTCCATGTGATTCACAGTACCAGGAAAGGGGGAAATCTGAGCTGCTCCTCATTGCACATGATTTTCTGTCAAGACCACCTCTCAGGTATCAGCAAAGCCAAGGTTCATGGGTTTGCTCATCCTTCTCATGGTTCTGTAATTTCTTTTTCCTCTGCATTTATGGTTTGCTGTTGAGCTGATTTGTCTAATGCGAGTAAAGGCAAGTTTTGTGGGTTTATTCCTCCCAACTGTCACTCTACACCTCATTGTTTCTCAGTACCCATGGTTCCTTGTGATCTCTTCTGTATCAGGAAGATTCACAGGTTTTTCCTTCACATAATGGTTTGGTTGCTATTTTGTTATCTGTGTGAAGCCAGTTCCTTTCAGGGACCACATGGATGCACAGCTTTGTGAGTGAAGGAGAAGAGATCACAATGTTCCTCCATCTTGCTCATATGTTGGAGGGGGGGTAATGAGAATAAGTAAGAAAAATACCCTTCCAAATATGACTCTTTGGGAGATGGACATGATTTCTTTCCAAGATAAATATCCCCTTTTAGTATTTTGGATGTTAGTAATTCTTTCCCTTCCATGTCAGATTCTAGGCATGTTCATATAGCACTTAATTTAGAAACTTAAGATGCACCTTATGTAATCATTCTTGGAATCAGGAAGATCTTTGTGGCCACAGGTAAATCCTTAATCTCTTAGGAAACCTGCTAGTATCATAAATTACAGTTGAGCTGTTTGTGTTGGGGAAGAGAATTTCCATACTGGGAGTTCTTCATATTTCTGAATTGCAGGTCTAGATCCTACACGCACACACACACACACACACTGTAAGTTAGTCCTTTGTGATATGAAAGGAACAATTATTCAAAGCCAAAAGATTCTCAAAAAGATCTCTGATGGAGCTCTGTATGCCCAATTAAATTGCTTCAAGCTCTGAAACAGATTACTTCAAGCTCTAGGAGATTTGGCCCCTTGAAATCCTGGTTAAAACTTGATTACTTGAATGGGGACACAGGCTGCCCCACTCCCCAACACCTATTCTTTTTTGTTGTTGTTGTTGTTTTGGTGAGGCAATTGGGGTTAAGTGACTTGCCCAAGGTCACACAGCTAGTTAAGTGTCAAGTGTCTGAGGCCAGATTTGAACTCAGGTCCTCCTGAATCCAGGGCCAGTGCTTTATCGACTGTGCCACCTAGCTGCCCCCTACACCTATTCTAACAAAACCCTGAAATTTGCATCCATCCACCAAACAAAGCCCCAAAAGGAAAAGTCCCTGAAAAGTCATAGCCAAAATTCAGATCGCCCACATCAAAGATGAAATATTGCTAACATCCAGAAAGAGGTAGCTCAAATACCAAAGATTGCCCAAGACCTAGAAGCTTCTTGAAGAGAGAAAATATTGGAATACAATATTCCAAATTATAAAAAGCATAGTCTCCAAAGTATAGTCATTCATGGAAGAAAATGGGTCTTTAATGAAACAAAGGACTTTCAGACATTTCTGGTGAAAAGACCAGAGCTGAGTAAGAACTTTGAAATAAAAAACTGCAAGAGTACAGAGTTTTTTAAAAAAAGAAACCAAGTGGGGCAGCTAGGTGGCACAGTGGATAGAGCACTGGCCCTGGATTCAGGAGTACCTGAGTTCAAATCTGGCCTCAGACACTTGACACTTACTAGCTGTGTGACCCTGGACAAGTCACTTAACCCCAATTGCCTCACAAAAACAAAAACAAAAAAGAAAGCAAGTGGCTTGAAATGTAGATTCATGGCTTCACACAGAATCCTCTTTTTGTGTTCTGCTGTGTGTGTGAAAATGCTTTTTGCTGTTTAAGAGTTCAAAATGAAAAAGAAAATTTCATTTTAAAAAATCCTAGATGACACTCCTATAATCTATATGCCTTTCTGTTTCATCATATACTCATAGGGAGCTTTCATCCCACCTCCATTCCAACCACCAAAAACTCCCTCCCCTAAACTTCAACATTTAATTCAGAAATAATAATTTCTTTTACCAAGTGGCATGCTGAAAAGTTTTTATGCAGATTTAGGAATGAAAAGGTTTAGGAATTTATCTCAGAACCTTTGAATCACTTTCCTAGATATACTCAAGTATCTTTAGCATTCAAGAAAAAATTGCAAGGTTGTCTTTTTCCTATTCTTTAAAAAATTAGGACTATCTTTCTTTAATGTGCCTGAATTAAGATTGTTCTGAGCCTTCTTTTCAAATAAAAATCAAATCCAGACTTTTAAAATGGCTAGTTGGGTCCTAAATGGGATAGCATAACATACACAACAAGAGACAAAAAAAAGTCCTTTAGGAATAATGTGCTATAGGGTTAAGTCATTATCATCTAGTAGACTAGTGTTTGCAAAAAGTTTTGAGGGAAGAAAAGCAGAATAATAAAGTGGTGCTTTGTAACCCTTTTTCCTTATATCTTACTGATTCCCTCCCATACTCATCACAATAGCTATTTCAAAACTATTTTTCCCACCATGAATTCGTCATTCAACCTCCTTTCCCTCTCAACATTGAGATATAGCCAGTAACCAATCCATGAACGTCTGTCTTTATTTCCATTCTATTTTCCTTACTTTCTTAAGAAAAATGTCTTGGGGGCAGCTAGGTGGTGCTGTGGATAGAGCACCAGCCCTGGAGTCAGGAGTACCTGAGTTCAAATCTGGCCTCAGACACTTAATACTTACTAGCTGTGTGACCCTGGGCAAGTCACTTAACCCCCATTGCCTCACTACAAATATAAATAAATAAATAAAAAATAAAAATGTCTCTCTGCCTTTGGAACCCTCCCTTCTATGCCTTTTGACCCTCTTTCCATCCTACCTCCTCTGTTGATTATACCTATCTCTAATGATTTCCATATCTTCCTGCCTACTGGCTCCCTCCTCTTGGTCTTCAAACATTCAGATCTTCTCAGTCTGAAAAATGATTTAATTTGACTATTAACCCATCAAAGTACCATCCTATTTCTCTCCTTCCTTTCACTGACAAATTTCTAAGTAAGTAGTTAGGCTATTTGCTCCCACATCCCCCCAAAAAAAAGGAAGAAAAGAAAAAGAAAAAAGGGGGGGAAGGGAAGCTGTAGGTTCCTTTCCTCAGCTAACCCCTACAATTTCTTCTCTTCCCCACCAATCCCCTCCATTCTTTTTTTTTTTTTGTGGGGCAATGGGGGTTAACTGACTTGCCCAGGGTCACACAGCTAGTAAGTGTCAAGTGTCTAAGGCCGGATTTGAACTCAGGTCTTCCTGAAGCCAGGGCCGGTGCTTTATCCACTGCACCACCTAGCTGCCCCCTAATCCCCTCCATTCTACTGAAATCACTTCCTAGAATAGTGACCAATGAGAGCTAAATCTAAGGAGTTCCTTTCAGTCATTATTCTTGAATTTCCTGCAGTTTTTGATACTGTATAGACCACCTCTCCTTAAAAGTTCCACACTTCCCTCATTATAAATATATATATATATAATATATATTATATATATATATGTATGTACATACACATATATGTATGTATGTATATATACACCCACAGACATAGATATACGCTATATATTCTATATATAGATATTCCGTGTGTGTGTGTGTGTGTGTGTGTGTGTGTGTGTGTGTGTGTGTGTATCTATATATCTCCTATATTATCCTGGTTTAATTCCTACCTCTTTGACCACTTCTATCATCATCTTGACATAGTTATTCCCAAATCTACCTACCTCTCTCTACTCCTGTCTTTTCTCCAGTGTTCTTGTCCCATCCCTTCAATTAATAACTGAATCTCTCTACTTGGACATTCTCACTGACCCTTCACCCTTAACATGTCTAAAATCAAATTCTTCTTCACCTCCCAAAAGCCAGTTCTTCTTCCTATACAAATCTCAATAGGGGATTAGATTCAATGACCCTTTCAAGAGTTCCTTTCAAGAGTCTTTGATTCCAATTGATAAACTAATCCATACTAAAATATTAATGGTTGATAGAGGATGAATGTGTTATCCTTTTCCAAATCACTATCTTCATTCCATCTGGAAAATCTTGGAGATGCAAAGTCTTGCCTCAAAGAAACAACCTGCACAGACCAATTGAAAGGCTAATAGTTCTCTAGCTCTTCTGGGGGTCATCTTGGACAAAATCAGACACTTGTCTAAACATCAGAGAATGGTCTTCAGCAAGGAGAAAAGCCAAAGTGCTCACCCAGAAGGTAGAATTGCAGAATTCTTCCAACATGATTTCTAGTTTGCGCTCAGGCTTCTACTGTGGATCGCAATTCCTCTCCTTTCCTCCTTTTCTTCTAGCCTGGAGTAGATGAACAACACAGCATGTCCTCTGTAAGAGACTGATGGGTAGGAATAAATGATCTTACCCTCCAACTAAGAGCAGAGTCTTTTGACCTGGTGTCATAAGTTGTTTAATCTTTAACCTCATAGCTGGGAGGATGTTTATACAATCCCTGAAGACAGTCATGTGACTGCACTAGGGCATGTGGACCATTTGGGGCAGGATCATCAGCTCTCAAAATGTTGGGTGGAGCATTTCTTTCACCTTAAACCCTGGATGACAATGTCTAAAGAACCACATTGTGAGTTGCCCAGGGTAACACAGCTAGTAAGTGTCAAGTGTCTGAGGCAGGATTTGAACTCAGGTCCTCCTGAATCCAGGGCTGGTGCTTTTTCCACTGTGCCACCTAGCTGCCCCCTAAAGAACCACATTGTAAAATAAGCTTAGGTGACACCCAAAATATAGGATAAGAAATTTTTCACTTCATTGACAGCCACTGGACTTAATGGGGACTACACACAAGTGAAAAAAAATTCTAATTTGGGCTAGAATAGAAACAGAACACCTCCCAAATAGAAAGAAAAATATCCCACTCACCTGCTGAGATGGTTCAACCAATTCAGCGTTTTGGTAAAAAGAAATCCTAGCAGCCCTGACTACTAGAATTTCAGCAAAATTAATTATTTCATAAAGCAAGAAAATTTAAGACAGGAACAGGTACATTCTTTTTTTTTTTTAAAGTGAGGCAATTGAGGTTAAGTGACTTGCCCAGGGTCACATAGCTAGTAAGTGTTAAGTGTCTGAGGCCAGATTTGAACTCAGGTCCTCCTGACTCCAGGGCCGGTGCTCTATCCACTGTGCCACCTAGCTGCTCCCAGGAACAGGTACATTCTTAACTATACAGTCACTCCCACCTGCAGGTATACTGTCTATGTGGCACAACACTTTAACCAAGAGGTCTTCTGGCTTGCTTAGGATGGAAATCTGAATTGAAGGACCCAACCTTCCCTGAAGCTTGCAGGGTTTTTTTTTTTTTTTTTGGTCTGTTTATCTTATAGAAGAGTAAGCAATGCACATATTAGAGGAAGAGAGGACAAAGAAAAATAGATGGTGACAACTGATACATTTAGCCCCATAAAAAAAAACTTACATGTAAAAATTGTTCTGATCCTGATCCAACCATTCTGGAGAGCAATTTGGAACTATTCCCAAAGGGCTATAAAACTGCACATACCCTTTGACCCAGCAATACCACTATTAGGTCTCTATCCCAAAAAGATCATAAAAAACGGAAAAGGACTCACATGTACAAAAATATTTATAGCAGCTCTCTTTGTGGTGGCAAAGAATTGGATATTGGGGGGATGCCCATCAATTGGGGAATGGCTAAACAAGTTGTGGTATATGAATGTAATGGAATACTAGTGTGCTATAAGAAATGCTGAGTAGGCAGATTTCAGGAAAACTAGGAAGGACTTACATGAACTGATGCTGAGTGAAATGAGCAGGACCAGGAGAACATTGTACACAGTATCAACAACATTGTGTGATGATCAACTGTGATAGATTTAACTCTTCTCAGTAATACAATGATCCAAGATAATTCTAAAGGAATCATGATGGAAAATGCTCTTCACATCCAGAAAAAAACCCAAAACCCTGGAATCTGGATACAGATTGCACCATATTGTATCTACTTTTTTTGTTTTTGTTTTTTGTTTTTTGAGGTTTTTCCCTTTTGTTCTGATTTTTCTTTCACAACATGACTAATACAGAAATACGTTTAATGTGATTGTACATATATAACCTATTTCAGATTGCTTGCTGTGTTGGGGTGGGGGAGGAAAGGAAAGAGAGGGAGGGAGGGAGAAAGAAAAGTTTGAACCTAGAAATCTTATAAAAACAAATGTTGAAAACTATTTCTACATGTAACTAGAAAATAATAAAATACTTTTATGATTGAGAAAAAAATACATAGGGATCAGAAGCAACAAACAAACAAATAAATGAATGAAGAATGAATGATCATTTTTTTGTCAGGGCAATGAAGATTAAGTGACTTGCCCAGGGTCACACAGCTAGTAAGTGTCCAGTGTCTAAGGCCGCATTTGAACTCAGGTCCTCCTGAATCCAGGAGCCAGTGCTTTATCCACTGTGCCATCTAGCTGCCCCGAATGATAATTTAAAAAAAATTATTCTAATCACTAGTGTACAATCAATCAGCAATGTTGGTTAAGTACCTGCTATGTGCCAGGCATAAGTGCCTGATCCTCAATATATCCTCAAAGACTTTGATTCTGATACCCAGTGTGTAGATGTATATCAGATACATGTAGATGAAATACAAAGTGACCTCAGGGGGTGGTGGGAAGGCTCCTGCAGCTGAAGGGACCGGGAAAGGCCTCCTGAAATATATGGTGTTTGTTAGACTTGAAGGAACTCAGGGCTTCCAAGAGGCAAAGGTGAGCAGGAAACGTATGCCATGCCCAGAGGGTGGGGTTTGGGGGTGGGGGAAGCCAGCACTAAAGCATAGAATGAAGCTATGGAATGCCAAGGGTAAGGAACAGCAAATAGGCCACTTTTTTTCTGGATTGTAGAGAGAAGGGAAGGGAGCAAGATGTAAGTAAACTGACAAAGTAAGAGACAAGGTTACAAAGAGCTTTAATTGACTGAGTGGGGAATTTATATTTGATCATAGAGGTAAAGGGAACCATCCCTCAAGCCAAGAAAAGGAACAGGAGATCCTCTTGCCCTATTCACAACTCTAGTGAGATGCGGTAGGTACCTCCAGATCCATTCACTAGGCTCCTGTAGACCCTCTCCCATGCCACTCCAGTCTAACCACACCATTCTTTCCTGCCCATTTCAGGTGTTTTATATACATATATACACACACACACACACACACACACATATGTGTGTATATATATTAGATAGTATTCCACAGACTCCATTTGGGCAGCCATATATCGTCCACCTTTCCCTAGCTTATTCTCCTATTTCCACCGGTCCTACTGATTACAGAGAAGTCTTAGAATTATGTGGAATGATACTGAGCAAGGAAGAGGAATGAGAATGAGAATGTGCCCCTCCCCCTCCCTTTTTTGGCCAAGAGGGAGGACTAAGGACTTGGAATGCTGGGCCTGTATCATCAGACCTGGTTAAAGTGTTGATTAATTTGACTGAACCATCTTTTTTTCACTTTTTGTTAGAAGGGGTGGTTTTGTGGGTAGTGGAGAAACAAGGCATATATTATCAAATGAAAGCAATGTAAAAACAAAAGATCTCAATAAAAATTCCAAACACCAATAAAGCAAGGATTTCAAAGAAGAGAGCAACTGGTGATAAGGATCAGAGAGTTAGGGTCAAAAGGGACCTCAAAGGCTATTTAGTCCAACTCTCTCATTTTACAGGGAAGGACAAGGGTCAGGAATAATCATTTATGAAATACCTATTATGTGCCAGGCATTGTTAAGCACTTTAAAAATATTCTCTCATTTGTTTTGTTTTTTGTTTTTTAGTAAGGCAATTGGGCTTAAGTGACTTGCCCAGGGTCACACAGCCAGCAAGTGTTAAGTGTCTGAGGCCAGATTTGAACTCAGGTACTCCTGACTCCAGGGCCGGTGCTCTATCCACTGTGCCACCTAGCTGCCCCTCTCATTTGTTTTTAACAACCCCTGCAAGGGTAGGTGCTATGATTATCTCCACTGAACAGTTGAGAAAACTAAGGCCAACAAAGGTTAAGTAACTAGCCCAGAGTCATATAAGTAGTAAATGATGTAAGTATGATTTAACCCCAGGCTCTTTGACTCTAAAGCTGCTATACCACATTGGGGCCAATAGGGATGAGAGTAAAGAGAGAAAGGAGGAATAGAAGATCTTTGCTTCAGAAGACAATTTTTTTTTCCCAATGGAGTGAGAGTTGGGAAGGAAGAAAAAAATAGGTATCTTTATTTTTTTTTAAATAGAGAGGTATGTGTGGGTTGCTACAGATGTAATATGTTACATTTACTTTCAGATCATTTGACTAGTTTTACTTGATTGTCTAATTTTGCTAAAAGAGACCTCTCACAAAGTAATCTGTAGTAATCTGTAAACATACATAATGGAAAACCAATACATATGAACAAAATTGAAAGGGACCAGAAAACAGAACTTGAATTTGCCTTAGGAGATGTTGACTCTGAAGTGTGGAGATAAGGGGAGCAGGAACTGGGAATTCATCTTTCTTAGGGTGTAGAAAGGATGCCCAGAAACCCTGGGACTGGTACTTTACCAGGAAATGGCTAGTAAGTTGAAGAACTGGGTATGATAACTCACATCATACTCTCTCTGGAATTTTCCTTTGAGTTATTAGCTCCCCGCACTGCTAAGAATTTCAGAGGTGTTGGGTCCCTGCTTAGATGGTGGTTGATTTCCAAACCTCTGCCCCCTCAATCATGAGATGAGGGATAAAGTAACTTAAGGTGATTGCCCAAGGCAGAGAAAGGCAGTTTAGATCCTGTATTACAACATTCTGACTAACAGCAGGAGTGGCCAGATGTCCCTGGAGCTAAAGAGTAAACATGTATAGCTCTTTCTGTCATGAAAATTAGTTCCTTCTGAGGGGCTGGATGGACTAGTATTCAGAAGAAGAAGGTATCTGCCAAATCTGCATTGGTGTCTTTTCTATTTCCTGGGAGTGCTTCCTGTCTATTCTGAGAAGGAAGATTACATCAGATCAATAGGGCTGACACAAGAGTAGACCTAAAACTTGAAGGAGCTATCAGTAATGTGTCAGCTCTCTCAAACTTTCTCAGTGGCCTATAAGGGAAGTAAATGGTGATCTAGTGGGGACTGTGATTCCAAAAAAACCAAAATTCTTCATAATGGTTAGTCATTAGCTCTCCTGGAGGTACAATGGCTCTAGGTGTAAATATTTGCCATTGGAAGGATAGTATCAAAAGTTTTCACTTAGCACATAGCAGTGTGGGATATTCAGAGGATCTAGGTTCAAATCCTGCCTCTGAGAGTTATGTTATTGTTTTCCCCCCTAGAACCTTAGCAAAGTTGAAGGTCAGACAGAGGTGGCAAAAACAGTCAATGAAATGTAATGGAGGCCAAGTCACATGACCAGGAAGATAGATAACTAGTCATTTTTTCTGATCCAGGACACCAAGAACCTTACAAGGTAACAATTGACCAAACTATTAACAATGAAGGCCTGTCTCTAGCCCCTAAAGTGTTCATTCAGCACCCACTCCCCAATACCCACCGCACTGGGGCAGCAGGATTGTATAAGCTGAGATCCCAACAGAACTCAACTCAACACCCCCTTCCCCCTCCTCCCAGTGCCATGGAAAACCAAAGAGCAGAAGGTTGCCCTGGCTACGAGAGCAGTGAGGCAGCACTTGGTGCCACAATGAAATTACTAGAGAATCTATGAGCAACTAGACTGGGCTTGGAACCAGGAAGACTTATCTTCCTGGGTTCAAATCTGGCCTCAGACACTTACTCACTGTATGACCCTGGGCAAGTAACTGAATCTTGAATGCCTCAGTTTCCTCATCTGTAAAATAAACTGGCAAAGAAAAGGGCAAACCACTCTAATATCTTTGCCAAGAAAATCCCCAATAGGATCTTAGCAGCACTTTTGTGTGTGTGTGTGTGTGTGTGTGTGTGTGTGTGTGTGTGTGTGTGTGTGTGTGAATTGGGGTTAAGTGACTTGCCCAGTGTCACACAGCTAGTAAGTGTTAAGTGTCTGAGGTTGGATTTGAACTCAGGTCCTCCTGAATCCAGGGCCAGTGCTCTATCTACTGTGCCACCTAGCTGCCCCCAATAGGATCTTGAAGAGTTGGACATGACTGAAAAATGAATGAACAAATAAGAAATTCACGTGAATATAGTATAGATAGAGCTATATATATGTCCAGCCATTCTGTAAAGTAATTTGGAACTATACCCCCAAGTTCACAAATGTGTGCATGTCCTTTGACCCATTAATACCACTAGCAAAGTTATAGCCCAGAGAAATAAAAGGAGGAAAAGAATTCATATGTACAAAATATTTCTAAAACCACTTTCCATAGTAGCAAAAACTCACACTCAGGGGAGTGCCCCCTTAACAGGAAAGAGTATATGAATGTAATGGAATATCATTGAGCTTTAAGAAATGACAAAGGGGATGATCTCAGACAAACCTAGAAAGACTTTTATGGACTGAAACAGATTGAAGTGAGCAGAACCCAGAGAATAACTTACATAATAGCAACGATGTTACAAAGAAAAACAACAAAGAAAGATTTATGAACTCTGATCAACACAATGAGCAACCGTGATTTTGGAAGACTGGTGATGAAACATGATATCCAACCCTGTGACAGTCTGATGATGAATTCAAAGTACAGAATGAGAAATACATTTTCAGAGACAATATAAGTAGCCTATGGGTGGAGTGGTGAACTGGTCCAGCCATTCTGGATGACAATTTGGAGCTTTGTTCAAACTGTGCATACCCTTTGATCCAGCAATACTACTACTAGGTCGGTATCCTAAAGAGAGCAAAACAAAAGGAAATGGACCTATATGTACAAAAAGTATTTAAACGGTTCTTTTTGTGTTGGCAAAGAAATGGAAATCAAGGGGATGCTCATCAATAGACGAATGGCTGAACAAGTTGTGGCATATGATTGTGATGGAATACTATTGTGCTGTAAGAAATGACCAGGTGGTGGTGGGGGGCAGCTAAGTGGTGCAGTGGATTCAAATCTGGCCTCAGACACTTGACACTTCCTAGCTGTGTGACCCTGGGCAAGTCACTTAACCCTCACTGCCCACCCCCACCCAAAAAAAAATGACCAGGTGGGATAGTTTTAGAAAAACATGTTAAGACTCATATAAACTGATGTAAAGTCTGAAGAACCAGGAGATCATTGTGCATAGTAAAAGCAATGTTGTAATGATGATTAGCTATGAAAAACTTGGCTACTCTGATCAGTATACAATGATCCAAGACAATTCCAAAGGACTAATGCTTTAAAAAAATGCTATCCACCTCCAGAGAAAAAACTGAGGAACTGAGTGCTAATTGAAGTATAATTTTCTCACTGTATTTCTTCTTTTTTTTTGCAATATGGCTAATATGGAAATATGTTTTGTAAGATTTCACATGTATAACTGATATATTGTTTGTCTTCTCAGTGGAGAGGGGAGGCTGTGAGAGGAAGAGAAAGAATTTGGAACTCAAAATTAAAAAAAGAAAAGAATGCTAAAATAAACAAATAATATTTTTTAAAGTAAGAAAAGAAGGTCACTGAAACATTTATTTTTAAAATGTACTGAAGACGGGGCAGCTAGATGGCGCAGTGGATAGAGCACCGGCCCTGGATTCAGGAGTACCTGAGTTCAAATCCGGCCTCAGACACTTGACACTTACTAGCTGTGTGACCCTGGGCAAGTCACTTAACCCCAATTGCCTTACTAAAAAAAAAAAAAAAAAAAAATGTACTGAAGAGAACAGAAATAAAGGCAGTAGGAAACAGAAAAAGAATAACTTTGAAAATAATATGTTGGGCTCATATAGAAATATTTTGCATAATTTCACTTGTATAACAGGTATAGTATTACTTGCCTTCTCAATAGGTGTGGAAGAGGCTGGATGGAGGGAGAGAATTTGGAACTGAAAATAAAAAAAAATTTTTAAAGAAAATTAAGGGGGCAGTTAGGTGGTGCAGTAGATAAAGTACCAGCCCTGGATTCAGCAGGACCTGAGTTAAAATCTGGCCTCAGACACTTGACACTTACTAGCTGTGTGACCCTGGGCAAGTCACTTAACCCTCATTGCTCCACCAAAAAAAAAAATTTAAAAAAAAAAAAGAAAATTAGCTGAATGTCATTTAATTGGAGAAAAAATCAAGTAGTACAGATTTGTAACTGCATGCACAATGCATTTTTTCCCCTGTTCTGCTTTATAAATGGAAATGCTTATCCAAGCATTCATTACGTTCAGAATTTAAAAAAAATTTCTAAATACTGTAACAGTCTATTATAGAGCAAGCCCAGGAATCAAGCAGTCCAGCAGAGATACTACAGCCCGTCAATAGCTCAACATCCTTAGTTATTTTTACAAGACTATCACACTCTGATCATCCATCCTTTGTTACATATCCTAAGTCCCCTCTTCTGTACATTTTTTAAATAAAAGTTTGCTAGTGAGTGCCCTAGCATACTTATAATTTTGTGGGGAGGCAATTAGGGTTTAGTGACTTGCCCAGAGTCACACAGCTAGTAAGTGTCTGAGGTCAGATTTGAACTTAGGTCCTCTTGACTCTAGGGCCAGTGCTCTATCCACTGTGCTACCTACCTGCCCCTTCTGTGCATACTTAGTGATTTTTGAAAATCTCTTCTTCTTCATTATCATTCTATTTGTATTGCCTCTCCCTACTAAAATGTAAAGTGCTTGAGTGTAGACATTTTCTTTGCTTTTGTATTTGTATCCAGGGTATTTTGAACTATGCTTGGTATGCAGTAAGTGCCTAATAAATGCTTTTTTCAGTCTTCTGGGTAGTCTGAGGTCTTCCAGGACTTCTGGGACTTCTATGATTTCTGGGGCATCTTCTGGGCTTCTCGTGGTTCTCTGATACCACATGCTCTCTCTCTCTCTCTGTCTCTCTCTCTCTCTCTGTCTCTCTGTCTCTCTGTCTCTCTGTCTCTCTCTCTCTCTCTCTCTCTCTCTCTCTCTCTCTCTCTCTCTGTCTGTCTCTCTCTCTCTCTCTATTTCTCCTGCATTTCCTTGAGACCAGATGCCGGGTCTTTTGAGGCTTTTCTGCTGTTTGAGCTAACTGGCATGCTGAAGCTCTCTCACTGCTTTCTCTACCATGTAGCCTGAGACCATGAGAAATTAGAAAGACACACAATCAATCCTTTACTGATATAATATTAATAAATTAATACGTGCTTACCCCCCCAAACAAATGCTTTTTCATTCATTCATTTTTTCTCTAATGTAACTTTAAAAAACAAACAAACCTCTTTGTCAGAACCACCTTCTTAGCCAGCTGTTCAGTTCCCAAATCTGTTTTTCTCTCCCAAATCCCTTGCCTTCAATGATCAGCAAAGAAGAAAATAGCTCAGCCTTCACCCCTGTAGTCTTTCATTTCTTGCCTAAGATTTAAATAACTTTGGCAAAATTTGGGGGGTTTCTTCTGGCAGTTTTCTTTATGAATCAATGTGGGGATGGAATGGAATGGAATGCCAGATACTGTTTTAAATACTTTTTTTACAAATATTAGTAGTGGCCATGCATATTAATCAGTACTGGAAGGGTTTCTGCTATGTCTTGGATATATGCCCTGGGAAGACAATAGACCTCTATCAATGCCCAGGTGAGCATTGGCAATTAGTGAATAAGCATTTAATAAACTCTTACTGAGTGCCAGGTACTGGGCAGTTTCCTAAAAGACAGTCCTAGGATGTTGCTATAGTTGTACAGAATCTAAGTCAGATGAAATTTCATTTGGATTTGCTTTATTGTGTCTTGGTTTCTCATAAAGTCACTAGCTTCCATTTGTTCAATCCTAATTCTTAAGCAATTATTTTCTTCAGATAGCTTTTCCATTTGGCTTTTCAAGCTGTTGACTTTTTTCTCATGCCTTTCCTGCATCACCCTCATTTCTCTTTCCATTTTTTCCTCTACCTCTCTTCCTTTATCTTCAAAGTCCTTTGTGAGCACCTCTAAGGCCTGAGACCAATTCATATTTTCCTTGGAAGCTTTAGATGTAGGGGCCCTGATGTTGCTATCCTCTCCTGAGGGTGCACCTCTATCTTCCTTGTCACTAAAGAAGCTTTCTATGGTTCGCGATTTTATCTGCCTGCTCATCCCGCCCATCTTTCAACTGGATGGTGCTGCCTGCCTGGGACTGTGTCTGTGTTGACATGATTTGGGAGCTGGACTCCACTCCCAGCCCAGCTTCTTATTCTGCTGAACTTCCAAGGTGTCTTTAAATAGAAAATAATCTCAGCCATCTTTTTGTGGGTTCTGCTGCTCCAGGAGTTGTTTTCTGACTGTGTTTGGTGTTCTTTTGTGGGTAATTGTGTCAGGAAGTCTGAGCAGTTAGTCCAAATGAAATTTAATGGTAGCAAATGTAAAGCTCATGCTTGGGTCTAAAAAAATCAACTTCCCAAGTAAAAGATAGGGAAGGCATGGCTAGATAGCATTTTGCCTGAAAAATATCTGGGATGTTTTTAGTGGACCAAAGACTCTTCATAGTTAAATAATGTGATTTATGAGTTAAATAGTAAGATTATATCAATCAAAAAAGCTGATGTAATATCAGGCTCTGTTAAGAGAGGCGTAAGGTCTAGAACAAATGAAATTATAGCTCCAGAGCTTAGAAAAATACTGGAGTGTGTGTGGGGGGGAGTGATAATGCCATTGAATGAGATATAATCAAATATCCCATTTTCAAAAAGGGGAATAAGGTAAATTCATTGAACTCTAGGCTGGTGAGCTTGGCTGGGTTCTGGCAATACTTAAATGGTCTATGAGCATTTAGAAAGGAGAATGTTAATCATTACAAGTCATCATGGATTCAGTGAATCAGAATCTTGGGGTTATAAAGGAAGCCAGAAACCTGTCTTTGAAGAATTCCCCATATTTTTTTTTTTTTGAGATATTTTATTTTTTTCCGTTACATGTAAAGATAGTTCTCAACTTTTGTTTATACATGCTTTACAATTTCAGATTTTTCTCCCTCCCTCCCCTCCCTCCCCCCTCCCCTAGACAGCAGGTAATCTGATATAGGTTATATCTATATATAACTATACATATACATATAGATATATATATACACACACACATATATATACACATAATAACATTAATCCTATTTCTGCATTAATCCTGTTACAAGAGAAAGAATCAGAGTAGTGATGCAAAACCTCAAAATAGAAAAAAAAAAACAACAGCACCCAAAACAAAAGAAATAATATGGTTCAATCAGCATCTATACTCCACAGTTCTTTCTTTCTTTTTTTTTTTCTTGGATTTGGAGATCCTCTTCTATCATGAGTTCCCTGGAACTCTTCTGTACCATTGCATTGGTGAGAAGAATATAGTCCATCACAGTAGGTCAACACTCAATGTTTTTTTTTTTTTTTTTTTTTTTGAGATATTTTATTTTTTCCGTTACATGTAAAGATAGTTCTCAACTTTTGTTTATACATGCTTTACAATTTCAGATTTTTCTCCCTCCCTCCCTCCCCTCCCTCCCCCCCTCCCCTAGACAGCAGGTAATCTGATATAGGTTATATCTATATATATCTATACATATACATATATATATATATATACACACACATATATATACACATAATAACATTAATCCTATTTCTGCATTAATCCTGTTACAAGAGAAAGAATCAGAGCAGTGATGCAAAACCTCAAAATAGAAAAAAAAAACAACAGCACCCAAACAAAAGAAATAATATGGTTCAATCAGCATCTATACTCCACAGTTCTTTCTTTCTTTTTTTTTCTTGGATTTGGAGATCCTCTTCTATCATGAGTTCCCTGGAACTCTTCTGTACCATTGCATTGGTGAGAAGAATATAGTCCATCACAGTAGGTCAACACTCAATGTTGATGATACTGTGTACAATGTTCTTCTGGTTCTGCTCATCTCACTCATCATCAGCTCACGTAAGACCCTCCAGGTTTCTCTGAACTCTTCCTGCTCATCATTTCTTACAGCACAATAGTATTCCATTGTATTCATATACCACAACTTGTCCAACCATTCCCCAATTGATGGGCACCCCCTCAACTTCCAATTCCTTGCTACCACGTAAAGAGCAGCTATAAATATTTTTGTACATGTGGGTCCCTTTCCCCCTTCCATGATTTCTTTGGGCAAAAGACCTAAAAGTGGGATTGCTGGGTCAAAGGGTATGCACAGCTTTATCGCCCTTTGGGCATAATTCCAAATTGCTCTCCAGAATGGTTGGATCAGTTCACAGCTCCACCAACAATGCATTAGTGTTCCGGTTTTTCCACAGCTTCTCCAACATTTATTATTTTCCTTTTTTGTCATTTTAACCAATCTGAAAATTGTCAGGTGGTACCTCATACTTGTTTTAATTTCCATCTCTCCAATCAATAGTGATTTAGAGCATTTTTTCATATGGCAACAGATAGCTTTGATTTCTTCATCAGAAAACTGCCCGTTCATATCCTTTGACCATTTCTCAATTGGGGAATGCCTTGGATTCTTATAAATTTGATTTAGTTCCCTACATATTTTAGAAATGGGGCCTTTATCAGAAATACTGGCCATAAAAATTGTTTCCCAGCTTTTTGCATCCCTTCTAATTTTGCATGCATTGCTTCTGTTTGTACAAAACCTTTTTAATTTAATGTAATCAAAATCATCCATTTTGCATTTCATAATCTTCTTTATCTCTTGTTTGGTCATAATCTTTTCTCCTTTCCAAAGATCTGAAAGGTAGACTATTCCTTCTCCTAAATTACCTATGGTATCACCTCTTATGTCTAAATCATGTACCCATTTTGACCTTTTTTTAGTATAAGGTGTAAGATGTTGATCTATGCCTAATATCTGCCATACTATCTTCCAGTTTTCCCAGCAGTTTTTCTCAAATACTGAATTCCTATCCCAGAAGCTGGAGTCTTTGGGTTTGTCGAATATTATTAATGTCATTTATTACTGTGTCTCCTGTGCCTAGCCTATTCCATTGAGCTCCTTTACTTTTACCTTCAAATTTTAAAGCATACTTTTAAAAAATGCTTCTTTTTCTAAGAAATTCTAAAAGCTTGGTGTGTCTATAAAGGAATGATTTAAGTTGGAATGCCTCAACTTTGGAACTTTAGAACTTACAAAGCTATGACTGAAAGTTTCTTTGGAAAGCAAAATATGTCAAGGCATCATATCTTTTTTCTTTTGAGAGACTAGAGTTTTTTCCCTATGACTAAGGGTTATTAGTTATTTTGAACTCCCCCCCCCAAATAGAATATAATGGGATGAGTTGGGTTTTTTCCTACTTCTAACTATTGTTCTAATTGGGCTGACAGTAGAAACCTTTTAAAAAAAATTCTGGAGACAGCTAGGTGGCACATTGGATAGAGCACTGGCCCTGAAGTCAGGAGGACCAGAGTTCAAATCTCATCTCAGACACTTACTAGCTGTGTGACCCTGGGCAAGTCACTTAAGCCTAATTGCCTCCCAAAAAAATTCTGAGTTAGTTATCTTCAAGACAGCAAAAAGAATTCTCTTAATTATACCTAGAATAGAAAGGTGAGCAAGGAAAGAAGAGATAAAAAATACCAGCATAATGGAGAATGTCACACCTGGAATTAGGCAAACCTGGGTTCAAATCCTGCCTCTGTGGTTTATTAGCTGAGTGACCATAGGTCAGAACCTCAATTTCCTCATCTGTGAAGTAGGGATAATACTCTATACAGGACCTACCCCCTCCTAAGATTGTTGTGAAGCTTGAATGAGATAATGCATGTAAAAGGGCTTTGAAAACTTTAGAGAGGTTCATTAATGTCAATTATGAATGAAATCACAGAGGGCACATTGAATGAATATTAACAGAAATAGCAATGCTACTCAATTTTTATTTTGCTGCTATCTTCCTTAGTAAGGATAAGCATCTTCAAAATGGAAAACTTTAGAATAGTGAAGGGGCCAGGAGCCCAGGAAGGGAACTCACAAATATTCACAACAACCCTGATTGTAAACATGAAGAGACACAGTCCCATTGTGTGGGTGACTTGGCCAAAAGGTCAAATAGGTGGCTGAGTGGCAGAGCCAAAACTACAATTTAGTTCTTCTAACTCCAAATTCCCTGTTCTTTGCATTATACCATAGCTACCTGATAGTAGAGAGGCTGGCCATTTATTAAATGGATAATCCTATGGGTCCCATTGGATTCTTACTTGGGTATATTTCAAGGTATTGATAGAAGTGGCAGATATAACCTCAGAATCACTGTTGGGAATAACAATAATAACCAGGAAAATCAAGAAGAGTATAAGAAGACCACAGATGATCCAATGGGATCTCATTTTTCCAAAAGAGGATTTAGTAAAAAACAAAACAAAACAAAACAATATTTGTAAATCGTACATTGATCCAAAGCAAAATCCTCTTATGGCTTTCTAAATGAATGCTTTCTAAGATTCAAGAATGGGAAGCAGTTATCATTATGAGTCAGTATGGGTTGACAAAAAGATGAGTCATGCCAAATGAACAATATTTTTAGTAGGATTATATGATTAGTAGGTGACAGAAAGTGTCTTAATTCCAGCAAGGTGCTTCTTGGAGTTTCCCCTTGTATCTTTGTGGGCAAGATGGAAAAGGTAGATAGAACCAATAATGGCAAGGGAAAGAGCAACAACAAAAGAAATGGACTACTGGGTAATTATAATTACTGAGGCTAATTCTGAAGGAGAAGTAAGAAAATGTACCTCAATTCCTCTTTTTTTTTTTTTTTGGCAAAAATAAGTCATGATGGATGGAGTAGAGCATTGCTTACTGATCTGGGTTCAAATCCTGTCAGACTTGGTTGATGTGTTGGTCAGCCTTAATGACTTGTTTTCTTTTTCTCTCTTGCTCTCTTTTCTTCCTGTTACAAGAGATGCTTCTCTGAAGTGAGAAGGGGAAGAAATTTATTTAGAAATTAAGGTAATATAAAAACAAAAGTTTTATTAAAAAAAGAAGTTTGGATGACAGTACATCTAATTGAATGTATAACTTGTTAAGTAACTATGCTTTTTAAAATAGTGATTAATGCATCTAACCTTGGAAGAATGTATTTATTGGACTTAATCACAGCTCTGTACTTGACCCAATATTTTTCCCAATAATGTAGATGAAGACATAAAAATGGACTTTATTTGTCAATGATACAAAGGTAGAAGGGAGCACTATTATGCTGAATGACAAATCAGAATTCAATCAAGAATTCAATTCAACAAGCATTTATTGAATACCTACTATATGCTAAGCACTGTGCTGGAGATTGCCACCCAGTGATTCAGCCACCAAAATGATTTTCCTAAAGCACAAGTCCAACTACATCCCTCCCACTCCTCAATAAGCTCCATTGGCTTCCTGTTGCCCCCAGGATCAAATACAAAATCCTTTGTTTGACATTCAAAGCTCTTCATAACCTACCCTTGGCCCCCCACCTTTTCAGTCTTACTCCCTACAACCTACTCTTTGATCCAGTGACACTGGCCTCTAGGCTGTTCCATGAACACTCCATCTCTCACTCTGCAAATTTTCTATTGTTGTCCCCCATGCCTGGAATTCTCTCCCTCCTTCACTCTGCCTACTGACATCTCTGGCTTCCTTTACATCCCAACTAAAAACCTACTTTCTACAGGAAGTCTTCCCTAACCCCTCTTAATTCCAGCATTTCCCTGTGTCAATTATTTGTTTGCCTATTGTGTCCCCCATCAGGTCATTTGCCCCTTGAGGTCTGTAGCTGTCTTTTCCCCTCTTTTTGTATCCTCAGCACTTAATACAATGCCTGCCACATAGATATTGACTAAATGTTTATTGACTGATTGCTAGAGATACAAAGAAAAGAATGAAGCAATCTCTACTCTCAAGTAGCTTATATTCTAATGAGAAACAAGTACAGGTATGTGTACACACACAAGCACAGAGTAACTCAAGTCTTAATTCAGCTTTAATAGTTTAAATATTTGTTTAATAATAAATTATAATATAATAATTGATTATATACAATAATTTAGATCTTCAATATAGCATAACATGGCATACATAATATTAATATATTATCAAATATGTATAATAATGTATATTATACAATATGTATAATAATGCATATCATATAAAATAATTTAATATCTAGTTAATAAGTTGTTTTTATTAAATAGCTGATAAGAGCTGTTTAATAACTATTAAACTATGCTATGAAAGGTTAAAGGTGTACTCTTTTGGGATACCCTGGATAGTAAGTATATCTGGACAAGAAGCTCAGTAAAAACCAGGACTCACCCAGACTTAACACTTAGCACCTGACCCTGGCAGCCTCATTGTGCAGTTCATCTCATTTTCACAATGGTTGCTGTCTGTGGATTCTGTTTTCCCAGCTTCTTGCTTTCTCTGCCCCTTGTCAAGTGTGCTCCCAGAATGCCCCCTCCACTGAACAGCACATACCTTCTTCTCTCCTGGTTTTTGCCCTACTCCTCCTTAAGGGTGGAAGAGTGTAGTGTGTCAAAAAATGGTGATGTCAGTCCAGGAACAAGCCACTTCCCCCAGGGCAATCAACATTTCTGCCTGAACTAGGTGGCCTTCCCTTTTCCAGAGCCCTAAATTCTTTGACAACATCAAAACGGGGCTCCTCTTAAAATGAACAGTTTGTACTGGACAATCTCTTTAGTACTTTCTAGCTCTGTGTTCATGTATATTCCCCAAAATACTTATAGTAGCATTTTTTAGTAGTAGCCACACACAAAAAACCCCAAAAAACCCAAACCCAACCGGAAACAAAGTAGATGCCCTGAATAGGGCACTGTGGCATATGAAGGCAATCAAACATGATGGCACTGTATGAAACAATTAATATGAAGAATATAGAGAAGCATAGGAAGGATTCTATAAATGGATGCAAAGTGAAGTAAGCAGATCTGGGGAAAGAACATACATGATTACTAAAACAATGGATGTGGAAAGAAAACAACAATTAAACAACTGAAATTGCATATTAAGAAATATAATCCAGCTTGACCCAAAAGAAAAGATATGAAAAGTTTCCCCCCTTCCGTGTAGAGGTGAGGAACTATGAGACTGGGACACTACAGACAATGTCAGACTTTTTTTTTATTATATGCTGATTAATTTTGCTGCACTATTTCCTCTTTTTAATACTTTTGTTATATAGGATAGTTTTCTAGGAGGGGGAAGAGGGTTACACTGGAAAATGTAGGTGTAAAAGAAATATATATGCTAAGCAGTCAGTTTTAAATATCATGCTGTAATTTCCAAACATTCCCTTCCACTGGTAATCAAATGAGACTACAACAACAAAAATGCTGTCTCATTGCTGCCTTCAATACTTGACAAGCTAATGGTTACTCTTAAGTGACTCCTCCCCACCATCACTTTAATAAGCTCTTGAAATACCCAAAGTTCAATATTCATAGGTACCTCTAGAGTCATAGATCACCTGGTTTAGTTAATAATTACTAATGATTTTTATCAGCTTTAGACCTTTTTGGTTTAGGAAGAGTTTGTGTTTTGAAACATGTAGTAATAGCACAGTTCAAATATATTTTTAGCTATCTTCAAATATTTTTCTTGAAAAAAATTATTGCTACATTTGGGGTTTTTTTGTTTGTGGGGCAACGGGGGTTAAGTGACTTGCCCAGGGTCACACAGCTAGTAAGTGTCAAGTGTCTGAGGCCGGATTTGAACTCAAGTACTCCTGAATCCAGGGCCGGTGCTTTATCCACTGCACCACCTAGCCGCCCCCTACATTTGGTTTTGACATAGCAGAAGCATCCAGCCAGTATACATTGAACCCCTTCCACAAAATTCATTCTCAGAAATAAAAAATGTAAGCAAAATTATCTAAAAGAATGGTTGTGAATGATAGCACCTGTCACTTTCCACTTCCATACTTTGTCATTTGTTAACAGAAAGAATTCTTTCTGTTGTGTGCTTTGACCTTCATAATTTGGTACTCACAATTTCTATTAAATGTGACAGGATTTGTACTGATATTCAATGTTCCCTTCATTTACATTATTATAGTAATCCTATATATTAGGTTTCTGTTCTTCTTTCTTTCTTTTTTTTGTGAGGCAAGGTTAAGTGACTTGCCCAGGGTCACACAGCTAGTAAGTGTCAAGTGTCTGAGGCCGGATTTGAACTCAGGTCCTCCTGAATCCAGGGCCAGTGCTCTATCCACCGTGCCGCCTAGCTGCCCCAAAGTTTTTTGTTTGTTTGTTTTTAATATGTGGTGTTTTGGGGGCAGGTAGATGGCGCAGTGGATAGAGCACCGGCCCTGAAGTCAGGAAGACCTGAGTTCAAATCTGGCCTCAGACACTTAACACTTACTGGCTGTGTGACCCTGGGCAAGTCACTTAACCCCAACTGCCTCCCCCCCCACAAAAAAATAAATAAATATGTGGTGTTTTTGTTACTGTATACATTGTTCTTCTGGTTCTGTTCACTTCATTTTGCATCAATTCTTGGTGCTAACTCTTTTGAAAACCATTTCCATCCTTTGACCATTCACCAATTAGGGTATCTTATAGATTTGTGCCAATTCTCTATAGATTTGAGCTATCAGACTTTTGTAAAAGATGCTTAATATAAATGTTTTCCCCAACTGCCTTTTCTTTTTATTCTGGATACACTGATTCTGTGTTAAAGCTTTTACATTTTATATTATCAAAAAAATCCTATTTTGTCTTTTACAATAAATAAGCTCTATCCAAGGCTCGTTACTCATTATTTCAGTTTCTATAGCTATAACAGTTTTAACCTTGCATTTCTCCTCTAACTTTTGAATGGGAGGCATTTTATATTCAGATCTCTTCTCCATCTGGACTTTACTGTGGTACATGATATAAATGCTAGTCTAAACCCATTTTATACTCAATCATACTTCAGTTTCCCCAGAAGTTTCTGTTGAACTAAAAAGTTAAAACCACTTCCTCTGTGATTTGTGTCCTCAGGTTTATCAAAAACACAAAGCTGCTGAATATGTTTATTTATTAGTCATGTTTATCTCATCTATTCAATGGACTAAGGTTCTTATGCCTTTATTAAACCAATATGGTGACTCAGTGGATAAAGCACCAGACCTGGAGTCAGGATGACCTAAGTTCAAATTTGGTCTCAGACACTTACTAGCTGTATAACCCTGGGCAAATGGCTTAACCTTGTTTGCCTCAGTTTCCTCATATGTAAAATGAGTTGAAGAAGAAAATGGCAAAACACTCCACTATTTTTGCCAAGAAAACCCCAAATGGGGTCATAAAGAATTGGAAATGAGTGAACAACAATATGAAATAGTTTAGATGACTAATGCTTTATGACACATGAAAACCCTAAACAGGGTGATTTATTTACAAGTGAGTGATCTTGATAGCAAATAGAATCCCCATTTTTGTAATTCATGGTTCAAAGTGCATTCTTGTAGGATATACTTGAACTCAGATGAACTGTGACTTAAGCACTCCAAAGCAAATGATGGTCCTCTCTATAAAAAGTTCAAGGAAGTATGTTTAAAAGGGAAATGAATGGAAGAACTGTCTTTGCCTTGTTGTTGCTGTTGTTTGTCCTTTATTCTCAAAGAGGACCAAGACATTGAGGTGATGTTGGGACTTGCACTAAATTGAATTTAAGTGAGGGAGGGCTGTGTAAGGTCACCAACCTCACTCTCTCCTCCAGAGCCCTCTGGATCCAGTGGCAAGATGTAAATCAGAATGACTAGAAATTGCCTGGAATGCAATTTAGCCTTTTAAGCTAAAACCTTTCACAGGTCTCAGTTTGCCTGACACATTCAGTGATTAAGACAAAGTAAGAAAGGATGCAAAGAAGGGTGACTTTGCTTTTGTTTTTTGGGTGAGGCAATTAGGGTTAAATGACTTGCCCAGGGTCACACAGCTAGTAAGTATCAAGTGTCTGAGACCCATTTTGAACTGAGGTCCTCCTGACTCCATGGCCAGTGCTCTATCCACTGTGCCACCTAGCTGCCCCAGTGACTTTGCTTTGTAATGAACATAAGAACATAGAGGATGAACTAGACTGGGAAGAGGCGTGGGGCAGGGAGGCCATTTATAAGACTGCCATAATCCAGGCAACAAGCTATAAAGCCTTTAGCCAAAGTGGGAGCTGTGTGAGTAGAGAGGGCCCTAAGCCCTAACTCTAACTGGAACCCTGAGACTGGGAGAGAGGTTAGGTGATTTGCCTAGGGTAACAGCAGTAAATGCCTGCGGCAGGATTTGAATTTAGGTCTTCCTGACTCCAAGTCCAGCTTAACCATTGCAAGTATCTAGCTGCCTCAACCTTTCAACCAAGGTCAGGTCTAGTACTCGAATATCACCTAATTTGTAAGACCAAAGAAATATCTTTAGGCTTTTTTTTAAAAAACACATTTTAGGGGCAGCTAGGTGGCGCAGTGGATAGAGCACTGGCCCTGGATTCAGGAGGACCTGAGTTCAAATCTGGCCTCAGACACTTAACACTGACTAGCTGTGTGACCCTGGGCAAGTCACTTAACCCCAATTGCCTCACCAAAAAAAACCAAAAACAAAACAAAAAAACACATTTTAATACAGGTGTAACATTGAATGATTCCTTCACTTCAGCTCCTTCACAGCCAAACCAGGAGGCAAGGACTGTTTAAGTTTCTCTGCCTTCTCTTTGTCTGTGATGACCAAGGTGTACAGGTATCTGCTGCAGCGAAGCTTACACTTCACATTGTCCTTGTTTTTCTTGATCTTGATAGATTTGGCATCCTTTTGCCTGGCTGTGAGCAAGAAGTCCTTTATTTCCTCAATTTTTCGGGGCATGGTGATGGCCCTGAGGGAGCAGCACAGGCCGAGAGACTGAGCAACTGCCAAAGGGCAGAGGAAGATGGAAAAGTAGGCTTATTTAAAAAAAAAAACAAAAAACTATTTTCTGTGGTGCAGTGGATAGAGCACCGGTCTTGGATTCAGGAGGACCTGAGTTCAAATCCAACCTGAGACACATAATACTTACTAGCTGTGTGACTCTGGGCAAGTCACTTAACCCCAATTGCCTCACCCAAAAAAACCTCAAAAAACAAAAACCTTTTTGCTGAGTGCATATTGAAGCATACATTTTCACTTTATTTTTCTTGGCTGTGTGTTTTCTTTTGCAACATGGCTAATATGAAAATATTTTGCATGATATCACATTTATAATTTATATGTTGTTTGCCATTTTGAGGTGTTGGGGAGGAGCAAAAGAAAGGAGAGAATTTGGAACTCAAAAATTTTTAAACTTAATATTAATTTAAAAAATATAATTGGGAAATATTTAATGAAATAAATAAAATATTTTGAAAAAACCATTTGCAAGGTTGTGATTCTTTGTGTATGTGTCTCTGTGTGAATACATACATATATACATATATTTATGTATATGTGTATATATGTGTGTGTGTGTGTATATATGTTGCGTATCTTCAATTTATTATTTTTTAATATAATTTTATTTTCCAAAATATATGTAAAAACAAATTTTAACATCAATTTTTTTAAAAAAATTGTTCCAACTTCTCTTCCCACCCCCACCCACTAGAACTCAAGCATTTCAAAATAAATTATACATGAGTAGTCATGGAAAACATTCCCACATTAGCTAGGTTGTGAGAAAAAAAACAGTCAAAAAACTCCCAAAACTTCAGACTGAGGAATTGTCAAAGAGAAAAAACATTTTTTAAAAAAATGTGTTTCCAGGGGCAGCTAGGTGGCACAGCGGACAGAGCACCGGCCCTGGAACCAGGAGCACCCGAGCTCAAATCCGGCCCCAGACACCCAACACCCACCAGCCACATGACCCCGGGCAAGCCACCCAACCCCAATTGCCTCACCAAAAAAGAAAAAAAAAGAAAAAAAATGTGTTTCCATCTATTTTCAGATACTATCACTTCTTTCTCTGTAGATGGGTTGCCATTTTCATAAGTCCTTCAGGGTTATATTGGACCATTGCCTTGCTGAAAATAACAACATGCTTCCCAGCAGATCATTTTACACTATTGCTGTTATTTTGTATACAGTGCATTTCACTCTGCTTCAGTTCATGTAGGTCTTTCCAGGTTTTTCTAATAGTATCCTGTTCATCATAACCTAAATAATGTACCTTAAACTTGACAAAGAATTTTCTTCATATTAGCCCAGCAAAGTCATCATAACTATTTCCCTCCATCCTATTCCCTTCCCATGATATTTACTCTATTTTCTATCTTCTTTTAAACTATTCCTCCTCAAAAAGTATTTTACTTCTGACTGTCCCCTCCCCTACTCTGCACTCCCCTTTTTTTTTCACCCTTCCTTCCTTAAACTCTTCCCCTCATACTTTCCTATAAGGTTAAATAGATTACTCCTCCCAACTGGGTGTGAATGTTATTCCCTCCATGAGCCAACTCTGATGAGTTTAAGGTCTTTGAGCTAATTCTATGTTCCAAATTTTCTTCCTCCCTCTCTCCTCAACCCTCCCTATGAAATCAAGCAATTCAATATTTCATACTTGTGCCATTATGCAGAACATCTTCACCTTCCTTGAAAGTATTTTGCTTTTTACTACTCTCTCCCAGAATCTGCCCTTCCCTCCTTCCCCTCTTCCCCCCCCACCCTTATCTCCCTCCCCTCCCTCAGGGCAAAAACATATTACTATACCCACTTGAGTATGTATGTTAGTCCTTCTTAAATTCCAGAACTCCCAGGTCAAGGAGAAAATATTGCAAGCAGCTAGAAAAAAGGAATTTAAATACTGTGGAGCTCCAATAAGGATAAAGCAAGATCTAGCAGCTTCTACATTAAAGGACCGGAGGGCATGGAATATGATATTCCAGAGGGCAAAGGAACTGGGACTATAGCCAAAAATCACGTACCCAGCAAAACTAAGCATCATCTTTCAGAGGCAAACATGGAACTTCAAGGAGAAAGAAGACTTTCAGGCATTTGTTATGAAAAGACCTGAACTGAATAGAAAATTTGACTTTCAAATACAAGACCCTGGAAAAGCATAAAAAGATAAACAGGAAAAAGACTTCATGAGGGATATTAAAAGATCAAACTGTTAACATTCCTATATGGGAAGATAATACAGAGGACACAGGTCTGAACTGAATACGAAGGGATGTTATGTTTTGTTCTTTGTGGGGTGTCTTATGTATGGGGCTGGATTTGGGCTTGGGGCCTCCTGGATCCAGGGCTGGTGCATTGTCCACTGTGCCACCTAACTAACCCATAATGACATCCTTAAAATAGGGTTGAGGGGTAGGAGAAATAGACTGGGGGAGGGGGAAGGGGAGAGATGGTCTGGGGAGAGGTTGTTCACATGAAGGAAACAAGAAAAAAGCTTATGGAGGGGAGGGGAAGAGGGGGAAGGAATTGGGGAGTGATTGAACCTTAATATCATCAGAATTGACTCTCCAATTTATTTTTATTCAGCTTCTCCCCTTCTACCATATCTCCTAGACTCCCAGACCCAGCAATGGGTATAGTAGTACCATATTTATCATCAGAATGTCTTGTCTTGAGTATTTGTCCTGGCACTCTGAACATCAGTTTCACAATCTGTAAAACAGAGCTGATAATATATGTAGGGTGGCTTCTGCTGCCACTTCACCAAGAGGCATGAGAACCACATGAGATGTTCTACATATTTTGTGCTTGTAAACAGTTTATAGAACTATCACAATATAATTTGCCTTGCTTAATTACAGGATGGGAACTGGACCTGTCATTTCACTGGTATAGGGAACTCTTATATGAGGAAATTACTCAGGGTCACAAAGCCAATATTTATCAGAGGTAAAATTTGAACCCAAGTCTTCCTGCCTTCAGTGCCAACCCAATATCCTCTTGTGCTGATTGTAATTTTACTTATACTGGAGAAAAACATCTATCAAGTGGGAAGTCACAGATAGATATCTTGGAGGGAAAAGCAAAATTACAATTTAAAGGAGATTTATTGGAATAAAATGTAATAACTTTAATAACTCCAACCATCCACATGTTTAAGATCCTATCTTACCTGTGAGAGATGAGATCTTTGATCTCTGATGAGGAAGGACCCTCTCTCCAACAGTTTTGTGAATAGGAGGAGAGATTCCAAGAAATGAATTTATTTATTTAAAAGTGATTTATTTACAATTGGGCTATCTTTAGAGCAAATGTAACTCCACTTGTGCAATCCAGGGTTTCAAGTGCATTCTGTGCTATATATTTGAACTTAAATAAACTGTGGCTTGAGCACTTGGAAGAAAATGATTGTTCTCTTCATGAAAAGCCCAAGAAACTATGTTTGAAAGGGAAAAGGTAAGACCAGAACAGAACTATCTTTGACTTGTAATGGACACAAGCAAATATGATAAGGAGATAAGTAGGGTTTATATTAGAACTATATAGCCTCATCTAAGTATTTCATTGAATGAGGAAACTGAAATATAATATATGTACCATAAGTAACTTAGTATGAGGTACACAAAATAGACCTGTGAAGTTTGATGGATAATCTGGAGTATAAAAAAGGGAGACATGAATTTTCCATCTCTCTGGGAAGGGAGATATTTTGAGGAAAAAAGAGACCTAAGTTCTTATGATAAACTGATCTCTAGGGCATAGTAGAAGGGTATTTTTCAGATTTCTAAGAATCTTTTATTTCTTTTAGATGAAGATTTTTGCTTAAAGTTTTGAGTTTCAAATTCTATCCCTCCCTCTTTCCCTCTCTTCTCTTCCCACTCCCTGAGGCGATAAACAATCGAATATGTTATACATGTACAATCATGTAAAACATTTCCATATTTGTAACTTTGTACAAGAAAACTCAAATAAAAGAAAAAATGAAAGAAAAAGAAAGTGAAAGACAGAATGCTTCAGTCTGTGTTCAACCATTATCAGTTTTCTCTGCGGGCAGATAGTATGCTTCATCATTAGTGCTTTGGGGCTGTCTTGGATTATTGTTTTGCTGAGAATAGTTGTAATGACAACTGTAATGACAGTTCTTCATCACACAATATTGTTGTCACTGTGCACAACATCCCCCTGGTTCTGCTCACTTCACTATGCATCAGTTCATATAAGTTTTTCTAGGCTTTTCTGAAATAATCCTGCTTGGCATTTCTTCCAGCACAATAATAGTCCATCATAATCATATACCATCTAAGAGTCTTTTAAAGCCACCCACTTCTTGGTGCCTGAGTCCTTTGCTTATCAGAAAAAGCTGGTTTGAGTTTTCTAATTGGAACTAGCTACCATGCAGAAAATTCTTCATGTAGACAATGGATGGTGTGAGTGATGGGTCAGATATGAAAAAGGGTTTTTTCACAAGTCTTGGCTAAGTGATTTACTGCTACTGTTATGATTAAAAGTTGATTTTTACATAGTTTTACTCTTACATAAAATTAGACTTGGAGGAAACTCTAGACACCATTTGTCCAACTTGTACCTACAAGAGGCCTGGCAAATAGTCATCCAGCCTGTAGTAGCAAGTTAGCTATTGTCCAAAGTGGTCCATAACATGGAATGACTCTTAACTGATAGAAAATTTTCCTTCCTGAAATCGACCCCTCTGCAACTTAAAAAAATAGATTTTTCTTGGTCTGTTTTTCACATCATCACAGTTATCCCCAGTATCCCTCTTCATCTCTCTCCCAGAGAGCCATTCCACTTAACAAAAATCTTAAGGCTATTTTAAAAGACAAAAAAAGAAAAAGAGAAAAAATTAGCACAACTGGTCAATACATTAAAAAAAAGTGTGAAAACATATGTTATGTCTAACATCTATGGACCTCCCCCACACCACAAAGGGGTGGGTTGAGGGTGTCCTCTCATAGTTCTTTATTTAAGTCATTCTTCATCTTTGTAATTTTCTTATATTCACTTTTTATAATCTACTTTGTTTCCAATCCTTTGCTATTTTCAAAAGGGTTTCTATAAATTTTTTGGTGAATATGGGAACTTTCTCCTTATCAATGACTTCCTTCAGATATAAGTCCAGAAATGTATACTCTGATTTGGAGGATATGGACATTTTAGTTACTTTATTTCCTTAATTACAAACTGCTTTCCAAAATTATTGTATCATTTTACAGTTTCACCACCAACAATGAAACTTTTTTTTAAAAAGTGAGGCAATTGGGGTTAAGTGACTCGCCCAGGGTCACACAGCTAGTAAGTATTAAGAGTCTGAGGCCAGATTTGAACTCAAGGGCCAGTGCTCTATCCACTGCGCCACCTAGCTGCCCCAACAGTGAAACTTTAAAAAAAATTAACTTGCTGATATATTTTATTGGTTTATTTTATTTTTATATCATTTACATTTCCCACTCTCATTTCTTTCAATCCTCCCTCAGAGAACCCTTCCTTATAATAAAGAATTTTTTAAAGGGGGGGGGAATAATTCAGTAAAACTAACTAAAATACTGAAAAACTTGGGATGCTATATCCAGTGTTCCAAACTTTCATCCCTCACTTCTCTAGAGAGGTCACAGAGAGGTGTAATTTCATATCATTTTGGGGAGCCAAGCTTGGTCATATCACTTCACAGCATTCAGTTGAGATTATTTTGTATTCCATTTATACTGTTGTAATCATTGTCCATATTGTTTTCCTGGTGCTGCTTACTTTGCTTTGTATCCATTCATATAAGTCTTCCCATTCTTCTCTGTATTCATCATAATTCTCTCTCTTTAGTTTTCACCCTTTGCTCCTACATCTGCCCTCTGGGATCAAACAGAAGGATTCTTACCCCCTTTCCTCATGATTGCCTTTCAAATACTTGAACACAATTATTACATTTCCCATAAGACTTCTTTTTTTCCAAGTTAAACATTCTCAATTCCTTCAACTAATCTTTGTATGGTATGGTCATACAAAAGCCCCTCACCAATACTAGACACCTTCCCCTGAATACTCTCCAGTTTATTAATGTAATTTCTAAAATGTAGCATCCAGAGCCCAGCAGAACACTCCAGATTTGTTCTGACCAGGGAAGCATGTAGTGAAATTTGTCACCTCCCATGTTCTAGACACCATGACATTCTTGATGTACCTTAAGATTGCATGACTTCTATTGACTGTCAAGTCATGCTCTTCATCTATATTGAGCCTGTCATCCACTGAAATGCCCAGTGCCTTTTCACACAAATTTTGGAAACCCCCATCTTCCCAATCACCTACTTGCTGTTCCTTCCACACGAAATGCCATCTTGTCTTATATAAATTTAATAAAGGTAAACTGAGGCACAGAATGCTGACCTTTATTAGTTTATTAACAGGTCATGAACCTGTTAACAAAATGGGTCAAATGACTTAGGTCTATGACCCAGAGGAAGAGTCATAGCTCCTTTTTATAGGCATAAAACAAAGAACAGAACTGAGTAGGTAAAGAAAGTAATACAATTGTCTATAGCATTGACAGCATCATGGGGATGAACACAACATGACTGGTTACATAAATAAGAGTGGTCTGGCACCCATGTGGGGCTAACAACCACCTATCTCTGTCTTAGAGGAATGCTTGATTGATTTATGAAACCTATCTGTATCCTGAGGCTATTGATAGTGAGCCAGGCATTGCTGACTCCCTATAGCTCCCAGGAGGGAGAGAAGCTTTCCTTAATTGTTCAAGGACAGACAAGTATATCCTGTGGAAATGTACCAGGTCTGCTCATAGGCCTTCAAAGACAGCAAACAGATGTCATGGGATTTTCTGGAGCTGAAGGTATAAGGGATGACAAGTTTTCTTTTAACTAACTCAAAGGAGAAGCTAGAACCTCTTGTGACTGAGAAATGTTCATTTTTTTGAGTCCACTTGCCACATTAGAGATAGTGGACCAGAGCCTTTGGTATCTATCTGCATCCCTCAAAGATAACAGATTTCTTTGAGGCTATAATAGAACAATGATTGGCAAGAGAGAATTGAACTTCTAAATGTAAGTCATCACAGGCCAAGTGAATTTGGAACTAAGTTCAGAGATAAAATGCCATGACTTAAGCAGTTACAGGACAAAGTCAATTAATTGTAAATAGGATCAATTAAAAATGGTACAGTATCAATTTGATTACTTCAATTCTTCCCTTTGAGAAATGACATGGACATTTCTCATAGATCTCTTATTTATAGGCTAATTCTGTAAGATTTTAACAGTCATTATTAACAGTGTATATTGACATCAGTTTTTCTGGTACAACTTTAGAAAAAGTTTTAACACAACAACTAATGTAAAATCTAAAAAGGATTATAAGGCAGAGGGCATATAATTCACCAAAGGTGGCTGACAAGCCATGTCCTTGTAGCCAAGTGAACCAAGAGGAGGGATTCTACCAGGGGTTAGATAACATTTCATATGAAAAAGAGCTAGCAGTTTTAGTGGACCACAAGCTCCATATGTTAGCAGAAGTTAGATATGGTGGTCCAAAAAAAAGCTAAAGTTGTCTCAGCCTAAAATCCCAGGATGACTATGGAAGCATCCCAACTTCCTGGTGATCAAAAAATGACCTGGAGATTCTAAGACCTACCTATCCCTGGTTGGAAAGGAGATCATTTACTGATTTGGGGAGGTAACACAAGGCAGGGAAAGAGAAGATGGACAGAGGGTGACTCTTTTTGTTTTTCATTAAACATCTTATTAGAAATAATATTAAACATCATGACAAACATTTCTTAATATAGTCATACATATTTTTATAATGGTGTAATATATGCATACACATATATAACATGTAATGTTATAATGTGTTTTGTCACGTGACATATAATCATTACTATAACATATTACCATATAATGATAAATTTGTATATTATGACATAATTATATCTCATATATCTGATATACATTAATATATACCATTTAATCACATTACATATTAATATATGACATGTTATACATTAACATATTCAATATTTTATATACACTAAATATAATTATATTTTTTTTTGTTTTTTTTTTGCAGGGCAACGAGGGTCAAGTGACTTGCCCAGGGTCACACAGCTAGTAAGTGTCAAGTGTCTGAGGCCGGATTTGAACTCAGGCACTCCTGAATCCAGGGCCGGTGCTCTACCACTGCGCCATCTAGCTGCCCCAATATAATTAAATTTTAATAATAACTTACAGTTACAAGAATTAATTTCAGTGCATAAAGTATCTGCCTCTCTTAAGTCCCTATCAGGATTCTTTGTTGATTCTTCCCTCAGTTTATTTTATTTCATTTTACTGTATGTTCCTTCACTAACATGGATTCTGGGAAGGTTATGCCAAAAGAGTTCAAACTCTGAAAGGCCACCTTAAGCTAGAAAGGATTCAGGTGCTGGTCCTGTCTGTTACCTGTGGACTAGCCTCGTTAAATTCAGGGAGTCTAATGATCAGAGGGGAATGACTTGGTTGGCCACAGCATTTCATGAATATTGTCTCCTCCAAGATTTGGAGGGATTTTAGTTTGTATCTGTACACACACCAGAGAAATTACAGGTCCTTGAAGTATTGCAATAAGAATTGTATGCATCTACTGTACTAGATGCTATAAAAAGTCCTTTAAATTTTTGAAATGTCTTTTTTATTATGGATTTAATCAATATCAATAAATATAACAAAAGTACCCTTGAATTTTAACACAATAGTAACAAAACTATGCTGCTTGTTTGTGCCTCCTTTAGAACTATTTTCTCCTGGGCATTTAAAAATGCTTCCTTGATGTTCTTTTTTGTTTTTCTTTAGTTGTATTATTATTATTATCCACCAACTTTGCCTCCACCTGCACCTTCATCTCCCCCAAATATAAACTGTCCCTTTTAACAAATATACTCAGTCCAAATAAACCTACACATTAGTCATTTCTGAAAATATATGCTTCATCCTATCTCTAGTTCAGCCCTTCTCTAAACATGGTACCCAACTCTCTCTCTGTTTCTCTGTCTCTCTCTCTGTGTCTGTCTGAAAGGTCAGAATTATTTTCATAATAATGCTAAGATGTCTTCATTCCTGATGCAGTAAATATCCATGAAGGTAGTAACCCACAAAAACAGAAGCTCTTTGGGGGATTCTTAATTTTTTTAAGAATGTAAAGGGATACTGAGGCCAAAAAGTCTGAGAACTGCTGCTTTAATCCATTGACCCTCTCCCTGGAAGTAGAAAATATGTTTCATCATCCAGAGAGAAGCTCTTTGTAGAGCTGAATCCTAGATTCTGAGTCTTGAGGTTTTTTTTTATTAACTCTACCTCCCTTAACTTTTCCTTATGGATCTCTTTTTCTGTCCCTTGAATTGCCTTTTTTATTTCCATAAAATCCTCATTAATTCAAGGATTGTTTTCCTGCTCTTTTATGTCATCCTTTGCATGCTCTAAGTTCCTTCTTTTGCTATTTCACTCACTGATCCTGTTCTGAACAACGTATAGCATAGTAAATTTCAAATCATCGTTGCTCCCAAACCAAATCTAGTGCCTCCCTTTTCTTACTTCAGTCCTAAATGAGGTTTCACTAGCCTAATCCACAAAAGGGAACCAAAATAGGCAATTCCTATCTTTAAAAAATTATAGCGTGTTCAATAGGGGAAATTGAGTGTGTGGGGGACCCAGGGGAATACACATGGGGATCTTTCTATGCTCTCCTCAAATTGTAGATAAGATCAGCCTTAGCTAGTTACACTAGAGTGAATGTGCTAATTCTATGACAAGCATGAATTAATTTGGGGCTTGAAGAGGAGAGAGAGTCTTGTTGATTTTACCTTTGTAACATCTCTCTTACATACACCTGTGTCAAGATAATGGAATGTGGTAGATAAAGGGATTTAGAAGATACTCAAAGGCCCACCTGGAGATTAATCTAAACTGATTGAATTAAGTGAGAGTGATTGACTGCTGATTAGCCTACTTCCACTTAACTAGATTGTAAGCACATCTGGCTGGCCCTTAGGAGGGTATTGTTCTCAAAAGCTAAAAACTTTGAACTTAACTTGAGACCACCTTCAAGTCCAGTGAACCAATGGATTTGAATGATGCTAGCCAATCAGCTTGAAGAACCTCCCATTTATGGGAGGAGGACAACATGAAGGAGGAATTTGATGCTGGTGGGGGACTTCATCCTCTTTTGGTTAGAGACATCGGGTTGGTGACAGGATTTCAAGTGGGAGGTTTAGGAAGGCTAGGATTTCCATGCTATAAGAAATCTGTTCTCGATCTTTCTCTTTCTTTACTATCTTATATCTTTTAATAAATCCTTAAAAAACCTAAACTCATTTATCAGTGGTTTTAGCCAGTTTCTCCCCAAAACTGGGGGGGACAGATTAGAACCCACATTTAGAATTTTAAAATACACACACCCCTTTCTCTCCTTAGTCATTGCCACCACACCACTGCAACTCCTCATTGAGACAGAGAGACCCTATGGGCTGATTAATGTTTAACATCAGCATATCACATTTTTAAGTTTAATCTGCATTATTAACATATTGTGCAGCACCTTAAATCTAGAAAATCAGCAAAACAATCAAGCTCTGATTTGTCCATTTTCAAGGTGTAAATGCCCAATTGAAAATTTAACAGCTGGTTTGAGCTGACTTCAGTATACCCTGCAATGGAGGTTAAGAGACTTACCCAGGTTCACTAATTAGTATCAGAAATGAGATTTGAACCCAGGTCTTCCTGTCTCTGAGACCAACACTATATACTCTAAGCTGTCTTTGTCTTTGCCATTTTTTTTTCTTTTATAATTCCTGGACCAACCCCTTAACTCCATGCCTGCCACAGTGATTCTCATCCAAGTTCTGAATGTCTCTTCACTGTTATAGCCTCTTCAATCTCCTCTTCAAATTCCCAACACTAACATCTGTGCCCTTCACATGACTCTTAACACCATTACTGTCTTTTCGGGAACTTTTATTTGTTTTACTTTACAGAGCATATCCCCCCTTTATAGCACGTTTAGGCCCTAAATAAATGTTTTAGTTATTAATACAAAGATTTCTACTGACACCTTTTGTCAGATATAAAGAACAATTTCTTACAGCATGTTACTGACATGCTTTGTGTGCTTTTCCTAATTTTGTGCTTACCAAGACTGGATTCTTCCTTCATATTTTCCATTATAATAATCTAGATTTTCTATTTTTCCTTAGAAACTTTTGGTACCATTCTCATTTGTTTTATAGATCTCTTGTGGTTCTGAATTTAGCACACTTATCAACTTTTACTTTTCTTGGCTTCCCTGTTATAATCTATTCTGTTTCACTAAAATTATTAGCTTGAAAAGATTTACCTCCCTTTGTCTCTTAGCTTTTGTGTTAACTTGATCTTTTCTTTTACTTGGAGAATGTTAAATTCAGAGGATCGTAGATTTTGCTTTATTTTATTTTGCCTGGAATATAGTGGTTTTTTTCTTTTTGTTTTTTAAAACATTTTCCCATTCAGCACAGTGGAACATTTCCAGGGATGTTTTGCCCTCTTTAGTCCAGCAAGGCTTCCCTTCCCTAGTATTCCTGGATGCTAGAAAGGTATCTCTTTATCTTGTTAGACTAGGTTTCCTAGAATCATTAGGGAGCTCTCCAAGGTGAACTGAAGCTGGAATAGGAGAATATGTGCATGTGTCTATATCCAGACACAGGGTAGCCAAGCCCAATCACAGTGGCTCCATATTTTCTGTCATCTCAGAACAGCTCATGTCAGGGTTGTTTTCCACTAAAACACATAACCCATGCTCCTCAACCTTCACAGCTCCCCAAGGCATGATCTCATTCCCTTTTTTTTTTTTTTTAAGTGAGTCAATTGGGGTTAAGTGTCTTGCGCAGGGTCACACAGCTACTAAGTGTTAAGTGTCTGAGGCCGGATTTGAACTCAGGTACTCCTGACTCCAGGGCTGTTGTTCCTGTGCCACCTAGCTGCCCCATGATCCCATTCTTAAGAGCCACTCATGATAGGATATTCAGAAGAGCAGTCTCTCCAGAATCTCCCTTTCAGCTTCTGCTCCTGAAAATCAAGCCATCCCAGAATGAATTAGGAAGATAACAACATGCCCTTTCCCTCCCAGCACTGGGAGATGTCTGCTGCTCTTACTCAGAGGAGAAGAAAGAGGTTCTCTCCTCTACTCCTGGACTGTGAGTAATTTTAGAGTTGAGGATACTGAACAATTTTGTTTTGTAAATAAATTTTAAAGTGAATGGCCCTTGGCATATTTTATCATTTATTCAACATATTTTTGGTCTTTGGACATTTTCTCAATAGATGTCATAGAAATAAGCTGCTTTTTAAAATAAAAGAATGCTTTCCTCAGGATCCTGTGTTTCCTTACACTTAACAGAATGGGAGATGCCATCCCCAAAAGTGCACATCAAAATTCATCTTTATTGCAGCAAAAATTGATGTATGGTATGGTCAAAAGATATCCAAGCTTTATGTCAGGGAACTGTCAATACTACAAAGTTTGAGCTCTTTGTAACAGGGTTTGACCTGTACATAACAGGTTGAGGAAAGCAGTTAAATAAGAGGGAGTCTCTGGGCTCAGGGAACAGTTTTAAAACAGTAATCTTGGTGAAAGCATGTCTGGTAGAAGAAAGGAAAATACCTCAAACAAATAGGAACTATATCCTGGTTAGGATTTAGCCAAGGAGTGAGGAGTCTATCCTTAAACAAGACTGTGGCATGATGGAAGCAGTGTTGTTGGAAAATGGTTGGGTGGCAGAATAATGTAGAGGCAGGGAGATGAGACAAGAAATTGTTTTAAAAGCGTGGCATGAAGAATTAGAGCCCTGGCAATGGTGGCAGTGAAGTCAGAGAGGAAAGAGCAGATCCAAGAGATAATGCGAAGAAAAAGGGGCTATTGGCATTACGTATAGGGAACTAGTACCCCTAGGATGAACACAAATGTCAGACCTTTATAGAAATGTCCTGTAAAACAACTGTGACAATCTCAACAGTCAACTCTGGATTATCCTATAGGGTCACAAAGCATCTAAATGCCATGTTCCCACTATCCCTCATACCTTCCTACCCCAACCTCCTGATTAATTTGATATTAGGTTTTGGGGTAGCTGGGTGGCACAGTGGATAAAGCACTGGCCCTGGATTCAGCAGGACCTGAGTTCAAATCCAATCTCAGACACCTGACACTTACTAGCAATGTGACCCTGGGAGAGTCACTTAACCCTCATTGCCCCATGCAAAAAAAAAATAATATTAGGTTTAATTTAATTTCATATTAGGTCCTTTCCGCTCCTTCCCCTACTAAATTGCTGATTTTAAAAAATGATCCATCACTAAAATCAGTTTAATATGCTAGAAAGGAATCTCCAACACAACACATATTTAGCAGCTGTTATCTCACAACCTCCTTATGAGGCATACAGTTTTCAACATTTTTCATAAGGCTTTTCTGCCTCCTGAAGTTAACAGATACATTTATGTGGAGAGAAACTTCACCAATCTGATGTAGCTACGACGGTCTTGCCTCAGCATGTGACAACACCCCCAGCAGAAAGCAGCAGATGCTAAACAGATGGCCCAGAGTTGTTTGGCTGCTGGGGTTTGGGGAAGGGGAGGAGGCTTCCACTGCAGAAGTGATGGAGTCTACACTGCATAAGAGGCAGGTCAGTATTGTGCTTGCTGAAAGGATGTTCTGTCTTCCAAGGTGGCTCCAGACACCACAACTCTGTCTCTCCATCAGGGACCACTGCTGGGAAGGGGGAAGGTATCTGTGGCTCACTTTAAAGTTGACATGTATCTTCATTGTTCAGGCAGCTGAGGCCAGAGCTCATGCCAAAAGGCAGGACTCCAAGACTGTTTTCTCTGCACCCTTCTCCTTCCCAGGGTGGTTGTGTGAGGAAGGTGCTTTTTACCCTCTGCTGGCTTCTTTTGAGGGGAGGCAGGGGGACAGGGGACATGTGCAAGAGTCATAGAGGTTAGGAAAAGAGGAAAATAGAGACAACCAATAAAAGTACTGGTAGAAATGGTGGGAATTTTATTTTAAAATAAAAGAATGCTTTCCTCAGGATCCTGTGTTTCCTTACACTTAACAGAATGGGAGATGCCATCCCCAAAAGTGCACATCAAAATTCATCTTTATTGCAGCAAAAATTGATGTATGGTATGGTCAAAAGATATCCAAGCTTTATGTCAGGGAACTGTCAATACTACAAAGTTTGAGCTCTTTTGTGAAAATTCCCACAATATACAGAAGGGATTTTCAAAAGAGTATGAAGAGGGGATTGAAATGTAATTACTTAGATATTTTTTACTGGTAAACTGCTTTTTGAGGTTAGTCACTACTTAATTCCCCCAAATTCTGGTGACAGTAATTGGCATGATATTATTAAGAATTTGAGATAGAAACAATGACAATAGTAAGCCTCAAGAAAGCATTTTTTGCATTTGGCATCTGATAAATTTACATTTTGAAATCTCTTTTACATTATTCTAGTTATTATTTTTGTTCTAGTCTCTCTCTCTCTCTCCCTTTTGGTGAGGAAATTGGAGTTAAGTGACTTGCCCAGGGTCACACAGCTAGTAAGTGTTAAGTGTCTGAGGCCAGATTTGAACTCAGGTCCTCCTAAATCCAGGGCTGGTGCTCTATCCACTGCACCACCTAGCTGCCCCTGTTCTAGTCTCTCTTTAAGATAGACTGCCTCTTATTTTCCTCTGAGGGCTTCAAGGTCCATAGCTTTTTACACAGGCTGTACCCACCCATACATTTTAAGTGGGATGAGGGTGTCTGATCTTTCTGAACCTCCCAGGTTTGGCTCCTTATCATTTTGTTGGGGAGTAGATGGCACACAGAGGAGTATAATGTCACATTCAGCTCGGCCAGCTCATAGATGTGAAGACACTGACCAAAGAGATGTATGTCCATGGTGGCTGTAGCTGGTGGCTGCAGGTGACAGACTTCTTGATTATGGTCAGTTGGGACACTAAAGGGGCTACCTGTGGCTGCAGCCCTCCTTAACTAAACCCATTGGGAATAAGGAGCCAAATGTTTCTATTTTTGCCCTTTCACTTGCTCTATGCCGTGGACATAGGGAAGAAAAAGCATCTGCCTCTTTTTTTAAAAAAATATTTTTTATTTATTTCATTAAATTTTCCCAATTACATTTAAGAAATTTTTACATTTGTTTTTTAAAATTTGGGACTCAAAATTCTCCCCGTCCCTGCCACCCCTTTCCCAACCATTGGGAATGCAAGCAATAAGATAGCAATTATACATATACAGCCATCATCTGCCTTTTTGTAAGGCAATGAATTGGATCAGAGGCCCATCCTGCACCAATAGGTGACAAATGGACATTCAAACTCCTTAACATTCATAAAATGGGAGGCCAACACTCCCTTAATTAACAGGCATTTATTAAGTACCTACTACCTGCTAGGTACTGTGCTCAAGGTGTTGTTCAGCATTCTAGAGCAGGTGCCACCCAAGGTATCAATCCTCCATCACTTCTAATCCCTTCTGTATATTGTGGGAATTTTCACAAAACCAACATAGAAGGGCCAGGGCCAAATGTATGGATTTTGCTGCCTTGGCTCTGGGGGACAGCTCAATGATGGTGAAGATCCAGGTGGTCCAGCTCAGAAGCCAATGTCCTTTGTACAGTCTTGTTTATTTACATCAGCCTTTGTGTAGCCTCACATAACTTGTACATCACTAAAGTGATGTGTTGGAACCTTCAATGCCAGCATCCTTGGCCATGAAGTAAAAAGGACCAGACCTCTGCAGGAGTTTATCAGGGCTGTCATATTCTACAATCTCCCCTCTATCCAATACCATAACCCTGGAACCAAGACAGAAAGGAAGCATTGAGTCTCAGGAGTTAAAAAGTAAGCCTAAACTATTAGAGCCAAAGGAACACCCACAATCCCTTTCCCCCAGAATGATGAGCCCTTCTTCTACAACTACCATTTCCTCCCAAACCCTCACCCCAGCCCCAGTTTCTAGACTGTTCCTTGGAAAGGCTATTCCTGGCAGTTTGCATAGTATGATGATACTCTGCTAAGGGATAGATTTCCCATCTGTGGATTTTCTAGAAGATGCTTGTCTAGTTCTGTTCCCTCTGACGTGCATTCTCCCATCTCATGCTCTCAGTTTAACACCCAGAACTCACCTGTCACTATCCATAATTGTGTGGAGGCGATGGGCGATGGTGATGACTGTACAATTAGAGAACTCTTTCCGGATTGTGGCCTGGATTAGGTTATCTGTTTCAAGATCTACAGCAGCTGTGGCCTCATCCATGATGAGAATCTTTGATTTCCGAAGCAGAGCACGGCCCAGGCACAGAAGCTGTCTCTGCCCTACACTGTCATCAACATAACAAACCAAGAGTGAGCACTCAGACCAAGTGGACCTGTTGTCTTGGACGCTGGGGAGAGGCCAGCATTCTTGGTCCAACTCATTTCTAAATTGATGGACTCAAATTCCCAACTCGATTCCAATTAGTGCACATAATGAAGTCCCCTCAAAGTGGATGGGTCAAGTGTATTTGAATTCACAATATTCAAAATTATAATTACGTAAAACAAGGTAATTGGTTCCAGCCCAGTGGAAATAAGTGTGAATTCAAAGAATGCTACCACTTCAGAGGATTCATTATTGGCACTAATCAGGACCTTGCTGAACTATTTACTGCCCCTTAAGCAGCTACACAGATAGTGTGGAAGAAAAATGGTGGATATTTGGTACTAGCAGTATGGTGAAATTCCATTACAACAGAAACTACTGTCCCATTGTGGTACTGTCTTTGACTTGTAGCATTGGTGTGGGGGGCAGGGAGGAAGGGGGGACACCATCGTCTAAATATTTCACAATTTCTGAACAGTGTTAGCACTCATTCATTTTTATGTGTACTTTTGGCCTCAAAGCTGCTATCTGTTTAAAGACCTGCCTTGACTAGAGATGACCATGTTGGATGAGTCTGACTTCTGATTCGCATAGGCTTGTGAAGTGCAGATAGACTTTGATTTATGAAGAGCCTATACACAAGGCAGAAACTCCTGATTAACCATCTATGGGAGGGGAGTGGAGCAGTTAAGGAATGTGCTCATTGCTCTCTCATGTTGATGTTGAGGAACCTTAAATAAGAGGGTTAATAGATTAGAATTCTACATTATTACATAAAAGAAAACCCTTTCAATGGACAAGTCGTGCCAGATGACCCAGTGTGTCTCAGGATTTTCTGGTCAGTGGCACACATAGGAGGCTGTTGGTAGAGCTGAGAAAATGGGCGTGGCCAGGGAGCTCATATTGCACCCTTCTAAGAAAGTGATTTAAAGGGTCAGCACCTGCACCAGATCTCAAATCAGAGGAAGTGACTGAGGCCTTGGTGGTATTTTAATGTCTGTCAGCTTTGAAGGGCAAGGATATCAGGATCGATCACTCTTATTCCAGCAAAAGCCAGAACAAGATTCACAGCACTGTTTTCAGACCTGGTGTCCTCAGGGGGCCTCAGTTCAGGAGCTAGAGCTAAGTGGAACAGAAACCTTTGTGCCATAGATTGGAGCTTATAAAATGACTGGCAAACCTCAGAGTACCATGTAAACATTAGCTATTAATTTGATCTCTGGCTGAAACATCTTCCGCAAAATTAGGATCAAAGGCAACTAAATGTTTTGCATCTGGAAGCAGGCTACTAATAGGTGGAAATCACCCTAGTCTGGTCCTTGATAATTTGTCCTGACATGTAGCAGGGATTCCCCTGGCCCCAGAAGGAAATTGCCCTGGGACTGGCATGCTGCCACCCCATAATCAGGGGCTTTAGCAGTAGGCCAGGGGTAGCTATTGTGCTCTCAGTCGTCTTCTAAGAAAGGGGTTGCCTACACAGTGAGTATGGTTGAAAAATGGAAATCTTTAGCAGCACAGTGTGGTAAAGGGCTGGCTAGACTGAATCCTAGTTCTAGCCCTTGCTAGCTGGGTGACCAAGGCTGAGGCATCTAAACTCTCTAGCCTCACCTTCCTCGTTGATACGACAGTAATCATCATAACTACCATGTAGATAGTTCTTCAAATATATGATCTCATTTTACTCGACCATCACAACAACCCTTCAAGGTGGATGCTTTCATTATCTTCATTTTACAGATGAACAAACTGAGGCTAAGAGCTAATGTTACATGACTTGCCCAGAGTGATACAACTCCAGCAAGCTCTCTATCCACCAGGGCATCCAGCACCCTCTAATCACATGCCTTTCCTGATGGGACGGTAAGGAAGCTATTTGGCAAACCTCAAAGAGCTGCAGAAATAAGAGTTAATATTGTGTAGAAATGGCCAGTATGACTTACACTTCATGGGAAATGTCATAGACGACCCCCAATTGGGCAAAGAGGCCAGGATTATGCCTCCCCTCACTCCAGAATAAGACAATGCCTATCAGGGATCTTGTTCTTAATCCTGATTCCCCTCTTTCAGACAGAAGATCCAGGGGAAGGTCATAAAAGACATGGAAGTCCCCATGGCCCCACTTACAGCAAGAAGTCAGTCTAGATTCCCACTGTCGGATAGCACAATGAATATGAAGGATGCTTAGATGCCCTAGAACACCTTAGGGTTGCAAGTAAATAGAATCAAGAGAATGACTCTGAACAATGAAGTATGAAACTGCCCTAATCACTAAAAGAATCAAGGTGAGGCAAGATAACTGCAGACTTCTCCAGCTTTTGAGGCTGAGTTTGAGCTTTCCAAAAGGATTCCAGGGGCATTTTACCTGGTTCTGGGGTAGAGGGAAAATCTGATATACCCCCTTGGAAATGATCTTTGGAGGAACTTAGGGTTTCTCCCAAGTCATTGGTCCATTGTGTGCTGATTTCCCCCCACACTGTCCCTGGAATTATTTTCTGTGTGTGCTGGGAAGAATCAGGCTCCATGCTGAGTCAATGAAAGGTAGGCAAGAGCTAAGCCCTGCTGTTGAGCAGACACATCAAGAGTTGGAATTTGAGCCAGGCAGCCTAAATTTCAACGTTTCCTGGCTGCCATTTGTCCTTTTGGTTTTAAGGAAAGAGTTTTGGAGCACTCCAGGGTGACTTCCCAACAACTGACCCGCAGAAGGTGACAACTGCAGGCTGCTGTGGAATGATGCTTGTACCTCCTTGTGGCTCCATCTGAAACCGCACCAACCTCAGCCATGGCATCAGACGGCCCCAACAAGGTTTCCTGCCAGCATCGGGGGGCAGATAAGTGAAATCCTACTCTCCTGCCTCCCAGAGGGCAATGTGCTGGCAGAAATGGATCTCAGAGATCCACCCTGGTCATCAGGAGTTTGAGTCCATGATGTCCCAGGGGGTTCAGCTAATTTCGGGGGACAGCCCTAGAGAGACACAATGCCTGGGAGTTTTCAGTCCTTCCATAGGCATGCAGGAAGAGAAGGGCCTTTTTATGCCTTTTCTTTCTTTATAACCTCAACTACCAACCAAAAATCAAAAAAATCCCAACATGACAAAATGATTTCTAAGCCCCCGACAATGACTCACTTATAGGAATAAAATTTGATAACAAAACTGTGCACAACAACAAAAAAATGTAGAGTCCCTGGAGTTTATTGTACTGTACTGGGATTTAAACTATACTATTGTTCTAATTCTTGACTAATACCCTAAAGAAACAACACTAGAAATAGTCGTTAATACTGCAGTTTTACTGCCACCCGTGTCCTTTCTGTGATTCTCCACAGCAGGGTAATAAGAACAATAACAATTGGCCCTGGGAGGCTTTTGAAGCATTCTAGGTAAATTATCTCATGTAATCTTCACAACAGCCCTATGAGGTAGGTGTTACTACTCCTTTTTTACAGATGAGGAAACTAAGGCTGAGAAAGCCTCTGCCATCTAATGAGAGTGTGAGATCAGATTTGAACTTGGGTCTCCCTGACACAAGGTCCAGTGATCTCTCCCCTGTGCCACCTAGCTGCCCACACAAAGGTGATAACTGGAAGGACATCAAACAGGCTGTTCAGGGATATCAGTCTGCTTAGAACAGAGCCAAGACCAGATCCCATTCATAGCATCTTCCTTTATTAGCATCATGCTCCTTCCATAAAAGGAGTTTTTTTTAAACCCCCCAAAACAGCTTTTCTTAGAACGTTAACACTAGAAAGAGCTCATTAGTCATTTTTGCAACATCTTCACTTTAAAAATGAGTAAACTAAGGCCCAGGAAGGGGAGGTGCTGACTTTCCACTTTCCTTTCTACTCTACAATATTCTGTAGAAATGGCCTGTATGACTTAGACTTCAGGGGAAAAGTCATAGATGACCCCCAATTGGGCAAAGAGGCCAGGATTATGCCTCCCCTCACTCTAGAATAAGACAATGCCTATAGAGTATCTTGTTCTTAAGCCTGATTCCCCTCTTTCAGACAAAAGTCCTAGGCCTAGGATGGCCCTCTTTCAAGCTGAGGATTTTAAGATACTTTATCAACATGGTGCCCAACAAGGTAACATAAGTTACACAACATCAGTCTCACAAGGAGCATGACGGGGAGGAAAATGTTCCTTCCATCCTTTGGTCTAATGGCTGCCTTAAGAGGAAGCTGATCTGGGTTTGGGAACTTACCTGAAGTTGTCACCAGCCTCACTCACTTCATAGGTCAGACCCTGAGGCAAGCCTTCCACATAGGGCTTCAGGTGAGCCAATTCCAGAGCCTTCCAGATCTCTTCATCAGAGTATTTGTTGAAAGGATCCAAATTCATTCTCAGGCTTCCAGAGAACAGGATGGGATCCTGCAGAAACCAAGGGGCAGAAGGAGATATTGGGAAGCTGGTAGGCAGGAACACCCCTCCAACAATCCCCACATTGGTGCTAGTGATTTCTGGAAATCTCTGAGGGCACTTCAGAAAGCAGGGGTGGTCACAGAGGTAGAGTCATTCAGTGGGCAAATGATAAAACTGGTTCAATTACAATGCATTTTAAAACTTAGTATTGTATTTCATCCACTAAGCCTGGTGGCCTCCCAAGGGAATTTTTCCTAGAAGTTTTATTCTGAAAGGAGAAGCACAGATAGTTGAAACTTTATTTCTTTTAACTTATGGGGTCTACCCCTGACAAACACAGTCTTTTATTAAGAGCACCAACTTTTTAGCCAAAGATAGGCTGGTGTTTGGAGTATAGGATTAGGAGGTGGAGCCAAGATGGTAGAGAGAAGCCAGCAAGTTGCCTGAGCTCTCCTTCAGTTCCCTCAAAAAGAACATTAAATCAAGCCTCCAAATGAATTCTGAAACTACAGAACCTACAAAAAGACAGACACAATCTTCCAACCTGAGATAATTTAGTAGACTTCAGGAAATATCTGTCTCACTCGGGCAAAAGGGGAGCGCAGGGGCAGCTAGGTGGTGCAGTGGATAGAGCACTTGACCTGAAGTCAGGAGGACCTGAGTTCAAATCCAGCCTCAGACACTTGACACTTACTAGCTGTGTGACCTTGGGCAAGTCACGTAACCTTCATTGCCCCACAAAAAATATAAAATTAAAAAAAAATCATTTGGCCAAATGGAAAAGGAAGTACACAATCTCACTGAAGAAAACAATGCCTTAAAAATTCGAATTGGACAGTTGGAAGCTAATAATTCCATGAGACACCAGGAATCAGTCAAACAAAATCAGAAGAATGAAAAAATAGAAGAAAATGTGAAGTACCTTATTGGAAAGACAACTGACCTGGAAAATAGATCCAGGAGAGACAATTTGAGAATTATTGGACTCCCTGAAAGCCATGATCAGAAAAAAAATCTAGATACCATATTCCAGGAAATTATCAAGGAGAACTGCCCTGATATTATAGAATCAGAGGATAAAATCATCATTGAAAGAATCCACCAATCATCTCCTGAAAGAGACCCCAAAAAGAAAAAAATGGAGCATAGGATTAGCGGTGGTCAGAGTTGGATTTATTTTTCTTGAGCCCGGAAAGTAAAACTAAGCCATTATTGAATCTACAGGGGAAGGGGGAAAGCATTTATTAAACACCTACTATGTACTTGGCACTGTGCTAAGCACTTTTACAAATATTTCATTTGATCCTTAGGAAAATTCCTGGGAAGTGTGTTAGTGTGGTCTCTCTCATTCTCTCTCTCTCATACACACACACACACACACACACACACACACACTCACACTCACACTCACACTCACACACAAACACAAGGGCTGTCTCCCATGTCTACAATGCCCTTCTCACTTCCCTTCTTCCCTTCGGGATCTACCCTTTCCTATAAAAATCTGATCAAGTAACATTTTCCACATGAAGTCTTTCCTGAGGTCCCCAGTTGCTGGTGCCTTCTCCCCCTAAAAAATTATTTTGAATTTGTTTCATATATATATTTTATATACATTTTGGCTTCCTTGATAGAACACACACTCCTTGATGGCAGGAACTTCCATTTTTGTATTGCCAATGCCTAGCACATAGCAGATGCTTAAACAATGCTTATTCATTGTTTGATTGGCTGCTTGTGGAGATATTCTGTCTGGAGAAGGTAGACTTAGTGGGGACATGATGTCTAATGGCAGACTGCTGGACTTAAGAGGCAGGGAGACCTGAGTGAGAATCCTGCCTCAGACAGGTATGACCTGAATTAGTGGGTTCATTGTTGATATATAGAGTTACACTAGATAAGCAATTCTCAAAGTATGGTCTGCAGATCCCAGGCCCCAAACCCTCAAAACTATTTTCATAATACTACAAAGATGTAATTTGCCTTTTTTTTGTTTGTTTGTTTTTGTGGAGCAATGGGATTTAAGTGACTTGCCCAGGGTCACACACAACTAGTAAGTGTCAAGTGTCTGAGGCCGGATTTGAACTCAGGTCCTCCTGACTCCAGGGCCACTGCTTTATCCACTGTGCCACCTAGCCGCCCCCATATAATTTGCCTTTTAAGATCTGGATCCCTGGGGGCAGCTAGGTGGGGCAGTGGATAGAGCACTGGCCCTGGAGTCAGGAGGACCTGAGTTCAAATCTGACCTCAGACACTTAACACTTACTAGCTGTGTGACCCTGGGCAAGTCACTTAACCCCAATTGCCTAGCGAAAACAAAAACAAAAAACAAAAATATCTGGATCCCTTTTCCAACGAACATATTTGTTTGAGACCAGATTTTCTTCAAATGCTTCAACTAAAACAACATAATGCAAAATATAGAATGTTTAGTTTAGTCTTCTATTAAAACAGGCATTGGGGCAGCTAGGTGGAGCAGTGGATAGAGCACGGCCCTGGATTCAGAAGGACCTGAGTTCAAATCCTGCTTCAGACACTTGACACTTGCTAGCTGTGTGACCCTGGGCAAGTCACTTAACCCCAATTGCCCAGCAAAAACAAAACAAAACAAATTTTAAAAAACAGGCATTAAAGAGATTTACAAAAATTCCTCTCACTAAATTTTTTTGTTTTAGAAAAGTTATTTTTCATAAAAAAGGTATTTATATGAATATAATGGGTTTGTTATTTTTAATGAAAAAATTATTTAAAATTTTTATCAGCTTTAATTTTTAACATGGTAAATATCAATAGTTATAATGCGCATAGACCAAAGCTTTGTGGGGGTCTTCATAAAGTGTTAAGGGATCCTTAGATCAAAAAGGTTGATAATGACTGGACCAGGTGTCCTCTGAGGTCTCTTCCAGTTATGAGATTATGTGGTTCACTGATTAGAAAATGCCTCTTCTTTAACCTTTTATCAAGTGGGGAAAATATTCCCAGGTTGGGTCATGGAAAAGATCATGTTGAGGTTGGGAATTCTAAAAAAGATTACTCTCCTTTGCAAATTCTACAGAAGAGCTAAAGAAATACCAAAGTATTGAGTTACTGCCACCTACTGGTGGTTTACTGTCATAGCTATGATTTTTTGTTTTTTGTTTTTGCTACCCTCAATAAAAACAGAGCACATAGGGTCGTAGACTATTAGTGATTTATATAGTTTGCAAATTGCTTTGCATTCCAAGATATATAAGGAACTAATTAAAAAAAATAAGAATAAGAGCCACTTGACAATTGACCAAACTCTGGAAGGATAGGAAAAGGTATTTCTTCAGGAAAAAAAATCCAAATAGTTATATGAAAAATTGCTCCAAATCACTAATAATTAGGAAAATGAAAATTAAAGAAACTCTGAGTTTCCATCTCACATTCCTCAGATTGACAAAGTTGGTTTTTTTAGAAAAGAAGGAAAATGACAAATATTAGAGGAGTAGTAGAAAAATAGGCATGTAAATGCAGAGTTGGTAGAGCTGTAAAATCAATCCAGCCATTCTGAAAAAGTTCTTTGGAACTCTGCCACCAAAGTTACTAACCTGCATTACCTATCGATGTCACTAGGCCTATTCCACAAAGAGATCAAGAAAATAAGGAAAGGACCCACCATATGAAAATATAGATAGCAACTCTTCTTGTAATAGCAAAGAACTGGAAACTAATGGCATGCCCATCAATTGAGGAAAGGCTATACAAATTATGGTTCGTGAATGTAATGGAATACTATTGTGCCATCAGAATAATGTAATGGACAGTTTCAGAGAAACCATGGGGAAACTTGTTCGAACTGATGTGGAGTAAATTGAGCAAAACCAGGAGAATAGTATGGACTGTAATAATATTGTAAAAACAAACAACTTCAAAAGATGAGCTCTGAGCAATACAATGACCAGTCATGATTCCAGAGGACCAATGATGAAGAATGCAACCCATCCCCTGACAAAGAGGTGGTAGACTAAATAGGAAGGAAAGAAGGAAGGAAGGAGAAAAGAAGGAAGGAGGAAGGAAGGAAGGAAGGAAGGAAGGAAGGAAGGAAGGAAGGAAGGAAGGAAGGAAGGAAGGAAGGAAGGAAGGAAGGAAGGGAGAAGGAAGCCAGCATTTATATACCAGACACTGAGTTACGTGCTTTACAAATATCTCATCTGATGCTCACAATAATGCTAGGAGGTAGGTGCTATTATTATCCCCATTTTACAGTTTAAGAAACTGAGACAAACAAGGATTGAGTGACTTCCCCAGGATCCCATAGCTGATAAATATCAGAGGATGAATTTTAATTTTATATACAGAATGAGTCACATATTTTTGGACATAGCCAAAATGGAAATTAGTTTGTTTGATTATGCATATTTGTTCCAAGGGTTTTGTTTTTCATTTTTCCAGGGTGTATGGAGGAGGTGGGAGGGAGAGAAAGACATTCTTGCTAATTAAAAAAAATTAAATTAAAAACTAACATGCCTCCCATGTATTATTTCATTTGGCCCTCACAAGAACCCTATAAAATAAGTATCCAATATGATACTTCTCTCTATCCTGTGCTGATGGCAAGAAACTGAAGCTCACAGAATAGGTGGCAGAATCAGGTTAAAAACTCCAGCTCTAGAAGATTGCGTCAGCCTTCACATAGGGACAATTGTGGTCATTGCTCCATCTGGGGCATCCAGGGCTCACTGGAAGGTTCTTGCTAACCTCCACATGGTGGCAAGGGAAATGGTAAGCAAAGGATGTAAGGCTTCATAGCAGCTGATGTTTCTAGAGGAACAACCCACACTTCATATCTTCAGTTGCTGCCTCCCCTCCTAGTGGTGAATTAGTCAAAGGAATGGGGAGAAATGGTACTTTGATCACAGGCCCCAATGTTCCTGTATCTCCTCCCCCAAACCTAGAAACACCCCAGACAGCCCCAGCCAATGGGATGGCCGCTCTGACAGACACATGACTGCCCTCACTAGGCTTCCAATCATTATAATTTTGCCAGGCCCATGTAGGCGTCGGCGAGTGGTGATGACATAAGGTGCCAGAGCCCTGGCAAGGGCTACAACCAGTGGGCAGAGCACCGTGTGGTTTGTGGAGCCCCAGGCCAGTGCACGCTGAGGCATAAAAACCTCAAATAACAATTCTTTCCAACACTTACTAGCTGTGTGACCCTGGGCGAGTCACTTAACCCCCATTGCCCAACCAAAAAAAGAAAAAGAAGAAAAAGGAAAAAAAGAAGGAATTGTTTAAGAGAAAAGATGAAAATGTAAATAGCCAAATGCCAGAACAGCATCTTGTTCATAAAAGGTGTTCAATTAATATTTGTTGAAAGAAGGACTTCATTAACTCACTACCGACCACCCCCTTCATTCATAGTACTCCACCAATGTCCAGTACTCCACCAATGTCTTTTTTGTTGCCGTTTCAGGGAATTGTGGTAAAATATGAAAGTTTTTAACAGTCGGTTAGGATAAGTGAAAGACGCCAGTTTTTCAAGGACCACCCTTTTGGGGAGGAGATGAACAGTCTGCCTGCTGCGCATGTCAGACTGCCTGCCGGGTACAGTCCGCCTGCTGCGCATGTCAGACTGCCTGCCAGGTACAGTGCGCCTGCTGCGCATGTCAGACTGCCTGCCGGGTTTTTTTTTGACTTCCGGGGTGGAGAGAAGGGGAGTAGCCTTTTTTGCCGGCTTGGCGGGACTCCGGGCGGCGCGGCACAGACGGTCTGACTCACTCCAAAGGTGGCCTAAATCGGTTTGGTGAGTTTTTATAAGGAATATAGACAGCCTAGATTTAAGACGATTTGTACTGTATTTCTGTTTTCCTATCCTTCTAATCAACAACACCTTATATACAATAAAGGCTCTATCTAGAAAACCAGAAGCTTCTTCCATTTACTAGTCTGGGAGATGAATTAAGGGAAGGGTTAAGTAGGGGAGATTTATGATCTAATATCCAATTTTAAATCTCACAGTTTGGCGACCCCGAAGGGACCTTAAGGACCCTCCCACCCTCCCTAGTTTGGCCATAAGCCGGCTAATTCGGTGGATTTTCCAAATACCCCCCCCCCCCCCCCGCGGACTTTCCCTTTGTCTAATCTCCCTTAAAGACTTTAAGCCTCTAAAAGTCTTGCTTTAAACAGAAAAGCCAGCCCAGTTTAAAGGGCAAGATGCTCGAATATTCTACCATCCCTTTGATTTTTCTCATCGGAATGTATTGGGACAGCATAACATCCCGACTTAGAGGAATAGTTTATTCAATGGTCCTTCATAACATTATTGGTTTTTTCCTCATTCAGGCAGCAAAAAGTTTTTGTATAATAGTATACGTGAGAATCTTTGGGAAAATACGTTTAATATAAGTAGAAATTTTATGCCTGCAATTGAAATACCTTTTAATACCACATCCATAGTTCATACGACTAAGGATTTTATTTTTTTTTGTTGTTTTTTTTTTGTTTTTGTTATTATCATTGTTTTTGTTATTATCATTGTTATGATGTGGGGGAAACTCTCACATATGGAGAGAGACCTCAAAATGGCTGTTTCTACTAGAGATGATCCAAGTTCAGAATCAGATCAGCAGAAACTACTCCCTCTGCAGGAAGCTATAGAACATAGTAAGAAGGGAGTGCCAATTCAAGTCAGAAAATATAGCCCCTTTAGACCAAGTGACTTGAGCGCATGGAAATCAATCATCCCTAGTTTTGAGAAAAATCCAAACACTGTAATTTCACAGTTAAGGACTATATTTAATGCATATCAACCCAGTTGGGCTGATGTTACTTGCCTTTTGGAAACTTTACTGTCCCCAACTGAGATTACAGATATTATCTCAGCAGGAAATGCCCTTGTTGCGAAAGGTAAGGCCGATGTGGAATGGCCTCTAAAGGATCCAGAGTGGAATTATAATGATGATAGGGATTTCCAAAGATTAAAAGATGCTAGAGAAACACTTCTGAAGGGAATGGAATCTTGCTCTAGAAAACCGGAAAACTGGCAGAAATTTTTAAGCCTACCTCAGGAGGCTAATGAAAGACCAAGCAGATTTTATGATAGACTTTGTGAGGCCGCTAGACAGTACACCAGATTGGATCCAGTAGATTTAAGAGATTCCTGTATCATTCTCAACACATTTGTTTATAATTCACTGCCAGAAATACGCAGATACTTTCTGAAACAATGTCCAGACTGGAGAAATCTCTCAGTAGATAGAATTAAGGAACTTGCAAATTATGTCTTTGACTCACGTGAGGAAGATCCAGATCACCCTAAACAGAGCATTCTGGCACCAGCGATTCCTAGTCAGCCATGTGGACACCGGAACAAGGACACTAAGGTGTGTTGTTACTGTCGTAAGGAGGGGCATGAATTGAGAGAATGTAGGACTTGGAGAAGAAATTCTAATTCTAATTACAGGCGAAATCAAAATAGAAATAGATCTTTTTGGAGGAATAAAGAAAGGCAGTACCAGAATAATGGTAACCAAGACCCCCCTCAGAAGAGGACACAGGAATGATGGTGTCTTGGGGAGGAATGGAACATAGATAATGAAAGCCATATATTCCCAGATCCAGATTTTTTGAATGCACTTGTGCCAGTCCATTCACCTCCCCAGAGTAATGAACCACATGTCACCTTAAAAGTGGGGGAGACTTATTATGATTGTCTGCTAGACACAGGAGCCTCTAAATCAGTATTAGTAAGCAAACCAGATGCTGGGTGTAGACCTGTAGGATTTTTGAATGTAGTGGGAGTCTCAGGAAAGAGCCAGAGAGTGGCAAAATTGAATCCTCGCATGGTATCTATGGGGCCCTTAACAGTGGAACATTCATTTTTACTCATGCCTGATGCCCCTGTAAATTTATTAGGTCGTGATCTCCTTTGCAAGCTTAGAGCAACCATATCTTGTGCTCCAGATGGGGCTGTCTCCTTACAATTGCCAGAGGATACTGTTCATTTATTACCAATTTTACTTACAGAAGCTCAAGGAACAGCAGGGGAGGTATCCAAAATCCCCTCTGACATTCCTGAGTCTTTATGGGCCTCATCCCCTAATGAGGTGGGGCTCCTTAAGTCTGCCATGCCTGTTACCTTTAAAGTTAAGGGGGGACCACCCCCCTCCATTCCACAGTATCCATTGTCTAGGGAAGCAATAGAAGGGATCACCCCTATAATTGAGGCTTTGAAAAGCCAGGGTATTATTATTCCATGTCATCACTCTCCATGCAATACTCCCATTTTGCCAGTTAAAAAACCCAAGCCTGGGCCAGATGGTAAACCTGTTTATCGCTTTGTGCAAGATCTTAGAGCGATTAATAATTATGTTATTCCTAGACATTCTATAGTCGCAAATCCGGCTATGATAATTTCCTCAATTCCCTATGAATCTACATGTTTCACAGTGGTAGACCTTTGCTCTGCCTTTTTCTCCATACCAGTACATGAGGACTTCCAATATTTATTTGCTTTTACCTGGAAAAATAGACAGTGGACCTGGACTAGACTCCCACAGGGATTTGTAGACAGTCCCACATTATTTTCCCAAATTTTACAGCAGGATCTGGCCTCTATTACCTTTAAGGGCTCCACACTAGTACAATATGTAGATGACTTACTTTTGGCCTCTCCTAATGCTGAAATTTGTCAGGAAGATAGCCGTCACTTACTGCTGGAGCTGCACAAGAGAGGACACAAGGTTTCCAAGACAAAGGTACAATGGTGTTTGCCCCAGGTAGAATATTTAGGATTTATTTTGGCTGCTGGAACTCGCTCTGTCTCTTCTAAGAGAGTCCAGGCCATTCAACAACTCTCTGCCCCCACTACTAAGAGGCAGTTGAGAGCCATTCTGGGAGCAGCTGGGTACTGTAGACAATGGATACCCTCTTTTGGTGAAATTACTAAACCCCTCATAGCTCTTACAAAAAGTTCTGTTCCAGACAGTTTACAGTTGGATCCCCAGCATCTCTCAGCCATAAAAGAATTAAAACGGGCCTTGTTATCAGCACCTGCCCTAGGACTGCCAGATTATAGTAAGCCTTTCACTCTCTTTGTGCATGAACAAAGGGGGGTGGCTTCTGGAGTCCTGACTCAGTCACTGGGGCCTAACCAACGTCCTATAGCCTACTATTCAATTCAGCTGGACCCTGTAGCGGCTGGAGCGCCACCTTGCCTTAGAGCAGTGGCGGCCACAGCGCTTTTGGTAGAAAAAGCCTCTGATTTGGTCCTAGGTAACCCTCTAACTGTGCAATGCCCTCACGAAGTGGAGGCTCTCTTACTACGTCACAGGACACAAGCCTTTTCAGATCAAAGGCTGGCTAAGTATGAAATAACCCTGTTAGGTAATGAGAATATCACTTTAAAACGCTGCACAGTTCTTAATCCAGCAACACTACTCCCTAACTTACCATTCTCGGGGGAACCGTTGCATGACTGTGCTTCTTTAGTTGATATGGCTGAAAAACCCCGTGATGATCTTTTTGATACACCTTTAGAAAATCCTGATCTTGTCCTCTATACAGATGGTTCCTCATTTATGAGAGAGGGAACCCGTTTTACTGGAGCTGCTGTAGTTTCTGATTATGACACCCTCTGGGCAGCTTCTCTGCCTTCCCATTTTAGTGCACAGGCTGCTGAACTTGTGGCTCTTACACAGGCCTGTAATATAGCTAAAGATAAGAGTGCCACCATTTTTACTGACTCGAAATATGGCTTTGGCATATGCCACTTTATTGGTATGATTTGGCGTCAACGAGGCTTTCTAACATCCTCGGGCAAGGCTATTGCCAATGGGGACCTTATCAAGGACCTCTTAGATGCCCTAAAACTGCCTTCTTCCCTAGCCGTTGTACATTGCCCTGCCCACACAGGGAATAGTGATCCTGTTTCAAAGGGAAATGCACGAGCCGATTCTGCAGCCAAGCTTGCTGCATTAGAAGCTCCTGAACATGTATTTAACCTTTCACCTTCTGAGGATATTCCTTCCAACCTAACCTATGACGATTCTGAAGTAGAAAAGTGGAAAAAGAAATTTAAGGCGAAACAGATCAATGGCATCTGGGTGTCTCCGGAAGGTAAGCCATTTCTTCCCCGGAAATTCTACCACCAGGTATGCCTCTCTGTTCACAGAAAAGGCCATTTTGGTACACAAGGCATTGTAGACTCTATTAAGAGAACCTGGATAGCACCAGGTGTGACTAATACAGCATCTCGAATCTGCTCGGGCTGCTCCACATGTCAGTCTTATAATCAGTATGCTTTTAAGGTCAAAGCTTATGGAGGGCGTCCTCTAGCATATACACCTTTTGAGCACTTACAAATTGATTATATTACTATGCCAAAAGCAGGACATTATAAATTTTGCCTTGTTATAGTTGATCAGCTCACTCGGTGGGTGGAGGCCTTTCCCAGCCCCCGAGCCACAGCTGCCTTTGTTGCCAAAATTCTTCTTAAAGAGATAGTACCTCGTTTTGGCCCACCAGCCCGCATCGATTCTGACAAAGGCACACATTTCACTGATTCGATTTTATCCCAAATCTACTCTTTCTTGGGAGTGACTCCAAAATTCCACACGCCCTACCATCCACAAAGTTCAGGCCAAGTCGAACGTATGAATAAAGAGCTTAAGAGTATGATTGGCAAATTATGTACTGAAACCCATTTGAAATGGCCTGATGTTCTACCATTGGCATTATTCTATCTACGAAGTAGACCAAGAGGAGAACTTCATATATCTCCTTATGAAATGCTTTTTGGTCACCCTCCTATCCAAGCTAAAACTTTTTCCCCAGTTTATACATCACTGGTGGGAGGTGATACTTCTGTTGCTTCCTATATACAGGAATTACAGACCAGGCTACGTGAACTCCATGAGGCAGGAGCTGTGGTCCAGGCAGGACCATTAGACTTTTCATTGCATAACTTCAACCCAGGAGATAAAATATATGTAAAGAATTTTCAGAGAACCAGTGGAACTCAACCTGCCTGGGAAGGACCTTTTCAGGTATTATTGACAACTCCTACCGCCATTAAAATTGGTGAAAAAGACTCATGGATTCATTGCTCTCATATAAAGCCTGCACCATTCATAGGTGAAGAGATTTCAGATAGACCTGAGGTAGACGCTAAAGAGGTAAAAACCCTAACGATAGCAACTGTTAAAGAGCAAAGAAAGTTCAGAGGAAACAGGAAGTTCCCATTTAAGAATCCCACTGATCAGTTAAATGCTTTGGGACTCAGTCTTCGTAAAGTATCAGGAGACGGAAATTGCCTTTTTAGGGCTTTAGCAGACCAGCTAGAAGGTCACTGTAGAAATCATCTCAGACACAGACAAGAAGCTGCTTCTTATATGATTAACCATAGACAAGAGTTTGAGTCTTTTATAGTAAATGACTCCCCTTTTGAAGAATATGTTGATGAATTAAAGAAATTTGGAAAGTGGGGAGGAAATGATACAATTGTAGCATTTGCTAAGCAGCATCAGCTGAATGTTGTGGTTCATCAATTAAATCAGCCTTTATTGAAAATCAGTGGCACAGACAAAACTGATGCTACAGAACTCCACATTTTCTACCATAAAGAACATTATGACAGCATTAGAAAGATCAATGACAATTCAGAAACCCCTGCCACTTTGGCATGCAGAGAATTGGGGAACCAGTTAAAACAATGTGGCATACCCCAAACTCTAGCAGCTTAAATACCTTATAATTTAACAAGCATTTCCTTCTACAGGCAAAAGCACTGAAGTACATGGCCTAGTTTTCTGGCCTACCTCAACTATTTTTTTTTTTATTAATTTTTGGGTTTTTTTTGTTTTTGTTTTGACTTTTGAAAGGCACTGAAAAGACCTGGAATTGACTGCACCTTTAAGTTCTTTAAGAGCACAAAAGGGTGCTTAGCGAATCTTTTGCTTTTTATTTTTTATTTTTGGTTTTGCTTTGGTTTTTTTTTTTACTTTTGTTTCTTTTGCTTTTCTTTAAAACTAAATTTTGTAAACTAAGTGATTATTCAAAGACATTTTAAGTATATGCTGTGGGTGAGGCTATCGGGCCTCAGAAGCTACCAGAATTCTTCTTTTTTTTTATTTACTCTTTCTTTTTGAGAGAACCATGAGTTCTAATGAGTTTTGTTTTATTTATTTATTTTTCTCCTTTCTCTTGTATGTTGTTCTGTTTAACTAAAAAGTACCAGAAATTGCTTGATACCTCACTGAAAACATTGAATATTGAATCTTGCTAATTGAAGTCTTATTTCTTTTTGATGAATTAATCACCACTTTAAGTATCTGCTACTGTTATACCAGAGAATTCATGTATAAGATGATGTGGTCTACTTGCTAAAAGAAGATTATGTAATAATGTCTAAAAGAAGATTATGTAACAATGTCTAATATAATCAGCTATTTACATTCGTTTATTATTTATATGTCATTATACTCTGGGTATGGTTTGGAATTATTGTATATATCACTAATATATTCTCAGTTATGCAGCATAGCACACATTTTTACCATCATATTGTCTTTGGTGAAATTAATGAGATTTCAGAAATATGGAAACTTATCATTTCAGAGACTAACTTGCTGTGAACTCTGACGCAGGCCCTGGAGAGAATATATGTGCAACAAAAGGAGAGACAGGTATACGTAAGTCCATGGTTTGCTTATGATGGTGACTATGTAGAGCACAATTACTAGGCACAGTCCAGTATTCATCCTCTCTCCCTCCTAATTTAACCTAATTTAACTGAACTTATTTATCTTTTTATCTCACTCAGTTGAATTCACCTGTGGCCTAGCACAATCACTGGCTGTCTCAGAACCATGAGATATGGTATGATAACCTTTCCATAACATTTTCAGGTGTCATGAACACATACTAAATTTGGCTTTGATCCAGACACATGGTGGTAAAAAGTGTTACACATTGCATAACTACCTCAACCCTCTATTACAAGTCTAACCATATAAAGGAGGGAATGTAATGGAATTTATTAATTTGATCATTGACAATGCTATGCTAAGGTTTTAAAAATACAGCAATTCAAACAGTTAAAGAAGATAATCCAGCTTTCCAGACCAGAGTCCAGAATCCAGTTTTCCAGACCAGAATCCAGTTTCCTCCTGATGACATCTTACCACTTCAAGAAGACAAGAGAACTCAGAGACTTTATATGAACTGTTTTGCTTTATTAGCTTTTACTATCTCCTTTCTGTTATATACTATCTGTAACATGTACTCTCTGCAGAGGCTCTCCCTTTGCAAGACTAATGTCAAAGCGTCGGTTCATGAGGAAAAAAAAAATCGCCCCTCTGGACAAAACTTTCCTCTCTTCCTTTTCTGTATTGTTGTTCGCATATTATTAGTCAGCAAAAGTTATTATATTCTTTTTACTGTTCCATCAAGGAAACATTCCGTTTCTTGAGGAAGCAAAGGGGGGAAATGTGGTAAAATATGAAAGTTTTTAACAGTCGGTTAGGATAAGTGAAAGACGCCAGTTTTTCAAGGACCACCCTTTTGGGGAGGAGATGAACAGTCTGCCTGCTGCGCATGTCAGACTGCCTGCCGGGTACAGTCCGCCTGCTGCGCATGTCAGACTGCCTGCCAGGTACAGTGCGCCTGCTGCGCATGTCAGACTGCCTGCCGGGTTTTTTTTTGACTTCCGGGGTGGAGAGAAGGGGAGTAGCCTTTTTTGCCGGCTTGGCGGGACTCCGGGCGGCGCGGCACAGACGGTCTGACTCACTCCAAAGGTGGCCTAAATCGGTTTGGTGAGTTTTTATAAGGAATATAGACAGCCTAGATTTAAGACGATTTGTACTGTATTTCTGTTTTCCTATCCTTCTAATCAACAACACCTTATATACAATAAAGGCTCTATCTAGAAAACCAGAAGCTTCTTCCATTTACTAGTCTGGGAGATGAATTAAGGGAAGGGTTAAGTAGGGGAGATTTATGATCTAATATCCAATTTTAAATCTCACAGAATTAAATAAAGTTGTTGCAAGAAGAAAAATTCTAAGCATATTGTTCATTTGTTTGCTCCTAGACAATCAGTCAGTCAGTTGGTCTACAAGCATTTGAGGCATACAAAGAAAAGCAAACAAAACAAAACTAAGACAATCAGTCTCTGCCCTGTGGGAGCATACATTGTACCAGCCACACAAGTGTGATTTGGTCACTGGTTTAGAAAGCTGAGAACTGATTGCAAAGGCCAAGCTTTCCAGGTTTTCCACAAAGCAGAGCATGAAAGCTTCAGACATAATCCGGGGGGCTCCTTGTCCTGCCCAGGGATGGGGCTGTGTCCTTTGCTACGAATATGCCAGGGATGAGTACCAGGAAGAGCGGGAGCCCTAGGAAGTGGTCAGGACATCTCCTACAGATAGTGTCCCTTCATCTGCACCAGGGAGTAAGCCAAGAAATGAAGACTTAACAAGAGTCCTGTGGACGTCCCCAAGGTGGGTAAAGGGGGAGGGAGGGGGAAAGCTTCCAGAACTCACCTGAGGGATGATGGTTAGTTTGTTTCGGAGATCATGCAGCCCAATGGAGGCAATGTCTATTCCATCGATTGTGATCTGGCCTCCTGCAGCCTCTAAGATCCTGAAGAGGCAGTTGGTAAGGGATGACTTCCCAGCCCCTGTCCTGCCCACTATGCCAACCTGTAAAAGATAGTCTGAGTTATTTGTACTTGTTACCTCCAAGAAAAAGTTGCATTTGCCTGTGGCTCCCATGCTGTCCTGGGAGAAGCACTTCTTGGCCCTTTGTAAAGTCCCCTCCTTTGCACCTCACCTTTGACCATGACTAAGCCAAGGACTCTATTGTCATCACCAGAGAGAAGCCAAGCAATGTTAGGACTGTCCTTTTCTCTCCATAAGATAGGGCACTCCACCTCCCTGTTTTCTGTTCCAAAGGACTCTCTTCTTAAAACTGTTCTTGGGACCCCACTGATACTGTTGTTCCCAGAGAAAAAATTTAACCCAAGACAGGGGGTAAGTATAGGGGTCAGATGCCCACCTGCAGGGTGGGGGAGGGAGGTAGTATGGCTTGGGATACCTCAAATGCTAAAAATGTAGCCACCTAGGGAAGAAGCACATGGTAGAGGTGGGCAGAGCTAGGCAGGGGAACAAAGGCACCAGCAGAGAAAAAGGTCAGTAGCATGGTAGGCAAATGAAGAATCACCCCCAGGAAGGGGCTGTCAGCACCCTGGAAATGGTCAACTGTGGAACAAAGCTCCAGCTGTCCCATCCTAGTTATTCTTTCCACCAAGTAGGGAAGCAGGAGAACAAATCAAGAAGCCGTGGGAGGAGCCCAAGCATATAGTAAGATCAAGTAGAGAAATGCCCAGCTCTTTCTCCAGTCCATGCCCTGTTGATGTTCTGTAGTCTGGCTGTGAGAGCATCTTCCTTGTGTTCCACAAGGGCAGGGGAGTGGTACAACCTCCCACCCCCAGCCTGAGAGTGAAGGATTCCAGAGATCCCCCTGGGCCTCTGCCTCTGGTTACATGAAAACTCTGCTCCTTTTGCCAGCCCATGCCACCTCCCCAGCAGCTGCTATGCTCACCTTCTCAGTACTCCCAATGTTACAGGTTATGCCCTTCAATGTCAGGTCCAGCTCAGGACGATAGCGCACTTGGTAATCAGTGAACTGGATCTCCCCTTTGCTGGGCCAATCATCTGGAGGCCTCTTCTCTGTTATCCACTGGGCCTGAGTGAGAAGCCAGACATAGAAGCCTCAGCACCAACTCTGCTTTAAATTAATGTATTGATAGCTGTTGTTTTTACATCCCCTTTACTTCTGAATATACCCCTTCTCCTGGGCATCCCTTGTGATAAAGATTTTAAAAGTAAGAAGGGGGGGGGAAGTGAGCAGAATTAACTCATGTCCCACCAGATTCTGACAATATATGCAATATTGCACACCCATAATCTCTCACCTCATAAATAACAGGGGGAGAATACCCCTTATACTAAAAGGAGCATGCTGAATGGAAAGGTTTGCTATCTGAGTCCCTGGGTTAAAATACCAGCTCTGCTGGGTGCTGCCTGGGGGACCTTCAGCATCACCCTTTCTGGGTTTCAGTTTCTTCATCTCAAAGTCTGAGAAGATGATGCCTATTCCTTTAAAACTCCAAATTCTACATTTCTATGTCTCCCCTGAATTGAAACTCCCATGGAATTTTTTTTTTATCACTTGATAGATTTCTTTGAGTTGGATTTATTTGGGAGAATGGCAGACTACCATAACACAGTATTCTAGATTCTCAGCCCAGTATGTTGACTCTTCTTGCCCATTGGCATGGATTGGACTAGAATCATGACTGTCCCACTCTCTTGTCAACTCTAACTCATCCCATTAAAGCTTAGAAAGTTGTGTCAAGGGAGCAGCTAGGTGGTGCAGTAGATAAACCTCCAGCCCTGGATTCAGGAGGACCTGAGTTCAAATGCAGCCTCAGACTCTTGACACTTACTAGCTGTGTGACTCTGGGCAAGTCACTTAACCCTTATTGCCCCAAGGGAAAAAAGGAAAGAAAAAAAGAAAGCTGTGTCAGTCTTCATTACAAAGCTCTGCTGGATGAATCCAAATACACAACCTCCCAATTCCCCTCTTAAATCCAATTCACGAGTAGGTCAAGGCACCTTTGGGATGTCATTGGTCCTCTTCAAGGATAAAGGAAAAACAATAAGAGGGAAGCCATAAATCTAATTGCTATTCCCAGTTTGAAAGAGTCAGACTTCTTAAATGTCTTGCAAGAAAATGCTTAGGAAAACCTTTTCCCCCCTGGAACAATCCTATATGAAATCCAGAGGGGAAATGTGAATGTTCTTTGAACAATTTTGGTTTAATTATAAGCCTGACTGGAGACAATACTGATTGATATATTTTGTTTTTATATTATGTGCATTTCTGGATGCATCTCTCCCCCTTGTAGGCAAACTAGATTTAATAATGCCCTCTCTGTGCCTAGCACTGTATTAATTCAAAATAAAATATATGAGAGTCCCTTGCTTTTAAGGAAAGAAAAGACCAACATAGGAATAACTGAGGACAATGAAGTACAAAGTCTGGGTTGAGACAGGAATTTTCCAGAGGGTTTTGGGAAAATTGTCAGGGAAGGCTTCATGGAGGAGAGGAGGCTTGAAATGGCCATTGAAGCATTGAGCATTTGGAAGATGGCATTTTGGGATTGTGTATATAGAGTATTCCATACTCTATACATTGAAATGCCACTCCCTACTTCCTCCATGGTTCTCTCACTTATGAGAATGCCTTCCTTTTAACTTTTTTTTTAGTGAGGCAATTAGGGTTAAGTGACTTTCCCAGGGTCACACAGCTAGTAAGTGTTAAGTGTCTGAGGCCAGATTTGAACTCAGGTACTCCTGACTCCAGGGCTGGTGCTCTATCCACTGCACCACCTAGCTGCCACCTAACTCTTAAGTCTAAAAATCTAATGTAGTGGCACCCTCCACCCAGGGAGCCAACTCTTCTAACGAAGAATAAAAAAGAAAAGGGGGAGGGGGAGACGGGAAAGAAGGCAGATCAGCAACACTACCTAACACATTAACCAATTCTGACAATATATGCTGTTTCCCATTCCCAGAGTCCCCAACTTGTACAAAGAAGGGAGGGAGGTTTGATTTCCTAGCTCTTCTTTGGAGGCAAGCTTAAGAAGGATCATTATCCAGCATTCAGTTTCTATTTTTGCTGTTGTTGTCAACAATATTATTTTAAATAATGACCCTCAAATTCAACTATTGTGACCTGCTTGTCATAGGAGGCCAGGAGATAGAGAACAAGCAGAAAAGAGAGGTGAAGAGGGAATGAGGAATATGAAAAGAGGAGGAGGAGAGATTTAAAGGGAGTAGAAAAGCAAAAATCTATAAAGGACAAGGTCCAGTTGAGCCTAAATCATTCTTATCTCCTGTCTCCTTCCTTCTCTCTAGTTCCTTCTTACCTCATTTTTCACTCTGATGTACTCATTGATACGCTCAACAGCCACAATGTTGGTCTCCAGTTCAGACGTCATCCTCACCAACCAGTTCAGAGTTTGTGTGATCTGCACCAAGAGCAAAAGATAATGAGATAGATTCTGATCCAGAAACTTGCTCCCATCAGCCTATCAATGAGCATTTATTTGTTTTCTCTGCCTAGCACTGTGCTAAGTAGTGTGAGAGACACACAACTAATACATAGATGAAGCAGTTCCTGCTTTCAAGGAACCCAGCACAATGAAGTGTTACTGACTGCAAGAGCAGGAGTTTGGAAAATGGATCTGTCAGTGTCTACATGGGATGTGTGGAGAATGCTCAAGGAAAGCTGCAAAGAGGAACCATGAAAGATGGATGCATGGGGAAGCCAGAGGAAGAGGGTCAAGAATTAGCAGATGAAAATGCCCCTTTCTACCTCCTTCTAAGTACTCTTCATCAGGGAGAGTGTTAACTTTGAGCCTAAAGGCCTGATGCCCATAGGAAGTCATGAAAGGATCTTTGGAGAGGGAGTCAGGAAAGCTGAATTCTAGCTATCCTTCTGTGATCCTCCACAATTCACCAAACAGCTACAGGCTTTCCTTTTCCCATTGACAAAATCAGGGAGTCAGACTAGAATAATCCCCAAGTCTGTGTGTCTAGGAGCCTGTAACAGGGGTACCTTTACAGTTGCCTTTTTCTGTATCTCCAATGATGGGGTAAATAGTGTTGTCCTTGGAATCAAGAGAACCTGAGTTCAAATTCTGCTTCAGATTCTTACTAGATCTGTGGCCCTGGGGAAGTCACTTACTCTATCCTTTTTTTTTTCTTTCCTTTTGTTTTAGTGAGGCAATTGGGGTTAAGTGACTTGCCCAGGGCCACACAGCTAGTAAGTGTTAAGTGTCAGAGGCCAGATTTGAACTCAGGTCCTCCTGAGTCCAGGGCCAGTACTTTAACCACTGCACCACCTAGTTGCCCCTCACTTACTCTATCTAAGCCTCATTTGCACAATTAAGATAATAAGAGCCCCTACCTTATAGGATTGTTATGAGAATCACATGAGAAAATGGGTAAGTTGCTTTACAAACTGTAAAGTACTTTATAAACTCCCTTATTGTTATTATGATCGATATCATTAGTTACCCTGAATCTATCCCAGGCTCCTTGATGGTTTTTTGTTTTGTTTTGTTTTGTTTTTTAGTGAGGCAATTGGGGCTAAGTGACTTGCCCAGGGTCACACAGCTAGTAAGTGTTAAAGTGTCTGAGGCCGGATTTGAACTCAGGTACTCCTGACTCCAGGGCTGGTGCTCTATCCACTGCACCATCTAGCTGCCCCTCCTTGATGTTTACAAAGGGATATTACTGGGTCACTCCTGATGTCAAGTGACAATACAATAGTATATAAAAAGGATGAACCTCTATGTGTCTTCTGTCACTCTGTGGAATGCCACCAGGCACCATGACTTTGGTTACTAGAATTGTAAACTCTTCCCCATAAAACTCTGTGCTGCACCTTGGACAGTTTCAGGGTCTCAATATTAACTGAATGAACGCTGTAGAAATAGTAGTAAGGAGTAACTAATAGCACTTAGCACAGTGCCTGGCATGTAAAAGGTGCTTTAAAATGTTTATTGATTAGTTGATTAATCATACAAATGATAACAACAGGCTTGCATATAGCACTATAAGGTTTATGAAGTGCTTTATACATGTTCTCTCCTTTGATCATCCCAACAGCCCTGGGAAAGAGGTGCTCTTATTATCCCCATTTTATAATGAGAATACTGAGGCTGAGAGGTCAAGATAACAGATAGTGGGCATCAGAACCAGGGTTCAAACTCCAGCCTTCCGGACTCCTAGCCGTGTACCCATCACCCACCTCTAGGAGTGTGAGCGTGACCCCCGGAACAGAATGTAGACCAGGAGTTCTGGGGAATTCGGAAGGGAGAGGAGAAAACAGAGTATATGATCCCTTTATCTGGATCTGCCTCTCGCTATCTGCCTAGGGGCACGACAACCAAACCTGCAACAAGGACTGGGGAGACTAAGGGGAGCATTGGCCGAAAAGCAGCGAGCGACTTTGAACTTGAAATGAGTCCCTGGTGTCCTGGCACTGAAGCTTCAGACTCACATTGAGTGCGTTGGAAAGCACCAAGCCCACGAGGTCCCCTTTCAGGTCGTTTCTATAAATGACGATCAGCAAAGAAGAAAAGAATACCACCAGGTTTCCAACCAGCTCCAGTCGAATCGCCGCCCACCTGTAGGGAAACAGAACCAAGAGAAAAGGGCTCCCAACTCCCCGGCCTGTTGCAGCACCCCAGACAGCTCGGGGTTCAAAGGAACAGTGGGGGTGGTGTATGGCCCCATTGGTGGGGGGGGGTCCAAGGAGGTACCCAGTGATGTGTGTGCCTCACTCAGAGTAATTCGGACGTCGAAAAAACTGTCTCTAAATTCACTTTTTGGAAGTGAATCTGATTTTTTGGGTGGGGAGCAGGGCAATGGGGGTTAAGTGACTTGCCCAGGGTCACACAGCTAGTAAGTGTCAAGGCTGGATTTGAACTCAGGTACTCCTGAATCCAGGGCCGGTGCTTTATCCACTGTGCCACCTAGTGGCCCCCTAGTGAATCTGATTTTAAAGGAATAAAAGACCGGAAAAGGCGCGTTTCTTAGATGTCAAGCGCCACGTTAAGTGCTGAAGATTCAAATATAACTGTAAGACTTCCAGCCGCCAAATGAATGAGTGAATGAATGAAATCTGATTTGAAAGAGGGGGAGGAGATTGCTGTTAAAGGGAACCCCATAGCAGTGAGTTCTTCAACACTACAGACAATCACTTCCTAATTGGTCTGTTCTGTAAACCTGTACTTTGACAAATTATATTTACTTAAATCAAAGCGCGCCTGTAATTCCTGTGGGCTTTGGCTTGATTTCCTGTTTGGTTTTCTCTTTTACAGCAGGGTTGCTACAGCCCTCTGGCGTTGGGAGACTGCGGTGGAGCGAGGCTCCAAGCCCAAGCACGTGGAAGGATCTTCATTGTTTCCCTTTTCTGACTTCTTAGTGTCCCCGCCTACTAAAACAAACAATACCCCAGGAACTCCAACTTGTTTCTTTAAGTATCTTCAGCTCCCCACCAACTGGCTTTCTTTATCCTTATAAAGATCTTCCTGTTTGCTGGGACAGCTCAACCCCTTTACAAGTTCAGTAGGTACCTGCAGTGGGGCAGGTCCCCTAGTCCCTTTCACCTCCAAAATGTGGCCCCTCTAGGTTTTTACAGGAACATCCTGTCTCATCTACTCTCCCTTTCCTCCACCCCTAAATTCAAAACAATCATCCTGACATCAGATGGATCATTTGACTTCTACTCAAGGGGCAAGCAGCCAGATAGAAAACATTGGGACCTCTGTACCTTGCATAGCTTATCAGGAGTATAGCTGTGGTACTTCGAGATGAGTTTCTCTAAACCTTATTTTTATGGATAGGATTTATTTTTATGTCACCTTTATTTCAAACTGTATTCCTCTCCTTTCCCTCCCCAGCAAGTCATCCCTTGTAACAAAAATTTAAAAAGGAAAAAAGAGAAATACAGCAACGCCACTGAATGAACATATTGGGTGTGGCTGGTAATATATATGCAATATTCTTGATCTCTGTGAAGAGAGGAGGTTGATATATTTTCTCATTTCTTACCTAATAAATAAATAAACAAACACATAAATGAATGAATGAATGAACGGATGGATGGGTGGGTGGATGGATAGATGAATGAATGAATGACAGCTGCTGGTCTCACCACACCCATCTGTAGTCAGTACCAAGCTTACAGAATTCAAACGCATGATTCCAGATGAGAAATGCCCCTCACCTATTGGAAGTGATCCAGGAAAACATGCATTTCTGGTTGGTATCTATTATGTTTTCATTTTGCTTCAGAAAACGCTGCTGGTGCTCAAAGGCCCTGATGATGGGCAAACCAGACACTGTTTCACTGAAGTGGGAGTATATTGGAGACTTGGTGACAGAGTCTAGACGTTTCAGCTGGCGGGAGGTGGCCACGTAGAACCTCTGGAAGCATAAAACGGGTTGCAGAGTGAAAAGGGGGGCAGGGAGCAGAAAGTCAAGTCATGTCCCTCTTCCCTGTTCTGGGAGTACCGTGGTCAGTGAGTGTGGAAGGTTGGAGCCTCAGCACTATAATCAGAGAAGTGGGGGAAGGAGAGAAAAGGGAGGAAATGTGAGAAAAGCAGGAAGGTGGGGGTAGTTGTCTGTATACACGTACAGAATAAGGCAAGGTGACTTTAGCTATGGCAATAGACTAGAAATAATTACATGTTGAAAGCAAGCTTCATGCCCGCTTCCAGGTTTGACATAGGCCACCTTCTCTGCAGGAATGATAGCATCCATCCTAGGTGGATTCCTTCAAAGGAGCCACTAGAGAAAACAAGGTACAGTCTGGCAGAGTGGGCAGGATACTCAAGCTGGACCTAGGTCCAAAGGTCAAGGAGGACCTAGGTTCAAATCCTGCCTTAGACCTTCCATAGTTGTATGATTCTGGGAACATCACTTCAGCTTTCTGTGCCTCAGTTTCCTTATAAGGAGGGATGTTGAACTCCATGGCCCCTGAGGGTCCTTCTAGCTTTGAATCTGCAATGCTATACCTGGACATGTCTCCTCAGTTTGATCCTATTCAAAACCTATGCTCATGGTACAACAGTGAAGCCTGGAACAGATGCCCCAGGGGTCTTCTTTTCTCAGTTTCTTCAGGATATGAATATTTCCATGAAAAAGAGAAGGAGCTGAAGGAAAAGGAGTGACAAGCAGAAGAGCAGATACTCATTAGGAGGTCTGAGCTTTTAAAAAGCAGAGAGAGTCTGATTAGTGATTCGTTCTGAGCCTAAGCAGCAAGTGGAGAGGTCTCTACCTGTACTAAGATATAAATGACGGCCAGAGGAATCATGATGATGCCAAAAACTGGGGTAGCCATACAGATCATGATCAGAGTACTGATGATGCCAAAGAAGCAAATGATCCAGCTCCGCAAGGACATAGGGAGGGTGTCATCCGCTGTAGAAATATCCTGAAAACACACAGAGTGAGGAAATAGGTTATGAGAATGATAAGATGGTATTCCCAAGGGTCTCCCCACACCACTCATGTTTTATTTTTTTTTTTTTTTGCAGGGCAATGAGGGTTAGGTGACTTGCCCAGGGTCACACAGCTAGTAAGTGTCAAGTGTCTGAGGGCGGATTTGAACTCAGGTGCTCCTGAATCCAGGGCTGGTGCTTTAACCACTGCGCCACCTAGCTGCCCCACCAATGATTATTTTTAAAGGTCCAATGGACTTCTCTCAGTCCTTAACCTCCCTGACCTCTCTGCTTTTGACATAGTCAACCACCCTCTCCTGGCTATACTCCACTCCTTGGCCATTCTTCTTTCCTCTGTGTCCTCCTACCTCTTTGACCAATCCTTGTGAATGCCCTTCACTGGCTCATCCTCCTACTCCTGCACTCTAAATGTGGGTGCCTCCCAAGGTTCAATTCTGGGCCCTCTTCTCTCATAGAATAGGAGATATAGAACTACAAGGGACATTAGAAGTCATTAAGTCCAACCCTACTCATTTTTACAGATGAGGAAACTGAGGCCCAAATAGATCCCAAAGGTAGTAAGTGGCAGAGCCAGGATTCAACCAAAGTTCTCTGTCTCCAAACACAGCAACCTTTCCATTGTGCCATTCTCCTCTAATAAATCTTCATCCTTGGTCATCTCCTCTATATCCATGGGTTCAATTATCATTTCTACATAGACATCTCTCAACACATCCAGCCCTAATCTCTCTTCAGAACTTCACTACCACATCACCAACTGCCTATTTGATACCTCCCATTAGAAATGTCCCATTGGCATCTCAAACTCAGCAGGTCCAAAATGGAACTCATCATCTCTCCTAAGTCCACTCTGTTATCAGATTCCCTGGTTCTGTTGAAATCACCATCATCCAGCCAGTAATCCATAGGTTTTGGAGTCTTTTTAAAAAATACACAATTCCCTTATTCCTTAGCATCCATATTCAATCAATTGTTAAATCCTGTTGGCTCTACCTGAACAACCTCTCTCATATCCATTCCCTTTTCTCCACTCACACTGGTCCCATACTATCTCAGGTGCTCTGCAGCCCACATCTGGACTATTTGAATAGCTTCCTATTTAGTCTCCCAGCCTTCAGCCCCTCCCTTCTCCAATCCATCTTCCATAGAGCTTCCAAAATCATCTTTGGGAGGCACAGTTTTGACCATGATACTTTTCTGCTCAAAATCATTCCCTGCTTTCCTATTTCACATGGGGTAAAATACAATTCCTCATCTGAGCTTTTTAAAGGCCCGCCCCCCCCCCATCTGATTCCAGGCATCCTTTCCAGGTTTATTTCATATTATTCTTCTCTACACACTCAATGTTCTAGCCAAATTGGACCCATTCTACAGATTCACCATTGTACACGTCCCACTAGAGCTATTTGTACAAGCTTTATTCTGTTCCAGGAATGCCCTTCTTTTTCCTCTCTGCTTTTTAAACCATTTCTCTTCCTTTAAGGCTCAGCTCACCCTCTCAAGGCTCCTAGTTTAAGTTATTTTTCTTGCTAACTAGTTGCTATGACAATGAGGAAGCAAAAGTGTCAAGAATGAAATGTAATGAAATTGGGGCAGCTAGGTGGTGCAGTGGATAAAGCACCAGCCCTGGCTTCAGGAGGACCTGAGTTCAAATCCGACCTCATACACTTGACACTTACTAGCTGCATGACCCTGGGAAAGTCACTTAATCCCAATTGCCTCACCAAAAAGAAAAAAAGAAAAAAGAAATTTAAAGTTGTACAATCTTTTAAAAATCATTGTTTTTTAAAAAATCAGTTTTAAAATTTTGTCCCTTCTTAATGTCAGCCCTGAGGCACAAAGTTCCATTCTCCCTACCCTAGTTAAACTTTGGTTCTATTTTTTGTTCTATTATTTAATGAATATTTATATCCATTTGTATATTTTTGAATGTGTCTATCTTGTCATCCCAAGAGAATGGAACTTCAACCACATGGACTCTTTCATTTCTCTTTTTGAACCTCCCATGCTCAGCACAGTACCTATCATATGGTAGGCACTTCATAAATGGTTACTGGAGATGCACTGGACAGGGGTCTAGTTCCCTGCTGCCCAAAGAGCATTTGGATCTGGACTTTCCCATCTTTCCCTGCAAGGATAAAAAACTCAAAACCTGCCTACTATGATAAACTTCCCTTCTCTTCTTTCAAGCAGATGAATAAAGAAAGCCGGCCAAGCCTACACTAGGAAAGGACACCTCTTGCCCCAGTTGAAGAGACTAAAGATTACTAGTCTTGTTCCACAGGTGTGGCAAGGTTATTCTCCACCTCTCTTCCACTGCTGTAAGAGACAGAGGTGCACAACATTTGCAAGGAGACTTCAATCCCAGATAGAAATAGAGGACTGTTTGGATCTCAAAAAACTCAATTGCCTTCCAAGTACTCACATTTGCAAACCTGTTCACAATCCTGCCTGTGGGTGTTGTGTCAAAAAAGCTCATGGGTGCTCGAAGGATGTTGTCCAGCAGTTGCTCGTGCAGGCCTTGGGAAGCAGATACGGCACCATAGGCAGTCAGAAGACTTGCCAAAAGCACAAAGAAACCTAAAAATGTTCATTGCTCCAGTCAGCTCTGGACAGAGGAAACTTGCCCCAACCCTCTTCTCCAGCCCCCACAGATGTGAAAGGTTTCTTTTTCTATTACAGAGGGGTCAGCAGACCAACCTTGAGCAAATCCTAGAACTCCATAGATTGCAATTCTCAAATCCCGCTGAGAGGCTGGATAGGTTTGGTTCCAGTATCTTTGGGCGTCATTGGTCCATTCAGTGAGCCAGAAGTTGGACCCGATGAAAGATGCAGAGTTTGCCATGTAACCAAAGAGGATGAAGGTGAAAAGCCACCATCCCATTGCATTCAGGTACTTCATTAATATGGAAAACTTCACCTGGAAAGTCCCCAAATCACCATCATCATCATCACCATCATAATTGATAGGAGAACCCCTGACACCTTTGAGGTCAGGAGTCGCCTATAACATTAATTAGGGGCAAGCACAACCTAATAATCTTGACTAGGAGAGAAGCTGGCATCAGAGTGTAGCAGTCATTTTCCCATGGTTCCTGAGCCCGGATCAGGCCAATGGGCAAATGTCCAAATGCCCATCAAGGTAAACGCCCACCAGGTTAGTGGTCCTCTGGAGATGGTGTGTGTATGTGGTGGTGGGGGGAGTACACAGGGAAGAGAAAGACTGATATAGATTTACCTTGCATAACTGTTTTCCAACCAATGCTGTTTTCCAGTAACATCATTAACATAACACAACCAAACCCTGTCAACCACAATATCAATTGGCCAAAACACAATGTGGTGTTTGCAGCCCAGTAGCATTAACTCTCCTGAGCATCATCCCTGTCTTACCCACGTGTGCATAAACATTGCTTCTATAGGACTAATTGCCCCCCGTAATGTTATTTTACCTGAAATTAGATTATTTGCAGGAACGATTAAGTAGGGTATGCTTGTATACTCTCTAGGTCTCACCTATGATTGGTCCTGAAGTCCTGAGCTAAGAAATAATACTAATATGAGGTGGTGGGTTTTTTTACCTTTCCAGTTTCTACCGTTTCTTTCTCAATTAGTTTCTGTCCTTTCACCATCTTTTGATTTTCTTTTTGCTTTGTCTTCATATCACCAATTTTTAAGGAACTTCGAAGAGACTTTTGATGTCTGTTGCTACCAGATCTGGATCTGAAAGGAAGTGGAAAAACACCATCCCTAGGTATGCTGAAAGCAGCCTCAGCAGTCCTCTTTCTGCAAGCAGAGGCTGCTATCCTTCTAACTGGAGAGACTACTTCCCTTTGGGACACATTCTGAGCTACGTAGTCATTCTAGGGGGGCTGATATTTCAGTCCTTCCTAAAGTCTACACACACACACACACACACACACACACACACACACACACACACACACACCTAGTCCTTAGTCCCATCCAGAAGCCTCCCCCCAACTCCTCCATCCACTGAGGCAGAAAAAGATGTTACAGTGGAAACAACTGAACTTGGCAGCACAGGACCTCAACTGGAATCCTATATCATTTATTAACTCACTTCTGCCAAGTTGCTTAACTTCTCTATGTCTCAGTTCCCTCATATGTAAAACAAGAGGATTATACTAGATGACCTCTGGGTAATCTTCAGTTCTAAATCTAGGACACTTTGACACTAAGAACCTCAACAGCTCCTTCCTTTATCCCAAGTACCCAGAGGGAGGGAAAGTGATGGGGAAAATCAAAACACAGAAGCAGCTGGGGCTGCTGCCAAAGGGCAGGTTCCCAACCTTAGGCTGAGTGTTCGTTGAAAGTTATTCTCTCTTTTCAAGGTCATGGAGATCGCCTCAGTAGGAATTTCTTCTATACTTGGTATTAATCCACTGTCATCTTCATCTTCCCTTTCAACCCCATCACCAACTAGAGATAGAAATAAATGCAACAAGAGAAAACAGAATTCCTATCTATAGAAACCACACTCCTCCGCAGATGGATGCAGGGAGAATCTCAATCTTACCCTTTGCCTCGAGGGCACCTGAAATTGATGGGAATATATTTCCTTTTCCAACCACTGTCTAAGCAAGATAAGTCTTCCTGACTCTAAGTCCAATACTCTCATCCACTGTGCCCCCTAGCAGCCTCAGGTGCCAAATGGCAGTAGTGGAAGGATTTCTTCATCTGAAAGTTATTGTATCACTGTAATCACAGGTCTCCTCTCTATCCCCTGATGCTTAATAGCTCCTGGTTTATGGATATATTTTTCTTTTTTAATACAACCTGCTTACATGTTAACAGGGGTGGATATTAAAGGATGGAAAGTACCAAGGAATGACTTTACCAGGTTTAGGGATTGAGGCTCCAGACAATAGAAGTGTGAAATCCCTAACCTGTGGGTTTATGTGCCAGTGATGCCTTGGAGGGGATGGCCAGCAGGGTGTCACTCTTGAGGTTGATAAGGGATAAAAATATTTTTAGACTTTATTGACATGTTACATCAATAAAGCTTTTTAAACTGCTCTTCTATACACTGCCCTCCTAGCCATTTCATTCATTCACTGTATCCTAGTGTTTCAGGGACTAAATCTGGAGTCAGAGTCAGGGACTAAGTTTTCATAAATAATCTCCAAGCACCTTCATTAAAGGTGCTGGTGATCCCAAATCCCAGTTTTAATAGGAATGTCAGCTTGTTTGCTCAGTACATGGAGGAGTAAACCCCATGGCCTGATACCAACTCCCAGGTGCAGTTGTATCTCATGTGATATTCATTCCCATACCTGTGGCTTCTCCTTCTGAGCTGCCCTGCCTCGCATATAGCTTCAGATTCTTGGCAAACGTTGCTTTGTTAGCCAACAGAGTACTGTAGGATCCTTTCTCCACAATCTTGCCATTCACCAAGACCACAACCTCATCCACATAGGGAAGGAAGTGAATGCCATGTGTCACCAAGAGTCGAGTCTGCAAAATGGAATCATTGGATATCCTAAGTCCATTATCTGCTTCTGCTGGGGAGGGCTATAAATATATCTCCCTGTCTCATAAAGGCAATCAAGAAAGCAAATCCCTTTGAAACTCACTCTGGGTTCAATGTGGGACCCCACCTTGCCTGTTTTCCTAACTTTTCTCAAGTCCATAATAACAATAATTCGACTCCACACAAGGAGACAACACCTTTAAACCACTTCTTAATGGGACTAGCATTTTGAGTTGTTTTGATCCAGTGAAGCAACTTTATACACATTCTTACTCAGTTACCCTGGTGATCAAGAGAGCCCATCTACAAAACATCCAATTGGTGGGGAGAAGGTTGGTACAGCCTGTGACTATAGGAAATACAAGGGGTGGAAAAGGTCTTAGTGAAGTTTTGTTTGTTTGTTTGTTTTTTGGTTTGTTTGTTTGTTGTTTGTGTGTGTGTGTGTGTGTGTGTGTGAGAGAGAGGCAATTGGGGTTAAGTGATTTGCCTAAGGTCACACAGCTAGTAAGTGTTAAGTGTCTAAGGCCAGATTTGAACTCAGGTCCTCCTGAGTCCAGGGCCGGTGCTTTATCCACTGCGCCACCTAGCTGCCCCCTTAATGAAGTTTTTTTGGGGTTTTTTTGTGGGGCAATGGGGGTTAAGTGACTTGCCCAAGGTCACACAGCTAGTAAGTGTCAAGGGTCTGAGGCCGGATTTGAACGCAGGAACTCCTGGATCCAGGGCCAGTGTTTTATCCACTGCGCCACCTAGCCGCCCCCCTTAATGAAGTTTTAAACCATTAGTAAGGCTTAAAAATGCACCAAGACCATTGGAACACCTTATATAAGAAAACTAATAGGTTCACATGATGAACAGACCCATGGTGTCAATGTTGTGCCAATGAAATCAGCCAACACAAATGTGCCTGATTTTGACACAGAGAATATTATAACAAGAGGACCCTGGACATAGTTCTGGACACACAAAAAGGCCTCAGAGTACAGTGAAAAAGAGCATTGGCTCTGGTGACAGAGGACTTCAGCTCTGCCCCTTACCAATAAGCATTTATTAAGAACCTACTGTGTGTAGTGCACTGTGCTGGACTCTGGGTATACAAAGACAAAAAAAAAAAAAGAGAAGTGTGCTCCTGTACCCAAGGAGTTTGCATTCTTCTGGGAGACATAATATGTTCATATATAAGAATATCCCCAGTGAATATATGCTAATTTGCTGAGGGATAAGACACTGTCAGTCATGGAGAATCAAGAAAGGCTTCATGTGGAAGGTGGCATTTAAGTCAAGATTGGAAGTAAATATGGAATTCTAAGAGGAGGGATTGAGGCACCACCAGTCCAAAGGTAGGGACACAAGAGGAGCAGAATACGTTGTTCTTGCCAAAAGAGCTATTAACAGCAACAGCAGATGTTGACACGGCACTTTAGAATTCGCAAAGCATGCTTTTCATAACAACCTTCTGGAGGTGGTAGCACACTTGCTCTAGTCACTGTTAAATATAAGAGATATTAAGGACACTCAGATGATATGGGGCCACACAATGATGAGACTCCAAGTTCAATGTTGAACGTAGCACAATGCAACCTCCTCCTAAAGCAGGAAGAGACTTGTTTGTGTGTCTGTGTCTGTGTCTTTGGCTCTGGCTCTCTCTGTCTCTGCCTTACTCCCCTAGGGGAGATGGCATTGCTTGAGAAAGAAGCAATATCAGTTCATCAAGACAAGTGCACAGAAAAATGGTCTTCCATAATTGTATTCCTGGTGCCTAGCTTAGTGCCTGGCACACAGTGGGGGCATTATAAATGCTTGCTGATGAATTCATGGGTGGGCTGCCACAGCTGCTTCCCTTTGTATTCTTACCTTGTTCTTCAATAGCCCATTTGGGCCAATGACCTTATTGAAAAGATGCTTCCCTACATGAGCATCTACAGCTGAGAGGGGATCATCCAAAATGTAGATGTCTGAATTGCTGTAGACAGCTCTGGCTAGGCTGACGCGCTGCTTCTGCCCTCCGCTGAGGTTTATGCCCTAAAATAAACAAAAAAAGAAAGGAAGATAGATGGATGTATGGACAGATGGAAGGAAGGACAGAAAGAAGGAAAGGAAGAAAGAAAGGAAAGAAGGAAGGAAGGATGAATGGAGGGAAGGAAGGACAAAAGAGAAAGGAAGAAAGGAAGGGAAAGAAAGTAGGAAGGAAGGAAAGAAGGAAAGAAAGAAAAACATTTCTGTTCATCACATTTTTTAGGCACAAGGGAGCTAAGAATTATAATGGCTCATATTGTTGTTGTTGAGTCATTTCAGGGGTGTCCAACTCTTACTGGAGTGGTTTGCCATTTCTTTCTTCATTCCAATTTACAGATTAGGAAACTGAGGTAAACAGAGTGAAGTGACTTGCCGAAGGTCATATAGTTTGTAAGTGTCTGAGGCCAGATTTGAATTCAGGAAGATGAGCCTTCCTGATTCCCAGCTTAATGCTCTACCAACTTCACCAACTAACTGGCCCAGCTCACATTTAGGTACCTGCTTTAAAGTTTACAAATTGTTTCACCATCAATATCTCATTTAATCCCCACCACACTCCCTGGGAGGTAGGTGTTATTATTATCATCATTTCACAAATGAGGAAATTGAGGCTTGGAGGGACTGAATGACTTGCCAAAGGTCATGTAGACAATAAGTGGTAGAGGATAATTTGACTGTTTCTCTGTAAAGCTAACTTAGGATCTTTTTCACTGATAAGTGTACAAGGGTGCAGAACCCTTCAAAACCTTGCTTAGCCCCAGTTTTTTAAATTTACCACATTGAAAGTCATCATAACAACTATTTATCTATCTATTCATCCATCCATGCATCCATCCATCTATCCATCTATATCTATCTATTTTGGAGGCAATTGAGGTTTTAAGTGTCTTGAACAAAGTCACACAGCTAATAAATGTCTGAGGCCAGATTTGAACTCAGGTCCTCCTGAGTTTTGCTCCATCCACTGTACCACCTAGCTGCCCCTTCTAAGGAATTATTTGGCTGCATTTTTTTATCTTCAGAATTTCTTCACTGTGGACTTTACCCAGTAGTCCCCAAAGTCAATTCAGACTACAGTGAAGGGGAAGCCTTCTAGCTTGGAGATAGAAGTCCAGAGGCCTCCATTACCATCGCCCTACCAAAATAAGAGTAAGGAGACCTTAATTCAAGTCTTGACTGCCATTTACTAACTGGGCAACCTTGGGCAAGTCACTTAACTACAATGAACCTCAGTTCATTCCTCTGTAAAATGGAGGTGAGGGTGAGGGGTGTGAGGATTGACCATATGATCAGTGAGATGTAGAAAATATAGCCTCTGGTGCCCTGCTCAGGTCATCATGAGGCACAGATGAGGTGATACAGGCAGAGTACTTTAAAACCCCCAACTAATGTTTGTCACTACTGTTATTGCTATTATTACTACTGGACACCCTGCTAGAAATCATGGCAGAATGGTGCAGTGGAGACATGGTTGGAGCTATACAACCTGGGGCAGATCCTGGTTGGACCATTTAATACCTTTGTAACCTTTAGAAAATCCCTTCACATCTCTGGGCTATAAAATAAGGGGGTTAGACTAGGTGATCTCTAAGCTCCCTTCTCCTAAATCTATGACACTATGACTTCCAAGCGCCCTTCCAACTCTTTGATCCCAAGATCCCAAATCACTTTGAGCTCCAAGTACCTTCTCTCCGATCTCAGCGAGGTCCCCTCCAGGCAGCACTTTCAAATCTGGGAGGAGAGCACAGGCCTCTAGAACCTGCTGGTATCTCTTTTCATCCAATGGGGATCCAAAGAGAATGTTGTCTCTTACAGTGCCATTCTGGATCCAGGACTGCTGAGGGACATAGCCTACGGAGCCCTGGATGGAGAAAGATCAGATCACATGGGAAGTTATAGTTCTTTTTTTCATATTTATAAATTTTTTAAAAATTTATTGCATTTACAATTTTTGGTTCAAATCTCTATCCCTCCTTCCTTCCTTCCCTCCCCTCGCCCCTCCCCAACACAGTTATAGTTGTAAAGACAATGGACAATGGAGGAGCAGAGAGGAGGAGGTAAGAAAAGAATGATGTTTCTAGAGCTTTAATGTTGAGAAAGAAAGATAGGATGAAGCCACTTGGGCACCCAGTATCTAGAAACCTGACTAGCACCTGACCGGAGACAAAGACAACAATTGCATTCACCACTTGATATTCCATATTTATTGGTTAGAATTTTGTCTTCCCTGTGTGATCCCCAATGAAAAAGAAGAGCAAGATTTTCCAGTTCAGGAGGTGAGGGCATATATTTATGGATACCCAGGTTCTGGCCAAGCCTGAATGATTAATATTAACACAGATATGCGATTGATGGGGGAGATAAGAAGAACAGGCAACAAAGACAGGAAAGAGGTAGGAATTGGGTGCCAGAGAATAACATCCAGGACATCATAGAAGTGCTTTGCATACTTCTCAAAAGACCTGTTTAGAATGGTACCTCACAATCAGGCCATTTGGTGGCATTTTTGAATAGCCATGGGGAACCCTCATGGCTCAAAGGGCCAGCATGTATGTCAGCTTCTTCCCAGAGTCTTTCTCTCCCTTCAGGGACCTGAGAAGAGGCTGGAAGAGGGTAAATTCTCTCAAAGCTGGAAGTCAGAAGACCAGGATTGCTCTTCTCTGCACCAACTCCTCCCTCAAGCAGACATAAAGCACTGAGTAATCAATCTCCACCAATGAAGCACTCAGCACAGTGCTTGACACATAGCAGGCACTAAATAAGTGTTTATTGAATGAATGAATGAATGAATGAATGAATGAATGAATGAATGAATGAATGAATGAATGAATGAAGCTGATCTTATACACATGGCTGTTTAACTCAGGGGTTATGCATATCCAAATTCACATAGTCTGGGAGTAGAACCTGACTTAGTTGGAATGACTGATTTGAAGGAGGAACTAAGATGTAGAACAGAAAGGGCAGCTTTTCAAATCACATTGCTGTAACATAGGTAGAGGCATTCCTTCATTGCCTTCTGCTTTGCCATTGCACTCTAAGTAGCATGGTGCCTTTCCATGTGCCTTGCAGCTGAACCCCTCCCCCATATATGTGCTGTCTCCTCCATCAGAACATGAGTTTCTTGAGAGTAGGGACAATCATACTTTTCTATGTGTATGTTTATTGCCTTATATGATACACCTGCCTGTATAGTGAAGGGTTAATAAATATCTTGTCTTTCATTCATTCATTCATTCCTAGGTGGAGAGTGACCCAGGGCTAAGGTTAAAACTAGACTTTCATCGCCAGTGCATGTTTTCAAATAAGAAAATAGGACTAACTGTGACTTCCAATTTTTAGGCCCCAAATGTCTTAATTTCATTAACAAATTTAATTTTTGATTTCATTAAGACATTTATTCCTGCCTCTATGATCGAGTGTCAAAGGTGCATTGTCCAACTGTTTCTCCTCACCTTGATATTGATGTGCCCATGGATGGGCTCCATTTCTCCCAACATGGCTGATATCAGGGAGGATTTCCCAGAGCCAACGGCCCCCACCACAGCAATCAGTTGGCCTGTCTTAATGTCCAGAGTGACACTGAAAGAGAGAAGAGGCAATTTAGAGAAACGAGGGAGGGAGGGATAGAGACAGAGATAGGTAGTGACAGAGGGAAGAGACATAGAGATAGAGACTCAGAGAGAATCATACAGAGGCCAAAGCCCAGAGTCTTCAAGGAAAGTCTGCCATTGGGGCACCCTTGTCCTTCAAAATTGGAAACTTTGTCCTCCCAAACCCATGACTTAGTTTCTCCCTCCCTCTCTTATTTTTACCAGAACTATCCCCAAGGATTCAATTCAGCAAAGTTTTATTAAGTACCTATTTATTAAGTACTTAGGCTTGTAAGTAGTAAAGATACAAATCAATCTCAGTTCCTCTGATTTCTAAATCCTGTGCTCTTTCCAATGTGCCCAAGAAACCCAAGATGTGGCAAACCATAAGGGGGTCTCTTTCTTCAGAAAAAAAAAAAACTGGATCCTATGTGAAGAATGCAAAGATTTAGATGGAGGAATGTGTGTATCAAGAGGCAGAATAGAGTGGTAAATAGAGGTCCTAGGGTCAAGGTGACCTTGGGCTCAAGTGCTGCCTTGGGCAGATAGTGGTTGTGTGACCACCAGTCACTTAACCTCTGAATGCCATCTCTAAAACTATTGGTTTCAGAGGAGTTGTTGATCTGCTTTGGTAAAGTTCCTTTCATCAGGTTGCTCCCTATGCCAATCAGGACTACAGATCTAGTATAAAAAGGGACTTCAAAACTTTAAATAAACTTTTGTTTTGAGTTTGAGACCAGTGCCCTGTTGTGGAAGCCACTGGCATTGTCTTTAATAACCCAGAGTTCCTCTGCATCCTAGCTTCTTAAATTGTGGGTCACAACCCCATATTGAGTTGTTTAACTGAATATGGGGGTCATGACAAATTTGGCAACAGTGAAAGGTTATGTCTACCTATTTTATATACCCACATACCTAGGGTCATGTAAAAATTTCTCAGGCAAAAAGGGGTTGTGAGTGGAAAAAGTTTAAGAAGCCCTGTTCTTAATCATGAAGAAGCCTCAGAATAGGACCTTAGCAGAGAATATTCCAGTAAGGGCTGAATTAAGGGCACCTGAGTCAGTTCTGTCTAGTTCAATTGTAAGGAAAAGAGGTTTCAGTTACTTGGTGCTCTCAAATACCTCCAACCTTCTAACTTGAGGAATTTATCTGACCATGAATCTGTAGCTTTTTCTTCCCCTCCTCTATCTTAGAAAAATCCTATATCATATGGATTTTTCTGTTTCATTCAGAGAACTTATAGAGAAAAAATGCCTCATTTGAAAGGCCCGAGATACCTGGGACCAGCAATGAGAACTCTCTAGAAAGTGGCAGAGGAGTCAACTACTCACTTTTGAATAGCTGGGCTGACATTGTGATCCCAGGTAAAGGAGGTCTCATGGAACTGAATAGCTTTGTCTGTTGAGAGAAATGTAAGTTCTGTCAGCTAGAGACAAGGCAGAAAATGTGCCCAGGTCTATTGTTTGAACTGCCCCTCAATTTCTACTCCAACAAGGTGATTCCCCCTTGTACCACACTATCCATTCTTAGAGATTGGTTCCTGCCACAATAAGAAGCATATAAAAAAGCTACTAGGATGAGACAAGGATTGACTCAAGTCTCTCCTATTGCAGGTGTCTTGGACTTTGTCCAGTTTCCTTGCCTGGAGTCCTGCTGCCCAGATTATCTCTCCCAACACCAGCTGTGATCTTTTAAGTCCTTCCTTAGTAACTAGTCTTGACCAGTCATTGCCTACCTCTTACCTTCATTTCTTTTTTTTTTTTTTTTTTGGTGAGGCAATTGGGGTTAAGTGACTTGCCCAGGGTCACACAGCTAGTAAGTGTTAAGTGTCTGAGGCTGGATTTGAACTCAGGTACTCCTGAATCCAGGGCCGGTGCTCTATCCACTGCGCCACCTAGCTGCCCCTGACCTAGGAGAGTGCCTGGATCATAGTAGGTATTTAATAGATGCTTTTTGATTGATTGCTTTTCTTCACTGTTTTGATTTCCAGTTTCTAGCTCCTTCAGGAGATCTGCTTAGATCAATACTCTCCCTTGTCTGCATTCCTGTCGGTTCCCTTGGCCCCACTTCACTCTATGCTCATGACTACAATGTCAGCATAACTAACATATGTGGCCTAGGTTTCATGATAAATTCATGGATGATGTATGGCTATAACACGTCTCTATTCTCAGTTGAGTAATTTATCCTGTAGGTCTATGATGCCCAATGGTTGCTCAATATACTATATGGTATGTGTACTTTTACTATTTAAATGTAAAAGAATTTTATTTTGAGAATTTGGTGACTCCTACTCTACTCATTTCTCCTTTTTCCCCTCAGTGGGAAAATTACAACTACTATGGAGATGCAAAAACAGGTTTAAGAATCACTGCTCTGGGGGCAGCTAGGTGGCACAGTGGATAGAGCACTGGCCCTGGATTCAGGAGGACCTGAGTTCAAATCCGGCCTCAGACACTTAACACGTACTAGCTGTGTGACCCTGGGCAAGTCACTTAACCCCAATTGCCCAGTCCAAAAAAAAAAAAAAAGAATCACTGCTCTGGGGCAGCTAGGTGTCACAGTGGATAAAGCACTGGCCCTGTATTCAGGAGGACCTGAGTTCAAATCCAGCCTCAGACACTTGACAGGTGCTAGCTGTGTGACCCTGTGAAAGTCACAACCCCAATTGCCTCACAAAAAAAAGAGAGAGAGAGAATCACTGCCCTGCATGCTATCTGTGGGAAAACTTGGCCCAGTTTCCAAAGGCCATCATTTACCAGTATGGGCATCATTTCGAATGTTGGATGTATCCAAGTCATCTCCAGTCAAGTACCTTTCCAAGCGATCAGCAGAAACACTAACCTACAAGAAAGTACAAAGTATTCTTGAGAATTAAGCGCCAGCCAACAAGCCAGGGCTCCTCAGCTTTGATGCTCCCTAGTTATGCCTCAGTTTCATCCCTATGTGATATTATACAAGAGATTTTCCTTCTCTCCATATCAGTGAGTTTCCTACCTGTGTTGGGGCCCTCTGAGAGAACAGAAAGGGAGAAAATGCTGAAAGTGGGCATGGTTGTGGAGCCTGGAGACTTCAATAGAAGAGGTCACAACAATCGAGAGAAGAGAACTCTTTCACTCACTGGGAGCAGCCTGGGACCATTCCAAACTCCAGGGAGAATAAGAAGTCAAATCGAGTCAAGAGGTGCTTATAAACATCAAGGAGAACATTTTGACCTGTTACTTGCCAGTGAGACAGGTACAGGAGGTACTATCCCCATTTCACAGATGGTGAAACTGAAGCTCAGAACTATTAAGTGACGTAATAAAAGTAAAATCAGACAGCTCTAGAAGACCAACAAGCCCTTGCAATGGCAGGGTTGTTGGGAAAGGTCCCTTGTCTGCCTGAAATGCACCAAAGTATTCCAAGAACACTGTGTACTTGAAGCGAGTAACTTCATCTCTCTGGGCTTTGGTTTCTTCATCTCTAAATTGGGGTATTAGGAAAGGATGATCTCTAAAGTCCCTTCTTGATTATATAATTCTATTTTCTGCATTATGTGATGGGGATTCTCATTCCCTTTGAAATTATGGACCAATGCTAGAAACCTTATCATAGTACACTCTAAGCAGTGAGGTAAAATAGTGGATAAAACCTCATATAAGTGTCAGGATGACCCGAGTTTGAATCCTGCCTCAGACACTTATTAATTGTATGACTCTGGGAAAGTCACTCAATCTTTCTCAGCCTCAGTTTCTTAATCTGTAAAATTGAAATCATAATAGCCCCTACCTTACAGGGGTGCAATGAAGATCCAATGATATGTATGCAAAATGCTTTGTACACCTTAAAGAGCTGAGTGGTAATTGTCAACATCAGCATCATTATCATTATCATTACTACTATTACTCCTCATTATTATCATTATGATTACTACTAGTATTATTATTATTATTCCTCCTCCTTAATATTGTCATTACTACTACTCATTATTATTATCCATATCATTACTAGTGCTATTATTACTACTATTACTAATAGGCATCAGCATCATCCAACATCATCATCCATCACCATCATCATTACTACCACTCATCACTACTGCTGCTGCTACTACTACTGCTGCTGCTGCTGCTGCTGCTGCTGCTACTACTACTACTACTACTACTACTACTACTACTACTGCTGCTGCTGCTGCTGCTGCTGCTGCTACTACAACTGCGGCTGCTGCTACTACTACTACTATGGCTGCTGCTGCTACTACTACTACTACAGCTGCTGCTGCTACTACTACTGTTGCTGCTGCTGCTACTGCTACTACTACTACTGCTGCTGCTGCTGCTACTGCTACTACTACTGCTGCTGCTACTACTACTACTACTACTGTTGCTGCTGCTACTACTACTGCTGCTGCTGCTGTTACTACTACTGCTGCTGCTGCTGCTGCTGCTACTACTACTACTGCTGCTGCTGCTGCTGCTGCTGCTACTACTACTGCTGCTGCTGCTGCTGCTACTACTACTACTGCTGCTGCTGCTGCTACTACTACTACTACTACTACTACTACTACTACTACTACTACTACTACTACTACTACTACTACCACCACCACCATTACTACTAACACCACCACTATCACTTCTGCTACTACTTACCTGGAGTATGGAAGAAATCAACAAGGGGAGCATGGACAGGGGGAAGCGGAGTATGTTAAACAGAGTGATGGAAGTGAAGGCCTTTTGTGCATCCAAAACATTATTCTCATCCACCAGAACATAGACAGTAAAAGTGACAACCGATACCTGAGAATCATAAAGTCAGCAAGAAAATTGAGTGCTTTTAAAAGGGAATAACTAGCCTAACTCTAATTCTCAAATATATACACTCAAAACATATCATTTGGGGGGGTCAATCGATCAACGAGCATTTATTGAGCACCCACCCCAACCCTCTCAGCTGAGAACCTTTCCTCATATTTTTTTTTGGTTTTGTTTTGTTTGGGGTTTTTTTTTTGCGGGACAATGGGGGTTAAGTGACTTGCCCAGGGTCACACAGCTAGTAAGTGTTAAGTGTCTGAGGCCGGATTTGAACCCAGGTACTCCTGAGTCCAGGGCCGGTGTTCTATCCACTGCGCCACCTAGCTGCCCCCTTTTCCTCATATTTTAAAGAAAAAAATGGAGGTCATTTGCCATGAACTACTTCTCCCTTCCACTTCCTCATCTCATATCACTTAGCTATCTTCTGACATGATCTCCTCTATTACCTCTGTCTCACAAGATCAAGTGGCCTTACTTTTTACAGAGGTAAAACCCTTTACCAGCACAAACAATCTCACTCCATCCCATCTCCTCCAATAGATTGTCCCTTCTGTCATCCCTACTCTTTCACTTATCTTCAGTCTCTCCCTGTCCACTGCATGGTGCCAGGAACACAGAAGGTGCTTGATAAATGTTTATTGACTGTGTCAGGCACAAGCCTGGATTCCGGGGATTCAAAGACAAAGATGAAACAGTCCCTGCCCTCAACGAGCTTATATTTACAGCTCCCTGTTGCTAGCACTTTATGTCTTCTCCCAGAAGCAGGTTCCTCCCATTTCCCACATGGATGTCTTCATCTTAGGTGATCCAAGCAAAACCCGGTTACACATATAAACATTCGAAGGCTGAAGTATGAGCTTTAAAGGGCTATTGATTTGATAGGGTAAATTGGGATGGTTGTTTCTTTTTAAGTAAAAGGTGAAGGGGCAGCTAGATGGCACAGTGGATAGAGCACTGGCCCTGGATTCAGGAGGAACTGAGTTCAAATCCAGCCTCAGACACTTGACACTTACTAGCTGTGTGACTTAACCCCAACTGCCTCACCAAAAAAAAAAAAAAAAAAAGGTAAAAGGTGAGTCACTGAGAATCAGGAGGCTCTGGTTGAAACCATAGAACACCAGGACAAGAGGTGCACGTGCAGGTAGAGTGGAAGAAGAACCAGACAAAGAGGACCACAGGAATGAAGGGGAGGGGCTGAAAAAAGCTGCTCAGTCCAGAGGCTGCACATAGGGGCAGGGTGCTGATGGAAGGCTTCAGCTGAGTGATTCCTGATTGGTCAGAGAAGGAACTAACTTTATTGGCCAAGAGCTGCAGACATCTATTGCCCCTCAGGATCACCTAGAGTTGGATAAATGTGAAACCTTTCATAAGGGTTTGTTGCTCTCTACTGCCGCCTCTGGCTGAAGGAAAAAAGGGAGAGGGGGTCTTGCCCCTGCTTTGACATACAGGTAAGGATTGTTGCTGTGGGCTCTGTTCTGATTGGACAGCATTCAAGGGAGGGAATAACGGGCTTGGTTGGTCTGCTCACATCAAAAATTTAACAATAGGCTTTCACCGGTATGCAGTATAGTCAGGGTATGCTGGAAGCAGCCCCTGTAAGTGGATTGTTAAATTTTCAGTGTGGGCATTTACCCTCCAGAAATCTGCAAATTCTACAAATCATGGTTTGATTTGTTGTTGAGTGTCTAGACTTAAGAGAATCATGGGGAAAGTGTTAATAATGAAGATTAAATTTAAAACTGTGTTTGGTGTACTCTTCCCGTCTGTCAGTCTGCCCCTCCCCCACCAAAGAGCTGATTGTTAAACATTATGACCAGTTCAGAGGAGTATATCCTCCTCTGTCTGCAGGCCCCCCTGCATCCCATTTGCTGCATTACATTTAGGGGGCCCATCAGAGTACGCAGAAAACTCAGCAGAGGAAACTAACTCAGCATATTAGAGACTGCTTTTGCTTTTTCTTTGTATCCCCAGCACTTAGCACAGTGCCTAGCACAGAGTAAACCCTTCACAAATGCCTATTGATTGACTGACTACATGATGCCATGACATGGACCAAACCCAGAACTTCCAGGGCAGTTGTGGGAATGGGGGTGGGGCAGTCTGCTCCCTCTAGGAAGTTGCCTCAAGGTACCAAAAACACTCATTTCACTGTCCCTCTTTGTTCCCTCACACTTACCAGCACAGGGGCCAGGTTGAAGATGAATACAACAACAGACTGCAGCAGAGAAAATGATAGCAAGTTCTTCAGCTCCTTCTTTCGGATCCCCTGGATCTGCTCTATAAATGAAGGCTCCCAGGCAAAGTATTTCAGGATCTACCAAAGTCAGAAGGCCATTGAAGTTTAGAACGGGGTGGGGGGGCAGCTAGGTGACACAGTGGATAAAGCATGGGCCTTGGATTCAGGAGGACCTGAGTTCAAAGCCGGCCTCAGACACTTGACACTTACTAGCTGTGTGACCCTGAGCAAGTCACTTAAACCTCATTGTCCAGCAGAAGAAGAAGAAGAAGAAGAAGAAGAAGAAGAAGAAGAAGAAGAAGAAGAAGAAGAAGAAGAAGAAGAAGAAGAAGAAGAAGAAGAAGAAGAAGAAGAAGTTTAGAATTGGTAGGAAACTTGGGGGCCCACTGGTCCAAGAATCTTCTCTTACATATTCGATGTGTTAGATAAGGTGCCTTGCAAAGCTATACAGCAAGTTAAAGCCAGATTTCCTGATGACTAGTTCTTTGTCTTTTCCAAGATACCCTGCTGATCACCAACACATACACTTTGGAAAGTATCACCCATCAGGATCTCAGGACACAGTCTCTAGGGCAAAAGCTAGAATAAGATCTCTATGAGGAAATGGAAAGCTTTGGGAGAGAAGCATTTGAGCTGTGCATCATGTCAATGAAAAGACCCTCAAGGTCAAAAGCCCAAGTCTTTGAGCAAGTTCAAATGCTGGGAGAGGCAGTACTTCAGTGTTTCAAGAGCCTATGATTTCACTGTATGAATACTCCCTCCAACAATGTAGATTGCAACTTCAATATAACTTATAAGATGGCCTTCAAAAGTATCAGCAGCTGAAGAAATTCATCCTTCTGGTGACAAGTAGGTGATGAAACTCTCTGAACTTAACCAAACTGGTCCTCAGATAACCACAGTCCATCTCTAGGCCCCTACTCAAAGCTTGGTAGTGACTGCTAGAACTCTCATTCTTTCTTTTTTTTTTTTTTAGTGAGGTAATTGGGGTTAAGTGACTTGCCCAGGGTCACACAGCTAGTAAGCTTTAAGTGTCTGAGGTCAGATTTGAACTCAAGTACTCCTGACTACAGGGCCGGTGCTCTATCCACTGTGCCATCTAGCTGCCCCTTTAGAACTCTCATTCTACCAGCACAGTCTTAGACAATCCTAAGTTACCACTACACCACATAGGTACACTGGAGGATGAAGAACTTTCATGGAGGAATAAGGGGAAGTAGGATATGGAAAATAAGATTCTGCAGGATGTGAGTGAGACCATGGCTCTCACCAGGACAAAGGGGTTAGCATCTCAGATCTCTGAAGTGTTCATGGAAGTCAGGAAGCTAATTAATGCCTATGACTACACTGTGGGGGGGAGGTGCCCCAGGTTTTGCTACTCACCTTTATTCCACTGAGAATCTCATTCATGACCTTCAGACGCTTGTCTTTGTTCTTCATGTTCTCAACCTGCGGGAGAAAAGAAAGATATGCATATACATATACATATGTATGTATGAATATGCATGTGTGTATATGTACATATACACAGCTATGTGTATATATGTAACACATGTATACCTGTATCTCCACATATACACACATATTCATTCATATATACAAACATACACACACAGACACTTATATATGAGGCAGCTAGGCGGCTCAGTGGATAGAACACTGGGTCTGGTGGGAGCAAGACCTGAGTTCAAATGCAGACTCAGACACTTACTAGCTTTGTGACCCTGGGCAACTCACTTAACTTCTGTTTGCCTTAATCCAAGAGGGAAGAAAAGGGCAATTCACTCTATTATCTTTGCCAAGAAAACATTCCAACTTTTAAATTCTGTGATTCTGTACGGTGAAGCAGTCACAAACATGGATTCCTGACTTTGGCTTGATGTGCATGAAGGGAGGTATAGCTTTGGATTTTAGGAAAATTATCTGAATGAACATCAAATAGACATCCCCCTTAACCTTGGGACCCATGAGCCAACCTTGTAAATGAAAAGATTAGCGATATTCTTTTTGGGATTTGCTAGAGAAAATTAAAGGTCTTTTCCAAGTTCCCAGTTCTCCCTCTTCTGTCTAGAAATTCAAGGTTAGAATAGGAATTTCTCCGAACTTTACATTGTGTATCACAGAAAGAGGGAAAGGGCCTATATATGCAATATGTACATATACACACATAAATTAATAGACATACATACACATCCATCCATCCATCCATGTTCTATACACTCCAGCCTTATTGGCCTATGTGCTGTCCTGTATACTTGACCCTTCATCTTCTCTGTCCCTTTCACTAGATATCCCCCATCTGCCATACCTAAAATGTTCTCCTTCCTCACCTCTGCCTCTTGGAATCTCTAGCTTCCTTCAAGTTTCAGTTTATTAATAATAATAACAATAACAACAACAACAATATTAATAACAATAATAATAATAGCAGCAGGGTGGCACACTGATTGAGCACTGATCATGAGGTCATGAGGACCTTGGTTCAAATCCAGCTTCACACATTCACTAGTTGAGTGACCCTGGGCAAGTCACTTAATCCAAATTACCTCCCCTCCCCCCAGAAAAAAGAAAAAAGAAAAAAATTCATTTCATATGCTACTTGTTGCAAGAGGTTTTTCTCAGTACTACTCCTGCTCCCAAATTCCCCTTCTCCTTTAAGGTCACCTTCCATCTACTCTATACGTACCTTGTATATACTATTTATGTACATGTTGTTTCTACTGTTGAAATGTAAGGCCTCTTAGGGCAAGGTCTATTTTTGACCCTTTTTCTTTGTATCCTCAGCATTTAGTGCAATGTAAGTGCATTGAGCACCTAGTAAGTACTTAACAGATTGAACACCTGATTTCTGTATAGCAATACTATTTTCCTGGTTTTGCTTACTTCATTTTACATCATTTCATCTAAGTCTTACCATGTCTTACCTTAACCCAGGCTATAAGCCCAAACTTTCATTTTCAGAAGTCACAGAAAAAGAAAGAAAGGTTTCAGATTGTATTTCCATGTGTTAAAAAGTTGAAGTTATTCTATTATATTCTTACCTGAATTGCTCTGCTTTTGGTGGCCAGAAATGCATTAATGGGGATAAGTAGTATCATTACCCCTAGACCTGCAAGGACTGAGGGTCCTAGCTCCATCCACAGGAAGACAATGGATAACACAATTTGGAAAGGGCATGACCACAGCAGGTGAATGAAGTTGGTCACATCCATAAATCGCTGAGCATCCACAGACATCAGGTTCACTGTTTCACCAACAGTGTACTGCTTCCGGGCATTGTTGGAGATGGTTAAGGTCTAAAGATAAAACCTTAGATGAGTATTTTAAGTTACCCCACTTTGGAGCAGGAGGAGAAGGACTTAAAGGCAGCCCTTTGTTCAGGAACAACAGAAAGCAAAAGAAAATAATTCCTTAACCACTAATTTATTGAGTGATTGATTCTGGCCTCAGACTCAATGGATGGAGGAATGTCATTTGAGCCATCACCCCATGGGGGCAGTGTGGCTACTTTTAGCAAATGAAGAATTTTTGGAGTGGAGTGAACCATGGAATCCATACTTGAGGTCAAGTGACTTGCCTTTCATTAAACATAGTTCATTACTTCTAGGGTCTAAGCCTTAAGGTTATAAATGCATTGGACAAAATGGATGGAGGAAAACGCTTTTGAGCCATCTTCCTATCTTCCTATAGAAAGTGGTGACCACTTACAGCAAGTGAAGGACTTTTAGAGTGGGGAGAACTATAAACTTAAGGTCAGGTGAATTTCCTTTGATCAGATACATTTTGCTATTTCTAGCCTCTGAACCTTGTTGGTATAAACCTCTTATCTATCTCAAAGACCATTTCTCTCCCTAACGCTTTTCCTCTCATGATCTTTTCACTCCACCAATTCACTATTGGGGGGAACATACTGAATTTCTTGATCATGATATGGAATCAGAAAATGCCCCAAATGCCAGGAGCATAAAGCTCCTTAATGTTCCCTTCTGTGGACTTAAGGAAGTATAGAGTTAACCCCATGTTTGCCACTGGGCAAAGGCCCGCTTACCTTCTGCAGTTCTCCAAACAGAAATGATGGTGGGGAAAAAGTCGCCCCAAAGTATTTATTTGTTTTCTTATGATAGCTCCAATCATAGCAGCTATTTGGGAGCAGGGGTTGTTTTCTGAAGGAGCTCCATGATTCTGCTTACCTTCCTATACACAGCAGCCATGAGGGTTGTGCGCACAGTCATGCCCAGGATGAAGCAATACTGAAAGTACCACTGAAGGCTGAAGGACTGAATGAGGGCCACCACAAAGAAGAGGGCAGAGTACCCATAGCCTTGCCATGCATATGCTGAGGAGTCACTAGCAAATGAGATCATCAGCCTGCCAGAGAAAAGCCAAGTAAGCTTTGCCACCCAGACCTCCAAGGACCACGAATCCCTCCATTTGGCAGACAGGCAGGGCCCCATTACATTGATGGCTCACTGATCAGCCTCCTGGTTTGAGCGCCATGTTCCCTTCCTCCCACCCCGCCCCCTGCCTTTGGTGAGAGTCATGCAAGAGCACCAGATTTGGAATCGGAGTGTCTGCTTTCAGATCCCACCTCTGGCACATACTGCCTTATGACCTTGGGGCCCTTCTCAACCTCAGTTTCCTCATCCAAAAAATGAGTGAATTGTACTAAGTGATCTTTAAGGTCCCTCCCTATTCTAGGTCTATACCCTATGGGGAAAAGCAAAAGTTGAGTGGGCAATATAAGGCACTGTGACGATCTTTCCCATTTCTTAGCCTCACTTCTACTCTTTTCCTATGAATGAGCCTGTCTTGAGTATAAGGTGGGTAGACTAAGGGGGATATAGCAGTTCTTACTCAGTTGGAAATGTACCCTTGCTAAGCAAGCAGGAGATTGCCTCTGATGGCAATTAAAGACAGGACTAGAACTTGGGTCCCATGACTCCTAGGTATGTTATAATATACCCAAACCCCCACGGAAGGCCACCATTAAACAGAAGTCACGTGCCAAAAACAAAATGCAAGTGGTCCCCCGGCAATGCAAGCTACCACATGCACGTTGTTTAGTCCACAATAACTCTGTTGTACAGGCAATAGAATCTATGAGTTTCCATACAGTCTTAGTTTTCCCTAAAAGCCCAGTCTAATCCAACAAGCATTTATTAAGTGCCTACTATGTACAAGAGGGTAGTGACAACTAGAGGAATAAAGAAGGCTTTCTGTAAGCAGTGACACATGAGCCATTGAGGAAGCCAATGATTCCAAGAGGCAGGGGTGAGGAGGGAATGCTTTGGGTGCATGGAAGTCAGGCTGTTCAAAGGCACAGAGGTCAGAGATGGAACACTTAGTTTGGAGAACAGTCAGTAAGTAGACTTATGGTTACCACACAGAGTTTGAGAGAGAGAGGGTCAAATTCAAGGAAAACAAGTCCAATTTGGCCAGAATTCAGAGTGTGTAGAGGAGAATAATGTGAAATAGGCCTGGAAAGGTAGACTTGAGTCATATTGTAAAAGGCTTTAAGATGAGGATCTTGTATGTTGTCAGGGAAGCAACAGGGAGCCACTGAGGGCTCTTGATTAAGGGAGTAATAGGATCAGATTGCTTTAGGAAGACTATTTTGGCAACTGTTCAGAGGATGGATTGGAGAGGGGACAGATTAGAAGAAGACTGACTATGAGGCTATTGTACTAAGTAAGAGGCAATGAGGGCAGGAAGTAGGGCGATAACCATATGAATGGAGAAAAGGGAAATAGAATTGGATGCAAGAAAAGCTTGGAATGGTGGAGGGAAGTGAAAGGGACCCCATACAATTTCCATCACCTTAGGTTTTGAAAATTACCCCTTTGTTTTTGATCAGCTAAATGCAGTAGGTTACAGTGAAAAATGCAATGGGCTGATGGAGTACAGCTTTCTGCCTAGTTAGACCAGCCCCTTATGTCTCACAAAGACAGCACAGTACATCACAACTCACTTTAGGAGCTGAGGACTCAGAAACATCAGGACATCTTGAATCACCTTGGCTATGAAGGACATAATCAAAACACTGCGGAAAGTTTTAAACAGAGCTTTGGCTAACCAGGACTTGGCAAAGTCTTGTGTGGTTCCAGATTCTGACTCTTTCTTCTTCTTTTTCTGTTTCATGTCTTCCTGAAAGCAAAAACAAATAATTGAGAAGGGATGGAAGAGTTAAATTTAGGTGCCTATCAGGCTTATGAAGTAGGTATCCAAGCTCATGTGTCTTTTGCAGTAAAGATTTAGGATCACTATGGTAGAAGAAATTTGAAAGCTCAGGAACAAAGACACAAAGCTCAATTTCCCCGTATTTGAAATGACTGGTAGGCAGTCTTGCCTTTGGACCCACTTTTTCTAGTTTTCTACTTCTGTATATTCAACCCAGAGTGTACCTCCCACCTTCCTTAGGTAGGTTCTCTGCTCTTCTAGCTCCATGGTTTAATTCTTGACCCAACATCTAACTATTATACTGCTTCTTCTTTGGGTTCTGAATCCCAGCACCTCCAACCTTCATGCAGTCTGCTGCTACCTCCTCAATGCTTGCACATTCATGGTCAATCCTTGTTCAGCCATGGCTGATGGATTATATCTGTTATTCTGCTCCAACCATACCATTCTCCTCACCATCTCCTGGAATTCACTACACTAACTCTTGTCCTCTGTTCCTTGGCTTATGATGTATCCTCTCCCTAGTCTGCCCTCCCTACTCCTTTCTACCTACTTCAAGATGCTTCAATTCAACAAATGTTAATTGTGTTGTTGTCTCCACCACTAAACTCTGAAGTTGGTGGTCACCCATTATTGAACAGTGAGGTGTAACACCTCTCTGGGGATACTGTATGATGATGAACTGTAGAAGTTAGGGGATTACAGATGTTTGGGAAGAAGCCTGATGGTCATCATGATACATTAGGAAGATCATTCTATAATAATCTATAAGAATACAAGTCATTCCCCTATTGACAAATGATCAAAGGATATGAAGAGGCAGTTTTCCAAGGAATAAATAAAAACAACTTATAATGATGTAAAATTCTCTAAATCATTATTAATTAGAGAAATTCAGATTAAAACAACCTTGAGATATCATTTTACACCTACCAGACTGGCTAAAATGATAGGAGGGGGAAGAGCAGTTAGGTGGTGCAGTGGATAAAGCACCAGCCCTGGATTCAGAAAGACCTGAGTTCAAATCTAGCCTCAGACACTTGACACTTACTTGAACCTGGGCAAGTCACTTAACCCTTATTGCCCTACAAAGATATAGATATAGGTATAGGTATAGATATAGATATATACATACAGATATGTATACATATTTTTTAAAAGTAAATATTAAATTAAAAAATTTTAATTAAAAAAAGATAGGAGGGGAAAGTAATAAATATTGGAGAGGATGTGGAAAAATTGGGACACTAGATCATTTGTGAACTGTAAAACGATCTAATAATTTTGGATAGCCAAAGAGTTATTGTACTACTTTTGACCCAGCAGTACCACTACTTGGTCTATTTCCAAAGATGATTAGGGAAAAAGGAAAAGGACCTATAAATTCTAAAATGTTTATAGCAGCTCTCTTTGTGGTTGCAAAGAACTGAAAATTGCAGGAATGCCCATCATTTGGGGAAAGGCTGAACAAGATGTGGCACATGATTGTGATGGAATACTACTGTGCTATAAGAAATGATGAGATAAATGATTTTATAAAAAACATGGAAAGACTTGCATAATGTAAAGAAGAGCAAAATGAGTAAAAATAAGAGAACATTGTATATAGCAGCATCAATATTGGGTTTTTTTTAAGATTCCCTTTTTCTTTTTTCTCTTTTTTTTTGCAGGGCAATGAGGGTTAAGTGACTTGCCCAGGGTCACGCAGCTAGTAAGTGTCAAGTGTCTGAGGCCAAATTTGAACTCAGGTCCTCCTGAATCCAGGGCCAGTGCTTTATCCACTTCACCACCCAGCTGTCCATCAATATTGGGGGGGGTTGTTTGTTTTTTTGTTGTTTTTTTCATCAATATTGTTTTAAGAACAACTTTGAGTGAATGATTTTTTTTGTCTATTATAAGTACCCAAATTAACTATAAAGGACATATAGACAAAAATGCAATCTACATCCAGAAAAAGAGCTGATAAATGGAAGTATATATAGAATAATTTTACATCTACATACATTTGTGTGTATGTGTGTGTATATTTATGTATCTATGTGTGTATAAATATATATATACATACATATACTATTTGTGTCTAATGGTACCCATTTCTAAGGTGGGGAGGAGGGAAGAAAAAATATTTACATGATAATTTTGTTGTATATTTGAAAGGAATAGGGAGTTGTGCATAGTAGATTTGCAGCTTCACATACAATCATCTTTTTTTGATTGTATTATTATGGAGATGCTTGATTTATTCCACAAAGTAAAAATAAAATTTAAAAAAGAGAAGATCATTCTGGTAGTGGTGTGTGGGAGAGATTTGGGGAGAAACTGGCAGCTAGAAGACCAGACAGGGGACTACTGTAGCAATTCAGGCAAGAAATAATGAGGGCTTGGACTAGTGTATAGGAAGGGGAAATAATCCTAACATTTGGACAGTGCCCTAAGGTTTTTTGTGGATTTTTTTGGCGGGGCAATGAGGGTTAAGTGACTTGCCCAGGGCCATACAGCTAGTCAGTGTCAAGTGTCTGAGGCCAAATTTGAACTCAGGTCCTTCTGAATCCAGGGCCAGTGCTTTATCCACTGCACCACCTAGCTGCCCCTGCCATAAGGTTTTCAATGTACCTTCCATGTCAGCTTATTTGATCTTTACAACAATCCTGTGAGGTCTCAGAGAAGTTAAGTGATTCATCCATGGGTACACAGTAAATGTCAGAGGGAGGATTTGAACCCACGTCTTCCCTGACTCTTGTACGTTTTTCAGTAGACTGCTCTGCCTTTCACGTAAGTGAAATGAAAAGGAAAGGACCATGTAGAAGATATTGCAGAGAGAGACTCACCATGATTTGGCATCATGGGTGTGTCTAGGTGGGAATAAGAGTAATAGATGACTATCAAGTTTTGAGCTGAAGGACATAAAGAACATTGGTGCCCTTAATGGGAAAATGAGAGGCAAGGGGAAGAAATGATTTGGGGAGGAAAATGACTTCAGTGTTGGGTATGGTAATCTTGAGAAGCCAGTGAGACATCCAAGTGAAGATGCTAAGAGGAGGATTGGAAATGTGGAACTGGAGTTTGGCAGAGTTTTACTTCTAGCTATTTTAGCTAAAGCTCCAAGAGTAAATGAGATAGTCTAAGCCTCAGCATACTCCTCTGCTAAGAGGATGATAATACCTTTTCCATGCACCATTGGTATCAGGGTGAGGATCAAGTGAAATAATCTATCTGAAAGCACTTTGAAAATTGTCAAGTGCTTTATAGATACAGGGCATAGTCCTCCCTGTCGTTAACATGTGCACTGACATGCACCTAAGATAGGGAAGCATATGCACATGCATGCACATGGATGTGTGTCCACCAGTGCTCTGAGAAAGTTACCAACACAAGGTTGTCTTGGCTCTGACTAGCATTTGGACCATTCATCCTGGCTTCAGATGTGTCCCGGGATTTCCTCTTCTGACACCGTTTCTTCAATGCCTGCTTGGCTTTCTTCATCTCTGTTTCCATGTGCTTTGTGAATATCTTAGAGATTTCATGGGTTTTCTGTTCCTCATTCAAATCCCAGACATCTTCCAAGGTCAAGGGATGTTTATAGCCTTTCCAAATGATACTATAAAAAGAAGGTTCACAGGATTATTGGGTTAGAGCCAGAAGGGACTTTCTGGTCTCACCTTCTCCACTAATTCCTTCCCCTCTCACATGTCTTTCACCTTTTGAAAAAACAAGGAAACAAACCAACAAACACACCTCCTTTCCTTCGCTCTGCTGACTCCTCCATTTTTCTATTTCCCTAATTTCTTTCCTGATTCATTTTCCCAAATGCCTCACATTACTGCAGTCACTTCCTTACCACCTGCTAATCATATTCTTGTTATCTTGTCACCCATCCCAACATTCTACTGAAAATGGCTCGAGTCACCAGCAACCACTAAATCACCACAACTAAGCCCTCACCCTCCTTCTTGTTCTTTCTGCAGCATTTATTGTTATTGACTCTTTCTTCTGTTGTTTCCCTGTTTAAAAAATACATTTTCATTGACCATTCTCCTTGTTTTTTAAATTATTTCTTGTTTCTCTCCCCACAGCACCTTTCACATCTAAGCCATTCAACAAATATTTATTAAGGTCCTTTAAAAGGTGATCCAAGGGGCAGCTAGGTGGCACAGTGGATAGAGCACCAGCCTTGGAGTCAGGAGTACCTGAGTTCAAATCCGGCCTCAGACACTTAACACTTACTAGCTGTGTGACCCTGGGCAAGTCACTTAATCCCAATTGCCTCACTAAAAAAAAAAAAAAAGGTGATCCAAGAGATTTTTAAAATGAAAAAACTATGATCTCTGCCCTGTTTTTGGCTGGGCTTTTCATAGAAGGCTTCACAGAGATGGCCCATATAGACAGATAGAGTCATGATAGCCAGAGGTGTGTAATCAAGTAGGGGAAAAGGCATTCTAGCTGGAGTGGATAGCCTGGCTAAAGCAAAGGAGGCAGAAAAGTGTAAAGAAAGTTCAGAAAATAAAGAGTGGAAGAGTATGGATAGGAAGTAGCAGGAAGTAAAACTGGAAAGATTGGGTGAAATTATGAAAGGCATTTCATGGCAGAATAAGAATTCTGTCTTGAGACAGGGGGTCACTACCTTAGTTCTCATCCCACCCACACCCACCCATACCCACCCCCACTCACCTGAAGTGTTGAAATGGCCCCCTAACTTGTCTCTGGGCCTCAAATCTCTCCAACCCATTCTCCAAATAACTGCCAAAGTGATTTTTCCCGAAGTGCAGATCTGGCCATGTCACCCCCCTACTCAGCAAACTCCAATGGCTCCCTATTGCCTCTAGGATCAAATATGAATTTCTTTATTTGGGCTTTAATGCCTTTCCCAACTTGGCTTCAACCCGTCTTTCTAGTTTCATTCTATATCACTGTATGGTCCAGCCAAATTGGCCTTCTCTATTCCTCACACACAGTACTCCATCTCTAGTCATGGTGCCTTTGCATTGACCATCCCTCATGCTGGTAATGCCATTCTTCCCCACCTTTAGTTCTAAGTATTCCTCCCTTCCTTAAACACATAGCTTAGGCATCACCTTTTACACAATAAGTTTCCTGAGCAAGTGCCTTCCATCCTTAACCACCTTTTATTTAACAGCCCTGTATTTACTTTCATTATTTATTCTATAAATTTTTATTTATGGATATTTTTATATATGTACCTATTGTCCCTTTTGGTCAAAATAAAGTCATTGAGATCAGGGACTAGTTCTCTTCTGTCCCTGTATCTCCAGCATCTAGTATAGTACCCCACACATAGTGGGCCCTTAATAAATGCTTACTGAATGGTTGATTGATTACCCTCTTCTGCTGGCTTCCTTGACAGGAAGTACACTACCCTGCTTCTCTGACTACTCTTTCTCTGTTCCCTTGGCTGAACCATATTCAATTTGTGGCATTTAAACTGGTCATTCCTTCTCAAGCTCTTTCTGGACTCCCTTCCTCCCTCAGAATCTTACTCATTCTCATGGTTCCAATCATCATATCAATTTGTGTGACACTTCATGTATTCATTCATTCATTCATTTGTTTGTTTGCTTATTTATTTATTTATGCATTCACTTATTCATTTAATTATTTATTCATTCCTTTATTTATTTATTTGCTTGATTATTTATTTAGTTGATTACCAACTATCCATTCATTCATTCATTTATTCAGCCATTCATTCATTTGTCCATTTGTTCGTTCACACAGTTAGTAAATATCTGAGGTCAGATTTGAGCTCAAGTTTTCCTAACTCCAGACCTGGTGCTCTATCCATTACACTATCTAGGTGCCCACTGGGCAATAATTTCCTGAAGGTCATCTCTGGTCCTATTCCTAAAGTCACTCAGCACCTCTTCTGACTGCTACAAGCTAATGCCAATGTACAAATTATTTTTATTCTTGGACTTTTAAAAATTATAGCCAGGAATGTTCATCTCCCTTTTCTACTCCCTCTCATTACCCTTCTTCCCATCCCCAGGCCCTAGAAAACAACCTGAAACCTGACTGAAGAGTCACCCATCTGGTTAGCAGCTAGCAGAGAACTAAACTTGATAACACTTATGGCTTGATATACAGTGTTTGAGCTGTGGAAGTCAAAAAAGACTCTTAAACCCAAGAAAATGAGTCTATAATAGTGGGATTAAAGACAGATTGGTAAGTGATAATTTATCAATAAAAAAATGCTTGGACTTAACAGTCCAAGCTTACTTTGTGTCAAAAGCCGAAGGGAATCAGAGACTGGCTTCATACCCACTCTTATGTAACTTTCCATGTCCTTTAGAAAGAATGAGTAGGAAGGGGAAGAAACATTGCTGAAGGACCAACCCATACCCAAGTTATGTCCTACCTGTCAAACCAACTAAAGGTAAGGGAACTGAGAAATGAGGCCGTGGCTGATGGATTCTGCAAGACACACAGAAAAGAAAAGTCAGACATAGATACAACAAGAAATTCTGAGATCAGGAACGCTTAATTCTCCCACAGATCAGACATTTCCCCAGGTTTAATCTGTTGCTCTAGAAGCTGCCAGTCAAAAAAGTTTGTTGACCATGGTTGAAGTTCTCAATATGCTAATAACTGTTACATGATTCCTTAGGAGTTTTCTATAAAATAATTGACTTATATAAATGTCCCAGGCTGGATACTAGGAGATGCTTCTAATATCCAGAATGTCAATGTAATGTTACAACAGCCCCCTGTTTCTAATGCCCTAGAAAGGGTCTCTGTCACTCTATCCTGGGATTCCAGGATCTATATGTGAGAATGCTGAGGTTGTCATCTCTCAAAAGACTAAAAGAATATAAGCTTTTGAGGGCAGGGACTGCTTCACTTTTGGTTTTGTACCCCTGGAACCTAGCATCCTCCCTAAGATATTCATCAAATTAGTAAATGTACACTAATTGAATGGCTGACTGACTATCCCATGACATAGTGGATAGGGAGCCAAAGTTTCAAAACCTCACATTTGATGATGCTTTGGTTTCTGGAGTTGTCTCTGAAATGGATGAAATTATCAGCATAAGGACCTGAATACCATAGGAGATGAAGTACAGGCAGAATCCAGCAAGATTGGAATTGTTTCCCTAAGGAGAAAAAAAAAGTCAAAGAAAAAGGGGTTTCATAGCTTCTGCCTCCAAGATGATTCTAGACCAAATGTTCTTAATCTGGGGGGCATGAGCTTATTGTTGTTTTTAATTATTTTGTTAACTGCATTTTAATGTGATTGGTTTCCTGTAATCTGATACATTTTGCTTTATGCACTTTTAAGCATTTTCTGAGGATGGGTCCATAGACTTCAAGGACTGCCAAAGTGGACCATGACACACAAAAAGGCTAAAAACCCCTCTTCTAGACTGACCAGATCTTTGCCTATGATTAGAAACAATAAATGATCGAGTCTCATAATCACTACTCCAACTGTAACCCAGTTTCCCTAAACTTAAGGGATTCTTGTCCCCCTCTTTTCTCACTTGCCTTTTCCTCTCTCCCTTCTCTAACCTTTAAGAGGATCCGGATTAGAGTCTGGAACTGGAAAACTCCACAGACCATAGAGAAAACCCAGAATATACACAGTATCCAAGAGTCCTTCTTCACGCACCATCTCCTGAAGTGATGGGTCACCAAAACCAGGATCTAGAGAGGAAGCCATGCTTTGTGAGAACATTGTTCACTAACAGAATGATGGGATCAATGATGGAGATGGGGAAAGACAGATCCAAGGGAAAAGGTTTATCTTACTTTCTCCTGTCAAGTGCCCTTCTTCCCCATCCCCAGGCCCTAGGAAACAACCCTCTAGTCACCCATCTGGTTATCAGCTAGCAGTGAATGAAAATTAATAACATGTAAGATGTGATATCCCCTTCATTTGAATGGGGAATTGTGGTAGTGCGGGACAAAGCCTTCTAAACCCAACAAAATATATCTATAATGGTGGGATTAGAGAAAGATTAAAGACAAAAAGATGTTAGAGCTCTGTGCCAATCTTTCCTATTAATATCAAACCAAAGCAAGTGGAAGAATCAGAGAAGCTAGCTGCCTCATCTCTTCCACCTACTTTTGTTCCTAGATGCTCTGGAGATAAAAAGGAATCTAACTATGGTGGTTTCTCCACAATCCCTTTGGGAAGGTTTATATGAACAATGCTAGACAGCCTTTGGCTACCTCTTATCAGATTTAGTTTTTGGTGATTATTTTTACATTCCTATCAGTTGAATTTCTCTCTCTGCTTAAGTACTTAAATAGGAAGATAGAAGAAAAGCCATTTCACATTCCAGGAAGCAGCGTGCTGCCACAGAAAGAATGATGGCTTGGGGGGAACGAGACCTAGGTCCCATCCTGGCTCAGAGCATCACTTCCCCATCTGTCCCACTGGGAAGGACATTCGGCCTCAAATAAAGCTTGGTTTGGCACCTTATCACAAATTATTATGTGTTCCAGTTATCTGTGTTGGATCATTATCCCATATTGGGGAGGGGACATTTCTTCTCTAAACTTTGTATTGGCCCTGGAACCTAGAACAGTTATCTACTTAATAAATGTTTGTTGAATTGTATAAAATAAGGAGGTTGAGTAGATGTTTCTTAAGGTGGCTTCTCAGATTTACATTATATAATTCTATTATTCAAGGCCTCAGAGCTCCCATTTTACTTAGGGAGATGACTTCACAAATTGATGCCTACCAGAAAGCTTAAAACCTAAAATCATCTGCTCTCCAGTTTACCCTTTTATGACCTACTTCTTATTGGACTAGTAGCTCTCTTAGAAGCAACATTCAAGTCAGAGGGAAGTGGTGGAAAGTCCACTGGACTGGGTATCAAGAGTCCTGAGTTCTAATTCCAGCTCTGCCAGTAACTTGCTACTCCTATATTCTCTGTTTGCCTCTGTTCCTTCATCCAGAAAATAAAGAAACTGGACTCAAGTATCTCTAAGGTCCCTTCTGGATCTAAAATATTATGATGCACTGACTCTTGTATCTGGATTGTTCTCATTTCATCCCAAGAGAATGAATTTCAGACTCAGAGGTTTAAGATGCTTCTTACCCAGGTGACTATGTAGAGACATGGATTAGTGTACTGAACAGCTGGAAGAGTGGTCTGACCTGAGCTCTCAACAAGGATTAAGGCCAGTTCTATGACTGATGTAATGAGTAGTAACACAACAAGCACCTGGAAAGAGAAAAAAACCCTATTGTTAGTAAGAGATCACTCTCTAGACTCTACAGAAGAGTAAAGCCAGTGAATTGGACTACATCACGGGGCTTTGAGCCGGTGTCTGTGAACTTTAAAAATGAAATTGATACCATTATTTCAATATAATCAATTTCCTTTGTCACTCTATTAATTTCATTTTATGCATATTTTAGTTTATACTGTATATATTTTATGGTTTAAAAAATGTCTTTTTTACTTAAAACAATATTCAGAGAAGAGGTCCATAAGGCTTTACCATACTTCTAAAGGGAACCATGATGCCAAAAAAGTTAAGAAACCCTGGCTTGGACTAAGGATTTCTAAGTTCCTTAAACTCTAACTCTAAACCTGTGACCTTTTGAGTTTCTTTGGAACCAACTGTCTTTAATACAAAGGATTTACAAATGATATATCTTGATTCCAACAGGATACTTAGTAAGATTACTATTAGGAGTGTTTGAAAAGGTCAAGGTGTTAGAGTTCCATTGTCATCCCAATTCTAGAGCCAGGACTGAGGGCAGTCCCAGAAGGCAGACAGAGATAACACCATAGAGACTGACCACAAGGACTATAAGTGAAAGCGTTGATACCATGATCCACAAACTTAGGTAGTGGACATGTAACTGATATATTTTCTGGGGCTCCTTCATTTCCTCCATTAGACATATTTCAGGGAAGTCATACTTCTTTATAATAATTAGCCAGACATTGAAGAAAATCAATATTTAAAAGAATAAAGACAAAGAAGAATCATTAAAGTTGACTGAATAGGACTAGCAAGAGAGATATGAGGAGAATTAAACATATTATCAGGAAAGTAAAGAATGGGAGAGAGAGAAAGAGAAGAGAGGGAAAGAAAGAAAAAGGAGAGAGGGACAGAAGGAGGGAGAGAAAAAGAAAGAAGAAGAGGGAGAGGTGGAGGGAGAGGGAGAGGAGAGAGAGAAGGGAGAGGGAAAGAAAAGGGGGAGAGGTGAGAAGAAAGAGAGAGAATGACAGACAGAGCATTTCAAGAAGAAAGAAGTGGGTAGAAGTATCAAATGCAGCTGAAGAGTCAAAGAGGATGAGAACTGTGAAAAATCCCATTGTCTTTGGTGACTAGGATAACCCTCGAGGGGGCTGTTCCAGTAGAGCAGTAAGATAGAAGCTAGAGTGAAAGGATCTCAAGAACAAAAGAGTAGTGACAAAGTAGAATGCCTCAAGAATTTTTTATGACTCCCTATTGCCTCTAGGAAAAAATAGAACTTGTCATTTAAAGCCCTTCACCACCAGGTTCTATCATACATTGCTCCCTTTCATAAACTCTACATTTCAGCAAAGTTGGTCCATTTGTTGTTCCCTGCACTCAGCATTACATCTCCTGCCTATGAGTCCTTGCTCAGGTCTTCCACCACACTCCATTTGCACCTTAGAATCGTTGGCTTGTAGGCCAATCTCTGGCTCATTTCTGGTACCACCTTCACTGAGAGCCTTTCAAGATTCCCCTAGTCAGGGGCAGCTAGGTGGTGTAGTGGATAGAGCACTGGCCCTGGATTCAGGAGTACCTGAGTTCAAATCCAACCTCAGACACTTGACACTTACTAGCTGTGTGACCCTGGGCAAGTCACTTAACCCCAACTGCCTCACCAAAAAACAAAACACAGCAAAAAAGATTCCCCATGTCATCAGTGCTACCTTCCTCTTCAAACTATTTTGCATTTACTTATCTGTATACGTGGTGCATCCTTCCAGTAGTTTCATCAAATGAAGGGATCATAGATTTAGAGCTGGAGGTAATCCCAGAAGTCATTTATTATTCAATCCTTTCATTTTACAGATAAGGAAACTGAGGTCCAGGACATGACTTGCTCATGGTCATACAAGTAGTAAGCAGCAAAACTAGGATTCAATGCCAGCTTTTCTGAAATCTCTGAGCCAGGCTGCCTCTTCTTAAGGGCAAGTGCCCTTTTAGAGGCTTTTGTCTTTATATTTCCAGTCCCTAGCACCATGCCTTGCATGGAATAAGGGTTTAACAAATGTTTTTGGAATTGAGTTAATGATGCCAAGTTTTAGAGGAAGATGTGAGGAATTTAGACAAAATAGAGGAATGTGGTTGACAGAGATTAGTAAGATTAAATATAAATTCTGGTTCTTGGGTTCCAAAAATCTACTGGTTCTGTTACTCAAGATCCCATATCTTCTGTGAGGAAATATTCCTTCCCCAGGTTTCAATATTTAATAAGGGAAAGAAAGGAATCTTGCTGTTCATGTTCAGTCATGTCCTAATTAGTGGAATTTGTTTTTATCACTGTTTTCTCCTGAGGTTAGAATGATCAGGTCCCAGTTCTACTGCTTGACAACAGATAAGCATTGACCTGAAAACATTATGCCTTCCTCAGGGACAAACTTTGACACAGGATAATATCTTCTGAGGCCCCCAGGACAAGACAAGAAATGTGTTGGGAAAGATCTAATGAAAATACTGGGGGAGAAGGTGTAAAAAAGCCAGTGAGGCTCTGGATGATGACTCTAGTCTACTGAACCCATAGCTGTCATACATGAATCCTTGGCATAATAGGGAGAGACAATATGACACAATGGAAAGAGTGATGAATTTGGTGTCAGAGGACCAAGAATGAATGGGCTTAATCATAACCTTAGACCATTCTGCCTGGATTTTGTTAAGTTGACCTTATCTATGTTCCTCATAACTAAAGAGCCATCAGTCTCCCTTTACCAGGGAGAGGTTTTCTAGTCACCACCTCTTAGCAAGTAGGAGTCAATATAGCTGGTAAGTGACCTTGAAGTCATAGAGAAGCCCAAATACCTTTGAGACCAGCAGAGATCCCCTCACAAAGTCAATATAATACACAGCAGAGACCAGAAATGTGATGTCCAGCAAAGAACAACAAGATAATCACTATAGAACATTAGCAGTTCTACAGCATAATAGGTAGAAATTGCCCCTCCCTGTGTAAATTACCCTATTCATGCATGGACTCTGGGCCCATAATTTCCTAATATGTGCATCGTCACAGAAGTCCCCAGGCCACACTTATTTCTTATGAAAGTGCACTCTGAGTATAGTCCCTGGTCTCACATGTTCCCTCTGTATGTTCTCTTTTACTAGTAGGGAGGTAACCCCAGAAGAGTGTACTTGATATGGCATGGGAGCATTCTTTGAGTCATTTTATTCACTATGCTATTTGACTAAATACATTTTATTTTGAAATAACATATCCTCTGGATGGCTGGAAAAAAGTAAAAGTAAGGATTCATGAGCTATGGTTTTAAATGGGTACCTATTTACACAGTGCCTCAAACCTGAGATAACTCCAGGGGCGAAATATTTAAAAGAATCAAATTTCAAAAAGCATTTGCAAAAGTTAAATTGTTTGGAAGCTTTAGCTGCTTGGAAATGTTACTTAAGAGTTTTGTTACGCATTACATTTTGTGGGGATATTTCTCTTACCAATAGCATTCTGACTAACCCTTAATATAGCAGGTAACTGGCTCTCTACCTTGTCTCCCTCCAATATTTGTACCTTTGGTCATTTGAACCTCAACTATCATTTCAATCCTCCCACACACTCTGGCACTAGTTCTTTTTTCATCTATCAAAGTACCATGCACATCAGTTTCCTTCTAGCAAAGGTTAAAATCAACATCAAATTAGAAGGCTAGAGATGAGAAGAGGGCTTCATGCAATTACAACATCTTTTACCTGACCTACTTGAAAAAGCCATTGGCTTTGAATAAGGAGAAAGAGATAAAAGGAAGGACAATGATTCTGATTATAATAATTTTAAAAATAGTTTAAATGAGATAAAGTTATTGTCAAAGTAAGGAAGACAAAAGAACATAAAGATAGGCCAGACATTAAACATTTGATTTTTTTTTTTCACCACACAGAGAGACATGGTAGCAAGGGGAAACACTAGTTCAGAATACAAGCTCTTTTTGCAAAACCTTACCAAGGATGGTGGCTAATAATTACTAGCAGTAGTATTACTTCATAAAACAATAAAAACAATGAAGAGAAAAAGCTTGCTTTGAGACTCAGAACATCCCGAGTACTTGTAGATAAAACTGAAGGACAAACAGACCAAAAAAAAAAACCCAAAACCCAACTCACACATGCGCGCGCACGCGCACACACACACACGAAAAAGAAAACAAGAAATAGATTTGCCAGTCATTTCTATAGCTATTATCATTATCATCAATGACCATACAACTGTCAGATGTAGACTTTAACCCTTTAGTAAAAAATTTACTTTTTGAGGAAGTAGAAATGTCACTTAAAAATGATGTTAGGTAAAACCACTGTTGTTCTTGCTCAGTCATGTTCAACTCTAGTGACCCCATGGACTTTGTCCATGGGACTTTCTTGGAAAAGATACTGGAGTGATTTTTCTTTGCCAGTGCATCTCTATTTTACAGATGAGGAACTAAATCAAATAGAGGTCACATGGCTAGTAAATGTCTGTGGTCAGATTTGAACTCAGATCTTCCTGACCCCATGCCCAGTGCTCTATCCATTGTAACACCTAGCTGCCTGAGGAAAAGCTACTAGACCTAATCAAATGCACACAAAAATCCATGTGTAAAGCATCATCATTCTGAAGGCAATTAGAAATATCTGGTTTAAGGCAATTTTAAAGTAATTCCAAAGAAGGGATGATTCAAAAAGAATGAACAGTATTGCCTCATCCTTCCTCCAAAAAATGATAGCTACAAAAGGAAGAGTTCCAAATTTCGAGGCAGAGGACCTGTGTTTGAATCTTGGCTCTGCTGCTTATGACTTATGTCACCTTGGGTAAGTCACATTACTTTGCTGGGCCTCAATGTTCTCATCTGTAAAAATGACCCCTCTGAAGATCCTTCTATTTTTTAATTTATGAAAGCCAGAAATACCCAACTCATATGTTTATTTTTTCATCTCTATAAAATATTTGTGATTTATGCACACATAGGATCCATATCCTTGATAAAAACAGAGAAAAAAAATGATTGGGTCTGGCATGGCAGAGTACAATAGTAAAGTTTTTGGTAGGGAGGGGACAAAACAAACTGAGGCAAAAGGATGGGATATCTCTAGGTAAAGTCCAAACAGGAGCCAGAGGCAAGTGACCTGTCATCTGTACACCTATAAACACTTGTCATTTATATTTGTAAGATAATGGAATTGGAGTAAGTAATCTTAAAGGTATCTACCAGCTCTGAATTAATGATGAACATATAGAGGTCAACAATTAGAAAATGTCATGGTTCAAAGGGCAAAATAGGGGGAATGTGAGGCTGAGTCATTTCCTGCTGGATTCTTATCAGGCAGGAGTCCAAAGAAAGAATTATACAAACAATTCTGATCTCATGCAACAAAGAGACATTTCTAATTCTAATGCACTCGGTGCCAGGACTCTGTTAATAATCTTTTGAGCTCTGATCTTTGAAGCATAACCTGCTACTATCCCTTTTCTGCCACACAGTATAGTCAAACAAGCATTTCAACCTAGCTATAAATCCCGGACTGTGAAAGCTTGCACTTCCTACCAAGTAACTCTCTGTCTAGTCTTTATTCCTTCAAGTCTAAATTGGGATGGTTGGATGAGATGATCTCTAAACATATGCTCTTATTAGTGAGCTTCAGCTATGGACAGCTTCCCACAGTAGCACTATGGGAAATGTTATTGCTGAATCAATGGATGCCATTGGAAGGATCAAGTATCTAGAGCTGGAAAGGGTGCCAGAAGCCATCTAAAACAAATCCCTTTTTTTTTCAGACCAGAATACTCAGGTCCAGAGAAGTTGAGGGATTTGTCTCAGGTCCCACTGCTTCTGGCTGTCAGAACTATCAGGATTCTCTTATTCCAGAGTCCCTGCTTGTTGCATTGGAAGTCCAGATGTATCTGTGCTCAGCATAGAAAGGACTGATGGGAGACCAGATGCATTGTGGTCAGGATTCCAGGCCATAGGTGAACCACCACACTCACTGCCTAAACAATAGATGGCTCTGCCCATTAGTTTCTATGTTCTAGATCTTCTAAGTTCTAGATTTTCAGCTATACTTGATACCATACACAAAGAGGTTCCCCCAGGGTTTTATGGCTTTTTGCCTTCTGCTTATAGCATCTTCTGAAGATGCTTTATGCCACTTCCATTTCTCCTAGAGAGCGAGCTATCACAGGCAACATATTATGGGGGATAAGGACAGGAAATAAAAAAGCACAAAGTGATATGCAGAGTTCACATAGGTAGAAGGGGTAATGGACAGGGACCTGGAGTCAGGAGACCTGAGTTTGAACCAACCTAAGACACTTACTGGCTATGTAATCATAGGCAAAATGATTCATTTCTCAGAGCCTTGGTTTCTTCACCTCTGACAAGAATACTTATCTCACAGAACTGTTATTTAAGTCTTAAAATATCATTGGAATATGGGTTTCAAAACTAAATAAGTATCCAACATGAAATACTATTTAATTTTATTATTAAATACGGAAGCCTCTAATTAACCTTTAATTATTTATTTAATGTCAAGTATTTGATTATTAAATCAGCTATGTGGTTAATTTTTTATGACCGAGTTGTAGCTAGGAGTGAGACTAAGTCACAATTGAGTGGTTTCCAGTTATTTAGAAAAGATAGTATATTGCTTCTACTCAGGTTTTGTCTCCTTGTCCTTTGTCTTCAAGTTTGATGTTTGACTAATTTTAAAAAGTCAATCAACTGCTTAGTTCTGTTACTATTAATAAGCATTTATGCCTATTTGGGGATTCTTCCACTGGTAGGCTCTTCCTTTTCCAATGCCTCATTGTTACATGGAGGTAACCCTGGAATAAAAAATAGCTTCAAGTACAGGCCTGGGTATATATAGACAACTGTCATCTTGAAGAGTAGGCAGCCAACCTAAGTTCAGAAAGGCCCATACCACCAAAAAGATGGTCATTAGATGACAGTTCTATTTTGTCAGAGAAATTTATAAAGACAATCTATATAAGCCATGGAGTCATTATCATCTGGATTGATGAAGGGAGTAGTCACACTGATGAATCTGCTGTTGGTACTTTCCCAACAGCACCAACTCCTACTAATGGCAGTGAAACAGAAAAAGCAATACCCAGAGGAAGTTTGACAAGCCCCTTGAGGACACGTCCCAATACACAAAAGAGGGACAATCACAGAATCACATGGTTGGAGGGAACCTTGGGGAACCATCTTCTCTAAATTATATAATGGATCCCCTCTGCCACAAACTTAACCAGGTGCCTCAGTTGAGGTCCTGAAGCAGTTCATTCCTCTTCTAGATAGCTCTCCTTGTTAGGAAGCTTTTCTTTACATTAAACTGAAATTTGCCTCTCCAACAACCCCTACCCAGTGATCTCTGTTCTGCCCTCTGGGGTCAAGAAGTCTAATTACTCCTTCTATATGACAACTCATTAGATATTTGACAAGAGCTATGTTCCCATTGTCTTCCCTTCTTCAAGCTAAATACCCCCAATTCTTTCAACTGATTTTTGCCTTGTTGATTTTTCATATTTAAATGTTTTCCTTGGATAGTGAGGGGGTTTTGTTATTGTTGCTGTTGTTCCTTAGAGCATTAATTTAAGGTTCTTTACCATGCTGGTAGCACTCCTCTGGTCACTTGTTCACTTATCAACATCCTTTCCAAATGTGCCATTTGCCAGAAATTGAGCTAGCTTTGGACACCCCTGGTATTCCATCAACCATGGTGTCAAAAAACGTGTTCAGTGTGGAAGTGGAGCCTTGGAGTCTTTCCTCCAAGAAGGTGCTGCCTATGTGTAGGTTAAAGGGTGTGTGTATGTATGTGTGTGTGTGCTAAATTCACACAAAATTCTTTGATAGATGCAGGCACAGGGAGACCTTTGTTCAAGTGTTTTTCTTATCATCATTATCAATAATAAAATGGGGAGAGGTGTATGTGTCAAAGGTTTTTGCTGCTGATGTAAAGAAAGTGCTGCCCAGAGTCCACATGGTAAGATTCCTCATGGATGAGAAGGTCTTCTAAATGTTCCTCTCTGCAGAAGACATTTCCCTGAATGAATCAAGGCTACAGTAGCCCCCAGTGGGATTGCTGGTCAGTCAGACAGATGGACATAACATTATGTAGAAATGAATACTGGGTAATGTGTATAACCTAGATCGAGATTTACTGTTGTACAAGCAACTCACTGAGTTAGTACATCAATATTTTTCAAGTGATATAAAATGGCCACAAATCATAGAATATCACAGTCTTTGAAGAATCAAAACTGTGGGAAACTTTTGGCCAAGATGGTCATAAGCCTGGTTTCCCTGAAGAACTCTCTAACCAAGAATTTTTAAAGGGATTGGGGTATGGGGGAGCTGGTGGTGCAGTGGATAGAACACTGGCCCTGGATTCATAAGGACCTGAGTTCAAATTCAGCCTCAGACACTTAACACTTAGTAGCTGTGTGACCCTGGGCAAGTCACTTAACCCCAATTGCCTCAACAACAACAACAAAAAGAGTAAGGTTATATCGTCAGATGATATGTTGATCTTAGGACATAAGAATGCAGTCAGACATTATGAAGCCAGTTTTGAAGACTGGTAAAGCAGGAAAACTGTTTGAAGAATCATGGAATGAGGGAGAAAACTGTGGACATATAACTTACAGAGAAATGATGGACAAGGCTTCAAATAAGGAGTCCCTAACCATTAAATATCACTATGACTCACAGCCTAACTTGATAAATTTCCCAAATAGTTGCAAATGTAAAACCCCACTATTTACTTAGCTTATATTCCCAGTGGGGAGGAGAGAAAGAAATACCTCCCTCCCCACTGTTGCCAGATTATGTAAGGTGCTTTACTATCAGGATCTACTTCCTTCTAATAAGACTTTGAAAGAATGAAGTTCTCTCTCCTTACAATGATTATAAAGTATGGGAGTGAGTTCATCTTTGATTGGAGGTTGTTTTGAAGTACTGTCCAATGAAAAATTTAAAAAATACTGATTCATGAAACAAATTATTATTATGGAAATTCATAATCTAGACTGATATTATCAAAGATATAGCAGATAAGAACTAGACTTGGGGTTCAGAAAACCTGGGTTCAAATTTCACCTCATATACACAATAACTGTATGACTCTGGGCAAGTCACTTACCTCACCTGAGTTTTTGTTTCCTCCTCAGTAGCACAGACATTACAATAACCCTTCAAGACAAGCTTCGAACCCTAAGGCTCCTATAGTACCTACTTAATGAGGCTATTCTGAGGACCAAATAAGATTGCATATTTAAAGCACTCTGTAAGCCTCAAAGTCTAATAGAAAGGTCAGTTATTACTTTTGTTGGAGGTTCAAAAATCTTGGAATCTGATATAGAACACAGAAAATAGAAATAGGTTTGAAATACAGACCCATCTCCCTATCATCTCCCATGCCAATGGAATCACATAAGTCTCATTCATCAGAAGGGCTTGCTAGAAATGAGCCTATTTCTCTCTCTTTAAAAAAAAAGAAAAAGAAGTTTGTACCAGCTTCACTGACACAGCTTCACAGGTTGCATCAGAGTTTTATAGCACAAAATCTCCCCAAAAGACAGATTAAAGGTTATATCAGCAGACAACATGGGTAAAGGACAATGTGGATGTGGAGGTGAATGAGCTCAATGGTCAGCTAGGTCTTGATTGAGATATAAAATGAGGGAGTTGGAGCCTAGATTTAGCTCTGGATCTAGGATCCTATGGGTATCTTACAGGACCTAGAGTAATGGGCTAAAGAGGGTAACTTGATTCCTTCCTTATTTCTTTTCTTGGACTTCTTTGCTATGGACCAAAAACACAGGGTGGAGAAATGGTGAGGGTACCATACCTGCTTTGTGAGGTAGAGCTTGGTTAAAGATGACTTCTTGGTTCTGGATTTATATATGTGGAAAAAATGCCAAGGAGTTAGAAGCCAAAGGAAGCCCAGAGGGATCCAGACCAGAACAGTTTGCTCAAAGCACAGAGGAAAGTCGGCATCTGGGCGGTCCAGGAATGAGTCATTCTGGTGAAAAGGAAAGAGAACCAGGATCAGGCACATCTGTTTCATGCAAAAGTATCTTCCAATTTTTTATGAGACACTTTTCTAGAACAACATGTCTCTCTCCAAATGAAGGTTAACTCACTCCCAAGAGAACATCCATCACCTCAAGCCCTATTTATTGCCCAGTAATCTTAGTAAGTAAAACAAAACTCTTTTCGTTTGCCCCAGGCAGTCTTGCAGACAAACACTCCACCTTTGCTAATCACTGTCTGAATTGTACCCTAAAGCTCTACTTCAGGGGTCAAACTGGGAGTGGAAGAGATGTAGAGGTACCATGAATGCTTCTCCATGGTTCCTTCTTTTTAAACTGGCCCTTACTTCAGCCCAATCCCAGGATTCTATTGTCCTGTGGTGTTCCCCAATGAATACTAGCATGAAGTAATGGAAAGGCATTGGACATGCAATCATAACATTAGAGTCCTCTTCCACTCACTAGTTGTTACTAGTAGCTAACTATGGGCAAGTCACCTCAATTCTCTTAGCCTCAGTTTCCTAACCCGAAAAATAGAGATAATGATACTTCTTGTCTCAAAGGATTGATGTGAGGGAAATACTTTGTAAACCATAAAGTGCTATAGAACCATTGGCTATCATTATGAATGACCAGGGTTGGCCCTTGGTATTGGTAATTAAGGTAACTGAGGAAATGAGGGTAAGTAAAGTCTGATACTAGACTAGTCACAACAACCCAGGTATAATTTTCGGAAGCTGCTCAGAAAATCTACTCCAGAGAAACCTTAGAAACATCAGTGTCTGGCTCATGTTTCTCTCCAAAAGAGTCATTAGTTCCTCTGAAAGCGTCAGGGATAATATTATTTAAAATTTAGGTCAGATTACATTTAACACAGTCAAAACTGTGCAATAGCTAATGTAAGAGCCTCTTCACTGTCAGACAAACCCTGCTCCCATTTTTCTGGGCAAATATCAAGCAAAATCTTCTCTTCTGGTGGGTCCTACCTTGCCTCAGGACATATGCCTTCCATGTGATTCACAGTACCAGGAAAGGGGGAAATCTGAGCTGCTCCTCTTTGCACATGGTTTTCTGTCAAGACCACCTCTCAGGTATCAGCAAAGCCAAGGTTCATGGGTTTGCTCATCCCTCTCATGGTTCTGTAATTTATTATTCCTTTGCTATTGAGCTGATTTGTCTAATGCTCAATAGCAAAGGAATAAGGGCAAGTTTTGTGGGTTTATTCCTCCCAACTGTCACTCTACACCTCATTGTTTCTCAGTACCCATGGTTCCTTGTGATCTCTTCTGTACCAGGAAGATTCACAGGTTTTTCCTTCACATCATGGTTTGGTTGCTATTTTGCTATCTATCTGAAGCCAGTTCCTTTCAGGGACCACATGGATGCACAGCTTTGTGAGTGAAGGAGAAGAGATCACAATGTTCCTCCATCTCCCTCACATGTTGGAGGGGGGGTAATGAGAATAAGTAAGAAAAATACCCTTCCAAATATGACTCTTTGGGAGATGGACATGATTTCTTTCCAAGATAAATATCCCCTTTTAGTATTTTGGATGTTAGTAATTCTTTCCCTTCCATGTCAGATTCTAGGCATGTTCATATAGCACTGAATTTAGACACCTGAAAAGAAACTTATGCAGTCATTCTTGGAGTCATGTATATCTTTGTGACCAGAGGCAAATTCTTAAACTCTTAAGAAACCTGCTGGTACTATAAATGACAGCTGAGCTGTCTGTGTTGGGGAAGGGGATTTCCATACTGGGAGTTCTTCATATTTCTAAATTGCAGGTCTAGATCCTACACAGACACACATACACACACACACACACACACACACACACACTTACACACAAGCTATAAGTTAGACCATTGTAATATGAATGGAACAATTATCCAAAGCCAAAAGATTCTCAAAAAGGTCTCTTTTGCGGGTCTGTATACCCAATTAAATTGCTTCAAGCTCTGAAATAGACTACTTTGAGCTTCAGGAGATTTGGACCCTTGAAACCCTGGTTAGAACTTGGTTGTTTGAATGGGGACACGGGCTGCCCAGCTCCTTGAAATTTGCATCAATCCACCAAACTGAACCCCCAAAAAGGAAAAATCCCTAATAGGTCATAGCCAAAATTCAGATCCTCCACATCAAAGATGAAATATTGCAAACATCTGGAAAGAGGTAGATCAAATACCAAGGATTGCCCAAGACCTAGAAGCTTCTTGAAGAGGGAAAATCTTGGAATACAATATTCCAACTTACAAAAAATTTAGTCTTACAGCCAAGAATAACTTACTCTGAAAACCTCCAGAGTACAATCCTTCAGGGGAGAAAATGGGTCTTTAATGAAACAGAGGTCTTTCAGACATTTCTGGTGAAAAGACCAGAGCTGAATAAGAACTTTGAAATAAAAAACCACAAGAGTACAGAGAATTTTTTTTTAAAAAAAGAAAGCAAGTGAGGGGGGCAGCTAGATGGCACAGTGGATAAAGCACTGGCCCTGAATTCAGGAGGACGTGAGTTCAAATTGGCCTCAGACACTTGACACTTACTAGCTGTGTGACACTGGGCAAGTTACTTAACCCTCGTTACTCTGCAAAAAACAAACAAAAAAAAAAGTGGCATGAAATGTAGATTTATAGCTTCATAGAGAATCCTCTTTTTGTATTCTGCTGTGTGAAAATGCTCTTTTTGCTATTTAAGAGTTCAAAATTAAAAAGAAAATTTCATTTTAAAAAATCCTAGGGGCAGCTAGGTGGCGCAGTGGATAGAGCACCGGCCCTGGAGTCAGGAGTACCTGAGTTCAAATCTGGCCTCAGACACTTAACACTTACTAGCTGTGTGACCCTGGGCAAGTCACTTAACCCCAATTGCCTCACTAAAAAAAAAAAAAATCCTAGATGACACTCCTATAATCTGTATGCCTTTCTGTTTCATCATGGACTCATAGGGAGCTTTCATTTCCCCCAACCTCCCCCCCCACACCAAAAACTCCTTAAATTTGAGGTTATCCAAGATTTTTCTTCAGCCTTTGTTCTTGTCTCATTACACTTTTTTCCCAAGAGAACTGAGTTTCTTTCCTGGTTCAACTATTATTATCTTAATGTAATTATTCCCCAATTATTCTCTCTACTCCTGTCTTTTCTCCAGTGTTCTTGTCCCATCCCTTCAATTAATAACTGAATCTCTCTACTTGGACATTCTCACTGACTCTTCACCCTTAACATGTCTAAAATCAAATTCTTCTTCACCTCCCAAAAGCCAGTTCTTCTTCTTATACAAATCTCAATAGGGGATTAGATTCAACGACCCTTTCAAGAGTCCCTTTCAAGAGTCTTTGATTCCAATTGATAAACTAGTCCATACTAAAATATTAATGGTTGATAGAGGATGAATGTGTTATCTTTTTCCAAATCACTATCTTCATTCCATCTGGAAAATCTTGGAGATGCAAAGTCTTGCCTCAAAGAAACAACTTGCACAGACGAACTGAAAAGCTAATAGTTCTCTAGCTCTTCTGAGGGTCATCATGGACAAAATCAGACACTTGTCTAAACATCAGAGAATGGTCTTCAGCAAGAAGAAAAGTCAAAGTGCTCACCCAGAAGGTAGAATTGCAGAATTCTTCCAACATGATTTCTAGTTTGCGCTCAGGCTTCTACTGTGGATCGCAATTCCTCTCCTTTCCTCCTTTTCTTCTAGCCTGGAGTAGATGAACAACACAGCATGTCCTCTGTAAGAGACTGATGGGTGGGGATAAATGATCTTACCCTCCAACTAAGAGCAGAGTTTCTTGACCTGGTGTCACAAGTTGTTTAATCTTTAACCTCATAGCTGGGAGGATGTTTATACAATCCCTGAAGACAGTCATGTGACTGCACTAGGGATTGTGGACCATTTGGGGGAGGATCATCAGCTCTCAAAGTGTTGGGTGGAGCATTTCTTTCATCTTAAACCCTGGATGACAGTGTCTAAAGAACCACATTGTAAAATAAGCTTAGGTGACACCCAAAATATAGGATAAGGAATCTTTCACTTCATTGACAGCCACTGGACTCACACAAGTGAAAAAAAAAATTCTAATTTGGGCTAGAATAGAAACAGAACACCCCCTCCCAAATAGAAAGAAAAATATCCCACTCACCTGCTGAGATGGTTCAAACAATTCAGGGTTTTGGTAAAAAGAAATCATAGGGGCAGCTAGGTGACACAGTGAATAAAGCACCGGCCCTGGATTCAGGAGGGCTTGAGTTCAAATCTGGCCTCAGACACTTGACGCTTACTAGCTGTGTGACCCTGGGCAAGTCACTTAACCCCAATTGCCCCACAAAAAAATTAAAAAGAAATAAAAAAATTTTTAAAACAAATCATACCAGCCCTGACTACTAGAATTTCAGCAAAATGAATTATTTCATAAAGCAAGAAAATTTAAGACAGGAACAGGTACATTCTTCACTGTACAGTCACTCCCACCCACAGGTATACTGTCTTAGAGCTATGTGGCAGAACACTTTAACCAAGAGGTCTTCTGGCTTGCTTAGGATGGAAATCTGAATTGAAGGACCCAACCTTCCCTGAAGCTTGCAGGCTTTTTTTTTTTTTTTGGTCTCTTTATCTTATAGAAGAGTAAGCAATGCACATATTGGAGGAAGAGAGGACAAAGAAAAATAGATGATGACAACTGATACGTTTAGCCCCATAAAAAAAACTTACATGTAAAAATTGTTCTGATCCTGATCCAACCATTCTGGAGAGCAATTTGGAACTATTCCCAAAGGGCTATAAAACTGCACATACCCTTTGACCCAGCAATACCACTATTAGGTCTCTATCCCAAAAAGATCATAAAAAAGGGAAAAGGACCCACATGTACAAAAATATTTATAGCAGCTCTCTTTGTGGTGGCAAAGAATTGGATATTGGGGGGATGCCTATCAATTGGGGAATGGCTAAACAAGTTGTGGTATATGAATGTAATGGAATACTATTGTGCTATAAGAAATGCTGAGTAGGCAGATTTCAGGAAAACCAGGAAGGATTTACATGAACTGATGCTGAGTGAAATGAGCAGGACCAGGAGAACATTGTACACAGTATCAACAACATTGTGTGATGATCAACTGTGATAGATTTAACTCTTCTAGGCAATACAATGATCCAAGATAATTCCAAAGGAATCATGATGGAAAATGCTCTCCACATCCAGAAAAAATACTAAGCCTGTATCATCAGACATGGTTAAAGTGTTGATTAATTTGACTGAACCATCTTTTTTCACTTTTTGTTAGAAGGGGTGGTTTTGTGGCTAGTGGAGAAACAAGGCATATATTATAAAATGAAAGCAATATAAAAACAAAAGATCTCAATAAAAATTCCAAACACCAATAAAGCAAGAATTTCAAAGAAGAGAGCAACTGGTGATAAGGATTAGAGTTAGGACCAAAAGGGACCACAGAGGGGGCAGCTGGGTGGCACAGCAGATAGAGCACCGGCCCTGGATTCAGGAGGACCTGAGTTCGAATCTGGCCTCAGACCCTTGACACTTACTAGCTGTGTGACCCTGGGCAAGTCAATTAACCCCAATTGCTTCACTAAAAAAACAAAAACAAAAACAAACAAACAAAAAAAAAGGGACCTCAGAGGCTATCTAGTCCAACTCTCTCATTTTACAGGGAAGGACAAGGGTCAGGAATAATCATTTATGAAATACCTATTATGGGCCAGGCATTGTTCTAAGCACTTTACAAATATTCTCTCATATGATTTTAACAACCCTGCAAGGGTAGGTGCTATGATTATCTCCACTGAACAGTTGAGAAAACTAAGGCCAACAAAGGTTAAGTAACTAGCCCAGAGTCATATAAGTAGTAAATGATGTAAGTATGATTTAACCCCAGGCTCTTTGACTCTAAAGCTGCTATACCACATTGAGGCCAATAGGGATGAGAGTAAAGAGAGAAAGGAGGAATAGAAGATCCTTGCTTCAGAAGACAATTTTTTTCCCAATGGAGTGAGAGTTGGGAAGGAAGAAAAAAATAGGTATCTTTATTTTTTTTAATAGAGAGGTATGTGTGGGTTGTTACAGATGTAAAATGTTACATTTACTTTCAGATCATTTGACTAGTTTTACTTGATTGTCTAATTTTGCTAAAAGAGACCTCTCACAAAGTAATCTGTAGTAATCTGTAAACATACATAATGGAAAACCAATACATATGAACAAAATTGAAAGGGACCAGAAAACAGAACTTGGATTTGCCTTAGGAGATGTTGACTCTGAAGTGTGGAGATAAGGGGAGCAGGAACTGGGAATTCATCTTTCTTAGGGTATAGAAAGGATGCCCAGAAACCCTGGGACTGGTACTTTACCAGGAAATGGCTAGTAAGTTGAAGAACTGGGTATGATAACTCACATCATACTCTCTCTGGAATTTTCCTTTGAGTTATTAGCTCCCCGCACTGCTAAGAATTTCAGAGGTGTTGGGTCCCTGCTTAGATGGTGGTTGATTTCCAAACCTCTGCCCCCTCAATCATGAGATGAGGGATAAAGTAACTTAAGGTGATTGCCCAAGGCAGAGAAAGGCAGTTTAGATCCTGTATTACAACATTCTGACTAACAGCAGGAGTGGCCAGATGTCCCTGGAGCTAAAGAGTAAACATGTATAGCTCTTTCTGTCATGAAAATTAGTTCCTTCTGAGGGGCTGGATGGACTAGTATTCAGAAGAAGAAGGTATCTGCCAAATCTGCATTGGTGTCTTTTCTATTTCCTGGGGGTGCTTCCTGTCTATTCTGAGAAGGAAGATTACATCAGATCAATAGGGCTGACACAAGAGTAGACCTAAAACTTGAAGGAGCTATCAGTAATGTGTCAGCTCTCTCAAACTTTCTCAGTGGCCTATAAGGGAAGTAAATGGTGATCTAGTGGGGACTGTGATTCCAAAAAAACCAAAATTCTTCATAATGGTTAGTCATTAGCTCTCCTGGAGGTACAATGGCTCTAGGTGTAAATATTTGCCATTGGAAGGATAGTATCAAAAGTTTTCACTTAGCACATAGCAGTGTGGGATATTCAGAGGATCTAGGTTCAAATCCTGCCTCTGAGAGTTATGTTATTGTTTTCCCCCCTAGAACCTTAGCAAAGTTGAAGGTCAGACAGAGGTGGCAAAAACAGTCAATGAAATGTAATGGAGGCCAAGTCACATGACCAGGAAGATAGATAACTAGTCATTTTTTCTGATCCAGGACACCAAGAACCTTACAAGGTAACAATTGACCAAACTATTAACAATGAAGGCCTGTCTCTAGCCCCTAAAGTGTTCATTCAGCACCCACTCCCCAATACCCACCGCACTGGGGCAGCAGGATTATACAAGCTGAGTTCCCAACAGAACTCAACTCAACACCCCCTTCCCCCTCCTCCCAGTGCCATGGAAAACCAAAGAGCAGAAGGTTGCCCTGGCTACGAGAGCAGTGAGGCAGCACTTGGTGCCACAATGAAATTACTAGAGAATCTATGAGCAACTAGACTGGGCTTGGAACCAGGAAGACTTATCTTCCTGGGTTCAAATCTGGCCTCAGACACTTACTCACTGTATAACCCTGGGCAAGTAACTGAATCTTGAATGCCTCAGTTTCCTCATCTGTAAAATAAACTGGCAAAGAAAAGGGCAAACCACTCTAATATCTTTGCCAAGAAAATCCCCAATAGGATCTTAGCAGCACTTTTGTGTGTGTGTGTGTGTGTGTGTGTGTGTGTGTGTGATTTGGGGTTAAGTGACTTGCCCAGTGTCACACAGCTAGTAAGTGTTAAGTGTTTGAGGTTGGATTTGAACTCAGGTCCTCCTGAATCCAGGGCCAGTGCTCTATCTACTGTGCCACCTAGCTGCCCCCCAATAGGATCTTGAAGAGTTGGACATGACTGAAAAATGAATGAACAAATAAGAAATTCACGTGAATATAGTATAGATAGAGCTATATATATGTCCAGCCATTCTGTAAAGTAATTTGGAACTATACCCCCAAGTTCACAAATGTGTGCATGTCCTTTGACCCATTAATACCACTAGCAAAGTTATAGCCCAGAGAAATAAAAGGAGGAAAAGAATTCATATGTACAAAATATTTCTAAAACCACTTTCCATAGTAGCAAAAACTCACACTCAGGGGAGTGCCCCCTTAACAGGAAAGAGTATATGAATGTAATGGAATATCATTGAGCTATAAGAAATGACAAAGGGGATGATCTCAGACAAACCTAGAAAGACCTCTGTGGACTGATACAGATTGAAGTGAGCAGAATCCAGAGAATAAATTACATAATAGCAACAATGTTACAAAGAAAGATTTATGAACTCTGATCAACATAATGAGCAAACATGATTTTGGAAGACTGGTGATGTAACATGCTATCCAACCCTGTGTCTGATGATGAATTCAAAGTACAGAATGAGAAATACATTTTCAGAGACAATATAAGTAGCCTATGGGTGGAGTGGTGAACTGGTCCAGCCATTCTGGATGACAATTTGGAGCTTTGCCCAAACTGTGCATACCCTTTGATCCAGAAATACCACTACTAGGTCTGTATCCTAAAGAGAGCAAAACAAAAGGAAATGGACTTATATGTAAAAAAAAAATATTTAAGCGGTTCTTTTTGTGTTGACAAAGAAATGGAAATCAAGGGGATGCTCATCAATAGAGGAATGGCTAACATGTTTATGTTGTAATGGAATACCATTGTGCTATAAGAAATGACCAAGTTGGGGGGGGGGAGGCAGCTAAGTGGTCCAGTGGATAAGGCACCGCCCCTGGATTGAGCAGGACCTGAGTTCAAATCTGGCCTCAGACACTTGACACTTCCTAGCTGTGTGACCCTGGGCAAGTCACTTAACCCTCATTGCCTGCCCCCCCACAAAAAAAAAAAATGACCAGGTGGGATAGTTTTAGAAAAAACATGGTAAGACTCATATAAACTGATGCAAAGTAAAGCCTGAAGAACCAGGAGATCATCGTGCATAGTAACAGCAATGTTGTAATGATGATTAGCTATGAAAAACTTGGCTACTCTGATCAATATACAATGATCCAAGACATTTCCAAAGGACTCATGCTTTAAAAAATGCTATCCACCTCCAGAGAAAAACTGAGGAACTCTGAGTGCTAATTGAAGTATAATTTTCTCACTGTATTTCTTTTTTTTTGCAATATGGCTAATATGGAAATATGTTTTGTAAGATTTCACATGTATAATTGATATATTGTTTGTCTTCTCAGTGGAGAGGGGAGGCTGTGAGAGGGAGAGAAAGAATTTGGAACTCAAAATTAAAAAAAGAAAAGAATGTTAAAATAAACAAATAATATTTTTAAAGTAAGAAAAGAAGGTCACTGAAACATTTATTTTTAAAATGTACAGAAGAGAACAGAAATAAAGGCAGTAGGAAACAGAAAAAGAATAACTTTGAAAAGAATGTGTTGGGCTCATATAGAAATGTTTTGCATAATTTCACTTGTATAACAGGTACAGTATTACTTGCCTTCTCAATAGGTGCGGAAGGGGCTGGATGGAGGGACAGAATTTGGAACTGAAAATAAAATTTTTTTTTTAATTAAGGGGGCAGTTAGGTGGTGCAGTGGATAAAGTACCAGCCCTGGATTCAGCAGGACCTGAGTTAAAATCTGGCCTCAGACTTGACACTTACTAGTTGTGTGACCCTGGGCAAGTCACTTAACCCTCATTGCTCCACCAAAAAAATTAAAAAAAAAAAGAAAATTAGCTGAATGTCATTTAATTGGAGAAAAAATCAAGTAGTACAGATTTGTAACTGCATGTGCAATGCTTTTTTCCCCCTGTTCTGCTTTATAAATGGAAATGCTTATCCAAGCATTCATTACGTTCAGAATTTTTAAAAAATTTCTAAAGACTATAACAGTCTATTGTAGAGCAAGCCCAGGAATCAAGCAGTCTAGCAGAGATACTGCAGCCTGTCAATAGCTCAACATCCTTAGTTATTTTTACAAGACTATCACACTCTGATCATCCATCCTTTGTTACATACCCTAGGTCCCCTCTTTTGTACATTTTTTAAATAAAAGTTTGTTGGTGATTGCCCTAGCATACTTATAGTTTTGTGGGGAGGCAATTAGGGTTTAGTGATTTGCCCAGAGTCACACAGCTAGTAAGTGTCTGAGGTCAGATTTGAACTTAGATCCTCTTGACTCTAGGGCCAGTGCTCTATGCACTGCACTACCTACCTGCCCCTTCTGTGCATACTTAGTGATTTTTGAAAATCTCTTCTTCTTCATTATCATTCTTCTATTTGTATTGCCTCTCCCTACTAAAACTTAAAGTGCTTGAGTGTAGACATTTTCTTTGCTTTTGTATTTGTATCCAGGGTATTTTGAACTATGCTTGGTATGCAGTAAGTGCCTAATAAATGCTTTTTTCAGTCTTCTGGGTAGTCTGAGGTCTTCCAGGACTTCTGGGACTTCTATGATTTCTGGGGCATCTTCTGGGCTTCTCGTGGTTCTCTGATACCACATGCTCTCTCTGTCTCTCTCTGTCTCTCTCTGTCTCTCTCTCTGTCTCTCTCTCTGTCTCTCTCTCTATTTCTCCTGCATTTCCTTGAGACCAGATGCCGGGTCTTTTGAGGCTTTTCTGCTGTTTGAGCTAACTGGCATGCTGAAGCTCTCTCACTGCTTTCTCTACCATGTAGCCTGAGACCATGAGAAATTAGAAAGACACACAATCAATCCTTTACTGATATAATATTAATAAATTAATACATGCTTACCCCCCCAAACAAATGCTTTTTCATTCATTCATTTTTTTCTCTAATGTAACTTTAAAAAACAAACAAACCTCTTTGTCAGAACCACCTTCTTAGCCAGATGTTCAGTTCCCAAATCTGTTTTTCTCTCCCAAATCCCTTGCCTTCAATGATCAGCAAAGAAGAAAATAGCTCAGCCTTCACCCCTGTAGTCTTTCATTTCTTGCCTAAGATTTAAATAACTTTGGCAAAATTTGGGGGGTTTCTTCTGGCAGTTTTCTTTATGAATCAATGTGGGGATGGAATGGAATGGAATGCCAGATACTGTTTTAAATACTTTTCTACAAATGTTAGTAGTGGCCATGCATATTAATCAGTACTGGAAGGGTTTCTGCTATGTCTTGGATATATGCCCTGGGAAGACAATAGACCTCTATCAATGCCCAGGTGAGCATTGGCAATTAGTGAATAAGCATTTAATAAACTCTTACTGAGTGCCAGGTACTGGGCAGTTTCCTAAAAGACAGTCCTAGGATGTTGCTATAGTTGTACAGAATCTAAGTCAGATGAAATTTCATTTGGATTTGCTTTATTGTGTCTTGGTTTCTCATAAAGTCACTAGCTTCCAATTGTTCAATCTTAATTCTTAGGCAATTTTTTTCTTCAGATAGCTTTTCCATTTGGCTTTTCAAGCTGTTGACTTTTTTCTCATGTCTTTCCTGCATCACCCTCATTTCTCTTTCCATTTTTTCCTTTACCTCTCTTCCTTTATCTTCAAAGTCCTTTGTGAGCACCTCTATGGCCTGAGACCAATTCATATTTTTCTTGGAAGCTTTAAACATAGGGGCCCTGATGTTGCTATCCTCTTCTGAGGGTGTAGCTTGATCTTCCTTGTCACTAAAGAAGCTTTCTATTTCTTTTTTTTTTTCGCAATTTTATCTGCCTGCTCATCATACCCATCTTTCACTTGATGGTACAGCCTGCCTGAGGCTGTGTCTATGTTGGCATGATTGTGGGGCTGGATCCTACTCCCAGCCCAGGTCCCCCTTCTGCCAAACTTCCAAGGTATCTTTAGCTAGAAAATAATCTCAGCCATCTTTTTGTGGGTTCTACTGTTCCAGGAGTTGCTTTCTGGCTGTGTTTGGAGTTTTTTTGGGGGGGTAATTGTGTCAGGAAGTCTGAGTGGTTACTGGAAGTCTGAGCGGTTACTCCAAATGAAATTTAATGGTAGCAAATGTAAAGCTCATGCTTGGGTCTAAAAAATCAATTTCCCAAGTAAAAGATAGGGAAGACATGGCTAGATAGCATTTTGCCTGAAACATATATGGGATGTTTTTTAGTGGACTAAAGACTCCTTATAGTTAAATAATGTGATTTATGAGTTAAATAGTATGATTATATTGATCAAAAAAGCTGATGCAATATCAGGCTCCATTAAGAGAGGCGTAAAGTCTAGAACAAATGAAATTATAGCTCCAGAGCTTAGAAAAATACTGGAGTGGGGGGGAGGGAAGTGACAATGCCATTGAAAGAGATATAATCAAATATCCCATTTTCAAAAAGGGGAATAAGGTAAATTCATTGAACTCTAGGCTGGTGAGCTTGGCTGGGTTCTGGCAATACTTAAATGGTCTATGAGCACTTAGAAGGGAGAATGTTAATCATTACAAGTCATCATGGATTCAGTGAATCAGAATCTTGAAGTTATAAAAGAACCCAGAAGCCATCTAGTCCAACCTGTCTTTGAAGAATTCCCCATATTTGATGAATGGGCACTCCTTCTTTACTTGAAGGTTCCAAGCAAGGGAGAACCCACTACCTTCTCATGTAGTCCACCTCACCTTAAGATAGTTCTATTAGGATATTTTTTTCTTACATGGGACTGAACTTTTCCTGTCAACAACTTTCACCTGTTATTCCAAATTCTGCCAGTTGGGGCCAAATAGAATAACCCAAATTTCTCTCCCACATTTACTACCCTCTGTTATCTATCCCTCTTCCTATCCCCACTTCCCAATTCTTCTCAAAACTGAATGTTACCATTTCCTTTGACCAATTCCTATATGGCATGACCTGAAAAGATTTTACCACCCTGGTTGCCTTCTTCTGGAGGTGGCCCATTTATCAATGTATTTTCCTAAAATGCAGTATCCAGAACCAAACCCAATATTCCAGCTATGGACTGAACAGGTGGAGATCACAAGGAACCCTCTTACCAATAACTTTTTAAAATTCCCTTGCTGGGGGCCTTTACTTTCACTTACTTCACTGAACCCCTTTTTGAACTGTTTTTACCAACAAATATACATATATATTTTTATGAAGGGGATCAATTATTGGAATCTCAGCACCTGCTGGCCCCTCTTCCAGTGATCCCTTGCCCCAGATGCTGAACCACTCCCGAGTACCATCCGGTAATATCCTGTCATCCAGTGGGGTTATGGACAGCAGCAAAACACATCTGTTATTAATATTGCCCTTTGAAATATAGACTAACTATTCAAGAATTCAGAACTTCCGATTCTGCAGTAGCAAACAGCTCCTTTACTTTTACCTTCAAATTTTAAGGGGCAGCTAGATGGTATAGTGGATAGAGCACCAGCCCTGGATTTAGGAGTACCTGAGTTCAAATCCGACCTCAGACACTTAACACTTACTGGCTATGTGACCCTGGGCAAGTCACATAACCCCAATTGCCTCACCAAAAAAAAAAAATTTTTTTTTCAAAGCATACTTTTGAAAAATGCTTCTTTTCCTAAGAAATTCTAAAAGCTTGGTGTGTCTATAAAGGAATGATTTAGGTCGGAATGCCTCAACTTTGAAACTTTAGAACTTACAAAGATATAACTGAAAGTCTTTGGAATGCAAAATGTGTCAAGGTATAATATCTTTTTTCTTTTGAGAGACTAGAGTTTCTCCCCTATGACTAAGGGTTATTAATTATTCTGAACTTCCCCCCAATAAAATATAATGGCATGAGTTGGGTTTTTTTTTCTTCTCCTAACCATTGTTCTAATTAGTCTCTGGTGGGAGCTGACAGTAGAAACCTTTAAAAAAAATTCTGGGGGCAGCTAGGTGGCACATTATATAGAGCACTGGTCCTGAAGTCAGGAGGACCAGAGTTCAAATCTTGTCTCAGACACTTACTAGCTGTGGCAAGTCATTTAACCCTAATCGCCTCCCCCAAAAATTCTGAGTTAATTATCTTCAAGACAGCAAAAAGAATTCTCTTAATTACACCTAGAATAGAAAGATGAACAAGGAAAGAAAAGATAAAAAATACCAGCATAATGGAGAATGTCACACCTGGAATTAGGCAAACCTGGGTTCAAATCCTGCCTCTGTGGTTTATTAGCTGAGTGACCATAGGTCAGAACTTCAATTTCCTCATCTGTGAAGTAGGGATAATAATCTATGCAGTACCTACCCCCTCCCAAGATTATTGTGAAGCTTGAATGAGATAATGCATGTAAAAGGGCTTTGAAAACTTTAGAGAGGTTCATTAATGTCAATTATGAATGAAATCACAGAGGGCACATTGAATGAATATTAACAGAAATAGCAATGCTACTCAATTTTTATTTTGCTGCTATCTTCCTTAGTAAGGATAAGCATCTTCAAAATGGAAAACTTTAGAATAGTGAAGGGGCCAGGAGCCCAGGAAGGGAACTCACAAATATTCACAACAACCCTGATTGTAAACATGAAGAGACACAGTCCCATTGTGTGGGTGACTTGGCCAAAAGGTCAAATAGGTGGCTGAGTGGCAGAGCCAAAACTACAATTTAGTTCTTCTAACTCCAAATTCCCTGTTCTTTGCATTATACCATAGCTACCTGATAATAGAGAGGCTGGCCATTTATTAAATGGATAATCCTATGGGTCCCATTGGATTCTTACTTGAGTATATTTCAAGGTATTGATAGAAGTGGCAGATATAACCTCAGAATCACTGTTGGGAATAACAATAATAATCAGGAAAATCAAGAAGAGTACAAGAAGACCATAGATGATCCAATGTGACCTCATTTTTCCAAAAGTGGATTTAGTAAAAAAAAAAAAAAACCAATATTTGTAAATCGTACATTGATCCAATGCAAAATCCTCTTAAGGCTTTCCAAACAAATGCTTTCTAAGCTCCAAGAATGGGAAGCAGTTATCATTATGAGTCAGTATGGGTTGACAAAAAGATGAGTCATGCCAGATGAACAATATTTTTACTAGAACTATATGATTAGTAGGTGACAGAAAGTGTCTTAATTCCAGCAAGGTGCTTCTTGGAGTTTCCCCTTGTATCATTGTGGACAAGATGTAAAAGGTAGGTAGAACCAGTAATGGAAAGGGAAAGAGCAACAACAAAAGAAATGGACCACTGGGTAATTATAATTACCGAGGCTAATTCTGAAGAAAATAAGTCATGATGGATGGAGTAGAGCATTGCTTACTGATCTGGGTTCAAATCCTGTCAGACTTGGTTGATGTGTTGGTCAGCCTTAATGACTTGTTTTCTTTTTCTCTCTTGCTCTCTTTTCTTCCTGTTACAAGAGATGCTTCTCTGAAGTGAGAAGGGGAAGAAATTTATTTAGAAATTAAGGTAAAACTCAACTGTTATATAGATTCTTCTCAGCAATCCAACGGTACAAGAAAGTTCCAAAGGACTCATGATGGAAAAGGCTCTCCAAATCCAGAAGAAAAAAAAAAAAGGAACTGTGGAATATGGACGCTGATTGAACCATACTATTTCTTTTGTTTTTGGTGCTGCTGTTTTTCTTTTTTAAGATTTTTTCCTTTTTGCTCTGATTCTTCTCGTATAACATGACTAATACAGAAATATGTTTAATGTTATTTTATGTATGTGTATATATATATATAAACCTATATCAGATTACCTGCTGTCTGGTAATCTTATCTAAACAAATGTTGAAAACTTAAATAAATAAATAAATAGAATTTTTAAAAAGAAGAAATTAAGGTAATATAAAAACAAAAGTTTCATTAAAAAGAATTTTGGATGACAGTACATTTAATTGAATATATAACTTGTAAAGTAACTATACTTTTTATTTATTTTTATTTATTTATTTATTTATTTATTTTTAGTGAGGCAATTGGGGTTAAGTGACTTGCCCAGGGTCACACAGCTATTAAGTGTTAAGTGTCTGAGTCCGGTTTTGAACTCAGGTACTCCTGACTCCAAGGCCGGTGCTCTATCCACTGCGCCACCTAGCTGCCCCAACTATACTTTTTATAATAATGAGTAATGGGGGCAGCTAGAAGGTGCAGTGGATAAGGAACTGGCCCTGGATTCAGGAGGACCTGAGTTCAAATCCAGCCTCAGACACTTGACACTTACTAGCTGTGTGACCCTGGGCAAGTCACTTAACCTTCATTGCCCTGCCCCCCCCCAAAAAATAGTGATTAATGCATCTAACCTTGGAAGAATGTATTTATTGGACTTAATCACAGTTCTGTACTTGTATTTTTCCCAATAACGTGGATGAAGACATAAAAATGTACTTTATTTGTTAATGATACAAAGGTAGAAGGGAGCACTATTATGCTGAATGACAAATCAGAATTCAATCAAGAATTCAATTCAACAAGCATTTATTGAATACCTACTATATGCTAAGCACTGTGCTGGAGGCTACCACCCAGTGATTCAGCCACCAAAATGATTTTCCTAAAGCACAAGTCCAACTACATCCCTCCCACTCCTCAATAAGCTCCATTGGCTTCCTGTTGCCCCCAGGATCAAATACAAAATCCTTTGTTTGACATTCAAAGCTCTTCATAACCTACCCTTGGCCCCCCACCTTTTCAGTCTTACTCCCTACAACCTACTCTTTGATCCAGTGACACTGGCCTCTAGGCTGTTCCATGAACACTCCATCTCTCACTCTGCAAATTTTCTATTGTTGTCCCCCATGCCTGGAATTCTCTCCCTCCTTCACTCTGCCTACTGACATCTCTGGCTTCCTTTACATCCCAACTAAAAACCTACTTTCTACAGGAAGTCTTCCCTAACCCCTCTTAATTCCAGCATTTCCCTGTGTCAATTATTTGTTTGCCTATTGTGTCCCCCATCAGGTCATATGCCCCTTGAGGTCTGTAGCTATCTTTTCCCCTCTTTTTGTATCCTCAGCGCTTAATACAATGCCTGCCACATAGATATTGAATAAATGTTTATTGACTGATTGCTAGAGATACAAAGAAAAGAATGAAGCAATCTCTACTCTCAAGTAGCTTATATTCTAATGAGAAACAAGTACAGGTATGTGTACACACACAAGTACAGAGTAACACAAGTCTTAATTCAGCTTTAATAGTTTAAATATTTGTTTAATAATAATTTATGATATAATAATTGATTATATACAATAATTTAGATCTTTAATATAGTATAACATAGCATACATAATGTTAATATGTTATATAATATTCTAATAAGGTATATCATATAAATTATTTAATATCTAGTTAATAATAAGTTGTTTTTATTAAATAGCTGGTAAAAGCTGTTTAATAGCTATTAAACTATGCTATGAAAGCTTAAAGGTGCACTCTTTTGGGATACCCTGGATAGTAAGTATATCCAGACAACAAGCTCAGTAAAAACCAGGACTCACCCAGACTTCACACATAGCACCTGACCCTGGCAGCCTCATTGTGCAGTTCATCTCATTTTCACAATGGTTGCTGTCTGTGGATTCTGTTTTCCCAGCTTCTTGCTTGTTCTGCTCCTTGTCAAGCGTGCTCCCAGAATGCTCCCTCCACTGAACAGCATATACCTTCTTCTCTCCTGGTTTCTGCCCTAGTCCTCCTTAAGGGTGGAAGAGTGTAGTGTGTCAAAAAATGGTGATGTCAGTCCAGGAACAAGCCCCAATTCCCCCAGGGTAATCAACGTTTCTGCCTGAACTAAGTGGCCTTCCCTTTTCCAGAGCCCTAAATTCTTTGACAACATCAAAACGGGGCTCCTCTTAAAATGAACAGTTTGTACTGGACAATCTCTTTAGTACTTTCCAGCTCTAACTGTGTTCCTGTATATTCACCAAAATACTTATAGTAGCATTTTTTAGTAGTAGCCACACAAAAAAACCCAAACCCAACCGGAAACAAAGTAGATGCCCTGAATAGGGCACTGTGGTATATGAAGGCAATCAAACATGATGGCACTGTATGAAACAATTAATATGAAGAATATAGAGAAGCATAGGAAGGATTCTATAAATGGATGCAAAGTGAAGTAAGCAGATCTGGGGAAAGAACATACATGATTACTAAAACAATGGTGTGGAAAGAAAACAACAATTAAACAACTGAAATTGCATATTAAGAAATATAATCCAGCTTGACCCAAAAGAAAAGATTTGAAAATTTTCCCCCCTTCCGTGTAGAGGTGAGGAACTATGAGAATGAGATACTACAGACAATGTCAGACTTAAAAATATATACATATATATATATATATATGTGTATATATACATATATACATATATATATATATGCTGGTTACTTTTGCTGCACTATTTCCTCTTTTTAATACTTTTATTATATAGGATAGTTTTCTGGGAGAGGAAAGAGGATTACACTGGGAATTGTAGGCATTATAAAATTGATTTTAAAAAGAAATATATCTGATAAGCAGTCAGTTTTAAATGTCATGCTATAATTTCCAAACATTCCCTCCCCTGATAATTGAATGAGATAACAACAACAGAAATGCTGTCTCATTTCTGCTTTCAATACTTGTCAAGTTAATGGCTACTCTTAAGTGGCTCCTCCCCACCATCACTTTAATAAGCCAATAGTTCAATGTTCATAGATACTGCTAGAATGCTAGATCACCTGTATTAGTTAATTATTACTGATGAATCAACTTCATCTTTTTGGTTTAGGAACAGTTTGTATTTTGAAACATGTAGTAAAAGCACGGTTCAAACAAATTTTTTAGCTATCTTCAAATATTTTTCTACATTTGTTTTGACATAGCAGAAGTATTACAGCCAGTATACACTGACCCCATACACAGAGTTCATTATCAGAAATAAACAAAATTATCTAAAAGATTGGTTGTGAATGATAGCACCTGTCACTTTCCACTTCCATGCTCTGTCATTTGTTAACAGAAAGAATTCTTTCTGTTGTGTGCTTCGACCTTCATAATTTGGTACTCACATTTTCTATTAAATTTGACCCAATTGGGGCAACTAGGTGGAACAGTGGATAAAGCACTGGCCCTGAATTTGGGAGGACCTGAGTTCAAATTTGGCCTCAGACACTTGATATTGAGTAGCTGTGTGACTCTGGGCAAGTCACTTAACCCTCATTGCCCCACAATAAATAACTAAATTAGACCTGAGCTTTACTGATATTCAGTGTTGTCTTCATTTACATTATTCTAATAATCATGTATATTGGTTTTCTGTTCTTCTTTCTTTACTCTGCCTTTCCTCATATGTCTTCCCACATTTCTCTGAATTCTTCATATTTGTTGTTCTTTATGGCACAGCAATAATCTATTATGTTAATATGCCACATTTGTTGAGTACTTCCCCAACATGATTTATTTGCAGCTTTTCACTATTAAAATCATACTGCTATGAATATTTTTGTACATGTAATTCTTTTCTTGTTGTCAGTAACATCCTTGGGATATAAACCTTACAGGGAGATCACTGAATAAAAAGCTATAAAAAAAATTCAGTGATTTTTCTTGTAGAATTTGAAATGGTTTTCTAGAAAGGCCAACACTTTCCACAAATGAATCTTTTAGTCTGAACCCCATAATAAGCTTTGCTAGCTTGCTGAGTGTGAGCTAATACTGGAAAGTTTTAATTTACATTTCTCTGATGAGAGATTTTTTTTCAACATATTTTAGATGTTTATTGATAGCTGGTGTTTGTTTGTTTGTTTCTTTCTCTTTCAGAGCAATTGGGGTTAAGTGACTTGCCCAGGGTCACACAGCTAGTAAGGATCAAGTGTCCGAGGTCAAATTTGAACTCAGGTCCTCTTGAATCCAGGGCTGGTGCTTTATCCACTATGCCACCTAGCTGCCCCCTGGTGTTTCTTTTTTTAAATAAAAATTTTTTCTACTAACAAAAAATAAATTTATTTTCTCTTTCCCTCTCATCACCATTGTTCTCCTGGTTCTGCTCACTTCATTCCACATAAGTTCTTGGTGCTCACTCTTTTCAAAACCATTGACATATTTTGACCATTCACCAATTATGGTATCTTACAGATTTATGCCAATTCTCTATAGATTCAAGCTATCAGAATTTTGTAAAAGATGCTTAATATAAATGTTTTCCCCAACTGCCTTTTCTTTTTATTCTGGATACACTGATTCTGTGTTAAAGCTTTAAAATTTTATATAATCAAAAAGTCCTATTTTGTCTTTTACAATAAATAAGTTCTACCCAAGGCTTATTACTCATTATTTCAGTCTCTACAGCTATAACAGTTTTAACCTTGCATTTCTCCTCTAACTTTTGAATGGGAGACATTTTATATTCAGATCTTTTATCTATCTGGACTTTATTGTGGTACATTATATATATGCCAGTCTAAACCTATTTTCCACTCAATTATTCTTCAGTTTCCCCAGAAGTTTCTGTTGAACTAAAAAGTTAAAACCATTTCCTCTGTGATTGGTGTTCTCAGGTTTATCAAGAATACCTGGCTGCTGAATGTGTTCACTTACTGGTCATGTTTATCTCATCTATTCAATTGAATAAGGTTCTTATGCCTTTATTAAAACAGTATGGTGGGGGCAGCTAGGTGGCACAGTGGATAGAGCACCAGCCCTGGATTCAGGAGGACCTGAGTTCAAATCCGACCTCAGACACTTGACACTTACTAACTGTGTGACTCTGGGCGAGTCACTTAACCCCAATTGCCTCACCAAAAAAAACCCCAAAAACAACAACAACAACAAAACAGTATGGTGGCTCAGTGGATAAAGCACCAGACCTGGAGTCAGGAAGACCTGAGTTTAAATTTGACCTCAGACACTTACTAGCTGTGTAACCCTAGGCAAATCGCTTAACCTTATTTGCCTCAGTTTCCTCATTTGTAAAATGAATTGAAGAAGGAAATGGCAAAACACTCCAGTATTTTTGCCCAGAAAAACCTAAATGGGGTCCCAAAGAATTAGACATGAGTGAACAACAACATAAAATAGTTTAGATGATTAATGCTTTATAACACATGAGATCCTACAGGTGAGTGATCTTGATAGCAAATAGAATCCCCATTTTTGCAATTCATGGTTCAAAGTGCATTCTTGCAGGATACACTTGAACTCTGAAGAACTGTGACTTAAGCACTCCAAAACAAATGATGGTCCTCTCTGTAAAAAAAATCCAAGGAAGTATGTTTAAAAGGGAAATAAATGGAAGAACTGTCTTTGCCTTGTTGCTGCTGTTGCTGTTGTTGCTGCTGTTGTTGTTGTTTGTCTTTCATTCTGGAAGAGGACTGTGACATTGGGGTAATGTCATGACTTTGCACTGAATTGGATTTAAGTGAGAGAGGACTGTGCAAAGTCACCAACCTCACTTTCTCCTCCAGAGCCCTCTGGGTCCAGTGGCAAGATATAAATCAGAATGACTTTAAATTGCCCAGCATGCAATGGAAGAATTCACTAAGGCCTCTCACAGGTCTCAGTTTCCCTGAGGCAACACCCATTCAATGATTAAGGCATGGTAAGAAAGGAGGCAAAGAAAGGTTACTTTACCTTGTAATGAACAGAAGAAAGTAGAGGACTGAATAGAGTGGGAAGAGGCTTGGGGCAGGGAGGACTTTTAGAAAGCTGCCATAATCTAGGCAACAGGTTACAAAGCCCTTAGCTTTAAGTGGTAGCTGTGTGAGTAGAGAGAATCCTAATCCCTAACTCTAACCTGAACCCTGAGACTGGGAGAGAGGGTAGGTGACTCGTTTAGGGTCGCTAGATCGTAAATGCCTGAGGCATGATTTAACCTCAGGTCTTCCTGACTCCAAATCCAAATTAACCTTTGCAACCATCTAGCTACCTCAATCTTTCAACCAAGGTCAGGTCTACTACTCGAGTATCACCTAAATTGTAAGCCCAGTGAAATGTCTTTAGGTTTATTTTTTTTTTTAATTTAGTTGCTGAGTACAGATTGAAGCATATATTTTTCACTTTATCTTTCTTGGGTGTGTTTTCTTTTACAACATGGCTAATATGGAATTGTTTTGCATGACATCACATTTAGAATTGAAATATTGCTTGCCTTTTCTTTTCTTTCTTTTTTTCTTTCTTTTTTTCTTTCTTTTTTTGGTGAGGCAATTGGTGTTAAGTGATTTGCCCAGGGTCACACAGCTAATAAGTGTCAAGTTGTCTGAGGCCGGATTTGAACTCAGGTCCTCCTGAATCCAGGACCGGTGCTCTATCCACTGTGCCACCTAGCTGCCCCTATTGCTTGCCTTTTAAAGGGGTTGGGGAGGGGCAAAAGAAAGGAGAAAATTTGTAATTCAAAAATTTTCAAACAATGTTAATTTTTTAAAAAATATAATTGAGAAATATTTAATGAAATAAATAAAATATTTTTTAAAAATACAACTTATTTGTAAGGTTGTGATTCTTGTGTGTGTGTGTGTGTGTGTGTGTGTGTGTGTGTATAAGCTGCATATCTTCAACTTATTTTTATTCATCTTCTCCCCTTCTACCATATCTCTCAGACCCAGCAATGGGCTAATGTATAGAGTAGTACCATATTTATCATCAGAATGTCTTGTCTTGAGTGTTTGTCCTGGCACTCTGAACATCAGTTTCACGATCTATAAAACAGAGCTGATAATATATGTAGGGTGGCTTCTGCTGCCACTTCAAGAGGCATGAGAACTACATGAGATATTCTACATATTTTGTGCTTGTGAACAGTTTCTAGAACTATCACAATATAATTTGCCTTGCTTAATTACAGGATGGGAACTGGACCTGTTATTTCATTGGTATATGGGAACTCTTATATGAGGAAATTACTCAGGGTCACAAAGCCAATATTCATCAGAGGTAAGATTTAAACCCAAGTCTTCTTGGCTGCAGTACCAACCCAATATCCTCTTGTGCTGATTGTAATTTTACTTATACTGGAGAAGAACATCTATCAAGTGGGAAGTCACAGATAGATTTCTTGGAGGGAAAAGCAAAATTACAATTTAAAGGAGATTTATTGGAATAAAATGTAATAACTTTAATAACTCCAACCATCCACATGTTTAAGATCTTATCTTACTTGTGAGAGATGAGATCTTTGACCTTTGAAGGGAAGGGCCCTCTCAACAGTTTTGTGAATAGGAGGAGAGATTCCTAGAAAGGAATTTATTTATAAGTGATTTATTTACAGTTGGGCTATCTTTAGAGCAAATGTAACTCCACTTGTGCAATCCAGGGTTGCAAGTGCATTCTGTGCTACATACTTGAACTTCAATAAACTGTGGCTTGAGCACTTGGAAGAAAATGATTGTTCTCTTCATGAAAAGCCCAAGAAACTATGTTTGAAAGGGAAAAGGTAAGACCAGAACAGAACTATCTTTGACTTGTAATGGACACAAGCAAATATGATAAGGAGATAAGTAGGGTTTACATTAGAACCATATACCCCTATCTAAGTATTTCATTGAATGTGGAAACTGTGAAATACAATATATGTACCATAAGTAACTTAGTATGAGGTACACAAAATGGACCTGTGAAGTTTGATGGATAATCTGGAGTATAAAAAAGGGAGACATGAATTTTCCATCTCTCTGGGAAGGGAGATATTTTGAGGAAAAAAGAGACCTAAGTTCTTATGATAAATTGATCTCCAGGGTATGGTAGAAGAGTATTTTTCAGATTTCTAAGAGTCTTTTTTTTTTTTTGAGGTGACAAAGGCTTTATTTTCTTCTCATGAGGAGGCACCCTAGTGTGCAGCTAGTGGGTGCCCAGAAAGGGGGCTCGCAGGCCCTGTTTTATACCCTAGTCCCTAACGCAAATGGACCTTCCCCTTTTTCATCACTGGTCGGGGTTACAATCTACGCGCAAAAACTAGCTAATCAGAACGCAGTATTCCCACCCCTCTCCCTTGTATGGGCATGACTCAGGAGTGGACCTTATACTTCCTTATATGGAAAGAACTCTGGAGAGGACCTAATTGAGACCAGGGCTCCTTGAACCATGTGACCTTGCTAACCTGAGGGGGAGGAGGGGACCTGAGACCTCTTTCCTACAAACAGGTCAGGAGGAGTATGACTGACTTGTTATATCCACATTGAGAGGAGACAGCTACCCATTTCTCACAATCCCTCCTCTTTATTTTTGACTATTTGGCTCCTCTCATTCTATTTATTGAATATCTCCTCTGCCTTTTGGTCTAAATCTGTGAATTCTATGCTATCTAGGCAGATTAGAGCATCAGAAGACCTCTGTCTTTTTAAAAATTAACATTTTTACTTACAGTTTTGTGTTTCAAATTATATCCCTCCTTCTTTCCCTCTCTTCTCACCCCCCTCCCTGAAGTGTTAAACAATCAGATATAAGTTATAAATGCACAATTATGTAAAATATTTCCATATTTGTAACTTTGTACAAGGAAACTCGATTATAAGAAAAACATGAAAGAAAGAAAGTCAAAAACAGCATGCTTCAGTCTGGGTTCAACTATTATCAATTTTCTCTGGAGGCAGATAGTATGCTTCATCATTAGTGCTTTGGGGTTGTCTTGGATTATTGTTTTGCTGAGAATAGTTGTCATTGACAGTTCTTCATTGAACAACATTGCTGTCACTGTGCACAAGATTCTCCTGCTTCTACTCACTTCACTATACATCAGTTCATATAAGTTTTTCCAGGCTTTTCTGAAATAATCCTGCTTGGCATTTCTTCTAGCACAATAATAGTCCATCATAATCATATACCATCTAAGAGTCTTTTAAAGCCATCCACTTCTTGGTGCCTGAGTCCTTTGCTTATCAGAAAAAGCTGGTTTGAGTTTTCTAATTGGAACTAGCTACCATGCAGAAAATTCTTCATGTAGACAATGGTGTGAGTGATGGGTCAGATATGAAAAAAGGGCTTTTTCACAAGTCTTGGCCAAATGATTTACTGCTACTGTTATGAATAAAAGTTGATTTTTACATAGTTTTACTCTTACATAAAATTAGACTTGGAGGGAACTCTAGACACCATTTGTCCAATTTGTACCTACAACAGGCCTGACAAATAGTCATCTAGCCTATAGTGGCAAGTTAGCTATTGTCCAGAATGGTCCATAACATGGAATAACTCTTAACTGATAGAAAATATTCCTTCCTGAAATCGATCCCTCTGCAACTTAAAAAAATAAGTTTTTCTTGGCCTTCTATTTTTCACATCATCACAGTTATCCCCATTATCCCTCCTCATCTCCCTCCCAGAGAGCCATTCCATTTAACAAAAATCTTAAAGCTATTTTAAAAGACAAACAAGAGAAAGAGAAAAAATTAGCACAATTGGTCAATACATTAAAAAGTCTGAAAACATGTGCCATGTCTCACATCTGTGGACCTCCAACACACCACAAAGAGGTGGGTTGAGGGTGTCCTCTCATAGCTCTTTATTTAAGTAATGCTTGATCTTTGTAATTTTCTTACATTCACTTTTTATAATCTACTTTGTTTCCAATCCTTTGCTATTTCCAAAAGTGTTGCTATAAATGTTTTGGTGCATAATGGAACATTCTGCTTTTCATTGACTTCTTTCAAATATAAGTCTAATAATGTAGACTCTGGTTCAGAGGACATGGACATTTTTGTTACTTTATTTGCATAATTACAAATTGCTTTCTAAGACAGTTGTATCATTTTACAGTTTCACCAACAATGCAACTTTTTTTCCAAAAATTAAATTGCTGATATATTTTATTGGTCTATTTTACTTTTATGTCATTTATGCTTCCCATTCCCATTTCTTTCAATCCTCTCCCAGAGAGCCCTTCCTTATAATAAAGAATTTTTAAAAGAGGGGAAAAAATAGTTCAGTAAAACTAACTAAAATAATGAAAAAAAAATGGGATGCTATATCCAATGTTCCAAACTTTCATCCCTCACTTCTCTAGAGAGGTCACAGAGAGGTGTCATTTCATATCATTTTGGGGAGCCAAGCTTGGTCATATCATTTCACAGCATTCAGTTGAGATTATTTTGTATTCCATTTACACTGTTATAATCATTGTCCATATTGTTTTCCTGGTTCTACTTACTTTGCTTTGTATCCATTCATAAGTCTTCCCCTTCTCTCTGTATTCATCATAGTTCTCTCTCTTTAGTTTTCACCCTTTGCTCCTACATCTGCCCTCTGGGATCAAACAGAAGGATTCTTACCCCCTTTCCTCATGACTACCCTTCAAATACTTGAACACAATTATTACATTTCCCATAAGACTTCTCTTTTCTAAGTTAAACATTCCCAATTCCTTCAACTAACCTTTATATGGTATGGTCATACAAAAGCCCCTCACCAAAACTAGACACCTTCCCCTGAATACTCTCCAGTTTATTAATGTAATTTCTAAAACATAGCATCCAGAGCCCAGCAGAACACTCTAGATTTGTTCTGACCAGGGAAGCATGTAGTGAAATTTGTCACCTCCCATGTTCTAGACACCATGATATTCTTGATGCACCTTAAGATTGCATGACTTCTATTGGCTGTCATTTCATGCTCCTCATCTATATTGAGCCTGTCATCCACTGAAATGCACAGAACCTTTTCACACAAATCATGGAAACACTCATCTTCCCAGCTACCAACTTGCTGATCCTTCAAAATGAAATGTCATCTTGTCTTATGTAAATTTAATTAATTTAATAAAGGTAAACTGGGGCAAAGGATGCTAACCTTTATTACTTTATTAACAGGTCATGAACCTATTAACAAAATGGGTCAAAGGACTTAGGCCTATGACCCAGAGGTGGAGTCACAGCTCCTTTTTATAGGCATAAAACAAAGAACAGAACTGAGTAGGCAAGGAAAATAATGCAATTGTCTATAGCATTGACAGCATCATGGGGATGAAGACAACATGATTGGTTACATTAGGAAGAATGGCCTGGCACCCATGTGGGGTAACAACCACCCATCTCTGTCTTAGAGGAATGCTTGATTGATTTAGACAACCTATCTTTATCCTGAGGCTATTGATAGTGAACCAGACATAGCAGACTCCCTATAGCTCCCAGGAGGGAGAGAAGCTTTCCTTAATTGTTCAAGGACAGACAAGTATATCCTGTGGAAATGTACCAGGTCAGCTCATAGGCCCTCAAAGATAGCAAACAGATGTCATGGGATTTTCTGGAGCTGAAGGTATAAGGGATGACAAGTTTTCTTTTTCTTTTCTTTTCTTTTCTTTTCTTTTCTCTTCTCTTCTTTTCTTTTCTTTTCTTTTTTTTTAGTGAAGCAATTGGGATTAAGTGACTTGCCCAGGGTCACACAGCTAGTAAGTGTTAAGTGTCTGAGGCTGGATTTGAACTCAGGTACTCCTGACTCCAGGGCCAGTGCTCTATCCACTGCGCTATCTAGCTGCACTGACAAGTTTTCTTTTAACTAGCTCAGAGGAGAAGCTAGAACCTCTTGTGACTGAGAAATGTTCATTTTGTGAGGCCACTTGCTAAGTTAGAGATAGTGGACCAGACTCTCTGGTATCTACCTGCATCCCTTAAAGATAACAGATTTTTTTGAGGCAATAATAGAACAATGATTGGCAGGAGAGAATTGAACTTCTAAATGTAATTCATCACAGGCCAAGTGAATTTGGAACTAAGTTCAGAGATAAAATGCCATGACTTAAGCAGTTACAGGACAAAGTCAATTAATTGTAAATAGAATCAGGGCAGCTAGGTGGTGCAGTGGATAGAGTACAGGCCCTGTATTCGGGAGGACCTGAGTTCAAATCTAGCCTCAGACACTTGACACTTACTAGCTGTGTGACCCTGGGCAAGTCACTTAACCCCAATTACCTCACCCAAAAAAAATTGTAAATAGGATCAATTAAAAATGATACAGGGGGGCAACTAGGTGGCGCAGTGGATAAAGCACTGGCCTTGGATTCAGGAGTACCTGAGTTCAAATCCAGCCTCAGACACTTGACACTTAACTAGCTGTGTGACCCTGGGCAAGTCACTTAACCCTCATTGCCCCACAAAAACAAAAAAACAAACAAAAAACCAAAAATGATACAGAATTGGGGTAGCTAGATGGCACAATGGATAGAGCACTGGCCCTGGATTCAGGAGGACCTGAGTTCAAATCCAGCCTCAGACCCTTGACACTTACTAGCTGTGTGACCCTGGGCAAGTCACTTAACCTCCATTGCCTCACCAAAAAAAAAAGGGGGGGGGGACAGCAAGGTGGTGCAGTGGATAAAGCACCGGCTCTGGATTCAGGAGGACCTGAGTTCAAATCTGGCCTCAGACACTTGACACTTACTTACTAGCTGTGTGACCCTGGGCAAGTCACTTAACCCTCATTGCCCCACAAAACCAAACAAAAAAAATGATAAAGAATCAATCTGATTACTTGAATTCTTCCCTTTGATCAATGACATGGACATTTCTCATAGATCTCTTATTTACAGGCTAATTCTATAAGATTTTAACAGTCATTATTAACAGTGTATATTGACATCAGTTTTTCTGGTGCAACTTTAGAAAAAGTTTTAACACAACAACTAATGCAAAATCTAAAAAGGATTATAAGACAGAGGGCATATAATTGTTCATTCACCAAGGGTGGCTGACAAGCCATCTCCCTGCAGCCAAGTGAATCAAGAGGAAGGATTCTACCAAAGGTCATCTGAGGGAAGTACTTGTGTTTCTACTGTAACTTGTAGGACTTTATGTAGTTTTGTCACAATTTCTTTTTTTTTTTAATTGAATAGAATTTTATTTTCCAAAATATATGTAAAAACAAAAAATTGTGTTCCAACTTCTCTTCCTCCTCCATTCCCACCCCCCACCCACTAGAACTCAAGCATTTCAAAGTAAGTTATACATGAGTAGTCATGGAAAACATTCCCACATTAGCTAGGTTGTGAGAGAAAACAGTCAAAAAAACCTCCCAAAACTTCGGACTGAGGAATTGTCAAAGAGAAAAAAAAATTTTTTTTTTAAATGTGTTTCCAGGGGCATCTAGGTGGCGCAGTGGACAGAGCACCGGCCCAGGAACCAGGAGCACATGAGCCCAAATCCGGCCTCAGACACCCAACATCCACCAGCCACCTGACCCCGGGCAAACCACCCAACCCCAATTGCCTCACACAAAAAAAAAGAAAGAAAGAAAGAAAGAAAAAGAAAAAAAATGTGTTTCCATCTATTTTCAGATACTATCACTTCTTTCTCTGTATATGGGTTGCCATTTTCATAAGTCCTTCAGGGTTATATTGGACCATTGCCTTGCTGAAAATAACAACATGCTTCCCAGCAGATCATCTTACACTATTGCTGTTATTTTGTATACAGTACATTTCACTCTGCCTCAGTTTATGTAGGTCTTTCCAGGTTTTTCTGATAGTATCCTGTTCATCATAACCTAAATAAAGTACCTTAAACTTGACAAAGAATTTTCTTCATAAAAGCCTAGCAAAGTAGGTACCATATGTTTTGCCATTATATTCAATCATCATAACTATTTCCCTCCATCCTATTCCCTTCCCATGATACTTACTCTATTTTCTATCTTCTTTTAAACTATTCCTCCTCAAAAGTGTTTTACTTCTGACTGTCCCCTCCCCTACTCTGCACTCCCCTTTTTTTTTTTACCCTTCCTTCCTTATCCTCTTCCCCTCATACTTTCCTGTGGGGTTAAATAGATTACTCCTCCCAACTGGGTGTGAATGTTATTCCCTCCATGAGCCAACTCTGATGAGTTTAAGGTCTTTGAGCTAATTCTATGTTCCAAATTTTCTTCCTTCCTCTCTCCTTATCCCTCCCTATGAAATCAAGCAATTCAATATGTCATACTTGTGCCATTAAGCAGAACATCTTTACCTTCCTTGAAAGTATTTTGCATTTTACTGCTCTCTCCCCCAATCTGCCCTTCCCTCCCTCCCCTCTCCCCCCCCTTATCTCCCTCCCCTCCCTCAGGGCAAAAATATATTACTATACCCTCTTGAGTATATATGTTAGTCCTTCTTTGAGTCAATTCTGATGATATTAAGGTTCACTCACTCCCCAATTCCTTCCCCCTCTTCCCCTCCCCTCCATAAGCTTTTTTCTTGTTTCCTTCATGTGAACAACCTCTCCCCAGAACATCTCTCCCCTTCTCCTTCCCCCAGTCTATTTCTCCTACACCTCAACCCTATTTTAAGGATGTCATTATGGGTTAGTTAGGTGGCACAGTGGACAATGCACCAGTCCTGGGCCCAGGAGGCCCCAAGCCCAAATCCGGCTCCAGACATAAGACACCCCACAAAGAACAAAACATAACATCCCTTCATATTTAGTTGAGACCTGTGTCCTCTGTTAAATCCTTACTGAGATATTTCTTATGACTTTGGAGTATTATCTTCCCATGTAGGAATATAAATAGTTTGATCTTCTAATATCCCTCATGGAGTCTTTTTCCTGTTTATCTTTTTATGCTTCTCCAGGGTCTTGTATTTGAAGATCAAATTTTCTATTCAGTTCAGGTCTTTTCATCACAAATGCCTGAAAGTCTTCTTTCTCATTGAAATTCCATGTTTGCCTCTGAAAGATGAAGCTTAGTTTTGCTGGGTACGTGATTTTTGGCTGTAGTCCCAGTTCCTTTGCCCTCTGGAATATTATATTCCATGTCCTTTGGTCCTTTAATGTAGAAGCTGCTAGATCTTGCTTTATCCTTATTGGAGCTCCACAGTATATAAATTCCTTTTTTCTAGCTGCTTGCAATATTTTCTCCTTGACCTGGGAGTTCTGGAATTTGGCTATGATATTCCTCGAGGTTTTCCTTTTGGGATCTCTTTCAGGAGGTGATCGGTGGATTCTTTCAATTTCTATTTTAGCTTCTGCTTCTAGAATATCTGGACAATTTTCCCTCACAATCTCTTGGAGGATGGTGTCTAAGATCTTGTTTTGGTCATGGTTTTCAGGTAGTCCAATGATTTTCAAGTTATCTCTCCTAGATTTATTTTCTAGGTCAGCTGTTTTTCCAAGGAGATATTTCACAGTGCCCTCTATTTTTTCATTCAATTGGATTTGCTTTACTGTGTCTTGGTTTCTCATAAGGTCACTAGCTTCCATTTGTTCAATCCTAATTCTTAGGCAATTATTTTCAGCAGACAGTTTTTTAATCTCCTTTTCCATTTGGCTTTTCAAACTGTTGACTTTTTTCTCATGACTCCTGCATCACTCTCATTTCTCTTTCCAATCCTTCCTCTCTTTCTCTACATCTTCATTCTATCTCTTCTACTTTCTCTTCAAAGTCCCTTTTGAGAGCTTCCATGGCCTGAGACCAGTTCATATTTTTCTTGGAAGCTTTGGATGTTGGAGCTTTGACCCTATTATTATCTTCTTCTTCTGAGGATGTATGGTGGTCTACCTTTCCCCCAAAGAAGTTTTTGATGGTCTTCTGCTCTCTCTGCCTACTCATCCTGGCTTACTATTTCTTGGCTTTTTACTCCTTAAAGTGTAGCACTGCTTCCAGGATACATGGTTTGTGCTACAGCGTGGCCCAGGGGGTAATTGGGCTTCTTCTCAGCCTGCCTGGCTTGTGAGTAATCACAGCCGCTTTCTCTTTTCGGCTTGTCACAATTTCTACTGACCAGTTAAGGTAAGAACAAGACTGGTTAATCACAGCATAAACCATAGTAAAAATATCTAAAACCGTGGACTACTTTTAGAGGGGAGCTTTACATGTCACCAAGGTAACCAAGAAAACTCAGCAAACAGATAACATGAAACAAAAGGCCAAAGTAGTACAATAACAATCATTACTATTAACTAACATCAAGTTTCCTTGTAACTTAGTAAACCACTCCCAATGTCCATTGAATCAACACATTTCATCTTGGATCCCAGGTTTACTATGTAGTTATGTGGTCCTTGAAAGCATCTTCTCTTGAACATTCTGGAAGAGGTCTCCTTCTCAGGCCAACTTGAAGGGGGCTTCTCTTCAGTAGCTTTGTATCTCTGGTTTCAAGTCACTCACAGAGCTTTGTAGGTAATTTTGCTAAAATCTGACAGTTATAAGACTCAGTTTCTTAAATTGTACTTTTTCAATAACTAGTTCATGTTGTGAAAGCTGAAGCCTTGTGGTTTTGCTCTTATTAACAATAGAGCCATAGGAATGTCAAATTAGGAACCTATAGTTTACTAGAAACTTCAGAGAATGTAAATTTTTATATTCCCCATGCTGTTTCTATCTTGATCTAAACCCTGTACCTGATATAGACACTGCCAACAACAGGCTGAAGACTCTTAAAAACAATCTATGAACATTTCATTTTTAAAATGAGTCCTTCTGGGGGCAGCTAGGTGGTTCAGTGGGGAAAGCACTGGCCCTGGATTCAGGAGTACCTGGGTTCAAATCCGGCCTCAGACACTTGACACTTACTAGCTATGTGGCCCTGGGCAAGTCACTTAACCCCCATTGCCCCGCAAAAAAAAAAAAAAAAAAGAGTCCTTCTGTTTAAAGATTTAATATTTGCCAAAGTAGAAATGTAAGCTAATGTTAAGGTATTCTTCTAAATTGGTATCAACTCCATTATCATTTAACTCAAAATGTGTAGGGCTAAATATTATAATCCATTGTTGTTAAAAGTCCCTGTTCTACTAATCTAGGTGGGGGGCTGGGAAGGTATTATGATTTTTGGACCATGCAAAAGGCTCTAAGGAGTCTGGTCTCACTCTGACAGTATGGGATCCCATTTCTTGAAACCAAAGTCTTGGTGAATTTTAATAGGGGTTATAATTACCTGAGGCACAGATCCCAGAGAACAAAAAGAGATCTAATGCAATAATTCCCAATTTGCATGATATAAGAAAACACCTAAAGCATTATACTATAGTCATATCTAAACTCTAGTAGATAATTATCTAGATTGGAGCACTGAGAAAGAAATGATCGCAATGACCGACAGTTGTATAATACTTGAAATATAATAAGGGCAAGGCACTGTGCTAAGCCCTTTAGAAAAAAACTGTTCTTCAAAAGCACACTGAGAGTCTGGTAGGCTTAACTAAAAAACACCTAACTTCATTTGTAACAGACAACAAAAGACTAAAAGATGTTCAGTTACTCTCTTCTAAGATAACTGATTCCCCTAAAATTCTTTTCCTTAAAACAAAACAGGGGCAGCTAGGTGACACAGTGGATAGAGTAGCGGCCCTGGATTCAGGAAGATCTGAGTTCAAAGCCAACCTCAGACACTTGACACTTACTAGCTGTGTGACCCTGGGCAAGTCACTTAACCCTAATTGCTTCACCCCCCAAAAAAAACCCCAGATGTTTCTGATTTTAACCTTACTAATTTGTAGATTTATCTTTGTCCCACAGACTTCTTCATATTTGTGCAATTATTCCCTTGTCATTCTGAGACATTTCAAGGATGCCTGTGTATTTACTAGTAAGTTGATGGCAAATTTAGGAACCTCTCCCTCATTATCTTAACTCAGTCTAAACAGCTTCCTCTTTCCCACAAAGGAGTGAGACTTACTCTGTAGTTTTTACTCTTAAAAGAGTTGCCTAAGATACTAAGAAGTTATGGTTTCATGCCTCTTAGGGCAGTGTGGTATAAAGAGCAGAGATAAGAATTAAAGCTATCCTCTTTTTAATTCCCTTATATGTAAAATGAGAGGGTTGGATTCAATAATCCCAGAGGTTTCCATCAGTTCTGACCAAAAGCAGATGGGAAAATAACTAACCAAGGTGAGTTGGATGATGAGACAACTTGAAGAGAAGGAGATATTGGCCACAGGGCACTGGATCAGGTTGTGTTTGCGCTGTTCCTAATTCACAGAATCCCTAAGCAGTCAAGCTGGTTTGTCAGGTTAAAGCTAACTCCAGACTTGGTCCAGGTTGACCTACAAAGTTCCCCAGTATACATTTTGAAAGATAGTGGAGGATTGGAGAAGTGTGTGGCATGCTATGGTCCAGAGGGTCACAAAGAGTGAGACATGACTGAATAACTGACCAACACCACAGGATGAAGTAGAGGGAGGATGTGACACAGGATTGAGAGATGACAGAATTTCTACCCTGCCACTCCCCAAAAGGATCCAAGTCAGTATAAGATGACATAATTCTGTGGTCCGGGTCTTTAAAAGGGGATGTATACTAATCCTCACTTTGGGAAACAATGAATAAGTCAAAAAGAAACAATGAGTTGGAATAAGAAAGTAGATGTACAGATTGCTGTATTGACAAATTTTGATTCCATAATTCCTGTGATTAAACTGATTTCCCTTTTCTTTTTTTTTCTTAATTTTTTCCCCCAGATTTCCCTTTTCAATAGTCATTGAAGAGCATAGCAAGTACTGACCCGAATAAATCCTAATGATAAGTGGAGGCGCCATGGTGAATGGCTCTCATGCAGCATTAGAGGCAACAGATTATTCACTTCTGCCAAGTTGGTTTACTCAGCCATTCCACATATATGCTATCCCTCAACGTTATGAAGAATTTGCCTGCTCTGCCAACTGAAATACTCTCTTCTTCAGAGCCAAATTCAAATCTCACCTCTTCCATGAATAGTAGAAAGGAATCTCCCCTCCCTCAATGAGTGAATATAAAATTAAATTTCATAAGAATAGGAGTGAAGTCCTGTAGGTGAGTAAGAAGGTATCTAAGTGCATACAGAATGGAGCTGTGGTTAGACAACATTTCATGTGAAACAGAGCAAGCAGTTTTAGTGGACCACAAGCTCCACGTGTAAGCAGAAGTTAGACATGGTGGTCCAAAAAAAAGTTAAAGTTGTCTCAGGCTTCATTAATAAAAGTAGTGGGGGCAGCTAGGTGGCACAGTGGATAGAGCACCAGCCCTGGATTCAGGAGGACCTGAGTTCAAATCCAGCCTCAGACACTTAACACTGTGTGTAGCTGTGTGGCCCTGGGCAAATCACTTAACCCCAATTGCCTCACAAAAAATAAATAAATAAATGAATGAATGAATGAATGAATGAATGAATGAATGAATGAATGAATAAATAAATAAATAAATAAAAATTAAATAAAAAGAAATAGTTCCTCACTTTGGCCCACCAGCCCACATTAATTCCGACAAAGGCACACATTTTACTGATTCTGTTTTATCCCAAATTTACTTTCTTGGGAGTTACTCCAAAATTCCATACACCCTACCACCCACAAAGCTCAGGCCAGGTGGAACATATGAATAAAGAGCTTAAGAGCATGATTGGCAAATTGTGCACTGAAACTCATTTGAAGTGACCTGATATTCTACCCTTGGCATTGTTCTATCTGTGCAGCAGGCCAAGAGGAGAACTACATATATTACCTTATGAGATGTTTTTTGGCCATCCTCCTATCCAAGCAAAACCTTTTCCCCCAGTATATACATCATTGGTGGGGGGAGATACCTCTGTTGCTTCCTATATACAGGAATTACAAGCTAGACTACGTGAACTTCACAAGGCAGGAGCAGCAGTACAGGCTGGCCCCTTGGGCTTCTCCTTACATGATTTGAAACCAGGAGACAGTGTATACATCAAAAATTTTCAGGAGACTAGTGGGACCCAGCCAGCTTGGGAAGGTCCTTTCCAAGTATTGCTAACAATTCCAACTGCCATCAAAATTGGAGAGAAGGATTAATGGATACATTGCTCCCATGTAAAACCAGTACCAGCACATGTAGACCATTGAATTTCATTGTCTCTTATTCTTCCATACATATTTTGTTCTATTCATCTATCTCTCCAATTTTGAAACAATGCAAGATGGTTTCGATTTCATAATACAATGTTAACTCTGGGAGTATTGTGCTCCCATATTCTAAATTGTTTGTTTTTTCCAACTGATTATTTGATCAAATTCTATAAAGCATTTCCCTAGCAAATTGGTTGCCATAGAAAGTGTAAATTAATTCTAGAAGTATTATTTTTGATAAGCATATAAAAAAGAGGGGAACATTTGCAAAAGTTTTTTTCATATTCATGTAATCACATTTATTATTGCCATAAATAAGGACATATTTTGCAAAATAATAATATGCTATTAGGGGATTTTAGATATTGAAATAAAAACATGTTCTAGACTAAAAAATTTTAATTAAAAAAGTCAGTTCAAATGTTACATAAGGGTTTCTTTTTTATGCTATTACAAATACATTTCGAACTCAATAGTATGGACTTATTTTTGGAGAGATTCTTATTCTTTTAAGATTGTGTTTTAACTTGTATTAAAATATGTTCTGATTTTTTCACAAAAGGAATTGTATACTTAGTAAAAAAAAGTTACTACTTGGAATTATTGCATAATTTTATACTATATTTTGTAAAGGGCTAAAATTCTAGCTAGTCTGTCTAAAATATCTAATAAGTGGTTGCCAATAAATTAGAAGCTTTAGCAAGAGTTTAGACTTTGAAGCATTTATTAAGGAGAATAAGAATTTGGTGAAGAGAGAGAGAAAGAGGTCTAGATTCATCTATCTATTAAAGGGAGAGTGCATTTTAGCTCCACTCTCCACGAGAGTCCAGACAAAAGAGAGAGAGTCACACCTCCTCCATCCCACAAGCCTCCTGTGAAACTGGCAACATCCCATCCACATGCACACACATCTCCAAGCTAATTGGCTGGTAGCTTTGATAGACAGCACCCACGAGCAAACATCACTTCCTGATGCCAAGGACCTGACCACATGGCTTGCCCTCAGATGCCTTCTCCTCATGGGGGAGCTTTCCTACAGTAGCTTTCCAGCAGGTGGCGTTATTATCCTCAACTTTTAAATCCATATGAGACTTGGATTATGGGAATTTGTCATTTAAAACATTAATTGCCTTCATTCTGAGTTATCAGATGCCAGTTGGCCAGGATGTCATCCAATCACAAGAGGAATACATAAAAGAGCAGAGATTGAACTGTCACATGAGGGGAGACATGCATGAAGTCCAGGTACTGCACTGCTTTGGGAAAGGCTGAAAAACAGCTATTGGCAAACATTGAGGTTAGATTTTCTTGGTTTAATTTTCCTCCACATGGCACCAGGTGGCCGGGCTATGCCATCTCATTTGACACCTGACTTCAACTCCCCCTCCTATATGCCTGATGTCATGGACATCTCGATACTATGCATCTGATTAAGCCTGACTCAGTTATTTCTCTGTTCTTTTATGGTAAGCCCCATAATTATCTCAGGTGTCATGATAAATACAACATTGGATTTGGCCTTGACATCTGCTACCAATTATATTAGATTCTTTAATTTCTCATAACGGCATGAGGATAATTAGGCAGATGATGTAAAAAGTGATGAAACAAAGATTAAAATTACACTCTAAATTAATATCACAATTGTCTTCTCAATTTATCCTCCACAGGGGGGAGTGTAGTAATATTTTTAGAGAATGTTTCAATTTTTTGTTTTTATTATATATTTCATGTGTAACAACTAAGATTCTGAATTTCCTTAGACATGTTTTTTTGAGAACTCTCATTGTTTGATTTATTGGCAAAGCTATTTAAAGTTGTGTTAAGCTCAATTTTGTAGGAAAATTTCTCAGCTGATTACCAGCATCTGAAACACCTGAAAGACTTCCATTACACAACTACACCCAGAGGGCATCCCAAGAATCATCTGAGAAAAGACTTCCAAAGACTTAAATGGATTGTTTCCTGTTTTCCTTTTTCACATTGTATACACTGTTTATAATGTCCACTTACTAAAAGGGAGTGCCCCCTTTAGTTTTTCTGTTTGTAATGTCCACCTGCTAAAAGAGGAGTGCCCCCTTTTAGCCTTTGTTAATGTGTCACTCAATTTCTTTTTCTCTCTTTTCATCCCCTTTACTTTGTTAGACATAAGTATCTATAATGTTATTGCTTCATGTGAGGAAACAATGTTTCCTCACATGAAGCACAGGGGGGAGTGTGAGAATTGGAAAGACACCCCCTGCTGGGAGGGACATTGTGAGCTCTGGTCTGAAAAGAAAACATGTGACTTTGGCATCCGGAAGTTGTGTCTGCTGCCTGTGGGTCCTGTCAATCAGTGTTACCAGCCAATTACCTTGGAGCTGTGTGTGTAGATGGCCCTGTTTCCTGTTTCACAGAGGGCTTCTGGGATAAGTTGCAGAGAAGTGAGGTCTTTTGGTTTCTGGACTTTGGCTTGGTGGCAGGGGAGGCAGAATAGGGAGAGCAGTCAGATCTCATTCTTTATCCAAGTGTTTCTCTTTACTAACCCCTAATATACTTTAATAAATACTTAATGCCCAAAGATTGGTACTAGAATTTTAGACCTTACAGTTCTGAGAAGTAAAAAGGAAGGACAGCATCCCAGGAATATGCATTTGCTTGGAGAAATGCACAGAGGCAAGAGATGCAACATGAAGCTCAAGGAACAACTGGCACATTGTGAAGTTTATGGTTTCCTAGTTTCCTTACCATAAAATGTGGATGTTAGACTAGCTGACCTCTGAAAGAAAGGGAATAAGCATTTATGTAGTGCCTACTGTGTGCCAGCTGCTCTTACAAATGTTATTTGATTAGACCCTCATGACAAGCTTGCAAAGTATGTTCTGTTATCATACCCATCTTTCAATTGAGGAAACTGAGGTTAAGTAGCTTGCTCCAGTGTCATACAGCTAGTATCTGAGGCTGGGTTTGAACTCCGGTCTTCTTAACTCCAAGCCCAGCACTCTTATCCCTGAGCTGCTAGCTCCAATTCTGATTCCCATGATCCTGGAGATAATAGGGAACCACTCAGGGTTTAGGGACAGGGAAATATGATCAGGCCTGTATGTTAGGAAGATTGGTAGCTATGTGGAAGATGATTAGAGAGATGATAAGGGATTAATTGATTTAAGAAGTATTTATGGGGTAGCTAGGTGGCACAGTGGATAGAGCACCAGCCCTGGAGTCAGGAGTATCTGAGTTCAAATCTGGCCTCAGACACTTAACACTTACTAGCTGTATGACCCTGGGCAAGTCACTTAACCCCAACTGCCTCACTAAAAAAAAATATATATATATTTATGAAGCACCTACTATATGCCTGTAACTGCAGTAGGTGCTTAAGATACAAAGGTAGAAGGAAACATGTTCTTGTTCAAGTTTAATACTTTATTACCATTCCATCACTCTCCTGGTTCTCTTCCTCCTTCTCCAGTTTTCCAGCTACACATTCTTGCCTGACAACCTCTACCCTGAGGCCGACTCAAAGACTGGTGAGTCCCTGCCTGGAACCTCTGCTTTCTGAGAAGGACCAGCCTCCCTGCTCACTCTACTATCAGCCTGCCCTACTTCCATACCCTAGGGATGATAACTTACCTTCTTAACTCATTCTTCAATAATCAGGATATTTCCACCCTACCATACCCCACTTCCCACTGCACTGACTGAACCCACTGGCTATCATTGTACAAACCGTGTTTTCTATGCCCTACTACCCAACACCCCACATCCCACTCCAAAGCTGCCCCAACCCACGCTGTGCCCTCTGGAAAGCCTGCTCTGTAGGGAACAAGCTTGCTTTCACCCAAAATCTCTTCCTTTCCACTCCATCTTCTTGCACTAATTGACACCTGGCTCCCTCCTGATACAATTTCTCTGGCCACTCTTCCTAGCACTGGTTGCGCATTGACTCATATGCCTGACTCACAGCTTGTGGTGGGGGAATAGAGTTACTCCTTGCCTTGGGGGGGGGTACTTCCAGACTTTCCCTCTACCATCACTCAGTAACCACTCCTTTGGGTTTCATTCAATCCATATTTATTAGCTGCTCAGGATTCTGGTAGCTGTATCTATCTGCTTCTCCTCCCTTAATGAGTTCAGTCTTTTCGTCTTTTCCAACTCCTGTCCTCTCACTAGGGGACTTTATTATACGTATTTATACTACCCCCAAGACCCTACCTACCCAGTTCTTCAAGTTACTCTCTTCCCATGATCTCCTCCTCTACCCCACCATAGCTATACACAGAGATGGTCAGTCTTTCTTCCCCAGGAAGTGTTCCACTTTTACATTCATGGTCTCCCCAAATTTCTTTATCTGTTCATAAATGTGTTGCCATTCCACTTTTCTTTCTGCCTTATAACACCTCACCTTGTTCTTCATTCTGTGAGCTCCAATATCTCTATGCCTCACCTCTTCCCCAGGTCATCCCTACATTGCTGGGGGACACTATCCTTTCTTCCCCATCCTGACCCCATTGGTGAACTAATTCAACTCTGTGCTGTCCCACTGTCTTCTTTTGAGTCCCTTTGACCCCTTATCCTACTGATCTTGTCCTGCTAGGCGTAAGCCTTCATTACTGCCCCCACGTCCTGCCTTTGTTCTTATTCAAGCATTGCTGAATAAAGCTGGAGAGAAAAAAAAGATCAAGAAACTCTGGGTCTTCATTTCAGCAAGGCAATACTTTTCTACTTTTCTATCTCCCTGTTGGATTCATCACCCCATTCACCATAATGGCTTTTTAAAAACTTTTTATCCTTCCTCCCCCAAACCTCTCAGTTGAGAGCCTTGCTTCTGATTTTCCTGGAAAATTGAAGCCATTTGCTGAGCTCCCTCTTGTCATATAACTCAGACATATCCCCCGCCCCATCATTTCTCCCTTCACTCATCTCACATGAAGGTAGCCCTTCTCCTTGCCAGAGTAAATACCTTGGTATGCACAAGTCATCCCAACTCCTTCAGCAGACTGCCCCCTTTATCATCCCCCGTCTTCAACCTCTCCCTTTCTACTGGCTACTTCCCCACTACTTACAAACATGCCTACGTCTCCCTCATCCTCAAAAATCCCTCATTTGATCCTTTTATCCTGGCTATTGCCCCACATCTCACCTCCCTTTTATAGCTGTTTCCTGAGAAAAGTCTACAATTAAGTGACTCCACTCCTTATCTCTCACTTTCAATATTCTGTTAATCTATTTTCCAATCTCATCATTCAACTGAATTTACTCTCTCCAGATTTATCTATGATCTCAATTGCCAACTTCTGAACTAGATGATCCCTTGGTTAGGATTGTTGCAGGTGAAATTCTTGTTCGGGTATGTGCTGGAGATGGGAGAATGAGTCCAAACTTTGTGTCAGATACTGAGGAAGGGGAATGATGGAACATAAGTGAATAAGATATGGTACTTATTACCCAAGACCCTAGACTCCAGTAGGGGAAACACAAGTACAACAGAAACCATAATCCAAGATTCAGAGCTAGAGGGACCCCTCGAGGGTGAGATTGGAATTCTCCCACTCCTACCTCCACTACCATCGTACAGATGAGGAAAATGATGCCCAGAGACATCAAATGATTTGCTAAAGGTCACACAGTTGGTAAATAACAGAGCCAGGATTTTTTTTTGCGGGGCAATGGGGGTTAAGTGACTTGCCGAGGGTCACACAGCTAGTAAGTGTCCAGTGTCTGAGGCCGGATTTGAACTCAGGTCCTCCAGAATTCAGGGCCGGTGCTTTATCCACTGTGCTCCTAGCTGCCCCCTAGAGCCAGGATTTTAAAACAGGTTGTCTGATCCAAATTGAGGGCATTTTCCACTGCTACATGCCTGAAGATGAGTAGATGCAGTATTATGAAAATTCACAGGAAGGAGAGATTACTTCCTACTGGTATGATCAAAGAACATAGAAGAGAAAGTTTTTGACCAAGGGCTTGAAGGAAGACTAGGAATTGGACATATGAAGAAAGGATCACAGATTTCAGGAAAACAAAGGCATGGAAGAAAGTATATGTATGGTATGATTGGAAAAGAGTCAAATATTTGAGAAAAACATGGCCTCTGTCTTCTAGGAGTTTAATCTAATTAAGAAGACAAGACAAATGCAAATGAAGCAAAAAGGAAACCATATCACATGGTATTAAGAGTATTAATTTTGTGGCACAGCCAAAATATGTTTTGGAAGGTTAGTGGAGACTGGAATAGTTAATGGCAAGAACCATTTTTCATACTTATCTCTCCCCACAGCCTATGTACAGTGTACACATAAGAGTTAATCAACAAATACTTGTTTGTTGCTTGATCAATAGGTTAAAAATCCAATCAAAGAAGCCAAACACCAAATTATTCTTTTTACCTGGGCTAAAGACTACGTGCAGAATAAAACTGAATGGACAAAAATCCAACAGAAATGAGAAGTTTTATTTCATAAAGGTAAATCAAAGGTAAATCTTGAATTTAATTTTTTTTCCAGTTTATCAATTAATCCCATTTACTGGGCAGACTAAGCCTCTGGCAAAGTCTTGATCCAGCTATAGTTAGTCATGATGGCTAAAGAAGGCTGGCAAGAATAATCAGATCAAGAGACAGCAGCTTCTCCAACTAACTGTGGCTCTTCGGGAAAGATTCTCCATGGTCCATGTATGACAAGCCAGGGTCACTCCCCTGCCCAGCCCAGAGGAAGGTAAAGCTGTAGTATCTGGATCATGGCAGCGTCAGACATCAGGCCTCCCTGAACCTTTATCCTAGTGTGCTCACTTCTCTCCCAGGGCATCCAATAATCCTATAGGACACTCTTTGCAATGGCACTCAAGGTCCTTACTTTTGCCATATCTGTTACCTTTGAGGAATATTCCGAGTTAGAAAGTGAGGCTCCCATGGCAACAGAGGTATTGCTGTCAAAGAAATGATAAACAGATTATTGCACATTAACTTTGATTGCTTTGATCACTTAAGTATGGTCTTCCATAGATGGCACATGCTACTTGTTCCTAAATCCCCAACACTGAGTCTAGCCCTGGTGACACTGATGCAGATCAGGGTGGCCCAGAAGAACTGGGACTCCAGACTCTTCAATCTTTTATAGTGGCATGTTCCAGGCTTTGCCTAACTCACTTTATAAGACCCAAACTACACTAAAATGTTTTCTGTTGGCCAAAGGTTTTTTTTTGGCAGTGACCTTCTAGTCTAAGTGTTGCGGTCCCAGATCCAGTCTCTTTCCTTTGTTGTTAATGAGATTAGAGCACCGGGTCTGGAGCCTGGAAGATCTGTGTTCCAATCCAGCCTCAGCCACTTAGAAGTTGTGAGACCCTGGGCTTATCCCTTCACTTGTTTGTCTTAGATTCCTCCTCGGTAGAATGATGGAATACGAAGAGCTCGACCTCCCAAGGCTGTTGTGAGGCTCAAAGGGATTATAACAGTAAAGTCCCTAACACAAGTCCTGGCACACAGGAAGTGCCACACAAATGTTAGCCATTTTGATGACAGTGGTAGTGATGATGATCACATCCCCCCAAAAGGAGATTTCTCCCCTTTCCCCACTAAGCTGCCCTTAAAGCTGTCCCCTTGAGCTACTGTCCTCTTCTTAGGGATGCCCCCCTTCCCCGACAGTGGGCACTGCAGCAGGAGCCCACCACCCCAGCCCAGGCCCCCACACAGCCAATCACTACTTCCCCCAGGCAGCCCTCAAGGGAGCCCCTCCTCTCCACGAGGCTCCACCCCCTCCCAGGCTCCGCCCCTACCGGAATTTCATGGCGGAGTCCTTCGGGGAGCGTGCAGAGCAGTGGAACTCTGTGGCGCCTGAGCCCTCGAGGATCCTCTGCAGGTTTCTCTCGGTTATACCGCCCCCTGGAGGAGAGAGCCCAACGTTACCCCACGCTGGCTTAACCGAGCCCAGTCCACCGGACTGCCAAGAGCAGCAGTCCTCCCTTCTTCACCCCCAAGTCACTGACTGGGTTGTGGGGCGGGCACTGCCATCCACCCATCACGAGCACCACCCGCCCCCCGCCCCCCACCCAGTGCCCTGCACAGTCACCCACGGGGCTGGTCCAGAAAACAGACTTCTCTTCCTAATTCCCCTCATGGATCTACAAATTTGTCCACAGAGGAAAAATGGGGCAGGCAAAGGACACTAGAGATGACATCTGGAAACCTGGGTTTTAACACTTTACTCGCTATATAGCTATGGTAAAGCCAACCTTCGGGGCCTCAGTGTCCTCATCTGTAAATTGGGGTAATAATCTTTACACTACCCACTACAAAGTGCATTGTAAACCCCACAAACACAATCCTTTCCCTTAGTTTTTCCTCATTTCCACTTGTCTTGGAGTTTTGACCTATTATTGCTCATCTTCTAAGTTGACTCTGGGAAAAAATATATTCACATAAATTTCACTTGTATGAGACTATATGGATCAAAACTCTAAAAGAACACATTGGCCCAATATTCTTAAAACACACAAAATGCAGTATAAGATGGGGAGCCTGATGTAATTTCTGAGATCACTAAACACCTACAGATATTGTTACAATTCAGTAACAATGAATGGATTTCCAACAGCCTTGGGAAGCCCTGCTGGCCTCCACAAGGGCAACATGTCCAAAACAGATCTTACAGGTCCCTCAAACCAACTCTCACTCCTGATTCCTCTTTTCTGTCCCTGCTACCACCATTCTCCAAGGCATCTAGGCTCTGAACCTCAGAATCATCTCTGACACTCCCTGGAACCCTACCTTCCAAACCCATTACCAGGCTCTCTCCCTTCCTTTACACTAACTGCCGGCAGTTCCCAGTCCAGGGTACAAACTTAAATGCCAGATGGCTGGAAGGGCCTTTACAGATCATCTGGCAACACTGTATTTTACAGCTAAGTAAACTAAGGCCTAGAGAGATGGGGTGACTTGCTCAAGTCACCAAGCTAAAAGGGTAAAGACTCCATGACAGTAAGGACAGGGAACATTCACAGACAATAAGTGTATGGCTGGAGAATAGAACATACTCTTTAATCAGAAATTCTGGTTAATACTATTACCATGTGAACTATATACTGTCAATGAAAAAAAATTAGAACACACTAAACCTAGATGAATATGAAATAAGACTGAATCAAGACCCTCTGGGACCTTGCAGTGCCTCAGGGTAATCACTATGAATGTCAACAACCACTTCTGGGTGAATAGAAGTCTCATTACTATAATCACAATACTTTGAGTCAGCAATGTATACTGCTGTCTCTTACAACCAACTCTTTGTTTTGTTTCTTATTGGGTTTTTTTCCAGCTCTTTGTTAAAAGAATAATCAAGATTAGACAGTTACCAGGATCCTTAACTGGGATTTTTATTATGTCATATTAACTTTTTCCTATGGGATTTCATCAATGAAATGATGAAAGCCAGAGGAAATTGATATATATTTCCTTTGTAAACAAGTCTAAATAATGCATATTAAGAATAAAGGAAAGAAGTTATACTTCAGAACTTTTGCTGCCAATAATATTATCTTGAACAGAAAGAAGGCCTCATGAATAAATTAACCCCAAGTTATCTTGAAGCTATAAATTACTTATCTGGTCAATAATGGCTAAGATTAGAGAAAAGCAGAAAGTTTCAGATTTCTCTTTTCAAGAAACTGCTATGCTACTTATAGACTTTCTTCTGGTATATATATTTTCTCAAACTTAAATATTATAAATGATTTTGTTTTACCAATCAGTTTCTAACATATAGATTGCAGTCTAGCTAGCTGCTAAGGCAGTGCCTCAGTGTTGCAGTCCAGATGTGTTAACACCATTGCACCTGATTATTCTTTTCCCACCTTTCTGTAGTATATGGATCCTCATCAGAAATAGTTTCTGGGCACTGTACAGAATGCCCCAGATACTCAGTTAAATGTGATCTCTTCTAAATCTGTACTGAATCTTACAACAAATGAACATACTAAAGTTGGAATTCCAAGTCACTAACTGTTAGTGACAACTGAGACAACTTAATTATTTTCTCCACAAATTAACCAATTTTTTCAACTGCTCTATCATTAATCCTCTTCATTATTAAGAGTTTACTGTTGAACTATGTCTCTAATTTTACTTTACTGACAGTGAAGCCCCTCACAGGTATAAATCCCCACCCCTGTTTCTATGCATTTATTCATACTAAACTAAACTGTTACTATATTATCACTAAGGTTTTTAGCAATTACTACTCTCACTTGATTCAATCAGTCTCAATTAATCTCCAGGTCTTTGAGTTATCTGCTAAATCTCATTATTTCATCACATAGTTTAAGAGGTTGTGTTTTAAAGCTTGTGTAAAATTTTAACTAAGCAAAAGGTAGCTACAGAATGTCTTTCTCTAAATTTGAACAGACTGTCTTCCCTGAAACATTAACCCTTTTTTATGTATAGCCCTCATTGAACAGCATTTTCAAGTTCTTTCTGACCAGGCTCTAGTCCCTTGTCTTGTTCTATTCTAGTTCCTTTTAAAAATTCCTAACTTATAATTAACTTATAGCCACACTCTTCCTTTCCTTTTCCTGCTGACTCAACATTCCTTATCTTGAGTCAAGTACTTCACTTTGACCCTGGGTCCCCTTAACTAATTCCTTCCAAAGTGAATCACCTATTTTGCTGCTAAGTCCCAATTTCCTACATGATTCTCATCATGACCAGAATTTGGTGGCCCTGATCTTCAGGAATTTAGAAAGCACCCCATTTATTTGATGTATCTGCAGTTTACCCAAATATTTCAATCTTCCTTTCAAATACTATTTACTAGATCATTTTTCCATGTCCTTCATTTCCACTTACATACTCACTGACTTGGACCTGACAAAATGTTACTGCTGACCTTGATGATATTATCTCCAAAGGCATAATTCCACATTGTTGTCCATCCTTCTGGCACAAAAATTTCTCCTAAGGGCATTATTTTGCTTCTCCTCAGTAAAAAATCCATCCCCAAAGATAGTAACCATAAGAAAACTTTCATGATTCCAGGAAACCCTTTCACAAAAAGACATACTCTCCCATCCTAGGATTTCTCCAATTCTAAGTCCTCACTAGCTCACCCCCTACCAGATTATTCTCTTCACTCCAAAATACCCGCTCTGTGCAATTCTTAAGTCAGCACAGGTCTGCCAATCTAGAACATTTCCCCTAAAAATCCTACTCTTCCTTTCTGAACAAGGCTTGCTAGATGGCTCTCTTCCGTATCTATCTGCTTCCTTTCTCATCTTATCCTAAATTTCAATGTTACTGCTAGCAAAGGGATAAATAAATAAATACCTGGCATTACCACAATCTTGCCTTTTGCCTGAAAAAAGAAAAAAGGCAAATTTAAATATTCTTCCTTTGCATGTGATAATGAAACAGAGGTTAGAAATATGAGTCAAAGCACATTTAGTTTTTTATCACCGAGTTTGATGTCCGATTTCTGATAAGTCTGCCATATTTCTTTTGAGCCTTTGAGTGAGATAACTGTATTGTCATCTACTGGAAGCTACTTTCTGCCTTAGGAAAGTGCTATACTAGAAGAGCTTTGCAAGACATAAAGGATTAATTTTAACATCATGAAGGCAAAATGTCTTAACAGAACCCAGTTGGCTTAAAAGATTATGGGAGCCAGGAGAATCTAGATCAACAAATAGTGTTTACTACAAAAACGTGGAGCCACAAGACCTAGACTCATGCTCCAGTTGGATAATCTTGGGCCTTGACTCCCTATCTCTGAGCCTCTGTATCTTCATCTGCAAACAAGGACAACAGTATTTTTTCCACCAGGCACAGGAGACAAGTGAGATAAGGAATGGGAAAGCACTTAGCAGCCAAAAAACACTTTTAAATCTATTCTTAATCACCACGAATGAAATCCCCAACATTTCTGTCTCAAATGACCACTAATTTATTGAGGGGATGATGATGGGTGGTTTTCAACAAGGACTTTAGCAGAAAAGTAACAGCATCAAGATAATTCTATAAGACAAATTACTGAACAAGGAAGGTCATAAATGTAAATCCTAAACATCCTCACATATTCTTGCTGGATCATCACATCAATTAACCAGAACTACAGTTTAACATACCCTTTATGTAGTTCTCAGTAATGAAATACCACTTCCTAAAAACGTCTTACATTCTAATAATGGCAGAAGACAAAACTTGGGATTTCCTAAATTTTGTTTAAATCTGCGATGTTCCACCATGTTTTGTTTTGTTTCGTATTGTTTTTTAAATAAAGTCTATTGTGACATAAATAACCACTAAAATGAGAATTTAGAACAAGATGTGATACTCAAAAGTCACTAGGGCTCTTGAGAAGCAGGTAGGTTAACAGTGACAATGTAAATGAAAGTTATCTCTAGCAAGCTGTACTATATAGATGTTAAACTCAACCTCTATCTGCCTCAGTTTCCTCATCTGTAAAATGGGAATAATAGTACCTACCTGTCATGGTTGTTGTATGAATCAAATGAGACAATATTTGTAAAGCACTTTGTAAACCTTAAAGTGCTATGTAAATGCCAGCTATCATTATTATATGCAGAGTAAAATAAAGACAAAGTTGAAAGTAAACAAAGTCAATTCTTGATTATCCACATGAAAATGAGTTTTTAAATCATGGACCAGTTTTCTCATAACAGCTGGGTGGTGCAGTAGACAGTTAGAAGACCTGAGTTTAAATCCTGCCTTAGACACTTAATGACCATGTGATTATAAGCAAGTCTCTTAATCTCTTAGCCTCATCTATGTCACAAGGTTGTTGTGGAGAGTTCAAATGAGATAACACATATAAATGTTAACTACGTTCTCTCATCGGCCAGTGCCTTTTCAATTGCTATGCTGCTTTGTGAACATATAATGCAATCAGGACTTTTTTTTTCTATTAAGTGATATTGAACCACAAGGAAAAAAAATCTAGTTGGGGAGCTAACTTAATCGACTTGGTAGAAAGGTCCCCTTGACCCCCTTACAGTTTAACCCCAATTGCCTCACCAAAAACAAACAACAACAACAACAAAAACTAAGGGGAGAAGCAAATATAGTTGTTGAGCCCCATGTATTTTTTGGAAGGGCTGAGTTATTTAGAAAGTAAGACATGCCATTAGATAGTCAATATTTCAAGCCCCTCAAGTTGTTGGGTTTTGGGGGGGTTTTTTTTGCAGGGCAATGAGGGTTAAGTGACTTGCCCAGGGTCACACAGCTAGTAAGTATCAAGTGTCTGAGGCCAGATTTGAACTCAGGTCCTCCTGAATCCAGGGCCAGTGTTCTATCCACTGTGCCACCTAGCTGCCCCCCCCCCAAGTTGTTTTTTAAGGGTAATCCTACAACATACACTATAACATAGTAGTGAAATTTCTGGGAGTTCCTATGGCTGAAAAATTAACCACTCAATGCATAGCAGTGCTGCCCCTCTCTAACATGTAGTTGTTATACTTAAGCCTTTCCAGCTTTTGAGAATGGGGGTGGGGGGAGGGTGCCATGAGGAGGCATGGATGGATGGCAGCATGGCTTTGGTGGAGGCAAAAGACTCTACGGAGTGAAAATAAACACCAAACAACAAAGATGCAAAAACAAATATTGGGGGGGGGCACGGGGAAGGGGAGACACAGACATTTCTGAACAGTCTACCCCTAAAATTTTCCAATACTAATAAACCTAGCCTATTGTGAGAATGCTTACCAAAAGCTAGCATCTGCTAAAAAAATCAACTTCCCTCAAATCAAAATAAAGGAAAGCTGAATGTTCCTACATGTAGTAATGCTATAGGATCTATATCTTTCAATTATTTTAGAGCTTCCAAAGGTATCATATTCTTCTTTGTGGCTTACAGGGAGCACTTTATTGCAGAAGTGGATACAATTTTCTTTTCCTGAATTTTCCCATTATGTTTTTACCTTCAATGTAAGATTATTTCGGAATTTGTAGAAAAGATAACTTGAACGAATGCTGCTTTGAGCTTTGAGTCAATAATCATTGACTATTTAGAAAAGCAGGAACAATGCATGGCCTGGGAGGCAATGCAATAGGTTTTACATCTCTCACTTTTTTTTTTGGTGGGGTGGGAAAGGGAAGCAGTGGCAAGAACAATGGAGCCACTATCATCACTTCTGCAAGAAAGAAACTTTTGGAGCACGTTCTCTAAGCAGCATAGATTCAGTCCAATTTCCCACACGAGCTTTAGAGATACTAAACGATTCACAAAAGGAAAAACCAAGTAGATAAAAGAATGCTTTTTGTCCAGACTATGACATACAGTTCAATGCAGAGCCCAAAGAGTCTATCAGTTCTGATCCATTATAAAGAGAACTCCTATATCGCCCCCTGCCCAACCTATCCCTCCTCCAAATTTCCCTATTTACATTGAGGACAATTTCATTCTTCCAATAATCCAGGTTCATTCACAACTTCCCTCCTAACTCTTCCTTCTTTCTCACCCCAACCTTCACACCTCATGTCTAATCAGATGCTATCAATTCTACTGTTTCACACACATCTCCCCTAGTTCAGGCTATCATTATTTCTGACTTAGACTATTACAGGAGCTTACTTGTTTTTGTTTTCAGGCTTTCTCCTCTCCAACCTACATTCCAAAGACTTGCCAACTGATATTCCTAAAACAGATTTAACCATGTTATTCCCCCACACAAAAATCCGCAGTGGTTCCCTACTGTCTCTGATAGAATACAAAAATCCCTGGCCTAGTGCTTAAAGCCCTAGACAACCTGACCCCCACCTATTTTTCTAGGTACTATTCCCTCTCAGCTACTCTCTGTTCTGATCAAACTGGCCTCCTGGCTATTACCTGTACCCACAATTCCCCTCTGCCCCACATGCCTTTGCATAGGTGAGGTCCCCTTCTCATTTTGTTTCTCAAACTGCTGAGCGTCCTCCTCAGCTGCTCTCTCCTCCCCAAGCCTTTCCTGATCCTTAGTTAACAGTACTTTCTCCCTCTAGAAACTCTTCGATATTCCTTGTATCTACTTTGTATTGACTCCTCCCAGGAGAAGAGGGGAGCGGCTATTTCATTCTCATCATTGGATCCCCAGCACAAGGACAATGACTTGCACATGAGAGGCACTTAATCAATGTGTGGAGTGATGCCCATAGATTTTAGACTGACACTGAAGATGAACAATGAGTTTGACTTAAAACAGAATAGGCAAAAATCAGGGGATCAGGCTGCCTTTGGGAAACTAGACAGTGCTTTCAATAACCCTAAGTTTCTCTCTGAAATGAAAACTCATTTTTAACTTTTATATCATGTAGTGATGCTACATGGTAGTGAAACATCACAATTTCTAAATAATGAAAAGTTCAGGTCACTCAAAGGACTATAGACAGAGATAGATGTCATTAGGCTATAGCACATTACCAGAGCTGATATATACAGGAAGTGGCATAAAAAGATGTTCTCCAAGAGATCTATAGCTGGAAACGGAGGGGAGGCTGATAATACATCAAAGACAAGAGAGAGCAAATTGACAGTGTATGTGTTTCAGTGAACCCCAAGGGCGAACTGATGGAAGGGCACTCCACTCTTGGGTGGACTCCCTTTAAAGAGCCTAGTACAGAGCTACAGAGAATGAGAAAGTAGAGTTGGGCTGTAACTGGTGATATAACAAACCCACAGATGTACTAAATAAATATAAATAAATGCTTAAAACAAGGTGAAATTAAGGCTGGCATATCTTGCTTACTAAAGTAAAAAAAAAAGCACCTATTACATTTTAGAAAGAATTCTATTTAAAATGGGTTTAAATAAAAATGTTTAGTTGTTTATAAAGGGTCAATCATAGTTTTTGAGATGAGGAAAGAGGAAACACTGTTCAGAACAGTTCATTCTACCATTACTCTGGATGATTGAGTTAAGCCCCCAGAAGCTAAGAATCACTGCTGGAAGAAGCCTCTAAGGCTCTCTGGTCCAGCCAGTTGCCTGAATAGGAATCTCTCCTACAATACCCTAAACCAGAGAGCACCCACGGCCCGGGTTCGACAACTTCTATGAAAAAATAGCAAACGAAGGCAGTCTATCTAATTGCTATAAAGTTTTTCATTTTATTGGCCTCATGCTGACTCTCTGTAGCTATCACCCATGGCTCCTCGCTCTGCCATCCTGGGCAAAAGAGAGCAAGTCTAGGCTCTCACATTACATGATAAACACTTGAAGATGTGATGCCCATGCTAAACAACCCCCGCTCCTTCAGCTGTTCCTGTTACGGCATGATCTCGAGGCCTTTCACCATCCAGCTGTCCTCCTCTAAACACTAGCTAGACAATTAAAGCATACTCAAAATGTGGCACCTGAAATCAAACACAATTCTCCACATGTGGTCTGACCAGGATAAATATAAGAGATCTGTGGCCTCTTATGTCTTTACTCCATAGTGTGATACTGTACCTCTCAACAGAGCCTGTCTCACTTAACCTACCTCTCTCCAGTCAGCAAAACTCTGCAGGCAGACAACAAACACTTATTAAGCATTTCTTCTGTGTCAGGCTCTTTTGTAATGTATTTCCTGAACTACTCACTCATTTCTTCTGTCTAGGTGCTCTATAGTAGACTACAATGAAAATATCACTTTTATTCCCATTTCCATTTATCTCCACCATCCATGTTCCCTTCTAGCTCCTGGATTACATGAGTATATCTACATAATATACAATGTGACACTGCCTCCTCTTCTACCTATCCTGGTGTTTTGTTTTGTTTTTTTAATCAGGTATGTCCAGGGGCACCCAGGTGGAGCAGTGGATAAAGCACCGGCCCTGGATTCAGGAGGACCTGAGTTCAAATCTGGTCTCAGATACTTGACACTTACTAGCTGTGTGACCCTGGGCAAATCACTTAACCCCAACTGCCTCACAAACAAAAAACAACAACAAAAAGCCCCCCGAAAATCAGTTCTGCCCTTCCAAAGTCATGTTCCAGTCATGGATTTAATCTATCAAATTTCAGAATAGCTAAGAAGTCAAATTTACCTACTTGCATTATAATAAATCTTGTAATTCATGTGTATCTGAGGCCATGGATGTTGCTTCTGGCTCCTTTCTAGGACATTATCCCATATTTCTACACATCATAACCAGAATATGCACACATGTATACATGCATATCTACACACACACATGCACACATACATGCATGCATACGCAGGAATAACAAGACTTCTCTCACAGAACTATGGTGAGGCTCAAATGAGATAATGTTGTACTATGTAAGGCAATGATTATAATTACTCTGATAATACTGATAGTTCTGAAGAACAACCGGCTTGTAAGCAAAGCGGTTTATTTCAAATTGGCACAATCAAATTAAAGTCTCATGTAGTCTCCAAATGTTGAAAATTCTTTTCAGCTATAGAAAAGGGAAAACTAAGCTATTTTTTTACCTATTTGCCTTAGGTCAAAGGAACACTAAATCAAGGTATTACATTGGTCTAGTTTTAGAAAGGCACATAAACTTTAAATTACTTGTCTGGTTCTTCTGATGATGGTAGTTTGAGAAGGATATGAGAGAAAATGCTGTATTTCCTCCTCAAAACTGGAGGGTAAAGGGTTTGAAGTAGAAAAGATAATGGGATGTTAAAAATATAATACTGGTCTTAGAATGCAGTTGGGTGGGGTAATGGTGTTGCAGAATTTACCTTCTACATGACATTTTTCTTAGGTTAACATTGAAATCAGTTTGGATTTCCTAAGTAGACAAAGAATAACAGGAAGGAGATAACCTAGAATTATACTGGATGGCAGAGAGAACGTAAATGTGCTGTGGATAATCATGTGAATAAATGTGACTCCTTAGTCATATAAAGGAAATAATATCAACCTCCCTACTTGCCCTTTTCCACCTTGTAACAATAATAATAAATAACAATAGCATGTAAAACAATGATACAGGGTTTTTGATGAGTTTAAACAAAGTAACCAAAAGTGTGCTATATATACATATTTTTAAAAGGGTTGCATACCTGTTCCATGAGTTGTTTTATCAAAGGCAGCCCTTCTAATGCTGAGCTGTCACAACCACTGGTCAACACACGTTCAAATCCCAAGGTCGAAAGGGTTTCTAGAGCCACCACTGGATCTTGAACCATGTCAAAAGCTAAAAATACACAAAACAATTTGTATTTTGATTAAAGATTCTTCAGCACTTGAGAAATCCTGGGAGACGATATCCCGATCACAGAGTTGAATAAAACTCATTATTTCTGAAAGGAACATCATACCATTTAAACTAATATCCTGTACAAAAAGTTCATAGCAGAATGACAGAACAGAACATTTTAATACCATTTCTAGCTTTAGATTTCACTCTACTCTCTAAGATTTCCTCCCTCTACCTACAGCACAGGTATGAAAGAAGTCAAAGACAACAGAAGCCTATTGGAAGAAAAAGCCCTTTGCCCTGGTCCTCAGTACAAGTGCTACCATTGCTTCCTTAAGCCAAGGAACTATAGAAGCATGCTTGGAGAGACAGGGATCCTCAGTACACAGTTGAGAGACCTCCACCAATACAATTTAATGGGAAGTAGACTAAGCCAGTCACTAGGCCCTTTTTTCCTAGTGGTGTCCCCCTACTTAGCTTTGGCTACATCATCCTAATACTAAAATGAAAACCTAATTTGTAGAGCCCTAGAGAGGATCTCTCCAGAGATATAAAATTTTTAGAAACTTAAAAGCCATGGGGAAAAGCTCGATCCCCACTTCATATTTTCCTTGGAGAGGCCATAAATTAGGTAGAAAATGAAATACCCCCGCCCCGAATTACCCCCCCCACACACACACACATCCTTGGTAATTCTAAAGCCCTTGTATTTTAGGAACAAAAATAATGAATCCAATATACTTCCTATAAAATTTTCATGCTTAGTATGTTAAATTTTAAAATACAGTTTATTTATACAATAAACAATGGAAGTGTGGACCCACTGTATCGTAGAACAGGAGTTAGTGGAATATAGTGTATATATATTTAGAAATGATGGTGATATAAAAACATACAAAAAAAGTCAAGAATTTTTTTAAAGGAATAAATGGATATCAATACTGACATATACAACACTAAGTTTTTTGAGGCCTCATCTATATAACAGAAATATACTCACCAATATATAAATTAAAAGTCAATAAGAGGAAGTTCTTAAGAAGGTTCAAGATCCTTCTTTCTAAAAAAACAGGAGAAGGGGCAGCTAGGTGGCGCAATGGATAAAGCATCAGCCCTGGATTCAGGAGGACCTGAGTTCAAATCTAGCCTCAGACACTTGACACTTACTAGCTGTGTGACCCTGGGCAAGTCACTTAACCCTAACTGCCTCACCAAAAAAATAAAATAAAAAACAGCAGTGCTCTCTGGTGACATAAATAATCAGTGTCTTACATTTGAAAGTTGTGCTTCCCTGTTTGTGCTGAGAATTACATTGTCCCAAAAGTCTTAGTGTGAAAACCTTTTGAAACCTCATATACAAGAATAATATTAATTGAAAGAGATACTCCTACACTCAAATATTATTGCACAGTTATAGAACTGGTCAAATAAAGGCAAAGCATGAATAAGAAACATTTTCCACATAGTACTAAAAAGAAAAAAAAATCTAATAATCCCAAACTTTTTAGTTTTTCAGGAAAAAAAATCTCCTACTTTTCTGGCACTTGACTAATTCATTCTTTGAATAAGTCCATATAAGAATATGAATGGAACTATTAAAACTCATTAAAAATTCCAACTTTTCCTTTTTTTAAATGAGATTTCACATTTTAAATTATGCCCAAGATGATAATTTCTTAAGTACTTACACATTTCAATGTTGACAAAGTAACAAAAGACTTTAGACCTAAGGGTGTTAAAAATTGCACATATACATTATATAATATATATCATATAATAAATATATAGTTTACATACATGTTATATATTTATAATGTATATATGTATGTGTACATTCCATTTTCTCTTCCCTTCAAGTTCCACACAATAAAACATCTTTTTCCCTTCAAAATTTCTCAACATCTTATATAGCTAAATCTGTGATGTTCATCAGTTTATAGAAACCAACTGCTAACAATGCAATATTTTGTAGTTTTATTTTTGGTCCTGGTTCTCACAAGATATAGAAATATGTCCCATAATACTGCATTGGGAGAAGAAACTAGTCTATTTCAATAAAACTTCCAAAAACTTGACTCACCTCGGTGGAAAGTGACTGGCAGGGGACGGCAAATAGCTGTAAAAAGAAAGTTATATGATAAATACATTTAAGCAAATATTACTGTTTATTACTCATAAAAAAAATCTATATTATATAGGTTTCAACTTCACATTTCCAAAATCTCTCTTAGCTCCTTCTATGAGGCAGCTAAATGGTAAACTGAAAATCAAAGGAGAGTCAAAATTTTTACTAAACTATAAGCTCGCCAGGGGCAGAGACCTTGCACTGTTTTTCATTCTATTCCCCAAAGTACAACACTTTACATATCTGTGTGCTCAATGAATACATGAATGAGGGAATGATAAAATGAAATACAAAAAGACCCAGTCCCATTCCTTAATAAAGTTTTCAGACAAATAACTGTTATATAAAGTCCTGGAAACTCTTCAAGCTCAGTACTTCCCCTCTTTTATCCAAATTATTTTCCACAAGTAATACTGTACTTTGGTCTGGAAATATGGGGGTCCTTTCTGACCTACCTCATATTTTACCCACAACTCCCATATACACACTGTTACATAGTTTAAAATATGTTTCAATAGAACAGGAGGAAAATGCCATTGAAGAACCTCCTTCAGACTCCGCATGTACTCTAGTTGTGGCCACAGTATCAAAGAAATAGTGAACTCAAATTTAAAACAATTTACAATGTTGCCTCTAGCTCCTCCCTTTCCCATCCTCATAAGCATTCTTTAATGTTTTCTTGCCACAATTCTTCTGATAATTCAATTTTAATTCAAGGAGGGCATTTAGGTACTGGAAGAGAAATGGAAACAAGCTAGGGTCCCTACTGGAATGGTGCTATTCTGAATAAAGGCTATCATACATTCAGGTTTTTTCCTGCCAAAAAAAGAAAAGAAAAAAATGCTGGCAGTTTCTAAACAATGTGATAATTAACTTATTCTTAGAAATGACTTCTAGCTGAAATCGACACATATACTAAGGAAAATATGTAGATGTAAATTAAGACCTACATGTAGACTATTTTTGCAAACTAGGGAAAATACCTCGATTCCAGGCTTTCAAACATCATTAACTAATTTTAAATATAATTTGAATTTTAAAAAAATAAACAACTGGATTTCAAAACAGCTAAGTTATTAAAAAACAAGTTTACTAAAAAAAATAAAAAAAAACAAGTTTACTATTTTGGATCAGATAATTTTTAAAATTCATCTTTACCAACTCAGTAAAAATTATTTTAGAAAATTAACTAAATTCTTAACTCATTTTTAATATCAACAAATGTTTTTAGTTAACTTTGTTAACTTACAGTCATATCAACTTTTTCTCTGTACTTGAGTAGGTCTTGTATAACAAAACTGCAACTGAAACAATCCAATTACAAATGGCACAGTTTTGCATGTACACTTTAATGTATGTCTTACTATTCATATATAGAAACCTGTCCAAATTTTAAAATTACTTAAGACCATTCCAAATCATTAGGACTATTGACACCGATGAGACAAACCAGTGTTCAAGTGGAAATTGTTATTTATACCTTTCAAACTTCAAAGTCAGTCAAGCATGATGTCAAAACCTGAATTCCTTATAATTACTTCTAATAGGTTCGTTGCTCTCTATTCCACTTCTATTACAACATATGAATAACAGCCTCTTTCAAGGTTTTTTGACATTTAAGTTACATTTGAACAGTACTAATAGGCTGTCTGACAATGGGCTTTCAGCAAATATTGTAGCAAGGAGTAACAAATAGGAAATAAATTCATTTTTCTTCAAGTTTAATCATCCTAGACAAGCAGGTTTATTTAGCCTTACATACTAATATCTGTGGTATTATTAATGGCTCTTTCCTACTCTAAACATCATCTTTAACAAATGACCTGGCCACTGGTACAGGAAAGGGTGATGGAAAAAGATAGCTATAGAATCAAGTAACCTTTCCACACTAAATACATGTGGGGAACTAGGAGGCGTTTCCATTTCAGCATTACGTCCTTACATAAAAGTTCCATGCAGAGCTCGGTGTCCACATGTCCATCTTCAGTCAGTGCCCCTAATACCAACCCATCAGCTCCATAAAGCTTGGCAAGTTGGATATCTGCTTTCATGACCTCTACTTCGCGGTCTGTATATAAGAAATCTCCTCCACGTGGTCGGATCATCACAAAGACAGGGATCTGGACACACTGTTTAACCACTTGTAGAATACCTACAAGAATGCACAATAAACAGATAAAAAACCAAGCAAGGGCAATAAACGCTCAACTCTTAGAGATAAACATATGCAAAAATATTTCTGGCCTCTTCAATTTCTTCTTTAATGTCACCTGCAGCAGAAAAGAAAGAGCAAACTGCCAGGCTAAAAGAGATGTATAAAGGAGGTGGGAGGTGAGAAAGAAATGGAAATATGCACAAGAACCAGGGCTGAGTAATGGACAAGTGTGATTTTAGAAACCAGCAAAGAATGACACTGAAATCTTTAAAGTACTTGTCATTCAAGGTTCCATAAAACTTCTTGCAGAATCTTGCACATGTTCTGTTCTTTCACTAGTAGTCTGACACCTAAAAAACTAACAGCTCCAAGTCTCCATGTTCTACCAGTGGAATCAAAGATTCAAGTTCTTCCCGCTAAGTCTTCTGAAGAGCAATTTAAAACCCACTCTAGTGGTTCAAGTTCTGTGTTCCCAAAAGGTACAAATGCAAATGGCTTAGCCCCTTCTCAGAATGAAAGTATGTTTTTGCATGGTCATGCAAAGATCTAGGAATACGGACACATAAAGAAGAGAATGTGTAGCCAGCTAGATAAGATTGTAGATTTAGAGTTGTAAAGGATCTCAGAGCTCAACCCTCTCACTTTACATGTGCAGAAACCAAGGTTATCTGAGCACAAACAGAAAGGTCCTAAGGCCACTCAGGTGATGTCTTCCTGACTCCAAGGTCAGTCCTTTGTACACTGACTCTTTGTGTTTTTTGTTTTTGTGGGGCAATGAGGGTTAAGTGATTTGCCTAGGGTCACACATCTAGTGTCAAATGTCTGAGGCTGGATTTGAACTCAGGTCCTCCTGAATCCAGAGCCAGTGCTTTATCCACTATGCCACCTAGCTGCCCCCCCCCACGTTGACTCTTTTTTTTTTAAGTGAGGCAGTTGGGGTTAAGTGACTTGCCCAGGGTCACACAGCTAGTAAGTGTTAAGTGTCTGAGGCCGGATTTGAACTCAGGTACTCCTGACTCCAGGGCCCGTGCTCTATCCACTGCGCCATCTAGCTGCCCCCCCCCACATTGACTCTTTTTTTTTTTTTTTTGGCGGGGCAATTGGGGTTAAGTGACTTGCCCAGGGTCACACAGCTAGCAAGTGTCAAATGTCTGAGGCCAGATTTGAACTCAGGTACTCCTGAAGCCAGGGTCGGTGCTTTATCCACTGCGCCACCTAGCTGCCCCCCCACATTGACTCTTAATCAAGTATTCTTTCTACAACAATGTACTGCTTCCTTACATAGTGAGGAGTTCTCAAAATCTATGTCATACTCAACTCAATTATGTCATAATAGATGGCCAAATGAATGCAACAAAACCCCAAAACATTTAAGTACCTATTAGCTGTGTGATGAAATGGGCTAAGCTCAGAGGTTTAATAAGGAGTTACTTAGAAGAACAGGCACTTACCCATGCTGGGTGTAGTTCCTCCCTCCACCAAGCCAGAACACAATTCAATTCGGCCAGCACCTGTGAAAAAAGAGCTTGAAGGTCATAAAATACCCCAGACAAAAACAAACTGTCATGATAACAAGAAACTGTATCTTTTGGACCATCTAAATTTTGCAGCCAGAGTAGATTCAATCACAGAAGGATCTAAAAGTTAATATCCCACTCAAGGTCTCTACAGGATTCCAAAGGATACTACAAGGACAGACCATGGAATTGGGCATAAGTTTCTATATTGACCCCAGTGGTACAATAAGTCTTTCTCACAGGTGAATAAATACAGAATCTGGTTCTGAGTAATTCCAGATTATACTAGGATGAGTACAGGGTTGAGTTATTAGTTAGAACCTACCCAGAACTCAAAATCAAAAAACATAAAGGACCGGGATGCAGAAAACACAAACAGATGAAATGAAATTAGAATAGTAGCAAAGAACTAAAAAGCCTGTTACTGAAAGGTTGGAAATGTTTGAAGCTCCTTTCAACTAGGCAATTCATTGAGGTAAGAGATAGATACAATGTGTTAGTTGCTTTGATAGCAACTAATCTCTGAAATTTTATTTTAGGTTTTGTTAGTTTAGTTTGGCCAATGTTCCTATTCAGTAAAATGAAAGAGATGGAAATATCTTCTTGATTCTCAATTTCATGTTGTGAGGCAGAACCAGATGATTGCTTTATTATGACTCTTTTCAGTTTTGTTGTTTAGTTGTTTTTCAGTTGTGTTTAACCCAATTGGGACTTTCTTGGCAGAGATGCTGGAGTGGTTTACCATTTCCTTCTCCAGCTCATTTTACGGATGAGGAAAGCAGGGCAAACAGCCTTATGTGACTTGCTCAAGGTCACACACCTAGTAAGTGTCTGAGACCAGAGTTGAACTTGGGAAGATGAGTCTTCACCGCCACTATGGGGCCACCTAGCTGCCCTATTTTCAGTTACTTTTCACCAAATCACAGAATTTTTAGAGCTGGACTTTGGATTATCTCACTGTTCATTTTCCAGAAGATGAAACTGAAGTTCAGAGAAGCAATAATGATTAGATCCAGGCTCTACAGGACTTGTGATTACAAGGAATTCCCCAGGGTCAGTTTGCAAGCATGTGAGAGAAAGGTTCAGAACACTTCATCCCCCACTCCCACCCCTGTACCTCTTTTACCTCCTCTCTCTGCATTTATAGCCGACTCCACTGAATCCACACATACTTCCATGATAAATCCATCTGTCAGTTCTAAAATTTGCAAGGTACAAAAAACAAACCTGTCAGTGTGCTAGACTGCGTATTCTACATTCAACATCATGGTATCCTAGCAACATCTGTATCCACCAACGATGACCCCCCCCACTCCCACCCCCCCCACTCCCACCCCCCCCAAACCTTGTGTGACTCCCCTGGTTATTAAGCAGAGACCTAACTAGGTGCTTTAAGGAAACGAAAAAATTAAATAATCCCCAAGGACTACACAATGCTTTTCAAGTCAAACAGCATTTATTAACATGTTAGGAACGTGTTAAGCAATGGAGACACAACAAAGCAAAAAAAAAGGTCCCAGTTCTCAAAGAGCTCTTGGTCTAAGAGACACAAACAAGACAATGGCATGACCGGCGGGTATATTTAACGCTGTTCACCTCGGTGCCCCCCAATTACCAGTTACCTGCTCTGGTCGATAGAATCACAAGTACCTAAATGAAGCCCTGGAGGGCACCTCCAGGACTTAGCACAGTGCCCAGTACATAATAAGCGTTTAATAAATGTTTATAGATTAATTACCAATAGGAGGCTGTCTGGTCCAAGCCTGCTCATTTTACAGAAGAGGAAACTGGGGCGAGTGACCTTAAGTGACCTGCCCGAGCCCCCCGCCCCCCCCCCCTCCACACACACTACTAAGTAATGATTCCAGCACATACAGGGCTAGCCTTACTTCATCCTCACAACCCTGGGAAACCGGTGCTGTCATTGACCCCATTTTGCAGCTAAGGAAACTGAAGCAAGAGGAAAGTGACTTATCCCGGGCCAACCGAGGCCGGACACCGCAGGTCCGGGTCAGAAGTCGCCTGCGGCCTCAGGTCTTCCCGCCTCCAGGTGCAGGCCCTATTTCACTTGTATCCCCAGGTGCTGGCAGAGTTTTTTATAAACGCTTTGCTGACTCTAGCCTAGCGCTCCCCCCCCCCCTCCGCCCCCTTCACCTTCACCTCTCATTTTACAGATGAGGAAACGGAGGCCCGGAGAGACCGGGCCTTGCCCAAGGTCACACCCGGCAGGGCCTACATTCGAACCCGGCACTCTCTACGCGGCACCACGTCGCCACGCAAGCCATACGAACTAAGCCCGTAGAGGCAATAGCCGGCCTCCGGTGGCTCTCACCTGGCTGGACCGGGGCTATACTGACTCGCTTCCGGTCCTTGGACATTGCCCGCCTCTTCATTTTCACACCCTCAGGCCCGGGTGGACGCGGTTGGGATGCAAAAGGCGCGTGCCCGCGAGATGACAGCTCAGTCCCCGGACGCGCGGACCCCAACGATTCTCCGCCTCCCTCTTCCAGGCGCAGGCGCAGGTGTAGGCGTCAAATGACCGGCAACCTACCCCCGGAGTCCACAATCACGTGATGAGGGTAAGCCCCTGCGACGGGATCTGCGCGCCCCGGAAGTGCTTTTCTTCATTGGGAGGAAGAAGGCGTGGGGCGTCTGAGGAAAGGTGTTGTGCGGCGGTGACTTTGAGGGACTCGAGTCGGCCAAGCTGCAGTCACGTTCGCCATGCTGCGGCTGTTTTTTCCTCCTCTGAAGATGGTGCTGGGGAGTTCAGGCGTCCGGCTCCTGGCTACCAGGGGGGCTCCCCGGGTACGGGCGCCCCGAAAGGGATCAGAGGATCAGAGCAGGCTTAGGGAGAAGTGAAGTGCGGGTCTGGGGTCAGTCAGGGCGGAGCGGGGATGAGGACCAAGGGTGGAATGGGGCCGGCAGGGGCCCGGGCATTGGAAGGCACCCCCCGAACGTCATTCCTTGACTCATTCATTTACTGCTCTGTTACTGTCCTGATCTCTTTCCCGCCCCCCCCCCCGCCCTAGTTACTCTGTATTCACTTTGTGTATGTTTCGTACTTAACTGTATATGTTGTCTCCGTCCCCCACTAGAAAGTAAATTCCTTGAGGAACCCCAGAGCACTATTGTTGTGATTTTCTAGAAGAGGGGGCAGGCAGCCCGTTTGAGCGCTGGGCTTGAAGTCTGGAGGACCTGGGGACAAATCACAACCTCGGCCTATCTCAGTTTCCTCCAATGTAAAATGAGAATAACGATAGCACTTACTATGTGCTTGAACTCGTGAACTGGTGGCTGTTATTTCTTTCCTTTATGTTTTTGTGTCCCAGATCCTGACACCAAGCTCTCAATAAATGGCTTTACTGAATGAATGAGTCCAAGGTACTGTTCTTAGTTCTAGGGAAGACACAAAGATATATGAAGAAGTGTCGAAAGATTGTAGAAGTTGGAATTAGGCCTGGGCTCTAATCCCTACTCAGCTACTTACTACCCACCCCCAGCACCTAACACAGCTCCTGCAACAACAGGAGCTTAAAAAATGCTTGATAGATAAATGAGTGAATGTGGACCCTTTGGAAGTCATAAGCTTTCTGAGTCTCAATTTCCTCATCTGAAAAAAATGTGAGGAATAGACTAAATGATTTTTTTTTTTAAAGATTTCTTCTAGTGATATCTCATAATGACCTGTGATTGAGTCCCAGCTCTGACTTCATAGGATCGGAGATAAAGAGCTCAGGATTTAGAAGGCGGCTCAGTTCCAGTGCAGTTCTCTTATTTTGCAGAAGAGGAGCTGAGTTTTAGACCAGTCGAGGGACTTTCTTCCCCAGTTCTACACAGCTAATAAGTATCTGATGTAAGACTTGAATCCAGATCTTCCTGATTCCAAATCCAGCTGCCTCTAGCTGCTGCATACCACCCCCGGGTTGTGAAGCAAGCCCTTTGAAAACCATACTACTATAATTTGTGAGTTTGATAAAATATGAGCCCTGTCCTCAAGGAATTTATAACTAATAAGAATTGGACAGACAATATGGTGGAGAGGCATAGAGGATAATAAGGATAAAGGGTTAGCATATTAGAAGATCTTACCTTCCTTCTAAAACCATGATATTTCTTCCCTTGGTCCTTAGTGTGGTTGCCATTATGGGCAAAAGCTCCCTCTCTTGCAAAGGCAGCGCAGTACTCTAACTGAAGTAGCTTTGCAGTCTGGAAGGGGGCCAGTGTCTATTCCCACGAAGGCTGCTGAGCGGATTATGGGCCGTTGGCTCTTGGTCTGCAGTGGAACGGTAGCAGGAGCAGTTATTCTTGGTGGAGTGACTAGGTGAGCAGTTCCCAATAAAACTTGAAGTGATATAGGAACCTCATCATCTGTCCTACAGTAAAAGAATGCGCCTGTAATTCTGATGGGGGCATTGAGGTGGTACAGTGAATAGAGTGCAAGGGCCTGGACTCATCTTCCTGAGTTCAAATCTGGCCTCTGACACTTACTAGCTATGTGACTCTTGGTAAGTCACTTAGCCCTGTTTGCCTCAGTTTCCTCATCGGTCAAATGAACTGGAAATAGCAAACCACTCCAGTATCTTTGCCAAGAAAACCCCAAATAGTGTCACAAAGAATCAGACAGAACTGAAATAACTAAACAAAAAAGAATTCTGATGTGTTTTTCAAGAGCACAATAATGCTGAGTGAAAAGAGCACAAAATTCAGAAATAGGATATGGGACACTGCCACTAACTTGGGCAAATCATGTAAACTCCTTGGACTTCCGTTTCCCCATATGTCAAATGAAGGAATTGGACTATATTATCTCAGGCTCTTTTCAGATCTGAAATTCTAAGCCTCTAAATATATAGAATGATGGATCTCATAGGAAAACTTGGTTTTAACATTTATTATTGATTGAGTCGGTCAAAGACTGAGAGATGGGAGAGAAAAAATGTAATAAACTTGTGCCTAATATTGCCTTTAGGGAAAATTACCAAAAAAATTTGTATCAGTGAGGAGATGGAAAGCAGAATGTTATCTTTGGCAAGGTTAAATCCATATGTTTATTCCTTTAGTCTACAAGTAATGAAGCCAGTAGATTTCTTTTAAGATCTTAATAATATACATTTCTATTTCATCCTAAGGTTGACAGAGTCTGGGCTCTCCATGGTCGATTGGCACTTGATAAAGGAGATGAAACCACCAACTAGCCAAGAAGAATGGGAAGCAGAGTTCCAAAAATACCAGCAGTTTCCAGAATTTAAAATGTAAGCACAACCAGTTGCAAATAGTAACAAACACTGAATGTTTTATCGAGTGGAAGTATGGGGGGGGGGAACAAAAAATTAATCCCATAGAAACATCCTAATCTCCTGCTTTATTTTTTACTATTTCATTACCTATAATTTTTTCAAAATATGTGATTCTCTTTGTTAGTATCTGGCTCTGATAGGCATTGTGTGCTCTCTGGACTGTACCTGTAACTCCAAAGTGGCCTTTTGGTCACTGATAGATTGAGAATCCTGCAGGAGGATAGGATATTCCTTTGAGGAATGCCAGAGTAACACTGAAGATGCTGAATTTTCTTAAATGTATGTAAAATGCTGTTTGTATTGAAATTACCAGTAAATGGGAGACTAGGTCAACAATTTTACTGGGCTTCCTGGATTCTGGAAGTTAAACTTTTTAGTGTAGCTTGATTTTGTATACACACACACACACTACCCCCTATCAAACAGCAGGAAGTAGAAATCTCCCATTGTCAAATAAGGTATACCCTGATGTTTAATCTCTTTGGCAAGGGGTAACTTTCTGCCTTCAGAAAAAACAAGGTATTTCCCATTTTGTGAGGCTATGCAATTGTACCTTTATCATGTTAAACTTAAGGTAATGCTGGGCAGCTAGGTGGCACAGTGGATAGAGCACTGGCCCTGGATTCAGGAGGACCTGAGTTCAAATCCAGCCTCAGACACTTGATACTTGTTAGCTATGTGACCCTGGGCAAGTCACTTAACCCTCATTGACCCACCCCCCAAAAAAACCAAACTTAAGGTAATGCTAAGAAAATGCTTTCTAATTCTCCTTTATTGATTTCCCTCTCATCTAGCTTGAACCATAACATGACCTTGGCAGAATTCAAGTTTATCTGGTACATGGAGTACTCTCACCGCATGTGGGGACGGATTGTGGGCCTAGCATATATCCTTCCCACTGCCTACTTTTGGAGAAAGGGCTGGCTCAGCCGTGGCCTGAAAGGTTGTGTTCTTGGCCTCTGTGGCTTAGTCTGTTTCCAGGTGAGTTCTACAAGATTCAAAGAGTCTCAGAAATATCCACTGGAGCTGACAAATCAAACTGTTTTTGACTAAATCATGTTTTGTTTCAGTGTCTTAAGTCCCTTCAGAATGAGAAAGCCCTTTCTAAGTATTGTGACTATTTCTTTGTGCTACTGGATTTCCTCTTATAATTGGGGTTTGGATTAGAAAATCCATAAGGTCCCTTCCAGCTCTAGATGTATAATCCTATGACTTTACTATAGAGTATTTTGAAGTTGTGTCAGGGCGGCATTAGGTAAGAGGGGAGAACTTGGGAAAAGGGGGCGTACCTTAAAATGGCAGCAAGACATCCAAGTGAAGTGGGAACTAGAAAGCAGGTGAGAGATTGGAGCTAGAGATTTAGTTGAGCAATAGAGACAGATTAGCCATTCCTTCCATCGGTAAACATTGTTAAATATCTACTATGTACTAGTCACAATGCCAAGCACTAGGCATACAAAAAGAAAAAGACAGGCCCTGTTCTCAAGGAGCTTACAATCCAATGGTGGAAGACAACAGAGAAGGAAGCTGGGGAGCAGGGGGAAGGGATGGGGGAAGGGGAGAGTGGGGTGGGGATATGATGACAAAGTCCAGAGGAGTGCAGCTGAATGGGAAATGAATTAATGGCTGGCCTGGGTGCCCTCCTTAAATGGAGGTTCTGAGAGGAACTCTCCAACTTCACCCTCTCCAGGCAGAGGTAGGGGGCCCCAGGGCCAGGAGGGTCTGATAAGGTGTGAGTTTCAGAATTGATGTGATTTTGCAAAATGATGAGATTCCTGGGGCAGGGAAGGCCAAATCCTGAGGAGTGTAGACAGGTGAGAAGTGAAGACAGATAGCAGTTGAAATCGTATATGTTAAGTTCCTGAATGAAAAAAGCTTTGGAAAACTCCCCACACTTAATTGGTAGGTGAATATAAGAGCTTGAAAAGATGCTAGAAACATGAGGCAAAAATATAGTGTCCCTGGAGCTGCAGAAACAAGGAGTCAAGAGCAATGGAGAAGTCTAAAAAGAGGTAAGGACATCAGGACGAGGCAGCTGAGAGACAGAATATGGAAGAGTAGTTGGAAAAGGCAGAGGGGAAAATGACTTTTTTCAGAGTAAGAAATATTTATGGTAAAGATAGAGAGAGGGGCCAGGAAAGATGCCAGAAAGCCTCTACGTGTATAGGGAAGGGCAAATCACTGTGTGATTCCCCTTTACCATTTTTACATGCATGAAAGTAGTTTAAAATGAACACCAAGAGCTACCTTGAAGGGGGAAAGAAGTCACGAAAAGGACCTTCTGGAGAACCTGATTCAAATCCCTGTTCTGCTTGTATGACCTTAAATCACTGAGCCTCTTGGCTTCTCAGTTTCCTCATCTGTAAAATGAGAGGATGGGTTTACATGATCTCTAAGAGCCCTTCCTATTTGAAATCTGTGATCTGGAGATCTTTTGCATTTGGGGGAGGTGGGGGTGGGAGGGAGATGTACACTGGTGGCATGGTTATATTACAGCCCTGGCTCTTTTGTACCAGCTAGGGAGCCACTTCACAACCTTTCAAGTCATTTGAGCTGGTGATTCCCCTTAATACTATGACTTTGATGCCAGAGCAGAAAGGGATAAAGGTCAAAAACAATCCCTTGGATGAGATAAGACCTAGAGCACATTTGGAGGCATTAGATTTTTTTTTTTTTTTTTGCAGGGCAATCAGGATTAAGTGATTTGCCCAAGGTCACACAGCTAGTAAGTGTCAAGTGTCTGAGGCCGGATTTGAAATCAGGTCCTCCTGACTCCAGGGCCGGTTCTTTATCCACTGCGCCACCTAACTGTCCCGGTGTTAGATTTTCAGATGATATGTCTAACTGTGGAAGGGGGTAAATATTAATTTCTAGAACCTCAGGGACATGGGAGGACACTATTCATTTCTCCTTGATAAAGTTAAAGGTATGGTATGTAGTTAATTTGAACCATGTTTGTATCTGTCTCTCTGTCTCTCTCTCTCCATTTGTCATTAGGGACTGCTGGGGTGGTATATGGTGAAGAGTGGATTAGAAGAAAAACCAGATTCTCATGACATCCCTCGGGTGAGCCAGTACCGCCTGGCGGCTCACTTGGGCTCTGCCCTCCTCCTCTATTGTGGCAGCTTGTGGACTGCACTCTCCCTGTTGCTTCCTCGAGACAAGGTAAAAGACAATCAGCATTCCATAGACAACTCTTATGGTGTCTTTTTGTATTTCTGCAGTGATGCTAGTGTCAGGGAACTAGAAGTCCTAGCTAGCTGAAGATTTAGAAGTTAGTGAACTGTGGATGATGGTTGACCTAAATAAAGCTTTCTTTACAATGAAGTCTACCAATGTCCAGGAAACAAAACATTGAAATGAAAGGAACATTGGTTTCTACTACTTTTTGAAAGAGATCTGGAGAAAGTCCCCCAAAGGCAGAATTTATTTAAGGGCAGGACAGTGTATGTCAAAATACAATGAAGTCCATTAAAGGTGTTAGGAAGACAAAGTTTTAAATAATGAAGTTAGAAGAAGTCTTATGGGAGCAGGGCTTCTTTTGTGTCCTGCATCCCTTTTGTGTCTGTGGATGCTTACAGACCACTCCTCAGAAGATTATTTTTAAATACATCAAATAAATACATAGGATCACAATGGAAACCCAGTATGTTTAGTTAGAGTTTTAAAAACAAGTCCATGGACCTCAGGTTAAGGACCCCTTTGCTATAAAACCAAACCCTAGCAGCTTGACTTGTGAATACCCAAAGGAAGATAAGGAGATTCAGAAAAAGGTTATCTGTGAATGTAAGGTAACATAGAATAAGAGAATTGTTACATATTTAGTATTATATGTTTATTATAGTTGAGTCCAGGAGAATATAGTGTATACATAATACTTAAGTGGTGTGATATATGTGTTCTCTATGTTACTTAAAGGACACTATAACTGGACTGATTTAATGTGTAAAAGCAAGGTATGACACTTTATTTCTAGAGATCCTTGATAATAACGGGTTCCATTTTGTACCTACATGAAACTTTCATCATTGTTAACACTAATATACTTTATAACAGGTGTGAAAAGTATAGTCAGCGCCTGGAATGGCAACCCCAAAAAATAACCCTGGATAAGCTTTGAGTGGGAGTGTATTCAAGGTGATAATAGAGCCTGTAAATAGAAACATCTAGGAAAAGTAATTTGAAATAGAGAACTAGAACTTGGGAGAAAGATCTCATCTAGAGACACAGATTGGGGTCATTTCCATTAAAGTGATAGTTAAAATTGTAAGAGTGGGCAAACTGTAAGGGAGGGAGAGTATAAACAGAAGGCTGAGTACAGAGACGTGGGGATTAAGGGCATTCAAGGAGTGGATCCGGAAGGGGGAGAAGGAAGTAAAGGTGAGAAGAGGCAGGCAGAAAGGTAGGGGAGGCCGAAGAGAGTCACTAATTGAAGGAGTCTAACAGTGAAAGGAAGAAAAAATAAGACAAGGGCCTGGAGGAAGCAGGAATCAAGGGCACGAGTAGAGGATTAACTTTTTTTTGGTCAATTTTTTGTTCATTCTAAACTTAAATACAACACAAAAGGGGGGGGGGGAGACATGTCTATGTACATAGCAGAACTTGAGAGAGGATTCAATATAAAATAATAAATCTCCATTTCAAGAAAACCTATATAAGAGAGGATTAATTTGAGAGAAGTAGAGACACCTCTTCTGAATGGTTCATTGGAGAAATATTGATTGATATAGAAGAGAAGGAGGAAAGAATGGATAGTAAAACTTCTAGAAGTAAAGAGGAAGAAGGATGGGGGGGGGTCACATCTAATTGCCTTCCGCAAGAGGTGACTGAAAGAACAGTGATGCCACTGACAGGAATAGAGTAGGTGGGAAGGTGATCCAGTGTCAGGAAGGGAAATGATGAGTTTCACAGCTTGATCTACAGAAACAAGAGCAAGCATTTATTGAGTGCCTGCTGGGCCCTGGGGGTGCAAAGACAAAAAGAAACCTACCCTTGCCCTTAAGAAGCTTATGTTGGGGAAGACAACATATTCAATATAAATATGTACAAAATCAGGGCAGCTAGGTAGCACAGTGGATAGAGTACTGGCCCTGGAGTCAGGAGGACCTGAGCTCAAATCTGGCCTCAGACACTTTACACTTACTAGCTGTGTGACCTTGGGCAAGTCACTTAACCCCAGTTGCCTCACCAAAAAGTGTGTGTGTGTGTGTGTGTGTGTGTGTGTGTGTGTGTGTGTGTGTACAAAATCAATACAAAGTAATTTTGGGAAGGAAGCACCTGAAGCCGGAGAGATTAGTTAATGATCTACATAGGAGATATTGTTTGACCTGAGCTTTGAAGGAAACTAAGGATTATAAGAAAGAGCCGATTCATATCCAGCCTCAGACACTTGACACTTAGTGGCTTTGTGACCCTGGGCAAGTCACTTAACCCCCATTGCCCCGCCAAAAACAAAAAAGAAAAGAAAGAGCCAAAAGGAAAGAGTGTTTTTTGGCAGATAGCCTGTGCAAGGCACAGAGGAGGAGTATGGCCAGTTTGGTTGGACCCTAGAATTTGTGAAGGGAGGAAAGTTAGAAGCCTAGAAGGGTACATTGGAGCCATGTTGTGAAGAGTTTTAAAGGCCAAACAGAGGAATTTGTATTTGATCCCAGGGGTGATAGAGAGTCACTGAAGCTCTTTGAGCAGCAGAGTGGTCACATCTGTGATCTAGGAATATCACTTTGGCAGCTGTGTGGAAGACAGATTGGAGAGGGGAGAGATTCAAGGCACAGAGACCAAGAAGGATGATTTTGTATTAAGTCCAGACAAGAGATGATGAGGGTCTGAATTTGAATGGTGGTTCTGTAAGCAGGGAGAAGGGGAAAGATTCAAGAGATGTGGAAGTAGAATTGACAAGACTTGACACCCATTTGGATACAAGGGTGGAGTTAAGGATGACTCCTAGTTTGTAAACCTGAGTGATTGGAAGGATGGTGGTGGCCTTCACAGAAATAAAGAAGGTAGGAATATAAGTGGATTTGAGTGCATTGAATATAATGAGTTGTATTTAGTCTGAAAGGTCTGTGGGACATCCAGTTTGAAATATCCAGCAGGCAGTTGTAAGATTGGAGCTCAGAGCTGTGGAAATAGCTCTTTAAGTCCCCTTCAGAAAGAAAACTCAAACCCATGGGAATTGATGAGGTCATCAAAAGAGATTTTTGAAAGAAAGCAGAAAAGAAGGCCCAGGGCAGAGCCTTGGGGAACACTCAAAGGGGCAGGGTGTGGATGATGATCCAGCACAATCCAAGGAGGAATCAGAGAGGAAACAGGAGAATCAGAGTCGTGAAAACCCAGAGGGGAAAGAGCATACAGGAAGAAGCAGTAGCCCAAGCATCAGATACTGCAGAGAAGTCAAGAAAGAGGAGGACTGAGAAAAGGCTATTGAGTTTGGCAATTAGGTAACTTTGGTAACATTGGAGAGGACAGTTTCAATTGTGTGATTAAGCCTGATTGTAAGGGTCTTTGAGAAGTGAGGGAGAGAAGAAGAAAAGTAGACAACTTTTTTTAGGAGTCTGGCTGTGAAATAGAGATACAGAATGATAGCTTGAGGAGTTTGGAGAGTTAAGTGAGGGGTTTTTTTAAGGGTAGAAAAAAATTGGATGGATCTATAGTTTCATGAACATGTATAGGACAAAATGAGGCATGCATATATGTTTATGCTTTGCAGTAAATTTGTCTTCAGAGTTGTTTTTTCTCATTCTGATAATGAAATTAATTTGTATTACCTGAGCATATACCACCTGACAGTTGGCAAAGGCTGCACATAAATGTTTTGGGTGTCAGGGAAAAGCCATCCTAGAATTAAAACTTTGATGCTGTCTACATTTGGATGATTTTATTCCTTTCCTACTTTTCACAGCTGAACTTAGAGAATGAAATCTACCCCCTTCTTCTCAACTATAATCAAAATCCACTTCCTCCTTATCAACTATAATCTGGTATTTGTCCCTGCTACCTTACCTAAACTGGATTCTAGGTACCTCCTAAGTATCTGGTCTTTTTCACTTCAGTCTTTAAAAAAAAAAAAATCTCCTTCAAGTTTTTGTACACTATTGAGCATTCCTTCCTTGAAATCCTTTTCTCTTTTGGTGTCTGTGATATGCCTCTCCTAGTTCTCCTGCCTCTTAATCACTCATTTTCTTTCCACTAACTAAATGTATTTTCCAAAGTTCATTTCTCTAGACACTTGACACTTACTAGCTATGTGACCCTGGGCAAGTCACTTAACCCTCATTGCCCCTCAAAAAAAAAAGAGAGAATGATATGGGTGCACAGGAGAAACTAACTGACCATCCAAAATTTTAAGGTGACCAAAAGAACCCCCCAAAAAACCCCAGGAAATGGAGGGTACTCTTTTTTCCCTTCTTTCACCCAGTTCCTCTTGACCAGTGTTTTGCTTCTGAACACTGCCTTCCTCAATCTGCCCTCCCTTTTATCTGCTGCCCTTCTTTTTCTTGTCCCTTCCCCCCTTCTATCAATACCACTCTTTTCCCCTTCCTCTTTTGTTTCCTTAAAGAATAAGCTAAGTTCCTTTATACAAATGGGAGTGTATTTTATTCACTCCCTGAACCAAATCTGATGAGAGTAAGGTTGAAACAATGCTCACCCCTCCCTTCTTTCCCTCTATTGTAATGGGTTCTTTTTATGCCTCTTCATATGATGTAATTAACCCTATATCACCTCCCCCTTTCTCTCCTCCCCCCAGTCTTCTTTTATTCTGCCCCTTAAGTTTCTTTGTATCATCACATCAAAGTCAATTTAATAACAATACCTTAATAGAGATACAGATCCCAAGAATTAAAATATTATCCTCCCTCATAGGCATGTGAGCCTTTTAACATCATTGAACAACATCCCCCCACCTTGTTTACCTCTTTATATTTCTCTTGAGTCTTGTATTTGGATATCAGATTTTCTGTTCAGTTCTGGTCTTTTACTCAGGAAGCCTTAGAAGTCCCCTATTTCATTGAATGTCCATCTTTTCCTCTGAAAGAGAATGCTCATTTTTTCCGGGAAGTTGATTATGAGTTGTAATCCAAGCTCCTTTGCTTTCCTGAATATCATATTTCAAGCCCTGCGATCTTTTAATGTTGAAGCTGCCAGGTCCTGTGCAATCCTGACTGTGGCTCCATGATATTTAAATGGTTTCTTTTTATCTGCTTGTAATATTTTCTCCTTCACCTGATAATTCTGGAGTTTGGCTACAGTATTCCTTGAAGTTTGCCTTTCAGTTTGCCTTGGTGAAAATAACCATATGCTTCCCAGCAGATCATCCCCCACTATTGCTGTTATTTTGTATACAGTACATTTCACTCTGCTTCAGTTTATGTAAGTCTTTCCAGGTTTTTCTGATAGTATCCTGTTCATTATAACCTAAATAAAGTACCTTAAGCTTGACAGAGAATTTTCTTCATAAAAGCCTAGCAAAGTAGGTACCATATGTTTCACCATTATAATCAATCATCATAACTATTTCCCTCCATCCCACTCCCTTCCCATGACATTTACTCTATCTTCTTTTTACCTATTCCTCCTCAAAAGTGTTTTACTTCTGACTGTCCCCTCCCCTACTCTACACTCCCTTTTTTCACCCTTCCTTCCTTATCCTCTTCACCTCATACTTTCCTGCAGGGTTAAATAGATTACTCCTCCCAACTGGGTGTGAATGTTATTCCCTCCATGAGCCAACTCTGATGAGTTTAAGGTCTTTGAGCTAAATCTGTGTTCCAAATTTTCTTCCTCCCTCTCTCCTCATCCCTCCCTATGAAATCAAGCAATTCAATATGTCATACTTGTGCCGTTAAGCAGAACATCTTTACCTTCCTCAAAAGTATTTTGCTTTTTACTGCTCTCTCCCCCAATCTGCCCTTCCCTCCTTCCCCTCTCCCCGCCCTTATCTCCCTCCCCTCCCTCAGGGCAAAAATATATTACTATACCTGCTTGAGTATGTATGTTAGTCCTTCTTTGAGTCAATTCTGATGATATTAAGGTTCACTCACTCCCCAATTCCCAATTCCTTCCCCCTCTTCCCCTCCCCTCCATAAGCTTTTTTCTTGTTTCCTTCATGTGAACAACCTCTCCCCAGACCATCTCTCCCCTTTCCCCTCTCCTAGTCTATTTGTCCTACACCTCATCCCTATTTTAAAGATGTCATTATGGGGGCAGCTAGGTGGCGCAGTGAATAAAGCACCAACTCTGGAGTCAGGAGGACCTGAGTTCAAATCCGGCCTCAGACACTTAACACTTACTAGCTGTGTGACTCTGGGCAAGTCACTTAACCCCAATTGCCTCACTTAAAAAAAAAAAAAGATGCAGGGGGCGGCTAGGTGGCGTAGTGGATAAAGCACCGGCCCTGGATTCAGGAGTACCTGAGTTCAAATCTGACCTCAGACACTTGACACTTACTAGCTGTGTGACCCTGGGCAAGTCACTTAACCCCCATTGCCCCGCAAAAAAAAAAAAAAAATTAAAAAAAAAAAATTAAAATTAAAAAAAAAAAGATGTCATTATGGGTTAGTTTGGTGGCACAGTGGACAATGCACAAGCCCTGGACCCAGGAGGCCCCAAGCCCAAATCCGGCCCCAGACATGACACCCCACAAAGAACAAAACATAAATGCTTTACAGATATCATCCCTTTGTATTCAGTTCAGACCTGTGTCCTCTGTTAATTCCTTACTGAGATAGTTCTTATGAGTTTGAAGTATTATCTTCCCATGTAGGAATATAACCAGTTTGATCTTTTAATATCCCTCATGAAGTCTTTTTCCTGTTTATCTTTTTATGCTTCTCCAGGGTCTTGTATTTGAAGATCAAATTTTCTATTCAGTTCAGGTCTTTTCATAACAAATGCCTGAAAATCTTCTTTCTCATTGAAATTCCATGTTTTTCTCTGAAAGATGATGCTTAGTTTTGCTGGGTATGTCATTTTTGGCTGTAGTCCCAGTTCCTTTGCCCTCTGGAATATCATATTCCATGTCCTTTGGTCCTTTAATGTAGAAGCTGCTAGATCTTGCTTTATCCTTATTGGAGCTCCACAGTATTTGAATTCCTTTTTCCTAGCTGCTTGCAATATTTTCTCCTTGACCTGGGAATTCTGGAATTTGGCTATAATATTCCTGGAGGTTTTCCTTTTGGGATCTCTTTCAGGAGGTGATCCGTGGATTCTTTCGATTTCTATTTTAGCTTCTGCTTCTATAATATCAGGGCAATTTTCCCTCACAATCTCTTGGATGATGGTGTCTAAGATCTTGTTTTGGTCATGGTTTTCAGGTAGTCCAATGATTTTCAAGTTATCTCTCCTAGATTTATTTTCCAGGTCAGCTGTTTTTCCAAGGAGATATTTCACAGTGCCCTCTATTTTTTCATTCAGTTGGATTTGCCTTACTGTGTCTTGGTTTCTCATAAGGTCACTAGCTTCCATTTGTTCAATCCTAATTCTTAGGCAATTATTTTCAGCAGACAGTTTTGTAATCTCCTTTTCCATTTGGCTTTTCAAACTGTTAACTTTTTTCTCACAACTCTCCTGCATTGCTCTCATTTCTCTTTCCATTCCTTCCTCTCTTTCTCTACATCTTTGTTCTATCTCTCCTACTTTCTCTTCAAAGTCCCTTATTTTCTTCTTCTGAGGATGTATTGTGGTCTACCTTTCCCCCAAAGAAGTTTTCAATGGTCTTCTGCTTTCTCTGCCTACTCATCCTGGCTTACTATTTCTTGCCTTTTAACTCCTTCTTAAAGTGTGGCGCTGCTTCCAGGACACACTGTTTGTGCTACAGCGTGGCCCAGGGGGTGATTGGGTTTCTTCTCAGCCTGCCTGGCTTGTGAGTAATCACAGCCACTTTCTCTTTGACCCGGAAACAGAAGTCTGATTGAACTCTGATTCTCTATGGTCGGAAGCTTGGCATGCTTTTGCCCCTCCCCCACTCGGCCACCACCACTCAATTCAGCCCACTGGTTCAGACCCAGGGCACTTTGCCCCAACTCCAGTAGATACTGCCTCCACTTCACCCCGGCCTACCTCCGAACTCCCTCACCAGTCCGTGATTGGAGCCTCAGAAGCTGCTGGTACTGAAGACTCTGACATGCACTGGAAGCAGTGTCCCTGACTGGGTCCGGACCGCGCGCTAAGCTGTTCAGCCTGATCAGTAGGTGATCAGAATTGCCCTCTTTTGTGGAGAAATAGTCTCACTCTGTTCTTATGTGTATTAGGCTGTTCTGGGTTTTGTTTTTTTACCTCATTATTTGGGCGTGAGTGGACGGGTTTATCTGGAGCTTGTGGGAGTCACAGCCTTTCCTCCGCCATCTTGACTCCGCCCCTCCTCAGTCAATTTTGTGCTACTTTTTGCAGTGTAATTCTCATTCCTTTTTCTACTTCTTCTTCCACCTCTCTCATTTGTTTTTTTTTTTTTTTTAGTGAGGCAATTGGGGTTAAGTGACTTGCCCAGGGTCACACAGCTAGTAAGTGTTAAGTGTCTGAGGCCGGATCTGAACTCAGGACCTCCTGACTCCAGGGCCGGTGCTCTATCCACTGTGCCACCTAGCTGCCCCCCATTTGGTTTTTAGAAGCCTTTTTGAGTTCTTCAAAGAAGGCTTTTTGGTCTTGAGACAAGATCATCTTCCCACTTGAGTCGTCACTTGTAGGCATTTTGACAAACTCAGGGGGCAGCTAGGTGGCGCAGTAGATAAAGCACCGGCCCTGGATTCAGGAGTACCTGAGTTCAGATCTGGCCTCAGACACTTGATACTTACTAGCTGTGTGACCCTGGGCAAGTCACTTAACCCCCATTGCCTCACTAAAAAAAAAAAAAAAAAAGACAAACTCATCTGAGTTTGAGTTTTGGTCTTCCCTTTCACTATAGAATCTGTCAATGGTAAGGGTCCTTTTTTGGTTTTTGCTCATGTTGTAGCCTATTTTTATACTTATAAAGTTGAAGTCTGCTCCTGGGGCACAGGGTTCACTGTTACAAGCTTCTTACTCTTCACAGCTGCTCCACTCTCAGCTTTGTCTAGTTGCAGCAGTGTTGAGCTGTCCACTAAGCTGACCTTTGCTTAGCCAGGTTGCCCACTGAGCCAAGCTGTGCTGAGCTGAACTGCCAGCTGAGCCGCCCTCCCCTTTGACCCAGGTGAAATAGACCTTTCCTGAAGTCTTCTAAATTGTCTCAAGTAGGAGGATTATGTCTCTCTTTTTGTAGGTTCTGTTGTTCCAGAATCTGTTTAGAGGTTTGATTTAATGTTGTTTTTGAAGGAAACACAGGAAAACTCAGGCAACTTCCTGACTTCTCTCTGCCATCTTGGCTCTACACCCCTCCCCCAGAAATGGAGGGTAAATGTAAAAGCATGGTACAGTCCTATAAGAATAGTGTCAGGGGCAGCTAGGTGGCACAGTGGATAGAGCACCGGCCCTGGAGTCGGGAGTACCTGAGTTCAAATCCGGCCTCAGACACTTGACACTTACTAGCTGTGTGACCCTGGGCAAGTCACTTAACCCCAATTGCCTCACAAAAAAAAAAAAGAATAGTGTTAGGAATACTAAAATTCAGAATAAATTGAGTCTGGTTGAAGACAGCTAAAAACAACAAAAAGTATTTTTTTAAACCTACATTTGGAGAATGAGAAGATTCAAAGAAGGGGACAGGAACACTGGGATGGAAGAAGACAGAGCTCCTAAGATCTTATGGTGGTTCTCTTTTCTCTTCCAAGGAGAAGAGAAAATCTTTAGACTGCAAGGAACAAAACCAAAATTGGAAACTTAAACTCAAAATAAGTAGGAAACTAGCAAGAGTTCATTTAGCTGCCTCTGGGTAAGATCTAGTCACTAGGCTCAAGTGAACTACATCTCAGTATCCTGAGGAGACTGACATATATTCTGACAAACCAAAGATGGGGATCTCTGAAAGATTATAAGAAATGGAAGAGGGGCAGCTAGATGGCGCAGTGGATAGAGCACCGGCCCTGGAGTCAGGAGTACCTGAGTTCAAATCCGGCCTCAGACACTTAACACTTACTAGCTGTGTGACCCTGGGCAAGTCACTTAACCCCAATTGCCTCACTTAAAAAAAAAAAAAAGCAAAAAAAAAGAAATGGAAGAGGTCCCTACTGCTTCCACGGTGCTAGAGATGGGCATTCCTGTTTTTTAAAAGGCAGGAGAATGGAATCTATAAACTATAGGCATATAACCTTAGCTTTAATTTCTGTGTAAAGTCTATATATGGGTTATCAAAGAGTTGGGCAGGGGCAGCTAGGTGGTGCAGTGGATAAAGCACTGGCCCTGGATTCAGGAAGACCTGACTTCAAATCTGGCCTCAGACACTTGACACATACTAGCTGTGTGACCCTGGGCAAGTCACTTAACCCTCACTACCCTTCCCTCCCCTCCAAAAAAAGATCAAATGAGATAATATTTGTAAAGTGCTTTGTAAACCTTAAAGTGCTATATAAATTTCATGATGTGGAAAATAAAGTGCCTAGAATTACAAAAGAAACCAGTTATACTGAAATCCAGTTATCAAAGAGATAGATGGGCAATAAGCATCTAGAAACAGAAGTAGTAATCACTTAGAGTCAGTGGCTTCCATAAAAAAAGCTGGTCATGCCAAACCTCACTTCTCAGTTTTTTGACAGGTTGTTAAACTGATATATGTGGGTAATGCTGTAGATATTGTTTACTTAGATTTTAACAAAGCATTTGACAAATTCTGTCATCTCACATCTCATCAAGATATAGAGATAATGGGCTAAGTGATAGAACAATTAAATAGATTTGGAACTGGTTTAATGGATGGAACCAACAAGTAGTTATTAATGGTTTTGTGTCAAGTTGGAAAGAGATCAATAGTGGAATACCTCAAAGAGCTGACTGTGGTATTTAACATTTCTGTCAGTGACTAGAATATAGTATGCTTATCAGATTTGCAGATGACACAAAACTGGGAAGAACTGATGGCACTCTTAATGATGATCCAAAAATATCTTGACAGCCTGTAATGTTGGGCCTCATCTGATAATTTTGAATTTAATAGAACTTTGTAACTGTAAGATGGGGAAGGTGTGACTAGAAAGCAGTTTACCTGAAGAAGGTCTGGAGGTCTGAGTAGATTATAGGTTGTTTATAAGTCAAAAGTGTGATATGGCAACCAATGATGCCAATGTGACTTGGTCTTCATTAAGACAGATATAGCTTAATAAAATACTTTTGTGGAAAAAAAAAAAAAGACATAGCTTTCAGAAATAAGGAGATGATACTCCAGTTGCTATTGTGTCCTGCTGTATTCAGTTATGTGCCATATTTTAAGAAGAACATTGGTAAGCTGCCAAGCTGGAATGGTTAGGGTCCTGGAGATAATTTCATAAGGATTGGTTGAAGGAATGTTTAGCCTAGAGAAGAGAGGAAGGAGAAATATTTGAAGGGCTATCATATAAGATGACAAATTAGACTTTTTTTCCTTGGCCCTAAAGGACAAAACAAGGAACAATAGATATAAATTTCAAAGAAGCAAATTAGGGTTAAGATAAGAAAAATGTCCCTAACAATTAAGCCAACCATAAGTGGAATGCCCTGCATTGGAAGAGACTAGCTTCTCCTGCACTTCAGTCAAAAGTGGTATCACCCATTATCAAATTTGTTGTAGAGGGAATTTTTATTCATATATGGGTTCAGAAACTAAAACTGGAGAGATGTGTAAACTATCAAAAATCTGAAAGGTAATTGCCCATGTCTGTTAGAACCAGAGGACAAAGTAGAGATAAAAAAATCCACTGATCACCCCAGAAAGAAAGCCCCAAAGGAAAAAGTCTCAGAAGTGTCTATAGCTCCCGTATCAAAGAAAAAGTATTGCAAGTGTCCAAAAAGAAGCACAGTCAGCAACACTCAGGACCTGGCAGCTTCTATAATAATGAGAGATCTTGGAGTACAGTATTCCATATCACAAAAGATAGACTTAAAACGAAGATTAACTTACCCTGTAAAGCTAAGTAAAATACTGCAGGGGGAGAAATGGATTTTTTTTTTAATTTTTTAAAAATTTTTTTAGTGAGGCAATTGGGGTTAAGTGACTTGCCCAGGGTCACACAGCTAGTGTTAAGTGTCTGAGGCCAGATTTGAACTCAGGTACTCCTGACTCCAGGGCCGGTGCTCTATCCACTGTGCCACCTAGCTGTCCCCGGAGAAATGGATTTTTAATGAAATAAAAGACTTTCCAACATTTCTGATGAAAAAAACCAGAGCTGAGTAGGAACTATAAAATGCAAACACAAGAGTCTAGAGAAACCAGATGGGTAAATTTATATGGGAAATTGGAAGGTTGAGAAGAAATGTGTCCCATCAGACCTCAGTGTCTTCAAAAAGCATTACAGGAATTATTTTTTTTTAAAAGGTGTACTTGGAAGTGTATGAGTGCTGTTCTGTGGTGTTTAAGGTGGGGGTGGTTAAAGGAATGTAGAAAGTATAGCATAGAAAGTACTGTTTCTACACTACTCGTGTCAGAAGTAGGAAGAAGGGGCAGAACTCTGTTTCTCATAATTGGAGTAGGTAAGAAATGGAGGGAGGAACAGCACTGGATGAGCCTCACTCTTACCTGAAATGACAAAGGAGAGTTGAACATGCACACTTTCACACAGAATTTGGTGGAGAAGTGCATCATACTCATAGGGAAAATAAGTGGAGATAGGGGAGGGGCAGTTTTCATTTATGATTTCTTTGAATGTAATGTCCAAGCTTTCTTTTTTAATTATTGTTTTCAGGGAGTTCAGTGATTCTTAAATCATCTCTTCTTGACCTGTTTTCTAGATCATTTGTTTTTTATATCAGATATGTTAGAATTTCTTCAGTTTTTAAAAAAATCTTTTGTTCTAATATTTCTTCCTCTCTCATGGAACCCCAAAGTTGCTCTCTTTGTGTTTCTCTAAGTATTAGTGATTTTGGAGCATTTTTATATGGCTTTTGATAACTTGTATTATTTAGAAATTAGCCTATTCACATCCTTTGAGCATTTATCAATTGAGGAGTTGCTGTTAGTCTTATATATTTTAATCAGTTCCTTATATATCTAGGAAATGAGACTTTTATCAATGAAATTTGCTGCAAAGATCAACCCCAAGCCTCCTATCCCCATTACCTGTTTCCTTGGTAACTCTAGGTAGCAAAATGGATACAGCACTGGAATCAGGAAAACTCATCTTCCTGAGTTCAAATCTGGCTTCAGACACTATTAACTGTGTGACCCTGGGCAAGTCATGTTACTCTCTTCATCTGTCAAATGAGCTGGAGAAGAAATGGCAAAACAGTCCAATATCTTTGCCAAGAAAACTCCAAAATGGGGTCATGAAGAGTCAGACATGATTGAAATGACTGAATAACCTGTTTCCTTTCTAATTTTAGCTGCATTGGTTTTGATTGCATAAAAACTTTTAAATTTTATCTAATACCAGGGAGAGAATAGTCACAAGCAAAACAAAAGTCCTGATTCTAAAGGAGTAAAAAAGAGAAATGAAAAGACCTAGAGTCAGAGGGGATGCTCATCAATTGGGGAATAGCAGAAAAAGTTGTGGTGTGTGAATGTGATGAAATAAGAAATGATGAAAGAGGATTTGAGACTCTTGGGTCATGTGAACTGATGCAGAGTAAAGTAAGCAGAATCAGAACAGCTTGTACAAAGACAACAACGTTGTAAAGAAACAAAAACCAACTTTGGAACTGTAAAGAACTTTGGTCAATGAAATGTCGGCAGAGCACTGAGGATGAAGCGGGTTGTCCAGGTCAGCCCTCACACCTATCATCCAGAGAAGCACCTCTTGTGGAGGAGGGTCCCACCATCCTCACCAAGTACCATCTACAGAGCAAGCATGCTAACCTTGTTGAGGTACCGAGGTACCCCAGGCAGCATGGGCCAGGCAAGTCAAACCACCAGCACACTCTGGACCACCATCTCCCCTCAGGCCCTGATGAAAACAGACCCGGAAAGAAAAATTCTTGTTGCCTGTCATGCCCCTTGTCTTGGCCCTATCAAATGGTTCAGTCTTGAAAACAGACACCATTTTATCAGTGGAAATGACAAAAAAGAAGAGCCATTAAAATCTTCCTTGCTGTTGTACCTCAAGGACCATAGAGCTTTTCCATCTTACTTTTAGCTAAGGGCTGGGACTGGCTTGCTTTTCTATTCAAATCCTAACACTTAGCACAGTGCTTTGCCGATAATAAGTGCTTGATAAATGCTTTTTTCTTTCATTCATTTCTTGACAGAGAGGTGATGGACCCATGGGCAAAAAGAGACATGCATTTTTAGACATGGCCACTGTGATGATTCATTTTGCTTGTCTGTGCTTATTTATTACAAGGGATTTTTATTGTTCTCAGTTTTTAATTGGAGGAGCAGTGGGGGAGGTGATGAAAGACTGGCAATAGTGATAACTCTCCCCACCCCACAAAGCCTATTGAAACATTACTTAAAATGCACAGAAGAGAACCTAAGGAAGTTCAAAAGGAGCCACAAACAAGAGTTTTGAAAATAAAATGAAATTTGTCATATACATTTTTTAAAAAGCAAGAAAAATTACCTGAAGATTCATGTTTATATATAATCCTCTTATTTTGTTCTGCTGTGTATGTGAAAATGCTCTTTTGGGGGTGTTTAAGTTCAGAATTTTAAAAAATGTGTTTGCTTTTTGAAAGAAAAAGAAAATTGGAATAGACAGACTCCTTTTTATTCTGTTGGCATCTTGCCATTGTTCATCTGTTGAATACTTAACTGACTCATCCTTGTTAAGTACTAAATGTTATATCTCATAGGACAGATCTCTTCAAACATTGTCAAGCATTTTAACCTCCTGAATTAGCCACCTAATTGTCTTTATTTTTCACTTTTATTTGACTTTGAAAAAAAATATGTTGCCTGTTTTTAGATCTTGCACTATCATTTGTCTAAGTGAGTCATCTTCTTTATGTTGTACAGTTGCCAGAAACCCGTCAGCTCCTGCAGCTGAGGCGATTTGCTCATGGGACAGCAGGCTTGGTTTTCCTTACAGCTCTTTCAGGTATGAGGTCCTGTTACCAGTTGAACGCCACCGTCATTTCATCCTTTGGTCCTCTCGATTCTTCATCCCTTCCTACTGTATCTTCATGCCTTCTGTACATCCCCTTTCCCCTCACCTCTCCTTCCCTTTCTTGGGCCTATCCCCTGCTATCCAGCCTCTATTTTCTATCCTCGATTCTCAAATAAGAGTCTGCATTTCTTGGTCTTTAATTTACTGGTCTTTTGTCACATCAGAACATAATTGATGAAATACTTGTGCTCTTTTCTTTTCTTTTTTAAAATATTTTGGGGCAGCTAGGTAGCACAGTGGATAGAGCACCTGAGTTCAAATCTGGCCTCAGACACTTAACACTTACTAGCTGTGTGACCCTGGGCAAGTCACTTAACCCCAATTGCCTCACTAAAGATATAGGTATAGGTATAGATATAGATATAGATACAGATATAGATATTTTAATAGTTGTGCTCTCAGGGGGCAGCTAGGTGGCGTAGTGGATAAAGCACCGGCCCTGGATTCAGGAGTACCTGAGTTCAAATCTGGCCTCAGACACTTGACACTTAACTAGCTATGTGACCATGGGCAAGTCACTTAACCCTCATTGCCCTGCAAAAAAAAAAAAATAGTTGTGCTCTGACAGATGTTTTCATGAGAAAGCATTGCTTTAATCTTAGAGATGAGAGAGATGACACAGTTGTTCCCAGCTTCACTTTAACATATCAGTTTTGAGTCTGTGATCCATAATTCTGTCTAAGCCTTCCTTAAATGTCTTTTTCACATGGAGCACCATCAAGGCTAAGGATTATTTCAGGATCTTTTAATACTACCAAAAGGGTTTTCCTAAAGTGTAAATGTGGCCATCTCACTCCTAATCAGTGATCTCCTAGGGCTCTCTGCCACTCAACCCAACCTGCCTTTCTGATAATCTTCACATACTACTCCCCTGGCTGTTATTTTTTGTGCAGTGTGTGCCTATGGTTTTCTCCATTCAAACAGGTTTATTTTTGTCTTTGTGTCCTCAGAGCTTAACACAATGTCCAGCACATAGTAAGTGCTTAACAGATGCATGTGGATTGATTACCATAATACCGCTCTCACTTTTTTTTTGTTTCTGCTCTGTAGCACCAGGATAAAAGACTGTAGCATATTGTTTTGTGATGGGATGGTTTTTACACGTAAAAGGGGTTATATATGTTAATTTCCCTCTTATTTTGAGGTTTTTTTTTTTTAATTTATTTTGAACTTCAGGGGCCTTTGTGGCAGGCCTGGATGCCGGACTTGTATACAACTCCTTCCCCAAGATGGGAGAGCGATGGATCCCAGAGGATCTCTTTACCTTCTCTCCAGTCCTTAGAAATGTCTTTGAGAATCCAACCATGGTACAGTTTGATCACCGAATCCTGGTACGTTTGTCTTAAAAGGAAGCTGGAAGTACAGGGGCTTTTCCCAGGCCCAGGCCCACTCAGATCAGTACCTTTGATGTGCTCCATTTCTCACCTGGGAGATGGTTTGTTCCTCCTTAGCCTGGTTTCTCCCAACCCCTCCCCACCCTTAGTCCCAAGGGCCCACCATATTAACACTCACCTTAGTGTAGACATGCACTCAGCCCACTAGCCACCACACCTGGCAATTCAGTTCATTTCAACAAATATTTTTCGAGGGTTTACCATAATCAAGACTCTGCTTAAGGCACTAGGAATACAAATACAAAAACAAAACTTCCTACCCTCAAAGAGCATACATTCAAACAACTATTTAGCAGTAACTGGTATTTTCCAGGCACCATTAGAATATAAGAGTTAATACAATCTTTGCCTTCAAGGACCTTACAATCTATAGGCATATGACATGAATACAATGGAATGTACGCTTCTTGGAAAGGGATTATTATTTGTTGTTGTTGTGTCCCCAAGGACTAGCATAGTGCTTGGCACACTGGTGCTTAATAAGGGTTGAATTGAATATGATATAAGATAGAACCTGAAAAGGGGAAGGCAAAGAATGAAAATCGAAAGTATAAGCATTAGTGCTAGGTAGTACAGTCGATAAAGCACTGGCCCTGGATTCAGTAGTACCTGAGTTCAAATCCAACCTCAAACACTTGATACTTACTAGCTGTGTGACCCTGGGCAAGTCACTTAACCCCCATTGTCCCACCCCCCCAAAAAGTATAAGCATTAGCAAAGAACTTTAAAGTCTTTTATTTCTATAAAAACTTTTATATTTGTAGTTATGTAATTCTTGTGTGTGTGTCATAGTAGGTTAACACCCAAATATTTTATGCATTTTGTTATTTCAATGACATTTTTCTTTGTACATCTTCTTCTTGGGTTTTATACAGATAGGCTGATAATTTCTGTAGTTCTATCTAATACTTTACTGAAGCTACAAATTATTTTCCAGTACACAATGTCTTGCAGCCATATAACAAAACCAGTGGAATACTGGTTCTAAAAAGACAGAGCTTTACTTCTGGGAGAAGTTTGGAGTGCTCAAAGGAACTTTGCAGTTTCCTGAAGCAATTCCATTCCATTGCTCTCATGTTAATTTTTGGTCTTAAACTTGTCCATTTATACTATCTGTACTCTGTGTGTATGTGTGTGTATGTATATATAATGTGTATATATATGCATTCAAACCTATGAGTGCATATGTGCCTTTATATAATTATATATCTATGTACATACATAGGCATGTCTATATGCAGATGTGCGTATACATACACATACAGTTGTTTGTCCTTTGTTCTCAAAGAGGACCATGACATTCAGGTGATTTCATGACTTGCAGTGAATTGGGTTTAAGTGAGGGAGGATGATGTAAGGTCACCAACCACATTCTTTCCTCCAGAGCCATCTGGATCCAGTGGTAAGATATATATCAAGAGGACTAGAGTTGGCCCTGGATGTTTGAGGCAATTGGGGTTAAGTGACTTGCCCAGGGTCACACAGCTAGAGAGTTTCTGAGGTGAGATTTGAACTTGGGTCTTCCCAACTTCAGGGCCAGTACTCTATCCACTGCGCCAACTACCTGCCCATACATACACATACAGATGTGTAATCCCTACAGGTTATATGGCTGCAAGATATATCTTGGTCTCAGAAAAATCAAAAGGAAGCATTGCAGAGGGTGATGGCAAGGTAGGTGGTATAAATGAACAGGCTGAAACGTATGATATATAAAGACCTTCAGAGAATAGCTGGATTGAGGATGTAATCAGGGATTTCCCTGAATGAAAAAGAAGATGGGCTGGGTACGTAGTGAGAAGGAAGAATAGCAGGCAGAAAGCTCGAGGTCCTCATGGTGTCCTCCCAAGGTCAGGAGAAAAGGAAGGCCCATCCAGATCAGTGAAATAGACCAGACCCACTTGGGCCTCTCTGTAGTCTAGAAATGGAGATGATCATGCAGTTCTGACCGACTTCTTCCTTTCTTACAGGGAATCACTACCGTCACAGCCATTACCGGGCTTTACTTCCTCTCCCGGAGAATCCCCCTTCCTCGAAGGGCCAAAATGGCAGTGGCCACGTTGCTGGCTGTCGCCTATGCACAGGTATCAACTGCTTCTTTAATTGGCATGGTGTAATGGAGAGAGCAGTGGATTGAAAGTCCAAGGATTTGGGTTCAAATCATGGCTCCACTCTCAGTGCCTTTGTGACCTTGGATGAATCCCTTCAGCCTTCAGTGCCTTAGTTACTCATCCGTAAGATGAGGGTGTTCATGTAAACGAGGACTAAGGGCCTTTCCAGCTCTTGATCCTATAACCCTATAATGATGATGGTAACAATCATTGCCGGCATGTATACAGTACTTTACAGCTTCCAAGCATGTTGCCTCCATTATCTCATTTAATCCTCACAACAATCTTGTGACATAAAAGTAGTATAGGTGCTATCATCCCCATTTACAGAGGAGGAAACGGAGGCTAGTGACTCACCCATCATCTTGCAGCTGGGCTCACATGCTGAGTTCAGTGTTTTTTCCATTATATCACATCTTTTAGCCTGAGCGTATCCTTGATGTCGCAATATTCTGCTCATGGCTCAGGAGAGTAACAGATCTGGAAACAGAAATGGCTGATAAATGTGTATGTGATAAAGGGTTGCCTAGTGCAAGGGCTTGTGAATGTTTACTTCCATTAAACAACTGTTTCTGTTTAAGCGCTGCCCTAATTCTTCATCATGGCACAAAGTTGATCCTGGGTTGTTATTGGCTCTGTGGGCCAGCCTAGGTTTTACCAGACTGGACAGGCTTTGGGTATGGGCCAGTGACACACTGTAAGTGTTTTGTCCAGATCAGCTTAGCTATGTTTGAAGGGGTTTGTTGCCTGAGCAGTCTACAGGGAATTACACTTTTTATCTACAGAGATTCTCACAGTATTCAGATTGTGGAGGGCTAATGTGTAGATAGAGTGAGTATTCATGCTGACAAAATCATGGATCCTGGAAGGATTGATGGAAGTTTAACAGGGGATGTCCTGGTTCGATTTAGAGCTGGGTTAGGGTAAGTGAGACCTGAGAGGTCACAGAGCATAACCCCGCTCATTTTGTAGCTGAAGAAATGGAAGTCCAGGGAGACCAGTGACTAGTGAAGGCTAAGGCAGGAAGAAGCTGAGCCAGGGATTGACTCCCTAGTCTTGGGCCTTTCCCACCATGCTGTTCAGCACTCCTTTAGTCTGGATTGTTCCAGGACCAGGGAGAGCGCCTGAAATACAGCAGGAGCTTGATAAATGTTGCCTGGATACATGATTGAACAGAGTCCAGGACTCTCTCTCCAAAGCCTTCCCATTCCCTGTTCTAGAGCATCCCTTTTCTCATCCTATTTCTACCATGAACTCTCTCAGCTTGCTTTCTCCTTCCAGCATTCATCAGGGATCTGCTGCCCTTCCAGACACACTGGGGTCCTTCTTAGGAGCTGGAAACCTAGATTCCCCAGCAATTTTTTGTGGTAGAGAGGTCTTTGGGTTCAAATCATGCCTCTGATGCTACTCCCTGTGCAATCAGTCTTAGGCAAGTTGCAAACCTAATTGGACCTCAGTTTCCTCATCTGTAAATGAAGAAGTTACACTAGATAAACTGTGAAGTCTCTTCCAGATCTAAATCTATAATTTGATGAACCTATGATCTTTCCTTGTTGTTCAGATGTTTTCTAGTCATGTCTGGCTTTTCATGACCCCGTTTGGGGTTTTCTTGGCAAAGACACTAGAGTGATTTGCCTTTTATTTCTCTAGCTCATTTTACAGATGAGGAAACTGGAGCAAACAGTTAAGTGACTTGCCCAGGGTCACATAGCTAGTATCTGAGGCCAGGTTTGAACTCAGGTCCTCCTGACTCCAGGCCCTGCTCTATCTACTGCACTAAACCAACAGTTGCCTCACAGATGTGACCACTGACAGATACAGAATTCTCACAGGACTAAGCCACACTTTCTTTTGCCCAAAACAAAAGAGCTTTTGGGTCTTGGGCATTATGATATGTACTTCCCCTCCCCAATCATATCCCTTTGTATACTCAGTACTTATCTGCCTTTCTGCCCTCTGTGGATATAGCTTGATTATATGCTATTAATTATTATGGGATATTCCCATTTTGTTTTACATTTAGCACTAATGAGAAAACAGACGGAAATGTAGAAGCTTAATTTATCTTAGCTAACTATATTCCTTCTCTTTTTAAAATCACTGTTTAGAGTTACCACTGTTCTCATTCATTGTGGGTTTTTTCTTTGTTTTCAACAGGTGGGCTTGGGCATTAGTACTCTGCTAATGTATGTCCCAACTCCGTTGGCTGCAGTTCACCAGTCAGGGTCTCTGGCCTTGCTCAGCGTTGCTCTTTGGCTTATGAATGAGCTTCGACGAATGCCAAAGTAATGCTCAGGGCAGCTACTTTCTGGGCCATGTCTGGATTTTGGAGAGCTCCCTAGGGGGCATTCAGCTCCCTTCTTGCTGTACTGAAGAAATGACCAGATGATCGTGGATGAAGTTAATGGGCTGAGGATTCCCGTTCAAACAAAACAAAACTGCTTTTCTCCCTAAGAACTAAGTTATTTTCAGAAAGGATATAGTTGTCACTTGCTTTTTAACATGATGTCTACGATCCCTCCCACTGTTTAAGACTGATTCTGATCCAGTCTTATGGTATCTGGGGAAACAAGGCTAAGGAACCTCTTCTCAAGCTGCTCCTTGGGCCTTGGTGATCACTGTTTTCTGGCTCCCCCCTCCCCGCCCCAGAGAAGTACCTTCTGTCACTAACATTTCCCTCCCTCTAGCAGACCGCCTCTGTCCTTGTGCTTCGTTCCTTCAGTGCTCTCTAGCTGCTGCTAGGTCTATCATGGGAGAGCCCCAGTTTTTAAAATGAGAAAATTTTAGTAAATGATCCAAAGTCCCAACTTTAAAATTCTGTGTGTGATTCCAGATAAACACACTGCTAACATATTGGCTAGCCAGTGTATTGCCTTAAATAATGGTTCTTTAACCCAAGTAAAGTAATGGGATTTTTAGTCATTGTTATTAAGAGGGCTCCTTAAAGAGTAGATGATTCATGCCAGCCTTGCATGCACCCCCACAAATACTTCATCCTAAGGATCGGTCCTGAACCTGGGATCTCATTGGTGCAGGGCGCACTTGATCTGGAATCTCCTTCTACCAGTGTAGATCAGCACTTTCTCTGCACCTTATAGCCTTGGGTGCCTAGAATGCTGAGAAGTGATGTGACTTGCCTAGGGTCACAGCCAGCAGAGGTTAGAGGCAGGACTCGGTCCTCAGGCCTTCCTGGCTGCAAAGCTCTTTCCATTTTGCCATGGGCAGTCCCAAAATCTTAAGAGTGAGGGCTTTGGACACTGTCCAGCCCCCCCACCCCATACACCCAAGTGCTGAAGAGGACAGGACTGTAGACAGAGTCTCATGGGTGCTGCAGGAGATGTGTTTGGGCAGTGGAGGAGCTGCAACATGGTTCTGGCAATTTTGAAACGCAGTCACCCTGTATTGTTTACGCAGTCTTCATTTTACAGATGAGGAAACTAAGACCCAGAGAGCGCAAGAGTTACAGGCCAAGGCCATATGGTTTGTAGCAAAACCAGGCCTAGAGCCCGAGTGTCCTGACATGACTGCCACCTTGTGTTCCTGTGCTTGCTTGGTTCTGGAGTGGGCTTTAGCACTGTGCTCCTCTTTCTGACTTCTTCAGGCTTTCCCTCCTTTCCTCAACACATTGTTGGGTGTGTGTGTGTGTGTGTGTGTGTGTGTGCGCGCGCGCGCGCACACACATGCGCATAGCCTGGTCTAGCATGAAGGACGGGGCTTGCCACCCACATCACCATGGCAAAGCTACTTTTTTGTCCTGGGTCTCAAGGGGTTGGACTAGGGCACTTGGGCCTCCTCAAGTGCTCTCTGATGGCTTGGCCTTTCTGTCTGAAGGCCTGGCTTGGGTGACCCCTCAAACGACATTGAATTTGTCTACTGGATTCTTTGGCCTCTCCACTAGAATCTATTGTTTTCTTATTCAAATAGCACTTTTTATTCTGACTGGTTTTGTCTTATTTTAAGTTAAATTTTATTGCCCAGCTGCATTTTACAGTTGTTGATATGATTATAGTTCTTTGTAGGACTAGTTGACTCTTCTCTCTGATATTTTAGCTGCCTGCCCTTAGCTCAAAACACTTTGGGTACCTTCTTTACCCAGGCAGATTTTGTCCCCAAAATCTGGAGGTACTTTGTCACTTGTTAATTATGAAGCCCCTTTAACAAAGCCAAATGACTTATTTCAAGGGCCTAGAAGTGACTGTAGCAGCTAGTCTCTAAGGGGCTAACAAATTCTACTTGTGACTATATTTCAAGAGTGCAACGGGAGGGGGTAGCTAAGTGGTGCAGTGGATAAAGCACTGACCCTGGATTCAGGAGGATCTGAGTTTAAATCTGGCCTCAGACACTTGACACTTAGTAGCTGTGTGACCTTGGGCAAGTCACTTAACTCTCATTGCCCTGCAAAAAAAAAAAAAATGCAACAGGACAAGGATTTGTGACCACTTGAGGGAGAAGGAAAGGGTTGTTTTCTAACTTATGTGCTCCTGGTCTTGCAGGCGCCCCAGCCCTCTGTCCCACCTACACCAGTGGTGTCAAAATAAAATAGAAATAAGGGTCACTGAAGCCTACAGAAGGATCATCTGTTTTCTATGTTTAGGCCATGTGGGACAGAGTTTTGGGCTGTGTGTCTGAAACCCTTGCCCTGCCCGACTGCCTCTCAGGAAGTTGCCTTTGTAGGAATCGAACATAAGCACCTTCTTCTGGGCCTCTTTCATCCCGGAGTGGGCAGAGGGCAATGGGACACTGCACTGCTTGTCTGACTGGCAGATGCAGTTGGCCCCTTCTCTTATCAGTGTGGGGGAGAATTTGGTGGGGACAGGAGGGTTGAAACTATAAAACAGAAATCAGACCCAGCCCCGGGGTCTGCACAAATGATTTGGGGGTAAGGAAATAGCACCTCCAGATATCTGAGCAATTTCAGGGACAGGAACAAGTAAAAACCAGGGATACAAAAGATCTATTAATTATGAACCTTTTACCCAAGCAAGGCCTGGACAAAATCTTTGTCGTGTTTGTGTCAAACGGCATGAATTGAAGGTGGGTCCTTTTTTTTTTTTACTTTGAAAGAATTTTAATTTTGATATTACTTTACAAATGATTGCATATTAAACATGATTTCATAGCAAACTTGTTTCTATTTAAATTACATGAAATTTATAAGAAACCAATTGTGTGACTATAAAAACAAGTCAGTAGAAAAGCCACTACCATAAAGGCAAATTGTCCCACCTCCCACTGCTGGGCCTTTGAACAAGTGGTCCCCCAGATCTGGAATGTGCTCTCCCCCTCAGACTCCCTGTCTTCCTTCACACCACAGCTTGGGTACCATTTTCTGACCCCCTACCCCATCTCACTCATTAGAGCACTCTCCTTGAAATTATTTTATACGTTCCCTGTTTACTCATGTACATGTATTCTCCCCATCAGATGTAAACTCCATGGAGGGGAGGACTCCTTCCCACGAATTCACACCACCTCACATATAGGTGCTTAATAAAGGCTTCCTGAATGTAATTCTGTTTGTGTAACCTGGAAGGCCGCCTTTCTGCATCAGGTATCCCAAGGAGTATTCTAGCTAAAATGGCCAGTGTGAAGGGATATAAACTGTATGTATGTATGTATGTATGTATGTATGTATGTATGTATGTATGTATGTATGTATTTATGTTTTTGCCCCACCCTCTTTTCTGGTGATGCTTTCTGATCTGTAAACAGCCAAAAGGTGGGCCAAGGAAGGAGAATGCCGCTGTTATAATTTGAAGATGTCCGATTGTTAGTTTAACACAGGAGAGAGGAAATGACCCAAAGAGGACATAAAAGCCCTAGACTTGGATTCAGAAGACCTGAGTTTGAGTCCTCAACTCAATACTAGTTAGGTAACCACAGGTGTCATTTAGCCCTTCTGACCTTCACTTCCCTCATCTGTAATATGGGTATAATACCTATTTTTTTTATAAAGAAAACACTTTAAAAGGATAGCTATCAAAAGATTAAAATGGACTTTGCTGGAGAGGAAAACCATGAGCTGGAGCAGAGACAAAGGAAAAGGACTAAGCAGGGCAGACCCACTTTCTAAGCCCAAGGAGAGTCTGAGCAAAAGAACCCAGAAGCATAGAATTCCAGAGCTGAAAGGGCTTGGCCCTGGAATCAATTAGAGATAGGGGGAACTCAGCTGAGGTCATACAGTGAGTTAACAGGAAAATGGAATAAAACCCCAGGCCCCTGACTTACAGAGCAATGCATCAGCCTTACTGGGCTGCCTCTGATCTGTTTGGAATTGTTTTTCAGGGTATAACTCCTTGCAAAATGCATGGCAAATTTAAGTAAAAAATGAACCACAACTTTTGGCTTTTAAGAACTGATTCCAGGGGCAGCTAGGTGGTGCAGTGGGAGAGAGCACCAGCCCTGGATTCAGGAGGACCTGAGTTCAAATAGGGCCTCAGACACTTAACACTTACTAGCTGTGTGACCCTGGGCAAGTCATTTAACCCCAATTGCCTCACCAAAAAAACAAAGAACTGATTCCAGCAATATTTTTTGATAATATAAAAGCCTTACAGGCTCAAGTAATTGGCTACAAATAGCAATAAAATGAAAACGTAGTAAAGAGACTCAGTGGAATTCTAAGCATCAACTGCGGCTGCTGCCACACTATTTAATCCAATTGAAATTAAGTTAGGTGACATAACAGACATATATTAGCACAAATAGAGAGAACCAGACAATTCTAAACCTGTTTGCCAAGACTCTAAAGGCAGCAAAAAAGAAACCTGTTACATAAAGGAAGTTTAGAAGCCTTCTGCAATAATCATCCAAGTGCTTAATGTTGTTCAGTGACGACTGCCTCTTTGTGACTCCATTTGGGGTTTTCTTGGCAGAGATACTGGAGTGGTTTGCTGTTTCTTTCTCCAGCCCATTTGACAGATGAAAAAACTGAAGCAAACAGGGTTAAGTGACTTGCCCAGGGTCACAGCTAAGTAAGCATCTGAGGCTGGATTTGAATGTACCAGTCTTCCTGATTCCAAGCCCCATGCTGATTCCACTGCGCCACCTAGCGGCCCAATTGCTTAATGAGGTAGAGCTTATAATTCATTTAGTCCTTCAGTAATTTGGAATGTGACAAGCCTGGAAAAAAACTTTAGGTGATGCTGTTGGCTGAATGAATTACATAATACAAAGGTAGGCAAATTTTTTAAATATATGCCTAATATTACCTCAGTTGGAGAATAACAAAACTGATTGAGAAGAGCATAAGCCAGTATGTGGGTTTTAGCTAAACACTGCTAACTTATTTTTTGATAATGAAAATTATTCAGATGTCAGCAAAGCCATCAAATGCACAGCAAAGGTTATTGTAGGTGTTGAGATATTCACAAAAGGTAGTTAACATATATCAGAATATACTATGCAAATGACTGTTAAAATCAGCTTTTGGAGTAAGAGCATATCAGTATATTTTTATTCTGCTGGGATTGCCTATAACGATTACTGCTAGAAATGATGTCTTTACCCTCAACTTAAGGTCCTAGTATCTAAAAGCAGCAAAGTGGCTCTTCGCCCAACCCTCACTTTAAATTCTCAGACTAGTCCATGGACTAAAGATCTATGAAATTAGGTCAGTGGTATTAATGACATCTATGAGGCTCATCACAAGTAAATTATTGCTTTCCCCAAACTAACCCCCTTGAGGGGCTAGCCCACCAGGAGGGCCTAGGTTCGTAATGGCTGCGTGACCCCAGGCAAATCACTAAATCTCTGCGTGCTTTAGACAGCTCTAAGTCTGAGTGGCAGAGAAGGTGCTGAGCTGCATTTGTTGGTAGAGGGGAGTTAGGATTTCCTATAAAAATGAAATCACAACCTTATGGCATTTAATGTTCCACACTTTGAGAAACCTAGAAAGCGAATTAAAGTAAAGGCAGGGTTGGAATAAGTTGAAACACTTTAAGAGGACACAACAAGCAACTCTAAAATCTCTCTAAATCTTTTAAAAATCCTTTTGTTGTCCCCAAACTAGAAATCAAAGTAAGGAAATTTGTGAAAAGTTAACAGTTAATTGCTTGAACTTGTACTATACCAAACTATTAAATGTTCACCCTTTTTTCTGCTTTCCCATTGAATGAATATATAGACATAAGGTTGAAGAGCAAAAGGACAAATTGCATTTAGTTATTCAAAATGAAATCTTTGTCTTCCTGAGATCAGGAAAATGATGTTATAATTTTTGTTACAATGTAATTTATTGTAATAGAATTTGACCTGAATCAGTAATGGCCAAGATCATATTAAAATTTGCAAGTAAAAAAAACATTGAATTTAATAAAGCTATTTCTCTTCTGGGGAGAAAAATTCCAATCATGGATACCCAAGTAGAAGAAAAATGCAAAACGACTGAAAGATTCAGTTGGGGCAGAGAGAATGAAAGCTAAAGTGAACTGTGTAAACAGTTATGAACAAGTACTAAGAAAGAAAGCAACATGTAGAGCTCTTCTGTTCTGTTGTCAGGGAAGTGATGTTCTTTACATGATTCTAAAAAGACATCATTTGGAAGCTGACAAAGGGGCAACAGAAAAAGCAAAGGAATGAAATGCAAGATAAACTGCTGAAAGCAAATATTAAATGTTTTTGGTAGTTTTAAGAGAGAACATTTAGATCTCTTCCTTCCATGTTTTCACACAATTTAAGGGCAATAACTTACTTGAGGCTGAGAATACAATTGGTTCCAGACCTTGTAATTAAAAAATGCATACTCAAAAATCCAAAAGCCATTTCCAATTAATCAAAAATATGACATAATTTACACAAAAAACATGATAAAATGTATTTAACCTAAATAATGATCACAGTGAAGCATATTAACTGCACATGAGTAAGTGCTTTCACGTATTTAACAACCTTTCCCCCTTTCTGTGCCCTTCACCCCCCAAATATTTTCTATACTGAATGTGACTTATTGGCAATTGATTAGAAAGCCTTTATTTAGTTCTCATCTTAAAGGCAGCATTCCAAACATGTGGAAGGCAGCAGAAAAAAAAAAGGAATTGGACTGGTGCCAAGTCACTGCCCTACCCACCCCACCCCCCAAACACACAGCTCAACTGAACATGTTTTTACTATAAAATATGAAAGCAGAGAAATGGGGGAGGGGGAACAAAACGGATAAAGTAATCATAAGCCTAATATCGTATAGGAAACATTTTCAAAGAAAGGTTTGGAATCCCTATGTTGGATTCATTTACTATTTGCAAGAACAGAAAAATCAAAGGTGCCTAAGGAGAGGAGGTAAAAAGCAGTTGTTTCCTGACACCCCATGAAGGCTTGTCCCTTTGGCTCTAACCATCTAGTCTAATTATTGCCGCCCTGTTCTCTATTCTCACTGAAGAAATGTTGATGGAACTGGGGGGATGGGGGGGGGGAAGGGCAGGGCGGGGGCAACGGCGGGGTACGAGCACTCAGGGGAGGGGAATGCCTTTAGAGTTATAGAACTGACCAGATCAGACCATTTCCTACCTGGAACTCGGCTACCTCCAGAAGGCAAAATTATTAACTTTTTTTAAAAACAACTTTTATTGCCTTTTCCCCGAAATCCTGGTATTTCTTTTCCTTTCTACACAAACACATACATCCCTTCTGACACTATGCATCTACCTTGGCAGTGAAATGAAGTGGCAGCTTAGAAAACAGACACAGAGGCTCAGATAAAATGGGCTTGGGGGACAGGAATCCTAATTAAAAACAAACAAAAAAACAAAAACCAAGGACCCTGCTCTGTTACAGCTTCCAGATTCCTACAAGCATATTTAAGGCCCAAGAAGCAAAAATAATGCCTAGATTTTAGCCTTTCCTGCAAATTGATATGGAAAAAATTGAACCCTGTCAAGCAGACAGGGAACATAAGAGTCTTCAATGGAACCCCTTGGGAAAGGCACACCCCATTTAAGTCACATTAGCAGCAAGACTAGGCCAGAGGCCTTAGGCTACCCTATGAAAGCTTCACTGCCAAGTAAAAAGAATTCACTGGTGTTATTTCGGTTGCCTCGAAGTTCTGCTGGTCCCTGGTCACAAAAGATCCTTGGATCATTATTAAAAGCTGTGGATCTCCACATATGAGATTTCTCTGTTACAGAGAAAGAAAAGACTGCCACGCTTCCTAAAATGTTAGGATTGGTATCAGAGCCTCAGGTTCCAGTATCTTCTTGCTCAACATCACACTCCCTTCTTTATCTAGGGGAGTGAAAGCCGGGTATAGCTCAAGAATACCCTTCCTCCAATACCAAACCCTCCCTGATAAAGGGATTGAAGCACACTCCATGGGCATTAGGCAGGGTAAGGCTGAGTGCTCTGGCTTAGACCAGAGTGTCTCAGCTACATAACTTCACAGATCAGGTTATGGCTTCTCTTGGATAGCTGGTCATGAGAAGGAAGGTGTGAAAACAACACAAAACAGCCCCGCAGCTCATTAAGCAGCTTCTGAGACAGTCTCAAGAAGGGGCCAGGACAGCCCAAGCTTCAGTTCTCTGGTTCTTGAAATGCTTTGGTCCTGGAGCAGACATCATGGTCCCACCTGCACCCCAATTATGGGCACCACCTCTTCTATCCAAAGTAAGTCCAGGGGGGCAGAGGCTCCGGCCTGTCGACGGTGAATTCGGCGCAGTCGCAGAAGGTACAGAATGATAGCCAACAGCACCACCAGGATGCAGGCAAAGAAGAGATAGTGGTTGTACACAAAGGAGAGACGCAACCAGCCGTTATGGACCTGCCGCACACCCTCCTGTCGTAGATCCCTAGGAAACAATGGGAGGTTGGGGGAAAGAACATTAGCTTCCTAATGGTAAAAAATTACTTCGTATTAAACAGACGATCGTGCCCCACTGGATTCGCCTCCTCTAAACATTCCACAGTACCACACACAAGCAGACCCGGAGGCTGCTGAGGCTGCTAAGATCCAATCCCCAGAGTTGCTGGAGGATTCCTTAAGTACTGGCTGACACTTTATACATCTCAGGCTGAACTGACAGTAAAAGCTTTCTGGCCACACTGTGCTCCTTTTCCGCCCTGAGAGAAGCCCTGAAGGAAGCCCGCCCGGCCAGACTCTGTGTCCAAGCTTTAACGAGCCCCTTCGCCTAAGTCAGACGGCACAGCTTGGTGTGAAGTCCACTACCTGAGTGGCAGGAAACGTGTTTTATATAGAATGGCTCCCAGGGTCCACTGCACCTCCCGGTCATACACCAACTGGGCAGTCTGCAGGTTTGGGTAATCATAGGGGAAGTGGAATCCTTCATGGAGGACTTGGTACATCCACGCTGATTTGAAACACTGATATCTGCAAAGAGAACAAACAGAGCTACTCTTCAAATCCCCCTGGGAACCCTAGGCCAGGGAGAAGTACTGAGCCTCCCTCTCAGCTTTCTTATCGCTGAATGGAGCCCCACTTGAATGGCTTCCACATTGCCACACACGCCCAGTGCCTCACCACCGCCATCACCACGGGTTTCATCTTCATTTCCCTCCAACTATTATAGAATTCCTTTTGATGACTTCAGGGGTCCCTGGGTCTCCTAGCATATGGTCACATCCTCCAAAGCAACCAAGCCCCACCTTCCACCATTAACCCTCCAGCAGGTGGTGGCCCTTACTTCAGTCTGTGTTGGTCTGCATGGGATGAGAAGAGGCCATTCTTGAATCTCTGGGTTAGCACTGGCCATGCCATGCTGCAGTAGTCCTGGGTTGAAAGCATAAAGAGGATGCATGAGGTAAACCAGGAAGGATAAACCCTAAAAGGGGAATTTACATTCCGTTCACATTTACTTTGCTGATAAGACAAGATGCAAGGTGATGAAGTGGGGAAAGCCAATGATTTAGGATGAGGAGACCTGGGTTTGATAGCCCAGCCCTGCTGCCTCCTCCTGGGGGCTCTTACCAAGGTATCTGATTTCTCAGTTTCCTTTCCTACGGAAAGAAGACAACAACATTTGCCCGAACTACCTCACAGAGTTGACAGGGAAAACACTTTGTAAACCTTACAATGTTGAGTTAATGCATCATGCACACAGCATCTCTTAGGCCCAGGAACAGAAACAGACAAATAACTATGGGGAAAGGGAAGAAAAGGGGAGAGGAAGGGAATAAACATCTACACAGAGCCTACTATGTGCCAGGCACTGTGCTAAGTGATTTTTACAAATATTATCTCATTCAATCCTCACAACAATCCTGTGAAGCCTAGGTACTGTTATCTACCCCTTACAGTTGAGTAAACTGAGGCAGAGGTTTAAAGAGGAAAGAATTTTTATTGTCACTATTTCTGAAATGAAAGCAACTCTACATGAAGATACAGGAGACTTATTCCTTGTCCTCAAGTTTCTTTCGTCTATCACGAGAGATAAGACATGTATACAAATAATTCTAATATAATTTGGAAATGTTAAAAAATACAAGGGATGAAAATCATATGATTATCTCAAAAGATGCAGAAAAAGCTTTTGACAAAATACAACACCCATTCCTAATAAAAACACTAGAGAGCTTAGGAATAGGTGGAGCTTTCCTTAAAATAGTAAACAGTATCTACTGTGTAATTTAAGATTCTAAATGTGGATTCTAATGTGTTCCCCCAGTTTTGGGGGAAACTGACTAAAATCACTGATAAAACAAGTTTAGGTTTTTAAGGGTTTATTGGAAAATAGAAAGAAAAAGATTGAGAACAGAATTCCAACAGCCTGGCATTCCTATCTTTCCTCAAATTTCCTGTGAAGTCCTCTGCCGCCACCACCATCCAGTCAGGAACCCAAAAAGCCCCCAGAGCTCTCCGCACAGGCTCCCTTTCCTCCTTCCTGTCTCCTCCCAGACCATAGGAGGCTCCTCAAATTGATTGGCTGGTAGCCTTGATAGACAGCACCCATGAGCAAACGTCATTTCCTGACGCCAAGGAAAAGCCACAATGTCTCTGAGGCATTTTCCTCATGGTGGAGCTTTCCCACAGCAAGTCTCCAGTAGGTGGCATCATTCCAATCATTACCCTACCTAAAACTATCCACAAGCATTATATGTAATGGAGATAAGTTAGAGGCCTTCCCAATAAGATCTGGGGTGAAACAGGGATGTCCATTATCACCTCTATTATTCAATACTGTACTAGAAATGTTAACATTAGCAATCAGAGAAGAAAAAAGAATTAAAGGAATCAGAATAGGCAAGGAGGAAACAAAACTATCACTCTTTGCAGATGATATGATGGTATACTTAGAGAATCCTAGAGAATCAACTCAAAAATTACTTGAAACAATTAACAACTTTAGCAAAGTAGCAGGATATAAAATAAATCCACATAAATCATCAGCATTCCTATACATGACCAACAAAGTCCAGCAGCAAGAGACAGAAAGAGAAATTCCATTTAAAGTAACAGTAGATAATATAAAATACTTGGGAGTCTACTTGCCAAGAAAAAATACAAGGGAAGTATAAAGAAACTACAAGGAGAGTTCTGAGGAAGGAGAGACCATGTCCAGTGGGAAGACAGAGGGTAATCTGGGAAGGCTTACTGGAGGTGAAATGAGGGGCACAGGGAGAGGAGGTGGCAGCCAGAAATATCTATGGATAGGATACACAAAAGACACTAATAAACTTCAATCATTTACCTGAGCAGCCTTGGCAAAGGTTGGTCCATGGTAGCGACCACCAATACGCAATACATCTTCCGTACAGTAGAAAAACTCTGAGAAGCCATAGAACTCGCTGTTGTTGAAGTCGATTGGGGACTGGTAGATGCCGTTCAGAGAGGCCTGGCTGGTGTTGGCCCGGGACAGCAACGGCTGCAGCATCTCCCCACATGCAAGCCAATCTCCTCTACCTCTGATGTGCAGGACCTGGCTGCTCCTCTCCACCACATCTTCGAGACCCACGGGCAGGCAAGGATCCAGGAAGGGAGTTTCTGGAGTCAAGCCCGTCTGCTGGCCCAGTAACCTGCCACAATAACAGGAGTCATGATAACACCAGCTCTGTGTTTCTCTCCAAGAAACACAATGGACTTAACTGACATATCTAATGCTTTTCTGTGAAGCAGATTGTAGTGATGACAATTACACAGCTCACATTTATTTATGTAGTGCTTAATGGTACGATACACTCTCAGAGATTATCTCATTTAATCTTCAGAACCCTATAAGGCAGGGAAGTCTAATATCACTGTTCCCACTTTGCAGTCAAGGAAACTAAGGTTCAGTGACTCTTCCAAGGTCACACAGCTACTAAGCTGCAGAGCTTAGCCTCCACCCCAGTGATGTGAATGGGTCTGCTTGGTGTTCTCTCTACTCCACCAGGCTGCCTGTCTCTCTGTATTCACTACATTTTTAAAACAAGTGACTAAATGAAGCTCAATTCTTAGATATTATTTCACAATATAGAGAATAGCAACAGTTTACAATAAGCACTTCCTTAAGAGTCCAAAAATCCTCTCTGTAGAAGATGCCAAAACCCTGATTCAAAGAGCGCAATCCTGCAACATGTCTGTTCCATCTACAGACAGAGGTGGTCACTATAAAACAGACAGAGCAAGCCAAATGACAGGGGGCTCAGCCACCTGAGGAGAATGCTCCTCTTTCTTCCTGACAGTCCATCAATTCAACACGCCTGCGTGAAAAGCCTGTTAAGTGCCAGATATTGGGCCAGTTCTAGAAGAAATACATCTTTGGACTGCCCAGGATGTAGTTCAGAGCTCAACCCCCAACATGATATTACCTATTTTTGGTAAAGGTTTCATTCAGCACCATATCTTCATACCGTTGCCGGGCAAAGTTGCCCCCAAACCCCAGAAAGGTGGTGACGTAGACCCTATAGACGTGCTCTGTGTGCTGTACATCACAGCCCAGATTGAATTCAGCTAGCAGGACCTTGGCAGCTTCTTCCTGTAATTCAATGAGAAAGGAGACAGCTAAGTTGAGTCCCTGATGCCTGGCTTCAAGAGCTATGGAAATATGTGAAACCCTGAGGTCTCTTTCATTCAAACATGACACCACCACAAGGCTTCTATTTATAAGAAACCCTTTCTAACGCCTCTTTTAGAGGAATCATTTGTGATCCCAAACCAAGAGCAGAATAGAGTCAGATCAAGCTGTTTCACTACACCAGAACCAAAGTGAAGTAACTCACAACATACTTCCCTATCACAGCTCCACAAAGCTCCAAGTCAGGTGCTCTCTCCACTCCCCGACAAGGGACCCTTCAGACCTCCACTGCCATCTATCTCTCAGTGCTGGAATCAGTCATCGCCTGGCACTTGTGGAGCACAGGCTAACAATGTTTCCCCATCTTATTTTCTAGTATCTCACACCATCTGGTTCTATCTGCATTTCTTGTCAATGTGCCCAGTGCCTTACCTCAAAATAAAATCTAATAACTCAATGGAGGTTAGAGGGCATGATATTTATACAGTAGTTTGTGGTCCTCAAAGCATGTTTCAAATATGATCTTATTTGGTCCTCATAATACCCTGGGAGTAAGGAGCTATTATTACCCCCAACTGATAGATAAGGAAACTGAGGCAAACTGGTTGAGACTTGCCCAGAGTCACACAGCTGGTTAAGCATCTGAAGCAGAATCTGAACTCAGGTCTTCCTGACCCAAACTCAAGCACTTTATCCAATGTGCTACCCAGCTACCTCAATCTGCATAAAGCACCCAAACACTGGGATGCATGGAAACCTGAATCCCCCTCCCCCTCAATGAGGGACATACATACCTGTTCTGGAGGAAGGAAAGTAGGAGAAGTGGGAACCTCATAAGCAATTTGGAGAGAGGCTCCCCCCATATCTAGGATCCCCACTGTCCTCCTACGTCCAGCCACTGATTCCTGGGGACCCAGGGCTTCTGCATCTGAAAGGAAAAAAGCTATTTAAGAAGTCCTTAGAAGAGGAGAAAACCAGCCAACATAATAACATAATCAATGTAAAAATAAAACAAGCACCAGGAAGCAAACCCAAGATATAAGGAAAGAATATGCTCTGACTGGGCCAGAGAGATTCCAGCAGACATTTAACAATCATCCATAGAGCCACACTCCCCCCAAGCCACAGGTCATCATTTACACCCTCCTTGGCCATTTCTCGTAGGCCCACACTAAAATGAAACACAATAAAAAAAACTCACCATCTGGGGCAGCTAGGTGGCACAGTGGATAAAGCACTGGCCTCGGATTCAGGAGGACTTGAGTTCAAATCCAGCCTCAGACACTTGACACTAGCTGTGTGACCCTAGGCAAGTCACTTAACCCTCATTGCCCCGCAAAAAAAACAAAAACAAAAAACAAAACAAAAAAACTCACCATCTTCATGGTCAAATCTTCCCAAAACAAAGTTGATCCCAATCCACGCATAAACACCTGAGTGAGATAAAAATCATTCATTCAAATTTTTCCACCTCACACCTGACATCCGTCCCCCTGAAGCCTCCACCAAAACATTCTTTACTAGAAACCTGCTACATAAGCTACCTTTTCCTCCAGGAAAACAAATGTGGTATTTCCCCGCATATACAATCAGATGTCAATATTTTACAGATTTCATGGGAAAAGATGAGAAACTTTGACACCATGCAAAAAGACAACTAGGTGTCATAAATCCCAGGAAATTTACTCCTCATTTCTAACAAATAGAAAAACAATTTGATGTAAACATTAGCCTATAAATTTAGCCCAAAGGTAACAGACCCAATGTAGTGATGGTTGTCATGGAGACACTAACACTGTATACCTGGAGCTATAAGGAACAGCACTCCTTAACCTGGGATTTTCCCTTCAAAGGAGACCATTAAGAGATTTCAGGGGATCTGTGAACTTGAATGGGGGGGGAAATTACATCTTTATTTTCACCAATCTTTAACATTTCCTTTAATTTAAAAGAAAATTATTCTGAGTGGGAATCCACAGGGTTTCACCAGCCTGCCAAATGGGCCTATGACCAAAAAAAAAAGGTTCAGAACTCCTGGTGAAGGGAAAGACATCAAAAGAAAAAGGGTGACCATCCCAAAGCAAGTTAAGAAAACAGAATCAGACTAAGGCACAGTAAATAAGTGCTTTCTGCGTTCAGACATTTTTATCCTATTTTGATACAGCTGTCCACTTTTCCATTTGATTTGGAAATCAATTATAGTTTCTGAAGTCACATGCTGATTCCAAAATTACAATTAGATATGAGAAGCCCCAATAGGAACGATCATCTTTAAATACTAAGTACCCTCCAGCAGATGGGTTTTAAACATTAGACTAAAACCAGGCAAAATTCCTTCCCTCTAGGAACTATATCTGAAATCAAATGTCAACATAGAGTCATATAACCGTGCCCAGCATGATATATAACAGAATCAAGAAAAAATATGCACATATAGAAAGATAAAAATAATTTATGAAATGGTCTTGAATAGAATTCAGATACTGTGTGATATTTTACTTTTATTAAGACAATACAGCCATTTAAGTGAAAAATCAAGTATATGTTTAGTCGTAGTACCTTCTTGTTTCCCAGAGATCACTTCTGCTTGAGAATGTGAAAAGAGGAAGTCAAACTCCAAGGGCAAATCTCTCACTAGATCGGCCAGTATTGCCAACTGCTTGCTACGGGAAAGACAAGATCCACAAATTGAACATTAAGTAACTTTTCTTGTTCCTCGATCACCTAGTCTTGTTATTTCAACTTAACCTTTATGTTCTCAATGTTTACTTTCTTTATCTACCTCTTAACTCCTGAAAAAAGATGTACCTCTAAGGTTAAAACAGTGTTCCAGCATAGCTTCTACCAATCTTATCCTAAAAGGGGGTACAGTAAGGGACTAAGTACAAGCTTGGAAAATGAGACCACAGCTCTGTGCCACACACAGCATGAGTCTGAATGAGCTGCAGGCAAACGATGGTTCAATTCTCTGACCCATAAAATAATTATACCTGCTCCTATCTTCAAACATAACAGTGAAATCAATGCATGGTGAGATTAAATTCATTTTCAGTGCCTCTAATAACAAACAATGCACCCTGTCACCAAGTCAGAACCACTACTTAGTTTCATGAGATTATTTTTATATCTCCTATATATAACCTAAAAGTCAACCTTTTATTTATTAGATTAAAATATCAACCAATGAGGTCCTTCTCGTTTTAATAATACATAGCAGGATCAAAATACTCTGGTTTCAACATTTTTTCTTCTAAAATTTCAAGTGTCCATGGATTACTGGATTCATGGATATTATCAGATGAAAACAACATTAACATTGGCATATAAAACAATAAATAATAGTAAAAGTGGAAGTGCTCTGTCAAAGTTAAATGCTCTAACTTGGGGGGGGGGGGAGAAGTTGAAGAAAATTTGAACGCTGAACATGACACCAATACCATCAGAATCAGAAATGTAGGATGAGGGCAGGGGAAGAGAAGGGAGTGGATGGTAAAGAGAGTATATGAAGGGGACAGAAGTTTTAAAAAAATCTATTTATTTACAAAATGTACTTTGGTAAAGGGCTATTACTATACATATCTCAATAATCTAAACATTGTTCAATGGCTAATGCACTATTATAATCAGACTTAATCCCAAAGTTTACAGTGTATCCTTTTTGTTGTTTAAATTTTTTAAAAAACATTTATTTATTTATTTATTGGTGAGGCAATTGGAGTTCAGTGACTTGCCCAGGGTCACACAGCTAGTGTGATTTGAACTCAGGTCCTCCTGAATCCAGGGCTGGTGCTCTATCCACTGCGCCACCCAGCTGCCCCTGTTGTTTAAATTTTTGTGAAGAAATAGATTTGCAAATATTGACAAGGTTTAAAATGATGTAGCTACCAAAATGTCATTACTTCTTGAATATTTTGTTAACTGTTAAAAAAAAGAAAAAGAGAGGGAGGAAAATGTGGCCAATAACTAAATGAAGCCAGTTTATGTTTTTCTAGATTTCAAATGACTAGAAATACACTCTTGGCTCAGGATACAATCACCACCGTGAGTTTCATTAAGAATAGCACTTAGGGGCAGCTACATGGCACAGTAGATAAAGCACTGGCCTGGGATTCGGGAGGACCTGAGTTCAAATCCAGCCTCAGACACTTGACACTTAACTAGCTGTGTGACCCTGGGCAAGTCACTTAACCCTCATTGCCCCGCAAAAAAAAAAGAATAGCACTTAAGGGGCAGCTAGGTAGCAAAGTGGATAGAGCACCGGCCCTGGATTCAGGAGGACCTAAGTTCAAATCTGGCCTCAGACACAACACTTACCAGCTGTGTGACCCTGGGCAAGTCACTTAACCCCAATTGCCTCACCAAAAAAAAAAAGAAGAGTAGCACTTAAAACTTAAACCTACATTAGAAGTAACTGTGGTTTAGTAGAAGACAGGAGCAGCTAGGGCCAAGCCCTGCCTCTGACACATACTGGCTCTTTAACCTCCTAGCGCTTGGGGCACTAATTCTCTAAGACTGTAACTCTCAGAGAATGTGCCAAGCTGCACTGGCAGAGGGAATTTCCTCATCCTGGAGCTCCCTATACTAATGCAATCACAGATCCAGTCCTTGTCCCTAACAACATCAAATACAATGGTCCATAAACTTCAGTGTTAAATATTATCAACAGAAGATATCATGAGAGGAAAAGGGCTAGGTAGCTATTCTCCACTGAACTATGCAGGTAGGTGGCGCCATTGTGCACAGAGTGAGGGGCCTGGAGTAAGACTCCTCTTGCTGAGTTCAAATGTGGCCTCAAACACTTACTAACTGTGTGACTGAGCATCTCACTTAACCCTTTTTGCCTCGGTTTCCTCATCTGTAAAATGAGCTGGAGAAGAAAATGGCAAACCACTCCAGGATCTGCCAAGAAAACCCCAAATGGAAAAGAATTGGACACAAATGAAGAACTCAACTGAACTCCGCCATGCAGAGAACTTGGGACTGGGGAGCTCCAAGGGAGTTCAGATCATCTTGTCCAAGGCCTCTGGAACTCCAAATCCAGTGCTCTCCCCACTACGCCACATGCATCACGTTCCACCCCGTCCCCTACCGGATAGGCTCGGGGCGGCTGCTGACCATGTCTTATATCTTCATATCTCGCCTGATACCCAGCAAGTGGCATGGCCTCATGGTCTTAGGAGCTGAAGGAACTCCAAATGAATGAACAAACAGATCTCCTCTGAAGGCTCTACAAGTATGCAAATTTATATAGGGAGACTGGTGACATATTACCAGGGAAGGTTACAAACAGGGTAAGAAAAGGGCTATTCCTTTACAAGTCCCTAGTTAATTAACATTTGTATTCAGTGTTTCCACCTTAATGCAAAATATGATATATGGATTCAATAAGACATTATTGTTCTATATAAAATGAATGAGAAATTCAAAGAAACATGGGAAAATATAGATGAACTTGTACAGAGATACATAAGCAGAATCCAAAGAATAAACTACTTAAGTGAAAATGTCACTAAAACACCAATAATAATGGTCCGGTGAACAGATAAGGGGGAAAACCAAACCCCTCCTTCTCAGCCAAGTCTGAGGACTAAAAAGGTAGGATGTTGTATACAGCGTCAGATGAAGTCATAACTATTTTACTTTGTTATATTAGGGGGAGAAGGATTGTCTCAGGAAGTGACTGTGACATAAGAACAAAAGGCATCCGTAAAACGTATGTGTGAGAAATTAAATTCCTTGCTCATCAAAAGGGATTGGATGGGGGCAGCTAGGTGGCACAATGGATAGAGCATCGGCCCTGGAACCAGGAGGACCTGAGTTCAAATCTGGCCTCAGACACTTGACACTTACTAGCTGTGTGACCCTGGGAAAGTCACTTAACCCCAATTGCCTCAAAAAAAAAAAAAAGGGATTGGATGGAGCAGATTTCCCAAGGCCAGGCTCAACAGCACTCCTCCTCACCTTTGTTCTAGTCACCTAAGACATGGTGGTGGCCAAAGTCTCCAGGCTCCACACGGCCCACCTGGCATGCCCTCTGACCTCACCGGCCTTCTCTAACAACATTCCTTCCCCGGCTATGAATCTCCAGCTGTTCATAGATTTTGTGATAACAAGCCATGGGCCTCACTCTTATTGCTGACAGGATTCTAGATCTCCAGAGGCTACAGTGACTTCCCCTTTGGCCTGCTGGAGCCAATACTTGTTACTACATTATGAATGTCTGAAACATTCGTCAATATGTCTTGCTTCCCTCAGCAGCAATTTTTAAACCTCTTAAGCTCTCAAAGACACCATCATCTCCATGAGGCCAGTCATGAGCTTCCTTACCCAAGCTCAAAAATACCCCTATATCTTCACTCAAGGTCTCTTCCTTTACCCTAGTCACAGAGGAAAAGGGGGCTCTTTTGGTCAAAGTCAAACCCTCTACTTGTGCCCTCAACCCCATCTCCTCCCACCTGCTCTGGAAGTGGCCCTTCAATTATTGTCTCGTTTTTGACCTCGCATCAGACTGGTGCCTTCCTCATTTGCCCAGAAAAATGCTCTGATCTACAATGTCTATAAACATCTTGCCTTTGACACTTACTAGCTGTGTGACCCTGGGCAAGTCACTTGACTCCAACTGCCTCACCAAAAAAAAAAACACAAACAAACAAACGAAAAAAATCTTGCCTTGACCCTGCTGCCCACATGCCCCTTCCCTTTCACTGCTAAGCTCTTAGAAAGGATCATTTCCACTTAAAAGTTTCTACTTTGAGACCACCCATTACTTCGGATTCCCCTAAAACCTGGCTTTTATTCCTATCCCTACTGAAATGGCTTTCTCCAAGGCCACTGATTGGTGATCTCAGGGGCTAACTCTGACGAGACCCACCCCACTCTAGCTGTCTCTCCAGGAGCTTCTCTCAGCTCTTGTGCTAACTCTCTCTCTCTGTGCTTCTCTGTCTCTCTCCTTGTTTCTACCTGTTTGACTGATCATTACCCACGCAGGAATTACGGTGCAACAGAAAAGGTACTGCATTCAAAGTCAGAGGTACTGGGTTCAAATCCTAGTTCTGCCAGAGGCACGTCACTGAGACCTCTCAGAGACTCTACTTCTTTACCTGTCAAATGAGAACTAGCTGATATATACAGCCCCTTCCAGCTCCAGACCCGTGATGGGTGGCCCTTCATGCCCTTGTGGGATGATGCGTGATGTGGTGGAGATGGAATCAACAAGAACAGACTCTGAATGGATATTGGTAAGGAAAGTGAGTGCCAGTGAGGCTAAGTCTGAACCTACATCCTCTCCTCCACATTCAGTGGTCAAAGACCACAAAGTGCCCGTTTCCTGACACTCCAATCAAAAGGAGCTGCTGTGCACCCTCCCTGATCTGGTTAGGAAATTATTTAATTTAAGAGGTGTCAGGGGATAGTCAGGAATGACTTTGTGACTTACTCAGGTGAACAACAGAATTTCCAGTCAAGACTGACCCCACATTTTCACACTGGGGACAATCCATCCCGACAGTCAAAGCTGACTGTATAGCTAGAACACATCTAAGGAATCACACAGGTCGATTATGCATTTTAGAACGTTGGGTTCTGAATGAGCTGACAAAAATGAGCAGTAATAACAACAGCTCACACTTAAATGGTCCTTTAAACGTTCACAAATTGCTGAAATCTCATTTGCCCTTCCCATGAAAAGGTCGAATACATCTTTGATCTTCTCTTCTCCTTCATCTCATCACAGCCAATCAATAGTTTTAAAGTCCTCTGGGTTCACTCTCAGATGAAATCGATCTCATTTCTCCCAGATCTACTCATTCTACCTTTTCAAATCCATCCTTCACAGCAGTGGTGTCAAATTGAAATGGAAATAGATCCCTGTGGGGACATGATGACTTTAAAAGTCACAAATTAGCACTATGTTGTATTACAGTTTTACTTATTTTGTTCAACATTTCCCAATTACATTAGAATCTGGTTCCGGCAGATTAAAAACTTGGGAACTGGAAGGTCTCTGCTGCCAGGTAGTCAGTTTGACACATCTACTTTACAGACCTGCTAAAATGGTCTTTTCTAGTGTTCAAGTCACTTTCCTCTCTACTGCCATTGAAGGGACAATAAAATACAAATTTCTTAACTTAGCATTTAAGTATTTCTCCTCCACAAGAATACAACGTCCTCTTCCAGTTTTATTTCTCATCACTGTCCTATAATAATAGCTGACATTTATATAGCACCTATGTGCTAAGCACTTTACAAGTATTATCTCATTTTGTCCTCACAACAACCCTGGGAGTTTGGTGCTTGTTATTATCCTCATTTTACAGATAAGGAAACTGAGGCAGACAAATATTAAGTAACTTGGGAAGTATCTAAAGCTGGATTTTAACTCAGGTCTTCCCAATTCCAGGCCCAGCACTCTAACCACTGTACCACTGAGCTGCCCAAGGAAATGACTAGCTTTTCTATGATCTCATCCTAAATATGCACTTGGGCTACTTCCCATATCTTCATTCCCTCCAGGCCCCACTCAGGCGTCACAAGAGCCTTCCCAGACCCTCTAACCCTACCCTATGCTCACAGCTGAAAGTGATCTCCTCACAGTTTTCTAGAGCACTCTGTCTGGATTTCTCCTTTACTGACCAGAAGCATGGATCTGCCTCTGGATGACATTTTTTTCCTCCTATTTATATCTGCAGCCCCCAACACTGTTCCTTGCAGTTGGTAAGGGCTTAAAATACATTTATTGAACAAATTGATTGGTTTGGCTTATGTTTTTCTTTGGCAAAAAGAAGGGTTTAGTAAGGGGGGAAATATCAAGAATGCAAAAATAAAAGGCATTTAATATACCTTTTTAAAAAGAAAGGTGGTAAAAATTTTTAATTAAAAAAAAGAAATAAAAATTTTTAAAAATAAAAAGGTGCTATCAAAAAAAGAAAAGAAAGAAAGGTGCTTTTAAAAAAGGAGATAGAATTTCTGGAAGTTACCTTGAAAAACCACAGAATTAAACAAAAAAACACCTGGTAGTTTAACTGTGTTTCACAAACAGGAGGCCCTGGCATTTGTAGGAAATAAGTTCTAGAGGGTTCCTTAATGGAACAAAGATGTAGAAGAAAGACAGGGAGGAAAATGACAGACTGAGAATAGGTCTAGCTCTGACCAACTGAGGTGGAAGAGATCCCACTAACCCAGATGCTGAGAAGCCGGGATCCAACCATGCAGAATTGAGCTTTGCTCTTTAAAAGCATCAAGACCACAGAGGCCTGACACAGACGAGCCAAGTGAGAGTCTCCAAACTGGTCAGCAGGGGGAGCAATATTTCAGCATCCCAGCAGTCACCTTCACAGTTCTAAATAAAATAGCCAAGGTCTCTAAGTTCCTCACTCTGCCCAAAAACCCCCAACTGTTCTGCCTCTCAAGCTGCTCTTGTCTAACTCTCTGAGCTTTTAGGGTGCAGGCCAGCCCTTCTTCAAGTCCTCCAAGCTCCAAAACCAGCCCTTCCTCCTTCACACCGATCTAAATTCCCAGGCACTCCCCACTGCCTGTCTCTGTCCTGAGGTCTCTTCTCTTCTCCCTCCACCCTGCTTCACTTAGAGATCTCATCGGCTCCCAGGGATTTAATAACCACAACTATGTTGATGATTCTCAAATGTCCCTTTCCTGCCTCAACCTCTCTGCTGATTTCCAATCTCTTATCTCCACCTGCCTTTAGATATCTTGAACTGGATGCCCAGTAGACACCTTAAATTCAACACATCCACAACAGAACAAATTATCTTCCCCCTAAAGTCTTTCTCATCTCCTAACTTCCCTATTTCTGTAGAGGGCAACACCATCCAGTCCCTCAGACTCTCTCTCTAGGAGTCCATCCTGGATTCCTCGCTCCCTCTCCTCATCACATCCAAGCTGTTGCTTGACCTGTTGATTTCATCTTTGCATCATCTCTTGGATTACATCGCCTTCTCTCTGATGCAGGCCCTCGTCTCCTCGTGCTCGATTACTGCATTAGCCGTCTGGGGGGCCTCCAGTCTCTTCCTGCTCCAATCCATCCTCTTCTGGCCACTAATGCAATTTCTCTAAAGAGCAATCCAACCCTGTCACCCCCGCTCCTCTATAGACTCCGGTGGCTCCTAGTTGCCTCCAGGATCCAATACAAAATGCTCTGTTTGGCATTCAAAGCCCTTCAGAGCCTAGCCCCCTCCTACCTTTCCAGTCTTCTTTCCCCTCGCTCCAGCCAGTGACACTGGCCTTCTGGCTGGTCCAGAAGACACTCCATTCTCCTGGCTCCAGGAGCTTCCTGTCTGCCCCCCATGCCTGGAACGCCCTCTCTCCTCATTCTGCCTACTGGCTTCCTTTAAGTCTCAACTAAATCCTGTCTCTTCCCAGGGGTTTTTCTCAACCCTTCTTAAGTCCAGTGCCTTCCCTCTACTGATTATTCACTATTTATCTTGGATACAGTTTGCTTTGTATACACTTGTTTGCTTGTCTTCCCCATTAGACTGTGAGCTCCTAGAGGGCAGGCTTGGCACAGTGCCTGGCACACAGGGACTGACAGACTGATAGGACTAAGGCATGAATGATGTCATGGCCTTCCCAGGGAGCAGAAAATCCAAAGGAAACTCCAATTAGTGAGATAAGCAAAAGGCCTTCCAGAGGCCTCCAAATGCACAGAATCCACATCTTCTTCCAACTCTCTGGGCTCTCACCTCTCTGGAAGAAGCCTCATGCCTGCTGTGCACAGGATATACAGGGGTGTCTCCTTGTGTTTCTTCACAGGCACATGAGCAGCAGCAAAACTCAGCAGGGGGCGAAGGTAATCACTGGCATGTTCTGGAGTGTCGGCCATTGCAGAAATACCTACAAAAATGAAAACAATTTGTAAAGGTTCAATACACAGTTTAAAAAACTGCCCACCTTGTACACAGTATCATCAACATTGAGTGTCGACCTACTGTGAAGGACTATATTCTTCTCACCAATGCAATGGTACAGAAGAGTTCCAGGGAACTCATGATAGAAGAGGATCTCCAAATCCAAGAAAAAAAAAGAAAGAAAGAACTGTGGAGTATAGATGCTGATTGAACCATATTATTTCTTTTGTTTTGGGTGCTGTTTTTTTTTCTATTTTGAGGTTTTGCATCACTGCTCTGATTCTTTTTCTTGTAACAGGATTAATGCAGAAATAGGATTAATGTTATTATGTGTATATATATATATATGTGTGTGTATATATATATATATCTATATGTATATGTATAGAGATATATAGATATAACCTATATCAGATTACCTGCTGTCTAGGGGAGGGGGGAGGGAGGGGAGGGAGGGAGAAAAATCTGAAATTGTAAAGCATGTATAAACAAAAGTTGAGAACTATCTTTACATGTAACGGAAAAAATAAAATACCTCATACATTTAAAAAAAAAAACTGCCCACCCCCCAGTCCAGAGGATCCCACTGCCAGAATCCTTCAAACGTCCCTGTGTCTGGGAAGAGCATCACCAGCCCCAGACTACCTACTTTTAACCTCGGGGTCATCTTCCACTCTTTCCTCTCCCCCACCTTCCACATTCCATCGTCAGAAAGACTCATCAAGTCTTCCTTCATAGCACTTCTCCTGTCCATTTATTTCTCCCCACTTCTCTTCATCCTGCTTTTTAGATCCTCATCACTTTTCACCAAGACTACTATCAACAGCCTCCTAAGTGGACTCCCTACTTCCAATCTCTCCTTCACCCAACCTGATGTTCACACAGCCACCAACATATTATATCTCTCAGGCATACACCTGAAGCATTTAGTGGTTCTCCATGTCCTTCAAGATAAAATGCAAACTCCCATCCTGGAATTTAAGGCTCTCACAAATGGCTCTGCAATGTATAAAATGGATAATTTCAATTATTTATTTATTGGGGGGGGGCGGCAAGGGAATTGGGGTTAAGTGACTTGCCCAGGGTCACACAACTAGTAAGTGTTAAGTGTCTGAGGCCGGATTTGAACTCAGGTCCTCCTGACTCCAGGGCCAGTGCTCTATCTACTGCGCCACCTAACTGCCCCATTTTCAATTATTTTTAATTAAAAATTTCTTGTATAAATAAAACCAATGTAGCCAAGATTAAAAGTTGAAAACTGGGGGAAAACTTTCATAAACAATCTCTCAGATAAGATATGGTTGTGCCGAATATTGCTGTGGCATAGGAAATGATGAGCTGGTTGATTTAGAAAAACATAAAAAGACTTGAATCTATGAAAGAAGATGCTATCTACCTCCAGAGAAAGAACTAACAAATAAAAATTTATATAGTATGATCTTACCTAGAAGGAAGCACAGAAAAGCAGGTTTGCTTTGAAAACAATGTGTAGGATTTATTACATAGGTTTTCATGAAATGGAAATTTATTGTTTCATAATGAATCCTCTCTCATGTTCTGCTGTGTACATGGAAATATTTTTTTTGTCTTGTTTTGTATTTAAGTTTAAAATGAATAAAAAATGTTAAAACAAAAAACAAAACAAAATGTCTCCTACCTACCTTCCTAGTCCTTATCTCACAGTTCCTTGTATACACTGGATCAGCCAAGCTGGACTACTAGTTGTGCTCCAAATTCAATTTCACATCTGCACCATCCAACCATGTGCCTGCAATATTCTCCCTCATTTTCTCAAAATCACCATCATCCGTCAAAGATCAGCTCAGGTGCCAACACCACCTCATCCTAGAAGACTCCCAGCTGTTCCATACTCTCACTCTCTTCAGATTACCTGTTCTCCCTAGTAGAACGTAAGCTCCATCAGGGCAGGGATATGTCTCACTAAGATCTAGGATTAGGGCTCTGTAAGCAGTAGGTACTTAATAAAAGTTTGCTAAATCGATTGATTTGAAACATGAATTTATGAGGACACAGAACAAGAAATCCACTTTCTGTCTCCACCATATAGCAGTTATGAGGAGAAAAGACGACTTCCTTCCTTCTTTTCCCCTACCCAGTCCTATTTATGCAGTCATTTATCACCATAACAAGAACATAGCCCAATTGGTACCTGGTTTGATTTTTTTAACCACTGGTTGGCTGTTGCGATCTCTCATCTGTTTGATATCCAATAAGTCATGTGGGTTCCCATTATGACGTGGCCAGAAATAAACAAAAATCCTGGAGCCACTGCTGCCACAGTCCACCACAAGGCCATAATTCAGAGTTAGATCTTCAGTGTTTGTAGCTTCCAGTTCTCCTACTCGAGCTAAATACCTGAGAAAAGGGAGAAAGGGAGCAAGAGTTGAGCAGCCATGGAGAATAGAAGCCAAATCCCCCCACATTTAGAAAGCACAGGAAAGAAGGGTTTCTAGAACAGATTTCAATACTGATGACTGTACTGACAAATGTGAACACAGTCAGAATGCTTTACCAAGTCTGCTCCTCCCAAAGAATTAACCAATGTTAATAATGCCTGCTGCCTTTAAGAGTATTGTTCATTGACCTCCACAAACTGATGCAGTGAAGTAAGAACTTATTTATACAATGACACTATTATAAAGAAAAGCAATTTTGAAAGTCTTGATTTCAGGGGCAGCTAGGTGGCACAGTGGATAAAGCACCGGCCCTGGATTCAAGTTGCTATGCATCACTGTACAATGGATAAAAGATCTGCCTTTTTCCTACTTGGATAGTGGTGTTTCCCATAAAGCTGTGGAAAAAATAACATGTAAATAAACAAGATTAAACCTATACCCTTCTTCCCAATATAATGTGCTCCTCACACAGACTTTATATCAAGACTCACATCTCAGAATCATTCACCATCATCTTCGATGAACTTCATTGAAATATCCATCATTATAATACTGAAACATACCAAATATTCACCATCTTCCTAACTTCCCTATTTCTATCGAGGGCAGTGCTAACCTTCTAGCCACCCAAATTTGCAACCTCAGAATCATACTTGCCTCCCTTTTTTTTAATGTGATTTGAATCATCAATGAAAACAAACATTTCAATATATAAAGAAGAACAAGACAAGGGACAGTATAAGAAACGGTGACCTGTTACTGTAGAACTTGAAATGGAAACGAAATAAGTACCAATCAATTGGGTAACGGTTTGCAGTGGGCCAGGTTACTGATGGGGGGCTGGGGGGTAGGCAAGAGTTAACCCCAACACTCCCACTATACCAACTGGTGCTACTGGAAGCAAGTGGTACAGGTGGAGTTAACTCTGATCCCAGGCCGACTGATCTGAGATCCAGCTGTGGGCCCTGTGAACCAGAAGAGGACAAAAGCACTTCTGAGGACTTGGGCAGACAGCTCCTGAGATCCCAGGGGCCCTCCTTCCCTGCTGGTGGCTTTTATTTGCTTTTAGCTTCCTAAATTGCATTTACCCCAGGATGGTGTTTCTAGTAAAAGGACTGTTTACTTGAATCCCCAGGCTCTGAGTGATCCATTGCACCAGGTGTGGAATAACTGAGCAAACTATGTCCAAGAATATCATGAAACCCTGGCAAAAAAAGATTATGAATCCCCGTCACCTGTGACTCTTCCCATGCCCTCATGTCCCACATCCAATTGGCTGTCAAAGGTTTATCAATTCTGCCTTTATGCTATCTCTTTGTGGGAGTTCCACTGTACAATACAAACCTATTTGCTTTTAAAGACCTTCACAAACTGGCTTACCTTTCCAGATATATTACACATTACTTCCCTTGGCACACTCTATATTCCAGTCAACCTGGCTCACTTGATGTTCCTTGTACAAAACTCCACAGTCCATCTATACCCCTGGCCTCTCTCTGCATAGTTAACCTGTTTGTGAAATGTGTCCCCTCCACTCCCAGAATCCCTAGCTCCCTTCAAAACACAGTTGAAGTGGGACAGCTAGGCAGTGCAGTGAATAGAGAACCAGCCCAGGAGTCAGGAGGATCTGAGTTCAAATATGGCCTCAGACACTTGACACTTACTAGCTATGTGACCCTGGGCAAATCACTTAATCCCAATTGCCTCACCTAAAAACCAAAAAAAAAAAAAAAAACCAACCCAACAAAAAACAAAAAATATAGTTGAAGGGCCACATCAGGCTTCTCTTGATCTATTTCCTAGACCCTTCAACCCCTGAAATTACTTTTATTGACTATGCTTTGAATTTACTTTTATTTGTACATATTGTTTCCCCTAATAGAAAATCAAGATCCTTGATGGCAGACTTCCATTTTTTTGTTTTTGTTTGCCCAACAATTCTCACTGTAACTGGCACACAGAAAGCACTTCATAAGCATATTCACAAGTGGCAAACTCTATGTGGATTTGCTCTAGATCATACAATCCTATACTGGCAAATGCTATAACGCTAGAACATACTCTTATCACTCACTCTGCACCGACCCTTCCCCCCTTAGATTATAAACTCCTGGAGAGCAGGGGCTGTCTTTCCCCTCTTTTTGTATCCCAAGGGGCCTGGCACAGAGTAAGCACTTCATACATGTTGACTGACTGACCCACACTTCAGAATAATCTAGCCTGTGTTTCAGAAGACTTGCATCTCAGACAGCAGAGTTCATTGTCACAGTCAAAAGGCAAACTTTCCCCCCAAAATTATTATTAACTAAAACCAAAAAATATAATATTTTTAAATCCTGAAATCAAAATGGCCAAGCAGAAACAGAAATGAAGTGATCTTTCCTATTCTATGAGAGAAAATAATTATTAATAATGGATTTCTTGCGGGGGTGGGGGGTGGGGGGGCCAGAGATCAGTTTCTCAGTCTTTTCTCCATCCCTAACCCTTCCCCAGAAAGTCTAGTTCTCCTAGATCTGGGACAAACCCAAGGGAACAAAAGAAATGGAGATAGACTCTTTTGTCTAGCTCAGTGAAGGAAAACCACACCTACATAATGGACTTTGCCTTGAGCAACTTCAGGGAAGATCTTTTGCACACTTTTCCCTGATGTCAATGGTAGAGTACATTTTAACGTGAGCCACCTTCAAATCATGTCAACCAACGAAATTGAATGATGCTAACCAATTAGCGGTGATCAAGGTATAATGACCCACCTCTATCAAAAGAGGATATAAACCCTCAGAAGAGGCCTTTAGAGCCTTTGGGGTTTTAGAGGCTCTCTTGGCTCTCTCTTTTTAAGACAGAGTAGGTCTGGTAGGTCTTCTGGGGTTTTTCACCTGCTCAAGCTAACTGGTATGCTGAAACTCTCTCCCTGCTTTCTCTACCACTTGGCTTGAGACCATATGGTTAAGAAGACATGTGGTCAATCCTTTAATGGTATATAATATTGAATAAATTAATATATGATTGCCCAAAACTGATAGCAATAGTAAATCTTTTTTAAAAACACATCTACTGGGGCAGCTAGGTGGCGCAGTGGATAAAGCACCAACCTTGGATTCAGGAAGACCTGAGTTCAAATATGGCCTCAGACACTTGACACTTACTAGCTGTGTGACCCTGGGCAAGTCACTTAACCCCAATTGCCCCGCAAAACAAATCAAAACAAAACAAACAAACAAAAAACATCTACTACAAAAAAACCACATTTTTAAGAAGACATAAATGTATGTTCTATGTAATTTAGAATACATTTTTTTAAGAGAAAAATGACAGAGAAAGTTATTTGATAGTATTCACTAATCTGAAATAGGGTCCATGGGAATGAGGCAGGTGGCAAAAATCTGTTAGCACTGAAAAATCCAATGTTCTTCATCAGGGATTTCCCAGTCCCTGAGCTCAAGTCCCACCAATAAGCTCCAGAGAGCTCACAGCTGGGACAGAGGCTGAGAATCACTGGGGCCAAGTTACACAAGTTTTGTACTCACTTCAATGCCATTAAGGAACCAGCCAGTAAAAAAAAAAAAAGGGGGGAGTGTTTCTGTCCCCAGGGCAAAGTCGGTCCCTATCTAAGCCCCCTTTTAAGTCTTCCACCACTTGACCTGATCCTCAGAAGCCATTACTTTCACAGGTCTCATGACTTCTTCCTGGGGACATTCCCCTGAACTTGGGAGCCCCTCCCCTTCTCCACAAGCCTGTTGCTCCCCCTCACCACCTCCTTTCCCCTCTCCTTCAGAGGAACTGTTCAACTTTTCTGGGGTGTGGACCCTTTGGCCATGATCTGGTGAAGCCTATGGACCCCTTCTAAGAATAATGTTTTTAAATGCACTAGATTTAAGTATGGATCGCAAAAGTAACTAAGCACACTGAAATACAGTTGTCAATGTATTTTAAAAAGCAAATTCATGGACTCCGGATTAAGAACTCCTGCTGTACATCCTCATCTCTCCCACTCTTCAGTCTACCCTCGCTACATACACCAATTAAAACTGTTTCTTTAGACATCAGATCCCATGGCTCCTTCAAGCAACCCTCTCCTAGAACCACAGGATTTCGAACTGAAGAAACTTTCAGGGTAATTTAGTCCAAGCCCCTCCCCCCTCTTTTTTACACATGAGAAAACTGAAGTTCCAAGAAGTCAGTAAAGCTGCCCAAATTCCACAGCTTAAAAAATTCCACTGGGATTTGAAAGCTCATCTTCCCACTTTTTTCACTCCACAACCCCTGCCTTCGTTGGCTGGTTTATAGTTCAAAATGCTACCTTGGGTCTTTTCCAGTACTTACCTGCCTCCAGCATCCACACCTTAAAAGCAATAACTTTTGTGTTCTCCCAATTCTTACTTAGTAAGGCATTCTTTTCACAATAGGTACCCTACAGAAAGATGTTCCTGACACAAGGATTTGACTGTGGGGCTCTGTCTCATTCAAGGAAGATTTCCTTAACTTGCCTCATTATCTTTGAGTTACCTTTGGTAGATCCCAGCTAAACAAGCAACTGAATGTTCTCATTTGATGCCAACCTCGTTAACCACTTTCTCCCTATTCTTCTCATTGTACCCCAGCTCAAAATCTGAATACTAGCTGGAAAGCAAGAAAATATAACAGAAACTCTTTAGCTGACACTCCACAGATTAGCCTCCACTCCTGCTTCATAACCAAATACAAATCAACACCAGACATCATCAGACTGAACTGTCAAAGTTCTGACTTCCTGCATTATATACACACAAACAAGCATCCATAGAATAAAAATAAATCACTGTTGTAGTAATAGCATCTTGGATCCCTCAATCTCTACAATGTAGATATGCTTCTTTATACTTAACTAACTGGCAGCCGCACTCTGCCTGCTCCTTTTTTTTTGGCTTCCCAAGCACAGAATAGACTTGATTGCCCATAGTTTTATGATGTAGGCATCAGTGCTAATTATCAGCACTGAATACTTTTGCTGATACTGCATTAAGCCAATTTCCAGAGTGAAATGAGATCCTAGAAGGAAAAAGGTACCAAAGCTTTGGGATCCCACAAGTCCCCAAAGAGAAGCTGTCTTGGACTTTCCTTAAAACACATTGATTGCTGCCATTGGAAAAGCAGGATTTCTCTCTATTCAGCTGAATCAGTGAAAAGTTGCCCACTCATACATCAGCATACACCCAATTGGAAGACAATGGCTTTTTAGTGCCATTATACTGAAAACATAACAGGATTAAACTAAGCCAATACCCAGTATCTAAAATCAACACCAATTATGCCCCCTTTTAGGGCTTCAAACAGAAGTCAATTATAGTATAAAACTCAATTAAAGGGGCAACTTGTCAACCTATGGCAACCAGCTCCTTCCTGTTTGCCCCTTGGAGTGTCTAAACTGTCACTCTTTGCAGAGTTCAGCTAATCACATCATAGCTAAAAGTATGGTGGACATTTACTGTCTAACCTTGTCCTGAGGACTCAGTTTCTTCATTTGTCTGATGGAAAAAAAACAACTAAACAGAAGCCGGCCTTTATGTTGTGCTTTAAAGTTTGCAAAGCATTTCTCAAAGACAGCTTTATTTGAGTCTCACAACAATCTTATGAGGTAGGGACTACAGATATTATCATTTCCAATTTAGAGGTGAGGAAACAGAAGTTCAGGGACTAGTCCATGATTACAAAATTAGGAGAATGTGAACCCAGGTCTTTCTGAGTCCACTAAGGCAAACTGACTCTCTTGTGTACCATCAATCTCACAGAGCTATGGCAGAGATCAAATGAGATAATTTACATAAAGTACTTTATACACACAGATAGATGGATGGATGGATGAATAAATAAATGAAGCTGCAGCAAAATGGAAAGAACTCAGGACTGGGGAGTTAGAACAGCAAGTTCCAAGTCCAGGCAATGCCACTTGGTCATATGACCATGGGCCAATCACTTTCTTTCAAACAAGGGCCCTGCACTAGACAATCTCTATGGCCCCTTTTAACTCTCATCTTCAATGGTCCTATATGACTTAGGACTATAATATGTACCCAGAAAAGCAACTTTGAAGATCAGAGATTAGCTCCACAAAACTTATATATTATCTGAGAAAACTGTCTTTATTGTCAATAGGAAAAATTCAGTTAGCTACTAGGAAATAAGGTGGATTCTTTTTTTTTCCAATTCAATTCAGTAAAAGTTTGCTAATAATAGCTCATATTAACATACTAAGTATTAATATGCTAAGCATGTAATAAGTATCAAGCATTAAAAGAAATAAAAGGTTTGAGGGTAATACAAAGACAAATAAGACACTAGTCCCTGTCCTCAAGGACTTTACACTACAGCAGGGAAATAAATGACTGATATACAAATAACTACAATACAAAATACAATATATTAAGTGAATAACAGAATAAACAAAGCCTATGAGAGATTCAAGGAAGTAAAGGTCTTTTATAACTAGGGGAATCAATGGAGGCTTCATGAAAGAGGACAGATAGGATTTTGAGAGGTATAGATAGAGGGAAAGAGAAATCTGGGAGCACTTCAAAAGTGGGGAACAGAAGGAGATGTAAAAAGACAGGGCATGTTCATGGCACAATTAATGGTCTAAGTTGTTTTCATATAAGGAATGACAGGATAGAAGGCTACAAAGGTAGACTACTGCTCTGGAAAGCTAACATGGATACCAAGCTAAGGAACTGAGACTTTACTGACTTGCAAAGACAGAAGCCATTGAAGCAGTTGCACTGGAGTACATCATAGACAATGTCTAGGCAAAACCAGATCAGGGAAAGAAACCGGAGGTAGGGAGATTGCTCTAGAGACCACTGCAACAGTGTAGGGGAGAGATAATGATGACTTAAGAGTACTACCAATAGGAATGTAAAAGGAGATGGTGGATAGGAGACACCAAAGAATTAGAATCAAAAGAAACTCTCATCTCACTGTATGGTAGAAGGTGAGGGAAAAGGCATCAAAGAACACACTCAAATTTTAAGCATAGATGGCTGGTATAATGGTGATGCCAAAGGCTCACAAGAATCTCTCATTTCAATTTCATTCTTGAGATTCAACCTTGTTTCTTAAACAAATGAATACTTCTTTTCCTGCTGCATTCTCAAAAAGGGAATCTTTGTTACTAGCATCTGCCCCAACTCCTTTACTCAGTCAAGCATTAACAATTTCCAATTTACACTCACACCTGGACTCGCTCTCCATATTTCTCAACTGCTACCTTCCCCCCCCCTTACCCAAAGTCCCTGCTCTTCAGCTCACCCATGATAAGCTCCTGGAGGGCAGGGACTGTCTTGCTTGCTTACACTTGTACTCAAAGGAGTTAGCACAGTGTCTGTCACATAATAAGTTCTTGATAAAAGGATTTCTCTGTTTAGCTGAAGGAAGTTGTGGGTATCATACCAGCAGCCTCATAATAAAACAAAGCAGTGCTTCAAACTAGACAAAAATTCCTCTAGGAAAAAAAATGAGGCTACTGGGAAGGAACAACATTAGAAATTTTTGGTTTTAAAAAGAAAAAAAGAAAAATGTGCTGTGGGCAACTTCATTGGTGGTATCTTCATACTTAGCTAGGCCAGACCTCAAATCCATCCCCACTGGCCTGACACCAAGCGTTTCCAGCTTAGTAGGACCTGTCAGACTTTTCAGTCTGCTGATACAGACTTTAGAATTGAGAATCACAGGGGCAGCTAGGTGGTGCAGTGGGTAAAGCACTGGCCCTGGATTCAGGAGGACCTGAGTTCAAATCTGATCTCAGACACTTGACACTAGCTGTATGACCCTTGGCAAGTCACTTAACCCTCATTGCCCTACAAAAAAAAACAACACAAAGATGTATCTTTAGGGCAGCTAGGTGGCTCAATGGATAGAGCACCGGCCCTGGAGTCAGGAGAACCTGAGTTCAAATCTGGCCTCAGACACTTGACAACTTACTAGCTGTGTGACCCTGGGCAAGTCACTTAACCCCAACTGCCTCACCAAAAAAAAAGAATTGAGAATCACCTTCATACCACAATGAAACATAAGAGCAGGATTTTTGTGGAAGGGATGCTCATTATTATTATTATTGATGATGACAGAAATTCACATTCATGTGATGCTTTAAGGTTTACAAACACATTTTCTTTTATAAAAAAAGAATACTGGGGGGCAGCTGAACAAAGCACCAGCCTTGGATTCAGGAGGACCTGAGTTCAAATCTGACCTCAGACACTTGACACTTACTGGCTGTGTGACCCTAGGCAAGTCACTCAACCCCCATTGCCCCGAAAAAATTAAATTTAATTAAATTTAATTAAATTTAATTTAATTTAAAAAGAATACTTTGGGGGGGTATCTTTTGTCTTTATGTAACTTAAAAGCACTTTCTTAACAGTAAACCTACCAAATACGTGATACAAATTATCTTCATTTTGCAGAAATTAAGTGACTTGCTCCTGGTCATACAGTTAGTGAATCATCAATGGGATTCAAACATTACTCTCAAGTCTAAGTCTGATGTTTTTTTAGTACTCCACTGCCTTTCCAAATTGTCAGCTATGTTTTGGAAAGGTGAGGGTACAAAATAAGTAACCACCAAATAAATGAGGCATTCCTATATGTTTGAGACAGTGTGTATTTAACTTTTTTTTTTTCTAAATAAAATTTTTGAATGCTCAACAGGCCATAGACTAAGTAAGCAAGAAATTTCACTAGCCTGGGTAGAAAAGTAGAAAGAAAAGGAGGCAGAAAACATGGGTTTTAGTTCCTTTGATACAAACTATATGTGTGACTTTGGGCAAATCACTTTGCTTTTCCGTATTTGTTGCCTTCTCTATAAAGCAAAGGGTTTGAACAAGATAATTTCTAAGGTAGCTTTCAATTCTAACATTCTATAATTCTATTATTATATTAGGGGTCCAAAATTATGAGGTCTCCATAATCTTCACAGATAACCTAGCAATAATGAATCAGTCCAAGGGGAGTCAGAGATAAATGGTTTAATGAAGTATTAAAGTGATTCTTACACTCTGAACATAAGCCTCTCATGACAGTGTGAATAAACACATCAGATGAGACATATAAGACATATCAGATGAGATGATCATTCTGTCAGAGTCAAATCCTTTCCTTCCCTTAAAAGTTCAGTATTTCAAGAAGATAAACAAGAAGACTGAAGATAAATTCATGGAGGTAAGGCTTCAGAAAGAGAAAATGAAGTACAATATTTCAGAAATGTTAAGAGAAGTTTCAGAGAGGAGCCTCTCCTGATTTTTAGGGCTAGTGAGGAGCTGGAAATAGGAAAAACCTCTTGTGCCAGGCAGCTCTAAAAGAGGTAATGCTTGGGAATATTTCATAGAATCATAAAAGGTAACAGTTTAAAAGCTTGGACTAATGCCAAACCTACATTTTGCAGATAAGGAAATTGAGGCCAGAGTTTAAGTAACTTGCCCAAAGTAAAAAAATCAAATTAGAAGTAATAAAGGCAAGGAATAGGCCCCAAATTTCCTGATTTCTGTCTTAGTATCGCTCTGTATCACTATGGTACCTATTTTAAAATGAAAGTATAAAAAACAAAAGATAGAATCAATAAAAATAAGGTTAAAATGTAACTTCTTTTACCTTGGGAATAAAAAAGGCATTTGTGCAAGATTCAAATAATTTAACAAAGAAATATAAAGCCCAGTTACCTAAATAAAATATCTTCAAAAGGGCTCCTTGTTAGAAAAAAAAAAAAAGCTGTGTTTCGAAGATGACAAGAACATCTAAACATGCCAAAGAATACTTTTAATTTTATTGCTAACTACATCAGAAACTATAAAACATATCAAAACGAATCACTGCTATAAAGTATATAACACTTCAAGGTTGTAAAAGGATTTAACATTTGATTTGTGCAACAATCTATTATCTCCATTTTTCAAGTCAGTAAACTAATCCCGAGACTGATATGCTCAGCAACATATGCCTAGAATGCTGAGACAGGACTCAAACTCATGCCTTCCTAATTTAAAATCCAGGACTCTATCCATTCAGGACACTACCTTCATTTGTGAAGACTATATAAGAAAATTATAGCAAACAACAAAAGAATGCACTCTTTGTTTAAAAAAAAAAAACTTGATTACAATCTTTCCTGACCTTTTTCCACAGGGCAAATATGGTATAAACAATTTTGAGCCTCGACCCCTAGCATGAGAAAATTAGTTTTAATATTTGTGTGATAAATTGTATGAAATTTTATTTTTCTTTTTTTCAAGGCATCCCTTAAAAAGGTCAAGGGGCATAACAAGAAAAGTGGCTTGTTCAGCCATTCACTCTTAAAATATTATCCTTCGTGATAAAGCTTACATTGATATACTGAAGTTGACTCACCTTTCATACTGTCTATCTTGAGGTGAGGTAGAGCCCCAGTGTCGAAAGTCCACTAGAACCATAAGTAGAAGGAGACAGGATATGAGGAAAAGTCCCAGAAAGGTTACCCGCTGACGTGCAAACGTAGGTACGGTAAAATACCAGGAAGCCGGGCAGAGATATGAAAAACTAATCCTGAAATAAAATAAACCATTAGAAAAGCGAAAAAACAAATTCTTATAATTCATTGATACCAACGGAAAATGCTAACAACATAGCACGATCAAAATACTTGCTACAGATCAATAAGCTGACTTTTAATAGGATCTAAATGTACTGTACTAGCTTTGCAAAGTTTGCATGGACCACCTGGTATAATTTGAATGAAATTCAAGGAATGGAATTTAAGAAATCAAAACTATGATATTAAATAGAAGATCATTTATCTCCCTGCACAATCTCACAAAAAGAAATTACAGAGTCACAGCAATTAAATATTTCAAGCAAGCTGCTAGAAAAGCAAGAGTCCCTCCCAAAAGTCTTGAAAAAGTTCTTAACTTTAAGATTAACTTTCTGTACTGATTCAAAAGACTAGGCCTGGGGGCAGCTAGGCGGCACAGTGGATAAAGCACTGGCCCTGGATTCAGGAGGACCTGAGTTCAAATCTGGCCTCAGACACTTCCTAGCTGTGTGACCCTGGGCAAGTCACTTAACCCTCATTGCCTGCCAAAAAATTTAAAAAAAAAAAAAGACCAGGCCTAAGGATTCTAAAGACAATTTTTCCAGAAAAAATTCAGCCTGGTAATAATAATGACAGTGATGAGAATAATTAACATTTACATAGTATTTTAAGGCTTGTAAAGCTCTAGTTAACAGCAAATATTGAAAAAGTACATCTATCTACAGAGCAGAGAATGATAACTGGACAAAGTACCGAAAATGACATTTTTCCTACCCATAAGAATGGGAGAGGCCTGTACCATAGTGGACACTCAGCCTGGAGGAACAGGAAGACTTGGTTTCAAATAACACCTAGGGCAGATACTGGCTGTGAGACCCTGGGCAAGTCACTTAAACACCTGAGGCTCCCACACAACTCTAAAACAAAAAGTAGCAAAATTAAGTGCCTATCTGCATTTGGTAAAGGGGGTTTCTTCATTAGGCACCATACTACACTAATTGAACCACAGGCCCAAAAAAGACTACAAGATCTGGAATCTCCTGGCATATGATATAACATTGTGGTATAACTGAGTAACAAATAAGTGACTTACAGAGTCCTAGACTTTCTGCCTATTTTCTCCCCAAACTTTCAACATGAGCAGTGGGCACCAAGATCTGTACAATTAGTGAATTTGTCACACTCAATGATTTAATGGTGAGAAGAATACAAAGATAAAAACACGGTTCCTGCCCTCCAGGAAGGAGCTCGGATTTTAATAGGAAAGATTAAACAGGTAACATGAATGGATGCTACAAGGTTCTCAAGAGGGGGCCAAAGAAAAACTCTGAGAAAGCCCAGCGGGACAGATCGTTTAGCTTGGGGAAGCCTGGGAACTCATTGAGGAAGTGGAGCCCGAGCAAGGGGTAATGACCTCTGTGTGATTGGGGGGTACCTTGGGAAGGAAGATAAGAGTCTAGATACGGGCCAGGAGTAAGCAAAGGCCAGGAGATGGGCGTGCGCTGGCAGTTCAGGAAGGGCTCGGTACTAAGGCTAAAAGCTGGGGCTGTCCTAAGAGACCTTGAATGCCGGTTAAGGAGCGTGGCCGGAGTGGAGGGAAGGGGGGGGGGGCGGGGACAGGAGGGTGTAGAGGAGGTGGGGAAGTACTAAAGAATGACACACACACAACCTCACACAGTCACACAACTCACACTGACACGTATACACATGTACTCTTGAACGCAATGACACACCCACAGTCTCACACACAACCACATACACTGTCACACTCACATCCACATATACGTGTGTACACACACACACACACACACACACACACACACACACACACACTCCCCTACACCCCTACCTGGCCATGGGCTCCCTCGGGGCGGGGCGGGGGGCTCAGCCCCTGTCACCTCCTTTTCCTTTTCCCCAGACAAGGAGGCTTCCTCGTCCCGGGCATCTCCGTCTGCGCCAGCCTGGAGAGGGGCCGGCCTGGGAGGAGGCCTGGGCCGCAGAGCCCCGCCGGCCTGGCCCGGCTCCGGCAGCCCCTGCTCCCACTGGTCAGGGGAGCGGCTTCGCCGCTTCCCCGGGCCAGCTGGGCACTCTTCCCTGCTGCCTGTCTCCCCCGCCGACGCCGGGACTCGCTCTCCCACAGGCCGCGACACGTCCCCGGGGGTCCCCGTGCTGCGGCCCGAACGCCGACTCAGGGGGGTCCCAGGACGCTAGCCTACAGCCTCAGCCCAGCCGCTTCTCAGAGTCCCTTGGCCGGAAGGAGGGCCCCGGCCGGCCGCGGCGCCACGTCCCCAAGGAAACGGTCAGGAACCAATGAAAGGAGGCCTCCCCCTCCAAAGGGCTGGCCCTCGCTGGACAGAACGCTGAGTAAACAGCACGCAGCCAATCCGAAAGAGAAGTTGTCCTCTACAGCCCGCCCCGAGACGCAACCGCAACCAATCACGGAGGGCGTTCGGAAGAAGGGGGCGGGGCCGTACGGGGACTGGTGGGGAACAGGTCTCCGGGATTAAAGGGCAGGCTGCCTCCTCTCTTCCGTTATTGCCCCGCGGCTCCAGAGCACGCGAGCCAGACCCTGGCGCGGAGGGTCGTCTCTGAAGCGGCCTCATACGCCTGCTCTGAGCATCCCTGCCCACCCCCGCTCCCTAAGGAGGCTCCCAGCGGGAGCCCCTGCTCCTCACGGTTCCGGTACGGCAGCAGGCGGTTTTCCTCCGCGCTCCCACAGCTCTGGAGCTGTGGGCCCAAGCCCCCGGCCAGTTTCCCGGCCAGCTCCCGGGACGCCTTTCATCCTAGCCCTTAGAATCCGGCTAACTGGGCAAGATGCACCAGTTAGGAACATCTTGAAAATGACTTCTTAAACTGCGTGTCCTTAACCTCCAGTTTCCTGATAACTTCTGTGTTGGGTGAAGCTGCTCTGTTCAATGTGCAGGATATGATTTCCTATCCATCCACGAGCTAGAAAATATCACGTTCAATACAAAGGTGATCAAGAATACCCTCCTTTAATCCTGTAACAGTCGTGGTTTAACAAATGCCTCATATATCCAATCAGCAGGATCAAAAAACAGGATGAATCCACATCCTCTTTTCATCTGCTGTGCTAACGAGCAGAAAGTACTATAAACCAGATTTAGCCTTTTTTCACCTTATATTGTATATAGAACATGTTGTAACACATTATGGAAATCCAGGTTTCAAAACTGATTTTTAACTACCTTTTACTGAAGACACACCTACGGATGTAGCTGAAATTTTCTCAAGATGTTCCTGACTCTCCCTATCCCTAGGCAAAATTATCACCATTTTAGCAGTAAGTAGTGTTCGTTCCCCACCTTCATCTTTACCTTGGGGAGGAGGGTTGAGGGGAGAGTAAGGCAAAACAAAATTTTTTAAGTGCAGTGAAAGTGCTACTAGCAAATAGGGGGTTTGAAGGACCATCTGCGTTAATTTATCTATCTTCATAGTTCCGAATGTGCTTCGTGACAGAGACTAGATAAAGAAAGGATGAGAGTTGGAGATTTTAGGAATTTAATCAAGAAGGGAAAGGAGAGGAACCCAAAGTAGGAAAGTTAGGAAGACAGAGAAAAAGAAAGGGAGGAGAAGAAGCAAAAAGAAAAAAAATTAATAAATCAAAAGGGATAAAAGTAAATTCAATGAGGAGGAAAAGCAGAAAATGGTGGACAAGAGATGGTAATTACATCAAGTTATATGCATAGCATGATTCATGACCACCAAGCCTGTTCAAACCTGCCACTTCCTCACCTTCCAGACTCTATGCAAAAAAATAAAGGCAGGTGAAAGGATTTGTCATAGAATGGAATTTTCTTTATCATATATGTATATATACACATACACACACTTTGTTATATATATCTTTATATACCTTGTCATATGATATATATGTATATATGTGTGTATATATGTGTATGTATACCTTTTCTAACCAGTGTAGTAGAGAAAGCCCTAAGGAGGACAAATAAACTAAAATTAGAGTAACTATGTAGCTTTTTAGCAGAGAGGTTGCCCATTCTAGAATAACTCATCATTCTAACCATTTGAATCTCTTCATTGTCCCCCAAATACACCACCTTAATTTCACTTCTGAGGTCTTGCTGATCGTTGTCTACCTACCCTTTCTTGTGTTCATTATTTTCTATTAATCCTGTATATAGCTTGCTTTGTGTCTATTTGTTTGCATGTTTTCTCCCCTGTGAGACTGTTAGGTCCTTGAGGACAGGAACTGTCTTTTGCCTCTTTTCTGTATCCCCAGCACTTAGCACAGTGCCTGGCACATAGTAGGCACTTACTATGTATTGATCAATATTCAAGACCCGACATATCTCATCTTTTTCATTGTCTTCCCTAATTATTCCAACTCATATTGCTGCCTCCTTTCTCCCCCCTCCTATAACACTTGCTCATATGCCATCTTGTATTATTTAATTCATGTGTGTTCTCTCCTCAACAAGACTAGTAAAAGCTTCTTGAAGTAGGCCTTAAAAAATACTTGTTAAATCGAACCCAAAGATTGTTTGGATCCATATTTAAAATCCAAAGTTTAACTTTTCACACAAATAAAATCAGATCTTAACAACTGGAAAAATATCAATTGCTCATGGGTAGGCCATGCTAATATAGTTAAAATGACCATTCTAAATAAATCAATTTACATATTCAGTGCCATACCAATCGAACCACCAAAAATTATTTTATAGAGCTAAAAAAAATAAAATTAATCTGGAAGAACAAAAGGTCAAGAAATTAAAACAATGAAAAAAAATGCAAAGGAAGGTAGCCTATCCAAACCAGGTCTAAAACTATTATAAAGTAGCAATCATTGAAACTATTTGATACTGGCTAAGAAATAGATCAGTGGAATTGGTTAGGCACACAAGACATAGTAGTTAATGATTACAGTAATCTACTGTTTGATAAATCCCAAAACTCCAGCTTCTGGGATTAAGAACTCACTATTTGACAAAAACCGCTGGGAAAATTGGAAAATAGTATGGCAGAAACTAGGCATAGACCAACATCTTAGACCAACCACACACCAAAGTAAAGTCAAAATGGGTACATGATCTAGACATAAAGGGAAATTAGAAATTAGGCAAATTAGAAAAGGAATAGTTTACTTGTCAGATTTATGGAGAGGGGAAGAATTTATGACCAAAGATGAGATAGAGAACATTATGAAATGCAGAGTGGATGATTTTGACTACATTAAATTAAAAAGGTTTTGCATAAACAAAACCAATGCAAATAAGATTAGAAGGAAAACAGAGCTGGAAAGCAATTTTTCCAGCCAGTATTTCTGATAAAGGCCTCATTTCTCAAATATATAGAGAACTGAGTCAAATTTATAAAAATACAAGTCATTCCCTAGTTGATAAATGGTGAAAGGATATGAACAGGCACTTTTCAGATGAAGAAATCAAAGCTATCTGTAATCATATTAAAAATGTTCTAAGGCAACTAGGTGGCACAGTGGATAGAACACCGGCCCTGGAGTCAGGAGGACCTGAGTTCAAATCCGGCCTCAGACACTTAACACTTAACTAGCTGTGTGACCCTAGGCAAGTCACTTAACCCCAATTGCCTCACCAAAAAAAAAAAATGTTCTAGATTACTATTGATCAAAGAAATGTAAATGAAAACAACTCTCAGGTTCCACAAAGAATTGGAAATTGAGGGTATGCCTATCAATTGGGGAATGACTGAACAAGTATGTGAATATAATGGAATACCATTGTACTATAAGAAATGATGAGGAAGCAGATTTCAGGAAAACTTGGAAAGACATATATGAATTGAGACTGAGTGAAGTGTGCAGAACCAGAAGAACATTGTACATTATACACAGTAACAGCAACACTGTATGATGATCAACTGTGATAGATTTAGCTCTTCTCAACAATACAATGATCCAAGACAATACCAAAAGACTCAAAATGAAAAATGCTCTCCACATCCAGAAAAAGAACTAAGGACTCTGAATACAGATTGAAACATAACTATTTTCACCCTTTTTGGTCTTTTCTTTATTGTGGTTTTTCCCTTTTGTTCTGATTCTTCTTTTACAACAAGACTAATGTAGAAATATGTGTAATATGATTGTTGTGAGAATCAGGGTGCTACCCCTTGCTGAGAAAGACATTGTGAGAACTAAGGCAGCACCCCCCTGAAAAGAAAGCATGTAACTAGCGTCTGGAAGCTGCCTGGTTGCCGGAAGTTATGTCTAATCATAGACCGCCTGTAAGGCATGTCAATCAATGGACCAGCCAATTAGCTTGGAGCTGTGTGTGGGGACCACCCCTCTTCTGGTCCTGCAGAAAGCTTCCATTGGAACACAGGGAGGATCAGGCCCTTTTCATTCCGGAACCGGCTTGTGGTGGCAGAACTTCACATGTTCTCTTTGGAACCGTGGATAGCTAACCCCTAATATACTTTAATAAATACTTAAAAGCCTAAATTGTTGCTGAATTTGTCAGTAAACTTAGCTAGTTCTCCCCCCCCCCCACACGGGGGAGGGGGGGTAAGGGAGGAGGGGGGCAGATGGGCAGATAAGGCAATGACACATTAGATTTTACACAAAAGAGGCAGCTAGGTGGCAAAGTGGATAAATCACTGGCCCTGGTTTCAGGAGTTCAAAGCCGGCCGCAGACACTTGACTCTTAGTAGCTGTGTGACCCTGGGCAAGTCACTGAACCCTCATTGACCGGCCAAAAAAAAAAAGATTTTACACAAAACATTGTGCATATATAACCTATATCAGATTGCTTGCTGACTTCAGGAACAGGGTGGGGAGAAAAATTTAGAATTCAAAATTTTACCAAAATGAATGTTGATTTTGTTCAATTTTATTTAATTATTCAACAACCCCCTCCATATTAGGTTATTTAAATAGTCTATTTCTTTTTGTTGTTGTTAACCTGAGTATTCTATATTTTGCAAGTGTTCATTTTTTCTCTAAATTATTAGTTTTGTTATTAGATAACTGGACAATATTATTTCTGATAATTTCTTTCAATTCCCTTTCAAGTTCTATTTTTATATTAAAGATTGATTTTCTCTCTCTTTTAAAAATTCAGGTTAACTATTTACTTTATATTAGTTTTCCACTGGAAAACTGTGTTTTAAATTTATCATTATAATCAACTTCTTTTCAATTTTATTACTCTTTTCCTTAATTGTATAATAATTTTGATTTATTGTTGTTGTTTTATTTTTAATTACATATTCAATTAATAGATTTGTTATTTTATTTTATTCTTTGTTTACCTCTTGGTTAGATTTGTCCAAGCCTGAAAGGAATAAGTTAAGTTCCCCCACTAAAAAAAAATCTTGAAAACTATCTTTACATGTTATTGGGGAAAAAATCTAATATTAAGGGGTGGGAATAAAATAAAATCCAAAGTTTAAGTATTTAGTTTCTATGAAAAAACAAACACAACAAGCCTCTTCCTTCGTGTGTGTGTGTGTGTGTGTGTGTGTGTGTGTGTGTGTGTGTGTGTGTGTGTGTGTGTGTGTGTATACCTGGAGCTCCTATAGTAGGGCTGTCACTCTAAACTGAAAGGGCAATAGTTAATGTAATGTTAGGTAACAGAATCAAGATCCAAAAGCGTCTCGATGGGCTATAATTGCTGGGCCAAAACACAAGATGAAATTTATTAAGCATAAATGTTAACATCAGTATGTGTCTTTAGACTATACCTAAAAGAAACACAATAGGTAAAAGGAGACATAGGGTAGGCACATTTTTTTAGTAGTACTCGCATGAGGAAATACAGGAACCAAGCAAAAAAGCCTAGTAGAGATCATTTGAGTAAAGATGATTTTATTATCAGTTAATATCACAGACTACCTGGGCAGGAAGAGGAAATAGATGAGAAATTTATGAAACAGATGACCAAGAACAGTCAATTAATCGAATATTTATTCAGCATCCACAGTGGCAAGCTGTAGTAGCAATAGGGGAATTCATTCATCCAGATATATGCTAGGCTAGCACTTCTTCTGTGCCAACAGTAAGGTACCTAATAGCTTCTTGGCTTTCCTTAATGATAAATTAATCCTTCAAAATGTGACCAAACTAATAGGGGAAATCCATTCTGGTTGTGATTCTCATCAATAGGTAAGAACTGTCGTTAAGGGCAGAAATAATGGGAACCATGGTAGGAAAGGACCCATACCATCCTAGAGGTGGAATGGTCTAATTAATATGTATTAGAGATTTGGGAAGAACAGATTTCAAAAAGGTTCAATGGAAACATAGGTTGTGTCACACGGACTAAAATTCTACAGGTAGTCAGTCCAGGAAGAATGGGAAATTGTCAGAGATGAAGTTCTGAAGACACAAAAAGAAACCATTTGGGAGGGGGGGGGTATTTTCTGAAGTGTCCCTTATGGGTACACAGAAAACTCACCAACTTAAGATTTTTAAAAATTATGTTCAGAAGACAGGAGCAAGAACAAGTTTTAGAAGATGAATACAAAGACTTACAGACATGATCCAGTAAGACTAGAGTGCTAAAGCTCAGGACCAAACAAGGCTAGCCAGTGTGAGAATCAGAGCACCACCACCCTGTTGAGAAAGCCATTGTGAGAACCAGAGCAGCACCTCCCCGAGGAGAAAGCATGTGACTTGGCGCCGGGAAGTTACGTCTATTCATAGACCGCCTGTAAGTCATGTCAATCAATGGACCAGCCAATTAACTTATAACTGTGTGTGGGGACTGCCAGAGAGCTTCCTCTCTAAGAGATCTTTCTTTTCGTTCAGGAACTGGGTGGTGGCAGGAGGGGCAGTCAGAGTAGACAAATCTCCTAACCCCATGTGTTCTCGTTTTAGTAATACCTGGTATGCTTTAATAAATGCTTAATGCCCAAAGACTGGTGCTAAAGCTTCTAATTTAAGGTGACCACGCATTAGATTTTTAGACATCACGATGAGATTTTTTAAACATCACACCAGGAGAGCTAAGGACATCAGCCAGGGTTTTGCTTTGGGGGAGAGGGTTAAAGAAGGTATAAGACCACTGCTCAGGGTAGGTGAATCAACCACAATCGATAACAGAGAAAAGGCAGAGCTGCTTAACTGTTAGTTTTCTTGGCCATGGAGAATGACCTTTGGATTGAAGGGCAGATAAAAAAATGATTGATGGGGCGTTAATACCCAATATATGTAAAGACATAGTAACTGGCGCAGATGAACTACACCCCTGAGTGTTGAAAATTAAAAAACAACTGTCAAATGTAACCACTGAACCAGTCTAGAAATGACAGTGCTATTAGGGTCCTCTGACCATGGCCAGATTATATCTGGAGTAGTGTTCAATTCTTAAGATTGTACTTTAAGACAATGACAAGATGGAGAGCTTCCAGAGGAGCAGAATCATAAAGAGCATCATGTCCATCAAATATGAGAAGGGGTTGAAGTACCTAGGAATTTTTAAGAAGTTAATAGTGCTGAAGAATACAATACAAGGAGAAGGTGTGCTGATGGATAGCTGTTTTCGAGTACTTTAAGGGCTTTTAATTTTGAAAATGTTGGACCCTAGGAGCAATGGGTACAAATTGTAAAGAGGCCAATTTAGGCTTCAATCAATCAGCAAGTACTTGAGTACCTACTATACTGTTGGTGGTGTACAGTATATAGGCTTGATCTTAACAATCAGAACTATAACAAAAACAAGATGGACTGCCTCCGGGGTAGTAAGTTCTTCCTCACAGGAAGTCTTCAAGCAAAGTTTGGATTATTATTATTGATTGTGGAGTAGCATAGATCCTTTTGTGAATATGGGTTGGACTACATGGACAATGAGGTATTTCCCAGCTCTGAAATTCTGTGATGCTATTCCTGTACACACATGTACACACACATGTATGTGTACCTATCTATATAATATATTTTTAATCAATTGCATAATTTTAGAATGGGGAAGAGCTGGTTTAACAGCAGATCATGTGGAAAAGATCTGGCAGTTTTAGTTAACCACAATCTCATTATGTAAAGCAACAGTGTGACATAACTGCCCCAAAAGTTAATGAAATCTTATATGCAATAAAAGTAAGAAGTCTCATTTCCTTTCTTTCATGGAAGAATGTCTTGAAATTGTAGTTTGCACTTGATATATCATCCAAAAAATATTTATTAAACACCTACCAAAAGCAAGATAGAAAAACCAAAATGATAAACCCTGCCCTCAGAGCTTAGGAAGTCTATGATTACATAGATATTTACATAAATATATTATGTACATAGATATGTAAACGAGAGCTAGTTTGAGAGAGATGGTACTAATAAACTCTGGGATCAAGAAAACCTGTGTAGGAGGTAGGACTTAAGATGACTAATAATAATAAAATAGCTAACATTTCTATAGCACTGGATTGTGCTAAGTGCTTAACCATAATCTCATTTGATCTTCACAACAACCCTGGGAGGTAGGTGCTATCATATCACCATTTTACTGATGAAGAAACCCAAGACAGAGGTTAAGTGACTTGCCCAGGGTCACATAGCTAGGAATTGACTGTGGCTGGATTTGAATGCAGGTCTGACTCCAGGCCCAGTGCACTATCCACTGCAACATTTAACTGTTCAACTAGGCTATCCATCCAACTAGAGATTCTGAGGGGTAGCTGTGAGAAAATGATGTGTCTCAGGTATGGAGGGTGAGTGAAATGTAAAAGATAAAAGATGAAGGTGGAATGTAGGGCTTGGGGGACAATTAGTTAACCTGTTGCTTCCTCACTGTCCACTCTCCCACCCCTTGGAATCTAGTGCCTACTATTCAATTGAACCTTATTTGAAGCCAAGCACAGCGACACATGTCTCCAGTCCCTGCTGCTGGGGAAGCCAAGGCTGTAGATGGCTTGAGTTTGAAAGTTCTGAGCTGCAGCCGGGCCAAAGTCTATGTGGTGTCTACACTAAGCATTGCACTAAGGTGTTAAGCCCTGGGGAGAAAAGAACCACCAGGCTGCTTGAGGGGCAAAACCGCTCAGGTCAGAAAAGAACAACTGGGTAAATAAAGCTTTTCTGCTGGCCAGGACTAGGATTGAGCTGTGATCAGCTGCTGTTTTTCCAGCCTTTGAGAGACAGGGAGGCCCAATCTCAAAATAAATAAATACAGAATAAAAGTACAATAAAATTTAAAAGAAATTGGTTTTTCAAGGATTACCAAGGATCTCCCTATAACCACATCTGATAAGTCTCTACTTCCACAGTCCTCAATCCCTATCCCCTGTGACTGACAGAGTACAGGGCAGGGGCAGAACAGAGTAAGGGAGAGACATTGGATTCTGCAGATATTTGGGTTTATAAAGTGGGTCATAGACCAAAAAAGAATCACAAGATACATCTTCGATACTATTATTGTTGAACTCTCGTATCAGCAAAGGGTCATTGAAAAATTCCTGGGGTAAGGGATAGAAATTTAAGATAATTAAATGTGAAGAAAAAAACATAATTTTAAACTTTAGGCATTGATGCTGAATAAACAAATTCTATACATTTTATAAAAAAGCCAATTTTTGTGATTGTTTATAATGCTATGATATTTCATGTTTTGACTACAGATTAGGTGTAGCCTTAATTACTAGAAAAACTTTGCAGAAATATATTTAGATTTTAAATAACCTAATTCCCCACATACAGGATGGGAGAGATCTGGCTTGGCAGCATCTCTGAAAAGTTTAACCCACAAAACATATTTATGGAGAACATACAGTAGCTGTCTTTCAAGTGTTTGAAGGGTTTTTCATGTGGGAGAGAAAAGAAATGTGTTGATTCTGACTGCATAGCTAGAATCAAAAGCTGTCAGTTACCAGGAAAGCAGATTTCAGCTCTACATAAAAATTTTAACAATTAGGGCTATCGAAAAATTCCTAAGTAGCGACCTTGACACATCACTGATTGACTCCAAATAGAGGCTAGATAATCGTGGACGTCACAGATAGGACTCATCACTGTGTAGGAGGTTAGATTAGATTGTTTTAAAGACCTATTCTTTTATCATTCTTTTTACAGTATTGGCCAAAGGTAAACTCATTAAGTCATCTGCTTCCGTGGCTTATGTAATGCTGCCACCTGCTACATATTTGGCTTTGAATCCACACTGAAACCAGCTCCTCCTAGGAAGCTTGACATTGATAGCAGCATGACTACTAAGAAATGAGATAGATTTTCTAATAGAGGTTGTGCAAAGTCTCCTTACTAAAGTCATCTTTCATCATATGGGGGTGGTAAGTCAGTCTACTTCCATGCTAGCCAGGCTCCACCCACAAAAGTACTATCATACCTTCCTAGACCTCTAGAAGTTGAGAGGTGGAGACATGGAATGGACAAATGCTGGCTCTTACTCCCAGCCTTAGCTGCTAAAGAATGCATAGGAGTGTGGGCTGATGATGAGTGAGATGAGCAGAACCAGAAGAACATTGTACACAGTATCATCAACATTGAGTGTTGATCTACTGTGATGGACTATATTCTTCTCACCAATGCAATGGTATAGAAGAGTTCCAGGGAACTCATAATAGAAGAGGATCTCCAAATCCAGGAAAAAAAAAAGAACTGTGGAGTATAGATGCTGAATGAACCATACTATTTCTTTTGGTTTTGGTGCTAATGTTTTTCTATTTTGAGGTTTTTCGTCATTGCTCTGGTTTTTCTCTTATAACATGATTAATGCAGAAATATGTTTAATGTTATTATGTGTATATATATATAACCTATATCAGATTACCTGCTATCTAGGGGAGGGGGAAGGGAGGGGAGGGAGGGAGAAAAATCTGAAATTGGAAAGCTTGTATAAACAAAAGTTGAGAACTATCTTTACATGTAACGGGGAAAAATACTTTATTAATTTAAAAAAATAAAATTTTAAATTTAAAAAAAATTTTAAATTAAAAAAAAATTTTAAAAGAATGCATAGGAGTGAGGTCAGGTGTTGGGGGTAGGGGTAAAAGATATTATATTAGTTGAGACATGCTTTTGCCACCACCAGCAAGGAGGGATGACAGTTTAGGTCCTGTAGGAAAAGACACTGTTTGTAAGGTTGTGACTGTTTTGTGAAGATAAGTGTTCATCAAACGATTCTAGATTGGTTCTGGTTCCCATGGGAGGTGGTCCATTAATCAAGCAAGCATTTGTTAGTTGTATACTGTGTCTGGTACTATGCTAGATGCTAGGGACAAAAGACAAAAATTGCAACACTTCCTGGCCATAAGGAACTTACATTTTATTACAGGAGACATGTACTTATATGGTTATATACAAAATTAACACAAGGTAGTTTTGAGGAGAAGGCACCACTCGAAAGACCTGGAAAAGCTCCACACAGAAAACGGCATTTGAACTGAGTTTGGAGGAAATGAAAGCTTTTGAGAGGCAGTACATTCCAAGCATGGGAGGCAGCTAGCACAAAGTCACAGGGAGTGGGGATGGAATGAACATAATAGGTCCTCATTGTTTTTTGAACAGAATGGAATTGAAAGGGAGGCAACAGTAGTGGAAAGGCCTTGGATCTGGAGTCAGAAGACTCAGATCAGAACCTCGGTTCTGACATTTGTGACCTTGGGCAAATTGCTGAAATATTTCTGGGTCACTCTTTCTCCATCTGAAAAATGACAGAGTCAGACCTGGTAATATCAAAGGTCCCTTCTAACTAAATCCTATGATCCAACCATTCTGACTTAGCAAAAGGGCCCAATGTTTAGAGGCAATGTAGCAAATGGAAAGAGAGCCAGTCTCAAAGGTAGGAGGCCCTGAGTTCAAGTACTGACACATGCTGGCTGTGTGACCCTGCACAAGACTATAAGGTGCCAGTTTTCACTGGTGCAGAGCAAACTGGAGAAGGTGCCAATTTGCATTTGCATTTCCCTCACCAGGTGTTTTCTAACCATTGAAATCATTGGTCCAGTAGCTATCACTGAGTAATGTTCTTAACCAGTAGTTATCTGCTCCTCCCCTGAACTCTCATTGCAGTCACTACCTTTTACTGCAATTTATCATTGTGCCTTATAGTTAATTTGTCTACATGTCTCATCTCTCCTAATAAACTATAAAAGACTGCCTTATTCACAATAACTTACACATCTTAGGCACTCAATTCAATGTATTATTATTATTTTGTGGGGGGCAGTGGGGGTTAAGTGACTTGCCCAGGGTCACACAGCTAGTAAGTGTCAAGTGTCTGAGGTTGGATTTAAACTCAGGTATTCCTGAATCCAGGGCCAGTGCTTTATCCACTGCGCCACCTAGCTGCCCCTCAATTCAATGTTAAGAGAGGGAAGGAGAGGGAAGTGACCTAGGGGCTTAAGGATAGTCTCTTCTTGCTCTATAAATCCACAAAATGTCCCAAATCAACACTACTTTCAAAATTGTCATATGCTGCCTTGACCCAAGTTAAAAAATGCATTGGCACTGACCAAAATCACTCCTAAGAAGAGGGTACCCCCCATTTACCGCATGTGGTTCAATGTGGTGTCAGGTCTTCAACATTTCTAACCTGTACTCCTACAGACCATCCTTATTATTGCTCCTTTTTTCCCCTTTATTAACAAAAGGCGAGGGGGTGCTGAGAGGGACAGGTGGGAGGCATGGATATAGACTTGCTTTTTAAGGGAAAATGAAAAAAAAAAAGTGGACCTGAGATGAAGAGAGAACCTTTGCATGTCTAGTAGTCTAGGTGTCCTATTTGTGCCCCCCTCTCTCTGATTAGGTGGTTCCTCCCAGAACCTTCACCTTAAGGAGGCTCCAGGTCAGCCATGTCTTAATTTCTCTCCAGGCTGCATTCCTGATGCTTTACCTGGAGTTCCTTGTACCAAGAAAATCAGAGGCCAAGTTCCCATCCCATCCCTACAGATTCCTGACTTTTGGGAATACTACACTAAGTTTCAGACAAAGGTCCAATTTTTTGCTCTTCTGCCTTCTGATTATTCCATCCAATCTTTCTTCCCTCTTTTCTGAACATTCATCCTCATTCTTCAGAAAATGATGCTGGGGCGGCTAGGTGGCCCAGTGGATAAAGCACTGGCCCTGGATTCAGGAGGACCTGAGTTCAAAATCCAGCCTCAGACACTTAACACTCACTAGCTGTGTGACCCTGGGCAAGTCACTTAACCCCAATTGCCTCACTAAAAAAACAAAAAAGAAGAAGATGATGATGCTAATCCTGCACCAAGTAAGTTCTACAGGCAGTCACATTTTCACAACAGATGAAAACTGTTTATGCTGCTCTCTGGACAGCAAAGAGTACAATTCACTAAGAAGTAAATCTGAAGGAGCAATATGTGCTTTAGGGAAGGGCTGGCAGACACGGACCAATGCCATTGGGCAAATAATGGTTGATATTTGTATAACCTTTGGCTTAAATGCATGATATATTCTAAATGCCTTTGCACAGAGGTGGAATTTAGTAACTCAGTACTTTCAAACTGTGTAATTTAAATTTCTAAATGTAGGAGGGAAACTGACTAAAAACACTGAAAAGCGAGTTTAAGTTTTTAAGGGTTTATTGAAAGATTGAGAACAGAATCCCTACAACCTGGCAATCCTATCTTTCTTTAACTCCCCTGTGAAGTCCTCCGAAGTCTCCTCTCCACCACCAAAGGAACCAAAAGAGCACGAGCTTCCTGCGCAGCCTCTGCTTCCTCCTTCCTCTCCCCTCCCAGCAATGGGAGGTTCTTCAAGCTGATTGGTTGACTGGGCCAGAAGGTGGTCAAAGTTCAAAATTGTTAGCTTCTGAGAACCATGCATTCTTAAGTACTCTTAAGTACCAGCCAGCTGTGTTCACAATCTAGTAAACTGTCAACATTAAGTCACTTTATCTAATTCACTCATCTTAAATCTCCAGGTGGATCCCTGAGTATCTACTAAATCCATTATCTTAACACAAAATGAAAGATAAACTGAGGATGCTAGTCTTAAGCCTACTGTCTTACTGGGTTATACTATCCTCCATGCCTCAAATGCATTTCTCACTCTCTACCTCACAGAACCCTAGCTTTCCTCAAAAAGATCACCCTAGATGTTATTCTAATAGGCCTTTCTTATCTCCCAGGTCAGAGTACCCTATCTCCTGAAATTACTTTGTTGGAGATTTTGCATTTGACATTGTCATCAAGCATTGATTAAATACTTACTAGGCAACTACGTGGTTAGGTAGATAGAGGACTGGGTCTGAAGTCAGTTAGATCTAAGTTCAAATCTTGTCTCAGACACCCACTAGTTGTGTGACGCTGGGGCAAGTCACTTAACCTGTTTGCCTTAATACACCAAAGAAGGAAATGGCAAACCACTCCATTATCTTTGGTAAGAAAACTCCAAAAGGAGGAGTTCTGGAGGCAGAACCAAGATGGCAGAGTGAAACCAGGAAGGTGCCTGAGCTCTCCCAAATTTCCCTCAGAAACAATGTTAAATTAAGCCTCTAACATATCCTGCAGCTGCAAAACTTGCAAAAAATGGAGTAAAATGATCTTCTGACTTAAGATAACCTAGAAGATCTTCAGGAAAGGTCTGTCTCATCTGTGTAAAAGGGGAGCAATAGCTCAGTGCAGAGGGTATTTGGGCAAGCCAGCAAAAGCTCTTAGTCACAGCATAGATCAGCAGCTTTGGTCCTAGCTTAGCAAGCAGGCCAGTTGTGAGGCCTCCAGCCCCAATGCAGAAGGTAATCTGCCAGCTAAGTGTGGTAAAAAATGGAAATGTTAGCTGAATCATTTGAGAGTTGAGTGCATGCTACTGAAGCAGCTTTTGAAGGACCTCCCTTTTGGCATGGAGACTGCAATGAACTTCCAGGACGACATCTTAAAACTGAGGGTGGAACGGAAGTTCGGGCTGTCTCTGGCATTTCAGCTTAGCCGTGGTGGCACACGCTTTTGGTGTTCGGTGCTGGTTCTCGGCCTGGCAGGCAGTTTGGGATTCGGTGAGTTTTATAAAGGAATATAGACTAAGTTTAGATCTAAGATTATTCATTTGTATTTCTACTTTCCTATTTCCCTAACTGGCATCACCTTTTGTTGTCTAATTAATTCACTAACAATAAAAACTAATCCCTCACTGATTAAAGCTCAGAGGCTTCTTTTTCTTAGTGGTCTGGGAGATATATAAGGGAAAAGTTAAAAGGGGGAGTTTAATGCTCGTATATCCAATTTAAAATCTCACATAAGGTATCTGTTACCCAACAGGCCCAATAGTCTGGGGCACTCCAGTGCATCGAGCAAGCTCCAAGCAGCTGAGGCCTCAGAGCAGAAAGCCAGTGACTGGGCCCCTGGCCTCCAGCAAAAGAAGCTTGGGACAGTGCACATTGTACCCCAGGAGCACAATTCAACAGAAGCTAAAATATGAGTAAGAAACAGAAAAGTACCCCAACCATAGAAAATTACTATGGCAACAGGGAGGATCAAATCATAAACTTAGAGGAAGACAACAATGTCAAAACACCTACATGTGAAGCCTTAATGGGGAAGAGGAATTGGTCTCAAGACCAAAAGACCTTAGAAGAGCTCAAAAAGGATTTTATAAACCAAATAAGGAAGGCAGAAAAAACTGAGAAAAGAAATGAGAGTTATGCAAGAGAGAAAAGGAAGAGGGAAAAGGACAAAAATTGACAAAGGAAAACATCATTAAAAAATGCTACTGGTCAAATGGAAAGGAGATGCAAAAGCTGATGGTGGGGGCGGCTAGGTGGCGCAGTGGATAGAGAACCGGCCCTGGAGTCAGGAGTACCTGAGTTCAAATCTGGCCTCAGACACTTACTAGCTGTGTGACCCTGGGCAAGTCACTTAACCCCAATTGTCTCACAAAAAAAAAAAAGAAAAAGAAAAAAAAAGCTGATGGGGAAAATAATTCCTTAAGAATAAGAATTGGGCAGATGGAAGCTAATGACTCAATGAGAACAGGAAAAGTAAAGCAGAATCAAAAGAATATAAAAGTAGAAGAAAATGTAAAATACCTCTTCAGAAAAACAACAGACCTGGAAAATAGATCCAGGAGGGACAATCTAAGAATAATTGGAGGACTGTGATCCAAAAAAGAGCCTAGACAGCACATTTCATGACATTATCCTGCCCCATGTTTTAGAACCAGAGGAAAAAATAGTCATTGAAAGAATCCACCAATCACCTCCTGAAAGATACCCCAAAAGGAAAACTCCAAGGAAAATTGTAGCCAAATTCCAGAATTATCAAGTAACAGAGAAAATACTGCAAGCAGCCAGAAAGAAATAATTTAAATAGGATTACATAGGACCTGGAAGCTTCAACATTAAAATATCAGAGGCCCTGGAATATGATATTCCAGAAGGCAAAGGAACTGGGAATACAACCAAGAATGTACTACCTAGCAAAATTAAGCATAATATATTTATTTTTGTTCTATATTACATGATTTTTTTAAAAGTTTATTTAAGAGAGGGAACTGGCAAGATGGGAAGCCACTGAAAAGTCCCAAGAGCAAACCCAGCCAACCCTATCTCTCCTTCATCCTCAGGTACTACAGCTTCGGTCCCACTAATGGGGAAAGGGAGAGCCAGAGATGCCAGGCAGAAGGAAGTCCCTACACCTAGCACAGAGTCCACCAGTAAACAGGACACACAGTGCCCTTAGTGGGAGAGGAGCTTCCAAACAGCTGTCCTCCCCAACCACCAGAAGGTTGAACTATTCCCCTCTTGCTCTAAGCCTGGTCACCACTGTTGGATCACCTCCAGTCCAGGCCTGCTATGAAGACTCTGGGGAAGGTGCTCAGGCCCAGTATCAACCCTGCTTCAGTCTAACTTCTCCAACACAGAAAGCACATACACCAGCCTCAGCTCACTGCCAAAGTTGCAGATAATGGCTGCCTTGTCCAGCATGAGATGAGCATCTCGGGGCTGGCCGTGCCTCACTGCTTTTGCCCAGGTAGACAGTTTGCAGTAGGTCCCCATAGTTTAGATCCCAGAATAAGCATAATCTTTCAAGGGAAAAGTTGTGCATTCAATGACATTGGGGACTTTAAAACTTTCCTAATGAAAGGCCCAGAACTGAATAGAAAATTCAATCTACAAATACAAGACTCAAGAGAAGCCTGAAAAGGTAAAAAGGGGGGAAAACCAAAACATTATTCAATAAGGTTAAAATGTTTACATTCCCACATGGGAAGAAGATACTTGTAACTCTTGAGAACTGTATCTGTATTAAGGCAGGTAAGAGGAATACACACAGACAGGAGGTCTGTGTGTATTGATTTTGATGTGAGCTTAAAAAAAAAACTAAAGGGGTAACAAAAAGGACTACATTAGGAGAAAAGGAAAAGGAAGGGGGTAAAATCACATCACAAGAAGAGGGACAAAAGACCTATTAGAATAGAAGGAAAGCAGGGAGGGGTGCACATTTTGATCTTAATCTCATCTGATTTGGCTCAAAGAGGGAATAGCACATACTCAGTTGGGTACAGAATTTTCTCTTACTCTACAGGGAAGTAAAAGGTTGGAAAGGGGAAAGAAAAGGTGCTGATAGAAGGGAGGGCAAACTCGGAGTTGAAAGGGGAAAGGGCAAAAGGAAGGTGAGGCTGATAGCAATGAAGTGACGGCCAGAAAGAAAACACTGGTGAGAAGGGACAGGGGCAAAGGAAAGAGAAAAGAGGCTCCCTGCGTATCGGGGGGCGGGAGGGGCCTCCCCTCGCAAGGCCGACCCTTCCCCTCCACCCCCATCCCCAGTCCCAGTCCCAGTCCCAGTCCCAGTCCCAGTCCCAGTCCCAGTCCCAGTCCCACGGAGCAATAAGGGCAGCGCTGCCAGAGCTGCGAGTCGGAGAAGGCGAGGCGTGACTGCGGGCCCAGAGCGACCGCTCGAGCTACGTCTCTAACGGCATCCCTGGGCAGTTTGACCTTGAAGCCCTCACCCCGCCTCCTACGTCATCCCGCCCGCAGCGCCGGTCGATGAAGGAGCCAATAAGAAGCCCGCGCCCGACTCCGCTTCCCCTCTACGAGGCTTCCCTCTCTTTCTGTGGCCAACCAGATATCGAGGTGATGGGGTCCAATGGCCGCGACCAAACCTCCTGGAGGCTTTAGCCTATCAGTGCTCAAAGTGAAGTTCTCCCGCCCTCCAAAGGGGACAGAGGAGGGTTTCTTGCGGAGATGATCCAATCAATGGCTAATAAACAAGAAGCTCTGAAGATCAAAGGGGAAGGGGAGGATCCTAAACGCTAGCAACGCCTCGGGACGAAGGAGCGACGGGTAGATCCACCAATGGAGCGCGCACAATTCTGGGACGCGAGGATGGGGGTGGGGCTAACCCGGCGGCTGTGCCAATGGTTGGCTGGGGGGCGTGTCCTCGGGGGCCAAGCGGGAGCCGGAGGCCCCGGACTCGCTGGGCCGCGTCTGGAGCGGACACGGCGGGGCCGGGGGGAGGTGGTTGCAGCAGCGGCGGCGGCGGCGGCGGCGGCGGCTACGGCAGCGGCAGCGGCGGGGGTGGGAGCCGCAGCTGGCCCGGGTGGATGGAGCTGGAGGGGCGGGGGGCCGGCGGCGTGGCGGGGGGGCCTACGACTGGGCCGGGGCGGAGCCCCGGGGAGTCAGCGCTGCTGGACGGGTGGCTGCAGCGGGGCGTGGGCCGGGGGGCCGGCGGCGGGGAGGCCGGGGCCTGTAGGCCCCCAGTCCGGCAGGAGCCGGAGCCCGACCCGGACTACGAGGCGCTGCCCGCCGGAGCTACTGTCACAACCCACATGGTGGCGGGCGCCGTGGCCGGGATCCTGGAGCACTGCGTGATGTATCCTGTCGACTGTGTCAAGGTGAGACCTGGACCGGGATCCCCAACCAGCACCACCTGGTCCTGACCGAAACCTCGGGCCCGGGTCCGAGCCACCCTTCCGGCGGGACCCGCCTCCGAGATCCGATTCGAACCGGGAGCTGATGCAGGGACCTGATTCGAACTGGGGCTGACGTCCGAACCGGGCCCAGGACAGAGGTCTTATCCAAAGTGAGACCCGTCGGTTAAAAGGCCCGAGGTCGCACCTGGGACTACCAGGTGGATGGGGAGGAGGGAGTGTCAGGCAGAGGCGCGTGAGTGGGGGGGGGGGTCTCCCCGTCTGCATCGGTGACACCCCCTCACACCAGCAGGTGGTAGTGGCTGGGGGGGTCTTTCCAGCTATTGGATGGGTTGGGGATTGTTACCCAGTTATTGTATGTGTTCTGGGCAGGGCTTTGCCATCTCTGCCATCCTAGATGATGGGAGTAGGAGCCGATTCTGGGACTTGGCAGCAGGAGAAAGAAACTCTTGGCGGTATCATGGTTTTACTCCCATCGAGATTGGAATCAAAAAATGCAGCCAGAACTCTGGGGTCCCTGTTGGCATAGTCCGAGGATGGAGTGTGTGCAGTGTCTTAATGCATTGGGCATGATGTCCCGCACATGAAAATTGAGCTGGAACCAGGACATGATGTGCAACTGCAACAGGGGAAGTGGGCAGGGCCTTCAACTGGTAATGAGTTTCTGTGGTCACGAACCACTGTCCAAAAAGGGGGGGGGGTTTGAAGATGAAGGGAAAAGTAGTGTGTCTGAAGCATATTGATTGAGACAGCACCAGAATATCATGTCGGATTCACCTGATGGCAAAGTCAGTCCCAGCCAGAACCAGCTCGTTATAATATAGTCTAATTAGTGAATCAAAAAGTTAGATCTCCTGTAGAAAAGAGGCTATGGAGGTGAGGAGATTCTTAGTATTTATTGGTCATGCCTGATGGAGCAGCTGTCAAGGTGAGGAATAAAAGGAGGGCAGAATTGGAAGAAAGAATAGCAAGTGGGGGGGGGGGGGTAGGGGAATTGAAGAGTTGTGATAAAATAGTAGGGTCTTGAGGCCCAACTACATAATGAAAGGTCACACGATAGGTGATAAGCTTTCTTCTCCATGTAATATTCTTTTCCAAATAGGAAAATGTGATTTAAGGTACACTATTCTACTTAAATGGATTGTTGTATTTTAAAAGTAAACTAATTTTACATTTGTGGAGGATGCATGGTAAACAGTCTTCTCCCGGGCTCTCTCTTGTATATGGTTTCATACTTTCACTTGTAGTCTGGACAGAGAAATAGAGAACATGCTTATTCAAGTTTTATGAATGACAGGGAATGAACAGGATTAGCTAGAACTTTGGGAAGTGATATCAAGTGTGAAACAGAAGATACTGATTGTTACTTTAATAGAGAAGATTCTCTGCTGAGTCTTCTGTGAACTTGGGCAAATTATGTAACATCTCTGGGCCTTAGTTTCCCCCTCTGTAAAATGAGAATGTTAGATTAGATGATCACTTGAGATGACTTTCAGCTCAAAATCTATGATCTTGTGATGCTACAAATGTTAAAGATTCTATATAATCTCAATAAACTGGAAAACTAGAAATGAATGTGTTGAAAATTGTCCTGAGAACCATGGGTACTAGGCCCAGATCTAATCTATACTGCCAACTAGCTGTATGACTTTGGATAAGTACTTCTATTTCCCTGGGCCTCAGTTGTCTTTATCTATAAAGGATGAGGCGATCTCCAAAATCCTTTCCAACATTCTATGAACCTACGAGATTGAGGAGGGGCTAGTACCGAGCAGCGACAGACAGAAGGAAAGATCATGTAAACGCAGAGCAGATAAAGGTCCAGTTAAAAGGTTGAAACCCACAATGAAATATATTTAGACTACAGAATTCACTAGTTGAATTTGAAAAAGTGAGCATGGCCCAACTGTAAAGTAATCTTACTATACTTAGACTGTTAGACTACTTCATCTAGCTCACATGTTGGGATATAAAGAAACAGACCAAGGAAGAGCAGTGAAAATCATTTCACAATTCAGCAAATGACTCTAAATTGAGTGACTCCAAAATGAGATTAGTTTTTCACAAGCAGACCAAAATGCCTGCCTTCAAATCAGAGGTGTCAGCTTGCAAGGCTAATTCTGCCAGTTAGTGCCGCCATTGCTCAGAACAAACTCCTCCAAGAATAGCTGTCAGGTCCCTCTGTCCTTTGGAACGCCCTCCAGGGTGCAAAATCTGGGGCCTGAGAGGCTGTCCTAAGTCATTCAGAGGGAGCCTGGTGACCATTGTAGCTGTGAAAGCTGAGTCAGACTGGAGATGATAACAGTAAAGAGACTGGTTTTCTTGTGCAGCCCAGAAACCAACCCTGAAGACAGCTTCTAGGTGGAGGTCCTTGAGAGCTTTAAACAAGGACAGCACCAATCAAAAAAGGGTATAGACCCCAGGATGAATGTTGAAAGACAGACCTTGTTCAGATAGATGAGTTCTTGAGTTTTTAAAAAGTCCCTACTTGATACTCTAATTTTATTGTTTTGGAGAAAAAAAGTCCTTGGGGAAGTTTTACTGTCTTCAAGTATACAAAGGCTGTTTTAAGTGGAATCTTTTTTTTTTTTTCCCCTTTCCCCTAGTGCTAGATCTTAAGTTACCGGAGGAGAAGTAGGTTAAACATAGATAACATTTTGTGAGCCAGTGTTAGATCCTATTGCAGACATAGAAATGAAGTTCTCTTCCTTTCTCTTAGAAGCCTTTCCTGACCACTTTCCCAGCAGATGCATTACAAATGGAAGGGGGAAAGGCAGAAGGGGAACCACCCTCTACCCACACATCCTTACCCTACAGGACATTCATAGCAAGTCTGTAACTGAAAGTTGTCACTTCCTCTTGGCATCCAAACCTGTACATACAACCCTCAGATGCCTTATCAAGATCAGACAAGCTTGAAATATCCTTATGAGGGACACAAACCATAGATACCCAGATTTGTGCCACAGCAGGGCAGAGCCAGACAGACCACTTATAGCCCTGCAATCTAACAAACACTTGAAGGGCGTGTGATTTGGGTGTAGGAGCCAAATGAGGAGACTGGACTAGGTTACCTAAGGTTCCTTCCCACTCTAAATCCTACGGGCCTGTGGCCTTAGAAGTGCTAGTTTCCCTCTGCGTGCCTCCAAAACTGGTATATAGTTTATTAGTGAGGTTCTAGATGTTCATCCTAGCCCCATAACCTCCTTAACATCATCTGTTGAAATGTTCACCCCGTCTGCCTACCTTTCCGGAGTTCTAGGGAAAAGAGTACTGACTTAGAGTAAGAAAGCCTTGAGTTCGAATCCCATCTGTTCTATGTGACCTTGGGCAGGTCACAACCTCTCTGGCTCTTAGTCTCATCTATAAAATGAGGATATTAATTGAGGTGACCCCTAATGGAAGTAACATTCATGGAGGCTGTTCATCAACCTTCAGACAATCGACCTTAATTGAGATGTAAACTCATCAGAAACATTCTCCAATGGCCTGAGGAAAGATGTGTGCAAAGATTAGATAGAAGCTGGAGAGGCAGCATGGTGTGGTGTAAAGATGTTGGATCTGTAATCCAAGCGCTTAGGCCCAAACCCTAGCTCTGTCACTTACTGACTTGTATCATCATAGACAAGTCACTTGTGCCAGTGTGCCTCGCTTATTCTGTAAGCCTCACCTGGACTAGATCATCTCTAAGGTCCTTCCAGCACGAAATCTATGATCTTAGGGTTCCTTTGATTCTTAATAACAGATTAAGAAAGAAGACACCAGTCTTCCATGTATATATTGAAGGGGATACAGTTGTGTAGCCAGAGGCCAAAAGGTACAAGTTCCTCCCAACTCCAAATAGAAATAATATGTACTTAAAGTCTTAAGGATATGGCTTTCTCCTCATGGTATTCTAGGTATTTGACATTTTTTGTACCTTATTAAGTCTAAAAAATAGTTCTTTTTTTTTCTTTTTTTTTTTTAAGTGAGGCAATTGGGGTTAAGTGACTTGCCCAGAGTCACACAGCTAGCAAGTGTTAAGTGTCTGAGGCCGGATTTGAACTCAGGTACTCCTGACTCCAGGGCCGGTGCTCTATCCACTGTGCCACCTAGCTGCCCCAAAAATAGTTCTTTTAACATAAGAAGAAAGGCAGAATTGGATATTTATTTCATTACATTTAACAGCAGGGTTATTGAGTTAAATAGCAAGCTTATTTATCCATAGTCTAAAGATAGAAACTTATTTCATGTACAAGTTGCGGCTTACTTTGAGCTTATCAAGCCATCATAAGGAGAATTGAACCCACTGTCCTGATCTATTCATTCTAAGATGGAGAGACTGAGGCAGCAAAGTGGAGTCAGGAAAGACTGGTTTCTGATCCTACTCGGTAACTAGCTGTGTGACTACAGGCAAGTCACTTAACTTCTCTGAGGTCAGACATTCTCATCTGTGAAATGAGGCTAGTAATAGAAGCTACATCACAGTGTTGCTGTGAGCACTTAATGGAAAGCACTTTGTGTGTAAATATTAGCTACAGCCAGGTCCCAGTTGGTGAGAATAAGAAAATCTCCCCTGAAGTAGTTGCGTTACTGGAATTCTCACTTCATATTCCCATTGGGCTTGAACCAATGACCATATTTTGCATAACTAAAACTTTGAAGAATGAGAATTTAAATACATGTCACCACTGCCGGAGATTCATTACTTAAACTAATGGGGACCTACCTGGATTATTAATAAGATTCCATGTAGTGGCTTTGAGTATTTTGGGTATGGTACCAACCAAGATGGTTTTCCTCAGAGGGCCCAAGGACCACTTTCAAACTTTGAATTTTGCAAAGTTCTGTCAAAGCCCCTACTCACAGAGGCCTCCTTTCATCATGAAAGCTTGATCTTATTTACCTACAAATTTGCATAGCCACATTTATTGGGCACCTCTCCCAGATTCTAAATGAGTCCTCTCAGCAAGTGTGTACATTCACCAGGATGAGACTTTTGAATGGGGTCTACATCTAGAGTTATTGAAATCTACTTGGTAGTCAAAACTCCTCAAAGCTAGATTCAAGATAGATTACCCAAGTACAAGGTTGACTCCAGCAAAAATCAAGAAGAATTTTAGAAGTTCTCCTCTCCCCCTCCCCCCATCTGCAGAGAAGGAATGTGATGGAAAGAGCACTAAATGTGGAGACCAGATCTGGGTTCAAACCCTTCCTCTCTAGGCAAGGCAGTTAACCTGTCTGATACTTGGGTTCATCATCTTTGTTTGTTTGGGGTTTTTTTTTGGTTTTTGCAGGGCAATGGGGGTTAAGTGACTTGCCCAGGGTCACACAGCTAGTAAGTGTCTGAGGCTGGGTTTGAACTCAGGTCCTCGTGAATCCAAGGCTGGTGCCTTATCCACTGCGCCACCTAGCTGCCCCCTGGGTTCATCATCTTTAAAATGAAAAGGTGCTACCTGCTGAATTTCAAGTTCCATTCCAGCTCTAGATTTTATTATCCAATGACCCTACGGCTTTTTAATTCCATGGCTTAACCCAGTTTTAAACTTCTCTTTGAGTACCTGTCAGTTTGTGATCATCCCTTTGGGTTCTTATCCATCTTGTTCACTAGTAACCGTGTCAGCTACTCAGGCTGCTCGTCCAAAGAGTTCTTCCTCTGGGTAAATATGTTTAGTTTTGTTTTCCATGGAAAAGAACAGTGGCTTATTGTGATGGATGATTCAGTATATCTTCGGATAATCCTCTGGGATTCTACCCCTCTAGGTTTCAGCCATAGCCATAGTGACTGTCCATTAGGAAAGGACTCCAGAGGAATGTGGATTGCTGAATGCTCCCATTAGTGACCAGCTAATCTAGCCTTCCATGGACCCCAGTTGCTTCCTGTGGTGATAGAACTTTTGGATTACACTGAGCTTGCACAAAGTGTCAGCTATTTCAATCCAACTGCGTCCAGTGGTTTGAAGAATAGGGAAGAGGAGCTGGATTTTTAAATGTTGCAGCTTTAAACAAAGTGTGATATTCAGGCATAATTTGACTCATTGATAAATGGGCCTGATACTTCTGCATCAGTCACTATAGTTATGCAGTATAAGGATGTGATAGTTACGTTGCTCCTGGGTTCACATGGTAATTCATATTTTCAAGTCTACACCATAGTCAGTTACTGAATGACAGAAATTCTGTGTGCTAGGCCCTGAGGGCAATGTAAGAAGATAAACAAAATATGGTTCCTGGCCTCCAGGCATTGACTTACCACACAGATGAACAGGCAGTGGTTCGGCTGCAGACCGATGTTTTGGTCTGTAAGGGTTTTTCAAGTAGGATTAACTTCTTAATTTACATTTACATTTGCTCGTGGACCACACCGGAGGATACTTACCAATGGTGAATGGCATCTTCTACCACAGTTTTGGTTCAGTGATGGCACACACAAGAAGCACTGGGGTTCTTGTTTTCCAGGGCTCATTCTGCCCCGAGACCACTTTGACATTTGGCCCCCTGGTGACAGACACTGCAGTGCTCCTCATTGCACAGAATTCCAGAATGGGGGAGCTGGGAAGGATCTGGGAGGCCATCTAGTCCAACCTGTGCCCCACAGGAATCCCCCCCACACACACACACACACATACCCAACAAGGGGGATCAGCCTCTACATGAAAGACTTCAGGAAAGGAGAGCAGGCCCCTTCCACCTTTGGGCAGCTCCCCTTGTTAGAGGCCTGCAAAGGTCTTTTTGGCGACTTCTCCCCATTGCTGCTAATTCTGTATTCTGGGGCCAGACGGAGTAAGTGGCCTCCCTCCACTACATGGCAGCCCTTCAGATGGGGAAGACAGTTGTCATGGCCTCCATGAGGCTTCTTTAGGCCAAACATGCCCAGTTCATGCCACTGGTCCTCATGACATGGCTCTGAGGTTCTTTCCCACTCTGCTTGTCCTCTCATGGAGAGTCTCCATCTTGAAATGGCCTTAAACTGTGGTAAGTAGAACTGAGTCAACCCTCTAGAGCACCGTGGGACCATCACCTTCTTCCTGGAAGCTCAGCCTGAGATCACATCATCTTTTTTGTCTCCCACATCACAATACTGAGTTTGCAGCCCGTAGAAACCCCAGATCTTTTTTCAAAACGACTGTTCTCGAACCATGCCTCTCTTGACTTGCATTGGTGAAGTTGATTTTTATACTCAAAGATAAAACTTTACATTTATTCCTATTTCATTTTGGTGGATCCAGCCCAATGCTCCAGCCTGTCAAGATCCTTTTGTTTTATTTATTTAGAATTTTTATTTTCCCAAATTACATGTAAAAACAAATTTTGACATCAATTTTTGTTTGTTTGGTGAGGCAATTGGGGTTAAGTGACTTGCCCAGGGACACACATCTAGTAAGTGTTAAGTGTCTGAGGCCAGATTTGAACTCAGGTCCTCCTGAATCCGGGGCCAGTGCTCTATCCACTGCACCACCTAGCTGCCCCGACATCAGTTTTTTAAAACTTCATGTTCCAAATACTCTTCCTCCCATCCTTCCCCCCAAGAACTCAAGCAATTCAATATAAGTTATACATGAGTAGTCATGGAAAACATTTCCACATTATCCAGGTTGTGAAAGAAAACAGACAAAAACAAAAGGAACTAACAAAAAAAATTATACTTCAATCTGTATTCAGATACCATCAGTTCTTTCTCTAGATGGATTGTATTTTTCATGAGTCCTTCAGAGTTGTCTTGGATCATTGCATTGCTGAAAATAACCAAGTCATTCACAGCTGATCATCTTACAATATTGCTGTTATTTTCTATACAGTATATTTCACTTTGCATCAGTTCATGTAGGTCTTTCCAGATTTTTCTGATAGCATCCTGCTCATAATTTTTTTTAAAATAGTGTGCTAAGATAATGGATTTAGCTGATACTCAGGGACCCACCTGGAGATTTAAAATGATTGAATTAGATAAGGTAATGAACTGTTGACCTCTTACTAGATTGTAAACACATGTGGCTGGTACTTAAGGGTACTTAAGAAAGTAATTGTTCTCAGAAGCTAACAACTTTGAACTTTGACCACCTTCAGGCCCAGTGAACCAATCAGCTTGAAGAACTTGCCCAGGGTCACACAGCTAGTAAGTGTTAAGTGTCTGAGGCTGGATTTGAACTCAGGTCCTCCTGAATCCAGGGCAGTGCTTTATCCACTGCGCCACCTAGCTGCTCCTATATAGTTCTTTAAAGAGAGATTCTGCCAAGATCCTTTTGAACCCTGACTCTGTCTAGCCATCCTCTCAGGCTTTGTGTAATCTGAAAAATGTGCCAAGCATGCCATCTTGTGTCATTGATAAAAATATTCAGCAGGGCTACACACATCCCTTGGGTACTCTAGTAGAGGTCTGAATCTAATTGTAGTCTAGTCCATATCTCTTCGTCTGCTCCAAGAGAATGATATGAGATACTTTACTGTCTAGCATTGGTTTCCAGGTAAATGTAAACACTTTGAGAGTTTCAGGAAAGCATGCTTTCCAAGTAGACAAAGTCCTATGTATCCTTTCTCCTTTGATAAAACAAAATAGGAATTCCATCTCTGCCAAGGCAGCCCCTTGGAAACCACAGCGCCACTTCAGAGAATCTAAGGCATCTTTCTGCTTGGCTTTCTCTTGTTAGGTGGTATAATGTGTGGGCAGGAACCAGGTACTAGATAAGTATTTGTCAAATTGAATTGGAAACCCATTTTGTAGAAGAGTGCTCAGATAACTTGAGTTTATTTGGCTAGCAAGTATCTAATTCAGTGGAGGCTGGAGAAAACTTGCCTCTCTGCATTGTAGAATTGCTCCCTGTGTGTATTTCATTTTGAGATTCCCCTAAGAGACACATCTAAATCTACAGCCCTGCTTTTCTCAAGGGAGAATACAGTGTTCCACCCTCAGAATCAGAGCTGGATAGAGCAAGAACAGACACAGGGTTCTGAAAGGCTGGTCGATTTGGAGAGAATTGGAGCCCGAAGCTAGGTGTCACTTCTGAAGATCAGTAGTGATTGGCAGGGCATGACTCTATGTGGAAGGCCCTTGCATTTCCTGAGAGCCTTTGTATGTGTTGGTCTTGGGTGAGGATGCTGAGCTCTTGACGTCATTAAATGGCCCACTTCTTTCATTTCAGACCCGGATGCAGAGCCTACAGCCAGATCCAGCTGCTCGATACCGAAATGTGTTGGATGCCCTGTGGAGGATTGTGCGAACTGAAGGCCTGTGGAGGCCCATGCGGGGGCTTGAACATCACTGCAACGGGGGCCGGGCCTGCCCATTGCCCGGTATTTTGCCTGCTATGAAAAATTAAAAAGACACGAGTGATGTAATCCATCCGGGGGCAATAGCCATATTGCCAATGGTATTGATCTTTCCTGTGCTGCAATCCCACCCGCCCCCCACCCTGTTCTTGGTCTTTTGCTGCTCTCAACATTTAACTGATTTAAAACATTTTTGAACTGAAGCTTTGGGCGAGATTAGGCCAGATCAGAGGGGAAGCACCAGCAAGCCTTGAATTTCTTTGTGGGCTCTTAGAAACCCATTGGCTTTCAACAACACTCCTAATGTTCTTTCCTCTCCCCTCTTACTGCCACTCCATCTTCCTTTCTCATGGAGTCAGAGTTCCTAGTGCTGTGCTAATGGGGACACTCAGGGAAGACCCTAGTCTCAACATCATTTCTTAGATAGTTGTCATCATCTCATGGGCAGGGTTACTTGTGGCACAGAAAGTGAGCACTTAGCCACAGTACCTGGTACATAGTATGTCCTCAATAAATATTTATCAACTATAACTAGAAGTAGGAGCTACTCCCTATTAGATATTGAGAGGAGCAGAAAGGTTGAGGTAGGGGTCCTGAACAATGAGACGAATCCTCAAGTTTTTGGAATAGGCTCAAAAACAGTTTATTAGGATAGGTAGTAAGAACCATGCAAGTTATGTGAAAACAAGAACTTTGGGGCTCAAGGGGGACAAGGAGGGGGTTAGGCCATAACTTTATGGTATGCCTGGATTTAAGAATTGGTTGTGGCATATGCTGGAGGTGTGCTTGAGGGTTGAAGGAGGGGTGCAGGCAGGAAGATCTAGAAATACGTGGTGAGGGAGCTAGGAGGTAAGTCCTTTCTTTTGTGAAGTCAGGGTTGCCCAAGAAGGTTACATCCCTGAGTAACTTCCCTTGTTTAGACAATTAAACCAGCTCTTACATAGCTCACATGTCTATCTGCACAAGTCACAAGCTGCTTCAAGTTCTTTAAAGGTCTTTTTTTTTTTTTAGTGAGGCAATTGGGGTCAAGTGACTTGCCGAGGGTCACACAGCTAGTGTTGTGTCTGAGGCCGGATTTGAACTCAGATACTCCTGACTCCAGGGCCGGTGCTCTACCCACTGCGCACCTACCTGCCCCTAAAGGTCTTTTCTTGACACAAGTTTGGGTAATTTTCATTGACTCTCCCTGGGCCTCTTAACAGAGAATTTGGCAATGCCAGGAAGTATCCTTCCTGTAGTATCTATCAGCTAACTTGCTTTGGTATGTCCTTGTTAAGTAGTTGATTCATCCACTCAAGATCTTAAAGGCTATTGATTTCTTGCCTCAGTTTCCCTTTTCTCACCTCTTATCGCATGCTGGATGACTTTTGAGACGCTGTGATGGTGTTGGCTGGGTCCTACTTCATCCTATGACCTCAGTAATCATAGCTCACAGTGATACTTAGGTAGAGATATGCATCTAGATAGAGGCCTTTAAATGCTTGAAAGTTTGCAGAGCACTTTATTATTACCCTAAAGGAGGGTAAAAGGTACAGACCAGGAAAATGAGGACTAGAAAGGCTAGGGGAATTGCCCAGGACCACAAGCCAGTCAGGGTCAGAGGTGGGATTTGAAACCAGGCCCTCTTACTCCAGCTCCAGCACTCTGCTCACCTCTCCTGGCTCACATGTGGCAGTTATTTTCTTATTTACAGGTGCAGCAGGGTGTGTAGCAACATTACTCCCATGACGCGGCCATGAATCCAGCAGAAGGTAACAATTTTCCCACCTTTTCTCCCTGAGTAGGGAGTTGGTATCTGCTCTTCTGAACTCCCTTGGCTTCTGAGAGGAAGAGAGCTGGTGGGATTTCAGTCTTCCACACCCTTATTGCACCTCGGCTCCTTCATGTTTTCTGCTTGGTGGGGCAGGCCCCTTGGGCAGTAACATGATGTACTTCCCTGTATCACTGAGGGGTCTTCAACAGGGAAAGTGCCAGGCTTTGTTAGAGCCTACTTAGGGACATCTGTGGGGAGCAGGCCCAGATTTGAGCATCCTGCTCTTCAAATGAGAAGTGAAGATGAAGTCTTGACTCCTTTTCTTAGAGGAATATGCTTAACCCCTCAGTCAGGGGATCAGTAGGGAACAGAGGCAGCTCCATAGCTATAAATGAACGGGGCTTGTCCGTGGCACAGTTGGATTTACCTTGGGTTGCTGTAGCCCCTTACTTGCTTGGGCCAAGGCCCAGTGGTGAGAATCTCCAGAGCTTAGCAGCTTGAATGCAGGGTCACAAGCCTCACAGACACGCCCAGCTCCCCCAGCATTCTCTCCCTGGACAGGGGGAGGTGCTCTGACATCAGAGTTAAATTCTCTGGCTAACTGCTCTTTTCCTTTTGGTACCAGCGTGCCTTCAGTGCAGCTTCTCCAGGAGGGAAGTAGTCTCTGTATTATTCAGAGTTAGCCGCTCTTGTATCTGGAGAAGGGCCAGGGAGTGTTAGGTCTGTGTTTATTATTATTATTATTGTTGTCAATAATAATAATATCTTATATAGCACCTAATTATTACAAAGCTCTTTTCTTACTGTTTGCCATTGTACCTCACAACAGTACCCTAAGCTAGGTAGTTAAGTATTAACCCACAGGTAGTTAAGTATTAATTCTGCAGCTGAGAAAACCGAAGCTTAGAGAGGCTGTGACATGCCCAGGCTAATAAGAGATGGAGCTGGGTCCTGAGCCCAAGTCCAGTGATCCTCCGCTGCAGGCTTTGTTGCCTCTGGGACCATGCTTCCCCTACATTTCTAGCTTGGATGTGGGTAAATACTAGGGAGACCAGGTGCAATAGGTTCTCCACAAGGCGGCTTAGTCTTCAGAGATGAAGGAGGTTCGTGAACATTAAGGTGGTTTTCATTGGCTTATATGTTTTTATAAGACATCCAGTTAGCCTGAATGGATTGTCATGTCCTCATTCCCCCCAACCCCACTCCAGTCTCTCTTTCCAGAATTAGTGGCTTATCCATCTCTGTTTTTCTTCTCTTTCATTGGCTGATCCGCTGGCTTGGGAATTTGAATCTGGACACCACCACTCCTGCGTCGGTTACTCGACCCTTTGCCATCCCCAGTGGTCAAACAGAGGATGCAGATGTACAACTCACCGTACCATCGGGTGACAGACTGTGTTCGGGCAGTGTGGCAGAACGAAGGGGCTGGAGCCTTTTACCGAAGCTACACCACCCAGTTAACCATGAACGTCCCTTTCCAAGCCATTCACTTCATGACCTACGAATTCCTGCAAGAGCACTTTAACCCCCACAGACAGTACGACCCTAGCTCCCATGTCATCTCTGGGGCCTGTGCAGGAGCCGTAGCTGCTGCCCTCACCACCCCTTTGGACGTTTGCAAAACACTGCTCAACACCCAGGAATCCTTGGCTTTGAACTCAAATATTAGTGGACATATCTCAGGCATGGCTAGTGCCTTCAGGACGGTGTACCGGGTAGGCGGGGTGACTGCCTACTTCCGAGGGGTACAGGCCAGAGTCATTTATCAGATCCCCTCCACGGCCATTGCATGGTCTGTGTATGAGTTCTTCAAATACCTAATCACCAAACACCAGGAAGAGCGAAGGGCTGGAAAATGAGATGGCATCGATACCAGGGCTTGGTACTGCCCTGTGCTTTGGCCCTGGTACCCCTTTTGTGGTTGGCTTGAGTCTTTCCGGTTCGTGTTGGAGGGGAGGCAGAAAAGGGTGTCGTCACCAACGCCACTTCTTGCCAGTACCTGTTACAACTCTCCTGCCTTTCCTTGCCCAGCAGAGCTTCCCCCAAGGAAGGGCAGTGCCACACACAGCAGCACAACATCCACAACTTGTCATGCATCATCCTTGTCCAGGTTCTTCTGCTCCAGATTACAGAGCAAAAAGTCAGGCTCCTTCTCCTGGTTCCGAATAAAGAGGCTTCTTTAAATTAAATGGTTTCATTGGGTTTGTCTTACAAAAGGAAGTAAAAAGCTGCTGGCCACCTTTGCTTCCATTCCAATCAGTGAGGTAAAGGGGCATTGAATTTTTCTAGTGTTTTCTTCCTCCTTAGGTTGCTTTTCATTTGGAGGGGAGAACTTAATTTATTAAGACTGCAGTGGCTCCGTGGACAGTTGTCAGAACACCCACCCGCACTGGTGTGTTCTCAGGCCCCACTACTGTCTCTTCCCTAGTGGAGTGCCACACCGGGAAGTTCTTGGGGCTTGTCTGCCCTGATTTGTAGTTCTTAACACCACCAGCAATAAAAGTCTCTTTGTTTCTGTCTCATTCTAGGGTATTTGTAAGAACTTCAGTTTTAGAATAAAACTTGGAAGGCCTCTGGGAGAGAGTTCTACAGTGCCAGGGGCTTTGTGTATTTCCTTTCACGTTGTGCTTTTACTAAGTGGTTCACAGACTGAGGAGCTGAACTTTTTTATTTTAGATAACACCTAAGTGCCATTAGGTGGTTCCTCAGTTCTTTGGTCTATACTGACCTGGATGCTTGGTAAAGCAAATGAAATATTGGACCTGCCTTCAGGGGGCCTGCTGTATTGGAAGTGGGAGATCTGAGGCGGCAAACTCTTGGCCCCAGGGCCCATTTCTTTCAAATTCACAGTAACTGGGCCCTGTCAGCTGGGAGAAAGAGTTTTCTGCTTACTGTATCTCACTGATGGACAAAGATGCAAAGTGTCTACCTAGTTGCCATAAGATAGCATTCTTTTAATTTCCTTCCCAAAGCTTATTTTAAGCCATATTCTCCCCTCAAATTTAAGAAATGAGAAGAGAAAAGAAGATGATGAAAATTCCAAGTAGTGGTCATGGGAGTATTACTTATTTATGTGTTGACAAGAATGTGGTGCTAGAAACCTAGGAGGGACCTCCTGAGGATTGCCATGGGAATGATGTCAAGGGAGCACCAAGTGCCTAGTCCCAAGTGGCTACTTGGAAATGAGTGTATGATTGAATGGAAGAAGGAAAAAATGGAATCCTTTGTTTTAGAGAAGGGGTTCTTAACCTTATTTGTGCCATGGATCCCTTCTTAGAATGCGATTTTTAAATGTATAAAAAGACAACTAGAAAGGAAACCAATAATATTGAAATACAGTCATCAGTTAAGTTCATGGGCCCCTATTCTGGAGGGGCTCAGCTTTATGTGGCCCTACCCTTAAAAAGGCCCATCCTGTGCCTAGTGTGACTTTACAAAGCTTGGTTATAGAGAGATTATGGAGGGAGAATGAACAAAACTTGGAAACCGGTTGGACAAGGGAGAGTGAGGAATTGACTTGAGGCTGAAAACCTAGGTACTGCCCACGACAAATTAGGATGTTAGGAATAGGGTGAGTTTGGGGGATGCTAGTATCGTAGATTTAGAACTGGAAAGGGTCAGCCCCCTTACTTTACAGTTAAGGAACCTAAGGCACAGAGAGTTTGTCATTCATTCACCCAGGTTCACCAGTCTTTCTCAACTCCCATTCTGGTCAGACAAAATATGAAGTATTGTGTTTAAATGCTTTTAAAAATGGATTTATATTTAAACTTTTTGTTATTTTGAACTTGACAAACATCAACAAACATGAGCATTTCTATATATGCAGAAAAGAAAAAGGATTGTACCTAAAACCATGAATTTCTACTATGAACCAGCTTATTTAAATATATGTGTGTGTGTATACACACACACACACACACATATTCAAGTCAACATCTTAGTTTCAACAAGCCAAAAAAAAAATAAGGTCACAACTCTTTTTCTAGGTCCAGAAGTGACCCTGGGACCTTCAGTTGTTCAGGGATCATGGCATTACAGTTTTAGACAGGAAACCAGTTTCTATGCTTGGGCCCAGTCAACTACTGTGCCCATGTCCAGAAGGTGATGGTGTTACAGAGGCTAAGGGGTGATATAGAAAGCGTCAGTGTCAAGCAGACCTTTGGTTCAAGTCCTGCTTCTGACACATACTAGCTAAGTGACCTGGAAACATTATTTAACCTTACAGATCTCTAAACAAACCTGTTTTTCGAAACAGTTGCCTGTTTACATTAGTAAAAGAGTTTTCTGAATTTCTTGTTTTTGTTTTTGTTTTTTTGGTGAGGCAATTGGGGTTAAGTGACTTGCCCAGGGTCACACAGCTAGTAAGTGTTAAGTGTCTGAGGTCAGATTTGAACTCAGGTCCTCCTGAATCCAGAGCTGGTGCTCTATCCACTGCACCACCTAGCTGCCCCCTAGGCTGTTTTTTTGTTTTTGTTTTTTTCTTTATTTTTTTTTTCTGAATTTCTATATTGCATGTTCTCTACACCAGTGAAATTTCAGGGCCAGACCCACAGCCTTCCCAACCCTCCCCCTGCCTGCTTTCCCCACCCCACCAAAAGAAGGGTGAAATGCATGAAAGTAAATTCTTATTGTTGGTAGTATAATTTACAAAGGATGAACAAGAGCATCAGAGAGAAGTTAGTTCTGGTCTAGCATAGGTTTATCTCAACCAAAAGTGTTTGTTAGCTCTGGGCTGTCCCCAGAGCTGAGCTTTTCCTGAAAAGCCTTATTAGTCATTGAGCTTCTTGGGTATACCAGTCAGTCAACAGGTATTTAGTGAGTGCTTCTACATAACCCAGATCTTGCAATGGAGAATCTGAGATACAGAATGAGTCCTGATTCCTGCTCCTGGAAAAGCTTTCAACCTGAGTAGGAGAACAATGCATGACTAAATTAATCAAGGTAGACTAGAGAAAAGAATATCATGGGCACGGCAGGATTTAGCTGGGCCTTGAAGGATGGATAAGGCTTGGAGAGGCAGAGAGGAAGAAGGGCACAAGAGGGGAAGATGAGGGAAGGAGGTGCCTTAAGGGGGAATGGTGGGAATAAAAGCACAGAGGCTAGAATTAATATGTTCTCTTAGAACCAAGCCAATTATCTCAAAAGATCCTTACTGGGAAGTCTTGAATAAGTGTAGCTAGGTAGAATTTCAGAGTGATTACAGAAACAGAATCTTGCTATTAAAAAGGACCTGAGAGGTCATTTGCATCTACTTCCCTCCCTACAGAAGAATGTCTTCTGTAACCTTGCTGAAGGGCTGCTACATAGTGCAGTGGATAGAATTCAGAGCTTGGAGTCAAGAAGGCCTGAGTTCAAATGCAGCCTCAGAAACTTCCTAGCTATGTGAAATCGGGCAAGTTGCTTAACTTGTTTGCCACTGGAGAAGGAAATGCCAAAATACTCCAGAGAAAAGCCATAGTGTCACAAAGAGTCAGGCATGACTGAACAACAATATTGCTGAAAGATAGTCATTTGGCATGTTTATACTTCCTGTCATGGAAAGATTATTACTTTTTTCCCTTTTTTCTATTTTTGGCTTTTGGGGGGGGGCAATAAGGGTTAAGTGACTTGCCCAGGGTCACACAGCTAGTAAGTATCAAGTGTCTGAGGTTGGATTTGAACTTGGGTCCTCCTGAATCCAGGGCCGGTGCTTTATCCACTGCACCACCTAGCTGTCCCTGAGATTATTACTTTTAAAAAGGCAGTGTCTTCCACTGGCAACCTATCATAACTACAAAGGTATTTCTAATATTGGCCCAAAATCTGCCTCCCTGTAATTCAAACCAACTGTTCCTTGTTTTTTTCCTCTTGAGTCCCACAAGAAGTGTACTCTCTCTTCCATGTGACAGCCCTTCAAATATAGTAATTGAAGACAGCTATTATATTATTATAGGGTGGGGCCAGATTGTGAAGAGACTTGAAAGCTAGGGCAGAGCAGTTTAGACTTGACTTGGTCATTAAATAGCTATTGTAGCTTCTTGAGCAAGGAGTGACATGATGCAAGTATTTGGGGAAGGTTAATCAGAGAATATGATAGAAGATGGATCAGAAGGGGAGAAAGAGAAGGCAGAAACTTCAGCTAGGGCACTGTTGCAATAATTCAGGAGAGATGATTCCGAAAAGACTTTGAAGAAAGAATTAACAGGATTTGGTGATGGATTTTATTTATTTAGCGATTTAATCCCAATCAGTACCTGCCTCATCTTATTACTTACCTGTTTCATCTGGGCATTGTCTTCATTTTTTTCTTTTTTTTTTTTTTTTGGTGAGGCAATTGGGGTTAAGTGACTTGCCCAGGGTCACACAGCTAGTAAGTGTTAAGTGTCTGAGGCCAGATTTGAACTCAGGTACTCCTGACTCCAGGGCCGGTACTCTATCCACTGCGCCATCTAGCTGCCCCCTGGGCATTGTCTTCAACTCCACTGAGAAGAACTGTCTCCTACTTCTCATATTTTCCCCTCCAGCAGCTAATTCAGTGCTTTGTACATATGTTCAATAATGACTTGCAAGATGGCAAATTAACACAGAGTCTGAGGAGGGGGAAAGAGTCAAAGAGAACTTGGAGACTTCTAACCTGAATAATGGGAAGAATCATAGCACTATTGACAACAATGAGAAAGCTATGAAAAGAAGCCAGTCTCTAGGACAAGATGATGAATTTGTGAAAAGTCACACTGGGTGTGAGATAGAAGCAGGGCATTCAAGACTAGGTGAAAGGTCAGGACTACAGATTAAGGCTGTAGAATCATTTACACAGAAATAATCATTGAAGGCCAAAAAATCGGTAGGTAGTCTCTGAAGAAAGTGTGTAGAGAAGGGCAAGGGACCAGAAAGAATTGTAGAGGATGCCCACACACAGTGATGGCATGGCAGGAGGAAGAGGAACCAATATGGGAGACCAAAGAGGGATTGCGGAGTGAATATCTGCCCTCACAATGATTTAGCATTCCAAACATCTTCTGGTCCACTGATGAGTTGGTAGACGGCCAAACTCTTGATGTTATGAGCCTCCTAAAGTTGGCCTAGAACCAAACCCAATCCCAGAGTTGTGGGCCACTGACTCTTTTACTGTGACACTTGAAATCAGAATTAACCAAAAACCAACCCTATCAGTACACAGACATGGAAGAAGGATCTCTGCCTTACCACCCACCAACAGTGGTAGTCTCTTGATTTGAAAAGCCTGTTGCCCCCTCAGAGGCTCTGGCAAACTGGGCAATTACATCTGAATAAAGAAACCGGTGAGTCACTGAGGGAGGGTTTTCCCCTTGCAACCAACAGCTGAAAGCTCTAATTGGGTGTGGGACAAGGCAGGAGCCCTGCCCTTAAGATCTCCGACACGATTCTTCATTTAAGAGGTAAGCTTCACCTCTGGGTGATTCCTGCCACTGTCATGGTGCCAGCTTGGGCTTAATGGATTAACATTGAGGGCTTCTCAGACCCCGGGCAACCCTTACCAAGCACTACGGTTAATGCTGTTGGATACAAGAAGAAAACAAACCACAGAGGCTCGTAAATGGACACGAAATGAGTGGAAAGCAAAAAAGCAGCATATGAGCATGTGCAAAATAACCCCATGTGGATGAACCAAGTGTATGAACGCTGAGGAGCAACCAGTTTGTGGGATCAGCCTGGGGAGGTTTCTTAGAGGGGACGAGTATGTAACTAGGGATTGAAGTAAGTAAAGGAAGGATGCAGACTGGTGGAAAGAAAGAAGGGAAGGCTATGGTAACAATGGTGTGATCAAAAGGAAGAAAGGGAAACAAGCAATTCGTACTCAAGGAATGTCAGCAAAGGAAGGGAGACTCTCTTGGTAAAACTAAAGGTTGTGAAGGCTAGACTGGGTTTGGATTTTATGGGATGCATTCTTCTGTAGGAGAGTAAAATCATGGAAGTAATTCAGTAACATTATCCTAACAGCTGTTGGGAGGCTAGTGCCATTCTCCAGGCGAGGCATTATCAGGTTTGGTAGTAATGGCAGTGGGAGGTGAGGGGAAGGGGAACGATAGCAAAAATATTACAGACATAAAATCAGTGGGACAATTGCACATGTATAACCTGTATCTGATTGCTTACCGCTTCAGGGAGGAGGAGGGGAAGGAGGGAAAGGGGGATAGGGTTTGGAACTCAAAACTTTAAAAAAATGTTTATTCAAATAAATCCCCCCCCCCCCAAATCAATGGGACTTGGTAACAGATTAGGAGGATCAAGGGAGACAGAAAAGTCCAATAAAATACTAGGTCTTTAAATATAGGAAACTGAGTGAGTGGTGTCAGTGACAGAAATAGTGAAGTCACAAGAAGCAGGTTTAGGGGTGACAGGGAGAGGTAAACTTAGTTTGAGAGAGAGTGAGTTTGGTGTGCAAGTGAGACACCAAAGTTGAGCTATTCAGGAGGTAGCTAGGGGTGTGGGTCTGGAGCCCTAGAGAAGCAAGTTTGGAGATTCTCTAGGAAAAAAAAAGAAAAGACAATGGATAGTGGAATGTGGAGACCTGAAAGAAAACTCTCCAGAGCTATGTCCAGCTGTCCATGGGACCAAGCGGCAAAGAGATGGTGGAATCTTCATTTGAGTGAGGGTAAGTCAGCAGTGCTAGAGAGGGGTAGACACTGATCAAACTGACACTGAGTCTGGAGGGTAAGTGAATAAAGAAAGAGATGCCCAATGTAGGGAGTCTCCTTCCAGCAGGAAATTCATTAAAGAGATTAGGTAACAACAACAGTAACAGCAAAGAAGGGTGAGGAGCAGAGCCAGCTCATGAGAAGGCATGGTTCCAATCTGAATGATTCAGTCTCTCTGAGCTTAGTTTATTGTCATTACAAGCTCAGTTACAAAAAGGGGAAGCTAAGCACAATCTTCTCTGGCTTTAGGGCCACTTTTCCTGAGAGGATGGGTGCGTGCACAAGCATGTGAATTGTGTGACTCCAAAGACCTATCGACATGGGTCCCAGATGAAATGTTTTGTCTGGCCTTCCTCTTGGCTCTTACCAGGGTTCAGGAAAAATTATTTGTGAGTCCTTGGGCAAAATATGAATGCTGGGTTCTGCTGTCCTTCTCCCCTCACCACCACCATTTTACTGTCCTCAGGAGGCTGTGAACCCTGCATGTGCCACTTGTGAACTGATGTTATTACAAAATAAATGTCATGGGGAACAAGATGTTCTGACCAAACACAGATACACACACATATACATACATACATACAATAACTACACAAAAGCAACTCTTATTGTGGTCCCTGGGGATTATGGACTCAGGGCCTGCCTAACTTGCCTACCTCTAATGCTGACTGCACCATCTACCTCCCTTCTGAATCACCCTCTTCCTTTAATTTCTAGTTGTCTTAAGGATTCCCCTTACAGCTTTATGAAATGGATAAATGAAAGTATAACAATTTTGGCCCTCCACCATTAGGTGAATTTTGATTCTAGAGCAGAGAATGTCTGAAGAATCAATCCATCCGGAGTCAGGGCATTAGCTACAGAGCTCCCTGGCAAAAAAATGAACAGAAGCATAATCAAGGTTGGAGGTCTTCCTTCAATTCCCCGCCCGCCCCTTCCCCCCCCCCCAACCCCGTTCTCTCCTTTTCTACTTTATTTGGTGGATCTGGCTAGTAGTTGACTGATGTCCATGCTCTGTCCTGGGAGAAGGACTGGGAGAAAGGGTATCTAATTCCCTCACCCTTTCATCCCAACCCTAGGACATTTCTATTTCCTCACCTCTGCCTTTCTTTGTACCCCTGCCAAACTCTGGTACTTACTTAAATTAGCCATATAAGCAAAGCCCTTTTGCAAACTTCAAACCACTAGTTAAATTTTACTTGACTTGCATTGTTGTTGTTGAGTCCTTTCAGTTATGTCTCTCTTCATGACCCCATTTGGGGGTTTCTTGGCCAAGATACTGGAGTGGTTTGCCATTTCCTTCTGCAGTCCACTTGACAGATGAGGAAACTGAGACAAACAGGGTTATTTGACTTTCCCAGGGTCACACAGCTGGCAAGTGTCTAAGACCGGATTTGAACTCATGAAGATGAATCTTCCTGACTCCAGACCTGGCATTCTGTCTACTGCATCACCTAGCTACCCCCCTTGAATTCAGTAGGAAAGGAGAAAAGCATTGCCTTCACGTAGACTTTGTTCAGGGGCCAGGTGAGGAAACACAAAGCAGTTATGGAAGGACTATATGCAGGTTAGCTGTAACCAGGCCCATCTATCAGGCTTCCAGAGCCCAAACAAGTGGCTTCTAGCATTGCCCTCTTATCTGCCCTTGCCTCTTCTGCATGTGGATGAAGGAGAAGGAGGTAAGAGTCACATAAATGAAGGAGGTCTCATCAGAGGGCTCACTGCACTTTCTACTGAAACACAACTGAGCCAAACAAGGATAATCGGTGAAGACAAAAACTGCCCAGCTCAAAAGACCGTAGCAGTTGAGGGCAGGAGGGAGGCATGTGGGAGTGGGGCCAGTGATACTCCCTTGGTATCTTTTGCAAATGTAATACAGTATCTGTGAAACCTTAAAAAAACACACACACAGTGAATTTTTCCTTCCATTCCACTTTCTATAATCAAACTCAGTAAGATCATTTAAAAGTTCAGAAGTCAAATTTCTTACATTGGTCATTCAGTCACTCAAATATTTAATGAGTGGCTACACTGTGTAAGGCATGGGCTCAGGTTCCTCGGAGAGCACTATTCAATACATAGTCCCTGACTTCACAGAAAATTATAACCTAGTAGGGAAGTTAAGACATCTATAGGAATAACCACAAGACAAGGAGGGGCAACTAGGTGGTGAAGTGGATAGAGCACCGGACTTGGAATCAGGAAGTCTCATCTTCCTGAGTTCAAATTCAGCCTCAGACACTTACTAGCTGTGTGACCCTGGGAAAGTCACTTAACCCTGTATGCCTCAGTTTCCTCATCTGTAAAATGATCTGGAGAAGGAAATAGCAAACCACTATGGGATCTTTGCCAAGAAAACCCCCAAATGGAGCGACCAGTCAGTGCTGCTTACCCTCAACCTGGTTTAGCCTGTCTGCCAGGACAAAACCAAGTAGCTCAATGACTGATTTCCCCCTTCTCCCCTTTCCCAGAAGAAAACTGTAGAAATAAAGCAAAGAACAGCCACCCCACTTCCCATGTCTCACCTCCGCTCCCCTCCCAACCTCCCCCAAACCCCGCCCACTCCCAGAAAGACTTTAAAATAGCAAGCAGGTTTTACAAAAAGAGAACAAGAAACAAGGAGGTCTGCCCCACCCCCACCCCCCATTACCCCAACATAAATTTCAACAATTTGTACAGTCAGCTTTGGTATCTACTCCCGAAATGGCTATACAGACATGAGAACACTTTTCGGATCCCAAATCTTCCTTACTGATGATGTGTCCAGCAATTGTTCTGGGATCAGCAGCTATACACACACACACACACACACACACACACACACACACACACACACACACACACACTCACTCCCTATCCCCAATGCTCTATTCATGTTGGCAACCAACAAGGTTCCAGGAATACTAAGAGCTTGCATTTATATAAGTACTTGGGGGTTTACAAAGCATTTTTACATGTATTTTTCCTCATTTGATTATCACAACCCTGTGAGTTGGATGTTGTTATGATCATCCTCACTAAAAAAAAAAAACGATGTGGAAACTGAGGCAGAGGGAGATTCAATGATTTGCTCAGGGTCATATAGTAAGTGTCTGAGGTAGGATTTGAACTCAGGCCTTCATGACCCAAAGTCTAGCATGCTACTTACTAGAGAGGTATCAAACTGGCTTCCCCCCATCCATATTGAGGCTGCAAAACTCCAAAATTGTGGCTAAAATCAGATTAAAATGTAATTGGGAAATGTTTGGCAAAATAAATAAAAATATAATATAGATAATGTTAATCAGTGGTTTTCTAAGTTCATGTGCAGACTGCAAGGATCTGTTTCTGTACACAACACCTTACTGCCCCAAGGAACACTGGGGGTTCCAGCTCAAGTCCCCTCTACTTGGAAGATTAGAGTAGGATAATAATAATAATGTTTATATATATGTATATTTATGTATATAGACATATATACACATAAATAACTTGAAGGTTTGCAAAGTTCATTACAAATATGATCTCATTTTGTTCTTCCAACAATACTAAGAGGGAAATGCTATTTGTATTCTTATTTTGTAAATGGGGGAAACGGGGGCGGGGCAGAGATTATTATTTTTTAAATACATCCAAAATCAAACAGATCTGAGGCCAGATTTTAACTCAGAGGCCTCTACTCTATCCATTGTACCACCTAGTTATAATATTTACAGGATATTATAAAATCACTAACATTTCATGAGACACTGGAGTCTCCTATGAAAGATATTTGTGCTTGTTAGCTGTCTGATAACACAGCTGTCCCATGTGTGGCATGGATGGGTATCTGATCTGGGATCTGGGTGACTTTAACTCCAAAGAAGACTGTTATTTCCACTTTTGTGGAGAGTAGGAAGAGGGTCCTTTGGGGAGAGCCAGCAGCTTAGCTGAGGAGAGGCATGCTGAATCCAAAGCCCTAGTGGCTGGGTGATCTCTTATCTCTAAGAGAGATATTGAGGTAGAATTATATCTATCTACCACAGAGCAAAAATCTGTGGCACAATTTTATATGTATGTGTGTGTGATATGTATCACACACACATATACACCATCTCTCTATTTATCCATCTCTCTATCTATCCATCCATCCATCTATCTATCTGATACAATAAAGGGTTTGGAACAAAAGCTGCTTTTCCTGAGCAATCTCAAGAGGAGGGTAACAGTTTACACATAAAACTGTGGCTCAGAGGTCTCTCAGCCAATCAGGAGTCATATTTCCCTGCAAGTAGGCAACACCACCTCAGGCATGGACAGAACTGAGGTTATGCCTGTAATACCCATTTCAGTAAAAGCCTCTAAACTTACAAGAGGTTCCCTCTAACTGGTGGTCAATTACTCAGCTTAGCATGCAAATAATAAAACACAAAAGGATCTTTTTCTTTTAAAGCATAAAAGTAATTTATTATTTTCCAGTTACATGTAAAGATAGTTTTCAACATTTGTTTTTATAAGATTTCTAGTTCCAAAATTTTTCTCCCACCCTCCCCAAGACAGCAAGCAATCCGATATAGGTTATATATGTATAATCGCATTAAACATATTTCTGTATTAGTCATGCTGTGAAAGAAGAATCAGAACAAAAGGGAAAAACCTCAAAAAATAAAAACAAAAAAAGTAGAAGCAGTATGGCTCAACACAAAAGGATCTTAGATCCAGACTGATCACCTCATTTTACTTGGTCAGTAACTGGGGCCCAGAATGGTTAAATAATTTGCCTAAGGGGCAGGTAGGTGGTGCAGATAGATAGAGGTGGATAGAGCACTAGCCCTAGATTCAGGAGGACCTGAGTTCAAATCCGACCTCAGACACTTAACACTTATTGGCTGTGTGACCCTGGGTAAGTCACCTAACCCCAATTCCCTCACCCAAAAAAAACAAAACAAAAAAACCCCAACAACAACAACAACAACAAATAATTTGCCTAAAGGTCACATAGCAGATGCATAATATAGCTTGTACTAAAATCCTGGATTCCTGACTCTTAATCCACTGCCCTTTCCCTAATTCTGTGGTGCCTCTAACCAAAGTTCCCTGAAGGTCAGAGTATAACATTTGTGGTCTCCTGAAAAACCAACCTTTCATCCTGGGCTTCTTTGGGATCTTATCGTCAGTGTCACAGCACTACAGATCTAGAAACCAAAGGAACTTGAAGCCAGAAGGGCATCCCTTCATATCCTGCTTTAGGGGCTTGTTAGCTGTGTGACCCTGAACAAATCATTTAACCTCTCTGAACCTCAGTTTCCCCAGCTATAACATGAATGAGTTGACCTGGTTGACCTCTAAAGTCCCTTCCAGTTCATAATCTATGACCCTCTTACTCAAACTCAAGAATGCTGTTTATTGTCCAGGTGACCTTGGGCAAGTCACGGGATCATAAACCAGAGTTGGCAGAGGTCCTCCAGTCCAACTCTGATTTTACAGATGAGGAAACTGAGGCTGGGGCAGTTAAGTGACTTGTCCGTGGGCATATAGGTAGAAAGTCAAGAGGTAGAATCTGAACTAATCCCTCTGACTTCAGAGTCAATGTTCTTTCTACTGTATCACACAGTATAAGGTTCATGTGCTCCAGATTATTTCTGCTCTAGATACACCCTCCCCAGGCACATGGTACCCAGTCTTTACCCATTATTAGAAATTTTCATGCCCCATGATGGATAAAGGATGTACACATACCCTGGATGAGAACTCCCAGGGTCTTCCTCTCTGTGGCATCAGAGATAGGAAACAAATCAGATGTACCTAATCAAGACCCCATCCTTCCTTAAGAAGTCCCACACAGGGGCAGGTAGATGGCGCAGTGGATAGAGCACCGGCCCTGGAGTCAGGAGTACTTGAGTTCAAATCTGGCCTCAGACACTTAACACTTACTAGCTGTGTGACCCTGGTCAAGTCACTTAACCCCAATTGCCTCACTTAAAAAAAAAAAAAAGAAGATGTCCTTGCATCTCTAAGGTGCTTTGGTGGGAAGAAAATAATTCAGGTGTTTTCTCATGAAACTAGGAGGGACAATGAGATCTTAGTGTACGTAACCCGGGTGTGCCAGGTCCCGAGGGCAGCATGACCAACGCTCTTCCTCCTGTCCTTGTGGCAGAGACCGAAGGACTCCCTCCCGCTACTGAGGCCTGGATGTACTCTTTGCCCAGAGCCCCTCTTCCCTTGTCTCTGTTCCTTCCCACTCCAGCTGTCTCCAGTTAGTCCTTAAGACATCCCCTGGGGCAAACCACACATAATAATAAAGGCCTCTTGGTTTGGGTTTGGGTTTTAATCATAATTTGCCAGCCTGCCTCTTCTCGTGAAAACCTCTAGGTCCCAAAGCAGCTGCAGCAGTCTGGGACAGCAGCCTCTCCTGCTTTCTGCAAGGTCTGAGATGAGCCGGTAGAAACTACAGGCACCTCCGCTTTACAAGCGATGTTCCCTCCACCCCAGGTTTTGCAAGGACCACCTAACTTTCTCCTTCCTGTGAGACTGTTCCTGCAATAGACCTGCTCTTCCTTTTTGTACCAGATGTGCAGGGGAAGCACCGTCCTCATGCAAAGCCAAAGCCTCCCTACTCATCCCGGCCCCCCCCCAAAAGTAAAAACCATGCCTCTGCCCCTCCACCCATATAAATGCAGAGTTGGACTTAAGTGTACGGTAGGGGGAAGGACTTGGGGAGAATGAGGTCAGAATCAGCAGGACAAATAGGCAGAGACAAATGCCCTTGGTTTCAGAGCCAGATACAAGGGTCCTTGAAGATAGAAAACATTCTTCCTCCAAAAGACATATAAGCCTGTCTCTAGGTCAGTCTAACCCGGTGTCTAGTCAGACCTAGCAGGGGCTCTGAACCAATTCCCTTATGATTAGGCATTTGATAAAGTTAGGATTATGCTCTGATATGAGTATCTAATCGTGTTTTAGCTCAGGGTCGATGGTCCAAATAATCATGGGATAGAGCTGTCACTGGGAGGAGAAAACTGGATTTAGATAATATTTGTAAAGCATTTAGCCCAGTGCTTGGAACGTGCTATTGTTGTTCAATTTTTTTCAGTCATGTCTGACTCTTTGTGACCCCATTTGGGGTTTTCTTGACAGAGATACTGTAGTGGTTTGCTGCTTCCTTCTCCAGCTTATTTTACAGATAAAGAAACTGAGGCAAGGGGCAGTTAAGTGGCGCAGTGGATAGAGCACTGGCCCTGGAGTCAGGAGGACCTGAGTTCAAATCCAGCCTCAGACACTTGACACTTACTAGCTGTGTGACCCTGGGCAAGTCACTTAACCCCAATTGCCTCACCAGGAAAAAAAAAAGTAAGAAAAGAAAAGAAACTGAGGCAAACAGGGATTAGGTGACTTGTCTGGGGTCATACAGCTAGTAAGTGTCTGAAGCCAGAATTCAGCTCATGAAGAGGACTCTTCCTGACCCCAAGCCCCACTCTATCCACTGTGCCACCTAGCTGCCCCTCTGGTGCATAGTAAGGGTTACATAAACATTAAATAGGATGATGGTGATGCCCCAGGGGTGTGGATTCCTCATTTAATTCCAGTGGTCCAGAGACTGAAGTCTTCATGGGTCATGGAGACCAGGAATGCCCAAACTCAGATAGAAAGGAGACCATTACATTTTACATAAGGATGCTTGTGCCCTGTTTATTGACTTAGAAAACTACATATTAACATTATCTATGTTGTTTTGGAGAAGGAAATGGCAAACCATTCCAGTATCTCTGCCAAAAAAAAACCCAAATGGGCTCACAAAGAGTCAGACACAGCTGAAAGAATTGAACAACAAATGCTCTACTGTATTTTATTTATTTTGTTAAATATTGCCCAATTACATTTTAATCTAGTTCAGACCTGGACTTGGGAGTGTGGCCCACTTTGTGTTTGACACTATTGATATAAAGGACAAGTCACCTCCCTATTAGACCTGCTGTCAGACTGTCCCCTCTGTCTACTGTGTTGTTCTCTACCCCTCCTCCTCCAGGAATTTTATCCTAAGTAAAAGATTTTCTAGTCACAGCTGGCCTAAGAGACACACCCTGGGAGCCAGAGGAAATGAAGTTCAGTGGTCCTCATCAGCTGATTGATTGACATTTATTAAGCACCTACTATGTGACTGGCACTGTGCTAAATGCAGGATCATGGCGAAGCCAGGTAGAAGGGCAAGGGATGGAGAGGGGTCCCTACTCAGCGTAGTCTAAACAGCAGCCAGAGAATTCATGGCGTTAGCTCAGGAACTGGGGCAGAAGGCTGAGGTGGCCAGGCTTCTAGTAGCCTGGGGTCACGGCTGCCAGCTGCAGCAGTGGCTGTGACAACTGTGGTCATTTCCCCTGGGGGCAGTTCAGACCAACCTGCCTGGTTAATAACTCCTCTGAACTTAAAGGCCTTCAGTCATCTCTGACCAAGCACCCTTACTCTCTGGGGCCTTCAGCAGGTTTATGTCACTGGTGCTGGCCTAGAGCCCTTGGGCTACAGAACAAGCCCAGGCTCTGAGGACAGGCCCCAGGCTGTCTTCCTTCTGGGTTACAGGGGCCCCGACAAGGGACAACACAGCTTTCTGTTTTCTCTTTCCCTGATTGCCAACAACCAGTGGGAAGTAAAGGAGTCAGTAACTTCCCCTCCCCCTTTAACTGCTGAAATTTGGGTTTGGGAGAGTGGGACATCAGAAGCTCACTCTTTTGGTTCAAAGGGAAAGAAGATAGCAGTCCAAATAATAAGGAAATCAAGACTTTGAGAGGCAGTGGAGTAGTGGTGTTTGGAGTGCTGGGTATGGAGTCAGCAAGATGTGGGTTCAAATCCCACCTTGGACAAGCTTGTGTGATCAGCTACAAATCATTTAACTTAGGCCTGCACACCAGGACAAGGCTTCTGGAGACCCTGCATCCCCACTCCCCCACCCCCACCTTCTCCAAGTCAATCCACTGAGCTCTATCCCACCCCAGGGATGAGCCTTTCTGACCAGTGAATGAGTGAAGGAAACCTAAGCCACTATGTAACTGGCCCCAGATCATGCTTCATGTCCCATTCAGCCTGGGCATCTGCCCTGCCGTGGTACACATATATCTCCTCCCCAACTCTTGTTCTGGGAACAGTGATCAAATCAATTTCACTGTTGCTTTTGGTTTCTTTTCCCTTTAAATTCAGTTTTATTTCATTTTCAGTTCTAAATTCTCTCCTTTCCCTTTCCATATTCCCCACCTATTGTGAAGGAAAGAAAAGAAAACCACTACAGATCTGGATGGACGTGCAAGATAAATGTCCACACTAGCCATGTTAATGACAAAAAGAAAAGGGAAAAAAGAGAGAAAAATGTGCTTCACAATCTGTCTTCTCAGTCCATCAATTCTCTGTATGGATCCTTTGGATCATCAAGGACCCTTTGCAATTGCATGGTCATTGTGCTGATGAGAGTTACAAGTCTTTCAGAGGTGATTATCTTTATAATGTTGCTGTTACTATAGAGATTGTTCACTTGGTTCTGCTTCCTTCACTCTGCATCAGCTCATAGAAGTTTTTCTGGGTTTCTGAGACCATCCCCTTCATCATTTCTTATGGTACAATAGAGCAATTAGGTGGCACAGTGGATTGATCACTGTCCCTGGAGTCAGGAGGAACTGAGTTCAAATCTGACCTCAGACACTTGCTGTATGACCCTGGGCAAGTCACTTAACCCCAATTGCCTTAAACATCTGGGGCCATCTCCAGTCGTCCTGATGTATATCTTGCCACTGGACCCAGGTGGCTCTGGAGGAGAGTGTGAAACTGGTAACTTTGCACAGCCTTCTCTCACTTAAATCCAATTCACTTCAAGTCATGACATCATCTCCCAATGTCATGGTCATCTTTGAGAATGAAGGACAAACACTGAGTGACCCTGAGCAAATCACTTAACCCCAACTGCCTCACAAAAACCCCCAAACAAATGAAGGACAAACAACAATAATAATCTCCATAGCACAACAGTGTTCTATCACATTCATATACCATAATTTGTTCAGTCATTCTCAAATTGGTGAGCATCCCCTCAGCTTTCATTTCTTCACTACCACATAAAGATCTAATAGAAATATTTTTGTACATATGGGTCCTTTTCCTCTTCCATTGATCTCTTTGCAGGTGGAGACCTAGTAATAGTTTTGCTGACTCAAAGAGTATGCAGTTTAATAGCTTCAGGGCATAATTTCAATCCAGCCTCAGACACTCACTAGCTGTTTGATCCTGGGCAAGTCACTTAACTCTGCCTCAGCTTTCTCATCTGTAAAATGAGCTGGAGAGGGGCAGCTAGGTGGCACAGTGGATAGAGCACCGGCCCTGGAGTCAGGAGGACCTGAGTTTAAATCCAGCCTCAGACACTTAACACTTACTAGCTGTGTGACCCTGGGCAAGTCACTGAACCCCAATTGCCTCACTAAAAAAAAAAAATGAGCTGGAGAAGGAAATGACAAACCACTCCAAGAAAACCCCAAATGGGGTCACAAAAAGTCTGAAATGATTGAACGACAACACCTTAAGGTCTGTAAAGTGCTTTACATCTATTATTGTTTATATTCTCACAACATCCTGGGGATTGTAGACTAGGCAGTAAACTAGGTCAGCTAGGGAGCTGTTGGAGTTATAACAGTCTGGATCTCTTCCTGATCTTTGAAAAGTTCATGAAGCTGAGGTCATCATCTCAGTCTCCCAGAGCAAATCCTTGACTGTCATCTCTTACCTTAGCCCCTGATAGGAGGAATAAATTTGGAGTTGAGGAAAATATTTACTGCTCACAACTCTCTGGTGCTTAGTATACTGTCTGACATATATAGCAGGTGCTTGATAAATGCTTATTGGTTGGTTGCTTCTCAGAAGGAGCAGACCCGATTAAATCTTTTTTTTTTTTTAATGTGGATACAAAAGACAAGAGGTCAAGCAGATTGTCATGAGAAAAAGTTGTTTTAATGAAGGGGCAATAGGAGGAACCACACAGAGGATCATAGATTTAGAGATGGGAGGGACCCAAAGGTTATCTAGTCCAATTCCCTAATTTTACGAATAAGGAAACTGAGGCCCATGCAAGTCATTTGTCTACCTTCACACGGGTAGGAAGAAGCAAAGCTAGGATTCACACGTGAATCCTTTAACTAGCGATTCTTACATCCTTCCCACTATCTAGGGTCATAAAGCTAGTCCACTGCCCCAGCTGAGCTTCTCTTAAGGAGGTCACATGCTAATAGGAGGAGATAACAAACGCATAGAGGGAAGCGGGGTGGGGCAGGGTTGCAGCTGCAAGTCAGAAGGAAGGTCACCACGATCCTTAAGGAGCAGAGGCAACATAGTGAAACATCTCCTTTAGCGTCATTTCAACTGATAAAATCATATCAGTTTCTGATATTGAACCATTTGACAGAGTCAAGGACTTTGGTGGGAAGAATGATTTTTTTCTGCATCGTTACTAGCTGTGGGCAATGAGGAGGTAGAGACTGCAGTGCCTGCAGAAGCAGCTGGCCAGGTCCCATCTCCACTGGGCTTACTTTCCTAGATAATGGCTGTAGGGGCTGGGCAAGAAAGGTGCAAACAAAGGGGTGTTTTTCTTTCAAGGAAGGAAAGATCTCCAGCTAGGGGTAATGTGGGCCAAATAATACAGATACATTATATCTGTAAAACACTTGCTGCTTACAAAGTATTTTTACATCCATTAATAATGATAATAGCTAACATTTATATTTATATATATGTAAATATCAAACACTGTGCTAAGCACTTTACAATTATTATCTTACTTGATCCTCACAACAAACCTGTGAAGTAGGTACTATTATTATCATCATCCCCATTTTACAGATGAGAAAACCAAGGCAAACAAAGGTTAATCGACTTGCCCAATTTTGCTCAGCTAGCAACGAAGCAAAGACACTTCCTCCTCTCCACAGTCTGGTAACATTCCTTCTCTAATGCACAAGGGGAAAAATCAGATGATTATGATATTGAAGTCACAGGAGAAGTTACTGGTGTTGTATGTAATTAGTATAGGGCTTTGCCAGAGAGCAAAGAGAGACAGGCTTCTTTGCTAAAGGAATGTTTAATTTCAGTGCCTGTTATAATTGAAATATCTCAAAGATACAGAGACCCAGATGGAAGAAGTACAACTTAGCTGCCCTTTCTAAATCATAATACTCATTTTCCCATCTCTTTCAAAAATCATACAAAGGTTTCTGTTGAAATCTGGCTAGAAAACTTCCACTTTCTCTAATGTTAATCAGAAGGTCTTTTATTTGTATATTTTTAACAAATGGTTTCAAAACCAACTGAAATTCTTTGGAAGATTTTTTTTAAAAAGCAGATTAGAGGGGCAGCTAGGTGGCGCAGTGGATAGAGCACTGGCCCTGGAGTCAGGAGTACCTGAGTTCAAATCCGGCCTCAGACACTTAATACTTACTAGCTGTGTGACCCTGGGCAAGTCACTGAACCCCAATTCCCTCACTAAAAAAAAAAAAAAAGCAGATTAGAAAATATTGTTTCCAAGTTCTTATTTTTTTAATGTTCAGAATGAGAATTTTTAAGGTTGATATTTTAATATAATTTTCAGCAATAAAAGTTTATATTTTTATTTTATTTCTAATGGCAAAACAAGAGACAAGAGATGGCAAAATAAATTAATTTCAATGACAAAATTGAAAAGTTTTTGTACAAACAAAAATCAATGAAATCATAATTAAAAAGCTACAGAAAAAAAGCTATAGAAAGGAAATATGAAAGAAGGGTGTATCTCAAAGCACAATATACACTCAGATCCAAGTTTATTGTTAATAATAGTGGACATTAATTCTTGTTTCTAATAATCTTAATCATTTCCAATTTTCTTCTCCTGAGTTTTGGACAGATTTGATGAGACTTTTTATCTTGAAGCATGGTTGATGAAAATCTTGTACTAACTAGTAAAATTAACAGCTGTGGGCAGCTAGGTTGAGCAGTAGATAAAGCACTGGTCCTGGATTCAGGAGGACCTGAGTTAAAATCTGGCCTCAGACACTTGATACTAGCTGTGTGACCCTGGGCAAGTCACTTAACCCTCATTGCCCCGCCCCCCCCCAAATTAACAGCTGTACCATTTTCTTATTGTCCAACACCCACATTATCCATGTTATCTTCACTCTAAGGGTTGTTTTTTTTTTTTTTTGGTAACAATCTCCTTGAGGCAACTCTGATGAGTTTAAGGTCTTTGAGCCTTTTTTGATGAGTGTAAAATTCATTTACTGCCCTGCTCCTCTCTCATCTCTTCCCCCACTCCATAAGCCTTTTCCTGTTTCTTTCATGTAGGATTTCACCTCTGCCCTTCCCCCTCCCCTAGTGCATTCCCCTCACCCCTTGATTTAACCCTAAAGATGTCATCATGGGACAGGTAGGTGACACAGTGGACAAAGCATCACCCCTGGACCCAGGGGGATCCCAGCCAAAACCGGGCCTCAGACACAAGACAGTCACCCACTGTACAATCCCAGGCATGTCCCTCAACTCCAATTTTTTATAGTTCTCTAGGGTCTTGTATTTGAAAGTCAAATTTGCCATTCAGTTCAGGTCTTTTCATCACAAATATCTGAAAGTCCTCTTTTTCATTAAAGCCCCATTTTTTCCTCTGAAAGATTATGATGAGTTTTGCTGGGTAGGTGATTCTTGGTTGTAATCCCAATTCCTTTGCCCTCTGGAATATCATATTCCGTACCCTCTGGTCCTTTAATGTAGAAGCTCCTAGATCTTTTGTTATCCTGACTGGGGCTCCACAGTATTTGAATTCCTTCTTTTTGGCAGCTTGAAATATTTTCTCCTTGACCTGAGAGCTCTGGAATTTGGCTATAATATTCCTAGGAGTTTTCCTTTTGGGATATCTTTTTGGAGGTGATCGGTAGATTCTTTCAATTTCTATTTTAGCTTCTTCTTCTAGAATTTCAGGGCAATTTTCCCTGAAAATATCTTGGAAGATGATGTCTAAGCTCTTTCCTTGATCATGGTTTTCAGGTAGACCAATAATTTTCAGATTATCTCTCCTGGACCTATTTTCCAGGTCAGCAGTTTTTCCCAGAAGATATTTCACATTGCCCTCTATTTTTTTTATTCATTTGGATTTGCTTTATTGTGTCTTGGTTTCTCATAAAGTCACTGGCTTCCATTTGTTCAATCCTAATTCTTAGGCAATCATTTTCTTCAGAGAGCTTTTCCATTTGGCTTTTCAAGCTGTTGACTTTTTTCTCATGTCTTTCCTGAATCATCCTTATTTCTCTTTCCATTTTTTCCTCTACCTCTCTAACTTTATCTTTTTTGTTTGTTGTTGTTGTTGTTTTTGTTTTTTAAGTGAGGCAATTGGGGTTAAGTGACTTGCCCAGGGTCACACAGCTAGTAAGTGTTAAGTGTCTGAGGCCGGATTTGAACTCAGGTACTCCTGACTCCAGGGCCGGTGCTCTATCCACTGCGCCACCTAGCTGCCCAACCTAACTTTATCTTCAAAGTCCTTTTTGAGCACCTCTATGGCCTAAGACCAATTCATATTTTTCTTGGAAGCTTTAGATATAGGGGCCCTGATGTTGACATCTTCCTCTGAGGGTGCACCCAGTCTTCCTTGTTACTGAAGAAACTTTCTATGGTCCTCACCTTTCTCTTTCGGCTTATCTTGCCTTTCTTTTACTTGACTTTTAGCTCCTTAAAGTGGGGCACTGTTTTCAGGCTGCAGTATCCCAAGCTTAAGAAGTCCCAGGGGGTATGATTTAAGGAGGATCAGGTTCTTCACTGGCCTGGCCTGTTCCCTGGTCCGTAGATGACCACAGGCCAGCTTGCTAATCAAGCAGCTTTGTGTGTTATGGTTGTCAGCTCTGACAAGCCTGTTCCCCTCCCCCACCTGGGCCACTGCTACTCAAGTCTACCTCCTGGTTCTCAGCAGGGGTGAAAAATCCAAGTTCTGCCTCAGCACCAGCATGGACCACTGTAGTCTCCCCCCTACCCAGGGCTCAGCCCTCTCACCGGACTATGAGCTTAGTTCCAGACGATACTGGTGCTTCAGCTGATTCAGAGGCTCTGGGGGTCTCCTTCTCTGGTGAGGCCTTCATGGGACTGGATCTGTGTCAGGGTGACTGTGGGGTTGGGCTCGACTCCTGTATCAGCACAGCAGCTCCCTCCTTCTGACCTTCCACGCCATTCTTGGTTAGAAGATGATTTCAGCACATTCTTCTGTGAGTTTTGCTGCTCCAGGAATTTTCCTATGGCGTTATTTGGATGTTTTTTGGAGTGATAGGGTGATGAGTTCGAGAGCTCACTGCCTTTCCACATATTAAATATTAATAAACAATTTATTTCTCTTTAGATAAAATAGAAAGTCTCATATTTTCTTTATGTACTCCGCTATATCATATTATACACACCCCTTTTGTTGTTCAGGTACATGCAACTCTTCAGGACCCCAATTAAAGTTTTCTTGGCAAAGATACTGGAATAGTTTGCCAATTTCTTCTCTAGCTCATTTTATAGGAACTGAGGCAAACAGGGTTAAGTGACTTGCCCAGGGTCACATACCTAGTAAGTAGTATTTGAACTCAGAATGATGAGTTTTCCTGACTTCAGGCCCAGCACTCTATCCACTTCATCACCTAGCTGCCCTACCTCTCTTAAGAGAGCACTAATCTAATCTACCTCCTCTTATTTTTAAATTACTTTTTGTAAATTAACAAGCTTTTTTTTTCTTCTCTACCACCCCCACACACACACACACTCCTACCCCCAGTCATGGAGGGGGAAAACAAAACAAAACAAAAAAACAAAACCCTTGTAACAAATATGTAAACTCAAGCAAAACAAATTCCTCTATCAGTCATGTCTAAAAAATGTATATCATTCTCTTTTTTTGGACAATAATAACTTTATTTAAAGTTTTGATTTCCAATGTGTTATTCTTTAGATGAATCCATCTTCCCTCTGTCGGGAGGTGAACGTTCTCTATCACCAGTTGACTGGAATCATGATTGATCACATACTTCTGCCTTGATCAGAATTCTAAAGTCTTTCAAGAGTGTTCAGTTAGACTGTAGCAAAAAAATGGTACAAGTTGTTCTCTTGCTCATTTCTCTCTGCATCAGTTCATATCATTCTTCCCACGTTTCTCTACAGCCATCTTTTTCATCATTTGTATCCCATTACATTGATATATCATAGCTTATTAAACCATCCCCCAATTGATGAATAACATCCCCATAGTTTCCAGTTCTTTGCCATCGCAAAAAGACCTGCTATAAATATTTTGGTACATATAGGACCTTTCCCTCTTTCTTTGATCACTTTGGCTAACCCAGCCCCTTATTTTACACATAAGGAAACTGAGGTCCCAGGAGGTGATGTGACAACCTAGATCACACAGCAGTTTGAATTAGAGCAGGAAGGGATATTGAAGACCATGTAATCCAACCTCCTCATTTTATGAAGAAGGTCCTGGGTGGTTAAGTAGCTTATTTACTATGATAACAGAGTTAGTGACCGAATTAGAAATGGACGTCTAGTAGATACCTTAAGCTCAACATATCCCAAACTGAACTTATTATCTTCCACGCTAAACTATCTTTGTCTCCTATCTCTGCCATTACTGTAGAGGGAAACACCATCCCCCCCAGAGGAGTCATTCTGAATTCCTCACTTTCTTTCACACACCCCCCCCTCCCATGTCCAATTGGTTGCCAAGGTTTTTCGATTTCACCTTTGCAGCATCTCTTGAATACACCCCCTTCTTTCCTCTGACAGCCATCCCTCTAGTGCAGGCCCTCATCCCCTCATTCCTGGGTTATTACAATGGCCAGCTGGTGGGTCTTCCTGCCTGAAGTCTCCCCACTCCAACCATCCTTCATTCAGCCACTAAAGTTATTTTCCTAAAGCACAGATCCAATCATGACGCTCCCCTACTGAGTAAACTCCAGTGGCTTCCAATCCCCTCCAAGATCAACTGCAAAATGCTATCTTTGACCATCAAAGCCAAACCTTGCCCCCACCTCCCTTTTCAGTCTTCTCATGCTTTACACCCCAATTCATACTCTTCGATCCAGTGTCACTGGCTTCCTGGCTGTTCCATCTCCCGGCTCAGGGCTGTCTCTCATGCCTGTAATGTTGTCCCTCCTCTGCTCCAACTACTGACTTCCCTGGCTTCCTTCAAGTCCCAACTGAAACCCCACTCTCTATAGGAAGTTTTCTCCAACCTCTCTTAATTCCATGGCCTTCCCTTTAATTATTTCCTATTTCTCCTGCATATAGATTGCTTTGTATATATGTGTTTGCATGTTGACTCCCCGTTTTGATGTAAACTCTTTGAGGGGAAGGACTGTCTTTGCCTCTTTTTGTCTTACCAGTGCTTGGCACAGTGCCTGACACATAGTAGGTATTTGATAAATGTTGACTGACAAATTAGGACTAGGAGCCAAGTGTCCTGACACTGAGTTCAAATGATCTTTCTTATGCCCCCCTGCTTTGACTGTAATATCAGTATGGGTAAATTCTAGCATTTCTGTGCCTGCCTTAAGCCGAGAGTAAGATTCATAAGAATCTAGAGCTAGAAAGGACCTCAGAGCTCAGCTAGTCAATAGCCAACAAGCATTATTAAGCCCTTGCCATGTGCCAGGTACTGCACTGAATTCTGGGTATGAAAACATAAACATTAAAAAAAGCAGTCATGGTCTTCGAAGAGCTTACGTTCTAATAGGGGAAGACACATGAAAGGGAGCTGCAAGGGTAGAGTGGGTAAGGGAGGGAGGCAAGGTCAGGAGAATGAAGCAGGGCTGGTCTGAGCCTTTCTTCAAAATGGAAGTTCTGGGAGAAACTCACTCATGGGAGAAAAGAGCTGCAGGAAAGGAGGGAGAAGGCATCTGGGGTACTGTGGTAAACTCTGAAGAGTGAAGTATGGCTGGTCCAGTCCATACCCCTTATCTTATAGATGAGGAAACACACACATAAAGCAAATGACAGAGGAGTGAGTAGCACTCTCCGGGCCTGTATCTAACACCTTTTCCTCTGAATTGTTTTTGACTCACATAAAGAAATAATCCCGGGACTGCCTATGTGGGAAAAAACAGTACTTAATAGCACATAAAGCAGACCATTTCTCTCTCCTTCGATCAGGATTGACCAACAGCCTCGTTTACCAGTTTCTATGGCATCTCCCAGACTCTCTGGACCCTGCATGCCTCTCCTAGCATGGGTCTTCCCTTGCTTTGTTGAACCCCTCCCCCTCCCTGGAACTTGACTCTTTTCCTGCCAAGACCTGCAATATCCTTCAAACTTCTTTTATTTTTTGTGGGGCTTTTGGGGACTCTTTGTGTTGTATCCCATCAGTCATCAATTTGGCATGAGAACTAGGGAAGTGCCCTGGTGATTAAAGGTCATTCTTTTTTTTTTTTTTTAGTGAGGCAATTGGGGTTAAGTGACTTGCCCAGGGTCACACAGCTAGTAAGTGTCTGAGGCTGGGTTTGAACTCAGGTCCTCCTGAATCCAAAGCTAGTTCCTTATCCATTGCGCCACCTAGCTGTCCCCCCAAAGGTCATTCTTAATAAGAAGTTATCAGTGTCAGTCAAGGAGAACATATCTAAGAGAAGTCTGCAGCAGTTGGATACAGGCCCAATGTTATCTAGGATGACGGAAGATTGTTCATGACAAATTTGCAGTAAACCAAAGCAAGAAAGTAGCACCTTGGGGAACTAGAAGGAAGTTCCAAATCATGATTGTGATGAGTATGAAAATCAAGCACATTTTTTAAAAAATGGGTTTCACATTCTGGAGAGCAATTTGGAACTGTGCCCAAAGGGCTACAGAACTGTGCATACCCTTTGACCCAGTAATACGACTAATAGGTCTGTATCTTTTTTTTTCTTTTCTTTCTTTTTTTTTTTTTCAGGGCAATGGGGGTTAAGTGACTTGCCCAGGGTCACACAGCTAGTAAGTGTCAAGTGTCTGAGGCCGGATTTGAACTCAGGTACTCCTGAATCCAGGGCTGGTGCTTTATCCACTGCACCACCTAGCTGCCCCGGTCTATATCTTAAAGAGATCATAGAAAAGGAAAAAGGACCCGCATGTACAAAAATATTTATAGCAGCTCTCTTTGTGGTGGCAAAGAATCAGTAATCAAGGGAATGCCCATCAACTGGGAAATGGCTGAACAAGTTGTGGTATATGAATATAATGGAATATTATTGTGTTGCAAGAAATAATGAGCAGGCAGACTTCAGAAAAACCTGAAAAGACTTAAATGGACTGATACTGAGTGAAGTGAACAGAACTGGGAAAACATTGTACACAGTAACAGCAACATTGTGTAATGATCAACTGTGATAGACTTGTCTCTTCTCAGCAGTACAATGATCCAAGACAATTCCAAAGAACTCATGATGGAAAGTGTTTTCCAAATCCAGAAAAAAAGAACTGTGGCATCTAGTTGCAGATTGAACCATACTATTTCTATTTTTTTTCTTTTTTTTTCCCTTTTGTTCTGATTCTTCTTTTACAACATGACTAATGCAGAAATATGTTTAATGTGATTATACATATATAACCTATATCAGGTTGCTTTCTGTCTTGGGGGGGGAGAGGGAAGGAAGGGAGAGAGAAAAATTTGGAAATAAAAATCTTATGAAAACAAATGTTGAAAGCTATCTTTACATGTAACTGTAAAATAATAAAAATACTTTTATAATTAAAAAATGGGTTACATGTCCAGCTGAGAACAGGGTAATTTGTAAAAGGATGGAAAAATAACTGTAAAAACACAAAATATCGGGGCGGCTAGGTGGCGCAGTGGATAGAGCACCGGCCCTGGATTCAGGAGTACCTGAGTTCAAATCCGGCCTCAGACACTTAACACTTACTAGCTGTGTGACCCTGGGCAAGTCACTTAACCCCAATTGCATCACTAAAAAAAAAAACAAAAACCACAAAATATGGTCTTCACTAATTGTGTGCCAGCTGGAGATAAAAAAGCTTTGAGGGACTTCAAATGTGGGTCTAATTTTAGAGTAGCATTGTATTTTATTTATTTAGGTTGTATGGAAAATTGCATGTGATGTTTCTTTTCATTCCCTGTCCACTTTGAGGAAGGAAGGAACAATCTACCTTGTCAGCCAAGTGATGTCAAGCTGGGAGTGTATCAAAAATTTTGCCATGTGATCCAGAATCTGCTTAATTGGCTGAGAATGGGCCTGGACTGGTAAAACAGGCAATTGAATTTGACCCAGCACAGACAGTTCAACCCATTTAGGATTTGGGTGAATCCCAAATTTGGAGAGTGGCCTTCTGAAGCATGCTAAAATTGCCATTTTCTTCAAGGGTCAAGAGGAAGTCATATAGTCCAGAACTAGAGGGTTCAAACTAGGCCTAGAGAATGGCAATCTAGATATTATGGTTTAAGGCAGCAAGGGTCTAGATAATTTTATTTGTACATCTGATCACCTCACCTCTGCACGATATTTATGCAGAAATACACTGGTGCATCTGGACCGTGAAGGGGGAGAGGGAAAGGGGAAGTAGGTGCCAAAATGAGGTGCCCATTGCAGTAGTTGCTGCCATGCCCTTTGTGGAGAAAGGTCATCATCCTCCACGGGGGCAGGGGAAGCAGGTTCCAGTTTCATCCACTCTCAAGAAGTCCAATAAAATCTTGGTTATCAGGAGCTGACAGGTCAAGTTATTCTTCCAGTTCTGGATCACAGTTCTGGACCTTTAGTTATACAATCCTTAACTGAATTTATGTGACCCAGTAATGTACGCAGAAAGCAATTGGCTTCTTATTAGGATACACATTAAGTAATCAAGCCATTTTATCTCCCTGGGCCTCAGTTTGCTCATCTGTAAAGTGAGAGAATGGGACTTCTTGGTCTCTAAGGTCCCTTCCAGCTCCAGAGCCATGATTCTATGGTCACAAAGGGAGAGACTCAAGACCGAGAATGAAACACTTAGGGGCAGGGACAACAAAGGAATGATATGGTGGTGGTGGAGGGGCTTTTGGAATGTCCAGGATTATCTTGATCCCTATGGGAGAGCTCCTTCACTCTGTATTGTGTGGTATATTTTCTCCTAGGTGTATTGTCGTTCAGTCGTCTCAGTCATATCCAACTCTTTCTGACCCCATTTGGAGTTTTCATGGCACAGATACTGGAGTGGTTTTGAACTCTAGTCATCTAGGTTATAGGGAAGGTAGGGGGTACAGTGGATAGACGACTGGGCCTGGAATAAGGAAAACCTGAGTTCAAATACAGCCTCAGGCTCTCTTTGGTCCCAGTGGCAGGAGGAAGATGATGAAGGGAACATCTTTGTTTGGTAAGTGCTGGAAGAAGACACACGCTTTGTGTCGTCGCTGTGGCTCTAAGACGTACCATCTTCAGAAGTCCACCTGCGGCAAATGCGGGTATCCTGCCAAACGCAAGAGAAAGTATAATTGGAGTGCAAAGGCTAAGCGACGCAACACTACTGGTACTGGTCGAATGTGGCACCTAAAAGTTGTCTACCGCCCATTCAGGAATGGATTCTGTGAAGGAACAACACCTAAACCCAAGAGAGCAACTGTTGTGGCATCTAGTTCATATTTTTTTTTTTTTTTTTTGGTGAGGCAATTGGGGTTAAGTGACTTGCCCAGGGTCACACAGCTAGTAAGTGTCAAGTGTCTGAAACCGGATTTGAACTCAGGTACTCCTGACTCCAGGGCCGGTGCTCTATACACTGCGCCACCTAGCTGCCCCTCATCTAGTTCATCTTGAGGAGTCAACTGTTTGTTAAAATAAATGCCCTGAATAAAAATAAATAAATAAATAAACCAGCTTCAGACACTTACCAGCTGTGTGACCCTGGGCAAGTTCATTAATCCTGTTTGCCTCAGTTTCCTCATCTGTAAGATGAGCTGGAGAAGGAAATAGCAAACCCCTACAGCATCTTTGCCAAGAAAACCCCAAATGAGATCAGAAAGAGTCAGACATGACTGAAACAACTGAGTAACTTCTAGGCTGCAAGTCCTACATTCTATCCACTGTGCCACCTAGCTTTGGCAGCGATGATGATGGTGGTGGTGGTGGTGGTGATGATGTTGTTGTTATAACTATGTGGCATGGTGGATAGAGTACTGGACTTGGAGTCAGGAAAACCTAAATTCAAATCCAGTCTCAGATACTTACCAGCTGACATTTACTATCAGGGCAAGTCATTTTAACCTTCCTTAATCTCAGTTTCCTCATTTGTAAAATGCAGATAATAATTGCACCTGCGTCCCAGGGTTGTTGTGAGGAGCAAATGAGGTAACATTTGTAAAGCACTTTGCAAATCTTAAAGGGTTGTATACACATTAGCTATTAAAACTAATGACAATGCCTTGCCTTTATGTAGATTAGAGTTTTCAAAGTTCTTTCACCCACATTCTCTCTTTTGATTCCCAAACCAAACCGTGAAGCCAAAAATCAGGTAAACTAAAGTCGGAACAATTAGTAAGAGGTCAAACAAGAAGATAGAGCTAGTCTCACTTCAAACAGAATAAAGACAACATTGTATACAGGAACATTGTATACAGCAATATCCTAACACTGACCAACTGTAAAAGATTTGACTACTTTGAACAATACAGCGATCCAAGGCAATTCCAAATGACTCTTGGTGAAAAATACTGTTTACTTCCAAAGAGAGAACTGATGAACTCTGAGTACAAATTGAAGCATATTTTTCTCTTTAGTTCTTTTTCTTGCCTTTTTTTTTTGCAACATGGCTAATGTGGAAATATAGTATCATGTGACTCTTTTTCTTATAAATTTGACTCAGTTCTCTACATATCTTACAAATGAAACCTTTACAGAAAAACTTGCTGCAAAGATTTCCTCCCTCCCCTAGTTTCCTGCTTTTCTTTTAATTTTAGCTGCATTGGCTTTGTTTGTGTGAAAACTAATTTCATGTAATTTAAAATTATCCATTTTGTTTCCTATGAACTTCTCTACATGTCTTGTTGAAGATGTGAAATGCTATGTGGATTTACATATTATTCTTGTATGAGGACCATGCTAATCTTCCCATCATTCCAATTTTAGTATATGTGTAGCCAGAGTGCCCAGCAGTTCTTAGCAGTACAACTCAGCTGTACAGGAATGTTCTTTCATGCTCTTTGAAGTACTTAGGGTTATAATGGTCCATGATGACTAAATAACATGTACTTTATAGTTTTTCTATATCAAAACAATTTTTTGGAAACTTCAATTTTAAGCTATAGTTATTAAAGTTTTATTGTTGCCTTTTTTAAAAAAACGTTTTATTATGTTTTTTGTTGGCATATTACATTAATTTCTCCCCCTCCTTTGTAATTTTTTAAGCAAAGCTTTAAAAAAAAAACAGTTCAGTACAACAAACCAACACATCAATTATAACTTACAGCAAAGACACCATTCCACATGCATATTCCCTACCTCTCCAAAGGAGACAGGTGCTCGCTCATTTATTTGCTCATCTATTCTTCAGAACAAAGCTTGGTTCTTAAAATTACAAAAAGCACTGTTCATCTTAGGATTTTTTTCTATTTACATTCTTTTTCTCTCTCTTTTTTCTTTTTCTTTTTTTTTTCAGGGTAATGAGGGTTAAATGACTTGCCCAGGGTCACACAGCTAGTAAATGTCAAGTGTCTGGGGTCGGATTTGAACTCAGGTCCTCCTGAATCCAGGGCCAGTGCTTTATCTACTGCTTCACCTAGCTGCCTCTTCTATTTACATTCTTGAAATTATTGTACACATTGTTTTCCTAGTTCTACTTATTTCACTACGTTTCCATTCACATATACCTGTGATGTTTAAAATCTATATTGTGTGATCGCCTTAAATTAGAAGCTTCAGCCCAGTCTTTGGGCATTAAACATTTATTAAAACATACAGGTATTAACATGGAGTTCAGAAAGTTAAGAAAAGGCCTATCTCCAACAGAGTTCCAGCCTGGTTGGGTTCTTCCTCAAGTCCTCCTCCAAGAGCCTGCTTTAATCAGGAACTCCTCAGCAAACTGATTGTGGAAGCTTTTTATAGGTCTGGAATAGAGGCAGTCCTTACACACTGCTTCAAGCTGATTGGTTGGCATCCTCCAAATCCATTAAGGGCTAGCCAGGTATGATTACAATCTAGTTAACTTTGAAGTAGGCTAATCAGCAGTCAATCACTCTCACTCGATTCAATCAGTTTAGATTAATCTCCAGGTGGGTCTTTGAGTATCTGCTAAATCCCATTATTTTATCACATACCTTCCCATGTTTCTCTGAATTTCTCACATTCATTGTTACTTGCTTTTTATTTTTATGTCATATTCATTTCCAACAAAATCCCTCCTGGCACCAACATTGAGTTCTTCCTTCTAATAAAGACAAACATTGAAGCAATGGCAATTAACATATGCCACACTTCACATTCATGGGGTCCCACACAGGAATGTGTTTCTAACAACCATCTCTCATTTTTAAAAAGTACCCTTGACATATTTTAAAATTTAATCTTCATTATTAACATTTTCTCCATCATTTTCTTTAGTCTGTACAACCAACAAAAGAAAAACCAAGCCTTTTTGAGATGTAAATGCTCAAACTGAAAATTTGACAATCAACTCTCACAAGTTGGTTCAAGTTGGCCGAAGCACATATACCCCTGGCCCCACCTCTCTATTGAAAAATGGAGGTGAATATCAGTTCTTATGAACTTTGGAAGTGTTCTGCTTTCTACCTGGGTGTTACTTTGGGGAAACATTTTACCTTTTCTTGTAATTTTATTTTTCTCTTTAGGTAAGCTCAGCAGAGTTAGAAAAGCCAATATTATGTTTTAAAATAATGTCTCTGTTGTTATGGGGTTGGGGATTTGGGACTATCCTGTGCCATGCCTTTCTCCCCATGAGTAGTCCAAGGACTTCTTTCATGGTTTCCCTTCCCTTCCCCTTCCTCTATCTTATTCTAACTGCTTTTGTGTGCAAGAGGGTGTAATTCTTTTTTCTTTCTTTCTTTTTTCTTTTTTAAGTGAGGCAATTGGGGTTAAGTGACTTGCCCAGGGTCACACAGCTAGTGTTAAGTTTCTGAGGCCAGATTTGAACTCAGGTACTCCTGAATCCAGGGCCGGTGTTCTACCCACTGTGCCACCTAGCTGCCCCGAGGGTGTAATTCTTTAAAGAGGAATTCCTAAGGACCCCCAAACCCCTTTCCCTTCCCAAATCCTCAACCCCATTTTCCCCATGACAATAGTTTATTTAGGTGCTAGGGAAAGGAAACCAAGAGAGAAATCCTTGGACTTTTTCTCATGGGGAGAAGGCATGCCACAGAAGCGCGGCTCTCTGAGCAGGAGACAGGCAGATACTTTTATAAAGGACAGATGGTGGTGGTCCGATGGGGTGATCATCTGACTGTGGAAAGTTCCCTTGTTGGGAGGAGCATCCCGAACTGGTGGTGGCTGGGGGAAGTTGGGTGAGGGGCTGCTGTGGATCTCTCAAACGATCTCTCTCCCCCTCATGCCACAAAGGCATCAGCCAAGTGAGATGAGCAGAATCAGGAGGACATTGTACACAGTATCAACAACATTGTGTGTTGATCAACTGTGATAGACTTGACTCTTCTCAGCCATACAATGGTCCAAGATAGTGCCAAAGGACTCATGATGGAAAATGCTCTCCTGGGGCAGCTAGATGGCACAGTGGATAAAGCACCAGCCCTGAGTTCAAATCCAGCCTCAGACACTTAACACTTACTAGCTGTGTGACCCTGGGCAAGTCACTTAACCCCAATTGCCTCACCAAAAAGAAAAAAATGCTCTCCAAATCCAGAGAAGAAAAGGAACTGTGGCATCTAGATGCATATTGAACCATACTATTTCTATTTTTTTTGAGGGTTTTCCCTTTTGCTCTGATTCTTCTTTCACAGCATGACTAATATGTTTAATGTGATTGTACATCTATAACCTATATCAGATTGCTTGCTGTCTTGGGAAGGGGGGAAGGAGGGAGAAAAATTTGAAACTAGAAATCTTATAAAAACAAATGTTGAAAACTACATGTAACTAGAAAATAACAAAATACTTTTATGATCAAAAAAAGAAGGAAAGAAAGAAAGGGGGAAAAAAAGGCAGCAGCCATACCAAATCTTATCTCCCAGAGGGGTGGGGGAGATTGGAATGAAGGGTGGTGGTCCAGGAGCTAACTCAGTCCAGATTATCTCTTTAGGTGTGTCTGTCCTTTGGTTTAGTTTCTTAAGGTGAAGGTTCTTTTGATTTACCCCAGAAAACTTCTGAGGTACCCTGGGCCCATGACAAAAACCATATTTTTGAAAAACAAAATAAAAGAGGAAGCCACCAGATGGACCATTTCCTCCCTCCCTCTCCCCCACTGCTTTGGCTGTTCCCCAGATAAACTCCCCTCTGGCTTCAGACTCTACTAACAGGCCAGTGATCTGGTTTGGAAGGCTCACGTCATGCCTTCTGCTCCAGGTGCAGTTTGTGCTACCACAGGGACAAAAATAGTTATGACTCTAGAAGATAGCATTCTGATTTCTCTGCTCAGAACCTAAAGCCTTCTACACTCTGGTTTCATCTTACCTATCTGACTCAACTCCATCGTTACCTGCCCTGTGCTCTAGCTAGTTTAGTCTTCTCACCACTCCTCTGAATTCACCCTGTTTATTGACAACTCTGCATCCTTGGCTCATGGTGTTCCTTCAAGTCAAATGTCCTCCTCAATCCTCTCATCATGCTCCCAGACCTGACCCTTACTTTCCGGACTTCAAAACCATGCCTGCCCTATTGATCCTAGAACTTCTCTTGGTGCCTGGGTCCTCCTTGCCCCAGAACAGCCTTCAAGCCCTGGGGTTTGCTCACCCTGGAATATTCCTCCACAAGGTCTATCTCCCTTCTCCCATTGGCGACTTCTTCCTGGAGTCTCCATTTTGTGGAAGGGCCCAGGTCAGCCTGGCTTCATTCTCCTCCTGACCCTATTCCTGATTTTGTGGATTTCAAATCCATCGGAGTGGGAGTGAGGTGGGGAACTTCCTCCTCCCTCCTTTCAGTTCCCTTCTCCGTGTTATCTTCCCCCACTAAAATGCCTTTCTTTTAGCTTGTATTTGTATCCCTGGCACTTAGCCCAGGGCCTGGCACATAGTAAGCACTTAATTAATCCTTCCTACCCTCCTTCCTTCCTTCTGACATGGGAAAAATAGGGTAGGGAGCTTGGGAAAGGGGTAGGGGTTTGGGGTCCTTAGGAATTCCTCTTTAAAGAATTACATCCGGGGTTGGCTAGGTGGCGCAGTGGATAAAGTACCGGTCCTGGATTCAGGAGTACTTGAGTTCAAATCCAGCCTCAGACACTTGACACTTACTAGCTGTGTGACCCTGTGCAAGTCACTTAACCCCCATTGCCCCGAAAGAAAAAAAAAAAAGAATTACACCCATTTCTTTTCCAACCTGGTCCCAGGCAGGATGGCTCCCGCAAAGAAAGGTGGAGAGAAAAAGAAGCGATGAGCTCTGCCATCAATGAGGTGGTGACCAGAGAATACACCATCAACATTCACAAGCAGATTCATGGAGTATGCTTCAAAAAGCATGCTCCTCGGGCTCTCAAGGAAATCCACAAATTTACCATGAAAGAAATGGGAACTCCAGATGTCCGCATTGACACCAGACTCAAAAAACTGTTTGGGCCAAAGGAATAAGTTATGTTCCGTACTGTTTCTGAGTGCATTTGTCCAGGAAACGCAATGAGGATGAAGATTCACCAAATAAGCTGTATACCTTGGTTACTTATGTGCCTGTCACCACTTTCAAAAGTTTATAGACAGTCAATGTGGATGAAAACTAAATTGAACTTTGTTTAAATAAAATTATAAAATTTCAAAAAAAAAAAAAAAGAATCACACCCTCTTGCACACAAATCCAATAGAATAAGATAGTAGTTTATTTAGGGGAAGGGGAAGGGAAACTAAGAGAGAAATCCTTGGACTTCTTCTCATGGGGCGAAAGGCATGGCACAGAGTGTGGCTCTGAGATGCCAAGCTCCTCAAGCAGGAGACAGGCAGGTACTTTAATAGAGGACTGATGGGGGTGACCATCTGACTGTGGAAAGTTCCCTTAGTGAGGGAGTACCATCCCCCACTGGTGGTGGCAGGAGGATTAGGGTGAGGGGTGGCTGCATATCTCTCAAGCCATTTCTCTGCTCCTCAGACCACAAAGGCAGCAGCCACACCTAATTTTATCTCCCCAAGGGTGAGGGAGACTGGAATGAAGGGTGGAGGTCCCAGAGCTAGCTCAGTCCAATCCGGTTCCACTTATCTCTTTAGGTGTGTCTGTCCTTTGGTTTAGACTTTCTAGGAGAAGGTTCTTTGATGTGCCCCAGAGAACTTCTGGGGTGCTCTGGGCCCATAACCCACCCACCCACCCTTCCTTCCTTCCTTCCTTCCTTCCTTCCTTCCTTCCTTCCTTCCTTCCTTCCTTCCTTCCTTCCTTCCTTCCTTCCTTCCTTCCTTCCTTCCTTCCTTCCTTCCTTCCTTCCTCCTTTCTGTCTCTTTCTCCCTCCCTTCTTTTTAAAAAAAATTTCTTTTTTGGGGGCAGCTAGGTGGCACAGTAGATAGAGCACCGGCCCTGGAGTCAGGAGTACCTGAGTTCAAATCTGGCCTCAGATACTTAACGCTTACTAGCTGTGTGACCCTGGGCAAGTCACTTAACCCCAATTGCCTCACTAAAAACAAAACAAAAAAATTTCTTTTTTTCCTTTTCTTTCTTTGTTTTTTTTGTGGGACATTGAGGGTTAAGTGACTTGCCTAGGGTCACACAGCTAGTAAGTATAAAGTGTCTGAGGCTGTATTTGAACTCAGGTCCTCCTGAATCCAGGGCCGGTGCTTTATCCACTGTACCACCTAGCTGCCCCCTCCCTCCCTTCTTTCCTCCTTTCTTTCCTTCCTCCTTTCCTTCTTTCTTCTTTCTTTTTTCTTTCTTCCTCCCTCCCTCCTTTCTGTCTCTTTCTCCCTCCCTCCCTCTCTTCCTTCCTTCCTTCTTTCCTTCCTCCCTCCATCCCTCCCTCTCTTCCTTCTTTCCTTCCTTCCTCTCAGCTAATTCCAAATTCTACCCAGTTCTTTTAGTGCCAAGAATACTATGAGGAATGAGTCTATGAGAGACTATGGGTCATAGATTTGGGGCAGAGTCAGAATTTGGACTTTAAAAAGATTTGAGCAAGGCAGTGGGTTGAACCAAGATAAGCCTTCAAGAGTCAGAAGCATACACAGACCTAATAATTTGTCTATGACTTGGGATCACAGATGGGGGAACTGAGGCCCACAGAGATTAAGTGGCTTTCCCACAGTCCCATAGCTAATGTCAAAGGTCAGATTTGAACACAGTTTACCCTGACTCCAAGCCTGGCCCTGCCACCATGCTTCAACCAGGATATGGATACTGGTGAACAAAACAAGATGGTAAAGTCAAAGCCTCAACACAGACGGTATGATCTGGACACATACATGCAATCTGAGTAGCTGATGCTTGAACATACAGTGAAGAGGTTGGAAGAGGGGTAAGGAAAAACAGCTAGGAGATCTCAAAACACATTTCTGTTTCAGTCAGGAAGTTTCTTATTTGTTTTCTGCTGGATAAGAACTAGTCCTCAGGTGTGGCTAATGGCTAGTTTCCACCTCGCTGGTGGAAGCAGAGAAGTGGAAAAACTGGCTGGAAGGGCAGGACAAAGGCAGAACCTAACACATATCTTTTTTTATGCTTTCCCCAACAACTCTAGTCCACACTGTTCTTTCCTTTCTTTTCTTTTCTTTTCTTTTTTTTTTTTTGTGGAGCAATGAGGGTTAAGTGACTTGCCCAGGGTCACACAGCTAGTAAGTGTCAAGTGTCTGAGATCAGTTCCAGGGCCACTGGATGCTTTATCCACTGCGCCATCTAGCTGCCCCCATCTCTCCTTCTTCTGAGCTGCTTTAGCCCTATCTTTCCGGTCTTCTTATACTTTATCCCCCCCCCCCCCAACGGGTACTTCAATCCAGTGACATGGGCATTCTGGCTCTTCCATGAACAAGACACTTCATCTCTTGGCTCCAGACATTTTTTCTGGCTGTCCCCAATGGCAGGAATGCTTTCCCTCCTCCATTCTTACTGGAATCTCTGGCTTTCTTCAAGTCCTGTCTAAAATCCTCCCTTCTGAAGGAAACGTTTTCTAATTCCTCTTAATTCTAGTACCTTCTCTCTGCTGATTATTTCCTATTTATCCTGTACATAGCTTGTCAGAACATTTGTTTGCTGTTTCCTCCATTAGCCTGAAAGCTCCCAGAGGGCAGGGACTGTCTTTTGGCTCATTTTGTATCTTCGGTGCTTAGCACAGTGCCTGGTGCATAGTAGGTGCTTAATTTAAATGCTTATTGACTGGCTGACAATACCACACATATGGAAGTTAATCCTTATGTTTTTGTATTATCTTTTAACTGTTTTGAATGAAATCTTGTTGCCTTAACAAACTTTAAGTTCTATAAGCACATCTATTTCTACTGGTCTTTTCTTTTTTTGGGGGGTGGGGGGGTGCACTGATCTTAGTAGTGTACTGAACACACAGTAGTTGCTCAATAAGTATTTGGCTAATTGATTTTACCACCTTTCTTTCTTTTGGTGGGGCAGTGAGGGTTAAGTGACTTGCCCAGGGTCACACACAGCTAGTAAATATCAAGCGTCTGGGGTCGGATTTGAACTCAGGTCCTTCTGAATCCAGGGCTGGTGCTTTATCCACTGCACCACCAAGCTGACCCCTGGCTAATTTATTTTAAACAATGGCTCTATCCTATGGGTAAAGTTCAAGATGTTTCAGTACTCTAATGACGTGTGATTTCATCTATGCCATCACAGCCTCTGCTGAAACAAACCTATACATTAGAAGGCACCATTTTTATGAGTTGTTGCAATTAAGTCATGAAGTCATGTAAAATAGCCAAAATTAAAAAAAAATTATAAAGGGGAAATCACAATAGATGAAAAAGAAAGAAAACTCTCAGGTTTATTTGCATATGTCAGCATGTCAAAATTATCAAGTACTTGGGTTACCAAGGGATGAAGTGCAGAAGCTGGGAGTATAGAGAAGCTCAACAGCCATGAAACCAACATACTGTACATTGTTCTTTCCATGCGTGTACCCTGGTCTCACGTGTGCCTCTCCATGTGGTCCTTAGGTATGTCTACTCTTTCTTCTGTTGGTGTGTGTGTGTGTGTGTATTTGTGGGAGAGTGTGCCCCAGGTCTGACTCATGAATCAAACAATCAACAAACATTCATTAAGTGGTTACTATGTGTCCAGCAAGGTACTAAGCACCGGGGCACGGTTCAGTGAAAAGGCAAAAATGGCTCCTGTGCTCACAAAACATATTCTAATGGTGGAGGTGACATATAAAAATCAGAAAAAAATAAATAGTAGAGGGCAGGTATCCATTAGTTTTTTGTTTTGTTTTGCAGGGCAATTGGGATTAAGTGACTTGCCCAGTGTCACACAGCTAGTAAGTGTCAAGTGTCTGAGGCCAAATTTGAACTCAGGTCCTCCTGAATCCAGGGCCGGTGCTTTATCCACTGCGCCACCTAGCTGCCCCAGTGCTTAGGAGTCTTAAAGGAAACTTGACCTTCTAAGAGTCAGAGGTTGGGACAAAGAACATTTCCATCATGGGATGCAAAGGTATAGAGATGAGAGATGGAATGTTGTATTCAAGGAACAGCAAGTAGACCAGGATGGCTGGATTGTACAGTATGTGGAAGGAAACAAAACATAAGAAGATAAGAACATAGGAAGAGGCTAGTTTGTGAAGTTTTCAGTGTCAAACAAAGGACTTTATATTTGCTCCTGGAGGCAATAAGGAACTACTTAGAGGTTTGTTTTTAGTTTGTTTGCTTGTTCTGGCACAGCTAGGAGGAACAGTGGATAGAGTGTTGGGCCTGAAGTCAGGAAGACTCATCTTCCAGAGTTCAAATCTGGCCTCAGACGCTTCCTAGCTGTGTGACCCTGAGCAAGTCACTTAACCCTGTTTGCCTCACTTTCCTTATCTGTAAAATGAACTGGAGAAGGAAATGGCAAACCTTTCCAGTATCTTTGCCAAGAAAACTCCAACTGGTGTTATGAAGAGTCAAACATCTGGAACAACTGAACAACAGCAGAGGTTTGTTTGTTTGCTTGTTTGTTTTTTCATTTGTTTGCTTGCTTTTGGGGGTGGAAAGGGAATGACCTATGCTTTAGGAAAATCACTTTGGCAGCTGAGTGCAGGGAAGAGAGACAGCAGGGAGGGGACCTGAACAAGGATGGTGATTATATGAATGGAGAGAAGAGAATGTATGTGAAAGTTCTTGTAGGTAAAGAAATGACAAGATTTGGCAATTGATTGGATATGTGCAGTGAGTGAGAATGGGGAGTCTAGGATTTTACTAAATTTGACAAGTTGGATGATTGGAAGGATAGGGAAATTCAGAAGAGAGGAGGCCGTGGGAGGAAAGATAATGAGTTCTGGTTTTTGACATATTGACTTTGAGATGACTATTGGACATTCAATTCAAAATGTCTAACGGGGAGTTGGTAAAGTGGGACTGGGGCTCAGGAGAGAGACTAAGACTGGACAAAAAGATCTGGGGCTCATCTGCATGGAGAAAATAATTGTATCCATGAGAGCTGATAAGATTAGCGAATGAGAGACTAAGACCAATGAGAGAGAAAAGAGAAGGCTCAGGGGGGACATCCACTATTAGTAGGTATGACATAGATGAAGATCCAGCAGAGGCTATCTTTGAAGAAGCGGTCAGATAGTTGGTGGGACGGGAGTGGAAGAGAGAAAGGGAAATGAATCAGCATTTATATAGCAGTTATCATATGCCATGCACTTGTGCTAAGCCCTTTTTATAAATATCTCATTTGATCCTCACCACAACCCAGCATTGTAGGTGCTAGTATTATCTGCTATTATTATCACCATTTTATAGTTGAGGAAACTGAGGGTAAGGGAGGTTGCAACTTGTCCAGGTTCACAGAGATAGTAAGTGTCTAGGGAAGCTGAGGACCAAAAAAGAAAAGCATCACAAAAACTCAGAGAGGAAAGGATATCCAAGAGGAGGAAGTGGCCAACAGTGTCCAATGCTTCAGAGAAATCAAGAAGGACGAGGACTGAGAGGAAGCCATTAGATTTGTTAAGAGATTATTAGTAACTTTGGATAGAACAGTTTCAGTTGAAATGGTCAGATGTCAGATGAGAATGAGTTTAGAAGAGAGGCACCAATTATAGATAGCTGTTTCAAGATGTTCAACTGGGAAGGAGAGGAGAGATATAAGACTGTAGCTGGTGAGCATGGTTGAACCGAGTGAGAGTTTCTTTTTTTAAAGGATTGGGCATATTTATAGGAAGTGGGGGAGGAGCCATAGATAGGGAGAGACTGAAGATTAGAGAGTGAGGATAATGGTAGAGGCAATCTGCTGCAGAAAGAAGGAGATGGTATTAAAAGTACATTGAGAGGGGGCAGCTAGGTGGCGCAGTGGATAAAGCACTGGCCCTGGATTCAGGAGGACCTGAGTTCAAATCCGGCCTCAGACACTTGACACTTAACTAGCTGTGTGACCCTGGGCAAGTCACTTAATCCCAATTGCCTCACCAAAAAAAAAAAAAAAAAGTACATTGAGAGAGGTTGACCTTGATGAGCAAAAGAGTCATCTTAACATCAGAGAGACTGGAATGAAGGAGGGAAGGAGCTGATGATAGGAGATGATGTCATAGGCATGTGAGATGAGAGGAAAAGAAGGAGGTCCAATGGCCTCATTTCTTTAGTGAAATATAGGAGAGTAAAAGGAAGAGCTGGCATAGGAGAATGAAGAAGAGAAGAAAAAGTTTGGAACAGCTACCCTGGTGAGTGGGATAGACAATCAATTAGGGAGAAGTAGGGATGGTCTTTCTGTTGCAAGGACTCAATTAGCTAACATAAATCTATAATGGTCTCTGGACTTCCTATGGTCAGCATGGTTTCTTGATTGTTTCCAGTCCCATTCAGCAGCATATGAGTAGGATAAAAGGAATAATTGGTAAGGTGTGATCAGTGATATAACAGGGGAATGAAAGTCTCAAGAGTATAGAAGACAGTGTGGATCTGAACCAATTCACCAAGGGATCAAGATGAGGAAGGGAAAAGGGTATAGCCAGAGTAGAGGTGATGGCCTAGCATAATGGGGATGGAAGGGAATGGAGGTCACAATGAGTATGAAGAGTAGGATTAGAAGGAAAGAGGCATAAGCAGAGATGGGAAGTAAAAAGATTCTGCTCAGAGAAGTAAATTCAGAGTTCTTGAACATGGAAGGAGAATACAGGATCAAAGGCATGAGGACCATCTTTGGATGAAGTTGAGATGGAGCAGAAGAGGAGGTCCTGGGAATCAAATAGACTGAGCAACAAGAACATTTGGATGTTTGAGGGGATGTCAATTTGTATTGTAAAGAATTAATTGTTATTTGAGGTTTTTATGACCCCATCTTTTGGCTAGAATTTTAAAAAATCTTGGCGAGGGCACTGGTCTGAGGCTCTGCAAACCTCACGGGGCTCCACCCACTGGTTGTAGCCGTCACCATGGCGCTGGCACCTCACGTCATCACCACTCGACGATGCCTACACGGGCCTGGCAAAACTATAATGATTGGAAGCCCAGTGAGGGCAGGCATGTGACTGTCAGAGCGGCCAGCCTATTGGCTGGGGGCTGTGTGTGGTCAGCCTGGGGTCTGCTGGGAAGAAGGGAGGTTTTTCCCCATCCTAGCTTGAAGCTGGAAGGCGACAGGACACTGCTGTGTGTTCTCAGCTGATTCCTGGGTGGTGGTGGTGTTCAGGTTGTATCATTTTCCCTTTCCCCATTTTATTTCCTTTCCCATAATCCTATTTATCCTGTTTGTGTTTTTTTAAGTTTATTCTTTTTAAATAAATCCTGCTCTGTTTTGAGGGAGGCTGTCGGTCTCCTTCCTTGTTCCAATTTTGTAGCAAGCCACCTAGCTAATACTCCCCAATTAAAAATTGGTCCCTATACTTTGTTGAAGTCCTTAAGACTTAAGGAAGGAGGTAGCTTGGGGAGGAAGACCATGAGCCAGGTACTGAATTCATTGAGAAAGGAGGGAAGATTGTCCCAGGAGTCAGTGGATAAAAGCTACCAGAAATTAGAATGGGTAACAAATTTGGACTGAATGAACTTCAAGGAGAAAACTTTTGATTAATGGCAGTAAAGGTTGTACATGGAAGTGGCAGTGGGGAATAAAGAGGATTCCAATTTCACCACCATGAATAGGGAGTGGGAATAAGAAGTGGAAGTGCCACCAGTGTAGGAATGAAAGGAGAATAGTACTTTCAGACCTCAAACTATATTACAAAACAGTAGTTATCAAAACTATTTGGTATTGGTCAAAAGACAAAGTAGATAAAAGGGAGAATCAGAAACAATATGATATGGGGGAGAAACCGATAGGAGAAAGCATGTGGGTCCTTAGGATTCCTCTGTAAAGAATTACACTCTCGCACAAGACCTAATTAGGAATAAAAGAACAGGTTTATTGGGGTACAAGAGAAACTGGCCGGGAGAAAGGTTTTGCCAGAACAAAACACTTTCCTCCCCCGCTAACTTGTGGGGTGCCATTTTATAGGGTTTAGATGGGGTGGGTAAGAGTCTCTTATTGGGTGAGGGGCTGGTGGTCTTCCTGCGTTGCGCTGGGGTAGGAAGAATCCCTCGTGAGAGATCTGGTGGTGGGTGTCAACTTTGTCCTGATGGGTCTAAGCAGTCTGCTGATGGGCAGTTCCAGGTGGTCTTCTCCTGGATTACCAGGTACTTAGGATGACTGGAATGTAGGGTGATGGTCCTGGAGCATGCTCAGTTTGATCTGTGCCAATTATCTCCATTAGGTGCGCGCGCGCGTGAGTGTGTGTGTGTGTGTGTGTGTGTGTGTGTGTGTGTGTGTGTGTGTGTGTCCTTGATTGAGTTCAAGGAGAGGCCTACTTGATTTCAAGGGAAAACCCCTGAGGTTTCAAGGAAAAAGTTCCTTGAACCCCCCAGAGAAATGTTGGGGTGACCGGGCCCATAATCCTCTCATAACATTCCCCCCTTCTTATATCTAGGGAAAAAGGGTGACAGTCTCATCTTCTGTAACTGCTTCCTGCTGGTTATGGATGTAGAGATGTCCCTGAATCATCAGGGGTACAGCAGAAGTCATTATGGGCCTGGTCCAGGGAGTGAAGAGGCATGTAGGCCGGGGTAGGTGGCTGCCATAAGGTTGAAAGCCTTGAGTCTGCTTAGAGACAAAGTTTAAAAGGTTAAAGAGACAAGGGCAAAGATTAAAAGAACAACTGACTAATATCACTATCGGAATGAAGGGAGTGACCAAGAAAGGAACCAAGAATTCCAGGAACCTGCGTGAGAGATATCATGAAGATGTTGTACTCGGCTCTCGACTTTCCTTGAATTATTAATATACACACAACAAGATGTATTCTGAACCAACACACCACACACACACACACACACCACCTTCAGCCACTGGAAGATAGTCTAGGGCTATTCTGTTATCTAACACTACATTGGCTAGAGTATCAAGGGACTCTTGTAAATCCTCTAGCCCAGCTGCCGTTTCATTCGAGAGTCTTTCTATGGCCAGAGTAAGATTGGTTAATATGGCATCCTGCTCAAATATAACCTATGAAAGGGATGGTGAGAGCTGCTGCCTTCTTAATCCACCAGAGAAAATTATCCCAGGAACCCCGTTTAACTCTCAAGGGGCGATTAGCAGGAAGGGTTGAGGGGTTGTGGAAAACCTTTACTCAGGGATCCAAAAATCCCATTGTGCATTGTCCATATTGTTTATAGGGACTGAGACATGAGGTTGTCAAGACTTTCTGGGGGTGCTCTTCGGGAGTTAAGCCTGTAACAAAAATTGGCAGATTCTGGTGTCCACAGACAAAGACATACCCCTGAGGTGCACATAAGGACCCCTTGGTGTTCCTGAGCAATGTTTCAATCTCCTTGCCCCAATTTATGAGGGTTCGATTGCATGAGGGTATAATGCCAGGCAAGTCTGGCTGTTCTTAGGGTCTTTAAACATACACCCAAGAAGCTGGAAGCAACAGAGAGACACACAGAGAGAGACAGAGACAAGGGAGAGAGACAAGGAGAGAGACAGAGAGAGACAGAGAGGCAGAGAGAGGCAGAGCAACAGAGACAGAGAGATAATGACTTAAATAGTGTGCTGATGCTGCCTGCATTCCATTCAATTAGCTTATGTTAGCTAATGAGTATGAGATGGGAGACCTGAATATACCATTCTTTAAATCAGTCTCAGTTCCTCTCTGCCTATCACACATAGTGCAACCATATCCCCTGGCTGAGTATGATTCTGGAATTTCCTCTTGCCCATAGGCCTAAATCAGACAGTCAATATTTATTAAATACCTACTATGTGCCAGGCACTGTGCTAAGTGCTGGGGATAGAAAAAAGGGCAAAGGACAATCCCCAAAGAATCTCCATTCATTCTATTTAGGCAGACAGTGCTAAAAAGGACTGATCCCTAGTCACTGAGAACATATCTGCTGTCTTCCCTTTGACTTTCTCTTTCCTTTCTTGCCTCATGATGGAGCAAGAAGAAAAGTAATGTAATGATGTGATCACTCCCTAATATAGTCCCACTTATGTAGGAAACTCTTTCAAAAATATACCCCCTCCCCCCACAATCATCAGTTTTCCTGTCAGCTAAGTCTTTGTTCATTTTTCTTCTACTAGGGGAGACAAGATAGCATCATTTAGTGGATAAAGGACTGGCCTCAGTGTCAGGAAAATAGGTTCAAGCCCTCCCCTCAAATATGCGAAGGCCACATGGCCATGGGAAAGTTACTAAAATTTTACTGCAACTCTCTAAGGCTATGACTTAGGATCACATAAATGTGTCTTATACACGCATTTTTTTTTTAATTGTGAAGCTTGTGTACTTTTTTTTTTTTTTGGCAGGGGGCAAATGGGGGTTAAGTGACTTGCCCAGGGTCACACAGCTAGTAAGTGTCAAGTGTCTGAGGCCGGATTTGAACTCTGGTACTGCTGAATCCAGGGCCGGTGCTTTATCCACTGCGCCACCTAGCTGCCCCTCAGCTTGTTACTTTTTATTAAAAAATCTTATAAATCAGTATCTTCATGATATTACCTTTTGGAGTACATCTATTACACATAAAACTTCATTTAAAAGTGAAACATAATTATAATTCTGGCTAAGAAGAGAGTCATGATACAGGTGAAAAGAATCACCATCAAGTACCTGGCTACCAAGTGGGGTTCTTGTTTCTATTTCAGGGGCCTCTCAACTTTAGACTTATTTTAAGTTAGGAAACAAGAAAATGGATCCTGTGAATGTGAATCCCTCAGCAAGGTGTTGAATTGTATACTTAGCTATTTTATTGGTTTGTGTTGACTCAGTGGTACTTAACCAACCTAGGGGAACACAGCAGCAGGTTTGTAATACTTGTGCATCTTATATTAGAGACAAGGTACTTCCTGGGGGGTTGGGACACCCATCAGTCGTATTATTATTATTATTATTATTATTTTTTTAGTGAGGCAAATTGGGGTTAAGTGACTTGCCCAGGGTCACACAGCTAGCAAGTGTCAAGTGTCCGAGGCCGGATCTGAACCCAGGCACTCCTGACTCCAGGGCCGGTGCTCCATCCTCTGCTCCATCTAGCTGCCCCTCGTATTATTATTTTTTTTTTTGCAAGGCAATGAGGGTTAAGTGACTTGCCCAGGGTCACACAGGTAGTGTCAAGTGTCTGAGGTCAGATTTGAACTCAGGTCCTCCTGAATCCAGGGCCAATGCTTATTCAATGCTGGCACACCTAGATGCCCCTTACTATATTTATTTTTGCTTTACACACTGACTTTAGAACCTAACCTCTAGATTAATGAAGAGACTCCACTATACAAAATCTATATCTCCAACAACTAGAGAATGGCTAAACAAATTGTGGTAAGTGAAAGTAATAATTTAATATTATTAGGCCATAAGAAATGACAATAAGAGCAATATGTGCAAACGAACACAGAGCCAAATTAATAGTATGTATGTATGATATGTATATATATATATATATACATGTACTACTACTATGTAAATAAGAAACAACAGTAGCAACAACAATAATTACTAGCATTTACATAGAGATTAAGGTTTGCAAAGCATTCGTTCCATATGTTATTTCATGTGATTCTCAAAACAACCTTGTGAGTTAGATGCTATTATTATCCCAATTTTTACAAATGAGGAAATTGAATCTGAGAGAGGTTAAATGACTTTCCCAGGTCACACAGCTACTAAATATCCAAAAAAAAGATACAAAATTAAAGTTAAAGGACCTATTATGGCAGCCTTTTTCTGGTGCAAAGAATTTGAAATTGAGGAGATGCCCATCAATTGAGGAATGGCTGAACAAATTGTGGGATGAGATTATGATGGAATACTCTTGTGCTATAAGAAACAATGGGGGCAGCTAGGTGGCACAGTGGATAAAGTACCGGCCCTGGATTCAGGAGGACCTGAGTTCAAATCCGGCCTCAGACACTTGACACTTACTAGCTGTGTGACCCTGGGCAAGTCACTTAACCCCCATTGCCCTGCAAAAAAAAAAAAAAAGAAACAATGAGCAGGATGCTCTCAGAAAAACCTGGAAAGACTTAAATGAGCTGATGCAAAGTGAAATGTACTGTATACAAAATAACAGCAATGTTGTAAGATGATCAGCTGTGAATGAATTAGCTCTTTTCTTTTCTTTTCTTTTCTTTTTTTGACTTAGCTATTTTCAGCAATACAATGATCCAAGACAACTCTGAAGGACTTATGATGAAAAATGTAATCCATCTCTAAGAGAAAGAATTGATGATATCTGAATACAGACTGAAACATATTTTTTAGTTGATTTTTCTTGATTTTTTTTGGTCTGTTTTCTTTTATAACCTAATATGGAAATGTTTTGCATGACTACACATGTATAATATATTGAATTGTTTGTGTGCTTAGGGGGAGGAGTGGGTAGGGAGGGAGAAAGACAATTTGGGACCAGTTTTAAAAATGGACATGTAAAATTGTTTTTACCTAAATTTGGAGAAAATAAATTCTAAATAAATGAAAAATTGATTTAATTTTTTCTTAATTTTAAAAAAGAAAAAGAAGAAAAATTCATAAAAAAGAGAATATGAATCATTCCCCCAGTTGATAAATGGTCAAAGGATATGAACAAGCAGTTTCTAATGAAGAAATCAAAACAATTTATAGTCACATAAAAATGCTCGAGATCAATTATTGATTAGAGAAATGCAAATCAAAACTAAACCTTGAGATATCATTTTATACCTACCAGATTGGCTAAAACAATAGAAGGGGAAATTACAAATGTCGGTAGGTAATATGGAAAAATTGGGACACTAATTTTGGAGAGCAATCTGGAATTATGCCCAAAGAGTTATTAAACTACCCATAACCCTTTTTTTTTTTTTAAAGGGTGAGTCAACCTGGGTTTAAGTGACTTGCCCAGGGTCACACAGCTAGTAGTGTCAAGTATCTGAGGACGGATTTAAACCCAGGTCCTCCTGATTCCAGGGCCAGTGCTCTATCCACTGCGCCACCTAGCTGCCCCAACTACCCATAACCTTTGACCTAGAGATACCACTACTTGGTACATTTCTGATGATACTTAGAAAAAAATAAAAGACCTATATGTTCTAAAATTGTTTATAGCAGCTCTATTTGTGGTGGCAAAGAACTGGCGATTTCAAGGACAACCATCATTGGGGGAATGGCTGAGTAAGTTGTGGTATATGATTATAATACTGTGCTATAAGAATAATACTGTGCTATAAGAAATTATGAGCTCGGCAGCTAGGTGGCGCAGTGAATCAAGCAACAGCCCTGGATCCAGGATGGACCTGAGTTCAAATGCAGCCTGCAGACACTTGACACTTACTAGCTGTGGGTGACCCTGGGAACAAGTCACTTAAACCCTCATTGTGCCCCCCCCCAATAAATAAAAGCATCATATGTCATTGTTTGTTTGTTGTTTTTGTGTGTGTGAGGGCAATTGGGGTTATGACTTGACCAACACACACACGGTCCACACAGCTAATCAGGTCAGTGTCTGAGGCCAGATTTGAACTCAGGTCCTTCTGAATCCAGGGCCAGAGTGCTATATCCACTGCACCACCTAGCTGCCCCTTGGGTTGTTTTTGTGTGTGTTTTGAGACAAATGGGGTTAAGTGTATCTCCCCAGAGGTCCACACAGCTAGTAAAGTGTTGTAGTCTGAGGCCGGATTGAACTCAGGTCCTCCTGACCCCAAGGCCGGTGCTCCTATCCACTGCACCATGTAGCTTCCCCTACTGTTCATGTTGTAATTCAAAAGGAGTTTGCTATACTGAGGTTTAGGTGATTATATGAAGGGCATTTTCTACATGGAAGCCCTAGCGTGTACCCACAGCCATGGTGGGCTGGAGCCAGTTGAAAGAGCCAATTCTTACGATTTTCACTGTGAGAATCTATACCATGGAAATTCAGGGCTGGATTTATTGTTTTGTTGGTTGGTCTAGACTTAAGAAAGTAATGGAGAAGATGTAACTAATACAAATTAAACAATAAAAGTATGCGTGTGTATACACCCCCCCCACCCCGTAACAGCTAGTTGTTTAAATATTACCAGCACCCCCACTAAGGAACGAGCAGCTGGAAGAGTCTGTCCATGGTGTTAGGCTTTGCCAGGATAGCATAAGTATTGAGACTATATACCTATACCTTATCTCTTTGTTTAGTATAGTTGACTGGACATGTGATACTTCGAAGGCCCACTATAAAGGAGAGGGGCCAGGGGGGAGCTGAGGGGAATCCCTGTGCTCATAAACAAAGGAGGAGCAATTCCTAATTCCCTGGGTAAGAAAGTGTAACAATAACACATGTAAATGCCAGGGAACCCTCTGTACTGAGGGTGCCAATGGCCTGGGTTGTCACAGAGGGCTGCTAAAAGTTGCTTCAGGCATGGAGATGAGCTTCTTGGGGCCTAGGGCCCTACTTGGTAGCAAATTTGAGCCACTGGAACTGGGAGGGTATCCGTGTTAGGGAGATGTGAGAATATTGTTTCTCTCCATCTGTCCCATTCTGTCTCTTTCTTACTCTCTTATGTAGATAAAATATGGCATCAAAGTATACTATTATTTATTTCTGAATAAATGTTTATGTTCCCGATACTGAATTAATTTCAATCATCATTTGACATGTATTAATGTGCTGGATTGCATGCAGATTAAAATAATGTTTTAATATAGTCGCAGTCTCTCCTCTCAGTTCCAATTCTAAGACATGTCTGAGCAGATGAACTAAAGCCAGAGCATTCCCACAGAAGATGAGAGGGGTCATCTAGTGACTCTTCTAATGGGGAAGTTTCTTTTTTGACAGAGGGGAGGAAGTAAGAACTGATTTTTAAAAAAAAATTTTAAGTCAATTTCAGTTTTATTTTCAGTTTTAAATTTTCTCCTGCTCCCACCCATTGAGAAGCAAGAAAAACAAAAATCTAATGCAGAAGCTTCTGTTTTATTTATTTATTTATTTTGTGAGGCAATTGGGGTTAAGTGACTTGCCTAGGGTCACACAGCTAGTAAGTGTTAAGTGTCTGAGGCTGGATTTAAACCAGGTCCTCCTGACTCCAGGGCCGGTGCTCTATCCACTGCACCATCTAGCTGCCCCCAATGCAGAAGCTTCTAAAGAATGTTCCAGATTTGGAAACACCCCAGAGAATAAGCTACTGGCTAGGTTATACAGGATGAGCCTTTGAAACCACAAAAGTTTTCCCTCTCTCAATTGGCATTTACTTGACCTCTCTAAATTTATTTTCTTCACTTAGAAGGCAATAAGACATTTCCACTAGAACTGAGGCAGAAGTGCTGAGAGGTTTCCTGGGCATAAGGCTAGGAATTGTGCTGCTGATTTCACAGGTTAGTGAAAGTAAGAGATCAACTGAGATCCTCCCTTCCCAAGTGGAAAACATATTTCCCTTTTGTGGCCTAGAAGCTCCCAGGAAAGGGTACCAGGGCTTCTTGTGAACCTGGATTCACTCTCTTTGAGTACCAGGGACAGGGATGAGTCATCAGAGGCAATAAAGGTCAGGAGATTAGGGAGGGGAGTGGCAAGTAGGAAGGGGGTTTACCTTGGTTCAATGGATCCATGGGGAGAAGCATTTCCCTCAAGGTTTCTGTCCTGTTCAAAGACTGATACTTTCTTGGGAAACAGAAAGCTGGGGTGGGCTAAGACTAAGAGGTGAAGCCTAGGTATAGGGATGAGGCCAGCTTCTCTAAGGGTGGAGCTGAATGGAAAGAAATTTGCCCAGGTTGCAGCTGCTGAGGGAAGAAAGAATGCCCATAAAGGTATTATGGGCACCCTTTAAATTTTAGGGCCCTAAAATTTAGACCCAATGGCCTCTACCCTAGTTTAAGAACTCACAGTTTTGGCGACCATGAAGGGATTGCTGAACCCCTCAACCTTCTGATCTTCACAATTGGGTAAGAAAATGCTTCATTTTTGTGGACTTTCTATTTTGATTTATCTTTACCTGCTTTTGCCTTTAACTAATAACTTTATATTGAGGAAGAACCAGACCATGCTGGAACTCTAGGCTAGATAGGCTTTTTCCTCAACTTTCTGAACTCCATGTTAATACCTGTATGCTTTAATAAATGTTTAATTGCCCAAAGACTGGTGCTAAAGCTTCTAATTTAAGGGGACCATAATTTAGATTTTAAACATCACAGTTTAAACATCACAGCCCACAAGAACTCAGGACTAACAAGAGAAGTATGGTGGACTATGAGACAGACTTTTTTTGTCACCCTATGAGATAACTCTGCCAACTTACTTAAAAAATAACCAAGTAGGACCCCTCATCAAGCTGGTCTTGCCATGTTCAAACAAGCAAAAAGAAGCCAGGAGGTAGGAAGAGAGGGAACTGATTCTCACATTAAAATACAACCCAATGTGTTGGTTTACTTCCCACTTTGTTGTCAGTAACCTCATGTGGTCATGCTTAAAGGAAGTTCTGAACTGATGAAAATAAGAAGGAAACAGTCACCAAAGAAGAATTGTGCTGGACAGAACCCCTTGGGAGAAAACCCTTTTGATTACCGCAACGCCCCCCCCCCTCCCCCAGAAGGAACAGAATGGGGAAGAACAAGAAAACCATGGACGAGGCTAGAGCAATGATGTGTCTATTCACCCTGGAAGAAAGTTGACCAGATTTGTCCAGGACTACTATGGACAATGCCTACAAGTGCTTCAGTGAGGATGCTGAGCAGAGAGGCAAGCCTCCAATGACAAAGAGGAGCTGGGGGAAAGTACCCTCTTGTGATAGGACCAGAAGTCACTTGTCATCTACATACTCATGAACTCAGAAGCCCTTGGTGGCCCCTGTTTCTTCTGACCAACTCCCCCCACTTCATACTGAATCACCGGGAGCACTGAATTCTCATGGCCTGCTACAACTCTATCCCCTGCCCATGAATGACCCATGATACTCTGGTGCTCCACCCTTCTGTTTATCTTACCTTTCTCCCTGGCTCCATTCAATTTTTTTTTTTTTACTTTGTTCCTCTAGCCTGTCTGTAAGCACGGACACACACACACACACACACACACACACACACACACACACACACACACACACACATTCTATATCAGGAAACCTAAAGCTGTGGGCTCCTGCTTGCCAAGAGTTCATCCAGTAAAGACAAGGTCAGGAGTTCATTTTCAGAGAGGAATCCAGTTTGGCCTGATCTAACGTCATGGATTCAGGTCAAATATTTTGTTCCTGTATCCTTTTGTCCAGCCTACTGGGAGAACACACCTCTTGGTGGGGTTCAGTCTGACAGCATCTATAATATTGGTTAATCATACTTTCTGACCTGCAGGAGGGGAAATGTCTGCAGTTGGAGGGAAATGAAATTGTCAAACACAGTCCTTAAGGAAAGGGAGATTTATAAGGGATAATGTACAAAAGCATGGAATTAAACAAACAAACTCGGAAAGAGCACTTAAAACTCAGCCCAAAACAATATATACTGCACGCTAGGCTGGGCAGGTCATCCAGAGACCCCAGGTCTCCCAAAGTACCACCCAGTCTTAACTTGGCTTTGCCATTGTTCATTCCCCCCCCCAATAGCCAAGGGCCTTCCCAGAACTTGGACGGGGCCGGAAGGTAAATGAGATGACTTCAGCCAAGGGAAGAAGTCAGAAGTCAAGAGAACCACCCATCCACGCAAATACTTCTTTCTCCCCATGATGTCTGACTTGCCCCTGGCTCAGGAGAGGCAATCTTCTACTTTCCAGAAAAGAGCCAGCAATCAGGTCTTAGGTCAAAGGATTTGTGAGCTGGAAGGAACCCCCGTTCAACACACTTCAATTTACCGATAAGGAAATTGAGGCACCAAATGACTTGCCCAAGATCACACAGGCTGTAACAGATAGAGCCAAGATTTGAACCAAAGGATCATGGGACTTGGAGTTGTAGCTAAAAGGGAATGTGGGGGGTCATCTAATCCATCTCCTACCTTTTATGGAGTACGATATCAAGGTCCAAAAAAGGAAATGATCTAAGGTCACACAGAGTCCAAATTTGAACCTAGATTTTTTTATTTCAAAATCATTACCTTTTCCCCTTCCCTACACAACCATCATTCCCCTAATGGCTCTTAGAACATCCAAGTTCCCAACTCTGTGGCCCATAGGTACAAGCCCCCCACTTCCCTCCACCTTCACTACCCATTTCAGGGTCTTTACCACCATCCCCCTGCTAAGACACTGCAAATATTCTAAGCTCTGACTTCCCACTTTCCACAAGCTGATTGAGAAGTGAAAGCAGATGTTCCAAGGTATGTCTTCTTTGGGTAGTGCTGAGAGCACCGCTTCACATGCAGTGGGGCTGGTGAATAGGACTACTCGCTGTGTTCTAGGAGATTTGATTATTTCTTTGTTCACTATCCAAGTAGAGTAAATTAAGGAACACCTAAGGGACCTTGCCAGTCCCCTGGAGCACTTCCTTGGGGAAGGATCACCAAATCCTATAGTTGAGATGTAGGAAAGACCCCGAGTTGGGTTTCATTATTTGCAGATATAATAATAGCCAAAATTTATGAGATAAGGAAGTTGCCTCTCTTCCTTTGAGTCACAAGCACAATGGAGCTTGTGAACTTCTGGTGGCCATAAATCCCATCTCTCCCCCAACCCCTTTTGAGATCTTGACCTGGGGTAATTTGCATAACCCACTCCAGCTGCCCTAGAGGAAGACAGATGGAAAAATAAATAGGAGAGCTTTGCTGAATCTCAGTGGGATGGGTTGACATGAGCAGGAAATACTGTCCCTGTGCTAAAGAAAGAGGTAAATGGCAACAGACTTGCTATGACCTGACCCAGAATAGAAGATATTAAGCTTCCACTATTGCCACTTACTAGCTGTATGACCCTGGGCAAGTCTCTTAACCCTTTTTGCCTCAGTTTCCTCATCTATAAAGTGAGCTGCAGAAGGAAATGGTAAACTGCTCCAGTATCTCTGCCAAAGAAAGCCCCAAATGGTGTCACAAGGACTCAGACATGACTCAAGTGCCATTTCCTACAAGTTGCCTTTCCTGATTCCCCCAATTGTTAGTGTCCCAACTGGAAATCATTTTGTATTTATTTTGTATGCCATGTGCATTTACTTATGTGCATGTGTTATTTCCTGCCAGGATGATGGAAGCTCTTGGGGGCAGGGACTATTTCACTTTTGTCTAGTATCCCTAGCTCCTAACACAGCCTGTCATATAGCAGGTGTTTAATTAATGCTTGTTGAATTGAAATGTATAGAAAATAGTCTGAGCAGTTAAAAAACTAATGGATATGGGGCAGCTAGGTGGCACAGTGGATAGAGCACCAGCCCTGGATTCAGTAGTACCTGAGTTCAAATCTGGCCTCAGACACTTGACACTTACTAGCTGTGTGACCCTGGTCAAGTCACTTAACCCCCATTGCCCTGCAAAACAAAACAAAAAACTAATGGATACCACAACCTCTCAGAAGGTGGGTATGGGATGGGTGGGGCTATGGGGACCTAAATATAAAACAGAAGATTTAAATAAACTAAAGCCATTTTTTGTCCTGGAGGTAGAAAAGTGATGTCATTATCCCATGGTCCAGTTGTTTGAGGATAAGTAGGTGGAATTATAGTGCATGAAGTGCTTGGTCTGGAGTCAGGAAGACTCATCTTCATGTGTTCGGATCTGGCCTCAGACATTACTAGCTGTATGGCTCTGAGTACGTTGCTTAACCCTGTTTGCCTCAGTTTCCTCATCTGTAAAATGAGCTGGAGAAGGAAATGGCAAACCACTCCAATATCTTTTCCCAGAAAACCCCAAATGCAGTCATGAAGAGTCAGACACGACTGAACAACAGCAACCAGCTGTTTGAGAACTGAAACCATTAGAGGAGGTGACTAGTGATATCTGCTAGAAGAAAATTCAAGGAGGAACAGTGAAGAAAGAAGGAACCACAAAACCTGCCAGGCTTGGAGAGCAACAGTAGAAGAGTGGCAGAGTATTGATAAAAGGAGAGATGCCCCCAAAGAGCAAAAAGCAACACAACAGTGACACAAAGGAGAGAATGCTGATCCCCTTGCTGGGTCTGCATTTACTGCTCCCTAACTCCCCACCTGCCCTCCCTTCCACTCCTCCCGGCCTCCCTTTTTCCATTCTGGCTTTGATTAAGTAGGTAGTCACAATAGATGTGTGCCTGGGGCTCTGGCATCATCAATGACGAAGCTTTGGCCTTTGGGGTGGGGATCTAGTACAAGACAGGAAGACCCTATGCTCATCCTCCATCCCACCTATCCTCTGGCCAAACTCTCCCTTCTCAAGGCTGTCTCAGGGCAAAATTTGGAATCCTGGAAGAAATACTCTAACAACCTGATACTTCCCCTCACTCAGCTCTGGGGTAATGACCCCATTTATGAGGAGACTCTGTGGCCATGTTGTGGCTCTCCTTTGTTCCAAAGAACTTCTAGCTGGAAGGTGGTCCCCAGTCCTCAGGAGGAGAGGTACTGTAGGAGTCCAGTATAGGGCAAATACATCTATTCTGAAAGCAAGTTAGGATTATAACACTTCGAAAAGTGCATTTCTGACCTGGAAAAACACTTGAGCCATGAACCAGATATTCTCAGCTCCCAGAGAAGGCCAAAAGCCAACCATGGAAGCAAACAAAAAACCCATGTCACCCTACCCAACCACTGGCAAATCCCTGATATTGATCTAAGGAAATAAAGGTTAAGTTAATAATTAGAGCATAATTTGGAGAATATAAATTATTTCCAATGACCACTTGGTCCCAAAAGGTCACTGAGAGGTGAGTAGGGAAGATAAGGCTGGGATCTCCTACTCCAGTTTTTAGTCTTTGCTTTGCTATTTCCACCCATTAGTGCTTGGCAAGGCAGTCAGGCTGGTAATGGTAGTGAAGAAATCAAATTTTCTTGGGGAAGGTCCAGGATAAGCAATGACCAGCCATCAGGACTTTGTAATTTGCTGACTCAGGAGACAACTAGGATGTGACTGGTTACCTTGACCTAATGGGAGAAAACTAAGAGAACTAAAAGAAGCAAATAGGTCCACCAGCTATTCCCAGTCCTGCTTTCATACATCTGGTGATGGCTCACAAAAGAAATGTGTCTCTTTAAGGATTCAGATGAAGTCAGATTATTTTGTGTTTTGGTAGCTTGTGAGACTGAAAGCTTATAAGGGCAACTGATGACCAAGTTTTTGGGGAACACAAGGTAGTGATGTTCCCAAGTTCCACACAGGTGAGGAGCAATGAATTAGACAAGAGTTCCAAATTTTTAATAGAACGGAGTCTCTGACTCCGTTAAATTTATATAAACCTTAGGGGTTACCAAACACTTTCCATATATATTATCTCATTGTGATCCCCTATGAATTAGGTAGGTCAAGTGTTATTATCCTCATTTTACAGATGGGGAAATTGTGATGAAATAGCTAGCCCAAGTTTGCACTGCTGTTAATGAGCAGAACCTAGACTCAGAGACCAGTTATCTGACTACAAATACAGGGCTCCTTTCACAACCATGCTCCCACTTTCCCTGTAGCCTAGAACAAAAAGGGGCTCAGAACAAGAGGGTGTCATTGTGGAAGGTCAGAAACACAATGACTCTAACCATTGGTAAATCTCTGTATATTATATGCAAAGGCAAAGGAGCAGAGGTGACAATCTTCAATAAGGAAACATCCCTGGTTGTTTCCAGAACTGTAAATTTTGAAATAAAAGCTATAACTATTGATTAGGTCAGAAGAGCTCTGGACATCCAGGGAGAGATGTGGGTACCTTAAATTCACCAAGAGGAGATACAGCAGATAGCAAGTAGTGAGAGATGGGTGCAGGAGTAGGTGAAGAAATGGGGTCTTGATTCTGGAGCTGTGACACAAAGAAACTCACTGTGGAACCTCTGGGATTTGAGTCAATTGTGATTTACCTGTTATAGGAGGCTGTGAGGTATAGTGCAAACAGTATTAGATTTGGAATTTTGAGTCTCAGCTCTGCCATTGACTTGCTTTTTTTCCTACCATGAGCAAATCATTAAATCTCTCTGAGCCTCAGTTTCCTTATGCATAAAAAGGGGGCAGAATAGTATTTGCATTATCTATGAGGTAATGGACTTATGTACTACAAAGGCATTGTATAAATGTATCAAGGAATAATATTAATATTATTAAAGTTTTATCCATCAACACATTTTAGTCAACATGCTGATGCCATAGATTTATGTCCAGTGGAATCCAGTAAGCCTGCTTCCCTTTGATTCACAAATCCTACTGCTAGGCACATACCTCAGGTAGGTCAAAGGAAAAAAAAAAAGGTCCCATGGTATGCCCCAAAATATTTATAGTACTTTTTGTAGTAGCAAACAGGTTTAAACAAAATAGATGCCCACCAATTGGGGAATAGTGAAACAGGGTATATTAGTGTAATGGAATATGTCTTTGCCACCAAGAAATGTTAAATAAGAATACAGAGAATAATGTAAAGATTTTTATGAACTGATACAAAGTGAAGTAAGCAGAACCAGACAGCACAATGACTATAACAATTAAATGGAAAAAAACCCAACATACACATAGACCTGAATATTGTGTAATACCAAGCCTGGCTGAGAAGAAGAGATAAAAAAAAATGTCCTTTTCTGCTTTCTTTGCAGGGGTAGGGCACTATAGGCATGGAGTACTGCATATTCTTGTATTCTTTTTTTTGTTTGTTTGTTTTTTTTAGTGAGGCAATTGGGGTTAAGTGACTTGCCCAGGGTCACACAGCTAGTAAGTGTTAAGTGTCTGAGGCCGGATTTGAACTCAGGTACTCCTGACTCCAGGGCCGGTGCTCTATCCACTGCGCCACCTAGCTGCCCTGTGCATATTCTTTTAGATGCAATTGATATACTAATTAATTTTGATGAACTGGGTTTTTTGCTCTGGGTTTTTTGCTCTCTTTTTTTACTTTTTGTTATAAGGGATGGCTTTCTGAATAAGGGAGAAGGGAGGGACATGTTTGGAAATGAACATAATGGCAAAACCAAAGATATCAACATATTTCTTTAAAGGAAGAGAAAAAAAATAAGTGATAGGAGTTGCCTTTCCCAAGAGGTCATTGCCCTTGCTCATGGCAAGGCTTCCCTCTGGAATTAGAAGCCGTCTGTGGTTGACATATTACCTTCCTCAGACATCTCAACTCGTAAGCTATTTCTGATGATGATGGTGTGTGAGTAAGTGAATGTGGATGTCACAGTACAAACCATACAGTTGATTCATACCTTGCTCAGCCATTTAAGACTTACATGGGTGCTCGCTTTGGCAGCACATATACTAAAATTAGAACAATACAGAGAAGATTACCGTGGCCCCTGCACGAGACTTACATGGAGGTATTCTCGCCACCAACAGTTACTTCAAATATGAAGAGAAGAATTATGACCATTGTGACAGGTGGTTGTCTCCTCACCAGAGTGAAGGAGCCAAACATGTGCTGCCACATTCCTTTTAAGAGGGTTCAGTTAAATGAAGGGACAGCAGCAACTTCTCCCGTAATACAGATGGGCCCTGCTAAATCATAGAATGTTCCAGACCCACATACACAGTTCCTGAAACCAAAATCAGTCAGACTGTGGGATTTTAAGCTGGATAGGGCCTTAGAAATTATCTGAGGGCAGCTGGTGGCACAGTGGATAGAGCACCAGCCCTGAATTTAGAAGGACCTGAATTCAAATATGGCCTCAGACACTTGACATTTACTAGCTGTGTGACCCTGGGTAAACCACTTAACCCCCATTGCCCTGCAAAAAAAATTATCTGGTGAAACCCTCTAATTTTTCAGAAGAGGAACAGAAAGAGGAAATAAATCCTCCAACCTCAGGCAGGTAGTAAGCAGGCAGAGCTGGGCTTTGAGAGGGGCTTCTAGAGCAAGAGAGCCAAGTTATGTTCAAACCCAGGATTCTTTCTTTCATACCATAGGAATCCACGAAGCCTTAGCTGTTCATGTGTATGTTGCTGTTCCTTACAGATATGACACTCCATCTCCTAATTCCAGTTCTTCCCATTGACCGTCCCAAATGTCTGGAAGGCAGTTTCTCCTTATAGAAGCCCTGTCTTCCTTCAAGAAGCATCAAAAGCATTATCTTCTACACATCCCCCCCCCCATTCCTCTAGTAGCTAGTGTTCCCTCCCTCCCTAACTGCCTTGCATTTGTTTGCCTATATTGTCTCCTCCAACTTGTTGAGAGCAGGAATTGTTTCATTCCTTGCCTTCACAGCCCCAGCACCCAGTGGGACACGCATAATAGGTGTTTCATAAGTGCTGGTTGATCAATTAGGAGACAAGATTTTCTAGTTCTCTTTAGATTTCTCCGATTCACTGGGCTCAAGGGTTCCACAGGCATCCTGAGACGGGCAGAAAGATCTTTTCCCAATACTGTACCAAAAGTGTCCATGTCTTCTCTCTCTCTCTAGCTCCTGCCCTGATCCACACACACACATCCACACACACACACACACACACACACACACACACACACACACACACACACACAGAGCCACTGTTTGCTCTCCTTATACTCTATACCCATCTGCACAGACTCCAACATAATAGTCCTTTGCCCCTCCCTTTTCTGCTGCAAAGATGAAGCTGTGGGGGGCAGGGAAGGTTTCTTTTGCCTTACTCTACTGGCTTCAAACTGGATTTAACACACAGATCCCTCCTTCCTTCCTGGCTGTTGTAAAGTTGACTAACAAGTCCAGTCAGTTTTGAACCAAGAAAGGCTGGTAGTCTGTTTTGTTTTGTTTTGTTTTTTCTTATGGCAGGGTGCTTAATCCAAAGAGCTAGGGTGGTGGTGGGGTTTTCCTCCAGTTCAATAGGTATTTTCCAGCATTTCTGAAAATCTGGTGTTTTTCCTTCACCCAAGCACTTGGCACCAGATAAGTCTCTGAAATCGCTGGCACTGACCAAAGCCCTGTTCTCTACCTGGTTCTCTGAAAAGTAAACCACTTTATTTTTATTTTTTTACTTATTTATTTAATTTTGGGGGGATGAGGCAATTGGGGTTAAGTGACTTGCCCAAGGTCACACAGCTAGTAAGTGTCAAGTGTCTGAGGCAGGATTTGAACTCAGGTACTCCTGAATTCAGGGCTGGTGCTTTATCCACTGTGCCACCTAGCCACCCCCTGAGTCTTATTACTCTTATCCAACACTTTGCCCATCTCATCATCTCCATTCCAGTCTATTTATCAAACTCCTCTGACTGTCTTTCCAGTCTTCTTACACCTTACTCCCATTTTCTCCAGCCTCCCTCCTGCCCCTCACCTATGTACTCTATGATCTAGAGACACTGGCTTCCTTGTTCCTCATACATAGCAGGAATTTCCCAACTCCAAGCATTCTCACTTCTGGTCCTCGATGCCTGGCATGCTCTCCCTCCTCCTCATTTCCTTCCCCTGGCTTCCTTTAGATCTCAGTTAAAATCTTACCTTTTATGAGAAGCCTTTCCCAATCCTCCTTCATGCTAGTACTTCCCTTGGACGTGATCTCCAATTTGTCCTGTAGATATCTCATTCGACTCCTTGAGAGGTAGAACTATTTTCTCCCTTTCTTTATACCTCAGCCTGGCACATAGTAGGTACTTAATAAAGGCTAATTAACTTGATTTGTTGACTTGGCTCTTCCCTGTACATGATATTTGATTTCTTGCTTCCCCTTTTTGTGGCTTTCCATGTCTGAAAGGACTCCCTCCTCTGCCTCATAGAAACCCCAGCTGCTTTCAGAGTAGAACTTGGGTGCTATCTCCTACATGAGACTTCCCAGATTCACCTTCTGTCTTCCTCTTGAAATCACCTCACATTATAGATAGAGAGAGAGATAGAGAGATATAGATATGGATGATATAGCTATAGATACACAGACGTATCCTTGAATTCCTTGTCCTCTTGTTCTTCCACTGTTCCCATCCTTCCCATAATTGCCATCCACCTTCTTTCCTCCTACTTTGACATTGCTGAAGACCATTGGTGAAAGTCATATCACCACGGTAACTAGGTCCATTACAAATTCCTATCATTTAACTGCAATTGGGCTCTCATTGTTGCACAGTGATCTTTTTACTTGTAGCCCTATAGGGACTTCCTTAAGATTGGTGATTGGTTCCCCCACCCCACTTTTTTTTGCATTCCCAGTACTTAGCAAGGTACCTAGCACATAGTAGGTGCTTTAAAAATGCTAATTGGCTAACTGACCTGCTTACAACCTGCTCACTAGTCATTCAAAACTATAGCTTATGGGGGCAGCTAGATGGCACAGTGGATAGAGCACCGACCCTGGAGTCAGGGGGACCTGAGTTCAAATCCAACCTCAGACACTTAACACTTACTAGCTGTGTGACCCTGGGCAAGTCACTTAACCCCAATTACCTCGCTAAAAAAACAAACAAAAAAACCCAAACAAACAAAAAAAGAAAACAAAACAAAACTATAACTTATGAGTCTCCAACGATGTGGTTATTTTTTTTAAAGTAACTATTCAGAGAACACATTAATGATTGTAAAATGGACTTCAGTAGATAGTAAAGTTACAAGGAAAGATCTCCCCTCTCTACACACACATACATACACAGAGTACACTTTCCCACAGCTTATCACGTAACCAGTGGAAGAGAGCACAAACAGGGAACATGTATAACCAAGGAACACACGTAAAGATGCAAACATCAGGAACTCGTGTATCCATGGCTCAAGTATGGAGGGCATAGACTAGGGGAAACATGGTCAGGGTATACATAAGGCAGAAGTGACTCCCACCTCTTATATTGCAAATGTTCTCTCTGATACTATATTGTTCTCTTCTCTTCTGAATACCGCATTTCCGCCAGGGCATGTCATCTCTACTGACCATCACATTTCGATTATCAGTTAAATGCATCGTCTCTGTTGAGGAGCATCATCTTTACTCTAGTTGTTCAAAGCCATATCTCTCTTCTGAGAGTCTTCACTGGTCTTATACACAGTGAACTCTTTTCTAATGTCTGCTGGGCTTCAACTATATGGACTCTTTGGGGCCAACTGCTTCCTTTTTATTTGTTTATTTTTTTGTGAGGCAGTTGGGGTTAAGTGACTTGCCCAAGGTCACACAGCTAGTAAGTGTTAAGTGTCTGAGGCCAGATTTGAACTCAGGTCCTTCTGAATCCAGGGCCGGTGCTTTATCCACTGCGCCACCTAGCTGCCCCCTGCCTCCTCTAGGTCTTAATGGCTAGAAAGCCTCTCCCTAAGTGGGGAGAGCTACACCTCTTTTAATGTAGAGATGAGGGTTATGAACCACCACACCCTGCCAGAGAACACCTAACAAAAGTGAGCACAATGTTCCAAGTTAAGAATAAGGTTATTCTTTTAGCTGCCCATGTTTAGAGCTGATTTATAGTACATGGTCTCAAACAACTAAGTGATTTAGAATTAGGAAAAATATTTCCAACCTTCATTACACCACTGATTCTGAGCCTACATCTCCAAAGCTCATTTTGGGAACTGGACTCAAAAAACCCTCAATAACCTACCATAAGCACCATGTGGAGAGAAGTTTGAGCCTCTTTTCCTGAGCACTGAGCTAACAGCCAGACAACAAGCATTTCTCCTCATTTTATTTTTTTGCTTGTTTTTGTTTTTGCGGGGCAATGAGGGTTAAGTGACTTGCGTAGGGTCACACAGCTAATAAGTGCCAAGTGTCTGAGGCCGGATTTGAACTCAGGTCCTCCTGAATCCAGGGCCAGTGCTTTATCCACTGCACCACCTAGCTGCTCCCTCCCCCCATTTTATTTTATTTATTTATTTTTTGATGAGGCAATTAGAGTTAAGTGACTTGCCCAGGGTCACACAGCTAGTAAGTGTTAAGTGTCTGAGGCCAGATTTGAATTCAGGTCCTCCTGACTCCAGAGCTGATGCTCTATTCACTGCGCCACCTAGCTGCCCCCATTTTATTTTTAAAATCATTTTAATAGTATTTTATTTTTTCCAATTATATGTAAAGACAATTTTTAACATTCATTTTTACAAAATTTTGAGCTCCATTTTTTTTCTCCTCCTTCTCTCTCTCCCTCCCCTCTTCCTAAAATGGAAAGCAATTTGATAGAGGTTACCTATGTGCAATCATGGAAAACACATGTCCATTTTAGTCATGTTGTGAAGGAAGAAACAGACCAAAAGAGAAAACCATGAAAAAAAAATATGAAAGTGAAAATTGTACACTCCAATGTACATTCAGACTCCATCAGTTCTTTCTCTGCATGTGGAGAGCACTTTCCATCATGAGTCCTTTGGAATTGTCCAGGATCATTGTATTGCTAAAAAGAGCTAAGTCATTCATAACAGCCAGCATTTATTAAGCATTTCCTATGTGCTGGACACTACACTGAGCCTCAGGTGGGGAAAATACATTCTCTGCCCTCGAAGGACTCTCTTCTAACAGGAGGACTTTCTACTTTTCTTTGATCTGCTACTTCTTAGAGTCTCCACAGTAGTTGTTCAAAACTGTCCTCTCTCCTTGAATCTCCTCACCTCTCCTCACCCTTCTCTCAGCAAATAAGCTGATTTCCTGAAAAACGAAACAAAACAAAAAAACTAAGGCTCCCCCTCCAGAGCCCCCTCATCTACTTTGCTCCACAAATGGAAATTCCTTTACAACTTAATATGTATTCTCTTCCCCTTTACTGCAGTCTCTAAGAAAGGTGTGGTCCTTGGTCAAGTCCTATACATGTTTCCTTGATTCTATTCCGTCCTGGATTTTCTGGGAACACGCCTTATGCATCATCTCTTTCCCCCGTCACGTCTTCAAGTTCTTCCTTTCTACCGATTCTTTTCCCATTTCTCCTTTTCTCTTTTTGGTTTATACTCTCTGCCTTAGTGGAGTGGTCTCATCTCTTGCCATGAGCTCATGTCACCTTTAAGCAGATTTCTTTAATCTATGTATTCAGCTCTAATCTCACTCCTAAACTGGATCCAGTATCTCATCGTTAACTCACGCTTGACCTCCACCAAACAATTGCCAGACGGTTGCTAAAGTCTTGTTGATACTATCTCCATAACATCTTTGTTAAACACATAAAATAGTTTAATTGATATTTTTTGTTTTTATATTATACACATTAATACAGATGATTACTTCATGAGAAATCTCTTGTAACAAAATAAAACAATCAAATAAAACGAATATTACAGGGACCTCATTGGAAAGCACATGCAACATTCCATATTTGTAGCAACCCCTCCATGCACATATTTCTCTGTTTAAAAACATTTAAGAGAAATAAATTTTTCTCCCAACCTATATTGATAAGAAAAAACCCCAAATTTATTGTAATAAATATGAGTGGGCAAGCAAAACAAACTCCCTTAATGGTGGTATATAATAAATAAACATATCTCTATAATGCACATATACTTGTTTATAGATAGCATACATGTTTGTTGTATATGTATATATACATATTTTATATATGGTATTAATATGTATATTTTATATAGCACAAATAGGCACATATTTTATAAATAGTATTTTGTTTGTTTTTCATTTTTGTGGGGCAATGAAGGTTAAGTGACTTGTCCAAGGTCACACAGCTGGTACGGGTCAAGTGTCTAAGGCCGGATTTGAACTCAGGTCCTCCTGAATCCAGGGCCAGTGCTTTATCCACTGCACCACCTAGCTGCCCCTATAAATAGTATTAACATGTATATTTTATATAGCATAGGTACATATTTTATATATGTATTAATATATATTTTATATATAGCATGGATAGGAACATATTTTGTAAATGGTATTACTATGTATATTTTATATAGCATGAATAGGTACAAATTTTATACGTGTATTAATATGTATATTTTTAATATAGCATGAATAGGTACATGTTTTTATATGGTATTAGGATGTGTATTTTATATATATCATGAATAGGTACATACTTTATACATAGTATACATATATTTACACATATACACATGTACAGGAATACAGCCAACATGTATGCATTTGCACACACACACATATATATGCATATATATGTAGTGTGTGTGTATCTAGCCATTGAGAGAGTTTGTTTTTACTTGACTATATTTGTTATAAGGAATTTGTTTTTCCAACTGTGATAGACTTGGCTCTTCTCAGCAGTGCAATGACCCAAGACAATTCCAAAGAACTCATGATGGAAAATGTTCTCCACATCCAGAAAAAAGAACTGTGGATTCTGAATCCAGATTGAACCATATTGTTTCTACTTATTTGTTGTTTTTTTTCTCTTTTTCGAGGTTTTTCCCTTTTGTTCTGATTCTTCTTTCACAACATGACTAATGCAAAAATATGTTTAATGTGATTGTGCATATATAACCTATATCAGATTGCTTTCTGTCTTGGGGAGGGGGGAGGGAACGGAGGGTGGGAGAAAAATTTGGAACTAAAAATATTATGAAAACAAATATTGAAAACTATTTTTACATGTAACTGGAAAATAATAAAATGCTTTTATGAGTTTAAGAAAGGAGTTTGTTTTTCTCTTCTTTTATATATACACGTACATATGTTTTGTTTTGTTTTTGTGAGGCAATTCGGGTTAAGTGACTTGCTCAGGGTCACACAGCTAGTAAGTGTCAAATGTCTGAGGCTGAATTTGAACTCAGGTCCTCCTGACTCCAAGGCTGGTGCTCTATTCACTGTGCCACCTAGCTGTCCCTACATGTATGTATATACATACAGGCATATATGCTTCATTCTGTACCCACATCCATTATCTCTTTGTGATGGATGGCATGTTTCATCATCTGTCCTCTAGAATCACCTCTTTAACTGAGGGTTAGCAAATACCTTCCAGAGGTGAGCCACCCCCAATCCCTGCCCCCACTCCCATGTGGAGGAGCAAAGCAGAGATATAATCATAGATCTAGACCCAGAAGGGGACCTCAAAGGTCATCTAGCTCAACCCTCTCATTTTAAGCCCTCTTTTTTTTTTTCCAGGGCAATTGGGGTTAAATGACTTGCTCAGGGTCACACAGCTAGTAAGTGTCAAATGTCTGAGGCTGAATTTGAACTCAGGTCCTCCTGACTCCAGGGTCAGTGTTCTATCCACTGTGCCACCTAGCTGCCCCTCAACCCTCTCATTTTACAGATGAGGAAACTGAGGCCCAGGGAAATCGAGCAGCTCACCCAGGGTCACAGATAGTACCAGAGGCAGTATTCGAACCAAGGTTTTCCTGACAGCAGAACCAGAGCTTTTCCCACCGTCCCACACTGGGGCAGGCGGCTCAGAGGTTACATCCTCCAATCTCAACCCTCCCTGGACTGTTGCACTAATGCAGACGGGCTCGCACACACGTACACAAAACAATGCATTCAGCTGTCTAAAAATTAAAAATGATTCTCTGAAGGAGGTGGCCTTCCATTGGCTGGAGAACAGCTCTCAACCGAAGAGAGAGACAGATCCTGGCCTCACTTACTCTGAGCCCCCACCCCCAACAATATCAGCATCAAACCAAGGAAGGTGTAGACACCCTCACTGAAAAGTAAACAACTTGAAGGAAGGTGGGGGGAAGTCTTGATTGCCTGCACCTCCTAGCTCCTCCATCAGCTATAAAAGAACTGGCAGCAGTTCTGAAAATTAGCATTCTCCTAATGCTGGTGAGTGAATCTGCTGCAGGGGTAAAAGAGATGAGTTCTTGGGTGTTAAATCAGAAGTAGGTGATTGAAGAAAGTGGATTCAGTCTAAGATCGAGAGGGTGTGCAAAGAAGAAGAGTCAGGGAACAGAGTCAATTGGGGTGAGTGGGTGTCAGCTATGGCTGTTGCCCTATCAGTGCTCCTGTGATCCAAGTGTGGAATTAGATGGAGGAGCCATGGCTAGAGAGAATTTGGTTTGAAAAGGATCTGGGATTTCTAGTGGACATCAAGCTCAGTGCCAGTCGATAGTGTAGAGGATGGTATGCTAAACTCAGAGTCAGGAAGACCTGAGTTAAAATCCTGCCTCAGACACTTACTGGGTATTTGATTCTGGGTAAATCACTTGACTGCCTGCCTCAGTTTCCCTTCTGAAAATGGAAAAATAATAGCATCTACTTCACAGAGTTGTCATGAGAACCAAACTAGATAATATATATAAAGCACTTTGCAAACCTTAAATAATATACAAAATTATTAACTCTTATACAATCTCAGGCTGCATTCACAGCAGTCTAGTGGAGAGGTTACTTTAGAGTAGTTGATAGAGAGCTGTCCATTGAGTTAGAAAAACCTGAGTCCTGCTTCTGATCCATACTGGCTGTGTGATCCTAACCCCTTCAGTGACCCAAGCAACTTTCTAAGACTAAGTGTTGGTGTGTGTTGGTAGAGGGGCTTGCTTGTTGAGAACTCCCTTTACCAGTGAAATTAGAGAGAGAGAGAGAGAGACAGAGAGACAGAGGGAGACAGAGACAGAGAGAGACAGGGAGACAGAGACAGAGACAGAGACAGAGAGACTGAAAGAGAGACAGAGAGAAGCAGAGGGTCAGAGAAGCAGATAGGCATAGTGTCCTGCACTAGAGAGGCAATCGTCCCCCTATACTTTGCCTGGTGGGATCACACTGGAGAATTATGTTCCGTTCCAAGCAGCACCTTTTAGGAAGGGCATGGGGGGTGGGGGTGGGGAGCTGGAGAGTGTCCAGAGGTAGACTATCAGAATGCGAAGGGACCTTGAGAGTCTGACATACATGAGCAGCCACTGAAGAATCTTGGAACGTTTAGTGCAGAGAAGACTGGGGGGAGGGCATGGGGACTGTATTCAAGTATTTGAAGGCCCATATTGGGGAAGAAGAAGCACCCCTGTTCTGCTTGGCCCCACAGGCAGAACTAAGAGTTCTGGTGGGCACTTGGGAGCTCAGGTGGAAGTTGCAGAGAAACTAGCAATTGAAGTTGTCCCCCAATGGAATGGATTGCCTTGGGAGGGAGTGGGGACCCCCCTCATTTGTGGTTTTTCAAGCTTGAAGGATGAATATTTGAAATGTTGGGAGGGAGATTCTTGTCCCTTGATGGATTAGATAAATTGATCCCTTCCATCTCTGAGACTTTGTGAGTTGTTGTTGCTCAGTCATATCTGGCCTCATGTCTAGAATTCTCTCCTTCCTCACCCCTCCCTGGCTTCCTTCAAGACTCAGAACAAGCGTCATTGTGTTCAACTATTCGTGACCCCAGTTAGAGTTTTGTTGGTAAAGATACTGGAGTGGTTTGCCATTTCCTTCTCCAACTCATTTTACAGATTAGGAAATTGAGGCAAATGGGGTTGAGTGATTTGCCCGGGGTCACACTAGTAAGTGTCTGAGACCAGATTTGAACTCAAGAAGATGAGTCTTCCTGACTACTCCAGGCCCACTGCTCTAACCACTGCTCCACATAGCTGCCCCATTCTGTGATTAAGAGGGTTTGAACCTCGATTTGTAGAAGCATGGACTTCAGGCAGTAGGGTGAGGGAGAAGATGGGGCTCTCTGTCCTTGCTTCGGGCCCTGAAGCTATGTGCCAGCTCTGGATCATACATCCCACATATCAATATTTGAAAAGCAATACAAACAAGTCCCATTGTGTTTAATATTTGAATGCCACAAGAACATTAGCTTTAAGGGCAGCTAGATGGTGCAGTGGATAGAGTGCTGGCCCTAGAGTCAGGAGGACTTGAGTTCAAATTTGAACTCAGACACTTACTAGCTATGTGACCCTGGACAAGTCACTTAACCCCAATTGTCTCCCCCCCGCCAAAAAAAAACCCCAAACAAAACACTGACTTTAAAGTTCAAATGCCATTTCTAACCTTTACTACCTGTGTGATCTTGGGTGAGTCACTTAAACTCCTCATTTGTAAAATAAGGGAGTTAGACTAGATGGCTTCCCAGGTCCCTTCAAGCTCTACTCTAGATGGTGCTCTCCTGGCATTTTTACTGACTGCCCTCCCATGCCTGGAACTTTCTCTCCTGTGTCCATCTCCTAGCTTGTGAGTCAAGCTGTATCTCATCAGCATGCTGGGCCACCTCTGGGCCATTGCTTTATAGTGATTGGCACAATTCAAAAATTTTTTTTTTAAGTGAGGCAATTGGGGTTAAGTGACTTGCCCAGGGTCACACAGCTAGTAAGTGTTAAGTGTCTGAGGCCGGGCTTGAACTCAGGTACTCCTGACCCCAGGGCCGGTGCTTTATCCACTGCGCCATCTAGCTGCCCCTGCACAATTCAATTATAAAGAAAAATATTTCTCACTGCATAGTACTCTTCTAGAAGATTAAGAAGGAAGAGAATAGGGGCAGCTAGCTGCGTGACCCTGGGCAAGTCACTTAACCCCAATTGCCTCACTAAAAAAAAAAAAAAGAAGATATTATTAAAAAAAAAAAAGAAGGAAGAGAATAAAAGTGTGTGTGTGTGGGGGTATAACTTAGAACAGAGATGTCAAACTCACAGCCCACCTACTAGCTGTACGTACCTCAGAACTCCCAAGTGCAGCCTGAACCAGAGGAAAATGTAATTGGAAGGGGGCAGCTAGATGGTGCAGTGGATAAAACACTGGCCCTGGATTCAGGAGAACCTGAATTCAAATCTGACCTCTGACACTTGACACTTACTAGCTGTGTGACCTTGGGCAAATCATTTAACCCTCACTGCCCCACCCCCAAAAGAAAGAGAAAATGTAATTGGAAAATGTTTCACAAAATAAATTAAAAATATAATACAACATAGATGATGTTAGTTTGAGGTTTTCTAAGTCAATCTATAGCTGCAGAGATTAGTTTTTATTTGAGTTTGATGCCACTGGCCTAGAGGATAATAACAACTAATATGAGTTTTATGACTTCAAAGAATTTTCTTCTCATTGGATCAACAATAATCCTGTGAGGCATGTAGTATTAGCATTATAGTCCTCATTTTGCAGATGGGTAAACTGCTTTAGAGAAGTGAAGTTACAAATGATAATAATAACTAATATTTTCATAGCACTTACTGTGTACCAGGCACTCTACTAAGCACTTTATAAACATTAAAAATAGTTAACACACACATATATATATATATATATATATATATATATCCTACTATGTGCCAGGAGCTGTGCTAAGCACTTCACAATCATTATCTCATTTGATCCTTACTGCAACCCTAGGAAGTAAGTGCTAATATTATGCCAGTTTTACAGATGAGGAAACTGAGGTTAAGAAGTGACTGATCTGGGGCAGCTAGGTGGCGCAGTGGATAGAGCACGGCCCTGGATTCAAGAGGACCTGAGTTCAAATCTGGCCTCAGACACTTAACACTTACTAGCTGTGTGACCCAGGGCAAGTCACTTTAACCCCAATTGCCTCACCAAAAAAATAAAAATAAAAAAAGAAGTGACTGATCTAAGGTCATACAGCTAGTAAGTCACATAGATGGGACTCAAAGCCAAGTCTCTTGATGACCAGGTTGATATTCTTTCCACCAGACAAGCTGTCTCCCACAGAAGGCTAGGACTATGAAAGAGATGGCTTAAAATCCTGCCTTTGTTTCCCGCCCCCCCCATATTCAATTACTGCCTGTGTAAACTTGGAACAAGTCCTTTTGTCCTGTTGGGCACCATCTGAAAACCAAGGGGATGGGACTAGATGGCCTCTAAGGTCCCTTAATCAATGATCCTACAATCTTTTTTTCTATGGAAAAGGACTTCAGTAAGCAAGGGAAATGCTTTCTGGATCCTTGAAATAAGGGAATTATGCCCCCTGGTGGTCACTTTCCAGAACTTCCTATTTATGGGAGCCTTAAGATTGTTTTGGTGAAGGAAATGTAATTAGTCACAAAAGTTAGACTCCAAGACCTGACAATTTATTAAATTCAGCCAACTTGAGACACCTTAAAAATGTTTCCATAACAAAAGTGATACACATCAATTGGGGAATATCTAATCAAATTGTGGTACCTGGTTGTAATGACAAATATGGAGAAGTTTGGAAAGACCTCCGCGAACTGATGCAAAATGAGGTAAGCAGAGCCAGAAAAACAATATACACAATGACTATAATAATATAGATGGGAAAACCCCATAAAACAATAAAAAAGAATGTTTTGAAATTATAAAGAACAAGAATGGCACTTCTCCAGATCCTTTGCAGAGTTCAAGGAAGTCCATGTATGTGGAACACTACATAGAGTGTCTTTTAAAAAAAATTATTGAGAGGTTTTGCTGAATGTTTTTCTCTTTTTTTCCCTTTTTAAATTCTTTGTTATAAGGGAAGCTATCTCTAGGAGGGAAGAAGGAGAGAGATATGGGGAGGAATCTAGATGATGTCTAAAGAAGATAACAAAACACCTATTTTAAAATATTTTTAAAACTATTTCCATGGTTTACATGACTATACATGTATAATCTGTATATACAAGTATATATTCACACACAACATGTATATACACGTACAATATCAAATTGCTTGCCTTCTCAATGAGGGAGAGGGGTGGTAGAGAATTTGCGACTCAAATGTTAAAAAAAATTAATGCTAAAATTGTTTTTACATGTAACAGAGAAAACAAATTATTAAATAAATATATTTTTCTAAAATTCCCTAATGTCTTAATCTTTGCAGTGATTTTTGAGCCTTAGGGATTTTTATTAAAATGGATAAGACTGTTTCCTTTCTTTTCTTTTCTTTTCTTTCTTCCTTTCTTTCTTTCTTTCTTTTTTGTGGGGCAATGAGGGTTAATTGACTTGCTCAGGGTCACACAGCTAGTTAGCATCAAGTGTCTGAGGCTGAATTTGAACTCAGGTCCTCCTGAATCCAGGGCCAGTGCTCTATCCACTGCATCACCTAGCTGCCCCTGGATAAGACTGTTGCAAGCAAACGTGGGCAAAAAGGCAACATGGTTTTTGTAAAGGGAAGTTACACTTCTCAAATTATTAAATTTCTACTACAGGTTACTGGAAATAGCCTCTTTTATGAGAAATAAAACAGAGGGAATTATCTTACCCTGAAGAGAACCACCTCCTAAGAAAGACAAAGCAGAGCTATAAAAGATCCAGAGAACAACTGAAATGATAAATGGACAACATAATATTTACATTGCTATCTTCGCTTTCAGAAGGGCTAAATTCACATAACCAACTTGGTAAACCTAAGAGCCATGTGTAAATGTCAGCTATTAGAGCTGCCCCAGACATCAGTGAATACTTGGCTGGGTGGTTTTCTATGGTCCACTCCTACGTGGCATCTTTATCTCTATACCCTTAGGTTTTGTAGTGGTTCCTTCTAGGATGTTAAATTCTAGAGTTCTTGACTTTGGGGAGGCCATGAAGAGAATGCAAGCAGTTACTCTCTCAAGATGCTTGGTACATTATCTTTTTTTTTTTTTTTACAAGGCGATGAGAGTTAAGTGACTTGCCCACGGTCACACAGCTAGTGTCAAGTGTCTGAGGCTGGATTTGAACTCAGGTCCTCCTGAATCCAGGGCCAGTGCTTTATCCACTGTGCCACCTAGCTACCCTCCAGTACATTATCTTTAAAAAATTTTTTTAATTAAAACAATTTTTTTTGCATTGTATTTATTTTTATTTTATTTTATTTTTTAAACAACTGGGGTTAAGTGACTTGCCCAGGGTCACACAGCTAGTAAGTGTCAAGTGTCTGAGGCCGAATTTGAACTCAGGTCCTCCTGAATCCAGGGCCGGTGCTTTATCCACTGCGCCATCTACCGGCCCCCCACATTATCTTTTTAATGTACCTAGAGAGAAAAAAATGGCAAGTGCTTCTGGTCTAGTTTTATATTTGAGTCTAGTTGATATTGGCAAAATGTGTTATTGATAATCATCCCAAATTGTAAGCCCAGGCTAAAACCTTGGGTGTTAAATAAATGAAGAAATACATACCAAATAAATAGAGGTCTTACAGTGCAATGGAAAGCTCATTTTGGGGTCAGGAAAATCTAAATTCTAGTGTTACTTCTGTTGTGAAACCCTGAACAAGTCATCTGACCTCTCTGGGCCCCATTTTCTAAGACTGTAAATGGCAGAGAAGGTGATGATCTGCCTTCATAGGTTAAATTCTTCATTGGCTGTTGGTTTTTGTCCTTCATTCTCAAAGAGGACCATGACACTGGGGTAATGTCATAACTTGAACTGAAATGAATTTAAGTGAGGGAGGGCTGTGCAAAGTGACCAGCCTCACTCTCTCCTCCAGAGCCTGACATACATCAGGACAACTAGAGATGGCCCCAGATGTTTTAAGGCAATTGGGGTTAAGTGACTTGCCCCAGGTCACACAGCCTGTAAGGGTCTGAGGTCAGATTTGAACTTAGATGCTCCCAACTTCAGGACTAGTACTCTATCCACTGTACCACCTAGCTGCCCTTCCTCATTAGCTACTCTCTACACCAAAGAAATCATAAATTCAGCAAAAAATATCTTCATAACAGAACACAAACATACTCTTGTGTAACATGGTGATACTGGCCTCCACACTGTTCCTCAAATAAACACTCCATTGGCCTCCTCTGGGTGTTTTCACTGGCTCCCCTTCCCCAAAGTCTGTCCTTGCTCACCTCTCTCTTCTGGCTTTCCTGGATCTCTTTAAGTCTCACCTCACACCCCATCTTCTATGAGAAGTCTTTCCCAGTCCCCCTTAATCTTCATGACTTGCCTCAGAATCATCTCCAAATTATCCCATGTAGATATTGTCTATATGTCATTCTCATGTTTTCTCCTTCAATGGGATCCTTGAGAGCTCCTTAAGAAAAGGGACTCGTTGTGTGTGGGCGTTGCTTTCTGGTGTATCCCCAGTACTTTAAAACAGTGCCTGGAACATAGTGGATACTTAAATGCTTGTTGACTTACAGGAGGCTGGGCATACATACATGCGCACACATGCAAACATACATACTTGTATGTGCATGTGTGTGAATATGCATATTGTGCACATACAGGTAGCTTAGGTGGCTCGGTGGATAGAGTGCCAGGCCTGGAAAGACTCTTCCTGAGTTCTTTTTGAGTTCAAATTTGACATCAGATACTAGTTGTGTGACCCTGGGCAAGTCACTTAACCCTGTGTAACTCAGTTTCCTCATCTGTAAAAGAATGAGCTGGAGAAGGAAAAAGGCAAAGCACTCTGGTATCTTGGCCAAGAAAACCCCAAATAGGGTCATGGAGAGGCAGACATGACTGAAAAACGGCTGAACAAACACACATACACAAAGTTTGGGAGTGTTGGTCCTTTTTTATTCTTCTGTAGTCAACACTAATCACTTGTTAGTTTAAATAAGACTTAATCCTTGGTTTATAGGCAGGTATAAGTCAGAGAACAATTCATTTGGCCCAGGTTATAATGGAATCAGGAATCAAATCACAGACTCACGGAAGCTCAGAGCTGAAAGGAATTTTAGTTCAATCTGTGCTTGAAGAAGAATTCCAGAGGATGAGTCTGTAAAATCCAGGGCTGGAGGCAAAGTCTGGCAAAACTTTGGACTATGAACGGGCAATTCCAGTGCTAGGATACCTCAAAAAGCTGGAAATTTCTCAAGACAGAAACAGGTGGAATCAAAGCACCTCCAAATTCCCCAAGGCCTAAATACATTGACCAACTTTTCCTCCTCTGATTTTTCATAACACTTCGTACCTATGATATTAGTATAATAGATCTAACAGGGAAGCCCCTCATCTCTAGGACTGGGGCATGGGGTGCCACCTCCTGAAACATGTGTGAGGATGGCCCTGGGCCCCTTCTAATGACACATATGCTCTGGCCTCTCCCTAGAAATGTGCCATGGGATGGCCTTCCACAGGCCCTGGTTCAAAGGGGGTCCCATATTATGCTTATTAAACTTTATTTTGTATGACGGTTATTAGTTTATGTGTGTTCTTTCCATTTCTCCCCCCACACTGGTTTATACATTTCATAAGGTCATTTCTCCCTCACTTTCTCCTTTCCTTCTTCCTCTTCTTTGTTTTCTCCTTCTGTCCCTCTCTTTTTTTTCCTTTTTTCCTTTTTTTTTTTTGAGGCAATTGGGTTTAAGTGACTTGCCTAGGGCCACACAGCTAGTAAGTGTCAAGTGTCTGAGGCCAGATTTGAACTCAAGTCCTCCTGAATCCAGGGCCGGTGCTCTATCCACTGTGCCAACTAGCTGCCCCTTTCTGTCCCTTTCTTCCTTCTTCCCTCTCTCCTTCCCTTCCCTCTCTCTCTCTCCTTTTGCTCCTCTCCCTTTTTTTCTCCTTACCTGTCTAGAGTAGACATTCAATCCATTTGGTAAATTGAATTAAATTGCTGAAATAGATTTGCACCTAGGGCAAAAAAAAAGACTGCAACTCGGAGACAGCAATATTGTTTGATGAAGAACTGTGAATAACTTAACTCTTCTCAACAATACGATGATCCAAGATAATCCCAAAGAACTTTTGATGAAACATACTATCCACCTCCAAAGAAAGAACTGATATTGATGGAACACAGATGGAAACATGCTGTTTTTCACTTTCTTTCATTTTTTTCTTTTATTCAAGTTTTCTTGTATGAAATTACTAATAGGGTAATGTTTTACATAATCGTACATGTATAACCTATATCTAATTGCTTACTGCCTCAGGGAAGGGGGAGGGGAGGGAGGGAAGGAGGGATAAAAATTGGAACTCAAAACCATAAATAAAAATGTTTATTACTTTTTGTAAAAAGCTGCAACTCCTACAGGAAAATAAACTTTTATTTTTAAAAAGAAAGTTTTCTTAAAAATAAAATATGCAGGGGCAGCTAGGAGGCGCAGTGGATAGAGCACCAGCCCTGGAGTCAGGAGGACCTGAGTTCAAATCTGACCTCAGACACTTAACACTTACTAGCTGTGTGACCCTGGACAAGTCTCTTAACCCCAATTGCCTCACAAAAAAAAAAAAAAAAGATGCACGTATCAGTGTGGGTACACATACACACATATAGAAAGTTTATGAATTTTTGTCCTGTTTAAACTTGCATTGTCAAGTATAATCATCAAAAGATAAAACAAGGGCTATTAAAGGGAAATGCAGGTGATCTAAAAAAAGATATAATGCAAAGAAAAAAAAATTTTTAAAGAGCTCTCCATGAGTATGTAAAGTTCTATAGGTATTTTTTTCCTGTTTTTTTTTTGTTTGTTTGTTTTAGACAATTGGGGTTAAGTGACTTGCCCAGGGTCACACATCTAGTAAGTGTTAAGTGTCTGAGGTCAAATTTGAACTCAGGTCCTCCTGACTCCAGGGTCGGTGCTCTATCCAGTGTGCTACCTAGCTGCCCCCTATAGGTATTTTGAAATAAAATCCTGAGAACCTTACTAGACCCTGAAAGGACTCTGTGTTAGATCTCCTCCAGCTCAAATACAGGAAAAAGTATGTGACAATAGAAGCAAAGAACCAGGAATTAGGGGGTGCCCATCAACTGGGTAATGGCTGAACAAGTCACAGTATATCAGGGAAACCTGGGTACCTTGGCTGAACAGATTCAGAGGAGAGTGAACAGAACAAAGAGAACAATTTCTACAAAAGTGTAAAAACAAACAGGCAGCTGGGTGGTACAGTGGATAGAGCTTCCAGCCTGTAGTCAGGAAGACCTGAGTTCAAATAGAGCCTCGGACACTTGCTAAGTGCTGGGCAAGTCATGAAACACTGTTTGCCTCAGTTTCCTCATCTGTAAAATGAGCTGGAGAAGGAATGGCAAACTTAAGTATCTTTGCCAAGAAAACCCCAAATAGGGTTACCAAGAGTTGGACATGACTGAACACCATCCCCAGCCCCACCTCCAAAACCCAAACAACCATAAAAACTCTCATCAATGCAGGGACTGGTGATAAAACAAGCAACTCACTTCCTAACAGAAATGGGATGAAGAATGAGATACATATTTCTGAACATGGGCAACATGAGAATTGTTTTGCTTGATTATACATATTCAAAGGCTTTTGTTTTTGTTTTTTTTTTAATGGGAGGGGGGTGAAAAGGAGAGAAAATGAATTTTTATTTCTTGAGGATTCTATTTTTTTTTTTTTGCAGGGCAATGAAGGTTAAGTGACTTGCCCAGGGCCACACAGCTAGTAAGTGTCAAGTGTCTGAGGCCAGATTTGAATTCAGGTTCTCTTGCATCCAGGGCCAGTGCCCTATCCACTGTGCCACCTAGCTGCCCCTGAGGATTCTATTTTTCAAAGCACTTGACCAAACTCAAAGCATTTTGATTGGGATGGCTAGTACTGAGGCTGCAAAGATAATTGGTAAATGTTCACTTCTACAGGAAATAAAAACAATCCATCTTCATGGATCAGGTAGGATGAATTATTTGGCTTTTAACATTCTCTGCCACCTGACTGCTGCCTACCTTTCTGGTCTAGTTACACACAAGTCCCCTCCAGGAACTCTAAGCCTAATCATACTGTCCCCCTTGTGGTTCCTCACACATGATACTCCATCACCTGACTTTGTATTGGCTACTCCCCATGCCAGAAATGCTCTCCCTCCTCTTCACTCTACCTCCTTAGCCTACCCTGGCTTCCATCAAGTCTCAAATCAAACACCATCTTCTGCAGGAAGTCTCTTCCAGTCCTTTTCTCTCCTCCTCTGTATCTCCCTTCCTCTCACAGATCTCCCAGGTCTTCACCTCTAAAGTTACATTGAATCTACTCTGTATCTACTCTGTACACACCTCTAAATTCACATTTTAGAATGTAAACTACCTGAGGGCAAGGATGGTTTTCTTTTCTTTTCTTCTTTTCTTTTCTCTTTTTCTTTTTTTTGCATCCCCAACACTTAGCCCAGTGCTCTGGAACATAGTGTTATTTTTTTTAAAGACAGGAACTATTTATTAAGTGTTTAATAAATGCTTGTTGATTGATTGATTGATTGATTGATTGATTGATATTCAATTGAGCTGTCATCCTACTTTTTTGCTCTCAGGAAAGCCTGGTTGGTTGTTCTGATATTAGAGAAACACAGGAGAATCATTTTCAATCCACTGTCGCCATGAATTCCACAACCAATTGGCACAAATGTCCCCTACATAGTACTTTCCATTGTCTGACAGTGCTCCAAAGAACTGGTCATTCCATAGAGGCCAATTGTGACAAATGGTAAACAGCTATTTGCTGACATCGGCTCATTCTCCAGCATCAACTTCCTTCCTGGAATCTCTTCTAGAATGGAGTGTAACATTTCCAGAAGGATCCAAGAAAGACCCAGTCCCAAAACATCTTGGCAATGTAAAGTAAAAACAAAGAGTACTTCTCTAAAACTGATAGCCATCCTTCCATTGCTTTTTCCTTAGATAAGGAATAAGGGAGACTAAGCCGTGTTTCAAAGTGCTAGATCAGGGGGCAGCTAGGTGGCACAGTGGATAAAGCACTGGCCCTGGATTTAGGAGGACCTGAGTTCAAATCCAACTTCAGACACTTGATACTAGCTGTGTGACTCTAGGAAAGTCATTTAACCCTCATTGCACTGCAAAAACAAACAAACAAACAAACAAAAAACCCATACCAAAAAAAAAAGTGCTAGACCAGAGAGCCTTTTCTATTTTCAATTCCAGTGCCTCTAATTTCTCTTCATTTGAGTGTGTACATTATCTTCTCCATTTCCCGTGGGCAGATGTCCTTTCTTCCCACTGTCCTGCTAAATTTGGAGCCTCATAGACCAGTTCTTACAAGTAATGCTCCTCTATTCCTGGTTGCAGCTGTCTAAAATTACTGTAAGTCTGAGGTTAGGGTTACTATATGTAGGGTTGAAGACTCTCCCAGCCTTTTAGAACTGAGCAGCTGATCACTCATTGCTCTCCAATTAAGTGCTTGCTTTCATTTGCTTTACTCCTGCTAGAATTCACAACAGGAAGGAAGAGGAGGGCTAAGGAGGAATGGAACACTTGAAAATAAGCCTGGGGTATGGGCCCAGAGAAGATTAAGTCAAAGGCCTTATGGCCCCCAGCCACCCTCTATCTGGATAGAGAGGCAGGTGTGTGTGTGGAGGGGTAGATCTGTGATAAAACCTGTGTATGTAAGAAAGTACCTTTGGTTATTCATATTCAGTGCCTAAAAGTAGGTCTATCCCCCATTGTTTGGGGGAGAACCATACCTGTAAGGGTGGGGGTGATTAAGTGATAAGATGTGAGGACAGTTTCAATGAATAAACCAATGCCTTTAGTCTAAGGTTGGAAAAAATCCTTGATGGTTGGAGTGATTTCTGAACAGGAAAACTGTTTGGATTGGCTAAGGAAACTCGGCCACCTTTTGTGGATGTGATAGCAAGAGATTCAAACAAATCCAGAGGAGAGTGTTGCAGCTTAACCCCTGAAAAGGAATTGAGTGGTTGGGGAGGGGAGAAAGGAGCAGAGCCCTGTGCCTTGGTCTCCTCCCTAACCCCCTTTAATAGAAGGAGGACCTCATGAACACTGGCGTTTGGGAGGACTTTCCATCTTCCCATCAGTGTCCTAGCCGTGTACTTGTATCAGCTGATGGCAGTGTCTGGGAGTCAACGATAAACAGATATAGTTCTACAAAGAGCCTTACAGAAAAAATAAAAACAAAACTACACTATACCTAGGGGTGTACTGGAGCCAGCTCAAATTAACTTGCAAGACACAATTGTTAAATGTTCAGTGTAAGCATTTACCCTTTGGAAATTGTTAAAACTACAAATCAGTTTTGATGAATTTTTTTTGGTTAATTATCTAAACTTAAACAATGGAGAAATGGAGACAATTCAAATTAAATTTAAAAGTGTATCATGCATACATTTTATTTCCATCCTGGAGAGCCTGTGGTTAAACATTTATCAGGATATCCCTAAGGGGAACATCTTCAAACTCCAGCAAAAGAATTTCCAGGGGTTGTGAGTTACCCCTTTGCCAGATGTGTCCTCTGAGCTTGAATCCACTTTCCCGAGGTCTCTGTGTTCTAGTAGGAGAGCATGTCACAGACTTTTGGGGAGAAATGATTGTATCAATTACACCACTTAAGTAAATATCCCTTTTCTAAAAGCTAATTGAGTCTGACTGACTACTTGAATTATCAATTGATAATCAGATTGGGAAGTACACTGGTGGGGACCTATGGAATATAGCACTAAGACAGACAATCCTTTTACCCCTTGGAGATATTCCCTTAAAGGCCTGAGTGTATCTAGTAGCAACATTCTGGAGACCCAACTCATCAGTATAAGTAGAGTATAAATTTGGTGAGACATTGGAGACATCAAGATCATGTGCTACCTACTATCAGAGGTGACAGATTTAGAGGGAATTGATAGAAACAACAGTGCCCTTAGCACCTAGTTAGCACAAATAGGAAATGATCAAATAGCTAAAGTAAACTACTTCCTTCCCCCCCACCCCCAACCACCACTGTGGACATCAAGCTCAAGCCAGTGTCCTGGGTGGTAATTCAGCTTCTCCATTGACTGAGGACAAGTTGTGTGGTATTTATTCCACACCTGCTTGGGATTGCATGATCACAGCACAGAAATTCTTAGTTACAGCTCTGCCATACTATTAATGTGGTGTGTATGTGTGTATATACTTATTATGAATCTGCTTAGTAATCTCTGGATACTTGTGCCAGGTCCAGTTTTGTCCATCTTGTCCACCAAGTTTGTAACTGATGCATTGTCTCCTGAGATTGTTGTTTTCCAGTCAGGTCTGACTCTCTGTGACTCCATTTGGGATTTTCTTGGCAAAGATGCTGGAGTGGTTTGCCATTCTCCAGCTCATTTTACAGATGAAGGAACTGAGGTATACAGGGTTAAGTGACTTTTGCAGGATCACACAGCTAGTAAATGTCTGAGGCTGGATTTGAGCTTAGGAAAATGAGTCTTCCTGACTCCGGGCCCAGCACTCTATCCACTGCACCACCTAGCTGCTCAAGGAGTACAGATTAGAGTTTATCTAAACTTTGCCAACCTTCAATAATCTGGGGAAGTCAAAATCTACTTGCCAAAGATATGATCTTAAGGATACATTCCCTCATAACAATCAACTAAGGACCTTCCTGCCATTCCTTTCAGTCCCTCTCATTCCCAATCCTAGCCCCAAGGCTGATTCTGGAAGCAAAAGGTTGAGAGGATTTTAGAGAACAGCCTTTCAATACTAGCATTTCATTTGGCCAAATGTCCCCCGCCAATCAGTCAACAAACATTTATCAAACATCTTACTATGTGTTAGGAACTATCGATACAGAGGTTAGACTCAAAGATAAAAAATGAAACCATACATGCCTTTAAAGAGCTTAGATAGCTAAGTGGGTGGATGGATGGATGGATGGATAGATGAGACATATGGATAGACAGACAGATGGATGTGTGGATTGGACAGACAGGCAGATAGATAGATAGATGATAGAGGGATGGGTGGGTGGATGAGACAGACAAACAAACTGATTGACAGATAGACAGACGCACTATATGACAGGCATTGTGCTAAATGCTAGGAATACAAATACAAGGAAAAAGAATGATAGTCCTTGCCCTTACGGATCTTATACTTTAAATGGGGGAAGACAACACATAAGAGGGATTTGAAAGGGCTGGGGTACAGAGAAGGCACCTATGTGGGGCAAAGTGGAAAAGCCTAGAGTCAGGTGCAGAGCCAGAAAAGAAGTGAGGCCCACACTCTCAAATGGCCATTGCAGACAGGAACTTGCCAATGGGAAGAAGGAGCTGGCCCCAGGGCAGAGGCATCTCCGGGGTAAATTTACATCCTACTGGGGGAGATGACATGTACACACATAAGTACATACACTCCATATGGGGTATTGAGGAGGACTGGTATTTCTGGTGTGAGGACTTGCTGAGCCCTTTTTGGGACTGCTCATCCACCTTTGGTGTCCACCTACCATCATACTCTCTCATCTATGGCTCTAAGAAGCTATAGCAGGTACATCAGCCACACCCTGATGAACCATCTTGGCAGATGGGCTAAACTATGTTGAGGATAACCAACAGGCCTCAGATTTGTTGGTGAGCTAGCGGGGATGTCTACCCCAAAGATTCAAAGACTTTCCCTGGTCGAACTTGCAGACAAGAACAATTTGTTCCAATGTCCACAAACGTGGCTAAAGCAGGTGCTGTGGTGCACTCAGAGCTTGGTGAGATATTGGAAACACCAAGATCATCCACTGTATCCCAGACTCAGGAAGAGAGAGTGAGGCTGATGACTTTGTGCAACTGCCTCATTTAAATCCAATTCACAATCAAGTCAAGATATTACCCATGATGTCATCGGTCCTTTTTGAAAAGGAAGGACAAACAACATATGAGTACAAGGTAGTTCATTACCAGGTAGTTAGGGGGATTTGTTTGGAGGATCAGAAAAAAGACAATGCCCATAATGGAGCCTATTTTAACAAACAATAGAATAGAAATGTGCATATCTAATGTGCAATTATTAGTAATGAACAGACAGCAATCCCAGGAGAGTGGTACTTGACTTTTTATTTTGACTTTTATTTTACCCCATGGGGTTCAGTAACAGTACCAGAAAGACTGTGCTCCTGAAAGTTAGAAGGATAGGATGGGAATAAGAGAAATGAGAAGATCAAAAAGGCTGCTTACAGAAATGGATCATAGAAAATTTTGAAATTAGATTAATGACTGATGTAGGTTGTTGCCATAGGGTCGGTCAGAATAAGAGTTCATTATTTTTAATATTAAAAATAGGGATGAGGCTTAACCTATTATTTCATTGCTATAGGGAATTCCCAGATAAGAAAATACCCTCTATCAATGCAGGCTGGAGAAATTAGTCTCAACGTATTTCCTAGATCCCTGAGTGGTTAAGTGACTTGCCCAAAGTCCCACAGACAATATATATCAGGAGCAGGGCTTTTAAGCCCAGTCTTCGTGGCCTGCTCTCTATCCACTACATCTTAAATAGCTTAGCTTAAATTGATATAGCTCTAAGGTCATCCTCAAAAGGCTTGAAAGCAGGGACCAGCTACCACTTATTCCAACTGACCAAAAAAGATCTGGAGAAGAAAATCTTGACAGGGGGTGTTGGGAGAAAGTCAGGGAAGCTGTCACTTGAAAATTCACAGAATCCCATGGAATGACTGAAGCTACTCTAAGGCCATCTTGTCTAACAGCCACAACTGAATGGGAATCTTCCGTTACAACACACCTTAGAGATTGTCTTCCAGCCTCTCCTAGAACAAACCCAGGACTCCCCCAATTTTACTTCAGGTCAGATCTAATTCTGAGAAGTTTCCCTTTCTAAACCTAAAGCCAGGTTCCTGTAACTTCCTCCTACTGTTCCTATTTCTACCAGGGACCGGGTGGGGCCGGGAGGGCCAAGTTGGGAAAGGCAAATCCATCTTTTTCATGACAGTCTTTCAAATACTTAAAGACAACTATCTTTCTCTGCCTTGTCCCCCCAAAGTCTTCTCTTGTCTGGATGAAACATCTTCAACCAGTTTTCACACAGCTGGGTCCCATGGTCCTTTAGCATTCTACTTACCCTGTTCTGAGTGTTCTCTTCCTTATCTATACCCCTCTTAAAACGCAGAGTACAACAGAACATAATATTCTAGATGTGGTCCGATCAAGGCACAGCTGGAGGATCCCTTGTTTTCCAATAGCTTCGATGCCTTTGAGGACAACAATTAGACCAACAACTAGCTGGTCCAGAAGCTGGAACCAATGAAGGCATTGTGTAAATACACAGACCCAGGACAATGCTGGCTTGGAGGCCAGACACAAGACTCTTTCAGTGTTTAAGAGAACTAAACAAAATACCTCCTGTTTTGGGCTTAGGGATAGGGGGTTGGTAGGAGTAAGAGGAGAGCAGCAAGGAAGGAGAGGGGGAAGAAGGAGATTTTTTTTTTTTCTCCTCCCCTGAGGACTGGAACGGCAGGCAGGAAACATCTGACCTGGGGAATGAATTAGGAAGTAGAACTGAAGACAGCTGCTAACATGCTGATTGTGTTAACCTATGACAAGCTGATGTGAATAATGAGCTTTTACTTGTAATTGCCTTCCTGAATATAGTTTATACCCAAGATTCTCTCAGTCAACAACTGACTGTAGATGTGGGTGGGGCTCATGCTGAGTGAGGGTCCTGGGGAGAGGGAAACCCTGTGCAAAGTGTAATAGAAGAAGTGAAGGGGAAAGATTATGGACCCAAGAGCATGGTCTCTGAAAGAAGAAACTCTAAGCTTATTCCCTGAGGTGGTGGGGAAGGTGAGAAGTTATCCAGGAATCTTCTCCTGGTCCTATAATGAGTTCTGGTCTTGTACTCAGAAAACTTGGGTTTGAATCCTGTCTCTAACACTTACTGATTGCTTGACTGTAGTAAATCCCTTAACTTCTGAGTTCAGTTTCTTTTAATATATTATGTATTAGGAAATATTTGTTGTACTCTCCCAATCCAATCCAAACCCCTACTCAGAATGGCAGATTGAGTTCCCAGGGAGTAGGGGTTCCTTCAGGGTTCTATCATTAGGTAACCCTGAGTAGCTGGGATTTCTAATACTACAATTATCCTTTCCACATCAAGACTTTCCCTATCAAGGTTTCCATATGTTGTGGGTCAGCATAAGAAATTAAATTGGAATTTGGGGGAAGCTTTGTGGAAGTCGAAGAAGACACAGAGCCTATGACCAAATACTTAACCCAGATCTTACAAAAAGGTACTGTAAATACCACATGAAAGAAAAAATTCAGACCTCCTCTGGTACAAAGGGAGGGTCAACATTTTTTATTCAGATTTTCCAGATCACAGAGGGAGCCACACCCCATAACCCTGCAATGTGGAAGGGATAACTATTGTTAGTAAACCCCCATTAGCATGCTTTCCTTCTCTTCAAAACTTGTTAACCAGGAGCAGCTAGGTGGTGAAGTGGATAAAGCATCGGCCCTGGATTCAGGAGGACTTGAGTTCAAATCTGGACTCAGATGCTTGGCACTTACTAGCTGTGTGATACTGGGCAAGTCACTTAGCCCTCATTGCCCCGCAGAAAGACTTATGAATCAACTAAAATCAACCAGCTTTTGCAAAGGACTACTTGCTGAAAAGTTATAGACGTATGGACAGAAGTTACAAAAAGTATCCTGTCTACTCCTCCCACCCCCATGAAGTTGTGGTTTTCCATTTACACATACTTGGTCCCTGGGCTCAAAATAGAAGAACAAAGATATTGAGGTATATGTGTGGGGATGATGTGGGACCTAAAGGGTACCTCAAAACTCCTGACAGTGAGAGTCCTTTTCTCCCTTCTAAGAATTCCCACAAAGTTCACTTTGAATTGAAGTGATCTCTTGCTTAGCTGAGCTGACTCTTTGTAGAACTTCGTGTCTTAACTACAGGGTGAACGCACTGCTGGACTAGACCAAGCTGGCTAATCTTCAGGTCTGGCTCCTCTGCACACTCAAGTCTCTGATGCTACTGGCTCTGGTGGTCTCTTCTACTGGATACTCTGGTTCCCGGGGAATCTTATATGACTTCTGATCTTTGAAAGCTCACAAGGTCACAACCTGGTCCATCCCATCTCTGGCCATTCATCCAAGATAAGGAAAGAATGGATGAGAATCAGGTGCCATGTGCTCAGGGACACATGGCAGCTGGGTGGAAAGATAAGAAAGTGAAGCTACTGCCCCTCATCCTACCCAAAGGTTCTTTGAAAGCTGCTGAGGAAGAGAAAAGCAGAAAAAGACTGAGGGAGCTGGATCTGATCCTTTTGTATTCAAACTCCATTTTGGTGTCACCACCAATATTTCTGACTCTGCCCATCTTCACATAGCTCTAGACTCTTGGTCACTTTATGGCTAGAAGAAGCCCCACCAAAATTCTAGGTATTTTATTGAAACCAGGCTAGAATATTGTACATGATCTTCATTGGCTAGACCTTCCATTACATAATGGTATCAATAGTATTTGCCTATGAAGCAAATGAAATAACATGTAAAGTGCTTTGTACACCTTGAAGCATTACATAAGCATTTGTTATTGTTGTTATGCAAAGACCCTTGCCGGTTGTCAGAAAAGGTACTGTCCAATTACATATATCAAGGCTCCCTATCCCAACCTCATCAAACAAACACACACAAGACCAAGAGATAAACACAAAAGGTACTTAATGAATGCTTGTTTAATTGAATTGATTTAACTGTTATGTAACCCGTGACCCAGAAGCAAAGCTCTAGGTGCATACACAGAGCAGGTTCAACCCTGGGAAATTCTTGCCCAATCTCTTTTTTTGGTTTATGCCAATATTCAGGATTTCCCTTGGGAACATCAGAATTTGATTTGTTTCTAGAGGTCTTCACAGAAAAGAGAAGACATCTTTCAAAATGGTTTTTCTTTTTTTTTGGCGAGGCAATTGGGGTTAAGTGACTTGCCCAGGGTCACACAGCTAGTAAGTGTTAAGTGTCTGAGGCCGGATTTGAACTCAGGTCTTCCTGACTCCAGGGCCGGTGCTCTATCCACTGTGCCACCTAGCTGCCCCAAAATTGTTTTTCTTTATATTACTATTTTACAACAGTATAAATATTTTTAAGCACACAGAAGGGAAGACAAATAATGGAGCACTGCATTGCTACCTTGTTAAATTATATGTATAATATAATGACACATAATAACTAGATACATATTTCTTTAAAAATAAACTTTATATATCAGAAATTCACAGTTCCTTCTATTAAGCTTTTTCTTGTTCTTCTTTGTTTATTGAAGTGTTTGTGTTTGTTGATGATATTTAAATTCACAAGAAAAAAAATAATTGATCTTCCATTGAGCTTGTGATAAATAAATCAGTTGAATAAAACCAACGGACAAAAATAATCTCATCTGATAGTATATATGACATTGGGGCAGCTAGATAGGTGGTGGATAGAGCACTGGTCCTGGAGTCAAAAGGACCTGAGTTCAAATCTTACCTCAGATACTTACTAGCTGGGTGACCCTAGGCAAGTCACTTAACCCCAATTGCCTTAAACATCTGGAACCATTTCCAGTCATCCTGATATGTATCTTGCCACTGTACCCAGATAGCTCTGGAGGAGAGAGTGAGATTGGTGATCTTGCACAGTCCTCCCTCACTTAAATCCAATTTAGTGCAAGTCATGACACCATCCCAATGTCATGGTCCTCTTTGAGATGAAGGACAAACAACAACATGACATTCTGCAACCATAGTCCTCTACTTCCTTTCTACTAAGAGGAGGTGTTTCATTATTTGTTGTCCAGAACCAAAATTGTTCATTGCAAATTATTTATGTTCAGCTGCCTTTTCGTCTTGTTTTCATTTACTTCATTGTAGTCATTGTGTATATTGTTTGTTTCCTTCTCTTTTCTTTTCTTTGTATCACCTCATCATATAAATTTCATATTTTTCTGAATTCTTCATACCCATAGTTTCTTAATGTCACAATAATATTCCATTTGAATCATATTACTCTTTGTTCAGCCATTCCCCAGTAGATGGCTACTCAGCTCAGTTCCAGCTTTCTGCTCCCACAGGATGATGCTATGAATATTTCATTGCATTAGGGACCTTTCTGTCAATGACCAGTTACTATATAAAGGGATTGTTGAGTCAAAGACAATGGACAGTTAAGTAATTTTTCTCACTTAGTCCCAAGTTGTTTTTGAGAATGATTGGACTAATTCAGAGCTTCACCAATAGTATATTAGTGTTAGGAGATGACATCATGAGGCTGCCCATCCTCCTGAATTTTAGTGCCTCCCCTCCAAGATTACCCCTAATTTATCCTGTTTATATTTTGTTTGCACCATCATCTCCCCCCCCCATTGTCATTTTCCCCATTAAACTGTAAATTCCTTGAGAGCAAGGACTTTGTATCCCCAATTCAGCACAGTGCATAGCACATAGTAGGTCTTTAATTAATACAAGCTGACTTGACTTGTGTATTACAACAGTAGCACAAGCTGTATCAGCAGCTAAGTGGCACAGTAGCTAGACACTGGATTTTGAGTCAAATCCTTCCTAAGATACTTATAAGCTTTGTGACTCTGAACAAGTCACTTAACCCAAATCAGTTGCAGTTTCCTCATCTATAAAAATGGAAATAATAAAAGTAACTACATCATAGGGTTGTTGTGAGAATTAAATGAAACAATGTTTGTAAAGAGCTTTATAAACCTCCCAACACTATGTAAATTCTAGCCATGATTATTGGTATCTGTTTCTAGTTCCAAATAAACATTTTGCTTTTCTACCCCCAAATCCAGCCTCAGAACTCAATTGGTTAGTTGGTTGTCTGTGCCTGTGATCAACCACAGGGTTTTAAAGATCCAAAAAAAGATAATAATTAATGGGAATAAGAAAAATATTAGTAGCTTAGAAATATGTATCCCTTTGCATCTCACAAAAACCTTTCTTTTAAACACCTTGTGAATGAACAATCTACTTTACAGGTATTATTATCCAAAGTCTACAGATGATGAAACTGACATCAAAAGAGTTGGCCAACAGGGCAGCTAGGTAGTGCAGTGGATATAGCATCAACCTTGGATTTAGGAGGACCTTAGTTCAAATGTGATCTCCGTCACTTGACACTTACTAGCTGTGTGACCCTGAGCAAGTCACTTAACCCTAATTGCCCTGCAAAAAAAAAAAAAATAAAAAGAGTTGGCCAAGTAACCAACATGGTTAGTAAGGGAACCCAGCTCTTCTGACTGCAAATTCAATGCCCTAATACCTTTTTAGAGATATTTCAAGAGTCTACCAGTTTCCTGAATTTTACCAGAGGCTGTAATTTTGGATTTAAGTCCTTGTATAGACAAACTTGTCTTCTGCATTCTTCAATTCTTGTTTCTAACCTCTGCTTGGGTCACATGCCGATTGAGAGACACACAGATAGAGATACAGAGACAGTTAGAGGCAGGGAGAAAGCGAGATTACATATAAGGTCCAATTAATTGGGTTTTTAAATAGCTGGTCAATAAAAACAATATTAAATATATTCTGCTATACTTCGATGCTACATTGGGATCTAATTAAGGCAAAATAGAAAAAAAGTTGAGAGAGGAGGAGAAAGGGAGGACAAGGATGAGACAGAAGATAATGACAAAGAAAAGACGAGGTTGGAGACAGAGAAGGAAAAAGAGGGAGAAAAGAGAATGATACATCTGCAGTAGAGGAAGAATGAGGAAAAGGAAGGGAGAAAGACTGACTCTGAGGTGACTGTTAGACAAGGTAAACGCCTCTTTAAAGGTTTTACCTCTTTGCTCAATAGGGCTGATTTGTTAATACTGTGGTTTCTCCTTCTGTAACACAAATGATTCAATCACTATAATTCTTAAACTTTCAGAGGTTCCTATTTGAATAAAATAACCACTCGAACTACTCAAGAAATTATTCTCTGGGCTACAGTGGTAGTGATCCCAGCAATACGAGGGAGGACCAAAGGAAATTAAGCTAAAGACCAGATTACATGGAAGTCTCCCCACCCCGATGTAGACAATCTCTTGATTACTATTTTCCACTTTTCAATGATTGTTTTGGTATATTGTAAATTCAATCATGGGGCAGCCCTCCATCACCACCCCCAAGCACAAGGGAATAAAGAAGGAAATTAATATACACATGTAACCCAGAGCCATTAATTTGCATATTTATCTTGTCGAATTATGGGATACCCAGAGCTATTCCTGGGACCAATTTGCATATGTCCCTCCTTTCTTTGTGTGTGGTTGGGGGAAGAGGAGCACATGAAGAGGAATTCAAAATGTTTGCTAAGTCCCCTAGGTGTCAAAGTTTGGACAGTGCCAGGAAGGAGTGATGGATTCTGCAGGGTAACAGCCAGAGCCAAGGGAAGTTAATGAACCTGTATCCTGCCTCAGGGAAGCGCCTGAGGGTTGCTCAAAGTATGACATTGCCATAAGGGTTTATCACTCCAGAGGGATATGAGAAGATGATCTATCCAGAGATCATATTTCAATGAGAGAAGCAGCAGGGCATGGTGGAAAGAGGGCTGGGTGTAGAGGAATAACACCTGGGGAGGAGAAAGGTTACTGGACTTGGAGTCAAGAATTCTTGGGTTAGGGGGCAGCTAGGTGACCCAGAGGATAGAGCACCAGCCCTAGAGTCAGGAGAACCCAAATTCAAATCAGGCCTCAGACATGTACTAATGTGTGACCCTGGGCAAGTCACTTAACCCTGACTGCCTCAAAAAAAAAAAAAGGAAAGGAAAGAAAAGAAAAGAAAAGAAAAGAAAAGAAAAGAAAAGAAAAAAGAGAAAGAAAAGAATGCTTGGGTTCAAATTCCATCTCAGGTACTTGTATAACAGTGTGACCCTGGACAAATCACCTGATCTCTGTTTCCTCACCTCTAAAATAAGGTAGCTGGACTTGATTACCTCTGAGGTCCCTACCAGCTCAGAATTCATGATATTCTGTGGTTCAAATCCCAGCTTTAATTGGCTTTGTGACCCTGGGCAAGTCAAAGGATCATAAAGCTAGAATTAAAAAGGACCCCAGAAGTCATCTCATTTGACCCCATTCTTTTCTAGAGAACTGAGGGCGAGAGAAGTTAATTGACTTGCTCAAGGTAACCCAAGTGTTGTGCCTGCTGCACAACAGGATTGATTCCAAAACGCTTTGACTCCAAAACCCAAACTCTCTTCCCTTGTGCTGCACTGCCCTCAGTTTTGTCATCTGCAAAACGGGGCTAATGATGCTTCAACAACCTGCCTCACAGGGTTTGGGGGAGAATGTTGTCACTATGTAAAAGTGAGCTACTCCTCAAAACCCTATGATCTTATGAAAGTTCTGGATAGAGGTTACTTATTTTCTGAAATACTTGTAGAGCCTCATCTTTGACACTAGAGGGCTTCTCCAGGGCAACTGCCCTTTAGGAATGGAAGTACTGAGGGGAGAAGCTTCAAGTGAAATTTATAGTAAATGGGCTTAGGAGGGTAGGAACTATACCCAGAGGCAGGATACACCTTTGCTCTAGGTAACTGACCAGAGGGCAGTTGACTCATCACTGGACTCTCTTCCTAGGGCAGCCAGAAACCAACTGGCCTTTCTGCCTGGATTTCTCCAGTCATCTACACACCATGACTCATCATCCTAAAGAAAAGCCAAAAAAAAAAAAAAATGGGGGCGGCTAGGTGGCACAATGGATAAAGCACCAGCCCTGGATTCAGGAGTACCTGAGTTCAAATCCAGCCTCAGACACTTGATACTTACTAGCTGTGTGACCTTGGGCAAGTCACTTAACCCCCATTGCCCCCCCCACCCCCCCCCAAAAAAAAAGAAAGAAAGAAAAAAGAAAAGAAGAAAAGCCTACTGGCCTTATGGTCCCAGAGAAACTGCCGGCTGAGGTCTTTAATCAACAACTGAAATGAGCCTCTGAGATCCTAGTGGAGGCTATGGGAAAATGCATGCTTTATAATGTGTCTGTTTGCTTTTATTCTCACAGAGAGGATGCAAAATTTAGGATAAATGACAGGGATGGGGAAAAGGAAGGGTGATTTGCAGGCAGGATGAGACAATTGCTAGAACAAGTAACAAGGCAGGAGAAAGAATTGAGTAGAGGAAGTAGGGAGGAAGGATGGATGGCTGGGGGAGGGTTGGATCAGAAAGCAGAGGCAAAGTGATAACTTGGTCCTTTCTGCACATCCAGCCTGAAAGGGTTAAAGAAGAGACAAACAGAAGAAGGATACTACTGCCTTTAGGAATATGCAGACTGATTTGCTCTTGGATCTTCTGGTCAGCCTAATATTTACTGTTTAAAAGTTAGTGACTGGGGCAGCTAGGTAGCACAGTGGATAGAGCACTGGCCTTGGATTCAGGAGGACCTGAGTTCAAATACAGCCTCAGACACTTTACACCTACTAGCTGTGTGACCCTGGACAAGTCACTTAACCCTCATTGCCCTGCAAAAAAAAAAAAGGTAGTGACTTTAGTCTTGGGGTGATGGGATATAGACTCAGAAATGAACATAGAAATAATTGAATCCAGCCCCATGATTTTACAGTTAGGGAAACTGAGGTCCAGTAAGGCATGTGATCAAGATCACTTAGGCTAGATGAAGAGTTTGAACCTAAACTCTCTGACCCCAATTCAGTGCTCTTCCCATTCCCTCATGATTACCCCTAACACTGCTCCTTCTCTTGGCTGCAAGCATGGCATTATTGTAGCTGGAGCATGGGACTCTGAGTCAGGAAGATCTGAGTTCAAATCCTACCTTGGGCACTTATAGCTATGTGACACTGAACAAGTCATTGAACCTACCCAAGTCTCAATTTCCTTATCTTTAAAATGAGGATAATAATAGAACCTATCTCCCAGAATTTTTGGGTAGAATCAAGTGAGACAACTTTTATAAAGCTTTTTGCAAACCTTAAATTGTTCTGTGAATATCAATTATTATAATTACCTGGTGTTGTTGTTGTTGCTCAGTTGTGTCTGATTCTTTATGACAGGCTTCTTTATTTGAGGTTTTCTTGGCAAAGATACTAGAGTGGTGGGCAGCTAGGTGATGCAGTGGATAAAGCACCAGCCCTGGAGTCATGAGGACCTGAGTTCGAATCCGACTTCAGACACTTGATACTTACTAGCTATGTGACCCTGGGCAAGTCACTTAACCCTTATTGCCCCACCCAAAAAGATACTAGAGTGGTTTTTCATTTCCTTCTTCAAGTTATTTTATAGATGAGGAAACTGAGGCAAACAGGCTTAAGTGACTTGCCTAGGGTCACACAGTTAGTAAGTGTCTGAGGCCAGATTTGAACTCGGGAAGATGAGTCTTTCTGACTCCAGTCTTGGCACTCTATCCACTGTGACATCTAGCTGCCCCAATACCTGTTTTATAGGAATCTATAGTAATAACAACCCTTATTTTAGCAATAACACATATGCAATACCTTTGTATAATACTTTATACTTCTCAAAGTACTTTAATATAAATTTATTTCATTACTTTGTATACCCCCCTTTCCTCCACAGTTGTGAAGGAATGATGAATTTCACTTGATGAGCATTTTGATCATAGATTTCTGTAGGGGAATGGTGGACTAGGGAATTGGGAAAGAAGTCACCCTTTATCCTTGAGAGTCTTTATAAAAGACAGTCTTTAATGGCAGATTTGAGTTTTTCCTCCTCTGGATATTTTCCCCTTTTGGAGGACAGACCAGAGTAGCAGAGCTGGGTGGGAGAGGCAGCTTTCCCCTCTAGGAGACCATGGGAGCTACACATCTGTGTACCCATGGGTACCCATGAAGATAAAGAGGAGAGTCCCTTTTTTACCAATGCAATGGCCAACTAGGATTCCAGAACACTGATGACAAAACATGCCGGCCACCTCTTGACAGAGAAGTGATGGATTCAGGATGCAGAATTGAGACAAAGATTTTCTGACACAGCTAATGTGGGAATTTATTTTACTTGACTATGCTTTTTATTAAAAGGATTTTGTTTTTCTTTCTCAGTTGGGGGTGGGAATGGGAGGTAGGAGACATGGAAAGGAAATACCTTCTAGTTAAAAAATTAAAGCGTAATTAAAAGATTTTTTTAAAGTGAAGAGTTCCTGAACTTGGTCTCCTGGCTAGAGAGGCAGGGATTCCCTGGGTTTTGCCAACCTCAGGGGTTATCTGGGTAGCAACTCCAGGGAAAGTTCAGAAATCTAGCCTTTTCCTGAGTAGAGAGTTCTCTGGCAGCTTCCTGGAAAGAAGTCCACAGTTGATGGAGAGACATAAGAACCCAATGAGACAGAGGAGAGGCAGAGGTCAAAGGTAACTGAGAGGGAGCCTGAGGTTGGAAATGTAGGACAAGTCCCTTAGGATTTGGGAAGAGATTTGATCTAGAGGCAAATGGAGGAGTTCACTTTAGAGAGGAAGAGGGATAGCTTATTCCTCTGAGACTACAGGAATGAAAGGATAGATGGAGATGGAGACTGATGATGTGCCAAAGACTGGAGTAAATGTTAGGAAATGGGGACATAAAGGTGAGGGAAGGTCTAGTGTAACTACTATGGAAAAATGACCAGAGCATACTTGAGATAAGCAAAATAACGATGACTAGAGGAGAATAAGCTGTATGTATGACTGGTGAAAGCAGATGGAGACCGCGACCCTTCAAATTCTCTGTCTCTTTTACACACAGACACACAGACACACTCACACATGAAATCACATGTGTAAGCAGTTACATTCAAATTCATTCCCATCTGGTTTGGGAGTGAGCCACCTCAGGATCTTCAGGGTCACCTGCTTTTTAGGGGAGTGGAAATGAGGAGACGGTAATGGCACATCAACCTTGGGAAACCCCACACAGTGGCTTGATATCATGAAAATTGGCCATTTTACTTTCTCCTGTGCAATGAAACCCAGGAGTTCACACCCATGCTCAAGCCATGGGGCAAACTTTCTTTTTTTTTTTCTTTTTCTTTTTTTTCTTTTTTCTTTTTTTTATGAGATATTTTTTTTCCGTTACATGTAAAGATAGTTCTCAACTTTTGTTTATACATGCTTTACAATTTCAGATTTTTCTCCCTCCCTCCCCTCCCTCCCCCCTCCCCTAGACAGCAGGTAATCTGATATAGGTTATATCTATATATCTCTATACATATACATATATATATATATACACACACATATATACACATAATAACATTAATCCTATTTCTGCATTAATCCTGTTACAAGAGAAAGAATCAGAGCAGTGATGCAAAACCTCAAAATAGAAAAAAAAAAAAACAACAGCACCCAAAACAAAAGAAATAATATGGTTCAATCAGCATCTATACTCCACAGTTCTTTCTTTCTTTTTTTTTTTTTCTTGGATTTGGAGATCCTCTTCTATCATGAGTTCCCTGGAACTCTTCTGTACCATTGCATTGGTGAGAAGAATATAGTCCTTCACAGTAGATCAACACTCAATGTTGATGATACTGTGTACAATGTTCTTCTGGTTCTGCTCATCTCACTCATCATCAGCTCACGTAAGACCCTCCAGGTTTCTCTGAACTCTTCCTGCTCATCATTTCTTACAGCACAATAGTATTCCATTGTATTCATATACCACAACTTGTCCAGCCATTCCCCAATTGATGGGCACCCCCTCAACTTCCAATTCCTTGCTACCACGTAAAGAGCAGCTATAAATATTTTTGTACATGTGGGTCCCTTTCCCCCTTCCATGATTTCTTTGGGCAAAAGACCTAAAAGTGGGATTGCTGGGTCAAAGGGTATGCACAGCTTTATCGCCCTTTGGGCATAATTCCAAATTGCTCTCCAGGGGCAAACTTTCAATAAAAAGTGCCTGATAACAGACACATGGCTAACCCAGAAATATATATCTGCCATTCTCTTACCAGGACATTCCCCATTGCTCCTTTCCCTTAAGAGGCAATGTGTTGTCATGGAAAGAACACCATATCTGAGGTAGAAAGACTTGGCTTTGAATTTGGGTTTTCCTAGAGATGTGCTGAAGCCAGCTCAAAAGGGCTCTCTCTCGGGGCAGCTAGGTGGCTCAGTGGATAGAGAACCGGCCCTGGAGTCAGGAGTACCTGAGTTCAAATCCGGCCTCAGACAATTAACACTTACTAGCTGTGTGACCCTGGGCAAGTCACTTAACCCCAATTGCCTCACTAAAAAAAAAAAAAAAAAAAAAAAAAAAAAGGGCTCTCTCTCTCTGTCTCTCTCTGTTTCTCTGTCTCTGTCTCTGTGTCCCTGTCTCTGTCTGTCTCTGTGCCTGCCCCCCCCCTCTCTCTCCCTTTGATAATAAACATTTTTATTTAAAGTTTTGAGTTTGAAATTCTTCCCTCCTTCCCTCCCGGAGGCAGTAAGCAGTCGGATGTAGGTTATACATGTGCAATTATGTAAAACATTATCATATTAGTCATTTTGTAGAAGAAAACTCAAAAGAAAAAATGAACGAAATAAAGTGAAAATAGCATGCTTCAGTCTGTGTTCAATCAATATCCGTTCTTTCTTTGGAGGTAGATTGTATGCTTCATCATCCTTTGGATCATTGTATTGCTGAGAATAGCTAAGTCATTCACATTTCTTCATCAAACGATATCGCTGTTACTGTGCACAGTGTTCTCCTGGTTCTGTTCTGTTCACTTCACTATACATCAGTTGATACAAGTCTTCCCAGACCTTTCTGAAATCATCCTGCTTCTCATTTCTTATAGCACGATAATATTCCATCACAATTATATACCATAGTTTGTTTAGCCATCCCCCAATCAATGGGCATTCCTTTGATTTCCAATTCATAGCCACCACAGAAAGAGCTGCTATAAACATTTTTGTACAAATAGGTCTCGAAAGGGCTCCCTTGAGCTTATTGTTAAATTTTAGTGTGAGTATGTATGACTCAGACATGAGCAAATGCCACAAATCAGGGCTTGGTTGTTTGTTTTGTTGATTGTCTAGACTTAGGACACTGATGAATAAAAGGTTAAAAATGCAGATTAAGCTTAAAAGTGTATCATGTGGGGGCGGCTAGGTGGCGCAGTGGATAAAGCACCGGCCCTGGATTCAGGAGGACCTGAGTTCAAATCCGGCCTCAGACACTTGACACTTACTAGCTGTGTGACCCTGGGCAAGTCACTTAACCCCCATTGCCCCGCAAAAAAAAAAAAATTGTATCATGTATACCTCCCCCCTCCCCATCCCTGAGAGCTGGTTGTTAAATATTTTTCAGCATGCCCTTGACTCTGCTATAGTCTCTCAGTATGATGTAGAGCAATTGACCTCCATGAGCCTCAGTTTCCTTATTTGTAAAATTCAGGGTATTAACTAGATGGCTTCTAATCTGTCTTCCAGTTGCAAGTCGTGATCTCTGCAGAGGAAATAGCTTTACTTTATACTCTGTTCAGTTTAATCCTTGGGTCTCAGACTTTCCTCTCGGGCATCCCCAGCCTCCATCCCAGTTATTGATGTGTTTGTTGCCTTGGACATGGTTTCTCTTTCAAACCGCAGCAGCTGCTGCTGCTCTCCAAATCCCAGATGGGACCACCATCCATCACTCACTTGTCTCTGATGAGGGAACCTGAACCCCTGAACAGCCTGTTTACTTTGATGTCTTTCTCAGTAGCCAGAGGGAGCCTTGTCCCAGAAGCAGGTCTCCTCTCTTATCTCTTCCCATCCCAGCGAAGTAAGTCCTACTGCTGAACTCCAGGCCTCTTCTTCCTAAAGATGAGAAGATCCAGTAGGATCCAGAAGGGAGAAAGGCTTTCCCTCCACTAGCAACAAAAGAACCCCAATTTGTCATGGATTTTTTTACTTCCCCTTCATTAAGTACCCATGAGTATTTAATGTATAATTAAGTACAATCCTGTGTCTCTCAGGCTGGGTATACCACAGTCCTTAGGAGGGCCAGATACAGGGAGGAGGTATAACACCTGTTTAGGCAAGTTAACCTCCTGTTCTGCCAGACTGTAGCACCTCCCGTGGCTCTGGGCATGTGTTCTGATCTCTCTCTCTCTCTCTCTCTCTAGGACATGTGTTCTGACCCCTTGCCAAAGGACATACACTTTATGGTGATGAATAAGCAATTGCTGTCTGGTCACCAGAAATGGGGTTGCATTGAAGGTGATTGGTCAAAGCGTTTGGAGAATCTCAGTCTGTCTCCCTATTTCTCTATCTCCATCTCCCTCTCCTTCTCCCCCCTCTATTACTCCTTCTATCTTCTTTCCTCTCTCTCTTTCTCTCATCCCCTCTCCTTTTCTCTTCTCTGTTTCTCCTCTTTCCTCTCTCTCCCCCTCTCCCCTTTCCCCTCTCCCTCTCCTTTTCTCTTCTCTCCTTTCTTTCTTTCTTTCTTTCTTTCTTTCTTTCTTTCTTTCTTCCTTTTTCTTTCTTTCTTTCTTTCTTTCTTTCTTTCTTTCTTTCTTTCTTTCTTTCTTTCTTTCTTTCTTTCTTTCTTTCTTTCTTTCTTTCTTTCTTTCTTTCTTTCTTTCTTTCTTTCTTTCTTCTTCTCTCCCCCCATCATATATATCAAGGGAGAGAGAGGACCATTTCTCTCCTCCACCCCACCAATAGCTATGAAAATGGCAAAGAGAACATGTGCTTGTTTGAGCAAGTTTAAATACTGATCAATGCCTGCTTTCTGTTTTCTACCATGAACCCAGACCAGTGACCAAAGATCCTTTTCCACTATTGCTGGAAGTCCAAGAGAGAAAATAATGGAAAGATCCCCAAAGAGAGAGCCAACTATTCTTCCTCAGCAGCTCCTCTTATAATCTGTTAAATGAGTGGCACCTCCTGATTCTATAGCCAGTCATCTTCAATGCAACCTCACCACTGGTGACCAATCAAGAGTTGTAGCATCATCTCATCAAGGTGAGTGTCCTTCAACATGAAGCCAGAGAATATGTCCCATAGAAAGGAACCAGAACACATGCTCAGCTACATGGAAAATGTCCCTGACCAGGAGATTGGAGGGTTCCTCCACCCTCATTATAAATATAAAAGGAATTGCCAAAAGGATGTTAATGGCCAAATTGAATGGGACATTTAAAAGCAAGAGACTGGACTGTTGAATAATGTACACCAGGAGACCATCATAGGCATGCCACAGAGAGACCTTATGTATAGTCTACTGCATAGGCATGGGGGGGGAAGTATTCTGCCTATAACACAGGAATAAAAGGCCCACTCTCTCCCACACAAACACACAGGAAACGCTCGCACGTGCTCGCATGTGCGTGCGCACACACACGAGCCCACACACACACTCTGCTGCTTGATCGTGGGTAAAAGGTCTCAGTTTCCCAGATGCTGGAAAACCAAAGAGAGATTTGTTGGAGTCCAGCCAGAGAAAAAGATGGAGATGGTTTGACAGGGCATTGAAGAGAAATGCTGGGGACAGGAGGAGAGGAAAGACAATGAGTGCTATCTCCTCGGTGGAGATAGAGACTTTGCCTGACCTTGAATCTCTGATGATTTACTTAACAAGGTAGAAGGAACAAGAGTAGATGTTGGGAAGATTATTTTCTCTTTTTCTTTCATTGTCTTTGTAAGTGGAACATGCAAATAGGTTTCCCCAAAATAATAGCTAACTTTTATGGAACAGCTAGGTGACACAGCGGATTAAAACACTGGCCCTGAAGTCAGGAAGACCTGAGTTCAAATCTCTCCTCAAATATTTACTAGCTATGTGACCCTAGGCATGTCACTTTTTAAAAATCTTAGCTTTATTTTAATTTTATTTCATTTATTCATTCATTCATTTATTGTGGGGCAATGAAGGTTAAGTGACTTGCCCAGGGTCACACAGCTGGTGTCAAATGTCTGAGGTCAGATTTGAACTCAGGTCCTCCTGAATCCAGGGCCGATGCTTTATCTACTGTACCACCTAGCTGCCCCCCTAGGCATGTCACTTAATCCCAATTGTCTTAAACATCTGGGGCCATCTCCAGTTTTCCTGATGTATATCTTGTCACTGGACCCAGATGGCTCTGGAGGAAAGAGGTTGGTGACCTTGCACAGCACTTTCTACAAGTCATGATGTCATGGTTCTCTTCAAAAACAACAACCGTTAACTTTTCTTTTCTTTCTTTTTTTTTTTTGGTGAGGCAATTGGGGTCAAATGACTTGCCTAGGGTCACACAGCAAGTAATTGTTAAGTGTCTGAGGCTGGATTTGAACTCAGGTCCTCCTGAATCCAGGGCCGGTGCTCTATCCACTAATTGTTAACTTTTATATAGCACTTACTACATGCCAGGCACCATGTTAAAAGCTTTACAATTATTATCTCATCCAATCCTCACTACCAACGTAGGAGGCAGGTGCTATTGTTATCCTCATTTTGCAAGTAAGGAAACTGAGGCCAACAAAGGTTAAACGACTTGCCCATGGTTACATAATTCAGGGCTTCTTAAACTTTTTCAACAGAGAAATTTTTATGCGACTCCGGGCATATAGGTATATAAAATAAGTATACATAACCTTCTACTGTTGCCAAATTTTTCACGACCCCCACATTCAATTATGTGACCCCATATGGGGTTGTGACCCACAGTTTAAGAAGCTTTGACATAGCTAGTAAGTATCTGAGGCTGATTTTGAACTCAGGTCTCTTCCTGACTCCAGGCCCAGAGCTCAATCTACTATGCCACCTAAATATCTGAATTTGAATTTCTACATTCTTTTATGATTACAAAGTGTGTTGCACACATAATCTCATTTGATCATCATAGCCCTGCCTTCCTGATCCTCAAACTTCTCTTGTTCCCCCTTTCCCACTTCATTATTGTATAAATACTCTCTGTGTGTACATCTCTCTTCCTATAGCACATAAGCTTCTTGAGGACAAGAAGTTTCATTTTTGTATTTTTATTTCTTTTTTATGTTTGTTTGTTTTTTAAATATTGTTTTGTTTTGTTTTTTGCAGGGCGATGAGGGTTAAGTGACTTGCTCAGGGTCACACAGCTAGTAAGTGTCAAGTGTCTGAGGCCAGATTTGAACTCAGGTCCTCCTGAATCCAGGGCCAGTGCTTTATCCACTGCACCACCTAGCTGACCCTGTCTTTTTATTTCTAAATCTTTTTGTCTTGAAATCAGAGGACTTGGGTTAAAATTCCAGATATGTTCTGTCTAGTTACTTAAGCTTTCTGGGTCCCCATTTCCCTACTATAAAACAAGAGGACTGAATTAGATCATCACTTCCAGTTCTAGATTCTATGACTTATCCTGCCATGTCCACTGTGACATTGTAGGGAAGCTAGATTCTCCCTTAGTAATTAAAGTATTTAAATAGAAAAGGGTATAAAAGAATGTAAAATAAAATATTTCCAATATTATCTCAATTTCTTCACATTCTATTTTTCAATTAGCTTCAACAAACATTTATTAAATACCTACTGTTTGCAGAAGGGTGTACAGGGTATTCTGGGAAAACTAGTACTTCTCAAAAAAACAAACCCAAAAAAGAAAGAAAGAAAAAACTAGTGCTTCTGGTGTGAGAGCTTGCTGAGCTCTTTTCAGGATTGCTTTCCACCTGTGGTGTCCACCTGATTCACCCAAGTCTTACCTTTGGTTCCAAGAAGCTGTAGCACATGCAGAGGCCACACTCCTGGAAACTATTTCAACATACTGACTCAACCAAGTTGAGGATAATTGAGGGGTCTCAAACCCTTCGATGAGTTGGAGGGGTGTCTACCCCAAGCATGTGGTGGAATGGGTGAATGAGAACAATTTATTCCAACAGCCATGAAGGCAGCTGAAACAGGCACTGTGGAGAGTTTAGAGCTTGGTTAGACACTGATGATGCCAGGATCATCCACTGCATCCTGAGCCATCACCAGTCATCTTGACTATCGTCTTGCCACCAGACTTTGATGACTCTGGAAGAGAGAGTGAGGCCAATGATTTCATGCAACTCTGCCTCACTTAAATCTAATTTATGCTCAGAACCATACTGGGAGCTGTAGTGACAGCCCTGCACCCAGGCAGCACAGGCCATAAGGTCATCTTCTCACTGGAAGCAGCAATGAGTGTCTGAGCAGCTTTCTAAGGACCAAACTGCTCACTTCCTGGTGTGAGGAAGGGGCTAGAAAAGGTACCCTAAAAATTGTCTGCTTTACCCAACCCTGTTCTGCTTACTGAGGCAGGTGGGAATCTTATCCTGCAGTTGAAACAAAAAAAAGTACAATAACTTCTGCAAAAATGATTCCACTCAACATCAGTACATGAAATGTGCGTATGCTTATGGACAACATGAAATCCAGTAGACTTGAAAGATTAACAACTCTTGTTGCAAAAGAATTCAGCAGGTGTCACATCCAAATAGTACCCCTGAGTGAAACAAGGCTGGCAAATGAAGACCAGCTTACCAAAGTCAGAGCTGGATATATGTTTTTCTGGAGTGGCCACAGTGAAGGGAAATGTCATGAAGCTGGCATGGGTTTTGCGATCAAAACTAATCTAGTCAACAGGCTTGAATGCCTACCAAAAGGAGGAAAGAACAGGCTAATAACAATGCAATTGCCCCTTGCAAGAAAGTGTCACTCCACCATCATCAATGCATATGCTTCCCCCATGATGAACCCTGGTAAGGTCAATCTGACCAAGACTTTGGATACTGTTGGTCAGGAGGGCTTGTGGGAAATTATGGCAACATTTTAGGTACCTGAAGAAGTTCATCAATATTGTAAGTCAGTTTCATGATGATATGCTTACATGGGTTCTGGATGGATAATGGATGATGTTCTTGAGTTTTCTGAGTCACCAACAGAGTGAAATAGGGCTATATACTTGTTCCCATGCCTTCAGTGAGGACAAAAAAGACATCAAGAACACCTACAACACTGACAGTACATTATTTGTTCAGAGATAATTGTGTATTCCATGAAGTCTTTGAGATCTAGATACAACAAAGCATGGTTCAATTCTCTGTTCCTTGTGCTAATTTTGACCTAATAATTAACACCAAGAAAACAGAGGTTCCCCAGGACCCAGCACCACACCATCCATATGTAGAACCATAGGTTATAGTAAATGGAGAAATATTGAATGCTGTGGCTAAGTTCACCTATTCTAGCAGTATATTTTCCAGGGATGTACACATTGCCAGAGCTCAGAGTTTAGGAGGCTCCAGAAGAAAGTATAGGAGAGAAGAGGTATTAGACTGCCTACAAAACCAAAGGTCTACAGAGCTGATGTGCTGACCTCATTGACAGTATACCAGCACCCTGCCAGGAAACTGAATTGCTTCCATTTGAATTGTCTTAGGAAGATTTTGATGATCACCTGGTAAGATAAGGTAGCCGACACTGAGGTCCTTTTTTTTAGCTGAACCTCCAAGCATTCAAACTCTACTGCAGAGAGTATAACTCCAATGTACTGGCCATGTTGTTTGAATGCCAAACATACATTTGCTTAAAAGACTATTTTATGAAGAACTCACACAAGGTAAGCGCTCACATGGAGGTCAGAAGGAACTATACAAGGGCACTCCGAAGACATCTCAAAAAACTTTGGAATTGATTGTTAGACAATGGAAGACAGTGGCATAGGATTGCCAAGCACGGAGTGACCACATCAACGAGGGTGCTGTGCTCTGTGCAAATCAGAATTGCAGTAGCTCAAAGGAAATGTGAGATGTGCCAATCTAGAGACATTGCCACTCCAAATGTTCATGTGGATTATTTGTACCTGACCTGTGGTAGAGCCTTCTGAGCTCATATTGGTCTGATCAGCCACAGTTGGACACTGTACCTTGACTCCAACATAGTGATGCCATTTTGATACTCTTTGAGAATGAAGACAACCAACCAACCATGTGCAGAACACTGGGTTAGGTTCTAAGTGAGGGGCCATATTTAGTTAAGAAGGGACATCCTTGCCCTCCTAAATCCCACAGTTTAATTTACATTTTAGTTTTTGCTTTAATCACATCTTTTTTTTTCTCTTGTTGTCATTATGAGTCCTCAAAAGCTAAGAGTGGTGCAGTACTTGCTGGGTATCTGAAAATCCCTGGATTAATCAAGTGACTAGAATTTTGTGGTTGTAGGTGGCTAATCAGTAGAGTTCCCTGATTAACTTTATGAGTTTATGGAGATGTAAGCCTTTGTTTGGGACTTTTGTTGCATTTGTGACAGCCTTATACATGCCTATTTGACCCATTCTGCACTCTGTGTACGCTAAGTAAGAATGAATTAATTGGTTCAGATTATTGTGGAAGAAGTCACTTATTTGTTGTGGGCATATAAAAAGGGAGATCAGTTTCAGAATTTGTTGTTTTGCCTTTTCTTTCAGAAAAATTTTAAGAGAGAAAAAAAGCAAAGCTAAGAGAACAATTGAGTCCTAAGGAACAATCTCCCTAATGGGTGCCTCGGAGCAAAGGTTCATGGGAGTTGCATGTATTCTCACCCATGTGGACTATGAAGAGTTTTTGGATCCAAAGTCACCGAACCAGATCTGAGTGCCTGCACCCAGACCTGAGAAGTACTGTCAAGATGGTGGCCCTCATGGGGGGCAACCAACTAGTTTAAGTAATAGGAGTTCCTAAACTCTGGGTTTTGGAATAGAGGGGGTAATCCCATTTTAGAAAAGGAAAGGGTTCTTGGGCAGCATAATCCCTCTAAAATATCACATTTTGAAGAAAGAAGAGTTTTGGGACAGTTCCAGCTACAAGATTACTTTGCCAAAAAACCCACTTTTGAGAGTTCCAGAATTCATTCTTCTAGAAAAATAAGGGAAGTTCTTAGGCAGTACTAGCTTCTTAGACAAAAAAGTTCATATACATTGTCATCCCTCTCTCTCTCTCTCTCTCTCTCTCTCTCTCACACACACACACACACACACACACACACACACACACACACTAGTATTATAATACTGAGTGCCAGTAGGAGTCTCTGGGTTTCTCTGTTTGTTTGTTTTTTAAAGGAGGGGGAGTCACTGGATTGTTGAAGAGTCTTCTTTCTAGAAACTCCATTTCTTTGCCTTTCAGAGAAAAACCAAACAACATGGTGGTAAGTCTAGAACATGGGTTCTTAACCTAGTATTCACAGATATCTCCAGAAGTCCAAAGTTAGATTTCAGGGGGTCCCTGAACTTATATGCAAAAAATTACATCTTTATTTTCACTAATCTGTAACAGAAAATTTGCATTTCTTTCAATGATTTTAAAATATTCTGAAAAGAGGTCCAGGGATAAGAGATTTGCTAGAAAATATTTAAAAGCCAGCTCTCTAGGAAAATGATATGCACAACATATTTTAAAATTTAATTTGTATTATTAAGATATTCTCCATTACTTTCTTAAATCTAGGCAGTCAACAAAATAATAAACCAAACTCTGATTTGTAGCATTTGCTGATTTCTGAAGTGTACATGCTCACACTGAAAAGTTAACCATCTGATCTCCTAAGCCAGTTTGAGCTGGCTCTGTGAGTTGGTTCCACCAGATCATTTTACAGATAAGGAAACTGAGAGAAACAGGGTTGCCCAGGGTCACATAGCTGGTAAGTGTCTGAGACCAGATTTGAATTCAGGAAGATCCATTTTCCTCACTCCAAACCTGGTGCGCTATCCACTGTGCTGGTGAATGAAATCCAGATCTTCTGATCCAGAATCTAGTACTTTTCTCTACATGTCTAGGAGGTTTTTGATATACATTATTTTGTTTAAGTGCTTTCTCCACCCCAATCTTTTTTTGAGGGGTGGGGCAATGAGGGTAAAGTGACTTGCCCAGGGTCACACAGCTAGTAAGTGTCAAGTGTCTGAGACAGGATTTGAACTCAGGTCCTCCTGAATCTAGGGCTGGTGCTTTATCCATTGTGCCACCCAGCTGCCCCCTCCAACCCCAATCTTAATAGTATTTTTTTCCTAATTACATGTAAAGATAATTTTCAATATTTTTTTATAAGATTTTGAGTCCCAATTTTTTCCCTCCTTTCCTTCCCTCCCCACTCCCCAAGAAAGAAAGCAATCTGAGGGGCAGCAGGGGAGTAGGGGAGGTGTTCTCCTGGTTCTGCTCACTTCACTCAGCATCAGTTCATGTAAGTCCAGGTTTTCCTGAAATCTGCCTGCTCATCATTTCTTATAGCACACCAGTGCTCCATCACATTCATATACCACAACTTGTCCAGCCATTCCCCCACTGATGGGCTTTTGATGTACATTATAACCAGGTTTCACTTGCATAAAAATGGTAAGAAACAAGGAACCCCTGCCATGTGTTTTGCCCGTGGCAATGCCCCTGGTCATGTTTTGGCCTGGAGATCAAGGCAGTCTGATGTAGCAATCAGAAATAAACCATTTATAGCTGCAGAAGGGACCTGGCATGGATCTTATGTAACAGCTGCTGAAGTACATACTTCTAGTCTTAAACCTGATACTGAAATTTTATTGATTTAAGATTTACCCAGTCTACCTCCAAGAAGACTTAAGCTTGCTTACAAGTTAAAACACTGCCCCAAATGAGACTTTCGGGGATAGATAAAACAGAATAAAGATCATAAGATGGAAGGAGCCAGTGCTACCAGGCACCTGAGATGAACCAATGACTAACAATTAGATCCTAACATCAGCTCAAAGACTGGGTTTCTTAGCCATGGCCAAGTGTCATGGACCCCTCTGTCAGTGTGGGTCAAATCTCTGGACCTCTTCTCACAAGATTGTTTTTAAAAGCACAAAAATAAAATACATCCACTTATAAAGGAAACCAATTATATTGAAATACGGTTGTCAGTGGGCAGCTAGGTGGCACAGTGGATAAAGCACTGGCTCTGGATTCAGGAAGACCTGAGCTCAAATTCGGCCCCAGACACTTGACACTTACTAGCTGGGTGACCTTGGGCATTGCTCTACCAAAAAAAGAAAGAAAGAAAGAAAAAAGAAATGCAGCTGTCAATTTAAAAATATTTTTTAAAACCAAGTTCACAGACCCTGGTTAAGAAACCCTGCTCTAAGTTTTCTTGCAGCTAAGGCAAAAAGAGAAATCTCTGGGGCTCAGGACCACAGTCAGGGAACTTAATTTTCTGATCAAAGGCATACACAGTCATCTGCAGAGTCAAACTTTGCCCAAGAACCAAAGTTATTTTTCACAAGGCTTCTTATAAAGAAAACAAGGTAACAGGACAATGAGTTCAATATCAATTAAGACCTAGAAAGAAATGCTATTCAAACAGAAATTCTTATATTACCCATCCACAAATGCATAGGATCCGTCATAAGTTATCAAAGGCATTTCAGTTAGGGACTCTGATAATATCAGCCAGAGACATTGTTTTGTGACTATTTCACTTAGGACAGGAATAGGGCTCAGAGAATGTAGTTAATATGATACTAAATCAACCATCTTTGAGATATTGTTTTATACTTTCCAGATCGGCTAAAGTGATAGAAGGGGAAAGTGACAAATGTTGGAGAGGATGTGGAAAGATTGGGACACTAATTCATTGTTGGTGGAATTGTAAAATAATCCAACCATTTTGGAGAGCAATCTGGAATTATGTCCAAGGAGTTATTAAGTTACCTATGCCCGGGGCAGCTAGGTGGCCCAGTGGATAAAGCACTGGCCCTGGATTCAGGAGTACCTGAGTTCAAATCTGACCTCAGACACTTGACACTTACTAGCTGTGTGACCCTGGGCAAGTCACTTAACCTCAATTGCCTCACCAAAATTTAAAAAAAAATTAAAAAAAAAGATACCTACGCCCAAGGACAAACAACAACAACCCTTTGGGCCTAATAAGAGAACATTGTATAAGTAACATCGATATTGGAGGAGTTTTTTTGGTTTGGTTTTGTTTTTGTAGGCAATGGGGGTTAAGTGACTTGCCCAGGGTCACACAGCTAGTTGAGTGTCAAGTGTCTGAGGCCGGATTTGAACTCAGGTACTCCTGAATCCAGGGCCAGTGCTTTATCCACTGGGCCACCTAGCTGCCCCCCCCCAGTACTGTTCTTGTAGAATATCTGATTATTATTTTTCCCCAAGGGCAATGAGGGTTAAGTGACTTGCCCAGGGTCACACTGCTACTAAGTATCAAGTGTCTGAGTCCAGATTTGAACTCAGGTCTTCCTGAATACAGTGCTTTATCCACTGTGCCACCTAGCAATATTGTTTTAAGACTGCTCTTTCTATAAGAAAATCAGAGCCTGTTCCCCAAAATTGAATCAAAGGTGGCTGCTTCTGACTTTGGCAATTCATCAAAATTGATGAATTTTGCCTTGAATTTCTCTCTTCTGATACAGTATATGAAAACCCAAACTTTCCAAACAAATAAATTGGGGGAGGAGTGATTATTCATAGGATCACAGGTTTCAAGCTGAAAGGGACCTGGGATTTCATCTAGTCCAACCCCTCTCAGGAGACAGATGAGGAAACTGAGTCCAGGGAGAGATTAAGTGATGGGCTCAAGGTGACATAAATAGAAAGTGGCAAGCCAGGTTGAAATAGATTGTTTATAACTGAATGAAGAATTAAGACCAACTAGATTGCAGAGAACTGATGAAGCATGCTACCCATCTCTTGATAGAGATGAACTTGAAGGACTCAAGATACAGAATAATACTGTTTTCAGACAGCAAACTGGAGAATTTGTTGTATTTGATTATGCATATTTGTTACAAGGGCTTTCTGGATTTCTTTAAATAGAAAAGTCCCTCAGTACATTTACAATGTTATTCAGTTTACAAAAATTATTTATATACCACTTTCCATAAATACACTTATCACATAAATGGAGGCCCACCTCTATTTGCTCTAGGACTTCAAGCCCTTCACAAGTCTGAGCCCAACTTCTGAGGCTTGCCCTTCCTAGGTGAGAAGGTGGTAAAGCCACAAAATTTCCTTAGTGGCATATGTGGCAAAATGTCAATTCAACATTTCTGCCTATGTTGTTCTATTCTTGGAGATGACTATTATTTTAGCCTTTGGATGATTCCGGATGTTCTTTGACTAAAAGACTATGGAAAACCATAATCTCAGAACAATAAAAATTGTAGGGATGAGAGGGGGTCTCAAAATGCAAAACACATGATGGGCACAAACGAGCTACAGAAGGGTATAAAGAATATCATTAAGGATGTTTATGATTTGAAAAGAGGTGGTTCTCTCATGTATTAAGAGAAAGAGATAACAATGTGATAGCCCCCAGGACCTTTAAATTATTTGTTTTAAAAATAGAATAATGTAAAAAAAGATTTAAAAATAGACTAATGTCTCTAATGAGTTGCCTAGGTGGTCTTTGGAGTTCCTACAGAAGGGCATGGACAAGAACTGAATAGGATAAAAAGGCATGGATGGGATAGATGCTCTGCTCTGCTGGTGAAAGAAGCCACTCAGATAAGATCACGGATCCATTGCAATTAAATTGTCTCTGAATCTTATCCTTATATTGGACTATAAACTCTAGGAGGGCTCATAGTATAAAATACTGTATGCCCAAAAAACCCACAGTATTCCTCAAAGTCTTAGTGATGTTTAAGCTTTGTTGTTGCTCAGTCATGTCTGACTCTTCATGACTCCATCTGAGGTTTTCTTTGAAAAGATACTGGAAGGGGCAGCTAGGTGGCGCAGTGGATAGAGCATTGGCCCTGGAGTCAGGAGTACCTGAGTTCAAATCTGGCCTCAGACACTTAACACTCACTAGCTGTGTGACCCTGGGCAAGTCACTTCACCCCAATTGCCTCACCAAAAAAAAAAAAAGAAGAAGAAAAGAAAAGATACTGGAGTAATTTGCTATTTCCTTCTCCAGCTCATTTTTACAGATTAGGAAACTGAGGCAAAAAGGGTGAAGTGACTTGCCCAGGGTCACACAGCTGGTAAATATATGAGGCTGTATTTGGACTCATGAAAATGAATCTTCCTGTTTCCAAGTCTAGCTGCCCATAACATCATTAGCATGTATTTTACTGTTTAAAAAGAACCATCATTAGCATACATTTAAAAACATTCAGTCATCAAAACCATATATTCTTACAGAGCCTAAATCTTCCAATTTCTCTTGATTAAATCTTCCACCATAGACTCTTTTACCACTTAACTTTCCAACCATAAGTACATGTAGCACCACTAAGTCCCTATAGTCATTTGAACTCCCAACTTTCCTGTTTCAGGAGTGGGAACGCAGTTTCCAAAGGCTTATTCCTGCTAGCTCTTTGACAGATTTGACATTACCAGTCTCAAAGGAGTTAGTGGTCCCAATACAAGCTGACCCGGGTAGGGCCACAAATCCAGAAAAGTCCGCTTAACTGGGCACAGACCTTAACTTCTCCTTCCCTGGATACCAAACTCCCCACCCCGTGCAGATTTGAGGTACAGTTATGCCAGGCCCACGAATCACCCCTCCTTTCTAAACATAGCCTCGTTTCCCAGAATAGGTGGTGGACTTTTCTTCCCAACCTACATCTTCCGGCCAGTCTGTCATTCTCTGAAATTGAACCCATAAAACATAAGAAACAAAAAAGTTAGCAGGTTCATTCTTACTGACTTGCTTGAAATCCTAGAATTAAAGATCCCAAAGGGTAGCCTCCTGGGAGTCATCAATGTTCGATCTTCAAGGGATTTTTTTTAACTTTAGTACACCTCATTAATAACAGAGGGAAAACGTACCCACTACATGCATCTTGGGAAACAATCACGTCTAAGAATTGGGAAAGGAGGAGAGGTGGGGTATCCTCCCCACTTCCCCTATCTTCCTCCCTCTCTCCCTCACCTGTATTGACCTGTAGTCCATAGGTGGTTTGGGAGTGAGGAGGAGGGAACCAGGAATCGCTCCCCATCCGGGTAAATAGGCTGCAGTCGAAAGAGGTAGTGGCATGCTAGTCGGGGCGCTGCCAGGAGTGAGCAGCGGCTGGGATAGGTTCCCGTTAGCCAAGGCTAGGGACAAGGGCATCCCAGCAAGGACAAAGCATCTGATGTTTGGATTGCCAAGCTAAGAACAAACCCAAGCCTCTTCGTTGCATTTCCAGCGCGCGGTTTAAGGGACAACGCTAGAACTTTGGGCGCACTTGGTGCCAGGGCGGGCGGGGAGTTGAGGTTCACGGTGGCCTGAGCAGAAGCCGTTCATCGGGGCTTATCTCCACCACTCCCCGAGCACCTGCGCGGCGGTCTGTGAGGCCTTTGAGAAACTCACCCAACCCATTGCGTCCTAAATGCTATGAAGTTAGGAGGCAGGCCTCCCTTCTTAGGGCGAAGGGCCCTAGGAGTTCGTGGGAAGGAGCCCTGAAAGTTCACTTTGGGGCCCTTGAGGATAAGGAACAATGGAAGGGAAGGAAGAGGATTTATAGAAAGTCCTTCAACCAGACCCCGCTGACTGCTGATTCTAATCTAACGTGATGAGGGGGCCAAGCAGCGGCGCTCCCCACCCACTTCATCTGCGGGGAGGGCTTAAGGTCACTTCTGCTTTTTTCTTATTGTATGCCTGCGCTCGCAACTGGCCTGCACTGCCCCTGCCCCAGCCCCTGCTCCTGCCCCTGCCCCTGACTCGCACTCTCCGTTCCTGCCCCTGCTAAAGACCGCAGATGCCTGGGAAATTTGTCTTTAGCTCTTAACCCTTTGCCTCTCTTTCTCCTTAGTAATGGGACAAGAGGGTGAAGTCTTCACCACATAGACATATCTGAGCTTACTTTGGGAGCCCAACAAAACAGCATTTGCTGTGAACTGCCCTGCCTGGTCCTGAGGCCCAGAAGTTTAGAAACGGTCCTGGGGGCAGGGGAAGGATTTTAACTTTGGGAAGAGTTACGGGAGCAAGCAGCCCGCAGAGGGTTTTAACCTGAGGTCTGGATCTCTAAACTTGGATGGAGGGGGGGAAAATCAAATCTTAATTTTCACTAATCTCAAAGTGAAATTTAGCATTTCCTCCAATTATTGGGGGAAAACATTCTTCTGAGAAGGGGCCCATAGACCAAAAAAATAAAATAAAATAAAAACAAGGGGTAACGCAAAAAATAACCTGGAAACCAAATAACCAAAATACGGTTTGTTTCTGTTGCCGATATAAAGCCTCTTTCGTGTTCTAGTGTATAGGGCTCTGAAATTACAGTCAGAAGACTTGGGTTCACATTCCCTTTCGGCCACTATACTGTGTGAATAGATGTGACCATGGGCAAGTACGTTCATTTAACTCTTTTGGGCCTCAGTTTCCTCGTGGATCTTGTAATACCTTACCTCTCCAGGCTGCTGCGCGATTCAAGTGAGATAATGTACGTAGAGTGCTGTATATATGTTAATGCCTAAAGAGATAATGAACTTATCAGGCAGCTGTGTGGAACACACGAGGAAGTAAGATCAGTATGGGCATGAAAAAGAATCACAGTGGATGGATGGGGAAGAGACAGAGCCGCACGGAGTAGAGGCTAGGAAAAACGGAGTTAGTTATTTACGTAATCCTAGGGAAAACCTATACCTAGAAATAATTTACATCACAATTACCTTATGAGGTCGGTCAGTCATAGGGCAAATATTACTTGGGCTGAGGGTCAGGGAGGTAAACGCGACTAGTAAATGGAAGATCCCGGATTCGAACCCAGTTCTTCTGGCTCTGAGAGTGCACTGCATTTTCTTCCCCCCCCCCCGACCCCCCCCCAAAAAAAAGCAGAGGACATCGATTTCTGTCCTAAGTTCTCGAATTCTTCCCAGGATGCCGCAGATGGCGACTTCAAGTCGTGTTCTGTTGTGCCTAAAACTCCGTTCCTTCTTAATTCGTACTCTCACTCCTCCACCTCTTCTCAAAGTCATTTTCGCAGTTACTAGGACCCAGCCATCTGGCTTTGTACTGGAAGATGGGAAAAGAAGGGTTGTGATGGGAATTTTTTTTTTTTGAAAGCAAACCGAAGACAGAAATAAGTAGGTTGAAAATCTCTGGTACAGCTATTCGGGGGTCCCTTAGTCCAACTCAGCCACTACTAGGGGTCCTTGTTGGGAGGTCCCCTAACCCCCGCCCCCCCCGCTATTCTCCACCTTCCTCTCTCATATCTTGCCAGCGCGTGCCTAAGGAGCTCCCCCAATCCATTTCCCCAACTGGGCCCCAGCCGCCATCAGAAGTGAAGAGATGGGGGGCGGGAGATTTGGAGGGTGGCCTCTTTCGGAAGGTGTGATCGGCCTGAGAGGTTGAGGGACAGAGGGTGGGGATGGGCAGCTGTAGGGCTGAGAGTGAGAGGGCAGGCAGGCTGGTCTGTTTCCAGTAGACAGGCTCGGCTGGCCTGCTGCACCGGGAAGAGAGGGGAGGCTAGGAGCTGCAGAATCCGCTGAAATCGACCTCAGAGGGAGGCACTGCCTTTCCAAGTCCCGCATCCCTCCAGCACCGCGCTCTCCCGCCCACCCCCCATTTATCTGAGCGAGCTGCTGCCTGGGCGGTCAACTGAGATTCCAAGAGCTCCTCGCCCTCCCTCCCCCTCCTCCTCTTCCCTTTCCCTCTTTTCTTCAGCCCCATATCCCCGCTGCAGCCCGGGCGCTGTCCCCTCCCCGCTACCCCTTCCCCCGCCCCCTTCTGTAAAAGCGAAATTGCTAAACTTGTAGCAAGAATGACCCCGCATTCAGGCCGCCGCCTCCCGCTGAACCTCTCGGCTCCCGGCTCGGCCGTGGCCTTAATCAGTGCGCCCCTCCCTGCTTCCCGCCCCAACCTCCGCCCCCCCCCCAGCCTCCCCCTCTCCACCCAGCTCACAAAAAGTGGGGAACAAAACCCCCGCGCATTTCTCTGTCCCTCTGTTCAGTAGACTGCTGCACAAAGCCCCCGCTCTGAGAAGCAATAGGGGAGCTCTGGGGGGACGTCAATCCAGACGCGCTGGGGTTTTTGTTCGTACAGGGGACCTCGCCTTCCTACCACACCTTTTGTTCTGGACTCCAATAAAAAGCCATTCTTTCCGCACCTTCCCGGCCCGGAGCCGCCTTTCAGCTTGGCCCGGCCCCACAATGGCGCGGCTCTCTAATGCCTCCCCATTCTCCCGCCTTGGCACGCTCACAATCGGGCCGTGTGGCAGGGCTGCCCTCGCACAGACATTCTCCGCGAGTGACTGGGAGCCCGACAAAGCCGCGGCTCCCGGGGAAAGAGCGGAGTCCGGCTCTAGCAGGGCTGGGGCGGGGGGTGGGGTGAGGGGAGTAGGGAGAAAGGAGAGAAACTAGGAAGGGGGGGTAACATGGGCAGTAGTGGGATGAAGCACCCCCACTTTGGGTGTCGGAGTCGGCTGGGGAGGGAGGAGCAGCTTCCCGGCTGGGCTCCGGCCTTGTGGGGGAGGTGGAGGCGATTTTTCAGCTACTCTCTGGCCCCTTGGAGGCTGTGACTCTATTGAGTTTTAAGGCCGAGAGCCTGAGCCTCAAGTTCAACGTGGCTGCAACTCAGAGTGGTATCATCTATAAGATTGGGGAGGGCAGGGAGACAATAGAATTGGGGGCCAGAGCCAGCAGAAGGGTCGAAATATTTGGCAGCCCCAGAGCAACTGAAATTAGATGTACTTTTAAAAGAGAATAAGGAATCACCGTGGCAGGGGCCCCATTTTACCCCATGCATCCTACGCAGCAGGTCTATGGAAAGAGTATGGGGAAGAGATGCAACTCTCATTTCTTTTTTCTCTTATCCCTTAATTTTCCCTTTGACCCAATAAAGTTTCTGTAGCCGAATATGGATTTGGAAATATTGCACCTTCTTTATTAATTCCTGTAGTGTATGGCGGCTGGTGTGTACATGGTGTATATAAAAGGTATATATATTTATAATATGTGCTGGATACAGAATATGGAGCAGAAAAGAAACAAAGTAACACCTTCCAGGGCGCCACGGGCTACACAATTTGTTTAACCCCCGAAACCCTTTGATCTGGTAGCCTGCTCTGCAAATCTGCAAATTGGACTGGAAAACCCGAGAGGCCCGGCTGGCGCCTGCCCTGGGGCGTCCCTGGAGGGGAGGCCGAGGACTCTCTCGCAGCCATCCAGGAGGTGGCGGAGGACGCTCTTAGAACCTACTTCTTTCCAGCACAAGCTCCCCTCCGTCCCCAGCCTAGCAAGTCTGCCTGGGGGGTATGGGATGGAGGGGGCAGGGTACGACTGGAAAGGACAGTTAGAAGGCTCGTTAAAGGACGGTAGTGTTTGAGGTGGGCGATGTGTGTGGAGATAGGTCCTTTTCTGAAACCAGGTTAGGCTGAGAGCTCGGAAAAGTAGCAAAGCGAAAAGAGGGAGTAGGGGGTCGGGTCACTCATTGCCCGTTTCTCCCCTTCATTTTCCCCCCTTTCCTAGCTAATGCTATTTCTTCGTGCAAGCAGAGGGAAGGCTGGGGAAGAGAATTCCCTCGGGTCTGGCGCATAGTGAGGAGTGCATGCATCCCATCACTCTCCGCCCCGGGATGCAGGCTAGGAAGAGCAACCCAGCCTCGGGCCTTTTCTCTGAGCTTAGCTGCAGTTGGCCTGAAACAAGTCGCTGTTACATAGTATAGTTTTAAGTATAGATGTATAGAACATTATTTCTCCTCTATGCCAAATACAGTCTGATGTGGTAGAAACGGGGAGCCCTGCTTGTCCTCTCTGTCCCCACCATTTCCGGTCCCGAGTCAGTTGCACTCTGAGCCTTGGGGCGGGGAGATTTCTTTTACGAAGGGGACGCTGCCAGGTCCATCTTCCCCCGGCCAGGTCTTTCCCGCCCTTCAGTCTGAAGAATACCCTGCAGGCTGCTCCGGAGCCTCCTTGCCCGCCCCTACCAGGCTCGGATGCCCTGCAAGGTGCCCTGGGCGCAGGGGGGCACTGCGCTGCCCTGGTGGAGACTCTGGAGGGGCTGCGCCGCGCCCCCGAAGCCTCCCAGGTTGCTCACGTTCACAAAGGGGCCACCTCCTGCCGCGTTGCAAGCTGGCGGGATGGCGGCGGCTGCGGCAGCGCCGCTGCTCCCGGGGTAAGTGCAGCCGTAGTTGCCACTATAAGCGGCGGCTGCGGCCGCGGCCGCAGCCGAGTTCCCATAGCCGTAGCTCGGGAAGCTGTTGTAGGAGTAAGGGCTGGCGCCCACGCTATAAGGAGCGTTGTAACTCTGCGCGCCACTGATGCAGGGCTTTCCGTCCCGCACCAATACTGGCACCGCCACCCTCCTGGGAGGTGGTGGGTGCGGGTGCGCCCCCATCTCCAAGGACTTGTCCTGACGCTGCCTCTTACACTTGTACCTCCGGTTCTGAAACCAGATCTTCACCTGTGTAGACGTGAGCTTTAGGCTACTGGCGAGGTGCTCCCTCTCTGGCGCAGACAAATACCTCTGTTGCTTAAATCTCCTTTCCAGCTCGAAAACCTGAGCCTGAGAGAAGAGGACCCTGGGCTTTCTCCGGCTGCGCTGCTTCGGCCTCTCGCTCTCCTCGGCCTTACACTCTCCTGCCTCCAGCGGCTTCTTCAGCGGGCAGCTTTCTGAGGAAGGAGCAAAAACAACAATGTTCCTTAGCGTCCCCCTCAATCAGCCTTGAAGCACCATCTGCACAGGAGGCACTGATTATCAGGGGGTCGGTGTGCGAGTGTGTGCCTATATCTGTGACCGTTTGTGGCCCTGGGCACAATACTGGGGTGAGGAAGTGCCTTCCTGTGCTTGAAGTGTGCATCACCCTTTTCAGTTCACCTCCTACTGAGGAAAATCAACTTCTAATTCATGTCCTCAGTGTCCTAAATCCTGTCTATATGATGTTGTGCATTTACAGTTAAGTGCAATGTCGGTATAGTATGCAAGTAGGCTGTGAGATGTGTTTGTATTTACACTTTGGGACCTTCCTGACCTACTGCTGCGCAAGCAAGAATCATAGTGGCTAAAAATTTCTGTATGAATTTCCAGTGGTCTTTATCACAAGAAGCAGACACAGAGGTATGTGTGTGGGGGGGTGGGGGTCGGGTGTCAGCTGCAGGTGGGTTGCAGGCCCAAGTTTACTGCCAGCTCTACACCAGACTGTCCTCAGGAAAGCAACAGGGCCTCAAGTTTCTCATGTAAAAGGGGGCTGGCCTGCTCTTTTAGTTCATCAACCCTTCCAGTGTGGCTCTATGATTCTATGCGTCTTTGACAAAGTCTCCCCAGAAATCTTATGAGGGATCTTGCTAAAGCTCTTTCTCCAGAACCCAGCTGAGTGGTCCCTCGGGAAGTCAAGGGCATATTCTACAGTGACACAAAGCAAGTATCTGGGAGTTTTCGGCTAAAGCTAAATAAAGCTTGATGGCTGGGCGCTAAGAAGGCCCAGGCCTGGAGTTGTCTGTTTACACCACCTTCTAACGGCGCAGTGGCTCCAGTAACCGAGCTCCCCAAATCGACCAGTTCTGGCCTCCAAGTCTGCATTACGGTTACTGAGTGGGAGCGCCTAGGCTGCCCCCAGGGCAGGAGACCAACAGTCTGTGGGCGTGAGAACAACTCTCTGACACCAAGGGATAGCGGAAAGGAGAGGGAGCTTCCTTTTTCTACATTAAATTATCATTTTTGGGAAAAGGAAGGAAAAACCCCACACCTAACTATGCATCATCAGGGCAAGTTCTCAGGCCAGGGGCAAAAAACCTGCTGGGAGCTACAGCGTCGGTGGCATTGATCTCTAGCGGACCCCCCCAGACTCCCGGGAACGCGCCCTTCCCCACACTTGCGGTTTGCAGGGTGACAGCCTCGCTCTCCATTCCGCGGCTGAGGTTTTCGGGGTCACCTCTTCCCCCAACCCCCGCCCCTTGCTCCCTCGCAGGTACCTGCGTTGTGGCGGAGCTGTCGCTGCACAGGACTGGAGCCTGACCCCCACCAAAGGCTAAAGGAGCGGGAGGCCCTGCTGGCAGTTTATGGGAGGTGTGCGGGCCTCCGCCTTTGTTCCAGGTGTGCGGGCGCTTTTCCTGCCCCCTCTACTCACTCTGGCTCCTGTCCCTCACGACCCCGTCGGCCTCCTCTTCTTGGTCCTTGGGCCCGCAGGAGCCGCGGAGGACCGTGTGGACATAGCTCTCGGGACAGATCCCCGTCTCCCCGTGGCTCTCGGCTGCGGCTATTGAGTTTAAATAGGGCAGTTTCTCTCCCTCCTCCTCCTCCTCCTCCCCCCCATCAGAAAATTGGGCCGCCTCCCCCGCAGCCAACATGCAGGAGGCCGAGTGGAAATGCTGCTCCAAGTCCGTCTGCAAGTGCCCGCCGTGGTACTGTTGTTGCTGCTGTTCCAGATTCAAAATGTCTTTGACAGAGAAAGGTGTGGAAGTGACCGGGCTTGGTAACATCATCAGAGCAACTTAATTGCTCAAAGCAAATACTCAATAAATCCTCGACGGAGGGGCGGGGAAGCGGTTCCTGCTGTCCTCCTGCCTCTACCTCTGCTGCCGAATAGGACTTTTGACAAACGATGGACGAGGTCCTGCTGCAGTCTAAATTGCCTCCATTAGCCTGGAACCGGGGGTCTGGGTTTTGTTACAGCCACTGCAGGGACTAGGAGTAGGTCTCAGAAGCTGCCTCTGTCCCTGGTCAAGACGTCACGGCAGGGGCTGGGCCTGTTCCCCGGGCTTCTTCTCTATTGGTTTAGGTGGAGGCTAGCCACGCCCCCATCGCCCCTTCCAGAGAGCCCGCAGTCCTACCAGAAATAGAAATTGACTAAGGAGAGAATCGGGAAAATCCATGGCTTCCTAGAGCAGGGCCTGGGCGAAGCCGCTAGGTGTAAGGCTGCTGAGGTCAGAGGGTCTAAGATTGGCCCAAGCTGGTACCAACTGCTTGTGCTTTTCCCCAAGGGAAAGCTGCTGGCTCCCACCTTCTCTCAGCCCCAAAGTTCTTCACTTTTTTTTTTTTTGGTCTTATGGACCTCTTTGGCAGTCTGGTGAAACCTCAGAGTAATGATTTTAAGTGCATAAAATAATATACATAGGATTAGAAAAACGAATTACATAGAAATACATTTCTCTCTCTCCTCTCTCTCTCTCTCTCTCTCTCTCTCTCTCTCTCTCTCTCTCTCACACACACACACACACACACACACATTTAAGTTCATGAACCCCAGGCCAGAGTTTGAGGCTTACAGGGGTAAGTTGTCTGTTGATCAACATACATTCTAGCAAAGTAGGGGCTCTTGGCACTTTGAATTCCTAGGCAGAGAATCCGATGGGTTGGGAGTAGGCAATTGGGTGTCCATCTAGATGGATATAATGTAAATAAGAATGATGGTGGTAATAATAATCTCTGTTGTTAGTCACCAAAAAAATTGAATATTGATAATTTTCTTGGAGGCAAAGACTGTTTCTTGGTTGTCTTTGTAGCCACAATACCTAGCACAGTTCCTAGTACATATTAGGTACTAAATAAATGCTTGTTAGACTGTTGAATTTACTGGAACAGTATCATCACACGGTCTCCCCAATCTAAATGTAATTAGACTCTACAGGCCTAATTGATGAAGTGAACTTATTGTCTATGTATTCAAATTTGGTCTCTCCTATGAAGTCTTTTTTTTTTTGGTTGGGGGGGGGGATCAGAGTTAAGTGACTTGTACAGAGTCACACAGCTAGTATCTGAGGTCAGCTTTGAACCCAGTTCCTCTTGACTCCAAGACCTATCCACTGTGCCACTTAGCTGCCTATGAAGTCTTTACTAACTTTATAGAATTGCAGAGTATTAGAGGATAGTAGGAAGCTTAGAGGTTGTAATATCACAGATTTAGATATGGAAGGGTCCATTAGAACTCATGTAGACTAACCAGTTTCCTATTCCACAGATGAGGAAATCGAGACCAAAAAAGGTGAGGGATCTAACCCAAGGTCACGCAGGAAGTCAACGGTAGAGTTGACCATTAACACTCCCTTCAGTCCTCCTACTATATAATGCTACCTCACAACACTGGTGGCATTCTCTCCTCTCAGATCTCTTGTCCAAATACAATTCTAGACGACACAATTCAGCACTGAAGGAGCTTGCACGGGTCTTGTGTGGTTTTCTGATTGTTTTCACACATGTTAACTTTGTCTTCTGTTGAAATGAAAAACTTAAGGGCAGGGGACCATCTCTCTCCTATTCCTCGAAATTACTAACCCTGTTCTGGCAATGGGAGCAAAGACGAAATACTTACTGACTTGAATCGTCTCGGGCTTTTTGACACAAATACAGAGCCTTTAACGGGAAACCAGCTGGAACTGAGGCATTCCGGTTTATAGAAAGTCCTTGTGCGTATCTGTGTTTGGAAAAGGAGGTCATCACAGCAGGGCCCGTCTAGGCCCAACTGCTTCTGCCTGTTCTGTCCAGCAGCTCTCTCTATTTTGGGGCTTTCGGAAACTCCGCCCACCTAGAGGAAGACGAAAAGTCAGCGCTAAGTGCCAAATGCTGCCGACCTCTAGGGTAGAAATGAAGGTTCTTAGGCACCAGGAGGTGCGGGATGAGAGGAAATGGTGTGCGAGAGGACTGGGGCAAAGGGGTGGTGAATGGTATGGAGCTGGTTTGTGATTCAAACCGAAGAGCAGAACTAAGCTGGAAGGAAGTGGGAAGGCAATAACAACATAGGACGGAGAAGACGAAGGCCCTGGAGCTGGAAGGAATAGGTGGGAAGTTATGTCAAAGGACGAAGAGACTGAAAGGTCTTTCTACCAAGGCTTCGTTAGGGGCAGTTTTCTGTCGGGTCCAGGAAACACCAGGGTGGGTGGATGGGAGTAAATCGATCTCTCAGGAGAGAAGGCACCTTGGGAAAGCCCGTCGAGGAAGGAGTAGGGGGAGGGGAGGAGCCAGCAAAGAAGGGGGCGGAAATACCGCTGGGACCCTGCCCTTGGGGCTGCCTACGGGAGCTAGACACGTGGGTTGGGGAATGCAGGAGCCTAGGGGAGGGCGCCGCTGCTGGCAGTGGCTCGCAGAGGTGGGGGGTGGGGGGAGGTTGGGCGGAAGAATTTGAGGTGCACCCTCCCCAGTGGGCGGAGTTCAGCAAATGGGGAGGGAGAGCCCCAAAGCGCAGCATCTGACAAATGTTTTGTTTCTATTTAAAATAATAATGAAGATGAATGTTCAAAAGTCCGACAAAGCCCAATGTTTTTTTTTTTTGAAGAACTGTCTATGGACTCTTTTTCCCCCCCAGATTCCAACAGTTGGGGTCTCGCGTGGAGCTAGGGTAAGTAAGATGCAAGAAGGAAAAGGTGGTTTGTTTGAAGGGAGGAGAATAAGGAGAGGGCTACGGAGGAAGGATTGGGAAAGAGGGGAGCTTAGAGGAGAAAGATCTGGCAGTGGCCCCTTGGGCGACTTCAGTCGGAAAACATCCCTGCGCCTGCCTAACTCCGATCTTAAACTCTTGCCTTATTTTTTGTATTGACTCTCCATGGACTGGGGAGTTGGAAGAGAAAGCAGACATGGGGGGAAGAGGGGGAGGGGAGAAAAAAGTAAACTACGGAAATTCTTTGCATCTCACGGATCTATGAATTTATCCGTCTGCTTATTCGAATCTTTTCTACTCCCGACTCAAGACACTTGAACAACACTCCTTGAACTGGTTAGTGGGGAGCCCAGTTGTCTGTGGGCGAGCCAGGGCAGCCAAAGGGTAATAGTCGCAGACCCTTACACTCCTCGGACCCTGCTATCATGCCCTGACACTTGTACCCCTGCGGAGTATGGCGTACACTCACGCCCGTTTAATCGCGGCCTCGGGCCTTGCAGTACGCTTTCTCTTTGAAGGCGCTCCTCAAGCTAAAGAAGCACATCATGAGAGACGCCAACCCAGAAGTCCCCTTTCTTCCCAGCAACGGTTCCCCCCCCCCCAGTTATTCTGCCGTCCTCGGAGAGGGGGGGCCAACCCGGGATTGCTTCGCAGGGGACTGCAGGGTTCAGGCTCGAGGGTTAGTGCGGGCGTGGGGAGAGGACAGCGGAGAAGAGCATGTCCCGGTTCTTTCTATCGGCGGCTTCGACTTCCAGCCCGAGGCAGCCTCCTGCGCCGCTTTCAGTCTCAAGCTAAGCGTCCCGAGGCGTTCTAGCTGGGTGGGCTGTGAGTGCATCCTTCCCAGCCCGCCTGGGAGGAAAACGAAGATCCAGAGGGCGTCAGGCAACCCGCGGGATTGGGAGGATCCCACTGCTCAGCCGGGCCGGGACAAAACCCTAGAGAATACGGACAAGGGTGTCCGACTCTCCCCTCCCGCCCCCAAACCACCCCCAAACTCCGAAAGCCTCTTGAGTGTGTTAGGGAGCCGCGTAGGAAGAGCAAGCTAGTAGCAGCCCGGGTAGCCCTCTGGCCTAGCCTTCAGCGTTAGCACAGCTTTCCAGATAACCAGAGCAGCTCAGAGTCGAGGAGCAAAGCTCAGCCTCTGGAATCCGAGCAGCGCTAAAAACCTCAGCCGACTCACCTAGAGTTTTCTCCTCTCTGTGCATCCCTGGTATAAATAACGAAGGGCTTTTTGCCTGAGTCCTCTTCACGATGATTTATATTTAGTAAAACAGTCCAGCCCAGATTACCCCAACCCCCCCCCCCGCCCCCGCCACACACACACCTCAACTCCCGCAGACTGTTTTCTCCCACGATCAGCTTCTATATGGGTTTCTCTCCTTCCTTATTCGCTCCCCAGTGCAGAAGTACATCTCCCATTCCTTATTCTTAAGGTTCCATTCACCGCCAACATTTCACCGCCTGGAATTCATCTTGGTCTGTCTCGGTAGGCCCAGTAGCGTTTGCCTTAGGTCTTCATATGAGTTCTGAGGCAGCCTTTGTAAGAAATAGACTACTGCTCTATTTAGGAAAGCGGCAAAGGTGCCGAGTTCGATTACCTAGGATACTCCAGCCTTTGAGCTCCCAGCTTCTGGGAGCCCTACTGCCTCATTTGAATACATTTGCAGTTTTAAAGTTGTGGTTTATAGGCGGTTTTCATCAATTAGCATAACTGTGGGAGCGGTTTCATTTTGTGAATTGTGTTTCATTATCACAGTTTAAGATCTAATTTAGGATCGATTAGTTTGGGATCTATTAAAGAATTGTATTTTTTTAAATTGTCAAATAGGACCGATTAGATGCCAATCCTTTTAAATTATTACAAGTCAGATAAAGACATATCGTTACAAATGTAGTCAATAATTAATTTTCTTTAATCACGACAATTATCCATTTGTTTTGCGCTTTTAAGAATAATAATCATTATTATAAAGTAACAAGTCAATTTACCGATAGATATGTAATTAAGGATTATCTTTAGTAACTCGTTTTCTTTTTGGAGGAAAACGGTTTCATTTAAATACTCACACACAACTATAATTATAATATACTTGGAGGAAATGTGAAATAAATACACAAACACGATCACAGTCCGAATATAAATACCTGCAATTATTTTCGAATGTATCATTATATTTACCTACCAGCTCTTCAGATAATTTGCTTGTGCAAAGATTAAAAGGTCAAAAGTTAAATCGCTACCAGCGAATAATAAAAGAACTATTTGACAACATTTAGAAAAGTTCTTAAATTAGGAAGAACCAAAACAATAAGATAATGTTGAAAACTTATTTATTTAAAATATTTTCTACCGTCTACTTCAAAAAGTCATTTTAGAAAGTATCTTATTCCCTCCTCAACCACAACATTAAACCCTTTTGCTAGGATGGCTCTTCCTTTCTTCCTTTTTAAGGGTTAGGCAAGCTTTCGAAAAATTTGGATAGCATATTGGCAACAATTTGCCACTTGTGGGAAGTGGGCAACACTTTTTTTTTCTATTTTCAAATGAATGCCTCGTGTCTTACTCCGGGAAAGCATTAACCCCAACGAATTTCCAATTGAATGTGTTCATTCTAGTTGTTGTATTTTCTCAAAGGGGCTCGAGGGTCGCACTGTTTTTTCTATGGTTGTCTGATTTCGATCGTTTTTGCCCGACATTTGCTAGGGCAGGAGACCACCTCGATTTTGTTAGGAATCGAATTCCCTGCCAGACTGAACTGTAGTTTGCCCGGGAGGTAGTGATTTCTCTGTTATGTAATCTGTGTTGTTCTTTGTTAATTTCAGGAGGGGACAATTAACCGAGTTTCGATTTCAACCTGACAAAGAAGGTCGACTTCTATTTGTACAAGTCCTCCATTAATTACCCCCAAAAGACTATATTAAAAGAAAACTATTAAGTGCCACTTCCTCCTTTCCCCCAAGCCACATTCTTTTCTTCCAACATCACTCAGGTTCACCGCGGACTGATGAGTGTATCTTGGTCAAAAGGAGATGGGTTAAAGACGAAACTGAAACTCAATTATTGGCCGATAGTCGTGCTAGGGAGGGTGTAAAAAAAAAATGGGGGCTGGATGTGCATTTTTAATTTGAAGATTATATGGCTCCTCTGAGTGCGTTCGTTGGATTTCAGAAAATTTCATATCAAATGGTGGTGAAAACAACCGCACCAAAACATTCGGTCCTTAGAGGACTCAGGGTTCCCTTCAATTTAAGTATTTATTGATCGCCTGCTCGGTGCCTAGCACTGCACTAAGCGCTTCGGCGGGATCAGCTGGGTCGTTATTCACACTGACAAGCGGTAGTTAGTAATCTCTATTCCTCCTAACCCGCATTTCCAACACAGTTAGTTCCCTTTGCCCCTCATGCACTAGACATCTCATTCTCCTTTGGATCTCAGACTGGGCTGCCTCAGAAGAGCCTCTCTTTCTGGGGAAGAATCTGAGGTCAAGAGCTTCGTGGGGTGCTTGAGAGCGAATGAGAGAACCTCCCCACTTCAGAAACAAAGTTTCCAACCGTCAGTCCCGTCTCTAAGACTGCAGGCTTTCCATGAAGTTGGGAGATGGCGGGGTTTAAGGCCCTACCTTCTAGAAGAGGCTCAGCTGCATATACAGACCTTGAGATTTGTGTACCTCAGGGCCGCTTCGTGGAGCTGGCCTGCCAAGGGTCCGTGAGGAGACTCTGCTTTCCTGGCTACCCCACCCAGGCACTTCCAGACCGCACCACAGTCCCACGTTTTCCTTGGCCCTCCAGGTTCGCTCTGTTCTTTACTTTAAGGAGGACCCTCCCTAGCACACAACGTAGCTCAACTCAGGAGCGGAGAGGGAGATGCACCTTCTTCTGCTGCATCTTGAGCGCTGGGTTCAGGACTGGGAAGAAAGCTTGGGTATGACTCCGCGTTGGGGGACTCCGACTGAATGTTCCTAGAGCTCGGGGTCTCAATCACCAAATGAAAAGAGCTCCCTTCTCAGGGTTATGGAATATCCGAGGCAGAAATGACAGCTTGGCCTCCACGAGGACCTTGTTTCATAGCCTCGGTCCTTAAAGCCCATCCCAGCTTTTTAAGCAGACGGTAGCCTACCCCTTTGGCCTCAGATAGCAGAGTTCTGAAAATATGTATATGCTATATCAGACCGAGGCCTTTTCCCACCCATTCTCCTCCTTCTAGCTGTTTCAGAGAAGGTTCTCCCAAGAATCGGCTGCTCGCTTGGGAAACGGGTTCCGGGCCCAAGCAGGGAAGAAAGTTAGAACTAGTTCCGGTTCTGTCAGGTTCAGGCTTTTTTTGGGGACTCCTGAGCTTTAATTTGCCTGTCTAAGATGCCCTGGACTGAGAGATGCAAGCTGGAGCTACACTGCAGGGTGGAGGGTGGGGAGGGGTCGGGGCTGAAACCAGGGTTGGACTAGCTATATCATTTGGTCTGCTGCTATCCTGGTTCTCTCATATTCCAGTACATTCTCTTTGGGTCTTTACTTCCCAATTTCCTCTCACCTTCCCTCCCTAATTCTTCTTCCCCTGATATCTATAAAGATTTAATTAATGGGGGCAGCTAGGTTGCACAGTGGATAGAGCACCAGCCCTGGAGTCAGGAGGACCTGAATTCAAATCCAGCCTCAGAAACTTGACACTTACTATCTGTGTGACCTTGGGCAAGTCACTTAACCCCAGTTGCCTTAAAAAAAAAGTCTTAAGATTTAATTAATGGAGTTGGGGGGGGGGGGAACCAATAACCAGAATAAGACCAGACACTGAGGGTAGAGAAGAAAGCTTTCAGTCCTATAACAAAACCCTAAACACTTGCCTCCTTCTTTGATATCCTGAGACACTGAGATCAGGTCATTAATATCCCAAGTTGCCTTCCCTGGCTCTGCAAGGTACATTTGTTCCTCAGGTCTCTAAGTCAGGCCCCCAGTCCAGCTCTTCTCTCCCACCACAAAACAATCTTCACTCTTGGCACTGTCCCCAAACAGGCAAGGTCCAGCCTTGTCTGCCCAACTCCTCTCAGAGAGGAAGAGGTATTTCTGCACTCTTCCAAGGCCCTAGTCTTTTCCATGGAAATCCCCCAAAGTTGCAGATACAGCAAGATCTGTTTCCTTCAGTTGTGGCAGATACCATGCATCTACCACACGGAATGGGAATTTGGGGAGCCTCTACCAGGGGCAAATTCTGGGGGATCCCAGTCCTAAAATTATGTTCCCCTCCCCCCTCCCCCCCGCATTCCAGAAATAGCATAAATGTAACATCTCCCTTTGTTTTCATTCCTTCTAATCCTGGTGTTTAAATGCAAGACTCCAGATTTTGGAATCTATAACATTTGCACCGAAATCTAGGGGAAAGAGGACCCCAGCAGTAAGCAAGGAATGAACACACTCCTGAACTTCTCCAGTTGGACTTGACAGCTGGGTTCTCCTCTAGAGAGAGAGGGAACAGGCACAGAAGTGCCAAGGGTATTACAGCATAGTCAGGACAAAGTTCTCTGAATTTCTGAGCTCTCCCATCTTAGCAGGCTGGATGGTTCCTCTGTTTTCCAAATTGTAGGGTTTCTTCTCCCTTTCCCTGCCAAACTTCATGTAGGTGGCTTGAGCTGCTTCACACTGGAAATACATGGTATAGAGCCAGAGACTAAGAGCTCTGCTTTCACAAATAAGGGAAACACATGGCATGTAATTCTATACACATTCAAAGGATATTACACATCCCCTTTGCACAAGGTACTGTGCTAGGTACTGGAGAACCAACTCTGTATTTGACATATCTCTGAGGAAGTTATAATCTAATGGACACACGAGCGTATCAGAGTACCCGGAAGTGGGTAAGATATACACATATTATGTACAACAAACATATATAATGAAAACTCATTAACTTGTACTACTTTGACATTTGCAACCATTTGGGTCAAGGATTTGGTTTTAAGGTCCTTTTGCTGGTCAAATCTTATTTTCATAGATGAATGCAAGTAAATAACAAGCATGATTTGGGAGGGAAACTTCAAAATAGGAGGGGAATCAATAAGGTGAATTTCCATTTTCCATAGCTACTAATTTTTTTTTGTAATTTTAAATAAACATCATTGATATGTATTTACATTGCCTAGATTTCCACTTTGGGTGTTCTTTCACCCTTCTCCCAGAGAGCCACCCCAACCTATTTTTTAAGGCATGTATCAACAGTCTTTCCTATTTGACTAGGTTGCACTGTACTTAGTAACTGTGTTAGAAAGTTGGCAAACTTTATTATTTTGAAATATGTTATTTTGAAGATATGCTTAAATTCACCTTCCTTTATGACTCTCCCTCCTATTTGAGAGAACACTTTCAAGAACCCTCAAGCACTCCAAAATTATGGAGATTTACACAAAAGCAATTTCCCTTTCTCTTCATTAAAGCACGTTCCTTAGGACCTCACAGTTAGAATAAATGAATGAATAAAGAATGGATGAATGAATGTTAAAAGAACATTTCCTACAACGATGAAAGCTCAGGTCCAGACCCCTCTGAAAAAAGAAATCTACAAGGCAAACTTCTAAGTGCAAGATATCGCATGAATTAAGTGTCTCTGTCTCAGGTCTCTGTGCATGTTAGTGCACAATTCATATATGCATACTAGAAAACATACACAAAATAAAACATAAAACCAAAAACCAAATACACCTTCCTCACACCCAGACTTTCCGAGTTCTGCGGTAATGGGACTGATACTAGAGAGTGATTTTTGGAAATGGGCCCTTCAATCTACCATTCACACCTCATACACTAATCACATACACTGATAAGGTACGAGTGGGCACTTACTTCCTCATTCTCTTTCTACACTAATACATTTGCGTGCCTGGGATTCAAGGAGAGGAGAGGATGGGCCTGGAAACTGAACGATCTGCCAAAGCAGGCGGATGTGGGCCCAGAGACTGGCGGATTCCGCTTTGGCCAAACTTGTCAATAGAGGAAGGCGACTTGAGCTGAGCCATTTTCAGCCAACCCCCCCCCCCTTTCCCCTCCCCGCCCCCCCTAGCTTTAGGCCGCTGCCCTTCTCCTTAAGAAAATTAATGCCTCATTATCAATCAACATTTCTTCTCTTCCCCAAATAAGGTAAATAAATCATATCCTTCATAATTAAGATTTTCTACTTAATAAGTCCCCAGATGTAAATAAATCAATCCCCAAATACATCTTCTTGTGTAGAATCCCCCACCCACCTCAAACATTGCTTCTGCCACGAGATCCCTTGAGTCCGACCTCAGTTTCCAGCACTCCTTCTTTCCCCTCCCCCAGCTCTCAGCCCCCACAAATGCATCATTTTTAGCTGCTGTAAACAAACCCAAAAGTTTCGAGTCATTGTTATCGTGTTTAGATAAAGATCTGGCCAATTAGTGTCCAGGCTGGAATGCAGATAAATCAGTTAGCTGCAGAACCTACCCGGCCCGGCGAGGGAGCCGGGAGAGAGGGGGGCGGAGTGTGCCTGCTCGCCTTTTCCTCTCTTCTTAGCCTTCTGGGCTCACCCTGATCAGTTCATCCTTCTCCCCTTCTCGTCGTCATCCTCCTCCTCCTCCTCCCTCTCCCCCTTGGCCTTTTCTTTTCTCCTTGCTTCCTTCTCTCCCCCCCCCCCTTCTTTCCTCTCCTTCCTCCCTCCTCTTTTCCCCTCTGTGGGGGAGGCCGGCCACCAACAGGCCCAGGATAGGCAGGCAGTCCCGCCGGGACCTCGAAGGCCTCCTCTCTCGGCGGATTCCTAATCAGGTCTCACTGGCCCCTCGATTCTCCCTAGACTCTCCCCACCCCCGCCGCCTCCCCCCGAAACTTTTAATGCTTCATAAAAGGCAGAGGCGGCTGTTAACAACTCCTAGTGAAGAATGTGAGCCAGTGACGGAATTTACTGGAAGCGGCAGGATTTCTGGGCTGGAGATAAACACTGCGGCGGCCGTGGTGGGGAGGAACCCCCTCCCCCAGTAGCTGCAGGCAGCCCCTCTCCCTGACTGCTACGTCTTCTCCCCGCGCCCCCCGCCCTTTTCTCAGGTTTCTTTCCCTTCTTGCACCCCTCATGCCTGCAGTTGCTCTGCCTTCAGGGTCTGTCTCACGTCTTCTCTTGACTAGGCAAGAGGTCGTGTCGGGCCTGAGAGGCAAGTCCCTCTCTCCAGGGTGCTGGGCAGCTGAGGATCTTTCTTCTAAAAGTGAGGGGCCGGAAAAGAGTTTGCATTCAAAGGCTGGCGGGGAGGTGTTCAAGGCTCCCTGGAAGAAGACCGAACTTTATTTGGAATTATGCCCAAAGGGCGATAAAGCTGTGCATACCCTTTGACCCAGCAATACCATTTTTGGGTCTTTTGCCCAAAGAAATCATGGAAAGGGGAAAGGGACCCACATGTACAAAAATATTTATAGCTGCTCTTTACGTGGTGGCAAGGAATTGGAAGTTGAGGGGGTGCCCATCAATTGGGGAATGGCTGGACAAGTTGTGGTATATGAATACAATGGAATACTATTGTGCTGTAAGAAATGATGAGCAGGAGGAGTTCAGAGAAACCTGGAGGGTCTTGCGTGAGCTGATGATGAGTGAGATGAGCAGAACCAGAAGAACATTGTACACAGTATCATCAACATTGAGTGTTGATCTACTGTGATGGACTATATTCTTCTCACCAATGCAATGGTACAGAAGAGTTCCAGGGAACTCATGATAGAAGAGGATCTCCAAATCCAAGGGGAAAAAAAAGAACTGTGGAGTATACATGCTGAATGAACCATACTATTTCTTTTGTTTTTGGTGCTGTTGTTTTTTTTTTTTATTTTGAGGTTTTTCATCATTGCTCTGATTTTTTCTCTTATCACAGGACTAATGCAGAAATAGGATTAATGTTATCATGTGTACATATATATGTTTGTATAGATATATATCTATATGTCTATAGATATATAGATATAACCTATATCAGATTACCTGCTGTCTAGGGGAGGGGGGAGGGAGGGGAGGGAGGGAGAAAACTCTGAAATTGTAAAGCTTGTATAAACAAAAGTTGAGAACTATCTTTACATGTAATGGAAAAAATAAAATACCTTATACGTAAAAAAAAAAGACCGAACTTTTCATAAACTTATGAGCACGTCCATTCCTCACCAAAGATCCTCTTCCCCCAATCCAAAGATGATTCAGAACCCCAACTCGAGCAGCTTTATTTCTTTCCAAGGGAATTTATTGAGTAAATACAGAGGCACTTGGGGAGCAGAGGAGCGTTCAACACCCAGTTATACACAATTTGGAAACCCCACTTTAGGGGCTCAACTGCCTGAGGCTGATCTTGGCCACTGCAAGGTGTATATTCACCCGGCCTTATCCTGCTCCGAGGGTTACTGACCAGTCGAATCTTTTTTTTTTTTCGGGGCAAGAAGGGTTAAGTGACTTGCCCAAGGTCACACAGCTAGTGTCAAGTATCTGAGGCCGGATTTGAATCCAGGTCCTCCTGAATCCAGGGCCGGTGCTTTATCCTCTGCACCACCTGCCTGCCACCTGCCTGCCCCCCACCCCCACCCCCAGTTGAATCTTTAACATTTATGTGGGACCCAGAAATTCCCATCCTATGAACAGGCAATTTTCAGACAAAAAAATCAAAGCTATCTATAATCATATAAAAAATGCTCTAGATCGCTATTGATCAGAGAAATGCAAATTAAAACAACTCTGAAGTATCACATCACACCTATCAGTGTGGCAAATATAACAAAAAAGGAAAATACTGGATGTTGGAGGAGATGTGGGAAAACTGGTGGCATTGTGAAAAGATCCGACCATTCTGGAGAGAAATTTGGAACTATGCCCAAAGGGCTATAGAACTGTGTATACCCTTTGATCGAGAAATACCACTGCTAGGTTTATATCCCAAAGACATTCCCAGAAAGAAAAAAAAGACTTATTTATACAAAAATATTGAAAGCAGTTCTTTTTGTGGTGGCTAAGAATTGGACATCAAAAGAATGCCCATCAATTGGGGAATGGCTAAGCAAGCTGTGGTATATGATTGGTGATGGAATATTGTTGTGCTATAAGAAATGACAACCAGGAAAATTTCAGAAAGGCCTGAAAAGATTTGTATGAGCTGATGTATAGTGAAATGAGCAGAACCAGGAGAATGTTGTACACAGTAACAGCAATATTATTTGATGAAGAACTGTGAATGACAACTAATCTCAACAATACAATGATCCAAGACAATCCCCCCAAAACCAATGATGAAGCATACGATCCACCTCCAAAGAAAGAACTGATATTGATTGAACACAGACTGAATCATGCTATTTTTCTATTTCTTTCATTTTTTTCTTTTATTCAAGTTTTCTGGTTCAAAATTACTAATATGATGTTTTACCTAATTGCATATGTATAACCTACACCTGAATGTTTACTGACTCAGGGAGGGGGAGAGGGGAGCAGGTATAAAATTTGGAATTCAAAACTATAAATAAAAATATTTATTATTAATAAGAAAGGAAAAAAAAGAAATTCCAATCCTGTAAAAACAGGACACGAGGGAATGAATGGTAGACACATGCCTCTCTCACTAGGCACTTTAGAAAAGAGGCCATCTTCCACATTATATGTAACCTTCACAAACCGAGAAGGGTTGATCAGGGAAATCCCTTGACTTGATGTTTTGTAACCTGGGGTTTATAACCAGGTTTAAAAACCTGTGTCTAAGTTCACACATCTTGGATGTTCGTGTGTTTATTAATGCTTTGGCTGCGCCGTGTACAAACACCTTTGAGAAACGGAAGCAGGGAGTGGAGGAAAGTCTTTGGAGGCAGGAGACCTGGTTCGAATCCCACTTTTGCCATTTATTAGTTGAGCTGAACGAGATCGGGGGCTTTTAACCTTGGGTCCATGGCCTTGTTTATTAAATTTTTTAAAAAATAACTTTCAATAAATTGGTTTCCTTTGAAATCCTATGTATTTTATTCATTTAAAAACTTTGTTCTGAGGAGACTATAGGTTTCAACAGATTGCCAAAGGGGTCAATTAATAAACATTGATTAAGTACTTCTTCATGCCAGGCATTGTGATAAGAGCTTGGGATAAAAAGAAAGGCAAAAGACACACAAAAGATATAAGAACCCCTGGACTAGATCATCTCTAAGGTGGCTTTCACCTCTAACCCTGTGATTCTTTTTTAAAAAGCATAGACTTAACTGTGTTTGGGATGTTTGGGCTACATATTGAAGTCATGTCTATATATTTGATTTGCTAGGATGTGTACTGATACCTAAGTAAGATTCGAGGGTGTGAAGGCTTTTATTTTGTATACTAAGTATGCTTTTAATAACGATGACTGTTTTTACTGACAATAACATAAAGTGTGAATTAGCAATAACAAATATCTACATCAAATATGCGTTGCTAATAACACGTTATATAGAACGTTAAGTCACAAAGTTACAACGGCCCACTGAGGTACAAGTAGTGCAAACATACCCGCTTTACTGATGGGGAAACTGAGGCTCCTACAGGTTGTGACTTGCCTACGACGCACAGCAGGTAAGCTTGGCAACCAGAAGTGGAATAAAGTTCTTACCTTAAGTCCCTCTCCATCTATTTGGTACAGTATGTATTGGGGTTGGCTTGTCTTTTGGTGTGTATGTGTTAAATGTTTGGAGTCTTCTCAAGTAGGTGTATTGGGGTGTGTGTGTGTGCGCGCGCGCGTGCTTGGGAGGCAGGGGGCGGGGATTTGCCACATATACGTTTGTTTTCGAAATGTGGATGATGTCTTGGTTATGCGTGTACGTGTGTGTTTGTTGCGTGTGCGTCTGTTTTTCGGTATCTGCGTGATGGACGGGTGCTTGCTTTCGCGGCTGTGCATGTGTGTCTCCCTGGGTGTGTTTAGGTAGCTACGAGGCTGAGCTGACGTGTATGAGGACTCCTCACCTGCGTTCGGTTTAGATTTCCCCGGGATCCGGAATTCCCAGCGGCTCTGACGGATGCTTGGCGTCCAACCCTGTGTACACAAACCCCACAGCGCTCTGAGTCTCAGCCCCTCTGGCCTCGAGTTCATTTCGCGATTTGCGCTATTAATGGTTATTTTATTTATATCATTAGAATTGTCCCCAGCACTGTGTTTACATGAACGCCTTGTTGTCTGGGTCTCCGAGGCCGCAGTGTTTGGACAGGGGATTACAGTAATGGATGGAGACTCAGGAGGAGAAGGGGGAGAAGGCTGGAGCCAAATCTCTAGGACTCGAGGCTCGGGCTGGGGAAGAGTGGAAAACAGGGGCTCCTCGGGACGCCACTTGTTGACCTTGGGAGGAAAGGAAATATCGTCCTGACCAAGCTGCAAAGAGGAAACTTCATGGATCTGGGCGGCGGGGGTGGGGATTGGGGGGGGGGGGGAGATCGGGAGAATGGAAAGATAAAGTTAGGGGGAAGGGGGCTGGACTGGAAAGCGGGGAGGGGGCGCAGCCTTTTCCGGTGCTAGATTTCCACAAAATCCTAATTGGGCATCCCTCTGATCACCCGGAGGTGCGGGCCTCCCAGTATCCGGAGAATTTGTCTGGTCCCTCCCTAATGCCCCTGAGAAAACAAACAAACAAACACACTAATCCTGCCCCAGAGCTTCAGGGTGGCGGGGATCTCCGCCACTTTGATTCTCCGGGTTGGTTGGGAGGACTCCACTCTTTATCCCTTAATCCGGATTAAAGTAGTTGCCCCTGGCCAGCCTAGGGATCTTTGCAGTCTGGAGTCTCGCTTTAAAGGGCGTTCACGCCCCAAGATAGGCCTTAAACCTTCTGGCTCCAGGTCCTCAGACTGGCCAGGGGACGAGCGAAGCGGTTCCGAGTGGGTTTTAATTTATTTAGGGCCTAAATCTGTTTGGAGCGGGTGGCATTCAGGGCCATTTGTTCCTTTGGGAGGTAGTACGGAGCCTTGGGAGTCAGGTACCCAAAGTTTTAGTCCCAGTTTCTTCTCTAACTAAGAATGCTTTGAGCAAGTCATTTCCCCCTTTCTAGGGCTTTCTTTCCCTTCCTGCAAAATGAAGAGCATAAAGCGGGGTTGCACTTTAACACCGCCCCCCCCCCCCACGCTTGATTGGAAGTCCTAGAAGATAGGTTCAAATCCTGACTTTTCTTCTTTTTTTTTTTTGTTTGGTGGGGCAATAGGGGTTAAGTGACTTGCCCAGGGTCACACAGCTAGTAAGTGTCAAGTGTCTGAGGCCGGATTTCAACTCAGGTACTCCTGAATCTAGGGCCAGTGCTTTATCCACTTCGCCACCTAGCTGCCACCTAGCTGCCCCCCCTTTTCTTCTTAATGCTTAGTTAATTTTGTGCAAGTCGTTTCATTCTGCTCCTCAGTTTCCTCATCCGTGAAATGGGGATGGAGGAAGGGGTTTTGACTACATGAAACCTCTATGGTCCTTTCAGTACTAAATCTATGGTCTAGTGACTAGATGATCTTCAAGGCCCCTTTCCACTTTAACATTCCCTACTTCTAGGAGTCTAAATGTGCCTTAGCACCAGCCCCAGTAGGTGATACAGGTAGGTTCTATAAGGAGCATTAGGGGGTGGGTGTGTATGTACAAGAATATTTGAGATGTCTGGTGTGTTCAAGTTCTCATGTCATAAGATTAGAACTGGAAAGAACCACAGAGGTGATCAAATCCAATCCTTTCTTTTACAGATGATATAAAAGTTCATAGAGGAGGGGCAGCTAGGTGGCACATGGATAAAGCACCGGCCATGGATTCAGGAGGACCTGAGTTCAAACCCAGTCTCAGACACTTGACACTTACTAGCTGTGTGACCCTGGGCAAGTCACTTAACCCTCATTGCCCTGCCCGTCCCCCCAAAAAAGTCCATAGAGGTTCAGTGACTTGTCCAAGGTCACACAGATAGTGAATGTCATTGCCTGGATCTCTTCACTCCCTCTTTCCACCACACCATCTTTTCTTCCAGATTTTGTGCAGATATTTTATCTGTCCAATAGAAAGATCCTTGAGGACAAGAATTGTTCGATCTATCTTTAGCATATTGCCAGACACATAGCAGGAAACTAATGACTACATCCTTGCTTGATTGATTTTTGGATTTGCATCCCCAGGCTCCTAGCACAGTCCTGACAGAGTAGGCACTTAAAGATACTTGGTGAATTGAATCTCCTGCGGTGTGTGTATTGGGTACCCATGGACCCAGTGGATGTCTCAAGGTATTTGCTCCGTGTGGCTGAGTGTGAATTTGAGACCGCTGTGCACACATCTTTCATGTATGTTCCAAGTGCCAGCATAGATTCACAAGAGAAGTATTTAAAAGTTCCGCCTGAGAGGAGAATTCCCTCGGATTTCCCTTCTCTTCCAGTCGAGGGCCGGATGCTCACCCAGAGCTAACTAGCTGGGCCTAAAATACCCAGGCTCGAAGCGGACCCCAGCTATTCCAAGGGGCCCTACACTTCCGGAGAATTCATCCTGAGTCACATTCATTATAGAGGCAGAGTTGAGGTTTCAGGATCAATAACCGGATGGCCTCACTTCCTCCTTTCCCGGAAAATCTTGAGGTTCGCACCGATCCTGCTTTCCTTTCTGCTCAGATCTCTCCTCCGGCTGGGCACTGAAAACCCTGTTCTCTCCTGGGCTGAGAGCAGAAGGTGTGGGTCAGAGCAGGTGGCTGGGAGGCGTGTTAGGATCGTGGAAATGGATGGGAGCGTCCTTAGATACGAAATAGTCTGTCCAAACCCTCCATTTTACAGAGGAGTAGAGGCTCAAGGAAGGCAAATGACTTGAACGGGGTCACACAACACGGTCGAGGCAGAACCGAGACTAGAATCCCAGTCCCTCTTATTGCCAGTCCAGTGTTGGGGACAGTTGCTTCAAGCTGCCTCCGGTACCCAAGTAGAGGCAGGAATCCAGCGCTTGGGAAGGCGCCTTTGGGTGTGTGTGGGGAGGGGAAGAGGGGCGTTGTGCAGAGGCTGACTGCTTGGTGGAGGAGTGGGGAGGGTCCTGTCCTAGGTGCAGAACAGACCTGGGCTTCTCATTCCGGGATGCCAGCGAGTGTTCTCTGGCAAATGGTTTATCTGAAGACAACTTCTGTTTCTCGTTCGCTGTCGGGAGTTGCCCTGAAGCCAGCGATGAAAAATGGTCCTTTTCCCGAGCCTCTGGAGCTGATGATTTATGTGGGAACTGTCTTCGGCCCGAAGGGCCAAAACTGCCCTCCCTCAAGCAAGAGCGGTGGGGGAGGGCTGCGAGCCAACCGGGCACCCCCACCCCTTGAAGCCCCCACTTTTTATGACGTTTATGCTCCGGAGGAAATTTTACAGCCGCTCCCCCAGGAAGCTGATCTCTTTATCGCCCTAAAGTAAACACCATTATCCCAGGTCCATTAACACTGAGGTTTGGGCAGCGCAAATAGAGGCCTGAGCTGGAGAAAAGCAGGTCCTGCAAACTCTCTCCTATACCCGGGGGAAGGTTCCTGGAGAATTATGATTCATGCTTGTCTAATCACTGCCCCCCCCCCCCCCGCCGCCCCATCCCCCTTCCCCAACATCCCAAAACTATAAGGCGAAGGAAAAGCGAAAGGGACAGCAGCTTCTGCTCCTCCCAAGGTAGGAGGGGAGGCTGGTGATGAAGGCCCCCAAACATGTGAGGGTCAGAGTGATAACGAAGATGATGGGGACCATGCCATAGGGATTAGGATGGTGACAGTGACCAGGTTGCCTGGAATGGTGTCATGCTATTAGTGCTGGGGACAGTGACGGTAATACCAGGGAATACAATGGCGGATTTGCCCTTGTCATTTCTTTTCTTCCATTCCCTAGTCCGAGATTGCTGAGATCTTTTTAGACTGCTCAATGTGGAGGGCATCCGGGAGCCTTTAAGAGACCTCTTCTAGCACCGGACTGGTTGCATGTGTTGGGGACTACGATTTTGTTCCTACACCTGGCAGCGCCTGACTACCCCCACCCCCACCCCTCCCCCCGACTGATTTCCCCTTTGGGGCTCCGGCCCCCTCTGCTGTGATGTAGATAGAGGGCTTTCAACAGATACTCAAACGCTTGTAAAACTCAAGCTGGGGTTTTTGGCTGGAAGGTACTAGCTAATTAAAAAAATAAAAACAAACGCACTTATATAAAGAGCACTGTGGATTTGGGCAGGAATTGGACCAAATATTTGCAGCTATTGCTTTCATTTCTCTTTGTTAAATTATGTTCATTCTATTTATCCCTGAGCCAATCTAAAAATGTTAGCTCAATACATACTGGTCAGAACGGCCATTTTAAAGAAGGACCAATCCTTTCTCTCCATTCCTCTCTAGTGTCTGGTTCTGACTAGCAACATACTCCAGAAAATTTCCACCTATCCCAAAGTGTCATCAAATCCACCCCTTAAGTAAATGTTTATATTAAGCGATGGACCTAACACTAGAAGGGCAGCTAACCTCTGATTGGGGTTGTGGGAGGAGGAACAAAGGAGCAAATTTTCTTGTCTGCTGAAGCTACTTAATGCTTAGAATCTAGTCCTAGAGTTCACTTTACTACTCTCACCAGGTCAGTTCAGGAACACAAAAAGTCTAGGTCAGCCACTTCCTAAGCCATAGGGGAAGAATAAAGAGGGAAACGAAACAGGTAGTGGTGTTGAATATAAGATTCATTTTGTCTTTCTATAATTTAGACATCATTCTTTCCCCCATTAGATTGTGAGTTCCTTTTTTGTATCCTCAGTGCTTAGCATAGTGCCTGGCACATAGTAGGCACTTAACAAATGTTTATTGGTTGATTGATTGACCATTGCTGATACGACAAAAGAGCAAAGGCCAAGTAAGGGGAGTGGGGTGAGGTATAAAGACGTGATATGGAGGAAAAGCTGTTTTGGGGTGTAGTGTAAAGAATGCTAGACTAGGGATCTGGAGGCTTTGGTTCTAGTCCTAGCTCTGCCAGCAAACTCACTTTATGAACCTGAGCAACTCATTTCACCCATCTAGACCTCAGTTTCCTCACCTGTCAAATGAGCAAGTTGGAGTAGAAGATCTCTAAGATCTCAGGCAGATGATGTTCCAAGAAGCCCTAAGTTTCTAGTGAATTTGGTGTGACCACATTCAGAAGCAGAGTTGAGGTTTCAGGGTCAGTAAAAAGGAGGGAAGGCCCATGGAGGAGAACAGATTCCAGATGAATTGATCAGAGCAGTTGATGTGGATCAGCTCACTAGTGCACTGTGGAAAGAGTAAGAAACCAGGGACAGCCCTTGGCAAAGGATTCCTACTCAGTGAAATGAGAGATGCTCTGTAGAAGTGGTCAGAGAAATGGGTGAACACATTGAAAAGGGCTCTTCAGTGAAGCTCAGGTAGTAATTAAGGAGGGTGAGCTAGAGAAATGAACTTGAATATGATGAGGAATAAGGACAAAGTTCTTTCCTCTGAATAAAACTATTTGAAATCCTGGCAGTGTGTCAGGAAATCCTATGACTGTCTGGAAGCAGGTGGAGGAAAGGGAATCTGTGGAGTCCTTTCTTCTGACAAAGTGGTCAAAGGACCAAAAGAGCTGAAGAACCACTGGCCCCTGCGGCATCATCCTTTTTCTTTGTTGAAAATCATCCCTGAGGGGGCAGTTAGGTGAAATAGTACATAAAGCACCAGCCCTGGATTCAGGAGGACCTGAGTTCAAATCCATCTCAGACACTTGACACTTAATCTTCATTGCCCCACACAAAAAAAGGAAAATCATCCCTGTTATTCAGCCTGTATTGAGAGCACAAAAAGCATAAAGGACCCACTTGATTATTTGGGGAAGCCTTAGAACCAGGCCAGTCATGTCAGGACCTTCATACTACAGACGTTATCCATCCCTGTTCTGCATCTGGTACAATGGATCATTCAGAGCCCTCAGGTTTAAACAAACAATCCTGTTACTAAAAACATATTCCAACACCTTCAGGTAGAAGCTGTTCAGGAATTTTTTTTTAAAAGCTACAAGGTGGGGCACCTAGGTGGTGAAGTGGATAAAGCACTGGCCCTGGATTCAGGAGTATCTGAGTTCAAATCCCGCCTCAGACACTTGATACTTACTAGCTGTGTGACCCTGGGCAAGTCACTTAACCCCCATTGCCCTGCACCAAAAAAAAAAAAAAAAGCTACAAGGCAAGGAGATTAAAAAATATATAGTTTGCAAGGAGGGTCCCAGGGATTTCATGAGCTGCTTGCTAAAGTCCTAAAAACTTTTAAACTCTTCTTGCCTAAAGTGCCCAGAGGTGAGTTGTAGGATCAATTCACTTATGGCAAAGTTATTTCCAACTGCCCTAGATCTGTACCACAATTTTTAAAAATGCTAACAACTCTCCCTAGTACAGTGCCTGGCACAGAGTAGGCTCTATATAAATCTCTTCTCTCTCTCCTGTTCCCACAATTTACTTGTCCGTGATAGTTCCAGCTGATGTGGGAGGGTAAGGGGTTAATTTATGCCTCTCTCATGCCATCAGTATCCTGGACCATGAGCCAAGGTTAAATCACCTGCCTCCTTTCCTCCCCCTAGCAACTCTGGCCTTAACCTGCTTTGGCTCAAATTGAAGCCCAGTTCTAATCTGACTTTTGGGAAAGGAGGAAAGAAAGAAAGGAGACTGGGGTTCCTAGTGAAATACGATTTCACTCTAGTCCTTCACTGGATTAACCATCTGGTGGATGTGAGCATGCCTCAATACTCTACACAGGTGTAGATGATAACTCTTCTATATTGTCTCACCCTATATCATTCTTTTTTTTTTTTTTTAAGTGAGGCAATTGGGGTTAAGTGACTTGCCCAGGGTCACACAGCTAATCGCCACCTAGCTGCCCATCTATATCATTCTTATTCACATCTTTCCAGTGAATCCTAAATAGAGGATGCACCCCCCCCCCAAAGCTAGAAGCCTTCTTTCAATATTTTGCATCTGCCTGGGCAACACTTCCACAATCCATAGCATCCCTCCCTCTCCAAACGTGATCATCCCACCTCTTTTCCAGTAATATAAGGTCTTGATAACAACATCCTTTATGACACTGGGAACAGTGGCGTCATATATTCTCTATGCCTCTCCATAAGTTGGGAAATTATGAAGATATGATCTGCCACATCTGTTCCCTTCTCATGTTTTCATCGAGCATGTCCTCTGTTTCTCACTCTCTTTATAATGTACACACACACAGAGGAACACAGAGGTCTCTACAATAACATAGACCATTCTCATAAAAATTTTATGATTTTTTTAGAGAGGAGAAAATAGTCATATGAGTTAGTAGTTGTTACTTTTTTGGGGGGTAATAATACAGTCCCTAATCTTTTCTATTATTTTGAAATCTCCTCTTTAAGATGTCTTAAAAAGTAATCCCCAAATACCTTTATAGTGGGGCACAAGAGAGCAGTGTCTTTTGGTTCTTCGGAAATCATGAGATTCCCCTAGCTGGGGGTTCAAAGTGAAACAAAGACGCTTCATTAATCAGATTTTATTCTAACTCCCCAAAGAAGATATAATCAGTTGTACATGTTCAGACACCATCAGCTTGCAGCTCCATGAGGGGCTTGACTAGATGATTTCTAAGGTCCCTTTCTAAGCTCTTGGAAGGCAAAGTCCATGTTATACCTTTTTTTTTGTTTTTGTTTTTGCATGTTATACCTTTTTGGGGGGTTAATTACAGGATACTATGTTCAATGGTATACAATAAGTGCTTTGTGAGAAAATAATGAGGTTCTAGGGGACCGAGAGAATCTTGCCTGACCTTTCTTAAGGCCAGCCCAGTGTCAGTAGAATTTCTTTCTTTTTTTGGTGAGGCAATTGGGGTTAAATTACTTGTCCAAGGTCACACAGCTAGTAAGTGTCAAGTTTCTGAGGCCAGATTTGAACTCAGGTCCTCCTGACTCCAGGGTCGGTGCTCTATCCACTGCACCACCTAGCTGCCCTATCAGTGGAATTTCAAAGGAAGTTAACTCACCTCAAGTCACATCAATCCATGGACTTGAATGTTATTGGCCAATCAGCAGTGTTGGATTTGGCCTTGACACCTGTTACTAGTTATATTAGATTCTTTTTTTTGGGGGGGGTGAGGCAATTGGGGTTAAATGACTTGCCCAGGGTCACACAGCTAGTAAGTGTTAAGTGAGGTTGGATTTGAACTCAGGTCTTCCTGACTCCAGGGCCGGTGCTCTATCCACTGTGCCACCTAGCTGCCCCTATATTAGATTCTTTAATTTCTCATAATGGCATGAGGATAATTAGGCACATTGTGGCATAAAGTGATGAAATCAAGCTATAAATCCTTTTTTAAATTAATATCACAATTAATATCACAATTATCTTAGCCCTGTATTAAAGAAGGGTAAAATCAGCACAACTTATGGACTCTTTTGCAAGTAACTTAAGGAGACATTCACTTTTTTTTTTCCTTGGGGCAATGGGGGTTAAGTGACTTGCCCAGGGTCACATGGCTAGTAAGTGTCAAGTGTCTGAGGCCAGATTTGAACTCTCGAACTCTTGAATCCAGGGCCACTGCTTTGGCCAGTGCTTTATCCACTGCGCCACCTAGCCGCCCTGAAACATTCACTTTTGTTAGAAGTTATTATAACTGAAATTAATCAGACAACTTATATAATACATCTTCTCAATTCTTATCTTCTCCACAGGGGGGGTTACAGTAATATTAAGTTTTTAAAAAAGTTTCAATTTGTGTTTTTATTATATCTGTTTCATGCATAACAACAGGACAATACATAATTATAAAATCTCTAAAAGATTCTGAATTTCTTTAGACATGTGTTTTTGAGAACTCTCATTGCTTGATTTGGTTATTGGCAAAGCTAAAGTTGTGTTAAGATCAATTTTGTAGGGAACTTTCCAGATGAGGAGACTTTCTAGCTGATCATCAGCACCTGAAACACCTGAGAGACTTCTCTACAACCATACCTGAGACCATGCCCAGAATCCAAAGTTACATTTAGATGATATCCCAAGAATCATCTGAGATAAGACTTCCAGAGACTTAAATGGATATTTCCCTTTTTGTTTCCCTTTTACTATTGCATACACTATTTATAATATCTACCTCCTAAAGGGGACTGCCCCCTTTAGTTTTTATCAATGTATCACTCAAATTCTCTTCTCTCTTTGTTAATCACCATGGGTTCCATGGTTGAGAGCCTTTTGTAATATGTTATTGCTTTATTTAAGGAAACCGTGTTTCTTAACAAAGCACAGGGTGGGTTATGAGAAAACAATGGGATTCTAGGGGACCCAGAGAGCCTTACCTGACCTTTCTTAAGGCCAGCCTAAAATCCATAGAATTTCAATGGAAGTTAACTCACCTTAAGACCATCCTCAAGCTATGTCAATCAATGGACTTGAATGTTACTGGCCAATTAGCTTGGATCAAAGTGGGGTGACCCACCTCTACCTGAGACAGGTTAAAAACCCTTGAAAGGGGTTTCTTGATATCTTTTTGGCACATTCTTCCCTCTCCTACTCTTCCCTCTGGGTCTTGCTCTCTATCCTAGGTATGTAGAGCTTCTAACCATGAGCTCTCTCTTTCTCTAACATTTAGTATGCTTTAATACATGCTTAGTGCCCCCAAGCTGGTGTAGTAGCCTCTAATTTCTAAGTAACAATATATTAGAAACCCCAGCAAAATTCCCTAAAACTTGGAACAGAGATAGACACTCCCATACATTAAAAAAAATATTTTTTGTGAGGCAATTGGGGTTAAGTGACTTGCCCAGGGTCACACAGTTAGTAAGTGTTAAGTGTCTGAGGCTGGATTTGAACTCAGGTCTTCCTGACTCCAGGGCTGGTGCCCTATCCACTGCTCCACCTAGCTGATCCTTATACATTTTTAAATGACACAACTTGAATAAATGAATGAAGTGCCAGAATATAGTAGCTGCCTTTATGACCCTTCTACCTTCCCCAGGAGACAGGGGACACAGCAAAGAAAAAAAGAAAAGAACCAGAGGTCTTCCAGTAGAACAGAAAGGGAGTGTCCTCAATCCATTCTCTTGGAGTTTTGGTTCCAGCTTATTTTACAGATGAGGAAACTGAGGCAAACTGGGTTAAGTGACTTGCCCAGGTCCCACAGCTAGTAAGTGTCTAAGGCCAGATTTGAACTTAGAAAGATGAGTTTCCCTGACTCCAGGCTCATGTACCACTTAGCTGGTCTATCAGGAGTCATAGAAGAAGTCTAATTAGAAGTCCTGGGAGTGCTTCTTTTATGTTATGATGATCTTAATACAAGAATGGAAAGCAAAGGGAAAGAAAGGTTGGGTAAAATTATCTCACACAATCAAGAATAATCAAAGGTCTACACAAATTATATGTAATTAGAAGTCTATAAAATAAGAAGATAAGAGTGGAAGGATTAGGAGAACCTGACTCATCTGAACTGGTCAGAAGAGGAAAGAATGCACACACAAACACATACAAAGTATGGTATAGAAATACATTTCAATCAACAAGGAAACAAGAGGGAAAGGGGAGGGAGAATTCATAGGAAAGGCAGATTTAGGGATAGATTATTCCCAAGCAACACAAACTCTAAGGATGTACAGCATTTTTTATAGCAGCTCTTTTTAGTATGTATACAGTGACAAAGAATTGTATAACAAGGAGGATGTCCATCAATTGGGAAACGACTGAACAAGTTATGGTATATCAATGTGCTGTAAGAAATGAAGAAGGGAATGGTTCCAGAGAAACCTGGTAAGACTAGTGTGAACTGATACAGAGTAAAATGAGTAGAACTAGGAGAATAATTTGTACAATAACAAAAATATTATGAGGATGAGCCACTTTGAAATACTTAGGAACTCTGGTCAACACAATGACCAACTATGATTGCCAAGATTCATAATGAAACATGTTACCCACCTTCTGATAGAGAGGAGATGTATTCAAAGTGCAGATTGAGGCAACTTTTTTGGACATGGTCAATTCAGGAATTTCTTTTGCCTGCATATATATCATATATATAATAGGAATCTTTTTTGTTTTTGTTTTGTTTTGTTTTTTTAGTGAGGCAATTGGGGTTAAGTGACTTTCCCAGGGTCACGCAGCTAGTAAGTGTTAAGTGTCTGAGGCCAGATTTGAACTCAGGTACTCCTGACTCCAGGGCCGGTGCTCTATCCCCTGCACCACCTAGCTGCCCCCTTGTCTTTGTTTCTGAATGGGGGAGAAATGGGAAGAAATTAAGGCAGATTTTCATTGATTAAAAATAAAAATAATTTAGAAATTTAAATTTCTTAAAGTGTATTTTAAAAGTACAAAAATTGGAAAAATTTGAACACTAATGCATTGTTGGTGGAGCTGTGAACTGATCCAACCATTCTGGAGAACAATTTGGAATTATGCCCAAAGGGCTACAAAGATGTGCATACCCTAAATAAAAACAACTCTGAGGTACCACCTGACACCTATCAGATTGGCTAAAATGACAAAAAAGGAAAATAATAAATTTTGGAGAAGCTGTGGGAAAATTGGAACACTAATCCATTGTTGGTGGAGCCGTGAACTGATCCAACCATTCTGGAGAGCAATTTGGAATTATGCCCAAAGGGCGATAAAGCTGTGCATACCCTTTGACCCAGCAATACCACTTTTGGGTCCTTTGCCCAAAGAAATCATGGAAAGGGGAAAGGGACCCACATGTACAAAAATATTTATAGCTGCTCTTTACGTGGTGGCAAGGAATTAGAAGTTGAGGGGGTGCCCATCAATTGGGGAATGGCTGGACAAGTTGTGGTATATGAATACAATGGAATACTATTGTGCTGTAAGAAATGATGAGCAGGAGGAGTTCAGAGAAACCTGGAGGGTCTTGCATGAGCTGATGATGAGTGAGATGAGCAGAACCAGAAGAACATTGTACACAGTATCATCAACATTGAGTGTTGATCTACTGTGATGGACTATATTCTTCTCACCAATGCAATGGCACAGAAGAATTCCAGGGAACTCGTGATGGAAAAGGATCTCCAAATCCAAGAAAAAAAAAAAAAAGAACTGCGGAGTATAGATGCTGAATGAACTATACTATTTCTTTTGTTTTTGATGCTGTTGTTTTTTTCTATTTTGAGGTTTTTCATCATTGCTCTGATTTTTTCTCTTATAACATGACTAATGCAGAAATATGTTTAATGTTTATATATATATATATAAAACCTATATCAGATTACCTACTGTCTAGGGGAGGGGGGAGGGAGGGGAGGGGGGGGGAATCTGAAATTGTAAAGCTTATATAAACAAAAGTTGAGAACTATTTTTACATGTAACGGAAAAAAATAAAATACTTTATTAATTAAAAAATTTAAAATTAAAATTTTTTTTTTAATTTTAAAAAAGATGTGCATACCCTTTGACCCAGCAATACCACTATTCGGTCTTTTCCCCAAAGAGATTATAAAAAAGGGAAAAGGACCCACATGTACAAAAATATTTATGGCTGCTCTTTCTGTGATGGCAAGGAATTGGAAATTGAGGGGATGCACAACAATTGGGGAATGGCTGAACAAATTGTGGTATATGAATGTAATAGAATACTATTGTGCTGTAAGAAACGATGAGCAGGCAGATTTCAGAGAAACTTGGAAGGACTTACATGAACTGATGCTGAGTGAAATGAGAAGAACCAGGAGAACATTGTAAACAATATCAACAACATTGTGTGTTGATCAAATATGATAGACTTGACTCTCTTCAGCAATACAATGGTCCTAGATTGTTCCAAAGGACTCATGATGGAAAATGCTCTCCAAATCCAGAAAAAAAGAACTGTGGAATCTAGATGCAGATTGAACCATACTATTTCTACTTTTTTTGTTTTTCTTTTTTGAGGTTTTTCCTTTTTGTTCTAATTCTTTTTTCACAGCATGACTAATGTAGAAATATGTTTAATGTGATTGTACATATATAACTGATATCAGATTGCTTGCTGTCTTGGGGAGTGGGGAGGGAGGAGAGTGAGGGAGAAAAATTTGGAACTAGAAATCTTATAAAAATAAATGTTGAAAACTATCTTTACATGTAACTAGAAAATAATAAAATACTTTTATATTTTAAAAAAGTACAAAAGAGGTTTTTTTAAACTTAGGAGATTCCTTGCTGCAGAAACTTATAGCTTGAAATCTCTGTATCAATTACCCCATTGTGCAGACTGTAGAAGAATGACTTTTATAGGGGGCAGCTAGGTGGCACAGTGGATAAAGCACTGGCCCTGGATTCAGGAGGACCTGAGTTCAAATCCAGCCTCATACACTTACCAGCTGTGTGACCCTGGGCAAGTCACTTTACCCCCATTGCTTCACAAAAACAAACAAACAAAAAACCAAAAAGAATGACATTTATAGCACTTATCAATAATAACTATTTGATGCTGATGTTAGTGATGATATTGGTTTGGACGATATTGACATGGACTATTCTAGGTGTTTTTGCCTTTGAATTTTAGGACTTACTATAGTGTATTATACATGGTAGGTTTTTTAAAAAAATATTTGCTGAATTAAACTGAAGTTAATTAGCTATTTGTTTCATGCTTCTTTGTCAATGTATTGTTGGTTGAATTTATGCAGCTGATATCACCCATGAAGGACTTTTCAATTCTGCTTTTGGATATTAGCTGTTTCACAGGCTCTATCTGAATAGAATTCCCTTTGAGTTACATACATACATACATTTATTCATCATTGTAGCACTAGTTTTCTGGGCTCTCTACCCAGATAGCATTTCTATGGAGATGTCAGACCCCAGGAGTGGAGAATAAACCCTACCCCCAAATTCACCATTTTGGTAGTATCTCTTTGAATTTGGCTTTGGGAGACTCTTGGGAAGAGGATACAGGAAGAGAAGAGTTAGATCCCCTATTTTATGCCATGTCAAGGAAGTGCCATTGGCAAGGTTAAGTACAATGATGAGGTGGTGGCACGCAGAATTGATGAGATGCTCCATACCTGTCCCACCTGCCTCCTGCTCCTTCAGATGAGGAACAGACAGGGGGAGAGGAAGAGGCATGACCCCTACCACCATCTACCAGCCCTGTGCAGACAAGAACTCATTTGTGCTCTTTACCATCAGTTCCCTGGGACCACCTTGTATTACCACATATATTGTATGCATAATTATAAGGAAAACATAATATAGTAGCCACCATATCTTTGTTATTTACTTTGGAATAACTAATTTCTAGCACAGATAGAAATCTGAGAAGAGATTTTTATCCCTTTAGAGAGAAGGAAGAAACATCTCTGCTTTAGCATGGGTACAGGTACATAGGGAAGAAGAGGGAGCAGTAGATGCTTATCCCATTTGGGGATCCCATGTGTAAAGCAAATGTACTAATATTATACTCTTGGGCTAGTTAACATTTCCATGAATAGGAGAGATACAAGCAGAGATGTGTAATTTTATATTCACACCCCTAGACTTAATCAAGAAAAAACCTTTGGGGCAAACATGAGCTGAGTCCAGACAGGATCAGCCTCTTGTGGGGGCATTCATAGTTCATGACACTGAGGCTTCCGCTCATACCAATTATAGGTGGGGCATCATGTGCTTTGCTCCACCAAGCATGCCCCATAGTCAGCCTTTTGGAGGAAAGTCATTGTTAGGAAGTTTGTGTGTGTGTTTACTTTAAGTCTCCATTTGGGTCTTCTCTATCACTTCCAAAGATTGGCATTGCTCTGGAAACTGGAAACTGAGTCACAATAGAAAAGGGAAATTGATGGGGCAAGCCCAGTAAGGTAATAGCAGAAAGCTCCTAGAGAGGAGAGCCTAGAATAGATACATTACCACAGAAACCTTGACAGGGTGAAGAATAATGAAGAATACAAAGAAGAGATCAGATAATCATGAGATCATAAATCAGAGAATGAGGTTCTAGAGTAAGCAGAAACAGAATTTGGATAATGAAGAGAATGAGAGAAGAAAGGGGCTTGAAAATGAAATATAAAAACTAAGGAACAAGACTAGCTGAGAGAAAGAAGAGGAAAGAGGAATATCAGAAGAGGGAACCAGGAGTGTGGGGAAAGAGAGTCAGTGAGAAGAAGGCTACATTGGAAAAAGATTAAAATAAAGTAATTGAAGGAACATAATACTGTATTTATAGCAGAAGGAACTTGAACCTGAAAACCTTCTGCACAAACATTAATGCTTTTAGGATAAGAAGGGAAGTGGTCTAATATGAACAAACAACCTTTATTAGGTTTCTCTGATAAAGGTTTGGTATCCAAGATATAGAAATAATTAATAAACATATATGACTAATAGCAATTCAAAGGATATGAATACATAGTCCTCAAAAGAACTCCAAAGTTCATGAAAAAAAAATGCTCCAAATCACCAATAATAAGAGAAATAAAAATAAAAAACAACTTGGAGGTTTTACCTCATACCTTGTAAATTGGTAAAAATGACCCCCCCAAACGGCAACAGTCAATGTTGGAGCGGTGGTAAGAGATAGACACACTAATACATTGTTGGTGGAACTATGAAATGGTGCAACCATTTTGTAAAGCAATTATGCCAACAAAGTGACTATAATGGCCAAATCCTTTGAACCAGATATTTTATTACAGAGCTTATACCTCGAGGAAGCCATTGATAAGGAAAATGTTCCCATATAGTCCAAAATATTTATAGCAGCACTTTGTGTGATAGCTAAAATTGTAATCAAAGTATTCACCATCATTGATGGGGAAATCAATCCCTCATCAATTGTGGAATTGCTAAACAAGTTGTATGTAAGGGAATATTACTGTGCAATGAAAAATGAGGTGTGTTATGAATATATAGAAGCATTGAGAGATTTACCTGAACTGATGCAGAGTGAAGTGAGCCAAGAAAACAATATATACAGTGACTATAACAATGTAAATGGAAAGAATGATGACATACCAAAAAAATAAAAAGTAAATGTAACAAAATTATAAAAAGCAAGCATGACTCAAATGAAGAGAAATGAGAAGATATTCTTAACTAACCCTTTTTTGGAAATGAGAGGTCCCATAGATGTCATAATTTCTCTTTTTCCTCTCCAAAATGTCAGTATTTGTCATATGGGATGGTTCTCTGGGATAGGGAGGGGGAGGGATATATACGTTACTAGGGTGATGTAAGAAACAGCAAATATCAATACAAATTTATTTTTAAAACACTAACAGCTGCATAGTTTATAAATCAGATTATTTGATTATGGGACAGAAGAGAGCTCTATCCATATTTCTCATTAAGCTTCAAATGTGCATGACCATGTATAAAATGCCTAATTCGTGCCTTCTGTTTGTTGCACACTAAATCCCAGTGTCATCAAAGAATTAATACAAGGCAGCTGGTTCACCATGGAGTGAGAAGGCAGAGTAGTAGGTGTTGACACAATTTTTTTTTTTTGGTGGGGCAATGAGGGTCAAGTGACTTGCCCAGGGTCACACAGCTAGTAAGTGTCAAGTGTCTGAGGCTGGATTTGAACTCAGGTCCTCCTGAATCCAGGGCCAGTGCTTTATCCACTGCCCCCAATACTGACACAATTTTAATGACAATTCCAAAGCTTCACAATGCACTGGTTGGGAAAGAGCCAACTTGGGTCTCTAATTTCTGAATGCCTCATTTAGGCCCATGAACGATGCTAACATGATAAATAACTTTTTTGTTTGGTTTTTTTAGTTTAGTTTAGTTTTTATTCTTTTTGCAGGGCAATGGGGGTTAAGTGACTTGCCCAGGGTCACACAGCTAGTAAGTGTCAAGTGTCTGAGGCTGGATTTGAACTCAGGTCCTCCTGAATCCAGGGCCAGTGCTTTATCCACTCGGCCACCTAGCTGCCCTGATAAATAACTTTTAAAGACTTTTCTCCTTTCTTCCCCCCTCTTCTCCTATCCCCTCTCCTCTATTCTCCCTTCTCCTATCTCCATTGAACCTCTCCCTTCTCCTCTTCCCTGGGGGAAAAAACATACTGAGAATCTGGAAACTGAAGTATGTAACTTAATTCACTCAGTAGATAAAGGTACCTTCCAGATGAGAAAACTAAAAACACTTGGCACATCTGAGAGCCCAGCAGAGAAAAAGTACATACACAGTCCAATAAATATTATGTTTTACAGTGATTTTCCCACAAAAAAGTATATCCCTAAACACCAAAGAGTTTAGCACAATTAAACAAGTAGGCTTACTTGAATAGGCACTGTGCCCTTTCCCCCACTGAATCTCCATCACCTTCCAAGGAGGGGAAAACAGCTCAAGCATTGTTTATCCAATAAAAATAATTTTCTAGTAAATCACATTTTACTAGCCACTATACAAGTTCACCCCAGATGGTCTGGTCACCAGCTGTAGACATAACATATGACACAAATAGCCAAACCTCAATGCTATTAATGTCTGCTCCATATTTTTATTCTCAAGTACCTAGCTAGGTGTGAGACCTCAGGAAGGCCAAGAGAAGTTAATTTCTTGTCAGTTACTCCTTTTTCACATTTTCAGATTTTTCACTGGGGTGGAGCAAAGCCCTGGGCACAATTGTGAAGAGGGTCAAATTTGTTAGGATCTGTTCCTCTGCTCTTGGCCTGGAGGTCCTCTGGTTTTTCTTCCATTGGAAAGCCATACCTACACATTTGGAATCAGAGAGCTGAGTCTCAAGATCTGGGCTCTCTACTGCTTAGGTCATAAAGTGTTACCAAATAAAAATCATCAGGTAGACAGCAAATAGGGCTTTTCCTCCTTCCTTCCAAGATGTCATTAAATTCATTCATTCAGCAATAAAATAATTATTCAACTTGTTCATTCAACAATACAAATTATTTTAATTCATTTGCTCAACAATCCAAGAATTATTCCATTCATTCATTCATTCATTGAACAATACAAGAGTTATTTAATTCGACAGTAGAACCACTAAGTGTAAGACCAGGGAGTAGACTAGGTGGAGGAAAGGAAGATGGTACTATAGCTCCACCCTCAAAGATTACAATTTAGCAGGGAAGGCAGGTCATAAATGTAGCATGGTACTATATAATAAGTTCTATAAATATGTTCAATTCTCCCCCTCTATGTTTGCCCTCCATCTACACTACATATATCTCCTCTGTACATAGCTTTTGCATGTTGTCTGCCAAGTTCCTTGAGATCTGTCTTTGATTTTTTTGGTATCCTCAGAGCTTTACAGAGCATTTCACAAAGGGTAAGTGCTTAATAGATGTTTGTTAGTTGATTGAATTAAGTTCATTTCAGTAAGCATTTATTAAGTACTTACTATGTCTAATTAATGGTTAATAATAATGAATAACATTTTTATAGTGCTTTAAGATTTGCAAAGTACTGTTCACATATTATCTCACTTGAGTCTCAAGACTGTGTTAAATAGATACTATTAATTATTTTAGCTAGCATTTATATGGCATTTTAAAGTTTGTAAAATGCTTTGTATGTACTCTCTCATTTAGATGCTTCTGTTGTTTGGTTGTTGTGCAGTTCTGTCCGACTCTCCATGACCCCTTTTTGGGGTTTACTTGGCAAAGATACTGGAGTGGTTTGCCACTTCCTTCCCCAGCTCATTTTACAAATGAAGAAACTGAGGCAAAGAGGGTTAAGTGATTTGCCCAGGGTCACATAGCTAGAAAGTGTCTAAGGCCAGATTTGAACCTAGGTCTTCCTGACTCCACGCCTAGCACTTTTTCTATTGCACCACTTCATTGTCCCCATTTAGATGCTACAGATGTCATCATCACCCCCATTTTTATAAATAAGAAAACAGAATCTCAGAGAAATTAAGTGACTATTCTATGGTCATACATCTAGCAAATGGAAAAGGCAGGATTTGAATCCAGGTCTTTCTGACTTCAAATGCAGCCCTATTTACCATGCTGTGGTGCCTCTCTTTAAACAACAATAATAGTGTTTATAGAGTCCTTTAAAGTTTGCAGTGTAGTCAGATATATTATCTCATTTGAGTGGTTACCACTCCTAAAGAGGAACTCAAAATATAAACACCCTTTTGATTGTATGTCTTGCTTATGCAAAACCATTTTACATGGGTTACAAGACTCAGTAAAGTATATTCTGAAGACTAGGTGCCACTATTTGCACACATGCAAATGAAGATAGGCTCAGTGCCAGAAAGAAGTCAGGTCAAACATAAAGAAATCAAGCTGAGGGAAAGAATTTAAATTCTGGAAGGTAAAGGTTTGGTTAGAGGATATGTGAACGTATCAGTTCAGAAATGACTAATGTTGATCTTAATTGATAAATCTCAAAATTAATTTAAAAAATTCAAAGTCAAACAACCTGTCCTTTTCCCTTCCTCCCACCTACTCCCTCCAACCTCTATTGGCTAAGAACCAAAGAGAGGAGAAAAGAGTTGTTTTAAACATTAGCCAGATGGCTGATGTTCATAGTATCTGGTTAAATACAGAACCATGAACTTTCCCAAATTCTGTTGGACTTAAATAAGCCCTTCTTTGAATTATTACATTTATTGCCTGGATCACACAACTCAGTACTTCAAGATAGTATGTCTTATATTGTTTGTGTGTTTTAGAACTATCATAACTGTGTGACCCAAAGAGAAAGCTGAAAGTAAGATAATGAAAGCCTATAGAGTCAAGTCAAAAAGCATTTATTAAGGCAAGGTACTAAAAGCTCATTTCACCATCAGAGAATATAAATTTTTAGTCAGAAAGTAGTTAAATCCTTCTTTCCAATGTAAAGTCACAGAATCATAGAATTGGGGGGGGGGACATTAATGGTCACCTAGTATAACCTCTCATGCCCTTCTTCCACATTCCTAACAGAAATAGTCTCGACTTTCCTTGAATATTTTCAGTGACAAGATCTATACTTTACAAAACAGCTCATTTTATTCTTAGAAAGTTCTAGTTTATGTCCATACCCCTTGATATAGCAACAACACTACTAGGTCTGCATCCCAAAGAGGTTAAAAAAGGGAGGAAAGGACCTACTTGTACAAAAATATTTAAAGCAGCTCTTTTTGTGGTGGCAAAGAATTGGACATTGAGGGGATGCCCATTAATTGGAGAATGGCTGAACAAATCATGGTATATGCATATAATGGAATACTATTGTGCTACAAGAAATGATGAGCAGGATGATTTCAGAAAAACTTGGAAAGATTTACATGAATTGATGCAAAGTGAAATGAGCAGAACAGGAGAACATTGTACATAGTAACTGCAACATTGCACAATGATCAACTATGAATGACTTGGCTCTTCTCAGCAATACAGTGATCCAAGACAATTCCAAAGGACTCATGATGAAAAATGCTATCCATACCGAGGGTAAAAAAAACCCTGAGGGATTCTGAATGCAGATCAAAGCATACTATTTTCACTTTAATTATTTTTTTTTCTTTTGGTCTGTTTCTTCTTTCACAATACAACTAATATGGAAATGTGTTTTCGATGACTACACATATATAGCCTATATAAAATTGCTTACTGTCTTAGGTGAAGGAAGGAGGGAAAAATTTGAAATTAAAATTTTTTTAATTAATGTTAAAATTGTCTTTATACGTAATTGGAAAAGATAAAATACTAACATAAAAAGAAAGTTCTAGCTTATATTTTGTTAAAATCTGCCTGTTGTAACTTCCAATAATTGATCCTAGTTCTCTCCTCAGAAGATCAATTATGTTCTCTCTTTGACATGACAACAATCCTTCAGATATTTAAAAGCAGCTCTTATGCTTCCCTTAGTGTTTTTTTTAAAATTTTCTAGACCAGTACATCTCAAAGTGTGTTCCAGGGATCTCTGGGGGACCCCTTTCAGGGGTCTATGAAGATGAAACTATTTTCATAATAAAACTATGATATTTTAATTTCCAATATGGCAAATATCAATAGCTATAGCCGATATAAGCCTTTCTGAGCCTCAGTTTCCTTATCGGTAAAATAGGGTTATATAGGGTTATCACTTCTTTCACTACTTGTCTTATATTAGGGTTGTAAGGCTCAATTGAAGTAAAAACTTTATAACAATAAAGGACTATATCAATATGAGTTATTACTGGTAATAAATTCAAGCAAATGACATATAATATACATTTCAAAAGATGTCTTTTAAAATGCCATTAATTCTCAATTAGCTATATTAATAGAGGTAATCAGGTGTGTAGGTAATTTCAAAAACATTTGTATTTGACTTTGAGATACATTTTATGAGTTTTCCTCTTTTCTGCTTAGGCTAATAAAATTATCTTGTAGTTACAGAACACACACTCAGTAACAGAGGAGGAAGCCATGAAGTAGCTTGGATTATAAAGAATTTTATAATGTTAGAGATGATCCACAAGGTGGAAAATCCACACAAGGTTCAATAAGGGTTACTGCAGGTAAGAGCTACCGTGCTATGTTTCATCTGAAGTCTTGAATATATATATGTACAAGGCTGAGTTCAAGGGGTAGAGGAATAGGAGTGTGGGGGAAGGGGTATGGATGGAGAGTTAAAAAACCAGGTTGATTGGTTCCCCTGAAGGCTGGAGAGACAAAGGCAAAAGCAGGATTAGAACCCTGGTTTCCTAATCAGCTCTTCATTAGTAGTCATTGCAGTGTAATATAGTCCCTCCATTTCCCCAATTCTTTTCCTTATTAACAGTAGTAATAACTAGCAATTACATCACAGCTTAGGGTTTGAATAAATGTCTATATGTGTAATTCACTGGTGAAGAGTAATAATAACGGGGCAGCTAGATGGCACAGTGGTTAAAGCACCGGCCCTGGATTCAGGAGTACCTGAGTTCAAATCCAGCCTCAGACATTTGACACTTACTAGCTGTGTGACCCTGGGCAAGTCACTTAACCCCCATTGCCTGCAAAAACAAAAAAACCAAACAAAGGAAAAAAAATAAGAGTAATAATAACAGTGAAAAAGCAGAACCAAGAGAACATTGTATATAGTAATAGCAATATTGCTGGAAGAGTATTGTGAATGACTAAATTATTCTGGGTAATATTAATATTCAAATCAACTACTCTCTTGTTAATCAACTTTGCTTATCCCTGCCTCTACTCATAAAGATCCCTTGTTCTCCAACAACCTTGTATCCCTTCTCTCCTTTAAAATCTAACTCAGAATTGCCTTCCTTCCTAAAAACTTCAATTATTCATCCACACTCAGCTTGAGTTATTCTTCACTACCTCAAAATTTGCGCTCTTATTAGTTTGCATTTTATGAATATAGGGGGAAAATGAGAGGATTAATTGTTTTGCCCCAGGTGGCACAGTTTAATGTATCCTTTCTGGGGGTTCAAAGTCTGGTAATTGCATTACCTTGATGGAAATCCAAGGATAATCAAGTGTTGGGAGAGCTGGCTTGTGCTACCTAAAGATGAACGAGAACTGAAAAGATAGGCAATCTATAGAATTCACATGTGTGCATATACAGGTTGTTGTAAAAGTCTTAGTGCAGTTTTAATAGCTTTAAACTGCACTAAGACTTTTGGGACACGGACAATATAACTATCTATCTAATCATCTATCTTTCTAGTATAGACACTGTAAATGGACAATGAGTTGGGTCCAGAAGCAAACGGAGGAAGAGGGTGGTCTGAATTGCCTTTGGAAAATTGCAAAGCTCTTTAAAAGCAATCCAAGTTTCTCTTTGAAGCAAAAAGCTATCTTCAAAAAAAAAAAAAAAAAAACTGGGGCAGCTAGGTGGCGCAGTGGATAAAGCACCGGCCCTGGAGGCAGGAGTACCTGAGTTCAAATCCGGCCTCAGACACTTAACACTAGCTGTGTGACCCTGGGCAAGTCACTTAACCCCAATTGCCTCACTAAAAAAAAAAAAAAAAGTCTAAAAAAAACCCAACCCACAACCCAACACAATTTTAACCTCACTTCCATTTCTCATTGTATCCCCCCAGAATCATCCCTATAACAAAGAATACAAAAAAATCATTTAGCAAAACTAATTAGCTCACCAACCAAGTCTTATATTATCTGTAGCCTTCTACCACCATAGTCCCATGCATCAGTAAAAAGAAGGTATATTCTCATATCTCTTCTTGAGGGTCACACTTGGTCATTAGAACTTTTTGCTCTCTTTATTTCCATTGTTAAAGTCAGTTAATAATATGTATTAAGTGCCTACTATGTGCCAGGCACTGTGCTTAAGTGCTAGGAATCAAAAACAAAAGGAAAGAAAGAAGAGAGAAAGGAGGGAAGGAAGAAGAAAGAGAGATAGAAGGAAGGAAGAAGGAAAGAAGAGAAGAAGAAAGAAAGGATGAAAGAAGGAAGGAAGGAAAAATGAATGGAATAAAAGATAGAAGGAAGCAAGGGGAAAGAGGAAGAAGGAAGGAAGGGAGGAAGGAAAGAAGAAGAAGGAAGGGAAGAAGAAAAAAGAAAGGAAGAGAGGAAGAAATAGGGTGAAAGAAGGAAAGAAAGAAAGAATGAAAGAATGAATGGAAGATTGGAAGAAAGGGAGAAAGAGGAAGGAAGTAAGGAAAGAAGGAAGGGAGGGAGGAAGGAAGAATCACTGTCTTGACTGAAAAGGGTTGAGAGGAAAGATGCCTGAGGTAGGGGCATGCTGGAGAAGTCTAGCTGAGTACAGCTGCGTGGGAAATTAGAGATGGTTGGCCTGGGTGCTTTTCTTAAATGGAGGTTCTCAGAAGGAGCTCTCCATCTCTATTCTCTTCATTCAGAGGGAGGTGCTTCAGAAGCAGAGTTTTACCAGGTGCATATTTTTTTCTTGGTCCTGCTTACTTCATTTTACATCAGTTCATATAGATCTTCCCATGTTTTTTTTTTCCTGTATTCAGCATTCATTGTTTCATACAGCAGAGTAATATTCCAGTGCATTCAGGTACCACTAGCCTGTTAGTCCTTCCCTAATGGGTAGCAATAGTGTCTTATGGTAGGAAAGTGAAATGGTTCTTCTGTAGAGTCATAAGACCTGAATTCAAATTCCACCTCTGATATTACTTATGAGTTTTGAACTAATGACTTCCCCTTCTTGGGCCATGGTTTCCTCATGTGTAAAAGGAGAGGGCTGGGGGCAGCTAGATGGCACAGTGGATAAAGCACCGGCCCTGGATTCAGGAGGACCTGAGTTCAAATCTGGCCTCAGACACTTAACACTTACTAGCTGTGTGACCCTGGGCAAGTCGCTTAACCCCCATTGCCTCACAAAAAAAAAAAAAAGGAGAGGGCTGGACCAGATGGTCTCTGAGGGCCCTTCTGGATGTATAATCTATCCTATTAAGGTGGATATTCTTCCATTGTTGTCACAGAAGTCTCAGGTCTCTGAAGACCTAATAGCAAGAATCACCCAAAGGGTAATAGGGAGTCACAGGATAGGTAGGAAGAACCAGTCACATATAAACAAGGAATTATGCAGGAGGCACAGAGTAAAGGACATGATCAAAGAAAAAAGGTGAGCTAGTCATTTGGTGAGAGTGAGGGATGATTAACAAACAGCCTGTATGCTCCACCGGTGTCCTAAAGAGAGCAATTTGGTAAATCCCATGGGGTGACTTATAGAAGGATGAAGACACGAGGTGCTCATGATGAGCAGATATATTGGGAGGGGTGCAGCCTTCATCACTGGTGGGAATATATCTCTCTGAGTTCACAGATGCATGGGAGTATCTGGATGTCATAAGACATAACTCTCAAGTAGAGGAAATATTCATGTAGGCATGTTATTCTCTTCTTCTTCTCCAGAAGGAGAGTTTGTGGACCCAATGAACCACATAAAGTAAACATGCAGCAACAGCAAAGAAGAGGGGAAAGGAAGGAACTCCTCACAGGGAAGACTTACAGGACAACTAACAGTTTGAATAAAGGAACAGGCAAAACCCAAAACCCAAATGCAGTGAATAAATGCTACAGGGTAGAAGAGAAGACTGATCCACTTTAATTTAATTTTTGTAGTTGGAGGTTTTGTTTAATACAAAAATATGCAATGCAGTTTACTGATTTTCTTTGCTCAGTCTCTAGCATTTGGATTTGTGATCCTGACAGTTATGCTGTTCTTTCCCCAGCGACATTACAATTCTTAGAGGAGACGCTGTGAGCCATCTCTGTGCAGTAAGATTTTTTGCATATCTGGAGTACTTCTGACTCTTTGATGCAGTGTACCCCAAACTCCCAGAATCCACTAGGGTAATGCATGTTTTGTCCTCTTATTATTTCCATAACCAATACTGATCCATAATCAGGCCTAGTTCTCAAGTCATCTTCACACATTGTCCTCAGTGCCTCTTGGTTTACCCCAATTTCACTTGATCTTGATCTATGAATCTGACTGGTGTAAGACGAACTTTTTAGTTCACTTCTTGAATGTTGTAGGTTTCCCTGGAGCACTGGAGCAGGCACTCATTTCTGGCTAATAGGTACCTTTTCATTTTAAAGATAAAATGGAGGATTATAAAGTAAAATAGCAAAAGCAATTAAAAAAAACCAGAGCACTTTCAAAATTCTTCTCCCCTTTCTGTATCTTCCTCCCATCTTTTTAGCACCCCTAAGCTGCAATACCCTCTTGTTCCTTTTCAGAGTTTAATAAAGCCAATCATGCAAAGGTTGGGGGGAATTTTATATGTTGTCTCTTCTTGGGGTATTTGTGTTTGGAAAAGAGGGCCCCAAGAAAAGGAAAAGACAAACAAAAGAATGAATTTATAATAGTGAACTATCACTATATCAATGGAGGAACAACAAATCACTCTGCCTTCTCTTTTTTCTTTTTTAATCATAAAAGTATTTTATTATATTCTAGTTACATGTAGAGATAGTTTCAACATTTGTTTTTATAAGATTTCTAGTTCCAATTTTTTCTCCCTCCCTCTCCTCCTTTCCCCTCCCCAAGAAAGCAAGCAATCTGATATCACTTATATATGTACAATCACATTAAACATATTTCTACATTAGTCATACTGTGAAAGAAGAATCAGAACAAAAGAGAAAAACCTCAAAAAAGAAAAACAAAAAAAATTAGAAATAGTATGGTTCAATCTGCATCTAGATTCCACAATCCTTTTTTCTGGATTTGGAGAGTATTTTCCATCATGTATCCTTTGGAATTATCTTGGACCATTGTAATTGCTGAGAAGAGTCAAGTCTATCAGAGTTGATCAACACACAATGTTGTTGATACTGTATACAATGTCCTCCTGGTTCTGCTCATCTCACTCAGCAACAGTTCATGTAAGTCCTTCCAGGTTTCTCTGAAATCTGCCTGCTCATTGTTTCTTACAGCACAATAGTGCTTACATTCATATACCACAATTTGTTCAGCCATTCCCCAATTGTTGGGCATCCCCTCAATTTCCACTTCCTTGCCACCAAAAAAGAGCAACTATAAATATTTTTGTACATGTGGGTCCTTTTCCCTTTTTTATAATCTCTTTGGGGAAAAGACCGAATAGAGGTATTGCTGGGTCAAAGGGTATGCACAGTTTTATAGCCCTTTGGGCATAGTTCCAAACTTCTGCATTCTCTTTTTTTTTTTGTTGTCGTTGTTTTTGGTTTTTTTAGGCAATGGGGGTTAAGTGACTTGCCCAGGGTCACACAGCTAGTAAGTGTCAAGTGTCTGAGGCCGGGTTTGAACTCAGGAACTCCTGAATCCAGGGCCAGTGCTTAAACCACTGCGCCATCTAGCTGCCCCCCCTGCATTCTCTTAATGGGTTGTAAAGGCCTCAATTAAGATGGTACTTAAGAGCATAGAAAAAAGAATTAGTACAAGACAGATCATTATGAAAAAAGGTTGAACAAACCTTGATGATCAACTGGATGTGGGAGAAGAGAAAGAAAAGTAAATGATGGTTTCAGTGATTCAAGTCTGGGTAAGTAGGGGAAGAGTGGTGTAGAAGAAAGAAATAGGGAAGTCCAAAGTCAGGGTCAGAAGAGACTTGATTTATGGGGAAAGATGGCTAGAGGAGAGGGAGTAGACCTGTGATTTCATTGATACAGAGAACTCCCAAAGGGAAGAAATTCCCTCCATCAGTGCAGGTTGGTACATTCTCTGCAACTTACATTCTTAGGAAGTTCCTCAGAGAATTGAGAAATAAAATGATGTGCTTAGGGTCTCACAGGCATTACATTTCAGAAGTAGGAATTGAACCCTTGTTTTCAACTCTACTACATTACACAACCTCTGATGAATCTGATTTTAGCCATGTTGATTTGGAAGTGTTATCTGGATATCCATGTGAGTGGTCATTGGAATTATGAGATTGGCCCTTTGGAGAGAGGTCAGAGCTTGTGCTATACACCTGAGAGACACCTCCAGCATGTAATAGCTAGAGCTTTGGTCTTAGATGAGCTTGAGGAGGGAAAAAACATAGGAAGAGAAGGACAATGAGCTTCGTGGTAAAGCTATGTTTAGGAGCTGGAAAGAGGAAGTAGAGTTAGCAAAGGAGACAGATAAAGAATCGTCAAGAAAGTAAGGAGCAAACCAGGGTGGTACAGTAACTCAAAATCCAGTGAAGAAAAAAAAAAGAGTTTCAATGAGAAGGAGGTGAGAAATTAGCAGTGCCAGATGCTACAGAAAGCTCAAGCAACGTCAGAACCAGACAAAAAGAAAAGAAAAGAAAAAAGAAAAACCATTGGATTTAGAGATGAGGGGGTCATTGGTGACCTTGGAAAGAGCTGTTAAAATCTAGTAATTAAAGTGGAATCCACATTTCTAATTCAGCTCATGCTAAAACAAATAAACACAAAACACCACTATCTTAGAGTTCTTATAGGCACACTGAGCCCACACATCCCTCCACTATCATCAAAGTGAATCTGTCTGGACTGTTCTTGTTGTTCAATCATTGTGTTTGACTCTTCATGACTCTATTTGTTTGTGGGGTTTTTTGTTTTTGTTTTTTGGCAAAGATACTGGAGTGGTTTGCCATTTCATTCTCCAGCTCATTTTACAGGTGAAGAAACAGAGGGAGACAGGGTTAAGTGACACAGCTAGTAAATATCTAAGGCTGGATTTGAACTCAGTTCTTCCAGAGTTCTTCCTGATGTTAGGTCAGGTGCCTTCCAGGCCCTGGACTCTTCTACCTTCTTTTCAATTCGGTTTGCATGTTGCCATTTTGTGACTTCTCTTTTCTCTTCTAGATTGCTTTGATATTAGTTCAAATCAGAGTTTACCTGGATAAAAATGGTGGGTACTAGTTAGAAATAAGAGACAGATCTTAAGAAAAAAGGAGAAGAGGAAATCATAATCAAATAATGTGATTTATAGCCCTTCAGAATGGCCCTGTTCTTATACTGCTCCTGAGTAATAATGGTTTGATGTGTTGCCCTCCCAGATATTCAGTTTTAGCAGGAACTTTTCATGTCTTAACCCAAAGGAATAAGTGTGGAAAATTCAGGAGCAGTGTTAGGGTTAATAGGGGAGATTTTTTTTGGATTGGATGACTCCTCAAATCCTCCTACTTAAGACTCATCTATCCTTCTTCCTTTCTACTCAAGCTACTTGAAAAGAGACAAAATTTCTACCAAATCCACTTTTTCCTTATGTAAGTAGCTAGTCAAAACATCTTACTCAAGCTAGAGCTTCTTTTATTGTTGTTGTTTTCTGTCAGATAAACATAACAAAGGCAGGAAAGTAGAACACAAGGGTGTAGGGCTCTTCACTCAGCTTTTGTTCTTTCTCAATTTCACGTGTATGCCAGCCAACCAGGGAGGATCTTGGGCAGAGCTAGGTTTAGCTGACCCAGCCTCTACACTGTTCTAATTACTTTATTTGTTGTTTTTTTTTTTTATTTTTTGGCAGGGCAATGAGGGTTAAGTGACTTGCCCAGGATCACACAGCTAGTAAGTGTCAAGTGTCTGAGGCCGGATTTGAACTCGGGTCCTTCTGAATCCAGGGCTTATGCTTTATCCACTGTGCCACCTAGCTGCCCCCTAATTACTTTATAACAATTAAATCTTTTGTTTTTAACTAAGGTTTCCTCTGGCTAGCTGGTGAAAATAAAATCATTGGTGGGGGCTTCTGAAGGATGTTTTAAAATTGGTCCTGACCCATAGAATGCTTCTGTTTTAGGCCAAGCTTTTTTTTTTTTCCTTCCAGGTGGAACAAAATGAGACGTTCTTAGGCAATATACAAGCAAGAAAAGGAGTTTACTTAATGATACCATGGAAAGGATGATATTCAACAAGAATACAGGATTTGTTCAGGTGGATGCAGTTGCCCTTGGGGAGATAGGCCCAGTACTCAAACAGTACCATCAAAACTGAGGAGTCCTAATTTCTGGTGGTCTTTTACACTTAACAACCTGGAAACTATCAGCAGTTCTAGCCATAGTCTCCTGGTCCAATTAAGTCTCAAGGATGGTTTCATTGTCTTTTTAGAGGGAAACTAACCTAATTTACATGGAGGAGTTGTTGTTCCTACTATATCCTTGAACCTGGGGTAGCTTTTCTGATAGTCCACATATAGTAGACTTACATGTAAATACCCCCTCCCCTCAAATTATAATCTGTTTACTATGTCCGCCAAAGGAAACTCCCTATTTCTTTTTTTTTTTTTTTTGAGATATTTTATTTTTTCCGTTACATGTAAAGATAGTTCTCAACTTTTGTTTATACATGCTTTACAATTTCAGATTTTTCTCCCTCCCTCCCTCCCTCCCCTCCCTCCCCCCTCCCCTAGACAGCAGGTAATCTGATATAGGTTATATCTATATATATCTATACATATACATATAGATATATATATACACACACATATATATACACATAATAACATTAATCCTATTTCTGCATTAATCCTGTTACAAGAGAAAGAATCAGAGCAGTGATGCAAAACCTCAAAATAGAAAAAAAAAACAACAGCACCCAAAACAAAAGAAATAATATGGTTCAATCAGCATCTATACTCCACAGTTCTTTCTTTCTTTTTTTTTCTTGGATTTGGAGATCCTCTTCTATCATGAGTTCCCTGGAACTCTTCTGTACCATTGCATTGGTGAGAAGAATATAGTCCATCACAGTAGGTCAACACTCAATGTTGATGATACTGTGTACAATGTTCTTCTGGTTCTGCTCATCTCACTCATCATCAGCTCACGTAAGACCCTCCAGGTTTCTCTGAACTCTTCCTGCTCATCATTTCTTACAGCACAATAGTATTCCATTGTATTCATATACCACAACTTGTCCAGCCATTCCCCAATTGATGGGCACCCCCTCAACTTCCAATTCCTTGCTACCACGTAAAGAGCAGCTATTAATATTTTTGTACATGTGGGTCCCTTTCCCCCTTCCATGATTTCTTTGGGCAAAAGACCTAAAAGTGGGATTGCTGGGTCAAAGGGTATGCACAGCTTTATCGCCCTTTGGGCATAATTCCAAATTGCTCTCCAGAATGGTTGGATCAGCTCACAGCTCCACCAACAATGCATTAGTGTTCCAATTTTCCCACAGCCTCTCCAACATTTATTATCTTCCTTTTTTGTCATTTTAGCCAATCTGATAGGTGTCAGGTGGTACCTCAGAGTTGTTTTAATTTGCATCTCTCTAATCATTAGAGATTTAGAGCATTTTTTCATATGGGAATAGATAGCTTTGGTTTCTTCATCAGAAAACTGCCTGTTCATATCCTTTGACCATTTCTCAATTGGGGAATGACTTGGATTCTTATAAATTTGATTTAATTCCCTATATATTTTAGAGATGAGGCCTTTATCAGAAGCACTGGCCTCAAAAATTGTTTCCCAGCTTTCTGCCTCCCTTCTAATTTTGGATGCATTGCTTCTGTTTGTACAAAAATTTTTTAATTTAATATAATCAAAATCATCCACTTTGCATTTTATAATATACTCTATCTCATGTTTGGTCAAAAACTGTTCTCCTTTCCAAAGATCTGATAGGTACACTATTCCTTTCTCTCCTAATTTACCTATGGTATCACCTCTTATGTCTAAATCATGTATCCATTTTGACCTTATTTTAGTATAAGGTGTAAGATGTTGGTCTATGCCTAATTTCTGCCATACTATCTTCCAGTTTTCCCAGCAGTTTTTGTCAAATACTGAGTTCCTATCCCAGAAGCTGGAGTCTTTGGGTTTATCAAACACTACATTACTAGTGTCATTTACTACTGCATTTCCTGAGCCTAGCCTATTCCATTGATCTACCACTCTATTTTTTAGCCAGTACCAGATAGTTTTGATGACTGCCGCTTTATAATAAAGCTCCAGGTTTGGTACCGCTAACCCACCTTCCTGTGAATTTTTTTTCATTATTTCCCTGGATATTCTTGATTTTTTGTTTTTCCAGATGAATTTTGTTATTATTTTTTCTAGCTGTATAAAATAATTTTTAGGTAGCCTGATTGGTATGGCACTGAATAAGTAAATTAATTTAGGCAGTATTGTCATTTTTACTATATTAGCTCTGCCTATCCATGAGCAATTGATATCTTTCCAATTATTTAGATCTGATTTGATTTGTGTGAAGAGTGTTTGGTAGTTGTGTTCATAGAGTTCCTGGGTTTGTCTTGGCAAGTAGACTCCCAAGTATTTTATATTACCTACCGTTACTTTAAATGGAATTTCTCTTTCTATCTCTTGCTGCTGGACTTTGTTGGTCATGTATAGAAATGCTGATGATTTATGTGGATTTATTTTATATCCTGCTACTTTGCTAAAGTTGTTAATTGGGAAACTCCCTATTTCAAGATCTACAATACCTTCCAGTCCATGGGTCCGTGTACACTAAGCCAAGAGATGCCAAACCTTGTCTTTGTGATGCCCTTGTGATGACCTCTCTACAACATTCCATGGGCAATCAGAAAAAATTGCTTACTGTGGAGCCTTGCCACTTCCAGGGAATTAAGAATTAGTCAGCAGTCTGGGACTGGTGTGTGTGTGTGTGTGTGTGTGTGTGTGTGTGTGACCCTGACCACTTCTGGATTTTTCTCCCTTCTTGTCCTTCCCTTCTCCCCACCCTCCTTCCCCTTCTGGTGTTGGACTGGTCTTGGGCAGCCATTGAAAGGGTGACAGCAAGGTGTGATGGATGGATGGAGGAGCTGCAGGAGTGGCAGAGCCGTTGGTCAGTAACCTAGGGCTGTGTTTATAAGAAGGAAGAGGCTGTTTCCTGGAACGAACATAATGCAGCTCTAAAAAAGGCAGGGGAAATACATCATGTATAGAGAGCACAGCCCTGGGCGGGTCACTGGGGATCTGAGTACCAGAGAAAACCCTCCAGGTCAAGGTGCCTTTGACAGAAGCTTTTTTATAGGCCATTTGCGTGAGGGTTTGCTGCTGTTTCTCTCTTGGGCTGACAGCAACTCAAGGTCCCATCAGGCAGGGATCTGGGGGAATCTAATCTTAGCTGTGCTTTCCAGCTCTTCTCCCCCATTCCTGCTTTTTTAGAAAAGAAGTAACAAACATGAGCTATTGTCTAAAAGCTGCAAAAATGTCAATTTCTCTCGTTGACTCCAGCTCTGCTGAAAACAGATTCGGGGCGGGGGTGTCATCTGCTGCTTCCCCACTCTCATCTCAGCCCTCCATGGCCAGGACAAAAGGAAGTTTAAGTGGGTCTCTCAACAGCTGTCCTAGGAGCAAGGTTCATTGAGAAGAATGTTGTCGTTCATTCTTGACAATTCTTCATGACCCCATTTAGGGTTTTCTTGGCAGAGATGCTGGAGTGGTTTGACATTTCCTTTTCCAGCTCATTTTACAGATGTGGAAACTGAGGCAAACAAGGTTAAGTGACTTTCCCAGGGTCACACAGCTGGTTAGTGTCTGAGGCTGGATTCAGACACAGGAAGATGAGTCTTCTTGACTTCAGGCCTAGCACACTATCTACTGTACTGCCTAGCTGCTCTATTAAAAAGAATACTAAAAAAAAAAGAATACTGATTTTGTAATTAGGACTGTGATTTGAATCCTGGCTCTTTCACTTCCTATCTGGGTGGCTTTGGGAAAGGCACTTATGCTTACTGGGTCTTAGATTCCTCATTTGTAAAATGAAGATTTGGACTAGATGACTTCTAAGGTTTCTTTCAACTTCAATCCTATAATCCTAAAATGTTTCCCTCTGAGTATAGCAATTCCCCAGTTTATTTCTAGAGCTCCTTCCATGGCTAGTTTATTTTTTTTAATTCTTAAAAAAGTGTTCAATTAACAAAAATTATTCCTTCCCTCCTTGAAAAAAGATAAAGATGGCGCAGTGGATAAAGCACCGGCCCTGGATTCAGGAGTACCTGAGTTCAAAATCCGGCCTCAGACACTTGACCTCACCCAAAAATAAATAATTAATTAATTAAAAAAAAAAGATAAAGAAACATAATATCTAGTAAGCATTTAATGAATTCTTCTTCTTTTTTTTTTTTTGGTGAGGCAATTGGGGTTAAGTGACTTGTCCAGGGTCACACAGCTAGTAAGTGTCAAGGGTCTGAGGTCAGATTTGAACTCAGGTCCTCCTGACTCCAGGGCTGGTGCTCTATCCACTGCACCACCTAGCTTCCCCGTAATGAATTATTCTTGACCGATTGACTGTGAACCTGTGATGAAGAGTTTGATATAATTATGTGCTCTATTGTCATGTACAATATTGTAGGAGAGGAATGCCATGTGGCCCTTCCATGTATTTAGACTGTGATGCCAAGAAAGCAAACTTCACTGTGCTGGATCACGGGGTGGTTGGAGCTGAGCAATAGACACCCAAGAAATCTGTAGCTTAGAAATTCTTCAGGCTAAAGTCTCCACTTAGGCTCATTGGTATTTTGTAGATGGAAGGTAGACTTCCAGACAGGAATGCAAAGCCAACATGGCTTCCTCACAGCCAAGATGGTACAGAGTTAAGGCTCTGTTGGGTCCAAAAGAGGATAGACTTCAACAGTGAATTTTTATTTCATACTTCGTTAGCAATCCACTTATTAGTCTGTACTCCATGTGCTCAGCACAGCATCTGCATTGTGGTAAGTGCTTTAAAAATGCTTGATGACTTAATTCCTCTTGCCTACTCTCATCTTCCATTATGCCTATCCAGAATCCCCAAACGCTGGAATACTGCAACCTTGGAATGTCACATTTTCCAGGTGTATATAACATCAAAAGCATCCCCTCCAATGCTCTCTAATAATTGCCTGTTGTCTTTTTCCAGTGTTAGAACAAACACTTTTGAGCTGATTAGGGGTCTCATTTAAGAAATGTTCTGGGATGGGAAGAAATCAGTACAATCCTCAAAAAGGAACATTTGGAGGACCTTGGCACCTCTAAGGAATATTTCTTCTATTTGGACTCTATTCTAGACATTCTTTGTAGTAGTTTGAGGCAACTAGGTTGTGTGGGGGATAGAACTCTAAGTCTTGAATCAGGAAAACCTGAGTTAAAATCTGACCATATGTACTTGCTAGCTTTGTGACCCTGGGCAAGTAACTTAACCTCTACTGCCTCAGTTTACTCATTGGTAAAATAAGGATAATAAGAACACTTATCTCATAGGCTTGTTGTGAGGATCAAACAATACATTGTAAAGTGCTTAGCACAGTGCCTGAAACAGGGTATTTACTTAATAAATGCTTGTTTCCCTCTCTTCCCCTTTGACAAACATACCTCTCCATGTTTTTTGCCTTGCTTGATATTAATAGCCAGAGGGTTACCAAATGAAGTTATCTCCATTGTCATGTCTCTTGAGGAATCTCATATGGTTTGGGTTGGGTTTTTTTGTGTTTTGTTTTTTTTGTGAGGCAATTGGGGTTAAGTGACTTGCCCAGAGTCACACAGCTAGTAAGTGTTAAGTGTCTGAGGCCAGATTTGAACTCAGGTCCTCCTGGATCCAGGGCCGGTGCTCTATCCACAGTGCCACCTAGCTGCCCCCATCTCATATGGTTTTAACCTATATATGGAAGCCACCTTACTAGAAGAAAGCTTATAAGGTAGAATTTTGATCTGTTGAATTAAATGCATTTTATAGACAACAAAATAGTAAGTACAGTGGGATCTTATATTCTCTACACCTTTTAAGCAGTTGGGTGACTGTAAAGATGTGATTTGCTGAGGATTGTTTCTTGCAAAAGTCTTCTTATTCCTTTCCCACATCTTTACTATGGATGCCCTTGACTGACTGGTGTGTAAATTATTCTCAGAAAGATTTTATAGAAATGAGAAAATAGACATGTCAGTAGCTATGGATTGTCTCACAATCATCTCTTTTCTTTTTTTTTCTTTTTGGGGCAGTGGGGGTTAAGTGACTTGCCCAAGGTCACACAGCTAGTAAGTCTCAAGTATCTGAGGCCGGATTTGAACTCAGGAACTCCTGAATCCAGGGCCAGTGCTTTATCCACTGCGCCAACTAGCCACCCCCATCTCTTTTCAATAATAAGGAAGGGTGGCTGGCTGTATGGTGAAGTTTTTAAAGTTCTGGACCTGAAGTCAGGATGAACTGGGTCCAGATTCTGACTCAGACACTTAGCTGTGTGACCCTAAGCAAGGATTATGGATAGGGACTAGATCTATGATTTCATTGGTATGGGGAGTTCTTAGGTGAAGAAATTTCTTCTGCTAATGCAGATTAGCACCTTCTCTGCAACCTATAATCTTAGACAGTAGCTTGAGAACTAAGACATTAGGTACTGAGGGTCATACAACCAATTCATGTTTAGTCTGAACTTGAATTCCAGATCTTCCTGGCTTCAAGGCCATACTACCATACTACAGAAACTACTTAAATTTCCTGAGCATCAAACAACTTTAATACTTCTCTACCAAACTATGGACTGTAATATGCCTCATGGAAGGTATTCCCATTGATGAAATCACAGATCCTCAAAACATCAACATAGTACAAGCCCATGATTCTTTCCAGAAATTTGATAACCTTAACTCTTTTTTTTTGGAGGGAATCAGGGTTAAGTGACCAGGTTCACACAGCTACTAAGTGTATGAGGCCAAATTTGAACTCAGGTCTTCCTGATGCCAGGTCTTGTGCTCTATCCACAGAGTCACCTTGCTTCCCCAGACTTTTGTCTTTGAGACAATTAATCTCCTAATATCCTCAGAGTCTCTGTGAGATTTTACAATACTCTCTGCAGCATAGACTTCCTCTGTGTATTCTTGGTCTAGATCAGTTACACTTCTTTCTTTGTTTTCTTTTGTGCCATTTCTATTTCTTCATAGAGCATACAGGGGTAATGTAATGTAATGTAAGAGTCCAATTATGGTATTCTCACTGTCATGTCACTAATAGAGAAATATTTCTTTAAATGGAAATCTTGACAGACCCTCTCTATTTTTTCATCTGTTTGTTGTTCTTCCAGCTTCATCCTCAATGCTTCTGGGAGAGATCTGACTTGATTGGTTGGGTCTCTTCCCAAGTTTTCTGCAAACTTCTTTCCCCTCCTCAACTGCTTTTTCACAATTTGTTTGTGTGTGTGTGTGTGGGGGGGGTTAATATTACAAATAATCTTCCACTATTTTCTTTTGTGATATTTTACAGTTGGGTTTCTATTCTAAACCAAACTTTGCCTGCCATGTCTTTCCCAAGGAAATCAAGTGTTTGTTGACTGAAGCAGTTTGAAACTGCCTCTTTCGGTCTTCTTGTGATTTGATTTGTATAAATTAAACTTCCTCAGAAAAATGGTAATACTCTGTGCTGATGTTTGTTCTTTTATCCACTTCCCACTTTTTCAGTAGCAATAGCTTGTTTAAATAGGCCAGTTAGTAGTTACCTCAATTGTATACCACAACTTCTCATTTTTATCCTTTCTCCTCATTTTAATTTTTTTCCCCAGGAGGTCAGTAATTTGACTTTACACAGACTGATGATTTGGAAATTATTTCTACACCAGTAATCAGTCCCTTCTTTTCTGTTAAAATATAATCAACTTCATTTTCTGGGTTGTTATATTATGTCTACCATATTTAATACTTCCTGACTCTCCTCTTGAAAAAAAGTTTTCCTGATATAAAGGAGTGAGATTTCCTCACAGTCAAGTTGCCACTCTCATTTCCTGAACCATGTTTCAGACATATTTTTTGGCTGTCCATCTCTAAATATACTTCTTCATTGAAGTCACTTTAATATTTTAAAGTATAAGCTAATATGGATTGTCTTATTAAGTTTTTGTAGAATATCTCTACCTCTATAGACTGCAATTTTCTTTACACTGGTCTTTTTTGCAAATGGTTTCCATAGGCTCTGTCCTCTGAAATAATGTTTCTTGTTACCCTTGGATGTACAACACAATCAAATCAGTTAACACCTTTATTTGCTTCTTCAAGAACTTTTAAGCAACTTTCCATTTATATGAGACTTTTTTTCCTCATTTAACTTACAGTGAAAATGTCACAATTGAGGTAATTTAGTTCCTCTAACAGGATTACCCTTCATCAGTCACTGGGCAAAGATAACACATTTAGAGTACCAGTAGCTAAGTTAATGTTTAGAAAATTAAGACAGCTCCGTCAAGGAGCTCTCATTTTAGTAGAGGAAGTCAAAGAGAGTTCAGCTGTAGGGAAGATGAAAAGATCTAGTGGTCCTTAGGGTACAGCAGCAATGTAGATGGTAAAGCATCATCTTTGGTGTCATTTCCATTGATAGAATCATATCCATTTATGATGTTGACTCATCTGATGGTGCCAAAGACTTTAGTGATGAGGACTTTCTTTTCTGGGTTTTCAATAGATGTGACCACAAAGGGGGAACTGTGGCACATGTGGAGGCAATTACCAGGTCAAGTCTTCACAAGTCCTCTGGGTAGAGGTGGCTGAGATGAACTGGAAGTAGAGCCAGTGGTCTCGATGAGCGGGGTGCTACTATTCTCAGGGCTCTGATCCTTAGTAGCAGTTGGTCAGCAGTTGGTATTGTTGGTGAAAGGTATGCTTTCCATCTCCATCCCAGCTATTCCCTTGTATGGTGACTACAGGGAAGTGAAGACCCTTCTTAGCTTTGGCTTCCTTTTAGAATCTCTGAGCTAGGTGGTGCAGTGGATAGAGCACTGGTCCTGGAGTCAGGAGGACCTGAGTTCAAATCCAGCCTCAGACACTTGACACTTACTAGCTGTGTGTGACCCTAGGCAAGTCACTTAACCCCAATTGTCTCACCAAAAAAAATAATCTCTGAGTTCCTACTCAGATTTTGAACTTGGTATAATCCAGGAACTCTTGATCCAAGAAGCCTCAAGAACTGCTGGTCTCTGTCATCATCATTCTACACTGACCCCAGCTTAGGATCTCCTTTATTTGCAAGTGGAGATAGTCCTTGTTTTTGTCCATTATTCTTCCAGAAGCTTTTCCCCTCTGTGCCTTCAACACAAAGAATTTTGGGAAATGTAGTTTTTGCTTTCCTCCAGCTAATGTGTATGTCCACACCTCTAGGGATGAGGGGAAAGGAGAGGCTTGTCCCACATGCTTGCTTTAATGGTTAATTTTTAAATGTCTTTATTTCTTTACCATATGGTGAGCTTAAGAAACCCAGTGAAATTAATTTTTAAAACATTCATTAAGTTCAAAATGAAACTGCTTTGTTAAGTTAACATTTTTCAACTCAAAAAAAGTATTGAAATTGATTTGATTATGGAAACTTCATCACCACATATTTTTATGGCATTTGATAACTTCCAAGACACTTTTTCCTACATGTTCCCATTCGATCTTCACAACAACTTTAAAATAGTCAGGGGGAAATTATTATCATCCAATTTTTCAGATACAGAAACAAAAATTCTGAGAAATGCACCAACACGCCTATGGTTACATAGCTTATATGTGGTTGAGGTGTGCATTGAAGCAGTCTCCCAATTCCAAAGGCAATACCCTTCCCACTACTTTTTGCAGCCTTAAGGCAAGCTGGTCTACCCACTTGCAAGCAAGCGGACCCACTTGCAAATTGACTAGTCTCTGCATACAGGCTGGAACATAAGAATTAAAGATGCTCACATGTCCTTGACCTGCCTTGCCTCTCCAACTGGATTTGAGCTCCTCCAAATTGCTTGAAGGCAGAGATTATGTTTGTTTTTACATTGGGCATGCAGCCTGTAGATATTTAATAAATATTTGCAGACTGATTGACTATAGTTCTCCAGCATCAAGTTATCAAGAGCTCATATACAACATCAATTTAATGCTTGACTCAACCCTACACATAAAGTGTCCATAGCAAAATTCTCTTGTAGAAATACCAAAGCTAGTTAGCAAGACCCAGAGAAAAAAAATCAGATTGTGCCCAGCAATGCCCTGTCTCTCCTTTGACCCACAGCAGTACAAACCATCTTTTCACATGATACACACACCAGCATTTTATGTTTTACAAAGGGCTTTTATCTCATTGTATGCTCACAACAACTCTCTGGGGTACACAGGACCCATATTATGATATCTATTTAATAGATTTAGAAAGTGAGCACCAGAGAAGATAAATAACCCCTTCAATGTCAAATAATTCAATCAGTAGGGTCCATGATTCTAAGTTAGGTCAGCTCAAAACATTATTACTTTGCAACATCAAATTGCAAAATGTATAGGGGAAAAAGGGATGCTAGCAAGAAGCGTGGGGTGGGTGGGAGGAGTAAGAGAAGTATAGTTAAGGCTGTTTAGCAGAAATGAGCATCAGGAACTCCACACATTCCTAGTTTAGAGAAATCAGCCAGTCTTTCATTGCTTCACATAGTGGTATATCTTGGTCAGACCAGCCAGTCTTTTATGAGAGATACAGTACAATATGTGAGGCGAGAGGAACTGACAAGAAGATGACTACCAATACCTGAAGCACCTTTGCTGTGTTAGTCTAGATGTTTTCCTTCTGTCTCCTCAGTGTTATTGCATATGGCCCTGGCTACTGCTATACTCCCAGAAAAAGGAATTATGGTAAATTTATGAGTCCTGAAGGTGTCTTGTTCAGCCCAAGGTTGGACCCTGTGCTGTACTGGAACCAGGATATAGAGTACCTTTAAGAGGGAATCTAAGTAGAGATGATATAGCTAACAAATTCAGCCTGAAAAACAAGCATCTTATCTTCTATGACAGCTCAGTCCACTGTTGCTGGGAAAGATTACTCATTGGTCATCATTCTTGTGACAAAGCATAAGAGTCAACAGATCTTTAGAAAATGATAAAGATCCAAGTACAACAAAGTCAGAATAAGTCTGAGTGCAAGAAGATAGAACATTTTAGTTATAATAAAAGAAATCCCCAGAAAACATGCAACTGTACTCTTTTAAATATAATGTCTAAAGTAGCTTTACTTCTATTTTTTTCATGTGGTTAGTGCAAATGGAGAAATTCTAGTAGCCATAGAACTCACGAATCAGTGGCTGGCAAAGCTTTGTACTCTTACAGAGTGGATCTTATCTACAAGGTTGATCTGCTCCTCCCCAAGGTAATATCTTTTTGTTACTATTGCCCCCCACCTAGAGTTTACTCTGGGAAACCTGTGGATATAGCTTGTGTCTAGGTTCCTACAAATATGAGTAACAGTATCCCTAGCTCCTATATAAGCACTCAAGTTAACAAATGAATATTGGATAGGGGACAATTTTTATTTTACCTCTCAGAAAATACAGACACAAAAGACTCACATGAGTCCATTGTAACGATTGGAATAACGCCACCTGCTGGATACTAACTGTAGAAGAGTTCTGCCCATGAAGCGAAGGTCTTTGAGGGCAAGACCAGGAGTCTTTGGTATCAGGAAGTGACGCGGACTAGTGGGAGGAGGAAGGAGGAGACGGAGGCGCTCTTCCTTTTGGACTCTGGCGGAGAGCAGGAGCTAGAAATGTGCTCTCCCTTTAATAGATAGGAATCTAGGCCTTTCTTTTTCTTTACCAAATTCTTATTCTCCTTAATAAATGCTTAAAAGCCTAACTCTTGCTAAAGCTTATAATTTATTGGCGACCACTCATTAAATAGTTTAGACAGTTTAGCTAGAATTTTAGCCCTTAACACCATGAAGAGATACTAAAAACACATACAAAATTCACAGTAATTCTAAAACATTTTATATTCTTGCACTCAAACTCATTTTAACTTTCTGTACTTGAATCTTTATCATTTTTCAAAGAATTCCATGCTTTGCCACAAGAATGATGATTTATGAGGAAACTTAAGCAAACAGAGGTTAAGTGATTTGTTGAGGGTCACTCAACTGGTATGAATATCTGAGGCTGATTTGAACTCAGGTTTTCCTGAGTGAAGAACCAGTGCTCTGTCTCCTGTGCCATTTAGCTGCCTCGTTTCTCATAAAATCCTTTTCCTCCACAGTGTCCTAAATACTATTCTCCTCTGCCTCCCACTTATAGTAGTTTGGATTCTATCCAGAAGGTGAATGTACTTTGTATTTGATGGACAGGAAATCCCCTTGCAGTAAGATTTAAAATAGTCTAAAATGTTGTCTGTAATAGTGGGTAACAAAGTGCAATTTTTCTGCTCTCCCATACCATGCCTTTAATCCCTTACTACTACTCCAAATGTGAGGCTACATAGATGATCTTTTTCTTTATCCATGAGACATGCTTCTCAGTAAATCTCCATGTTTGGATGATTTGTCAAATACCAATAGATAGGGGGCAGCTAGGTGGCGCAGAGGATAAAGCACTGGCCCTGGATTCAGGAGGACCTGAGTTCAAATCCAGCCTCAGACACTTGACACTTACTATCTGTGTGACCCTGGGCAAGTCACTTAACCCTCATTGTCCCAATACTCTTGAGGCAAATGCCAAGACTGTTGCTGCTTCCCCCAAAATATTATAGGATCAAAAGTATCCTAGATCTGGAGCTAGAAGAGACCATAGAAGCCATTTAGTCCAATACTCTCATTTTACAGATGAAGAAAATGAGGGTTTAAGAGGTTAAGTGATTTGCACAAGGTCACATGAGTAGTAAGATCGAAATGGGTTAAGAACACGAGTCATTTGACTATGGAGTCAATAAGTCTCCTGTGTCTGGCCAAATGGCTAAACTCTTGGAGCATGCTCCTAGTACCTCTTCTCTAATCCCATGTGATTCTGCAAGATACTCCATGACTGTCCTGGTTGCTGCCATTTCTTGAGCTGGGAAAAGCCAGTTTCAGTATCTGTTCTATTGAGCTATGTAGGCCTGCCAGATAGCTTTCATGTTCTTCTTCCCCTAGGATCCATTAATAGCTTCTGGTCAAGGAGACTGTATCTGCATAGTTTTCCAACTCCTCAGGACCCAGGTTAACTATTAGTTCTGCCTCTCTCGGGATCATGAAGACAAAAAGGCATCCCCAATATAGATGAACATGCCAGCACAATATATATGTATATATGTATATATGTATATATTTTTTTCATGACTACTGTAGTATACAGTGAATGCAACTGGGGAAGACTGCCCAGTGATCAACATGCTTGTGACAAAATAGAAGGTTCAACATGGTCTTCAAAATGAATGATAAAGATCCAAACATTAAAAAGTTAGAGTTTGAGTGCATGAATGCTAAGTATTTGTTAAATGATAACTGTTTCGGGCGGCTAGGTGGCGCAGTGGATAAAGCACCGGCCCTGGATCCAGGAGGACCTGAGTTCAAATCCGGCCTCAGACACTTGACACTTACTAGCTGTGTGACCCTGGGCAAGTCACTTAACCCCCATTGCCCTGCAAAAAAAAAAATGATACCTGTTTCTATTTTCTTTTGGTAGTTAATCTAGGAAATGAAGAGTCCACAATTCCCATAGAACAACGTTCACCTTTCTTAGAATTTTATTAATTTTTTTTTGCATTTCCTAATTATGTCAGACTCAATATGTCTTCTTTTGTGTCCTGTAGTTATTTTGAAAGCAACACACTGACTACACACAATAGCTTAGCAAGCATCCCATTTGGTGGGAAATTTTGGAAGATCTTTTTTTGAAAAAAAAAAAATACAACAAACTAGGAGGGACAACTGCTGTTGAGGATGTTGTAGTTCCTTTCCAACGGGTCCTTAGCAATGATGTAGATTTCTAAAGCCTCGCATTCCCCTTAGCATTCAGTCAGATGCTTGAGCTATTTCCTTTTTTAGAGGAGTAAGCTTGGGCTAAGTTTGAAAAGGGCCCCTCAAATTGGCTAGATGCCAAAGAAAGATCAGGAGCAACTGTGCCAGAAGAAAAATGTGGATCCTTCCATGCTGTTTATGACAAGTTCTTCCTTGGTTCACTGCTTCAATTCTCACCTCTCCTTCTAATTTTTAATCACCTCTCATGGCACTCTCAGCTCTATAGCACTGTCTGCTGGTCCTCCGGGTTTGCAGTATCTTCATCATCAATTAATATTTGTAGGGGGCAGCTAGGTGGCGCAGTGGATAAAGCACTGGTCCTGGAGTCAGGAGGACCTGAGTTCAAATCTGACCTCAGAAACTTGACACTTACTAGCTGTGTGACCTTGGGCAAGTCACTTAACCCTCATTGCCCCATTAAAAAAAAAGTACTGATCAATTAATATTTGTTGTATGACCACAGGCAATAAAAATAAAGGACTGGTATTATAGAGTTTGAGATATACAGAATCTAGGTGACTTTTCTTTTTAATATAGTGAGATTAGAATAGGAGTTGATAGGAGTGTGATTAGGGGAAGGGATGTTCCACCATCTAGAATTCTCTGGCTGCAGCCTTGTTCTTATGGAAGATAATTTAATCTTCCACATTTATGGAATTGAAAGAACATTCGTATAGAACTCTTCCTCCCACAAATTGCCATCCTGACTTTTGTCTTGCCACTGAATTTTAATGACTCTGAAAGAGTGTGCAGATCTGCCTCATTTAAATCCAATTCATATGCAAGTCAAGACCTCACCTTCATGATGTCATTGATCTTCTTTGAGAACAAAGGATGAACAACCATTTAACCCACTAGGATAATACTTTATTATATTGTAATAAGTGCTGGAATGTTTCTCTCCCCCTTTTCTTCCCTTTCCCTTTTCTTCCTATATGAGTAACTGGGGAAAATAATGTGTCTGCCCCCAAGTTATGCTTGGGAGAGACTGAACAAGAGGAAAAAAAAAAGAAGGGTAAGCATATGAGTAGTGGCAAGTAGAGAAGAAGAGAGTTCTGTACAATTTTGCCTTTATATTGTTTGAGGAAGAGGTCAAAGGGAAATAAGATTTATTCAATCAATCAATCATTAAATATTTATTAAGTACCTAATATGTGCCTGGCACTATGCTAAACACTGGAGACTTGTTCCCATGTAGGGACACACCAGAGAGTGAGATTTAAGGTAGTCAAAATATAGCACTAACAATGATGTTTGTTGCTGTCAAGTATGTACGATAATGACAAGAATGTGACATTGGTAGTATAGTTAGGTGGCTCAGGCTGTTTCAGTTTTTAAATTTAAAAATGTTTTTGTTGCCTTTAGCTTCATCTGTATGTCATTAAGAAAAACTCTTTGTACCTCAGCCTCTATACAGTTCTGGGCAAAATCACTGAAGTGGGGGGCAGTTAGGTGGCACAGTGGATAGAACTCAGGAGGACCTGAGTTCAAATCCAGCCTCAAACACTTAAGGCTAGCTGTGTGACCCTGGGCAAGTCACTTAACTCCAATTGCCTCACCAAAAAAAATCACTGAAGTGGGCTTTTATAATTAATTAAGAGGAATTTTCTAGTCCCAATTTAGATAGTTGTCTGAGGCCACTGGCACCAGGAGAAAGACTGGAAAAAAGAATAGATTTAATCTTAGCCTGAGTTCTTCTAGCTTTTATGGGTTGCCTAGGTGGATGTGGTAGCTCATGGCCCATATCTTGGCCAGGGAGAGGTTTTTCTGGCTCCCTGTATCCCAGTAGATGGTAGCAGAGAGCAGCAGATTATACTGTGGAGACAGGCTGGCTGACAACTAGTAGATGACTACAGAGAAAAACTTGATGACCACAAGATAAGAAGAGACAATCAACAAAGATGACACAGGGATCAGGTATCCCAATTCCAAAAGGAAGATGCAATGGTATCACCAGAAGATATTGGAAGCTTAGGAACCACAGTCACCTTGGTCACATATGTTTCTTCTTCTTTGTTTTTTGGTAGGGCAATGAGAGTTAAGTGACTTGCCCAGAGTCACACAGCAAGGAAGTGTCAAGTGTCTGAGGCTGAATTTGAACTCAGGTCCTCCTGACTCCAGGGCCAGCATTTTATCCACTGCACCACTGAGCTGCACCCCCACCCCCAATCACATATGTTTCTTACTGGTATCTTTGTGGTCACTCTGTTGCTAGTGCTGTCCTTGACAATTTCATTTATTCATTTTTCCTACATTTCTGTTGTTTGGGGTGTTCAAGAAGTGAATCATCTCTTCAGTTATGAATTTCTTTCAGAAATGTTTCAAATTCCTTTTATTATTGAACTTCTATCTTTTTTCCTGTATGGGTAAATTCAAATTTGAAGGGTAGGTCACCTTGGGCTGCATCCCGACCTCCATTTCTCTTTGGAACTCATTATTCCATTCCCTTCTATGTTTTCTATTGGCTGCAGAATAGTCTTTTATTATTCAAATATTCTTTTTTTTTTTTTTGCATTTTCACAAGTGTTCCTAAGTGTGTGTTTTCCATTCATATTCCCTGGACACATGGGTGCCTGGAATATGCCTCTTCACGCATGTTCCATGGTCACATATTTTCTCTACATGTTGTGTTGGTTGAATGTGGTCTCTACACGTATATTCTCCCCCACTGTTGGGGAAAGTATCTTTTCTTGTCAATTTATTTGCTTTGCTATTTGTTTAAATAAATAAGTAAATATTAACAACACAACAAAAATAAATGAGTAAATAAATGCAATTTGATTGAAAAAATCTTTTTGCTTTGAATTAATGTGTACTCTTGTTGATTTTTTAAAAAAAATTTTCTGGTTGATCAATAAAAGTAAACATATAAAAGTGGGGGCTCATCAGCTATCATTTTGATTGGCTGCTGACCCAAAAAGGGTCTTGAACTTATGGGAGCTTTTCTGGAAACCCACATGTGAAAAGGCCACTAAGTTCTACACTCACTCATCTGAGAAGGTGGTAAACTGACTATCTTTTAAACTTAAAGTGTCATAAGTAGAGAGAAAATTAATGTCCCCCCAATTTTTTCTTAATTGTCAGGGGATGATAGGTCAAGGCTAGCTTTATGGACAAAGGGGGCCTCTACAAGAGGAATCCCAATATACAAGGCTATAAATTACTCTAAGATTTTATGTACAACATTTGTATTCCGAACAATTTATTTAATATTTTATATATACTCAGATGCTAAAGCATATTCAGGTCTTTTCAATGGCTTCCCTATTACATTTCAGCCTTTTCCTCGAAACCAGTAGAACTAAATAAAGTATAAAGGCCATGAAGTAGCCCTACAACAATGAAGAAGCCATTTTTTTTTTTTTTTAGTTCCCCACATACACCAGAATAACTTCACTGTCAACTGGACCCACTGTCTGCCATTGTGCTTGCAAGAAGCCACAAACCAGGTTCAGCTACCAAAGATGCAGGAAATAATTGCTTTAATGAATAATTTAGGGCAAGCCTCTCAAACATCAAGGGAGCAGGGAAAAATGCAAAAACATGAAAACTGTCCTGGATGTCAAGGAGATTAGATTATGTTCCTTGGTATGTGCATCTATAAGGAAATACAAAGTGATCGGTAAAGGAAGGTTTTAACAGCTGAAAGGATAAGGGAAGGCTTCACAGAGGTGAAATTTGAGCTTAGTCTTGAAAGATAAGGATTCTAAGAGATAGAATTGAGGAGTGAGTGCATTCTAGGCTTGGGGGATGGTTTGTGTAAGTGCAAGGAAGTGAGAAATAAAGTGCTGAGTTTGAGAAAAAGCTAAGAATCCAGTTTTTCTGGAAGCTAGAACTCATGATGAGGAATAATGGATGTTAAGGATGGAAAGGCAGGTGGGAGTCAGATTATGGAAAACTTTAAACAACAGGCTGAGGAGTTTGTATTTTAATCTAGGATAGAGAGTCACTGAAGATTTTAGACTAAGGAAGTGACATGGTCAGCCTTGTGGAAAAGGAAAACTATTTCATCAGTTGTGTGGAGAATGCATTGAAGATGGGAGAGACTGGAAGCGGGGAAACCAAATAGTAAGCTATTTCAATAGTACAGAAGATGGGTGATGGGGACTTGAACTGGGGTGGTGGCCATCTGAGTAAAGAAGATGGGGTGAATACTAGTGATGTAGTGAAAGTAGAGCCAACAAGACTTGAAAACTAAACAGATGTCTTAGGATAAGGGAGAGGAAAGAGTCAAGGACATCTCTGAGCTAAGAAATTGGGTAACTAGGAAGATAGTAGGACCCCAAAGAACTAGGGAAGTTTGGAGAAAGGGCAGGTTCAGGGGGGAAGTGATCATTGGATATGTTAAGTTAATAATGCCAATGGAACAGTTGTTATCTAGCAAGCAGTTGATGAAATAGAACTGGAGCTCAATAGAGAAATTGTGTTTAGATATATAGATCTGGGAGTCATTTAATAATTGAATCTCATGATATAATGAAAGAAGACAATAGAAATGAGAAAAGAAATGAACCAGAGACACAGGCTCACGGAATATCCATGCTTAAAGTTCAGGTAATTGACAAGCAAAAGAGGTTGAAAAATAGTGGGCAGATAGATGGAAGGAGAAGCAGGAGAACAATATCATGAAAGCCCAAGCAAGGCAAGAGAGAACATCTAGAAGAGGGGGACAGTCATTTCAAACAATGCAAAGAGATGAAGGAGGATAAGGACTAAATAGAAGAAACAGCCATGGAGAAAGTAGTTTCCTTAGAGTAGTAAAGATGGGCATTTGATTGTAAAAGGTGGAGAGTTGAGTTCATTTAGAGGTGGAGAGAGATTGATAATAAACTTCTGCTAGGATATTGACAGTGAAAGGGAGGAGAGATATATGATGACAACTTGAGGGGATGGCAGGATCAAGGAAAGGTCATTTAATGATGCAGGAGACCTGGATATACATTTGGGCCACAGGAAAGGAGCCAGTAGAATGGGAGAGAAAAGGGAATGACAGCTAGGGCAAGCTCCTAGAAGAAACAGGAAAGGATGGGATTGAAGGAAAAGTAGAGGAATTGGCCTTGGCTAAGATAAGGGCCAATTCTTCTCTGAAGACTGGAGCAAAGGAGGAAAGGGCAGGCAAAGATGTTGAGAGTTTTTGAACAGTTGAACAGGAAAGATGAGAAAGCTCAGAGTGCACAGCTTTCACATCTTTAGTAAGTAGGAGACAAGACTATTGACTGAGTGAGAGGAGGAGGAAGGAGGTGCAAGCGGCTTGAGGAGAGAAGCAGAGACTTGTTTCTTTCCTTCCTCCATAATGACTTTGGACACCTGGGTCAAGAAAAAAACATAAATCTAGTGAAAAGTAGATTCCGCTGGCTCTAAATGGCAAATCTAAGCAGAGAAAGACTTGCACCAAATATGTTGAGAGGAAAATACTATCAATTCAAGCTGCTTACCTGGAGAACAAAAGCAGCGGTAAACCTTTGGAGCTGGTACTCAAAGATGTCTTTAGAGGAAAGTCAGAACAGTTTGTACAATATTCTATTAGGGACTGACCACTTTGTTTGATAGATACAAGCCTAGTCATCAGGGGAGACCTCCTGTTCAGGACAATAATTTATTTTTGTTACTGTTGTTGTGTCATTACAATCATGTCCTACTCTTTGTGGCCCCATTTGGGGTTTTCTTGTCAAAGATACTGGAGTGGCTTTCCATTTTTTTTCTCTAGCTCTTTTGACAGATGAGGAAACTGAGGCAAACAGGGTTAAGTGACTTGTCCAGAGTCACACAGCTAGTAAGTGTCTGAAGCCAGATTTGAACTCAAGAAGATGAATTTTCTTGACTCCAGGCCCAGGACTCTATCTACTGCACCATCTAACTTACCATAATAATTTATTAGAGATTTGTAAGTATTTATAACAATAAATATTCAGGTAGGATCCAAGAAGAATCCCTTCTTTCCCCCTCCCTGACCTGGAATGCCCTCCTTCTTCCCTTTAGCCTTTTCAAATCCTAACTATCTTTCAACCTTATCCAGTTTAACTTCCCACCTCTGCCATGAAGACTTCACTGACTATTCTAGTTCATACATCTGATCTTTTCCTCTTCTAAACTCCTAATGCACTTATAGTCAGTACTAATGTTTTTCTTATTTTTATTCATCTCTTTCATTTTTACATCTTCATTCCTGAATGTATCCCTCTCCTCTCCCTTGCCCAGTAAGCCATGCCTTTCCACAGAGATTAAAAAAGAAAGAAAAGGGGGCAGCTAGGTGGCGCAGTGGATAAAGCACTGGCACTGGATTCAGGAGTACCTGAGTTCAAATCCAGCTTCAGACACTTGATACTTACTAGCTGTGTGACCCTGGGCAAGTCACTTAACCTCCATTGCCCCACAAAAAAAAGAGAAAAAAGCAGCAAAACCCATATAATTTCATTAATATATTGTGCTTGATAATGTAGGCAATATTCCTCCCATAGTCCATTCCTCTATGAAGAAGGAAGGGGCTACCTTTACTAATTTTCCCCCCTAGATCCAAGCTTTGCTATTATAGTTACCCAGCTTTCAACTTTGTTTTTTTCTTCTTCCTACTTATATTTTTGTAATCATCAGTACCTTACAGCTTAGCACCTAATAGGTTCAGTTGTATTAAATCAAGCATTGTTGTTCGTCTCTCTTTCTTTTTTTTTGCAGGGCAATGGGGGTTAAGTGACTTGCCCGGCATCACACAGCTAGTAAGTGTCAAGTGTCCAAGGCCGGATTTGAACTCAGGTACTCCTGAATCCAGGGCCCATGCTTTATCCACTGCGCCACCTAGCTTCCCCCGGTTCAGTTGTATTAAATTAATTTTTTCAGCAAGAATAGGGATTCTTAACCTAGGGTCTAAAGATGCCCAAAGGGTCGGTGGTTAGACTTGGATGGGGGAAAATTATTTATTTAATTCACTGCAATTTCCCTTTTTAATACTATTTATTTTACTTTACACATTTAACAACACTATTCTGAGGAGGAGTCCATTGGTTTCACCAGAGCTCCAAAGGGGTCCATGATACAAGGTTAGAAAACCCCAGAATGTAAACTTCCTGAGGGCAGACACTTTAACTTTCATTTCTGTATACCCCAAGTATCTAGCTGCACCAGGCAAAGTGGAAATGCTTAGTACTTACTTGATTGATAAACTGTGTCCAATCTTTGCCTCCCACCTTCCTATCTCATACGGTGAATGTACAAACACACTTTTATACTAAGTGGCTTGGGAGCTATTCTCTAAAGCACAGGGGTTAGAGGATCTAGTTCTTTATGATATTTTTGCTGGTCGTGAAAGACAGTGTCTGTTTTCTAACAGAGCAACCTACCAGAAGCACTATTCCCCTGGAGGGCTGGAGAGAGGGGGTGTTTCTGAGAGATGTCAGAGTAAGGACATGATTCCACTTGTTTGCCATGGAGGGTTTTGAAGTTGGGGAAAGATGTTATTTTTTTTAAATTAAGTAGAGAAAATCTCTCTCCTTTGCCTGAGTGACATTTCATGCCTGTTCACATCTTTATGTCAATCTCTGGGGGGAAAAAACCCCAAAGAGATAAAGGAGCGTCTTTTCTCCATAGACAAAAGGCAAGAACTGGGTGTTTCCCAAGAGGGAGTCCACAGTGCTGAGTGAAGCATTGGGAATGAGACTGAGTCACATGCAAGTTGAGGATGGGTGGTCATAGTTCTCACCTGCACTCTCAAAGCCAGAGTGTGCTCTTCTCCCATCATTACACACACCTGTGTGTGGCAACCAGCACCCACATTCTCTGCAGCTGGGAGTGAGGCCTGGGACTACCTCCTGTTCCTTCTGATTCACTCATTTACAAAGAAAAAGGCTGATATGGAAACTCAGCTAGGCAGTACAGTGGATAGAGCACTGAGTCTGGAATCAGAAAGACCTGAGTTCAAATGCAGCCTCAGACACTTACTATGTGGCCCTGGGCAAGTCAGTTAGACTCTGTCTCTCTCAGTTTCCTCAACTGTAAATTGGGGATAATAACAACACCTACTTCAGAGTTGTTGATCAATGAGATATTTGTGAAGCATTTAGGACAGCACCTGGTACATATTAGGTGCTTAATAAGTGTTTATTCCCTCCCTCTCTCTACTGTTGCATATTAGCAGCTCATCTGTAACAAAGCATTATAGGTTTATATATTATTATTATTAGGTTATTATAGGGTTATAGATTTAGAAAGACTTCATAAGTCATCTAGTCCAACCTATGTGACCACATACACAGGATTATTTAACCTCCTTGAGTCTCTGTTTCCTCACCTGTAAAATGAGAAGATAGGACCAAGTGACCTCTGAGGACTCTTCCAACTCTAAATGGATCATCCTGTCACCTCACAGATGGGGAAACTGAGGCATAGAGAGGCTCCTTGACCTGTCCAAGGTTATGTAGGCTGCCTAAGGCAATGAGAAGTTAAATGACTTTCTCAGGATCAAACAGTCATTATATATCCAAGGTAGGACTTGATCAATGTCTTCTTGATCTTGTGGTTAGCCTTCTATCCATTTACTCCAAGGTGTTTCTCTGGAAACCCAGTGTTCTATTGGGAAAAAAGAGCCAGGCTTCCTTCTTAGGAGGGCTTTAATGGACTACTATGGTGGAAAAGACATTCCAGGATCATGGGGTCATAGATTTAGAGTTCAAAGTCACCTTTGAAGCCATCTGATCTATTTATTTTACAGTTGTAGAAACGGAGGCCCAGGGAAATTAAATGGTTTCTACCATATCCCACATGAACTAGCAGCAGAACCAGTATTTAAGCCCAAGTTTTCTCCAACTCCAGAGACAGCATTTTCCCCACCACACCATGCCATCTCATCATTTATTCTTTTTCTGTTGCTAAAAATGGTGCTCGTCCAGTTGGCATGGTAGTTGCCTTGTTACAAGAAATAAGGACAAGGTTAGGTGGAAATAACGTTACCAGAGCATCATTGTTATTATTCATAGCAATTGCAGAAAGGCAGTAATTTCTAAGGAGCTCAAAAATTGGTGGGAGAAAAGCTCTATTTCTCTATAATTCCTAAGTGAAAGGTGACACTTATTAATATAACAAGAAGTTTTCATTTCTTCTTGAGTTTCATGTAAGCAAGAGCTCAAAGTAGGAGGGAAAAGTGATACCTAGAGGCAGCTAGGTGGTTTAGCATCTAGAGCACAGAGCCTGGAGTCAGAAGACCTGAGTTCAAATTCAGTTATGGAATTGAAAATTGATACATTACTTTATTTTGTATTATTTATTAATTATAGTATTTAATCACTGGCAATACTTACAGATCAGACTTAGACTTGATTGTATAGGCCTCAGTGGTAGAGTCTGTAAGCATTTAACTTCCCTATTCCACAGGGAACAGCCTGACCACAAAGATGCAGAAAAAAAGTTTTGCTAACCATGGAAGGGGTGGGGGAGAGAAAAATGGGTCAAACTGGTCATAGGCTTTCCAGAGAATATTAGTCAAATTTGTTTTTCCCATTGCCATGTATTCTGGAAATCTCTTCTCTGAATCTTGTCAAATGCAAGCCCATCCTTCATCTCTGTATCAGACCAATCTTAGTTTAGTTTACATGTTTACATTACTGAACTATTTTTGGTATCCTATATAACCTGCTACCTTTTCAACTGCATAAAAAAATGAACTGCTCTGGTTGTCAGATGCAGTCTAGACTACTGGGGAGTCTTGGATCCTTTTTATTGGCAATTGCTAGCCTTGCTAACAAATTGATCACGCGCAGAACTTTGTGGCTCAGTTTCTTTTTATCACAGATTTTTATCTCAATACAGCTGCAGATATTTACTACTTGTGTGACCCCAGGCAAATCACTTAACTGCCTCAATTCCCTCATCTATTAGTAATAGCTCCTACCTCCCAGGATTATTGTGAGGTTAAAATAAGATGCTATTTGTGAAGCACTTTGCAAACCTTAAAGAGCTATATAGAGGCAGCTAGGTAGCACAGTGGATAGAGCATGGGCCCTGGAGTCAGGAGGACCTGAGTTCAAATCTGGCCTCAGACAATTAACACTTACTAGCTGTGTGACCCTGGACAAGTCAATTAACCCCAATTGCCTCACCCCCCCCCAAAGAGCTATATAAATACTAGCTATAAGTATTGCCTCTGTATAAATAGTCAAATTGGCACTATGTAACCCTGGCTTCTATTTTCTTTTCATTTCTTTTTCTTTTTAATTTTTTTTTCAAAGATCTGCTTTCTCTCATTCCTCTTTCCTCATTCCCCATTTGAGAAAGTAAGAAAAACAAAATCTCCTGTTACAAACCTGTATCATTCATTACCTTTATCAGGAATATGATAGCTTATTTTATCATGAGTGCTTTTAGAATTGTGGCTGGCCATTGTATTGATCACAGTTTCTAAGACTTTCAAAGTTGATTGTCTTTACAATATTGTTGTTATTGTATAAATTGTTCTCCTGATTCTATTCACTTCATTCTGCATCAGTTCATATAATTTTTCCCATATTTCTCTGAAACTAAACCTTTCATCAGTTTTTACAGTACATTAGTATTCTATCACATTCATATACCATTCCCTAATTGATAGGCACTTCCCCAATTTCCAATTCTTTGTCACTGAAAACAGAGCTGTTGTTGTCAATAATCAATAAACATTTATTAAACACCTTGTGTGACAGGCACTATGCCATGCACTAGGAATATAATGAAAAGCAAAGGACAACTCCTGCTCTCTAGGAACTCAGTCCAATTAAAACTATAAACATTTTTGTTCTTTTGGGTCCTTTTCTTCCTTCTTTCATCTCTTTTGGGGTACAAACCTAGTAACAGCATCACTAGGTCAAAGAGTATGCACAATTTAATAGCTTTTGTTCCCCCCAAAAGGACATAGTTCCAAATTGCTTTCCAGAATGGCTGAAATCAGTTCACAGCTCTACCAATATGGCATGAATGTACCTGTTTTCCCATGGTCCCACCAGTATTTGTCATTTTTCTTTTCTGTCAACTTTGTCAATCTGGGGTAAGATTGACAAAGGTAGGATTTCAGAGTTGTTTTAGCTTGCATCTCTCCAATTGTTAATGATTTAGACAATTGTTCATATGGTTATTTGTAGCTTATATTTCTTCCTCTAAAAACTGCCTGTTTTGTAGCCTTTTGATTTATTAATTGAGGAATAGCTTCTATTTTTACAAACCTAAATCAGTTTCCTACATATCTTAGAAACAAGACCTTTAAAAGAAAAACTTGCCACTAAGATTTCCCTCCTTCCCATTTTCCTTCTCTTCTAATTTTAGCTGCATTGGTTTTGTTTGTGCAAATCTAGCTTCTGTTTTCTAAATTGACCTGAATTCCTTATTTATGCAACCATCTTTTACTGAACAATTACTATGTATAAGGTGCTGTGTCACAGCTTGTAGCTGCCACAAAGATCAATTAAAGTCCCTGTCCTCAAGGAGCTAACAATATCACAGAATGTTATGAGCTTAGTAACTTTTTTTCCCTCCTCACTTACTCTTGCTCTCTAGAATATCTTAGTTTGGGTCCATTTATAATTTTGCTTTGCAACCTGGTCCTGCCCTCTGGGGGGGATCTAGGAAAGAATGTACACAGCACATGCCCTCCCTAACAGGTCACATAACTCATATATTTAAGGTAGGGTCAAAAGCCTTCTAAAACCTCAAAATTGCAAGAGTGATTATTTGTCTTTTTTTTCCAGGGCAATAAGGGTTAAGTGACTTGCTCAGGGTCACACAGCTGGTAAGTGTCAAGTGTCTGAGACTGAATTTGAACTCAGGTCCTCCTGAATCCAGGACCGGTGTTTTATCCACTGTACCACCTAGCTGCCCAAGAGTGACTATTGATAGATATTTAAATGCTACATCCATACATTCATTTATCCTTCCAACAAACATTCTTTTAAGCACCTACCATATTTATGACACTATTCAGTTTCTCAATGGTTATTCATTTCTTGATGAGTTTCCTATCCTTTTTTGGTTTCCAAAAATGGTGTGAATCTTCCTTTTAGGTTTCACTATCTGCAAATAGAAGTTATGATGGGAGGAGTAATTTGGTAAACTGGTAGCTGGGTCTTAAATTTTCCTGCAAAAATTAAGATTTGAGAGTTGTTTATGATACATAAGTGCTATGAAATATTACTATGCTGTAAGAAATGATGACCGAGGGGCAGATAGGTGGCGCAGTGGATAGAGCACCGGCCCTGGATTCAGGAGTACCTGAGTTCAAATCCGGCCTCAGACATTTGACATTTACTAGCTGTGTGACCCTGGGCAAGTCACTTAACCCCAATTGCCTCACCAAAAAAAAAAAAAAAGAAAGAAAAAAAAGAAATGATGACCATGATAAATACAGAGCATTATGAACTGATACGAAGTGAAGGAAATCAAGTAAAGAAAATAATATATACACCTACAATGATGTAAATGAAAAGAACAAGCCACACAACAATTAAGTACAATATTGCAAAATTACAAAGAATAAACTTGGCTCCAAATTAATCAATAGGACAAAATTGGTCCCTCTAGGTCCACAGAAGTACAAATATTGCACATATTTTCAGATGTTTTTCATGTATTAATTGTTTTTTTCTGGTTGCTTTTTTCTTTTCTTTAAAAAAATATCTTTTGTTATATGGGATGGCTTTCTGTGGGGGGGGAATACAGAAGAAAATTTAGTCAATATAAAAAAACAAAAGATGAATTATATTTAAAAAACATAAAGTTCTTGTCTTGATGTCAAAGAACACAGGAAATAATTACTTGAGTATATTTTTCCTGGGATGAAAAAAAATCTTTGCTAGGGACCTTGGCCACCCTAGAGAACATCTAACTTGGGATGCATGAAGCTGGGGAAAAGGGGGTGCCTGGGATATCTCAAGGGTGAAGCAGAATAGTATTTCTTTTTTGTTTGTTTTTTTGTTTGTTTTTTGCAGGGCAATGAGGGTTAAGTGACTTACCCAGGTTCATACAGCTAATAAGTGTCAAGTGTCTGAGGTCAGATTTGAACTCAGGTCCTCCTGAATTCAGGGCAGGTGCTTTATCCACTGTGCCATCTAGCTGCCCCAGAATAGTAATTCAATAAAAAATTGACAAGGAATGGGGAGCATTACATGATCAGACTTGTGGCCAACTGGTCAGGTATACAGAAGAATCATGAGACAATATATAAAACACCTTACGACATTAAAATGATATATAAATGTCAGCTCTTCTTATTATAACTAATAATAATAAAACAAGGAGTATGCTTAACTGAACAATTCTACCTGACTGCTACAACAGTAATTCATAAAGTGAAAACATTATAGAATCTTAGAGCACTGGAAGGCATCTTATGGGTTGTCTAATCCAGGGCTTCTTAAACTTTTTTCACTCTTGACCCCTTTTCACGGGAGAAATTTTTATACAACCCCAGGTGTGTAGGTATATAAAATATGTATACATAACCTTTTACTGTTGCCAAATTTTTCTGACCCCCCACATTCAGTTTTGTGACCCCATATGGGGTTGCAGCTCACAGATTAAGAAGCTTTGATCTCATTCTGAGGTACCACCTCATACCTATCAGATTGGCTCATATGACAAAAAAAAGGAAAATGTTAAATGTTGGAGGACATGTGGGAAAATTAGAACACTAATGCATTGTTGGTGGAGTTATGAATTGATCCAACCATTCTGGAGAGCAATTTGGAACTATGCCCAAAGGGCTATAAAATTGTGCATACCCTTTGACCCAGTAATATCACTACTAGATCTGTATACCAAAAAGATCATAAAAAAGGGAAAGGACCCACACATACAAAAATATTTATAGCAGCTTTTTTTGTGGTGGCAAAGAATTGGAAATTGAGGGGATTGCCCCTTAATTGGGGAATGGCTGAACAAATTGTGGTATATGAATGCTGTAGAATACTATTGTGTTGTAAGAAATGATGAGCAGGTAGATTTCAGAAAAACCTGGAAAGACTTAACATGAACTGATGCTGAGCAAAGTGAACAGAATCAGGAGAACATCATACACAGTAACAGCAACATTGTGTGCTGATCAACTGTGATAGACTTAGCTCTTCTCAGCAATAGAGATTCAAGACAATTCCAAAAGACTCATGATGGAAAATACTCTTATACATCCAGAAAAAGAATTGTGGTATCTGAATGCAGATCGAAGCATATTATTTTCACTTTGGGTTTTTTGTTTTGTTTTTTCTTTCTTGAGGTTTTTCCGTTTTGTTCTGATTCTTCTTTCACAACATGACTATGGTAGAGATATGTTTAATATGATTGGGGGATTTTGTTTTTTTGTAGGGCAATGAGGGTTAAGTGACTTGCCCAGGGTCACACAGCTAGTAAGTATCAAGGTCTGAATCCAGATTTCAACTCAGGTTCTCCTGCATCTAGAGCCGGTGCTTTATCCACTGCACCACCTAGCTGCCCCTGTTTAACATCATTGTAAACATATAACCTATATCAGACTGGTGGCTGTCTTGGAGAGGGGGAAGGGAAGGGAGGGAGGGAGAAAAATTTGGAACTCAAAATCTTATAAAGATAAATGTTGATTTGGAATTATGCCCAAAGGGCTATAAAGCTGTGCATACCCATTGACCCAGCAATACCACTTTTGGGTCTTTTTCCCAAGGAGATCATAAAAAAGGGAAAAGGACCCACATGTACAAAAATATTTATAGCTGCTCTTTTTGTGGTGGCAAGGAATTGGAAATTGAGGGGTTGCCCATCAACTGGGGAATGGCTGAACAAGTTGTGGTATATGAATGTAATGGAATTCTATTGTGCTATAAGAAACAATTAGCAGGAGGAGTTGGAGAAACCTGGAATGACTTGCATGAACTGATGATGAGTGAGATGAGCAGAACCAGAAGAACATTGTATACAGTATCATCAACATTGTGTGTTGATCAACTGTGATGGACTAGATTCTTCTCACCAATGCAATGGTACAGGAGAGCTCCAGGGGACTCGTGATAGAAGGGGATCTCCAAATCCAGAAGAAAAAAAAAGAACTATGGAGTATGGATGCTGATTGAACAATACTATTTCTTTTGTTTTGGGGGCTGTTGTTTTTCTATTTTGAGGTTCTTCCTTATTGCTCTGATTCTTCTCTTATAACATGACTAATGCAGAAATATGTTTAATGTTTATATATATATATATATATATATAAACCTATATCTGATTATCTGCTGTCTAGGGGAGAGGGAGGGAGGGAGAAAAATTTGAAATTGGAAATCTTATATAAACAAATGTTGAAAATATGTAACTGGAAAAAAATAAAATACTTTTATCAGAAAAAAATAAATGTTGAAAACTATCTTTACATGTAACTGGAAAAATAAAATACTATTAAGATTGAAGAAAAAAAGAAAATTAGGACAATAAAAAATAAATGTAGGGGGCAGCTAGGTGGCACAGTGGACAGAGCACCGACCCTGGAGTCAGGAGTACCTGAGTTCAAATCTGACCTCAGACATTTAACACTTACTAGCTCTATGACCCTGGGCAAGTCACTTAACCCCAATTGCCTCACTTAAATGAATAAATAAATAAATAAATAAATGAATGAATAAATAAATAAATAAATAAATAAATGTATTCAGCCATTCTTCCATCAAAAAAAAAAAAGAAGTTTTGATCTAATCCAATCACCTTCATACATCTCATCACCTATAAAATGAAGGTTCAGACTAGATGGTCCCTGTGGTCCCTTTAGAGCTCTAAAGTTCTGATTTTATGAATCCCCTCTATAGCAGACCTGATGTAATTCAAAGATACACAGGAAAAAAGATGTGCCTCTGATACTTGTGATTATCAGTAGTCATTTAATGTCTTTAATCCATCTGTTAAATGGAGATAATAGGACCTATTTCATGAGGGTGTGGTGAGGATGAAATGAGATAATGCCTTTATGGTGCTTTTCAAACCTTAAAGTGCTCTGGAAATGTCAGCTGTTTTTAAGTCCATAGATTAAGTTTTAATAAAACACTGATCCTGGCTGGCTCTACAGTGTTATTCTGTAATGAGGAAATGGTGAGTGGTCAGTGGGTGTGACACAGGATGCATGATGTTAGAAAGGGATGAATGAGCTCCATCTGGTGGTCTTCCCCCTGAGGTAGCTGTGGAGAAACATGACTAGACTTAAGAACCATGGGAAAACCACATGAGAAGGGTCCAAAGACTAGATATGGAGGCCTTTGGACTTTCACCTTAGAGCAAGTTGTGGTGCAGTGATGAGATTCTTCAACCAGTAAGACCAGTAAGAAGAGAATGTGTGAAACTAGGATGGGAAAAGGGCATAGCATTTGTCTGACTTCAAACATCAGAAGGGATATTCATTAAAAGAATTGGGGAGGGGGGAAGCTAGGTGGTGCAGTTGATAAGGCACTGGCCTTGGATTCAGGAGGACCTGAGTTCAAAACCGGATTCAGACACTTGACACTTACTAGCTGTGTGACCCTGGGCAAGTCACTTAACCTTCATTGTCCTGCAAAAAAAAAAAAAAAAGAATTGGGGAGGGGGTAATCTTTTATTTGCAGAAAAAAGAATTATCAGCCCAAGGCAGAGGATTGACTTGGCTGAGAAAGGCTGAGAAAAAGAGAAGGCATAAAAAGCCTTCTATAAATACATATTGATTGATTAAGGGGGTAGAGTTGGGGATTAGGGTCAAGTGGAATCAACAAATAGCATTTATTATACATCAGGCACCAATGCTAAGTATTGGGGATATAAAGGAAAGGTAAGGTTTGGGGTAAAGATGTGAGAGTCAGGTGAAAGCTTGGACTGAGGGTCTGGAGAGCAATCTGGAGCAGGACCTTTAATGGATGGAAAGATTCCTTTCTCCCAGAATAATCTCTATAGCAAAAAAGGATTACTCTGAGACAGGAAAAGACCGGGGTTGGAGCAGAAGAAAATCCAGAAGGCTAAGCTCTGAAAATGACAAGAATTAACTCTGAAAGACGTAAGAGCCTGTATCACCTGGGAAGGTTCCACAGAACACCCCAGAATGGTTTGGGAACATCTTTGCCTCTTTCCCACCACATTAGAGCAAGCAGCATATAGACCTGCAACAGGTACCCAAAGAGAAAGAGGCTGTCTGCCATTTTGGGAAGATCCCTCATTTTGGAGTCAAGAGAGCTGGGTTTGATTCCAGCCTTCTACGTTTACTAATGTTGTGATCATGAGCAAATTACTTTACCTCTCTAAGCCTCAGTTTCTGTATCTGTAAAATTGTTGCTGTTGTTTGTCCTTCATTCTCAAAGAGGACCATAAACTTGCCCAGAGTCATATAGCTAGTAAGTATCTTAGGGGAGATTTGAACTCAGATCCTCTTGACTTTGGGGCCAGTGCTCTATCCATTGCACCAACTAGCTGACCTATCTGTAAAATGGGTGTAACAACAACAGCAATAGTAATGGCATCCATAATATCTATCTCACTGGGTTTTTATGAGGATTGAAGGTGATAATGTATGCAAAATCTTGTAAACCTATAAGACACTTTATAAATGCCACCTATTACTATTCTAAATGGGAAAGCTACCACTTTTACTGCTTGGAAGAAATGCCAATTAAGGAAAATGGTAAGAATTCTGGAGGAAGGCCACACACACATGCCTCCTGGGGGTTCAGTAACAGGTGAACCACATGCTATTTGTAAAAACTTTCATTTTGATCTGATTTTATTTGGGGGAAAAAAATCACAAGATTTAAAATGTTGGTTCTTTAAGGTTCTTTCTTGTAATCATATAACCCTATAACCCATGGCTTTCCCATAGTCAGAGAAGATATCCCTAGAACATGTGGTTATAGTTATGAGGTCTGAGAACTGGTGCTAAACACTCCAGATGCTAGACCAGGCTGGAGAAGTCTCTCTGGAGAATCCCCAGTACTCCCCTTTCTCCTCCCACCACTTCCTACCAAGCAATAGAGAGCAGAGGAATGAGAAAGGATACCTACCACAAAATCCAGCAACAACTTTCAAGAGCTGATATTTGGAGATTTTGTAAAGTATTTCCTCTCAGAACTCATTTATGTCTTGTTAAAATGAAATCTCATCATCACTTAAACTATGAAATCATGGAAATGACAAATCAAAAGTCGAGAGATCAAGGGATAACTGCTTGACCACTGCTGTGCTTCCATTTTCTTGTTAGAATTTCAAGAGAAATGGATGAAAGCTCCCAGGTGGACTCCCTGCAGTAAACTTATGGGAGAATATAGACAAAGGCACAAGATGGACATGCATGGTTAGGTTGTGATAGGAACAATTGGAGCACATTAGAACATATTTGAAGAAGATGAAATATCATCATCACTCATTAAAATTACAAACTGACCTTTGCTCTATCTGATCATAATATCAAAATAACACATCACTCAAAGAGGATATGTCGGAACTCATTATGAATGTGAACCAAGCCACATAAAACCACAATACAAAGGCAACTAAGGTTTAAACACAAGTGAAATCCTGGGTGGAGTCACTCAAATCCAGGAACAGCAGGACCATATCTTAGCTTCACACAAATATGTAAATTGTGTAGTTTTGTTTATAGCTGACACATGGTGAGAGGTCATAGATTTCTCCCCTTGTGACTTCATTATGCACTGAATACCTACTATAATAAAAAAAATAATAATAATAGTGAACATGTATATAGCACCTACTATGTTCAAGGCCCTGGGCTAAGTGCTTCACAAATATTATCTCATTTGATCCTTACAACCTGGGAGGTAGGTGCTATTAATATCTCCATTTACTATCTGTCTCCATTGCTGAAGGAGACAAGATTTGTACACATGGAGCAAATGGAAAATAAGAGAAGTCATTACATGCTAATAAGCTAAAGCACCAATCTATAAAATCAATTCTTCAATATTCGAAGGATCAGATGGTCTCTGTATAGATAGTTCTGTAAAGAATTGTTATTTGAGGTTTTTATGACCCCATCTTTTGGCTAGAATTAAAAAAAAAAAAACTTAGCACACACACTGGCCTCTGGGGCTCCACAAATGGCATGGTGCTCCACCGACTGGTTGTAGCCGTCACCATGGTGCTAGCACCTCACGTCATCACCACTCGCTGACACCTACATGGGCCCAACAAAATTATAATGATTGGAAGCCCAGTGAGGGCAGTCATGTGACTGTCAGAGTGGCCAGTCAATTGGCTAGAGGCTGTGTGTGTTCAGCCTGGGGTCTGCTGGGAAAAAGGGAGGATTTCCACCATTCTAGCTTGAAGCTGGAAGGCAACGGGATGCTGCTGTGTGTTCCTGGGCGGTGGTGTTGTTCAGGTTGTATAATTTCCCTTTCTCCATTTTATTTCCTTTCCCTTGATCCTACTGATCTTGTTTGTGTTTTTTTAAGTTCATTCTTGTTAAACAAATCCTTCTCTGTTTTGAGGGAGGCTGTCTGTCTCCTTCCTTGCCCCAGTATTGTGGTGAGCTGCTTAGCTAACACTCCCCAATTAAAAATTGGTCCCCACAGTTTCTACATCAAAACAGATCACATCCTTCCCTCTATAACTCAATACATGGTCACATCTAATAAATTCATCATCCAGGAGCCAACCCAGTGATAAGCCCCAATGAATTGAACTGAACTGGGCCTGGGACAATGGGCATTCAAGTTCATTACCATATTTGGAGCCTCTCCAGTATGATAGGGCCTTCTAGGCTCTGCCCTGTATTTATTTTCTATTGCGTAAGAGATCAAAATCTGGCATTAAAAGCTCCTCATAAACTAATCTTACCTTGCCTCTCCAACCTTATCACTTCTTCTATAATCTGCTTTCATAACATTTGAAAATCTAGGTTTGGAGCATCTAGGTGGTACCCTGGATTCAGGAGGACCTGAGTTCAAGTCCAGCTTTGGACACTTGACGCTTACTAGTTGTGTGACCCTGGGCAAGTCACTTAACCCTCATTGCCCCACAAAAAAAAGATGGTAACTTGGTATGGGCTGAAGGAATCCAGGAAGACTTTATGGAGGAAGTAGATTTTGGAGGAAAGATCCTTGCTTTTAGATCCAATGTGTTCTTGGAGGCTTAAAGCATGGTCTGATTGATGGATTGCATATTTATCATCCAACAATGAGTCTGGCCATGTTCAGAGGATCTTCACTAGGTTGTCTGAAAGAGGATGAATTTTTTGGTTACAGCATCTCTTGAAGATAGTTCACTAAGGCATAGAAGGATTGTATTCAGTCCTAGTGAAGAGAGGACTTACCCTGATGAGACCCCAGGTTCTTTAGGAACTGTTCTTGAAGCCTGAATCTTAAAGTTAATTTCTGTCACACTTTCCCCCTCCCTCAAATCAGACTATGGTATGCTTCTTTAAAAAAAACAACATAAAAATATTTTATTATTTTCCAGTTACTTGTAAAGATAGTTTTCAACATTTGTTTTCATAAGATTTTAGTTATAAATTTTTCTCTTCCCTAGACCCTCCCCAAGACAGAAAGCAATAGGTTATACATGTACAATCACATGAAACATATTTCTGCATTAGTCATATTGTGAAAGAAGAATCAGAACAAAAGGGAAAAAACTTCAAAAAAGACAACAAAAAAGTAGAAACAGTATGGTTCAATCTGCATTCAGAATCCACAGTTCTTTTTTCTGGATGTGGAGAACATTTTCCATTATGAGTCCTTTGGAATTGTCTTGGATCACTGAATTGCTTAGAAGAACTAAGTCCATCACAGTTGATCATTGCGCAATGTTGCTGTTACTGTATAGTGTTCTCCTGGTTCTGCTCACTTCACTCAGTATCAGTTCATGTAAGTCTTTACAAATTTTTCTGAAATCTGCCTGCTCATAATTTATTTATTTATTCATTCATTCAGTTAGTTAGTTAGTTAGTTAGTTTTTTTGGCAGGGCAATGAGGGTTAAGTGACTTGCCCAGGCTAGTGTCAAGTATCTGAGGCTGGATTTGAACTCAGGTCCTCCTGAATCCAGGGCTGCTGCTCTATCCACTGCACCACCCAGCTGCCCCTGCTCATCATTTCTTACATCATTTCCATTACGTTCATATACCACAACTTGTTCAGAATGGCATGCTTCTGATCTTGCTTTCATCTCCTTTAACATAATCAGGTTCCACCAAAGAAATGGAAAAGTAGATGTCTTCACGAGAAAGTGAGGAACTGCTAAATGTTAGAAGATGTGAAAAAAAGAAAAAATATATAATAAAAAATAATAAAATGAAAACAAAAAGAAAAAAGATAATAAAAAACAAAAAGATAAAAAAAGAAGATGTGAAAAGTGAGGCTTGCCCATTGGCCAACAAGAAGGGAAGAGCATTCTAGATATGGGAAACAGTATGGCATGTGGGTCTCACTAATGTGACTTGCCAGAGCAGAAGGTTTATGGCGTGAAGTCTTAGTAGATAAGTTTGGTGAGGCAAGGGTTAGTTTATGTCAGGACTTGACTTCCAAGGCAACAGAAAAATGAGTATAAGTTCGAGGGCAGGGAAGAAAAGTGATAAAAGTGTGTGTTAGGAAGATTAACCTGATAGCAGTGTGCAATATTAGAACAGGGGGAAGAGCAGGAAGTAAGGGGGCCAGTTAGCAGTGGTCTAATTCCCAGGTGGGGCTTATTCATCTTCAGGTTTCTGTATCTCTGGGTTCATTATGGATTGAACATTGTCATTGCTTTGGATGCACTGTAAACAGTAGGGTTCCTCTGGGACCCATTTTAGAGCTAATTTAACATCTTTATAATTGATCTGCAGGAAATTCTTCACAGAGAAATCCTCCAGCTTATAGTTGATAACTGAACTCTTCTGGTTAGTAAAGCAGAATGATATTTTGCTACTTTAAGTGGACATAATGCCCAGAGGGCTATCACACTGATTCATTAATACCACTGCTAGGTTTATGTTCTAAAGATATCCCCCAAAAGAGGAAAAGGCCTACTTGTACAAAAATATTTATAGCAGCTCTTTTTGTGTTGGCTAACAATTGGAAATCAGAGGAATGCTCATCAATTGGGGAATGGCTAAATAAATTGTGGTATATGATTATAATGGAATATTATTGTGCTATAAGAAATGACAAACAGGAAGATTTCAGAAAGGCCTGGAAAGACTTGTATGAACTGATGTATAGAGAAGTGAGCAGAAGGAGAATGTTGTACACAGTGACAGCAATATTGTTGGATGAAGAACTGTTAATGAAAACTAATTTCAGCAATACAATGATCTAAGACAATCCCAAAGGACTAACGATGAAGCATACAATCTACCTCCAAAGAAAGAACTGATATTTCTTGAATACAGACTGAAGCATGCTATTTTTCACGTTCTTTCATTTTTTCTTTTATTCATGTTTTCTTATACAAAATGTATAACCCATATCTGATTGCTTACCACCTCAGGAATGGGGGAGGAGAGAGGGATAACATTTTGAACTCAAAACTATAAATAAAAATATTTATTATTTTAAAAATATCAAATGAGGTATTTGGTTTTTGCAGGGCAATGAGGGTTAAGTGACTTGCCCAGGGTCACACAGCTAGTAAGTATCAAGTGTCTGAGGCCAGATTTGAACTCAGGTCCTCCTGAATCTAGGGCCAGTGCTTTATCCACTATGCCACCTAGCTTCCCCCTAAACAAGGTATTTTAAAAAGTGGAGATGAAATTGGCAGGGAAAATTCATTTTGGACAAATGCAAGGCTACACATTCAGGGAAAATACTCTAGAGTTCTGCTGAAAGAAACCACAGAACTCTTCAGATCTGACCCATGAGAAAATCCATGCTGTCCAGCTTTGACTTGGCCTTGAGCACTTCTCAGTAGTGTTTTCGTTCCTCTTTGACTTCCCTCATTATGCCACTTTCTTCCATCTCTACCTCAGCACACTCCCCCCCAAAAGCTATTCCAGCCAACCATGACTCTCAAGTCCATTTCTGTGGCATTAACCAACAATTCAGAGGTGCTTGCTGTCCAAACAACCCTGGGACATGTTTTCTGGTAGAACAGGCTTGTCTTGGGCCAGTTCTATTGGTGATCATCTTTTCATGAGTGCTACAGTAGTTGACATCACGCCCTAATAAGGGCCAAGGTGAAGAGGGTAGAACCAGGGAGGGATGAAGGAATTTGTGATCCTCATGCATACACATTAAAGGCAATGTTGGCCCATGTTTAAGGGATGTTCCCCTTAAACTCCCCACAACCTGTAACTTTGATGGAACAGTAGGACCTGAATGAGAGAGTAAGACAGGAGTCGCCCCTGTGTTATCCATAGACTTACCTCCTACGTCCAGCTTGACCCTGGGCTTGGCCATAGAAATGTCAGTAACAAGGGGCTGGCCAGGAGACCGGAGTGCAGGGAGCTGGGTTTTTGCTAGGCCAACCTCTTGGGGGCTGCACTGGGGACAAGGACGTAGGGGAAGTGGCCTCACCTTTGAGGAGCCTTCCCCATTCCTGTGTCCCAGTTTACTGCAGCTGCCAGAATCTCAGCCACCCAGAGATCTGCTGGTAGCAGACATGATGGCTGCTGCTATTAGTGTTTTATCTCCTCGCACTCTGGACCAGACCCTCCCCACTTTTCCCCACTCCCCGCCCCTCCCCTGCTCAGCATGAAGCAGTTATAGAAGAAGACTCTTCACCCTTTTCCTTAGATATAGAGAAGTGGGGAAATGTTATGGGCCCAGGCCACCCCAGAAGTTTTCTGGGGTACATCAAAGAACCGTCTCCTTGAGAAACTAAACCAAATGACAGACATACCTAAAGAGATAAATGGAACCGGATCAAGACTGAGTTAGCTCTGGGACCATCACCCTTCATTGTAGTCTCCCTCACCCCTGGGGAGATAAGATTAGGTGTGGCTGCTGCCTTTGTATTGGGAAGAGGAGAGAGATGGCTTGAGAGATCTGTAGCCACCCCTCACCCAACTTCTCCAGCCACCACTAGTGGGGGATGGTCCTCCCTCAATAAGGGAACTTTCCACAGTGAGATGATCACCCCCATCAATCCCCTATAAAAGTATCTGCCTGTCTCCTGCTTGAGGAGATTGGTATCTCAGAGCCATGCTTTGTGCCATGCCTTCTCCCCATGAGAAGAAGTCCAAGGATCTCTCTCTTGGTTTCCCTTCCCTAGCGCCTAAATAAACTATTATCTTATTCTATTGGATTTGTGTGCAAGAGGGTGTAATTCTTTAAAGAAGAATTCCTAAGGACCCCAAACTCCTACCCCTATCCCAAACCCCCCACCTATTTCCCCACAACACTTTATGAGGAGTGCACCTCTTCAATTAGATCAAAATGTAATCAGAAGTGATTGTCTAACCAAAGCAGCTAATCGTATCTCTGGGAACTTTAAATAACTGTAGGAATTTCAGTCAAGCAATGAACCAGTCCAATGGTAGAAGATTCCAAGTTCAAGAGGTGAGTTGGAGCCAAGCCCCTTAGAGGGAACAGTTCTTGAAGGAGTAGAGTACTTCTCTTTCATCTTTCTTCTCCCCTACCCCCCCCCCATTTATCATATCATCAGGGAGACTGAACCAGTAGCAGACAGTGCATCCAACTTGACTAAAAGAGATTGAACCAGTAAAGAGACAATGGCAAAGTGTTATAATGAGGGTATGGAAAGATAGCATCCTAGGAGAGAGGCAGCTTCAAGGAGTATGACTCCTCACACCATAGAAGAATATTGACTATGGTGTAGTATCCTGATAGGTATACTACGCAGATGTTTTGTCTCTAGAGCACTTTAGATTTGTTCCCATTTTTCTTCACAGATGTTGTATGTATTTGCAGGAGTTTATGACCTAGGCTTCTGTGAAGGAACATTTTTGTATCAACTGTTCTTACTATACCTTTTCAAAAAGAAAATTTTCTAAATGTAAATGGATGATTATTGCTGGGAGTTCACCAAGTGGGGCTCAGGAGCTCTAGTGATAGAAATCCTCAGGGTTACCCCTAGAATCCCGAGTAGTCAGATACCTTCTGAGGATTCCAGCCTGCAAGTGTGAATGTGAGTTGAAGGGAGTAAATTCAGAGTGAATGCTACATTATATACAGAATACATACAAAATAAATAAAAATTATTTTGTGAGGGAGGGTGCTAATAGCTATAGGGATCAGAAAAGACTTCATGTAGAAGTTGACATTTGAGCTTAAAGGTCTTTCCTCCTTTTGGCATGGCCTGAAGACCAGTATAAACCAAAGTTTCTAGAATCTGGTGCTATATTTTCTTCATTCTACTCTTTCCCCTACATTTTTATTTTCTGGTATTTCATTAAAGACCTTGAGTTTCCCCTTATAATGAGCTGTGACAAAGGCCTTTTGCCTTACCATTAGTGGTCAGGTAAATTCATTTGCAAGTCCTCCTCTAAAATAAATGTTAATTTAAATGTTAATAAGAACTGAGACAATGGAAAAAAGACATTTGGAAAAGGGGTTCCACAGTCCACTGTAGAAGAAGACAGCAGGAGACAGGGGTGGGGAAAACAGATGGAGGTCATTGTAGGCTGGGTCAGTTGAGCCTGACCCAAATTGAATCAGCAGTGAGTCAACAGTAAATTAACAGTGTGATATGTTAGTCAAAAATGTTCACATGATCCTAGGCTGCATTTCTTTTTTGAGATCAGATCTTTGATTTCATTAGTTTAGGGTAAGAAAACTCCCTCTATCAAGTAAGATCGGTAGCTGCTATTCAACCTACAGGCTTAGAGAGTTGCTCGAGTCACTGAGAAATTAAATGACTTACCTAGGGTAGCAAAGCCAACATGGATCAGAGGTGGGAGTTGGAAGAACTAAAGTCTTCCTGACTCTTAAGTAGAGTGCAACCATCTATTGAGTAAGCCATGCTGCATCAATACAGGAAAAATGTCTGAAAGAAGGAATGTGATCATTCTGCGGTGGCCATACCTCATCTAGAGTATTGCTTAATGATTGGCAGCTTCACTGAGTAGGTTAGGATCAAGATAAGTTAGGTGGGGGCAGCTAGGTAGCATAGTGGATAAAGTGCCGGCCCTGGATTAAGGAGGACCTGGGTTCAAATCCAGCCTCAGACACTTGACACTTACTAGCTGTGTGACCCTGGGCAAATCACTTAACCCTCATTGCCCTGAAAAAAAATTCAGAGCTTGGTTTATTGTTTTGTCAATTTTCTATACTAAAAAAGTGATGGAGAAAATGTTATTAATAATTCAGATTAAACTTAAAGGTGTGTCATTTTCCTGGACAGCTGGTTGTTAAAATGTTTTCAATACACCCCTTCCTATGACCTACTTGGCAAGTGATTATCCAAATTTGATTAGAAGTTATGGAACTTTGAAGACCTCCACTGGGAGTAAAGCCACCACCTCTTAAGGTAGCCTGTTCCATACTGGGTTAGATCTAATTGTTAGGAAATTTTTCTCTTCAGCAAATCTCATTAGCCTCTTTGTTCCTTCCACCTATTATTCCTTATTTTGCCCTTGAGGGCCAGGAAGAACAAGTCCAATCCCTGTTCTGCCCAATAGTCCTTCAAATACTTTGCCAATCTCAAATACTGAACAGAGAGGAGTCTTCTATTCTCCAGTTCTCTGAACTGATCTTCCTAAGACATGACCTCTTGTGGTTCTGCAACATCCTGGTTTTCCATCTCTGGATGTTGCTGTTGTTGAGTCATTTCAGTTGTGTCTAACTCTCCATGAGCGCATTTGAAGTTTTCTTGACAAGGATATTGGAGTAGTTTGGCATTTCCTTCTCTAGCTCATTTTACAGATTAGAAAACTGAGGCAAACAGGGTTAAGTGACTTGTCCAGGGTCACACAGCTAGTAAGTATCCTAGGCCAGATTTGAACTCAGGTCCTCCTGATTCCAGGACCATCACTCTATCCACTACACCACCTCACTGCACTTCTCTACACTTTCTCTGGGTACTCTCCAGCTAATCTATGATCTAAAATGTAGCACCCAGGCCTGTGGATTGACCAGGGCAGAGTACAATAGAACTGTTACAGCACTAGTCCTAGACAATATGCCTCTCTTGATACAGTCTAAGATCATATGATAATATCCTCTTTTGGGGAGATGCTATATCACACTGTGAACTTAGATTGACCTTACAGTGCAATAAAGCCCCCAAGATTTTTTTCCCTTCAGAATACCTCCCTAATTCTATACTGATGAAATTGATTTTGGGGAATCTGAAAGTAAGGCTTTATATTTATCATTACATTACATTTGCAAAAACATACATCCACAAAAAACAAACAAACAAAAACATTACACTGACAAGATCTTTTTTGGACCCCAACTTTGTCATCCACTGACCCCTTCCAGCTTGGTATCACTTAAAAGTTTGACATGAATGGGACCTATGTCCTTATTCAAGTCATTGATAAAAATGTTAAATTCCACAGAACCCACTACACATCCCTGGGGCATTTTTTCTAGTGACCTCCTTCCAAGTTCACATCAAACTATGAAAGACTAATTATTACTACTTAGCCCACAATTCTCCATATTTTCTACAAGAAAAGTGTGAGGACATGAGTTGTCCAAAAGTAGAGTGGGTTGCCTCAGCAGACAGTGGGTCGTCTCCAGACACTTGTGGTCTTTAAGTAAATGATGCATGATTATTTGTTTGGAGATGCTTTAAATAAGATTATTGTTCTAGTATGAGTTGGAATAGATGATTTCTACAATCCATTCCAACTATAAGAGTCTGGGATTTTGAGAAACTCATTTCACAGATGAATAAACTGAGGACCATTCAGGTTAAAAAAAAATCCTGTTCATGGTTAATCAACTAGTCAGAAGTATTATTGGGCCTAGATTGTAAGTCTCCTGATTCTTCATCATGAGTGTAATAGCTATCCGGAGGCCAAATATGGCTTCCAGATGTCGTAGAATTCTGAAGCTAAGCAAATATCACTGACTAATGAACATCTGCAACCTTCTCAGTAATATTTACCAAATCATACCTTTTATTTGATGTTACCCCAAATGTAGCCAGTGGCTCCTGAATTTGTGAGTATGAATAAGTAATTTCCTTATACATTCAGCTTTTCTTTAATGTTAATACTTTAATATTCATACTCCATAATATTCATATTCATTTAATATTCATATATCCTTTAAGGGATATATGTACATAGTTTTCCAACTCATATATGATTAGACTTGTCCATAAGCACAATAAAACTGAACTATATAGATATAGAACTTTGATCATAGTCTACATACCATTAGTTGACTCATATATCCAAAGCCCATCAAATCACATACCATTATCTGTATTTAGGCCTACATCTACAAACACAGTTGCAAATATGCCCAAAAGAATTAGACATATCATGGCAGAGCAAGGCAGGGTAAAGGAATGAGCTTATTTCTTTTCTTCTTTCTGCCCTATCGGCCATGGACCCTGGGATCTTTTAGGGAAAAGGCGTCTGGGATCAATCCCAGGCATCTCCTCACAGGCCCCACACTCCTTCCATGGAATCACCAATCTCCTTCCCAAGAAAGCCTGTCTAGTTTTTCCAGCTGTCTCTAGCACAATTCTCCACAAATGCAAACTATTAGCATTTCCTGTAAAAAAACCCATTTCTAATAAATAAATGAATGCATCATCTAGCCAACCCTTAGCAGGTCTAAAATTGACCTAGGAGCTACTCTGAGCAAAGGATGGACAGAGACCACCCGCACCCAGCCTGCTGGCCCAGAGCCAAGTCTGACTTTGTTTGAATTCCCACATGAGTGAGTGCTGGGGCTGACGCCAGCCAAACTCTGTGAAATATTATTTTTAATATTAAATAAATACATGGTAGGATGTGTTGATTTTTTTCCCCTTCAGTAAATTGTAGCATCATGACCTAGAAATCTGCTCTTGTATTCATATTTCCCTAGTGAGATGAAGGAAGGCCTGCCATTTTCTTTGACCTTCCTCATGTAGCAGATATCTCCCCAAGAAGCCAAGAAATCCCAGTAGTAGCAATGAGTCTTCAACTAGTTAAACAAAAAAGTTTGCATAGCAGTCCTAGCCATCCCTGAAAGTTCTACACAAAAGGTTCAATACAACTCAAATCTAGTGGCACAAGCTCACAGAATCTTGGAAGACTGAAGGGACTTTGGATATCATCTAATATATACCTGAAGAAGAATTTCCTTTGATCAAGCAGCCATCCAGTTGCTGTTTAAAGTCCTCCAGTGGCAAGGAATTCCTTACTTCATTCCTCTCCCCCAGAAAGCCTATTCCACCATTTGACAACTCAATGGCATCTCTTGACTTTGAGAGTGAAAGAGTTGAAAGAAGAAAAGAGCCACAATGGGCTCTATCAGATAAGAACACCAGCCGGTAAGAATTTACCTTTTAAAGAGGATGGATAGAAGGAAGACTTAGATATTACCCACAACACTCCTAGTGTAGCCCGAACCAGATGAAAATGCAATTGGAAAATATTGAACAAACTAAATAAAAAATATAGTAGAACATTGTCCAGTCATGTCCAGCTTTTTGTGACTCCATTTGGGGTATTCTTAGCAAAGGTACTGATGTAGAAACTAAGGCAAAACAGGGGTAGGGATTGAATGAAATCTCACTGGAGCTGGGATTAGATAAGGGAAGAGTAGTAGAGTGCTAAAATGGTAACCAAAGGCAGAGCTGGGCTAGTCTCCAGACAAGACATTATGTGGTTATAATGTCTTAGCAGTATTGTTAGGTGTAAAATAGCTTTGCTCAGGAGACAACCTTATGTGGAGTATGCCTATGTACTATAGTTATTGTACTTTATGAGTTAAGTGAGTAGAATGACTTTTGAGGACCAGCCTGGGAAAACATATCATTTATTTCTGTGGGAATTTGTATACCAAATTCCAAATACCTTATTTACATATGAACTTTGGGAACAAAAACTCTGAAGGTTGGAAACTGTAAATGTGTGTGCATATACACATACCTACAAATACATAGGCATATATAAATATATAATTATTACATATAGAGAGATATTCTAAATGTGCTACTTACATTAAAATGAATTAATGAAGAATTGACATACCACTTCTCAAAAGTAGCAATTACTTGATTTAGTGTGGTGAATAAGTCTAGACTATCACACATATTTGCTACATTTTTTTATTTCAAAAGAAAATTTGGGAATTCCCCTAAATATCTTCCTCAACAAAGAATTAATTCAGTGTATCTGCGGTGTTCTTTTTATTCCGAAGCAAACCTTTTTCACCATAATTCACAAGCAATCTTATTGGCTCTGATTTCCTCCTTTGATTCAGTTAAAGAATTATTTATTACTGATTTTGGGATTCTTTGCAGAGAGAGCTTCTGATTCTCTTTTGGTCAACCTGATGTCTAGTTCACACCCAACTGGCCACATGTTGAAGGCCTTCTTGCTCTCTTCATTTGTAAAATCTTTCTATGTTTGAAGATGTCTTCCCTCACCCCTACCCCTACCCCAACAGAACTTTTTACTTTGCCAATTAACTATGCAAAAAAATTTATAGCACTTGGTCTTTTTGTTGTTGTTGTTACTTGGCACACATTTATCCTGTTCTTTCAATAATATATTTTGTTCTGTTTTGCAGGGCAATGAGGTTTAAGTGACTTGCCCAGGGTCACACAGCTGGTAAGTGTCAAGTGTCTGAGACTGGATTTGAACTCAGGTCCTCCTGAATCCAAGGCCAGTGCTTTATCATAGCACCTTAAAGTCTTTTTTAAAAACAATAATTTTAGCAGGTGCTAAATTCTATGCTCAGTGCTAGGGATACAAATTGCAAATCAAGACAGTTTCTGCTCTTAAGAAGCTCATATTCTAACTGGGGGAGATAACATATCAAATGTCGATCAGGTCTGTGTTCAGTTTATTACAAATAGAAAACCCAGGAAATACTTAGGCAGCAAAAATATTAGGACAGATGGCAAAGCCCTGAGTTCTTGGGGGAGTAATGGTAGGGCCGTTGGTCCTTTCTAACAGGAGAGTAGGTCAGAGGGTTAGAGTGGAGTCAGGTTCTGAGATATCTCCAAAAGAAATAGGAAACAGCAGGAGGACCTGAGTTCAAATCTGGCCTCAGACACTTGACGCTTACTAGCTGTGTGACCCTGGGCAAGTCACTTAACCCTCATTGCCCCGCAAAAAAAAAAAAAAGAAAAGAAAAAAGAAAAAAAAGGAAACAGCTTAGCATCCAACTGACAGACGACATCCTGTGTCTGATGAGAACTGGGCTATAGGGCAATCAGAGTAGACTGGAGAAGGGATTGGGCTATGGTACCTATTAGTCATTGCCTATTTTCTTGGGTAGGCTTTCACTAGAATTGAGCAAGAAATAAGGTGAATGAATGAATGAATGAATGTTGTTGTTGTTGTTTGGTTGTCTCCAACTCTTCATGACCCCATTTGGGGTTTTCTTGGCAAAGATACTGAAGTGGTTGGTCATTTCCTTCTCCAGCTCATTTTACAGATAAGGAAATTGAGACAAACAAGGTTAAAGTGACTTTTCCAGGGTCACACAGTGTCTGAGGCCAAATTTGAACTCAGGAATATGAGTCTTCCTGACTCCAGGGCGGATGCTCTATCCTCTGTGACACTTAGGTGCCCGAAGAAGTTGGATAGAAAGTAGCAAAAGCCCATCTTCTCAGATTCTCCCTATAATATTTAAAGGCCCAGATCAAGTGTCAAATTCTTTCCTAGAAGCTTCACCCACGTTGATCTGTCCCCTTGACTAGATTCCCACGATACGCTCATTTTGTCACTAATTGTATAGTATCTTTCATAGCAACTTTCACATGTTTATGTCTCATCTCTACTAAATTTTAAGTTCCTGAAGATCAGGAACTCTAACTTAGACTTCTATTTGCATAATAATAACTCTTATTTATGGTGCTTTAAGATGTATAAAGCATTTTTTGCTGCTTCTACTTCACCAAGCATAGTGCTATATACATAGGTAACACTCAAAGCACTTGGTGAATCAATGACTAAAGCCTATAATATTAGTGCATGGCATTAAGAGATGGGCAATTGTTGAATGAATAAGGGGTGCTAATTTTAGTAACAGGAAAAACAATGAATTTTGAAAGTAAACAATGGAATAACATTTGAAGATAATCAATTCGATGTTTAAGTCATAGGATCATGCACTATCTGGACTATTTGTGTCTGACCCATGGTAGAGCATTCTCCTCCTCCTCCTCTTCCTCCTCCTCCTCCTCCTTCTTCTTCTTCCAGGGCAATTGGGGTTAAGTGACTTGCCCAGGGTCACACAGCTAGTAAGTGTCAAGTGTCTGAGGCTGGATTTGAACTTAGGTCCTCCTGAATCCAGGGCTGGTGCTCTATCCACTGCACCACCTAGCTGCCACTATGGTAGAGCATTCTAAACTTGTATTGGTCTGATCAGCCATAGTCGGACGCCTTGACTCACACATAGTGATGTCATTTGGGTCCTCTTCAAGAATGAAGAACAGCCAACCTCCCAAGGATCATGGAATTTCAGAGTTGGAAGGGACCTCAGATCATCTAGTCCAAACCCCTTGAACTCACAAGGTTGTAGAAAGAAGCTCCACTTCTCTTCCTAAAACACAAAAGGACAAAAGATAGGGCCGATGAGCAGATCTTGTTTCTTGGGGACCACATGGCCTCAGAGGGGAGGTCAAAAGGCCCTTTCCCCTTATCACATGGTCTCTCCTTGAATGCTGACTGCCTTTTTGAAGATGCAGACCATTTCAGCTATGCGGCCAATTGAAAAAGGCTCCTCCCTGCTAACATGGTTGGCAACTGGAGCCAGTTACAGAATGTCCATATGGGCTCCATGGTCTTTCCAAGGAACTTCTTGTACACATCATCACTGTTCTCCTGGAAATCATCTTCCTAGCATCCTCCAAGTGGACAGGTTGCATCAGCCAAGCAAGATGATGGACTTTGTATGGGGGCCAGACCTGCATTACATCTTCATTTAAGTTATTGTAGCTGTTCTGTATGTCATTGTAGGGATTGTTTCATTCTTTCTATTTGTCTTCCCAGTGTCTAGTACAGTGCCTAAAACATAGTAGGCATTTAATAAATGCTAATTGTGGGGGCAGCTAGGTGGCACAGTGGATAAAGCACCGGCCCTAGATTCAGGAAGACCTAAGTTCAAATCCAACCTCAGACATTTGACACTTACTAGCTGTGTGACCCTGGGTAAGTCACTTAACCCCTGTTGCCCCGCAAAAAAGAAACAAACAAATAAATAAATAAATGCTGATTGTTTGAGAGATCAATTCACTTTGAGCAATTTATGTCCTTCCAGATTTCTCTGGATTTTTCATGTTTGTGGTTCCTTGTGTTGTAATAATATTCCATTATATTTGTATGTCTTAATTTTTTCATCTATTTCTTACTCATTAGGCATGCTCTATTTCTTTTTGTCATTATAAAATGTGCTAGAATGAATACTTTGATACATGTGGGACCTTTCTTTTTCCAGTGACTTCCCTGGCACCCAGGATGGGGTTCAATAAATCAAGTTTTATTGAATATTTTTAATCTGGGTCAATTGAAGGGTAGGATAAATCTGAATTAACAAAAAGTCTGAGGTATAATTTCTTAAGTTCAGAATAAAATAAAATTTTAAAAGCTTTAAAGAATTGCAATGCTATTGCTTTCAAAACATACAGCTCGGACAGCTTGGTAGCGCAGTGGATAAAAGCATTGGCCCTGGATTCAGGAGTTCCTGAGTGCAAATCTGGCCTCAGACACTTGACACTTACTAGCTGTGTGACCCTGGGCAAGTCACTTAACACTCATTCCCCCTCCAAAAAAACCCCAACAAAACCCTTATTTCTTAATTGGAGCAGCTAGGTGGTGTAGTGGATGAAGGCACTGGCCCTGGATTCAGGAGAACCTGAGTTCAAATCCAACCTCAGACACTCAACACTTACTAGTTGTGTGACCCTGGGCAAGTCACTTAACCCTCATTGCCCTGCCCCCCCAAAACAAAACAAACAAAAAATGTCAATAGAGTTTGTATTGGCCTGTGAAACAAATGAAGGGGCCCATTTATAGAGACAGCTAGGTGGCATGGTGGATAAAGCACCAGACCTGGATTCAGGAGGACCTGACTTCAAATCCAGCGTCAGACACTTGACACTAGCTGCGTGACCCTGGGCAAGTCACTTAACCCTCATTGCCCTGCAAAACCAAAAACATACAGCTCAAATTGGATTACCCAAGTTGGGCAATCTCAAAATGATTGCCCTGGTACCCCGTAGGAGGATCAATGGAACAGAGGATACTGTCAAGTTAGTAACTTTTGTCACAATTCCAAATTATTTTCCAGAGTGGTTAGACCATTTCACATGAATGAATTAGTTTGCTTGTTTTCTTATAGCTCCTCTAGTATTGACTTTTTCTGCCTTTTTAGCCTTCGCCAATTTGATGGGTATAAGGCAAGTTATGTTCACTCATGTTAGTGTACTGGAACTTTAAAAAATATAGATGTTGATAATTTGATTGTTTTAAAATGGTTTGTTCATATCCTCTGACCACTTTTCCACTCTGACCCTTAGTCTTATAGATTTTTAAGTCAATTCCCTATACAATTTAGATGTGGCATGTTTACTATAATTTCTCCCTAATTCATATAATTTATTACTTTAGTTGAACTAATTTTGTTTGTCCAAAAGCTTTTTTTTTTTTTGCGGGGCAATGGGGGTTAAGTGACTTGCCCAGGGTCACACAGCTAGTAAGTATCAAGTGTCTGAGGCCGGATTTGAACTCAGGTACTCCTGAATCCAGGGCCAATGCTTTATCCACTGCGCCACCTAGCTGCCCCTGTCCAAAAGCTTTTAATAAACAAAATCATCTATTTTTTCATAATCTCCTCTATCCCTTGCCTGGCAATAACTTTTTTCTGTAACCAATTATGAAAGATATGACTTTTGACTATGCCTTAAAAGTACTATTAAAAACAAAAAGCAAAAAAAGAAAGAGTTATCAGTTCAAAGATTTTCATGGTAGCATTACATGTAATTCAAAAAATATTAAAACAATAAATGTCTCAGAGTAGGGGATTAGTTAAATGGCTAAATGAATCACACTAATGTAATGGAATACTATTTCTTCTATATCTTTATTATTTTGTTTATTATTCTAATGTAATGGAATACTATGGGGCACAATGGACAAAGCACTGGGACTACAGTCAGAAAGACTAAAGTTCAAATCTTATCTCAGGCACTTACTAACTTACTAGCTGTGTGACCCTGGGCAAGTCACTTAACCCCTACCTGCATAAAACTGGAGAAGGAAATGGCAAACCGCTCCAGCACCTTTGCCAAGAAAACCCCATGGACAGTTGGTCCATGGGATCATGAAGAATTGGACATGACTAAACAACTGAACAGAAACAGACAACAAATGGAATACTATAAAGTATTGATGACTGATACACATAAGAAGTAGAAAGAAATCTGGGAAAACCCTTATAAAATAGAGCAAAATTAAAACAAAAATCAGAACCAGAAGGACCAAGCACATACTGTGACCATATAAGAGGAAAAGTGATGAGAATGAATGGACAAAGAATCCTAATGATGTCTTAGAAAGAGTGTCTGGGGGCAGCTAGGTGGCGCAGTGGATAGAGCACCAGCCCTGGATTCAGGAGTACCTGAGTTCAAATCCAGCCTCAGACTCTTGACACTTACTAGCTGTGTGACCCTGGGTAAGTCACTTAACCCCAATTGCCTCACCAAAAAAAAAAAGAAAAAAAAAAAGAAAGAGTGTCTGAAAATTGTTGATGCTTAATGAACTGAAATTAATTTGAATGTAAATAGTTATTGAGCAAATTTAGTTCAATCTAAATTTTTGTTGTTTAGATATCAGCATTAAATTTTAAAAATTTTAACATTAAAAATTTAAAAATCAATGTTAAATAGTTAATGAATCATTTAATTTTGAAAAGATATGATCTTATGTTATGTTGGTGCTTTTCCTTTTTCCTCTCTTTATTTTTCATGTTGTCTCTTTTCCTTGTATTCTATTTTTTTTTTAGTGAGGCAATTGGGGTTAAGTGACTTGCCCAGGGTCACACAGCTAGTAAATGTCAGATGTCTGAGGCCGGATTTGAACTCAGGTATTCCTGACTCCAGGGCCAGTGCTCTATCCACTGCGCCACCTAGCTGCCCCTTTTCCTTGTATTCTATTCTTTCCCCTTTCCTCTACTCTCACAGCCCTCACCCAAATTCAGGCCTTCATCACTTTCATCGAGACTACTGTAATAGACTCCCATTTGGTCTCCCTGCCCTTGGCTTCTCCCCACTCCAATTCATCTTCCATATAGCCCTTTAACAAACTCCAATCCTTAAATCAAATATAAAATCCTCCATATGACAAACAAGGGTCTCTACAACCTGGCCCCCTCCTTTTATTTCCAGTCTTCTTATGCTTGACTATTTTCCTTACAGGCTACGATCCAGCTAGACTATTTATTCAGTGACAGCAGTCTTTCTCCTGTCTCATTTCCTTTGCATTAGCTGTTCCCCATGCCTGGAATGTACTCCTCTCTTACTTTTCACTTTTACAGTTCCTGGTTTTCCTTCACAACTCAGGTCAAGAACCATCTTCTTCACAAAACCTTTTCTGATCTCTCAGCTGCTAGTATACTCCCTGCTAAAACTAATTTGTATTCCTCTTGTATTTATTCTGCATGATACATATCTAATACAAAATAGTGACCATGGATGGATAGATAGTTAATCTCAGACCAGTTCCACCCTTTGTCCAAGCAAGACTTCAAATTTTACTTTTACGGAGAGAGAAAGAGTACTACCACACCACCAAAAGGTTAGTGGGGAAGGAAGAAACAAGACTCAAAATAAACATTGTTTGGTGGTCTCTACTTTTCTCTGCTATCTCCAAGAAGGGTTTTGGAGCTAGAATTATATTTACCACACATTGAATATTGGTAGCCTAGGGGTATGATGCTCTTTTAGGGGTTCAGAATAGAAGCTGCTCTCCCTACACACTCTAAAGAGAAAGGTAACAGGTAGAGCTTACTCTCAACCCGCGTGGCTCCCTACAACAAAACACTGGTTATACATAAAACAATAATTAATAGCAAGCAATATATTTATCAAAACAAGTAGTAAACTAGAAATTATACAAATTAGGGTAGAACATAGAATACACAAGAGACCCCTTTAGAATTCTATAATATGATACAATTCTTTTTTAAAAAAATATGATAGAATTCTTGCCTATGATGCCAAGGAAGGCAACTATGGATATATTCAGATATATGCTCCAGACTTTAGGAAAGCAGATTCTAAAACTACAGAGGAAAGATAGGTATGAACAAGTCAGGAGTGATGGCAACCTTTCAAAGACAAAGTTTCTGATAATATAATTTAAATTATCCCAATAAGAAAAAATAGAGGCATATAAAGAAACAAAAATGTTATCTGGGAGTTTGCGGATGAGTCCAGATAATGATATATGCTTAAAAGATGAGTACAGCAATAATTGCTGGCATTTATATAGTATCTTAAGATTTACAAAGCACTTAACATGCATTATCTGATTTGATCCACATAAGAGTCCTGACAGTACTATGTATATTTCCCCCATTTTGCAGATGAGAAAACTGGCTTAGAAATGTTAAATGAGTAGCCCATGGACAGACAGCTAGCAAGGGTCAGAAGCAAACCTGTAACTAAATATTTTGGTACATGGGGCAAGTATGTAGAATCAGCATACAGGAGGAATCCTCATACCAACTTTGTAATGCATGATGTACAAATAACATGAAGCAATTTAGACAAATTCAGTTGAACAGGAGGGGAATTTGTTATTTTAGTGACTTAAAGACAGGTGCTAGGGAGCAGCTATAGGTACAGTGGATAGAGCACTGGCCCTGGAGTTAAGGGGACCTGAGTTCAAATCCGACCTCAGGCACTTGACACTAGCTGTGTGACCCTGGGCAAGTCACTTAACCCCAATTACCTAAAAAACAAACAAACAAACAAAACCCACCCCACAGGTGTTAGGATCAATTCTTAAAGTTTGGAAGTTTCCTTACTTCAACACTTTGGTGGATCTCTGATTTCATTGATGTAAGTACTGCTTCCAAAAGAACACATTGCAACCCATTTAGGTCTTGTCATTTTGCCCATGTCCTTCCATAAATCTAGAAACCTTCCTTTTGCTTTATTGACTTTGGGTGGATTCCAAAGCAATGGTGTCCTTTGCTCTTAGAACCCTAATGACCCTTTTCTGAGTTTGCCTATCTGAAGACATCCTTTATGCTAAGGACAATTCATCACCAGTAGTAAGTAGCAGCTTACTCACCTCTACCACGTTCCTCTCCGTTGTCCTTTGGGTGACCCTCAATCCTCAAGCTAAAATAGATTGCTTCTTGTTTTAATGAATTATTTCCTTTTGTTTTCCTCTTAAATTTGTATTAATATCTATTGGTTTTATATAACCTCCAAAAAGGATCTTCATTTCCCAAATTATCTTCCACCACCCAGAGAGCTATTTCCATAATAAAGGATGAAAAATATGAGGGGGTAAAGCAGTTCAACATGTCAAGTAAGTCTGACAGTATGCCCAGTGTTTCATACTGCAAAGAAGAAAGAAAGAGAAATGTCTCTTTTTTTAGAGTTAGGCTTGTTCATTATAATTAAAGTATTTGGTTTTTATTTTTATTGTTATTTTTTCCATTGATATTATAGTCATTGGATATATTGTTTTCCTGGTTCTGATTACTTCAGTTTGTATTAACTTATATAAATTTTTCACCACCTATCCATATTCTCCATATTCATTATTTCTTACAGAGCAATAACATTTCACATTCATGAACCTCAGTTTATTTTTCCTTTCCCCAATCATAGGTATCATTTTTCTAGTTCTTTGTTTCTATAAAAAGCATTACAATAGCTTTTTGGGGGTACACTTGGACCTTTCTTCCTTTCTTTGACTTCTTGGGCATATGCCTAGCTTTGGAATCTTTGAATTGGAAATTTTAGTCATGTTCTTAACATAATTCCAGATTGCTTTGCAGAATGGTTGGATCCATTCACAACTCCACAGTGTGCTAACTTAACTAATTATTCTCACTAACAAAGTCCTAAGCTCAATTGTTAATTCTTTGCACCCTCCAAATTTCAGTGCTCTCAGGGTAAAGCTCCAGTAACTGCATCCTTGTTATTCTTTTGGTCATGGGCAAGATTCAAACATGGTTCTCCTGACTCTTGGTCCAGAGCTCTTTCCACTGTACCATGTTACCTCTCAGAAGAACTAATCTATGGCACTAAAATATGGCAACAACCTATAAGAATATTCAGGAAGCCTAAAACATAGGATTAATTAAAGTTTGTGGGGGGAAAATAATAATAAAAAGGGGGCATTTGAAGATATGTTCAGAGAAAGAAAAAGAATACGGAAGGGTCAGGGTCTAACTATTTGAGATTAATAGTGTAATACTGGGGCAGCTAGGTGTAGCAGTGGATAAAGCACCAGCCCTGGATTCAGGAAGACCTGAGTTCAAATCTGACCTCAGATACTTGACACTTACTAGTTGTGTGATCCTGGGCAAATCACTTAACTCTCATTGTCCTGCAAAAAAAAGTGTAATAACAATGGATGACAGAGAAAAAGCAGGACTACTCAATATTTATTTTGCTTCCATCTTCTATATCAAGGAATAGTTTTTCAAATAGAAAAGAATAGAGATAAGAGAAATATAAGATACAACAAGAGGGTATTTATTTGCTTTAAATGAATTTCAAGTTTTTAGGTCCAGGTAACTTATACCCCAGGATACTGGAAAGTATTTGCAGATGTGGTCAAAAAACTATTGCTTAAATTTTTTGAAAGGATAATAGAGACCAAAAAAGATGCTGGAGTCTTGAAGATCAGCAAATACTCTTCTCATTTTCATAAAAATGGAAAAAGGGGGCAGCTAGGTGGCACAGTGGATAGAACACTGGCCCTGGATTCAGGAGGACCTGAGTTCAAATCCGGCCTCAGACACTTTACACACTTACCAGCTGTGTGACCCTGGGCAAGTCACTTAACCCCAATTGCCTCACCAAAAAAAAAATGGAAAAAGGATGGATTTCATAAACTATAGGCCACTGAGTCTGACACTGATCCCTAACAAAAATTTAGAATAGATTATTAAATTCATGGTTTGCGAGCAATCAAAAAATGTGGTATTGGTAGGAGCCAGTATAGGTTCATAAAGAATAAGTTATGAAGGCTAAAAACCTTACTTCTGTTTATAATAGGTTTTTCAGACTAGTAGATCTGGGAATGCTGTAGACATCATGCTGTATCTATATTTATGTGAAATATTTATAAAGGACTTCATGATATCCATATGAATGAGATGGAGAAATGTAGTTGTAGGACAGTAGGGTTAAGTGGAGTCATACCTATTTGAGTGACTGTCTTCAAAGAATGTTGATTAATGTAACTGGGCTGTCAGTGCTCTTGGCAGAGTATGACATTCTCAGGGAAATAAATGTAGCAGTATAAACAGATGCACAATCCTAGGATGAATATAAAACATAGTTTCAGTATTACTCAACTCACTCTACTTGGGTATGACCTGTATATGTCTGGATTTAAGGTAATGAGACAACCTCACAGTTGTGAACCACAAGACAACTTGGAAAAACATTATACATGTACTCTGGATTGCATCTCGCAGGGAATGGGCAGACTGGTTCACATGACAAAAACCCAGAAGCCTTAAGACATCAGGACTGTTCCTGTAAGTCCCATTTGACCTCTACTTCTGTATTCCCCCCAGGAACCCTCCCCCACCCCACCCCCACACACTGCTTGCCACCTTGTATATATACCAATTTGAATATACAAGTCATGGCTATTTCTAACACTTTCCCTGCTTAAATACTATGCCAGTATGGGCAGAAGTTAGTTTCTAGTCACTTTCATGTTCTACCATGCATGGGATCCTTCTATCCCTACATTCCATTTCACCCAGTTTATGTGTCAACATGCAGGTTTCTAGTTACACAGGACCCTGTCCTCAGTCCTGTCTTATTTAATTTTTTCATCAATGTTTGGATGAAGGCAAAAAAAAAAAAGGCATGCTAACTAAATTGGCCACTGAAAAACCTCAGAATAACTAACATATTGGATGATAGATTCAAGATATATGAAGTCTTGGAAAAGTTGGCTGAAACTAACAAGATGAAATGCACCCAGGAATGAAAGTCTTTTACTTTTGTTCAGAGAATGAACTGTGGAGCAGCTAGGTGGTGCAGTGGATAGAGCACCGGCCCTGGAGTCAGGAGTACCTGAGTTCAAATTCGGCCTCAGACACTTAACACTTACTAGCTGTGTGACCCTGGGCAAGTCACTTAACCCCAATTGCCTCACTAAAAAAACAAAAACAAAGAATGAACTGTACAATCAAAAACAGGCCGTCTTGGGTTAATGGCAGTTCATGTGGAAAACAAGAGTTTGGTGGTTTTTTTTCTGTTGATGATTGAGAGGTCAGATTCAATAGTGTAAGGAGGCTCCTAAGACTGGAAATACAATCTTAGGCTATATAATTCAATTCAAGTAAACAAATACTAATAAAGATAAAATGTCAGGAACAAGCATGCACTACTCTGCTTTGACCACATCTTCAGCACAGTGCACAGTTGAGTACCACAATTTAAGAGGGACGTCGACCAACTGGAGTGTTTCAGGAAGAGGACAACCAATATACAGTGAAGTGTCTGAAAACTGTCACATTAAAAAAGCATGAAGGAACTAGGAATAATTGAAGGCAAAATGATATGGTTGAGAGAATGCTGGACTTGAATCAGAAAGCCAGGGACTCAAATACTACCTCTAACATCAGCTTTGTGACCATAGACAAGTCAGTAAACATCTCTGAGCCTGTTTCTTCAGTATTCTACATGGTACAGGCACAATAATATCTTTGGTGCCTATCTTATGGGGTAGTTAAAAAGATTAAATGAAATAATGTACATAAAGTGTTTTGTAAACCACAAAGTGCTATATAAATACCAGCTGTTATTAGAATTAACCAGAAGAGAAGACAGTATTTGTCTTTAAGTCTTTAAAGGGTTTTTCTGTAGAAAAGAAAGTACACATCTGTAGCTAAGGGGAAGGGAGGGGGAAACTGGAAGCAATGGGTGACAGTTACAGCCGGATTTCATCTTTATATAAGGAGGAACTTTCTACGAATTTGAGCTTTCAACAACTGAATGAGCTGCCTTGGGAAGTAGCAAGTTGTCTACCATGTGAAGTGTTCAAACAGAGAATTGATAAACTACCTGTCAGGGATTATTAGAGAGGATTCCTGCTTGGAGTGGGAGGTTAGACTATAATAATAATAATAGCTCTCACGTGTATAGTACCTTACAGTTTACAGTGCTCCCAAATACATTCTCTTATTTGATACCCTCAGTAGAAACCAAACTCCTTAAAGGTAGGGAATTTTTTTTTGTCTTTAAATTCCTAGTCCCTAGCAGCATCTCACCACAGTAAATGTTTTATAAATGTTTGCTGAGTGGAATTGAACATTGAACAATCCTTAGATGTAGGCAAAGAAGGTATTTTGGTTTCCATTTTACAAATGCATAAGTTTATCCTCAGAAAGATTAAGTGATTTACTCAAAGTTATTAAATTTTGGAGAAGTGACTGTTGAACTCATAGTCTTGGTGCTCAATGCAGTATTCGTTATCTCAAGATGATCTATAAGGATTGTCCCAATGCTCATTCATGCTCTCAAATTCTACTTTATGGAGGCAGCTAGATGGTGCAGTGGATAAAGTACTGGCTCTGGATTCAGAAGGACCTGAGTTCAAATCTGGCCTCAGACACTTGACACTAGCTGTGTGACCCTGGGCAAGTCACTTAACCCTCATTGCCCCGCAAAAAAAAAATTAAATTCTACTTTATGATTCAAATCCCAATATAATTAGATTTCTTTAGTTGTACTACCTCCTTGTGGAGTGATTTGTTTGTTGGAGATTTTTGCTATGCAAAAATTTTTACTGTAACACTCTTGGTTGTAAAAAGATGTGGCCTTGGCTCTGATCACTTTTTTCTTCGTCATTTCATGGGAATCTTTCCATGCCTTTCTAAGACCATTGAGTTCATAATTTCTTATGGCACAGTTGTATTCCATCACAATTAAACACCACAACTAGTTTGGCTAGTCCCCAGTTGATGGGGATCCCTGCAATTTCTAATTCTTTGCCACCATTTTAAGAACAACTTTGAATGACTAAGTCATTTTGACTATTATAAATACACAAATTAAAAATAAAGGACATGTGAAGAAAGACACAATCTGCATCCGGAGAAAGAACTGATCGATACAAGTGTGTATAGGAGAATTTTGCATAAATATACATATTTGTGTCTAGTGATAGCCATCTGTAGGGTAGATGGGAGGGAAGAAAAAGAGGGGACAAAAAAGAAATTTACATGACAACTTTGTTGTATACCTGTGGTCTTTTTTATTGTACAGTTATAGAAATGCTTGTTTTGTTTTGTGAATTAAAAATAAAATAATTTTTTTAAAAAGATGTGGCTATAATGTTCTCTCTATTTAAAAAAAATGAAGTACCAGGAGAAGAAAGAGTTCTTGTCAATTATCTTTTGGGTAGTAGGGCATTTGGCCTCAGTCCCTTGCCTCTTCCCAATTTTAGTTGGGATAGACCGACAAAGTAGGATATGAGTTGAGTTTTGAAGAATGGGAAGGAGTTGGTTTGATGGACCATAATTGAAAAGAAATAAGGCATGGGGAAGGTGTGGAAGAAGGTGGGGGTGTCAGGAATAAGTTAAGAAATCGAAAGAAGAGGGGCAGCTAGGTGGCGCAGTGGATAAAGCACTGGCCCTGCATTCAGGAGGACCTGATTTCAAATCCAACCTCAGACACTTGACACTTACTAGCTGTGGACAAGTCACAACCCTCATTGTCCCACAAAAAAATTAAAAAGAAGAGGAATAAGATAAGGAAAAGGAGGAAGAAGTGGTTGTATGGAGGTGAGAAGAGGGAAAGAGAACCAGGACACTAAGAGAAAAGTATTGAACAACAAATCAGTGGAAAACATTTACCTGGTACTGATTATGTTGGTTGGTTGTTGTCCTTCATTCTCAAAGAGGACCAGAATGATATCACTATGTTGGGGTCAAGGTACTGTGTGTGCAGCTGTGACTGATCAGACCAATGTGAGCTCAGAAGGCTCTACCACAGGTTGGGCACAAATAGTCTATATGGCAGCTAGATGGCACAGTGGATAGAGTGCCAAGCCTGGAGTCACGAAGAATCATCTTCCTGAGTTCAAATCTGTCCTCAGACACTTACTAGTTGTGTGACCCTGGGCAAGCCACTTTACACTGTGTCAGTTTTTTCATGTGCAAAATGACCTGGAAAAAGAAATGGCAAAATCACTCTAGTATCTTTGTCAAGAAAACCCCAAATGGGGTCACCAAAAATTGGACATGACTGAGACAACTGGACCACAACTGATTATGGACAAGGCAGTGACTAGATACATTGTGAGAGATAAAAAGAATTAAAAGAGGATAAAGCACTGGCCCTGAATTCAGGAGGACCTGAGTTCAAATCCGGCCTTAGACCCTTGACACTTACTAGCTGTGTGACCCTGGGCAAGTCACTTAACCTTCATTGCTCGCCCCCCCAAAAGAAAAATAATTAAAAGACCAAATGTAAAGACAATATACATAACCCCTTCCCCACCCTCTCAGCCGAGGACCTCAACTCATATAGTCACTGAAAAAATCAAGGTATTTAGCTATGAGCTCCCTCTTCTCCCCTTCTCCTCACTTCACATTTCCCTGACATCATCCCCATCTGCTCCTTAACTCCATCTGATGAAGAAAAAGCTTGAAAAAAAGTTAATGCTGCCTCCACTTCCTTTCCTTTCATTTTCTTTTAAACCCTCTGTGATCTGGCTTCTGACATCATTGTTCAATGGAAACTGTCCCCTCCAAAGTTACCAATGATATCTTAATTGCTAAATATAAGGGCCTTTTCTCAGTTCTCATCCTTTTGGACTTCTCTGTAGTATTTAACACTGTTGAGCACTTTGATTCTGTGGATATTCTCTCTTCTCTGGGTTTTTGTGACAGTTTTCTCTTGATTTTTTTCTTCTACTTATCTTCAGTATCCTTTGCTGGATCTTCATCCATACCATGCCTACTAACCGCAGATGACCTCCGAGGCTCTGGCCTGGGATTTGCTTCTAAAAAAAAGATTTTCTAGACATGGAAAGATTTTAGAAGAGAAATTTTAGAAGGAATCTTTCTGGAAGACTTTCTCGTCATACTCCCACTTGATGATTCAATAGTTCCCATGGCTTTCTTTTATCATCTCTAGGCAGATGAATCCCAGATTTATATATTCAGCCTTAGTCTCTCTCCTGAGTTCCACTTTCCATTTGCATATTGGCTATTTTGAACTGGATGTGCTACAAGCATTTCAAACTAGACATGCCCAAAATACAAGCCACTGTCTTTCCCCTCAAACCTATCTCTCTGCTAAAATTCCCTCTTACCATTGAATGTATCACTCTTCTTCTAAGCTTGAAACCTCAGTGTCATCCCTGCCTCCTCACTCTCCCCATATCTCCAATATGTTGCCAACTCTTATTTTTGTCTTCACCAAATCTATCCTGTAACGTTCTAATCCAGTCATTCTGTCACCACGATCTTACCCATACCTTTTATTTTAAAAAGCCTAATTTCTTTCCCACCTCAAGTCTCTCCTCACTCCAATTTGTCATCCACACAGTTACTAAAGTGATTTCCCTGAAACACAGGTCTGACAATGTCATACATACACCGCCACCTCTCAAAAACCAATGGCTTCTTGTTGGTTCTTATTGTTCAGCCATTTCAGTCTGACCCTTCGTGACCCCATTTAAAGTTTTCTTGGCAAAGACACTGGAGGGGTTTGCCATTTCCTTTTCCAGCTCATTTTACAGATGAGGAAACTGAGTTAAACAAGGTTGAGAGACCTTCCCAGGATCCCACAGCTATTAAGTGTCTGAGGCCAGATTTTAACTCAGAAAGAAGTATTTTCCTAACTCCAGGTTTGGATCTCTATCCACTGAGCCACCTAGCTGCCCTTGATAGCTCTAGAATCAAATTAAAAAGTATCCATCATTTAAGCTTTCCATAATCTGGGTGCCTACCTATTTTACCAATCTTCTTACGTATTACTTCTGTAACGATTGGAATAACGCCACCTGCTGGATACTTACTGTAGAAGAGTTCTGCCCATGAAGCGAAGGTCTTTGAGGGCAAGACCAGGAGTCTTTTCTTTGGCGGGGAGGAAGTGACGCAGACTAGTGGGAGGAGGAAGGAAGAGACTGGCGCTGAGTCTCGGGCTCTTTCCTTTGGACTCTGGTGGAGAGCGGAGCTAGAAATGTGCTCTCCCTTTAATAGCTAGGAATTTAGGCCTTTTTCTCTCTCTTTACCAAATTCTTATTCTCCTTAATAAATGCTTAAAAGTCTAACTCTTGCTAAAGTTTATAATTTATTGGCGACCACTCATTAGATATTTTAGACAGTTTAGCTAGAATTTTAGCCCTTAACAGATGGCTGACCACGAAGAGGAAAGCTAACCCTCAGAGTCTTCTGATCTGCTGGTTGGGTAAGAAATTTCCCCTCCCTCTCCCTTTAACTGCTAAGTACTGGCGCACTGGCTGTGTTTTCCTTTAAATTTTTTCGAATGGACCTTTTAAACTCCCTAATTACCCTATTTTTGATTTTAGTCTGTTTAACCAGACAAATGGGAGATAAGATCATGTTAATGCTTTGTTTTTGTGGATTTTCTATTTTTCTTTTTATTTTTGTTAAAAGAGCCAGCAACTTACTCACACAAGGAAATATCTCTCCCTCTCCCAACCATGCTTTTTCAGAGAAACCTGAAGAGATTCCCGCAGCTTTTCCCAGTTCTAACAGTAATTGTTGCTTTAATTTTGCATGCCTGGAGGCAATGACCCACCCTCTAGAAGCTTTTAATCCCGTAGTGCCTGGAGGCAAAGTGGGGGAAGAGGAATCCAGGCCTGAGTTCAAAATCAAGTCTGATTCAAATTGTGCTGGTCCCTCCCCTCCTCTCCAGACCCCACCCTCTACTCCTCCTATGGCCAAGCCCATAGCTTCCCCTGCCTGGGAAGTCCAGAGATCTGATGCGCATGCTCAACTTTTTCTACCTGCATTTGCAGCTTCAGGCTCAGTCCTTCCCCATCCTGGCTGTGCTTTTGAGACAATCTTAGAAAACTCTTTAAATTCCAGATATGCTCGTTTTGTTCATAATTTTGCTAACCTGCTTTTGTCTTTAATTAGTAATCTTATAAAGCATTTGTATGGTGAAAAGCCCGACAGACAATGTAGAGGGGTTAAAGAAGAAAAACTTAAGCTGAATAAGAATGACAACCATCAACATAGTTCAAGACTCTGCTTCTTTTGCCATGGAAGGGTATATATTTTAGAGAAATGTAGAAGTAAGCAGCAAGGTATTGATATGAGTGTTGGGGATTTTAGATATCGGAATCAAAAGTGTTCTGAATTCACTCAGAGTATTAATGTCAGTTCAGAGGTTACATAGGATTTCTATGCTATTACATCTACATTTTGAAATTAATGGTATGGGTTTATTTTCATAGAGATTTTCATGCTTTTGAGATTGTGTTTTATACTTAGTTTTTAAAACAAGGAGAATATTTGTAAAAGCTTTTTATAGTCATGTGATCAAGTTTATATTTTATAATACTCTTATTGATATTAAGTTCATATTCATTTAGACTTCCTTAGTTTGAATTTCATTGTCTTTTATTGTTCCATGTGTATTTTCTTCTATTCATTTGTCTATCTAATTTTGAAACATTGCAAGATGGTTTTGATTTTATTATACAATGTTAATTCTAGGAGTATTGTGCTCCCATATTCTGAGTTGTTTGTTTTTGTTATTTTTTCTCAACTGATTATTTGATCAAACTCTTTAAAGCATTTCCGTGGCAAATTGGTTGCCATGGCAAGTGTAAATTGATTCTAGAAGTATTATTTTTGATAAGCATATTCCCAAAAAAAAAAAAAAAGAGGGGAACATTTGTAAAAGTTTTCTATTTTCAAAAAAAAAAAAGTTCTTTGAGATTCTGTTGTGCTTTAACTTATATTTAAATATGTTCAGATTTTTCACAAAAGTAATTGTATACTAAGTAAAAAAGGGTATTATTTGAAATTGTTGCATAATTATATATTGTGTTCTGAGTCAAGATGTATTCACATTTTTTGCAATCATTTATTATCCTCAATTTTTAAATCCATATGAGACTTGGATTATGGGAACTTATCATTTAAGACACTAATTACCTTTATTCTGAGTTATCAGATGCCAGTTGGCCAAGGTGCCATCCAATCACAAGAGGAATACATGCAAGAGCAGACACTGAACTGTCACATGAGGGGAGACATGCATGAAGTCAAGGTATGGCCGAGGGAACGGCTTTTGACAAATGTTGAGGTTGGATTCTCTTGGTTTAATATTTTATTTTATTTTTCCCCACAATATTGTACAGATGGCTGGAAGTATTCATCCCACCCATCTCACTTCTACACCTGGCTTCCATGCTCCCTCCTATATGCCTGATGCCATGGACATCTCAGTCCCATGCATCTGATTAAGTCTGACTCAGTTTCTTCCAATATGTTCGGTGGCATGGACATATATTCCATCCACCTATTTTAAGCCTGGCATACTGTATGGGCAGTACATATTGCTCAAGTGTGGGAATGCTCATATCCCATCATTTCTCTGTTCTTTTATGGTAACCCCCATAATTATCTCAGGTGTCATGATAAATACAGTGTTGAATTTGGCCTTGACACCTGTTACCAATTATATTAGATTTTTTAATTTCTCATAATGGCATGAGGATAATTAGGCAGATGATGCAAAAAGTGATGAAACAAAGATAAAAATTATTTTTAAAAATTAATATCGCAGCAATTGTCTTCTCAAATACCCTCCATAAGGGGGGACTATAGTAATATTATAATTTTAAAGAATGTTTCAATTTTTGTTTTATTATATGTTTCATGTGTAACAACTAAGATTCTGTATTCCCTTAGACATGTTTTTGAGAACTTTCATTGTTTGATTTGATTATTGACAAAGCTATTTTAAAGTTGTGTTAAGCTCAATTTTGTAGGAAGTTTTCCTGGCTGATTACCAGCATCCACACATCAACCCCTGAAAAGACTTCCATTCCACGACTACACCTAGAGGACATCTGAGAAAAGACTTTCAGAGACTTTAAATGAACAGTTTTGATTTGTTGTTTTTGTTGTGTTTTTTTTCTCTTTCTGTTATAATATACACCATCTGTAACATGTATTCTCTGCAGAGGCCCTCCCTTTGCAAGACCAATGTCAAAGCGTCGGTTCATGAGGACAAAAAAAAAAAATCACCCCTCTGGACAAAACTTTCCTCTCTTCCTTTTCTATATTGTTGTTCACATATTATTAGTTAGCAATAGTTATTATATTCTTTTTACTGTTCCGTCAAGGAAACATTTTCTTGAGGAACAACAGGGGGGACTGTAACGATTGGAATAACGCCACCTGCTGGATACTTACTGTAGAAGAGTTCTGCCCATGAAGCGAAGGTCTTTGAGGGCAAGACCAGGAGTCTTTTCTTTGGCGGGGAGGAAGTGACGCAGACTAGTGGGAGGAGGAAGGAAGAGACTGGCGCTGAGTCTCGGGCTCTTTCCTTTGGACTCTGGTGGAGAGCGGAGCTAGAAATGTGCTCTCCCTTTAATAGCTAGGAATTTAGGCCTTTTTCTCTCTCTTTACCAAATTCTTATTCTCCTTAATAAATGCTTAAAAGTCTAACTCTTGCTAAAGTTTATAATTTATTGGCGACCACTCATTAGATATTTTAGACAGTTTAGCTAGAATTTTAGCCCTTAACACTTCCCTCCATGTAATCTGTCATTTCTTCATGTGAAGGTCTATGTCCCATCTCCATACCTTTGCATTAGCTATTCTCCATGCCCAGAACACACTCCCTCCTCACCTTCTCCTTTAGTAACAGTTTTCTTCAAGATTCGGGCTCAAGTGCTACCTTCAGAAGGAAGTCTTTCCTGGTCCTCCCTGCTGCTAACACCTTTCTCTCTAAGGTTGCCTTGTATCCACTTTCAATGTATCTTGCATAAAACTATATGTGTACATGCTACCTCCTCCATTACAATGGGAGATTACATTGTATCCACTTTGAATGTATTTTGCATAAAACTATATGTGTACATGTTATCTCTTCCATTACAATGGAAGGTTACATTGTATCCACTTTGAATGTCTCTTGCACAGAAAGATGTACGGTTGTCTCCACCACTACAATGGAAGCTCTTTGAAGACATAGAGCATTTTTGCTTCTTCCTTTGTGCCTCCAATGCCCAACACATAACAACTGTCTAATAAATCCTTGTTGATTGATTTATACACAAGAAGATAAATGACAGTATAGGGCAGTTAGTTGCATAATGATTGCTCTAAGAGCTCCCTGGCTAGTGGGGAAGGATGAGATGAGAGGTGCTGTAGGTGGGTGGGGAGGTCTGAGGAGAGCCTTGAAATAAACAATCATTTGAATTCTATGCAGAACACAATGGGAAAGTCATTAGACGGGAAGAAGTTGATTTTGTTTAAGCAACAGTGGTGAAAGATGATCTTAATATTCTTGGGGACAACAGAAAATCCCAAACAAACTTCAATGGAGTCTGCCAGACTCAATTCACTTATGCTCAGAAAAAAAAGAGTTGAATGCAGACAGTGCCTGCTCCCATCTACCTTGTTCTGTCTGAGAGAAACCGATGCCCTTTGTTGAGTTACTTATCCACCTCTCAATATCCTTTCTAAGCCCCATTTTTTTCCTTTCCCACCAGATCCCTGGAGAGATGCCCTTTCAACCCGGTATCTCTGCTAAAGGATAACAGCCATGGCAATTTGCAGGAGAGTTGCTTGGATTTACTTAGAGCAGTCTGGTGAAAAGAATTTCAGCCAGGTCCTCACGATCAGGGCTGAAGGTGGGGGGGGGAGGGAATGACAGCTCTTTACCTCGATTGTATACGACTCCCTTTACAGTAACCCACCCCCAGATAGGGAGGGGGAGAGGTATGGGGAGAGGTTGCAAAGGGTTAATGCAGATGCCCTCCCCCCCACCCCAACTTGCTGCCAGAGATCAGCTAATCTGATAATTATGGCAACAAACACAGTTTAGGCAAACACGACCTGACCCTGAGGGTTTGGAATGAAAACATTTACTCTCCCTCTCCCCAAGAGGCATAGCCTGGAGAGAACACTCAGAGAAACACTGGGAAAATACCCCCATGCTGGAGCAACAGGGTGAAAACATCTGTGTTCCGGAGCTGCTTAGGAAGATAAAGTTAATGGGGGAATGTGGGGGAGGGGGGGCGCCTAGTTGGAGCAGATGGAAGATGTAGCAGTAACGGGGAGAACTAAGTGAATTATAATTGATTTTCAAACAGAGATGTGGCAAAGGGAAAGGAGTATTATAATCCATCCTGGGATTATTGGAGGGTATGACCAGAGGAGAAGAAGGCATTTTCTAAAATTCCTAAACGCTAAAAATCCAAGTGAAGGGATTTATTTCTGAAAGCTCTGGAGGAGGAACTTTTTAAGAAATGGATGATTCAAAGTGCTAAGAGTTGGAAGAGACCTTAGTGATCTAGTGCAACCCAACTGCATCATCTTACAGCTTACCTGCCTAGAGGGAAATTATTCTCACCAGGTGGGAACGTGATAGAACAGTTCTAGACAGCAGGGATTGTTTCATTCAATTGGATCTATATCCCCAGTACCTAATCTAAGGCCTGACTTGCAGCAGGTGCTTAATAAATGCTTACTTATTGATGATCATCCCAATTCTATCCCTGATTCTCCTCCCAAACTACCTAAAATGGAAATTCCTGCTCTTCCCCCCTTCCTTGCTCAGTTCAGCCACCCCCTCCATGTCTATCCCCATTTTCCCAACTTATTTCTCTCCTCTATTATTCAAATTACTTCTAAAATACCATCTCCTTCAAGAAAACCTTCCCCAGCCTACCCTGCCTGAATCAGGTCACCTCTCCACCCTAAGTTGTGCCCTATTTTTCACATCCTTCAATACTCCAAATTAACTTAACTTTATATACACAAAGTTAAGTGAATTTTATAGAATATATATGTTATAAATGTGTATATATACATATATATAGGTATAATATAAATGTATACACACATGTATGTATGTGTATACACACACACACACACACACACACACACACACACACACACACTGAAAGAATAGTGATTGATGAACCCTGCCCTATGCCCCAGGTTCATCTCTGGCATACGAATAAATCAAGGAAAAGAACATTGCCTCTCAAGATGGTGATGAATCAAGTACTTATTCATTTGCAGATACCTCCCTTTAAGAGGGATATTGGCACAGTGACAGTGTCCACAAGAGATCAACCAAGAGAGTGAGGGAGGTGGAAACTGCATCACAAGATCAATGTCTGAAGATCTGGAGAGGTTTAAGAAATGTCTGAGGGAAATATGATGGCTGCCTTCAAATATCAGAAGGGTTACTACCTAGAAGAAGGAATGGACCTGCTATGTACTGAAAGGAGAGCTAGTAGCAAGGGGTGGAAGTTATAGGGAGATATATTTCTGCCCATCTCTGACAATTAGAGTTGTCCAACAATGGAAGGGAGTAAACCTATAAGGTTCCAATTTTAAGAGTAGATGATTAGGGGGCAACTAGATGTCGAAGTGGATAGAGCACTGGCCCTGGATTCAGGAGGACCTAAGTTCAAATCCAACCTCAGACACTTGATACTTACTAGCTGTGTGACCCTGGACAAGTCACTTAACCCTCATTGCCCTGCTCCCCCCCCCCCCACCAAAGAGGTAGATGATTGGTAAGGGAAAAAAATTTGAAACTAGAAATTTTATAAAAACAAATGTTGACTCACCTTAAGAGAACACATCCTCAGAGAGTAAAACCTGCCCTCCCTCAAACCAAAACACCTGGGACCCTCTGAAGCTGGGAACAGTAGTGTAGCCTAAAAGCAGGTTTCCCCGCCCCCCAGCCCCAGTGGAGAGTTTAAAGTCAAGTAAAAGGGGGCAGCTAGGTGGCTCAGTGGATAAAGCACTGGCCCTGGATTCAGGAGGACCTGAGTTCAAATCCAGCCTCAGACACTTGACACTTACTAACTGTGTGACACTGGGCAAGTCACTTAATCTTCATTGCCTAGCAATTAATTAATTAATTAATTAAAGTCAAGTAAAAGACGAGCAAGCAAAGAAAGTTCAGAACTATAGAAAGTTTCTTCAGTGACAAGGAGGATCGAGGTGTACCCTCAGATGAGGAAATCAACCACAGGACCCCTACATCCAAAGCTTCCAAGAAAAATACAAACTGGTCTCAGGCCATGGAAGCTCTCAAAAGGGACTTTGAAGAGAAAGTAGGAGAGATAGAAGGAAGATGTAGAGAGAGGGAGGAAAGAATGGAAAGAGAAATGAGAGTGATGCAGGAGAGTCATGAGAAAAAAATCAACAGTTTGAAAAGTCAAATGGAAAAGGAGATAAAAAAACTGTCTGATGAAATAATTGCCTAAGAATTAGGACTGAACAAATGGAAGCTAGTGACCTTATGAGAAACCAAGACACGGTAAAGCAAATCCAATTGAATGAAAGAGAACACGCCCTCATTCTTGTAGAGGATAATGGAAGATCAAGCTCATCTTTGAGTAATTTGGAGGAGTGACATATTGTATTTTGGAGGGGAGAAGATAATTCAGGATGATAGTTTTTCTTCCCCCTTCCTAAGTTGGAGACAAGGAAAAATATGTAAATAGTTACATTAATATGATGTCATTGTTGGACCATTGGAAAAAACAAAAAACAAAACAAAACAAAACAAAAAACAAATGTTATGGGGCATCTAGGTGGCGCAGTGGATAAAGCACCAGCCCTGGATTCAGGAGGAACTGAGTTCAAATCCAACCTCAGACACTTGACACTTGATACTAGCTGTGTGACTCTGGGCAAGTCACTTAACCCCCACTGCCCTGCAAACCAAAATCAAAACAAAACCAAAAAAAAGTTGAAAACTATCTTTGCATTTAACTGGAAAATAATAAAATACTTTTATGAAAAAGAAAGAGTAGATGATTTTTGTAATTCTATTGTCCCTTTGCAGAATTTCTCTCCCCACCCATCCAAAAGTCCAGAGGGTAAAAAAGGCACAGTCCCCCTTTGCCATCTTAAATCCCCAAATTCCTTGGTCTCATGGAAAATCAATGAGAAATAAGTATATAGTATTGTGGTTAAACAACAACAACAACAACAAGAAAAAACAACCTTCCTCATCACTGCTTTTCATCAAGAAAAATAGCTCCCCTCCCAGAGCTTCGAAGTTCCTTTATGTTCTTCTCCCTTTCAGATATTTCTGAAAAATGAAGTGCTTCCCTTAACCACCCAGTCAGTCAACAAACATTTCTTAAGCACTTACTATGTACCAGGCACTGTGCTAAATGCTGGGAATACAAAGAAAGGCAAGAAACATGATCTCTGCCCTTAAAGAGCTCACCTTCTAATGGGAGAGACAATCGGCAAGCAGCCATGTACATACAAGATATGTCAGAGTCAATGAGAAGTAATCTGGGAGTCACTGGGGGGATGGGGCTGGGGAAGGCCTCCTTTCTAAAGTGGAATTTGAGCTGAGTCTTGAAGGAAAGCAGGGAAAGCCAGGAGGTGGAGGTGTGTGTGTGGCGGGGGGGGGGGGGGGGGGGGGGGGGGGGGAGCCAGAGCTCAGCTACAAATTTTATAACTTGTTTCTGTCTCAGCTCCCTAAAACTAGAGCCTTTTCAGCACCTATCCAAGTTCATTAGCTCTGGTGTAATACAATTAGATAGTAACATTTTCTATGAAAAGGGCTTAAAGTTACTCCCCAACACACACACACACACACACACACACACACACACACACACACACACGACTTTAAAAAATCCACTTAAACAGACAGTAACAAGGTTTTTAAACAGAACTATAAATCAGTTTCTCCACTTCCCCAGAAAATGACTGGTTTCCCCTGTAATATGACCCACTCAATACCAGAGGACTCCTAATGCATCCGTCAGGCTCCCTGTTCCTTTTTCAGGACCTCAGAATAGCTAGCTGTCACTCATCTTTTGGCTCCCTGCCTTTGTGGGTGGTATAGGGTTTATGTCTAGAGGGGTGTGGCTCTGTCCTCTAATCAAATCCTAGTTCTCTTGGCCCCACCCCACTGGCCTCTCCCATTAGTCCATCCCCCACTTAGGTTTCATTTAAGGTGACTTATGAAGACACCCCAAATAATGCAATTATATATATATATTTTTAAAATTATTAATCACCTACTATGTTCCAGACAATGAGACAGTCACTGGAGATACAGAGACAGGAATGAAATAGTTCTTTTTTTTTCTTTTGAGGCAATTGGGGTTAAGTGACTTGCCCAGGGTCACACAGCTAGTAAGTGTTAAGTGTCTGAGGCCAGATTTGAACTCAGGTCCTCCTGAATCCAGGGCCAGTGCTCTATCCACTGTGCCACCTAGCAGCCCTTGCTGAGCCCTTTTGAGGGCTCCTCATCTACCTTTGGTGTCCTTCTGGCTTTCAGCTCTCACCTGTGGCTATAAAGCTATAGCATGCTCAGTGGTCACACCCCTGTAAACCTCTCAGCAAGATGGGCTAAACCAGGTTGAGGATAACTGACAGGCCTCAAACCCATTGGTGAGTTGGGGTGTGTGAAGACTTCCTCCAGTGAAATGGGCAGATGTAGAACAATTAATTCCAAAGGCCAGGAAGACTGCTGAAGCAGGATCTTTGGAGCACTTAGAGCTTAGTCGGACTTCAGAGATGCCGAGGTCATTGACCTCATCCCAGGCCATTGCCAGTCACCCTGATTTTTGTCTTGCTACTGGAGTTCAATGACTCTGGAAGAGAGAGTGAAGATGATGACTCTGTGCAACTCCGCCTCACTTAAATCCAAGTCAAGATATCACCCTGTGATGTCACTGGTGCTCTTCCAAAATGAAGGACAAACAACACCAACCCGAACAAGATAACAAGGGCCAATAAGTGGGATATAATGCATGGACTGTGTGGATCTAAGGAAATTCCTGATTTCCCCAATTGCTATATTCCCTGAGAAATTATTGTGTATTTATCTCATGTATGTTTTACATTAATGCGCTGGGTGTTCTTAGAGGAAATGACACCTGAGCTGGGCCTTCAATGAGTGTAGCATTTGGATAGGGTCAGAGGAAGGGGGAAGTCACTGCTGAGCAATCCATCCTTAGACCCCTGCTCTTCTTGGGAGTCAGGGACCTGTGTTAGACTGCAGCTTCTGACCCTTAATAGCTGGTGGCCACAGACAAAGAACTTAACCTTGTAAAGAATTAATTGTTATTTGAGGTTTTTATGCCTCAGCGGGCACTGGCCTGGGGCTCCGCAAACCACACGGTGCTCCACCCACTGGTTGTAGCCATTGCCATGGCGCTGTCACCTCATGTCATCACCACTCGCCAACGCCTACATGGGCCTGGCAAAATTATAATGATTGGAAGCCTAGTGAGGGCAGTCATGTGACTGTCAGAGCGGCCATCCAATTGGCTGGGGGCTGTGTGGAGTGTACGGGGAGGAAGAAAGTTTTTTTCTTTCCAGCATTCTGAATGGAAGCTGGAAGGCGACAGGAGCTCTGCTGTGTATTCTCAGCTGATTCTTGGGTGGTGGTATTTTTCAGCTTGTATAATTTCCCTTTCCCCATTTTATTTCCTTTCCCTTGATCCTACTGATCCTGTTTGTGTTTTGTTTTTTTTAAGTTCATTCTTGTTCAAATAAATCCTGTTCTGTTTTGAGGGAGGCTGCTGGTCTCCTTCCTTGCACCAATATTGTGACAAACCACTTAGCTAACACTCCCCAATTAAAAATTAGTCCCCTCAACCTCTCTGAGCCTCAGTTTCCCCAACAGTAGATTGTTGTGAGGATCAAATGAGATACTACCTACAAAGCAGGCTATAGGCCTTATAGAGCTGCATGAAGTCTCCGAAGGGGCCTGAAAGGCTCTGCCTGTCCATGAAGAGGAACAACTCTGATGAGTGAGCATGCAACTTCTGCTTGAAGATGAAAAAGGAAGGAAAGGTGAGGAAAAAAAACCAAAACAATGGAAAATCGAGAGAATGTTTATACCAAGGCTTGACTTTCCCAGGTGACTCCTAGTGAAACTCAGGTCCAGAGATACTTGCCAGTGAACCAGTGGGAATCTTCTTCACTGGAGCTTATTTCATATAAAAGCACAGTATAATTTGTTTTTGATAATACAGGGTTTGAGGCTTTTTGCTTTCCTTCATTGGCAACTGTAGAGGGTTCTTGGTATTCCATAACATTCTCAGAATTGAGTGTTCTTGAGAAAATCTGAATTCTGATGACCACAGGCATGGCTCTCTGTCGGTCCCCAAGATTTCTTTGCTCTTGAGATTTACATGGGAAGAGGGACCGTATAAAACTGCAAACATTTCCAGGAACATTTTGACTCAAAAAAGAGGGTAGGATCCTTTGAGGGTTGACAGGGCTGTTCTTAGCACTCTTGATTCAGGTGTGTGGGGCTTTATGCTAGGTGACATATACTTTCCTTATTTGTCAAACAAAGACAGATGAGCAGGGACTGGAGTGCCCCTGGGGGAAGTTACCGCCTTGGTTTTTCCATCAAATTCCTTGTCAAGCTTTGTAACTTGAAGAAATGAAAGGGGCGTACCAGAGGGACGTTTTCTAATGAGCTGTCAACGTGGCCCCACCATAGAGCTGGAAGCCTCACTCTATGTCTGTCTGTCTCATCCCTGACTTTGTTCCAGGGCTATTAGGGTAAAATACTTCTATTTCTCACAGAAAAATGGAAGTGGCCTGAGGCTGAACAATGTAGATTCATAAGTAATTTCTCTCATTATACATTTCCAGTGCTTAATAACTATTTCAAAGAGGAAGAGACATTACAGAAGACCTGAATCTTTTCTGAGAGTTTTTCAAAATCCTCCACATTACTGGTTAATCAGCATGCCATTATAATGACCTGAAATGAAAGACACTTGGCCATTGGCAAAGGACAGCTGCAAGTGGGCTTTTGCCCCATTACCTTTTGGGTAGGAGAAGCAAAATTGTCAGCCTGGGAATGGGTTAGGAACAAGGTGGAAGGGGGGCAGCTAGGTGGCACAGTGGATAAAGCACCAGCCCTGCATTCAGGAGGACCTGAGTTCAAATCCGGCCTCAGACACTTGACACTAGCTGTGTGACCATGGGCAAGTCACTTAACCCTCATTGCCCCACCCAAAAAAAAAAAAAAGGAAACAAGGTGGAAGTAACAGACAAATGAGAGGAAATAAAATATAGTAGATGGCCAAATAAGTCAGCTCATAAAATATTAGGTGACTTCTCAGGTCTTTTCTAGCTCTTAATCTAAAATCCTATGTATGCCATTCATAATCAAAGAGCTAGCAAAAGGATTGATGCAGATTTGATTGTTTTTTTGTTGTTGTTGCCGATTAAACTGTTTAACAAAAAGATTATAAATTGAATATTAAAGTTAGATTAAAATGGTAAAGTCTTATTTTTCTCAGAGTATTTGCCAAAAATGTCTAGTCCCCTCTGGAAAGAACTCACAACTTTACAAGGTGGTCAATATTTTGCATAGCTATAGTTTTTAGGAATTTCTTTCTTATAATGAGCTCAATAGGTATATAGGTAGACCTCCCTAAGACTTCTGCCCATTTTATCCTCTGGAGATTCACAGAGTATCTCTTCCTAAGAGTTGTTTCACCAAACTACCTTGGCCTGCCCTATTCTGGAAGGATTCCAGCTTAACACTGTCCCTTTTAAAATGCAGTGCTCAAAACAAAATACTGGGCATATAATCCAACCAATCAAGAGTACAATGGGGGGCAGCTAGGTGGTGTAGTGGATAAAGCACCAGCCTTGGATTCAGTAGGACCTGAGTTCAAATCCAGCCTCAGACACTTGACATGCCCATAGACAAATTTTCCATGGGGGTCTGCCCGGGATACTAAGGGCCTTCTTCTATAGACATAAATAGCACATGAATTGCCTATCAGTTATCCCATGCTCTTGCTATATGACCCATCAATTCTCCAACCATACATCTAATGACCCCCTTTTCATGACCTCTCTACAAAATTCTTCATTGGTCATGTGGTACCACCCATACACCCCCACGAAGTAGCTCTCTATTTTCCTCTGTATGACCCTCAACTCTAATTCTTTGGAGCCTTCAAAGACTCATAGCTGTATAACAACACAAGAATATTTTTAATGGGCTTTTACATTTATTCTTAGTAACTTGTATTGTGATAAAAATCTGTCTTTTGCGGTAATCTGTTGAGATTTTTTTAAAATTGCCATCAAATGTATTATTGTTAGGGGCAGCTAGGTGGCGCAGTGGATAGAGCACCGGCCCTGGAGTCAGGAGTACCTGAGTTCAAATCCGGCCTCAGAAACTTAACACTTACTAGCTGTGTGACCCTGGGCAAGTCACTTAACCCCAATTGCCTCACTAAAAAAAACCAAACAAACAAATGTATTATTGTTAAATAGTCCTGCCATCTTTGTATCATCTTGGAATATGTTAAGCATGTCATCAATGCCTTCTGCTGTTACTTGTAAAAAAAAACAAAAACAAAAAAAGAACACACAACAAAACTAAAGAGAATAGGTTTGAGAACAATTATGAATTCAGATTTTACCCTCTCAATAAGTCAATCATTTAATCTATATTTTTTTGGCATAATCATTTAACTAGCTACAGGTCTACCTCAATATACTTGTCCATATGTATATAATTACTGACTTCATATATATTCTTCTTGCAGCATTCCCCTGACCTATCAGTCTAGTAAACCTGTCAAACAGGAAATAGATTAGTAGAGCATGGTTTATTCTTAGTGAACCAAGTCATGTCAGATTAACTTCATAATTCAGTTTCTTTCCATAAAAATAAACCCCCTCATTAACCTAACAAGTAATTAGTCACTTAAGAAAGGATAAATTTAGAAATGCTCCTTTGGGGTAGGGAGGTGTGGAAAAAAAAAGAACTTGGAATGAGCAGAGGTGTTAGTTTGAATTTTGGCTCCACACCTTAAATGTTCTGACACATTAAGTAAGTCATTTAACCTCTAAATCTCAGTTTCCTTATCTGTAAAATGGAGATAAGGACACTTGTAATCTCTAATTTGCAGAGTTGTTTTGAGGAAAATGTTACATAAGTATTCATTATTATCAAATACAAAAGAAATAAGAATGGAAAAAAAAATGCCTAAGCACCTAGTGTTACTCTTGCCTATACAAGCCTCTCTTTCCTAAGGCTTCTACCAAGTCTGAGGATTGGGCTACGATTGCTACTTTAAAGCTTTGAGCTCTGAATATATATGCATAGAGGAGGCCACATCATGTGTTGAAGACTGTAATCTACTATATTTAATTCACTATTACCCTATCTCCTACCTAGTTTTGGCCTGGATTCTTCAAGATTTGGGTATGGCCTTTACAACAGACTATGTCTGCTGTCTGAGAAACAGCTTAATTAAGTAGAGAAAGACTCATCCCTAGAAAGATGGCCACTCACTGTTGAATTCTCTGATGCCTTATGACCCATTAAAATTTTTTGAATGGCCCCTTAAGACCTATTTGGCCACTTTCCCTTCCAAAGTAAATTACCATGCAGGTTCCCATCACTCCTGTTTCAATGAAAGACTGATTACTGTTCAAATGCACTTGATTGGTTTCTCATTCCTGATGTTAAAAATGGGGAAATGCTTGGGAATAGCAAGAGGATGATCTCCAGCTCTCAGGCACAAGGAATGGAAGGTTCCCAACATAAAAGGCAACAAAAGGCAAGGTGGGGGTTTGAAGGAAAGAGAAAATCTAGAGAAAAGACAATCTGTCACTCACAAAAAAAGCCTTATGGGTCTTGAAAAAGCTCCTGGGGGGGGGGGCAGCTAGGTGGTGCAGTGGATAAAGCACCAGCCCTGGATTCAGGAGGACCTGACTTCAAATCTAACCGCAGACACTTGACACTAGCTGTGTGACCCTGGGCAAGTCACTTAACCCTCATTGCCCCACAAAAATAAAGAAAAGAAAAAGAAAAAGCTCCTGGGTCCCAAAGAGAGGTTTTTTTGTTTGTTTTGTTTTTTAAAGACTACCACAATCTCAAAAAAAGCATAAAACTCCAAAAGCAAGAAAAAGATCATAGACGGTACACTTATTGACCCCCTCTCCTGCAATACACCTAAGAGAACATCACCATATGTCTATGCAACCCTTGTGTTAAACACTTTTACATGAAATGAAGGCCCCAGATACACTTTTGGGGAATTAATTTTAATATTTTTATTTTTTCCTAATTATATGTAAAAACAATTTAACATTTATGTTTTTAAATTGAGTTCCAAATTCTCTCCTTCCCCCTCTCTCCCCTTCCCCCCACATTGAAAAGGCAAGAAATTTGATATAGATCATACATGTACGGTCATGCCAAACATATTTCCATAATAGTCATATTGTAGAAGAAAACACACGCAAAAAAAACAACAAGAAAAATAAAGAAATAATTTAAAACGTATGCTTTGATCTGCATTCAAATTTCACCAGCTCTTTCTCTGGAGGTGAATAGTATTCATCATAAATCCTTTGGATTTGTCTTGGGGGTCATTGTATTGCTGAGAATAGTTAAGTCATTCACAGTTCATCATCGTACAATAGTGCTCTTACTGTATACACTGGTTCTTCTCACTTCACTTTACATCGGTTCATGTAAGTCTTTCCAGGCTTTTCTGAAAGCATCCTGCTTGTCATTTCTTAAATCACAATAGCATTCCACCAAAATCATATACCACAACTTGTTCAGCCATTCCTCAATTGATGGGTATCTAATTTCTAATTCTTTGCCATCACAAAAAGAGCTGCTATAAATATTTTTGTACATATAGGTCCTTGATTCTAGTATGTTCCTATTTTCCCATTTGTTTGATAGTTTTCCTATTTCCCCTTTGGGTAAACAACAACTTGTAAACCATTCTCTTTTAAGGACCTCAGTGACTTTGTAAATATTTTTTTATAGACTGATAGATTATCTTCTCTCTCAGTGACCTAGTATAGAGTAGCTCTCCATTGATATTATCTTATGTTTTCTGGGAACATCAAGATTTATATCACATCTCTTATGGTTGACACAGTGCTAGGCTCAACATACAGAATTTACAAACAAAACAGTTTGGGCATCTGCGTCCATATTACCTCTTCCTGACCAAAAGTATACATGGAATTCATATTTGTCTAGGACAGCTACCCATCTCTGGTTCTGTGGCATCCAACCTGGCACTAGGTCAGAATTTAGGTGAATTGGTTGCTGTCCATGCATATCTGGAATTGAGCTCCCCATACAAACTTTCTAATGATATTATTCTGTTATCACACTGATTTCAAGACACTTAAGCCAGCATAACTATGTATCACAAAGGGCTAACAGCAAAAAGTCACCACCAATTTCTATATGAAGCAGAGGTCACTGAAGGCTTGGTTACACTTCTCATCCCAGGGGTCTCCAAAGGGCACCAAGGGAATCAAATCCAAACCGTTCCTCTGTTTGGAACATATTCTCAGAACTTCCCTTTTGTTTATAGTTCCTCTCAACAAGATATCCAAAGGCAAACTTTGCAGTGATGGCAGCATTTCTCTCAAGTATGTGATACAAAACTTCCAAACCCCAGAAATATCTTCAATTCAAGGTAACTTTTGGATGTGGCCAGGTAACAATTGCTTCTTAGGGTCTGTGCTCTTTTCCTATTGAGATAATACCATGAGGGGGCATCTAGGTGGCACAGTGGATAAAGAAAGCACTGGAGTCAGGAGGACCTGAGTTCAAATCTAACCTCAGACTCTTGATACTTACTAGCTGTGTGACCCTAGGTAAGTCACTTAACCCTCATTGCCCCACCAAGAGAGAGAGAGAGAGAAAATACCATGTGACTCACATAATTAATAAATGTTTGTCAAAATTGACATTTTGCCAATCATTGGCTTTAGGTAAACAGCCTACCACATTCGATAGTCCCTCCTACATGAATTACCATACACAGGGAAATTACCATGGACAAACATGTTAAGTCATTCATATACCCTTTTCTTATTTTCTCCAATGAGCCCTTGATAAAGGGCAAAGGCCTTGGGAATCTTTTGTAGGGCATGCTCTTCGGCACACTCTGCAACCTACTCAGGCAGTGAAAATACTTCAGAGCTGGCACTGTGTTGCCCAGACAGTCGTTCCATTCCTGGGACACTGGGAAGTCCTCAGAAGCAAATTTCTCAGGATACACCCATGAGGCTAAAGGTTCATGGGACAATCTGGAAGCACTGGGTCAGAAAGACTCTCTGTGCTTCCTGTAGGCCATGCCTTCTGTCCTCCTATGGGCTTCTAGGTAGGAGGGGCTCACTCAAGTGCTGGGTGCTTACACACTGACTCCAGTACTCAGAAGAAATCCAAGGATGCTGGAGTTTGCCTAATCAAAGTGGTCATCCCAGACATACTGTTTGGGTCAGAATGGTCTGTTTTCACCTCTTTGCTCATGTCTGTGACCTACCTTCCTTGGAAATTTCACAAGTGTTTTCCACTAAAGACCAAAAAGGTTTAGTCATCTGAGTCTGTAAGTGGTGCTTACCTTACATCTCTGTTATAAAATGATTTCAACATCATTGTTACTTAAGATCCGTCAAGCACCGAGTGACGCCCCCTGCCTTCAATCTTCATTGTTGTAGCTATAGAGACATTTACATACATGATTCTATAACTATACAAACATATATATTCTGCTATATATACACATAAATGTATATATGTATACATGCTTAATATGCTGGTGTATGTACACACATATTTATATATTTAGTGGGATAGATCCAGGGAAGGTTACTGGGGAAGAGATTAATTTTTTAGGGGACTGGAATTACTTCTGTCTTTGGCACAATCACTGTTTACCAACATTGATTCTATGGATTACAGTTTCTGTCAGACTAGTGATGGCTTCTTGTCTTGGGTAGTGCCAATGCACATGTATCAATTCTGTTCACAATGATAACAACAGACAGGGCAGCTAGGTGGCACAGTGGAGAGAACACTAGCCCTGGAATCAGGAGATCCTGGGTTCAAATTTGACCTCAGACACTTACTAGTTGTGTGACCCCGAGCAACTCACTTAACCCCATTGGGAAAAAAAAGTATAAGAAAACAAAAAACCACAATTTCCCTCTAAGCCTGCACTTTTAGTGACTGGTGCTTATTTCCTCTCCTGTGAACCTGAATTTCCTTAGTTCTTTCCTCAGCAGGGTTGGGGGTGGGTGGAAGGGCTGGGAACTTAATAGCATTCCACAGAGCAGCCACTGTGTTTCAAGTTTCTTTGGAAAGGTCTTTCTTGTGGCTGTTTTCTTCAGCACTGAAATTTAATGGTTCTTGTTCACCCCATTTGAAACAGTTGTTCAGGGCCAGGGACAGAGAGAGCAGACTCATACAGTCCCTGCTTACTCTTTCTATCTGTTTCCCTTGATCACTGTGATTGGCTATTCTGCTCGGGCATTTTCAGTTGACACAATAACTGCTCATCTTCCTGAACCTTCAGCATCAGTCTAAAGACTGTGAACTCTTTCATCACCATACCTTTAAGCAACATTCTCACCAACTCATGCACAAAGCTAAAAATCCTTTCATTGGGCTCTTAGAACAGAGTTGGAAATTGGACGCAAATTTCCTCTCATTCCACCTTAAGGGGCCACCTACTGCTACAGAACACCCAAGTATGGTAACAAAGAAGGGTTCCATATTGAAAGTACATAAATAGACAGCTAGGTGGCACAGTCGATAAAGCACCCACCCTGGATTCAGGAGGACCTGAGTTCAAATCCAGCCTCAGACACTTGACACTTACTAGCTGTGTGACCCTGGGCAAGTCACTTAACCCTCATTGCCCCACCCCCCCAAAAGGGCACAAAACATCCAAAGCAGAGCCCTTGGGCCTCTCCAGAGGGTGTCTTTACTTTGCTGTGTCAGGTTTTTGCTGATGACAACATTTCAGTGGCGTGCTTTAACCAGGGTCCAAAGATTTCCTCCCCTGACAAATGAACAGCATAATTGTCTGAAATGTACTACCTCAGATTGCACTGCTTACCTAAGGATCTATTCTCTTGCCTGAACCTGTGCCCCTGGTGACTTAGGATGACTTTTCAAAGGGGAAAATGTCATGAAACAGGGTATGCTTGTCACATCTCTCTTTTCTTGTGAGATTCTCTAGAAGGTTCTCTTTGTAGATGACATTATTATTATTATTACCCTGAATCCAGGAACATCATAGTTCCTCCTCAACAAATTCCTTGATCACTGAAAAGAGGTTGGCAAAGAAATTCACTCTGGAAAGGCCAGGAAGATTTTTTTTAAAGCATTCATAACCTAGGTTGTGACACGCAGCTAATGGGATAGGTCGCTGAAATGGTTCATCAGTACGTGAATTTTTAACAGATGGACAATGAGCTGGGACCAGAACTAAATAGATCAAACTATCTCTTATTTGGAAAGATGCATAGCACTTTCAATAATCTGGAGCAAAATCTCATCACTGTTGGTGTTCTCCTGGTTATGCTATCTATTCGTGATTATGAATCATGGAAAACCATGATATTTGATAAATCAGAATTGTAGGAGACCCAGAGAGTAGTGGAAAGACATAGGATACTATAATTATGATCAGCATATAAGAAGTTGTATATATGAACAGCTCATACAGTGGTACCCCCCCCTCCAAATATTAAAAGAAGCAGAGGAAGGCTGTTAGCCTTTTGGGTAGATCTGTTATGGAAATGGACAAAAAAATCACACAGAATGAGATGTGGATGGACCATAGGGTGCAGAGGCATTCTTTGAAGCATTCAAGTACTGGAGAAAAATCTCTTTTTTTCAGGGCAGCTAGGTGGCGCAGTGGATAGAGCACCGGCCCTGGAGTCAGGAGTACCCGAGTTCAAATCCGGCCTCAGACACTTAACATTTACTAGCTGTGTGACCCTGGGCAAGTCACTTAACCCCAATTGCCTCACTTAAAAAAAACCAAACACATTGTTTCCCAAGTGGATCTGAACTAAAAACAACAACAACAACAAAACTCTTTCCTCCAAAGTTGCTCATCTGTAACCATAAAGATTATAATGCCTAATCCCTCTCCCCTATGAGAACATTGGTGGTGTAAAGGAGAGTATAGAAGGGACAGCAGAAATGCAGGTAAAAGGTGCCAGTATTACCCCTTTCCCCTCCATTATTGTCAAGTGCCTCGTTGAAGCTTCCAAGCAATTCTCATGGTTTGGGAGATGTTCCTCTGCTAGGGAAGAGACTGGAGTGTATGTGCTTATCTCCAGCCTCAAAGACACTCAGTGGGGGGAATGCCTTGCCTCTGTGGGAGACATAGCCTAAACCCTCAAGTGGGGAGGAAGTGAAAAGAATTCACTAACCCCAACCCATCTATGACTGATCACTAGAGACCCCTCAATAAGAGAGGTGGATATCAATATCTCCCCAACCACCTGAGTAACCCTTTTGCATTTAGCAGGCTTAATTGGGTGATGTGGGGGCTAATTAGATAAAAGGCCAAACATGTGCTGATTAGCCCTTTGAAAGTAATAAAGGTAAGCAGCCTTCACAGCAGATGCCAGTTTCAGCAGATGGCAGCAACAACTCAACCAAAATGTCGTGACAGTAGTCTCAGAGGCAGATAGCAGCTATGTAAGGCAGAGATGAGCGATGGCACCAAGGGCAACTCTGGGAACATCACCAGAGAACGGGCAGTGGCAAAGCCCAGAGGCAGTGGAGTACATTCGGTTCCTAGGAAATAGAGCTATGAGAAATCAGGCTAGAGAGGTGGTAAATGGGGATTGGAGACCAGCACAAATCCACATTAAGGATGTTACCTAGAGTAGTAGGGACACCCAGGGAGAAGTGCAAGTAGTTGATAAAAGGTCGTTTGTTCTCTGGATACCATATAGAGGTTAGCTTTCTGCACAGTGGGGTGGAACGGTGTGCCCATCATGGTGAGTTTGAGACTCCTAACTCATGTTGAATTAAAGCAGGTAAGTGGCTATTGAACATCACTTGGTGGTTAAACTTTTGTTGCAGAATTCCTTTATCTACCAGTTTTATGTTTCTTCGTTTTATTTTAGGAAAAGGGTTAGAGAATCTAGATTTAGAGATGGCAGGTCTTATCTTAGAAGTCATCTAGTCCAATCCATTAATTTTACAGATGGGGAAACCAAGGCCCAGAGAAATAACATGACTTGCCCCAAATCACAAAACTAGGATTTGAACCCCATTCCTCTACTTCCAAACCTAATAGTCTTCCCACTGTACCTCACCACTCATAAAAAATTGTCAACTACCCTAAGTATTGCCTTTCTCAATTAAATTTTCTTACAGATGCCTATAGGGTCCTTTGCTTTATATTTGTTTCTTAAGTTTAAGAAAAGTTAATGTTGCACTCAGAGAAACTTTTTTTTCAACCACAATTCCTGACATTTGTCTTCCATTCAGAAGGATGGAAGAGAAGAACCTGAATTTCCCATCAGAAATACCAGATGATTGAGGTTATTCTCATGACTCAGCTTAAGTCAACAGGTGTTCTCAGTTTACTGATCATGACAAGTCAGACCAAGCTTTTAGAAGGATCTCAGCATATTTCCTTTGCCATTGCCAGTTTGGTTGTCTCTTGGTTTGGCCTCGGACCGTGTGTCTGGCTTTGGAGCCCACTGTTTCCTTGATTTGCCACCTATACAAGTACATCCCTTTGGTTTAAAGGCTTTGTTGAAAATTTGGCATTGATTTCTTCCTGCCATCACCACAGAAGATTCCCGGAGGCTATGAGCCTTGATTCTACCCTGAAAAGGTCAGGTTAAACAGGACACTTCAGATAGATAGCTCTAGTCTGGATCCGACCACAGCTTTATTATTATTTACTTCTCCAATTCCAGTGCATTCTGTGTGTGGGCTCAGGAGTAGCACAAGCCAAGACAACAGATCAACTACATAGACACCTGTGAACACCCCACCACTCACCATCGACAAAGACAGAAGGGGAGAAAGACCCAGGAAACAACACCCTGAGCACTTCAGTCACACTGGTTCCCAGTCTTAAATGGTGTCTCTGATTTGTGCTCACCACTCGCTCTCCTAGTTAATACACATAGGCCAACGTGATTAATGACAGACAAGCCTCATCCCCATTCAATGGGTGCCCTTAATGCCTTGGTCGAAGTGTTGATGCAATTAGCCTTCACTCATGTGCGTGTTTCTTTGAAACCTCAGTGCCACAGACTTGTCCCAGGGCTGTGAGGGTGCCCTCTTCTGTCCCTGGTACCTGCAGCATCCTATTCTCCCAACTGGAGTGAAAACAGTCATGGTACTTCACATTTTTTCAATAGGATATAGGCCTGAAGATGCTTTCATTTTTCCAGTGGGCATTTTCCACATTGATGAGTTGTCTATAGAGTAGTTTTATTTCTTTGAAAGATAAGTGGTAGTAATAGTAATAATCATGTGATTTGAACCAAACCTGTGATTTCACTGTCATAATTAACGGATGATGAGGCTACGCTCTATCAAGGCTTTGCACCTGACATGGGATGCTGATAAATTAATCCCAGGGTCACATAGACAGTACATGTCAGAAATGGGACTTGAAACTAGGTCTTCTTGATTTCAAGGCCAGCTCTCCCTCCGTTTAAAGGAGGTAATGTTAACAGGGCATCTCTGTAGAACACTCTCTTCCAGGAAGGGAACTGGGATCCCCTGATTAATCTATTCAGCCAGTTAGGAAGTTATATATTATACTCTCACCTTTCCCATTTCCATTTTCTCCACAAGAATAGCAAGGGGCATTCTGTCAAATGCTTTACTAAAATCTAGGTAAATATATGAATCCTTTTGACCTAGCAGTTTAGTAACATCAAAAAGGAAATGTGTAGGGGCAGCTAGGTGGTGCAGTGGATAGAGCACCGGCCCTGGAGTCAGGAGTACCTGAGTTCAAATCCAGCCTCAGACACTTAACACTTTCTAGCTGTGTGACCCTGGGCAAGTCACTTAACCCCAATTGCCTCACTTAAAAAAACAAAACAAAACAAAACAAAAAGGAAATGTGGTTAGTTTGACAAGACTTATTCTTGATGAGGCCGTAATCTTTGATGAGTGATCATTGCTTCTGTATCTAGATAGACACTGAACATCCTTTTAATACTTTGTTCTAAATTGATAGTGTTGGAGTCCAGCTCATTGACTTATGGTCCAAAGTCTCTTCTCTTTTTTGAAAATTGGTGCATTTGCTCCTCTCCAACTCTGCTATCCCTCCCCTGTTCTCCATACTCTTTCTTTTTTTTTAATTAATAAAGTATTTTATTTTTTTTTCTGCTACATGTAAAGATAGTTCTCAACTTTTGTTTATACAAGCTTTACAATTTCAGATTTTTCTCCCTTCCTCCCCTCCCTTCCCCCTCCCCTAGACAGCAGGTAATCTGATATAGGTTTTATATATATATATATATATATACACATAATAAAATTAATCCTATTTCTGCATTAGTCATGTTATAAGAGAAAAAATCAGAGCAATGATTAAAAACCTCAAAATAGAAAAAAAAACAGCACCAAAAACAAAAGAAATAGTATGGTTCATTCAGCATCTATACTCCGCAGTTCTTTTTTTTTTTTTTCTTGGATTTGGAGATCCTCTTCTATCATGAGTTCTCTGGAACTCTTCTGTACCATTGCATTGGTGAGAAGAATATAGTCCATCACAGTAGATCTACACTCAACGTTGATGATACTGTGTACAATGTTCTTCTGGTTCTGCTCATCTCACTCATCATCAGCTCATGCAAGACCTTCCAGGTTTCTCTGAACTCCTCCTGCTCATCATTTCTTACAGCACAATAGTATTCCATTGTATTCATATACCACAACTTGTCCAGCCATTCCCCAATTGATGGGCACCCCCTCAACTTCCAATTCCTTGCCACCACGTAAAAATCAGCTATAAATATTTTTGTACATGTGGGTCCCTTTCCCCTTTCCATACTCTTTCAAAGATCATTGATAATGACTCGGCAATAACATCTGTCAGTCTTTTCTGTCATGGAGACAATTTAGGCTCTAATATTCTCTCTTTATCTTGGATGTAAAAAGAGCCACTTTGGGTTTTCTTTTTCAGTTCGAAGGTCATTCTCCTTAGCAGAGAAAATAGAAGCAAATAAAAATTGAGTCCAGCACATTCCCCATTATCATATATCATTATGTTATCCAACCTGAGCAGTAATCCCATTCCTTCTTTAGTACTCTTCTTTTCTCCAACATAGGTTTTTTTTGTTTGTTTGTTTTTAGTGAGGCAATTAGGGTTAAGTGACTTGCCCAGGGTCACACAGCTAGTAAGTGTTAAGTGTCTGAGTCCAGATTTGAACTCAAGTCCTCCTGACTCCAGGGCCAGGGCTCTATCCACTGCTCCACCTAGCTGCCCCCCCCCCAACATAGGTTTAAAGATCTTTCTCCTTTTTATCGTCCTTAGTTTTCTTCCCAACCTCAGCTCATTTTGAACATTAGCACTCCTTACTTTATGCTGCACATTTATATTCCTCCTTTTTTGCCTTCTCTTGCTCACCTATTCTATAGATATCTTTTAAACACAAAGGGTATCACTAGGAAGAGCCAGCTTGAAATCGATGAGGGTCAACGATAAGGCCTTTCTCAGACTTGAAGATATCTCCCCCATATAAGATACAACATCCCAATTGATATTTCCAGCTTTTTTTCTCTTTTTTCTAAACATATCCACATTAGTCAAGTTGTGAAACAAGAATCAGAACAAAAGGAGAAAACCTCAAGAAAGAAAAAACAATAAAAAAGTGAAAATGATATTCTTCAATCTGCATTCAGATTCCACAGTTCTTTTTCTAGATGTATTGGGCATTTTCCATCATATGAGTCTTTTAGAGTTGTCTTAGATCATTGTATTGCTGAGAAGAACTAAATCTATTACAGCTGATCATCACACAATGTTGCTGTTACTGTGTACAATGTTCTTCTGATTCTGCTCACTTCACTCGGCATCAGTTCATGTAAGTCCAGGTTTTTCTGAAATCTGCCTGCTCATCATTTCTTATAGAACAATAATATTCCATTACGTTTATATACCACAATTTGTTCAGCCATTCCCCTATTGATGAACATCCCCTCAACTTCCAATTCTTTGCTACCACAAAAAGAGCAGCTATAAATACATGTAAGTCCTTTTTCTTTTTTTATGATCTCTTTGGGATACAGACTTAGTAGTGGTATTGCTGGGTCAAAGGGTATACACAGTTTTATAGCCCTTTGGACATAGTTCCAAATTGTTCTGCAGAATGATTGGGCCAGTTCACAACTCTACCAACAATGCATTAGTGTTCCAATTTTCTCACATCTTCTCCAACATTTATAATTTTCCTTTTTTTGTCATATTAGCCAATCTGATAGGTGTGAAGTGATACCTTAGAGTAGTTTTAATTTACGTTTCTCTAATCAATAGTGATTTAGAACATTTTTCATATGACTATAGATAGCTTTTATTTCTTCATCTGAAAACTACCTGTTCATATCCTTTGACCGTTTTTCAATTGGGGAATGACTTGTATTCTTATAAATTTGATTCAGTTCTCTATATATTTTAGAAATGAGGCCTTTATCAGAAACACTGATTGTAAAAATATTTCTCAGCTTTCTGCTTTCCTTCTAATCTTGGTTGCATTGGTTTTGTTTTCACAAAACCTTTTCATTTCATTTTCATTTTATAATATTCTCTATCTTTTCTTCAGTCATAAATTCTTCCCCTCTCCATGGATCTGAAAGCTAAACCATTCCTTCTGTGCCTAATTTGCCCACCCTTTATGTCTAAATCATGTACCCATTTTGACCTTATTTTGGTATATGGTGTAAGATGTTGGTCTATGCCTAGTTTCTGCCATACTATTTTTCAGTTTTCCCAGCAGTTTTTGTCAAATAGTAAGTTCTTATCCCAGAAGCTGGAGTCCTTGGATTTATCAAACAGTAGATTACTAGTCATTTAATACTGTGTCTCATGTGCCTAATCTAATCCACTGATCTACCACTCTGTTTCTTAGCCAGTGCTAAATAGTTTTGATGACTGCTGCTTTATTTTTTAACTTCTTTTTTTAATTTACTTATTTTAGTTTTCAACATTTGTTTACATAAGATTTCCAATTTCCAATTTTTCTCCCTCCCCCATCCCCTAGACAGCAGGTAATCTGATATAGGTTTATATATATATATATATATATATATATATATATATATATATATATATATAAACATTAAACAAGTTTCTGCATTAGGATGACTGCTGCTTTATAATAGAGTTTTAGATTTGGTACAACCAAGCCACCTTCCCGTGCATTTCTTTTCATTAATTCCCTTGGTATTTGATATTTCCAGCTTCTTAATGAAGTTGAGGGGTGCTCTTGGACTGGGTACTTGTTTACCTCACTAACCATAATTTGTAGAATCGTGGTATTTTTGAATCATTTGATCAGGTTCAGGCTATTTAGATCTGAACTGGACTCAAATCTATTAAAGAAAACAGTGTTTCTAGAGACCCAGAGCTGAGCAAAGAGAGATATTAAAGACTTGAAATTAAATATGAAACTTTCTCTGGGCAGAGAGTCTGCCTATCCATATATAGCCTCCTCATCAAGGAATCCCCACAGCCTCAGAGACAGAAGCTATGAAAAGGCACTGGGCTTCCTCAGGAGATCCTAGAGGTTTCCCTATATGGCCCCAGGAAAGGAAGCGTCCAAATGGCTTACAAATTGGCAACATCCAAGAGGTAGTCATAGAGTATTGAGAGTTATTGGACTTCAGTCTTCTGGTCAAATGGTAAGAATTCCTGAATCTCAGCGTTTTGGAGAAAAGATGAGAAATCCCTGGTCAGTATCTCCTGAATACTACTCAGTGGCTAATACCCACAGTACCTGATAATACAGTAGTAGGCATTTAAGAAATGTTTGTTTCTGGAGAGGAGGGCAAACCTGAATCATAACCTACTAATACTGAGTTACTCAAGATAGCGCAGGGCCACTTGGAAGTTGCCTCTCAGGCCCCTTAAGTGGATCTTTTTTTTTTTTCCCCAGGGGCATTCCATCCACAAATTGGTGATAGGACTTTTCTAGGGAGGAAAGAAGGTATGCCTTGCGTGTTTATGGGTTTCTGCTTTCTTGCATTCTCTCTAGGGTGAAGTAAAGGGCTACACAAACACACACACATTCATCCATTCATTTATATTTCTATCTCTTTTTTTTCCCTTTTTTTTTGGTGAGGCAATTGGGGTTAAGTGACTTGCCCAAGGTCACACAGCTAGTGTTAAGTGTCTGAGGTCAGATTTGAACTCAGGTCCTCCTGAATCCAGGGCTGGTGCTCTATCCACTGCACCACCTAGCTGCCCCCATTTATATTTCTATACATGCATATATATGTGTATATATACATTAACATTTATGCACACATATACATACATATCTAAAACTTGAGGGTTTACACAAGAACTGAGGAACTCTTTTATTTACACCAAGACATGAACCATATTCTAATGTTCCTGTAGAAAACCCAGCATTGAAGCAGGAGTCAGGCAGTGATTTGTGGGAGACATTCCCCACAAAGATTCATCCCAGAGCTTGTCATTCTGGGCCAAAAAGATACACTAAACTCTTAAGTTTATTGTTAAGTGCCCTGTGTATTTACATTGGTCTTTCTAGACCACTCCTTTTTTTTTCCTCTTCAGACTGTAAGTCTTCACAGTTTCTCTTGAGATCATCCCATCCCTTCTAAATGTACTTCACCTGTCTAATATTAGTGCTTGAGATAGTACCTATCCTTTTCTGAATCCTTTTAAGTTTGTCCTCCCCAAATAAAGGGCATGTCAAACTACTCCGAGTTTTCCTTTCCTCTCTCATAGATCCTAAGATAGAATTTGGTTACTTGCTTTCAAGTTCCCATCATTTCCACCCCAGAAACCAACATCCTCCTTGTGGATGATAATAATGAAAGCCAGAAAAGAATGGTAACCCTACCTCTTGAAGGGGGAAGTCACCATTTAGGTAAGTCAAGAAATTATTAGCTGCCCTGCTTTGGGCAGAGTTCTAGAAGGTAGCTGGATAATTGAAATCCTTCATAACCAGCACATAGCATAATTCTGTTCTAAGCTGTAATCTGTTTCCAAAACTCCATTTTTCATCTAGGTGGTCTGTTGTATATTCTAATATGATACTGCTTCTATTTCTGTCCCTACTGACTTCACCCAAACATTCTCTACCACGTTTCTTTCCCCTTGCCCCATTCCTAAATTTATTCTCATCAGTGTATCTTCTTAATAAACAAAGCCCCCTCAAGTCCACCCCACCCCATCCCCTGTAATGCCATTTTATCTATAATGTTTATTGTGAAATAAGAGCTAGCCTTCCAGTCATTTTCCAGTGATGGGTTTCATCCCTACCAATTCTCAGTGATATTAATGAGGTCAGATTTGCTCTTACACATTAGGATTTCCCAAGGTCAGTGTTAAGAGCAATCCACGGTAGAAAACCATTAGGAACTATTAATGTAATATTTTATAATTATTATAATAATTTAATCAATTGTAATTTGAATCACTGATTAGAAAATCAAAGCAAATTCAAAGCCCCAAACCAAATCTCTTAGTCCCTTAAAATTATTTTGACAATGTTGTTATGTAACTTTTTTGCTACTCTTACTAAATACCTTTCTCTTTATTTCTTCAATTGTTAGAATAGGATACTTCTCTGTTTAGAACCTGGAAGCAATGTCAGAAAAGAAGTATAGTGACTTTTATCAAAGGTATAAGGGACTTCCCAAGTTCTTATTTAAACACAATTAATGAATTTATGATGAAGTTGCTAACTTTAATCCATCCTACCTAAAGGGCTCAGTTTGAAGATGCCTATAGTCCTGTGAGGAACCTCTGTGATCCATTAGTATGCATACTATCAAGACGTCTAGAGCAGGACTTCTTAAACTTTTCCCACTTGTGACCCTTTTTTGCCTGCGCCTGCATATATAGATATATAAAATAGGCATAAAAATCAAACATTTATGGCCAAATATTTCATAACCCCCATATTCAGTTGTGCGACCCCACATGGGGTCCCACAGTTTAAGAAGCTTTGATCTAGAGGAAGATCATTGGATGAGCGCTTTATTGAGTATTCATAGGTTACAATTTCATTATTGGAAGAAAAACCAGAAATCACAAAAAAGTTTTTAAGTACTTTGAATTCCTTGGGAGAAGGAACTAAAGACATTTGCATCCTATCATAATACCCCAGATACCAGGTCCTCAGTTAACTAGGACTCAAACAATGTGGTGAGCCCTGAAGTCCTAGGAGGCAGCTTAGGATGTCACATTAAAAAAACAAAAACCTTCATATATATTAATCAAGGGGGTGGCTAGGTGGTACAGTGGATAGAGCACCGGCCCTGGATTCAGGAGGACCTGAGTTCAAACCCAGCCTCAGACACTTGACACTTACTAGCTGTGTGACCCTGGGCAAGTCACTTAACCCTCATTGCCCCACAAAAATTAAAAATAAATAAAAATAAAAATATATTAATCAAGGACCATCAGTTGGGTAAACTATGATGGGGATCTGGGTGTCTAAAGTTGTATCAGAACCAATGCAAATAAATCTGTTATTGAAATGTCTTGTTAAACTTTTGCTTACAATTTACCCAGACTACCTGAAACTTCCCATTTTTCTCTCTGTAGTTTTATTAGCAGGGCAGCTAGGTGGCACCATAGTACACTGAGGGCCAGACCTGAAGTATCTCTGCTAAGAAAACCCCCAAATGGGATCAGGAGGAGTCAGACAGGACTGAAATGATTGAACAACAGTTTTATTGGGGGAAAGGGAGGAGGGAAATGGTCTAGTTTAGAATCAATCTGGTTTTATGTCGATGGCTAAGAGATTTGGAGGCAACTTATGATTCATATTTTTGTGTCTAATCACTCTGACAGAGAACTAGCCTCTGAATAAGGGAGAATGTAGTTAAAGTCCCACCTCTGAAATACAGCTGCTGAGTGACTCTGGGCAAGTTGTTTAACATTTCAGGGCATCAGGCAGTCCTCTAAGGTAATAAAGGAAAGGAGAACCCTTAGCAGGAAATCCTTATACTAATGAAATCACAATTCTAGTATTACCCCCCTCCTTAAAAAAAAAAAATAGAAAGTATTTTCTGATTGTCCCAGTATTTTTTTTTAGTTGATGACCTTTTGAAATCAAACTTTATTTCTTAAATATTTATTTTTTTAATTTCTAAAAACTTTTGGAGCTTTCTCTGGAATCAGCATTTCTGAAGTTTGGAGAGGCCTTGTGATGCAGTGGAAAGAATGCTGGGTTTAGAGTCAAAAGACTTGATTTTGAATCTCTGCTGCCTCCTGCCTACATGACCTAAGGCAGATCACTTCAACTCTGGAAAATGAGGTGGATAAAGAAGATGCCTGTTAAAGTCCCTTCCATCCAGGAACCTATGATCCTATCATTTGAGAAAGGTTCAACTCTGCCCTTTAGGTTTATTTTGCATAGATTATTTGTTGATAAAACTTTTAAGGCAGAAAAAATCTTTTTGGATGACATTCTAAGAATATATATGTGTGTGTATGTATATATGTATATATATATATACGTATGTACATATATATATATCAAAGCTACTTTGTACATATAGATTTTTCAATTGCTAAAAAAGAAATTTTCATTATTAACCTTATCCATGTTGATTTGCACGTTTCTATTACTTTATAGGGCAGCTAGGTGGCCCAGTGGCTACAGCACTGGGCTTGGAACCATGAAGACTCATCTTCATCAGTTCAAATCTGACCTTAGATGCTTACTAGCTGTGTGACCCTAGGAAAGTTATTTAGCCCTGTTTCTTCATCTGTCAACTGAGCTGGAGAAGGAAATGGCAAACAATATTGTCAAACCACTCCAGTATCTTTGCCAAGAAAACCCCAAAAGAAGGTTACAAAGAGTCAAACCTGACTGAAATGACTCAACAACAAAAAGTTATTTTATACAAGATGATACAACCAAAGGACTAACGAGTAATTATGTATTGTACACAGACGGCTTTGTTCTAAAGTATTTGTATGGCCAAGGAACTGGAGTGGAAGGTCCAGAAGTTTTCCTAAAAGTTTCTCCTATTAGAACATTAACTAGTACCATGTGATTATGGAATTCATTAAATTTTTTTTTGCAGGGTAATGAGGGTTAAGTGACTTGCCCAGGGTCACACAGCTAGTAAGTGTCAAGTGTCTGAGGCTGGATTTGAACTCAGGTCCTCCTGAATCCAGAGCTGGTGCTTTATCCACTGTGCCACCTAGCTGCCCCCATTAATTTTTATACCAAAAGACCCAGAAAGCTTAGTTTTGAGATTCTAAGGTATGAGCCATGGAAGTAGAAAGAGGAGAAAAATATAGTGCTTTTGACAGTGTGTGTGTGTGTGTGTGTGTGTGTGTGTGTGTGTGTGTGTGTGTAGTTAGGGTTGGGGAGAGGGCATGGGAATTCTAATCCTGAGCTCTACAGTTGTTGACATGTTTGTAGGATACTGAGAAGAGTCAACATTTATTTATTTTAGCTATAGAGAATAACAAGTATCAGCTAAGAGACTAACAAATATTTAAATAACATTGTTTCCTGTTCTTTCTATTTCTTGAGTATTGTATTATTATTGTTATTGTTATTATTACTTCTATTTCTATGTATGTGAACATGTACTTCACCAGAAGAAGGTAAGCCCCCTGAGGGAAGGAACTGCTTTTCTTTTTTTTCCTTTGTGTCAATCAGCACCTACCACAGAGCTTTGTACACATGCCCCTTAAAAATATTGATTGAACTGAATTGAATCTAATGCTGACTCATGCTTTAAATCCTTCAGAGATGGACTTGAATGATGGGCTTGGACAGACTGATGACATTATAGTAGATGACTTTGGTTGCTTGACTCAAAATTTGCGGTTGGCCTCATGGAGCTAATAGTTGGGTAAAAAGAGTAAAAACATGTACACAAATAACTGGACAAATTAGAATATGCCATATGCATGGGAAAGGCGGTATAGTGGAAAGAGCTCTGGATTTGGACTTAGAAGACCTGGGTTCAAATCTCACCTTTGTCATTTACCACTTTTTTATATGACTTTGGACATAGCACTTAACCTACCTGAGGCTTAGCTTCCTTCTTCATAAAATGAAGAGTTTGGACTCAAAAGTCCTTTCCAGCCCTAAACCTAGAATTCTAAGGGATTTTGTAGATTTTTAGATTAACTATTATAACTCTGGTCACTTGAAATAGTTCTAATTCAGAGGGTTTATATCCTAAGCAAGGTCTTTCCTTCCTGGGAAGTTTCACTAAATAAATCATTTAACCAGAACCCAATTCCCCACATATGCCAGCTAATTTTTATTTACAGTAGTGCTACCGGGGGCCGCTAGGTGGTGCAGTGGATAGAGCACTGGCCCTGGAGTCAGGAGGACCTGAGTTCAAATTCGGCCTTAGACACTTGACTCTTACTAGCTGTGTGACCCTGGGCAAGTCACTTAACCCTCATTGTCCTGAAAAAAAAAATAAAGCTTTATGGAGAGAAACAGGGGACGTGCAGGATATAATCAATGCTACAGATATACAATACTGCTACCAAAAATCTATTTCTACTAAGATCTAACACACTTGTTAAATAGTCTGCTTACTGACTTCCCAGATTGGGCCTTTGTGGGTCAGGCATTGTATCCATCTGTCAGGACTGTAGCGTCCATGTATTGTCCTGGACTATCTCATCTAGGGCTTTGCTGCTTTGTCCTCTGTTCTGAGCCCAGGGCTGAGTCTGTGATGCCCTCAGTACCATTGGACAGCACCGTGTGTCTATTCAGAAGGCAGAGGACAACAGTACTAGGTTTGTCTTCTAAGCCTGGATATATGAGTCCTCAATCCCAGTGTATTCATTCCACAGCTCCACCTCGGTCACATGCCTGTTGGTTGGATTTGTGACCTCGTGCTGGAAAAATGACCCACTGTGGTTTGTCCCCAGATTTTTTGATCATTATTAGATCTAGTACTCATCTTAGATGTTTATTGGAGTAGAAATTGTAGGGGGAACTGGGTTATATTCCTTCCTCCTACTCCACCATCTTGGCTAGTCTCCCAAATATTCTGAAAATGAAATGATTGGTACATGAGTTTTAATTTTAAATATAAATCTTTTAAAAGATCTCTATAATTAAATCTTTAGATAGATGGCAAGTATTCTTACCCATTTTGAATAATGGGGAAACCACTGTATAAAAAGTGACAGATGGCTTGATTCTTATCCAGTAGAAGAGAGAACAGGCTTCTCCTCCATCCCAACCTGCAGCTGTTGGCGAATGTTGCACTGACAGCTCTGCCATTTTTTTTTTAGCTTCTCTGATTACATGGTAGAAGTGTTGAACTAGTACAGAGGGGCCATCACTAAACTTCCACAAGAATAACCAGAAGCACTGGCAACTGGTAGAATATATGAGGAAATTAAGATACAGAACAAGGAAAAGTGACTTGTCTCCAATCGTTCCATGGGAAGATCTAGGATTATAACCATCACTGCTATTCCAAGGCTCTTTCAGCAAGCTAATGTAAACAAGTGTTCAGTGAAAGTCCATATTTACTGGGTAACACATTTTTATTTAAACTCATAATGCAGTTGGTAAATTTCAAGATAACTTTCTACTGACCCTAAAATATAAAAGAAAGGAAAACTAACAGAGAAGAGGGAGTTTTCTTGCCTAAAGTCAATAAATTAGCATTTAAATACAATCTTTTACATCTTTGACCTAATGAATCACTCTTTTAAACATATCCTGCTAGTTCACTGGTGTGACTTCAACTGCACAAGCATTAGAATTGTTCATATGATAACCCTATCTGATTACTCAGGGTCAGACTAGTGTTTATCTCTGCCAGACGGTAACCCATATCCTGGAGAGGGCACTAAAACCTCTAATGTGTTTTTCACCCATTAGCATTTCAAGACAATGTAGGTTCTGATAGTCCTTCTGCATAATTCCCTGGACAATTAAAAAAAAATTCTAATGTTTACTGGGAAAATGTGCTTTCTAATAGGTCTAGGTTTTTCTCCTCTACCTCCCTTCTTCTTCTTCCTTCTTCCTTCTTCCTTCTTCTTCCAATTGGGGTTAAGTGACTTGCCCAGGGTCACACAGCTAGTAAGTGTTAAGTGTCTGAAGCCATATTTGAACTCAGGTCCTCCTGAATCTAGGGCTGGTGCTCTATCTACTGAGCCACCTAGCTGCCCCCTTTACCTTCCTTCTTAAAAGGAATTAAAATATAATTTAAAAGAGCAGTTCTGCCCTCTGCTGGCCATTTTTTGTAATGTGAATACATGAGAACATAATACCATAGTAGTTGCTCAAATCTTATTATTGTTCAAATAATATAATATTAATAATATAATCATTGCCCCAATCTTTTTGGAAGATAATGTGTTACAATGGTTTCCAAATGGAATTTCCCTTCAATCACAGAATTCTATGAAACATCTTTAGGAGCACCTTTAAAACGTGGAAACCACGTTTGATTAATGTACATTATTTCATCTTGTGTACCACTATACCAAGGGTTGTGGTTTGAGGACATTCCACTTAATTCAATTAATATTTATTTATTAAAGGCATTCTATTATGTGCAAGGTACTGTGCTAGGCAAAAAAAAAGACACAAGGCAAACAATTTGTGAATAAATGAGAGAGAGAGCAAAGTTAAATGTAACATGGATAATTTCAATTACATTAAATTAAAAGCTTTTTGTATAAATAAAATAAATGTAACCAAGATCAGAAGGAAAGCAGAAAATTGGGGCGGGGGGAATTTTACAGACAGTTTCTCAGATGGGGGTCTCATGTCTCAAATATGTGAAGAACTTTGTCAGATCTTCAGGAATCTGTGTCATTCTCCAATTAGTGGAAGGTCAGGGCTTATAAACAGGCAGTTTTCCAATGAAGAGATCAGAGCAATTCATGGTCATATGAGGAATTGATCTGAGTCATTACTGATTGGACAGATATAAGCTATAACAACCTTACGATCTAATTTTATACCTACTAGATTGGCTAAGGTGATTAAGGGGGAAGGCAAAAGGTGTTGGAAGGGAAAGATTGGGACACTGGTTCATTGTTGGGAGGGGGGGGGTATGTGAACTGGTCCAACCATTTTGCAGAGCAACCTGGAATTATACCAAAAGAGTTATTAAACTGCCTATACCCTTTGACCCAACAATACCATTACCTGTTCTATTTCCAACAATGAATAGGGGAAAAGGAAAAGAAACTATGTGTTCTAAAATGTTTATAGCAGCTCTCTTAGTTGTGACAATGAACTGGCAATCACAGGGATGCCCTTCAATTGTGGAATAGCTGAACAAGTTGTGATATATGATTGTGATGGAATACTACCATGCAATAAGAAATCATGAGCTCAGTAATTTTTTAAAAAACATGCAAAGACTTGCATGAAATAATGAAGAATGAAATGGGCAGAACCAAGAGAACATAGCATACAGTAACAGCAATATTATTTGAAGAATGACTTTGAACAAATAAATCATTTTGACTATCATAAATACTCAAATTGCAAAAAAATAAACAAATACCTAAATTCACTATAAAGTATATATGAATACACTGTCTGTAGCCAGAGAAAGAACTGATAAATAGAGGTATGTATAGAACAGGCAAAGATGAAGAAGAAGTTAATTCACTGGGTGGGCAGTGATTTTGTGCTGGGGATTCTTAATATTTTTGTGTCAGGGTCCACCTTGTCAGTCTGGTGAAGCCTATGGACCCCTTCTCAGAATAATGTTTTAAAATGCATAAAGTAAAATACACAGGATTACAAAAGAAGCCATTATGTTGAAATACAGTTATCAAAATATGTTATTTAAAAAAAACAAATTTTGGGCAGCTAGGTGGCGCAGTGGATAGAGCACTGGCCCTGGAGTCAGGAGTACCTGAGTTCAAATTCAGCCTCAGACACTTGACACTTACTAGCTGTATGACCTTGGGCAAGTCACTTAACCCTCATTGCCTTGCTTCCCCCCCCCCCAAAAGAATCAGAATTGGGCAGATGGAAGCTAATGTACTCAATAAGAAGTAAAGCAGAATCAAAAGAATATAAAAGTAAAAGAAAATGTAAATTATCTCTTCAGAAAAACAACAGCCCTGGAAAATAGATCCAGGAAGGACAACCTAAGAATAATTGGCCTACTTGAGGACTATGATCCAAAAAAGATCCTACACAGCATTTTTCATGACATTATCAAGAACTGCCCCAGTGTCTTATAAACAGAAGAAAAAAATAGTCATTGAAACAATCCAACTATCACCTTCTAAAAGAGACCTCAAAAGGATAACTTTGTAACTTGTAACTCTTGAGAACTGTATCGTTATTAAAGAATTGGAAATTGAGGGGATGCCCAGCAATTAAGGAATGGCTGAACAGAGGCTGGATTTGAACTCAGGTCCTCCTGAATCCAGGGCCAGTGCTTTATCTTGTAAGGGCTAAAATTCTAGCTATACTGTCTAAAATGTCTAATGAGTGGTCACCAATAAATTATAAGCTTTAGCAAGAGTTGGGCTTTTAAGCATTTATTAGGGAGAATAAGAATTTGGTAAAGAGAGAGAGAGAGAGAAAGGTCTAGATTCATCTATTTATTAAAGGGAAAGAGCATTCCTAGCTCCCTTCTCCACCAGAGTCCTCAGGAAAGAGAGTGAACCAGTGCCTCAGCCTCCCCCTTCCTCCTCCCACAAGCCAACGTCACTTCCTGATGCCAAAGAAAGCCACATGGTCCTGCCCTCAGAGGCCCTCTCCTCATGTTGGAGCTTTCCTAGAGTAAGTCTCCAGCCGGTGGCATCATTCCAATCGTTACAATCTACTGTGCCACCTAGCTGCCCTGCCCCCAATTATGATTCTTAAGGAATTATTTTCCCCAGTTAGTTTTTGCACCTTCTATTCCATTTGGTGAGTTGCAGTTTTTAGTGAGTTGTTTTCCACAGTCAATTTTTGTCCTTTCCAAGCTATTGACTCTCTCTTGCATAACTCTCTTTTCTTTTCCCAATTTGTATTCTACCTCTCTTATTTGGTTTATAAAAACCTTTTTGAGCTCTTCCAAGAGTGCTTTTTGGTCTTGAAACCAATTCCTCTTCCCTTTTAAGGCTTTACATGTAGGCATTTTGACATTGTTGTCCTCCTCTGAGTTTGTTTTGAATTTCCCTGTTGCCATAGTACTTTTCCATGGTAAGGGTTTTTTTTTTATTTTTTATTCATGGTTTAGCCTCTTTTGTGCCTTTTAAAGTTGAATTCTGGTCCTGGGGTACAATATGCACTGTCCCAAGCTTCTTTTGCTGGGGGCCAGGGGCCAGTCACTGACTTTCTCCTCTGAGCTGCTTGCAGTTTGCTCACTTCACTAGAGTGACCCAGCCTAGTTGTGCCTATTAGGTAGCAAATACCCCCAGCTGGCAGATTGTCTTCTGAACTGGGACTGGGGGCCTCACAACTGGCCTGCTATGTCACTAGCTTGCTGAGCTAGGACCTCAGGTCCTCAGCTACTGATCTGTCATGTGATTAAGAACCTTTTGCTGGGGGCAGCTAGATGGCACAAAGGATAAAGCACTGGCCTTGGATTCAGGAAGACCTGAGTTCAAATCTGGCCTCAGACACTTGACACTTACTAGCTGTGTGACCTTGGGCAAGTCACTTAACCCCATTGCCTTGCAAAGAAAAAAAAAAGAACCTTTTGCTGGCTTTCCCAGATACCCTCTGCACTTAGCTATGCTCCCCTTTTACCCAGATGAGACAAACCTTTCCTGAAGATCTTCTAGGTTATCTTAAGTCAGAAGATTTTCACTCCTTTTTTTTTTTTACAGGTTTTACAGCTCCAGAATCTGTTGAGAGGCTTGATTTAATATTGCTTCTGAGGGAAATTTGGGAGAGCTCAGGCAGCTTTCTGGTTTCACTCTGCCATCCTGGCTTTACCTCTGGAATTCACCACTGTTAGGTTTTAATTATTTATGGACAGTACTTTCAATTGTTTTGGGATGACCTAAAGTCTTTACAAAGAATTCCTAAAACATTTTTGGTTTTCCTCCCATGATATTCTTGCTTTCCCTCACCCTTTTGCTTCAGTTCTGTCATCTCCCACATTCAGGACCAGCAGTGGAAGAGAGAGGTATGTGAGATTGAACACATAGAAAGAGAATTTTGTACCCACAGCTCCACCAGGGCCAAACCACTTACCCAAAAAGCAGTCAAGGTTTCCATAGCAAGCACAAGAATGTCTTTGCAATGAACAGATCAACAGTGCCACCCAGTGGCCAAAACAGTTACTTCCTCTAAAACTGATGTAACTCTATTGAGAATTATTGTGTCCTAAAGAGTATGTATAGAAATAAAACAATCCTAAAATAGAATTTTAAAATAGTACATTTATTTACACAAATTAAAAATTATGTTGTGGTGATTTCTAAATAGTAGCATCCTATAACTAACCAGTGTTAGTTTCAGTCTTGCCGACAGCTCTAGAAATTTACAAGCTACTCAAAGGTCAAGGATTAATGATCATAGATTATACATTTCTAGGTACCAGGGTCTCTTTGGGAACTAAACCTAGACCCATTTCACACTGACCTGTCTTTCCTTTGAGAGAGGAATAATAAAGTCCAGTTCCTATACTTCTTCTTGGCAGGAAGGTGATTATGTATTCTGTGATGTTTAAAATCTAAATGTGTGGTTGCCTTAAATTAGAAGCTTTAGCACCAGTCTTTGGGCATTAAGCATTTATTAAAGCATACCAGGTATTCACGTGGAGTTCAAAAAGTTAAGAAAAGGCCTATCTAGCCTAGAGTCCCAGCCTGGTTGGATCCTTCAAGTCTTCTACCACGAGCCTGCTTCAACCATGAACTCTCTAGCAAACTGAGTGTGGAAGCTTTTTATAGATCTGGAGCAGAGGTGGTCCTTACACACTGCTTCAAGCTGATTGGTAGGCATCATAAAAATCCATTGGTTCACTGGGCTTGAAGGTGGTCTTGAGTTGAGTTCAAAGTCTTTAGCTTCTGAGAACAATACCTCTTTAAGAGCCAGCCAGGTGTGGTTACAATCCAATTAACTTGAAGTAGGCTCATCAGCAATCACTCTCACTCAATTCAGTCAGTTTAGATTAATCTCCAGGTGAGCTTTTGAGTATCTGCCAAATCACATTATTTTCTTACAATTCTCAAAGGCTAATTCCAGCAGAGCACAAGCCGTGGTGAGATGCAGCAATGGACTGTATAGTTGAGGACCAGACTAAGCACCCAGAAGTTTACAGGGTGAAGAAATTTTTAGGTATAGTCACTTTCCTGAACAGATATCCCCTAATAATTTTGGTTTCTGAAAAGATGTTTACCAGAATGTGTTCTAGTTTCTACATATACCCCTCACATAGGTAGGTATTAGATACAGCTTACTCTAAAGCAATATTCCATAACCACGTTGAACTTGCATGCATCTCTGTTCCTAAGTTTCAACTTTCACATAAGGAAGTTCAACCCCATGTGATCTGGGGTATGTCTAAGTAAGCTAGAACAATAGAATCCTAGAGCTTAAAAGGGATATTAGAGATCTCGTAGTCCACAGTTTTCCAACTATTTTGGTCTCATGCTGACTTTATACTCTTAAAATTAAGGACCACCCTCCCCCATACCCCACCAAGAGCTTTTGTTTATATTGGTTATTTCTTTTCTTTTCTTTTCTTTTTTTGCAGGGCAATGAGGGCTAAGTGACTTGCCCAGGGTCACACAGCTAGTAAGTGTCAAGTGTCTGAGGCCGGATTTTAACTCAGGTCCTCCTGAATCCAGGGCTGGTGCTCTATCCACTGTTCTACCTAGCTGCCCCTATATTGGTTATTATCCATGTTTACCATTATTGTTAATAAAACCTTGAGAGTCAGAATTTCTAGATATTATTGATAACTTAGACTAAACAATAATTTTTTTTTAAATTTTATTTTTATTTTTTCCCAATTACATATAAACATATTTTTTGAATTCCAAATTTTTCTCCCACCCTCCCTTCCCTCCCCCCTCCTGAGGCCAGTAAGCAATTTGATATAGATTATACATTACTATCATGTTAAATATATTTCCATGTTAATCAGAACAAAAGGAAAAAAAACGCAAGAATAAACAAGAACAATAACAACAAAAGTAACAAAAGTGAAAATAATCTGCTTCAGTCTGCATTCAGACTCCATAGTTCTTTTTCTGAATGTGAAGAAATTAAATATTTTCCACAATAAGTCTTTTGACATTGTCTTGGATCATTCCTTTGCTGAGAAGAGTTAAGTCTATCACAGTTGATCATCACACAATGTTGTTGATACTGTATACAATGTTCTCTCGGTTCTGCTCAGTTTACTATACATCAGTTCATACAAATTTTTCCAGGTTTTTCTGAAATCCATCTCCTTATCATTTCTTACAGCACAATAGTATCCCATTACATTCATATGCCACAATATATTTATCCATTTCCTAATTGATGGGTATCCCCTGGATTCCCAATTCTTTGCTCCCACAAAGAGAGTAGTTATAAATAATTTTGTACATGTGGGTCCTTTTCCCTTTTTTGTGATCCCTTTGGGATACAGACCTAGTAGCAGTATTGCTGGGTCAAAGGGTATGCACAGTTTTAAAGCCTTTTAGGCATGGTTCCAAATTGCTCTCCAGAATGGTAGGATCAGTTCACAGCTCCACCCACAATACATTAGTGTTCCAATTTTCCCACATCTTCTCCAACATTTATCATTTTCCTTTTTTGTCATATTAGGCAATCTGATGGGTATGAAATGGTGCCTCAGAGTAGTTTTAATTTTCATTTCTATAACATTTCTATATTTCTATGATTAGTAGTGATTGAGAACATTATTTCATATGACTGTAGATGGTTTTAATTTCATCATCTGAAAATTGCCTGTTCATATCTTTTGACCACTTCTCAATCAAGGAATGACTTGTATTCTCATATATTTAATTCATTTCTCTATATATTTTAGATATGAGGCCTTTATCAGAAACACTGTAAAAATTGCTTCTCAGCTTTCTGCTTTCCTTTTAATCTTGGTTGCATTGGTTTTGCTTGGGCAAAATCTTTTTAATTTAATGTAGTTAAAATGATCCATTCTGCATTTCATGTTTTCTATCTCATCTTTGATCATAAATTCTTCCCCTCTCCACAGTTCTGACAAGTAAACTATTCCTTCCTCTTCTAATTTGCCTATGATATCACCCTTTACGTTTATATCTTGTACCCATTTTGACTTTGCCTAGGTGTTGGTCTATGACTAGTTTCTGCCATACTATTTTCCAGTTTTCCCAGCAGTTTTGGTCAAATAGCAAGTTCTTATCTTGGAGGCTAGAGTCTTTGGGTTTATCAAATAGGAGATTGCTATATTCATTTACTGCTGTTTTGTGTGCCTAACTTCTTCCACTGATTCTTCTTTCCACTTCTTAGCCAATAACAAATAGTTCTGCTGATTGCTACTTTATAATATGGTTTTGGATCTGGTATAGCGAGGCCACCTTCCTTTGCATTTTTTCCCCATTAATTCCCTTGATATTCTCGACCTTTTATTCTTCCATATGAATTTTATTATTTTTTTCTAGCTCTATGAAATACTTTTTTGATAGTTTGATTGGTATGGCACTGAATAAGTAAATTAATTTGGGTAGAATTGTCATTTTTATTAAAATAACACAGCCTACCCATGAGCAATTTATATTTTTCCATTTGTTTAGATCTAATTTTATTTGTGTGAAAAATGTTTTGTAATTATGTTCATATAGTTTCTGGTTTTGCCTTGGCAGGTAGACTCCCAAGTATTTTATATTGTCTGCAGTTATTTTAAATGGAATTTCTCTTTCTATCTCCTGCTGCTGAACTTTGTTGGTCATATATAGAAATGCTAATGATTTATGTGGGTTTATTTTATATCTGCAGCTTTGCTAAAGTTGTTAATTGTTTCAAGTAGTTTTTTTAGTTGATTCTTTAGGATTCTCTAAGTATACTATCATATCATCTGCAAAGAGTGATAGTTTTGTTGCTTCCTTGCCTATTCTAAATCCTTCAATTTCTTTTTCTTCTCTTATTGCTAAGGCTAATATTTCTAGTATGATATTGAATAATAGTTGTGATAATGGACATCCCTGTTTCACCCCTGATCTTATTGGGAATACTTCTAAATTATCCCCATTGAATATAATGCTTGCTTTTGGTTTAAGATAAATACCATTGGGGCGGCTAGATAGCACAGTGGATAAAGCACCGGCCCTGGATTCAGGAGTACCTGAGTTCAAATCCGGCCTCAGACACTTGACACTTACTAGCTGTGTGACCCTGGGCAAGTCACTTAACCCCCATTGCCCCACAAACAAACAAACAAAAAAAGATAAATACCATTTATCATCTTAAGGAAAGCTCCATTTATTCCTATGCTCTCTAGTATTTTTTTGGTTTTGTTTTTGCGGGGCAATGGGGGTTAAGTGACTTGTCCAGGGTTACACAGCTAGTAAGTGTCAAGTGTCTGAGGCCGGATTTGAACTCAGGTATTCCCGAATCCAGGGCCAGTGCTTTATCCACTGTACCACCTAGCTGCCCCCCTCTAGCATTTTTAATAGGAATGGGTGCTGTATATTGTCAAAAGCTTTCTCTGCATCTATTGAGATAATCATGATTTTGGTTAGTTTTGTTATTAATGTGGTCAATTATATTGAACCAGCCCTAATATTGAACCAGTCCTGTATTCCTGGTATAAATCCCACCTGGTCACAGTGTATTATCCTGGTAATAAATTGCTGTAATCTCTTTGCTAATATTCTATTTAGAATTTTTGCATCAATATTCATTAGGGAGATTGGTCTATAATTTTCTTTCTCTATTTTTGTTCTTCCTGGTTTAGGTATCAGCTCCATATTGTCTCATTAAAGGAATTTGGTAGGATTCCTTCTTCACCTATTTTTCCAAATAGTATTGGAAGTGATTGTTCTTTAAACATTTGGTAGATTTCACTTGTAAAACCATCTGGCCCTGGAGATTTTTTCTTAGGGAGTTCATTGATGGCTTTTTCAATTTCTTTTTCTGAAATGGGCTTATTTAAGGATTTTATTTCCTCTTCTGTTAATCTGGACAGTTTATATTTTTGCAAATATTCATCCATTTTATTTAGATTGTCAAATTTATTGGCATGTAGTCAGGCAAAATAGCTCCTAATTACTGCTTTAATTTCCTCTTCATTGTTGGCGAGTTCACTCTTTTCATTTTTGATACTGGTAATTTGGTTTTCTTGTTTCTTTTTTAAAATCAAATTAACCAAAGGTTTACCTATTTTATTGTTTTGTTTCTGGACATCTCAATCTACCCTCCCTTCTATCAGCCCCACCTCCCATTTGTATGGAAACTATGTCTTGGAACTCTTTGAATTATCTTACAGAAGAAAAAGTTGAGGGCAAAGTCAAGGTAGAAATGAAATGGATGGATGGATGTAAAAGCATTTATTTATTCAGCTCTTACACTGTGTTAAGTTCTAGTAATACAAATACAAAACAGAGAAAGTCCAATATGGGAAGACAACGCCTTTAGGGGAACAGTGACTAGAACAGGAAGTTTGGGTCTGGGTAGCCACCAAGATGGTGAGTTGATTTACAGGACAGCTGAATAAAATGTCCTTTTCCCAAAAGCAATGGGAATATTAATTTGATTATCGAGCTTAGTCAGGTAAGTAGATGGCAGGACAAATGTTCTGAACAGATTTATGGATGGCAAACATGGCCTGGTCTGAGACTGGCTAGATATAGTAGACAAAGAGGTTTATATTTATTCATTAATCAATACAGATCAGTCCTAAGGTGGATGCTCCAAATCCAAGTAGATTGACTACCCAAGGGGCTTCATTTTTTTTTGTAGGGCAATGAGGATTAAGTGACTTGCCCAGGGTCACACAGCTAGTAAGTGTCAAGTGTTTCATGTGTTTCATGTGGAGAAAAACAGGGCAAATGGCAAGATGGCCCAGGTAGATAGCAATTTTACAGATATCGTTATCTTCTTTTTCCTCTTGTCAAAAAAATACCTATATCTTAATGTGAGGAAAATGCTTGAAACTTTAATGTAATAAAGAAAGGTAGTCAATAAGGTTGTGACTTCTGAAAAAGTCATTTCACCCTTCACGGACTCAATTTTCTCACTTGAAAAATTGGGGGGGAGGGGGTGGATTATATGACCTCTAAGCAACCTTATGGGTCTAAAACTACATGGTATATTATCACTTATTTATGGTCTTCATTGACTTTTCACCTAAAGAACCATGTCTAGTTCCCTATTCTTTGCACAGAACTGCTTATCTTTTACTTTTTCTAGTCACTCATCTTCTAGATCAGTTAAAATTCCCAAGAGCTCTGTTCACTATGACACCATCCAGCTGCCTCTAAAATAGAGGAAGAACTTAAGGACTGAGGGCGGAAAGGAAATGAATTCAAAACATCACATGTAGGACAGGGAGAGTAAGAAAGTTATAAGATCTAGTGAAAGCAACCTCAGAGATCATCTATCCACTTATTTTTTTAAATCAGAAAACTTAGATCAAGGGAGTTGAATTGATTTTCCCAAGGCCACACAGGTATGTGAAAGCATGTTTAAAAACCTCCTTTTTAGTAAAACTGAAAATATTAAGGAATAGTATTTTTCTTTTTTAAAAATTCAATTTTATGGGCAGCTAGATGGTGCAGTGGATAGAGCACCGGCCCTGGATTCAGGAGTACCTGAGTTCAAATCCGGCCTCAGACACTTAACACTTACTAGCTGTGTGACCCTGGGCAAGTCACTTAACCCCAATTGCCTCACTAAAAAAAAAAATTCAATTTTATTTTATTTTCGGTTCCAAATTCTTTCCCTCTCCCACCCATTGAGAAAGCAAGAAATAAATGATCTATTACAAATATGAAGTCATGAAAAACAAATGTCTATATCAGTTATGTTCTGGGGGAAAAAAAAAGCAAGAAAAAGATAAAGAGGGGCAGCTAGGTGGCGCAGTGGATAGAGCACTGGCCCTGGAGTCAGAAGTACCTGGAGTTCAAATCCAGCCTCAGACACTTAACACTTACTAGCTGTGTGACCCTGGGCAAGTCACTTAACCCCAATTGCCTCACTTAAAAAAAAAAGAAAAGAAAAAGATAAAGAAACATGCTTCATTCTTCACTCTGAATCTGTCAGTTCTCTTATCCAGAGGTAGATGGTGTTTTTCTTCATTACAATATTGCTGTTACTGTATAAATTTTTCTGGTTCTGTCCACTTCACTTTGCACCAGTTCATGTAAGTCTTCCCAGGTTTTTGTAAAACCACCCCCTTCATCAGAAAATTTTACACACACACATATGCACATATACATATATGTGTCTGTATGTATACACATGTATATATGCATGCATATGTTATGTGTGTGTTTGTACACACACATACACACACACATACGCATGCTCCCTTTCCAGACTCCTGAGAAAAGACCCTTGGGTCAAAGATAAAAAGGCTTTTCTTAGTAAAATTGATTGAGTGGCATCCAACCTTTTATCAAGAATAATTATTAGGGGGCAGCTAGGTGGCACAGTAGATAAAGCACTGGCCCTGGATTCAGGAGGACCTGAGTTCAAATCTGGCCTCAGACACTTGACACTTACTAGCTGCGTGACCCTGGGCAAGTCACTTAACCCTCATTGCCCCACCAAAATTAGATTAAATTTAAAAAGAATAATTCTTGTCTTGTCCATATCTTTAGTCTTTCTAATCACTTGAAGTAATAGGATTTAGGAACAATGCCTCCTTAGAGAAAGGATTAAAATATCAGTGATAGGGAAGAAGGGAATGGGATAAACAGTATGTTTTGTGACAGTTCTCTGACATAAGGAAGTCCCTCCTGGAAGGACACAGAGTTTCCCTATTGACCCTTGCTTTGTACAAGTGGGCTCACAGTGCTATACTCTCCCAATACAGATGTGGCTACCAATAGGTTAAATCCTGGTCTCAGTCCCAGTTTATGTCAAAGGAATGGCCCATGCACCAGATGTTGGGAAAAACAATCCCTTAATGAGTTCAGATGCTGAGAATAATGTGCAAAACAATGGGAATCATTTCAATGCAAAGTTTTATTGCAAGACTGGGGAAGAGGAGGAAAGGGAAAAAGAAAAGGAGACCCAACATACAACTCATGCGTACACCCTAACACAGAGTATAACTCACTTAAGGGCATTCAACAGGGAGTATTTCAAGGGGGAAGATCTGCTCCAAAGTGCCCCTTTGAGAGTGGGGTTCTCGGGGGCAGCTAGGTGGCACAGTGGATAAAGCACCAGCCCTGGATTCAGGAGTACCTGAGTTCAAATCCAGCCTCAGACACTTGACACTTACTAGCTGTGTGACCTTGGGCAAGTCACTTAACCCCATAGCCCCGCTAAAAAAAAAAAAAAGAATGATGGAGAGTGGTGTTCTCACACTCTGATTTGGGGAGGGTCTCCCTGGAGCTGGCCAATTTACATATCAGGAGCCAGGGCAAGATATCATTTAGGGGCATTGTTATCAGGAAGAAAAACAAGCTGGTGGTAGACAAAATATCATTTGGGGGACACAGTTATACTAACCTTCAAAAAAATATTATTTTTAGTATTTTTCCATGAAATGTCTGACTCCAAATCTAGGCTTTTTCTTCTATGCCATGCTTTAAAAAAAATGTATTAGCTTGTTCCCAAAGAATTTGTAATTGTAGCTTTTTTCTTTTCTCCCAATTCTGCTTGCTATTTTCCTTAGAAAACATTTCCTGAAGTTCAAATTCAAGTAAGGCTCTCTAGAGATACAAAGTAAATCCTTCCATAACTTTAATAGTTTTGACATGGAGTTGCTTCATTCAACATTCCTATCTGATCTTTGGGTGATAGCCAGTGCTTTAGTTACCCAGGGTGAATGACGTGAAGAATGACTAAGATATTGGTTAACAAATACCATAAAGACAGTGCCCTCCCACCCACCCCCCAACCTTTGGAAGGTTGAGCTCATGAGCTGTAATTCAGCACCTGCCCTTTTCCTTTAGTAAGCCTAGAAAGTTCACAGTGTTATTTGAACTTCAAATCTTTGGCTAGAACTTGTAGTTCTCTATGGGGGCAAACATAAAACTGATATTGAAATATTTTTGGCAGGGGCATTTGTGGTTAAAAATCGAGAGGCAAAGCTGTCCACAAGAAATAGTGACCAACATGTATAAGGTAACATAAACATGTATTTACTAACATAGATAACAAACATCATTAATATATAGTTATTCACTAAGACCTATTTCTTTTTTTTTTTATTTATTTTGGTGAGGCAATTGGGGTTAAGTGACTTGCCCAGGGTCACACAGCTAGTAAATGTCAAGTGTCTGAGGCTGGATTTGAACTCAGGTCCTCCTGACTCCAGGGCCGGTGCTATATCCACTGCGCCACCTAGCTGCCCCAAGACCTATTTCTTAATCTGCAGGTGGATGTATTCATCAACAAGCACATTTAATAAGCACTTTCTAGATATTGTTTATACAAAGTCATAAATTAAACATTTCCTGCTCTCAAGGAATCTACATTTAATAGGAGAAAATAGCAAGAGTGATTAATTTTCTTTTCTTTTTCTAAACACATGGTATTATTCCTGTTAGGAAGGAACTGAAGCACATTATTGGAGAATTGAGGGACCTGTTCATGCATACATACTTGAAAGTGTAAATCTCATACATTTTGGTGAGAACTTCATGCATTCCCTCTAAGAAACACAGAAACCACTAAGCATCTTTTCAAAAAATTTCATTTATTTTTTTAAAAACATTTATTTATTTAATTTAATTTAAAAGACAGTGTTCAATCCTAGGAGAGCCACTAGTCTGAAATGATAATCTATGCGTAATTTAACAGTAGACAAGTCTTTGGTTTGCCTGAGGGTGAGAGTTTGAGTGATTTACCATAGTCATACAGCTAATCTGAGGCAGGATCTAAACCCTGATTTCAATCTCCTGATTTAATTATTTTCCAGTTACATGTAAAGATAGTTTTCAACATTTGTTGTTGTTGTTATTTGCAGGGTAATGAGGGTTAAATGACTTGCCCAGCAAGTAAGTGTGAAGTGTCTGAAGCCGGATACCTAGCTGCCACCTAACAGATTTTTTTTTTTTTGCAGGGCAATGAGGGTTAATCGACTTGCCCAAGGTCACACAGCTATTAAGTGTCAAGTGTCTGAGGTCAGATTTGAACTTAGGTCCTCCTGAATCCAGGGCTAGTGCTTTTATCTACTAAGCCACCTAGCTATTTTATAAATATTAGAGTTCCAAATTTTTCTCCCTCCCTCCCTTTCCTCCCCCCTCCACAAGACAGCAACTAGATTATATATGTACAATCCACAAGTGATCTTTTCATCAGTTCTTTCTATGGGAGTGGATAGTAAGCTTTGTCATTAGTCCCTTGGGATTGTCTTGGATCATTGCATTGCTGAGAGTAGTTAAGTCATTCACAATTGCTCATTGAACAATTCTGCTGTCACTATGCACAATGCCCTCCCAGCTCTACTCACTTCATTATACATCAGTTTCATGAGCCTTTCCAGGTTTTTCTGAGATCATCCTGCTTGTCATTTCCTATAGCACAATACCATTCCACCACAATCATATAGCACATCTTTTTCCATCATTCCTCAGTTGATGGATATTCCGTTGATTCTCAATTCTTAGCCACCACAAAGAGTTGCTATAAATATTTTTTGTACAATTTTCCCCCTTTTTTCTTTTTCATGATTACTATTGTTAACTGTTTCCCTTCCATCATCTTCCCTTCCCCATGATATTTATTCTATTATCCATCTTCTTTCATCCTATCTCTCTTAAAAAGGGATTTGTTTCTGTCTGTCCCCTCCCCCAATCTGTCCTTTCTTCTTTTGCCCCTCTCTCTTTATGCCCTTCCCCTCCTATTTTCCTGCAGGGTTAGAGAGATTACTTCATCCAATTAAGTGTGTATATTATTCCCTCCTTGAGCAAATTCTGAAGAGATTGAGGTCTTTGATGAGTGTTAGGCTCATTTACTACCCAGATTAAATAGATTACTCCATGCAGTTGGGTGTGTGTGTGTTAATCCCTGATGAGTTTAAGGTCTTTGAGCCTTTTCTGATGAGTGTAAAATTCATTTACTGCCCTGCTCCTCCCCCATATCTTCCCCCCACTCCATAAGCCTTTTCCTGTTTCTTTCATGTAGGATTTCACCTCCCCTCCCCTAGTGCATTCCCCATACCCCTCAATTTAACCCTAAAGATGTCATCATGGGGCAGCTAGGTGACCCAGTGGACAAAGCATCCACCCTGGACCCAAGGGGATCCCAACCAAAACCCGGCCTCAGACACAAGACAGTCACCCACTGCACGACCCCAGGTATGTCTCCCAACTCCAATTTTTTATGGTTCTCTAGGGTCCTGTATTTGAAAGTCAAATTTGCCATTCAGTTCAGGTCTTTTCATCATAAATATCTGAAGTCCTCTTTTTCATTAAAGTCCCATTTTTACCTATGAAAGATTATGATGAGTTTTGCTGGGTAGGTGATTCTTGGTTGTAATTCCAATTCCTTTGCCCTCTGGAATATCATATTCCATGCCTTCCAGTCCTTTAATGTAGAAGCTGCTAGATCTTGTGCTATCCTGATTTCAATTTACAGCAGTATAGTTGAAAGCCTGCCTAAACTCATATCCTGCCTTTAATGTCTCCTCTGTAATATGGAGCTGTCATCTGTGAAGAACCTATGGCACAACATGGTTGTTGTAATATAGTAAAGCACTTTAAAATATACACTATTATTATGAGAGAAGAGGCAGCTATGTGGCATAATGGATTAAACTTCAGATTCAAACCCAGGGAAACTGAGTTCAAATCCTGCCTCAGACAATTACTAGCTTTATGACCCTGGGTAAGTCACTTAAATTCTGTCTGTCTATTTCCTCATCTGTAAAATGGGGGTAAGAATAGCACCTACTAGGGGCAACTAGGTGGCGCAGTCGATAGGGCACCGGCCCTGGATTCAGGAGGACCTGAGTTCAAATACGGCCTCAGACACTTGACACTAGCTGTGTGACCCTGGGCAAGTTACTTAACCCCAACCGCCTCACAAACAAAAACAACAACAACAAAAGAATAGCATCTACTTCCCAGGGTTGTTGTGTGAATCAGATGAGCTAATGTATGTAAGATGCTTTGTAAACTTTAAAGCACTCATAAATGTTATTTACTACTAATAGTTAGAGATGTCAGAGAATGCCAAAAGTCAAGTTTCCTTAGTCTTAGGATCTTTGTACCGGGGGAAGATGCAGAAAGAGTGTTGGATTTGGAGTACAAGGACCTAGGTTCAAATCCTGAACCTCTCTGGGCCTGAGCTTCCCCATCTGTTCAATGAAAGGGTTGGCCAAGATGGCTTCTAAGGTTTCTTCCAGTTTTATGTCTAAGATCCTGCTTGGAACTCTTCCAGAGGAGAAAAACAGCCCTTCAGTAGTGAAAGGACTAAAGCATTTGAAGTCAGATGACCTTAGATCGGAATCTTGATTCTGTTACTTATTCAGCACATGACCTCAGATGCGTCACTTCTCTCTGTGGATAGTTATCTTCTGTAAGATGATGGGGCCCAATAAGGTGACCCCTAAATTTTCTTCCAGTCCCATTTTCTATGATTCTTCTAGGAACTCTTCCAGAGAAGAAAAATCAATACTGGTTTAGAAAACCCTGAGTTTAAAGCCTGCCTCAGACACTTACTAGCTTTATGACCCTGGGTAAATCACACCTATCAGTTTCCCCATCTGTAAAATGGGGATAAGAGCCCTGACCTCACAAAGTTGTTGTGAGGAGCAAGTGAAATAATGTATGCAAAATGTACTTTGTATATGCTATTATAACATTAATAATTATTATTGCAAGGAACAATGGATTTGGAGTCAGATGACCTGCATCTGAATCATGTCTCTGTGCCAGTGTTCAGAGGAAGAAATCCACACTACCAATAGCCATATGAAAAAAAAAAAACTTTAAATCACTAATAGAGAAATGAAAATGAAAACAAATATGAAGTACCTCATGGCACTCATCAGATTGCCAAAGCTGACAAAAGGGTAAAATGACAAATGCTGGAGGGACTGTGGGAAAACAGGTACATTAATGTATTCCTGGTGGAGTTGTGAAGTATTCTAACTATTCTGGAAAGCAATTTGTAATTATGACTAAAAATCTATTAAATTACGAATACCCTTTGACCCAACCATAACACTATTTGTTCTATACCCCCAAAGAGAGCAAAGAAAGAAGAATGGGACCCATACATACAAAAATATTTGTAGCAGCTCTTTTGTGGTGCAAAGAATTGGAAGTTCAGGTTCATCAAATGGAAAATGTGACAAACCAAGTTACAGTCTATGTACACTATAGAATACTATTCGGCTCTAATAATGATGAAGGGAATGGTTTTAGAGAACCTGGGAAGACTTGTATGAACTGAGGCAGAGTGGGATGGGCAGAACCTGGAGAACAATTTATTTAACAGATGACAGTGTAAGGATAAACCACTTTGAAAGACTTGGGAATACCCATCTACACAATAGAACTGACCACAATTCAAGATGAAACATAGCCCACCTCCTGATAAAGGGGATGGACTCAAGTGTGCAGATGGAGAAAATTTTGTTTTGGACTTAGTTAAGTTAGGCAGGTGTTGGTGAAGTGGATAGAATGCCAGGCCTGGAATCAGGAAGAGTTCAAATGTGACCTTAGACACTTATTAGCCGTGTGACCCTGACCCTGGGCAAGTCACTAAACTTGTTTGCCTCAGTTTCCTCATCTGTAAAATAAGCTGGAGGAAATTGCAAACCATTCCTAGACCTTTGCCAAGACAACCCCAAATGGGGTCACACAAAGTCTGACACCACTGTTTCAATGAGGTCATTGGTTTTGCTCAACTATACATATTTGTAACCAGTCTTGGTTTTCTTGCTTTCTCCATGGAGGGGGACAGGGAGAAGAACAAAGTAGGAGAGAGGGATCTGCAAACAAAAATTAATTTAATTAAAAAAAAATCTCAGCTCTGGCAATTACTACCAGTGTCTCCCAGGACGAGTCACAACTTTTCTGTGCCTCTCTTTCCTCAGTCAAAAATGAGGGGTTTGGCCAAGTTGGCCTCGAAGATCCCTTCCAGGTCTAAATGACCCTATGACCTTTCATTCCCAGGCACGGAACCTTCGTCGCCCGCCTCTGGTTTCAGATAGGGAGATACCGGCAGTCGCCCGTAGACAAAAGGAGCAAGATAAAAGGCTTCGGGGAGGGGGAGTGCCTAAGGTCGCCGGGCCCCCGCGGGGCTAAAGGCTGAGCCAAGAAGTCCTTGGCCCCTTTGATCAGACTTGTAAGTTTACTGCCCGGACCCGGCGGCGTCCGCCAACAGCAGTTCCCCAGCTGGAGCGAGGATGCCAGACCCTCCCCCAGGGTCTCCTCACAAAGGTCAGGAATGGCTCACCCCGGGCGCCCGGAGCCAGGTTCGCTCCCTCCCGGGGTTCTGACTTGCAGAGGCGCATCAAAGAAGCTCAGCTCGCTTACGTTCGCTCTCCCCCACCCCTTCCCCCGACTATGTCGTCACCGCCCCCGGGGATGATGTTTCCAGCCATAGGAGAATCTTCCTGCCACTCGAACATTAGCTCCCGCTCACACCTAAGCCGGCTCGGGTTTCCCCTCCCTTCCCGGCTTCCCCGTAATTTGCCACGATCGGGTTGGCCCAGGTGATTGGCCCTCCCCGGAGAGAAGGCCGCGACTGGCTGAGTGAAGGCGCGAGTTTCCGCCCCCTCTCTCCCATTGGACCGTGGTTTGCACTACCCAGGCCCAATGGCTGACCGGGAGAGTCTCCTCCCCCCGCGACCATCTGTGCATCGTCTTGGGCGCGATAGGCTGCTGTCTCCTGTCAAGGACTTCAGGATCGACGCCTTTGGAGCCGGAGCTGGACCCGGAGGAGTCCGCGCCCTTGCTGCTGCCCTCGGCCTCGCCATGCCTTCGTCCATCTTCGCCGATGTACCCCAGGCACAGCCAGTCCTGGTGTTCAAGCTCACTGCAGACTTCCGGGACGACCCAGACCCCCGCAAGGTCAATCTAGGAGTGGGAGGTAAGGATGCTTTGGGGGAAGGGGGATGGCAAGTGTGTGTGTGTGGGAAGCATTGAATATCATCCAGCGGTGCCCCGCAGCTCTCAGCAACCGCGGAGGGCCTGGGGTCCACGGATGGAGAAACAAGTGGAAAGACCGAGAGGCTTGAGGGAACCGTATTGAATGGGAATGCAGTCACTCCGACAAATCCGCCTTTGGAAAGACCTTGATCTTGAAGGGGGGGGGGGCGGTAAAGGCTCAGCCTTGACCTCTGTGGTGGATTTTCCGGCCCCCTACCTGGAAGTGCTGTAGCCTTGGGTACATTTGCATGTACCCCGAGACTCTGGGGCCCCACGGGGGAGGCGTTTTGCCTTAGGGGATAACTCTGGATTTAAAGTGTCAGATCTGGCTGTACTGCTTGTGTGACCTTGGGGAAAATCCCCTCTCCCTCTCTGTGTTATTAGCATAATAATACCCTCGTTTTCTCCTCCGGTCCGCTAGGGAAAATGCTTTGGAAATGTTGATGCAGATTGTCTGCTGGGAGACTGGGGGTGGATATGGTTCGGACTGTGACGCTGCATTCCAGCGGGACTCGTTTATCCTGAGAATGACTCTCTTGTATTCTTGTGACCTTGAGCAAACTCACTTTGCAACATAAAGGTCAAAGACACCATCCTGAAGTCTTAGAGGCTTTGTAAACTCTGTGACTTTGGGCGAGCAGAATGACCTCCCTGAGTCGCAGCGTCCTTGTGTGTTCAAATGAAAAAGTTGGTCGAGGTCTGAGGCCCCTTCTTGCTGCAACGTGACGTGATTTATTTGCTATTTCAGCATCACCACGTGGATGTTTGAATTCTTATAATTTCTTGCCTTCGCTGTCCAAAAGGTTGCCAAGTAGAGGCAGAAGTAACCTGTGGGAGGAAGCATAAATATATTAATAGTCAGAGATGTGAAGAAAGAGGTTACTAAGCAAAGGGTGTATTGAAGGAATGTTGGGAGACGTTTTTTTCTCATTGTACTCGTCTGTGTACAACACAGAAACACTACCACCTGTGCATAAGGAGGACCCATTTTAGGGGTGAGATGGCCAGAGACAAAATGTTTTATCACACAATAGGTTGGTGGAAGTGTTCATTTGAATTGCTCTGAATGGTAATGAGATGGTCACCTGCAGACAGTTCTTTGTCAAACCCTGTAATACATATGTTCTGCTGTTGTTTTTCTATTCTAGAGAAATGATGTTCATCTAAGGAGAATTCTCTTTTGTTTTGGTTTTTTTGGTGAGGCAATTGGGGTTAAGTGACTTGCCCAGGGTCACACGGCTAGTAAGTGTTAAGTGTCCGAGGTCAAATTTGAACTCAGGTCCTCCTGAATCCAGGGCCAGTGCTCTATCTACTGCGCCACCTAGCTGCCCCGAGAAAATTCTCTTAAAAAAAAATTCATAAGCTATTTGGGTTTTTCCTTCATATTATTATATATTAATTTCTTTGGTTCTAAAGCTGCAAGACCAAACAAGTTAATTCAGTGTTTCCTCTTGATTTGGAATAGATATATTCTGACTATTCTGGTGTGAGGCTCTTGAGTTAGGTCTGGATAATATTGGTGGGCATATCCATTTTTGTGATTTTTTTTTTAAAGGCTGTTCCTTTTAGAACTGCAAAAAGCTTTTTCCAAAGTTTTCAGAAATATTGTATTTGGTGGGGGAGGCCAAGTTGGGGACTCATAGTGTGGAAACTCCTGCCATGCAGACCAGAAGCTTCTCATAGAGAATTGCCTTGGTGCACTGAGAGGTTTATCAGTTTGCCCATGGTCACACAGCCTTATCAGGGGCCAAACTGAAACCCAGATTTTACTGACTACAAGAACAGGTCTCTGTCTACTTCATCCTTAGGACTCAAAATCAAAGAATCTTAGGTTCCCAAGATCATCTAATCTCATTTTTACAGATGAGGAAACTGAGGTCCAGAGAGGGAACATAAACTGACCCCAAAGTCACATTCAACGCTGTTATGACGGCATTTTTAGCAAGTCACATGAAGTCGTCAGGGGCATTCAGACTCTGGGTACTAAAACTCCTTATTCACTACCAAGTTTTCACTTAGGGCAGCACCACTGTCTTAGCAATCTAATTGGTTACTTTAGAAGCCTGTGTATTGCCTCTTTGTATCATTGCATCCATAGATTATTGAATCTTTATTTGTATGTTGCTACTGTGTCCTCAGTAGGACTAAGTTGTAACAACTTCCTTTATGGAGAATTTACAGTTGCGTAAGAAAATTGCTTCAAGGAAAACCCAGGGGAGACGCCCAGCCCACTGTACTTTGATTGTTGCATTTTGTTGTAAATTTGTCAATGTATTTAATGTTGTATAGTTGAAAGAACCCCCTACTACCTTTGAAGTCTTTGAATCAGAAGGACTGCATTTGAATTCCAGTTACAGCTCCTACCAATTTAACAGTGTGGCCTTCAGCAAGTAGTTTTGACTCTCTAAGCCTGAGCCCCCTAATCTGTAAAATAGGAATAATAATTCTTGGGTAGGTGGGGAGAGAGGAGGGAAGTGCCATGTAAATCTTTGGGGTTTTCGTTTTTGTTTTTTTTTTTGCGGGGCAGTGGGGGTTAAGTGACTTGCCCAGGTTCACACAGCTAGTAAGTGTCTGAGGCCGGATTTGAACTCAGGTACTCCTGAATCCAGGGCCCGTGCTTTATCCACTGGGCCACCTAGCTGTCCCCATGTAAATCTTAATGGATTGGCAGGTAGGTGGCTAGAATACTGCGCCTGGAGTCAAATACTCTATCAGATATTTACTAGCTGTGTGACCCTAGGTAAGTCACTTCACCCTGTTTACCTCCATTTCCTCATGTGCAAAATGAGCTGAAGCAGGAAATGGCAAATCCAGTTTCTTTACCAAGAAAACCCCAAATGGGGTCTTGAGGAGTCTCATATAACTGAAAAAATAACTGAACAATAACAAAACTTAACCATAGCATTGATTGATGATTGATTGATTGATTGATTGATTGATTGTCGGGGCAATGAGGGTTAAGTGACTTGCCCCGGGTCACACAGCTAGTAAGTGTCAAGTGTCTGATGCGGATTTGAACTCTGGTCCTCCTGAATCCAGGGCTGGTGCTTTATCAAACACTGCCATCTAGCTGCCCTAACCATACCATTTAAATGAGCTATTGTTGTCATAATCTATTTAGCCAAACTCTTCTTATTCTTGTATTCAACTAGTTTCCTTTCCCCAGATATTTGCTGGAGATACTTCATACATTTTTAATTAAAATTTAAAAATTTGACCTCAAGTTTATTGCTTTAGGGAATTCCTGATAAGGAAACTCTAGGAGGTCTTAGATTTAGAGATCTACCTAGGGGGTTTGTAGGAATTAAGTTATTTGTTCTGGAGTACACAGCCAGCTTTGTGCCTGAGGCAGAATTAAAATCTGGTCATTCAGTTAATAAGTAGTTTGTTTGTTTTTTAAATGTAAATAGTATTTTATTTTTTCCAATTACATTCAAAGACAATTTTAATCATAAGATTTTGAGGTCCTAATTTTTCTCCCTCTCTCCCCTTCCACCTCCCCTAGATAGCAAGCAATCTGATGTAGGTAATAAATCGTTTCTGAGGGTCTGCTGTGTGCAGGAACACTGAGAATACAAAGAAAGGCAAAAGACTGTCCCTGCTCTCAAAGAGCCCATAATCTAATGGGGAGGCAACTTGCAAACAACTACAGGCAAATAAAGCTATCTATAGGATAAATTGGTGATAATCCCACAAGGAAGACACCGGCATTAAGGAGATCAGAAGAGGCTTCTTACAGAAGGTAGGATTTTTTAGTTGGGATTTGAAGAAGGCCGGGGGAGCCTGGTAAGGCAGAGTTAAAGAAGGGAGTGCACTCCACAATTTGGAACAACAAAGAAAGTCAATATTGACTGGACCAAAGAATATATCCATTGAGTAAGGAGTAAGAAGATCCGGAAAGTTCTTCCTGATCTTTCCCAGGCTACCTCTTATTATAATTTAAATGAAGCCAAATATCACAATGTGATACCAACAGGCCTTTGTAATATTAATACTTAGTGCTCCATGGAGTCATCGAGCTTTCTATGCATAATCCCATTTGATCCTTAGGAGAGTTGTGAGATAGGTCTTGTAGATGACTTATGCTGTGTCACATGTAGTAAATGGTTTCCAATTCCCACAGTCCAGATTTCTTTCCATCATAGTGTTCTTAAAACTCTGTAGTTGTCAAATCACCATAAACATGTAAGAAGAATCATGAGAATCATTTAATTTTCTGTACTCTTCCCTTATTTTCTGTGTGTAGTTTCTTCAGTGTAGTTCTCAGTCATCAGTTTCAAAGAGAAGTAGATGGAACCTGGAAAGGCAGGCATGGTGTATTTGCATGTCTTTGAAGGTGCCCTTGAGGTGATTCACTCTCTGGACCTTGTTTACCCACTCCTGGACTCTCCTGGCTTTAAAAAAAGTGTGTCTTAGTCTTGGCTAGCTTCTAGAACGTCGAAGACCCCTCAAACAAATCTACCACAGGGCCAGGAAAACTGACCATAGATAACATTCCATTTTACTGCTACAACTGCCTCCTTCAACTCTTTATTTAAGGTCATTAGGCAAAGGGCACTGATAATAAGGTCAGACCTGAATCTTTGTGGGCCGGGGCCTGTGTAGGAAGAAGAGAAAGGAGCCAAAGAAAGCATTAGTCAGTTTTCCATGTACGAATTTGTATTCACTCTCAAAAAATGCAAAAGATTTTTCAGGGACACACCGAAGGTACTAGAGGTTATATAACCAAACACATTTCTAGATTTCTCTACATCAAGAGCTTAAAGCAAATTGGTGTCCTGACTTTATTTTACTCTTCTTATGGACTCAACTATGTTATCCAGTTTATCATCCACCTTATTCTTGGCTTTGAATGAGTTGGACTTGTTTCCAGAAATGAAATGCACCCTACAACGATTGAAGACCTGCTATCACCACACAAGAATGTCCTCCAAGCTCTTAAGGAGAGCTCCAAAAATAGAATGAGTGGTGGGTGGTGGCTTCATTGCAATTAAATATATAGCTTCCTAATGTGACTACTATAAAGAGAACCACACTACTGGATTTATAAATTCTGGCATTTAAAAATCAAGCATCTTATTTTAAAGTCACACTTTATAAATTAACTTTTGCTTTGTTTTTCTTTTTTGTTGGTAGGGATACTAGATTGGTAACTGGTCAATTGAATGAATAAATGAAAATGTCTTCAGATATTTTAGTGCCATACACTAGGTATACAAAGGTGAGATAATACAGGTCAGCTGGAAAGGTGTTTACATCCTAATGCATGGAGATAACCCATATAGGACAGCCAGGGAAGGGAATTCGGGTTTGGGAAATTGAAGGAATAGTGTGAGCGGAACCTTGTGATAGTTGATTGTCAGTCATGGTGTCTGTCTCTTGATTTCAGTGAGCATTTGACTAAGTCTCCCATAGTAATCTTGTGGATTGGGCGAATGGACTACTGGATGGTTCATGGACTGTTTGGTATAATGGAAAGAGCATTGGACTTTTGTTGGTGTAATCAAAGTGCTTTGTAAATCATAAAGTGTACTATTAACTATGAACTGCTGCTATTTACCTTCCCAAAGAGTGTTGATTAGTGCCAGTGTCAATTTAAAAACAGCTCTAGGGTGGAATACCACAGGGCCTTTGGGCGTATTCTTTCCTTTCCTTTTCCTCCCTTATCAGCATGTTTACTTTTATTAGTCAGCCCGAGAAAACATTTCTAAGCAAGGGCACTTAGTGGAATAATGTGTTGGTTTTTTTAAAAGTAGGAATAGCACGTTCTCCCACCATACAGAGACACACGACCTGTCACTAGGAACAGTATACATACCTAAGGAACATACACCGAGGAGTATGCATGTTTGAGGACATATGGCCGGGCATACATGTGGAGGAGGGGTTACACATAAGGAAACAAATGTGGCACATGCAAGGAAAAGCAGCTTGTGCCTCCCGTGCCACAGGGCCTACCTACTCTTTTCAACATTTTAATCAATAATTTGGATGAAAGTCATGTTTATAACTGTGCAAATAACAGAACTGGGGAGGAGAGCTAATTGGATAGATGTAGCATAATGATTCAGAGCAGTCTTAACAAGCTGAAAACCTGGCTTGAGTTGAATACATTGAAATTTAATAGGGATAAGTGTAAAAGACTTCATTTAGGTTAAAAAAAAATCAGTTGCATAAGTATAGGGTAGGACATGGTTGACTACCCAGCTGTTCATTTGGAAAAGATTGGAGGGATTTATTTGATCACCAGCTTAATGAATCAGACTATGATGCAGCTACTAGGAAAGCTGGTGCAATCTTAGGCTCTGTTAATAAAAACATTGCATCTAGATCCTGGAGAACAACAGACCCATTGTCTTCCTTGCTGCTCAGTGCACATCTGGAGCATTGTGCTCAATCCTGGGGGCCACAACTGGGAGAGTGCCATTGCTAAACAAGAGGGGGAAGATTGGAATGATGAGATGTCTGGAAGTAGAGAAGATCAAGGGGGAAAGAGCAACTGGTTCTAAGTATTATAAGGGCAGTCACACAGAAGAGGATGGTGTATACTTGGGTTCTCTATTGCTGTCAGAATTAAGGACACAAGTTATGGAAAGATGTTTTCAAATTATATCTGAGAATTTTTTCTTACAATTACAGTGGTATTAACAGTGCAGTAAGGTGCTTAGTAGAACATTAGCACTAGAAGTAACCTTGTTCAGTCATTTCTAACTCTTCATGATGCCTTTTCTTGGCAGAGATACCAGTTTTCCATTTCTTCCTCCTGCTCATTTTACGGATGAGGAAACTGAAACATAGGGTTAAGTGACTTGCCCAGGGCCACACAGCTAGTAATTGTCTGAGGACAGATTTGAACTCAGGAAGATGAGTCCTCCTAATTCCAGTCCTGGTTCTTTATTCACTATACCAGCTAGCTGTCCAGGAAAGAACCTTAGAGGTTATCTATTTCAACCCCTTCATTTTACAAATGGGGAAACTGAGCCTTAGAAAACTTAAAGAACTTATCCAAGGTCACATAGGTGGTAAGAAGTGGGGCCAGGACTAGAATTCAGATCTTCTAACACTTAGCGGTGCCCTGGAAAGTGTGCTGGACTTAGAGCTAGAGGACTGGGTTGATAACCCTGCCTCTACCACTTATACCTTTGCTACTGTAACGATTGGAATAATACACTTGGCGCACTTCTTCCCACCACACTGCCTCACTTTTTTTCCCCCTTTTGAGGTAATGCATGCCATTAAGGACATTGCAAGCAGCAGCTAGAGGGGACGGTCTGTTAGGGATGCTCTAAAATAGATCTTAGCTCTCGTTCAACTCTAACATACTTTCATGGGTTCTGTAAATCATAAATGTCATAACTGACTCTGGAAAGGAATAAGCAGGAATTTGCCCTGAGGCAAAGATGATGAGATAAATGGTATAATTTAAATGAGTAAACAGCCAGAGACCAACAGACACTGGAATATTAAGAAAAAGCAGGGCCGTAAACATTTGTGGAAGTGTGAAGCCTTGGATAATTGAATAACATTTTATAGGAGGGTTTTTTCCCCAAGGGCTCATTATTGATTCTGTCAGGTGCCAACTCCAAATCCTCTTTGCCCCCATCTGCCACTTTCATATTCATAGTGTTAATATGCATATATGAATCACCTGGATTTGATGTAGTTACCTTATTATCCAAAAGGAATTTTATGAAACTCTGGATTAATAGGAGCAAAATGTCCTTCAACTGAACTCCAAACCTGAACCCAGATAGCTAGCAGATAAAGGACCCTTCCTAGTGACTTCTTTTCCCTCAGGATAGTAAGTCCCTATCTTATGGTAACATCTGGGCGTCCTCATCCTTGCTAAACCTTTTTTTGGAATCCTGTAATCTTATCATGATGCTTCTGTATTTCCTCCATACTTGGTATAACAGAAATTGTTAAACTGCTCTTTGCTTCTGGGTTGATTTCTGTATCATACTGTTGAAACTGACAATGCCCTGTAATCAGGGGACTAAAATCATATATATCTTCAGAAATGGGGAGTCCCCCGAGCTTCTCTCTTAGGAGGGGAGTCTCCACATGATCATGTTGTGTTATCTTCTAGGGACAAAATATTAAATTGATATGTTTTTCTGTCTGTCTCTGATTTGTTTCGTGGGAGGACAGATATCATGTTCTCTGATCTGGTTTGTTTTGTAGGAGATATTATAAGATGTTGTAATTTCTCTGATCTGTTTATTATATTGTAGGAGAGATTAAACATTTATGATCTGTTTGTAGGAGACAGATACTAAAACTAGATTTTAATAGTCAATAATAGGAACCAAGTTTACCCCACCAAAAGGTAGCAATCGTTTTCTGAAAAAAAAAAAAAAACGAAACAGGAAAGCTGAAGAGCAGAGGGTTTATTTCAGTGAGGGTAAGTCTCAACTATTTTATTTTTATGTGCTCTGTTTCCCCCCGAAACAGGTAACATGTTTAGGGACTTCAGTATGGGCTATACCTCAGAGCAGTCACAGGAAATGTCTAATGTATTTGGAAAGAAGTAGGGAAGTGAAGATTTCTCTTATTGACACCACTTCAGGTATTTGTGTTAGGCTCAATCAATTTTATGGCCTGGTAATAGCATGCAAAGCCCGTGTGGACAGTCTCTGTTCTCTGATAATGTCCTCAGAAGTGTCCCTCCACCCAACCAGCTAGCTGGCTGTGCTTCCTCTCTTTTAGATATTCCCTAGGGCACTTTAATACTTATCTGTGCACTTGTAACCTTCTGTGGACTATAAGCCCTTGAGGGCTGGGAGGAGCTACCTTTGTTTCTCCTGCACCTTAAGTGAAGAGTATTGAATTGAATGGCTCTGCTTATCTATCCCTCAGACATTTTGCCAGACTAAAAGCAGATATCTCTCCTCACACAGTCACCACCCTCATTTAGGCCATCTTAACCTCTCCCTCTCGTAAGGAAGACAGGTGCAAGAGATGTTGTATAGGTATGTACAATCAACAAGACCAATAACTCCTTGGGTGTGGTGTTTGAGGGAGAGAGGAATTGAGAATGATTCTGAGGTTGCCATGCTCCATATCTAGAATAGTGGTATCCTTAAAACAAAAAATAGCAGGGGCAGCTAGGTGGCGCAATGGATAAAGCACCGGCCCTGGATTCAGGAGGACCTGAGTTCAAATCCAGCCTCAGACACTTAATAGCTGTGTGACCCTAGGCAAGTCGTCACTTAACCCTCATTGTCCTACCAAAAAGTGAGAGAGAGAGAGAGAGAGAGAAAATAGCAACATTTGGAGGAGGGGTAGGGTTAGGGAACTGGGGGAAAGGGTAGGGAATCGGTTCTGTCATGGGGAGATGGGGTAAGGAGCTTGGGATAGGGGTAGGGGTTTGGGGTCCTTAGGAATTCCTCTTTAAAGAATTACACCCTCTTGCACACAAAAGCCATTAGAATAAGATGGTAGTTTATTTCGGAGCTGAGGAAGGGAAAGGGAAGAGAAGGGAAGGGAAACCATGAAAGAAGTCATTGGACTTCTCATGGGGTGAAAGGCACAGAGAGAGTGGCTCTGAGATACCAATCTCCTCGAGCAGGAGACTGGCAGGTACTTTTTTTTTTTTTAAGTGAGTCAATTGGGGTTAGGTGACTTGCCCAGGATGTTGTGTCTGAGGCCGGATTTGAACTCAGGTACTCCTGACTCCTGGGCCGGTGCTCTATCCACTGTGCCACCTAGCTGCCCCCTGGCAGATACTTTTGAATAGAATTTTATTTTCCAAAATAATATGTAAAAACAAAATTTTAACATCCATTTTTAAAAAAACTTTGTGTTCCAACTTCTCTTCCCCCCTCCATCCCCCCCCCAAGAACTCAAGCAATTCAAAATAAGTTATACATGGATTAGTCATGGAAAAATTCCCATATTAGCTAGTTGTGAGAGAAAACAGTCAAAAAATCCAAAACTTCAGATTAAGGAATTGTCAAAGAGGAAAAGGAAAAAAAAAATTTTAACGTGTTTCCATCTGTTTTCTGATACTATCAGTCCTTTCTCTGCAGATGGGCTGCAATCTTCATAAGTCCTTCAGGGTTATATTGGATCATTGCCTTGCTGAAAATAACCACATGCTTCCCAGCAGATCATCCCCCACTATTGCTGTTATTTTGTATACAGTACATTTCACTCAGCTTGAGTTCATGTAGGTCTTTCCAGGTTTTTCTGATAGCATTCTGTTCATCATAACCTGTATATAGTACCTTAAGCTTGACAGAGAGTTTTCTTCATAAAAGCCCAGCAAAGTAGGTACCATACATTTTGCCATTATAATAAATCATCATAACTATTTCCCTCCATCCCACTCCCTTCCCATGACAATGAAAGGCACAGAGAGTGACTCTGAGATACCAATCTCCTCAAGCAGGAGACAGGCAGGTACTTTTATAGAGGACTGATGGGGATGACCATCTGACTGGAAAGTTCCTTTAGTGAGGGAGGACCATCCCCCACTGGTGGTGGCTGGAGGAGTTGGGTGAGGGGTGGCTGCAGATCTCAAGCCATCTCCTCAGGACACAAAGGAAGCAGCCACACACTCCAGGGTTGAAGGAGACTAGAATGAAGGGTGGGGGTGGTGGAGCTAGCTCAGTCTGATCTGGTTCCACTTATCTCTAGGCTTGTCTGTCCTCTGGTTTAGTTTCTCAATGAGAAGATTCTTTGTGTCCCAGAGAACTTCTGGGGTGCTATGGGCCCATAACAGGTTCCTTTCTATTTCACATTTAAAGTTTGAGATGCCTATGGGATATCCAGGGGATTTCTGTTCATGCACAAGATGGACTATATGGCTTTGGAGATAGGTCCCTTCCAAATCTTTGGTTCAATGATTCTAAGAGTTTTTGTACATTGCCCTTACTTGAAGGAGCCATTGATGGCAGTAGCCAGTGGCTACTTGTTTTTGAAATGTGGGTGCATTCCTAAGTTATCTTTGGTTATTAACTAGTAATGCATACCATAGAGAGAAATCAGGTACTGCTTCTTCTATCCCTTTCTACCTTCATGTATAAATTTGCAGGAATAGAGTATCTTGTACTGGAACTTTTCCCTATATGGGCAAATTTCTTGGACACATTGGCCCATTTTGAGAACATTTATCTCTACCACCAGATGCAAGGCATCAAGAAAGTGAACCCAATCCCAATGATACCATGGCCTCAACATAATGTGTAAGGTTTCTTTATAGTGAACACTTTTTTTTTTTTTTGGTGAGGGTTAAGTGACTTGCCTATAGTCACACAGCTAGTAAGTGTCAAGTGTCTGAGGCCGGATTTGAACTCAGGTCATCCTGAATCCAGGGCCGGTGTTCTATCCACTGCACCACCTAGCTGCCCCTATAGTGATCACTTTTTAATTTAGGATTTTATTAAGGATTCTCTATATTGTTTTGAAGAAGGAGGTGATAAAGTTCTCTGCTATGTCAAACTTTCATACCAAGTAGGATACTCATTTTTGTCCTGCAGCATATCGCACAGATGATTGCCAGCCCTGGGTTTTGCCAGTAGTGAGAAAGGTGGAACATCAGATTGCCAGAAATGACTCTCTAAACCATGAGTACTTGCCTATCTTGGGATTGCCGGACTTCCGAAGCAATGCTTCCCGCATTGCTCTTGGGGATGACAGCCCAGCCATCAAGGAGAAGCGGGTAAGTTCTGGGTAAGGAATCATTTTTTCCTTTAAAAAAACGTGTGGAGAAAACTCACACAAATGACACTTTGAAGTAAACCAAATGCCAGTGATAAACCTTTATTTAGAGCAAAGTGACTTGTAATGATCCAGACCCAAACAATGACTGTAGCTGATCTTTTGGTATACCTTCTTAGCTGACTGTGAAGAATCCCTATTTTGTGTTTACTCTGCTAAGTATTAAGGAGCAGCTAGGTGGTATAGTGGAGAGAAGAATCGGCCTGGAGTCAGGAAGTGTCTCATCTTTCTGAGTTCAAATGGGGCCTCAAACACTAGCTGTGTGACCTTGGGCAAGTCATTTAACCCTATTTGCCTTAGTTTCCTCATCTATGAAATGAGCTACAGAAGGAAATGGCAAACCACTCTAGTATCTTTGCCAAGAATGGCTGGAAAAAAACAAACAACCAAACAACAACAAATGCTAAGCACTATCAAGGATCTAGGAAAAGTTTAAGACAAGGGCCCTGTCGGAAAGATTGGGGGAAGATAGAAGACAATTGGAGGTAGTACATAAACAAGTTTGCAGTTACTCGTGATACCATTTTGTTTCAAGCAGAAGAAAGACATCTGCAAGAGCTGATTAAAAAAGACTTGGTGCAAATGGAACTTAAGGAGGGCCTTTGAGGATTGGCAAAATTTGAAGAGATGAAACAGAATAATGGATAGAGGGCCAGACTTGGAGTCAGGCAGATCTGGGTTCAAGTTTTATCTTTGATACATATTGTGTGACATGGGGCAATTCTTCATGACAGATTCCCAATATGGAAACTCCATACTGGGAATTTCTCACACTGACAAAATAACAAATCCAGGGACCCCCCCCTGCTACGTACATTTTCCCCACCCCACCCCCAAATGAATACATGATTGATTGATTGATTAAGAAATAAGGGGCAGCTAGGTGGCACAGTGGATAAAGCACTGGCCCTGGATTCAGGAGTATGTGAGTTCAAATCCGGCCTCAGACACTTGACACTTACTAGTTGTATGACCCTGGGCAAGTCACTTAACCCCAATTGCCTTACCAAAAAAAAAAAAGAAAAGAAACAAAATATTTGTATAGGAAAAAGGGGAGCATTTCCAGTGAGGGGAGCAATACAAATGAAATCAAGAAAGCAGAACTAAACACAGCATAATTGTGGGACAATGGACTGGTGCCTAACTGGAATCTTAGGGCATGTTACCAAGGTAGTTGTGGGAAATAAGTTTGGGCAGATAGAGTAGGGCAAAGCCTTGAGACGAACTTTGTTTTTATAACCCTGTTGCCTAGTTCTGTTCCTTGTACATAGCAGCCACTCGATAAATGTTTGTTAAATTTATCATAGAATTCTATTTTTTTCTTTTCTTTTTTTTTTGGTGAGGCAATTGGGGTTAAGTGACTTGCCCAGGGTCACACGGCTAGTAAGTGTTAAGTGTCTGAGGCTGGATTTGAACTCAGGTCCTCCTGAATCCAGGGCCGGTGCTCTATCCATTGCGCCATCTAGCTGCCCCATAGAATTCTATTAATGGAAAGTTTTTCAAAACTAATTGAACAGGATTGTTAAATGAGTTTGACAGTATTTAAAGTGTGCATTGGAGAAAGGGGAGCATGGCAGTACAGGCTTTTTTCAATAATCTAGCTATACCTGATGCCATTTCTAGGCTGTCCTTACTTTGAGTGGGAGTGAGGAGGGGTTGAAAAGAGTTGCCAGTTCTGGGCTTAGAGTTGCTGCAATGCAGCATCTAGCCTTTCCTAGGTCATAAGTAATACCTAAGAGAAGGAAACAGGCCTGGGTGTCCTGCATCTGGAGCACCAACATTCTCACTAGTCTTTAGCTTCCTTCCTGGTAGACTGTTGCCAACATGCCCAATGAGCAGAATTTTAGGGTAGAGTTAAGCTTTCCTTCCTTGAGGAATCAGGTAAGCTCTGAGGAGCGGGGAGGGTTCTTGGGAACCAAGGTAAGTAAGGACACATATTTCTATGTGCTACTGACTCAGTCTGGATGCAGTTTGTTTGTCTCACACATACAAGGCAATATAAATAAAAGCTGGTAATGAGTGATGGATGAGATAAGGAGGTGGTTATAAAAACATCACTGCCTTAGAAGCACTAGAATCCTGAAGAACCAGACTAGGGAGTAGGCATCTTGGCTCTTTTTCACTGCAGTGAGTAACAGCTAGGTAGGTTTAATGAAATCACTTCTAATCAGGTACAAGGCATTTGCGAATCAGCAAATACATATTGAGACACTGATCAGATTTTTGCATGGCCTTAATTTGACCATTCTGTACCTAGCTGTCCCCCCCATAGCCTTAATTTGAAAGCAACATTTTTATTATGAGGATGAGCTGAAAAAGCATATCAGGTTAAGACTGTGGCTATTGCCAGTAGTAAATTCTGCTAAATATATTAAATAGACATAGAGAGGGTGTAACTGTTTCAGGTTCCATGGGGTCAGTGAAAACTAGTGAAAAGGGAATGAGCTGCATGATTTATGTTAGTATCTCTATACTTTTCACTATAAGCCTACCAAGGGGTTAGTGTGTGTTGTCAGCTTATCTTAGTTCAGAGAGACTCATTACCAGCTTAGCCACAGGATAATGAATTTCAGCCACAGCAATAAAATCTTAACAATTAAACTTTAGCAAATTAACATATGCACACACATAACTATAGGCTTGGACCCATGTTTTGGGGCATTCATTTTTTCCTAAACGGTTTTTCTTTTTTTTCCTTGTTTTCTGTTTAAAATTTATATCTTTTTTTTATATGACATGTTTCTCCTCTCCCAGACCCATCCCTTATTGCATAGAATTGAAAAAGTTCAGCAAAACCACCTTACACATCAAAAGAAGGTTTCTAATTTAGAGTATTTCATATATTACTTCAGTAAAGAAGAAAGGGAGATAGTTTTCTCATGCTTGGTGTAACTACTGCAGTAATTGTTTCTTACAGAACAGTAACGATCTGTTATATTCTGTGATGTTTAAAATCTAAATGTGTGGTCACCTTAAATTAGTAGCTTTAGCACCAGTCTTTAGGCATTAAGCATTTATTAAAGCATACTAGGTATTAGGGGGGAAAAAAAGAACACATGAAGTTAAGAAAAGGCCTGTCTAGGGGAAGCTAGGTGGCTCAGTGGATAGAGCACTGGCCCTGGATTCAGGGGGATGTGAGTTCAAATCCAGCCTCAGACACTTACCAATTACTAGTTGTGTGACCCCAGGCAAGTCACTTAACCCCAAATTGCCTCACACACACACAAAAAAAAGGCCTATCTAGCCTAGAGTTCCAGCCTGGTCTGGTTCTTCCTCAAGTCCTCTGACACAAGCCTGCTTCAACCATGAACTCCCCAGCAAACTGTGTGGAAGCTTTTTTTTTGTTTGATTTTGTTTGTTTGTTTTGGTGAGGCAATTGGAGTTAAGTGCCTTGCCCAGGGTCACACAGCTAGTAAGTGTCAAGTGTCTGAGGCTGGATTTGAACTCAGGTACTCCTGACTTCAGGGCCGGTGCTCTATCCACTGTGCTACCTAGCTGCCCCGGAAGCTTTATAGGTCTGGAGCATAGTCGGTCCTTATACACTGCTTCAAGCTGGTTGGTTATCATCCAAATCCATTGGTTCACTGGACTTGAAGGTGGGCTTGAGTTGAGTTCGAAGTCCTTAGCTTCTGAGAACAATACTTCCTTAAGGGCTAGCCAGGTATGATCAATCACTCTCACTTAATTCAATCAGTTTAGATTAATCTCTAGGTGAGCCTTTGAGTATCTGCCAAATCCCATTATTTTCTCCCAATTCCATGCACCACAACTTGTTTAGCTATTCTCCAATCAAGGCTTTTTTGTAACTCCTTCAAGATTCTCTTTTGTCATCTTTACCAATTTGCTGGGTGTTAGATGAAACCTCATAGTTGTTTTGATTTATATTTCTACTATTATTGGTTGCTTGGAGCATTCTTTCATATGGTTGTTAATAGTTTGCAGTTCATGTGAGAATGGTGCGTTCATTTTCTTTGACCACTTGTCATTTGGAGAGTGGCATTGAAACTTCTATTCCTATCTTCTTCTTTTGTTTTTTTTTTTTTTTAGTGAGGCAACTGGGGTTAAGTGACTTGCCTAGGGTCACACAGCTAGTGAGTGTTATGTGTCTGAGGCCGGATTTGAACTCAGGTACTCCTGACTCCAGAGCTGGTACTCTATTCACTGTGCCACCTAGTTGCCCCTTATTCCTATCTTCTTAATGACTGATTTGTGTGTAGTTTATTTTGGAAATAATCTGATTCAGGCTTGTTATGTTAAAACATTTGTTAGATTTAGTTTTTAATTGGATGTAGAATTACCAATAAAGATAGACTTAGGCAACAGGGCATCTCAAAATTAAAGGATAGAAGAAAATGTGTGTGTGCATGTGTAAGGATGCTCAATCTGAAAACTAATCCACCCTATATTTCACTGAATTGCTGTGACTCTTAAGATGATGTGACTTATGATGCAACTCTTTTTTTTAAGTGAGGCATTTAGGGTTAAGTGACTTGCCCAGGGTCACACAGCTAGTAAGTGTCAAGTGTCTGTGGTTGGATTTGAACTCAGGTCCTCCTGAATCCAGGGCCGGTGCTTTATCCACTGTGCCACCTAGCTGCCCCTTATGATGCAACTCTTAAGAGGAGATAAAGCTGAACAGAGGAAAGGACTGATTGAGTATAACATGATGTCAGAATGTCTGAAAAATAAGACTGGTTTAGAAAGATGGGACATCTTACTAAAAGACAGATTAATCTGACAAGTTGAAATCATTTCGTTTCTTTATTTGCAGGGCAATGAGGGTTAAAGTAACTTTGTCAGGGTCACACAGCTAGTAAGTGTCAAGTGTCTGAAGGCAGATTTGAACTCAGGTCCTCCTGACTCCAGGGCTGGTGCTTTATCCTAGCTGCACTAAATTTGGCCTAAACACCCTGAAACCATTTCATTTCATGTGGTTTCTTAAGAATTGACAAATCTTCTTGGTTCAGATTCTGCAGAAATCTACAGTGATTTTTTTTGACTCTCTGGAAAATGAATAGAACTTAATTACCCTCAACCACTGATCATCCTTCTCTGTTTCAGATGGGAAGCGTGCAGTCTTTGGGGGGAACAGGTGCCCTTCGAGTTGGAGCCGAGTTTTTACGCAGGTGGTATAATGGAACAAATAATGCAGCCACTCCTGTCTATGTGTCTGCTCCAACCTGGGGTGAGTTTTTCATTGTCAGGAAAGAATGATCCTTTTGACTTCTTTATTGATCGCAGAGAAAATGTTAACAAAACCTTGAGATGACTTGTGGATTATATATGAGTGACCTGAGGCTAAACTTCAGATTTCACCAAGAACAAATGGTAAAAATGTGAGATGGGAATATTGGGCAGGCAGATAACTTGGTAGCAGGACACACCACTACAATAAAATATAATTGCAGCTTTAATGTAATGAGTAGAATTTATATCCTCTTATAAATGACCCTGTTCCAAGAAGTCTCATAAAAGAAGTCTTCAAGATCCCTAAGTATTTATTGTGGAATTTTAAATTATGGCAAATAATGTTTGTGACACACTTTAACTTTTTATTTTCAGAAAATCACAATGGTGTGTTTGGTGCTGCTGGCTTTACGGATATCAGAACATATCATTACTGGGATGCAGCTAAAAGAGGGCTTGACCTTCAGGGCATGCTGCAAGATATGGAGGTAGGAAACTTCTTTATTCATTCATGCATGCATTTATCTGTCTGTCCATTTATTTACTGGGTAATAGAAAGTTACAGGGAACCATGTGTCATTAGGAGAGGCTCTCTAGGAAGGAGAAGAGAAGGGATCTTATCTTTGGGTTGAGAAGGGCTTGAGCCACTTTCCTTGAATCAGGTGGTGTTTTCTGGGTTTTAATCACATGTTTGGAACAAATCCAGCTTCCTCATTACCTCTGTTGGCTTACCAAGCCACTACTCATTCTACTTCCTGATATTTCCTGTTGATACCACTCTGAACTGATGCATGTTACTTTTCCTTAGAATGCTCCGGAATTCTCTATCTTTGTCCTTCATGCCTGTGCACACAACCCCACTGGCACTGATCCAACTCCAGAGCAATGGGAGAAGATTGCTGCTGTAATGAAGGTAACTATCACTTTCAGACATTTGTCGATCATGCTGTTGATGCAGCCAACTACCTTTTTAATGCATGTGCTGGTGTGATTCCAAAAACCACTTGATTGGTGGCATAAAGGCATCAGTAAATCTGGAGAATTGTCTCTCAGCAAAGTCCATAATATTGTTTCTAGAACCCTGCCCCAGGGGTAGAATTGGCATTGGCATTAAAAATCAATGTTGAGGGGTAGCTAGGTGGCACAGTGGATATAGCACCAGCCCTGGATTCAAGAGGACCTGAGTTCCAATCTGGCCTCAGACACTTGACACTAGCTGTGTGACCCTGGGCAAGTCACTTAACCTTCATTGTCCTACCAAAAAATAAAATTGGGGCAGCTAGGTGGCGCAGTGGTTAGAGCACTGGCCCTGGAGTCGGGAGTACCTGAGTTCAAATCCGGCCTCAGACACTTAACACTAGCTGTGTGACCCTGGGCAAGTCACTTAACCCCAATTGCCTCACTAAAAAAAAAAAAATTAAAATAAAAAAAAAACAATGTTGAGAGAGGGACCTTGTGCACTAAAGTTGGAGGTTGTGATCATTTTCTTTCAAGAGTTCTTGGGAAATACAATGTTAAAATGTATTGACTAAGGACTGTTCATTTGGGATCTCTAAAGAGATTCAATTTCAGGAGCACCAAGGATTTCCCCTTTAGTGTTCTCACATTCTGATGTATATGGTGGGATTATCCTCAGGTTTGAATAGACTCACATGTACTAGGGCCATCTCCCACACTGTCTATGGGTCTGTCCAGCTCCTGGGTTCCGGCTTGCTACTCTGCTCATTGATGAACTGAGGAGAGCAGCAGTTTTATCTATAAAAGAAGTTTAGGGGAAGAAATTGAGGACCTGTAAACATCTTGTATAAAATGCTCATTCTGAGAAGATAGGTTGCTTCAGTTGGGGCAGGAGTTTGGACTTAAGTCTAGGGCAAATTCCCCTTCTCTAACTCTCCTTCCCTCCTTGCAGCGCCGATTTCTGTTCCCTTTCTTCGACTCAGCCTATCAAGGTTTTGCATCTGGGGATCTAGACAAGGATGCCTGGGCTGTCCGCTATTTCGTGAATGAGGGCTTCGAGCTCTTCTGTGCTCAGTCCTTCTCCAAGAACTTCGGGCTCTACAGTGAGTGCCTTCCTAAATAAATACCTTTAGCATACCCGTATCACACAAGTCTTGGCTGGGTTGGAAGCTTTTGTGTGTGGATGGATCACTGGATTTTAAATTGATATGTCTCTCTCTCTTTAGATGAGCGGGTGGGGAACCTGACCGTGGTTGGGAAAGATAGTGATAACGTCCAGCGTGTCCTTTCCCAGTTGGAGAAGATTGTGCGCGTCTTGTGGTCCAACCCTCCTGCTCAGGGAGCTCGGATAGTGGCCACTACCCTTTCCAACCCTGAGCTCTTTAATGAGTGGTAAGGTTCCCAAGTAGAAATAAGAGAATTAGAAGAATAGGGGGTTTCTACATAACCTATCCCATTATATAAACTAGATGATTTTGCTTTATGTTAATAACCAATAGCCAGACTAATAGTTATTCATATTAAGGATTCATTTATCAAATGTTTATTGCTTGCTGTGGTATATGGAAGGTACTAAGTGCCTAGTCTAGGGTAAGGTTGGGGTGGGGTACAAAGATGTTTACATTTTCCTGCTCACAAGGAGCTATGCTTTTTAGCATTTCTGTGGACCTGAGAATCTCTTAGGAAGCTAAAACAGGGGCATGGATTAATACAACTCAAATTCCCTTTCATCCTAAAATCAATCCAGTATTCTAGAAAATAAAGGATCCATAGAGTATCCTAGTACTTCATTTTCTACAAAACAAAATTTTCAACTCTCCTCTTCTTTGGCTAACTTTGGCAAAATGGGATGGATGTGTTTTGGTCAAACATGGAACCAAATTTTTAAAAAGCGAAAATATTACCTAAGTCAAATATTTGTTGTTGTCCAGTCGTGTCTGATTCTTTGGGACCCCATTTAGAGTTTTCTTGGCAAAGATACTGGTTTGCCATTTCTTTCTCCAGCTAGCTCATTTTACAAGATGAGTAAACTGAGGCAAATAGGGTTAAGCAACTTTCCCAGGGACAAACAGCTAGTTAGTGCATGAGGCCAAATTTGAACTCATGTTCCTGACTCTAAGGTTGGTGCTCTATCCCCACTGTGCTTCCTAGCTGACAAATCAAATGTTACTACAACATTAATGTAGGCACTTGGCTGTGGGACCCAGTGGGAAGAACTTTGGTGGGTTAGACTTGGCCTATTGAAAAAGAAATAAGGGCAGCTAAGTGGTGCAGTGGATAAACACCATCCCTGGATTCAGGAAGACCTGAGTTCAAATCCAGCCTCAGATACTTGACAAATACTAGCTGTGTGACCCTGGGCAAGTCACTTAACCCTCATTGCCCTGCAAAGAAAAGAAAAAAAGAATATGTATTTTATGGTACTCCACTACCCCTGGTAGCAACATTGATTTACTCGTTTTGTCTATACTAGGTCTATCCATGCTGTCCTCATGAAGTAAGGAGAAGAATCTGTAGTTTTACCACATGAGACTGATAATGCTTTTTAAAATATTTTTTTTAGTGAGGCAATTGGTGCACTGTGCCACCTAGCTGCCCCAATGCTTTTTTTTTTTTAATTACTTTTTGTTTTTGGTGAGGCAATTGGGGTTAAGTGACTTGCCCAGGGTCACACAGCTAGTAAGTGTTAAGTGTCTGAGGTCGGATTTGAACTCAGGTACTCCTGAATCCAGGGCCAGTGCTCTATCTACTGCGCCATCTAGCTGCCCCCAATAATGCCTTTTTAAAAAAAATAAGTAATATGATTCTTTCAGAAATCGTTAAATGATCAAATGGTTCTTAGCTTGATTAAGGCAAACTCTGAAATACAGGGTATTAAAACTTAAGGTTGCACTAAGACTTTTGAGACACCCTATGTAACCATTTTAGAGAGTCAGTAGTCAACAGTTCCTGTTTAATTAGGTTCAACTGTAACTCATTAGACCTGTATGAGATTTTTGTTTTTGTTTTTTTAGTGAGGCAATTGGGGTTAAGTGACTTGCCCAGGGTCACACAGCTAGTAAGTGTTAAGTGTCTGAGGCTGGATTTGAACCCAGGTCCTCCTGACTCCAGGGCCGGTGCTCTATCCACTGCGCCACCTAGCTGCCCTGACCTCTATGAGTTAAAACGTTATCTTTACAAAAAAGCAGACCAATCCTTCTCTGAACCTATTTTTAATGTTAGCTGATTTTTAGTTGGTAGTTGTGTTACTATGTTCCCTTTTATCTAGGTAATAATTGACTTCATTTCCCACTCTTATAGGAAAGAAAATGTTAAGACAATGGCTGACCGGATTCTGTTAATGAGAGCTGAACTCAGGTCTCGCCTTGAAGCCCTTGGCACCCCAGGAACCTGGAATCACATCACTGAACAGATTGGAATGTTCAGTTTCACAGGATTAACTAGTAAGTGCACAGCAAACCACCTCGTGGGTTGTCCATTTGTAACTGTTGTTCCCTGAAGCTAACTTTATAGGAAATAAGGGCAAAGTAGCTACTGTAACCTACCTCCTTCAGCTTTGATCCTCACTTCCTTTTATCCACCTCCTGCAATTTCCTTTCCATTTCTTATCCACTCTTGTCATTTATTCCAGTACTCCTTCTATCATTGCTTCCTGTAATTCATCTCCAACAGGGGCTGTCTTTTAATTGGTCATCAACTAAGCTGTTAAAGCCTAGTTGGTCAGGGTAGGTAAACCTTAGGGAACCCAGTGACCTGGAACAAGTAGGATTTTCTCATTGTTTCCCACTCAAATCTCCTGAGACCCTTGAGAGTTGCAGTAGACTGACTTGGTAGCTTAGCAGCTGACAGATGGTTTGGGCTTTTTTTAGCCATGTGGGCCTGAATAGGTATAAGCCAAGGATATAAGCAAGTTAGAAAGGATATCAAGTTTCAATTCTTTCCCAATTTCAGGCCACAGTTTAATGTTGAATCCTCGTACATGTTGCCCATTATCTTTCAGCTTCCAGAGCTTCACTGGGCATAGAGATTTTTTTTTAATTGTCTTTTGATTTTATTTTTTTGATCTTTTGAGGACTTAACCCATTTTAAAATGTAACAACCAGCTGTGTGGAATTTTTGTTAGCTGGCAGGAGGAAAGCAATCCCTTTAAATCCTAGAGGGTCTTACATAACCAGTATGATGTGAATAATAGGAGGGAAAGGGTTAGGAGAGCTAATATTTACTTGCCCTAGAGTCACTCACAAAGTGTTATAGTGGAAGGAAACTTGGACCTGAGAATTGAAGCCTCTTCTACTTAACAGCTATATGATCTTAGGCCAAGTTCTTTATATCTATGCCTTTGTGATCCTGGGAAAGCAGTTTTACTTCTCTTAAGACTGTTGCTTTGTTTTTAATATTTTTATTGCTGTAAGAAAGGTGGTTTGTGAACCTTAAAACAATAAAAATGGGAGCCGTTACTATTAGAAGAAGGGTGGTATAGTAGAAAGAGTACTGGGCTTGAAGTCACAAGACTGAGCTTACATTCCTAGCTTTGCTAAGGCTTTCCTGTGTGAACTCAGACAAGCCACTCATAGGACTGATCTTTACTAATCTATAAAATGAAGTGGTTAGACTATCTTTACTGTTCCTTCCTACCTCTAAAATCCTATTATTCTTTTAGCAATAGTAATAATGATAAAAGAGATTTTGTAGAAAGTGCTTCATAAGGTATTATATAATTCTTAGTTTTATTGTAAGTGATAACAAGAATTTTCTTTTTTTGCACGGCAATGAGGGTTAAGTGACTTGCCCAGGGTTACACAGCTAGTAAGTATCAAGTGTCTGAGGCTGGATTTGAACTCAGGTCCTCCTGACTCCAGGGGCCTGTGCTTTATCCAATGAGCCACCAAGCTGCCCCCTGCACCAGGAAGTATTAATGGAATTGTCTTTGCTTCTTACTTATGCTTAACTTCCAATTATTTATACATAATAAGAAAGATAAATCAAAAGTTGTACATATTTTACCATAGACATCAAAGGAAATATTTCTACCTTTAAAAATGGCACCTGTATTGTTGTATATTTTTGTCACTACTTGCTCTTGGAGGCATTTTGGGTCACACTTTTTCCCCCTACTTGCTGTTTTGAATATAAATGGATAAGTGGAATTCTACTGGACCTGAATTCCACATAATAATTTATAAATGACTGGGTTTTATAGATTTGTGTTTTATTTAGACTTCATTTTTCTGTGGCTTTAGTCAAGCAGCTATTGAGTATAGAAATTAGGCCTTCTGTTATCAGATCTTCAGCAACTCTGGCCTATAAATTTGGCCCTCAAAAACATTGGTTTCTTCAAATGCAAATCCAGGAAATGGGGTGAAGGAAAGGAACCACTGGAAGTCTTTTATCCTAAAATGAGGGGTGGCCTGCCACTGTCTTAATGGGCATAAAACCAGAACTGCTATCAATATAATAGCTTTGGTTGTTTTGAATCTCTTACTTAAAATTGTAGAGTTTTTACATAAAGAATTATCAGAATTCTTTTTTAATATCTAGGACCCAACTTGAATTTAACTTGTGAAGGACATTAAGCAGCTATACAGTTCAATTGTAATAAATTATCAAATAAAAGGGGTTCCTAGGGGCAGCTAGGTGGTGCAGTGGATAGAGCACTGGCCCTGGATTCAGGGGTACCTGAGTTCAAATCCGGCCTCAGACACTTGACACTTACTAGCTGTGTGACCCTGGGCAAGTCACTAAACCCCAATTGCCTCACTAAAAAAAAAAATAATAAAAATAAGATAATAAAAGGGGCTCTTTTGCAGGCTTAGGGAGCTTGTCATGGGAATAGAACCTAGTAGAGTTGTAACTGTAACTGTTGATAGTTTTCTTTGCTGGCTAACTACATTGTATCTTACAATATGAAAGAAACTTGACTGTTGTGTTTTCTGGAAGACAAAGCCTAAGATTGAATAAGCCTTGGGCCATTTTCAGAGTTAGCTCAAGTGTAATGGAGGCAATCTCTCTACCTTAAAAGTAGCTTTGTATTCCAAAAGCTAACTTGGAAGTTGGTAATGTTGAATTTAGATCATATTTTCCTATATGCAGGTACTGACCAGTGGTGACTAGGTTCCTAGGCTGTCCTGTAAAAACCTATTTATTTAATCCAAATTTAACACTATCTCAGTAATGGAGGGAAAATATTGCAGTACTAGTAAATAAATGTACTACTTTCTAACTCATTTTGATTAATAGATGAAGATTTTTATGGTGAGTCTAAAGGGTATTTATGAATATTTCTAGGGCTACTAGAGGTTGATGGTACTGCCTCTTGTGTTTTAATTCCCTGTATAGGAGAGACAAATATTATGCTTAGGACTAATTTTATGCTTATGGCCACAAATAAGGTAGTAACATAGGCAAGAGTTAGAAAAGTGGAATTAAATAGGGTGGGTGGAAAGATTGCCTGACTGTATAATTAACTTCTCTGTGAGCAAATAAAGAGAACAGAAAATTGAGGAGATTGATGCTGGATTATAAAGAGCCACTTTATCATAACATTTATATAGCATTTCATAAATATCGGATTTTTTTATCAACAGCCTCACAAAGAACAAGTCATGCCAAATAAACCTTATTTCCTTTTTTTTTTTAAACAAGATTACTTAAACTGGTAAATCTGAAATAAGTTGTAGCTACAGTATATCCAAATTTTAGCAAAGTCTTTGATAAAGTATTTCATCTCATAGATAGATATAGGGACTGAATCTGTGATTTTATTTTATATAGAGAACTTTTTAAAAAGGAAACTCTAGTAATGCTGGTTGTCAACTTTTCTGCAACTTAGCGTCTTTGGGAGCTTCCTAAAAACATTGTGGGGCGTGAGTGACTTGCCCAGGGTCCCAGAGTCAGCATAAATCAGAGGGACTGAGGCCTTACTGGCACTATACCACAATATGCCTCCCATATCCTTTCTCATCTTATGTTTGTGGAATGTGTGGGACTAGGTAATAATACATTTAGGTGGAAATAGAACTATTTGGATGACAACACAATATTAACTTGGCAGGAGATCTCCAGTGAAGTGTCCCAGGAAAACTAATTTGGCCTTGTATTTTCTAACATTTTAATCAGGGACTTTGGTAAAGGGTAAATGACGTACGTGCTGGACAAATTTGCAGATGATACAAATCTGGGAGGGATATTTTGTGGAGGAAAAAAATATATATATTTATATATATTTTATAATATATAAATATATTTATATTTAAAATATATAAATATATTTTATATATTATATATATATAAGTAGCAGCTTGTTTTTGTGTTAGCAAAAAATTGGAAACAAAAGTAGATGCCTGTCTATAAGGGAATGGTTGAACACATTATGGTATGTTAATGTTGTGGAATATTCTTGCTCTATATGAAACAATACAAGGAATTCAAATAAGCTAGTATGAACATAGGAAGAATGAAGCTAAGTAGTTCCAAGAAAACAAACTGTCCATATAATCCAATAATATAAAGGAAAACAACAGTGAAAGATACCAGAACTCTGAACAATACAGCAACCAACTTTAGGATGATTGAAGGTGAAGCATATTTTCCTCAGTAGCAAAAGTTGGACTATATAGATATGGAATGAGATGTATTTTATCAAATATGGTCAATAGGGCAGCTAGGTGGGTGGCACAGTGGGTAAAGCACTGGCCCTGGATTCAGGAGGACCTGAGTTCAAATCTAGCCTCAGCCACTTGACACTAGCTGTGTGATCCTGGGCAAGTCACTTAACCTCCATTGCCCTGCAAAAATAAATAAATAAATACAGTCAATGTATTGGATTTGATTAACTACTTTTTTGGTGGAAATGAAAAGTCTTATAAAAAGGCATCAACAAAACATGTTTTTTAAAGCTGGGAGAGATAGCTATTCAAAGATGTTGATGCTGATATAGTGTTGGGAGGGTTATAAGATAAACTTCCTCAGAGCCTATTATATTAGCTTTCAGTTTTTCTTATGCAAGTTAAATAGAATCTCTCCTTTGTCATTTGGTATCTCTTTTGGGGAGTGGAGGAAGGGAAAGTCACCCCCTCCTAAGTGCTCAGCTTCCATTGTGATCCGTGTCCTTGCTGTTTTAACCATGACTTTTGTCTTTTCAACAGCTAAGCAAGTGGAATATCTGATAAACGAAAAGCACATCTACCTATTGCCAAGTGGCCGGATCAACATGTGTGGCCTGACCACAAAGAATCTGGATTACGTGGCTACCTCCATCCATGAAGCTGTAACTAAAATCCAGTGAAGAAGCACCAAGCCAACCAGCACCACCAAAGTTGCTGTCTCTTGTGTGTGTGTATCCCCTGCTTGCAAAAACCCATTATCTATATAGTGTCACAGTGACAATCAAAGGACTGAAATGACTCCAGTGGCAGGATACCAAAGTTTGGAGTTGATGTGATTTGAGATTGCCCAGGATTAGGGTCCCTTTTGGAGACCCATGCAAAATGAACGTTTTAATATAAAGGCAAAAAGAAGAAGAACAAACCCCCAAATCGTTTTGATCATTATGTGAGTTAAGCATGTTGACCCATCCTCCCCCAATCAGTGTGTTCATAGTTCATTTGCTTCTCTGTGAGTGTTGTAAAGGATAGATTGTGTCAAATCATTGATTCTTGGAGCAAAACTCAACCCCAAAGATCAAGTCAGCCAGAAGAGTTGTGTGATTATTGTAGCCATTGGCAATGCCATTAAAGACAAACAACATTTTATCTCTGCAAAGGGTTTCTGTTTCTTTCCCTGTTGTTTTCTCTACTTGGTTATCCCTGTGCCCTGTTTTAATGCCTTGGTCATTTTCCAAGGCAAAAGGAGAATTTCTCCCCTTTGTTTCGTAGTATTGACAGACACATTCCTAAACCAGGTTAAGACTGCTAATTAAGGAATACAGTTCACTCCACTATGGTAGCTCTGAATTTCAGCTGATGCAAGTATGATTTCTTTGTGTAAGTTAAGATACTGAAACCAAAAGAAGAAATAGTATACCTCATGTCCCTATTGGGACATTCCTCCCCCTCCCCCCCCCCCCCATGGCAATGAGGGTTAAGTGACTTGCCCAGGGTCATGCAACTAGTAAGTGTCAAGTGTCTGAGGCCAGATTTGAACTCAGGTCCTCCTGAATCCAGGGCTGGTGCTTTTATCCACTAATGCCACCTAGCTGCCCTCGGAACATTCTCGTCTAGAGAAGGGAACCCTTTTCCCATTGAAAACCAATGTGTTTTCCCAGAGACTATGACACCACTGCCTATCACTTGACTCAAACCCAGTTTTAGCTACCTAACTATAGGTCAATGCCATGATTACCTTGAACCCCATAAATCTCAGAAAGTCTAATCTTTCTTCTAATTGATAAACCTTCTAATAACTCTAGGGAATTATAGGATTTGGAATGAGTAGGATTCTTGGAGAGCCAAATTACCCCCATTTTACAGATGAGGATACTCAGTGTCAGGGGTATAAAGTGGAGGCCTAGGCTATACACCTAACAAATAGCAGAACCAGTATTCAAATGCAGGTCTTCTGACTCCAGGTTGTTTCTGAATTCAACCATCTTCCACCTTTCTTTCCTCATCTTCTACTCTAAGCTAAACATTTCCAATTCCTTTAACGTTTCCTGATTGGACATGTTACAACTCACCAGATTGGTCACACCAATTTAACCAATGTCCCTCCTAAAAATATGGCACCCAGAACAGAATACTCCAAATGTAGTCTCATCGGCACAGAATACTTTAATTACCTCATTTTATTTGGTCTATGGATGTAACTTGAGATGGTTTTGGTTAATTTTCTACCCAGGCACATCAAACTGATTCAACTAGATTGCCTGTATCTTTTTCAATTGAATTGCTTTCAAACTATACCTTCCTTTATTCTACATTCATGTTATTATTTTTTTCATTTCTAAAAACTTTTCATTCTCAAATATTATTCTTTAAAGTAGTGCAATTTCACACATGACAATTTATTTTCTTAGAAGGTAAATGGGGGGGGGGGCATGCAGCTAGGTGGCTCAGTGGATAGAGCACCGGCCCTGGAGTCAGGAGTACCTGAGTTCAAGTCCGACCTCAGATACTTGACAGGACACTTACTGGCTGTGTGACCCTGGGCAAGTCACTTAACCCCCATTGCCTAAAAAAAAAAAAAAAAAAAAAGGTGAGGCAATGGGGGTTAAGTGACTTGCCCAGGGTCACACAGCCAGTAAGTGTCCTGTCAAGTATCTGAGGCCGGACTTGAACTCAGGTACTCCTGACTCCAGGGCCGGTGCTCTATCCACTGCGCCACCTAGCTGCCCACACTTTAACTCTTAAAATTTTATCCTTTGCATTTTAGGTTAGCATTTCCACCTGCTGAGATCAGTTTGAATATTGATTTTTATTATTTCCCTACCTTTTAGGTCTTATTGTTGGTAAAAATAATGCAAACAAAAAAATTATACATTGTAAACTCCTTGTGGGCAAGTATTATGATATGTATCTCTGTATCACTTTCAAAACAGCACTATATTGTACATGGCATCCTTTATTTCTCCTCTCCCCAATTCTTGCCAACCTCTTTGAAAGAGTTGTCTACACTTGGTAACTCTACTTGGTTGCCATCTGCTTACTTCTGAATCGCTTGCAATCTGACTTTTGACCCCACCACTATAAATTCTCCAAGGTTACCAGTGAACTCTTAAATCCAATGGCCTTTTCTCAGTCTTTATTGAGCTCTTGGTTGCTTTTGACACTGTCCTTTCCTTGGCTTCCATGATATTGCCTTTTCCCAATTCTCTTCCTATGTGGAACCCATAAAGAACAATAATAAATAACACACCTTTATGCAACACTTCTAAGTTTGCAAAGCACTTTGCAGAAAGTATGTGGGATCATGAGTGAAATAAGAATGTCCATTATCACCAATATTATTCAACATTATACTAAAAATGCTAGCAATAGCAATAAGAGAAGAAAAAAATAGAAGGAATCAGAATATGCAATGAGGTAATAAAACCTATATTTTTGCAGACAATATAATCTTATGCTAGGAAAATCCTAGTGATTCATTTAAAAAGTTAATGGAGGGGGCAGCTAGGTGGCGCAGTGGATAGAGCACTGGCCCTGAATTCAGGAGGACCTGAGTTCAAATCCAGTCTCAGACACTTGATACTAGCTGTGTGACCCTGGGCAAGTCACTTAACCCCAATTGCCTTACCAAAAAGAAAAAAAAAAGTTAATGGAAACAATTTTAGTAAAGTAGCAGGATATAAAGCAAACCTACATCAGTATTTTTATATATCACGAACAAAGTCCTTTAAGAAGAGATAGAGATAGTTCATTTAAAATAACTGTAGACAATATAACATACCTGGGAGTATATCTTCCAAGACAAACCCAGAAATGAAATGAACACAATTATATACATAGCATCCCTTATTTTATATAAAGTCAGATTTAAATAATCAGAATTATTAATTGTTCATGGGTAGGCCAAGCCAATATAATAAAAATGGCAATTCTACCTAAACTAATCTATTCAATGCCATCCCTGTTAAGTTACAACCCCCTCCAATTTTTTTTTTGAGCTAGAAAAAAATAAAATTCAAGAAAAACCAAGGAATTAGTGGAAAAATGTAAAGGAAGGAGGTTTAGCAGTACCAAACTTTAAAACTATTATAAAGTGGTAATTATCTGGTACTGGCTAAGGAATAGGTAGTTCAGTGAAGAGAATAGATATGTAATGTTCAGTAAATGATTATAGTAACTGTGTCTAGTAAATATATAAGTTTTGGGATAAGAATTCACTATTAAAAGGGGTTTGTAGAAATAAAACCAATGTAGCTAAGATTGGAAGGAAAGCAGAAAATTGCAAGGGATGGGATTGGGGGTGGTTTAATTTTATAGACAGTTTCTCAAATAAAGGTCTCATATCAAATATATAGAGAACTTTGGTCAAATTTGTAAGAATGAGTCAAATCCCAATTGGTAAATGGTCAAAGGATATGAGCAGGCAGCATTTGGAAGAAGAAATCAGCGGCATATAGTCATATGAAAAAAAATGCTCCAAATCATCATTGATTAGAGAAATTAAAACAATTTTGAGATACCATCTCAACACCTATCAGATTGGCTAAAGTGATAGAAGAGGAAGATGACAAATGTTGGAAGGGATGTGGAAAAAATGGGACACTAATACCTTTTTGGAGGAACTGAACTGATCCAACCATTTGGGAGAGCTATCTGAAATGTCTAAAGTGTTATAAAACTGTATACCTTTTTGGCCAACAATACTACTTACTAGGTCTGTTTTCCAAGATGTTGAAGGAAAAATGAGAAGAACCTATATGTTCTAAAATACAGCAGCTCTCTGTGATGGCAAAGAACTGGAAACAGGATGCCCATCATTCTGAGTAATATGAATATTAAAGTCAACTACAAAATACCTATACTTGTAAATTCCCAAGTAGAATGTAAGTGTCTTGAGGGCATGGACTGTTTCATTTTTTGTCTTTGTTTTATCACTCCATTGGACTACAAGTGGACACTTAATAAATGAGTTTAATTGAAAAACCTGAATGAATAAGAGACTCATCAGAATTTTTTCTAGGTCAGGGCTTCTTAAACTTTTTCCACTCACTACCCCTTTTCACCCAAGAAATTTTTAGGTGACCCTGGGTATATAGGTATATAAAATAGGTAAACATAACCTTTTACTGTTGCCAAATTTTTCCTGACACCCATATGCAGTTCAATGATCCCATTATGGTGTCACAACCCACAATTTAAGAAGCTTTGGTCTAGGTTCACAATTCTATTAATCGACATGCTTTTGAGTATGGTTAGCAATTAACCCAACAAACATCCCACCCACATTGCTCCATTTTGCCTCCAAAGATATCACATTTAAATGAAATAAAAATTTACTATATCTTTAGCAGTAGTCTAATGTACTAATCAGTCCTAGTAACCCCAACCTAAAAATAAAATGAAGATAGTTGATAGGACTTATTTTGAATAAACCCATGCTGGCTTCCAGTGATCATCACTTTCTTTTCTGTGTGTACACAGATTTTGCTACTATTGGCACCAGGCATATTTATCAGTAGATTGTTTGCATTTTTTGTCCTGTTTTGAAAATCAGGGCAACTCTTGACTTTCTCCCATTCTCCATGATTTCTCATGGTGCCGCTGTTACATCCAGCTGCAAGTTCTTTCTTTTGGGGAGGGGGGCAGGGTAATGAAGGTTAAGTGACTTGCCTAGGGTCACACAGCTAATAAGTGTCAAGTGTCTGAGGCCGAATTTGAACTCAGGTCCTCCTGAATCCAGGGCTGGTGCTTTGTCCACTGCGCCACCTAGCTGCCCCCATCTAGAAATTTTTATGTGACCCCAGGGGTACAGGTCTATAAAACAGGTATACATAAGTTTTTACTGTTGCTAAATTTTTCATGACCCCCACATTCAGTTATGTGATCCCATATGGGGCTGCAACCCACAGTTTAGGAAGCTTTGGTGCAGGTTTACTGGATTCAGTTTGGGGCATCACATTTTTATTAGATACTGATAAACTTGAGACAATCAAAAGGAAGACAACCAAGATGGTGAAGGGTCTCAAGAAAATTCCCCATAAGGATTGGTAGAAAAGTGCTTACTCTCTGGGTTTTCATGACACTACTCTCTCCTGATTCTACCTGTCTCAGTCTCCTCTGTTGACTCATCCATATCATGTTGCCAAATGTGGGTTTTCCCCAGGCTTCTCTGTCCTGGGCTCTCCTCCCTTTGTATACTCTCACTTATAACTCATCTACTCCCATGGGCTTAACTATCAACTCTCTGAATACTCAAATCTATATATGCAGCCCCAGTTCCTGCTAAGCTTCAGTACTGCGCCACCATTTGCTTATTGGACATTTTGAACTGGACGTCTTAGAGACATCTCAAACCCTACATGTCCAAAACTGAACTTACCTTCTCCACTCCCCTCTAATTCTTCCACCTAAGCTTCTCATTTTCCAGCAAAGGCATTATCATCCAGTCTTCCATATTTGTAACCTTAACATCACCCTTAAATCATCATTCTTCCAGAACCCAAAACATCCTTTTTCCAATGTTGCCATCTCTACTTCCACAATATTTCTTGTATTCAACTCTTTGCCTACACTCAGACTCCTGTCATCTCTCAACTAGATTATTCCAACAGCCTCCTTAATGGTCTGATGTCCTCAACTCTCATACCAGTCTAGTCCATCCCAAACACTGTTACCAAAATAATCCTCCTTAAGCACAGATCTAACCATGTGAATCCCCCACTCACTCAACAACAGTGGTTTCCAGTTGCATTTAGGATAAAATATCAACCTCCATTTGCTTTTAAAGCCTTACCCAACCTGTTTCTTTTTTAGCCTCACTGGACATCACCCCCCTTTCCATGTTCTGCAATTTATCCAAACTGGCCTTCTCTGTTCCTCAGAACAGTCCATCTTCTGTCTTTATGCTTTTGCACTGGCTATCTCCCCCCCCCCCCCCGCCCCCACCTGGAAAGCTCTACCTCCTTATCTTAGAGTCCTTCTCTTCCTGTAAGGCATAGCTCAGGCAAAATTTGCAAGAAGCCTTTCCTGATTCCTCCAGCTAGTAGCGTTTTCCAGCCAAATTAGTTGTATTTGAACTATTTTGTATTTATTTGTATTTATACTGATATGTATATATGCATATCCATATGTTATCATGTACATGTATGTGTATATATTTCTGCTGTTATAAGATCCTTGAAAGTAGGGATTGTTTCATTCTTTATACTTGTATCCCTAATGCCTAGTACAGTGCCTGGCACATTGTAGATGCTTAATAAATAAATGTTTGTTGATTGAAACAAACTGCAGTAGAAAAGGTTTTTTTTGAAGTTGTTTTAACATGTAATTAGGGGGAAATACTATTTTTTAAAGTCTTACTGGATAGTTGATATGATAGCTATTTTCAAGAGTTTTAAAGTTGCCATGTGACAAAAAGATCAAACCTCTTCTTTTTGCTCAGAATTCAACACTAGGAATAATAAGTAAATGTACAGGGGGCGGCTAGGTGGCGCAGTGGATAAAGCACCAGCCCTGGATTCAGGAAGACCTGAGTTCAAATCTGGCCTCAGACACTTGACACTTACTAGCTGTGTGACCCTGGGCAAGTCCCTTAACCCTTACTGCCTCGCCAAAAAAAAAAAAAAGTAAATGTACAGAAAGGCAGGCAAAGGCTTGTGGGAAAAGATTTTCTATCAATTAGTTATCCAAAAGTGGAACAGCCTGCCTTTGAAAGTTTGAAGGCTAGATGGCCACCTGCTGGATATGTTTTGGAGGGTTTCTTGTCCAAATATGGATTGGAAAATGCCTTGGCCTGTGGAGTCCCTTCCAATTTGAAGATCCTGATTCTGTATTCTATTTCTTATTTCTATCTATTATATAAAGCATGGTCCAAGAAACCAAACCCTGTTTTTTGTCACTACAGTTCCCTTCCAATATTCTTCCTTTTCCAAGGTCATAACCATTGTGCTGGAAGAAGAACTCAAACCATGTGCTTTTTCCTTCAGGACTTCTCATTTGCTTATTCCAGTGTCTTTATTCCCCATGAGTTAACAGAGAACACTTAGTGGTCATTGGGCTTGATGAATTAGGGTCTCTGTCCTTTCTTGGGTAATGGCTCCAGAAAGACAACACATTTCTTGATAGCAATATCAAGTCTAGATTTGACCACCTCTGTGAGCTCAATGGAGTCACCATGTAGTTGTTGGGGAATTTCTAAGGCCCTCAAGGGGAATAATTCCTCCCACCATGGTCCATTTGAGTGGAGGCCAATAAATCAGAAGGCAAGGCTAAAAGATAAGAAAATGGGTTTTAATAGTGTAACCAGCTGGTGGATTGTTGCCAGATGGATGGCAATGATTCTAAACCAAGAAAGAATGCTTACATATACAGGCTCTGTCACGGGTCTGGGGTGACCTTACACAGAAAAATGAAAAGTTTAAATCGGCCGACAAGGCGGCAAAATTCTGTTACTTTATTTGGGAAGTTGAGTAATAGGGACAGTATGGAAGGTAATTTGGGAGAGAATGTATTAACCTTGGCATTGAGAACCTTAGTTAACCCTGGGGCCTTCAGGAGTTACCAATGATCAGGTCTGTTCAAGTGGGGATATTTTCTCTGTAGTTAATCTTAGAATACCCTGTTAGGGCAGGAGATACCTAAGAGAGTGGAGGTCTTCCTCAGGATAGCAATCCATGGGGCCCATCCTGTGCCTGGCAGCCTGAAGGGGTCTCTATTTACACAACCACACAGTACATAGTTCCATGTCTTTGAGCTCTAAGCTTCCTTTACTTCTCCAGAGAAGATGCCTTCCCCAAACTCCTAATAACCAGGTTCATCTACTTCTACAAAGCATTCTATCTTCCCCTTGAGGTTAGTTGCAAGATTCCTTAGGTTTCCTAGTCACTGTGTATCTTGTGTTAGTGTCTTACAAAGTAAATGGTGCTACTACTACTGTTGTTGTGTTAGTAGGACCAGAGTCACTTCCCATGTAGGAGTTGCGGGGGGGGAGGGGTTCTTTCATTTCTCTGCTGTGTCCCATCTCCCTACTTTGACCAATGGTTTGGATTTCCCTCTGTTCCCTTCATAATCTTTTCCTACCTGGATTGCTCTGGTACTTACTAAATCAGAGTTATGGTTAAGGAGCATTTTTCACTCTTTCATCTAACTGGTGACCATTTCAGGAAGGAAAAAGGAAGATAAATTTAGCCTTTACCTTACAGGTCACTAGATTCCCTCTTAATGCATCATTTGTGGCTCTCCTACTAAGCTGGGGCTCCTGGGAATCCTTTATAGTTGGATAGGCCAGGACAAGTTCTCTCCTCCTTCTCCTCCCTCTCCTCCTTCCCTTCCTCTTCCTCCCCCCCTCCCTTTCCTCCTCCAACTCTCCTTTTTCCTCCCCTCCCCCTCCCTCTCTTTTACCCCTTCCTTTCCCTCTTCTCTCCATTCCTTCCACCTTCCCACATTCTTGTCCTCTTCTCCTTCTTCCCTCCCCTCTCTCCCTAGGCCACTAACCCAGTAGAGTGTAAGCAGTTAGGACAATTAGCAGGTATCAAACCTCACCCAACAATGGCAAGCAGAGCAGACAAAGACCCCATGCAGCCTCAGCTGAAGAAGTGGAGCCTTCTTCAGGTGTCCTCACCAGAACTGCAGTTAAAGTAGCTCTGTGTGCGCCTGCTACCAGCAGCTTCAGATCCAGTCATTTTCTTTCTTTCTTTTTTTTTTAAAGTGAGGCAATTGGGGTTAAGTGACTTGCCCAGGGTCACACAGCTAGTAAGTGTTAAGTGTCTGAGGCCGGATTTGAACTCAGGTACTCCTGACTCCAGGGTCGGTGCTCTATCCACTGCGCCATCTAGCTGCCCCTCAAAGTCATTTTCAATGAATATATAGGAACTTGACAGAACTTGAATTCTCCTGGGATGGTGGGAGTATGGAATTGCTTTAGGAAAGCACTACTTCCTCTATGAAATTCAAGCATAATCCCTTTGTGGGACATTGGGAACATCCAAATTCCTTTGTCATTAGGGATTTTGTTTAAATGTACACACAAGACAAAAACCTGACATTCCCAGTCTTCCTGAACACTGCAGTCACTGCACATTTTTTTCACCAGTGTGGCCTCCTCTTAAAGTCACAGAGATTACAGGGAAGAAGAATCAGCCACAATCCAGGGAAGGCATTTCCATTTTATTTAAAAACTATTTACAATTTATTTGACCCTTCATAAATACTTTATCTAAAATCTTCGCACAGAATACTTTTACCTGAAGAAAAATGTACTATTGGCTGGGGAGTTGAGGGTGAGAAATGAGGTGGGGGGCGGGGGGGTGGGGATTAACGACAGGCTCTTCCTCTGATCTCTTCAATGGGGTAGAAGCATAGTGAAGAGCTAGGACCCAAGGCCTGATCAGTGAAGGGAAGGATAGAGGGAGGAGCCAGGTGGATGGTGGGTGAAGGGAATAATTTGTGGCTTAGATCTAGGTCCCTCTGGCCCATGCATGAAAGAGAAGAATGGATAAAAAGTTGCTCTGACTCAAACCTCCTGGCAAACCTAAACAAAGTCTTCTAGTCTTGACCAGTGACCCTGAAAGCCCTGGGGCAATTAATAGACACTACATATATTCTTATGAGGCAAGAGGGTTTATGCTAGGTCATATACCACTGGGCTGCCGGCCATACTTGGAAGGGAAAGGTCAATGCCATACTGGGTAGGGCCATAGTTCACACACTGAGGCTTCTAACTCACCTTCACCACACTTAGAGGTGAAACTTTCATGACACCCACTCTACTCGGAAATTGGTCCTGGTTTAGGGGAAGAGAGAGGGAGGAAGTCTGGCAGCAAGCAGGCTTGTAACCTCTCTAGCATTTCCCAGGAATCTCTGACAGTCTCCAAGAGCCTGGAAGGGCTGGCTTGATTTATGGGCAAAGTGGGTAGTTGTCTGCGCAGTGAAATTTAAGGGATGTTGTGGACATCCCACCTACCCTCCCAATCTTTCCCTCAAAGTTGCTGAAATTCTTTCCTTTACTTTGCCCCATGGTTTCTGAATTCTAACAATGACACATTCATTTGGGCGAACAAGCATCCTTTTTCAAAATGCAAATAACCAGGGATAGTTATAAGCCCTTTACATTTTAGTATGAACTAGGTAAATCTGATCACTGTCCTCCTAGCACTCAGCTGAGATCATCTCTGAGGGATGAGAAGTTTTGAGAGGATGGGTGGTATGGGAAAAGAAATAGGGAGAGGTAATTCTGGAAAATCGGGCTCTTGGGGAGGGCTAGTGTTGATGAAGTACTTAAGGAGGGAGTGAACTTTGGGCATCTCGTGGGCACCAGGCCCCTAGGAGAACAATTAGGAAGGAGATGGGCCAGAATAGAAGAAGGGGACCAAAGACAAAAGACCTCATTATAGGCACAATTATTTCTGACCTGGGATGCCTGGGCATACCAAGATATTGTCACTTCACTGTCATATGGCTATTTCTGAAAACTTCCCTTCCTCAGCATCCCTTGAGAAAGAGCAGAAAATGAGAAAAACTGCTAAGCTGGCCAGCCAGTCTCGCAGGAAAAAGAGAAGGAAGAAAGGAAAAGGAAAGAGATTGTGAGGAGCAATTCTCCAGCATTCTTGGGGATGCACGCTGCAGTTCCTTGAAAAAGAAACATACCTATGGGTCATTCTCTTTGACTGACCTGGCACTCTTTGGTTTCTCAAATAGCAAAACTCATTTCCACAACTGTTTACAGGTTTCTTGCTACTTTCCTTAAAGGCTGAAATTTCATCTCTTGGCTTTCACCGGGGATTTGGCTGATCCACGTGAGCTTGTCTTCTAGCACAGACCTATTAACTGATTGGTGACTGCTGGGTGCTGCACAAGGCATCCAGAATGTGTGGCCAAGCCCTAGCCCTCTATTCCTGGGAGAAAACGGTTACTCGAGGATCCTTCTCTACCATGTTCCAAACCAGCTTGGATACAGTGTATGCTTCTGCCACCAGAATCCTTCACAAGCAGAAAATGGACCACTGGAAGAGGTTTTAAGTTTTCAAAGACGATGTTGAAAAAAAAAATACACACACACATACATGCATGTATATGTATGTGTACACATGTATACATGTGAGTATACACATGTATTTTTTTCAAATTTTTCTTCAAATAATGCTTTGAAATCTCATCTTTTACTCCCTCTCCTGGGACAATTCTTTCACCTGCCTCTCCATCTTCTGGCCCACCCAGAGCTGAGTCATGTGCAAATGTTTTGATTGGGTCAATGATGGCTTTCTGTTGTAGAGAAAAGGGCCAATGTAGTGAAAACAGGTGGCCTAACCCAGCACCAGGGGATTCTCCAAGATCCACCAAGGAGCTATGAGATGGGTCGCCAAGGGAGCACTGGTAAGCTGTGGCCACTTCTTTACTGTGTGGTATAAGAACCATTTCCTTAATGTTCCATTCAAGGCACTGGTTTCCTTTTACAACATCAGCAAGTCTCTGAGCCAGAATGGAGGTGAGAGGAAATACCTGCTGAAATTGACACGTAGGAAACATGGAGAAAAAAAACATGGCGCCTTATTGCCTTTGGCAGGTCTCTGGGGGTGGAGGAGATGATAGAAGGATGGTCTTCCCCAAAGCATGTGGAAATCCATCAACCCACCTAAAGTTCAAGCATCACTTCCTGTCATGTGATTAGAGGTGTTAAATTGGAATTCTCCTCTGGGGTCCTCTCTCCATCTGGTGACTTCTTCCTTTTCCCAACACCTGAAAAGACAATACAAAATCTAGGATCTATTTGTGAAGCATTTCAAAACCTTGTGTTATTTTTAAAGAACCCCACATTTATGACGTTATATTCCTTATGGACAGGGATTCTTTGCCTTTCTTTGTATCGGCCATGTTTAGCAAGCTTCCTGAATTGACTCTCCCTCAGAGACTACTTCTCTCTTCTCTGCCTTCACATTCTGTGTTGCCCTTGTAGGGTAGCTGCTCTTTAGGGTTGGTGGGAGCAGGTGAGACCCATGCGCAGTTGCCAGAAGTCTGCCCAATCAGCAATACAGAAAGGAACAGTGACTGGACCAGAGATTTACTGGGAAAGGGAACTCCCTCTACTAATACTGGTCAGCACACTCTGCAACATAGTGTTTTGTTTTTTAATTTAATTTTTTTGTGGGGCAATGAGAGTTAAGTGACTTGTCCAGGGTCACATAGCTAGTAAGTGTCAAGTGTCTGAGGCCGGATTTGAACTCTGGTACTCCTGAATCCAGGGCTGGTGCTTTATCCACTGCGCCACCTGGCTGCCCTTTGCAACATACAGTGTTACTGAATCCCTGGAGTCACCTAGAAGTACCATGTCTTGCTCAGGGTCATATGGCCAGTATGTGTCAGAGCCAGAACTAGAAACCAGGTCTTTCTGACCCCAAGGCAAACTCTATCCACTATGACATATTGTGGGAATAATAAAGTAAGATCCTTAAAGAAACAAGAGTAAGTGCTCTACCAAAAAAAAAAAAAAAAGATCAATTTGGGTCGGGGTAACTTGCTTTATACAGTGGATAGAGGACTGGTTTGGAGTCAGAAGGGGACCTGAGTTCAAATGTAATCTCTGCTATTTACCACCTATGTGATCTTGGGCAAATTAACCTCTCTGGGCTTCAGCATCTACATCTATAAAATGGAATTATTGGACTAGATTACTTTTTTTTTGACGGGGCAATGGGGGTTAAGTGACTTGCCCAGGGTCACACAGCTAGTAAGTGTCAAGTGTCTAAGGTCGGATTTGAACTCAGGTACTCTTGAATCCAGGGCTGGTGCTTTATCCACTGCGCCACCTAGCTGCCCCCTAGATTACTTTTAAGATCTCTTCTAGCTCTAAAATTGTAATCATTATTTATAGGAATGAACTGTGCTTAACCTTGGTCTTTACTATACATTGGATTTATTTCTTTTTGTTTGTTTGGCAAATTGGTTAATGAATTGTGGATACTTACTGCATCAGAATGCTTCCCCAAGCCATAAATAGAACTGTTATAGTTCTAAGCCCACTGGTGAAAATAATGCTCCCAGTTCTGGCCCCTTCAAAGTCATCCAGTGACTCCATCTTGGAGTGACTCCACCTCCTGGGCTTGCCCCACCAAGAGACTTTCCAGCTGGGTGGGGATCTACTCACTTAATGTTCTCAGCAGCTTCTTGCCCAGAGTCTCCTCAAAGTCACTGCTGGAAGGGCTGGTCATACTCCCTAGGTTGGGGTCCTCCGAGTCCAAGATGAGATTACAACATTCACTGTCTGTTTCTACAAGATGGGGAAATAGAAGGAAAAAATGAGAAATAACTTTTGGACCATAGATTTAGTGCTGAAAGCAATCAATCTTGGCGGGCACCTCGTATAACCCCACCCCTCACTTTACAGATGAGGAAATGGGACCAGAGAGATGAAAGTTCACACATTTAGTAAAGAGCAAGGGTGAGATTCAAACCCAGATCCTTTGACTCTAAATGCAACATGCTTTCCACTGTACTACACTGATTCTCTTTTCAACCAAGCCCATTCCATTTACGAAACCAAATGAAATTGCCTAGTTCTCTTTTGGTCTTAGCAAGGTGGGTCCTTACTGCCTAGAGAAATATATCTCAGTGCTAACCTTAAAATATAAAGAGCACTGTGTTATGGACTGGGGTAATTTTCCTTCTTTCTTTCTTTTTTAATTATAAAAGTATTTTATTATTCTCCAGTTACATGTAGAGATAGTTTTCAACATTTGTTTTCATAAGATTTCTAGTTTCAAATTTTTCTCCCTCCCTCCCCCTCTTTTTTTTTTTTTTGTCGTGGCAATGGGGGGTAAGTGACTTGCCCAGGGTCACACAGCTAGTAAGTGTCAAGTGTCTGAGGCCGGATTTGAACTCAGGTCCTCCTGAATCCAGGGCCGGTGCTTTATCCACTGTGCCACCTAGCTGCCCCATCTTTTTTTTTATTAATGTATTTAATTTTTTTTTTTGAAAATTGACCCTAATTACATGTAAAGATAGTTTTCAACATTCATTTTGGTAAGATTTTGAGTTCCAAATTTTTCTCCCAGTCTTCCTTCCCTCCTTGCTCCTGAAGCCAGCAAGCAATCTGATATAGGTTATACATTACAATTATGTTAAACATATTTGACTGGGGTCATTTTCAAAATGTGAGGGAGATGGAATCAGGCTCGTTTTGGGTAAGGTGAATCCTAGGATCTGAGGCAGTGGAATTAGGAGTCCCAGTAACAATGAGGCTGCTTTGAAGGGCAGCCACTTCCAGAGAGATTGGTACAACACTCATCACATGAAGCATCGGAAGCTGACTGTTTAGACTAATCAGCAGCAGTGAAGGGGAAAGAAAGGTCACCTGTTGTAAATCTAGAGGGTTGACCTGTGGGTTGGGTTGAATTATTCTGATGGGGAAAACTTTTGATGGTTCTTTCCTACCTTCTTAGAGATTTTAACATCAACAAAAGCAGGTTCTTGTTTAAATTTTCTATCTGTCCAGGGCATAGCAACAGTTTGTACACAGTAGGAGTCTGAGAAATATTTACTGAATGAATAGCTAGCTAAGTGATTATAGAGCAGCAATAGGAGTGGAATACCCCAAACCCTTCTGTTCAATCAGGAGAGGTCCTGGTTTGCTGAGAGAGAACATGGGATGGGAAGAATGAGCAGAAGAATTCTATCTAGAGTCCAGATGGGAGATTTCTGTGTGAGGGTCATTTTCTGGGGGTCCATGAGGTATAAACTATTTTCATAATAACACTACAATGGTTTGTTTGTTTGTTTTTGTGGGGCAATGAGGGTTAAGTGACTTGCTCAAGGTCACACAGCTAGTAAGTGTCAAGTGTATGAGGCCATATTTGAACTCAGGCCCTCCTGAATCCAGGGCAGGTGCTTTATCCATTGAGCCACTTAGCTGCCCCCTTCACTACAGTGTTTTAATGTCCAATTTGGTGAATACCAATAGATATAACGCACATAAAGAGAAGCTCTTTGTGGGATGGGGACCTCAATAACTGTTAAGAGTACAAAGGGGTCCTGAGACCTAAAAATTCTAAAACCACAGCTCTCAGTGGAGAGACCCTCTCACCTAGAAGGGATAGGTTAGGGTTAGGGTTGAGGTTGGAGAAGTCTAGTTAAGGATCAAAGCTGAGGAATCTCTCACCTGAATTATACGGATTTTATAAACTATTATGCTTACTGCTTCTTGATGTATTATTTCTGAATATATGCATGTGCATACGTAGACACACATGTATGTGTATATTTATATAGCACAACACAATACATATATGTACATGTGCATAAACATACATGCATATATATTGTTCTTCTTTCTAGATAAGCTAAATTTTGGGGTCTGGATCTTTATAACAGGGGAAGATGTGGAGAAGGAAGTGGAAGCTAGACCAGATATGATGGTAGTGCTGGTGCTATGATCTCAAAGTGGCTCAGGGGCCAGACAGATCCAGGAGGCCTAGTGTCTCAGGTTAGGGTTCTGTGATTATGGAGATTTAGAAAGTAGACATGAAAGCCCTCTGGGTACAAGTCCCCTGGGGCCATTAAATCTGAGGAGCTACTGCCTGGGAGGTGAATTCTGGGTGGAGTTCCATTAAGTCACCTTGCTACAGCACCACTAGCAGCCTGAAGAAGGTCAAGGGTATGGCAGATCAGGATAATGACTACCTAAAGCACCTATAGAATCAAGGGAAATTAACTTCTCACCTGGGCATAAGAACTAAATCCAATCCCAATATTCCCTTCGCTCAGCCTCACTGGCCACCCTCCTATTAAAGCGTGATCATTCCCATATTCCTTTAGTTGTAGAAAGACCCACATGTTCTTAGCACTAGAAGCAGAGATTGCAGAGAATGCTGGATTTGGGAGTCAAGAAGACCTGAATTCAAATTCTTCCCCTGACACCTCCGGCAAGTCACTTAGCTTCTCTTGCCTTCAGTTTCCCCATCTTCAAAATGGGAATAAAAATAGCACCTACCTCACAGTGTTGTAGTGAGGATCAAATGAGGCATCATATGAAAAGCAAACCTTAAAATTCTATATGAAGGGGGCAGTTAGGTGGCACAGTGGATTAAAGCACCAGTCCTGGATTCAGGAGGACCTGAGTTCAAATCCAGCCTCAGACACTTGACACTTACTAGCTGTGTGACCCTGGGCAAGTCACTTAACCCTCACTGCCCCACAAAAAAAAAAAAAAAAACAAACCTAAAAAAACCCATTATTACTGTGACCTGAGGAAGTCATTTTGAAAGAGCCTTGGTTTTCTCCCCTGTAAAATGGGGAAGAATATGGTACATTAGATAATCTCTAAATCCCCTTTCTGACTCTAAAACCCTCTGAATCTCCAGTGCCCTCTGACCTGGTCTAGTTGGAAGAGCAGCTTCTGGGAGTACAAACTGAGGGTTTCTGCTCTCCTCAGTGGCATCCAGTTCCTCCTGTACAAAGGCAATCTCTTCCATCTTCAGGTACACTGCTTCACTAGGGCTCTTCAAACCGTCTGTCTGACTGCCTGTAGAAGACACCAAACCACCAAGTTGATCTGGAGAGGTCCAAAGGCCCCACCTGAGTCCCAGCAGGGCAGCGATGGACTGGTAGCTAGAGAGACTGGAGGCTCCTAATTTCTTGGCAGTTTCCCATAGATTACTGCCCCCATCACCTGCCCCACTGACTTACACTGAAGGCTGTTCCTGTCATTGAGCAGGGTGATGGCAGGGTCATCCTTAGGGGTCTGTGGGGTTCCACGAGATGTTGGTGCCTTGGTGGAATCTCCATCCGCAAAGGCCTCCATGTCTGGAGACTGGGGGGAGCTGTCCATGTGGCAAGCAGTGAGAGCATTCTGATACTGTTGTCGAGTGATCTAAAAGAAAGCAGAGAGAAGGGATGGACAGTTCAGGCTGGGTTAATCACACCTCAACCTGTGGAGCCCATCATTTGGTGTAAGCAACCATCTCATCCTAGGTCAAGAGGCAATGCCATTTTGAATATCTACCATCTGGCATCTGGACCTACACAATGGAATGAGAAACACCCAGAAGAGCAAGGACAACCTGCTCAAAAATGTGTCCCCAACTGGTGACAAAGTCTTCCTGTACTACTAGCAAAATTTAAAGCAAGCCTCAAAAAACACGTATATTTTCTGAGACTAGTAACTCAATGCCATTATCAGCCTTTGATACTTTCATGCTAATTAACTAGACAAGCACCAGAGGAAGACAGTCTTAAGATAATAAGACAAAGGATAAAAAGAAGAAAAGAATCCCTAGTGCAGGTCTCCACTGGAGGAGGGATTAGACTTTTCCGTTTGGCCTCAGAGGGCCAAGCCAGAAGGAATAGGTGGCTATTGCCAATAGTTAAATTTAGATTTTATAAAGGAAAACTTCCTAAGAATTAGGAATATCAAAGAGTGGAGCATCTTCCCTTGGGAAGTAGCAGCAGTCTTACTCACTAGAGCCTAGCTTCTTAAACTGTAGATCATGACCCCACATGGGGTCACATAACTGAATGTGGGGGTCACGAAAAAATTTGGCAATAGTGAAAGGTTATGTTTGGTTTTTGTCCTTCGTTTCTGAAGAGGACCATGGCATTGGGGTGATGTCATGACTTGTACTGAATTGGATTTAAGTGAAGGAGGGCTATGCAAGGTCACCAACCTCACTCTCTCCTCCAGAAGAAGATATACTATCAAGATGACTGGAGATGGCCCCAGATGTTTAAGGCAACTGGAGTTAAGTGACTTGCCCAGGGTCACACAGCTAGTGAGTGTCTGAGGTGAAATTTGAACTGGAGTCAGGTCCTCCTGAGGTCTTCAAGCAAAAGCTAGATAACCAGTTGTCAGATATGTTGTATACGTATAAAACTTATCAAACAGCCAATGATGATTGATTGACACCATCTGGCAAAAGCAGACTGCCTGCAGCTGCAGTGAGGTGTGAGGGGTGGGGAGGGAGAGGGAAGAGGGATGTACTTTGGCAGTCAAGGGGTAATATAATAACAACTAGCATTTATATAATGCTTTGAGGTTTACAAAGCACTTTAAAAATATCTCATTTTATCCTCATAACAACTTAGGAAGGTAGGTGCGATTATTATCCCCATTTTATAGATAAGGGCACTGAGGCAGATGGAGGTGAAGTGACTTGCTTAGGGTTATACAGCTAATATGTCTCTGAGGCCAGATTTTAATTCAGATGTTCCTGACTGCAAGTCCACTGTTCTATCCACTTAGCCACCTAAGTTTCCTAGGTGAATAAATCATATACTGTAATAATGAGGACCAGGAAGGATGTATAATCTCTAGAGGGGAGGTTGGCAGAAAACAAACACTGCCTACTTCATAATTTTGTTGAGGGCTATGCTCTATTAGCCAAAACACTTAATAGAAATTTGCTCAAAATAAGGCCAGGGCACTGGTCTTTCAAACTCTCTCTTGCAGTAGGTTCTTTAAGAATCCTTATCTACAATGGTTGAGATCTGAGAGAAAAAGAAAGCAAATAATCACTCACTTGGGAATAAAAAGCCACATGCTTTTGGAAAAATCAGAAAATCCTTCCCACAGTTCCTAAGGATGACCGCACCTATGCTCCGTGTCACTTTCTTCCCTTTACTTAGACAGGGAAAGACTTTATCACAAAATTAGCTTCAAACAGTTTCCAGGTCATACAGAGTTTTGGGGATCCTCTAAACTGAGATTCACAGGAGGTTTCAAGAGATAAGTGAACTTGTATAGGAAAAAATACATCTTTTCACTCATTTCTAACTGAATTGTAGCAAGGCACCACGTTATTGCAAGGGGTCTCTAGGCTTCAGTAGACTGCCAAAGGAGTCCACGGTACATAAATGGTTAAGAATCCTTGATATGGGCTGACCACCTCATTTTACAGATGAGTAAGCAAGAGGCTCAAAGTCACACAGAGAGTTAATGGAACAGCTAGGACTTGGGATCCAGGTCTCAATGCCAGTCCAATTCCCTTTACACTACACCACAGCTGCCTCAGATGATAACTTTAAGCTTTGAAGTTCTTCAAGAGGCCTGGGAATTTTGCTGTTTAGGAACTGTGGTGTCAGAGGAAAAGTAGCTACAAAGGAATTCATCTAGAATCTTTTTTCTTTTAAGTAAGAAAATCCTAGGGGATCGGCAGTTTTTGCTGTATTGGATTTCTATGGCCCTGTATTTGTGAACTCTGGAAAAGAAAAAAGTATTTTGACATTGATGAATAAAATTCTTTTCTTTTCTTATCCTGAGGATATAAAAGAAGAGACTCATTTTCTTTGCTATGGACAAGGTTTAGCTAAGTAGTAAAGCTGGGTGTTATGTGAAGAAAGGCTCCAAAGAATCTTTACTGTCCAGAAGAGAGAATTCCTGTCAGTGTTGTCTGGGTTGTTGACAAATTTTTATAACCCAATTTTTAGGTTGTGAGATGAAGGATCCAGTAAGCAAAGGATGATGAATATGTGCAAGGGGTAACCTGTGTCTTTGGGGGATAGTGTTTTGGCTTCTCCAAAGTTCAGCACATTTGATGCTGAATTTCCTGGAGCATGAAAAGCATTTTGGTCCCTAGACACAATTTTGCTCACGGCAGACCCCTCTGACTTGTAAACAAGGTGGAGGTAGATTCCAGAATGAGCTTGAAGGCAAGGTTGTGTTTGGATATTCATGAGTGTGCAGAAGTATTTCTTTCCTCTATCTTCCCTATCCCTTAAAAGCCATGGGAATTTTATTGGACTGAAAGGTCAATATGATTCAGTAGTGAAGCATGGCAGCCATTTTTGATGGCCAATCTCCCTTCAGGCTGAATCAAGAGAAGCACAGGTTTCAGAAATAAGGAGGTGACAGTCCCACTTTACCCTGCCCTGGTTATACCACATTTGGAGTGCAGCATTGAATTAAAAACACTGTCATTAAATCAAGAAACTTCCTATTTTGCTGAGAGGGAACCTAGGATTGGAATAATAAACCAATGACCGGGTTCATTGGGTACCATGGTTTAGAGATAACCCTGATTAGATGGAGATCATTCAGAGGAAGGCAGCCACAGTGGTGAAAGGCCTCACGTTCTTGCCATAAGAGACTCTGTGGAAGGAACTTGTGATGTTTAGCCTGGAAAAGAGAAGATTTAGGTGGGGCCAAAGGGTCACCTGGAGGAGGGATTGATTGAACTCATACCATTTGGCCCTAGAGGGCAGAACTAGCAGCAATGAACCAAAGGTGCATAGAGGCAACTTCAGGGCTGACATAAGGAAATGCTTCTTAACAAGCAGAGCTATCCAAGGGTGGAAGGGGCCACCTTAGGGATCTCGAGGGTTCTCTCAATGAGGATCTTTTAAGCAAAGGCTGGATGACCATTTGCTACAGTCATTGAGGTCCCTTCTAGTTCTGAGAGTCTGTGGTTCTGATCTTTCCTCTCAGTCACCACTTAATCATGGTGTACCCCAAACCCACCTAGTCTGTGGCACCACACCCACTGCAACAGCTTTATTTGGGGAAATCATTTTGGACTCTCTCTGGATCACAGAAAAAAAACCTCACCGAAACAAATAAATGCCACTGCTGGAAGAGACCTTTAGTGATTGGATTTAGTCTAACCCTTTTAATTTTTACAGATAAGGAAATCGAGGCTTCTAGAAAGGAAGTGACTTGATCAAATGGTGAATTGGTGGCACAATTGAGAGTCAAAACCAACATAGCCTCCTTCAGGTTATCATCCCATAGCTACAAAACTATAATGTAACACATATTTTTAGTGTTTTACAATTTAAAAAAAAAAACAAAACACCTGCCTTCCTTACAGCCACCCAATGAACAGAAAGGGCACAACAGGGCCCATTTCCCTCTAATTATACCTACACCTATGACTGTGCAAGTGTTAGTCTCCCTGTTTTGCAAATGAGGATACTGAGAACTATGATTCACTTTAGAACTATGATTCAAACCCGGGTCTTTCCTAACTCCAAGGGTAGCATTCTTTTTCTATTATGTCCCATTATGTTTACAGATTTTTTTCTATCTTGGAATTTTTCTTATAAGCTTATTTTTAATACATAATTTTTTCCCTTTGCAATTTTTGGGGGTACAGTATTTCCAGATCCAGATGGAAACAAAATGGAACAATGCCTGGCACATAGTAGGCCCTTAATAAATGTTTATTAATTGACTGAAGTAATGCTTAAATCACAGTGCAAATCCTGAGTCATTTTAAAGACAGACATGGAGTGACACAAGGCTTTCAGCTGGGTGGACAGCAATTTCTAGCGCCAGCTGAATGAGGAGGTTAAATATTGAAGTGGCACATCTTATCCAAGACTTTGACCATTATTTGCCACTAATAAGCTGGGTGACCACAGACAAGTAATCTCTCTGAGCCTTAGGACTACATGACTCTCCTAGATTTTTCTAGGCAAAATTGAGAGCACACTCTTGAAAAGTGGCAAGCATTTAGGTCACCCTAAATGTGACACTCTTTGATGCTGGTTCCATGGGAAAGTCATTTCCTGAGTCGGAAAATGACAAAGACTGGGTTTCAGCTATTTCAGGAGCCGAGGTGTGGCCTTCCCTGGGAGCCAAATGAAGGATTTTCTGCTTCATCCAAATCTGAGTGGTTTCTTAAGTCTCCTGTGAGTCACTGGCTGCTTTCTTGCTGTCTCCCATTTTTCAGCTGAGACTTCCTCACAGACCAGAGCCCCTGCCTCATCCCTGAACAAATATAGGCCCTGGGAGTCTCTAAATGCACAAGTCCTGGTTAGGGAAAAGTTGAGTCAAATTCCTGTTCAACACAAGTTGGAATAACTGTTTCTAAGGATAAAGTTCAGATGTTTGAATACATAACTTTGCTAACAAGAAAAACTTCAGGGAAACACGGGGAATATCTGTCCTTACACCAGCAGCTACCTGAGTGGGTAACGATACCCTAGGCTCGGAATCCTCCCCATACCCTACAATCACACAACAAGCCTTTTCCTGACTTCTTCATTAAGGTGCATAGAACAACTACAATTAGGAAATAGTGAAGGCTAACTGGACAAGGGTCAAGATCAAAGGAGGGTGGCAGGGTATGGCAAAGATTAGAGCTGAGGGCGTCCTATTAGCCATAGTCACTTTCAGGTTACATGCGGGCTGACTGCTCCCCAGAGCTGAATTCTCAGCCCTCACCACCAGCTCTGCCATTCCTTTCTTCTCTTCTGCTTGTATTATATTTGTTTGGAACCAAATCCTTGAGAAGGGCAGCTAGATGGCATAGTGGATAGAGAGCTGGACCCAGAGTCAGGAAGACCTGAGTTCAAATTTGGCCTTAGACACGTAATAGTTGTGTGACCCTGGATGAGTCACTTAACTGTTTGCCTCATTTCCTCATTTGTAAAATGATCTAGAGAAAGAAATGGCAAACTGCTTCAGTATCTTTTCCAAGAAAACCCCAAATGAGGTCACAAAAACTCAGACATGACTGAATACCAACAACAACAAACTCTTGAGAAAGGAACACACAAGGTGGTAATGCCATCCATAGCCTTTAATCAATCCTACATGGTCACAGGAAGCCTGATTAATCATTGGCAAGTATGTTTTATGGGAGGCAGCATGGTATATGAAAGCTCTGGATCTGGAACCAGTGAGCCTGGGTCCAAATCCCCACTGCACCACATGGTACTTCCCATGTGACTTCAATAAAATGACTTCATCTCTTTGCTTCAGTTTCCTCATCGGCAAAATGGAGGGCTGGGGCAGACTTGTTGGCCTCCAAGGTCTCTAGCAGCTCTGAATCTATGTTCCTATGAATTCCTCCTAGGGAAATGAATGCAATGAATCTTCTTGGGCCTCAGTTACTTCATCTATAAAACAAGGGCTTTGGACTAGATGATCTCTAAGGGTCTTTCCAGCTCCCCAATTCTATTTTGGTAGATAAACCTGCGTGCAGTGTTTTTGCACCTGCAATAAGATCATAGGGTCCTCCATTAAGACCTGGAAAAAACCTCAGAGGCCATCTCGTCCAATCCTCATCTAACAGATGAAGAAACCGAGGCCCTGGCAGTTGAAGTGACTTAAGGTCACACAGGTAGTAGGAAGTGTCAGCAGCAGGATTTGAACCAAGGTCCTTTGATATCAGAAACAAGTGCTCTTTCTACTATACTATCTCGGGGTAAAAGTACATTTTGTAAACAGGTTTATATTTTTCAACCCTGGTGAAATCTCTTATCAAAGAATAGTAGAGAGGGCAGCTAGGTGGCACAGCGGATAAAGCACCAGCCCTGGAGTCAGGAGAACCTGAGTTCAAATCCAGCCTCAGACACTTGACACTCAATAGCTGTGTGACCCTGGGCAAGTCACTTAACCCTTATTGCCCACAAAAAAGGAAAAAAATGAATAGTAGAGATGAAAGTGACCTCAAGAATTATCTATTAACGCCCTTATTTTACAGAGAAGGCAACTGAGAAGCCAAGTGACTTGCCTAAAGTCAAATAGCTATAAATACATACAATAACAGTGCAGCTAGATAGGTAACACTAGGCTTGAAATCAGGAAGACTCATGAGTTCAAATCTGACCTCAGATATTTCCTAGCAGTGTGACCCTGGGCAAGTCACTTACCCTGTTTGCCTCAGGTTCCTCATCTGTAAAATGAGCTGGAGAAAGTAATTTACATTTTTACAGCACTTTAAGATTTTCAAAACGCTTCATATGCATTTTCTCAGGTTTGTGGACTCCTAGATCAGCATTCTTTCCCCTCTACTGTACGTCCTGTCTTCCTTGGTCTCTACCAATTTGTATTTCTCCCACCTCTTTTCTCTTGTCCTTGTTCTTTTCTGTTTATTCTTCTTGGAACAAAGGTTATTTTTATGCGGGATACTTTAGGAAAGCCTGGAAGGACCTCTTCACCCCAAATAGCTGCTATACTAATTATGCCTCTATTGGAAAAGGCCATCTTCCACTGAACTCGAAGCTATGTGAAAGATGCAGATGAAGTGGTGGGGGACAAACAGGATACCCACCTAGCCAGCCAGATCAGACAAATCAACTCTCTGAAACCTACTGGCTGTGTGACTCTGGGCAAATCACTTAACCTCTCAGTGTTTTAGTCAACGCTATCTAAGACTATGCTTTGCAGAGGAGGTGCCAGCTTGCATTGGTGGAAGGAGTTTCCTCCCTTGGGAGTTCCTTCTACCAGTAGAATCATAGGTCCTGTCCCTATCTCTATTAATTACTCCATGAGGCCTTAAATGATTAGTTGGTCTTTTGGGTCAAGGTGCTGAAAGCCTCTTTTTAAAATGGTACCAAGTGGGACACAGGAGTAGTAAGTCTAATGTCAGGAAGAAGGGGTCTGAAGATGTCTGAAGCCTGGACCTTAGACACGTAATAATTGCTAAAATGGCAGATCTGAGTGCAGCATCAAAGCAGGACACCCCACCCAAAAGACGCTGCCTGTGCTTCTGGGAGAAGATAAAGGGATGACAAAGACAAGTCTTCCCTACTTTGATTTAGCTCAATTAGTATCATTGAATGTCTATTACGTTCAATCTTCAAAATTCACCCAAACCTCAAGAAGTGGGACAGATTTCCAAGTCAAGCTGGCATTCATATTTGGGGGACCCTGATAGATCTGGCAACGTGGTTCCCCCACTCCCACTCGGATAATTATTAGGAGATGGAATACCAGAATTTTAACAGCTGGTAATCCCTATGTCCTTTTCTTTTCTTTTCTTTTCTTTTCTTTTCTTTTCTTTTCTTTTCTTTTCTTTTCTTTTCTTTTCTTTTCTTTTCTTTTCTTTTCTTTTCTTTTCTTTTCTTTTCTTTTCTTTTCTTTTCTTTTCTTCAGGACAATGAGGGTTAAGTGACTTGCCCAGGGTCACACAGATAGTAAGTGCCAAATGTCTGAGGCTGGATTTGAACTCAGGTCCTCTTGAATCCAAGGCAAGTGCTTTTTCCACTGCACCACCTAGCTGCCCCCCATGTCTTTTTCTAATGGTCTGTTTCAGGTACATCACCTTTACTATTCCTTTCCCAGTAAAAGCATCCAAGGCTTGGCTCTCCATGCTACCAACGTACCTGGCCACATTAGGTTGCCCTCCATAATCCCACTTAGGTGGCCTTTCTCAATCTCTTTAGGGGAGGTGACTCAAACGGGACCCAGTGCTCCAACTACTGCTTTATAGTGTTGGGGTCACCTTCACCTGGTTGGCACCTCTGGGCATCTATAAGACAGAAAAGAAGTCTGGTACACAGGCATGGAACCAAAGCTCATAATCAAAACCTCCTTCCATAATGGAACCAATGGATTCTTCCATAAGTGAAGCCTTCCCTGGTATCTCCCTGAAGCTCATAAATTCAAGTACATTTCCTGACCTCTACATTACTAAACTCAGGACGGTTAAGTTTCAGGCTTCATGACAAACTTGTCATTTGGACAAGGCTTACAAACAACCAGGGGTAAGATAGCTACTTCTGAGCTCTGCTATTTATACGGCTCAAGTGGTTTGTTTTCCTTCTTTCTACTTTTTAATGGTCAAACCAAAGTTTAGCAGTTAGATCTTAACTACTCTTCCTGTGAATCCTAGATGTCTACGTTGGCAATGACATACCATGATCAGGGTAGAGTTTTCAGAGGGAGGAGTGGTGTCCCTTTTCATAAAACATGGACCTAGGGGCCAAGGGCTATGGGTGTGGTGGGGGAGGCTTCTGAAAGGTAAATTCTTGATGAAGAGAATGAAGAAAAAGGGAAGCCAAGAAAGAATAATAAGGGAAAGACAAGAGGGAAAAGGAAAGGAGAGCTGGGGAAGGGGAAGGGAACAGGAAGGAAAAGACAGGGGAGGGGAAGAGAGGTGAAAAAAAAAAGGAGAGCAGAGGGGAGGAGAGGAACATAAGGGATCTATTATAAAGGACGTATAAAAGGCCTAGTTGATCAAGGGTGGGACTGATCAATAGATGTGATTGGTTATACAGGCAGGGTGGGGCAGGGGGGACCTTGGAGATTAGTGTTGCAAAGTGTTTTTTTCCAGTTACCCAACTAAGCTTTCCCAACCCAACTCATTTCCAACCAACAGAAATAGTTCCCGCTTCCTTTTTCTTTCTCCATAGAAGCAAATACCAACTAAGCAATCCCTGACATTTTGTTAGGGGCTACTGGGCTGCTGTTATTTTGCAACTAATAAGAAAAAAGGGGCATTTTCAGGAAGCTGAGCTTGACAGCTGGAAAGACTAGAGACTAACCTTCAATCTTTGGGGAAATGATCTCATTAAATTGGAGCATCTTCTTTATATTTTCTGTTAGTATATAACCTTAAGGTTGCAGCTTCCAAGATGTTTAATAAGCCTTATAATATAATAAACATATGGCATATTAATATACAATAAAATAGACCCTACATGATCAACAATAAATAGTAAATACAATAAAGTAAATAAATAGACCCTGTCAAGAAAATAGATCCTATAATTTAAGCCCACTTCTACTAAGTGGTGATAAAATGATAATTTCAAGGCTCTGTGGTTTAAACACAGAGTTTTGGAATTTGTTTCTCTCTTGACTAGGCAGGCATACCTTTTATTCCTTTTAACATATATCTATATATCTATTTATAGATCTCTCTCTCTCTCTCTCTCTCTCTCTCTATATATATATCTTTATCGAAAGGTCTAAACAACAACAACAACCAATAAGGCTCTTAAAGATATAAAGCAGAGGTCGGCAAACTATACATATTTATTGTGTATATGTATATATACACATATTGTGTATATGTATATATATATATGTATATGTATATGTATATATATATGTATATGTATATATATAAAACTTTATTTTAAAATGTAGAAACCATTCTGAGCCCAGAGATTGTATAAAAAGAGGCTGGGGGGGGTGTGGGAGTCAGATTTGGTTTTTGCACCATAGTTTGCCGACCCCTGAAAAGTACAAAGCTATCTTTGAAAGTTCTATAACTCTCTAAGTCCTCTTTTGTAAATTACTCATTAATCCTCAACTCAAGGTAGCCATAGCTTAACCTGATGCTATTCTTCCTCCCTGACAATGATTAAGGGTTCCCTTTGAACTTATGTAGAATCTTATCTTGCCCCTTCCAGAGGCACCATTGGCACTTCTGGCCAGTTGGGCATAAAGAGTCTTTGTAGCTAGTTCACTTCGGACCCGGAGCCTATGGAATCATTGTGGGGACCACCCTCTTCCGCTGTTATTCTTCAGAGTACTCGTTCCTCCCTTCTATGGGGCAAAAGAAAGAGAAATAAAGGAACTGCCTTAGAAATGGTGGCAATGCTCTGTTTCATTCCTAAGGAACAATAAAGAGCAGGCTCCAGCACACAGTAAGTGCTTAATAAATGCTTGTTGACATGATTTGACTTAAACATCCCTTCATCAAATGGTTACTTCTTGTGGTGACTACTTGCCACATAGAGCTTGAATCTAGCAAAAAGTAATATTTTTAGCAACAGCATGAGCTCCCAAGCTGCCTTCTTTTGCAACGTGTTATTATAAATCTTAAAATAGAAGAGCATTCCAAATAAAACATTTAAACAAGTTTTCTGAACACAGATTTGACCCGTCTCTGCTTTTCTCAAGTTCCTCCGTATGTGTTACTTTGCCTTTGATTCTTCAGTGGAAGAAATCATTTTACCTATTCAACTATGTATTTGCAGTGTGCAAGGTTGGCCCTGAGACTTGACACACAAGAAAGAAGGGTTCTTGGTAGTTGTGGAAGATTGATTGGCTATACAAAGAAAGGTACCTGGCATTCAGGCGAGGCTAATCAAACCCTTCTCAGACAACTAAGAAATACCCATTTTATGGGACTTAACTGAATCTTGTAATCTTTGCTAAGGGATCAAAACTACTAGATTTGTGATCTCCTTGGAAGAGATAAAATCTGCCCTAATTTCTTTAAGTCCTCCAAGTTAACTTGGTAGCATCTCTGTCCTTGATGATAACAACAAGATATCCTGTAGATATCCTTGGGGTCACTACTATGAGAGATAACAACTATACTTATGGTTAGCATTTTTTTCTCTTAAGGACCCATAGTGCCTACCCATGATAGATCTTATGGAACAAGCTACTGTGCTTGATGCTCTTTGAGGAATCACTGAATTCCTTTCCCCAAATACTTCAAGGCCTATAAAAATTTCAAGGTGCTCAAGAAGTGTCTTGGCTTACAATACCAGGAGCACACCCATCAAAAATGTTATCCACAAACATAGGATGCTCTACTCCAAGCAGCAGCCAAACTATACAATGATCACCTCCTGATCACCAACAACAGTGAAGGAGGAAAGAATGGACAAAACCCTTAAATATTCCAAAGTCTTCTTGGCTTTACTCCCACTTCTAGCAAATAAAAAAGAATTGGTAGCTCAGATCCTAATCATCTTCTGTTATTCTTATTTAGCTCTGACAAAGGTTTGTATTAGCAGTGAAATGGTTACAAAGTGGAGAAGACAGTCATGGAGAATTATCTCATGAAAAATCAGATGTATTCTGAAATTCAAGGACATCAGTAATTTTTAAGTGTTTCATGCCCATGTGCTAGCTTCCATACTCACTTTTTGAGGGTCCTAATGGTTAAGGCAATGGTGTGGTGGAAATAGCACTGGTTTGGGAGTTGAAGGACCCGGGTTCAAATTCCAGCTCTCTTCCCTGCTAGTTGTGTGACCGCAAACAAGTCACTTTACCTTGCTGGGTCTCAGTTTCCTCCTCTGAAAAATGAGGGGCTTGGACTAGGCAACCACTAAGTTCCCTTCCAGCTCTAAATGGACGTCCCTCTGTTCTGCTACATGTACCTTGTTTCTTTTCATACACACCCATCCTGTAGCTTTCTCCTATATAGTGTAGTTTGAATAACTGATTGTGGTCTTACTGTGGTGATTCCCAGGGCTCTGGCTCTTATGCCCAGTGACATGCCCAAGAGATCACTCTCTCTCTTGTAAAACATCAGACACTGTCTATCCCTTTGCTACAACAGTGCAAGTAAGTTTTTTTTCTTCTTATATCTGTGATTCCAACGTGCCTCCTTTGAAACCTTAGTATATCAAGTTGTGAGGTGAGGACTATGAGTGAGGGAGCACCCCTGAGGCAATTTGTTATTCTAAACCAAGATGATCCAAGGGGGCAGCCAGGCACCATGATAATGGTGTTACTGTTGCCAGCCACAATAACTTGTATTTATAAAGCACTTTACATCTGCAGAGGACTTTGCCTTCATTAACTCATTGGATTCTCACAATAACCCTGGCAGCCAGCTAGCATAAATCTTCCTATCGCTGATGAGAAAATAATGGCCAAGAAAGTGGTTTGCCCTAAGATGGATGGCTAATAAGGATGCTAGAGCCTTCCCTTCCAAGATTACTTTCCATCTGCTTTGAATGTAACTTTTATGGACCTAATTATTTACACACTCCCTCCCGAACTCAAAAGTGAGATGCTTGAGGGCAGGGACTCTTTTTGCCTTTCTTCATATCCCCAGTGCTTAGCATGGTACTTGTCACATAGTAAGTTCTTAATAAATGCTTGTTCATTGATTGATTATTGATTGATAGCATCCAAGATTCAAACCCAGATCTTCAGACTCTGAAGTTCAGTGCTTTACCCGCTACACCGTGCCCAGATCACCAATAGATTTTAAACAGTTTGTAGAATATAAGTGCAAGGAAGAGTAGGGGCTGCAGGGGAAGGAGGAGAAAGGACGAGGAGGAGAAAAAGAAAAAGAATATTTATTGGGAAGTTTTTGTGTTGACACCAACTTAAATAAGGGGCATGATAAGCTTTGCTTTTCACTAATTATACATACAGATGGCATGGTAATCTGTTTTATGTGACATTTGAAGAATACTCCCTCCCCCATCATATCCTGCTAACACACAGTAATATCAAATAATAAAAAGGTTTTCAGGCAACTGTGGTCGACTTCTGCTTTAGATTATAAATCTAAAGCCATTCTGATTACAGAATCATAATACCTTCTCTTCCATACATGTGGCCCCCAAAGCATTTGCATATTATTGTTTTTATTGATATTGTTATGGGTTTTTTGTCCAGACTTGTTATTTAATTGGCATAGGTATTAAATATATATGTATATATATTTAACTGGTATTGGTATAAAGATTAAATATATTTAATTGGCATATCTAAATTGGTTTCCCTGTAGGGAACCTCCCTCTGTTAATATGTGTCAACAGCTACTCAGCAACTTACAGTCTAGGAGAGTTGCCTAGGGCCATACAGGTTGTATGTATTAGAGATATAATTCGAACCAAGGTCTTTCTGATGCTACAAGTGGCTTTCTATTCATTAGACAACACAGCCTCTCTTTAACTTTATAATATCGAAGGAACACACACAAACAAAACTGGACCATGTTGACCATGATGGAACCACGAGTTTGGAATTCTGTTTTGCTCTTGGGGAAACTGTTTCATCTTGCTCTGTGCCTTAGTTTCTCCATGTGGAAGAAAGAGAAAAGAGACCTACCTTACAAGAGTGCTGCTGGCTATAACATGAGGAATAATGAAGGTTAATGAAAAAAAAAAACAACTGTCTTTATGAATGTCAGAGAATGACTGCTTCCTAGCTGACTGCTGGACCGGGGATGGCTTCTTGGACACTTAGTGTTTCGTATAGGGTCACCCAACCTAGGGGACGCTCCGTCATAGCCCGATCGGCCTCCGTGGCTCGGGGCAGCTTTCTAGCCCCATGGGGTCTGTGCAGAGTGGAGGGGGCCGGGTGGACAGGACTGGAGAGTCCTCCTGGAGGGTTACCTTCACAAACTGCACATCACTGAGGATGTGGACTGAGTAGTCAGGCGTGTAGAGGTTGTTGCTGCAGTACAGCTGGGTGGTGCTGCCCCCATAGTCGCTGCGCTCTCGGTTTGGAGACTCGGAGCGGTTCAGCCCACTGCAGCGAGAAGGGGACCGGTTTACTGCAGATGTTGACAAAGGAGGAGGAGGAGGAGAAGGATGAGGAAGAGGAGGAAGAGGGGAGGGGGAAGGAATAAGGGCGAGAAAAGATGGGGGAGGAGGGAAGGGAGGGGTGGAAAATGGAAAAGAGACAAAGAGAGGTGTTTACTGAGTACCTCTGGACTTTGAAGCCATGGTCACACTGGGGAGTGCTAATATGCCCCTTGTACTTTCCACTTAACCTGAGCTCAGTCTTGGGGGAAGTGTCACTTTATTTATACAAGGGGTCAATAGCCTTAGAGAGGAATCCCCTGGCACAAACAACTCAGCGGGTGATTATTCTTTCCCTTCTTTCATTCTCCTTCCCATTACGGTTTCTACAGAGAAGTTGGGACATTTTTTCAGGAAGGATGCTGAGGTCATCCACAGGACTACAATCATCCCTTGGTAGTTCCGTGTAGCTGCAAAGAAGGACCAGAATAAGATGAAAGACAGTGCTGGGAGCGCCCACTGCCTTACAGGACCAAGTGACTTATGTATTAACTGAAATGAATCTTTTACCAGGGGTAGCATTGAGGTTCTCACAGACCCACCATTTCCTGCATACACAATTGCTAACTTTCCTGTGACTGATCATATGGTTATAGTTACCCACAAGCCTCCTGTTCTAATCCCCTGATTTCACTGGCTCCTACCTTTCCAGATGAAGATCTTCCTAAGTTTCCTATGCAAAGGAAAGTTTGTTGTGGGAATACGTACTGGACTCCTGATTTCATTAGTATAGAGAACTCCTTGGCATAGAAACCTCATCCACCAATGCAAGGCAACACCATTTGTACAACTTCTAAGACAGTTGCCTAAAGAGCTGAGAATCTAAGTGATATGCCCAGGACCATGAAGCCAATATTCATCAGGGGTAGTACTTGGCTCCAAGGCCAGCTTTCTACCCACTAGCCACACTACTTATATTTCTGGGAAACTTCAAAAAAAAGGGGCAGCTAGGTAGCACACTGAATAGAGCACATGACTTGGAATCTGGGTGACCTGTGTTCCAATCTTGCCTCAGACACTTACTGTGTGACCCTGAGCAAGTCACTTAACCTCCAAAAAACAAAAACAAAACAAAAAATATAGAAAAAGAAAAAGAAAACATTGTCAGGTAGTTTCAAAACTAGCTTCCTTGATATAAGTTTTCTTTGTACTTACCATCACAAAGTCACCTGGAAGGTGACAATAATTATAATAGCTAGCACTTATGTAGCAAATCTTTCATTTGCTCTTGCTGTCTGTGAGAAAGGTAGTTGTTATTATTATTCTCATTTCATAAAAGATGAACCTGAGGCAGACAGAGGTGGAGTGAGGAGATGGCAGCAGCTAACCCCAGCACTTATAATGAGGGGCATTTATAATGTGGGCTAAGGAGCAGAACAATCAGAAGCTTGTGGATTCTGTGCCTAGTTCTGTCAATGAGTAATCTTGGGAAATTTAATTCCTGTATCCCAACTCACCAAACTATGAGCTAGGGTGGTCATCATCCAATTACAATATGTATTGTATTAACAGCTGCCACGCATAGGGGGTTATCCCTTTGACAAAAAGAACTTGAATCCAGGAATAATGGTAAAGTGTAGTCTGAAACCCTTTCTTAGTAGCACTGAGACAGACACATAACATTTAAAGCCTTGGACCCAAGTGGATGGAGGGGAGAACACATTCTCCTAACAGCCATAGGGATCCAGGCTGAATATCTTAGAGGAAAACTGGGTCCCTGTACCTAAGAGGGCTTCAGGATCTGAATGGTTCAAGGGTAAAGATCTAGGATTTCTCTGAGATGTGACTTAGAAACTTTCAGAGAAATCTCTATTGTGGGCCTTTGTTGTTGTTGTTGAGTCATATCTGACTCATACTGATTATGCAAATCACAACCTGTCAAAGGCCTACTCTCTCTAAGACTACTAAGTTTCAGAGAAGGTGCTAATATTCCTGAGTAGAGGGAATTCCTCATCTGGGAGTACCTTATATTAGTGAAATCATTTTGGTCCTTGCATCTTTAGCATCTAACACCGTGTCTAGAACACAATAGGTTCTTATTAATAATAACTAACTAACCAACCCTCTCTCTCTCTGTATGTGTGTGTGTGTATTCTTATTTGATCTCACAGCTGATCTGTGAGGCATTATTATCCCCATTTTACAGATGAGGAAACTGAGTCTGAGAGCGGTTAAGTGTCTTACTGAGGTTACACAGCTAGGAGATGTTTGAGGCAGGATTCAAACCCATTTTCCTGACTCCAAGTAGCTGCCTGATAAATGGGAGGCTCATCATTAGACTGGAAGGAGGGTGATACAATGTTCAGCCACAACAGCTCTTAACAACCATGCACTGAGTTACTTAGGAGACACAATTTTCACTATTGGAGGAAATACTCCCATTGATAAAATCCTGGTGAGCAGGTTTAGAGCTAATTCTTCTCACCCACCTGATTTAGTGGTGACTATAAGCAGCTCATTGGTCCAAATGAATGAATTTAGATTTAGATTCAGATACAATTAGATTTAATTTAGAGTTCAAAGAAGCCTCTAAGTGCTCCTAAGTCAAAGGTCACTCAGGTAGGAAGGGCCTGAGATAGGATTTGAACCCAGATCCCCTAACGCTGAATTCAGAATTCTCTCCACTGTTCCATGTGGCCTCTCTAATAAGGGAGGTTAATAAGAGGGGACTGGGAAGTTTGAGGGCATTCTCAAGGGTAGCACCAAAACAACGGTTCGTGTTAGTGGCAGAGACGGTCAGTAGAAAAACAAAACAAAACAAAAAAACAAAAAACCCCAACATTTACTTCATTTCCTGTTAAGAATGCCCTTGAAAACAATCTGCCTTGAGTTTTGGCAGTAGCTGCTCCCGTGTCGTGACTGGTTCAGCAGGGACCTGGGCTTATGTCTCCACCCAACTCAGTCTTATGTAATTGTGAAAAGTAGGGCAGTCTGTCCACGAGAAGCCTCTCTTTCAGTGGGTTATCTGGCTGGAAAACACCAAGTCTCAGCTTAAAGGGCCTGACCCCAACTGAGATGTACACAGCCAATGGGGAAGGAGGGTGTGTTAGGGGTGGTACCTTTAGAAACCACTCAATCTGCTTGATAACCTCTGACTTTCCCTATGTTAATATGTGAATCACCCAACTGCAGGTGAGGAAGGGCACTCTGCCAGGTGTTGCTCCTTTCCCTCTTGGCTCACAATAAGGGAGATATAGCATTTCCTTTTTCTGCAAAAGACAGGGATTGAACTGGCTGATCTCCCATATCTCTTCTGGCTCTAAAAGAGCTCCTTCCACTGGCTTCTGTGGCTACTACTGGTCACGTCTCTTTATTCCCTGTAAACCGGGAAAGGTGGTCACTCCATTCCTTACCATCTCCTACCACCTCCCCCTAAAAGGACTATGAGAGCTAGGATTAGCACATTGCTGAATCAGAGATCAGGGTGATGTCACAACCTAAGTCATATGTGTTGAAAAAGGGGTGGATGGGCAGCAGCACCCACCTCCAAAGTTACAAAATAAAATTCCACAGATGGTTGACTTGTCAGCAATACTGTAGAGGGGACCTTTGGTCAGGTCTGGGCTAGACTATATCAGAAATTCTTAACCTAGGGTTAAGAATTTAAGTATATATATATATATATATATATATATATATATATATATATATATACACACATACATACATACACACACACACATATATATCAAACTATATTTTGGTATGATTGATTTCCTTTGAAATCCTATAGATTTTATTTTATGCATTTAAAAAGATGATTCTGAGAAAGGGTTCATAGGATTAATTCCTTCCACACTCTTGGGCTTTGTAAGTGTGAAGCAGGGCATGGATTGACTGATCAAATCTCTGAGACTGGAAGCCTGTCCTCTTTTTTTTTTCCAAAGGCATAATTGATATCAACGGTTTTTTTCCCCCTTGGTAAATTCTTTTTAAGGAAAAAAAAATGCTACCTCTGATGTGACAGAGCCCCAACTCCTCTGAATTCTGGGTAAAAAAAAAAAAGCCTGTTTTGTTTCTCCAATCTGACATTCCCTGCTAGATAAGACATTGATGACTGGACATTTTAAATAAGCATGTGCATATACTTAAAGACTTCTGAGCAAGGGGCATGGAAATGCTTTTGATAAAAAGAAGAAAACAGTAACAGTAATAGATGAATGTCATGAACATGGTAAACACCACCTTGTCCAGTTTCCTTTGGCGTTTCCTAAGAACACAGAGGCAAAGACTCAGGAAATATAGCACGGAGAGAAAGCCTAGTACATTCCAAGGAGGATGGGACAGAACCCCGATCAAAGGTCTTGGTAAAGGAATGTCCAAGTCTGGGAACCCTCCCTATTGTAAACAGCTCTGGCTGAACTGGTGAACATGACCTGCTATCTCACACCTTAATGTTGGGAAGGAACTAAGGAGAACTTGTTATAGAAAGTAGGAAAGGGAATCCTGCCCAACTTGGTGCCAAGGAGTGACTCTGACTAAAAGGGGTAGGACTGAAAATCATGACAGGTACAATTGGTGTGTAGGCATAGTTGAAAATTCTTCAGTGTTTCAGAAGCCCTCCAAACCACAGTAATGGGTAGGAATTCTAAGGCCCCACAGCAGTTGTGTTAGTTGTAGCACCTGTATCTACAAGCTAGGGATGAGAAAAAATGAGAAAATTATGGTTCCTCTCAACTGTGTCCTGGATATAGAATCAGTGAGTCCCAAAGCTTGGCTGGTACAGAGGTGGTACTTTCCTTTAGTGTACATGGATAGGGATGTGAAGCAGAAGTCTGGCATGATGTCCATTTGTTACACCTTCTGGATCTTCAGCACTGGGGCCCAGGACCTGTTAGTGATCCCAACTGTTGGCCATATTGTAGAGGGGACTTTTGGGTCAGGAAAAGGTTGGACTACATAACCCCTGAGTTTCCTTCTAATTGAGACAGAGACAGAGTCAGAGAGATAGACAGAGACAGAGTCAAAGAGATAGACAGAGACAGAGACAGATGGAGCGGGAGACACAAATGGGAAGAGATACAGAGAGAGGGAGAGTGTGAGTGAGTGAGACAGACAAAGAAAGGAGAGAAGGGGAGGAAGAGGGAGACACAGAGAGAGACATAGAGACAGAAAGACAGAGAGAGAGAGACAGAGAAAAAGAGAGACAGAGGGAGACAGGGACAGATGGAGAATGAGAAAGAAATGGGAAGAGAGACAGAGAGAGGGAGAGTATGAGCGAGAGAGACAGAGAAAGAAGGAGGGGGGAGAGGGAGGGAGAGGGAGACAGAGAGACATAGAGACAGAAAGAGACAGAGACAGAGAGATAGACAGAGAGAAAGAGACAGAAACAGAGAGACAAAGAGAGAGAGACAGAGAGAGACAGAGACAGAGACAGAGACAGAGAATTTAGTTTGGGCATTGTCATTGAGCTATACCTTTTCTTTGCCAAATTGATTGAGACTGCATATAGCTACATGACACCAAAATAGTAAAAGTTAGAATTTTAGGACCCATTATTTGGTGGTACAGATATGCAGAACTGGAAAAAGAATCTGCCAAAACATTTTGGTAAAGCAACCTCTGGCCACAATCTAATTCCTGCAAGTTCATCTGCAAGTTACAGTCCTGGATCAACTTGCTCACATGCCAATGTTCACTCTAGCAGAACTGACGAAAACAGGAACATTTCCATTGACCATATTTCACAAAAGAAAAAAACAACAACATTTGTTTTAGGCTGCTCAAGTACACTCAGAGAAAATGCTAATTAGTAACTTATTTAGCTGAGAATTTCAAAGCAATGAGCCCACAGTTACATGGCTATTATTATTATTATTATTAGGTGAGGCAATTGGGGTTAAGTGACTTGCCCAGGGTCACACAGCTAGTAAGTGTTAAGTGTCTGAGGCCCAATTTGAACTCAGGTCCTCCTGATTCCAGGGCCCATGCTCTATCCACTGCGCCACTTAGCTGCCCTGACGTGGCTATTATTAATCAGAGGAAAGCCAAGGTATTCAAAAAGGAACTTTAAGATATAGTTGCTTGACTCTCCAGAGAGTCAAGGCTCTGTATCAGTGAAGAACTCACATCTGTCACAGATAGATAATCTTCAGGACAGGAAAAGAAAGGGTAAATGGCTGGGAGGGGCAATGACATTGCAGTAGATTGTGGGGCCCATATAACTCCAGCAGGGATGTGAGAATGTCTGTTTTTAATGGCTTTCCAAAAATATTTGCCACTTTTTAATGAACTCTACACTATTCTCTCTTTAACTCAAACCGAGGGTCCTATTGAGAAACAACCACTATGAACAACATGGACAAGGTTTAACATTCTACAGTGCAACAGTCTATGAAGTGGCCATGAACATCCCCATTCCAGATACTGGACCCCCTTCCTTCTGACATCAGCTTAGCTGCACCTAGCACTGGTCCAAGAAGTGGAAAAGATGCTTGAGATTGCTGGATTCTTATACCATATATGAGTAGGAGACTCAGATAGGAGGAGAGTTTATTATTATTTTTTTAAATACTGTGCACAGACCTCACTCCCACCTTGCAAAGGGAAATGGAAAATGAAAATATAGGATGACATTTCCATAATGCTGGCAGTCAAAGAAGGAGCCCAAATGAGAGCTGAGACTTCTTTTTATATAATCTATTGCTGGTCTCAGAGAAACATCATAAAGAGTGGTGACCAATTAGTAGCTGCAGTAGGGGCACTGATTTTAGATGCCCAGAGGAAGTGGTTGGCAAAGATAAGGCACCAAGAAGGAAAGTTGGTAGAAAGAATAATACTCCCACATTTCTTCCTATTTTCCTTCTGTTGTTCTCATCATTCTATCACATACAGTGGAGTGAAGATGGAGGAACAACTCATCCTGCTTCAATTGGATATATCCCATTTCTTTCTATGTCTAAACATTTAAGATCCAAGCTAAGGATGAAGAATGAATGAAAAGTTGAGAAGGACCTCCTGGGCATGCATTAGCCAAGCATTAGCAGAGAGATCTGTGCAAAAAGGAATCTATCATTTCGAGTTCCAGCCTGATCTTGACTGACTGTGAAGCTTAAACAGTAAAATGTTGAGTAAACAGAATTCTTGGAGAGTGTTTCAGCTAATACAATTTTCCAGTTACCTGAGGGTTAAGCAGACAATCCTTTCAATTTCAGTCCTTATTGATGAAAACTCTTAAACCTTTGAGTCCATTTTTCTGATTTCAAAAAGAATGGTATACGGTGACCTCTTTCTCTACTGTCTGAGGTTCTTTCAGGGAATCCAGGCTATAATTCTGAGTATTATTTATAATCACAGGGCCTCTGGAGAAATAGAGGATTTTGAGATTGGGCTAAATATTAAGTAATCCTTGGGCATACTCTGGAGTCTGGAAGTTTGTCATTTGCTTCTTTCCTCCAAAAGTGGACTGCCCCCCCCCAAAAGTGCAGTCTATTAAGACTTTTAATGAATTGGATTCTGGTTAATCAAGGTTTTACTGAACCATGTACTTGTCTCAGGTTTTTACCTTATTTGCAAAATAGCAACAAGCACAGTAATGTCTAATTATTTTATAGGAGACATGGAATTAATTGGAAAGGTTCTTCAAGGTTCTTTCTTGTTTTCTTTTTGGTCTGAATCTGTGCTTTTATTGGTTCAGGAAACTACTAAACTTCCTCCATCATTGTGGATCAGCAACTCACCTGGGACAGTCAGGAGCTTCAGTCTGAGCAAAACTGATGGCAAGAGATGCTCTGTGAATACAGAGGGTTGCCCTAGAGGCTGAATGATTTACCCACAGTTACATAGCTAGCAAGTGTTAGAAGCAAGTCTTGGACAAGAATTCTCTTGACTCCATATCCATTATGCCATGCCACCTAGAATAGTTTCTCTTGGACACTGTATGTGTAGTTCACAGATGTACTCTGTGGAGTTACATTCTTAAATGATATCATACTGGTACATCCTGGGCTATATTTTACTGGCAAATTCTAAGCTGCAAATGTAAATTATTATGCTTTTGCATGTGTGAGTATGTAACATCCTATGATGTGGTCATGAATGTTGTCAATCCAGACAATGGGCTCACTTCCTATCCTGGTATAGAGGTACAGACCAGCTCCTCATGCAAGGCAGGGCAGGGCAGGGCAACCAGCGCCTTCCAGTCCCCTAAGCTCCACAGCGTCCCCTGAGACAGCCATGCACGATTACCTGGGGAGCCTGCCAAGGATTCCCCTCTGCTGAAGGCGAAGGTACGTGACACTGAGACAGGCACTAGAGAGGCAGTGGTCAAGGAGATGTGGGTAGGAGAAAGGAAAGATAAACACAAGGAGAAAAACAAAGGAAGAAGGAAAAAGTGTAAGACAGTCTGTTCCTGGAACTTCACAACATTACATTACTTTATCTCTGGATCCAGAAATAACAGACCCTCAGCTAGAACCAATGAGCCCCCAAACAGAGAAATGGAGAAGGGACAGCAATGGTTAGAGCTAGGTCTGCTACTATCATATTTTTAAATGATGCTTTTGGCTTCTAGGTAAGCAGATAGGCTGTCTTCAATGATGTAAATAATCTTGGTGATCAAAGTAGAAATGCCAACTATCAAAAAAGATAATGCCCAAATGGAGGAAATCTGAGAGTAGAATTCTCTCTGAGGTACCAGTTCTGGGGCAGCTCAGACCTTAGCACCCTGACATTAAATTCTAGCTACCACACAAGTACTTCACTTCTTTTCCTAACTGAGGAAGCTCATATAGTTTCTTAGAGTCCTGTGAGAAAAAACCACTTGTTCAACATGATTCCATTAAAGATATAAAATGAACACTCTTTGTAGCCCAAACAACTTAGAAGCAAGTATCACCAAATAAACCCTCAATTCAATTAAGTTAAGCTAGAAGAGAACCTAGGACACCTCCAGCCTGGCTACTGAGAAGACTGTAACCTAGGTTATAGTTCACCTGGTCTGGGGGGGAAGGAAGCTGCCATCTATTAGGCTCTTATCTTACCTAATTATTCTTGTTAACTTGGTGCCATACTCAGTTGTTTCTAAGTTTTTTAAGGGTTAAACATTCCCAGTGCCCCCTTCTAAATTCTGATGCCCTGGAGACAGAGCCCTAGTCACCTTGTCCTAGTTATATCTGGTATCCACACCTTTGCAAGTAGTAACTTTTGTGGGAAATACATTAAACAGTTGTACCCTCCTTGTATCTGAACTAGGAGCTCCCTCCCCATGGATAACAGTGCTATGCCATGAATAATGAAGAGGTTGGGGTGGGAGGTCAATTCTTTTGCAGCCTTAATTCCATCTACTTCTCAACAGGCATAAGCAGCACTCCTTGTCCTCTCCCTTCTTTCCCCTTTTCATTTCTCTCTTCTTTCCCAAAAAACTAAGGTGGGTGAGGGGAACCTAACTTGAGGCCTTTGTAGGAGTAGACCATGCATTACCAACAGGTGAGCACACATTGAAACTGACAGCCTCTACTTGCCACAGTGACTAACCAGAGATGAGGTAATCTTGAAATCTCTCATTTCCACACTTGCAGCAACATTAAGGCTGCTTCAGGGGACAGGAGGGATGCATTTTTCATCAGAGTAACTGACATCTGAGATATCTGGTGGAGAAGCCAACTTCACAAGTGGCCTCGTTGGCCTCCAAGATCCCTCCCAGCTGCTATCTATGAACCCATGATCTTATTAAGCTCACCACTGCACTGTAAGATGGCTTCCCATAGGTAGAGGAGTCTCTTGGAAAGTCTCATGCCCTACCACTATCTGTAACTTCAAGCCTGATTTTGTATGATGGCCATGGGCAAATTCTCCTGCCACCTTATTATATTTACTCTTTAGCCTCATTGGCTGGTATGGTTTAAGCCTAGCCATGAGTCATAACATAGGAAACCAGGCGAATCAAGGGCTCATCTCCCAGTTCAATCTGCCCTATGGTCCAACCAAAGTTTCTCCTATTTGCTTCACAGCTTGGTCTGTGAAGGGAGATGGCTTTGTTGGGTCAGATTCTTGGTGGATGCTTCCTTCTAAGCAGGCGTCCCATAAGTAGTTATCACCAGGTTTGTAAACATTTTGTTCACTGGTGGAGATAGACAAGTCTTCAAGTTCACTAGCCCATAGGGGTTTTTTTCCCCCCTAAAGGATTATATAAAGGGTTTTTGGTTTTGTTCTGGTGAGTTATGCTACTTACTGGGATTTCACTGAGAAGAAGCAAAGTCATTTGTCATGTCAGCACAACAGTGACTTCAATAGTGATCTAACCTTTCTTTCAGTCAGACAGTGTAGAAGATTATGCTCTTGCCTCACTCATCTTGTTGTTGAAGAGGGCCAAAGTGACAACACGATGTCGATACCAGGGTCAACGTACAGCATGTCCAACTGTGGCTGATCAGACTAATACGAGCTCAGAAGGTACCACAGGTCAGGCACAAACATGCTTCCACCCCACTAAGTGACTGGGACAATACTTTTAAAACTTTTAAAATTGGAAGAAACCTTTAAAAACATAAGACAAAGGAGAGGAGGCAACTAGAAATGTTATATTTTTTCTCACCTGTTTTTGAGAGAATGAAAGTAGTCTGAGTTGAAGGGAAGAGAGGGGATTCTGAACTAGTCTTCCATCACTCCTACATACTCCGGAATTTGGGGTGTGTAACCCTTTGGGGAAGACCTCCTTATAACTCATATCCAAAGGTTACTCTTGCTTATATTCCATAGATCTTCAAGGGGAAGTGAGCTCTGGAGCTCACTCTAGGGGAACAAAATTCTTCTTATCTCTTCCTGACTCTGCAGGTCTCCTTGAGCCACTTACTGCCCATTACTAGCGCATTAATGAAACCAGCGTGTCAACCATTCAACTCATAGAGGACCGGGAGTACTTATGATGGAGCCCCCACTTGGACATGACCTCACCCAGATGGCATCAGTAGCTTTCACTGTGTTCCTGCTTAATGATTCCATCTCTCCCAGAAGACTTCCCCAACTACACTTAAGCTTTATGACCTTCACCTACCAAACTAAGCAAGACTGCAGTGTTCTGTTCTCATTTTATTTTATTTTATATATTTTTTTGGTGAGGCAATGAGGGTTAAGTGACCTGCCCAGGGTCACACAGCTAGTAAGTGTCAAGTGTCTGAGGTCGGATTTGAACTCAGGTCCTCCTGAATCCAAGGCAGGTGCTTTATCCACTGCACCACCTAGCTGCCCCTCTGTCCTCATTTTAGAGATTGGCTACATCTAAGGTTCTGCCATCAGCTCAGGGGATGCCTAGGGGAACATCCTTTCACTTTCATTTCCATTTCTATTATGGCTATGAAGTTAAATTATATAGCAAATGATTCTGTGAAAATTCAGTTTCCTGATGCAGAGTAAGGGACATAAATTCTGAATCTCTCTGATGTAGTATGAGCCAGTTAGAGCCCTGGGTTGGGACTCTAGTTTCAGCTAGGCTGTTGACTTTCTATATGATTTCAGACAATTAACTTTTTTCCCCCAATTTCTCCTTGTAGAGTAGGTTATGTTACCCTAATTATTAATAGTAATGTAATAGCGTTGTAATTCATAGCAATGTAAGCACACACAGAGGAACACACTCACCAGGAAATATGATAATCTAGTGCTTTGGGATCCTTTGATGAAAGTATAAAAACAAAGTGCTATTTGACTTTTGAATGTTAAAAAAAAAGAAACGAAAAGAAATGAAGAAAAATGTTTTCCCTAGATATATAAATGACTGAGTCAATGGCCTAAAGTAACACAAAATTTAGACTGGGGAACCCAAGAGCACACGAGAGAAAAATACCTCCTGGATCACATATGCCACATCCATGCACCTATATCCAACCATAAGAACGAAATGGAAGAAAGCAGGCCAAGGGTACAGAGAGAAGACAAGCAGTTGCCATGTTATTTACAGCTTAGCAGAAATCAGCCTCATATCAGCACTGTCCAGATTACATGCACTTCCTAATCGATGGTACATTGCTACTTACTCGGATTTCATTGAGAAGCAAAATGACCTGTCTCACCAACTCAACAGTGATTTCCTCAGAGTGCCCTCAACAGTTCTTACCAAGGACCAAGACCAGTGAACACATTAATGGTGTCTAGTGGTCTTTAAGTAAAAGCCTAATTCATGAGGAATCAGAGATTTAGAGATGGAAGAGACCTTACAAGTCATTAGGCAAACCTCCTCATTTTAGAGATGAGAAAATTGAGGCAAAGAGAGATTAAGTGACTCATCCAAGGTCACACAGGAAATAAGTGGCAGAGCCGAGATTCAAACCTAGGTTTTTGGATTCTAATGCTCTTTTCACTACATCAACCATCTCTCCATCTAGTACAAAAAGAAGAGCCTTAGACTTTTTTTTAAGAAGCATGAATATAACCTGACTCTTTGATATTTAAAAATAAATAATGAGAATTCCCCTCTTCAATATTTCAATAGTATGTAGATAAGCAGGAAGCATTTTAGTCACACAGAAAATAAACAAGAGCTGCCCAGCAACAAGAGGACAAGATGAATTGTGCTCATTCCAAGCTTGGGGCCTGAACTGCTCAGTCCACAAGCCACGTGCAAACGGGTCTGAAGCAGGTGTAGGTTGCCATATGTGAGAAGGGGAATCAGGAGATACATACAAAAGACAGAAGATCCAGCCAGACTTCCAACCTTCCGCACGTCATTATCTGAGGAAAGAAGCATGAAATGGAGTCACTGGTAACTCAGAAAACATATCTTCCTACTGAATCCTGCCCCTCTCTCATCCCTAACTCCACCTGAGGCCACAAAAACTGAGAATACACACAGAGGGTTGGGGAAGGGAAGGGAGAGGGAAGAGGGAAGGGGAGGCGGGGAAAGGAAGGGAAGGGGGAGGGGGAGGGGAGGGGAGGAGGAGGAGGAGGAGGAGGAGGAGGAGAGGGAAGTGAGGGGGGGAAGGAAGGGAAGGGGGAGGGGGAGGGGAGGAGGGAAGAAGAGGGGGACAAGTCCGAGAGTCAAACCCCCAGGTCCAGTTGTTACTGGCTTCCAACGCGGTTATGCTGAACAGACTGTGGTGGGGGTAATTGCAGTACCTGAGCACACAGTGGTCATGATAGCTGGTACACCATAGTAAGTGAAGGCTCCATTCTCAAAGCGAAGACCTTCTTTACCAACCTCCACTTCGACTTTACCCTAGGGAAAGAAGAAAGGACATTGCTTCTATCTCGTGGGTAGCAGCCTAGACAAGTCACCAGACACTGCAGTAACCCTTGGCTTAACTAGCATAAAGGAGATTCAGTGTTGCTTGCACAGGCGTGAGTCCAAATGGGTATCGACCGGGTGCTTACTATATGCAGAGTCTATGTTCTAGGCAGTTACTACTGTATGAGGCGCTAGAGGAACAAGCCAAGTTTAGATAGAGCACACTACCTGCCTTCAGTGGGCTTACAATATAAGAAGAGGAAAAGACGTGTAATATAGTCATTATCACACATCATGATGATGTGAGTAATAAGAATAACAGCTGATTTCAGAAAAACCTGGAAAGACTTACATGAACTGATGCCGAGTGAAATGAGCAGAACCAAGAAACAAGTTAAACATATTTCCACATTAATCAGAACAAAAGAAAAAAACACAATAAAGAATAAACAAGAACAATAACAAAAAGGCAACAACAAAAAGTGAGAATAGTAAGCTTCAGTCTGCATTCACACTCCATAGGTTTTTTATTGAATGTGGAGAGCATTTTCCACTGTAAGTCTTTTGGCACTGTCTTGGATCATTGCATTGCTGAGAAGAGTTAAGTCTATCACAGTTGATCATTACACAGTGTGATAAAATAATGGGATTTGGCAGACACCCAGGGGTCCCACCTGAGGATTGATTTAGTATTATTTGAATTGGGTGAGACTGAGAAACTAAGTACCTACTTAAGGGTGATTGATTGGATGGAGACCACACCGGCTGGCCCTGAGTATTTTAAAGTTTACAAAGGGCTTAATATGTATTATCACAACAAACCTGTGAGGCAGGTGCAGTTATTAGCTTCATTTTACAGATGTGAAAACTGAGAGTCAGAGAGGTTGAATGATTTACTTAACGGTCAAACTGCTAGAGAGAGTTTGAGGCAGAATTCAAACCCAAGCCTTCCATACTCCAAATCCATTCTATCCACTATGCCAAGTCTTTAATATGTGTACAGCAGTGCAGCATGCCAAATTGCCAAATGACTGTGTTGTCCCAGTGAATCAGAGTGAGTTATACAGTACATCCCAAAAATCTTAGTGCAGTTTTAATTTTTGATAACTTTGGAAATATAAGTTCTACAAACTTACAAAAATGTCATTTGAGAGGTTACTTATTTAAATTTCTTTTATACTTATTTAGGTTTGTGGATTTTGAATGATACAAGGCAGTACAACTTGTCATTATACATTTTGTGTGTGACAGTTACTGAACGACACTTTCTCAGAGCAGTGGTTTGGTAGAGGAGGGCCTCTTTTCTTGGCCACCTCTGCCACTTGACCTGTCTCCATTAGACTTTTTCCTAGTGCGGATCATAGCAAAACTTTCCTGTGTGCATCAAAACCTCATTCTTTGGATTGTCTTAGATTGCAAATACAATCCTTTTCAGTCACCGGGCAGCACCTGATGAAAGCTATTATTAAGTTAAAAACTGACTAGAGTGATGTATAGCAGAAGACTACAGTTATGTTGAATTTTTAATAATAAACACAATAATAATTAAAATTGGAGTAATTAAGCTCTCAAGTGTTGTTTTTCTTAAGTTTGCAGCATTTATATTTCTGAAATTATTAAAGGCTAAAACTATATTAAGACTTGGAGGCAGCTAGGTGGCGCAGTGGCTAAAGCACTGGCCCTAGATTCAGGAGGACCTGAGTTCAAATCCAGCCTCAGATACTTAGCTGTGTGACCCTGGGCAAGTCACTTAACCCTCACTGTCCTGCAAAAACCAAAAAACAACACAAAACAAACAAACAAAACCAACTATATTTTGGCACAGAGGAACTGAATAGAGTCCTAGAGTTCTAAATCTGGCTCAGTTTGGTGTGGATTTTGTTTTATTATTTGAAAGTCAATATGTTTCTCATTAACTCATTTATTTAGACATTTAGCACCATACTGCACTCTATATATGTTTATTCTCTTCCTCCCCTTTTTATCATGCATTATTGTTGTTCAGTTGTTCGGTGTTGTCTGACTCTTCATGACCCCATGGATCATATTGTCCATGGAGTTTTCTTGGCATAGATACTAGAATGGTTTACCATTTCCTCCTCCAGTGGATTAACGAAAACAGAGGTTAAGTGATTTGCCCAGGGTCACACAGCTAAGTATCTGAGGCTGGATTTGAACTCAGGTTTTACTGACTCTGCACTCTTATTATAGATAGATGATGGTTTAGGACCCTTTAAAGAACAGAATATATATTAAAGAATATACCTCCTCAGTGGAGAAGAGACTTTCTGACCAAAACTATTGATGGAGACAGTAGCTAAAAGGGGACCTAAGATGATGATTATAGTTCTGGTATGGAAACTGATCATAATGGAATGATGGAATACTATATCACTACAATTATTATTCTTGTTGATGTAATTTTTTTTTTTTTTTTGGCGAGGCAGTTGGGGTTAAGTGACTTGCCCAGGGTCACACAGCTAGTAAGTGTCAAGTGTCTGAGGCCAGATTTGAACTCAGGTACTCCTGAATCCAGGGCCAATGCTCTATCCACTGAGCCACCTAGCTGCCCCTTGTTGATGTAATCTTATTCTTCTCACCTTTTACAAAGGTGTTTAGGTAGAAAGTGTTGTGGAACAAGTCTTTATTTTGCTATTATTCCTTTATATTCTATGTTCTGTAGACTATTGCATAGGCATATTAAAAACTTGCTTTTTGGGGGCAGCTAGGTGGCGCAGTGAATAGAGCACCAGTCCTGGAGTCAGGAGGACCTGAGTTCAAATCCGGCCTCAGACACTTAACACTTGCTGGCTGTGTGATCCTGGGCAAGTCACTTAACCCCAATTGCCTCACCAAAACCAAAACCAAACAAACAAATAAAAACTTGCTTTTTGTAGTTGAATAAAATCATCAGAATGTAAGCTCCTTCTCTGAAGGCTTAAGGAAAACATTCTTTGTATAATTCCAATAGCAGATAGGACATGGAGGAATGACATGGACCTCATCCTATCCCCATGTTGTTTTTATCTCCTCAGGGTCTCTGTACCCTGAAAACTTTTTATTCCACAAAGCCTGGAGAGTATAAGTATTTGGGATAATGTTATCTCTTTAAATGCTGTTTTTAAGTTTTTATGCATCAATGCTGTATCAAGGAGATTGTGGGCAACAGTTCAGTCTGTGATCACAGTCTAGTTCCAATATAGTTTATTGGCTGAGTTCTTCAAGATATTTCAATGCCTGTATAGACTCATGTCTATCTGGCCATAAAAGATGGCAAGCTTCTGATGATCTGTATAATCCAAGCCTCACCAGGTCATGTCTAGCTAGGTATTCCACTGAGTCATCTGAAAACTGATTCCAATTAATAGCATATTGTAACAGTGTTATTTTCTCTAAGAAAACAACTGTACTCTCATAGTTGCCTTCAACCTTTTAATCCAAAGAAGTGGCTAATATGGTCACTTCAGATACAGAGGCAAGACTAGTAGGGACATATTGTTGGGTGTAGGGGAGTGCCTTGTGGCATTCTCTAACTGTCTGACTTTAAGTCTGCTGTTGTCCAACAGAACTTGGCTCACTCCAGGCCACTGTTCTCTAACTCTATCCCCACTGGAACAGAGAATAAAGACACTCTAAGAGGCTCCTCTGACAAGTATGAAAGGATTGTATACATTTTTTGGTAGGATCTCAAAACTGGAAACATGGAGACCCCATCAGTTGGGAAACAGTTAACCAAATGGTGGAATATTCATGCAATGGAATATTATTGTCCTACAAGAAATGAATGAATATAAAGACTTCAGAGAAACTGTGTAAACAGAGAGAAGAAAATAATAAACCAGAAGGCTTTGTAAATATTATGACCATGCTTGGCCCCAGAGAAGAGTTCAGTGAATAAGGGGGTTGGATTAGATGACCTCTGAGGTCCTTCCCAGCTCTAAATCTATGAGTCTATGAACCTCCCTCCATTTTTTTTATTGTTGTTACAGAAGTGGGAGACTATGGGTATGGAATATTCTATACATTGTGTGGAAATGTATTTCTTAAAAATATAATTATAAAACTGAAAATATTATGAAATAATATTCCTCCACCCTATTACCTCTTCAAGACTTTTCTCTTGGAAAATCAAGAACAAAGCCCCTAGTCTTTTCCTTTGATGTTAAGTCAAGGTGATAATCAAACTTCTCTTATCTAGATGAGATTGCCCCCTAGTGGGGCAATGATAAATTAAGTTAAAAACTGACTAGAGTGATGTATAGCAGAAGACTGCAGTTATGTTGAATTTTTAATAATAAACACAATAATAATTAAAATTGGAATAATCAAGCTCTCAAGTGTTGTTTTTCTTAAGTTTGCAGCATTTATACTTCTGAAGTTATTAAAGGCTAAATCTATATTAAGACTTGGAGGCAGCTAGGTGGCATTTGTTTTTGTTTTTGGTGAGGCAATTGGGGTTAAGTGACTTGCCCAGGGTCACACAGCTAGTAAGTGTTAAGTGTCTGAGGCCGGATTTGAACTCAGGTCCTCCTGACTCCAGGGCTGGTGCTCTATTCACTGCGCCACCTAGCTGCCCCTCTCCCTCTTTCCCCCTTTTCCTCTCTTCCTCTATGTGTGTGTGTGTGTGTGTGTGTGTGTCAGAGAGAGAGAGAGAGAGAGAGAGAGAGAGAGAGAGAGAGAGAGAGAGAGAGAGAGAGAGAAAGGAACTAGAATAATCTTAAATAAAATTATTTCTAGCAGACTGGTGCCTAGACACAGAAAAGAGTATTAACTTTTTTCTTCAACAGTTGTCAGGCATGGTGGAGGTGTTGGCTAATATTGCTGAACCGCCTGCTTTTTCTCTCTTCTTTTCTTTTTTAAAGGGAAGAGGAATATGTTTGGATAGTGGGAAAGTGACAAAAACATAAAATAAAATAAAACCATTAAAACCCAAATATTGGCTGAATTGAACTGAATTCTACCCCATGCAGGGTGCTGTCACTGCTGCTGAGCCGGAAGGGCCCCTCCCCTTATCACTGATGACCTCTACAGGAGTGGGGGGGGCAGGGTTCCTTTGCCTTCTCTGTCTACTCACCTGCAAAATGAGCACAAAATAGTCCACAGGTCGGTTGCGTTGGTAAAGGTAGTGCTCTGGAGCTTTCTTGTTCTTCTCATCAAATTTCAGCTCTTGGATCACATGAGGATGTTTCAGGAGTCGAAGCAGGATCTTCTCCGAAAGGTACAGAGACTTAAAGGGCTCCACTTCTAGAAGAAAGGAAGCTGTGCTGAATTCAGCACAAGTGGGGCCCAGCACTGATCGTAGCAGCAGTCAGAGCTAAGCTGTTTCAACACTAGTAGGTAAGGACTGCACAACAAGCCCCTACAGCCATGGTCTGAGTGAGCATTGAACCCTAAACAGATATGTCTGGGTAGGCTCCCCTAGACATTCATTCTGGGGTGTATAACATGCTGGAAATACAAGTTCCTGGGTTATCATCGCAAAATAAATAATCCATTCTAGGAAAAAATAAGAGTGTCACCATTAAAAGACCCCCTGGAACTTATCTCTTAGCTTGGAATCAGGAAGATTTGAGTTCAAATTCTACCTCAGGCATTTACTAGCTATGTGACCAAGTCAGTTAACCTCTCTCAGCCTCAGTTCCCTCATCCATAAAATGGAGATAATAACACCCACCCCCAAGGTTGTTGTAAGGATAAAATTAAATAATATTTATAAAGTGCTTTGCAAACCTCAAAGCAATATATACATCCTAGCCATCATCATCATTATTATCATTATTAATTATTATTACTAACTAGATATGCAACTGTGTTATTCCAAATGCTGTGGAAGACCTGCAAGTGTTTTCAGCACTTTTAAAATTTGGTGCCCCTGGGCAAAGTTCCAGTCAGCCCACCCTAGTTATGGTTCTAGCAGTTACCAATGACTGTAGCTTCCTGGGAGCCATGGACACCATGATGTTTTATAAGGGGGGGATGGGGAGAATCTTCTGGATTGATCTCTTAATAGAAACAATTTACTTTTCCTTGGACAAGCAGAGGCAACAGTCATGACTTATAGCACTCTGCAAAGCACTTTCCTACCAAACCTGTGAGGTAGGTAATACAGATGTTCTTATCCCCATTTTGCAGATGAGAAAACTAAGCCTCTGAGACTTTAGTTGTGACTTACCCATGGTCCAGTGTCTAGTAAGTATCTAGGGCAGGATTACAGATCAAGCATCTTGACTCAATTCCAGCAGCTCTGACCATTAAACCATACTACCCCTCAAAGGGACTTGAGCAAGAGCCATGTGATTGGCCAAGGGGCACGCTGAAGAGCATATTACTATTAGAATTGGCAGCCACTTTCTGCCAATTAGTGTGGCTCCTCCTAAAGCAACCTCTGACGTGGAGGGCTCAGTGGAACCTGACAGACGTACCTGTGGCCATAAATCGATGTGTTGCCAACAGAAGCTGTGGGGAAACCTTCACTTTCATTTCAGAGTCTGAAAGCTTGAAAAGGGAGAAATCGTGTCTCTTCCTCTCCCGATGAGGGACCTGCTGCTTTTTCCGATTGTCTGCTAAAGAAACACAAGGAGACAAAGGGTGTGTGTGTGCCAGCATACAGGGCAAACTCTAGCTGTCTCACCAACAGGCTCAGTCCTTGAGAAATTACATACAAACCTCTGGCAACAGAAAATAGACAAATGAAAAGACTTGATCACATTTTGGCTCAGTGGGAACAGCACAGGATTGGGAGTTAGAGGGCCAAAGCTGAATCTTGGCTTGGCCACTTTTACTAGCTATGTGAGCCTAGGCAAGTCACTTCACTGGTTTCCTCATCTATAAAATGAGGAGGTTCAATCATATGGTCTATAAGACCCTTTACAGCTCTAAACCTCTGATCTTATTTCTTTGGGTGTAGAAAGAAATGGACAAGGGATAAAAGATGGGAAGGGAAGCCAAAGCCTACTGAGTTCTTATAACAGGTTCACCATCAGCTACAAGGAGGCCAGCTTACTTCAGGGGCTAGTTCCTTTTCTTCCCATCTCCTAAAAAGATTTGTCACTCATATCCTTCCTGGTATTTGGTGAGCATCCCTTAACTCAGGCCTAGCTGAGGTTGACCAGCTATGGAAAATGCAAATTTGAGGGGCAAATGTCTCCCAGAAATCCTCTGCTACTGCTATTTTCCAGACCTTGGTTCTTTGACCTTTGCCAAACAAATGGTTTTTTTTGTTTGTTTGTTTGTTTTTAGTGAGGCAATTGGGGTTAAGTGACTTGCCCAAGGTCACACAGCTAGTAAGTGTTAAGTGTCTGAGGCCGGATTTGAACTCAGGTACTCCTGAATCCAGGGCCGGTGCTCTATCCACTGCGCCACCTAGCTGCCCCTCGAACAAATGGTTTTGATCTGAACCTTCCAGGACACGGCCCTGGGAGTCCCTTTTCATGTCACATGGTCTGAAGCCTTGCAAAGATCCTGTCTTGGATGGGGGGAACATGGTAACTTGGATCTTTCTGGGGTACCTCACACTTATGTTGCCCTCTATATCATTTTTGTGGGCAAACTTCCTGTCCAGACCATGGTTTGAACCTGAGCTTCCTATGACTGACCCTGACCTTGGATTGTAGAAGTTGGCACCCCCAGTACTGCTACCAGGGTCATCCTCTCCCAGATTGTGTGCTTTTAATAAATACTTCAATGACCCACTTTTCTTCCTCTTCCTCCAACTCCTCCTCCTTCTCCTCCCTCTCTCCCTCCTCCTCCTTCTTATATAACCTTAGTTCTTTTTCTAAAATACAAGTCTAAGGGCAAGTTAACAGAAGAGTCGAGATTGGAGAAACCAATCACAATGGTAGGTTAAAATGGACTTCTCTGCCCCTCCCAATACCACCACATTTTTTCCCCCGATTTTCTTTCTAGATACACTGTGTCCTTGGCAAACAAAATCTTCAGGTTGTTCTGAAGTTAAAAATAAAACCTAAGCTTGTGGGTTCCCAGAAGCCACTTCCTTTATCGATCCTAAAGCCTCAAAATCATATAGCAATCGAGCCACAATAAGAGGTGGTTGAGGGCATTTGTCAATATCAGCAGTGGGAGGCATTACCCAAGGTCATTCATGGATGGGCCATTACCTCCTGGAAAGGAAATTTACAGCCAGTGGTCTGTTCTAGTTCCTTTCCTGCCTTCCCATTCCCCAGAGGGGAAAGTAGATGGGAGGACTAAGGCTTTGTCATAGCAGGCCAGCCAGGGGTCACTGGAGGATGAAGAAGACCCCCGACCTGGTGACCCGAGGCTTTCATTGGCCACAGATCTGTCATCAGGTGTGTTAGGTTGCTTACACATTCTCCTTGGAGGACAGGGGACACAGAAACTAGCTCACCAATTTCCATGATCCAAATAAACTCTACTGGACAGAATGTTACCTTATGGTTCTCATCATTGCTTCTTCCATACTGGCCATAGGTTGGAAGGAACCTTAGAGGCTATTGAGTTCAACTCTACGTTTTGACAGATGAAGAAGATAATGCCCAGAAAGGAGTGAATTGCCCAAGGTTGTATAGTTAGCAGAGTTAGAATTTGAACTCAGGTCCCCTGACTCCAAATCCCCTCTTATTTACCATTCCTAGCTGCCTGCTTTGTGAGGAATACTGGCAAGCAAACCCCAGATCTTGGCCCAGAAACATCCTCACCATCTCTTATCTCACCACAATGACAGCAAAGTGAAAAGTGATCCAAGAAGAGTATCCATAGGGCTGCCAGGGGTCCCAGCCTTTCCTGGCCTTCCTTCATTCACTCCTCTCTTGCTGGAAGGCACATTCTCCAAAACCAGCAATTCTCCTTCCAAGTTGTAACACTTCTAGTACGCTGGACAGTTTCAATGCACCATATTCCTAACTATTCCAGCAACTAGTCTACAGAAATCCAATCCAACAGGCTCTTAGCACAGTGTCTGGCACATAGTAGGTACTTGGTAAGTATAGATTAATTGATGTGTTTAATGCCTACTGTGTGCTAAGCACTGTGCTGCAGAATTGTAATTGATTGCTTTCTATCCTACTTTGCTCTGAGATGCTGAGGACTGGGGGGGTAAGAAGTAGAGAACATTCCTATCTATGTAGCTGTACCTGTGTCTCTCCGACTCATACCTCTACAGCATCTCTAGACAATGTGAGTCAGTGCACACACTGCAGCAAGGTCTTTACTCAGACCAAGGACTCAATGGGAAAGCCTCCACCAGAGCTATTCCATAGCTGCTCTAGACACCACTGTGGTCCTGGACAGCTGCCCTCTTAGCTATGCTGGTAAATGTTTAACAACTGGCTCTTCCGGAAATTCTTTAAAAATGTACACACAGCACACTATTAAGTTTAATCTTCATTATTTTTTTTCATTTTTTTTTCTGGAGGGCAATGAGGATAAAGTGACTTGCCCAGGGTCACACAGCTAGTAACTGTCAAGTGTCTGAGGCTGGATTTGAATTCACGTACTCCTGAATCCAAGGCCAGTGCTTTATCCACTGCGCCACCTAGGTGCCCCTAATCTTCATTATTAACATTTCCTTATAATTTTCTTCAGTTTGAACAATTAGCAAAACAAGAAATCAAGTCCCAATCACTCCTGACTCCATGTGCAGTGCTCTATTCACTAAGCCATGTTGTTCCAATATCTGAAATGGGAACTCATTAATCCTTGATATGCCCTATAGGTCATTTACACAATACATTTTATTGATGCTTTTTGGTTTTAGATCATAGTCCTTTCAGGAGTAATCCACCCCCACCCCACCCCCCCAAACCAAACACTCCCTTAAAACAAACCACACCCGGGGGCAGCTAGGTGGCACCAGCCCTGGATTCAGGAGGACCTGAGTTCAAATCCGACCTCAGACACTTGACACTCACTAGCTGTGTGACCCTGGGCAAGTCGCTTAACCCTCATTGCCCAGCCCCCCAAAAAGAAAAACAAACAAACCATACCCTCCAAAAATTAAATAAATAAATAAAAAAATAAAGCAAAAACAAATAATTCAGTGAGCATGTCTGATAATGCATACACCATTCTGCCTCCAAGGTCCCTTATCTCTCTGCTGAAAGAAGGGAGATGTGTTTCCTTATATGTCCTCCAAGACCAAGTTTACTTATTAAAATGATTCAAAGCTTGGTTTCCTTTCAGTGTTTGTTCCATTGACATTACTGCTAGTCACTGAGTATATTGTTCAAAGGTGATTATTTTTGTCTTACAGGAACAATACCTCATAGGAAGATCCAAACTGGGCCATGATCCGCTTCTGACATGTGGCCAATGTAGCGTAGCTTTTCTTTCTTTCTTTTTTTTTTTTTTTAACGGGACAATGAGGGTTAAGTGTCTTGCCCAGGGTCACTCAGCTAGTAAGTGTCAAGTGTCTGAGGCCGGATTTAAACTCAAGTCCTCCTGAATCCAGGGCCAGTGCTTTTATACACTGCGCCACCTAGATGCCCCCATAATATAGCATTTTTAAGTGGATACTGTCCAAAGGTGAAGAAACAATTCTGGCTGACACTTCCCCCCCCCCCCCCCAAATCCTATGCTTTAGCGACTCTCTTCTCCTGGAGTCACCATGGGGAAAGATTGGAAATCTTGATAAACACAAACATTTGAAACTTACTGTACAGGTCAGTTTCATCCAGGATCTCTGATTTAATGATCTCTTCTATGATGTCCTCGAGAGTAACGATGCCCATCACTTCATAAAAGGGATCTCCCTCTCCCTCATTATTCACCCTCTGGACAATGGCTAAATGAGATTTTCCTGTTGAGGCAAAGAAATTTGAAATGTAGACACATCAATTTAAGGATCTGGGAGACTCTCTTCAATTATCCTGTTGTCAAGAAGTTAAGCACACTGTTTCTACTTTTAGTCAGCTGCTCAACCAGGCTTTTATTTATTTATTTTATTGTTTTTTAGTCAATCAATCAAGAAACATTTATTAAGTGCCTACCATTGGTCTGTCACAGAGCTAAACTCTGAGGACTCAAAGAAAGACAAAAACCAGTCCTTGGCCCCAGGGAGTTCATTTATATTACAAATATTTACAGATTATTCTCCTCCACCCCACTCCAGGAGAGGTCTGTGGTAACAAAGTGAAGCCATGAAGTCAAACTAACAATACAATAACCTATCTGAAAATGCATGCAATGCTTCACTTCTGTAGCTTTAAAAAAACCAAACAACAACAAACCAAAAAAAAAAAAACAATTCCCGCCTCAATGCTTTTCCCAGTTGTGATCTGAAATAAATTATTGTATGCATTAGCCCATTTTGAACTCCCTTCACATAGCATAATTTTCATGGAAGTTATTTAATGGTTCCCTAATGAGTGGAAAGTAAATTCACTTCTATGATCTTCCATACAACATGACTCAATGGAATGAGCGCTAGATTTGAAATGCAAGGATCTGGATTTAGGGAGGATTCAAACCTCATAAATTCCCGACTCTAGGTCCAACAACCTTTCTGGTTCAAGTCCAGCATTCTTTATATTAAACCTTTCTGCCTCTAAGAAGAGGTCAGGAGGCCAATATCTTGGGCCTCACGTGTGCATCATCTGTGTTCCCTAATAGTACTACCACAATTAGCTTTGCTTTTTGTTGCTGTATAGACTCATTACGCTTTCAAAAGTATGACTGAAGTGGCAAATACTGGCAATAGTGCTGAACCTAGGGGTAGGAGAAGCAGACATCAGCTTAAGGTTAAAAATTTGGTGGGGGCAGGGAGACATTTTAATTTTATTTTTTATAAATGCATATTTTTAAATGCTAGAGAAGTCTGCTCTCTGTGGCACACTGCAATTTATTTAATGATAAATAACATTTGTTATATGAAAGCCTCCTAGTCTAGTAACAGAATGCACGTAGGGGGTGTCATTTTCAAGCCTTGTGCAGCCTAGGGCACACAAATGCCTTGTCCCAGCTGTGATTGGCAGTGCCAGTCTCTGGATCTAGGCTGTTACCTTACTTTGTCCAAAAGAATTCAGAGACCATTTGAAGAGAAGTTAAGTAAAGGTACTTGTCTAAATATGAATCTAGCAGGAAAAAATGTCAAGTTCCATCATTTTAAATCCCTTCTAAATGGTTGGCCAAGGAAAAATGCAAGACATAAATGAGCTGTTGGGGATAAAATGAGAGGTGATCATTTAATTTATGAACACCCACCCCTGCCAGAAGAAATTTTGCCCATTGTCTGTTTGTACTGGGACATAATTCTTTTCTCACTTTTCAGTCTAGAATCTAAAGGTGAAAATGAGAAAGGTTTTGTGTCAGAAATAAGCCATGAATTGAGAGCTTTAGAGGAAGCTATTCTATGCCTTTTTTTTCCTTTTCCTTTTTCTTTTTTTGCAGGGCAATGGGGGTTAAGTGACTTGCCCAGGGTCACACAGCTAGTAAATGTCAAGTGTCTGAGACTGGATTTGAACTCAGGTCCTCCTGAATCCAGGGCCAGTGCTCTATCCACTGCACTACCCAGCTTCCCCCTATTCTATGCCTTTTGTTGCAAGTGTCTATGTACCTACAGTATTCATGGTTTGGGGAAAAGAGTACCAGATTGCTGGGTTCCAATGCTAGCATTGCCACTTGCCACCAGAGAGACCTCAGGGAAGTTACTGAACCTCTCTGGACCTTCAGTTTCCTCATCTATGAAATGAGATGGTTGGGCCTGACACCCTCTAAAGTTCCCTTCTGTGGTTTGTCCTTCATATTTGAAGAGGATCATCCCTTCTAGCTCTAAATCAATGGTCTCTCTTACTAGACTTTCAGCTTTAGAAGACAGTAGGTCCTGTGACTTCTTGCATCCCAAATCCTAACAAAGGACCTTACACACAGTAAGTGCTCAGTCAATGTCTCATGAGCTGAAAAATTCTATGTAAAAAAAATCAGAAAGTGATTTTCCTTAGTGCTTTTTTTAAGGTCATACTCTATGGGGAAAACAGATGTGGGAAGATGGGGAAAGGTGCCATTCCACTGGGAGGAATAAATTCTGTATAAAAACCAAAGGTTCAAAAATAAGAGAGTAGTATATGTAGAATACTAGTCCTGGGCTTATGTATTCTGTTGGACAAGGGTCTAGTGAGTGGGTAAACAGCATGTGTGGTCATAGACCACCCCAGAAATAGGTGAAAGAGTTCCATCTGGTGGTAATTTCTGGTGATGACAATGAGGAAATAAATGATGGTCCTCATGCATCTGTTCATTGGATTGGGAAGGTCTTAGTACCATCAACGGTAGCCCTTAGACCCACAATTCTTTCAGTCCTTTACTGAAGCTTTAACTGGCTTGCCAGATACTTTTTATGGGTATTTAGAGCTGGAACCTGTTGGTGTCACATTGGTCCTAATTTTGCAAGCATCTTCATTTTCCTTTGGGTAGAGGCTGCTTTGAAACACAAATAATTGATTCTCTTATAACCTTTGTATCTTTGTCTCTTAATGGCAATAATGGAGGAAGTGACTTGGATCCTGACTGTGCCCTTTTCTCTCTCCTTTCTTGGGATGGTCTGAGAAATTAGCTCTTGAGGCAGAAGGATTTATAGGTACAGATGGGAACAATGGTACTTCTAGCTGTGTGGAAAGCAGCAGAATTTCAAAAAAAGCTTCCCCAAGAATATCACTACATTGATTTCAGCTTCTCCTCACATGATGACTGAGAGTATCCTTGGAAAAGAGGGTTGCTCTTTAAATAATTTAGAACCACATAAAGCTGGGGCAGAGGTCCAAGAATTATTTTTTTTTTATTTCAGCAGGAAGATCTTTTTAGTTCTGATATATTTATATTTCAAGCTAACTATGGCATGGAACCATGAAATGGAAAGCACCATGACTTCATGATTACGAAGCTTTTCCACATCCCTGTGAAAGTCTAATGCCCAGTTTTTCTTGAGACAGGTTATCTGGGCTGTAGACAAGTTCCCTTCCTCTACATGGCACCCCCTCCTTTTTCTGGAACCTCCTTGGCTCAGAAACTTCCATGCTGAAAACTTCTGTCTTCCATGAACCTGGCTAGACATCAGAGGTGGGCAAGCAAAGAGTATTAATTGGAATGACACCCTGGATTCCTCTATATCCCTGAATGACTCTTCTGGAACAGGCAGTCCCTGACATAGAATGATAAGACACCAAACAGGTCTGTCATCAAACCCAAGATGTATGCCAAGCCTCTAGTGACATTCATGTTGTAGCCATTCTCTGCCCCTTGCCCATCCTTCTTTGTACATATCAGCTCTTTCTATAGTTTGGGGATGGGTACTACCTCTAAATGTCTTTCCTTCATTGTTGTAACCTCCATTTACAAGTTTCCAGCATTGGGTTTCTCCAGTTAAGCCACACATCCCTTCCTAAATGTGCCAGATAAAAGCCTTTTATTCTGCATTGAGTGGCTGGTCGTGATCTTCTTCTTCTTCTTCTTCTTCTTCTTCTTCTTCTTCTTCTTCTTCACAGGGAATTGAGGGTTAAGTAACTTACCCAGAATCACACAGCTAGTAAGTGTCAAGTGTCATGAGCTTAGATTTGAACTCAGGTCCTCCTGAATCCAGGGCTGGTGCTTTATCCACTGCACCACCTAGTTGCCACCTGTAGTTTTAAAATGCAATTTAATTAGACAAGCATTTATTGAGCACCTGTTATATGCCAGGCACTGTGACAGGTGCTAGGAACACAAAGAAAAAAAAAACGGCCCTGGACAGTCAAGGAATTTATAATCTCCTCCTGACTCCTAAGTGTAACACACTCTGCCTTGGGTCCTCTTCTCTTTTCCCCTTATAATTCCTCTTTTAATTCCTATTCCTTTAATTTTCATCTCTATAGACAACTACCATATGTGTCTATGTAGTCTCTCTACTTCCTTCCAGGGTCTGTTTCTAAGTCCCAGGATAATAGCTACTGAATACAAATGGTACACTCCCAGGTGACTCCAAGGACCTGGTTTTGAGTGATCAAGATTTAGCTGGTCTTAGCTGGTCATTTCTTATTTGGGCTCCAGTGGTTCATTTAAAAGGCTCTCTAGACTCATCCTTGGACCATTGTGACAAAAGACTCTTCTCTGGCACTGGAGAATTTCAAGTGAGTTAAAAGAGTGACTTTCTTTCACTGCTTTGGAGGAGCTGAATGAGGCATTGTCACTCTGACCTAGAATCCAATGTGAAAATCAGCCACAGTATTATACTGGTCTCTCTCGTAAATTTAAATGGTCTTCCTGTTTATTTTTTCTTTTTAGTGTGTTTTGCTGATAGATGTGCCTATTATTCATTCATGTGACATGAGATGGTGTGGGCAAATCCCTGTGCTAAGGATGCTGGGCACAGTCATGCCTCTCTTAGAAATGAGGAAGATGTCTGATGGGAAGGTATATCCTTCCTCAATAAATCCTCCCAATCCTAGAGATGAAAGCAAACCCTGTTAGGTATTATTTCTGCTCAATTCTACAACTGTGTGGTTTCTGCTCAATGCTGTTCTGTGAATTCTAGGACCGAGGCTTATAGGGATTCAGGCTTCAAGGTTTGTGCTTCTAAAGATTAGGGAGACTCACAGTATCTGTAGCTCCCTTCAATGCTCAACCTGAGATCCACCCCCACATAAAGCCTTTCCTGATATCCCCAGCTTGCTAGTCTCTCACCCCCAAATTGTTTTGTATTTATTTACATGTGTGCCTGTTTCCTTAATTCAATGTAAGCTTCTTGAGGGTAGGGACTTTTTTTTAATCTCTATCCCCAGCATCTAGCACATAGTAGATTGTTGTTCTTCAGTTGTTTCTGACCCTCTGTGATCCCATTTGGATTTTTCTTGGCAAAGATATTGGAGTCATTTGCCATTTCCTTCTTCAGCTCATTTTATAGAGGAGGATACTGAGGCAAACAGGGCTATAGGACTTGCCCAGGGTCACACAGCTTAAGTGTCTGAGGCTGTATTTAAACTCAGGTCTTCCTGATTTCAGGCCTGGCGCTCTATCCATTGTGCCACCTAGCTGCCCAATTCATAGTAGAAACTTGTTATAAATGCTACCATGTAACCTATATCTCACTCAACAAGAACGATTCATAAAATACAAGCCTGAATTGCTTGACCAGTGCCTCAGGGGACAGGGAGATTGAGAGATTCAGGGCTCAGTCATGTACATATTTATGTTTTCCCCTTATGTAGGGAGAATAAAGGATGCTCCACACCATGAAATACCCCTTTGAGTGTGGTAGGCATAGGATCACAGAGTCTCGGCAATGGGAAGAGATCTTGGGGATCATTTATTCCAATGCTTTCATTTTGCAGATGAAGAAATCAAGGCCAACAGAAGTTACGTGTTCTCTCTAAAGTTGCACAGAAAGTTAGTAGTAGAGCTGAATCCATGTCTCCTAACTCCTTGTTGAAAGTTATTCCTTCTCTCCATCTTGCCACTCTCACTATAATCTAAGCCCATTAAAATCATCATTCCAATGCAATTTCCTTAGTTTTTCCTTTTAAAAATATACTTGTCTTGCTGAATGAGGTCTTCTGGTAAGGTGTGAAAAGAGCACTGGGTCTATAGTCCAGGAACTTGGTCTTGGGTTCAAATCTCAGCCCAAATGCTGACTTTTAGTGTGACCTTAAGCCCAAATTTAGCCTCACTTGTTTAGCCCAAATTCCCTCACTTGTAAATGGAAAGGAAGAGACTAGATCAGTGGTTCTTCACCTGGGGTCTGTAAACTTGTTTTGAAAAAAATTCTCATAACAATATTTCAATATAATTTGTTTCTTTTTGAAACTGCAAGGTGGGGCAGATCAATAGACCAGTGGGCCAGGAATCAAGAACATCTGAGTTCCAATTTGGACTCAGACCTTTACTATGTTGAGCAAATCACTTTACCTCTGTTTGCCCCAGTTTCCTCATCTGTAAAATGGAGATAGTAATAGCACCAACCTCAAAGGGTTATTGTGAGGATCAAATGAGATAATATTTGTAAAAGTGCTTAGCACAGCGCCTGGAACATAGTAGGCGTTATATGAAAATGCTTATTCCCTTCTCTGTTCATTTTCTGCTTTTATAAGACAGTTCTCCCTTCCACATCACAGAAGTTAGGGGCCCAGCACCCCACAATCTGGAAAATCTGCGTAAAAATTTTGGCACTCCCTTAGTACCAGAGAAGAAGTCTGAATTATTATGGTATTAAAAGATAAAGCATGTTGACATTATACAATTCTATACATAGTTTTTATGTATTTCTGAGTTTCTAAACTTTTTCTGTGTTGTCTGCTGGCCTTGAATGTTGACCGCGATGGGGAAAATTGTGATGTGGAAAGGATAACTGTATTATGTATTTTATTTTATGTGTTTAAAATATTTTGAGCAAAGGTCTTTAGACTTCACCAGGCTGCCAAAGGTAACATAAAATAACCACAAAAAAGGTTAATTTAAAAATTAACCCCATGGATTTGTAATCTCTAATGTTCTTTTTTTTTATGGGGCAATGAGGGTTAAGCGACTTGCCCAGGGTCACACAGGTAGCTTACTACCTGTCAAGAGTCTGAGCCCGGATTTGAACTCAGGTCCTCCTGACTCCAGGTCAGTGCTCTATTCACTGTGCCACCTATCTGCCCCTCAGACTTTATTTTTTAAACAATGTGATTAGGAGGTATCCCTTCTCTTATCTTTTCAATTAACAACCTATAACATTTACATAGTACTTTAAGGTTCACATAGCACTTTACATATAGTATCTTATTTGATCCTCACAATAACCAGGTAAGGTATAATGCTATTGTATTCTCATTTTATAGATAAGGAAACTGAGGCTGAAGGAAATTAAGTGATTTACCCAAGGTCATGTAGCAATTAGGTGTCTGTGGCAGGATTCAAACTCCTTCCTGGAGTCTTTTTGACTCCAAATCTGGTACTTTAGCTACTGAGTCACACAGCCATCCACTAGTTTTTGATCTTGTACTGTGTGCATAGTTCCTAGTATCTTGATAAAAAGAATACTGTGCTCAGCCTTAGAAAATCTAGATTTGAGGGCCACTAACAATGGAACTACATTACTAAACACTTACTATGTATTAAGCACCGTGCTAAGTGTACAAATACAAATAGAAAAAAAAAAAACCAAAAAACCCCAAGTCCCTACTCTAAGGGAGCTCTAAAATAAGAGGGTTAGACTTATATGATCCCTAAAGTCCCTTACATTTTATGACTTTGGAGCTCTGTCTAAAATTAACTGATCATAGAATATGAGTCCAATCTCTTCATTTTACATAGGCAGATAATGAGGTTCACATGTCCTACCACCTCTGTCCGCATTGGTGCTTTCTTCTTTATCTATAAAATGGTGTGTGTGTGTGTGTGTGTGTGTGTGTGTGTGTGTGTGTGTGTGTGTGTGTGTGTGTACATGCACATGTGTAGGAGGCAGGGAATGAAAAGGATGATCTCTAAGGGCACTTCTAAGTTTCCTCTCTCTGTCATTACTTTCATATTCTAGTAATGAATTTGTCTTACTATACTTTTAAACTTTAAAGTTTAATCACTCAAATCATGCCTTACCTTCGAATTCCTTTTTCTTTAAAGATTTTAATTAGCCCTCTTGCTCTACATTCTTATTATAGTACAACTAATTATTGATTATCTATGCTAATTCTACTATACAATACACTCCAGAGAATAATTAGTTCACCAAAATAGCTAATTTTGAATAGGAGAGAAGAGAATTAATTTGCTTCTGATATTAACCATAAATAACTAGATTGGAAGGGGTGTTGAAAGTTCATCTACAGTTAATTTCATTTACATGAAATTGAAAAGTTTTTACATGAACAAAATCAATGCAGCTAAGATAAGAAGAAAACTACAGATTGTAGAAAATCTTTGCATCCCATATCTAGTATAAGGATCTCATAAATATGTTAATATATATAATATATTATAATAAGGATCTCTATATAGTACTTTAATTCTCCATGTGCATATAAATGAGATCCATATCCTAGATATGAGATGGAAAGATTATATATAATATGCATATGCATTATATATAATACATGTGGAATTAATATAAATCCACAATACCAAGAACCATCCCCAATAGATAAGCAAAGGATATGAACAAACACTTCTAAAAAGGAGAATTACAAACTATTAACAAGTGTATCTGGCATGGAGTACTGATCAGTGGACCACAGATCCACTGAGTTTTCAACTCACTTCATGAAATTAAAAGAGGCAATGGGCAGGTAATAGGGACAATAAGGTACAAAGTTTGGTGCCTTCTGGATTTTCAATTGTTGCATTTTAAGACACAAGGGGCAGGTAAGAGAGGCAATAAAATGCAAGGGTTCATGGTGTTCTGGGCATCCCCCTCAACCTGCCCCTAAAATGCTGCAAACAAAATCACTCAGAGTCTGAAAAGGATAAAGCTTGATACTTCTATAAAGGGGCAGACTATCCTGCCAACTGTGCCAAATGTAAGGGGACAGATCTGTTCTGCCCTAATTGTAGAGTGGCATATCCTCTGAGATACCAAAAAAAAGAGGGGCTCATACCAACTTGGTTATTAATAGGTTTTATTAGGGTTAATTAGGTTAAGTGGGGGAGTTTATTCATAAGAGGCCAGGCATCCTCTTGCTGTCCTGGCAGCAGCAAGACAAAGTAACATCATGGATCCCTGCACCAATCCCAGGCCACCTCAGGTATTACACAGAAACAGAACAAAGAAGGCATAGTGCCAGGATGGCCCAGAGTTGTATGTAAGTTTTCCCATGGGATAACTGGAACTTCTTTTCCTGTTTACATTTACTCAAGGTAGTTTACATTTTTCTGTGGAGTCATAGCTCATGTTCCTACTCTGGTCCCCTCCCACCCCCCAACTTATGTTATTTGCCAATTGTTCAGGAATTCCCTGATCAACTCTTTACTATATACCTATTCGAAAGATTGCTCCAGGTCACTAATAATAACAGAAATGAATAAGAAAACAAATGCAGAAAGACAGGTACACTAATACATTGTTGGTGGAACTGTGACTTGGTATAACCATTCTGGAAAACAATTTGGAGTATGCTAAGAAGGTTACTCAAATGTCCTTTGACCCAGAAATCCTACTGTTAGGCATATACCCTAAGGAGATCAGAGACAGAAAGGTCCCCAAAGCACCAAATTATTCATAGTAACAGTTTTTGAGACTGCAAAGAGCTATGAACAAAGTAGGCATTCATCAGTTGGGGAATGGCTGAACAAACTGTAGGATAGGAATGTAATGGAGTATTTATTACTACCTTGTAAGAAATAGTTACTATAAAGAATTCAGAAAAGCATGGGAAGATATAGGAACCAATTTGTAGTGAAATAAACAGAGAAGCTAGGTGGCGACAAAATGCACAGAATGCTGGGCCTAGAGTCAACATGACTCTATTCAACATGAACTTCCTGAGTTCAAATCTGGACTCAGACACTTACTAGCTGTGTGACCTTGGACAAGTTCACTTAACACAGTTTGCCTCAGTTCCCATCAAGCAAACAATGGTTACCAACATTCCCAAGACTTGAACAAATTGCTATGATTCATTGGAGAGAAAAACATAGCTAACCCTGGCCAGCACCCTAGTCGAGGAGGGCTATAAAGCACTCCCCAGGTACATCCCACTCACCCAGACAGGGTCACCCATTGCAATAGACTGAGAAGTGGGAGCTCTGAGCACACACAAACAGTTGTCAAAAAAAACCCCAGTAACAGTGGCCTGCCCTTAAGCTCTACCACCAAATCTACACTTGTATCCAATTCTTGAACAGGCTTATTTGTCTGATTTCTTAGCCCACAACTAACTGGAAGCAACAGATTCAAGTGAGGTGAGGGTAAGCAGGCAGACACAAAGGCCCGAGTAAGAAGTGACAGCTTTGGGGGGCAGCTAGGTGGCGCAGTGGATAAAGCACCGGCCCTGGATTCAAGAGGGCCTGAGTTCAAATCTGTACTGCAACACTTGACACTTACTAGCTGTGTGATCCTGGGCAAGTCACTTAACCCTCATTGCCCTGCAAGAAGAAGAAGAGGAAGAAGAAGAAGAAGAAGAAGAAGAAGAAGAAGAAGAAGAAGAAGAAGAAGAAGAAGAAGAAGAAGAAGAAGAGACAGCTTTTAGCCTGACAGCCAGAAAGACTTAAAAGGAGACACAGAACTAGGCCACAGTATAGGGCAGCACAGGAATGGAAATTCAAAATGATGACCTCCAGTCAGCAAGAAGTGGGTAATTACATTCTGTTTCCTCTGTCCAAGAAGGCAGAGATTTACATAAGATGTTTTGCTAAGATTTCCCTCTCACACAGTGAAAATAAACAAAATTTTGGTCCTTGTAGAGGCAAACTTTAGTCATCTAGAAAATGCATTTTTATAGAATACCTTATCTTACTTTATTCCCCAAGATGTTGGATAAAGATGGTATTCAAAAAATTGCTTGAGCATTTTCTTATTATTTATTTTTTTAATTAAAAAATTTTTTTAAAAATTATTTTTGGTGAGGCACTTGGGGTTAAGTGACTTGCCCAGGGTCACACAGCTAGTAAGTGTCAAGTGTCTGAGGCCAGATTTGAACTCAGGTCCTCCTGAATCCAGGGCTGGTGCTCTAGCCACTTTGTCACCTAGCTGCCCCTTGAGCATTTTCAACAGAGCTCACTTCCTGCTACTTTTATGCCTCTGTTGGAGAGGAAAGAATGGAAAATAATGTAGTTCTGGTGGTGGGATGGGGAGGGCTGGTTTGGAGGGGGTGGTACTCTAATAATGCTGTACTGAATGATTTTAGTCACAGAACACAAGAGGTCATCTAATCCAATCTCCACATTTCACAAAACAATAAACTGAGGCCCAGAGAGGGAAAATGGCTTCTAGGGAAAAGGGTATTTACTCCAATCCAGTCCAATCTCACAAGCATTTATTAAATGCCTACTGAATGCAAGGGAATCTGCTAGGTGCTGGGGAAACAAAAACAAGACAAAAACACTTGACCTCAAGGAGTTTATATTCTATTTCAGGGAGACTATCAAGAGTAGAATAAAAAAGGAAGATGATAACCTGGTTAAACAAATGTACAAATCTATAAAATTGCATCTTATGGCTAAGCTAATTTGTAGACATTTACTTGACACTATTTTCAAATGTTCCCCTTCCAACAGAAAGATGGTATTAATATTTTAAACCAATGGTCCATTAGAGATCTAATCCAATTCCTTCATTTTACACATGAGGAAACTGAGGACCAGAGAGATTAAGTACTCAAGATAATACATTATTGTCATACCATAGATAGGGCAGTAATCAGTACCCAAAAGGCCTTTGACCGCATGACATATTCCTCTGAATGCAGTGGGTAAAATGTCTTGTTACACTTGATCCTAGCCAAAAGTCTGGGTAAGAGATGACTCTGCACAGAGTAGGTGCATTATCGAAGTTTGTTGGACAAATGAGTGAATGACCAAGCAATCTCAATGTTCCATTACCAGCTCTAAATTTGTCTATGCTTCTAAGATTCACTTCCTCTAATGCCATTACAGAATTATTTTTCTCTTGAAAGCACCAAACCACTGAAGGCAGAAATAATTGCCAAAAATTAAAACTAAATTAAATTAAAAATAAATTCCAAAAAATTAAATACCATGCCATCTAAGTAGAGGCACATGGAAGATGCTGGGACTTGATCATCTCAATGCTCTTTTTCTAACACTTTAAAAATCTCATTTGGTTCTGTGCAACAGCCCACAGTGCAAGGATTGAGGATGACTAATTAGATTTACTGGAGAAACACAGGATATGTTTCCCATTACAATAAAGACTGATCAAGAATGCTGCCTAGATAACTAAGAATTAGAAATTGAAGAGATGCCCATCAATTGGGGAATAGCTGAACAAACTGCGGTATATGATTCATAATGGAATATTAAGTGAAATGAGTAGAGTCATGAGAACATGGCACACAGTAACAGCAATGTTGTACTATGATCAACTGTGAATGACTTAGCTATTCTCAGCAATACAATGATCTAAGGACAATCTCAAAGGACTCATGATGAAAAATGCTGTCTCCACATCTATCCTCTCCAGAAAGAACTGATGTTGTCTGAATATAGACTGAAGTATACTATTTTTCTTCCTTTTTCTCTCTTTTTCTTTCTCTTCCTCTTCCTTCCTTCCTTCCTTCCTTCCTTCCTTCCTTCCTTCCTTCCTTCCTTCCTTCCTTCCTTCCTTCCTTCCTTCCTTCCTTCCTTCCTTCCTTCCTTCCTTCCTTCCTTTCTAGCTTTCTTGAAGAAAAGTGACTGATATGGAAATATTTTACATGATTGCACATGTATAACATATCAGATTGCTTACCATCTCAGGAGTGGGGGAGGGGAGGGAGGAATAAAATTTGGAACTCAAAACTTAAAAAAAAACCCAATGAATGTTAAAATTTGTCTTTACATGTAATTGGAGGGAAAATAAAATTTTATTAAAATGTTTTCCATTTTTAAAAAAAAAGGATGCTGTCTTTATATGCTCCTGTTAGGCTCAGCCTCCCTGAAGCACAGAGATATCATGAGACTAGCAAAGGATTAGAGAGTGCTCCCATCTGTAAATATAACAGGGACCTGGTGCCCTCCTTTGATGTTTGATTTTCTCTACTCCTAAATCCTTCCATGACCAACTCTTCATACTACAGAATCAGAACATCTTATAGAGTTGGAAGGCACCATGGATGTCACCTATCCATGGCAGGGGTTTCTAAATTGGGGTCCATTAGCTTGTCTTAAAAAGATTTTGATTTAGCTGTATTTTAATAAAATCAGCTTCCTTTGTAACCTTGTGTCTATAATTATGCATTTGGAAATATGATTCTAAGAAGTGGCCCACCAGCTTCACAAAAAAGGTTAAAAACCATGAATCTAGATTATCCCTCCCCTCCCCTATCACTTAAAAGGGACTGAGATATAGAGAATGCAGAAGTATAAACACTGGACTTTGTATCAGAAGATCTGGATTTGAATCCAACCCAAAGACCAGTGATGGAAAAATCTTGTGGGCAAGACACAACTCCTGAAGAGCCTCCAGATCCTCATCTGTAAAATGGACATAATAATACAATATCTAAATTATTTTGTCTTTTTTTTTTTTTAGTGAGGCAATTGGGGTTAAGTGACTTGCCCAGGGTCACACAGCTAGTAAGTGTTAAGTGTCTGAGGCCAGATTTGAACTCAGGGAGTCCTGACTCCAGGGCCGGTGCTCTATCCACTGCGCCACCTAGCTGCCCTAAATTATTTTGTCTTAATGGATTTTTGTGAAAATTATCACATGACTAGAAATCACTCAGAAGGTGGTCTCTAGTAGAGTTCCCCAGAGGTCTATGCTATTTAACACTTTCATTAATAACTTATGGCCGTCAGGTGGTAGAATGGACAGAGTGCTGAGCCTAGAATCAGGAAGACTCAGACATTTCCTAACTGTATGACCCTGGGCAAGTCACTTAACCCAGTTTGCCTCAGTTTCCTCATCTGTAAAATGAGCTGGAGAAGGCAATGGCAAACCACTCCAGTAGCTTTGCCAAGAAAACCCCAAAAGAGGTAACGAAGAGTTAGTTGAACATGACTGAAAAAACTGAACAATTGATGACTTGGATGAAGGCAGAGATGGCACATTGATCAAATTTGCAGATGCACAATGTTTGGAGGGCTAGCTAACATGTTGGATGATAAAGTTAAAATCTAGAAAAGATATCCATAGCTTAGAACATTGGCCTGAATCTGACAATATGAAATTCAAATATATCAACTTCTTATGCTTGGGTTAAAAAAAAAATCAACTCCCCAAATTCAAAAGGTGGGAAATAAGACTAGGTAGTACTTTTTTTTTTTTTTTTGGTGAGGCAATTGGGGTTAAGTGACTTGCCCAGGATCACACAGCTAGTAAATGTCAAGCATCTGAGGCCGGATTTGAACTCAGGTACTCCTGACTCCAGGGCTGGTGCTCTATCTACTACACCACCTAGCTGTCACCTAGCTGCTCCCTAGGTAGTACTTTTAAAAAGATCTAAGGGTTTGAGTGAATTGGAAGTTCAACATAGGCCAACAGGTCAACAGGTCAAGAAAATCTAACATGATCCTGGGCTTCATTAAGAGAGGCCCAGAGGGGCAGCTAGGTGGCGCAGTGGATAGAGCACTGGCCCTGGAGTCAGGAGTACCTGAGTTCAAGTCCGGCCTCAGACACTTAACACTTACTAGCTGTGTGACTCTGGGCAAGTCACTTAACCCCAATTGCCTCACTAAAAAAAAAAAAAAAAAAAAAAGAGAGGCCCAGTGACCAGCACTAGGGAAATGACTGTGCTATTCACCACTTCTGAAGTACCACGTCCACTCCTGCATGCCTCATTCTGCAAAGATCAGAGTCTAGAAAAGGGTAATAGGTATGGTTGAGTGGCCCTAAGATCATACCATAAGAGAACTGTCCATGGAAGAACTAGGAGAGTATAGTTACATTGTGGGTGGGCGAGAAAAGAAGGCTTAGGGGGAAGATGATCAGTGCTTTCAATTATCTGAAAGGCTGTCATATAGAAATATTAAATTTGTACTGCTTAGACCCAGAGGGAAGAACTAAGAAGGACCAGAAGATGCAAAGAGGAGAATTCACATTTGGTGTGAACAACTTCGTAACCATTAAAGCTATCCAAAGTGGAACAGGCTGCCTTGGGAAGCTCTCATCAGACGTCTTCAAGCCAAGGTTAGATGGACATGTATTGAGTATATTACAGAAAGTTTCTTGTTCAGTTATTGCTTAGACTTACATATTCTTGACATCCCTTCTCATTCTGAAATTATGTGTGTAGAAATCCTATTCTATAGGTGCTGAAAACAAAAAACAAAAACCTGTTGGTTGGTTTTTTGGTTTTTTTTGTGGTGGTGGTGGTGGTGGTGTTGTCTCAGTCATGTCTGATTCTTTGTGACTCCTTTTGGGGGTTTCTTGGCAAAGATACTAGAGTGGTTTGCCATTTCCTTCTCCGGCTCATTTTACAGATGAGGAAACTGAGGCAAACAGGGTTAAGTGACTTGTCCAGGATCACAAAGCTAGTAAGTGTCTGAGACAGGAACTCAGGAAGATGGGTCTGACTCTATTCCTGGCACTCTATCCACTGCACCACCTTCCTGCCCCAAAACATCTCTGTAGTGAATTATTGCAGAAGAGACAGCTCATAACCTAACCAAAGGGGTCTCCCATGGGGTGTCTGGGTAGGGTTTTGTTTAGATGGTCAAGATGTTTGAAGTGGGAAGATGTGAGAAAATTGACGGGCAACCATAAGGAGAGAGCAGGAGAGCATGACTCAGCTCTCCTCCCCCACCCACAATGTAACTAGCACATAACCTGAAAGAAGTATCTGAGCGCTTTTATATTCTATTCTGTTGATACTGTAATTCATTGTTACCAGAATTAAGTACTCTTACTTAGGTCTGGCTAAAGCACAGGACAATTACTCTGTTATACAGAAAACTTCTTTGGAAGGTTATTCACTGTGATGGGAATCTATATTGCCAGGCACTGGATTTCTTCACTGCCAATAGACTGTTAACAGAAGCTGCTTGCAGAGGCCTCTCTGGATCTGATTAAGGAAATCTGTCATGGGGATTTCACTAAGGTCTATACAGTAGGGTAAGAGAAGAGATATGAAACTCACAGACTAACCTCCAAAATACTCTGATTTCAGATGAATGAGAAGCACTGTGTTGTGGTGGAGAGAAAATAGGGGTCAATTTCTGCCTCTAATTCTAGTTGCATGACAATGGAGTCACAGAGATAGAGTGCTGGGCCTAAAGTCAGGAAAACCTGAGTTCAAAGCCAGCTTCAGAAACTTACTAGCTGGGTGACCCTGGGTAAGTCACTTAACTTCTGTTTGCCTCGGTTTCTCAAAAGTAAAATGGGGATAATAATAGCACCTAACCCTGCAGGGTTGTTGTGAAGGTAAAATGAGATAATATTTATAAAAGTATTTAGCACAGTGCCTAGCACATATAAATGTGCATTTTTTGTGTTTGTTTTTGCCTTTTTTTTGCAGGGCAATGAGGGTTAAGTGACTTGCCCAGGGTCACACAGCTAGTAAGTGTCAAGTGTCTGAGGCTGGATTTGAACTCAGGTCCTCCTGAGTCCAGGGCCTGTGCTTTATCCACTGTGCCACCTAGCTGCCCCAGAATAATGCTTTTAAATGTGTAAAAAGAAATATATGAGATTACAAAGAAAGCCAATTATGCTGAAATGCAGTTATTCAAGTATTGGACCCTAGGTTAAGAACCTCTACCAAAAGCTTTACAGTTTGGATCCTATGTCTAGAGCTGAAAGGGACTCAGAGCTCTCAGGTCATCTAGTCCACTTCCAGATGGGGAAATGAAAGCCAAGACAGTTAAGTGACTTGCCCAAGGTCACACAGGTAACAAACATCATAGGTAGGAACCCACATCCTCTGACCTTAGAACCAGGGTGTTTTCCTTCATACTACACCAGGAGCTGTGCTCTGTTGCTACAGCCTTGGAGAACCTCAAGGTACTAGGATGATTCTTTGATGAAACACAGTGCCATAGAAATGTCATTATTATACAGATTAAGTGTAGTCAACAGAATCTGGCAGAAAACAAGAAAGACAGATGGAAGGGGGAAAAGAGTTGCAGCCCTATCTAGTTGGTACTAAAAAGACTGAGGCTTATATGCAGATTGCTGTCTGTATGCATGTTATGTACATGCACATGTGTGTGTGTGTGTGTGTGTGTGTATGTTTTGGTGAGGCAATTGGGGTTAAGTGACTTGCCCAAAGTTACAAAGCTAGTAAGTGTTAAGTGTCTGAGGGTGGATTTGAACTCAGGTCCTCCTGAATCCAGGGCTGGTGCTCTATCCACTGTGCCACCTAGCTGCCCTTGTACAAACACAAGACAATCATACCTAATCTTTACCTGTATAAAAATGTTGAGAAGGGGTAGATGACTGGTTCCAGCAGAGTAACTGGACCCATTATAGAGATCTGTCACTCCTCCCCCAATTCCCATCCCCACCACTGCAGGCAAGGCACCATACAAAAAGCACTAGACTAGAAGTCAGGGCAAAGGATCACAAACAGAGATCTGGAAAGGACCTTCGAGGGCATTAAATCGAACTCTTCCCATTTTTCAGATGAGCAAATTGAAGCCCAGAGAAATTAAATGAGTCACACAGCTAATAAGTGTCTTTGTTGTCAGATTTGAATCCAAGAGGTTTTCTTGACTCCAGCTCCAGTGCCCTTTATGATCTACTACTCCCTAGAGGCAAATGATTTTAACTCTTAATTTGCCCAAATAACAGGTTTAGACTAGATGGATCATCTCGAAGGTTCTTTCCAGTTCAGAAGTTTTGAGTTTCTGAAATGTGAAGTATGACTATAAGGAAATGAGATAAATGACAACCACCACCACCCCACCACTACTATTATTACTCTCCTACTCCTACTCCTACTCCTTCCCCTTCCCCTTCTTCCCCTTCTTCTTCTCCTCCTCTCAACAGAGCCAAGACATGGCCAAGAGACAACCAAGTCTGGTGAATAAAGTGACTCATTAATCTGGGTCACACATGATTAGGAAGTAATAAGATTTTTGTCTCCATGGCCAATAAATTTTCTCTGAAGACAAGTCCAAGAGAGGAGTTCCAGAAATGAGAGATGGCATGAAGGTGCTGGACTTGGAGTCAGGAAGTCGTGGGCTCAAATGCTACCTCAGACACTTACTGGCTGTTTGTCCTGGGGCTGGTCACTTAAGCTTTCTGAGCCTCAGTTTGTTCATCTGTAAAATTGAGTTTGTCTCAGTGATCTCTAAGATCCCTTCTACTCTTAAGTATATGATCAATCTTCTGATCAAAGTAATAGTAGTCAGTGTAATAAGAGTGTACAGCTTCACAAGGGGACAACTTTGAAAGGAAAGACAATAGAGACCGGGTGCTTCTGTGTCCTGGGTTTGAATACCACCCCTGCTATCTACTATGTGCCCCTGGGCAAAAGTCACTTAATTTCTCTGAGCGCCAGTTTACATTAGTAAAATATAGACAATAAAATCTAAACCTGTTTCACAGGATTGTTGGAAGAAGCTTTAAATCTAAAAAGCCAGCTATAATTAGGGAAAAACCAGGCTCATGATTTCAAAGCTGCATCTCTTAGCATCCTTGCCCCAAAACTTCACTAGTTTCTTGTTCGGTATAGCAGGAAGGGCACCCTACTTGGAACCAGAAGACGTGAGTTCAAGGTCCTGCCTCTGTCATTTAGCTCCGTCACCCTATACAAGATACTTCAGCTTTCTGGATTTCAGTTTCCTTTTCTTTAATATGCAGAGATTGGATTAGACTGTGGTTCTCAAAATATGGTCTGGAGACACCCAAATATCCCCGGAGACCCTTGGCGGGGGGGTTGCAAAGTCAAAACTATTATCATAATAATGTTAAGATGTCTTCATTTCTAACATGAAAAATATCAATTCACATAAATCATTTAATTTTATAACTCAGTTTTTGAGGTCCTTAGTAATTTTTAAGAGTAAAGGGGATCTTGTGACCAAAAAGTTTGAGACTTGCTGAACTAGATGATCCTCAGTGGTCTAATTCTAAATCCAATGATCATGAATCAAGGCATAGACCTCAGTTTCCTCATCTCTAAAATGGGGATAAATAATACTGGTACTACCTAGCTGACAATACTGTTGTAAGGACCTACTGGGATGACGTATGTAATATCAGACTGCCTCAGTTTCCTCATTTGAACAACACGTGTGTGTGTGTGTGTGTGTGTGTGTGTGTGTGTGTGTGTGAAGACAATCAGGGTTAAGCAACTTGTCCAGGGTCACACAGCTAGTAAGTATCTGAGGCTGGATTTGAAATCAGGTCCTCCTGACTCCAGGGCTGGTACTCTATCCACGGTGCTACCTAGCTGCCCTGACTCCAACAACTCTTCATTTCCCACCAGTGCCACTCCTTGGACTGGACTTTATCATGTACTTGTATTTCTCCCTTCCCACCGTTTTCAACTTCCTTTTTTCTGTATTGTCTTCCTCTCTTAGATTGTAAGCTCCTTGAGGGCAAGAACTGTCTTTCTTTTCTCATTTACATCTCCAGTGCTTATGGTACATGGTAGGCACTTAATAAATGTTTATCAACTGAATAACTGGCCTGTAGCACTGGGTTAATAACACCATCTCAATTTACCTCAGAGGGTTGTTGTATGGTCACAAAGTGGTAATATATGAAGATTGCTTTGCAAACTTTAAAGCACGATTTAAATATCAATGCTTATTGTTACTGCTATAATTATATGTTATTGTCATCATGCTTAGTCCATAGCTACACTGCTGTTGCCCCAGGCAACTAATTCTTTCCTGGCTCTCCTGAAATGCCCAGTTCTTGTCTTCCTGAAGCTCTAAAGCAGCCTTTGACAATTAGGGAGACAGAAACTTTTATTTTGAAGACTGTTAAGCTCAGGCAATAGGGAAAGGTGTGGGAGGAAGACGAGTGAAGAGTATTCCTTATGTAATACTAGAAAGGAGGAGTGACTATGTTAAGGCTTTGGAAGATGGGAGAATGAAAGGCAACGAGGGACAGCAGAAAAGGCTTGGGATTTGAAGTGAGAGCATTGGGTTCAAATCCCAGCCCTGCTACATAGGGTGTAGTGTGACCTTGGGGAAGTCATAGCCTCTCTGGGCTTCGGTTTCCTTACTTGTAAAATGAAGGATCTAGGTTCTAAGATCTCAGAGGTCTCTTCCAGCCCTAAATCTATAAGGTTATATGTTGCAATATGCAAAGATAAGTGAGGGTACCAGACTTAAATACAAAGGGAACCAGAGAGGCCTCGACAGGGAAGCATTAAGAGAACACACTGGAGTCACATGAGGTTGTGTGGGGGCAAAAGTTTGAAAAGGTCTAGAAGATGCTCCGTTGGACAAACCGAAGGGAAGCGGGAGAGGGAGGGAGGGAGGGAGAAGCAAACCCATACAGCCTTAGGAGAGGTGGCTTTCTGGGCCCAGGAAGACAAGACTAGAAATCAGGGGGGGGGGGGCGATGCTCACTCACCCTTCTTAAACTCCTCCAGCACCATGTCCAGCCGGGTGTCGTTGAAGACGCAGTGAAGGGGCCGGTTGTAGAAACGGGTGACAGTAAGGAGCGGGGTGCAGTCGTCAGGGTCCACAAAAGCCAAGTCCTTAACAAACAGGATGTCCACGATGTTGTGCCGCTGGTCGCCCTCGTACACCGGGATGCGCGTGTAGCCGCTGCGCAGGATCTCGGAGACGGTGGAGAAATCGAGCACGGCGTCCGAGCGGAGCATGAAGCAGTCCCCCAGAGGGGTCAGCACCTCCTCCACCACCTTGGTCCGCAGCTCCAGAGCGCCCTGAATCATGTTCAGCTCCTCCTTGACCAAGTCATTGTAGGGGTCTGCGGCCCTCAGCGTCTCCAGCAGCTTCTCCCGGGTGTAGAAGGTGCTGATCTCCTGGCGCAGCGCCCAGTCCAGCAAGCGGCCGAGCGGGTAGCACACCGGGAAGGCAGCAGCCATTAAGAGCCGGGTCAGGTAGACGCTGTGGGAGGCGATGGCTAGCCCATGCCGGGAACACACCGAGTACGGGCAGATCTCGGCGCCCAGAAACACCGCGCCGGTGCACAGCAGCGTGGGCAGCCAGGGAAAGTGACTTCCCACGCTCCAGTCTTCTTCCCCTTCACCCCCGATGCCCGGGGGCAGCGAGGCGCACAGCCAGCCAGCCAGGGCTGCGTTGGCTCCGGCCTGCCCCAGCAGCAGGGTGCACAGCAGATGCGTCCCACGGCCCCGCACCGCCTGCACCCGGCGTGCCTGCTCCTGCTCGGTCGCCGAGCCGCTGTTCCTCAGCACCCGTAACTCAACCGGGTCCAGAGAGAGCAGGCTCAGGCGCAGGCCGCTGAAGAGGGCCGACAGGGCGAGCAGCAGGACCGTCCCTAAAGCCCGCAGCCAGACCGGGGGCAGCAGTTCCCCGCCCGGGCCGTACAACCTCGGCCTGACTAGAAGCAGAAAGCCTCCAGCCGCGCCGTGGTGGTGCCAAGCGCGCCCGTCCCAGGCGCACAACGAAAAGAGCTTCCCGCGGCCTCCTGCGCTGGTCCGCTCCGCCTCCCCCTTGCGCAGCTCTCGCACCCGCACCTCGACCAGAGCCGAGCCTGCCGCGCCGCCGGGCCGCAGCGGACCCAGGACCTCCACGTCCGATGCCCAGTCGCTCTGCTCGCGGCACCGCTGAGGCCCCGGGGGTCGGCTCGGGAGGGCGCTGGGGGCCACCACACTGCTTCCGGGGGGCTCTTCGATAAACACGAGCCTCGGGGCCCAATCGCCGGTGCCATTCTCCCCCGAGGAGCGGGTCGGGGGAGGCAGCAGCGCAGGGTTCGTCCCTGTCCCCGGCTGGAAATAGACCCGCAATAGGAAACTGGTCCCCTCGGCAGCGCGCAGGGTGCCCCCCTCCAGGGAGACGCGGCCGCCCGCGGTGTCCTCCGGCCTCAGCCCCAGCAGCCAGGCGGCCGAGGCGGGAGGTTGGGGGGACAGAGAGAAAAACAGCAAGAGCACGGCGCCCCGGTTGCAGCAGCACCGTAGACTGGCACCAGCCACCGCTGCTGCTGCTGCTGCCGCCGCCGCCGCCGCCGCCATCCTGCACCCGGCCCGGGCGCACGTGATACTGCAGTGAGGGGAGCACGGACCGGGAGGAGGAGCCGGGAGCTGGGAACCCAACCCCAAACGGGTCACCACGTGTGCGCCTCGCTGGCAGGAGGCGGCGGTGGCTTCCTCCCTGACCTCCCCCCACCCCCCGGGTGATGCCCAAGGCCCCCTGGCACAGCTTCAAAGGTGGTCCCTGCAAAGGTGGGCTCCGATCTCCGTGGACCAATTGGGGGCCACCCCAAAAGCGAAAGGTAGTTGAACGCGTAGTCTAGTGTAAAGTATGTGTGTGTGTGTGTGTGTGTGTGTGTGTGTGTGTGCTCGCGCGTGTGTTAGAATTGTCTGAGCTCTTTGTTCAGCACCTGCCCTTTCTGAGGACAACGAGACCAATCGAAGTGACCAGTAGGGCTAGGGCTCCAACCCGTTCAAACCCTCTGAGAATGGCCTGAAGTGACCGAACTGGCTTTATCCATCCCAGCTACTTCTACCATTAGCTCAGCCAAATGCATCCTACAGCTTTCTCTTGGCAAGTTAAATTGTTTTGCATTTTGCCTCGTTTGAGATCAACCCATCAGCTGCATTCCTTCCTGTATTTGCAAGAGATTCTGGGAATAATAATTCGCAATTTGGGTGCAAACTTTGATACTTGGGCTAAACTCTCCAAACAGCCTTTTATGTTCATTGTTTAAAATTATTTAAATTAATATGGCCTTGCTTTCCCTACATAAACAGAAACGGATAGTCTTATGTTAACCTGTTCCTTTTCTTCCCCAGTCTTCCCATCAGTAGTGAGAATTGATTCTCTTCCCCTTTGTAACTAGGCAGAACTCAGGTGTCTGGCTTCCATTATCTTTCACCAGAAGGTATAGAAAATAAACATTTAAAAAAAATTTATTGAAATCTTTTGTTCTTACCTTTCATTTCTAAATATATCTCTCCTTCAACCTCTCCCTCAAAAATAAGGAAAGGGAAAAGTAAAAAGCAATTCATCAAAATTAAGCAACACAGGGGCAGCTAGATGGCACATTGGATTGAGCACCAGCCCTGGAGTCAGGAGTACCTGAGTTCAAATCTGGCCTCAGACACTTAACACTTACTAGCTGTGTGACCCTGGGCAAGTCACTTAACCCCAATTGCCTCACTAAAAAAAAAAAAAATTAAGCAACACAACTACACCAGGTACAACATTCCATACTGGGCTGTGTGCAGCAAACCTGACAGCTTTAAAAAAAGGGGAGCCAGGCCCCAACCACAACTCCTGTGCAGGTTTTGGATAGGAGGCAGGAGGGAGGCCAGATCTGAGAGGGGCCCATCAGTGCCCATTGGCGCCCCAGCCTTGTCATGTGAAAAGTAAAGGAAAAAGACATGTTGGGGCAGAGCCATGCTCAATGATGGGACCTTCCTTTCTTTTTCCCCAACTTCATCTCTCTACCTCCTTCTCCAAGAGAAAAAAGGCATCTGAACTTCAAGGTGCTCTCTCATCCCTCCAACATCCATAGCCTTGACTGAGGCACTAAAGACAAGATGTCTCACAACCTCGAATCACAATCTTAGAATCTTTATTTTTTTAAATAATATTTTATTTTTTCCTTCAATTATATATTTTTTTTGTTTTTGCTTTTTGTGGAGGATTGAGGGTTAAGTGACTTGCCCAGGGTCATACAGCTAGTGTCAAGTGTGTGAAGCCAGATTTGAACTCAGGTCCTCCTGAATCCAGGGCCCATGCTTTATCCTCTGTGCTACCTAGTTGCCCCCCCCTCCAATTACATGTTAAAGCAATTTTTTTAAATGTTAAAGTTTTGAGCTCCAAATTCTATCCCTCCTTCCCCCGTTTCTCTGAGACAGTAAGCAATCCGATAGTTTATACATGTACAATCATGTAAAACATTTCCATATTAGTCATTTTGTACAAGAAGACTTGAATAAAAAAACAAAGTGAAAAAATAGCATGCTTCAATCTGTATTCAGATAGTATCAATTCTTTCTCTGGAGGCAGATGGCATGCTTCAGAATCTTCTTCACAAAGAAAACCTGTACCTTTTTAAAATTGAACAATGGAAAAAAATTGAAGAGTGCTCTCTGATAGTAAAGGAGGATCAAATACCTTTTCCTTTATCTGAGTCCTAGAAGGTTCCTGAGTTTCCCAATGTCCTGATGTAACTGAGAGCACTCCAGGGACATGGTGAAAGTGAATGTGCTACCAAAAAAAAATAGCTGTCCAATACCCTTCCAGCTCACTATGGCAGCATGCAACATGTGATGGAGGAGAAGTTGGCAGATTTATCAGGGAGCTGGAGTGAATAATATCTGTCTGCTATCCAGCTCCTGTGTTATTGTGAAATTGAAAGTTCAGATGTTTAGAACCTAGGAAAATGATACTGTCCAAGTTGAAAGCACCATCCTTCTCTGTGTCATATTACATATTTCACATTCAATTTCATTTAACACATTTATTAAGCACCAGCTGTATGCCAGCCAGAGTGCTAGGTGGCTGGTGGTACAGAGACAATAGCCTTTCAAGGACTTATAGTTTTACTCTATAGGAACATTAAACTGATTTTGCTCAAGGCAGGCCTTGTTATTAAATCCAAATTACGGAGAGTTGAAACGCCTAACCAATTGGGTGGGGTGGAAAAGAAAAATTTGAGGCTGAGTCATATGATGGAGCTCATCAAAGGGCAAACTGCTGGAAGTGATGGACTGGAGCTCAAAATTGGCACAACATTTAAAGCATATCTGCTGTCTTCTCTGACTTCTTACTTTTTTTTGGAGGGAATGGCAAGGGGGTAGGACCTATTACCATAAGTCAACTGCTTCTGTTACCAGGAAGCCTAGTGATGATGATAGTAACTGGCACTTTTAGGTTTGCAAAGCACCTTACAAATATTATTTCATTTTATCTTCACAACAAACCCTGGAAGGCGGTTGCTAATTATTATCCTCATTTTACAGATGAGGAAACTGAGACAGACAGGTTAAATGACTTACCAAGGACCCCCAATTAGTGTCAGACAGAATGTAAACTCAGTTCTTTCTGACTTTATATCATAAATGCCAGAAAAACAAACCAAAAAACCCCACCCCCAAACAAAACAAAAACCACCTAGTGCTAAGCACTTCAGTATGGAAACTTAGACAGGAATTCTAGGCTCATAATAAAAATAATACAATGAAATATTTCAAGAATCCACAATATTACTAGTGTGGGTATGCGTGCTCTGCACCTAAGCAGAGGGAAGTCTGCAACCTCAGTAAATTGCTGAGGCTTTGTGAGTTGCTGTGGCTAAAAAATTCATCATCCATTGGCCAAGTAATAATTATTCAGATTTTCATAGTGGTAAAGTGTTCTCCTACAAAGTAAGAAGTACAAAATACCTGCATCCCCATTTTTTATAGGTGACAAAGCTGAAGCTTAGAGTTGTTAGTGACTTCCCAGTGCTTAGCACATTGCCTGACACATAGTAGGTACTTAATGTATTTATTGATTGATCTTTCACAGCCACAAGGCTAATAATTGCCACAGTTGGTACTCACTCAGTTCTTCTGAAACCAAATCCAGTAGTCATTCCTAGCCAACAATAGGCTAGTCATGTGGCATTTCGTCATTTGTCACTGTCTGGGTTAAGGAGTGGGTGTTCAAAGACATGTATCTTTTGCCCAAAAATAAAGAGACACTTGAGTACTTCTACATAAGGGAAATGGAGAGCAGGAGGGATTAGGTAGACAGAAGTCCAGGCCAAATCTGGCCACTAGCCAATCAATTCATTGAGAATATGGTCCAAATAATCTTTTGCGGGATGCCAGGCTAGAACAGAGTAAAGAAAAGGCTAGAGATGGGAGGTCAAATAGCGTCCAGCCAATCAGGAGATACTGCTAGGAGGCGTGCATGGAATTGCATTTAGTAGGAATATTCTGGAAAATCTCAGGGTCACCGATGTGGTAGCTGACCAGGGATCGATTGTACCCCTGATGACCCTGTCTTCGGGAGGATAATCTCAGGGAAAATAGACAATTTAATGTAGTCAGAGGCTAGGGGTGGGGATTCCAATGGTCTCATCTAGGGAAGATTTTGCAGGAAGATTTGTTTAGGAAACTGAATGGCGTTTTAATTTTTTTAAACAAATGAAAAGAGCACCTGTGTACTACATCTGCGAAAGGGGTTTGGTCTCTCACTTTAGACGCCGGCACCTAGTCATAAAGGAATAGCAAGAGGGTCCCTTAGTAATCCCTTTCTCCAACATCCTGTCTCAAATGTGTTAATTAAATTTGCAGATGACACTCAATTAGGCCATGCTACAAGTGCCAATAAAACCCAAGTGAAAGGATTTTTTTTTAAAGATTAGAAATATGGGAAAGAAAATGATACTGAACTTGGGAAAAAATATACATTGAGGCATCTAGGGGAAAATAATCATTAAGGCAAATTTTCATTGGGAGGGCAACACCTGGAAAAGAGTAATGGCTGAGAGAGGCCCTCTGGGTGCTGCTAAGCAGCAAATTAGATACATGTCTACAGCAGAATCTTGCAAGAAAATTATGACTGCAACAGACCAGCCTCATGTCACAAAGTGTGGAGATGACTGCCCTCTCTATGGAGTCCTAGGGAGACAGCACCTGGAGTACTGTGTTCCATTTTGGACACCTCATTACCAGAAAAACACCGATAAACAGGAGGGAATTTGGAGAAGAGGAACAAGAACAATTTAAAGCATGGGTTGACATGGCTCAACCAAATAAAAGCAAAGCCAGCGAGAGGTAGAAAGGGACAGTTGTATTTAGGTCATAAATAGGGGAGGAAATGGGAAGGGTATTTTTGTTCATGGTTTTTAAAAGTCTTTTCTCCCACTCCAGTTTCAGCACCTGCATGGCCGACAGGGCAATTAGAAAGAACTGCTTTCCATCCATTATTTCATTTGATTTTCCCAGTAGCCCTGGGAGACCCATAGCCCAGGGATTATTAATCCCATGTTAGATATAAGGAAACTAAAGCTCAGGTTAAGTGACTTCCCCAAGGTCACAGAGTAAGTATGGGAGCCAAGACTTGAATCCAGAGCTATAATAAGGAATTTTGACACCTGGGGCATAGTTAGTTGATTGGGGGGAAGAAGGGATAGATTAGAAACAGTGGTCATGGAAGTTGAAAAGGCTGAGGAAATGGATGGAAAGGAGGTTGGAAAGGCTGAGTCCTGGATGTTCAAAGGAGACAGTGGTCCAAAGCAGATAAGAAAATGATGAGCCCATGTGCTTGAGGAGGAGGACGGTAACCAAGAGGTCCAAAGAAAAGAGCAAAGATCTAGACCAAATGGAGTGAACTTTAAGGAATAGGAGGCAATTGTTGATCGGTGGTGGCAGAAGGAGGGGCTGAAAAAAGCCTTTTGTATAAGAGGATTTGAGAGAAGGAGCAGTCTTAGAGAGTGTTCGAAGACATCCTGTCCTTCAGAAGAAAGCTAATGAGGGGAAGAGATGATAGGATCCTAGAGCTAGGACCTCTGAAGCCACTTAGGCTACCTCTGGAGGTCATTAAGTCCAACACTTTAATTTTACAGGTGAGGAAACTGAAGCCCAAAGAGGTGACTTGCCCAAAGTCACACAGGAAGTCAGCTTCAGGGATATGATTCAAAGCCAGGTCCTCTGGGATCAAGCTAAGTTTATTGACAGTAGAGGTTGGGTCAAGACAGTGGAAATGCAAGGCAGAGATATATAAGAAGAAGACTTAAGGAGGACTTTACTACTGAGAGAGCAGGGAGAAGGAATATTCCCCATCACCATTTATACCCGGCGGAGTCCAGTTCTTCCTCTGGTGGTGGTCTCTACTCCAAGGGATACATCAGAAATAACTTGTCCTAGTGTGAAGGCAGGTCCTAAGAGAAGGTTGTGATCTCCCATGGAGCTATCATCCCTCAGGGCTCAGACTAAATCATGCAAAATGAGTTGGTTTTGTTTTGTTTTGGTGGGGGAGAATAGTCATGAAGCAGCTATACTTATATATCCACCTTACCACTGTGGGCCAAGGAAGGATTTTAAAAAAATTTAATAGCTTCAATATTTTAATTGTTTTTATTATTATTTTTTAAAAAGATGCTTAGAACTGGATTATTTGGCCTTTTTCTCTCGTCTCCTCTTAGGACAAAATGCCCATGTTTCTCAATGGTCAGCCTCCCCTTAGGTCTACAATTGGGTCCAACACGTTCAAGCCTCAGTACAGTCTTGTGGTCATACCTTTATCTCCCTCCGATTCTAGTCATAGAACCTAGTATGTGCTTCTCTATGTGGACTCTTTGCCTTTGTGGGATCCTGGCCCTTTGGGAGTCTGGTGCTCCATGTCCTTGTGGCAGGAAGTTCTGAGATTTTAGGGAGATGTTCACCATCTCCAGGGACACACTTGTCCATGGTAGGAGAGGATTTAGGGAGGCCAAAATTCAAAGGATTTAGAAAGAAGTGTGGCAGTACTGTACTCAGAGGGAGAAGGAGCTGGGTGTGAATCCCACCCCAGAGACACGGCATGAGCCTGGACAAGTCTAATCCAACCCAACAAGCATTTATTAAACACCTCCTGAGTACAAGGCACTATTCTACATGCTCAGGCTATAAAGGCACAAGGAAAAATCATCCCTGGCCTCATTACATGAAATAAGTGTGTATGTACACACATATGTATGTATGCTCATATATATTGGTATATGTAGACACGTGCATACATAGCCACAAAAATACTTATATACACCCATCATTCATATACACATAATATACATACATACACATACACACATACACAATTTGAGGAGGAGACTAAGGGAACTAGGATAGGCACTGACTCAAATCCAGGGCTCTGGCCATTATACCACACTGCTCCTCTCATGGGTCCTTCCCTGACTCCCACATATCCCATTACATGGGGTATATAACACTGGGAGAGAACACTTTGAGCCTATACTTGCATGGGTCCTCAGATGTTCCCAGGCCTTGCTCCCTTATCAAGGACTAAGGCTTGGGCTCCTAAAGCTAATCATGTCAGTCAAAGAGGATACAGCAGTGGGAGAATTCACATCAGGATCCTACCCACAAACATGTACAGCTCTTCTTACCTCTTCTATCCCAGTCCTGACCAGGGCAACTGCCCCAAACCTAAAAGGTAGACTCAATTTCAATGCCTCCATTTACCATTTTCCCCTCTTAGGACCTCAGTTTCCTCATCTGTGAAACAAGCGGATTAGACCCCTTGACCTCTTAAGGCTCCTGCTGGCTCTGATCTGCACTGCCACCTCACCCCTCATCAAGGTCATTGCCTGGGCTCTGAGCTCCCAAGCCTCCCTTTGTCCCTAGCTCTCTAATATGTTCTACCTCTAGCCATGCTCCAACTCCATTTTTATCTTCCACTCCCAGGCCGACTTGGTAGAAGTGTCAGTCAGTTGGCAAACATTTATTAAGTACTATGTTCCAGGAGGTACACCTTAGTATTGTGCTGGGGCAAAGAAAGGCAAACAGCAAACAAACAAACAAAAAGCAGTGCCTTCCCTCAAGGAGCTTCCATTCTAATGGGGAGACAAACATGTAAATCACTAGATACATATAACATGTGTAAAAAGTGGATGGCAGGTATTGAGAGGTGTAGGCACTAGCAGTTTGGGGGCAGGGGAGGAGCTTGCTGAAGGTCTCTTAGCAGAAGATGAGATTTGAGCTGAATCTTGAAGGAAGCCATGGAAACTAAAACGCAAAGGTGAAGGAGCAGAGCATTGTAGGTGTGGGGCCAAGCCCATACAAAGGCAGGAGACTGAAGGTAGGGTGGGATGTTCAAGGTCTGGCCACAAAGTCAGTGTAGATGGATTGATTGCTATAGGGAGAGGAAAGTGTAAGAAAACTGGATAGGGGAGAAGGGGCAAACAACAAACATGAGATTTTATATCTGGTCCTGAAGGGAGAAAATGGAATTTATCAAAGGGGACAAGAAGGATGACATGCTCAGACTTGTGCTTTAGAAAAATCACCCAGGCAGATGAATCCCTGGAGTGGGGAGAGACTTGAGGCAGGCAGACCAGTCAAAAGGCTACTGTGATATTCCAGCTGTGATCCTGGAAGACAAGAAAGACTTAAAGGAGGGACTGCCTGGCCTTCCTTATTTGTAGAAGGGGGAAATAATAGCCCCTACATTACAGGGTGGTCCGTACATGCAATCATGTACAGAAAGCACTTTACAAACCTTCAAGGGCCACATAAACTTTAGCCATTGTCATTTAGCATGATTTCCCCCAAACCTCCCCTTCTTCCTCACCCGTTTCTGTGGGAACCACCACCACCTTTTCACAGGTATCCTCTCCTGTTTACTCTCCCTTACCACTCTTCTCCCACTTACCCCCACCCTCTAATCAGTTGTCAAGTCTTCTAGATTCTGCCTCTGCAAGAGTTTCCCCTCAGTCCTTGTCTTTCTACTCATAGGGCAGTTCTGGCCTTCATCACCTATCCTTTGTACTATTTCTGTGGTCTTCAGATTCAGGGGTTCTTAACCTTTTGGGGTCCATGGACCCCTAGGGAAACCCCTTTTCAGAATTGTGTTTTTAAATTCATAAAAGAAAATACATAGGATTACAAAGGCAGCTAAAGTTAGTAAAAATAAACGTGTATTTTTTCCCTACCCAAGTTCATGGACCTCTTGGAATCTATCCGTGGACTTCTTAGGGAAGGTCTGGGCACCCCAGGTAAAGAATCTCTGTTCTAACTGGTCTTTCTGCTTCCAGCCGCTTTCCTCACCATTCTACTCTCCACGTAGATGCCAAAATTATATTCTGAAAGCCTGACCATGTTGTTCTCTGGTTCTAAAAATGTCAGTGCTTCCCTATTGCTTCAAGGATAAAATACAAGGTATTGTCTTTTTTTTGGGGGGGGGCAGGGCAATGGGGGTTAAGTGACTTGCCCAGGGTCACAAAGCTAGTGTCAAGTGTCTGAGGCCGGATTTGAACTCAGGTACTCCTGAATCCAGGGCTGGTGCTTTATCCACTGTGCCACCTAGCTGCTCTGGTACTCTGTCTTTTAAAGGCTTTCACACCCTGGCACCAACCCCTTTCTAGATTGATTTCATCATGCTCCCTTCATGCGTTCTACATTTCAGTCGAAAGTGGTGCCACTCATCCTCCATGGCTCCCAGGTGTTCATCCATATGCCCCTTCCCCCCAATTCCCAGAATCCTTACCTTCCTATTAGAAGGCTAGATTCTTTAACTTCTCACTTGCATGATGTTCCAGAGGTCCTTCTGGGTTCAACTTCTGGGCTGAGAAAAAGCCCAGTAAAATTTTTTTTTATCTGGGAGGGCTGAGCTCTGAATTTTACTTCCTAATTAAATATACCATGTATACATGGCTCTAGGGCAACTAGGCAGGACAGGTTCCTCCTGGCCAGACTCATGAATGAAGCCTGAATGTCTGCCTGCACTCTTCTGGGCAAAGTAAGCTCTCTTCCAAAGTCCTAGGAACTGAGGAGTTGCTTAGTTATTGTGTTCCCTGCTGGTCCAGCAAGCCATCAAATGTCAAGATTGAGAAGAAAGGGGAGATAGAGGAGAGACCACCCAGAGCCAAGCTCATGGGCTGGTTCATGGCACGATCCATTGTTCAGTCTGGCTAAAGTTGGAGTAATAATCATAGCTACCATTTATCTACTACTTTAACTGCATTTATCTCATTGTACTTCACAATAACCCTATAAGGTGGGGTTATCCCCATTTTCTAGATGAAGCACGGAAACTTAAATGACATCGATGGTCACACAGCTTGTGTGTCAGAGATAGGGTTTGGACTCAGATCTTCCAGACAACCAAGTCCAGCACTTGGTGCGCTATATCACACTTATTCTCATAAAGGTAAATGAGTCATGTTACTGATATCATGCTAAGGAGTCAGACTTTACTGGGTGGATAATAGGCAGCCATGGAAAGAGTGATGTGATCCAGATTGCGCTTTAGGACAATCATTCTGGCAAAGCTCATAGAAGAGGGCATACAAACTCAATCATGCGGCTCAGAACCTGAGATAACTCTCTCAGCTATAATTTTTTTCTGCCCCAGGATAGCCCTAAGGAGGAGTGAGAAAGCTCCTCTTTTTTTTTGGGGGGGTGAGGTAATTGGGGTTAAGTGACTTGCTCAGGGTCACATAGCTAGTAAGTGGCAAGTGTCTGAGGCCAGACTTGAACTCAGGTCCTCCTGAATGCAGGGCTGGTGCTTTATCCACTGGGCCACCCAGCTGCCCCTAAGCTCCTTCTTCTTGGCCCTTTCGCACTCTTGCCCATAAGAAGGTCAATTAGTGGAAACTGATCAACACTACATTCACAGGTGAATGTTGTTTGGCTCCTCTCTCAGCTGCCCTGTGATTATACTTCAGAGCAGTTCTCTTTTCTGTGGCCTCTTTTCCATTCCCATTGTTCCCAACTGAGGCTAGGCTTTTTTTCCCACCTCAAAATCTCAGTTTCTTCATTTGCAAAATAGGGAGAAAATTATGGATCTTACAGGGTTATTGTGAGAGAATGCATTAAAAATAATATATTGAACCTGACCTATGAACCAATTCTCCCTCTCGAATTTGCCTGTGCTGTTGTTCTGCATAGCGGTGATGCCTTTTTTGCCCTACCTCTGTCTCTTAAAATACCACCTCTGTACTCTAAGACCCAACCCAGATGTCAGCTTCAGAGTGAATCTTTCCCTGAATCTCCCAACCAGGAGTGATTATTTATTCCTCTAGCCTCTCAAAGCACATTGTAACTGTCTTACGTGCTTAGCCAAATTTACTTTATAAAGTAGTTATTTGTGTGCCTGCCAGCTCCCCTACCAGACTAAATTCCTTGCAGGCAGGAGTCCCATCTTTGCATCATCATGGATTTAGAACTGGAAAGAACATTTTACAAATCATCCCCTTTGTTCAGTCCTTTTATTTGACAGATTAGGAAAGGGAGGTCCAGCGACACTAAGTGATTTGTCCAGCATCTGAGAGATAACAAGGGCCCCTTCTATAAAACATGTTTATTTTAGAAAAAACAATTAGGAAGTGAGACGATTAAGAATGGGGTGGTACTGCGGTTCTGTGGTATCTGCTTGGCTTTTCCCACACAGCTTCATTCTTTTGCATTGTACAAACCCCTGGGTGAGTCTTGTAAGGGAGGGAGCAGCTATAGGGTTGAGGCAAGAAAAGCTAGATTATAGAGAGGTGCACTGGGAGAGAGTCCCAGGGATGAGGGAAGGGCTGAAGGTCTTGACAAAGGCAATGGATGAAGAAGTGGGAGAGGTGGAAGTTTAGAAGGCTGCAAATGGGGAGCGGACTTTTGAAGATCTACATCATAGGTCATAGTTATGAAGTATTTAGAAGCAGGGGTGAACTGGAACCAGTATCTTAAGAGCCGATGGTTAAATTGTCAAATGTGAGCATTTATACCTGGCGAATCAGTGAACACTACAAATCAGGTATTGATTTATTGTTTGGTTAATTTCTGGACTTAAAGTGATGCGGGAAAGGCTAATAATGCAGAAAAAACCCTTAAAAGTTTATTCGATATACAACTTTCCCCTCCTCTGGTTGTTCAACATTTACCAGCATATCTCAGGCTAGAGGTCATCTAGTCCAATTTCTTCATGTCATAGACAAGGAAACCTGAGCTCAAAGGTCACGTAGGTAGTAAATAGCAAAGCCAGGATTTGAACCCAAATCCTATGACTTTAAATCTAGCATCCTGTCTCCCTTTGTCACTCTGCTACTTGGAGTTAGAATAATTATGAAAGTTGGTGAAGTCATGGGTGTGACCATGCCAGGGCAGGAGTGGAGAAGAAAGTAATTGAGAATTGGACTACATCAGGGATGTCAAACTCAAATAGAAATAGGGAGGGGAACTAAACCAAACATAAGGATCCTTGTGGGCTGCATATTGACTTAGAAAACATTGACATTATTATTAATATTAATTAATGAATGTTTTTATTATTATAATTAACATTATCTGTATTCTGTTGTATTTTTATTTTGTTAAATATTTCCCAATCCAATTTTTCTTCTTTTTCTTTTTTTGGTGAGGCAATTTGGGTTAAGTGACTTGCCCCAATTAAATTTTAAACTGGTTCTGCTGCACTGGGATTGGGGTGAGAGGTGGGGCATCTCATGAAGCCAGCTGGCTCTGTGTGTGATACCTCTGTTGTAAACTAATCAAATTCTTTGAAAACATTAATTCAACTTGAGCTGTGATTTGATTGCTATAGGGCAGTGGTTCCCAAACTTTTGGGTCTTAAGACTCCTTTACTCTCTCAAAAAATGAATAAGGACCTCCACAAAGAACTTAATTATATGTGGGTTATATCTATTGATACACATTGTACTAGAAATGAAAACATCTTAGCGTTATTATGACCTCACAGTTTTGACCTTACAGATCCTCCTCGAGGGGAGGTCCTCATACCATACTTTGAGAACCCACTGGTGAAGGGACTCTCTGTGACGGGCTTCTCCTACCAAAGCAGACATCTCATGACCCGGTCTGCAGCTTAGAGAGTTGTTAAGGATACAGAGAGAAAGCACAAGCTCTAGAGCAGAAAGAAGACCACAGAGCTTGAGGCGTGATCAATTTGTGTCAGGTCAGTGATGACCGCCATCTTGATAATCCCTTCTGACAACTTGCATATTCTCCTGAGAATGCCCAAGTCAAGTTACTACTCATAATTCCATGGTAACCAAGAGGCCACAGCAGTCTTAGCTCATAGTACCTGGCAACAAGCAAGTGGTAGGTGGAGCTCCACTAAGGTGAGTGATACAACAAGTCCCTTGGACCTCCAAGAATTGTGCTGTGACAAGACTGCCCTTAGAACAGGAGTAATCCAACACATACACTTATGTGACCTTGATTCCACTTCTCTTCAGTCAGACCAATAAAGATAAGATATATTCCACAAAGCATTTATTAAGCACCCACTATGTGCCAGGCACCATACGAAGTGCTTTACAAATATCATCTTATTTGATAAGCTCAGACATAGTCATTTATTCAAAACAGAAAGTGCAGACTCTAAGATAAATGGCAAACTGTAAGATTAAAAAGTGCTCCCTTCCCAAAAAATTCCACTTAATGGTCTAGATGACTCTAGTGAGCGAATAACAAATATATGCTCTTATAGCACATCTATCATTATTTATCAAGATTTCAAAATACTAAAGTGAGAAAAATTAGAGAAATGTAAAATTAAAGCAACTCTGAGGTTCTACCTCCTGCCCAGCAGACTGGCAATGACAAAAAATAAGGAAAATGACAAATGCTGGAGGGGCTGTGAGAAAAGACAGGTTGATCTGCTGTTGATGGAGTTGTGAATTGGCCCAAACATTCTAGATAGCAGTTTGGAACTATGCCCCCAAAACTTACTGAACTGGGCATTCCAGCACTGAAATCTGGAAATCTCCATTTGCTAAATTATTTCTAAACTCCTTGAAGGTAGGACCTGTGCAATCTAAACTTTATATCTCCCTTTAGAAGAGTACTCTGCACATGGTAGGTAATCAGTGCTTGTTGTAATTTTGACCCATCAGCTTCAAAGACATTTCTTGGCTAAGGCCCATGAATTCCCCTGGCTTATTCCATATAACCTATGGCCAAGGGCCCCACATGCTATGGTTTTACATGATTCAAGTCCAGTTTGTGGGGCGGTCCCCCGAATCACTATTATTTTGTTACCCAGAGTTTATTTGGGAAAGTCTCCAAATATATCTCATTGTCTAACTCTCCACAGCTGTAGATAAAAAAGGGTGCCCTCCACCCAGATGCTGCATAACAACTTGAGGTGACAGTACATTTATTGGGTGTGGGATAACATTTATTCCATCCTAGAGAAAATACAGAAAATGCAAAGGACTAACAGAAGGACATAAACAAATGGAGAAAACACATTTTGTAGAATGACTCACGCTAGCCATGAGTAATCAATACAATTCTCTTCCCTCTCTAGGGAGTCTCACTTTCTTTACAGGGCAGCTAGGTGGTGTGGTGGATAAAGCACTGGCCCTGGAGTCATGAGGACCTGAGTGCAAATGTGACTTCAAACACTTACTATCTATGTGACCCTGGGCAGGTCACTTAACCCCAATTGCCTTAAATATCTTTGGCCATCTCCAGTCATCCTGATGTATGTTTTGCCACTGGACCCAAATGGCTCTGGAGGAAAGAGTGAGGTTGGTAACCTTGCACAGCCCTCCCTCGCTTAAATCCAATTCATTTCAAGTCACAACTGTCATAGTTCTCTTCAATAATGAGGGACCATCAACAACAACTCACTTTAGGTTCCCAAAGCCCCTTAAATTCAGAGTCTAAGCTCCTGTGGCTTAGCCTCCCCCCAAAAGGGAAATGAACTTAGGTTTCCTGGAAAGAACTCCCTTTACATTTTGGTGAGTTTTTCTTTTACCCCACAGAGATAGATCCAAATAATCACCCAGTCATATAGTACTATCCCAAGAGACAGTTTACTTGGAGCTACTAAACAGGAAACCCTCCTATTTCTATTGGGCCCATGCCATCTGAATAATTCATGTTAACAGAAAAGGGAAAGTCCAGGATCCTTGCTCCCCATATCACGACTTTATTTCTTGATGCTGCTTCTCCCAGAACCAGGGGCTATATGTATTATGCTACCCTCTTGCCAAGAGGCACACTCCTCTGGAAATTCCCCTCCTCTTAATAACCCAGATCACTGAATTCTTAATTTGGGGGTTACTTGTGAATTAAATTCTGAGCCCAGCCCTGCTCAAGAATTCCCCCTTCTCGGGGGGGCGGCTAGATGGTGCAATGGATAGAGCACCGGCCCTGGATTCAGGAGTACCTGAGTTCAAATCCCGCCTCAGACACTTGACACTTACTAGCTGTGTGACCCTGGGCAAGTCACTTAACCCCCATTGCCCCGCAAAAAAAAAAAAAAAAAAAAGAATTCCCCCTTCTATGGCTAGAAATCCACACTCTGCAATGCGGCCATTGAAGAAATATCCCTTCTTTAGATAAAAGGTTGGATTCTAGGACTCAGACTTGGGACTGCCAGAGAAACAGTCAGGAAATGTCACCATTTAGCTACGTGATTCCCCTTTCCATGGCTACCATGTTATTGAAAGGTGGCACCTTTGCCTCTCCAAGTCTGGGGCTAGGAACTTGACTCTGTGAAGAAACTCTCCTCTCGGACCATGTGTGTGAGAACATCTAGAGCTTCCATATGCTTCTGGCCGAAGGTTTACTATTAATAGCTCCTGTTTGGGGGAGGTCTCTTGCCCTGGACCCAGTTCTGCTGTATCCTCAGGATGTCTTTAGAGGAGAAATGAATGAGAAAGAGAATGAGTCCACAATGAAGATTACCTTTATAGGCCAGTGTAAAGGGCGGCTGCTCCTGTAACAGCCATCTCATAACAGAGGCAAACAAGGAATTCAATGGGGGGGGGCAGCCCCCATTACCAAAAAACATCCCCCCTTTAAAATAATATTTTATTTTCCCACAATTACATGTAAAACAAATTTTAGTTTTAGGGTTTTTTTTTTTTAAGTTTTGAGTTCCAAATTCTATCCCTTCCTCCCTCCCTGAAATGGTAAGCAATCTAATATAGGTTATACCTGTGCAATATCCTATTAAGAAAAATGTCCAACAATACAATGATCCAAGACAATCCCAAAAGAATATTGATGAAACATACTATCCACCTCCAAAGAAAGAACTGATGTTGATGAAACAGACTGAAGCATGCTATTTTTCACTTTCTTTCATTTTTTTCCTTTTAATCAAGCTTTCTTGTACGAAATGACAAATATGGTAATGTTTTACATAATCAGACATGTATAACCCATATGTGATTGTTTGCTGCCTCAGGGAGGGGGAGGGAAGGGGAGGGTGAGGGAAGGGGAGGGTGAGAAAGGGATAAAAATCGGAACCCCAAACTTTATATAAAAATATTTATTATTAAAAATAAAATATAAAGGAAAAAAAAAGAAAAAAGAAAAATGTATGATCTCTCCCTCCCTCCCCCAGAAGAAAAAAACACAAACAAAACTCTTGCAAAAATAAACAGTCAAGCAAAATTAACTCTGTCATTAACTATTTATGTCTCAATCTGAGTCCATCAGGAGGTGAGTAGCATTATCTCATCATGAGACCTCTGGAATGAAATTTTTAAAAGTTATTTTGTTTGTGAAATGTTGTTATCTTATAAATTTTTCTCCCGATACTGCTCACTTTGATCTGTGTCAGATCAATGACATCTTCCCAGGTTTCTCTGAAACTGTTTCCATTGTTTCTTTTTTTTTCTTTCTTTTTTTTGGGGGGACCCATTATTTCTTTTGGGTTTTTTTGTTTGTTTGGTTGGTTTTTGTGGGGCAATGGGGGTTAAGTGACTTGCCCAGGGTCACACAGCTAGTAAGTGTCAAGTGTCTGAGGCTAGATTTGAACTCAGGTACTCCTGAATCTAGGGCCAGTGCTTTATCCACTGCGCCACCTAGCCGCCCCCCCCATTATTTCTTATAGAACAATAGTATTTCATTACATTTATATGCTACAATTTCTTCCACCAGTTCCCCAGTTGATACATACCTCTTAGTTTTCAGTTCTTTACCACCACAAAAAGAGTTCCTCTAAATATTTTTGCACAAATTAGTTCAAGTCAACTAGTATTTATTAAATGTTTATTTAGGGGATATTTTATATCCCCTGTCCTAAGCACTGGGAATACAAAAAAAGGCAAAAATAGTAACCACTCTCAAGGAGCTCACAGTCCAATGGGAAAGGCAGTATTCAAATAACTATGTACAGACAAGATAGAAGGGGAAACTGACAAATGTTGGAGAGGATGTGGAAAAATTGGGACACTAATTCATTGTTTTTAGTCCAACCATTTTGGAGAGTAATCTGGAATTGTGCCCAAAGAGTTATTAAACTGCTTATACCCTTTGACCCAGCAATACCACTACTTGGTCTATTTCCAAAGATGATTAGGGAAAAGGGGAAAGGACCTATATGTTCTAAAATGTTTATAACAGCTCTCTTCAGGGTGGCAAAGAACTAGAACTTGCAGGAATGCCCATCAATTTGTGAAAGGCTGAACAAATTGTGTTATATGACTGTAATGGAATACCACTGCGCTATAAGAAATGATGAGCTCGATGATTTTAGAAAAAACATGGAAAGACAGGGAATAATGAAGAGCAAAATGAGCAGAACCAAGAAATGTTGTATACAGTAACAGCAATATTGTTTGAAGAATGATTTTGAGGGGGGCAGCTAGGTGGCATAGTGGATAAAACACTGGCCCTGGATTCAGGAGGACCTGAGTTCAAATCTGATCTTAGACACTTGACATTAGCTGTGTGACCCTGGGCAAGTCACTTAATTCTCATTGCCCAGCAAAAAAAAATGATTTTGAGTGAATAAGTTATTTTGTCTATTATAAATACCTAGGTTAATTATAAAGGACATATGAAGAAAGATGCTATCTATATCCAGAGAAAGAACTGATAAATAGAAGTATATATATAATAATTTTACATATACATATACCTATTTGTATTTAGTGGTAGCCATCTCTAGGATGGGGGTGGGTAGGGAAGAAAAAAATTTACATCATAATTTTGTTACATATTTGAAAGGAATAGCAAGTTGTGCATAGTAGATTTGCAGTTTCATGGACAATCATCTTTTTATTGTACTATGTAATGGAAATGCTTGTTATATTCCATAAATTAAAAATTAAAATAAGATAAATTTTAAATAATTTTTTAAAAATTATAAACGGGATAGATGGAGAATATTCCCAATGGGAAGGCAAGAAAATTGAGGGGGACTGAGGTCTTCTTGCAAAAAGTGGGACTTCAGCAGAGATTTGAAAGAAGCTAGGGAGGTGAGGAGGTAGAGATGAGGGAGGGCATTCCAGATATGAAAGACAGTCAATGAAAATGTTTGGAGGCTGGAGGTGAAGGATCATTGTTAAGGAACAGAAAAGAGGCCAATTGGATGAGTGTATGGAGGGGAGTAATGTGTAAGAATACTGGAAAAGGGGGGCAGCTAGGTGGCGCAGTGGATAGAGCACTGGCCCTGGATTCAGGAGGACCTGAGTTCAAATCCAGTCTCAGACACTTGACACTTACTAGCTGTGTGACCCTGGGCAAGTCACTTAACCCTCATTGCCCTGCCAAAAAAAATACTGGAAAGCTAAGAAGGAGTTATGAAGGGTTTTGAAAGCTAAAAGAGGGTTTTATATCTGAGCCTGAAAGTAATAAGGAGCTTATTGCCTCAATGGAACTTATTGAATGGTGGGGGGGTGATATGGTCAGTGAGATCAATTTGATAGCTTTCTGGAGGATGAACTGGAGTGGGGAGAGACTTGGACCAACCAGCAGGCATGAGGTGATGAGGGCCTACACCTGTGGGCACCAACTCCTTCTTGTGACTCAATTCTGAATCTAGCTCAGTTCCCTCTTTATTTAGTTATGGCCTTAGTCCAATTTCTGTCTTGTGAAAAAACTATTCAGTTGTAGGGATTGTGAGAAAACTTTAGTGCATTGTTTGAACCTATCCCTGTGCAACTGGGAAGCTGGACCTCCTCTACCTGCTGTCTAGAGATCTTTAACAAAGGACCCAGGTTATGTTGACCAGAGACCCAGTCGAATCCAAAGATTGATGCAAAGAGTTTTCTCACCATTATACAGCTCAGGCAACCCATATGTCTTACGTGAAAACCAGCCCCAAACTGATCAATCAGTTATTGTTTCCATATTCCTTTGATTTAATACAGACACGTGGGTTTAGAGTGGGACATCTCTTTTTCTGATTTCAGGAAATTACATCTGTTTGCCCTTCCCCTCCCAAGGTGGAAAGTCCCAAATCTTTCCTTCAATCAGAAATCAGATTATCTAATTTTGTTTCCTGTTTAATTGTTTTAATTAATTGGTCTTATTTGATTAATTGTTTTTAATGCATAAAAACCTGTCTCTCCTTGTATTCTGGGTCCAGATCCAAGGCTAAGGAGGCCTGATCCCTATGTGTTAGGCAATCAGCATGCACTGCTTGCTTAATAGACTGATATGCTCGGAAGCTTGAATCTTTATTTCCTCAGTCATTTCATCTTTCCTCCCACACACACAGAAGAGAGAAGGGAACATGTACGAGAGATGTTATGAAGTTAAAACTGACAGGACTTGACAACAGATGGGATATGATATGTATGAGGAATGAGGAGAGATTATGAGCTTGGGTGCCTGAGAGGATGGTGGTACCCTCAACAGTCATAGGGAAGTCTAGAAGTGACGATGTGGAAGGAATAATAATGAATTTAGTTTTGGACATGTTGATTTTTATGTCATCTGCAGGACGTCCAGTTGGAGATGTGAGACTGGACATTAGGGTCAGACTAGTAGATCAGTCTCATTAAATCAAACTGAGTAGCTTTGGGGTATGTTGGTCAAGCAGTTATCCATGAGGCAAAGTTTCTGATTATCTCCTCGAGTGCCATGTACAATGTACATTGTGTACAGTTCTGAGACACTCCTCAAATTAATAGTCTTTTTTGAGGGATCAGATCTTCCATAGCTGGTGTACTTAGAGGTTACACTCATCCCCCTAAACAAAAAAAATTTACAAATTCAACAATCAAAAGCAGTTTTACAAATCTCTTACAGGTTCCTGTATGCCTTGGTACTTGTAAGGGCCTGTCCCATCCCAGGAAAATTATTATTTTTTTAAGTAAAGAATAAATGACTAATATGGTAATGTTTTACATAATTGCATATATATATATGTATATATATATATATATATATATATATATAACCTATATATGATTGTTTACTGCCTGGGGGGAGGAAGGGAAGAGGAGAGATAGAATTTGGAATTCAAAACTTTAAATAAAAATATTTATTATTTTTTAAAAAACAAGAATAGAAAAAAAAAGAAAAGAAAAGAGGAAAAAAAACCCAAACTTCTCTCCTTAGGAGTCCAGTCCTAATTTAGTTCTCAAGGCATGTGATGTTTTACCAAAAGGGATCTGGGACTTGGAGCTGATTAAAAGTCAACCCCTCACCCTCAAGTGAGAAACCAAACTATCCTGGATGAATTTCTCTCCAATGGATCTCTAAAATTTCCCCAAAGTAATTATTGTATGTTCTAATCCTTTGTGTTCAATAAATTTATACCCTTGTTCTCAAGGAGAAAACTGTGTGTGCAATTTATTGGGTGCAATCTGCCAAGACGTGCTATTGCCAAGTTCAAAAGATTCCAAGTTCACAAGACTCTAGCTCTGCAGGAGAATTCCAGGGAGATATTTGGGTAATAATCAGGATATTTTCAGATCCATACTTTTGAAAAAAGTCTTCTATTTTGGGGGTCTCTTCAATCCAACATAGCATGCAGGCTATGACAGTCTTCTGCTGTTATTTCAAGATCCTGTCCTTTGGTACTTTTATATTATTCCTGGATTTTTTTCAATCCATTTGGCCAATTTCAATTAATGAAGGGGGAATGGACTTTACTAGTGATTTTGAGAGAGAATCTAGTGTTTCTCTCTCCTTCCTGACACCTGTACCATATGCTTTTCAAGGGGTTCACACAGTGTGATTTTTTTTTTTAGAAGAATGAGATGCTTTCCAGGTCACATCATGGATATATTCAACTTTTTTTTTTTAAATCTCATAATCATGTAGTCAAATGGAAGTGGGAATAAAAGACTGTGAAGATAAAGGGAAGAGTAAACCAGAGAACATAAGCAGAGAAGAGAACCAGAGAGAAGTGGAGAATAAGAACAAGCTAGATCAGGGCCTGGAGAAGGGACCTTAATAAAGAACTAACCAAAAATAAAGGACTCATTGCCCGCCTACCCCACTGGTCTCACCTGAGTGCTAATTAATAGATGTCATAGTTAACATGTAACCAGGAAAAAAGAGCTAAACTCAAAGTTTGGAAACCTGGATTCAGACACTTTGCTGTGTGACTGTGGGGAGATCATTTAACTTCTTGAGCCTCTGCTTTCTCCTCTGTGCTGTCAACCTCACCATCCTTTAAGCAAATCAGAAGGGATAGAGCCAGGGATACAAGGTACAAATACAAGGTAAAGGATACTGAATGGTACCATGGTTTCTGAACCATGTGGAACTGAGCATGAGTAACTTATAATTAGGGTCCCTCACAATGACTTTTTTTGTTCTTTTCATTTCTTTTAGTTTTGCTGCAATAAGTTATTATTAACTTATTATCAGGGTCCCTGATTTTCAATTGGAAATGCCATGTCGACCTGAAATTAAGCCAAATGTAATAAGATGAGCTCTCTAAAAAGAGGAGTAATAATTGATTGATTACATATTTGTACTGTGTACACAATAAAGATACAACATTTTCACTATCTCTTGGTTTGGAAGACTACATTCTGCTCTCGTTTTGAAAAGAAGAATGGTAACTGAAAGACCATGAGACTTGAAATCAGAAGCAGAACTGTAAGTAGCAAAGCAAGGGAATGGGGCAAATATAACGAGACATGATGGAGGCCTTGGAACACAAAGCCCAGACTGGCTGGGGAAGGGAGCAGGATGGATTTGAGCTGGGGAAAAGCTTACCCTGGTTGGGGAATGTCCAGAGGTGTGCTGAAGCCAGCTAGAAGCATTCCCTATGAAGTGACTGTTAAATTTTTAGTGTAAGCATTTGCACCTCAGAAATGGGCAAATACTACAAATTCAGTGCTTGATTTGTTGTTTTGTTGATTGTCTCGACTGAAGAAAGTGACAAAGTGTGGATAATTTGGATTAAACTTAAAAGTATGTTATACATTTGCCAGCATACGGGTTGGTATATTCATCCAGCAGATTCCTATCTTAACTATTTGTCTGAGTTCAAATCTGGCCTCAGACACTTAGCTGTGTGACCCTGGGAAAGTCACTTAACCCTACTTGCCTCAGTTTCCTCATCTGTAAAATGAGTTGGAGAAGGAAATGGAAAACCACTCCAGTGTCTCAGTCAGGAAAACCTGAAATGGGGTCATAAAGAGTCAAATACGACTGAAAATTGACTGAACCACAGGGTACTGGAAGGTTTGTAGTCAGAGAGCATGACCTGGATTTGAATTTCTTCTGTGCCCCTTTCTGTCCCCTCTGAGAGACCTTGGGCAAGTTATTAAGGTTTGGATAACGTGACCCTTCCAACTATGAATCTATGATTCTCTGCTCCTGTCTCCTTTTTGGTTTAGAAAGGTTTACTGCCCTGCAGCTTCTCTCTTTTACCACCAGATGGCAGAGGTAAGGCGAGATACCCTCTGGATTAACAGTATTGGAGACTGCGGAAGAAATGAACAATTCAACAAACAAAATTTACTATATGCAAGACACGTTGGTGGGTGCTGAGGAAATAAAGGTGAAAAATGACTGCTCCTTTCCCTCAATTATCTTATGGGGAATCAATGGATCAAGGCTTGCTGATGGGGTCTGCATGTATTGGATGGAATGTAAAGATAAGCCATCCCAGCTACCTGATGGAATTTTAAGTGAAACTACTTAGGAAAATATCTTGATTTTTTTTCCTGGAAAATACAGTAAGTTAGATGCTATGGGGATCACAGTCTTTCACCCTGTCTCTAATGGTCTTCTTACCATAGACATTTCTCTATTCACCAAGTCCAGTGACTGATTCCTTCCAAATGTATCTTTTCTTTGCTACTGCCAGCCAAGAAGCCCGGAGTCTCACTACCTCATTGTAGTGTAATGGAAAGCACTTAACCAGAAGTCAGAAGGTCTCAGTTTGAGTCCCAGTTCTGTGATAGAACCACAGACCTAGAGCTAGAAGGGACCTTTGAAACCATCAAATCCAAATACCTCATTTTACAGATGAGGAAACTAAGGCACAGAGAGATTAAATGATGCACCCTGGAACACATAACTAGTACGTATCTGAGGTGGGATTTGAACTCAAATCTGCTTACCTGAAAATCCAACGTCCTATTCACCCTGCCATGCTGCCTTTCCTCAGGCAACTCTGAGCCTCAGTTTATTCATATGTAAAATGGGAAGCTAGAATTCTGGACCTGAAGTCAGGAAGACTCATCTTTGTGAGTTCAAATCTGACCTCAGACACTTCCTAGCTGTGTGACCCTGGGCAAGTCACTTAACCCCGCTTACCTCCATTTCCTTACCTGAAAAATGGGCTGGAGAAGGAAATGAAAAAACACTTCAGTACCTTTGCCAAGAAAACCCCAAATGAGGTCATGAAGAATCGGACACAACTGAACAACACAACATCAAAATTGCCCATTACATCTCACAAGGTTGTTCTGGGGAAAGTGCTTTGCCAACTTTGAAGAGGTACAGAAATCTGAATTCTCCATAAGATTTTGTACCTCTCTCTTTGTGTTTTGCATTTCCCCCTGTATTCTTCTGTGTTTGCCTTACCTCCCCTACTAGGTGCAACAGGCAGATTGTATACAGCATTTCCCTAACCTGTGGCATTATTTTGAAATGTCCATAATACAGTATAACCAAGTCCTATGCCACACCAGTGTAAGATCCTGCAGTGATGTTGATGTTTCATTTATTCATTTATAACATAACATTGTTCTTAGGAATTAACTGGGGGCTCCCCCCCACCATGAGATTGTTTTTCCTAACACCTCATTTTACTGATGGGGATGCAAGAGACAGACTCAGCATAATCAAATGACTTGCCTGTGATCACAGAGCTGGTAAGTACCAGAGCTGCACCTCGTCACAATACTCTGCATTGTCGTATGGCATTGATGATGGTGCTCTCAACTTCCTCTAGTCAATATCCAATCCCCAAATTTGACAATGAATTTAATTTTCTGAATTCTTTTTGTCTGGATTGTTTCTCTGTGGATTTAGGGTGAAATAAGCCAATTTCACAAAATGAAGGTAAACAGAGAATGTAGGATCTGAGCTACCTAGTCTAATTCCCTCATTTTAAAGAGGATGAAAAAAAATAAAGAGGATAAAAATAAAGCCCAGAGAAATTAAGTGATTTGCCCAAGATTATACACAGTTTATTGGCTTCAGAGTCAGAACAAGAACACAGTTTTGACTCCCAATTTAGTGTTCTATTCCAGAGCCATAACTAACACTTTTTTTAATTCATGTGACAAGCAGCACAAAATGCCTTTTTAATTATGTGAGAAGGGACTCTGGAACATTGTGAGGTCTCTATTGTGGAGGGAGAGAGGATCAGGATAGGACACACCAGACTGCAGCTACCAGTGGGAAGCAAGAAGGCCCATCTGTAGCCTCTTAGTTTAGTCCTTCTTGCTAACTCATTGCTTTGATGACTTATTTCTACACTGATGCAGGATTGAAAGTTTTGTCAGTACCCTATACATTTCGGTACCTTGGGATAGAGCCCCCATTTGCCCTACCTTAGTTACACCTTTACTCTATGTTGTTTTTCTGGTCCTGAACAAAAGTTCATCCTTCCTTCTCAAAGAGGACCAATGTCATCAGGAGGTTAATGTCTTGACTTGAAAGTGAATTGGATTTCAGTGAGGCAGAGCTGTGCAAAGTCATCAGCCTCACTCTCTCCTCCAGAGTCCTTAGAGTCCAATTGGCAAGACATAGATCAAGATGACTGGCGATGGCCCCAGATGCAGTGGGGGACCATGGCCTTTTCAAACTAAGGTCTCTCCCGGGTCTCAGTTTGTCTGAGGCAAAGCCTTTTTAGTAATTAAAAGCTAGTTAAGAATTGAGGCAAAAGATGACCTGGTCAGTCTGGAAGGGGAAGACCATGTGTCCTCAGGGGACATGGCTGAAGGCTTATGAAATACTTCTGCCTTATATATACATTCCTACTGACTGGTCCATCTGGGTAGGGGGCTTCTGGCAAGTAACTTCCTCCACTTATAGATGTAATTCACAGTCTTAAGAAAGTTGTTTAGGGGCACTTAGAGGTTAAGCCCAGGATCACAACTGCAATAATGTCAGAAAATAGGATTTGAACTCCTGTCTTCAAGACTCCAAGTCCGGTACTCTTTCTACCTACCATACTGCCTTTCATAAAGGAGTGTACAGCTGGATGGTACAGTGAACAGAGCTCCAAACCTGGAGTCAGGAAGACCTCAGTTCCAATAGGACCTCAGACACTAGTCACTTCACTTCTGTTTGTCTCATCCCTAAAATGGAAATAATAACTACCTATTTCCCAGGTTATCATGAGGATAAAATGAGATAATAATTATAAAGCACTTAGCACAGTGCCTGGCACATACTAAGGGCAATGTAAATGTTAGCTAGTATAATTACAGCTAGGTCCTGATTAGTATAAACAATGAACCCCCTGCAATGCATGCATGTATTTGCATTCGTACTATTCAAAGCTATAATTTTGTGAAATGTGGTAAGTGGTTCCAGCCTGGCAGAAGTGAATTTGAATTATGCATCCACTTCAGGGAAAAACAGGTTAGAGGCAAATTGTGGAGGTCTTCGAATGTCATGGTTAGGAATTGGATTTGAACCCAGATCTTCCTGCCTTTGAGACCAAGCTTTCTATCCGCAATGCCATGGCTTCCTCACTTCATACATATGGCTTTGATAATTATGGCAATCAGCAATTTCCACCCTATTTTGTCCCCCTAGTATTTGCTTCAATGCTCCCCTCACAAATTGCTTTCCTGGTGTTCTAACACATCACAGCACTTACAAATAGAAGACAAGCCTTTCAGACTTGTTAATAAATTGAAACTTGGCTCTTCCTTGCAATCTAGGAAACTCTCCGAGCTGAGATATTTCCCTGAGGTGAAGGAAGAAGAGCTTGATGCTTTAATGAGAACATTAAACTCTGTTTCACCTCTCTTTGCTTGGTGCCAAAGGCTTCTTCATCAGGACGGATGCTTGGGGTAGAAGCTCTTGTCTTTCTCTGGGTAATTTCCTTGTACCATTTCTCTTCAATAGCCCATATATGTGCCATCACGTTCTGTGTTATCAGCAGAGAACAATGCAGCCCCATGATGAAAAAGAAGCTCTTTCTGGGTCCCTTCCTTTCCTTAATTGGTATTATTGTCTACTGAGAAACCTAAGCTCAACATGGGGGCTCACTTGACAATTCCAGCACCATTGTTCTGAAATGAGACATTTTTTTTCTGGTGATAAATGAAGATTCTGGGGATTTAGGCCAGCCAAATCACTAACAGATAAATATAGTTTACCCAGCTAAGTTGTGTTTTCTGATGACTTTATCAGTTATCATTGTTTCGGTCCTTGGAATCCAAGCTAAGCATTTTATTGGAACAAAAGCCCCAAGGCCGGTTCCTCTGTAACTCTTTCAGGGCTAGGAACTTATCCACCAGCTGCCCAGGACATGACTCTCTTTAGTACAGATATTTGCTAAGTTTGCCCATGGAAGCACATGAGATCTTTTATGCCATCAGTCAGTCTGCCAATAAGCATTTATTGAGCACCTACTATGTGTCAGAATTTGGCACAGGATTTGAGGACAGCTAATATGACTGTAGTACCACCTGTGTGATGGTATGTAAGTCATTTAACCTCTCCAGGACTCAGTTTCCTCATCTGTAAAATGAGGGAGTGGGTCTAGCCAATCTTTAAGTGCTCTGAGAGGTGTCCTGGCCCCTCATGAATCTTCTGAGGATCTTCAGCCTGTCTGCTATTCACATCAGAGGGGAAGGCAAACAGGAAGATTTAGTTACATCAGGACATTGGAGGGCTTAAAAATGGAGTAAGATGCTGTTTTACTCCTTGAATCTTACAGTGGTAAGCATTACAGCTATTCAAAGATGGGCCCCTCTCCCAATAAGTCTTTATTTTCCCAGATTGAACACCCCTAGTGCCTTCAATTGTTCTTCATATGATATAGTCACCCGGCTGCTCACCACTCTCATCACCCTTCTCTGGATTCAATTTGTCAAAGGGCCTTTTAAAACATGGCCTCAGAATACATTCTCATCAGCATAGAGTCCAATGGGATTATTACTTCCTGTGGTCTGACCACTGTGGTGTCAGATTTTTTAGTAGCCATACCACACCAGTGATATGTCACACTGAACATGCAGCAAATCAGGCTCACTGGATCTTTTACACACGAACTGCTTCTAAGCAAGGTCTACTTCAATTTGCACTTGTGCACAGAACTCTGTAACTAGGGCAGAATGATTGACACTTTGCCCCAGGATGCTGAAACTTAAGAGAGTGCTGGCAGCAATGTCCTGGGCTGCTCTCCTTCTGTCCTTGCATTCCAGGGGAGCTCCTCCTCACGTGCCAGCCTCAGTGGCAATGGACTCCTTTTGATGCATGCTTTCTCCTCTTGGTAGTCATATAACAATCCCCTTCCCCTCTAACCCTATTCCCCCTTCCACAGTCATGACTACTCCATCAGCAGTGGTCAGTTCTTCAAGTTTCGTCCCCTAAGCAGCTGTACCCCACATGAGCTTGCCAACCTCACCTCTTCTTTCCTTAGGAGCATAAATTCCTATTTATAGTTATTATAACATGTAATTATATTCATAATTTTAATAATAGTACATAATTATATATATCATTGCATTATATTATGTTATAATAATATAATTATAATAGCATCTGCCTCTCAGGATTGCTGTGAGGATAAAGTGAGCTAATATCTGCAAAGCACTTTGCAAACCTTAGAGGGTCATAGAAATGTTAGCTATTACAGTTCTGTTTGTGCAATTGATTCTTTGAACCTAACAGTAGGACTTCACATTTGTCCCTCTTCAATTTCATCTTGGTCCACAGATTCAATCTGTCATTACCATTCTGAATTTTGATTCCAAGCCATAGTTTCCTCAACTGTGAAATAAGGGAGTGGGACCCTCACAGCTACCTAGTCTAATCCATAATTCCTAAAAGGAGCCCTGATTTCAACATACTTGACAACTAGCCATTTAGCCTCTTGTAGATTTCTAAGGAGTGGGAACCCATTACTTTCCCAGACAGTCAATTGATCCCTCTAATGGTTAGGACATTGAGGTTACGTTTGCCTCTTTACAACTTCCACCGGTTACTCCTAATCCTGCCCCATGGGCCAGGCACAAAAAGTTGAATCCCTCTACCTGAGGACAACTCTCATGTCCCTCCCATGTCTATATAACCCCAATGTCTTGGTCTTTAACCAAGCATTATATGATATGGATTCAAGATCATTCAGAATTTCTTCCCCTGGTCACTTTTCATCTTATCAATATCTTTCATCAACCTTAGTGCTCCAGACTGAACACAATGTTTCAGAAGTGGTCCAACATAATTCTGGCACAGTATATTAGATTGCCCACAATGAGTTCCTGGTATTGGTGGGATTAGAACCGATTTTCACAAGTGAAAGAAAATGAACTGTGGGTCCTCCTACTGTTCATCATAGGATCAAAAGGTCATAGATTTAGAAATGGAAGGACCCTTAACTTCCTTATAATTGGAAGCGGTGCTTCTGTCTCTGTCTCGCTCCCGACAGCATCTCCTGATTCTTTTTCATTTTCCCCCAGATGAATCAGAAGTGACAAGTACAGGAGAGAACAGTTCTGGTCAATTGCTGTAATGTGTGTATGTACAAATGTTTTGACATTTATGTGCTGAGAAGAAGGAAAGAAGTGCCTTGTTAAAATTCACTCTCATCTCTGGTGCATCTGAGACACTGGACTAAATTTGCAGGACAAAAGTGAAACAACCTAGCTAAGTCCAATGATGACTTAATGAAGAACAAATAAATCAGAGTATGAAGGCCATTTTGTCCTTATATTATCTACAGGTTACCTAGGAACTTGCCAGATGAGGAATCTCCAAGGAATTGACAATGTAACTTACTGGGACTGGAAGCATTTGCCTAGACTCTGGTTTTATTCAGATGGGTAAGCTTTGATAGTCTTCACATCATCAACAGAACAGTTCTGAGAATTTGAGTTTACCATGGCCACTTGATTCACCATCCCTACTGCCTGGCACACATGCTCCCAAATGGTGTGCTTCCCATCAAGCCATTGGGTGGTGCCAAAGTCAAAGAATTGACTACCATTGTTGTTTGGCCATGCATTGGTCATTGCTAGAATTCCATCCCATGTGAATTTCAACTTTGGGTAAATTCATCTGCAAAGTGCTTGCCATAGATTCTTTTTGTATCATTACCCTGAACTATGATGTCTTTGATGATCCTGTGAAACTTGGTGCCATTATAGAAATCCCATTGAGTCAGCTCTACAAAGTCCTTCCAGGTCTTGGGGACATACTTCCAAAATGGCTGCAGCACCTTAGTGCCCATGCTGGTTTCCAGAAAGACTTTGGCTGGCTTCCAGGAAACGGAGGCTACCACTGACATGCTGGAGCCTATAACATTCCTCAATCAGCCTTTTTAGGCTTCCCTCAAAGCAGCCCAAGTTCACATTAGCTTTTTTTTGGCTGCCACATCACACAATTGACTCACAGTGACAGTCCAGTCCACTAAAACTGCTAGACATTTTTCAGACAAACCTGTCAGAAGTTTGCTTCCCCCATCTCATATTTGCAAAGTTGGTTCCAAGTGTAAGAAATCCTCTTTGTGGGCAGCTAGGTGGTACAGTGGATAAAGCACCAGCCCTGGATTCAGGAGTTTCTGAGTTCAAATCTGGCCTCAGACACTAGCTGTATGACCCTAGGCAAGTCACTTAACCCTTATTGCCCTGACCAAAAAAACCCTGTAGTTTAAAAAAAGAAATTCTCTTTGTATCCCACATTTTTAGATTCATCTTGAAGTTCTTGACTGTCAAGGTCACCTTAAATCCTGTCTCTGCCATCCAGTGTGTCAGCTGCCTCTACCATCTCTGTGTCATCTGCAAGCTTCATCATTTTACTATATCGTTTCTAAGTTTCCTTCTAGTTCAAATACCAACTGTTTCGATTAGCTCTCCCTCTCAGCTTTTCATCATTAAAAATTTCTATAAATATGACTTTAATTCATTCAAGTTATTGTTGAATCTTAATCGATTTAAAAACATGTTTTATTATTACAAAATTAAAATATATCATTCAGACATAGAGGATTGACAGCTCACAATTTCAATGGGTTATAGCCTGGCCTTAAATATAGAAAGGAATTTTCTGTCTTTTTCCTTGTGATTAAATTGTACTCCACACGGAACAGTGTCTATTCACTATTTTCTCTCTATTCCATTTCCCAGTTCAGATTTGGCAACAACACAGTGAATGGAAGAATAAGTAAAGGAAGACATCTAGGTAGCCTATTTATTTCTTCTATCTTAAAGGTTATTTGCAAAGAAGAAAAGAACCCAGAGCTAGTATTTACGGCTTCAGGTCAATATGCCCATGAGTTTTAAATTCAGACCAGCAGTTTCTCGAGAGGAAAGTACCAAAACATATCCTACTGGTAGAGACAGGTTTTAGTTGGCTATAGTATACAAGCAAGATGATTCTCCCTCTATCACGATACACTCCTAGTTTGTTATTGAAATTGCTATGTAAATCTTGTGGAAACTGTTCCCTTCCCAAGCCATAAAAATGATAGAATTGATTCTTTTTATGCCATTTCTCCCCAGAGTGATCCTTGTTGGTTTTCATGGGGGCTGAATTAACCATTGACCTTCTTCCATCTGTTTCAAGGATTTTCCCTGTAATTACTTCACTGTCCACAAGATGGCAATCTCTATCCACATTCTTGCTAGTGAATTTCACTCATTGGCAAGTGTCCTGACAGTTTAAAGAGGATGATTTGGGCTAATATAGCAGTAGAATTTACGATTTTCATTCCCAGCACATAATCATATAATAAAAGTGCTAAATGGTCACAGTCACTGCCATTTCTGCTTAATTTAAAATGTACAGACACTCTTCTGCTATTAACAGTACAGTATTTTCCTGTTATAACATTCTCTCTAGTGCCTCAGTCACTCCCCAGCAGCTAATAAGGTGCACTTGGGTGGGAGCAAACAAAGAGTCCAATGGTACTTTCAAGGCCTGAATCAAAGGAAAACCTTGCCTGCCTACACGCTGAAGATGCTGGCAGAACCTTCCTAAGCACCACGGAGGACAAGACTCGCTATAATTTCTGTACTTTATTCTATCTTCTAGTTATGGGATTTTTTCAGATCGTCAGAATAGATATGAATGGCAATAGAAGTTTTTCATAACTCTAGGGTACAAAAAAAGCTCTGAAATATATTTTCTAATATTAGGAAATTCCGGGTGACTACCTTGAGGAGTTACCCAAAGACTCGTGAAACTGGAGGAAGGGAAAATGCATGAGACTTGGAGGTGGAAGAGACTGGTTCAAATCTGTCTCTCAGTGCCTTGGTTTCCTTATCTGTAAAGTGAAGGTTTAGTCTACCTAATCTATGAGTCCTAAATCCTTTTATCTAAGTAGGCTCTAGAGTCATTGGGAGCCCAGGAACAGAAGGATTCCACTAAGGTATGTAGCACGTAAAATATAATTCAGGTGGTTTGGAGTAAGTACCTGTGATTTCTTTGGTGTAGGGAACTCCAGGACAGGATCAATCAATCAGCCAAAAATATTTATTAAGCACCTACTCTGTGCCAGACTGTATCAGTGCTGGGAGCAAAAGGTCAAAGATTGAAACAATCCCTACTCTCAGGAAGCTTTATCTCTAAAATGTGGTTGATAATAACTATAGCCTCAAGGACTGTGCTCAGAGTCATTCATATCAAGGCTCAACATTTACTAGCTGTGTGACCCTGGGCAAGTCATTTAACCTCCTCCTGGTTCAGTTTCCTCATCTGTAAAATGGGGATAATAATAGCACCTACCTCAAGGGGTTGTTGTGAGGATCAAATGAGATAATAATTAGAAAGCACTTAGCACAGTGTCTGGCACATCTATAGTGGGCACTCTATAAATGCCTGTTTCCTTCCTTTATTAAAACTCGAGTAAGGTGATGTATGGAAGGCTCTTTGTTACTGTTTAAGGCGCTCTGTAAATGTCAGTTATCCTTAAAACATTGGTTTGAGGATGTAAAGGCACAGGCTGCTGGAGGCGTCCTCCCTACAGGAAGAAGCCGAGGAGGCATTTACCCTATAACTGAGACATGTCTCTCCCTTACTCTCCCCCTGACTCATTTCTACTTTCCCAGGTGGATAAGAGGAACTTTCCATTGAGGGGCTTTAAGAATCGGACCCCAAACCCTAACTCCAGTACATTTGGCAAACAAACGAAGGGTTTTCCCTATTGTTTATGAGGGCATTTTTACAAACCAGAAAGGCTGTAAAACCCCCTATTTCCAGTTCAACAGGCAGTGGCAGAGCCTCTGCTTTTTTTTTTCTCCCCAGTATGCTCCATCCTATGAGCCAGGGTAGCTAGGTGGTACAGTGGATAGAGTGCTGGCCTTAAAGGTAGGAGTACCTCAGTTCAAATCTCACCTTAGGTACTTCCTAGCTGTGTGACCCTGAGCAAGTCACTTAACCCCAATCACCTCAAAAACCATCTGAGGCCATCTCCAGTCATATATGTGTGTGTGTATACTTTTTTTGGCAGAGTAGTGAGGGTTGTGACTTGCCCAGGGTCACACAGCTAGTAAGTGTAAAGTGTCTGAGGCTGTATTTGAACTGAGGTCCTCCTGAATCCAGGGTCTGTGCTTTATCTACTGTGCCACCTAACTGCCCCATTGTCCTGATATATATCTTGCCATTGGACCCAGATGGCTCTGGAGGACAGAGTGAGGTTGATGATCTTGTATAATCCCCCCCCCACTTAAATCCAATTCAATGCAAGTCATGACATCTGTCATGGTCCTCTTCAAGAATGAAGGACACATGGGGCAGCTAGGTGGCACAATGGATAGAGCACCTGCCCTGGAGTCAGGAGTACCTGAGTTCAAATCTGTCCTCAAACACTTAACACTTACTAACTGTGTGACCCCGGGCAAGTCACTTAACTCCAATTGCCTCACCAAAAAAAAAAAATTAAAAGAAAATAAAAGAAAAAAAAGAATGAAGGACACACAACAATCCTATGAGGCAGGGGTACAGAGCAAGAGAAGCCTGTTTTCCCAGCAATACATCAATCTCTCCTCTTTAGTCTTTCTTTTCCCCATCCCTCCTGGTGGGTGCCTCTAAAGCCAGAAGAGAATCAGCCCTTCCCTCTTATCTCACTCTATGTAAAAGATGAAAGATTTACAATTAGAAAAAAGGAACTCAGAACTTGTGATCTTTGTACTGGATATGGGGAAGGAGGAAGTTATCAGAGAGACAAAGATTTTAAGCTGATATATTTAGCAAGACCTACTTTTAGGAAGTATTTTAAACCAGATTCTTTAAAATTTTTTCATTTTTTACTTAAAGACTGTGAATTTTATAAGGAGGTTTTAGAAACAATATATTTGAAAAAAACTAATATGATTTTTTAAAAAAGATGATCTTTATCTCCAAATACCTCAAAATAAGCTCTGAAGGGCTTGTCTTCCACTTTCTATTACTTATTCATAGAATCTCAAATTTCTAAGAGACCTTAGAGGCTAAATAGACTAATTCTACTTGACAGATAATCCTCTCTACATTATCTTCAATAAATAGTCATTCAGGCTCTCCTGAGGACTGTAAGGAAAGGGGAACCCACTACTTACTAAGTAAGCCCATTTTACTTTTGATGGTTCTGATGGTTCGACTTTTTATTTACCTCAACACTTCGAAGGCAGCGGGTGATGAAATGAATAGAGTGCTTGGCCTAAAATCAGCAAGACATGAGTTCAAATTTGACCTCAGACAGTTACTGTGTGACCCTGAGCAAGTCACTTAACCTCTCTTTGCCTCAATTTCCTCAAATGTAAAGTATGAATAATAATAGTACCTATTTCCTAGGGTTGTTGATCAAATGGGATAATATCTTTAGTCTTTAGCATAATGCCTGGCACATAGTAGGTACTTAATAAATACTTGTTTTCTTCCTCCTGCTACCAGAATAAGCCAAGGAAAGAACCTGAGCTGTCACAGCCAAGTGCTGCCTAATTGATGATACTGCCTGGTAGGTTTGTTATAAGGATGATATGAGAAAGTATTTGTTTAAAAAAAGTGCTTAGCATAGTGCTTGGTACATAGTAGGCGCAATATAAATGCTTATTCTTCTTACTCCTTTTCCTCTTCCTCCTCCACAGCAACTCCCAAAGACTGTACTTTGGCATAAAAGGACTATATGACCAATATAATGCAACCCCCCCCCACATTGATGAAATAAGGTATTTAATTAATATGTAATGAGTATAATCAGAGGAATAATTGAAGGATAATTGCCCTGGCTAGAGTACACTGAGTATACCCCAGTGGAACATACCTGAACTCGGTCCATTCTGGTGCCACAGTGTACTTACAATTGTACCCCAACTGGTGACATATTTACCTTGGTCCTTCCTCTTGGGCCCCTTGATAAAAGTGTACCATAGAGCTGCTATAATGCTTCTTGGAGAAGATGACCACCAGCAGGTGGAGGAGCCCAACTTCTGGCCTGGCTTGATAGAAAACATTTAGCGTCAGGTTGCAATTTAGACAATACAGTGCCAGGATTAAAGTGAAAATGTATGTTATTGCTCCTGTCTAAGTAATTGTCAATATGTGCTTGTTAGTTTTTTTGTATTTTAGGCATTTCTTTTGTTTGGAAGAAATAAATAGCTGTCTTCTACCTGATCCATATTGCACACTGAATGCTTTTCTATTCCCTTTTGGGGAGACCCTAAACAAAAGCCACATCTAAGCATTAGGTGATTCTCTCTAGGCCTCCAGGGTAGAGATATATAGAACTGGAGAGTTTGAGAAATAAAATCTTCATCTCTCTCTTTAGGGGTCAGACTTACCTTAGTTTGAACCCAGCCCACACCAGAGGTTCTTGGTGGGTGCAGAGCTAGTGACTCCTTTAATAATAATAATATATAACACATATAATGCTTTATGGGTGGCAGAGCACTTTACATATATTATCTCATTTTGATCTTCACAATAACCCTATGAAACAGGTGCTATTATGATCCCTTGTTTTAGAAATAAGGAAACAGAAACTGAGAGCAGTAGAGAGACATTTTTAGGAACATAGTATCTAAGGTAGAATTTGAATTCAAGTCTTTTTAACTCCTCTATCAACTATGACACCTAGCTAGGTGTCTCTACAGGGAGAGAGAATGCTATACCCACCTTGGGTTCAACACGGATTTTGTGTTATATATAATATAACAGTATAATGAAATACAATAGAATATGAAATAATCTAATCTAATATAGCTAGGTGATGCAGTGGTTAGAGTGCCAGGCCTGGAGTCAGGAAGACTCATCTTCTTGAGTTCAAATCCAGCCTCAGACACTTCCTAGCTGTGTGACCCTGGGCAAGTCACTTAACCCTGTTTGCCTCAGTTTCCTCATCTATAAAATAAGCTGGAGAAGGAAATGGCAAACCACTCCAGTATCTTTGCCAAGAAAACTCCAAATATGGTCACAAAGAGTAAGACATGACCAAAACAACTGAACAACAAAAAATTTAATATAACCTAATAGACTATAACAGAGTATAATGCTATAACACTATAATATATTAGAATAAATTATATTACAAATATGTACTAATCATTATGACAGTGGTAGATACATCATCTCATTTGAGCCCCACCACTATCCTATAAATAGGAAAATACAAGTGTTGTCCCCATTTTATAGATGGGAAAGTAGAGGCTCTGAGGGACTATGGGACTTGCCCAGTCACAGAACTAGTAAATGACAGGGTTAGAACTTAAATGCAGGTCTTCTGATTCCAAATGTAGTGAGTGATCTTTCCACCAAACTGCTGCTCTTTAAAATGTATTGTCGGGGCAGCTAGATGGCGCAGTGGATAGAGCACCGGCCCTGGAGTCAGGAGTACCTGAGTTCAAATCTGGCCTCAGACACTTAACACTTACTAGCTGTGTGACCCTGGGCAAGTCACTTAACCCCAATTGCCTCACTAAAAAAAAAATAATAAAATAAAATAAAATGCATTGTCTTACAATTTTCATCATATCCCCTTCATTCCTCAAACAATTTGTCTTGATGTCTGTCCTTTTTTTTCCAGGACAATGAGGGTTAAGTGACTTGCCCAGGGTCACACAGCTAGTAAGTGTCAAATGTCTGAGGCCAGATTTGAATTGATGTCTGTTCTTACTAAACACAGAGAATGGGTTGATGCATAGATTTCATTTTTATTTCCACCAAACACAAGAGTAAGTATTTAACTTGTTCAAAGAGAAATGCTTCGCAATGCTGCCAGGAACAACTCAGACTTGTTATGTAAAAATGCATTTTGCTCCATGTGTTCTTCTGACAGTTTGTACCCAGGTCACTTTCCTGTATAGCATAGTTGGCCTCCAGTAATGGCTCTGACTCTTTCTAGTGATGACCTTGGGTAAATAGCTTACCCCTCTGAGCCCCAGTTTCCCCCATCTCTAGAGGTGCAATGGAATATTGGATAAAGAGCTAGGAGTGGAGTCAGGAAGACCTGAGTCTAAATTCCCCCTCAGATACTTATAGACTGTGTGATCTTAGTCAAGTCAACCTCTTTGGGCCTCAGTTTCTTCATCTGTAAATAAAGGAGGCTGGACCAGATGCTTATTAGATATTTCAAACTGAATGTCCTAGACACATCTCAAACTCCAGGTGATAAAAAGAGAAATCATTATCTTTCCCTATTTCCAGAGAAGACACCACACCATTCTTCCAATCTTCCAGGTCCATCACTCTCCCTCAACCCACATATCCAATTAGATCCTATGTCTTGCCATTTCTACCACCATGACATCTCTCTTATCCGATTCCTACTCTTTACTCACAAAGCTAACACTTTAGTTCCAGCCCTTATCACTCTAGCCTAGCTTTCCAACATCTTCCTCTTTGGTCTCCCTGACCCATCTCTCTACATTTCAATCCATTCTTCCGTACAGTTGTAAAAGAGCATTTCCTTAACTGGAGGTCTAATTATGCAACTTCCCTACTTAATCAACCACAATGACTCTCAATTCCCTCTAGGATAAAATACAAGTCCTTCTGTTTGGCTTTTAAAGCCTTTTTCCACCTGACCCCAACCTATCTTTACAGCTTTATTTTATATCACATCCCTTCCTGCACTCTATGAAGAAGGAGAAAAAGAAGGAGAAGGAAGAGGAGGAGAAAGAGGAGAAGAAGGAGGAGGATGGGAGGAAAAGAGAGGAGAGTGACAATATGCATAGAGTACAATTAAAGTGATTGAACCTTGGCTTATTTAAATAAGTAAATGAAAATTTAAAAAAAGAGAAATGGGCAATAGAATTGACATCAACACAACATAATAGCATATAATATACTAATTTTATCCAGAAAACTCAACAGTGGCCAATGGATTGGAAAAGCTCAGTTTACCTCTCACACCTAAAGAAGAACAATGTCAAGGAATGTTCAAATTACTGAACAATTGCTCTCATTCCACATGCTAAGAAGGTTACGATTAAGATTCTGCAAACTAGGCTTCAGCAATATATGAATCAAGAATTGCCAGAAGAGCAGGTTGGTTTTCAAGGAGGCAGAGGAACTAGAGACCAAATTGCCAACATTTGCTGGATTAAGGAAGGGAGTTCAGAAAAAAAAACATCTACTTCTGCTACATTGACCATACGGAAGTCTTTGACTGTGAGGATCGCAACAAAATGTGGTGAGTTCTCAAAGAGATGGGAGTACTAGATTACCTGTCTCTTGAGGAACCTGTATGTAGGTCAAGAAGCAACAGTTAGAATGGAGCATGGAACAGCAGATTGGTTTAAGCTTGGAAAAGGTGTAAGACAAGGCTGTACCTTATTTAACTTAAATGCATAGTACATCATGTGAAATACCAGGCTGGATGAATCAAAAGCTGGAATTAAGGTTTCCAGGAGAAATATCAACAATCTCAGATATGCAGACAATTTCATTCTGATGGCAGAAAGTGAAAAGGAATTAAGAAGCCTCTTGATGAGGGTGAAAGAAAAAACTGTAAAGGCTGGCTTGAAGCTTAACATCAAAAAAGCTAAGATCTTGGCAACTGCTCCCATCACTTCCTGGCAAATAGAAGGAGAAGAAATGGAGGCAGTGTCAGATTTTATATCCTTGGGCTCAAAAATCACTGCAGAGGGTGACCGCAGCCACAAAATTAAAAGATGCATGCTCCTTGGAAAGGAAGCTATGGCAAATGTGGACAGCACACTAAAAAGCAGAGACATCACCTTGCCAACAAAGGTTCATTTTGTCAAATCTATGGTTTTTCCAGTAGTAACATATGGCTGTGAGAGTTGGAGTATAAGAAAAGCTGAGTGTCGCAGAATCAACACTTTCAAATTGTGGTACTGCAGGAGACTTCTGAGAATCTCTTAGACAGCAAGATCAAATCAGTCAATACTTATGGAAATTAATTCAGGCTTTTCACTGGAAGGTTAAATGCTGAAGCTGAAGCTGAAGCTGAAATATTTTGACCACATAATGAGAAGAGGGGACTCATTGGAAAAGGTCATCATGTCAGGAAAGATTGAAAACAAAAGGAAAAGGAGATGACAGATGATAAGCTGGATTAGATAGTGTCATGGAAACAATGAACATGAATTTGGACAGACTTTGAAAGAGAGTGAAGGATGTGGTATGCTATGGTCCATGGGGTCCATGACAAGCCACAATCAACTGAATGACTGAACAACAGTTAACCAATGCAAATCCATCATCACAACAAAGAACCTAAAAGAGCTGAAAAAGTTCCTTCATCAGCAAACATTAGACTTGTTTAGCAAATGGAAAAAGATGGCTGCTAAAAGGCTCAAACAGAAGACTAGACATCACTCAGAAACATTTAGTAAGTGTATACTGTGTGCTGGCTACTATGTGAAGCACTGAGGATGCAAATCACCCATTCAAAAATGAAACTCCCTGTTCTCAAGTAGCTTACATTCTATTAGGGGAAACAAGATATAGAGAAGTGGTATGTACCCTTCGGATTCACTGCTCCAAAGCCAATATGACAACAATCTCCCCTTCACTGTTCTGGGGATAGCACTGAGGGGTCTCTTCTCTAATTCCTGTAGCTCTACCCCTCCCAAGTGTGTTTTCCCTACTGATAAGCCCTACTGATTAGTGCTCAGTTTAATTTAACCCATCAACATCAATTAGATTTTACAAAGGAAATTTATTTCAAAGATATAATAAGAAACATTTTATCCTAGTACCTTAGGAGCATTCTTTTCTATTTACCACCTTGGTCCCTGGGGAGAGTGGGCTCAGATTCACTACATTGGGTCCCACCAAGTTCATGTTCAAATGTGGCACTTCTTTGAGATGAGTCTTTAGGCTATTTCCAGGCTGGATCCTGGAGATTCATTCCTCAGGATAGTAATTCTGGATTGCCTATAGAATCCAGCATGGAATTAACTCCTAGACCCTAAGTGATTTGCTCACCTGTACCCTCCAGATTAATCTCCTTCACTTAAAACAAAAGAACAAACATGGAGGCAAAGAACTAAGACTCATATTTACCGGTTGCCTGTTGGCCTCAAAAGCAGGGATAATAGCCTGAGGCCTTCTTCTTTACAGCAGCCCATCTCATTGACAATGTCAGCCAGAAAGAAGTCAAATAAAGACAAGGGCCAAACCAAGAGAGAGACAGGACGAGGTTGAGAGTGCCTTTTCAATCTCTCCCACTGTCCTTCCAGTTGGAGGTAGGCAGCAGCTGCCAAAGAGCATCCTCTTTATCATATAGTAAAGACCAGAAATATGTACAGAATATTCACAAATGCTCCAAAGTGTCTTGAAGGTACTTTCATCATACATCCTCATAACTCTCCTGGAAGTAGGCTCTTCAGTAGGGGTTATATCATTGGTACTCTGCACATGCTTATAAGGACAGGCCTCATTGGCTTTGTTACACTATAAAAAGTCCTTTTTTACACTACATAAAAACTAAATAAAAGCTAATTTGGGTGGATGAGACACTAGGAACTGGTAAGGGAGGGATCAGGGAAGACACCTTCATCCTTAGAGCTGGTGTTCTAGGTATTCTAAGAAGAAGAGGTGAGAAAGAAATGCATCCCTCTAGTGGAGGAAAGCCAGTGTAAAGACAGACATGGGATTTAGGTGTTTGAAGAATACTAAGAAGACCATTTTGGCATAGAGAAATGAAAGGGGAGTAATGTATAATAAAGCTGGAAAGGTAGGCTGAAGACAAAGGGCTTTAATGACCAACAGAATTTCTATTTAACCTAGAAGTGATAGGGGTACTGGAGTTTTTTGAACAAGGGAGTTATATGGTCAGACCTGTGCTTTGAGGAGCTCACTTTGGGGCTGGGTGGAAGATGAATGAAGTGATGAGGTGTTTTGCCATTCACTTACGTGTAGGGGGGTTCAGATCTACTAAAGAGAATGCTAGAATTGATGAAATAATGAATTTTTATTTATTTTTTTTTTAGTGAGGCAGTTGGGGTTAAGTGACTTGCCCAGGGTCACACAGCTAGTAAGTGTTAAGTGTCTGAGGCTGGATTTGAACTCAGATACTCCTGACTCCAGGGCCGCTGCTCTATCCACTGCGCCACCTAGCTGCCCAATCATGAATTTTTTGAAATCCTGAAGCAATAGTGATGGAGGTCCTTAATCAAACTTGAGGACTTCCATATAGGCAAGGGGGCACTAAGGCTCCAACTGGATGTTTTTCCCTCCTCCAGTTGCTGATATTTTTATACATTTTGTAAGGGTTTGGGGACCCCATTGGCATAAAATTCCTGCCTATGCTCCCCCGACACCTCTCAGTGATCACTTTTTCTTCACCTTCCCAGAAGATGGAATAAGAGATTTCTGCTATAACATAAGGGATTTAGTTAGAGAGAAAGGATTTCCTGACTGTGGGGGTTTATTTTCCATAGGAATTGGTGTCACAGAGAGGTCATAGTCATATAGAGGCTATAGAAACTCTTCTGGAGGTCATTAAGATAGGACACCTTCTCATCTATCTGGGAAAGATTTAGATGGATTAAGCCTGTCAGTCTATTGCAAGCAGTGTGGTCGTTGTTTTTAAAAATAGCTCATGTTGACTTTAAAGTTTGCAGAACCCTCACCTCACATCAACTTCACGAAATCAGTAGAGTTTAAATATCATATTGCTATTTCACAGATGAGGAAACTGAGTTCTAGGGAAGTAGAATGACTTATTGGGTCATTCAACAGAGAGGCAGTGGGATGTATTGGGAAGAATACTGGAAATAGTTCGGAGAGGTCTGGGTTTGAATCCTGGCCCCTTCCTGCTCCCCAACCTTGGATAAGCTACTTAGCTTTTCTGAGTCCCTGACATTCCATTCATCATGATGCTTCTTAACTTTTCTGCCATTAGCTGGAACTGTTATGAACTGGGAACAACATCAGAGAGTCAGGGAATAATCATAATAATAATGAGGACAGCTGACATTTGCCTAGGGTTTTGCAAAGCATATTCTGTCATTTTTTGAGGTTAGAAGGTCCTGTATTGCTGTATCTATCATACAAATGAGATAATCATTCGACTCTGAAATTTGGGAGCTGAGATCTCAACTCTAGTTCCAGGCAGGCTGCCTTCCTTCTTTCTTTCTTTCTTTCTTTCTTTCTTTCTTTCTTTCTTTCTTTCTTTCTTTCTTTCTTTCTTTCTTTCCTTCCTTCCTTCCTTCCTTCCTACCACCTTTCATGCTTATGTTTTTGGTTCTTATTATAGCAAATAACTGGTTGCTGCTATTTATCCTTCATTTTTTGAAGAGGACCAATGACATCACAAGGTGATGTCTTGACTGGCATGTCAACTGAAGCTTTGTAGGATGAGGTGAAGGCAAGGACTATTTTATGGAGGGTTCTAGGGTGAGTTAAAGCATTTTGGTCAGCAGATGGCACTCCAGGATCTTTGCTTTTACATACACTAACAGACCAGACCCTTAACCATTCCCAGAAGAGAAATTCAATGAAACCAGAAACAGATCAAAAAGGAAAAAAAAATGAACTGGGGATGTATGCAATGCTGCAGTCACAATTTGATGAAAAATTACATTTTGATACTGTTATACACCTATATATACTGTAATAAATATTAGCAACGGAGGCTCCATTAAAAATGGATCATAGATGATTGAGATAGATATACCCATGTTGTATGCCCTTGAATGACTTTTTCCCTTTTCCTTTGATAAACAAGGAAGGGACAGAGGAGAGGATCAGAACTACTATGTCAACGTTGACCTAATAGCTGAAAACCCTAACAGACAAAGGTCAAAGACCTGTGATTTCATTGAGATCGCAATTTCCTCTATCAATTAAGGACTTAGAGAGTCATCACTTGCTCTTTGCTAGTGCCAGAGCTAGGATTTGAACCTAGAGAGTATGGTACAGGAGAGAAGGTACTGACTCACTGAGTCTAGAGATAGAATATTTGATTTCAAACAACTCCCCGGACACATGCTGGGTGACTTTAGCTAAGTCAGTTAAGCCTCCCTGGATCTCAGTTTACTCATCTGTAAAATACCTCGATCTACGATCCTAGTCGATCAGTCTGCTTCATCTAACAGATATATTATATTTTCCCTTCCTGATGATGGAGTCGTTAGCAGGTCTTCCATGAGAATAGGAATAGATAGGGAAGTAGTGGAAAGAACTAGAGTATTTAGAATTAACCAGATTGAGAGATAAAGGGAATGGCATACACATGTAAAATGATTTCCTTTTCCATCCTGCCCAGCTGAAATATTAGTTCACAATTTAAATGGATACATTTTCTTGTCACAGCAGCACAACATACACCTCAAGTCAATTTTATAAGGCCTATTCAGTTGAGTTGGCAGTCGTGAATTTAAAGCTGAAGGAACTTCAGACAGTATCTGGCCTAATCTCTTCATTTTACATAAGGAAACTGAGGTTTACTCTGTCATGGGCCCCTCTATCTCTAAGTTTCTGCTTATAGAAAGGGTTACCCTACCAAGTATTTTTAAAATGTCTTATTGAAACCTTTTATATATCCCAGTAACTTCTGGGGAAAAATTTCCACTGAATTTAGATTCCTTCTTGCTCTTCCACAAATGTTTCTTCTATTGTCCCTCCTTGCCTGGGCACTTTTGCTCGTGTCAGTCTTTATGCTTAGAATGTCCTATTCTCCCCATTCTTATCTCTGCTGAAATTTCACCTTTGCTCAAAAGCCTTCACTGATCCTTACAGTCAGAAATTACCTTTTCCTCCTAAGAATTCTCATAACCGGCTTCTCTTAATCATTTATATACATGGTAAGTGTGGAAAAGTGAAACAAACTGACTTTAGAATCAAAGGACTGGGGCAGCTAGATGGCGAAGTGGCAAAGCACTGGCCCTGGATTCAGGAGGACCTGAGTTCAAATCCGGACTCAGACACTTGACACTAGCTGTGTGACCCTGGGCAAGTCACTTAACCCTCATTGCCCTGCAAAAAAAAAAAAAAGAATCAAAGGACTGGGGGGGTTCAAATCTTACCACTGATAATTACTACTTGTGTTAGCTTGGACTGGTCACCTGGGTCAATTTCCTCAGCTATAAAGAGAAGGGCAGCTAGGTGGCGCCATAGGGCATAGAGTGCTGGGCCTGGTGTCATGAGTTGAAATTTAGTCTCAAACTAGCTGCTTGACCCTGGGCAAGCCACTTAATCCTGTTTGCCTCAGTTTCCTCATCGGTCAAATGAAGTAGAGAAAGAAATGGTAAACGACCCCAGTATCTTTGCCAAGAAAACTCCAAAAGGGCTCACAAAGAGTTAAACATGACTGAAAATAATATAACAACAACTGGCTGGCTTATGAAGTCACTTTTTTAAAAAAGTGAGGCAAGGGGCAGCTAGGTGGCACAGTGGATAAAGCGCCAGCCCTGGATTCAGGAGGACCTGAGTTCAAATCCAGTCTCAGGCACTTGACACTTACTAGCTGTTTGACCCTGGGCAAGTCACTTAACCCTCATTGCCCTGCAAAAAGAAAAAAAAAAGTGAGGCAATTGGGGTTAAGTGACTTGCCCAGGGTCAAACAGCTAGTAAGTGTCAAGTGCCTGAGACTGGATTTGAACTCAGGTCCTCTTGAATCCAGGGCTGGCGCTTTATCCACTGTGCCACCTAGCTGCCCCTCTGCAGTCACTTTTAGCTCTTGCTCTACAATCCACTTTCTATTATCCAGGCACATGGGTATACACGTTATCAGTCCTGTAGATTGTAAACTCCGGGGGCGGGCGGGGGGGGGGGGGGACGGACGGACGGACAATATCTTATTTATCTGTACTTTCCCCAGTAACTATATAGTCTTTATGCTTATTTAATGTTAATGAAGTCAGTAGTAGATTGTGAAAAAGGTTGAAGTAACTTCACTTAAGCTAACTCAGATTCATGAGTTGTTTTCATTTCTACATAATAAAGGGGGGAAAACCCCAAAACATTGTTTATAGGTATTACTGGGGACCTGGGAAACACTGCCTGACAGCTGTGCTGCTTTGGTTTCAAATGAGCATACACAGTTAGATACTTCCATGATTTTTGAGCTCATCTATGGGAATACTTCCTCCAAAAAATATAGACCCCAAACCATTCATGTCTTCTCATCTTGAAGAGCCCTTATCCATGTCCTCTAATGGGAAGCAGTTACGTGGGAGCAGTGCTAAGCTTGGCGTCAGAAAGACCTAAATTCAAAGCTGGCTTCAGATACTAGCTGCATGACCCTGGGCAAGTTACTTAACTCTGTTTGCCTCAGTTTCCTCATTTGTCAAATGAGCTGGAGAAGGAAACAGTAAGCCACTCCAGTATCTTTGTCAAGAAAACCCTAAATGGGGCCATGAAGAGTCAAACATGACTGAAAAATGATCCAGCAATGATGTCCTTCAATAAATTCTCCATAGTGGGGGTCTACCCAATGTGCTTAATGGGCTTTCTTCAGATTTCTTGACATTTCATGGTTTAAGAACAGAATATGTGAACTGAACACCTATTATGTTCTTGCTATATGGCTTCCTTTTCCATTAACTTATTTCTTTAATGATATGCAGGCTAACCCAAAAGTCTCAGTGCAGTTGTAACTTTTAATAGCAGAAAACTGCACCAAGACTATTAGGATACCCCATACTTGGTGTCATTTTTGCATAGTTCTTTGCTGGTAATCAATTACAATCTGCTCACATTCATAGAGTATTTTAAAAATAAAATGTTTATTGATGGCCTTTTGTGTTTTCAATATCTGCATTTCCTAATGAATCCCTTTTCCAAAGAGCTATCCCTCACAACAGAGAATATAAAAAAGGGGAAAAAATTGAATAAGGATCTTGAAAAAGTCTGACATCATATGCAGTGTTCTTTATCTGTAGCTCCCAGCCTCACCAAAGAAGTGGGGTCTTTTTACATCTCTCCTTATAATATCACTTATAAGGTGCCTATAGTTTCATAGCATTCCATTTTGATTGGGTTGTTGTCTTTTTCATTTGTATTATTGGAGTCCTAGAACATATTGTTTTCCTGGTTCTGCTCATTTCACTCTGTATTAGTTCATATATTTCTTCTGGTTTTTTTCTGTGTGTATCGTATTCATTATTTCTTGTAGCCACAGGCTTTAAAAAATTTAATCTTTACCACTAATTGAACAGACTTTATGAGTACCTTCAAAAATCATTCAGAATGCTTGTGTTCGGGGGCAGCTAAGTGGTGCAGTGGATAAAGCACTGGCCCTGAGCTCAAATCTGGCCTCAGACACTTGATACTCACTAGCTGTGTGACCCAGGGCAAGTCACTGAACCCTCATTGCCCCACAAAACAAAAACAAACACAAAAACAATTTGGGAGCAGCTAGGTGGTGCAGTAGATAAAGCACCGGCTCTGGATTCAGGAGGACCTGAGTTCAAATCTGGCCTTAGACATTTGACACTTACTAACTGTGTGACCCTGGGCAAATCACTTAACCCTCACTGCCCCATTAAAAAATGCTTGTGGTTATGCTAAAGGATCCTAAGAAGGTTGAGAAAGTATTATGAGAACTGAAGTACTTAGCCTCACAAGGTTGAAGCCTGCTCCTGATATCTAGTTGTTTGTCAATTAATTGATGTTTTTTTTTAAAATCCCAGAGTAATTTTCTGATCAACCTCATGACCTCCTCCCAGAACTCTCTTGTATCAGAGAATAACATTCCACCAAAATCAACTGACACAGAGAATAAGTGTGCATACAATATTTAGCACTGACTGTCACCCACCTCTCTGTGTTCCATCATCTGTCCAATAGAATTGTTATTGGTTATTTCATTCCCACCCCACCCCCATCCCCAATAGAATATAAACCCCATGAAGGCAGGGACTCTCCAGGACCTACCATGGTGCCAATTTAAAGACACATTCATTAAACTGAATTGACTTGATTGAATCCAGCTGCTTCTTAGAGTTATTTTCAGTTCAACTACAATAATGTAAATGCAAACTGCCTGACATGCATTTTACATTGTAGAAATAATCATTAGCATTAATTAACATTTATTAAGTAACCACTATATGCCTGATTTGGTAATTAGAAGCTTTTGAAGTCATGGAACATTGAAACTATAATCTTAAGAGCATCTGAAATGTGTGTCCTATATTTATATATACATACATACAAACATACGTACACACATACACACATCCATATATGTGTGTGTATGTATATATATTATATATATATATACACATACATATATTTGGAATAGGGGAATCACTAGAAGCACAGTCTAATGGAACTACTAGGTTAGAAGTCACAAGGACAATCTTTAAGTCTCTCTGTATCCTACTGATTCTCTTACTTATCTTTTTGTCTTTCAATTTTCTTTATTTGTAAGATAAAGATGCTCTGCCCTTCCTCTTTTGTGGATTGTTGTGAGGATAAAATGGAATAATATATTCGAAAGCTGTTATTACTTCATTTGGTGATTTTTCCTGCTTATTAATAAAATATTTAACCTCTAGGGAAATGACCTATACTTATCTATTTACAAAAACCTCATCCATCCAAATGGTATTTCTTTCTATAGATGAACTCCTAGGGCTCACCTGAATTTTTGAAGGATAAATTGGCTTAATATGCAGAAGACATAATGGGTAGAGCTGAGACAGTAGCAGGTGGACTTACTGTGTTTTCATTGTTCCAGTTCCAACATGATAAGCAATTTCATAGGGGGTAATTCTAGCATTTTCTAGAGGTAATTCGATTGGACTATAATTTTTCAAGAATTTTTACTCAAATGCGTTGGGTTCCAGCCATCGTTGCAACCAATTCAGGTACAATTCTTTATTTTGGGGCGGGGGGGGGGGGGAGAAAGGAGGATAACCTTATAAAATCTTCCTGTTCATTCCTCCACCTAAGAAAACATTATCTCAGTAATTTTGCTCTCTCTAAAAGGGCCCTCAGCTCCCCTGCAAACATTTAGGCTAATAAGGAATCTAGGAACCAGGAATCCAGGCCAGGTTTCTATTTGGTTTAAAATATTTTATTAATTATATATTGTTTTTACATCACCTTTATTTCCCAATATATTCTTTTTCCTTCCCCTTACCAGAGAACCACTCCTTATTAGAAAGGAAAAGAAGGGGAAAATCCAGTTCAGTAAATGAGTCATCCAAATATTATTCTATGTATAATATTTTACACCCGTAGTTCCTGCCCCTCTATCCCCCAAGCTTTTATTTAACTGGGCAAAAAAATGCAGAATGCAATTTTCACCTGTCAGCAAAACTTTCTTTGCCCTTCAAATCTCTCCCTACTCCGATCCATCTGCACTCAGTTGCCAAGGTGATTTTCCTAAATGTCTGACTGTGTTACTCCCTCTACTCAATAAACTTCAGTGGCTCCCTATTACCTCCACAATCAAATTTAACATCTTCTGTTTAGTATTTTAAACCCTTAATAACCTGGCCCTCTCCTATCTTCCCAGTTTTCTTATACTTTATTCCTTTTCACGAACTCTTTGATGAAGTAGCACTGGCCTCCTTGCTTGCTCCTCATACATGAAACTTCCGTCTCTTGACTTAATGCATCTGCACCGGCAGTCTCTCCCTCTTCACCTCCATCTCTTACTTTCTCTGGCTTCCTTTGAGACCCAGCTTCTACAGGAGGCCTGTCTCTGTCTTTCCCGCTGTCAGTGCCTTCCTTTTGAGATTACCTTCCATTTACACCACATAGATCTTATGTGTACACAAGTGTTTGCATATTGTCTCGCTCATTAGTATGTAAGCTTCTTGAGGGCAAGGACCATGCTTCTCTCTCTCTTTCTATCCTCAGAGCACAGAGAAACCTCTCAATAAATGCTTGTTGACTGAATGAGTGACTGGTGTATCCAGCCTTCCCTCAGGACCCATGGTGTCTGACTTGTCCCTCTCTCAGTACCCACAAAGGGATAGGGTGGGGCTTCTCCTGAGTCTGTGCTCACAGTTCACTGCCAGGCCAATCTCTGTAGTGCTCAGAAGGGCAAGAGCCACTAGATAGCTCTGTTGGCATGGTTCTGTTCCCCATTCTCTCACTCCATTTGGTGCCAGCTCCTGAGCACATGAGATTCACTGTCAAGTAGGACAGATAGTATTTATCAAGCTCCTACTAAGCGCTAGACACTGTGCTAAGGCAGGGTTACATACAAAGAAAGACAACACCCCCGAAATAATAAAAACCAAACCAAACAAGTGCCTCCCCCCAAACCACAAAAACCCAGTTTCTGCTCTCATAGATTTCAAGAGCATGGAGCAGCTAGGTGGCACAGTGGATAGAGCACCGGCCCTGGATTCAGGAGGACCTGAGTTCAAATCCGGCCTCAGACCCTTGACACTTAATTAGCTGTGTGACCCTGGGCAAGTCACTTAACCCCAATTGCCTCACCAAAAAAAAATTCAAGAGCATGTGAATGAGTAGGCCTCTCTCCAGGTCCGCTATGTGTCTTCTTATTCTGTCAAAAGAGCAGATCTATTCTTGTGCTCATCTCCCCAGTGTCACCTGTGAAAATGTGGGGAGATACTTGATCTAATGAATGCGATGGGCCTTGCTTACCTGCATTGCCTACTCCTTGTTCAGTCATTTTTTTAGTCATGTCCAACTCTTGGTGACCCCATTTATGGTTTCTCTTAGCAAAGATACTGTAGCACTTTGCCATTTCTTTCTCCAGTTCACTTTACAGATGGGGTCATGAAGAGTTAGTACAACTGAAAAATAACTGAATAACAACTGAATAACAAAAATGAGGCATCTGGATGGCTCAGGAGATAGCATACTGGACCTGGGGTCAGGAAGACCTGAGTTCAAATTCAGCCTCAGACACACTTACTTGCTGTGTGACTCTGGGCAAGTCACTTAGCCTGTATGTTCAATTTCCTCATCTGTAAAGTGGGGATAATAACAGCACCTCACTCCCAGGGTTGTGCAAAGGTTGTGAGGTTCACATGAGTTATAATTTATAGGGGCAGCTAGGTGGCGCAGTGGATAAAGCACCGACCCCATATTCAGGAGTACCTGAGTTCAAATATGACCTCAGACCTTGACACTTATTAGCTGTGCGACCCTGGGCGAGTCACTTAATTCTCATTGACCCACAAAAAAAAAGGAAAAAGGAAAAAAAAAAGATATAAATTGCAAAACTCTTTGCAAACCTTAAAGTGTCATAGAAGTGTTAACCTTTATTAAATGGCAAATATTAAGAATTTAGGAATCATTAGATAGAAAACTTTGTGGTCCCTTCAGTGGACTCTTAAAAAAATGCAGGCAGTATATTCTCATTGTTTTAGTAGCTGAAGGGCTTATAGCAGTGATGTAATTAGGAACCTCAGATGAGTGTCCTCTGCTTGTTGCTAAACCACAGAAGGAATGAGAACCACTCAAACTCTTTCCTTCAACATTTAGTCATTTGTTCATGAACAGCCATTAAAGGGCCTATTACGTGCCAAAATCTGTGCAGGGCACAAGGGGCAATAAGAGGTCTGCTTCTGGGCAGAGCATTATCCCATCACAGGGTTAGGAACTAGACCTGCGATTTCATTGATGTAGAGAACTCTGAGATGAGGAAATACTACTGCTCGGGTCATCACTTTGAGTTCAAATCTGACCCTAGACACTTACTAGATGTTTGACCCTGGGCAAGTCACTTAACCCCAATTGCCTTAAACATCCAGGGCCATCTCCAGTCATCCTGATGTATGTCTTGCCACTGGACCCAGATGGCTCTGGAGGAGAGTGAGGTAGGCGACCTTGCACATCCCTCCCTCACTTAAATCCAATTCACTGCAAGTCATGATATCAATTTGATGTCATGATCCTCTCGGAGATCTAAGGGCAAACAACAATAGTATTAGAGCTTCCTAGGGCATTAACAGGTCAAGTGAATAGCCCAAGGTCATACAGCCAGTATGTGTTAAGGTCAAGACTAGAACCTGGGGCTTGAAACTTCTCTGGGGCATCCTGCAGTCCCGGGTTTGTGAGCAGGGCTTTGAGGCTCCATCTGTCATGCCCACTGCTTTTCTACCCCGTCATATGAAATGTAAAACATGTCTATGTGGCCGTTCAGACTTATTGTCCTTTTGTTGAGTGTTTTTAAGCAAAACTGGACATCTGTGCTAAGTAATTTTGTAGGAAGCTGGTGGCACAGACAATAACAAAATCCTCTATCCTCTCTACAAGCTATCTCACCTCTTACCCCTAGCTGTGGGGCTATCGTTGATGGGAGAGAGAGGAGGGAAGAAGAGTAGACAGAAAGGCCTGCAAGGATGCTCTTACCACTCCTGTTATTCCATGACCCTTAAAGGCCTGGCAGAACAGGAAAGGACAGACCTCAGTAACCATTGTCTGACCTCCAGATTTTTACAAATGGGGAAACTGAGGCCCAGGAAAGTGGAATGATATGGGTGAAGTTGCCACATTTAATTAACAGAAGTGTATCCCCTTCAACCTGGGCCAAGGTATCTGAGGACAGGTACTGATTTTCTGGTCTTGCTATTCTGAAACAGTGGAGACAGGTGGGCTTCCCTTCCCTCCCTTCAGGCACCTATGGGAGGCCAAAGGGCTACATCAGTGGCTATGAGCCTTTTTTTTTTTTGGCGGGGCAATGGGGGTTAAGTGACTTGCCCAGGGTCACACAGCTAGTAAGTGTCAAGTGTCTGAGGCCAGATTTGAACTCAGGTACTCCTGAATCCAGGGCCGGTGCTTTATCCATTGCGCCACCTAGCTGCCCCAGCTATGAGCCTTTTAAGAGACAAAAGCCTTTCCGGAGGGATACACTGTCTGAAGAGCTACTCTCCATACACACACAGTCTTACACCAGATTTTACACTAACCTCATTGTTATTCTATTTACTTTGTGCAAAGGTGTGTTAGACTGCCTAAGTACCACCATTTGACAAGTGGCATGGGGAGATTCGATTTGAAGTCTGACCCACATTTGCAGAGAGTAGGACCTATGCTACCGGCATGTTACCTAGAGGGGAGAGGCAGGTAAGATCTGGGACAACTGGAAAACGTCTCCTCCTATCTCCAAGAAGGGCAATGTCTCTGAACTAGTCATTCAGTCGTTTTTCAGTCATGTAGAACTCTGTTCAACTCCTCATGACCCCATTCGGGGTTTTTGTGGCAATGATACTAGAGTGGTTTGTCATTTCTTTCTCCAGTTTATTTGACAGATGAGGAAAGTGAGGCAACTAGGGTTAAGTGACTTGGCCAAGGTCATACAACTAATAATGATCTGAGGCCAAATTTGAACTCAGGAAGATGAGTCTTTCTAACTCTAGGTCTGATACTCTATCCACTATGCCACCTAGTTGCCTAGTCTAGGGTTATGATAGGCTCAGAACAAAAGATGCTTCCCTCGAAATTCTTATGAGGGAGGATAGCTCCTTATTGTATATCTAGGTGGTTTGGTGGATGGAGCTCTGGGCTTGGAGTCAGGAAGACCTGAGTTCAAATCCTACCTCAGATACTTATGAACAGTATGACCATAGGCAAGCCACTTAACCTGTGTTTGCCTCACTTTCCTTATGTGTAAAATGAGGGTAACAATAGCACCTACCCCCGAGAGTTACTGTGAGGATCAAACGAGATAATTGTAAAGTACTTAGTACAGTGTCTGGCACATTATAAATATTATATAAATATTAGTTATTATTATTATTTACCAGCTTTGCTCCTCCCCACCAAACACTAATCATACAAAAGACCATCGCAAATGGTGAGAGTAAGTAAATGTATTTATCTAAGCAAAACAACAAAGATAAATTGGAGAAATTCTACAGATGAGAATATGCCAAAAAATACACAGGAGTGAATGAGTTCTTCCGCTGGGAGCCAGATAAGATCTCAGCTCCAATTGGGAAGGAGAGAATCATTTCACACAGAGGAAATCCTCTCTCAGCAGTCTCTAGAATTGCAAGCCCTGGAGATATCAAGGAACAGGATGGAGGTGGCTCCCCTGTATGTCCACATATGGAGGGGTCCTGGTTCACCATCCAAAGTCTCTCTGGATCACCTCCCTGGAGGTCCTTCCTTTCTCCACATTTCCTCAAAGAGTGTCTGGAACCAACACAAGTAAGGTGCACGGCGGCACTGTTCAGCATTGTCTCAGCCATTCAGATGTCACAGCACCCCCACGTATGTAGCTGCAGTCACTTTGAACTTGCATGGGTGCTAGGCTATAGTCGTTTACAGAACACAGCAGAAGATCAAATACTAATTTAGTGTTACCAGAAGGGCCTTGTTACAATGCACAGGTGGCTTAGGAACTAGAAGAAAGGCCTGGAGGAGCTTCTACAGTGTTCTCCTAGCCATTAGCACATTAGTAAAATGAGTTTATCAGATTTGCTAATTGTCACCCATCCTGGAAGGCAGGAAGCACCCGACCCTGAGGGGGATGAGTACAGAAAAGAAGGAAGGGAGGTAGCAGCAAACCCAAGGTAGGGATATATTTTGTCAAATGGGTATGAGTGAGGAGGTTAAGACCCAAGTGAAGCAACCAAATGGGGGTTCTGGGCTTTGAGGTAGAGGGAGCATATTCTAGATACAGGGTTTAAGCTCTATTCTCTTTCAAGAATCATTTGCTCATAACATTCGCTCTTACTGAAGAGAGTCAGCATATAGGTGCAAGACTCTGCCTTCCTTTATTTTGAGTTAAGAAGCTTCAGGTATGGACTTAGAAAGGCATTTGGAGCTGGTCTGAAGGTTGTTCTGCCTCTGAGGCTGGTGAGAGGGACCCAGAGCCAGGAATAAGGGTGTTGAGGTAGAAGGGAGGAAAAAGATGGAGAAGATGAGTTTATGAGTTTGTGATGGGCTGAATGCAGCAGACAAAAAGCCAGACAATTACTCTGGCTGTTCACCACCATCACGGAGAACAACATATTTCACCTCATGCTATTTACCTTAGAGCAGAATTAGTGACAACAAGTGGGTTCAGTTTACATTTAAGTACCAAAAGGGAACTCATTATGAGGCTGTTTCATGCCCAAGGCTTTCCATGAAATGGAGAGCATTTTTTTTTTTGTCTTCCAGGAGACTCCAATATTATTTAGCTCTTGGTGTACAATACTTAGCAGGTTGGAAAAGGTTACCACCCCACTCCTGCAGGAAGGTCCTGGGGCCTGGGGGCCTGACACCACTCACTTGTAGGTCACCTACCTAAGCCTACCTTTTGATTTGCACTTATCTATTTACTTTAATCCTTCAAGGTTCTATAGCTATCTAGGTATGTTTATTTGCCATTAATGTACTAGCAGTCTTTCTCACTAATTAGTTTGATGTTACATATAGAAAAGGAATTACAAAGACCCAGACCCTGTGCCCAGGGAGCTTATAAACTAAACCACAAGGCTGATTCACATCCCCAACGTTAATGGGCATACAGACTACAGAATAAAAAACACAATGAATCAATCATAGATATCTACCCTAAAACATCTTTCTCTCTCTCTCTCTCTCTCTCTCTCTCTCTCTAGGAGACAAGGCTAAACATGGGCAAAGTACTGTAGAGGCTTCGACTGGCAAAAAGCTGGAGGAAAGCAGTCGGCTTCTTCTCGGATCAGACTTGAGCTTTCTGGTACTATTTAGAAATGTTATTGAGACCCTTTCTGGATCCTGATGTCCTGAGACATAACCTCAGAATTACAACGGCTAGGTATTTTGTCAGCAATTAAAAAGCGAGTGCTTTATTATATCAATGCCGACTTTCTGCACTACCCAGGGGTTCTGCGGAACATATCTCAGGCTAACTAAAGTAACTGGACACTAGCCCTCACATACTCATCAGCATAAAAAGAAAAACTATGGGCAGTATAATACATAGTAAGCTGGATACTCCAAAAGCCTAACTTTTCCCTTAGTTACAAGCTTAGGCATTTTAAAAAAGAACATTAACTCTTTAGTTTCCCAGTGGATCCTTTGGCAAACCTTGGTGTGGTTGCTAAAGGAACAAAATCTGCCAATAGCAACCTTCTCAGACATGTGAAAAATTCTAGTACATTCTTGATCAGCCTGCTTTGCTCTGGCCCTGAATACAAGTGGGGAAACCAATACTTAAATCTGCAATCATTTGCATATTCATAACATTGTTTTATCATTCTTCTTCATAAAATCATTTATAAATCACCATACACCATAAAACAAAGCAAAAACGACCTTAGTAAATAAACCTATATCTCTGTCCATGCTGTATTCTTCAGACTAAGGATGAGATGGTATGACATAGTAGAAAGGATATCAGACATGCCATGAGTTCAAATCCCATCTTTGCCCTTATTAGCTATATGACCTTGGGTAAGTCATCCAATGGAGGATCAAATGAAATATTTGTAAAGCAAATAGCAAAATGCCTGGCACATAGGAGGCTCCATACAAATGCTTATTCTTCCCCTCCTCTTCCCTCACCCCCTTCATTCAACTACTGAGAATCTTGGTCTTCGGAGCTTTGAAAGGCTGAAGATGATAAGACTACTTGCCTCCCAAAGGGTTTTTGTGAGGAAAGCCCATAGTAACTTTCCAAGTGCCTGCTGCAGAAATGTGAGAGTAATATATTACCCACAAGATTCTTTTAATGAACTGCTTGGCTAATTTCACCATATATTCTGCTCCATGAAGCAGTCACTTACGTTGCAAATTCTGGTAAAAATAATCTCCTCTTAAAAGACTGGGAATATCTGAAAAATCCCATAGCATGAATGGTTAAGTGAGAGGGTAAAGAAATAGGCCAGGAGCAAGAAATACATTTTAACACCTTAATTTTAGACTTGGTGGGCCGCTGGGTCCCGAAGGGGATTGCTGTGTCCTCAAAGCTCACCAGACCTTCTCCAGACAGAGCCAAGGCTGCCCCTGCACTTCCACGTGTCATGCAGGCCCCTTGCCCTCTGCTGTGGTGCTGGTGGGGTTTGGAGTATGGGCTTCTTCAGGCTCCAGAATCACAGGGTTGGCAGGCTCAGTGCCTGCTCAGTACTGACCTCTTTCTTAATTCCTTCCCTGGCTGTCCTGGAAAGCTGGGCTGGGAGGAATCTTTATTAAGTAGTTCCTTCCTTCACTTTGCCAGCCACTTTCTGGAGATGTAGATGAGAGATCTTGCTACCTTTTTTGCACAAGCTAGTGTGAGAGTCAAGGTGTTCCCCCAGGCATCTCTCCCAGCTGCTTTGCTTCTTTATTCAGGGGTTAGCTGATCAGCAACGAAAATGCTGACTCCCTTCCCTTCCTTTGGTAATAAGGAAGGAAGGCCTGAATCCTTCGCTTTCTCCCACTGGGAGACGACAGGAGTGGTGACCTCGGGCGGGCGGGTGGGTAGAGGTGCTGCCAAGACAACCGGCACAGACGAGTGGTCCTTCTGATGCCCGTTGTTACCCGTTAAAGATTTGTCTGCCCTTTGCTCTGGCTCAGTCTTGGCCCCGGACACAGGGGCAGAGGTCAGGTCCTTGGCCACTGCGGAGGAGCCGGGTCTCTTCTGGTATGGTCACAGGGCTGCGCGGGCTCCGTTCCATCTCCCACGGGAACAGCTGCGGAGCAGAGAGGGTTCTTTCACTCGGGCAAGCTCTGCTTTCCTTCTGGGAACTGCCCTTTGCCCCCTAAAGGTTAAAAGATACAGCTAGGTTGCTGTTCTATGTGTTGCTGACACGAAAACTCCCACAGGCTCACTGTGCAATTTACGCGTGGCATTAGTCACCTTCACCACAGCAGACACCCACCCCCAACTCTCCTTTTTCTCTCCCAACCCAAAAAAAAAAGGTCCCCGTCAGAGACGTGCCCCGTGGTTTCCAAAATGCCTCTGGGCGTCAGGGCAAACAACTCGTTGATGATACATCAAGTGAAAAAGCCTCCGGTTGGGCGTTACTTGCCCCGTCGGATCACAGAAATAAGGAAAACAGGGCAGCACGTTCCATCCCCGAAATATTAGAACACCACTGCTACATTCCCCTTTCTCAGATCCAGACTCTAGAGGGTTAAACCAGGAGACTACAATTCTCCCACACCCCCCCTTCAGTTCCCCCACTTCCCGCCTTCCCCCCCCCCACCCCTTACCTTTAAAAAGTTACAAAATGTCTGCAGTCAGTCTAAATCTCTTAAAGGGGCGGCGCTGGTGAACGAGGACTCTTGGCACCAGTCGCTGAAAAGGCTGGCCAGGGGCGTGAGTTCGCTCCACCAGCACCAAAACACTGAAAAAAAAAAAAAAGAAAGAAAAAGAAAAAGAAAAAAAGAAAAAAAAAAGGAAAAAAAAAGGAAGAGGAAAAAAAAGGGGGGGGGAAGGCAGACAGACACACACTTTAGATAAGGACAATTAGTCACCAGCAAGACCCTGTAGAAAGAAGGGGCTCAAATCAGAGGGATTTAATTAGGGAGTTCCGTGCCTTCTCTCCACGCCATGCCCTATCCCAGCTCCTGCCCCCCTGCGCTCCTAAGCCCGATGGCACTGTGGCTTGCTCTGATGCTACATCTCTCTCTTTCCTCCCAAGCTGGAGACAGGAGAACTTTTCCTGTAGGCAAGTCTCAAGGTGTGAAGGAAAAAACTCTGATTCTTCTCGATGTGAGCACCAAGAGCCCTGTCAGGACAGTCAATGAAAACTTCCTCTCTCTACAGCTGGACCCTTCCATCATTCATGATGGCTGGCTCGATTTCTTAAGGTAAGGCAGGGGCTTCGATGTATCATACTTTTTCTTTTTCTTTTTCTTTTTTTTTTTTTTTCAAAACAACCCCCACCCCCTCCCATCCCCCATTCCAAGAGCGGAAAGGAAAAAAAAAAAGCAGATCTCTCTCAAAGCAAAGATAGGAGGCTTTTCTTCTGGATATCCTGCTCTGGGGCTGTAACTTGTGATTGGGAAAAGCAATGTTTTCTATTAAGATGCACATGTTTGCAATGCAGAAAAGCATTTCAGAAACTTATCAGTTATGACTGAAAAAATGTTGTGCTTACATATATCCACAACAATTAGCCCTCCCCGTCTCCTTTTGAAAAGAAACAAGAAAAGGGGGCTAGCTGCAAACTGAAGAACCATCTCTGGCAACAAAGACTTGAGGGGAAGGGGTGTGAGTGTGTCTGTGTGTGGACCCGCGCGCGCCTGTGTTTGCTCTGTGAAGGGATCGCACGAAAGTGGAATTTTCCACGGAAAGATCGTTTCGCTAATTTTCTCCCACTCCCAGCTGGAGAGCAGAGACTGATCGGCGTACAAAAACGGATTTATTATTATTATTTTTAAACTAAATATCTTCCGCTGTCTCCTCCAGCCTGTGGGGCTGGCAAACAGCTTTTTATATATGGAATGCTCCCCCCTTTCCCAGTCCCTCCTCCTCAAGTCTCCTGCGGTAACTATGCATAGTTTAGTTTTCTTGAAAGAAAAAAAAATCCTCGACCCGATCTTACAGTATATAAGGGGAGCTTAAAGTAGCCCTAAAATACTTCGGGGATGTTTCTAAGTTTGAACGGGTCGCAGGCAGATTAGCAAACGAGGGAGTACCGACCGGTTTTCCCAACTGCTCTTCGGGCTATGCCAAGTAACTCTCTTTGCATTTTCCCAGTATTTTTTTAACTCCCTGACTCGCTAGCAACCGCGATCCATCCACATTACGGACGAGGAGATGGAGTGTAAAAAATAGTCTCTACTAAGTTGAAAGTAAATATTGGCTTAAAAAAATTCCTTCCAACACGGAGACTCAGCTATGGGTAAACCACCCTAAAGCCCTGAGTCTCCAGCAGAGCGAGGGAGAGGGAGAAACATAGAGTGGGATCACCCAGTCCCGCTTTTCCTTTTCCGAGGCTGGTGTCCGATGCTCTTCTTTCAGTGAGTAATTTCACCCATTGGGAAATGTACCTTTTGCTCCCGGCCTTCCTACCTCTGCGGGAGAATCCGCCGGATCTCCCGGGAGCTGCAGGGGAATGAGACACGTGGAGTGCTGCTTCCACGTGGAATGAAACATCCCGGGCGGGAGGATCTTCCCAGACAGCAGCGGAGCCGTCTCGATCCTTGTCAATGTCTGTGCTGCCCGGGTGAGGCAAAACAGTGCAGGGCGGCTTGCTCTTTCTTTTAGAAAGAGTGCTCATGTGGCCAAGGAGAGTATCCATGTGGATGCGTGTCTCTTTACGCAGTGCGAATGTGTGTACGGCAATAGGCGCGCGTTTCTTGAAATAAACATGACATGTTTGTGATGGACAGCATGCACTAGCTTGTCTATATATAGTTTCAGAGGAAAAAAAATCAAAACAGCCAACTCTACAACCATGCTATGTTCTCCATGCTGGCTGCAGAGATGATTTTTATAACGGCCGCTTTTATGGAAAGATGCCCGGGGTTTATTTGCGAGTTTGCAGTGGCTATGTGTGCATTAGGGAACAGTGCTACATAATGGCACGGCGTTCTTTTCACAGCCTGCTCAGGTGCAGAAATATAATTGTGGAATTTGGAGGTCCTCCTGTGCCCCCCCTATTGCCACTTTTTAGTGGCTCCTTTTGCCCACTAACCGTTCTTGCAGCGGGTCGCCTCTGCGGATCACCTTTAAGCTCAGACATCCCTTCCATGTACTCAACCGTGACCTCCAGAGGGGACTCGGTTTATTCTGCCGCACTTTCTAGTTTGGTCCCTTTCCTCTCCATTCTCATCCCCTTTACGTATCTCCCTGGAGTCTCCAGGTGGAGTTAGACTCCCCAATTCTAAGTCAGGAAAGTGTTAAAAATTTTTTTTTAAACCAACAAATCCAGAACTGAAAACCTATGCGCTATTTTCTCTTATTTTCTACTGGTTTTCCCTCTCTCAGCCCCCCCCCCCCCATCAATTGGCTGTAAAGGAATATAAGAGTTATTAAGCTAATTATTTTGGTTGCTTACTTTCTGGAACTTCCATGCTTACGTGTATCCAAAGTCCCATTCGCCTCGAAATATCGCAGTTGCAAAATTGGCGCTTAAGTTTCTCCAAGTAAAAAAGTTCCAAATTCCTAGGTTTAATTTACTGCCCTCATACCTGCATGGTTCCTTTCCCGAAAGTTTGCAAAAAGCTCCCAAATGCGGAGGATGAGAAAGGAAAAGAAAGCAGAGACCAAGCCCAGGATTGCCTTTCCGTAGAGTAGGCTGGGTTTCAGCAGCTGCAAAAACTGCACGTTCCCAGGGTAAAAAGCATTGCATACTTTTTTCTCCAGAAGGCAAGAAGTTCTAGGATCTATCCCAGCAACCCTTCTGGCCCGAGAGCTACGGGGTGGATGGGGTTAAAAAGGCAATGGAGAAGGAAATTCAATTTAAAAAAAAAATCGGAGGCCACCTGAATTGTGGGCTTCGGAAAGTCTCCAAAGAGCGGCGCTGGGCTGAGACTCAGCGAGCAGGTTTACCTGTGGTTAAGCCTCACTGGTCGGCAGCGGATCGGGAAGCAGAGGCAGAGCCGGGCTTTTGCAGCTGCGAGCGGGGCGGGCGTCTGGAATCTTCCGCAGGAAAGCGCGCTTGGCTGCAGCAGAGCGGCGTCCCCCCCGCGCCGGGCTCCGCTGCCCCTCAGGTCCGTGGTCGCAGCAACCGAAGTTTCTTCTTTAAACAAAAAGTAAAAGAAAGATACTGCAAAGACACCAGTGATTTTAGATTCCCGTTTTAAAAGGAGCATACGTTATACCTGAGAGTTGAGGTCACAGCCCCAGGGGAACTGGCAACCCTGGGAGCCCAGCAGCGTTAGCGAAGATAATGTTGGACGGCCCCGCTCCGTCTGGCCGAAGTCCCGACAAAGTTACGCGGGACTGACTTGCAGGAAGGAGGAAGCGAAGCAACCAGAGCCCGGCGCCGAGTGGGCAGCAGGAGCGCGCAGAATTCCCACCCTCCATGGTCCTGGGGCCTCGGTTCCCGACGACCCCACGGGGTACTTAGGGAGGAAGGGTGCGATGCACTCAGCCTCTGGAGACCCAGGCTTCCTTTTTACGTACCGATTCCCCCATTCCTCTTATCTCTCTCTTCTCTTCGCAGCTCCAAGCGGCTGGTGACCCTGGCCCGGGGTCTGTCGCCCGCCTTCCTGCGTTTCGGGGGCAAGAGGACAGATTTTCTCCAGTTCCAAAACCTGAGGAACCCAGCGAAAAGTCGCGGGGGCCCTGGCCCTGATTACTATCTCAAGAACTACGAGGATGGTGAGAAACTCGATTCACCTTGATCCCGGGTGCGAGGGAGCGGGCGCTGGTGCAGCGGGAAAGAAGGAGATGAAAGCCTGCCAGACAGGCCTAGGGATCTTTTCAAAATCCCTAAAAAGCCCCTGGCCCCTGGCAAGAAAGGCCCTTGACTTTGGAGACTTTTGCGTGATTTTTTTATGGGGCAGTAAATAGCTCTTGTGGTATCTCTCCTTCCAAGCTGAGCAATGGCCCGGCTCCACTTTGGTGAAATCTTGGAGGGAGGGAGCGGTGTCAGGCCTCCAATGCCTTGGGGTGGCTTCTGGAGATACTTTCAAGCACATTGAATAATGCCGTCAGAATGCCATCCCATCTTGGAGGGGGAAAACTGTACAGGGAAGTTCCTATTAAAATACGCATCCTTCAGGACTAAAGATCTGCTTCAAGTGTCAGACTTGGGGCCTTAGAAGAAAGGAATTTACTTTTTCTTTTGATAATTTCTTTGTAGCCTTTAGGCTTATCCGGCCGGAATGCCTTCCCCTATCCCTTTTCTAGAAGCCGCTCTGTTCAGGTCTGGAGATTTATCTCAGAATGCTTCTGGGTTTGAAAAGCTTCCTTTCTGCTAGTGAAAGAAGTCAAATGGCCTTATTTAATGTAGACTATCTTTCTATTAGTCCTAACCCACAACTTTTCATATTTACTAGAGGGATAGGCTGATCCTTAAGGTCTCTTCCTGTTTGTACCTTGGGCTCAAGTTGATTTGTCTTCAGTTTAGGTTTGTAGAACATAGATGATCCACGAGGACATTGTCTTTTGGTAGGTTGACCCTTCTGTTTACCTTTTTAAGGGGCAAAGTGCATTTTTCTTTGTCTTTAAGGGACGTAAATCTAGGGTTCCAGAGCTCCCTAGGCTGTCTTTCTTACATCTAATTTCCAGGGGTTTTCAGTTTGGAAAATTCTGGGAAAGAAGTGTCTGGGCTTCTTTCCTTTCCTTTCCTTTTCCCTTCTGAATTTCTCGCTTGTGCACTGAATAAGAGATTTCAGGAAAGATGTTCCACTCTTTGATTACACCTAAGCAATATCTAGATGTCAGGGGGAGGTAGAGAGAAACCAGTGTTGGTACAGACAGCCTAAGAAGTCTGAATAAAATTTATGAAAGGACCCTTTTAGGAGTTGTCAACCTTAGAAGGCATAGGCATGTCTTTGGGATCTTAAGGGACCTTAGAAGTCTTCTGGTCCAACTTCATCATTTCCCAGATGAAGAGGCTGAAGTCCAAAGAGAATTGACTTGCCCAAGCTCACACAAACAGTAAATAGTAGAACTGGGGCTCATTTTTGTAAAAAATAATTTTTTATTAATATCCTTTGTTTTTATATCACCTAAATTTCCCTCTCCCTCTTCCATAGAACCATCCCTTATAAAAAGAATTTACAAAGAGGAAGAAAACAAGTTCAGCAAAACTGATCAATATATCCCAAAAGGCTGGCAGTTATTCCATGTTCCACACCTGTGGACTCCCTGCAAGAGCTGAGTGAGGGTGGGGAGGCATCTTTTCAAATCTCTTCTTTGGGACCAAGCTTGGTCATTACAATTTCAAAGCCTTCAATTTCATTTGTTTTACTGCTATTCTTTGCATTTCCATTGTTGTAGCAATTGTTTATATTGATTTCTGGGTTCTGCTTATTCACTTTGTATCACTTTGTAGAAGTCATCCAATGCTTCTCAGTCCTTTTCAGGGGCTGAGTTTCTTACTACTCTTCCTTCACATTTGGATGCCCCATTGTGTTTAGCCACTGGCCAATGAATGGGTATTGACATTATTTCCCCCTAAGAACTGGGACCCAGAGACAGGTCCTCTGCCTTTAAACCATTTTCTCTTTCTTCTACAGTTTATTTTTTCTCTCCAATATGGATTCTCTAGATCCAATATGGATGAGGCTGAGCAAGGCTTACAAACTTGCTGAAGGCCTTCTCATATGCATTATGTTTATTTTTAGAGATAATCGTGTACAAGAATGTTTGTATTTGTTGGGGTCTTTTAAAAAGGTGAATGTTACAGTTGTGAGAAAAAAGAAGGGATTGTGCAGCAAGATTTCTGTGTCACACACTGCAAAAGGAAAAAAAATAAATTACAATATAATAACAACCCTGGGGAAGTTTGACAGAGGGTTGTACGGCCTAGAGCCTATTGGTTCATGCTGTTATTGTCAGCATTGTGACAGAGACTAGAGGTGGAATGAATATTAGTGATTTTGCTGATTAAACAGCTCTTTCATGTTCATTTTCCATTAAACATGCTTTCTTCATTGTTTATGGTAGAACATTCGAGAGCCCCAGGAATCCCAGGGTGGGGCATTGGGGTGAGGAGAGAATGAAAAAAAGAAAAAGACAGATATAAGTTTAGGAATTGGCTTTCTTCTGTCAAACTTCTACCCAGGATAGAATTACTGATTCATTGAGAACAATGAGATCTGTTTAAAATGAAGGATGCAATTTGCCTCCTTTGTAAAAGGAGAAAGTGGGCACCCTGGGGAGAGAGGAAATTGGCAGAAGGCCGTGGCCCATAAAACTTCATAGAATCAAAAAATCAGAGATGGAAAAGATCTGAGAGGTCATCTTCAGTCTACCTACCTCTTCAGGGGCTAGTGTCGGCATAGAATTCCATGTGGGATCCTCTCTCTTGCTTTGTCCAGTCTGGTATTAAATATCTCTAGGAATGTGATTTTTACCATTCCTCCTGGGAAAGACAGTTCTATCCTAAAGGTTATTGCCAGCAAATTTTTCATGAGGTTCAGCCTTTCTTATTTCTAGCTGCCCACCAGCCACCTAATTCTCTTTGCTTTTTTTCTGGGTTCCTTCCCATGCATCTGCCGTATGTGTCTTAGCTTTTAAAATAATACTCTATTCCTATAGCTGTTTTTTATTCAAGCTACCTGGATTCAATTCTTGGAAAACTTTCTTTAAAGTCAGGCCTTCCAGACACTAATCGAGTTTATTGCTCGTAGCCAAACACTTTCTGATTTATGTCTCTCTGGTAATAAGATGCTCTGAACTGTATCAGTATTTGAGAACCCAGCAGAGTTTAAGAGCGTGCCCTATTTCTTGCCCTTTGATGCATGAGTATCTCTAAATCATATCTCTTGTTTTTGTTGCTTTGTGTTATATTGCCAATTTCAAGCAAACGAGCTTTCAGCAAAGACCTTTTACAAATTGGGTAAATCTGGGGAGGGGCCCCTTCCTGTCATTACCTACCACTCTTATCATCAGATGAGCGGACCTACTTTGTGAGTGGTACTGAACTAGATGCTTGTGTGTAACAGTAACTGATGATATAGTGCTATAAGGTCCACAAAGTGCTTTATAGATAATATCTCATTTGATCCTCACAGCATCTCTTCTGTGTGAGTGGTACAGATGATATATCCATTTTTTGAATGAGAAAATTAAGTCCCAGAGAAGTTAAAATTTTTGAGCCTACTACTCTATACCATGCTTCATAGAAGAACTGTGTTGCCTTAAAGCAAAAAATACAGACTAGCTAGATAAAGTGAAGTCAGAAGGTGTACCTATAACATGACATTTTTGTTCAGGCCAGATGATACCTAACATTTCTATGTAGGTATTTAAAAGTTTTTCATTTTGCTAGTTTCCAGTAACATGCCATTTCCCCTTTTCTCCCCCCCTCCAATTGAGCTGAGCTGCGTGTGTTTGAGAGAGATTATATAATTATAAATTTTCCAAAGAAAAAAGAGAGTTTTGTAGCACTGATTGAGACAAATGTAAGACTTTAGAGAGGGGAAAGGAGAGGAGGAGGAGGAGGACAGAACTGATTTCTTTAATTGTAATTGTCACTGGTTTCTTTCGCTGTAATGCAGATGAGGTCCATTCAATCCCTCTGTGATGAATTTTACTGGTGACTTCATTTATATTTCTGTCCCTTTCTAGTTCCTTAGTATTATTTGTTTTCCGTGACACACATCATGAATAAAGGCAAGTTATATTCCCTGTAGCTTTAGTTTCCCAAGTAATTTATGAGCCCATTAAGACACCTGCCTCACCTACAATTCTTTACAACTCCATTTATGGAAATACCCCTTTTGGAAACTTCCCTAATTATGCTTTCAGTGATATCACATCTTGTCAGTCAGTCAATAAGCATTTATTAAGCACCTACTATGTGACAGACATTGTGCTAAGTGCTGGGACTACCAAAGAAAGGCAAAAGATAGCCCAAGCTCTCAGGATCTCACAGTCTAATGGAAGAGATAACATGTAGACAACTATGTACAAACAGGCTAGAGATGGGATAAATCAGAGAGAATTAGTCTTATCCTCCTCGCCACCTCTCATCACAACTCCTCCATTCCACCCAGACAGGTTAATGGATGGTGCCCTGATCATGCCTTACTCATGGTTACTTGGGATCATAAAATCACAAATTAGAGTAGGTTGTTTCTAGACTAGTCACCTGGTATGCAATTACCTCATTATATGGAGGAAACTAAAACTCAGGGAGGTTAGTTTAGTGACTTGCCCGAGGGCACACACAGCTAGTAAGTGGCATAATCCAAATTCAAACTCCAGTTCTTTGGTTCAAGATCTAGCACTCTTTCCCATCTACCATTCTGGTTCCATGAGGGTCCTAAGCCATAGGATCTTATATTTGGAGCATCAGCATATTCTGAGCGTCCTCCGTTCCCATTTTTGATACTCTGCCACTGGAGCAGTTTTGTATTTTGTCTTTGTCTCATGGGTTGCCATGGCCAAAGAATCCATCACTCACCAGTTGGTCTGCTGGCGATGAGCCTTTCCCCACACTCAGAAAACAGACACTTTTTGTTGTCTTGTCTTGAAGCCTTTTGAGCAGGGCAGAGCCTGGCAGAATTTGTAGCCCATCACTGTAGACTTGTAGAAGCCAGAGTCACCTCCAGTGAAGTAGGTCGTTTGGAGAGCTCTTGTATATGCAACTACTCGGCAAACTTATTGGATATTTGTTTTACATTATTTTGAACATTTTACCAATATCCATGAAAGTCTAAGGTGACATGGGCTCTGTCTATGCACGAGAACCAATACTACGGCTAGCTTCTATTGACCTAGTGTGGATTTTGTGATTTTCAGTCATTTCTCCCACCTGTTCCCACACCCTGCTTTGGCTCTGCCTTCTTAACCCTGTGCAGTTTGTGTATTTTTCGAATCTTATAACTTTGTGGTGTTTCCTTAAATTTCAGATTCCTTTTTTCCTCTTTTTCTTTTGTTTTTTTCAATTAGTAAGCATTTCTTTTCTTCCCCTCTTGCTTCCTAGGCATTGGGGGACAAAACCAAACCCCAAACAAACCCTTTTAAACAAATGTATAGTAAAGCAAACAATTCCTTACCTGTCTTTCCAGCAGACATCCCCTCTTTCACAAAGAGATAGAATCCCTGACTACAGGCAGGCTTTCTTGGCTAAATGTAAGTGAGGTGGTTCTTTTTCTCCTCCAGATTATGTGAGTGCCAAACATTACATAACACGACTGTGTTCTGAATACCCAAGTAAATATTTATCTATTTGTAAACCTGAACTCTTGTATCTTTCAGTAAAACTCTATTTCACATAAACATTCCTTGAAATTAAATCTAATTCAAAAAGTCATTTTTGAGTGCCCAACTTGTATCCTGGTCTGCTCAGGATCCTGGGGAGATACAAGAGAGTAACAGTAGTTTACACGTATGTAGTACTTGCAGGCTTGTAAAGCATTTACGCACCTCATTTCTTTTGAGTGTCACAGTAAACTTGTGATGTTAATGGTACGCTATCTCCATTTTGTAGATGAGGGAACCGAGGTTCCATTTCTTTTCTTTTTAAAATTTCATTTTCACATCTACATTCTCTTCTTCTGAACCTCCCCACTCCCCAGTAAAGAGAGCAAGGAAAATGAAACCTAAGTTACTATATACAAACATGTTGTCATTCAGTTGTATCCGACTCTTTGTGACCCCGTAGACCTCTCTTTCTCTGGGGTTTTCTTGGCAAGGATACTGGAGTGGTTTGCTATTTCCTTCTCAAGTGGATTAAGACAAACAGAGGTTAAGTGACTTGCCCAGGGTCTGAAGCTGGATTTGAACTCAGCGTTTCTTGACCCCAGGCCCAGTGCTTTATCTACTGATCCACACAGCTGCCTCCTGTACAAATATGTATCAGTCAAAACAAATTATCATATTGGTAAGGTTCCATTTCTGGTACAGTGCCTGGACATAGTGCTTAATTAATGCTTCTAGATGTTATTGGGGGAAAATAAAATATTAAATAAATATATTTTAAAAATATGTTTCCTTCATTTAAAAAAACAAACAAACAAAAACAGCTCATTGACTGAGAGGTTTGGTGAATTGCCTAAATTCACATGACCAGTAAATATTGGTGGTAGGATTTGAACCCAGGTCTTATTGATGCTACAGTCCAGCCCTCCACTATACTCCATTGGTCTCTAAAAGAAATTGCCTCTTCGGGCCCCTCAAAAGGCTTATAGTCATGTTAGGGAGGTAAGACTGTCTGTCACACATGAAACTATCAGAAAACAGTACTAAGACTATGTAATAAAGTGCTAAAATGACTATAAATCAAATACCTAAGATATGTAGAACAGATGTTAACTGGAGGGAAGGAATGGCTCAGCCCTGGCCCGAGCTCTCAGGGGAGGCCCGTAAAGGAAGCAGGACTGGGAGGACAGTTGGATTGGGGTGGGTAGGGGGTTAAACCTGGAGCATTCCAGAGTTGGAGGAATAGTATCAGCCAATGCCAAGAGACACACATGGGGCATATTTTAGGGATGGTTGGGGCTGGACCAGACAACTAGAGGGGTAGGTAGTGTTAGGAAATAACACAGGATCTCTAGTGGTACCAGGCTGCAGAGGGTATTGAAACCCAGACAATATAATAAAAATAGCACTAATCATTGCTAGCATTTATATAGCTGCTTTACATATGTTATCTCATCTAAGCCTCATAACCACCCTGGGAGGTAGATGTTATTTTTATCCTCAGTTTGGAGAAGGGGAAATGGGCTGAGAGAACTTGAGTGACTTGCCCTGGGTCACTAAGTGCCTAAGACAGGATTTAAACTCAATTGTTTCTGATGTGAAGTTCTGGTATCCTATACATCAGTAAAACCTAGATGTGCCCTTAGAACATCAGTATGGCCAAGTGAAGCCATGCTTGGGCCTAGACCCACTATTATAGGGTAGAGTCATTATGCCAACTCACCGTTAGTTACACTCAGCTCTTTTCCTTAGCTTCATCATTCCAAGTCTTGATGAATGCCCTGAAAATGTGTCTGCAAGCATCTACCCTCACTAGTTGATCCTTTCTTCTAAGATGATGTGGGAAGAGAACACTTACTAAGTACCAGGTGGAGCCTGGTAGCCTGGTCGACCAAGTGGCTGACCTAGTCACTGAGTCAAGGACAGTAGAACTCTGTGTGATGTAGTGGGAAGAGTCTGGTTGTATAGTCCTAAGGCCTGGGTCTGAATCCTGGCCCTATTACTTAGGACCTGGGTGATTTTCTTTGGTAAAAACAGCCTTCCCATCTCAGGCTCTAAGAGCAGCAGCTACTCATTGGCCCAGTCCTCTGACTGATCTGGCATGGGACCTCTGACCTGGGTCAGTTTGTCCCTTCTTAGGCAATCTGGTGGCCCCTGCTCTCACCATATCGCTGCCAGACTTGTGTGGAGTTCTGATTGGTTTAGCCTACTGTCGCTCAGAACTTACAAACTACAAAGATCCACCAGCCTCAGCCAACCCAGGATCTGGGACTATAGGAGTGTACCACCACCCTTGGCTCTGGCTCTGTGTGACACTGGACAGATCATCTCTCCTCTGAAGGCTCTACCCTCTCATCTTTAAAATGAGCATCATGGATTAGATCAGGGATTCTTAACCTGGGATCTGTGAACTTTTGCTCTAAATATGTTGATAAATGCATTTTAATATAATTAGGGTTTTTTGTATAGTCATGTACAATTATTTTATATTTTTATATACAGTTTAATGTATATATCATATAATTTAATGCATATTTATATAGAATTACTTTCATATGATGTAATTATATTAATACCGATTTTATATATTTTATATAATTGATAAATTCACTTATGTTTATAATTAGCATATGTATATATATAATTTAATTGTGATATAATACATTATACATATTTATATATTATTTTAATACATTTGTAAAATTTATATATATAATTATATATGGTCTGTTTTGGTAGATATAATTCAAATAATTGTAGATAAATGCATTTTTATATAATTGGATGCCTTAGTTATCACATATACACACATATATTTTAATGTATTTAAAAGCATTCTTAGATCAGATTCATAGGCTGCATCAGACTGACCGCCAGAGAAGACCATGGCTCACCAAAAGGTTAAGAGCCTCCGGATTAGATGTGCTCTAAGGATTCTTTAGCTTTCAGCCCTGTTATTGATACAGTTCCCCCAATTCCTTATCAAAGCCTATTGGAGATCAGGGGAGAGAACTTGGGATTTTGGTAGACCAATGAATAAAATGGTGGCACCCCAGAGAGGGGCACAGGGTAGAGTTTGCAAAGGAGCCTTGGCAATCGACCTTGGGTGTCAGTAATTAAGGTGCTAAATAACTAGGGAGTTCAGTGGGTTAGAGATGTGGGATCAGCGAAATCTGAGTTAAGAACCTGCCTCAGACACTTACTAGCTATGTGAACCTGGGCAAGTCACTCAGCCTCAGTTTCCTCATCTGTAAAACAGGGATAATAATGGTGCCCACCTCCCATCATTGTTGTGAGGATCAAATGAGATAATATATGTAAAGGGCTTTGTAAGCCTTAAAGTACTGTATACATGCTAGCGATCAATATTATTATTGTGTTGTTACAAAGTCTAATTTTTTTAATTTTTAAATTTTTTTTGGTGAGGCAATTGGGGTTAAGTGACTTGCCCAGGGTCACACAGCTAGTAAGTGTTAAGTGTATGAGGTCAGATTTGAACTCAGGTAGTCCTGAATCCAGGGCCAGTGCCCTATCCACTGACAAAGTCTTATTTTTAATTAAAAAAAAAATTCATGAAGACTCATCAAGTAAGATAGGCTGATAAGTCATGTGAACAGCCTGTTTTTACTTTTAGGCCTATATAATCACAATGACTTAACCTTTCAGTTGTGTCCAATCAAGTAAATAATGTGTAGCTCTAACTTGGACCAAGCATCTGGCTTAGTTATTGAAGGGAAGGGAGGACTTCATTTTTGTCTTTGAGATCCCAGTGTCAGGCACTTAGCAGGAACTTAGTAAAAGTTTGCTGATTGACTATTATATCAAATTTTAGTTTGTTAATATGAAAAATTGTAGAAGGTATGTGCATTTTGTTTCAAAAGAACTCCCCAACTTTAAAATGATGGTCCCACAAATTGAACTTGAGGTGCAGGGAGCATTTTTGTCCACATCTGAACACTTAGCAAATACTTTTTGGATTTGATGTAAGGAAGAGGGTAAGTGTGTGTCATAAATTAATGGATACTAATGTTAATTTCCTGCTATCCCTCAAGTCAAGGATATAAACTTTTCTTTATTTTCTTTTCCCTGAGGCCTTGGATTTGAACTAGCAAGACAATTTGGGATAATAGGATCATGGAATTTGGAGCTGGGAGGGCCCTTCCCTACCACTTTTGCCATGGATGCCTCTGGCAGCTGTGGACCCCTTTTCAGGAAATTGGCTTTAAATGCATAAAATAGGATTACAAAAGAAACCAACTATATTGAAATATTGCTATAAGGATATGAAAAAGCCAAATTTGTTATGTACTAATCTATCTATAACAAGTTTAATAACTACTACTAATAATAATTTAATTTTGAAGTAGTGATGATTGTGGATGATATTTTGAGGTCTCTGTAATAACTGTAGTGTGACATGAGACAGCTGGTGGGGCAATAGATAGTGGGACCTGGTGTCAGGAAGACCCAAGTTTAAATTCTGCCTCAGATACTTACTAGCTGTGTGAAGCCCTCTCAGCCTCTGTTTCCCCATATGTCAAGTGGGCATGGTAATTATAACACACACCTTCCCAGAGTTGTGAGGATGAAAATGAGATAATATTTGTGAAGTACTTTGCAGACCGTAAAGTGCTATTTAAATATGAGCTTTTATTATATGAAAATATCTGTGATTACTGTTGGTGACAGAGTCACAGGCACCACTAGCGATACTGTGGTTTGCTGCCCACATTCATAACTGAAGGAAACGCTAAATTGCAGTTAGAGGTTAGTGGGGAAAAAAAGTCGTCTTTTCTTCATCTAAAGTCATGGACTTTTTTGGGGGGTGGGGTGGGGCAGTGAGAGTTAAGTGACTTGCCCAAGGTCACACAGTTAGTAAATGTCGAGGGTTTCATGTCAGATTTGAACTCAGGCCCTCCTGAATCCAGGCCTGGTGCGCCACCTAGCTGTCCCAGTCATGGACTTTTGAAATCTCTCTGTGTACTATGATCTCCTTTCCTGTCCTTCCCCCCAACTCCTGATCTAGACCAATCCCCTTATTTTACAGATGAAGGAACTCGGCCCCAGAGGAAAGGAAAGTGACTTGGACAAGGTGACAAGCTAAGTCCTAGGTAGCAGAGCTCAGAATTTAAAAATAATTTTCTTTTAAATACAATGTGTCCCAAAAGTCTTAGTGAAGTTTTCAGCTTCAAGCTGTACTAAGACCTTTGGGACACTTTGTATAAACATAAAAGCTTAACTCTCCCCAGAAGTAGCTTTAATAGTTTCTGGCCAGAGGAGCAGCTATAATAGACAGAATGCAAAGGATTTAAAGATGAGTGGAGAGTGTGTGGCCACATGGGTTATGTGGATTACAAGATGCAATGGGCTCTGAAAAACTGGAATAATCCACTGCCTTCTCAGAGCAGTGGCAGAGGCTGGTGGGTACTCCCCCCATCCCTCCAAGGCATTTTGTAGCCCTTAGGGAAGTGTCCTTCCCCACTGCATTCCTTGTTCCCTTTCAATAACTCTTTTCTTCCATAGGTACCATATACTGTCTCCCTTTCCAAATTTCTTTTAAGTTAAATTAAACCCAGCCATTCTTACCCACTCCCCAAGCTTCCCCTCCCCCACCCCCTCCCCCATTCTCAAATCCTGGATACAGAGTGACACTGACTCCCAGGCAGAGGTGTCTTGGAACCAGTTCAAACCTCCTCTGAAACTTATTATTATATTATTATATATACACCTCAGTAGTCTGGGGCAGCTAGGTGGTGCAGTGGATACAGTGCTGGGCCTGGAGTTAGAAGACCCATCCTCCAAATCTCAGACACTTACTAGCTGTGTGACCCTGGGCAAGTCACTTAACCTTGCTTGCCTCAGTTTCCTCATCTGTAAAATGAGCTGGAGAAGGAAATGGCAAACCACTCCAGTAGCCTTGCCAAAAAACCCCAAACAACCAAACAAATGAACAAAAAAACCTAACGTGTCACAGAGAGTCAGACGTAGCTAAGCAACAAATAATCTGGTCTAATCTCACCTGTCCAATCAAATTATGAGAAGTTTCCTTCATATGACAGATCTGTCTCCTCACTATCCTTGAAACAAACGTTGGCCATTCAGTCTTAATTCTGTTGTTCATTGTTGTTTCCCATCTGGAGAACACTGCCTTCTTTCCTTTGCCTACTTAATTAAATTAAATGCCACAAGCATTTATCAAGTACCTGCAGTGTTCAAGGTATTATCGTACGTATCAAGGATATAAAGGCTAAACGAAATAGTTCCTGACCTGAGAATATTATATTCTACTGGGGGAGGAGGCAGCTAGGTGGCGCAATGGATAAGGCAATGGCCTTAGTTCAGGAGGACCTGAGTTCAAATCCAGCCTCAGACACTTGACACTAGCTGTGTGACCCTCATTGCCCAACAAAAACAAACAAAAAAAAACATTCTACTGTGGGGGGCGGGGGCGGGGAAGGATACAAACATTTGTTTATGCAGTAAATACAAAGTATAGACAAAGTAACTGAAGAAGCGGCTAGGTGACACAGCAGATAGAACACTGGACCTAGAGTCAGGAGGACCTGAGTTCAAATCTGGCCTCAGCCACTTATAAGCTATATGATCCTGGACAAGTCACCTAACTTCTGTCTGCTTCAGTTTCTTCAATTGTGAAACAGGGATTATGGCACCTAATTCCTGCTGTTGTTGTGAGGCTGAAATGAGATCATATTTGTAAAGTGCTTTACAAATCTTAAATTGCTATGTAAATGCATTAATAATAATAATTCCAAAGGAGAAGTGTGCCCTTCCTACCTTCTTCCTTTAAATTACTTGGAAATGGGGGCAGCTAGGTGGCGCAGTGGATAGAGCACTGGCCCTGGATTCAGAAGGACCTGAGTTCAAATCTGGCCTCAGACCCTTGACACTTACTAGCTGTGTGACCCTGGGCAAGTCACTTAACCCCAATTGCCTCACCAAAAAAAAAAAAAAAAAAAGCAAACCAAAAAGGTAAATTACTTGGAAATTAAGCAGTGGCTCTGGAGTAGGAAGATGTGTTTTCATATCCTGCTTTCAGCAGCTACTGGAGCAAATGAGTGAGTGCCTTAAGCTGCCTGGGCCTCAGTTTGCTGATCTGTAATATGAGGGGATTGAACCAGATGCTCTCTGAGGTCCCTTCCGCCTCTAGATCTATGATCCCTATGAATGGCCTCATTCAGGAGGTGGATCTTGACTTGTGCTTTGTAAGATGTTTACAAAGGGCAGAGGGCAAGAAGGCAGACACACCAGGAAAAGAAAGCTTCCCAATCTTCTGAAAGTCTGGTCTGCTCAGGAGCCATTCTGGACTTCACCCATTTCTTCCCTCTCTGGACTCCTCCTAGTCTGTGCTGCACAGTTTAGCCCAGCACAGGACTGGGCACATAAATTCAGTCCCATTCCTGTGGATTGATTGGAAGGAAACAGACACGGTCCATGCCTCCAGGAATTTGCAATCCAAACACTCATTGACATTGACAAACACGTGAATACCCTTACAGACTCACATGTCCTGGTGCTGCATGGAGCAGAGATGCACACCAACTCAAACAGAGCATTGATATTATTTACAAACCTTAATGCATGTGTTTTGCTTTTTGTGTGGTAGAAGATGAAGAGTGAAAAATGTAAGTTGCATTTTTAGGAAAGAGGGAAAGGAGGAAGACCCTTTGCCTTGTTTCCAGCTGCTCTGGAAGGGCAAGAACTCCATGGAGGATGTCAGGGAGGAAGTTTGGCAGGCTTGGAGGGGGAGAGTGTTCTGGCATAGCCTTGGAACCAGCATGAAAGAGGGAGCAATGATGACGTGTCTATAAGAATCACTGAGGTGTAGTGGAAGGAGCCACCACTGGAAATCGACCTCCATCCTCGTCCCAGCAACTTAGAATGATGAGCTCCGTGACCTTGGGCAAGTCATTTCTCCTGCCGGGGCCTGGGTTTTCCCATCTGTAAAAACAAAGGGGTTAGAGCACCACCTCTGGAGTCAGAAGACATGGGTTCAAATCCAGAATCTAATGTTTGCTTCCCATGAGACTTTGGGCAAGTCACTTATTCCATTTGGGTCTGTTTCCCAATATGTAAAATGAGGGCATCGACTAAATGATCTGAGGGACCTTCTACCTCTAAACCTGTATCAGAGGTTCTTTTTTTTTTTAATATGGAATGCTTCACGAATTTGCATGTCATCCTTGCGCAGGGGCCATGCTAATCTTCTCTGTATCGTTCCAATTTTAGTATATGTGCTGCCGAAGCGAGCACTGTATCAGAGGTTCTTAATGAGGGGTGTGTCTGTGGATCTCTAAGGGATGTGTGGGTAGATTTTTTTTTAAGTCATCCATGCACTTGAATAGGGAAAAGAAAATGACATCTTTGGCATTTCCTTTTAAGTATTTTAAAACATTATTTTGGGGGCAGCTAGGTGGCGCAGTGGATAAAGCACTGGCCTTGGATTCAGGAAGACCTGAGTTCAAATCCAGCCTCAGACACTTGATACTGCCTAGCTGTGTGACCCTTGGCAAGTCACTTAACCCCCATTGCCCCGCCAAACAAACAAACAAACAAAGCATTATTTTGAGAAGGGGTCCATAGAATATGCCCAACCTCCAGAGGGGTCTATGACACAAAATGGGTTTAAGAACCGCTATTCTCCATGACTGCTAAGGCCCCTTCCCAGGCTAACACTCTATCAATGAATCAAAACTGCAACTCTATATTACAGTGTCAACCAACGCCAGGATCTCTTAGACTTATACCATGTACTCAGTGACATGCCAGGTGCCACGGAGCAGAGGAGGCTTGATATATTTCCCTCATTCTAACTGGTGAAGCAAGACAAATCTAGATGGAACAATAGCAGATGAGACATGGCAGTATATGGGGTGATTTGTGCGCTGCAGACCACAAGGACCGTAGGAATCTGAAGGACAGGAAAGTCAGTGGCTGTAGGAGTCGTCAAGGAGAGTTGCTTACCATAGGTCTAGAATTGGAAGGAAACTGAGGGGCCGTCTAGTAGGATTTTACAAGATTGAGGACCATAGTGGGTTAAGTGACTTGCCCAAGGTCATCTGGTAGTAGGTGATAATTTCAGAACCAATGCCCTTTATACCATACCATGCTGTTTCCCTTAATTTGAGGTTTGAAAAATGAGAGGAAAGGAGAGAATTCCAGAAGGAGACACAATGGGCAGAGCATCCTTGTGGGACTGGGAGGACACTGGCCCTCATAGAGTAGAGGGGGTTTGTTGGAAATTAGCAGGAAATAATTAAAAGAATTATTAAGTGGCTACTTTAAGCTGTAGGTAGGGTTAGGCCTTGTATCTTTTCAGATCTAGATGTATTCTCTTTTTCTCACATTCAGATTTTGTCACAAGTCATATATATGCATGCATACATACACATATAGACACAATGCATACATATACACATATATATATGTGTACACACATACACACATATATAAACAGAACAAACCCCACAACCTCATCTGTCTTTCTGGACCCAGCCCAGATACTGCCTCTTCTATGAAGCCCTCCCTGATTCCCTCCATGTGAAAAGAATTGCTCTTTTAAAATAATAATTTATTTCTCCTAATCACAAGTAAAGATAGTTTTTAATGTTCTTTTTTATAACAAAAATGTTAAGTTCCAAATGTTCTCCCTCCCTCCCAAAGTTGGTAAGTGATTTGATATAGGTTATATATGTGCAATCATGTAAAACAGACACACTTCTATATTAATCATGTTGTGAAAGAAGAAACAGATGAAAAGGAAAAAAAACCATTAAAGTGGAAAAAAAAGAATGCTTCAATGTACATTCAGACTCTTATCGGTTCTTTCTCTAGATGCGGATAGCATAAATTGTTCTTTTTCCCCTCCAAATTTCTCACCACACTATAATTAAAGCCCTCCTTTGCATTGATCTCACTCCCTAGTATCATCTTTTTTGTCTATATAATAACCGCTAGCATTTATGAATTGCTTACCATGTGCCAGGTACTGTCCTGTCAGCTTTATAATTATTGTCTCAATTGTTTATCACAACAACTCTGGGAGGTAGGTGTTATTTTTATCCTCATTTTACAGATAGGTAAACTAAGGCAAACAGAAATTAAGTGACTTGGCCAGAATCTGGCACCTTACTACATATGTGATGTTGTGCAAGTCATTTACCCCATTTAAGATTTGTAAAATGAGAGGATGTTGATTCAGATAACATCCAAAGTCCCCTCTGGGGGGCAGCTAGGTGGTACAGTGACTAGAGCACTCAGCCCTGAGTCAGGAAGACTCACCTTTCAAAGTTCAAATCTGGCCTCAGAAACTTACTGGCTGTGTGACCCTGCACAAGTCACTTAACCCTGTTTGCCCCAGTTTCCTCATCTGTCAAATGAGCTGGAGAAGGAAATGGCAAACCTCTCCAGTATCCCTGCCAAGAAAACTCCAAATAGGGTCATGAAGAGTCGGGAACAACAAACATCATTATTAATATAATCATTTTCCTTTATAATCCTATGTATCTTATTCCATGAATATAAAAACATGACCCTGTGAGGGGTCCCGAGGCATACAGGACACACACAAAAAGGTTCAGAACCATTGGACAAGTTCCACCTTCCCAGTTCAATCCAAGGAAGACCCTTTTTGAAGCCGTTTTAAACCCGACTCAGGTAGGGTCTTGTTCTGTTGTTGGCTGGTGGCAGGGCCAGCCTTAAGTCAGGGTAGAGCCAGCAAGTATCTACATGATACAGTTGGAGGAGTGCTGGCTTTGAATCCTAGCTTTGACACTAACTAGCTGGGGGACCTTAAGCCTCTCCAGGCCTCAGTTTCCTCATCTGTAAAATCAGGGGGTTGAACTGGATGACCTCTAAGGTCTCTTCCAACAATCTAGGCATGTGATCCTATGATATCTCCAGCCTCCATAGTGTCTGATGTGTCTGTTATTAAGGCCCTCTTTTTACACGTCTTTTGGCCTTGTTTGTTAGCCCCCAGGAGGCCCTTTTAACAAAATTTCCTGGAAGGGCTATGTTAAACCCCATTCACCCATTAACACTTTAGTATGAATGGAATAGCCAGTCAACTCCTTTATTTCAGGGACTGTATGTACCCTAACAGAGAACACTGCATTGCAGGGAGGGAGCCCTTAATTCATGTTTGATCATTACAGGCATTTATCAGAGATTAGCAGGTGTTTCACATCTCCAGGTTCAGAGGAAATGGAAGGCTGGTATGTTTTGGTTGGTGAAAGAGAGGGAGGAGGGATTGTAGAACATGATCTTTTTGCTAGAGCAGACAGGAAGTGGGTTGGAGGTGGGAGGGGGCTCAGAAAAGCTTCCCAAGAGCAGGAGGTCTCTGAGTGCCTGGGGGACCCCCTGACAGTGAAGAATTCCTGTTAAAATACTTTTTTTCCACATTTTATTTTATTTATTTAATCATAAAAGTATTTAATTACTTTCTAGTTACATGTAGAGATAGTTTTCAACATTTATTTTTATAAGATTTCTAGTTCCAAATTTTTCTCCTTCCCTCTCTCCCCAAGACAGCAAGCAATCTGATATAGGTTATATATGTACAATCACATTAAACATTTCTGCATTAGTCATGTTGTGAAATAAAATACTTTTCGTATTCATCTTAATCGTTTTGGCAAAAATAAGTTTGTTTGGGGGCAGCTAGGTAGCACAGTGGATAAAGCACTGGCCCTAGATTCAGAAGGACCTGAGTTCAAATGTGACCTCAGACACTTGACACTTACTAGCTTTGTGACCCTGGGCAAGTCACTTAACCCTCATTGCCCACCCCCCAATACTAAGTTTGTTGAATCAATTTCACTACAACAGAACTCTATCCCTGTACATTCAGATACAGTTGACTTTAAATACTTGTTTTGTGATCATTTCATGGTGATCATTATAATTACTTTCACCCTTGGTGCTCAGGTGCTTCCTCTTCTATGAAGCTTTCCTCATCCCTTCCAGTCCTTAGTCCCTCACCTGCCTCAATTTAACTAGTACTTAATTGTGTATGTGGAGAGCTTTTTTATAGTGGGGTGGGGCGCTGAGGTGGGGTATGGCCAGATCTGTGGTTTGACCAGGGCAGATGGACGTCTGCTCTGCAACTTAGAGCCTTAGAGGGTTATCTTGGTTCATTGAGAGGACTCAACCAGGGTCACGCTGCTGGAATGTGTCAGCAGAACTGGAACTCAGATCTTCTAGATTCCGAGGTCAGACCTATATCTGCTATGTCAATTTTGTTATATTTTTACATGTTGTGTCCTGATAAGTATCAGATCTCACATCCATAAAGCGCTTGGAGATTTACAAAAGGAATTCTCTCATTTGATCCTTAAAACAACCCTTTGAGACAGATGTTCTTTTTGACCTCATTCTGTAGAAGAGGAAACTGAGGCTTAGAAGGCTCAGGCGCATTGCCCAGGATCATCAAACCCAGGTCTTCTTGACTATAAATAAAGCACACATACCCTTGCCGTGTTGTTGTTCAGTCATTTCAGTCATATTTATGGTATGGGGCAGCTAGGTGATGCAGTGGAGAGAGCACTGGCCCCGAAGTTGGGAGGACTTAAGTTCAAGTCTCACTTCAGACGCTTACTAGTTGTGTGACCCTGGGAAAGTCAATTAACTCCAATTGCCTTGAACATCTTGGGCCATCTCCAGTCATCCTGATCCATCTCTTGCCACTGGACCTAGAGGGCTCTGGAGGATAGAGTGAGGCTGGTGACTTTTCACAGCCCTCCCTCACTTAAATCCAATTCACTGCAACATAACATCACATCCCGATGTCATGGTCTTCTTTGAGAATGAAGGATAAACAACGACTCTTTATGACCCCATTCCGGGTTTTCTTGGCACATTAGAATGGTTTGCTATTTCCTTTTCCAACTCATTTTACAAATGAGGAAACTATAGCAAACGGGGTTAAGTGACTTGCCCAGGGTCACACAGCTAAGTAAGTGTCTGAGGTCAAATTTGAAATCATGTCTCCTTGATTCCCGATCTGGCACTTTATCCACTGTGTGACCTAGTTGTCCTAGCCATGTTACCTAACAATAATAATAATAATTATGATCATTTCCATTTTGGACTTCAGGACGCTACAACCTAATAAGATTAAATTAGACTTATCTCAAATTATGAGTGCTTATGATAAATTCTGATGAAAATTATTAAAGTGCTAGAAATAGAGTTTAAGTTTTCTGGTCATGTAAGATCTCTAATAATAGCCCATGTGGCCTTCAAAACAAACAACAAATACTTTTTCTGTTGGTAAATTATGAGAGTTTAGCTGTCTGAGGGTAGATGCTCTGTACACATTGACATTCACATCTTTTTGCTGTGCTTCTTAGAAAAATGCAATCATGGCCTTATCGTGCATGCCTGTGACACCATTATGAATCTCCTTGGAAGATGGATCTTAAATGAAATCAAGGGAGATTCTAGAGGAAATGTTGGCCAGGCCAGTGAAAATCCATAGGTGAAGCTAAACAGGGAACCTAAAACCATTAGAAAAATAAATGTTGTTGGTTCATAGAAAACATTTGTAGACGTGAGTGAATGGGCCCCTCAGCCCAGAGGTCAATATTTCAACAACTAGCCGCAGAAAACTTACACTTATTAAATGTCTTCACTTGAGGGGTGAGGTGGGGAGGGGCTCATGTTCGTGGATGACTGAGGTCTTTTGTTTCTCCCGTTTTCCTTATGGCAATAAAGTTGAAATGTAGCAACCTTTCAAAATGAGATTTCTCATAGAAGTTATAACCGCGGGTTTTAAGTTTTCATCACCTAAATGTGGAACAGAACCATTGCAAACCTGGGGGAGGGGATGGGGGCCGAGGAGAGGGAGGACACATGTGGTGTGAATCAGGGATCGGTGCAAATCGGGAAGGTGTGGTAAGGGGATTTCCTGTGCTAGAGCGCTGCAGAAATCTTGCCCCCCCCCTTCCCCATTGGTAAATTTCATATGTGGGTGATCAGAGGTGGTTTGGCCCTGTCAGGTGAGGGGCAGACCACTCCTCCCTCCGCTGCCCTGGAGGTGTTTATTCCCATTGCATGTCGGGAAAGCCAGACTCCATAGATAATGTAGCCTTTAATTGGGTTTTCTTTCCCTTTCTCTTGTGGTGCCTTATGGGGATCCTTAACCCAGGGAAGGGGTACTCAGCATTCTTTGGTCACTGACTGACGCTTTTGGCAGTCTGCTTTAGCCTGTGGGACCCTTTCCACAATAATATTTTTAAATGCATTAAACAAAATACAGAGATTATCAGGGATACCAAGTATATTGAAATATGAAGTCATGTACTACAAAGTTAAGAACCTAAAGGGGTTCAGCACCATTTCTGAGGGGTGCATCTCTTACTTTGTCCCTCACCTTGCTGTTCCATTTTCATCTAGGGAAAATTAAGGGCCTCCGCTAGAGTCCTCTTTTGTACTTTTGATTGTTATTCCATCTTAAAGAGGACCATGGCATTGGGGTGATGTCATGACTTGCACTGAATTGGATTTCAGTGAGGGAGGACTGATGTTTAATACCTGGGTAACCTTGAGCAAATCACTTTAAATCTCCCTGAGCCTCCATTTCCTCAACTATAAAAGGAAGGAGCTAGACTAGAAGTTTTTGAGGCTGGATTTGAATTCTGGCCTTCCTGATTCCTGGCCCAGCACTCTATCCACTGCATGACCTGGCTGCTTACCAAGCAAACAAAGAAGCAAAAGTTCTCCACCCTAAAGGAAGCTTCATTCCTCTGTAAGCACCCTTTTCTGTCTGTTGAGGACACCTATAGAAAATTGTTATCCCTGGTATTGATTAAATACATCTTTCCTAATTAGCATTAATCTTTCATCTAATTTTACCCTCAATTACGTACCTCTCCCATTTCTTCCTTTGCTTTTTTGCTATTTTCTTTCCCTTCAATCTTCAGTCTTTTCCCTTCAGTACTACACATGCTCAGGTGTTTCCTGTCCTAAAAGAAGCTGCCTTTGACCCCAATACCTCATTCATGCCATCCTCCTGCCTTTCCCTTACCCTTGGCTGCCAAATTTCACTCTTTTCTCCCTCCCCATCCCTTTCTGGAAATGGGCAAATGTCCCAAAATGAGAGAATATCAGCAAACACCCTGATGAATTTGACCTTCACTTTTTCAGTCAACATTCATTCAGCAAGCATTTATTAGTTACCTACTTTGTGTCAGGCACTGAGGAAACAGAAAAACATGAACAAATACAAAATTATTTTGGTTTGTTTTGCTGAGTATTTCAGGGAAAGGTATAGAACTTGACCTGAGATTATAAGAGAGGCAAAGCTGAGGAGGGGGAGCTGTTCTTGGTCATATCTTCTCCCATGGAGACTAGAGATGGAATGTCAGTTATCAGGACTGGCAACCAGATCAGTCTGGCTGAATGTAGAGTGTGTGAGGAAGATCAGGTGAAGTCATCCTAGAGAGATCAGGGCCAGAATGAAGAGAAAAGGGAGCCATAGAAACTTCTTGAGCAGGGGAGTTACAGCAGTTTTTATTTTTTCTTCTCCCCAGCCCTTTAAATTTGTTGACTAATCCTGAGGGATCCGCCTTAGCAATACTTCGTGCCTGTCCTGTTCTTTCTGCTCCATTTCTATCACAACTACCCTAATTCAGGCCCTCATCTCTTCCTGCTCAGCCTGTTATAATAGCTTTCTGTCTTCGCCTTATTCCTTCCCCATCTTTCACATCACTGCCCAAGTAATTGTCCTGTCTGATGATATTAGTCTTCTTCTCAAAAACCTTACCTGGCTCTAGATTGTCTCCCAAATATAGTATATATTTAAGGGTTTGTTCACTCAATCTCTAATCTGTTTTCTGGGCTTATCACAAACCAGCTCCCTTCAGCACTGTGCCTCCCAACCCCAGTTTTTGTTCTGCCTTCCCCTGTTTTCCATTTGTTGGCTCATGCTGACCTCCAAGTTGGAAGATGGACTTAACCTCTCCCACCTTTTGGTCAAACCCCTCCTTTCAAAACCTAATGCCAATTTTGTCTCCTCCCTGAAGTTTTCTGTTAACTTCCCCCCTCTTTTCCACCACCGAAAATGATCTTTCTCCTTACACTTCTTATAGTATTTATCCCAACTTTTCCTTGTAGTTGGGGCAGCTAGGTGCTAAAGTGGATGGATCGTTGGACCTGGAGTCAGGAAGGCTTCAGTTCCCGAGTTCACAATCTGGCCTCAAATACTTAATGGCTGTGTGACCCCAGGCAAGTCACTTCATCATCTTTGCCTCAGTCTCATCATCTGTAAAATGAGTTGTAGAAGTATTTTTGCCAAGAAAACCCCAGTTGGGGTCATGAAGAGTCAGGCACAAGTGAAAAACAACTGAACCCCTTGTACTTATCCAGTTCTCCTTTGTATCATGTTTGTTTTTGTAGGCATGGATCCCCGCCCCGCCCCTGCCCCTATTAAATTACAATCTCCTTGAGAATAGAGACTATGCCATACCTACCCTTGTGTCCTCTGACATAGGCCTCTACACATAGCGAACACTTAAATGCTTTGGGGTTTTTTTTGGGGGGGGGGCGGGGAGGAACCTCTGATTTCTTTGGTATAGGGAATTTCTGGTATAGCAACTCCCTACACTAATGATGATTGATAATGTATCTTTAACAGCCTAAGAGAATTGCCTGAGGGTGACTCACCCACCCATATTTCTAAATCTCCTATTAGTCAATCAGCCAATACACATTTTTAAAGCACTGGTTACTAGGTGTGCCAGGGTGTGTCAGAAACAGGACTTCAACCCAAGGCTTCCTGACACCAGGACTGGCCCTCTTATCCACCAGACCATGATGCCTCTTGTGTTAGTTCACTGCTTCTTGGTGCCTGGCACATAGTTGGTGCTATAACAATGTTAGCATAAAGCCCATCATTATTAGGTTTTATTCTGAGTGTTTCCTTTTAGTACAATCTCCTCCCAACTGTTCCTCTTATGCATTATTGTGAAACAGAGGCTCTTAATAGCAGAACTCAAGCTCTCGAAGATTCCACTAAGTCAAACATGGGCCTGGGAATGGGACTCTGCGCTTGTTGGCCAAGGACCAGCTTGGCCAAGTTGGGAGAGACTCCTTACATAGTTGGCTGCAAGGCATGAATTTTTCAGCCAAGGTAACCCTAGAGAATTACTTTCTAAGTTAGAGGAGAGCTGTGGTGTGTCATTTGAAAGAGGATTGAAGTATTATAACACCAAACAGTATAAAAAGGAAATGCAATGTGAATCTTGGCAAAGTCTATCTTAAATGTAAATGTGATTGTACCATTGGAGTTGCTGTCAAACTATTTGGGAGAACAGCTGTCAAGCTGAATGAGGAGAACAGGGGTCCTTAATCATTTTTTTGTGTGTGTCTCATGGACATCCTTAACAGTCTGCTAAAACCTATGGACCTTTTCTCTGAGAAATGTTTTGTTGCCTACTGATACATAATTGAAGGAAATGCTAAATTTCAGCTGGAGGTTAGTGAAAATAAAAATGGAATTTTTTTCCCTATCCAAGTTCACAGACCCCCTGGAAGTATATAGACTATGAAATTTCCACATGGTCACTCTGGTCCCAGCCAAATGGACCAGAGCTCTTAGGACCTCCTGCCTTAACTCAGGTAAGAGACCTGTTCGCAAAAACAGAGATTGATCAGCATCACCAGGCTCACTTACCCCTGGAGTTCATGTGTGTCACAGTCACTGAAGTCAGGAAGTCCTAAGATCAGCCACTACCCCGAACAGGAGCTGTCTACCGCAGGGAACAATCCTTATGCAGATTGCAATAACGACGAAGCAAACTTAGACACCTTTATAAAAATAGAAACCATCTCTCTGCTATATAAAATTGGCTCAGAGGACTGATGCATGCTTTGCGTGAGTGCATCTTGAATAGCACATGCTTATGTAAAAAGTTTTTAAAAGCTCTCTATAAAACAAATTACTGAGCTTAATACTTCCTCTGAAGGATTTGAAAGGATATAAGAATATCCTTTTAAAGTATCCATTAAAACAATTTTTAGATGCATCGTGCAGAGGGCAAATGCTTCATGTGTGTGTGTGTGTGTGTGTATACACGTGTGTGAGAGTGAGTTACTTGGCAAGGGTTCAGGAGGAAAAGGAGAGGTTACAGTTTGTCTGGGATGCTGTAGAGGGTCTTTCAGATGGTGTTGGATTGGGGTGACCCCTGAGATCCCTTCTTGCTGTAGGATTGTTTGGTTCTAGAGACCCTTTCAGGAAAGGAGTCTCGGGGCCCTAGCTGTACTTGGATTTTTCGTGAATTTTTTTTATTTTAGCTATTTCTGTGGTCATTTTTGTTTCTGCCAGGACTGCTGCCCCCTTCATGGTACTCGGCCAGTGATACCCTTCCCTAAATGAGAAACCAGTTCACTAACATGGTTTTGCAGAGGGAGCAGATGGCCTAAGAGGGATAGGTCCAAATGCCATCCTTCATTTCACTTGCAAAGCCAAACTACCCTAAGATATGGGGCCAGGAAGGTGGGAAATAAAATCAGACCAGTTTGGTTCCATTCCTGGTCTCTCCTCCTTAGGAGCCTGACTTCTTAGGATCATATCTAATGTGGGCAGTGGAAGGAGCCTGAGATTTGGGGCAAGACTTGTTGTTTAGTCATTCAGTCAACTCTTCATGACCCCATGGACTATTTTTTTCCCCGTGGGTCTTTCTTGGCAAAGATACTGGAGTGGTTTGCTATTTCCTTCTCCAGAGGATCACTTTTTTTTTGGTCTGAGCTCTCCATTATGACCTGTATGTTTTGGGTAACCCTGCACAGCATAGTTCCTAGTGTCACTGAGTCACATAAGCTCCTTTGCCATGACAAGATGGTGATTCAGGAGGGCTTTTTTTTAGGCAAATAGGAGATAAGTAACTTGCCCAGGGTCACACAGCTAGTAAGTGTCTGAGACTGGATTTGAACTAGGGTCTTCCTGTCTTCAGAATCAGCACTCTTTTCACTTCATTATATAGCTGAGTAGTGGGGTTCAAATCCTATCTCTCCCGTTTATTAATTTTATGACCTACTGCAAATCACTTCAGCTTTGGGCTTCCTACTCTGTTAAATGAGAAAGTTGGATTAGATGCCCTCCAGGTTCTGTTTTGTCTCCAAATCTGATTCTATGACCTTTCTGAAGCCTTTACAGATGTGGAAGATCAGCTTTCTCATCTATAAAATGGGGATAATTAGGTAAGTACATAACTGGCTCCTGGGTTGTTTGAAGTAATGTATTTAAAGAACTTTGTGAAACCTTTAAGTGATATATAAAAATTAGCTGTTAACGATAGAAGGGCAGCTAGGTGGTACGGTGGGTACAGTGTGAGCCCTGGAGTCAGAAAGACTCAACTTCATGAGTTCAAATCTGGATTCAGATGCTTATTAGCTGTATGACCCTGAGCAAGTCACTTTACCCTGTTTGCCTCAGTTTCCTCATCTATAAAATGAGCTGGAGAAGGATATGGCAAACCACTGCAGTATCTCTGCCAACAAAACCCCAAAATGGGGTCATGAAGAGTTGGGCATGATTGAACAACAGTTACATTCACATTAAAGGGGGCGGCTAGGTGGCGCAGTGGATAAAGCACCGGCCCTGGATTCAGGAGTACCTGAGTTCAAATCCGGCCTCAGACACTTACTAGCTGTGTGACCCTGGGCAAGTCACTTAACCCCCATTGCCCCGCAAAAAAACAAAAAAAAAAACAACATTCACATTAAAACTGGAAAGAGCATTGAAGCTGAAGTTATAAGTCATAGAATATTACAGATGGGCAAACTAAGGTCCAAGGAGTGTGACTTTACTCAAGTAAAGAGGTAACAATTGACTGACCCTAGGTTTAAACCCAGGTTCTCCATGTCCAGATTTAGTGCTCTCCATTATAAAACGCTGCCTCCCTTATCTGGATTTGAATTCCTGGCTCTAACATTAATTAAGTGTGACTCTGGACAAGTCATTTAACCACCAAGAGTTTAAATCTGAGGACAGAGTTTAGGGTGAGGAGGAGCCACCAGATACCGAAGCCTTCATTAGGAAGTTAGTCCAAATGTTGAGAAATGGTATGATGTAGAAGTAGACACTCATCCTGCCACTGACTAGTCATGAGACAATGGGCAGGGGACATAAACTTTCTGAACCCCAGTTTCTCCCACTGTAAAACAGGGGGATAAGTATTTTGGTACATTCCTCACAAGGTGAGAGAAACATCTTGGGAACCCTAAAGCACTGTACACAAATATGTTATTATTTAATTAGCCCACCTTGGAAGCTTTTGTAGACCTCTCAACATTCATTCAACCTGGGCTATAAAATAATGACACTTGGGGAAGACTTCATCACATGCTTCCTCTTGGAGTAGACTCATGCCATTGGTGTCTTTGCCCTAGTGTCTGAAAAATAGGTTGTAGAGAAAAACCTATTGAACTTTCTGGAGAAAAACATATGGAAATTCAGCAGATGCCATCCAGGTAGCTAAGTGGCCCCAGGGGACAGGGTACTGGACCTCAATGTAGGAAGACCCAAGTTATCCAGCTTCGGACCTTATCTGTATAACCCTAGTCAAGCCACTAAACCTCTGCTTTATCTACAAAATGGGCATAATAATGACACCTACCTCCCAAGATTGTTGTGCGGACCAAATGAGATAACCTCTAAGGTGCTTCACAAACCTCAAAGTACTTTTAGAAATACTGTTATTTTAAGGACAGCTCGGTGACACAGTGGATAGAGTGCTGGGTCTGGAGTTAGAAACATTCATCTTCAAGAGTTCAAATCTGGCTTCAGACACTTACAAGCTATGTGATCCTGGGCAAGTCACTTCGCCCTGTTTGCCTCAGTTTCCTCATCTGTAAAATGAGCTGGAGAAGGAAATAGCAAACCTCTCCAGCATCTCTGCCAAGAAAACCCCATGTGAGGTCACCAAGAGTTGGACACAACTGAAAAATGACTGAAAATGACAACAGCTCAGGCCTTTAATGAAGTAGGCAGTTAGTATAGGAGAAGGTAAGTGGATTTTGGATTAGGTGACGGGTTCCAATTTTGGCTCTGCTAGTTAGTCTTCGTGTGACCTTGGGCAAGTCACTCCAGCTCTTCTGGAAGATGAGAGAGTTGGACTAGTTAGCTTTGGAGGTTCTCTCCTGTTCTAAATCTCATGATTCGTTTCACTCCAGGTTGGTGGCACTTCCAGTGATTGCCTCTGGAGTCACAACTGCAGCCTTCATTAACCAAAAGAGCCCACGTGATTCCCCAGTGCCCCCAAGAGTCCGCTCTAGTAAGAGGATTCTAATAGAAGAATTACAAGGCTCCAAGAGTCAGAGGTTGCATATAAAAGAGCCAGATGCAGCTTGGGAGCCTCGGTCTGAATGTCACGGCTCCCAGAGTTGTTTATAAAAATGTGAACTAAAAATAGAGCAGAAGCAAAAAGAGCAAGATAAACTCCAGGGCATTGAGTAGATCCCCTGTGGAGGATTTATGGGAAAACTAGGACAAGAATCACCTTGGAGGGGCTTGGGGAATTCATCAAGACTTGTTTTTGTTTTGTTTTGTTTTTGTGTTTTGTTTTAAAATAAAGCACCTACTACTGATAATAATGCTCATATTTATATGGTCCTGTACAATTCGTGAAACATTGTATCACCCCACGCCTCAGTGTGTAGGAAGCTGGACACAATGGTTAGCTACTGTTCTCATTTTGAAGATGAGGAAACAGATTCTATGCGCTGTCACACACATAGGACATAGTGAAGACTGGATCTAAACATGGGATCACAGATCATAAGCTCAGAGGCCAGCTAGTCCAACTCGCTCATTTTACAGAAAAGGAAACTGAGGCTGAGTGACCTCCCTAGTAGTAAGTCTCCGAGATGGTATTAGAACCAACTAACTTCAAAGCCAGTGCCTTTTGCCCCGTATAAGACCCTGCCCCCAAGTTTGCTTTTCTTTTTTTCTACTTATATGTGCCGGAAAGTATAGTGGGTGCTGTGGGGCCTACAAAAAAGAGTATAAGATACAGGCCCTGGCTTCAAGGAGCTGACATTCTGTTTGGGGAGGCAAGATACCTACTGATGGAAAATCTAAATCTAAGTGACAAAGGCCTCATGAATGATATAGACTCTACCTTCTTAAACTGTGGGTCACAACCCCATATGGGGTTGTGTGACAATGTGGGGGTCATGAAAAATTTGGCAATAGTAAAAGGTTATGTCTACCTATTTTATATACCTATATGCCAGGGGTCATGTAAAAATTTTAGGGGCTAAAAGGGGTCGCAAGTGGAAAAAGCTTAAAAAGCATTGGTATAGAAAATCAATGCTTTAGGAGATCAGATGAGAGGGAAGAATATAATTTGTAATAATGAAATAATTCATGAAGGGAGGTAGAATTTAAGTTTGACCTTGAATGATGACTTTGGGTGGAAAACGGTAGGGTGGATATTACAGGCAGCCGTGATCATGAGTGGCACAGAATACATTGGGGGAAAGTGAACAGATGAGTTGGAAGCATCCCTCTTATAGTGGGACATAAAGACTAAAAAGGTATGTTGGGGATCTTGTGTTAAGAGAGTGTGATAGTAGTACACAGCATGGAGTCAGGAAGACCTGAGTTCAAAATAGGTCTCAGCCACTTACTAGAACTGTGGCCCTGGGCAAGTCATTTAACCTCAATCTCAGTTTCCTCTTCTGCAAAATCATCTGTAATCCTTGCTTAATTTTTTTTTCAACAAATCCCACACAAATGGAATTCGTCCTGGACCACTCTTTTTATATAATATCCTTTGGAGTAACTTGTCTAGCTGAGAGCCTGTTAACTATCCATCATTAACTGTAAATGCTTATGATGGAATCAATTATTTTTTTCTACATTAAAAAAAAAGAATCTGATTTAAAGCTGAAACAGAACCTGCAGGTCATATAGTTCAACCTTCTCTTTTACCAGATGAGGAAAATGGGGGAAAATAATAGTTGTTATCTCATGGGGTGGTTGTGAAATGGGATAATGTATGTGAAACTCTAGATAAGGTGTTATTTGGGTGAGGGGTGCTGTTGCCATAGATGTAGGGTCCGATTCTCAGACAGGATTTTTACCAGCCCCTTCCTCCAATCACTTAGTCCATTTACATTTATGTGCATGTAAAGTCTTTGCCTTTGTACAGTCATAGTCTGCATACTTGTTTTTGGTCTGGCTCTTCTCTCTTTAATTTGCATGATTTCACATAAGTTTTTCCATCTTTCCTTGGATTCCCTCTACTCGCCATAAAAGCATTGCCTTAGGTGAATATACCATGATTTGGACAGTCATATCTCAACTTCTGGGCGGGAATTCATTCATTCAATAAAAATGTTATTGAGCATTGTTATGCAGCACACATATAGACTGTTTCTAATTTTTCACAATTATTATTTTAAAAGAGCTGAGAATGTTTTTTGTACAGAAAGTTTTCTTTCCTAGCTATATTCTTTGGTGTTTCCCCCCATAATAATAGGGTGATCGGATCAAAGGATATGGTCACTTTTAATAGCTATTGATATATGCAGGGTGTCCCCAAAGTCTTGGTGCAGCCTAAAACTATTAAAGCTTTCTTTTCTAAGCTTAAAAATAAAGATTAAATATGCCCTAAGATTTTTCTCCTTTGTTGTGATTTAAAAACATCCATATGTCATCAGAAAAATATACCATCTTTTTCATAGGCTATTTCCCTAGCAACAATAATAATAATAACAACAACAGTAATAATAATATTGGACACTTACGTAGTTTACCATTTTATAAAACACCATACATACATGATCTCCTTTGATCCCTAATTCGATTTATTTCTATAGTCAGTCAATAGGCAGCCAGTCACTGAGCATTTTTAAAGTGCTTTGTATGTGTTAAACAGTTTGCAAATTACTATGGATGCAGAGCAAGCCGACTTCTGGAAGCTCACTGTGAAACAGGGGAGACAATATTGCAAAATACTACGTGTAACCACAATACATATAGTGTAAATGGCAGATCATCTCAGAAGGAAGGTTCTGGTAACTGGGACACCCGGGCTGGGGAAGAGATGAGGAGAGAGAGTGTCCAGGCTTGGGCAACCTCCAGAGCCTTTAAAGGAACCCCTAGTAAACACCTACCAAAGGCAAGATGCTGCTGTGTGTGGTGCACAGACACCAAGACAAATCTATCCTTGCCTTTGGGGAGCTTATATCCTCACAACGCATTCCATGGTTCATCTTATCTGTTGTTACTTTCCATTTTAGACAGAGCCGATTTTGGACTATATTTTACTTGGTTTCTACAGCCCTGCCCTATTCTCTGATTATACTACATGCAGTCAAGTCGCTCGGTCAATAGACATTTATTAAATACCTACTATGTGCCAGGTTAGGGAGCTAGGTGGCTTAGTGGATAAAGTGGAGTTAGATCTGAGTTCAAATTTGACTTCAGACACTTAATAGCTGTGTGACCCCCAGACAAGTCTCTTAACTTTGCCTCAGTTTCCTCATCTGTCAAATGAGCTGGAGAAGGAAATGGCAAACTACTCTAGTATCTTTGCCAAGAAAATCCCCTAAAAGGGGCCACAAAGAGTTGGACATGCCTGAAATGATTCAACAACAACAACAACAACATGTGCTGAGTTCTGGGCATAGAAAGAAAGACAAAAGACGGTCCTTGAAGTGAGCCTCATTTGGCGAGGCTATCGTAAGCCAGTTCAAGGAGTCTGTGTTTTGTACTATAGGTGGTTAGGAACCATTGGACAGTCTTGAGGAAGAAAACGATATGAAGATTTTTTTTTTTTAGTGAGGCAATTGGGATTAAGTGACTTGCCCAGGGTCACACAGCCAGTACGTGTTAAATGTCTGAGGCCGGATTTGAACTCAGGTCCTCCTGACTCCAGGGCCGGTGCTCTATCCACTGCGCCACCTAGCTGCCCCATGAAGATGTTTTTATGAAGATTAATCAGGTGGTATTTTGTAGATAGGGTTGGTGAGGATAAAGATTGGGGACAGGAAGCTCAGGCAGGAGGTATTTACAGTTTTCTGAGAATCTCAAGATGAAGGCATAAACAATGGAAAATAATAATAATGATGATAATGATAATAATTTCAATAGAAATTCAGGGTTTACAAAGCTCTTTTTCACATCTCCATTAATTAGGTCGCACTGGGATGATCATTCCCATTCTATGGATGAAAAAACTGAGGCCATAAAAGTTAAGAGATCATTCAGTACATATTGCAGCCTGAACTCAAATCCAGACCTCGTAATTCACAGGCTTCCTAACTCAATGTCTATTATCCCAATGTAGGAATAAAAAGGAAAATATTTCTGCATGGAGCTGGTGAAGGAAAACTTTGCCAGGAGTTGGTCACTTAGCAGTTACTTTGCGCCCCAGTTGGAGCTTTAAAGGGACCCAATGGTAATGTTTCTTTGGAGAATGCTCTGGGGTCAAGGCTAATGGTTGTAAAGCTGAGGGACTAATAGCACTGGCATGAGTCAGATTTTTTTCCCCCTTACACAAGAAGCACAAAGCAGGCTTTTGGCCCGCGTCTTTGCCAATTCATCTCCATCTGAGCTGGAAACAATTCTTGTTCTCTCTCTCTCTCTCTCTCTCTCTCTCTCTCTCTCTCTCTCTCTCTCTCTCTCTCTCTCTCTCTCTCTCCCTCCTACCCTCCCTCCCTCCCTCTTTCCTTCCCCCCTCTTTTTTTTTTTTTAAGTTTGAGCTTTCTCTCCAAGAAGGCAAAATATATAGTCAGATTATAATTATTTGAGGATGGTATGAACAAATATTTTCTAAGGCCTGCTGTAAGTACTGCCTGAATGACTGATTGTGAGTGTGTTACGTGTCACTGGGTCCCTGGGATAGTGCCCATCATGTATATGGATGCCAAGTTGACACACAGGGAAAAACTCGGTCATTTTGCCGTTGATTGTATTATTCCTAAACCCAATTGGACAATTGAGGTGTGTGTGTGTGTGTGTGTGTGTGTGCGCATATGTGTTTGCTGATTTAGTGTAGCTAGTCACCATATCTGAAAAACTAGCTCTAAGCACAATGTCTTCTTACTGATGTTTCCTTCGTGTCATGTTTCCAAGGAAAAAAGACTCCATGGATCCAGTGGACACACGATTATGTTGATACCTCCATCAATGCACATAACAATGAATCTGTTCCTTATCGTACTCGTATCCATGTACTCTATTAAATCTACCCACCACAAGGGGTCTACTCGGAGTTTGGGGGCCATTCCATTTCTCTTGATATTGGATTCCAGTGGAGCCTCCGCAGAATCTTCCTTTGATGCCTTGTGGTGATCTGCCAGTGACCTAGAGTTGTCAACAAAAGGCAAAAAGGGTCCCTGTCTGGAATGATGTTGCTTTCTAATGGGAGAGACAAAATGTAAATTAGAGGGAAGGGAGGGGGATAAGCATTAATATGGCGCCTGCTCCATGTCAGGATTGGTTATCCAAGAGAAGAGAAGGCTCCTAGTGGTCGTGGTAGGGAGGGGAGGAGACGTTATAGCTGTTTTCCAGTATTCAAAGGGGGATTAGACTTCTTCTTCCTGGCCCCAAAGGGCAGAAGAGGGATGAGTTGCAGAGTGGACTTCTCAGGTTCCCTGTTGTCGCTCATCCACTGTCTTTGAAGAGGACCAGTTACATCATGGGTGAAGTCTTAACTTGGTTCCATGTCAAAGACTAATTAAAGATATTCAGAAGTGGGATAAGGAAGTAGTGGGAAGTCCTCATTGGAGGAAGAGCTGTGTGACCCTTTGTTAGCCATAGTGCAGAGGGCATTCTCTTGGAGGCAAGGTAAGGTCCCTTACAACTTTGAAATCTCGTGGTTTAATTTTTACCCTGTTTATGTCTTGACTCGAGATTCAAAAAATGAAAGTAAAAAGAAAATGCTACTGTTGGCCATCTTTAAGGAATTCCCTCCAAAGACCCTAACCCTGAGATTAAGATCTTTCCCCTGTACCACTCTAGAGTGAATGTAAGGACAATTTTTACTTGACTTGAAGTCAGGCGGCCCAGTGAGTTCAAACCCTGGGTCTAACAGTAACACTAATAATCAGAGCTAGCACGTATATGGAGCTTGCTGGTTCACTTTACATATATTATCTTATTTGATATTCACAAAAACTTTGTGAGGTAGGTGCTATTATTTTTCTTGTTTTTCAGATGAGGACACTGAGGCAAACAGTTCAAGTGGTAATAATAATAATAATAATGATGATATTTATGTAATACTTACTACACAGGCACAATCCTAAGAACTTTGAAATTATGATGTCATTTGCTTCTTTCAACAATCCTGGGAGGTAGGTGCTACTATTATCCCCCTTTTACAGATGAGGAAACTGAGGCAAACAGAGTTTAAGTGACTTGCCTAGGGGTCATCCCGGTAGCGTCTGAGATTAGATTTGAACTCAGATCTTCCTGACTCCAGGCCCAGTGCTCCATTTCCTGTGCCAACTAGCTGCCAAGTTGTGTCCTATTAGACAAGTCACTTAATTTCTAAGCCTCCTCTTTAAAATGGTATACTTACATAAATTATTGCCCCCACTGGTTTGTAGTGTGGAACATGCTTTGTAAACCTTAATGTGCCTTGTCAATGTGAGTTATTATGTCTGTGGTCAGTGGTCCCCCAGCCCCAGTGCAGTGTTCTGGTCAGTTGTAAGCACAAAAGCTACTTCATTTAATAGATTGCAAGGGGATCTGGGAGACCAAATTATAAATCCATCAGTAATGACAAACACACCTGTTCCTCGCTTTAGTTCGGCAGTTTCATACATCATCGGTTTGCGAGCTGCCTCCAGCCCTTTTTCCTGAGGTCACCCTTACTTTCACACACCCTGAGCCCTGGTCAGTTCCTTTCTGAAGTAATTCCTCTCTTAATTTTATGGTGAGAATGTCAGAATGGATAGGCCTCGGATTCATCTTGTTGGTCTTTGGAGAGACATCTTCAGGCCCCCAACAGCTCCCTTCATTTTTATAGCTGGTTTAAAAAAGGTTGGGCTTAGCATGTTCCGTCCCCATTTGGACAACTCCACAATCATCCCTGCAGAGGCAGAAAGGGGGTAACCTAGCATTTTTCTTTCTTTCATGGATGAAGTTATGGAGAACAATAACAACGCTAATGATGATCATAACTAAAATTTCCATACCACTTTAAGATTTTCAGATTATCCCAATGAGAAATATTATGATTCCTATTTTACAGATGAGAAAACTGAGGCTGACCAAGATTAGGTGAGGAGAAAGTATGACATCCAATAAATGTATGAGTGAAGAAAGATGGTGTGGTCATGTGGCTAGGGGTGACCAAGGGATAGCCTCTGTCCTCTGTTGGCATCCTAATGATGTCAGCAGGAAGCATCTCTCCAGGATGATGGATAGATGGCCCGTGGTGAATTTATGGGAGGGCTTGGATAAGCATTTCCTGGGATGGGTGGACATGCATGGGTTGGATCTACAGTGATGGAGGAAGTGACCACACCAATGAGCTCATGAATTCCCTTGACCATATTTGAACATCTCTGGGCGTCAAGGCGAGAAGGTCTTTCTGCCTGGGTTGAGATCAACCCTCCAAATTCCAGGTCAGAACTGCCCCTGTGACCACCCAGACCACACTGGTGAGCATGAAACTCTTCTAAGCCTCTAAAGAGGTTTCTTCCTTTGGTAAGAGTGGAGGTTGACTTAGTAAATTGTATTGCCCCCCCCTTCACTTAAAAAATGATAAGATACTAAACCCTCATACATTTGTCACATCTGGATCCTCTGCTGGGTATGGATGAGTGCTGGACATCTCCCCAGGACAGGAAGTCTGTTCAGATTGGCCAAGGGGCAGTTCCCCCTCATGCATTATAAACCTACTCTGTCTAAAAGCTCTAATTTCTTTTTGCACATTTCTATTTCCTTTTTTTTTTTTGGCTCTCCCAAACCTGCTCCCATCAGCAGCCTACATGAATGGGCCTGACTTCATGTCTATATCTCTAGGTTTTGTTTTCTTCTCCATACAAATGAAAAGCATGAATATTATTTTATCTAAAGACAAATTATTTTTTTCATTGTTCCTGGCTACCCTCCCCTGGCTGCTCGCCAGTTTATCTGTGTTCACTTGTATCTTAAAACTGTAGTCTCAATATAGTCTTTCCAGGACAATATAGAGTGCCATTACCATCTTCCTAGTTCTGGGCCCTTTGCTCTCAAGCTGTCACTCTGTCTCTGTCACACCTATTTATTGCCAAACTTCTAAAGAAGGGTGAATCCCTGCATTGTTATCACTCACTCCTTCACAAATTTGCTTCTGCTCCCACAACACCACTGAAATCAAAGGTTACCAAAGGTGACTCTTGGTTGACAAATTCAATGGTCTGTTTTGCCCTTGACCCCTCTGCAACACTTGGCTTTGTTGACCATCTGTGCTTCTGGATATTTTCTCTTCCCTTGGTTTTAGGCACCAAACTCTTCTGGTTCTTTTCCTACGTCTCCAATTCCTTCTCTGACTCCTTCCTTCCTTCCTTCCTTGTCCTCTTTCCTAGCCATTAAACTGATTGTTCCCCTAGAGTCTGTCCTTCTTACCTCTTCTCTTTCTCCATTTTCTTCCTGAGCAAACTTATCATCTTAGCAAACTCATCATCATAGTTTTCTAACTATTCTTACTTCACAGATGACTCTCAGATCTGAATTTCCAGTCTTAATCTCCCTGGACACCTTTAGACTCAGATTTACAATTGCCTAGAAGACATCTGTACCTGGCTGTCACATTGGTATCTCAAAGGAAACATGTCAAAAAATCAAGCTTATTATCACAGAATTTGACTACATGAAGGGACCTCAGCAACTATCTAGTCCAAGTCATACACAAAAAAGTACTCACTATAATTTAGGCTCTATCCATTCACTATAACATCTCTTCTCAGGTGACACAGTAGATAGACCTAGATTCAGGAATACTGGAGTTTAAATCTTGCCTTACAAACTTCCCATCTGTATGAACTTGGACTACTCACTGAACCTCTCTCTGCCTCAGTTTCCCCATCTCTAACATGTTGATAATAATAGAAACTACCTCCCAGGGTTATTAGGGGAATCAAATGAGATGATATTTTGTAAAGCACTTTGTAAACATTAAAGCACTATATAAAATGCTATTATCTATCTATCTATCTATCTATCTATCTATCTATCTATCTATCTATCTATCTATCTGTCTGTCTGTCTGTCTATCTGTTTTCCAAAGCTTGCTCTTCTTTCTGACTTTGTTTCTTTTGCTGCTATTACCATTTTTTTTTTTGAGCATCGAGCAGGCTTTATTCTTTATTGTGGGCCCAGTCGGCCTTCTCGTGGGGCTGCTTCTTCTAGTCCTGCTTCAGGCTCAGCCGCTCGAACAGGTATTCTCCCAGCCCGGGCTGGGGGTCGGCCTGCACGTGGCGCAGGGTGGTCAGGTGGTCGCCCAGGCGCTTCAGCAGCCTCACCTCTTCGCCCAGGTAGTGGCTCTCCAGGAAATCGCAGAGGTGTGGATCCCCTTGGCTGGAGCCCAGGGCATGCAGCTTCAGGAGGGCCTGGTTCAGACCCTTCTCCAGGCTCAGGGCAGCCTCCATGGCATCCAAGCTGCGGCCCCACTCATCTTGACCAGGTTTCTGCACAGCTTGGAGGAGGACCCGGCCCCCACGTTGGTTCTGGAGCCGCATAAGGCGCTCGGCGCCCTCGCGTTTCTCCTTCGCCAGGTCACGGAAAAAGTGCGACACCCTCGGCAGAGCGACATCGTCCCGGTCGAAATAGAAACCCAGGGACAGGTAGGAGTAGGAGGCCTGCAGGTAGAGGTTGGCCAGGCGGTTGACCGCGGCCTCGGCCTCGGAGGAGAAGTTTTGGCGGATCTGAGAGGTGGAGCTCATGGCACCGACGGCAACGGGAGGAGGAGGCTGGTCCCGGGGCTGTTTGGTCTCGGAGGCGGATGGTCTCGAAAGCGAGGGTCGGGTGGTCCCAGGGGCTGTAGGGCTGCAGGACGAAGATCTAGCGCGAGGGGAGCTGGGGGAACCCCGGGTCTGTTCCGTCCAAACACTGTTGAAGCAAGAACCAGAGCCGGGAGACGAGGTCTCTGCTATTACCATTTATCCACTCTTACACTTTGGTTGAGCTGGTCTGTCTTTGGCCTCTCTTTGTATCCCTAGCACTTAGCACAGCACCTGACACATAATACAAACTTAATAAATATTTGTTTATTCATTATTTTTACCTTTCCCTCTCTCACAGCAAATTCTGTCTTCTCATTATCCTTCCTGGATGTCCTCCTCGTCCCTCTCCTGACACCTGTCCAGTAAAAGTACTTATTACTACCTGCTTCTACTATTACAATAGCCTCCCAATGGGTCTTCCCACGAGTCTCACCTGCCAATCCTTTCTTCATGTTGCTGCCAAGTTGCTCAAAGCCCCATAGCAATTCCTTCTCATCTGCCAAGTAAAGCTCAGACATCTTTGAGTTTTATACTGAGGTCTTCCATGATCTGGTGTATCCTTTTCTACTGCTTTCCTCTGAGTCCCCAGTACTCTAGCCAAACTGAACTCCTCCCTATCCCCTGTCTAGTGCCCTTCTCCTCTCTGCCCTGGCTTATGCTGCTCCCTTTTCCTGGAATGTTCTTCCGCTCCTTTAACTGTTAAATGCCTACCTCTTGTTCCTATCCCTGCTTATGTACCACCATCTCCAAAAACCTCCCCTAATTGATTTAGTTGTTAATGACTTTTGCCTGTTCGAATCACACATAGGAATTTCCTCCTCTCAGGAAGGTTATACTTGCCCCTTTATTATTCAGTTGTCAGTAAAATGTAAGCTTCCAGAAGGCAGGAGCTTCTTTCCATTTAAAAAATTTTATCTCCAAACAGCGAGGCAAAGAAGAGGGGTACATTTTCCTGGGGGCCGCGTGTCATCCTCATCAAGGGCCCAAGGTCTCTCTGCCTCCATCATTGTCTCTCACCAGACAGTGTCAGAGAAGGAGTCCAATCTGGAGCAGAGATCCACCAAGAGAAGAGTCTAAGAGAACAGTCAAGGACCTGGTCAGCTAGTGTTCTTTAAAGGCATGCTCAGCATCCACTTAGCTAGCAGACTGGAAGCAATTACAGAGTGTCTACACATGCTCCGGAGGCTCTCCAAAGCACTTCCATTATATGCCATTGTGACTCTTCTGGAAGCAGGTTCCCCACGTGGGCCATTGGCTTTCACACATGGGGAAAATAGAGGTATTCTGTGCATGCCCAGTTCCTGTCCCATGGGTCTCTCCCCTGGTGCTTCTTCAGCTCCTGTCATACATCACCAACCACATTTTAGATGTCTAAAACCGGATATCTTGTAGGCATCTCAAACTCAATGTGTCCAAATCAGAACTTATCCCCTTCCTCAACTACCCTCCAGTCCCCAGCTTTCCCATTGGTGTCGAGGACACCACCATCCTCCCAGTCACCTAGGTCCACGGTCTCGGTGTCAGCCTAGACTCCTTACTCTTACTCAGATGGAGGAGTCATCAAGCATCTATTAAGTACCTACCGAGCACTGTTTTCTCATTTCTGTTTTTACAACATCTTCATTCCTGTCCTAGAGTATGGGCTGTCATCGTTTCTCACCTGGAATACTGAGATCGCCTTCTAAATGGACTTGCTTCAAGTTTCTTTTCCCTCCAGTTCTTCCTCCACTCAGGGTAAGGGGAGGTAATAAGCCCAAATGCTTTAAAAATATTATTGCATTTGATCCTCACAACAATCCCGGGAGGTCGATACTGTTATTATACCCGTTTTACTGTTGAGGATACTGAGGCAAACAGAGGCTTAAGTGACTTGCCCAGAGTCTGAGGCCAAATTTGAACTCAGATCTTCCTGATTTTGGGTCTGGAACTCATATTCACTGAGCCACTTAGCTGCTCCTAAGCAGCTACCAAAGTGATTTTTCCTAAAGGTCTGATCATGTCACCTCCTATATAATAAACTCTAATGGCTTCCTGTTGCCTCCAAGATCAAACATAAAGACCTATTTTTGGCATTTAAAGCTCTTGCAAGCCTTGCCCTTTCCTGCCTCTCCAGTCTTTTTGCACATTCCCCTCCCCCCTATAATTTTTGATGCGGAGATCCAGGGACACTGGCATCCTTGTTCTTCTTTACAAAGGGTACTCGGTCTCACGTCTCTATCCATCTTCACTGGCCATTGCCCATGCGTGGAATACTCTCCTTTCTCATCTTCAGCCTTCGTGGCTCAAATCCCACCTTTTGCAAGAGCCCTCTCCTGGTCCCCTCAATTGCTAGTGCCTTCTCCGGGAGTTGGCCCTCCATTTATTTACACTGGATGTTTGCTCTATGTTATCTAGTTATTTCTATTTTTCCCCTATTAGAATAAGCTCCTGGAGGGCAAGGGATGGTCTTTGCCTTTCTTTGCATTCCCAATGTCTGGCACAGTGCTTGGTAGATAGTAAATAATAAATGCTTGTTGGTTGACAAACTGACCGATGAATGGAAGGCAAAGTTTATCCACTTCACAATTTTTCCCAGTGTCTGTTTATTGTATCCACCTTATAAGGTGTGTAGACAAATAGATGCCACATATAGAAGCATGTAAGGCACAGCTTGGTGGGATTGTGGCCACTGAGCCAAGTGAATTATAGAGGGGCGTGTGTATATTTTAACTTGACCAACTTAATGATGTACGAACGTTGCTCAAAGATTTAGAGAGGCAACGTGGAGTAGTGGATAGAGATCTTGTCTTGAAGACAGGAAGATTTAAATTCCAGTCCCCCTTCTGACACATGCTTGGTGTGTGACCCTGGGCAGATCACAGTCATCTGGGCAGCTCTCTGTGACTGTGAGTTGCAGAGAATATGTTGACCTTTGCTAGAGGGATTTTCCATACATGGAAGTTCCTTATAATAATAATACAATCACAGGTGGGCCAGTCCCTGTCTCCTACTCAAAGATTTAATTGAAATGCTATTATCAGGGGGCAGCTAGGTGGTGCAGTGGATAGAGTACCAGCCCTGGATTCAGGAGGACCTGAGTTCAAATCCAACCTCAGACATTTAACATTTACTAGCCATGTAACCCTGGGCAAATCACTTAACTCCAATTGCCCAGCCAAAAAAAAAAAATTAAAAAAAAATAAAATAAATAAAAAAAAAGAAATGCTATTATCAGGGCAAAGAAATGTCTTTGGTCTTTTCCTTTATTCCAGGCCCTCTTCTTTAGAGGGACACCTCTCTCTCTCTCTCTGTCTCTCTTTCTCAGTGTTAAGAGAAAATCGATTCTCAGTATTTAATGTGTGTATCCATCCTTCCCTGGGGTGTAGGGGCTTTCAGAGCTGCTCATCCACCTTTGGTGTCCACTTGGTGCTCAACTCTTACCTGTGGCTCTGAGAAGCTGTAGCATGTGCAGTGGTCACATCCCAGTAAAAACCATATTGGCTAAACCAGGCCTCAGACCTGTCAGTGAGTTAGGGGGATATCTACCCCAAGCACATGAAGACTCCCCTTGCAGAACAGGCAAAAGAGAACAATTTGTTCCAATAGCCATGAAGGCAGCAGAAGAGGGTGATTTGAAACTTTTAGATTTTGGTCAGACGTTGAAGACCACAGGTCTTTCATAGCATCCTGACCCTGTTGCTACAATCTTGACTTTTCTCCTGCCACTGGACTTTAATGACTATGGAAGATTGAGGCTGATGACTTTGCAAAACTCTGCCTCAGTGAAATCCAATTCATGGGCAAGTCCCAACATCACTCACGATGTCATTGGTCCTGTTGGAGAACAAAGGACAACAATATCAGCCTTCTCTCTAACAAGCACCAAAAAACCCAAACAAACCCCCAAACCCAGTGCTTGTCTTTTGTGTCCTCAATCAATGAATATTGATGGATATTTCACTGGGGACAAAAAGAGTTGGGGGTGGTGGGGAGGAGATAGTAATGCAGAGGATGGTCTGATGGATGGGCATCAGGTGATAACACATAGTCCAACCACAAGATAGTCCAAATGCAGTTCAGTCATGTTAGCTGGGGCGGGGTGGGGCAGTTTGTGAGACTCTGTACAGGTGGTGGGGAATGGCAAGCAATGGAGACTCTTGGGGCTAGGCAAGAAACGTGCTAATGGACTCTCTGGACTTCTCTAATAAGGAAACGGTCTACTTTAAGGATCATTCCTCCCTCTCCCCTCTTCCCCCCCTCCCCCAGTAGTGCCCATGAGGTAAAGTCTTGCTTTCTCTTCACCTTATAAACACTTCTACAGCACATTCTAACCCCCATTACATAATCTTTCTGATGTTGGTTATTCTGTCTGTCACCTTAAAATGTTAGCATGTTCTTCTGAAAGGATCCCAGCCAAGAAATCCCTCTTGATTTTTTCCATTTTTCCTCAGTGTAAATACTGGCATTTGTCTTGTGGTTACATTCTTTAGATTCTCTCCTTTTCTCAGGATCAGCATTCCTTGGACGTTCTCTTCCATATCACTACAGATTTTTCGCTGTTTCACAGTTTGTCTGATATTACCTAGGAGAATCACTCAGAGCCCCAGCTATTGGCCCAGCTCAGCCGTCAAGTTCCTTTTTCATTCAAAATGCTAGTATTATTTCCTCACAGAGGAGTCATTGCTTCCACAAAGAATCATGCGATCACACAGAATCATAACATTTCAGAGTGGGAAGAGGCCTCTGAAGTGGCTGTCCATTCCAACTCCTGGCTGAAAAATAATCCCTCTACAACCTCCCCAACTAATTGCCTTTCTGCCTCTGCTTAGAGATGGCAAATAAGGGGGAACCCAATACCTCCCAAGGCAGACCATTTTGCTTTTGTGTAGCTGTAGTCAGTGAGGAAGCTTTTCCTTACTTTGAGCTCAAATCTATTCTGCCCTGAATCTCTTCCACTCATCATTCCTAGTTCTGCCTCTTTCGGGGAGAAGCAGAAAAAGTTTAATCCATCTGCCACAAAATAGGCTTATGGATGCTTGAAGGTAGTGATTATATTCTCCTGAGTCCTCTCTTGTCCAGGCTAAATGTGCCCAATTTCACCAACTGATCCTTCAGTGGCTTGGACTATTGGTTCCCTACTTTACCCTCTGAGAGCTGTATGTAGGGTCAGACAAGGCCTAAACAAGGGAAGTGGGGCCTATGTAGAGTGAAAGGTGTTCCTCCTTCCTGAAAGATGCTTCCATTTGTCTTATGGGAGGCTAAATTCTTGATTCCACTAGTTTATTTGTAGGATTTAGAGCCCAAAGGGACCATTGTGATCTTCTCACCATTGACTTAGAATTGGAAGGGAACTTGGGCTCCCTTAGTGTCAATGCCCTGATTTTACAGATGAGGAGAATGGGACCCAGAGAGATAAAGTGACTTACCATTCAAAGTAGCGGCCACTGGATGGCGCCATACTGGATAGGGCTCTAGGTTTGGAATCAGCAAGACTCAACTTCCTGAGTTCAAAGCCAGCCTCAGACGCTTACTAGCTTTGTGACCTTGGACAAGTCACTTAACCCTGTTTGCCTCAGTTTTCACATCTGTAAAATGAGCTAGAGAAGGAAATGGCAAACCACTCCAGCATCCTTGCCAATAAAACCCCAAATGGGGTTACAAAGAGTCAGACAGACTCAAACGACGCCACAACAACAACCACCCAAAGTCACATAAGGAGTACATTTGGGATTCGAATCCCAGTTCCTCTGTCTCTAAGCCCAGCTCTCCTTCCACTATACTATGTTACCTCCCCACCAAAGCTTAATCAGTTGTTCTTGAATCACCCTGGATCTCAACCTTTTTGTATAGGGTAGTGTGTGGCAGCTGGAATCAGGTAGACCTGAATTTCAAATCTGACCTCAGACACTTAAAATCTGTGAAATGTTGGGCAAGTCACTTAACCTCTGTCTCAGTTTGTTCATCTGTAAAATGGGCATAATATGGGGTATAATAATCCCCAGGATTGTGAGGATCAAAGAGGATATTTTTAAGGTGCTTTACCAACCTCAAAGTACTATGTAAAAATTAGCCATTTATTCTCCTAAACTCTCTTTATTTGGCTTAGAGTCAAGGGTAGAAAACAAATGAGGCAGGAGTTGTGGTTACATTTAGAGGTCACAGGTTCAGGATGACCTTGGATGCCCAAACTCCTTTTTGAGGGATAGACAGTATCCTAGAATTCAGGGAGGATTATAAGAAGTACCAAATTCCGTTGTCCTAATCCTGAACCGTAGCTTTCAGCAAACTGGCAATCCTCATTTCTGTCTAGTATTGAGGAAGGAGCCCTGGATTTGAAGTCGGATGACTGATGAGTTGATTGATTGGTTATAATCCTACCCAGACTCTGTGACTGGAGTCAAGTCACTTAAAAATGAGGCTTACAATCCTTGTTTTGTTTATATCACAGGGTTGTTGTAAGGTAGCTTGTAACTCTTAAAGGACTGTAAAAATGCAAGCTGTCAAGTGTTTCTCACAAATTATGTAGCCCTGACTGATGCAGAATGCACATGGGCAGAGTGGATATCTGCAGTGGGTGAAGATGGGGGAAGGATTGAGTCATCTCTCCCTTGCCCTCAAGTGTCCAAGAGTCTTTTCTCCATCCTCATGCTTCTAGTGCTAAAGACTGAGTCGGGGTCCCTATGGCAGTTGCTACCTTGATATCACTCATAATCTCTAGGCAGTTCTCCATCTTGAAGGTGGGCCTGGGATCCACCCCACAAACCTTTTTCACTTATGGACATTGACATTTCCTTAAATCACCAGGAGTCTCTACAGGGGATGATAATTAATTAGGTGCTTGGAAACTCGAGAACAGTCTCTTTGGCCTCATTCTCTAGTCTTCAATTTCTTTTATATCTCAATGGAAATATGTCCTTGGCTAGTATGGGAAGAGATCCCATTTTAATGGTAATAACTCACATTTATCATGGCTGATGTAGTGGGAAGAGTCCTTGATTTGGAATTAGAAAACCTGGAATTGAATTTCAGGTTCATTATGCTACTGGAAACCTTGGGCAAGTAGACTAATATCTCTGAGCCTCAGTTTCTTTCATCTAGATGATGCAGAGTAGGAGTGGGGAAGGTTGGATGAGTTGATCTTTGAGAGATCCATTCTGTGTATAAATCCTGCAATCCTTTCACTTTGAGTCATAGATATGGAATTGCATCCAGCTCTGATGCCTATTAGCTGTGTGACATGTCATGGGCAAGTTAATTAGCATCTCTTAACTTTGATTTCCCTATACGTAACATGAATAATGATACCTTACCCTACCTTGGGGTAGTGGATAGAATGTCAGGCCTGGAGTCAGAAAGGCCTGAGTTAAAATCTGGTCTCAGATACTTACTAGCTGTGTGACCCTGGACAAGTCACTTAACCCCATTTGCCTCAGTTTCCTCATCTGTCAAATGAGTGGGAGAAGGAAATGGCAAACCATTCTAGTATCTTTGCAAAGAAAATCCCAAAGAGTCAGACATGAATGAAACAACTAAACAACAACATTAATAACCTTATTTTACCAAGTTATTGTGGAGAAGATGCTCTGTAAATGTTATCAATTATTATTATTACTTTATAGTTATAAAACTCCTTAACTACTTTATCTCAATTGATCCTCACATTTATTGTTAGATAAACTGTTTGAATGTGTACTCATAATTTTCTAAGGAGGTGGCTTAACAGGTTGCCTGCCACTTAGTTGGTACTTAATAAATGTTGATTGATTGATTGGGTCAGGGAGTATTATAGCTTCATTTGCATTTCCTTGAGTACCTTCTGCATGCCTGCTGCTCCTGTGTACAGTAGGGTCATTGTCTTAGAGCTGGAAGGGACCTTGCCACCCTGTCCAGCCCCCTCATTTTACAAATGAGGAAACTGAGGCCCACAAAATTAAATGACTTATCTAGAAGTAGCAGAACTGGGATTTGAACCCAGATCCTGTGATTGAAAATCCAAGTCTCTCTTAACTTCTCCACATTGTACCAGAGAAGTAGAAAATGAATTGACTGCTGTTAGGCAGAACCAGGTCAAAGGGAAGGATCTTTTTTGGGGAGGAGATGAAACTTGGGCAGTGTTTTGAAGGAAGGGTAGAATTGGATTCAGTAAGGTGTGTAGGATAAAATGAAAAACAAGCTAGAATAGGAGGGTTGAAATTCATGGCTCTGGTTTTCGCTCTGATACTTACCAGCTGAGTGACGTTGGGAAGACCTTTGGACTTTTCTGAGCCTCGATTTCTTCATCTGTAATGACTCTCTAGACTGTCTACATGCCTCAGCTGCTTTCTCACCTGGGAATTTGCTTCCTCCCCTCTTGCCCCCTTATCCCATTGGTGGTGAGTTTTTCCAGGTGCCTCTATTTTAGGGAGTGTCTCAGGCTTCACATCTTTCATTCTCCACTTGGCTTTACTACTGACTCTCTGGACTTTGCCACCATTTCCTTCTCCCAGATATCTCCCCTGCTTCTTCTCAAGTCCCTTCTGTTTATCATCTTCCTCCATCAGAATGTAAACTTCTCAAGGGGAGGAACAATCTTTTTTCCTGCTTATCACAAGGGCCTGGCACATAGTAAATACTTAATAAATGCTTATTGCCTGCTGCCTGTCATAGAAAGATCTTTGAATTTATCATCCTAAGCAGTTTCCAGTGAGGGAACTTCATGAGTACAGATGTTAATCCATATGTGACTTAGATAAGTGCTTTTATTGTTCTTTGTGACCCCATTTGAGGATTTCTTGGCAAAGATTCTGGAGTATTTTGCCATTTCCTTCTTCAGCTCATTTGAACTGAGGCAAACAGGGTTAAGTGACTTGTTCAGGCTCACACAACTAGTAAGTATCTGAGGCCAGATTTGAACTCGGGAAGATGAGTCTTCCTGACTCCAGGCCTGGCACTTGGTCTAGTGCACCACCTAGCTGTCCTGTTATTAAGAGTTGCTGAAGGCAAATAGAGATTAATGGACTACCAGAGGACCATATTGTCAGTAAGTGTTAGAGGTAGAATTTGAATCCAGGCCATCTTGACTTCAAGCTCAGCATCCTGTCCGAGATGCCTCTTGACTCCTATTTTCCTTAGTTATAAAATGAGAATAATACTTCATAAGGTTGTCTTGATGATCACGTGAGAGAGCATTTGTGGAAATCCTTTGTATATCAGAAAGCACTCTACAATGCCAGGTATTATTTATAAGCCTCTCGAAGTCATGGCTGATATTTGAACCCAAAAGACTTTCCCTTCCAAGTCCAGAGCTCTGTGACCAGTCAGCACTCCCTTGGTTTATTTCTTCTGCCAGTGTCACCTGGAGGTGAAGATAGATGTTATTTATGCATCAGATATTCTTCCCTAGGGCTTCGGATACCAATTTGCTGAGAGAAGGAGAGAAACAGCCAAGGTTTATGGGGCTAAATATGGCTTACCCCATTACGTCACCCAACAGCTCTCTGAAGAGAACCTTTGCTTTTGAACATATTAATGAGCCCTTTCATCTGAAGGAACGTTTCTCCTTCTTCTGTCTCTTGATCAGCAATCATCTGAGCATTTCAAAATGCCATGACCTGCTGATTAATCGTCTATTGTACATCTGACAAATTACATTTCATGGACTAGCTTTTCTGGGGGAGGAGGCCCATTACTTTGGCCTCCTCTTCCCTGCCAGTTTACTCTCACAATTGCCGTCTGGTTGATTCCCACTAATTGTGGGAACCAAGATACTTTTAAGCCTGTTGGCCACCAATACTGGTTAACCCTTTGATGGCCTCAGCAGTGCAATTGTGGGGGATCCTGAGGAGCTACAACATTCTATAAATTCTTATGTATTTATTTCTTTAATATTTATGTTCCAACGGCTTCCGAGAACTCTTAGGTTAAGGTGACAAGTCTGCGAATATCTGTTAATCCATTCAGTGTCTCTGAATCATGAGAAATAGATTGCTTTCCCATGAAAATAGCAGGTCTGGTTTAGACATATCTCCCACCCTCCACAGAGTAGCTACACTTTCTCAGTGATTCATAGAGCATCTCCATCACCACATGAGGATAATTTTGGCTGTGACTCTAGCAAGCTACAGAGAGAGAAGTATAAATGAAGAAGGCTTCATGATGATATGTAAAAATGAGGCAAAGATCAGGAGGTACAGTGGAAACAGTGATGCCTTTAGAGTCAGAGGATGCAAATTCAAATCCTGTCTCTTGTCACTTCCTGTCCCTGTGTCCTTGGGCAAATCACTGAATGGCTCTTTGCCTCAGTTTCCTGCCCTGTAAAATAAGGGAGTTAAACCAGATCAACTCTAAGGTCCCTTTCAGCTCTAACTCTAAGAGCCTATGAACTTTTTTTTTTTTTTTTAAGCAGGGCAATGGGGGTTAAGTGACTTGCCCAGGGTCACACAGCTAGTAAGTGTCAAGTGTCTGAGGCCAGATTTGAACTCAGGTACTCCTGAATCCAGGGCCACTGCTTTATCCACTGCGCCACCTAACTGCCACATCTATGAACTTTTTACTCAGTTAAGTGGTATCCTTAAATCTCCAGCAGTAGAGAGGCATTTCAGAAGCTTTGGAGCTGAAGAATACATCTATCTCATTGATCTTTTTTCCCCATCATTGATCTTCTTGATAGGAAAATGGAGGATCAGAGAGGTTGTTGCTTCCTCTAGGGTTTACTATGTGTAGCAAGCAGCAGAACCAGTATTTGAACCCATGTTTTCAGGCTCCATATCCTGGGCTTTCCCCACTATTTCACTACTTTGTATGGGGCAGGGCAGGGTATGCCTTTGTCTCATCCATTCCTGCCCTCAAGCCTGGATTCTTTTCTTGGCATGTCTGAGGTGTATCAATTAGAGTTTCTTTATCTGTTGTTTATTTGGCTTTTTACATTTTCGTGCAGATTTACCTTTTTTTTTGGTAAACAGCAATTTTCATATACAATGTTGTCATCTGGGAGGACCCCATCTTGTAGTTTTAATGGTCCCCAGTTGAGACTTGGGGCATCATAAAGAAAAAGCAGGGACTAGATGAATTTTGCTCTCTTTGCATTGGTGTAAGGAAGCATAGCATTTTTGAGGCAAGAGTTTGAGTCTTTTTCATGATTATGTATGGCATTATTTCCTATTCCTATTCATTTTTCTTCAGAGGTCTGTCATATGTAACCTTTCTAAAATTCTATTCACCCTCCTTAACTTTTTTTCTTTATTTATTCTTGTTTATCTATTTTGTGGTTAGATTTATCTAGTTCTCTTTCCTCTTATAACTCATTTAACATCTCCTTTAAGAATTCGGGTACTATACCACTTGGTGAATATGTTTAATATTGATATTACGTCAAAAATAATGATATTGCTTCATTGTCTGCAGAACCTTTTAGTAAGATGTAGTTTTCCTATTTCTTTTAATTAGATTTATGTTTGCTTTTGCTTTGTCTGAGATCGTGATTGCTATCCTTGCTTTTTAAAAAATTTCAGCTGAAATATAATAGCGTCTGTTCCAGCCCTCTACCTTTACTCTGTGTGTGTGTCTCTCTGCTTCAAGTGTGTTTCTTGTAAACAACATATTGTAAGATTCTGTTTTTTAATCCACCAAGCTATCTGCTTCCTCTTTTTGGGGGAGTTTATCCCATTCACATTCATGGTTATATTTTTCCCTCTGTGCTATTTTTCCTCCTTTTTATCCTTCTCTCTCTCCTTTCACCCTTTCCCTCCTCACCAGTGTTTTGCCTCTGACCACTGCCTCCCCAAGTCTGCCCTCCCTTCTTTCAGTTTCTTCCCCTGCCCCTGCAATAACACCATTCCCTCCAACAAAATTTGATTCTGATGTCTTCTAATGATACAGAGGAGAAACTGCAACCTGTGTTCTGGAAGGTTATGCTAGAAGAGGGTTTTTTTTTTAAATACCAGATCAATCTTCCTTTCTCACAGATCTGATGATGGTATATACGGCTTTGCTCAAAACCCTGCAATGGTTTCTTATTGTTTATTCAAAGAAGTCCAGAATCCTTTACCTTCAAAGTTCTCCACAACATGCCACCTGCCTTGCTCTCTAGCTTTCTTTCACCTCTCCATACCCAACTATGCCCCTGACAAACTGGAGTATTTGCTATCACATGTCCACCTCTGTAGCCTTCCCAGCTCTATAAATTTGCTTATGTTGCTACCCATTCCTGGAATGCTTTCTTACTGTCCTGGCCTCTGCCTTTGGAAATTCTACCTATTCTTCAGGACCCTAATCAAATGTCACCCGGTCTAAGAAATTTTCCTTGATTTCATCCCAGTTGAAAACAATCATCTCTTCTTGCAACTTCATGTAGAATTTTGTACCTACCTTTTTCTCTCATCATTCTTGTGCATTTTGATTATTGTGTCTTTGTGTGTAATAATAGCTAATAGCAGACATTTATATGGAACTTAATATATGCTGGGCTCTGTGTTAAATGCTTTCCAAATATTATCTCATTTGATCCTCACAACAACCTTGGGAAATAATACTTTTATTAGCCCCATTTTACAGATGAGGAAACTGTGGCAAACAGAGATTAATGGACTTGCCCAATATTATACAGTTACTTAATGTCTGAAGCAGGATTTGAATTCAGGTCTTCCTGTTGAATCAATGTTCTCTCCTCTATCATCTGGACCCCAGCACAGTGCTTTGTGAATAGTAGGTGCTTAATTCTTACACATAGTGGCTCCTTAATTTTTGAAAAATTTGAATATGGTACTTAATTATCAAACAATTTGATTACTTAAATTCTTGCATATAGTAGGTACTTAAATCACAGGTCAAACCACATTTGGAGCATTTACTGAGTTGGATTCTGGGCAGCCCATTTGGGGAATGATACTGACAGGCTGAAGTATATACAGAAGTGGGTAGGCACAATGGCAAGAGGACTTGGAAACAAATCCATATGAGTATATGATAAAGGAACTCTAGGGCAGTTTAGCCCGAGTAAGAGAAGATGTGTGTATGGAGGCACGGCAGTTAGCTTCAAGCATTTGATGGTTTACTGTACAGAAGTAAAACTAGACTCATTCTGCTTGGCCCCAGAGGGTAGATCTAGGAGCAGTGGGTGGCAGTTGTAGAGAGCGGGGTTTAGGCTTGATATAAGGAAAGACTTCCTAATGATCAAGTTGGCCCAAAATGGAAGGGCTGCCTGCCTTTGGAAGATCTTTAATCAGAGGCTGGAATGTCACCATCAGTGACATGATAGAGGGAATGATTGTTCAGGAATGGATTGGATTAGACCTTCCCTGAGGTCTTTCACATCTCTGAGAGGTCATGATTCAATGAGTAGATGGTTATTGAATGAATCAATGAATGAATAAATGTAGATGCTTGGGAAATCCAGTTAGTTGCCAGAAAGTGGCTTGGTGAGCATGACATCAGGGCAGAGGGAGCCGAGGGATATTTGTCTTCTGGGGAATAGGAGAATATGGTGTGCCATCCCAGCTCTATTCTGTAGTCTACCTTCCCAATGACTGGAATCCATGTGTCCACCAGATGCAGTGTTTCTTTCCCCCTTACACATATGGAGATATATTCTAGTCCATTTCTTCTGCGAGCATTCTTATTTTCCTAGAACCACCACCTTCTCTGCCTGCAAATGGGATTCCTTCTTTAACATATTTTCCTGATGTGTTATAGTTCTTCTGTTTACACGTGGTTTTTCATGAATTACGTCTTAGGTTGGCTGCTTCCTGATGACTGAATATAGACCCATGCTATGAGAATGACCACGGAATTCCTTATCAATAAGAGAATGTCAGCTCACATGTCAGGTTAGGCTGCTTCTGGGTAAACACCCTGTGGACAGCAAATCCCATCCAGATCATGTGGATCCTTGTTAGCCTCAGCCCCACAGAGCGGGCCTTACTGACCTTTGATTTTGAGGGGACTTCCCAAAATGGACCCATCGCTCCATAGCATAGTACTCCAGTGGACACCTGCTCTCATGGGTCTGGATTCCCTTCCCCTGGAGCCGACTGAAGCTCATTCTTGCCTTCTTAGCCCATGTGATTTGTTGTCTGTGTCTTTTTTTAAATCCCTTATAAAGGAACCACCCAGTATTCTGGAGTCCTGACATTGGTTCTTTTGATGTGCCATGGCTATCAGGGCAACACTGGAGTTCATAGGATCACAGGCTTAGAATTGGAAGGGACCTTAGAGGTCATCTAGCCCAACACACCTATGTGGTGCAGTGGATAGAGTTTAAGATTTGGAGTCAGGAAGATTTGAGTTCAAATTCAGCCCCAGAACTACTAGCTATATGATCCTGCATGAGTCATTTACTTGTGCTGTGCCTTTGTTTCTTCATCTGTAGAATGGAAATAATAATAGCACCCACCTCCCATCGTTGTTGAGTTAATGTAAATGTATGAGGGGTTTTGTTTTTGGTTTTTTTGGTGAGGCAGTTAGGGTTAAATGACTTGCCCAGGGTCACACTGGTCACACAGCTAGTAAGTGTTAAGTGTTTGAGGTTAGATTTGAACTCAGGCCCTCCTGACTCCAGGGCCAGTGCTCTATCCACTGCGTCACCTAGCTGTCCCTATGTATGAGTTTTTAATGTATATACACACATATATGCAATAAATATATGTAAAAATATAGAAATTTATATAAATGATGTTACATACATGAAAATACACTTTATACATATATACCTATATATTATACATTCATATACATATATTTTATACATATATGTATATGTTATACACACACATATATCTCTTCCTTTTTAGACCTTAAGATGCTTTCTTCTTTTTCTTTTTAATAATAAAATTTTTTATTTATAATTTTGAATTTCAAATTTTATCCCTCCTTCCCTCCCTCCCCTCTTCCCTCCAAAAGGAGGTGAGCAATCAAATGTAGGTTATACATGTGTATTTATTATTTTGTATAAGAAAACTTGAATAAAAGAAAGTAAAAAATAGCATGCTTCAGTCTATGTTCAATCAACATCAGTTCTTTCTCTGGAGGTGGATAGTATGCTTCATCATTAGTCCTTTGGGATTGTCTTGGATCATTGCATTGTTGAGAATAGTTAAGTCATTCACAGTTCTTAAGATGCTTTATAATTATTATTAATTATTATTTTATAGATGTGGAAACTGAAGTTCAGAAAAGTGAAGGGGTTTGCCAAAGGTCAAACCTACTAAGTAGTAGAGCCAGGATTTGAACCCAGGCCCTGCAGTGTTCTTTCCACTATTAGATGTTACTTTCCTATCATGCTTAAATCCTTCCTCACTCCTATCACAGTCTTACCCCTTTGTTCATCCTATGCCTCCTTGAGGATGTCCCTCAGGCCCTTGCACAAAAGTCATTGTTGGCAGCATGCTGCAGCCTATCACACCTAATATGCATCTTCCCATTCCCCTTTGGGTCGGCTGCCATTTTGATTCTTCTGAGTTCATGGCATTCCATGATTTGCAGCCAAATGACGTTAAGGGGCGAATGTTTTAAAGCAGGCATTGCAAGAAAACTTAATGAGGTTTTCCACCGGAGATTTAAAGTGGCTTTGTGACATTCATCAGGTATAATTTGAATCTCGAGTCTTTTCTAGCAGAAGAGGAATAGGCAACATTAGAGTAAAAATTGCCATAGCTCTCCACCTTGAAAGATTGACGATCATCCCTAGGAACAATGGAGCCTGTGGTGCCTTAGGGGCTGTGACTCAGGGAGAAAAACTTACTGTATGTAATGGAATCCCTAGAACTAGGATCTCCCTAGGAACAGGAGTGATTGTATTTGAGGATTTTTATTTCTTGTTTAAAATGCATCCATTCAACTAAATTCAGCAAATACTTTATTAATCACTCGCTATGTGCAGAGCACTGTGCTAGATGCTGGGGTGGCAAGTTAAAAAGGAAGCAGTTTGGGGGTTAAAAGAGCTTGCATTCGACTAGATGATAACTTGTATGTAGACATATAAGTAAATACAATGTGGATGCAAAGTAAAAAATATAATTCAGAAGTGAGAATGTAAGTAAGTGGAGGTGATATTTTATAGGGCCTCCCCCATCAGGCCCTCAGCAGGCTTTCAAGGAGGCTTGGGATTCCATGAGGTGGAAGTGAAGGTGGAGGGCATTGTTTACATGGAGTACAAAGTCATGGAAGGCAGAGATGGCATGCCATGTGATGGCAACAGTTTGACGGAAATGGAGGTGAGTAATAGGAAATGGGGGGCAGCTAGGTGGTGCAGTGGATAAAACACTGGCCCTGGATTCAGGAGGACCTGAGTTCAAATCCGGCCTCAGACACTTAACACCAGCTGTGTGACCCTGGGCAAGTCACTTAACCCCAATTGTCTCACTAAAAAAAATAAAAACAAAACCTAAAACTAAAAAAAAAATAGGCAATGGAAAGGTCACAGGGGCAGCAGATTGTGGAGGACTTTAAATTGTGGACTGAAGATTTTTAAATTTTATTTTAAGAGCAACAGGGAGCAATTGAAACTTTGTGAAGGGAGAAGGCTGACCTGCTTCGATGTGTATTTTAAGAATATCAGTTTGGCAGCTGTGTGGAGGATCAATGGGAGTGCAGAGACTGGAGATCAATTAAGAGACTATTGTGATGATCCATGCAGAGGAGGGATGAAGTCCTGCCTTTGGGTTGAGACTCATTATTAAGGGCATGTACCATACCTTAGTAATTTTTTAAAAATCCCTTAGTGTTGGGTGTGGTGGCTTACACTTGTAGACCCTGTTGCAGGGGAGGCTGAGGCTGGTGGATGGATTAAATTCAGGAGTTCTGAGCTGCAATAGGACTGTCCTGGCTGAGCAGCTGATCTGGTGTCTGTTCCAAGTGTAGTCCCTGGGAGTGCCTGAATAGGGACAGACTAGCTCAGGCTGGAAAAATGGAGCAGGTTAAAGCTTCTGGGCTGATTATTGGGATCAAGATCATGAGTGGTCACTGTACTTCATGTCCAGGCAAGATTGGGAGAGCCAGCCTTGACAGCAAACAGAAACAAATAATATGGAATAGTGCCTTACAAGTAATTTGTTACTCCACTATCTTTTGAAGTCTGTCCAAGTTCATTGTTTCCATGACACTATTCATCTTATCCTCTGCTGTCCCCTTCTCCTTTTGCCTTTAATTTTCCCCTAACATCAGAGCACCTAATAGTTGGTGCCCAATAAATGTTTGTTAAATTATATTGAAACCAGTATCATGCCATCATATGAGGGGATTTGGACTTTGAATTCTGCATCTCCTGCTATGTACTTGGATGACCCTGGGCAAATGAATGAACATATCTGGGTTCTGTAGGAATTGGATCCGACAATCTGCAAAGTCTCTTTCAGCTCAAAATTGTTTGAACCTATAAAGTAAGACTGTGAACAAAGAATTCCAAGATATTCTGGATTGAAAATGTCAGTTGCTTTTGGAGCCCAGGATTTCCGAGCAAACCAAAGTACTGTTTGTCCAAGAAGCTGATCCTGGGCCACAGCATAGAACTGGAAGAGACCTTAGAGATTGCTTAGTCCAAGGCATCTTAAAATTTTTCCACTCGTAACCTGTTTTTATCCGAGAAATTTTTATGTGACCCCAGGTATGTAGGTATATAAAATAGGTAGACATAGCCCTTTCCCAATTTTTTCATGACCCCCACATTCAGTTATGAGACCCCATAGGGAGTCACAACCCATAGTTTAAGAAGCTGTGGCTTAGTCCAACCCCTTATTTTACAGAGGAAGAAATCGAGGCTCTGACATTAAATGAGGTGCTCATAGTCAACTGGAATAGCAAGTCCGGATCAAACCTATATCCGCTGACTCTTGGCGCCATCACTCTTTTGCCTGCCTTGGCCCGGAGTCATCCAGATGAGGACTTGTCTGAGGAAGAGGCCCTTTGGTTTTTCCCAAACCCATCTGAGCGATTGGTTGGATGCTCCTGATCCCCTGTCCCGTGAGGTGGTGGAAATTCAGTTCTCCCTGTTCCCGGCAAGGGCCCCGTTTCCAAACATGACTCTCCACTCTTCTAATTAACTCCACTCATCCAATTAACTTTCTGCCACATGCTGCTGGCACCAGCCGCCGAGCCCGTGGGGTGGCTGACCCCAAACTGCTGATGAAGGTTCAAAGTAAACATATTTTCAGCCAATCTGGAACAGCCTATTTCTAAGAGCCCAGAGAACTCTTAAAATTAATTAACTTATCCGGACAAACTGTCCATCCAGCGGCAGTTTTTCAGTAATGAGACTCAGACCCAAGGGCTTCACCCTTGGAAGAGGTTCTGTCTCCAGGGTTTTGATTTCATTTTTGCCGGCTTCTGATTTTGAAAATGTATATAAACAAAAACAGGCCAAGAAGGCAGAAATGCTCCCATTGGATTGAGAGAGCCCATAGCTCCCCAAAAGGCAGATGCCTCTTCCTCCCTGCCCCCCACAAGCTGGAGCCCTTGTGGGCTGAGGAGGAGAGAGCCCCATATTGTGTAGGGCTGGTGGTGGTGGTGAGAGATGGTGACTTCAAAGCACCAGTCTTGCCCTGAATGGTGTTTCCCTCCAGGGAGAGTCTAATAAGGAGCTTCCCGGTACAGTCCTGATCACTGCCTAATGATTGATAGACTAGGGATGATGTCAGCTACACATAGAGGCCATAGGCCCAACTCCAGAGTCAGAGCCAGGAAGTACAAGAAGTTAATGCCCTGACAGGACTGACTTGATGCCTCAGATGGGCGATCCCCGGCTCTTCCTTGGCCGACCTTCTGTGTTCTTCCAACGGCATGTTTTTCCATCTTACACAACACTTCATATTTTGCAGAACACATTACTGTCTCCTCACAGTGGCCCATTTGGGGGCTTTCTAATGAGCTGTGGGCCTTGCTCAGGGTCTTCCTGGGGGCAGGGAGGAACCCCTTGGAGGAGTTTTGCACTCCTGGCTCTCCCATGGACCCAAGCTGCCCTCCTGGGCCGGCTCACGGGAGTAGGGGGACCATCTTGGGGTCTGCAGAGGGTGGAGATCCAGGAGCTCAGCCGTTGGCTGCTATTGGAGCAGAGCTATTAGTGGTAATAACGTTAACGGTTTACATTTATAGAGTGCTTTGTAACGTTTTCAAGATACAAAAGTATACTCTCGCTTTGTCTCTGTCTCCCTCCTCATCTGCCTCCTCTCTCTTTCTGTGTTTCTGTCTCTGTTTTTCCCTCCTTTTCATCCTTGTTTTCCTCTTCCTCCTCTCTCTGTCTCTGTTTTTCTCTGTCTGTCTTTCTACTTTAAGCAACCCTGTCAAGATAGGAGCTGCTAGGTTCCTCATTTTATAGGAGGAACTGAAGTTCAGAGAGTTTAAGTGACCTGTCCGAGGGTCATACCATTAGTAAGTGCTTAAGACAGAATTTGAACCCAGATATTCTTGTCTCTGCATCCAGGAGACTGTCCGTTATGCCCTGCCACCTCAGAGGGTAACTCCTGCTCTCAGAGAATCAGTAGCCAGATTCAGCTTTCTTCCCAGTTGTTTGGCGCTCCACATGTAGCGGGACAGGGTGGGGGTAGGGGTGGGGTCGTTGGTGCTGGTTATTTTGTGATTCAACCTCTTGGCCTCAGTGGACTATATTCTCCCCGCCCCCACATTCTTTTTTCTTTCTTTCTTTCTTTTTTTTTTAAATTTTAGTGAGGCAATTGGGGTTAAGTGACTTGCCCAGGGTCACACAGCTAGTAAGTGTTAAGTGTCTGAGGCCAGATTTGAACTCAGGTCCTCCTGACTCCAGGGCCGGTACTCTATCCACTGCGCCACCTAGCTGCCCCTGCCCCCCCTGCATTCTTAATGATGGGATGGCATTATTATCTTTATTCTACATATAGAACAACTGAGGCACAGAGAGAATGCAACTCCAAGTTGGTGCTTGAATTGAGAGAAGGTGGAAAACAGAAACGTTTATAGTTTAGCTACATTATTTCAGTTGGAGGAATAAGGCCCTAGTGTGACCATTTTCCTTTGTGAGAATTTGTTATTTTAGCCATATTGTATTACTACTACTGTTCTTTGGCCTCTGTCTCCTGTCTCTGCATCCATATAAGCCTGTGCATCCCCTCCCTTCTCACTCCTTCCTCCTAGAGCGTCCCTTCAAGGCTCTGCCCAGGTGGCTTCTCCTCCTCCCCTTCCTCCTCCCCTTCCTCCTCCCCTTCCTCCTCCTCCTCCTCCCTTGTGACACCTTCTCTGTTTCCACTATTGTTCATACTCTCTCCCTTGCCACATGAATTGGTTTACTTACCTGTGCACTTGTTATATGTCCCCAGTGGTCCCATATTCCTTGAGGCTCTGAGACCATTTCATTTTTGACAGGTAATACAGTGTCTGGCACATAGTAGGTGCTTAATAAAGTATGGCAGAGCGGCACGAATGTTGGACTTGGAGACATAGGATGTGAGTTCAGTTTCCAGATCTGTCACATCTTCCCTTTGGGATCTTGGACAAGTCACTCCACTCTTCTAGGCCTCAATTTCCCCATCTATACAATGAAGGTATTAGACTTTTCCACCCAAGAATTTCCATTCTTATACCATTCTCTTTCTAGAAAGGCAGTGTGTGTGTGTGTGTGTGTGTGTGTGTGTGTGATGAAAAGAACTGAATTAGGGATCAGAGTAGAGTCCAAATCTTTTGGGGTTTTTTTGACATATAATAGCTGTGCAAGCACAGGCAGCTCATTTAATTTCTTTGAGCTTCAGTTTTTTGTTTTTGTTTTGTTTGTGTCTTTTATTATTTGTGGGGCAGTGAGGGTTAAGTGACTTGCCCAGGGTCACACAGCTAATTAAGTGTCAAGTGTCTGAGACTGGATTTGAACTCAGGTCCTTCTGAATCCAGGGCTGGTACTTTATCCACTGCCCCTGAGCCTCAGTTTTTTAATCAGTAAAATGAGAATGATAACTCTCTACCTTACCTGGGTTGTTCTGTGGAAAGCCCTTCGCAAACCTTCAGAGCCTTCCATAAATCTTAAATATAAGTGCTATCATTAATCCTGGCCCTGCTGCTACCTAGATGTGTGACCTTTAGTTAGTCTGATGATCTTGGTCTCAGTTTCCTAAGCTGTAAAACAATTTAATCCTATAAGCATTTGTTACATCCCTAACAGGCACTCTGCTAAGAGATAGAGAACTCCTAGGTGAGAAAACTTCTGCCAATGTAGGTCCACCTTTTGTCTACAAGTTACAGTGTTGGTGTTACCTAGAACTCTGAGAGAGGTTGAGCATTTCGTCAGTGGCATAGCTAGCATGGGTCAGAGGCACAGGTTTTCTTAGCCCCAAGGCACTACTGTGACTAAAAATTATGCTTGGCTGCCTCTCTAACTGCTTCCCATTGTACAGTTGAGGAAACTGAGGCAAACAGAAGTGAAATGTCTTGTCTAGGGTCACGCAGCTAGTTATGCTTCTGAGGCAAAATTTGTATTCAGGTTTTCCTGACTCCGGGTCCAGTGTTCTGTTGACAGATCTCATTTTCCTTTCTGTGCCAGGTGTGGGTATATTTTAGAGACCCTCCCTCTTGTCCACTAGACAAACCCCAGATTTTAGGATCTCATGAGTTCCTAACTGATTTGCTGCTCGTGTACAAGTGGGAAAAACCCAGGGCCCAGCACCGTAGGGTCTAGTGAGGGTCCTGTCCTGGGAAGCTTTGTCCTTTTCAAGGCTGTGTGGCGTTAGGTCCCCTGAGGCAGCCACTAGGCGGCTCCAAAGCCATCCGCATGAGGACACATTTGATCCATCTGGCCTGAAATGGATGATCACTGACAATTTCTAACTGTGAATTCTGGGTTCCAAATTCCTGTTAGAGGTTCCCTACAGAATTTCTGCCTTCCAGTTAACCTTGGCAGTTGCTGAGCCTCACTGTGTTACAGTTGTCCTTATTTTGAGGAAAGCCAGACTATGTTTTCTAAAGAATTTGTACCCTGCCAGTTCTACCCATTTTCAAGGAGATAACACTGAGTCACCTAGAGGGGAAATCTTTTCCACTGTAGTCCACAGAAAGAAAGTAGGCTGGGAGGACTTCCTTTTTATCACATGATCTGCCTCCCTCTTCGCCTTCCTCATCAGAGATCATCAATTAGGCACAACTTTATTATACCTGCTACCAGAGCCAGGTCCCCTTAACCTTGTAAGGTCTCTCTGAAGACTCTGGTGCAAGAATACTTCCTCCATTGCACTGTTATTAACCAGACAGAGAAGTGCTGCTCCTGCCTACCTGCTAATTTTGGTTCTCTGAATTGCGCTTATTTTAGCTGGTTCAGTCTTCTGGATTGCCCTTAACTTCAGGGCCTCCTCTTGTCCCTGGAGTATTTTCTTGTTTCCAAGTGGCTTTTGGTTCTGATTCATTTCTCCACGGGGGCTGTGGAAGAAGACAGGACTCATCATCACCGTGAGCCGTGATGAACCCTTTCTCAGCAGGGGACTGTTGCCTTGCCACGGCGCTTGGGCCAACTCTGCAATAATTGCCTGGATGGAGAAAAGGACTTTTCGGGCCTGTTGGAAATCATCATTACCGTGACTCTCAGAAACTCTTATTAAGTAACTTGGTGCCATTGGGAAGCTGTTCAAAGCGAGTAAAAGGAGGGTGGCTTGATCGCCTCTGGGGGGGATCCCTTCCAGCCCTAAATTTATGGGTCCGTGAGTTAAACTTCATTCCTACCCTCAAGGAGCTAATGCACCAAAGTGACACTCATGTCCCCCAGACACATACAGAACACCCAGACAGCTGAAGAGGCCGGTAAAACTAAGTAGAAAGAAATTCCTGAATTATATACAGATGCAGGTGTTGGGGCATGCTGTGGGGTGGCAGATGAAATGGGGGCTGTGGAAGGGGATGGTACCTGTTGGTGAAGCTTGAATACTGTATTGGAAAGACTAGTGAGTCCAGAGTTAGAAAGTATTATTTCCATTTTACAGATGAGGAAACTGAGGCAAACAGTGGGTAAGTGATACCATAGCTAGTAAGGATCTGAGATTAGATTTGAACTCGTCTTCTTGACTTCAATGCATTCACCTTCTGTTACCTCACATAGCCATTGTGAGACTTGACTTATATAATGAAGATCATGGGATCATTGATGTAGACCCAGAAGGGAGCTTTGTATTGAGTCTAATCCCCTCATTTTAAAAATGAGAGAGGTCAGGTGATTAGTCCAGCATCACACAGAAAGTAGTATCTGAATCAGGATTCCATCTCAGGTCTTCTAGACTCCCAAGTCCAGCACTCTACCCATCATACCACCTTGTGGTATTAGCCCCATCTTATAGGTGAGAAAAAGGACCCGGTGTGCTTGTGCCTTTTTCAGGTCCCATTCCTAGTGTTTGGGGCAGGACTAGAGACCATGTCTGCCTGTCTAGTCAGAAATGTGCTCCCATCCTCAGTTCTCTGAAAGTAAATAAAAGTAAGTATTAAAATTTATTTTTTTTCAAGGCAGTGAGGGTTAAGTGACTTGCCCAGGGTCACACAGCTAGTAAGTGTCAAGTGTCTAAGGCCGGATAAGTATTAAAATTTAAATGTACAGTTCCCAACAGAAAAAAGCAAACCAAGAAGATATGGTCATATATAGACATCTAGGAACTCTTATGCCAAAAATTCAATTTAATGATTTTTGTGAGCACCTAATAAGGTCCTGTTACTGACAAGACACTGGGAGTTGGGGGGATTGGTAATTGAAACAAACAGGATATTATTGATCTCTGTTCTTTCCTAGTTTAAATTCTTATATTTGGTGGAGGGTAGAAACTTAGCAAAAAAAGTAATTGACCATATACTTCAGGATAGGAATAAATTATAGACATAAATTTAAAAGCAAAAAGGCTACTCAGTTTCCTTATGCAAAAAACAAATCAGGTCATTGGACTGTTGGTCTTTCTCTCTGTAACCTCAAAATTTCATGTCAAGGAATTTGGTTCCGTTTGAGAGGTGACACAGTGGATAGAGTGTTGAGCCTGGAGTTAGGAAGACCTGAGTTCAAATTTGGCCTCAGACACTTACTAGCTGTATGAACCTGGCCAAGTCACTTTACCCTGCTTGCCTCAGTTTCCTCATCTGTCAGATGAGCTGGAGAAGGAAATGGCAAGCCAATCCAGTATCTTTGCCAAGAAAATTCCAAATGGGGTCACAGAGATTTGGACAAAACTGAACAACTACCACAGCAACAAGCCAGTGTTTAACTGACTATTATGTGCCAGACACTTCTGGCACCAAGGATACAAATACAAATAAAGAAATTGTTCCTTCTCAAAAGGAGATTATTTTCAAAAGAGGGAGACAAGTATTTATAAAAACTACAGGGTGTCCTAAAAGTCACTGTTGTTTTAAGCTTTAACAGCTTTAAACTGCACTAAGATTTTTGAGACACCCTATGTATGTATGTATGTATGTATGTATACATTCACACACATATATGTATGTATATGTACACTCATAAATACACATATATGTATATATTTGTGTGTATATGTATACATGTACCTGTGTATTTATATACACTATGTTTATATATCTATGTGTGTATATATATGTATACACACATACACATTATATATATATATGTATATATAGAAATAAGTGTCTATATAAATACAAAGTACTTACATACAAGGGAATCTGGGAAAGAATGCATTAGCAGTTGGGAGATGAGAGAAGACGATGCAGAAAATGGTGCCGAGTTAAATCTTAAGGGAAGAGAAGGTCTTTATTACCAGAAAATAATAAAAACCTGAAGTAGTAAAAGAAAAAAATATCTCTGGCCACACTAGCCTATTGAACCATAAACAGGGAAAAAACCCCAAACAAACCAAAAAACCACCAGGAGGAAGAATGAATGGATGTTACCTAGGTTAGGATAGTAGCCCATTGAATTAGCTCATCTTGGGATATGTCTTGGGCAGATATCACAGGGGCACTGTGAGCTGGGTCCAGAATTGAATAGGAAGAGGAAAGTGGTCTAAAATGCTTTGGGGAAATCCTTCAGCTCCCGCCATGAGCCCCAGCTTATTCTTGCTATAAAAATGCATCTTTTTAAATTCCATTTTTCTCCTAGTAATGACTGTGAGTCATGTAATAGAATTTCAGAGAAATAAAAAATTATAGCTAGCCCAAGGAGAGTGGAAAAACACACAGAGTTTAAAGGACTGTTTTGGGGTGAGGATCACTGTAAGAGAAAAAAATGGAGGACACAGGATTATAGATTTTGCTTTGGGAGGGATCTTGGAGATAAAAGGGATCATGGGGATGGAATCGACTTCGGAGGTCAGCAGGGCCAGCTGCACCTTCCTTTAACCACCTCCCCATTTTATGATGAGGGAACTGAAACCCAGGAGGTTACAGTTTAGCCAAGGTCACACACGAGGCTCAAAAAGGGAATGACAATGTAGCTTTATTTTGTAGGTGAGTAGACTGAGGCCTACAGATGTGTGAAGAATCTTGTCCAAGGCCACACACGCATATTAAAAGAGCAGTGCTGTGATTTCAGTCCAGGCTCTCTGAATCCAAAGCCAGCATTTGGGATTTTGGATGTGATTATAGCCTCAGCATTGCATTGGTATCCTTGGAATATTAGAAAAATTATAAGAAAGCCTCCAGTACATTGGGTAGAGCTTCTTGGAGGATCTGTAGAAGGACATGGATAAGAATTATCAGGGTGGAGGGCAGTGTGGTACAATGGATAGCATACTAGGTTTGGAGTCAAAAGATCTGGATTGAAATGCCAACTGCCAGTACTAGTTGTATGACCTTGGGTAAGTCCCTTATCATCTCTTGGTCTCGATTTCTTTTTCTGATAAATAGGAGGTTGGACTAGATAACCTCTCCGACTCTCTGCCTCTAAATCTGTAATCCTGTGATTGCAAACTGCACTGCTGTATAAGATATCGAGAGATTATAAATTCATTAAAGTAGCACCATCGTCTGTTACTGTTGTTATGGAGAAATGACCTCCATTTTAAAACCTTGGGCTCCATTTAAACACATGTAACAGCTTTTATTCTGATAAACTTATGAGTGTGAAACTCCAAGAGCTAAAAGTTTTTGGCAGAAAATAGTTATTTGGTCCCTGCATCCCACTATTCCACAGTGATTCAGTGCAAATTGATCAGAACAGCTCTTGCAGTTAGATACCTGGTGGGAGGGAAGCGCTCAGGGCAATTGTAGTTCCAGGAAAACTGATTGGAAAAAAGATAATCATGGTGTTTCATGCTGGGAAACGCTCAGATTCTCGATGGGGCTTTGTTTGCTTGTAATTTTTTTTTCCCCTTCTGCTTCTGCTAGGAAAAGATTCAGAACTCCTTCTGTTCAGAGAGCTGATTGGGAGAACTGGATAAACAACTTAACATTTTTCCCTTAAGTTGGAGGGAGAAGGGGCTCTCACTCTAGGGAAGGTCAAAGGTTGAATAGAAACATCAAGGACTTCAGACAGACTCTGAGAGGATGTTATAACTCCTGGTTAAATTAAGCTTCAGAGACCGTCAACTTCTGTTAAACTCAATGACGGAATCAGAGTTAAATTAAGCCATTATTGATGATAGTTGGAAATTAGTGTAAAATAGGTACTACATGCAACTGAGGTGTTCAGATTTCCACAAATTTTGTCCCAATTCTATTTAAACATACTGCTTGTGTTAATATTTGACAATGTTAATTTAACTTAACAATCTAAATAATTTCATTTTTATAGGAAGCATGACTGAAAGGGAAAACATGTTATTTTTTTTTTTAATCTTCATTCATGTAGTGAAAAACACCACCTGGTGAGGACTTTACCATAATGGTAGGCAAAATACTCTAATTATAGACAAAGGATTGAATGACAACCTTTAAAATATCTGATAATAGAAAATAAAACAAACAACTTCCAAATCAGGTGTTCTTAACCTTTTTTTTTCATGTTGTCATTCTGGTGAAAACCTGTGGGCCCCTTCTCAAAATAATCTTTTTTAAATACATAAAAGGAAGTTATTATGCCTCAGTTGTGTTAAATTCTCCATGACCCCCTTTGGGTTTTTTTTTGGCAGAGATATTGGAGTGATTTTGCCATTTCCTTCTCCAGCTCATTTAACAGATGAGGAAACTGAGGCAAACAGGGCAATAGGTCACTTAAGACCTTCCCAGGGTCACACAGCTAGTACAACATAAGATTAAAAGGAAGTCAATTATGTTGAAATATGGTTAGATATTTAAAAAAAAAAAACAAGTTCATGGACAATGCTAAGAACCCCTGACTTAAAGGAAGTGATATGGTGACATTCCAGAAAATTAAGGTCATGGAATTATAAATTTATAGCTGAAGGACTCTAGGTCATGTAGGCCATTTTACAGATGAGGAATTTAGGCTTAAATAGATTTAATGGCTTGTTCGATGTCCCACAGGTAGCCAGGACCGGACCGGGGTTCTCCAATTTCAAATTCTTTTCGTTGTCAGTGTTGTCTGAAAAGCAAGGGATTGGTCTGGGTGACTTCTGGGGCTCCTTCCAGCTAAAAACCCATGTTCCTATGATCAGAATAGCCACCATTTCCTCCAAAAGAACCAAACTCCCAGTCTTCTGCCTTTGGACGGATGTCATAGCACAAACAGGAATATTCTAAGTTGGCTCAAGACTAAGATGGGAAAAAGAAAAACTTGTGGAAATACCCAAAATGCCCTTGAAAACTTGCTAGTAGAACCTAGGCCCACATAAAATCAATTCAGGTGTCCAGGACTTATCTGCTCCTGCTCCCACCCCAATTTCCCTATTTGGTGAGGCTGCAGCTGACTTGTACCTTCAAAGTCTGAGCCCCTCCTCCTCCCCAAGGGTCCAAGCTTGGACCTGGAACAGCATGTCGCTGTTGCTAGGCTCCAAACCAGAGCCAATGAGGTCAGGGACCCATTTTGTAACTATGGGAACATTTAGCTACTGCAAAGGAAGAATTGCCAAGACTTTTTTGTAACTGAAGAAATTGTATAGATGACTCCAAGTTTGTGACAGCGATGAGAAAAATGGACCTGGAGGGTGAAAGTTTACCATGGGTGATGATTATCTTATTTTGAAAATGTCATGGTGACAGCTGGGATGAGATATTGGGCAGCCAGGAAATGGGATGGTAGGATTTAGAGATGGCAGGGACCTCAGAGTTCATCTAGACCAGCCACCTCATTTTATGGAGGACCCCAGGGTTTAAATGGCCTCTTCAGTGTACAGGTAGTGGAGATAAACCAGGTTTTCCAACTCCCAAATCTAGTGCTAATTATATAGGTTAGGCTCTGAGATTAAGAAATGGAATCATTTGAAAATATCTTCTGGATAAAGGAATGTCAACATATGTTGGAAGTGCTATGGGAAGACAGAGGGTGCCGGTGTAGAAACTTGGGGCCCATGCAGAAGAATTCAGCAAGGGAAGAAGCAAATGGCTGAAGATTTGTGACACTGCTAGGAGCTGGCTCATAGATATAGTACTGAAAGGAACATTGGAAGTCATCTGGTCCATGTCCCTTATTTTAAGGATAAAGAAATTGAGGTCCAAGAAGGGCTAGGTATTTTCCTCAGGTCTGCCCTGGGAATAGGTGGAAAAACTGGAATTTGAACCCAGGGTCTCGGATTTCCAATCCAGTGTTTGGTACACTGTAGCAAGGCAGCAAGGTTAAATGACTTATTCCTGGTCACATACAACTGTTGTGTGTTGAGGGCTGGACTTGAACCTGGATCTCCCTCACCTTAAAACCAGCCTGCTCCACTGTACCCAGTCTCCTCTTCATTCAGTAAATAACTATGATAATGTAAATGAAAAAAAATTGAACAGCCTTAAAATTCTGATTAATTGTAATGATCAACATTGGCTTAAGAGAAGAGATGAAGAAAAGTGCCTCTCTCCTCTTGGTAGAGGGGTGTGTGTGTGTGTGTGTGTGTGTGTGTGAGAGAGAGAGAGAGAGAGAGAGAGAGAGACACTATGGATGTGGAATGATGTATGCTATCAGATACAGGGTGGCTCTGCTTGCTGGTTTTGCCAATTTTTTTTTTTAAACATTGAAAGGGTCAGTGGGAAGAGGAGAGGAATATTAGGGAAGACATGATGTCAGTTAATCTACAAACACTTATTAGGCTCTTAATATGCTTGCTGTAGAAGTACAAAGGGAAAAAAGATGTAAAAACATGAATTTTTAAAGTGTGCATAACAGCAAAGAAAAGAAATGATGTGAATTATTGATATAAAGTATACACACATACGCGGTGCATGTTCATATAGATCCGTTCAAGTTCATCTAATCTAATGCCTTCATTTTACAGATGAGGGACCAAGGATCAGACCAGTTCAATGCCTCTTGCAAGATCTCATAGCTAGTAAATGGTCAGATTTGAACCCAGGTCCTCCGACCATCCTTGCCACTATTGCATGTTGATGTTTCTTTGAATTTTGAATCACTCAACCAAAAGATCATGTTTATGTTTTATTCTCAGTGAGGGCTGCTGAGCTGCCACTTGGTAATCTCATCAGTGGCTCAAAGGACAAAGTAACAGGAAAACAGAAAATTCTGCTTCCTAAGGCTTCCTAGTTACTAGAGAATTTCATCTTAGGCTCCTTCTTAGATAGGCCTTATCTAGGTCCACCTTCCCCTTCAGAAAGTGTGGGGATCAGGAAGACTTCAATTTATCTAATCTTAATATCTCCCCACCTAGCACAGTGATATGCACACAATGGATGATTAATGACTATTGGGCGAATGAATGCGCTTGGTTATATGGGTGGGGAGGGATAGAGAAGATAAACTATGGGAAGGAGGGAGGAAAATATAAATCAAGAGATTATTACTTACCTACATTTCAGAATTTTTTCTGAAGGGAAGGAAGATAATGCGACAGTTGGATGGGAAAATGGGGTGAAGTCACACCTTTTTGGTTTTTTTTTTAAGTTAGGGAAAGCCCTGGGCATTTTTAAATAGATGGAAGGAATAATCATTGGAAGCTGAGAAGTTGATGGCGTGTCTGGGCACAAAATAAGCAATGGGTAGATACTTGTTAATTCTTTTGATTGCTTTTGCTTGGTTCAGTGGGAAGAGGGTTGACTTTAGAGTCAGGGCACCTGGGTTTAGGATTTTGGCTCAGCTGCTGTGGGACCTTGCGTAACCCTCTCTGGGCCTCAGTTTTCCCAACTTTTAAGATGACCGGGTAAGACCCACTCCAATTCTAAATCTGTGCTCTGAGTTTAATCAACATCAGTCACATTCTGAACCTGTAATTGATGATGTTATAGAGAGAAGAGAAAGGCTAAGGAAGTGAGGCCTAGAAGTCAGAGGGTTAACGTCTGTCTGCAAGTTTCGTGTTAATGAATTGAGACTAGCTATATTTACAAGAAGGAGGAAAGCATCCCAAGCTGGTGTGTCCTTCACAGTCTCCAGTGCGATCCACAAGCTGTGAAAGAGTGTCAAAGGTGATGTTGAGACCTCACCTGTCCCCGAGTCTTCCACAGCAGTGACTAAGGTCCCAGCAACCTCTTCCATGGTTTTCAGAGGGCGACTAGGGTAGAGGAGGCTTAAAGGAGTATAGTAGACAGTACAGTGCCTTCACACTGTCATCTGACACAATGGAAGGTAGGAGTCAGGTGAAAAAAGTTTTAGTTTTAAGGATTTTATTTGCTGTGCAGTATTTATGGTATGGTAGATTTTATGTGTTATGAAAAGCGAATATTGTCTGCATTCAATTTTTTTTAGTTGAGATGTTAGCACAAAAGGCCATAAAATTCTAGGGAAATTTCTAACAAGATAAAATGTTTTGCATGGTACCATTTTTATTTTGTGCGCTGCATCTTTTTTTGTATTCCCCTATGTGTTAGACAAGTATACCTTGATGCTCTTACCTGTTTGACCTTGGGCTGGTCAGTTAAACTCCTTTTGCCTCAGTTTCCTTATCTGTAAAATGAGGGAGTTGGATGCAGTGACCTTTGGGGTCCCTTTCAGCCCTATGATTGTGTGATTCTACCAGAACCATAACTAGAGTGGGGTGACTGGGGCTTTGTTAATTTAGAGGGCTTGAAACAAATCAGTTAAACATCTAGTTAGCGAGAAAGATTTGTTAAAAAGAAAGGTACCAGCTGGCATAGCTTCCTCTTTCTTCTACCCTACATTGGGCAGCTGTACCCCAGACTTGTACCTCCCTGGCCCTGTCCTCCTGGTGTCTCCCCAACCCTGGGGATACCTTCTGAGATCTCCAGGGCCTGTTTTGTACTGTTTATTTTGGTTGTCTTTGCCCCAGGCACAAACAGTGCTACTAATGGCTGTCCTTTCTAGGTCTTTGTCAAGGTCTTTAATAAAAAAGGAGACTAGATAGGCGGCTAGAACCCAAGGGCGCTTCATTAAAGACCTTCCTCCCGTTTGACATTGAGACATTAGTAAGTCTTTTTTTTTAGGGATAGCTATTTTACCAACTGTGACTTCACCTATCAGAAAAGAAAATGAGGTTAGTTAGGCATGACTTGTCTTTGTAAATCCATGATGATATCTCCTCATCATTTTCTAAATGCCTACAAATAACCTGTCTCATAAACCACACTACATTTTTTGTTGTTTGTTGGTACACAATTTTCGGGATTCACCCTTTTCTGTTTTTGAAAATTGCGATATTTGTTTTCCTCCAGTAATCTGGTGCCTTTCTCATTCTCCTTGATTCCCCAGAGAATGTGGAGTCAAGCATCGTCTATTTTTTCTGTGTTGCATTTCATTTTGAACTTCTTTCAAGTGCTTACATAAGGTCTTGCTATCACAGAATTACCTTACAATATACCACCTACCTCAGGCTACAATTTTCCCTTTACTGTGGCCTGTAGATTTTAGTTTGAAGACTTTTGTGGACAAATCAACATTGTTTTGCCTTCTCTGTGGCATTCTTTACATTATATCGTATAATAATAGACCCTCCCTCCCAGGGCTGTTGCGAGGCTCAAATGAGATTATAATTGTAAAGTGTTTAGCATAATGCTTGCCACATAGTAAGTGCTATAGAAACGTTACTTATTTTTATTATTATTATTGTTATGATCTTCCTGCACTTTTTTTTTGTTTCTCTTCTTCCTCTAAACATAGCTAACAGAATCCTTTTGTTGTTTTTGATGCTTTTCATGAGCTTGAATTAATTTAGGTTTTAACCTTCAGGATGATATTTATACAGGTTTACACTACACTTTTGTGTTTTCTCTGGCTATATACCTTTCTTTCCAGGGGTATGTTGATAGATGTTTAACAACCAATTCTCTGGGGGAGAAATGGATGATATACTTTTAACTTTAATCTGTGTTATTAATGTTTTTCTCTATCACTTTCTTAAGTTGTAGCAGTCAACAATATGATAAATCAAGCCCTAATTTTTAGTGTTTGCTGATTTCCAAGTTATCAATGTTTACACTGGAAATTTAACAGTCAGCTTATAGGCTGGCTGTAGCATATCTTCCTATCTTTTAATATTATTTTGAAATCTGAACTCATCAGAGAGCCCTCTGTGCAGCCTCACTATTGCTGTTTATTATCTAATCCAAAGTTTCTTAAACTGTGTCATCACATAACTGAATGGGGGTTGAGAAAAATTTGGTAGTAAATGTTTTATTTGCATACCTATTTTATATACTTATATACCCAGGGTTGCGTAAAGATTTATCCAGTGAAAAGGGATCGTGAGTGGAAAAAGTTTAAGAAGCCCTGATCTAATCCCCACTCTGCTGTCATTCTTCCTCACTGGGGTTGTTTGCCATTTTCTTGTCAGAATGTCACTTCACAGGATTTAGAACCGGGAGGGAATTTAGAGATGCTCTTGCTCAATATCCTTATTTTACATATGAGGAAATTGAGGCCCAGAGAAGCTAAGTGACAGCTCTTGGTCTCACAAACCATAAGCAGCAGATCCAATATTCGATCCTGGCTGTTTTACTCCTAATCCAGTGTCTTTGGTGTCATATCCCAGCTGCCTCTGGAATTTTGCATCCTCTGTGAATCGTATTCCCCTTTGGGGAATCCCCCTGGGATGGAACAATACCATTTTTTTTCTGGGATCGTTTTGAAACCTTTTCTCACATGTAAGAAGCATGTCTGACTTTGCCTGGTGCTCCCTTTCGCTGATATTTTGAGTTTCAGCATGCTTTCTCCCAAGGTTTCAATACTGAGACTCAGTTGAGATAGACTAGTTCTTCCTACTTGGTGGGAATTAAATTGGGCAGTTCAATATAGTGCTTCCTTTGACCTTCTGAGAGGCAGAACTTTGACTCAGGCAATTCAGTTTAATTTGGCAAATATTCACTACATGCCAAGCACTGTATTAGGGACTAAGGAGACAGAGAGAGATGATCCAGGTCTGAGTTCAAGGAATTTATAATCTGGTTGAGTGAAGAACAAGTACATGACTAATTATAATGCAATTATACTAATACTAATTATATATAATATAGTACATTATGTATTATGTATACTATGTAATGAAGTATATAGAAACATACTCTAAATATATATAACATACTAATACAATACTAATTATAATACAAGGAAGGGTGACATAAAGTCAAAGGAGATATCCAGGCAAAGTGCTGCAAGAAATTTGAGGAGGAGATTTCTGTAGGGATTTCCTTTCAGCACAGTTAACACTCTTGTCAAATGTTAGGGTAGATGTAGTCCTCATAAATGACATAGTTAGTCTTCATCTAAGTTTTGTGTACTAAGGAGTGATCATCCATATCCCTTGTCTAACAGGGTGGTTTATATTCTATGCTCAGAACAATATAATTCTGGCTTCTTGTGTAGGAAATAACTTTTGAGGGGGATGGGGCAATGAGGGTTAAGTGACTTGCCCAGGGTCACACAGCTAGTAAGGGGGTCAAGTGTCTGAGGTTGGATCCGAACTCAGGTCCTCCTGAATCCAGGGCTGGTGTTTTATCCACTGCGCCACCTAATTCTGGGTTCTTTTATTCTCACCCATATACTCTTACCCATAATTCAATTCTTAGGTTTGTATGTGTATGTGAACACATGTGTATATGTACATATATACACACATATATACATACATGTATATACAAACATACATGCATCTACCCACAAACCTGTGGACTATGTATGTGTGTATATATATGTGTGTGTCTATATGTATATAGATACACACATACAAATATATATACACACTTTAAATTTGTTTCTTTTCTATTAGATCTATTTCTTTTGAACAAAATAAACTTGAGTTGATGTATAGCAGTCATGAGTTTTATACCATCAGCTGTCAGTGATATATAGGAAGTTTTTTTACTATCTTATTTTAAAATTTCAAATTCATTTTTTATCTGTATTATATATTTTAGCATATATACATGTGGTGAGGCAGCACGATATAGGGGATAGAGAGGTGACTTTAGAGTTAGGAAGACCCAGGTTCAAGTTCTGCCTCTGACACTAATTATCTGGTTGGATAAGTTACCCTCTCAGGGCCCATAGCAAATGTCTAAGATTGTACTTGGCAGAACAATTGTTGATCTGTATTAGTTAAAGGGGAGGGGCAGCTAGGTGGCTCAGTAGATAGAGCACTGGACTTGGAATTAGGAAGACTCATCTTCCTGAGTTCAAATACCTAGATACTTACTAGCTATGTGACACTGGGTAAGTCACTTAGCCCTTTTTGCCTCAGTTTCCTTATCTGTAAAATGAGCTGGAGAAGGAAGTGGCGAACCCCTCTAGTATCTTTGCCAAGAAAACCCCAAATGGGGTCATGAAGAGTTGGGCACAATTGAAAGAACTCAACAACAACAATATTAGTTAAGGGAGTTATCCCACCAGAAGTTCCCCATAGCAATAATAAAAAATCTCAAGACTGAACAAAAAATTGGACATCTGAGGCTAGGAGTACTATGATATTCTCAACAAGCTTCCTTATTGTCTTCTTCTGACAATCATTGGACATCTCTACTGTGCTTTTCTTTCTGGGTCACGCATTCTATCTTCTGCAATCACCGGTGCTGGGATTCATTTTCCTTCCTCCTGAGTGCTCTCTTAATCAAACTAGTAAGTCTCCAGTAAAACATATTCTTTCCTGCATTGGACCCTCAGTAGGAGCCTGTCTCTTTAGTATTGTAGGCAGTCATGTAGGAAACCACTTCCTTCCTAATACCCACCACAGTCAGCCATTCACTTCCTATAACCTCCTTTCTCTTCCAAAGCCAGGACTATTAATGGGAGGAAGAGATGAAAATACCACCTGTGTCCCAAGCCCTTCAGTTTCCTACCCAGAACTTCAAAGTCACTAGAGATACATTCCAGATTTTTCCCCAGCTCTATCATTTGTTCCTACATGAATCAGCTGAATTCCTTGTTTTCTTGGTTGCAAAAATAAGTACTCAGAGGACAATAACTTTTGGGTACAAAAGGTCCCCTACTTGATGGGAAGCATCCTAGTTGGGTGTTTCTTTATAGAAGAGGCTATTTTTTACAGTTCTGTGGTGTACATCTGCTTTGAGTGAAATTAAACTGAAGCATAAGATGCAGCCTGTCCTTAATGGGAAAATAATTGGGAAAGAGGCGAGTTTGCAAAGTGGCTCCAGTCCTTCTCTGGCTCTCTTTGGTGACCCACAGATGACCTCTGTTGAAAGAGTGAAATGGAATCGGTTTGAAGACTGCTTCACTAGCAAGGCACCTGGAATACAGGAGGGGAGACCCAAAGGAGACAGCCCCAGCACAGCTGAGGCATAGGATTTGAACACGGGCCTCATGTCTTGAGTCAGACATGCTGCAGTTCTCAACCAGCAGAGGGTTGGAGACATGACGTCAGCAGTACACGTATTCAGACAAGGAATTTTCCATGTAGAACAACAAAAGCAATGAAACAGCATGTCCCTGTGAATTGAGTAAACCATGAGAATGAGTTGAAGAGGGGAGTCGAGGATCAAGAAGCCTAAATGAAATGATCGAGAGAGAGAAAAGCAAATAAAATCTTAGGGAGACTATTGGAAATAATCAGAGATACTTGCCCAAAATGACATGGAGGGGTGTGTGTGTGAAGCCTTTAGACTTCTGATTCTGTTCAAAATTCATTTAAGATCTCAATATCTGTGGGGCAGAGATTCCCAGTGGACTTCCCCTCTGCATGCTGGATGACAGTCAGTATTCAAAAGCACCTTGATAGGCTACAGCATTGGGCTAAGTCTAGTATGATTAAATTCACTAGGGATAAATGTAAAGTTTTATGCTTAGGTACAAAAAAATCAATATCCCAAGTACAAGATAGATAGATGACAGTTCCACAAAAGATCTGAGGATTTTGGTAAATTGCATGCTTAACAGAAGTCAACAATGGAATGTAACTGTACCTCTATACATATATCTATCTTTCTCTATAGATATACACATACACAAACATGTATGCATATATATTTATATCCATGTGTATATAAATATATTTGCATACATGAATACACGTATATATCCATGTATGTATATATCTCTTTATTTCTACATATGCATCTATCTACCTATCTATCCATGCATCCATCCATCTATCTACCTTGAACTACCTTACGAGAAGCTTAACTTCCAGGAATAGTTTAGCTTCCACTTGTTTTGTTTCCCTCTCCCCTTGTTGGGAGTATTGAGTTCATCCCTGGGTGCCATGGTTTAAGAAGGACATGGAGGGGCAGCTAGGTGGCGCAGTGGATAGAGCACTGGCCCTGGAGTCAGGAGTACCTGAGTTCAAATCCGGCCTCAGACACTTAACACTTACTAGCTGTGTGACCCTGGGCAAGTCACTTAACCCCAATTGCCTCAAAAAAAAAAAAAAAAAAAAAAAAAAAAAAAGAAGTACATGGAAAGGTAGAGAGTATTCAAAGGTGGGCAGCCAGCCTGGTGAAGGGCCTTGAGTCCATTGTCATATGAAGGCCACTTGAGTGAGCTGGGCAAGTTTAGCTTGGAGGATGCAGAGGGAACATAGTAACTGTCATGAAGTATTTGGGGGGGTATTGTGAAGGAGGACTAGGCTTATTTTTTTGGCCTAGGAGTAATGGGCCAAAGTTGCTGAGAGGCCAATTTAAGCTTGACATTAAAAAAGATTTCCTTAACAATTAGAACTATTTAAAAGTAGAATGGGCCACCTTGACACGTGGTATAGTTTTTTTTTGTTTGTTTGGGTTTTTTTGTGGGGCAATGAGGGTTAAGTGACTTGCCCAGGGTCACACAGCTAGTAAGTGTCAAGTGTCTGAGGCCAGATTTAAACTCAGGTACTCCTGAATCCAGGGCCAGTGCTTTATCCACTATGCCACCTAGCTGCCTCCGACAAGTGAAATGTTTTCCTAACTTGTTGGTCTTCACGGAAGGCTAGATGATCACTTGTCTATCATGTTATGATGGAAATTCCTTTTATGTTGGCTTATGAGATGATTGTTGAGGTTCTTTCCAAGTCTCTGTTGAGATTCAGTGAAATTTATGTATTGTCCTCTGAAAATACAGTTAGAATCTCCTCTATAGCATCGATTGACCCAGGGATTAGCACCCTATATTCATTTAACCATTTAACATCAATTCACTTTCTTATAAGAATATTTGCTGAGAGCTACAGCAGGAACAGAAATATAAACACATTTACTGCCCTCCTTTCTCCTCCCTCCCAAAAAATAGAGGATGACATTTCCTTATACTACCTCTGCTTCTGGAGAGTCAGAGAGAATAGGCTTAAGTTGTTTTTTTGTTTTGTTTTGTTTTGTATGGGGCAATGGGGGTTAAGCGACTTGCCCAAGGCCACAAAGCTAGTAAGTGTCAAGTATCTGAGGCCGAATTTGAACTCAGGTACTCCTGAATCCAGGGCCAGTGCTTTATCCACTGCGCCACCTAGCTGCCCTGAGAATAGGCTTAAGTTTTAAAAGGGACTACAAAGCATTCTCTGTGCCAAGTTCATTTCCAAATGTGGCATAGCTGAAAGACCATTCAGTTCTCACCAGTTGCCGGCAGACTCTGGCATGGATTCCAGTTCTTAGACCCCTGTTCTATTAACCTTTTGAAGCTCACAATTTGTCAGCTTAGTCTATTCCATCTCCAGTCATCTTTGGTGGGACACAACAGGGTCAGAAGGAATAGCAGAGCTAGAATATGGCTTCACATGGCTCTTGGTGTGGAGCACAGGTCACCAGAGCTCCCCATGGCCCAAAGGCTCATAACAGTTATTTGCCTTATTTATGGGCTTTAGATTCTCGTTCTGTTAACTAAATGAATTGCTTTTGGTAGAGTGGGGCTTCATTTTTGCTGTCTGCCTTCTCTTTTCCCTCTTGCAGACATTGTTCGGAGTGATGTTGCCTTGGATAAGCAGAAGGGCTGCAAGATTGCCCAGCACCCAGATGTAATGCTGGAGCTTCAGAGAGAGAAGGCTGCTCAGATGCACTTGGTTCTCCTCAAGGAGCAATTCTCCAACACATACAGTAACCTCATATTAACAGGTAAGGCTACTTAGGTCAGCTGACTCCCACCACAGTGAGTTCCTGGCTTACATCAATTAACATTCTAAAATTTTGGATTCACCAGAGTGGTCCCCTGCTGAGTTTTTGCCAGTTCTATCCTTTATTTAGTTGTGATGACTTTTGTTTTCCTCTGACAAATATTTCATGTGGCTGGCATGTACATTTTTGGCCTCAGATTGTAGACCATTCTGCATGTGTATTTTCAAATGTCAGAATCAATGAGAAACTAGTGTTGGTTTGTAAAAATATGACTTGCTAAATGTGTGTGTGTGTTGTGCATTTGAAAGAATTACTAAATTTGGTATCTTTGAAGAAGTGGCTATTTTCACCTTTTTGTAAACCTAGTAAATACAAAGATGAATGATAAGTGATAATGACCTGTGGGCAGAATAGAGAATGTTTTATTCCTGGTGGAGTTCTCTGGGGAATTTTATTTTCTCTAATGGGGTCCACAGGCATTGAGAATGGGCCCCATCCCTCATGTCTTTGTATGAGTTCTAGTAGAAAAATGAAAGCTGGATGGCAATTTTAGGAGAGAAGATCCCTGAAATAGAATGAGAAGCAGCCTTTCTAAGGCTGCCAAGAAACTTTGCTGGTAGAAGGTACACAGACAGGATGAATCCAGAAGCCTCAGTCTTAAGGTATTTGTAATGCTACAATAGCAGAAAATGATGTGAGAATTCTCAAGAATGGTTGAGGCTTTTAGATAGAAGCAGCAAATCATAGGAGTTGCCCTGTTTCTCTTGTAAAAAACAAGGGAGGCCTGTCTTTTATTGATCCAAATAAAGTCTAACAAACCCAGAGTCTGTTTACCTTGTTTGCAGAGCTTTAGAAGACATTGCAGTGTTGGTTAAGGCTTGGGCAACTCACCTTTTTTTTAATACCTCAAACCCAAATGGGAAAAAAGTTTTAGCTCCCATTATAGGATCCCTGACATTTCTCCAGGAATCTCCATGTGATAAACTCATTGTTTTACACTTTGAGAAAGCTTGAAACTTTCCCTTGTATTCCATCTTCAACCTGGTGAGAAAACCAAAAGAATGAAATGAAAGCTTGATCCAAAGGTGCCTATGAATAGGGAATGGGGTTACAGGGAAAAGCTCTTTCTCCCTATGGTAGGTCAATAAGAGTTGGGAACAGAAATGATAATTTCGTGTGTGCAAATGGTTGGATGCTGAGGGTACTTGGAACTCCCTGAGTTCTTTCTGTCATACCACATGTAAGTATGTCGGAGGGGATACCTATTTTTGCCACTCTCCAATGGGCTGCATCAGAAAACCAATGGACTATCATCAATGTAGTTGAGAACAATGTGATTTTTTTTCAATTCCTTCTCTGGTCTATCTTTCATTTATTTGCCCAAATGAAGGTGTCAGAGCCCAGAGTCCTTGAGTATGTTACAGAAGAGAGTTCAGCATAAGAAACCCTAGCCCTCACCCTGTTATCCTTGAATGTGGCTGAAGGACGCATTATCTTTAAAAACGCAAGCATGGTCTATTGGCTTCAATGGAGTCTTTTCCAATTTTCAGTAACATAATCCCCTCACATGTTTATTCCCGGTTCAAACTGTTGGAATCAACATTGTCAACTTTTACCCTGACAACTTGCTTACTTTCTCCTAAACAAACTTACCCCAGTAAAGAGGCTTTTCCCTGCTTTTGCTTCTCTCAGAGCTGCTTCAAAGAGTCCTCAGGCGTTTTCCACATTTTTCACCCAAAAGGCTGGGCTGAGGTGGTACCTTGTTACCCCTGGAGCCCTTGGAGTTTCCCTTTTTGTTTACATGAGAGTTCAGAAGGTTTGAGCTCCAGGTGTTGGGAAGTGATGGAGTCACTGCAGCTTAGCACCAGCAGTAAAACTATTTTAATGTCCTCTAACTAAGTCTTTGATTCTGAGCAGTGCGCTTTTCTAATTGTTATGAAATTTAATCCTTGATTTCTTATATAAATCTTGAGAACATGGTCTCCAGACAGCTAAACATAATATTTAAACATAACTAAACTAACTTTTGTAAATATTTCCCTTTTCGGTGATGAATGTGTATTGGTAAGGGGGGCAAGGTTGAAGGGGGTGGAGACCTCTCTAACAGAGTGACTTTCTTTGCCCACTTATTTAGAACACCTACTCTAGGATTTCTATTCAGTGATGGACTAGTTGTTTCATATAACTCCCCCATGAAGTTTGGGATATCAGCAAGGGAAGTATTTATGTTTCTAGCACTGGTGTAAAGACATTGGGTTTCTAGATTCTTTGGAGGGGGGGGTGTCTTTCTACATGTTTTCCCTACTTTCACTCATTTATTAAAGCCCTAGGGTAATCAGAACCTCAAGGGTATCCCTTTTGTCTGTTTCCCAGATTCCTTAGAGCCTGTAGTGTAGCTTCATGCCACGATGGTGTGATAGCTAGAGAACCATTGTCATTATCACTGTTTTCCAGATGAGAAATAGAAATGTGCAGAGAAGGCTGCTGCAGACATTGTGGCCATTGAATGGAATGGATTGGGAATGTTTGATTCAAGAGGGATGGGATTTACTCAAGAATTAAATTCTGAAGACACAAAGAGAAATGATTCCAAGAAGGAGGAAAAATGGGATTTGTCCACAGAGACTGATGTGGAACTCAATTAGTAACTTAGATTAAAAAAAAAAGAAATGTACAAAAGATGTAAGCAAGGTCAAGTGATGGTGAATTAATATAAAAATGTGGCATGGTGCCATGTCAGGAATGTCTATTCAGAATGAATTGAATGGCAAGGGAATCTAAGGATATCATTTATATATACATGTATATACATACACACACATGCATACATACATTTATGTGTGTATACATGTTGACAGAAAAAAGAGGGTCAAAGAAGGGACAGGACTTTTTTGGGGGTTGGATGGGATGATGATAACTGACAATAGAGTGAAGACAAAGTTTTTGATTTCTTATTTTGCTTCTGTTTTCTCAGCTAAAGAGAATGACTTTTGTATTTGAAATGGTTGAATAAACAAAGAAAGAGCTTGATTGATACTCAAGACATAATAAGAGAGAGTACCCAGCTGCCCTTGATGATTTCAAGTAACATGGTCCAGAAAAACTTGGGGACTAAAAGAATTGGCAGGTGTGATTGTTGTTAGTAATGTTTGAAAGATCAAGCAAAATGGGGGAGGTACCAAAAAATTGGGGGAGGACAAATATGTCCCAATTTTTGAAGAAAAGGAAGAGAGTCTGTGATGTTGAGGCCGGTGAGCTCGACTTGAATCTCTGGGAATATTCTAGAATACCTCATGCAAGAGATGGTTGGTGAACATCTAGAAAGTCAAGTTGTGATTTCAAAGAACCAAGAATAACATCATCAAAAACAGGTCTTGCTGCTCTAACCTCATTTCCTTTTTTGAAGGATTAGTAAGCTAATAGTTGAGGGCTATGTGAGGGATGTAGTTTACCTAGATTTTGACAATGCTATGGATAAATTCTCTCATGCTATTCTTTTTTTTTTGTGAGGCAGTTGGAGTTAAGTGACTTGCCCAGAGTCACACAGCTAGTAAGTGTTAAGTGTCTGTGGCCGGATTTGAATTCAGGTCCTCCTGAATCCAAGGCCGGTACTCTATCCACTGTACCACCTAGCTTCCCCTCATCTCATGCTATTCTTCTTCTTTTTTTTTTAAATTAATAAAGTATTTTATTTTTTTTCTGTTACATGTAAAGATAGTTCTCAACCTTTGTTTATACAAGCTTTACAATTTCAGATTTTTCTCCCTCCCTCCCCTCCCTCCCCTCCCCCCCTCCCCTAGACAGCAGGTAATCTGATATAGGTTATATATATACACACACATAATAACATTAATCCTATTTCTGCATTAGTCATGTTATAAGAGAAAAAAAATCAGAGCAATGATGGAAAACCTCAAAATAGAAAACAAACAACAGCATCAAAAACAAAAGAAATAGTATGGTTCATTTTCATGCTATTATTCTTAAGGAGGCTGTGGAGAGGTATGGATTAGATGATCATACAATTAGATGAATACAGAATTGGTCTCTGGCCTGAAATAATGAGTGGTTGTTAACAGTTGAGTGTCATTGACTTACTTGGTAGGATGGCTCCAGTGAGATATCACAGGGATCTATGTTTGGCCCTGTGCTCTTCAACAATTTTACCAATTACTTGGGTATGACACAAAGTGAGGAGGTAGAGCTACCACTCTGGATGATCCAAAAGGATCTTGACAGGCTATAGCATTGGGCTGAATCTAAGAAGATTAAATTCAATAGGATTAAATATAAACTTGGGAAGTTGTGTTTTGTTGTATGCTCAAGTACAAGACAGGGAATATTACACAACTGGACAATTTTCTGAAAAATTTTTGAGAGTTCTAGTGGACTTCCAGCTCAATATGAGTCAGCAGAGTGATATGGAAGCCAGAAAAGCTAATGTAATCAATCCTGGGTTCAGTTAATAAAGAGATAGTTTTAGGAATAAGGAGGTCAAAGTCCCAATGTACTCTACCCTTGTCAGAACTCATCTGCACTATTGTGTTCAGCTCTGGTTACTGTAATTTACTAAGACCATTGATATGCCAGAGAGGGTTCAGAGGGGGACAAGAAGGAGAATAAACTGTCTTGACTTTATGTATCATGAAGGTTCATTGAAGGAACTATGTTTAACTTTGAAAAGAGAACATAATAATTGGCAACAACTATTTGATGGATTGTCAGATGCAGGAGGAATAGACCAAAGGGCAGAAGGGCAGAACTGACTCATCTTGTATATATTTGTCAGATTAGTCCTGAAAATACTACTTAAGGGGCAGCTAGGTGGAGCAGGGGACAGAGCTCCTGTCCTGGAGTCAGGAGGACCCGAGTTCAAATTCGGCCTCAGACACTTACTAGCTGTGTGACCCTAGGTGACCCTGGGCATATCACTTAACCCGAAAAAAGAAAATGCTACTAATAACATGTGTCATCAACACCTACCACTCATCAGTTCCAAAGTTGAACTCATCTTCCTTGCCCTTTCCCCCAGACAAAAACCTTCTGCTCTTCATGTTTCCTCTCGTTTAACAGGCTCACGAACATCCTTTAGTTTTTAATTTTCCCATCTTCTTTTCCTGTCACATTTAATTTGGTCATTAAATCTTGTCAGTTCTTATGAAATATCTCCCCCACCCCCTCTGTCGATAAACTGGCCAGTGTCTCAGGGGAGGGTAATTAGGTCGGCAAAGGGCCCTGAATCCACTTCATATGAAGCTGAAAGAACTGGGCATGATTCTCTGAGAGAAGAGAAAGCTCAGAGGGGATGTGCTATCTCTCATAAAGAATTGGGTGGGCTTTCCTTAGAGGAGGTGAGTTACTCTCCCACCTCAGCTTCTACTGCCTTAATTCATTTCCTAATCACTCTTCCTGAGGTATTTCAATAATCTCCTAACTGGTCCATTAGCTTCCATCCTCTGTACTTTAATCCATCCTTCCAATTCTTGTTAATATAATTAAAGTGCTCCTTTAATCACATTATCTTCCCCCTACTTTGGAAAAAAATTCACTGGTGACCCAACATTTGTGGAATAAACCTTTAGCTCCTTAAAACTGCATTTGATTTCTTCAGTTGTTCTGGAGTGAATGGTGACTGGTTTGTGTCACCTGGTTGATAAGCAAACAGTATGCCAAGCTCTGCTGGGGTAATCAGAGTTTTCTAGCTTGGAGACCCCTTCCTTAGGGAGACCATGTGTTCTCAGGCTATAGAAGTGACAATGCTCATGCACACACACACACATACATATATATACACAGACACACACTTAACTTGTTTATAGGATCATAAATCTGGTTCTTGAAGGTCTAGTCTAACTACATGTAAAAAAGATAAGATTGTTTTAAAAAATTTAGCAAGCATTTTATTTGTTCTTTTCCCTTTTCACTCTCGCCTCCAAATGGTGCAACAAAAGAAAAAAGAGGGGAAAAAAAGAAAAAAAGAAACCCTTTGTAACAAATATGCATAGTTAAGCAAAGCAAATTCCCACATTGGCCATGTCAAAAATGTATGCCTCATTCTTTGTCTTGAATCCATCTCCTCCTCTGTTAAGAAGTACAGCCCCATTCATTTTACAGTTAAGTATACTGAGTTTGAGGGAGGGTGGGACTTTCTCAAGATCACATAGCTAGGAAGTAGAAGAGCTCTCCCCTCTAAGATGACTCCTTCCATGTGTTAGGTTTGTATCTTGTATGTTTCTACTTATAGTTATCCCTTCCACATTGTGGGGGTTAGGGGCATGGCACCCCCTGCAATCTGGAAAATCTGCGTAAAATTTTTTGACCTTCCCTTTGTACCAGAGGAGTCTGAATGATGATGGTATTAAGAGATGAAATATGTTGATATTATACATTCTATACATATATTTTATGCATTTCTGAGTTTCTAAACTTTTTCTGTCTTCTGCTGGCGTTTGCATGTCATCTGTGGCTTCCGCAAAACTCCCTCCAAATTCTCATTTAATTTCTTATGCCAATCCGTGTGATGGGGAAAATTGCAGTGTTGAAGGGATAACTCTATATATCTTGTCTTCCCCCAACATTAGAATATTAGCTCATTGAAGGCAGAGACTATTCATGATTTTTCTTTTATTTTTGGCACATAGTAGATGCTTAATAAATGCTTGTTGCTTGATTGACTGATCCATAATCTAGGGTTGTTGTGAGGACCAAATAAGGCAGTAATTGGAAAGTTCTTAGGACAATTCCTGACACATAACAGGTGCTATATAATTGTTAACTATAATGACCTTCGTCATCATCATCATTATTAACCCTAGGCAAATCACTTACATGCTTTTTACCTCGGTTTCCTCATTTGTCAAATGCAGATAACAAGAGGACCTACCTCCCAGGGTTATGAGGATCAAATGAAATAATAATAGCAAAGCACTTGGCACAGTGCTGGGCACATAAATGCTATATAAATATTAACTATTATAATTTATTATTATTATTATTATTAACACTAAGCAATGTACTTAAACCCCTGTTTGCTCCGTTTCCTCATCTGTAAAATGGAGATTATAAGAGCACTGACCTTCCAGGGTTATTGTGAGGATCAAATGACTTCATATTTGTAAGGTGCTTAGCACAGTGGCAGCCACTTATTAAGCTCATGTAAATGTTAGCTACCATCATTATAATTTATTATTATTATTATTATTATTATTATTATTATTATTATTATTATTATTATTATTATTAAGGTGTTGAAGTGAATAGACCACTGAGCTTGGAGTCAGGAAGACTCATCTCCCTGGGTTCACATCCAGCCTCAGACACTTACTAGCTGTGTGACCTTGGGCAAGTCATTTGACCCTGTTTGCCTCAGTGTCCTCATCTGTAAAATGAGATGAAGAGGGAAATGGCAAACCACTCCTGTATCTTTGCCAAGAAAACTTCAAATGGGTCGTGACTGAAATGACTGAAAAATCACCACCATCACCATCACCATCACCATCACCATCACCATCACCATCACCATCACCATCACCATCACCATCACCATCACCATCACCATCACCATCACCATCACCATCACCATCACCATCACCATCACCATCACCATCACCATGTCATTAAGATTCTTTTTTTTTTTTGGTGGGGCAATGAGGGTTAAGTGACTTGCACAGGGTCACATAGCTAGTGTCAAGTGTCTGAGGCCAGATTTGAATCAAATACCACTCAGAGAGTTATTATTATTAAGGCATTTACATGTGTTTACATGATAAAGCTCTTCACTCCTCTGCCTTTGTTTCCTCAGGTGTCCAGGATACCTAAGCCATAGCAGCTTACATTTATATGGCACTTTATGATTAAAAAACACTTCAAAAACCCTGTGAAGTTGAGCAAGTATTAATGCCCCCATTCTGCAGATGAGGAATGTCTAGGTTGCATTGACATTGGACCTAGCCCAAGGTCCAATGGATAACAAATGATTAACCCAAACTAGAACTCCATCTCTTCTGACTCAAAGAGCAGTTTTCTTTCCACTAATCCAAGCTGCCCTTTCTTAAAGAAAGAAAAAAAAGTCTTAAGTGTTTTCTCAGGGTATGAGTGCCCAAAGTCTGACAGTGTTTCATGGAGGTAGCAACGTTTCATTATCTCTTGGCAGAGACTTCAAAAATGTGTTTTGAATGAATCTTATAATGAGATTTCTTGTACCCAAGGCACTTTGAACTCTTTGAAAAAATGGTATGAGATAAGCCTTAGCTGGTATTAATAATTCTGCCTGATTGCATTTAAATGAATCCCCAAGAAGAGGAATTAGATGGCATTTACTTATCTCGAATAAGCCTAATGCCATTACCAGTGAAATGAAATGCTGAATATGGGAAAGGCAGTGGAGGTGCACAATGGGACTGTCAGTGGAATGGGAAACACATGGCCCTTCCCAGCATCTTCATTCTCCTCACGCTTTTCAGTGCCCAGCCGTAATACCCCTTTGTCTTCTTGGGTGCTCCCTTGTGAACAGTTCCATTAGCTAAGGATGCTGCTTTGGAAGTACTTCTCCTTCCTCATGCTCCTGATGTAGACAACTGGGGAGGTAGAGGTTGGGAGCATAAGTCAAGTTAGAAAACCTTGTCTGGTTTGTTTTAGGATACGAGTATAGAACACCTCATAGGCTGTTCTCTCTAGTTAGTGTCTCATGTTGTTTTCCTGAGATCATGTAGTATATGAAAGTTCCATCTTGGGTCCTTTTTCCTCCCCCTCTACCCTATCAAAAATGAAAAATAGCTAATAGTTTTGTAAAGTTCTTTATATGTATTATCTCATTTGATCTTCATGATAACCCTCTGAGGTTGGTGCTATTATTATCCCCATTTTACAGATGAAGAAACTGAGACTGAGAGAGGTTAATGAACTTGTCCAGGGTCACCCAGATAAATATCTGAATCAAGATTTGAACTCAGGCCTTATGTATGCTGAATGCTCTCTTTTCTTTCCTTTCTACATTTTCCTTTGGTAGGTAATTATATCTACTTCCATGGCTGCACATATCACTTTTTTGTTTTGTTTTGTTTTGTTTTCCAGGGCAATGAGGGTTAAGTGACTTGCCCAGGGTCACACAGCTAGTAAGTATCAAGTGTCTGAAGCCGGATTTGAACTCAGGTGCTCCTGAATCCAGGACCGGTGCTTTATCCACTGTGCCACCTAGCTGTCCCCCACATATCATTTTTTACAGACAACTTCCAAATCTATATTATCTTCTGTCATAACATTATTATATACCAAAACATTGTACTTAGTTGTGTAATAATAATGATAGCTAGCATTTTTATTGACCTTTAATGTTTGCAAAGTGTATTACATATTATGTCATTCAATCCTGGAAACAGTCTTTTGAATTAGGTTCTATTATTATCCCCACTTCTCAGATAAAGAAAGTGAATCCAACAGAGGTTAAATGACCTGCTCAAAGTCACACAACCAGTAAGTGTCTGAGGCAGAATTTGAATTGAGTCTTCCTGACTCCAGGACCTGGCTCTATCTACTGTACCTACCACCCAGCTGCCTCATCTCCTGTGGGCACATTAAGGCCCTAGATTAAGAGCTGGATTAGGAGTGTAAGCTTGGTTAGAAATTGATCTGATTTTGCCAGATGCATATTGCCTTAGAAAACCACAAATTAACATTCTCTATGTTGTATTGTTTTTATAATTTATTTTGTTAAACATTTCTCAATTACATTTTAATCTGGCTTGAGCCACATTCCCAGGAGTTTTGCCTAGTCTATCTCTCTCATTTTACAGATGAAAAAACAGAGGACCAGAGAGCTTAAGTGATAAGTCATCCAAGGAGTAATTGGTAGAGCAAGGACCCAAACTCAAGATTCTATACCAAGGGTCTGTATGCAGCACCATGCTCCCACCCCTTGAGTTTTACATACTCATGCTGGATCCTTTAACATCTAGATTTTTGGTTAATATTAATTTTATTTTATACTTAATAATTAAAAACATTTATGCTTAATGAATAGAAAGAGAGAAACTGCCAATATGGATTAATTCAGTGCTTCTCATCCCTATTTTATGCTGAAATTTAAAACATTTTGAAAATATATTTAAAGATAAAATATATTTGATTTAAATACATTTTAAGTACATTTAAAAAGTATATTTAAATGTAAAATGTATTCAATTTGTGATGTTTAAAATCTTAATTGTGGTCGCCAAAAATTAAAAGACTTCAGTGCCAGTCTTTGGGCATTAAACATTTATTAGAACATACAGATATTTACAAAGAGTTCAGAAGGTTATGAAAAAGAAGTCCTACCTAGCCTAGAGTTCCAGCTTGGTTGGGTTCTTCCTGAAGTCCTCCTCCACAAGCCTGCTTTAATCAGGAACTCCTCAACGAGCCTGTCTTAATCAGGAACCCCTTTACCAGCCTGTTGTTTTTTTTTTGTTGTTGTTTTGTTTTTGTTTTTTTTTGCCGGGCAATGGGGGTTAAGTGACTTGCCCAGGGTCACACAGCTAGTTAAGTGTCAAGTGTCTGAGGCCAGATTTGAACTCAGGTACTCCTGAATCCAGGGCCGGTGCTTTATCCACTGCGCCACCTAGCCGCCCCCTCACCAGCCTGTTTTAATCAGGAATTCCTTAATGAGCCTGTCTTAATCAGGAACTCTCCCTCAAGCTGTTTGTGGAAGCTTTTTTATAGATCTGGAACAGAGGCGGTCCTTACACACTGCTTCAAGGTGATTGGTTGGTGTCATCCAAATCCATTGTCTTTGAAGGTGTTCTCAAGTTGAGTTCACAGTCTAGTTTCTGAGAACAATACCTTCTTAAGGGATGGCCAGGTGTGATTACAATCCAATTAACTTGAAGTAGGCTTAATCAGCAGTCAATTACTCTCGCTTGATTCAATCAGTCTTGATTAATCTCCAGGTGGGTCTTTGAGTATCTGCTAAATCCCATTATTTCATCACAAATTTAAATATATTTTGAAAATATATCTATATATTAATTTAAATATATTTTAAATACATTTTGAAAGTATATTTACATGTAAAATATATTCAGTTTAAATATATTTTGAAAATATATTTACATATAAAGTATATTCAATTTAAATATATCTTAAATATCTTTTGAAAGTATACTTAAATATAAATGTATTCAATTTAAATACATTTTGAAAATATATTTAAGTGTATTTTAAAATTGGCTTTTGACTTTAGCTAGTCTTATTTCTCAGTAGGAGAGATGAATGTGAGGCTTCCCGCTCTTAATTTCTCCCAGTTTCAGTTGCCATTCAAAGAAATGTTCCTGATGTAGCCAGCCCACACACAACGAAAACTCGGTAAAATTCCTAGGTCACTTCTGTGTCATATGTTCAGCATTTGCAGATGTGTGCAGCTGTGGAACTGCCAGTCTTTTTCCTTTAAAAAAAAAAAAAACAAACCAAAAACCTCGAAAAGTTATGCGATATCTTAAGATACATCTCTGTTAGAAGCTCATAGGCTTAGAACTGGGAGGGATGTTAGGGTTCATCTCATACTACTTACACATTTAACAAATGGGAAAACGGAGATCCAGAGAGGCCAAGAGACTTGTCTACTATCACGTCGCACAATCAGAATTTGAACCTAGGTCCTGCAGCTCCAGAAGCAGTTGTCTTCTCTTTTTTTTTTCTTTTTTTTTCTTTTTGGTGAGGCAATTGAGGTTAAGTGACTTGCCTAAGGTCATATAGCTAGTAAGTGTTTTTTTTGTTTGTTTGTTTTTGGTGAGGCAGTTGGGGTTAAGTGACTTGCCCAGGGTCACACAGCTAGTAAGTGTTAAGTGTCTGAGGCTGGATTTGAACTCAGGTCCTCCTGAATCCAGGGCCAGTGCTCTATCCACTGTGCCACCTAGCTGCCCCCACAACTAGTAAGTGTTAAGTGTCTGAGGTCGGATTTGAACTCAGATCTTCCTGACTCCAGGGCCGGTACTCTATCGATTGCGCCACCTAGCTGCCCCCCTGTTTTGCCTTTTATTGAACAATATCTCAGGTTGTCCACCAAAGGGAAAAACCTGGTTGCTTTCTGTTGTGCAAATGCTGATTAAAGAGATAAATTTCCTGAATAGGTAAAACCATATATTATAGCTTCAAATGGACAGAATTTCTTTTTAAGCACTTTTATTTCTACACTCAGGACTGTAATGACAAGTAATGGTGGCCAAAAAGTTCTGTGGGGCTATACTTCCTTGGAGCTATACCATAGTGGGGTCGCCACAGGTCATAGGCTGATCTTTCAGCCATGAAAGTTGAGAACTTTGAATTGGTTCATTCACATCTAATCAGACTGCAAGATAACTGTCTTAACCCAAACAAGACTTATTAATACCAGAGACCTCATTGATTCATTCACATTAGGAAAATAATATCTTTCCTGAGACTGGATAATTTGCCTGTGTAGTGGTATCTGGAAATCTAATTAGGCATCAGGAGGAGGTAGTTGAGTGGTATTGAGGGAGAGTTGCCCAAAGCAGGTTTCATTCCAGTGAATGATTTTTTCCCCTCTTGTATAGAGCACATATCTTTTGAGCAACTGGCTATCTCTCCCTGGGGCCTTGCTAAAGAAACACTGACATTATTATTATTCAACAACTTGCCTTTTTATAGACCTCATGATGACAATGCCCTCTTACTTGCTCTTGTTATTACATTATCATTTCCACCTTTTTTTAATAAACAGATACAATGTCCAGGTTTGTTCTTCATTTCCCATTGATCACGGGTGTTCAGAGAGCTGTAACTTAAGTCAATGTTAAGCTTCAGAGAGATGGGGGTGGGAAGGCCTTCTCTGTGCTGTTAGAATTCCAAGATTATGAAAATCTGAAAAAGCTTTGTAGCTTTTGCTGAATCTCATATAATAATATGTAAATAAAGAACCTCTTGCGTTTATTTCCTTCCGTTTCTAATGTCACTACCTAACTTCAGATTCTTATAACCTCATTAGAATAACCTCTAATTGGTGTCCCTGCCTTCATCATCTCTTCTCTTTATTCTATGGACTGCTACCCAAGTAATCTTCTTACATCAACACCCTTTCCAGGCTACTCCCTGCCACTCAGAAACCAACCCTCCATGGCTTCTCACTACTTATGGGAGATGCTCCAAACTCCTTAACCTGCCTTCAAATACTTTTCATACTATTTGCAAGCTACTTTTACAGTCTTATTTCATATTTTTCTTCCTAAACTCTTCTCTTTCTCTTCCTACTCTCCATACTTTGGCTCAGGTCATTTCCTTTGCCTGGAGTTTTCTCTCCTCCTCCTCCTCCCCCGCCCCCCAAGTCTCTTTCTACTTGCTGAAATCCTATTCATCCATCAAATTTCAACATATACTCCACTTTGATGAACCTTTCCAGATTTTAGTCAGAAATGGTCCCTTCTTCTTTTCAATGCTCACAGTACCTTTCATGCATTTTCATCATCTGCCTGGTATTATACTTGTATTATCCCCATATCTAAGGTTGTTAAATTTTTTTTTGCAGGGCAATGAGAGTTAGGTGACTTTCCGAGGGTCATAGAGCTAGTAAGTGTCAAGTGTCTGAGGCTGGATTTGAACTCGGGTCCTCCTGAATCCAGGATTGGTGCTTTATCCACTGTGCCACCTAGCTGCCCCCAGGTTATTAAAATCTAAAAGAATTTGTGACTTTTGTCACAAAACTAGTAAAGTCCTTGAAGGTGGAGACCCATTATGTCTTCCTCAACAATAAATAATTCAACAGATATTTATTAAATAATTACTATATGCAGGAAGCCTGGTATAGTGGATAGAGTGATAGATTGACTTGTCGTCAAGACCTGGGCTCTGATCCCACCTCTGATACATACTGACCATCTGACACCAGATATCATTTAATCCATGAGCACCCCAGACAGTTGTCTAGAGTGCATGTGGATAGGCTTTAGTAGAGGAGATTTCTTCATTAGGGGTTGTCTATACCAGGGAGATCACAGATCCAAGACTTCCCACAAAAAGTGGTCAAGGCCCCGTCCTAAGTTCTAGAAAAAGATAACAAACAATACAGTCCATGATCTGAAGTTGCTGACATATTGGTAGGTGTGTGTGTGTGTGTGGGGGGGTGAGAAATGTAATTAAATAATGCTCATGCTAGTTACTATATCATTAAATGAAAATTATTTGAGATTGAGATCTTTGGGGATAATCAAGGAAGGCTTCATAGAGGAGATAGTTCCTGAACTGGGTCTTGAAGGTAGAAAAAGATTTTAAAAAGTGGAGACACAGGATGAATCTGTTTTAGGGCCTGGGGGATGTTGTGTGAAGATGCCTGGGAACAGATGAGGGCAGGATGAGATTGAAGAATGATAAAGAGTCCCAGTTTGGCTAGCATTTTGAGTATGTGAAAGGGAATTTTGAGAAATAAAGTTGGAAAGGTAGGTTATTAAGCCAAATGCTTGTTGTTATTATTATAGAGGGCCCTGAGTGCTAGGATAAGGAGTTTGTATATGTATGTGGTAGGCAATAGGGAACAAGTGGAATTTTTAAGTGAGAGAGTCACTTAGAATGTTGTATTATCAGTGAGATTACTTTGTAGAATGGATTGGAGAGTGGAAGTAGGAAGTAGGAAGTAGGAAGACCCATTAGGATATTCATTTGATAATTCAGGAGAGAGGTGATGAAGGTCTGAACCAGTTTGGTAATAATGTAAGTGAGAGGAAGGGGACAGATGAGAAATATATTATGGAGGATAGATCGAATGTGCATTCTTTTTTGTGCCTAAAACACATTGCTTTAAACAGTAAAATGTTTATTGAACTGAGTCGAATTGATACAGTTCTCTTTGTTTTAGGAAGCCATAGTCAGGCAAGGAGAGGGTATCCAAGATCTAGGTGACTTGCTGGTTGTGCTCAACATTGGAGTTTTCTTTGCTATTTTTCAAGCATGAAAAAAGTGGGTCTAAGTCAAGCAGGTAGTTTTAAGAGAAGGTTACAAAACCAAATAATCAACAAATGTTTTATAAGCATCTACTATGTTCCAAACACTGATGTCAATGCCAAGGATCAGGTGAGACTGCCCCTGCTCTGAAGAAGCTTGCATCCTATGGGGGGAGACAACTTGGATAGATAAATCTGTACTGCACAAATATATACAGAATAAATACAAAGTAAACACAAGGTAGCTAATTCCAAGGTAGTTAGGAAGGAAAGGCCGATGGCCATTGGGGGACTCAAGAAAGGCACCACATAGAAAGTCATGCTTGAGCTACATCTTAAAGGAAGCATGAGGGATTCTTGGAGGAAGAAGTGAGCCGAGAGGGCATTTCAGGCACAGGGGATTACTATTGCAAAGGCAGAGAGATGGCAGATGGAGTGCCATGTGTGAGGAAAAGAAGGAAGGCCAGTTAAGCCAACCATGCATTAACCAAGAATGAATAAGACCCTGAAGCGGAGATGACAAAGGTAGAGCCAAGGGATTTTGCCAAGGAAGAAGTAGATAGACTTAGTCTTGGAGGAGACATGTCGTTGTTCAGTGTTGCAGTCATGTGCAATTTTTTGTGACCCCTGTTAGGGGTTTTCTTGGCAAAGATACTGGAGTGGTTTGCCATTTCCTTCTCTAGCTCATTTTACAGATGAGCAAATGGAGGCAAACAGGGTTAAGTGACTTATCCAGTGTCATATTGAAGCCAGATTTGAACTTGGGCCTTCCTGACGCAAGGTCCAGCACTTTATGTGCTATACCACCTAGCTGTCCCTAGGGAACGTAGTAGGTACAAAATAAGGAATTATTAAATATTCTCAAGTTATTTGGGGGAAAGGATGATGGTGACTAAGATGGAGCTTGATGGAAAGACTTGGAGCTTTTATTTTTTGGCACCTATAATTTTATATCACAGATGGACATTCAATTGACCTCTAAACATGCTTAATGTGGGTGAGGAATAAAAGGATAGTTGGGGGTAATTTGAAAGAGTAATCAAAATTATTAAGATGATTTCAGAATCCTAGAATGATTCCAGGTGAAAGGGACCAGAGTTATGGAGAAGTCAACTCCTCTCATTTTATTGATAGGACAATAGACTGTCAGAGAAGCAGTATGACTTACATTCCAAAGTCATCCAGCCGAGTAGTTGCTGTAGTCAAAAGTAGGATCCGGATTTCTTTCTTTCTTTCTTTCTTTCTTTCTTTCTTTCTTTCTTTCTTTCTTTCTTTCTTTCTTTCTTTCTTTCTTTCTTTCTTTCTTTCTTTCTTTCTTTCTTTCTTTCTTTCTTTCTTTTTTAGGGAGGCAATTGGGGTTAAGTGACTTGCCCAGGGTCACACAGCTAGTAAGTGTTAAGTGTCTAAGGCCAGATTTGAACTCAGGTACTCCTGAATCCAGGGCTGGTGCTCTATCCACTGCGCCACCTAGCTGCCCCAAGGATCTGGATTTCTTGACCCTAAGTCTAGCTATTTCTCATCATACCATTATGTCTCTATAAGAGGCGTGGTCATGTAGCCTTCTCTTGCAGATTCTAGTATTTGGGAACTCTGGAGGCAGCCCATTTCCTTCTTAGAAGGTTGTCATCACTAAGACAAAGTGTAACCCCAATGTTGAGGTTCTAAGCCAAGCCTGGTGTGTTTTGTGTGTGAGATGCCATGTAACATTGGTTCAAGAGCTTTCTCCCCACCCATTGGTAGTCATACATATGTGACCCACAGAATGCATCAGGCATGGATTGAAATCTGGGGTGTAGAGGAGAAATTGGCCTCTTTCTATACATTACCCTCAGAAGCTAAGGAAAACAGATTTAAGCTTTCTTCTGTATGGCATCCCTAACTGAAGGGCAGCTATCTTTTCTCCTAAATCCCCTCTTCTCCAGGATAGTTTCTTCAGTCTTCACATTATAGTTTGAGCTTGAGTCTTCTCAATATTCCAGTTGCTTTTATCTGCACAGGGCCCAGTTTATCAATGCCCTTGCTTAATGATGGTGCCCAGACTAAACACTCCAAATGGGACCCAGCTAGGGTGGAGAGTACAGTAGAAGGTTCCTTCCCACTTTTTGTACACTGTGCTATTATTATTATTATTATTATTTTTGGTGAGGCAATTGGGGTTAAGTGACTTGCCCAGGGTCACACAGCTAGTAAGTGTTAAGTGTCTGAGGCCGGATTTGAACTCAGGTACTCCTGAATCCAGGGCCAGTGCTTTATCCACTGCGCCATCTAGCTGCCCCCACTGTGCTATTATTGATGTAACTCAAGAACGAATGAACCCTTTTTTTGGGGGGGGCGGCGGGGCAATGGGGGTTAAGTGACTTGCCCAGGGTCACACAGCTAGTAAGTGTCAAGTGTCTGAGGCTGGATTTGAACTCAGGTACTCCTGAATCCAGGGCCAGCGCTTTAACCACTGCACCATCTAGCTGCTCCCAAGAATGAATGAACTCTTGAAGGCTTTCACTCAGGGATGTGCTGGAGCCAGCTCATACTGACTCATGAGAGCAGATTGTTACATTTTCCCTTTCAGTGTTTACACCTTGGAAGTTGGCAAATGCTACAAATCAGTGCTTGTTTCTGTTATTGTCTAGACTTAAGCAAGTGATGGATAAAATGTTAATAATGCATGTAAAACTTAAAGGTGTGTTGTATATATAGTGTATTTTTCCAGATCTAGTTTGTTAAATATTTATCAACACATCCTTGCTTAGACTTTGGGGAAGGTAGGTGGCACAGTGACCCTAAGCTGGGAAGACCTGAGTTCAAATCTCATCTTAGACACTTATTTGCTGTGTGAATCTGGACAAGTCACTTAGCCCCAATTTCCTTAAACATCCAGGTCCATCTCCAGTCATCCTGATATATATCTTGCCTCTGGTCCCAGATGGCTCTGGAGGAGAGAGTGAGGTTGGTCACTTTGCACAGTCCTTCCTCACTTAAATCCAATTCAATGTAAGTCATGACATCACCTTCCAATGTCATTGTCTTCTTTGAGAAGGGACAAACAACAACAACAACAAAACAGCAGCAGCAGCAACTACTACTACTATTTCTTCTTCTTCTTCTTCTTCTTCTTCTTCTTCTTCTTCTTCTTCTTCTTCTACTACTACTACTACTACTACTACATACCCCAACCAAAGCAGATGTCTCACTGTGAAAAAAAATGTCATCAATTAGTACTTATTAAGCACCCACTATGTACCAGGCACTGAATCCTGAGTTTGTCAGACTCTCCTATCTTAGACAATATATAGTCCTCTTATTATTTAGTGTACCCATAAACCTGTTGGATTTCAAAGTACTTTAACCCTCCAGTGTTTTGTTTATTTTGAGGCACATGGTATTATGTTCAAGTTACTTCGGGAGACAGATCCATTCGTTTAAGGCGAGTCAGAAAGTTAAGTGCCAATAACAGAATTTAGCTGTTAAGAACATTAAATCCATTGTTTTGTTCACAGGGCATGAAATCTTTCCTGGGAAGGGTAGGTTGATTAGCCACCATAACCTGTTGATGGGAGCCAAGACTAGAATGCCTGGGATGGCCACTTCCTTTGAAAGAATGTTATATCCCTATTCCAGAACTGGGCAGTTGCTTTCATGAGAGGGTTTCATTTTCTAGGTATTTCTAGGAACTCATGGGCATGGTCCTTTCTTTAGCTGGGATATGTTACTCCTCAGAATCCCCAGGAGGCCTGTACTGAAGCCCTCCTCACCCAAAGTCACTGGGTATTGGTGCCAAATCATAGAATGTGGGGATTAAAATATGCAAATGTGGCCCAGGGAAGGAAGGTGGTCTGGACATTCCAGGGCAGGCCGTGTGGGTTGAGTAGGAATTTCTTGACATGCTAATGTACCTGGCAGACATGAGCCATCCAGGGCTGCTCCAGGATCCCAGGCAGAGGGGGTTGGGCATTCAGGCCACCCAGGGTTGCAGTTGAGAAGAAACAGAGTGGGTTTTAACAATTCTGTAGGTTTAGAAAGGAAAAAGAAAGAAACTTAATGGCTGACTCCCACTCCCTACAGCGTTTGCTGGATTCTCCTCAGGCTCTGCTTAGGCTGTCATTCCCCAGGCTGAAGCAGATGGGTTGGTTAGGTTCCCATTTTACTGAGTTGGGTAACCGAGGTTCCATCAAGTTCTCCTCCACTGCCCAGAAATTCTAAGAATCCTACTCCATTTTTTCCTTCTCTTTCAAGGGAAGAGTTATTCTTATGCCTTGTAGAGCTGAATGACTCTGCCTGTATCCTTCATCGCATGGCATTCCCCCATCACTACCCCTCTTCATCTCCTGTGTCTGCGTATTTTCACTGGAATTCCATGCCTGAAATGTACTTCCTCCTCACTTACAAATCATTCAATCAACAAACATTTATTAAGTGACTGCCATGGATCAGGCATTCTTGTAGCTCTACATCTGTGATCTGATAAGGAAAGAGCACATTTCTTAAGTACCTACTATACGCTAGACACTGTACTAAATGTTTTACAAATATTATCTCCTTTGTTCTCACAGCATCCCTGGGAGTTAGGTGCTATTATTGTTCAGTTGTTTTTCAGTCATGTCCGATTCTTCCTGACCCCATCTAGGGTTTTCTGGGCAGAGGTACTGGAGTGGTTTGCCATTTCCTTCTCTCACATATTTGACAGGAGATGAAACTGAACCAAACAGGGTTAAATGATTTGTCCAGGGTCACAGACCTAATAAGTATCTGAGGCTGGATTTGAACTCACAAAGATGAATTTTTCCTGACTTCGGGTCTGGCACTTTATCTGCTGTGCCACCTAGTCAACCCCAGTGCTATTATAATCTTTCCTATTTTACAGTTGAAGAAACCAAAGTTAGGAAATTTGCCTAGGGTCGCCCAGCTAGTAAGTGTCTGAGGCTGGATTTGAACTCAGGATTTCTGGAGTAGAGTCCCATTGCTCTCTCCACTGCACCACCTAGCTGCCTACTAATTTGGATGCCCTACTGCAGTGTTTCAGGAGGCCAAGGGCTGCGAATTGCCATGACTATTTTCCTCATTGGGTTGTTATGAGGAAAGTGCTTCGTAATCCTTTAAAGCTCTATAGACATGTGAATCCTTAGTTTTATTTTTGACAGACATTGGCATAACTTAATATTTGGCACTGGGGAACTTCAGCTGATAGGCAGAGCTTAGGGTGGCAGCCTATAGCGGTGCTCACCTGGACTGTGACCACAGAGGGTGTGAGCCATCTGTCACCTTACCATCTCAAGTAACCACTGCTACCAACAGGTGCCAAGTTCAGTTGTTTCTAGTCATGGCTGTAGATAAAGTAGAAATTCTAGTAGCATCTTTTACATTGGGCTTCCCTTGGGCAAAGCCCCCATCATCCTAAGTTATGACTCTGCCTACCAGCTGAGGAGATACATGAGCTACTCTGTAGCCAGAGTAGCTGAGATCTCTGTAATACTCTTCTCACCATGTTAGTTCTACAGTTCTAATATCTCCTATTATGTTAATTTATGGATATAAAGAAATTATGTCTGTAAAATTTTTATTTGGGAACTCTGTGACTTCTGCCTTGGGGAGGGGATTAGGAAAAAACTTTTCTTTTCCTGCCTGGACCCACATTTACTTTAATAAAGACCAGGCAACCTGAAATTGTCTTACTAATGAATGGGGGAGAGCTTAAGGTTTCTTTACAAGTAGGGTTTCTTTGAGGGGAAGTTTGCTGGAGAGGCACCCTCCATTCTGAAGCCAGACCACACCATCCAGCTGTGTGGGAGACTCAGACAAGGAATGTCTTTCTGCCCAGTTGGAGGAGAGATTAAATACTAATAAGCATGGACAATAAATTTAGACCGTGAGGGGGCCCTGAGTGCTCTCCACTCAGTTGGGAGCAAGGATGAATGTAATGAAGCCCCCATCTCTCCAAAGTTACTGTGGAATGATGGGGAAACTATGGGTGGCTTGATTAAAAAAATTTTTTTTTAAATTTTCCCTTTCTGTTTTTGATATTTTGGCTAAGTAGTTCAAACCCAGATCTATACCATCCTGGTGGGGAGAGAAGAAATAAACATGGGTATTAGGTCCTTTGGGAACCAGGAAAAGCTGTGTTTGGCACAGGTGGAAGGGTTAGTCTTTGAATGGAGCAGAAATACCTCTTCCCCTGGGACTTGGGAAAAGGATGAGAAAATGCATTTTTTAAACATTGCTTTTCTTTGCACTTCCTCCAATTTATCATAATTATCTTCTGACACACACACAAAATGGGCATAAAATGAATAGGTATGACAGATGTGGTCTCATTGCGGTGGAGGGGAAGGGACCTTGTGTAATTCTTTTTTACACACAACTCAAAGCAACTTCATCTTAATTTAATAAATGTTTATTGAATTCCAACAACATTCAAAGCCCTGGGCTCAGCTCTGTGAGCTCAGAGATGAAAAGCAGAACAATAGACCCCTCCAGGAGCATTCTGTCTTGTAGGGGAATGGGCCCCATCCATGAATAACATGTTGGATGATGTTCCTAGAAAAGTTGAACAGAATGACCTGAAACTCTCAAAGAGAGGGAACAGGAGAGGACTTGACTGGGCCTTCAAAGGGAAGCATATTCTTTTTTTTGGTGAGGCAATTGGGGTTAAGTGACTTGCCCAGAGTAACACAGCTAGTAAGTGTTAAGTGTCTGAGGCTGGATATGAACTCAGGTCCTCTTGAATCCAGGGCCAGTGCTCTATTCACTGCGCCACTTATCTGCCCCAGGGAAGCATATTCTAAACACAGCATACTCCTTTTTCAGAAACATAGACTATCAGAAAACATCTTTTAATTAGAATTTGGCGCCATCATGAATGAGTAGTAGCATTGTGTTTGTTTTGGGTTGATTTATCTGGGTACATTTTCCCAAAGATCCCTATAAGTAGAATGTATGTGCCTCGAAGGCACAGAATGTTTCACATATTGCACATGTCCTTACACACAGTTAAGCTGAATTGTTGGAAAGGGCACTGAATTTGGAGTCAGAGGACCTGTGTTCAATTCCTAGCATTACCATATATTAACTATATGACTTTTGGTACTCCAACACAAACACTTTACCTCCTTGGCCCTTAGACTCTTCATCTAGAAAAAGAGAGGATTGAACTAGAGGGCCTCTTGGGTCTCTTCTGGCTAGAGCTGCAATTTAGTCTCCTGTGACTATAATTCAATAGAATGAGCCCTGGTTTTGGAGTCAAAGGACTTGGGTTCAAATCCTCAATTTGTTACCACCCAGGTGAACTTGGGCAAATATCTTAACCTTTTCATGTCTCAATTTCCTCGTTTGTGAAAAGAGGAAGTAGATGACATCTAACATTCTATCCTTTAATTAGAATCCTCTGATGATATGGGAAAATGTAGTAACCTAGAAACTAGATATTGACAGTTATAGAATGAAATAAACATTAATCATGAAAGTGTATAAACTTAGATGAAATGAAATATGAAAACAATGTATTCACTTATAGAGTGGGAGTAATAACGTCAGAACACTCTAACACATTTTTTTTTCCCTCTCAGGTGCAAATTTTGTGACTGTAGGAATCATATGAAATCATATCATGATATTGCTGAACTTTAGCAAGGTATTGTGTGTAGTGTCTCGTGCAATTTGACTTGAAAAACTGGTTCACTTTTCTTTGGAAAGGAACCCCAAGGACATGGATTGAAACTCCCAAAGTTACAGAATATAGTGGTATGTTGATTTAGGGGAAATTGCTTCAGAACTTATTGTAGAAGATACTGTTAGTTCTAATTCTGTTTAAAATTGTTACTAGTGATTTGGAAGAGGGACTGGAGGCACATTAATGCTATTTATTCTAAATAGGGAATGGCCAAGAACCAAAATGGAAAGGAATAATGAAAGTGAGAACCAAAGAGATTTTTTTTAATAAAAATGAAATGCACATGGAAGAAAAATAATATGAAAATTCACATACTCATTTTGGAGGGAAACTTTGTAAATAAGACAATGTCAAACAAGACTCATGGGTCATCAGATTAAATAGCAACATATAAAAGATTTTAAGCACAAAAAATTTTTTTGAAACTGAAGCTGCCAGGGGCCACCAACCATGAAGGCCTCTGGACCCATTTCAGGCCCTGCTTTGGAACCAAAGTCACTTATCCCCACCCTTGCCTCATTCAAACCTCCAGAAGCCTCCAAGAAGCCCAGATAGGACTTTAAGTTTCTGCCTATTCTGTAATCTTCTTGTGATATATTCTTAAAAGTTAGGAGGGACTTTGTAGCTTCCCTACTCTCAACAGCTCTCCAGTGGGCATCTCCTTACAACATCCCTAACAAGTAGTCACCCAGTGATGTGGCCTTTGTCTGTGAGCCAGCCTTTTCTATTTTGGGGGGGGGGACTCTACCTGTGAGAAAGGAAGTTGATATTGCCCTGAAATCTGCCTCCTTGGAACTTCTACCCTTTATTTCAAATGACACAGCTCCAAGTCTTCATGCCTAGGGCCAAATCACATCCTAGGGCCAAGAGGACAAGAATTCCTCATCTATGTGAAAACCTTTAAAATATTGGAAGACAGGTGTCTATTGTGTTTCCCCCTGACCTTCTCGTTTTAAAGCTAGACATTTCTAGTTTCTTCAGTTGCTTTTTCTGTTGCATAGTTTCCAATAACCTTACAATCCTTGTTGTTGTCCTCTTGATGTATTGTGGCTTGTTTATGTCTTTCCTGAAATGTGGCACCCACATCTGGTACTGTAGATGAGGTCCCCTCTGAGAAAAATACAACAGGGCTACTCAGTCGTTATCCCTGAGCATCATGGCTGCCGATCATACCGTTGAATGCATGTTGTTGATGCATATTACAGTGCACTGGGGCTCCCATCATTTTTCAGATGAGATGATTTTTTAAATGTTTTTACCTGAACTATTTTAATAATCACCCTCTCTTCAGTCTCTCTCCCATTAATTCATCCTTAACACCACAGCCATCATGATCTTCCAAACTCTAATCATGCCAACTCCACTTGACATTCATTGGTTCCACCCTTGCCTTTTGAATAAAACTCAGACTTCTTAGCATTCAAGACCCTGAATGGTCTTGTTCCAACTTGTCTTTCTTCCTTATTTCATACTACTCTTCATCACATGTTCTAAGTTTTAACCAACTGGGTTACTGGCCAGATCTGAGCCCTGCTCCTACTGCCATGAACTCTAGCCCACTGTGTTTGGAATGGACACCTAACTCTGCTCACTGAACACATTCAGAAAACTGGGGATGACAGAAAATGCCGTCACCTTGAAGAGAGGCAGCATAATGCTTATTTTGTATTGAGTGATTGCATGGTGTGCACAAGGACATTCCTCCTCCCTAGGCCCTCAATTAGAATGTATACTCCTTGAAGTCAGGTATTATTTCCTTTTTCCCTTCTCTGTATTCTAGGTGAGTACTTGTACAGTACCTTACACAGAGTAGAGGTAGCACAGGAGTGTTATATGGCTTGAAGGGAGGCAGAATACACATAGCCTCTAGCCTCTTTATTCAAGGGAGACTCATTTTTGCCAGGAGGGGAAGCCAGAAGTGGAGGGTAGAGGCTGGCTGGTTACTCTGCTTGAATTACATCTCTCCACTCCCTTAAATATTGTTAGTCTAGGGGATGTAGTTCTCCACCAAAGACTAATCTTCTGATGGCTATTTATTAATAGGAGGACCCTGAGCTTTATATGCAAGGCATGACTCACTTTCCACCAAATACCAGTTCTACAATGAACAGACATCGCAGGTAGAAAAAGCAAACAAAAGACCATTTATCCCAGTTGATGGCAAAACAGAAATCAGAGAATGTATACCTGGGAGGATAAATGCCAGCCTGTACAGAATGAAGGAACTCTCCCATTGGGACCAAGGTAACAGCTCTGCCAGGAGAGAGTGTCAGATCTCACCTGAGGAGAAATATCCTGAAGGCTTTAGTATGGTAAGATGGGCACTGGGACATGCTGTAGACTGTCAGGTCCCCTCATGGCGGCTTCTTCAGCAATCAGAAGTAGGGTTGCTATTGTCTGTCCTCTCTCATGATGCTGGAAAGCTCCTGAGGCAAATGCAGGGCCCAGAGGAACTCTGGAGAAATGAAGAGGCTCAAGACCTTTAAGGGACCAAACTCCCCTTTTTCTGGCTCTTGCCATCTCTGCCCTGACTTTTATGCAGGCGTGGGGCATTGATCACCAATGAGGAGAGAGTTGCTATACCAAGGGACTTTGGCACTTGGGTTACGTAGATGATTAAAAAATGCTCATTGAATCACATTTTTGGAAAGAAGATTGTATTAAAAAAATCTGGGTTCAAATCCCAGCACGTTCATCTATGTGACTTTGGGCAGCCACCACTTCATTTTATTTAATCTTTTCTGGGAATGATTTTTTTCCTCTTCAAAGCTGTTTTGCAGCTTGGCTTAGCAGATCAAAAGTTCCAGACTTGAATCAGGAAGACTTGAATTTAAATCCACCTCAGATACTTATTAGCTGGACATCTATCCTGGGCAAATCCTGCTACCGCTCATGTTCTCAGTTGCTTCACCTGTAAAATGGGAATAATAATAGCACTGACTTCATAGGGCTGTAGTAAGGATCGGATGAGAATAATCTATGTAAAGTGCTTTGTCCTAAAAGTCTATGTAAATACTAGCTATTATTTAAATTAAAAAAAATTAAAATTGAGTGGTTTAACTACAAACCTAAACGCTCCCTTGGCCAATTTTCTTATTTGTTTCAGGCACAGATAACCCTGAGTTTTCTTTAGAACAGAAACTGGAGTTAAAACTTTTTCAAAAAAGCTAAATAGAAATCTCAGACATTATGTTCCGAGTTCTCTAATTTGTTTTTCTAGTTTCCCTGTGGTGGCTATAACATTTTTATGAGTTAGATGTAACGCACATGATAAAATACCTCCTCTAAACACTAACTTTAAATGTTCCCCTTTGACAAATGACAAAATAATCTCCCTCCTTTTATTCACGAAATACATTACAGGAAGGAAAGAAACAAGCATTTATGAAGTCCCTACCATGTGTCAGGTACTGTGCTAAGTGCTCAGAATACTAGATGTATATTTACTGCGTAATTACTGTATATTGACTACATAAATATACATAGTTACTGTATAATTCTGAAATAAAAGACCCAAATCATAAGCCAATGGACAATTAAAAATCTCACATTTTGGAGACTACCCCGGGCAAGACTACCTCCCATCCAAACATCTGAAATTTGGCATAAAGTACGATTCATAGGCAATTTTAAAAACCTGGATTTCTTCCCCCTCTCCTCTCATGATATGTATTTTACCAATATACTATGTATTATTTTCCTGGGCACTTAAAATGTAAACAGTAAAATCATTTAAAAAAATATAATACCATTTTATTGTGGAATTGCTCATTTTATGAAATAAAAGTGACTAATAAAGAGGATTCGAATGAAGCTTGTGAGTCTTTTATGCAATTTAATTGCTTTTTTATGTATCCCAATTCATTAATAAAGGCAAAGAAGGGAAGAACACTGGTGCATTTTCTCCATCGTTACTGTTCAAAATGACTATTTTCCCCCTCTCTCTTTTGGTGCAAATCTTCACCTAAATGGCCAATTCCTGTTTTCCCAGAAAAAATCTTGTTATGGAATGAGCATCTCCACCCATTTCCAGGGAATCCTCAATGAAAATATGAGAAAGACTTTTCTTAGACTATTTCTACAATAAACCACATCTCCATAGTGACCACTCTACCATAGTTCTTATTTGTTGACTTTACTGACAAGTGTTTTGGTGGAGAAAGATTCAGCCTTAAAGGCTGGCCTCCTACCATTCAGTAACCCAGGCAGTCAGCATTTATTAAGTGCCAAAGCTAGCCTCTGCTCATGAGGGGCTTACAATCAGATAGTGGAGAGAACATGCTGACAACTACCTGTAAACAAGCTGTGGACACAGGATATATAGGACGTAATCAACAGAGGAAAGGCAACAGAATCAAGAAAGATTGGGGAAAGCTTTCTGTAGAAGAAGGGATTTTTTTAGCTTGGATTTGAAGTGAGTCAGAGAAGCCAGAGCAGGTAGGTGGCACCATAGTGCATAGAGCTCCAGGCCTGGAGTCAGGAAGACTTCTAGAGTTCAAATCTGGCCTCAGGCACTAACTAGCTGTGTAACCCACACAGTGACTTTTAACCCTGTTTCCCTCAGTTTCCTCAAGAGCTGGAGAAAAATGGCAAACCAATCCAGTATCTTTGCCCGGAAAACCCCAAAGGGAGTTTTCACCAAGAGTTGGACACAACTGAAAAACGACTGAAGGGAAGCCAGGAGGTGGAGATGAGGAAGAAGAGCATCTCATGCATGGGGAGCAGCCAGTGAAGATGCATGGAACTGAGAAATGAAGTGTCTTGGTTTTTTGGTTATTTTTTGAAAGTAAAAAAAAAAATGCTTCAATAAGTATTCAGATACCATCAATTCTTTTTTGGGGGGAGGTGGGGCAATGAGGGTTAAGAGACTTGTCCAACAAGTTGTGGTATATGAATACAATGGAATACTATTGTGCTGTAAGAAATGATGAGCAGGAAGAGTTCAGAGAAACCTGGAGGGTCTTACGTGAGCTGATGATGAGTGAGATGAGCAGAACCAGAAGAACATTGTACACAGTATCATCAACATTGAGTGTTGACCTACTGTGATGGACTATATTCTTCTCACCAATGCAATGGTACAGAAGAGTTCCAGGGAACTCATGATAGAAGAGGATCTCCAAATCCAAGAAAAAAAAAAGAAAGAAAGAACTGTGGAGTATAGATGCTGATTGAACCATATTATTTCTTTTGTTTTGGGTGCTGTTGTTTTTTTTTTCTATTTTGAGGTTTTGCATCACTGCTCTGATTCTTTCTCTTGTAACAGGATTAATGCAGAAATAGGATTAATGTTATTATGTGTATATATATGTGTGTGTATATATATATCTATATGTATAGATATATATAGATATAACCTATATCAGATTACCTGCTGTCTAGGGGAGGGGGGGAGGGAGGGGAGGGAGGGAGGGAGAAAAATCTGAAATTGTAAAGCATGTATAAACAAAAGTTGAGAACTATCTTTACATGTAACGGAAAAAATAAAATATCTCAAAAAAAAAAAAAAAAAAAAAAAAAAAAAAGAGACTTGTCCAAGGTCACACAGCTAGTAAGTGTCAAGTGTCTGAAGCCGGATTTGAACTCAGGTCCTCCTGAATCCAGGGCCAGTGCTTTATCCACTGCTCCACTTAGCTGCCCCAATACCACCAATTCTTTCTCTGGGGATAGATATAATTTCTTATCATAAGTCCTTCAGAGTTGTCTTAGATCATTATATTGCTGAGAAGAGCTAAGTAATTCACAGCTGATCATTTGTTACTTTGTACACAGTACATTTCATTTTGCATTAGATCATGTAAGTTTGTCCAGGTTTTCCTGCTCATCGTTTCTTATAGCACAATAGTATTCCATCATAATCATATACCACAATTTGTTCAGCCATTCCCCAGTTTATTCAGCCATTCCTCAATTTCTAATTCTTTGCCACCAGAAGAGAGCTGCTATAAATATGTTTGTACCTATAGGTCCTCTTCCTATTTCTTTTTGGATACAGCCCTAGGTTAAAGGGCAGGCATGTTTTTATAGTCCTTTGGACATAGTTCCAAATTTCTCTACAGAATGGATGAATCAGTTCACAACACCAACAGTGAATTAATGTCTTACTTTTCCCACATCCCCTCCTATATTTGTTATTTTTCTCTTCTGTTCTATTAGCCAATCTAATATGTATGAGGTGGTACCCCTGAATTATTTTTATTTGCATCTCTCCAATCGATAGTGAGTTAGAGCATTTTTTTTTCATGTGGCTATAGATAACTTTGATTACTTCATCTGAAAACTGTTCACTTCTTTTGATCATTTATCAGTTGGGCAATGATTCATTTTTATAAATTCGACACAGTTCTCTATATGTTTGAGAAATGAGGCATTTATCAGAGAAATTTGCTTCAAAATTTTTTTCAGTTACTATTATTGCTAATGGTATTTCCCTCCAACCCATTCTCTCCTCCTATTTATTCTGTTCTCTTTCTCCTTTCATTCTGTCCCTCCTCAAAAGTGTTTCTTCAACTATCAGGCTAGACCAAGTGTGAGGTGATGAGGACTTGCAGGCTGGTGGCAGTATCAGAGAAGAGAAGGGGCTATTTTTGATAGATGTTGCAAAGGTGAAATTGACAGACCTTTGCAACAGATTGGTTATGGGGGTGACAGATGGTAAAGAATCAAGGATGCCATCTAGGGGACCGCAAGGATGTTAGTGCCCTTAACGGTGATAGGGAAATCTGATAAGGCAGTCGGGGATGTGAGCCTGGAGGTCAGCAGAGAGCTAAGGGCTGGATAAGTAAATTTGAGAATCATCAACCTAGAGATGATAATCGAATCCACAGGAGTGGATGAGGTCACCAAATGAAATAGTATATATAGATAAGACAAGAGAGCCGTACCGGATTCCTTGAGAGATCTAACCCCAGGTATACCATTTTCCAAGTTAATATGTGGCCTGAAGGAATTGTGATGTATGGTTAGTGGCCCCCATTTGAGTTTGACCCTACTGTTCTGGACAACTCTCTAAGACTGCGGTGAGTTAAAAAGTGCTGACCTGAATTGGTGGAGAGAATGCCCAAATACCAGTAAAATCCCATCTCTAGCCCCTATCCTTTACACCATGGCTTGGACTTAAGAACTGATATAAATTATATCATCAAAGAAATGCCTGACTGGAAGAGGAGGTTTGCTGATCAGATAACTAGAGTAAGTGATTGATGAAATGTTAAGACCCAGATGAAGGTGCCTCGTGGGTTTGATCCTTTATAGAGAATTTATGGATGGACAAGGAGGTGAATCACACAAGAGGAGACGACATGGAGGGGTTGAAGTGGCTGCTGATAGAGGGAGTATCCATACCAAGGAGGTTCTAAGTCATTGCTATTGTGAGGCTAGAAAGACCATGATCCTATAATCCCAACAACATTTGTAAAAATGGCTTTTTTTTTTGTTTTTACTGTTGTCATTAATTACAGTTAACAAGCTTTAGATCAGAGGTCAAATTAAGGCCGTGGGCTCCAAGCCCACAAAAGTTCTAAGTATGGTCTGAACCTGATTAAAATGTAATTAGGAGGGGGGAACCTGGGTGGCACAGTGGATAAAGCACTGGCCCTGGATTCAGGAGGACCTGAGTTCAAATGTGACCTCAGACACTTTAAACTTACCAGCTGTGTGACCCAGGGCAAGTCACTTAACCCTCATTGCCCCAGAAAAAAATGTAATTGGGAAATGTTTAACCAAATAAATAGAAATACAGTGGTTTTCTTTTTTCAAATTTTTTTTTTAAATTTGTGACTTTCTCAGTCAATATGCACTCAGAGGGATCTATTTCTATTTGAGTTTGACTGCTCTAGACTTTCTATAGCTCTTCTCCCTTCCACCTAAATGGCAGACTCTATTTGAAGGTCAGGAAAATGACCTTTTACCCAAGTAGAGGCAACAAGGCAAATGAGATCATCCTCAGGACTGAATGGAGGCTGAGAAAGACCCCTACACCCTAAGGATGCTTCAGCATGGTGTGTAAAACAGCCTTAGTAAGTGTTTGTTGAGTTGATTATACTTCTCTGTTCCTCACTTTCCTTGGAAATCCCAAGAGACAGAAGCCAGCTTTATGAGAAGAGAGAGAAGAGGGATGGTACTATGCTATATTCCCACCAAAGATGTTGCTAACAGCTCCTCCTAGGTAGCAGTTTCCATTTTGAATGGTGGATGTTGATACCTTTTTTTTTAAAAAAGAAAGGTTACAAGGATGGGTATGTAGCCAGTATCTGAGAGCAGACTTTGTCCTTAAACTGAAATCAACCTATTTCAACAGTTATTGATTAAATGCCCACTATGTGCAAGACATCATGCTTAGTTCCAGGGTTACAACAACAAAAACAAATGAAAACTGTCTCCACCCTTAAGGAATTTACAATCTATTGGAAAAATAGGACACATAAAATTTATAATGAAATACAAACTAACAAGCAGGATGATCAAGAAAGGCTTCCTTTCCTAGAAGAGGTGGCATCTGATTTGAGCTGGGAGGGGTGCTAAGGATGAGGAGGATGAGGAAAATCACATTTATGTAGCACTTTCAGATTTGTAAAAGGCTTTATTTAATATAACATGTATACTATATTATATATTATATAACATGTATGTAAAATTGTAGTATTCACTATACTAAATATTATGTAATATGTGTGTAAAATAATGTGTAATGTATGTCATATAATCTATATTTAATAGAATGTGTTATCTCATTTGATTTTAAGAGGCATAGGTGAAGAGAGGGTGTATTCCAGGCACAAGGAAAAGACAGCAAAAATATGGAAGGAGGAGATGGAATGCTATTTAGGGAACAACAAAGCCAGTGTACCAGGAGCAGAGTACACGAAGGGGAAAAATATAAAATAAGCTTGAAAATGTGTGAAGGGCCGGAACTATCAGGTTGAGGAGTGGTCAGCTTGGCCCTCAGTTCCTTCATCTGTAATATGAGGGGGTTGGACTAGACCAGGGCTTCTTAAACTTTTTCCACTTGCAACCCCTTTTCTCCTGAGAAATTTTCATGTGACTCTGGGTATATTGGTATATAAAATAGGTATAAAACCTAGACATTTAGGGGGCAGCTAGGTGGCATAGTGGATAAAGCATCAGCCCTGGCTTCAGGAAGACCTGAGTTCAAATCTGGCCTCAGACATTTGACATTTACTAGCTGTGTGACCCTGGGCAAGTCACTTAACCCTCATTGCCCCATCAAAAAAATCAAACATTTACTGCCAAATTTTTTGTGACCCCCATATTCAGTTAACTTGACCCCATATGGGCTTGGGACCCACAGTTTAAGAAGCTGTGGATGAGATGACTTCCAAGGGCTTGTCTGGTTCTAAATATTTGATCCTGTATTTACCATTGGACTGGGAGATCCTTGAGACCAGGGGCTGTCTTTTGCCCTTTTTTGGTATCCCTAGAGCTTAGCATGATGTCTGGCACATTGTAGGTACTTAATAAACACTTATTGAATATCTAGAAGGCAGTTGAAGGTGCAGGATGGGAGCTCATTTGACCATTTCCTCTCAGATAAACAGGAGAGAATAATGAGGAGCACAGAAAAATGCATGAAGACCCTCTATCCTTTTTTTTTTTTTAACATGAACATTGTACCATTTTAGGAGGAGAGGTTCTCAGACTAGTATATATCTTTTCCACCCAGCAATCAGGTAATTTTGATTATTTTTTTTGGGGGGGGGAGGAGGTGACTGGAAAGAAAGGGAGAATTATGCAATTTTGCCCTTAGGTTTTTTTTTTTGGCATTTTTTTTTTTGGTGGGACAGTGAGGGTTAAGTGACTTGCTCAGGGTCACACAGCTAATAAGTGTCAAGTGTCTGAGGCCAGATTTGAACTCAGGTCCTCCTGAATCCAGGGCTGGTGCTTTATTCACTGAGCCACCTAGCTGCCCTCATTGCCCTTAGTTTTGAAGAATGAGTCAATCTAAAATTTAATTTGGCCCTTCAATTTGTTTATGTTCCTGATACACAGACCCCCCCAGAACCTCATATTCACATCACTTCCTGACATACATAAACACAACTTCATATTCTTATGTTCTCCCATCTGCAGGCCCAAACAGCCTATGAGATCCACAGATCTACACCCCACTTTTGTTCAGAGACCTTTACCCCACTTCTAGCCTTTTATTGCTGCTGCTTCAACTCCATCCCTTTTTAGTCTTACTTGATGAAAACACTAGAGTTCTCTAATAGGCTGGCACAGCCTCCAGGCCTATGGTTTATTTCTTACTATCTCTCCTAATTCCATACCATAGAGGGGGGAGGAATAGGGCTTACATTGGTCAGCATTTAGCTCTGTGCCTGGCACATAGTAGGTGCTTAATAAATATTGATTGACTGATTGATTATGAAGTAAAAAAATATTTACCAAAATTCTGGGGACCTAGAAGTCACCCCTTTCCGTGCTTCTCCTTCTTCTTACAAAGTGGGCTTCTTTTAGTTGGGATTTTCAAGGAAAGTGGAGAATGGAGAAGTATAATTCAATTCAGCAAACATTTATTTATTTATTTTGCTGGGCAATGAAGGTTAAGGTGACACAGCTAGGAAGTGTCAAGTGTCTGAGGCTGGATTTGAACTCAGGTCCTCCTGAATCCAGGGCCGGTGCTCTATATACTGTGCCACCTTTCTGCCCCCTCAGCAAACATTTATTAAGTTGATTTTGCATCCCTAGGGGGTGGGGGTCTCAGCATCCATTCATTCTTGAGAGTGATAACATTTTCACCTAGAAAGGAATCCATTCCATGGTGGACCATTAAGAGATTTTTGATTTTCATTCCTGGTCTTATACTCAGAAGTCACTGTATTTAGTATTTTAGACAAGAATGAATGAATTTCATGAGTTCAATAAAAACATGAATAGCCAACTAGATAAAATTTAGAAGAATATAAAAAGTATATGTTCTTTAATCAAATATATATATTTTTTGGTGAGGCAGTTGGGGTTAAGTGACTTGCCCAGGGTCACACAGCTAGTAAGTGTCAAGTGTCTGAGGTCAGATTTGAACTCGGGTCCTCCTGACTCCAAGGCCAGTGCTCTATCCACTGCACCACCTAGCTGCCCCTAATTAAGTATTTTCTAGAGAGAAAAATATTTTAACTGCTAAAAACGAAATTATATGCATACAAGGATCTTGATAAATTTGGTTAACTATTGCTCGTTTTTATCCTAGGTGTCATACTTTCATTGTTTAAAAGGCACTCATGGGGGCAGCTAGGTGGCACAGTGTATAAAGCACCGGCCCTGGATTCAGGAGGACCTGAGTTCAAATCTGGCCTCAGACACTTGACACTTACTAGGTGTGTGACCCTGGGCAAGTCACTTAACCCCTGTTGCCCCGCCAAAAAAAAAAAGGCACTCATGTTCCAGGGTAGGTCCTACAGAGAGACTTGTTCATTCTTGCCACCAGGTGCCTCATTGGGATAGTGGCTAGACTTCAGGAATGACCTGAGAAATAAGTATATGAAATAAACTTAAGCCTATACTACTTATGAATTATAAAAATCAGATCAGTATTAAAAGCAAAAAACAAAACTTGAAGGAAAGAACCATGGGATCATAAGATTTAAAGTTAGAAGTTCCCTTAAAATTAATTATCTAAGACATTTCTCTAACTTACAGAGGATGAAGTCCAAAGAGTTTGTGATTTTCTCAAGGTTACTTAGCTCCAGTTCTTAATACTGACTTAGTTTTCTTCTGCAGAGTGCCCCAGGCCACTTCCTCTATATCTACCCTATTTGTTAGGTTGAATGGTTTTTGTTGTTGTCGTTGTCATTATTGTTTGTTGATTTTGTTATTCATCCATCCATCCATCCATCCATCCATCCATCCATCCATCCATCCTTGTCTCCCTATTTTACCCAGCCTGGAAAAGGAGTGGCCTTTCATGGGGGATGCCATTATCAATTGGCATGGGAGCTTTGACTATCTCTGTTTCAGATGTGGGCTGGTTCTGACCTTCCTTAGGCAGCCTGATGATCCCCTCACCCCAGATTGGTGCCAGACTTAGTGTGGTCATCCAATCAATTTAACTCAATTCATAATGCCCAAGGTCAAGCAATCCAATGGCCGCAGCCTCCCTGGTAGGTGAGATTATAGGCATGTGTCACCAGGACTGGTGAGTTTGTCAGGGGCCTCATTAGCCACCTTTCTGCTGCTTAAAGTGCTAAGTGTCCTTAGGAAGTTCTGAAGTTCCCTCAAAGCCATCTTTTCAGTCTTCTGGCTCTCAGCCTCTACTTGAGTTTTCCTCAGTTCTCTCCTGTCCTCTTATTGTAAACCCACGTGTGGACTTTCAGCTCTTCTTCATGTCTCTGAGCTGCCTTTTAAAGGGGAGGCATGTACTGTTGGAGATCTGTCATAGTTCTTCACAATTTCCTCTCCCAGGGCTGTTACCTTCACCTGGAGGGGAATGCAATCTTGCTTTTTAAAGGGGCCAGATCTACTCTATCCTGTACAGTTTTGAAAATCAAATCAAACTCAAAAATATGAACAGATTTCTTTACGTCTCTTCTCACATTTCTTTTATGGTGGAACTCTAGGCTTAGCAGAAATTGCCAGTGTAATGTCCACTTAGATGGGAGAAATCCAAGAGCTTGAATTCAGTAAACACTTGTCCAGCACCTGCTATGGGCAGAGCTGTTGGGTTTTTTCCAAGAAAGCAATTCTGTCAAACTCTTTTCCTATTAAGCCACATGCTGAAAGTCCTGAAGTTTCTCTAATTTGGATTAAAAGAAAAATAACATCTAGCCCCATATCAGCTTTGCCATTCCTCTCATTGGGTGTTCCTCAGCACCTTCTTGTAACAAAAGCACCAAGACCACAGTTTTCAGTGTTGTCCAGGGTCTCCTGGGGATCCCTGAGAACTTTTTAGGAAGTTTTTGAAGTTAAATTTAATTTCATTATAAAACTAAGATGTTTTATTTTCATATGTGGTAAATATTGATAGCTAAACCCCATATAAAAAAGCTATTTGGAGGGATCCTCAATAACTTTAAGAATGTAGGGGCTAGGTGGCACAGTGGATAAAACACTGGCTCTGGAGTCAGAAGGACCTGAGTTCAAATTGGTCTCAGATACTTGCTAGCTGTGTGACCCTGGGCAAGTCATTTAACCCCAATTGCTTCCCCACCTCCAAAAGAATGTAAAGGGTGCCTGAGATTACAGCTTTTGAGAAGTGCTCCATTAAAGACTCAGAATGCTAGGACTGAGAGGCATGATGCTGTAATAGTAGTCAGTAAGAATTTCCCTGAGCCCTGCCTCTGAGTTTTATCTCTCAGTACCCCAGGCAATATTCTGAGTTATATTCTGTAAGTTAAGGGTAGTTTGCTGATCTGCTTCAGTGGATAGAGTTTTCACACTGGGCTATCCCTACATGGATGAAAGCACAGGTTGGAATGAAAAAAAAATTCCAAGTGTACCTGAGGCATACTCACCTATCTCTCCAGCCAATAACTTATCTAAGAAGGGCTGAAACCAAGCCAAAACTGAAGGTGAAAATGGAAAGGAGGGAACTTCCCTGAGAAAGACAACATCAACTTGGGAAGTTGAAACTTAAACAAGAGGAGATTCAGAAGTGGCCCCACCACCAGTGAATGGAAGGAGTTACAGCTCTAATAACCCCCTAGGCCTCACCCCAAGATTTGAGTATGTCTCAGGAGATGACTCTTACCTTTGTTTATCCACATGTGAACAAACAGCATGAACCTGGGGTTTTCAAGAATAGAATCACACCAAATGTATTCCAAGTTGGATCCTTTCAAATTGGCTGTGGTCTTTAGAGGCAATTCTGGGGGTGGGGGATAATATTAACTACAAAGTGTTTGTTTAAGGGACTGGTTTAAGTGTAGCCCCTGGAATCTCTAACCCACTCACTTTTGGCCACTTCTAAGTCCATAATACTTAAGGCATAAATGCCCAGTGAATATGGTACTGCAGGGAACAAGAACGTTTTCAGGACATGGCTAGGGGCCCTAACTATGGCTTAGATGATGAGAGGGGTCCCTGAGGTTGAGCCTCCAAACAGAATTCAGAAAATAACAATAAGGAGGACCTGAGGCCTAGGGCAACAGGTCTATTTCAATTCAAAACTCATTAAGTTTCCATTTCCACTGAATCTCCTTCATGAAACCAGGATAAACCATGCAAAATATCATAGTAAAGCCAAGGTCATTTACTCCAAGTAGAATGCAAGTTAATGCTTGCTACCCATTTCCCAAAGGTCTGCTCTCACTACCCTGTATACTGGGGGCGCACTAGTTTCTCTTAGTTAACCACTCTGGGCTTCTCCTGCTGCCTCCTCAACTTTATAACATGGTGTCCGTCAAGACTCTCAGTAGCGTGTTGTCAGTATCGTCAATATTAGATGCCTTGGGCTTCTTGCCATGGTTTCTACAAGATAGGTGTTCATGTTGGGTTGTTAGTGTGGGAACTGGGAAACATAGAGATTTTCCCAGGACAGAAAGAAAGTGAAAAATTCGGAGCAGGGCCTGACCATAATTTCTTTGCAATCTTTCTCCTTGGCTCTTTCACCATAGTCTGTTAGCCTATCACATCCTTCTCCATGTGGCTTATGGTCTTTTAAATGGTAAGTACTGAAAGCTGCTGGGCTCCACCCAGATTTCTGGGAAATGTAGTTACGAGAGGGTGTTCATGCATTTTTCTGTCTTCTTAAAGTAAGAAAGATTCAAGATGGGGCTGGATCGTTTTCAGGAGAAATGTGAAATTTCGCAGCCTTCATCTAATTTTTGTTTTAAATTTTTGGCTACCACAAAGTTCTGCTATGATTGTTTATATATCATTGGGACATTTTTGTTGTTGACCTCCCTGGAGTATATGCCCAGTAGTGGGAGGTTGGGCCAAATGGAATAAACAGTTTGATGACTTATCTTGTAAGTTTTCAGTAGTTTTTCACAATGGTTTCATTGTTCATAGCTCCATAAGTAGTCATTTTATCAAGAAACACTTATTAAGCACATGCTATAGGGCATATAGTTGGTAGCACCATAGTGCATAGAGTGCTGGGCCTGAAGTTAGGAAGACTCATCTTCCTGAATTCAAATCCAGCCTCAGACACTTACTAGCTGTTTGACTCTAGGCAAGTCACTTAAACCTGTTTGCTTCAGTTTCCTGGCTTCTAAAATGGGTTGGAGAAAGAAATGGCAAACCACTCCAGTATTTTTGCCAAGAAAACCCCAAATGGGGTCATGAATAGTTGGACATGACTGAAACAACTCAAGAACATGGGGCACCTAACAAAGACAGTGAATAGAGCACCCAGCTTGGGGTCAGGAAGACCTCGGTTCAAATCCAACAGACTAAATGTGTGATCCTAAGTTACTTTAACCCTATTTGCCTCAGTTTCCTCATGTAAAATGGGAATGGTAATAGACCTACCTCCTAGGGTTGTTGTGAAGATCAAATGAGATAATAATTGTGAAGTGCTTAGCATAGTGTCTAGAACGTAGTAAGTGCTATAGAAATGTTAGCTGTTGTTGTGATGATGACGACGAAGACGATGATGATGTTCAGTCATGTCTGACTCTTTGTGAACCCCCTTTCTTGACCAAGGATACTAAAGTGGTTTACCATTTCATTCTCCAGCTCATTTGACAGATGAGGAAATTGAGGCAAACAGGGTGAAATGACTTGTCCAGGGTCACATAGCTAGTAAGTATCTGAGGCTAGATTTGAAATCAGGAAGATGAGTCTTCCTGATTCCAAGCCCAGTGCTCTATCCAGTGTGCCACTTTCTGTCCATCATTGTTATGCTAAGTGCATAAAGAAGGTAAAAACCAGCCCTTGCTTTCAAGTAGCTCACATTCTAAAGGGGAAACAACATGCAAACAACTTCTAAAGATTAATGAAATTTACAAGAAACACATTTTTTTTTTCTGTGTGGGAACATGGGGTACTTTCAATTTCAGGGGCCCAAGTTTTAGAAGGCCCAGATGTCTAAATGAATTGGCTGGCTCAGCGTAGTTCAGAACCCAAAGAAGTGTCTAGTGAAAAGAGAGAGTGTATGGTGGGAACATACTTACGAATAGGGCAGGAATAAAGCATGGGGCTGAACAATCTGGAGCAGTCAAGGATAAAGTCCTATTAGGAATGCCAGTTACAGGAGCCTCAGCACAGTTTATTAGATCAGATCCGGTTGAGGTTTCCAATTATGTCCTGGGGAGCTATCGAGATACAGAGTCTGATAAGCCAGCTGTTTTAAGTTTCACTAACTTCCGTGCCTTTCTCCTGGAGAGTTCAGATTATGTGGGAGGCAGACAGAAAATTAGAAAACACCAGGGCCCATCACTTATCCTCCTTGAGCCTCGGTTTCCTTATCTGTAAAAGGTAGGTGATGATATTTTCACCATCAATGATATGCAAGGTTTTTGTAAAAGAAATTGCTTTCCAAAAGCTGAGCTATCAATATTGAATAAAGGGAATGAAGAGACCTAGCTCTGGAGTCAGAGTTTCAAATCCTACTTCTGCTACTGACTACTTACATGATCTTGAGTGAGCCATTATTAACCCCATCGGGCCTCAGTTTCTTTTTTTGTTTGTTTGGGGTTTTTTTGCAGGCAATGAGGGTTAAGTGACTTGCCCAGGGTCACACAGCTAGTAAGTGTCAAGTGTCTGAGGCAGGATTTGAACTCAGGTACTCCTGAATCCAGGGCCCGTACTTTAACCACTGCGCCACCTAGCTGCTCTCGGGCCTCAGTTTCTTAATTTGTAAAATGAGAGAGAGTTGGATTAGATGGCCCCTGCTGCCCTTTCCAGTTTTAAATCTGTGGTCCTTGGTCCTAGGTAAACTCCTATGATAATAGGGAATGAATGAAGTTATAGGAACTGAGACTAACCATAGTAGTGATTGGTGGCCGACACCATTCCCTTTATTCAATATTGATAGCTCCATCCTTCATTTGTAAAATGAGGAGGTTGTATTTGAAGACCTCTGATGTCCCTTCCAGCTTTAAATCTATATTCCTTTGAACTTATGGCCAGTAGATGGGGAAGGAGACAGAGACCACAGAATACCATCAGTCTCATGCTGGGGAGGTTGCCAAGGCAGGAAGGGCCTCTAGGCAGTGCCAGATTGGTAAGGCGCTCATCTGGGTTGCAGCTGCCACCAATCTGGTAGCATCCCACGTTTTTCATTTATTTCATTTTAAAGAAATTGTTATTGACATTTTTTCTTTTCACATTACCTGTATTTCCAAATGCATCTCTTCCTTTCCCCCTTTCCAAAGAGTTACCCCTTAAAACGAGGAATAAAGAAAAAAAAAGTAAAGCAAAACTAACCAACATATTCCCCAAATGTGACTTTATATGAAATGTTCCATATCCATAGTGTCCCACTTCAGTAAAAGGGTGGGGAAAGACCTTTTCATATCTCTTCCTTGGGGCCAGCCTTGGTCACTGTAATTTCACAAAGTTGTTTCGATTGTTTTTGTTATTGTTATTCTTTCATTTCAACTTGTTGTGGTCATTGTGTAGATTGTGTGTTCCTGGTTCTGCTTGATTTACTCTGCATCAGTTCATAGACATCTTTCCATGCTTCTCTATTCCTTGGCTCTTACAGCCAGTATATTTACCATTATGTCCGTGTCATGGTTTGCTATTTCCCAATCGATGGGGATCTACTTTGTTTCTAGATCTTTTCTACTAAATATGTATTGCTATAAATATTTAGGCCTGTATGGGGCTGTTAAAAAAACACAACAACATTGTATGTGTGCGTGTGTGTGTGTGTGTGTGTTTTTGTTTTTGTTTTTTGTGTAGAATCTCTGGGTCAAAAGGTATAGACATTTTAGTTACTCCTTTACAAAATTCCAGTTTGATTTCCACAATTGTTTTTGGGCCAATTCATAACTCTAGCCTTGTCCAGCTGTTTTTCACCAGCACAGACTCTTACCATTTTTCCGCACCTTTGCCAGTTTGCTAGTCATGAGGTCAAACCTCAGAGCTGTTTTTGTGCCTGTTTCTCTTCTCACTAATTAGGAGCACTCTTTTCTGTTGTTATTAGTAGAAATTGAGAACTGTTTCTTCATATCCGTTGACCACATATCTATTGGGAAATGGTCCTATTTTATGTCATTATTCTTGCTTATTAGGTTTTACCTTCATTTGTTTCCATATTGTTGAAGCATGGCAAGTGCTGTCAGTGCCCTCCAAATCTAAGTGTCCTCAGCAGAGCCACGGCAGCTTTCTCTTAATTATGGTTCTGGGGAGAGGCTCTGCTGAGTCAGCGTTTTCATTTGACTTTTCCCATCAGAAGTGGTAACAGAGGCATAGACTTTCTATAGGAAGATGTGGGTGGTAATGAAGGAGTGTGTCACTTGGTGCTAGGTTAAAAGCTGTGCTAGAAAGTGTACTAAGGCATCATCAATTACCCCCAGATCTTCCATGTTCACTTTCCCCCTGGGCTTAAAGGCAGCTCACTAGATATGATCTGAAATATATTCATGAATTGCCAAAAAAAAATGCAAAATTCTCTCTTTCTGTCTCTCTGTCTCTGTCTCTGTCTCTCCCCTTTCTTAGTTTCCTTCTACTTCCTCCTTCCTTCCTTCCTTCCTTCCTTCCTTCCTTCCTTCCTTCCTTCCTTCCTTCCTTCCTTCCTTCCTTCCTTCCTTCCTTCCTTCCTTCCTTCCTTCCTTCCTTCCTTCCTTCCTTCCTTCCTTCCTTCTCTCTTTATCTCTTTGTCTTGATCTCTCTGTCTCATTAAATGAAGCTCCTATACACCTTTAAATCTTTGTTGTTCAGTTGTTTTCATTTGTGTCTGACTCTTCATGATCCCATTTGGGGTTTTCTTGGCAAAAACATGAGAGTGGTTTGCTATTGACTTCTCTAGTTCATTTTACAGATGAGGAAAACTGAGGCAAAGAGGGTTATGAGACTTGCCCAGTCACACAGTATCTGAGGACAGATTTGAACTCAGGAAGATGAGTCTTTCTGACTCCAGGCCCAGCACTCTATCCACTATGCCATCTAGCTGCCTAAACCTTTAAACCCAAGCTATCTTAAATTGTAAAATTAGATCATTCATCAGTTTTATAATTTTTTCTTTTTTATTATGTACTTGACAAAAACCCAACAAACACGATTATTTCAATATACAAAGAACAGAAAGGAAATTTTAAATGAAATTGTCAACTTAAATGAAGTATTGTTTTTAAAAACTTATATTAAATGTAACACAGTGCTCACAAACCTTTCCTGCTTGTCGGTGTCCTCTTCTGAGCTTCCTTCTGGTACCTTCTGTATGTTTTTTAATGTTTCGCTGCCACTCTTTTCTTTTTCTTCTTTTGCATCATTATTGTTATCCACCAACTGTCCCACCCCATAGCAGTGCCCCTACTCAAATACATACAGTCAAGCAACAAACATATTTGCTCTGCCTGAACATGTATGTCTCATTCTGCATCTCTAAGGTCTCCCCTTTCTGCCAAGAGCTGGGAAGATTGTTCCATTGATCATCAGCTTTTTAAAGTCATGATTGGTCACTGAATTGATCAGAGTTTTGAAATCTTTCAAAGTTGTTTTATTTTATGGACATTGGGCAAATTCTGTTTTTGCTTTCTTCATTTAGCATCAGTTTATACCAGTCTTTCCTGCTTTCTCTGAATCTGTCTTTATTATAATTTCTTACAAATAGTCTATTTAGACAATTCCTTGCTAATAACCACTTGCTTTATATCAGATATCATAGAAAACCCAGACATTAAAGCAATGCTTAGCAGGCTACAATCAAGTTGTACCTGAATTGGCTTCTTTCTACTTTCCTACCCTCCACCCTTCTCTTTCAATAGTTGGAAGAAGAACAGGAAGGCACATATTAGAATTTATAAAGGACACAGTGATCTAGGGAAGGAGGAAAAATGAAGGTTATGGGACTGGGCTCCTTTTGCTCTCATGAACCAAAGAGTCTAGTTTATCCCAGTCTCATTCCACCCATCTTTTTTGGGTTTTCTCCCACTTTTGTCTTCTTTCTCTAGTTCCAATTGACTCAGAGACCAAGAAACATCTTTCACCTAGAAGATAATATTGAACTCTTCCCCTCTGAAGCCTTCTACTTTCAGAGGAAGGAGTTGGAGATAGGATGAAAGAGTATCATTGTAAATATTTGCTGCAGATGTGTAGCTTTCATGTGTTGACTCTTAGGTACAGAATTGTGAATAGTGGTAAGGTACCTAGGTAAAGGAAAGAAGTAGCTACATTCCTTCAGGGCAGAGAGTCTCTTTTTTTCTAGCTTCTAAGAGAAGCTGCTGAGCATTGGAAGTTCATAGAAATTGGAATCAGAATCTCAGAGATGGAATGACTTTCAGAGACCATTAGGTGCAATTTGAACCTGAACAAGAGTCCCCTCAGTGACATACCTGACCATTAAAAAAACTTCCTATAGGATTTTCTATTATAAGTAAAGCTAGGGGCTGGCTGACCCTCTAGACTAGACCAAAGGGACTGGGCAGTCAGAATCATGGAATTTCAGAGTTAGAAGGGACCTTAGCTATCAGATCTCACCTAGTTTTACCGCACATCTCCTCCCCATACATGAATAAGGATCCTCTTGATGGAGGACACTTGACTAATGGGCATCCATCTTTGGCTTGAACATTTTCAAGGGAAGGGGAAACTTCTACTTGCTATCCCTTTTTGCTCCTTAGCTGATCCCCTGAACTTTCTATTTTCTGAATTGGACTTTGCCATTTTTGGACAACTCTTGGGTTTTTTCCCCCCAAACTCTACTTTTTAGGAAGTTTTTTTTCCTAATATTGAACCTAACTTGGTCTATTTGCAGCTCCCACCTATAACTCCTCAGTCTGGCCTTTGGGGTCAAGCAGAATAAGTCAATCTGCCTTCCACATGACAGCCCTGTAAATACTTGAAGACAGAGGTTTTTTTTTTTTTGTTGTTTTGTTTTGTTTTTTTTTTGTAGGCAGTGGGGGTCAAGTGACTTGCTCAGGGTCACATAGCTAATAAATGCCTGAGGTTGAATTTGAACTCAGATTCTCCTAATCTACTGCGCCACCAAGCTATCCTGGGGAAGACAGCCAATTTTGAAGATATTTCTTCCTGTATTCTTCTCCTCCTCTCAAGTGTTTTCCTACATTTATTGGCTCAATGCTAGCTGATAGGCACATATATCTATATATCTAAATTGGAGGTTGATTAGGATCAAAAGAAGATACAGGCCATTCTTATTAAGATAAAAGATCATTAGTTAGGCTCAAGGAAAGTCCAAGTGTTTAGGTTCTAAGGACACTCAGATTTGTATCAGATTCGTCTCTGAGGAAAGGAATGATGGACAAGTGTGTTTCAGAAGTCAGTACAATTGAGGTGAAAAAAGAGTAATTGGAATTTTTCTGTAGTATTTTGTTGATATTTAATCAAGCCTCAGAACATTACAGGGTGTCCTTAATGAAGTCCATGATTATTCAGAAGAGATTGGATTAATGATCCATACAGGAAATAATTAAATGGATGAAAAACTCCTTCATGTAGATTATGGAGACTTAACTGTCCCCCAAGGGTAGGGATGATGACTAGAGAAGGCAAGGAACAAAGAAAACCTCCAGCCCAAAAATGCCACTTAGCAGATGTTGCTAATTGGAGATCCATTTGGGCTTATAGCTGTACAGTGGAATGTGATCTCAGAGGCTGTCAAAGTTGAGTTGCTTATATTTATGTCCTCCATGCTTAGTACAGTGCTTCTATTTGTCTGTCTGTCTCATCTGACTATCCATCCATCCATCCATCCATCCATCTATTTATATCTAGTTACTGTATGCAGAGAGATTGTTCAGATTTTTTTTTTGTGGGACAGTAAGAGTTAAGTGACTTGCCCAGGGTCACACAGCTAGTAAGTGTCAAGTGTCTGAGTCTGGCTTTGAACTCAGGCCCTCCTGAATCCAAGGCCGGTGCTTTATCCACTGCACCACCTAGCTGTCCCCGATTGTTCAGATTTTGACACACATTTGGTACATTACATTGATATACCAGGGCAGCTCTTTGGGATAGGCATAGCATGTAGACAGTGAGTTCGTCTCAGAATTGTATAGGAGAAAGAGAAGGAGCTGGATTACATTTGGGAAATTGTGCAGTGCTTTTAACCATCCCAAATTATGCCCTGATGCAAAGATCCATGGTTTTAACACAAATGTTCTCTTAGCAAGAGTCAGCTAGGTGATGTGGTAGGTAGAACATTAGATATAGAATCAGGAAGACATGAGTTCAAATCCAGATTTAGGCATTTACTAGCTGTGTAACCCTGGGAAAGTCAATTAACTTCTGTTTGCCTCAGTAGCCTCATCTGTAATATGGAGATAATGACAACACCTACCTCTTGGGATCGTTGTGAGGATAAAAAGATGTTATTTGCAAAGTTCTTTTTTTTTTTGAGGGGCACTGAGGGTTAAGTGACTTGCTCAGGGTCACACAGCTAGTAAGTGTCAAGTGTCTGAGGCCAGATTTGAACTCAGGTCCTCCTGAATTCAGGGCCAGTGCTTTATCCACTGTGCCACCTAGCTATCCCTGCAAAGTTCTTTGTAAACCATAAAGCACTATATAAATGCTAGCTGTTGTTATTCTTAGCTAGAGATGCTATATAGTTATCCATTTTGATGTATCACAGTACTTCAGGAATCAAAGTTTCAAGTGACCCAAAGATCAGTGAAGAAATGCATGGTGGGTACAGTTAGGAAGTAGGCTATTTCCAATAAAGCTCTATGGAAAAGAAATCACATGAGGAATATTACTGAGGAAATCTATGATTAGAAAAGAAGGTGGATTGATCATACAGGGAGGGGAAGGGGAAGGATAGTAAGAGAATTCCACGAGTAGAGTGAGATGCTAAATTTGCACCTATTCAACCTGTGTTCTAGAACAATGTGTTTTGCTTGTGTTGAAATAACATATATATATATATATATATATTTAACATTATAGTTTTTTACTTCCTGATTTTCATGTTACATATTTGCATTCCTAATCTAGTTTTCTTTTTCACATCATTGAAGAGACATCAGCAGAGATTCAAATCTTTCTATTTTGATAATTATTTCTGTGTCGCGCCAGTCAAACATTCTACCATTCGTTCTCATCTAAATTCTTCTTTCAATAGTATTTTTTTTCTTGAAGCACTAAATCATACTACACTTTCATACTCTCTTAGGACTCTATATCATCTCATGTTTCATCAAGTGATTCCTTAATTTCCTTTGTTTTTCAGTATTTATTTAGATACATTCCTAATATTTGATTTCTCTGTTTGTGCTCTGTGTTTTTAATTCAGCCTTCTTCCACTGGAAGTCTTTAAAAAATGAAAAACAAATACTGGAGTGGATTGCCCTTCCCTTCTCCATTGTAAAAAGACAAAGGAAGGCAGCACCTTGGATATACATACACTCAATGAAGACTTTATACATGGACAAGAAATCCGCAGAATGAGAAGACGTGGTTGGGTTGCTGTCTGTATGGTGGAGGGGTCATAGACTTAGAGATGGAAGGGACCTTTGCGGTCATTTAGCCAAACCTCATTTTACAGATGAGGAGACCAAGGGACACACATGTTTAAGTGACTTAACAAGGGTCACTCAGCTGGTGTCTGAGGCAGGGTTTGAAACCAGATCCTCCTGACTTCCAAGTTCAGTGTTCTATCCACTCTACCCCACTACTTCTGGCTTAGATCATGGATCTGTCTATTTAAACCTAAGTATATATTATCGTTATTTTTATATATTCAATCATCTTCCAGATGTTAACCGTTCTCAGATTATCAGATCCTTTATGTATTAGTTCATTCATTTCATACTCTTAAGTTTTCACGGTTCATCAAGATCGCTGTTCCCTTCAATGATGTCTCTAGATTGTAACCCCTTCCATACCTGAATGGTAAATGATATCGTTAAGTTAGCCGAAGAATCTGGCAGAGATTGTTTTTTTTTTTTTACTTTCTTTGTACATCCAGTATTTAACACACTTCCTGGCATATAAAGTCAGTACTTAATAAATACTTGTCGATTGGGCAACCCTCTGATAATGAACCTCGCTGAACATAACCAGGCAGGTCCTCAGACAAAAGCTAGACAATCTGTGCCAGGCTTCTACATGATCTGTTTCCAACTTGGTTGAATATTCTAAAGCTTGTAGTCTATTGGCATTTGCTTTAAGAATTGCCTCTGTTCTATGATAAAGCATTCAGGTAGGATTTTAATAGAGGATGTGTGCATGTGTATGTGCATGTGTGTGTACTTGACTGTGTGTGTGGTGTGTTTATGTGTGTGTTCACTACATTCCCGATAGGGCCTTTGTTTCATTGTGCCTGACCTGTGGTAGAGCCTTCCCAGCTCATATTGGTCTGATCAGCCAGAGTTGGACAAACTGAACTGTGTAATTAAAAATTCTAAACGTGGGTCCTAATCTGTTCCCTCAGTTTTGGGGGAAACTGACTAAAATCAGTGATAAAATGAGTTTAGGTTTTTAAGGGTTTATTGAAAGATAGAAATAGAAAGATTGAGAACAGAATTCCTACAGCCTGGCAATCCTATCTTTCCTCAATTTCCCTGTGAAGTCCTCAGGAGTCTCTCTCCTCCACCACGGTGAAGTCAGGAACCCAAAGAGATAGAGCTCCCTGCGCAGGCTCTCCTTCCTCCTTCCTGTCCCCTCCCAGAAATGGGAGGTTCTTCAGGCTGGTTGGTTGACTGGCCAGAAGTTCAAAGTTTTTTTAGCTTCTGAGAACCATGCTTTGTTAAGTACTCTCAAGTACCAGCCAGATGTGTTTAGAATCTAGTCAACTAGTAATCCACTCAGGTGGGCTCCTGAGTATCTGCCAAATCTCATCTATCACATTCCATTATCTTGACAGTTTCTTGACATCAACGTAGTGATACCATTTTGCTCCTCTTAAAAAAAGGAAGGACAACAACTACCCAACTTTGTTGCAGAATTCTTTTACAAAATTTGTTGTGGTTAAAAACAGTTATCCATCATCACACTTTCTCATAATCCCCTAGTCAGTCAGAGGCCCTCCATTTTATACCAATTCACCAAAGACTTATTGTCATAAGTGCAAATGACAGGGAGGGAGGGGGAGAAGAACATTTTCACCATCCATGATATGGGAGCTTATGAACATTTTCATGCACTGTGAAGGGAAAAAGTCTCTGTGGCTTATTGGGAGAAAGTGTGGAATAAGTACTAGGTATCTGAGTTCCATCTTGGTTGCACAAGTTTCATTGTGTGCCTTGGGTGGGTGGTGGTGAAGTTTCTGTTGGTCAGAACTGTCCCCTTCCTCTCTCATAACTCTTCTCATCTGAGACAAGTTTCTGAAACTCATGGTTAACATCCATCTAATTAATAACCTTAAACAGAATGCTCTAGCGTGGACTTTGGGAGATCTGTGAACTTGTCCTATTTTTCAAATTCTGATTTATATTTCAATATAATTGTTTTCCTTTGTCATTCTGCTATTTTATTTTATGAATTTAAAGGTATTTGGAAGAGTGATCCAAGGGCTTTACCAGATTGACAAAGAGTTCTATGGCACAAAAGGAGGCTAAGAACTCCAGATTCAAATCCTTTTACACATGTTGGTTCTTACAAATATTGACTATGTGATAATATTTGCAAAAACCACATAGCACAGTGCCTGTCAAATAGGAGGTGCTTATTCCCTTCCATTTCTTCCATCCTAAACTCATAAAATTATTTCTTTCTTCTTGGCCAGTCTTGAGTAGGTGGGGTAGTTTTCCTTGCCATGTCAGGTACTGCCACTGATGCTAGACTGTTATGAGCTGTCCTCTTTATCCATCTCTTCCTTTTCATGGGAGCATCAAACACCCAGGAGCAAGGGGAAAGTCTAGACACCTCTAGCACTGACTGTTGACAGCATAGTTATGAGAGAAGAAGGGGATGGCTCTGACCCATGAAAACCTCACCACCACTGACTCAAGGCACATAATGAAATGTGTACAACCAAGATGAAACTTGGACACCTAGAAGTTATTCCAGACTTTCTCCCAATAAACCATAGAGACTTTCCCTTCATAATTCATGAAAGAGTCAAGGAGATATCCTTTGTGAGGAGAAATAAGACCCTGGGTGACTATACTGTATAAAATCTAGTGGTTTGTTAACATTTTAAAAATCAGCCCCAGTAGTAAGGGATAGGGGGACAGAAATCATGCCAGTTGTTTTGGTACTGCAGATTCCAATTTTCTTTACCAGTTTTTTCTCATGGTTGTTCAATGATCAGTCCTTGGTGGTATTTGCAGATTTTCATAGAAGAAGATTTTGTGTTTTATCCTCTCTTCATCAACTAGGAGACAGATACAGGAGGAAGGTTTTACTCTTGGTTGGCCATCCCAAGTCAACAGCAGACCTGGGAAGAAGCCTTGATTTCTGCTTCTTTCCTCCCAGGTCAGAAGGCCACTCAGGACTCCATGTGTTGGGTTATTCATCCCATCCTAGCCTACAATAACAGGCTCATTAGTATTACTTCTGGTATTGTGCACACATTTAGGGTACAGGCAGCCAAAATTAAACCAGGCTTACCAAGAAGAAGTTCGGCAGTCACGTTAGGAATATTTAGAGGGACATATCCTGCCCTCAGATGCACATGCATAATTTCCATTGACGTCAATCCTTGTGGCTCACATGTATCCGATGGCAGGATCTGGCCCTTAGAAATTGAATTAAATAATTCCCTGTGTGAGACACCAGAAAGTATATTAGATCTGCTGAAAAGGACACGCTATGAACTATGAAAGGGAAGATTTTATGCGGCCGTGTCGACACCAGCAACTTCAGATGACCCAGAGTTGAAAAGCATGGCCCTACCCATTTGCTTCTTAAGTCCATGAACATTTGTGATGTGCAAATATGTTTTTAAGGGTAAACAAGATTCTTTTTTTCTAACCATGCCAGAGACAGACTCAGTGAAGAGTTCATTTTTTCTTTTACTGATCCATGCATTTGTCGCCACTAAAATGAAAAGTCTAACCCCCTTCCCACCCGAAACATTCCAAACCCTCCCTTCCTGTGCTTTTAGATTTGAAAGTCACTGGAGCAGGAAGGAAACCCAGACTACATCTAATCCAACACTCATTTTAAGAGAAAAATGGAGGCCCAGAAATATGGAATGATTTGCTCAAGGTTGAACATCTGATGGGTGGTGGAACCAGCTCTTATAGGATCATAGATCATCATAGAATCATAGATCATACATCCAGAGCTGGAAGAAACCCCAATGGCCATCAAGTCTAACCCTCTCATTTTACAGATGAGGGAACTGAGGCCAAGGGAAGTTCAGTGACTTACCCAAGCTTATACAGATGGTAATCATTAGAAGTGGGATTTGAATTCATGTCCTCTGTGTTCTCACACCTGGAAGGCACTCCCATTGATCCCTCCCATTTCCCTCTGGAAGAGCCTATAATAAAGTCCCAGAATGTGCCAGTCCATTTAGGACCATGTTCTGTGTTTATGTGTACTCCTGGACCAGAACCACATGTTCTGTTGGGCAATGCCCTCTGTTGACAGAACATAGAGAATGCTGAACTTCCTGGGAGGAAGATGTCTTGAGTTACCCAATATTTAGTGCACTTTGGGGGCAGATTTATGGGGAAAATATTCAGCTTGCTTTTCTTACCCTTGGGATAGGTGGAGGTTGGGCTCTAGGCTGTGGAGTTTCATCAGTTGTCTTTTCCTACACCATAAGGATAGCTCAGGAAAGGTTTTCTCTGTCCTGTGGCTATGGAAGGCACATTGTGCAGCACATGAGCTATTGAAGGAGGTGACAAGACTAATCTCTTCCTAATAACAATCTATAACTCTTATATGTGGGGTTCACACTTGAATAACCAACTCTTCATAGTTTATGTGTTGTTATAATCAAACTGTTTAATGAGGCATTACAATTAATGAATTTCTCTAGTATTTCTTGATTACTTTTCTTTTAGCTACATAAAAATAGAACAACATTGCAATCTGTCCTTTGACCTCAATTTAACTGTGACTGCTCTCTTTAAGCCTACCAATGATCTCTGATTGTCAAGTCCGATGGCTGTTTCCTTATTTTTTTTTGATCAATCAACAAACATTTATTAAGCTCAGTTTTGTCATCTTCTGTTTTGGTTACCAGGAGCTCCCCATGGCAGTACCCAACACACATTTGTTTTCCCTAGAAGGGCTGCATTTCTCCCCAAATTACCTATTATACTCCATCTCCTTTGTCAAAATGCTATTTCTCTCAAAGAACTCATTAGTAATGTACTTACTTGGGAGGGAAACCTTTAGGTCTGCATTTTTTTTACCAACTGCTTTTTTAAAATAGTCCACAAAGAAACAAAGGAAGACCTTTGAAAAATGTTTAATTGATACTTTTTGTTCTTTTTTTCTTCATAGCTATTGATTGATTTATCTGTTCTTACAGTTCCACTGAACCCTCCTTTATTTTTTAATGTAAAATGTTTCCATAATAGTCATTTTTGCAAAAGAAGACTAGAATAAAAGAAAAAAATGAAAGAAAGAAAGTGAGAAATAGCATGCTTTGTCTGTGTTCAATCAATATTAGTTCTTTCTCTGGAGGTGGATAGTAGGCTTCATCATTAGTCTTTTGGGCTTGCCTTGGTTCACTGTATTGCTGAAAACAGATAAGTCATTCACAGTTCTTTATTGTGTGATACTATTGCTACTGTGTACAACATTCTCTTGGTTCTGTTTACTTCACCATGTATCAGTTCATATAAGTCTTTCCAGGTTTTTCTGAAATCATTCTGCTTGTCATTTCTATTACAATCATATGTCACAGTTGGTTTAGCTATTCCCCAATTGATGGGCATCCCTTTGATTTTCAATTCTTAGCCACCACAATAAAAACTGCTATAAATATTTTTGTACAAATATGTCCTTTTCCCTTTTGGGGGGATTTCTTTGGGATATAGACCTAGTAGTGTGAACCCTCCTTTATAAGGAAGAAAACCAGTTAAGTAAAAACTGGTAAAAAAAAGACCATGCCTGATATTGAATATTGTGAAAGCAACATCCCACCTCTGTAGTGCCCCACCTCCCTACCTAGAGAAGTGCAGTGTTTCATTATCTGTTCTCCAAGATCAATTATTGAAATTAATCTGAATTCAGCTACCTTGTATTTTCTTCAAACTATAGCCATTTGTATGACTTTAACAATATGGTCTGCTATAGAATAGATTTTGAGAAGGACTGCTAGTTTGTTTCCCTTATTGTCATTAAGGATGCCTTTTTTTTTTCTTTTTTTTGGTGAGGCAATTGGGGCTAAGTGACTTGCCCAGAGTCACACAGCTAGTAAGTGTTAAGTGTCTGAGGCAGGATTTGAACTCAGGTCCTCCTGAATCTAGGGCCAGTGCTCTATCTACTGCACCACCTAGCTGCCCCAAGGATGCCTTCTGGACATGTATCACTCATAAGGATTTTGCAGAAATAAGAAAGTAAGTATATGGATGGTAATTATTGATGATTTCTTGACTGCTTTTTTTCAGTGGTACTGTCCATGATTTTTCCTTTTGTTAAAAATATTTTCCCCTTTCAGATTTCTTAATTAATCTCTTGAAAAATCGATCCTTTAATACTTTCTTTCAACGTTGCATTGTCTCCAACGTAGAGCTACTATGGGTCTGCACTGATTGGTCCAAATGCTCTTCCTTTTTGTTTTGTTTTATTGTTGTTTTTGTTCACTTGTTTTAGTTATATATGACTCTTTATGACCCTATTTGGGATTTTATTGGCAAAGATACTGAGTGGTTTGCTATTTCTTTTTTCTAGTTTATTTTACTGTTGAGGAAACTGAGGCAAATAGGGTTAAGTGACTTGCTGAGGGTCACACAGCTAATAAGTGTCTGAGGCCAGATTTGAACTCACAAAGATGAGTCTTCCAGCACTCTAACCACTTTGCCATCTAAGTGCCCTTCCATTTTTATTTTTCTTTAGTTCTTTAGTTTCCTCATTCAGCACAAAGCAGGATGGGGCTATATAGTATATATCATTCCTGTCTCCACTTCTCTCTCACTCTCTAGACTTCTTTCTCCATCATAATCTAACCTTCTCACCCTAGAGGACCACCCTGCCCCTGTAGTCCTTTCTCTGATTAGTCAATTCTTACTGGAACTTCAATTTTAAGGAAAATGCCCAGGCCAACTATGTTCACTCCTTTATCCCTCTCTAGACCTCTTTCTCTACTGTGCTCGGGAATAATTACCACCTTTCCTTCCTCTTGGCCCTACCCCCTCAGCTTTTCACATTTTAAAAATGTGCTATCTTTCCCCATTATCCCCTATCCTGTGCTGTGGGCAAGGACTCTTGTTCTTTTTGCTTGTATTTTTATTCCCAGAATTTAGCACATAGTAATAAATGCTTATATACCGAGTGATATGTTTTTTATATGTATGTATGTCTGGTTGGTTGGTTGGATTTATATGTGTATATATGTAGAAATATACGTATACATATATAAATATGCACAATCACATACAATACATTTATGCATGCATGCATACCTATGGATGAGAGAGAGAGAGAGAGAGAGAGAGAGAGAGAGAAGGGGGGGAGGGAGAGAGAGACCTCATTTTCTCATCTAGGAAATGAGAGAATCGATATGATGCCTTCACTGTCATTGATGAAGACAGTAATTTGTGCAAGAATTGTTGATAGATCTTTTCCATTTTTTGTCTGTTATTCTCCTAGTCTCATCTTTAAAAGCTTTTGGGATGCTCTGCTTTGATTGAGTCTCACATCAAGATGTCTGCAAGCTCATTCTTTCCTTCACTGTTTCTTTCTGTTTTATGAGAAGGCAATGCTCATAATTCCCCACTCTTCTCCTTCAGAAGGCTTTTCAAATAAATTTATATTTTGAACCAGTGTTGCCCTTGGCTGTTCCAAAAATTATTGGCTGCCTGAAGAGTTTTTTAAGGCTCTCTTAGCTTCATGATTGTGACTTTATATTGTTTTAATTAATTTAGAAAATGGTGATAGTTGGTATCACTAATTATTCCTTTACCCAATTCCCATCATACTTGATACCTGGGTCAAATAACCTCTTTTTTTTAGTGAGGCAATCGGGGTTAAATGACTTTCCCAGGGTCACACAGCTAGTAAGTGTTAAGTGTCTGAGGCCGGATTTGAACTCAGGTACTCCTATCTCCAAGACTGGTGCTCTATCCACTGCACCATCTAGCTGCCCCAAATAACCTCTTTTTAACTAATAAATGCCAGGTTAAGGCCCTTCCCTCCTTTCCTGATCTTCCAGCAATATTTAAGAACTCCAGATGGATTGAGTAGTCATTAGCTCAGTATTTGTGACCTCAAAGTTCAGGGAAGGCAGGAGCAACATAGCCCTTCCTGATTAAATCATACATGCCTTGTTTTAACCTGTCAAGATCTTTTTGGAACCTGGCATTGTCATCCAGGGTTAGGCTAGTCTTGTGACGAATTGATAAGGATGCCATCTATGCCACTACCTGAGGCATTGATAGAAAGGTCAAGCAACATAGGACCATAGATCAGTTCATGGATGGTTTTGCATTAAACCCCCTCACTAGTTCCAAATACATCTAATTGTACTATTGTCTAGACTCTAGGAAACCATCTTTCCCATTGCATGAAACATCTTGCCAAAGTCTAGGTAAACCTATAGCTACAGCATTCTCCTAACCCACCAGTTTAGTAATTATGTCAACAAAGAAAATATAGTTGGTGTGGTATGACCTGTTTTTTTTGTGAAGCACCAATGGCTCTTTCTGGTCACTGCTTCCTTTTCTAAGAGTTTACTAAACACCTCTTTAGTAATAAAGGGTGTCCCAAATTGAAGTCTTAACAGCTTAAGCTGAATCTTTTGGGACACCCTGTATGTTCCAGAATTCTAGAATTTTCTCAAAGTCGAGCTCACTGGCCTCTTGCCTTTTTTGAAAACTGGGAAAAACATTTGCCCTTTCCCAGTCTTGTGGCCCCTCTCCTTCCAAAGCACACATCCCAAACATTTGGCCAGAAGAAGGCCGCTTGACATCACCGCTCGCTTTAGAGCTTTCTCTCAAAAAAGGTCAGAATTGACCTTATTCCATTTTCTTGGATGGAAAACACTGACTCCCGTGCCCTCAAATGCACCAAGTTATAAGCAGACATTCCTTCCATGTGGCATTCTGAACAGTGCTGAAAGCATTTCTCTGCCTGGCAAGCCCTTAAGAATACCAAGCACAGTGGTTTTATTATCTTCTTGGTAAGGGGTATGGGCCCCAAAGGCTCTGGGTTTCTGACATGGCAGCAGAGTGACTCTCCTTGTGTCTTACATCCTTAGTGAAAATGGTGCGGTTTGACCTGCGATACCCTTTAAAGACCCTTGGAGTAAAACTTTACCAGTCGATATGAAGAATTGTAGCTAGATGGTGCAGTGGATAGAGTACCAGGCCTGGACTCATCTTCCTGAGTTCAGATACAGCCTCAGACACTTACTATAGCTGTGTAACCCTGGCCAAGTCACTTCACCCTGTTTGTCTCAGTTTTCTCATTTGTGAAATGAGCTCAATAATGAAATGGCAAACCACTCCGGTATCTCTGCCGTGAAAATCCCAAATGGGGTCATGAAGAGTCTTTGACAACTGAAACAACTCAACAGCAACAAGCATATGTTCAGAGTCAGAGGGAGGTAGAGCTCGAAGGGGCCTTTGGGGTCATCTGAAGCTTATAGATGAGGAAACTGAGGCCCAGAGAGAAGATGACTTGCCCAAGGTCACTTCTGGGGCTAGAATCACAAGATCAAGAGATCTAGAACTGGAAGATGCTTTGGAAGCCTGCTGATTCAACCCTGTTTCTGTGAAGTGACTTAGCCAAGATTTCGTGGCAAGGTAGAGGCACAGCCAGGGCTAGAATCCAGGTTACTGTCTCTTGGTCCATTGCTTTTCTCCAATGTCCTGTACATAGTGCTTCATGCCTCGTGAATCCTTATCTTCAGTCCAGCCTTGCAGATAGACTAAAAATATCTTCTAGCTCACAAACATGTCTCAAAATTTGCATCCCTCTTGTGGCCCTTTTCTTCCTCTGGTGTTCCCTTCCCCCATTCCTGCCACTCTCTCTGTTCCTGGGCTAAGAAAGCATATGTTTCTGTCTGCAGAAAACAGGCTCTGAATCTCCCCATGTGCACATCTTCCTAAGCATCAAGAGCGAAAAGATAATTGCCCCAAATGATGTGAGACTTTCTTGTGTTGTCTAAGGTACCTAAAACGTAGCTTTCAGAAGGGCAGTTTTGAGTTCTAGATTCTGTCCGTACTTCTGTTCAGCTTTGGATATTTGGGGGACATCATGTCTTCAGAATACCAGGAATGTAAAGGAGGGTTGAAAAAATTCCTTTGGCCCGATTGCTTTTTGTTAGGCATTTGGGAAAGTCTTCTTTTTCATAAGCCCTTTTGACCTTTCCATGGGTCTGATCAATTCATGGAATTCTAGGACTGGTGAAACATGAAGGATTTGTGATTTAGTCAGCTTGGGGAAGTCCTAGGGAACTACTGAGGCATGTAGATGTTAATAGACTTGTCTGGGAACCCACCTTTAATAAATGTCAGGGTTGGGATTTGAACCGTGGTCTCATTATGATAGGGTCAGCTAGAGGCTCAGTGGATACAGTGCCAGGCCTGGAGTTAGGATGACTTATCTTCCCGAGTTCAAATCCAGCCTCAGACACATACTAGCTGAGCAAATCACTTCACCCTGTTTGCCTCAGTTTCCTCATCTGTAAAATGAGCCGGAGAAGGAAATGGCAAACCACTCCAGCATCTTTGTTAAGAAATTCCCAAATGGGGTCAACAAAGAGTTGGACATGACTGAAAAAAAAAATAAAACAACTCATTCAGACTCCAAGCCTAACATTCTCTCTGCTGGACCATTCTTTCTTTTCCTGGGGCAATGAGGGTTAAGTGACTTACCCAGGGTCACACAGCTAGTAAGTGTCAAGTGTTTGAGGCTGGCTTTGAACTCAGGTCCTCCTGAATCCAAGGCCGGTGCTTTATCCACTGCACCACCTAGCTGCCCCTGCTGGACCTTTCTTACTTTTCAGAACGACTGAGTAAAGGACCTTCATTGATGGCATCCTCCACTAGTCTTGCTCCAATGCTTCACCACAGCATGGAGTTGCCCAGAGAGGACATAGGTCTAGCAGTAAAGACTCTGCGTTTGATCTGTTTGACTAGTGAGATATAGAGTGATATACACACACCAGTGAAATGACGGGTCTTTTAAAATATCACAGGGGCAGCTAGATGGCGCAGTGGATAGAGCACCAGCCCTGGAGTCAGGAGTACCTGAGTTCAAATCCGGCCTCAGACACTTAACACTTACTAGCTGTGTGACCCTGGGCAAGTCACTTAACCCCAATTGCCTCACTAAAAAAAAAAAAAAGAGTAAAATATCACAGCATTGCTGACACAGTATCTTCTTTGCCTTGCCTAGCCCTCTGAAAATATTCTGGGAAGATAGCAGTGTGTTAGGATCTAGAGGAGCCCAGATTCCTCCCAAACACAAGCTCTAAAAATGTACCAGAAAGGAACAATTATAAAGAAAACCCAAGAGAAACAACAATCAACTCCTTCATCCAAGGCAGAACTATTCAGAAAGACAGCCAGAACCTTGTGGAAGCCCTGAATAGAGACAGACTAGCCTAGGTGGGAAGAAGGCTCAGTGCTGTCCTTCCTGGGTCTGCTTGTTTCTATCTGGGGCTGTCCTCTGGTGAGTTCTCCTCTCCTGGATCCAACCAGAGTCCCTTGTTCATCCTACATTTTCCTTTGCAGTTCTTTGAAGTCCTTACTGCATCTGAGATTGCAGCCTCCTTGGGCCTCCAATATAATTTAGGTCCCCCTAGTACAAGTGTCTGAGCCCTACTCCTTGTAGTATCTGGGCCAAAGGTGCCTCACGCTCCTTCAAAAAAATAATCTTTTTTTTTGTTTATTCCTTTTGCTCTTTCAATTAAAAACGTCCTCACTCTAGAGCCATGTCCTTCTCTCCTGAGCCAAAATATAACCAGAGAGATCTATCCAGAGGTATCCATAAAGTACATTCTTCCCATGGAAGTTCCATTGTCCCTACCACTCCCTATGTTCTTTGTCAGTCAGGAGCTTCTGTTATGGCAGGAGGGGACGGAGGTTGAGATTTTCTTTTAAACTTAAGCATCTGACCAGGCTTTGGCTCCCATCCAAATGCTGAACTGGGTTCATTATTTCCTAATGATAATGAAAAAGAAAGGGAGACTTAAAAAAAGAAGGGAAAAAAAGCTTTTAGGCCTATTATGCAATTTCTTTTATGTGTATGGGAATGTCCTGGTTTTCCATAGGTGCTTTTGTGATCATAAATCTGGAGAATTATGGGGCTGATCATCTTGAGGTTATCTAGTTTCAAGATTGGCTTTGGATAGGAATGCAATTGTAGAAAATAGATTCACCCGTTTGAAAAAGAAAAATCTGCAGTGGAGGGGAATCAGGGCTTAGGTTTAGATACTTCTGAGATCCCTTGTAGCTCCACAGTTTCTTACCACATAAGTAACTGAATCTTGATTTGAATTTTAATCCCTCCCATGATAATTTTTGCCTGTTTCCATTCGTCATCTCCTGAGGAGAGAATGAGTTACGCTAATGTTTTTGAAGATAGTATTAAACATGCATATCTTCTAATAGTGTATCTCCCCCTGTTTTTAATCCTTGTGACACGTTAGACTTCTTGAAGTTTGTTTCAGTTGTAGACTCCTTATTAAGTATTAAGTGAGGCAGCCTGGTTAGATGGCTGGAGAGTGGGCCTTAGTGTCAAATGAAACAACATATGTAAAAGGGAAATACCTACTCATAGAACATGGAGTGATTCTTTCCCTTCTAAATCCCTGCTACTAAAGAGGGCTAGTTTTTTCCTCGGGCTTTATTCATGCCTTTAAAAAATATTTTATTTTGTAATAAACATTTTTATTTATAGTTTTGGGTTCCAATTTTTATCCCTCTTTCCCTCCCTCACCTCCCCCCTCCCTGAGGCAGCAAACAATCAGGTATGGGCTATATATGCATGATTATGTAAAACATTACCATGTTTGTCCTTTTGTATATGAAAACTTGATTAAAAGAAAAAAAATGAAAGTGAAAAATAGCATGCTTCAATCTGTTCCATGCATTTAAAAAATATCATAGACATTTCTAGATAAAACATCTTCATCGTCCCTTCCTCCCCTCTGTCCTCTCCTAGTAAGCTTTCTCTTGTAACAGAGAAAAATATTAAGTAAAACCAACTGAGTACTGACCACAGTTGCTCTAGGAGATTAAATCCAGAATGACTTAGACAGACACTTCTGGCAGAGTTGAGAGTAGGAATAGTGGATCTAGTGCTGAACTGGAAGTCAGGAAGACTCATCTTCATGAGTTCGAATCTGGCCTCAGACACTTACGAGCTGTGTGACCCTGGGGAAGTCACTTAACCCTCTTTGTCTCAGTTTGCTCATCTGTAAAATGAGCTGGAGAAGGAAATGGCGAACCACTCTAGTATCTTAGCCAAGAAAACCCCAAATTGGTTGGAAATGACTGAAACAAGAGAACAACAACAAGAAAATAAGTTAAAAATCGCCCTCCCATCAGTTTGCTTGCATTCAGTTCAGCACTGGCAAGCACTTCATCACTACACTGCCTATGTGTAATCCTGCCACATCTGCAGTCACAGCTGGGCTTGTGCACCATAGTCTGTTATGTTCCTTTATTTGTATTTCTCAGGCTTCTTGCTTTCATGTATAAATACGTGAAGTTATCCTAGTCTTACATCTCCTTTTTACTTCCTTTACTACCTTGCCATACTGCTGACTCTTCCTTAGCATTTAAGCATCATCAACAATCAATCAACTAAACATTTCTTAAGCACTTAAAATGTACCTGGCACAGCTAACCACTGGGGATACAAAGAACAAGTAAAAACAGTTCCTGCCCTCGAAGAGCTTACATTCTAATAGGGAAAACGAGATGTTTCAGTTGCAAAAACAAAAACAAATTAACTACCAAATAGGTGAATCATCATTCCATTCATTTTATCAGCAGAAACATATAAAAGAAATAGAAACTTCTCCCAAATAAATTGATCCAGGATGCAGCTGTCAGATGGAACTTAGGCTTTTAAATGTGAAAAAATCTTAGGGTATATTGGCAAGAGTCATCCACTTTGGTGGAAAGTGATAGAGCTGGTTTATGTAAATTATTCTTAACTCATCTGCCACTTGGGTGAGTTCTGATTCATTCTCCTTGTTTCAGGACATATCCCTCATATATCTTCTTGGCTATCCAACAGTTCTCATAAAACAGCACTTTGATTAGCTAAGTGCAGCTAAATCAGAAACATGTAGACTTGGCAACACTTAGTTTCACAGGATGATTGAGCTGGGAGTAGAGGGGGTGGGCAGGGTAATGCCAAACTAAACAACATGATCAGCTCCATACATGACTCTGTTGTATCCCTAATGGGTACTTGGACTCAGGCTCCCCATCTTCAAGGCTGAAACACATCCACCCCCAGAGGCAGAGGCCGTCTACACAAGGGCAGTGTACCATGGTGTTTGCTTTCAAAGCCATCATTTCCCCTATCCCATGCTCATGTTTACATACTCAAAGAAAAGAGAATTAAGGAGCAAAACACACTCTTATGTCGGCATCCATGACTTCATTTTAGCAACTTCTTAGGTCAATTCTTAATGTACTTATTGGTCTGAGACAGGAGAGTCAACAGGAAGGAAGCCATGGAAAGGTAGCTGGACTATTGGATTTACCAAAAGGTATGTAGGGTTTAGAGATCGAAAAGGAGCCTCGAAGACCACCTACTCCAACCCCATAATTTTACAGAGGAGGAAAGAAGGGTTCAGAATGGAGAAAGTTCATATATTGAGTAATTCACCAAACTGGTATTCAAACCCAATGTCTTCTCCAAATCCTGTAAAAAAGTAGGGACAGGGGGCAGCTAGGTGGCACAATGGATAAAGCACCGGCCCTGGATTCAGGAGGACCTGAGTTCAAATTTGGCCTCAGACACTTGACACTTATTAGTTGTGTGACCCTGGGCAAGTCACTTAACCCTCATTGCCCTGCAAAAAAAAAAAAAGTAGGGACACAAATCTGATTTCATATAGTTCATTATTTTTCTTGTGGTGTCATTTAACTGCTGACTCTTTTATAGTCCCACTAATCCACTCTACCCTGAGCTGATTAGGTCATCCTCAATGCTGCGACCTTCTATTTCTCACTAATGAAGAGATTCTTAACCTTTTCTTTCCCTTCCTTCCTTCCTTCCTTCCTTCCTTCCTTCCTTCCTTCCTTCCTTCCTTCCTTCCTTCCTTCCTTCCTTCCTTTCTCTTTCTTTCTTTCTTTCTTTCTTTCTTTCTTTCTTTCTTTCTTTCTTTCTTTCTTTCTTTCTTTCTTTCTTTCTTTCTTTCTTTCTTTCTTTCTTTCTTTCTTTCTTTCTTTCTTTCTTTCTTTCTTTCTTCCTTCCTTCCTTCCTTCCTTCCTTCCTTCCTTCCTTCCTTCCTTCCTTCCTTCCTTCCTTCCTTCCTTCCTTCCTTCCTTCCTTCCTTCCTTCCTTCCTTCCTTCCTTCCTTCCTTCCTTCCTTCCTTCCTTTCTTTCTTTCTTTCTTTCTTTCTTTCTTTCTTTCTTTCTTTCTTTCTTTCTTTCTTTCTTTCTTCACCAGGGACTTTTTGGCAGTCTAGCAAAGTCTGTGAACTTGTTCTCAGAAAAATGTTTTTAAATGCATAAAATTCATAGGATTACAAAAGAAACTGATTTTTTTGAAATACAGTGATCACTATACATATGCATATGTGTATATGTGTATACATCAACACACATACACACACACACAAGTTCATGGACCCCAGGTTAAGAACTTCTCATCTAATGTGACCCTTCAGGTTCAGTTTTGGTGCTGATGCACCATCCCATTCAACTCTCATCTTTCTCATATCCCAGGAGGCATTGCTTCAGAGAGTCTGACTGGGAGAGAAAGCAGCCCATTTCCTCTCCTCTCCTCTCCTCTCCTCTCCTCTCCTCTCCTCTCCTCTCCTCTCCTCTCCTCTCCTCTCCTCTCCTCTCCTCTCCTCTCCTCTCCTCTCCTCTCCTCTCCTCTCCTCTCCTCTCCTCTCCTCTCCTCTCCTCTCCTCTCCTCTCCTCTCCTCTCCTCTCCTCTCCTCTCCTCTCCTCTCCTCTCCTCTCCTCTCCTCTCCTCTCCTCTCCTCTCCTCTCCTCTCCTCTCCTCTCCTCTCCTCTCCTCTCCTGGCAGTCATACTCCCCTTCCCTGTCCTGGGTTCTGCCTACTTCCCCAAACTTAATAAGAAACTCAAGCTGGTAGATTAAAGGGTATTAGATGAATGCTGGACAGCTGGGCAAAAGAAACTTGAGACAAAACCCCGACTGGCCTACCCTTGTTACAGTTCTGCCACTGAATTTTAGGCCCAGAGAGAAGGTGGTTAGCTTGGGAACAACCCTTTAGATCTGAACGGCATAGTCTCATCAAATATTACAAAGCGTTTAGGGTTTCTAAATTTGATCTGATTGGATTTAAACATACTCTTTTTTTTTGGTACTTAAGGAAAGAAACAAGGGTCCACATAAGCTGAAACAATCTTAGTTGGGATGCAAAATGGAGTTCTACTCCATCTTTACTAACATTACTGGAACAGACTTCTCAAATCCCTCTTCCTTTGTTTCCCAATCACTTTACCGAATTCAGCTCACAGCAGTATTATAAAGATTAATTCCTTAGCATCTGCTCAGGAAATCAAAATGCCAAATGCTTCTCTATTACCATATTGATCCATTTCCCTCTAGAACCGTGCAGGGGAATTAGAAGCGAGACATCCATATATTATATTAATTTAGCTTGCAAGCGCCCTTTTGATTCTTTCTTTGTGAGTTTTCATGGCTGCTGTTGTAAATGCCAGTGATTTCTTTGCTCTGATTTCCAGTGACTTGTTGGGTCATCTAATCAACTTATTTAACTGAATTTCACAATGGGGGAAATACCCAAAGTGATACAGGTTCTACACAGTTTGTAATAAAAAACATGATTCTGTGTGAGGATGGACTCATATGGAAATGGAACAGAAAGTCTCCTAAGCATAGTATTCTTTGAGGGATGGTGGGAAGCCCTTCCTTTCCCCCCAAACATATTCCCCATTGATCCTTTACTTGCTCAATGTTTTACATATAGACAATGCTCAATTAGTATTTAGTAGCATTGTCTAAAATTTTGGTGGAATTTTAATGAAATTCTAATGATTACTAATTTTTTCCTTCCTGATAAATACTTCATTCTTTCTTTACAAAGTTTTTGCAAATGTGCAATCCATAATCCATAGAAATCCTTAATACCCAAGTCTAAACAAATATGCTCGATGGATTTCCTTCCTGATGGAATTGAGACAGCATGGTGTAGTGGAAACACCTTGGATATGAGTTTGAGCCTTGGCTTTGTTACATATTACCTGTGTGCCCTTGAATAAGTCATTTAACCTCTCTAGGCCTCAGCTGTTCATCTATTAAGGGTGGGGATGGAAGGATGGACTGAATGACCTTTAAGGTATGAAATAGGAGGGTGAGAAGGCATTGATTGGGCATGACCTTGTTTTATTCCTTCTCTCCCCGCCCTCTTCCCTATTATTCCCTTCAGAAACTGAGAAGACTTCTGGGGTTTTGTGTTACTTCCCAGCTTACTGGGCTTTCTTCTCCGCTAAAATATCACCTTCTCCCAGATGCCTCTCCTGGTCCTCCTTAATGCTAGTTTCTCTCTATTGATTACTTCTGCTCTATCCTCTTATTATCTTCTTTATCCGTAGTTGTTTGCATGTTGTTTCCCCCTTTAGATTGTGAGCTCCTTGAGGGCAGGGACTATCTTCATCTCTCATGTGCTCAGCACATTGCCTGCACACAGTAGGCACTTAATCAATGCTTGTTGACTTGAGGCTGAAGTTTGGGAAAGGGTGCTAAAAAAGTTGTGTGGCAAAGGGGGATAGAGAACTTGCTTCAGAGCATCCAACAACCTGGGTTCAACTCCTGAATCCAGTTAACCACTTGACTCTGGACCCATAGAAGCTACCTGAGTATTAATGTCTTCATTTGTAAGATGGGGAGAATAGAAGTTTCATTAAAGCAACCCTACCAATGAGGGTCAGTGCCTTCTAAAGCCTTATCTAAATGAGAGGTGATGAACTATTGTTAGTCCATAGCCTTGCCTATCACTTATTTCCTTTCCACTCTTTTTTTGTGATGAGGCAGTTGGGGTTAAGTGCCTTGTCCAAGGTCACACAGCTAGTAAGTGTTGTGTCTGAGGTCGGATTTGAACTCAGGTCCTCCTGAATCCAGGGCCAGTACTCTATCCATTGCACCACCTAGCTGTCCTATTTCCACTCTTAATTAATTAATTAAGGTCCCAGAAATGCCCCCCTTTTGGACAGAAGGGGAAAAGAGATCTCTCCTCTTCTCTCGTCCAGCAGCTGCCCTGATTTTGGACCTCCAGAGATCAGTAGGTTTCTGGTTCTAGGAACTCTCTGCTGTATCCTAGATAAAATTTTTAAGTATCCAATATGAGCTAGGCCCCTTTAGAATGTTTCCCCAATTGGGAAGGGTGAAGAACATACCAGATATCGTTCTTATACTAGTAGCTAGACAAGTTCCAAGGTAGCTGTGCTCTTCCTAGGGTCATCTCCATTTGTGACCTGGAACTGCCTCCTTGGAATTTGCTCGGGATTCTCACCACCCTCTGTTCTATCAGTCTGTCAACAAGCATTTATGAAAGCACCTACTTTGTTCCAGGTACTGTGCTGGGAATGCCAAAATGTAACACTCCATGTCCTCAAGAAGCTTATGGGAGGAAACAATAAATCAACATAAAGATATAACTAAAACACATTCAAAGTAAACACAGGGTAATTCCAAGGGGGAGGTGTGAGGAACGAGGGTGGGATGAGGTCAAGAAAGGCCACCCGGTGGAGATGTCTTTTGCTCTGAGCTTTGATCTAGAAATTCGAGGAGGTGGAGATAAGGAAGGCAATATTTTGCAATAATCACAAGGCAAAAGCACAGAGATGGGAAATGGAATATTTATGTGTAAAGAACAGCAGGCCATATAGTTTGGCTGGAAAGGTGGTCTGGACCCAGGTAGTGAAGTCTTTTAAACGCTAAACAGAGGAATTTGTTGGTGGATGAAAAATATCTTGAGTGGCATGCTTCCCAATAGCCAAGTAAAAATTGTGGCCGGGAATGTGGCATCTAAAGAGGGCAATTTATGTGTGTATTTTGCAGTTGTAATAAATACAAGTTAATATACTATGGATTATAGGTACTGGAAAGATTTACCTGATAGAAGGCACTCATACATATGGCTTTTTTCAGAGGAGAGATGGGGAAATTTATTTTTTTTAATAATGAGTTCATAACAATTTATTTAATAACAAGAGCCAACAGTAATTTATTTATTTAATAATAAGAGGGTTAACACAATGGATGACAGAGTTGGCATGCAAAAAAAATCTTGAGATGTTAGAATTTTACAACAAATTAAAATAGAGAAAATTTAGTAGCAATAAAATGTAGTCTCATACTTCGGTTAAAAAAAATGACATGAGTTCAAGATAGAGCAGATGTGGTTAGATAAAACTTTTTCTTAGAAAGGGATCAAGGTTTTAGTAGACTGCAAGATCAGTATGAATCAATAGCATTTTATGGCAGCCCCCAAAGTAATGTTAGCATGCATCCTGTTAAGAAAGGCAGATCTTTGAAGAATCAGGCTGGATAAAGAATAAGTCAGGCAGCTTACCATTCGGGCCGGGTCACATCTGGTTTATTGTGCTCAGTTTTAGTTTCCACATTTAATAAAGGCTATTGATAAGTTGGAGAGCATCCAGTGTGGGGTGAAATAGAGAGTGAAGGGGTTAGAGTTCCTGCTAGATGACAATTAGTTGAAGGAAATAGTAGTTTGAAGTGAGGTTTGGGATTGGGGGCTCACACTCTAGCTGTCCTGAGTATTTGAAAGCATTATATATGGATGAGGAATCGGACAAATTCTCTTTGGCCCTAGGGGGGGAACTAGGAGAAATGAGCAGAAGCTGCCAAAAGGTAAACCTAAGCTTCATCTAAGGAAAAACTGCCTAAAACCAGAGCCATTCACAAGGACTGCATGGGCAGGGACTAGCTTGCCCCTTTGGAGGTCTTCAGGCAGACCCTTGATGAACCTCTGGTCTTGTCTAGGATGGTATAATGGGGTTGAACTATTTTTTTGTTTTGTTTTGCGGGGCAATGAGGATTAAGTGACTTGCCCAAGGTCACATAGCTAGTAAGTGTCAAGTGTCTGAGGCCGGGTTTGAACTTAGGTCTTCCTGAATCCAGGGCCAGTGTTTTATCCGCTATGCCACCTAAGTGCCCAGGGTTTAACTCTTTTTACTCTTTTTAGATGTAGGTCGAACTGGAAGGCCCCCTGGAATTCCTTCCATCTCTTCAATTCAATAATCTTATAAAGTTGATGTATTTTAGGAACAAAAGTCCTGAATTTTACATCGAGCAGTGCCTCTGATTCACTTTAAGCATATCCAGTAGAGTATAAAGGGTGGCTAGGTAGCTCAGTGGATAGAGCACTGGGCCTAATGTTATGAAGACCTGAGTTCAAATCCAGATCAGCTATTTTACTAGCTGTGTGACCCTGGACAAGTCACTTCACCCTGTTTGCCTCAGTTTCCTCATCTGTAAAATGAGCTGGAGAAGGAAATGACAAGCCACTCCAGTATCTTTGCCAAAAAAATCCCAAATGGGGACATGAAGAGTTGGACACAACTGAAATGATTGAACAACAACGACAGCAACAAGTAGAGTGTAAACTCTTGAAGGGTAAAGCCTTGTCATTGTTGTGGTTTTCCATTTTGTCCAGTATCAAACACAATGCTGGGCACATACAATAGACATACATACACATATGTATACACACATGTGCATATATGTACACACAATATGTGCATACATGTTAAATTCATATCGGCTCATTTTGCATCCCTAGTGCTTAGCACAGTGCCTGGCCCATAGTAAGCCCTTAACAAATGTTTCTTGATCGTTTGATTGACATATATATACACATGCATATACATGTGTATGTCTTTGGTGTGACCTGTTATTTCATAGGGAACTCCCAAGTGAGAAAAGTCCCTCTACTAATATAATACCCACTTCACTACCAATCCTTAGTGCTTAGAGATTTGTCAGGAGCACTGAGAGATTAAGTTATTTACCCTGTGCCAAAGGTGAGTCCCCAAGGGAGGTATTCCTTTTCTTTATCTATGATTCTCTGCTGCCCCTTCCTTGGCACACAGTAAGTCTGTTCCCAACCCCATTGGTGCACAGTAGGCCTCTTGATAAGTACTTGCCATTAAATTGAATTAGACCACTTAGAGAAAAGCTCTTTCCTCACTTTTCACTTATGAAACCTTTTTATGTAACCCTAGAATGAACTAGGACATTGGATATGGTGTCATTGCAACATCCATTGTTATCGCCAGCCATATTTTTTGTCAGTCTGCTATTGCTCCCCCTCATAAGGGCCACGCCCAGGATAAAGGCTTCTCAGAAGCATCCACAGACACCCTGCCCTGGGCTCTAGGACATTGGAAGGGAAACATGATCAGACAGAGCCACGGGTGTGGCATCACAACTCCCAGAAACAGCTCCAGCCCACCGTGGCTTGGCAGGAAGCATTGTATAGGGTATGGGAAGACAGACAAGGGGGAGATGCTCTGTGCCTGGGGTAAGGGCAGAGACCCCCCTGAATCTGAGTGAGATGGAGACCTGTTGAGGCTTTATAATACGCTATATTCTGTTGAGAATTTATTTTTCTTTTTTCAGAGGAAGAAGCAACAGTCTGTGAGTTTGGCTTGGCAATGAGCATCTAGATAATCTTTCAGTTTGGATGTGGGGACCTTACTATTTATTGCCCTGCCAAAACGGCGATCTTTGGGGGCACTGCCTGCTGCTGGGAACTCAGTTTGGTTCCAAAGATTTGTTCTTTCCTCTTCAACCAAACGTGTTTTGCTAAACCACTTTTCCAGCTGTCAGCCTCTACCTATTTATTTTCCATTTGTATTTTAGTTACTTCTCGCCTTACTGGTCCACTCCTATTTCCATGATGTCTCTATCAGGATTAAGAGAGCTGGGAAAGAATAATCAGATCATAGATGCAGAGCTGAAAGGGGTCCCAAGGGCCATCTGGTCGAAACCTTTCCATTTACAGATGAAGGGATTGAAGCCCAGGGAGGCTTGCCTTATCACATAGAAAGGAAGCATCTGGAGCAGGATCTGAACCTGCATCCTCTGACTTGAGAGTCGGAGCTCTTTCTTTTGTATTGTGTTGCTTTCTGGAATTGATGCTGTGTAGAGAGGTGAGATCACTAAGCCAGGTCTGTTCTGTTGCTAAGGTCAAGGACACACCTAACGAGAGTTGCTCATTTAGTGTAACCACTGGGGCATCACAGAGGACTTCTAACTTGGAAATGGGAATCCTTGCTGTTGATTGATCTAGTAGAAAAAAAATTCCCGTAAGAGCAGAAACTGAGTCATTTAACCCTCATTGCCCCGCAAAAAATTTTTTTTTGCATGACTGCTCATGTACAGCTGATATTGAATCCCTCAAGTTCTTGGGGGGAAGAGGGAGGAAGAGAATTTGGAACACAAAGTCTTAAAATAATTTGATGTCAAAATTTGTATTTACATGTAATTTGGGAAAATAAAATTCTAAAATGAAAAAAAAGAGCAGAAACAGTTTCATTTCTGTGTTTGTGCACCTGGTGCTTTGCCCAGTATCTTAGACCTGAAAGATGCTCCCTAAATGCTTGTGAAATGGGATTGGGTTGAATTGACAAGGGGAATCTGAGGCACAATGGACACACTTTGTGCATTGTGGGTGTTTAACAAATGATGGTGGAATGAATGCACTTCACTCGCTTCATAGCTTTGTCTGGGACTGCCTGGTCCTGCTTCTCCTCACTATTTATCTCTGAGAGCAAAGTACTTTCTCATTATGCATATGATCCCCAGTGCTTGGATCTGAGCCAATCTCAGTGATGGTTTTATTAATATCTGGCCTAATGAAATAGAAAGCATGCTCATCAAGTTTGGTAGTGACACAAAATTGGGCAAAGGTTTTATTATTTCGTAGGAAGGGACTCAAATGTTGAAAGGCCTGCCAAGCTTCAAAAGTGGACAGTTATAAAAGGAAGATTAATTGGGGCAGTTTTTCAAGTTCATGTGATTCACTTGGCTATGAGAAACATACACAAACACATATGATATGGTAGAACTGTCTTTAACCTGAAGAAAGTTCTGCATAGAGGGATGATGTTTGTAATGTGTTCTACCAACCAAAGAACAGTGGTAGAAAAATGGACATTTTTAAGGTCTTAGGATCATAGATTTGTAACTTATCGATCTTACCTCTTTTTCATTTTATTATATATCTAGGTTAACCTCTGCACACCCATTTTACAGATAAGGAAACTGAATCCCAGAGAGGTCGAAATGACTTGCCCAAGGTCACACAGTAAATGACAGCTCCAGGATTCAGACATGAGTAAAAAAACATAAATTGCACCAAGAGATCCCTAGTATAAATATAACAAAAATAATGAAAACATAAATTATGCCAAGAGACCCCTAATATAAACATAATAAAAATAATGAAAACATACGTTGCACCAAGAGATCCCTAGTATGAGGGGAGAAGCAAGTGAAGGGTAAGGCAGAGCAATCCATGGGGAGCAGAGGTGAGAAGAAAGTAGGGGGGCTGATAAAGAGCTCTGGGAGTGATGCAGGAGTCCTGATGCTTTGTAGGCCATAGGATCATACACTGAAAGCTAGTTGGACCTTAGAGGGCATCTAGTCCAGTTGTACAGGTGGCCCAGTAAGGCTCTATGACTTGCCCCAAATGACGAAGTTTATAAATAGAAGGGCTAAGAAGGGAAATAATAATTTATTAAGTACCTACTATGTGTCAGGCACTGTGCTAAGCACTTTATAGATTCTTTATTTGATTTCTTAACTACTTTAGGAGGCAGGTGGTATTATTATCTTGACTTTACAGTTGAGGAAACTGAGGTACACAGAGGTTCAGTGACTTGCCCAGGGTCACAGCTAAGAAGTGTCTGAGGATGGATTTGAATTCAGCTCTTCCTGATGATAGACCAAGTGCTCTATCCATTGTACTACCTAGCTGCCTAGGAATCAAACCCAAGGCCTCTGACTCTGAAACGAGCACATTTACTACTGGACCAGGATCCTAGCATTTCTGTCAGGTCTCTTGCTTACTCAGTCTCCTGTCTGCATGAGTCAGGTATAGACCCCCTAATCAGCTCCCTATACCTGCCTTCTAGAGTTGTCACTAGGAGAGCCAAGTTGAAGAAAAGATCAAGTCCCTACATGGTTCTTGGTTCTAGTAGAACGTCTTCAGATTTGGTTGGATATTCTTTCTCTATCCTCCACCCTCTCTGCCCTCTCCCCTCCATTACCCTGTTTCCCATCTCTCACAATACTCAACCTGTTGCTGTTTTGACTTCCATTTCTGGGATTATATCTTGGAACTTGATTTTCTTTCCTTGATGACTTCCAGCTTTGGCTACTGGTTGTACCAATGGACTGATTAATTGCTCCAACTTCCTTGGCCCTCTTGAATCAGGTTCCTGGACTCTGGTCCTAGTTAAGGTTACAGCCTTAACATTGGCTCATCCCATTACAGATGGGGTAGAGGGGCCACGGGAATAATGCAGAAAGACCCAAGGGAGAATTGTGAATCCAGAGAAAAACGAAAAGGAGAAACAAAGAAGGGTAAGAGTGTTAGCCAAAATAATAATTCTGAGGACTCAAACTCTCAAGTAGAGTTACAGTAATTTTTATATGGTATCATGATAATATTGTTGCAACATAGTTTCCAGGTGCTCCAGAATAAGCATTTGTTCTAATCTGCATATTTGTTTCAGCAAATAGTTATTAACCCATCACATGCCAGGGATTCTGCTATGCAGGTACCTGCATATAAAGACAAAAATGAAAAATTTCCTTGCCTTCAAAGAGATGACTTTCTGCCAGCTGCTGAAATGGGAAAATCAGGTTGTGTTTCATTTTAAAACAAACTTGATGTGTGAAAACTTGGGTAGTACTAAAAAAACCCCCAATAGAATTAAGGACCCATTCTTCAGAAAATTTTCTTTAATTAACAAGCTGCAGAATTTTAAAATAACTTAATGATAAGTTTAATTAGCTGCTTTTCAAAAACACATCAGGTAAAAGGTCATCTCCTTTTGTTTTGGAAAGAGAAAAAGGGGCAAGTTTATACTTTGGAATAGATTCCAATTAACAGGTCCAATTAATAGTAAGAAACTACAGTTCATAAGAAACTCATGGTAATAATCATACATATGTAACCCATATCTGATTTCTTGCTGCCTCCGGGAGGGGGGGTAAGGAGGGGCAAGAATTGGAACCCAAAATATAAATAAAAATGTTTATTACATTAAAAAAAAGAAATTCATGGTAAGTGAGGCACCTAGAGCAGAGTCACAAAGAGGAAGCTGGAAAAGATTTAAGAAAATTCAGGCTCAACTTTCTTATATTATAGTTGATAGCCCATAGATGGGATGTCCCTTACCCAAAATCATTAGTGAATTGGTTGTAAAGTAAGGACCCAGACTGCCTGATCTAGTGTTTTTTCCCCATTATACCATATTTTCCTTTTTGAACATAGGAGTATATAAGTAAGCCTCTCCTCAGAAGACTGCTGGCTGGGTCAAGTGCTGAGAAGAGGCAACCCTGATAGCTGTTTTTTTTTTTTTTTTTAAAGTGAGGCAGTTGGGGTTAAGTGACTTGCCCAGGGTCACACAGCTAGTAAGTGTTAAGTGTCTGAGGCCGGATTTGAACTCAGGTCCTCGTGACTCCAAGGCCGGTGCTCCATCCACTGTGCCATCTAGCTGCCCCGATAGCTGGTTTTTAATAGTTTGAATTTAAGGCTTCCAGGGATTACAGGCAAACCTTTTCTATGATTCTAGACCAAGAGTTCTTAGTTTTGGGGGGTCATGGACTTCTTTTGGAAGTCCAGTGAAGCCTATGGAGCCCTCCTTAAAATTTTTAAAAATTGATGATTGAAGGAAATGCTAAATGTCATTGTTCAGTAGTTTTTCAGTTGTGTTTGACTCTTTGTAACCCTATTTGCTTGTTTGCTTTTTGGCAAAGATATTGGAGTGGTTTGCCATTTGCTTCTCCAGGTCAATTTACAGATGAGGAAACTGAGGCAAATAGGGTCAAGTGACTTGCTCAGGGTCACATAGATAGTCTGAGCCCAAATTTGAACTCAGGAAGATGAAGCATCCTGACTCCAGGTCTGACACTCTATCCACTGTGCCGCCTAGCTGCCAGATTTCATTGGGATGTTAGTAAAAACATGTATGTACATATGTATGCATATATACACATAACATACACTTACACCTACACTTATACACATACATTTCCTATCCAAGTTCATGGACATCCTGAAATCTATTCATGTGTCCCTTAGGGTGTCTAGAATAAGAACTCCTGCTCTAGATTGAATTCTCTGACCCGAGAAAAATACCAAAACTGAGAGTAAGCTGTTTTGCCACCTACTTTTTTTTTTTTTGCAGGGCAATGAGGGTTAAGTGACTTGCCCAGGGTCGCACAGCTAGTGTCAAGTGTCTGAGGCTGGATTTGAACTCAGGTCCTCCTGAATCCAGGGCTGGTGCTTTATTTACTGTGCCACCTACCTGCCCCCTTGCCACCTACTTTTATAGACCACAGAGAGGGACAGCCAAGAAGAGACCAATAAGTAGGTTTCCAAGACTCTATGGCCAGGCACAAATGGGAATGCCCATGCTTCAGGAGGGGGCACTGCTCAGGTACATCGGAACAGAACCCTTGCCTTATAATATCATCAAGTTAGCTGGAAAATTCATCAAATTGATAAAGGACTCTTCTGATCAACTCCTCTTATGAGCATCAACTCCTTTTTGAAATCATTCATTGGAGGATGGTGGAAGATAATAAGCACATTGGAAAATGCAGCAAAGTGCAGTGGAGGAAAAATAGAAGTTTACAGAAAACTTGGCAATGAGACCAACTAAGCAAAATATTCCTGAGGATATTTAAGGACGAAACTCAGTAGAGGACCGCAAACTGATGGGGGGCGGGGGGGGGGAACGAATCTATGAAAATGTTTACAAAAATTTATTTTTCCCCATCAAGGACAGTTAATCATTCAGACTTTAGTATTTAAGTCCTGGGTGTATTCAAGGACATGGAAATGATGCTGAAGAAAATGCAGGATAAACAATTTACAAAGCATCTGGCTTAGACCAAGCATACAGAGATAAAGGAGGTCTATGCTAGAGGCAACACACACAGTTGGAGGGCATTGAGAGAGAAGTTTCCAAAGGATGTGAAAAAGAAGAGTCTGTCAAAGGTGTTATGGGGAAATCTCAGAAGTTATTACCACCCCAAAAAAGGAGAACAAGAGACTGTCAGTGACTCCCAACATGTATTCCTTCTTTCCAAGCTCTACACAACTTTGAAGGCATCCTTAGTGAGGGTATTAGAAAAGTATAAGGAGGCTTTTGCAAATGATATTCTACAATGGATCCCATATTTACCAATATGCAACTTATTGAAAGGTGTAGTCAATATAAGATCTCATTTGTTGACTATAACAATGCTTTTGATTCAGCAGATTTAAGCTCCTTCCTTAAAGTCTCCTTTCTAAAATGTTGTTTTCTATGCATGTGTCAACATAGGCTGGCATAGAACGTGGGCTGGGTATAGTATCTCGTTTAGTCCTACATTACCATTGGCTCTACCCACGAGGCTTATGGGTGTCAAAATCATATATGAGGGGGTAGCTAGGTGGCGCAGTGGACAGAGCACTGGCCCTGGAATCAGGAGGATCTGAGTTTAAATCCAGCCTCAGACATTTGACACTTACTAGCTGTGTGACCCTTGGCAAGTCACTTAACCCCAATTGCCTCAACAACAACAAAATCACATATGAGCCTTTGAAAGGTACAGCAAAAGAGAAAATGTGGTTTGACTCTGATGACTCTGATGTTTTAAATAAAGGGAGGGCACAGTTCAAGTTGAAGAGAGATTTGCTATAGATTCTGTGTTTCTCTGAATGCTTCTGCTTGCAGACAGCATTGTGCTGGTTATGTTAAACCCCAGAGTGTTGTAGAGCCTCCTAGGTGAGGTTCATGGTCACTCTAAAAAATTTGGTCTAACTATTCAAATAGGGTGCATACATACATACATACATACATATTCATATACAGAATATATGGGCAGCTAGGTAGTGCCGTGGATAGAATGCTGGGCCTGGAGTGAGGAAGATTCAGCTTCTTGAGTTCAAATCTGACCTTATATTACTTACTAGCTGTGTGACTGTGGACAAGTCACTTAAGCCTGTTTGCCTTAGTTTTCTTATCTGCAAAATGAACTGGAGAAGAAAATAACAAACTACTCTAGTATCTTTGCCAAGAAAACCCCAAATGGGGTCACGGAGAGTTGGATGTGACTAAAATGACTGAAAAAAGTTCATACAGGGAGAAAAGTAGATGAAAAATGCTTATTCCCTAGATTACAGTATGGATTAGGGTGCATACCTGTAGAAATATCCATCAACACATGTGTCTGGGGCAGACACTGTATATGGAAAAATCCTGGGTTCAGAATGAAACCGAAGAAAGAACATGGGCTGAATTGCCTATGGGAAATTGCAAAATTCTTTAATGAACCCAAACTTCTTTCCAAAGCAGCGTCCCCCTTTTTTAACATCACTCTCCCAAGGATATAGTCTAACTGTGAGTCATAGAATAATACAGTCTCTGAAGAATTGAAATTGAGGATCACCCAAAGGGCACCGAAGAGGGATAAAATGGGCATAACCAGGCTGCCACAGATTTCCCACAAGGAGCGACGCAGGAGGAATGGTATAAAGAATGCTAGCAGAGAAATAAGTGCCTGGAAAAAAAAGGAATTGGCTCATCATGTAAAGAGTTTGAAAGAGGGACAGCCTTGGTGTTTCATCAATATACAATTTAATGTCAAGAACAGGTGAGGTAGGCTCAGCACATTGGTAAAATTTGGTGTGTGTGGGGGAGACTTGGTCAAAAGCCCAGAATATAGACAAGTATAGGTTGGTCATGATTGGCATCATTGGAGGGAAGACCCCTGTCACTGAGATCACAGCTCCATTGGAGGATTAGACTATGGAACACTTTATATTTGACTTTTTTATTTTTTAAAAAAATTTCACAATCTGTAGTGGATAAAGCACCAACCCTAGATTTAGGAGGACCTGAGTTCAAATGTGACCTCAGACATTTGACACTTACTAGCTGTGTGACCCTGAGCAAGTCACTTAACCCTCACTGCCCTGCCCAAAAAAATTTACACAATTACAGAAAAACCTATGAAAATTCTCAGTTTTGATCAGGAATCTAAAAAAATAACACTGGGTTCTTGTCTGCATTGTGGGACTCAAGGCATTTACCATTACTGGGTGGTAGAATATACCCCTTTCAGATTGGGAATTTAAGGGGAAAACAGCTTCGAGTACTGAATTTCTCAACTTACAAGTCCCAGGTAATGGTAAATATTCCATTATTTTTGATTCTGTTCTTCTTGGGGTAAAAAGGTCTTGGTGGATCCTTGCTTCCCATACCAAAGACAAATTATTCTTTTCATTTGGATTATAAAAGGAAGCAAGGACCCCATGGCTAGATTTTGTCCAAAGCAATATTTTGAAGCAGAAATTGCCCACGCCAAAAGCCTCCTAATTCAGTGTCCCAAACGGTTGGGAAAATACTTTCCAAGGCAATTAGCTGAGCCCAGGGATTGTTCTGTTGTAGCTTTAATTGGTTATAGTTCATGTAGTTATACACCAGCTGAGCCCAGGTATGTTTCTGTCCAAGCTTTAATATGTTATTTTAATGTAGTTATAGATAGGGTACTTTCTGCAGATTAATAAAAGGGAAGACTAGCTCACAAGAGGCTAAAGGTTACGAACAATACAAAAACATTAAGGGGTAAATCAATATAACAATTTAATCCATGAAGGAGAAACAGATGGAACGTTAATTTCAAAATTGTAATGTGCCATCAGCAGTAGATGGCTTTGTCAGTATAATGGAGACATGATTAAAGGCAGAAGGGAAGGAGACTGAAGGAAGGATGAGACTGATTTTACAAGAGAAAAGGTGATAAAGTTGATTTTTCTGGACTATGAAATGGTCCAAAGACTCAGTTTTCTTTTAATCAGGTAGTTGGTAACCTGATGCCTTTGAGCTGAAGAAATAAGTTACAAGTAAGTCTAACCTTCCATTCTTGCTCCCATAAGAAATAAAGGCTCTGGGTATAGGCAGCTAGAGATGAATAGAAGTGGGAACTGGGGAATCAATGAGGCACCATTATCATCATGACCACCATCATCTATTTTATCCTTTGCTCAAGTTCGTTCTCTCTTACATGAGTTCCTACTGCAGGACTCAGTCCTTACCTTTCTTGCTGTTCTTTTTGGAGATTTCATGCCCTATCATCTCTAGTAGGATAAGTGCTAAATTTATCCCAAGATTCCAGTTATTTCTGATCTCTAAATTTGTGCTAAGAGGTATGGGTACAAATCTTGTTTCAGGCACCTACTAGTTGTCTAAGCACGGATCAGTCTTTTAATCTTCTCCTGGCCTTGGTTTTCTTATCTGAACATATACCTAGCTGAGTTCAGAGAGACTTCATGAAATTGGCCATGACTAGGTCATGACTTTCTTGACCACAGTGATCTTCAAAAGCCTTTGGCCAAACCACAGAGGAGTTGTGATCAGAATGGAGAGAATACCAACATTAGCAAAAATCATAGGATCCTTGAAAGAGTATTCTTGTTCATGGGTTCATGACATTTGGAGGCAGAAGGGGCCTTAATGACCCTTTTAGGAAGGAGAAGAAATTTTTGTTTTATTTTATATATACCAAGAGTTGTACTTTTCTTGCCAGAGGCAACTAGGTAGTATGATGGATATTCTACTGGATCTGGAATCAGGAAAATCTGAATTCAAATCCAGCCTGAGACTGTAATTGAGCTGGGGTAAATCCAGGAAGGAGTGGGGGTAGTGAGACTTTGAATCATGGATTCAAATCCTGCCTCTGCCCTTTCACTTACTCGGTGATCTTGGGCAAGTCAGTTTTTGGCTCCAGGCTTCAGTTCCTTCATGTTTAAAATAAAATAGTTGGACTGGGTGATTGTGGCGATACCTGTCTCCAAATGGTTAATGCTTTGGCAAGTCCATGAATTTTGGATGCATCATAGGAGGTTGTCAAATCTACACAGTGCAAGGCTTAGCTTCTGCTTGGCCTCTCAGAGCTCACTGGCTCATTGGTCTGTGACCCCATGAGCAACTACCAACAAAAGTTCTGTACTATCCCCTTGGCTGGTACCATTGGTTTGGTCCTGCTCCATATTGTAACTGGTGGTGGTAGTGGTCTTAAGTGTCTTCTTTTGAAACTACTGAAAATAAAAAGAGGATGGACTTTTGTGTAATTTCAGGAACTGGAAATGTCCAGAGTAATTTCTGCTGGCATAAATCAAGGTCAAATATTAGGGAAAAGCCCTGGCAGAAATGTGGTTGTAGAGAGAATCTCTCATTCCCCCCATCCTCCTCCTGCTCAACTATGGGGAGATGGGGGAAGGAAGCTTTCTTTATGATGAGGGAACTACTGGTGAATAATTTCTTATTTGGGGGATAAACCATCTGGGAAAGAAAAGTGTGGGTCTCAGCATGTGGGCTCTTCATTAGGCAACAGCCAAGAGCAACATTGAGAAGAGTGAAGAAGAGTGAGACTAAAAAGGAAGCTTTGTTGGCCCTGTTTTGGGGAATTTGGACCAGAGCTATCTCTTCAGCGCCATTTTGGACCATCCTGCTGAAAATCACATTTTGTTCCTTCATACAGAAAACCTTTAGGAGTTAAGCTTCCAGTCTCTAGCTCTTTGCTCTGTGTGTGTGTGTGTGTGAGTGTGGGGGGGCAATGGGTAAATAGCAAGAGCTAGATTTGGAGGAGAAACTGAAACTGATTCAAACAAGATTCCATTAACTAATTAGGGGAGCAGTGGAAGCTGGTCTGGGGCTCACAATCCCTCCTTTTCTCTTCTCCATTGGCACTCCAAGAATCAGATCACCTGGGGAAAGGCGATTTAAAAAATACCAGATGGTCTGTGCGATGCTCCAGCTGCAGAGAATAACTCCCAGTCAGGCAATCTGCCTTTCGGTCAGACCCTCTAAAAGTACACTGCCCATTCGTCATGCTTCTCCGATTGCAGCCTTCTGGATAGCCTCTTTCTGCCTTGTCTGACTCTTCCTTTCCAATTTTTATCATCCCCCTCCATGAGCTAATGGAGTAACATCTCTTCATTGGCTATAAATCCATTGAGGAACCCTATATAAAATATGGTTTTGTGAAGGAAAATTGGAAAACATCTGGTTTTTTTACCCATAAGATTCAGTGTTCACTTGTCTCCTATGACGACGTGACTGTTTGTGCATGTGTGAAAAAGAAAAGAGACAGGAAAGGGGGGTGGAGAGAAAAAGAGGCAAGTATCAGAGGGAGAAAGTATATTTGTGTGTGTGTTCAAGTGTGTGAGCGTGTGCATGTGCATGTGTGTATGTGTGCATGTGCATGTGTGTGTGTGTGTGTGGCCAAATGAAAAACTGGGGACTCTGTGTGGGGGAAAGTTGGCCCTTTATACCAGCTTGGAGAGAACCCTGGATTCATACAGGGAGAGACAAAACCCTGTTGACATGTGACCTTTCTAGGATGGCCTTGGAACAGGGTGAGCCTCAGCAGCATCCTCGAGGTCATTGTGCCAGCTTGGGTCAAGGTGGTCTCTGGCAGGAAGCAGTAAAGCCTAAAGTATAGCAGGCTTCAGTGGGTCTCCTTGAGATTGCTACTCAGCCCTTCCTGGCTTCAAGCTCTTACATCTGGGGACCAGCTCACTGCAGGGAGGTGAGGGAGGATGGAGGTTGTATATGAAGCCCTGAAGCGCTGGCGGCCTGCCCCTGGGTGCATGCATATGTGTGTGTGTGTGTGTGTGTGTGTGTGTGTGTGTGTGTGTGTGTGTGTGAGAGAGAGAGAGAGAGAGAGAGAGCACGCACGCGCATGCGTGCACACACTTTAGTGCACATCTCCTTCAATACGTATGACTCGCCTAATCTGGTATATGGTTGAATTGATGAATTTTAAAATCTTTTATGTTATGTGAGTCATCTGCAGAATATTGGGTTGAAAGACAATTGAAGAAGGAGGCATTTGTTAGTGGTATTTTTTTTCTACATACTTAGTGCCTCTGGAAACCACTATGCAAATTCATACAAATGAGAAAATTGCTAGCATTTTGAAAAACAAGAGCAAGACAAAACTTTGGCTAAGCTTTCTTTCCTATTCTCCTGCCCCCTTCCATTTTGTTGTCTTCAGTTATCTATAAGAGAGTTACTAAGCCTCTCTCTGACTGGGCTTCAGTTCACTCAGTGGTAAAATGAGAAGGCTGTGTCTGACTCTTCATGACCCCATTTGGGGTTTTCTTGGCAGATACTGAAATGGTTTGCCATTTCCTTCCTCAGGTCATTTTACAAACGAACAAACTGAGGCAAACAGGGTTATATGACTTACCCAAGGTCGCACAGCTAATAAATGTCTGAGATTGGATTTGAACTTAGGTCTTCTTGACTCCAGATCTAGTGTTTGATCCATTTTGCCAGTGGTTGCCTTTACAGCTTGTGATTGATTGTCTTCATAGAGTATAGCATGTATGTGTATGCGTGTGTGTGTGTGTGTGTGTGTGTGTATAGGTGTGTGAATAGCTTGAAGTTACAGAATTTCTCTCTTAAAGAAAAGAAATGATCATTGAGTCCTTTGGAGATCACTGGGTGGTCAGCAGCCTCTGCAGCTGTAGGAGAGTTTGGATGAGGACTGGAGAAAGGGGTTTTTCCAGTTAGTTGCCCATATATGTGTCTGAGCAACACCTCAGATACTGTTTTATCAACTTTTAATTTTTTTTAGTAATTTTGGGGAAAATTATTAATATTTCTTCATAGGACCAATGATCCTAGGGTTAGAGATGGAAGGGAAATTGGAGTTCATCTAGTCCACCTTCCTAATTTTACATTTAAGGAAAATGATGTCTAGAGAAGTTAAATGCGTAGTCCAAGGTAACACATGTAGTAAGTGGAAGGGTTATCTCCATCTCACCTGGGCTGGAAATGTATGGGCTACTCTGGCCCCCAATCCCACTCCTGATCATCATGGGACCTTTGGCCCACTCTGTTTCCAGGCTATAACCCTATTTCCTGGTCCTCAGGCAAACTAGTTGTCCCTCTTCTTCCTGTAACTCACCATATGAATGTTGAACTGTGTATGGGCACCCAAGCAATATAACCCCACTCTGCTGTTCAGAACTGCTGAATTCAAGAGGCCAACCAGCCTCAGCCTCCTGGGTAACCCTTTTCCTTTGCTTCCCTGGAAGACCAAGAAAGCAAAACTCATCAATCTGGCAGTCTGGTCATTATTCCACTGCCAGTCACCCTCCTCTCCCACTCTACAAAGAAGGGTTGGAGGGGCCAGCTTTGATTTGAGAGGCAAATAAGGTAAATAAGGTTGATGGTCTCTTAGAAAAACTGGGAAGATCGGGAGGATTCCCAGCTTCTTTTATTTGGGGGCAATCTTCAGGCTACAAAAGTAAGTGATTATGGGCCAGCTGAGAGAAAAATTTGGTCTGAGCCTTCAGGCACGGGTCTTTGATGCCAGGCTTGCAGTGGGACAGAGAGATGGGGATCTGAAAAGGGGACAGCAGGCCTGGGAGGTATGATCTAGTAGAAAGGGGAACTGCATTTGAATCCTGACTCTGAGGCTTGTTTGTTCTGTGACCATGGGCATGTCCACTCACTTCTCTGTGACTCGGTCTCTCCTTTTTTAAAATAGGAAAAAATGATACTTGTGCTACTTACTTCACAGGTGTGTTGGGAAGAAAATGCTTCAGAAACCCTTGCAAGACCATGTATGTGTGAACTGAAATAATTATTCCTAATAATATTGTTAATGATGAGGACAATAAGGCTTGGTACCCTTGAACAGAAAATAGTTCTGGGATGATAAAAAAATCAAGGTGCATGTTTATATGTTTAATGAAGAAGAGCAAAGAGCAAAAGTATGGATTGCTTTTTTGTTGTGAGGATCAAATGATTCATCAGGGATATCAGGGAGGGTGATGAGTGTGAATAATTGTATGAGTATGAATAAGCATGAATAAATGAATTGAAAAATGAAGTGCTTACTACATATTGGGCAATGCAGATATTTTCTGGGTATACAAATGTAAGCTGGCAAGACATCCTTGGCCCTCAAGGATCTTATATTCTAATAGGGGAAGATCGCCCTGGTGACCAGGGAGGAGTGTCTGGGAAAGGGAAGTCAGAGGGAATGGGATTAGCACCATAGGAAAATTGGGTGACTTGTCTTTTCCAGAAAGGGTTGTATGGTTTTATTGTTCTCAGAGCGAGAGGTGAGAGGAGAGGAGAGGATACTCATGAAAGGCTGGGCATCAAGATGATTATAAGAATTGATACAGGGGCCTGAAAGTCAAATAATAATAGAAACAACAACAATAGTAACAACAACAATAATAGTTAATATATCTAGAGGTCCATCTGTCTGTTTGTTTGGCTATTGCTAGATGCCAGGCACTGTGCTAAGCACTTTACTATTATTATCTCATTTGACCCTCAAAACAACCCTTGTAGGTAGGTGCTATTATTACTCCCATATTACAAATGAAGAAAATGAGGCAGACAGAAGTTAAATGACTTGGCAAAGGGCAGCAAGGTGGCACAGTGGATAAAGCGCCGGCCCTGGATTCAGGAAGACCTGAGTTCAAATCCGGCCTCAGATACTTGACACTTACTAGCTATATGACCTTGGGCAAGTCACTTAACCCTCATTGCCCTGCAAAAAAGAAAACAAACAAACAAAAACCCAACCAAAAAAAAAATAAATGACTTGGCCAGGGTCATATATCTAGGATGTTTCATCAATCAGAGTCCAGGGATACAGGGATGGGACCTTCAGTTCCCTGTGTAGGTGGCCGTTGGAGCGCAGATGACATGGCCTGGAGAGGACCCCAAAGTGGCCCAGCAGGCCTGAGACTAGGTAAGATGAGATGAAAACTCTCCAATCAGAGCCCTTGTGGGCTCACCAGATCACTGGTATCCTTGTAGGATCTGCCAGCTTTGAGTCCTGGACTTTGGGTGAGAGTTTTAGGAGGCAGTGGGAATGTAAGCAGTATGTGTTCTAGTTCTAGTCATACTGCTAGTTATCTACAGGATTTAGAATAGGGTTCTTGACCTCTGGGCTTCAATGTCCTCATTTTTTAAAAGGGAGATGAGTTCTGGGACCCCCAAATTCCATTCCACAAACAAAAGGACACTGAAACAGACTAAGCAGTTTCAGTTGATTAGGGAAACTGGTGGTCCCAAAGCAACTGGACCCAAGACTCTCCTCTGAAGTCAAAGATGCCTCTTCCCCGGGGGAGGGGGGGAGGGTTGTTTGCTTCTTTTATAGCAACTGAGGAGTTGCCAAAAATAGACTTAGGTGGTACAATTCTTTGATTGGTCAGTTCCAAAGGAGGGAAATTCACATGATTGGTCAAAGAAAAATGTCCATCAGTCACCAAAGTTTAGCGCTTTCCACATCTCATCAATCACAGATGTTTAGTCAGTGACTAGGCAACAAGATTGTGGGACTTTCCACCGGCATGTTATGAGCATTAGGCACAAAAGAACAAAGTAAAAGGGGAAACTATGGTTTTCTGGGATACAGCAGCTCTCAGAGCACATTTATGGGGGGGATTGTTAGTAAAACAAGTTTCTGACAGGTTAACACAGGCCCTCAATAGCAAACTATAAATCTATATAATATAAATCTATCATTTCCAAGCAATCTAATCATCAACGTGTAGATCTTCTCATCAGTACATAGTGGATTAATTAATTCCAACCTATATAATTCTTATTCTTATAATTAAACTTATTTCTATCTTATTTGTCTTACTTATAGACAGTCACCCACACCCATAAATCACAATGAACTGAGTAAAATACAGATTAATTGAGGAGGAGATGTCAAAATTATTCTCATAATTCTATTATCTTCAAGGTCCTTTCCAGCTCTAATATTCTATGACGTGAGGATGGAGCCTCAGGGAGGCGTCTCCAACCTCTCACTGCCTTTGGGAAAGTAGGGCTTTGGAAGGGATGGAGAGAGAGAGCTGCTGGATATTTGACTAGGGAAAATTGGGGAAGAAATCATGCTGTATAATTCCCATCCCACTCTCTCACCTTTACCACCATGCTGAAGCTCCAGTTCAGAAGGCAAACTTGAACTTCTGGTATACCCTACATTCTGTTCCCCCATGTACCCCCTATCCTTATCTACTTCCAACCCTGCTCTGCAGTCTCAGCCTTAAGCAAAGGGAAACCACAGAATAACATGTCAAAGGAAAAATGGCTTGGGGAGAAAAGAATCAAGATGTGAGAAATTGAAGATATATTTTCCTGATTTTCTTAATGTTGTGTAGCCATTGTTTTTCAAGTGTCTCCCCCGCCCCCATCCAGATCAAAGACTGATCTGATGACCATTTGTACTTTAGTCTGAGTGATTTTCAGAGCTAAGCTGACAGGACTGGGATCAGGAGACGTTTAATCTCAGGACCTGCTGGATTCTGTGTGGTTGAAATACAGCACTATTCATTTTCATTAATATTGTTTTCTATTTTTCATTTCAGATGTGTATGTATTTCGGCACGATCATGGGTCAACTAGGCTTCTGTGGGCTGGTCTGGGAACATCATCACTACATATGATACTGCTTCTAGAATCAGATGCATTCCAAGTTACAAATAGCTGATTTACAAATACTCCTTTTGGAACTCAGTTGCCTATAATTAGGATTAAATGTAGACATTTATCTCATTCCCTGATACAGTGCAATAATTAGTTATTTGGCATACAATTCAGCACAACTTGATGAACATTTATTAATCTGTGAGAGGCTCTTAGGATACAAATGGAAAAAAAATCCAACCCTGCCCTCAAGTAGCTTACATTGTAACATTCCTCAGACTCATAAATCAGTTTCTTCAGTTCCTATGATCCTAGTACAATATACCCTAAGTGCTTGGAGACCCCACCCAAAAAAGGGTCCTAAGGCAACCCATTCTGCTTTGTCATAGCTCCAGTTGTTAGGGAAATTTCTCCTGACATTGGACCCAAATTGGCCTCTTTGCAATTTCTATTCACTGACCCTGGTTCTGCTCTCTGGGGCTTGGTGGGACCAATGGAGTCCAGCTTCCCTTCATGTGGGATTCTCTATCTCATCTCCCTCCCCTTCTCTTTTTCAGCCTAAATATTTCATTTCCTTCAAGTGACTGTCATATGGCACGATCTCCCAGTCCCACTGTGCACAAGAAGCTTTTCCCCAGTTGACCTTAACCTTAATGCTTTTCCTGTGGGATCATGACCAGTTTAGGCCTTGCTTGTTCATTCTGACCAGTGGGCCTCTCCCCTCATTATTCCCAGAAGCCATACCTCTCTTTTTTTTTTAGTGAGGCAATTGGGGTTAAGTGACTTGTCCAGGGTCACACAGCTAGTAAGTGTTAAGTGTCTGAGGCCTGATTTGAACTCAGGTACTCCTGACTCTAGGGCCAGTGCTCTATCCACTGTGCCACCTAGCTGCCCCTCATACCTCTCTTAATACAGCCTGAGACTGCATTCACTTTTTTTTAAGCTGCCATAACCGAATGCATTGAGGCTGCAGGCCAATAATGGTGGTTAAGGATTCCAGAATCTTCTGCTCTTTCTATGCCAAATGTTAGGTGTTGAGGTGGATATAAAGAAGTAGGAGACTTGGCCTTCAAGAAGCTAACAGGTTGGGGCAGCTAGGTGGCGCAGTGGATAGAGCACCGGCCCTGGAGTCAGGAGTACCTGAGTTCAAATCCAGCCTCAGACACTTAACACTTACTAGCTGTGTGACCCTGGGCAAGTCACTTAACCCCAATTGCCTCACTAAAAAAACAACAACAACAAAAAGAAGCTAACAGGTTTATCTCAGTGGGGAGATGAGGTTTATACAAAAATAGACATGTTTAGATATCAGGTCAAGAAACATTTAGAAAGCATCTACTATGTGCCAGGCACTGTGCTAAGCAATGAGAACACAAGAGAAAGGTGAAAGGAGGTCCCTGCTCTCAAGGAGCTCATGGGGGAAACAACATGTAAGCTTTGGCTCTGTACAAACAAGATCTATATGGACTAAATTGGAGCTAATCCCAGAGGGAAAGCCCTAAGGTTAAGGAGGACAAAAAAGGGCTTCTTGCAGAAGATGAGAGATAAAGAGAATAGCTGTTATCTCCTTGGATCTGCTTGGTTTCATATAGTTCACCTCCATGTAAATTCTCTGCCTTGGATAAATAGGCACGGGTTACCTCCTCTTTTAAAAAATTAAAAAAAAAACTTTTAGTAAATAGTATTTTATTTTTTCTAATTACATGTAAAGATAGTTTTCAACATTCTTTTTTTTTTTTTTAGTGAGGCAATTGGGATTAAGTGACTTGCCCAGGGTCACACAGCTAGTAAGTGTTAAGTGTCTGAGGCCGGATTTGAACTCAGGTACTCCTGACTCCAGGGCCGGTGCTTATCCACTGCGCCACCTAGCCGCCCCTCAACATTCATTTTTAAAAGATTTTGAGTTCCAAATTTTTCTTCCTCCCTTTCTCCCCTCCTCCCTTCCCCCTCCCCAAGACAACAAGCAATCTGATACAGGTTATGCATGTGCACTCATGTTAAACGTATTTCCTCCTCTTTATTTTGTCGAACATCATTTTCTGAAATAGAATTATGATTTTTCTACCTTAAAGGGGTCCTACTAGTTAATAACAACATACAAACCAATAATATTGTGAAACCTCCCCTTCCCCACAGGTCCCCACCTCCGCGCCCCCCCCCCCCAAAGCACCCAAGAACAAAATTACTTTCTGCCCTTGTAGAGGAAACAGTCTCTGGGATATATAGTTATCCCTTCCACATTGCAACTTTCCACATCTCAACTTTTCCCATTGTGGTTTTGATATATGGTGGGTTGGCCTAAGAAATGAAATGGGAATATTTGGGGAGTTTTGCCAAAGCCAAAGATGACATGTAAAGGCCAGAAGATGACACAGAAAAAGCTTGGAAACTTAAAAAATGCATAAAATATTGTATATCAATTTATTTATCTTTTAATACCATAATAATTCAGACTTCTTTTCTGGTACAAAGAGAGGGCCAAAAAATTTTATGTGGGTTTTCCAGATTGCAGGGGCACTGTGCCCCTAACCCCTGCAATGTGAATGGGATAACAATAAATAGAAATCACTTAGGTAGGCTAGCTAATCTTTAAGAATTTGTTAATTCTAGGAGGGTCTCATTCACAATCTATTAACTCTCTTATACCTGGGAAAGAAACTATATCATCTCATTACCTATCAGGTAACTACTTCCTGGCTAGGAAATGATCCTTGGCCTTTCCAACTGAGTAAATAGGATCATAGGTTTAGAGTTGGGAGGAACCTCCAATAGTTTATTCCAACAGTCAACTTCTTATTTAAGTTTTACATCTGATTTTATGTTACTCTATAGTTTGTGACAAAAAGCCAATTTGACGTTCATTTATGACAGCCGAGTGTGGCTCTCTGCAAATTTCCAAATCAAAATTTTTTGCACCGAGATCATCCCTCCTCAGTAGAATGCTGTGAATTCAGGTTTTTAAATGAGCCCCTTGAGGGATCTCCGAGGTGTTTGGCACCAACACAAGTCATTAGGCAAAACTGAAATAGTCATCAGACCAGGAACGGCTTATTTTATATACTGTTTTGTGGAGAGTTAAATATTTCACCATATTCCAATGCTGATTGGTGTCTTGAATCATTTCCAAATGTTCAACCTGTAAAGATATTTGAGAAGCCCAGAACTTGTTCCCCCCACCCCCATCTCCACCTCCCCCCTCCCAGTGATAGATTTCACTTGGATTTTTACAAATGGAAAACCACAACTCCCCATAGCTGCAGAGAAGCAGCTGTCACACCAGGTACAGAGCATGAGAAAACACTTTCCAAAGAGCTCAGGGACTTCCCATTATCTGGAAGTTTTTTAGTGCTCTCAAAATTTGTGAAGAAAATAAAAGATTTTTGGGTGAAGAGTTGGCTTCAGATAATCAGCTGCACCTGTTTGGAAGCAGCTCTTCACGTTTTTCTCTCTAATATTTTGATGCACGTGTTCAGTTAATTCTTCACAGAAATAGGAAAGTTAACAAACTAGAAACTTACAAAATTGCCACTTATTAAATCAATAACTGGCATTTTTCAGTAGTGTCATCTTCATGACACCTTGATTTATTTTTTGGACTGACATTTATGTAATGCATTTTTATGTACTGAAGTTAATATTTTTATTTCAAGGAGCAGAACAAAACTCATTGTTGTTATGGTTGGGTTAGCCAACTAGTGGTACCAGAAAAGATCAATCAATAAACATTTATTAAGCACCTACTATGTGCTAGGTACAGTATCAGTGTCCTCAGTTTTGTTTACTAGGTGTTGGGGTGGGCCTACCACCAGCACTGTGTTTAGAATGAGTTTGTTTTGGTTTGAAATCTGGTACTTATAAGTCACTTGAACAGTTTAGAAAAGGGGGTTTACTCTGCTCTAACAGCAAAGATGGATATGCAATAAGAATACAGTGGCACTTAGCTTTTATAGGCATGGCCTCCCTCAGCTTGATAGTGAAACAGTCTGGTCAGTGGAGCAGGTGATTCACATAGTTTTCATACATCTACCTTACAGGTCCCCAGCTGTATGGTGGGTGGGATTTTTGATGCCTTTAGGTGATCAGGGAGCAGGGTTAAGGGAGGCAGAGGCCTCCCTAAAACTTAAAAAATGCATAAAATATTTAGGAAGGCAGTGGCCTTCCTAAAACAGCTTTGTTGCCTTTTAGGAAAAACGAATCTCCATGGCATGGAAACAGTGAATTCTGTTCCTCTATAACACGAATGTTTAATAAATAAGGCAAAACAATGATGGGACAAGTTGGATCAGTTATCCAGAAGCCAGGCTGCAGAATGGAAGCAAAGGGATATATGTTCTAAAGGGCTCAGAAAGTGTCCATGAAGTCACTGTTGTTAGGGGCCAGGTTAAGAAAATTAATGGAGTGAAGTTCCTTGGAATAGTACCCTGAGAAATCTGTGGCAGTAGTCTCTCTGATAACTGAGGGCTTCTGCTGCTTAATAAAAAAATTAATAACTCATATCGACTTAAGGCAGCTCATATATCCCACCCTAACTGGTTGGTGCTTCTGGCTTTAAAGGACTCTTGATGATCCTTGGCCATATTTCCTCATTAGCAGTATTCTTTTTCACCAGGGTCACCCTCTCTGTTTTGTTGTTGTTGTTTAGTCTTGTCAGATTCTTCATGACCCCATTTGGGGTTTTCTTGGTAGGATACTGGAGTGGTTTGCCATTTCCTTCTCTAGTTCATTTAACAGATAAGAAAACTGAGGCAAGCAGGACCTGCCTAGGGTCATGTAGCTGCTAAGTGTCTGTGGCTGGATTTAAATTCAAAAGACCTGATTTCAGACTAGATCCTCTGTGCACTATGGCACCAATTAGCTGCCCTATCTTCTCTGTTTAGATGAAGGAAAACCAGAGGATAATCTGAAAAACCCAGCTTGGGACCTAGTCATGTGGCCTCTTCCCTATCATTGCTTTTGTCCAATAAGTTCTGGGTACGTATCCTTGTGAGAGAGATGCATATGAGTACAGGGAAATTAATCTTCAACCCTAAGAACCCCAAAATAAGACATTAAGTTTTTAGAGGAAGAAACATTTATTTTAAGGAACCAAAGAGAGGAGGTTTGACCTGAGTCAACAAGTATGGAATTAAGAAACAAATGTTTGGACTTTAAACATCTTGAGTTATGTTTAGTTCATAAATTTAATCTGGAGGATTTAAAAATAAAAGCTTAATCACAGGACAGAGTTGTTTTGAAGGCCCCTCCCCCCTTTTTTTTGGCTGGTAAGAACACTGCCAAAATGTGCTCCCACTCTATATGGGCAAGGACTGATGGTTGCTGTAAATCTTTTGAGCTCTCTATATTCCTTTTCCTCCCCAGGTTTTATTTCAGATCTTTGTTTAATAGTGTATGAAAGGGAAATGAAGGCACATTTGCGTCTTACTAGGTAGGGAGTATAACCAATCATTATGTGAAATTCTGTTTTTCCTATTAAGGATAGAGCATTCTGGTTCTTTTTGATTCTAGACGCAGTTTTTGCAGCTTGTTCTGTTTTATATTTATTTATGGTTAATAGTTCGAGACAGCTTCTGTGTTGTCTGAGTAGAACCTCTATACCTCTTTAAGGCTCTTTAATATCCATTATCTCAGGTGATCTTTCTAACAGCCCTTTGAGAGAGACAAGACAGGAGGGGGGAGGGAACGAAATAGAGAGAGAAGGAGGGGAGGGAAGAGAAGAGAAAGAAACAGAGACAGTGAGGGAGAGCAAGGGAGAGAGAGAGACATGAAGGGAGAGACACAGAGAAAGAGACAGACAGACTGACAGATGGACAGACCGAGGTATGCTATGTGCCTTACCTGAAGCTGTCCAGCTAGTTAGCTCCTTTGCTCATTCTTCCTCTTGATTGCTTTTTGTTCCTTTCCTCAGTTTCCTTCCTTCACCTCTATTTGTGGGGTAAGTGGAGCTACCAAATATCCACATTTTTAAAAAAGTAAAACAAATTTCTTTTGAAAATTCTATTTCTAATAGAATAGAATAATTTCAAATTTCAAATTTTGAAAATTCTAATTCTGTTTCCTTTACTCAAGTTCACATTTACCTCAATCCAGGGGAATGGGTTGGAGGTCAGGAGACATGCTCTCTCCCAAACCAACTGCCTTTCCATGACTTTGGGCAAATCCCTTGACCTCTCCGACCTATTCACCTGAGAGATGAAGGCATTGGACTACATATCTAAGATCCCACATTTGTGCTTCTCTTCTCCCTAAACCACCTTGTATTCATTTTGTTTATGTTCTGAATATATTTTTGCACGTATATGTTATCTTCCTCATTAGAATGTAAGCTCCCTGAGAGCAGAGACAGTTTCATGTCTTCTTTTTATCCAGAGCTTAGCATGGTACCTGACACATAGTAGGTGCTTAATAAATGACACATAGTAGGTGCTTAATAAATAAACTGACTGACCACAGGGCTACACAGAGCTTGGCACACAGTAAGTGCTTATTAAGTGCTTGTTGATTGAATGATTGCTTCTATGTATAAAATACTCAATGAATCTGGGCACTCATAAGAATTACAAATAGCTGCAGTAAAAACAGTCTGACTTGCTTAAAGAAATGCACAATAAAGTATTGGACTTTATATTCATACAAGAAAAAATAGGTATAAAATGAGTCATAGTTCTCTTTGAGCTTAGGATCAACCACTCTTTTCTTATTGGACACCTGTTTGTGTGCTGCTGTTCCCCTACTGAAGGAATTGAACCCCCTAGGAAGTGACTGATGTCCTGGGATGAAGGATTCTCCTCAGCCACAGGAAACAACCAGTGGTGACTCTCCATCTTCTATAAATGACTCTTTATTTTCCAGCTGGGGGGAAAAAGTAGCAGATCCTTAGGCATGTGTTGTTATCATCTCCTTTAGCTATGGGCACCTTTTATCACCAGGCATAATTTTCCCCCTTTAAAAATTTTCTTTCTTTCTTTCTTTCTCTTTCTTTCTTTCTTTCTTTCTTTCTTTCTTTCTTTCTTTCTTTCTTTCTTTCTTTCTTTCTTTCTTTCTTTCTTTCTTTCTTTCTTTCTTTCTTTCTTTCTTTCTTTCTTCCTTCCTTCCTTCCTTCCTTCCTTCCTTCCTTCCTTCCTTCCTTCCTTCCCTCCTTCCTTCCTTCCTTCCTTCCTTCCTTTCTCTCTCTCTCTCTTTCTCTCTTTCTCCCTTTCTTTCTCTTTTTCTCCCTTTCTCTCTTTCTCTCTTTCTTTCTCTTTCTCTTTTTCTCTTTCTTTCTCTTCCTTCCTTCCTTCCTTTCTTTCTGTCTGTCTTTTTACATCACCTTTATTTCTTAATGTTTCCCACTTCCAATTGAATCCTCACTTATAACAGATGAATACAGTCAGGCAAAATAAGTCAACCCATTGACCACGTCTGAAAATGTATGCCTCATCTCATCCTCTGTGCTGTATTCCTTTTCTGCTGATAGGAAGTTAGCATATTTTACTGCCAATCTTCCCAAATCATGGTTGGATTCTGCCTTAGAGATCCAAAGTCTTATTGTTTTCTTTTGCCTCATACAGGTCATTGTGTAAATTGTTCTCCCAAGTCTGTGCCCTTCATTTAGCGTTAGTTCATAGAGGTCTTCCAAGGTTTCTCTGAATTCTTTATGTTCATCATTCAGGATCATAGATTTTTGAGCTAAAAGGGCCCATTCAAGGCCACCAAGTTCATGTCACATGACATAAAAATGTTTTTCCCCTCAGAAGTCACAATTTGTTTAGGCATTGCCTTTCTTTCTCGTTCTCTCCTACTGTATATTGCTGCTGTAAATATTTTTACATAAATGAAGGGATGGTCTTCACAAGGAAAGGGCGCACCTCTTCCAACAATAACATCTCACATGTATACAGTGGAGAAGTGATTTGCCCCTCCACACAGCTAGAAACCCCGGTCATCTGATCTTACAGTTAAGCCTCTCGAGCAAAGGAAATGAGGGATTGCTTCCCTTGCACAGTTGGAGTTCAAGTTAGTTCTGATGAAGTTCGAGCCCTTGGATGTTTATATTGAGAGACTCTGACATGTTCTGTCTGGCCCTAGGTCAGCCTAATTCATTGTATGAGAGATTTGAGCTAGAAGGGATGTGAAAGGTTGTCCAATATAACACCTTCATTTTATTAGTAGTATTATTACATTTTAATTGTTTTTTATTCTTAACAACAAACACAAAATAAAATGAGCATTTGCATATAGAATGGGGAACAGAGGAAGAGGATTGGATGTGAAATTGAGGATAAACTCATAACTGTCCTGCCTATTTGTAATTTCTTCTGGCCTTCCTTCTTTTCACTTTTTTTGGGGGGGAAGGGGAATCCTATTCCGACCCCCTCTTCTTCTCACTTCCCCCTTATTGGGGGAAGGAGGGATGGACAGTTAAGCGTTATTAAATAAAACAAATTTCCATTGACCATGTCCAAAAATGCATGTCTTTTTGTGCATCTCAAGTCTGTTACCTCTGTTAGGAGATGGATTCCATGCTGCTTCCTTGGTCCCTTAGAGTGGTGACTCATAATTTTATTGCTAACTCCCCTTATTTTACAGATTCATAAAAACCTGAGATTTAGTGAGGTTGAGTGATTTACCCAGGGTCATACAGTTGTGGGGGCAGAATTTGAACCCAGATCCTCTGACTCCAGATCCAGGACATTTCATCAAATGGCCTGTTCCAAGGAAGGCCTACATAGTTTAAGGAGTTCATTTTTTAGGAGTTCAGGGCAATTTTAGTCAGGGTTCTGCCTTGGGGGAGGGTTAGGAGGTGAGGGCCTAGAGTTATGACAATCAGGAATTTCAGACCTGTCTGTTCCTGGGGAGTTACAGGGTCGAAGGCTAACTTTACTGGGGAAGAGGGCCCCAGGGCAAATCTTATAGATTCATACACCTAAAGTCAGGTTAAAACGGACAGCAAGGGTGTAGCTTTGAAGAGCCAAAGAAGTCACAGAAGACTGCCTAAAGAATGTTTGTAGAAGGGGTAGAGAAAGTCTTATTGTGTAAGGGGTGTGTGTGTGCCTTTGTAAGAAGTTCATATTCACATGGCTTGTCTAAATGTATAGATGTCTTGGGGGTGGCATGGGTAGATAGGTCTTGAATCTAACCCTCCTGTTTCCAAGGGATACTGTGATCCCCCCCAGCCCTGCCCCCAGGATCAGGTGCTTATTCCTTCCATGCTCACAACTAAGAGGGTCCTCAGGAAAGATTTACATCTATCTGACCCCTCAAATATTGCTGGTCTAGGAGTATGAATTTTTCCTTTTGGTTGAAAATGAAGGTTTTTTTCCTGATTGCCTTTAAAGGGGAAGGTAGCAATCAGCTTACATGCTCTAGCTTAGCCCCTTCCCATTAAGCTCTGGTCAAACAGAGCACTATCACAAATAGCAAGTAAACTCAGTTATCTGAACAAAACAGTAAACAAATTGGAGAAGTTCTACAGTTTAGAATATGCCAGAGAATAGTCAGTATTTATAGGGGCAAGATGAGCCCTCAGCTCAAACCAAGGGAAAAACACCCCAACAACCCAATCTCACACAAGAAGAAATGCTTCTGAAGTTCCCAGCAAGGCAAGCTGCAAGTTAGGGACATGTTGCAGGGCCAGATTCCTCTCCATGTCTGCAGGTTAGGTTCCAAAGTCTTTTCTTCTCTGTGTATATATCTTCCAAACAGTGCTTGGAAGCACATGTCTCTTTCCTGCAAAGCTCCATTATTACCCAAAGAGTCCTTGAAATGGCACATGTCTCTGTCCTCCAAGGCTCTGGCAGCATCCCAGTGCCTCATGGAGACATTCATGGCTGACTCAGCATTCTCTCCACCAATTAGGAGTCACATCTCCCTATATATGTGGTACTGCAGCATGTGGCTTCTTCTCCCATACTCTGCTGGAGTGGAAGCCTAGGTTACATTGAGAATCATAGAATTTCAGAAGAAATCTCAGAAGCCATATTAGAATGAGAGGCTCCTCAATAATATACCTAAAGCTTTTGCTTGAAACCTTCAGTGGAGGGGAGCCTCTTCATGTAGTCCAGCCCAATTTGCATAGCTTGAATTTTTAGGAAGTTTTCTTTATGTCAGGTATAAATTTGCCATCTCATCCTCCTAGTTTTTGGGGTCAAGCAGAAAAGTTTCATTTTTTTTCTATATGACAACCCTTCAAAATACTTTAAAACAACTTTCACGTCCCTTCTGAGTTTACTCTCCAGTTTTCTTTAAACAGTCTTCACATGGCATGATTTCAAGGGTCTCCTTTGGTTGCTTTCCACTGGACATTTTTCAGCTTATCATTGCCCTTCCTGCACTCAATGTGCTGATGACTTATATTGAGATTGTATTTCTCCTACTTCCTCTTCTCCCTAGATTTCTTTCAGATGAATTTCTGCCTTCCCACACCTCTCCTGTCTTGCCCTTATAAAACTTATTTTTTGAACTTAAGTGTAAGACTTTTTATGTATTCTAATTAAATTCCATTTATTAAATTTAACCAAATGTTTTAGCGTGTTAAGATATTTTGGGATCTTCTCTCTGTCTTTCAGGGATTAGCTGTTCTTTCTAGCTTTGTGTCATCTGTCAACTGGATAAACACAACATCATTTTATGTATCTTTTTCACATGCAAATCATTGATAAAAATGGTAAATAGTACAAGGCCAAGTCCAGAGCCATAGAGCATTGCATCAGAAGGGACTATCTTTCCAATTTGACACGGAACCATCAATGATTACTTGTTGGCTATTCAATTAATCTTGAATCCACCATATTTTACTATTGTTTGACCTAGTGACTTGCAAAGTTTTTGGTCTTTACACTCTTTTACTTTACACTCCTTTACACTCTAAAAATTGATGACCCCAAAGAGCTTTTATTTTATGTGGGTTTTATCTATTGATATTTACTCTACTAGAAATGAAAACATCAGTATCATTATGAAAATAGTTTTGAACTCTTGGCCTGAAAGGGTCTAGGGCCCTCCCAGGGATTTCTGGATTACACATTGAGAACCATTGGTCTAACCTACGTTTGTTTTTCTATCTTTTCCACAAAGAATAACATTTGCCAAATACTTTGATGAAATATAGGTAAACTCTTATCCACAGAGTTTCCCTAATCTACCAGTCTAACGACCCTGCCATAGAAAGGAAACAGGATTAGTATGGCATGAAATGTTCCTGATGAAGTCATACTAACTCCTTGTGATCACTGTTTTGTTTTCTAGATGTTCACTAACTATCCCTTTAATAATATACCCAAGAATTTGACTAGAAATTGAAGTTAAGGTCACTGGCTTATCTTTTAGAGACTCCATTCTTTTTTCCTTAAAAATGATTTGCCTCAATTCTGTGGTACCTCTCCCATTTTCCAATCTTTCAAAGATCACCAGCAGTGGCTTAGCAATCACACCTGCCACTTCTTTTAATACTCAAACATGAAGTTCATCTGGCCTGGGAGACTTGAAGTCAAGGGCAGCTTGAATGCCCTTACTTTGGGTTTAGAGAGGTAGGAATCTTAAAAGTAGAGCATTTAAACCCCTAAATCCCACCCCATTCCATCACTGCCTAGATCTGGAAGCATGATATTCTCTCAAAGCAAGAGCCCCATTAATTAACTCCTTCTAACTTTACTCTAAAGGGTACTGATTCTTATTCAACTTGTTGAAGGTCAAATGGATTTTATATTATAACATAGCTTCAGGAAATGCTAGACAAAATGAGAGGCCTCCAGATAGGATTCATTCAACTCTGGTTTAGACATTTTAGGGAGGTTATAGTTTGAAATGAGCTCATTGATCCTTGGTTGATTTAGACTTGGTTATGGACTAGCCTCCTGTTCTGTGAATTTGGAATCCATCCATGTTAATGTACAGTGGGGTATAACCCATGCCTTTGCCTATCTTGTCTGGATGCTTGTTGCCTCAATGGCTTCTCAGAAGCGCTAAGTTTTTCCATCCATAAATGTTGGTGTTCGTTGTTGTTATATTGGCTTCTTTTTTTGGTTGGGCAATGAGGGTTAAGTGACTTGCCCAAGGTCACACAGCTAGTAAGTGTTAAGTGTCTGAGGCCGAATTTGAACTCAGGTCCTCCTGACTCCAGGGCCAGTGCTCTATTCACTGCGCCATCTAGCTCCCCTGTTATGTTGGCTTTTGAGCTAAACTTTCCCTAGAGTCATCAATTTTAATTTTAGTCTTGTATGTGTATATGGTAAGTACATCCCCATTTTCAAAGAGCATTTGCGAAATTTATGGGGATTCAGCTTTATGAAAATACTCTGGCACCATTGAGATCCTGGGATGTAGCCGACTGACTGGGCAGGGGAATTTGGGTCATAGTGTTGTTTCATGGTAGTTGGATCTCCTGGAAAAACCCAGCTATTCTGTTGACACAACAGCCTTAAATGTAGCACTTGAGAACCAGATGGACACCATATTTAATTTGAAAATCGGGGCAAGATTTCAGAAGGTTTTGTGACTTCTGCTGCTGGAATGCCCTCTCTTTTTGCGGCTGCTTTTTTACGATCCCTCTCTCCCTTCTGAGTGTTGTCAACTCTGTGAAATCTTCTCTGTCCCCACAAGAATGATGTCTTCTTTCTCAAATTTTCCTAGAAAATTTTGTCAGGATGCTTTCTGTGCACCCTTTGTCACACTCTACCTTGTCTTCACTTCCCTGTCTATAAATTGTGTCTTTCATGGTAAAATGTAAGTTCCATGAGGACAGAGATTGTACTGCTTTTAAAAAAATTTTACCATTGTATCCGTAGCATATTGTGCAATGCCTTCACAAGTATGTAATGAATGCTGCTTTTATTATAAGCTATTGGCTTTGCTACCCCACCAGTTGTGTGAATTGTCACGCACCTCTCTTAGATGATGTTACTAAGTGACATAGTGGATAGAACATCAGACCAAGAGTCAAGAAGATCTGAGTTCAAATTGATCCAAACAATACTCACCAGTTGTGTGACACTGTATAACCCCTCTCTCCTCCACTTTCCTTATCTGCAAAATGGGGATGATAACCTGCTTCTCAGCGTTGTTGGGAAGATAAAATTCTATCCGTAAAGTACTTTGCACACTTTAAAGCTCTATATAAATGCTAGCTCTTATTCCTTGGTTATTTTGTTAGGAAAAGTCAAGTTAGAGGATATTATTTTACTAGTAGAGGTGACTGATCTTTTGAAATAATCATTAACAGATCTGGATTCCAGAAAGGAAAAACTATAGAGAATTGGGAGGTAGTAGACTCTTTGTAAGGCCAGAAATGATTTGGGGATCTCCAGGTACTCACAAATGGCATACAGGTTATGATTTTAGAAAGGTCATAGTTACAGGCAAGGTTGCTCTTATCCATAAGAAGAATTAATACAATATTTTATTTGAGGTATTGCCCTTAAACACCCTCACCTGTCTGCTTCAGATTTAGCAACTTGGTAGTATAGATAGAAGGATCAGCTAGAGGGTGTAGTGGATAGAGCAAGGGTCTTGGAGTAAGGAAGATCTGAATTCAAATTCAGCTTCAGACACTTACTATGTGACCCTGGGCAAGTCATTTAACCCTTATTTTCCTCAGCTCCTTATCTATAAAATGGGGACACACTGCAGAAGGAAATGGCAAACTACTCTAATATCTTTGCCAAGAAAAACCCATTGACAAAAGTTTGTGGGGTCACATAGAGTTGGATATGACTGATAGATTAGAAGGCTGGATTTAGAATTAGGAAGACCTGGGTTAAATTCTTGCCTCTGACTAGCTTATATGACAATAGTCAAATCAGTAAACCTCTTAAAGTCTCAATTACTTCATCTTTAAAATGGGTACAGTAGTACTCTTAGTACCTACTACATAGGGGTGTTATGAGACTTACATATCCAAATCACTTGCATACTATAAAGCTAGATATCATTCTTTAGCAGATTATAATCTCCCAATAGAGATGAATTTTTCTGGGTTGTTGAGAAATTGTTTTTCTTCAAGGTTCAGAAAGTCATAAGTGACTCATCCAACTTTACATATCAGCTAAGAGGAAGAATTAGAAATGGAATTCAGATGGTTTTCATACCCAAGCCAATGTCTTCAACATGGTGCCTGTAGAAAACATACCTGGATTGGGTGCCCCCTAGTGGGGATAGGGAAAAGCAAGAGCCCTCCAGTTATCTAGGGGAGGGGGCAGCAAAGAAGTGGGAGAAGGACATTGAAAGGGTGTATGCCCGGGACTCTTCTATGATAATTAAAAGTTATTTATGCCCACCTCCTGTTACCTCAACCAGATTGTAAATACCTTGATCTCTCTAGTACTTACCACACTTCCTAGTACCCAGGTCCTTAGTGAGTATTGGCTATTTATGAAGATACCTTAATTTTTAAAATGAGATAAAGTACTTAAAGCACTTTGCATGCCTAAAAGTACTAAATAAATGAGAGCTATAATAAGAATTAGTAGTGATAGTAGTGTTTCTGAGAGGCAGTGTGTTGTAATTGGCCTTGAAGCCAAGAAGACCTGGTTTCAGCTCCTGCCTCACACTCATGAGTTGTGTGACCTCTCACTGCTATTTGCAAATCTCCAAGACCATAAATTACATAAAAGTTGTTGACCTACATTGATGGAGGGTGTCCCCTCACCCACTTGTACCAGTAAAATCACAAATCCAGCCTCTCTATCCCTATCCCCCAGTAAAATATCTAATAGAATCAGTTCACAGTATCATATATCATCATTAAGTGCCAGTATTAAGCATCTGATGTAGCAGGGGCTGAAAATTCCTTGCATTTGGGGCTCCAGTTCCTATAAAATAACTTCTGACTTCATCAATTTTCTAAATTAAAAATTGGGTAAAAACACTTCTTTTTAAGGAAGTGGTAAAATACTTGGCTTAAAAAAATTGGCAGTAGACACCAAGAAGTCTTTTTGCATATAGAATAACAATCCTAACGCATATTTGCATACTTGTAAACTGAATGAAATCAAGCTATTTATCTTCCATTTTTATATCCTAGAATTTTCCTTGCCTTTAGCTTCTTTTAGTTTGAACATTAAACAAGATGTTTCTAATGCATGTTAGAATATAGCATGAAAGCATACAGTTTTAGCATTGGAAGGGACCTTAGGGATCACCTCTTACAACACTGACATTTTATAAATGAGGAAAGTGAGACACATAAAGGTTAAGCAACGTGCCCAGGGTCATACAGAGAGTCTGCATGTAACACAGTTGACTGAGAGAATAAGGGAGTCACAGACCTTGAATGGAAAATAAATTTAAACGAGTTAAATCCAGTTACCACTACATCAGCATTTAACTCTTCCTAAGGGACAGCCTAAGGGAGCTATGAAGTGTCAGTCCTAAAAAAAAATTCCAGATTGTGGGTCCTGGTGAGGAGCAGCTGTATGCACAGACAGAGTCACATACCTACTTGGTGTTACTGATGCCTTTTACTATCAGTACCTTTAGTGAGCTTTGAGTTAATCAGACAGTCTTCAACATTCCCCAGGCTCCTGCTGTGTGCAGAACACTGTACCAGGTGCTATGGGGAGTTACAAAGGAAGGAGAAGAAATGGCCGTATCCTGGAGGAGCAAATGTTATAAAGCAAAATATTTCCTCTCTTATTCAGGGTAACTTATTCCCTTTATCCTGTATGTTTTGCACATGGGAATACCTAGTCAGAAGTCCATAGCCAGCAGTCTTTAAAAATGATAGAGAAAGGTTCCAATCCCACATGAACAACTGGAATGAGACATTGATGTAAAGCCAGTCTCTGACTCCTGAGTTATGTTGAGGGACTGGTGATTGTGGTCAGTCAAGAATTCCCCAGTGGTAGATATTAATTGTTAGCTATCCTTCAATCACCAATTCACCGGCAACCAGGGAAATGTCCATGACCACCAAGTTGCATGTAGATAGTAGAACCTAAGGCAGTTCTACCCAAGTGGTACAGGGTTGGGTGAAGGCTAGATTAGGGAGGACTTGGAATGCCTGAACAAGGAATCAAGATTGGACCTTTTTGGTGGGGGGGGGGTGGAGAATACTGAATTTACCTATATTGTCCAGGATAGATGTGTAGCAATTATTCACAGGTCTGATTCTACAACTGATTGTTATGGAAGTTTTACCCTGCCTGGGGCATTTTGCCACCCCTTACCCTACTAAGGTGGCCTGGTGGCTCCCTTGCTCCCAGGGACTCTCCATATTGATACCAAACAGTGCATATACCAGAACTTTTGAGCTCAAGTGATGTGCCTGGCTCAACCTCCTCAGGAGCGGGAATTATGGGCATGCCCAACTATTTCTGAAAAAGGCTGGATTCTCTGAGCAAGTAACATTATAGGCTTTGGAGAAGGTTGTTTTATTAGACGTATCTATGTGTGCATGTGTACATGCATATGTATATATGTATTGTGCATGTATGCATGTATGTGCATACATATTTACATATACACATGTATGTATGTGTATATATATGTATGTATGTATTTGGGGGGGAGATAAATGGGGGGAGGTATTAGAATGGGAAACAAGATGAAGAGATTAGCCAATCATGAGGTGATTAAATATAGGACTAGGGTGGCGGCTGTGAAGGAGAAGAGATCTGAGAGACATTATAGCAAGAGAATCAAGAATTATTGACTGTTAGGAGTGGTTGTGGGGAAATAAGGGAGTAGAATCAAAGACGGCTCCATGATTTCAGTACTGTGTGGCAAGAAGAATTATGGGACTTTTAATGAAAGGAGAGAGTTGGGAGGGGGTGATGTTTTGGGGGAAGATGATTTGGTTTTGAACATACTTAATTGAAGGAAAGATTTCCAAACAAAGATTTCTTAAAGGCAAGTGGCAAGAAAGGGCTTGAGCTCGGGTGATGTGATAGAATAGGAGATGTAGATGAATAGATTTGGGAATCGTCTGACGAGAAGAGACGGCTAAAGTCCTGGCTGTACACAAACTGTCCACAGGAAGAAATGGAGAATTGTGTGTGGCTGATGAACGAGTCTGGGGATGAGAAGGGAAAGAGGAGTCAGTGAAGATGAGTGATTCTTTATCTGGAACACAAGCAGGTTAGATTAGATAATCTTCATGGCTTCTTCCAACTCCAACATTTTATGGTTCTGTGAGTGATTTTGGAGAGATCTGGGGAAGAACCTACCATCCATCATCACATCCTGGAATACTAGTCCCGGGGATTATCGCTTGAACTTAAAGGAAATAGTTTTAGGTTACATAAGGGAAAGCTTAGTCTATGTTCCGGGTGGTTGAAAAAATAAAGGAACATTTGTTAACCCCTGAGGTGGTAGAGGTAGAAGCTAGAAGCAGACTCGTGAAGAATAAATTCATATATATCAGATCCAGCCTGGGTTTTTAAGAACAAAGAAGGGGGTATTGGGGAAATATGCTCTGACTTGTTGAGGTTTCCTAGAGAGGAACTGTGGTGTAGCAAAAAAAATATTCCCGTGACATAATCAGAAGACCCCTTCTTAGGACCACTGTTGATGGGCTTCCTGCCTAGGATCAGTTGGGCTCAGCCTAAGTAGTCTTAGCTTCTTGTTTAGATTTGAAATTCTCTGATTTGGGGAGACCCAGCAATGCCACTTGCCAGATTTATGACCGTGAGCAAGTCAACCTAAGCTCCCTGACCCTCAGTTTCCTTATCTGTCAGATGGAGGTCAGACTCTGTTCTGCCTACCTCAGGAGGTTGTTGTGAGGATTCCATGAGATAATATATCTAGAGTGCTTTGTAAGCAAAGAAAATTCTAGATGACACAACTTTATGTTTTCATCTTTCTCCCCAGTGTTCAGCTTGGTGCTTAACCCATAATGGGTAATTGATGTTTATTGAATTGAATTGACATTGCACTTCTCATCTCTGCATCTTTGGCATGGAATGCATTCCCTCCTGTCCTCAGTTTCTTAGCCTTCTTTAAGGCTCTTCTAGATTCCACTATTTATGTCGGGAATCCCCAAAGATGAGGGATAGATCTAAGGTCATTTCTATGAACTTGAGTGGGAAGAATTTGATGTGTATTTTCACTAACCTTTGATTTCCTTTATAATCCTTTGCCTTTCATTTACGAATTTAAAAACATTCTAAGAAGGAATCTGTCCAAAGGCTTCTCCAGGGTGCCAAAGGGGCCTGGGATACAAAAAGGGTTAAGAACCGCTATTCTATGGGAAACCTTTCCCCAGTTGTTAGTGGTCTTTGCTTGCTCAGATTATCCTGGATTTACTAATCTGAATATGTTATGTACCCCTGTAGATTTTAAGCCCCTTGAGGTCAGAAATGTCTTCCTTTTTCTTGTGATTTCCAAGAACTAAGCATAGTAACTGTCCTTTTTGGGGGGCAGAGGTGCCTATAGTTAATAGGTTTTTTGGTGGGGTTTTTTTCTACAGGGCAATGAGGGTTAAGTGACTTGCCCAGGGTCACACAGCTACATGTCAAGTGTCTAAGGCTGGATTTGAACTCAGGTCCTCCTGAATCCAGGGCCAGTGCTTTATCCACTGCGCCACCTAGCTGCCCTCCCTATAGTTAATAGTTGAGATTTCATCCATGTAGGGAACTATCAGGGTGGACATTTCTTCCACCGATGTAAATCATGACTCTTCTATCATTTATAATCTTAAAGTTACCTGGAACATTGACTTGCCCAGAATTACCCAGATTAGAAGGTACTCTCCGTACCTTGCATATAGCAGGCACTTAAATGTTGGTTGAATCCAGTGTTTATCATGGAGAGAAATAGCATTTTGTAATTGAATGTCTTGTGATATTGCTGGAAAGGACAGGATACTGGGGCTCTGACTGGAGAGAATGACTTTTCATATGTTATCTAGTATTCAAAATGCAAAAGATTCAATATATAAATGAGGAGGTGAGTGCTTGCTACACTAGCTACATCAAACAGCCAATCAATAAACATTTATTGAGCACCTCCTATTCTGGGCAAGAAGAACAATGAGTGCCAGGTAGGAGACATTGGATCATGTGTGAAGAGTGATGAGCAGTGATGCTGAATGAGATACAAGAAGATGGTTAATAGGAAAGGGGGTGGCGTGAGCTGGCAGCAAGAACCCCGACCTGATAATCAGGACACCTGGGTTCTCATGCTAGTCTTGCCATGACAAGATGGGTAGCACTAGGAAATATCCCTTTGTCTCTCTGGGTTTCAGCTTTCTCATCTGGAAAAGGGGGGTGCTTCATGAAGGCCTTGCCTAGCCCTGAAATTCATGGATCCTCAGAGAACTCTCGATTTTCTCATCTCGATGCTACTCATGGTGACTGCCTGACTACCTTGCTGGGTTATTATGGAGGTCAAGTGACATCATATGTATGTGGCAGCACTTCAGAAAATGCTGCAGAAATAGAAAAGGATGAATGTCATAAGCTAGGAAGGCAGTTGAAGAGGTGGGGAGGCACTGATGTTCAACCATTTAATTTCTTCCTTTCTCTAAATCCACAACTTCCTTCAAGTGACCTCCCCCTAAGTTCAGGTCCTCATCCACTTTCTCCTTAATTATTCCAATAACCTTCCAATTGGTCTTCCTATTTCAAGACTCTCTCCACTCCCATTTCCTCCTCTGCACAGCTGCCATAGTGAATTACTAAAGCACAGATCTGACTGTTTTTCTCTCCTACCTAGTAAACTCCAGCGGCTCCCTAGTTAACACTAGGAACAGAACTTCTACTTGGCACCTAGCATCCTTCCTTTGTTGTCTCCCTGAGTAGAATGGAAGTGTCTAGAGGATAGAGACTTTCGTTTTTGTTTTTGTATTCCTGGCACCCAACACGGTGCCTGGCACACAATAGGCTCTTTTTGGGGGGAAGGTAGGACAATGAGGGTTAAGTGACTTACCCAGGGTCACACAGTTAGTAAGTGTCAAGTGTCTTGGGTCGGATTTGAACTCAGGTCCTCCTGAATCCAGGGCTGGTGCAGTGGATAACACTGCGCCACTTAGCTAACCCCTTACATAGTAGGCTCTTAATCAATATTTTTTGGTTTATTGATTCAATGTACATCAGTTTCCTTTCCTGTCCAATGAAAAGGGTTGAAATCTTAGTTGTAGAGAATATAATTCTCTCCTCTTGGTAGAAAGATGAGGGGCTATATAGGTACTAAATGTGGCATAAATTGTTGGATGGGGTTGCTTCCATTGGTTGGCTTTTGCTTAACTTTTCCTGTGGTGCATTAGAGCATAGGGTCAGCAAACGACATCTGGAGGGTCAAGTCTGTTCTGCCTCCTGTTTTTGTATAGCCTGGGAATGTTTTTTTTTACATTTTAAAATAAAAGTTTATTTAAAAATGTAAAAACTCTACTCCACTGGCCAGTTGTGTTAAAACAGGCAGCTGGCCGCATTTGGCCCTCCACATTAGAGGATGGAGTGGGGTTGGGGGTTGTGTTGGTAAATGAATGTGGTGTTAAAAACAAAAGACATCAGTAAAACTGAAGATATAAAATGAAAGGAATCTTCTAGATGACCTCTAAGGGCCTTGTGAGCACCGAACCCTCAGATCTGGTTTCGTTTTGGTCTTCCTCAGAATATTTTGCCTAACTCTTTTCACTTAGCCCCTGACCTTCCTGAAGACATTTGTCTGCACTTACCTGCATGTCTTTCCGTTTATCTCCCTTAGCCGAAAGAACAGAAAACTAAACTCTCGTGATCTGCAGAAAGAAACAGGTTGAAGACCTTGTCCAAACATGACACTTTATGCAAATATTTTCCTGCGCAGTATCCATGAAACAGCTGTTCCCCACTTTTGCACTGATGTGCTCCAAACTTACAGCAGCCTTGGTGCAAAGCAGACCAACAGACACCTTTAAATGGTTTTATTTATGAAGTGGCAAGTGGAGATTAAGATTATTGTGCTTACAGGAGAGCCAGATATATATGGTGTCACTGATAGAACCCTTCAAACCAGGGCTAAGCTCCAGGCCTGATGTTTGCATGCTTTTGAGAAAGTTGGACTCTCTGTAATGACTTAGTAAGCCCAAGGAAATCGCACAGATAAGGATGCATCGTTTAACGGTTTGCTGTAGCTGAACTTTTGGCCAGCAGCATTCTGTTTGCAAGAGCACCGACTGAGCCAGCTCTGTGTTTTGTTGCCAATATGTGGTTTGGTTCTATTTCTCCCAGAGATAGCAGGCCTCAACCATATTAGCTAGTGGCTGACTTGGAAGAGGGATCCTGTTTCTTCCGTTCTTTTGGGGTCTCTCTGCACCAGAAACCTAACTCACGTGGATGGCACAAGGTCACCTAGACTACTGGACTCCAGTTTACCTGAGCAAAGAGAAAATTTTCATCAAGGGTTACTAGGTGCTTAATTTTTCTTTTCTCCCTTTTCTCCTTTTAAACATTTATTTATTTATTCACTCATGCATTTATCTTTCTGCTTATTTATCCACTCATTCATTCATTCATTTATTTGCCTGCTCACTTGTTCATCTATTGATTTATTGATCCATTTATCTATCATTTGTATGGTACCTACTATGTGTCAGGTACTATACTAAGCACTTAACAAACATTCTCTCATTTAATTCTCACAACAACCCTGTGAGATAGATGCTGTTATTATCCCCATTTTGCAGTTGAGGAAACTGAGGAAAACAAAAATTTAGTGATTTGCCCAGAGTCTCACAGGAAGTATCTGAGGCCAGATTTGAATTCAAGTCTTTCTGATTCTGAGCCATCCAACTGCCCAATTGATGAGCATGTACCCTCTTTCCAATTCTTTGCTACTCTAAAAGTGAATATTTTTGTGTCTAGAGGAACTATCTGTCTTTGAGGACCTCAAAAGTCCCTTTTACCTCTAAATCTATGAGGGCAGAGAGACAAGAAGGGGCACAGAGGAGATATTCCCAGAAGTGGGATCTCTTGGTCAAAGAATATGGACATTGTAGTTCCTTGGAGAGGGAGAGTGAGGGGAGAGAGAACCCAATTAAGAATTCTTCCAAGAGTAAATGCCTGTATCTTTCTTTCCATAGCCCTCCAACACTGATTATTTCTTTCTTTTGTCATCTTTACCAATTTGCTGGGTTTTAGGTGAAAACCTTAAAGTGATTTGGAGTAATCTTTCATAGAGTTGTTCTATATATGCCTTGGTTATCTCTATATTTGATACACATCTTTTATTCTCGATTGATCATTTTACTCTAAGTCATTATTGATTTTGTTCATGCAAATGCCTTTCGATTTCTGGTAACTGAAGTTATATATTATCTTTTGTCATCACCTCCCTCCCTTGTTTGGTTAAGAATTCTTCCCCTAGCCAAAGCTGTGAAAGGTACCTGATCTGGTTCTCTTCTAGTTTTTTTTTATGGTGTGACCTTTAATATTCAGTTCACATATTCAGTTTGAGCTATAATATATGGTTTAAGATTTCCATCTAAATCTAATTTCTGCCAAACCGTTTTACAGTTTTCCCAGTAGGTCTTTGTAAATAGAGAATTCTTCCCTAAGTAATTTATGTTCGTGAGCTTATTGAAATCTGGGTTGAGTTCAATTGTTTCTGATTTTTTTCTTATCTATTCTGTTCCACTGATGTACTTTTTTATTTCCTAACCACTACCAAATAAATTGATGATTACTGTTTTGTAAGATAATTTGTGGTCTTAAAGTGCTGAAGTGCTGTTCTTTTATTCCTATCTTTCTCCCCCCCAATATTTTCCTTAAGATTCTAGACCTTTTAGGGGCAGCTAGGTGGTGCAATGGATAAAACACTGGCCCTGGATTCAGTAGGACCTGAGTTCAAATGTGACCTCAGACACTTGACACTTACTAGCTATGTGACACTGGGCAAGTCACTTAACCCTCATTGCCCTGAAAAAAAAAGATTGTAGACCTTTTGCTCCACCAAATAAATATTATTTTGTATACTATAGTAAAGTAATAAAAATAATGATGAGGATAGCTAGCATTTATATAGCACCTATTCTGTTCCAGGCACTGTCCTAAGTGCTTAACAAATATTATCTCATTGAATCTTCATAACATTCCTGGGAGGTAGGTGCTATTGTTATCTCCATTTTACAGTTGAGAAAACTGAGGCAAATGGTTTAAATGATTTGCCAAGGGTCACAGAGGCAGGATTTGAACTCAACTCTCCCTGACAACAGGCCCAGCACCCAATCCATTGCATCACTTAGCAGTTGAGTATCACCTTGGTTGTTTGGCATAGCACCAAATCTGTAAATTTGTTTAGTTAATATTGTTATTTTTATTATATTGGTTTAGCCCAACCAGGAGCAGTGAACGTTCTTCCATTTATTTGTCTATATTGTTTCAGCCCAATCAGGAGCAAAGAATATTCTTCAATTTATTTGTCTTTATTTCTTTGAATAGTGTTTTAAAAATTGTAATTATAGGGGGTGGCTAGGTGGCGCAGTGGATAAAGCACCGGCCCTGGATTCAGGAGGACCTGAATTCAAATCCGGCCTCAGACACTTGACACTTACTAGCTGTGTGACCCTGGGCAAGTCACTTAAACCCCCATTGCCCCGCCAAAATAAAAAATTGTAATTATAGCCCTTTTAAGTATACCTTCCAAATTTTAATTATGGACCTCTTAAGTGGATTCAAAAATATTTTATACTTTTGAAAAATAATTTTCAATGGGATTTATTTTTTTTAGGAATTGTTTGTTTTGTTTTTTGTTTTGTTTGTTTTTATGCAGGGCAATGAAGGTTAAGTGACTTGTCCAGGGTCACACAGCTAGTAAGTGTCAAGTGTCTGAGGTCAAATTTGAACTCAGGTCCTCCTGAATACAGGGCTGGTGCTTTATCTACTGTGCCACCTAGCTGCCTCCTGATTTATTATTTTTTAAAATATTTCACTGTGTCTTTTTGTTAGGGTTTTATTTTAAAATTTTGCACTAAATCCCTTAGTGATATTGATCTGTAATAATTTTATTTCCTTTAGAAAAAGAATTGGGTTTTGCTGTTGCTAATGGTTACACCATTTTTGCCAAATGATTGCTACATTATACATTGTCCTTCTTCATGACTTTGGCTTATGGCTAATGTTTTCTCTGCTTCTGATATCATCCTCTATGACCTGAGCATGTTGGTGATCCATTTGTCTTTGGCTCTACGTTCAAGGCCTTGAACTGAACTCTGACCACAGCCTTCTTACCTGCTATCTCATATTCTCCTACCCCATAGAACTGTTCTCCTCCTGTACCAGGATTGCCAATTACCTGACCCATTCTAATTCACCTAGATAGATCCCTGGTGTTGACCAACATGTGGGGCAAAGGCCACCTGTGGCCTTCCTGACGTTGGGGCGTGGCCCACTTGAGATTTTAATTTTTGTCTAATTAGTACATGTGAAATTGTGGGTCATTGGGTCCTACCCATCTGCCTGACACTACTGTTATATAACTGACTACAGTCAGGTGTCATGTTAGCAAGCTTGGATCAATTAGTAATTGTAATTGAAGCTGAATGTAATTTATTATATAATGAGATTCATGTGGCCCTCACACACATGGATTCCTGATCACGTAACCCACTGGTAAAACACGGAGACTTCTGTGACCTAGATCATTAGTCTTCATCAGTTCACTCCCTTTTTTGTCTGGACTTCATGATTGGCTACTTCAGGATCTCCTTAAATCTCTTACCCTTTCACTGTCTGCCTTGCCAGGCCCAAATACTGAGTCACTTACATCATCTGTTTTCTTTATTCTTGACCCTGAGGCACAGAGAAAAGTCATGGAACCATGGCATTCTATAACCTCAACTATAAGACTTCAACCAAACCCTTGCCAATGCCCAGAAGTTATATTCTTTCATCTTCTATTGGTTCCTTATAGAGTTGCAGATTGGTAGTTGAACTTAGAGTCATAAAGACATGGATTTATCAATTGATTCTGACATTTACTAACTTTGCAATTGTGGCCAAGTTATTTAACCTCTTTCTTTTTTTTTTAGTGAGGCAATTGGGGTTAAGTGACTTGCCCAGGGTCACACAGCTAGTAAGTGTTAAGTGTCTGAGGCCGGATTTGAACTCAGGTCCTCCTGACTCCAGGGCCGGTGCTCCATCCACTGTGCCACCTAGCTGCCCCTGCCCCTCTCTCTTTATCCCCTTCCCCTCCTATTTTCCTGCATGGTTAGAGAGATTACTCTACCCAATTGAGTATGTATGTTAGCCGCCCCATTTAACCTCTTTCTTGCCTCAGTTTCTTCATCTGTAAAATGGGACAAATAATACCCTTCAGAGTTACCTTAAGAGGTTGTTGTGAGATTCTAATGAGATAATACTTGCGTGCATACACACATACACACACAGATGTAGAATGCTTTGCAAATCACTACATAAATGTCAGTTGTTGCCAGCATCATCTCCCTCTGAGCTTGAAGAGACTTAAGGCCATCTCATCCAATCCTTTCATTTTATTAAATAGAAAACCAGAGAGATTGGAGCTACCAATAGACACCAGCTTGTAAACTTTGGAGAAAGATGTTGTCCCTTGAGGGGATGTTATACAGAACATTAGAAAGAGCAGTTCCCCAAGTGATGCCTCAATCCTGGATCACATTGGATTCACTTCTGCTTACCCGATATTCACCAGTTCCTAATCATAGATAAGGCAACTGAGTCACAGAGCCCAAGGCCATAAGATAGTAAGTAGCAGAGCTAGTAGTGAAACTTGGGCTCTTCTGATACTAAATACTTTATTCTTTCTTCCTTCCCTTTCAGCCCCCATTTGATATTCCACAGGTGAAATAACCCATTTTGGAATGTCACATTCTAGCAAGAGTACCTTCATCCTCCATCTTCTTTACTCCCAAAGTATCAGTCTCTGGATAGTTGAGCTTCTCAATTTGTTTGTGGTCAGAATAGTCATTTAAAATTTCCCCAATTGTATCAACTTCAGTTAAATCAGAAGCTCTGACTGGACCATTAGCGGTATGCACAGTGACTTGCTGAAGTCAGAGGGAAAGAAGGGACAGTGCAAGGCAGGTACTGAAATAGCTTCTAGAAATAGATCAGAGCTCTAAAGAGGTGGTTTATGTCAAAGGGGAAAAAGACAAAATGGACATGGAATGAATATGACCTAAGTGGGCTCTTTCCAAGTTCTTATAACCCCAATGGAAAATGAATAGGGTGGGGAAGAAGAATGTGAATGAAACCAGACCCTATCTACTCTATTGGCCAAAGTATGTAAGATCAGATCTATTTCATGTCCCCCAGAAGCCAGGCAGAGTGAAGGGAACTATATATTAGCCGCCAGTAAAATCCCTGCTCTGGAGGTAAGGATACCCCCCTTCTAGACTACAGAATGACTCATCCTAGAGAAATGGATGGATGGATGGATGGATGGATGGATGGATGGATGGATGGATGGATGGATGGATGGATGAAGAACAAAGTATTTATTAAGCACTAACCTTGTGCAAACCTGGGGGTCACAAATAGACAGGTAGAAGGCAGGTAGAAGCTACCAAAAGAAACCAACTTTCAAACTTCGTTGGAAGCTGTTATCTCTTGGTGGTGTTGGGGAGGGGGAGGTGTCACTTCATAGAACATTAGAAAGAGCAGATGATCTAATCAAGTCTTAATCCTAGATCACAGCCATCAGCTCTCATCTTTAAAACAGGCAGAGTCATTATTATTATTTTTTGTATCTCAGCCTTTTGGTTTTGATATTAGTCATTTCCTAAGGTATCCTTTCTACACTAGTGAAACTTCCCTTGTAACAAAGCAAAAGTTGAGCAAACTGATTTTAAAAAGCAAATTTGAATTTGGGGCAACTAGGTGGTACAGAGGATAGAGTGCTGGGCCTGAAGTCAGGATAGCATTGAGTTCAAATCCTGCCCTCAGATACTGACTTGTGTGATTCTAGGCAAAATCCTTAACCACTGTCTGCCTCAGTTTCTTTATCTGTAAAATGGGGATAATAATATCTACCTCCCAGGGTTGTTATGAGAATTAAATGAGATGATAATTGTAAGGCACTTAGCACAATGCCTGGCACATAGTAAGCATTATATAAATGTTAGCTACTGTTATTGTTGTAGTGAGGATCAGATGAGATAGCACTTAGTATTCCTACATAAATGTTAACTATTAATATTAATTGTGTCATTGTATGCAGTATTCCCTACCTTTATTTTATTTTACTTATCTTCATTTGTTCATTCATTCATTCATTCATTCATTCATTCATTCATTCATTCATTCTTCATTCATTCCTCTGGGATAGCTGATTCTTCTCTGCTGAGAAGATAGAAATAGATTTCATTCTTTGTTCTTCAGGACTGAGATTGGTTATCGTAGTTAATCTCAGTTCAGCTGCATTTTGGGATTGTTTTCACTGGTCATATTGTAATCATCATGTATGTTGTTCTCCTGGTCCTTTCTTGGCTCTCCATCAGCTCATAAAAAACATTCTTCTGTGTTTCTCTGAATTCTTATATTCTTCAATATTTACAACACAACAATATTTCATTACATCCACATACCATAGTTCAAATAGCTGTCTAGTTTAAATACCCAGAAGGAGAAATCATGAGCCAACATCATAGAAGTGTGAGCTAACTTCCTTCTGGCATAAGCTTTGAAAGCCAAAGTCATCCCCACACTAGTCAGTCAATAAGCAATTAAGTACTTACTATGTTCCAGGCAATGTGCTAAGCCATAGGGATATGAAAAAGGAGAAAATTAGTCTCTGTTTTCAAGCATGTGTTAATTGTTTAATTATTAGATAATTATAGAAGACAGATAGATGGTTCAGTGGATAGAGCACTGAGTACAGAAGACCTGAGTTCAAATACAGTCAGAGATAATTTGCTAGCTATGTCATTTCACCTGTCTGCCTCAGTTTCCTTATCTGTAAAAAGGGATAATAATAGTATCTACCTCCCATGATTGTTCTGTTGATAAAATGATAACATTTATACGTATAATAAAATATAAATACAATATGATATAAATATATTTATAATATAATATTTATGAAGCACATTAAAGTTCAAATCTTAAAGCTCTCTTTAATTGCTGACTGTTATTAAGGGAAGTATCTCTCCCCTTCAGAGAGACTAGATTGGTTATGGAGTGAAGTAACAACAAAAACAATATTAATATCAGAAAGTCTGAAGCAAAAATAGGATGGACTAGAAGTAGCTTTAATGGAGGTAGCCAGAGTCAAAGAAATCAATACAAATTATACTAAATTAGGCAAGGCTGGACTCTCTATTTGATGTGCCTGTAAATAGTTGGTAGGTACCATTCAGAGAAATTGGAAGTACCTGGCACTCTGCCATATCTCTTATCTCAACCTCTAGTCTAGGGGTTCTTAATCATTTTTGTGTCATGGACCCTTTCGTCAATCTGGTAGAGTCTATAGATCCCTTCTCTGAGTAATGCTACTAAAATAATCGAAGGAAATGCTAAATTTCAGTTAGAAATTAATAAAAATAAAGATGTAATCTCCACCATCAAGTTTGTAGACCCTCTGAAATCTATAAATGGTGGTGGTTGTTTAGCCATTTTCGGTCTTGTATGGCTCTATGTGACTTCATTTGGGGTTTTCTTGGCAGATTCTGGAGTGGTTTGCTGTTTCCTTCTCTAATTTATTTTACAGATGAGAGAACTGAGGCAAATGGGATTAAGTAAATTGCCCAGGATCAAACACTTAGTAAATTTCTGAAACCAGATTTAAATTCAGGGAGATGAGTCTTCCTGAATCCAGGCTAGGCACTCTAAGCACTGTGCCACCTAGCCCTAACAGTAACATAAATGTGTAGTGATCTAGCCAGCAGGGTTTTGTGATTTCTTCCAGCTCCATTCATCAGCATCTGAATAGAAACAAAGGAAACTGATGCTGGGAGTAATCCAGGATACTAGAGGGGTTTGCCATTTTCTTTTCCAGCTCATTTTACAGATGAGGAAACTGAGGCAAACAGGCTGAAGTGACTTGCCCAGGGTCACACAGCCAGTCAGTATCTGAGGCCAAATTTGAACTCAGGAAGATGAGTCATACTCTATCCACTGCACCACTTAGCTGTCATCTACAAACGGATTCCTGAATGTGGAGAAAATGGTAGAGCATTTTTCCTTTTCTTGGTGTAGGAAGAGGTGAAGAGAAACCGTTTTGGTTTTGTCACAGGTTTGTGGAAAACTGGAATTGCTGTGTCTTCCTAAATACCCATATTCCCAAAGGCTAGTAGCACTGAAGCTTTAATCTTCCCTGGGTTCAGGCACCTGTCAGCTAGGTTTGGAAGATGTGAAGACCTTTCTTAGATCACATGTTTTTTGTTTTCGCCTAAGGTTTGGTTAGGGTGAGACCCCTTAGTGACATCCTTTACATTTATCCTCTTTGTTTTCCCCTCCCTCTTTCCCCAAGGATTTCTTACATGTTCAGGAATGCAGAATCCCATGACTGGTAACATCATTACTTGAAATAGAATGGAAAACAACTAATAGTGCAAGCTGCTGGTAGGAGACCACCCTCTCACAGCAAGTGGTGGGCCTTGATTTACTGCCTAGTGACTAGTGGAGTGCCTAGCCCTCATTAGAGTAACGAGGAAGACACATGGAGGCCCACAAGAAATGAATTAGATCAAAGGATCCCAACATTTAGAGCTGAGACAGGCCCTAGAGGTCATTGAGGTTAACTCCTTCACCAAGAGGCAAGGAAACTGAGGCTCCTCAAGGTGAGTTGGCTTTATGATTGAAAAATATGGAAACAGAGATGATAGTAATGGAGATTTTTTAAGTGGGATTGATCAAAGGACATTGACTAGGATAGCATTGATTGGTCTTAGATTCCCAACTGACACAGTTTGGTAACAGGGCACCAAATCTGTTAGAGAAAATGGTTTTGAAATAGTCTAGAAGTTGAACTTTTTAAGTATTGGTCTGCCATTAGGCAGACTGTTTACTCCAAAGGTATGAGAAATATAGACTATGAGAGGAGATGAGATTTGGCTGGAAGTAAAATTTTAAACCCTATAGAAAATGAATTGAAACAGATTGAAAACATAGTGCCAAGGGTCCTAGAGTGATGTGCAGGAACCAAAGTGCTAAGAAGTGTGGTCTTGATTCTGAGGAGAATATTATACAGGGATCTTAGTCCCAAGGATTCCTGACTCCTGCTATATCTTTTTTTTTTTTTTTTTGGTGGGGCAATGAGGGTTAAGTTATTTGCCCAGGGTCACATAGCTAGTAAGTGTCAAGTGTCTGAGGCCAGATTTGAACTCAGGAACTCCTGAATCCAGAGCTGGTGCTTTATCCACTGTGTCACCTAGCTGCCCCCCTTCCCCGCTATACTTTCTAAGCCTCACCTGAACTCCCAGGGTCTTGGTGTTGTCCAAAGAGTTCACTGGCACTATGGAAGTCATAAACTTTCCCCATGTAATACAATGTGGGCACTTGTAGAACTTGCTATGGATTTTCTTGTTCAGGAATAATTATGGAACTGTGAATTCCATGGTCCAGCCCTGAACTTCTCTTTCTAGACTTTTTCTGTGTGTTCTAGGAAACTTACCCTCATGGATTTAGAAATGGAAGGAACTCTAGAGTTAACTCTGGATTCAATTAAATTCAGTAAACATGTAATTAAGCACCTACTATGTGCCAGGCATTGTGCTAAGTGCTAGAGATACAAGTAAGAAAAAGACAGTTCCTGCTCTCAAGGAACTTACAATCTAATTTCCTTCAACTCCCTTATTTTACTGATAAGGAAATGGACACACAGGAAAGTAAAGTGATTTGTACAAGGTTACAAAGAAATAAAGTGATAAAACTGGGATGTGAACCCAGATCTTTGCCTAGACCCAATGTTCTTTTCATAGTGCCAACCTTCTTCTTCAGTCATAGATTTTTTTTTCTCACAACAAACATTTATTTTATTTTTTCCAGTTACATGTAAGGGTAGTTTTCAACATTCATTTTCATAAGATTTAGAGTTCCAAATTTTTCTCCCTCCCTCCCTTCCCTCCCCCCTCCACAAGAAAGCAACCAGGTTATATATGTACAATCCACAAGTGCTCTTTTTATCAGTTCTTTCTATGGGGGTGGATAGTATGCTTCATCATTAGTCCCTTGGGATTGTCTTGGATCATCATATTGCTGAGAGAGTCATTCACAATTGTTCATTGAACAATAATGCGGTCACCATGCACAATGTCTTCCCAGTTCTGCTCACTTCATTTTACATCAGTTCATGAGTCTTTCCAGGTTTTTCTGGGATCATCCTGTTTGTCATTTCCTATAGCACAATACCATTCCACTACAATCATATACCACAGCTGCTTCAGTCATTCCTCAATTGATGGACGTTCCCTTGATTCTCAATTCTTAGCCACCACAAAGAGTTGCTATAAATATTTTTTGTACAATTTTCCCCCTTTTCTCTTTTTCATGATTACTATTGTTAACTGTTTCCCTTCCATCCATGATATTTATTCTATTATTCATCAAGGGATTTGCTTCTGTCTGTCCCCTACCCCAATCTGCCCTTCCTTCTTTTGCCCCTCTCTCTCTTTTTTTTTTTTTAAAGTGAGGCAATTGGGGTTAAGTGACTTGCCCAGAGTCACACAGCTAGTAAGTGTTAAGTGTCTGAGGCCGGATTTGAACTCAGGTCCTCCTGACTCCAGGGCCGGTGCTCCATCCACTGCGCCACCTAACTGCCCCTGCCCCTCTCTCTTTATCCCCTTCCCCTCCTATTTTCCTGCATGGTTAGAGAGATTACTCTACCCAATTGAGTATGTATGTTATTCCCTCCTTGAGCCAATTCTGATGAGATTGAGGTCTTTGAGCCAATTCTGATGAGTATTAGGCTCATTTACTTCCGAGATTAAATAGATTACTCCACCCAGTTGGGTGTGTGTGTGTTAATCCCTCCTTGAGGCAACGCTGATGAGTTTAAGGCCTTTGAGTCTTTTCTGATGAGTGTAAAATTAATTTACTACCCTGCTCCTCCCCCATCTCTTCCCTTACTCCATAAGCCCTTTCCTATTTCTTTCATGTAGGATTTCACCCTATGCTACCTCTGGCCTTCCCTCTCTACCAGTGCATTCCCCTCACCCCTCAGTTTAACCCTAAAGATGTCATCATGGGGCAGCTAGGTGACACAGTGGACAAAGCATCCACCCTGGACCCAGGGGCATCCCAGCCAAAACCTGGCCTCAGACATAAGGCACTCACCCACTGCATGACCCCAGGTATGTCCCCCAACTCCAAGTTTTTATGGTCCTCTAGGGTCTTGTATTTGAAAGTCAAATTTGCCATTCGGTTTAGGTCTTTTCATCACAAATACCTGAAAGTCATCTTTTTCATTAAAGTCCCATTTTTTTTCCTCTGAAAGATTAAGATCAGTTTTGCTGGATAGGTGATTCTTGATTGTAATCCCAATTCCTTTTCCCTCTGGAATATCATATTCCATGCCCTCCAGTCCTTTAATGTAGAAGCTGCTAGATCTTGTGCTATCCTGACTGGGGCTCTATAGTACTTGAATTCTTTCTTTTTGGCAGCTTGCAATATGTTCTCCTTGACCTGAGAGATCTGGAATTTGACTATAATATTCCTAGGAGTTTTCCTTTTGGGATCTCTTTCTGGAGGTGATCGGTGGATTCTTTCAATTTCTATTTTAGCTTCTTCTTCTAGAATTTCAGGGCAATTTTCCCTGAGAATTTCTTGGAAGATGATGTCTAAGCTCTTTCCTTGATCATGGTTTTCAGGTACACCAATAATTTTCAAATTATCTCTCCTGGACCTATTTTCCAGGTCAGCAGTTTTTCCCAGAAGATATTTCACATTGCCCTCTATTTTTTATTCATTTGGATTTGCTTTATTGTGCCTTGGTTTCTCATAAAGTCACTAACTTCCATTTGTTCAATCCTAATTCTTAGGCAATTATTTTCATCAGAGAGCTTTTGTACCTCCTTTTCCATTTGGCCAATTTGACTTTTCAAGCTGTTGGCTTTTTTCTCATGTCTTTCCCGCATCACCTTCATTTCTCTTTCCATTTTTCCCTCTACCTCTCTAATTTTATCTTCAAAGTCCTTTTTGAGCACCTCTATGGCCTGAGACCAATTCCTATTTTTCTTGGAAGCTTTAGATATAGGGGCCCTGATGTTGACATCTTCCTCTGAGGGTGTACCTCGATCTTCCTTGTCACTAAAGAAACTTTCTATGGTCCTCACCTTTCTCTGTCTGCTCATCTTGCCTTTCTTTTACTTGACTTTTAGCTCCTTAAAGTGGGGCACTGTTTCCAGGTTGCAGTATCCCAAGCTTAAGAAGTCCCAGGGGTTATGATTTAAGGAGGATCAGGTTCTTCCCTTGCCTGGCCTGTTTCCTGGTCCTAGATGACCCCAGACCAACTTGCTAATCAACCAGCTTTGTGTGTTGTGGTTGTCAGCTCTGACAAGCCTGTGCCCCTCCCTAACCTGGGCCACTGCTACTCAAGCCTATCTCCTGGTTCCCATCAGGGGTGAAAAACCCAAGTTCTGCCTCAGTACTAGCATAGACCCCTGTAGTCTCCCCCTCTGCCAAGGGCTGAGCCCTCTCACCAGACTATGAGCTTAGTTCCAGATGACACTGGCGCTTCAAACTGATTCAGAGGCTCTGGGGGTCTGCTTCTCTGATGAGGCCTTCCTGGCAATGGATCTGTGTCAGGATGACTGTGGGGTTGGGCTTGACTCCTGTCTCAGCACAGCAGCTCCCTCCTTCTGACCTTCCAAGCCATTCTTGGTTAGAAGATGATTTCAGCACATTCTTCTGTGGGTTTTGCTGCTCTAGGTATTGTCCTATGGCATTATTTTGATGTTTTTTTGAGCAATCGTGTCATGAGTTCGAGAGCTCACTGCCTTTCCTCCGCCATCTTGGCTCCACCCTGGAAGTCTAGTCATAGATTTAGAGTTGTAAGGCATCCTGTAAGTTCTATAAGCCTCTCAAGGTTATATTGCGGCTTTTAGATGTTTATATATATACACACAGACACACACACACATATACACACATACACACACATATACATCTGTATACATACATATGTGTGCCTGTGTGTATATATATGCAATAGTTCAGTAACTATTAATTACTGAATTACTGCATGTATATATACATACATACATATACACACACATGTGTGTTGCAGGTGCTATGGGCCAAACAAAGCATTATGGACTGTTAGAGTTGGCAGCGACTTCCGGGATCATTTCATCCAAACGACACCAGGTTCAGGATTCTTCTTGATATCCCTGACAGTTCGTCTTCCATTCTCTGCCTGAATGGTTCCATAAAGGAGACCATGTGACTTTCTGGAGCATCTGCTCCATTGTTGAATGGTTCTAATGGCTAGTTCTTTCTTATGGGAAACCATGACTTCCTATAGCTGGATTGGTCCTGGTTCCACATAAGAAGGTCCCCTAGGAGCTTTGAATTTAGTTGAACTAAGATTTAATTAATCACATTGATCCTATGATGGAAATGCTGTGTGAATGGTACAGATGAGTACTTTGGAGCTCAGTGGAAGAAGAGAGCACACTCATGGTGGAAGAGAGAGTAGTATTTAAATTCTTCCTTGAGGGATTGGTAAGGTTTCAGTAGATAGAAATGGGACAATGGGTTAGTGGTGGTGGCGGCGGTAGCTAATTCCTGGAGTAATAGAAATAGTACTAGAACCAGTTCTCCTGATAGATATATAGTTCATTGATCTATTTACTATCCAGTGAAAGCACAAGATCATAGCTCTAGAACTGAACCTCGAAGGCTCTCCAACTCTTCATTTTACAGATCATGAGACTGGTCACATGGGTAGTAACCATCAGAGGAAGGATTTGAACTCGAGCCCTTTGACTTCTGAGTCTGTGTTCTTTCCACTGCACTATAATGCCTCTGATGAGATTTGACACATCGCTTTACCTTTCTGGACCTCAATTTCCCTATCTGCAATATGAAGAGCTTAGACTGTGTGATTGCCAACTCCTTTTTTAACTCTCTCTGAATCCAGGGAAGATGAGAGGAACACCTTGTTGCAAGCACTGTATATGTTCCAAGGAAAATAAATGTTATGGTACTTAAGAGGGAAACAAAAGAAACCTACCCCAGTCACTGGAGCAGCATCCAGGAGCTAAAGACACCAGAGAGCTCTGGAGGAACATCTGGCTGAGGGAAATTTGGAAAGGTGAGACAGTGTGGTATGTAGATTCTTATTTAACAGACTAAGGTAGGTCAGTCATGGGCTTGTGGAGTCAAGTGATGCCACTGGAATGAGGAAGGAAAGCCCAGTACTCTGTGGGTTTGAACAAGTTTGTTGGCTTCCATACTGTTCTTCTTTCTCCGACCCCTTCCTTCTACCCCACACCCCCTCCCCAGCCCAACCCCTGGGGTGGGAAATGGGGAATGGACTCCTGGATTTGAGATGCCTATGCTGCCAAAGACATCTTGAAGTAATACACAGCCCTTGATGACACCTCTTCAGCACTTAGTAAATCTGACCTCTCCTTTCATCTGTCATTAGGCCGAATCACATGACTTAGCAAGCCACTCACACATTGCGACCAAACTTCTCCATTTGCAGGCTGGGAACATGTGCTCCCTTAAGTTGATTAGTGATATTACTAGTGTTTCAGCCCATTTCCTGTCACCTTGGGGGACGGAGGGGTTACTTGACAGGAAGTCATTCTGCTGTCATCCAGGAGGGCAATTCCTTACATGTGTTTGGGAAAGGGGATGGTGGACGCGGCATTCCGCCCATTCAGCCAGCTCACTTCCCAAGTTCTCTCACACATGGCAAGAGCCATGAACAGACTGTGAAAGCACCTAGTTTTGATGTTAATGGAATGTGCATTTCTTTTATTTCCAAGCTCCCAAAGGATTTCTGTGAGGGTTGATACAGAAACAATTCTGGTTAAAAATGGGCTTGCATTCTCTTTAAAGGGTCTTTTTTTTGTATTAAGCTGCACATTAAAAGCCTTCATTGAAAAATTACCTTTTGGGGGGCGGGGGCAAGAAGGAAATTCCCAAGAGGTGGCCCATTTCCTCTAATAAATCTGAGCATCTTTTTCTTTGTATTGAAGAGATTCATTGTCATCCATTTTCATTGTCATATTGGACATCCCCTGGCCATCATTTAAACCAGATTGGTAATTTGGCCCTTAATTTTGGCACCTGTACATCTTTTAAAACTCAGTACTGCCTCTGGAGACATTCCTGCTCTGTAAGTTAATACCCTTTTATGGCCTTAATGCGCCATTAACAACACATTGGCCTCCCTGGATGCTGAATGGAGCTATTTTTTATATTTATTTATTGAATCTTTATTAGCCAAAGGTTGTCTGACTGCCCTGGGGGAGTGAATTGCCCATGAGGCTTTGAGACAGGTTTAAATCTTTTCCCTTATAACTTGAAGCATTAAGGGAAGGTTTGATCATTGTAAGTACTCCACAGACCCACTCCCCCATGACCCAGGCTTCAGTTTCTAGGAAGTCATGAAAAGTAGGTCTGGAGAAAAAGGACTCAGGCTAAAATTCTGCCTTGGATGCTTACTATTGGTATCTCCTTGGGCAAGTGACTTATCTGTCCTGGTCTTCTGGTTTCCTTATCTGTAAAGACCACAGCAGTGGATGGGATGGCCTCTGAGATCTGAGACTCTGAAGGCCCAGCCAGTGGGAGGGGGAGAGAGAAAAAGGGAGAATGCAAGATACTATCTTTCATGAATGGAGATCCTGGGAAGTTATGAGGCTTCTTCTAGCTAGTTGGTATGCAAGATGAGGGAGCATGAGCTTAAGCTAAGGAGGAGCTCCTCTAGGTGGTGGTCAGCAAGAGTAGGGTTGGGAGATGTTGCTTGGTAGCCTTCTTTTTGAAATAATAATGATAGCTAGCATTTGTGTAGCTCTTGCTATACTGAGTGCTTCACAAATATTATCTCATTTGATCCTCGTAAAAACCCTGTGAGGTAGGTGCTATTACTATCTTCATTTTACAGATAAGGAGACTGAGGCAAACAGAGATTTAGAGACTTGCTCAGGGCCACACAGATAGTAAATTCCCAAGGCTGGATTTGAACTCACTTCTTTCTGACTCCAGGCCCAGAGCTCTGTTTACTGCCACCTAGCCCCTCAAGTACTTACACTTATTAAGTAATTATACTAACTAAATAGATCCTAGCTCAGTTACTTCTAATTCATGAAGGACTTACAAGTGCTGTGGGCACCCACTAAATTTTGGCCCTCTGGAAAAAAACTCTAGTTACTGTCCCTTAGTTCCAGCTCTAGTCTTTAGTCTGTAAGGGGCTAAAATTCTAACTAGTCTGTCTAAAATATCTAATGAGTGGTCGCCAATAAATTATAAGCTTTAGCAAGAGTTAGACTTTTAAGCATTTATTAAGGAGAATAAGAATTTGGTGAAGAGAGAGAGAAAGAAGCCTAGATTCATCTATCTATCAAAGGGAGCATGCATTTTAGCTCCTCTCTACAAGAGTCCTAATGAAAGGGAGAGAACCACCCCTTCTTCATCCCACAAGCCTCCTGTGAAACTGGGAACATCCCATCCACATGTACACACATCTCCAAGCTAATTGGCTGGTAGCCTTGATTGACAGTACACATGAGAAAACATCACTTCCTGACGCCAAGGAAAGCTGCAAGGCTTGCCCTCAGCTGCCTTCTCCTCATGGTGGAGCTTTCCTACAGTAACTCTCCAGAAAGTGGCATCATTCCAATCGTTACAAGTCATTTTCCATCCCTCCTTTCAGTTCTCTTCTCAGTCTTTCTGCCTCACCAAGGGCGCTGTCCTCTTTCCCCAGTCCTCTTTATTCTTCCCATCTGTGTGTCAAAAGCCCAATTAATCCCTTATCCCCCAACAAAAGAACTAACTGGTGAAGTTTTAAGGTAAAACTCCTCCTGGGGCATCTGTAGTTTTATAAGAGAACTGTCAAGTACTCAAACCTTTCAAGACCCAAGTCATAGAAGGTTAGATAGTGAGAGTCTTTAGACGGGACCTCATTCACCTAGTTGCATACCATAATTTTTCAGATGAGGAATTGAAGACTAGAGGTTGGTCCTTTGCTCAAGACCATTTGAGTGAGAAGCAACTAGACTGAGACTAGATCCCAGATCATTCATTCCTTTCTTTCTTTCTTTCCTTCCTTTCTTTCCTTCCTTTCCTTCTTTCCTTCCTTCCTTCTTTCTTTCTTTCTTTCTTTCTTTCTTTCTTTCTTTCTTTCTTTCTTTCTTTCTTTCTTTCTTTCTTTCTTTCTTTCTTTCTTTCTTTCTTTCTTTCTTTCTTTCTTTCTTTCTTTCTTTCTTTCTTTCTTTCTTTCTTTCTTTCTTTCTTTCTTCCTTCCTTCCTTCCTTCCTTCCTTCCTTCCTTCCTTCCTTCCTTCCTTCCTTCCTTCCTCTCTTTCTTTCTTTTTTTATTTGTTTTTGGTGAGGCAATTGGGGTTAAGTGACTTGCCCAGGGTCACACAGCTAGTAAGTGTCAAGTGTCTGAGGCCGGATTTGAACTCAAGTCCTCCTGAATCCAGGGCCAGTGCTCTATTCACTGCGCCACCTAGCTGCCCCCCAATATTCTTTTTACGACACAGGGGCCAGGAGTTAGGGTTAGGATGCCTTCTCCTAAAAGCTAATCTTCCTGATTCATTCTTCTCGACTAAGATGCTCAGCAATCTGAGGGAATCAGTCTAGGCAGAGGGTTAATTTAGTGTTAATAACTTTGTGTCTGTTTCTCCACCTGCGCTGGGAGAGGTCCAGGCAATCAGCCCCCATTGAATCATTGAGGCTTAGTTCAAGCCCTGACTCTTACATGAGACTTTTTCTTCTCCTTACCCCCCTCCCCCACACTGAAACACTCCATATTTAATCATCTGTGTGCATGTTTTCTCCCCTCAGTAGAATATAAACTCTTTGAGGAGGGAGATTTTCTTATTTTTGTTTTTGTATCCTTAGCATCTTGAAAAGTGCCTGATATACAATAGGTGCTTATTATATGCTTGTTGAATTGGAATGGGGCATGGTTGGGGATTATTCCATAGTTTCAATGGGACAATGCCTTCCTTGGCCAGCGTCAAGTCTACCCTGATCTGCTGAAGCCCATTGTTCTTTACCATGGAAATCCTGGGAGGAATCAGAAGGTGAATCTTGTCTTGAATCCAACCTCAAAGGGAAGACTATTTTTCCAGAGGCAGATTCCACAGAGTAATTTGTCTTCCCAGAGATGCTTTATTTATCTTTTATAAGGTTTTGTGGTTGAAGAATTTCAGTGGTAGCTAATGAACACATTTAATCTTCTTCCTGTTCTCCCAGCCTCTCTGAACTACATATATACTTTTTATTTCATATTATAGACTTATTCCTTTTAGTTTATTCTTTGAGAAAAGAAACCCAGTCCTGAATTAATCTTTGTAGTTATGTGACTGTCTTTAATCAGAGGATAGTGAGGTCATAGCTAAGAGCAAAGAAGCAATGTCATTAATAATTTAACCTGAACCCCTCCCTCCTTTTTTTAGTCTAAGATAAGTGGATGGTGATTTTTATCATGTCATTCCCTGTTCAAATACCTTTAGTGACTCCCCATTGCTTACCAAGTAAAATAAGTACCAATTCCTTAGCCTGTATTCAAGGTACTCTAAAACCTGTGTCTGAGGCCATGCCTCTGTCACTAGTAATGTTGAGTGGAAGAATAGGAAAGGCAAACCTAACCCAGTACTGTGCTTCCATGGGTGGGCTATGGGTTCAACTTAAGCAGCTGGTACAAAAAGGCCAAAGTTTTGGGGAGATGGGCTGAGTCAGACAAATGGTCACCTCCTGTGTCCCAGCATGCATCTTACCTCTTGCTCCAGTCATGATCTCAGGTCCTCAGTCTCTGTTTCTTTAAATGCCTTTCTTGGTTGTTTTAATTCTTAGAAATCAGTGCCCCTGAGGAAGGCTGACATTTTGGTTTATCCTTATATGTATCCTACACTGGATTTCAGTTCTCTCTCTAGGAATGCAATGCCCTCTCCTCACCCTGCTGCTTGCCAGGTCACCTGGCTGGCAACAGATTAGTTCTGCAGCCTCATTCAACTCCCATAAATGTAACCCATTCTATAACTGAGCAATTTAAAAAGCATGCTCTATATACTTAGCCACATTCCACAGAAAGTTGTCTCAGGCAATGCAATTTTATAATAATGTCATTAATGGATTTTAACAAATACTTCATATACATAGGCATCCTCCAGAAAAGGCTGTCTCAACTGACTTAATTTTACAATAATGTCATTAATGATTTTAACAAATACTTCATATACACAGGCATACTCCACAGAAAATTATCTCAGGCAACATAATTTTATAATAATGTCATTAATGGATTTTAAACAAATACTTCACATACACAGGCATATTCCACAGAAAGTTGTCTCAGGCAACATCATTTTATGATAATGTCATTAATGAATTATAACAAGTATTCCATATAATTAGGAATCCTCCACAGAAAGTTGTTTCAAGCAACATAATTTTATAATGTTATTAATGGATTTTAACAAATACTTCATATACATAGGCATCCACCACAGAAAGCTGCCTTAATTGACTTAATTTTATAATAATGTCATTAGTACTCCATAAACAGTCAGTTAATAAGCATTTATGAAATGTCTATTATATACTAGGCATTGTGCTAACCTCCAGGGATGGCAAGAAAGGCAAAAGACAGTCCCTGCCCTCAAGGAACTTATAATATAATGGGGGAGAACAGCATACACAAGGAAGTAGAAAAGGGTGTGGGGAGGGCAAGGTATCTGTGGTAGGGGCATGATGGAGAAGTCCAGAAAAGCATGGCCAGATGGAAAATGAAGAGACAAACTCAACAGTAAGTTACACCAACCAACATGATTTTACAATAATGCCATCAATGGATTATAACAAATCTCTTCCATAAAGTCACAGACTGTTCCCTCTTCATTTCCTCATCTCTGCCTGCTGAAATACTAACCAGCCATCAATACCCAACTAAAATTTCACTTCCTTCTCTGATTCTTCTTTTTCATCACTTTTTCTGAGTCCCCTTTTCCCTGACCTCCCAGCTAGGGGCAAACTGTTCTTCATTTTAACTCTCATCCAACTTTGCATCTCTCTTATGGTACTTCTCCCATGCTGCCTTGGAGTCATTGTTTCTTATCAGTCCTAAGTACGCTGACGCTAAGGATTCAGCTTCTTTTCTCTCCCAGAATCTTTCTTAGTGCAAGGGAAAGGGAGCTGACTTCAGTGGATCTGTAAGCATGTTCATGCATTTAAGCGTTCCCTCCAGAGATACAGATTACAATTCATCCATGCTTGTCCAGCCTATGTGAATTTTACCCATGATTTCCTATAGATTCTCTAGAAGGAGTCCACTCAATGTGGTGAAGACTTTTCTTGCTTTTTTCTAATATTATCAGGTTCTGAAGGGAGCATTTCTGGATGTCTCCCTGTCATCTCTTACCCTGTGACCATACCATCTTTTCTTCCTATCGTACGTTTCCTTAATGACATTTTATTTTACTCCTATTTTTCTTTCAAATTCATCATGGATCATATGTTGCAACCTGCTCACACTCTCTGTGCCCCCTTTTCATTACTCTCTGTGCAATACTCATTTTAAATTCTTCAAAGACTGGTGAGCTCCGTGTCTTGATGCCATAGGGTAACGCTAGAAGACTTGGCATAATGGATGGATGAAGACTTGGTTCTGGAGCCTGAGGCCCTGATTTGGAATCCTTACTCTCTCATTTAGCAGCTGCACCACCTTGAAAAAGTCCCTTCACTTATCTGAGACTCATATCTAAAAGGCAAAGACAGGATGAGATGAGCCCTAAAGACCTTTCCAGCTCTAACAATCTATGATTTATGTGGGGGTTGGATTAGATCAGATCACTGTGAGGTTCCAGCTTTCAATATCTTATGTAAGAGCTACTCAAAGATTTGTTAAATGAATAATTTAAACCTATAAGCTGAGATCCTCACTTAATCGAAGCGTTTATTAAAAAAGAGCCTATTAAGTACTAGGCACTAGGAATAAAAATATAATAATAATTGCAATAGCTAACATTTAGATAGGGCTTACTATGAGCCAGGCACTGTGTTAAACACTTTACGATAATTATCTCATTTGATCCTCACAACAACCCTGAGAGGTAGGTGCTGTTATTATCCCCATTTTACAGGTGAGGAAACTGAGGTAAACAGAGGTCAAGCAATTTGCCCAGGAACATAAAGGTAGTGTCTGAGGCCCATACTTTGTCTACTGGGCCACCAGGTGCCTTGAAAAGGCAAAGACAGAAACAAAGAATAGTTTTAGCTAGGATCTTGGATTCTGTTCCTCTTAAGTCAGTGTTGTAGTAGGGGAGAAACCCCATTGTTTTGGGCATCAAGGACTGAGTTCTAGTTTCAGTTTTGTTGTTAACTGGCTATGTGCCTCCCGGGGAAGGCAACTCTGGGCCTCAGCTTGCTTCTCTTCCCACGAGTGAAGTGAATCAAATGATCTTAGAGCCCCTTATTGCTCTACCACTGTGTTAAGTCTGTGGACCTTAGTTTGGTCAAGCTCTGCACACCTGGCCATCAGATATCTCAGGAAAGTCAAGGTGCTGGAGGAAGTGAAGTTCAGGATCTGTCAGCAGGTGAATTTTTTCCTTTTCTTTGTGGATCCAAGTTATTTGTGTTTCAAGATGGAAGGGGATGTTCTTGGCTACCTGAAAACCTGCTTTGGAGTGAGACTGAATTCCTGGCCCAAATCCCTGGTTTAGGATCCCTTAGCCAATCTTTCCAATACTTCCCTTAAAAGTGACACTGTGGAAATGAATTGGAAAGCTTCTTGAAGGTTACTTTTCAGTTGAGCCCTTCCAGTAATGGGAACCCTTAAGTCCCAGTGATGGCCGTGATCTCTATACATAGTAATTTATTTTTCCTTTAAAGCAGTAGATATTTTAAGGTTCAGGGCTGAGAAGGACAACAGAGATTATATAGTTGAATATCTTCATTTTACAAATGAAGAAACTGAGGCTCACAGAGTTGAAATGTCTTACCTATGGTTATCTGAGAATTGAATACATGCATATATATATATCTATGCAAATAAAAAACATATATAAATATAGGCATATATGCACACACACATATCAGTTTACACGGAACTTCCTTTTGTCATTTTAGGTTTGGTAAGGTGATGGGACCGTATGGTGGGTATGGATTATGTTGGGATGGGATGATGCTCTGTTATAATCACATAATAAATACTTCACATACACAGGCATACTTCACAGAAAGCTGTCTCAGGCAACATCATTTTATAATAATGTCATTAATGGATTTTAACAAATGCTTCAGATACATAGGCATCTTCCACAGAAAGCTCTCTCAGTTGACTTAATTTTATAATAATGTCATTAATGGATTTTAATAAATACTTCACATACACAGGCATACTCCACAGAAAATTATCTCAGGCAACATCATTTTATAATAATGTCATTAGTGGATTTTAACAAATACTTCACATACACAGGCATACTCCACAGAAAGTTGTCTCAGGCAACATCATTTTATGATAATGTCATTAAATTTTTCAAACACTTTAGGTAGTATAGGGTTATTTTACTTTCCTAAATGCCCTTTAACAAATATAGAGCAGGTTGTAGTTAAATCAATTTAATTTGTCGAATACCTATTTTTAAAGTCTAGTGCTTCTTACTGAATTACAAATCCATGTAATGCAACAGGACTAGGCCAAGCTTCCTACTAGATTACAAATGCCTTAAAAGCAGAGACCATATTTAAAGAAAATTTTCTATCTCCCCCAGACTTTCATAGCTTTTTGTAAATATTAGTTGTTTAATTTTTTTTTTAAAGAATGAAATCAAGGTAAGAAAAGCTCATCAGAAATTGTCACCCAAATTGTTTTAATCTGGCTCCTCAAGACCCCAGGAATTGGCACTGGTCACTTCTATGTTCAAACAGGCTGACTCAAGAGTCTCTCTCCCTCTAATTTTACAGTAGCATATCTCTGAATATTAACACATTAAAAACGATAGACGCCTAGCCGGGAAATCTGATACTAATTGACTCTGGGATATTTTATTTTCAAAACATTTTCCAAGCGGGACTGTGAATTGTTCAGTTTCCTTCTTCAGGACTAAAGAAAACATTTGGTCTGCCAGGAAAAGTCTGTCCAAGAAGGCAGGAACGCCGGAGTCCTGGCATTTACCTGTCAATCTTCTATTTTTCCTGTCCTTGCCCAGAAACAAGCCTACGAGCTAATTGACTTCTGGGCCTTTCCTCTTGGCCTCTCGTTTTTCTGAACATGGTGATTCAAATTAAAACAAAGATAAAATTCCAGGGGAAGCTGGCATTGATCAAGGTTTGGATTAAATTAAATTAAGTGCTTTTTATTGAACTCAGCAGTATTAGTTATTAAAACCAGAAGGCTTTACCCGAGCTGGTGTAAAAAAAGAAAACAATGACTCATGCTGGGCAGAGATTTTATTGGGAAATTAAAACACTCGTTTTCTCTTATTCCATAAAAACTTTTTTTTTTTCAGACAAACACATGTAAACAAGATTGGGAGATGGAAAACAACACAGAGTCAGTCTTCCTAAGACTCTGGCACTTTGTGGGTCCTAGATCTAAGTTGTGGAAATTTTTTTTGGGGGGGAATCCTGACCTGGTAAGAAGTAGAAAAATGCATCAGAGGGTGCAAGTGGATCAGCCCAGAGGGATTCTTTGTTCCCACAGTGCGCTAGAATTTTGATTTCTGTGGTTTTTTTCGTGAGCCCAAGGGATGTCAACATCACCCAAAACTGCTGAGGAGGGGGCAGTGGTCCGGGAGGGTCTGCCCCCACCACCAGAGTTGGGGAATGGTGTTGGTGGGTCAAGCAGGGTTCTGCTGCTTTCACAGCCCAGCAGAAAGAGTGGGCACCTCTCTGGTTGTACTTTGTTCTAAGTGGCTGTCAGCAGTTTCCTAATTGAAATGCAAGATGTAAAGCTAGATAGAGCCTGCCCTGGCTTTCATTCCCCTTTTCCTGACATTGCAGAGAGAAAACTCAAGTAACAACGGGGAGGGTTGTTTAACTGGCTCTGACGGAGTGTTTGCAAGCGTCTTGTCAGTAGCGCCAGGTCTGCCCTGTGGTATCAGATATGTGGAGAGTTTGATGTGATGTGAAAAATGTTGACGAGACCTGAGGCCAAGTCCATCAAACTTATTTCATTGGTGAATTTACTCAAATTAGAACCAAAGGTTTCCAGTAGTGAAATATGAGTGCATTAGGGCCCACTTCTCAGAAGGACTCCTGAAGCCATATGCTTTGACCTAGACTGGGAGAGAGTAAATCATCAGGCTCCGTAGCGGTTTAATATGTCTGAACATCTGGAACTGGACATAAATCTGATTTCAGTAGGTTTTTCACACTCCAATATCATCATCTCACCAAATTAGTGAAGTCGTCAATGGAGAGTGATTAGAGAAACTGAGTGATTTATTGTGAATAGTAACTGTGTTAAGGTCCCACTGAAGCAACATTCATGTTTTAAATCCAAAATACAATCGAACTCCATTATTGCCACAGGTGTTGGGGGAACAAGGATAACTCCCAGGTTATATAGGCATTCTGTAGTTTCTGTTGATGGAGAATCACTATACAGTACTGCATGCGTGTACACACACACACACACACACACACATGGAATGGAATTGACCTCTCCGAGTAACCAACCCCAGGGTACAAAGCACAGGCTATTGGAATAGAGTTTGCCAATGAAAACAAAAATTCAAATTCAAAGTGAAAATGTTAAAATCCCGATAGGTACAGTAACTGTATCAGGGGGTATACTGGTGCTAGCTCGTTCTGACAGGAGAGAGCCCATGGTTAAATTTTCAGTGTGAGCATTTACACCTCGGAAATCAGCCAGTGCTACAAATCAGGGCTTTATTTATTTATATATCTGTCTATCTGTTCATTTATTGACTTATTTATTTGTTTGTTCATTCATTTATTCATTTATTTATTCAGTTACCTTGTTTGTTTGTTTGTTGTTGTTCTTGATTGTCTAGATTTAAGAAAGTGAGAGACCTGGGTTGAAATTCCACATCTGATGATGACTGTCTTTGTGATCATATACACAAGCCCACCATTCCTTTATGTGTAAAATGAAAGGGTTGGAACTGATGTTTTCTGAGACCTCTTCTTACTCTTTGAACTTTGCTGTGACTCTATCAGGCTACCAATCTGTCCACTTAACTTAGATGGTTCCCTCTCAGGTCATCATCAACTTTCTCCCTTAGGTTCAGTGGTTAGGTTAATGACAAAGTACCCTGAAACAGATAACTCAGGATTACTGTTGACTTATACTGCAGCCCACAATGTCATAAAACCATTTTCACATGAAGTGCTGTCTACCTGTGCTTCCCCTGTCTTCTACTTGTAAAGTTGATGTTTTTAAGCCAAGTATAAGAATTTACATTTATTCCTTTTAAGCATGTTTTACTACATTCTTCTCAATGTTCTGGCATCTTGTAATGTTTTTGGATGCTCACTCTGTAACTCAGTGTTAGCTATGCCTCCAAGCTTTGTGTCATTTGCAAATTGAGAAGCGTGTCATCAGTGCCTTCCTCCAAGTCATGGCACAAATGATAAACAGTTCATGGCCAGGGATAGAGCCTTGGGGTACTTCACTAAAGACCTTCCAAATTGAAATTGAGCCATTTGGGTTTAGCCATTCAACCTGTTTTGGATCTATATGATCGCCCTATTGTGTAATTGACATTTCTTCATCTTTTCTATAAGAGTAAGCTAAGAGGGGCAGCTAGGTGGCGCAGTGGATAGAGCACCGGCCCTGGAGTCAGGAGTACCTGAGTTCAAATCCGGCCTCGGACACTTAACACTTACTGGCTGTGTGACCCTGGGCAAGTCACTTAACCCCAATTGCCTCACTTAAAAAAAAAAAAGTTAAAAAAAAAAAAGAGTAAGCTAAGAGATTTTTGTTGAATACTTTGCTAAAATCTAGGGAAGCTAAATATATAGAATTCCATTGATCTAACAGTCTAGTTATCCTGCCATAAAAGGAAATCAGATGAGCCTGGCATGAACTGTACTTCATGAAGCCTTGTTGGTTCTTTGTGATTGCTGCTTCATTTTCATAGTAAACTGCATTTATCTAGTACTTTAAAGAGAGATTTCCTTACAATAAGCACATGAGGTTGATTGTTACAACAACAGTAATATATAACATTTAGATAGTACCATATGCCTGACAAAGAATTTTCTTCATAATAGCCCAGCAAGTAAATACCATACAGCTTATCATCATCATCAATCAATAATCGTCAATCAATTCTTGTCATCAATCCATCTTCCTCCTCATCAATCAATCCCCATCTTCATCAATTAATTCTCCTCATCATCAATCAGTCCTCATAATCAATAAGTCCTCATCAATCAATTCTCATCTTCATCCAATCACTGCATCATTTTCTAGAAATTCACTAATTATCCCTCCAATAATATGCACTAGAATTTTTCCAGGAATCAAAATCTATCTCATTGACCTATATTTTGTAGGTTCTCTGTGTCTCTGTCTTTTGTCCGTCCTTCCTTCCTCCCTTCCTTTCCTTTCCTTTCCTTTCCTTTCCTTTCCTTTCCTTTCCTTTCCTTTCCTTTCCTTTCCTTTCCTTTCCTTTCCTTTCCTTTCCTTTCCTTTCCTTTCCTTTCCTTTCCTTTCCTTTCCTTTCCTTTCCTTTCCTTTCCTTTCCTTTCCTTTCCTTTCCTTTCCTTTCCTTTCCTTTCCTTTCCTTTCCTTTCCTTTCCTCCTTCTTCTCTCCCTCCCTTTTTCTCTTCTTCATTTCTCTATGATCTTTCAAAGGTCACTGACTGTGCCTCAGCAGTCACATCTGACAGTTTTTTCAGTAACTTGGAATATAGGTCATCTGGGCCTATTGACCTCCTTTTACTATCTCTGTACTTGTCTTGGGTTTCAATCCCTAGGAGCCCTTTTTGTTTGGTTCTCTCTTATCCAAAGATCATTCTCCTTGGCAGAGAAAACAGAAGCAAAATAATAATTGAGCCTGCCTTCTTTCCTTTGTCTATAATCATCATTCCATTTACCCTGAGCAGTAAGCAATCCTAGTGTTTCTTTGGTTCTTTGCTTTTCCCTATATAGTTTTAAAATTTAAACACAAAACAAAACCAATAAACCCAATCCTTTGTGTTGTCCATAGGTTTCTGTACCATCCTCAGCTCGTCCTGATCTTTAGCCCTTCTGCCTCTATCCTAACAAGAGTGGGCCACTCTTGTATTTATACTATTATCCACCTTGATCTGTACATGCCATTTTAGAAAACTTAAGTTGGTCGATGAGTTCCCTGAGAGTCAGCTGCATTAGTATTTTTGGACAGTTTCCTTTTCTCATCATTAGAATTCTTTCTCCTTTGTAAATTGGGAAATGCATTTGAAAGCTCCCCATCCTTCTTGGGCTAACTTCCCTATAGAATTTTAGGCCCTGGAATATCATCTGTCTTTTCTCTAAATTCTTCAAAGTCTGTTCTTCTAAAATGTAGGGTGCATGTCAGACTGTGCTTGGTTTTCTTCTCTGTCTGTCACAGATGCAAAGATCAAAGGATTACTTGCCCAAACAATTTCCTCCACTACCCCTCCAGCAACCAGTTCATTCCTCCTTGTTAGGGAGAATCATATCCTGAATAGTAGTTTCCTCCCAACGGTTCATCTACCTTTTGAAGGATAATTTACCATGAGAGAGAGTGTTGGTCAGAAAGTGTTCTGGTAGATGTTGGAATAACCAAAGTCCATCATCCATCAGTACCATGCCAGACTTGTGATCTATTTCTCAAATGCTTCCTCTATTTCCTCTTTCTGTCCAGGTGGTATGTACTATATACATAGCATACTCCAATAAAAGTATTCCTTCTGTTTCTCCCTCCATTTATCTCTAATGAAATACTTGTTCTTCATCTCAGTGGTTCCTGGATTTCTCTCTAGGAGTATGTTTTCCTAGAACACAAAGCTACTCCATCTACTATCATCCCTTTGCATACCCTATTCTTTCTGAATTAGATATACCCTTCCAGTCTAATGCTCTAGTCATGGGTCTGCCAAATCTCAGTGATAACAGAGAAAAACCTTCATTTGGATATGGAAAAAACACAACCATCACACCCTCTATGAAGGTCACTACAACTTTTTCTTTTTTCTCCACATTTCATGGAAGTGAGAACCTTAGTTGTTTTTTCTTCTCCCTGCCCCTTACTTCCTAGCATCTCGCATCTCCCCTTGGGAACAGATCTTTATTTGTAAGATGAAGAAACTGAGGACAAGAGAATCTTAATGATTTTGTCCAAGGTTACAAATCTAATGTTGGATCTGACTTAAATCCAGTGATCTTTTTGTATGAAGTCACTTCTCTGTTGATCTCTCTTATTCTGTAGGTTCTTTCCTTTAATTTTCACTGAGTGGGGGCAGCTATAGGTGGCGCAGTGGATAGAGCACCGGCCCTGGAGTCAGGAGTACCTGAGTTCAAATGCGGCCTCAGACACTTAACACTTATTAGCTGTGTGACCCTAGGCAAGTCACTTAACCCCAATTGCCTCACCAAAAAACAACAACAACAACAACAAAAACAATAGATAATTTTCACTGAGTGGGTATGTGTTCTTCTTACTTGTCCAGCCTTCTTTCACAATCTTGTTTTACCTTTTGGTTTCTTGGGGAGTAAAGACCTTTCCTGTTTGGTTCATAAATACACTTTCCTCCTTTTACTTTCTGCTTGACGTGGTTCTCTCTCTCTATTTGACTTCTTCTATAGCTTTGCTGGCATCTTACCCAAATATTCCTCTAAGAATCCTATTTTCCAGCCTATGCTTTTGAGATCCCATTCAAAGTCTGTTTACCTACTTGCCCATTAGTGCAGTTTCTGGTACATAAATGCTTGTTGGCCCACTACATTGTGGGTAGATCTTAGATTTCATCTTACCCTTGTCATCTTGCTTATAGGCTTTCCAGACAGTCTGGGTTTCAAGCCCTTATGATTTTTTTTTTTTAATTTAAATTTTTTTGCAGGGCAATGGGGGTTAAGTGACTTGCCCAGGGTCACACAGCTAGTAAGTGTCAAGTGTCTGAGGCCGGATTTGAACTCGGGTACTCCTGAATCCAGGGCCGGTGCTTTATCCCCTGCGTCACCTAGCCGTCCCCCCCCCCCATGGTTTTTTTTATTAATGTATCAGGGTCCTTCTGTCCCGGTTTCTCTGTCTCTTGTCCTTTATGAAGTGGGATTTTCTAAAGACCCACCAAAAGCCCCTCCTTAGCTCTTTGTGCAGCCACCCAGGCTCAGTTCAGGATCATAGGATCAGTTTAAACACACTTATTTGGAGAAGTAAAGAGACTTGCCTCATACATAATATAAAGAGTCAGAATTTGCACGTGGATCCTTAAACTTCAAATTTGACCCACATTCTACCATGTCATCCTACTTCCCTTTTATACTATAGAGTCATGGAATTGTGGATTTACAGTCAGTACCACCCAGTTGAACAGTTATTAATCATCTTCTCTGTGTAAGGCATGAGGGGAAAAAATGAAAGTGTTTACACATTCTCCTTGAGTTTATAACATGTAAACAGAGAAGCGATATATAGTCACACAAAACAATTTCAAGAGGGAGGAAACATGAATGCCTTAGAGGCTTTTATTGGAAGTATCTCCTGAACTTCAAAAATAACTCTCCATGCACTTTAGCATACTGCCTTCCTTGTACAAATGAAGGGATAGGTCTAGCCCCTGCCCCTTTCCCTGCCTCTGCCCTATCTTGGAGTCAATAGGGAGCTACTGAAGATTTTTGAGTAGGGGAGTGATCTTCCAATCACTCCCTTACCCACTGATAATCTAGCTCTTTCCTTGCCTAACAAACAACAGAGAAAGTCTCTCCTAAACGTATATGAATGAGGAAGCTATGCTGGGATTATGAACAGTAATAGCCCACATGGTTTATGAATCAGTCACAAATGGGGAGTAAGACATCTGCTGATGTCCATTCTTGGCTGTCTGTCTGTGCAGAGGCCTCTGGTGGTCAGGCAGTGCCACTCACGCACACATCAGGACCAGCATCATGCACCGCCATCCCTACCTCCCACCCCCAGTTGCATGAATAGACAGCCTCATGGCTGTTCATACCCCATGTGTCACGGGAAGCCGATTGTCTTCATTTGCATCAGAGCATGGAAGTCTAGAGCTAGTGAAGACATCAGAAGTGATTGAGTGCAGGTTTGCCTAAGTAGAATTGAAAGGAGGGGGCTGAAGCGTTGGGGGAATAAAAGAAGGTGTCAGCAGAAAACTTGATTAGTCTTAGAAGAGAAGTGTCATAGGAAAGAAGCTTTCCCAGATGAGGGCAGACGTGGTCCAAACAAGTTGTATTTATTGAGTGTTTTTAGAAACGCACAACCCTGCTCCAGGAGTGAGAGGGAGGGACAGCCAAGCTTTAGCAAAGGCTCTGGCTTGGACCAGAGGCCATGGATGGCCACTTGTCTGGGATAATATTGATGAGATTTACGTTCTGGGTGAAGGCTCAAATAGATGATGTTCAAGAAAAGTTTGGCTTCTGCCCCCCACCCCTACCCTCTCCTACTGAATCGGTTTTCTTGGAAGCCCCCATGTCCATATTTCCATTTTAATTAGAAAGACAGAATAAACATGCCTACATGCCTAGAATGTCAGATCTGGAAAGACTCTTAGAGAACTTCTAATTTAACTCCATATTTTACTGACAAGGTCACTGAAGTCCAGAGCATTGGAGTTAATCCATCAGCCAATCAACAAACTTATAAAAAAAAGGCAGCTACTGTCTGCCAGGCACTGTGTTGAGTGCTGAGTATACATATACACAGAATGAAATAGTCCCTACTTTTTCCAAGCTTACAGTCGAACCAGGGAGTGATTTGCTCAAGTTTGCATTGCCAGGGGTGGGCAGAGTTGGCATTCAGTATAAAATAAATCATTGTATGTAAGAAAATTCAGTTCTTCTAAGGGCGTAGACATCAGTCCCATCCCTTTGGTCTGTGTCTTCTCCAAGAGTTCTTTGCTGTAGTTGTGTGTCTTTCTGTAAATGGCTAGGCTTATACATGCCAATTTGGAATTCACTTTGGAAACTTGAGTGGGTGAACTAAATAAAAATCATCAGTGTCCACATGTACAAGAGATGAAAGAAAGTGGTGGGGAGAGTGGGAAAGATTTAGGAGGGTGTGAGGTGGGTCTGGGGCCAGTCCAGGTAGACTAGGCAGGTGCCTATGTGGTATGATTTTACACTTTTTTTTTTTTTGCTGGACAATGGGGGTTAAGTGACTTGCCCAGGGTCATACAGCTAGTAAGTTTCAAGTGTCTGAGGCTGGATTTGAACTCAGGTCCTCCTGAATCCAGGGCTGGTGCTTTATCCACTGCACCACCTGGCTGCCCCTTTGGTTTTTTTGTTTGTGTTTTTGTTGTGTGTGTGTGTGTGTGTGTGTGTGTGTGTGTGTGTGTGTGTGTGTGGTATGATTTTGGAGGCCCTCTGGACTTCTCCCTTCCCCTCCCCTGCCCCAATTCCCTCACCTACACCTTGTTGCTTAAATCCCTTTCACAGGGGGCACAAACTCTTATTCTACAATGAGTTGGAAGGCCTACCTTGCCATACCTTTGCAGGAGAAATATATGGATTTATTTCCAACATGGCATTTAAAAAAGCTCGAGACATAATTGCTGGGTAATTTAATCATTTTATTAATAACGCCAACATTTTAATAAAAGGACAGTCATTTGGCCGACTCTCTCTTAGACAAAAGACAATCATGGAGGCTGGCCCATGGCTTATGACCTTTTGGAAGAGGAGTGTTCCCCAGGGACAATCAACTCTGGTTAGCAATTAATGAGAGAATGAATATTACAATGAGGGACCAGACTTGAACTTTGATTATGTCATTTACTTCTAAATAAGCCCCGTATGATTGACTGATATTAAAACTGATTCTCAAGTGGATAAAGCACCCGCCCTGGATTCAGAAGGACCTGAGTTCAAATCCAGATTTGGGCAATCTTTTCTTCCTTCCTTCCTTCCTTCCTTCCTTCCTTCCTTCCTTCCTTCCTTCCTTCCTTCCTTCCTTCCTTCTTTCTTTCTTTCTTTCTTTCTTTCACGGGGCAATGAGCGTTAAGTAACTTGCCCAGAGTCACACAGCTAGTAAGTGTCAAGTGTCTGAGGTCGGATTTGAACTCAGGCCCTCCTAAATCTAGGGCTGGTGCTTTATCTACTGCACCACTTAGCTGCCCCTGGGCAATCTCTTAAGAGAATTCATCCCTACCAGAACCTGAGCAGAGCACAATGGTTGCCCCACCTGGGTGGGGTCTGGATAGAGGAGAAGGCCATATCAACCTTCAGAGACTGAGGTCTTGAAATGAGAAAAGACAAAGGGGGAAATCTGAATCTTCCCAGTTCATTGGTTATTAATAATCATTTCTCTCACAAAGTACTAGGTATGATTGACTGATATTAAAACTAATTCTCAGTGGCAGCTAGGTGGCACAGTGGATAAAGCTCTGTCTCTGGATTCAGGAAGATCTGAGTTCAAATTTGGCCTCAGACACTTGACATACTTACTAGCTGTGTGACCCTAGGCAAGTCACTTAACCATCATTGCCCTTCAAAAAAACCAACCAAACAAACAAACAAAAAAAAAAAACCTGATTCTCCAGAAGAGATAGGATGAGGGTGCCCGGCAGGAGGGCACTATGTGCCTAAAAGGAAAGGGGAAGAAAGGGCACAAGGATACAGAAAGAGAGTGAGCTCTCCAAGAAATTCTCTAGTCCTGGTTACAGGCCTTTCAGGTTTTGATAAACTCTCCAAACCTAGTTTCCTTAAGCCTACAGTCTTTTTACTCTTCTTCAGCACAGTTCCTAGGGATGCCCCTTTCAATCTTTTCTCCTTTCATTCATCCTTCACTGACCCATCCTAAACTACTTTACACAGTCGTGAGCCCAGATTTCTTCTCTTCCAGTGCCCAGGCTGACCCTTTGCCAGTTAACTTTACCCCTTGCTTTGTAGAGAAGCTTAAGACCATCCATTAATAAGTCTCATATTTACCTGGAATCCTCATTCTTTCTACAGCTACTCACTTATTCCTTACTCCAGTCAAAGAGAATAAGAAATACCTCTTCTCCAAAGTTCTGGCTCTTTTCTGTCCTCTTCTGCCTTACTACTTTCCAATTTCTGTCTTTGAGTGTCTTAGACCAGGTGTCAAATACACCAGCAGAGGGCTGTATGAGGTACACAGTCCTTCTCAGGGCAGCAGAACCATATTAAATTATAATTGGGGGGGGGGGGCAGCTAGGTGACACAGTGGATAGAGCAGTGGCCTTGGATTCAGGAGGACCTGAATTCAATTCAGCCTCAGACACTTAACACTTACTAGCTGTATGACCCTGGGCAAGTCACTTAACCCCAATTGCCTCCCTAAAAAAAATTATATTTGGGAAATATTGGGAAAGAAATAAAAATACAATAAACATAGATAATGAGAAGATGTGGTTTTCTAAGCCAATATGTCACCTGCATGGAATTCTTTTGTATGGTTTGGTAGCCCCATTTCTATTTGAGTTTGATTCTCTTGGTGTAGACTATATTTACATGTTTCACTTCCTAGTTTCCCATTCCCTTTTTACCCTCTGGCAATCTGGCTTCTGCCTTGTAGTCTACTAAAATTTTTCTTGAAGGTCATTAGTGAATTTTTTTTCCTCAACAAATTGTCATTTTTTTAGATATTGACCTCAATTCTGCTTCAGCATTTCACACTGGAGGCAACCTCATGTTTTTCAAACTCTTTTCCCTTGGCTTCTGAGACGACCTACTTTTCCCGATTCCTTTCTCATCTTTTTCACCAATCCTTCCCTGACCTTCTTTCCTTTCTCTCGAATCTTCCTCTTGAGCCCTCTGATCTTGCATATTTATATTTAGTCTCTTGGAGAGCTTCTCCATTCCTTTTCAACACTGACACAGCATCAGAAAGACCTGGGGTTCACATCTCACCTCTGACACTTTTTAGCAGTGTGACTGTAGTGAGAGTTTGAAGGAATCTTAGAGGTCGCCTAGTACAATCCCTAACAAGGTGTGTTAATCCAGTCAATACCATAAGTGACAAATGTAATATAAGTTATCAAAAGGTTCTGTTCGGAGGCAGCTAGGTGGTGCAGTGGATGAAGCACCGGCCCTAGATTCAGGTGGACCTGAGTACAAATCTGGCCTCAGACACTTGACACTTACTAGCTGTGTGACCCTGGGCAAGTCACTTAACCCTCATTGCCCAGCAAAAAAAAAAAAAAAAAGAAAAAAAGGTTCTGTTCATTCTTTCTTCAATACTATCTCAGATTCATTTCCCTCTACTATGACTATAGCTCATATCCTTTCACTTCACACCTATTATAGTCCCCAACTGGCCTTCCCAGCCAACTCATTCCCCATGACACTGCCATACTTGTTTTCTGAAAGGACCTACTTCATCCTGTTCCTTTCCTTCAATAGGATCAAACTCTCCCCAAAGTCTTGTATTCAAAGCTCTTTATAAGTTGGTTTGACCTTACCTGGCCTACCTTATAATAATAAGGAGAAGGAGGAGGAGGAGGAGAAGGAGAAGGAGAAGAAGAAGTTGTGCAATTATTTACCACTATTTTTCATCATTAATCCTTCAATCCAGTTTGCCGGTCTCTTTATGTTGTCTACTTACAAGTTTTTCCAAATGCTCTTATCCTGTCTGTTCTGCTCTCCATCTCTGTCTTCCATATCCAATTCAAATCCCACCCATCCTTAAGATCCCCAGCTCGCATCCAGCCTCTTCTAGCTCCCTATGATCTTTCTCAGTCTGGCTTCCTGTAGTATTAAAGTTAGGATCATGCAACTTAACACTTAATTCCATTCTGTCTTATGGTAGTCTTTAATGAACCCATTTTGATCTTCATATGTTTATATGCATGCCAACATTTTATGTTATATATAATTGTAACTATTTCTCTTTCATTCTCTCTGTTTCTCTCTCTAAACATTTAAATGCTTGTTAAAATGAAAATGTGTATCTATGTATGCATGTGTATATATAGACATAAATAATAGGTATAGCTATGAATAGATATAGATCTATAGATCTCTGTGTATACATACATAAATACATATGTGTATGTATATGTATATATATGTGTGTGTATATATATATGTGTGTGTATATATATATATATATCTATATATATCTATAGCGGGGACCAATTTTTAATTGGGGAGTGTTAGCTAAGCGGCTTGCCGCAATATTGCGGCAAGGAAGGAGACAGACAGCCTCCCTCAAAACAGAGCAGGATTTATTTAACAAGAACGAACTTAAAAAAACACAAACAGAATCAGTAGGATTAAGGGAAAGGAAATAAAATGGGGAAAGGGAAATTATACAACCAGAACAACACCACTGCCCAGGAATCAGCTGAGAACACACAGCAGTGTCCCGTCGCCTTCCAGCTTCCAGCTAGAATGGAGGAAAAAACCTCCCTTCTTCCCAGCAGACCCCAGGCTGACCACACACAGCCCCCAGCCAATTGGCTGGCTGCTCTGATAGTCACATGACTGCCCTCACTGGGCTTCTAATCATTATAATTTTGCCAGGCCCATGTAGGCGTCGCCGAGTGGTGATGACATGAGGTTGCCAGTGCCATGGCGATGGCTCCAACCAGTGGGTGGAGCACTGTGTGGTTTGCGGAGCCCCAGAGGCCAGTGCACATGCTGAAGTTTTTTAAAAAATTCTGGCCAAAAGATGGGGTCATAAAAACCTCAAATAACAATTAATTCTTTACAATATAATATATGTGTGTATATATAAAAGCTCTAAGAAAGATTATTTCATATAGATAAATGGAGAGAGTATATAGTATATACATGCATATATTTAATATGTGTTTATACATGTATATGTGTATGTATATATGTGTGTATATACATATGTACATACATATATGTGTGTATATGTATGTGTATGTATAAAACATGTATGTGTGTGTATGTATATATATAAACATGTACGTGTTTTTTTAAAGAAGCATTTATTGAACACCTCCTCCTAGGTTCCAGGCACTGTGCTAAGCACTTTATGAATATTATCTCATTTGATCCTCACAATGGTCCTGGGAGGTAGGTGCTATTATTATCCCCATTTTACAGATAGGGAAATTGAGGTAGAGAGAGGTTAATTGATTTGTCCAGCTTTTAAGTATCTGAGGTTGGATTTGAACTCAGGTCTTCCTAATACCAAGCCCCTACGCTTTTCCTTTCTGGCAGCTGGCAAAGTGTTAGAACCAGAATCATCATTCAGTGAATGTTGACCTGAAATCCTAGAACATTAGACCAGGAAAGAACATTAGGGATCACCTAGGTCAGTCCCTTCGTTTTACAGATGAGGGGGGACAATGACTTGCTTGTAAAGGGCTCAGAATTTCACACCCGAAGTTTGTCCTTGATCCAGAAGGTGATAGAGAGTGACTGGGAAGTTGAGTGATATGCGGTGCATGAATAAAAGATTTTGGCTGTTGTGTACAGCATGGGTGCAGGGCAAGTAGAGGAAGAGCCAGTGTTTCCAGCCAGACTGGTCCCAGGTGTGAATTTTTGGTAGATGAATAAGAAGCCAGTAGAGAGGGTCAATATCAGAGAAAGGAAAATCATGCTGGGAGAGTTTTGTTGTCCTTGTTTCAATGAGGGGAAGGAATTGGGAAAACACCTCTGGGTCCTAGTAAAGAAAGAACTCTGCTAGCTACCAACCTTTTTTAGTCAGTCCCCTCCAGGAAAATGTCTCCCATTAACCTGTCTGGAGAGGAATAAAGTTAGTTTTTATCTAGTATTTTAAGATTTGCAAAGGACTTTACTCATATCATCTCATCTGGTCCTCACAACAAGGCCCTCTGCTATTGTTATCATTACCCTCATTTTGCTGATGAGGGTACTGAGGCTTTCCTGTGATCATACATCTATCCAGAGGTAGGGTTTGAACCCTGGTCTTTTTGATTTCCAAATCCAGCACTCAGTTCATTACACTATGACGCCTCACAAAGGCTGTATTTCAAAATAATTCACTTTCTAAGCCAGAGTCCCAACTAGCTCCATTCTGGGTACATGAGTATACCCATCCATCAGGCGTGACTGTGGCTTTACTATGTTGGTTGAGGCCACGAGTTGTCAGATTGCATCAGCCCAGCAGTCCATAGCATGTCTGGGGTATAATGGCACGTGATTTAGAGAACTTGAAAGGCAGCATGCTGTAGGAAGTGGGTTTGGCAGTCCTGTGGAGGGTGTTTGGGGGTGAATCAGAAATGGGCTAGTACCCAGGCACATGGGTTACTTCGTGGCAGGGGGTGCCCAGCAAGCCAAAGCCACGTGGATCATGGGTACGTGACACAGAGATTTTGAAAGGCAGTCTTTTGTTGAAGTGGGTTTGGCAGTTGTGCAGAGGGGGCATTTCTAATCGAACTAGAAATTGGCCGGTGCCTGGGCAGAATGGTCAGGTCACTTTAGTGCAGGAGGTGCTGCTGGGCTCTCAACCACGAATGGTTCTTTTGTTTCCTTTACCACAGAAGTGTTAGCCACATTGTCTTGGCTGAGATCCAGGGAGGGCAGTTGTAGCATTGGCTCTGAAAGTTTCCTCCTCCTCCTCCTCCTCCTCCTCCTCCTCCTCTTCTCCTTCTCTTCCTCCATCTCCCCTCCTCCTCCTCATCCCCTCCTCCTTCTCCTTTTCCTCTTCCTCTTCCTTCTTCTCCCCTTCCCCCTCTTCCCTCTTCCTCTTCTTCTTCCTCCTCCTCCTTCTTCCCTCCCCCTCCCCTTCCTCCTCCTCCTTCCATTCCTCCCCTCCTCTTCCCCTCCTCCTCCTAGCTCCAGTTGGCTACAGAATTCTTTGCTTCCTGTCCTAAATTTTTGTGAGGTGTCATGGCTGTTAAACAGCTGCCATGTTGCAGGCCAGATGTGGTTGCATTTGAGTGTGCATTAAACACGCCTTGTATAAAACATAAGATAGTTTAAAAATATGTTTTCTTAAAGAAAAAAAAGTTTGTGAAGCCCTTGGGGTTCTTTCTCGATAAGAGGGCTGTTAGTATATTCTTAAACTTTGTGGAATTGAGGACAAGGAATCTTAATATCGGGGATAAATTGCCAAGGGCGTGTGTGTGTGTGTGTGTGTGTGTGTGTGTGTGTGTGTGTGTGTGTGACACATGGGACATTGTTAACTCCTAGCTTCACCTGTGACCTCGTAAATACCAGTGATTACTAAAGAAACAAGTGGATGCAATCTCTTTCTGCTCTCCCAAAGCCTTTCTCCACAAAAGGCTATTAAAAATGCATGGTGAGATCAGGGCAATTGTTTTGTCATATGTAAGGAATGACCTTAGATATGGGAAACAAAAGGTAGAGGGGGAATATGTGGGCATTTCTCTGGATGGAAAAGTTTAAACATGGAGACTTCCCTGGGGATCAGTGCCAGGAGTCAGCCTTATTTAACACTTTTATATATGATCTGTTGGAGAGAAGGTACTGGTGAAACCTTCAGGTTTACAGGTTCAGCTAAGTTCTTCCAGGTGCTGAAATGCTAAGATGATGGGAGCCAACTGCAAGGAATACTTACAAAACTGGGAATGGGTAGGAAAGTGGCATCTGGGTCTTGGTGTTGGGCAAACAGTTGTGCCTTTAAAACAGGGCTTCTTTTTAAATAATAAACTTTTAAATTTATGGTTTGGGGTTCCAATTTTTATCCCTCTTTCCTTCCCTCCCCTCCTCCCTCTCTGAGATGGCCAGCAATCAGCTATGGATTATACATGTTGGTTATGTAAAACATTACCATATTTTTCATATTGTACAAGCAATCTTGATTTTTAAAAAAATGAAAGAAAGTGAAAAATAGCATGCTTCATTCTGTTCCATCAATATCAGTTCTTTCTTTGGAGGTGGATAGTTTGTTTCATCAATAGTCCTTTGGGATTGTCTTGAATCATTGTATTGTTGAGAATTGTCAAGTCATTCACAGTTAGAACAGGGCTTCTTAACCTGGGATTTATGGATTAGTTTTTTCTCAAAAACATTTTGATAACTGTATTTCAATATGACTGGTTTCCTTAGTAATTCTACATATTTTATTTAAAAACTGTATTCCAAAAAGGGTCTATAGGCCAGCTTCCCAAGGGGACCATGACACAGAGAAGGGGGATGAATCCCTGATCTCAGGTAAAGAAACCACGAGTGATATTTACAAAAAGCCTTAAAGTTTTGCAAGAATTATATATATGTTATCATACTTGATTCTTACAGCTCAATGGGGAAGGTAACACAATCCCCATTTTATGAGAGAGGAATCAGACTGGAGAAGGGATTAAGAGACTTACCTAGAGTCACATACACTAAATATTTGAGGCAGCATTTGAACCCAGACCTTCCACACTCCAACTGAAATGCTCTGTCTGCTATACCATCTTGACAAGTAGTCTAAACTATCTATTATATTGATGGTTCCTGTAGAGTTTAATTATACCTATAATAGTTCCCTCACCGGGGTTTAAGTGGTTTAAGTGAAATGAAACATGTAAAGTGGGAAAAGTTGGCAGCTTCCAAGGACTGTATGAATCGTTATGGATGGCACCAGCCACCAAGTCAGCAAGACATCGATCGGTTCATATTCCTTAGATACTTCCTTCCTTCCTGGCTATGTACTGTTGGGCAGGTCAGCTCAAGGTAACTTAGTCCATAGAGTGCTGGGCTTAAAATCAGCAAGACCAAAGTTTAAATTCAGCCTCAGGACTCTGTGTCTAAGAAGTGTCAGGCTGAGTTAGCCTGTGCAAGTGACTTCATTTCCCTCAGCCGTCAGGTTCCTCTTGTATAAAATCTGATGGCTTTTGACAGGCATCCCAGCTCTAAATTTGTGATTCTATGACATCACTGTTCCTCAGTTACCTCATCTGTAAAGTGAGGAGAACGATAGCATGTTTTTGTTGAGAAGCAGCAGAACACAGCAAAAAGAGAGCCAGTCTGGGAGTCAGGAAGACATGAAGTCAGGTTACATTTCTGGCCCTACTGGTCATGTAACACTGGGCTATTCACAGACCTCTCAGTGTTCCACTCTCTAATGAAATAGTGGCAGCACCAGTGCAGATCTGCATTGGGGAAGGAAGATGGTTGCCTCATTGGTATTCCTTACATTTCTGAAAGTGCAAATCCAATAAAAACAAAATTAATTTTATCCTGGAAATGGATCTGGGAGTCACTGACAGACCATCCTTGGATGACATTTAGTTTGGTGTTCTCTCCTCCCCCTTCCCTCCCTCCATCTCTACTTGGAAAGTCATACGTAGTTAACACACCTTGAGAAATGTAAAGGAACAGGCCTGAGAAAGGCAGTTCAAGTGATCGAGAAGGTTTGGGGGCTATGGCTGTCACATGGGGTCCTACACAAAAGATTAGGGCTCTTCCATGAGGTTGATGAGAGCAGAGATAGATGGAGTGAATCACAATCATCAAGAGAGAAGTAGTGTGGCAGAGGAAAAGGGGGACCCCACTTTGGAGTCAGGTGCTGACTCTGATATGTATCAACTTTGTGAATGTGGACACATCACATAACTACTCAGTGCTCCAGGCAAATTATCTAAGATGATCAATTTTAGATTTGATAATTCGCATCTGTATCAGAAAGTTTCAAAAAGCAATGAAATCACATACATGCAACCCCAAAATAGGACAAGAGGTTCCTTCTAGAAAGTTTGAGAGAGGCGCATTAAGACAAAAAAGAAAAACTTTAACATACCAGATGAATGAACACTCATACTTGGGTGAGAGAGTTTAAGCTTAAAAAATATGAGTATATTCACAAAACATTTTGATAAATTCACAAATAAAAGATTCATAATCAGCTACTGGATGAATTGGTTGGTCTATTAGAGTATAACTCAAAATCTTTGAGTCTACAACCAACAGCTTACCTACTTTCTGCTCCAGGTATAGGTGGAATGATGTTGGAAAGAGAATCCAGGACTGTTTGGAGTATGGGATATCTGAGTCTGGTGAATCTTAGATTGTGTACTTAGTCAGAATTTTCCAGCAGAGGGCTTGGGCCTGAACTATTCCAGGTGTCTGTCTATGGTACATAGTTGTTATTCAATTGTTTTCACTCATGTCTGACTGTCCCTCATTTGAGGAGTTCTTGGCAGAGATATTGGAGGGTTTGCCATTTCCTTCTCTAACTCATTATACAGATGAGGAAACTGAGGCAAACAGGGTTAAGTGACTTGCTCAGGGTCACACAGCTAGTAAGTGTCTGAGGCTGGATTTGAACTCATGAAAATGAGTCTTCCTGACTCTAGGCCTGGCACTCTATCCATAGAGTGATACATTGAGGTCAGATTGCTAGGCTAAAACAAACAAACAAATAAGCAAGGTAATTAGTTTTTGGTGTGGACACAGAAGGATTATGTTAAAAACAGGTGATAATTGAATGTAGGCTGATGGTTATCTCTTCCTGATTCCAAATGACTATTTTAGTCCAGTAGTATCAAACTCAAATAGAAACAGATCCCAGTGAGTGACACTGACTTAGAAAACCACAACTTAACATTACCTATGTTGTATTGTATTTCCATTTATTTTGCTAAAAATTCCCCAATTACATTTTTATCTGGTTTGGGCTACACTTAGTTTTGCAGGGTTCATGTGTTTGATGCCTCTACTTTAGCCTATTGGTTCCAGATCAGCTTCCCTTTTTATCTCATGTAAGTTTGGTACAGTTTGAGTAGATGAAGATCGATAAACTAAGGGAACTGGAGATTGGAGGCCTTTTAAGTCCTCTTTATTTACCACACATCATTTGCTTTGTTCAGTTCCCCACTCCCAATACCACTTCCCTTGACCCTCTTCCCTAAGCCAGTTTCCCAAATTCCCACTTCTGGAATTCACTGTTGATTTTGGTAAAGGCCCTTTCCATAGCTTCTGTGAACAGGAACTATTCTGAAAGGGCCATGAAGTCTCAGAATTTGGTGACTTTTTTTTTTTAGGGAGGCAATTGGGGTTAAGTGACTTGCCTAGGGTCACACAGCTAGTAAGTGTTAAGTGTCTGAGGCCGGATTTGAACTCAGGTTCTCCTGACTCCAGGGCCGGTGCTCTATCCACTGTGCCAAGTAGCTGCCCCCAATTTGATGACTTTTTAAGATACTGCTACTATTTCCCATAAAAATTTGGAGCTGGGTAGAAAGAACTGTACCTAGAAGAATGAATGAATGAATGAATAGATAAATGAAAAAGCATTTATTAAGTGTCTATAAAGTGACAGACCCTCAGGAGGAAATACCACCAAAGATCCAAGGAAGGTTAAATTAACATGGGGAAGTCCAGAGAACTTTCGAAGACTTGGAGGAGTAAGCTTGAGAAAGCTTCATACAGCAAGGGCTAAGGTGGGATTTGCAAAAGACAAAGGGAAACAAACTATTTACATATATCAGGAAAAATATTGGCTTTTTTTGGACTTGTGATGGGAAAATTGTTTAATAGACAGAACCTGTCAATGAAGCATTGTAAATCTCTGCTTAATACCCTCCTTTAATTGTTGCTTCAGATGTCTTATCCAGAAAAGAGCTAAGCTCTTTTGGAGATAGCTTTCCAAGGACATTTCTTACAGAGGCAGACTGTAAAAGTGAGAGCCCAGCTGTTTTTCTGGATATATATAGCTCCTAGGAGGCGAGCAAGAAAAGTATTATGGGGGGAAAGTAGAAAGAAAAGGCCTGTTAATAAAAAAGTAGAAAATAAAACAATTTAAAAATCAATACCTGGCCAGCCACTGGGATATTTGTAGGGAAGAAGGACGTTTCTCTCTTTCTTAAATAGATTAGAAGGTCAGGTTGGTGTGATGAATTTGGAGTCAAAAGAATGCTATTTGAGTTCCAGATTTGTCACTGATTAGATGGGTGACGTTGGTCCAGGCTAGCTTCTTTCTCTGACCTTCACTTTTCTCACCTATAAAATGAGGGTCACATTACTTGCACCATTTACCTCACAGAACTGTCATGAGAAGCACAACAGATAATGTATGCAAAGTATTTTGTAAAATTGTAAAGTTTTGTACAATGGGTGGGGGGCAAAGAGCAGGTTACATGCATTTCTATCAATAGTTGCTTTACAAGGGCAGTAGTAACCAGAAAAGAATAAATCCTAATCTCACCTATTACAGAAATAGGTTGACTACTAGTCCTGCTGAAAATATCTCACTTAATTTTTATTTTATTTTATTTTATTTTATTTTATTTTTTAGTGAGGCAATTGGGGTTAAGTGACTTGCCCAGGGTCACACAGCTAGTAAGTGTTAAGTGTCTGAGGCCGGATTTGAACTCAGGTACTCCTGAATCCAGGGTCAGTGCTTTATCCACTGCACCACCTAGCTGCCCCTCACTTAATTTTTCTAATTATAGTGGCCCCCACCCCTATACTGTACAGAACTTTACAATCTTACAATTGCTAAATCTGACGGCCTTTTCTCTCTTTTCATTCTACTTGAATTTTGTAACTTTTACACTTTTAGATTATTATTACCAACTTGTTCTGGACACTCTTTCCAGTCTTGGTTTACATGATGTGACTTTCTTTTGGTTTTTCTCCTACCTATCTGACTGTTCCTCTTTTGCATGGGTGCCCCACCAGGCTTTGCCCTGGACCTCATTTTCTTCTTTCTCTCTACTCTCCCTTTTGGTGCTCTTATTAGCTTTTGTGTCTTTAATTATCATCGCCATGGGATTTATCTGCATTTATGCAATTATCATTGCCATGCAAACAGATCCCACATTTAGAAACCCAGCTCAATTTTGGACTCTAGTAGCAAATAATCAGGTGCCCAAGGGAATCTCCACATAGATGTTTCATAGGCACCTCAAACTCAGCATATCCAAAATAGAACTAATTATTTTTCTATTTAAACCCATTTTCCCTCCCAGTTTCTTTGTTTCAATTAAGGATACCACTGTCCTAGACAGTCGGGTTTACAACCTTGAAATCTTCCTTGACTCTCCTCCTTCTTCATTATCTTCTACTATCCAGTCAGTTGTCAAATCTTGTTGATTCTGTTTCCATATCATCTCTTATGTCTTTCCTCTTTCCATTCACATAGCCTTCACTTTAGTGAAGGTCTTCCTCACCTTCTGCCTAGACTAACCTTTCCTGCTTCTAATTTTCCTCTCTCCAATCTGCCTTCTACACATTGTCAAATTAATATTCCTAAAGGCACATCTGACCATATCCCTCTACTGACCAAAAAGTCTTTGGTGCCTTCCTGTTGTCTCAAAGATAAAATACACATTTCAGTCTAGTGTTTAAGGATCTCTATGATCTGGCTTCTTGCAAGCCTACATTCTTCTCGTACATTATTTTTCTTCCATTTAAACTGCTTTACTAGCTGTCTCTACAAATTCCATCTCCTGCTCTTTGTATGCACAGGCTGCCTTCTATGCCTAAAAGTCATTTAGTCTTTTCTCTCTATCTGTTAGAATTCCTAGAGTTCAAGGTCCAGCTCAGATGCCACCACCAATATGGAACCTTTTTTGATTCCTTTGGTTGAAAGTGCTATTTTTCTCTCCCCTCCCTACCCCCCACAAAATGCTATTGTATTTACTTATCTGTTTATATGTTATGTCTCCCCCCAACAGAATGAAAAGTCCCAACAGGGAAACATAATTTTGGTCATCATGTCCCCAGTGCCTAGCTTCTACCCACATACCATAATACTTTGCCCAGAGTCAATGCTTAAAATTTTGTTGAACTGCACAATAGGAGAAAAGATCTGAGGAAGAGTAGACTCTTACAAAGCCTGAAAGAGTTAATGTAGTTTTTACCCATTTGCCTTAAAAAACCAGAAAACAAACAAAAAACCCTAAAGAGTTCCTTAGGTACCAGGAGAATTTGGCTCAGAATGTACTTGCTAATATCATACTCAAAAACAGGTTATATAAGCTCAAGTTGATGTGTTAACCAGACCCCTTGGGGGCTTTTTCAAACTGTCAACGATGGTGGTTATGGTTACAGGATATATTTTTTTTTTCTTTCTGAAAGTTGAGTATACTGAGCGTGTTTGGATGTTGCCACCAAGCAGAAACATATTCCCAATCTTTGGATAAGGATGACATGAGGGAAAGCTACTGAAATTGTCAGAATTTGGAAAGGATCTGCCGCCAATACCCTGTCGCACTGTAGATCAACAGCCAAACCACAGCAGAGAGTGAGCAGCCGGGGAAGGGAGAAGATTTCAACTTCTCAGCCAGAATATACAGTTATTAAATGCAAAAGCTGTGATTGTGCAGCTGGCGAGGCTCTAGAGTTAACATCCAAATTTGGGATATGAAAATGTTAAGGTTCCGGGTCCTAAATCACGAGTGATATTTTAAGTGATAAGAGAGAAATGATGTTTTAGAAAAAGTGCTCCATAAATAGGGTGCAAAGAGGTGGGGACAGGCTGGAGACAAGGAGATCAGCTAGGGAGCTGACACAGTAGATCAGGAAGGAGGTGGTCAGAATAATGACTGTGAGAACAGAGAACAGAACACACAGTTCAGGGGAATTTTAAAGGAAGAATGCACAGACTTTGATTCAATTAAATAAGCATCTGTTTGGTGCCTACTGTATGCAAGGCACTGGGAATATGAAGATGAGAAACAACAGAGCTTACCTTTAAGGACCTTACAATCTATAAGACCAAACGTGATAAAGGTAAACACAGGGTCTAAGCCAGTATCTGTAAGGAATTTGAAGAAGGAGCAATCACTTTCAGCTTGTGGAACTTCAACAAACATTTATTAAGCATCTACTGTCTGCCAGGTACCATGATAAGCACTTCAGAAATATCTCATTTGATCGTCTGAACAAAATATTCCCTAACCTCTGGGGGAACAAAACAAGTATAGGTAAATATACGCAAGGAGATTTCAAGAGGAGGAAATCAAGAAGGACCCCAGGTAGGAGGTAGCACCTCAGCAAGCCTTTGTAGGAAGTCAGTGACTCTACAAGATGGAGGTGAGGAGAGAGTGCATTCTGAGTGTAGGGAGCTACTTGTCCAAAATCACAGAGGGATGGGAGATGGGATTATGGGGTCTGGTGAGTAATTAGCAAACCTGTGTGATTAGAATGGAGAATGGATCTTTATAATACTGTTTTTTTTAAACCATGCCTTATGCATGTTTTCCCTTTGGAGTATGATTTTTTTTTTGAACTCTAAGGTAGGACTTTTCATTTGTTGCAAATATAGGGACTGAGAGAGAGGAGGGTGTCAAAGGTGATGCCATAGTTTTAAGCCTAAAGATTGTGTTCCACCAACAGAAATGAGGAAAACCAGAGGGAGCCAAATGTTGACCTTACCTGTTAAGGCCTTCTCTTTTCCTTCTAGATATTTCTTCTCTTGTTATGTCCTTAGTGGGGAGGACCCTCATCATTTTAGAGATGAGGTAACAGTGACATAGAGAGAGGAAGTAGCTTTCCCAAGGTCTTGCCTCTGGTTCAAGCCAAGCCTCAGGAAGCTCAGGACACCCTTTAGGTCTAACCTGGGTCCCCAAAAGTTTTCAGAAATCTTTCCTTTCCTTTCTATTCTCTTCTAGCTATTTGGTCTTTTTTCCCTGCCAGGCCTAACTGAGGCTGTGTTCACAGTCAAAGTTTGACACCTGTAGGTCATCTAACATTTACCAAAAGGAGGTTTAATTAGCCATAGTAGTCAGTCAGTAAACATTTATTAAATTTCTACCATGTGCCAGGTATGATGCTAAGCACTAGGAATATAAAAAGAGGCAAAAGACAGCCCCTGCCCTGAAGGAGCTCACAATCTGTTGAGGAGACAACAAACTAATATGTACAAATGAGCTATATATGGGATAAAAAAGAAAAAAAATTAAGAGAGAAAGCACTGGAATTGAGTGATTGGGGGGGCAGCTAGGTGGCTCAGTGGATAAAGCACCGGCCCTGGATTCAGGAGTACCTGAGTTCAAATCTGGCCTCAGACACTTGACACTTACTAGCTGTGTGACCCTGGGCAAGTCACTTAACCCCCATTGCCCTGCAAAAACAAACAAACAAACTAAAAAAGAATTGAGTGATTGGGAAAGGTTTCCTATAGAAGAAGGGATTTTGACTGGGACGTAAAGGAAGCCAGTGAGTGATGATAAGGAGAACATTCCAAGCATGGAAAAGCCAGAGAAAATGCCAAGAGCCAACAGACAGAGCATGTCTTGTTCATAGAACAGCCAGGAGGCCATTGTCACCGGGTCAAAGAGTAGGCGCTGGGGAGTGAGGGTGAGAAGACTGGAAAGGTAGGAAAGGGATAGGTTATGCAGGGCTTTGAATGCCAATAGAGAATTTTATATGTGATCCCGGAAATGACAGAATGAGCAGGTTGGGGGTTGACAGGGGTCAGACCCGAACTTTAAGAAAATTACTTTGGTGACTGAAGGATGGGCTGGAGTAGGGAGAGACTTGAGGCAGGCACACCTCCCAGCAGGCTGTTTCAGTAATCAAGGCATGAAGTGATGAGGTCCTGCACCTCGACTTGTGACAGTGTTAGAGGAAAGAGGGGATATTGCAAAGAAAGATTTTGCAAAGGGGGAATCGACAGGCCTTGATGACCAATCAGATGTGGAAGGACAAAAGATAATGGGCCCTTGAGGATACCAACTAGGTTATAAGCCCAAGGACTTGAGAAGGTGATGTTACCTTGACAGTAACAGGGAAGTTAGGCATGGCTGCGGGGAGGGTTTAGGGGGAAATATAACTAGTTCAGTTCTGGATATGTTGAGTTTAAAATGTGGACCTGACATCCAGTTTGAAATGTCTGAAAGGCAAGTGGAGGTGTGAGATTGGAGGTCAGCAGAGAGTTTAGGGCAGGATAGATCTGAGCATCACCAGCACAGAGACAATAATAAATCTAAGGGAGCTGATGAGATCATCAAGTAAAATACTAGAGAGAAAGAAGAGAAGAGAGCCTAGGACAGAACCCTAAGGAACATCCACAATAATAAAGTGTGATCTGGCTCAAAGCTTTTTTAACTGTGGGTCATGACTCCATATGGTGTCACATAATTGAATGTGAGGGTTGTGAAAAACTTGGCAATGGTAAAAGGTTATGTATACCTATTTTATAAACCTATATACCCAGGGTCATGGAAAAAAATTCTTGGGCAAAAAGGGGTCACCAGGGGGCAGCTAGGTGGCACAGTGGATAAACCACTGGCCCTGGATTCAGGAGGACCTGAGTTCAAATCTGACCTCAGACACTTGACACTTACTAGCTGTGTGACCCTGGGCAAGTCACTTAACCATCATTGCCCAACACACCCCCCCCCCCAAAAAAAAGGGATCCTGAGTGGAAAAAAGTTTAAGAAGCCCTGATCTAGATGAGGCTCCAGCAAAGGAAAAGAAGTGGTCAGATAGGTAGGGGGACAACCAGGAGAGAGGAGTGTCCTGAAAACCTAGAGAGAAGAAAGTAACAAGGCAGAGAGTGTTAATAATGTCAAAGACTGCAGAGAGATTGAAAAGAATGAGCACTGAGATGAGGCCATTGGATTTGGCAATTAAGAGATTACTGGTAACTTTGGAGAGAGCAGTTTTGGCAGAATGATAAGGTTAGAAGCCAGATGTAAAAGGTTAAGAAGAGAGTGAGAGAAGAGAAAGTGGAGGCAGCTTTGTAGATGTCTTTTCTTTTTTTTAGTGAGGCAATTGTTCCCTACTATCCACAGTAGCCCTTCAGCTGACCCTGTAGCACATAAAGAAATGCCATGGAAAGTGGAACTTTCTGGCATAAAAGATAAATATTTATAGAAGTAATATTAAAAGATGTCCTATGTTCTTTCCTCTTCAAGCAGTGCCATTCCTAGCTCTGTGTTAAGTTTTTCCTGTTACCTAGCATCCTCCTTGCCATTGTTTGGGTAGGTAGCTTCCCCTTTTACAAATGGACCATTGTTGTTGAATTGTTTCAGTTATGTCTGACTCTTCATGACCCCATTTGGGATTTTCTTGACAGAGATACTGGAGTGTTTTGCCATTTCCTTCTCTAGCTCATTTTAAACTTGAGGAAACTGAAGCAAACAGGGTTAAGTGACTTGTGCAGGGTTAAAAGCTAGTAAGTGTCTGAAGCTGGATTTGATCTCATGAATCTTCCTGATTCTAAGCCCAGTGCTTCCCCTAGCTGCCCCAGACTGTTGTAAGCCTGCTCATTTATACAGAGAACCTGAGAAGGTGAGACTGCCTCTTCTAGAAAGAAGGGGGCTTCCAAAGGCCATGTACCTTGGGGCTCCAATCATGCAACCAGACAGTTCTTACTTATCATCTCTGCTGAAAGAAAAAGATGCCTATAGAGGACAGTCACACATCTCTTGATTTAGACATTTCATCTCTTCTTATCCCTTTACTGAGAGGCAACTTCAATGTGAAATCCCCTGCTTGGCTTCCAAAGCTCTTTCCCACCTGGTCCTTTCTTACCTGTCTAGTCTTCTTATTCTTTGCCCCCCTCATGTACTCTACAAGCAGCAACCTTGGCCTCCTCACCATTCTGGACACAGACATTCCATCTCCTGACTCCATGGCTTTGCACTGCTTGTCTTCTGTGTTTGGAATGCTCTCACTCCCCACCTCCCCACTTTTATTTCCCTCCAGGTCCCAGCTAAAATTCCACTTTCTGCAAGAAGCTTTTCCCCATCCCCGCTTAATGCTAGTGCACCCCTTCTGAGATAATCTCCAGTCTGGCCTGTCTGCATTGTCTGTATGTAGCTCTTTGCATCTTGTCACCCCCATTACACTGTAAGCCACAGCTTTCAGGTCTCCTCGTATCAACAGTCTGTAGCACAGTCGCTGGCACACAGTAAACACCTAATGAATGTCTCTCTTTCTTTCTTTCTTTCTTTCTTTCTTTCTTTCTTTCTTTCTTTCTTTCTTTCTTCTTTCTTTCTTTCTTTCTTTCTTTCTTTCTTTCTTTCTTTCTCTCTCTCTCTCTCTCTCTCTCTCTCTCTCTCTTTCTTTCTTTCTTTCCTTCTTTCTCTCTCTCTCTCTCTCTCTCTCTCTCTCTCTCTCTCTCTCTCTCTCTCTCTCTCTCTTTCTTTCTCTTTTTCTTTTTCTGGGGTAATGAGGGTTAAGTGACTTGCCCAGGGTCCCACAGCTAGTAAGTGTCAAGTGTCTGAGTTAAACTCAGGTCCTCCTGAATGCAGGGCGGGTGCTCTATCCACTGCACCACCCAGCCGTGCCCATGAATGTCTCTTGACTTGATTTCAGAGGGGAAAGTGCAGTGCTGGATTTGGGGACAGGAGAAGTTGTTTGAATCCTGCTTTTGTCCATGTGTGACCACAAGCACATTTCCCCATCTTCACTGTATATTTCACTATGTGTAAAAGTGGGATGATATTGCCTCCAGTTCTTGCCTCATGGAGTTGTCAGGCTCAAATAAGCTAATGTGTGTGAAGTATTTGTCTATCTTTAGAACTTTGTGTCAAATATATGCATAGATATATGCATGTATATATTATATATCAGGTGCATATATATCATCAATGTTATATGTATATGCCATGTATTATGTGCATGTATATATTGTCATCTATGTTATAGTCTATAGTATATGTATGCATATTATCTATTATGTATAACATGTATGCATACATTATGTGTCTGTATTATATGTATATATATTATCTTGTCTTACATACATATTATAATGTAACATATTATAACATCTATATCGGCTGTTAGGATGAATATTTTCTGTGGTTGAATTACTGAGCAGCAGAGAACTCATGCGGACATGAAGGGAGGAGATGTGACAATCAGCCCCTGAAATACGTATAATCCGATTTAGGTGTATTGATGAGTCCCTTACCAGCTCCTGTGACTTCATAGTAGCTTTATTGTTTTGAAACCGAAAGTCATAGGAGGAGGTTACTCCGCCAGAAGCAGATTAAAACATCAGCATTATAATAGCAGCAGCAGTTACGGCTTCTCTGCTAAATCTAATAAAATTCCATCCTGTACTAATCCCATTTACCCAAACAAAAGTGAAACAAGAACCCTCTTAGGAGAGGCCTGCAAAGAGGGTTGAGATGAGGCTGAAAGCAGAAGGTTTTTACAAAAATCTCAGCGTTCACCTCTGACTCGTTGGATGGTCATCAGGTTTTATGCTAGGGACGCTGAGACCCGGTATCGGCCCTGCGCTTTTGAGGGTGCATCCACAGCGCCAAACACATAACCTCCATTTGTTCCCCAATAAGAGCTTGATGCTCTCTCTGCTTCTTGTCCACTCCCAGCTCCTGGAGTGGTCTTGGCACATCTGTAGTCAATCTTCAGTAAATGGCTAGAGGTGGGGATGATCAGAAGTTTGCTAGATTGTCATATGTAGAGAGATTATATTTATTATCAACAAGAGGGTGTAATCACAAACCCGTAAGATCTTTAGCCATTTACAAATAGATTTCCTATTGAAGATGCCTATCTTGCTTCAGCACAGAGTTAGGAGTTACATATGGCCTCCTTTTAGCATGCCTAGCATGTCCTTATTGCTCCATGTATCATGCAGACGTTTTAACATCTCTGCTTGAAAGTGCTTTACCTAATAATAATAATAATAGCTAGCAGTTATATATGGCATGCAAAGTGCTTTCAAAACATCTCATTTTATCTCCACCATAAACTCGGGAGGTAGGTGCTATTATTTACATCCATTTCACAGATGAGGAAACTGAGGCATAACACTTACGTCACAGGGTCACAGAAATAGAAAATGTCAGAGGTCAAATTTGAACTCAAGATCTCCTGATTCTATATCTAATGCTGTATCTACTGTGTGGCCTAGCTGTCCCATATAGTAATAATCATAAATAAAATCCACCATCTGCTGTGTGACAAAAGGTGGATTCTACCTTTGGCTTTAACATATGCAGTCAGTTTCCAAAAGGAAATAGGGCAGATAGGTGGTGTAGTGGATAGAGTATGGGGCCTGAAGTCAGGAAGATTTGAGTTCAAATCTGGCTTCAGATACTTACCAGCTATGTGACCCTGGGTAAGTCACTTAACCCTGTTTGCCTCAGTTTTCTCATCTGTAAGATGAACTGGAGAAGGAAATGGCAAAACACTCCCGTATCTTTGCCAAGAAAACCTCAAATGGGGTTACTAAGAGTCAGATATGACTGAACAACAACAGCATGTGCCAGACATTTTGCTAGGAACTTTGAAAATATTTTCTCATTGGAGCCTTACAACAGTCACATGAGGTAGGTGCTATCATTGTTCAGAGTTGAGGAAACTGAGGCAAAGTGTTAGATTTGAACTCAGATCTTCCTGACTCTAGGTCCAGCACGCTTGCCTTCACCATTAGCTGGCTCTAGACATAGGCATCATTTGATTTCATTAACCAGGACTCCTTCACCCACCCCCCTCTGAATTCCGGATCCTTCTTTTGTTGTCAGTTTCTTGTGGGGTTGTTGTCCCCCTTATACCATCTCAAGGTAAGCGGCAGGTATGGTGAGGGTTCATGCACGCTAGATCTACAGTCAGGAGGCCTGGGTTCCTGTCTTGTCTTTGACTTTTGACTAATAGTAACTGTAGACAAGGTATTTTACTAGCTGACCTCTTTGAAACCTTCTGGCTCCGAATCGATGAACCCATGGTATGATCTGATGAACTCCAGAAGATCTTGACCAGAGAGAGGATGGTTAATTTCCTCCTTCAGGAAATACCTGTATTCTTGCTCTTGGAAATTGACTACATATTTTAAAGTAAAGGTAGAATCCACTTTTTTTGTCATTACTGAGGTGAGATCTACAATACCAGAGAGGTGATGAGTGGAGAGGTCTTCAGAAGGAGACATGCTCCAAAATTCCTGTCTCCATTTGCAGGTGTTCTTTGGGGATTGGCTGAAAGGAATTTCCTTTGGGAGGCAGCATCCCTGCTGAACCACAGGACTTTCCTTTGAGAGAAAAGGCATCTGAAGGGAAAATTCTAAGAGAATTCTTAGCTGGATAGGTGGTTTCCATTGAAGGTGGATGAGGTGGTATGAATTTGGAGAATTTCTTGAAGTAGAACTTTGCAAGAGTGAAGCAATGGGCTGCCATTAGTCCAATCAGAAGGAGGCTTCTTTCTCTCATCCCAGAAGTGCATGGCCCTATTCTCACTGCATATAACACATGATTGATTTGGTGTTAAGTGACAGCTTGGATCCCTTCAAACTGGGAAGCCTTAACTAGCAATTCTTGTGCTTGGGGAAAGCATTATAAAAAGCATGCCCAGAGCAAACATCCCAAAAGATGCCTTTGAGTCAGGCTTCTCAGACAAATTCCATTGGAGCAAACCTGAAGTCAGGAAGACTGAAATTCAAATTCAGCCCTTAGATACTGTGTGACTCTGGGTAGCCTCTGGCTACCTCAGTTTCCTCATCTGTTAAATATAGATAATAATCATAACATGGTTGTTATGAGGATCAAATTAGGTTAATATCTGTAATGAGCTTTGTAAAAGTGCTATAAAATGATAGTTATTTATTACCACATGCGTTATTTTTTCCCCATAATTCTTTGGGATGAAAGGGCAAGCTTGTCAGTCAGTCAGACGTTCCCCCCACACTTCAGGTCACAAGATTAGGGCACAACTTTCCAGGAGATCAAGGAGGACACCAGGACTCCTCAGCCTGAAACCAGTAGACAACCATCTCTAACATTCTGATGTCAGCAACTCTGGAATTCAGTATGGTCAAGATAGGCTGACATAGTTATGTGTGCAAATAAATGATCTTCTCTACTAGATGGTAAACTCCTTGAGGCCAGGGGCTGAGTCTTGGTTTTTCTTTGTATTTCCAAATAGGAGAGAGGATTGAAAATGCTTAATGAATGCATATTTGCTGGATCTTTCTGCCCTCCCTAATTCCAAGTCATGGTTAAATACTGTCATACTCCCCCCCCCCCCATCACCATTTTTACTCCCAGGCTGCTCAGCACTGCCAGAGACAATTCCTGAATCACAGGGATTTTATCTCATAAAGACTTTTGCATGAGGCTGTGTAGGCCTCAGCTGGAGCCTCCCCAGTGCTGCTCTCTGTAGCTTCTGGACTCTTAAAAAATTTTCCATCATCTTGGCGTCAGACCTCCTTCCATTTCTACAAGCATACAATCTTTCTTCTACTCCCACAATACTCTAAGCTTGTGGCCCTAAGCATGATTATTAGCCAGCCTTGGCAAGTATGAGTTCTGTGGAGTGGAGCAGGCAAAAGCTGATGGAGAAACATCCTAACTCAGTTAGCTGGGAGAAAGTAAAGGTGTGTCCAGTTCAATTAAAAAGCCATACAGGGGGTGCCACGTATGTTCAAAGCATGATGCTGAGTACTGAATGGGGTAAAATCATGAATCTGTCCTCAAAGAGCTCACTATCTAGCGGGAGAGATGAGTAAGCCAGGAGATACAAGAAAGAGTGTGCTAAACGCACATAAAGGTGATGGTGCTCTAAAAGTGTAACTGTGACTTTGGACCATTCATTTGCCTTCTCAGCTCCCTTATCCTTTTTTTTTTTTTTAAGTGAGGCAATTGGGGTTAAGTGACTTGCCCAGGGTCACACAGCTAGTAAGTGTCTGAGGTCGGATTTGAACTCAGGTACTCCTGACTCCAGGACCGGTGCTCTATCCACTGCGCCACCTAGCTGCCCCTTTTTACTTTTTTTTTTTTTTTTTTTTGCAGGGCAATGTGGGTTAAGTGACTTGCCCAGGGTCACACAGCTAGTAAGTGTCTGACGCTGGGTTTGAACTCAGGTCCTCCAGAATCCAAGGCTGGTGCCTTATCCACTGCGCCACCTACCTGCCCCTTCCCTTATCCTTAAACAAAGTAATTGGCATCTCTAAGTACTTTAGAAATCGCTAGATGAAAGGAAATGGTAAAATAGGCTGGTACCTGGGAACCCTAGTTGAATCATGCCTGTTTGGGTTGGGGGAACAGTACCTTGGGTTTATTAGAATGTTATAAGGAAGGGGTTGGTTTGGGAAGCCAGTGGTTGAGAAGAAGAGTGAAAGTTTTGGAAGGGGTTGGAGTCAGGGTAAGGGTAATGGCTTTTACTTTATTTATATTATTTTAGAACTGTAGAAAGAGCTGACCATAGGGGATGGAGTATTAGGTTTGGAGTCAAGAAGATCATAGGTCAAAGTCCTTCTCTAATACTGTCTTTGTGACTTTGGCCAAGTTACTTAATCTTTCTGAGTCTCAGGCAATGCCCTACAACTGGATAGACTAGGAGCTACATAGATCAATGGTCCTATGATCTAATAATGACTTATAACTGTGACTTCTTGGTGGAGGGAGTCTCCCAGTATTGATAAAGTCTCAAGTTCTTCCATGATGAATTCCCATTTGAGGAACAGTCTTTTTTAGTGGATGGGAATAGATGAGATCCATCACACAGGTGGGGGGTTTATTTCTGAAAAGGAAGTAGGAGGGGCAGCTAGGTGGCGCAGTGGATAGAGTACCAGCCCTGGAGTCAGGAGTACCTGAGTTCAAATCCGGCCTCAGACACTTAACACTTACTAGCTGTGTGACCCTGGGCAAGTCACTTAACCCCAATTGCCTTACTAAAAAAAAAAAGAAGTGGGCTTCTTCATGACCATCAAGGAAGGCAAGAAAGATTGGGCATGGCTGGAGGGATGCCACAGACTTATAGACTTAGAGGCACCAATGGGCTTCAGGGTCCATCTCATTAAGTCCCCTCATTCTACAGATGAGGAAGTTAAGACCCAGAAAGATAAAATCTCTTGCCCCAGGTAACATAAATGCTGAGAGACAGCAAGGAGATGAGATATCTTCTGACCACATACAACTCTTTCCAATACATGATGCAAAGCATGTTAAGCAGGTGCTCTCTTTCAATAGCCATGGCCCTCTTTTGGGCCATTGGATGAAGGATGAAGGTGGCATCTCTCATGTGTTGCTGAGATTATGGAAGGGATGAACCCTGAAGCCCATTGGTATGGTAATTAAAGCCTCAAAGGACAGTTGTCACTGAACACCTGGAAATCATGAAAGGGTTGGACATGATCTTTAAGCGTTTGTGAACAGTGGGAGAAGTCACAGGAGATGAGGGAGGGGCCTACTAAGAGCTTGGCCATAACTAGGGTGGGGAAACTGGGCCTTTGCTCCAGGCCAACAAAATATAGAGTGCCTATAGCACTTGCGTTGTTGTAGAAAAAGATTGAGTTTAGCCCTTTTGGTCTGGGATTTTATTTCTCTTTGCAAGCCCTGAGCTAATTTCTTTGACTCTCTACCCCAACGGGACCCTTTGTCCTGGGTTCCATCCCCCTCAGATGAATTCTCTCCAGCACCAAATTGCTTGTTGTGGCTCTAACTAATAGGATGCATGCCACGCTGCTGAACTCAAGGCAGAATAATCCCAAATGAAGAAGAAATCCTTTATGTAGTCTAGGCATTTGCAGGGAGGTAGGGAGAAGCTAGAAATTCACAAATCACTCAAAAGGAGTAAAGGATTTAGTGGGAACATAAGGCTCATTCTTATTTGGGAGTCAGTTTGGTCTAGTGGAAATCGTGCCACGTTTGAAGATCAGAGTTCGAATCCTGGCTGATGCTAGCTACTACTACCAACTCTAAGTCTTTGGGCAAGTCACTTAATCCCTTTGGGGATGTGTTTCCACATATGTAAAGGGGATGGGTTTTACTGTGATCCGAGTGGTGTCTTCTTGCTTTATCCTGTGAAGGGTAAGGTCACTTGGGATGAAGGCTAAAGTCCAGAGATAATCTATGTAAGCTTTTAAACATCACTTATGATGGACTGGACCAGGCAGACATTCGTTGATCTCTCTTTAGAGGGGCCGAGGAATGTATGGTATACGTGTAAGGGTCAGAAAGGAGAAAACAGGAGCGAGGGGAATGACCACATTTCTGGACTTCTGGAAGATTTTTTCCCCCTTTTCTTATTCTTCCTGACATCCAGACGGAGGAGGGATCTTGATTTCCCAAATGATCGGCCTTGGGGGGCCCCTTGTTCTCCCCTTCTCAAGCTTCAGGCCTGTCTTGGCAGCAGAGATTTGGGAACGAACTCCAAGTGCTTCTTCGTGGCAGAGAGCTTGTTTATCCCGTAGTGACTGTGGGCACATGTGGGCTCTCTTGGTGGCACATGAGGCAGCCAGGACGGGGAAAGCTGGAGCCCAACTCATGTTACAGAGGAAGCCTGCCTTTTCGGATTCATTTCTGAGTGATCTCATCTGTTCCCATGGTCTTAATTACCCCCCCCCCCAATGATGAGCCCCAGATTTATCTCTTTACACCTCACTTCTCACCGAGTGCTTGATACCCTTCATCCTTCTGTCTGCTTAATTGCAACTGCCTGGCTGTCTAGCTGCCAAGTCAAACATACAAGTGGTCACTGTGTCTTCTGTAAAATCTCTTAAGATCTGCCCTTCCCTCTTGGCCCCTGTAGCCAAATATGTGGTCCACACATGGGTTCTATAACCGCCTTATTGGGTGCCTCTTGCCTAGGCCTTCTCTCCTTTCTTCCTAAAACGTCCCAACAAAAATGCTCATCCCTGCCCTTGCTTTGACCAGCTCACTATCCCGCTATGCTAGTTTTTTATCCGTTTTTGTGGCATCTGGTGAAGCCTATGGGCCCTTTCTTGGAATAATGTTTTTAAATGCATAAACTAAAATACATAGGGTTATAAAGGAAATCAATTATATTGAAATACAGTTATCAAAATATTAAAAGATTCATGGACCACAGGCTAAGAACCTAGCAGATCTTACTGTTTTCAGCACCTCTGGTAGCCATTGTTCATTTTAGACTTCATTTCCCCTCATCTCAGACATGTGAAATTGCCTCCCAGTTGTTGTTCAGTAATTTCAGTTGTTTCTGACTCTTTGTGACACCACTTGGGGTTTTCTTGGCAAAGATACCAGAGTGGTTTGCCATTTCCTTCTCCAGCTCATTTTACATATGAGGAACCTGAAGTGAACAGTGTTAAGTGACTTGCCCAGGGTCACATAGCTAGTAAGTGTCTGAGGTGGGATTTGAACTCAGGAAGATGAATCATCCTAATTCTAGGTCCAGCATTCTATCCACTGTACCATCTACCTGCCCCATTACCCAGTACCTAGCCTCCTAATACCCTAATATAAAGGTCCTTCCCGTACTCCCTTAATTCAGAAGTCTCAGATCATGGAGAAAGCCTTCTTAATCTAGGTATTTAATCTAGGAGTGCACTCAATTGCCTCAAATCTTGCTTGCTTTAAGGCTACCAAACTTATTTTTAGGAAGGGAAGAATCAAGACCAGAACACAAAACCAGGCTCTAAAATAATCCATATACTGTCAAACCTTGATGTGCATATGTATGGAATGAGATCTATAGCAGAATGTTACAAACATTTCTTAGAATAAGCCCTTTCTCCCAATAGATTAAGTGGTAAAGTGATTTGAAAAGGCAGTTTTCAAAAGGAGAAATGCAAACTCTCAACAACCATATGAAAGAATGCTCTAAAACATGAATAATAAGAAAATGCAAATCAAAACAATTCTGAGGTTTCACCTCACACCCATCAGATTGGCAAAGATGACAAAAGACAAAAATGGTAAATGGTGGAGGGGCATGTGTATTGTACATCAGATCATCAGGTCGGGTCACACTTTTATTGCTTTTGACTGAAAGCCAGGGAGGAAGATTTTGGCTCAACATAAGGAAAAAAAAAACTTTCTAACAATTAGAGCTATCCAAAAAGGGAGTGGGGGGAGGAGATGGGTGGGTGGGGTGGTGAATTTCCCATTGCTGGAGGTCTTCTGTTGGTGTTGAAAATGTTCTATACAGAGTTCATAATTAGGGTAAATTATGATGCTTAGGACTTTTGCAAGTATGAAGTCCCTAAGTCTGTACCTTTTTCTAAGATTGAGAGCACAAAGAGTTCATAACAGTCGATCTATTAAAGAAACTCTAAAAATTAGAGAAGATTTAAGCAAGAATGTAAGAAGAGGCAACTTTTTGGAATTAATTTCATTAGACTTTACAGAGTCACCAATCTACTACATAATGTGGTCATTTGGGTTTTTTATTTTTTTTTAGTGAGGCAATTGGGGTTAAGTGACTTGCCCAGGGTCACACAGCTAGTAAGTGTTAAGTGCCTGAGGCCGGATTTGAACTCAGGTACTCCTGACTCCAGGGCCAGTGCTCTATCCATTGTGCCACCTAGCTGCCCCTTATAATGTGGTCATTTTAACTGCGATTAGGTGACTTCAGTTCTGGTTTTTGCAGCAGTCTGTTCAAATAGAGAGAGGCTAGTTGCACCTTTGCCTCAGGATCCCTTATCATTTTGGCTTTTATTCTGGAGTGGATAGTAGTTAAAAATCATTCCCCTCCAATAAACTTCTGGAATGATTTCAGAATTAGTGTGTGTGTGTGTGTGTGTGTGTGTGTGTGTGCGCGCACATATATATATATATATATATATATATATATATATATATATATATGTATATGTATATGTGTATATATGTATATGCACACACCTGTGTGTGCAAATTCCTAGGGAGTGATGGATAATGTAAATGCTATTTATGCATTATATGAAACTTCACACATTTTAGTTGCGTGAATATTTCCAAAACATCTTTTTTTCCCCCTTAACATCAAAGTGGAGAAAGTATCTGCACACTTGGAATTAAGTATCCCATGAATTCGATGCACTGAGTAATCTTGTTATTATTTCATTTGTGTCTGACTCTGTGTCCTCATTTGAGGTTTTCTTAGCAAAGATACAGGAATGGTTTGCCATTTCCTTCTCCAGCTCATTTTACAGATGAGGAAACTGAGGTAAACAGGGTTAAGCGATTTGTCCAAGGTCACACATCTAAGTAAATTCTGAGGCTGGTTTTGAACTCAGGGAGAGGAGCCTTCCTGATTCTCAGCCCAGTGCTCTATCCACTGCACCACCTAGCTGCCCATTGAGTAATTACTTCTATAAAAAAACAACAACATTCTATAACAGGGGAAAATCACTGATTTGGGGAGTCTAAAGTCTTGAATTTAAGTCTTAGCCCATTATGTGTAAGTTGAGTGATCATGAGCAATTCAGCTAACCTTCGTGAGCCTCAATTTCCTCATCTGAAAGTAATCATTCTTGTCCCATCTACCTCAAGGGATTTTTGTAAGGAAAGTGCTTTGTAAACTTTAAATGGGGGGGGGGGGAGGAGGTGAAAGGCAAAAATATGGTTGATGTAAGAGAAGAGAGATGCAATTCCTCTCCTCCCATTTGCTATTAAACACGATGCTTTAACATTGGAACGGTATGAACACCTTTCTAAGTCAAGAAGGGAACAACTAGGTTGGCTGAGCAAACAAAGAACTGAATGCTGGATGAATTTCAGCAGTTGTAAATTGGGAGAGATTGTAAGCTTAGAGATGCCTGACTGTCTTCTTAGCTTCTTTTCCCTTTTCCTTCCTTCCTTCCTTCCTTCCTTCCTTCCTTCCTTCCTTCCTTCCTTCCTTCCTTCCTTCCTTCCTTCCTTCCTTCCTTCCTTCCTTCCTTCCTTCCTTCCCTCCTTCCTTCCCTCCTTCCTTCCCTCCTTCCTTCCCTCCTTCCTTCCCTCCTTCCTTCCCTCCTTCCCTCCCTCCTTCCCTCCCTCCTTCCCTCCCTCCTTCCCTCCCTCCTTCCCTCCCTCCTTCCCTCCCTCCTTCCCTCCTTCCTTCCCTCCTTCCTTCCCTCCTTCCTTCCCTCCTTCCTTCCCTCCTTCCTTCCTTCCTTCCTTCCTTCCTTCCTTCCTTCCTTCCTTCCTTCCTTCCTTCCTTCCTTCCTTCCTTCCTTCCTTCCTTCCTTCCTTCCTTCCTTCCTTCCTTCCTTCCTTCCTTTCTTCCTCCTTTCCTTCTCAAAAGATCAGTTAATATACTTATAGCCTTACTTGTTCTCTCCCCTCACCACTAGAATGTAACCTTCTTGAGGGCAAGGGCTACATTTCTCTCTTTGTCCCCAGGGTCTCACACCTCAGGACATCGAATCATTGCTTCTTTGCTTGCTTGCTTGTTGAATCAGCTTGGCTTGGAACAGCAGGTTGAGGGAGTCCTCGTTCTGGAGGTGCGGCTGAAAAGGATTAGATCAATGTTGGGTTGCCAGCTTTTCTGGTGAAGCCCCATTCTCCTGCTGGCCCCAGTTGCTCACAGTTAGCCCCTGGGGCAGTTGGCTCGTTCCCCAGCACCCTTTAGTCAAAATCACACGGCTAGGTAGTGAGGCATCTAACTGTGGCAAGAAGGGGTTTGGGGTCACTAGCCATTATTCAACTGAATCCTATCCAACCCATTTCCTCTGTATCCCCAGAAGCAAATTTTATTTGCTCTATAAGTTAATTATTTAAATTTTTTCAAACTTAGCAGAGAGCCTGTCTGAGGCTTGACCACATGTGAAGACTAACGTTTTAAAGGTCAGATGGTTTGAGTTATTGTATGCAAGAGTCAACAGATTTTTCTCTTTTTAAATGGGGGTGGGGGAGTCTATTGTTTTTTTCCACTTGAACAACTAAATAAAACACAAATATCTCATGAGTTTTCTTCAGACTTTCCAGAAGGATTTCATATTTGTGATGGGACTAGGCACGAGGAAGTTGCAGCCCCAGATGACTTTCTGACAAAGTTCCAGCAGCATCATTATACCTATTAGATGCAGATGAGGGCAGAGAAATCCTTCTCTCCTCCACCTGGTAAAGGTGGAAAGAGGGAAATTTCTTGCTTCCCCCTGAGCTACTATATTTTACCACTTAGTGTGACAAATCCTAGGAAATAACTTCGTTTGGGACATGGTTGTGGGTGGCCTGGAACCAGCAGTGATGCTGTTTTTGAAACGTGGCATCAGCTCCATCCTGAACTGTTTCAACAGTTTTCTAAGTAGTTTTCTGAGGCTTAGCACGTCAGCTAGCAGAGCCAATGTGGCTATAAACCATGAACAACCTGTGTGGCCCTGTGAAAGACAGTTTTAACCTCTTTCGGCCTCAGTTTCCTCATGTGTAAAATGAGGATTGTAATAGCACCTATTTCCCAGGGCTGTTGTCAGGATCATATGCAATGCCATGTGTAAAATGTGTTTGCGAACCTTAAAAGTGCTATATGAAAGCTAGTTATCCTTGTTGTCGTCGTCATCACCATCATCATCACTTGTTAATGTATCAGTCTCCATTGGGTCAAGTGGGCTCTATATGGGAAACAGAGATGTATAATACAGAGCCCCTACCCTTTAGGAGTTTATAGCTTAGCTTATGAAACAGGACATCCCCAGACAGAAAGTTATACAACAATAGGAGTAAATACTTGCTTGTTAAGTGTCCGATGAGTAGTACAGACAGTGAGACTCCAGGCATGGAGACAAAGCAAAAGACTACAGAGTCACACCCTCTCAGAGTTGGAGAGGATCTCAGACACCATCTAGTCCAGCCCATAATTAAATGGGTAATGGTCATTGAACCTATGCTTGAAGACTTCCGGTCATCTCTTATGGTAGTTGGCCCTACTTTGGGACAGATTTAAGAGGTTTTTCCTCACATTGAGCCAAAAATCTCTCTCTAATTCCTTTTCATTGCTCCTACTTTTTGCCTTCTGGGACCAAGCAGAATAAGTTAGTTGGCTAGTCACTTAACATTTATTAAGCACTAGGCATATGACCCTGGGCAAGTCATTTAACCCTGCCTGCCTCAGTTTCCTCCATCTGTAAAAATGAGCTGGAGAAAGACATGGCAAACCATTCCAGTATCTCTATCAAGAAAACCCCAAATGGGATCACTAGAGTTGGGCATAACTGAAAATGAATGACTGAACAACAGCAACAATGTATTAAACGTTGGTGGTATTTTGAAAGTCAAAAGATGCTCTCTGCTCTTAAGGATCTCACAGTTTGATGGGGGAGACAATACAAAAAACTGTATGAATAAGTTATATATTCAAGATAAACTGAAAATAATTAACAGGGGGGAAGGTAGCAGAATTAGGGGAGATTAGGAAAGGCTTCTTGTAAAAGGTGGGGTTTTTAGCTAGGCCTTCAAGAAAGCCAGGAAGACAAGAGGTGGAGATGAGGAGGGAGAGAAATCCAGACATAGGGGAAAAACCATTGGAAATACCCAGAGTCTGGAGGGAGAGCAAGGATACCAGTCTCACTGGATCAAAGAGTACTGGTTGGGAGTGTGTGGACTAGAAGATGTAAGAAAACTGGAAAGATGAAGCAGGGTTATGTTATGAAGGGCTCTGAACATCCATTTTTAAAAATGAAAAGAGGATTTTGCACTTAATGCCAGAGGCAATAAAGAATCACAGAAATTCATTAGACGAGCTTGAAACCCAACAGTCCATTACCCAACCCACATCTCTCCATCTTATCTACAGGATAGCTGGAGAGTTTATCAAAGGACACTCTCATCTACCAGTCTACTTATCCTATCTAAAAAGGAAATGACATTAGTCCAGTTTGATCTGTTGCTGATGAAATCATATAGGTCTTTTAAAAAGACTAAACTTCTCATTTTATCCACATCCAGCATTCTCTTTACTAAAACAGAACTATATCTGCTCATCAATTATCATCATAGGTCCCTTGGGACTGAGAGGTTAAATGATTTGTCCACAGTCATACAACGAGTATAAGGTCATATCTTAACAATGATCACTTTTCTTTTTAAATGCCCACAAAGCTGCATAGAAAGAACTGATAAAAAAAGAGCACTTGTGGATTGTACACATATAACCTGGTTGCTCTCTTGTGGAGGGGGGAGGAAAGGGAGGGAGGGAGGGAGAAAAATAAATTTGGAACTCTAAATCTTATGAAAATGAATGTTGAAAAATACCCTTACATATAACTGGAAAAAATAAAATAAAATAATTTTTTAAAAAAGAAAAAAAATTAAATGCCCACAAAGCATCTGTTGTGTAGTGTGTCTTAGAATTTTGTTAATAATCCAAGTCAAACTCACTGGCTAGAATTTGCAGTCTTCTCATATATGTATATATGTACATGTACATACGTATGTCTATATACATATATGTATACATGTGTGCATATGTAGATGTATGTATATATAAAATATATGAAAATGTGTGTGTATATAAAAATCAGAACCTTGGTCTGTCTCCAATTCTGGAGCACCTGTCTTGTTCTTCACAACTTTTCTAGCATCACAGCCAGTGACTCAGAAATTACATCCACTAGTTCTCTTTGGACTCTTCACATGGACCTGGTAATTTGGTCCCTGTGCTGAATGTGTTCCTTTGAGTTCTGCCTAAATCTTCTCTTTTCTTGGCTGACTCATGTCCCGTTCCTTCAGTGGGTCCTCATGTGCCACGATGTCAAAGCCCTTCACTATCCTGATTGCTCTCTTCTTGACACTCGCCAATGATCAATGATCCAATGTCTTTTCTTTGATCTTGAGTATAGAACTGAGTTGATATATGTGATTTGAGCAGAGCATAGTATGGGGGGAGGTAAGGCATTATTTCCTTAGTCCTACATGGACATGTTGGCCTCTTAATGCAGCCAATGATTGCATTAGTTTTTTGGGGGGCTGCTGTGTTACATTTTGACTCATATTGAATTTGCAATTCTCAAAAAAACACATATAAAAAACAACAAAAAAGAGATCTTTTTTAAAAAAAGATAAACTACTAGCTAATTATGCCAGCAGCTAGGTGGCGCAGTGGATAGTTTCAGTTCTGGAGTCAGGAAGACATCTCCTTGAGTACAAATCTGCCCTCAGACACTTACTAGCTGTGTGACCCTGAGCAAATCACTTTACTCTGTTTTCCTCAGTTTCCTTATCTGTAAAATGAGCTGGAGAAGGAAATGGCAAACCACTCTGGTATCTTTGCTAAGAAAACCCTAAATGAAGTGACAAAGACTTGGACATGACTAAACAAGAACAACGACCACCATCACCACACTTCTCCCATCTTATCCTTGTGAAGTTGATTTTTTGAACCTAAATATGAGTTTCTATTGAACCCTCTTAAATGACCTTTTGTTAGAATGAGTCTGTTGAGATCTTTACTGGCTTGTGATTTAGTGATCCAATATGCTAACTATAACTCCTAACTTTATAGCATTTTCAAATTTGCTCAACATAGCATCTGTTCCCTTATCCAAATCATTGATAAAAATGTTAAACAGTCCAGGGCCCCAATCCAGCTACCTGGAAATAGCATGTTAATTTCAGAAGCTGAAATTATGAAACTATTGAGTAGTGACCTTAAGAAAAAAAGGGACAGATTTGAGGACCATCGGGAAAGAATCAGAAAGTTTAGTGAACTGCATGGCAATGGCTATATCGCAAGGAGTTCAGATGTTTGAGCCTGGGTGAATTGGAAAATGATGATTGTACCAACAGAAGAAATGAGAGGATGTCAAGAGTGAGATCTGGATCAGATGAACTGCATCCCAGGTTACTAACGACACTTTTGCATGGGATATTGATCCATTGCCAATGATCTTTGAAAAATTGTGGTAAATAGGAGAAGTGCTGTAGGTTTGGAGATGCCAAAACATCCTCGTTGGTTTGTTTGTTTTTGTTTGTTTGTTTTAAGGAGAACAAAAGAATAATAGAAGTTAAGCTATTTTGTGTTTCTTTTTTTTTTAGTTCTCATTGTCAAGTGTGGTGCCTGGCACATGGCTAAGGGGCTTAGCATGTACTTGTTGAATGAAAGAATAAGGTGAATTCTATAGAATTCAGGCAAGTGAGTTGGATGTTTATTCTGGAAAGTGTGTGTGTGTGTGTGTGTGTGTGTGTATAGTTCAGGAGCACTTATAAATGGAATTGATGGCCAATTTGAGTCAGCTGGAGTTCATTCAGGGTAAGTCACAATAGACTAATGATAGAATTATGAGGTTGAACCATTAGGAGAATGTTGTAGACAGTATACTTGAATTTTAGCAACAAACTTTGACCAAGTTGCTCATGATATACTTGTTGACAAGATGGAAAACTATGAACTGATATATTCAAAACCAATTGAATGACTGAATCCACAGTGGCTGTTCCAGACCTTCTTGTATCTACTCCAGCCTCCCATTGTATTCTTCTCTTGACAATCTTGGCTGAGGACATTGTTTCACAACTCTAAAATATTGAGGCCACTCACTGAGAACCTCCTCCTCTCCCCTCATCTCACATCCTACTGACATCATACCTCACTACGTCTTCCTTGATCTCAGTCTCTGCCAAGACCAGCCACTATATGCACTTTTGATCCCCTCCCCTCTTGTCTTTTCCAGCAGATTGCTCCCAATATTATCCCTATTCTCTTCTTTTTTTCTATTTGGAATTTTATTTTACAAATTACATGTAAAAACAAATTTTGACATCAATTTTTTCAGTTTCCCAAGTTTTATTGCAATACTGTGAGTGATCACAGGGAGAGAACCAGAATAGTGGAAAGGTATCTCTCCTTGACATCAATTTTTTAAAATTTTGCATTCCAACTTCTCTTCCTCCCTCCTTTCCCACCTCCCACCACCAAGAATTCAAGCAATTCAATATGTTATATATACATGAGTAGTCATGGAAAATATCTCCACAATAGCCATGTTGTACAAAAACAAAACAAAACAAAACCCCAAACACAATAGCCATGTTGTGAGAGAAAACAGACAAAAACAAAACTTCAGATTAAGGAACTATCAAAAAAATTATGCTTCAATCTGTTTTCAGATACCATCAGTTCTTTCTATGTAGATGGATTGCAATTTTCATAAGTCCTTCAGAGATATATTGGATCATTGCATTGTTGAAAGTAACCATGTCCTTCCCAGCAGATCACCTTACACTATTGCTGTTCTTTTGTATACAGTACATTTCACTCTGCTTCAGTTCATGTAGGTGTTTCTAGGTTTTTCTGATAGCTTCCTCTTCATCATAACCTTTATATAGTACCTTAAATTTGACAAAGAATTTTCTTCACAATAGCCCAGCAAAGTAGGTACCATACATTTTGCCATTATATTCAATCATCATAACTATTTCCCTCCATCCTATTCCCTTCCCATGATATTTACTCTATTTTCTATCTTCTTTTACCCTATTTTCCTATTCTCTTATAATCTTCATTCTATCCCTGTGTACTTGTTCCTTCTCTGCTACCTACAAACACATCCATGGCCCCATCATAATTAAAAAAAAGAAATACTCAGGGCAGCTAGATGGTGCAGTGGATAGAGCACTGGCCCTGGATTCAGGAGTACCTGAGTTCAAATCCGACCTCAGACACTTAACACTTACTAGCTATGTGACCCTGGGCAAGTCACTTGGCCCCATTGCCTCACCAAAAAAAAAAAAAAAAGAAAAAAAAAAAGAAACACTTATTTGGTCTCACTATTTCCCACTAGCTATCATCCTATATCTCTACTCCCTTTCTGAGCTAACCTCCTTGAAAAGTCATTTTTTTCCTTAGAGTCTCCACTGCCTATCTATCTATCATCTCTGTGTTCTAAATCTTCTGTACTCTGGTTTTCCATCTCATCATTCAACTGAAACTGCTTACTCCAAAATTACCAAGGGTCTTTTTTGGGGGGTGGGGCAATGGGGGTTAAGTGACTTGTCCAGGGTCACACAGCTAGTAAGTATCAAGTGTCTGAAGTTGGATTTGAACTCAGGTCCTCCTGAATCCAGGGCCGGTGCTTTATTCAACACGCCACCTAACTGCCCCCTACCTTTCAATGACCAAATCTAATATCCTCTTCTCAAACCTCATCCCTGAACCTTTTGTGGCATTTCATACTGTTTACCATCTCTACCTGGCAACTGTCTCCTCTCTAGGTTGGACTGACACTGCTCTTCCTCTTGGTTCTCCTCCTTTGCTGTACCCTTTTCAGTCCCCTTTGCTGTACCTTCACATGTCCCACCCTGTAACTGTCCTTGTCCCCCTTCTCTTTCCTCTATACTCTTTCCTTTGGTGAGCTCATCAGTTCCCGCAGGTTCATTGATCATCTCTGCAGGGAATTCCTGGATCTATACAGCCAATCCTCGTCTCTTGCTTGAACTTTGTCTCCTCACGTGACCAACTGATTTTCTGATACCCAAACTGGATGTTCCAAAACTATCTCAAATTCAGTTCATTCAAACTCGATCTCATGATCTCGCTCACCATTCCTACTAGCTATCTTTCTGTATCTCTTCTCCCTTTTTCAGCTAAACTCCTTCAAAAAAGTCATTTCTACTTAGTGTCTTCTGCAGTCAGACTCTGCGTTTGTGAATTTTCTTTTAATTGTCAAGAACAACACTATCCTTCTACACCATAGATTGGCCATATCAGTGTCTTACTCAATTCTGTCCTTTGAGTTGCCCCGTACTAGAGTTAACTCTTGTCTTTTCTGCCTTAAGGACATCTCATGTGGACAGCCTCTTCTCTCCATTCACACAGTTACCACCCTAGTTAATGCCTTTATCACTTCTAGTTTAGATGAATGCAATCACCTTCTGGCTTCTCTCTCTGCTTCAATTCTCTCCTCCACTGTGATCCATCCTTCACAGAGCCGCCAAAATGATTTTCCCAAAGTGAAGGCATGACCACATCATTCCTTTAACTATTAAAATTCACTGGCTCAGGGGGCAGCTACATGGCGCAGTGGTTAAAGCACTGGCCCTGGATTCAGGAGTACCTGAGTTCAAATCCGGCCTCAGACACTTGATACTTACTAGCTGTGTGACCGTGGGCAAGTCACTTGACCCCCATTGCCTAAAAAAAAAAAAAAAAAATTCACTGGCTCAGGGGCAGCTAGGTGGCACAGTAGATAAAGCTCAGGAGATCCCAAGTTCAAATCTGGCCTCAGACACTTGATACTTACTAGTTGTGTGACCCTCGGCAAGTCACTTAACCGTCATTGCCCTGCCACAAAAAAGAAAGAAATTCACTGGCTTCCTGATTCTTTCAAATATATCATCCATCTAGGTGTCTCAATAGATAGAACGCCTGACCTAGAATAAGGAAGATCAGAATTCAAATCCTGTTTCAAGCACTTATTAGTTGTGTGAACCTGGGAAAAGCACATAACTTCTTTCTTCCTCAGTCTCCTCATCTCCAAAATGGGAATAATAACAACACCTACCTCCAAGAGGATGCTTTCCAAACCATAAAGCCCCATGTCAATGGCAGCTTTTAATCATTATTCTGCTTCAGACATTTGCTTGCTGCATGACTTTGAGCAAATAACTTCACCTTTCTGTGGCTCACATTTTTCATCTTGCCTTTTGGCAAGTGCTACACTTTGCAAAATAAATAAACAGGGATGTTGAGGAAGGCAGTGTTGGAAGGACAGAGGACCTGGATGTTCTCTAACAGTGGCCGAGCCTCTGAGTACCAGACCTACTTCCAGGCTGTCTACACCTAGCTAGCCTAGTCAGAGGCTAGCCGAGTGGACCTCCCAGATCCGTCTGCATGGCTGCTCCAGACTCTAAGTGGCTCCCCAGATGTCAGCAATGTCTTTTTGGATGCAGACCCAGTTTATATTAAGAAAATAAAAAAGACTGCCATGCTGTGGGTTGTCGGAGTTTATCAGCTTCAGAAATACAACCCCATCCAATGCAAATCCTAGAGCACATTCGTATCATTCCCCAAACATCTCCAGCACAAACAATGCTTTGATGCTTTGAAATGGAAGATAAATGTTGTCAGTCAAGATGGAAAGCGTGCTTTCTTTATGGGATCCATCTCTGAAGGGCTCACTGCATTTGGAGTTGGCAGGGAACCAGCAAAAAATGCTCCAACACACTGGGATTTGCTTTACCCAGCCCTGGTTTCTGAGGGATTTGTAAAATGAATACATTTCACAAGGACCTGGAGAAAAATCCCTTGGTGCCTTGGGGGGATGTGGAATGATGATATTTGTGAGGTTTTTAATGTCTTGCCTCAAAGAGGCCTGTGCTGAACTTGTTAAGATTGGTCATTTGTAGCACAGTGTCATGTAACAATGAAATGACTCCCTTAGAAAACAGGAATGTGTTAGCAAGAGCCCACATTGGGGTGGCGGTGGCAGGGGGTTGGGGGGGTTGGAGGAGGGTATGCACTTCAGGGAGAGTTAAGGAGAAAAGGCATTTTTCTGAGTGTGATGAAATGAGAGAAAGTAACAATTCCTGTCATTTTCCCAGATTTTTCCTTTGATGTTATGCTAAAATGTCGCAGTCCTCCACTTGTCCTAATTTGATTTTAAGCATTTATTAGCTGTGTTCAAAAAATAAGTACGGCTTAAATGTTTGTTGGAGGTGCCACACAGTATAGTCAAAAGATGCTGGACCTGCAGTTAGGAAGAACTGGATTCTAATCTTACCTCTAACACTTCTTAGCTGTGTGACCTCAGGCAAGTTGCTTTTTCAGCTTGGTGCCCTAGGTAACAGTCTAACAGGATATATTTTAGATAATTTGATGATGTGCACTGGGATCTGAAATCCTGACTAAAAAAATATAAAAGGATCAACTAATGTTTTCCATAAAATTTAAAAGCACAACTAAAACACTTGATGCATTTCTTATTTATTCAATACTATAGTCTCATTTTCTCAGCTTATTACAGGTCTTAGAGTCTTCTCATTTATTCAAAATAAAAAAACCCACCATAAAACTGTCATATCATTTTCAACCAAGGGCACCTTTAAAGATAATTGTGTATTTGTCTTCTCTTATTCTGAGACATCTTCTGAGATCTTTATAAAATCTAGATGATTCCATATATTTTAATTCCATTCAATGATTTTCTTAACTAATTCTAACTTGCCTCTGAGACTTAACCCAGTTTTTAATGTCTCCTCCTAAGAATTATCTCATAGCCTCAGTCCCATTACCTGCATTATATAAATGATGAGAGGTTTACTTTAAAATTCTGCTGACACTTTTTTTGACATATGTTGCTAACTCTTCCATCAGTCTTTTCCCCCCCTTTTATCTCATTAACCCAAATATTCTGATATTTGAAATGGAATGTCCTTCTGAAACATGAGAGGTTTTCCCACACTTCATTAAGTATCATTTCTTAGCAATCACTTCTCAGGTTGCTATCTACCATATGTTTTTGCATGGTACCCTGTGGATAAACCATTTCCTAGAAGCCATTGGACTCTTTCTGCTATCCTGCAATATCCTTTTACCTTGTATTCTTCTTATCTGTGTTCTCCCAGAAGTCCTTCATAAAAGCTTTTCCCAGTGCACTGAAGGGCTTTCTCTAGGATTTCTAAAGTTTTATAGGTATCAATTCAGCATGAAGACAATTATAGAAGAAATGCATGCAGAAGCAACACAAATCCGAAAGAAAAATCAAAGACTGATTTTTAAGTTTTCTCAAGCTGGTGAATAGAAAAAATAATAATGATTGATATTATTACAAACAAATAAAAAGGTGACCAAGAAGATATCAGAAATTATTAACTCATAAGCCTATTATCACATCTCTGAAATCTTTATGAGAATGATCTTTTTAGCTATCAATTAAGGATATTCTTGTGGGAAACATGAAAGAAGACAGGGATGATTAGGTCAAGCACCAGCAACTGTGAGAATGCCTCAAAATTACACATAATTTTCTGTAAGTAAACTCTCTCCTCACAGTCATAAAATTTTTAGAGGTATACACAATCCAGGATCAACTCTTCATATTGTTAGTGCAAAAATCACTTTACTCAATAGAGATAAATGCAGCCTCAACAACTGTGCTCCAAAAAATAATTTCTCATACAGGAGATCATATACGATTTTGTTATGGTACAACTCCAGAGATAAATTGCTTTGATTTCCTTCTGGTATGATCAATATCAAGCAAGGTACGAAACAGGATATGTGTGCTCATCAGACATGTTGACCACTGCCATAAAGAATCTCCTTTTCAAAGTCCAAATGGAAAAGGAGGTTCCTTGGGAATGATGTAGTCCTCCACTTGTTCCTGTTTGAAGATACATCCAATCCCCGAACAATATAAGGACACCATAAGAAACCCACACTCACTCAGAAGAGGTTGGGCTAACCATACATGAAAAACCAACTGAATAGGCAGCCCATTGAGTCAGTTTATCAGTGTATATAGCTTTTCCTCTTGTCTTGGGCAGTTAGACTCTGTCCAGAATTGAATTAGAGCAAAGAGTAGACTGGATTGCATTTCCTTACTTTATCTTTCTAAGCTCCATTTCTGTTTTCTGTACATGGAATATCAAATACTGAAATGGAGGAGTCCAAACATTGTGGTTTTGCTGTCTTCAATTTTGTGACCAGATTGCAATAGAAATGTTGACAGATCTGTTTCATTTCAAGTCTATTTGTTTTCCTCCTCTTAATTTCATCCATAAATGCTTTCAGAATGGTCTGGTTTATATGGGTCTCTCATCAAGTTTTTTTACAGGCTCATTTTTTCCCCTTGAGTGTTTCTCACTGTTTAGTGAGGCCATGTGACTAATAATCTTCCATCATCCCACTCAGTAATATTCTCTAAGTGATCTTTCACTCTAAACAAGTGTTGCACTTAGCTGCCATGTCTCTGCACTTAGCAAGGACGTTAAATGTTTGCTGACTGGGGTGGTTTCTGGTTCTCCTCACTCTCCTGACTATTTTATATATATATTAAGCTTCTCTAAGATATTTAATTAGAAGAATTAATGTCTAATTTTATCCATTTACCATTTATGAGAGTCAAGAGCTCATTGAACTCCTTCCCTTGATGAGTTCAGTTCACCAAATCTTGATGAAATTACATGCCAGGGTACTAAAAATTTGTGGATGTGGCTATTGAGCCATTCTTTATCATCTCCAAAAACATTTCCACTGAAGGGAGAATATTTCAGGGTCAGAGATGAACCGATGTCCAAATCTTCAGAAGAGTGTTGAGAGGGGAGAGGGTTAGGAAGGTTACTTACAGAATGTTCTATTAAAGTAGTGGTTTGTGTGAGCACTTAGAAAGAAAAGTATTGGTCCCTCTCAACCAGCCTTGGTTCATCGAAGACATGCAACTCCACATAATCATTATTTTCTCTTTTGCAGAGGAGACAGGGTTACTTTATTTAACAAGGTCTATCAGAATATCCATGTGGACAGGATAGAGCAGTATATGGGAAACACTAGTAAGTTGCTAGATTTGGAACCAATTGGACGATTATTTAATCTGAATGTGTCTGATTGAATGATCAGACACAAATAGAAGTGATTTATTGATTTATATCAACCTATGGGGGAATTCTTTATTAGTGGGCCATAGGTGACATACTTATCAAATTTGCAGAATATTTTAATCAATAATTATTTGTTAGGTTACTACTGTATACCAGGTCCTTTGCTAAGCACTGGGTGTACAAAGAAGGGCCAAAGAGCCCCCAGGGAGATCACAATCTAATGGGAGAGATGACATACAACTATATATATACAAGCTCTATATAGGGCAAATATGAAATCATCAAAAGAGAGAGTGTACTAGAATTAAAAAAGATTGGGAAAGGGATTTTAGCTGGGACTTGAAGGAAGAAAATCTAGCCACTACATTGAATTACTGAATTAGGAACCAAAAAGATATCTCTAATATCATAGACTAATTTGATCTATTATTTAATTTAATAGGAATTAACATAAGGTCTTTTTATTTACATTCTAAAAATGGTTTTCTTTCTTTTCTTTTCTTTTCTTTTCTTTTCTTTTCTTTTCTTTTTTTTTTTTGCAGGGCAATGAGGGTTAAGTGACTTGCCCAGGATCACACAGCTAGTAAGTGTAAAGTGTCTGAGGCCGGATTTGAACTCAGGTACTCCTGAATCCAGGGCCGGTGCTTTGCCATTGCACCATCTAGCTGCCCCTAAAAATGGTTTTCTTAAATATAAAATGGATGAGGTATGGATAGACAGTAGTTCACATAAAAAAGACCTGGAGATTTTAATGATTTGAAAGTTCAATTTGAATCAGGTGTGTTCTGGTGATTGAAGAAGTGAATGTGTTCTCATCAGTAAGTTTCAGCACAGGTGCAAGCAAACAAACCAGGTCAGGCCATTGTAACAGAACAGGACAGAGCCAGCATGGCTATTGGCACTAACAGCATAGGAAATAGGCAGGAGCCAGTGCCAGACAAATAAGGATCATCAAAGGTTCCAGACACTCTGAAGATCCTAACGAGGCAAATCTTGGCACTAAGAGGGTTCCAGGTGAGGTAAAACATTTTGCTGATTGAGACATTTATCCTGGCACATCAGGGCAACCTGCTTTATTCCACTTGCTAACTAACCCCTTGTCCCCCCAACCCTCCTCTTACTAACTCTATAGATTTCAGTTTACTCTTTAAGTTTTATTGATGTCTTTTTCCTTCCTTCCTTCCTTCCTTCTTTCTTTCTTTCTTTTTCTTCCTTCTTTCCTTCTTTCCTTCCTTCCTTCCTTCCTTCCTTCCTTCCTTCCTTCCTTCCTTCCTTCCTTCCTTCCTTCCTTCCTTCCTTCCTTCCTTCCTTCCTTCCTTCCTTCCTTCCTTCCTTCCTTCCTTTCTTTCTTTCTCTTTCTCTCTTTCTCTCTTTCTTTCTTTCTTTCTTTCTTTCTTTCTTTCTTTCTTTCTTTCTTTCTTTCTTTCTTTCTTTCTTTCTTTCTTTCTTTCTTTCTCCCTTCCTTCCTTCCTTCCTTCCTTCCTTCCTTCCTTCCTTCCTTCCTTCCTTCCTTCCTTCCTTCCTTCCTTCCTTCCTTCCTTCCTTCCTTCCTTTCTTTCTTTCTTTCTTTCTTTCTTTCTTTCTTTCTTTCTTTCTTTCTTTCTTTCTTTCTTTCTTTCTTTCTTTCTTTCTTTCTTTCTTTCTTTCTTTCTTTCTTTCTTTCTTTCTTTCTTTCTTTCTTTCTTTCTTTCTTTCTTTCGGCAGTGAGGGTTAAGTGAGTTGCCCAGGGTCACACAGCTAGTAAGTGTCAAGTGTCTGAGGCTGGATTTAAACTCAGTTCCTCCTGAATCCAGGGCTAGTGCTTTATCCACTGTGCCACCTAGCTGACCCCTATTGATGTCTTTTAAAAAAACCACAACAGTTATACCCTCCTCTCCTGTCCGTTGAATTCTTTCCTGTAACAAAGGAGTTCAGCAAAATTAATGTGCTCAGTGACTGCATCTGACAATACCTGTAATCTTTCATCTCTCCTGAAAGAAGAGAAGTGAGCTTAATCATCTTTGCTCTGGTATCAATCGATAGGTATAATTACTCACAATTTGTCAATGTTCATTTACATGTTTTTGTCATTGTGTCTCTGGTTCTCTTAGTTCTGCTTACTTCATTTTGTATCTGTTCATAAAAGTCTTCCAATGTTCCTTTGAATTCCTCATATTCATCTTTTCTTATGGCATGATAGCATTTCTTTATATTCTCATACCACAGTTTGTTCAACAATTTCCCAATCAATAGGCATCCACTTTTCCCCACATTTTTTTGTCTGTCACAAGCATATATGGGGCCTTCTTTAGGGACCCTAATAGTGGGAATACTAGGTGACAGGATATGAAAGTTTAGTTATTTTTCTCTCATAATTCCTAATTTTTTTCAGAATGCTTTGACCAATTCATAGCTTCATTTACCCATTTGGGGCTATGGTTATTCAACTGGTTATGAACTGAGTGTGTGTGTGTGTGTGTGTGTGTGTGTGTGTGTGTGTGTGTTTGTGTGTTGATAATTTGAAAAAACTCAGTAATCAACTGGATATTTAGTTGAGGAAAATTCTACTTACATTTAAAATAGTGGAACTTTTTTAAACTTTTAATTTCATTAGTCTTTTAACAGAAACCTCTCCTGCTGGTCCTTTGTGAAACAATCTATAGCCCTTCTTTGAAGGTAATTCCTGACATTTTTATAGAAAGCTGATAACCTTAGAGCCACATTTTATCCCTGATTATGTTGTACTGTTAGCCTGTGCACCATCCAGGCAACATCATATAGTAGGAAGAACCTTGGCCTTGGAGTCAAGAGGTCTCAGTGTGCTGAGCTGGCTCTAAAGATGCTTATTAACCTTATTAGTAATGGATGGGAAGTCAGTTCAGCTCTCTGAACTTCAGTTTATGCACCTGTAAAATAAGGAGAAGAGGGACAGGTAGGTGGCACAGTGGATAAAACACTGGCCCTGGATTCAGGAGGACCTGAGTTCAAATCTGGCCTCAGACATTTGATACTTACTAGCTGTGTGACCCTGGGCAAGTCACTTAACCCTCACTGCCCCGCAAAAAAAAAAAAATAAGGAGAAGACTTGCACTACTTACCTCATAGAATTTTTGTGATGAAAGTGCTTTGTCAACTGTAAATCTATTGTTGCCTACTGAAGTATAGTCTATTATCATTTTTGAAGTCCAAACACAAAGAATTGTTGAAAGTGACTTAGATTGAATTTCATTTACTTTCCATAATAAAAGCTGCTACTCTTGGAAATTTTATGATGTTGTACTATAATTTTCTTTATTTTAGGGGTTAAAAATTAACCATATGATAGTTTCTCATCCACACATGTCTACTTTTTTATTTCTATAAAATTTCTGTGAGAATGACCTATGTTGTTGTGAAGGGCATCCTTGATGGAAAAAATGAGAAATTTAAAATGGGGCTTTTGCACATTATACTCTAAAGCAGGCCAATATTGACTCGTGTATAAGAAGAGTCATAAAAATAAAATTAAGGAAACGTGATCAGATAAAAGAAATCGGCCATTTTTGTAGAGAGAGGAAAGGATGGCAGATGTCTGGCTGTATGTTGAACTGGTACTTACAAAATATAAAATGATGTAGATGCATCCCTCTAGTACATTGAGTAGATCCTTTATGGAGGAATTCTGGAACGACAGAAGAAGATGAGAAGGTGCCAGTGGGCTTCCACCTTCACCGCTGGAGAGAAGACTCTTGTGAATGGGATTGGAGAATGTGTCAAGGATTCTAAGTATCATCATATTGATTTTAAAATTGTGGAAGTAGTCACCATTACTGTGACCATTTTTGAGAGAGAGGGAGAGAAGGAGAGAGGGAGGGAGGGAAGGAGGGAGGGAGAGAGAGAGAGAGAGAGAGAGAGAGAGAGAGAGAGAGAGAGAGAGAGAGAGATTGGGATTACTTTGTGGTCAGAGGAAATACATGTAATATCTTACCATTTGGTCAACTGCCATTTAATTGCTTATATTGGTTTAAGATGCACAGGGAAGGTGGCAGGTTTAATTACAGAATAATCACATGGCAGTTGGTACAGTAGATTTGAAGATCTTAAGATAGACAAATGGACCTTATGCCTTTGAGAGAAGACACACATATATATACACACATATATACACACACACACACACACACACACACACACACATATATATATATATATATATATATATATGAGTTGCCTTTAAATGAGTGGAGACCATTAAATTGCCCAAAATCTTATGGAGAAAACATCCACATAGTTGCGACTTATAAATATTGCTGGATGATGGCCATCTTTTTTTTTTTTTGGTGAGGCAATTGGGGTTAAGTGACTTGCCCAGGGTCACACAGCTAGTAAGTGTTAAGTGTCTGAGGCTGGATTTGAACTCAGGTACTCCTGATTCCAGGGCTGGTGCTCTATCCACTGCACCACCTAGCTGCCCCTCATGGCCATCTTTTAATAAGGAATCAGTTTAATGTTTTTAAAAATCACAGGTGAATTAAATTTTATCTAGAGAATTAATCCTAAGATAAAGATTCTGCTGTGTGTGATGATCTGAAATTGTACTCACATGATGCCAGACCATCCAGTTGAAAGATGAAAAAAAAATCAATCACCTTGCTGTTTTATGTATAGAGCAGAGGCAAACAAGGCAATCTGATGGAGTAGACTGAGAACAGGAGCATGGAATTAGCCCAGTAATTTACTTATATAAACAGTGGATCCCCTCAAGGAGATTGGGATATAGTAAAGAGAAAATAACGCACTTATAAAAATAAATATAATTCAAAATAGAGCTTGAAAGTGCATAGGAAGTTCCCATAATGGAGAGATCACTTCTGGCAGGAAGTCGGGTTGAGTAATCCCGGAAAGCCCCATAGAATAGAATGGTGTTTGGTTTGGACCTTGAAGGATTGGTAACATTTCAGTTAATGGATATATGGATACTGCAGGTATATGGAATTATCAGGAACCAATGTCCAAAGCAGGGGAAGTATGGACAAAGTTTAGGGAACCAATAATACATTTTTATTCCAGTGTAAGACATATGAAAGACTTAATTGAAGTGTAAGACATATGGACTACTGTGTAAGAACCAAAGAGTGAAGACCATTAGAGTTTAGACCCTGGAGTGAGGATTCATTGAGGATTTTTGAAGCTTTTTATAGTGGGAAGAATGTTGAACTAGGAGTCAGAATCAATCACTAAGTGTATATTAAGCACCTAGTACATGCCAGGAACTGTACTGGATTCTGAGGATTCAAGAAAAAAGAAAGAAACAAGCCTTACAAAGATTTTACATTCTAATGGCGGAGATGCCAAGTGAACCTATAAAGAAACAGAGCATAAGGATAAAGTGAATATCTACAAAGTAGTTTTAATAAAAGGCAGGTGGTATCAGATTGGCTAATATGACAAAAAAGGAAAATAATAAATATTGGAGAAGTTGTGGAAATATTGGAACACTAATGCATTGTTGGTGGAGCTGTGAACTGATCCAGCCATTCTGGAGAGCAATTTGGAATTATGCCCAAAGGGTTGTAAAGCTGTGCATACCCTTTGACCCAGAAATACCACTTTTGGGTCTTTTTCCCAAAGAAATGATAAAAAAGGGAAAAGGACCCACATGTACAAAAATATTTTTAGCTGCTCTTTTTATGATGACAAGGAATTGGAAATTGAGGGGATGTCCATCAGTTGGGGAATGGCTGAACAAGTTGTGGTATATGAATGTAATGGAATTCTATTGTGCTGTAAGAAATGATGAGCAGGAGGAGTTCAGAGAAACCTGGAAGGATTTGCATGAACTGATGGTGAGTGAGATGAGCAGAACCAGAAGAACATTATACACAGTATCATCAGTGTTGTGTATTGATCAACTGTGATGGACTAGATTATTCTCACCAATCCAGTGGTACAGGGGGGGCTCCAGGGGATTCATGATGGAAAGGGCTCTCCAAATCCAGAAAAAAAGGAACTGTGGAATATGGATGCTGATTGAACCATACGGTTTCTTTTGTTTTTGGTGCTGTTGGTTTTCTGTTTTGAGTTTTTCCTTTTTGCTCTGATTCTTCTCTTGTAACATTAGTGCAGAAATATGTTTAATGTTTTTGTGTATATATAACCTATATCAGATTACCTGCTGTCTAGGAGGGAGGGGAGGGAGGGAGAAAAATTTGGAATTGGAAATCTTATATAAACAAATGTTGAAAATTAGTTCTACATGTAACTGGAAAATAATAAAATACTTTTATTTTAAAAAATAAATAAAAGGCAGGTGGAATAGGAAGGCACCAGCACTTAGCAGCATGAGGTAAGGCTTCCTGCCAGAAGTGGTACCTGAGCTTCATTTTAAAGGAAGAAAGGGACTTTAGAAGATCTAGATAAGAAGGGTGCATTCCAGGCACGTGGGGCAGTCAGTGCCAAGACAGAGATGGGAAATGGAGGATTGAGTGAGGAAGACCAGTCTGATTGGATGACAGAGTTTGAGGGAGGAATTAATGTCCAAAGAAGGCATAGAGCTAGGTTAGCCCAGGGTATGAAAGGATTTAAAAAGTAAACAGAGAAGTTGGCAGTAGGGAGCCACTAGTGTTGGCTCAATAGGGGAATTACATGATCAGATCTGAGTTTAGAGAAAATTACTTTGGCAACAGTGTGAAGGATAGAGTGGAGGGAGGAGAGGTTTGTCTTGGTTCTTCTGTTTATTTGTTATGTGCCCTTAGACAAGTCACTTTACATTTCTCAGCCTAGGTTTCCTTATCTGTAAAGCCTGGGCTTGGACTAGGTGATTTCCAAGGCTCATTCAGCTGTATGTTTCTATAATAAGAGTTTATTTTCTAAAAATGAGGTGATGTATGTGGGAAAAATGCCAAGCAAATATAAACTACTATTATTATGGCTTAGCTTTGAAAAACAACAGGCAAGACTCTCTTTTTTTTTTTTTTTGGTGGGGCAATGAGGATTAAGTGACTTGCCCAGGGTCACCCAGCTAGTAAGTGTCAAGTGTCTGAAGCTGGATTTGAACTCAGGTCCTCCTGAATCCAGGGCCAGTGCTTTATCCACTGTGCCACCTAGCTGTCCCCCCCCCCTTTTTGTACAGGGCAATGAGGGATAAGTGACTTGCCCAGGTGTCTGAGACCAGATTTGAACTAAGGTCTTCTTGAATCGAGAGCCAGTGCTTTATCCACTGTGCCACTTAGCTGCCCCAGCAGGCAAGACTCTTACAAAATGAAGAGAGAAGCTCCTAGATACCAAGTGTTCTAAAAATATTCAGAATAGCTGCTTTCTAGCAAAGCCACCAGTTCATCACCCTACACCCACATGTTGTCCATCTCCTCCTCCCTTTGAAGTCAGATACACTAGACTCTTCACCACCTTCAGCCCTGTCCTGCTGAATTAGTGGCCAAATGTTATACCTCATATATTACTTCCTGTCACTTCCTTGGTTCATCTCCAAAGCAGAGTCTTCTCTTAGTCTAGAGAAAGGGAGATTTCTTTGGAAGAACATTCAGTTCAGAGACTTCACATGTCACAAGTACATACCAGTCAGGTCACTTAACAAAGCAATCTTTTTTAAAATTACCTTTTGGGGGGGGGGCAATGGGGGTTAAGTGACTTGCCAGGGTCACACAGCTAGTAAGTGTCAAGTGTCTGAGGCCAGATTTGAACTCAGGTCCTCCTGACTCCAGGGCCGGTGCTTTATCCACTGCGCCACCCAGCTGCCCCTATCTTTTTCTTTCTTTCTTTGTTTTTTTGATTGATTCCATTTATTCCTATTCATCACTTGTATTTAGGGACTGAAAGCCCATGTTGGGAGATTATGGAAAATTGTACCCCATTTCCTTTTATGGTTTGCCTTGTTACATTTTTTTACCCCTTCTCATGATTCTGAAGGGAAAATGTAAATGTTCTTCCCTTCTGCGTAAACGTCCTGTTGTTCTTATCCAGGTGATGCTGTCCTTCTGGCTTCTGTTTCACAGTGGAAGCCCCTGCTTACACAGCAGACAAACTGGGCATCTTCTGATCTTTTTCTTAATGTATTATAGAATTATATTTACTTTTTTTTGTCTGTCACATCATACTGCTAAGTCGCATTAAAATTTTTCACATAGATTGTTGTCTCGCTCACTGTTTTTATTCCCAACTTGTACCATGAAATTGATTTTTAAAAAAATCTAAGTTCAGGGGCAGCTAGCTGGCGCAGTGCATAGAGCACCGGCCCTGGCTTCAGGAGGACCTGAGTTCAAATTCGGCCTCAGACACTTAACACTTACTAGCTATGTGACCCTGGGCAAGTCACTTAACCCCAATTGCCTCACCAAAAAAAAAAAAAATCTAAGTTCAATACTTTATGTGTATCCAATTTTTAAAATATGGCTTTTGTTTCTTATATCATCCTAGTTATGCCCAGTATCCCCCCTTCCCAGAGAATTATCCCATAAATCAAGCAGCATTTTTTGGGGGTGGGGCAATGAGGGTTAAGTGACTTGTCCAGGGTCACACAGATAATAAATGTCAAGTGTCTGAGGCCACATTTGAACTCACCTCCTCCTGAATTCAGGGCCAGTGCTTTATCCACTGTGCCAACTAGCTGCCCCCAAGCGGTATTTTTTTTAAGGAGGAAAAAAAATGAGCAGAAATGGATACATTCAAGGAGTCAGAAAACATTTGTAATATGTAACACCCGGGGACCTCCCGCCTCCATAAAGGGGTGGGTTGGGGGGTGTCCTCTCGGTTCTCTTCATTGGAGTCATGCTTGAGCTATATAATTTTGTTACATAGTCACTTTTAATTTTTTTGGTCTCTGGTTCTTTCTGTTTACATTGCTGTAATTCTTGTGTATATTGTTTTCTTGACTCTGCTTACTATACTTTCTAGCGTGTAAACATAATGTTTACATGTTTATATCAGTTCATGTAGACCTTTCTATATTCCTTTGTATTCATCACACACATCATTTCTTACAGCACAATAATATTCCATTGCATTCTTCTACCTTATACATTCCCCAATCGATGGCCATGCACTTTGTTTCCAGTTCTTTGCTATCACAAAAAGTACTGTTATAAATATTTTAGTGTATTTGAAGACTTTCTTCTTATCGATGACTTTGGGGTATAAACCCAGCAATAGAATTTCTTGTTCAAAGACTATGAAGATTTTTAGTCACTTTATTTGCATATTTCCAAATTGCTTTCCAAAATGGTTGTGCCATTTCACAGCTCTACTAACATGCATTGCTGTGCCTATCATTCCACAACCCCTCCAACATTGACTACTGCCATTTTTTTTATCTTCTTTGCCTATTTGAATAGTGTAAGGAGATATTTATTATTTTTTAATTTGACTTGATTATTTTATTTTATTTGCTGAGATCTGTTTGGATCCTAATTATGCCATCCAAAGTGTTAGCTGCCTGCTTCAGATTAATGTCATTCAGAAATCAATGAATTATTTATTATCCACCCAGTGACAAACCTCTCTAGTATCTTTGCCAAGAAAATGCCAAATAGCAGGGGCAGCTAGGTGGTGCGGTGGATAAAGCAGGAGGACCTGAATTCAGATCCGGACTCAGACACTTGACACTTACTCGCTGTGGGACCCTAGGCAGATCACCTCCCCAAAAATGCAAAATAGGGTCATGAAGAGTCAGACAAGACTGAAACAATTGAAACATCCACATCCAAGTCATTGATAAAACTCTTGACAGGAATAGGGTCAAGGACAGAACATAAGATCATAACTTTAATGCTGGAAGAGATCCTAGAAGTCCACAAGTCCAACCCCTTTATTTTACAGATGAGGAAAATTCACGTAGATTAAATGATTTACTCAGGGTCACAAAGTATGTGTCAGAGACAGGATTCAAATCTAGGACTTTCCTGACTGCAAATCTAAAAGTGTTTCTGCTACATGCCACTTCCTCTTAATATTCATAGAATCAGGATTAAAGATTTAGAAGCTAGGATGGACTTTAGGGATTATCACCACTGCCACCACTACCCAGCCCCAGTTTTCAATTTTAAAGCCCAGAAAACAGGTCTGAAGAGTTGAAGTGACTTTTTCCAGGTCCCCCCAAATCTCCCCCCCAGTATGTATATATTAAATAATGGTATGTATGTATGTATGTATGTATGTATGTATGTATGTATGTATGTATGTATAATAGCAGAACCAAGATTCAAACCCAGGCCTTTTGACTCTGTAATATGATCCATTCCCTCTTTCTCCTATGCCCATGCTGACTCACAGTTGGGAAGAATCTAGCTACTGTTTCTGAGAGAAGGGGACAGCTCAGGAGACATCCTGGCCTATAGCAATGATCAGGGATACTTTGTTTAGAAGAAATAGGTGAGGGCAGCTAGGTGTCACGGTGGATAAAACACTGGCTCTGGATTCAGGGGTACCCGAGTTCAAATCCAGCCTCAAACATTTGACACTTACTAGCTGTGTGACCCTGGGCAAGTCATAACCCTCATTGTCCTGCAAAAAAAAAAAAAAAAAGAAAAGAAAAGAAATAGGTGAGATGAAAGAGATAAAGCCCCTAGTTTTCTACCATTTGCCCTTCCTTTGTTTTTAAAAAGATGGCTAAAGCAAAAGTATTTTTAAAAAAACTTTTGTTTAGTCATCTCTGACTCTCTGTGATCCCATTCAGGGTTTTCTTGGCAGAGATACTGGAGTGGTTTGCCATTCCCTTCTCCAGCTCATTTGACAGATGAAGAAGCTGAGGCAATGAGAAGAGAAGATTTAGGATGGATGCTATGGGAAACTCAGGATAAGAGCACATGTTGATTTTTTTTTCTCTGCTTTTTGTTTTTTAATGCAAGAGAAGGGGAGGCCAATGTCAGGGAAAGAGAAAAGGGAGAAACCTGTGACATCAGGTAGAATAAGGTGTTTATTTTGAGTTGAATATGTGTGACTGACCAACATTTAACATTTCTTTTCCTATTCTTTGAGCTCTAGGAAATGAGGCACATCAGTCTATTCCTTTGGGTCCTGTGGACAAGGGGTGTTTTGTTATCATAGCTATTGTTGTGAAGTCTGGGCAAGGGAGTGAGCAGACAACTCATCTGGAAGTCATCTCTCCCTCATTTGATCTCATAAGCACTTTGCACTGCTCTTAGACACTTACATCCTAATTTGTACTATATTTATCTGTGCACCTGTCTTGATTCCCTTACTAGATAACAGCTTCCTTGTAGAGTAGAGTTTATGTTTAGGGTAGCTGGGTGGCACAGTGGATAGAGCACTGGGCCTGGAGTCAGGAAGACTTGAGTTCAAATCCAGCCTCAGAGACTTTCTAGCTATGTGACCCTGGGAAAATCACTTAACCCTGTTTACCCCAGTTTCCTCATCTACAAAATGAGCTGGAGAAATGGCAAACCACTTCAGTTTCTTTGCCAAGATAACTCTAAATGGGGTCACAAAGAGTCACACGACTGAAAAATGACTGAATAACAACAAGGGTTTATGTTTTATTTTTCTTAGTTTTGTGTCTACACTAGAACCTAACCTGGTATATTGAATGTAAGTAGCTGTGTCATGAGGATATGGTATATATACATGGTTAAATATGCACATGTCTTATTCTTCTCCTTGACAATAAATTCTTTGTGGGTGGGGATTTAGCTAGGGAAAATCTCAGGAGATCAAAGTGTGTGTGTGTATACACATGTACACACATGTGCCTGCCTTCCCCCTCCCTCTTAGCCCATCTATAATACTAGTTCACATTTATTTATCATTTACATGTTTATAAAGGTACTTGTTTTCTAAACAACCCTATGAAGTAGATATTTCCCATTTTGCAAATCGTAAAACTGACACTTAGCAAGGTGAAAAGATTTGTTCAGATCACACAGGCATGAAGGTCATATTCTAATTTTTGGGCACCAACACCAGTGTTGTATCCACAAACTGGAACTAGAACTTTTTCATGTAGGATAAAAATAGTTGAGGAAATTGGACCTTAACTGAGTCCCCACTCAGATGTAGACACCTTAAATTAGCTCTTTAGACAACATCTCAGAAAGGGGACAGAACTGGGGGGCAGCAAGGGCCAGCTTACACTGCAGGAAGATCCTGAGGTTCTGCCATAGTTATGTCTGCTGGTCACATTGGTCACTCTGTGCCCCCTGGTAAACATTTTCTTGGGATGATTTTGAGATGTTGTCATCAAACAGTGCTTCTGGGCATCAGGACGGCTGAAGTTGGGAGGTAATTCTCCCCTGAATAAGGGTGTAAGCTCTACTCTGGGAAAACATGGGAAGGGAGAAAAAGGAAACTCTTCCCTCAACACCAAAAAAAAAAAAAAAAAAGAGATGTATGACTTGTACCCCAGAGGTTTGCGCAGAACAGAGCACTAGGATCCTAAGTTTTAATACTTTTGGAATGAAACTTTTTATACTTGATTTTGAGTTAGAGGAATTTTTATGGGAATTTTTATCTAATTTAATTCAATTGCAAGAAACGGTATGGAAATAGCATCTGGATGCTAGAATGGAAAGCATGACACTAGGGATTTGGTGAGTTATGAAGGACAATGTTTCCAAACCATGAGGCCGATTATGGCCTGGAGTGGGCTGTGTAATGCTCCGTTCTGGAAGGCCTAAGAAGAGTCTAGCCTTCCAGAACTCTGCCCTGTTGTCTGCTATCAGCCCCTCATGGCCCTGAAAAAAGAAGCCTTCTCTTCCTTCTCAGTCATTGCTTCTAAATAGTTTGCCTTCTAAGATATTTGGGGGGGTATTATTGTCCTTTAGTAGACTTCCTTCCCTGTTCCCAGATTGCAATTACTTCTCCAAACTTTTCGCTTTACTTGTCCCTGCTCTGACTTGCCCCTTTCTCCTCTTGCCATCCTTTGGATTGATACCTTTTTTCTCTAATTTCAAATCCAATTCTGGCCCCATTTCAATCTATTTCTCCTCCATCTTCTGTATTGTGATCTTTGATAGGGCTGCTTTTTCTTTGCCACCCCAGCAAGTGCCCAAACAGAGCTACTTTTAAGAAAGGGCTTCTTAAGGAGGGAGAGGAGGGGAGGCATCCATGGGTGGATTTCAGATGTTCTTATAAGCTTCTATGAGAAAAAACTTTACATCTTTATTATTGCTAACCTCTAAATAAAAAGGAGTGTTTCCTTCAAAGAAGAATTTTTAAGGGGGGCAGCTAGGTGGCGCAGCGGATTAAAGCACTGGCCCTGGATTCAGGAGGACCTAAGTTCAAATGTGGCCTCAGGCACTTGACACTTACTAGCCGTGTGACCCTGGGCAAGTCACTTAACCCTCATTGCCTAAAAAAAGAAAAAAAAATTTTAAAGACAACGTTATTCCAAGGTGGAATCTATGACTTCACCAGACTGTCAATGAGTATGTGACTCAAAAAAAGGTAAGAGCTCCTACTTTAGGGTATGCATGTGGGACATGCCTGCTGTGAAACACCCTCTGAATACAACTTCTATTTGGTCCTTGGGTGAGCATCCTCTTGAAGCATCTCCAGGTGTCTTTTGCTTCACTCCATGGCAAGGTCAGAGAAGGAGGCGGGAGAGTTAGAAAGGAGGGGAAAAGGGAACTTCTCATGTGCAGTCAGCAGCAGAGTACAAGGTGAAGTATACCATACTGGCTTTGTAGTCAGAAGCCTTGAGTTCCAATTATGCCTCTACTAATTACAACTCATATGACCTTGGGGAATAAAGCTAATCTCTCAGAACTTCAGTTTCCTCATCTCTAAAATGAGGTGGAGTTAGATTTAAAGAGCTTTCCTGGGCTCCAGAACCTTTGAGTGGAGTGTTTTCAGAGACAGAGGATTTCTGGGTGGAATCAGGGGGCTGGGAGAATAAGCTTCTTAGTTTATCTTTGGTCCCTCCCCACTCCCTCTTTTTTTTTCCTCTTTCAGCTAGGTGGTATGGTAGATTGAGTGCTGGGCCTAGAATCAGGAAGACCTGAGTTCAAATCCAGATCCAGCCACTTGCCACTCTGGGCAAAGTCATTTAATTTCTGTTTGCCTCAGTTTCCTCATCTATAAATGAGGATAAGAATAGCACCTACCTCCCAGAGTTGTTGTGAAGATCAAATGAGATAATAAATTTAAAGCACTTAACACAGTGCCTGGTACATAGTAAATACCATATAAATTTTAGTCATTATTATTATTATTACTAAAGAAACCAAAGGTTAGTGGATATAAAGATGTAATTATTTTCACATCCAAACACTCTACCCCCGCCCCCCAGCCAAACTGCCTCAGTCCTGAAATCTATCCATAAATCCCTTTGGGTGTCTTTGGACTCCAGTTTAAGAACCCCTGCTCTAGACATTCTCCATTTTGTAAATTTACTTTCTAAAATATGACCTCCCAAATTGAACATAAATAGTCCAGACGTGGACTTCATATTATTAGCTGACAAAGACAAGTGGTAATAAAATGCCCCAGTGTAACATTCTAGATCTCTTGCCATTCCTTCAGTGAGTCTATTATGTATGTTCATGCACTCACACAGACAAAATGGTAGAGTGAGAAATTCAAGATGAGCCACAATTCAGAAGGTCTCTAGAGGAGAGACATTCATCTGAACAAAGAAAAACAAACAAAAAAAAAACCTTACCACATACACTGTCACCCAAACATCCAAGTACTTTCCTCCATCAAAGTAGTTGGCTTAAGACACTATTCCATACCTTACCCAACAGTGTTGTCGTTACTAGAAAACACACCTAGACTTCTTCTTTGGCAATTCCCTTAAGAACAAATGGACAAATTACAAAAGAGAATTTATCTATTACTTTACAGCCAGGTCACATTTTTAGCCTCAAATGGTCTTACCAAATTTCATCCCCTTCCTTATTCACTAGACTAGACTCTAAATAATTTTCCCTTACTTTAAAAACGTAAATCTGTTTTCCAAGAAGGAAGGTTTCTCTTTAATGAGGAAATCCCAAAGATAGGTAGGCATAAGTTTCAAGGGGTTGACCACAATGGTAGCATCATAGAGATGGGTATATTACTTTACAGGATGCCCACCTACAAGGGGACAACATTCATTTGGATATTTGTATCCAAATTTTGCCATGTACTTGGTTTCCCTGACTTCTTGGTGTCCAGCTAAAATTCTACTTTCTATAGGAAGCCTTTCCTGTTCTCCCTTAATTCTAGTTTATCTTGTCCATAGTGTGTTTGTATGTAGTTGTTTGCATGTTGTTGGCGTCTGATCTTCCATTAGATAGTGAGCTACTTGGAAGCAGGGGCTGTCTTTTTTTTTGGTGCCTCCCCCATTTTGGTATCCTCAGCATTTATCTTTTGATCTTTTCTTCCTTCACTTTCTTTCTTTCTTTTTCTTTTTTTGGTGAGACAATTGGGGTTAAGTGACTTGCCCACGGTCACACAGCTAGTAAGTGTTAAGTGTCTGAGGTCGGATTGGAACTCAGGTCCTCCTGAATCCAGGGCCAGTGCTCTATCCACTGTGCCACCTAGCTGCCCCCTCTTCCTTCACTTTCAAAGAATGAGAACCTATTCAGTCAAGCATAGCCAAAAAATAAAAGCTTGAACATCAGCATAAATCTCATGATTTCTTTATCTGTGGTGTTCTCCAAAATAATTTTGTATACAGTGTGTACAGAATTGACTTATCTATGTACATGCTGTTTCTTCCCAGTAGAATATAAACTTCTCAGTTTCGTATTCATATCCCTGGTGCCTAGCACAGTGTCTCGCAATAGTGGGTATTTAGAAAATCATTTTTGAATTGAGTTTTTTACTTGACACTAAGGAAAGACTAGATTTATTTTACTTACCTAGTGTTGGTTGAGATTCATTCTTTGCTCATTTATTATGTCTTGTAAGATAAATGGCAAAGGCAGTAACAGGGAGGAAAGGGGTCAAAATCTATCATATTCACAGACATCTGATGGATATTCCCTTCTTCTGGTCTGTTGTCTGCTCCACAATTATATTGGCATTTGCAGAAGATGTCTGTAATGTTGCATTGGGCCACAAACCCAATGATCACAAGCATTGAGAGTGAATCAGAAAGATGGGAAAAGAAAAAGGAGGTGAACGTTTTCTTCATTCATTATTGAGGATCTTTCATTGATAGTGCTCTTGACTGAAAGTAATGGTGGAAGAAAGATGCAGAGTCTGGGCCTAGGAGACACAAAATAGGAAGAAGGTCAGGACTGGTCCTTAATCACTACTGTTGTGATGCAAGCAAAACAAAATGAGCCAAGTGCCCACCAACACCAATGGCTTGCTGCCTGTGACGTCGTTCTTAGGTACAGGAAAGGGAGAAGCTTAGACATCCCTTTTCCTCTCCACTCTTAGCATTTTCCATTTCTTAAAAGAAAGGAAATACATTTTAACTTTAGTCATAGGAACCAATGCCAACCATTGGACTTGATCTGAATCCCGTTGTCCTTTACTGATGTCAATATGTTATTCATTGCAATAATTATATAGAGACAGATCTAGGTTATATCAGTCTATATCCACATAAAAATAAACTTAACTCTGTAATTAAGATTCATCTATTTCCTTACCATACATCTATTTGTATACAACTTCCCATGTTTCTCTACTTTTAAAAATTAAATCTTTCCCCCAGTAGATGAATGTTTGTTACTACTGAGGAGGTCTCAAACAAAGGCTTAGATATAACCCCTAAGATGGTTATTAGAGAGGAGCTTCTGAGAAGTTTTGAATGACAGTGGCATCATTGGAATGAGTATACCACCTCCCAAGGTAACCATATTGAAGGGGACAAAATATTCATGCTTCCTTGAGGTGCAGGAATAGTCCATTACATTCATCTAGCATAGTTTGTCCCTAATCATTGGATATATCATTTGTTTACTGGACTTGGGGTACTACAGTGCTGGCTCCTAAGAGCCAATTATGATTAAATTTTCAGTGTGACCATATACACCTCAGAAATCAGCAACTGCTAGGAAACAGTTATTGTTTTGTTGATTGTCTAGATAGAAGAAAGTGATGAAGAAAATATTAATGATGCAGATAAATCTTTAAAATGTACAGTGGGTAAATTTTCTAGGCGGCACAGTGGATAGAAGATTGGGCCTGGACTCAGGAAGATCTGAGTACAAATTTGGCCTCAGTTACTAGCTGTGTGACCCTGGGCAAGTCATTCAACTTTTGTTTGTGTCAGTTTCCTCATCTGCAAAATGGGGTTAATAATAATACCTATCTCCCTGGCTTTTTATAGAGATAAAATGAGATAATAATTGTAAAATGCTTAGCACCATGCCTAGCATATAGAAAACATTATATAAATGCTTATTGTTGTGGTCGTTATTATTAAATTTTTGAGAGCTGGTTGTTAAACATTTACCAGAGCACCATTGGGCATATGAGTCCTTTCTTTGTACCCTTGACCCCTTTGTGTGTAAGCACAACAATGAAACTGTTGAATCAAAGGCCACATGAACCATTTAGACACTTTTATTGCATAATGTAGGTGGCCTGGGGGATGGATAGAGTGTGTTAAATTTAGCATCATGAAGACTTGAGTTTGAATCCTGCCTTAGGCCTTTAGAAATCCTTAAGCCAGTCACTTGTCTTTTGCCAGCCTCAGTTTCCTCATCTGTAAAATAGGAACATTGTAAGGATCAAATAAATGCGAATTATTATTTTCATTCCTTTTGTTTTAGATAAATGCTTTTGCTCATATTAGGGAAAGGCCCCCTCTGATTTCCTATACTTCTTTAGGATCTTTAACAAATAAGCAATCTATTTTCTCAGGAGGCTTTTCCTGCATCTTTTGATGTAATTCTGTGGTCAGATGATCAGTTAGTACAGTCACAGACTTAAATGGAGCCTTAAATGTTCAGACTGCTCATTTGTCAACTGAGGAATCTACAAGTCATAGAATGTGGGTAACTTACCCAGTTCTCAGAGCTAATTGATGGCGGAACCAAGTCTTGAACCCAGATCTTTCTTGCATTCAGTAGTTTTTCCATTGCCCCATGCTGCCACCTCAGTATCTCTTGGACATAAGAGAATTGCACCAGGAGTAGGTGTTCTGGCTACCTCCTGGCCCAGTTCCTGGCATTTTGCACTTAGTGTCTTGCACTTAATAAGCTATTTGTTGACTTATTGTTCTTTGTATAATTTCTTAAAAGATGAAACAAAATGCTTACATTCACTTTGCTTCTGTGGCCTTCTTTGCAAACAGGGATGAAAACACACCTTTTATATCTCCCAGGGCTGTTAGAAAGAGCAGTTTAAAAGTTTCTATGTTATACTCTGAGCTCCTGAGAGGAGACACTAATAGTCACAACTTGAATGCTTCTCTTTTCTTTGTGGTATGATAGACGTAGGATTCCCTTCTTCATCCAGGAGAGTGTGTTGCTAGAGCAATGTGTAGAAAGGAGAATCAAGATGGCCAGTTGAAGACCAGGCATGGTGGCACATTTTTGTGATTCATGCTACTGGAGAGGCTGAGGATGGTGGATCACTTGAGCTCAGGAGTTCTGAGCTGTCATAGGGATAAACTCAATTGAGTGTCCATCCTTATGATCAGTATGGTGAGCCACCTAGGACCCAGGAACCAACCCAAATAAAAAAAAATGGAGCAGGTCAAAGTTTCCATGCTGACATCCAGCCTGCACTTTAAGGCTGGTTGAGATAATAAAATATGGTGAGTTTTTTCCTTACAGCCATTGATATGAATGATAAAATTGAGATTTGTTCTTTTCCTTGAAGTCACTTTATATCACAAGAAGCACTTATCTGGAAATCTCACTCCTCCCCAACTTGTGTTTGGTCCCACCCCTCTAATTAATTGCAGTTTGCTAACTTTTCTCCTGAAATTTGTTGCATACAAAAGTCAGTTCCTGATCTATTTGAAGACTAGTCCCTGCCCCGAACCCACACAGCCTGTGATCTTTCAACTCCCCAGGCACGGTCTGAGGCATATTTCTCAGGCAGCAAGGTAGGGCTCTTTGAAAATAGTGTTGCCATGGTTTCTCAGCTGTCAAATGAAATTGGTGTCATGTAATGGAGAAATAGAAGGATTGACTTGCCTAAGGGCAATCAACAGTTTTTTTCTGCCCCTTCTATGAAGTGATTCCCTGACAGTAAAGTCAAAGAATGAAGAGGCCTCAAAGATTACATAGCCTGAACCCTCATTTTACAGTTGGATAATGTGGATAGATGATAGACAGACAGACAGACAGATAGATAGATGAATGGATGGATAATAGATTCATATGTATATCTGTATCTTTGCCAGCTGACCCCTATCATACCCAACCTCTTTCCCCCCTTTCATAGAAGGCAAGCTCCCAGCAATCCCAGGGATTGTTTCCGTTTCTATTGGTATCTCAGTGCCTACTTCATAAAAGGCATTTAATAAATACTTGCTGATTGATTGATTGTTGGTGGACTCAGGGTGAAGTGATTTGCCAAAGGTGATATAATAATAATATTGATAGCTAACATTGATATAGCTTTTACTATGTGCCAGACACTGTGCTAAGCTCTTTATAAATATTATCTCATTTGATCCTCACAGCAACCCTGGGAGGTAGGTGCTATTACTATCCCCATTTTTTTTTGTTATTGTTTAGTCGTTTTCAGTCATGTCTGATTCTCCGTGACCCCATTTAGGGTTTTCTTGGCAAAGATACTAGAGTGGTTTGCCATTTCCTTCTCCAGCTCATTCTACAGATAGGGAAACTGAAGCAAACAAGGTTAAGTGACCTGCCCAGGGTCACACATCTGGTGTGTCTGAGTCAGGGTTTGAAGTCAGGTCTTCCTGATTCCAGGCCCAGCACTCTAGCCACTGAGCCACCAGCTGACATTAGCTCATTGGTGGCTGAATTCAAGTATCCTGGCCCCTGTCCCTGTTTGCTTTCTATCTCTGAAGCACAAAAGGTCACTTATTTATAGCTGCAAAGGACTTTAGAGTCTGTCTAATTCGACCTTCTCATTTTAGAGACCATGGACTAAGGATGTTGTGACTTGCCCACAGTCACAGTGGCTGAGGCAGTATTTGAATTTGGGTCCTTTGAACACAAATTCGGCTTTTGTTTTGGTTTTTGGTTTTTAGCTCTACTCACCTGCTTTTCTGAAGTTAAGCTCTTAGGGGCATGCCATCTAGGGTTCAAGACTGCAGTCTGTTTCTTCTCATTGCTAGACTTGCATTCATCCACTCTTGCACCCTGCCCTCCATAAGCTCTTTTATAAATTATGCTGATCTAGAATCAAGGAATCTTAGAGTTGGGAGAGAGCTCAGTGGCCATCTAGTCCAATTTTATTCAGTCAAGAAGCCATGATCTCTGTTGCTGCTTTGTCTCCTGTTTACTTACAAGATGGGTTTCTCTTGTCCTCTGTATGCAGAAGACTCTCAGATCTAATTGTCCAGCCCTAATCTCACATCTCAAACTGCCTAGTTAGACATCTCATGCTGGGTGTCCCTTAGACAACGTGAACTCAACATGTCCAAAACCGAACTCATTATCTTTCCCTGCAAATCCTCCTCTCTTCTGAACGTCCCCGTTCTTATCAAGGGCAGTGCCACCCTCCTAGTAACCCAGGCTCAAAACTTAGATGCCATCCTTTTCTTTGTTTTTGTTTTTGTTTTTAATTTTTTTGCCATCCTTTTTTTTTTTAAAGCAGGCTCACAGACTTCACTTTAAGAACCCCTTTTAAGTCTGTCTGGTCATTGTAAATATAAACTCTAAGAACTGAAAGGAACCTTCAATATTATCAATTCCAACTGATTTTACAGATGGAGAAACTGAGACTCTGAGAGGTAGTCACCTACCCAAGTCATTAATCAACATTTGGGGTGGCAGGGCAAGTCTTCTGTCCCCCTGGGCCAGTTCACTTTTCAATGCACTGTTCAGCCTTCAACTCTTTTTATATCATTTGTAAATGCACCCAATTCCCCAACATACACACATCTCTTCTTCGCCTTTCTCTTCTAGACTGGGACTAGCATTATCTAAGACATTCACTAGGCTTCTGTATCAGTCCTTGTTTTCCCCTTTGAATAAAGACCTCTATCAAGTCAGAGAGAAGCCTCTGCTAGGCACACGACAGCCTCATTTTCTCCAGGAGGGCACTGATTGGAAGGGTTAGAGGGCAGATGAAGACCCTCTGTGGTGCAGTTCACATCTGGGATTCAGCTCCTGGGAAAGAGCCATGACTGCGGCTGGGCCGAGGGCAGAGAGTGCCTGCCTTTGGGAGCCTGGGCCCTGGATCACAGGGTGACATGGTGAAAGTCCTCAGCAAAGATGGCCTGACTGTTTTCCAGAATGTAAACCATCCTATAACTTAGAGACTCTGTTTATACAAAAAGAGATCAGGAAACAAACTCTGTTAGATGATATTGACTAAATCTGGGCAGATGGGAAGCAGGCCTAGACTGCGTTTGAAGTTCCATTGACAAGCCAGGGACATACATGAGGGTGATAACTTTTCCGGCTTTTGAAAGCACTTGATTTTATCATCTTGTTTACTTATCTGTCACAATAGGGCATCGAACCAAGAAACACTCACATCGGCTGATATCTGAGAAATGTGGTTCTGGTAGCAGGGAAGCAGCAAGAGACTCATATATCAGCTTTCTGTTCTTCGTTAAATATAGTAATAAGCCAGTTTCTTCTAAAACCACCTAGCCGAATGTCAAATAGAGTATGACAGGGGACAGATTTAGAGCAAGGGATAGACATTCTCGATGTAACAAATTGCTCTTTTACATCAGTATTTCATGCCCGGTGCCGATAGATCAAGTGTAATTTGTCACATTCTCAAAAATCCACTCCCATTACATTGTGAAACAAAGCAAGAAATTTCAATATAAAGGCATTGTCGGGCTTCTCTTCCCCACGGCCATCAACCATTCCCACTCTTACAATACTGTGGGTTCAATGTCAGCAGGAGCCGAACTGGTTAAATCATATTCTGCTTTCCAACAGGGAGCTAAAAGTAATTGCAAAATATTTTGTTCCCCCCCCCCCTTGGCTCCGCATGTAGATTTAAAATTAAATTGGTTCTGGTTAGCAAGCTAGAACAGGGCAACTAAATTGAATTTTCTGAGGAATGTTGTGAATCCTGTGTGAAAAAAAATAAAACACACACAGTTTCCCTGCTCTTTTTCTCTGTTCTCCTCATTTCTCCACTTCTGCTTTCTTTTTTCCCCCCTTGCTTCAACTCTACCTTCCTTACAGCACCTCCTCATTGGGCTTATCCAGCCTAGGCCCCGGGGCTCATTTATTTATAAGGTCACACAGGTGGGTGGTTGTCAATCCAGACACCTACTTTTGCCCTGGTGCAAGTATCCACATTTAACTGAGTTCTGAGTGCCCCACGCCTGGTTCACCCTCGACCCACTGTCTGGCTGTTTACCTTCCCCCTTTCCATTGAAACAACTCTTCCCATGACTTCTGGGGTGAGGTCCTTGGGAGTCCTGCTTATAGGAAAAACAACAGTTGGTGTGTGTGTGTGTGTTTGTGTGTGTGTTTTCCTTTGAAAGGAGCTCCAGGAATTTCACATACCACTAACCTCCAGGGTTGACGGATACATACTAAGGAAGATTCTGGGCTTGCCTTCCTTGGAAAATGTGAAGAAAAAACAAAAAAAAAATCAGGCTATTCTTATATTTCTCTGATGATTTAGGGACTGTCCTGATTGGAGGCAGGGCTGGTTAGTGGTTGTGGGGGGTGACCTCCCAAGTCTCTTCATTATTACCATGATTTTGTCTAGAGCTGTGGGTGTGTTGGTGGGCAGGATATTTGGGTGTGATGGGGTAGGGTTCATCTGGTACAAATTGATACATTTCCACCCTTTGCTTGGCATCAGAACAGTGTCCACATAGTCTGTACTGCCAGTAATTTAATGTCCCCAGATCCTGTACTTCAGTGGCATTGCAGAAAAATGGGGTTTACTTTGATTACTGACTAGGAAAGGCTCTGTGGTACCTTCAACATTGGAGAACTCCCTGTACCAACACTGATTGCAATCCCTCTGTGACTGAATAGGTCAAAGCACCATAGATTTAGATTTAAAGGAGATCTAAGAAGTCATATAATTCAATCTTCTTATTTTACAGATGAGGAAACTGAGGCTCCAAGAAAGAAGGGTCACCCAGAAAGTAAATGGCAGAATTGAGTATTGAATCCAGCACTCACGAGTCCAAATCCATCCTGCTTTCCACTGTACCCAATTCTAGTAGGCCACAAAAACAGGAAATATCATAGAATGGGCTTGAACTTGGGTCTTTCCAAGTCCAGTGTTGCATCTATTAAGTCAAGCTGCCTCTACTCACTTTTATTACTTAGCACTCATCTTAAACGCAAGAGGTGATGAGCTAAATTCACATGAGAAGTTGTTTCTAAACCTATGCTTGCTGCAAGTTAACAGGTACTGTTGCTTGGAACTCAGAAGGGTTGCTGGTTAACTTTTAGGTACCACCATTGAGGTTTTGTTCTTTGTGTGTGTGTGTGTGTGAAGACCATAGGACTACAGAGGTAGAAAGGACTTCAGAGGCTGTCTAATCCAACCTCCTCATTTTACAGATGAGGAAACTGAGGCTCAGAGAGGATAAATGATTTGTTCAAGGTCATATAGACAATGAACATCAGAGTCAGGATTAGAAACCAGTTCCCTTGACTCCAAAGTCAATGAATAGCTACTGTATCAATGATTAAATGCACTGATTGATAGTGAATTGAAAGAGCTTGTGTGCCAAAGGACTCATAATGAAAAATGCTATCTGCCTTAAGAGGAAGGACTGCCTGAATCTGAATGCAGACCGAAGCTTGCTTGCTTGGTTGCTTCCTTCCTTCCTTCCTTCCTTCCTTCCTTCCTTCCTTCCTTCCTTCCTTCCTTCCTTCCTTCCTTCCTTCCTTCCTTCCTTCCTTCCCTCCCTCTCACGCACTCTCTTCTTCCTTCCTTTATTCCCTCCTTCCCTCTTTCTCTCTCTTTCTTTCTTTCTCAAAATGGCTAATATAGATATATTATTTATATGTCTGCACATGTATAACCCCATATCAGGTTGTATCAGACATATAACCCATCCCCAGGGTGGGTGAAAATGGAGGGAGAAAATTTGGAATTAAAAATTTGGGGGGATTAAATATTTTTTTTGTGGGGCACTAAAGGTTAAGTGACTTGTCCAGGGTCACACAGCCACTAAATGTCAAGTGTCTGAGGCTAGATTTGAACTCAGGTCCTCCTGAATCCACAGCTGTTGCTTTATCCACTGTGCCACTTAGTTGCCCCCAAATATTATTTTTAAAAGACTTGAGCCTTTGTTTCTAGAACAAGTTGGTATAAATAAAGAAACTTTGCAATTTCTTGAAGGCAAAGAAATCCTTGTGAAATATATTAAAAAATAAAGGGCTTGTGAAACATAGTCCTTTACCCTTATTCTTTGAGTAATATGCCTGGCTTTTGCAAAGCTTTAAAAGCCTCTAAACATTGTTGCTTATTAAAGTTTATTTTTCCTTTTAAAAATGATGTTATGAGAAAGAGAAAACAACATTAGTGGTTATGTACTTTGGGCTCTTATATAAGGCCAACTTTCTTTCTCTATTCTCTGCACCTACCCAAGGACATATTCCCACTTGTGCAAACTACACCAATTCCCTTTCAGAGAAGCTATTTGAGAACTATGTGGAACTATATTCCTGGATGCTCTAAGTGACCCGAATTTCCTTTAATCCTTTAATTTTGGCTTCTGCCCCTCTGATCCAGGTCTTCTTTGAGCCTTGGACAAAGGTCAGTAGCCTGAGTCTCATGGTTGTCTAAATAAATCCTTCTGGGGACTGCTTTGTAGTTCTGACCTTTTTTTGAATTCCGTTTCATTAAGAAGCTTCCCTTATGGAACTGCTGATAACAAGTAGAAGTTGTTAATGGAAAGTTTGCCTGTATGTTAATATGTTAATAAAGATATTAAGTATAAATGTTGTACACAATTGCACATGTATAACCCATATCTGATTGCTTATCGCATCAGGGAGGGGTAGGGGAGGGAGGGAGGGAAGGAAGGAGGGATAGAATTTGGAACTCAAAACTATAAATAAGACTTTATTATTTAAAAAATAAAGATGAGGGGCAGCTAGGTGGCGCAGTGGATAAAGCACCAGCCCTGGATTCAGAAGGACCTGAGTTCAAATCTGGCCTCAGACATTTGACACTTACTAGCTGTGTGACCCTGGGCAAGTCGCTTAACCCCAATTGCCTCACTAAAAAAAAAAAAATTAATTAAAAATAAAGATGAATAAGATATCCTCAAGGAAAAAAGATATTAAGTATAATGGAACCCTATTTGCTCCATCCAGCATTAATCAATGGTATTCTTAGAAACTGTTTTATTAGGGGAGTAATTCTATATGAATATGTTCCATTCTGTGTCTCTATGTCCTGGCAAAATTCAGTGAACAACTCTGAGTTACACACTGAATTTCAGCATATACACAATGGAAACTGCACAGAAAAATAAATACCCCTTAGCTTTGGTGAGCACAGTTAAGGCTACAGATTTTCTATGTGAGCATAGTCAAGTAGTGGTCATAATGTTTTTCTACATTTTATAATTAATATTTCTAAGTATTTATTATCTATTATCTATTTCTAAGTAATATTATCCAAGTAATTTCTAAATATTTCTATTTTTAAACTTGAGGTGGGAGTGCTGTATAACAAACAAAGACTTGACCACAAAAGCCAGTAAGAATTAGGTTCAAGTACTACTTTTGGCATACTAGCTGTGACTCTAGTTAAGTTATGACATCTCTGTGTCCCCCAGGAGACACTTTAAAACTCTTAAGTTGCAGAACAGGTACTGAGTTGCACTCCTGAAAAAGTTTCCTAGATAAATGAAGTCAAAGTAACTGTCCAGCAACAACAACAATAACAAATTGTTATTAACACCTTATAGGTGGCATAAAAAGGTGGAATGGTATATGGTAATTTCGAGGTGATGTTTAATCCAATAACACTGATGTCCTCCAGAAAAGCTTTCTCCTTAATATGAATACTCTTATGCTCAGAAAGTTCCTGATGTGAGCTAAAGGACTGTTGACATTAATAGCTTAAATGGAGTTTCAATCCAGTCTGGCTAAAAGGTTCAGTAAGGTGCCCACTCCAGTTAAAAGATTTCTCACACTTAACACACTCAAGAGATGTTTCTCTGATAGGAATTTTCTTTTTTTTTATTCAGAAGTTTATTTTTTCTCAAATTACATGTAAAAACAAATTTTAACATTGATTTTTTTAAACTTTGTGTTCCAAATTCTCTTCCTCCCTCCCTCCCCACTCCCCCCTTAAGGACTTAAGCAATTCATGGTTATACATGTGTAGTCATACAAAACATTTCCATATTAGTCAAGTTATGAAAGAAAACAGGCAAAAAAAAACTTTAGAAAAAGGAACTAACAAAAATTGTACTTCAATCTGTATTCAGATACCATCAGTTCTTTCTTTGTAGATAGACTGCATTTTTCATAAGTCCTTCAGAGCTGTCTTGGATCATTGTATTGCTGAAAATAACTAAGTCATTCACAGCAAATTATCTTACTATATTGCTATTATTTTGTATATAGTTCATTTCACTTTGCATCAGCTCATGTAAGTCTTTTCAGGTTTTTCTGATAGCATCTTGCTCATCATTTCTTATAGCACAAGTGTGTTCTATCATAATATCATCCCACAATTTGTTCAGCCATTCCCCAATTGATGGACATCTCACCAATTTCGAATTTAACTTTTTTTTCTCTTTAGATACCAACTTAGTAGTTAGTAGTATTACTAGGTCAAAGAGTATGCATATTTTATAGCCCTTTAGCCAGTTCCAAATTGCTCTACAGAATGTTTGAATCAGTTTACAACCAAGAGTGTATTAATGTCTCATTTTCCCCATATCCCCTACAACATTTGTCATTTTCCTCTGCTGTCCTATTATCCAATCCAATGGGTATGAGGTAGCACCCAGAATTATTTTGACCTGAATCTCTCCAATAAATAGTGAGTTGGAGCATTTTTTTCATGTGGCTATAGGTAGCTTTGATTATTTCATTTGAAAACTTCATGTCTTTTGATCATCTATCAATTTGGGGATGGCTCTTATTTTAACAAATTTGACTCAGTTCTCTATGTGTTTGAGAACTGAGGCCTATCAAACAAACTTGCTTCAAATTTTTTTTCACAGTTACTATTGCTAACTGTATTTCCCTCCATCCTATTCCTTTCCCATAACATTTACTCTATTTTCTATCTTCTTTCACCCTATCCCTCCTCAAAAGTGTTTTGCTTCTGACCATCTGCTCCCCCAATCTGCCTTCCCTTCTTTCACCTCCCCCCCTTATCCCCTTCCCTTCCTACTTTCCTGCTGGGTAAGATAGATTACTATATCCAATTGAGTATGTATGTTATTCCCTCTTAGAGACAATTCCGATGAGAGTATGGCTCACTCACTCTCCCGTATCTCCCCCATCTTCTCCTCCACTCCATAAGCTTTTTCTTGCTTCTTTTATGTGAGATACTTTACCTCATTCCACCTCTACCTTTCCATTTCTCCCAGTCTATTCCTCTCACCCTTTAATTGTAGATTTTAAAAGATATCATCCCTTCATTTGCAACTCATACCTGTGCCCTCTGTCTAAATATACTCCATTCAGCTGCCTAATAATGAGAAAGTTCTTATTAGTTACAAGTACCATCTTCCCATGTAGGAATGTGAATGGTTTAACCTCTTAATATCCCTCATGATTGCTTTTCCTGTTTACCTTTTCATGGTTCTCTAGGGTCTTGTATTTGATAGTCAAATTTTCTATTCAACTCAGGTCTTTTCATCATGAATGTCTGAAAGTCCTCTCTTTCATTGAATTCCTATTTTTACCCAAAGGATTATACACAGTTTTTCTGGGTAGGTGATTCTTTATTGTAACCCCATTTCCTTTGCCCTCCAGAATTTCATTCCAAGCCCTCAAATCCTTTAATGTAGAAGCTTCTAGGTCTTGTGTTATCCTAACTGTGGCTCCACAGTATTTCAATTATTTCTTTCTGGCTGCTTGCAGTATTTTTTCTTTGACTTGGGAGTTCTGGAATTTGGTTATAATATTTCTGGAAGTTTTCATTTTGGGATCTCTTTCAAGAGGTGATCGGTAGATTCTTTCAATCTCTATTTTATCTGCTTCTTCTAGAATATCAGGGCAATTTTCCCTGACAGTTACTTGGAATATGATATCTAGACACTTTTTTTGATAATGGCTTTCAGGGAGTCAAATTATTTTCAAATTATCTCTCCTGGATCTATTTTTCCAGGTCAGTTGTTTTTCTAAGGAGATATTTCATATCACCTTCTATTTTTTCATTATTTTGGTTTTGCTTTATTATGTCTTGATTTCTCTTAAAGTCATTAGCTTCCATTTGCTCAATCCTAATTTTTAAGCAATTATTTTCTTCAGAGAGCTTTTGTACCTCATTTTCCATTTGGCTAATTTGTCTTTGCAAGCTATTGACTTTTTTCATGATTTTTTTGTATCACTCTCATTTGTCTTTCTATTTTTTCCTCTACTTCTCTTACTTTATTTTCAGAGTCCTTTTTGAGCACTCATATGGCCTGAAACCAATTCATATTTTTCTTGCAAGCTTTGGATGTAGGAGCTTTGACTTTGTTATCTTCTTCTGAGGTTGTATTTTGATCTTCCCTGTCACCATAAAGACTTTCTATGGTCAGCATTTTGTGTTTGCTCATTTTCCAGTCTTTTTCTTGACTTTTAACTCCTTCTTAAAGTGGGGCACTGCTTCCAGGGTGGAAGGCACACTGTCCCAAGCTTCAGAGGGTTTGAACAGCCATTCTCCAAGATACCTCCAGGAATTTGCAAGTCCCTAGTTCCTCCAAGGTGATACCTAGGAATTGTCTTATGTTTGGTAAGGCCTTAATGTTAGCTAAAGACTTAGCACCTTCATTACATTCAAAGGGGTTTCTCTCCAATATGAATTTCCTTATGTGTAGTAAGTTGCTGCCTCCTATTAATGATTAAGTTTCTGCACTATTTGGCCATTTTTTGAGAATTTCACTGTTAGATTATACTTGAAAATGAAGAAGTCTATCATGGAGAAAGGAACAATAATTGTTATTGTTGTTAAGTTCTTTCAGTCCTATCTGACTCTTCATTACCCCATATAGGGTTTTCTTGACAAAAATGCTGGAGTGGTTTGCCATTTCCTTCTCCAGCTTATTTTACAGAAGAGAAACTGAAGCAAATAGGGGTAAGTGACACAGCTAGGAAGTCTAAGGCTGGATTTGAACTCTGGTCTTCCTAACTTAAACCCCCAAACTGGCATTACTGTTGGATAACTATGCAGTATGTGACTGGTATTTCATATATTCTTGTTGTGAGTGGAGAAATATCCAATTATTTGACATTGTGTCATTTTGCTGTAGGGAACCACTCTGAGTAAATTAGGAACAGATGATAAAATACATAGAAAAATGAAGTACTTTAAACATGGCCTTTTTTCCACTCTATTTGGGTCAATTGTATATCTCCACTGGCATGTATTTATGCTGCCTGTTTCATTTGATGTGAGCTCCTTGAGGGAGGGACTGTTGGGTGTTTTTCTCTGTATCTGTGGTGACTTATCTAGAGCACAGTAAACTTTTTTTTTTGGTGAGGCAATTGGGGTTAAGTGACTTGCCAGGGTCACACAGCTAGTAAGTGTCAAATGTCTGAGGCTGGATTTGAACTCAGGTCCTCCTGAATCTAAGGCCAGTGCTTTATCCACTGCAACACCTAGCTGCCCCATACAGTAACTGCATGTAGATTGGCTGATTGATAATCAGTTGGGTAAGAGAGGCGATAGAATTGCCCAGAACTCAAAAAGCGAAGTCAGGTGATTTAGGGTTAGATCCAAGACTGGACTGGGACAAGCTTCTACTGGCTTACATGAGTCCATTGTAAAGTTTTCAGTGGAAGCATTTGTACTTTGCAGAAATTGACAAATACTACAAATCAGGGCTAGATTTATGATTTTGTTGATTGTCTAGACTTAAGAAAGTGATGCATAAAGTATTAATAATGCAGGCATTTGTTAAGCATCTACCAGCCAACCCCTGGAACTTCAATCAGTATTGGCTGGAGTTGTCTTAAGGATGAGGGGCATTTTGATGGCCAGGTAGAATTTTAATAGGGCAGATTATAGAGAAGTTATGTAGTGTGGTAAATATGTATGTCGGATTTTGGCTTAAAGAAGACTTTGGTGCAAGTCTTGCCTCTGACACTTGCTAGCTGGGTCACTGTGTACAAGTCGCTTAACCTCAGAGTAACTTACTCTCAAGTAACTTAATCTCAGAGAGGTAAAATAGAGATAATAATGCCTGTAATAGTGACCTCACTGGTTTGTCATGAACACCAAATGAGATAATATGCCCAAAGAGGGAAATGTCAGTTTTCATTATTTTAGGTGTATGGGAAGGGAGGGGGAGAGGCAGCATATGCATGGCATTGGAGGGGATTAGGGGTAACTCCCCTAATTTCATTTCTGGCAACATTTTCTGGAAAATTTTCGATTCCTTAACATCTGGCTTTTATGTTTTCAGTTATAGGGTGGCAGAAGCCAATGGCAAAATCCTTCATGGACAGTGAGTACCCTAGTCAGAGATCAGTCCTATCTGCTGCTGCCATTTGGGTGACCTTGGACATATGGCTACCTTTCTCAAGGAGCTCATAGTCTTATGGGGAAGAATGGCATACAGACAACCATGTCCAGACAAGAAATGGACAGGATAAGCTGGATATAATTCACAGTGGGGAAGGCACTAGCATTAAGGGGGATTAGGAAAGGCTTTTTGAAGAAGGTGCGGTTTTAGCTGGGTCTTGAAGAAATCCAGGAAGTATAAATGAAGAGTAAGAGAATTCCAGGTATGGAGGACAGCCAGTGAAAATTCCTGGGGAGAAGGGGTGTCCAGTGCAAGGAACAGAAAGGATATCAGTGTTGCTGGATTGCAGGGTATGAGGTTTAAGAAGACTAGAAAGGTGGGAGTAGAGAGCAGATTATGAAAAGTTTTATGCCAAGTAGAAGGTTCTGTATATGATCTTAGAAGTAATAAGAAGCCAACTGTAGCTTATTGAATGGGGGGAAGATGTAGACAGACCAGTGCTTGAAGAAGATCAGTTTGATAATTAAATGGTGATTGGGAGAGACTTGAGGCAAGGAAATCAGCCTCAAGCTTCAGCCTATACCTGGGTAGTGGCAATGTCAGAGGAGAGAAGGGGGCCCATACAAAAGATGTGGCAAAGATAGAAACAGCACGACTTGACAATAGATAGCACTGAGGATGAATCTGTTGAAGGTGGGAGAGAGTGAGCAGTTAAGGATGACACCTAGATTGGGAACTTGGGGATGACAGGAGGATGTTGGAACCCTGTGCAGTAATGGGAAGATTAGGAGGAGGTGTGTGTGCTTTGGGAGGAATGATCATAAGTTCAGTTTTTGACCTGTTGAATTTAAGATGTCTATGGAAGATCCAGTTTGAGGTGTCCAGTTTGCAGTTGGAGATGTGATATTGGCGGTCAGGAGAGAATTGTGGGCTGGATAAATAAATCTTAGAATCATCAGCAGAGGTAATAATTATTTCTATGGGAGCCAATGAGATCACTGAGAGAAATAGTATAATTGCAAAATAAAAGAGTACCTAGAACAGTCTTGGGGGATGCCTATTGTTCATTTAGGCATGGTCTAATGAAGATTTAGCAAAAGCAACCCAGAAAGACTGAATAGAAAGGTGGTTGGGGCAGGCCAGGAAGGGGTTGTGTCATAAAAACTTAGAAGAGAGTATCAAGGAGAATAATATGGTTAAAAATGCCAAAGGATAGGGGGCAGCTAGGTGGCACAGTGGATAAAGCATTGGCCCTGGATTCAGGAGGACCTGAGTCCAAATCCGATCTCATACCCATGACACTTACTAGCTGTGTGACCCTGAGCAAGTCACTTAACCCCTATTGCCTCACCAAAAAAAAAAAAAAGTTTAAAAAATGTCAAAGGCTAAGGAGAAAGAGGTCAAGAAGCATGAGGATTGAGTAAAGGCCATTAGATCTGCCAATTAAGAGATCATCATGTATAGAAGATTTCCATAAAAAACAATCTTGCAACTCCCCAAGCCCCTTGTTTCCCATTTCTATCTTTATCATATTCAAATGTATTGGTTTTTTTGTGTGTGTGTGTGAGGCAATTGGGGTTAAGTGACTTGCCCAGGGTCACACAGCTAGTAAGTGTGAAGTGTGTGAGGCCGGATTTGAACTCAGATACTCCTGACTCCAGGGCCGGTGCTCTATCCACTGTGCCACCTAGCTGCCCCCAAATATATTGTTTTTAAGAGCCCATGATCTTTCCTTCCACTTCTGCCTGTGATGTTTAAAAGCTAACTGTGTGGTCACCTTAAATCAGAAGCTTTAGCACCAGTCTTTGGGCATTAAGCATTTATTAAAGCATACCAAATATTCGTGTGGAGTTCAGAAAGTTAAGAAAAGGCCTATCTAGCCTAGAGTTCCAGCCTGGTTTGGTTCTTCCTCAAGTCCTCCACACCGCGAGCCTGCTTTGAACCATGAACTCCCTTCAAACTAAGTGTGTGGAAGCTTTTTATAGGTCCAGAGCATGGGCAGTCCTTACACACTGCTTCAAGCTGATTGGTTAGCGTCATCCAAATCCATTGGACTTGAAGGTGGTCTCCAAATAAGTTCAAAGTCTTCTGAGAACAATACCTTCTTTTTGTGTTTTGTTTTTGTTTTTGTTTTGTGTGTGAGGCAATTGGGGTTAAGTGACTTGCTCAGGGTCACACAGCTAATAAGTGTTAAGTTTCTGAGGCCAGATTTGAACTCAGGTCCTCCTGACTCCAGGGCTGGTGCTCCATCCACTGCTCCACCTAGCTGCCCCCAGAACAATACCTTCTTAAGGACTAGCCATGTGTGCTTACAATCTAGTTAACTTGAAGTAGGCTAATCGGCAGTCGATCACTTTCACTTAATTCAATCAGTTTAGATTACTCTCCAGGTGGGTCTTTGAGTATCTGCTAAATCCCATTATTTTATCACAGCCCTGTGGTTCCTCTTCTCCTGTATCAGTCTTTGTTTCTGTATGTGGAAATCCACTGTCTACTCTTTCTAAGAGGATGTGGTAAATTTTATATATATGTATACATATATAAATATCTATATGTGTGTACATATATACAGATCCATGCATATGTGTATATATACATATATTGTGTGTGTGTATGTATATATATGTGTGTGTGTGTGTGTGTGTGTGTGTGTGCATATATTACACACAGAGCTACATACATTTGTTGGGTGTTTACTGACAAAGGCCTAGAAAACATTAATCATGGCTGTTTTCGACCATTCATAAAGGATGACCTGAAGTTGTTTCTAATGGGTGTGAATTATTACTGATTTCTGAAATCACAATAATCCCTAAATAAAAGATTCTGATTCTTGGCTGAGCTGCTTACCCCCTTTCTATCCAAGTTCTAGCCATCCTTTAAAGTTTTCTTATTCCCCTCCTGGCTTTTAGAACTCCGAGGTTCTCTTTTTTCTTCCCCAAATGGTTCTAGATTGATTTCTGAAGACAATTTAACACAAATCCTTTATTTGTTTCTATTTGTTCCTAATTCATTCAGCTCTAGCCCCTCTGAGTGAATGATCTGACTTTTCCCCCCTAGAGATTTTGATGTCAACCAACACAACAAAGCCTAGAATTCTAGATCTAAGTCAATAAGGTAACATCAAGTGACCACCTAGTTAAGAGCTCTGCCTTCAGCTATGCCTTGGTGTTCCTTTACCACCAAGCTATGTACATTATTGGGTTTTAATATATACTTATGGAGTGAATTAATGTCCAAGTCATTTTAGTATTTGAAAACCTTTACTATTATTATTATTAATTTTTTTTTGATGGGGCAGTGAGGGTTAGGTGACTTGCCCAGGGCCACACAGTTAGTAAGTGTCAAGTGTCTGAGTCCAGATTTGAACTCAGGTCCTTCTGAATTCAGGGCCAGTGCTTTATCCACTGTGCTACCTACCTGCCCCCTAAAAACCTTTATTATTAGAAAGTTATTTCTATATGTAATCTTGTTTTTGTTTTTGTTTTTTTGCAGGGCAATTGGGGTTAAGTGACTTGCCCAGGGTCACACAGCTAGTAAGCGTTAAGTGTCTGAGGCCGGATTTGAACTCAGGTCCTCCTGAATCCAGGGCCGGTGCTTTATCCACTGCGCCACCTAGCTGCCCCTCTGTATGTAATCTAACACTTTCATTCAGTTGTTTAATCCAAGATATACTTGAAGCCAATTTAAAAATCTTTCTCGGGCAGCTAGGTGGTGCAGTGGATAGAGCACCGGCCCTGGAGTCAGGAGTACCTGAGTTCAAATCCGGCCTCAGACACTTAACGCTTACTAGCTGTGTGACCCTGGGCAAGTCACTTAACCCCAATTGCCTCACTTAAAAAAAAAAAAATCTTTCTCCATCTTCCCTTTCTAATTCCTTTCATTTCCCACACAAATCCTGCTTTGCTCTACTACTAACAAATTTTGGGACCTTAAGCAGTTCACCTCTGTGATCCTCATTTGTTTTATATATAGAAAACAGGTGATTGGATGCAATGATCTATAGCTTCATCAAGCTCCAACATTCTATGAGTTATTATTAATGGTATAAAGGACAAGGGGCCAATGATTTTCCAGTTATTTATACCTGGCTATTAGTAGCAACACTACTAGCTAATATAAAGTTTCTCTATTATCTGTGGATATTAAATATACCTGTTATCTTCATCTTTCCTTACCATCAGTGAGTGAGAATTGGTTTTACTCTGTTAAATATTAAAGCCTATAGAAATGCCTCCATTATTATGCTATTAAGATTGAAATATATGTACATAGAAGTCATAAAATCCAAACATTAAGTGTCTAAGAGCGATATTAACTCTGCTAAATGAAATCCAGTACATTTTGGGTTACTTTAAATTGTTACCCCACCTGTAACATATTAATAAAAATATATTGGATATACACATATATGTATACATATACACATATGTGTGTATGTATGTGTATAAAAATCGGAACTGGGGCCAAATCACTTTTGCTATAACTTTTGATTCTCCAGACTTAAGTGCATTTATTAATTAACTTGTTTGTTGACATCCAATGCTCTTTTAAGGAGGGGGGCTAATGGTGATGCAAAAAAAAGTGTGTAGCCTTCTATGAAGAGAAGGAAAAGCCAAAATCATAGAGAAAAAGCATTATCATTATCCCAATTCTCTTAGCTGCTGCACTCCCCCTTTGTAGAAGACGTGAGCCTCTACAGAGCTAGGGATGTAAGTCATTCTGGGAGATGAGAGCTTCCCTACTGATGAGGCTGGAGACTGGCTTTTTGAAAAAAACAAAAACAAAAACAAGACAAAACCCAAACCAAAATAAACCAAAAGCCACACAGGTTTGACAGAAGGAATGCTTGACTCCCAACTCTCTCTGAAACTTCTCTTCACCTTCAAAGCCCCAGACAGCTCTGCCTTCAACACCTTTGTTCCTACCACACCTATGATCTGTTCAAGCTTAATTTCCAGTCTGCCTTTGTCTCTTCCAACCATGATCTAACCCTTCTTCCATGTTACTCTCCATCTCCTCAGTCAGTCTTGGAACTATTATGCCTCAAGCTGCTTCCTTTTCTTCCAGAAACTATTAAAATTCCATCTGTTCCTTTCACTTACAGTAACAATACAGTATTTATTATTTTCTTCCTCTGGCTTCAGACCAGTACATTACTGACTTTATCTTATTTGCTTAAAAAAATAATTAGGCAGGGCAGTAACATTTGTCTTCAAAACTTTTTGTGTGAGTCACACTGGAACACATGATAGGATTTTTAACCTGCAGGTCAGGAAGCCGAATGTGGAAGTAATTGAAGAAAGGAGCCTCCTGGGTGGTGGTGGATCTGGGAGTTGATGCTTTGGCTATGGCTGGAGACCACTGTTTGCAAATGAACCATGAATTTAAGCCCAAATCCTTGTCCCACCCTGCACGTGTTTGTCCCCAAGGAATCTGTACTCAATCAGACAATCAGCAAGCAATTACTGAGCATTTACTATGTGCCTGGCTCTGTGTGAGATGTTGTCAATACAAAACCAAAAATAAAGTAGTCCCCGCTTTCAGGGAGTTGACATTCTATTGAAGAGCTCCATGTGTGTATGAGTATGAGCATACAAAAAAAATAGATTGTCAATTCAAAGTAATTTGGGGTTTTGAGGAGAGAGGGTGGTAGTAGCCGTTGGATGGAGAACCAGGAAAGGACTCAGGTGAAAGGTGGCATTTGAGCTGAGCTTTGAAGGATGTAGACTAGGAATTTCAAGAGAGAAGAATGAGGAGGAACAGCTTTACAGGCCTGGCAAAGGTGGGGTGTAGCCAATGTAAAAGCACCGAGATGCAGTGTCAGGTGAAGAGTAGCTACAAATAGGTCAGCATATTAGGACTGAAGAATGTGTGAAGGGAAGGTTTGGCTTAAAAAATGAGTAAGAAGAAGAGAAATCAAAATGGCAGCCTCTGAAATGTGTTCAATTGGGAAGTGTCATGGTGTTGTAGAAACAGCACTGCACTGAGAGTCAGACTATCTGGTTTTGAATCCATACTACCTAGGTTACGTTGGGTAAATTCCTTCATTCCTTGAGGCCTCAGTTTCCATGTCTGTAAAGTGAGAAAGTTTCACCAGATGATTTTCAAGGCCCCTCTGAGCATTGCATTCTATGAACTTGTGAAATTGAATGTCTACCAACTCAAACCCTTGATATAAAAAGAATAGAACATAAAGTTTTTTTAAAAATTATGTTAAAATTTTGTTTTTACATATATTTTGGAAAATAAAATTCTGTTCAGTAATAAAAAAAGAAATGGTATCCAATCAAATAAAGGAAATTAAGTAAGTTTTAAGGTAAAAGCGCCCATTCACATTTGTCTAGAATGGTTCCATCATGCAACATAGATGAGAGAAGGGGAAGGTGGAAAACTAGATCAATGGATTTTAGGCCTCTTAGTCTGTTTGATTGGTGCTGTTTCCATTAAGAATTAGCTGACCCTGGGCAAGTCACTTAACCCCAATTGCCTCACTAAAAAAAAAAAAAAAGAATTCACATTAGAGGGGCAGCTAGGTGGTGCAGTGAATAAAGCACTGGCCCTGGATTCAGGAAAACCTGAGTTCAAATCCAGCCTCAGACACTTGACACTTACTAGCTGTGTGACCCTGGGCAGGTCATTTAACCCTCATTGCCCCGCAAAAAATTGTAATATTCAGCTTTTTCTAGCTTGGAGGATGTCTTGGGGATATCCTTGGTTTTACTGTAGGAGTTTCTCTCTCTCTCTCTCTCTCTCTCTCTCTCTCTCTCCCCTCTCTCTCTCTCTCTCTCTCTCTCTCTCTCTCTCTCTCTCTCTCTCTCTCTCTCTCCCCTCTCTCTCTATCTCTCTCTCTGTCTCTCTGTCTCTCTGTATGTATCTTATAGACCCTTTTGGCCATCTGGTGAAGACTATGGACCCCTTTTCAGACTAATGTTTTTAAATGCACAAAATAAAATTCACAAGATTACAAAGGAAGCCAATTATATTATATTGAAATATTTAAAATTCCAAGATCATCAACCCCTTAGAAACTCTCTACAGACTCCCAAGGATTTGTAGACTCTAGTTTATGAATCCCTATTCTAAAGTCACCTTGTCTCATCACTCCCTTGCTTTTGACCCCAGTCGAAGGCATTCAGTTGGATGGATTTCTAACAAATCTGATTTCTCTTCTGCAGTCTGCCTTTGCATTTATATTCAGTTGAATCTAGATCTATTTTTCCCCCTCAGTTCTTCTGGTCACTGTGAGGAATGATGGCCCTTCTCACTTGACAACCTCCATTAAGTAGTGCAGTGGATAGAGCAGCGGGCCTGGAGTCAGGAAGACTTGAGTTAAAATCCTACAGCACATTATACTTAATAGTATACTTACTATATATACACATACTATATATGTGTATATATATATGTATATATCTATATATGCATACATATACTTACCTATACTTCCTAGTTTTATAACATTAGGCAGGTCATTTAACATTTGTCCCAGCTTCCTCATTTTTTTTTTTTTTGGTGGGGCAATAAGGGTTAAGTGACTTTCCCAGGGTCATACAGCTAGTAAGTGTCAAGTATCTGAGGCTGGATTTGAACTTAGGTCTTCCTGAATCCAAGACCAGTGCTTTATTTACTGTACCACCTAGCTGTCCCCCCCACCCCGCAAGTTTCCTAATTTTTAAAATGGGGATGATTATAATAGCATCCGTCTCCTGGGGGTTTTGCGAGGATGGAATGAAACAGTATTTGTAAAGTGCTTAGCACAATGCCTGGTATATAGTAGGTGCTTAAAAAATGCTTGTTTTCTCCTTTTCTAACTGGAAATACAGAAATCCCTTCATTTACTTTCTCTCTCATCTTTTAAAAATATAATTATTTTATAAAATGCTTCTTTAAATTCATCTTATGAGAGGCAGACTGGTGGAGTGGATCGAGCTCTAGACTTTGGAAGTCAGGAAGTTCTAGGTTTGCAACCTGACATAGACACTTTAGAGATGTAACCTAATGAAATAGTTAGATTCAATGACCTCTATAGGCCCTTCCTACTTGAAATCTATGATGCTGTGGCCAGTTAGCCTTGTGGTACATGGGCAAAGGTTCCAGCTTCCAGAATGACAAATAAAATAAATAAACGAATGAATCTATCTAATAGTCTATTGATCTTTATTCTTAATTGGCTCTTACTTCTTTACTATTGTCTCAAAGTTAAAGAAGTAGATTCCTCTTTCACATTATGGGACAAAAAGGTCTTTTTTTTTTTTTTTTTTTTTTGGTGGGGCAATGAGGGTTAAGTAACTTGTCCAGGGTCACATAGTAAGTGTCAGGTGTCTGAGGCCAGATTTGAACTCAGGTCCTCCTGAATCCAGGGCTGATGCTTTATCCACTGTGTCACCTAGCTGCCCTTGAAAAAGGTATTTTTAAATAACCTTGACATTCTGTCATAAAAATTGACTCAAAGGCAGCAAATAAAATTTATAGAAAAATGGTCACATCCCTGGATGAGAACTGTAATTAAACACAGTGGAGTGGATTTAAGTTCTCCATCGATAAGTTCCAAGACTCAACCTTACTTAACCTTTTGATAAAAGATTTAGAAGAATCAGTGAATATTTACACTTCAGAGTACTTGCCTCAGATACTTTGAAGATGCTCATGTCTAAAAGGTTGGCCACTGGGAGAAACGTTTTGGAGATTCAGAGATTCACAGGCATAGATGCATAGAGAGAGGATTGTAATCTGAATGAGAGGAAGGAGTATTAATGAAGCCATGGGGTTTTTGAGTAATGAAGGATCCTTACTTATCTGATGATAGAGGTATATTTATGTGTTAATGGACCGTAGTTACCCAGTAACTGTATGAGGCTGGATTTCATCTTTCTGACTCAAGATCCAGCTCTCTATCTACTGAACTACCTAGCTGCCTCTTAATTTGGAACCAGACATTTGGAGACACTCTACATCTAAATTATGCCTTGGTTGAATTTTAGAGATTTCCCCAAAATTGGGGTCAGAAACAAAGACAGAATTTGAATTTCTTTGGGATCCAGGAGTTAGCTACCTCTGGGTGATTCCAGAGTCCCTCTTCCCAACTTCCTTTCCCCCCATCCCTGCTATGGAGGAAGATACATCTTGGGTACTCTGCAAACTGGGACACGAAGGGTAGGCTGTTTTCAACCAATATTAACAAAAGTGTTGGATAGGGAGTGTGAGGACCTGTGTTCAAGTTCCAGGTCTGTAACCTACTACCTGTGTGAGCCATGCTAAGTCTCTCCTGGGCTTAGTTTCTTTGTTTATAAATGACTCAGATGTTTATGAGGTGTCCACTATGTGCCAGGCCTTGAAGGTTCCTTCCAATTCTCAACATATTGGACTGTTATTGGACCTATACTGATTATTGATTGACCAAGACAAAAGTGGAAGTAACTTGACCTGGAGAGGCAGATGAATATATTTTTTTTTTTTAGTGAGGCAATTGGCATTAAGTGACTTGCCCAGGGTCACACAGCTAGTAAGTGTTAAGTGTCTGAGGCCGGATTTGAACTCAGGTACTCCTGACTCCAGGGCCGGTGCTCTATCCACTGTGCCACCTAGCTGCCCCAATAATTTTCTTTTAATTAAACCTTCTCGTATTTTTTCTGCCTCTTTGACAGAGCACTTATTTACAAAAAACAGTTGATAAGAAACCTGTGTCAAAACCATAATTTAATGAGTTCTGATGAGATTTTCAGTATAAGAACAAGTCCCAGGAATCATCCATTTCTGTCTTCCTTTGTGCTGGGTTAAAATTAGAACCAGCTCATTATGATTGAACTTTGGTTCTATTTTTTTTTTATGCAGGACCTAGAATTTCATAGGTTTGCAGAACTCCCAGTGTGATGAAACTCCTCCACTGTTATAAATCAACAACTCCCTCAGACCTAGAGGATTCTAGGGCCCTGAAGAGTTAAAATGACTTGCTCAGGGTCACACAGCCAGAATGGGTCTGGTCTTTCTGACCCCAACCAAGCTCTCCTTCCCCTACACAAAGCTTCTTCTTATAAGATTAAATTTTACCAAGATTTGAAGAATCATTTCTCAAACAAAGCCCTTCTCTGGTGTTTCATTAGGGGATAAAAAGGAAGATAGGTGACAAAGGCAAACCATTTCTTTCAAAATGTTTCCTAGGTCCTGGCTTATCCTAGGAAAAAAAGAGGCAAAAAATGTTTTCCTTTCATTCCCTCTTCCTTTCTCCAAGAACATCTGGGTCTAAAACATTTAGATCGCAGATGAAAACCGGTTCAAGAGCTGCACTACATTATGTTAAATACCTTTTTTATAAACTGACCTGGTTATGTGACCACCATTTATAACTATGTGACAAAAGGCTTTCCCACTCCTAAACAACCTGTGGGTTTGTTTGGGGTAAAGAGTTTGGGGGTAAAAACGAACGAAGAAGCAGGTCATAAAAATGTTCTGGCGCATTAAATGAAAACATACCCAAGCTGAAATCAAAACAAATCTGTGTTTGAAAGGATTTTCTCTGTCTGGGTTTCAGGCACCTAGCAATCATGTTAGACCAAACCCAGGTACAGCAAGGCTTCTGACTTGGAATTTTTAAAAGCCTGTTCATGGAAAGGAGACTTCCTAAGTTGTTGTTCAGTCTTTTCTGAGTCTCTCTGACCCCATTTTGGGGTTTTCTTGGCAAAGATACAGGAGTGGTTTGCCATTTCCTTCTCCAGCTCATTTTACAGATGAGGAAACTGAGGCAAACAGGGTGAAGTGACTTGTCCAGGGTCACATGGTATTCAGTATCTGAGGCTGGATTTGAACTCAGGTCTTCCTGACTCCAGGGTCGTGCTCTATCCACTTAGTTTCCCAGAGTAACCTGAAGGTACCAGAAAAGCATAGATTTCTATTTAATTCAGACTGTTTCAATTTAAGAGAGATTTCAAGCACCTACTTGTTGATAGATGCTGTGCCAGGCAATGAGGATAAAAAGATAATCAAGCACTCAACAAACACTTATTAAGGACCTACTATATGCCAATCACTGTAATAGGCGCCTGGAAATTTAAAGACAAAATGTGCTTGGCAATCAATCACTCAAAAAGCATTTTTAAGGACTTGCTAAGTTTCAGACACTGCCCCAGGCACAAGGGGGTAGAAAGGCAAGAAATGCTGCATCAGGACTTCCTAGCCTTTTTGTGTATGTTGTATGTCCCTTAGGGTAAGCTGGCAAAGTCTATGGACCCCTTCTCAGAGTTACTTTTTTATGTCTATTTAATTAATTATTTTATCTCGCTTAATAGTATTTTTTTCCAATTACATATAAAGATAGTTTTCAACATTAATTTTTTTTTCAACATTAATTTTTTAAAAAAGATTTTGAGTTCCAAATTTTTCTCTCTCCTTCCCTTCCTTCCTTCCTCTCCAAGACAGCAAGAAATCTAATATATGTACAATCATGTTAAACATATTTCCACATTAGTCATGTTGTGAAAGAAGAATCAGAACAAAAGGAAAAACCACAAGAAAGAAAAAACAAAATAACAAGAAAAAAGTGGAATGAGTATGCTTTGATCTGCATTCAGACTCCATAGTTCTTTTTCTGGATTTAGAGAGCATTTTTCCATCATGAGTCTTTTGGAATTGCCTTGGATCATTATATTGCTGAGAAGAGTTAAGTCTATCACAGTTGCTCATCACACAGTGTTGCTGTTATGTGTACAATGTTCTCCTGGTTCTGCTCACTTCACTCAGCATCAGGTCACGTAAGTCTTTCCAGGTTTTTCTGAAATCTGCCTGCTCATCATTTCTTACAGCACAATAGTATTCCATTACATTTATATACCACAGCTTGTTCAGCCATTCCCCAACTGATGGGCATCTCTTCAAGTTCCAATTCTTTGCCACCACAAAAGAACAACTATAAATATTTTTGTACATGTGGGTCCTTTCCCCTTTTTATGATCTCTTTGGGATACAGACCTAGTAGTAGTATTGCTGGCTCAAAGGGTATGCACAGTTTTATAACCCGTTGGGCATAGTTCCAAATTGCTCTCCATAATGGTTGGATCAGTTTACAACTCCACCAACAATGCATTATTTTTCCCACATCTTCTCCAACATTTATCATTTTCCTTTTTTGTCATATTAGCTAATCTGATAGGTGTGAGGTGGTACCTCAGAGTTGCTTTAATTTGCATTTCTTAAACCAATAGTGATTGAGAACATTTTTATATTACTATAGATAGCTTTAATATCTCCATCTGAAAACTTCCTGTTCATATCTTTTGACCAATGACTTGTATTCTTATAGATTTGCAGTTATTTCTTTAAATGCATAAATAAAACAGTATTACAAAGGAAAGCAATTAGAGTGAAATAAAACTATAATTTTTTTCCCCATCCAAGATTGCACACCACCTGAAATCTACCCATGGGCCTCTTGGGCAGGTCCATGGACCGCAGGTTAGAACTCCTTATGACTCATTCAAATGTCTGGGGTGTCTTCATCGGATGTTAATCTAAGACTTTGGCACATATATGCTTCTCTTGCCCAAAAAACCACCACCACCAACAAGAAAATACTGGGTGTCATTAAAAAGGGTCTGGGAAATGAGATAGAGAATGTTGTCCTGTCCTTGAACAAGAGTATGGTCTAATTAGGACCAAGAATATTATGTGCTATTCTGGCCACCCCATTGTAAAGGAAAATGTAAAATGGAAATAGAGATAGTTCAGAGATAGAGGAAGAAGGACCAAACCCATAGAGGACTCCTAGAGGGGGAAACTCCCTTTACCAATGCCAGTTGTCACCTTCTCCATAACTTAGAATCAAAGTTGCCTAGAATCCTGAGAGAGTGACTTACTCAAGGTTACAAAGGCAGTAGATGTCTGAGATAAGACTTGAATAATCTCGTCAGTGTCTGAAATGGGATTTGAATTCACAAAGATGTCTTCCTGATTCTAAGCCCAGTGCTTTATCCACTGTGTCACCTAGCTGCCCTTATCTTCTATAGAAATGACAGAACCAAGAAGGATTCCCTTCAGACTAAGAAGGGGTCCAAGACCTGTGAATATTTCAAATTCCCCCCTTACTGTGAGTGAGACATGCAAAATCTGATGCCCTAATATTGCCTCAGGCATAAATGTGGCATTAATACATGTACCCTTTTGTCTTATTATTTTTAAATGTTTATTTGTCTTATTATTCTTACCCATTTGGCCTATGGTTTAAGTTCGAGGTTGTGAAATTTGGGAGGAAGGACTGAAGTGTTTCATTATCTTCCCTCTATCTGTTGGGAACTGTGACCTTTCATCCTCTCCCCTTCCCCCACTTCATATTAGACTTTTAACTAAATGCCCACCTGAGAAAGGAGAGGTTTGTATGCTGCAGATGGCCTTCACTGATGGGCAGGCAGTACAGGAAGATTGGCTAGGATGCTCAGGAAGGGTCGTCTGCCAAGATGGGATGAAGTGTGGATCACCGGAGACTGGAACGCTGGAATGAGAGTCTGAGAAGAGAGCAGTTGAAGCGATTAGGCATGTGTTTTAGGGAAGTGAGGGGAGACTGAAATGGGCAGAGCTCATGAACAGATGAAATGCCAGCTAGGGGTGAACGCTGGGCTCGGAGAGAAGGTGGTTGTCAAGGCCTTGGTAACTATGGAATGAAAACTAGTCAAAGAGCCATACTCACACAGCCATAAGGCTTAGAGCTGGATGAGGATCTTAGAAATCACCTAATCCGATACCCTCATAAAAATATATAATCTATTCCTCCTGCCTTCCAGCCCAGAGATTTATCATATATAACAATGAATAAAAAAGCAGGTTAGAAAAAAGTAATCAAGAGAGTAACCAAGGCTGACAGTATCTGCAACTTTTTGTACCCACAGTCCTCTCCTTCTGCAGGGCAGGGAGGAAATTGCCTTTTCTGGTGTCTTCTTTGGGAACAAGGTTGGCCCTTATAATCAGACAATATTCAGTTTTATTCCTTGTGTGTGTTCTTCACATTTACATTGTTGTGATCATTGTGAAGTTCTGCCCACTTTATTTTGCATTAGTTCATGCAAGCCTTATTATGCTTCTCTGATTTCTTCATATTCACCTTTTCTTAACAGTGCTGAAATATGTCATACATAATTTGTTAAGACGTTAGAAAAAAGAGGGGCATCTACTCTGTTCTCAGTTCTTTCCTACTACAAAAAGTGTTGTAATAAATATTTTTGTATATAGGAGTCTTTCTACTTTTAAACATCTTGGTGTATATGCCTAGTAGGAGGATCTGTGGTTCAAATTTAGGGTATACTCATTCTAGTCATTTTTTTCAGCATTTGCTTTCCTGAATGGTTGGACCAATTCACAGGTCCACCAACAGTGTATTAGTGTCCAGATTCTTAACTTTTCCTTCCCTTTATTAGGTTCAAATAAAGTTTTCTTTCCTAAATGATTAACCAAGGCAAGTTCATTTCCATGCTTTATAGATTAGCAAGGGAGGCAGTGTTGTATAGTGAGGAGATAGATGGCTATCAGGAAGGTCTGAGTTCAAGTCCCATGTGTGACTCTTACCAACTGTGTGACCATGGGAAGATCACTTAATCTCTCAATGCCTGAGACAATTCTCTTAAGTCTTTAAGGTTAAAGAACAGATGCTTGGGAATCTTTATTGATAAAGGCAGTTTCTCACTAGGAGCTTCCTACCCCAGTGAAATAATATTGTTTTTGTTGATGTTCAGCCGTTTTTTCTGTCGTGTCAGACTCTTCATAGTCCCATTTGTTTGTTTGTTTTTTTGGACAGGATACTGGAGTGGTTTGTCATTTCTTTCTCCAGCTCATCTGACACATGAGGAAACTGAGGTAAACAGGGCAAAGCGACTTGCCCAAGGTCACATTTGAACTCAGTTATTTGTGACTCCAGGCCTGGTGCTCTATCCACTGTGCCACTTAGCTGCCCACCTAGCTGATGCTGCCTCATACTTAATGCTTGCTTTTCCCCTTAGGGATGAGGAGGGGAGATATCTCTCTCCCATTTGCTTAAGCTACACAGTTAAAAGGAGAGAAGCAAAGAGCAGTCAAACCCTGGGCAGAGGCTGCCTTATTGTACCTCCAGGAGAACTTCTGCCTCCCTTCAGAGATTTGAAGGGTCTACTTCTTGGTCAGCAACTCTGGTTCTATAGCCCTTGTTTCTTATCTTTTCAAGATGTTGCCTCAGTTATGAGTCATTTACGTTATACTAAGACCTAACATCACCAAATAAACAAATCAATAAGTAACTAAGATGTATAAAGAACTTAGACACTGGCTGCATGGCCTATGGCAAGTCACTTCACCCTGTTTGCCTCAGTTTCCTTATATGTAAAATGAGCCGGAGAAGGAAATGGCAAGCCACTCCAGTGTCTTTGCTAAGAAAACCCCAAATGAGTCACAAAGAGTCAGGCATGACTGGAAATGACTGAACAACAATATAGGACTTCAAGTCTAGCAAAGTACTTTACACATGTTATTTAATGCTCACAGCAACTCTCTGAGATAAGGAGCTCTTAGGATTCCCATTTGACCTAATGCCTTCTGACTCCAAGTCATGTTGCCTCTTAAGGTTCAGAATCCTTTGCTTTGAGCATGAGGATTTCTGAGATTAGATGTATCACCTACCTGCAGGAAGCAAGTACAGGTGGTAAGTGCAGTAAGAGACATCAGGTTTTCCCAGTTAGGGTCAGATATCTTGACTTTTCCAGTTAATTTCAATTTAATAAGCATTTATCACTAAGTATCAGTTATTTGCAAGGCACTCTGCTAGATTTAGGGAAGTATTCCTTCCCTCATGGAGCTTCTGGGCTCAATCACCTTCCATAAAACTCCAGCATCTTGGAGTTTGGAAGGATCTCAGAGACTGAGTGGCACTTGTCCACCCCCACCCCCTTCATTTCACACACGAGGAAATGGAATCTCAGAGAGGCCAAGTGATTCATGGAGAGTCAGACAGCTATTAAGTGACAGAATTGGGACTAGAATGATGCGAAAGGATAAATGGGGGAGAAGATAAAAGACGCGTGATTGAGAGCTCTAATTAGGTAGGAGAAAGGAACACTAGGAAAGCTCACAATTAAGCACTGGGTAGTTGGTCAGCACACACTGAAAGAGGTCAGTCATTCAGCAATTAGAAGACCAGGTAATAGTACCAGAGGTTATCTTTTGAAACTTGAGTAATTTTATGTTAAATAATAAGCAGTAGCTCACATTTACATAATGCTTTAAGATTTGCAGAGTGATTTAAATAATCCTTATTTCATTTGACCCTCACAAGGCCCCGGGGAGGTAGGTGCCAGTATTTTTTGTTCAGCTGGTTCAGTTGTATCTGAATCTTTGTGACCCATTTGGGGTTTTCTTAGCAGAGATATTGGAGTGGTTTGCCATTTCCTTCTCCAGATCATTTGACAGATGAGGAAACTGAGGAAACAGGGTTAAGTGACTTGGCCAGGGTCACACAGCTAGTAAGTGTCTAAGGCCAGATATTAACTCAGGAAGATGAGTCTTCCCAACTCCAGGCCTGGCACTCCAATCACTGTGCCCTCTAGCTGCCATTATTCCAATTTCATAGATTAGGACACTTGAGTAAAGTAACTTGCTGGGGGGTGGGGGTACATAGCATAACATAACAATAAGTATCAGTCTGGATTTGTACCCGGGTCTTTTTGACTCTTCCTTTGGATATCAGATAGTAAAATCATGGCACTTGTTGCCTTTCAAGGTACCACAGGCAGAAACTACAAGAAGCAACACAACGAATAAATGAATAAATGCCTGTTGCTACTTTGTATCATTAAGAGGAAGTTGGGAGGTTTGGGGATGGACCATGACTTTTGATACCACCTGAAGAGGAATTGGATTGTAGTAGGCCTAGAGTCTGAAGCCTGCCTAGTAGAGACATGGATGGAATTTGTACTTTGGGCAAGAGAGAGATTAGATCAGTGATTCTAAAAGTTTTTGGTCTTGGGATCCTTTATACTTTTAAAAATTATTGAGAACTCCAAAGAATCTTTGTTTAGGAGGGTATCTATTGATATTTATCTTGTCAGAAATTAAAATATATTATCATTATTATGAAAATGTAAGGGAACACTATTGTGCTGTGAGAAACAATGAGCAGGGGGCAGCTAGGTGGTACAGTGGATAGAGCACCAGCCCTGGATTCAGAAGGACCTGAGTTCAAATGCGGCCTCAGATACTTAACACTTACTAGCTGTGTGACCCTGGGCAAGTCATTTAACCCCAATTGCCTCACCAAAAAACAAACAACAAAAAAAAAGAAAGAAAAAAGTTTTTTACTTCAAGTTAAGCTGCCTAGGGGCATCTAGGTGGTAGAGTGAATAGAGTGCCAGGCCTAGAGTCCGGAAGACTCATCTTCATGAGTTCAAATCCAGCCTCAGACAATTACTAGCTGTGTGACCCTGGGCAAGTCACTTAATCTGTTTGCCTCAATTTCCTTATCTCTAAAATAAGTTGAAGGAAATGGCAAACCACTTCAGTATCTTTACCAAGAAAACCCCAATTGGGGGTCATTAAAAGTCAGACACGAATGAAAAACGACTTAAAACAAAGCCTCCTGAAAGTGTATTGGGGATCCCCAAAGACTGAGAACCACTGAACGGTCAGTACCATCAACAACAATAACTCATGCTTTGAGGTCTACAAAATGCTTCCTGAGGTTCCTTCTAACTTTTAGTTTTGTGCTAACTTCTGACAACCTAGTTGTCAGACTCTTTACCAATACCGATTGTTCTCAGAATGAACGCTTTTATATATCAAGGCTTGATTGATTGTTTTATCAATTGTCTCAGCTGAAGAATGTGATAGAGAATATTATGTTCTTTGACTGAGACAATCAGTAGAACAGAAAAGAGATATCACAGAGAATATCATATTCTTGTTCATTAATATTATACATTACATAACATTACAAATTTTATTCTTAATTAACATATAAACATCAAAATAATTAATGTTAATTTTAATTATGCAGATTAAAATTAAGTGTGGAATGTGGCTCCCTCCTTGTTTTTTCCTTTCCAGAGTCAGGTGTTAGACATTTATCAGCACACTTTTGAAAGCAGCACCATAGATATGGGAAGATTACAAGATCCTAAAATTTAGAGCTGGAAAAGGCTTGAGAGATCATCTAAGCCCGTGGTATCAAACTCAGCTAGAACTAGGGGCCACTAAACTATACATAGGGATTCTCTTGGGTCACATTTTGACTCAGAAAACCACATATTCTTATTATCTCCATTGTAATCTAGTTTGGGCCTCACACACCCAGGAGCCTGGTGGGCCTTGGGAGACTGGGCCACGTTTTTGGTGATCTGCTCCAACTCCCTCATTCTAGAGATGAGAGAACTTAAACCTCTGCCCCTGACCAAGGACACACAGGTAGCTCATAGCAGAAGTGGTGCTAGAAGCCCTGGCTCCTGGTGCCCAAATGTTCTGACTCTGCCTTACCAGTCATTCATTCACAAAAGTCAATACCTGTCATTATGTGCTAGAGGAACCACATACCGTGTTGACAGACATCAGGCACATTTTCTGGGGCAACCCCTTTCTTCTCCTGGATCCTGGCAACCCCTTTCTTCTCCTGGATCCTGCTCCCTCTGCTGAACACACCTCATCATCTCCTCTGGATGGAAGAGCATAAGGTAGAGTTGCTGGCAGATGGCAAGGCAAGGGAGAGAAATTGGGTTGTACGTGCTGATTGCTTCCTAGCAAAATATCAGGGTAGTCATTCTGTCATCAGACTCCTGACTGAATTGATTCTCTACAAAATCACCTCACCTTTAGATCCTCTGGGCTTCACGCTTTGGGATGGTGGAGCCTCCGTGTTCATCTGGGAACACTGGATGCCTCCAGCCAGCCCCAGCAGCAGAAAAGCACCAACTGTGCGTGGCCCCATTTACCTCTAAGCGTGCTTATGTGGCCCGTGGCTACCAGGGCTGGGAGGTCAGACCTCAAAGCCCACTTTGGATCCTGAGTATGCAGGTGGAAGCTCTCCAAATACGTTTTCTTAGCTTAGACATAGAGTTAATAGTATTTGTGATACTACTTCCCTCCCACAGGCTTGTTGTGAGGAAAGCATACAACAAAGCTTAAAATGCCATAACAAATAGATTTATTTGTTCCCTTCTTGGCAGAGTGGATACAACACTGGGTTTGAAGACCTGCGTGCAAATCTTGCCTCAGAACTAGCTCTGTGGCCCCAGAGAAGAGGCTTCATCTTTCTGAGCTCCAGTTTCCTCATCTCTAATATGGGGGGAATAAAACCTCCAGGGTTGTGAGCATCAAATGAGAGAGTATAGCCAAGACCCTTTGTAAAACTGAAATATCTACACAGGTGTTTAGTATTTTTTAAAAAAATGTTGATTCTGTATAATATTCACATATATTATATATTATAGACTTCATTATATATGATATAGGATATATTTCATTATATATTCCTTAGATAACATATATTTCATTACATAAAATATATTGTATATCTAAATAAGAATTCACATATACTTGTATATTATGTAATATATTAATATATACAATAATATTGCAAATCATCTATATATGTTAAATTTATAACACAAATGAAATGAATGATCTTTATATGTAATATGTACTAAATGTATTATATAAAAATGAAATTCATCACCTTCATTTCTACATAATATAAAAATGAAATTCATCATCTTTATGTATAATACATAAGATATATATTATAGAAATGAATTTAATGTCTTCATGTATATAATATACAAAATATATATTATATCAACCAATTTCACAATCTTATATATACAGAATATATTATATATATTACATTAATCTTCATTTATATATAATATAGATTCCATTTTATTATACACAAATGAAGATTACTCATTATATCCTTATAACAATTGTGCCAGGAAGACTGTAGAAGGAAGAACCTAGATCAAAGATCCAGCCCTTTCATTTTACATATGAGGAAATAGAGGCCCAGAGAACAATGGTGACTTGACTGAGGTCAAGCACTAGGCTAATCTGGGATTTGAGCTTGGGCCCTATGACTCTGTGTACAGAGCTCTCCTCATTAAACTACATTGAATTTAGTATTATTATCCCCATTTTTAAGAGGTGGTGAACCTGAATATGGTCATTTCAATGACTTGCTCAGGATCACACAGAGTAGTAAGTGATACCAAAACCCAAACCCTCATCTTCCAATTTCAAGTCCGGCATTCTTGTTGGACCATACTATCCATCGATTGGCATGGCAGGCATTTATTTGTTCATTCATTCATTAATTCATTCATTCATTTTTTTCCTTAATAGTATTTTTTCCAGTTACATGTAAAGATAGTTTTCAACATTTTAAAAATAAGATTTAGAGTTCCAATTTCTCTCCCTTCCTCTCTTGCCCTCTCCCTCCCCCAGAAAGCAAGCAATCTGAGATAGGTTATATACATACAATCACATTAAACTTATTTCCACATTAATCATGTTGTGAAAGAAGAATCAGAACAAAAAGGAAAAATCTTAAGAAAGAAAAATAAGTAACACAAAAAGTAAAAATAATATGGTTCAATCTGCATTCAGATTCCACAGTTCTTTTTCTGGATGTGGAGAACATTTCTCATCATAAGTCCTTTGGAAGTATCTTGGATCATTGTATAGCTGAGAGAAGCAAAGTCTATCACAGCTGATTATCACACAATGTTTCATAGCAGGTATTTATAAAGGAGAAAGGCCCAATGAGATTTTGTGTGTGTGTGTGTGTGTGTGTGTGTGTGATGTTATTCTTCACCTACCCAAGTGATGATGACCAGCCCATCATTTCCATGGGCTCATCTTAAAAATCAGGCAGAACATTCAATGTTTTCCAGCCTCAGGGATTTTGAGCCAGTCATCCTCATTGAGTGCAGCACAGAAACTCTATAAACCTCAGCTCTCTTGAAGTCAGACCCTTAAGTATTCTCGCATGTAAGTCATCAGGGCCTGCAGATCTTATCTCATCTCATCTTATCCAGAGACAGATTTCCATGAAAGTAGCATTAAAAAGTCATGGAATGGAGAACTAGCTGCTAAATGCTTTTCAGACTGCTTGCCTGATTTCCTTCAGGGCCTATCACCCGGGTTTCTTTACCCCCACCCTGGTCAGCCTGAGTACACTTCAAGTTTTGGCCACATGGGCCTGTGTTGATGTGCACAGCTGGTTCCTGGGTTCATATTTTCACTTTGCATTTATTCAGTCCATTTTTCTGCAGTCCTTTTCCCATCTGCTTACATTTGCCGCTTCCCTTCTGGCATATTCTGATCATGGTGGTGGTGGAGGGGAGCAGTACTCCTATTTCTGATATTCCTGTCCCCCTATTTCTGCTTGTGTGGACCCTGTAATCGCTCTTCTAGCCCCAACCTTCCATTATTCTTTTTTAAGTCTCCTGCCCCCCCCCCCCCCATTTTTAATCCTTACTGTATTTTCCTTTTCTCATTTCCTAGCTACCATCTTCTAGCCTGGGCAAATCTCCTTGTCTTATAGCTACTTTCCCCATGCAATTTTCCATCCAGATCTGCGGATGTTACTCTAGCTTCTCTCTTCTGCTCCCCTCCTTTCCCAACCCTGTCTGCCTTCTGCCTTCCCCATTTTCTAGACTAGAACTGCGCTGGTGTTTTCCACGTGGTTCACATTTTAAAAACCAGAAACATCTGTTTGGGGAGGAGACGCTAATAATAAATAATTAAATTTAGCACTTTCCCTGTCTTAGAGCAGCTTTTACCACCATTAGTGAGCTAATTCACACAGCAATTAGCCTCGAGGTGTTGGCGGCTTCTTTTTACCAACAGGAAGCTAAGGCCACAGAGAGGATTGGTGACTTCAAGAGAGGGAGGCAAAATGAGATCCAACATCAAGATTCAGTCAAGTCTCCCCCCCCCTCACCATACCTCCAACCCCCCCCCCTATATTGGATTCATTTTTGTAGAGTAAATTTTTATTGATCTTTTGGGTTTTTTTAACATCACCAAAATTTCTCCAGTATTTTTGTCCCTTCCCTCTCCCATAAAGCCATCCCCTATAACAAATAACAATTCTTTTTTTTCGTTTTTTTTTTGGCTGGGCAATGAGGGTTAAGTGACTTGCCCAGGGTCACACAGCTAGTGAGTGTCAAGTGTCTGAGGCCCCCAACAGGGGCAGCTAGGTGGCGCTGTGGATAGAGCACCGGCCCTGGAGTCAGGAGGACCTGAGTTCAAACCCGGCCTCAGATACTTGACACTTACTAGCTGTGTGACCCTGGGCAAGTCACTTAACCCTCATTGCCCCGAAAAAAATAAATTAAATAAAATAAAAAGTGAGAGAGGGGGAAAAATAGTAGTCCAGGTAAGAAATATTTCAAGAAAGGACTAAGCATTTATATAGGGCCAATTACATGTGAGACAGTATTCTAAGCACTTTACATATATCTCATTTGATCTTCAGAATAATTTTTAAGTATTGTTATAACCTCCATTTTACAGGTGAAGAAACCAAGGCAGAAGTGAAGTAACTAGGTCAGAGTCACATAGTAAGTATCTGAGGCTATATTTGAACTCAGGGCTTCCTGACTCCTGACCAAGTACCCTATCCATTACACTGCCTAGCTTCCTGGTTGTTATTTGTTCTTCTTCTGGAAGAGGACTGTGACATCGGGAGGTGATATGACTTTGCAGTGAATTGGATTTAAGTGAGTCAAAGTTGTGCAAAGTCACCAGCCTAACTCTCTCCGATGGAGCCATCTGGGTCCAGTGGCAAGATATAGATCAGGACACAGCCTCCAGCTCCCTGGTATGGTGAGCAGAAAGGGATATATGTGAGAAATATTGTGGAGACAGTCACTAAGGCAGGGCAATTAATTAGATTTGTGGTCACCCCATTAGAAAAGAAAACAAGATTGGTTTGGCACGACTTGTTTTGGATGAACCACAATTGGCTCATTGTGATTGTGTCTTCCATTTCTTTGTTATTGTTCACTTGTTTCAGTCATGTCCGACTCTTCGTGTCCCCATTTGGGGTTTTCTTGTCATAGATACTGGAGCAGTTTGCTATTTACTTTCCCCAGCTCATTTTACAGATGAGGAAACTGAGGCAAACAGGGTGAAGGTCACATAGCTATTAAGTGCTTGAGGCCAGACACTTCCTTTTCTGAACCATCCATTCCTTTAAAAATATTCTATAAAGTTATGCCAAGAATCAACCTTAAAGGTCCCTGGTGGTAGACTTCATTCTCTTCCATGTTTCTTTTCTACCTACCTGAGTAAACTGAACTAATGTTACTCTAGAACGAGGTAAATGATAATTCATTCTGCTCTATTCCATCCTTGATCAAACCATCTCTATAAATAAACTGGAACTTTTCCTCTAGTTCTGCTGGTAACGATCTGTGTTGGGAGAAGGAGAGTTCTCAGGACCAGCAAAATCACAAACCAAGCCAAAAATATAGTAACGGACTTGGTCTATACTCTCTTCTTCCCCCCCTAATTTTATACTCTGTATCATGTGCTATGTAATTCTCTATATATCAGACTGTTGATTTTATCTATTTAACATCTTTCATATGCCCCTGTCTCTCTTTTGACCCAGCCAACAACTCTGGTCCTGGCACTTAATACCTCTCTCCTGGACTGCTGGTGGGTCTGGTGGGTCTGCTACTGGTGGGTCTGCTGATTCCAAGGATCTTCCCACTCTTGTCTTTCCTCTATTCAGCTATGAAATTAATCTTCCTAATGCACAGGCATGTTGTTCCCTATCCCCCTTCTCCCCCTATTCAATAAACTCCACCGACTTCCTATTATCTCCAAGATTAAATCTCAAGCAATCCACTGTCCTCAGCTTCTCCAGTGGCAGGGATTATATGTCTGGCCTCTGGTTTATTCTATGTTGTTGTTGTACAGTAGTTTCATTTGTGTTCAACTCTTTGTGACCCTATTTGGGGTTTTCTTGGCAAAGATATTGGAGTGGCATGACATTTTACAGAGGAGGAAACTGAGACAAACAGTGACTTGCCCCACTAGTGTCAAAAGCTAGATTTGAACTCTCAAAGAGGAAACTTCCTGACAACATGCCCAGTACTCTATCCACTGTGCCACCTAGCTGCCCCACACTATGCTATACATTTTTTTTTTGGCAGAGCAATGAGGGTTAAGTGACTTGCCCAGGGTCACACAGCTAGTAAGTGTCAAGTGTTTGAGGCTGGATTTGAACTCAGGTCCTCCCAAATCCAGGGCCAGTGCTTTATCCACTGTGCCACCTAGCTGCCCCCCCTTTTTGCTATACTCTTTATCACACTGTATTAATATTTGGTAATCCACTCCAGGATCATACACCAAAAAAAATGGGAGATGACAGTAACCTCTCAATGGATGCTCCCCACAGAATCCCATGCCACTGTTTTCCTTTTTCTTGGTCTTTTGTTCTTACCTCTGTCTCTTCTCCTTCTTTTTTTCCCCTTTGTTTCTTTCTCTTTTAATTTCCTTTTATCATTCTCTCTCCCTTTCTCTTCCTGAGCATGTTTTTCTAATTTGTCATGCTCTTCCATTTATACGTGTTTTTTTCTCTCTCCACTCCAGCTTTTCCCTGTCTCTCCTCTCTTCAACTTGTTTCTTATCTTCCCTTTCTGGTCTCTGTCTTTAGCTCTCCCTCATTTTTCTCTCCTTTAATTAACTATAACATGACATTGAAATGTATTTTTTGTGCTATTTGTTGAGTAAAATCTTTTGGTTCTTACTCTTAATTGTAAGATTTTATTTGTTTTAAAAAAGGACCCAAACATTTTCTTTCTCTGAGGAACAAAATTAATTAGATTACTTTCTAGTATAGGTTATTTTTAATGCTCCTCAACTTATTGTTTCTTACTGACCTGGCAGTTCTCTGGAGATTCAGATTTGAGCTGGATCTCTATGGGCTGAGTCTCAAATGTACTCCTGGCAATGCTGAATAATGTCAAATCTTAACATGCTACAATATTTGAAGATTTCAAAGAAATAAAATTGAGGGTTTCTCAGTGCCTAGTGGAGGTCCACTTGGGTTTGAGGAGCGCTTGCTTGGTAGGTGTGATGTGGCGATATGCTTTGGACTTGGTGACCCCTGAGATTCTTTCTTATTCTCAAGTTCTGTGATTCTGCCACATATTTCCAGCAATGACCTGAATCCAAGAAGTGGTGTAAGATGTCATTAAAGAAATATGTGACCAGAGAAGTATGTTGGGGTGAGTAAATATTTTATAAACCTTAAAGCACTATATGAACATGGATTATTATTTGTGAGGTTTCTGCTGCCAAAAATGGGAGGTAAGAGGGGCAGCATTCTTGGCTTAGGGAATGATGTGCTCAAAGACATGGGCGCAGAATAGTGAGAGAGAATGGATTTGGGGAGCAATGAATTGATTGGCTTAGCTATAGAGTAGGGAATGTGAAGGAGACCAGTATGAGAAAAGATTTTAAAGTGGGCAAGTCACTTAATCTCTGCTTGCCTCAATTTACTCAATTGTAAAATGGGAACAGTAACAGCACCTACTTCCCAAGGTTGTTATCAGGATAAAATGAGATAATAATTGTAAATGCCCTTAGCACAGTTCTTGGCACATTAGTTAAGGCTATAGAAAAAAAAAATTTTTTTGTTTTATTATTTAGTAGATTAGTTGTGCTCAGCTTTTTGTGACTCTGTTTGGGGTTTTCTTGACAAATGTACTGGAGTGATTTGCCATTTCCTTCTTCCACTCATTTTACAGATGAAGAAACTGAGACAAACAGGGTTAAGTGACACAGCTAGTAAGTGTGTGCGGCAGGATTTGAACTCAGGTCTTCCTGACTCCAGGTCTGGCACTTTATCTAGTGTGCCACTTAGCTGCCCTGTAGAAATGTTAATTATTATTATTATAAATTTGAGAGGGAGTTAATTAGGGAGGACCTTGAATGCCAAGTATAGGAGTTTGAACTTTATTTGCTACATAGTAGTAGGGAGCCACTAAATGTTCACCACCTATCCCTTAAAGGCTACATAAAGTATTATGCACCTCTGTGCTGTATTCCAGAAAATTGATATATGCATAATTTTATGTTGGTACTATATGTAAGTGGTTACTCTGTTCTCTAGGAGGTTATGATATATTATAGCTTACATTTATAGAGTATTTTAAGGCTTGCAGAGCATCATATATATGTATGTTTACTTATCTATCTATCTAATATGGACATTTAGTACTAGAGATTTAGTGCTTTTAAAATAGAGAAAGGAGTTGGAATATATAAATATATACATATATATTCACAAAAGGTTGATTTTAAAGTGTTTGGGGGGAATTTACAACATATTTTTTATCATTCCTATAGAGATGTGAACAATACCTATAAATAATAAAACCAAAACTGTAGAAGTTAGGCCCTCGGGACAGCTAGGTGGCTCAGTGGATAGAGCACCGGCCCTGGAGTCAGGAATACCTGAGTTCAAATCCGGCCTCAGACACTTAACACTTACTAGCTGTGTGACCCTGGGCAAGTCTTTTAACCCCAATTGACACACTAAAAAAAAAGAAGAAAAAAAGAAAAAAAAAGAAATTAGGCCCTCAATTAGGTAGGTGTAAGAAAAACTATCAGGCCCAGAATTAAGGAGAAGGGTCATAGATTTAGAGCTGAGAAATCATCTAATTTAGCCCCTTACTTTTACAGATGAGGTCCATTGGAATTATTTAACTTGCCTAAAGTATTACGTGGCAGGGTTGACATTTGAACTCAGGCCCTATGACTCATCATTGCGCCATATGGCCAACAAGCAAGGTACCTGCCATAGACGTACATTTAGAGAGAGTATAGTCATGAAAGTCCTGCTTTGGAACCATCTAATTCTAGAACCATTGAATTTGGAGGCTGGAAGAGGCCATTCTGATCTTCATCTAATCCAGGCCCCTCATTTTCCAACTGAAGAAACTGAAGTCCTCAGAGGAGGAAGTGATTTAGTCAAGTAGACTGAGCTAGTGGTGGTTCTGGGGAAAGGCTCCAACTTCCTAGGATCCCAGACTCTCAAAGTTAGATGGAGTCTTAGATAGAGCCTTTCTAGTGTAGTCTACACCTGAACAGAAGAATCCCTTCTAGACACACCTGTTATGTTTTGGAAACATCATCTACCCTTGTAGGCAGCGCATTCTGCCTTTGGATAACTCTTTTAGGAAGCTTTTCCATGCCACAAGCCTAAATCTGGCTCTTTCTAGCAATCACCTATCACTTTTAGTTCTACATTCTGAGGCAAAATAAACCCCCAAGTTTAATGCTTCTTCCACTTAACAGAGTTTGAAATATGGGAAGACAATTATCATGTGCTTTCCCCTCCCCAACTCCCAAGTCTTCCCTTCTTCAAGTAAACACCCTCATTCCTTTTTTTTCCCCCAGGGCAATGGGGGTTAAGTGACTTGCCCAGGGTCACACAGCTAGTAAGTGTCGAGTGTCTGAGGCCAGATTTGAACTCAGGTCCTCCTGAATCCAGGGCCAGTGCTTTATCCACTGCACCACCTAGCTGCCCCCAAAGCCCTCATTCTTTAACCAGCTTCTTAGATGCATAGGCTCAAGCATTTTTGCCATCCCAGACATCCTTTTGTGGATGGACTCCCGTTTTATCAAAGCTCCTCCTAAAGTGTAACACTGAGAACTGATCACAGAATTTCAAGCCCAATGTATTTTCTGACATTTTCTAGAGCCCTTTCTTCTGGTGATCCCTAGAACTCTAGGTTTTCTCCCTCATCCCCAACTCCACCTGCCAGTCAAGCATCTCCAGCATGCTTTACTTGGTGGCTGTTACTTATCCAGCTTCCAGGAATGGAGGGAGATGGTACCATTTACCATGTCACCCAATCCAAGTAGATGGTATCTAGTTAGAGGTTGTAATGGTTGGGGTAGAAGAGGACTGACTGAATTGGTTGAAATCCTAGGAGTTAGAAAAATGATTTGAGTAGTAGTTGTGAAGAAAATATTAAGTTAGTGGGAGATTTGTGTAAAACTTTCCTATGGCGGATTAAGGAATTTAGCAACCTGATATAGGAAGGGGGAACCAACAAACAATAAAAAAAATCAGTTTCTGTAAGACAGCAATTTAATAATAGCAAATTCAGCCCATAAATTCAGTCTGTTGGAATCCTAATTCCATCATCTAACATATTGACTATCTCCTCCATGTTCATATAATTTGCAAATTTGATGATTGTAACATCTCTGCCTCTAAATCATTGATTAAAATGAACATAACAGAACCAAGCACAGAACCTACTAGAGACCTTTTGAGTTAAATCAGTCCATTAATTATCATTCTTTGGATCTAATTGTTCAATTATTTCTGAACCTACCTCTACTACCATCCATTCCATAGCTCTCCATTTTCAAAAGAGGGCTCTTATGAAGTACTGTGTATGTGTACCTCATTAAAATCCAGGCTTTATTTATTCTATCATATTCCCAATAACCTTGTAAAAATGAAAACAAGGGTAGTGTATGACTTATTCTTTTGTTCATTCACTAATTTATTCACTTATTAACATTCATGCAACAAACATTTATTATTTTGCAGAATTACTATGGCATAGCTCTGTGTTAGGTGCTAGGGGAGAATTATAGATGAGATGAGGCCCCTAGCTTCAGTGAGCTTCCAGTCCCCTAAGTGAAATATTTGCTTTTGTTGTTCAATTGTGTATGACTTATTCATAATGACTTTATCTTGGCTTATAATGATTGTTGCTTCTCTTTCTAATTCCTCACAAAACTTCCCTTTAATAATAAAGTATACAATTTTGCTAGAGGTCAAAGTCATCCTTACTGACTTATAGTCTTCTTCGCCATTTTGAAAATTGGATCAAACTTTTCATGTCGTGCAGCATATCTTCTGTTCTTTAGGGTGGGTTTTTGTTTTTGTTTTGTTTGTTTTCTGCTTTTTAGTAATTACCAAAGGCAGTCATGCCCATATATTATTTTAACACTATGGGGTATGATTCCACCTGAATTGAGTTGAGGGTAGTTAGCTACTCTCTTCCCCATATTTTGATGTCATTAGCCATTTCTGTTTCGTACTTCCCAGTTTGTAGAGAAAATAAAAGTGAAGTTAATATTGAATAGAATATCACATAGTGAGCCTTTAAATACATGTTTATTGAATTTAATGTTTATCTATTTAAATATAAGTTGAGATTGCTTACCACCTCAGGGAGGGGGGGGAGGAAGGGAAGGAGGGATAAAAACTGGAACCCAAAACTATAAATAAAAATACTCATTACTCAAACAAACAAGTAAGTAATTGAATGAATGAAGGAATGAATATCAGTTGAATAGTTTTCTGTAATCACAAGTCTTTTATATAGATTTCCCCATTTTTCCCTATTATAATCAGCTTCATAATTTCTTTTTTGAGAGCATCCCATCCCTCTTTAAGCCATGAGTTCTTACCAAAAATTTTTCTGAACTTTAAAAAATATTCTCACATAAATTTTATTAGAGTATGCCTAGCCCTTTCCTTTTTATCTATTATGAGCTCAATTCCTATTGAGATTCCCATCATTTCTGCCTTGGCAACAAGTTCCTATATACTGGCCAAGAGCAGGGAAGGAAAGAAGGAAACAAGTACTTATTAAGTGTCTACTGTCTTCCAGTCACTGTGCCAAGCACTTTACACATATTATCTTATGGTATTACCACACCAAGTTTACAGTTAAGAAAACAGGACACTAGGGGCAGCTAGGTGTCACAGTGGATAGAGCACCGGCCCTGGAGTCAGGAGTACCTGAGTTCAAATCCGGCCTCAGACACTTAACACTTACTATGTGACCATGGGCAAGTCACTTAACCCCAATTGCCTCACTAAAAAAAAAGAAAAAAAGAAAAAAGAAAACAGGACACTAGAGATTAAACAACTTGTGCAGGGCCACACTGCTAGTAAGTGTCTGAGGCTAGATACAAACTCAACTTTTCCTGATGCCAGGCCCATTGCCCATCCATTGTGCAATCATATTTCCCCCTCTCTGCTTCCTCCACTTTCAACAGAATGGGATAGACTGCAATGAAAATCATGATTTTTAAAATTCTGTACTTTTAGCAGGGGAAGAGCTGCAACCTGTGTCCCATCCCTACTCTCTTGCCACTGTCCATTTCTGTGACGTCCTTCTGGATGTCGTCATCTACTTTTTCCTTTTAGCCAAGAGGTTTGCAGTATACTCCACATACAATAGCTTTTTTATTGATCTTTACTCAAATATTTTCTGCCATGTCTTTGCCACAACCATCTTCCATTGATGGATTTCTACACAGGAGCAATTTTTTTTTTTTTTGTATTCAATGGTATTTGACCTCTCCTTTTATTTAACCTTTTCCTTTTTTATCATAAAAGTGTTTTATTATTTTCCAGTTACATGTAAAAATAGTTTTCAACATTTGTTTTCATAAGATTTTTAGTTCCAAATTTTTCTCCCTCCCTGCTCTCCCCACTCTCCAAGACAGAAAGCAATCTGTTATAGGTTATATATGTACAATCACATTAAACATATCTCTGCATTAGTCATGTTGTGAAAGAAGAATCAGAACAAAAGGGGAAAACCTCAAAAAAGAAAAAAAGAAAACCAAAAAAAGTAGAAACAGTATGGTTCAATCTGCATCTAGATCCCACAGTTCTTTTTTTCTGGATGTGAAGAGCATTTTCCATCATGAGTCCTTTGGAATTATCTTGGATCATTGTATTGCTGAGAAGAGTTAAGTCTATCACAGTTGAGCATCACACAATGTTGTTGATACTGTACAATGTTCTCCTGGTTCTGCTCACTTCACTCGGCATCAGTTCACGTAAGTCTTTCCAGACATTTCTGAAATTCGTCTGCTCATTGTTTCTTACAGAATAATAGTATTCCATTACATTCATATACTACAACTTGTTAAGCCATTCCCCAACTTATGGGCATCTCCTCAATTTCCAATTCTTTGCCACCACAAAAAGAGTAGCTATAAATATTTTTGTACATGTGGGTCCTTTCCCCTTTTTATGATCTCTTTGAGGTATAGACCTAGTAGTTGTATTGCTGGGTCAAACGGTATGCACAGTTTTATAGCCCTTTGGGCATAATTCCAAATTGCTTCCCAGAGTAGTTGGATCAGTTCACAGCTCCACCAACAATGCACTAGTGTTCCAATTTTTCCACAGCTTCTCCAAAATTTATTATTTTCCTTTTTTTCATATTAGCCAGTATGATAGGTGTGAGGTGGTACCTCAGAGTTGTCTTAATTTGCATTTCTCTGACCTTTTCCTTTTGAATAAAGTACAATCCCTAGAGAATAAACATAAGGGATTTTTTGGTAACCTTTTACAATACTTAAAATATTAAATGCAGAATTAGTCCCAAACAAAATTTCTTAATAGCCATCTATGGGATAAATAATCTTTCTTCCCACCCCTGCTGCTTTTCCATCCATTGAAAGAGTTTCGATGCTATTTGGAATATTGGGGAGGGGAAGAGAGACAGGTCTAACTCTGCAAAGGCAGTGATTGGGAACATCTTGGGAATGGGTTTTGCTGATACAGTGGAGCTGATTGAGGATGATAGGGGGCAGCCTGAAAGTGGTTGTAGCTCCAGGAAGTTTAGGGTTTTCCAGTTTGGGGGTGGGGTAGGCAGAGAGAGAGAGAACATTCGAGTCTGGAGGAGGATGAAAGAACAACATGAAAGAAAAGTCCCTCTGTTTGCCTTTGTTTGTGCTGATGCCAGAAGGTGGTCTTGGGATGAGAGAAGGCCCTCCCTACCCCTACCCCCTACCCCATGCATTCATGGGTTTAAAACGAGAATAAAGTGGAGCTCATTTAGGTTCTTTGGAATGCCTTTTATTTTGGACTTTCCCCCATTCCTAGTGTTATTGGGTTATAATAAGAGGCTGCTTGGCGAAATCCTTTGAACTCAGTCTAGGATTTCATGTGAGAACCAGCCAAGGGTGAGAGAAAATAGTGATAGCACATTGCTGAGGAGCCCACCACTAAACCTTCCATTCCACCACAAACCACACAAGACCTGACTCTGGGCTCACTTGAAGGCTGGTGAGCATCAGTGATGCTTTCACCATCTAAGAGAGCCAGGAACCCATGTGGCCTATAGAGCTGGTTACGCAGGAAGAAGTAGAAATAGGTCTCCTCCCCCAACAAAGGACAAGAGCTAGTGGTAGTGAGGGGTGACCAAGGGAAACAGGAAAAGGACATCTGTGACTTCCCACTTTTATCTTTTTGCCATCCAAAAGGTTTCAAGGCCAGCTTTCAGTGTCAAGACAGGAAGGGTGAGGAGTAGGAACATCCCGAGTCCTGGGGGTGAGATAGCCCCTTTCAACTTGAAATTCTGGGATTCTGTGGGTGGATAAAAAAGAATAATGCAGACCCCACATTGGGGCACCAGATGTCAGGCCTAAGGAATGCCTCCTCTTTCTTCTTGCATCCTCCAGTCAACCTACATGTTAAGTATTAATTTCATCTAGCTTTTCACTTAGCAATAAAAACCATGAGGTTTCACATTATTTCATTCTAAAATGTTCTGGCATTTGGTTCCATAATCAAATTGATCTGCTTGAAAGTGGCATAGAAGGATAGAAAGTAGAATTCTAATTTTAAAGAAATTATTCCTAGCTTTTTTGTTGTTAATCTTAAAATACTCAGATGGAGCTGTGATCTCATCAATTTGGGTATCAGTTGATAGATTTCTTCCCATGATGCAAACTGCAAGCCATCCATGCCTGACCATCCATTATCAATGACTCATCAGTGTTGAGTAACTTCACAGGGTATTCACTCAACCCAGTATAGGCTTGTCTAACTTTCTCCTGACATTGTATGAACACCATTGGACTACCTGTTTCCCCTAGATCTTAGCCATGATCATCTCATCTTTTTCACTCATATATTTCCTTGCTGATAGTCTTTACTCCAGTTATTTGAATTCCCTTATCTTATGTTTCCTCCTGCAGCCTGCCTCTGCCCATGATACACCCTCCATTGTCTTCTTTGTGATACCCATCTGTAATTCTTTGTGAGTCATAGAGATCCCTTACTTTGCAACCATATAATAACCCAGGTAAAATACTGGTATTAAAAAGATGGGCCTTTGCCTCTGGGAGAAGTCAGTATGTATCAAAACAACTTTGTAATTTCATAAAAGCAGTCTAACTTACCTTCCTACTATTGTTTAATTCTGGGATCAATTCACTGTTGTTTAATTTGCATTCATCCCTTTATGACTTCTATTTTTTGCCTTTTAAATATTCCATATTCCTTTTAAAACTTGACTATCTGAGAGCATGACTAGATAGGATTTTTAGTCCAAATTGCATTGTGAGCAGGCCACCTAAGAAATATTCTCTACTGTCTATACAGCCAGCCTTCATGGCATGGAGTTGTCACTGCAATCTCTTTTCTATTTTTAGTCCATAGCAAAAAGGTAAATGTTTGCTGAATGAATGAATGAATGAATACACTCATTAATTTGAAAATAAAAGCTCAGTTTAGTTTTATTATTTCTGTAAAGTTCTTGGGCATTTTAAAATAGGAACAAATTAAATTGAAGAATACCTTTTAACAGGCTTTTGAAAGCCCGTTTGCTTACATTTGGGGCAACAGACATTACACAATCCTGCGTCTTATATTCCCATTTCTGATCCTGTGAGAGAAGGGAAATGATTGTGGTTGGGGAAGAATAGGTAAACCATGCCCGCTACAAGCCAGATCGAAGGCCATAACAGCTGTGAGAAGAGATTACATGACTTCTAAGTAGAAATGGTTTCAATTATATTTATAGTAACCAAGTTAGTGACATTGAGAGGTTCAAAAGATACACAAGGACTGGATAAAGATTCTGTACTGCAATAGCTTCTGGGCTGAAATCAGCGTAAATGACCATTGTACTCAACAACAATAATGTGCCCTCCTGGCCCTGCCCATAATTCTAACTCATTGGTTGTTAATTGTCCACACTTTGGATTAAAGCTCTGGCTTCTACAGAGGACAGAGGGCTCTGGTATGCTTTGCTTTTTCTTCTTATCCTCAGATCAATCCTGAAATACATAAGAGCAGAGGTGTCCAATATGACTGTAATTGGAAATTATTTAACTAAGTAAAAATACAACAGAACATAGATAATTATTATGTGGTTTCCTAAGTCAATATGTGGCACACAGGAATCCTGATGTATAGTTTAGTGGCCTCATCTTTATTTGAATTTGACCTCATTGCTTAAGAAGGAAGAGCTAGAGGAAATGATGGGGAATTAACTGTGGGGTGTTTTATGTAGTTATTTTATCCATTATAGTGAAATAATAGTCCAACTTTTGGAATTCAGTGGAAAATGTGCCAAATCTGTAGTCTCTGGATTTGAGTTCTAATCTCCTTCTGCTATTTACTACCAATGTAACTGTGGGTAAGTCACTTATCCTCTTTGGGTGTGAGTTTCCTCATCTGTTAAATGAAATTAGATTAGATGACCTTCCAAATCTAGATTTATGATCTTAGAGCACTTTAAAGTTTACAAAGCACTCTCTTTCCAATGACGTAGGGTATTCTTATTCTTGTTATTATTATTCCAGTGTTACAAATGAGGAAACTGAGGTTCAGAGAGGTTGATCAAAACTAAGCGACCCGGGGCAGCTAGGTGGCACGGTGGATAAAGCATTGGCCCTGGATTCAGGAGGACCTCAGTTCAAATTCAGCCTCAGACACTTGACACTTATTAGCTGTGTGACCATGGCAGTCACTTAACCCTCATTGCACCACCAGAAGAAGAAGAAGAAGAAGAAGAAGATGACGAAGACGACAAAGACCAAAGGGTCACTTTGGACTTAAACCCACATCTTCAAACTCTAAAACCCAGATGCTTACCATTACATAACATAATATTTTTCTATTCTATTACATTGCATTCCATTGCATTCCATTACAGAAATTTGAGCCCTCTCCAATATAATATCATTTCAAACAATATAACAGGAAAGTGTTGACATGTGTCCTTTTCCAAATTTCCTTTTCTATCTTTAATTTTTTCAAATTTCTAGTTAATGAGCATTTATTTTCTCTCACTCCCACCCCATTCACAGTTTAGGGAAAAAATCCTTGTAGCAAATGTACGTAGTCAAGCAAAACATATTCCCACATAGCCCATATCCAAAGAAAGTATGTCTTATTTTTCACTTTGAGTCCCATCACCTCTGCATCAAGAAATGGGTAGCATAATTCATCATCAGTCCTTTGTAATCATGGTTGGTCAACACATTGATCAAGTCTTTCAAAGTTGTTTTTCCTAACAATGTTGTTATTGTATAAATTATTCTCTTCATTCAGTTAATATAAATCCTCCAAGGTTTTCCTGAAACCATCTCTTGTCATTTTTTACAGCACAATAACATTCTATTCCATTAATGTTACATACTTTGTTCAGCCGTTCCCCAACTGATGGGCACCTTCTTAACTTCTAGTTCTTTGCCACTAAAAAGGGTTGCTATAAGTATTTCTACACATGTGAGTCCTTTTCCTCTTCCTATGATTACTCTAGTAATAGCATCTCTTAGTCACATTGGTGTGCCTGCTTTCCTGCGGCCCCTCAGGCATTTGTCATTTTTCTTTTTCTTTCTTCTGTCTTCAAGACTTCCTTTTTCACAGAAACTTTGGTTGTTTAACCCTGCTTTATTCTGCTTTGTACCCTATCTGTGTAAATGTTCAGTTTACACATGCTTACATATTTCAAACTGTTTTTAAGGCTTTTCTCTGCATGTTTGCTCTGGTTCTTCAAAAATGAAGATTTACTCTGTCTTTGGTATGAGGTCTAATAGAGGGTTCTTTGTGGAATGAGTGTCCAGTGAATGCTACTGAGGCACTTTGAGGAACTATCCCATTCAATCTATGTAACTATATTTTTTATAATACACGCAGTTATACATCTAGGACAGTTTTTTTCCCTTAGGCATTTGGAAGGATGTATGTGTGTGCTGTGTGGGTGCATATACACACATAAATGGTTTTAAGAAACATAACCTGTTTGCACGAAAAGTTTGCCAAAACTCATTTTGGCAAATTAAATCTAGCAAAAATAAAATCTCTTCTATTGGGCAGTAGAGGATCTATGGCTTTGGGGAAATGTCAAAGGGATAGTGAGTGGACCCCTTTCTGACTGTAATAAGTTTAGTGGTGAGAAGGCCCAGGGAGATAATTCTCAAATACTTGCTGGTGCTGCGGGTCTAGGGTCCAGTTTTATAGAATAAATATGTGTGACCCATAGGATCTATGAGTAAACATAGAAGCTAGCAATTTTCGAACTTCCAGTAAAAAACAAATAGTTTCCCTCATGTGGGTATATCTTTTTGTATTTATATGTCTATCCATATGCAAAGGTATGGATATACCAGTATGCATATAACTAATGTGTAACTTAAAATTCTAAATGTGGGTTCTAATCTGTCCCCCCAGGTTTTGGAGGAAACTAAAATCACTGATAAACGAGTTTAGGATTTTAAGGATTTATTGAAAGATTTATTGAAAGAAAGAGAAAGATTGAGAACAGATTTCTTATAGCCTGGAAATCTTCGCCTTTCTAAACTTCCCACTTCTGAAGTCCTCTGCCACCAAGCCGATGTCTCGCACCAAAAGAGGAAGAACTCTCTTGCCAGCATCTGCTTCCTCCTTCATGTTCCCCTCCAAGAAACAGGAGATTTTTCAAGCTGATTGGCTAGTGTCATTAAGATTCATTGGTTTGGGGCAGCTAGGTGGCGCAGTAGATAAAGTACCGGCTTTGGAGTCAGGAGTACCTGAGTTCAAATCTGGCCTCAGACACTTAACACTTACTAGCTGTGTGACCTTGGGCAAGTCACTTAACCCCAATTGCCTCACTAAAAAAAAAAAAAAAAAGATTCATTGGTTCACTGGACCCGAAGGTGGTCTCAATCTAAAGTTCAAAGTTTTTAGCTTCTGAGAACAATACCCTCTTAAGTACCCTCTTAAGTACCAGTCAGATGTGCTTACAATCTAGTTAACTGGAAGTAAGCCAGTCATCAGTCAGTCACCTAATCCAATTCAATCAGTTTAAATCAATCTCTAGGTGGGCCCCTGAGTATCTGCTAAATCCCATCTACCACATTCCATTATCTGGACATACTAGCGCAGGGCAGCTGGAACTTCGTCCTAAGGTACTGAAATTTAAAGAGTACAAAAAATGAACAACTGAGCTAAGTATCTGGTTAACAAGAATAATTAGTTAAAATATGATACTATCAGCTACTACTATAATTAATTAATACCCTTTCCTCTTCTACTGAATTTATATTAATCATGTCCTGGACTTTTTTTATAGAATAACTTTTTAAAAATTGAATTTGATGATACTTTTCCCCAGAAATTCTTGCCCCTTTCCCTGAATACCCAAATTCCTACTTATAACTTGTCCTATATGTGCATTCATCTATGTGTGACTGCATATGTCATTGTTTATGTCTAGGTATCTTTGTCTTTCTGTGTATCTATGTGTCTGAGTTGCTGTAATTTATTGGGTTATTTGCATGTTGTCTCCTCCATTAGAACATAAGTTTCAGGGGCAGCTAGGTGGCGCAGTAGATAAAGCACTGGTCCTGGATTCAGGAGGACCTGGGTTCAAATCCAGCCTCAGACACTTGACATTTACTAGCTGTGTGACCCTGAGCAAGTCACTTAACCCTCATTACCCAGCAAAACAAACAAAAAAACCAAACCAAACCAGACAAAAAAAACCAAACCCATAAGCTTCTTGAGGGCAGGGACTTTTTTTTGGTCTTGTCTTTTTTCTAACCTTAGTGCTTATTCTAGTGTCTGGCACATGGAAAGCATTTAATAAATACCTCCTGATTGATGGGTTGACTGTGAGGTGATTCTTGTGTGTGCATGTATGTGCATGCATGTGTGTGTGTGTGTGTGTGTGTGTGTGAGAGAGAGAGGGGGGGGGAGGGGTGGAGAGGGAGGGAGAGAGAAAGAAGGGGTCTCCGTTTCTGCAGAGCTGAGCTCCAGCAGGACGCATGAGTTTTGCATTAGGGTTGTTTGCCACTCTGCATACGATCCTGCCTTCAGCCTCCTCTTGTCTGAGCTGCGGCCCTGGTATACTCCCATCCTCCCTTAGTGCAGCTGCAGGCATCCCTTTGGCAGGGCCCTGTGTTTATTATAATCTCTGTGATGTGCAAAAGTAAATTTCTTCTCTAACTTTCTCTTTAAATACGAAGAATTATGAATGTGGTTTTAATTAAGGATTTGAAATTGAAACATTTCCTTTTTCTTAGGACAATTTTCAGTTAGAATGTTTTAGTTTTGAAAAATACCAGATCCCTAGCTCACAAAGTGCAAAAAAAAAAAAAATCATCAGTCATTCCCTCCGTTGGCTTTGAAGGGGGAATCAGCTGCCACATCATGGCAAGAGAGCTAGGGCCCAGGTTAGGCCATTGTCAGAAGACATTGTAGAAAGCCTTCAACACACGCACACACACACACACACACACTCTTTTTTTTTCTTCTAATGAAACCATCTCTCCTTGAAGATCTGGAAAATAATCTCAGAAAAAAATGTTGTTGGGCATGATCCCTATTACATAAGCAACTCATCTGTAAAAAGTGGAGCCTGGCCTAGATGGTATCCAAAGCCCGATCTAGCTCCAAGTATTCTAGATGCTGTATTCTACCTGGCACCGTCCAGTGGGCTAGGGCCGGGAATGGAGCCCAGAGACCCTGGGTGGCAGAGATATTCCATGGTGCCCACAGAGGTCTGTGGGGATTGGGGATGGCGACAGTTTCACAGGCTGGGGAATTTTTTTAAAGAAGCTCAGCAGAAGGAATGTCAAAAGAGCCTTGCCGTAGGCAGAGGGCATATGCTTATCGTTATGGGAGGAGACGGCAGCAGGATGTGAGCTCTCAGACAGAATCCAAAGCCATGGTGGGTTGAATCCCAGGACCTACAATGACAGAATCAGTAGTCCTTCCACATCCTGTAACTTACTACCTGTTTGACCTTAGGTAAGTCATCCTTGCTAGGCCTCAGGAACTGCAATAGATGAAAGCAGAGGAAGTTAGACTAATTCATTTCAAATCTTATGATTCTGTTAAAGATGAGAGTCCTGGAGGAGGTTTTTTGCTATGGAAGGAGGGAGTCCATCTATTAGATGAAGCTATTCAGTTAATGGCATTGAAAAGAAGAAGGAAGGGAGTCCTAAGTTTGGGAGGAAGGTTTTACTTGTCCTACCTGCCCCAAATTTGCTCTTGCCCACTGCCTGAAATTTCCACCATTCAGTCCACTCATTTGGGCTAAGGATTTGTCTCCAGAAGTGGTGGTGATGGTGATGGCAATGATGATAGCTAGCATTTATATAGCATTGCATGGTTTTCAAGGCACTTTACAAACATGATTGCATTTATCCTCACCATGATCCTGAGAGGTAAATGCTATTATTATTCCTGTTTTATAGATGAGGACATGGAGGCAGACATCATTTAAATGACTTTCCTAGGATCATATAGCTAGTAAGCATCTGAGGCCTTATTTGAGCTCAGATTTTCCTGATTCTAGGTTCAGAGCCCTATCCACTGTGCTACCCAGCTTCATTATAGATTTAGAATTTTTGAAAGAACGTAGATTTACAGCTAGAAGGAACCTTCCGGTTATCTAGTTTGACACATTTTTTCAGATGAGGAGAAAGTGAAGTGACCCGGGTCACACTCTCCCTTCAAACACAAATATGTTACCTGGGGCCTGTGATCACATTAAAAGCAGAGTCAGGTCAGGTTGTGTCAGGACGGGAAATGAAAGGGAAAAAAAATCTAGACAATGAAGCCGTCCCAGGGAGAGTAGCCCTGGGTGTCCTGGATATCCCACTGATGTCTTGTATCAGGCCTAATCTCTCTAGAAACTTATCTTTTCCTCAAATGAGATAATATTTATAAAGTTCTTAGTACAGTAAATAGTACACACTTAGTAAATGCTTGGTCCTTTCCTCTTCTACATTGGCCTTAATTCATCAAAAACTATGTAGCCTGTGCTTGTCTCCTTCATGTTCATGTTACATGGATTCCAGGTAAATTACTTGAATTTACCTACCAGGCCTCCTGAAGGCATTTTCTGATAATTTCCTTAAGGAGACAGAAAAATAAAAGGAACCAAAGCGAGCTTCCTCTACTTCAGAATTGGGCCTGGAGCTGGCATTGCATGGAGTTCAAAGCTTACAGCTTCAACTGGAGACTTCCTGCTGATCAGAAAATGGAGCCATTAAGGATTGCAGTTTGAGCCCGGCCATTTAACAAGTTCTGAATTCATCTCATTGTATTATCATCTAGACCATATCTCTCTCCATCTTTTTTTTTTTTTCATAAGAATAGAGTGAGATAATTGATCAAATGGTTTGCTAAAAGCTGGATACACTGTGACCAGTAAGTGGTGCATTTGGGTGCACAATAAGTGACAATTTGAACTACTCTCCCCTAGATGGCCCCCAACTCTGGAATGTAGGTATATTCCCTCTTTCCCAAAATCTCACTTAGTCAGGTCCAGAGGGATACAACTCCCCCTTAGTTAATGTCTTCACCCTTTACTTAGGATCTGATTGCTTTTTTATTTTTCTAAGCTCTCTTGCCTAAGTCTCCTTGCCTTTACTTATACCACCTAAATCCATTTTCTCAAGAACTCAGTTACGTGAAGATCTTAATTATGTCTTAATTTTTTTTCATAGAATAATTTTTTAAAAATTATCTTAATGGTACTTTTTCCCAGTTTAGGTGTTAAACATACCTGACATTCAGCCCATAACAATCTAGAGTGCAGCCCAAACTGGAGTAAGATATCATTGAAGAATATTTAACAGAATAAATAGAAATACAATAAAATATAGGTAATGGCTTTCTAAGTCAAAATGTGACCCTCAGGGATCCTTATGTGTAGCCCATCTCTGTTTGAGTTTGACACTGCTGGTGTATAACCCGACTATTTCTAGGCTCTACCAAAATTTCCTTTAATGATTCATTGTAAAGATAAATATTAATGATTAGGGCTGGGTTTAGCATTATTAATGGGAAGGCAGTTATTGAAACAGGACTGTATAGGAAATTCTAAAGTAATAACATTCTCTCTATGAATGCTAGCCAGCACCTTCTCTACAAGCCATAAAGAACTTTAGGGAATTGCCCAGAACACTGAGAGTTTAAGTGACTTGCCCAGGGTCATAGCACTTATGTTTCAGAGGCAAGATCTGAACTCAAGGTTTCCTGGGTTTGATGCTGGCTTGCTTTATAATACATTTTTAATATAGCATGAGACCCTTTACTGAGTTTTAATAATAAAAATTATTATATGTTTCATTAAGAATCACAAATAGCAGGGTGGGTGTTTTACTTATGCCTTATGCAAAGTCTTTGACCACTTTTCAGTTGAGTAATAGCTCTGCCCAAGTCCACCCATATTAGTCTTTGTTTTGACTGCATATTCTGTGGTCGCAGGATGGCAACATTGAAGGGGTTGATTTTCGCTTTTAAAACAGTGTAATTTTCCTTTTTGTCTGAAAATCCAATTCAATAAACCTAATAAAATTATGTAATTTCTGATTTAAATTAAAGTGACTCTGGCTATTTAACCATTGTATATAGAATTCCAGGATTATTAAACTAAACTCATTTACAAATTGAATTTAACCTAAACTATCCCTCATTTAATAATACATCCCTGCATTCCACTCCCCCCTTTCCCTCCTGTCTTTTTCTTAGACTTCATTCTTTCTCTTTCCCAGGCCACAGTTACAGAAGTACTATTTTTATACCATCAAACAACAAACCTGAATGAAGTACCTAACATTTTCCAGGCATAGTGCTAGGATCTGGATATGGAAAGGAAGGAAGGAAGGAAGGAAGGAAGGAAGGAAGGAAGGAAGGAAGGAAGGAAGGAAGGAAGGAAAGAGAAAGAGAAAGAAAAGAAAGAAAGAGAAAGAAAAGAAAGAAAGAGAAAGGAAAGAAGGAAAGAAAGAAGGAAGGAAGGAGAAAGAGAAAGAAAAGAAGGAAGGAAGGAAGGAGAGAGAGAAGAAAAGAAAGAAAGAGAAAGGAAAGAAGGAAAGAAAGAAGGAAGGAAGGAAGGAAGGAAAGAAAGAATCCCTACTCTCAAGGACCTCAGATACCTAAGAGGCCCAGTGGAAAAAGTTCTAGGCCTGGAGTCAGGAGGACTTGAGTTCAAATCTATCCTCAGTCATTTACTAGCACTGTGACCTTGGACAAATCACTTAACCTCTGTTTGCCTCAGTTCTGCCAAATGTAAAATGGGCATGCCATTAGCATTTAATAACAGCATTGAATCCCCAGGGGCAGTTGTGCTTTGACTAAGGACAAAAAAGCACCACAGTCTAAGATGCAGAATCTCAGAACTGGAAAGAGCCAGAAAACTCCCTTCACAGGCGCTCTTGCAGCAGATCTCCAGCGAGAGGGATTCTGCAGCTGCCCACTGCCCTCTTGGACAGCTCTAAATGGTCAGAACTGATGTCAAGTCTAACCTTCATTCTATACAATGTATGATCATTATCTCTGATTTTTTCCTCTCGGGTCCAGCAGAGTGTCGTCAATCCCTCTTCCACATAAATGCCCTTGAAATATCTATCTAAAGATAGTTCATGCATTTCCTTTAAGTGGTCTTTTCTACAAGCTAAACATCCATAACTCCTTCAGCTGAGATGAAATGGTCTTCAATCCCCTTAGTTCGTTGCCCTGCTTTGAACATGCTTCATCTTGTCAATGGTCTCCTTATACTATGACACCCAGATTAGAACACAATATTCTAGGCATGTTCTGACCAGGGCAGAGCAGACTGGGTAGCATGTTATATAAAGTCCACTACAATCCCCAGATTTCTCCCATCCCACTGTGAGGGCCAAATTTAATATATGGAGAGTTAATTAAATGTTATTTAATCAAGCTTCCTTCATGTTATATAGAGGTATCTGGGTGGTCTAGTGAATACTAGGCTTGGTATCCACTGAATAATGGTGGAAGTTTTGGATTAGAGTCAGAAATCTAGGTGGTGCAGTGGACCTGGCGTAAAGAGGACCTGAGCTCAAATCTGAACTCAGACCTTAATTCTACATCCCCTGTAATGGTTACGGATCATTGGCTTCTATGGTTCTTTGCAGATGGATTATTAACAAGTGTGACCTTAGGCAAGTCACTTAACCTTTATCTCAGTTTCCTCGCCTTTTAAATGGGAATAATAATAGCATCTACCTCCTAATGTTATTGTGAGAATAATGTGAGATCATATTTGTAAAGTATATTGTAATTCTTAAAGTGCTACAAAATGCCAGTTACTATAATTATAATAATAATAATTATTATTATTCCCCAGGGTGGTTGTAAGGATAAAATAAGATACCATATGTTAAGTACTTTGTGAATCTTAAAGTTTTATGTATTATATGTATATATGTATATATATATATGTGTGTGTGTGTGTGTGTGTGTGTGTGTATATATATATATATATATATGTATTATTATTTGGGAAGTAGATTATGTTGGGACCCCAATTATAGGACTTTACATTTATCTCAATTAAGTTTCACTGTATTAGATTCAGTCCATCATTCTAGCTTGTCTTTGAGGATCCTGAGTGTGTCATCCATTACAGTAGCTATCCTTCCTAGTTTTATATTATTGAAAAAAATGATAAACATCAGTCTTTACTTTCATCCAACTCATGCAAATGACATCAGTGATATACTACCAATGCCTACTCCTCACTCAGCTGAATCTGCACTATTGTGGCACCAGTTATCTCTGTTTAGTGTCTGCCTGCTTCTATATGGCTCAACTTCCCATCCCTGTAATTCTCCAAAAGAAAATACCAACCCCTCCCCGACCATGGCCATCATTCTTCAGTGTATGTTGTCTCCTCCTTTAGAAAGAAAGCTCCTGAGGTGCAGAGGCTGTGTTTGCTTCTGCATTCCTACCTCGTGCCTATTGGTTTTTCATTCATTCATTCATTCATTCATTCATTCATTCATTCATTCATTCACTTGTGTTTCATCCATAAAAACACAAGCAGATGGTAATTTTGATTAGACTGATAGACTGTGTGCTGTATATCTGAGGAAAGGTCCTTTTTATAAGAATCCTGTGTGGACTCCTGGAATTGTCCCACCCTGTGACATCCTTTGGGTATATTGTTTCTCCACTTGTTAGTCTTCCATATCGATCACTGGTCTCTTTCTGGAACCCATTGGTCTTTGGTGGACCGATTGCTATAAGTTCAGAGTGAAGCTATCCTCATATGGAAGTGACTATACCCCTCCCCTATGTAATGACTTTTATAAAACTTTGACCTTATGCTATTTAACCAAATATTGCAATGTGGCCCAAATAATGAGTGTTTTGAACAATGTGTTCCACATTTCTTCCTTTTGTGCTTTTCAAATTAAAATTCCAGTTGTTTAAACTTAACAAACAAAATTCAATTTATATAGAATTCCAATTAAAGTAGGGTGAGGTCTGCCTAGATGTAGAGCCTCCTGAAACACCTCCTGGATACGTTTTCCTTTTGAGTCTATTATCTAGAAATGGTATTTTGTTAGACATCTGCCAATTAAAATTATCCACAAAGACTAGAACTTGTTAATAATCCATCTGCAAAGAACCATAGAAGCCAATGATCCGTAACCACTATAGGGGATGTAGAATTAAATTATTCCAATGTGTTACCTATGTTTTGGCACCTCACATTTTATTTCTTTCCCTTTCGTGGCAAAGGAGAAGGTCATTCTCCATTTCAACCTCATTAGGCAGCTTTTGCCAAATTCCTTTTAATTGATTTTATTGGGGGGAAAATCCCTCTAGTCACTTACAAACGTCTGTTAATAATCATGTGGCAAATCAAAACAAGCAAATCTTCCCAGGCCACATCTGCCATGTTGTCTCCATTAGCAAACTGGTTGTCTCTTCCTCAAGTAAGGTTCAATTCAGTCTTTTAATCTTTTAATCTTTCTATGCAAGGGTGCTTTGTTAGGCACTGGAGATAAGTAGGACACAGAGCCTGCTGTTCATTGTTAATAACGAAATAGAATACTAATTATTATTAACTCAGTAAAAGACAAACTGGGATAATAAAGAGATCCAGTCTCAGAGCCAAGAAGGCCTGCATTCAAGGCTTGTCTCAGACACATAGCAACCATGCGACCCTGGACAAATTACTTCAAATCTTAGTATTCTAGGTAACTCTTTTATGATTATATGTCTGAGAGAAGGTAACACTGGTCAAAAGCTACATTGGTAGAGATAATCTCTTTAACCTGGAGTTGTCTATACCAATGAAATCATGTCCAGTCCCTCTGGCTATCCAGTAATAATACCAAGGCTACCTCCTAATAATTTATTTTTACCTTTAAAATTCATTTGATAATTAAGAGAAATTTAATTATGGCCCTGAATTTTCAGCATGGTATAGTGGAAAGAGTACTGGGCTTTAAGACTTTGATTCATGTTATAGCTGTGATAGGTTGTACTGAAGTGACTTTAAATCTCTGAACTTCCATGAGACTCAGTTTCCTTATCTAAAAAAATGGGAATAATAATAATCATACTGGCTACTTCCCCTTACAGGTTTGTTGGGAAAATCAAATAAGGGAATATTTGGGAAAGATATTTTATGAAAACATTTTTGTTAAAATATAAGGTAATGTTATTCTAGCATTTAGGGGCACTACAGCAGGAAATGAATCCTGTTTTGTACCCAGCCATTCCTCAGTCTTGGAAAAGCCTGATATCCTATTAGGAGAATGAGGCTCCCCATTGTTGTACTCATTATCTCATAAACTAAAGTAATCTAAGCATAGTGAAAGTTATGTTTCAGAAGTCTAGGACTTCTCCAAAAGGGAGAAAATAGCAAGGTGACCCAGTTTAGTATGAATCAGGTATGGGACAAGTCATTTATTCATATACAAATGCTTAACACTGAGAAATCACAGTACATGTAAATAGAATGTTTACAGTGAATTTATTGGTGTGGTTCTCAACAGCAGTATCAGAATATAATATAGTTTTGCAATACTTCTTGGCATTGGCCTATTCACTTTTGGTACTTGTTTACTGATAAAGTGTCCAGGCTCCTGTTAACTATTCAGGTATCAGGTTTTAGCCATGTGTATTTCACCACACCCAACCATCACCATGTCTTTATACTGATGTTGTCACTCTCATTGACAGAACTCTAGACCTACACAAAGGATTTTTTTTTTTAAAAAGCAGAGGTTGCCAGCATCTTAGGAGCCAGCTCTTCTCTTTGGGGACCACAGCTGCCATGTGGGTAGGACCACCCTGATACCAGGGCAAAGAAGGGATCTTGGTTCTTTTCTACCCCTCACTGGGGTCACAATTTGTGAATGTGCCAGCTGCAAGCTGTTTCTTTTTTTTAACAGATGCAGTAACCCCTGCACCTTCTCCTGACACAGGGCAGGGAGAAGGAGATGGACAACCAAAGAATTATTCAGAGTCTATCATGTCCTGTTAAAATACAAAATTCTTTCAGTATTGGAACATCATATGCCTGGAAACAACTCCCAAACTCCCATGTAGCTGACCCAAATCAGGGAGAGACTATATGTCCACGCTCCATGAAATGGGATGAAATGGGACTTGACTTATTATTTCCAGAATTTTCATTTGTGGTTTGTTTGTTTTTTCCCCATGTAGGATCTTCTTCGAATAGCCAGAGAAATAAGATGAACTCTCTATCCTAGATATAAAACAGGGCAGGACTTTGGAATTCATCTAGTCTAATCTCATTTTACAGATGAGGAAACTGATATACAGAGAAATTAATTCTTTCAAAGATCAAGTATCTCCCTCCATATGAAATCTCTTGATTTCCCTCACTTCTAGTAACCTCCTGCATTCTTAACTTTATATTTTTTCAAATTACCTTGTATATATTTTGTATCTACTTACATTTGTATATATAGTCAGCCTCAATAAAATGTAAGCTCCTTGAGGGTAGGGGTTATTTCATCTTGGTCTTTGTATTCCCAAGTGTCTAGTACAGTGGGTGGCACGTGGTAAGTAATCATTAAATGTTTGTTGATTGACTGATTGTCCAAGGTTACACCTTGGACCCCAAATCCAGCCCCTTTTCCACTGTATCATGCTGCCTGCTATTATAAATCTTCTTTGACCTTTAGCAATATTTGATCATATCTATCTAATGACCCAAATGATAAATTGGGTATAACTCCACCTTGATATCCCAGAGCATAGGAAGGGAAGCACTCTCCAGATGTTTACAAATAAGCTTAGAAACAAAAGATTTCAGATCCACATTTCTGACATTTTTTAATAGAAATTTTCAAAAGGATTGAAAAATGAATTAAATGGCACACATCTGACCAGCAGTGCTTCGACAGTCTCCCCATGGCCACCCACACAAAGTCTTTCCAGACCTAATCAGGGAGGGTAGGAAAATCCAAACATTACCATGTACCCAGCCACTCTCACTCAGGGTGGGGTGCCCTTGATGTTAGCCATTCCAGAGAGGGTGACTGCTGATGGTCAGGCCCGCATATGTTCTGTTAGCTGGCCTGGAAGGAGTTTGAAGTCCTGTAGAAATAACAACAACAATAATAGCGCATTTATATAGTTCTTTAAAGTTTGTACAACATTTTTTAAAATAAATGTCCCACCTGATTCTCACATCAATTCTTGCAGGTAGATACTATTCATATCCCTAGTTTACAGATAAGGAAACTGAGTCAGACAGCAGTTAAGTGACTTGCCCAAGGTCAAACAGCTAGTAAGTGTTTGTCAAGCCATATTTACATCCATTCAGTGTTTATTGCTTAACCTTTTAGGCAAAGGCAACCGTGCTGGGGGTGTGAATACACAGATTTAAACATGGAGTCTCTCCCAGCACCTAACAAAGTAGCCAGTCTATTGGTGCTTGATAAATACTTGTTGGTTGGTGGGTTTAGATACTGGTTGGACAAGAGGGATTAAAGGCAAGATTAAAGCAAGTAAAACAAAGGAAGAATCAAAGATGTGCCTGAATTTTAGAGCACAGGTGACAGGGAGGATGCTATCAACAGAAAAAGGGAAGTTTGGGAGAAAGAGGTGGGTTGAAAGGGGAACAATGACTCAGTCACGTGCATGTTGAGTTTGAGGCACTGCTGGGATAATCTTAAGTGAGCCTCAGTTTCCTCGTCTGTAAAATGGGGATAGTAATACACTTAGCTCACAGTATTGTGGTTTGGATCCAATGAGATAATATTTGAAAAGAACTTTACAAGGCTGACTATATAAATTTTTGATATTGTGTTTGAGGAAAATTTTACCTAAAGGGGACTAATTATTTGGGGGGGGGCCTAGCTTTAGATGGTAGCCCCCCCACTTTGTGTTCATCTTCTCTGAAGCTAGTAAAGATTGGATGATGGCGCATATGAAAACGTACTCCCTAAAGGGACAGGGTAAAGTCTCCCTAAGAATTGGGGTTATTTCTCTGAAATATTTATTGATGAAGAAACCATAATTCATAGATCTCTTTCCTTCAAGCCTTTGTGTTTAAAGCCCTTCACAGTCTGGCTCCATTGTGCCTTTCTAGATTTAATTCCCATTAATCTCTTTCACATACTATCAGAACTAGCCAACCTGTCATACTTTATGTTCCCTAATACTCAGGATTCCGTCTTCATAATCCCTGCCCTTTAAAATATATTTACTGAAGGCAGCTAGATGGTGCAGTGGATAAAGCACCAGCCCTGGATTCAGGAGGACCTGAGTTCAAATCCAGACTCAGACACTTGATACTTACTAGCCGTGTGACCCTGGGCAAGTCACTTAACCCTCATTGCCCCACCCCCCCCAAAAAAGATAAAATATATTTACTTATTTTTAACATTAATTTTTAAAAAAAATTTGAATTCCAAATTCTCTCCTTCCCTCTAGCCACTCCCCCACTCACTGAGAAGGCAAGCAATATGATATCTGTTATACATATGAAATCATGTAAAACAATTCCATATTAGACATGATGCAAAAAAATTAAGAAAAAGTAAAAAAAAAAAACACTATACTTCAATCTACACACAGAATTTGTTAGTTCTATCTCTAGAGGTGGATGGCATTTTCATCATGGGTCCTTTGGAATTGTCTTGAATCATTGCATGGATCAGAGTAGTTAAGTCTTTTGCAGTTATACAATATTGCTGTTATTGTGTACAATATTCTCTTGGTTCTGCTCATTTCACTTTGTATCAGTTCATGTCACTCCAGGTTTCTCTGATAGCACAGTAGTATTTTATCACTATCATATGCCAGAACTTGTTTAGCCATTCCCCAATTGACAGTCATTCCCTCAATTTCCAGTTCTTTGCCACCACAAAAAGAGCTACTATGAATATTTTCATTCATGTGGGTTCTTTTTCCTTTTCTTCACTCTCTTTGCAATAGAGACCTAGCAGTGACATTGTTGGGTCAAAGGGTGTGCACATTTTTATATCCCTTTGGGCATAGCAGGGAAACTACATCTTGCTAAAAGGTACCAAAGATAATAAATAATGTTAATTCTAAACACACATTCAACAAGTAGTAAAACATCCATTTCCTTAAAGGAAAAGTTAAATGAATTACAAGAGGAAATAGAAAGTCAAACGATACTAGTGGAGGACCTTAACTTTTGCCTCTCAGAGATAAATAAATGTAACAAAAAAAATAAGAAATAAGTTTATCTATGTAGCTATCTAACTATCTGTATACACACACACATATAAGTTTGTGGAATGCAGCCACAGCAGTACTTAGGGGACATTTTATATCTTTAAACAGTTACATCAACAAAATTGAAAAAGAGCAGATCAATGAACTAGGCATGCAACTAAAAAAACCTGTGAAAGAACAAATTAAAAATCCTCAGTTAAACACCAAAATTGAAATCTTGAAAATCAAAGAAGATATTATTAAAATTGAAAGTTAAAAAAACAACATTGAGTTAATAAATAAAACCAGGAGCTGATTTTATGAAAAAAAAAACCACAGTAAAGTAGATGTCATTGGTTAATTTGATTAGAAAAGAAAGACAGAAGAAAAGCAAATTATCAGTATTAAAAATTAAAAGTGTGAATGTACCACCCAGGATGAAATTAAAGCAATTAGGAATTATTTTTCCCAATTATAAGCCAGTAGAATTGACAGTCTAAGTGAAATGTATGAATATTTACAAAAAACATAAACTGCCTAGATTAACAGAAGAGGAAATAAAATATTTCAATAATCCTATCTTAGAAAAAGAAGTTGAACAAACTATTAATGAATTCCTTAAGAAAAAAATCCCCAGAATCAGATGGATTTATAAGTTAATTCTACCATTCTAACAACAATTATTCTTTTTTTTTGTAGGGCAATGGGGGTTAAGTGACTTGCTCAGGGTCACACAGCTAGTAAGTGTTAAGTGTGTGAGGCCGGATTTGAACTCAAGTACTCCTGAATCCAGGGCTGGTGCTCTATCCACTGTACCATCTAGCTGCCCCTACAATTACTCTCTTTTTTTTTTTTAGTGAGGCAATTGGGGTTAAGTGACTTGCCCAAGGTCACACAGCTAGTAAGTGTTAAGTGTGTGAGGCCGGATTTGAACTCAGGTACTCCTGACTCCAGGGCCGGTGCTCTATCCACTGCGCCACCTAGCTGCCCCACAATTACTCTTAATACTATATAAATTATTTGCAAAAAATAGGAGTTCTACCATATTCCTTTTATGACACAAATATGGTTTTGATATCTAAACTAGGGAGAGCAAAAACACAGAGAGAAAACTGTAGGCCAATTTCCCTAATGAATACAAAACACAAAAATTTTAAATAAAATACTAGCGAGGAGAATAAAGCAATATGTCACAAAGACCACACACTATGATCAGGTGGGATTTATATCAGAAATACAGGGTTGCTTCAATATTAGAACAGCCATCAGCATAATTGACCATATCAATAGCAGTACCAATAGAAATCATATGATTACATCAAGAGATGCAGAAAAAGCCTTGGGCAAAATATAACACTTATTCCTATTAAAAACGCTAGAAAGCATAGGAATAAATGGAGCTTTCCTTAAAATGATAAATAGTATCTCCAATTAATCTTTCCACATCACTGAGATTAAGGATGTGGCACCCTGAGATCTGGAAAATCTGCATAAAGTTTTTTGGCCCTGCCTTCATACCGGGGAAGTCTGGATTTTTTTCTTTGTTTTTTATAGGGTATTTACAGTACCTTATTGTAAAATTTGAGTTAAATATTTGGTCATAGGCTCTTTGTCATCTGCTGGCCTTTACCTGTCATCTCTAGCTTCTGCAAAATTCCCCCCAAATTCCCATTAAATTTCTTATGCTAACCTGTAATATATCGACACTACAATGGAGAAAGTTATGATTTGGGAGGAAGAACTGCATTTAAAACCAAGAGCAAGCATTATATGTAATGGGAATAAATTTGAAGCCTTCCCAATAAGATCAAGAGTGAAGCAGGGCTGTCCATTATTACCACTATTATTCAATATTGTACTAGAAATGCTAGCTAGGCAGAAGACAAGAAAAAGAAATGGAAGAAATAAAAGTAGTCACTGAGAAAACAAAACTATCACTCTTTGAAGAAGATATGATGGTATACATAGAGAACCCTAGAGAATCAACTAAAGAATTATTGAAACAATAAATCATGACACAATCTATAAGACTACTCTCAGGAATACTAGAGTACAGAAGGACCTGAGTCAAGAAATGTTTATTAAGCACCTACTATGTGCCAAGGCACTATGCTGGGCACTGGGATACACAAAGAACCAAGACAGTTCTTGCCCTCGGGGAGCTTACAATCTAATGGGGGAGATCATGTGGAAACAAATATATACAAAGCAAGCTATGTACTAGATAAATAGGAAATAATTTAAAGAGGCAATATGCTGGAATTAATGGGGGTTAGGGCAGGCTTTCTGTAGAAGGTGGGGGTTTCATTGGTACTTGAAAGAAGCCAGGTAGGTCAGTAAAGTGTTCTAGGCATGGGAGATAATCAGAACTGAGAGATGGAGGGTCTTGTTTATGGAATAGCCAGGAGGCCAGTGTCACTGGATCGGAGCAGTGTTGTGCAATAAGGCGTAAGAAGACTAGGAAAAGTAAAATGGGATTTAGGTGATGAAGAGCTTTGAATGACAAGCAGGGAATTTTGTATTTGATCCTGGAGGCAATGGGAGTTGTGGGAGGACGTGACGTGATCAGATCTCTACTTTAGTAAAGTCACTTTAGTGCCTCAATGAAGGGTGGATTGGAGTGAGGAGAGACTTGAGGAAGGCAGACCCACCTGCAGTAGTCCGGGTGTAGGCTGATGAGGGTCTGCACCAAAGTGGTGGCAACATCAGAAAAGATAAGAGAGTGTGTTCAAGAGATGTTGTAAAGATGACATCAACAGGCATTGGTAACAGCTTGCCTATGGGGGTAACAGATGGTGAGAAGTACAGAATGAATCCTAGGTTGTGAGCTTGAAGTCATGGGAGAATGGTGTCCCTCAACAGTAACAGGGAAGGTAGGAGGTGAAGAAGGGTTTAAGAGGAAAGATAAGTTTTATTTCAGTCTAATGGACCATTGATCAATGATGGTCAATGCAAATGCTGTATTAAGGGTAAGAAGAAAATCAGATGAGTGTTTGGTTTGCTTCACAGTTTGGATAGAATTCTGATAATGGATTATGGAGAGAAAGAAAAACAAGTGGATTCTTCTTCTGCTTTAGATTTCTCTGCCAAGAAGAATTATACTGTGTTTCCAAAGTTTTAGTGTGAATTTCAGCTATTGAAGCTTTAAAATGCTAAACATCATCTTAAAATGTTAGATTAGAGTTTCAATCTGCATTAAGACTTTTAGGACACCATTGGAACTGGGAAGTATAGAACAAAACAAGTCAATAGAGATTTCCACCCCAAGGTAAGGGAGGAGATGGTCAGAGAGCATATTCAGTAGTTACCCTTTGTGACTTCAAATCACCAAACCCAGATGACCTACCCCTTTTAGGTACTGATAGAAATAGCAGATGGAATTGTATAGTGGCTCTCAGAGATCTTTGAAAAAAAAAATCGGGGAACAGGCTCAATGGCCTAGGACAGGGCAAGAAGAAATGTCTCAATTTTCAAATAAGGGGAAAGATGGAGTCTGTAAAATATAGGCTAGGGATCTTAACTTCATTTCTTGGGGGGAATCAAATGTGAATTTTTAAAGGGTTGCTTTATGAGCATGTATAAAATGAAGTGGGGGATCCCTAAGGCTTTATCAAGAAATTTATGTGGCAGTTTATGTTTTGCAAAGCAAGTGCTTGATACATAGTATCTCATTCAATCCTCACCGCAACTCTGAGAGGTAAGTAGTACAGGTTTTATTTATTATTTCCATTTTATAGGTGAGGAAATTGTAGCTTACAAAAGTTGATTGATTTTTCCAGACCTACATAACAAACCCATATCAGAGGGGGGATTTAAACCCCCTTTAACCTGGTCAGAAACTCTTCCACCACCAGTCTGACTCCTAGACAGAAAGGTCCTGTCACACTCACCTTATTTTCATTTTTACAGGATTATTAGACAGCCAGATGAAGGGGGTTCTGGATAAAGAGTATACCTAGATTTTTGCATACCTATCAAAGTCTTTAATATTCCTTTGTCATAAAATTTGATATTTAGAGCTAGCAGTTCCTGTAGTAGGACTCCTTAATTATACCATTGAGTAAATTAAAACTCAGAGAGAATAAGTGAATTGTCCAGAATACCAGAATACCAGAGCCAAGATCTGAACCCAGGTCCTTTGACTCAAAACCCATTCTTCTTTCTACTGGACCACAACAATTATGAATAAATTGGAAGGAGGTGGGCTAGGCTGGAGTACAGTTAAATGAATTAAGAACTGATTTAATAACCATCTGGGTCCAAAAATAGGTCATTAATGGGGTTAGAAGTAGAGGTCTCTAGCAGAGCGATCCATGAATTTGTCCTTGGCCTGACACTTTTCAGCATTGTTTTTTTATAAATGACTTCCATAAAGATATAGATGGTATGCTGATGATACTTGCAGATAATATGAAGTTGGGAAAGATGATCATGTCTGTATCCTGGAAGAACTTGACTAGATGGAACAGTCAACTGAGTCACAGAAAATGAATTATAGGGATCAATAAAAATTCTACATTTGAATTTTAAAATCAGCTTCATAAGGATAATATCAGGGAGATATAGCTTGACACCAGACCATGTGGAAAGGAGATTTGGTGGATTGTTAAGCTCAGAATGAGTCAAGCGTATCACAACAATCTTTTACCATGTCTTGCCCTTGTTTGAACACCTCTGGAATATTGCATTTGGTTTGGGGCAACACATTTTAATGAAGGTATTCAGCCATAGTATAGCCAGAGGAGATGACTATGATGGTGAGGGCCACTAGAAACCAGTCTTCTGTGAGACCAGGTGCTTAGCAGAGTGCTTTGTATATAGTAGGCTTTCTGTAAATAGAATTTTAATGAGTTCAAATTAACTTAAAGAAAATTATCCTTGATCGTGGATCAGTGAGAAATAGTTACACTTTGCATCTTCATGGGTTGTTTTGTTTTTGTTTTGTTTTGTTGCTTCCTATATGGAAAGTAGAGTAGCAAAGAGACGCTTTCATGCCATGACCAATATGGTGGTTTTTTTAAAAAACCCTCACAGATTTCAGTCTTTTCTGTGTGAATATCACATCTAGCAGTACATAATTGAATTTCTAGTAAGTGAACCTTGAGACAATTCTCTCTCTGCTCGATTACACAGTAAACCATTTCTCGTAAAAGAATCATCAACTCATAAAATACTCATTATGATGCAAAGCACCCATGAAACATGCATATGGAGAGAGCAGTGGAGATGAAATTGAGGGAAAAAGATGACATTCCGGAAGTCTTCAATGATATTAGGTTACATTCTCCTTCTTGACTGTAACATTTTCAGAAACCTCAGAACAAACAGAAACCTTTCCTTTGTTCCCATTATTTCCAAGGCAATGATATGCCTGAAGTCCTCAGTACCATCTGCCAAGCCTGATGTTATGTATAGATCCCATAATTATGATGAGGAATGGAGGGCATTTGGAGAGATGGCAAGAAAAGTGTGGTATGCTGCAAACATTGCTGGGTTTGGAGTCAGGTGAACTGGTCTTGAATTCTAGCCAGATCACTTACTATATGACCTTAGGCAAATGATTCAGCCTATTAGTTTCATTGCACTTGTGTAATCGATCAGTCAACAAGCTTCATAAAACACCTATTATGTGCTGGCATTATACTCAGTGTTGCTGATACGATTTTGTTTTTCGGGTTATTTCAGTTGTGTCCAACTCTTCATGACCCCATTTGAGGTTTTCTTGATAGAGATACTTGCGTGGTTTGCCATTTCCTTCTCCAGTCCATTTTACAGATGAGGAAACTGAGGCAAACAGGGTTAAGTGACTTGGCCAGGGTCACACAGCTAGTAAGTGTCTGAGGTCAGATTTGATCTCAAGAAGATAAGTCTTCCTGATTCTAAGCCCAGTGCTCTAGCCACTGCACCACCTAGCCATACCTTTGCTGATACAAATACAACAGTTAAACAACCCTTGATCTTAAGGATCTTACAATCTAGATGGTACTCAATGATCACTAAGGTCCTTTCTGGCTCTAATGACCCATGAGTACAATAAGGGGAGCCCCATCCTGGGTAACTCTGGTAGTAGCTACTTTTTGTATTTTATCTTTTTAAAAATTTTATCCTTATTCATTCATTCATCTATCTATCTATCTATCTATCTATCTATCTATCTATCTATCTATCTATTCATTTTAATTTTTTTTTGGCAGGGCAATGAGGGTTGTGACTTGCCCAGGATCACACAGCTAATAGTAAGTGTCAAGTGTCTGAGGCCGGATTTGAACTTGGGTCCTCCTGAATCCAAGGCCAGTGCTTTATCCACTGCACCACCTAGCTGCCCCCCTGCATTTTATCTTCTTGCTGGCACTCCCTAGGGAGCCCCTTTGGAACTGTCCACTCCATTCATCATCCTTCAGTATTGGTCTCTTGATGCCTATTTGCTTGTCATTTGCATTTCTGCCACCCAGCTCAATTAAAGGGAAAAAAAAAACCCTTAAGCACTTACAATGTACCAAACATTGTGCCAAGCACTCAGGACAAAATAAATAGTCCCTTTCTTAAAGGTACTTAGATCCTACTGTCTCTTTGTTCATACTGGAATTGTAAAATATTTCTGTTGGATGGGAATTGATGGGTCATCTGATCCAGTCCTTTTCCTTTTAAAGATGAAGAAACTGAGGTCCAGAGAGGATGTAAATTGTTTTTCCTGATAAAAGTATTTTATTATTTTCCAGTTACATGTAGAGATGAGGATGTAAATTTCACAAGGTCATAGATCTACTGTTAGAGCCAGAAATAGAATTCAGACATTTCTATTCAAATGGTCACCAAATGCCAAGGTTGTGAATGGGAGAAGAGAGCATTCTGAATGTTTTCTATGTGCCAGATGCTATGCTAAGTGTTATAGATTATCTGATTTGATCCCCACAACAACCCTGTGGAGCTAAGTCTCCATTTTTCTGTTGAGGAAACTGAGGTAGAGATTGAATGACTTGCCCAGGATCACACAGCTAGAGAGTGTCTAAGGTAGGATTTGAACTCAGATCTTCTTGACTATAGACCCAACTTGCTCTCTGTTGCACCACCTAGCTGCCAGAAAGAACACTAGACTTTGACTTGAAGATCAGAGTTCTAGTTCTGGCTCTCACTTATCTAGTTTGTGAGGCTGAAATTGAGAGAGAGGAAAGTAGGGTAGTGACTTTCTCTGGTGCTCTATTGGGATGATAACGGGTGTAATTAATTGGCTTATTTAAGGGGAGGAGGAGTAGGGAGGAGCCACTGGGGTTTCTGAAATTATCTGCATGAGTAGAATGCAAAATGTAAATTATAAAGCACTCTGCAGCTATTAGCTATATTGATAACACTAATTATAATTAGTATTCTTACTGTTATTACTTAGAAGGGAGGATATGAATGTTTCTTAGGTCACTTCTATATCTACAAGGAGTTAGGCACATGGCAGACATGAAGGGAAAACTGATATATCAAGAGATGAGTCCTGGCAAATATGACTCATTGATGCCTGTCTGATACTTTTTATTTGAAGATATTTTCCTTTTCCAGGGCAGGTAGGTGACACAGAAAATTCAATGCTGGCCCTAGAGTCAGGAAGACTCATCTTTGTGAGTTCAAATCCAGTCTCAGACACTTCCTAGCTATGTGATCCTGGGCAAATCACTTCACCCTGTTTGCCTCAGTTTCCTCATCTGTAAAATGAGCTGGAAAAGGAAATGGCAAACCACTCCAGTTTCTTTGCCAAGAAAACCCCCAACGGGAGTCACTAAGTGTCAGATATGACTGAAAATGACTGAACAACTACAACCTTTCTTCTGGGAGGTGTTCTTGATTCACAGGTTTCAAACCAGTCTTCACTGTTACTTTTGTACTTTCCACATCTTTCTTCCCAGCCAATCTGCTCATTTCAGTGACCCCAGAACGTGTATTCGACGATTTTCTATGATTTTGTTCAAAACATTTTTGGGTGTGTGCCAATTGTTTAATATGTCGTCTTGCCTAGCTAGGCTGTAATCTTCTCAAGGGAACAGGCTGTTTTCATTGTTGTCTTTTTATCACCAGTGCCTGACACGTTTCTTGGCACATAAAATTATTGCTTGTTGATCGATGGATAGATAAATGCATTGACTCTTCTCTTGTTGAAAATGCCCTATTCTTTTCCTCTTTGACAATCCATAGCTTATCAATTTTTCAAGGTCCAGGTTAAATTTCACCTCCTCCTTGTATCCCTTCCTGGTTATTATGACCACTGCCTTCTCTTTTCTGTGATCTAATAATAATAGTAATAAGTGCTAACCTGGGCGCAGCTAGGTGGCACAGTGGATAAAGCACCAGCCCTGGATTCAGGAGGACCTGAGTTCAAATTCAGACACAGACATTTGACACTTACTAGCTGTGTGACTCTAGGCAAGTCACTTAACCCTCATTGCCCCGAAAACAACAAAAAAAAAGTGCTAACCTATGTATAGTGCCTCCTTTGTGTAGGCACTTTACAAATATTATCCCATGTAATCCTCACAACAACCCTGAGAAGTATGTGGTATTATTATTCCCATTTTAGACTTGAGGAAACCTAGGCAAACAAAAGTTAGGTGATTTGTTAAATGACACACAGGGAATCAGAAGTCGAATTTGAATTCAGGTCTTCCTGATTGCAAACCCAGCACTCCATCCATTGCCCTGTTTAGATGCTTCTCTCTTAATATTTCCTTTTAATAGATATTCATTATGCTTATGTCTACATCACTCACTTGATACTTATATCATCCTATGTTAACTTGCTTTTTTGCTGTGCTACTATTATTTTAAATTATTGATATATTTTATTTTTATATTAATTTAACTTTCTAATGCATTCCTTCTCCCTCCCTCCTCTCCCAGAGAGAAATTACATATAACAAAGAATACAAAAGAAGGAAAAAGAAACAATTGCTCAAAACCAACCAAAATATCAACAAAATCAATATTATATGCAACACCCAGAGTCCCCCACCTTTATAAAGAATAGAGTGAGACAGCTTCTTAGATCTCTTCTTTGGGCCTGAGCTTGGTGATTACATAATTTTCCAGCATTCAGTTTTTATTTTAGTTGTTGTTCTTTCCATTTACTTTGTTGAAGTCGTTGTATAGATTATTTTTCTGGTCCTGATTATTTCATTTTGAATCAGTTCATAGAAGACTTCCCAGGCTTCTCCAAATTTCTTGGTATTGGTTATTTCTCAGGGCATAATAATATTCAGTTACATTCATGTATATATTTTATTGTTATTTAGCTTTTCTTGCAAGTGATGTCATTCTTTGACTAAATTATTCTGTCTTGTGCACTAGAACTGTGCCACATATAGACTTGCAGCTCACATTACTATATTACTTTAAGGCCTACAAAATGCTTTCACCTCTCTGTCATGAGTTGATGAGGTAAATTGTGCAAGTCCTGAGACTCAGGGAGGACACTGTACTATTCATTCCTATGTCATTCTTCCAGTTCATCTGAAGATACTCTTGGGGTAGTCTGCCTTAGTTGGGAGTAGCATTCTGGATTTAGTGGAAAGAGCAATGAATTTTAATTCAAAGGGCCTAGATTGGAACCTAAGATCTGTTATTTATTACCCTAGGATCACTCATTTAATCTCTCTCTTGGGGACAGATTCTTCATTTCAACAATCAGGAGATTAAACCCAAATTGATCATCTCTGAAGTTCCACTCCCTTTACACCAGCCCACATCTAAGTACTGGGAAACTATGTTTGAGGAGCAGTACTAAAGAAGAAGTCCTCATTCCATCCCTGTGCCCCAACCCCAAACTCAGTAATTGGTCATCCCTGGTTCTCATGCTGTATGTTAAACAACCATCCATGTCAACAGATCATCCTTAGGTAGGTTATATGAGATAAGATTTCAGAATCTTTTAAGTACCTTCCCTCTGAGACCCATTCTTTCTCAGGATAGGAGTGATACATATGCTGCAAATAATTTGTTTGGCTTTTTGGCAGAGAGTAAACTGGGGCCTTGCCTTGGCATCAGAAAGTTCTGGGTTCAAGTCTTGCCTCTGATGTATACTAGCTGTGTGATGCAAGCCCAGGGTAGCTAATGCAGTAGGACTTAAGTTACAGATAACTGCCGACTTGCATTAGTGGAGCCTATAGAGTTCTCTATCTGATGAAATCACAAGGTTGAACTTTTAAAAAAAGCAGCTATAACAGTTTGACTCTCATTTATATTCTCTTTAACACACACACACATTTACAAACATATAACTTTGGGGGAAGCTCATAGGGATCTTGGGGCTAGAGCTGGAAATAACATCAGAGGACATCTAGTCTGTCTCACTCAATTTACAAACAAGGAAACCGAGACTCGGGGTAGTGAAGAGATTTCCCCAAAGTCACCTAGACAATAATCATCAGAAGTGGGATTTGAACCTTTGGCTGAAGAGTATGTGCTTTTTCCACCCCAGGAAGTAAGAGTAAAGCTGTGTACTCTTTCATCCATTGCTTATTTCAGAGGAATTTTTGAAAGAAATTTTTAAAGATTAACGACAAGAATATTTATGAAAATATCTCTGTGACTTACATTTGTAACCATTCAGATATGTGGCTTTGGCCATTTGTATTTAATTTACATTTTAAAACCTTTTTTTCCCTCTCCTGGAGCATTGCCAGGCAAGCATGTAGCCTGGCCAAGAGCCCTGAGCATGTAAATAAATAAATAAAATGACACAACCCATTGCATGTTTAGACAGGAAAACCTGCTGCCCGCCTGGGCCCTTCAGCAGGTGACTGGCATGGAGGTTGACAAGCCCTCAGGTGGGAGGACCTCCCTTGGACTCCAAGGTCTTTCCCTCCTCCTTCCCCACCCCTCCCATTTACTCCTTTCCTCTGAGGTGGCTGTGAAAGCTGAGGAGAAGGGAAGTGTAAGGAAGGCTTCATCTGAAGAGAATTAGCTCTCCAAATGTAAATGAAGGTGTGGGTTGTCATAACTGGCCGTCAGGCTTGCTGACAGCATGTGACTGCTTGGGACACTGTGATGTGGTGTGGATGACTGAGACCGTAATTTGACATATCAAAAATAGACATTCCTTTGAGGTAAAAAAAAAAAAGAAAAATAAGCAGCGAGCTTGTTTGCTACATGGTTAAAATAAATGTGTGTTTGGTATTTGTACTGGTGGCTTAAAAAAAGAAAGTATCATTGCATGATACCATGGGAGAGATTTAAGGGAACAAGTTGGGGGAGGATGAAATTAGAATCAGAGTTTATACCTACCCTTGTGAGCCTAATGCTCTATACACAATAGGGGCTGAATAAATATTTGTTGAGTGGAATTAAAAAAGAATGGTAAGGAGAATCCTAAAGAATATGAGGAAGGCAGCCAGGCAGCCAGGCATGGTGGCATACATTTGAAATCTGAGACACTGGAGGCTGGTGGATATTTTGAGCTCTGGAGTTCTGAGCTTAATTGGGCTAGGCAAGAGATCCCTGGGATGTCTAAAGTTGGACTAAGCAAGAGATCCCTGTGATGTCTAAAGAAGGTTGAGACAACCTGGGGTGGAAATGGAGCAGATCAAAACTCCTGTGTTAATTGGAGTGAGATTGCACCCATGAATGATCCTTGTGCTTCCAGCTACTCCCAGACAAAGAGAGACCCAGTCTTTTAAAACACACACACACACACACACACACACACACACACAGTTCCAAAAATTATTAAAAGCTGAGGAGAGACTATGGGGAAGGAGAATATCTCCTAAGTTTATAAGAGAAAAAAGGAGAGGCATTTGTTTTCCTTTGGAAAGCCAAATTTTTTAAAAAAAGATTATAGGGAAGGAGTGTTTGACATTAAGTTAATGTTTAGTCCAGGAGGACATGTTCTGTCAGGGTCTGAAAAAATATTGCTTTTATTTTCAATCTAACTGTGGCCAGTGGTTAAGGGAAATGGTGGGGCAGGGTGAGTAATCCTATGGGGTCTTTTGATTCTAAGTTCCTTGAGGCCAGGGACCATGTATTATTATTCTTTGTATCTACCACTATGCCCAGCATGGAGACTGGCACCAAGAAGTTCCTAAATAAAGATGAAAGAAATGAATGAATGATATAGTTTCAGGAGTAAGCATTTATTGGGCACATTTATAGTATTGCTAGGCAGCATGCTAAATTCTGGGAATACAAAAATAGGCAAAAGACAATTCCTGCTCTCAAGTGGTTCACAATCAAATGGGGTCAGGCACAGGTTCATGCCTTCATGATTCTTAGTACTTCCTGTAGCACATTTTCCTAATGGGACTTTGTGCAGAAATATCATGTTAATGAGGCCCCAGCATTAATTGTGGAACACCCAAAAATGCCATCTTTCCACCTACTTCTTTCCATCGAAGTCCTTGGCCAATTGAGATGTCAACAGCATCAAGCCAGCCAACAACCGGTTTGAAGGGTTGTTCTATTTCATTGGCCCATCTGTAAAAAGGGGTTCGGGAACCCTGAAGGATGCTGTTAGTGAAGGAGTCTCCCTTCACTAACTCAACACAAGAAGGAATTCCTGGTTAGCAAATGGAACTTGGCAGATATCAAAATTGTCAGCACTGTGGCCAGGGCTAGCAGCATAACCACTAGCCCATTAGCTCAGTCAGCACCATGGCTAGGGAAAGAGTTGGAGACAGTCACAGCAATTGGACTATATTGTTATACCTTTGTGTGCATTTGGAGGCAATTGGGAAATTTAAGGAGGAAAAGTAATGTGAAATATTGGTAGTAATTAGGTTTGCCACCATTGTGAAGTCTTTTGGCATATCCACCTGCTTGCAGAAAGTTAGTCCCAGATCTTTAACATTTCTAAAATGAAGAAACTATCCACATAATCTTCTAGTTTGTGTGAAAGGCATAGATACTTGTTTGGAATCTTATGGAGATTTCCCTAATGTGGGTGGGCTTCTGGGTGTTCCCCGAGCTGTAAGAAGGTAGTTGGGGAAACCATGAGTGGTATCTATGATTCCTTCCTCTGAGTCTTTGTATGCTATCATTATACTTGGAATTTTCCTAATGATTAAAGGGTAGGCCATCTGGCACAATTAAGTCTGTGATCACAGGACCATAGACTTATAACTCAGAGGTCATGCATTCCAAACCTTTTATATTACTGATGAGAAACCTAAATCTCAGAGACCTTACGTGATTTGCCCCAAATCACAGAGCCAGGGTTTGAACTTAGGACCTTTAATTCTAAATCTCATGTCCTTTCTGAAAAAGTTTCTTTGATTCAGTTTAGAGTTGCTTCTCTAAGGTATTTGGGACTCTGACCTTTTAACCTGAGGGTTTACTCATGGATAAGTAAGTACTAGGCATCAAAAAAGGAGGTAGAGATAAAATATAACCTATTGGGGTTTTTTCCCTTTTTTTTGTGGGGCAATGAGCGTTAAGTGACTTGCCCAAGGTCACACAGCTAGTGTTAAGTGTCTGAGGCCAAATTTGAACTCAGGTCCTTCTGAATCCAGGGCCAGTGCTCTATCCACTGCGCCACCTAGCTGCCCCCTAAAATATAACCTATTGTGATCTATGTTTCATATATTCTAAAAAAGGTTATAAAAGATAGTTTCAAATAATTTACAATTTTTCTTTTATGAAATACTCAATCTTTAATAGTTCTAAGGTGAAAAATTCTAGAAGTATTTGGCAATGATGATAAAATCCAACCTATTTTTTTTTTTAATATGATTTTAATACCTACAGTCCTTGCTCCTGGGGAAGATGTGACTAGTGGATTGCCTGAGCTGGGGAGTTTTGAGCCTCAGTTAGACTAAACTTATTGGGCATCTGCTCTAGTTCTTATACTAATATGGTGAGCCTCCAACAGTGTATTATTATTATTAGATATCTATCTGGAGAAGCCAGATGATGTGATGTGAGAGAGAAACTCAAAATAGAGATTAGGGTGTGTGGGAGGGGAGAAGAAGGAAAGAAAAACAGACAGACATATTAAGGCGTAATTTACAAAGAGGTAATAATTAATGACAGTTGATGAGATCACTTATAGAGAAGGTGCCATGAGTCCTCCAGTCCTGTTTTCCCATGTTGTATGAGCTTCCCATGTGAGGACATGCTATTTTTTGGACAGAGATTTAAATACTGGGAGCCTCACACTGTTCCCATTTCTACTCCCTCCTGCTGGTTTTGCCTTGATTGAGAGGCACCCAGGGTATAGGAGCTGCCAGAGGAAAGAATAATTATATACCCATGACTTTTCAAGACCCAGGTGATAGATGGTAAGGGAGTTGGTAGATGAACCTAAATTGCCAAAATGTCTAGAATATTATCCCCTCTGAATTTTATCACTCCTGGGACAAAGCCCCATTTGTCCCATCCTAGTTGCCATTCTCTCAAGTTAAATCCAGGAGGGGCTAGAAGCATGAGAACATGGACTCCAGGAACACATAATTCTCCATTATTTCAACAGGATATACCCAATTCAGCCTTCTATATGTCAGTAGTAATTACTTTACTATAGGAAATAAGGGGAATACAGTTACAAACTTTTTTGGTAATTAGGGGATCACAGATACATACAGAGATACATGAAAAATTGGGCTTGGAGGAGTCATGGAGACAATTTTTTAATGGTCTCATGAATTGGCCCCTGTTTTCTACTCCTAAGTCCCACATATTCCCAAGAATACTTGCTGTCTTTTGAGGTTACTTCAGTGTTTTATGATGCTACAAGTTCTATTCCTTCATGATTCCTCAAGAACTTGGACTTTTTTCTAGTCTTAATTTCTTCAAGTAAACTCCTAATTTTTTTCAATTGCCTCTTTTTCTCACTCTGGACATCTGGTTTTGTCAACAAAATGGTTTCCCTGATTCTCTTGTTTTTGTTTTTGTTTTTTTTTGCGGGGCTATGGGGGTTAAGTGACTTGCCCAGGGTCACACAGCTAGTCAAGTGTCTAAGGCCAGATTTGAACTCAGGTACTCCTGAATCCAGGGCCGGTGCTTTATCCACTGCGCCACCTAGCTGCTCCCCTCCCTGATTCTCTTAATCCACATAGTCCTGATCATATAGGATCCCCAGGGAGCTAGATGACACAATGAATAGAGTGCTGGGCCTGGAGTCAGGAAGACATGACTTCAAATTCAGCCTTTGATACTTCCTAGCTGTGTGATCCTGGGCAAGTCACTCTGCCTGTCTCAATATCCTCAGTTGTAAAATGGGAACAAATTACAACACTTACCTTCCAGTATTATTGTTAGGACCAAATGGGATCATATCTGTAAAGCACTTAGTGTGATGCCTGGCATAGAGAAAGTGCTTAGTAAATGCCTGTTCCCTTCCCTCCTCCCACACATAGCCTTCATATAACTAAGGTAGGTGGACTTAGCAAAGCACCTGGCACATAGTAGGTGCTACATAAATACCAGATAGTATGATGATTATTAGTTTTAGCAGACATATACATATCTATACATCTTTTATGTTGAGTCAGTCATGATGTAGTGGCAAGAACACTGTTAAAACTATCAAGAACATGATTTGGAGTCCAAAGACCTGTATTCGAATCCAGGCTTTAATACTTATTACTTTTGTGACCTTGGGCAAGCGAATTAACCTCTCCAACCATGAATTTTTCTCATCTATAAAACAAAGGATTAGATACTAGATGTTCTCTAAAAGTACCCTGTGGTCCATGAAAGGAAATAATTCCCTACAGAACTATGATGGATCACCCTCAACTCTCTTAATGGAAAAATAATCCTTTGGGGAATAGAATCAAGGCATCTACAGTGACATTCTTTAACCAGGACATAACATATTGGCACTGGAGGGGACTTGAGGGATATTCTAGTCTAACCTCTACCTTTTGCAGGTGAAGATACTGAAGTTCAGAAAAGTTAGGTGATTTACCTAAGGCCACACAGCACTATTACCAAGAATCTTCAGTCTAGTCTTTTCATATGTTTAATTTTGTCTTTCCTGCATAATAACCAAATTATCTAATGCTATGACTTCATTAAAACCTCTTGGGGTGAGAGATGGCTGTGCTCCATGAAGCTGCTCAGGCTTTTTCTTCACCAAGAGTTTTGCCATGGAGTTTAAGTATTTAACTTCTCTCACTATATTTTGTCTGCAGGGTAGTTGAAAATGGTGTATTAACTGCCACTTCCCACATAACACCTCCAGCTAATAGAAGCTTGAGAGTCGGGGTTCTGGGTTCGAGTTCAGAAGTCCTGGTTTCGATTCCCAGCTTTGCTCCTTTGTTTCTTGTGTGACTTTGGGTGAATCACTTCAGGCTTCTGATTACAGCCTCTTCATCCCTAAGATGAGGTGGTTGTGCAATGTTGAGGCAAGTGCTGGAGATGTTGGAGACACAGAGACCTGGTTTTGGATCCCAGCTCCAGACTTTGGCCTTGACCTCTCAGGGACTCAGTTTTCTCATTGGTGGAACAATAGTGTCAGACAAGAAGACTTCTAAGTTCCCTTCTGGCTCTAAATCGGTGGTCCCATGATCCTTAGCAAAACTCTCACTCCATGGTAAGCTCACACAGCTTTCCCCTCCCCACATGACTCCCGAAACTTTCCTTGAGATCATTTTGTCTTTTCAAATACAAATTCCTTGACTTGCCCAGAATGATATTTGTGGAATTTACACACATGACTAATCGGTGTGAACTCTGTAATTGAAAACAACACACCTCCAATGCAACCCTCCCTCACCTCCCACATGGAAGCAAAGTGGGGAAAGAGCTTTGTTATCTGAAGCCTCTCTCTTGGGTCTGGGTTGCAAAAACTCTGTGATTTTTCAGACCCTTGACTCCATATTTTCTCATGTAACTAAAATGCTGGAGTTTTCCATTGTTCACACCATAGAGAATTGAGGAGATTGGAGCAAACTCCCAGGACCCCCACCGCAGATGCTGCAAATGGTGTACACGTGTGCGGCAGATACATGCAGACATTCCTGCTTGCAGAGACATTCCTTCAGGCTCATCACACACAGACATGAACTTGTAATGTACTTTCAGGTTACTTTTCACCTAATCATGAGCTCCAAAAAACCTTGTTCACAATAGAGAATAAAGACAACCCCATGTAGGTGACAACACAGTGAGGGAAAGAGTGCACAGCTTACAGACGGATCAGAACTCTAACCCTGCTTTTGCCATCGCTGGTTGCATGATCTTAGGCAAGTGATTTCTCTAGGTCTTAGATTCTCATAGTTTCATTTTTCATCTCTGTATGGCCAGGTCCCATTAGCATGAATAACGAGTCAGGTGAAGTTGTCATATATATTCAAATTTGGGCTATTACAAGTTGTAATCACATAAAATATTGCAATTAGTTCCAGGACAATGGAAGTATGCAGTGACAATTCGAATAATGCAAACACTTTACAGGATTCATTAGTTCATTCTTTGTATTAATCAGGACCTAGCTGTACATATTCTTAGATATTTAACATAGTGTATGGAACATTGTAAGTGCTTAATGATGACTGATATTTCTAAAAAATATATAGACCTGAATTCAAATATGGCTTCAGACACTTATTAGATACATGTCCCTGGGCAAGTCACTTGACTTTTGTCTACCTCTGTCTTCATCTGTGAAAGGGGATGGCCCTATATAGCACTTCCCTTTCAGATTTGTCATGAGGATAAAAATGAGATATTTGGGAGGAAAACATTCCTATTCTTAAAGTACTATACACAATCTATCATCATCACCACCACCACCACGTAGCTGACAATGACTACCAACATTTCCAGTTTCATCTTTGTACATTCCCTAATGGATGGAGGAAGATCTGAGGGAGAAAAGATCACTCCCAAATGAAAAGGTTCAGCAAGACTTCATGGAAGAGGTGGCATCAGAGAAGAATTTGTGACTTGCATTGCTCTGAAGTACAAAAGTTAATTCCTCATAGGTTGAGAATTTTCTGTGAGGGCAGGGACGATGTCATCATGGTCTTTGCATCCCAATTACTCAGCATGGTGTCTTCTGTGTAGCAGGTGATTTATGAGAATTTGTTCGATTTAATTGAATTGCAAGAGAATTGTTCAGGACAATATCATATGTTTTCTACACCTAAAATCACAAACACAAGTCTTTAATAAAATAGACTTTTGCTTTGAAAATTCTTAACCTATGAGTAATTAATTTTTCACTTCAGAGCGATGCAAGTCACATAAATTTTTCTCTGATGCCACCTCTTCCATGAAGCCTTGCTAAACCTTCCCAGTTGGGAGTGGTCTTTTCTTCCTCAGATCTTACATAATTTTTTATCACTGCCTTTTTATATGCTTCATGTGTCCTCTTTTCCATTGTGATTATTTGTCCAAATGTCTCATCTGCCTGGTAGATTATCCACTTCTTAAAAAAAGGCACTCTTTAGAGCACCGGCCCTGGAGTCAGGAGTACCTGGGCTCAAATTCGGCCTCAGACACTTAACACTTACTAGCTGTGTGACCCTGGGCAAGTCACTTAACCCCCATTGCCTCACTAAAAAAAAAAAAAAAAAGGCACTCTTCAGGGGCAGCTAGGTGGTGCAGTGGATGAAGCACCGGCCCTGGAAACAGGAGGACCTGAGTTCAAATCTGGCCTCAGACACTTGATATGTGCTAGCTGTGTGACCCTGGGCAAGTCACTTAACCCTCATTGCCCTGCAAACCACACACACACACACAAACAAACCAGGCACTCTTCTCTCATCTTTGGCATCTCCCCTGGGGCCCAGCACAGTGCTCTGCATATATAGCTCTGTGCTCTCATCAATGTGGGTATTTTATTCAGATCATTCTGCATATAGTAGACACTTAATGACTGTGATGCAAGTTGAACATTACTATAAAAAAGAATAAACACATAGTCAAAAAGGATCCATGCTTCAATGGGATAATGTTTTTAAAGTGCTTTGCAATACTTATGGTGGCATTGTTGTTGTTAAGCATGGGGAACTTACTGGTATGAGAAATCCCCCCTAATTTTGCAAGTTACAACCCTGCTATGATTTAGTATATAAATCCAATTAAACCCCAAGAAATCACAGAAAAAGTAAAATGACCTATTTATATATCTGGTTGTTTTTTTCAAAAAGCAGCTTTTTTTGGTGGTAAAGAATTAGAAACTAAGGGGATGCTCATCAGTTGGGAAATAGCTGTACAAAATATGTGATATAATTGTGATGGAATACTTTTGTGCCATAAGAAATAACGAAGGGGATAGTTTCAGAAAAAAAAACCACAAAAACAAAACTGGGAAGACTTATATGAACAGATGCAAAGTGAAATGAGCAGAACCAGGAGAACAGTGTACATAGTAACAACAATATTGTAAGGATGATCAACTGTGAAAGACTTAGCTATTCTGATCAATACACTGATCCATGACAATTCCAAAGGACTAAATGAAAAGCACAGTTTACCTCCAGAAAAAGAACTGGATTTAGAATGTAGATTGAAACATGGGTTTTCCCTCTCTTTATTCTTCTTCCTTTTCCCCCTCTTTATGATTATGGATATAGGTTTTGCATGACTTAATATGTATAATGGATGTCATATTTCTTGCCTCCTCAATGGGTGGGGGAAGGGAAGGATTTGGGACTGAAAATAAAAATTAAAAAAAAACAGATAAATCCAATTCAAAAAGGATTTATAAAATATATGCAAGGCACTAGGGGCACAAAGAATAGTAGAGTTTTCCCTCAAAATGTTTACATTGTACTAGGGAAATGTGGCATGTAAACACAAGTAGTGAGGAGGAAGAAGAAGACTTAGCAACTACAGGGATTAAGAAAATCTTCAGGGGGCAGGTAGGTGGCGCAGTGGATAGAGCACCAGCCCTGGATTCAGGATGACTTGAGTTCAAATCCGACATCAGACATTTGACATTTACTAGCTGTGTGGCTCTCAGCAAGTCACTTAACCCTCATTGCCACCTCCCCCCAACACAAAAATCTTCCTATAGTGGGGTGTTACATGATCTGAGCCTCAACAGACTATTCAAAAGCACAGAGTTTGGAGAAGTAATACTGAATTTAGGGAAGTTGTCTAGTTCTAAGATGTTGCTTGAAGAATGTAGTGGCTAAGTTATTTTCTTAGGTCACATAACTGTTAATATCAGGGTCATGATTTAAGCGCAGGTCTGGATGGTAGGTGGCACGGTGGAAAGAGTGCCAGACCTGAAGTCAGGAAGACTCCTCTTCCTCAGTTCAAATTTGGCCTCAGACCCTTGCTATCTGTGTGACCCTGGGCAAGTCACTTCACCTCGTTTTCCTCAGTTCCTTCATCTACAAAATGGGCTGTAGAAAGAAATGGCAAAACCACTTCATTATCTTTGCCAAGAAAACCCCAAATGGGGTCATGAAGAGTCAGACACAGGTGAAATGACTGAACAACAAGAAAACTGCTTGTCTCCAAGCCCAGAACTTTATCCACTATTTTATCAGTTTAGGATCAGATCTGGTACGATGAAGAGCTCAGTGTATAGGTATTGCAAACATTTGCTTTGCTATGATGCAGAGTACATGACCCTAAAGAATCTCAATACTTAGTGAGTTCAGTGTCCCCTGTTTTTGTTTCTCTTCAGTGATAACTTGCCAATCCCAGGGGGAGGCCCTTGAAAATCTTGGAGTTCCTTCCTATGAGCCTCAACACCCAGATAACCCATATCCATGTCCTATTGCCTCTATAAAAAGAAATTAAATTAAAATCATCCAAACAGAGACATGGTCAACAGATTAGTTTCAATCTAGATTTCTATATCACCATATATAAGTAACCTAATACTTGTAGTGGTAAAAACACTTTTCAAAAGTGCTTTTATCTGATCCTTCTAGAAATCCTCGGAGTAGATAAGACATTAAATGATTTTTAAAAGTAGCCTTCCACTCCCTTCTGTTTTTAAATGATCAAAAGTTGGCTTGGGCTGTCTTCTCAGCATGATTTCTAGTTAGGCAGTTTGCAGACAAGACCAAAAATTTCTATCCAATAAGCTCATAATAATATCATATTCCCCTGCAGACTTGGCCATGACAAAAATCCATCCAATGGTGAATAATGAAAGAGCTATAAACTTATCTTGCTTAATAGAAAACAGGAACCCCATCCCACTTGCCAAGCCCAAGCCCCCAAAGTCTGCTTCTATCCAGGAAAAATCACTGGGAATGAAAAAGAATTTCTATTGGCTGGGCAGGCCCAACCAGCAGTAATTAGGACTCCTTCATCTCTGGGGGGAATGCTCCAAAGTCTAACATTATGGCCTCCATGCTCCAGACACTCCCTTCTTTTGTAGGCAATTCTAGACAGAGGGGACCATTCCCATCCCCTTCTGGTCCTTGAAGCATCTGTGAACACATCATTGCTTCCTGAGGAGGGAGAAGGAGTAGGAGAGGAAAAGGGAAATCTCTTGGTGAAGCTACCTTCAATTATATTTTTAAGGGAAATAATGGTTGTGGGGGAAGGGGAGTACAAGGGAGGTCAGGTTGCCTTGATTCTGGGTCCTAATCCCTAACCTGCTTCTTATTAGCTGGTTGTCCTTAGGCATAGACACTTCTTGGCCTCAGTTTCCTCATCTGTAAAATGAGAAATCTCATCCACAGATTCTCTAAATTCCTTTCCAACACTAAAATGACATGAGTTCTAAATACACACAAAATATATGGGGAAGTTATGGAATTTCATGCATGGATAAAAATTATATATAAGGAATATATATGCCTTCATATTTGAGTTTTAATGAATTCATACCCTAATCCCCAGGGAAATTAATTTACTTGGTTTTGGATTTCCTGCCTTAGGGTCCAACCCACTTGGTTTGTGACTGTATACAAACTAGTCTATTTAGTTTTCATTTAAATCTTTTCTTTTCCTTCCTTCCTTCCTTCCTTTTTTCCCCTTCTTCCTCCTACATCCCTCTCTCTTTTTTTCTCAATAATCACTATCCATTCATCCATCCATCTCCATTCTACTCACAACTCACCTCCCAAATAAAAATCACCCGTTTGTATCAAAAAAGTACAGGTGAGAAAAATAGATTTACATATTGGTCATGTCTGAAAATGTATGTCTCATTGTACATTTTCCATTACCTCTATGCTGAGATGAGGTACACTTAATCATCATTTTCCAGAGTTTTGAATAGTCATTTCATCAGTGTTTTTAAGCCTTTCAAAGTTGTTTTCATTTATAATATTGTCATCATTATATAAATAGTTCTTCTCATTCTGTTTACTTCCCTCTCTGTTAGTTCATATAGGACTTCCCAGGTTTCTTTGAATCCAACTCTTTTATTATCTTATGGCAAAATCTATTATATCACGTTTAGATACCATGTTTAGCCATTCTCCAATTAATGGCTGCTCACTTTGTTTATAGTTCTTTGCTAGACCAAAAAGTTCTTCTATAAATATGTATATTTTCTCTTTTTTGTCTCTAAAGTTCAAACCAGAGACAAAGAGTATTCATTTTTAGTAACTCTTTGGGTATAATTCCAAAATACTTCCCAAGATTGTTGGGTCACTTTATAGTTCCACCAACAATGTGTTAGTATACCTATCCTTCCAAGACCTTAAAATACTTGTCATTTTCCTTTTCAAAATTTTTGCCAATCTAATTAATGAGAAGTGGAATGTCTGAATTGTTTAAATTTTATTAATAGTAATTTACAGATTTTTTCAGATGGTTATTTAAAGCTTACCTTTCTTCTTTAAAGAACTAACTAGTCACATTCCTTGATTTTTTTATCTACTGGCAAATCACTCTTGTTCTCATAAATTTTTATCAGTTCCTTATAAATCTCATATATCAGATCTTTATCCAAGAAATTTGCTTTAAAGTTTTTTCTCCCAGTTTATTGTTTTATTTCTAATTCAACCTGCATTGATTTTGTTTGTGCAAAAAACCTTTTAAATTTTATGTAATCAGAATTGTTTGTTTTATGTTTGTCCATCTCTATCATTCAATTGGTCAAGAACTGTCTTTCTTTACCTATGATATGATCTTATATATATAGGTCATACATCCTTTTTTTAAAAAATAGTTTTATTTATTCCATCAAATATTTCCCAATTACATGTAAAAATGTAACAATCATTTTTTTTTATTTTGAGTTCCAAATTCTCTCCCCCTCTCCAACCCCTCTCCCCATCTTGAGAAGGCAAGCAATCTGATTTTGATTATATATGTGGGTCATGAAAAACATGTTTCTATATAAGCCATCTTATAAAACAAAACAAAATAAAACAATAAAATAAAGAAAGTTTAAAAATATATTTCAATTGCATTCGGAAGTCATCAGTTCTCTCTCTAGAGGTAGATAGCATTTTTTATCGTGGATTATTTGGAATTGTCTTGCATCATTGTCTTGATCAGAGTACCTGAGTCTTTCACAATTGATCATTCTTATAATACTGCTGTTATGGTGCACAATGTTCTCCTTGTTCCGCTCACTTCATTTTGCTTCAGTTAATCTAAGTTTTCTCAGGTTTTTTTCTGAAACCACCCCCATCATTTTTTAATAGCATAATAGAATTCCATCACAATTATATACCACAAGTTGTTCAGCCAATCCCCAATTGATGGGCATCCCCTCAGTTTCTAAATCTTTGCTAGCAAAATATATATATTTTACAAATAGTTCCTTTTCTGTTTTCTTTGATCTCTTTGGGATACAAACCTAGTAGTTAGTATTGCTGGGTCAGAGGGTGTGAACAGTTTTATAGCCTTTTGAGCAGAGTTCCAAATTCTTTTCTAAAATGGTTGGACTGGGGGGCAGCTAGGTGGCTCAGTGGCTAGAGCACCAGCCCTGGATTCAGGAGGACCAGAATTCAAATCCACTTTCAGACACTTGACACCAGCTGTGTGACCTTGGGCAAGTCACTTAAGCCTCATTGCCCTGCAAAAATAAAATAAAATAAAATGGTTGGATTGGTTCACAACTCTCCCAACAATCCATTAGTGTCCCAATTTTTCTACATTCCCTCCAGTATTTTGGGGAAGCTAACAATATATGGAGAATCTGATACTTCAACATGCCCTGATAGCTCAACCAAGAAGCCCCAGCCTCACCCAAGGAGAAATTCCCTGAAGTTTCTAGGGATTCAAGCTAGTAGTCAGGGACATTTTGAAGAGCCCAATTTCTCCCATATATGCCTTCCAAAATCAATCTCCCTCTCAAAACAGGTCTTCTAAAAGGAAAGAAGGATGTGACTTTGCTCCAAAAATCTTGTGCCAACTTTGCCCCTCACATTGGCACACAGCGAGCAAACATTCTCTCTCCACCAATTTGGAATCCTGCCTAAACCTGGGTTACAAGTTTATTCAACAAACACATTCTTTAAAAAATCATTAAGTACACACAGATTCAGAAAGGTGTGATAGCTTGTTCCAATTCCAGCATTCATGAGACTTCAGAGGAGGTTCCACAAAATAACCAGGCTGATGTTGTATAAATCAGTGGCACACAAAGGGAGGCCCAAGGCTTAAGGTTTCTACCCAGGGGTGAGAACATAGAGGCTAGGGAAATAAAGGAAGGATACACCAAGAGAGGTTACTGGACATCAGGCGTCATTTTCTTTAGGTCGCTGAAGAAGGGAGAAGGGGGTAGAGCATCAGTGGCGATCCTTCAGAGCCTCTGCCCTCGGACTTCGCTAACGCCCAGCTTCATCAGATCTGTTTACTCTTTCTCAGTGAGGGTGACATAACCGGCTCCCCCAAACCCCAGACAACTTTTCCTGCTGCTGCCGTAGGTCAAAGGTTTTCTAAAGAGGAAATGGTTCTCTTTGAGTGGTTTCCCATCTCTGCTGTCACAGACAGGGTGATTCTAGGGGAGTCTTAGCTGTGTGATATTGGGACATGGATGCTACCAGAAAAGGGAAGGGTGGAGGTTTTGGTTTTGTTTTTTGTTCGTTTTGTTTTGTTTTTAGGGGTTAAGTGACTTGCCCAGGGTCACACAGCTAATAAGTGTCAAGTGAACTCAGGTCCTCCTGAATCCAGGGCCAGTGCTCTGTCCACTGCGCCAACTAGCTACACCAGGGTGGAGGTTTTAAGCACAGAGAGGGGATGGATGCGAAGCAGAGGCATCCAGCCACGGGTGAGTGCTGTAGAGACACAGAAAAGAGAAAAGTTTTTTTGGGCTAGACCATCACAGATCCTAAAGTATACAGGCAGAGAATTCCCTGGGTCACATGCATGCCCCTGTTCAAGTTTCAGTTTCACACCTGCCCCAACTGTAGGGTTTCTGCTCCAAGAACTTGTCTAAGCAAGACGAGCAGCTGGTCCCAGATCACCAACGTCAGCTGGTTCTCATAGGCTTAGCCTCAATGTTGGAGGTGGGTGGGGGGAGGAGAAGAAAGGCTCATCAGTTGATGAGAACACACCCCAGCTGTAGTACCTCAGCTGCCACTTTTCATACCCTGTAGGGCCTGCCTGTTTGCACCTTCTTGGTCCCCAGTATTTGACACCTGACTCTGCTGACCATGCCGTGATGACCAGCATAGGTTTTGCCAAGTATACATGGTGCTGTTTATATCCGCATGTTGGCACAGTGTGTGTGTGTGTGTGTGTGTGTGTGTGTGTGTGTGTGTGTGTGTGTAGGGGGAGATTTCTTCCCTGTTGTTGGCCACAGTGTTTGCAGGATCTGATATAGAACATTTGCTGATTTCCAGTCTCCCTGCCCCATTGTCTATGATTTCTCGAAAATTGCTGTCAGTGGTGCTGAGATCACACCTGCGAATTCCTCCCACACCCTGGGATGTAATTCATCTGGCTTTCAAAATCATGAACTCATTTCAAGCAGCTAGGTGCTCCGCCACTGTCAGCTCACCTGTCTGGAGCTAGAATTCCCCCCTTCAGCTGCCTCATTTGGTGATCATTTTTATTGCTGGAGAAAACAGAAGCAGCCTCCTACATCTTCCTCCCTTCCACCTCCATTCTACTTCTGCCTAGAGAAATCCATCACCACATCATCCCCTCCATCTATAAGTAACCTCTCCTTCAGTTAGTCCTAGCACTCTATCTGGATTCAGGAGGACCTGAGTTCAAATCTGGCCTCACACACTTGACACTTACTAGCTGTGTGACCCTGGGCAAGTCATTTAACCCTCATTGCCCCGCCCCCAAAAAACAAACAAACAAACAAAACTGTCCTTTACACAGATGCCAAGTTGATATTCCTAAAATACATGATTACCTTACCATTCCCCTGCTGAATAAACTTCAAGGGCTCCCTATTGCCTCTAGAGTGAACTATAAAACTTCCTCTCTGTTTTTTTAACTCTACACAATCTGTTCCTAGTCTGTCTTTCCAGGTTTATCACAAAGTACTCCCTTTCACACTCTCTACATTCCAACCAAATTGTATCATAGCAATTTTTGGTTTAAGTATATGTATGGGTACATGTACATGTACATATGTGTGTATATATCCACTTATAGCCATATACAGTACATATATATATATATATGTACTTCCATCTCAGTGGCTTTGCATGGGCTATATCTCCCTAAGCCTGAAATGTGATCTCTCCTCACTTTTCCCTCTTAAAAGCCTTAGTTTCTTTTCTTAGAATTCAGCAAAAGTGCTATATCTTACATGAGGTTTGATCCCAATCCTCTTCCCCCTCTAAAATTGTTTTGTATTTATTTTCTCTCTCTGTCTCTGTCTGTGTCTGTGTCTGTCTGTCTGTCTGTCTGTCTGTCTGTCTCTCCCTCCTTCTCTCTCTCCCTCCCTCTGTCCATCTGTCTTTCTGGCTTTGTCTCTCTCTGTCTCTCATATAATAAGGTTTGCACATGTTCTTTCCCCAGTATAATGTAAGTCACTGGGACCAGGGAGTATTCCATTTTAAACTTTGTTCCCAATGCACCGAGCACAGTGCAATACACAAGGAGTGCTCAATAAGTGATTCTCAAATGATATTATACAACAGGGTCCAGAAGAAAGACGACTGAATTTGGAGTCAGAGGACCCGAGTTAAAATCATGGTTTTTCTATGGATTACTTGTGTGTGACCTTGAACACTTGAATCTCTTTGACTCTTTGGGGCTTTCGATATCTAGAAAATGGGGGAGTTGGCAAAGATCTCGGTCTTGAAGGCTCTTTGTCTTTTTCCAACAGTCAAGCTAAAATGGTTTGTTATGTGGAATTAAATGAGTAGAAATGTGTATATGATGTAGCATCTACAACATGCGTGAGCAATTTTGACTGTTTCGTGCCACTTACAGAAAGCTGCTGCAGTCTATCAAGGGAAGGTGAGTTTTCCCCAAAGAATTGACTAAGGAAAACAATCCATAGCACTCCTGGAAGGGGGAAAACCATTTCACTAGTGAACATTAATAAACAATAGACTAGAGGTAGCCTGGGCTTGGTGTCTTGGAGCATTTTTATGGCTTACCTGACCGTTTTGTGATCTTGGATAGATTACTGAACCTCTCTGTGCCTCAGTTTCTTCATCTGTGAAACGAAAGGGTTAGATTCAATGACCTTTGAGGAATTTTCTCAGCTCTACATCTATGATCTCATGGTCCATCTGGGAGCCAGAAATATGAATTGGAAGTTTATAAGTGCTTTCAAGGCAAGTGCCTTCTAGTATAAGTGGCCATGGCTATAGTGAAACATCATCCACTTTTTTGCTGGGAGTTTTGTGAATATGGAGGACTGGTTGTAGCAGGGGAGGGCATCCTTAGCAGAAACAGGGATGGCTACAGGATTTTTAAAAGGAAACAAAATCATACCAGGCCTCTAAAAGAGACAAGTGGGCCATGGTTTGGGATGTGCTGGTAAATATTTAACAACCAACTCACCAGGGAGAAAACTCATTCACTATACTCTTTTAAGATTAATTTGCATTATTAAAATTTCCTCCACCACTTTCTTTTTTATTTTCTTTTGAATTTTGTTTTTCCAAATTACATGTAAAACCCAATTTTGACATCAATTTTTTAAAACTTTGTGTTCCAACTTCTCTTCCTCCCTCCCTCCCCCCCACCTCTGCCAAAAACTCAAGCAATTCAATATGTTATACATGAGTAGTCATGCAAAATATCTCCACATTAGCCAGATTGTGAAAGAAACCAGACAAAAACAAAACTTCAGAGTAAGGAACTATCAACAAAATTATGCTTCAATCTGTTTTCAGATACCACCAGTTCTTTCTCTGTAGATAAATTGCAATTTTCATAAGTCTTTCAGAGTTATCTTGAATCATCGCATTGCTGAAAACAACCAAGTCATTCACAGAAGAACATCTTACACTATTGCTGTTATTTTGTATACAGTACATTTCACTCTGCATCAGTTCATATAGGTCTTTCCAGGTTTTTCTGATAGCATCCTGTTCATCTTTTGTTTGTTTGTTTCCAATCACTTTCTTAAGTCTAGACAATCAACAAGACAATAAAGCAAGCCCTGATTTGTAACATTTGCTGATTGATTTCCAAGATGTAAATGTTCACACTAAAAATTTAACAATTGGCTCTTGGGAGAGTCCAAACTGGTTCCAGCACACCATTGGTCATGGCACAGTTAAATACACTTTTGTTCAATCACAATCACATGTATGTATTGCTGGCAGGATGGGGGATTGAGATCATGTATGCTCAGAGTTGTGGGATTTTAGCCCTGAGGAAATGGGAAAAGTGAGTTCTTTGTGGACATTTTGTTTTTATTTCCCCAAAGCCCATAGCTGTGAAAGGTTTTGATGAATGGAGAAAAACAAAAGGTAATAGAAAATAGTTTTTTTTTTTTTAAGTCCCTACTTTTTTTTTTTCTTCTTTGTAGGGCAATGAGGGTTAAGTGACTTGGTCAGGGCCACATAGCTAGTAAATGTCAAGTGTCTTAGGCCAAATTTGAACTCAGGTCCTCCTGAATTCAGGGCCAGTGCTTTATCTACTACACCACCTAGCTGCCCCATAGAAAATGTTTTTTTTAAAAGGTGGGAAGCACCTAGGGCAGCTAGTGGAACAGTAGATAGATCATAGGACCTGGAGTCAGGATGTCTGAGTTCAGATCTAGCCTTAGACACTTGCTATATGACCTTAAGTAAGTCATTTAACCCTTCTTTGCTTTAGTTTCCTGGTCTATAAAATGGGGGCAATAAGAACACCTACTTGCCAGGGTTGTTGTGAGGATCAAATGAGATAATAATTATAAAACACTTTTAAGGCACAGTGCTTGGGACATAGTAAATATATATAAATATTTTCTATTATTATTTATTATCATTATTATTGTAAGTACTATAGAACTATTAGATATTATTTAGTAGTAGTAGTAGTAAAAGCACTACATAAATATATATATGTGTGTATGTATGTGTATATATGTGTGTGTGTGTATATATGTATATATGTATACACACACACACACACACGTAAGCATAGATTTGGGGAGTTAAAAGGAAGTCTATAGATAGATGATTTCTACTTCTTTACCCTAAATATCCATGAGGAAACTGAGGCATAGAGAGGGTGAAGTGACTTACCCAAAGTCACACAGTAAATTACAATGAAAGCCAGGATTAAAACCTAGAGCTCCTTGTTCCCAGATCATCATTCCTTCTGCTCAGTCACACTTGGGTTTTCCAGTCTTACTGTACACCTATTTAAAATTCACAGGCATTGTTGTGGTACTACTTTAGAGGGACAGTGGGATAATGCATTGAAAACCAGATTAGAAAGTAGGAAGATAATTTCATATTGTATTAGAAATGTTAGCTAAAGCAATAAGAGAAGAAAAAGAAATTAAAGGAATTAGAATAGGCAAGGAGGAAACAAAACTTTCACTCTTTTCAGATGATATGATGGTATACTTAGAGAATCCTAAAGAATCAACTAAAAAACTGCTTGAAATAATGAACAACTTTAGCAAACTTGCAGGATATAAAATAAACCCACATAAATCATCAGCATTTCTATACATGACCAACAAAGCTCAGCAGCAAGAGATAGAAAGAGAAATTCCATTTAAAGTAATAGTAGACAATATAAAATACTTGGGCGTCTACCTGCCAAGACAAACCCAAGAACTCTATGAACACAATTATAAAACGCTTTTCACACAAATAAAATCCAATCTATGTAATTGAAAAAATATCAATTGCTCATGGATAGGCCAAGCTAATATAATAAAATGACAATTCTACCTAAATTAATTTACCTATTCAGTGCCAGACCAATCAGACTACCAAAAAAATTATTTTATAGAGCTAGAAAAAATAATAACAAAATTCATATGGAAAAACAAAAAGTCAAGAATATCAAGGGAATTAATAAAAAAAATGCACAGGAAGGTGAGCTAGCCATACCAAATTTGAAGCTATACCATAAAGTAGCAGTCATCAAAACTATGTGGTATTGGCTAAGAAATAGAGTGGTGGATCAATGGAATAGGTTAGGCACAGGAGACACAGTTGTAAATGACTATAGTAAACTACTGTTTAATAAACCCAAAGACTTCTGCTTCTGGGACAGGAACTCAGTATTTGACAAAAACTGCTGGGAAAACTGGAAGATAGTATGGCAGAAACTAGGAATAGACCAACATCTTACACCTTATACAAAAATAAGGTCAAAATGGGTTCAAGATTTAGACATAAAGGGTGATACCATAGATAAATTAGGAGAAGAAGGAATAGTTTACGTCTCAGATCTTATGGAGAGGAAAACAATTTATGTCCTAACAAGAGATAGAGAATATTATCAAAAGCAAGGCAGAAGACTTTGATTACATTAAGTTAAAAAGCTTTTGTACAAACTGAAGCAATGCAGCCAAAATTAGAAGGGAGTCAGAAAACTAGGAAACAATTTTTACAGCCAGCATTTCTGATAAAGGCCTCATTTCTAAAATATATTGGGAACTAAATCAAATTTATAAGAATCCAAGTCATTCCCCATTTGAGAAATGGTCAAAGGACATGAACAGGCAGTTTTCTGATGAAGAAGTCAAAGCTATCTATTGCCATATGAAAAAATACTCTAAATCACTATTGATCAGAGAAATGCAAATTAAAACAACTTTGAGGTACTACCTCACATCTATCAGATTGGCTAATATGACAAAAAAGGAAAATAATAAATGTTGGAGAAGTTGTGGAAAAATTGGAACACTAATGCATTGTTGGTGGAGCTGTGAACTGATCCAACCATTCTGAAGAGCAATTTGGAACTATGCCCAAAGGGCATACCCTTTGACCCAGTGGTACCATTGCTAGGTCTGTATCCCAAAGACACCCTAGAAAAGGGAAAAGGACACACATGTACAAAAATATTTATAGCAGCTCTCTTTGTGGTGGCAAAGAATTGGAAATCAAGGGAATGCCCATCAATTGGGGAATGGCTAAACAAGTTGTGGTATATGAATGTAATGGAATACCATTGTGCCATAAGAAATGATGAGCAGGAGTTCAGAGAAACCTGGAAGGACTTACATGAACTGATGCTGACTTAGAGGAGCAGAACCAGGAGTACTTTGTACACAGTAACAGCAACATTGTGTGATGAACAATGGGGATAGACTTGGCTCTTCTCATTAGTGCAACAGTCCAAAATGGTTTCAAAGAACTTGTGATAGAAAATGTTCTCAACATCCAGAAAAAAGAACTGTGAATTATGAATGCAGATTGAATCATATTGTTTCTACTTTTGGACTGTGTTTTTTTCATTCTTGTTTGAGGTTTTTCCTTTCTGCTCTGATTCTTCTTTCACAAGATGACTAATGTAGAAATATGTTTGATGTGATTGTACTTATATAACCTATATCAGACTGCTTTCTGTCTTGGGGAAGAGGGAGGGAAGGGGGAAGGGAGAAAAGAAAAATTTGGAACTAAAAATCTATTGAAAACAAATGTTGGAAACTATCCTTATATGTAATATGTAACTGGGAAATAATAAAATTAAATTTAAAAAAATTTTAAAAAAAGAAACTAGGAAGATGTGGGGTCAGGTTCTTCCTCTGACACATACTGTCAATGTAACCCGGGACAAGTTTTTTACCTCTTTAGGTTAGAGGTGTCAAATGCATGTCTGGCTGGCTCTAAGTGGCCACAAAACTCTAGAGGACCACAGAAACCAGATTAAAATATCATTGAGAAATGTTTAATGTTTTAAATATATATGCAATGCAACATAGATAATGTTGATTTGTGATCTTCTAAGTCATCAGGAGGCTCCAGGGGTTTCTGTTTGAGTTTGTCACCAATGTTTTATGCAGTTCTCTAAAAGTGTAAGTCTTTAAATTGCAGAGATGGAGTTGACTGGCATCTATAGAGGGAGATACTCTTTACTGTGGGAGTTCTCTATACTAGTGTTCCCTATGCAGGTCCCATCTATATCCCTATCCCCCTAATGTGATACTTGCTTATTTCTAACCCATCCCCATCCTTCCCTCCCAAGGCATTTTTCAGCCACCAAATAATGGTGAGATGCTTTGTGTAAAAAAAAGGATTCGTGAGTGTTATCACGATTTATAGCCTTACCACTAATATCAGATTCTATAGAAGTGCTGTGTGGCTTAGGATAGCAGGCATCAATTATGGGAATACCTTCCATCTTTGAACTTTTGTGAGTATTTCAATTTTCAGCCTTAATGTTATATAGATATAGGTTTTTGCCTCTAATTTAAAATATTTCGGAATTTTAATTATGCCTAGTAGAATGAAGTGAATGTTCTTTATATGGGCCATTACTTACATTAGTGAAAAAGCACTGGGTTAAAATTTAAATCACATACTTTGCACCATCCTGTTTCTAGACCTGATCAATTACATTTTTCCATTAACTTCCCTAGATGGTCTATGAATTTTAAACATATACTGAATTATATCATTCTCTCCTCTTATGGTATGATGGAAACTTAAGTGGATACCTAATTAATAACATTCCCAACAGTGGCTCATTAGTAGAACTGTCTATCATGAGGAGTCAGCAGGGTGGCCCAAGAGGTTACTGACCCATGGGACAGTGGTGGATTGGAGTGGATTAGGGAATAGAAGAATAGACTTGGAATCAGGAAGACCTAGGACCATATTTTATCTCAGATACTTACTAGTTGTGTGACCTTTACCAACTGTGTGGGCAAATCACTTAACCTGCTGGTGCCTCAGTTTTCTTATTTGTAAAATGGACTCAAGTTGCCTCTAAGGCCCCATCCAACTCTAAATCTATCATTCTCTGATGATCCTATGATTAATATATTATCTTACTGCTCACCAGAAACCTATACTCTCCCATACCTTTGCCCATACCATTCTCTAGGCTTGGAATGCCTGTCTTGACCCTCACCCCCACCTCAGTTATATTCTGTTTAAATCCTGTGAGATTTGGTGCAATTCAATTCAATTCAAAAAGCAATTATTAAGGGCCTACTTTATTTCAATCACTGTGCTAAATACTAGGTCTTCAAAGACCAAAAAAAAAAAAAAAAAAAAAAAAGAAAAAGAAATGCCCCTTGCTTTCATGAGCCTTATATTCTACTGGAGTAAATAACATGTACACCACTGAGTAAATATAAAATGTAGACATTTTATATTCTCCATGGGAAAGAAGGTATGGTTGGATGGGGGGTTGACAATTCTTCTTTCACAAAATTATTTTATATAAATGTGTATATATGTACATACATACCTACATATGATCTCTTAATTGAGTAGATGGGTGGGGGGGGGAGGGGCAGTTAAGAAATATGACTGAAGATACAACTGTTGCTCCAAAGAGTAGCCAGGGTGTCTGTGTCATCAGGAGAGAGCCAGGTCTCAGTGAGTGCAAGATGAATAGAGCAGCAAAGGTAAAGGCCTAAGATGAGAATGAGTCTGTTGCCAAAGGAACAGGCATTCCAGAGAGGACCATGGAAAAGATGGGTAGGGTTAGAGTAAGACATTGGTGGGGTTGGTTTAAGGAGGATGGAAATAAAGTAGTGAGCAGTAGGAGACAGAGGATGGTGTTTGGATGGTGATAAGCTAAGGGCTGAGAATTACTGGGATGAGAAGGGTATGATGGAGAAGAAACATGTCATTGATAAATGGGTTTATATAACCCTGGGAGTAGTCCCAGGGTTTCAGGCAGCTAGGTGTAGCTAGACATGATGGGGAGGGGGTGAAGAAGCCAAGTAGATTGCCATGGAGTTTGAGTGTTAGAAGAGATTAACTGGACCTCGATCTCTGGAAAGCCAGAAAACCCTCCTTGGAGGACATAGGCGAGCTACCAGTGCTGGACCTTTAATGACCCGAGGTTTAATATTCTCATTAATTACTTGGATAAAGGTGTTTATATATACATACATACATACATACACACACACACACACACACACACACACACACATATATATATATATATATATATATATATCATACTTAGCCAACAGAGGTAACACTAAGGGTTCTGGACTTGGAGTCAGAAAGACCCAAGTTCAACTCATGTTTCAGATACTTTTTAGCTGTGTGATTCTGAACTGGTATCAAGGTTTCAGTTTCTTACTGCAAAAGGGAATGGGGAAGTTGGGGAAAGGGATAAGTAGGGCTTCCTATGTGCCTGGGACTGGGCTAAGCTAAAGGCAGGTTTTGAATTTGATGGCTTTTTCAGATACCTTCCAGTTCTAAATAGATTATCTTATTACCATACTGGCTGACAGAATCATGATTGGAAAAGAACATTGGGTTAATATGAGTAAAATGAAATTTAACAGGGATAAATGTAAAAGTATTACAATAGGGTTCAAAAAATAAATTTCCTGTTCATGGTTGGGAGGTACAGTTAGATGGTAGTCTGTCCGAAAAAGGACTGGGGGTTTTAGTGGCTGCAAGTTCAGTATGACTCCATCAGATGATATCAGTCCAGAAAGCTAGCATAACTTTAGATTGCATCAAGAAAGGCACAGCATCCAGGACAAAGGAGGAAACAGGCCTTTTGTATTTGTCCTGGCCAGAAGATGTCTGAAGTATTGTACTTTTTGGGGTGACATTTTTTAAAGACTAGTGATTGATTAACTGGAGAATGTCCAGTGCAGGGCAAGTAGGATGGTGATGAGCTCGATCACATGATATGGGTATCATTTGAAGGACTTGGAAATGTTTAGGCTGGAGAAGAAAAGACTTAAGCGGGAATGATAGTTGTCTTCAAGAATTTGGAAGAATGTTCATGGAAGAGGGATTAGACTTGTTCTCCTTGGCTCCAATATAATTGGTTCCTTTTGTAATCTTATGTATTTTTATATTATGCATCTAAAACATTATGTTGAAAGGGTATCCATTGATTTCACCAGACATTACCAAAGGGGTCTATTACATAAAAAGCTAAGAATCTGTTTCATTGGGAATTTTTGTTCAGCTGTATGTTAAACTGGATGGGCTCTGAGTTTCCTGCTAACTCAGATTCTGATTGTGTTTTTCAATGATTGCAAAGATGCCTTGGTCAGAGTCCCAAACAAAGGATTCCCTATTAAGGTTACTTGCCACAGTGGAAGCTGTATTAATTTCATTAAGCTCTGGAAGATTTTTGAATCAGAAATGAGACCCTGAAGTAGGGTGATTTTTTTTCAGGAAAACTTTCAGGATAGTTTGAGATGCCAGGGGTATGGTGGATACAGTCAATAAGACCTGGGTTTGAATCTCATCTTAAATACTGATGATCCATTTAACTCTGGGAAAGTCATTTAATCTCTCTCTGGGCCTCACTTCCCTTATTTGTAAAATAAGGTGGTTGAATTCAGTAGCCTCCAAGATACATTCCACTTTAGACTTTTCTGACCCCAAACAAATACTTAGAGATTTGTAGAGATGATAAGTCAAAGGTGGAGCTGACAATTAGTCTTTTGCCTTCGTTTTTATCTTTTCTATGCTGTTTTGATTAAGCTTTAGCTTTATAGCTTTCTTTTGTCATTTATATGTCATTGCCTTCAAAGGAGACCTTTCCCAAAGGCCTAATACATTTTTTAGGGAACATCTCTCAGAGTATTCATCAGTTAGACCCAAGATTATGAGATCAAAGCAGTAGAACTTTAGAGACTATATCATCAATCCCTCTCACTTTATAGCTGAGTAAGCTGAGACCCAAAGAGTCTGAGTGACTTGCTCGAAGTCATATGGTAGTAAGTGACAGAGGCGGTCTTCTAACCCCAAATCCAATATTCTTCCCACCACCCCATGCTTCCTTTGGCCGAGCTGCCATCTTGTAAACTCATCATAGAGGTAGGTATTCCATCCTTGGTGTGTATGGCTCAGATTGCCAGGCCCAAGAGAGGGCAGATCTCAGGGAAGAAAGCTCTGCTGGAATGCATGTTCTGGTATTTGCCTCTCCATGAAGGAATCCAGTTCCATTTTTGTCTCTCTGTTGAGCGGCTCATAGATTGTTAGGTGTTTGGAGAAACCGTCTGCCTCTTGCTTATTTGGGAATGCTTTTAAGAGGTTCCAGAAACTGCTGTTTGTTGATAAATCAGGATAATCAGAAAGAAGTGTTTTAGTGAAACTGTGTAAAAGTAGGAACAAGGCTTTCTGCATCGGTACCAGCTGTCGCCTCTCTGAGGAGCATGCATAGTAGATTGCAGTACTTCTCAGACATCTGCTCTCAAAGCCATATAAAATGGTCTTTCTGTCAGCAAAGATTCTGGCAAAAAAGAGCTTACATTATTTCAGGAATCACATTCCCAGGCCTGGTGTGTATATGGTCTCCTCCAGAGTTATGGGGACAGAAAAGTCACCTAATAGTCTCTTGAACATTAGCCCATGACCTAGCTCTTTAAGTAACCATTTTTACTTCAGTCCTAGAAAACAGAAAGCAAAACTAGGAATAGGCCACGTATCCCATGACTGGCATTCAAGGTTCCTTCAACAGTAGCTGAGGATTAAGCCTAGACTCTGTGGTGGAGATGTGCCCTGGCTGCTTCTTCCAAGGTAGAGTCTAACCCTCATGGCCACCATGAAAAGTCCATGCTGCTTGGGCCTAAGCCTAGGCTTTGGGTATTCTACAGACCCAACTCCCTCCTCCTGACAATTTTCTAAACCTTTTACCATTTTGAGATTGAACCCAGATCTTGCCGTTTAATTCAAGCTGTTTGTCAGCTTTCACTTGAACCCAGAAACGATTGTTGTCATTTGAACTCTTTACCATCTGACGATTGAAACCAGACCCCCGTGTGGGTCTTCCAAGCTTTTTAATGACAAGAGATTGAACCCAGACCTCACTCCTGTCATCCAAACTTTTTGCTATTTAAGGATTAAACCCATTCCCAAATGTCATCCATGCTCTGTGCCATTTGGGGACCAAACTCCAGGTCTTTGGACTTTTATCTAAGTTCTTTTCAATTTCTAGACTTAACCCATACTGCTTGTTTGTTATCAAAGCATTATATCAATTGGAGATTGATTCCACACAACAAGGCTGGGAGCCAAGCTCTTTAGCAGCTAGATATTGAACCCAGACTTCATGGTTGTCTTCCAAGTTCCATGCCAGCTGGGAATTGAGCCCACATCCTGTGGCTGCCTTCCAGCCCCCTTATTGGTGGGGGAGAAACCCTGAGACCCTAAACTACTCTTTAGGTATTCCAGAGTGAGGGACAAAACCTATCCGTGGTCATTACACAAGTTTTTTACCAGCTGTGGATTGAACCCAGCTGTCAGAAACTAAGAGGGAAGATTGAGTGAAGGCCTAACTTTTCTTCTTCAGCTGCTAAAGATCTTGAATGATGATATTAGTAACCCCTAGAGCAAGATCGCCTGTTATCTGTTGGGGAATAATCTCAGATCTCCCAGCTGTCATCCAGCTGCTTGCCAGCTGGGTATAAAATTCAGGTTCTTATTAATACACTATATCAGCCCATTACTTTATTAGCTTGGATGTGCAAGCCAAGTTTCCTTAACTATTGTTTGGTTATGTTATTATACAAGACGGAGCTCATTCCCTTGGCTTGATGCAAAAAAAAAAAAAAGCCAGAAACTGTTTTGTGATAGTGTAGCAACCAAGCCTGCCAATGCATTTCTTTTTTGCATAGTGGACCACCAATGCTGTACCTTGCCTAGGGGACCACACCCAGAAAGCCCCCAATGTAAGGCTTTCCTGTACTACTCATTCCTCATTCAAGTTACAGGAAGGCCAGGCATGGTTCTCTGTGTGAGAAAAGAACTGTTTTGTCCACTTCATCATCTCCAACAAAGGAGCAGGTCAGATTGGCAAATCAGGTGAGTTCCTGAATCATTAGTCTGCCTGAATTCTGTTTGCCTCTTTTTTTTAAGCCAAAGCATTTACAAATGTACTGATTTATAGTGAAATGCATAGGGATGGAGAATGAGAAGCAAACAGTCTGGATGTTAACATCTGGAGCAGACAGAATTAAAACGTAAGGACTCGTTACTGTAACAATTACTTACTGAGTCTGGGAAACTTTTAAACCTAAATCTGGGAAGAAATTTTTCAAGAATGCTTTAATATAAAAATAACTTAGAAAAATCTGCATGGACTATTCTGCATCAAATTGAATTTCATGTCAGCTATTGAAAATGCATGGCATTGCTTTTCAGTCGACTCTGTGGAAAGAGCCCCCCACACAACCTCTCTCCAGGGCTGAAATGTGCATGTTTGCCTTAGACTGAAGGGTGCTGGTAATTGAGTCTCTTAAAAAATAAAGGCCCTGGTTCTGCATGAAAGAGCTATGGGCTTCACCCTTTGGTCAAAAGAAGCTGAAATTGTCATAATCTGTAATGTCTGGTAATGCTCTTTGCTTGTGTCTGTCTGCCTGGGCACCTTTCCTAAAATGTGGGTCTTTCTGAGCTGCCAGTATAGATATTCCCACTTCTTTCCCTGGTCTTCCTGGGAGTTGTAGCAGCTGAAGTCCAGTGGCCTGTGGCCTGTCATCAGCAGATCTTTTTCTGCATTTATTTTCTGGGAAGTCAATAGGAAAAATAGCCAGAGAATAGTCATACAGCTTTTGTGATTCCCAGCAGGGTTGGGGAGAGAAGGGTCAGGACAAAAAAAACCCCAAAAAACTGCATGATCCAAGACACTTATTTCCTTCAGCCCTCTCTTTCCCTCTACAAATCTTGAAATAGCCAGTAGCTATTAACTACCCTCCAACCCCCAACCATCTACTCATTCCTTTAACTCTTATTCTTGTTGGCTGGTCAACCTTCTCCATTGAACCGCCTGAAGCTGTCCTATGCTCTCACATATTCTGCATATTTTCCCCTTTACCCCACTCTTAAGCTACCAAGATTCTTCAGTGTTAGCATTTTAAATTGAAATTTTATACAACAGGATAAAATGAATGGGAGCAAAGTTTCCCAAAGGGAGTAGAGATTGAATATTAATATAAATCCCCATCAGTGATGATTTTACAGTGAAACGCCTATAGTTCTCTATTATTTCCCTAGTTGTGGAAAGTAAAATGATGCTCCATGGTTTCTTGAAGAGCCACAGGGATACCAGAGGTTTTTTTTCATGGTTTTTCGTTGGGTAGGACACTTAGGAATGGATTTTGGCAACAACAACAACATCAATAACAATATAGATCCACAAGCATTTATAAGTACCTATCATGTTCCTGGAATTGGGGAGACATAGAGAAAAATAAAGCAATTTGTACCCTCAAGGAGCTAACATACCATTGGAGGATACAACATAGACACACACACACACACACACACATAAATTAGTACTGAATCTAAGTCATTCTGATTCTGAGGCAAGCTATTTATGTACTCTGCCATGCCACCTCTCCTACAAGATACGTACTTAAATTAATATGAGATCATTTTTGGAAGAAGGACACTAGAATCTGGCAATGTCAGGGAAAAGCTTCATGTCATGCTTGAACTGAGCCTTAAAAGGAACAAGAGATTCTAAGAATCAGAGAGTTGAAGAGGGCAGGACATATTCTAGGCATGGAGGCAGGAGATGGAGTATCAGGTGTGAGAGGGCCAATTCAGCTGAACCATAGAGTGAGCCAAGGGGAGGAATGTGGGGAGGAATATAGAACAAAACTGTCAAAGTAGATCATAATACCTGGACTTACCTGAGGCTTTATGGTGATAGCCTCCACTAAAGTCCTAGTTTGATGTCTCATTATGGCATGAAGTTGACCTTGGATTCTCAGAGAACAGCAGAGAGCAAGCTTTGGAAAGCTTTCAGATAGACACCTTGTAGTAGACTCTGTGTCTGTCCTCCAGATCCAGCATAGCTGGGTTCAGAGATATGCTCCAACAGGATGGCTACAGCAGGATACATTCTTCATTCATGGCAGCTAGGTAGATGATACAGACATTGCTATCATTTCCATTTTGCAAATGAGGAAACTTAGACTCGGACTTACCCAAAGTGATACAAGTAGCAAGTGACAATATTGTTCAGTCGTGTCTGTCTCTTTGGGACCCCATTTGGGGTTTTCTTAAAGTGATTTGCCATTTCCTTCTTCAGTTCATTTTCCATATGAGGAAACTGAACCAAACAGGGTTAAGTGACTTTCCCAGGGTCACACAGCTAGTAAGTGTCTCAGGCCAGATTTGAATTCAGGAAGATTAGCATTCCTGACTCAGCACTGTATTCACTATGCCACCTAGTTGCCTCAGCAAGTGGCAATACTGGGATTCAAATCCAAGTCTACTGACTCCATGTCCAGTATAATGAGATGAGGCCAGTTGGTGTCCTGAGTCAAGTGCCTATCCATGGGGAGACTAAGGAAACTCTTTTCCTTATTACCCAATGAGCTAATCTGAGAAGTCTCCAAATGGTACTTTATTCCATGGGGAATCTCATTGTTTTGGGATTACAGAGTACCTCTCTTCTTCTGTAAAGCTTGGCTAAGTAACCTCAGGAATAATTAACATGAAACTAACTAATGGCAGAATTAGTCAGAACAGAGAATCATTTTTTTTCCTATCAGTAAATCATTTTTATTTCTCATTACAGCTAAGCGCCCAATCCCATCACAAAGGAAGACATAGACCTCCAGCCTGACTTTGTAGTAGAATTTAAGGATAATATGAAATAAAGAATTTTCACAAAGCAGAACACTAACCATTCCATTCCCCTGATCCACAAACTCCAGGGTCAGATACAAATTCCTATCTTGGGTATTTAAAGTTCTTCACAACTCGGCTCCAGGTTACTTTTTTCAACTTTATTACCCATCATTCCTTTCACGCACCCTATAGTCCAGCCAAAATGGCCCTTTTGTTGTTCCTTAAACATGAAATTCTCATCACGCTTCTCTGAATCTTTACATAGGCCATCCACATGTCATAATGGACTCTCTACTCACAGCCATCTCTTCGAATCTCTTAGAATGTGCTTCAAAACTCTGTTCACAGGTGACTTTTTACCTGAAGCCTTTCCTGATCTCCTAGCTGCTAGTGCCTTCCTTGGATATTATATCATATTTGTGTTTTGCTTATGTCTAGATTTTGTTTATGTGTATAGGTGTGTGTGTGTGTGTGTGTGTGTACACACACACACATACACACACACACAGAGCAACATTTATCCATATATACACATTGTCAGCCCTGGGAAAATATAATCTCCTTGAGGTTAGGAACTGCTTCATTTTTGTCTTGTATCCTAAGCATCTAGAATTATGCCTGGCATCTGGGCAGCTTTTAATAAAGGATTGTTGCTTGCTTGACTCTTACTGCATAGGCTCCAAGTGAGCTGTGCTCTACAAAGTGCCTTTTCATTGTAAATAGGGATGGTTAGGCAAAGGGGTACTAAAGCTAGCTTTTACTGGTTGGGGAGAGATGATTGTTAAATCTTTATTGTGAGCATTTACACTTTGAGAATAGGCAAACATTATAAATCAGGGCTTTATTAGTTTTGTGGATTTTCTATATTTAAGAAAGTGATGGAGAAAATGTTAATGCAGATTAAACTTTAAAATGTGTGGTGGGTACATTTTTAAAAGAGCTCATTGTTCAATATTTACCAGCACCCTGCTGCTATTAGGTGACCCAGAGAATGTATTTGGTGAGTTGATTTACAGAGAATTCCTGATAACTAGATCAGCAGAGTATTCTGGATATAGTTTATCCACAAACTCATGGAGATGAAGGAATTAAATGAAGTAAATGACTTCATTTAACTTAAACATCACTCCTGATGGAATTTTACCTCTCCTGTATGGTTAACTTATATTTTCGCTTTGAGAGATTTAGGTTACCTTACTCTACAATTCCTGAACATTGCACTGGGTTACCATATAACATGGAAAGTTCTGTAGTGGAAAGAACAATGGAATAAGAACCAGAAGCATAGGTTCTAGATCCAGCTCTGTTATTGACTAGCCATGTAATTTTCAGCAAGGTACTTTCTCTCCCTAAGACTCAGTTTTCTACTCTGCAAAATGAGTAGTTTCAACCTTCTGATTCTTCAAGCTCTGACATTCTGATGTGGCAGTATTAGGTTGCCTTCAGAGACACATATCATCTGTGAATATAGCAGCACTTACTATTCTGTACTCTAACCTTGTCAGACCAAATATTGGGTCCAGTGAATGGATTGTAATATATAATAAACAGGACTGAGGTTTGTACTGTGGTCTAAAATAACTGTTCTTTCTATTATGGCTTTGGGATTTTAAGCTATAATCATGAGATAATTTTATGGTTTTGATCTATTTATTAATAACTAGTATAAGAGGCTCCAAAGAGAAAAAGATTAATTACTGTGACTCAGAATCATTACCATTGGCCTTGAATCTTGAATAAACAGACTTAGAGAGTATAAAGAGGCAATTGCCTCAGGAAAAGTTGCTTTTCTTTTTGTTCTTTCTTGGGCAGTTTAAAGCCTTATAATCTCCTAGGGAATAAGAGTCTGAGTAGTGGCTTGGGGGCAGCTAGGTAAATTCAGTGGATAGAGCACTGGGCCTGGAGTCAGGAAGACCTGAGTTCAAATCCAGCCTCTGATGCTTACTAGCTGTATGACCCTGGGCAAGACATATTGTTTGCCTCAATTCCTCATCTGCAACAATGAGCTGAGAAAGGAAACAACAAAGTTCTCTAGTATCAAAATGGTGTCATGAAGAATCATACATAATTGAACAACAACTGAACATAAGTCTTCACGGGGGGCCAGCTTCAAGGAGGAGTTGGTGCCCACATTCCAAAGTTGGAAGGCCAGAGGAACCTCTTGCTTCTTTTTCTTTCTATAACTAGCCTTTCCAGACAGCACCACCTGCTGGTTATGCTCATAATAGATATAATGGATTTGTGGCCACCACTAGGTTTGGTTTATTAATTAGTGTTTAGTGCTTTCTATTTTAAATATTATCACATTAAAGAGGTCTTATCTTTTTTTTTTCAGTATCCAGAGGCCCCCATTAAAAGAAGCAAATAACAATATGGTAACAAATGATAGGTACAAGGAGTGATAATTAACACTTATTATTAACATTTATTAAGGATCTACTATATACTGACACTGCGCTACTCATTGGCAGCTACAGAGAGAAAAACTAAGTCCTGTTCTCAAGGAACTTATGTTCTATCAATGGATATAAGGTATATGTATGTGTGTGTGTGTGTGTGTGTATGGGGGGGGGAGGAAGCATATTCAGAATAAATATAAGATAGTTAAATACAAGAGAGGTCAGAAGTCACTAGCAGTTTCCAAGAAGCACTTCCCACATAAGGTGGTACTTGAGATGATCATGAAGGAAATGGGGATCCTATGAGGCAGAGGTGAAGAGGACAGGATTTCTCCAGACAGTGTCCTGGGACTTCACTTTCTTTGTTTGTAAAAAAAAGTGGGGGGCGGAGATAATAATACTTCTATTCACCAATAACAATATTGTGAGGAAGATACCTTATAAACTGTAAAACATGATGCAAATAAGATCTAGGATGTTTCCTATGTCAGAGTTGACACTTGCTTGAATAGCATCTCCCTGGTCTAAAGGAGTTAATGTAGTTTTCAAATGTGCTTAACATATGACTAGGGAGTAATTTGCAAACTGAGAGAATTTGGCTCAACAAACAATAATAGCAGCAAATATAGTATTGTTGAAGAATTGTAATTCAGAAGCCATGGGAGCCAGAGAAGGAGTTCCCTTTTTAATAATAGCTCACATTAATTTGGTGCTTTACAAGTTTCCAAAGCCTGTGAGGCAGATAGTACAAGTGTGACTATCCCTACTTTTACAAATGAGAAAAATGAGGCTGAGATTCAGTGACTTGCTCATCACCACATGACTGGTAAGTAGCAGAGCCAGTATTTGAACTCAGGCTACTTGACTTGTCAGTTTAGTGCTTTTCCCTTTACCCAAAGAAGAATGTTTAATAACATAATTGACTGATTTCTTCCTTTGTATACTTTATTCCTTGGAAGGGAGGCATTTTGAGGGGGTGTTAACCCTTTTGTGAAAATGGAGCACCATTTTAAGTCTTACTAAACAAAACTGGATGAAATGCTGCTTAAATTACTTAATTTATTCAAAGTCCATATCCTATTATTACATGGACAGGCTTGTCTGGGGAGGATAACAAGGAATATGAAGGAAATTAAGCTTGAAGGATATTTAGTCTGGAAAAGAGAAGACTTTGGGGGTTGGGGAAGGATGCATCATAGCTGACTTGAAATCATTGAATCATTTTCATATGGAAGAGAACTATGACTTATTTTTGCCTGGCACTAGAGGATAGTACTAGGACCAACTGTTGGAAATTGCATTGAGATAGCTACGATGTCAATATAAAGAAAAACTTCCTAACAATTAGAACTAACTAAAAATTAAATGAGCTGATTGGAAAGGTAGTAAGTTCCTCATTACTGAAGGTCTTCAAGTGGAGACTGGATGATCATTTTGTAGGGATGTTATAGAGAAGATTTATCTTCAGTAATAGGTTGTGTGGAATGAACCTTGACTTCTCTTCAAGATACCACAGTGCAGACATGACACCCAAACCCTCTTGTCTCTTATATCTCAGGATTGACTAACTCACCCCAACCTGCACTCTCATGTGGACAGTTTGGGATGGGGGTTTCTAAAGAAAATAGATTCATTGCTACAACTAACTCTCAGAGTTTCAAGAGTAACTTTGGTGGAGGGAGCGCACTTATACTGCTGTATAGTGTAGCTTTGGAGCCCCCATCGGCGTGCTCCCCACTTAATAAATTTGCCAGCTAAACCCCATTAGCTCTTAATCATAAACATTTACTAAAGAGAAGACAAAACAGGAACAATAATAACATAACTTTCTACCCATAATCTGGAAGATACTCTACCACTGATGCACACAGTGACTATACATACTGATCATCAGAGAGAAAGTGGGCACAAACTTACAGAACCATAGCAGAAAGGCACATGTGTTATAAAATACATGTATATAGAACACATGTACCGATGAAGCTGGGTGGCACAGTAGATAAAGCACTGGCCCTAGATTCAGGAGGACCTGAGTTCAAATCCAGCCTCAGACACTTGACACTTACTAGCTGTGTGACCCTGGGCAAGTCACTTAACCCCCATTGCCCCACAAAACCAACCAAACAAACAAACATAAAAAACTCTAGTCTGTGATTCTTGATGTCTTCTATCTCCCTAAGGAACAGTCATCACAACTGTTTACTATAGTCATTCTTTTCTGCTGGCAGCTCCATTTCTCCTCTCCCGGGCTGCCTAAGTAGTGTTAAACTCTTAAAGCAAAAGCAAAAACTCTAAGCTTGGAATCTGCATAGCTTCTCATGTCAGGACCCATGGTTGGTCTCTGAGGGGCTCCTATCTCTAAGGCAGTAGTATAGGGAAAATCAAAAATAAAAGCCAATATTTCACTATTTGGTTCTGCCAAACAGTAGGTGGCAGCACAAGCTTTCTTGTCTTTTTTCCAGGCTTGAGCCTCATCATCCATATGCTACTTGTTATTGATTCTGCTCCTGCCAATAAATACAGTGACCCCTCTGCTTTAGCCTATTCCCATCACCTCCCAGTGGCGACTCTAAATTATAATTAAACATTGGACAATAAAAGGGAATTCCTAGAGCTGGAGCGACATGGAGTTAAATTTGCAATGGAGTTAAATTTGGCTTGGTGACACTAAACACCATTCTGTGAGCATGGAGCATCCCATGGTCACGTTTCACAATGGTGTTCTTATAAAGGGGTTCAAGCTTTGGGGTATTAAGAGGATATACATTACCTTAGAGGACAGAATGTTAGATTCAAATACTTTGAAATAACTAACAGGAGACATGGTTCCTTGCATTATACAATTAATTAGAAAATTGGTTTTCATCCCTATTGGAATTTACATAAGTATTTAACCTGCATTATTCAAAATGTATTGTTCTATTTTTCCATCCATTTTATATAGCATCCTATTTGACAAAGGTTTAAAAAAATCTATAAACTATAAAACTAGCTTACAAGGTTGGATTCAATATTAAGTGGAGAGGAAAGTGGGGGATATTCTCAATAAAAGAAATAACATGATCTGTTTATTTGTTGCTCATTTTGAACATGATAAATTAGAGGATCAGTGAGGAGGTCACTGGCAAGGCTGCAATAGAGGATGTATATTGGGGAATAGTAGAAAATAACTGGGCAGGCAAGGGAGAGTCAAATTTAGAGATGTTCTAGTGCTAGGCTAACAAGTTTGGATTTTAGTCATAAGCATGAATGTGGGTACTGTGCCTCACCCGGTACATGCCATCTGGACAAGTAGTCTGTGACCCATTACATATGTGTATATACATGCACACATACACACATATGCATCCAGCAATGACAAAAATACAATGATAACAAAGCTAATGCTGTAGTGTTTTCAGAGTGTGAATGCAACATCTGCCAGAGGGATACATTCAGAATTAGACTCTTTTCTTATGGTCAATGAGATCTACAATCAGTAGCCAAATTCACAGGCACATCATTTGAAGTATGATGACTAGAGTGACGGAGGTGATAGTTCTACTTATCCTGTGTTGCTTAGACCACTTCTGTCATTTCTTGGCATCCTATTTTACAGAGACTATTTTGGAGTTGGGTGAGTCACCAGAGGAAAGTGACCAGGATGGTGAGGGATGGGGAAGTCATGTCTTAAAAGGAGCAATGGGAAGAGCTAAGGGAATGTTAAGCTTGGAAAAGAAAAGACACAGAGAAGATAAATAGCCATGTTTAAATAATTGCAGCATTTGGATGTGAAAGAAGAATTAGACATTCTGTGAAGTTTAAAAGCACAAAGTAAGATAGAACCAAAGGGAAGAGGTTAGGGGAGGGTAGATTTGTTTCAGCATCAGAATTTCTAACAGAGCTTCATTGAGAGGTGTTTAAGCAGATGTTAGAAGATCACCTCTCCAGTATTCTAGTATAAATGGAGTTGGGTTGGAGATATAGCTCTTCGAAGCAGGTTCTTATAACAGGCCTCCTTATACAGCTTGGGGCTGCTAATCACATAGCCTCTTACTGGTTTGTGAAAATTGGACAGTAGAGAATATTCCTTTGGCAGGAGTACCCATCATGTTGACTTGCCTGCTACCACCCTTGGTTCCCATCCACCTACACATATTGGATTGCCCCGTACATCTTAGGTACTCACTAACTATTTGTGGAGTTGACTTGAATTAGAAATTAAGTGGTAGAACCAAATAGCAGAGGGCCCTGGATCTGGAATCCTGGAGCCATGTCAATAGGAAAGAGGTAAATTAAAAGGCATAGGCAATAACCTGGGTCACCATGATATGAGGTTCTTTTGTCTTTGACCATTTTCAGTGACCCTCAAAGAATCATAAAGTCACACCATCTTGGAGTTATGAGAAACAGCAGAGGCTTCATAACTAGACCTGAAAAGCAATCATCTAGCCTTTCCTGAGGAGGCGGTCACTTGGTTTCGAGATAGCCCATCTCTCTTCTGTACAATTGTTCTGTGTAATTGTTGCACCTCTAAGTTGTGAAAACGAGACTACTCTTCTGAGGTGAGCTGGTAGATTTCCTTTCTTCTAAAACTCATGTGAATTTTCTCTCTCAGTAGCCTTTGGGCCTTGTTTTTGTTCCTCCATCATCACCATAGGCAAGGCCTAAAATATCTCTGATTTACCTAACAGTGGTGATCTATATGAGCAAATAAGACTGCTGGCAAACTTATACCAGAAATCTGGTTGAAAAAAGGAAGAGGGCTTTAAGGTGACTTGAATTACCCAAACAGGACCCGGAATTCTGTTCTAGGGAACCGCTTAGCATATTTGCTTTTGATTTGCTCATGTAAACAAAACCTACTTCTTCACTTACTATATGTGGATTAACTTTTTCCTTGGACTTCACAAATTAATTTTATAAAATTGTAGTAACCAAAAAATGATGATCACCACAACAAAAACAATTTCCTGTCCTTCATTTCTTGCATGGAGTTTATGAGGAGCTGGGCTTTATTAGCTTTTTTCAAATCTTACAAAAATGCCAACCACACTTCTCAAACATGATGCTTTCAGGCACTTGTAAGTTCAAAAATACCCTTTATTCTTTTCAAACTCAGTAAGGAGGCTGGTCCCCATGGAGACCCTGCCACAAAGCAAGTTTGAAGTTTCCTTTTGTTCAGCTTATATGGAGTCATTGGTGAGCAATAGGAGTCTTTTTTCCCTGAGTTTGGGGTAGGAGAAATGAATGGCAAGAACAAAGCTAAATTTTTGTGTTTACTTTTCCATATGTCTGAGATTTTTGCTCAGAATTGCACACACACACATACACAGAGTCTCTCACACACATACACACAGAGAGACTCACACTTTGTTTTATCTTGATAATGAGAGAAGGGAAAAGTGAATGGTCAAAGGATGGAATTCATCACCTGAGATGAAAAAATACTTAGCCAGTGAGCTCAAACAAGGCTGGGATGAACGGACCTAGCAACAACATCAAGCTTAGAGTTTACCCCTGGCAACAATTTAGCAGTTTACATGTTCTGCATCTGGGTACCCCAAGGTACCAGCTATCATGACAATCAGGGAGGCAGAGCAACTGATCTGTGAGAGCAGGAAGGCAGCAGTGGTCAGTCACCAGGAGTCCTAGTGAAGGCAGCCACTTCTCTCTAAACTTGAGGCTTGCCCATAGGTAGCACATAAAAATAGAAAGCAATTGATTGAGCCTCGGTGCTGTTATCGAAACTAGTGCATTAGATTAGCAACATCAGAGCAACATGGATTGGAAGGAATAAGAGGCAGGTGAAACCTTTTCATGGCAAATTGGTGAAGTCCCCCAAATTTAGCATCTTTTAGTTGTTGTTCCTGTGTTTTTTTATGGGCTCCACTGTGTTATGTACTCCTGAGAAAGTCTTGTGTTCCAAACACTATCTAGCACAAGCTTCCTGAGGTTTTGTGTGTGTGTGTGTGTGTGTGTGTGTGTGTGTGTTCTAACAAAAGGTTTTGTTTTGTTTTGTTTTTTGGTGAGGCAGTTGGGGTTAAGTGACTTGCCCAGGGTCACACAGCTAGTAAGTGTCAAGTGTCTGAGGTCGGATTTGAACTCAGGTCCTCTTGAATCCAGGGCCAGTGCTCTATCCACTGGGCCACCCAGCTGCCACTAAAAGTTTTTTTAATCTTTATTAGGTTTTAGTTGAAATCATATGATCACAGAGATAACTATTGAGTTACTAGTGAGGAAAGCACTTTCTAAAAATATTTTTAAAACAATACTTGAAGCAGCTGTATGCATTGCAGGCCAGTATTCTATCCATTGCACCACCTAGCTGTTCATCTTCCTACTGTGACACAGCAGAAACCAACAAGCATATAGAGGGAAGTAATGTGTAAAAATGCTGGAGATGGACAATGGGGCCACGTTGTAAAGGACTTTAAATACCACATGGAAGAGTATATGTTTGATCCTAGAGGTAATAGGGAGCCACTAAAGTTTATGGGGTTACCAAGAAAGTAAGGAGAGATAAGAGGGGCTAGGACATAGCTTTGGGAATTACTCACAGTTAGGGAGCATGATATGGATGAGGAACTAACAAAAGAGACTGGCAAAGAGTAATCAGGTAAGAGAATAATTAGGGAAGAATCATGTTATAGAAACCTTGAAAGGAGAGAGAATGTGGTAAACAGTCAGTGCCACAGAGAGGTCAGAAGAATGAGAATTGGACAAAGGCCCTCAGGTTCAGCTATTAAGAAATTATCGGTACGGGGGCAGCTAGGTGGCACAGTGGTTAAAGCATCGGCCCTGGATTCAGGAAGACCTGAGTTCAAAATCAGGCCTCAGACACTTGATACTTTCTAGCTGTGTGACCCTGGGCAAGTCACTTAACCCTCATTGCCCCACAAAAAAAAAAGAGAAGAAAATGAAAAAGAAATTATTGGTGATGTTGAATAGATGAGTTTCATTTGATGAGGTTGGAATTCAAATTGTAAAAGGTTGAGGAGTTAGAGGAGAGGATATGGAGATGACAAGTGCAAGCAACGATTTAATTGAGAGAGGGAAGATATTGGATGATAGCTTGGGGGAGGGGAGGTAGGGTATAGTTAAAGTTTTTTGGTTTTGTTTTTTGCTTTTATAAGATGGGGAGACTTCAGTCTGTTTGATGGAAGTAGGGAAGGAGCTAGGAGAAGGGTCAATGTTGAAGATTATGGGGGAAGGAGTGATTGAGGGGGCAATATGCTGGAGAAGTGGCAGGAGATGAGATCAAGGGCACATGAGGAGGTATCGGCAACTTCATTATGGAGACTGGGGGGAAATGTTAAAGGGTTGTACGATAAAGAGACGGGGAGAAGAGGAAGCTCACAGCAAATTGCCTCAATGGTCTCAGTAAAGCAAGAGGTGAAATAATCTGAATAACTTTGCTTTCCCAGTTTGCCAGTAAACACCACCCAAGCTTCATTGTTTTCCAGCTGTGCCCTTTAGGATGACTGCAACACTCTTTTCTCTTCTTCTTTGCCTCTTACCTCAGAGGAAGAGATGTCCTCTGTCCATTTACCAGCTGTGTGACTTTGGGCACATCTCTTAAGCTCCCTAAGACTCACTTACCTCCTCTGTGAAATGAGGGGATTAAACTACGTGACCTCAAAGATCCTTCTGACCCTAAATCTATGACTTTATGATACTCTTAAGGAAATGACTCCACTCTTTTGCTGTCTTCTCTGTGATCTTGTTCCTTTAATTATTCCACACCTCTATTGCATCTTCCATTTCTCTCACACCAATAAGCAGGGTAGCACATAGCTCACACAGGGTAGCACAGCCTTCCCTCTTGTCTTTTATATCTTGTAACTCTTACCTCACCACAGACTCCACTGGTGTCCATAAGTTTTTTTTAGTATCCTTGTCACAGAGCTGTAGTAGCATTGGGGTCTGTGTAGAGTAGTCTAAAGGCATAACTCTGCCATATTTGTAGCAACTGATTTTCCATTATTTTCATCTTTCAAGAAGAGAAAGAGTCCAAAGCATATTGCCCTCTTGTGGTGATGAAGTGAAAAGCACTAAGTTAGTACTCAGGAGAACTAAGGACCTTGCTTAAAATTGTAGTGTCATCTTCATTAATTAAATAAAGAGTTAGATTAAATCAAGGGTTCTTTTTTTTGTTTGTTGTTTTTTTGGTGGGGCAAAGAGGGTTAAGTGACTTGCCCAGGGTCACACAGCTAGTACATGTCAAGTATCTGAAGCTGGATTTGAACTAAGGTCCTCCTGAATCCAGGGCTGGTGTTTTATCCACCCCCAAATCAAGGGTTCTTAACCTGGGTCTGTGAACTTTAAATTATTTTGATAACTATATTTCAATATAATTGACTTCCTTTGTACGTCCATGCAGTTTGGGGCACATTAAGATATCATTCCAAGAAAGCCTCATCAAGAGGTTTGACTAGCTTGCTAAAGGGATCCATGGCACATAAAAGGTTAAGGCAAATTCCAGATGCCCACACAGTCAGTAAGTGACACACCCAATCAGGACAACAATGTTGGTCTTCAGAGAACTAATTTAGTGCTCTTCTGGTGGATCACCACAAGAGGACAGTAGTTGTTGGACTCTTTCCCATTGAAGGATGGTACTCGTGAAAAGTTCTACCATGGAGGCAGAAGGAAGGCTGCTTCAAGCTTCCTGTGGTTTTTGCGTTTCTACACTGTTTACAGCCTGGTTTTGTGCTTGTAGAAGGGGCTGATTGGTATTCAGTCCAGCAACACAGATACTTCTCCCATGTGAGCTCACGAGAAGCTTAGATTCTAATCTAGCTGCTTCTTTTTACAAAAGAGGAAACCAAGGCTCAGGAAGGCATAGTAACTTGTCCTACATCAAATAAATAATAGGTGCAAGTGCTGGGATGAAAATCCTAGTCCTCTAACTGTACATCAGTGAGGTTGTGCAGTAGATAGAGCAACAGACCTGGAATCAGGAAGACCTCAGTTCAAATCCTGCCTCAGATAATTCCTAGCTGTGTAATCCTTGGCAGGTCACCTAAACTCTGCCTCACTTTCCTCAACTGTTAAACACCTACCTCAAAGAGTTGTTGTAAGGATCAAATGAGATAGTATTTATACAAGAGAAGCTAGGTGGCACAGTGGATAGAATACCAAGTTTGGAATCAGGAAGACTTATCTTTGTGAGTTCAAATCCCACCCCAGACACTTACTAGCTGTGTGACCCTGGACAAGTCACTCAAGTCACCTATTTACCTAATTTTCCTCATCTCTCAAATGATCTGGAGAAAGAAAAGTCAAATCACTTCGATATCTTTGTCAAGAAAAGCCTAATGGGGTCACAAAAAGTTGGACATGACCGAAAAATGACTGAACACACACACACCTTCATTTGTAAAGCATTTAGCCCAGTACCTGGAACATAGTCAGTGTTATATAAAATATAAATGCTTATTCTCTTTTCTTTTTCCATTATACCAAATGCATATATTCTTGTGTGCCGGTGAAATGAAGCTGTGGCTGTTTTTAAGTCTGGCTGGCTGTGGGAGGGCTGTGTATGGATGGTGTTAGGAAGAAGCCTTCAGACTAGGCCCAGAAAAGAGAAGAGGCTGAAATCTTGGCAGATGGGAGAAAGTGGCTAGTTCAGCAACCGTCAAAACTAGCAGAAAAAAGATAAGAACAGCAGCAGAGAGGTCAAGAGATAAGGGACCTAGAATTTCAGAAAAGAGCCCTTGGTCACAGGCCTATGGGGACTCAGAAATGAAGGGATCAGCAGCATGAGATTCTGGAGACTGTTTCAAACCTCAGACACCAGGAACATGAATGGTAGGGGATTTTCAATGTGAAACTAACCTAAATGACCAGATTATATTAATACTGGTCCTTGGTTCTTAAAAAATGGTGGTTGACACCTCTAAGTCACTTTATCTTATTGTAAGTAGTGGCTAGACCTCCAGACTTGGAATCAGGAAGACCCAGGTTAACATCCTGACTCAGACACTTTTTTTTTGTGGGGCACTTGGGGTTAAGTGACTTGCCCAGGGTCACACAGCTAATAAGTGTTAAGTGTCTGAGTCCGGATTTGAACTCAGGTCCTCCTGAATCCAGGGCCAGTGCTCTATCCACTGCACCACCTAGCTGCCCCTGACTCAGACACTTCTGACCTGTGTGACCCTGGATAAATCACTTAACTTCTCAGAGACTTGGTTTCTTCTGTAAAATGAGGGGAGGTAGGATGTCTAAGGCTCCCACAGTTTTAAATCTGTGATCTTATTAATGTGTGTGTATATATACAAGCTTGTGGGTACAGAGTTATAGAGAATCAAATAAAGGAAGAAAGTATTGGCAAAGGAGAGATAGACGGATAGAAGACAGAGACACAGATAGAAACAGGAGAGGCTCTGGAAGAGTTGAGGGCAGTGTATGATTCTAGGGTTGGGGACTGTGCAGAAAGGCTTTACCCCTTGAATGGTTTAAGACAAAATGGGAACACTGAGGTAGCAGTCATAGTAACAATTATAGTGTTTCTTCTCTCCCCTACCTCCTATTTCATATCTTCCACTTATTGCCTCCTGCTGCCTAAGGTCTTTGCTTACAGCCCACTCACAATCAGCATCGTTCCCTATCTCTTGGGGGTGAGGCTACAAATTACCACGGCCAATAATTTTTCCAAAGCCATCCTGATGTCCATCAATTTATTGAACACTCTGGTGTTTGTTAGGAGTGCCTGTTGTTCCCTGTTTAATCTTCTCTAGTAATAGGAAGTAATGGCAAGCCTAGCTGTTACAATTCAGATACTCCAGGCTAACTGGATTGGACTGCAGGATGCCTTCCAAATTCTGATGGATACCATGTGGGAATTCTGGAGCAGCATGAGCTGCCGACATCTACTCATGCCCTCTGCTCCCCATATATCCAATCATCATTGGTAGTGGAGGGGCCTATAATTCATGCCTCAGTTTCTTTTGCTAGCTCCTCCAAACATACCTGGTATATCCAGGACTCTCAAGTGATGATGGACTGATGCCTTAACAAAATCACCATATCAGAAATATGAATCTAGTCATAGCTTCATTATAACAAAAGAATTGCCGTACCCTTCTCTTCACTGGGATGCTGCTAGGCTGCCAATGTTTCCGCAGTTCTTGGTTGCCTTCCCTCCCATATGCATGACTAACAAACAGTCTTCATTGCATTTCACAGTTGTGTCAAGCATTCTTCTTTCACAGGTATTCCCTCTTCTCTTGAAAGGCTATTTGGTGTTGATGACCACTCCTCATTCCCTCTGTTTCTCTTGAAGTTTCAGAGTTCTGCCCGAAGGAGCAGAACTGTTCTTTTATTTTCTCTTGTGACTTACCCACTTGGGGCAGAAACTTTAAAGACTTTACTTCTTGGGGAAGGGGGAAGTCTGAAGGACAACTTCACTTCACCCTTAGCTCAGTCTTCCATACTCAAGAGTAAAGAGATCAGCTCCTTGGGCTCTCTTGCCTCAAGATTTTAGCTCTTATAATAGTGTTTGGGGCTGAGTAAGACAATAAACTTGTAGTCCCTATTGCTGGGAAAGCTAACATTGGTGGATCTCTTGAGTTCAGGAGTTCTGAGCTACAGCCAATCAGGTATCAGTATTAAATTCAGCACCAAACCCCAAAACCAATCAACCAACCAATAATAAGGAAGTATAGAGAGGGGTTGATGCCATGCCTCTATAAGCCAGTTTCAGGGAAGGTGCAGTGACTCAAGCATGTACCATTAAAGGTAGGAATTGTGCTATTCTTCTTGGTTTCAGCATCTTCTCTTCCAGAAGTATTTCCCCAACTCCCTTTTCTCTCTCCCTCATCTCCTTGTTTTAGGATTCTTGGAAATGGGTTGTTTTTTGTTTGTTCACATAGATACATTTCTCTCTTCCACAGCTTTCTCTGACAGCCTGAGCTTTAGGCCTGACTCTGCACAGAATAAAGGCGACTTAACATTCTATTTTTGCTGCCCTACCCCCTCCTCCAGCTTAAAGGAGGGTTGAGCATCCTTGCTTAAGGTGTCAAACCTTATCTTTCCAGTAGCTGGACCACATGCCATAACCACTCTGTTTAGGCCCATGAGGAACTGATAGCACATTGGAAAAATTAATCAGTCGAACAAAAGATGCCCAAATCATGAATTACATTTGACTACTTCTATTGCTTCATTTCTTTCTTTCTTTCTGTTTGTCCTCTCTTGTTACATCTTCTGCTCTGTGCTCTGGATTCCTACTTTCTCTGGGACTCAACTCAGTAACTTCTCTGTTCCCTGTTAGCATTTTCAACCTTCCTCCACTGGTGCATGACCTTCTGCCTTCAAATTTAATTAGGTAAGTACCTAAGAGCGAAAGCCATTTCCCAGTAGAACTGCAAGCCAGCAATGATCACATAACAATGTTCCACATCATTAATAATAAAAAATGCAAATTAAAATAATTCTGGGATTTTACCTCACACTCATCAAAATGACAAAGATGACAAAAAATGCAAATCATTGCCTTTGCTTAATTTTATTGCAAGGGAATGTTCAGTGTTTTGGGAAGAGGTGAGTTGGATATTGGGAAATAACCTGCTCTAAAAACGGAAGGCATGAATAAAATGCTCATTTTTAACCTTTGGTTTCTTCTGCCTCTCCCAGTCACTACAGTTTCTCAACTTCTTCCAGACAAACTTCGCTAATGAGAGATTGATGCCCACTACTTCCATTTCTTCACTATCTACTATCTTCTTAAATTTTTACAGTATGGCTTCCTCTCCAACTACCTTATTGAAACTGCACTGAGACCTGCCTCTAACAAAATTCCCATTGTCTTTAACTCATTTAGCTCTCTAATATTTGATAATTTTTACCTCCCTCTGCCTTCTTGAAACACTTGTCTTATTTGACTTCTCTAACACTGCTGGCAGTGTTCTCCATGGTTTCTTGCCCTGTTTTAACACTGCCAGTTGCTCCCAACAGTAGGAATTACCCATGGCTATTTTCATAAAATTAGATAGAGGTGAGAGGAATCTTAGATCATCCCAGCTCTGTTCTGGCTTTGGCTTTGGCGCTTTGGGGCTTCAGAACATCTTGACATCAAAACACTTGCAGGTAGTTTCTACCTTTAACTAAACAGGCACTAATTTGTCCTCTCAAATATTGCTCTCAAAGCCTTTTTTTCTGACTCCGCCTCACTTAAAACTTTTAATTTTGTGTTGGTTGGGTTTTTCTGGTTCCATGTTATCCACTTCAACCCAAAGAAGAAAGATTATATGGAATTAAAATCTTAGTAGGTCTACACTTGATGATTACTAATGATTATAATTTTCTAATTTTCCCACCAAGCTGGCTTCTTTTTTTGTGGGAAACCCATGGATTTACACCCAGTTGCTTAAGATTTTCTCATAACCACCCCAGCAGGAGCTTGTAGTAGTTTTTGAATTTTGTTTCTATCAGAGTTCTCCCCTTTCTGACCCCCCAAATCCTGGAGATTTATGGTAGCGGTATCCTCTTTTTTTTTTTTTTTGGTGGTGTAGTGGTTTCTTCTTACTGTGTATCCTCTGGGACATGTGTGTGTGTGTGTGTGTGTCTGGGGCAATTTTCAGTTCTTGGGCATTTATATCATACATACACATATATATTTGACAGATGGGGCCTATATATATATTAGAATAATTCTGGGATTATTCTATATATTATACATATAACATATAATTAAAATGATTATGGGATATATATTATTAAAATAATTCTGGGATCATACATAAATACATACATACATACATACACCCACACACATATGATCTTACTTTATAGTTCCAAGGCCATCATTTCTGTGAGGTCTCCTTTTAAGTAGGAGAGTGGGAGACAATTCTTGTGCATCTTCTTCCCCAAGCTCCACCTACCTCCACCCCCCACAAAAGTTGAAAACCTTAAGAAGGCATGTACAGGTTTTATGACAACAGCTTTGCCCTACCCAGAACTCAGGTTCACTGTATACATAGAAAGAACTTTTTTGGGGGGTCTGCAAGTGAGGAAGAAATATCTTCAAGCATCAATCTTATGTGTTCTTTGCTCTTTCCATTTAATAGATGAAGAAAATGAGAAACAGAAAAATTAGATTTTTTTCTTTGCCGGAGGTAGAACTGAAATTTAACGTCACTGTTCTCTGCACTTTGATAGACCACTACTTCATCTGCTGACCTCATGGGTTGTAGTGACTCTTTGGTGCCTGACCTCACTCTCTCCTCCAGAGCCATCTGGGTCCAATGGCAAGATATACATCAGGACAACTGGAGACAGCCCCAGACATTTAAAGCAATTGGGATTAAGTGACTTGCCCAGGGTCACACAGCTATAAGTGTCTAAGGTGAAATTTGAACTCAGGTCCTCCCAGCTTCAGGGCCAGTGCTCTATCTACTGTGCCACCTAGCTGTCCCACTTGACTATATAAGGACTATATCATGAACATGGTTGTTCTGTCCTCGATGCAGATGCCACCTACCATTTGGTGCAAGGGTCAGGGTACTTTGGGAGTATATATCACATTCCCCTTGGCTTGAGTCACTTTTTGGGAAATTAAGACCCACAGTCGAGCCCTTCCTATTTACAAACACATTGGTTACAGTGTATGGAAGAGGAGGAAAAACACTATTAATTAAAAACAGCCAGTTAAAATCCTCTCCTACATTTTCCCAATAGAATTCAGGTTTCTTTTTTTCCAATAATAAACATTTTTATTTAAAGTTTCTTTTCCAATCTTAATAGTATTTTTTCCAGTTACACGTAAAGATAGTTTTCAACATTTTAAAATTTATTTATTTATTTATTGCGGGGCAATTAGGGTTAAATGACTTGCCAAGGATCACACAGGTATTTAAGTGTCAAGTGTCTGAGGCCAGATTTGAACTCAGGTCCTCCTGAATCCAGGTCCAGTGCTTTATCCACTACTCCACCTAGCTGCCCCCTCAACATTTGTTTTTATAAGATTTTTAGTTCCAAATTTTTCTCCCTCCCTTCCTTCCCTCCCCCATCCTCAAGACAGAAAGCTACCTGATATAGGTCATATAAGTACAATCACATTAAACATATTTTTACATTAGTTATGTTGTGAAACAAGAATCAGAACAAAAGGGAAAAAATTTTTAAAAAGAAGAAACAGTATGGTTTGATCTGCATTCAGAATTCACAGTTCTTTTTTATGAATGGGGAGAACATTTTCCATCATAAGTCCTTTGGAATTGTCTTGGATCATTGCACTGCTGAGAAGAGCCAAATTCTATCACAGTTGATCATCACACAATGTTGCTGTTACGGTGTACAATGTTTTGGTTCTGCTCACTTCACTCAGCATCAGTCCACTTAAGTCTTTCCAGGTTTTTCTAAGATCTGCCTGCTCATCATTTCTTTTTCTTTTTCTTTTTTTTTTTTTATGGGGCAAATGAAGGTTAAGTGACTTGCTCAGGGTCACACAGCTAGTAAGTGTCAAGTGCCTGAGGCTGGATTTGAACTCAGGTCCTCCTGAATCCAAGGCCAGTGCTTTATCTACTGTGATACCTAGCTGCCCCCTGCTCATCATTTCTTACAGCACGATGGTATTCCATTACAGAATGCAGGTTTCTTAAGGACATAGATTGGTTATTTTTGTCTCTGCATTTCCACTGTCTAAACTGTTAAATATTCTCTAGTGTCTACTGTTACAGAAGTCCAGAGCCTCTTCTTGGTGGTCATCTAAGTCACTTCCTTGTTTAGGGGTCTTTCAGCACTATGTGACCCTCTGAGCCCCATTCTCTACCTGTAAAACTGGGATAAGAACACTTGTACTAATCTAACGCTTGGGTCTGAAGTATTGCATTTTAGGAGCATCATGAAGTAGTTGATTGAGAGAGTTTGCCTTGGAGGTGGGGAAGACCTCTTTGTGACTCTGGATAAACCAGCTCTCAAAGACTTGAGGTTGCAAACAGGGTGCTAACCTACACTGGTAGAGGGAATGTGATCACTTAGGAGTTCCTATACCTATGAAATCACAGGCTGGGTCTTAAATATTTACTGAAGGTTACTGAAGGTGGGGGAACAAATAAACAATTTTTAATATGCAGCTACGTTAGGACTATTGTTGTTGTTGTTGAAGCATTTGGGGTTAATTGACTTACCCAGAGACACATAGCTAGTAAGCACCTGAGGTTGGATTTGAACTCAGGTCCTCTGGACTCCAGAGTTGGTGCTCTGTCCACTATACTGGTGCTCTCTCCACCTAGCTGCCCCTCAATGTTATTATTTTTGACAATTTTATTATATTTTGTTTTTAAAATTATTTATTTTTACTATTAATAAGAACAACAACAATACCATGGACTACTATCCACCTCTCTCATTTTTGCAAATGAAAGTTTATATTACATGATTTGTTCACAAACAGATTTGGAGTGTAAAGGTTCTGAGTTCAAATCCTGACTGTCGTTACTCTCTTTAAGATCTCGGGAAAATTCGTTAAACTCTCCATTCCTCAGTTTTTTTCACTTGAAAGATTAGAGAGATGGACTAGGTCACCACCAAGACTCCAAGGTTATGAGCCTTCAAGGGCATGTCCACTCTGGTGACATCTGCTTCAAGGGAAAGAACACTGGACTGATAGCCAGGACACAGATTTGAGTACTGATGTTGCGGCTCACAAATGTCATCTCGCTGAGTCTCAGTTTCCTCATCTGTACAATGGAGACACTAATAACTTGCACTGCCTAGCCCCATGTCAGGAGGAAAGCATTTGCAAATGTTAATGCTCTAGGTCAGAGCAAGTCCTTATTACTGGCTGGTGGGGTCTCATGTCTCCACCTACTATGTATGCAGCCTTGCTCAGTGTGACCAGGAAGGAGCCCAGGAATTTCCCCTTCCTCAGATCACATGGCTAAAACTTCATTTCCGTAGAGAAGTTGGAGTTTTTTGTTCAATCACCTCCACGGAGGGTGGGGCTAACCATCCATCGAGCCTTTGTGATTGGCCACCCCACGAAAGACCGCCTCTTTCCTTCATAGCTTGCTTGTCTCATGATTTCATTGGGCTTGGGGGCTGTTGGGAGTCCTTGTCAGTAACAGCGCACTCAAGAGAATTATGCCTCATCCTAACCCCTCTTCCCTTCCCAATGTCCCTCCCCCTTTCTCCATCTGCTCCAAAGAGAACAGGGCATCCTCCCCTAAGGGGCTACATTCAGCCACCCTGGTTGTCCCCGTAATCAGCATATGCTGTGCAAATCCAGGAGGGGGAAACCTCCACATAGAAGAGATAGCCCTGGTTTACATGTGTCTGTGCACACATGTGTTTCTGCATTCTAGATCAGTGATAGAATGGTTTCAGGCTGACCTAGCATGAGAGCAAAAAGAACAGACAGCCCCAAAATTCATGCTGCTCACAATTTTGACTTTGCAGAATGCTTGTGCTTTCTATCTGTGCTTGGAGCTCTCTGAATGTGGAGGAAAGGGAGAGGGAGTTAAGTGCCCGACAGTTCCAGACAGTGGACTTTTTCCCCCCTTTCCTTAGTAAAGAGAAAGAAGGGGGAGGGAAGGGGAGTATCAGAACTCTTCAGTTCTTCCCCAGAGGTGTTTCAGGCCACTGGCATCTAGAAGTGCTGGCATCTGGCCCTGGTGGGTGACTAGAAGTCCCGTCAGGTAAAGGTTTACCATCCTTACATTCAAAGCTAGCTAGTCCAACGCTTCCATTTTAGAGATGAAAATGGAAGCCCAGATTGATTTAGGGATTTGACTAGGGTACTACATGGTGACAGAAGTGGAATTTGAACCCAGGACTTCTGGACTTTTCCCAAGCTCTTTCCATTGTACCACACTGCTTCGAGGTCTTCAACACAGCAGTCCATAGCTCATAAAGAAGGAGATGAAGGTGGTATGGGGCTATGGACAAGGAAGAAAAAAGCCCAAATGGTACATTGCGTTTTATTTTCTCCCAGGCCCAGAATGCAAGTTCTCTGCCTTAGAAAGAGGGGCCTATACCCTGTGGTAACTGCTCAATACTGATCTGCCAGTACCTGTTACTCAGAGGACCCTGACATTTTCCAGATATCTTTGCAGGGAAAGCAACACCTGATTTCAGTTAAAACTGCAGCGTCTGCCCCCTGCTTTTCCCAACCCAAACCCACACCTCACCCACTGAGGCAGTGACGCAAGGAGGATGTAATTATCTAGTGGCGGGGGTAGGTGGGGGGGGGATGGGAGCAAGAACCTCGGGAGAGCATCCATCAGCATTCCAGGGTCTGATTTTTGTGACTCAATCCCAATATTTCTCCCACATGCATAATGTATACTGACAATGAAGAAAGAGGGAGAATAGGGCCGATACCATCATTAAAAACACAGGGTGTTGGGATGTGTGTATTTGTGTATTTGTGTCTTTGTCTGGATACATGTGTGTTTGTGTGTTGTGAGTCTGTTTTTCTTATGGATGTAACCTCTCTTCTTTTCTTTTTCTGAAATCTCCAAGACAGATCAAGCAAGTTAAGCCCTTAGAATTTTGCCCTTAGAAGTGCCCCATTTAATATCTCCAAGGAGGACCATAAAGTTCATCCGGGGAGCTAGGAAACTTCTAGCTCTCCATGAGAGTAAGGACTCACACATGAGGTCTGATTACACCATAAACCTTGTTAACTTATACACAACCTTCATCGCTTTTCTTTTTTTAGATGTCTGAAAGTTTATACAGAAGATAGTTCAAATTTCCGAACGTTAAATTTAATCCATCTTCATGAAGGAGGGAATGAGAAGGATGGCCAAAGATTCCAGCAGAAGGGATTTAAGTCAGATTCAGGCTAACCTAACCTTACCTAAGGGGGGGTAGGCAATGCGACAGACTCTTGGGAGAAAATTTCCCTTTTTGGAGAGATTTTCTGAAACCCCATGATGCTTGTTGGAACTTTGACTTCCTGAACAGTTTGGGGGGAAAGAGCTGGCAGCTGGGCCCTTCACATCAGACAAACATTCCTTACCCAATGCCCTGGGCTGTGCCCAATACAAGACAGTCACTAGGCAGATACAGTAGCTAGGCTTCTCCATCCTTCCAACTCCTAATGGGAACGGAAAACTTGAACCAATCTGGAATGTTCCATATGCGTCATTAATTCCCTTCAATGAGAAATACTTTTAACTTTCCTATGTAAATAAATTAGCAAGATTTGAGATGCAGAATGTAAAAAGTTAAAAACTCACCCATGAGATGAGGCACTCCATTTCTCCAATGCATTTGTGATCTCATTGATATCAGGAGGCTTTGGTAAATGTTTAACTATCAGACTGGAAAAAATACATGCAAGACACACTTTTAAGGTTAATCTGCATCATTAACATTATTTCCATCACTTCCCTTAGCTTAGTCAACAAAACAAATCAAGCCCTGATTGGTAGCATTTGTGATTTCTAAGGTATAGATACCCACAATGAAAATTTTAAAATCTATTCTTACAATCCAATGTGAACAGGCCCTAATGATGCAGATTGCAATCCATCCATTGGTGTTTATCCTCTGTGACTTACATCTATGTCCTCACGTAAATGCACCATTTGGAGGCTAGTCAATATGCAGAGGCTCATCCTCTTGTTTTTTTTAACATCATCAGAATTCCTATGAAATTTATGCAAGCTGTTTATTGGTTGCCCTTTACTTTTCCTATTAAATCACACATTTCTCTTATGACATCTTTTATACCAGTGGTGTCAAACTCAAATAGAAATGAAGCCACTAAGTTATGTATAAGGATCCCTAAGGCAATAATATTGACTTAGAAAACCACAAATTAACATTATCTATGTTTAATGCATTTTTATTATTTTGTTAAGTTATTTCCTAATTACATTTTAATCTGGTTTGGCCCCACTTGACCCCTGGATTGAATTTTTGCCACCTCTGCTTTACTCTACATATATATATACATTTATATACATATACATGTGTGTATATACATACATTTATATATTTATATATATGAGTTATTTGGAGACTATGGCTCAAACTGTGTCAAATATCAGAAGGAAGATGGTGTTTGAAAAATAGTGTCTTCTTGGGTGGAGGGTGGATTGAAGTGAAAAAAAGATGATGCATGTGGGCCAATTAAAAGGCTAAATAAATAGTCCAGGTGGGAGGTGATAAGGGCCTGGACAAAAATAGTGGCTATGAGTGGAAAGATGGAGATGTATGTGACAGACAGAGAGAAGGAAATGATAATACTTGACAATAGATTGTATATGTGAGGTGAGGAAGAAAGGAGTCAAGGATTACACCAAGCTTGCTTACCTGGGTGATTGGAAGAATGGTGGTGCCCTCAACATCAGTAGAAAAGTTAACAAAATAGGTGGGTTTGGAAATAAACCCAGTGACTTCTGCTTTGCATATGTGGAGTTTGAGATAACTTCCATTTTGAAATGTCAATAGATAGTTGGTAATTTGGGATTGGAATTCAGGAGAGAGACTGAAACTAGACAAATAGACCTGTGAATCATCTTCGGAAAATTAATTATTGAACCCATGAAAACTAATAAGATTAGCAAGTGAGCTCAATATTGGGGGCTTTAATATCACTAGAGAAGGCATGATGCTGGACAACATGGTGCTTAAATACTATAAAATAGACTAAAGATGAGGAGCCAAACTGTGAAAGGCGTTAAATGGTCATCAGAAGTGCTGCTCTTTCATCCATTTGGTTTGCACATCTGTACATACTATAAATCTAGGTGTTGATGTAATCCATCAAGGAAGGACACCAGCTCTGAAACCAGGGACCCCTCTGATACTCACTATTTCTGCAATTTTGGTAAGTCATTTAACCTCCTTGAGAGTCAGTTTTCTCATGGGTCAAGTTAAAAGGTTGAAGTAGATGACCAAAGCTTTCATCCCATGATGCTTCTCATTCTGTAAAATTCTTGTCAACATCTTTCTACAAATGTAGCACAGAGGACCTATTAAACATTCTGTAATCTTTATTCTGGATCTTTTAATAGTTCCAACAGCATTCAGCATCTCAAGAGTAAGAGAGAAGAAAAGAAGACAGGTGGTAGGATTGACTGAGAGTTGAGAAGTAACAGGGCATGTCTAGTTTGAGACAAGGGGACAAGGGATTCAAGAGGAGATGAAATTCAGGTCTGGAAAGAGAAAGAGGTAAAGCCAGAACAGGAATGATAGCATGGGAAAATAAAGAATGATTAAGTATCTGAAGACCTTGATGATGAAGAAGAATCATTTTAGCAGGAATGAGGCAAAGGGGAAGATAGAAGAACAGGAGATTATGAACAGATGAAGAAATTTCAAAGTTCAAAGTCACAGAAGTGGCAGAAAGAAGAGGAATGTCCCCTATAGGTATTTTCAGGATAGAAGGGGCCATGAAAAGAGATAGTAGTTGTCCAAGGAGTAATACAGAAGAGTAGGGAATCCCCTAGAATGAGGAGATAAAGAGAGTTCCCTGTTGGAACAAGTATGTAATGTTGAACATTACTAATTCAAGGACTACCTGTTGTGAATATATATATATTTTTTAATTTTTGCTGAGATTTCCCGTGAGGATCTTCACAGAGAATGGTATGCGTTTTCTTCCAGCAAGACCTGTGAAAATATGATGGGGTCAAGCATAAACAAACTACCACTTATCATTCATGGTGCAATGGCGGGTAGAAAGATTTCCTACTACTCCAAAGGGAATATAAGCCTGCTTCTAAGCAGAGGATTTAGACTTAGAAGTGACCTTAGTGACCATCTGGTATAGTATTACCTATTGTAACTCCCTCATTTTACTGATCAGGAAACTCAGACCTGGAAAGCTGAAATTGCTTGCCCAGGATCACACAGTGGTGGAGCTAAAACTCAAACACAGATCTTCTGGTTAAGACTTATGTGTATGGCCATACTAATAATTGGGATGATCAATTAGCACATTTACTATGCACAGGGAGAGAGATTTCCCAAGAAGCTGTTAGGTTTTCAGCATTTAAATTTACTTATCACTATATTCTTACTATGTGCCAAGTCACTGTGCTAGGGAAATGCCACAGAGGATATGAAGAAGAATTTGGATCCAGAATGATCCTAACAGATTAGATCAATAGGCTGAAATGAAAAAGATGAAACTGAAAGGGATAACTATAAAGGCATATAGGTTCAAAGAAATTAACTTCATAGGGTGGGAAGGATATGGATAGATGTTCAACCCCAAAATTATCTGGCAAGGTCTTTGGTAAGACTATAAGTTCAATGTGAATCAAGAGTATGAAATAAAAGCCAGTAAATCTAATGTCATCTTTAGCCACATTATCATAGCTATAATGTCCAGGACTACGAAAATATACACTGTCCTGATTGGACTACTAGAGTACCACAGTCAGTTTTGTCTCCTACATTTTGGGAAGAACATCAGTAAGTTAGAAGATGACTAGAGGAGAGTGACTGGAATGGTGAGGGGGAAGACCACGCCTGTTTGAAGCCTGTTTGAAGAAACTGAGAAAATTTAGCCTGGAGAAGACTTAGGTGAGGCATGATGGTTGTTTTCCAATATTTGAAGGTTTTTCCTATGGTGGAGGGATTAGACTTATTCTTGGTTCTAGAGACAGAGTTTATAGCCCTTTTTGTATCATGGACCACTTTGACAGTCTGGTGAAGCCTTTGACCCCCTACTCAGAAACATGTTTTTAAATAATCGCGCTACATTTCAGTTAGTGAAAGTAAAGATGTAATTTCCCCCTTTGTCTAAGTTCAGAGAACCCTTGAAATGTGCCCATGGACACTTTGGTTAAGAATCTCTATCTTAAAGAGTAGAACTGGGGCAGCTAGGTGGCATAGTGGATAAAGCACCGGCCCTGGATTCAGGAGGACCTGAGTTCAAATCTGGCCTCAGACACTTGACACTTACTAGCTGTGTGACTCTGGGCATGTTATTTAACCTCCATTGCCCTACACAAACAACAACAACAAGAAAAAGAGTAGAACTAGGAGTAACAGCTTCACAGATAGGCTTGAGAGAAGGTAAAACTTCCAAACAAACTCTCTAAAAGTGAAATTTTCTGCCTCCAGACACAAGAGGTTCCTTCTCACAAAAGATCTTCATGCAGAGGTTCAATAACTACTTGTTGGGGATATTATAGAACTAATTTAGAGATTCTTTATAAAGACAGAGCTGCTCCAGAAACTTATAGTCTAAATGGGAAACCAGTAAAGAAAGTTGTAACAAGTGAAATAACTATTTATACTTCAATATTTATTCACATGGGATTTACAGTCTCTGTATTCTTTCCACTTACATAGCTCACAGCCAGTGTGTGTCTTAGCAGACATGAGCCCATATCATATGATAATTGATTGAAGAAACTTGGAATGTTAGCCTGGAGAAGACTAGGAGATGGAGGAGGAAAGAAACAAGAGACTTGACAATTATGTTCAAGTAATTTGGAGGGCTATCCTTGTTCTGTTTGATTCTAGGGGGCAGAACCAGGAGTGTTGGATGGAAGTTGCAAAGAAGAAAATTTAGACTCATGTTGGGAAAAATAGCCTAACAAATAGAGAGGGCTACTCCAAAGTAGAATGGGCTGCCTTAGGAGGTATTTAAGGAATTTAGGAAGTATTTAAACAGAGGCTAGATGACTGACCATTTGTTGCATATGTTAGGCTGAGAATTCCTTCTTCAGATATGGGTTGAACCAAATGGTCACTGAGTTCTCTTCCAATTAAAATTCTGTCATCCTGAGTTGCTGTAGCAGAAGGAATTCAACACTTGGTGACCAGGCTTCTGGTGATGAATCTTTCTAATTTTAATTAGGCTGATCCCCAGATGACAGACATAAATAATGATATGAGATGTAAATTTCACACAATTAAGACAATACCGAGGTTGCCACAGACCAGTACATGATTCATTGCTAAATGAATGGCAAAACACTCAGGAATTCAGAGAAGGGAAGTGTTATTTTAGGCTTGGGACATGTGTTGGAGATTGTAGCCTTATTCCAAAGTGGGAATAATTGCATCAGAATTGCTTTGTGAGGTTTGCTAGAGATAGGCTTTGGGCTAACAGGAAAAACCCTGGAAGGTTTCTTGCAGGAGGTACCATTTGAGTTGGTCTTTAAAGGCTGGATAGGAAGTGAGCAGGCAGAAATGGGAAGGACACAGCATAGGCAAAAGCCTGGAGGCAGGAAAGTACTTGGTTTTAATAATCGAATACTTTTACATATGGCTGGGCTAGGATACAGTGACTGGGGAGCATTTGGTTGAAAAAGTTCAGTTGTTGAAGGGACCAACTCTTCAAACCTCATGTCTAAACTGACTTCCTCCTCAAATGGGATCTTTTATTTCCCTTTGAATACAGAGATAAATTTTCTTGATCGTGGTTGGGAGAGCTAGCTTCCAAATCCAATCTGATCCAGCAAGTATTTGTTAAGTCCCTATTATGTGGAAGGCAGTATAATAATGAAAAACAGCCCTTGACCTCAAGAATGTTACATTCTAGAGTAACAGAATATAGAATCTTTCTAGAAGCTAGAACGTCTGGGTCTACCTGATAAAATCATTCAATCAACAAGAATTTATTAAACACTTATTTTGTACCAAGTACTTTGTTAGACTCTAAAGGCTACAAATACATAAGTGAGGCACCTCCTGCCTTCAAGGAGCTTACATTCTATGGGATTTATATCTCATGCTCACAGATAAATAAATACAGGATAAATATACAATAAGTGTACAGTGATTGGGGGTGAAGTACTAACAAGTAGGGGAATCAAGAACAACTTTTTGAAGGAGAAATGCTTGAATTAAACCATGAAGGAAGCCAAGAATACAGGTGTGGTAAGATTATTAGAATTGGGCTGACTGGCTCTCACACAAGGAAGAGGAAGGAAAACATTCTAGGTATGGGGGATAGTCTTGAAAAGGCCCAGAGATGGGGGCAGCTAGGTGGCGCAGTGGATAAAACACTGGCCCTGGATTCAGGAGTACCTGAGTTAAAATCCAGCCTCAGACACTTGACAATTACTAGCTGTGTGACCTTAGGCAAGTCAATTAACCCTCATTGCCCTGCCCAAAAAAAAAAAAAAAAAAAAAAAAGAAAGAAAAGGCCCAGAGATGGAAAATGGACAGTCATATAGGAAGCATAGGGTGCATCAGGGAAATTGCAGGGGCTGATCTGACTGAGGCTGATATTCTATTACTTCATTTTCAGAGTTAGAATAGAAAGGCACTCTTAAGTCATTTAATAGTTAACAAAAGGAGGCATAGAAAAGATATTCAATAAGGATACTTCACTTACCTTGAGTAGACAGGATCCCTCCCTCGCTTTTAGAAATACCTCTGGTCAGAAGGGCATTATGTGATGACTCATACGGTCTCGGGATGGATTTGGGGATATCTGACAAGACTGAAGAGCCCTAACTCCATCTCTGTTGGTTGAGCAGGAAGTCATGTCAGTAGGGGCCAGAGTCTACCAGGAAGTTTCATCAAGCTGCCTCTTACTTAAGTCTTAATGCTATGAGATAACCAAGTCTTTGAGATGGCTCTTGTCATTTTTTTTTTGTAATAAACATTTTCATTTATACTTTTGGGTTCCAATTTTTATCCCACTTTCCCTCCCTCTCCTCCCACCTCCCTGAGGTGGCAAACAGCCAGCTATGGGTTATACATGTATGATTATGTAAAACATAACCATGTTTGTCATTTTGTACAAGAAAACTTGATTAAATGAAAAAATGAAAGAAAGCGAAAAATAGCATGCTTCAGTCTGTTCCATCAATATCAGTTCTTTCTTTGGAGGTAGATAGTGTGTTTTTCATCAATAGTCCTTTGGGATTGTCTTGGATCATTGTGTTGTCTTGTCTTTTTTTCAAGGAAAAAACTAGCATAAGCCACAGTGGGTGTAGGGGAAAGAAGATAAGGGAAGGGAGAAAGCATTTATTAAGCACCTACTATGTGCCAGGCATTGGACTAGGCATGTTACAAGTGCTATCTCATTTGATTCTCAGAACAACCTTGCAAGGTAGGTGCTATAATTATATTCATTTAACAGGCGAGGAAACTGAAGCAGATAGGAGTTAGGTGACTTATCCAGGGTCACACACCTAGTAATTGTCTGAGGCCAGATTTGACCTCAGATCTCCCTGATCTAGGCCCAGCACTCTATACACTATGCCACTTAGGGAAAATGTAGTAAAGTCTTTTCACAGGGAATTGTGTGTTATCAGCCTTGAAAAGTATGTTGGAGCTAGATGCAAAGGGCTTTAAATGCTAAACATAACAATTCTTATTTTTATCTTAAAGATCATTGGCAGAGGGAGTGGGATGGAGAGGGGAACAGGATAATATGGCCAGACCTATGCTTTAGAGGAATTTGATAGCTGTGTGCAGGATGGGTTGGAGAGAACGATTGGATGTAAGGAGACCAAACAGAGACTATTGCAGTGTCTCTTCAGAAAGTATTAGACAAATTCTAGCATCTTAGTCTCCAACTCCCCTTTTCTTTCAATATGTGAGGTGCATCATCTGTATTTTCATTGCTCATTAGGTCAACAGTTTTCTTCCTATCAACAGACTTTGACAGAAGGCCAAGTTTTTCAGATTCCCTATTCTCACTAAAGGCATTTAAAATGGGCTCATCCTCTCAGGAAGAGCCTATCTCCAAGTCAATGTGTTTGGCTCCTTCCTAGCAAGGATGGGGTGTGGATTATTGTGAGTTTCAGTCCCAGAGAGAGACACCTCCCTGTCATTACTGGGACCTTGTCCTTTGACTTTACAAAATTTGGAGTATGTAGCAATCTGCTTGGGGGAAGCTGGGTGGCTCAGTAGATAGAAGTGCTGGGCCTGGAGTCAGAAAGACCTGAGTTCAAATCTGGCCTCAGACACTTAGTAGCTGTGTGACCCTGAGTAAGTAATTTAACCTCTGTTTGTCTTAATCCAGTGGAGAAGGAAATGGTAAACCACTCCAATATTCTTGCCAAGAAAACCACATATATAGTATGGTCCATGGGGTCACAAAGAATCAGACACAACTGAACAGCAACAGGAATCTCCTCCAAGACTATAATACTTAACACACCCAAAATCAGAGAATGTAAAAGTGTCTTTTTGCATATGACCATCATGCCTTGTTTCTTTTTGTTTGTTTGTTTTGTTTGATGTGTTGTTTTTTTGTTGTTGTTGTTGTTTTGCGGGGCAATGAGGTTAAGTGACTTGCCCAGGGTCACACAGCTAGTAAGTGTCAAGTGTCTGAGGCCGCATTTGAACTCAGGTCCTCCTGAATCCACCTAGCTGCCCCCATCATGCCTTGTTGAATGTGTTCCTGTATTATTTCTCCAACCCACATTATTATTCCACTGTCTGTGTCCAAGGCTTTTTTCTAACTTAAACATAAATTCCAAGAGAGCAAAGACCATGTCTGTCTGATTGCACTCAGTACCCAAATGACTAATATGATGCCAGTAAGAGTGGGATGAGGACACCCTCCCTCTTCACCCCCTCTCTCTACATCTACTGTCCCAGCTGTTTTCAGGTCCTCTCCCTAAATCAGATTCTTTGGAGAGATGCCCCATTACTCTGCCCCCTCCCTTTCCTCTCCTTCATTCCTGCACCCCTCTCAACTCACTGGAGAGCTTGGGGATACCCAGCCAAAAGTGGTTCTGAGGCAAAAAGAGTGTTCCATACTATAGCATGTGAAGATTTATTTCTGGCTGAATGGGAACTGTGCCAAGTCTCTGGTTATAGTGTTTTCATGGCACCATAAGAGCTATCTTCTTTGGAAAACATCTTCAGCCCGGACTGAATAAATTCGTTTCCATGGCAGCCTTAACCCGATCTTGTTTTTCCCCTCTGGAACAAGACTTAAGAATCTACAAGACAGGGGCAGCTAGGTAGTGCAGAGGATAAAGCACCGGCCCTGGATTCAGGAGGACCTGAGTTCAAATCTGGCCTCAGATACTTGACACTAGTTGTGTGACCCTGGGCAAGTCACTTAACTCCAATTGCCCAGCCAAAAAAAAAAAAAAAGAATCTACAATACAGAAATGTACATACTATCCTGCGGTGCTGAAAAGAGTCATGTGGTAGAACTGTACCCCAAGCTTAAGAGCCAGAAAGAATTGGAGATGATCTGAGGGCCGACCCACCCAATGCCAGGGGCATCAATCTCTCTCTTAAAGTTCTCTTCAGCCTCCTTATTGTCCTTTATGGTCTTTTACCTCTATAGGACACTCTCCTGTACAAAGCAGGCTCACACAGATGATAAAGTAATTTTCCTAAGACACAAGTTGGACCTGGTCACCTCCCACCTCCCAGTAGTCTTCAGGGACTCCCCAGTTGTCTCTATGTTAAATGTGCACTCTTTAGCTTGGCATTTAAAACACATCACCATCTGTTTCTACCAGTCTACCCTTCTAGGTTTATTGCATGCTATTCTCCTTCATAGACTGTATATTCAAGTCAAACTCTCTTACTTGCTGCTTCCTCAGCTCATTATTCTGTTTCCTGCCTCCCTATGCCTTTGCCCTGGAGTGCCTGGAATGCTCTCCCTCTATACCTCTGAATAGGAAGCCCTAGCTTCCTTAAGTCTCCCATCATATTTGCCTTTTACAGAAAGTGTTTCCCCATCCCCCAATTGTTAGTGTGCTCTGTGTCCTCAAAAAGCTGTGTCTATACTTACCTGTGTACATGTTGTACTCCCTTTCCCCTAACCCCAGTAGAATGTAAGCTTGTTAACCACAGAGACTTCCTATTTTGTCTGACTGTCATTGTTTTTATATACTTAGTACCTAGCAAGCAGTACTTAGTATAGGCTGGGGAATTGATAAACCCTTGTTGTATTAGATTGTCTCATCTGAACTGCACAAAGACCCTGGGTGATAGGACAGGTATTATTATTCCTCCTCCTCCTTCTCCTTTCCATGTGTTTGATTAAAAAATTAAGGAACAGGGGCAGCTAGGTGGCGCAGTGGATAGAACACCGGCCCTGGATTCAGGAGGACCTGAGTTCAAATCCGGCCTCAGACACTTAACAATTACTGGCTGTGTGACCCTGGGCAAGTCACTTAACCCCAATTGCCTCACCAAAAAATAAAAATAAAAATATATTAAGGAACAGAGGTTATTTTCAAATCCAGTCACTGAGTTTGATGTCAAAGACAGGACTAGAACTTAGGTTTCCTAATTTTTGGCCTATTTATCTTTCCACTATATCCAACTTAGTAATCCGTTGAGTTCCCTCCTCATTAAATAGCAATCAGTCAGTGAGCATTTATTGAGTACTTGATTCCCCATTCCTGTTGAGTGGGCTGTTCTGCTTCTAGTCATTCAAGTTCACAACTTCAGAAAGATTCTGGATCTTCCTTCTTCATCACTCCACCCCCTTCTCCATTTAGTTGCCAAGCCTCATTATTTCTGCCTCACCAAAATCTCTCGGTCCTTCCCTTTCCTTCAGTTCATACAGTCATTAAACTGAATGCTTTGTATTTAGATGATGTCAGTAGCCTCCCAATGTGACCCTCAGCTTCCAATATTTTTCCCGTTCTGCTTCATTTTTTGCACAGCTGCTAATACCATTTTCCTAAGGAATGGATCTGACCATGTCACTTACCTACTCAATGACCCTTCAATGACCCCCCCCATTCCACTGACTGTTTTCTTGGCTCTGCCAAATTGGCCCATCACTTCTTTGCCTAGCCCTTAGTTAATGAATGGGCATGTTCTCAGACAAACTGAGACCTGGGAAAGATAGTACTCAGAAAGGCCAAGGTTACCCATTTCATCCTGTGCCATCTCCAGTTGTCTTGAGCTTTGACATAGATGACTCTGGAGGAGAGAATGAGGCACAGCTCTGCCCTGCTTAAATCCAGTCTATGCGGCAAGTCAAGACATCACCCTTATGATGCCATTGGTCCTCTTCAAGAATATAGGACGAGCAAAAACTGACTTTAAAATACATTACAAACTATTCAGCCTGGTGTTTACAAGCCTTTCCTAGTCTGGTTCCAGCCTTCCTTTCTGGATTATTTGGAATTACCCCTACTTGTGTAAGAAGCTGCATGATTTAATGACTAGTACACTAGACCTTGAGTCAGGAAGGCTTAGTTTCTGATCCCACCTCAGACATTTAGTAGTTATGGGACTCTGGCTAGTTCACTGAGCCTTTATTAACCTACTTCTTGGTGTGTAAAATAAGAAATATAATATCACCTACCTCACAAGGTTGTTGTGAGTATCAAATGAAATAATGCATATAAAGCATGTTATAAATCCTAAGTTATTATAGAAATGTTTTATTACTAATATTACTACACATTATTTTGTAGCCAAATGGGCTTCCTTGTTCACCAAATTTGACCTTCAGTCTAAACCATTGTACCTTTGCACTGTTTCATGTGCCTTTAATATATTTTTTCCTCACACCTGCCTCTCAAAATCCTTTGCTTCCTCTAGGCTTAGCTCCCCTTGATCACCCTAATTGTTCGTGTACTCTCCCTTCTCAAGTTATTTTGTATTTACTTATCTGTATATATCCCTGTCAATGTTATGTGTCCTCTCCCGCCCCCCCACCAAAGTAGAATGTTAGCTTCTAAAAGGCAAAGGTTACTTTTTGTAATTCTTTGTAGCTTCAGTGTTTAGCACAATCCCTTGTGTATGATAAGTACTTAATAAATATTTGTTATTTGTTAGGGTGACAATTCAACCACCATTTTGTGTAAGGCACTGTGCTATATAAGATTGGATGATTCCCTCCCAGTAGCTTACAGTCCAATTGGGTAGAGGTGGGGAGCTTAGCCAAAAAAAAATAATAATATAACTTAATAGACAGTAGAAAAGATATCACAAGTTCCTATATTGATAAAAATATTCAAAGGCAGCAGACCTCAGAATCACATTAAATCTGTATTTGGATCTCTCTAAGTATGGTAGGGGATGTTATTTTAAACTCTTTTAAAATATCTTTAAAATCCTATTGCTGTCATCCAGAATCATGCAGATGCCTTGTCACTTTTCCCAAGTCACCTTCTTGCCAGACTTTAAACAGCATTCAGAGTCAGTTAATGCTCCTTGCTAATTCTCTTTTCCCATTAACCTGTTTAAGAAATAGGGAAGTTTTGTATAGCTCATGATATTCTCCATCTTCCCTGTTGCTGTTACTATTTCTAATATATACTGTATGTATTGATATTGCACAGATTTGTGGAAAAATTACATGGTTTATTTTTCACAAGTGGAATCTCACACAAAGCTAGCTTACTTTTTTACAAGTATTACAACTGAAATATTTACCAAACTGTTCATAATCCTGGGGCAGACTGCTTTTTTGAATTTGTGCTTATTGACACTATTTACTATATAAATATAATTTATCATTTGTATCATAAAAAAAGAAATAGGGAAGTTTGGTAAAAGTAATGATGTTAAGTTCTATTTTGGTCCTGATTAAGATATCCCAGGATGTCCCATTTGAAATGTTTAGTAGGTGTTGCTGAGCTAAAGCTCAGGGGAGAGGCTGGAACTGGTTTTATAGATCTTTGCATTTTGTTTTGTTTTGTTTTGTTTTGCAGGGCAGTGAGGGTTAAGTGACTTGCCCAGGGTCACACAGCTAGTAAGTGTCAAGTGTCTGAGGCTGGATTTGAACTCAGGTCCTCCTGAATCCAGGGCTGGTGCTTTATCCACTGCGCCAACTAGCTGCCCCCTTCATTTTTTTTATTGTTAAAAAGTTTACACATCTAGAGATAGCAAGACTGAGTCTTTTTATGTAAACCATTACCATATTAGTCATTTTGTATAAGAAAACTTGAATAAAAGAAAAAAACTGAAAGAAAGTAAAAAATAGCATGCTTCAGTCTGTGTTCCATCAATATCAGTTCTTTCTTCAGAGGTGGATAGTATGTTTCATCAATAGTCCTTTGGGATTGTCTTGGATCATTGTATTGTTGAGAATAGTTAAGTTATTCACAGTTCTTCATCAAACAATAGTGCTTTCTCTGTGCATAATGGTCTCTTGGTTCTGCTCACTTCACTATACATCAGTCGAATGGAGTTAGAGATTTTTGATAAAATGAATCTCAAAGCAGGAGAGATTGCTGCAGCATTGTGGCAAAGAGAAAATTGAGAAAGGGCAGTGAGAAGCAAGGATTGGAACCACTCCTCCTCCAGGACTAATGTGTCATGGAGTGATTAAAATTGTAACCAGTGCCACAGAGGATGGAGAGGGATGGACAGTTGTCTGGGGATTTGGGGGTGGGGGGAAGGTCTGAGCCTAGTTGCAAATTCCAATTCTCTCCACTTTCCTACAGTTACTCTCTCTAAGGTCACTGTTAGCCAACTTCTCAAATCCAATGGCCTTTTCTTAGTTCAAGATTTCTGAAACTCTCTGTAGCACTTGTCACTGTTGACCTTCTCTTTTTGGGCTCTCCTGCTCTTTCTGACCACTAAGTTATCAATGACTACTGTCTCCCTGTTCCAGGCTGAGAATGACTCAGGCTAGTTCCCAGCTAGTTTTATGGTCAATATTGGAACAAAATGAAACACTCATTGGCCATTCATCAGTTAACAAAAGCAGATTTACTTAGCCATAGCAGAAGAACATTCAACATTGAGGTCACCTTGAGTGAATACATTTGAGTTGCCAGAATTGCTTGTCATTTTCCAGCAGTCAATCATCAAAGAGATCCTGGAGCTACTTTGGGGCTGTTTTGTTCAAAGGTGAACAGTTGGAGTATTTACTCCTTGGAGTCAATCAGATTTCGAGGATGATTTCAATACTTTTCAAGGAAAAAATATCCTAACTTGCATGGGGGCAGGGGTTAGGCTATCACCCTTCCCATTACCCCTTTCTACCACCACCACCAACAAAATCCAAAAAGCTCTCAGCAGGGTAGAACAAAAGGCCAAATATAATATAAAATTAAGAGAAGATAAATATAAAGTTCTATACCTGGATTCAAAAAATCAATCTCTCATAAATTCAAGATAGAGGAAGGGCTAGATGAAGAGTCATGGCAAAAACCAAGGTTGTTACTGTTATTTTGTGGGGGCGGGGGGGTCGTAAATTTAATTAGAGTCCACAGTATGGTGTGGAAAGGTCTAAAATCTACTTTTATTTTAGGCTGCATTTAAGAGTAGCTTAATTTCCAGAATGAGAGAAGTAATGGATCCACTGTACTTTGCCCTGGGCAAACCAGATCTGGAATATAGTGTTCCTTTCTAGACCCAACATTTTAGCAAACACATTGATTTGGAAAGAATTGTCAGGATGGAAATTAAAAACCTTGAGCTCATGCCATACATGGAAGAGTTGAAGGATTTGTGACAAGTGTTTTCAAGTATTTACAGGGCTAGAATGTGGAAGAGTGATTAGATTTGTTTTTCTTGGCACCACAAGTCAGAACTAGTAGCAGGGAGTAGATGTTTGAGAGGCAGATTTAGGTTGGATATGACGACAGTGACAAGAGAGTCATCCTAACAATGAGAGCGTTTCCAAGAGTGTAATTAGCTGCCTCAGGAGGCCATGGGCTTCTAGCAAAGGTTAGATGACCATTTGGAAATGATTTTCAGCCTGAAACTGGTGGAAATGAAGGACCTACGTGATTTCTTCCAAGTCTTAGATGCTGGGAATAGCGAGTCCCCTCTAAGTCCTAAACCTTTGACTCTTCTTTTGCTATACTGTCTCCTTTATACATTTCATTTGTTCCAGTTTATCTCATGGTTTTTTGTTTGGTTTGGTTTGGGGTTTTTTTGAGGGGCAGTGAGGGTTAAGTGACTTGCTCAGGGTCACACAGCTAGTAAGTGTCAAGTGTCTGAGGCTGGATTTGAACTCAGGTCCTCCTGAATCCAGGGCTGGTGCTTTATCCACTGTGCCACCTAGCTGCCCATTATCTCATATTTTTGAATGACTGCCAAGCATGAAGTGCCAACCCTGACTCCCCCTCCCATTCTGTCCTTCATCAACTCCATTTTTCGCTTGGAAACACATAAAACACTAAGTTTACTCAATTTGGAAGAAGACCTAGCTATTGGTACCCTCTAGAGGGATGAGTAGAAAGTCTGATACCATAGACCTGCCTTATTTGTGATGGGAACTTTAACCATATAGGAGCATCAAAGCTCCTTTCTTGCCTATCTCCAACCATGCTTTCCTGGAAAAGGATGAGAGGGTGTGGGGAATCAAGGCCACACTCCCTGGGAGACTTTAGCGAATACTTCCCTCTTTGTCTTCTCTGTACACTTTTAGTTATTTCCTTAGAAGATCTTTCTGCCTGTGCTTTCCCACTATCTTGGGGAGCCAGTAGAAAAATAACTAATTTGAAAATAAAGAAGTAACTTCTGGTCCTAGCTTTCTTAGCAATGAATCATTCAGCCTTGGACAAATGACATCACCTCTCCCACTCTGGACCTCAGTTCCTAATCCATAAAAGAAGACTGTTGGACTAGGTTATCTCTAAGGTCCCTTTAGACTATGGACAGTTCCTTGAAAGGACAGACTGGCTGGGCCTGGTGGCATGTCCTTTATGTTGAAGAGGATGAGCATGGGGGATTGCTTGAGTTTGGAAGTTCTGAGATTTAGTAGGGATGAAACTGATCAGGTGTCCATACTAAGTCTGGCACTAATATTATGAGAGCTACTAGGCTGCCTAAGGAGGGGCAAACTATCCCAGGCCAGAAAAATGGGGCAGCTTAAAGCTTCTGTGCCTGTCAGTATTGGGATCAAGCCTGTGGTGGCCACAGCACTTCCATCCTGAGTGAGGTACAGTGAGCAAGTCTTGGGGGAAGGGAGAGAGGAAAGGAAGAAAGGAAGGAAGGAGGGAGAGAGGGAAGGAAGGAAGGAAGGAAGGAAGGAAGGAAGGAAGGAAGGAAGGAAGGAAGGAAGGAAGGAAGGAGCAAAAGAGAAAGCAGAGCCTGTTTGTCATGGTATTCCCAATGCCTTGCTCATAGTGTGTGCTTGTGTGTGGCTGTGCTCTGAAAGGGAAAGTGACTCCCCTACCTTCTCAGAGCAAGTGGCAGAGCTGGGGTGGTCTTCTGTCCTCTGACTCTTTCCAGTGCCATCTTCACCCTGGCAGCCTCGAAGAACAGCATGTGGCTGCCTCTTGAAGAGTAAAATGGGAGAAAGCAAAAAAGTTTCCTTAGGGACTTTGCCCCTCTAACAGAGCCAGAAATATGCCTTTGAGTATATTCTATGAGGCTGATATTTTTCATCTTACCTGGTGATGTTCTGGTGATAGGACTATATTTCCTCTAAAAATCTTGCTATTTTTCACTCATTTGTTAATTCTTCTACTTACTCCACATTTGCTCAGTTGGCTAGAGCTAAAGTTCTCTGCCCATTCTTTCCTTCTTAGACAATTCTATGTGGTAAATGTCATATCGCATGCTAGGCAGGGGCTTCATGTTGCTAGTGATTGTTGTTGTTTGTGCTTTCTTCTCAAAGAGGACCATGACATCTGGAGGTGGTGTCATGACTTGCAGTGAAGGGAGGACGGTGCAAGGTCACCACCCTCACTTTCTCCTCTAGAGTTATCTGGGTCCAGTGGTAAGATATAGATCAGGACAACTGGAGATGACTCTGGATGTTTGAGGCAAGTGAGGTTAAGTGACTTGCCAAAGCTCATAAGTGTCAAGTGTTTGAGGCCAGATTTGAACTCAGGTTCTCCTGACTCCAGGGTCAGTGTGCTATCCACGGTGCCACCTAGCTGTCCCTTTGTTGGTGATTAGACAAACACTAGACTTGGGCAAGGGCAGTTTCCACAAGGGGAAAGATGGGGTGGGGTTTGACAGATATAAATCACACTAATCAGATGTAAACCAAAAATCCAGGTGTACTTTGTACAAGGAGGTCTTAACAGTAATGAAATTCATGGAGCTAAGATGAGTGAGCTAACATTCAGAAACAAAGATTGAGAAGTAGTGATTTGAGATACACAGAATAGGGCAGCTAGGTGGCGCCATAGTGCATAGCGTTCTGGGCCTAGAGTTAGGAAGACTCATTTTCCTAAATTCAAATCTGGCCTCAGACACTTACTGGCTGTGTGACCCAGGGCAAGTCACTTAACCCTGTTTGCCTCAGTTTTTCATCTGTAAAATGAGCTAGAGAAAGAAACGTCTGGCTAACCATTCCAGTATCTTTGCCAAGAAAACCCCAAAAGGGGTCATGAAGAGTTGGACATGACTGAAAAATGACTGCACAATAACAAAAATATGCAGAAGACCAGAAATCAGATCATTCGTCTGGCACAATCTGTCTTGTCAAAGCTCAAGGCTTTGAGTGGGAGCAGCTCAGGTTCCCTTTCCCCTCACCATCATAACGACCGTCATCACAATTTCATTCATCATCAACAACAGCAACAACAATAAGCATTCTTAAAGCAACTAATATATGGCAGGCCTTGTGCTAAGTAATGGAAATACAAGAAAGGCCCAAAAAAGCCCCTGATATCAAGGACGTCACAGACTAATGGGGAGACGTCATGTGAACAACCGTGTACAAACAAGATCTACAATCATACACAAGGAAAATGGGCGGTAGGCTCAGAGGGGAGACGTTCATGGAGGTGGGGTAGGGGAGGTCTGGGAAAGGGCTCTTGTAGAACAGATCTGAGCTGACTCTGGAAGGAAGCCAGGAGATGGAGATGTTGGTCTGTGGGCTGCTACACTGAAGTCTTCAGCATGACTTCAGGCCAAGGATGACTGATCCAATTTATTATAATGCAATTCATCCATCCACCCACCCACCCATCTATCCATCCATCCATTTATTCATAGACTCATAGAATCTCAGACTTGAAAGTCAATGTCAAAATCACCTCTTCCAACCAACACCTGAATCAGAATGCCTTTTAGTTACGACATCTCCAACAAGAGATCATCTTGCTTCTGCCAGAAGACTTCTGATGATTAGAAACTCACTTCCTCCCAATGCTGTCCATTCTACTTTTGCATGTTTCTCCCTGTTAGGAAATGATTTTCTTATACAAAGCCAACATCTGTCTCCCTGCAGCTTTTAGTTCTGCCTTCTCAGACCAAGTCAAACAAATCTAATCCCTCTTCTAAATACTTTAGATACTTGAAGATAGCTCTTGTCCCCATCCCTCCCCCACCAACCTCCCAGCCTCCACTTTAAGCAAAACGTCCTCAGTTTTGTTGGCCAATCCTTATATGGCATTGCTGTGAATCTCTTTGCCATCCTAGTCACCCTCCTTTCAATATGCTCCAGCTTGTCTATGTCCTTCCAGACCTGAGTACGATGTCCCAGATATGGTCTAAGTCCAGTAGAACTGACATCATTTTCAATACTAGTGATTCAGCCTAAGATTTATTTCAATTGTTTTGTTGACCCATATTGACGTTGGGGCCAATAAAACTCTCAGTTATTTTCTTTGTATGACACAAATTGTTATCAAGCCATTGTCATCCCCATTCTATACTTGTGGAATTGATTTTTTTGGTGGGGGGAACAATCAAGTGATATAGCTAGTAAGCGTCTGAGACCAAATTTGAACTCCTGACTCCAGGCCCTGTGTTCTATCCACTCTGTCACCTAGCTGACCCCTGGAGTTGATTTTCTGAACCTAAGTATGAGATTTAAATCCGTCTTTGTTGAATTTAACTTAACAGATTCAGCCTAGCATTCCAGACTATTAAGAACTTTTTTGACCTCAACTCTCATCTAACACAGAGGTCAGCAAACTCCAGCCTGCTGCTTGCTTTTGTACAAGCTAAGAATGGCTTTTACGTTATAAAATGCAATAAAACTTTATTTGCAAATGTAAAAACCACCCTTAGCTCCCTACTCCATACAAAAACAGGCAGTAGGAATATTTGGCATGCTGGCTATTGGTTACCAGATTGCCATTTATGACCTAATACATTCATTGTCATTCATAAATTCATTAAGCTTTTATCATCCATAAATTCATTAAGCATCAGGCTTTTGCTTAAATACAGGTCCTTGATTTTTTAAAAAAATTATTAAGAGAACTTAAGGAATGATCACTGGGGCATTGCACTCAAGAGCTCCCCGTATTTGATGATTATCCATTAATTACCACCCATTGGTTATTTCAACCAGCATGGCAGATACGTAATGGTACCATTGTCTTGTCCACATCTCTCTGTGTAATTGCCAAGGACAGCATGAACAACTTCATAAAATTCTTGGCTGGGATTCAAAAATACAGTGTCTATGGCATTACCCAGTTCTATCAGTAGATAGACCTGTCAGAAAAGAAAATGAAAACTAATCTGGCATGACCCATTCTTGATGAACTCATGCTGGCTCATAGTGATCACCATTTCCCTTTCTAAATACTTCTACATCCTCTCATTAATAAAATGTTCTAAAATTTCGTCAGTGGTTAAAGCCAAGGCTTCTGGACTATAGACCAGGGAATGATCTTGCTCCCTTTTAGTTCAGTGATACCTCTCCTGTTCGCCACAGTATTTCAAAGGTCACTAACAGGGGCTGAGCGACAGCACCAACAAATTCTTATTCTTGCTATGCCAGGGAATGTAATTTGCTTGGGCCAAGTGACTTGTACTTCATTGCTCAAGTGAAAACACTCTCACCAAAGGTACCAGTGATCTCCTAATCACCCAATTCAATGACCTGTTTTTTGGTGCCCTGCCTTCATGACCCCATCTGTTCCTTTTGACACTGGATCCCTCACCTCCTGGATATGCTCTCTGGGAGTTTTGTGGCACTGCTTTCTCTTCCCTGGCTGTTCTTTCTCAGTCTCTATTTTTTTTTAGATCATAAGAATGTCCTGCTTCCCAACTGGGAATGACTTCCCAAGACTCATTGATAAATACAAAGAATAATACTTTCATTCCCTACCTTAAAGGGCTGTTGTAAAAAGAAGAAATGCTGATTTTAAAGTTCCATATAAATGTGAACTAGTATTTTTCACATTTATTTAGCGTATTTTAGCTTAGAATACAATTGTATTTGAGTCGAATCATCAAAAATGTATTAAGCACCTATTATGTACAAGGTGCTATTCTAGGTTCTGAGGATACAGAGAAAAAATGAAATAGCACCTACCCTCAAGGAACTTACATTCTATTGTTCTCTTTCTGAAAACCAAGACTTCCCAGCTTCCACCTTGCAGTACCTCTGTCATTGACCATAGGTTGTGGTTTTTATTTTTTTAATAGGAAAAATAATTATTGCACTCTGTATCCCAGTGCAGGTCAGTGGAAACAACTTTGCATTTGAAGTCAGAGGGCTTGGGTTCAAATCCTGCCCCTGCTATTAGGTATTTTGTTTGACTTTGAACAAGTCACTTAAGCAATCTAAACCTTGATTTCTTGTTCTTTAAAATGGAGCTAGGCTTTTGGATTACTTACCATCTTACAGAGAGGGGAGGAAAGGTAGAAAGTTTGGAACTCAAAATTTTATTAAAAATAAATGTTTAAAATTGTCTTTACTTGGGGCAGCTAGGTGGTGCAGTGGATAGAGCACCGGCCCTGGATTCGGGAGGACCTGAGTTCAAATCCAGCCTCAGACACTTAACACTTACTAGCTGTGTGACCCTGGGCAAGTCACTTAACCCCAATTGCCTGGCCAAAAAAACAAACAAAAAAAAATGCCAACAAAAAATTGTCTTTACTTGTAATTGGAAAAAATAAATTACTATTTAAAAAAAATTATAGTCATAGTAGTACTTTAAAGAGTTTTTGTGAACCACAAATAAGACACTGCACATATAGCACTTTGCTATGGGTTTTTAAGAGGCAGATATGTGGCACAGTGGATAGAGCACTGGCTCCAAAGTTGGGAGGATTTCAGAGCTCACCTCAGACACTTATTAGCTGTATGACCCTGGGTCATTTAAACCCAATTGCCTTACACATCTGAGGTCATCTTCAGTCACCCTGATGAATATGTTGCCACTGGATCCAGATGGCTCTGGGGAGAGAGTAGGGTTGATTACCTTGCACAGCCCTCCCTCACTTAAATCCAATTCACTGCAAGCCATGAGATCACCTTTCCATGTCATGGTCCTCTAGGGGAATGAAGGGCAAACAACAACAATGGGTTGTTATATACTTTGGAGATGTTGTTAGTATTAACATCTTCCTTTGATTTCCCAAAGTACCTTCTTGTGCCTTTTTTATGCACTTATCATGTGTTAGTATTATAGTGTGTATATTTGAGTGTGTATTTATGTATTCTATATAGTATATATTTCTATTATATTGTTGGGATGGGGTGGGTGTCATACAACTGGGACACCCGCCAACCAATTATTACCAAATCCCAACTTCTTCTACCTCTTACACCTATGATTCAGATTAGCCAAACTTCAAAAAGACATAGGGGTAGGAATGGGGAATTATTTAATTAATATAGGGAATTCCCAGATCAGTAAACTAATGCAGATTCTCCACACCTCCCCTGCAACTTACAGAGGTTAAGTGACTTTCCCCAAGACAAACAAGTTTTTCCCAATCCCCTCTAATTCCATCCATTGTCTTCCCTCTTGATTATTTCCAATTTATCCTCTGTAAAGCTTGTTTTTATATAGTATTTGCATGTTGTCTTCCCCTATTGAACTGTGAGTTCCTTGAAAACAGAGACTGTCTTTTGCTTTTCTTTGTATTCCCAGAATTTATAACACAGCCTGGCATATAATAGGTGCTTAATAAATGTTCATTGCCTGTCTGCCACAGGCATAACTTGAACTCAGGTCTTGGTTCTGCGGCCAGTACTCTATCCCCTATGCCATAGTGCCCCTCTGTATTATGGTAGCCTTTAACAGATGCTTAGGAAGGAAGGAAAAGAGGGAGGGAGGAAGAAAGGAAAAAGAAGGAAAGAAAAGAGGAAGGAAAGAACAAATAATTTATTATGTGCCAGGCAATGTACTAAGTGCTTTACAAAAATTCTTTCACTGGGTCCTCACAACAGCCCTGAAGGTAGCTATTATTCTTCCCATTCCACATTTGAGAACACTGAATCAGACATTGACATGAACCAGGATCGCCCAGCTAGTGAGTGTTCGAGGCCAAATCTGAACTCGGGTCTTTCAGGCTCAGAGTTCTATCCACGGTGCCACCTAATTACCTCTCAATTGAATCCACTTAACTTTTTTGAAGTCCTTGACCTTTTCTTCTTATCTGGAGTCTTTGTCTGAGAATCACAAGCCTCCCTTTGCTTCTTCCCAGCCAGGTCTCTAGACAAACTCTATAACTTCGCTGATTGCTCTGGGCTCCACCTGATCTTCGCCTTGAACGCGCTGCGACGCAATCCGAACAATTCCTGGAACAGCTCGAGCGCTCTGGGTCTGGTTAAATACAGCGCCAGTAAAAAATACAACATCTCTTGGGAGCTGGGCAATGGTGAGTAAAGACATTGATTGTCTTCTCGGCACCGGTGAGGTTGAGAAGGGAAAGCAAAGAGAAGTTGGTGGTCCTTCCTCTCAGCTGGTTACCTGGGCCGGAAGCAGGGAAACGCTAGAGGTGCCTGATCCTTAAGAGGAGCTCCCCCAAATAGCCTCTTCAGTTCAACCCACCCTTGTGGAGTTACAATCACTTTTTTTCCCCAGGCAATGAGGGTTAAGTGACTTGCCCAGGGTCACACAGCTAGGAGGTATCAAGTGTCTGAGGTCGGATAGGGCCGGTGCCCTATCTACTGCACCACCTAGCTGCCCCCTACAATCACTTTTATACTTGGATCTTCTCGTTTGAGTTTTCCCATTGGACAGCACTTGGAGTGTTCCCATTGGACAGGCAAGAAAACTGAGACTCTAAGAGGTTACATACAATCACTTTTACATTTGAATCTTCTCCCTTGGGTTTCCACTAGCCGGCAGGTATGATTGTTTCCATTTGACAGGCAAAGAAAGTGAGACTGTAAGAGTTTACACATCCCTTGACACAGCTAGTAAATGACAGAATTCACATTCCAACTTCCGACCCCAAGTCTAGTTCTTTCATCTTTTTTTCTTCAATTATACTTTTTTTTCAATTAACAAGCATTTATTTCACTCCTTCCCACCTCTCCTTCTGTGTGTGTGTGTGTGTGTGTGTGTGCGTGTGCCTGTGCTCCTGTGTTGGGTTGGAGAAAAGGAGACAAAAATAAAAGCAAAACCCTCATAAAAATATGCAGTCAAGAAAAAACAAATTCCCCCATTAGCAGTGTCCAGAAATATGTGTCTCATTCTACATGTTGAGCACATCACTTCTGTGTCGGGAGGTGAGCCTTTCCACCACACCATCTTTCCTTTGTGAAACATAATCCATTGGGGAGCAAACTGCTCATTTGGGTGAATGCCTGGATTTTTCAGGCTCACCTTTTTGTTTGCTTAACTTTATGGGCCTCTGAAAATGGCTGGCCAGGGATTTCAAGGCACATCACTACGGCTGCTTTTTTCAGTTTTGTTTTGTTACTGCTGTTACACCTACAGCGACTTGATTCAGAGCTTGGGAATAAAACCACACATGAACTTGACCGTTTCTCTTTTAACCAGGATACAGCCCATCTGTAATAGCCAGGATCATATTTTCCCTCTGGTAATTTAACCTTTTTTTCTTTTTTCTTTTTCTTTAATATGAGACCTTCTTGCAGAGATTCTGGGATCCATTCCTATTACAGAATCAATGCTAATTATGATTTCATTTTGGGTAATAGCCATCTGAACTGAAAACGTGCCAGCATCCTCATGAATGGCTTGGTAATTTAATGTGCTGCTCTTTGTTGAAAATCTGTACCTAATCTCTCAATGCTTCAGTTTCCTCCCCTTAGTTGACACCTGTTTCTTCTTCTCGATCTTTCTTATTTCTGTCCCTCGCTCTTCATCCTATGATTCTCGACCTCTCAGAGGGGGAAGGGGAGGAAGGGGAAATACTGTAAGGATAATAATGCCCCAAATCAAGAAGGGCAATGGAAATAAAGTTCAAAACATTATTTTCTAGGGGCAGCTAGGTGGCACGGTAGATAAAGCACCAGCCCTGCATTTAGGAGGACCTGAGTTCAAATCCGGCCTCAGACACTTGACCCTTTCTAGCTGTGTGACCCTGGGCAAGTCACTTAACCCTCATTGCTCCACAAACAAACAAAACAAAACAAAACCAAAAAACAACCAAAACCATTATTTTCTATTTTAAAAGGCTGGTGACCCCAGAGAAGTCCCTTGACCTCTCTTCTCCTCAGTTTCCTCATCTGTAAAATGGGCACCATAATCGCACTTGCCTCCCATTCTGGTTGTGATGACCAAATGAGATAATACTTATAAAGTGGGCATAGCACAGTGACTGGCTCATAGGAAGTGCTATATAAATATTAGCTATTGTTATCGATGATAGTGTTCTTATTATTACAAGGCAGCATCATATAGGGGATAGAACTTTGTACTTTAAAGTCAGAAGACCTGGGGTTTGAGTCCTATCTCATGCATTTAATATCTATGTGAGCATGGATGAATCTCTTACTCATTCAATAGTTCTTGAAGACTACAATTAATAGTGAGTTTGCCAATTAGTAACAGAGAGAGGACTTCCACACTGAGAGTTGCCGTGACCTCTTTTTCATCCACTATAAAACAAGGATAATGATATGTTCCCTCTCTATCACAGATAGTGTAGGAAACCTTGCAGACCATACATTGCACAGAGGAAGCACAGCAGAGAGGAAAGGGTCCTGGACATGGATTCAAGAAGTCCCGGGGTACAAATCTTACTTCACCCACTTCCCTTCTCTGTGGTAACTGACGAATCACTCCCTTAGACAACTCTTCAGGCCTTGTATGCTAAATTATAGATGGTTGGGATCTTCATCAGTGACAACACTGCCAAAACCACAGTTCTTTGGCATATTAATATACATCAGGGATGGGGAAGGAGTGTGCCAGGTACTGTGCTAAATGCTTTACAAATATTTCATTTGATCCTCACAACAGCCCTGGCTAACTATGCCGACAGAAAATAAGGCCCTTGCAGGTAGGAGGTTTCATTTCTATCTTTGTTTTCCTAGGACCTAGTACAATGACTAGTACCTAGCAGACTCTTATAAATGCTGATTGATTGATTGATTGATTGGTGCTGATGGTGATGCAAAGAAAACAAAGCTTGAAGGAGCATAGAATCCAGTTTGGGGAGTGGTGAAATAAAATATACCCACACAACTATTGTAAAAAGCAGAGTGTGGCCACATAATATTTTGTGAGATGTCATGCTAGGGAAGTTTAGAGGAGAATTCCAAATCATGTAGCCTTTCCAAATCGTCCTCTTATCTGTGGAAGGATGGAAAAACAAAACTGGACAAAGCCTAGTGAAGGGTAACCAAAATGCTCAAGATGCTCAAGGGGCCATATTGAAAATACAAAGTAAGAAACTGAGACTCCATATAAATACACTCTGTCCCTTAAGTCTGGAGACAGTGAAGATCAGGAGGAGATGTGACCCAAGACTGAAACATCATGTATATGACTGGGATGGACACAGGCTTATTCTCCAAATCCTTATCCTCAAATACCAGGCATCAGCCCCTTGAGAGAGGATCGCTGTGGTACAAATAAAAGGAACTCTAGACAATGCATAGTAAACTGATGGAACTTGTTATTCCCAAGATAGGATACAGATTGAAAATGTAAATAAGTTCAAGAAGAATTTGCATTCCTTCATGGATGAAAATGATCTGTAACACGCAAATTACTACACTTCACTTACAATAAGGGAATAGGATATAGATGTATCCCGGTGGAAGTAGGCTTGGGAATAATAGAAGAGGCAAGGCTTAGTAGTGAATAGGAAGTCCATACTGCCCAACACTGATTTACACAATTTGCTTTTTATCTAGAGCCAAACAACTATAGGACCATGAATGGCCGTGCGGTGAATGGCAGTCAGTTGGGAAAGGACTACATCCAACTAAAAAGCCTGTTGCAGCCCATCAGAACTTACTCCAGAGCCAGCTTGTATGGACCCAATATTGGGCGTCCCCGGAAGAATGTCATAGCTCTTCTAGATGGGTAAGTAAAAGAGTTTTGAACAAGTAAAAATACAATCCAATAACCTTCACAGGCTCATGACTCCCTCCTCCTCCCTCCAATTTTACATTAATTCCATTGAGATAGCATGTGGTAATAGATAGAGTATTAGTCTTGAAGTCAGGGAGACCTGGATTCAAATCTCACCAATGCTTGGTATTTGTGTGACCATGGACAAGTTATTTACTCTCTCTAAGCATCTGTAATCTTAGGGCTTAAACTTAATACAAGAAGTAATAGAAGAAGATGTCTAAAGAGACTAGCATTTATGTACAGACACATCATGAACCATTTTAGGTTTTTAATAATCTTTACAGGAGATAGAAATGGCAAACCACTCCAGTATCTTTGCTAAGAAAACCCCAATTAAGATCACAAAGCGTTAGACTCAACTGAAACAACTCAACAACAACAATGACACAGGAGATAGAAGCAAGAGCATTTAAGGAAAATGAAATTATAGTCGTGGCACAGTCCTGTAAGAATAGTCAGGAATATTGGAACTCAGAATAAGTTGAGGCTAGGACAATTTTTTTAAAAAAAATTTAATGCTATGTTAAATAAATAAGGCAGAACCAGATAAGATTGCTACTTAGGATATGCAGAATGAGGATAAAGATCAACAGAGAGAAGATAACTGTTCAATCTTTTGTTTTGCTCCTGGGGCTTTTTTGTTTGCTTTTTTCTGAAATGGTGAGTTATCATTTAGCCAGAAATTACAGAAGAAAAATCATAAAATGTAGTTGATTCCCAAGATAGATGAGAAGACAGTTAAATTTATTTACCATTTTTGTATTTCTGTATTACTGTTTCTTGTATTTGCAAATTGAATAATCTGCTCTCAGGTTCTTCTTTTTTATTTGTTTGTTTTTGCAGAAACACTCCAAATGCCTCTCTTTTATTGAAGGACCATTTTATTAATTTATGATTAGGTTCAGATTGCAGGATATTCATTTTGGGTTGCATCTTAAGCTTCTTTGCTCTTTGGAATATATTATTCCATTCCCTTCTGCAGTTTCCTATGAGTACAGCATAGTTTTGCGTTATGTTTCTTTTCTCTTTGAAGGTCTTTCTCCTCATTGCTTGCAGAATTTATTGTTTGGCATTGGAACTGTGAAATTTAATCACTGCGGAGGCTTCAGAGGGCAGAATTGGGAACAATTGGTAGAAGTTGTCAGGAAGCTTGGCACCAAATTTCCAAACGAGTAGAACCTTTCAGTAGTGAAATGGGCTACTCCAGGAGGTTGTAAATCTCCTCTTAATGAAAGTCTTCAAGCAAAAGCAGGAGAATCACTTGCAGGATATGTTGTAGAGGAGATGATTATTCAACACTGGGTTGTGTAACATGATATCTAAGAGCCCTTCCAAATTGGAGATTCTCTGATTCTGTTTTTGAACCTGAACAGGGAATGGGACTTGGAGGACCTTCTGCTTCCTCAATGGCCAAGGCTTGTAGTAGAAATAGGTGGAACTAGGAAGAGGAGATGGGTCATTGGCATTTTACACCAGCCTTTAGGGGCTTCCCTTCATTTCCAAAAGCACCCAGGGACATGTGTGAAATGGATTTGTGATACAAATTATGGGGGTTGTTAGACAGTGTGTAAATGTCTATCCATTGATCAACAAAGGTAAAATACTGGGACAATTTCTAAACAACATCTTCTAGGTCTAATGGAAGACACATGGTCTCTTCCCGTGGTCTCTTGGTCTGATGGGAGAGATATTATCAGCATCAGACTTTGAGGGGAAGATGAAAGAACCAAAGGCCTGCTTAGTGACCCGAGCTATCAAGTGATGGATGGGCAGCTTGCAGCAGAATTGGGGGTTCTTACCCATGCTTGTGTCATGCATGCCTTTGATTCTCTCATGGAGTCTGTGGGGCCCTTCTCAGAAGGAGGTTTATAACAGATAAAATACAGAAGATTTACAAAGGAAAGCAATTATTTTGAAATATAATTATCAAACAATTTTTAAAGAGACAAATCTGTTAAAATGGCTTTTTACAAGTAATTGGGGAAATAATAAAATATTATTTTTAAAAGGACAAATCTTCAGATTCCAGAGCTTTTCACAAGCTCCAACATTCCGCAGTTTACTTTAGTTTCTAATAAAATGAGTGGGATTAAATTGTCTGAATAATCTGTGATTTCTTCTTCCATTCCCACTTTGACATCTAGACAGAGGCAGGAGAGGGAACTTTACTTTTTGCCCTTCCCACCTCACAGAGGGCTCTGAAACGTTGGTACAGAATGAAGCATCCCCCATAGCACTGTGGGAATTAACATAAGTCGGGTGCTTTCTGTACGCAGGACATTGTGCTGGGCTCAAGTCTGACAGTAGGAAATTATTTTTATGCTGCTCTGGTGGTTCAGTGCTTAGAAATGGGAGCAGGGACTCTTGGGATAATGCTCTAATCCCTCTCTTCATTCTTCCTTTGTGGACAGAACTCTCCCAGCTAATGAGAGGATATTGTGGATACAAGGAGAGATTCTTGGTACTGGATACATAGACAAAAGGCAACTTGGCACAGGCTTCATGTCCCCTTCACCCTGCTGTGTCTCTACCATGAATCCACTGTTTATGATTACTTTTTTTGGTGTGTGTGTGGGGGGGGTGTATGTATGCAAAGAGAGACATGTGACATTGTCCAAATAAGATGCTAACACACTTATATAGGAAGATAGATAGGGTGAACTAAAAAGAGCCCTGGATTTAGAATGAGAAAACCCACATTTGAATCCTGGTTAAAATTATTAGCTGTGCAAAACTGCATGTCAGTTAATCTCTCTGAAACTCAGTTTCCTTATCTTTAAAATTGAGGGAGAGAGAAGACTGGGTTGTATATAAGATATTTTTAAATTCTAAATTCTATAATCATATGGATTACCACGGACAAATCCCATAACCTCTCAGTGCTCCATGTGTCATCATCATCACACAACCACCACCACCATCAGGATCATCACTAGCATTTAAGGTTTGCAAAATGCTTTACATCTGTAATCTCATTGAAATCTAATAACCCAGTGATTTAGAGCTTATTATTATAGATGAGGAAACTGAGGCTGAGAGAGGCTATAATAAACATTTAAGACAGAATCCATATTCAGGTATTCCTGAATCTAGAGTCTAGAACTCTACCTACTGTGCCACCTGTCCTCATGTTACATACCAGCTGATATTCTGTGTTGGTGAAAGGAATCTTCATACGAGGAGTTCCCTATGCTGAGAAAATCGCAGGTTTATACCAAAAGCAACATCTGACTCCGCAAGAGCCACAGTAAGTTCCTGGTAGACCCCATGCATGTCAGGGCTCATTTCATGCTCCCGAAGAGATGTCATTGCCCTTTCTATATTCTTGGTGCCTAGCCTCCCTCTAGACTTATGTTTTCTGCAAAATACCTAGTGTAGCTATTAGGTAATCTAGCCCAGAGTTAGCACAAGATGATAGCTGACAGTGATGTTGCTTTCACATTTGCCAGGTACTTTGCATGTCTTCTTCCCATCTGATCCTGATAATGACCCTGTTAGGCAGGTCCTACAGGCATTATCATGTCCATTTTACAGATGAGGAAACTGAGGCTCCAAGTGCCTTTTTAAGTGACTTGACCCTAGGCAAACAACTAAATAAGCCTCAGAAGTAGGATTCCAACCCCCATCTTTCCTGACCGAGTTCTTTCCACTGTACCGTCTTGCCCCGCAAGGAACCTGCTCTGCTTGCTTCCTTGCTCTTGGGCAGGGGGGTTTCCCTGTTCTTGATAGTTTTATAAAAAGTCCTCTAGTTCCCTTGTTCTCTAGTCCTTCACATGGAGCCCAAGAAAATACCTACTGCAAGAGAGCACACAAGGCTGTTGGGTTGGGTTTTGCCATGCCCTGTTGGCATGGGAGAGTAGAGGCCATCTTCCCCCCAGCTCAAGGGGCACAAGAGAGGAGAGCTGGAAGGGTGGGCTTCACCCTGACAGTGGGATGAGGATGATGTAGGGCTCTGCCCAGGCCAGAAACTTGCTTCCTCGACATGAGCTCAGCGGGAAGATACACAGCTGGGGACGATTTGTTTCACCAAGTAATTATCAGTGTTATTCCTAATAATTGCTCTGTTTTGTTTCAACTATAAACTACTGAACCAAAATGCAGCAGAGAAGAAGAAAGCAAATCCTTCCTTTTGGGTTCATAATTAGAGAGACTGCTATTCTACTGTCCCTGGAGAGAGTGTAGAACTTCCAAGCAGCTGTTGTGGGTTCATCAGTAGGAACGTGTACTGACTACTGGAATTGTTTACTCCCCATTGATGAATATTGCTGGTTGCTCCTTAGTTTAGTTCAACAGATATTTATTAAGCCCTTAGCATATGCTGTGGCCTAGAGTCTTTACTCTTTTTTTTTTTTTGAGACAATAAGGGTCAGGCGACTTACCCAGGGTCGCATAGCTACTAAGTGTCTGAGGTTGGATTTGAACCCAGGTCCTCCTGACTCTATCCTCTGAATCACCTAGATGCCCGTTAGACCCTTTACTTTTGGTAGGAAGCTTTTAAAAAACGCTCTTAACAATCATTTAAAAAATTTTTGAGTTCCAAATTCTCCCTCTCTTCAGCCCCTCCTCCACTCATTAAGAAATCAATCAAGATGATTTGATAGAGGCTTAATAAATGTTTGTTGAGTTGAATTGTGCTGGAGTGGGGGGTGAGGGGAGCAAAACAAAGGAGAAATAACTCTCGCCTTCAGAAAGCCTAAAATCTAATGGTTCTGAATCCCCCTCTCCCAAACATGTCTCTCTTCTCCTATTTTTTAAGAAGGGTTCTCTCCTGATTTTAATGGTAGACAAACTCCTCACTCCAGACCTTAGTAATAGTTCCAAAAAATTATACCCAGTGGCATGCTGCTAAATTAATTAAATTAAATGAGCTATTAAATGTGTTCATATTTGTACACAGTAGCAGGTGCTATCTAAATGTTTATTCCTTTCCCCTTCACCCCTAAATGTGTAACGATGGGCTCTCCTAAAACATGACCCACTTTTAAGTTTAATCTGCACTGTTAACATTTTCTCCATCATTTTCTGAAATTTAGAGCTAAGGTTTCAAACTAGAAGCTGACAATATTCCAGAGTGATCTTGACCCAGATTAAAATATAATTGGGAAATATTTGACAAAATAAACAGAAATACAGTAGAATATAGATAATGCGAATTGCAGTTTTCTTTCTTTGTTTGTTGAGGCAATTGGGGTTAAGTGACTTGCCCAGGGTCACACAGCTAGTATGTGTCAAGCGTCTGAGGCCAGATTTGAACTCAGGTCCTCCTGAATCCAGGGTCAGTGCTTTATCTGCTGTACCACCTAGCTGCCCCCAAATTTCGCTTTTCTAAGTCACTTTTCCCTGGCATGATTTACTGGTTCTGTTTCTATTTGAGTTTGGCACCAACCGTTAGTCAGTCAACAAACATTAAATATCTACTGTGTGTCAGACACTGTTTTCACTGCCCTCAAAGAGCTCACAGTCTAATGGTTGAAACAACAAGCAGACAAATATGTATGAGTAAGATATACACAAGAAATAATTAAGATAGAGAAGGCACCAGAATTGAGGGGTTTAGGAAGTCAGCAGAACAATAAATTAAGCCCTGATTTATAGTGTTTGCTACTGAAAGGTTAAAAATCCCCTCAGAGCAGTAGGAGCTGACTCAGTGCATCCCTGCCTAGTACTGGGGGAGGAGAGAGGACAGACTATATTGTAGTTTGATGGAAAGATACTTAGGTCGACAATCAGAAGACCCGCAGAGGTTCAAGTACCAGCTCCATCACTGGCTACATAATGTGAGGCATCCTGCTGTGTGCCCCTGGACTGTGAACCTTAGCTTCCTTACCTAAAAAATGGAGATGACGCCATCTTGCCTGCACTTCTCACACAGATGTGTGCCCAGGGGTGCGAGGGTCCCTGAATCAGTCTTTGCTCTAGGTTTGTAAGGGGCTCATTCACTGTGTCTCCCTGACTTGTCCAGAGAACATTAAACAGTAACACATTGAAGTGTATACGAGCTGGAGAGTCAAACCGAATGAGAGCCGTCAGAGCATGAGAATCCTAACTAAATGCAGTACAGTTCTTGGGGAGCCAGAACAGTCCAGACCAGTAATGGTGTAATCATCGAATGTCAGAGCTGGACAGAACCTTTTCAGTCACTTAGTGCAACTTTCTCATCTTATAGATGAGGAAGTTTACCCCCTTGGAACGGAAGTAACTTGTGCAAAGGCACATAGCTAGTTTACTTTGGTACCCAGGTGACGTCAGTTCATGGAAAGTTGGGGGCATGGAGAAAGAGAAGCTTGAACCAGACTCAAGGAGGAAGAATATGAACTGCTTGGGTAGTTGGGTAAATTGGCAAAGATTAGAAACCAAGATGGCCTTGAGACCTAGCTGTCTCCACATCTGAACTCGGTGTGGGTTCTTACCTAAATATTTTAAGTGGTATGGGCTTTTATGGGCAGACTTGCTCTCATCATTGGTTAAGCTCGTGGTCTCTCTATGCCTTTGTAAAAGACCTTCCTGGCTTGCTGTGGCCAAAAGAATCAACTTTTGGTGATTACTCTATTTTTTTTAAATAAGGAAACTGAGATTCAGGTTGTAATTTGCTCAAAACCATGTATTGGGGTTTGTTTTTTTAAGTTGCAGAGTCTGGCCTCTAATCTAGTCTGATTTATAATCTTTTCACTATGCCAGCATGTTAACCTCTATATCTATATAGATACATGTTAGACATGTGCAAGAGCCAGCAGAAGTCTGAAATTCCTCATCCATTCCCTTTGCATGGACTATGGGGGGCAGAGGTGAAGAGAAACAGAGACAGAGGGGAAAAAGAGAGAGACAGAGATAGAGGCAGAGAAGAGACATGTGTGTGTATGTATATATATATATATATATAGAGAGAGAGAGAGAGAGAGAGAGAGAGAGAGAGAGACAGAGAGAGACAGAGACAGAGACAGAGACAGAGACAGAGACAGAGACAGACAGACAAAGAGAGAGACAGAGACAGAGACAGAGACAGAGAACAGAGACAATCAGGGGGAGAGAGGAAGGAGAGATGACATAGAGGAAGGATGAGAGAGAGAAACAGATAGAGACAGACAGATTGTGAGAGAGGGACAAAGAGAGAAAATACAAAGTGCATTGTAGAGACAGTAGGACAAGTCTCTGTTTTTCAGAAAACTGTGGAACATGCTTACAAAAGCACCAAGGTTTGCTGATCTAAAGACTGAGGAGGAAGGAAAGAAGCTTCCAAGAAAATGTCAAGTAAAGGTTGCCTCTGGGGAATGGGTAGAAGCTCCTCAGTCAAGCAAGGAGCAACAAGGGTCCTTGAATGGATGGAATGATATGGTGGCAGACAGCTCCCCAAGTCACAATTTGAATCCAGATCTTGTGACTCCAAATCCCACCTTCCTTTGAAATTAAAAAAAAAACAAACCCATCACTATGGACTTCAAGATCATTCTGTAATTTAAGCAAGGTTTCTGGGATTAAATAAGTTATTTTACAAAATTGTCTATCCTGCCTATAGACAAGGGGAGAAAGCTCAGCTTTCCTTGATTCTTGGAACATATAAGCTTTAAGGCATATGCTACTGATTTTGCAGGATTTATCCTCTTTCCTGGGAGCAGGATTCAGAACACAGCTTTCTGTGTCACACTCTGAAGTCTGAGAGAGAGAAATAAACCCATAAGGCTATGAATAAAGATGTGCCTTATTATAAGAGAGAGCTGTGATACCCCCTCAGGGAGAAGGCCTGACAATATTTCAGGCACGTCATGCATGCAGGTGGAAAACAAAAAGAAAAAAAAATTCTCCCAGATTTGGGGATCCTTGGGGATGAAAGGAACTCTAGAAATGCAAGGGGATATTTTACTTTTATTTATAGCGGTGATTCAGCTCCAAAGGAGGAGATGACCAAATATCTACCAGAGCTGTGGGCTGTCACCCTTGTTACAGGTGCCTGCTTTCTTCTGTAGCCTATCCTTGCTGGAGAGATTCCCAGCTGTTTGCATAGCTGAGCCTTAATGTGAACGCCCAGCACACTCTGCTGTTATTCTTAAGAAGACCACCCACTGTTTCTTGTCACCAGAGTCCTGACTTTATCAGGCATCTATCTGGCCTTTGGAAATCCTGTGTCTTATCCTCCCCACTACTTAGGCAGCAGGTTCAGGTACCTGTGTGAAAAACATGACTCCCAAACTCTGTGTGGTCCTTTACTTCCACATCTAGTGGCCGCATTCCAAGCAAGGGAACAGACTGGGATGCTCAGGGACATGTTGATGATGCTAGAACTTCACCTGAATGTCAGTTTCCTAGTGGTATTTCACTCCTGTTTCCCTTCCTGACAGTAGGGTTCTGCATGTTATTCCGTCGTTCATATTTTTCTGGCTGAGAATTTTGCAGCTGTGTTGAAGTTAGTCATCTGTTGTTCTTTCTGTTCAAACCACTTAGGATTCAAGGCTCAAAGTGGTTGCTACCAATATCTGTGAATGATTTTCCTTAGTTCCAACCCATTTTGGAGAATTAGATATCCTCTTATCAAAGGTTTCCAAGGCATTAGTGAGGTATACTATCACCACCACCACCACCACCACTGTTACTACTACTACTACTACTACTACTGGCAGCTAGGTGGCAAAGTGGATCAAGCACTGGAGTACTACTACTTCTATTCCTGCTACTCCTAATACAACTACTACCAACACCACTACTAGCCATTAGATGGTGAAGTGGATAGAGCACAAGACTTGAGTTAGCAAAGCCTGAGTTCAAATCCTTATTTGAAGATATATCTTCAAACAAGATACATCTTCAAGAATATATCTCAAATATCTTGTTTCAGATATCTCCTAGCTGTGTGACCCTAGTTGAGTCAATGGTTAGCCTCAGTTTCATCACATGTGAAATGGGGATAACAATAACACCTATCTCCAAAGGTTGTTGGGAGGATCAAATGAGATAATATATGTAAAGCACTTTGTAAACCTTAAAGCCATATATAAATGCTAGCTATTATTACTATATGCCATTGGTGTAGCTCTTTAAGGATTTGCTAAGCATTTCACATATTCTGTCTCATTTTAGACTCATGACTCTGTGAGTCTTAACTCACATTAATTACTATTGTAATTACAGTCAATCCTCAACATTGGCATGTTTAACTTTAGTGACTTCAAGCATTCTCACAATTTTATTAGAAACCTCATTTTCATGTTGTCAACTGTGCACATTTCTGGCTTTGCACAGAAGAGAAAAAAAGTGAGAGGCAAAATGTATTCAAGTATGTGGAGTGGCTGATATCCTACTACGTGCTTCACTGATCTTGTTTACCCTACTGTTAAAGAGTAAAGAGCTCCCCTTGCATTTGTAGCATATTTTCATTGTTTACCTTTAAAATTCATTGTTTACCTTTAAAATTCAAGTTGCAGTTATGCCCCCAAACATAGTACAAATCCTTTAGGCCCTAAGCCCAAATGTGCAAAGTCAGTGATGTGGCTTAATGAGAATTTGTTCCTGCTGCTCAGCTAACACCATGTCACCCTTCCTCCAGTCTTCTAACTTCTCTTCCTACGGTTTGGTCCTTGGTCTCTCTTTTTCCATTCCTTAAACCACTCTAGCTCCATTTTTTTTCTGCTCAGCTGCTATTGGAACATTTTTTTCAACAACAGTGGCTCTCTATCCTTAGAAGCTGCTGTTCCACCCCTATATTTACCATTTCTAGAACACAAACCCAAATATGCCTTTCTGGAGCTTATTTAGAATAAATTTCCTTTCTTTGTATTGTCCAAATTTTGCCACCTGATTGATAGTAATGGATTTCATTTGGACATGTAACATTCTTTTTTTTGGTGGTGGGGGGGAGGCAATTGGGGTTAAGTGACTTGCCCAGGGTCACCACAGCTAGTAAGTGTCAAGTGTCTGAGGCCGGATTTGAACTCAGGTCCTCCTAACTTCAGGGCTGGTGCTCTATCCACTGCGCCACCTAGTTGCCCCGACATGTGACATTTTTACAATGTCTTAGGACATGTGGGGCAGCTAGAGAGGATGTTTGAATAGGAGTTGAGATATTTGGAAAGGGAAAGAAATGGAAATCTGGGAAAATTTTGGAGTACTTTTGTAAATAGAAGGCAGCTTGATGGCTCAGTGGATAGAGAGCTGAGCCTGGAGTCAGGAAGACCTGAGTTTAAATCTAGCCTCAGACACTTACTAGCTTTGTGACCCTGGGCAAGTCATTTAACCTTGCTTGCCTTAATGCACTGGAAAGAAAAATGGTAAACCAATTCAGTACCTTTGCCAAGAAAACCCCAAGGACAGTGTGGTCCATGAGGCCATCAAAAATCTGACATGACTGAACAACAACTTTTGCAAAAGCAGCTTTTAGGAGCTAACGGTGCTCTGATCATTTAGGAATGTGCACCTTAGATTGCTCATATAATAATATTTGACATGAAAGTATTTTTTCACGCAATAATTTCAAGCTCATGAATTGAATTTGCAGCAAGATGTTTTACATTTTTGTTGCAAACCCAGCTAGACTGTAAGCCCCTTGAAGGCAAGGCCTGTTTCACTTATGTCTTTGTATTCCCCAGGGCCTAGCATTTACTACTATGACTGGGTGCTTAATAAATGTTGATCACTTGAAATAGAGTTCAATACCTAAGAAGCCATGACTCCAAAACTGTGTTAGCTTGTGAGACAGGCAAAAACATAGACCAAAAGTGTCTAGCAACATTATGTCAAAATAAAGTAAAGAAAGAAAGTCACAGCAAAGAGAACAGGTTGCCTGGCATAGTACCAAAAGTTCTGGACTTGGAATCAGATGTTCAGGCTTCCCATCCTGCCTCTGTTCCTTATCACCTATGTGACCTTGAGCAAATTGCTTAAGCTTTCTGGGGGTTCATCATCCTCCTCTTTAAAATGAAGAGGCAGGGGCATGATCTCTGAGGTCCCTTCCTGCTCTAAATCTTTGATTGTCTGCTCTTTAGCACGTAAGTCTGCAAAGCGCTTTATGTGTGTGTGTGTGTGTGTGTGTGTGTGTGTGTATCATGTCCCTTGATCCTTAGGTATTACAGATGTTATTTTCTCCATGTTACAGATGAGTTCCTGTGCTTTCTAGACCTGTGTCATCCCTGGTGGCAAGCAGATAACAATGAGTCTCAGTTGCAAGAAAGGAAATGAGGGCAAAATAATAATAATGATGATGATGATGATAATAATAATAATAATAATTTTAAAATAGAAGACTCTAAAATTCACCAACCACGACTTTTGCCATCTGGGACTGTGTCTAATCAGCCTCATTTCCTGAACCATTGCTATTAGCAAGATGTTGCCATCAAAATTAATATATCAAAACTGAAAACTTGCTTCTCGATGTAGCTGACATTCGAGAACATGTGTGTGGTCATCCTCATGGCACTCAGAGCTGCATGTTTCGTTTGACAGTGTTCACAGGTCATCTCCCCTACCCGCTACCTACCACTTCTAAATAACTCAATACGGAAATGCTTCCATATGGTAGAAGTTGGCCTGACTATTTTGCTGAGAGTGGCTATGGAACATTGTGGCTCGGTGGTGACTTTCACATAAATATGCATTGAATAATGGCATCCCTTTCAGAATTCACTGTAAAATAGCTTTTCCAGCCCTACAGGCCTTATGTTGCTGCAAAAGGCATGGTAGGCGATTTTGCCTTGAAATATTGGGTCACAAGGAATTCAAGAATGATTGCATGTAGGTTATAAAATATGGATTCAGCTAAGCCATAGTTTTAATCTTCAGATAAATTTAAGCATTTTGCAGAATGAAAGGATTAGTTCCTTTGTGTAAAAGCTGAGAATCTGGCCTCAGACACTTACTAGCTGTGTGACTCTGGGCAAATCACTTAACTGTTTGCCTCAGTTTCCACATCTGTAAAATGAGCTGGAGAAGGAAATAGCTAACCATTCAGTATCTCTGCCAAGAAAAGCCCAAATGGGGTCAATGAGAATTGGATACAACTGAAAAAACCAGAATAACAAATCAAAGCTAAGGCTCTTAGACACACCCTTAGAGAGATAGGTTGGAGTCTCAGGTTGATCGCCTTTGCAGATACACAGCCTAAGCTGTTTCTATATCTGAGATGCTTCATCCTTATAGTAGATACCAAGTAAAATCACAGGTTTTAGGATAGTGGAATACTGCCACTAGTGCCCTACCACCATGAATTACTCACTTAGCTGCAGCAACAACCTCCTTTGGGCACCTAAATCTCACTTGAGTGAATTTTACTTGCTGGCTCTGTTTTCCCAAACCTCTACTCATGGTCCTGGGGAGAGGTCAGAGTAGCTTGAATGTGAGCATATGGTACTACTTTATTTGTCATTAAGCATGTAGCCCATTGACATGAAGCTTATTTCATCCAAATATATGTGCAGTAATGGCGTCCTCATTACTCGATATGTATGTGTTCCAAGTCCACTTCAAGAGTAATACCAGTGGTAATGTTATATCTAGGACTGCACCTGCCCCCTACAATCCTTTCCTATATGTATTACCTATCTATAAGCTTTCCATGCTTTTGTTTGTTTTGTTTTGTTTACTAATGATTATAAAATGTAATCCTACTTCAATCTTTACTGCACTTTTTTAGTATTTGTATCTTCTGTCTCTTTGTCCCAATCTGTATCCAGTAAGACTCAGTTCTCTATATTGTGACATTAAAGGCCAACTCCTTTCAAAAATGGAGGCTTCCAGCCAATCTCTGAGGATCATTGACTCCACTGTTTCTAGAAATGGCATGTCAGTTAACTGACTAATGGATAATCTTGACAGCCCTATGATCCCTAAGCCAAAATTCCCTTCCATGGGCTCCAGTCCTCCCTATTAGAGTATAAATTTCTTGAGTTTAGGACTCAAATGTATCTGTTTTGTTTCATCAGCATTTAGTACAGTTCTTGAAACATTGTAATAGAATTATTTTTCATCTGTCCATCTCCTGCCTGCCAACATGATCCTCAAAACTAAAAATGCAGTTAGTTCCTGTACAGTATTTACTGCCTATCTGTCACCTTTGGTCATCATTTTTCTCATTGAAGATCCACTCCCCACACCCTCCCAGTTCTCCAATCTTAAAATTCCTTATGTCCATGAGTTCTTCCTAATCCTAGTATTTCTCTCTTCAGCTAAACCTGTTGTGAAGGCAGAAAGCTTGCTCCAAGTTTCCCATTCAGGGTCAATGATAACTGTCCTCTCTTCTTCAGAAACCCAGATAACTCTTCCATTGGGCACTCAGGGCATTCTTCATATCTTTTGGGTTCCCCTTGTACAATACTAACTTGGCGCTTTCTGTAGCATGAGACCACAGGCTCTCACATCTTTCCAAACTTGTATTTGCTCTGATTCTCACTGCCTTTTGAGCAAAAACAAACAAACAAACCAAAACCAAAACCAAAACCAAAACAAAACCCAACCCAAAACAATAAGTTTTGTTTCTTAACATTACAGGAGCAAAGAGATATGCTACAACCAATGGGCCCTGCAGGCTTAGCCATTGTTAGCCTAAACACAACTAGCCACTGATTCAAAAATCAATAGGAGGAAACCTACAACAAACACATTTCTGATGTTTTTCTAATTGTGAAATTTGTACTGTTGCTGTGACAAGTAAAGGCTGAATACCAGAAGATATTCATCTTGTATTTTAAAAAAGTTTATTCACTGTTCAGTCTAAAAAATTCATAATTCAAAATTTTTCAGTATTTATACTTTCTCAAAATAAAAATGTCTCCAGAAAAAAAACCAGTTAAGTAAGGAAATAAGAATTTATTAGGGGGTCCATGCTGGTGCTAAGGCAGAACTTGGATTTTACACCCCTGCTGAGAACCAGGAGGTAGGCTCGAGTAGCAGTGGCCCAGGTGGGGGAGGGGCTAACAACCATAAAGCTGGTTGATTGGCAAGTTGGTCTGGGGTCATCTAGGACCAGGAAACAGGCCGGGCGAGGGAAGAACCTGATTCTCCTTAAATCATACCACCTGGGACTTCTTCAGCTTGGGATACTGCAGCCTGGAAACAGTGCCCCACTTTAAGGAGCTAAAAGTCTAGTAAAAGAAAGGCAAGATGAACCGACAGAGAAAGGTGAGGACCATAGAAAGTTTCTTCAGTAACAAGGAAGTTCGAGGGGTACCCTCAGAGGAAGATGTCAACATCAGGGCCCTTATATCTAAAGCTTCCAAGAAAAATATGAATTGGTCTCAGGCCATAGAGGTGCTCAAAAAGGACTTTGAAGATAAAATTAGAGAGGTAGAGGAAAAAATGGAAAGAGAAATGAGGGCGATGCAGGAAAGACATGAGAAAAAAGTCAACAACTTGAAAAGTCAAGTGGAAAAGGAGGTACAAAAGCTCCCTGATGAAAATAATTGCCTAAGAATTAGGATTGAACAAATGGAAGCCAGTGACTTTATGAAAAACCAAGACACAATAAAGCAAATCCAAATGAATAAAAAATAGAGGGCAATGTGAAATATCTTCAGGGAAAATAGGTCCAGGAGAGATAATTTGAAAATTATTGGTCTACCTGAAAACCATGATCAAGGAAAGAGCTTAGACACCATCTTCCAAGATATTCTCAGGGAAAATTGCCCTGAAATTCTAGAAGAAGAAGCTAAAATAGAAATTGAAAGAATCTACTAATCACCTCCAGAAAGAGATCCCAAAAAGAAAACTCCTAGGAATATTATAGCCAAATTCCAGATCTCTCAGGTCAAGGAGAAAATATTCCAAGCTGCCAAAAAGAAAGAATTCAAGTACTGTGGAGCCCCAGTCAGGATAGCACAAGATCTAGCAGCTTCTACATTAAAGGACTGGAGGGCATGGAATATGATATTCCAAAGGGCAAAGGAAATGGGATTACAACCAAGAATCACCTACCCAGCAAAACTCAGCATTATCTTTCGGTGGAAAAAATGGGACTTTAATGAAAAAGAAGACTTTCAGATATTTGTGATGAAAAGACCTGAACTGAATGGCAAATTTCACTTTCAAATACAAGACCTTAGAGAACCATAAAAAATTGGAGTTGGGGGACATACCTGGGGTTGTACAGTGGGTGACTGTCTTGTGTCTGAGGCCAGGTTTTGGCTGGGATTCTCCCTGGGTCCAGGGGTGATGGTTTGTCTACTGTGTCACTTAGCTAGATGATAACAATTCTTTTAGGTTTATATTGAGGGGTGAAGGGATTCACTGGGGAGGGGGAGGGCAGAGGGGAAATCCTACATGAAAGTAACAGGAAAAGGCTTATAGAGTGAGGGAAGAGATGGGAAAGGAGCAGGGCAGTAAATGAATTTTACACTCATCAGAAAAGGCTCAAAGATCTTAAACTCATTAGAGCTGCCTCAAGGAGGGACTAACAGACACACCCAACTGGGTGGAGTAATCTATTTAATCTGGGCAGTAAATGAGCCTAACACTCATCAAAATTGGCTCAAAGACCTCAATCTCATTAGAATTGGCTCAAGGAGGGAATAATGTACTCACTCAATTGGGTAGAGTAATCTCTCTAACCCTACAGGAAAATAGATGGGGAAGGGGATAAAGAGAGAGGGGCAAAAGAAGGAAGGGCAGAGTGGGGGAGGGGACAGACAGAAGCAAATCCCTTTTGAAGAGTGATAGGATGAAAGAAGATGGATAATAGAATAAATATCATGGGGAAGGGAATAGGATGGAAGGGAAACAGTTAACAATAGTAATCATGAAAAAGAGAAAAGGGGGGAAAATTGTACAAAAAATATTTATAGCAACTCGGTGGAGGCTAAGAATTGAGAATCAAGGGAATGTCCATCAATTGAGGAATGATGGAAAAAGCTGTGCTATATGATTGTAGTAGAATGGTCTTATGCTACAGGAAATGACAAACAGGATGATCCCAAAAAAACCTGGAAAGACTAATGAACATCGATGTATAGTGAAGTGAGCAGAGCTGAGAGGACATTGTGTGTAGTGACAGCAGTATTGTTCAATGAGCAATTGTGAATGACTTAACTACTCTCAGCAGTGCAATGATCCAAGACAATTCCAAGGAACTAATGAGGAAGCTTACTATGCACCCCTATAGAAAGAACTGATAAAAAGAACACTTGTAGATTGTACATAAAAAACCTGATTGCGATCTTGTGGAGGGGGGAGGAGAGGGAGGGAGGGAGAAAAATTTGGAACTCTAAATCTTATGAAAATGAATGTTGAAAACTACCCTTACATGTAAATGGAAAATAAAATAAATGTTTGTTGCTAAAAAAAAAAAAGAATTTATTAGGTGCTTACTCTGTGCCAGACACTGTACTAAACATTTTACAAGATATTATATATTTGATCTTTACACAAATCCAGGAAAGAGATGCTATTATTTCCCCCATTTTACAATGGAGGAAATCGATGTGGGAGATGAACCTCAGAGTTTCTGGCCAGAACATCATGAAGAGCCACTGAAGGAAATTGGAGATATTTTATCTAAAAAAAACATAGGAAGGTACATGATGGCTGTCTCTTGAATATTTAAAGCACTAGTATGGGAATGATATAATTGTTTTTACTTGGCTTGGGGTCAGGGAATAGAGGATAAACACAACTAGGAACCATGTCTAAAGTTGCTAGCAAGAGAAGATTTAGACTTCACGTAAAGAAAAATTTCCTAACAATGAATCTCACTTGAGATTCCATTCATTAGGGGAAGCTGGATGGCACTCTTTAATAGGATTGTACCCCAAGGTCTCTTCCAATGCTGAGATTCTGTAGACATGGAGAAGAAGGACCAACCTTACCCAGACCCATAATGAGCCCTAGAAAGAACCACTAACCCTTATTGTGGATCCTGCACTGGGCCAGAAAGCACAGTTTGCCCTTTGCCCACAGTCTTGCCCCTTGCGTGTGTGACTTAATTCATCTTTCATGAGGTTTTTTCCTTCCTTTCTTCCTAGGTTCATGAAGGTAGCTGGGAGCACTGTGGATGCTGTTACCTGGCAACAGTAGGTATTCATCAGTCTTGTTTTTCCTTATGTCAGCTAAACTGTGGCAGAAAGAAAGACAAATTAGTCATCCCTGAGTTTACATCTGAAGCATCCTCAAATTATCCATCATCCTCTAAGGAAAAGTTGAAACTGGTTGTGGAACCAACTATTATGACAAGAAAATACTAACTCATAATCCTCTGGGTTCTTATTCCAAGCAGCCTGTCACTTTCATGAAATCTCAGATATTATATATTGTTTTAGATTAAACTACCATTAGTGGACAGGGAATCTGAAGGTTTCCTCTCGGGAAACATTCTTTATCTACTACCAGGCTGCCTAAATACAGGGAATATATTGAGTCTGGTATTTCCTCCAGCGATATATTTCCTCATTTATTTTAACTGGACACTAAAGGACTGAGGGAAACAACTTACAATTTTAGTACTCCTGCTACAGAGTCAAAATGTGATATCTCATTGAGTGTCTCAATGGCAGGAACCACACTTAGGACTGAGTCAGTCCATGAAGTAAAGAGCTAAGCAGGTGCAAAAAAGATGATTTGTAAGGAAATGAAGTGACCTGAAGTGAATGGGTGCACAGAGCTCCCAGGAAGTAAATGAGGCAAAAAATGGGCTACTTGTAAAAACCAGCAGCTCAAAGAAGAAAAAGAAGACTGACTGACTGTCTAATGAGCCCAGTTTTCCCCTGGGGTAGATTCAATTCCATTCCATTCTACCCAACAGACATTTATTAAACATCTCTTCAAGTTCATAGTGATAAAGAAATAGGACATGGTGGTGAAAGCAGGGCTGGACTTGAGTTCAGAAAGACCTGGATTCAAAACCCATCTCTGACTTTTACTAACTACATGACCCTGGGCAAGTTATTAATCTCTCTGTTAATGTGCTTCAGGAAACTCCCCAGGACTGATTTACTAAGTCAGATATGGGTTGTAACCTATGTTAGTAAAGGAACTTATCACACCAGGAACTCCCCACCTTGATGAAATTGAAATGCTTCCTGTATTAATGCATATAGAAGACATTCTATATAGGATTCACTATCCCTTTACCCAGATGAGGAGCATATATAAGCTCACTTCAAACCTTCAAAACTTCAAACCTCCTTACTGTATGCTCAACCCAAATGTAGCATAGGGCCCATTTCAGTGTTTTTCTGTAACTCTACCTATCTTTTTTTTCCTTCTCCAACAGTCCCCACATATGACCTAATTTTCTTTACTTTCAGTTTTATTTTAGCTGATTATAACCCTGACTGTTAGGATGCATGCTTCTCCAACCTGGATCCCCTCATTATTACCCAGGGATTGTTGGCATTTTGCCCCTTATCAAAGGCACTTGGCTACTGTTTGTACCACATGTGTGTATTCTCCACTTTGAGAAATGTAAAATTTAAGAGCAGTATTGGTTAAACTTGAAGTAAATAAAAGTTTTAAGTGGTGTGCTTTGGGAAGGAATATGATGAGTTTCTGCTTTGTTTTAGGTATGGTGATAACCATTCATCTTTGTGATCATGGCTTTAACCATGTCCACTAGTGCTGTGCACTGTTAGCTCTAAGTGAAATGTCACATTTGTATATTTATCCACTTTCCAACCAATTCCACATACTTGCAGACATTCCTTTTGTTAACTTTCATCAGATTGTCATGAGGCCAGGGGAATGATACAGTCATCTTTATCTATATGTACTTATAAGGTCAAAACCCAGAGAGATCTTGTGATTCTTAAATGGTCAATACTGGTTGTAGAAGATGTAAAATAAGTCTGAGAAATGCCTCCTGACATGAAGGAGATGAGCTCTAGGTATCATTCTGGAGACAGGATATGAAACAGTTGGAACAAATGAGAACTAAACTACTGTAAACTCTAACAGGAACTCAGACAAGGGTGAGAACATATGGAACTGGTAGCAATGGGAGCATGGTATGGTGAGCAGGGTTGTTCTTCACCCTCCTACTGACATATCTAGATTAGAGTTTCCTGCTATAATCAACCTTTCTCTGCTCTAGGAAGTGGTAACAAAAGGAATCATAATTCTCTAATATTTTTCTAGCTCTGAGCCCCTAGCCAGGGATAGCACTCTGGCTAATACCTTAAAAAGAACAAGGACCCCTACTGGAGGATTTGCAAGAAGTCTCCCCAGGTTTTGCTCCCTTGGGACCTTGGTTCTGAATCCTACTTCTTCCAACTGGATATGGGACAGCAGGATCATCTCAGCAAACTAATGTCCTTTATGCTTAGCCTTTCCTTTTAACAACTTATCCGGATACAAGACTGGTCTCCTTGTGAGATGCTACATCCAAACTTTGAGTGATATAGTACATTTGCTAGTCTCCATCTCTATAGGCTAAACCATAACCAGACAACAATTATTTGTCTTACGATCACTCTGTAGCTCTAGGGTTCAAAGTTCCCCAATATATTTGTTGGTTTTTATTTCTCTCTCTTACCTATTGGTCCATACAAATGAGAGAAAAGGATGCAGTGATAATTCATGTCTCCACTCAGCTACTTTACTCAATTTATTGTATGCAAATGAGCCCCCTAAAAGTTTCATGTCCTTGACAAGACCCCACATGATTCACTTAAATATGAAAGGAGCTCGGCCTTTACAAGGTGCAGTGCCGTCTGAGTGAGACACAATCTTTCATATATTGTCTTGGCTACTTGCCCCTTAAATCCTGAAAATGTGCCAAAGTCTGAAATGCTCACACCCTTACAAATGATCAAGGAAGGCTTCATGAATTTGTCTTTGAATATTAGGTAGGATTGCTGTAGACTAAGAAATTCTGGGTAAGTGAAATAATATGAGCCAAGACTTAGAATTTGAGAGTGATCATCATGTATATAGGGGAATGGTATCTTTACACACACTATCCCCCGAGCCTGGAATGCATTAATTTTTTACCTCTAGCTCTTAGAAAGATCCACACGGTCTTTGAGTCTGTGAACTCATATGGGGAAAAATGCATCTTTACTCTCACTAATCACTTATAGAAATTGAGCATTTCTTTGCCTTATGAATGGAGGCAAAAAAATCATTATTCTGATAAGGGTTCCTGGATATCACCAGACTGCCAGAGGGGTTCATGACCCAAAGAAAGTCAATCTCTGGTCTGTCTAGTCCAATACCCATCATTTTACAAACAAGGCAGCTAAAGCTCAGAGAGATTAGACTGCTTGCCCAAAGTCCTCTGGACAACAAGTGGTAGATTTGAATTCAGATCTTCTGACTCCAAATCAAGTGCCCTTTTTGCTATACAGCAGTACCTGTCCAGCATAGCCACCTGTGTAAGAACACAGAATTGAAGAAGCCACAGTTTAGTCAATTGGAAGAATGGTGGTGGATCTGTCCGAAAGTAAATACCTCTGCAGTGTATAGGCCAGGAAGGCTTCCCATTCCAACTAAACAAAGGTGTCAGTCACAGTACCCCACCTCAGCTAAGAGGCAGCCAGGAGGAGTCTGCAGACAAAGTTTTGACATAAGATGAAAGATAAACTTAAGACTTCTATCAAAAGAGTAGATGAGGCAGTCTGATAAACCACTTACCATTCTGAAGTCTCCCTCTTAATTTTTAACCCTACCTTATTGGTACTTCTCATTGATAATTTAGGGGGTGTCCAGACATGTGATTTTAGTATTATGAAGAACTCTAAGCTGGGAAACCTTCCCTGCCAATCCAGATCTTCAGCTGTTCTCAACCCATCCTTTAAGGGAGTTATCTGGAACACAAAGAGTTTAAGGGGACTTGCCCAAGGTCAAACAGCCAGTAAATGACAAAGGTTGGACTTGACTATGTCCTGCCCGACTTCCATTTAAGTTGTCTATCCTCCATGCCATGGTTCTTCTGCTAATTAGTAGTATGATGAATTTCTATTAAGTACATAAATAGTGGGAGGCTCTTCCAATTTTAGGTTCATGTTCCTCTGGTCCACACTGTTATACAAGCATGCATAACTATAACATATATGTGTGAATATATGTGTATATATACAAGCATATATATACATACACATGTGTATATATATAGACAGACAGAAAGACAGACAGACTGTGTCTAGATATCACAATAGGTAGATAGAACACTAGGCCTAGAGTCAGGAAGACCTGAGTTCAAATCTTTCCTCAGGTACTCAATAGCAGTGTGACCCTGGGTAAGTCTTGAGCAGCTTAACAACTTTTTGCCTCAGTTTCCTCATCTGTAAAATGGTGGTAATAATAGGACCTACCTCTCAGACTTGATGTGATGATCAAATGAGATAATTTAGCATAGTGTCTGGCATATAGTAAGTACTATATGAATGTTAGCTATCATTATTATCATTATTATACAAAATTTTATCTCAATGGATAACTCAATAGAGAATATGAATCAATATAACTCAATAGTTGAGTTCTCTTCTAAATCTATATCCATATTGAGTTAAAGATGTACATAAGATATAATGCGGCAGCTAGGTGGTACAGTGGATAAAGCACCGGGCTTGGACTCAAGAAGACCCGAGTTCAAATCTAACCTTAGACACTTACTAGCTATATGACCCTGGGCAAGTCACTTAACCCTGTTTCCCTCAGTTTCCACATCTATAAAATGTGCTGGAGAGGGAAATAGCAAACCACTCCAGTATCTGTGTCAAGAAAACCCCCAAATGTAATCACAGAGAACAATATAATATACTTTTTTTTTTTTTAGTGAGGCAATTGGGGTTAAGTGACTTGCCCAGGGTCACACAGCTAGTATGTGTTAAGTGTCTAAGGCTGGATTTGAATTCAGGTACTCCTGACTCCAGGGCCAGTGCTCTATCCACTGCTCCACCTAGCTGCCCCAATATGATATACTTTAAAGTTTCAAAAGCACTTTAAAAATATTTTCTCATTTTATCCCCATAACATTCCTGGGAGTTGGATGCTATTATTGTCCCCCTTTTACAGATTAGGAAACTGAGACAGACAGTGGTTACATGACTTGCACAGCTAATAAGTGGCAGGATTAGAACTCAGGTTTCCCTGACTCCAGGTCCTATGCTCTGTCTACTTCACAAGTTTTTATTGGCACTGGAATATCTCTGAGCCTCAATTACACACACTTGGAGCAGCCTGCCTACTTAGCTTTCCCACCACTCATTTGGTGGCAGTGACCTGTCGTGAGGCAAAAGCCAAATGAATAAAGTGCTAAGATCACTAGAACTCACTTGAAACTTTAAGCCCACAAGGTTGTGGTCAAGATAACATCATGTAAATTTGAAGCAGTATAGGAATAAAAGCTATCTTATTATTTTAAAGTTATGAAGTTACTTAGAATACAGATGTGAACAGAGTTTCAATTTATGCCAAATCTGAAGAGGAACTTGGATTAAAATTTGGTAAAACCATAGAGAGTTTCAAGGAAACCAGTTAAAATCCTATGCTGAACGGTGTTCAGCATTTCTGTTCTTGGAGCTCAGATCTGAAATTATTGGCAGCTCTATTTAAAATCGTCAAATTGAGAGGAAGGAGAGAGTTAATCTCCAAAAGAAAAAAGTAGAAAAATACATCCTCTTCCTTAGGGTGGAGAAATGGAGGCTTTTACTGTTGCTAGTGAGATGTTTCTTTGTAATGGTCTTTCTTCTCTTTTACCTGAGGCAAGGAAGGAATTAGAATCTCTTAGAGCTAGAATTTTCTACCCAAGAGAGGCACACAGCAGTGGGAATAGCAAGAGAAATGCCATGCAGAGATGTATTCTGAAAAATCTGGCCTGCAGTGTTCAGTGTTGTAAATCAGACCAGAATCTCTCTCTGAGGGGATATCAAACTTTGGAATTACAGCATTTGGATTTTGAATGGAAGTTCTATGTCATCCAGTGAGATTTTCCTCCCATCTCAGGACTCCTGCAATAGACTCTTTCAACAACACCCCTTAGAGATGGTAATCCAATTTTTGGTTGAATATGCCAAATAGTGGGGAATTCACTGACAACTCATTCCATTTGGGCACCTCCAATTTTATTAAAGTTTTTTTTTCTTATTTTTGACAGAATATCTGCCACCTTATAAAATGTTGTGCCCAACTTTAGCTCCTTTGTTAAATTTGGATCCTCAAACCTGCCACCCATCGGTCCTAGCTCTATTCTCTGAAGCAGGACAGAATCTATTCCCTTCTACCTGATAGACATTCAGATATGTGAAGACAAGGCTTCATGCCCTCTCCCACCCACCCAAGTCATTTCCAGTTTCATTCAACTATTCCCCTTATGACACGATTTTCAGACACTCCAACATCTTGGTACCCTCCTTTTAATGTGGTCTAGTTTAGTAGTGCCCACACATAATGAATGGTGTCCCAAACTAGACAAGTATTTTTGTTCTTCCATTAATTTAGTCTGATTGTATTCACTTGGTTTTAGCAGCTCTATCACACTGTTGGTTTCTACTAAGCTTGTGGTCAACAGAAACTCCCAGGTTTTTTTCACATCAATACTGTCTAACTAGATGTCATCCATCCTGTACTTATATAATATGTTGCTTTGAGCCTAAATTTGTTGTTGTCCAGTCATTTTGCAGTTGGACTCTTTGTGATCCCATTTGAGGTTTTCTTTGCAAAAATACTAGAGTGGTTTGCCATTTCCTTCTCCAGCTCATTTTTACAGATGAAGAACCCAAGGCAAATAGGTTAAGTGACTTGCTCAGGATCACACAGCTAATGAATGTCTGAGACCAGATTTGAACTCAGGAAGAGCCAGCACTCTATGTACTATGGAGCCCGCTAGCTGCTCCTTGAACCTAAATAGCAGCCTTTATATTGTTCCCTTAAAATTTCATCTTCTGGTTTTGTCTCATCATTCTAACCTATGGAGATCTTTTTGGACCCTAACCACTAGATGACCTAGAACTTCCCGTTAGCTTTTTGTCATCTGCAGAGTTGACAAAATATTACCACCATGCCTTCTTCCAAGTCTCTGATTAAAATCTAAGAGGCCAGAATCAAGGACTGGTCCTTGGGCTAATCCATTTAACAAGTTGGCAATTTTAGGCCACTTATTTCTTTTAACCTCCTTTATGGTCCTAGATATTAAGAGGAAATCATAAAGGCATAGGCTTTTGCAAATAATGAGCTGATTCTGGTAAAGAGAACAAAGGGGTCCATCATTTGGAATTCTTTTTACCGGCTCTCTCCAAAGGGATGAGAGATTGCATGCTAAGCAGTAAGCTACCAAGAGTGATACCTGGTGGCAAAAGCAGGGTAACTACAGCCAGAGTTACACATTGCTGAAGTGAAGAAATCAGATTTAGAATCAGATTAATTTTCAGAGAGCCGCTTTGGTGGGCAGTGTGGACTAAAACCCTGTGCCAGGCATGATTTTGGCCCAGACCATGTGGCTTAGCATATTATTGCCTCTTGGAGACCATTTGTCTTCAGTTACAGGAGCAGTCTTTTAGGTGCCAAACAAAAATGTAATAAAATAGGATGCAGGACTTTGAGCTGGAAGGACCATAGAGGATCACTTCATCTAACTTCTTTATTTTGGAGAGGAGGGAAACAAAGATTCAAATAAATTAAGTGACTTGTTCAAGGTCATCATCATCTCGAATAACTAGCTTTTTCATAAGTAGCCTAGATTTGCAAAGAGTTTTATGTAGCATATCTCATTTGATCCTCAGCAGAGTCCTGTGAAATAAGCACTTAGAGGTATGATTACATACCTTTTACAGATAAGGAAACTGAGGTTTCCAAGGGGTCATATGGGTAATAAATAGCCATAGGTCCCTGTGTTTCTAAATCTAATGCTCTTTTCCATTACAAACCCATATAGTAGGAGCTGCTATAGATTTGTGGTCACTTGATAAGCATTTATTAAGTGCTTACTCTTTGCCTGGGAACATGCCAAATGTGGGGGAATACAAAGATCAGCATCATAGAATCCGTGTTAGGGAAGATTAGTTGGGTGGTAATATGTAGGGCAAATTGGAGAGGTGGAAGACTGAAGAACAGGGAGAGCATCCAGAAGTAATTCAGGCATGAGACAATGAAGGCCTTGAAAAAGAGTATGAATGAAGAGCCAGGGAAAGTCTCTGAGCCATTTCAAAAAAGAGTGGCAGAACTTAGTGACAGAGTTGGTAAAGAGGATGGAAGAGAGAGGTATGTCAAAGATGAAATTAATTGAGGCGAGATGTGAGGTTCTCCATTTAACTTTGCTGAAGTTAAGATGAGGGTCTCAACTGGCAAGAGCATTGGGGAGGGAAAGAGTGTGGAGAGATGCATAATGGACCTTGATGGAGAGAAGATGAGAACCCCCATGAAATGAGACAAAAAAGGAGAGGCTGGAGGTAGACCATAATAGAATAGAGTCCTGGAAACCAAGACAGGGGAGGCTTTCAAGGAGAAGGGGTTAGGCAGGAACCATCAAAGTCTCCAAGAAGGGAAGAGGGCCATTGAATGTGAAGGAGAGAGGTTTATTGAGTTTTTCATAACTTTTTCTCTCTGCCCATGAAGTCATGCTGCCTTCTTGGCTCAGGAGTATACATGATCTCCTATGCCAAGAATCTGTAGAGGGAGGCATGCAGATTTTAATAAGAAGTGTCATAACTCACGTTTGACAGTGCGGTGTGGGTGTTAGAGCTCTGGTGCCATCTAGCAGTCCCCTCCACCACGGACACAAACTCGCCTTAAAGCTAAAGGAATTTTGAGCGTTACAGAGGAACCTCGAGCCAACAGGCAGCCATTTCTTAGCACTCTGCAGCCTTAGTTTTCCTGGGGTTCACTACTAGAGTACAGCCTTCCTCGGACAACAGGGAGAGAAGTCAACCTAAGGTTCAAACTTGGATGCTCTTCCCTATTCCGATTTTCATTTTGCTGATTGCTGCTTATCCTATTTATCTATTTATTTGTTTGTTTGTTTGTTTATTTTTTGCTGGGCAATAACGGTTAAGTGACTTGCCCAGGGTCACACAGCTAGTCTACTATTCTTTAATTGTCTGGCTCAAATGCCACTTCTTCCTGTGAGGTCTGACCTCATCCCTTCCATACCTCTATACCCACCAGCTTGAAATGAATTATCCCTCCACTAATTGTATAGAACCTGTAGTCCTCATATGTAATTATACTCCCATTTATTCGTATCTGATAGAATGTAAATTCCTTGAGAAAAGGGACAGTTTTTTGTTTTCATATCCTCAGCACCAGGCAAACAGTAGGTACTTCATAAATGCTGCCTTGTCAGTCAACAAGCATTATTTAGTACTTGCTATGTTTTTATACTGTGCCAAGTGTTGGAGATATAAAGAAAAAATAATTCCTGCCCTCAAGGGTTTACAATTTAATAGGGGAAACAATGTGCAAACAACTCTGTACAAACAAGTATAGTGAAGGTAATCTTAAAGAAGGGGAACACTTACCTGATGTTTCCCTATACGTTTTAACCTCTCCACTAGACTGTAAAGTTTGAGGGCCAGACATCATTTCTCTTTCTGTCTCCCTGAACGCAATGGATTTCCTCTCGTAGGGTCTCAGCAAACATTTGAACAAATGAGAGCAATTGAAGGAATGAATCAAATGAATGAATGCCTGTGGCTGCAGTCTTGCTCCCGCACAGCTGATACTTTCGCTCTCCTCTTGGGGGACATTATTCTTATGCTCACCTTCTTTTAAATAAGGAAAACACTTCTCCAGTGGCTCCCACACAAGTGCACATGTATACTCCTCATAGCCAGGGGTGAGCAGTGAAAATACAAAAAGGGATTGGGAAGAGGAGGAGGTGATGGTTTGTGGTAGAATAGGTTCTAGTCCCAGCTCCATTACTGATTTGTTGTGGAACCTGAAACAAGTCACTTCTCCTTTTGGACCTCAGTTTCCTCATCTGAAAAATAAGGGGAATTGGACTTGTGGGCATTTCCTTCCTGTTGATCATATTACCATACTCAAGGGGGAGATGGGAGCCCAGTCTTTCTTTATAATGGGAAAACACAGTTTACTCTAAATACATTTCGTTTATTGGTACTTTAAAAATATTGGCCACTTCTCAAGACAAACAACATGTGTTTGCAACTTCTCCAGATGCACCCCGAAAGCAGGGAGGGTGTTGTGTTTCTTTTGGCTCAAGGATCTACTCTCATTTGGGGACAACAAGTAGCACCTGGAATCCACCATTTCCCCCCTCCTAGCCATGGTCCTCATTCAAGACTTGGGAAAGTTATAGAATAATCCCAGGAAATCCAAACCATGAGGACTCCATAGAAACTCAAGCCAAATGCCATGTTGCTGTACCATTAAGGGCAATTCCAATGAAGGTTCTCTTAATGCAAAGAAAATCAGCAGTCACTGTCCAATACAAAGGCCACTGCTTTGGGGAGAACTACTATCATAACTTCCCACCAAGTATTGGGAAGCAGAGTCTAGCCCATAATCAGGTAGCATTGAAAACCTCACTTGTGAAATTGTGAATAGGGATTTCCATGGAGGATTTGCTCTATTTTGAGGACCTTAGTGTCTCAGGCTTCTAGGCTGCTCCACCCATTAACCCCACCCCCAAATTTGAGAGTTGCCAAAGCCTGCTCATGTCCACAGTGTGCCTCCCAGTTCAAAGATGGGAGGGAAGGAAGAAAATGTATCATCAGGGAAGTAAATGATAAGAAGTTAAGATCAGCAGCAACTAGTCAAACAGCAATGGTGTGGTATGACAAAGCAATAGTGATAGGGCTCCTCAGGCAGCTGGCACAGGAGGGGATGCCATGGTTGATTGGTGATCTGTGCTTTTGGAGGGAACCTCCAAATTGGTGTCATCATTGATCCATTCTAGTTCATCTCAAGTGACTAGCTCAATACTCTGAAAATCGTAGGTGCTTAAGTAATGATGACCATTGATTGCTTACACAAGCACAGACGTTTTATTAGCAAGCAGAGTCATAACTGGGAACTCTCTGCTGTGCAAATTAAGATAGAAAGGGGGTGTGAAGCACAGAGGCCGGTAGGTGGTGCAGTGGGTAGAGCTCTGGCCCTGAAGTTAGGAGGACTTTAGTTCAAATCTTAGCTACTGTGTGACCCTGGGCAAGTCACTTAACCCCAATTACCTTAAACATCTCGGCCCATTTTCAGTCATCCTGATATCTTTCCACTGGGCCCAGATACCTCTGGAGGAAAGAATGAGGTTGGTGACCTTGCATAGCCCTCTCTCATTTAAATCCAATTCACAGCAAGTCATGATATCATCCCAGTGTCATGGTCCTCTCTGAGAATGGGGTCAGGAAGATCTGAATTCAAATCTGGCCTCAGTTACTAGCTGTATAACCCCAGGCAAGTCACTTAGCCCTATTTGCCTCAGCTTCCTTATCTGTAAAATGAGCAGGAGAAGGAAATGGCAAAGTGCTCCAGTAACCTTTGCCAAGAAAACCCCAAATGGGGTCACAAAGAGTCAGACATGACTGAAAAACTGAACAACAAAAAATATCACCAAAAAGTTATGGACCATCCCTCAGGGAGTATAGTCTACTCTTAGCAGCACATGCTATGGCCCCTCACCTTACTTCAAACTTTTGTGAGTAGGCAGCAGGGCAGGGATGTTGGGCAGTTAGGAGAGATGGGCATTCCCTAAAAATAGGGCCTAAGGCCAGGTTTGAGTCAGGGTGGGAGGACTGGTGGTACTAGTGCTGTGAAACATGAACCTACATAGAATCTCAAGGCTCAGGAACGGTGAACCCAATGTCTCCTGCAGTGAGCAAATACTGCCAAGCCTCCACCACTGTACTGATGTCTGGGACAGAACCCAAGTCATTCCATCATAGATATGGGTCTATAATTAAGTATGTCTTTGGCATTCTACACATTCTGATGATATCTTTACCTCCTATTTACCTTTTCTTCTTCAAATGTAAATTGAGTTATGATTAGGTTAGTATGAATATTCTGTCCAGCAGAAGGGATTGAACGGGATCAAATGGGAACAAATGGGGTCAAACGATAGCATTATAACAAAATAGATTAAAAGTAAATTTGAAGGGAAGCCACTAAGCAGCTCTCTTCAGGTGGGAGCTGTATCCAGTTGCCAACTTCGTTTAGTTCCTCTGCTGCAGAGGAGTTGGTCAGCAGGACTTGATAGGGAGGACCTTTCCACCTGGGCTGTAGGAAATCCTTGTGTAGGTGCCTTTTCTAGTAAGACCCCAGTCTCCAGGTTCCAGATGCAGGGTAGGTGATTTAAATTTGAGTCTCTAGAAAGTAACTGAGAAGTAATTGGGGTGATGAAGAGTCTGGGCAAGTCCTCTGTGGTAGAACAGAAGGGAGACCTGGGTGGTGAGGGAGTCGCTGGAGGGAGAAAGCAGGGGCATAGGTTACCTGGTGATGATTTCAAAGGGTGAAAGAGAAAGGGGTTGCCCTAAAATTCAAAAGAACTAAGGGAAGTGGATAGAGCACCCGGCCCTGGAGTCAGGAGGACTTGAGTTCAAATCCAACCTCAGACACTTAACACTTACTAGCTGTGTGATTCCTGGGCAAGTCACTTAACCCAATTACCTCACCTCCCCCCCAAAAAAAGAACTAGGGGAAGGGCTTTTGGCCAGGGCACATCCAAATCATCCACAGATCTGCCAAACTGGACCTTAATAATTCCATTCTACTGGACCAAAGGATTGGGAATTAGAAGGTGTGGTCAAATGTAAAATAATGGCTAAATGGAACAAGTTTCTCTGGCCTATTAGGGAAACCTCCAGTTTTCACATTTAAACAAAAAAAACAACTTTTCTTGCTATTTACAGCAAGAAGCCAAATTATTTTTCCCAGAGTCACACATTCATTATGCCTAGGGAATATCCCAGAGGGGAAACTTGAACTCAGGTGTTCCTGACTTTGAGATCACTTCTTAGTGAATTCACAATAATAAAACTGTAAATATCTAAACAAGTCATTTAAATTGCTTGACTTCAGTTTTTTAACAGTTACATCTACAACAATTTATAACCCCAAAGAATACTAGTCTATAATTAGCAAATATTCAGATTACAGATGGGTAAATTGAAATAACTTGTTTTAAAATTCTGCATTTAATAAATTTCCAGATCCATGGAATTTTAAACACTTTGTCTTGATGCAAATATCACAATAAATCCTGATTAAAAAAAAAAAACATCTTATTAGAAGACATATTTCCCTTAAAATAAGACTAGAATAATTCAGTTACACTGGATGTCTATTCCCAAGTGGTATGATTCTCAAGTTATCTAAGGCTCACCTACTATTAGTATTCCAATATGAGACTATTATTATCAATAAATCCATTTTTACATGGTGATATAAACTCTAGTGACTGAGAAGCCAGACAGTGCCCCAGATTTTAATCAAAACTGATTTATCAACCTGGACTTAAGCTTGGACAGCAAGTGGGAAGAAGAAAAAAAGATTGCTTTTCACTCAGAGACACATATACACACAGAGAGAACATTTTAACACAAATAGCACTCTACAGACAAAAACAGTAAACAGTAGTGGTAAAGAATCTTAAAATAATTTAGCATGCATAAATTAAGTCCTCTAAATCCTCAAAGCCCCATTTATTTAGACCTTTTTCTGAGGGACAAAAATCTTATTTTCCTCTTTTTTTTTCTTTTTTGACTTTATTTTCTGGAAGGGAGGAGGGTTCATATTCAGATTCCTACTTAGTTGATTCAAAATGCCATCAGAAACTAAAAATGAGTCCCGCTCAGGGTCTTTTGTTTGGGGGAGCAGAATCAAGAGTAAACTCAAAAAGGAGATCCCACTGTGTGGTTCAGACTTAGTCAAATTTTGCCAATTTTCTGAGTACTTACAAGAACATGGTCCATACTTGGAAAACAGCATTCGGTTCTGGTGGACCATACCAAAGAAGACCACAAATTACCCATGGATTTTGCCAGACACCAGACTCAAAGAGCTTTAGGAATTCAAGAAAAAAGTTCTGAATTTGAGAGACCTACTCACCCACCGAGTTTGAGTCCTGACTGGGAACTCAATGGATTCCTATTGGTACCAAGCATCTGAAGTAAAAAAATGGGATTTGGCTGAGCAAGGCATCTTCAAATACCAGACAAGCCCCCAAAATATCAACCTGAAAATAGATAAAAGAATCAGTATAATAAAATTAAGGTCTTTTATTGGGGCAGATAACTCATGATATATATCACCATAGTAAACCAGGAATATCCAACAGAGTTTATATAGGGTATAAACTACAAACAGCACAAAATGTCTTCCCTTGGTTGATTACCTTTTGTTTTACCTGTTAAGTTTTATTTTTGTTGTTGTGTACATAAGCTGGTAATCAGAGGCTGGAGTTGACAAAGTTTGGTCAGCCCCAGGCAATTCATTGGTTTGAGGAAAGGAAACTAAAAGAAGTTGGTTAGTTCTCAGATAATTGAGTTTGTCAGTGGTTAAGAGTTCTAAATAACCAGAAGTCAGGAAGAGCAACTGAGAAGATTTGGCAATTAAAAGATAGTTGGTTATTTTTATATGTCTTATTGATGTTTCCCCTACCCCCCTTATATATTAACCATTTTGAGTGGAAAAACCATCCATATTGAACACTCTCTTGATATAAAGAAAAAACAATTAAGCAAAAAATCCTATCCAGTTATCATATGACAGTGGATAGAATATTCTTCTTAGTTATTCACCCTCTCCCCCTCATACCTGCTCTCCAAGGAGAGAGATATATTCCATTCTCTCTCCATATACAATAGTTTTGTTCATCCATTTCCCCCACCCACTTTATATCTCATTTTACTACCATAAAATTATTATTAATGTTATGGGCCCCTGGGTACCTCAGAAGTTTTCTGTGTTGCATCAAAGAACCTTTTCCTTGAGAAACTAAACCAAAGGACAGACACACCTAAAGAGATGTGGCACCTGATAGGGACTGAGTTAGCCCCAGGACCACCATCCTTCATTCTTGTCTCCCCCACCCCTCAGGGAGATAAGATTAGGTGTTGCTGCTGCCTTTGTGGCATGGGGAGGACAGAGATGGCTTGAGAGATCTGGAGCCACCCCTCACCCAACTTCCCCCAGTCACCACCAGTGGGGGATGGTCCTCCCCCAGTAAAGGAACTTTCCACAGTCAGATGATCACCTGATTGGACCATCATCTGTCCTCTACAAAAGTTTCTGCCTGTCTACTGCTCAAGGAGAAAGGTATCTCAGAGAGAAATGCCTCTGTGCCATGCCTTCTCCCCATGAGAAGTCCAAGGATTTCTCTCTTGGTTTCCTTTCCATAGCCCCTAAATAAACTATTATTTTATTCTAATTGGATTTGTGTGCAAGAGGGTATAATTCTTTAAAGGAGAATTCTTAAAAATCCCTACCCCAAACCCCCTTCATTTCCCCATAACAATTAATATGTTAACATATTTCCATACCTAATCTCTCTTTGTATATAGATATCAATCCATTGATCTATCTACCTATACCAGTTTCCAGTGATTTCTTAATTGCCAAATCCAATGATCTTTTATTCTCCTCAACCTCTCTGCAGCCTTTGACATTGTTGCTTTCTCTCTCTTCCTTGAGACTCTCTTCTCCCTTGGTTTTTAGGATACCACTCCCTCTTTGTTCTCCTCCTCTCCATCTGACTATTTCTCAGTCCTCCAATTATAGACATCCAACAGGCTTCTTTTTGGGGTCCTCTTCTCTTCTCCATCTCTACTATTTCACTTGGTGATCACATCAGCTCCTGTGGATTTCATTACCATATTTATTCTGATTATTCTCATATCTATTTATTGTCTTAAGCTCTCTGCTGACCTCCACTCTCATATCTCCAACAGCCTTTCAGACATGTCAAATTGTGTTTCCAGTAGAAATCTTAAACTCAACATGTCCAAAAAAAAAAAACACCTCATTATCTTTCCCTGTAAAGTTTGTCCTCCTTCATATTTCCCTGTCAAGGGCAACAGGATCTTCCCATCTCTAAGGCTTTCAACCCAGGTGCCATCCTTGACTCTTCATTATCTCTCAACTCTAATACCCAATCTGTTCTGAAGGTCTGTCAATTTCACCTTCACATATCTCTTGAATATGCCCCTTTCTTTCCTGTGACAGTGTCATCACTCTGGTTGAGGCTCTCATCACATCACAACTGATTTGTTGCAATATCCTGCTGGTGGGTCTGCCTGCCTCAAGTCTCTCCCCACTCTATTCCAGTCTTCATTCAGCCACCAAAGTGATTTTCCTGAAGGGCCAGACCTCTGATCATGTTACCCCACCCATCCACTCAATAAACTCCAGTGGCTCCCTATCACCTCTAGGATCACACACAAAATACTCTATTTGGCATTCAAAACTCTTATCACCTAACCCCTTCTACCTTTCCAGTCTTCTTACACCTCCCTCCTCCCCATGTCCAGTAGACATCTTGAATTCGGTATATCCAAAACAGAACTCATTATCTTTCCCCCTAAACAATCCCACCACCACCTTCCCTATTACTATAGAGGCCAATTCTGACCATGTCAAGCCCCTACTCAATAAAATCTAGTGGTTCTTATCACTTCTAGCATCAAATACAAAATGCTTAATGACCTAGCCCTCACCTACCTTTACAATCTTCTTATTCCTTTGTCCAGATATGGTGGAAAGAGATAATTCATCATCAATATATGAATACAAGTATTTCTTTGAATAAACTAGAATGAAAATTTCTCCCTTACATCCAAGAGAAAGTACTGGTGCCACTGACAAATTCTAAAAAGTTGGGACAATGAACTCTTTTCTTCTGTAGTTTTCACTTATGATTTCTTGAAATGTGGCTCTGAAAAAAAAACAGGCTTTGAAAAAGCCCTTTGTGATTTAAATGGAGCTACTTGACTATGCCTTTAAACCCAAATCACCCTGACTTTCAATGATTGGCCAATAATAGGTCGCAAACCTCTCTTGCCACTGTTTGGGTTTTTGATGACTAGAGTCAGTGTAAAAACAATTGTTTTTTTGTTCTGGCCAGAAATTCTGAGGGTCTTCCCCCTCTCAGGTTGATTCTCTTATACTGGCAAAACTATGTCATCTTTTGTCTCATTTCCTACCTAGTCCTTAATTACTGAATGGGCCTTGCCTCAGAGAAACATACCTGAGAAATATCTTAGCTTAAAAAGGCCAAAGTGTCCCACTGCATCCTGGGTGATTGCCAGTCATCTTGATTTATGTCTTGCCTGTGGACTCCAATGACTCTGGAGGAGAGGGTGAGGCAAATGACTTTACCCATTTCTGCCTCACTCAAAGCCAATTCATTCACAAGTCAAGACACCACCCTTGTGATATAATTGGTCTTCTTCAAGGATGAAGGATGAATAGCAACAGTTCCTTATTACTCTTCAAATCCAGAGACAATGGCCTCCTGGCTATTCCACCAACAAGACATCCCATCTCTTGGTTGTGTGCATTTTCTGTGGCTGTCCCCCATGCCTGGAGACTCTCCCTCCTGAACAACAACAGCTGAACTCCCTTGCTTCCTTTAAGTCTCAACTAAAATCCTACATTTTTAAAGTAATTCTTCCTCAACTCTCTTAATTCTAATGTCTTTCCTCTTCTAATTATTTCCTATTTATCCTGCATATAGTTTGTTTTGTATATATTTGTTTGCATGTTGTCTCCCTCATTAGATTCTAAAACTCCTTGAGGGCAGGAAATGTCTGTCTGTATTCCCAGCGCTCATAGTTGGCACTTTATCTAGTGACTGGCACTTGACCATTCTATTAATAAAACACACTATCTCTTGGCTCCTACCATTTTTTTTTGGTTCTTTCTAGAGTACTGTCTCTCCTCTCTGCCTCCTGGATTCTCTGGTTTCCTTTAAGTTCCAACTAGAATATCATCTTATATAGAAAGTCTTTCCTAACCACTCTTAATTTTAGTAACTTATTTTGTTTGTTGCTGTTTTGTCTGCTATGCTTTGCACAACTACACATGTATAACATAATTGAATTGCTTGAGTTCTTAAGGTGGGGGTAGGGAGGAAGGTTGAGAATTTGGAACACAAAGTTTAAAAATTGATGTTACAATTTGTTCTTACATGTAAGGTGGAAAGATTCTAAATAATTTTTTAAAAATTCTCTTAAGTATTTCCTATTATCCAGTATGTAGCTTTTTATACTTATTTGTTCACTTATCTCCCCATTAGATTGTGAACTCCTTGAGAGTAAGAAGTGTCTTTTGCCTGTTTTATATCCCTAGCACTTAGCATAGTTCCTGTCATGTGGTGGGTGCTAAATAAATCTTTTTTTCCCCATTCTTTCTGTTTTTCTTCCATTTTTCCTTCCTTCCTTTCTCTTTTTCCCTTCTCCCCCTCCTTCCTTCCCTCTCTCTCCTTCCTTTCTTCCTTCTCTCTCTTCCTTTTCCTTCTCTCTCTGCATGAGGTTCTTGGATACATATAGATGGCTGTTCTCTTCATAGCAGCCCTGTTTCCCCCCCCTCAGGAAATTAAATGAGCAAAGACAAATATAAGCATATTTTAAAAGAGCTATTAAACTAATAGCCCTGGTCATTTTTTGCAATTGTATTTACTGTGAGAAAGGTAAAAAAAACCATGGGAGTATAAAGTAATGATGTGGATGTTGATCACTAAGTATTATCTCACGCATACAAAATCTTAGCTTTGACATTATATGAAAAATGAACTACAGCTAACTTTACATCATCTCATTTGATCATTATAGAGACAGAATAGAATAAGAAAAAGAATTCTGGCTTTAGGGTCATAGGACTTGGATTCAAATCCCAGATCTGCTGAATTCAGCCATGGGACTTTGATGAAGGCCCTTCACCCCCTGGGCTTTAATTTTTTCATCTGTAAAATAAAAAGCCTGGACCAGATGGCCTCTTAAGATTCCTTCTAATGTTCAATCTATGATCATCAGAAGTCATTGAGGGCTGGAGAACTGAGATGATCATTGTAAACAAGTCAATAATGGGCATATATTGAGCATCTATCATGTGTCCAGTGCTCTCTAGGCCCTATGGGGAATCCAGAAATATAGTCTTTGCTCTCAATCAATTGGTCAACAATCATTTATTAAGTGCCTACCATGTACAAGGCATTTATTAAGTGCTTACTATATACAAGGCTGGAGATATAAAGACATAAATGGACCAGTTTCTTCCCTCTAGGAGCTTACATTCCATGGGGGTAGGGGGGAGGGAACAACATATCTACAATAAGTGGAATGAATGCAAGTTAATTTTCTGGAAAGAAGTCATTAGCAGTTGGAACAATCAGGAAATTCCTCTTGTAAGGGGATGGCCTTTGAGCTGAGCCTAATGTCTTATTAAATTGCTAATTTTTTTTTTGTTGACACATGAATACTTTCTCATAAAGACATGTTACAGTTGCCAAGATCATAGCTTTTGTTTCTCTAGCTTAATTTTAAATGGACAGACACCCAAAAAGAAAAAAGAAAAAAAATTTAAATGGACAGCACTCTCCTCAAGACCTCCCTCTAAGCTGACACCAACCTATTAATTACTCATCTGCACTTCCATTCTTTCACTTAGTTCTGAATTCATTGAACTGTACCATCAGTACAATCTTTTCTCTAATGATAATGTGCCTCATTAAAATAAAGTTATTTAGTATCTACCATATTCCTCTGACATACTGGTCTAGTGACACTGTCAGAAAAGGAGATTAAGTTAATATGCTGTGACCTGTTCCTGATGATGTCAAGTTGTTTTTATCATCAGTAATTACTAAAGATTTTAAATGTTCATAAACCAGTCCGTTTAATGATGCATGCTAGAATCCTTCCAGGAATAGAAGTCAGGATTATTGGACAGTAATTTGTAGAATCTCCACTTTTTAAAAAAGTTTGAACATTTACTTTGTTCCAAACCAGAGGCACCTCTCCTAGTCACCATGATGTTGCAAAGATCATTAATCATAGCTCAGTAATCATAGCTGCCAGTCCTGTTATTACCTTACGGTGCAGTTGCCTAGACCTGGTGCCTTGAGCTTATTAAGGACAGCCAAGCTCTCCACTTCTCTTTCGTTTCAATTCCCAGTTAACTTCCTCTGTTCTCTCTTTCTCAACCCCATGATCATTTTTTTTAATTAATAAAATATTTTATTTTTTTCCTGTTACATGCAAAGATAGTTCTCAACTTTTGTTTATACAAGCTTTCCAATTTCAGATTTTTCTCTCTCCCTCCCCTCCCTCCCCCCTCCCCTAGACAGCAGATAATCTGATATAGGTTTTATACACACACACACACACACACACACACACAACATAATAACATTAAACATATTTCTGCATTAGTCATGTTATAAGAGAAAAATCAGAGCAATGATGAAAATCCTCAAAATAGAAAAAATAACAGCACCAAAAACAAAAGAAATAGTATGGTTCATTCAGCATCTATACTCCACAGTTCTTTTTTTTCCCCTGGATTTGGAGATCCTCTTCTATCATGAGTTCCCTGGAACTCTTCTGTACCATTGCATTGGTGAGAAGAATATAGTCCATCACAGTAGATCAACACTCAGTGTTGATGATACTGTGTACAATGTTCTTCTTGTTCTGCTCATTTCACTCATCATCAGCCCATGCAAGACCCTCCAAATTTCTCTGAACTCCTCCTGCTCATTGTTTCTTACAGCACAATAGTATTCCATTGTATTCATATACCACAACTTGTCCAGCCATTCCCCAATTGATGGGCACCCCCTCAACTTCCAATTCCTGCCACCACATAAAGAGCAGCTATAAATATGTTTGTACAGTGTGGGTCCCTTTCCCCTTTCCATCATTTCTTTGGGCAAAAGACCCAAAAGTGGTATTGCTGGGTCAAAGGGTATGCACAGCTTTATCGCCCTTTGGGCATAATTCCAAATTGCTCTCCAGAATGGTTGGATCAGTTCACAGCTCCACCAACAATGCATTAGTGTTCCAATTTTCCCACAGCCTCTCCAACATTTATTATTTTCCTTTTTTGTCATTTTAGCCAATCTGATAGGTGTCAGGTGGTACCTCAGAGTTGTTTTAATTTGCATCTCTCTAATCATTAGAGATTTATAGCATTTTTTCATATGGGAATAGATAGCTTTGGTTTCTTCATCAGAAAACTGCCTGTTCATATCCTTTGACCATTTCTCAATTGGGTAGCAGTCAGTTTTTACAAGTCTAGGAAGTCTTTCTGTCACAACAGAAATAGTATTTCAAGAAAAGTAAACCTATTTATTGTATGTGAGGTCAATCAATAGCCTAAATATCCTGCCATCCTCACACACACCTCCCCACCCTCTCTGCATAGATAAAGTTATCAATTGCAAAGAATAATAATAACAATGATAACAACAACACTTTAAGGTTTGCAAAGCACTTTACACTAGTTTATTTCATTTGTTTCTCACAAAATCCCTATAAAGTTGGTTTTATTGTTATTATTATTATTATTATTATTATTCATTTTTCCTGGGGCCATTAGGGTTAAGTGACTTGTCCAAGGTCACACAGCTAGTAAATGTCAAGTGTCTGAGGCTGGATTTGAACTCAGGTCCTCCTGAATCCAAGGCCGGTGCTTTATCCACGGCACTACCTACCTGCCCCAGTTGGTTTTATTATTATCCTCACTTTACAGATGAGGAAACCTGAGCTGAGAGAGGTAAGTGACTTGCTGAGAGTCATGCAATAAGTATCTAAGGTAAGTTTGAATTCAGGTCTTCCTGTCTATAGGTCTGGCACTTGATCCATTGTATCACCTAGCTGCCCCCCACTACTAGATTCTTCTTTCTCTGACCATTACCAGATAATCTCTCACCAGATGACTCTTATGGATCATCATTCTGTGTTACATTCATTCCATGGTTAAAGAAGGAGATCATGTCTATCCTAAATCTCTAAGTGAATAAGTCTTTACTTCCCTTCACCAGTCTTCATATGGCATAGTTTCAGGTCCCATCAACATCCTAGTAGCCCTCTTCAGATGAGACAAATCAAGTTCATCAATGCCTCTCATAAAATATGATGCCTAAAACTGAACATAATACTCAAATTTGGTCAGATGTGGGTAGATCACAGTACTGATAGGACATCTCCTTGCTCTGGACACCACGTTTCTCTTAAAGCAGCCTAGACTTTTTGGCAACAAAGTCACATTGGTGTTTTGTATTGGGGCCTTACAGTTCACTAAAATACCTAGATGTTTTTTTCACATGAACTCAGGTCTAGCTTATCTCCACAATTCTAAACTTAAGCAGTTGTTTAGTTGTTGTTTTTTCTCACCTAGATACAAGACTAAATTTATCTTTGCTCAATTTTATCTTTCCCAATTTCAGCTCCAGGCTTTCTAGAACTTTGATAATGCCTATTGTCAGCCAAAATAATAGCTATCCCTTTGGGTTTTGTGTCAATCTGCAAGCTTTAATGAGCATACCATTGAGTTCTTCTTTGAAGTCATTGATGAAATATTGACCAGAACATGGTCAAGGACAGAGTGTGACAATGCACCACTAGAAACTTCCTTTTAGGTTGACATCGATCCATTAATCAGCATTCTTTAGATCCAGTTATTCAACCAGTTTCAAATTCACATAATTGCACTATTATTCGGGCTACCTTTCTTCATCTTCTCTGTGAATATATCATAAAAGACTTTATCAAATGCTTCATGAAAGGCAATACACTGGAGTGGGAAATACACTGGACCCGGAATCAGGATTCCTGGGTTCAAATCCTTGCTATGATACTAGTTCATTTTTTACTCTGGGAAAGTCATTTAGGCTCAGTTTCCTTCTCTGCAAAATGAGGATAATAATACCTATACAACCTACCCTCAAGCATTTTGTGTTGGAGAAGGTATCATTTAAAATTGAGTTATAATTATTAATGCTGAATATCCATTTTATATTATACTTATACATTTTCTCTGATTGATAATCTTCAGTAGACTGGTAAAGTGGTACCACTGTGTACCGATTAGCAAGCTACACTTTGAATTACAGAAAAACTGAATTCTCCTGCTTCCATACACTTGATAGCCATGTGATCATGGACAAGTCAACCTCTCTTAAGCAGTTCTCCAAAAAGTGTCTACTAATCAGTCATTCAATAAGCATTTATTAAGCACTCAATATGTGCCAGGCACTGTACTAGGAATACAAAGAAAAAATGGAAAACAGATCCTGCTCTTTCCAGGCCCTTACATTATGATGGCGGAGACCACATGTACACAAATAGTTGTATACAAGATATACAAGTTATATATATAATTTTATACAAGATATACATAGAGTAAACATAACTTTATTGAGGAAAGCACTAGCAACTGGTAGACTGGGACACTGACTAAGCTACATATAACTTTATATTCGCTATACTATAATATAATATAACATATAAGGTTTACACATAACGTACCAAAATTAGTTGGGTGTTGGGAAGTCTCCCATTAAAGAGATCAGGCCAATCTCATAGCCCTTTCCAAAAAAAAAAAAATAGGTGATCTATTGAAATTACAGATCCTTGACCTTTGGATGAATTGACCAATCCAGTGACCCCATCAACAAAGGAAATTAGGTTTATTGGATCATAGATTTAAAGCCAAAAGAGACCTTTGGAGATCATCTAATCTGGAATGACTTGTTCTAAACAACCCTGCCACGTGGTAATGACTGCTGTTTGCCTTTCTAAGTTCTAGTTGCTCACAAATCATTCATTTAATTCTTATTCTAAAAATTTTCCCACGGGGGCAGCTAGGTGGCACAGTGGATAAAGCACTAGCCCTGGATTCAGGGGGACCTGAGTTCAAATCCAGCCTCAGACATTTGACATTTAATTACCTGTGTGACCCTGGGCAAGTCACCAAAAAGAAAAGAAAAAAGAAAGAATATTACAGCGAGGGGCTAAGAGTGACTTCAGGTCACCCATGGACAGAAAAACTGTCTCTATATGCAGACCACCCCCAGCCTTGGGTAATCTATTCAAAGAATCTATGTAGCATCCAATGCTTAGCAGAACACAATGGCTGCTCTACCAGGGTGGGGTCTTGAACAAGAAAGTTAATCCAATCTGGTTATCAGCAATGGCCTTCAAGAGCCTAAACTTTTCTAAGATTGGGACTTTAGAAGAAGGTGAGAAACCTGGGTCTTCCCAGATCATTGGTTATTTATAATCATTTCTCTCACCCCTGTGGTTCTAATCTTTTAAGATTTGAATAATTCCCTCTTTCTTTCTTCAGGTACACATCTTCCCATCTAGCCCAAGTAGCAAATGTAGTCTCTCCTTGTTCTTTTTGCCTCTACTCTAGCTTTTTTTTTTTTTTTTAAGCCAGCACTTTCTTTATCATTGTCTATACTTGTGCATGTCTGTTCCAAACATCCCCCACAAAACCTGGTGTCTTTACTAAAGGATTCCATTTTTAAAAGAAGGACATTCTATAATTTAAATTTCCATCCATACTAAAAGGCACAAAAATGAAAATTTTAAAAGTATGTCATTGCAGTGGTGACTCTGAATTTGCCTTTAATGTAAATGTGAATTAAAATGACTCTTGAGAACAGCATCTCTTGGAAAGGCATGAAAATGCCCAGGGCTAATGGGCCATTAGAATGACTTATTCAATACACATTCTGGTTAAAGAGCGAAAGCATCTCTAACAGATCCATCACCCAGATATTCAATTTTAGAAACCAGAATGATATCCAGCCTGGCAACAGTAAGGAAGAAATTGAAAGGAAGAGTTAAGAAAGTACATTATTCCCAGAAAGCTTGGAGTTTAGTTCAAGGTACTTCATTGTTAGCCCCCAATGGAAAAGATCAGGCCTTCCAAAGAAAAACCTGCCCAGCTGACAACCAGTAGAATGAGGCTTTTAAATAAGGGAAATCTACAAAGTATGGCAGTTATGTGCGATCAGAACATAGGCCACCAAAAAAGCAGTTAAGAATTACCTTATAAAAGGGCTCGATCGAGCCATTATCACCTAGCTGAGAAGACTGAAAGGTCTTCAGGGTCTGGGACCTGGACACAGGTTCATACCTCATTTTGAATGAGTGTAGCATTTGAGCATGAGATTGATAAGGACTTTTGTAGATCCAGAGCTGAGTCCCAGTAATTCAGAGAGCTAAAGATAGCTAGAGATAAAGAAATTTTCTCTCTAGAGGGGTGTAGGCCCTAGGTTGAAGTAGAGGGATGGGTCTTTGCATCCACAGAGCTTCACTACTAGGAGCCATTAATGGCAACCTTGGGAAGGGTCATTTATAAGTACCCTCAACCAATATGGTCTTTTTTGGGGGGGGGGAGGTGAGGCAGTTGGGGTTAAGTGACTTGCCCAGGGTCACACAGCTAGTAAGTGTCAAATGTCTGAGGCCAAATTTGAACTCAGGTACTCCTGACTCCAGGACCGGTGCTCTATCCACTGTGCCACATAGCTGCCCCTACCAATATGGTCTTAGCAACAACATTGCCCCTGGAGAAGATGGTACCATGTGGCCCAGTCTCCTAAGTCAAGGACTTCTTAGGTGGCCCTAGAGTGAGAAAGTGAGTTCCTGGACACAGAGCTTGTTGACCTGGACCACAAAGAATAACAAGGGATCTGTGATACACATGACCAAAACCCAGACATTTATCCCGGCCACTACCATGAATTGTTCCATTGACACAGATTGAATGGGAAAAGGTTTGCCTTTTTTAGGAACCCCAAGTTTGTTTTCCCTGGAACCTTTAGGGTAATATTCTAGGCTGGAAACCTATATAGGTCCCTGGGGTGAAGTTAACACTTCTAAGAATGACAGACATTGCCTCATTACTCAAATACTCAAAGGATTTGTGATGAAAAAGGTCTCTATGAATTTCAAAGGGGTCAAGTATCAGTTATCTTATTTGCAGAAAAACAATAAAAACTATATAGGATGGTGTGTCCTTGACTATCCGTGACAATCCTGGAATCTTACATGATAGGACCCTTCAGGGAGCTCCTTCTAACACCCTATTACACTGCCTCCTATATCATGGTATATCAGGAAATTGGATCCACTGTTCTTAATATCACTGCCCCTAAAGAACTAAAGAACAACTACAACCAGTAATTAAAATGATCAAAGGGATGGGGTGAATAATTACTAATAATAATGAATAGTAATTGCTTGCTATCACATAGTGCTATAAAGTTTCTACCTTAACCTTACAAAGAAAGTATTCTTCTTCTTATTATCCTTATTTTACAAATGGGAAAGTGAAAGGGAAAGTGAAGTGGTTTGGCCAGGGCTGCAAAGCTAGTAAATGTCTAAAATGGGATTTGACCTTGTCCTCCTCCTGATTCTGATTCCAGTGCTCTATGCACTATGACTTGCCGCTTCTCCAAAGGACATCCTACGTTAAGACAAGCTAAGCAGATTAGGACTTTTCAGTCCATAATAATAGACTCAGAGGAGAGATGCCAAAGTCACCAATTCAATGAGATTATGGAAAGGGTAAGTGCACCAAACCTAAATAAAGTCCAACTTCTTTGCAAGAAAGAGATTTAGGAGAGGAACAAAACAAGTTCTCTGCAGTATATAATACGCTTATGGAATTCTACCACAAGAGGTGGTACAGGCTGTAAAAATCAGCTCCAATAGGGGGCAGCTAGATGGCGCAGTGGATAAAGCACCGGCCCTGGATTCAGGAGGACCTGAGTTCAAATCCAGCCTCAGACACTTAACACTTACTAGCTGTGTGACCCTGGGCAAGTCACTTAACCCCAATTGCCTCACCAAAAAACAAAACAAAACAAAACAAAACAAATATCAGCTCCGATAAATGTGTGGATGATGGATTCTTAATAGCTTATTGAAGGAAACTAACCAATCTGAAGCACAACTCTAACCTTTGAAGTTGTCATCAGGCGTGCCAACCTCACCTTTCTTGACAAATCCATCGATGACACTGTATGAGAAAGGATCCTCGCACACATTTGTATCCTTAGTGCCTACTACAGTGCCTGGTGCATTGGAGGTCTTACTAATTAATAAGAAAATAGCAATTCTCATCTCTCTGTGTTCTTATAATCCAGATATTTCATCTGGACGAGTCACTTAACTCTTCTGAGCTTCAATTTCTTCATTTATAAAATGAGAATTTGGATTAGATCATCTCTAAGGCCTCTATTATCTCTAATATTTGGTGATGTTGGTAATATGGTTATTCCCTATATAATGCCGACCTCAATTCACCGGCCCATTTTATAATCTTAGTGAGTGCTTACCGTTACCAAGCACTTTCACATCCGTGATCAGGGGTATGATGGAGCCAGCTCAATCCAGCCCAGCATGGGAGAGATTGCTAAATTTTCAGTGTGAGCACGCACACCTTGGAAATCAGCAAATGCTGCAAATCTGGTGATTTTGGTTGATTATGTAGACTGCATGGAAAAAGTTCTAATAATACAGATTAAACTTCAAAGTGTGTTGTGGGTACATTTTTTTGAAAGCCAGTTGTTAAACATTTACCAGAACACTCCTGCTCACAACTATTCAATAACGTATGCAAAGTAGGCATTACTAGTTCCTATTTTACAGATGACAAAACTGAGGTTAAGAGACTTGCCAAGGGTCAAAGGCTAATAGGTGGTAAAGCTAGGACTTAAATGCTCTGCCCAGTATTCCTACTACACCATGACTCATAAAGATCCAGCAAATGGTATTTCCTTAGAAAAGCTCTAAATGACTCCCTGACTCCAACTAATCCATCATCAACACTTGACTCTTCCTACATATGACAGAGCTGGTTGGCTTCTGCATCAGATCCTCTCATTTTTATCAGCTAAGCTATGGATGTCACTTGGAGATCCAGACCCATTATTCTCAACTCTTTCTGACATCCATTAGGCCCTCACAGTGAAGAGACAAATGCAGACCTCTCAACCTCCCAGAAAAGAACATCAATCAATTATGTACAGCAATGCAAGGGGCAGGAAGTCCTTTCCTATAAATGTGCCCATCAGTCTTCCTCTGCAAAAAGAAACAAGATGTAATACCTGCACCTGAAAAACATCAATAAAGGCTCCCATGGTGTTTGTGATATTGGGTTGTTTCTCTGATGATCAGTAGAGCCTCGATGTATTTTAAGGCAATGATTATATTTATATATAAGTCCAACCATTTCCAGTAAGATTCACTTTGTGAAGTAGCCCTTGCTTCTCTTCTCTTTACCTTTAGGTCTCAGGTTCTAGACCTCTCCCTCAGTCCACTCACCTGACCACATACAGTAGGACTCTGTCTCTCTGGCCCTGACTAATTTGAATCTCTAACATATTTAGATGCTCTAAATAGAGATGTCACCTGGAATTCTTTTATTTTTCCATAAAAGTATTTTATTATTTTCTAGTTACATGTAGAGATAGTTTTCAACATTTGTTTTTATAAGATTTCTAGTTTCAAATTTTTCTCTCTCCCTCCCCTTCCTCCCTCCCCTGTTCCGCAAGACAGCAAGTAATCTGATATAGGTTGTCACCTAGAATTCTAATGGTTGTTGTGCTGACTCACTGTAATGTATTTGTAGCTGCAGCACCTAACATAATGCCTGGCACAAAGTAGGTCCTTAACAAGTGCTTAATGATTGACTGACTGATTGCTTGTAGGACTCAACTAAGATAAAGCTTGTGAAAGAGATTTTTTAAATTGCAAAGTACTCTATAAATATCAGTCATTACTATTTCTAGCTAATTCAAGGTTATTCTACTTAAGCACCACAATGTTTAAAAATTTGACCATTCTGATGGAAAATATGCTTCCTAAAGTAGAATATATACGCCTTGCCTTCCTAAAATGAGTATATTTCAGTAAATCAAAAATCCATGGATTTTCTGAGTTGCCATGTCTAAAAAAATCATCACAACTTTAAAAAATATCTTATTTTTACCAATTACATGTGAAACAATTTTTAACATTGGGTTTTTTCAAATTTTGAGTTCCACATTCTCTCTCTTCCTTCCCTCCTCTTCCTGAAGCAGTAGGCAATTTGATATAGGTTATACATGTGCAATCATGCAGAATATATTTCTCTATTATTCATGGAGAATTAATAAGAGGTAGATGGGTTGTAGTGGGGCAGGGTGAGGTGGAGAAGTTGGAAGAGTGGAGGTTGACTCCAAGGATTTTCAGAGTGTTCCGGTCTCTTCCCTCAATTGTCACATCTAGCCCCCTCAGAATGTCTGCTTCCAAAAAAAACCTCTACCTCTTGCTCCTATTCTGTTGCGATCTAGAAAGATCAAATAGCTAAACTTGTTTAATCAATAACCTCATTTTGACAAACAATTTTAAGTCTGCTGTCAATGGCCTGCATTCATCATCCTTTGTCTGTTGGTCTTGTAATGATTTTCTAGTGGGCTCATGACCCATTTGCCTCCACACTTCCAATGTTTGTCTTGAATTCTCTCAAGATCCAAAAGTACCACCCTTTCACATCTCTGCCCAGCCCACCCCAGGCACTGCCACCACCTGGGAGGAACTAAGCTTCTTCTCTCTGTAGTGGCAGATTTTTAAAGTGATCCTTCAGCGAACACTGGGAAAGACTTAAAGGAGCTTAAGGGAAAGGAAGACTGGGATAATTAGGGAGGAGAGTTCATTAGGGACTGAAATGCATTATGTAAGCAGCCATACATGAACAGCACTGAGCATAGTGCTCTGCACATAGTAGGCAATTAATAAATTGGAATGAATGAACATATACAATGAGGATGTATATGTTTGACAAGTAAATTCTCCTAATTAATGTATATAATCATTTTACTTAAACATTATTGTTATAGGAGAAAAGCTTACTGTGGACATGGGGACTTTTTAATCATGCTCTCAATTATCCATGCCTTGGGGGGAAAAAAGATTATTTGACTTATATACCATACACTAAAGCACCACATTAGGTGCCTGGATTGTAGGTATTGTGTTTAGGAATGAAGTTTTACCTTGCAAGACCAAACCTAGTAAGTGACAGCATTTGTCTTAGAAGACTGAGTTGAAGTTAAACAACTTAATTCTGCAATGGGTTGGGTATATGTGAATCTATATCCTTGGTTAGGAGCATTCTATATATGCCTAGATGTAAGTGGAAGAAAAAAAAAAGACAGAAAACTGGAGTGATCAAGAATTGTAGACTTCTGTGATGGGCTTGGAGGAAGGTCAAGGGTAACAACAACAGTAATAATAGCTGGCATTTATAGAGTACCTTTGATGTGCCAGGCCTGGTGCTAACCACTTTATTATCATTATCTCATTGAATCATGAATATGCACCAGGAGTGGTGCTAATCACTTTACAATCATTATCTCATTGAATCATGATAACAATAGCTAACATTCATATAGGACCTACTATGTGCCAGCTGTGGTGTTAACGACTTTACAATTATTATCTCACTTAATAATAGCTAACATTTATATAGTGCCTACTATATGCCAGGCTGTCCCAAGTGCTCTAAATTTACAAACTCATTTGATTCTTGCAGTAGTGCTGGGAGGTAGGTATTATTATTAATATATCCATTTACAGATGAGGAAACTGAGGCAGACAATATTTACCTGATTGCCCAGGGTCACACAGCTAGTAAGTGTCTGAGGCTGGATTTGAAGTCAGGTCTTTCTGACTCCAGGCTAGGTGCTCTACCCCCGGGTCACCTGGCTGCCTTTATGTTGAAAACTTGAATTCTAGAAACAGCAGAATTAAAGTAATTTACAACAGAGTTTAGGCCCTGCTGATGTAGGAAAAGCTGGATGTCTACTTAAGGAGATTAAGGAAATGTGATCTCCATGGGGTCTAATGAGTCCTCACTATGAAGGCATCATGGACGATGACAGTGGATGGGGTAGGCAGGAAGAATGTGATCCAGGTATTAAAATCATCCAGGAGGGAGAGAGCATCTATCTGTCCTATGGGATCATAGTCAAACGCAATGATTTTAAGAGTGGCGTCATTCACTTCAACTGGGTGACATGATGCATAGAGAGCCCTGTCCTTGGCGTTGGACAGACCTAAGGTCACATCCTGACTCACATACTTACCAGCTACGTAACCTCGGACGAGTCCCTTCTATCTCTCTCAGCCTCAGTCTTCTTATCTGTCAAATGGGAATAATAAAAATAAACCTGCCTCACTGGGTTGTAAGGATCAAATGAAATCATGTATATGGTACACTTTACAAACCTTAAAGAGCTATAGAAATGCTACCACAGCACACCAATATTGTCCATGGGGTTTTCTTGGCAAAGATACTTACAGTGGTTTTGTCATTTCCTTCTCCCGTAGATTAAGGCAAACAGGTTAAGTGACTTTCCCAGGGTCACACAACTAGGATTTGAGGCTGAATTTAAATTCAGGTTTTCCTAATTCCAGGCCTATGACTCTATCCACTGAGCCACATAGCTGCCCTCCATAAATGCTAGCTATTATTATTAAATTTAGTGAGCCTTTAAGTGCCTATTATATCCCGGGCACTGTAGAGGGACAACAAAGACCTCAAATCATTTCAAAAGAAGAAAAGATGGTGGTCCATAAATGGTACTGAGGAATAAGGGCAAGTTTAATTGGTCACCCCCCCCCAACCATTCCTATTCAGTCAGAGGATCATAAATCCAAAGCAGAAAGAGGTCTCAGAGGCTGACCCCCTCATTTTACAGTTAAGGAAACTGAGGGCTAGGGAAGGTAAGTGGTCATAGAAGTAGGAAGCTTCCTGGGTGGGAGGTTGTGATACCAAAGCTGGGGCCGTGCTCAGCCATGTTGCCTCCCTTACAGATAAGGAAAAATCACCGTTGAAGGAAGCCAAGACCCCAGAGCCAGTGAGTGCCGGAACAGGAACCAGAGGCCTTGTCATTGAATCCCATTTTCATCCTTAGATTATACAAAACTGTGTCTTCAGTTGCTTTCTTCAACATGTCAACCCAGGATAGCTGCATCAACCTTCTAAGCCTGGGACTTGGGGAGAGGGGGGGAAAGGGAGCACAGTAGGTAGGCAAAGGGAGAGGGAAAATTTTTCCACCCTGGCTTCCTCTAGTAAACTTTTCCCATCTTCCCATCCTCCTTCCACCTTAGTATCAAATGATCTCCCCAAATGGAATCCGCTTGAAATTGCTCATATTTTAAAAATGTGATAATAAAACATTTTTAAATGTTGTATATAAACTAACCTCTAAAATGATCGGTGTTGTCTCCAAAAAAGGGTGATATTGCGTGAATAAATCTGAATGATAAGTTTCATGTCACCACAACCGTAGACAAAAATAATTCTGTTAAAAGTTCAGAATTGTGCCCAGCACACACACTGTATTAACAGTAAGTGACATTTGTATTGACAGTTTCTATACATCCTAGATTTTCTGGAATATACTTCTTATAAAATATTTGGTTCTTTTATCCCCAGCAGTAGAAAGAATGATGGGTTAAGACTCAGAAGACCTGGGTTTGAGTCCCCCAGCTCTTATACTCATTGGCTGTGTGACTTTTTAGTACTCACTTCAATTCTCTGAGATTCAGTCTTCTCTTATATAAAATGGGGAGGATTACAATTGGCCCTAAACTGCCTCTCAGGATTGTTGTGAGAAAAATTACTCTTTTAACCCCAAAGCTGGACATAGGTGTGAATATTATAGGAATTACAGTATTGTGGTAAATGATCATAACCTCATTCCAACAAAAGGTACCTCTCTGGGGCAGCTAGGTGGTACAGTGGATAAAGTACTGGCCCTGGATTCAGGAAGACCTGAGTTCAAATCCAGCCTCAGATACTTGACACTTAGTAGCTGTGTGACCCTGGGCAAGTCACTTAACCCTCATTGTCCTGCCCCTCCCTGCCAAAAAAGGTACCTCTCTTCTAAACTTTGTAACTCCCCAAGGGGTTCAGCATAGTGCTTAATTCTCTACTCACAAATGTCCAAATGGAGATGGGATCTCAATAATGTGGCTGTTCCTTTCAGTGGTGGTGGTGGTGCAGAAGAAGAAGAAGGAGGAGGAGGAAGAAGAAGAAGAAGGAAGAAGAAGAAGAAGGAAGAAGAAGAAGGAAGAAGAAGGAGGAAGAAGAAGAAGGAAGAAGAAGGAGGAGGAAGAAGAAGAAGAAAAAGAAGAAGGAAAAAGAAGGAAGAAGAAGGAAGAAGAATGTTTGTTGAAACACTAAATATTCATGAATTTGGAGTTGAAAGACCTGAGTTCAAAACCCGGCTTTGCCACTTACCACCAGTATAACCTCAGACAGCTCATTTAGACATTCTGGGCCTCAGTTTCTTCATCTATAAAAACAGGGCATCAGACTAGAAATTCTTCCAGATGCCCCTTCCATCTTGAAGTCAATGAGCATTACAGTAAAAATAGACATAGGTCACAAAATATTCAGAATTATAAAATCACATGCCAAAGAAACACAAATTATTAACAGAAACATAAATAGAATATATCTTTTTAGCTATATCAAGATACACAATACAGGCTAATGAGTATGCCATTTGCTTTTGTTGTTGTCATCCTTGTTGTTGAGTTGTTTCAATCATGTCAGACCCCATTTGGGGTTTTCTTGGCAGATTTACTGGTCCAGTTTGCCATTTCCTTCTCCAGTTCATTTTACAGATGAGAAACTGAGGCAGAGTTAAGTGACTTGCCCAGGATCACACAGCTAATAGTCTCGGAGGCTGAATTTGAACTCAGGTCTTCCTGACTCCAGTCCCAGCAGTCTATCCACTGTGCCACTTTACTGCCCTAATGTATGTATTATATACACACATGTACATATGTATATATGTGTGTATGTGTTTGTGTATATATATATATGCTTGTTGAATCAAGGCAAATTCAATCTGTCCAGGATTTTTCAGTTTACAGTTATGGTCAGAGAAATAACAAATGAAAGCCATTACTTGGTGCAATATAGGGTGGTCATTTAAAATGCCAAACATCCCCCAAACAGCAGCATTCTCTTCAGCATTTCTAAAATAAGCTGCTTTTCTTTCAAGGAGTTCAGGGAATTCAATGCAAAGGTTGGCAGGATTCTCCCAGAATGCTCCTCTGTGAGTACAGATCAGATGCGGGGCAGACCACAGGCATGAAGAGATGAACAATCTGTTGAGTGACTCAGAGAATGCCTTTTTATGAGCAAGGAGGTATTTTTATGGTGCAGGCCGAGTGAGCAGCCTCTTATGTTGAGAAAGCAGACTGAAAACAGCTGGACAGCCCTTTGTATCAGTTGCTATAACAACTTGAGACATTTGTCTCTAATGTCATTTGATCACTTTGAGAGCTGGCTTGCTTCAGGGTGGATGTTGACTTTTAGGATTACTCCAGGCAGTGATTACATCTGTCTCATTGGGTTCCTGGGATTACATTGTAGAGTGATTATGTTCAGTTTGGGAGTTTGGATTCTGGTATCACACAACAGGTCTATAATAATGTGGGAACTTTGATCCCCAAATCACACTATCCAGCGACCCTGCCAACCTTCCAGGTGTACCCAGATAGGGGAGAGTGGCCCGCATCTAAGAGATGAGACATGAGATTCTCCACTGACCCCTTTCCAGTGGCTTTATGTCTTTCCCCTACTCCCAACATGCCCTTCGAGGTTGATGGTTTTCTTACTTGGTCTTCATCCAGACATCTTCATCCAAAAATTCTTTTGTTTGGAAAATGAAGCGAGAAGCACTTGTGGAGCTAAAAATAAACGCACTTGTCTGATTTTAAGAGCAGGTTAAACGTTCCCTAACCTTACTCTTCAGGGTCTCCAAAGCGGCTGAGCTTTTGGCGTTAAATTGAGAGGCTTGTGTCTTGGCTACTGTGTAAAATTCTCTCCTCAGTCACTGAAAGGGTCAAATTCTGAGGCTCAACCACTTGCCTTGCCTTTGCTCTTCTGGGAAAAAAAATGCTTCTTTCTTCCTCCCCCTCCTTTTTTTTGACAGAGAAGTGGACAGTGACAACCCAAACCATTCAAACCTGCTCTTCCCTATTCCTCAAAATAATGGGGAGGGGGGACAAAACGTAGGCAGTGCCCCTTAAAAACAGCTATCCCCATCCTTCCACAGCAAAGTGGAAACTCTTGACTCACTGTCTGAGGAAGAGAATCTCCTGGATCAATTCTGAAAATTAACAAAGAGTAATGGAGTTAGAAGCAATGGAGAGAAGGACTTTTTGAGCACCATCAGGATGTGATTGCTTGACTGTCTAGAGTTACATGGCTATTTCTGGTCTTGGGCAGTTTCATAAACACAAAGTATTGTTTGATGGTAACATAGCTGTGGTTTTCTGCTGGCGTTTTTATGCGGAGGTGGATGGCTGCTGCATCCTGTCAGGTTGTTTTCCTTCCCCTCCCTCCCTCTCCTTTTCTACTTTATTTCATATAAATAAAAAAAAAGATCAAAGTTACAGCTAAGAAATCTCCTTCATTTCTAATTTTAGCCCACAGAAGACAGTAAATTTCTCAGAGTAATTTTTATTACTTTCAAATTTCAGGGAACAGCCAAGTGGGTATAATGGAAAGGGTTCTGGTCAGCAAGACTTGGCTTCAGATCACCACTTAAGGTATTGCTATGTGACCTTGGGCAGGTCACTTAACCCCTATTTGTTTCTGCTTCCTCAACTATAAAATGGAAATAAGAATAATAGCACCTAGCTCACAGGGTTGTCGTGAAGATCAGATGAGAAAAATTTTTTTAAGTGCTTATCACATAGCCTGAGACATAGTATGTGCTATATAAATAGTTATCCCTTCCCTAGTTAAACGTTTACATGGGATATTTTCATGTGAATTACATGGAAATGGGGATTACCAATGAGAAATTCAACATTGTATTTTTTTTTACCCTGGTGTATGTATGTGTGTGTGAGAGGAAGAGAGAGATGGATTCCGTAAATTCATGTCAAGTTGACAGATTTAGAGAAGAGTAGGGTACCATTGGGTTCACCTGCTTTGGCACATGGCCCTCATTTGGGAAAAATAAATATAGTCAGAATCATAGACTTTTGGAGGGGGGGGAGGGGGGGTGTTCTGGGAAGTCATGTGATCCAACTGTTTGATTTTTTTTTTTTTTAGAATTTCTACATTGGAAAAAAGAACCCTCAGACAAATGAAATGGCTTAGGCTAGATGACCTAGACTTCAACCAATGGTCAGACCAGTACTAGAACCCGGGCACCTTCAATCTTTGGTTGATATTTCTTTTCCCTAGACAAGGCTTAACCACACACCATTTTTTCCTGCCTCCCCATATGCTTTGACATTCTTTTTTTTTTTTTTTTTTGGCATGGCAATGAGGGTTAAGTGACTTGCCCAAGGTCACACAGCTAGTAAGTGTCAAGTGTCTGAGGCTGGATTTGAACTCAGGTCCTCCTGAATCCAGGGCCGGTACTTTATCCTCTGTGCCACCTAGCTGCCCCCTCCCCATATGCTTTTATTCCTTCCCTATGCAAGCTTATATGCTAACCCGCATAGCACCAAAGAGAGCACATTGATTACAGACAGGTGAGCAATACTTTCAATTTGTCCAAGATCTGTGATTTCATCAGTGCAAGATCTTGTGTATAATTTATAGATTTAGAGTTTCCTGAGACTCAGAACAATGAAATGACTCGCCAAGGTCACACAGAGAGTATCTAAATTGAGATTCAAATCTAGAGCTTCCTGACAGTCCAAATCCAACACTCAACCCACTACGACATGGTGCCTTTGAACATGAACATAACAATCGAAGAAATGCAGAGTAGCCTAGTGGGGGGGACACATGTTTGTCATCTCTGCTACTGGGGAGACTGAGGCTAGTGGCTCACGAGTTTGGGAGCTCTCAACTACAGTAGGGCTAAAGCTGATCAGGTGCTTGCATTAAGTCTGGCACCAATATAATGACTCCTGAAGGTAGGGGGGCATCAAGCTGCGTAAGAAGGGACAAACTTACCCAGGCAAGAAATGGAACAGGTCAAAGGTCCGATCTGATCAGTAGTAGGGTCAGGCCTATGAGGGGTCCTTCTAATTTCAGTCTGGGCAAGATAGGGAGACCTAGTCTCAAACCTAAAGGAAAGAAGGGAGGAAAGAAGAAGGGAAGGGAGAGAGAGAAGGTTGGAGGGAGGGAGTTTGGGAGAGGAAAAAAGGTAATAAAAAAGGGAAAAAAAAATGGGGGAAAAGGAGGGGAGGGAAGAAAGTAAGGTAGAACATAATCCCAGTATTGGAGGATAGGAGCAACAAGTGTGTTTTAAAGCCTTTCCTGCTTTAACAAAAGAGATGACTTAGATGTTGGTCTCCATACAAGATATGCCCAAATAATCAATTTGCAGCATAGTGAGATGGTCGTAATGGGATATCTAATATACTTAAATCATATGTAATTGGGTTAGTTATAAAGAGAGATAATAAGGAAGTTGGGGTAGTAAAAAGAACAAAACAGAAAAACGGTAAAGGAAAAATGGTATCATTGACATTTCATTAGTGTACTGAGGTTTACAAAGCACTTTCCTTTTGATCTTATACAAACAGGGAGTTAAGTAGCTCCTGACTAGAGCACTGTATAGTCAAGAAGAACTGAGCTTGAATCCCACTTAGAATACCCACTACTTGAGTGCCCCTGGACAAGTCACTTCACCCATCAGCCTCATTTTCCTCATCTATAGTACTTCCCTCATGGAATTGTTGTGAGGATCAATGAAATAATCTATGTAAAGTGCTTTTCAAACTGCAGAGCACCATTATACACATTAGCTATTTTAATTTTCATCATCTACATATTACAAACAGGGAAATTGAAGGCAAGAGAGGGAAAGTGATTTAAGAAAGGTATTGGAATAAGTTAGTGGCAGACCTGGGATAAGAACTGAGATCTCCTGAGTTCCAGGCTACTATTTTCCCACTATACCGTTATATAAGAGAGCAGAGAATGGTGGAATGGGGAGAAGAGAAGAAAAGTTCCAAAGAATGCAATACCATTTGCCTTTGATAAATTAAGATATTGGAAATAAGGCCACCCAGGAAGGTTTTGTCAGATGTCTTCCTTTAAAAAAAAAAAAAGCAGGAAGAAAACTGAGAGCATAAGTCCAAGGCAAGGGACCCATTGCCAAAGACAAACTTGGGTCTGTACACTTGGCAATTTAGCTTAAGATCAGGCCTACTTGGCACTGGCATGCTTGGCAATGTTGGGGCTGAGAAGAAATCATTACTTCCCTTCTCATTAGTTTAGCATACATATATCTTGAAAATAACATCTGTCTTAGTTGAGAGAAAAGTTTCCACATTGAAGAAGAAATATTTTAAGAATATTATTAAGCTGGTGCTTTAAATTGCTATTTCTTAGTGGTAATTTAATGAGCTGAGACTTTAAATTGCAGCAAATGGGAAATAATTACATTTCACCTTAGTCTCAAGATGGCATGTTCCAGTCCCTTTGATGCTAACTGGCAAGTACACAATCTCTTCAAGGCCAACTGGCACAAGGATTATCCCCCCATCACTTCCAAGTATTACAAGACTGGGATCTTTAAGGAGTAATGGATATATTCCTAGGCCATCAGGGCCATGTGACCTCTGACTTCTACCTTTGGGAAAGTGAAACCTAAACATGCTAGATAATTTATGACCATCAACCTTTAGTGATATCATTTGCTGGTTTTTCTTTTTTTATTGAAATGCTTGTCCTTTTTAAAATAGAATAATTCCTCATTGGTGGATTTAGGTAAAAATCAGCCAAGAAAGAGAAGTAATTGTTGGGCTGCCCCAGTATAAAGAATAACAACATCATTAATTTGTTAATAAGCATTTACTAAGGGGTAAGTATCATGCAAGGCTCTGGGGATATAAAGAAAGTCAGAAACAACCCCCTCCCTCAAGTTGCTTACACTAAACTGGAGGGATGCAATATTTATGCCAACAATACAAGGTCACTTCAGGCAGGAGAGAACACTGACAGGTGGGGAAATAAGCGAAAGCTTAGCATCAGAGGTAGCAACTGAATGGAATCTTGAGGGAAGCTAAGATTCCATGAGGCAGAGGTGAGTCATGGGAGACAGTCTTGTCAGACAAAGGCATAGAGACTGGAGATAAACTTGTTCAGGGAATGATCGATAGGCTTGGAATATAGAATGAGTGACATGAACTCTATCCAGAAAGGTCAGTGTGCATCATCATCAATCAATCAATCGATCGATCGATCACCCACCACCATCATCATCATCATCAATATTTTTACATAGATTTGCAAAGGGCTGTACTTATATTAAATCATTTGATTGTCCTGACAGCCCTGAGAAGTAGGTGCTATCATTATCTCCATTTTGCAGATAAGGAAACTGAGGTTGAAAATAGTTAAGTAAGTTGTCCAGGTTTGCTCAACTAATAGGGAGATCTAGAGGAAATTAGGGTTTAGAGTAGAGGACGAGTTCTATTTTACACATGTTGAGTTTTCAATACAGATAGGCCATTCAATTGGATTTGCCTCAAGGTATTTGGTGATGGAACACTAAAGTTCAGAAAAGATATTAGGACTCTGTGTGTGTGTGTGTGTGTGTGTGTGTGTGTGTGTAAGAGAGAGAGAGGCAGAGGGAGAGAAAGACAGAGACAGAGACAGAGAAAGAGAATATGTGTAGAGGAAATTTAAAGACCAAGAACAGATGAACTCACTAAGGGAGAGAGTGTAGAAAAATGAGAGCTCACTATCTTCTCAAAGTAAATCATCATACCTTAATAGTGGTTTTTTTTTTAGAAAGCTGTGTTCAAATAATTTTATAGTTGCAATATTTGTAATTGTCAAACAAATGAACAACAACAAAAATTGGAGTCTACCTGATGGCTTAGTGGTTTGGTTGAGTAAAATGTGATATTGATGTAATATAATACTTTAATTCAATTATGATCTATAAGTATAAGGAATATAAAGAAATCTTATAGGACCTTTCTAAAATAATTCAAAGAAAAAAAAGCAGAACCATAAGGACTGAATACATTGTAGTTACAACCATACAAGAGAAAAAATAAATGGAAGTGACCAAAGAATTGTAATAGAGACTTTAAGGGATTTAATGAAAAGTTATGCCATTTTATGCATGTAAGTACATTTACTTAAATGTAAATAGTTGCCAATAAAATTTAGTTACATTTATCATTATGTTAAGTTTATAATTAATAACCAGGCTGGTTGTTGTTGTTGTTGGGTTTTTGGTGAGGCAATTGGGATTAAGTGACTTGCCCAGGGTCACCCAGCTAGTAAGTGTTAAGTGTCTGAGGCTGGATTTGAACTCAGGTCCTCCTGACTCCAGGGCTGGTGCTCTATCCACTGTGCCACCTAGCTGCCCCTAGGTTTTTCTTTTTTGAAGAATATCAATAAAGCAAAAGATGAATCTGAAGCTTCTTGTTTAAGTATTAGGTAGAATTGTAAAATTATTCACTATTTCATTTGTAAGTCTCATGGGATGAAGATATCATATGAGACATAAATAAGACAAATACATAATTTGGGAAGAATCAGAGCTGACCAAAATTAGAATGAAACTGACCAGATAGCATAGGGTAAGGCTTCTTAAACTTTTTTCACTCATGACCCCTTTTTGCCTGAGAAATTTTTATGCAACCCTAGATATATAGTTATATGAAATAGGAATACATAACCTCTTACTGTTGCCAAATTTTTTGTGATCCCCACATTCAGTTACATGACCCCATATGGGGTCGCAACTCACAATTTAAGGCTGAGGGAAAGGGGAAGGGGGAAACAAAAGAGGAAAGAATAAGCATTTATATAGCACCTACTATTTGCCAGGCACTGTGGTAAGAGCTTGATCCTTACAATAACTCTGTGAGGTAAGTGCTGTTATGATCCACATTTTACAGTTGAGGAAACTGAGGCAGGCAGAGGTTAAGTGACTTGCTCAAAGTCACACAATGACTAAGTGTCTGAAGATGGATTTTAATTCAAGACTCTTCTGGCTTCAAGCCCAGCATTTTATCCACTGCTCTACCAACTTCCTCCAGTTAAAAATGTGCTGGGTGGGAATTGGGAAGATCGAGGTTCAAATCCTGTCTCTGACACCATAGCTGTATAACCTTGGACAAGTCAATTATCTTATGTTTGCCTCAAACAATGCCACAGGAGTCTACTGAGGTTGTCAGTGGAGAGAGTTTCCAAATACGGAGGGAGGGGGGTAGGGAATCACAGATTCTTCAGCCATTCCCACCAAAATAGTAGAGGTGATATAAGTCTAAAAAGAGGCAAACAATAAATGGAAGTATCTGGGCATGAAGGAGTGCAGTCATATCATTCTCTTCAGAAAATCCCCTCTTGTCCTCCTCCTCAGAATTGTTTCCCTTTGTATCTTCAGGACTTTCTTCCTGAGCATTTGCCACCTACCTCCTCATCAGACTATAGAATTCTAGTTCACAACATCATATTTACCCATACTCTGAACCCATTAGAATCTGCTCTACCAAAAATCAAGGCATGTGTCAAACTATGCCTGACTTCCTCTCCTTTATTTCAAATTCTAGGAGAAAATGGTCATTTCTTCCCATCATTCCTGCTCCATTCCCCCAAGTAACCACGTTCTCTCCTATTGGTGAGAAATCATATCCAGAATCTGTCCTTGAATGAAACTTATTATTGATGGGCTATGGCCTTGGACAAACTGAGACCTGAGAAAAACCTTAATTTAGAAAGTCCACGCTATGGGACTGTTCATACCCTTTGACTCAGTGGTACCACTACTAGGTCTGTATCCCAAAGAGATCATAGAGGAGGTGAAAAGGACACACATGTACAAAAATATTTATAGCAGCTCTCTTTGTGGTGACAAAGAATTGGAAATACAGGGAATGCCCATCAGTTGGGGAATGGCTAAACAAATTGTGGTATATGGATGTAATGGAATACTATTGTGCTGTAAGAAACGATGAGCAGAAGTTCAGAGAAACCTGTAAGGACTTACATGAACTGATACTTACTGAAAGGAGCAGAACCAGGAGAACATTGTACACAACAACAGCAACATTGTGTGATGAACAATGGTAATAGACTTGGCTATTCTTAGCAAATCCAAAACAATTTCAAAGAACTCATGATAGAAAATGTTCTCAACATCCAGAAAAAAGAACTGTGGACTATGAATGCAGATTGAAACATACTGTTTCTACTTTGGGGCCATAGTTTTTTCCTTCTTTTTTGAGATTTTCCTCTTGTGCTCTGATTCTTCTTTCACAATATGTTTAATGTGCTTGTACATATATAAACTATATCAGATTGCTTTCCGCTTTGGGGAGGAGGGAGGGAAGGGAGGGTGGGAGAAAAAATTTGGAACTAAAAATCCTATGAAAACAATTGTTGAAAACTAGCCTTGAGTGTAACTGGAAAATAATAAAATACTTTTATTTTTAAAAAATAGGCCAGTATCACCCACTTCATCCTGGGTCATCACCAGTTGTCTTGACCTTTGTCTTGCCACTGGTCTTCAATGACTGGAGGACAGAGTGAGATTGATGACTGTGTACAGCTCTGCCTCACTCAAATCCAATTCATGTACAAGTCAAGACATTACCCTTGTGATGTCATTGGTCCTCTTTGAGAAAAAAGGAACAACAACAAAAATCATTAAAGAGGATTGGATTATGTTGAATTCCAGGTCACCAGGTGGTACATTTTTTTTAATTAATAAAGTATTTTATTTTTTTCCCATTACATGTAAAGATAGTTCTCAACTTTTCTTTATACAAGCTTTCCAATTTCAGATTTTTCTCCCTCCCTCCCCTCCCTCCCCCCTCTCCTAGACAGCAGGTAATCTGATATAGGCTATATATATATATATATACACATATACATATACACATAATAACATTAATTCTATTTCTGCATTAGTCATGTTATAAGAGAAAAAATCAGAGCACTGATGAAAAACCTCAAAATAGGAAATAACAACAGCACCAAAACCAAAAGAGATAGTATGGTTCATTCATCATCTATACTCCGTAGTTCTTTTTTTTTTTTTCTTGGATTTGGAGATCCTCTTCTATCATGAGTTCCCTGGAACTCTTCTGTACCATTGCATTGGTGAGAAGAATATAGTCCATCACAGTAGATCAACACTCAATGTTGATGATACTGTGTACAATTTTCTTCTGGTTCTGCTCATCTCACTCATCATCAGCTCACACAAGATCCTCCAGGTTTCTCTGAACTCCTCCTGCTCATCATTTCTTATAGCACAATAGTATTCCATTGTATTCATATGCCACAACTTGTCCAGCCATTCCCCAATTGATGGGCACCCCCTCAACTTCCAATTCCTTGCTACCACGTAAAGAACAGCTATAAATATTTTTGTACATGTGGGTCCCTTTCCCCGTTCCATGATTTCTTTGGGAAAAAGACCCAAAAGTGGTATTGCTGGGTCAAAGGGTATGCACAGCTTTATCGCCCTTTGGGCATAATTCCAAATTGCTCTCCAGAATGGTTGGATCAGTTCACAGCTCCACCAACAATGAATTAGTGTTCCAATTTTCCCACAGCTTCTCCAACATTTATTATTTTCCTTTTTTGTCATTTTAGCCAATCTGATAGGTGTCAGGTGGTACCTCAGAGTTGTTTTAATTTGCATCTCTCTAATCATTAGAGATTTAGAGCATTTTTTCATATGGGAATAGATAGCTTTGGTTTCTTCATCAGAAAACTGCCTGTTCATATCCTTTGACCATTTCTCAATTGGGGAATGATTTGGATTCTTATAAATTTGATTTAGTTCCCTATATATTTTAGAGATGAGGCCTTTATCAGAAGTACTGGCCACAAAAATTGTTTCCCAGCTTTCTGCCTCCCTTCTAATTTTGGATGCATTGCTTCGGTTTGTACAATTTTTTTTTCATTTAATGTAATCAAAATCATCCATTTTGCATTTTATAATATACTCTATCTATTGTTTGGTCATAAACTGTTTTCCTTTCCAAAGATCTGTTAGGTAGACTATTCCTTTCTCTCCTAATTTACCTATGGTATCACCTCTTATGTCTAAATCATGTATCCATTTTGACCTTATTTTAGTATAAGGTGTAAGATGTTGTTCTATGCCTAATTTCTGCCATACTATCTTCCAGTTTTCCCAGCAGTTTTTGTCAAATACTGAGTTCCTATCCCAGAAGCTGGAGTCTTTGGGTTTATCAAACACTACATTACTAGTGTCATTTCCTACTGCATTTCCTGAGCCTAGCCTATTCCATTGATCTACCACTCTATTTTTTAGCCAGTACCAGATAGTTTTGATGACTGCTGTTTTATAGTAAAGCTCCAGGTTTGGTACTGCTAACCCACCTTCCTGTGATTTTTTTTTTCATTATTTCCCTGGATATTCTTGATTTTTTGTTTTTCCAGATGAATTTTGTTATTATTTTTTCTAGCTCTATAAAATAATTTTTAGGTAGTCTGATTGGTATGGCACTGAATAAGTAAATTAATTTAGGTAGTATTGTCATTTTTACTATATTAGCTCTGCCTATCCATGAGCAATTGATATCTTTCCAATTATTTAGATCTGATTTGATTTGTGTGAAGAATGTTTGGTAGTTGTGTTCATAGAGTTCCTCCTGGGTTTGTCTTGGCAAGTAGACTCCCAAGTATTTTATATTATCTACTGTTACTTTAAATGGAATTTCTCTTTCTATCTCTTGCTGCTGGACTTTGTTGGTCATGTATAGAAATGCTGATGATTTATGTGGATTTATTTTATATCCTGCTACTTTGCTAAAGTTGTTAATTGTTTCAAGTAATTTTTGAGTTGATTCTCTAGGATTCTTTAAGTATACCATCATATCATATGCAAAGAGTGATAGTTTTGTTTCCTCCTTGCCTATTCTAATTCCTTTAATTCCTTTCTCTTCTCTGATTGCTAAAGCTAACATTTCTAGTACAATATTAAATAATTGGGGTGATAATGGACATTCCTGTTTCACCCCTGATCTTATTGGGAAGGCCTCTAATTTATCTCCATTGCATATAATACTTGCTGATGGCTTTAGGTAGATACTGTTTATTATTTTAAGGAAAGCTCCCCCTATTCCTAAACTCTCCAGTATTTTTATTAGGAATGGGTGTTGTATTTTGTCAAAAGCTTTCTCTGCATCTATTGAGATAATCATATGATTTTGGTTGGTTTTCTTATTGATGTGGTTGATTATGTTAATAGTTTTCCTAATGTTGAACCAGCCCTGCATTCCTGGTATAAATCCCACCTGGTCATAGTGTATTATCCTGGTGATCACTTGCTGTAATCTCCTTGCTAATATCTTATTTAAGATTTTAGCATCAATATTCATTAGGGAAATTGGTCTATAATTTTCTTTCTCTGTTTTTGCTTTGCCTGGTTTTGGTATCATCACCATATTTGTGTCATAAAATGAATTTGGTAGAACTCCTTCACCTATTTTTCCAAATAATTTGTATAATATTGGAATTAATTGTTCTTTAACTGTTTGGTAAAATTCACCCATAAACCCATCTGGCCCTGGGGATTTTTTCTTAGGGAGTTCATTAATGGCTTGTTCAATTTCTTTTTCTAATATGGGTTTATTTAAGGATTTTATTTCCTCTTCAGTTAACCTGGGCAGTTTGTATTTTTGTAAATATTCATCCATTTCATTTAGATTGTCAAATTTATTGGCATACAGTTGGGCAAAATAATTCCTAATTATTGATTTAATTTCCACTTCATTGGTGGTAACATCACCTTTTTCATTTTTGATACTGGTACTTTGATTTTCTTCTTTCTTTTTTTTAATCAAATTAACCAATATTTTATCTATTTTATTGGTTTTTTCATAAAACCAGCTCTTAGTTTTATTGATTAATTCTGTAGTTTTTTTGCTTTCAATCTTATTAATTTCTCCTTTGATTTTCAGGATCTCTAATTTAGTATCTAATTGGGGATTTCTAATTTGTTCTTTTTCTAGCTTTTTAAGTTGCATGCCCAATTCATTAATCTCCTCTTTCTCTTTTTTATTCATGTAAGCATTTAGAGCTATAAATTTTCCCCTAAGCACTGCTTTGGCTGCATCCCATAGATTTTGGTATGTTGTCTCATTATTGTCATTCTCTTGGATATAGTTATTGATTGTTTCTATGATTTGTTGTTTGGCCAATTCATTCTTTAGAATGAAATTATTTAGTTTCCAATTGATTTTCATTCTACTTTTCCCTGGCTCTTTCTTACATGTAATTTTTATTGCTTCATGATCTGAAAAGGATCTATCATGTCTAACTTTTCTAGTAATGTATTCACCTCTTTCACTTCTTTCTTATTTATTTTTTGGCTAGATTTATCTAATTCTGAGAGGGGGAGATTCAGATCCCCCACTAGTATAGTATTACTGTCTAATTCCTCTTGTAACTCATTTAACTTCTCCTCTAAGAACTTGGATGCTATACCACTTGGCGCATATATATTTAATATTGATATTACTTCATTATCTATAGTACCTTTAAGCAAGATGTAATTTCCTTCCTTATCTCTTTTAATGAGATCTATTTTTTTGTGTGCTTTGTCTGAGATAAGGATTGCTACCCCTGCTTTTTTTTACTTTAGCTGAAGCATAATATATTCTGCTCCAGCCTTTTACCTTTACTCTGTGTGTATCTCTCTGCTTCAAATGTGTTTCTTGTAAACAGCATATTGTAGGATTCTGGTTTTTAATCCACTCTGCAATTCGCTTCCATTTTATAGCAGAGTTCATCCCATTCACATTCACAGTTATTATTACTGACTGTCTATTCCCCTCCATTCTATTTACCCCCTTTGTACTTTCCCCCCCTTCTTCCACCCTATTCCTCCTCACCGATGTTTTACTACTTACCCCTGCATCCCCGAATCTGCCCTCCCTTTTTATCACCCCCTCTCTTTTCTTTACCCTTTTCTCCCTTGCTTTTGTCCTCCCTTCTGTCAGTCCCCCCTTTCCCTCCCCCTTTTGCTTCCCTAAAAATGAGCTAAGTTTCTTTATCCCAGTGAACGTATATCTTATTCCCTCTTTGAATCAAATCTAATGAGAATAGGGTTGAAACAATGTTCACCCCTCCTTTCTCTCCCTCTATTGTAATAGGGTTTTTTTTCACCTCTTCATATGATATAATTCATCCCATTCCACCTCCCCTTTCCTCTCCTCCCCATAGATTCCCTTTTTAACCCCTTAATTCTTTTTTGTATCATCACCTCAAAGACATTTTATATTTATACCCTCTGTGTAAAGTCCTTCTCTCTGCCCAAATACATTTACAATTCTTTAGAGTTATGAGTATTATCTTCCCGTGTAGGGATATAAACAGTTTAACCTAATAGGGTAACCTTTTTTTCCCCCCTCTGTTTACCTTTTTAAACTTCTCTTGAGTCTTGTATGTTGAGATCGAATTTTCTATTCAGTTCTGTTCTTTTCACCAGGAAAGATTGAAAGTCCCCAATGTTACTAAATGTCCATCTTTTCCCCTGAAAGAAAATGCACATTTTTGCTGGGTAATAGATTCTTGGCTGCAATCCAAGCTTCTTTGCCTTCCAGAATATCATATTCCAAGCCTTGCAGTCCTTTAATGTTGAAGCTGCCAGGTCCTGAGCAATCCTGACTGTGGCTCCATGATATTTAAATTGCTTCTTTCTGGCTGCTTAGAGTATTTTCTCCTTCACCTGATAATTCTGGAATTTGGCTACAATATTCCTTGGAGTTTTCCTTTTGGGGTCTCTTTCAGGAGGTCATCGGTGGATTCTTTCAATGATGATTTTATCCTCTGATTCTATGATATCAGGGCAGTTCTCCTTAATAATTTCCTGGAGTATGGCGTCTAGATTCTTTTTCTGGTCATGGCTTTCAGGCAGTCCAATGATTCTCAGATTGTCTCTCCTTGATCTTTTTTCCAGATCAGTTGTCTTTCCAATGAGGTATTTCACATTTTCTTCTATTTTTTCGTTTTTTTGATTCTACTTGACTGATTCCTGGTGTCTCATGGATTCCTTATCTTCCAACTGTCCAATTTTAATTTTTAAGGCATTGTTTTCTACAATGACATTATGCACCTTTTTTTCCATTTGGCCAGATGAATTTTTTAAGGCATTGTTTTCTTCAATGAGATTATGCACCTTTTTTTCCATTTGGCTGAATGAATTTTTTAAGGCATTGTTTTCTTCAATGAGATTATGCACCTTTTTTCCATTTGGCCAAATGAATTTTTTAAGGCATTGTTTTCTTCAGTGAAATTATGCACTTTTTCCCCCATTTGGCCAGTCAGTCTTTGTGCTTCCTTTTCCAAGCTGCTGATTCTTTTTTCATAGTTTTCTTGTTTTGCTTTCATTTCTCTCCCCATTTTTTCTTCTACGTCTCTCAATTGATTTTTTTTTTTTTTTTTAGTGAGGCAATTGGGGTTAAGTGACTTGCCCAGGGTCACACAGGTAGTCAGTGTTAAGTGTCTGAGGCCGGATTTGAACTCAGGTACTCCTGACTCCAGGGCTGGTGCTCTATCCACTGCGCCACCTAGCTGCCCCTCTCAATTGATTTTTAAAATCCTTTTTGAGCTTTTCCAGGAAGGCTTTTTCTTCTTGAGACCAATTCACCTTCCCTCATGAGGCTTCACATGTAGGCAATTTGAGGGTATTGTCCTCATCTGAGTTTGCGTTGGGTTCTTCCCTATTAATACAGAAGCTCTCAATGGAGAGGGCTCTTTTTTGCTTCTTACTCATTATTGCAGCTTATTTATTTATTTTTTAAGTTCAGTTGAGGTCTGCTCTGGGGGCACCAGGGTCCCTGTTTTGGGCTTCTTGTGCAGGGGTATAGGTGCCTTGTGACCAGCTTTTTACTCTGAGGCCTTTATATTGTGTGCAGTTCGCCTCCCTGCACTTCCTGTTTGAGTGCGCTCGGCCAGGTGTCCGATCCCGCCTGCCCCATTCGTGGCCCTCCCGGCCGGTGCAGATAGGTTTTTCCACTGTCCTTCTTGGCCACCAGATTTTTGAGCCAGGTTCTAGGGGCCTCGGTTGTTCGGCTGTGGCCCGCAGCTCCTGCTGACTTGCCCCGACCCCCTCGGTGCTGGGTTGCTGCCCTGCGCTGGGCCTCCCTTTTGCCTGAGTCAGACCGACCTTTTCCTGAAGTCTTCTAAATGATCTCTGGTTGGAAGACTGTGTCTCTCTGTCCCTTTGCAGGTTCTGTAGTTTCAGAATCTGTCCAGAGGCTTGATTTAATGTTCTTTTTGAGGGAACAGAAGGAGAGCTCAGGCAGCTTGCTGACTCCTCTCTGCCATCTTGGCTCTGCCCTTTCCAGGTGGTACTTTTTGAAAAAGATGGCTTTTAACTCATTACTAAAATAACTTGGAAGCAACTCCCTTCTTTGTCAAGATGGGAGATTATGGGTATTGAACATTGCATATATACTGTCAGATTCAGTTGATATATTGATTGATTTCTCTGAACTGGTTTTTTGTTTTGTTGTTGGTTTTGTTTTGTTTTTGTAACAAGGGCTCTCTGAGGAGGGAAAGGAGAGGACTATATTTGGAAATAAAGGCAATATAAATACAAAAGGTATCACCAGGAAGCCTAATCACATAGGCTTTAGGACTGGAACTTTTGAGTGGATAGGAGGGGGACAAGTGGCTCTCCTTACCTTTTTTACATTGTTTTAGTGATAAGTATTTGTTAATGCAACTGAATAGAAAGAACATAACATTTGGGGAGGGAGGCGTGTCTTGTAAACTCTATATTCACCACTTAGTACCTATATAACCTTGTACACTCCTATGGTCACCTTGAGCTTCAGTTGCTTTGTCTGTAAAACTGGGATCATATTACTTACACCACTTACCTCACCGGATTGTTGTAAAGATCAAATTCTAAGTGATATTATGTATGTAAAGTACTTTGTATCTGCAAAGTGCTTTGTAAATGTGAGCTATTAGTAACATTGTCATAGAGAAAATTATTTTAAGAAAAGAAACAAATGAACTCTAAGAGTTTGGAGGATCGTTATGAATCCACATGCTTTGATTGTTGCCTTGACAAAGTTACTAGATAATGAGGAATTTAATTCTTGTCCTCACACACATTATAAAAACATAGCTGTCATTAGCATGTAATTATGTAGTCTTCTTCTCGTCAGCATCCTTTCTATTGAATTTAATTAAATTCATTATGTACACAGCCTGTTCAGCAAGTAATAGATGATACAAGATAATGGAAGAATTCATTGGCAAAAATCTCTGCAAGTCATAAATAATTGACAAAATATGCAAATGAGACACTGATTCATAGCCCTTATTAACAATGCCCTTTAAAATACCAGGTGAGCTATATAAACATGTATAAATTATATCAGAGTCTCTTCTAGAGTAAGGACAGGAAAGGGCAATGTGACTTAGCAAGAAGCCTGAATGATGGGGTATTTTTAAGATGTAGTCATTCCTTTCAAGTACAGAATAGTTAGGGCTCCAGAGGTAAATGGCTACTGAGGGATAAGTCAGTCGAGGTAATTGTTAAAATTCACAGTTGGCCTCTTTTACATAATAATGTATAATAAATATGATACTTAGGCCCAGATATGAGAACTGCCTCATTAAGAAGAAAGGGCTCCTGGGGCAGCTAGGTGGTGCAGTGGATAAAGCACCAGCCCTGGATTCAGGAGGACCTGAGTTCAAATCCGGCCTCAGATACTTGACACTTACTAGTTGTGCGACCCTGGGCAAGTCACTTAACCCCATTGCCCCACCAAAAAAAAAAAAGCCAAGGGAAAGGTACATGGTAGGTGTGGGCAGGCTGCAACCCATTACAAATGAGAAATCACTCCAAAAAAGCAATGTAAAGGGTGTTAGAGAAACATATGACTAGAAGAAAAGGTAAAATTGGGTTGTTTTCTAATCCCTGTTTTTACAAATAAAGAAATTGAGACCCAAAGGATAAAAGTGACATACTGAAGGTCACAAAGTAGGGTAGTGACAGATCTCCTGATTCAGAAGCCAGAGCTTAATTTACCTCTGCCCCCAGACTACTAAGCCAGGAAGGAGGTATGGCTCAGGATATGGTGAGGCCAACAACAGGTCAACTAGGATACAAATGATAGAGCCATGACTCAGTTGAAGTGAGATTATTAGACTAGGAGACCAGAATCCTAATCCCAGCTCTCTAATTAGTTATCTTTGTGACCTTCAGTGGACAAGTCATTCAGCTTCCTCAGCCCATCACAGACCATGGCGACTGAATAAGAAAACACATATGGGAGTGCCTAACATCAAGCAACTTATACCAAAAAACCAGTTTGAGCCACTAACCAGGAAGAACAGAACAAGGGGCAGCTCATGGGGAATTTGTGAAGTAAGATCAGGCCTCTATTGAGGTAGTTTTAAAGACAGCCTCTTTTGAAGGTGGGAGTTGGAGTCAGAGGACCTGAGTCTGAATTCTACTTCTACAATGTATGAAATATGTGGTCTTTACCTCTCTTGGCCTCAGTTTCCCGATGTGTTGTGATGTATGAAAAATTCAAGAGACTTAGTTTCTGGGTAATCATTTTATTAATTATGGTTTGTGAATAATTAATAAGGGGATGCTCATCTGGCCTTCTTTCATAAACCAAAGACCCCTCCTAGAGGCCTCTCAATGCTCATATGTCCTTGGAAGAGTGGATATTCCCCACGGGCAGCAATCAACTCTGATTGGTTAACAATTAATGAGAGAGGGGGCAGCTAGGTGGCGCAGTGGATAAAGCACTGGCCTTGGATTCAGGAGTACCTGAGTTCAAATCCAGCCTCAGACATTTGACACTTACTAGCTGTGTGACCCTGGGCAAGTCACTTAACCCCCATTGCCTGCAAAAAAAAAAAAAGAACAATGAGAGAATGAATATTATGATGAGAGGTGGGCCTGTTCTAATGAGGGTCTAGAGTACTTAACTCTGATTATGTCATTCTTACTTCCAGAACACCCCTAGCCTGGGGGAATCTAGACAAACATCTACCCTTTCCCCCTCCTCTTGCCACCTCCAAGAATTCACCTGTATATAACTCTTTTTATTCTTTAATCAGAATGAAGCTTCCCCAGTGGAGTGTGTCTGAATAAGATTGAGGAGAATGTTAAATCCAATCTCATTTGCAGCCCTATTCTTCAGAGGCCGATTTGACCTAGAAGAGAATGAGGGAATAGGAAGGCCAAAAATTCTGGTTCTCTCCAATATTCACAATTTATTATTTAATAATCATTTTTCTCAGTGTAAAATTAGCAGGTTCGACTTTATGGTCTTTCAGGTCCCTTCAAACTTGAATGATTGATGACTCTATGAACATGCCTGAGTTATGAACATAGCTAGAGCTGGAAAGGATTGTAGAGATTATCTCATCCATTTTCCAAAATGGGGAATCCAAAGAGGTTGAATAGTTTACCTGAGGTCATGCAGGTAGTAAGTATTGCCGCTGCCCTGCATGTAACCTGAATGCAAGTGGTCTGGCTAGTTTCCTTTCCCATCAGCTAAGAATTTGTGCAGCTTTCACTCATGTTGTCATTAGCTTTAAAGAGGAAATTTGCTGTTTCAAGCCTGTGTTGAAAAGTGAGCTTGAACTTCTCTCCTATCTGTGGCCAATGGTCTTATGAAAAGGAAGAATGGGGCTCATGATAGACTATTTCTTTTGTGTACAAAATAAATATGGTGGCATGGATGATGCTAAGAACACATTCTACCAATGAAATTTCTCCACATCTGATGCTAAGCACTTACTCCGCCAATGAAATTTGTCCCCTCTTCAGATCTACATCAAGGTCTTCCCTTTGGCAAAACCAGAACCTACATGTACAGAGACATATAACATTAGAACTGAGAAAGACCTTAGATATTATATAGTGCACCTCTCCTATTTGTACAGAGCAGAAATATAAGGCCCAGGGGCTACACATTTTGATCCTAACAGCAATATCATGAGGGAAGAAGGGTGATTTTGTTGTTGTTCTTGTTTAGTCATTTCAATAGTGTCCAACTCTTTGTGACCCCATTGGGGTTTTCATGGCAAAGATACTAGAATGGTTGGCCATTCCCTTCTGCAGCTCATTTGACAAATGAGGAAACTGAGGCAAACAAGGTTAAGTGACTTGTCCAGAGTCACATAGCTAGTAAATGTCTGAGGCCAGATTTGAACTCAGGAAGATAAGTCTTCCTGATTCCAGGCCTGGCACTCTATCCACTGTGCCACTTGTCTGCCGCAACAATGATCTCCCTCCAAGTAAGACAGCCCGCATCCCATCAATGTCCACCCACCCTTCATGACTCTTTCCATGTGAGGGGATTTGTCCAAAGTCATAAAGCAGAAGTGTGACAGAGCAGGGTCCAAGGTAGATCTCTGAACTCTCATCCCTGCAGTTTCACTTTGAGAATTCACTTTTGCAAATAAAAATGGGATGAAATTATATGTGTAGAACTTGGCACAATTTATAGAGGTGCAGAAGAGTGCCTGGTACAAATGAACAAAATATTCCCAGATTTTGTGGAGCTCTGCACTCAAAAAATCATCAGGTTTAAAGAGGAAATTTCCCATCAGAATCCTGTGCTAAGAACTGCTCCCTGCTTGGCTGCCTTGGGCTCATTAATATATGTCCGTTCCTTTCCCTGCCATGTGCTTCTATTTTTTCTGCTTCACCAACTCCTTCTCCTTTCTTCATTTAAATAAATAAACCAACAAACAGACAAAGTAGCCAAGAAGGAAATCAGGAGCAGGCAGAACAGCTTAGTTTTAATGAGGCTACAACCAAATGGTTATTGAATTGAATATACCCTTCTCCCTTTTTCTTAGCTTGGTCCCTACCTCATGAGGACTCACTGAAGTTGAGCACACCTGAGCCTCTGTCTCATTTTTACACATTCATTCTCTCTTTCTCTCTGTCCCTCTGTCTCTCTGTCTCTCTCTGTCTTTCTCTCTCTCCTCTCCTCTCTCTTTCTCTCACCTTCTCACTCCCTCCTTCCCCCCCTTCTTCTCTCTTTCCATGTGTGTGTGTGTGTGTGTGTGCGTGTATGTGTATACATACATACACATATACCTCATTGGTTTTCCTCTTGCCTTTTTGGAAATTGCTTCACAATAATTGAGGGGAAAGGAAATGAATAAGAATTTATTAAGCTCCTACTATATGCCATGCACTGTGCTAAGTGCTGGAAGGTTTACCTCTTCCAAACCCCATTTCTTTTTCACTGGGGTCTTTCTGGACTGGGAAGAAGGAAGGACAGAGCAAAGTATCCCTTTCAGGATTTCTTAAAAATCCACCATTATTTGATATAACTCACAGGAAAAGAAATCTAACTCCTCTTTTCTGGGACTATAACACCAAGTAGTTGAGAAAAGCGGTGACCTCAGACAGTGTTTCCCAACCCCTGGTTCATGGTAGATTTGTACTGGTTCCAAAAATATTGACTACAAAATGTGCTAACATAACACCTGTAAAACTACTGACTCTTCTTCTTGCTTTTCCTTATCCTTTTTAATCTTCCTGCAATCTGTTTCTCCCCCTGCTGCCTCCTGACCCTCTCCTCAGAGTCAGGGAATATCACTGCAGAGGGTAGAAAAGTACATGATAGAGAAATAGTACTGTGTTACCCCACAGTCTAGGCAACGTGATGCTACAGTATTGTATTAATCCATAGCCTCGACAGCTACATAGGCCCAGCACACAGAGCTCCATGCCTGGAGTCAGGAAGACCTGAGTTCAAATCCCAACTAAGATGCTTACTAGATGTATGTAAGTCACTGAATCTGTTTACCTGTTTCCCTATCTGCAAAATGAGAGAGAGATGGATCCCTTTCCAATTCTAAATCTAGGATTGCTGTGCTCCACATGGTTTGTATTGAGAACCATATCCATGACTCTAAGTACAGAGATTTGGGACCAGCTGCTGGCTATATTGTAGAGCAGGTGAAGGTCTCCCCAGTGCCTTCTTGCATTGATAGTTCTATTTCTGGCCCTCATTATTAGGTGGTATGAAGAGAAGGCCAGCTGGTAGATTGCTTGGTTCTAATCCTGGTTCTTCCTGCTACTAGTTGACACATTCTTTGGCAAATCACTTTACCTCTGGAGAATCATCTACTGTTACCTAGAGAGTTGGCTTATATACCATCCAAACTTAAACTTTTCATTTATGACAACTCTAGGACTCTTTAAGACCCCTGTCAGCATCATTTTCTCGCCTTTTAGGAATCTTGATTTTTTGGAGGTACCCAGTGCTTTCATACTAGTGAGGAGAAAATGATTCTCCTCAACTACACCTAAGACCTAATTAGCATGAACAATGAATCCCAAGAAGTCGTTGTACTATTTACACTGAATTTGGGGCTACTACATAGTGCAGTGGATAAGGTGCTGGGTCTGAAGTCAGAAAGACTCATCTTCATGAGTTCAAATCTGGCCTCAGACACTTACTAGCAATGTGACCCTGAGTAAGTCACTTAACCCTGTTTGCCTCGGTTTCCTCATCTGTAAAATGAATTGGAGAAGGAAATGGCAAACCATTCCAGCATCTTTGCCAAGAAAACTCCAAGTGGAGTCACAGAAGAGTCAGATGGTATTGAAAAAACAACTGAACAACATTTCCTTTACTTATAATTCTAACTTAATATAATACAAATTCAAATAATGTGACCACTTCATAGGATTTATTATTCTCACTAATCAGGACACCTCTAGTTTCCCCGTAACTCTCCTAGAAACCTTTATACTTAAAAAAATGTGATATGATGGAAAAAATTAATACAAGTCTAAAAAATGGGATAACTGGGTTCTAGTCTTGACTTTACCATTACCACCCTATAGGCATGTGATCCTGGACAAGTAGGCATCTCTCAGACCTTGTTGTTTTATCTTAATGAGGAATAGATCAGAATAACCATCTTATTCCTAATGATGACTGATGATAATGATGACAAGTAATATGGTCTTTGTGAATAGAGGCCTGGTCTTAGAGTCAGGAACAGCTTGGTTCGAGTCCTTCCTTTGACTCATACTGTGTCCCCAGAGTCATCACTCAACCTCTTATGCCCTAAGACTGCAAGATGCCAAACAGTTATTGCTTCACATTGGTAGAGAAAGTTTGATAAACCAATGAAGTCACAGGTCCAGATGTGATATGAGGATGAGGTCATTTAGCTCTTTTTAGCTTATCATCCCTTTTATGTATAACCTTCTGCGTTTGGGATTTTATGGTCTGTCTGGAGAGGACAATACATAAGATAAAGGAATAACTGTCTAATAGAGTTTCAGGAACTTGATTAGAAAAGAGACTTCTAGCAGGAGGATTATTTAATATCCCTTTAATTGTACCATACAGGCAGCCCCTTCTCAACCACAGTATGGTGCCGTCTAAAAGTCAGGAGTGTCAGCAGACCTGGGATTTTGTCCCATCTCTACTATCAATACTCACTTCCCTCCCTGGGCCTCAGTTCCCTTCTCTGTGAAATGGTCAGACAGATGATCTCTGAAGTTGTCTCCAACTGGAAGAGTCTATAAAGAAAAAATCTATGCCTAAGTACTTATTGCCGTCCAACCTGGTGACTTGAAATAAAACCCTGGCCTTTTCTCCCCCTCGTTTGTGAAAGTGGAGAAAATGATGCCTTCCCCTAATCTTTCCAGAAGAGCTTTTTGAAGCTTCATAGAAAATAATGGAGCACTTAGTGCTCTTTTCACAAAGATGCTCTGTAAATGCCAGTGACCACGAGCATATTAATTGCTTAACCTAAACTGACTCTTGGCTGCTATGGAACTTCCAAAGGCCAATTTCTGCCCTAGGAAAACATGGAAGTGTCTAACATATGCTCTCAAGGGGAAATCCTTTGAAAAGAGGCCAGAGGTTAATGGTTTTGTGATCCTTCCTTGTACTGCTTTTCATAAAGAAAAAGCATCCGAGTTGACAGGAATGGAAACTGAACTGGATAGGGGAGAATGGGACTCCACAGATCTTCTTCAGTTCTGAATAGAATAAGGGCTTCGTTGAAGAGGAAAGCAAAACAATGCAGAGAAGAGTAATAGATTTCTGCCTTTTCTAGGAAATCACAATATTCTAGTGGCTAAATATTGTCTTTGTGGTGTCTCAAAATCCTTTGCCTTCCACTTTTTCTCTTTGTCTTGGTCATACAACCTCTACCAGGGGCCGTCTCAAGCAGGAGAGAACTGGTTTTTTTTTGTTTGTTTGTTTTTTTTTGTTTTTTTTTTTTAGTGAGGCAATTGGGGTTAAGTGACTTGCCCAGGGTCACACAGCTAGCAAGTGTTAAGTGTCTGAGGCCGGATCTGAACTCAGGTACTCCTGACTCCAGGGCCGGTGCTCTATCCACTGTGCCACCTAGCTGCCCCAAGAGAACTGTTTTTATTGAATATAGTTGTGCTTTTCTCTCCCTCTTTTCTATTGGACAGCATAGCAACACGGGCCAGGTGACCTTTCCTTTCCATTATATAGTGTGGCATGTAAAGCATTGTATGATTAGGAGCTCCAAGATAATTCAAATTCAGTAGTACCTCAACTATCTTCATTATAGGAGCTTTTGTAAAGGGCACTCGTCTAGGCACAAGAAGACCTCCCTTCATCTAAGTCATTAGGAAAAATGTTCACCACCACAGGACTGTTTCACTTTTACCTGTGTACCCCAGAACTTATACCAGTACTCTGCACTTAGTAAGCATTTAAATAAATGGGTGTCATTTGACTAACTGAAGGATAGAACCTTGAGTCTCTCTCCTAGGGCCCCCTCCACCTTAACATCAATCTATTAATGGCCAAACTTTGGATCTGTTCATTCAATGAGTTCCAGATCTATTGGACTGTATTATCCTTTAGTATTATTCTCTCCTTCTTATCCAAAAGTTTATCACGAGTTGTTGTTAAGTCATTTTTTTCAGTCTTGTCCAATTCTCTGTTACCCCATTTGAGGTTTTCTTGGTAGAGATACAGGAATGGTTTTCCTTTGTCTTCTGCAGTTCATTTTATAGGTAAGGAAACTGAGGCAGTCAGGGTTAAGTGACTTCTTTAGGATTACACAGCTAGTAAGTCTCTGAGACGAGATTTGAACTCAGGAAGATGAGTCTTTCCAACTCCAGCACTCTTTGCACTATGGTGCCACCTAGATGTCCCAGACAGCATGAGAAACTTTATCACATATTTTGCCGAAGTCTAGGTCAATTATATGACATCCCCTGCAGGTGACCTCCCCCAATCCACAAGCCTAGTAAGCCTGTCAAAAAATTAAATGCGATAAATCTTTCATGATTTCCAAGGTACAAAAGAAAGGGCACTGACTCTGGAGTCAAATACTACTGCTGGAATATTCTGGTACTATCTATGTGAGCCTGGGAAGGTCACTTAATTTTCCTGGGCCTCAATTTCTTCATCTGTAAAATAAAAGGGTTGGATGAAAAGGCTTTGGGGGGGTCCTCTCTGAGCTCCACATATATCATCCTGTGTGATCTCTGTGATTACTACTTCTTTTTGAGAAGCTCACTGTTTGGATGCTTAATAAGGCATTCTAGGATTCTGTGAGCAAAGTCTACTTTACCATCACTACTAGTGGTTTAGCCATCGTATTTGTCAGTTCTTTCAGGGTCCAGGCCCAGAGCCTGGTGACTTAAACTCATCATGTACAGTGAGGTGTTCCTTATCTTCTTACTTTTATTGGATTTCCCTTTCCTATTTGCTCTTTTTTTGTTCTGTACTGTCTAATCTAAAGGCAATTCTCCATAGGAGAAAAAAACAGAAGCTAAATTAGAGTTGAATAGTTATACATTCTCTCTGTCATCTGATTATCTATCATTGCCTTCTATCCCAAGCAATGGCTCTGTTCTTTTCTTTGGTCTTTTTCTTTTGTGAGAATCAGGACATACTCGTCACTCTTTTTGTTCATTCCTGGCGTCAGCTCCTTCTTAATCTTAGTGCTCAGGTCATTTTTCTTATAGAACTGTGCTATGCTTTTGTAGGCATTCTCCTTCACATGCCCATACTTTGACCTTCAGTATGGTGTCTTTTTAAAAATCATATATATAAGAAACAATGAATATAATGAACAGAAGCATGGAACAGCAGAAACTGATGCAAAATGAAGTAAGCAAATCCAAGAAAACAATATAAACAATGACTATAACAATGTAAATGGAAAGAACAAAACCACAAAACAGTTGAAATTAATGTTGCAAAATTATAAAGAACAAACAGTCCCAAATAAGAGATGAGAATGTACTCCTCCCATCCCCACTACTTTGCAGAGTGTGAGGGGGGTCCACAGGCATGAAACACTGTAATATATTATCGAACCGTTTTTATGGTTTGGGTTTTTTTTTGATGATCCCCGCTCCTTTTTTTCTTTTTTTATATGAGATGGTTCTGTGGGAGAAGGGTGGAGAAGAAATTAAGGGGAAAATATAGGCTATGTAAAAATAAAAGAGATCAACAAAATTTATTTTAAAAATAATTGTGCTATTATAATAGTGGTGCTATAAGAGGTAAATGAGATGCATATAGTTGTTTGTTTTTGCACTTGAAACCCCATAATGCTGTGCTTTTTGTTCTTGTGTCTAGTTTTATAAGTTTAAATTTCTTCCCCACACTATCACTTAATCCTAATTGAGAAAAATGGCAACCATCTCTTCTTTCAGACAACTTACTGCCCCCTTCTAATTTGATGCTGCTTCTGCCATGACCCGCATCTGTAATTCTGAACCTTGTAACATTTGCAAAATTAAAGAGGATTGCTTTTTTGGTATGGTTTGTTTTTCCCCCTTAACCTTACGTAACAAATTCAGGCAATAGAGATCTACTTGCTTTATGTACCAGGTTATTTGTTAAAATCACTTTTGGGAGGAGAGGGCAGAGGTGCTGTTGAAACTGCTTGTCTGTCTCAGAGAGCTTCCCCACAAAGTCCTGAGGTGTTTTTCCTACAGTAAACACAGAGGATCCTTGTTTTGCAAGCTTTTCTGACTCAGGTTGAAATCTTGGCAGGTGTCCTTCATTTGTTTTATTTTCCCTGTGTTTTGTGAGACCCAGCTGAGGCAAGGGCACAAGGGGAAAGACAAGCTGTGTTCTTGTAGCCATTTTGCAAGGCATTTAGTTTTTCCTTTCACATGGACATAAAAATGAAACCTAAATATCTTAACTACTTCTGATATGTCTTTGCTAATTACTAGAGGAATAAGCATGCCAGACTCCTGACACAGAGCAATTTCAGGTATCGTCCTATTATACTGAAAGGTTACCCATGTCCTTACCCAAGGTATTGCTGGTGCTGACAACCATGCATTCTTCCCTGGGGGATAATGTTCCCACTGCTTTTGCTGCCAGAAAAGAACATTAGCACATAATTCTTCTCCTGCTTCCCTTCACTTACTCCACCTCCCATTTCAACAATAAAATGTGTTAAAGAAAAAAAAAATCAGGGGCCACATTGGTATATTATGGTATATAAAGCACATTAGTAACAATAAATAGAGCATAAATCCCTCAGACAGGTACTTGCTATATTTTATATAACACCTTAGTGCTCAGAAAGGATGTAATAATATTTATAATTGATGGGTAAGTCCTCTGACTTATTAATACAGTATGAATTTTAATGTGATAGTTATCAGGTAACATCACTCATGTCCCCACAAAAGCATATCTCTCTTTAACATCCCTAACTTTAATTGTACCTTATTGTATCTGTCTTTCAACAAACATTTATTAAGTACCTACTATGTGTCAGGCACACATGATTAATGAAGACTTGTTTCAATGGGGGAGGATATAAAAACCACTTTTAAAAAATTCTTCTTATCAATATCTTCAATCTTTACATAATATTCCTTTCAAAAAGTATTCCTATGACTCTCTCTCCCTAACATTATTCTTGGAATAAAGATTTTAAAATAGAGGGAAAAAATAAATCAGCAAAACTACTACCCCTAACTATGTGTGTGTGTGTGTGTGTGTGTGTGTGTGAATTCTTTATCTAGAAATTACTCCTCTTCTACAATGAAGGGAGGGAGGGAAAGGACTGAACTTTATACTCAAAGTCACGGACTGTCAGAACTAGAATTAGGAAGAAAAATCATGGAATTGAGCAATTCAATAATTATCAAAATTTCAAGAGATCTTCTAGTCCAGGGGTCTGTGAACTTGTTGTTGTAGTATTAACATTTTATGACTTTGTTTCAATATATCGTTTTATTTTGTAGTCTATGTATGTTGTTTTTATGCATTTATAAATATTGTTTTCAAAAGGCATCACCAGATTGCCCCAAGAGTCTAGGATGCATAAAAAGGGTTAAGAACCCTCTGCCTCATTTTGCAGTCAAGGAAACACTCTTAGAGTGTTTTGTGTACTTGATAGCTCAGGACTCTGAGAAGGGAGACAGAAGGTAGATCAGAGAAACAAAGCTGTCACAAAGGAACACCGAGGGAGAATAGGAAGCAATGTTGCTTCTCAGCACAAGGCCAAGGCAGGCCACTTTGGGGGAGGGGCTAGCGCCATTCATAAACCTTTACAGGGACTCTTCAGTCTTCTGCTGCAGTTGAATCGGAGGTGTCAGGGTAGATTTTATGGGTCTAACACAGTTCTCATAATTATTGTCTTGCTGAGGTTTCCCCCCGTTTTGGTGAGAAAGGCCCCAGTTTTATGGAATATCTGCCTCCCTAGAACAGGCTGTGTTCTAATTCTTAGCAGACTGTCCCCTCCTCCCCACAGAGCAGGAGGCGACAAAGTAGATGCGGAAATTCCTGAACATTGGGAAGTCGACTCTAATGCAATTACCTGAAATAAAAGAAGGGGTCAGATAATAAGGGGCAAAGGTTTTTCCTTTTAAAATAAAGGGTGGGGTAAACAAAACCAGCTGCTCTTCGAAACAGTCAGCTCTCCTCATTAAATATTTTAAAAGGCTAATGGGCACAAGTGGTTAATTAGGGTGAAATCCAGAGATGGAACCCAGAGGAGCTAGCCTCCAGATCAGATCTCAGCTGGCAGAGAGACTAAGGAAGGAGAGTCCTTTTCTACACCAAAAGAACCTCACTGGCTGAGCTGGAAGCTAGGAATAAGCAGATGGATTGGAAGACTCCAATATTGTGGTCCTTGGCATATCTCCTCTGCCCCTGTCCCTGCTCCTCCCTCTCCCTCTCCCTCTTCCTTTCCCTCTCCCTGTCCTTCTGCTTCTCTATCCTTGACCTCACTTCTTACCTAGCCTGAATCACTGAATGGACATTGCCTCAGACAGGCTGAAGCCTGAGAAAGACCTTAGCTTTAAAAAGTCAGCCTCTCCTGCATCCTGATGTATATCTTGCCACTGGACCCAGGTGGCTCTGGAGGAGAGAGTGAGGTTGGTGACCTTGCACAGCCATCCCTCACTTAAATCCAATTCAGCGAAAGTCATGACATCACCTCCTCATGTCACTGTCTTCTTTGAGAATGAAGGACAAAAAACAGCCATAATCAAAAGAGACTCATAGTCTCGAGTCAAAGACCTTGGGTCAAAATGCTCACCTTGATGTTTACTATGTAAAGTAAAGGAGGACCTCTGAGGTCCCTTCCAACTCTATGATCCCATGTCACTATGTGGCAGATTGGGAGACCTGTTAGACACAGAGGTGAATAGTAGGTACATTTATTGGAGGAAGTGGAATGGTCAGTTTTAAAGGTTAAAATGTCAATTAATGAGGGAAAAGAAAGAAGTTGAATGAGTAGGGAAGTCATGGCCCAAGGTTCAGAAGGTTTCATTAACCATCCTCGACTACCTTGCCAGGTGTGTGGTATTTAGTACCTATATCCTTTAAAAGACATAATCCACTTGAACAGCACAGGTGTTTTAAGTATATAAAATTTCAATTGTTTCATAAAGGCAGTTTCTACACATAAGGTGACAGCCATAAGAACGTTGTTTTTTTCCCTCCAATCAAGATTTAATTTTATCTTTCTCTCCTCCCCTCATGCCTTGGGGAAAAAGAAAAAAAAGAAATGTAAAACATTTGTAATAGATAAACTATAGTCAGACAAAATAAATAGCTGCATTGACCATGTCCAAAAATATGGAGCTTATTCTGTATCTTAGTTCTTTACCTCTTTCTCATGAGGTGGGCAGCATGTTTCAATCATTAGTACTCTAGAATCATAGTTAATCATTGCATTGACAAAAGTTCTCAAGTCTTTCAGAATTGTTTGTTTTTACAATATTGATGTTATGGTATAAATTGTTTTCCTGCTCACCTCACTCTGCATTAGTCTTCCCAGGTTTCTCCTTTTCCTTCTCTTTTTCCTCCTCCTCCTTCTCTTTTTCTTTCTCTTCCTCATCCCTCTCCCTTCTTCTTCTTTTTTTTTTTTTTTTGAGACAGGTCTTGTTGTTTTTCCTAAGCTGGAAGTTAAGTAGAAATTTACATGTAACTTTTTGGCATGATTACAAATTGCTTTTCAAAAGCCTGGACCAGTTTACATTCTCTTCTTCTGAAGTTTCTCCAACATTTGACAATTTCCTTTTTTGTTAACTTTGCCTATATGATGGATATGAGGTAGAACCTCAGAGGTTTTTTTAATTTTTAATTTTTTAAATTATTAATGATTTGGAGAGGTTGGTTTCTTTCATTTGGCTACTGATAGCCCAATTCTCCCCCTTGAGATCTGCCTGTTCATATTCTTTGACCATTTATCAATTGGGGAATAGCTCTTATTCTTACATATTTGAGTCATTTCCTTATGTGACTTATATGATATGATCACACTAGTGATTAGCATGGAAGCATTGACCTTTCCAAACTTTGGTTTAGTTCTCCTTAGGTAGTCTAGTGAGCTTAGGGGTTCACCATATTGGTGCCCAATTGAGTACAGACACCCAATTGACTTAGCCTACTTCAGCTAAGACCACCTGAATTCAAGAGATCCACCAGCCTCCATTTCTCCACTATCAGGGATTATAGGCATGTACCACAATGATCAGTTCTTTCTTCATTTCTTATAGCATAAAGGCATTCCAATACATTCATACCATAAGTTTTTCCACTTCTTTGCTACTAAAAAAAGACCTGTAATATATGTATGTATGTATGTATGTATATATATATATATATGTGTGTGTGTGTGTGTGTGTGTATGCATTTTTATCTCTATCTAAATATACATACATATAGTACCTTTTCCTCTTTTGTTGATCTCTTTGGGATACAATCCTAATAGAGATTTCACTGGATTAAAGGGCATAAACAGTTTAGTAACTTTTGGGACATCATTCTAAATTGCTTTTTAGAATGACTTAGAAAGCTACAGTAGGAAGAGACCATATTTTTGGATTTTTTTACACATCTCTACATACTTTAAATTACTTTTAGTGATCAGAAAAAAATAGATGCAAATTCTTCCTACTCTAATTTTAAATTGTATTATGAAGCACTTCTTTGGAATAATTTTGTGTAAAAGAATTGCATTGCCTGAAAAAAGTAAACTATTCTCCATTGTTTAGTTTTTATTATGACATTTTAGCAGCTTCTGTATAATTCTACATATTTTTATGAACTAAGGGTGAAAATTTACTGCATTATTAGACCAGGTTGGAAATAGAAAGAGAGAAGATAATAAGTATATGTTGGTTATTTTTTTAAGAAAAATCTCAGGCAAAAGTTTAGTTAGAATGTAAGGGACCCATTGAGATATACAATAGGTTTTCTTAGTCAAAACAAATGATCATGAACTTGGAAAAAATTATGGGCCCCTTGTTAGATTTTATTTAACTTTCTCTTTCTTTTTTCATTCTAGTTACTACATTGATGGTCGAGTGGTCAAGGTGATGGACTTCCTGAAAACCCGTCTTTTAGACACACTCTCTGACCAGATTAGGAAAATTCAGAAAGTGAGTAAAAGGTATACTAGAATAAAGATAAATGAGTTTCAGGATGAGGCATGGGAAAGTGGTCACAGTATTACATCTGCACATCAGAGGCAGGACAAGATGACAGCAGAAGGAGCCCCAGCCCAATCCTCATGGGAAATTGGCCTTGAAAGAAATTCCCTTCAGAGCTCCTTTGAGTGGCATTATGGGTTGGGGAAAGGTCTGTTGTTATTTTGTATTTGAGTTGCCCAAAGTTAATTGTAATTAATAAACTTTCCTCAATGAGTAAACAGATAGATAGCATACATTTCCACAATGGAGTCTTTTGGCAAGATTGAGGTTTGAAAGGTGTACTCATTCATTCATTCATTCAAGCTGACATTTATTAAGCACCTACTGTGTGTACAGTAGTGTGCTAGACACTTGGGGAGGTACAAAGTTTAGCTAAAGCATGGTCCCTGCCATTTTGGATCTTAAAGTAAATAGGTAAATAAATCACAAACACAGGTAACAACACACAATATTAACTGAGACCACATTAGAGTTGCAAAACAAAGTACTCTCCGAGGTCTAAAGAAGGAAATTGTTATCTCAGAGTTTTTCTCTTGGAATTGCCTCCATATCAGTCTTTGACTAAGAAAAATATAAGATAAGAAATTTTCCTAAAGGGAGAAGAAAAAAACCCCACTAGCAGAAGCTGTATGTCATGTCACTGTGGTAGAAGTAGCACTGGCCTTGGGGTCAGAAGACTTGGGAGTGATTCAAGCCCCTGTGATATGCCAGCTGGATGACCTTGGACCTTTTGAGTCTTCATTTCTCCATCCAAAAATAGGAAGAATAGCACTTGCCCAGCTTACTTCATGGGTACAAGGAAAATCAAATGAGTGGTGTGAATGTAAATCATTTGTAATTAGAAAGTGCTATTTTATCATATGCTATTATCATGAGTTATATTGTCAGGACATATCCCCTATTTTTTGTTTTTGTTTTTGTGGGGCAATGAGGGTTAAGTGACTTGCCTAGGGTCACACAGCTAGTAAGTGTCAAGTGTCTGAGGCTGGATTTGAACTCAGGTCCTCCTGAATCCAGGTCTGGTGCTTTATCCACTGCGCCACCTAGCTGCCCCCCATATCCCCTATTTTTTTTCCTTAAGTCATAATATTATGTGCCTACAATATATCTATGTTGCTACCAGATGGGGCTCTTGCAACTTTAGGAGCAGAAACCAAGGGAAGACTGAATCCCTCCTGGGAGATAGACCTCTAAATCTGGTAGAGAGTCTACTTAGGGCAGCAAGGGGGCACAATGGATAGAGTGCTAGGCCTAGAATGAGGAAGATTTATCTCCTTTAGTTCAAATCTGGCTTCATGCACTAGCTGTGTGATGCTGGGCAAATTATTTAACCCTATTTGCCTCAGTTTCCTTATCTATAAAATGAGTTGGAGAAGGAAATGGCAAACCACTACAATATCCCTGCCAAGAAAACCCCAGTGGGGTGACACAGGAGTAGTGGGACATGACTGAAACAAATGAAAAACAACAACTACTTTCTTAAGAAAATTAAATAATTAATTGGGAAAATAGAACTTTATAACTTGCATCTAATTAACTGTGAAAGGCGATTCCATTTGGAGCAAGAATACAAAAAGATCTAAGATCTAGATTCATGAAGTGCCTAATGTAATATATTACTATACTGATTTATATACTGATTTATGCTGATCAGCAGGATAGGGATTTTTCCTACTGCATGTAAAAACAACTGTTTTCTGAATATCTGATAAAGAACCCATATGGGGACCCATTCCATAAGCTTCTTCAATTTCATTCTATAGTTAAGTGTCTACTATGTGCCAGGTATTGTGGGTACCCAAACAGAACTTAAAAAAAAAAAGTAGTCTTTTCCCTCTGGAAGTTTATATTTTACTAGAGGATGCATGTAAATATAAGGTAAGTAAATAAAAGATCATTTTAAATTTAGTGCTAACATGGGGTGGGGGGATGAGGATTGAGGGAAGCAGTTTCTATTCTGTAGTAGGCACTGAATAAATGCTTGTTAATGGATTTACCAAGATGGAGGTGAAAAGGGTGTGCATTCCAAGCATGGGAAATAGCCTATGAGCCTATGCAAAGGCAGAAAGACAGGAGGTGGAATGGGCAGTTTGGCCATTGGAATGGGCTCTAGAGTGTTTCAGAGGCATATGAGGCTGGAGCGTTAGGCCAGAACAATTTGTGAAAGGTTTCCAATGGCAGGGTAAGATTTTTGTAATTTTATCCTTGAGGTTAATAGAAGGAGCCAGCAGAGATTTTCAAGCAGCAGAACGACATGGTCAGACCTGTACTTTAGGAATATAATTTTGAATTTTGAATCCTACAACTCTGTTACCCAGCAAATACACAAAAGCAGAGAGTCCAACCAAATATCTTCTGCTCTTTGTAAAAGCCAGTTGTAGAACCTTACCCACCATCATCTTGAGCTAACTATGACAGAACCCAGGCAACAATAACATAAATGGAAGTCATTTAATGTAGCTTTAGCAGCTTCACAGATGCACCACTGCCATTATGAAAGAAAAGATTGGACCAAGGGATGAAATCACAGAGGTTATGAGGAGAATTTTTATTCAAATGCTACTTTAATGAAAACCTATCTGGCTTCTCCTCAATTAGGTCTTATAAAATTCCTCTTCCTTCTGCATGATGGATATGGTCCTATCACTTTTGTACTCACAGGGCTGTCATCAATGACTATCTCAAAGAGGAATCTTTAATATTAATTTATTCAGGATACTCAAAATGATTCATAACATGGTAGGATGGAAAGAGCACTGATTCTGTTGTCAGAAGTCCTGCATTTCAATTCCACCTCTTAGACTGATTGTGTAACCTTGAAAAGGTTGCATAAGGTCTCTAGTAGGTCCAAGAAGTCTATGTCTTCCATTCCCTCATTTGGAACATGAGGAGGTTCGATCTAGATGGCCACTGAGATCTCTTCCAACTCTAGCACCATGATCTTATGATATAGCTCACCTTTACTTGTTCTCTCTTCCAGTCAGATAAGCCTGCTAGCTGTTCCCCCTACATATTTAGCCTCCTACCTCGATGTCTTTGTCTAGGTGGTCCCCCATTGCTCGAAAGCATCCCCTCAACTCTACCTTAGAGAATTTCTAGCTTACTTCAAAGCACAGTTCAATGATCCCTTTTCCCAGGAGACCTTTTTCTGATTTTCCTCTACCCCAATTGTCAAGCGTTCTGTCCCTCTTGAAATCACATTGTATATATTTTCTTTTTACTTATACGAGTATAGAGTATCACAGAATTTTAGAACTGAAAAGGATCTCGGCAGCTATTTAATCCAATTTGTATGGGAAAAGAAATCCTTTCAACAACCCCCTGACAAGTGGTCATCAGACTCTGCCTAAAGACCTCTAGTGAATGTATCTTTAGGATGTGTGCCCAAGGAATTTGTTTACTTTAAAGATAAACACTAACATAAAAGGCATTATTTTTTATTCAAACTAGAGAAACTAAAACTTCACTAAAATTAAGCTAAAACTCCAACTAAACTTTACTTAAAAATACAAACTTGAGGGGCAGCTAGGTGGCACAGTGGATAGAGCACCAGCCCTGGATTCAGGAGGACCTGAGTTCAAATCCGGCCTCAGACACTTAACACTTACTAGCTGTGTGACCCTGGGCAAGTCACTTAACCCCAACTGCCTCACTAAAAAAAAAAAATACAAACTTGGCAAAGAGCTTCTTTCAAGCAAACCCTTCCCTTTCCCTTAAAAAAACAATTTGCCTTTTCAACTTTACCTTCTTGGCTCAAAACATTTTCCAATAGCCTTGCCATGGAGGGGCCTTGCTGGAGTTTAAAGATTGGTTGCCAAAGAAGCAGCTTTTGAAATTTTGTAATTTAAACTGTTTTGCCTTTTGTACCAATCAGTGGCCCAGAGCTATGTCCTAAGACTGAGCTGTGTGGAAAACAAACTGAGAAGTCAAAGGGAAAGAAAATGTCTGTTTTTCTGTGCTCTGTGTGTGTGTGTGTGTGTGTGTGTGTGTGTGTGTGTGTGTGTGTGTGTGTGTGTGTTTGCTGGCCTGGCTATAGCCAATGGGGAATCATTAGGCAGGAACAAGTATCTTCTTTGGGATGGGAAAGAGGAGGACACACAGCCTAGCTGAGCTCCCCTAAGGAGAAGCACCACAGAGAAAGTAGGGAGGAAGGCCCAGGATTCTAGGCACCTGAAGTCACCTGGTGCACCCTTTCCCTTTCTCCCACACCAGAGCCTCACAGAAATGGCAGAAGGGAAATGGAAAAAGGAAGCAGGAGTAGTAGCAGTGAGGATGTGTCCACTAGGAGGCCCCCAAAAAAAATCTGAAAAAAGGCAGCTCCAAGATGGCAAGAGGGTTCACTGGCACATTAGGGTATGCCTGGGCACATCTCACATAGTGTAAAGGCAGGATGATAGTCCTATGGGACCCATTTCACTTTTGAGTAAGTATATACTCAGTAGAATATAATGTCAGTGAAAGCCAGGATTTTCATTTTTGTCTTTGTATTAGAGCCTAATAAATGTTACTTAAATGTTATGTGTTATTTTACAACAACAACATTAAGTGTTTTCCTTAGAAAGAAAACCTCAAAGAAATGTTTGATGGGCTGTAAGTAACCAACCAATCAGTGCCAAGTACTTAAACACACGTGTATCTATTTTGTCCAAAGAATTTCCTAGAAATTACACGTGGAGACGACCAAAGCCACAGTTACCATTGAGATTTTGCCACAATTAAAGGTGCTTCTTAATTGCTCAACCATTAGAGTATTTCCATGGAAGGCAGTGGACCTAATTCCCCTCTGAAGCTGAGATATAGGGCTAGAATGTGATCAGATTGCAAATCTAGAAAGTTCCTCCCCCAAAGAATTCCCTTAATTTTTTTAAACTCCTCTTCCATTTGCTATACCCCTCCTCCCACCTTGCATCCTAGCATCTCTAATCTGGACAGAGGTTGGACTTCTGTCCATTAGAGGCCATGTCCATGGGCCTGTAATCAAGTCCTTAAAAAAATCTGAGTTTCCCATGAGAACTATCAATTGGATCTCCTCAATTGGACTCCCATCAATTAGAGCCCCTGCCCATGTGAACATGATCCAATTCTTAAAAGAAACTGCAAGTTTCCCATGAGAACAGCCTGTCAAAATAATGCTGTGCCCTACTACAGAACTAGAAATTTGGGTTTATAAATACCATAGACAGTTTCAGCTCTCTTCCCTCTCCACTGACTCACCAGCAATTTCCCAAACAGTCCCATGCCTAGTTCTAAACACTAGGCAGACACAAACAGGCTGGTGATTCTGCATACTACAAATTTTCCCAGATGCTATGAAATGATATGAAGTCATGACAGTTGACCACCGCTGGCTGGTCAGTCTTTTCTAAGTTCACACAAGTGTTTCTGATGGTCTATTTCCAAACAATGCTTACTGACAGGATTAAAGTCAGAAACTACTCACCTCTCCTAGCCCAGAAAATATGTTTCCTAGATGTTAAACCCTCCATGAGATCTTTTTTTTAAAAAAATTGGACCCTTGTATCAAGGGCCTCACCAGGCAACTCTGGTTGGTGATTTTAACTCTAGAAGAATTTATTCAAGTCATCATTTAACCTCTCTGGGACTCAGTTTCTTCATCTTTCAAATTAAGAGGTTAGCCTGGATTACCATTAAGATCAATTCCAGCTCTAAGTCTGTGATGCTCACAGCAAGTTCTATGAGGATGTCAAGCTAGGGATTATGGCTTCCATTTTATATATGAGGAAACTGAGGCTCAGAGAAGTTCAGTGACATAGGTTAAGTCACCCTAGACTTAAAATTCCCAGTCCAATGTTCTTTTACTTATACAGGATTCCTCACCTTTGTTCCTGTATCAATTAGAAATTCTCAGGGGCAGCTAGGTGGTGCAGTGGGTAAAGCACTGGCCCTGGATTCTGGAGGAGGACCTGAGTTCAAATCTGATCTCAGACACTTGACATTTACTAGCTGTGTGACCCTGTGCAAGTAACTTAACCTTCATTGCCTCCCCCACAAAAAAGAAAAGAAACTCTATTTTGACTGCCCCCTTCAAAATTTAGATAGTAGGATTCCTTTTTAATTGAACCCTCTAAAGTAGTCCCCGGTTTGTTTACTACCACACACTGGGCCATAAATGTGTTCAGTATACCCTGTAGGCATCTACTATTGGTCTTCCACTGTCCTTCAAAGGAAGCAAGCACTCCCTGCACAACCTCTGGGGAAGCTTGCACTCCCAGCCCTTAGAATTAGAAACCCCTGTTCTGTTAACTGGTTCCAGAAATTGGAGGTTCAAAGAGTCCCTGCAGCTTTGGTGGTAACTTCAAGGAGTTTGGGCTCTGGGGGCTTGAGATCATTGGTATTTCTGGGCTTGGTGTCTCCGGAAGGATCCTGGGATCGCAGCCTGCCTCATTAGTCATCTGCCCTATTGTTACTGGATATTTGCCCTGATCTGGGGCTAACTGCTACTGGTACAGACCCATAGAAAACTGCCCCTGCCAGTCTCACTCCCTGAGTATTCTTTCTTCCACTCAAGATGAAAAAATGAAGATAAACAATATAAGGGCTTTGCCCCTTTCCTCCCTTGGGATTTTATTTAGGTTTCCAGGTCTCACTTAGTATGATTCCTGGCACTTAGTAGGTACTTAATAAATGCTTGTTGAGTGATCATCTGATCATAGATCTGGAGCTAGATGGGACCTCAGAAGGCATCTAGTCCAGTATGTTTATTTTACAGATGAGGAAACTGAGGCTGAAAGATATCAAAGAATTTTTTCCATATCAGACAAATAAAAGAGCCAGGATTCAAATTTTGAGCCAGCTCAAATCCAGTGTCCTCTCATTCCATACTGTCTATTTAAAGATTAGTTGCTGTCTGGCTCCTGTCATCAGAACACATGCAGTGATGTCCTTGGTATCCCACTAGAAAGTTCTGATAGACCATAGACATCCATGCCCTATGTCATTATTTTTCACAATTCATTTAGTACACTTCACTGGACCCTTTCTCATGACATCAACTTATCTTATTAGAAAGTTCTAGCAAAAAACCTGTGGCCACCTATTGAACGTGTTGCTGGAATATTCATCCAAAAGGGTTTTCTCTCCATATGTAATACTCCTTGCCTCCCTCAGTGACAGCTGTTTTTCCCAGCATAATTTGGGGAGGCCAGCCCCATGATGTGTGCACTGTTGTTTTGCATTCAGGGAAGAGATGCTTAATTGCTAAAGCAGAGAAGGTTCTCTAACCTTTTCCTAGTGAAAAGGATTGTATAACTTCTTCAGTCTTTCCAGTGTTGGGTCAGTGTGCGGGGGCAGTAAATATTCCTCAGAGGACATAAGTGGATGAAAAACTGTAAGAGCGATGTCATCGCTTGGAAGGACTGTTACTTTGAGTCGCTCTAAGAGGACCCCTCCTCTCACTTGCCTTTCTCTTAATAATCTGTCTTTTTTTTTTTTTTTTGGCGGGGCAATGAGGGTTAAGTGACTTTCCCAGGGTCACACAGCTAGTAAGTGTCAAGTGCCTGAGGTCAGATTTGAACTCAGTTCCTCCTGAATCCAGGGCCAGTGCTTTATCCACTGTGCCACCTAGCTTCCCCCAGCTCTCTTAATAATCTTAAAATCCCATATTCACTTCGACCTGCACCGGGGTTGGCCAGTCTTCCTCACTATCTCAGTCTTGGGAGGTCTGACATCAAGCATCATTACACCCATTTTGAAGGTGAGCAAACTGAGGTCCTGAGAGGTCAGTGGTTTCAAAGCCAGTTTTGATCATTTACTGCTCCCAGATATGGTCATACTAGTTCATCTTCATTTCTATTTTTTTCATTATTTCTCTTGATATATTTACCTTGTGTTTCTCCATGTGAATTTGTCAATGTTTTGTCTGATTCTAGAGTACTCCTATTTTGTCAAATGCTATGTGGTGTACTCCTTTATTAATGTGATTTTAAAAGTTATGTCTTTATATTAATTTGGATATCATTTTTATTGTATTCATGTGACCCAATAATGAATATTGAATATCTCTAAGGTTTCCCTTATTTCTGTAAATAGAATTCTGCAGTTTTATTTAAGCCCTGAGTGTGTCCCGATCAGTTACCTCCCAAATAGTTTATTCATTTGTCAATGTTTTGAGTAGAATTTTTGTACTCTCCTCCCCACCTCCCATTTTTGTTAGTAATATATAAAAATGTTGATGAGTTTTCTGAGTGCATTTTGTATACTGCTATTTTGCAGAGATTATTGACTTATTTAGTTTTTCATTAATTCTCTAGATGTTTCTAAATAAACTATCATACTGTTTTCAGTAAGGAATACTTTTACCCCTTCTTTGCCAATGCTTACTCTTTTAATTTCTTTTTCTTTTCTTATTGCTTTGGTTAATATTTTTATAATACATCAAGTTATAGTAGAAATGGGAGAATTCTTGCTTCTAATCTCATTGGGGAACGTGTTTATCCATTACAAGTAATTCCAACCAACACTTGGTTATAGATAAATGTTTTTTTTCATGTTAAAAAAGGGCCATGAAGACACCCAGGTAGCACACTGGACAGAGCATCAGTTCTGGAGTCAGGGGGACCTGAGTTCAAATTTGGCCTCAAACACTTACTGTGTGACCCTGGGCAAGTCACTTAACCTGGATTGCCTCCAAAAATGTAAATATATATATATATATATATATATATATGTGCTTTTAAGAAACAGATTCTACTATTAAGTAAAAGCTTCTAGGAAACATACTATGTCCAATTTCTGGGAACTCGTATAACTTAAATTTGGAGAGGCTTTGCACAATTAGGTTGTCCAGTTGTCAGTAAGTTTTATGCTATGATAACCCATGAATAAAAGAAAATTACAAAATAATCTCAGTTTTATGCAATTCCTTTTGGCTATTGCAATAATAGTGGCAAAATGGCAGAAGACCGGTTTGGGAATGTTAAGCATCACATAGATTTTGTATTATCTATATGAACATTAACTTTGCAATTGGTATTCTAAATGTTAGGACCTTGTCCTGTGAACAGTGAGTGAACATATTCCTGGGGTAATGGAATCATGTCACTCTTGGACATTCTGGCTATAAACAAAACCAGAAGACAGAAGGAAGTTACAACTGAATGGAAGTATAAATCACAGGATCTCCTTGAAGGGTCAAATAAAGAAGTTAAGTTGTTTCTTTTGTGCATTGAAAGGCAACAAGAAATATATTTTCCTGGGATGTTTGGTCACCTTGTATTGCTGTGCTCATGGTAAACATTTGACAAGGAATCATCATGAAATAATTGTAGTTTATACACTAATATCTTTTTAGTAGGATGGGGAAGAAGAGAAATTATATGAACTTGAAAAGACACAATACATTAAATCAATATATATTTAAATTTTTTGAAAAAATTATTAGTACATTTTGTTTTGACAAAAATGCATCCTGATATTCTCATAAATATGTAGCACATTCTGTTTAAGCAAACGTAGCTAAGCAAAAGTGTCTAATAAAGCAGTGCAACTGACAAAACAAATTATATTCCACATGTACAACTTACCATTTTAACAACAATAATAGTAATATTAGCAGCTTGCATTTATAGAGTACTTTTTTGGTCTGCAGAATAGAAATATTACCTCATTTTATCCTCACAACAACCCTGGGAGATAGGTGCTGTTATTATCCGTTTTTTTGATAGTTCAGTAAACTGAGACTGACAAAAGTTAAATGACAAAAGTTAAATCTGAGGGGAGATTTGAATTCAAGTCTTCCTGACTCCAGATGTTAAGAGGAATTTAAAAAAATATATCAGTTATTTGGAACCAGTATTGGTCATTGCATTTGGTCTGTATTCTGTTGTCTTCAAGTATCGCCTTCATTTATATTATTGTTGGCATTATATATATTTTTCTTATGAATTTGCTTTCTCCATTCTGCATCAGTTCACACTAGTCTTCATATATTTTCCCAGATCCTTTATATTTATTGTTTTTAAAAGTGAAATAATGTTCCTTTTTTCTAGCTTATTTCTTTTTATTTGTAGTTTGTAGTAAATGCAAATCAAGTCTGTAACATGGGAATAGTTACTGTGAATCCAAGCATGAGGACACAAACACAATATATGATAAGCCCAAACATAGTACAGCAAACAGAATAGAGCATAAACGAGTGTTAATTCACACACAGAGTAGTATGTGACACTTTTTTGCATCAGGAGGTTTGGGAGTTGGCTAAGTACAGCAAACTTTCTTTGTTATTAAATGAAGATATTGTAGTCATTTCAGATATTACTAATCTAAGCCACAATGCATGACCATGTGAACCAAAGAAAACAATGTATTTTAAAATTTTTATCCCTCCTTCCCTCCATCCCCTTTCCCCTCCCTGAGGCAGTAAGCAATCAGATATAGGTTATAAATGTATGATTATGTAACATATTACCATATTAGTAATTTTGTATAAGAAAACTTGAATAGGGGGCAGCTAGGTGGTGCAGCGTATAAAGCACTGGCCCTGGATTCAGGAGGACCTGAGTTCGAATCTGACCTCAGTCACTTGACACTTACTAGCTGTGTGACCCTGGGCTTAACCCTCTTTGCCTCTTAACCCTCATTGCTTACCAAAAAAAAAAAAAAACTTTAATAAAAGAAAAAAATGAAAGAAAGTGAAAAAATAGTGTGCTTCAATCTGTGTTCCATCAATATCAGTTCTTTCTTTGGAAGTGGATGGTATGTTTCATCAATAGTCCTTTGGGATTGTCTTGGATCACTGTATTGTTGAGAAAAGTTAAGTCTTTCACAGTTCTTCATCAAACAATATTGCTATCTCTGTGCACAATGTTCTCTTGGTTCTGCTCACTTCACTATACATCAGCTCATACAAGTCTTTCCAGACCTTTCTGAAATCATCTTGCTTTTCATTTCTTATAGAAAAATAATATTCTGTCACCACCATATACCTACCACAGCTTGTTTAGCCATTCCCCAATTGTTAGGCATTACTTTTATTTTTCTGTACAAATAGGTCTTTTTCTCCTTTTGGAGATGTCTTTGGCATATAAAACTAGCAGTGGTATTGCTGGATCTAAGGGTATGCACAGTTCTATAGTCTTTGGGGCATAGTTCCAAATTGCTCTCCAGAATGGTTGGATCTTTTCACAACTCCATCAACATCCCAGCTTTCTCCTCCAACATTCAATATTTTCCATTCTTGTTATATTTGCCTCTCTCATAGATGTGAGGTGATACCTCAGAGTTGTTTTAATTTGCATTTCTCTGATCAATAGTGATCTAGAGCACTTCTTCATGTGATTATAGATAGCTTTGATTTCTTTGTCTGAAGACTGTTCATATCCTTTGACCATTTATCAATTGGAGAATGACTTGTATTTTTATAAATTTGGAGGGAAAAAAAGCACCAGCCCTGGATTCAGGAGGACCTGAGTTCAAATCCAGCCTCAGGCATTTGACACTTACTAGTTGTGTGACCCTGGGCAAGTCACTTAACCCTCATTGCCATGCCCCCCCCAAATTTACTCAGTTCTCCATATATTTGAGAAATGAGGCTATTATAAAAGATATTTGTTTCAAAGGTTATTTCCCACTTTTCTGCTTCCCTTGTAATCTTGTTTACATTAGTTTTGTTTGTGCAAAACCTTTTTAATTTTATATAATCAAAATTATCTATTTTATATTTTCTTTTACTCTCTATATCTTCTTTGGTCCTAAATTCTTCCTCTGTCCATAAACCTGACAGATAAATTATTCCATATTCTCTTAATTTGCTTATGGCATCATCCTTTGTGTGTATACCATGCACCCATTTTGGCCTTATTTTAGTATACGGTGTGAGATGTGGGTCTATGCATAGTTTCTGCCATACTGTTTTCTAGTTTTCCTAGCAGTTTTTGTCAAATAATGAGTTTTGTTCCAAAAGGTTGGATCTTTGGGTTTATCATATACTATATTACTATAGTCCTTTATTATAGTGTAATTTGTACCTATTCTATTCCACTGATCCACCTCTCTATTTCTTAGCAAATCTTACCAAATTGTTTTGATAATTACTACTTTATAATACAGTTTGAGATCTGGTACTGCTAGACCACCTTCTTTTGTATTCTTTTGTATTTTTTAAAATTAATTCCCATGATATCCTTGAACTTTTGTTTTTCCAGATGAACTTTGTTATTGTTTTTTTTTAGATCTTTGGAATTAAGGAAAGCAGGGTAGCTAATGAAATATAGCATTTTGTTGGACGGGGTAGTAATGAGAAATTCTAACTTCCTACTGAATATTATGAATGCCAATTTTTACTAATTATGCTTGTATTCGTAGAAGGTGCTAATCCATCATTGTTCTGGCACATGTCATTTACAATATAGCAGGTTAAATGTGATGCCAGATCCAAAGCCTCAGAGAAAATAATTGAACTCAGGAGAAGGAAAAAAGGAAAGAAACAAATGTTTATTAAATGCCTTCTATGTGGCCAGCACTGGGCTAAGTGCTGGGAATAAAATTCAAGCAAAAAGACAGCCTCTTCCCTCAAGGAGCTTACATTCTTTTTTTTTGTGAGGCAATTGGAGTTAAGTGACTTGCCCAGGGTCACACAACTAGTAAGTGTTAAGTGTCTGAGACCACATTTGAACTCAGGTACTCCTGAATCCAAGGCCAGTGCTTTATCCACTGTGCCATCTAGCTGCCCCAGGAGCTTACGTTCTAATGAGAGAAGATTAAACACAAGAGGGAACTTAAAGGGGCAGGGGGAAAGTCCCTGGTGCTGCACTATGCTCTTGAAGACTGAAAGCCAGGACCAAGGCCAAGAGGGCAGTGTTGTTGCTTGGCTAAGTCTCTTAACAGAAGAGATGGAGAAGGGAGAATAAGAGTTTGAGTTGATTACAGGGAATTTCCACTTTCCATAGTCATGGAAGATGTAATGTGTGAAAGTGTAGTTATTGCCAGAGGAGTAGTACTTACTGAAAACCTTTTGCTTGTGCTTGGTGGGGCAGTTACATTTTGTGAATGAATCTGCATGGGTAACAGGAACAGAAATCCCAGCCATGGCTTTAATAGCAATCACCATCCTCATGCCGACTTGCTCTTTTTGATTTGCTTTTAGTACCCACTCCAAGCACTGCTACAGGGTGGAAGTCTAAACCTAGGCTTACTTTCAATAATATTTATTATAATTAATTTATTTAGGCATTTACCAAATTGGTGGATGTGCATTTTGTTTCTAGTTATCATAAAAAGTACTGCTATGTGTGAGAATCATTTTGATTATTCTCAATCTCAATATTGATCACTCAATAAAATTAATACCCAATTTAATCAGTATTTACTCAGGTCACTGTGCTTTTAATGGGTATCAGTGATTGTAAGTGAAATTGAGTGACTTTGATTTAGTTAATGTTGTAAGAATGAGAGTTGTGTAGAATACAATTAATTAATCTACTATGTATTGATGATTATATTAATTGTATTGGATTTATTAGATAGATTCATGCTTTGTTAGTTAGGTCTGTTGTAAGAACATATTGCATTAGCTATATACACCTCTCAACTCCTGTTTGTCATACTTGAAATAAAGTTGATAAGCCTTAGGAATACCCTCCTTATTCCTAAAAATCACTTCGCCTCACTCTCAAGTGATCTTTGCTTCAAAACTACAATTTCGGGGCAGCTAGGTGGCGCAGTGGATAGAGCATTGGCCCTGGACTCAGGAGTACCTGAGTTCAAATCCGGCCTCAGACACTTAACACTTACTAGCTGTGTGACCCTGGGCAAGTCACTTAACCTCAATTGCCTCATTAAAAAAAAACAACACAAAAACAAAACTACAATTTCCTTGGTCCCCTAGGATACTGTAGGCACATTAGTGTTTGGTAACCTATGAAAGAAATCTCCTGCTGAGATGAACTTTGGAAGGCCCAAGACCTTATTGATAGGGTCTCATGACCAGTAGAAGGTCTCATGACCTGTTTTACTTTAGCTGAAGTACAATATATTCTGCTCCAGCCTTTTACCTTCACTCTGTGTGTATCTCTCTGCTTCAAATGTGTTTCTTGTAAACAGCATATTGTAGGATTCTGGTTTTTAATCCACTCTGCAATTCACTTCCGTTTTATAGCAGAGTTCATTTCATTCACATTCATAGTTATTATTAGTAGATGTCTATTCCCCTCCATTCTATTTAACTCTTTTGTACTTTTTCTCCCTTCTTTCACCCTATTCCTCCTCACCAATGTTTTGCTTCTTACCCCTGCCATCCCCAATCTGCCCTCCCTTTTTATCAAGCCCCTCCCTTTTCTTGACCCTTTTCTCCCTTGCTTTTGCCCTCCCTTCTATCAGCCCCTTCTTCCCCTCCCCCTTCCCCTTTTAGTTCCCTAAAGAATAAGCTAAGTTTCTTTATCCAAATGAACATATATGTTATTCCCTCTTTGAATCAAATCTATTGAGAGTAAGGTTGAAACAGTGTTCACCCCTCCCTTCTTTCCCGCCATTGTAATAGGTTTTTTTCACCTCTTCATATGATGTAATTCACCCCATTCCACCTTCCCGTTCCTCTTCTCCCCATAAACTCCCTTTTTAACCCCTTAATTTTCTTTATATCATCACATCAAAGACAATTTATATTTATACCCTCTGTGTATAATCCTTCTGTCTGCCCAAATACATTTACAATTCTCAAGAGTTATAAGTATTATCTTCCCGTGAAGGGAAGTAATTGAGTAACTTTATTTTCCCCCTGTTTACCTTTTTAAACTTCTCTTGAGTCTTATATGTTAAGATTGAATTGTCCATTCATTTCTGGTTTTTTCATCAGGAAACTTTGAAAGTCCCCAATGTCACTGAATGTCCATCTTTTCCCCTGAAAGAGAATGCACATTTTTGCTGGGTAATAGATTCTTAGCTGCAATCCAATCTTCTTTGCCTTCCTGAATATCATATTCCAAGCCTTGCGATCCTTTAATGTTGAAGCTGCCATGTCCTGAGCAATCCTGACTGTGCCTCCATGATATTTAAATTGCTTCTTTCTGGCTGTTTGGAGTATTTTCTCCTCCACCTGATAATTCTGGGATTTGGCTACAATATTCCTTGGAGTTTTCCTTTTGGGGTCTCTTTTATGAGGTGATCAGTGGATTCTTTCAATGATAATTTTATCCTCTGATCCTATAATATCAGGGCAGTTCTCCTTAATAATTTCCTGGAATATGGTGTCTAGTCTCTTTTTCTGATTATAGCTTTCAGGCAGTTCAATTATTCTCAAATTATCTCTCCTGGATCTGTTTTCCAGATCAGTTGTCTTTCTAATGAGGTATTTCACATTTTCTTCTATTTTTTTCATTTTTTTTTATTCTGCTTGACTGATTCCTGGTGTCTAATGGATTCCTTTTCTTCCAAACTGTCCAATTTTAATTTTTAAGGCATTGTTTTCTTCAGTGAGATTATGCACTTTTTTATTCCATTTGGCCAGATGAATTTTTTAAGACATTGTTTTCTTCAGTCGATCTTTGTGCTTCCTTTACCAAGCTGCTGATTCTTTTTTCATAATTTTCTTGTTTTGCTTTCATTTCTCTCCCCATTTTTTCTCCTAACTCTCTCACTTGACTTTGGAAATCCTTTTTGAGCTCTCTTCCCATTTTTTCTTCTACCTCTCTCAATTGATTTTTAAAATCCTTTTTGAGTTCTTCCAGGAAGGCTTTTTGTTCTTGAGACCAATTGATCTTCCCTCTTGGGGCTTCACATGTAGGCAATTTGAGAGTATTGTCCTCATCTGAGTTTGTGTTTGCCTCTTCCCTGTTGATACAGAAGCTCTCAATGGTGAGAGCTATTTTTTGTTTCTTACTCATACTGCAGCTTATTTATTTGTTCATTCATTCTTTCGTTCATTTGTTTGTTTGTTTATTTATTTATTTAAGTTGAGGGCAAGAGGGTCCCTGTCACCAGCTTTTTACACTGAGGCCTCTATGCCTTGTGGATTTCCCCCACCCTGGACTTCCTGTCTGAGCGTGCTAGGATCAGGCCTGGTCACGTCTGTCCTGTGTGTGGCCCTCCAGCTGGCAGCCTGTCCTCTTGGCTGGTGCAGATGGGTTTCCCCACTGTCCTGCTGCGCCTCCAGATTTTTGAGCCAGGATCCAGGGGCCTCAGTTACTTGGCTGTGGCCCACAGCTTCTTCCTGCTGACTTGCCCTGACCCTCTTGGCACTGCGCTGCCGCCCTGCGCTGCGCCTCCCTTTTGCCCAAGTCAGACCGTCCTTTCCTGAAGTCTTCTAAATTATCTCTGGTTGGAAGACTGTGTCTCTCTGTCTCTTTGTAGGTTCTGTTTTTTCAGAATCCTTCCAGAGGCTTGATTTAATGTTCTTTTTGAGGGAACAGAAGAAGAGCTCAGGCAGCTGACTCCTCTCCGCCATCTTGGCTCCACTTCTCCAAACAGATTCTTATATATTTGATTCTGGAAGTAACAGGGAACCACTAGAACTTACCTAATAGGGGCACAAGATGGTTATACTTGTGCTCTCAATAAATCACTTTGGATTCTGAGTGAAGGATGGATTAGAGTGAGACTTGAAACAGGGTGACCAACCAGAGGGTGACTAATAAATAATTTGTGAGATGTTGATGGCCTGCACCAGAGTAGTGATATGTGAGTATAGAGAAGAGGGAGAGTCCACAGGACTTAGCAACAGATTGGATTTGTGCAGAGGAGTGACAGAGAGTGAGGAGCCAACACTGAAGAGTAGATTGACAAGTCTGAGTGACTGAGAGGGTAATGGTTGTGTGAATAGGGAGCAGGTGATGTATATAAGAGATGATGTGAAGGTAGAAATGACAATATATGACCACATATTGGATCTGTGAGAGAAAGTGAAAATGAGGAATTGAGGATAATACCTAATCATTTCCTTTAGTTCTTCCTCATTTGGAATGACATCTCCTTTTTAATTTTTGATCCTAACAATTTGAGTTTCCTCTCATTTTCTATTCATTTTAAAAATTTTAAAATTTCCATTCATTTAAAAAAACGTGATTAACTTTAATGGCTTATAGTGGTTATATGTCACTTTCATAATTTTTACCTTATTTTTTGTTAACCCCCTTCTTTGATTTGTTTAAATATTGAGATGCATTAAAAAAAACCAAGACAGATTTTCTGGGTGATAAAAAATTAATTTATAGTTAGACCAGCTGGCAATCAATAAACTGATGGTGATTGGTTTCTCTTGGGAACCAAAGATACCCAATGGAGACCCTGAGAGCCTTACATAGATTTCTGAAAGGGAATATCCCTCACAAATGAAAATTAATCCTGACTGGTGGACATTTAATGAGGAGGTGGGCTAGAAGCCTTCCGCTCCTCCTGCTGAGAACATGACTTGATCATGAGACTCAGAAGCCTTAAGAAGTATGAACAGGGAAATGCATACCCATCCAGAGCTCCCTGGCTGTTTTTTTTTTCCTTCATAAGCTAAGTTATCCTAAACTCTAGTGCAGGTGTACAAGGTCAGGGGTTTCTCCCCCCAGCATAAAGACTTTCCCTAGTACAAAGTTAGGTCTCCTAGTTGGGTGGGGTCCCGCCCAAGATTGAAAAACATGTTCCTTGAAGGCTAGGAGTAATCTCACCAACCAGCTATGTCCTTCAGTGATGAACTTAACCTTTTAAAGGGCCTTGAAAGGAAACAAAAGGAGAAAACCCTGTATCCTAATTTAATATTTAGTTATTAATTTAATAGCATAACAATAATAATTTCTCTCATCCCCCCTCTGATTCACTTGAGAGATGTAGTATCCTCAGTGAATCACTAGCTGATATGACAAATACTTCCACAAGGGTTTTTAAGCTATGGGGTTTATGATGGGAAACAATGTGAGGGGAAGAGTGAGATTGGCTGACACATTGACAGGAGACATTTGGGGCAGTCCGTTCTAGCAAGCATGCCTTACTGAGAATAATGGTTCAATCTCTTTCTCAGTAACCCATTGCCACTGTCTATTTCATCAGTCTATCATATATTAGGGCTCAGATGTCTCATCTCACACAGCTATCTGGTTTCTGAAACATCTCATGATACAGCCCTTTGGTCCTCTGGAGATCTCTCCTCTTAGTCATTCTGAAGTGGGTGAGGTTTCAGACTAGCTTCTAACAGATCTGCTTCTCCAGTTCAGGTCATTTTCAGAGATCCCCCTTTCTATTAGAATCTCTTGCCAAATAGATCTTAATACAATTCAAGTTTGCTTTGCCAATAACCAGGTCAGGTAGTGAGAACTATTTCAAACTTTATGTATCAAATAAGGGACCTCAAGACCAGAGACTTTATATTTTCCCACACTCCTTGCTGCTCCTATCCTTATGTAAATACTGCCAGAAACAGTCTGAAGGGAGACTCCAAAAGAATCTATGAGGACCTGACTTGTAAAATGAGCCCTTTTGATTATGAATTTGATATTTGCTAATGTACTTATGTAAGCTAAAAAGTACCTTTTAAATTGGTACTGATTCTACTATCATTTAACTTCTGGTATTAATCTCTCATTCTTCATCTTAGATTCAAGTCCCAGAAAGGGTAGAAACTTCAGTTTATCACTATAATTTCTTTGTGATATGAGTTAGCAAATTTTTATGTTCATATATTTAAGAAATTCAAATAACAATTGAAAAATAAGAATATTCTGAACCCAATTTTTATATTTAGCCTATATAATTATCTGGTCTTGTTATTATTATTTTTAAAACAAAATTTTCACCAAAAACAAAATTTTCACTTCAGCTATTTATTTCTTTGTTTACACTAGTTGTTTTCATTTGGCTGCACACCTACCCCCCTCTCCCCCTTAGGAGGATGAGATTCTGCTGGAAATAATAACAGAACATTTTTTATACAATACAACCTCTAATACAAAAATGAGTTTCTTAAAAGTTGCCAAATTAACTTCAAATGTAACAAAATGTTCTGGGATAAGATATATAAATACATTAAGTAATCACTTTCAAAACAAACATATCAAGTTGTATAAGTGTATGCTTTCAGTTACTAACCATGTTTAAATGAATAATCCTGAGTAAAATTGGATGTCTTAAGATAACACAAAAGTTACTTTTCTAAAATTTTTGCCTTAACACAGAACAGAAAACATTTATGATATTAGCCTCACTAAATAATATAAATATATCCTAGTTTCACAAATCAAATCCTTACATCATTGTCTAATTATCCCATACTATTGTGAGACATTAAAGGACCTTATCTTATACAGGCAGATGATAAAGCCCGATACTCATCTACTTGGTGGTTTACAGTATAGAAAGGACTAAAATTCTAATAGATGAATCTTATTATAGTAGCTCAGATGTCCTCCAGTATTAGCCTATGAGATAAAGATTTCATATAGTTTTGATACTGATCCCCTGCCATGATTATAGAAATTTGCCATGGAAGAAAAATAGGGATATAACTATAGCAAGGGGAAAATGCTTCTCTAACTTTACATTCATCCCAGGTAAGAATCATATAGGTCAAGTGTATTGAGAAACCAGGTGGGAAGCTTTCCATTCAAGAGGAAATGTCACACTGGGAAAATCATGTCAGAAGAATCCTGCCTCAGCCCATGCCAAAAGTCATTCTCCCAGACTTTCCCATAAAAATTCCATCTGCATTTCTTAGATGTTAGCCCCATAGGGTTACTGGCATCATGGATCATTGGCTTAATCATATTTCTTGTTAGATCAAAGTTAGATTTGTCTAGTTCTGAGAGTGCTACATTAAGCCCCCCAACTATTAAAGAGTTTTACCATTATTTCTTCCTGTAATTCAAATAACTTTTCTTTTAAATATTCAGATGCTGTATCATTTTATATATATACATATATATGTGTATATATATATAATATATATATATATTTAATTTATGTGATGCCATTAAGTATAACGTGTTTTCACTGTTTATCTCTTTTGGGGGGGCAGGGTAGTGAGGGTTAAGTGACTTCCCCAGGGTCACATAGCTAGTAAGTGTCAAGTGTCTAGATTTTGAACTCAGGTCCTCCTGAATTCAGGGCTGATGCTTTATCCACTGTACCACCCAGCTGGCCCCACTGTTTATCTCTTTTAATCAAATCTATTTTTACTGGTGCTTTATTTCTGCCAATAATTACTATCCCAACTTTTTAAAGTCCACCTGAAGCATAATAAATTTTACCCCTCACCTTATTTTAACTCTGAGGATTTTTTATGTTTCAATTGTATTTTTTCTAAACAACATACTGTTGGATTATGCCTTTTTTACTATCCTCTATTTTATGGCTGAATTAATTCTGTTCACATCACAGTTATAACTGTTGTTCATTTCCTTCCATCCTATGCAATCACACATTTTCCTCAATTTCTTGCCCCCCACCTTCCCTTTACAAAGAATACAGCGAGAAAAGGAGTGTGATTAGCCCCAGTGCTCTATGTTTGATGCATTCTGCTTTTGCTACCCTGCTCCCTTTCCCTATTCCCAGTCCCCAAACACTGGTTTTACTCTTCTTTTTATTCCCCCATTCACAGTCTACACTCTGAAGTTGGATTTTGTTTTACATATGAGAAGTTTCTTTCTAAATATGTTCTCCCTTTTAATATCCACTTTCCCTTTCTCTACTCCCACCTAATTCCCTGCTGAGATTTCTACCAAATGTGTGTGTATTTGTGTGTGGGGATATCAGGATGGATGTGTTTTCAATCTTCCTTTTTCTGGTTCAGAAGAAAGTGAGGTTCATATGCCTATTTCCTCTACTCCTTCCCTCATGCTTGTATGTTATTTTTCTCATGTACCCAGTTTATGTGAGATGTTTCACCCCATTCCTTCATCTTTCTTCCCTAGTATATTCTTTTTTCCTTCATTCTTTTTTCTTAAGATCAGGATAGCATAGGAAGATTGCTCAAGAGTCGCTGTCTCATTTATTCCCTCTATAATCCTTGAAAGCAGTAAGGTTTTCTAAATCAATCATAATCATTTTTCTGGTTTATTTCTTTTGTATCATGGATTTTCTGTCTCTTTAATTGCTTTTCTTCTGTATAATTTCTTTTTATTGCCTCCTTTCAGAATACAGTATTTCTATCAATTTTTAAAATATCAGATCAATTTTGAATTTGTTTCTGTTCTCTATAGATTTTTTAGATGTGAAGCTTTATTCTTTATCCTTCTATATAAAATTTCCAAAAGTCAACCAAGTATGATTGAAAAGAAATATAAATAAAAATAGCCATGAAGTAAACTACATCAATCTGTAAGAAATTATAAACCTAGGGGGAAGCTAGGTGGCACAGTGGATAAAGTACCAGCTCTGGATTCAGGAGTACCTGAGTTCAAATCTGGCCTCAGACACTTGACACTTACTAGCTGTGTGGCCCTGGGCAAGTCACTTAACCCTCACAGCCCAGCAAAAAAAGGAAAAAAAAGAAATTATAAACCTACAAAAAAATAACAGAAAGAATCCATGTAAGGACTGAAATACTGAGTGACTAGTAAGGGTCCTCAGAAACACCAAGAAAATTGCAGGGGGGCGGGGAGTTAGAGAGGAAGAGAGAGGAAACAAATGAGATAGTCCTATATACCTGCCCAATCAGACATGGATAGTCTCAACCTCTCCTTTCCCTAACCCAAACATTATTCTATTAGTTTTTCTTCTACATTTTCATAGATTCAGAGCCATCTACTCCATCCTACTCATTTTATAAATAAGGATACTAATGCTCAGGGAGATTATTAACTTATTACAGGTCACAGAAATAAAGGACCAGTGTCAGGATTTTAATCTAGACCCTCTGACAAGGCTAGTTCTCCTTCTGCTGTACCATGGTGCCTCTTGTGCAACCATATAACTAATCATTCACTAATAAATAGAAAATGTACATGATCGCATTTTTTCTTGCCCAGGATGATCTGAATTTTCAGGATGAAGTACCTTCTCCCATGGTAATAATTCACTTTGCAAACCTGGAAGTACTATGCAAAAATGAGTTATTATTATCATTATTGAATTATCACCAAATCTCAACGTTAGAAGGGACCTCTAGAAGCTATTTAGTCCAACTTGTGTACCAGGAGTCCTTGTAACATCTCCAACCAAGTAGTCATTCAGCCCTTGACTGAAGCCCTCCAGTGAGGGAGAACCCACTAGATCCTAAGGCAGCCCATTTTAATTTAGAAAGCTCTAATTACAAGAGAGTTATTTCTCCCCCTGAAATCAAGCCTAATCTTGTCCTTATCCAAGCCTAAGTCCAGTCTGTACCCCATATTTTATCTTATTAGATTCAGTCTAATGTTCTATATTGTCGAGTTCTTTTTGGATCCTGGAGGTAATAAAAAGAAATTATGCAGAAGAAAAACTATTAAAGTGACAGAAAATCTATGCAATAACATGAAAATTGACCTCTTTGCAATTTCCATTCATTGCTCCTGGTCTTGAGGTCTGGGGCCAAAGAGAATATTCATAATCGTTGCATATGACATCCTTTCAGATACATGAAAATGGCTTAAATATAACATTCCTAGTTACTTCAGCTGAGCCTCATATGCATGACTTCACTGTCCTTCACCCTGCAGTGGACGCTGCAAATTTTATTGCTGTCTTTCCTAAAACACAGCACCTAGAATTGCCCACGCTTCTCTAGATCTCACGTGACCAGGGCACTCACCCAGGAGTTCCTTTGACCAGTGAAATCAGGAGTCCAGTTCTCATCCTATACCTTACCTTATTAGATTCAGGTTTATGTTCTGTCCTGTCAGGTTCTTTTTGGATCCTGAGTTCACCATCCAGCATTTCACCCTCATACTGTGTCATCTGCAAATCTGATAGCTATGCTATTTATGACCATATGTAAAGCACTGATAACAATGTGAAATATTCCTCCCCTGGCATCTCACCTGGCAGAGAACCTCTCTAACTCTGTTTACTAGGGCTAAAGCATTATTGCTAATGATAAATAACAACTTCAATAGCTTACCAGTTAGGCTCCCTGCCTTCAGTCTCTTCACACTCTAATCCATCCTCCACTCAGCTATCAAACTGATCTTCATGCGGAGCAGGCAGGACTGTCCATATCACTCACTGCACCCCCTTTCCTCCTCATAATTAATTCCAGTAATTCCCTGTTATTCCAGGAGCAAATATAAAATCTTCTGTTTGCCTTTTAAAGCCCCTCATACCGTACCCTCTTCCTAATCTTTCCAGTCTTACACCTCACTCCCCTACATGTACTCTTCAGCCCAGTGACACTGGCCTCCTGGCTGTTCCATGAACAAGACCCTCCATCTCTGGGATCCAGCCAGTTTCTTTGGCTATGCCCCATGCTTGGAATGCTCTCCCTCTTTATCTCTGTCTCCTGATTTCCCAGGCTTCCTTAATTTTCAGATAAAGTCCTACCTTCTGCAAGAAGCATATCCAAGGGGCAGCTAGGTGGCAAAGTGGATAAAGCATAGGCCCTGGATTCAGGAGGACCTGAATTCAAATCCTGCCGCAGACATTTGACACTTATTAGCTGTGTGACCCTGGGCAAGTCACTTAACCCTCATGCCCTTGCAAAAAAGCCCCAAAAATGGAATTGGGAAATATTTAACAAAATAAATAAAAATAAAATAAAACATTGCCAATATTACATTAAAAAAGAAGCATATCCAAGGGGGTAGCTAGGTGGTAAAGTGGATAAAGCACCAGCTCTGGATTCAGGAGTACCTGAGTTCAAATCTGGCCTCAAACACTTGACACTTACTAGCTGTGTGACCCTGGGCAAGTCACTTAACCCTCAATGCCCTGTAAAAAAAAAAAGAATAATTAGAAGAAGCATATCCAAGTCCTCCATATTCTTAGTACCTTACCTCTGAGCTTCCCTTCATTTTATTCTGTCTGTATCTTATTTGTACATAATTATTTATCTGCTGTTTTCACCATATGAATGTGAGTTCCTTGAGGGCAGGGACTGGTTATTTGTCCTTTTTTGTATCCCCAGTTTCTCTCATCCTTCTTAGGTTTAGGGTTCTTTTTTTCTGAACTGTTTTTATTGTTACTCTTTATGCAAAGGATGTTTTTGTTTTTTGCAGGGCAATGGGGGTTAAGTGACTTGCCCAGGGTCACACAGCTAGTAAGTGTCAAGTGTTTGAGGCTGGATTTGAACTCAGGTACTTCTGAATCCAGGGCTGGTGCTTTATCCACTAAGCCACCTAGCTGCCCCCCAGTTCTATTCAATCTTACCCAAAGCCCCCTGGATTAACAAAGAGCCAGGTATTTGTTTCATGTATGGATTATCTCATAAACTTGAATCCCAGCTCTGCCACTTATATGAATTTAGGCAACTCATTAAAGCTCTCTAATGTGATGTGTTAGAGGGCAGCGACTATTCATTTCTTGTCTTTGTGTCCTGGCACAGTGTCTGGCACAGAGGTGCTTATAAATACTTATTGATCAATCACTTTAATTAACCCATACTTAATTCATCTCTAAAATAAGGATATTGAACTAGGTGTCGTCTTAGAGACCTTCCAGCTGCGTGTCTGTTTTCCTTCTTGGTATGAGGATATAAAGCTATTGCTTCATCTGAATTCATTCTTGCCTCTGAGGACTGGATTTCTAGGCAAGATGGCATTGAGAAGGGAAAGAAACTGCTCAGTTCTCATTCACCTATGTCAGAAAAAACCCTGAAATTTGTACCAAATCAAATAATGATCAAGAAATCTAATAAAAACTAGAGCAAGTGCTTATTTCTACCCAAGATAGAAGTCCATGGGCAATCTATTGGAAAGGAAGCTGTCACCAAAGCCAGCTCAGGCAGTCAAAACAGCAGCCTCCCAACATTAATATAGACAGACCAGAGACACTTCTAGCCAGCAGGGCTCAGTATCTGGAGGAAGAAACAGTGGTGAGCTCCCCTCAAAGAGGCATTAAGGGTGGTTGGAATACTGTAACAGGGCCTTCTAGAAACCACCAGAAACCAGGACAACACTTGGCTTTAAGGTTCTTAGTACTCTGTCCTGATACTGTATAATGGGTCCTAAGGATCCTGGGCTCTGAATCTCTAGCATTCAGGTGAGGGAGGGGAGTAACTCCGAGAACTGCAGAAGCCCACATGACTCAGGATGAGACTAAGCAGAGCTGACCATCTCATCAAAAATTAAAACAGAGGCAGAACCTAGCCCAAGTCCTCAATTCAGGAACTAAAGTTTGAGATATGAGTAAACCAATGAAAATCCCAATCAACATAAAAAATTATTGTAGATCTAGAGATCCCACCCAAAGGAGGACTTTGTAACTCTATAACAACTATAAACACAGATTCAATGAAAAAATGAATTTTCTCAAGGACAACATGAATAGCTAGAACAAATGTATTCATCAAGAGATAAAGGATAAAATAAAAGCTCTGGAAGGAATTTTTTTTAATTTAATTTTTTTTTTTTTGCTGGGCAATGAGGGTTAAGTGACTTGCCCAGGGTCACATAGCCAGTAAGTGTCAAGTGTCTGAGGCCAGATTTGAACTTAGGTCCTCCTGAATCCAGGGCTGGTGCTTTATCCACTGCACCACCTAGCTGCCCCCTGAAAGGAAAATTTTTGAGGAAGAATAAATAACTTAGAACCAAAAGTGGCAAGCCTCAAGAAAAGGATTCCCTGATACATAGAAAATATCTAACAGATCATTGACTTCATAAGACAACATTTAATACATAAATAAATAAAATGAAAACATGGGAGGGGACACTAAAAGACAATATAAGATACCTAATATCAAAAGTGACAGGCCTGTAAAACAGATCAAAAAGAAATAATTCAACAACCATAAGACTCTGTGAAAACCATGACAAAGAAAAAGAGCCTTTTCATTGTATTTCAAGAAATCATAAATGAAAACTGCTCAGATATATTAGAACCAGAGGGCAAAGTGAAGATAGAAAGAATTCTCAAAATGAAAAGTCCTAGAAATGTCATAACCAAAATCCACAATTCCCACTTTAAAGAAAAAATATGACAGGTGCCCAGAAAGAAGCAGTTTGTTGATCAAGGAACTATAGTCAGGATCATAGGAGACCTGTCAGTTTCTACTGTAAACCTTGAAACCCAGTATTCCAAAAGGCCTGACAGACATCTTAAACACAACATGTCCAAAAGCTGAACTCATTATCTTTCCCCCCCAAAAAAAATCCCTCCTCTCTTTTCAGTTTCCCTATTCCTGTTGAAGGTACTACCATTCTTCCAGTCACCCTGGCTCACAAATTAGATGTCAGCCTTATTATTTCTACATTCCTAACATCTCTTGTACACAACTCCTGCTCTATTCTGATACTGCCACCACCCTGGTGGATGGAGGCTCTCATTACCTTGTGCCTGAACTATTGCTGTAGTGTGTTTGTGGGTCCCCCTGCCTCAAGTATCTCCCCACTCCAATCCATCTTCTACTCAGGGTGTCAAGTTGATGTTCCTAAAGCACAGCTATGACCATGTCACCCTGTTATTCAATAAATATCAGTGGCTTTTTATCACTTTCAAGGTCAAATATCAAATCCTGTTTGGCATTCAAAGCCCTTTATAACCTAGCCCTCCCTACCTTTACAGCCTTCTTAGACTTTATGATACACTCTGCAGTCCAGTACCACCAGTCTCTTTCCTTGCATAAGGCACTCCATCTCTTCCCCTCATCATCCTCACCCCCTGTTTTCCATGGTTTTCATCCGATCTCAGCTAAAGTCCCACCTTCTGTATGAAGCTTTTATCTTTGTGCTTTCCCTCTACTTATTATCTCCCATTTATCTTCTCTAAATCTTGTTTCTGCATAACTGTTTGCTTTTTATCTCCCCCATTAAACTATGAGCTCAAGAGCTGGGTTGTCTTTTGTCTTTCTTTGCATCCCAATGCTTGGCACAGTGCCTGTCCCATAGTGGGTGCTTAATAAATGCTAGTTTACTAACCAACTTCCTCTGATGTTGAAAGGAGGATTAAAAAGAAAATTAAAAAACTAGAATTTAAGAGGGTAGCTTAGATTGCCTCTTGGATAACCGAGGAATGATCAAACAATTATAGTATATGAATGTAATAGGATATTATTGCTCTGCAAGAAATTATGAAAGAAGCAATTACAGAAAATTCTGGGTAATATGCAATGATGCAGAGTGAAATGAGCAGGACCTAAATAACAATTATAGAAGAACATTACTGTAAAGAAAAATAACTTTAAAAGATTTAAGAATTCTGATCAATTCACTCATCGACATGTCTCTAGAGGAGCTATCATAAAATAAATTACCCATCTCTTGACAAAATGGTGATAAACTCAGGGTGCAGAGATATAAATCTTTGAATATGGATCTTGTATATATTCATTTGCTATTTCACCTGCCATGGATTCAGTTATCATCTCTGTGCTGATGGTTCTTAAATCTACTAATCCAGTCCTAACCTATCTCCTGACCTCCAGTCTTACATCTCCAATTTCCTAATGGCCATCTTGAATTAAATGTCCCACAGACATCTTAAACTCAACATGTCCAAAACTAAGCTCATTGTCTTTCCTTCCCTCCCTCCCTCCTTCTCTTCTGAACTTCTCTCTTCCTTGTTGGGCAGGGCTTAAACTTTTTCCATCCATGACCCCTTTTCGCCCAAGAATTTTTATGTGACTCCAGGTATATCAAATAGGTATACATAACCTTTTACTCTTACCAAACTTTTTATGACTCCTACCTTCAGTTATGCAATCCCATGTGGATCATGACCCACATTTTAAGAAGCTGTGCTATAGAAGATACCATCCTCCCAGAAACCCAGGTTTGTAATCTAGGTGTCATCCTTGTCTCCTCACTCTCTTACACACACACATAGGCAGTCTGTTGCCAATTTGTTTCAATTTTACCTTCATAAGATTTCTGCTCTTCACACTGCCATTATTTTGGTGGAGACCCTCATCACCTCCTATATGGACTATTGAAATAGCCTGCTGAATTCTCAAATCTCTCCCCACTCCAGTCTGTCCTCCAATGAACTAGCAAATTGATCTTCCTGAAGCACAGGTCTGACCATGTTATCCTACTCAAACACCCCATTCAATAAATTTCAGTGGCTCCTTGTCACATCCAGGATCTAATATAAAATATTCTATTTGGAATTCAAAGCTCCTCATAATTCCTCCCCATTCTACTGTTCTAACCTTCTTATTTTTTACTATTCCTCTCTCCACCTACTCTGTGACCCTGTAACACTGTCCTTGCTTTTTCTTGAACAAGATACCCCATCTTTAGACTCCAGACATTTTTCCTGGCTGTCCCCATGCCTGGAATTCTCTCCTAACTCATTTCCACCTTGTGAATTTCCTTGGCTTCCTTCAGGGGCCAGCTAAAATCAATCTCTCCTACAATATGCTTTTTCTGGTCCCCCTTAATGCTAGTGCCTTCCCTCTGTTGATTACCACCACTTTATCCAGATATATATTATTTGTGCATAATTGTTTGCATGTTGTCTCTCCCAATAAACTCTGAGCTCCTTGAATACAGGGACCGTCTTTTGCTTTTCTTTGCATCCCCAGAGGTTAGTACAGTACCTGGTATATGATAGTATGGCCTTAATAAAGGCTAGTTGACTGATTTGTTAGAGGTTTTTTTTTCCCTTTCTCTCCATTTTTAATTGGGAGAAGGCTCAGGAGGAGAGGGAATTAGTAAGAGTGATACAAAAAAAAAGGCCATTGAAATACTTTAAAATACACAAAAAGAACAGAAATAAGTTCAGAAGGAAGCACAGATGATCAGGACAGCTTTAAAAATAACATGAAATTTATTACATCCTTTTCAAAAAACAAGATAAACAGTACGACAGACAGGTTCATAGTTTTATATACAGAATCTCCTTTTGTGTTTTGCTACATATGTGAAAGTTTTTTGGCATAAGATAATAGTAAAAGTAATAGTAAAAATTAAATTAACGAGGAAAAAAGATTACTTTGAGTGTTTGATATGTCTCAGTATTAATAATACTACCATATTTTTAGTAGCTTGTCATGGTAATTCATTTTCTTTTTTTCTTTTTTCTTGGTAGTATTTTATTTTATTTTCTAATTACACGTAAAGATTGTTTCCAACATTAATTTTTGTAAGATTTTGAGTTCTAAATTTTTCCCTCCCTCCCTTCTCTCCCCCCTCTCTAAGATGGCAAGCAATCAGATATGTTATATATATATATATATATAATATCATGTTATACATATTTCCATATTAGTCATGTTGTAAAAGAAGAGCTGATTCATTTTCAACTTGGATTCCACATTCATTCTAATAAGGTTTTTTTGTTGTGTTTTGTGGGGGGAGGGGGTTTCCTTTTTCATATATCTGAGGATATATTCATTTTTTCTTCTGAGCTTCCATCATTTTTAAGTTAATGTCTTCTAGAAAAGACAAAAGGGCCATATAAATACTTCATAAATTTTAGTCAAAAAAAAGTCCCAATGAATCATTCAGTACCATAGTCCTTGGATGAGAGCCTGAGTTAGTGTTGTTGTCCAGAGGATCTGGGTGCATTCTTGCTCCTCCACTCTTCTATAGCACTTTGTTGTGCAACTCCCTAACATGATTATGGATAACATTTTATATTATAGTTATCTTTCTTTTTGTCTTATCCATCAACTGTTTTAAGTTCAATGAAGGGGGATTTTTTGTTTTAGCTCCCTATGTTCTTACCACCTAGCTTAGAGCTTGGCAGACAATAGGTACTTAATAAATCCTTGCTCTGGTACTTCCCATTTTTGCTCAGCTCTGAAAGGTATATAGAAAAGTTCCTAGCATGTGCAGACAGTCAGCTTGCAGAACTTCTCATTTAGGAACACTCAGTCCAGGGCTAGGATCTAGGAGAAGCACAAAGGAAAAATTTAATTGCTAAAGGGCAATGTGTTTTTTTCTGGCATGCAGGGAAAAGAGGTTCATTTTCTCATAATTTTCATGGCTTTTGTTTTATGAACAGGTGGTAAACACATATACCCCAGGGAAGAAGATTTGGCTTGAGGGTGTTGTAACCACCTCAGCTGGAGGCACAAACAATCTCTCTGATTCCTATGCTGCTGGATTCTTGTGAGTAACATCTGAATTTCAGATATAAGGTGATGGGAAGGAAAAAAGATAGCATTCCTGCTATGTTCCTGATTACCTTATTCTGCCAATTTGGGGCAACCAGACTGCTTGAGAGGTAGCTTGAATAGAGTGCTTGATTTTTAGTCAGGAGACCTTTGTTCAAATTCTGCCTCAGATATCTCATAATTGTGTGATCAAGGGCAAGTCACTTAAACTATCTGATCTAAAGTTTCTTCACCTTAAATGCAGATAAGCACATCCTCATTTTTCACTCTCACTCTTCCCTTTCTCCCCCACATCCAGTAAGTTGCCAGGTCTTGTTTATTCTACCACTACAGCATATCTCACATTCAACCTCTTCCTTCTATTCCCACCACAATTGGCCATTCTGGCTCACGTCACCTCTTGCTGGACTATTGCAGTAGCTTCTTGAACCTGTCCTGCACATAAAGGCTGAAAAGGATACCCCTAAAGAGCAAGCATGACTAGATCATTCCCTTACACAAGCGCCAGTAATTGCCTGTTGACGCTAGGATAGCATACAAAGTTCTCTGTTTTTCACTTAAAATCCTCCCAAACTGACCTCAACTTGGTGTTTTTTTAAGTTTATTACATATTACTCTTCTCATAAGTTCACAGTGAAGCTGAGCCACTTGTTCTTTCCTGTATAGCATAAGTAGTGTTTCCACTCACTGGATATGGAGCATGGAGACAGTCCCTGGCATGGCTCGCTCACTCCAGCTTGCTTTCACAGGTCTAGATGCCCAGAGAAAGACCACCACCATATGGATAGACTGAAAATGGTTCATGTACTAGGGGTAACCCTTTTGAGAGGGAGGAAATATACTTTCATTATTCACCACTCTAGCTCTTGAACTCTCAACTTACACATTTCTAATTAGAGTAACCCTCACTCACAATAATAATACTTCTAAAGATATTAAAAATAACCATTTTAACAAAAGAAATAATAACATCATAGGTACTCATAGATTAAGTACATGGATAATAAAATACATCACAATTTGTATATAAACCTGGGTCCCATGGCTGCATCTGTGGAGGAGAACTGGCATACATTTACAGGAACCTGGAAGGGAAGCATATGAGGGAAGCAAACTCATATGTTTGACATAACCTGCACTATTGGACAGCAGGCTTTGATGTCATTGGTCCATGCAGGAACATCTGCAGCACAAAAATCACTTCTCTCTTAACTGATCATCTTTTGGTTCTCACTACTTTCCAGCTAGTCATTCCTTTCTACTCTAGCTTAGCACTTAGAAGTTATTTCAAGTTACTCTCTCTCATCCTTAGAAAGGCATTTAGAAAGTGTTACCTCCTAATGTGACTAGCAATTTTCTTTTAAGTCAGAAAGTTGCAAAGTTCATCAGGCAAGCTGCTCTATGAACCAATCCAGCCAACTCTTCATTTGCCGTAATGCTGCCTTGTCCAGTTAGAGGAGAACTCAGAAGAAACAGTTCAGGTTGACTCCCTGGGTAAGGCAAAATCAGCTTCAACACCTCTTATACAGCAAAGCAGCAACAGTACTTTTCTTTCCCCTTTCTGCTTTCCCTCTCAAAAGAGAAGGGACAAAAAAGAACTCCTTGATATACTTGAAAAAATCTCTCTTAAACTGAAGCCTTCATTCAGCCAGTCAGGAACAAGTATCAACAAGTATCAACAAGATGTGTTTGGCTTCATACATTTTTTTTTATCCTCTTCTGTCAGGTTCTTAATTCTTCTGCTTCAGTTTCTTCTCCTATTTCATATGCTTTAAAATAGTTTAAGTCTCTTGGTTCAGTGGAGTGTCTCATTCACTGCCCCCCCCCCCACGACAGATTACTCCACCCAATTGAGTGTATATGTTGTTCCCTCATTGAGCCAACTCTGAGGTCTTTGAGCCAATTCTGATGAGTGTAAGGCTCATTTCAGTGGAGTTTCTTTTACTTAAAAGGTAATAACTCACCAACTTCTTTTTAAGAAATCAACAATACTTTTTAAATGATATCTGTCATGAAATAATTACATGATTTCTCATGTTTTACCCTATCAAGTTGTAAAACAGTTACATACAAATGACTGAAGTACCACAATGACCTGCAACTCTTGTTTTCGACGCATTGTTCAATTTATTTTTCTTCCCTAAAATTTTGTTTCTTTACGTTCATATTTTCAAAGTATTTAAATAAAAAAGTGCTTACTTTCAGTTAGAAGTTAGTGAAAAATAAAGATTTATTTTTCCCACTCAAGTTATTGCACCCCCTGAAATTTATTCACAAACCCTAGGCTAAGGATCTCTGCTTTAAATCATCAAATTGTTCACATTGAAGCAAAGCATCACCCTACATCTTTCACATGGTGATTTATGTCTTTATATGTATGTTACCATTCATTTTCTGTCTCATGACTCAAATCCCATCTGAAAAATTGTGTTTCTTCATACATGTATTTTAGCACAGGCGTTCTTAATCTGAGGTCTGTGAATTTGATTTCTTAATATCCTGATTACTCATCTTCAAATATAATTGGTGTTCTTTGAATCCCCTGTATCACATTTCATTCTGTTCATAGACTTGACCACACTGCCAATGGGCTCTATCACATAACAAAAAGGTTAATAAACACTGAATTAGGCAATGGAAGGGGCTTACAGATATTTTTAAATATAGCCCATGTCCTCAAGTGCAGTCTAGTAGGAAGATCTGTGTCATTTGAAATATTGGGGGGAAGTCTGTCTCTGTTCTAAGTTATTGGGGAACTTAGCTGGGATTTCTAATATATTGCTACTTATAAATTAATGGCTATAGTGCCAATTTTGGCATTAAGAATTTCTTGAACCATATTAAATGTTAGTAAAGAATTGACTGCATTTAACACAAGCCAAAAAACCCCAGCACGAGAGAGAAAGAGAGAGAGAGAGAGAGAGAGAGAGAACATGGCTCCAAAGTAGATTTCAGAAGCCCTACATTACCTAGAGAGAGAGGAATGCATGGCTGGTTCAGGATCCTGGGCACAAGACAGGAACAAGCATGTAAGCTTCCTGTGGTCCACCCTGGTTCCTGCTTCCCTGGGACGACTCTTACACACAGCTCAAAGCTAATTGGCTAGCATCATTTAATTCTTTTGGTTGATGGGACCTGAGAGTGGTCCATATCATAATAATCAGTACCATGCTGAGCTCAGACAGACCCTCTGAGGAGAAATGTGCTCTCAAAAAGGTGTGGTTTTAATCTCTACTGAGTTAGTCGGATCTCTAATGCACCTTTGCGCTGGCTCTGAGAAACCAGCCAGAGTTCCTGAGTGGGGGTAGGGTCACTGGGTCCCCCCAAAACCCATCATTAATAATTATTTTCTCATAGACATGTACTTAAATAGCTATGATACAAGCTTTGTGTAGTAAGTGCCATGAGAATGCTAAAATGTGCTTTGAATGTGCATAGGAAGGAGAATCACTTCTAGCTGCAGATGTCAGGGAAGGTCTTTATTGAGAAGATGACAGCTGAGATTGGTCTTGTCTTGAAGAATAGGTAAGATTCTGATAGCCAGAATGTGTATATGTGTATTTGGGGGAAGGGGTTGGTTGGGATTCATTTAGAAGTAGAGAGTGTGCATTTCAAAAAGATGAAACCACGTGAGCAAAGGTGAGGTTGTGAGAAAGGGAAAGAAATGTTTCAGAATTAGGGAAACTAGTCTACTCTGACATAAGCATAAAATACATATAGGGAAATACTGACATGGTTCTTGAGAACCTTATTGTATTTTTCGCTTACATAGTCACATATAATGGCCTCTCCTCATCTCTTCTGAGTCACAGATATGGCCAAAGACATGCTATTACCTGAATCTAAGGAGCAGATCAATAGAATCTGTTTCAGACACGATAGAATTGTGAGCCTTTCATTCTCATGTTCTACACCCTGCTCTCCAATGGCTGGATATTCTTGTCCCCTCAGCCTGGCTTGCCAGCATAATTCCTGCTCCTTTTTGTTCTCTATCTTACACCTCCCAGGAGGCTATTTTCACTGGCTTGCCCAAATGCTACAAAACTGACAAGCTTTGAACAGTATATTATAGGTCTTCCTGGTTCCAAGGGCATTTCTTTTTCTACCACACTACTTTGCCTCTTTAAATGAGGTAAATATCTTTTTTGTTTTGTTTTGTTTTTGTTTTTGTGAGGCAATTGGGGTTAAGTGAGTTGCCCAGGGTCACACAGCTAGTAAGTAAGTGTCAAGTGTCGGAGGCTGGATTTAAACTCAGGTCCTCCTGAATCCAGGGCCGGTGCTCTCTCCACTGCGCCACCTACCTGCCCCTGAATGAATATATCTTCTTAACATACTCTGCTACTCTTTGCCTATTTTATTTATTCTATTTTTCTATGAGTCGTCCTATAAAGTATCAGTGATATCTGTGAGGTAAAATTTGCCTTGTGCTTTAGAATCTCTAGTTTACTTTGTCGATTGCCTGTATTTTGTGTTTTGGTGTAGACATCTGAGGCCATGGATTTTATTGTGGGATTCTCTTGGATGTGAGTTCCTGTGGATTTAGTTTAACATCCTTTGTTAGACATTGGTTCCTATAGAACACTGGGCATTTTGAAAAGATCTGACAGTTTTTAGTATATCATAAGCTTAATATGAGTCAGCAGCATGAAATGGTGGCCAAGAAGGCCAAAGCTGCATTAGGAGAGGTGTCGTGTGGAGCACTAGAGAGTGAGGGACTCTCCCTTGGGCAAAGCACTTCTCAAGGATTGACACCACATTTTAGGAAAAAAAGCAGCAATATGGATAGTTTCCAGAGCTGGGCACCCAAAACAACAAAGGGCTTTAATTCTATTCCCTCAATTGAATGGGGCAACATTTATCTTAGAAGAGAGGGTACAATGGAAGAATGGGAAGGACATCTTGCTAAATGTATTCAGGTATTTGAAGTAGTATTATTTGAGAGAGAAGAGAGAAGGGAGGGAGAGACAAAGAGACAGGCAGAGACAGAGGGAGGCAGAGAGAAGAGAGTGTGGTTGCCTCATTCTGCTTGTCCCCAGAGGGAAGTTGAAAAGAGACAGATTTGGACTTGAAGTAATGAAAAACTTGCTAAGAGTTAGAGCTGTGCCAAAATGGAATGGACTTCCAGGAGAGATAGTGGGGTCTCCCTCAGTAGAGGTCTTCACTAAAGTCTATGTGGCTGGGGGCAGCTAGGTGGCTCAGTGGAGAGAGCACCGGCCCTGGAGTCAGGAGGACCTGAGTTCAAATTTGACCCCAGACACTTGACACTTACTAGCTGTGTGACCCTGGGCAAGTCACTTAACCCCATTCCCCCCGCGCCCCCCCAAAAAGTCTATATGGCTATGTATTAGATATATTGTAGAAAGGTCATGGTCCAATTCCTTCATTTTAACAGCTGAGGACACTTTGGCCTCCAGAGGTTAAGTGACTTACCAAGGTCACAAATCCAAGTTCCCTCACTCCAGAGGCATTACTCTTTCTATTATACCACCCTACTTTCTAGAGGATTCTTCTTTAGATATGAATTCATCTAGGTTCTAGGGTCTCTTCCAATTTTGAGATCCTAGAATTCAGTGATTTTATCCCTTTTATTGTACCTACTGTTCTTTATACCATCTGGATTCACTGTTATTTAGATTTAATTTTGTCTTCCACATTATTTGACCTTTTATTGTTTAAAGACTTCTTGACTAGGTTCTTAATCAGTCAGCCGTATTTTTACTGGTCCTCAATAGGTACATTCCATCCCTGGCAAAATACTTATATTTTAAGCCCTGGTCTAGACATCCAAATCCCATTCTCGGACCTCTTAACTGGGTGTTCACTTCCCAGATATGCCCTTTTTCTCCCAAAGTCTCTACCTTCAGTTGGCAGCAGTAATGAAAATATCATCTGTGCTCCTCGATTCTTACCTTTCATGTCCTGGAGTTCATTACCCCAATCGGTGCTTTCTGATGTTTAGTCTGGCTCTATGACCAGTTGTTGGCAGTAATTGTCAGGCTTGGGAGATCTCAGGAGGCTGCCCACATGTCCCACTAAAACCTCTGTTATATTTATCATGTTAACAAATAACTATCTCTATGCCCCTGATCATGTAGTCACCAACCACCAGAAATATCTTCTCTCGCTGATCATTGCTGGATGAACTCTTTTATGATGACACCCATAATTCCACATCCTTCTTTCTTGGAGGACAAGAAGCTACTTTCTCCTAATAAGGACCAATTCCTGCCACTATAGGAAGAGTTTCACACAGATTACTTAGCTTGAAACGTTCAGTTGTCATTCTTCCATTTCTTTTTCAATAATAGTTATCATTTACATAGCACTTTAAGATCTGTAAAGCACTTTACATTATGTCATTTGATTCTCCCAACAACTCTGTGAAGTAGGTGCTATTATTGTCCTTATTTTAAAGATGAGTTTGAACGAGGTTAAGTGATTTGTCCAGGGTCACACAGCTAAGAAGTGTTAAGTGTCTAAAGTGAAATTTGATCTCAGGTCTCCCTGATTTTAAGTCCACTATACAACCTAGCTACCAGCAGGTTTTAAATTTTTTCTACTCACCAGACTCAACTCAGGTAAGGATTCCTCTCCACCGCTAGAGATCCTTTTTATTCTTTTTCCCCCTTGAATCATTTCTTTCATTTCAGACCCATGGTTCACAACTGAAGTTTTGGGCTTTTGTGGCCTGGATTCAGTTTTGGGAGTCTCATGTTTCCATCCAGGATTTCCCCTGGAAACATCAGACTTTAGTTAGCGTCTCCTTGAGGATCCTCAGGATAGGTTTTAGTTTTTAAGCCAAGGTAAAGTATAATGGTACAATGGGCTTGTACCCAAGCCTATGGATATTCAAAACAATTCTTGGGTTGGCCAGTGGTCCTATCTCCCCAGGGATCTAGGCAATTTACCTGACTCATAATAACAGTGAAGGGACAGATTAAAGTTTTTATTCTTTTCAGATTTGGAAATTCCTCTTCTAAGGGCTAGTGTATAAAAGCTTTGTGTTAATTAAAATCTCTTTGAAGGAAGGGGTGGGCCTCCATGTTCAAGGGGTCTGGCTTGATGCCTTGATCTCCTCAGTCTGGTCCTATGCCACCACTACTGATGAGGAGGTCTGTATATCCTGACCCTGCTGTCACACACACACACACACACACACACACACACACACACACATACCTGTAGCTCTGCTGCTCTTTCTCAATCAGCTGACAAGCTTTTACTAAGTACTTACTGTGTACCAAGCCCTGTGCTATATGCTGGATATACAAAGAAAGGCAAAAATGTAGTCCCTGCTTTCAAGTTCATATACTAAGGGAAGAGAAATATATAAACAACTCTACCTACAAGATATAGATATAGATATACACACATACATATATGCATATAGACACACACACACACGCACACACATTATAAATGGGAGATCCCAGAGGGAAGGCGCTAGCAGTCAGGAGATGGGGAAAAGCCTCTTACAGAAGCAGGGGAGATATGAGTCTTGAAGGAAGCTAGAAGACAGAAGTGAGGAGAGGGAGAAAATTCTAGGCCTAGTAGACTGCAAGTTGAAGGGCACAAAATTGGGAAATGGAATGTCTCAGCAAGAAGGCCAGTGCCACTGCATTACAGAGTACATGGAAAGGAATAAAGCAAGTTCATAAAGGTAGAAAGAGGACATGTTCTGAAGGACTTTAAATGCCAAACAGATAATTTTTATATATATATATATATAGTTTGTTTGTTTGTTTGTTTGTTTGTTTTGTGGGGCAAGGGGAGTTAAGTGACTTGCCCAGGGTCACACAGCTAGTAAGTGTCAAGTGACTGAGGCCGGATTTGAACTCAGGTATTCCTGAATCCAAGGCCAGTGCTTTACCCACTGTGCCACCTAGCTGCCCCCCAGATAATTTTATATTTAATGCTAGATCCCAGGAGGCACTAAACTTTTCTAAGTAGGGATGTGACATGTTCAGAACTGCCCTTTAGAAAAGATCACTTTGGCAGCTGAGTGGTGGATGGCTTGGAGTGGAAAGAAACTTCAAACAGGTAGAGCAACCAGTAGGCTATGGCAGTAGTCCAGCGGTGAAGGGATGTGGACTTCTACCAGGGTAGCAGCTGTGTGAGTGAAAAGATGAGGTATGTAAGAGAAGTTATAAAGCTAGAAACAAAAAAAACTTGGCAACAGGTAGGTTGGAATAATTGAAAGTGTCAAGGATGACACCTAGTTTATGAGTCTAGGTAACTGGGAGAATGGTGGTGCCCTCAGTGGTAATGGGGAACTTCAAAAGAGAGCAGGGTTTGGGAGGAAATGTAATGAATTCTGTTTTGGACATATTGAATATTTTTTCTAAGGCTGAAGTTCTTTTTTTAATGATTTTCCCCCCAATTAAATGTAAAAACAATTTTTAACATTCTTTTCAAAATTTTTTGTTATAAATTCTCTACTTCCTTTCCACCCTCCCTTTATCCTCTTGATTGAGAAGGCAAGCAATTTGCAGTCATATTTCTACATTAGTTATATTGTGAAAGAAGACAGACAAAAAAAAAGCCAAGAAATATAAAGTAAAGAAAAAGTATGCTTCGATCTGTATTCAGACTCCCTCAGTCCTTACTCTGGAGGTAGATAGCATTTTTCATCTGTCTTGGATCATTATATTGCTGAGAATAAGTCATTCACAGTTGGTCATCAAATAATATTGCTATTACTATATACAATATTTTCTTGGTTCTTCTCATTTTATTCTGCATCAATTTATGTAAGGCTTTCCAGGTTTTTATGAGAGCATCCTGCTCATTATTTCTTATAGTATGTTATTCTCTCTTTGATCCATTTCTGATGAGAGTAAGGTTCACATGCTCCCTCAACTTTCCTCATCTCCCCCTCCACTGTTAAAGCTTTTTCATACATCTTTTATGTCAGATGATTTACCTTATGCTACCTCTCCTGTTTCCCTTCTCCTAGTATATTCCTCTATCACCCCTTAATTTTAATTTTTTAAATAATCATCCCATTATGTTCAACCCTATCTATGTAAGCTTCTTCTAACTTTCCTAATAATGAGAAAGGTTTTAGGAGTTACAAATATTATTTTTCCATGTAGGAGTATAAACAGTTTGACCTTATTGATTAAACTTATGATTCCTCTTCCTGTTTACCTTGTTGTGCTTCTCTTGAATCTTATATTTGAAAGTCAAATTTTCTATTGAGCTCTGATCTTTTCATCAGAAATGCTTGGAAGTCCTCTATTTCATTGAATTTCCATCTTTTCCCACCCCTGAGAATTATATTCAGTTTTGCTATGTAGGTTATTCTTGGTTATAATCCTAGCTCTTTTGCCCTCCAGAATATCATATTCCAAGTACTCTGATCCCTTCATGTAGAAACTGCTAAATTTTGTGATATCCTGTCTGGAGCTCCACAATATTTTAATTGTTTCTTTTTGGCTGCTTGCAATATTTTCTCCTTGACCTGGGAACTCTGGAATTTGGTTATAATATTTCTGGGAGTTTTCATTTTGGAGTATCTTTCTGGAGATGACAGGAGGATTCTTTCAATTTCTATTTTACCTTTTGGTTCTAGAATATTAGGACAGTTTTCCTCGAGAATTTCTTGAAAGATAATGTCTAGGCTCTTTTTTTGATTATAGCTTTTAAGTGGTCCAATAATTCTTAAATTATCTCTCCTGCATCTATTTTCCAGGTCAGTTGTTTTTCCAATGAGATATTTCACATTTTCTTCTACTTTTTGATTCTTTTGATTTTCTTTTATTGTTTCTTTGTGTGTGTGTTTTATGGTTTCTTAGTGTCTCATAAAGTCAATTATCTTTTACTTGCCCAATTCTATTTTTTAAGGAATCTAGTCAGCTTTTGTACTTCCGTTTCCATTTGACCAATTCTACTTTTAAAGGAATTCTTTTCTTTGGCGAATTTTTGTACCTCTTTTTCCATTTGGTCAGTTCTGCTTTTCAAGGTATTTTCTTCATTGGATTTTTGTGCCACTTTTATCATTTGGCCTATTCTGTGGTAAGGTGATATTTTCTTCAGTATTTTTTGTTTCTCTTTTACCAAGCTGTTGACTTTTTCCATGATTTTATTATATCACTCTCATTTCTCTTCCCATTTCTTCTACCTTTCTTTCTGGTTTTTAAAATCCTTTTTTAACTCTTCTGTGGCCTGAAAACAATTCATATTTTTCTTTGAAGCTTTGGATGTATTCATTTTGACTTTGTTGTCTTCTTCTGAGTTTATATTTTGATCTTCCCTTTACCATTGTAACTTTCTGTAGTCAGGATCTTTTTTTGCTGCTTGTTCATTTCTCCAGTCTATTTCTTGACTTATAACTTTTTGCTAAAGTGGGGCTCTCAAGTTTCAGGGTTTTTTGTGAAGCTGTTTTCAGAGATAATTCTGGAAAAGTTTTTGGTTCTTCCAAGGTGATATGATCTAAGAAGAGGTGTCTTTACTATTCTCTTATAGGACAAAGGGTTCTTGAAATTCAATTTTATCCAAATTTAATGAGAGCCTTTGGCTCTATTAGCAGAAAATTTTATAGTCATAGAATATCTTTCTCACCATTATGCAGAATTGCACACATATACATGTATATGTATATGTATACACACGTATATATACACATGCATACCTATGTATGTGTATATATACATGCACACATGGACATACATATATATACACAGAAACATATATTGTTTTTATAATCTATTCCAATGTTCACAATCTTTGAAATCTAACTCTAATAATTTATGTTGCAGTTTAAACTCATTTTGCTCCTGTTCTATCAGTTGTCATGTAAAGATATAATGTAAATTATGAAAACTGTTTTAATTTGTTCAGAGAAAAAACACAGTTGTTCATTTTGTCTTTTACTTGCAAAACAGAACAAAAGACACTTAGAAGAGAATGAAAAGAAAATCCTAGCAAAAAGACTACAGCAATCAATATATTTTTAAAAAATTATTCACTCTGACTAAGATGGATCTTTTCCAGAGTTCAGCATTAGAAAAATAATTGATATGCTCATATTAAAAATAGCCCCAAACAGAGAATTATAGCAACAGATACTCCCAAATCCTTTAACAAAGTACAAGACACATTTATTTTTAAAAATTATAAAGGCATGACGGGCATTATTTGCAATATACAGGAGTAAAGCAAGGTTGCCTTTTTCCCCCACTGTTATTTACCATAGTTCTAAAAATGCTAGTGCTAACAATAAGACATAAGAAAAGAACAAATTCATAAATGCTTGCAAAGTAGACAAGATCATCCTTACATATTTAATTATAAAATATCAGAGAATCAGTAAAGAAACAAATTAAGAATAGCTTCAGGAAGGCAGGAGTATACCAAATAATCCACAAAAGTCATCAGCATTTCTATGTAGCAAAAACACAATCCAGAAAAAAATAATAAGGCAATCTCATACAAAATACCTATAAAATACAGAAAATATCTGAAAGCCAATCTACTAGCACACACTCAGGACCTTTTTAGGTATGGTTACAAAATATTCTTTAAAAGAATAAATAAAGAACAATTTAAATAACTTGATGGGCATTCAGTGCTCATAGCTGGACCATGAGTTGGACAATATAATAAAAATAGAAATACTACCTAAATTAGCTTACATATTTAGTGCAAAGGTCTCACAGAAGGAAAAAGAAAACAAGATAATAGAAGAAAACAACATCAGGTATCTCTCATAGCTGTGGCTAGGGGAAGAGTTTTTTTAATCAAGTGATAGAGCTGATCACATAACATAAAAGAGATAAATTCAGTTAATCAAAGTTGAAATGTTTTGTGAGCTTAGCGTATGAGTGACTGAAGGCCATGAACAAATAATTCTCAAAAGGACTACAAACTTAACCATATGAATGATTGCTCTATATCACTAATAATAAGAGAAATGCATATCAAAACCACTCTGAAATTTTACCTCATATCCAGCAAATTAGCAAAGATAACAAGAAATAGGAAAAGTCAGTGTTAGAAGGAATACATAAAATAGTAACAATAATGGACTGTTGCATTGTGAATTATGAATTAGTACAACAGTTCTGGAAAGCAATTTGGAATTTTGCTAAGAAAGTGCCTAGAATGTCCATATCCTTTGTCTCAAAGATGCCATCGCTAAAGGCATATGCCCCAACGAGGTCCAATACAGAAAGAAAGGTCCTCTATGCACTAAAATATCCATAGTAGCACTTCAACAACCAGAAACAAATCTGTGTCTTTTGATTAGAAAATAACTTAACAAATTGCAGTATGTGAATATGATGAATTATTTCTGTAGTATAAGAAAAGCTGAATGTAAAGAATTCAGAGAAAAGTAGAAATAATTATATGAACTGCCGTTGGGTAAAGTAAATAAAACAAGAAAAAATATACACAATGACTACAGTGACATAAAGTTAAAGAACCAAAACAAAATGAAATTGGAGCTTCTGTCATTTTAATGACCCAGTTTGGCTTTGGAGAAGAGTTGAAAAAATGTACTTGCCACTCTTCATTGCAATTAGGTTAGTACTGTTATTTGCAGTGGTTGTGTTGGCTAGTTTTGCTGAACTGTTTTATTTTTTATTTAAAGAAATGGCTCTCTAAGTAAAGAAGAAGGAAGTGACATATTTAGAAATCAATGTGATATAAAATCAAAATGTGTTAAATAAAAATAAGATTGTTTTTAAATTGCCAGGAATGTGAACAAGGTGAGGCTAGTGATGAATGCTAAAGAAGGAGGTTGCTATGTTGGAGGCAAGAAGAATAAAAAGAAGATATGGAGCCACTGGTTGGGCTTAATGGGATCACTTGTTGGAATTCATGATAATGAACAACACAGAGAAGACAAAATCTAAGTCACATCTTGATGCCAAGGAGTATGATCTTTCAACTTTGAAGGCTAAAAAAATGGTAAACAGGAAATTAAAGCTTAGGCTAAGATAGAAGATGCTAGGAGAACATCTGGATGCCCTCAGTAAGTTCAAGAAAGTCTTCAGTCAACTACATCTTAGGGTCTTTTCAAAAAATGATAGAATTTATTGCTTAGTAGCTATCAGTGATTTTTGAAAGATTATAAAGAGAGACATTCCATAAGAGAGAAGGATACATTTCCTCTTCCCCTCCCCCCCACAAAAAAAGAAAGAGCTCATTTCTCACAATATGGTTTGAAAGTCCAATAGAACCTTATTTCTATGCCTTATGGTGGCACAAGGGTAATTCTGGGTTCTCCAAGGCTATGTCCACCAGTATAGGATCTAGAATGTTCCCCCATGTTTCAGAGCTTTAGAGTATAGTTGTAATAGCAGTGTCAAGTGTCTGAGGCCAAATTTCAACTCAGCTGCTCCTGAATCCAAGACTTTATCCACTGTTCCACCTAGCTGCCTGACAGGCTGCTTTCTGAAGACCAGCCTAGCTAGGTATTCAAAATTAGGCTGGTCTCTTGTTGATGAATTCTTTGGGCTTGACAATCCATGTAACCAAAAAAAACCCAAAAACAAAAACTTCGGGATGCTCCAGTTTTTAGCTTCCCAAAAGTCTTAGTGAAATTTTCATCTAATAAAGGTTTAAACTGCATTAAAACTTTAAGGACACCCTGTATAAGGTGGTCTTCACTTTTGTGAGTCTGCTTTCAGCTTCTGCATTGTCAGACAGAGTAGCAGAAAAGGGCCAGAGTTGCTTATAATCACACAGTTGTTAGATGGTCTATAAACATAAGTATAAACAGAGTAGCTGTTGCTACTCTGAGTTTGACATCTTTGTCTAGTGACCAACAAGGGGAAATATGACTAAAGGAAGTCAATTTTAACAATCTTGACATTCTCACTATAAATGAAACCAGAAGCCAGGAAGAGTTGCAGCTAAATGAACAGATGGCTCACAGATTCTCCTTTGGAGAGGTCAATAATAGAATTGGTAGAATTGGTTTTATCATGGGGCCATAGACAACAAGAGACATTATTTAATGGGACAGTTGGTTATCTTGTATTTTGTTTCTCATGGTAACTATTTTCCAAAATATCACCTTGAAAATATTATTCATGCACCAAAATCTGTTGCAAAGGGAAAAGAGGTAAAGAAATTTTATAAAGAACTTAATTAAATTAAATTTGGTTAAATTTTAAAGACCTTGATTAAATCAAATTAAGTAAACATTTTTTCGATACTAAGTGAGTTCAATACAGAGATGAGAATAAGGTAGGTTGATGATGGACATGACAAGAAAAAATAACATCACAAAAATATAATGTATTATATTTTAACAGATACGAAATGACTTGTAACTGATGTGGTAGCCATTTGTGAATCAAGTCTGTGTACAGTCATACCATTCATTTGTTAAAGCAGTGAAAAAATTAATACAAAGCTATTATGAATAAAAGAGGTTGATTTATTTAATGAATTTTATGCTAAAAATGTGATGTTGATGAAATTCTAGACATTGATTAACACTTATTAAAATTTCAAAGATAAGTTTAACCAAAGTAAATAAATTACCAAAATGCAACCAAAATGCCTAGAACTTCCTTAGTTAAGAAACACTAGATTTCCTTGCCAAGCAGAGAGAGATGTGGCAGCTAAGATGAATTTTGTTTTAGAATATAAACTTTCTTGTAAAATCTTAAAGAAGAGAAAGGTGAAAGCTTGCAAGCAACATTGCTTCATCAAGCAGTGAGAAGCAATGGAGTGGGAAGAAAGCTTAAAGAAAGTTGGTGAGTGACCCAGAGTCATGCCAAGGGCATTTAAAGATAAAATTAGAAGACAATAAACTGAAAAAACAAGGAAGATTTCTGCTTGGAATTTCATAATTCTTTTTACCATGAAGGCCAGTGGAGCCATCGTGTTTGGACTTAACATAACAGTCCTAGATGTGGACTAATAGAGACAGTGGAAATACAACTGAAGACCACACAAATAGGCAAAGCAGCTGGATTGAATCATGTGCACACAGAACAGTCCTGTGCTCAAGACAACACAATTTTGAGGGTATCAGGGGAGCTGAAAGGGACTTCTGAGATAATCTAGTCTAACACCTTCATTTTACAGATAATTAATCTGAAACTCAGGGAGATTAAGTAATTTGCTTAAGGTCACACAAGTAGTAAGTGCTAGAGTTTGTAATCATTTCTCAAGTGATCTGAAGGGGAAGGTTCAAATGTGTGGAAAAAAATCCCAGACCTTATGACACCCAAAAAGTATACCAAGAAAACTATCTACCCATATGCCTACTTTCCTTTCTATATAAAAGTTTTGTGATAATAATGTCCAAAAACAGTAAAGCTATCTCTGGTGGGAATACTATAATGAAAAATAGAGAAATTCACAAGTGATATTCCATAGGAGAAGATCAAATCTTTAGCATCACAATTGATTGAAAGATATAAAGAATATATGATTTCACCTTGCTTTTGGTTGGTGACTATTAAAAAGCATTAATGATGGGGGCAACTAGGTGGTGCAGAGGATAAAGGACCGGCCCTGGATTCAGGAGGACCTGAGTTCAAATCTGGCCTCAGACTCTTGACACTAGCTGTGTGACCCTGTGCAAGTCACTTAACCTTATTGCCCTGCCCCCCAAAAAATAAAGCATTAGTGATTCATTGGTAGAAAATTCTGTCTTAAAGGCCTGACTCCCACAAGTTGTCCTCTATTTATATATTTAAATTACAGAAGATTAAAATTATAGAGAACCTTATTCAATAGTCTTGCAGATATTATTATCAAGTCAGGTATAAAATAGATGCATGTTTACCAACAGTGTTTGTTATCGCTTGCATAAGATCTGGAGTCCAAGTTGAGGATGGATTTCTTTTTTTTTGTTTTGTTTTTGTTTTTGTTTTTTTGGTGAGGCAATTGGGGTTAAGTGACTTGCCCGGGGTCACACAGCTAGTAATTGTTAAGTGTCTGAGGCCGGATTTGAACTCAGGTCCTCCTGAATCCAGGGCCGGTGCTCTATCCACTACGTCACCTAGCCGCCCCTGAGGATGGATTTCTTATAAGTATTAAGAGCCGCCATATACTCTTGTTTTTTGGATGCCATTATGTGCATTGCATCAAGCCCCAGACTATTGCAGACCCACCTAAAGGAGATCCATAATCATTCAAAAGAGTTCAGCCATGAAGGAAAAACTAACTGGATGTCTAAACTATGATATGCAATTGAATGGGACACTTGTAGTAGAATCCATCTATCAGTGCTGATTTATGATGAAACATTATAGCCTCCAAAAAACTGAAGATGATAATCACCCAAAAGGCAGTGAAGTAGGTGCCTGTTGGGTATAAGCAGTCTGCAACACAAAACAAATAAGGAATTACAAAGTGGTGTCAGTGATCTCATCAAAGATATATATGAAAAAGATGAACTAGTCACCCAATGAAAGCAATGAATAACTGATACAGTCTGTATGCCCATTTATATTCTTGGGATGTTAGAAGAACTCAAGGAAGGCCTACAAACATGGGTTGGACCTCTTTCAGTAAGCTAAAAGAAGGACATAAAAGCACTTATTATGAGCTGTGGCAAATATATAGGAGAATAGTGATGAGGGTAGTTCAGGATAGGCAGTTACAAATGTGTTATGATCTGTATTATTGGTAGGAATCCACACACTGATGAAGTCATGGATCTATTTGAGAATTTAAAGGAAATATTATAAGGTATTATTATCAAGATAATTAATAAGCATTTAGAATGAAATCAATAAAAGAATGGTAAATTGAGAACAACTCATGCCAAATTAACAATTTCCCTTTTCTTAGATTTACTAAAATTAAATATAATAAAGATAAATGTAAGATCCTACACTTGGTTTTTTTTTAAGTAATAAACACTTTTATTTATAGTTTTGAGTTCCAATTTTTATCCCTCTTTCCCCTCCCTGAGGCGGTAAGCAATCAGATATGGGTTATACATATACAATTACCATATTAATTATTTTGTACAAGAAAACTTGAATAAAAGAAAAAAATGAAAGAAAGTGAAAAATAACATGCTTCAGTCTGTGACCAGTCAATATCAGTTCTTTCTTTGGAAGTGGATAGTTTCATCAATAGTCCTTTGGGATTGTCTTGGATCATTGTATTGTTGAGAATAGTTAAGTCATTCACAGATCTTCATCAATCAGTATTGCTGTCTCTGTGCACAATGTTCTCTTGGTTCTGCTCACTTCACTATACATCAGTTCATACAAGTCTTTCCGGGCCTTTCTGAAATCACACTTAGATTTTTTAAAATAACTCACATATACAGAATGGGGGAAAGGGTAATTAGACAGTAGAAAGAGTAGTAGGAAAAGATCAGAAAAGTCAGTGAACCATATATTCAGAATAAATCAACAACGTCACACAGCAGTCAAAAAAGCTTATTCATTCTGAGGGAAGACACTGTTGGGGGAGGAAGTGTTTGGTGTCCCTCATTTCCTTTCTTCTATAAGAGTTGAAGAAATTAGAGATCTTTAGCCTCTGAAAGAAAAAAACTTAGGGAGGGGTTAATATTTGAAGGGCTGTCTTGTAGATGTTATCCCCTTGAGGACAGAACTAATAGCAGTAGTTAGGAGTGGTAGAGAAATGAATTTCTGCATGAAGAAAAGTTTCCCAATGATTAAAAAAGAAACTGAAATGGGCTGTCTCAGAAGATAGAAGGCTCACCTTCACTGGAAATCTTTCATCAGAAAATAATTAACCATTTGTTGTGAATAACAGCAAGAAGAATAACAATAATATTTACATAGTGATTTAAGGTTTGCAAAGTTCTTTAGGAATATTATCTCATTTTATCCTCTTAGCAACTCTGGATGGTAGATGTTACTATTAAGTAACTTGTCTAGGTTCACACAGCTAGTAAGTGTCTACAGCAAGATTTGAATTAGAGTCTTCTTGACTCTTAAGTCCAACCCTCTATCATTCTCACCACTTACCTGCTCTGGTACAAGATAGACTGAATGGCTTAGAATCAGAAGATCATATATTTAGAGCTGGAAGGGGCATTAGAAGCTCTCTAATCCTAGCTTCTCATCTTACTAAAGGAAGAATTAAGTCACTTGCTCAAGGTCACACAAGGTAGTAAATAGGAGATCTAGGATTTGAGTCCAGGTCCAGTTTCCAAATTCAGTACATTTTCTACTGAACCATTTTTTCTCTTTGTAAATCTGAATTCTGTGATTTTGTGAATGCTTTCCCCATCACTTACATCTAACTAGTTGCTAAGTCATGTTGACCTCATCTCCATAATATCCTTTGAATCCATCCCACAGATCTCATTACTATTACTATTACTCATTGCTGTTACCATTATTGGCTGTTATTTCTCCCTCAGTCCATCCTCTATATTCCTGCCAAACTACTCTTCCTTTTGTACATGCTTAGTAATGCCACATCTCAGCTCAGATGCCTTCAGTGGCTTGCTATTGCCTGCCGAATAAAGTGCAAACTTCTTATCCCTCTGCTGTATTTCCTTTCCTGTTTTATCTTGTATAATGACCCTCTACATTTATTAAATTCTAGTCACACTAAACAACATATGTGTGTCCTTGCATTTTCCCACCTTCCTGCTTTTAGGTCATGGTCTTTTGTATGCCTAGGTGACCTTCCCCTTTGCTTCTTCTACCCCTTTAAATCCTTCCCATCTTTTAAAGAAGAAAGAACACATCATTCTTGACCTTTCAATAGTCTTTGACACTTTCAGCCATCTTCTCCTTGAAGATCTCTTCTCTCTAGGTTTTCTTGACACTGTTCTCCCTTGTTTCTCCTCCTACCTGTCTGACCATTCCTTCTCAGTCTTCTTTGCAGGATCTTCATCCAGGTCATACCTACTAACCATGAACATCCCCCAAGGCTTTGACATGGACCCTCTTCTCTTTCTGCTATTTTTTGTAATGATCTCATCAGCTCCCATAAATTCAATTATGATATCTATGCAAAAAAAATTTCCATATTTATCCAACCCTGATCTCTCTCTTGATCTCCAGTTTCACATCTGCAACTACCTATTGGACATCTCAAACTGGACATCCCATAGACAGTTTAAATTCACCATGTCTCCCTTTTTCCTAACTTCTCTATTACCATAGAGGACACCACTATATTCCACATACCCAGGCTCTCAACTTAGTAATAATCATCCTTGACTCATTCTTGCCTTCTTACTCTCTTTAATCCCTCATATCCAGTCAGTTACCAAGTCCTGTTGATTCTTCCTTTCTAGCATCTTTTTTTATATAGCCCTTTCTCTTCTTTACCATTGATTGCCACCACCCTGATACAGGTCCTCATCACCTCACTCCTAGACTATTACAGTAGCCTTCAGGTTGACCTCCCTACCTCCCCACTCCAGTCTATCCTCCAATGTGCTTTCAAATTGATGATTATGATTATGATAATAACAATATTAGCTAACACGGATATAGTGCTTACTATGTGCTAGGCACCATACTAAACATTTTACAATTAGTATCTCATTTGATCCCTACAACAACAATGGGATGTGGGTGCTATGATTATCCCCATTTTTTACAGGTGAGGATACTGAGGCACACAGAGGTTAAGTGACTTGCTCAGGGTCAAACAGCTAGTAAATTTCTGGGGCTGGATTTGACTTCAGGTTTCCTGATTGTAGGACCAACACTCTATCCACTTTGCTACCTAGCTGGTTAAACTAAAGCCTAAAGAGGTGACATGCTTGAGATTATATATTAGTAAATAGCAGAACCAGTATGTAAACCCAGGTTTTCTAACTCCATATTCAACGTTTTTTCTACTACACTGTCCAATCAGTAGTTACATGAGACTGGGGGATGGGGGGAAGGGAAACAAATCTCTATGGTACTAAGAGTACTTTAGGGTATACTTACATATATTGATTCCCCTTTGTAGTAGATAAAAATAGGGTTCGTTAATTAAGCTACATTTTTGAACAGCTGTTTGTTTAATGTATGCTATTGTTCTTAGGGCTGTGGGCCATGCAAAGAGGTATCAGGCATGGCCTCTCTTAATGTGTATATACAGGTGTACATATTCCCAAGATACCACAAATGCATTGCGTAGGCACGCAAAAATGTGAATAGCCTTCTGCACACTGTAATCCACACAGGCTTACAGATGTCTTCACATATACAAACACCAAGACACATTGATATTTTTACACCCCTGCACTCCTAGATGCAGTATCTCATAGACACATAAACACTTAGAGCACATGTGTATGTATTCATAGAGAAATCACAGACTCTCTTTGATTTTCACAGCTTCAGTATGAAGAGAACATTGAGCTTAGAGTCAGGAAAACAGAGTTAGGATCCAGATTTCACCACTCAGTGACACTGGGATGGAGGCTAGATTTAGAGTTAATCCATCTATAGAGAGGGGATAACAATTCTTTCTGTGCCAAGACTCAGTAAATGCTAGTTTTAATGAATCCAGCTTGAGCACGTCACTCCTTTGAGCCTCAGCTTTCCTATTTGTGAAACAAAGGTCCATTTCAGTTATGATATTCTGTGATTATAAATACATTTTTAAACATGTTGATTGCTACGAAGAAAAAGAATAACAATAGAGAGGTAGAAAGAAAGTTATAGTTAATCTAGTCCAACCTATTCTTTTTTCATGTGAGGAAATGGGGGCCCTGAGCCATAAAGTGGATTGCTCAGCATTATACCAGTTTTGAGAATAAAAGGATTTGAACTCAGGTCTCCTCACTCCTTATATACAGTGCCCTTTCCATAAGGCCATTCTCAAAATCGTAAATGTGAGATGCTTTGGACATTAAAGCATAATATAAATCATAAGGTGCAATTATTATAAATATAAAATTATTCTATAATCTGATTTGGAACCTGCTTTTCAGGTTCATAGTTTAGGAAAAGCATAAGTTTCTGATTAATCTCTTAAGTTGACTATTCAGTGACTTTCAAAGTTAGTTCTAACCTTGAGTTTTAATATTGTATTAAGAGGGGGCGGCTAGGTGGCGCAGTGGATAAAGCACCGGCCCTGGATTCAGGAGTTCCTGAGTTCAAATCCGGCCTCAGACACTTGACACTTACTAGCTGTGTGACCTTGAGCAAGTCACTTAACCCCCACTGCCCTGCAACAACAACAACAACAACAAAATATTGTATTAAGAATTAGAAGTTATAAGTTGTCCAGTATTTCAAAAGAGTGTGTGATAAGAGCATGTATGTATGTGTGTGCTAGGGTATGTGTGTGTAGGAGCATGAGTTTGTGGGCGTTTGATGAAGAAAAGTGGGGTTCTGGACAGCCTTGCTTGGAAAATGCTTGTGAATGATAACTTACACATGAGGATAAATGTTTGTGACTATTTTACACTGATGAAGTATATGCATGATGAGCTTTATGCACTATGGGGGACCTTTCCTTATTGGGATATATCAGTCTCTATATAACTAGTTGGATCTAGAAATAAGTATGATCATAATAAAAACAATTCCTTTAGTAGTAGCTCCTCGTTTAAGACATGTGAATGATGCAAATTCTCTGAGTTGGGGAGGATCTCTATGGATGGTATATGCACAGTAGATGTGTCCAAGTAGGAGAATTTAGGTAATGGGATGCATAGTTATGATTTGTGTCTTATAAGATAACAAGGTCTTGCCCTAGAAATCTACCTAAAAGTAGGCAGCCTTTGTGGTTTATGACATTAGAGTAACTCCATAGGTTTGAACACCTGATTTGAAGATCTTAAGGAATTACAGACACGAGCTACTTATGTGCTGATAACCTATTTAAGTTGCAAGTAATCTTTGCATACTGTGGGAGAGTGATTGGGTAGACCTTGCTCTGCCAGCCAGCCAGTAATCTTTAGGGTACTTATTCCAATCCTTGCCTATTTTGAAATGCATTGATGTAGCTGTTTTCCTGCTTTTTAGATGGTTGAACACTTTAGGAATGTTGGCCAATCAGGGCATCGATGTTGTGATACGGCACTCATTTTTTGACCACGGCTACAATCACCTTGTGGACCAGAATTTTAACCCATTACCAGTAAGTGCGGGATGAAGATCCCATCACCTATTCCATATCTTTCAATCCCTCTGATCGCACCCTTTGTCTTACTGTATGTAGGCTGTGAAAATTTTATTTTTCTTTTCCTGTTACATTTAGTACCATAAATCAGAGAGAGAGAGAGAGAGATTCTTGTCTTGTGTTCCCTTGACCCATTTCACAGACTTTTGGCTTCATCACAATTTTTTTTTGAATTTTAAATCCACTTCTCCTTGTGGCCTGTTTGAACTCTACTTGAAAATGAATTTTTCCAGATTGGTTTCTTTTAATGCTAATAGGATACATTAGTTAATGTCAAAAGCAACATGTTGAAAGCAGATGGGGGAGTGTTAGCCAAAATCAGAGACATTGTGGATCCCTTTCCTACAGAGGGAGGAAGATAGGTCCAGTTATAGTCAGACATTGACCCATGAGTGGACAGTGAGGACATTTATATGGAACGCAGTCCTGCAGAAGGAAATCCAGTAAGAAGAATACAGTAGTTAGGTACTGTAGTTCAAAATTCATTTGTCCATACATTAATGAAACCCAACTTGTACAAGAACTCTCTAAGCATATGTTGTGACAGCCTTGCCTTAATCTTACCCTGAACCCCATCTTAATCAAATGGCCCCTCTCTCCCAAATGTCATTGCCAAGCAGTCACTCCTTTTCTGGGAGCCATGGCTATAAAAGTGAGTGTGTGAGTGAGTGTGTGTTTGTGTGTCTGTGTGTCTGTGTGCATGCATGCTGGCATTGTTGTCGTTCTTAAATTAAATGTATGACATAGCTAGCTAGCACCCATTAACAAGATCTGTAGTGAATAACTTATTTAGCCGTTGTAGACACTCAAAATTATGCTGCCATCAATGTCATACTTCTCGAAAGTATTCCTCTCTTCACCCTCAGAATGGCAGGGGAATGCAGTAGGAAAGAATGTACATCAGTGTAGAATTGTGACATTTTTACAACTAGAAGTGGTTTAAGATAATAGCAAACTAATAACTTGTGGAGACTGGAAGAGTGAAAATAATGCTGGGCTTGGAATCAGAAGGCCTGGGTTTGATTCCTAGATCTGCCACTTACTATCTACATGATCCTGGGAAGGTCATTTACTCAGTGGCCTCAGTTTCTTCACCTACAAAATAGGGTGTCGCCTAAACCAGAGGTGTCAAACACACAGCCCACAACATTCTTGAATGTGTCCCAAAACAGATTAAAATATAATTGGAGGGGCAGCTAGGTGGCACAGTAGATAAAGTACCGGCCCTGGATTCAGGATGACCTGAGTTCAAATCCGGCCTCAGACACTTGACACTTACTAGCTGTATGACCCTGGGCAAGTCACTTATAACCCCCATTGCCCTGCAAAAAAATAATTAATTAATTTTTTTAAAATTAAAATGTAATTGGAAAAATATTCAACAAAATAAATAAAAATACAGTCAAATACAGGTCATAATACATTTTGAAACTATCAATATGCAGCCCACAGGGATACTTAAGTACGGATTGGTTTTCCCTGTTTCAATTTGATTTGGACACTACTGGCCTAGATGACCTTAAAGCCCCTTCTAACTCTAACTCTGTGACTTGAGGGAACCCAGTGTTATAATGGTTAAAACACTGGACTGGAGTCAGGAAGACCTAAGTTTGAATCCTGCCTCAGATACTTACTAGCTACATGACCCCAAGCAAGTTATCTAACCTCTCTCAGCCTTGGTTTCCTCTTCTGTAAAAGATGGATAATAATGGTACCTACCTCACAGGGTTGTTGTGGGGATCAAATGAAATGTAAAGCATTTTGCAAGTCTTAAGGCACTATGTAAAATGTTCATTATCCTTATCATTATCCTATGTGATAAAGCACTTTGACAAAGGTAAAAAATCATGGAACAAATATAAAGAAATGTGGTTATGATTTTTGTTATAGTGCAGCAGAGCTTCACTAGAACATCCTCTTTGGGGTCCATGCTGTGGGCCACCAAGAATCAGAGGGTACTACTCAGATCTAGGACCAGAAGAGAGAAAAGCTGGAGAAAAATAAAGAAAGAATATTTGTAGACATCTTGGTGAGCCAGAGATGGAAGACTTAAACCAAAGTTAAACTGGATTTGAGTGGCTGAACAAAGGTATTTCCAAGATTGAATCACCTAAACTAGACAATTTTGGCATCTGTGATTTTTCTGTGTACCCATAGTTACCTACTTTTTTTTGAACTTTTAAAAAAAATTTGAACCCTTTAAATTCTTATAGTTTGATTCCATTCAAGATTTTTGCCTGAAAATGTCTAGCTGTTGAATGTGTTGATAGTAATCACTCTTATTCCCTGTGTAATACAATTGACAAAGAACTGTCCCCCAAATTACTCTGTGATGTAGGTAGTGCTAGTGCTATTATCCTCACTTTACAGATGACCCAAAGAGGTTAAAACTTGCCCCTTTTGGGGGCAGCTAGGTGGTGTAGTGGATAAAGCACCGGCCCTGGATTCAGGAGTACCTGAGTTCAAATCCGGCCTCAGACACTTGACACTTACTAACTGTGTGACCCTGGGCAAGTCACTTAACCCCCATTGCCCTGCAAAAAAAAAAAAAAAAAAAAAACCTTGCCCCTTTTGTAAGTTTTGTAAAACTTTCCCTTTCAAGATGGGACCATCTGACTCCAAATCTAGTGCTTTTTCCACTGTACCATGGTGAGGCACAGCATCTAAGAGGAAGACTTTATTCCTGAGGTTCATCATATAACCACCAAGGATATTAGCTACATCTCCAAGATTCTTGGCTTAAAAGATGCTTACCAGGGCCCATCTATTTAGCTAAAAGTTTTAAAACAACTAAGTAGCTGTACTTCTGAAAACACCCAGCTCTAATAAAGAAATTGCATGTAAAAGCACTTTTAAAAGTATCGGTTGTCTTTTCATCTTTTTTTTCTCTAATAAATTCTACACCTTGTAAGCACAGAACTTGGCAGCAGAAAGAATAGGTCCTGTATCTTCTCTGGAAGGAATTTACAAGGCTAAACCAGGACACAATTTCCACAGATACTGCCAGAAGTCTCTTGGAATGTGTAATGGAGATCTGGGAAATAGAATGATTACCCCTTCAGAGAGTTATGCATTTGATAATCCAATACTGTCAATAAAAACTTGTGGATTTTACATTGTGATTAAATCTTCAAGAGAGTTTGTTAAGGGCAGAGAGGTTTAGTGAATTAGGATTTTTCATTACTTAAAATCCAAAAGTCTAAAAAATATCTTCTTCTGCCCTGGTTCTTCTATACTAATTCAATGCCCTTTAAGGAAAGATATCTTAGATTTTGTCTCTTAATGTTATTTTTCAGTTCTGTTATCCAGTTAAGTTAAAAAAAGCAGTAAAGTTCACATGAAAGCCATGGCCTTGAGGAGTTCATTAGTCTATGTGATGTTCTAATCATCTCTGATCCCTCTATTTAAAGTTCTATGCTTCTGGTTAGACTAATTTGAGTAAAAGGAATTATGAAAGATGGTCCTTTAAAAGCAAAATTAGTCCTAGGAAAAGTTTATAAAGTCTTTGCTTATATATGTCCTAGTTTTCTTTATATTATTTATCTAGCAAGCCCTAAGACTCAGAAGTATAGGATCATTGAATTCTGGTACGGAATGAAAATCTGAGACGTCATTTAGTCCAACCCCCTGCTTTTTAGATAAATATCCAGTATGACATGCCAACAAAATGTCATTCAGCCTCTACTTAAACATATCCAGGGACAGAAAACTCACTCCCTTTTGAAGCAGTCTGTTCTTATTTCAGATACCTTTGCTGTAAAGAAGCCTATATTTATACTGAACTTATCTGTTGGCCTGTGACTTCTACCCATTGCTCCTAATTCTGTCCTATAGAGCTACACAAATAAAAATGTATAATCCTCATTTCATATTAAATCACTTGGGCAGTAATCATTCCATCTAAAATCTTCTCTTCTTTAGGCTAACTAAGCCTACTGTTGTGGGAATTTTCTTCTAGGATAAAGAAACCTGCTCTCTTTGTCTTTAATTTGGAGTCAAGAAGAACTAAATCCAATTTTTTTGTGTTCCCTGAGGAAAATGGCCTCTGAGACATCATATATCTTGTTTCTTTAAGGCTGTAAGACCATATACTCTGAAGACCAGAGCAGTACCCTTCCTAGAAGAAATCATCCTAGTACGTCATTTAACATCTCTGGACCTCAGTTTCCCCATATACAAAACGATGAAGTTAGACTAGGTATCTTCTAAGTCCCATTATCATATGAACTTAGTGGTTTATCACTCAGCTCCCAACAATGACCTCTTTCCACTTCTGCCTCCATTGGGCAATTGAACAGAATGAAATTTTAATCTCCATGGCCAGCCAGTTGGTCATAGAATCTATTTGGAAAAGGAGATATTTGTAACCCAAATAGATTCACGATTTTCTTGCACACTGCTCAGCCCTTACAGCTTTTAAGCATTTTTCTAGGAGAATTACTTTGACCCATTTCAATTTCATATACTAATTTATAGCATTGTCTCAGAAAAGGCTGACCTATAGCCATCCACCAAACTTTTAATTAGTTGCCATTTCAAAAACTTTTCCACATGTAAATTTTGTATGAATTACCTTGAGAAGTCTTTAGCCACTCTAAGCAAAAGAGACTCTGGTGGAAAGGTCTTCAAATTTATAATGTAGCCGAAGAGAAAATTTAAAAATCCATCACTAATGTTGAGAAATAGAATCTAAAAACTGGCTTTTTGTTTCGTGGATTTTTAAAGAACTATTCTCATAGAAAATAAAATTGCCTCTTACTAGTCTTTGAGCTATTTTTTTCTTTTATATAATGGCCAGGTATTTGATAACAAAGGCACAAATTAGCAAAGTTGAAAGTGCAGATTGAAAATTGCACATATCTTGATAATTCTATCCTTTGGACAAGATAACTACAAATTTACCACCAGGGGGCAGCCGTAAGCTCTGAGTTATTTTTCCCAGAAGAAGACTAGATCTGCTTATTTATTGTCACTTGCCTACTATCCCCAGTTAATAATGGCATTTCTAAGAAATGACAGAAATTGAGTCTTGGAGGCCTCCTGACATAGTGAAATGACTATTGCATGGAGAGTCAGGAGACTTAAGTTTGATTCCTAAATGCCTAATTTGCCTTGGGCAAATCATATTACTTCTCTGGGTCTGTTTCCCTTTGAAGGTAGACTAAATGATTTATAAAATCTCATCTAGATTTTTGAATATGAGTCATCAATATGAACTGTGGCTGTATGCTGGAATAAAACCTAGTATCCAATACAGGAACTGAACTCTGACCTTGCCTTTATTAACATGAACTCTAACCACTTCTGGTTAAGAACGTACTTATGGCATCATGAAAGGTCATAGAGGAACCTACTTTCCTACAACCCTAGTTAAAGTCTGAAACAGACTCCAGATAGAGCAACGATAAAGAAACCGAAGTAAAGAAGGTAAAGGAATTTATCATCATGCAAACTGGGGTAGCCAGGAAGAAGTTCCAAATATCGAGAAAGGAGTGGGAGAAGTAGCTATCTCATGTTCTATAGTCTTTTCAGAACTATACCAGGAAGAGTTGAACACACAAATACATGTGCATGCATACACACACAGTGTTTGGAGTGTATGTATGTCTGTGTGTATGTGTGTGCACACACAGACATACATACATATATTCCACAAGGAAATAGTTGGAGATAAGGAAAAAGGAAGGAGAGTATAAGACGGAGAGTAGAGTCTAGAGAATTGGGTGCAAGCAAAACAACTTCAACTTCACAGTGTTTATCATAAAAATGATATTTTAAAAAGGGATATACTTAGGAGTCTTATAAGAACTAGATATCTGGGTGTGGGACAAAGGAGTGGGAACAGACCATTGCAATTACAGATTATGAATGTTGATCAGATTCCTTCTCTTTCTGTAACCTTTTCTTCTTTGTAAGTTTTTTTGGAAGGGGGAAAAAAGAGCTTGCTTATGAAAGAGAAGGAAACTATAATGGATTGTGAAGCAGAATATAGAAACATATTATTTATAAGAAATATAGTTAAAATACAGAAATGTAAACAAAGATAAAGTGAGGAGCTTGAGCAAAATTTATTATAAGTACCTTCAAAAAAGTAAATTTAAAAAATCATATCAGACTCAGCTACAGTAAAAAAAAGAGGTATGGCTAAGAGAGATAAACAGGGATGTTACATTATCCTTAAAGATAACAAAGATAAATAATATCAATACTTAAGAGATAATCACCTAAGGCACCTAAGTACCTGAAGGAAAAGTTAGTTTTATAAAAAAGGAGAAATATACAGAAAAACTATAGTACTCAGGACCTCACTGTGTGCTTTTCAGACCTAGACAAATCTAAGAATAATAAATATAAGAAACAAGTTAAAGACATGAGCAAAATTCTAGAAACTATCATTGTCATAAGCGTTTATTAAGTACATGTGATGGGAATACAAATAAAGATGGAGATCGGCAATCCCTGTTCTCAAAGAATGTGCTGTTAAATGGGAAGAACAACATGCAAATGATTATGTATTAACAAGATATATCAGGATAACTTGGAGATAATAGAGAAAAGTATCTAGCATTGAGGGAGGTTATGATAGGCTTCTTGTAGAAAATAGGATTTTAACTGGAACTTGAAGAAAGCTAGGGAAGGCAGGAGGCAGAGATATGGAGGGAGAGAATTCTAGGCATGAGGTTAGCCAGTGAAAATGCCCAGATGGATGGGGAAAGAAAGCAATATACACATTTTTCATCTGTGCATACCACCTTTACAAAATTGGCCATGTTCTAGGACAAGAAAATCTTGTAAACAAATGCAGAAAAGTAGAAATATTAAACATTTCCTTTGCGAACCACAATCTAATGAAAATTATAACAAAAAGAGCACTCAAAGAAATTCACATTTAAATGAAAACAAAATTCCTAAAGAAGTGGTAGGTCAAATAACATATCACGCAATAACTTGATTACAGAAAATGACAGTACTAAGACAACATGCCAAAACATTGAGAATACAGCCAAAGCAATCCTTAGAGAAAAATTTTATCTCAAAACACTTTCATCAACAAAAGAGAAATGGAACAAAACAATGAATTGGGCATATAGTTAAGCAAATTAGAAAAATACAAGTAAAAAATCCAAACTAATAAAAATTCCCAAAAATCAAAGATGAGGATAACAAAATTGAAAGTAAAATCCTTTTGAGTTTACAGATAAAACTAGGACCTGGGTTTTTTTGTTTGTTTGTTTAGTTGGTTTGTTTTGTTTTTGGTTTTTGGTTTTTGGTTTTTTTGTAAGACAATTGGGGTTAAGTGACTTGCCCAGGGTCACACAGCTAGTAAGTTGTCAAGTGTCTGAGGCTGGATTTGAACTCAGTCCTTCTGACTCCAGGGCCGGTGCTCTATCCACTGTGCCACCTTGCTGCCCCTAGCACTTGGTTTTTTAAAAAATAATTAGCTAATCATATTTTTAAAGCAAAGAGAATAAACAATGGACAGTATGAATAAAGAATAAAGGCAATTCTTAGAAAGTGTTTTACCTAATTATATGACAACAAGATTGATAAATTAAATGAAATTGATAAATACTTAGAAAAATATAAAATATCTAAATTAAAATAAAAAGTAAAAGAATTTAAATAACTCAATCTCAGAAAAAAGAATTGAAGAAGTCAAAAAAGGAAGTTATAACTTTCTGTGTGTCATGGACCCCAGTGGCAGTCTGGTGACAGCCCCTTCTCAGAATAATGTTTTTAAATTCATAAATTAAATACATAGGATTATGAAGTAAACCTATGTTTATCCTGAAATAAAAATGTAGGGTTTTGTTTGTTTTTTCCTATTTAAAGTCATACGCATCTTAAAATCTATCTATAGATGCCTTAAGGGAGGGGGGAAATAAGCAGAGAAAGAATACTATAGACCAATATTTACAATGAATATTACTCCAAAAATAACAATATAATTAAAGGATTATACACTTTTAGCACTTTGAATTTATATAAAGAATTGATTCAATAATAGTAAAACTATAAACATATAAACACAGTGATAAAAATTACATGATTATATTAGTACATTCAGGAAAAGCTTTTACTAAAATATATCTTTTTATGCATTGAAAAATTTAAAATTAGGAATAAGTTGACTTTAATATATCTAGCATTACGTGTAATGAAGAAATGTTAGATGTCTTTCCAGTAAGATCAGGAATAAAGTAAGGATGTCCACTGTCATCAAATTTTTATATCTTCTAGAAATACTAGCTAAAACAGTAAGACAAAACTAAATTGAAATAAGCATAAGAAAGAGGAAGCATTTCCACAAAACATGTTGGTTTACATAAAGCAATATTTCTCAAACTGTGCAGTATTGAATCCTGAAACTCCTCACTTTTATAAAATGAACTTTATGCAGTTTGTTAATAAACATTAATCATTGTGGAGGATTTTACTATAAGGATTCTGTCAAAGTTTTGCTTTAAACTGAAGGGTTTTAGCACTGCGGAAAATTCTAAGATCCACCAACTTAGAGAATCTTAGAGCTTCAACTAAAAATTTAATTGAAATAACTTCAATAAAGTAGTGGAATATAAAATAAACTCAGAAAACAATGAATCTTTCTGTATATTACCAAAAAAACCAACATAAAGAATTTTTTAAATTCCATTCAAAACAAAGATATAATGTATGCCAATGAGTGCCTATGCCTATGAGTCCAGCAATCAAGACAATACAAGAATTATAAGATTACAACTACAGAACACTTTACAGAAGTAAAGACATCCCTAAATAGTTGGTGAGATATTAATTTTTCATGATTCAGCCATTCCAGTATGATAAAAATGATGATGCCACCTTACTCAGCTATCATATTTATTTCTATACCAACCAGACTAAGAGAGGGATACTTTATTGCATCAGAAAAAATAGCAACAAAATTCATCTGGAAGAATAAAAGGTCAATAATGAAAGATAAAGGGAAATAATAAATAAAAGTTGGAAGGAGGCCTAGTAGTACCAGATCTCAAATTATGCTACAATGAAATAATCATTAAAACCCTTTCATAGAGAACGTCATCAGAAGAACAGATTAGGTACACAAGACCCAGGAAATCCAAGGTTCTAACCACTTGGATAAGGACTTATTATTGACAAAACAGCTGGGGAAACAAAAAAAAAGCCTAGATAATTAATCTTAGATCAATATCTTACACATACCATTATAAACTGCCAATGTATACATGACTTAAAATATAAAGTTAGCATCATAAGCAAAGTAGAGGATCAAGGAAGATCCATTTCACAGCTGTGAATATGGGAATACTTCTTGATCAAATAAGAAATATCCCTGGGATAAAATGGATGTTTAATTACCTAAAATTGAAAAGACTACACAAATAATATCAATACAATAAAATTAGAAGGAAAATCATTAACTAGGAAAAAATCATGCCTTAAATTTCTCTGCTAAAGATCTGATTTTTCAAGATAAATATGGAATTGATACAAATACATGAGAAAAAAGAGCTACTTCCCAATAGATAAATAGATAAAAGACATGAAGTTTTCAAAAGAAGAAATGCAGTCTATCAGTAGTCAAGTAAAAATATGTTAAATGACCAATCATAAGAGAAATGCATATTAAAACAACCCTGAGGTTCTATTTCATCCCCATAAGATTAACAAAAATGACAACAAGGGAAAATGACAGTTGTTGGTGGTACTTTTCATGAATGAATTCACTCATTTACTGCTGGTTGAGCTACAAAGTGGCCCAGCTATTCTGGGATACAAATTGGAAGAATACCCAATTAGTCACTAAAATGTGCATGTCCTTTTGTCCAGTAATATCTCCACCAGTCTTTTATCTCAAAGAGATCAAAGCCAAAGGAAAAGGATATATTTATTTATTTGTTGGTTGGTTTGTTTACACATAGAAACACACACATGGAGGAACTTTTGTTGTAGGAAAAATCTGAAAGGAAACGAGGTGCCCATCAGTTTGGGAATATTTAAATAATTATGGCATATAAATGTGAATGCAATATTATTATATTATAAGAAATTAAGAAAGGAACTGATTTAGAAATAACAGGAGGGTCTTATATGAAATGACTTAGAGTGATGTAAGAAGAACTAGGAAAACAATTTATACAATGACAACACTTGAAAGAAAAAACTAGTAGGCACAATTTAGAAACTATGATGAATAGAATATACAATCAATCATGACTCCAGAAAAACAGTGATAAATTATACTTCCCATCACTTGTCAGAAAGGTAATGGGCTAGAAGTGCAAATTGATTCATGTTTTTTCAGACACAGTCAATGTGTGGCTCTGTGTGATTTTTGTTATAAGTGAAGACTTTTGAGGGAGGAGCATTATCTTCCCAAATGAAAGGAGACACATTATCAGAGGGCAGCATGGGGAGATCTGTTTTTTTAGCCCTGGCTGTGCTGTAATCTAATTCTATGCCTTAGGAAAACCATTCTTCTCTCTCTGGCCCTCTGTTCCCTTATCTGTAAAATGAAGACTGGATAAAATGTCTCTAAGGTCTCTTCTGGTACTGAAGCATTCTATTTCTCTGAACTTCTGATCTGTAAAATCATACATACTATGTAAGATTGTGGTAAAAACAAGATGAGAAAAATATGTCAAAATTCTTTGAAAATTGTAAAGGACTGCAGAGAATCACCACATGTTAAGGCAATATTATGGATGCAGATGACAAAATAGAAGCCCATAGTGATGCAGTGGCTTGCCCAATGAAGAAGAGTAAATGGATTATAAAGGTAATTGGATGAGACTTTTGTAGTCACTGTCTGGCCTCACCCAGAGTATGTGCAAATGAAAGAATTACAGAGCTTTAGACCATGGGGTGGAAGCTCCACAGACTCAGACTCTAACCTGTTTGAGATATAAGTGCCTGTCTTTGATCCTTTATTTCCAGTGGGAGTGATCAGGAAACTGAAGGGAGCCAAGTGTACCTGTTAGGAGTAGCTGCAATGTGAAACAGAATACTCTCATTAGCTGCCTAGACAAAGCCTCTTCCACATAGACCCTTTGTGGGAGTCAGATGGCTGCTGAGGAAAAAGAGCTGCTTCAGCTGGAGAATCTATCATTGCTTCTCAAACTGGCTGTTCCTTGACCAACACCAGGGGAATTTCACTCTTTGTCCAAGACACACGGGCCTCTTCTGGGCCACCAGAGCTCTGTTTTTGAGGTCAGAGTCTATCTAAACTTACTGGAGGCTTCTCTATCCCTATATTTACACATCAGATTACAGACTTAGAGCTAGAGGAACCTCAGCAATTATCTAGTGCTCTCCTTCATTTTGCAGTACAGGAACCTGGAACCCAACGGGGTTAAATAATTTGCCCAAGGTCACATAGGTAGTGAGGAGCAGTAGAGACAAGATTCAAATCTCTGTCTTCTGGTTTCAAGTCCAAGTCCAGATCTATTTCCACCACACCATGTAGCACTTAAAATATTTTTAAACAACAAAGGGGAAAAGGACCCACATGTACAAAAATATTTATAGCTGGTGGCAAGGAATTGGAAATTGAGGGGTTGCCCATCAATTAGGGAATGGCTGAACAAGTTGTGGTATATGAATGTAATGGAATACTATTGTGCTGTAAGAAACGATGAGCAGGGGCAGCTAGGTGGCGCAGTGGATAGAACACCGGCCCTGGAGTCAGGAGGACCTGAGTTCAAATCCGGCCTCAGACACTTAAAGCTTACTCGCTGTGTGACCCTGGGCAAGTCACTTAACCCAATTGCCTCACTAAAAAAAAAAAAAGAAAAGAAAAAAAGGAATGACGAGCAGGCAGATTTCAGAGAAACCTGGAAGGACTTGAATGAACTGATGATGAGTGAGATGGGCAGAACCAGGAAAACATTATACACAGTATCAACAACATTATGTGTTGATCAACTGTGATAGACGTGATTCTTCTCAGCAATACAATGGTCCAAGATAGTTCTAAAGACTCATGATGGAAAATGCTCTCCAAATCCAGAAAAAATTATTTTAAAATGTATACTATGCCCCAAATGCCATGCTAGGATACCGATTAAGGGATTAAGGGGTAATCTCTGCTTTCAAGGAATTTATTGTCTAATAGAAGAGCTAAAACTTGTACATTTAAATAACACAAGTAAGATGAGAGGAGTTAAAAATCATACAAGAAGTAAAAACAAAATGCCCCGAAGATTCCCATTAGGATGTGATCACTTTTGTGTGTGAGAATCAAGAAAGTCTTCATGAAAGAAGAGAACTGAGCCTTAAAAGATGGGTAGAATTTTGACATGTCTACTGAGGCTGGAGGAAGATTGAACATGAACAGAAACTTGAACTTTCTATACTTGAAAAGGATTAACTGAAGAATAGTAAAAGAAAAACTGAAAAATACATTCTGCTCAAACATGGGGGACATACTATAGACTTCTCAGTGGAGATTAAAGCAAAGATAATTTTATAGTAACAATTTTAACACTATCATTTGCTATCTTTACATGATCCAATAGACTCTTAGAAACCCTGATGTAACACATCAAACTGCTGATGACAAAGCATTTTGAGCATCATTCTGAAGCTAGTTAACCCCAGATCACCAGGCCCTCATCTCCTTTGGGGGGGGGGGGGGCACAGAGCAATGAGGATTAAGTGACATGCACAGGGTCACACAGCTAATGTTTGAGGCCGGATTTGAACTCAGGTCCTCCTGAATCTGGGGCCAATACTTTCTCCAATGTACCACCTAGCTGCCCCCCTCATCTCCTCTTAACAAGGACTTTTTTCTTCTAAACTCTCTTCTTTCCAACCTTTTTTCCACACAGCTGCCAGATTTTATATTTTTAAAAATGTAAGTCTGATCATGCCATTTCCCACTCAAGAAATTCCAGCGAGCCCTCTTATCTTTGTGGTCAAATAGAAACCCCCCCTTTTGGCATTTAAAACTCTTCCCAATATGGCTCCAGCTTGTTTTTTGTCAGGCTCACTGTACATTACTGTCCTTTACTCACTCTAAATTCTAGCCAACTGTGCCTGCTTGCTACTCCCCATATCCAGCATTCCATCTCCCATCTGCATGTCTTTCCTCAAGCTGTCTTCTATGCCTGGAATGAACTCCTTCTTCATCTTTACCTCAGGATCCACCCCGGACCCCGGCCTTCAAAGTTATTTCGAGCACTCTCTCCTACAAAAAGTTGATCTTGATAACCCCTAGTTGCTAGTGCCATCTCCTTGGAAATTATTTTGGATAAATTTTGCATGTCTTTTTCTATATGTGTGTTGTTTCCTCTCAATATAATGTGATATCCTTGGTGGCTGAGACTGTTTCACTCTTACCTTTAACATACCCTGCACCTAACATAGTGCCTGACACCTGGTATGTGCCTAATAAATGTTTGTTGAATTCAATGGAATTCAAGCTTCCTTTGGATGCCTAGTATTCCAAGTTTGCCAGGCTGAGGGATGACTTCTATAACAAGGTGTTTTTTTTTCTTTTTACTCTAAATAAGTTAATCATAAAAAGCTAATTATAGCTTAACTATAACCAAGGATCACATAGATCAGTGATCCAGATCAAACTTGGAAGGAAAAGAAAATGAATGATAATAACCTTCTCATTTTAGCTAAGGCAATTTATTTACCTTTTTGGAAAGTAAAGTATGCCCTTAAGTGATACTGAAGGATCTATTATGGTGATACGATAGTGTGATTTTTACAAGGCTAGCACTCCAGAAGTTGTTTTATTAGGTGTTATGCTTTCAATTCAGGTAACCTGCCACCTGGTAAATGAGGGTGCCTGAACTTTATGGTTCAAACAGCCATGATTCCCATAGCTGTGACCAGATGAATCCAAATGAGCCTAGTATGTTTTTCTACTCAATTATTCCCTTTTCTGTAAAAATGGAATTCTCTATGAAAACTACTAAACAGACATATGAAGGCACATGAGATTCACATACTGTACCCTATTTAGAACAAAATTTGAAGAAATACAAACGACAGTCTACAACAAGTTAGCAACTTTTCCAAATTAAGGAGTCCTCAATTTGCATCATTTCTTTTCCTTGTCCAATCTGAACTCAAACAAGCCATTCTGTGTCCCTGTGGGCTTAGGCAGGATTTAGGATCACAGAGTATCAAAGGTAGAAGGGACTTTAGAGAATGCCTAGTTAAGATCTCTCATTTTACAGACAACTAAACTAAGGCCCAAAAAGATACTGTAATTTTCCAAGTATTGAATAGCTAATTAGTTGAGGAGTAACAGGGCTTGTATGGAAGTCAGATATATCTTTTGTTTCTGAGTCCACTCTTCTGTGTAACACTGCCTCAGTCAGTCAACAATTTGATACGCATATCTTACAACTTGAAGGAAACATGTTTATTGAATTTAACCCCTTTATTTCACAATTAGAGAAAATGAGCCCCAAAAGAAGTAAAATGATTTGGCCAAAGTTATGCAGTATGTAGCAGATCTGAGACTCAAACCTAAAATATTGTCTCTAAGTCCAGTGCTCTTTCCATTATATCATAGTGCACCATTTTTATAGAGTGAATCTTTATATGTATGTATGTATGTATACACACACAGAGATGATCTCTAGGTATTATAGAGATAAAAAGTATAATAGTGTAAGTCCTTGTTCTCGATGAATTTACAATCTAGTAGGCACTGAATGATAAATGCAAAATAAATGTCAGAGAAAATGGATGGTATATAAGTTTATTGGAAAGGAGATAACACTGAGATCTGATATGTTCTAGTTAGAACATTTTACTGAGGGGTGATATTTGAGTTACATCTTTAAAGAATAAATGATATTTATATAAGCTTAATAGAGTATAGAGGTTATGCCAGGCAAAGAGAATGGTGTGAGTAAAACTATGAAGCAGGTAATGATTGGTGGCCAAATTGTACATAGAATTGTGTTGTCTATAACATTGTAGTACAATATCATTGTATTATAATAATAAGTGAAATAGGATGAATTCCAAAAGAGCTGACTGGATTTATGAAGAACCAAGAAAATAGAACCAAATGAACAATAAGCACAAACCCCCTTCATTTTCCAGATGAGAATGAGAGCTTAAATAGATTAGCCAAAGTGCACACATGGAGTAGAAAGACACAATATTTACATATGAAAAATCAGATAACAATATGGGATATCAAAGGGTAGTAAACAATAATTTTCAAATTAATATCTTAACAGTGCCAAGGAAATTTAGAGGAGGAAAAAGACATTATGGGCTGAGGTAAGACTTAAACTAGGCCTTGAAATATGGGTAAGTTTGACTAAGTACAAAGAATGAAACAAAGGGGCATGCATTTCAAGTGGAAAGAAAGATGTAAGTAAGATGTGGAAGTGAAAATGTGCCTTTTATGTTTTAGAATAATGATTAGGAAAGTTTCACTAAATCTGAAGAAGTGGGGTGAGATCAAGGTGCCAAAGTGGATTGGAGCCAAAGTTCAGAAAATGTTAAATGCTTGACTCTATTGGTGCATTATGAGTAGGGAAATATATGTTGGAAATAGAGAATCTAGTTAAAAGAAAAGGAAAAGATGGAAGGTAGATAGCACTATTACTACTAATAGTACCATGTCAGGATTTTATTTGAGTTGTGACTCTGTGGATAAAGCACTGGGCTTGGAGTCAGGAAGACCCGAGTTCAAAACCAGCTCAGACACTTAATAGTTGTGTAACCTGGGCAAGTCAGTTAATCCCACTTGCCTCAGTTTCCTCATCTTTAAAATGAGCTCAAGAGGGAAATGGCAAATCACTCAAGTATCTTTGCCAAGAAAACCCCAAAGACAGTCATGAAGAGTCAGACACAGTCAAAATGACTTAACAACTAAAACAGATGGTGAGCCTCCAGAGAAGTCCAATATCAGCGAATTGTCATGCCCTGTAGGTGATCCAGGGTTCTTAAAGTTTATGCCAGTGGAATATAAACTTTTAAAAGTGTACCGAGTACGATCTTGGCAACAGACTTGTAAAGAATTCATTGTTATTTGACGTTTTTATGACCCCATCTTTTGGCTAGAATTTAAAGGGAACCTCGGCATGTGCTCCGCAAACCGCACGGTGCTCCACCCACTAGTTGTAGCCATCGCCATGGCGCTGGCACCTCATATCATCACCACTCACCGATGCCTACATGGGCCTGGCAAAAAATGATTGGAAACCAAGTGAGGGTAGTCATGTGACTGTCAGAGTGGCCAGCCAATTGGCTGGGGGCTGTGTGTGGTCAGCCTGGGGTCTGCTGGGAAGAAAGGAGGTTTTTCGCCATTCTAGCTGGAAGCTGGAAGGTGACAGGATGCTGCTGTGTGTTCTCAGCTGATTCCTGGGTGGTGGTGGTGTTCAGGTTGTATAATTTCCCTTTCCCCATTTTATTCCCTTTCCCTTAATCCTGTTGATCCTGTTTGTGTTTTTTTTTAAGTTTGTTCTTGTTAAATAAATCCTGTTCTGTTTTGAGGGAGGCTGTTGGTCTCCTTCCTTGCCCCAGTATTGCGGTGAACTGCCTGGATAAGACTCTCCAGTTAAAAATTGGTCCCTACAGACTCTGTACACTATTTGCTGTCCACCCAAGAGAAACAATGGTTCTCAGTCATGTTCCATTCTGGCTTCTTTGTAGGAGAGTGGTTGAAATGAGGAGAGAAGGTATTAAATATCTCAGTTCTCATACCATTTACAAACAATCAGCTACTGATTCTCTAAATATGTAATATTTGTCCAGGGATTGATGAGTTAATATGTTCCTGAAGCACCTGAACCACATTCATGCTAATATTCTTATAAAAAGACAAAGAATTGCAGCCAAATGAAAGGGCAATTCATAGGTTCTTTTCAGAGAAGTAAATAAAGGAATTCAGAGAGAATTTTTTTTCATTTGTCCAAACGCAAAAAGCAAAACCATTTCATGAGACACTTGGTCATTTCGCCTAAAAGTACTTATGATGAATATAATAAGCAAACAAGGCACCACAAAGATAATTGAAGCTGGGCATGTTCTATTATAAATTTTAAATATGGTCCCAGACTCAGTCTGCTACTTTAAGTCCATCTTAGATAGGTATTAGAGGGATTTGCTCTATAGGTAATGGAAGACTAATTGAAACACCAGTTGCAGAGGATGAAGCAGAACAGAAATTCTTTGAAGAAACTGAAAAGGTATTCCTAACTATATCATCACATACTTTGAAACTTGGTGATTCAATGCAAAGGTGGGCAACTTTGGTGGGAAGATGTTGGAAAACAGAGTTTGAGACCAAGAAATTTTTTTAAAGTATTACTGTTATAGATTACAGAGAAATTTCACACTTGGTTTATCATAGGAGAATAAGAAGGCATTAGACATGGTGAGCACCAAACAACACAAAAAATCAAAATTACTCTATCTTACCAGATAGGAAATGAACCTATCATTTCAGAGGAAAGTCTTTGATGACTTAAATACATACATAAATACATACATACATATATACATACATATGTACATATATGTGTATATACAGAGAGACCCCTTCATTGATAACTTAAATACATCCATATATATGTACATAAATACATACATATGTATATTTATTCAAATCATCACGTTGTTAGAGCAGCAGTCAATAGCAAATTAGGCAAAGGGATAAAAATGAGAAGATATTGCTTACAGTTGCAGCATTTCAGCCTAATCTGTTTGAATTAGCTATCAATTAAGATTAATGAGAAATAGAGTGAGATGTTAACTGTGACAATCATCACTACTTCTAGAAGTTTAATTGATGAAAAACATGAGGTATCCCAAAGAGCCCTCAGGAAACTCCTTATCTAGCAACCAGGTTCCATTACCAAAGAGACACATGACAGCCAAGGGTGACATCATTTGATTATATAATTCAATTTGTGAAGATTATGGAGGCTTCTTTGTAGAGGTGGGTGCTAGAGATGTAGAAAATTGCATATGCTCTCTGACTCAGTTGATTGTATTGGTTAATTTTGTGGAACTGTTGTTTTTCTTTTTTTTATTCTTTGTGACAAGGGATATAGGAAGGGCAATGCTATATTTTGAATGTCTTAAATGAAGATGATGCAAAAACAAAAGATAATAATTTTTAAATAAAAGGAAAATATTTTAAAGGATGAGTAATAGAAGATTAGCTTAAAGAGTGCTTGGCATGATAGCTAGCTAACCTAGGTTATTCTGAAGGCATTTAGAGTGAATATGGAAGATGAACAACAAATAAGGAGTGAATGGAACTAATCTTCCAGTATTTCTCTGGCAATCTCTCATATGGGGCAAGAATGGAGCCACCACATTTGGGCTCTCCTGCCTCAAGAATCACTGTACTGAGTGAGCAAATGGTTGTTAAGATTATGTTTGAAAGTATGGCTGGATTTGAGCACAAACAAAGAGAAGAAAGAAATCTCAGCAGGGATCAGCAATTTTAAATGTATGCAGGGATCAACTTTCTCAAAAAAAGGTAAGTTTATATATGAACAGAAAGGACCACAGGAAATGCTGTTAACAAAAAAAAAAAAAAAGGTGAATGAGATTACATTAGCAACTGTCAACCCTTATGCCAAATACTTATGGCTATAAAATCTATTTAAGAATGATCCGGGGCGGGGGGGGGGGGGGACAACTAGGTGGCGCAGTGGATAAAGCACCGGCCCTGGATTCAGGAGTACCTGAGTTCAAATCTGGCCTCAGACACTTGACACTTACTAGCTGTGTGACCCTGGGCAAGTCACTTAACCCCCATTGCCCCGCAAAAAAAAAAAGAATGATCCAGGGGGTAGCTAGGTGGCACAGTGGATAAAGCACCAGCCTTGAATTCAGAAGGACCTGAGTTCAAATCTGGCTTCAGACACCTGACACTTACTAGCTGTGTGACCCTGGGCAAGTCACTTAACCCTCATTGCCCCACAAAAAGAACAAACAAACAAACAAACAAAAAAGAATGATCCATCACACATTAAGTAATTCCTCAATGAAAATATAATTTTCAGGAGTCTTTCAAAGACAATTTTCCACAGCAGACTACATATTCATGTTCATAGCTGAACTCTGCTATAGATATTGTCTCCTACCATTAGAGTATGACCCCCTTGAAAGAAGGGACTGTGTCATTTTTTCTATCTATATCCCCAGTGCTTAGCAAATAGTATTTAAGATGCCTTTGCATTTATTTATTCATTTATTCAGTAATAGTGACACAACTAAGAGGTCTAGAAAATATAAGATCCCATTATCTCTATTATTTTTATAAGCAGTATACTTAGGGAAAATGGGCTACAAAAGGCTCTCCTCAAATAAGGTGCCATTTACAGTTTATACATGATTCTATACATGCAGCCCCAGAAGTGGCTTTGTTCAACAGTCTGCTGAATATCACATAAGATGATGCTCACCAAAGGTGTTCATCAATATTATGGAAGATAGCTTGTGCAAAGATCAAATAGAAAAGGGATTCCTTATTGATAGCAGATTTACATAGATGTCCCTATTCATAGATGACACTGTGATTATTGCATTGATCCAATAACTCTATAATGACTCCTCCAAAAGTTTTGCTATCATTCAAAAAAGAGCAATCAAATTTCTGGCCAAGATGGCCAGAAGCAGATAGTCCAGATCCTGCATACTCCATCAAAAACCAGCTGGAATAATGATCAAGAAATCCGATGAGCAAATAGAGTAAGTAATATAGTAAGAGAGGAGAGCCAGAGGCTCTCACCAACAAACCAGCTGGGAGAAAGGGAAGGACCAATCAGACTCCTGGAATGCCATAAGACTAGACACTCTTTTCCCCAGTCTTTGAGACAAATTTCAAACCCAACTTACCTCTCTATTCTCCCCTCAAGTATCTGATCTTGATATATGATGTTTAGGGATTCAGAAGGAAGGCTGTTTCCCTGATCACTCATAAGAATGAGGGTAGCCCTTAGTTTATACTTAACACCTTGGCTCCTTCCCACCAAATTCTAATTACACAAAAGACCATTAAAAAGCAAATGGGGGGGCAGCTAGGAGGCGCAGTGGATGGAGCACCGGCCCTGGATTCAGAAGGACATGAGTTCAAATCCGGCCTCAGACACTTAACACTTACTAGCTGTGTGACCCTGGGCAAGTCACTTAACCCCAATTGCCTCACCCCCCCCAAAAAAAGCAAATGATGAGTAAACCCATTAATCCAAGCAAAACAGCAAACAGAAATTGGATGAGCTATACCAATAAATGCATGCTAAAGAATAAATAAGTGTGAATGAACTCCTTAGCAGAGAGTGAGATGATAGCTAAGTTCAGGAGAAAGGATCCAGTCTCAGTCAAGGAAGTCTCTGAAGTCTCTAAGCGGAGGTAAGATGGAATTTTGAGGAGCCATGTATGCAGCCTCCAAAAACTTTATTTTTCTCCTTCTAGGAATGTCCTCTGTCCACCTGTCCCTCTCCTGAAAATTCTCTAGAATCATCCATGCCTCTCTTTCAAGAAGCTCTGGTTCAACTCTACCTCTTAAATAGGTATACAAGATTGCCTCAATACCCCTTCCAGCAAGTAGGAGTGACATCTGCTTCTGAATATATTAAATACACCAAGTTTGGTTGGAAGATTGAATATAAGAGAGTGAAACTTACTACTTTTTATAATTAAGGTACATGAGGGAGAGGTAAATGGAACAGGTATTAGTTGAATCTCAGTCTTATATGAACCATACATTTGCACACATACTACAACAACTATACAAAAAGAGGGCTAGGAATACACCAAACTCAATAAAGAAAGGGGGTTAGAAGGAAGCTACAGAGAGTGAGTAGTTTCAAATAAAACATCTTTTTTAGGGGGTATTAAATTCCAGTGGGGAGATACTAAGGGAGTGGCAATTGGTTGAGGAGGGGTTGAACAAACTGTGGTATATAAATGTAATGAAATATTATTCTACTATAAGAAAATGGTAATTTCATAGAATAATAGAATTATGACTAGATGTGTGAGCAAAACCAGGAGAACAATTTATATGCTAACAACACTAAAGAAAATTAACTTTAACTTTGAACTTTGCAAGACTTAGAGACTCTGGTGACCAACCAACCTTCTAGAGAGATGATGGGCTCAAGGTACAAAAAGAGACATGTATTTTTAGACACGGCCTAACTATGTTTATTTGTTATGAGATAATTTTTTTTCTATTTTCAATTTTCTGGGGAGAGGAAGACAGAAAAAAAAGGAAGGCCATTGAAAAAATTTTAAAAGTTTGCAGAGAACAGAAAAAAATTCAGAAAGGAAGTACACAAATGCAATATTGAAAGGAATGTGTTGAATTTGTTATATACTTGTTTTTAAAAGCAAGAAGTATATAAAAATGTTCTTTTTAGTATTTAAATTTTGAGTAAATTGGGATTTAATTAATTAATTAAATTAAAAAGAGAGATCAGCTTAATCATCCATGCTGGAAAAAAAACAATATGAATGAAGAACTTATATTGTTTCAAAGGAATATCCATATTTCTCAACTTTTGCACATTTACAAAAATTGATCATAAGCTGGGACATAAAAACTTTTTAAAAATAAAAATATTAAGCACATCCTTCCTTTACTGATCACAACACAGTAAAAAAATTATAATCAATAACTGGAATTTGAATAGTCTAACTTAAATAGAGACTGAATGATATAATTTGTTTTGTTTTATTTTGTTTATATTTTTTTACTTTATTTTAATAAGCCACATAAAATTTGAATTTGTGGAAGTAAATGCTGTTGACAGTATATAATAAAGGAATATATTCACTTAATATCCCAAATGTTTTTTCTATTTTAAAACCTTATTATATTCACATACATATTCTACTTTTTTTTTCTAGTTACATGTAGAGATAGTTTTCAACATTTGTTTTTATAAGATTTCTATTTTCAAATTTTTCTCCCTCCCTCCCCCTCCCCAAGACAGCAAGCAATCTGATATAGGTTATATATGTACAATAATACTAAAGATATCTCCATATTAGCCATGCTATGAAAGAAGAATCAGAGCAAAAGGGAAAAACCTCAAAAAAAGGAAAACCAAAAAAGTAGAAATAGTATGGTTCAATATGCATCTAGATTCCACAGTTCTTTTTGGGGGGAGATTTGGAGAACATTTTCCATCATGAATCCTTTGGAACTATCTTGGACCACTGTATTGCTGAGAAGAATTAAATATATCACGGTTGATTAACACACGATATTGTTGATACTGTGTACAATGTTCTCTTGGTTCTGATCATCTCATTCAGCATCAGTTCATGTGAGTCCTTCCAGATTTCTCGGAAATCTGCTTGCTCATCATTTCTTCACATTGATTTTTTTTTTTAAACTTTGTGTTCTAAATTTTTTCCTCCCTCCCTCCTCAACCCTCCCTATGGAACCAAGCAATTCAGTATGTCATACATGTGCAGTTATGCCAAGCATCTTCACATTAGCCAAGTTGTGAAAGAAAATAGAATAACTTTAGAAAGAGGAATTAACAAATAAAATTATACTTCAATCTGTATTCAAATACCATCAGTTCTTCCTCTATTGATGCTTTGCATTTTTCATACATCCTTCTGATATCATCCTGCTCATAATTTCTTTCACAGTTACTATTGCTAACTGTATTACCCTCCATCCTATTCCTTCCCCTTGATATTTAACCTTTTAGTTTCCCTCATGATTTCTTTTTCCTGTTTACCTTTATATGCTTCTCTAGGGTCTTCTATTTGAAAGTCAAAATTTCTACTCAGTTCAGGTCTTTTCATCACAAATGCCTGGAAGTCCTCTTTTTCATTGAAGTCCCATTTTTTCCCCTGAAACATTATATGCAGTTTTGCTGAGTAGGTTATTTTAGGTTGTAGTCCCAGTTCCTTTGCCCTCCAGAATATCATATTCCATACCCTCCTGTCCTTTAATGTAGAAGCTGTTAAATCCTGTTCTATCCTGACTGTGACTCCACAGTATTTGGATTCCTTTTTTATAGCTGCTTGTAATATTTTCTTCTTGACCTGGGATCTCTGGAATGTGGCTATAATATTCCTGGAAGTTTTCCTTTTGGGATCTCTTTCTGGAGGTGATTGGTAGATTCTTTCAATTTCTATTTTACCCTCTGAATCTAGGATATCAAGGCAATTATCCCTTACAATTTCTTGCAAGATGATGTTTAGGTTCTTATTTTGGTCATGGTTTTCAGGTAGACCAGTGATTTTCAAATTATCTCTCCTGGATATATTTTCCAGGTCAGCTGTTTTTCCAAGGAGATATTTCATATTACCCTCTATTTTTTCATTCAATTGGATTTGCTTTATTGTGTCTTGGTTTCTCATAAAGTCACTAGCTTCCATTTGTTCAACCCTAATTCTTAGGCAATTATATTCTTTAGCAAGTTTTTCTATCTCCTTTCCCATTTGACTTTTCAAGCTGTTGACTTTTTTTCTCATGACTCTCCTGCATCGTTCTCATTTCTCTTTCCATTCTTTCCTCCCTCTCTCTAAATCTTCCTTCTATCTTTCCTACTTTCTCTTCAAAGTCCCTTTTGAACATTTCCAAGGCCTGAGACCAATTCACATTTTTCTTGGAAGCTTTGGATGTTGGAGCTTTGACTTTGTTATTACCTTCTTCTGAGGGTGTATTCTGGTCTATCTGTCCCCCAAAGAAGCTGTCTATTATCTGCTGTTTCTTTGCTGACTCATCTCAAGCCGGAAGTAGATGTCTGATTGAAATCTGACTCTCTATGATTGGAAGCTTGGCATGCCTGTGCCCCTCACCAACTGGGCTACCACCACTTAATTCAGCCCATTGGTTCAGAACCAGGGCACCTCACCCAAATTCCAGCAGAGACTATAGCCACTTCACCCCAGCCAACTGCCGAACCCCCTCACAAGTCCACAAGCCAAGCCTCAGAAAAGGCTGCTGGCGCTGAAGACTCAGAGATGTCTGTTCCTGGGTGGGTCTGGGCCCCGTGCTGAGCTCCTCTTTCAGACTGATCAACAGGTGATTTCAATTGCCATTTCTGGCTGGAAAATAGTCTCACTCTGTTCTTATGTGAGTTAGGCTGCTTTGGGGGGTTTTATGGCATTATTTGGGAGTGAATAGACAGATTTGTCAGGAGCTAGGGGGAGTCACAGCCTCTCCTCCACCATCTTGGCTCTGCCTCCCTGAATGATATAATTTTAAAGAATATGTGGGTCAAGGAATCAATTACAGAAACAATCAATAGTTTTATCAAGAAAATGACAAGAATGAGACAGTATATCAAACTTTTGATATACAGCCAAAGTATGCCTTACAGAAAATACTCTAAACACTTTCATCAACAAAAGAGATAAAGAATAAATGAGAAAACTGGTCATACAGCTAAAAAAAAAACAACCAACTAGAAAAGCAATCAATCAAAAAACTTCAGACACAAAAATATAAATAATAAAAATCAAAGATGCAATAAAGTTGAAACCCTCCCTCCTCCCCCCAACCTGGCAAAAAAAAAGAAACAATAATATTGAATTGCTAAATAAAACTAAGAACCTTTTTGAGGGGGAGAGAAGGGACTAATTAAAATAGAACATTAGGAGAGAAGAAAAAGAAAAGCCAATTACCAAAATTAAAAATTAAAAAGAATTCACAGCAAATAAAGAGATAACAAAGAAAGGAATTTGTTAGAAAATCCAGTTGTATGCCAACAAAACTAATAAATAAAATGGATGAATAAATAAAAATATAAACTACCCAAATTAATAGAACAAAAATTAGAGGTTATAAATAACCCAGGGTCAGAAAAAGAAATTAAGCCATAAATGAACCCCCCCCTCCACCAAAACCCATGCCCAGATGAATTTACAAATGAATTCAATTGTAATTATAGTTTTTAATGTGAATATTGCATAGACTGTTTGCAAAATCAGAGGAAAAATTATTAGATGCATATTTCACAACATATACCATGATAAGCTCCAAATAGATAATGGAATATTACTATAACAGAAGAAATTACTATGTCAGATTCAGGGAAATATGAAAAGACTTGTATGACTTCATGTAGAGTGAAGTGAACAGAGCCTAGAGAACAGTTTACGCAATGAACAAAATTTAAGTGAAAACAACTTTGAATGACTTGAGAATTCTGATCATTGTAGCGACCATTTATCACTTCAGAAAATTGATGATAAATTTTGTTTTTCAACTTTTTGCAGAGAGGTAATTAACTAGAGATGCTGAAAGATATATGAATTTGTAGGCATAGTCAATGTGTTTATTTGTTTTGCTTAATTTACACATTGGTTACAAGGAAGAGCTTTTATTTGAAGAGCACAAGTTGGTGGGTATTGATAATAAGGCAAAAAAATGGAAAAAGAAGCAATGAAACATTAAAATAAGACACAGAGCAAAAAGTAGACTCAGAAAGGGACACAGACAAGCAGGACAATTGTGTTACTATCATATTAAATTTAACATAAATCAAATTATAGTTTTAAAAGTTGTATATACCAAATTCAGTTTCATAATGGAATATTATTTCTTTATATGCCGAAATGTATGTGGATATTTGTAAAGTTCATTTTTTTTAAACTTCAGAAACACATATTCCCACGTTCAGGTGGATACAGATGGAGCTGAGATTGTTTTCCAATGTATGTATCTTGGACAGATAGTGTGTGGGGCCTAAAAATTGACCTGGAACACATCTGAGAGATTGTACAGTACTTTCAGTGCTCTCAAAATGCTTACTGCCACAGAAGCCCTTTCTTTTGGTATTCCCTATGATACTTTAGAGCTGCAGATGATAGAAAATCATTGTCCCAAATGAATTAAAATTGCGAATAACCCAAAGAGAAAGACACCTATGGGTACAAATAGTCTATAGCATATTGCCATGATTTGTATACAGGTAGTGCGAGAAATAGCAACTTGATTCAACTCAACCAGGAAAGGAGGATTGTCAATCATATTGTGAGTGTGAAATACGCTGAACTGCCAGTATGAATGATACACTGGTGTCCATGACATATTAAAAGACTGAAAGTGGGTTTTCTTAACCTTTTTGTGTTATGGTGCCCAACGGCAATCTGGTGGAACTTGTGGACCCCTGTTTATAAAGTTTTTAAATGCACAAAATAAAATACAAAAGATTACTGTGGAAAGCAGTTAGATTGTAATGCAGTTAGAAAACTATCTTTTAAGTGTTCAAGAATCCTAGATTAAGAACCCCCAAACTAGAGGGTGGCCTCTAGTGCATTCAGTTGATCCTCTGCGGAATATTTGTGAAGAAACATGGACAAGAGTCACTGAAGATGGCATGTCTGTACCCATATAGGAAGGATTCACACCAATGATATCATGAATCCATCGATACATCATAGTTTGAATGGAGAAAGAGGCTAAAGGTGGCTTATCTTCTAATCCTGGATTACCAGGAGAATCATTGTGGGGCAGAAAGAATGAAATCAGGAGAAACAAGGTAGGGGGAAAAGATGATAAATTCATTTTTAGACATGTTATATTTGACATCATCTGTGACTAACAGTTGGATAAGAAGTCCAGTGAATTAAACCGTGAGTACATTTACATTGGACAGGCGTTACAGATGGACCATGAACCAAGCCTAATATTGAATAGAGGAGGAAGGGAGGGGGAAAGAGACAGAGACAGGCAGAGAGAGGAAGGGACGAAGAAGGGAAAGGAGGAGAGGGATAGATTATATTTAAGAAATAAGAAGTGCTGTCAACCCGTCTTTTATCACCATATATGCTAACATATCTGAAAAAGAAGATGAAGTGCTTGGAATGTGCTTGGAAAAAAATCAAAACTATGACTATTTCCTAAAAAGATGATTATGAAAACATCAATAATTACTGGCCCGTATATATTTACCCATTTCTACAAAATCTTTCTGGACATCAAGGGCATCTAAGATGAAAGGCTGAGAAGAACATGAAGCTTTTACCATAGACCACATCTTTATGGTCATTGTGATTACCTGAAAGGTACAGAGAATATGAGATCACCCGGTCAGTTACTAAGTTTACTGTTTCTTAATTATTCAAAGAAATTAACTTGGCAGAACAAGATGCCACCTGAAAGCTCTGCCCCCAAACAGGTCCCTGCCTTGTGTATGTTAAAAATTATACAAGATTTCTTGAAAGCTGTCACAAAAGAGATAATTTTTGTTAATAATCCTATTTTTATAAATAGCAAGTGGGATCTAGATTACCTTATGCCTGGACTATTACAGTCGCCTCCTGGTTAGTTTCCCTGAAGCTATCAAAATGCCAGTCACTTTCTAAAGTGCAAGTCTGATGAATTTCTCACATAGAGATAGTGTTTATACACAGTTTGAATTTTGTCTGCCTTTCCCCCTCCAGCCCGCCCTTGAACTGTGAGCCCCTTGAGAGCAGGGACTTTGTCTTTCTTTCCATCCCCAACACTTAGCACAGAGTCTGACTTAATAAGTGCTTCTTGACTTGACTCGAGAATGCTTACCAATATGTGTTTACCACTTTCATGAAGAATGTCCAATTCACAGTTCAAATCAAAAAGGGATTTTCTAAAGATGGCAAGGTCATCCAAGGAAGACTCAGGGTTGCATTCTGAAAGGGGTATCGTGTAGAGAGTCCTCAATCAAACACTTTCCAGGTAAAAATGCCCAGCTGGTTTTTATCCATCATCAGCTTGTTCTTCATCATCCCTAATGGGGGCCAAAGTGGTCAGAATGACACATCAGATTTCCAAATGCCTGCCTCTCCATGTTTGCATCCAGACTAGACAAGCACTTCAGTAGAGTGGTCTCCCCATCATCTTAAATGAGATTTGAGAGGGGATTTGAGGGGTGAGAGAGGTAGATTTGCCAAATGAAATGTCTTGGAAACACCATTTTAATGACTTACATAAAAATTAATCATAAACATGTGGATTAAATTTCCCCAGAAAAACATGTTTTGGTTCTCTCTGGACCCTAAGTGATTGAAAAATGATTGGAGACATTTCCTGAACCCAAAGAGTGAGCGGGAGCAGGTCCATACTTCTCTAACTGCAAATGTTAGTGCAATAGATAAATTATCCAGGGGGACTGGGGAAGTTAGAAATATGGACAGGAAATAAGGAAATGAGAGTCAGCTTGGAAAAATGCAGCAGGTACATCTGGGGTAAAATAATCAAAAACAGAAAAATTTGGCTTGAAGGGGAAACCAAGAAAGTCATGATGCCTGGAGATCCAGGGGTGATAATGAGTAAGATAGCATGACAACCACTGAATCACAGAGCTGGAAGGGACCTAGAAGGTTAGTCTATCCTGAAGCTGAAGAAGAATCCTTCGACAACCTAACCATTATTCAGCTTCCAACATTACCATTTGGGGGGGGCAGGGCAATGAGGGTTAAGTGACTTACCCAGGGTCACACAACTAGTAAGTGTCAAGTGTCCAAGGCCAGATTTGAACTCAGGTCCTCCTGACTCCAGGGCCAGTACTCTATCCACTGTGCCACCTAGCTGCCCCCAACATTACCATTTGATTGAAACTGCTCCCTTCAAGGTTTTCACCAATCTTTTAAATTCAGCATCTATTGGCCTTTTTCGAGTCTTTATTCCGCTGGATCCTTCTTTAGTGTGTGACATCAATGACCACTCCCTCTTTGGATATTCTCTCTTTCCTAGAGGTTTGTCATATATCTTCCTTCTGTTTCTCTTCCTTCCTGTATGACTACTTCTTTTTGGTCTTTGCTAGATTCTTGTCCCATATTTTGTCACCCCCCCCCATTCTCTTTTGGTTGATTGCATTAGTTCCTATGAGTTTAACTATCTCATGAAAATACCTCCCAAAATAAATATCTAATCTTCATCTCTCCTATTTTGGCTCTGGTTCTGCATCACCAGATGCCTGCCAAACATCTCCATTTGGATTTCACATAGACATCTCACATTCAACATGTCCAAACTGAATAAGTCCAAAGCAGTACTCATTATCTTTCCTACTCCTAATTTTCTTATTTCTCTTGAGTACTACTCTGTCCTTTCAGACACCCAGGTTCACAACCAGAGATTCAAGGATAACACTATACTTTACTACCCATACCCAGTCAGTTACTAAGTTTTGTCAATATTATCTTCATGATACCTCTTCATACCCATCCCTCTGTCTCTACACACAGGACTACTAGCATAGCTTGAGTCTTCATGACCTTTTGAATGCATGATTGAAAGAGCCTTCTATTCAGTCACTTTGCCTATAATCTCTCTTTAAAAAACCCCAGCCTCCACATATTTGCCAAATTGTTATTCCTAAAGCACCAGTCTCACTCACCATGTCACTCTTTTCTGCTGAAGAAAATAAAATGGCTCCCTACTGGCTCCAGTATAAAATACAACTTCTCTGTTTAGCATTTGAAATCATTGAAAATCTTAGCTCCACGGGGAAGCTAGGTGGCACAGTGGGTAGAGTACTGGCCCTGGATTCAGGAGGACCTGAGTTCAAATCAGGCCTCAGACACTTGACACTTACTATTTGTGTGACCCTGGGCAAGTCACTTAACCCTCATTGCCCCCAAAAAAATAAACAGACAGAAAGACAAAAAAGAAAAAATCTTGGTTCCAACCTGTCTTTCCAGACTTGATTTTACATTACTCCATTTCATGAACTCTCTTCTCACCAAAATGGTCAGCTTACTATTCTTTGGACATGATATTCTTTGGCCATTCCATTCCTTTCTTGCTTGTTTTGCAAAGTGTTTTTCATGCATAGAATATTCTCCCTCCCCACTTCTGACTCTCTGGAATCCTGCTTCCCGTAATGGCTCAGCTCAAGTACCACTTCATATAAAAGACCTTTACTGAAACTGACTTGCATTCATTTACTTAAATGTTTAGATGTTGTGGTCCCTGCTGTAACTGTAAGCTGCACAATGGAAAAATCTATTTCTTTTATAATTTTTCCTTTGTTAAGAGTTTGGGGCCCTGGATTCAGGAGGACCTGAGTTCAAGTCCAGCCTCAGACGTTCAACACTTACTAGCTATGTGACCCTGGGCAAGTCACTTAACCCTCATTGCCCTGCCGCCCCCCAAAAAAGAGTTTGGTATCCTAGCACGCTTTGAAACTGAAAAAGCCAGAGAGCAGGACAAATAATTGGAAAGGGCTTTTTACTCCAAATTGAAGGTTACAATAAACAAAAGGAAAAGTTAAGAATTAGTGAGAAAGGTACCAACTTTACCCTATGTGTTCATTTCTTTTAAAATTTATTCTAAAATATCATCTGTGAAAATAATGATTGCTTGGTTTACAAGTGTGGCCATTTCAGTATTAGTATTTTGTATTTTCCATGACTGAGGAGTGGAAAAACTTATGGTTAAATATGGAGGAATGGAAAATTGCCATCTGGTCTAGTAGATTGAGTACTGGAGTCTGTTAGAAGACATAGGTTCAAGCCCCAGCTCTAGCACTTACTGGCTGTGTGACTATGGGCTTAGATTTCCTCATGTGTCAGAGCTGGATAACTAAACTATCTTGGCCTTCTGTAATGCAAGCTCTTTGTGACTATAAGGTGCTGACAAAATCTGAGCTATGATTGTTATTATTACTATCTTTATTATTTGAAACCTCCGACAGAACTCATAACTTATTTATAGCCATAGCATACTACTACCACCTGGTGGTAATATCTAAATTTGCAGATTACATTTTTATGGGGCAAATAAATACTTTTAAAATATAAAAATATAGGATTTAAATGATAAAACAATGAACCTCAAAGACGGGTAATGTTTTTCTTTTCTTTCTTCTTTTCTGTCTTTTGAAAACTATGTCTCCTACATTTGCTATTCTGATCTGACTCCTGTAAAACTTGCTACTTTTTTTATTCTTTCCCTGATGCCTTTTTCACTATGTAAGGGCCTTACAGACAAGTAAAGCTGATGGTCACTTAGACTATATGATTCAAGGCATCGCCACATCTATCAACCTCACTGCCTTGTCTTCCATCATCATAACTTTACCATTGGGGTCAGAAGGGCTGCAAAAACCTTTGTCAGACAGTTCACTCCTTATCAGATAGCAACTTAGTTGACAGTGAGCTGTGTGCAAGGGCCTTTTGGAATGGATTACAAGAAAAGTCATGATAGGCCATATCATCAATGAGACAAAAGAGATGTGGATATAAAAGGTAGGAGATGGTCATGCATCTCGTCTACTTCATCATAATTATAATCTTAGGGCAATAGGGATGTAATGAGTTGTACTCATTTCAATTCTCTGTTAGATTATTTTACACAGGGTGTCCCAAAAGTCTTAGTTCATATAAATGCTATATAAATTTATCCCCCCCAAATCTGAAAGATTAGTTATTTAAAATCTTTGAACATTGATATATTTCTTATTAGGATTCTTGTATAATCAGTGTCTTATACTACATGTTACTTTAGTCAATTTTTTAATTACAAAAAAAATTTAGCTGTTGCTCAGTAACTAAAAGAATTGCATTTGTAATTCTAGCCTTAAAATCATCCAAAGAATGACATTTTGATGTATAAATGAAAGTATTGATGTGATCTCACAAGAAAAAGTCTAATTGAGATAGATTAGGTACTGAGATGGCCAACCAAGAATACCACCTCTACCAATCGACTGGTCTGAGAAAGTGTTATCTAGAAATTGTCACACAAACAATGCATAATAATAGGGTATTTGGTCTTATTAAAATTAAATTTTTAAATGTATTATTCAAAACTTGCAACTAAACAAGTATAAAGGAAATATAAATAATTAAACTTTCAAATGAAGCCTTTATAAGTTTGTAGCATTTTTATTTCTTAAGTAATTAAAACTTAAAACTGCACTAAGACTTTTGGGACTGTAGATGCTAATGACTGTTGCTAAATACACCTTGGGTAATGATTAAAATATATTACCTTTACCCAGGGTCAAAATGCCAATCATTTCTAAACCTAGTTTTCCCAGTGTTCCATAGGCTTATATTTTACAACCATAATCATCAATAAAAAACATGTATTTATTGCATTCCTAACCATGTTTTGCTTTGATTTTTGTACAGATCTTTCATTTCATTAGTGTGGGAAAATCCCAGTCTGGAAACTTCTCTTACCAATACATATTAGCAACTTTTCTATAACTTAGGCTTAGAGAGTTCTCTAGGTGTGGAGAAAAATTATGTGACTTGCCCATGGTTATATAAAAAAGTATTTCTCAGGGGCAGGACTTGTACCCAGAACTTCTTGACTCCAAGACCTGCCCCCATATCACTACATTATTTTGCATACTGTGTATAAGGCAAAAATAATGTGAACAATCTGCTGATGCTGCAGAACCCAGAATCATGTACATAAAGTTCAAATATGTCTATATTTACACAAGACACTTTGCTTATTTGTCTCAACAAATTTCCCTTCCACTATATTCTGATTTACTGCATGACTTATAATGAAAAGGAATAACAAGTCTTTTCTTACTGATGATGCAAGAGCTGCCACAAGTTTTTATTTTTTTTAATAGAATTTATAGCTAGGAAGGGACCTTTTTCATTAATTTATTCAGCAATTTTTTATCCATTCTATTACACTACACAGTTTCCATAAATGGAATATCTACTGTGAAATAATACTTCCTTTAATTTTTTATGGGGGGGGGGAGAAGGCAATCAGGCTTAAGTGACGTGCCAGGGTCACACAGTAAGTGTATGAGGCCAGATTTGAACTCAGGTCCTCCAGACACTAGGGCTTGGTGCTCCATCCACTGTGCCATCTAGCTGCTCCTCATTTTCATTGAACTTGCTTTTTCCACATTTTAAGGCTTTCCTTTAGTGCTAATATTGTAGAATTTGACAAATTAATCTCTTCACCTTGTCCTAAGGGCTGGCAGCCTTTCAGAGATGCCAGAACAAGTCTTGATTCACTCATAAGTAGAAGCCAAGAACCCAGATCTTGATATGCCATCTCCCAACTCAGGTTAAATTTCAGCTAAGTATTTGACAGATTCTATCATGATATCCCTGTTGTAAGATGGACATATGCGCTATTTGGTAGTCTAGGTTGAGATTATTTTTAAAGCCTCATTAATAAATTAATGTAACCCAGAAAACAGTCTCTAACAGAATGCCACAAAGATCTGCCCTTGACTGTGTTCTGTTCATTATTTGTATAGTGATGTGAATAAAGGCATAGACCATCATTCTTGCCTCCCAAAATATTTTTTCCATCCTGAATCTGTCAGTCAATATGTTGGCTATACTTCTAAGCTTTGTGTCATTTGCAAATTGGATAATCGTTCCATCCATGCCTTTATCTGAGTCTTGGCTGACCCTGCCTTGCAGTTGCTTATGACCCAGTGCTGAAGAGAACATGATAGGGACTGGAACTGTGATTTTATTCATCTGGGGAACTCACAAGTGAGGATACCCATGACCATCACGACCTTCTCCACAACTCATTGCTTAGAGATTTGCCTAGACTACTGATACAACCAGTATGTGTCAGAGCCAGGGTTTGAACTAAGTCTTGTTCTCATTCTCTTGTGTTCCCTCTCCCTCTCTCTCTCTCTCTCTCTCTCTCTCTCTCTCTCTCTCTCTCTCTCTCTCTCTCTCTCTCTCTCTCCCCCCTCTCCCTCTCCCTCTCTCTCCCTCTCCCTCTCTCTCCCTCCCCCCCCTCTCTCTCTCCCTCTCTCCCTCCCCCTTTCTCCCCCTCCCTCCCTCCCCCCCCCTCCCCTTCCTTTCTGTGCCCCCCTCTCTTTGAGAAGCCTTCCCTTCCCATCACTCTCTTCTTAACCACTACAGTCTGGTTTCCAGTCATATGATTCAATTGAAACTGTCATTTCCAAAGTTATCAGTGATCTCTTAAGTGCCAAATCTAAAGGTCTTTTCTCGATCCTCATCCTTCTTGACCTCTCTGCAGACTTTGATGCTGCCCATCATCCTCTTCTCTCTAGGGTATTGTGATGCTGCTCTCTCCTGCTTCTCCTCCGACCTATCTAAGCACTCCTTCTTAATCTTTGCTACATTTTCATGAAGGCCAAGCCCGCTGCTGACCATGCATGTCCCCCAAAGCAATGTCCTGGGTCCTCTTCTCCCTTCTCTCGATATTATTTCTTTCGGTGATCTCATCAGTTTCCATGGATTCAGTTATCTTCTCTCTGCAGCTAATTCTCAGATCTATTTATCTATCCCTAACCTCTCTCCAGACTTCCATTCTCAAATTTCTAACTCCCTTTGGGCATCCTGAATTAAATCCAAAACTGAATTCCTTATCTTTCCTTCAAAACCTTTCTGTCTTCCAAACTTCCTTATTACAGTTGACACAACACTCCTCCCTGTCACCCAGACTTACAACCTAATAATCATCCTTGAGGGCTCACTGTCTCCCACACTGCCCCCCTCCCATATATCCAATCAGTTGCCATGTCCTGTGTATTCTACCTCAGCAACATCTCTTTGATGTCCCTTTTCTCCTCTAAAATAGCCACTATCCTTGTCAGGCCCTCATCACTTTACACTTGGACTAATGTAGTGGCCTTCTGCTTGGCCTGCTTCCTTCGGTTTTCCCTCCATTCTAGTCCATCACTCCACTATATGTTGCATTCCAGTGGCTCCTATCACTTCCAGAATCAAACATAAAACTGTTCAAATTTTAAAACCCTTCATAACCTTGTGCCTTCCTATCTTTCCACTCTTTTTACACCTGAGTCCCCCCACCTACTACTCTCTGATCTAGTGACTCTGGTCTCCTTGCTATTCTTCCCACAAGATACGACCTCTCCCAGTTACATACATTTTCATGGATGCCTGCCCCCGATAGCCAAAATGATCTCCTTTCTCATCTCAATTTTCTGGCTTTCCTGACTTCTTCAAGTCTCAGCTACAATCCCCCTTCTATAAGAAGCCTTTCTTAATCCCTCTTAATTCTAGTGCCTTCCCTCTGTTGATTATCTCTAATTTATCTTGTATAGAGCTTGTTCACACAGAGTTGTTTGCATATTGTCTCCCCCACAATACTATTAGCTCCTTGATGGCAGGGGTGGTTTTGCCCTTTTTTGTGTCCCTAAGTGCTTGGCACACAGTAGTCACTTAAAGGTTGAGTTGACTTTACTTGACTAAGAGGCATGATATGAATCTGGAGTTTATTTTTAGTTGAATTATTTTATATATCTCTGCATATATTGTGTTATGTTTCTTGTTTGTAATTTAATATATTAGATTTTGTAATATAATGCAATATATAATATAATGCCATATTTACATTTTATAATCTTTCTATACATAAAAAACTGAACTAAATTAAATTGCTTTTTAATTTTATATGAATTTTTTTACACTATGAATACCCTTTTTTCCATGGAAAAAAAGTTGTCTGTTCCTGGTCTTTAATGTTCTCACAAACTAGATTTCATAGCATCTTGTCTCTCATAGGCCACTTTCAATTATTATGCCTTTCTTTTACATCTGATTTTTAAACTGATCATGTTGGGGGTTGACATGTAGTAGTTAGATTCTATCTGAAACTATTTGATTCTCTTTAATTCAATACTTCCATGAAGCCATTATTCCTTCATTTGGCATGGGTAGATCCCCCTGTGCCATACCTTCTTATTCTACATAACCTACATTCAAACCCTTATGTGAATCCTCTATAAATCATACACCTACCACGTTGGAGACTTTCTTCTGGATTTTTTAATATTTTTTTAGGAACCAATGCAGCAATAAAAATTTCAATCACTAAACACCTACTATGTGCTGCACACTGAACTAGGTGCAGTTACCACTTATTCTAATTATAAAACTGGCTGACTTTGCTTTTCTAAACACATATGCCCTTGATTACATATTTATTTACATATATACATGCATATATAACATGCAGACACCCACATATATGTATGTATACATATTGCAGATCTTACACACTTGCTATTTGTTGGCAAAATATTTACCTACCAGAGTTCAATCACCATCAGTTTTTAGCCACTCATCTGCTGAGATAATTGCATTCTGATGAAAAGATAGAGCAATAAAATTTGAATAGGAGAATGTGAGTGTTTAAAAATGGTCTTGCAGAAGAGAAAGTTCGGGAACATTGAAAGCACTGAATAGTTTCATCAATGAGTTTCATCCTTCTTTCCTCCATTCTTCCTATTTATTGTGCATTTGCAGTGCCTATCACAATACATGTACTGATGGACTTACTTAATGGATTACCTCATATGACTACATGTTATAGTCTAAGCAATATGCATTTCTCATATCCTTCTTTTTCCATGTGTATACCCAGCCAATCTATTTTGGGTAGCCATGGATCAGATAGAAATACAGTCAGCACAATGACACCTGCACATTGGAACATTTGGAGAACCTTACTACGGGAATCCTGATACCATTTGGACATTTTTCATAACAGTGGCACAGTACTCAGGTTGTGCCTATACCTCCCAGTTTTTTGCCTTCCTTACCACTGATAATGAGATCATTGAACAAAATTCTCTCTGATTATCTGTCAAAGGAGTTTATGTTATTTTAACATACATGGACAGTCAAACCCTGAGTCCTTTGGCCTTAATGGGGACACATTCAGAGTTGTCTTGTAAAGCAGAGGATATTATATGAATCCTTGGGCATAAGATGGATGATTCTCTACACAAACTGTCGTTGTCTTCAGAAAAGTTATTTTCCATCTTCATGGTCACTTGTATTTATGTCTTCAGAATTTCATTCTTTTTCAACTGACTTTCCCTATAGAATTTTAAGCCATCATAGTATACTCTTTTTCTCTGAATTTTTTTACATCTATCCTCACAAGTTCTAGGAAATATTGCCCAGCTTTCCTCTCTTCTATCAGAAACTCTTAGATAGATAATTACTTTGACTATGTTTCCCCATTATTTCTATTTTAACAACTTCCTTATTGGTTAGAATCCAGTCCAGAATAGCAGTTCCTCTCATCACTTCTTCTACCATTTGAAGAATAAAATCATCATTAAGGCACATCAGAGATTTATCAGCTGCTCTGCATTCTGGGTAGAAAGAGCTCAAGCAGATGTCCAGATAGAGTCTCTTATCATTACTATATTCATCATGCCTCCAAGCCAGGTTTGTCCTTTGTTTCCCAAACCTTTCATATGTTTTATCCTTCTAGCTGGGTAGTTTGTAGTATATTTCCATGAAAATATAATTTCTCAAAAAAAAGGAAAATAACATTTCTCTTTTCCCTTCCACTGATCCTCACTCAAATGTTCTCTACCATGATGTTCTTAGACTTCCTTTTTTGTGTACATGTTCTTAATATAAATTCTTTTTCAATTATACATTTAATCTGTGCTATTCTTTTCATCAAGGCTCATCAAACCATTGCCATTTCCTTATTAAGAGTCCTATACCTACTAATGTGACTGATACCTATAAGGTCAAAGTTGCCTCCTTACATTAAGATCTCTAATTCATCTTTTTATTACCCATACTTCATGAATTCTGAGTTGTTAACTATCCTTCCTTTGTGTCCTCTGCAAACCATAGAACCATGCCATCTATGCATCTATTAAAAATCATTAATAAAGATGTTAGGTAGCATAAAGACACATAGACAGTGTACTTGACCTTCTAAGCTGACATCAAACCAGTAATGACTATTCCTTAGGTCTAGTTATTCAACTGGCTCTGATTCCACATAACTCTATTGTTATCTAGTATGACGGTCTCCACCTTTACACAAGAATAGCATGGGAAAAGTGTTTAATGTTTTGCTAGAATTTAAATAAACTACAGCTATACCATTTCCCTAATACATGAATCTAGTAAACCTATCAAAAGAAAAAAAGAAAATAAGATGAATCTGTTTTGGTCTGTTCTTTTTTTTTTTTTTTTTTTTTGGTGAGGCGATTGGGGTTAAGTGAATTGCCCAGGTTCACACAGCTAGTAAGTATCAAAGTTCTGAGACCGGATTTGAACTTGGGTCCTCCTGAATCCAGGGCTGGTGCTTTATCCACTGTGCCACCTAGCTACCCCTGTTTTGGTCTGTTCTTAATGAAGTTATGTCTACTCTTTGTAATCACCATCTCCTTTTCTAGATTTTCATTAACTAGCTTGTTAATACATGTTCTAGAACTTTTTCCAGGAATCAGAAATAAGCCTGCTGGCCTAAAGTTTAAAAATTTGATTCTCTTCTTTTAAAAAAAAAATAATGCATTTTCCCTTTTCCAGTGTTACAACCCTTCTGTTTTCTTTGATATTTCAGAGATCACTGCCAGTGGTACAGCAGTCACACTGTAGAGTATAGCTTGAATTCACAGTTATAACTGACACTGGAAAACTGAACCATGGCTCTAAATGAGTAGACTTTATTCAAAAGAAACAGTATGGGTAAGGAGGATGGGAGGAGGTAACGAGGAAGATGAATGATTTTTTTTATCTTAAGGAATACTGGTGTGTAGAAATCAGAAACCAGAAGAAAAAAACGTGGCAGAAAGAAAAACCAGTGATTTTAACATGGAGATATAAAGACCACCTGGTCAGAAATAGTAAATGAAAATTTTTTGGAAAACAGATCATAAGCCTGGTATGGAGACATGATACTGTATAGTAGTGATGAGAGTTTCAGTTGTCTACATATCCTTTGGAGCCTTTTCTTTGCCAAAGGCAGAACAGTTAATAATTTCTTTATTTACCTTAGTGATGACTTAATCCTTCAAAAGTTGGAACCAACAAAGGGAAATTCTGTTCTGTATCTCTTTTTTACTGGCATGGAAAATGAAAGAAATCTTGGGAGAAAGTGACCTAGAATTTGTGATAGAAGAGATAAAATACAGCCATAATCTGACAATCACCTTAGATTTGGGAAAACATTTTCAAAGGGTTCAAAGCAAAGAAAGGTAGGACCCCATGGACTAAATTGCTACAGGAAAGTTAGTCCAGAAGGTATGGGAGATGGTCAGTAATAAATTTCTGAAGACACAAAGGGTAACTTCCAGTGTGGAAGAAAAATGGAATTTGTCTGAAGAGACTGATATGAAAGCACATGGAATTCACCATCCAAAAAAAGAATAGGTTTGTACCAAGCTAAATCACTCTTTTTTGACAGGATTACTAAGCCAGTAAATGAGGAGAATGCTGAAGATATAACTTACCTAGATTGTTAGCACAACTTTTCATAGAGTACCATACATTCTTGTGGAAAACATGGAAATATGTGGACTAGATAGAAATTCAATTAAGTGGATTCAGATTTGTTTAGATAACTGGACTCAGACCTCCAACAGAGTACTGCAGTTTCACTTCTTAGCACTGTGTTGTTTAACTTTTTTATCAGTGGCTTAGTGAAAGACGTTGATGGCGTGGCCAGCAAGTTTATAGGTAGAACAAAGCTGAGATGGAGAATTAAATTCTGGATGATAGAATCAGAATCCAGAAAGATCTTAACAAAGTACAGCATTGGTCTAAGTCTAGTAAGGCAATAAATATAAAGATAACACTTGGTGACAAAAACAAAAATCAACTTCACAGGTACAAGACCAATAGTAGTTATTCTGAAGACTATCTGGTAGCTTTGGAGGACTACAGATAAAATATAAGTCAGCAATATGATGTGGCAGCCAAAAAAACTAAGACAATCTTGGGCTACATTAAGAGAGGTACAACTTTCAGGAATTTGAAGGTGATATTCCCACTTGTTGATAGTTGATCCTAGTTTGATTTTTTTTCTGGAGTTCAGTTCTGGGTACCACTTTATGTAGTACATTGATAAGCAGCCCTCCAGAGAAAAACATTATTCTTTGTTTTCTTTGTTAACCTCAATTCATTTGAGACCTTAGCACTCCTGACACTATTCTTTTTTTTAAATAAATACAGTTCTTTTTCTCTCACTGTCTCTGTCTCATATTAGATTTGAAATACGAGTTGCCCACATTGGCTCCTTCCAGCCCCAGACTCAATACAGAAGCCAGATGTGTGGACAATTGTTTTCTATCACGACTACTTATGCCAGACTTCTAATTGTTTTCTTAAACTCTTCATCTATTTCTTCTTTCTGTCCCAGTAGTCCTTAGTGTATCCTATTTCTTCTGTTTCTGCCTGTACTTCCCATTGCCCTTTCCCTTCTGGTTTCTGGATTTCTGCCCCACCATATCTTCTTAGTATGCCTTTTTCCTTCCCTCCCCCACTGTTATTATACACACATACTGTTTATATAACTTGCTCTTTTTGAATAAGGTACATCCTTCCATAACTACACTCTAATCATGGATCTCATCCCAGTAAGCTTCAATCATACTTTATGGGCAACTAGGTGATGCAGTGGATAGAGTGCTAGGCTTGGAGTCAGGAAGATTCATCTTCCTGGGTTCAAATCTGGCCTCGGGAACTTACTAGCTGTATGACCCTGGGTAAATCACATGATGCTGTTTGCCTTGGTTTCCTCATCTGTGAAATGAGCTGGGGGCGGCTAGGTGGCGCAGTGGATAGAGCACTGGCCCTGGAGTCAGGAGTACCTCAGTTCAAATCCGGCCTCAGACACTTAACACTTACTAGCTGTGTGACCCTGGGCAAGTCACTTAACCCCAATTGCCTCACTAAAAAAAAAAAAAAAAAAAAAGAAAGAAAGAAAGAAAAGAAAAGAAAAGAGCTGGAGGAGGAAATGGCAACCCACTACAGAATCTTTGCCAAGAAAACCCCAAATGGAGTTACAAAGAGTCAGACATGACTGAAAAACAAATGAACAACAAATACTTTGATGTAAAATTTGCCTTACTGAGTTAGGATCTAAAGTCCGGCTTCCTTGTTATCCATACTTTGCATATTTGTGTATTGACATCTGAGGTCATAGGTTTTACTGTTGACTTTTTCTTGGCTGTTTATTTCCTATGGACTTCTAGGTGTCTCTATTGTTAATTTTCCTATATTGAAGCTACTTTCTGTGGTATCTAGCTTAGTGGAGTTGTATAGGCTGTTTTCTCTGACCCCCCTTCCTTTTCAGCTTAAAGTCCTTTTTATTAAGCTTAGAAGACTCTAGGCAATTACACTCTTACCAGCCCTTGTTACATGTCTTCTTTCCCTGCCCAAGAGCCAATTAAAGCTGCATTTTAAGCTGTGATCCAGATATCCAAATCTTATGTTCTCAGGCATAATCTTCTTCAACATAAATTCACTTCCTAAATCTTTCTCTTTTACGCCTTTGGTCAGCAGAAGTGAGGAAAATGCCACTTGTGCCCCTTACCCAGGGGTTCATATACTTGAGCATTGTTTCCTAGATTCCATCTGGCAGCATCATATGTCCATATGTGAATTACCAAATGTGATTAAAAGGCATCGTTTGACAAGTCTTATGAGGCCTTTGGCTTTTGTGTTCTGGGTACAAACCCTGGGAAGGCAGCAGACCTCAATTGTTTTCTGGCTGACAGATTGCTCATTCTCTCCCCCTTGGCAAGGAGTCAATACTTGTTTCTTCTTCTGATTCTTATTATATAATTTCAACTGTGCATCATTATTCATTATAGACAAGGGTGTGATGGTAAATAACAACCATCTCTTCAGGTGGGAAAATGTACAACACAACATACTTCTAAGTTTAATCTGCATTTTTCATGTTTTCTCCACTGCTTTCCTAAGTCTAGACAATGAACAAAATAATAAAAATCAAGTCCTAATTTGTAGTGTTTACTGATTTCCAAGGTTTACATGCACACTAAAAAATGTTAATGATCAGGTCTCATGAGCAGGTTCGAGCTGACTCTAGCTTACGCCTACTTGTAGGAGAAGTAGTTAGCTCTTCCTCCTCAGAGAGTCTTGTGTAGTGGTCCTACCTATGTGGAAAGACCCTCACATTTGTTACTTAGGTTCAAATATTCAGTGGACTTTCTTCCCCTTCTCCTCTGTGCCACATTCTTTCACCTCCTACTCTTGTGGTACAGGTCTGAAATCATCATTACACTTTCACATCTTTTTCTTCATTTTCATATTTATTTCCTTCTCTTTTGGGGTGCTGTTTTGTTTCGGGTGGGGTTTTTAAAGGAACACTTCATTCCCTCTGCAGAGTAGTGAGGCATTTCTTGAATCCCTGTACCTTCATTCTCAAGCACTCCTGGGCTAGGACATGGTATAATGTCTGCCAACCTCTTGACTTCCTAGGATACCTTTGGTTTTAATTTCTAGGGTTCAAGGAAAACTTCTGGGGAGGGCCACTTCTACTTCTTGTTCATATACAGCTTAATCACATCCTTGTGAGATGGAGGAAGAGGCTAAAGCTGGATGTAGGGGTCCTATCAAGTGAGATTTCTGAGGTTTGGAGGCACAGAGGATAGTTTCTGAAGTCCTTTGCCATGGCAGAGTTAAGGATGATATTTTTATGGAGGATTCTAGGTAAGGGAGCAGCAGGAGAACTCTGGCATCCAGAGAACCCAGAAGCTATCTATTACTCCAAAAGCAGGTCATAATACACACGAACTTCCAGTTTCTTTATGCCTGAAACATTCATCATGGAGAGCTCATAGCTGCAGTTGAAGGCACTCATTGTACTTGGTGGTCCCCCTTAGGTTTCCATGAGCACAGGTATGATGTTTTCTTATTCAGAAGAGGTTACCCTTGACTTTATAAAGACTAAACAAAGTGCCCCATTGGGTGATGGGGGCCACCTGGAGCTAAATTAATTTCTCTTTTCATATAAAATTTCTAAGGGTTGAGGTTAGCCAGAATCTATCTTTCCAGTACTATTAAAGACCTCAGGATGGAACTCTATGCATCTCATACATCAGCAAGTACTTTGGTAGATGTTTAATGGAATACAAAAATTAATAAAATATAGCCCTTTACCCTCTAACAGCTCATTGAGTCTCTTCTGTCTCAGGAACACTTTACAAAGTCTCAAGGCCCTAGAAGACTTAGGAATAATATGTTCATGATGGACACTAGGTCCTGCCTCATAAGTCTAGAGGTAGCACAACAGTGGGAGAAGTCTAAGATCCAAGCAATTTAGAAGCTGCCAGTTGCTTCAAATGATCAGGATTCCTTCACAAGTTGTAGCAGTTTTTCACACCTGAAATGTGGTCAACCTGATGCAATATGCATATTCTGTACTAGGTAGGCAGTACCAAAATGAGTCTGTTTTTTTCGGAAAATAAATCCAAGACAGACGGCAGCTAGGTGGTGCAGTGGGTAAAGCACCGGCCCTGGATTCAGACACTTACTAGCTATGTGATCCTGGGCAAGTCACTTAACCCTGATTGCCCCACAAAAAAAGAAAAAAGAAAAGAAAAGAAATCTATAACAAAGGCAATAGTGCAGTAGATACCCAATTGCAACCACTTCGGAGAAGATTTGAGGATTAGGAAAATAAAGGTTTGCCCCAAATGACACCACTGGTTAATTATAGTGTCAGCACCAGAATCCAGATCTCCTGATTCCTAGTCCAATGCTCTTTCCACCCTACCAGTTCCTCTGAAAAAGGAGGAACAGCCATTTGTTCTAGCCAGCCTTCTTCTTTTGCCCTCACTCATTAGTGTGGGCTAGCTGTAGATGATTTAATAATTATCACCAACACTCTGGAAGGCCCAAAGAACTTGAGGATAGGCAACTTCACATAGCATGAAATAGAGTAAGAGCACCATGAAGGGAATTTTATAATAGTTTTTAAGAGGCAACATTCTTAGGGCTAGAAAATTGTGCTCTCCAAAACATGTAGATACTTATTTTGTTAAGTCAACCATTACCTTGCAGTGATACCTCAAAGACATGGGTATAACACACAGGAGGAACAATTTTCAGATATAGTAGGGAAGATCCAATTTCCAGACCTTGCTTAGAATATACAGATTCCTTTTCTGGGCTCTGTCTTAGAAATCACCTAGTTTATGGAAGTCATCAAACTATAGCCTCTGGGTTAAATCCTGCCCACAGCCTATTTTTGTAAGCCCACAAGATGAGTGGTTTTTACATTTTTAAAAAGCAACAAAACTTTATTTAAAAATGAAAACCCGGGGCAGCTAAGTGGCACAGTAGATAAAGCACCGGCCCTGGATTCAAGAGGACCTGAGTTCAAATACAGCCTCAGACGCTTGACACTTACTAGCTGTGTGACCCTGGGCAAGTCACTTAACCCTCATTGCCCTGCAAAAAAGAAAAAGAAAAGGAAAAAAACAATAATAAAACAACAATAAAACAATAAATAAACAAAAACAACAATGAAAATGAAAACCCCATTCTTATCTCTCAGACTATACAAAACCAGATAGATGTTTGCTGACCTCTGACCTAATTCAACTATCTCATTTTATAGATGGGGAAATGGAGGTCCAGAGAGATTAGATGTTATGTCCAGGGTTACATAGCTAATTCAAAATGGAGCTAGGACCTGAACCTAGGTTTTCTGGTTCCAAATTCAGTGTTTTTTCTCCATCTCAAAGACTGGAATAATTGGATACAGCTTGACAAATTGGATCACCACACAAGTGACAGTAACTACATAATCATAAAGATTATTGAAAAAACTTCATTGGTGTGTCAGAAAGGGACAACCAAGATAATTCTGGGGGAAAAAAACCATTTTCCCCATAATTATCCAGATTTTCTCCACTGAATAATTATAGCCCCTTTCCATTGCTTCATGTGGCTTATAAGTGACCACGTACAAATGTAGTTGGAGTTCCCTGTGGGGGCATCTGAATGAGAGGTAACACAGAGCCTGTGACTAACTTGGAGAAGGAGGATTTTTCTTTTTAAATGAGGATGTTAGAAAGAGTCTAAGGGGAAATGTTAGGAAATTAAAATCTGTGGAATCAGCATGAAGGCTGCTTACGGATCTTATTAGTCACGGAAGGTGAGTTTACCCTAGAGCAAGAAAAAAAGGAAAGGGGGATGGGGAGTACACAGTTGGGTTAAATGGCAGGTACAAAAGTTGATGAAGTATAAGACTCTTTGAAAGGAAGGAGCCTAGCCCAAGTGATTTGTCTTGAATGGGTATCTACATCTGTGGGTAAGATTATGAAAACAGAAGAAAGTGCCCCAAACGGAAAGATGCTGTGGTTTGAGATATGATTGAAACATTGTGGGTAGAAATGAATAAAATTAAACTTAGGGAGAATGCAGATGATGTCTCTGGAGAAAAATAAATCAGAGAGCATAGCATCTGTCTTCAGTGGGAGGGAGAGTCTATAATTGCAAAGCAGCATTGTTTTTCAAATTGGGAATAATGATGGATTATTTTACTTTTAAAAGGAAAAAAAGCCATGAGAGCTTTTGAACTAGAATCACAGGTACTAAGGGTTCCAGAGAAGCTAATCACAATCATCTTAACTTAGTGAGATTGCATCCAAAACAACTTACATCCTACCTTCCTGAGGGCAAAAGAAATCTGAACAGAGCTGAAGGACTTAAGAAAGTCAGCCTAAAATAGTTGAGTGTCCTCTTCCTCCTACCTATCTATCAGTGTTAGATGTGAATCTTTTGGCTTCTGTTACTAGCTCATACTCTTTTAGCCTACTGAGGTGAATAAAATAACATGATGATCCCATAGCTTTTAGTCAAGGAACATCAGACAGGCTAGAATTTAGTTTTAGATTGTCTATTGACTTAGAGCAGGGGGTTGACAAACTACAGCTTGAGGACCAAATCAGGCTGCTACTTGTTTTTGTATAGCCTAAGCTAAGAATGGTTTGGGGGTGGGTTTTTTTTTTACATTTTTAAATACAATAAAACTTTATTATTTTAAAATGTAAAAACATTCTTAGCTTAAGGACCACATAAAATTTAGACAGTAGGCTGTAGTTTTCAGACCCCTGAATCAGAGCACAGGTATTAGTCTGGATGACCCTATAAGTCTAAATGACTTATCTATAACTTACATAGACTTTTAGAGCTAGAAGGGACCTTTAAGGTAATCTTGTGACAAGGGATATGGTTGAAGATATGTAAAGTAGCCAGTTGATGAAAGTCCCTGAATGTTAGACTGAGGAATTATGGTTCAATAATAAATCAGGAATCAACTACAAATTGTAAGAGCAAAGAAGTAACATAATTACAGGGTTGCTAGAGAAGGCATATTTTGATAGCTGTATTTCGGATTCATTCGATGAAAAGAAACTTACTACAAGACTAGGTAATAGTCTGATATAGAAATCTAGGAATGAAGGACTGTTGAGAGTTAGAGTCAAAAACAACACCCCAGTTACAAGATTGGAGAACTAGAAAAATGGAAATGCCATTGGCACTGATGGGTGAGTTGGGAGAAAGGGCTTTTGGCTTGATGACTGATTTCTCACGTGTTAAATTTCAGGTGTCAGGTGGACATTCAACTGGAGAAGTCTTGTAAACAACTGGAGAGGAAAGGCTGAAAATGTACTATTAGCCAGCCCCAGGGCACTGTCTGTACCTATTAGATTCTGCATTTATTACCTTGGACTTTGAGGAAAGTAAATATTTCTGGACTGGACTTGGCTGCCCATTTGAATGAGTTAGTAAATATGAGAAATTGCCACTGGGTTATTACACCTTTCTTCCTTCAGAATAGTTTCCTACAGAACACCTTTCTCACCCCATTTAGCCTCTTCTGACCATCAAGAGCCATCATAGTCAAATGATATTTGGGTCACTATGCTGTTCATTGTTTTCCTATTCAGTTGTGTTGTTTTACTTTTTTCTTGCTCTGCCATTTCATATTACATTCTACTCTGAAAAAATTAAAATATATGTATATGTATATATACATATTTACATATATATGTAAATATGTAAACATCCATATACATATGTGTGTAAATATACTTTACTGGATCAAATGAGATAATGCATGTAATACATATTATAAAATTTAAAGTCATAGTATCCTGGAGTTATAAAGGATTTTATAGCCTATCAATTCCAAACTCCCTCATTTTACAGTTGAGAAAACTGAGGTGAAGAGAAGTTAAGTTGCCCAGCATCATAAAGCCAGTAAGTGTCAAAGAAATGATTCAATCCCAAGTCTTCCTGACTACAGTGTTAGCTATTGCTCTTAATAATTTATCTCACTTTCGAAATCCTAAAAACTTAAGATGAAAAATAGAAAGTCTAAGGCAGGAGTTCTTAACCTAGCATCTGTAGACCACCAAAGGGTTCATGGATAGATAGATTTTAGGGGGCCTGCAAACTTGAATGGAAAAACAATAACATTAACCTCTAGCTGAAATTTTGCATTTCCCTACATTATAAATGTAGGTAACAAACTACAGTAATATTAGGCCTCACCAGACTGCCAAAGGAGGCCATGACACAAAAAAGGTTGAGAACTCCTGCCCTAGGGAGAAAGAGGGAATGCCAAATAACCTTGATATCTGAATCTGATGTCTCATCCTCATGTTGAAGTGATTCTGTGTTCTCAAAACCCAGGACAATTTCTATGAGGTATTACCAAGTTGGAAAGATTTCAGGTAGAGCCTGGCAATGGACTGTCATTCAAAAACTGGCCTAAGTGTAGGGTAAGTATCATCCATTAGCAGAAGGCTAGTCACCAGGTGAAAATGAGGAAAATTATGAAATTATATTTCTAAAAGAATTGAAGAAAATATTCTGTCCAAATAATTTTCAATAGTTATATGACAAGACAATCCACAGCAACTGGACTGGATCCTTGTGTGTATGTGTGTGTGTGTGGAGGGGGTGGGGACTGAAGGTATAAAGATGGGTAGGAAATGCTTCAAAGAATCTAAGAAAGAGAGAATTACATTTCTTCAAAAGAGAGAAGCATCGGGGCAGCCAGGTGGCACAGTGGATAAATCACCTGCCCTGGATTCGGGAGGACCTGAGTTCAAATGTGGTCTCAGACACTTGACACTTACTAGCTGTGTGACCCTGGGCAAATCACTTAACCCTCATTGCCCCAACCAAAAAAAGAAAGAAAGAAAGAAAAGGAAGAAAGGAGGGAAGGAAGAGGAAGAGGAAGAGAAAGAAAGAAAGAAAGAAAGAAAGAAAGAAAGAAAGAAAGAAAGAAAGAAAGAAAGAAAGAAAGAAAGAAAGAAAGAAAGAAAGAAAGAAAAAGAAAGAAAGAAAGAAAGAGAGAGAAGCATTTGTTCAAGTCAGGTGACGAGAGGACTGAATGTGGCCATCCTTGGAAGGCTGGCAGGCTGAAGGGTGGGTAATGACACAACATTTCTTACTGTACTCTCCAGGAATATGGGCATTGGAAGTGACACCTTTGTAATTCTTACTTTAAGTAACGCTGCTCTGTCACCATGTACCTTCTAGTGCCTAAGGCAACATAAATTAGCAGACAAATCAGTTCTTTATTCCCTATTAAGTCACTGCCTCAGCGATTTTTACATTTCCTTACCCAGAACAGTCTAGAATTCTTACAGATGGTATCTTTTCTGCATCCTCCCCCTCTCCAATTTATCATGTTTAACCCTTCTCCCTAACCTGCTTCAGCAACTATGTCATCTCTCCATGTTTTCTCACTACAACTAAAGCAAGGGCAGGAGAGCATAATGGTTAATGCTGGCCTAAGAATCGGGAAGACTTGAGTTCAAAATCTGCCTCTGACATTTCTACTTCCACTGACTGCTATGGTGAACCTGGCTTGGACAGAGCATTGGGCTGGGAGTCAGTGAAATTCAATCAAATTCTGCCTCCAGAACTTACCAGCACCATGAGCATGAGCAGGGGTGACCCGTTGCTGTGGACCTCCAGCAACTCCCTCAAACTTCTCTACTGATCCATAGGGAGTGGTGGTGCTGTTTCAGAATTCCCTTTGTTTAAGAATCAGATCCACGTCATAGCATCATATGATTTAGAGTGGGAGAGCATATGAAGGATCAAATAGCCCCGGCTCCTCACTTTGTAGATGAAGAAACTGCAGCCCAGAGATGGGAATCCAGTTCCCCAAAGTATATCAGGGCTGCTTCTACCAACCTCATCTCTGCCTCTGCATTCCCTGGAAATTACCAGGGTTTTCTCCCCAGGGCAAAAGTAAGAAATAAGGAATATATAAGGAGTTGCCTGTAGTTGGCTCTTCATAATCATCTACTGAATGTTGAATGGTTCATGTTTATACCTAAAAAGCAATAATTACATCACATAAAACTGGCTTCTAGTAAGTATATAATTTTTGAGTTTGTTGGGTCAACCTACTGTACATGTGGTGTCCTTCCTTGGTCTCAGATATTTTGTATGTTATCCTTAGGATTGAAAACATATTATTCTAGGAGCCCCTTAGTTCAGTTGCTTCAAATATGCCTGTAGGTTATGGTTCCCTAATACCATGTTTATACCTGTCTCCTATCAGGATGCAAAATTTACTAAAGCTTTTTAAAATTAGTTATTCAAAAAGGAACAGGAAGAAAAAATTCACAAGGAATCACCATCCATTCCTTTTTTTTTTTCCCAGATCAACTGGTCAGCCTTCTCCCTGTTGACTCCTTTGCCTGTGGTCTTTCAGGGAGAGGTGATGACAAGAAACATTTCAGATTCTTTCTCCATATGCTCCAATCAGCAGGAAGCTGCAGCCCTGCTTCCCTCTAGGCCGGCTTAGAAATGCTGGTGTCAGGATAGAACTGGCTTCCAAAACCCAACCGCAGTACATTTAATACCTATGCAAACTCCACGTAGTATTCATATGCCACAAAGTCATGGCTTTATGAGTTTTCCCATGACATGGTGTTATTACACTCTAGGCCTCTCACCTAATATGTCACTCAAGCAGTGTCTGTCATGAAACCAAGGAATAAGCAGCAAGAAAGAAGATTAATATTAGAGTGGCTAAAAGAATCAGGTTCACCCAACCATATGGTTCAACTCAGAAGGGACGTTAGTCAGTAAAGGGCTCCATCTTCTTTTCCTTCTCTCCTATCATGCTCTCCTTCAGCGATGCTCTCTCTTCTTGCCCTTTTGTCCCCAGCCAAAATCCTGATGCACCACAACTCCGAAATTAGATGATTAAATCTCTTAGAGGACTTGAGAACAAACAGCTTCATTTTACCCATTAATGAGGTCTGGGGCCAGTTTTCCCTATGTTGTCTGGTCCAGGCTCTCCCCCTTTCTCTTACGAGTCACACATAGAAACTTAACCACATTGCCTAACTTTACTCAAAGTTCTGGGTGATACAGGTTGGGAACCTATGTGCTTAGTCACCTTGGACTTCCTTTATTGGATGCAGCTGGTTGTATGAGCTTCCAGTTTTACTTTTTTTTTTGGCCAGGAAATGAGGGTTAAGTGACTTGCCCAGGGTCACCCAGCTAGTAAGTGTCAAGTATCTGAGGCTGGATTTGAACTCTGGTCCTCCTAAATCCAGGGCTGGTGCTCTATCCACTGCGCCACCTAGCTGCCCCCAGTTTTACCTTTTAAATGTAGTTGTGGCCTCAGAGTTGACTTTAAGCTGTGTCTTGTATGAGGTATAATTAGAAGGGCATTCTCAAAGTTCCACTGTCCCAACTTGCTGTGGTATCTAAGATTCCCTGCTTAGAGATTTGTGTCTTTAGAGTAAAGTTTCATATCCCCTAGAGTTTGCTATTATAAATAAAAGTTCCCCCTCCAAGCATGGCACCTTAAATCATGGAGCTTTAGGCCATAGAAGGAACTAAGATTGCTAAAGATTCCAAGAGAAGAGGGTTAAGGGTTAACTTTGTTTTCAGTTTTTCCTAGGACTCACCCTACAAGTACCTGTGCTCCACTACATTTATGATTCAGCAAAATAATGATTATCTTCAAAAATTACCTTTATTTAATAACTACACAAAGAATGGCGACCAGCTTTTCTATGCTGAGGGAAGGGTGTTGAATTAAAGGAGGAAGGATTTACACTGCATGTGTAGAAGACCTTTCCGTCAAGGTTTTTAAGCACCCAAACAGGTTGCTAGGGAGTTCGTGAAGTCTCCTCTGAAAATGTTTAAAACATGCCCATTTGTCTGGTATGGTTTAGAAAAACCACAAATAAGTCCATGTTTATAAGCCTTCTAAAATGTTTTGTTTGGTTTTAACTAAACTGCCTTGCCCTGCCCTTAGGAGGTACACAGATAGTAAAATAAATAAAAACAGCATTCTTTACTACTCTCTTTGCCAGACATAAATTAGTTTTTGCTATGGCCTCATGAGTGAGTGACTATTTGGGGTTTGGATTAGGTAGAGGCCTGCCTGAGGTCGGTGGGAGAGATACTGCAGTTTTGTGAAGCTAACAGACTCTTTGTGGGCAATTGAAAGAACTCAAACAGAGTGGATTGCTCTTGGGTGAGGGAAGAAATGATTAGCACTTTAATTTAAACAAAATGTGAAATATCAATGTCAGTTTTTTAGATTGGTTTTAGGTAGTCCCTGTTTCTTTATCCTGGTGACTTATCTGAGGAAAACAAACCAGTAAATGAATGTACAGGGGATGGGAGTGAGATCAGAGAAAACTTCCTGGAAGAAGTTTGTTAACCAGAAAAACTGAATCAGTTTTTTAAATTGGTTAGAATTCAACAGGGCGGATACTTCAGAATGTTGAACAGCAAAAACAAAGGCACGAAAGTGGGAGAGCTCAAAGCACTTTTGGGGGCTGACAATTTTCCATTTTGACTAGAATATAGAATGCATGGAAGTAAGTACATCAGATAAAGTTAGAAAGGTGATGTGGCTTCAGACTGTAGGTGACCTTGAATTCCTGGCAAAGGAGTTTGAACTTGACTCAGTAGAAAGCCAGAAATTACTGAAGATTTTTAAGCGAAGGGCTTACATGACCAAATTTATGTGAAAGAAATTAGGAGGTTAAACATTGGTAACCAAAAGGCGAGCATGTCTCTCTTTATAGAGGGCATGATTGCATACCAAGAAAATTCAAGTTACTCAGTCAAAAAATTAATTGTGATAATAAATGAGGTTAGCAGGGTGACAGGATATAGGAAACACATGCATGCACATGCTCACATGCGTGCACACACACACACACACACACATACACACACACACACACACCATACCACACCACATCTCTTCTCACTTAGATTATTGTAGTTCATCTCCTAGCTCATATTGCTGATTCTAATCTGTCCCTTCCAATCTATCCTTTCTACTGCTGCCTGGATAATAACCCAAATGTGATCATATCACCCCTCTTCTTAAAGATCCTGAGTGGTTCTCCATTACCTACTGAATAAAATATAGATTCCATTTCCTGTCATTCAAAGCCCTCCATAATCTGTCATCTGTCTACCTTCCAGCTTTCTCTCATAATAGTCTCTTACTCTACACTGTAGCCAAGCTTGGCTGCCTTCTATCCCCAACTCTCCCTTTGTCCTCTTTCAGCTTCATACCTTTGCTCATATTTCCCAAGATTTTAATGAACTCTCTCTCCCAGCCTCCATATCCATCTTTTCTAACTGTTGGCCTTCCAGCTCCATGCCTTTGCTCATAATGTCTCCTTTGTTTTTGGTTTTTTGTTTTGTTTTGTTTTTTTAGTGAGGCAATTGGGGTTAAGTGACTTGCCCAAGGTCACACAGCTAGTAAGTGTCAAGTGTCTGAGGCCGGATTTGAACTCAGGTACTCCTGACTCCAGGCCCAGTGCTCTATCCACTGCGCCACCTAGCCGCCCCTCTCCTTTGTTTTTAATGGATGCCTTCTACACCCCCAATTTCTTTTTTTTAAATGATTTTATTACTATCTTTTTTATATGACCTATATTTCCTATACATCCCCCAGCCCCTCCCAGAGAACCATCCCTTACAATAAAGAAGGGAAAAAAGAAGAAAAGGTTAAGCAAAGCTAACCAACATATCAGAAAAACCCTAGCATTACAAATAGTGTTATACACTCATGGTCTACCACCTTCAAAAAGAAGTAGTATCGGGGGCAGCTAGGTGGCACAGTGGATAAAGCACTGGCCCTGGATTCAGGAGGACCTGAGTTCAAATCTGGCCTTAGACACTTGACACTTACTAGCTGTGTGACCCTGGGCAAGTCACTTAACCCTCATTGCCTCAAAAAAAAAAAAAGGAAGTAGTATCTCCTTTAGAGGATCAAGCTCAACAATTATATTTTCTTTTTTTAAAATAATAAACATGTTTATTTAAAGTTTTGAGTTTCAAATTCTATTCCTCCCTCTCCTCCCCCCTCCCCGAGGCAGTAAGCAATCAGAGATAGGTTATACTTGTGCAGTTATATAAAACATCACCCTGTTAGTCATTTTGTACAAGAAAACTTGAACAAAAGGAGAAAAAATGAAAGTGAAAAACGGTGTGCTTCTCAATCAATATCAGTTCTTTCTTTGGAGAGTGGATAGTTTTATCAACAGTCCTTTGGAATTGTCTTGGATCATTATACTGCTGAGAACAGTTGTCATTCACAGTTCTTCATCAAACAATATTGGTTCTGCTCACTTCACTATACATCAGTTCATACAAGTCTTTACAGGTTACAGGCCTTTCTGAAATCATCCTGCTTGTCATTTCTTATAGCACAATAATATTCCATCACCATCATATACCACAGCTTGTTTAGCCATTCCCCAGTTGATGGGCATTCCTTTGGTTTCCAGGCAATTATATTTTCACAGCATTCAGTTTCAGTTGTTTTGTTACCATTGTTATTCTTTTCATTCACACTGTTGAATTCAATGCATTTATTGTTTTCCTGGTTCCACTTACCTCACTTTGCATCAGTCCAAGTCTTTCTGTGCTTCTCTGTTTTCACCATGTTCATTGTTTCTTACTGTACAGTGATGATATGCCGCAATTTATTTAACCATTGCCCATTTCTGTCTGTTTAATTTGTCCATTCCTTCAAGGATGTCCAGGTGCTAATTCCTCTTAAAACCACTTATGACCTTCCCCAACTAAAAGCAATCCCCTCCTCCTCAAAATTTTCATAGCTTTTAGCCTGAATCTCATCTCTGTGATACATGATTGATTGTATCATGACTCTTTTTATATGTGCCTTTCTTTCCCAATTAAGTTGTAAGGTCCTGGGGTATTTCTCTTTCTCCCTAATGCCTTGCATATTATCAGCACTTGAAAAATATTTATTGGATTGAGTTGAATAAACTTAGCTTTTCTTGTTCATAGATATACCTTCCTACTGCCCACCCCACTGCCTAGTCACCATCACAGGATACAAATATAAACTTTGGCAATCTCTGTTGGCCACTTTGGACATTTGCTGTATGGCATGGACCATGAGAGTTCTATATTCCCCAGGGTTTAAACGGGAAATTTGGGGAGTATAGACTAACTAAACAAACCTAGTACAATATTCTTATGAGAAATACATGAACTAATTCTTGCCTGACAAGAATTCCAGTACTTAGCGCAGTGCCTGGAACATTTAATAAGTGTTTAACGATTGATTGATTGATACAATGCTAATTGTTAGGAAGATTATTTAAGAAGATTTTTTGGCAGCTTTGTGGAAGATAGTTGTGAGAGAAGAAACTGGAAGCCAGCAGTCCATTTAGGAATCTGTCACAATAGTCTAGGCTAGAGGTGATAAGGACCTAGGCTAGGGTGATTGTCATGTGAGTAAGGAGAAAGGCAATATGCAAGGTATGTAGTAAGGGAGAATTAGACTTTGACAAATGATAAACCCCTAAAAATCAATAGTATTTCTATGTAGCAATAACAAAACCCAGGAGAAAACAGAATGAGAAGCCTATTTTAAATAACTACAAAAAAAAACCCAAAACTATCTGAGAGTCAGTCTACCACAGCACACTGAGAACTAGTGTAGATATAATCACTGAGCAATCCTTAAGGAAATAAGGAACAGTTGCCAGTAGAAAAATGGTAAAAGAAAATGAATAGGCAGTTTTCAAACGGAAAAAACATACTATAACAGCCATATGAAAAAAGTGTTCCAAATTAGTAATAGAAAAATGTACATTAGACCATCTCTAAAGTTCTGCCTCTCCTATTGGATTGGCAAAGGAAAGAAGGAAAAATGACAGTTAGCTACAGGAAAACAAGCAGACCAGTATATTCCACCCCTAGTCCTGGGACCCATCACCTCACCTGGACCATTTCAGTAACCATCAGTGGACCCGCCTGCCTCAAGTCTGGCCTCACTCCAATCTATCCTCCATTTGACTGTCAAATTGATCTTCCTTCAGCATAGGTTTGACCGTGTCACCCCCTACTCAGTAAACTTCAGTGGGAGCCTGTCACTTTCAAGATCAAACATAAAATCCTCTGTTTGGTGTTCAAAGACCTTAAATTTACTTTCCCTTGCCCTTCCAGTTTCAGTCTCTTTACACCGTACAGCCTTTCCCCCTTCTCCCCAGTACGCTTCAGTGCAGTGACACTGGCTTCCTCACTGTTCCTTAAACATTCTATTTCCTGACTGCATTTTCACCAGTTGTTTCCCATGCCTGGAAGGATCTACCTCCTCATTTCAATCTCCTCACTTCCCTATATTCCTTCAAGTGCCAGCTAAAACCCTACCTTCTACAGGAAGCCTCTCCCATTTCTTAACTTTGTTCTAGAGCCTTCCTTCTTTTGATTATTTCACATTTATCTTGTATATAGTTTATTTGTACATAGTACATATTGCCTCTTCCATTAGATTGTGAGCTCTTTGAGAGCAGGGACTATCTTTTATCTTTCTTTGAATACCCAGTGCTTAGCACATAATAAATGTTTATTGACTGCCTATTGACTATGAATTGATCTGCTTCTGGAATGCAATTTTAGACTATGCTTGCTCGAAAAGGCATACCCTTTCACCTAGGAATACCACTACTAGATCCAAAGAGATTAAAGAAAGAATATGATCCATTTGGACAAAAATACTTATAGAAACTCTTTTTGTTGTATCAAAGAACTTAAAACAATGAGGATGCCTGGGATCACCTGGGAAATGGCTGAACAAATTGTGGTATGTGAATATAATAGAATATTACTGGCCTATAAGAAATTACAAAAGGGATGGCTTCAGAGAAATACCCATGGGAGTACATGTAATATGTGTTTTATGTAAATACAACATATGACATGTGGCACATATAGCATGTGTTTGTTATGGCACATGCTTCTTTGATATAGATGATAATATGCCATGTTATACATGTAGTATTTTCTACATGTAATCTTTTGTAACTGTATGCAATGATATTGTTTGATACTATATTTTGTCTCTTGCATGAACTGTATCTTTAGTTTAATACATTTGATGCTGCCATATAGCATAGTAGCTAGCATTTATATAGCACTTTAAGGTTTATAAAACATCTACATGTATTATGTACTAGTACACATGTGTTCTACACTAATTCACATGAGTTGTACACTAAAGCAAATTGCATTCAATTCTAGTGTTGCATAACATACTTTACATACGGATTATTCCATGAATTTGAGATGATTACCTATGACCAGGTTATGATGTTCATGTTGTATACTCGAAGATACTCAAGTTAATCCTATGTAATTTTCAGGGTCTACAAATGTTTCACTGGGGAAAATATGTAACTTCTTCTTTACTGTGCACTATTGGGGGCTAGGGGAGATAGAAGGAACAAGGCATGGCCCCTCTGTTTTAAGCATGCATCCTAAAGCTTAGGCACTTAGATAAATGGTAATTAGATTTCATTTAAACATAGCCTAAAGGAAAGAAGGTGGAGTTCTCTCAAAAGCTGGGGGACCAAATCTGGAGTATAACTAGATAAAACTGCATAGACTACAACACTTTCATATCAAGAGGAATACTGCTACCCATAAAAGGGGGCAGGGACTAGAAGCATAGAGCTTAGAATGTGGGATTGTTGGCACATGGTTTTTCAGTAAACATTTTTAAGCATCTACTATGGACCAAGAACCATAATAAGTTCTGGGGATACAAAAAGAGACAAAAGACAGTTCCTGCTGTCAAGGAGTTTCTAATCTAATGGGGGAGACCAAAAGCAGACAAATAGGTACAAACAAGCTTTATACAGGAAAAATAGGAAGTAATTAAAAGAGGGAAGGTGCTAGAATTAAGAGGGGTTGAGGAAGTCTTCCTGTAGAAGATGGAATTTTAGAGGACAGCTAGGTGGTACAGTAGATAAAGTACCAGCCCTGGATTCAGGAGGACCTGAATTCAAATCCAGCCTCAAAGACACTTGACACTTACTAGCTGTGTGACCCTGGGCAAGTCACTTAACCCTTATTGCCCCACAAAAAAAAAAAGAAGACAGAATTTTAATTGGGACTTAAAGGAAGACAGAGATGACTGTGGTTGGAGATGAACAAGGAGAACATTCCAGGCATGGGGCACAGCCAAAGAAAATATCTAGTGGCAAAATGGAGTGTCTTATTCATGGGAGGCCATCGTCACTGGGTTGAAGAGCACACGGCAGAGTAAGGTATAAGAAGACCAGAAAGGTAGGAGGGGACAGATTATGAAAGACTTTGAATACCAAACAGAATTTTAAATTTCATTCTAGAGGCAATAGGGAGCCAGACTTGTGTTTTAGGAAAATCAGTTTGGTGAATAAATGGAGCATGTATTGGAGTGGGGAGAGAATTAGGCAGACAGACCTATTGCCAGTCTATTGCAATACTCCAGGTATGAGGTAACGAGAACCTACACCAGAATAGTGGCCCTGTCAGAGGAGAGAAGGGGCATATATTTGAGAGATGTCACAAAGGTGAAATTGACAGGTCTTAGCAACAGATTGGATATTGAGAGGGGGATGTGAGAGAGACAGGAATCCATGATGACTTCTAGATGGCAAGCTGGGAGGACAGCATTGCCCTCTACATTAAAAAAGGAAAAGGGGTTGGGGGCAGAGAATCATGGTGCTTATAATTAGATGAACAACTTTTTAAATAACAATAGATTGGGGGAAGGAAATGAATATAAAAGGAAGTCATGATGTTTATTTTATGAGGAAAACAAGTCATACAAAACAGTCCAAGGGCTCTGCATATAGAGGGGATAAGAACCATCATACAGAATTTGGCTTGGTAATGAAGTAGGTGGGAATAAAGATGCTGAGGTTTATGACCAGGCTGGGGGTGTTAGGCCTGTTTCATTTTTGTTGATGTTTAAGAATTTATTTATACATTTTATTTTGACAATACTATCTGCAAATAACCAAAGAAAACCCCTTACAAAGTATATTTCCTGAAAACAGTTAAACAAAACTGTCTGATAGCACATGTCACTTTCCACTTTTGTAATTGAACAATTGTCAACAGCAAGGGAAATGTGAATGCTTTAACTTCAACAGTATGGTCACTACATTGTCTTTTGAATTTGACCTGAGTTTTATTGACTCTTAGAGGTGGTTTTATTTACACGATTATTGTCAAGCATATTATTCTTTGTTCTCCATTCTCTATCACTTCATACAAGTGATACTTCATACCCCCAGTCCTCCTGATATATATCTTGCCACTGGATCCAAGAGGGATCTGAAGGAGAGAGTGAGGTTGGTGACCTTGCTCAGCCCTCCCTCACTTAAATCAAATCCAGTGCAAGTCATGACATCATCCCAATGTCACAGTCTTCTTCAAGAACGAAGGACAAACAACAGAATTCTTCAAAGTTGTCACTTTTTACCATGGTTTATTCATCATTGGAATAATATTTTGTTTCTAGCTTTTTGTTATCACAAATAATGCTGCTATGAATATTTTTTTACATATGACTCTTTTCTTACTGTTGATAGTCTCCTTGTAGTATAGTAATGGGAAGTGGATTCTCTGAGTTACAGATTATAATCAATTCAGTATTTTTTTCTAGGAAAATACCTCATTGTTTTCCAGATCACTTGAACTGGTTCACATTAAGCCAGTACTATCTTTCCATAGCCCCTCCAACAATGAGTCATTCTATCTTTTAGCAACAATTGGTGAAGCCAGATTTTTTTTTTGCCAGACTCCCTAAAAAATTCACAGCTTACCAAGTAGTAATGCCAGTGGAATCTACTTTGTTTTGCACCTTTCCAGTGTATTTATCACAGTGTATATTACATAGTGCATATGGTATCCTTATAATGGTCTGTCTGTGTTTTAAAGTTTATATTATTTTGGTATTGTATTTATTACAGTGTTTGTGTCTTATCCCCCAGTTAGTATGTAAATTCCATGAGGCAAGAATCCTGTGTACTTAAACTTGGTGTCTGTACATGCCTATCAGAATATTCTGCACACATAGTTGGTGCTTTAAAAATGGGTCAATTCCTTCAACCTCCCATTCTTATAGCCTTGGACCCTAGAGAAGATAAAAAAAAATTAAAATAAAATAAAAACCTTGAACAACATACTCATTATAGGATCTAAAGCTTAGCTATGATTCTATCCAAACATCTCATTTATTTTTTTTCTTTGCTGGGCAATGAAGGTTAAGTGACTTGCCCAGGGTCACACAGCTAGTAAGTGTCAAGTATCTGAGGCCAGATTTGAACTCAGGTCCTCCTGAATCCAGGGCCAGTGCTTTATCCACTGTGCCACGTAGCTGTCCCACCAACCTCCTCATTTAAAAGATGAAGAAACTGAGGTTAGAGGGAAAAGAACATGTCTGAGCTCACACAGGTGATAAAGAGAAGAAATGGAATTTGAACCCAACTCCACTGACTCAAGATCTGATGTTCTTTCCATTTATGATGTAAGCATCTAGTCAAGCTTTTTGTCAGTTTTTCATTTCTTGATGTGCAATGTGCCACAGGAAAGGGTCAATGCACGTACCACCAAATACAAGGTAACTTTTTGAATGTGAAGAGAAATGTTATAGTATACTTTCCACAAGCATACATATGTACTCTTCCTTTATTTCTTCCACCCACGGCCCAGGGCCTAGCAAATAAGGCCTTTTATCTTCTCTTGTATAGTTAATCAGTAGCATATGAGCCCACTTCATCCTGAAAGATCCTAAAACTTTTATGTGATTTTATTGTACTGCCCAGTGGACATATATCTTCTCCCTCTTGTGTCCTATGCCCCACTTAATATTGAGCTAAATTCAGTTCCCCTCAAAGTTCAGCTCTAAAAAGAGTAGGATTTTCAGCCAATCATCTCTATGTCTTCCTTCTCTATATAATCTCATGGTAGACCCATGTCCTCATCCAATTAATTCATGCCCTCTATAAAATGTTTTTTTTTTCAACTTTCTAACAACTTATCTCTAAGTTTAAGCTTTTATCCCAATTCTAATTCTAAAGCCTCTTAAAACTAATGCCAGGGACAATTGGGTGGCACAGTGGATAAAGCACTGGCCCTGGATTCAGGAGGACCTGAGTTCAAATCCAGCCTCAGACACTTGACACTAGCTGTGTGACCCTGGGCAAATCACTTTACCCCCATTGCCTTGCAAAAAAAAAAAAAAAAACCAACACTAATGCCAAAGAATTCCCTATCTTATCTTAACAAAATATTGGCTGAATATATTATTGATGAACCCACACCTAGCCATTTGATGTATTCTAAGAAGTTGTTTAGGTAGGAAAGAGAAATATGTAAAAATAATATCAGGGGCTATGTGAGTTGAGGGTTTGAGGGTGAGAACTGAGAGAAGTAGAGAGAAGGTGGGGGAAAGGAGGATTGAAGAGCATATGGAAATGGCATTGGATTATGATTAAAATATAGTAAACTCAGGAAAAGGTTGGATGGGGGCATCCAAGATCACTTAGAAGCCGAGTGGTGAAATTAGAAGGGGTGGGGGACAAGATAAGATTTCAGAATAACATTGTGGAAGTAGGTGATGGTGATTGATACCAGGCACAATATGAGGAGGGGCAAAGGAGGGGGTAAAGTTAAAATTGGATGGAGGCAAAAAGTAAGGAGCATCTACAGGTTACAAGGAGAGCAGCTCTGAGCTAGGGATCCTGGCATAGCATTTTTGAAGGCATGTAAACATTAGAAAAATTAAATGCATAATGGCAGTTTTAGTCAATTCATGTTTGGTGTCACCTTCTTTTTTATACGGGAAGATAGCAGCAATCATAGGATATCAGAGCTGGCAGAGAACTTAGATCTTGCCTTATTTAACCCCCTTATCTTTCAGATAAACAATTTGAGGTTCAGAGAAGTGAAACGATTCACTCCAGATCACACAGATGGATACTGGCAGAGCCAGGGTTAGATCCCAAATCTTCTGACTTCATTTCTCAGTACTATCATTTTCTGAAGCTGTCTGGCCAAGCTGATGGTGGTTTAGATTTACTTACTCAATAAAGCAAGGACAGCGATTACTTTTGAAGGGAATCTTATATGACTCTATGTGATTCTGTTAAGTAAGACTTTGTAGGGCATGGTAAGCCAGAGGTGTTAATGGCAGAACAATCTCCTGGTAAGCCGACTCTATGGCACTCAAAAGGAAAATCAAACAAATCTACAAGAAAAGGAAAAAAATACAGCCCTTGGAAAGAGGATCCAAGTATGCAAATACATATTGTAACTTGCAGGGGATCAGTCCACAGGAAAACTGGAGTTTGCAAAAATATGCAGTACTCAGAGGGGAGATCTAAAGATTTTGGAATCATAGTCATTAGAGATGGAAAAAGTGATATTAAGTGACACATTCCATCTCCCAGGGGCGAGCACCTAATTATTCCCTCTTAAAGAGGTTTTTAGTGCTTTGTTGTAAATAGCTGGCATCAATTCCCAGACTTCCTTTAGGGCAACTCCAGAATCATAGACTATTAGAGCTGGAAGAGATCTTGGGTTATCTAGTTGTAGAGGCATAGACTCTCAGAAGTATAAGGGACCTCAGAGGTCATCCAGCCTCTACTTGAAGGCCTACAGAGATGGATAATCTTATCCATCTCTGTTCCCATTTTGGACAACTTTAATCATTAGGAAGTGTTTCCTTAAACTGACTACAAACTTCCTTTCACATAGCTTCTACCCAGCTGTCTCAGTTTTCTTTCCTGGAGTCAAACAGAACAAGTTTAATATATTTTTTCATATGATAAACCTTTAAATACATCAAATTCTTTCTCTTCCAATACCATCAGAGTCTTTATTAACCTTTATCTATCCCACTTAGTGCTAGTAATTTCTCTTTATTATTTCCAATTAATTGTCTTCCAATTAATTCTGTGATTATCTCCAGTTTATCCTAGTATATACATAGCTATTTGCATATTGTCTTCCCCCATTAGACTGTGAGCACCTTGAGAGCTGGGGCTATTTTTCCCTTTCTTTGTATACAGTGCTTAACAGAGTACCTGATATATAGGAGGATGCCTAATAAATGCTTATTGACTGATTGGTCAACAAAGTCAAATCCTATAGAAAAATCAAGAAGGATAAGGACTGAAAAAGCCCATCAGATTTGGCAAGTAAGAGAATATTGTTTCTGGAAAGTATTTTAGAATCATGCCTAAAATGTTATTAAATTGCATACCTTTTGACCTAGCAATGCCATTTCCAGGTCTATACCCCAGAGAGATAAGAAAAAAAAAGGAAAAGAATCCATATGTAAAGAAATATTTCTAGCAGCTCTTTTTGTGGAGGCAAAGAATTAGAATCTGAGGGGGTACTCATTTAAGGAAAGGCTAAACAAGTCATGGTATCTGGATATGATGGAATACTATTGTGCTGTAATAAAGAATGAGGGGGATGGTTTCAGAAAAACATAAAAAGATGTGTATAAACCGATATAAAGTAAAGTGAGCAAACCCAAGAGAATAATATATATAATAATAACAATATTGTAAGGGTAAATAATTTTGAAAGACTTAAGAACTCTGATCAACACAAATGACCGACCACAATTACAGAGGACTCATGATAAAACATGCTACTACCTACCTCCTGGTAGAGATGTGATGGACTCAATGCAGAGTAAAACATTTGGGAGAGAGATCAGAGGGGACATGGCCAATGTAGGAATTTGTTTTACTTGTCCATACATGTTCTTAACAGTTTTTGTTTTTCTTGCTTCTTAGTTGGTGGCTGAGGGAAGGAAATGAGAGAAAATGTTAACCTGAAAACAAAATGAATTAATTTTTTAAAAAAGATCATTGGTGTCTTTGTAGAAGGCAGTGTCAGTTGAATGGATAAGGCAATAGAACAAATGGGGAAAGAGATTTGAATGCGATATAGATCTGAACTGGACCACTAAAGGACTGAGATTAGGAAAGGAGGAAAATGTAGCCAGAACAGGTGTGCTAGCCTGGGAAAGATCTGAGTGGTGGAAGGACTGGAGGTCAGGTGATACCAAATAATATGTTTAGACAAAAAAAAAAAAAACAGATATTGATGTAGCAGTAGTAGTGTGCATTCATGTCATCTATTGGTTAGAGCAAAGTCAAAATTAATGCCAGATTAGAAGGACAAAGATGAGAAGATAGACACTGCATGAGCTCCAACTCAATTGGTTTAAACAAGCTGCCAACTCCAAAGGAAAAAGGAAGTGGACAGAAGTAAAGACGTTGATTCTCACTATCACCATTTCTTAGAGAACTTGAACTGATGTAGAATCAGTGCCATGATGAGGAGTTTGAAAAAATCCAGAAACCACCTTAGTCAGAAAATACTTGTTCTTGCCAAACAGAGGGACATGACAGCCAAAAGCAGCACTAGTTTAGAATGCAAACACATTTGCAAAATATCATGGAAGAATATGATAGAAATTTGTTACAAGTAGTATTGCTCACAAATCTGTAAAAGCTGTTTAGATGAAAAGCAATCAACAAGTATTTATTAAGCACTTGCTGTATGCGAGAAACAGATACTACATACTTGTAATGAACTTACATTTTAATAGGAGAGGGAGAGACAACAAGTACACACATTAGATAAAGCATAAATACAAAATGAATAAATACAAGCATATACGCAGTAGTAAAACATAAGGTAGCTTGGGAGGTAGGGCACTAGCATTTTGGATGATTTGGGAAACACTTTTTATTGCCTGAGTTGAATCTTAAAGGAAAAGAGGGACTCTATGAAGTGGAAGAAAGGAGGGAATAATTTCCAGGTATGGAGGATAACCCAAGCAAATGCGCACAAAGGCAAATCTAGTGTTCTGAGTCAGGAAGGCCAGTTTGTCTGACTGTAAATCCAAAGGGAATAATGTTCAATGAAACAGAAAAAATAGATTGGGGCAGGTTGTGTAGGGCATTAAAAATAAACAGAGGAGTTTATGTTTTATTGTAGAGGCAACAGGAAGTCACTGGAGTTGGTTGAGTGGAGAATCACATGGTAAGATTTGTGCTTTATGTTAAGAGGAAATAGGTGGGGGTTTGGGGTAGGGGTCTTTAGGAATTCCTCTTTAAAGAATTATACCCTCTTGCACACAAATCCAATTAAAATAAAATTTTATTTAGGTGCTAGGGAAAGGAAACCAAGAGAGAAATCCTTGGACTTCTCATGGGGAGAAGGCATGGCATAGAGGCATGACTCTCTGAGATACCTTTCTCCTTGAGCAGGATATCGGCAGATACTTTTATAGAGGACTGATGGTGGTCTGACAAGGTGGTCATCTGACAGTGGAAAGTTCCCTTATTGGGGGAGGATCATCCCCCACTGGTGGTGGTGGCTGGGGAAAGTTGGGTGAGGGTCGGCTCCAGATCTCTCAAGCCATCTCCCCCCTTGCCCCCCCCTCACGCCACACCTAATCTTATCTCCCCGAGGGGTGGGGTTGACTAGAATGAAGGGTGGTGGTCCTGGAGCTAACTCAGTTCTAAGGCTATTTGGTTTAGGGGGAAATATAATGAGTTCTATTTTCAACATGAGTTGTGAGGCCCAGCTAAACCAGATTGTGAAGAAAATATCTGGGGATGAAATAGAAAAGAAGAGCGAGATATGAAATGGAAACAGCCAGTTGATGTTTGTGTGTCTGGTTATTCTGATCCATGACTATGATATAACCACCACTTTGGGATTCCACACCTCAGATTTCTTAGAACCCAGAAATGTTGTTAAACAAATGTATTTGATTATATACATACAGAAGGAATTGTTGCTGACAAAAGATTTGAGGGAGACAAGAATTGATTTGCAAGTTACCTCTAAGAAAGGAAGTTTCCAAAAGAATGGGAAGGACTGCAGATGGTACTTGTACCAGAGATGGAAGATGTTAGCAGCACTGATGCCCTATTTTTGTATTTTCTTCTATCTATAAAAGTTTTATGAGAATGGGCCATGCATACATCAAGGGTTTTCTTGATGAAAACATGAAGAGGGAACAGTACAGACTTTCCAAGTGATTTTCAATGGAAAACTACATCTCATTTATACAACTGACTGAAGGGTGTAGTGAATATAAGATTCTACTGAATCTATTATTCATTGATCCTTTTATTTTATTTTATTTTTTTGTGAGGCAATTGGGGTTAAGTGACTTGCCCAGGGTCACATAGCTAGTAAGTGTTAAGTGTCTGAGGCCGGATTTGAACTCAGGTACTCCTGACTCCAGGGCCTGTGCTCTATCCACTGCGCCACCTAGCTGCCCCCATTGATCCTTTTAAAAAGGCATTTGAGGGGCAGCTAGGTGGCACAGTGTATTAAGTACCAGCCCTGCATTCAGAAGGACCTGAGTTCAAATCTGGCCTCAGACACTTGACACTTACTAGCTGTATGACCCTGGGCAAGTCACTTAACCCTCACTGCCCCACAAAAAAAGGCATTTGACTCAATAGAATAAATGTCACCCATATATATATTAAAATTCATGCAATATTCTATAATAGATTTGATTTTAGTAAAAATTTTGTTCAACAGTCACCTGGAGATCAGCATCAAGCATGAAGACATATTGTTGTTTATCCTTCATTTTTTAAAAGGACCAGTGACATCATGAGGTGATGTCTTGACTTTCTTGTGAATTAGATCTAAATGAGGCGGAGCTGGACACATTTGTCAGCCTTACTACTTCTTCCAGTCATAAAAGTCCAATGTCAAGACAGAAGACAGGACAACTGGCAGTGGCCCAGGATGTAGTGAATGACCTTGGTATCTTCAACGTCTGAACAAGCTTTAAGAGATGCACAGTACCTATTCCAGCCATCTTTATAACCAATGGAACAAATTGTTCTCATCTGCCCATTCCTCCAGGGAAAGTCGACATCTCACTTGATTAAAGTATTCACCAGTGTCTTGGAGGATTGGGTCTATAGAGTTCAAATACAATAGGTTACTTATATCTTAGAAATAAATATCTTCATATTTTCTTATGCTCAGATGGTATAATACTGATTATTTCAAGGCCCCTGGACAGAGCCTCTCGAGGAGATCCAGGGTCATTCAAAAGAGTATAAAATAGCCATCTACACTAGGGGAAAAATAGTGGATGAAAAATTTGCAGTGTCCAAATTATGACAGTTTGTCAGGTCAGGTTTGAATTAGCCTCTGTGTTTGTGGTAGGAGGGGGTTAGAGAATGAGGTATCTCTCTGTGCCGTTATCTAGATTCTACAGTGAATTGGACCTGGGATTGAAAGGAATAAAGTATCAAACTGTATTGCATTGGTGAAATTGCACGGTGCTTTCAAAATTCCAAGCTGGTTTCTACTACAAATGCCTGTCTTTTAATACTACTATTTTCCCAGTGATATTAATTGAAGATCAATTATAGATCATGATCCCATAAGAATAAAAATTTTAAAGTCAATCAGCTATTAGTGAGTGACTTCATTTGAACAGTGGCATAAAAACATCACTAAAGAGGTTAGCCAGTCATATATCAGATAGAATACTGTACTGGTGTCCCTAAAATATTAAAAAGATTCAGAAGAAAGTTTGTATAGCATTTAAGGAAAGAAATGGATAAAAATCAACCAGGAGGAAATGATATGAGGAAATCATGACTCCATTGAAATAGACTGAAGAGGGATAAACAGAGTTCTGTGAGAGATTGAGGCAAGAGTAATGATTTCTGGCTATGGATGATCAAGGAAGGTTTTGGGAAGGAAGTAATTTCTGGTCAATTCATCTACGTAGTATCCTCTACTCTGGAATCCCTTTGCAGTCTCGCCTCCCCAAACCCCAACTCTGATTACTCCCACCATCTGTCTCCTTTACAACTATACCAGAACACTGGCTCTAGAATCTGAACATATAATTTCAAATTACCTTTGACACAACCTCTTTGTGACCTCAGGTAGCACTAATATCTACTATAAATGTCTGTTCTCTAGTCTCACTTTTGTCCTCATGGCTACATGGCAATCCTTCCTTGATTGACACTCTCCATTGTGGTTGTTCCAGAACTTCTCTTCTTTCCTCAGTCTCCATATACTATCTTTCCTCTCACCTTCAGAAGATTTCACTTACAGCTCTACTGAGAAATTATATTCTACTTCACATTTCAACATAATCCTCAATTCTCTCCAGTCCCTGAGAAAGAGGTAGTCCTCCTAGCCAAAGGCACTCCTTTGACTGACTTATGCGTCAGATTTCATCCCATTTGTCTTTCCTACGGACTTACCCCTTCAGTAACTCCCCCTTCCTCTCAGTGGTCCTTTAGCTCAAAGATTCTGGGGTGATTTCCATTCCTTAAAACACCTTCATTTGACCCTCCCATTCCCTCAAGCCATCAGCCTGTTTATTTGCCCTTTCACAGCCAAGCTCTTAGAAAAGTCCATCTACAACTATTGCTTCTACTTTCTCACCTCCCACTCATTTCCTAAAGGCTTACAATTTAGATTCTGACATCATCTTTTGACTTAAACTGTTCTTTCCAACTCGACCAATGATCTTTTACCTAATAAATCTAGTGACTTTTCTGAGTTTTTAATCATTCTTGATCTCACTGTAACTTTTGCCATTTTGGATCAGTGCCCTTTTTCTGGATACTGTCTTCTCCTCCTTAACTTCATATTGCTTTCCCCTGGCTCTCTTCCCTCACTCATCAGCCTCCTTTACTAGCTCATCATCCATTTTTTATCCCCTAAATGTGGATATTCACCAAGACTCTGTCCTCAACCCTCTACTCTCTCTAAACTTTACTGGTAATTTCATTTGATCCCATGGGTTCTGATAACTCCCAAATCTACTGTATTTCTATTAAACTAATATCTTTTGAATTCTAATTCCATATTGGAACATTGATACCTGGATGTCCCATGGGCATCCCAAACTCAACAGTCCAAAACAACAAACCTCAAATCACATCTTTCCTGGCTCACAATACTCCTCTCTCCCTCTCTCTCTCTCTCTCTCTCTCTCTCTCTCTCTCTCTCTCTCTCTCTCTCTCTCTCTCTCTCGCAAGGGCCCTGCTCCTTCTTCCCTTTTTCCTCTTAGTCAATCAGTTGACATGTCTTATCAGTTATAACTCTACAACATCTCTCTCATCTGTCTTCATCTGTCTCCTTTCCACTTAAATTACCACTATCCTAGTTCAGAATTTTATCACTTCTTGCCTGTGCATTAGCTTCTTTATCAATATTTGCCTTCAGTCACTCCCATTTCCAATCTGTTCTCCATTTAACTAAAAAAATAATCTCCCTAGGCAAAGGTCTGACCATATCACTCACCTGCTTAAAAATTTTTAGTGTCTCCCAATTGCCTCTAAAATAAAATTCAGACTCTTTAGCCTGGTACATAAAATACTTTTCAAAGTGGCCCTAACCTGTGTTTCCAGACTTAGTTCTTATTGCTTTTCTCATATATTCTGTGTTCTAGCCAAGCCATCTACTCTCTCTGTTCCCAACTGGGTGATACATTCAAAAGAGTACTGGGCTTTGAGTCAAGAAGACCTGAATTAAAATGTTGACCCCTTGACCCCAGACTTAATATTTGCCTCAGGCCAATCATTGAACTGCTCTCTAAGCCTTAGTTTTATCATGTGAAGATGAGAGGTTGAAGTTGATGGCATATAAGATCCTTTTCAGGTCTAAGTCTATGATCCTATCATCATAAAAACCCAGTATTTCTTCTATTAGCTATTCCTTTGCATAGACGGTCTACAATTCTGAAATACATGTGCATTCTTCCTCATCTCTGCCTCTTATAATCCTTAATTTACTTCCAAGTCCCATCTCATGTGCCCCCTTCTATTTAAAGAATTTCTTATCAAATATCTTCTGTTTACTTCGGAGAGTACACTGAGCTACTTGAAAGCAGGGACTAATTTTTTTGTCTTTTTATCCCCAGGAACTAAGCTGATGGTTTGTACACGATGCTTAATAAATGTCTCTTGAAGTGAGTTGAGTTATAGGACAAAGTAAAGGGAGAAGGGACTTGTAACAGGTGAAAAAAATATTCCATCAAGTAGTTCACTGGCAAGGTAATGAGCTTCTGAACTTGGGTGTGGTGGTGTAGTAGTAGGGAATGGATTAATTTAGGAGATATTGTCATCTTTAGCTAATATTTTACACTGTTCTCTCTGATGTTTCTCAGTTTAGTATCATTCACAGATATGTATATATGTATGTATTATGCATATGTAATATATACTGTATGCAACATAGTATATTATATTTATAATTTATAGTATATAAGTATGTTAAATGTGGTTAAATTTAACCTTATCTACTAACCCTGGGCAAGTTACTTAACCCAGTTTGCCTCAGTTTCCAGATCTGTAAAATGAACTGGAGAAGAAAATGGCAAACCACTCTAGTATCTTTGCCAAGAAAACCTCTAATGGTGTCACAAAGATTTGGATACAACTGAACAACAACAACTAAGTTTCTATTTAGCCATGTTTACATTAATGAATCCGATTCCCGTTTGCTTGTAACCATCCTTAAAACCAAAGAACTTATATTCATCAAGCAGAACCAGCAGGATTAGGGGCCTCGAGAACAGAACCAAAGTTTGTTGTAATTATAGACTTTGGCTGATGATGTACAATAATCTGGGGGTCATTGAAAATAACTTCTTATCTTAGTCTTAAGATAATTTCTCCTGTTACTGAAGAAAACAAGGCAAGCCAGGGAAGGTAGGTTCATTATTGACACTTCTAGGGGGAGAGTTGGGGAGAGTAGGTTGGAAAGGACAGACATAATGGGGGAGCAGATTTGGAAAGCTTACACAGAACAGATGTGGCCAGTAGACTGGACGATGCTAAGCAAAAGAGAATAAAGTTATTTTCATGGGTTTTAAAGATTTACAGATTAAAATAAGCATATGAAATGACTGTTTAGAACCCATCAAGTCAGAGAAGAAGTTAAATTGCTCCCTAAGTTAATTTTTTTCTAAACAGGATGGGATCTCCTCCTGGCTTTTTTCTGATGGACATGATAAGGTTGTTTAGGTAGCTTTTTACTGGGAAGGAATAATTGAGTAAGAGTCTGAAAGGAGTTGAAGATAGAAAAGAAACTAGCAATTCTTATGACAGAGCAAGTATCACAAAATACCCTTAGAGTAAAAAATAGAAAAGGTGTCCTGAAATCACCTTTTAAAGACAAAATCAGTTGGGGGAAGAAGGAAACCTTAGAACTTAAAATAAAAGTCTCCATATTTGAGAAGCCTAGAAGCCCTGAGATACTGGCTTCCATGGCCAGAGGCCCAACGACATTAAGAACCTGCTTCTGGGAATGTCACTGAGAAAGGGAGCAAGGGCATGACTGCCATGAGGAAGAAAGGAGCAAAACATGACTGCCAGGAGAAGCCCATCTGCCAGCTATCTGTTTAATTTATTATTCTTGCTCACTGGGTGCTAGATTGCTTCTACCTGTTAAATGATTCTAAGGGATTTCAGTGCCCTCTAAATTTCAGCATCTGAGAAAATTTCCAGTTGTCCCACCCTAGGTATAGCTATGGCTGAAGGTTACTCCCTAATGGCAAAACAAAGAACTCTCAGTATTCCTTCCCCATTTGCAATTTAAACAAAATGCTATCAATTTTTTGCATGGAATATCATTTTTTAAAATTTCCCTATGGAGAGTGGATAATACAAGGACAGGGGACCAAAGAAAGTATTTTCATGTACTAGTTGTTGAGGTTTTTAACAAACCATCTACAGAGAAACAGGAATAAACTTTTACTAAAGAATTTTTGAAATTATTGAATATTTTGCCAGTATCTAATAATAAGGTGGCATCATGAACAAGGGCCCTGTTACTTAAGAGGAAAAGACCTTAGCAGCAGCATTTATAAATCTTTACCTATTAATCATCTAGTTAATCTATCATAAACAGACATTTATTAGGCACTGTGTACTGAATAGTATGCTAAGACTAATGGATATCTAAGGTCTTCTCCAGCTATAACATTCGATGATTCTATCTTATAAGATTCATATCTCTTTCCCTGTTGTAGTATTTATGTATATATATGTGTGTGTGTGTGTGTGTGTGTGTGTGTGTATGCATATATATGTGTGTATGTATACACGTATATATATGTCTGTGTATATATAGTTGAAAGTATATAATAAATTAAAATATAAAGAAAAATTAATCAGTAAAAAAAGTTTTAATTCCAGCACTTCTCATTGATCCAGATTGCCCTCCACCCCAGTTGGGTAAGATTAACGGTCAGTCAATCAACAAGCATTTGTTAAGCATCTACTTTAGCTACCTGGTAGAGATACAAAATTGAAACAGTTCCTTCCCTTAAGAAGCTTGTATTCTTACAGTGAAACCAGGTTTTACTGTATCTGGACACCTTAAAGGCATCCTTGAAGAGAATGCAATAGGGGTAGTTCACTGAGATTACCTCAGCCACACCATGCCCCAGGGCTGAAGTTCCTATGTTCCTCTCATGAACTCTCATCCCAGTGAGCGGACCAAGTGAAGAGTTAGAACAGATGGCTAAGGAATGAGTTTTGGAGAATATCAGTATATAGGGGACAGGAAGAGGAAGTGAAGCCATAAAAAAAGTCAAAAAGAGAAATACTCTCCTAGAGGTAGAAGGGCCAGGGCATTAGTCTTCTATAATTTAGGGGAAGAGAAGAATTTCCTGAAGGAAATTCTCAGCAGTCTTGAATGCTACAGAGGCCAATGGGAATTCAATTCATGAATGTGTTTTTTATGTCTACTATGTCTCCAGCATTATGGTAAGCATAGATATGGATATGGATCTCAATATAGATAGAGATAGATATATAAGCATATATAAGAAATATATGATGTCCTTGCTTTCTGTGGACTCTTTAACTACTTTGGAGGAACAGGATCAACATGTAAAACGATCAAAGTACTTTTGTATTCAAACCCAGAATAAAACAAATGACTAAATTACTATCTAAGCAGCAGTCCTGTTTTGTGGGCATCTATGTCTCTAAGAGGGGAAATGCCTCTCTAGAAGATAGGAATTTTAAAAGACAGATTTGGGAACAGGGTAGAGGAGAAGGATAGCCAAGAATTAACAAAAGTGTTTTGAGGTGAGAGGAGAGAATAGAAAAAGACTATTTCCAGAAGGGAGAAGAAAGAGAACAAGAAGAGGAAGTGAAAAAAGAAAGTCAGAGTGGGAAATGAAGATGTAAGAGAAAAAGATAAGAAGGAGAAAGAAATGGAGAAAAGTGAAATCCTCCTGTGGTCTGTTTTAAATTTCTTGGGGTCTCTTTAAAATATATATGGTTATAAAAGTATTAGGCTACAAAAAACTTTAAGAGATCAGTCAGACTCTCACCCTCTAAACAGAACTGTGCTAGACAGACAATTGTTAGATCTCCAGAGGAAACTAGCCCCTGCTTTGTTCCTTAGTCCAATAGCCCAATGGTCTATATCAATCCTAATTATTAGGATTTTCTTCTTTATGTGTAATCTAAATCCCTTTCATCACTTTAAATGCATTTCTTTGTGTTTTGTCTTCAGTAGGGATACACTGAAAAGCTAAGTCATCTCCCAGCCTTCTTTCCTGCAGAAAAAAACAACAAACACAATGGAGAAATCTTTTGGAAACCAAAAAAGTCCCCTCAATCCCTCTCTAAGGAATAAGTAGATCATCGTCACATCATTAGGGAAAAAATGAAAATGGCCATTTTGAACTTCAGAATGACTATTAATGATCAACAAAATCAGTATGTTATTCATTTGCATTTAAAGTCCCCAAGAAAGGACACACTGGCGCACATTCCTCTATCCAATTTCTGTATTTCCAGATTTTACTAATGTCTGACAGCTTTCCCACTCTCTCCATTCCACTGAGCTGTACTGAACAACTTATTGAGTTGTCCTAATTCTTAATGCCTTGCTTCATGAATAGGCCTTTCTATTTTTAGGATAACCTGTAGCTGGGGTAGTGAGAAGTTCATCATGTTGAACACCAACCAGAGACACCTCAGAAAATTCAGTCCCTTATTCTAACAAAGAGTTAACTAGTGTTTGGAACTGTACGGTTCTATTCGGTATAAAAAACATATGTTTAAAATTGACATTTGGACCAATTTTTGCATCCATTAGATCCCACATTTAGGAGAATCACATGTGATTAACGTTACGAAACATAAACACTGTTCCAGTGACTTAAGAGAAAGCCAGGAAATTCTGTATTAAGGCATTATTATATCTCCAGAATGACCCATTGTGATCCCCACAAATAACAAAAAAAAGTTTACTTCTTAAGAAATCCTATATTATATATTCTAGGTTTAAGCCTAGAGTTATGATAAGGCATTGTCACTACCAGTGCATTTGCTTAGTCCTTTCTGATTGGCTGAAGTATTTTCAATTAATTTGCTCCTCATTTTGTCTCTTAGATGCTTACAACCCTATGTAATTAAAAACTAGGAAACTCAGGAATAGGTACCCATGGAAAATGGAGTCTTTTTAATTCTGACAATTCCAGAAAGGAAGATAAGAAAATACACTAAGTTAGTATCATTGGACCTGGGGATCTAAGAGAATATAGTGTATCTCATATATTTACAAATGCCAAAAGAGAGCCCAGACAGTGAGAAATCTCTCTAAGGCCTCATAGAACACTAAGGAAAGAGGAGAAGAAAAGATCAACATAGACAAAGGAGAGTTCTTTGTGCTTCTGCAGTCTATCCTCTGTGCTGCTGGGAAAGAAGATTACAAATGTTTCACCAAAGAGGCTAGAAGTTGGAATCATAGAATGCCAGAGTTGAGGAAACCTTTCAGTTTAAGTCCAGTTCTATCACTTTGCAGACAGGGAATGTGATGCCTAGAGATGAAGTGATCTGTCCAACAGCACAAGGCTAGTTAGTTGTAGATATAAAACCAGATCCCAGATATCCAGATTGTTTGTGACAAACCATTGTTTGTCATTCATGGGAATTGGGGGGAGGGGGTCTGCAGAAGCCACAGACAACAGAAAAAGTTTAGAGACTCAGAAATACATAAAATACATGTATAGTATTTTGTAACACTAACATATTTTATTTTTAATACCATAATAATTCAGATTTCTTCTATGGTATGAAAGGAGGGCCAAAAAATTTTATGTGGATTTTCTAGATCACAGGGACTCTACACCCCTAGCTTCCAAGATGTGGAAGGAATAATTGTAGTGTGGGAAGGCCAAAGTCTGTTCAATCCCTGTTCAGATAACCTCTGTTTCAACAGTCAACCTATCATTGTGCATATCTCATGTATAATTAAGTGAATTTCCTGTATTCATAGGTCTATCTGGAAACTTTGACCTCATTTCCAATTCCCTGAATTTTATAGATCCACTAAAGACATGAAGAACTCTTCCCCCCTCCCACCAATATGAAGAAAAAATATGTGTATGTGAAGTAATGGTGAAGTTTTGATGAAGACATATTTTAGAGACTTTTGAATAGAGCATCATTTTATTTAAAGAGATATTTGAAGCTTTCCATATTCAGAAATAAGAGCAATTTTCCACCTATCACACTCCACAGGGGTTACTTTGTTAGCAGGGAAACTAGGGTAGGTGAGAAGAAAGAGGTGCAGCTTCTTGGTAAGGGAAAACAGTATTTGTGGCATAGATTAGATATTCCAAGAAATCATTTCCAATGACAAGAAAATTGTATAAGCAAAGTGAAGCAGACAACTGAGGCCATTCTACACATAATTCCCACATGTGAGGAGAAAAAAACCACCTGTGACGTCAAAATAATTCTTGTCAGGGATGTCGTAGATGGGATCCATGATTCAAGCAAAGCCTAGGTGAGGTGACCTTCTGGTATCCTTCACTGAACTTATGATTGTGTCCACCTTCATAGAGTTCTAATCTAGAACTAACTCCTAGGAAAAATTGTATGCTCAAAGTAACTACACTAAAAGCTAATGCAAAACCAGCTCTCTGGAGCTTACATTCTTAGTTTGAAGATAATATAATGTAATTAGGCTATCTTGATGTGCGGCTCACAGGGAGGCAAGAACAGACACATCTCTAGCATCTCACTCCCCCACCCTTCTCCAAGGGAGACTTTCATTCCTTAAAGAGCAGAAGCAGAAGGTTGGAACCAGAGGCTGGCCTTCTGCTTTCTTCAGAGAAAAGGAATACTGGGCTAGAATTCTATCTGTCATCACCCTTACATATTATCGGTCTAAGGTATGTAAGGCTCAGGTTCAAGCTAAACTTGTGATCACCATTTCTTAACAGAGAAAGGAGGATCCCAATCTCCATATCCTTCCTTCCCACCAGATCCCATTTCCACAATGAACACACACACACACACATAGCCAATAGCAAAGAAATCCATTTCTCCACATCAACTGCAAGTAGCTTTATAGATATAGATATGTATATATACATATATATATATATATATACACACAGATGTGTGTTTGTGTGTATATATGTATACAGAAATATATATGCATGTATGTGTACTCATGTATAGAAGTATGGGTATATGTATGTGTACTCATGTATAGAAGTATGGGTATATGTATGTGTATTCATGTATAGAAGTATGGGTATATGTACGTGTATATGTGTTCATATATACATAAACACACGCACACACACCAATACAAAGTGCAGGAGCTCTCCCACTGGGGGCATAGTGTTTGAGCTCATCTAAGAATCCTATACCCTATCCATGAGGAAATTCTCCATAGCCTCTAGTTTAGCAAGCTGTGGATAGAGATATGATGGAGACTGCCAGATCCTCTCATGTCAATTTCTTCCTAAAGTTTTTTTTTTCTCCCTTCAGAAACCTAAAGTGCAATTGGCATCTTCCATCTCTCCAAAAGCTGGAAGCCAAAAGAGACTAAAGGGATCTCTCCTTTCTCCTGCTTTGCCCTGCCCCTCACCTAGGTGAAGGATGTTAACCTCCTCCAAGGAGGAAAGAATCCCATTCCTAATGAGCTTTGGGGATCGGTCTACATCTGAAATATATCAAGATATTTTTTTTCTCACCATGCAAAGAAAGCTCTTCTCTCCACTGTCTCCTGAATACATAGTATCTACAGTTTCATCCTGCTCTAATCCTATATGATGCTTGCATAGGTATTGATGGTGGAGAGGGGGTAGATCACCAGCACATGCAGTGACCCACTCTTTCTTCCAGTAATTTTCTACTGATTTTATTATGTTCACAGATAAACACAGCCCTTAGCAAAGTGGCTGGAAGTTATGGTTCTTTTTGTCATTCTATACCTTAATTAAATGGGACAACTCACTATTGTTTGGGGGTTGGTTTTGGGGGGTTTTTTGTGAGGCAATTGGGGTTAAGTGACTTGCCCAGGATCACACAGCTAGTCTGAAGCCGGATTTGAACTCAGGTCCTCCTGATTCCAGGGCCAGTGCTCTATCCACTGCGCCCCCTGACAACTCACTATTGGCTTTGGTTTTCCTGAGCTTTTGCTCGATCAATAAATATTGTGTTCCTTATTTGCAAGACACTGAGCTAGGCACAGTGACTAGAAAGCTTTTGGCCTTGAGAAGCTTACATTTAGTTGAGTAGACGAGATCTATGTATAGAAGTACAAAATGAATGCAAGAAAAAAACTAAATTAATTAATTAATTTTTAAAAATGAATGCAAGAACCTTGAAGAAAACCAAGGGTTCTTAGTCATTTTGGTGAAAATCAAGTACATTCCAGCCATGGAACTAGGGCTAGCAAACCCCCTAATAGGGGAGATGGAGATTATGTGTGAGAAGGCTGTTTAACTGGGTTACATGTGAGTAGAAGAGAGTAATGTATAATTAACTAGAAAGGTAGCCTTGGTCCATGTGATGAAGGGTGTTATATGTCAAACAGGAGTTCAATATTTCGTTCCTTCTCCAGAGATTGCCTTCTCTCCCCACAACTCAAGTTCTACCTCCTGAAATTCTGTCTATCCTTTGGGACTCAATTCAAATGCTACATACCTCACAAAGTTTCCCCTGATCTCCTAATTGTAGTGTTGTCTCTTACTTCTTTTCATCCTTAATGTCTTCTATTATAGTTATTTTTTATCCTTGTCCTTCCCTGATAATTAGGTTAGTAGCTCCTTGAAAGCAGAGACCCTGTTTTATCTTTTTATTCCCTCAAATCATAGAGATGCATACATGATAAAGGTTCAATAGATGTTTATTCAACTGTTGTTGAACAGTCCTCAAGATTTTATATGTTCATTGAGATTCTGTTGGGGGTGGGGGAGGAGATCAGAAGGACATTTACTGCCTTATAAGTTTGTCTTTGGGCCCTACAGAGCCCATTATGCAGGTTTCTTCTGGGCCCAGAGAAATAGTTATTAGGCATTGTGTATATCATACATGGCTCCAGGTTTCTACAATTGATTTTCTACAGTTCCCTCCCACATTTCTCACCACTGTCAAAAGAATTTAATGTTTTGATAAGCAAATGCTTGATAATTGGTCTGAGTATCTTGAGACTGTCAAATTTATATGGCTTTTTCTCTTGGAAATACAAGGAAACTTCCGTTTTCATTTTCAGTAATTGAAGTACATTTCAGGCAATTGTTTTGTTGGCTTTTTTAATCACTTTATTCCCTTTGTGCTAATGACTACTCAGTAAATCTCTCAGAAATACCACCTCTCCTGAGTGATAAATCAGACAGGAAGCTCAGACAGTGTTTTCACTATGTTGAGAATCCATCTATGACCAAAAGTCATTATAACTAATTGTGTGTGTGGGCTTTGCTGGTTCACAGTTTGATCTGAACACATCTAGCAGCTCTGATGAATCTCCATGTGGCTTTTGGAACTCAGGAACAGGGGGACTGGAGAATGGAGAATGAAGCCACAACTTCCAAGTGATCAGATCTGATCTGATACCAAGGAGGAGAACATGAAGCTCTTCCAGCTAACTGTCATTATTCCCTGCATGGGTTCCTTGCCAGTACCCTTCTGTAAGCTGCCACCAGGAGCTCTTTTATGCTTTGAAGCTGGTGAAAAGCTAACTTCAAGGCTAAAGTTAGACTATTGGCAGCAGTCTACCTGCATTTCCTTATAAAAGTTTCACTTGCTACTGGGTTAAGCCTGGATAATCTGTTTTGTAAGACTCCCAGGGCTCTGGGTTCATCTCAAATGCTCAGGAGACCTTTAGGGTGGCAAATTTATTCCTACTCTCTGTTCTGTTCCCCCACCTTTCAATGATTGGAACTAGAGAATGACCAAAGTCATCTTTGTGTTACTAAGATTTATTTTTATACTGATTCTTAATCTGCTTTCCAAGCTAAATAATCCAAGAGTTTCTCTGGTAGATCTTATTTCCTAATCCTTTAATTATTCTATTGGCTCTTCTCTGAGCTCTCTCCAAAATTTCCACATTCCTCTTAAATTGTATAGTCCAAAACTAGTCACAAGACTGATGCCAAGGACTGACTGTATAATTGGAATATTACATCCCAATCTCCATATCCTGTATCACTATATGGGTATCCTGAGGATCCTGCCTCCTTGTATAACTGTAGCACTGTGCTTAGAGCTCATTAAGCTCTTGTGTTATCTACTGTAACTCCTAGGTCTTTTCATAATCCCACATAGTGAGTCCTTCTCCATCTGGTGTTTGTACAACTATAAGGTCCTTTTTTTACAGCAGTAAATTGTATTTTTAAAGGATTTTCTCTTTTAACTTTTAACCCTGTATTTCTCCCTATTTGGAATTCCAAATCTAGCCTTCCTTCTACCTCTAGCCCTCAGCCACTGTTAGTGAGATCTTTAACTTTTAATGATAAGTGGAATTCTCAATTAGAAGGTCTTCAATGACCAAGTTCATGTTTTCTTTATTTTTGTGTCCTCCTTCAGGCCCCAACATAAAACATTATACATAATAGAGCTTAATGATCTTTTAAAAAATTTCTATGATTTCCTTGTCAGGGAAATTCCTTCTACCAATGCAATGGAACCTACTTTGCAGCTGAGAGTGGTAGATATTTAACTGGAATACTAAAGGATTACCCAGGGCCACACAGCCAGTGGGTCAGTGACAGGCCTTAAATCCAGGTCTTTCTGACTCCAAGGATGGCTGTCTATACACTATGCCATTGGGCCTCTCACTTTTTGAATAGTTATTGAAATCATATACTCTTTGCTCAAACTGCAGAGCGTTTATAAGCAGTATGTCACCCATGTCACATGATCAATGACCTATGAAGATTGAGACTATTTACTCAAATGTAATGAGATGCTTTCATGTGTAGCCTGCATAGTTAGTCTCATTACTTTCTGGCAGTTGTCACTAAAAGGTCACTGTCGCCTTGCAATAAGCAAAAACTGATTATCCGGCCTGATATAGGCACATCTTAGCTACAATAAAATTATTCTGCATCATTATTCTTATGTCACATGATAATTATTAGGTATAAATTATAAGCAATTTGTGCTAACAACTAAATTCAGGACCATGTTTTTAGTTTTCCTAACAACTTTTAACTTTCCTTCTCTCTCTCTCTCTCTCTCTCTCTCTCTCTCTCTCTCTCTCTCTCTCTCTCTCTCTATATATATATATATATATATATATATATATATATATATATATATATGTGTGTGTGTGTGTGTATTACATATGTATATATGTACATATATAATAATAGGCATCATTGATACCATTTTCTTTCTCTCTGTTAAATTCGGGTCAGCGGCAGCTGATATGGGCATGTAGTTGCCTACAGCTATGAGTTATGTCCACATATTCCCTAGCTATTTAAGCAAAGTCACTGATGTTGATGCTCACATTACTTTGTAATAATTTGAGGGAATCTAACCCCTATGTGTTTCTGTAACATTTTGAAAGAGGAGGAAAGAATCTAGAGAGTGGTATAGACAGTGAGTGATTGAGTTTGTGTGAAGTTGTGGTATAAGTAGAGACGAAAGAGAATTTAAGAGTGTTGGTAATCAGGGAGTGCTCAGATATGAATCACTGGCAATTTGTAGGTGAATCTGGATTCTCAAAGGAATGGGTTTTTCCCTAAGGAGAACCATGATGTAGGAAGCCTGATGATAATAAGGATTCACACTTTAATTCCATGCTCCTAGACTATGCAGCAAAATAGCAAAATTGTGTGCAGGGTAGATCCCAGTGCCATGCCTACAGAGCAGTTCCACAATTGCAAGAGCACTTAGAAAGAATCCTAACAGATGAAATGTCAAAGTGATGAAACTCTGAGCCCCAGTCATCTATGTGGGGAAAAAGAGCACCTGGGGTAGGCTGGGAAGGAAGGGGCACAAGAGGAGCCAGAGACTAGGGAGTGATTAAGAAGAATGAGCATGATACGTACTGTAACAAATTTCTTACATTAAAAAACAAAGGAACAGGGGCAGCTAGGTGGCACAATGGATAAAGCACTGGCCCTGGATTCAGGGGGACCTGAGTTCAAATCTGGACTCAGACACTTGACACTTACTAGCTGTGTGACCCTAGGCAAGTCACTTAACCCCAACTGCCTCACCAAAAAAACCCAAACAAACAAAGGAACAAAGGTCCTGGTTTTTATCCCATAGCAACTGAGATTCTCTTCCCCTTATTCCCACAACCCAGTGCTAAATGCAGTTCTCGTGTGTTCCAGCCCATGACCTCTTATTCCAACACAGACATTACAGAGATCTCCAAGAGAAATTATAAAATTTTTAAAAAGTGATAAATGAAGAGTTGGGTGGGCTCTGGGGAACACCTACACTTAGGAAGAGTTACTGAAAGAGCCCTAGAGTAAGAGAATCAGGGGGCAGCTAGGTGGCACAGTGGATAAAGCACCGACCCTGGATTCAGGAGTTCCTGAGTTCAAATCCAGCCTCAGACACTTGACACTTAATAGCTGTGTGACCCTGGGCAAGTCACAACCCCCAATGCCCTGCAAAAATAAATGAATAGATAGATAGATAGATAGATAGATAGATAGATAGATAGATAGATAGATAGATAGATAGATAGATAGGTAGAGTAAGAGAATCAGCACAGTGCTAAGTTGTGGAAGCCCAGAAAGAAAGTGGCCAGTAGTGTCTGATGCTTTCAAGTGAGGTCAAGGAAGATGGGGACTCAGAAAAGACGATTGGATCTGAGGCTTTGGTGACTCTGGAAAGGACAGTTTATGTGCAATGAGAGTGGGAGGAGAGGGAGAGTAAAACTTAAAAGTCATCCTACCCTTTAAGAGCTCCATTATCTTGAGCCTTTTTCTTCTTAGTTCTCCCAGATTTTTTCTTCCAACTAGACAAGGAAACCTTCCTGAGACAGATGAAAGTTTATGAAGCTAGAAGTTGAACATGCCCTTTAACTCCTAACCAGAACACTACTTTTTACAGCACCTTTGTAATGTTTCCTATATAGTATTGAAATAACATTGAACGTTGACCTATATTTTTCAGAGCAGATTTGTAGAATTTTTAAATTATTTTTCAAATGCACAAATAGGCGTCCTAGTGTAAGGGGCTAAAATTCTAGCTATACTATCTAAAATCTAATGAGTGGTCACCAATAAATTATAAGTCTTAGCAAGAGTATTTAAGTGTTTAAGTATTTATTAAAGAGCATTAGGATCAGAGAGAAAGGTAAAAATCTAACTGTTTCTAAGAGACCTCATCATCTGACCCACCATGGCGAGGTCAGGAACAAAAAGGACCCAACGCCTCCTGTGAAACTGGGAACATCCCCTCCATATGCACACACAGCTCCAAGCTAATTGGCTGGTAGCCTTGATTGACAGTACCCACGAGCAAATGTCACTTCCTGACGCCAAAGAAAGCCGCATGGCTTGCCCTCAGATGCCTTCTCCTCATGGCGGAGCTTTCCTACAGTAACTCCCCAGTGGGTGGCGTCCTTCCAATCATTACACTAGGGCCTATTTCATTATTCTGTGCCTATTTATGCCCTTTCCCTTACAACCTAAGCCATTCTGTTATATGCCTGGGGCTCAAGTTTATTTTTTGTAGAAAGACTCATATTGTACAACTCAAGACTGATGAATGGATGAATGAAAGAAACATTTATTAAGCACTTACTTTGTACACAGCACTGTGCTATATGCTGAGATTACAAACAGAAAAAAAGACAATCCTCGCTGGCAAGAAACTCATGCTTCAGTGGGGGAGACAGCACATAAAAGGTTTCAGTTGCAAGTCATAGAACGATCCCATCCAAGGTCCTTGAAGTGTAGCACCAAAGCAGATGGTAATGTCTCTTGTTTCATGTAGTTTCCACTTATGAAATCATATCAGTTTCTGATGCTGAGCCATCTGACAGTGCCAAGGACTTGCAATAAGAACTTGTTTTCTGGGTTTTCAGTAACTGTGATTGGCACCTGCAGGAGCAGTTGCCAGGCCACATATCAGTAGAAGCTGCTTCCCAGGATGATGACTAAGGGAATTAGACTGGAAGCACCACTCTTCCCAAGGCTCTTAAGTTCAGAGTCCTGGGCTGTCTCTGTCCAGGTCTGAGGAGAGATGGTGATATCTTTAATACTCTTGCCAATGTCAGAAATATCCAATTATATAATGAGATTTGTAGTAACATCTCTAAATAATGGCAAAGAATTTCATTCTCAGTCACAAGTAATTATCTGGAGCCAAGATTTCACCAATTATTTCACATAGTTCAGGAATCCAGTCTATGCCAGTTTCAGACTAATGCTCTCTTCTCTTTTAAATTAGACTGTGAGCTCCTTGAAAGCAAGACTGTTTTTTGTCTTTCTTTCTATCAGCACAGTGCTTGGCATACAACAGGCACTTAATAAATTTGTTGGTTTGACTTGACTCTTCAAAAACAGAATGTTAGATTAAGCAAAAACAGTGAACCTTGGGGCGGCTAGGTGGCGCAGTGGATAAAGCACCGGCCTTGGATTCAGGAGTACCTGAGTTCAAATCCGGCCTCAGACACTTGACTTACTAGCTGTGTGACCCTGGGCAAGTCACTTAACCCCCATTGCCCAGCAAAAACAAAAACAAAAAACAAAAACAAAACAACAAAAACAAAAAACAGTGAACCTTAACGAATCAAGCATCCACTTAAGATGTTTGAGTATTCTGGAGTTTCTGGTTAGAAAATTTAATATGTTGGCTGTTGTTCAGATGTTGATGCTGATTTCTATTGAAAAAAAAAGTATTAATTCCAAATATGCCTCTTAAAAACCCTCAATTAACTCCTTGTGGGAGGCAGGATACAGCTAAATATAAAAATCCATTTTTGTTCTTCAAAGATATATGCAAGTCCAGCACTGGATAATTGTTAGGTAACATCTAGACAGATTGCAACTGATGTTACCTAGTGGAATCGTGCAACATTTAAGGTCAATTCAGATACTGTTTGTCCCTTTTTTTTGCAAGAATTATGCCGTTTAGCTATCTTGTATTAATCAGCTAACTACCAGACTTCCACCTATCTCAGCCCATTTCCTTTTAAGTAAAATAAAATCATTGAACTTATTGATTCACTATTGTAAATTTCAGAGGGCCCAGAGCAATGCCACGCTTAAACTTTGTTCCACCCCCAGCATTAGCACTCTATACACAATAGAAGACTGAGAATCTTTGTTGAATGAATGAATGACATCTGAGGTCCTTGCCAGATCTGAGATATTAGGTTTGTGTTCACTTTGTGCTGTGTTCAACATAGGCATAAATCTATTTAGCCACAGGGTAAAGCCAAGAATAAATTGTAAATCTGGTTTCTCAATCCATAGCCTCTGCCTCCTTTTTTATGAGATTTCACAGGAGGGATGAGGTTTATTCTCCACATTCCCACCGACCATCATTTTAAGAACTCCTCCTCCCACAATACACAAGTCTCTGGTCTCTTTCCCTAATTAAGTCCCAGGTGTCCTAAACCCAACAGCAGCTTAAATACTTTACACAATAAGATATCTAGAGTTGTGTCTTATGCTTGAAGGAACATTAATATACAGTACTCTGTGAATTACCAACATTAACCATTTAAAATTATATAAAATTGTACACCAATTAAAGTTTCTTACAAGCCATAAATGATGCACGGATTGTCTGCATTTGTAATTTCTTTTTAGATTTTGGATTGTCCTATAAAAACCACCTTATTGTCAGGCCTAGTTATAGATATTGTTATCTAGCCTAACACAGAGACATGGAACACGAGAGCATATTTAAAAGCACAGGAAGCCTGTTTGCGTGGTAGAAAAATAAAACATCAGGTTATTTGAGAACTTTTCTGCCAAAGTTGTGGCATTTTGCACGTTAAGCTTTCCCCAGAGCAATCATTAGGAAGTAGAACATCCCCATTATCAGATAGCATATCCTTGGTGTAGGTAAAAGCTCAGGGGAGTCTATCTGTCTCAAATGTGCCTGAAAAAAAAGGGCATCTCCTGGTTGATGAGCCCTTCTCCTGGGTCCCATTCATGTCCTGTCTATATTGTCCTCTGTTAATTGTATTGATAGAACAGATTCAGTCACGCTTTCCCACCAGCTACACATTGTAGCCATTTCAGGTTCAGCCATGCATGCCAGATTGAATTAAATGCTTTTTTAAAAGTCTCCAAAGCAGGAAAACATCTTTTCCCGGCTGGTATTTTTTACATATTTGTTAATGAGCGTCTGTACATTAAAGATGTGGTCTGTAGTTTGTTTTCCAAGAAGGAATCCAATTTGGCTCTTATGGATGTTGTTACTGCTATTCAGATATAGTTTAATATTTTTACTGAAGCTCTTACAAAATAGTTTGTAGACAACGCAATTTATCCAGACCTTTCTATAACTGTGTGAGTGGAGACCACCTTCTCTTCTGCACACTGAATTCTCTAATCTCATTCAAGTGACTGGGCAGAAGTATTTCTTCCCAGGATATGTGGTATTGGCCATCATTGGTGCTATCTAACTCATGATTTGGTTTTTACTCCTGAGCCTGTGGTTGAGCCAGTACCCTTGCCTTTATTCTTTGTAGCCAAAAGTGTTCTAGTATGCTGTCCTGGACAGAGGGAAGAAGAATCTCCTTCCAACAATATTCTGCTCCAGTTAGCTTAATACAACACTAAAATCACTGGGATCCCCAAAGGCCCTGGATACTGAATCTGTCCTTGACTTCTTCATACTCCTCTCAACTTGTTCATAAACTCACAGTCCGAGAAATTACAGGTATAGGTAAGTATGTAGAAAATAGGGAGTCTATGTCATAATCACGCTCTCTCTCTCTCTCAGTCTTCTACCTCCTCAAATCCAGAAGTGTAAGAAATTGGTGAGTATAAGAAAGGTGGTATTCTATTGTCTTGAGAAGTCAATACAAAGTCCTTTTGCTCTTTTGACCTTTGGTTCTTTATTTTTTTAACTCACTGGTGGGAAGGCAGAATTTGATAATGATAGTAAAATGGGGCTAGAATGCCAGCCATGTGAACTTTGAACAACCTCATCCTCCATATTTGTCAGCTCCCTAATTTCCCATCTTGCTACTCTTGCTTCTATTAGCAGAGGCCTTAAGGAGTATAAGAGCTATAGCCCTGACTCATTTTTCTCCCATATCTCTTGTGAGAAAAAAAACATCGATATTAGAGTTACATCTAAGGCGTTTAGAAAAATCGTGAGGACTTATCAGGGCACAAACTCCGTGTGTGTGTGTGTGTGTGTGTGTGTGTGTACATAAACATACACATGCACCATATATGTGTGTATATGTGTGTGTGTGCCTATGTGTATGTATGTAGGTTCTCAGTTTAACTTGGAGATTCCTACATTCTAGATCCTGTCCGTTCACCCAAGTACATTCTCTTTTCACTGTGTCCTATTTTTATCCTGACGCTTTCTATCTCTATCTTCACTCAGGCCAGGAATGAACTCTATACGTCCCTTCTCTTTATCTCTTCCCTCCCTTCCAGACCCAAATCGAATCCCATATGAAGCTTCCATTCATCCATCCAGTCTTCCCTTAAATTTCTCATAGCACTTTTATGGAACTCTCCGTTACATTCATTGTCTGGTTTGTGTAATGGTTATTTCTGTATTTCTATTGTTGTTGTTCAGTCATGTCCAATTCTTCTTGATTCCCGGCCCTTCTGTCCTTTACTGTCTCCTAAAAGTCTGTCCAAGCTCACATTCATTGCTTCCATGACATCTGTCCATTTCATCCTCTGCTCTCCCCTTTTTTCCTTTTGCCTTCAATCTCCAATATCAGGGTCTTTTCCAATGAGTCCTTTCTTTATGTGGCTAAAGTATTTAAGCTTCAGCATTTGACCTTCCAGTGAATAGTCTGGATTAATTTCTTTAAGCATTGACTGATTTGATCTCCTTGCTGTCCTAGAGACTCTCAAAAGTCTTCTTCCAACACCACAATTCAAAAGAATCAATTCTATGGTCAGCTTTCCTTATAGTCTAACTCTCACAGCCATACATTTCTGTTGGGAAAACCAGAGCCTTAATTTTACAGACCTTTGTGGGCAAGGTGCTGTCTCAGCTTTTTATTCTGCTGTCCATAGCTTTCCTTCCAAGGAACAAGCATCTCTTAATTGCATGGACACAGCCATGCCACAGTGATCTTTGAGGCCAAGAGTAGAAAATCTGACACTGCTTCCATTTCTTCTCCCTCTATTTGCCAGGAAGTGATAGGGCCAGTTGCCAAGATCTTGGTTTTGTTGATGTTAAGCTTCAAACCCGTTTTTACACTCCTTTCTGTCTCCCTCATCAAGGGGCTTCTTGATTCCTCTTCACTTTCTGCCATCAGAGTGGTAACAATTGCATATCTGAGATTGTTGATATTCCTCCCAGCAACCTTAATTCTGGCTTTTGATTCATCCAGTCTAACATTTCACTTGATGCTGTTGAGATATTTCAGTTGTGTCCAAAGTTTTGTGACCCTATTTGGGATTTCTTGGCAAAGATACGAGGGTGATTTGCCATTTTCTTCTCCAGCTCATCTTACAGATGAGGAAACTGAGGCAGATAGGGTTAAGTGATTGTCTAGGTTCATACAGCTAGTGTCTGAGGCCAGATTTGAACTCAGGCCTTCCTGGCTCTAGGCCCAGCGCTTTATCCACTGTGCCACCTAGCTACCCTTCCAATGATGTACTCTGCATATAAATTACATAAATGTGGTGAAAATACGTAGCCTTGTTGTACTCCTTTTCCAATCTTAAACCAATTAGTTATCCCATGTTCAGTTATAATTGTTTCTTTTTAAAAATTGGTCCCCACATGCTTCTTGGCCTGTTTACAGGTTCCTAAGGAGACAGATAAGATGATCTGGTATGCCTGTCTCTTTGAGTACTTGGCACATTTTCTTGTGATCCACAGTCAAAAGCTTTAGTAGGGGGCAGCTAGGTGGCACAGTGGGTAAAGCACTGGCCCTGGATTCAGGAGGACCTGAGTTCAAATCTGAACTCAGACACTTGACACTTACTAGCTGTTTGACCCTGGGCAAGTCACTTAACCCTCATTGTCCTGCAAAAACCAAAACCAACCAAACAAACAAAAAGCTTTAGTATAGTCAGTGAAGCAGAAGTAGAGGTATTTCTGGAAGTCTCTTGCTTTCTCCATAATCTAGCGAATGTTGGCAGTATGGTCTTTGGTTCCTCTGCCTCTTCTAAAATCAGACAGCCGTTCTGGTAATTCTCAGTTCATATGTCTCTGAAGCCTAGGTAACAGAATCTTAAGCATAACCTGTTGGCATGTGAAATGAATACAGTTGTTTGGTAATTTGAACATTTTTTGGCATTCCCCTTCTTTAAGACTGGGATTTAAACTTATCTTTTTCCATCCAGTGGCCACTGCTGTTTTTTTTTCCAAATTTGCTGGCATATTGAGTGCAGTACTTTAACAGCATCATCTTTTAGGTTTTTAAATAGCTCAGCTGGAATTCCATCACTTCAGCTAGTCTTATTGTTAACAATGCTTCCTAAGACCCACTTGACTTCATTCTCCAAGATGTCTGGCTCTAAATCAGTAACCACACCATTGTGGTTATTGGTGATGTCAAGGTCTCTCTTGTGTTGTTCCTTTGTGTATTCTTGCCTCCTCCTCTTAATCTCTTCTGCTTCTCTTAAGTCCCTACCAGTTTTGTCTTTTAGCATGCCCATTTTAGCATGAAACATTCCCTTGATATCTCTAATTTTCTTGAAGAGATCTCTTATCTATCCTATTCCATTGTTTTCTTCTATTTCTTTGCATTGCTCATGTAAGAAAACCTTCGTATCTGTCCTAGCTATTCTCTGGAATTCCACATTCAATTGGGTATATTTTTCCCTTTCTCCTTTTCCTTTCATCACTTTTCTTCTTTCCTCAGTCATTTATAAAGGCTCATCAGGCAGCCATTTTGCTTTCTTGCTCTTCTTTTTTCTTTGAGTTTTGTTGTTGTTGTTGTTTTTGCTGCTGCCTCCTATATAATATTGCAAAACTTTCTCCATGGTTCTTCAGTCACACCATCCATCAGATCTAATCCCTTAAATCTATTCATCACCTCCATTTCATATTCATAAGAGATGTTATTTAAATCATACCTATGTGGTCTGATCATTTTCTCTACTTTCTTCAAAGCCTGAATTTTTCAATAAGAAACTCACGATCTGAGCCACAGTCAGCTCCAGGTCTTGTTTTAACTGACTTTGGCTGTAAAGTATATAATCAGTCTCATTTCTATACTGACCGTCTGGTGACATCCACATGTAGAGTCGTCTTTTGGATTATTGAAAAAGAATGTGCACTATGACTAACAAGTTATCTTGACAGAACTCTATCAGCCTCTGCCGTACTTCATTTTGTACTCCAAGGCCAAACTTGCCTGTTCTAATTATCTTTTGATTTCCTGCTTTAGCATTCCAATATCCTGTGATGAATGTGACAACTTTTTTTGATATTATTTCTAGAAGATGTTGGAGGGCTTCATAGGACTGATCAACTTTGATATCCGAGATTGGGGCATAGACATATTACTATGATGTTGAACAGTTTGCCTTGGATTCGAACAGATATCATTCAGTCATTTTTAAGATTATAACCCAGTAGTGCTTCTTTTACCCTTTTATTGACTATGCCGTTTCTTCTAAGGGATTCTTGCCTTACATGTGGTGATCATCTGAATTAAATTCATCCATTCCCATCCATTTATGTTCAGTGACACCTAAGATGCTGATGTTTAATCTTTCTACCTCCTGTGTGACCACATCCTTGGTTCATAGATCTTACACTACAGGTTCCTATGCAATACTGATCTTTATAGCAATGTCTTACCTATTAGATTAAAAGATCTTTTCAGGACAGGGGAAGTATATAATTTCATTTTTGTATACCCCAAATTATCAGAGTTTCATTTAATTGAATTTCCATGCCATGCCCTTCACAACAGGCTAAATAAGAATTTTCTCTTTTCTCTCTAGTTCTACCTGCTTAGCCCTGTATTCACTAAACCCCTCAGAAATTGGTTCTTTCTAACTAGTTTCCTACTTATCCTCTCCTACCACAAAACCGCTAAACACACATACAATTGAAATTCAAACAGTATAGCAGTTCAGACCCGGATCTGTTGAGACTTTGTTCCATATGTTTTTACCAGTCCTTTTTATTACAGAAGCCTTCATACTCTCATTTCGACCTTCTTTTGCCCTAAATGCACCCTTCCTTTTTTAGAGGAGGAAATGAAAGCACAGCATATTGTGGTATGTTTCCTAGAATTTTGAAGGACAAATTTTAAAAGGTCCCAAAAGGTAATATCCCATGTTCTATAGTTCTACAGAGAAAGGTAGCTTAGGAAAAATAGAAGGCTCTTAAGAGTAAATTTCTAAAGATACGCACACAAAAAAACCCCAAACAAATTCTACTGGTGAGGAAAATGGGTATTGTCTAAATAAATCAGTGTGAATGCATAGGAAATTCATGTACTAATTTAGATTTTTAAAAGACAAGTACAATAGTATTCCATCACATTCACATACACTAATTTGTTCAGTCAATATAGATTTGTAATGGGTTTTGTTCTTCTTGTCTTCTCAACAGGTAGGGAAAGAGGAAGAGAATTCAGAACTTAAAATTGTATACATTTTTTAATTTAAAAATATAAATACAGAAAATGGAAAATGGCACAAGCCTCTAAGAATAGTGTCAGGAGTTTTAAAGCTCAGAATGACCTGAGATCACTGAGCAAATCCAAGGGGAACGAGGGGAATTTATTAGAAAAAAGAGAAGGATCAAAGAAAGACTGTTGCTCATGGCAGATGGAACAGTAATAACTGAAGAGGAAGAAAAAGTAGAGCTCAGTTCTTACTTTGCCTCTTTTTTTCTGTTAAGCAGAAGAATCTTTGGTCAGAAAACGATAGCACAAAAATTACTAATATGGAGCCAAAACCTAAGATAAGTAAGGAAAGAAATAACATCTAGTTCCTCTTAATAAGTTCAAGTCACCAGTGAGCTTTGTCCAGGGATAATAAAAGAATTGATGGGTGTGGTTGCTATACTGTCAGTGATCTTTGAAAAAATGTAAAGAATGTGTTATGGGTCACAGGAATGGAAAAGGACAAAAAAGTTATAACGATTTATTAAAAAATGAGAGATACTAGGAGTAAAGGGTTGACTCAATATTAAGAAAACCACATAAGTGGTATTAGACCACATTAATAACAAAAACAATAAAAATTACATGATTATGTCAGTAGATACAGAATATGTTCTTGACAAAATACAACTCCCATTTCTGTTGAAAACAATAAAAAGCATAGGAATAAATATACTTTTCCTTAATATGGTAAACAGTATATATATATATCTAAAACCAAGCTCCAGCACTATATATAACAGAGAAATACTAAAGGCCTTTTCAGTATGATCAGGAGTAAAGCAATGATGTCCATTATCACCAATGTTATTTGAAGTAGTTCTAGAAATGCCAGCTGTAGTAAAAAGTTAAGAAAAGTAGAGGGAATAAGCATAGGCAAAGAAGAAAAAAATTACTGCTTTATGCAGATAATATCACAGTATCACAAAATTTGAGCATGTCCAAAAGGATTTTAGTGGCTATCTAATCCAACCCATATACAAGAGGAATTCCCAGATTCTACTTAAAAACCTCTTGGGTAGAGGGAAGGGACTCACCACTTATTTAGGTAGCCCTTTTCACTTCTGGAAAGCCCTAATTATTAGGTTGTTTTCCCTGAAAATCAAGCCTAAATTTACAACTTCCATAACTCCTGATTCTGCAATTCAGGGGCAAGCAGAACAAATCTAATCCCTCTTCCACCCAGCAGCCCTTTACATACTTGAAATCAACCATAATATCCCCTATGATCTTCTCTTCTCCAAACTAAATATGCCCAATCTTTTCAATCTATCCTCATATGTCTCTATCCTCATATGGCCTTTGACCATTCATTCTAGTTGCCTGTCTCTAGGTACTCTCTAGCTTACCGATTCCCTTTTTAAACTGTGGTTCCCAGAACTGAACAAAATACTCAGATGAGGTCTGATAAGGGCAGAGTACACTGAGACTATCAGCTCTCCATTCCTGGAAACTGTGTACCTCATACAGCCCAAGAATTGCAACATTTATCCCTATTGAAATTCATCTTATTAGATGAAGCACAATGCTCTAGCCTATCAAGATCTTTTAGGATCCCAACTGTCATTCATTATGTTAGCTCCTCTTCCAATCTTTATGTCATCCACAAATTTGATGAGCATGATATCTTTGCTTTTATTCAAGTCACAAATAAAATTATTAAATGACACAGGACCAAATTGGAGTATTCCAATGGAGATTTCTTGCCACGCTGACATTGAACCAGTTAACAAGTACTCTTTGAACCCAGCCATTGACTAGATCTGAAGCCATCTGATTGTATAATCCATTTTCTCCACAAAGAGATACTTTAACAAAATATTTACCATAATTAGGTAAACTATAATACTGTGAAAAAATGAATGAGATTTGTCTGGCATGGACTATTCCTGATAAATCCCTGCTGACTCTTTGTCATCACCACTTCCCTTTATATCTTGTCACTCACCATCTCTTTAATGATTTACCTTAGAATTTCCCCAGGACTAACACTCAAACTCACTGACTTCTAGTTTTCATACTCTGCAACCTAACCATTTTTTTTTTAAATCAGGGCCACATCTTCCCTTTTCCAGTCTCTTGGAACCTCTTCCATTTCCCATGATCTTTCAGAGAACACTGAGAGTGGCTTGGCAATCAGGCCAGTAGACTTGTACTCAAGGGCAGTGAGGGTATTCTCTTTCTTAACTCTTTACTTATTTTGGATGTCTATTCTCTGCTGTTCATTTTTTTTCATCACCCCCAGCATCAAGGTCATTCTCCTTTGTAAAGAAAACAAAAATAAAACAAGAATGGAGGAGCAGCTCTGCTTTTTCACAGTTGTCCATCATCATCACCCTTTTCATCCCAAATGTCTCCAAGGGCAGACAGACATTTGGAGGTTGAGAAATCATTAGCCAAAATTCCACAGTAACAGCACTAAGTGATCCAAATCTTGGCTCTAGATCGACCACTTTGAATTTCTCCCACCACCTACATGTATACACACACACACACACACACACACACACACACACAGTAAGGTGATTTATGCTGTTTTAGAGTTATGCTCCTAAGAAGGAAACCCAGAAAGAAATGTAAAAACATGTAATAGTTTACAAATGTAGCATAGGCCCCTTTAATCATAGAACCTCAGAAAGTTACTGTAGGTTCAAGGTACATTTTGGATGAGCATTCACACAAAACAGAAAATCACTGGTTCCATTCAATGTTTATTTTATCAGACCCATCTGATGACACATTCCTTCAAATCATGAGGTGTTTATTTGAAATAAAAAGCAAAGTAGACAACAAAAGGACTGAATCAAATATGAGGGTTCCCAGAATCCATTTCCAAAACAGGGGCCTCCTCCTCCTTGGTGAGAATGATGATCTATCTGTATGGTGCCTTCTTCACATCACAGTAAAAGCAGCATACAATAAGTCAGTAGATTTTGGGAAAGCAGATTTCAAAAGGGTCAGAGGAAAAAAGACATAGGATTCCCTGGACTAAAATGCTATAGGGGAAGACAGTCCTGGGAGATGGTAGATGCTTAAAACTGAGATTCTGAAGACCTAAAAGGGAGACAATTTTAATAAGAAAGAAAATTAGCTTCATCTAAAGGTGTAAATACAAAGGGAATTCACCATCCACCTTAGACTTTAAAAAGAAATGAAACAGAGAGAGGATGCATATAAGACCATGACCTAATTCTATTCCTAGAGACATGTCATGACCAGGGGCCACACCTGTGTGCACTGCTTTGTCTTGTCTAGTCTACCTTCCCTCTTGCACCAATGAGTTAAGAACCCTGACCATTTTCTCAAGGCACATTTTCTTCTGCTGGTCGAATTCTTCTACCATCCTTGTCAGGGTCCAATTCAAATCTACTCCATATGGCATTTCAGGCAACTGGAATTTGAGATTTCCCAGTCCCTTGCTACAGGCAAGTCTCTGTTGCCACCATATGGATGTGTCTTTTTTATCTTCCACTTTCTTCTCTTTCCAGAAGTCTGGTTTCTCCACACTATTTTCTTATCCCTCTCTCCCCTTCTTCTGCCCAAAATAAAAAGATGATTAATGGGTACTCCTACATGACAACTAGTAGAATGCTCCTACTTATATGGAATAGCAATAGCTATGTGTAACTTTCAGTTTTAAGGGATCTTAAAAGTCCAGGTCTCCTCATTCTGTAGAGGAGAACTTGATCAGGGAAAAAGAAGAAGCCCCAAGGTAACACAGCTAGTTAGTGACAAAACTGGGACAAACCTTGTATCCTGACTGCCAGTTTAATATACCATACCAGGCTTACTCTCTCTCTGCTGGTTGCCTTCTTGTTCATTAAATCAATCAACACATTATTAAGTGCCTACTGTATATCTGACTGTACATTTTAAGCTCAGAAATCAGAAAATCCCTCTATTAAGTTTTAATCCTTATCTATTATAGGTCATAGGATTTTTCCTGTTATCTCTCTATTTCACACAACTCTTAAAGAAGGAAATGTAGTGGGACCATTACTTCCATCTTCAGAAAACAGGGGCACTGAATTATTTAAAAGAGCTTCATGGTGAATCAGTGACCAAATTGAGATAAAAATCTGTATTCCTCAAACACCCTGCTTGGTTCCTATTTGTTTAGCCCAACAAAAGCATACTACTTGCAACCCAACTGCAGCTGTGAGTCATCAAGTGGGGTTGTGCAGGTACCACAGCAAGAGACTGCAGAGTGACAAGCCACAAGGTAATTACGATTCATCTGATCTATCCAGGACCCTATCCTGGTAAGGTGGATGTGCTTTATTCCCTCTGCCAAAGGCAAAGGACTGAGAAGGATATCAGTGTCTTTATAACTTGTAGTGATTCTCTAAGCATTTCAGAATTCTTTCTAGGCTTGTCTTGCTGCCTCTCCTTTGCTGAGGAAGCAAAAACAGTGGGGTTCTTCCCTGTGAATGTTAACTTTGGCAAATTTCCACTTCTAGTGGTAGAATCCAGTGATGTTGTTACACTCAATTTCTTCTCCTGTCTCCAGGGTCAGATATTTAGCTAAAGGATGGCTACTGTGGTTGTATTTATGCTTATAAGAGAAACAAAGTTGGGAATTTGTGAAGTTACACAAGAGGCTTAACCCAGAAAGCAAGGAGGTTGGAGAGAAAAGAACTTGGCATTGAACAGTTAAACTTCATCCTAAACATACTTCTCAGCAGCAAAAAAAAAAAATAAAATAAAAAAGAAGTTAAAACAAAACTCAAGGGCTTATAGCAAACTCTTTCTGTGTTCAGTAAAACCCACAGCTTATAACCTCTAATAATTATTGGTTTAATGAGGTCAGCCTTCTATTTAGCCATCCATTCCCAAACTGAGTATGAAGAGGTTGCATGATAGAGTGGAAAGAACACTTAGCCAAAAGCCAGGAGGAGTAAAGTCTAGTTCAGACGACCACTAATCTGGGATACTGGCAATGTCATTAACCTACCTGCGCCTCAGTTTCCTCATCTGTAAATTGAGGAGGTTAGACTGGATGGTCTTTAGAGGCCCTTTCAGATCTAATATCTATTGCTCTTTGTCTCTAGGGTAATTTGGCATGAACGGCAAGGGCACGTAGGATCTTTGTTCCCATTTATCTGTAGGTCAGATAGTGATGACACCAAGTGCCAACATTGTCCAGAAATGTAATAGTCTGGAGCAAGATGAGCTAGTTATGCTGAACAGAAACTCCTAGAATACATTTCAAGGAAGCCTCAGGGTAGGATTTCATATAATATGAATTCATTAACTGTGGATCAGGTCTTTTACAGGTTTGTCCTTGTCAGTGTTCTTGATCCTATTTTTCTTCTTGAGGTATGAAGGACACTTAAGCAAAAGCACGTATCATGGGTAAATTTCCACAAAAGCAGCAATTGTGCTTAACCTCCATTTGAACTTCTAAGTGATATCTTCTGGGAAATTCATGTAACTTATTTTTGCCTAAATTTCCTCATTTGTAAAATAGAAAAAATAATACCTACCAGATTCACAGGGCTGTTATGGGAAAAGCCCTTTGTTTAAAGCACTATATAAACAGGTTTTTTTATCATTGTTATTATTATTATCATATGCCATAGGAAGGCCAGGGTACTGACTACATGAGGGAAAGAAGAGTCTATAAAAGGGTATCACAGAGCCTTCTTCAGAGCTCTGGCTTAAAAACCTGCTGAGTAAGAATGGAGTATACACATTGTCTGGGTGTTCTGTCGATGGATGGATGGATTTGGCCATAAGGAAAAAATAAAACCTGCTCTATTATATTTCTATACCTTGTAGCACAGACTACCACCCACACCTAAAGTAGAGAACACATATGACAGATCAAGAGTCAATACTAGGTCCAGTCAAACTCCCCACCACATTTTCATATTGTATTAGTGATATCATTAGTTATAGTGCTGTATATATACAAGTGAAGCAGCATCTCACTTTCCCACAGGTCAACCATCTGGTAATCAACAGAAACATGAAAAGAACCTGAGAGTAAGCCCCCCAGAAAAGACTTCTGGTCAGCCAAATGTATAGATGCACAGTTCAATATTCTTATTTATAAATATGGGAAGTTGGACTATATGATCTCTAACAGTACTTGGGTTTAGTGGGTTTCAGTTTTTCTTTGAAATTCTGTTCACTCTTCTTTCTATTAATAGGTTCTCTTTGTTGTTTATATATTTGTTTACTTGGCTTTTATTTAGACTTTCTCCCTTAAGGTTTTGGTATTTTAGTGCTTTAAAAAAATTCACCACCACTCAGTTCAACTCTACTTTTTCTATATCCAGCAAATAATTACTTTCTTTTGAGGTTTCAGATTTATACAGGTTTATAGACACTTTATACTATTCCACCATAGTACTGGTCACGTGATTGTTGGAAAGATTAGATGTTACGTTAAAAGAATGAGTAATTTCCCCAGTACTTTAGGTCCCTAGCATTTAGATCCTTTACAGAAATTATATGAAAGGGCATGGATAAAAATACAGAACGTAAGAGGACAGGGAGAATTATGGTCTTCACCAGTAGAGGGAGTACCTACACCAGTGAGACAAAGGGGCATCTAGATAAAATCACAACTCTAATTTGTACAAGTTCTATTCTCTCTACTCCCCCTGCCTCCAGGTGAATTATAAATTCCCTGAGGGAAGGGCTGGTGCTCACTGTCTTCTTGTGTCAGTAAGAGGAACACCCAGTAGAATAACTATGTTTAGTAAATGTTTGTTGAACAAATTGTCATAAGATTATAAAAGTCCTTTAGGCAGAGTTATTTGGCCTTGATTTTGTGAACTGCAGCATGCACCAGTATTTTTGAGAAAAAGTATGATATGATTAAAGTGATACTTCTGCAAAACTAGTTTTAGCAGTCACAAAGAATAGGGATCCAAGGCTGAGGCTGAGTAGACTCTACTCAGGTGAGATGGTAAAAGGCTCAGCTGAATATTCGAAAGACTTCCCTGATGACTTCTATTAATTACAAAGCATTAGACTCTCTACTGGATCTGTATATTAAAGATGAAATTATATCCCTTAAACACAAGAAACATATATGGGAACAGTCCTGATAGGACAGCACATAAGACTATTGTTCCAAAGTGTGATGTTCTGGATCACTACCACCACCACCTTTTGTTTGTCCTTTGTTCTCAAAGAGGACCATGACATCAGGGTGATGTCATAACTTGCACTGAATTGGATTTAAGTGAGGTAGGACTGTGAAAAGTTACCAACCTCACTCTCTCCTCCAGAGCCATCTAGGTCCAGTGGCAAGATATAGATCAGGATAACTGAAGATGTCCCTGGATGTTTGAGGCAATTGGGGTTAAGTGACTTGCCCAGGGTTAGTTACATAGCAAGTAAGTGTCTGAGGTAAGATTTGAATTCAGACCCTCCCAACTTCAGGGCCAGTGCTCTATCCACTGTACCACCTAGCTACCACCTAGCTGCCCCCATCAACAACACTACCAGTACTAAAAGAAGGACCTACCACATATGTGTGTCTTTATATCTATCCTCTCTTCATCCTGGAAATCTAAAGATTGAAACCATGAGTTTTACATTCATGTAAAGAGGTGAAGGAGGACTGCACATAAAAATATGAGTTTTCTTTGAGTCCTTTTCCTTTACCCCATATATCCAATCTGTTACCAACCCCTATCAACTTTTTCTTCAAAATATTTCTTGGTTTTACTCTTTCCTCTACATTTTTATAGCCATAAACCACATTATCCAGGATGAAACAATGCTTTCCAACCCCCTCATTTTAGAGGTGAGGAAACTGGAACCTAGAGAGATAAAGTGTTGGTTAATGGCAAAGCTAGTCCTAGAATACAACCATTTACTTCAGCAGCCCCCTAGTATGTCTCCCTGGCTCCAGTTTCTTCTTCTTTCAGTTTTTCATGTGAAAGAAGCAAAATGACTTGTCTAGAGTCAGAGGCTAGATTTGAATTCAGGTCTTCTTGATTCCAGACTCAACATTCTATCCACTGAACCAATTGAACCAATAGTCTTCTTAATCAGCAGTTGTGATTATACCACTCCTCTGCTTGAAAAACTCCATTGGTTCCCCTTTGCCTAATAAACACAGTCTAAACTCCTTGGCTTGAAACTTCTGGTCCTCTATAATCAAACTTACCTTCCAGGTTTCATTTTCTATTGCTCTCCCTCCCATGCTGTTCACTGTAGCTAAATGCCATAGAGAGTAGCTACAGGATAGCAAATGAAGAGCTGTAGAGATGTTCAGTAATTCACTGGAGAAAAAAAAAATACATGAATGGAGCCAGCAATAAAACCCACAGCTCCTAGCCACTCTGTGTAGTTTAGTTAGTGAGCAAGATGAGCTAGAAATACTAACACAAAGAGGGAAAGTTTAATTTCAAAAGGGGAAGATAGGAATTCTGCTCAGACTGGAAGGGATAATAATAACTGACAACAGAGAGAAGGCGAAGCTACTCAATTTAAATTTCGCTTCTTTTTCCTCTACCATAGACACTGACACTTATCTAAATACATAACAAAAGTGGCTACTACAGAGTTGATACCCTTTTGCAGACTGTTCTTCCATTGGGTAGTCAGTATACCTTGGTCATCCTGTGGCTTTTGAAGATGGTGATGATGATAACAATGATACAAAAACATGCTTTCAAACATAAAAAGGGTTTGCCCCATCAACAGCCCTGTGAGTTTACCTGGTATTATTTTTCCTATTTTCCAAATACAGAAATTTAGGCAAAAATAAGTTACACAACTAATTGGGCAGCAATGTATAGAATAGCTTAGAAGAGATATAAACCAGAGAAAGAGAGCCTCAATGATCCTTTTCTCTTGTCCTGATAACTAGTGGCATCATCGCTGCGCCACCCTTCCAAAGTTTAAGTGACAACTAACAATGCCATTTGAGTTCTAGCATTAATAATAACCTTGTCCTATTTTAATTACCCTAGCCTGTAGTAAACTAGTATTAATAAACCAGGTGGGTGATGTGAACATAAAAGTGAAAATTCAATGTTAAAATTGAGAATTTTAGGGGGCAGCGAGGTGGCACAGTGGATAAAGCACCAACCCTGGATTCAGGAGGACCTGAGTCCAAATCCAGCCTCAGACACTTGACACTTACTAGCTGTGTGACCCTGGGCAAGTCACTTAACCCTCATTGCCCTGCAAAAACAAACAAGCAAACAAAAAACAAAATTGAGAATTTTAAACTAATATATTGAAAAATACTACAATATATTCCATTGGTTTATATACCTCTATTCATTTCCCATTCATTTCATGAACTATATACTCCAAGAAATTCCTACTTCCTGAACAATCCAGAACCAACCATTTAAACAATAGAGTTTGAAGATATCATTGAGAAGAACTAAACTTGAGTTCTGGTTATATGGCTTACTGGATGTATGGCCTTGGGCAGTCAGCCCTTGGAAATCCAAGGGTTAATAGATGACCTCTTGGGGTCTTATCTATTCAGGGCCAAAGCATCTCATCTTCTGTAGGCTAGGGTATAGTGGCTACAGCCTCTCTATGATAAGCTCTGCCATGATAGCTACTATACCCAGCTAAACAAGTGACAGAAAAGTACCCTCAAGCTAAAAGAAGAGAAAGAACTAGAAAAGAGTCCCAAAGCACAGACTGGATCCTGGGTCACTACTAAAGACTAGGGGGTCGAGCTCCTATAACAGGAGTATGTTTTCCTCATCACCTCCCAACTCCTTGTCACCAGTTATAAAGAGGAAGTTCAGGTTATTTGATAGTTACTCAATAAATATTTCTTTATTAAGAGTCTACTATGTGCCAGGGGGACAGCTAGATGGCGTGATAGTGCATCGAATGCTGGGCCTGAAGTCAGGAAGACTCATTTTCATGAGTTCAAATCTGGCCTCAAAAACTTCCTAGCTGTGTGACCCTGGGCAAGTCACTTAACTATACCTGCCTCAGTTCCTTATTTGTAAAATGAGCTAGAGAAGAAAATGGCAAAGAAAACCCCAAATGAGGTCATGGAGAGTCAGACACAACTGAAAAACAATTTAACAACAACATGTGCTAAGCAATGGGAATATTTAAATATTTAAATTTAATATTTTAACATTTTTAAAATGAAAATATATATAGGACCTGCCCCCAAGTATGTTACATTTTAATAGGGTAGACAACATGGAACTATGTGCATATGAGATATATACAGAGTAAATCTCAGAGAGAAGCCACTAACTGATGGGGGTAAGGGGAACTGTCTCCTGCAGAGGGTGAAATCTGAGCTGAGTCTTGAAGGTAACCAGTTGAGAAGGGAGAGTATTTTAGTTATGGGGGACAGTCATTAAAAGGCACCAATTCAGGAGTGCCATGTGCAAGGGACCGCAAGAAGGCCAATGTTTCTGGATTGTAGAGTCAGTGGAAGGGAATATAATGGAAAGATAGGAAGGGGCAGGAAGTCATGAAAGGAATTGACTGTGTCTTCCTAGAAAGGCACCTATCCTCCAGAAAGGGATGTCCAGTGCCACAGGAGATAGCCCTTTCTAGGCAGCTGGTTAATCCCATCAAGTTGCTTAGGTGATTTATCAGATTGAACCAGGGCTCTTGATCTCCCCAATACAAAGTCATGGAGGTAACCCTGGGTTCTCAAAGACACTACCACCACCAGAGTAAAACCGCTGGCAGGATGCCAAGCTTGGAAGACTTCAAGTGTGGCTCCAGTGATAGATTGTATATCTATTGTTTAAAGACCAAGGTAGCTAAATTTGGAGTGGTTCGTCACCACAAGTTTGGACATCATAAAGACTGTCTTATCTTTTTTTTTTTTTTTTTGAGGGGCAATGAGGGTTAAGTGACTTGCCCAGGGTCACACAGCTAGTAAGTGTCAAGTGTCTGAGGTCGGATTTGAACTCAGGTCCTCCTGAATCCAGGGCCAGTGCTTTATCCAATGTGCCACCTAGCTGCCCCCTTATTATCTTTTAATGTATGGAATGGTCATGATCTTCACTGGTGGTGGGAGGACCCAGATCAAAGGAATCATATACCCTTTAAGTCTTATTGTTGTTATTGTTAGTAGTTGTTGTAGTAGTCATATTCTGTCTGCCCTTGGAGACTCTGTCCTGTTATTTGACTTAAGATAACTAAAAAATATTTCACTCCTTGTAGTCATAAGATGAACAGCTAGGTGGTGCAGTGGATAGAACACCAGGCTTAGCGTCGGGAAGACTTCTCTTACTGGGTTCACATTTGGACTCAGACGCTTGCTAGCTGTGTGACCCTGGGCAAATCGCTCAAAACTTTTTGCCTCAGTTTCCTCATCTATAAAATGAACTGGAGAAGGAAATGGCAAACCACCCAGTATATTTTCCAAGAAAACTCCAAATGGGGTCACAAAGAGTTGGGAACAACTGAAATGCCTGAACAACAACAAAAGTCACAAGACTAACTAATAACTAATCATAATTGGGCCTTGGGCAAATCAGTCTATCTCCCTGTCCCTCACTTTACTATCTTGTTCTCTTATGCGCTGCTCTTTTCTATCTTGCCCTCTAGGACTACTGGCTCTCTCTCCTGTATAAACGTCTGATTGGACCCAAAGTTTTAGCAGTTCATGTTGCTGGCCTCCAGCGGAAGCCACGGCCTGGCAGAGTTATCCGGGACAAATTACGCATTTATGCTCACTGCACAAGCCACCACAAGTAAGTCGGCCCAAAGGTGCCATTTCAGGGGTCCTTTCAGGCTATGCTCCTTCATCCATTTAGTAGCTTCAAGAAAAAACCCAGAATCTGACAACCAGGGTCCTTTTGGCAGGAATGCCACCAGAGCACATTGATTCCTTTTGATCTTGTTGCTATTCACACCGCCTACTGTGTTGAAAAAAAGCTAACAGAATCACTGCACCTGAATGATAAAGGGTTTAAAACAAGCTTACTAAAATGCAAGTTTAAAAACATAGGGTTTAAAACAGGGCCATTGAAAACCCACCTTCTCAATCACCCTGAATTTATTCTTAGAAAGATATGAAAGTTGCCTAAGCTCTCTTTCTCTATACTTCATCAGCTGGAAAATATGAAACACCTATTCTTGTGCCCCAAGGGGCTGAGGGTGAGGCAATAGTACTGCATTTATAAGTTTTAGATCCCACACAGAATGGAGACCAATCCTCACTAGATGCCCTGTAGTGAAACTTACTTGGCAAAAAAAAAAAAATGCCTATCTTAAAAGGAAATATCAGTTTCCAGTTGAAGGAGCAAAATAGACAAACCTGCGAAAGAAAAACCCTTCTTTTAGTGAGGAAACAGAGCATCTGTGGGCATAATGAAAATTTGGGGCTAGGAAGGAGTCTCTAGATAGAGCTATTGCACTAGGGTTATCAAAAGATGATCAATGGGAGTACACAGTACAAAGGGCCCTACGTGGTCATGTTACAATAGTCACCTCTTCCCCATACTTGATGATAGAGGAGCTGGGCCCAGTTAATTTCTCATGATAAGAGTTTTCAAAGAATCTCTCATAGTAGAGGGGGCTAGGGGCCAGTTGTCTTGTCTGTAGACACAATTGTCTTTTGTGGATGAATACAGACTGAGCTTGGTCACATGCCAGGTGATTTTCAGCACCCCTTTTGCTCCACAGGAAGCCCTTTCCAGAGAGTGACTGCTTCATGGCATTTGTTTGTTGTTATCAGATTATTATATAAGGAAACATTGTTTTCCTTGTCTCAGGCCCCAGAAGCAACCACCCAAAAGAAGGACCACAATCATAGAGAAGAAAAATCATTTCAGTATCTTCTGGCCCCATGCTTTTACACACTGCATACAGTACTAAACAATATAATCCAAGTGGAGCAAAAGGATGGAAACCCCTCTTTGGGAGGAGAGGGCACCAAGCACACTAGAGAATTAAGAAGGGGGTAGAAACTTGGTAAGAAAGATTAAAATTGATTTTTGAGGAGATCATTTGGGTCAGACTATAAGTTCCTAGCCCTGAATTGGCCTGAGGTTTTTTCATTATCAGTTAGAGAACGTATTTAGCAAAAAATAATGATGAAGAACAACCTTTGTGAACCTGGATTTTGAAAGGTGCCACATTCTAAGCTTAATATTCCTCCTAATGGGTAAATGCATTAAAAGTGCTCTTTGCGGCCATTCATTCCAAATAACACCATTGTGCAACTACCTTCTATTGGTGAGCCAAGTAAGGAAAGTCTATGGGAACCTATATTGTAATAGTCTGGCTCCGGTAAGGTCCAGGAGAATAGTTCATCCATGATGGTAGGCATTGGGGTCTTCATGTGTCCTCCTTGAACACCCTACAGCATGACCACATTCCAAGTTTCATTTTAAGTGCCTAAGCAAAACTTATTCTTTCATTCATTCATTTATTCATTCATCCATTATTTGGATACTCCTTAAAGTTAGATTTTTTTTGTGTGTGAGGCAATTGGGGTTGTGACTTGCCCAGGGTCACACAGCTAGTACCTGTCAAGTGTCTGAGGCCGGATTTGAACTCAGGTCATCCTGACTCCAGGGCCAGTGCTCTATCCACTGTGCCACCTAACTGCCCTTCCTTAAAGTTAGATTACAGGATTATACAATAGATTAAGTAGAAAAATGAGTATGAGAACCCCTTTTTACATAAAAATAATTTCAGAGTTCCTCCCATTTGGTAGCAATTGTACATTAGTATGTTTTGATTATTAAAGTACATGATAACAAAAAGCTATTTTAAAGTCAAAGATCCTCCTGACGCCAAGGCCTCTAGGCCACCTAGTTGCCTCTTATGCAGAAAACATTTTTTAAGCATCTACTATTTGCTAAGTACACCTTGGTTTCTGCCCTCAAGGATCTGGATATAAGAAGAAAAAAGCTAGCTACACATATAAATAAAATACTAATCAGAATATAATTATGGGAGCAGCTAGGTGGCGTAGTGGATAAAGCACTGGCCCTGGATTCAGGAGGACCTGAGTTCAAATTCAGCCTCCGACACTTAACACTTACTAGCTGTGTGACCCTGGGCAAGTCACTTAACCCCCATTGCCCCGCAAAAAAAAAAAAAAAAAAAAAAAAGAATATAATTACATAAGACGTGAATTAAGTGCTATAAAATCAGGTAAGAAGGAAGTCCCTTCCAACTGGAGAAATCAGAAGGTGACATTTAAGCTGGACCTTGAAGGGTAGCTAGACAAAGACAGGAAGGGGAGAATGTCCCAGGCAAGGAAGATAGGAAGAGCAAAGGTATGGCAGCAAGAGAGTGTGGGATATGCTTGGCAGACAAGTAAGAGTGTATGAGGGGAGTGTGAGTGTAAAAGAAGGCTGGAGATGTTGAAGCCAGATTGGAGGGCCTTCCGAGCCAAGCCGAGGGGTTATGTCTTTATTTAGTCAACAGTGAGAAGTTATTTCAGTCTGAAAGCTTGGGTAAGTCCACTCGCACAGTTGTTCCTAATCAAGCAATCAACAAGCATTTATTAAACATCCACAATGTGCCAGGCACTGAGCTAATGTCTTTGTTAGGTCATTAGAAAGCCAGCGCTCATCAGTTCTATCTCCGGTTCCCTCTGATATCACTAGCTCAGTCACTGGTCTTCCGAAGGTGGTGGACTGTAACAAAGGATAGAGATGCTGATGAGGTGGGGCAGGTCTATCGGAGATCAAACTGAATGAAGAAGCAATGAACCTAAGCTCTGGCTTGAGCTCTGCCATCAAGAAGGTCAGGGACATCCAGGTTTTTTTTCTCCAGTGGAGGGTTGTGAAATCAGAAAGCTGTATGTGTGGGGCCTGCAAGATTTGTTCTAATAGGTAGACGATAATAATAGCAAGCAGACAGTTTCGAGCTACTGACCTACCAGTGCATGTGCTCTAGCTAATTAAGTAAAAGTCGATTTGTTAGAGGTCTAAAGCGTGCCATATTCTGAAGTCAGTCAGGCTAAATCTGTCCCAGGGGCTACATGTTGGACTCCAGTGCTCTGTAATGTTGAACAAGCATTTTCCTTCACTAGGATTGGAAAAATTTTATTTCTCCATTTATACTCTTCCAAGAATGTTGAGAATTCCTTAGAAACAGGGTCCTAGATAAATAGGAAGCTGTATTTTATTATCTGAGAAAATAAAAGAACAATTTCCCCACATTCCTCCACCTAAACCCTTTCCTTGAGAAACTGTGCTACTGTGATGTTTAAATACCAACATCCACACACACACTTATTTTTTCTCTTCCCTTATTTGCCTGTCCACTCAGTCTTAATAAAAACTCGAAGAAACAAGTCTCTCTTTCTCCCCTCAGAATTAAAAAGAACATCATAGTTGTAATAGAAGGAGCCACATTCACAAGACAACTAATAGTTCAGTTATTTTGTGTGAACTAGTTAGCATTCTTTATGTCAACCTTTCTTATTTCTGTTGAAGGCTCCACCACCCTCCCAGTCATCTACATCCATTTGCCAGATTAGAGTCATCTTTGAGTCTTCACTTTTCCTCAAACCCTGTAGGTAGGCAGTTGTCAGGTCTTCTCAGTTCTACTTCCCAAAATCTCATGCACTTGATTCCTACTTACACAACCATCACCCTATTTCAGATCCTCATTGATTAGACTATTGTAAGCCCTTCCTAACTGATCTCCTTTCTTTTAGTCTCTCCTTTCTGTAATCCATCCTCCACCCAGATGCTGAGGTAATTTTCCTAAGGCGTAAATCTGGCCAGGTCAGTCTACTACTAACTTTCAGCACCTCCCTATTACCTTTAAAAAAGAAAAAAGCAAAAAAAAAAATTGCCCTGGCATTTAATTCCCTCCACAGTCTGAATCCAACATAACTTTTCAACTTTATTTCATATTACTTCCCATTACATACTCCCCATTTCAGTCAAACTGAATTAAATTGAATTGAATTCTATAGCTACAGACAGTACCCCTACATTCAAAGTGCATGATCTTTGGCTTAAGAGGTAGTCAAGAGGGACTAAATACAGATAAACCTCTCTTAGCCAAATCACACAAAGCAATTGACTTTCTGATTGTAGATCTGCAGTCATCTTCATTTACAAATTACAGTATTCATTAGGATTAGAAGAGACCTCAAAGAGCATCTAATATAACTTCCCAATTTAGGAATCCCTTCTGCAGACTCCTTGACATACAGACATCTGGCCTATGCCTGAACACTTCCTGGGACAAGAAGGCATCCTTCTTGTTCCATTGTTGGTCTTGTGGCTATTTAAAAGTTCTTCCTTATGACTGACTTATGAGGAGAAAAGGGTAATACCTTGACCCAGACAGGTGCTTCTCTGCAATTTGCTCTTACGTTAACAAATTAGCCAGAAATCTGGGAGGGTGGCGGCCCAACTCCCTAGATCCTCTTATAGCAGGAACAAGCAAGTTTTGACTAGATGAGTACAAACCATCTTTTTAAGATATTGTACGTTTCTGGGGAGGAAAAAAAGGCCCTCAGCCAAGTTCAGAACTGACTGGAACTTAGTAGATTTTGAAGCAAACTTGAGCCTTTTGGGGTTCAAGTTCGTTTATTCTTGGCAAAACATGACTTCCTGTTTCTCAGAAGAAAAAAAAAAAGCCTCATAAAAAAGGTTCCTGAGGCTTCTTGGACATCAAATGGCTCTTACAAAACAATATTTTGATGAGTTAAGTGTAAATGAATCAGAAACATGTGGATTAAATTTCCCTTAAAATACACAGGGGCTTCAAAATTAAGAGGAAAAAATGTTTGGCAAAACATGGCCTGACTCTTACCAAAAAAAAAGTTTGAAATAGACTTGGAGACAATGGACAAACATAGATTTCAGGGAGGTTGACCTAACACTGAATTTGGCCATTGCTCCCCAAGCACCTTCCCAATCTTTTCAGCCTCGTGGGAGGCCTTTGCTCTAAGACTGTTTGGTATCTGGAGGTCATCTGGTGCTTGTCCCACCTGATGTCCTCCACCTCCTCTCTCCAGGATATTTCAATCCCAGTCATCCATCCCTAGACTCAGTCTCCATTCCCACCCATGGCAACACAAGGGAAATGTCAGGCAGGGAAAAAGCAGTCAGAGGAGATGAACTCCAGATACTGAGATACTCGGCTGGTGAAAATGTCCTAACCATGAATGAGGCAGAGGCGGAGGAAATTCAACACAGACCACTCACTTCTCCCAGGAAGTTTTATTAGCTAAAATAATAAAAGGTCAACAGATGATTTATAGTAATAAAAGGACAAAATGCCAAGGTGAGACCAACTAGCCCCCTTCCCTGGGAGAACAATAGTGCTTCAAAGATTTATTTGGGGGTTAGGGGTTCAGAAAACAAATATTCTGGGGATCTAACTTCTCCCTACATTGTTTACTTGGACCATGCTCACAAAACTGTGAATGTATCTGTAGAAGCCAGAAAGTCAACTCTCATTATACCTTCCGAACTGTGCAACCAACAAAACTTTTTCCTGAGGGCAGAAAGCCAAGGAGATGCATTGGGCAGATGGGCCAACTTTTGATACCAGTCTCCTTCTGGCTAAGGTACAAACTGTGAAACATGTTCTGTACATTGCCACCTGGACTGGCTTTCTGCAAGGGCTTGGCCTCCTGAGAGAACTTATGGGAAAGGAGTAGGAAGGCTGCCAGGCAGTTTGACAAGGCAGATTTCCCTTTTAACTGTGCAGTGACTAAAGGTTTCCCTCCCACCCACCACTTCCTCTGATCCCACCATTCTCCCTGAGGACTCATTCTGCCCCATTTCTATAGAGGATAACTAGTAAATATAATCAAATCACTCTCTCCTTCTCTACTAAAATGTGAAAGAGAGGTCTGGTGACAATCAAAAAAGAGAATTGCTCTGGTCTTGGCTAAGAAGGGCATACACTGGTCTACTACTTCCTGCTTTTACTCACAAGGTGAGTTTCCTTTTTACCATAACTAAATGGAATCCTCAGACTTGACACTCATCCAAACCAAGCCTTTAGTCCATCCACCAGTAATACCTAGTAATAGTGCAGTAGGAAAAGTTAGGGATTTGAAGTCAAAGGGCCTGGATTCAAATCCTGGCTCTGCCTTTTACTCCTCTTGTGACTCAGTCTCTTTGAGTTGAGGTTTCATCATCTGAAGAACCAGGGGGATTGGAACAGATTACCTCAAAGGTTCCTTACAGCTCTTCATCCATGATACAAAAATGCACTGTCAATAAGATGTGCTGTATTAGAAAAAACACTCAGCTTGGCATCAGAGTACATAGTTTCAAATTCCAGTTCTGTCTGGGAGCGGCTAGATGGCACAATGGATAGAATGCTGGGCCTAGACTTAGGAAGACTTGTCCTCCTGAGTTCAAATCTGGCCTCAGACACTTACTAGCTGTGTGATCCTGGGTAAGTCACTTCACCCTGTTTGCCTCAGTTTCCTCATCTGTAAAATGAGCTGTAGAAGGAAATGGCAAACCACTCCAGTATCTTTGCCAAGAAAACCCCAAATGGGGTCACAAAGAATCAGACTGTCTGAACAACAATAACAACAACAAAGTTTTATAACCTAAAAAAGTCACTGCTCTGTGCACCTTAAATTTCCTTATCAGTAAAATGAGGGGATTGGACTAAATGATTTCTAAAATCTCTTCCACTTTTAACCTTTGTGACTTTCTGTAATCACGGTGGCTTATCCTATGCCATCCATATTCTCTCACCCAATTCCCTGTGACCGACCATAACATGCATTTTTGAGATAATTGACTGACTTTGGGGGATACAGTTTTTCTTCTTATGAAACTGTCTCCTGTCCTTTTGGAGATTTCACTTAGGTCCTTTTTTGGGAACATTGTGGCATTGTGCTTTTGGGTTGCTCATCAACTTGCTTTCCAAAATTGTAATTACATTATTAATCCTAATAAAAAAGCATATACCGCCTCGAAGTACTGAATATTCTGTCATGCTTATATTGGACCAACCCGTGTTCTAAGGCTCTTGCATATAGAAATGCAGTCTTTCTAAGCTTCCAAATCTCCTACACTACTCTCGAGATTTCTTCTCTCTCTCTTGTCTTTCTTTCCCTTGTATATGCCTCCCCAAGTCTCTCACTTTTCTACACCATTGTATTCTTTTTCTTTTTTATTTCCTTTCCTTGCGGACATCTCCATCTCCCTCTCTCCCTCCCTCCCCCATCTCTCTCTCTCTCTCTCTCTCTCTCTCTCTCGCTCTCTCTCTCTCTCTCTCTCTCTCTCTCTCTCTCTCTCTCTCTCTCTCTCTCTCTCTCTTCCCTCTTCCTTACTTGGCCATAATACAGAACTGAAAAGGTTATTTTATTTTAATTGATTTAGGTACTGAATTAAGTTTTATGTTCCTTGATCTTTATGTTTGAAGACAATATTAAATGTTTTACATGAAAGAATGTAAAGCAAATGAAAATCCTAAGTTAATTTTTTTAAAGTTTTCCTTGTATATGACCCATAATACATTTTTGGCCATTCAGTGATTCTAGAGAGAAGGGTTCCCTATCATGTAATAGTGTGCAATAATCCAGACAAGTCAATGGAAGGATCCATTCACACCTGCTAAAATACTTTATCCAGACATTAATATTCTGGTCTTTTATCTAACCCTTACATGATAGGTGCTAGCACTGTATTAAGGGGCTCTGAATAATTTAAGTAAAAGATGAAGTTTCTTCACTTAAGCAGTTCACAGCTTAATAGATGTCTCTTTGATATATAAAAGCAGACATAATGAATTTCTACCACCCACCCCCAAATCAGCGGGGTGACTTAACTGACAAAGGGAGATGTTTAGGAAAAACAAAAATAAAAAGACTTTTATAAGTTTTAAGGGTTTTTTTTGTTTGTTTTCTTCCTCTGTAGAAACAAACTATGAGATTGTGGAAGAATGGAGGACAGTTTTAAGAATAAAAGACAGCTGGAGATAGGCTGATAGGGAAACACAGATGATCTCAAATGCAATAGCAATAAGTGAGGTGATTAGGGAAGTGAGTTCCTTGTGGGGCAATAAAATGACAAACCCTTTTTGTCTCCAAAAGTTTCCTGCACTCAAGGACCTTAAATAGCTCGACACTTTACTTTGCAGCTTCTTAGCAACATAAATGTTAAAAGGATCTTTAAAGTAATCTAAATCAGTCTTCTAATGTTCTAGAAGAGGAAACTGAAATCTGGACAGCTGATGTAACTTGCCCAAGGTTAATGGCATTGTTAGGTGTAGAACACAAGTCTTCACATTCCCAAGCCAATCAATAGTCTTCCCAGTCTGAAGAATTTAAAAGAAAATTCTTTTATTTTTTTTTTTAAATCTTTAGCTTCCTTGAAATCTGCCTCTATACTGTGGAGGATGGGGAACACCTCACTGACATCACTGTTTTAATCTTCTCCCTTCTGTCTTCCTGGATCCTAGCCACAACTACGTCCGTGGGTCCATTACACTATATATTATCAACCTGCATCGATCAAGAAAGAAAATCAAACTGGCGGGAACACTCAGGGACAAGATTGTTCACCAGTATCTCCTGCAGCCCTACGGGCAAGACGGGCTCCAGTCAAAGTGAGTGAACCTTTTTTAGTGGAAGGTGGCCCTGTACAAAATTCAAGTGTCCTAAAATATGTTGGGAGAATGGCATTCCTCACTGTGCCATGCAGTCAGTCCAGCATCCTATGCCAAGCCCCCCCAAAGAATCCCAAACTCCTGGCATAGAGCACTGATGGCTCTTGGTCTCTAGCAGCAGGAAGCACCCCAGCTACAGAGAAAGGAGGCCTGGCCATGAGAATGGAAACCTCTACTCTAAGGAGGAAGGCCACTGTACGGCCTGGGGAGGCATTTCCATCCCATTTCTGATGTAGCAGGTGGTTTGCACACCCACAGCTACCCACAAACATTTGCGCAATGATTGTTCATGACTCACTAATGGAAGTTGCTCACTGAGACAGCTTTGTCCCCATTAGATCAGTCTTGGTCTTGATGTACTATCCATCCTCTTCTGATCATCTGTTTGCTGGTTTTACTTTCATGTATTCTATTTTTTTCTCTCTTTCCAGTCACAGGTATAACATTCAGGCACATTGAGGGCACTATTCCCTCTCTCTCCTTTTCCTATCCATCAGTGACTATTTTTTTAGGTACCTACTGTTTGCCAGGAACCATAACAGGCACTGAGGTTATAAAACAACTGCTGAGAAGGCAGTGTATTATGTTGGAAAGAAATCAGAAAGAAATAGGTAGGGAAGCCAAAAAACTGGGGTCCAGCCCCAGCTCTGGCATGTGCTGACCACATAACCCCAAGGTAGTCACTTAGAATCCCAAGCTTCAACAGCCTCATTTTCAAAATGGAAACAATTTCTGCCCTGCCCCCTTCACAGGAGGTTCACACACGGTAATAAATGTGAAATCACTTTGTAAGCTAGGGGATGGTGAGCACTTCTCGGTTAGCTCTCTACATGCCTAGTATTCATCTGCATCCTCTTTTTTGGCCATCCTGGCTATTCTTATTAACTATTGCCCTTACTGTTTCTGCTCTGCCTACCCCATTTGCCCTCATGCAGTTGAACAGCCTTATTTTGATATTGCTGGAGGCCTTTGATAATTCATCACAGGCCTCTACAGGACCAGAAGCCTGTGGCTAGTTTCCTTTGTACTTTGTCATCTGCGTATTAGGTTAGTGTGATGCCCTCCTGCCACCACAGCCCCCGTAGCAGTCTTTGATAAAGAAGGCAATAAATGAGGACCCAGCACTGAAGTGGTGGTGACTTTTTAGCCCTGATCTCCACCACTTTCCCAGAACAAAATTAACCCTAAAATTAGAGTCTCTAGGGAGATCCAACACCAGAAAAATGAAGTCCCCTGTGGAGGCCAAATGGTACCATGGAAGGAATGTGGGCTGCAGAGTCAGACAATGCGGGTTTGAGTCTTTGTTACATAGGACAGTCATGTCTCCTCTCTGGTTTCTTTAATTGTAAAATGGGGATAGGAATAATCATGCTGTCTCCCTTTCATTGTGGTTGTGAGGGTGATGGGGGCTGGGGAAGCACTTCATAAATCGTAAAGAGATCCCAGGAAAGCCTAAAAAGGGTATGAACCCATTTGGGAAAACCAGCCACTGCCTGCTTAGCCTGAGGAAGACCCACCCAGCTCGCTTTGTGAAAATTTTATCTATAGTTGTCAAATAGCTAAAAATATATCCTATTAACTTCAGTTATACCAAGAATTGTTTTAATTCCTTCCTCTGCTTCTCAAACTGTTGTAACGTCATGCTTACTTTGAGAATTCAAAAGAAGTACAGGGATAGGTGTCTTTTCCACAGTTCCTCATAAAGATGCACAGATAAGACCCTCTATGATTAGCTATATGACATGTACGTGTGGTATGGTAGAAACAACACTAGGTTGGGAATCAAAAGACCTTATTTCTTGTCCCACCCATGCCACCAATTAGCTGTGTGAACTTGGGTTAGTCTCTGTCTTCCTAGGCTTCAGTTTACTAATCTGTAAAATGAAACGATTGGGCAAGATAACCTCTTAATATTCCTTTACTCAAGATTATGTTATGCTGGGGGCGGTTAGGTGGCGCAGTGAATAAAGCACCGGCCCTAGATTCAGGAGTACCTGAGTTCAAATCCGGCCTCAGACACTTGACACTTAACTAGCTGTGTGACCCTGGGCAAGTCACTTAACCCCCATTGCCGCACAAAAAAAAAAAAGAATATGTTATGCTAAAAAAAAAAAAGATTATGTCATGCTACCCAAGAATGTAAGTGCCCAGAAAGAGACCAGATCATATCAATGTGTCTACATCACCTAGCAAATTGAGCCTGCTTAGTAGAAGCTAAACATGGAAAATGGGTAGTCCTGGGAAGAGATGTTTCAGAGGAAGACCAAAATGAAATCTGAAAGAAAATGCCAAGAAGTGATTTCAGTTGTTTGGTGCCTCTCGCTCTTTTATGTGCCTTCTGGGACCAGATTCTATTGTGCTCATTTTGTGCAGCAGCATGGGCCCTTACAGTCCTTAATTGTAAACAGGGAGTCAAGGGCCCTATGAAGAAGACCAGAGATGGTCAGTATTATCACCCAGAGAGACATAAGGAACAGAGTATATATGGTGAGTAAATTGCCCCTAAATCACCACCAGCCTTTCTTTTCAGCAGCTATGAAGTTGGTCATTTCAGGCTATGACTTAGAGAGTGGAGAGATACCAGTGCTGTTTCATTGGTGACACAGGGAGAAAAAACAGGGAACTCCACAGATTTCTCTAAGTAGACCCAAAAGGTATTGGGATTCATGAAATGAAATCTTGAGACCTTTAAGATTCTCTGGAGTCTTGACTTTAAGGTATGCCTGGTCTCAGAATAAGCAAACTCACACCTGCTAAGCTAAGGTACAGCTGTCCAGGTTTATAATAAATTTTGTCCCATACCATTTCAATGGATAAAACATAGAGAAGATAGATCTCTCCCAAGACAAAGGGATACAACCATGAGACCTGCTTATTCAGACTACAGAAAATGATTCAACTCCCAACATAAGAAAAGTTTTGATTCTGAAAGTCAAATTAATCTGAGGACTCAGTTCTCCAAAGAAAGCAATGGAACAATGCCTTGGTAAACTGGAACTTATCCAAAAGACAATGGCCAAGATGGGAAAAGGTCTGGAAACTATATTCTGTGAAGAATCATTGAAAGAACTAGATTTCTTTAGCTAGGAAAACAGTCAACTAAGGAGAGAAGTACTAGCTCACTACAGATTTTTAAAGAGTACTTATGTAGAAGACTAGGCCAGAACCAAAGGATTTATGTTATAGAGAAGTAGAGTTCTCCCCCAGACAAGGAAGACCTTCCTGATGAATAGAAATGCCTGGTTATCTGTCAGAAGATCTATCAAAGAGAGTCTTTGCTGGTGAGATAACTGAGTTAGATGATCAGAGATATTTTGTTTGTCCTTAGACGCAGAACTGGAAGAACACTTTTTGAGCATCCGTCTCCTCCAACCCCTTCATTTTATAGAACAGTAACCCATGGTTCGCAGCGTTTAAATGATTTGTCAATGTCCAGGATTTGATCCCAGATCCTCAGCCTCCAAATTAAGTGCGATTTAGACTGGGTCGTGCTGCCTAAACGAATATTCTTTGTTTCTTTCTACTTAAACCCAGATTTTTTTTTACCCCAGGAGCTAGCATTAGCCATAATTAACTTGATATCAGGCTTCTTCTACCAAAGGCAGTACATGAGGCTGTTGAGGAAGGAAGAGCCAACCATAGCTGCCAGGTGCATTCTCAAAGAGGGTTCCATTTTCTGTACTTCTAGTCATCTCCTCCTAAACCCAGAGCCACTCCTCTTCCTTGGCCTCTACAGTATGAGCAGATCAGTTGTTGGGAAAAGAGTGACAGAGAAGTCCTTCTCCCCCGTTTGTGTAATCCTACATTTATCATCTGATATGTAGTTATCCAGGGCAACTCCTCATCTGTAAGAGGGAGAGAATCAATTCAATCTTTATTAATAATCTAAGTGCCAATTTTTTTTTCTTCATCTAAACAGACATCAACAAATACCATCCCAGTGGGAATGAATTCTTTCTGGATAATTATCATCTCTAGTATCTTTAAGTAATCCTTTCTTGAGATAAAACATGAAGTAGAAGTTCTATAATTTAAGACAACCAACTTACTTCAGAAAAAAAAACAGACAGAAATGAAAACCTTCCTTAGGGAGAAGTAAAAAGTATGTACTAAGAACAGGTGCTCTGTCAACCCCCAGTGCTCTTCTCTCTATGTCCCTTCCAATTCCATTTGCAGGAAAAACAATCCAGAAAATTAGAAAAGAAGGAAACAACTTTCATCACTTTGGCTATTCCATTCTGACTGTCTGACCTGAGGGAATCAGCAGATGCACAGAATCATAAGGATGGAATAACCTTTTAAGGTCATGCAGTCCATTCCCCTATCTTCAGACAAGGCTACAGTTCAACCATCTGGACAGAAGGGTATCTGTCTTATTTTTAAAGACCTCTGGGAAAGGAGATTCCATAAATTGAGTTGATAACTAACTTCAGTCATCTCAGAAAACTTGGTTTTATATGTAATTGAAATCCCTCCTACCACAATTTAAGTTCATTTCCTCCTATTCTGACATCAGTAGAGATGGAGAGCCGTTCAACAGTCTTTGTACAATAATTCTTCATATACTTAAAGGCAGTTATCCCATTACTCTGCAGTGTTCTCTTGTTTGGCTAATTTCCAGTTCCTTTAATTTTATTCATAAATCTTAACTTCTGACCCTACTTTTGGTTCTTCACTGAACTATCTCCAAATTCCCATGTCTTTCAGTCTACAAGTAAATACCACATGATAAAAGTCTAACTTGTGTTGAATAGAAAGAGAGGATCCTTGTCTAGGTTTATAGATTCACACATTTTTAGAACTTAGAGGGTCCTTTAGAATCTTACATTTTGATTGACAACAAATCTCAATTTAAAATTCCTCAGGGGGCAGCTAGGTGATGCAGTGGATAGAGTACTGGCTCTGGAGTCAGGAGGACCAGAGTTCAAATCCAGCCTCGGACATTTGACACTAGCTGTGTGACCCTGGGCAAGGTACTTAACCCTGATTGCCTCACCAAAAAAAAAAAAAAAAAGAAAAAGAAAATTCCTCAGATACATTTTTCAATCCCTGAGCATCAGGACTCTTTACATCAAAATTTCTCCTGATCTTTATTTCTTTTTTAATTTTTTTAGTGAGGCAATTGGGGTTAAGTGACTTGCCCAGGGTCACACAGCTATTAAGTGTTAAGTGTCTGAGGCTGGATTTGAACTCAAGTACTCCTGACTCCAGAGCCGGTGCTCTATCCACTGTGCCACCTAGCCGCCCCCTGATCTTTATTGCTTGACCTCATGCAACCTAGCTTCCAGCTTCTATCACCCCCTTTTGAGCTGATTGACATAGCACTGAGTTTCTTAGACCACTTCTCAACCGTTATCTTTCTTGACTTCTCTACAATCTTTGACATTGTTGGTCACCCTCTTCTCCTAGAATATTTAGGTTTTCATGGCATTACTGTCTCTTGGCTCTCCTACTGTTTGTCTGACCTCTCTTTCTCAGTTTCCTTTACTAAATCTTCATCTAGGTCATTCCCACTAACTGTAGTTAGTGGTCCTACCCTTGCCTTCCTCTATACTAAGTCACTTAATGATCTCATCATCTCTATGCAGGTGATTTAACACATATGTATGTATGTGTGTATACACATATTTATACACACACATATACATACATATACTTGAGAAATATATATATGTGTGTGTGTATAATAGCCCTATTTTCTCTCTGAACTCCAGTCTTGTATTTCCAGTTGTCCTTTAGCCATCCCAAATTCAATATGCCATAGACATCTTAAACTCAATACATCCAAAATAGAATCTATTATCCCCAAACCCTGCCCTCTTTCCAATTTTCCTATTATTGTCAAAGACATTGTCACCCTCCAGTCATAGAGGTTCACAGCCCTGACTCCTCACACTGCGCCCACATATGCAATCTGTCACCAAATCTTGCCATTTCCACTTGGACAACATCTCTCATATATATCCTCTTCTCTCTCTCCTCATATAGCCTCTACTCTGAAGCCACTACTTTCAAGCTCTTATCATCTTATACTAGACTATTGCAATAGCTCTAGGCTTGGTCTCTCTGCCTCAAGTCTCTCTTTATTCCAGTCCATCCTGTACTCAGAGGCCAGAGTGACTTTTCTAAAGTGTAGGTCTAACTATGTTAGCCCACCCCCCACCTTTCCAGTCTTCTTATACTTTACATCCCTCCACACACTCAACAATCCAGCTACACTGACCTTCTTGCTAGTCCTCACACAAACAACATTACATCTGCCTACCCCATGCCTTTTCATTGGCTTTCCCCCATGCTTGGAATTCCTTCCCTTCTCACCTCTTCTTCCTGCCTCCTTCTAGACTCAGCTCAAATCTCATCTTCTGAAGGAAGCCTTTCTTTACCACTACTACCCCAGGACCTTCCCTTGGGGATTACCTTCCATTTACACTGTATATGCATGTACATAGTTATTTTCATGTTATTTCTCCCATTAGAATATGAGCCCTTTGAGGGCAAAGACCATGTTTTTGCCTTTCTTTGGATCCCCAGAGCTTAACATAGTACCTGGCATATGGTAAGCACTTAATGTTGTTTACCACTGACTGACAAACTGACCCTTGCAAGTTAAAAAAAAATACTTTATTCATTTATTTATGCAACAAACATTTATTATTCCTGGACACACAACTCTTTCTCTCTGCTTTAAGAGATATTATAAATTGCAATGGATTCAGCCATCATCTCTATGTAAACTACTCTAAGATCTATCTATCCAGCCCCAGTCTCTCTCCTGAATATTAGTCACCTATAACTATCTACTATTTGGATTTTTCAACCTGGGTGTACTATAAGAATCTCAAACCCAAGATGTCCAAAACATATATTTCCACCAAAAGTTTCCACTTCTCTATTTCTATTAAGATCACTACAATCCTGAACTCTCAACTCTTCTCTCCTCTTCACCTCAAATATGCAATCAGTTGCCAAGTCTTGTATACTCTGCCTCTTATATACATCCCTTCTCTGTTCACATGGCCACTATACTAATTCAAGCCCTCATCACCCTGTTCCTATACTACATAATGAAGTTTATATATATTCCTCATTTTAAGTCCTATAGAGACATGGTTGATCATTGCATTGATTAGAATCCTTAAGTCTTTCAAATTTTTTTTCTTTGCAGTGTTTCTGTTGTAAGTCCATCTCTTCTGTCTTTTGGAATATTAAATTCAAAGATCTCTTCTCATGTATAGTAGGAGCTTCTACATCTTGTATGATACCAACTGATTATTTGGTAGTTGAACTGCTTTTTTCTGATAGTTACTGTATTTTTTTGACATAGCAATTCTGTATTTTAGCTAAGACATTCTGGGAATTTCCCTTTTGTAGTTCCTTTCAAGAGGTGATTGATATATTCTTTCTACCTTCACTTTGCCCTCTTTTTGTAATAAATCTGGAGCAAGAAAGAGACTAGTTCTTAGTCCCAAAGAGCAACATTAGAAACAATAAGTGGAAATTGCAAAAAGTCAAATTTGGAATGCTATCAGCACAAACATCCTAAGAGTTGGAGATAATCAAATGAAGAATGGGCTACCTCTACAGAAAGCAGCCCTACCACCACCACCACCACCACCACCACTGGAGGCCTTCAGACAAAGAACAGAGAGCCCCTCCACAGGCAGAGTGGATAGATGATTCTTGTGTGGGCCTAGATTCCTTCTAAAAGTTTTGAGTTACTTCTAGCTCTAAGATTCTATCACTGTGTACTAGACATTCTTCCAAAGGCTGGGAATACAAAGATGAAAAAAAAAAAAAGATTGAATGCCTTCCCTCAGGGAACTTACAGTCTAATAGAGGGGATGACAAGTACACAAATAAGAATGTTAAAGGGCAGTGTGAAAAGTGCAAAGGGGAGTGCTGGACAAAGTGATCAAAGAAATTTGAGAAGAAAGAGTCCCATTGGGGGAGGAGGGAAGTTCAGGGAAGGTTTTGAGTAGGAGGTAAAACCGAAATGTGTGTGTGTGTGTTTGTTTGTTTTCCAGGGTGGGGGGGGGGTGCGCAATGGATAGCTTGCAAAAAGGTATAGGAGATGGAAATCCACACTGAGAAAAAGTAACTGATTTGGCTGTAACATAAAATGTACATGAAGGAAAGTACAAAGACATGAAGCTAAGAGGGAGGTTACACCCTGTTGTAAACATTTACTATACTCTGACAAGACTGGATATAGAAAAACAAGGCTCTTTGTGCACTAGTAATGTACACTAAATAAATCTACTCATAAATATAAGGAAAAATGGAAAATCAACCAACCAGACTAGCTACCTAAAGCTTTGGTCTTCTGGGATCATTTTCATTGTTTTATTTTCTTCAAAATCTTTATCCAGCCACTGCATTCTAGAGAGAGAGTGCAGTTATTAGAAGAGCTAGGTAGATGAGTGAGAGAGAGAGAGAGAAATGGATAGGTGGATAGGTAGATAGGTAGGTAGATAGAGAAAAAAATTTATACTTACAGAAAAAATGACTTTTGGAAAACACAAGAATTAAATTTAGTGAAGTACATGATCTAGTTCATAGAGATCCAGCCTTAGAGACAGGAAGACCTGGATTCAAGGCCTGCCTCTCACATTCACAGTGTGTGCTAACCTTGAACACTGAACCTCTTAGTGCCGTGGACAATTCCCTAAAACTAGAAACTAAAGAACCAGTGCTAACCTGCACTGCCACAGGGGGTTTCACCAAAAGGAGTTCCCTATGCCAAAGAAATGTTTTAAAAATTAGATTTTAACAGGACATCCCACAAAGTATGGCAGCCCTTCTATAGTATCCCTGACAATTGCCTCCAGGATCACGAACCGTACTTTCTAACAAATTAGCCCATTCTACTCTTAGTTGACTCTGTTAAAAAATTTCTTCTGATGTTGAACTAAAATCCTTTCCCTTGAAATATATGTCTTTTCTATTCAAACCAATATAGGCTACCCTTTTAAATATTTGATAACCTTTAAAATATTTAGACAGTTACCATGTGTCCCTATTTCTTGTCTCCCTTTAATTTCCTTCAGTCTTTCTTTTTAGTGCACAGTTCTCAGATCCCTCATCATCATTTTTGACTTAGAAGCCATTAGCCACCTTTTACAGAACCATTCCTGATTTATTATTTAGCTTTCCCAACTATGTATCAGCTTCATTGATGAAGTTTGAGAAAGAATGGGAAATGTGAAACATTACAATATTTTCTCTGATGGCTTTTCCAGATTGGGTCGATATGACAGATTAAAAGTCCAATAGTGATAGTGCTCGTTCAGAGATATGAAGAGACCTGTTTTATCTGTGTTTTGTTTTACTTAATGATTTCAAAATATCAGAAAGAAAAGGTTCTGGAGGCTTTAGGAAGCCAAGTCCTTTGTGAGTTGCAGGATTAGGGAAAGGTACTGTTGAATTACCTGAATCATTTTAAAAAGTTGATTAGAGGGGCAGCTAGGTGGTGTAGTGGATAGAGCACCGGCCCTGGAGTCAGGAGGACCTGAGTTCAAATCCGGCCTCAGACACTTGACACTTGCTAGCTGTGTGACCCTGGGCAAGTCACTTAATCCCCATTGCCCCGTTAAAAAAAAAAAAAAACATAGCTGAGTATATTATAAAGTGCCACACATACTTTTCTCAGTTATCCACACCTGAGGTAAGCTTACCAGTTTTTGCCCTTGCTGGTATAATCCCTTCCCAGCAACTATCTGAGATGAAAAGAATAGTAGTAAATATTTAAGAGGGATTTAAAAACCTTTATAGAACTTTCTCTGAAAAGTCAACCTCTTTCCAATGACAAAAAACATTACAGGTAGTTGTCAATACAGATGCTTTTCTCCACTGATGTCTAGGGACAAGTTTCTCAATCAGTTTTACAGAAAGCTGCACACACCCAGGGACCAATCTCCTTGGTTCACATTGCAGAACAGGCTAGAATAGTGTTTCATTTGGAGAAAAAGAATTAAATGATGCAGTGCTTTGGAAAGAGGAGGAATATTTGCCTCATGCCCAATCTCACTTATAGATCCCAAACAGAGAGGTGGCCCAAAGGAGTCAAATAAAGGCCTTTTTCACTGAAATTTAGCCATCACCTTCCTAGATTAAAAGAAAAAGGAATGTTGCTTTTTTCCCTTCCCTATAAACCCAATTCAGACCGCTTCTCCAGTCCGTTCCCAGCTCCCCAGAATCTTGGAACAGCATGCCAGATGATTGAAGCCTCTGATTTCTCCCAGATTTCAATCTGGATTCATGCAGGAAGCCATTTTGCCCGGGGTGAGTCCATTAAAGCAAGACAATGGGAGCTGTTTCTGACTCTTAGAGAAAAGAGTTTTAGCTCCCCAAAAGTTCTCCTTAACTAATTAAGCTCCAAAATTATTAATGTGTCATTAACAGATTAAAGGATGATAACGGGCACACTAAATAAATGCTTATTGACTGAGATCCTAAAGCAAAATGTTTGAGGAACCTCTTCACACCAGACGGCATTTTCCTGTGCCTCACCCAGAGTATCTGTTCTCCTCCTGCCTTAATGTTCATTTTGGCTACTGTTTTCTTCTTCCTTATAGCATAGACCAGCCTTTCCTCCCAGCTGCAAACCACCAGCAAGCAGCCAGGCTTAGGCTTCAATTCTTTCTTGTTTGAGTCGTGCTGTAGAGGGGACAATGGCAAATGGACATGTTCTCTCTGGTGCCTTCTAGTTCCAACATTCTGTGATTCAGTGTACTTACTATAATTCTGAATAGTATGATAGAACCAGAAGAAGTTATAATTCCCTGCTCCATAGTCCCCCAGGCTGAGGTAAGTCATGGAAGGAGAGTACCACCACCTGGAAGTCTTCATCAAGGGAGTTCCAATAGTCCTTCATGTTCATGTTCCCTGAACTTGGATTTCTGCCTATAACAGAGCACACAGTTAATGAATATTTGTTAAACTGATTCAAATGGAATCAAATTTTCTTGGCTACAAAAGTAACTTAAAGCCTGGGGCAGCTACGTAGTGCAGCGGATAGAGCACTGGCCCTGAAGTTGGGAGGACCTGAGTTCAAATCTTACCTCAGACACTTATTAGCTATGTGACCCTGGGCAAGTCACTTACCCCCAGTTGCCTTAAAACATCTGACAGCATCTCCAGTCATCCTTATATATATCTTGCCACTAGACCCAGATGGCTCTGGGGAGAGAGTAGGGTTGATTACCTTGCACAGCCCTCCCTCACTTAAATCCAATTCACTGCAAGTCATAACATCACCCCCAAATCATGGTCCTCTTCAAGAATGAAGGACAAACAATGACAACTTAGAGCCTAGGATCGATTAGCTTCCTTCTCCTAGTAGTGTTAGAGGAAGACGAGAGAGGTAGAGGGAGGGAGAAAAGTCAAACTTTCAAGCCTGCATTGATCACCCATTGTTAGGAATTATATATACTTTTTAAACTACCATTTTACCAACTTCTCTTGGCTTTGTGACCCACAAAACAATCCAGAGAAGCCTTCACTTTGGGTGCATTTTGGTCTATCCTGTGCACAGCTACCAAGTTAATCACCCTGATGTTTAGTGTGGATCATATCAGTCCTCTCAAAAATCTTTGAAGCTTCCTACTTGCCAGCAGAATAAAGTCCAAACTATCCATCCGTCACTCAGAGCCCTCCACAACCTGGCTCCAACCAACACGTTATCTCATAGTATTCTCACACAGCAATGTGTACTTTAGGCAAATTTAACTAAAGAAGTCCCATATACTCTCCAGCCTCAGTACTTTTACCTGGAATGCCTCCCTACCTCTCCCAACCACATGCGGACCTACTTATCCTGAGGCCCAATGCAAATGCTGCCTCTTCCATGAACATTCCTAGATTCTCCCAGTTGGAAGTGAGCACTGATTTATTTGATTTCATAATACTCTTATTATAAACACTTATTATATTCTAATTTGTACTGCGTTTTTATAAGTCAAGGGGTCAGTGAATGTCCTTCAGGGCCTAACACAGTGCATTTATATACCCAATGTTTAACACAGTGCCTGTCAAATTTCCTTCCTAGAAAATATTTTCTGCTCAGTTTTCTTTCCAGTAATTCTAATAGCACCATCCCATTGGGGCTAAAATCTACTCTCTATGCTCCCCAGATAGAAGTAGGGAATGTTAACTTTATCTTTTTATTTAATTTTTTTCAATGAAGAAAAAACTATTTTCTCTTCCTTCTACATTCCTCTGTAGATTGAAAGGAAAAACAAAACCCTTGTAACATATACACATAGCCAAGCAAAACAAATTCTCACACTGGTCATGTCCAAAAATATATATCTCATTTTTCACCCTGAATCCATCAGTTCTCTCAGGAGATAAGTAGTATACTTCATCATGACTGGTCACTGTACTGATCAGAGTTCTTAATTATTTCAGAGTTGTTTGTTTTTATAGTGCTGGTGGTTCTGTTCACTTCATTCTGCATCATTTCTTACAAGTCTTCTCAAGTCTCTCTGAAATTCTCCTCTTCATCATTTCTTAAAACACAATAGTATTCTAGTACATTCATATACCATAATCTGTTCAGCCACTCTTTGCCGCTACAAAAACAACTGCTATAAATATTTTTGTAGCTATGAGTCCTTTCCGCTTTCTTTGATCTCTTTCAGATATATAGCCCTAGTAGTTATATCACTGGGTCAAAAGGTATGCACAATTTAGTAACTTTGGGGGCACACTTCCAAATTGCTCTGAAGAACAGCTGCTTTGAATTCAGTTATTCAGTTGTATTAATGTGCCTGTTTTCCTGCAGCCCTTTCAATCTTTGTTATTTTTCTTTTTTGTCACCTTAATCTAATGGGAATGAGGTAGGACCTCGGAGTTGCTTTCATCTTCATTTCTTTGAGTTTTACTTATCTGAAGCATTTTTTCATAAACCTATTGATAGGCTGGGTTTATTCCTGGTAAACTTCCTATTTGTATCATACTTACAAGCAATGTGATGTTAGGTAAATCACTTAATCTCCATATGCCTAAATTTCCTCATCTTCAAAATAATGGCACACCTCCCAGACTTCTTGGGAGGATCAAATGAGATATTTGCAATGCACTTTGTAAACCTTAAAGCACTATAAAAATGCTGGCTATTATATATATATGTATATATATTAAATATATAATAAAATATAAATATATATTTGACCTTTTCTTAGATGGAGAATAGCTTTTATTCTTATAAAATTGAATCAGTTCCATATATATGTATATGTATATATATATATATATGTATATAATATAGGAGTTCTCGAGACCTTTATCAGAGAAATTTGCTTTCCTTCTCATTTTGGCTGCACTAATTTTGTGTAAAAACCTTTTAATTTTATGCAATCAAAATTGCCCATTTTATCTTCTGTGATCCTCTCTATCCCTTGTTTGAAAATGAATTATTCCCCTAGCCTAGGAGAATAACTTAACTCGCCAGGCAAATAGAAGAAAGGAACTAAGAAGGGGAGACTCAGTTATTTTCTACTTTTTGTGCCTCGCTCTGCCTCTGATCCTTGGCCCTTGTCAGATTTAAGTTTAAGAAGTAAAAACAATTAATATAAGCTTACATTGATATATTGCTTTGTATATAATGAGAGTCATACATGTATTATTGTCCCCAATTTTACAGCTAAGGAAATTGAGGTGTTTAGAGAGGTTCCATGACTTGGCCAAGTTCATATGGTTAGTTTGAGAGACTGGCCACCAGCCAAGGCTTCTTACTCTAAGCCCAGAACTCTGTCCATACCCAGTACCCACAACCTTCTATATAACTCTTTGTTCTTCATACTTAAAGAATCATTCTTGTTCTTTATACTTGAATGGGAGAAATGATAGGTAATCTTGACTTTTAATCATTCATCAGAACAAAAGCTAATAGGGTAGGTTTGATAGTCTTAGTAACCTACTTACTTTGAATGAATCAATAAGCATTAAGTGTCTGCTAAAAGCTGGTGCCTGTCCTAGGCCCTAGGAATATAAATGCAAAAACAAGATAGAGGAGTTTAAATTCTAATAGAGTGGTTGCCAGAGAAAGGAGTTTTGGTCTAAGGAGTCCAGGGGACTATAAAGGTAGCCAGAGTACAGTCAGAAGCAATGGTAGATGGTAATATTTGATGGTAGATTATTGTAGTTCTCAGAGCAAGTATTAAAGGGGTAAGGAAAGTACTTGACTGGCATTCCTGAGGAATGAGTGGTTAGAAGGTGAAGCATGATCTGGGACCAGCTGCCCATAGAGGGTTAGGAGAGTTTATACTCACTCATTCACAGATATGGAGAACTCAGCCCTGGGGTAGATTTCCAAAAGCCTAGTGGTTCAACTCCCCTAGGAGAGAGAAACATAGCTTCTGGCAGTCCATCCTGGAGACCCCTGTTCCAGATGAGAAGGCAACTGCATCAGGGAAATGGCAAAATACTTGCATAGACCTGGGTTTCAAAGATTATTTTCTAGAAGCTTATTTGTAAGTCAATTGTTGCACATTTCTCCATTGAAATCAATCAACAAATATTTATTAAGCACCTACTGTGTGCCAATAACTATGCTAAGCACTAGGGACATGAAAATAAAAATGGAACAGTCTCTCCTTTGAAGAAGTTTAATGGAGGACACAACATGCTCATGTCGAGGTGTATGCAAGATCAGTTACAGCATCCCCTTGGATGGGGAGGCACCTCTGCTTCTTACTGCCTTTGTGACTTTGGGCAACCACTTAACCCTTCTGGAGCTCAGTTTCCTCACTGGTAAAATAAGGATATTGGACTAGATGACTGACCTCTACGGTATCTTCCAGATCTAACTAAATGATCTATGCATCTCTTTCTAAGATTCTTTAGTCCTCACCACAAAATACTGGAATGAGATCCCAGCATTGTAAGGTTTACAAAGAACTTTCCTCATAACCCCATGAAGTATACGGGGCATCTTTCCCAAACATGGGAAAACTCCATTTTACAGAGGAGGAAACTGAGTCTAAGTGCAACTAAAAGAGGGAACTGCGGTGTAGTAAAGAGAGTACTGGATTGAAGTATCAAAGCCTTCACTGATATCCCAGTTCTACCACTTACTAGCTCCACAACTCTGGTCTTCAAACTCAAGCTCCATGGACCTTGTTCTTCAAACTCAATTTCCTTATCTTGAAAATGAGATTTTACTAGCTCTGTAAGATCCTTTCCAAGACCAATTAACATTCTAATGTTATATGACACAAGCCTGATAACGATGAATTACGGATGAGCTTTAATCATGACCTTATCACCAGTTTTATAAAAGAGATCCCCTTATCTTTCTGGATGTTGTTACAAAAGCTAAATCTAAAATACCATCAGCTTGGTGTCCTCTGAGGCTAGGGATAGGAAAGAGTAGAATAAGGAAAGATAATGGATGGCATAAGTTTCTTTAAAGATTTCCAATTGTCACAAAAGCAAGATAGAGTTGTGTGTGTGTGTGTGTGTTCTGGGAAAAGGGATAAATCTTTCCAACCTTCTCCTCTGCTCCTTCATCCTTCTCCTTGCCTCTCTCTTTCCAGAAATTCCACAGTGTGGGAAATATTTGTATTATCCAGAGAAAAACACCAGAACCCCTATTATGCTTCATGCAAAGCTAGAATGTGACCTCATACAAGTTGAAGTACCCCAGGAAAGGTTCCTTATGGACTGTCCAGTCCAGGATGAGAGAATTATAATATGGAGGCCATCCCAGAATCAATAGCGTTGGTCATGGTCTTCCTATTATGGTAGCTCTCACTCACCCAAATTCTAAAAATAACTTCCTCTCTTTAACCTACACCAGATGCACAGACCATCCCTAAGGAAAGAAGAATGAAGCCCCTTCTGTCCACAAACCCTACTTTGCTTCCCACCCCCTGCTTTAACCTGCCAGTGACCTGAAGGAACACTGGGCAGCTGCACATACCAACTTACTAGCTCAATGATGGGGGACTCGAGGGGGCAGCTCTGGCTTCAAGAGGCCAGTAAAGTGCAAACAGGTGCACGCCCAAGCTCTTCTCAGTGCTTGGGAGAATTGGAGCTGGCCGAGGCACTGGGGAGCCCAGCCAACACCCCACACCTGCAGCAGGGCCACTGCTCCCCATTCCTAACTGAGCAAACAAGGAATGGGAAACCCACATCCCTCCAGCAGGACTTTTCACAGCAAATTCACACATTTTCTTAATATTAGGCAGCATTCCAGATCTATTCTTTGCCAAGTCAACAACATGGAAGAACGTCTCAGGGTTTTGATGGATATCGCGGCTGATTTATAGGCAAGGCCAAGTACAATCCACATCTTAGAACCTCTATGGTGCTTAAACCACATTCCAACTTCAGTAGGATATCACTGGCTCTTCAGATCTCTTTATGTGGGACTAGAGTGCCATCTAGTGCCAAAGCAAAAAGGAGAAGTCTATATCACTCAGAAAAGTCAGAGAATTAGAGGATTCAGTGCAGAAAGAGACTTTGGAGACCATCTCGTCCAACTTTATTTTACAGACAATGTAATTAAAGCCTAGAGAGGGATAAATTACCCATGATCACACAGCAAGTCAGTGGCAGAACCAGGACCAGAAATAAGATCTTTGAACCCTTGTTCCAGAATGGTTTCTACTATTCAGGCTGCTTCCTTATTAAGTGCCCAGAGAAGAGCAGAGAGTCAAGAAATGCCATTTCAAAAGTCTTCAACCCCACAGTAATGAAGGAATAATTCTGGAGTGCAATCAATGTATCTACTGAATAGCAAGTTCAGTTCAATTCTCACTGCAACCTCATACAAGTGATTTCAGTTCTTTGGACCTATTTATCTGCAATATGAAGGGGTTGAACTAAAGGATCTTTTCTGTTCAGTACAGCTGTAATACTCTGTGAGTCTGTGTCCCTTGTTTAGCATGACACCTACAGTAATAATTATGATAAAAGATCAAATGAGATAAGGCATGTACATTTTGCAAACTATAATGCAATTATATGATCTATTATCATATGAACTAGGCATTCTTATTCCCATTTTACATAAGAGGAAACTGAGGCAAATGGGTAAAATTCCTTGGCTAAGGTCCCACAGCTGGTACATAGCAGAGCTTAGAGTAAAACCCATATCTTCCTAATCCAGGTGCACTGACGTTTTCATCATACTATACTATCTCTGAACAAGGAATAAAGCAAACTTCATGGGGCCCCCAAAATGACTTGTTATAATGGCATGTTTTTAAAATAAATACATTAGTTGGTTACACATTTCCAGTCTGCAGGACCTGGAGATGATAATTAGCAAATAGGGGAGTGATGTTTTAGTGTATGATTTTGGTGGGTAGTTTGGAAACATAAGTGATTTTGATTAGATAACTTTTCCCAATCAGATATAACAGGATTCTTTTGGATACATCCTGATTTTTTAACATTAATTTTTTCAAGAAACATTTTTATTGAAAGTTTTGAGTTCCAAATTCTATCCCTCCCCATACCCCTCTCTGAGGTGGTAAGCAATCAGATATTGGTTATACATGTGCAATTATTTAAAACATTTCTATATTAGTCTTTTTGTATAATAATAGAAAATAAAAGAAAAAAGAAAGTGAAAAGTAGCATGCTTCAGTCTGTAACCAATCAGTCTCAGTTCTTTTGGAGGTGGATAGTATGCTTCATCATTAGTCCTTTGGAATTGTCTTAGATCATTGTATTGCCAAGAATAGCTAAGTCATTCACAGTTCTTCATCAAACAATATTGCTGTTACTATGCACAATGGTCTCCTGGTTCTGTTCACTTCATTATATGTCAGTTCATATAAGTTTTTTCCGGTTGTTCTGAAATCTGCCTGCTCATCAATTCTTATAGAACAATAATATTCCATTACAATCATACACCACCATTTGTTTAGCCATTCCACAATTGATGAGCATTCCTTTGATTTACAATTCTTAGCCACCACACAAAAAAAAGCTGCCATAAATATTTTTGTACAAATAAGTCTTTTTCTCTTTTGGGGGATGTCTTTGGGAGAAGGAATATGTGACAATAAAAACAATCAGGCAAGGCACAAAGATCCACCAAGACCCTCAAAAGGAAATACAGAGATCATGAATACAGGCACAAAAGGTAGAAATGAAAAGAATTAGCTTCAATGCAAATAATGAGCCTGAAGAAGAAATATTCAGTAAATTAAATGTGAATTAATTTTTACCTGTTCTTGATATGTTCATATCTATTTACTTAATATGAATTTTTCCTGTCTAATTTTCATAAGACCAGCTTTTGAATCAGAAATACATATTTTTATTCGATGAGGGACACTGACAGTAGCATATGCTCAAATCTGACTGGGTCACATTTGGGAAATTGAGCTCTACTTTTAAAGATAAGAAATTGCTTTCTGCCACAAAAGCCCATCTCTTTAACATCACTCCCCCAATGATGATACATGGCTGTGAATTATGGAATATCACAACCTCAGAAGAATAAAAAGTACAAGTAAACCCAGAAGATGACAGAAAGATGAATTGTGGTTGTAATCAGGCTATATAGCATGTTATGAATTATATAAAAGGCAATACCAAGGATACGTATGACTAGAAAAGGATATAGGCTAGTCATGTAGCAAGAATAAGAGACAAGTGGCTTACCAAAATGGTAGGTTTGTTTTTGGAGATATTAAAAGAAACATAAGGCTTTCAGAATGTTGAGTAGATCTTCTATAGAGGACTTATAGACACTGAGAAAAGAATTCATAAGAGATGGTATGTATTGGTTATAATATGCATGGCTGGGAGGTTTATCTGTTCCAATGAAATCACAGATTAATTAGAGTAACAAAAGGAAAGCACGAAAAACTACACTGTTAGTTAACAGATTCCCTCGGTGATCCATAAGGTCTGTTCAAACAAAGGCATCTAGTCCCAGGGCTATTTAAGATGGAGAGGCCCCTTCCCACTCCCCTGCCCCCATACCATGACTGGGGTTCTTCTCAAAAGCGTTTTGTGTCACAGGAAGAGCACAGGACTCAGATGTGTTTTCAAACCCCAGTCCTGCTGCCTGTTTAATTTTGGGCAAATCACCCTGGGACTTCGTTTCCTCCTCTGAAAAATCAGAAGGTTGGCCTAGAGAGATGGTCTGTAAGGACCTTTGCAGCTCTAAAATTCTATAATCCTATAAACTCTAGCCCAGAACCAATCTAGACTTCCCAGAGCTGTTCTGTACCCAACTGGCAGCTAATCCCACTTTCCACCCAAGGCTACCATTGTTTAAAATTGAACCCCCAAGGCTGTCTTTAAGAATTAGGATGGGAATATCATTCATTTTGAATTGTTTTTCCTGGACTTTGTGCAACCAAAACCTTGTTCGTATATCTAAGTCTTGGATATTAAAGTATCCAGGACCAGTCTGGGACCTGGAAAATGAGATTAGGGGCAGCTGGCTGAAAAGCCTATAAGAGCTAAGGAAGCAGATGAAAAGCTGCCTTGCCTGTGAGGGGGTTGGGGGAAGGGGAAGTGCAATAGGGGCTGAGGCATGGAGATCTTTACTCTAAATTAGTGGTGACACTGACTCTAATATGATAACATGAAAAAAATTAAGTAAACAAGTTTAAGAAATTGGAAAGTAGTTAAGACTGCAAAAACAAAGAGTGATAAAATGCAGTTGTCCTAATATTTGGACAATTTAAGTATATATCCCTCAGCAGGTCAGGCATGCCAGGGTGTTAAGGTAAATACTTCAACACAGACTGGATCATTTAGAATTTCGTTTGAAAAGCCATGGACAACTGAGAGGTACCAGACTGTTGAGAAAATATGATACCAAACCTTTGAAAAGTAAGAAATATGATCCAGGAAATTACCATCTGGTAAGTATAATCCAAATTCTTAGATGAGTATTACAACAAATATTTAAAGAAAAACACTGTGATCAGGAAAACAAAATGTAGATAATAAACAAGACTGTATCTTTTCTCTAATAAATCAAGGTAATGGATAAAGGACATGTCTTTACAGCATTTCACAAAACCTTAACTTGCAAAATTAACTCATTGACTTGACTGAAAGATGTTCACATAGGTCATTTTAAGGATGACAACTACTGGTAATAATAGATGGCCTTGTGTCATTGAGAAAAAGTATCTAGTGAGAAACAGCAACAATAGAGATAATTTAGGTCTTATTGAGTATCTTCAAGAGCCTCTGAAAACAGTAATTGGTATGTTCATTAAAACCATAAATGATACTCTACAGACTGAGCACTAGAAAAATAAAAGCCTGAGGACCCAGTGATAAAGCAAAACAACAAAAAACTAGTTCATTGATTAGAGAATGTAATTGTTTGTAATGATAATCAGCAATGAAACTACCACCTTATATTTGTATTACACTTTTTCTATTTTTCAAAGTATTTCCACATCTGTTATTAGATTGTAAGCTCCTGTGCCTTACAACATAGTAAGAACTAAATAAATATTTGTTGAATTTTTCATTTGCTTGACAGTTGGTAAGACAGGTACAGCAGACATTCATCTACCATTAATAGACGAGGAAACTCAGACTCAATTGGCTAAATAACTTGCCAAAGTTCACACAAGAAGTTAACAGCCCAGCTTGGCACAGAATTTCTATTCTAGTGTCTTCCATTACCATGTGACTGGTACTTTCAAAAGACAAATTAACACTATTTTTCTGGTTAAATTAAGTAGAAATTACAATATTCTAATTAGTATGGTATTCTAAAGTGTTATTGGGGGGTTGGTTTTTTCCGGGTATCACTTGACATTTTGCAGAGGCAACAGTAGTCTTAATCAGATTCAGACCTACAAGAAGGAGAATATCAATTAAATTAATTAGTTTGCCAATGAGGGAGATAGTTTCTGTGTCTGTATTGTGAGAAATTAATAACTGATATCTTGGGGAGATTCAGAGCTCCCCTGTCTTCTCCCAAAGCCCTGACTTTTAGAGGTCCATTTTATCCTTGATAATCAGATCGCATTGTATCTCTTCATCTTGGTCAGACCCATCCCAAGCTTGCAAGGAATCTAGGGTGGGGAAGCTCATTGTGTTCTACTCAAGCTTAGGTAGAGACAGATAGTTTTGTCTAGATAGGAAGGCCTCTCCCTCCAGGGAGGGGTCACTCAGCACCCACTCCCCACTGAAGAGGAGGACATTCTTTGAATTGATAGCCCAAAGCTGGAGATAATCTTTCTGTGTAGGGGTCAGTTCTTGGCCCCATTGACTACCTACTAACCCTACCCATATATGACCTCTGTGCCCCACCACCATGACTGTCTTTGGTCTCAGAAAAACGGTCAAACTTTCATGCTTTTATTAATAACTTGCCAAAAAGTAAAATAAAAATTATTAATAACTTATAGGCCTTGTTAATAAAATGATTAAATTATCCAGGAACTATGTCTCTCAAATTTTTAATCACTACACTATCAAGAAGCCCAAATGCCCCAAACCTTGGAGTTGGGAGGGACAGGCATGAAGGAAGCCCTCACTGGCCTCATTCTGAATTCTTGGGTATGATATAAAATATGCTCCAAAATTCCTAAAAGAGGAGATTATCTCCCCTCTAGAGTCTCCACTCACACTTTTGGGGTCTCCTCTTTTCTTTTATGGCCCTCTATATTTATAATACACAGTCAATCCACCCTATGGCTGTACACATTTTATTGTCTCAAACAAATATGACAGGAAAACTGTTGGGAAATGACATTTCCCAAAAAGGAAGCCTCTTCCCTTTGCCCTTCCCACTTTACCCTTTAATGAAAAGACTGGGGAAAGAGCTGTATATCTAGGACATCTTTTAAGAGGTCAAAGACCTTTATCAACTGAGAATAAAGAAACATTCTAGGTGAAAAGTCTGTCCCCTTCTGTGTCTAGCTGCTATAGCTCTCAAAAGCTGCATCTCTGCTGCAGGCCTTATTTGCCCTAGCAGCACCAGCTTCTACAGACCTTGTAGACACCTTGTATCTCCACCTTAAGCATATGTCTCAGTTCTCAAACCCTGTCTCAATACAGGTACAGGCTCTGGCAACTGGTGCAATAGTGGCCACACCCAAATTGGCAGCTTGAAAACAATAGCCAATAAATGGATTGTTCCAATTAGTCTCTCTTCTGTACTTTCTTTTGCTCAAAATTTCTGGGAGGCAGAGGTATCTACTAGGAAGAGAGGCAGAAACAGAGACAGAGACAGAGAGATATTGAGATTACAGTGATTTACCAAAGAGACCTAACATGGTGTGCTTCATCAGCCCAGTAGTTCAGGTTTGCACTCTACCAGTAATTATGAAACTTTTATACCTCAGGCTAGTTCATTAGTACAAACAACTTCACGTACTTCATTCCCTATGAACAACAGTATCCCCAACTGCCTTATTACTGGGAGAAAAAAATGACCAGAACACATAGTAAAAGTGATCCTACATTATATGAAGCAACAAATACTTTTATCAACTATTACACTTGGTTGATACAATTCTAAAGAAGTGATTCTACCGTTTCTAAATCACTCTGCTAGAGTAATCTTAATGGAGAGATATGATTATACTATTCATCTACTCAAAAAAGTTGTCAGTGCTTCCCCATTCTACACCAAATAAAGCCCTAATTCCAATGTATCTGCCCAGCTTTACATGTATAATCTGGTCTTGTCACACTGGACTGCTTGCCATCCCTGGAACTGATCCCATTATGTTCTATTTCTGTACATTTCCTTATGTTTTTACAAACTATGCCCAAAATACAAAGTTATAACTAGGTTGAGGCAATCAGAGCTCTGCCTCATGATGTCAGCATTGAAGGACATGTACTTCTTCCCTTTGGTGATCAATAAACCACCATCCCTGAACCTTGAAGTCCTCTATAGGCCTAAACCATGAAACATAGCTCCATTCCTTTGCCACCATCCCCAGGGGGTTGTCACTAAAATGCCTCCAGGGCTCATTTTCCCACATATCTTCCTTGGGGTGTGGTCAAATTCCATGAAAGACAGGCCACTACTTTCCCTGATGTTACTGTATCTATAAACAGACTGTCTTCTGTACCATGACCACTGTCCGACTTCACCGTTTTTGCCCCTAAGTAAAGAATTCTTAGTTATACCTCTACTCCTATGCACTCAGCCCACCCATTCCACACTATCTCTGCCTGCTGAAACCCTTCAATGCCTACTTCCCGTTCCTTTTACTCCATGACGTTTCTCTGATCCTTTCAGCTAGAAGTGATCCCCTCCTCCTCCTCAGACCTCTCCTAGCACTCTGTTTATAACCATCCTATACTGATCACATTCTATTTTGTATTGTAGTTATTTGTGCCCGCCTTGCCTCCCACGCTATCCTGTATGGTACAAAAGGTATATTATTGATATATTTACCTTTGTATTTCCCCACAGCGATTAACACAAAATAGGTTCTTAATAAAGCTCATGAAAAAAGTCACTTCATTTTCTCATCTGTAAAATGTATTAGGTTACCTAAAGAGATTGGCAGAATAGGGCCCCTCTGAATGAATGAATCATTCATTCAACAAATACCATTCGTTAAGTGCCACTGTCTACACAGCACTATGTGAGATACAATAAATCAAGCTGTCTGGAAACAAATAGGCTCAACTGTTTAACTTCATGATGGCGAAATAATCAGCTGTCTGTTGTCTTTCCTCGTTATAGGTCAGTGCAGCTAAATGGCCAGCCTTTGATGATGGTGGATGATGGAACTCTGCCGGACTTGAAGCCCCGACCCCTTCGGGCTGGCCGAACACTGGTCATCCCACCAGTAACCATGGGTTTTTATGTAGTCAAGAATGTCAATGCTCTGGCCTGCCGGTATCGATAGGCCTTCTTTACATTCATTTGCCACTGATGGACCTGCTGGACCTTTTCTAATTCTTCAGATCTAACAGTATCCTTTTTTTTGTTGACAAATATCTTCTTAAGCAGATTAAAACAGACCCTGCTTCCAAGTCCTGCACAGGCCTTCCTTCCAAAGAAGATCCTAAGTCCCATGGAGTAAAAATGTATGCATACCTACATACATACAAAATACCAGCAAGAGACAAATACTCAAATATATGTGTGTGTGTGTATGTATGTATATGTAGATGGATGGATGGATCTCCATCCTAGAAATAAGCAGGCACTCACCCTGCCAGGGGAAATGCCACCAAATGCCTTCCTGGGGCTCTGGCTGCCCAGCTACCTGACAACAAAACCTCATACTTCTGTTGCTGCCCATCAGAAGAAGAGAAAAGAAATGGAAAAGGGGACTTGCTGAAGCCCAAAGCTAATTCTAAGCACCTCATCTTTTGCTGTTGTCTGCTGCTGCTCTGGGTTTCTATGGACCATTACCCTTCTTCTTTAGGAGACAGGGTGATGGAGTCAGTTCAGGGCCTGGTGGATAAGCTTTTTCCAACTGATATCTATGTATATGTGTATGCATATGTGACACTGACATTACTTATTTGCTCAATTTCTGGGGTCCGTACTCCTAAAATGTAGAACTGTAACTAGGCTCAGTTTTTGAAATATTAACCCCCCCCCAATCCAGTTCCTCCCGAGGTTGAATATTACTTGGACTACATATATCAAGTAGAGAGCAACAAATCTGGTACTGTGGAGAACTGAGAGGACTATCAAGAAAAGAAACAACATCCTTTCACCCTTCCTTCCTGAAAGTAGCTCTTGAGCCAGTGGGGAAATAAGTTCAATTAGGCAAGAACACAGATAACCAAAACATACAGCACTAATATTAACTGATCATAAAGATCAGCCCTGAGGAGGGGTCAGTCCAATTCATCCAACATTTAATCATTTCTAAGTGTATGGTACTGTCTGAGACACTAAGAATATGCATAAGAAATGATCCCAGTTCTCCAGGACTTTATAGTATAGTAGGGCAGATGACAAAGAGACACAGATACTTAGAATGTTCTAAGTCCATAAAAAAGTTACATCCATGATACTGAAGAGGGAGAGATTTCTCCAAGTTTTGAGGGGGAATGGGGAGTATCAAGGAGATGGCATCTGAGTTGGGTCTTGAAGGGTGAGGAAAGATCTCAGCAAAGTTATTGAGTGGGACTAAACAAGGTGGGGTTCAGTAGGGAAAACCTCATAGAAGAAGTAAATCAAACTTATCTCAGAAGGTTAAAACTCAATCTGGCATTTTCTACCATCTTCCCATTCAATAAAACAGTAAACAATAGGACCTGCCTATTGGTCCATATAAAATGGCCATGCAGTCAAAGCTTTAGGCATAACTTTTAGGTAGGAGGAAAGGAAATTCTAGTAAACCACAGAAAAGAAAAGACACATTTATGGAAGACGAAGAAAATCACAAATACAAAGCCTCAGGGGGAAGTTGGAAGGGTGAACAGGTTTGCTTGGCTAGGGAATGAAAGGTATCACCTAGACTATAGCAAATTGACTATAATTTAAAGGAATTAGGAGCAATTGGTCAGGGACCTTATAGCTCCATGATTAGGATTTCCATTTTACTTGAGAAGTTATTACCAATTATAGTGATATGATTAAAATGGAAAATAATTTTTGCTGCTGTTTATAGGAGAAAATTGAAGGGGGAAAGGCTGAGGTGCTGGGAGACTAGCTGAGATGCTGTTACAACAACAGTTGTTAGGCACAAAGTGTTAGGTATCTCGACTAAATTTGTAACTAAGAGAACAGTTAGAAGTGACAGATCTGAGAAATAGAACAGAAGACATAACATGACATATTGACATTGGTTATAGAGTAAAAGCAAATGTTCTGATCCCAGAGAAATGTGTGAACACTGAATATTAGCAGTAAAGCTTTCATTAGAATCTGAGGATGGCTACTCACTTATGGGAGCCTAAGGAAACATTTGAGTTTGGTTTTTTCCACATGCTTTAGGTTTGGGTGTTAGTAGAATCCCATAAGGGATTTACGGAACTGGAGAGAGGGTGAGGAGATACACATTTATTAAGTGTCTCCTATGTGCCAGGTATTATGCTAAGGGATAGGATTACAAAAAGACAAAAGACAGTCCCTGTCCTCAAGAAGCTCACAATCTAATGGGGGAGACATCAAACAAATATATACAAAGCAAGCTATAAATAAGATAAATAGGGAATAACTGAGGGAAGGCACTAGAATTAAGAGGGGTTAAGAAAGGCTTCCTATAGAAGATGGGATTTTAGTTGGGTCTTAAAGAAAGATAAGGCTGGAGACTGAAGGAAACCATTCAAACAGAGGACCTACTTAAGACAAGGAATAAAGAAAGAGCAGAGCCAAAGGCACAACACTTTTTGATCATCCTTCGTCATCCCTTCTGTGGTTTGCTAGAGTAGAGCAAAGTCCTTTTACCCCAGGAATGAAAAGAAAGCAACTAGCAGATTAGGACAGTCAAAAGAAAGGGAGAAAAGAAAAATAGCAGAAAGAAGGGGATATAAGGAAGAGAGGGGAAGGGAAGGAAGAATAATTATACTAATAAATAACACATTGATAAAGGACTTTCACATGTACAAAGGACTCTCTCCCTTTTCTCAACAACCTTGGAAAGTAGGTAGTACAAGGATTTATCATCTTACTGATGTAGAAACTCAACTATCACTATACATTCTGCTGTTGATAGAAGGTTTATGCAGGTGTTCTATTTGGGAGAGCACTTAATAAGTCCTCAGAAAACTTCCAGGCCCTGAGGAAAGAGCCCCACGAGGACAATCAGAAATTCACAGTATCACCTCCATCACTTCACAGACAGTAAAGAGTTGGAAGGGACCTTAGAGATCAACTAGTCCAAGTTGAAACTGGGGCTCAGAGAGATGAAGGGATTTGCCCAAGGACACCTGGCTAATAATTGGCAGAGCTAATAGTTCTCCAAAGCCTGTGTTCTTTCCACTCTACAGCAGAAACCTTTAAGGATCCCCTAAAACACTTCATTTATATAATAATGGCCACTGCAGCTAGATCCCCTAGTTCATTGAAGACACCCATTCACTAAAGGTTAGGAACTTGCTCAGGGAATCATGTAATCTGGTCTACATAAAATGCAAAAAGCAATGGAATATAAGCCAGAGTTGGAACAAAGGAGACACGTCCTTCCTACTGTTTCCTTCCCTACCTTCCTACACAGAAATAAGAGCTGGAGAATGGAATGTTTTGCAATACAAAGGATTACATGATTTTCAGATGTTTTGCTTTGGGGGCCCCAAATGCTAACTATAATAGTTCCTTGCTTCTTAGAGGATGAGGATAAAAAAATCCAACCACCACTAAACAACAAGAATTTGTTGTTTGTTAAGCATTGTACTAGGTGTTAGGAATACAAACACAAAAGTGAAATAGACCCTGCCTTCAAGAAGCTTACATTCTATTTGAGAACAGAATGTAGTCTTTGTTTGTACAATATACAGGGATACACTCAGATACAAGATGATGGGGTGAGGGAGGGCATTAGCAGCTGGGAAGGATCAGAAAAGGTCTCTTGTAAAAAGTGTTTCAAGCTTCACTTTAGTTCTTGAGCTCAGTCTTGAAAGAAACTGGTAGTAAAGAGGGAGTGTATTCTACACATTGGGGACAGCCATTACAAAGGCACTTTGAATGGAAATGAAGTACTACATATGAGCACCAGTTAGAAGCCTGTTTGACTGCATTATTGTGTGTGTGTGTGTGTGTGTATGATTAGACAAGGGAGTTGGTGCCAGACTGTGAAGGGCTTTAAACGCCAAACAGAAGATGCTTAACATTATCATAATAATTTCTATAAAATACACAGAATTTCAGAGTTAAAAGTTCAACCCAACTCCCCAGATGAAAAAAAAAATCCCCACTACAACATACCAACAAGTAGTTACCCAGCCTTGGCTTGAAGACTTCTACTGAAGAAGAGTCTTCTACCTCCTGAGGCAGCCTCTTTTTTTGATAGCTCTAATTATAAAAATTAGGAACATTTTTCCTTACACTAAAGCTAAATGTGTGCCCATATGAATCATTAAAAGTGGGCCTGATTTGACAAGTATTTTTAAAATATCAAAAAATATAAAATGTATCATATTCTAATTCACTATAAAGGAAACTTGTATTGAACTTTGTCCAAGGGATGTTAGTTCCCAAAGTCCTAAGATGATTGCGTTGTTACTGCAGTTGTACCTATAAAACCACTTAAGGCAAGTACCCCAAGGCATGTTTTCCAGTACAACCTAGAGGGCAGAAGCACGGAAAGACTATACTATAGAGGGGCAGCTAGGTAGCTCAGTGGATAGAGCACCGGCCCTGGATTCAGAAGGACCTGAGTTCAAATGCGACCTCAGACACTTTAACACTTACTAGCTGTGTGACCCTGGGTGAGTCACTTAACCCCAATTGCCTCAAAAAAAAAAAAGACTATACTATAAAAGAGCTAAGCAACTTGCTTTTCCAAAGCTATTTCCCCATCAAAACAACTTACACAAAAGGCAAGGGCAAATGACAATTAATTATGTTTAACAAGCTTGGTCAATTATCTTGAAGAAATACTTAACTGAGAAGATAAAACTAAATGTTACAAAATTAGAACATTTTTGCAGAGCTGTTTCCTGTTCCTTCAGTCTTCTTTTTTCCTTTTCACTCCTAAATAGTAGGGAGGGAGCTGGTACTCCTATTTTTCTAGAGATCAAGTCCAATATCTGGGTGTTCAGCTTTTCTCATTTATTTCAAACAAACAAAAAAAACCCTACTATCATCCAAGACAAGAATTAGCTAAGATAGAGGCAAAATGAGCTGAAGTACCAGAAGTAAGATGTGTATTAAAGATTATAACTGCTATTCCCCTATTCAAATTCATTGAAAGGCCCTTGTAGCACATGGTCTCAGGAGTCACAAACCCTAGTGTGGGAATGAGATTGTCTGAGGATACCAGCCCTCAACCTGAACCCCCAAACAACATAAAAAATACTATCCTTACCTGTAGCACTATGGAAGAGCAGACCTCCTGGAGGCTACAAGTATCCCTACCCCTATGGAGTAGAGATTTACCACAGATTCTCTCTTAAGATCCCTTCTAATCAATCTATACACATTTATTAAGTGTCTGCTACGTGCCAGGCATTATGCTAAGGGCTAGGAATACAAAAAGACAAAAGACAGTCCCTGTCCTCAAAAAGCTCACAGTCTAATGGGGGAGACATCAAATAAATATATACAAAGCAAGCTATAAATAAGATAAATAGGGAATAACTGAGGGAAGGCACTGGAATTAAGAGGGGTTAGGAAAGGCTTCCTATAGAAGATGGGATTTTAGCTGGGTCTTAAAGAAAGCCAAGGAGGTCAGTAGTCAGAGCAGAGGAAGAAGACTATTCCAGGCTTGAGGAGTAGTCAGAGAGAATGCCTAGAGCCAAGAGATAGAATATCTTGCTCATGGGAGGGCCAGGAGGCTGGTGTCACTGGATCAAAGAGTATGTGTCAGGAAGTAAGTTGCAAGAAGACTGGAAAGATAGGAGGGGACTAGGGTATGAAGGGTTTAAATGCCAAACAGTATTTTGTATTTGTTCCAAGAGGCAACAGAGCCACAGGATTATATTGAGTAGGAGAGGTGACACGATTAGACCTAGACTATAGGAAAATAACTTCAGTGGCAGAATAAAGATGGGTTGGATTGAGGAGAGACCAGAGACAGGCAGACTCCCCAGCAAGCTATGCTAAGCTATGCTATGTCCAAACATAGTGATGAGGACCCACACTAGAGGGATGGCTGTGTTGGAGGAGATAAAGGAGTGTAATGGAGAAATGCTGTACATTCTAAGAATCAGTGTCTAGAGGTTTGGGGACCTAGTCATTAGTATTTGCATTCACCTAGTGGTCATCTACAGTTACGTGTCAGATACATAAATAAAGTGTAGGTATAATTATGTTATGTCAATAAGCACCAAGAATCCACTTTGCTTGTGTTGAGACTACCCTTGGCTTCACCTTGAAAGTTTCTTGCTAGAGGAAGTAAATTCTTCACTCTCTTATTAGAAAAGGGGAATTGTTTAATTTCTGAAGAGAATAGAATGTGAGCGGGACTTCTCAGACACTTGAAATGTCATCCAAGAGCCCCCCAATGAGAGAGTGAAGATAGAAATCCAAAACAAGGAGTGTGTACTTTTTATGTAATAATAGCTTTTTCAAACTGCCCAAATCTCCAACTAGCACCTCAGTTTTCCTCCCCTTCACCAACTTCACTAATTGTCCTAATAAACTGCTTTAACATTCCTTTTCAATTCTTTTCCATATTGTCTTTCAAATTCCACCAGCCAACCTCTGCAGGTATTCATCTCTGCCTTCCTCTAGTCTGCTACTCTTTAAAATGGATGTATATTTTGTTGAGTTGGCTTTGGAGTCATGGGAGACCTGGATTTAAACAGTGCCTTACTAGTCATGTGACCTTGGGCAAGTCCTTTAATGTCTCTGAGCCTCAGTTGCCTCATTTGTAAAATGGAGAGAATATTTGCACTACTTATCTCTCAGGGTTGTTATGAGGAGAGCACTTTGTAAAGTTAAAAAGTATCATAAATTTGAGCCATTGTAAGAATCTGCTTATAATTTGTTAGGCTGTCATAATTTTTTAAAATAGTAGAAGCATTCATATCAAAGGTTTGAAAAAAGACTGGACTTGTTATGGGGGTCATAGAAGAAACTCCTGCTTTGAATGGAGCAGAGGGTCTGATGCTGACGCTATCCCTTCAACTTCAGGATTCTGATTATTTTCCATGAAAGGTAGCTCTCAAATGAGGAATTTGATTGTTTTTCTAAAACCCCAGAAGAAACAAACTCTATGGCCACTTAGAATTACTGCCATATGTATTAGTAATCCTGCCATCTATCAACTCTCCCCTTACAAACAGCACAAATATATCCTGTCCTAAAATTGCCCTTAGGTAGACCCCTTCTAGCTCTGTCAATGAGCCTCCCTAATGAACATTTCATTTCCTAATGAAAAAGCCTTTTTTTCCTCCTAAAAATCCCGTGATGAGTAGTAGAGGCACCACCACACCCATTTTACAGATGCAGTTGAACTTGGGGAAGTTAAATCACTTGGCCACGGTCACCCAGCTTGTAAGCGAGTGAACTGTGATGACAACAGAGTTCTCTTGACTCCTGTGTCAAGCGTTCCTTCCACTATAACACATTGCCTCTGTAATGAACTCTCTTTCAAGATTAATTTTTGTTTTTATGTTTTCATATAAATCACTAGCCTGAGATTTTATGACCAGGAAGGGTTTGTGCAGAGCATGAGTGCTCTTAGATTCCAGACACCATCCCAGGCTCTAACTCTCTCCCCCGATTCAGATGCTAGCAGATCACCTTTAGAACATTTAGTAAGAGACTGAAGAGCAGTTGAAACTAGAGGCTTTAGCTTTATCGTGGCATGCTTATTACCACTCCCTGGTCTCTTCTTTCAGATGAAGCAAGGTACTGGTATCTCCTTGTGAAGGAGGTCCATTTGGGATCTCACTGCTCCAAAATGTAAGGCAGTGAATATGTTTTCAAATACTGTGGCTGGGTCTGAGATGTCCCTTTTAAGGCAGGAATAAAAAGAATGATATTCCATTCAATTCCAACAATTGAACACCTACTATCTGTAAGGTTCACATCTGAAAGTTTTATGACTTGAAAAGTAGTAGTGAGGGGGAGGATAAGCAGCAGAGCATCCCTATGCTCCAGCAGCATCTCAGTCTGATCAAGGGATCCAGAGAAAGTTCCCTTGCTCTTGGATGGGCCTCTCGTAGAGGAGGCAAAGGAGGACACAGAGGAGTGCTGCTCAGAATCAGGAGGCATGAGTGAATGTGGGCCACGTGTTTGGAGAGAGGGTAAACAAAGTCATAGCCTGCTGACCTAAGGCTTAATGCCTTATAAAATTCCTCCTCACCAAAACCCATAGGGCAAACTGGGTCAAATATATTACTATATTCATTTTATGATGGAGGAAGCTACATCTCAAAGAGGTCACATGATTTGCCCAAGGTCACCCCACTGGTAAGAGGCAGAGGTAAGACTCCCAAGTCCCTCAAGGAGTTTACACTGCTGAAAGGAAGTTCTACATAATACAAATTAGAATCTGGTCAGTCCTTAGAATTCTGAAATGCCTCTGTCATAAATAGAAACATCTGTTCCTGTCCCCTTAGCTTAGTCTTGAGTAGTGTTTCCTGATAAGGATTTCAAATGAGCATCAAGGTGATAGTAATTAAGCTTTGGGACACCCCTAGGTAATGCTTAGTGAATAGGAGATCTAGCCAATGGCATGCTAACTGCCTTTTATTTTCATGTGAGAGTGCTTCTCCTACTGCCTTATTTTGCTGATAGTTCATTATTAGCTGACTGGCCTTAACAAGATCTTGTTTATTTTGAGAGGAGGAAGGAATAGACAAGCTTGAGAAGAAAAGCATAGTACCAAATACTTATAAGTGCCATTTTACAACCAAGGAAGGATGGAAGAAAATAAGTATTTAAGTGCCTACTGTGTGCCAGGCATTGTGCTAAGTGCTTTACAAATAACCTATTTAATCTTCACAATCATGGGAGGCAGGTGCTGTTATTATCCCCTTTTTACAATTAAGGAAACTGAGGCAAACAGAAATTAAGTCATTTGCCCACAGTCGCAACAGCACTTGATCCACTGTGCTACCTGGCTGCTTCTAGGTTTAGAGCTGGAAATGATATTAGCTGTCTTTTATTCAACCCCATCATTTGATAAATGAGGAAACTGAGTCCCCAAAAGGTTAAGGGAACAAGATCACACAGGTAGCAAGTAATAGAACAAGGATCTGAACATGGGCCCTCTTGGCAAACCAAGCCAAATCAGCATAGCTATATTAGTTCCCCCTTCAGAAGGATGATACGTCCATATGAGGATTGAAAGAGGGTTTTAGGTGGGACAGCTAGGTGGCACAGTGGATAGAGCACTGGCCCTTGAATTCAGGAGTACCTGAGTTCAAATCCGGCCTCAGACACTTGACACTTACTAGCTGTGTGACCCTGGGCAAGTCACTTAACCCCTCATTGCCTTGCAAAAAAGAAAGAGGGTTTTAGAATACCTGATAAGAATTTAGATCACTTCCTCCTCCCTGTACAAAGGAAAAATTTCTGGGAAACCATGTTGGTGACCCAAAGCTTTAAGGTTTACCAAGCCCCCATGGGGCTTAAGAAGTGCTTCAACTGAACAATATACTCAGCCCAATGATTTAGAAGAAGAAAGGGGGTCTACTACTCCAAACCCCAATCAGCCCAAGCCTTCCTTATTTCCTTGCATCACTAATATTATTCTTATAATTATTATAGTGGAAGTATTTCTGGTTGTCATGTTGTAAATGTTTTGTATTAAATTATATTTTCAGAAGAAGCAAAAATAAACTTTCAAAGTTCTATTAGTCTGGAAGTTGGCAAAAGGAGTGAGTCCAAGTGACACCTCCCATAGGAAGTCTCTTCGATGTGAGGGGGATTTTACAGGTGTTAATATTTTCTTCTAGAAAACAGATTTTATTAAGGATTATATGAGTCTGATGACTGCAAAGAATTGGGGTCCATGAGGTATTTTATATTTGGAAGTAATATTTTGAAAGTAATAAAAAATGGAATATTCAACTTTCTGTCTGAGCATCTTGGGGGAAAACATGGATAGGCACATAGGAGGACTTTTAATTACACCTTCCTCGGTCTTAAGATGTGTTACTACACGATGTAGTTAACACAGGGTTTACTAAGATAAGCAAGCTATTGTTTTGTTTTGTTTTCATTTGACAGGCTCCACAATGATGATGTGGGTTCTTGCTGCAAGTTTCAGTGGAAGTTAAATTGCTAATTTGTTGGTCGCTGACCACACTGCATGGAGACAATTTTGACAAGTCAGGACCCTCAAGTTGAATTAATTGAATTCTGCTAGGAGACTGCCTTCAACTTGAGAGAACCTATTTCAAAAATAGGCATCTCCACTGCCTAATCATAGTCTAAGTCTGGTTATTCCAAACATGGCCCCTAGAAGCTGAATCTGTAGAACTCAGAACTAGAGAGAATTTGATGTACCTTAAGCAAAGTCTCCCCCTCTATGGAGCACAGCCTAAAGAGCTAGTAACACACTCTCTCAACCACATGATCCCTCCACTCAGGATTTCAAAATTAGCCTTTAAATTTTCTGCAGGCTATTCTAAACAAAGACCACATAGTTCTCGAAATTTCGCTGTAAAAAATAACATAAGCCCATTTCTACATCCAGCTTTGTCAAGGTGTAAAGGAATTTTTCTCAGGAACTTAATATTACGTAGAGTGGACACCCCCAACAAAAACAAGATCCTTAACTGCCACCAGCTTCTTCCAGTCTTACCTACTAGAGGTCAAATACTTTAACCAGACCCAAAGTTACTTATACTCTATTTTTTTTATATAAAAACAAAACTATCTTTCATAGATGAAACTAGTGTAGCAGAAATTCAAGACAAGAACATGGACTTATTGCCCTGTACACCCAAATAGAGTGTCTGTCAGTCAAAACATTTATTAACAAGTGCACCTGGGTTATTCTAACTGTTCCCTATTAGCTGAGCTCTAGCTGTAACTGACACTAATCCTGGTGTTATACATAGAAGTTTCTGTTGACTTCATTTTTTCTCCTCTGGATCATGGCCTGGTAAGATAGGCATCTGGTTTTTGTGAGAAGCCCCCAAGGCAGTCATCAGCCCACATGACTGAAGCCGACTCCATTCCCTAGAAACAGAACATTTGGTGTAACCTAAGAGACAACACTGTGCTGGGGTCCTTCCCCCTGATGAGGCTCCTCGAGGTAAAAGATCAGAAGAGTCTGAAACCAGACAACACTGGGGCCTGACTCAATGAACAGGTAACCTATTCCAGCTGTGTGAGGCTGCAACCCCTGACGCCTCCAGCTCTCCAGGCTCCCTTTTGCTGCAGGACCTTTAAAGTAAACAGCATGGTCAGTGCTAAAAGGTATGCTGCTTGGGGAAGGGGGGGAAAGGGGGAAAGAATGCAAGAGGCTCGGACTCTAAACTTGCTGGCGGTCCACAAACCAGGCACAGAGAACATCAAGAAGAATCAGCCTATTCAAGTGATGACAGAGTCCTGGGGCCTGAAAGTCAAAGCCAGTTCAAAGCTGCAAATGGCAGAAGAGACTATGCCAGGGCCTCCTTGCCATCTTGAATTGATCCAAGCGTGCAGCCCCTGCATAGGGAACTGGATTCGTCATAGCAGGAAAGCAAATTAGCAATAAATAAAGCAAATTAGTTCAGGCCCATAGGCCCAATATCCAGAAGTTCATCGTTTGGGTCTAAAAGAAATTATGGACTACATTGGAAAATTCATAGCAAGCCCAGTTCCTCTGAGTCTTAAATAATTTTTCCTAAGTGAGATGTATAGGGAACCTCAAATCAACAGATGACCACTTAGTGTTCTGTACTAAAAACACTATCATTAATTTTTTATATACAATGCAGATACTCTCCTTAGGTAGCAAGTTTTTGAAGATTTTGACTAGGAACAGGGTCCCAGTCATTGCTGGTTATCATTCTGTGACCACACCAAGCATACTAAAGTTTTCTTAAACTATGGTTGTCCTGGGGCATTTGAGAGAAACTATACTTACTAGGGGGGCTGGTCATCCATGGAACATTAACCTAATGTCTTATGTGTCTTCTTTTCTGGTGGGGTAAGTTATGTGTGGCCTGTTCTAGGCAGATCCTATGGTCACTGGCCTATCTTATATTTACTGAAAAGTATGGTCCTATTGTGGAACCCTGCTGGGATGCATATGCTGCTATAGGTTATAGAAATCCCTGGAGATCAGTCCTGAGTTAATGGAGCTTCCAAGAGATTGGAAGTCAAATTAAAACTGCCTCACAGATTATTGGCTGAGGCAAAATTATCTGAAATGTAAATTTTACTTAAAACTAAAGAAGACTGATCAGTTTGGAGAAGCTTATCATCAAAAGGTTAACCACAAGGTGATGAATGTATTTGGCCACAAAAAAATGAATTCTATTACTAAGATTCGGAGGAGCTGCAGTTTGCACCAGTGGTGACTATAGAGATGTGCCCAATAGTGTCCATAAACATGAACATCTTTTGAAATGTATTGTTCCACATGGCTAAAATGGAAGTGTTTTGCATGATTACACATGTATAATCTATATCAAACTGCTTGCTTTCTCAAGTTGGGGGAAAGGAAAAGAGGGAGGGAGAGAATTGAGAACTCAAAATTTTAAGAAATGAATGTTAAAAATTATTTTTACATGGAATTGAGAAAAAATTTAAATAAAGAAATGTATTGTTCTAGCAATGTATTCCAAAGCATATCTCCCTGGCAGTCTGCTGCTATCAAGCAGGTAGGTCTCTGACAATTTACTAAGAGTTATTGAAGAATTGTAAATAGTAGTTAATTACTATAATAATCAGTTATTCCTGAAAGGGTTTTTAAACCAGTAGTTATTACTGAAAGGGTTTTTTTCTCCGTTAAAAAAATTCTCCTTAGGGGGCAGCTAGGTAGCACAGTGGATAAAGCACCGGCCCTGGATTCAGGAGGACCTGAGTTCAAATTTGACCTCAGACACTTGATACGTACTAGCTGTGTGACCCTGGGCAAGTCACTTAACCCCAATTGCCTCACACACACCCCCAAACAATTTTTTAATTCTCATTAAATACTATGAATTTACACAAAATCAGAACTGAATGTAGGCCAGGCCAGCAGTCACACAGAGTGCCACACACAGGATGGGGGCATATGGTAAATAAGACTTTAATTCTATCTGTCATAATTAACCACTTTAATGGCAGAAAACTCTCCTTTCTATAGTGTTGGTTAGCTTGTGACAAATTGCAGGTGTTATTTTGTAATAAGTTGCACTGTTCAAGTCAAGCTTCAAAGTTTTTCAACAAATGTTTCAACAAACAATTAGGCATCTACTGTGTACAGAAGACTGACTCTGCTAAGCACTGGGGGAGATACAAAGCGAAGCTATGATTACTTCCCTCGTACAACAGAGGCATTTTTACATGTAGATAACTGTGGTAACCTCTGGAAACTTTCTACTTCCCTCTACACTTTTTCAGTTTCTCGCAGGCCTTGACAATTCAGAGAGAAAGCAAAGTAGAGATGATTCTGGGACCTTTCCTATCATAAAGGAACTTCATGGGAGGTTGTGTTAATTCCCTCTGAAGCAAGGACACAATAAAACAAAGTTGGCTATAATTTATGGCTTCTTTGGGGACTTAGAAGCAGCATAGAGATTCCACCTTTGGAGCTGAGATTCTATCCACACAGCAGGAAGGAGAGACATCTGCAGTCACTGTGTGGGGCCAAGACCGGCTGCTAAGGGAGATCATACTATGATCAATTATCACTCAGGGCCAGCTATAGACCACAAATTGATTTGAATCTTACTTAGTGATCTGACTGGCTGAGCCAATGAGGTTCTAGGATTCATCATATTCTTTTTCACTGGAAAACACAGGGAGAATCCCTCTTGTCTTGTATGTACTCTTTGAGCTGCAGGAGTGCACAGGGAATTTCCTAGGACAGAGGAGGTGATGGAGGATAGGAAAGGAAAGATGTGATATCCATCTCGGTGGGATATAGGGGAGTTGGTTTTATTTGTACATTCACTTCATGTATATTAAAATTGCAGTGATCTATAAGCTATGCGTCTGAATCCATTGGATACAGAAGGTAGAAGCTTAGAGAGTGAATTATCCCAAGGGATGGGGGCAGAGCCAAGAAGAGTGTAGCAATTCTATGTGTAATATCTTCAAATTAGAACTCAGGAGGAAGTAGCATGCACAACGGGTAAATGCTACTTTTGTATCAGAAAGCAAAAGGAAGAAGTAGCTCTGGCTGCCATTGAGGCCCGTTTTGGCTTTGAGTTCCCTCTAGTGGACAGAGGGGATATTAGCGCAGCCATAAGGCTGAGCTCTCCAGTAGGACCTAGGCAGGAAGAGCTTGGAGGCTGACCCAGATAGCCCATGTGACTGCAGTTTAAAGAAGTCTGCACCAAACCAGCCAGACCTTAACCCACAGGACTTAATAAAGAAGAAGAATTTTTCAGTCTTCATTCTCCTAATCTATATAATCTGTTCCATGGAGATGCTTCCTCCATCCATGGAGGTGGCCCTGGATTCTCCAAAGCCATGTCACAGAAGCATAAACTCTGGAAGCTCCTACCATACTGTAAAGGTTTTGAATACAGCCCTGTTTACAAACTGATTCTATTTTCTGAAGACCGACCTAGCAAATTATGGAAAGGCATATCTCTAATAGGCTGGCCACCTGGGGATGATTTCTTATTTTTTCATTTTTACCATGGTAACCCATGAGACAAACAAAAACCTTATAAGGTTTAGAGACCTAGAAGATAATCTAATCCAGCCTCATCAATTTACAGAACTGGGGTTCAGAGAAGCTAGGTGACTTGCCCAAAGTCACACAGCTAGTAAGTGGGAGACCCAAGATTTGACCCATGGTGCTCTGACTCCAAAACCAGCACACATCCCACTCTATTATAGTGGATATTGACCAACTCCCCTATGACTCCATGAAATCATTTACATTTCCTAATACAAAACAACCATCTCCAAATTTCAGCTGAAGTCATTAGAATTATAAAATGCAAAGACAGCTAATAATAATTTCCTTCAATGCCCACAACCCAGGTGAACAGCAGAGTACACCAGCAGCTTGCGTCCTACACATTCATATCAGAGGCTGCTACTAATATATTTTTTTAAATTTTTTTAATTTTATTTTATTTTTAATTTATGAAATAAAAAAGCATTTCCATAACATAGTAGGAAAAAAGATAATTGCACATGAAACTCAAGTCTATTATGTACAACTTGCTATTTATTTATTTATTTTTGGCTGGAAAATCTTTTTTTTGCTTTGAATAGAATTTTATTTTCCAAAATATATGTAAAAACAAATTTTAACATCAATTTTTTAAAACTTTGTGTTCCAACTTCTCTTCCTCCCTCCATTCCCACCCCCCACCCACAAGAACTCAAGCAATACAATAAGCTATACAAGAGTAGTCATGGAAAAATTCCCCTATTAGCTAGTTGTGAGAGAAAACAGTCAAATATATAATAAAGTTATCGTGTAAATTTCTTTTTTCCTTTTTTCCTTCCCTCCTTCCCCCCTGCTCCTGCTCCAGAGATGGCTATCATTAGAAACAAATATGAGGGCAGCTAGGTGGCGCAGTGAATAAAGCACCAGCCCTGGATTCAGGAGGACCTGAGTTCAAATGTGACCTCAGACACTTGACACTTACTAGCTGTGTGACACTGGGCAAGTCACTTAACCCTCATTGCCCCACAAAAAAAAGAAACAAATATGTGTGTGTGTGTGTATATGTGTATATATGCATATATACATAAAATCATTCTATACATACTTCTGTTTATCACTTCTTTCTCTGGATGCTAATAGCATCTTCCATTATAAGTCCTTTATAGTTAATTTGAATATTTATGAGTCAAAATGACTTAACCACTCGAAATTGTTCTTAAAACAATATTGCTATTGCTATATACAACATTCTCTTGGTTCTGCTCATTTCGCTCATTATTTTGTGCAAGTGTATCCATGTTTTTTCTAAAGTCATCAACCTCATCAATTCTTATGACACAATAGTATTTCATCATGATGAAATACTGCAACTTGTTCAGCCATTCCCCAACTGAGGGGCATGCCTGCAATTTCCAGTTCTTTGCCACCACAAAAAGAGTGGCTATAAATATTTAAGTTCTTTTCCTTTTTCCCTAATCATCTTTGGAAATATACCTAGTAGTGGTATTTTTGGGTCAAACTACTGATATTCTCTATTTTTCCCTCCCTCCTTCGGCTTGTCTCTTTCTCTTTCCCTTCCAAGTTTCTAACTTTGTTTCTCTCCATCTTTGCTTTTTTTCCCTTTCTCCTATTTTTTCCTGTCGTTCCGCTTTCTTTTCTCTGATCCTGTCCCTTAAGTGGTCGTTATATAGAACTCAAATTCTGTTTGGTTTAGTTGTATTTATTGAATAAAGTTTTATGTTGTTTACATCTCTGGCTTTCAGTTTTCTCACCAATAACCTGAGGCTTGCACAAGGCAATCTCCCTGTCCTTAATTTAAAAAAAATAGTTAATTGACATTTTATATTTCTTTCTTTTAAAAAATTGTTTTTGGGGGCAGCTAGATGGCGCAGTGGATAGAGCACTGGCCTTGGAGTCAGGAGTACCTGAGTTCAAATCCAGCCTCAGACACTTGACACTTACTAGCTGTGTAACCCTGGGCAAGTCACTTAACCCCAATTGCCTCACTAAAAAAAAAAAAATTGTTTTTTGCTTTTATGTGACCATTGTTGGGTTTTTACCTTCTTATTAATGGTTCTAATTCTTATTCCTGTTATTGTTGTTAGTAATAACAAAGATGCTATTAATAAGAATGAACAAGGACCAGAAGTCACAGTAGAGAGCACTAGAGGCCTTCAAGCTTAAGTCAGAGAAGGGAATTCTGGTTCATTTAACCCTTTGCAATATGGTTTACAATTTCATCATTCAAATGAAATTGCTCTCTCCCAAGGTATTATTGACAATCTTTTAAATGCCAAATCTTTCTGGATCCCTTCTGCTGCCCTTGCCACTGTTGTCCACTCTCTTCTCCTGTAGAATCTATTTCTTCTGGATTTAGTGACATTGCTTTGTCCTAGTTCTTCTCCTACCTGTGAGCTGCCTTTAGTCTCCTTTATTGACTCATCATCCATCACATGGCCCATGACTATAGGTACACCCCCGAGATTCTGTCCTGGGCCATATTATCTTCTCTCTATGCTCTCTTCATGACCTTATCTGCTTCCATAGGTTTAGTTATGACCTCTCTGCTAATGACTCCCCGATCTATAGACCATCCAAGGGTGTGCTTGTAAATGTTTAACAACTAGGTTTTGGGAGGAGGAGGAGCATGCACAGCACATTTTTTTTTTAGGTTTAATCCCATTATTAACTTTTTCTCCTTTACTCTCTTACGTCTAGATTATCAACAAAACAACATGAAAGCCCTGATTCATATCGTTTGCCAGTTTCCAAGGTACAAATGCTCCCACTGCAGATTTAACAATCAGCTCTCTCCAATAGGTCCTAGATGACTTGAGCACACCCCTGATCCAACCCCTACCTCCTTCCTGAGCTCCAGTTCCACATTGCCAGTGGACTATTGGATAGGCCAAGCTGCAAGTCCTGGAGATGTCTCAATCTAAGCTGCATGTCCTGGAGATGTCTCAATCTCAACAAGTCCAAAACATAACTCATTCCTTTCACTCCAAACCTACCCCTTGACTGCATTTCTCCATTTCTATTGAGGACAAGAACATTCTCCCCGGCTTCCCTGTTTGTAGCCTCAGCATGATGCTTGCCTCATCACTGACCCTCACCCCACACAGTCAATCAGCAGATAAATCTGCCCTTTCTACCACTGCTTCCTCTCTACTCCCACAGACACAGCTCGGGTCCCCAACACCTCCTGCCTAGGCTCTTGTAATGACCTCTTCCTTTGTTTCCCTGCCTCAGGCTTCTCCCCACAGCTGCCAAGGTGATTGTCCTTAAACACAGTCTGACCACACTATTCTCAGACTATTCAACCAACTACCGTAGCAACCTGTTGCCTTTTGGATAAAATATCAACTGTTCTCTCTAGCTCTTAAAACCCTTCCCTTCCCACACTCTACAATTCTGCCAATTGGGCCCACATATGGCAGCCCCTCTCCATCTGTGTCCTTGCCCCGACCACCTTCAGTCCTTGCAATTTCACTCCCTCTTCCCACCCACTTCATAGAAACCTCAAGCACTGCCTTCTATACGAAGCCTTTCCTGATGACCCCCACAACTCCCTTGTCTTTATCTATTTTGTATTTATATTCTATATAGACATATCTATATCTGCACATGCTTATCTCCCCTGACATAATATAAGCTCCCTGGGAGCAGGTTTAATGTCTTTTTTTTGCCATCTCCCCAGTGCCTCTATTAGACCCTTAATGAAAGCTTGCTGATTACCTGATCGGCACTTTCTGCATCCACAAGGCTTACGCTTTCTGTGGTGTGTATGCCCTACATCTGCCCTTCTGCAATGGGAATGCCAAGATGACAGAGGCCAGTTCCACCAGGTCTCCTGCTAACTCAGGCATGTCAAAGAGGCTACGAGACAGATCAATCAGAGCCCTGCCAGTTGAGTCTTCCCATAAAGTTGAAGAATTAAAGTGGAACTTGAGACCAAGGACTGAAGGCATAGCCTGAGGGAGCTAAACTGGTCCAACAAAGTCAGGCTAGAGCACGGTGAATAATTGGCCATATGCAATCTATCTTTACTCTCTAAAGCCTTCCAGCTCCTGGAAAAAGCTAACCCCTCAAAGGCCCTCTGGACTAGTGGCATTCTGGAGAACAAGGCTCATGACCTTCATTCACAGGGGCAGGGGTACAGGCAGTCCACAGCTTTCAGCCATCCCCCAATTAAGATGGAAAAGTTTGCATCTGGAATGCATTTCTCATAGAAACAATGTGAGCCCTTAGACCCGCTCAGAAAGATGAGTCAGAGGCAACAGTAAAGAGTAGAGGGAGGTAAGGAGGCCAGAAGCTCCAGCTGCAATAAACCCTTGAAGGAGAAATCTATAGTCACAAGTCCCTCATTCATTCCCTTTCTTTTTTTTCCTCTCTTGGACACCTGCTTCTCTTCCCACTGTTCCTGGACCCTTCTAGATCTAAATTCCCACTCTTGAGCATAACAAAGTGAATGATCCTGAGGAGAGTCACTGAACATCACCTCAAGAATGCCCAAGATCAAAGGGTGAGGCAGAGAAGGTCTGAAAGGTCCAGCTTTGGAATTCTTCTCAGAAGAATGGTCAAACTCAGGACAAAACTCTCAAGCAGAATTAGGGAATGTGAAAAAATGAGCTCTCCCACCTAAAGCTTCTATTTAGCAGGGCCTCTAAGAGAAAAACATAACAAGCAAAAAGAAATGCATTATGCAAACACAATCTCTGCATGCCAGATTTTCTAAGACCCTCCCTGGTTGAATCTAAGCATTTCAACCATCCAAGAAGCATGAGTATGAAGAATGGAACTTGAGAGTGTGACGGAAACAGCTGGGGTGTCCTCTGTGATTGGAACATCTGGAGAGCACATGAGAGCACATCTGGTGCCTACGTGACCAAGCAGCTGGAGTGAGTTTGTAGGAACAGCTGTGTCGGGTGCCATTCCCGCTTGGCTCCGGCTGGGTGGGTGGAAAGTGCTACCTGTTCTGCGGTAGCCACTGCCAGGGTCACCTGTCTGCTACAAACTGCAGAGGTACACAGGGGAAAAAGCGGGGGTGCACTGAAAAATTCAAATCCTATCCACCCACCTTACAGATGATGCACCAGGCTGAAGAGGGACAGACATAACCTACCAGAAAATTTCTGGAAAATATGAACCATGCCTTTCATTTAATAATGGAATCAATACAACTTTTTGTCTCCTTGGGTCCAGAAATTTAGGCTTCCTACCCTGTAGTCCTGATCACTACTGTTCACAAACAAGACGGTGTTGAGGGCACAGGGAAACAGGCCCCAGTTTATGCATAGCTGTGCAATCTAAGTGATCATCTTCAGGGTGTGAATTGAAGGGCACAGAAAAGGCGGCTTCTGCCCCCAAATCTCTCTCCTACCCTGCCTGGAATTCTTCACTTCACTGCCAAGCCAAAGGATTCATTTCTTTAGTTAGGAAAGCACCCACTACTCCCAAGGTAAAGTAGCAGGGCCACAAGGGATCACAGTGCTAGATCTGGAGTCTGATTTCTAATGGGGCTTCAGACACACTAGCTGTGTGGCCCTGGACAAGTCACTTAAGCTCTGCTTCAGCTACCTCATCTGTAAAAGAGACATAACAATATCATCCAACTCCCAGGAGAGATATGAGGATAAAATGAGATATTTGTAAAGTGCTTTGCAAGCCTTAAAATGCTTTAGAAATGTTATTGATCATGATCATTATTAATATTACTATTGCCATTATTATTAGCAGAAAAAGAAGCCAAGGGTTCTTAACCTGTGGTCCTTGTCTGTGGATAGATTTCAGGGGGTCCATGAACTTGAATGGGGAAAACATTACATCTTTATTTTCACTAATCTAACTGAAATTTAGCATTTCCTTCAATTATGTTTTTTAAAACTTATTCTGAGGGGGCAGCTAGATGGCACAGTGGTTAAAGCACCAGCCCTGGATTCAGGAGTACCTGAGTTCAAATCTGGCCTCAGACACTTGACACTTACTAGCTGTGTGACCCTGGGCAAGTCACTCGACCCCCATTGCCTGCCAAAAAAACCCCCCCAAAAAACAAAAAACTTATTCTGAGAAAGGGCACCAGATTTCTAAAGGAGCCCATGACTCATAAAAGCTTAAGAACCCTTTCACCGAACTATTATTAATCCATCACATCTTGGTATAAACTAGTTTTAGCCAACTGATCAGGATGAAGAGAATTCCTGTTTGATGAGGGAAGTGGGGGGGGGAAGGATACTTTGTTCTGACATTACATCATAGGCCATCTAAATGAATCACGTTATAGGCAGTGCCCGGGATAGAGAGAATGAGACAGGCAACAGGGCACAACAAGAAGTATAAGATAAGACACCCTATCTGCTTCACAATTTTGCCCATGCTTGGCCTTCTCACAGAGCCAAATTGGGGAAGGATGGAGCAACAGGGAAGGTGACTTAGAGTATCACACTGGTAGGAGAGAGTCTTGTGGTTTAGTTGGGGGGGGGGGGTGTCAATGTGGGAGTTACTAGGTCACTACTTGACCCTGGCAGTAGAACCCTGAGTGGAATGTGTCAGTGTAGGCGCTCCATCTATGCCCTCGACCAAATCCTAGAGGCCTTTGGGGCTGTGCCCAAGCCTTTATCTCATCCTCCGTCCTTCCTCCAGCGAGAAGCCAGAGTGTGTTAACAGATTTAGGGCGGGAAGGGTCCTTGGACCCCTCCTCTCTTTATGAAGCGCACTCCAAGGTCACACTGTGACCTCGGGTCTTCTGGCTTCGGATGCAGTGCCCTTGCCCAGGTAAACGGGCCCATGCACAAAACAGAAGCGCAGCCAGGGCAGAAAACAGTGGGACCAACTGGGCCCGTCCAAGCCCAGGCATCTCTGCAGCCTCGGTGATCCTAAGGCAGTCGGCTTCCTTCGAGCCAAGATCCCACCCGCAGAGAAGTTTACCCCCCCCCCACACACACACTCTCCCCAGTCCTGGCACCTTCTCCCCGGGGGCTCTCTCCGGGTTCTCCCCGACGTGTCCCATTTGTACGAAGCTGTTTGCTCCTTGTCCTCCGCGTTAGACTGGAAGCTCCTCGAGGGCAGGGGCTGCCTTCGTCTCCTTTTGTATCTGCGGTGCCCGCCCGCCACACAGTGGGTTGGCGCTTAATAAATGTTGATTGACCGACTGAGTCCCCTCCAAAAGGCAACATGGGCTGTGTAAGCTGTGAACTTTGCTAGACAACTCCGTTCAGGGGCGAGCCTCTACCTCTAGGATCGGAGATTTGGAGCGAGAGGAAACCGAGGCCACAACGAGCCCGGGACAGATTGGAACCCAGGGCTCAGAGGCCCCCACACCCGGCCACTCACCAGGGCTCTCCTGACACATAGCCCCCCGCTCATGACCTTATTTTGAACACAGTCATTCTGTACCTGTGGCCTCGCTCCTTAGACCGTAAACTCCCTGGGAGGAGGCCCAGACCTGGGTAACCCTAGCCAAGTCATTGCCCCTCCGTTTCCTCAGTTTCCTCAGCTGTAAAATGGAGGGGAAATAATAACAGCACGTGCCCCGCAGGGCTGTGGAGAGATCCGAGCCTAAACCCGAGCCAAACTCTCTTGGTTTCTGTGATTCCTTTAACCGCAATCCCCGGCGCCCTGCGCGCGCTCCCCGTCTCTCCCCGGGAGCGCGCGCCGGGGCCGCCGGGGGCGGGGGCGTGTAAAGGTCACGTGATCCCCCCTCCCCCTCCGCTCCCCGCCGCCTTCATGCGCGCGCTGCCGGAAGCCGCCCTGGGTGGGCCGCGAGAGCCGCTGCTGCGGCTGTATCCGGGTACGTCCGTACATCCCCCTTCCCCCTCCTCGCTTTTCTCCAGGAGGGGCTGCCAGGGCTACGCGAGGGGGCTTCTCCTGGGCGCGGGGCACAGACCCCCGGACACATAGACAGGACACACAGACACAGAGCCAGCGATTCCCGGGGCAGGCGGCCTGGGTTGAAGGAAGTCGCTTCCCCCAGGGAGAGGGCGAAAGGGGCAGGCAAGTGGGCGAGAGGCCTGCACCCCGGGGACCTGGAGGCGGGGGCTCCGAGGTGTTCGGGGCGCTGTGCTCCTGGCCCCCTGCTAAAGGCCCTGGGCCCCGTAGGGAGAGCGCCAGGAGCTCGGCCCGGGCACTCGGGTCTGAAGACCTTTATTAACCTGCGTTGCCTGCAGCGGGTGCCGGGGCTGCAGAGCAGGACACTGAGCGGCCTCTGCCCTCGGCCAGCTGCCGCTGTATTAGGTGTTTGTGGCAGGGGGCCCTAGGATAAGGATGCTGCCCGCAGAGGGTGATGCCCACCGAAGTCTCCGCCCAGCGATCTGCAGAATCGGAGCTCCCCCCGCCCCCACTACCTCTCGTGGAATCCCTCCCCGCCCTCAGCCCAGGCAGAGCCTTCTCTAGCCTTTCTGGATTTCCGTACCAGGGCCGTTTCTGAGCGTCCCCCAAACTGCCGCTTGGCCCCCCTTCCCAGCAGAATCGTTTACTATTTATTCAGTTTGCACGTGTATGTGTCATTTCCCCCATGCAATCTATGCTCCTTGAGGGCAGGGACCAGTTCGTTTTTCAGTCATGTCTCCCCAGCACCTAGCGCCGTGCCTGGCACGTAGTAGGCACTAAATACTTGATTGATTGATGGTTTGAAAGGGAACGGGTGCCCTCTAAATAATAGGCAATCAGTCCTGTCTCGTGGTAACAGACTGACTTAAGAGTCAGAAAACCTGAATTCTCTTTCAGCCTGGGCTACCGACTTGCTTTTTTTTTAACTTCCCCTCCCAGGGCTCTCATTTCCTGTTCTGAAAAATAACAACCTTTAAACTAGATGGTTTCTAAAGTCCCTTTCACTTTTTCCCCCCGGGGCAATGAGGGTCACACAACTAGTACGTGTCAAGTGTCTGAGGCTGGATTTGAACTCGGGTCCTCCTGAATCCAGGGCCGGTACTTTATCCCCTGCACCACCTAGCTGCCCCGCCCCGCCCCCCCCCACTTCTAAAGTTCATGAACACATTGTAGGGGAGGAAGAAGCATCAGTAAGGAAGAATGGGTATTTGGAGAGAAAACAGAGATCTCTCAATCCAGAGAATGAAAATGGACGATCTGATCCATTGCCTCTAATAAATCAATTAATCAATCAATCCATCTGCGATGCTAATATATACCAGGTGCCTCCAGAATGTTAAGCTATTAAAACAGTACTAAGAATTTTGGGACACTTAAAGGTTTGCAAAATATTATACATATATTTTCTCATTTGATCCTCACAGTAGTCCTATGAATTAAGTGCTGTTATCAGCCCAGTTTTATAGATGAGGAAGCTGAAAAAGAGAGAAGTTAAGTGACTTTCCTAGCCTCACACAGGTAGCAAGGGCCTGAGGAAGGTAAAAGGCTTTAGCATCCTCAGAAGTTAGGAGACATCAAAAAGCCAGGGACAGGAACCCTAGAGATTTGGAGAGGTTGTGATGCACATTTAATTCCCACACCATTGAAATCACTGGATCCCCAAAGTAAGAAGAAATTAAGGTGATAGGGAAGGGCCAGGAGGCTGAAAGTAAGCCCTGGCTCCTCATTAAATTGAGGGCTGTGTGATTTGGGGGGGGGAAAGGAGGCAAATGGGGTTAAGTGACTTGCCCAGGGTCACACAGCTAGTAAGTGTCAAGTGTCTGAGGCCAGATTTGAACTCAGGTCCTCCTGAATCTAGGGCCGGTGCTTTATCCACTGCACCACCTAGCTGCCCTGGGCTACATGAATTTTGAGGATAGGAAGTGTGCTAGCCTTTCCTCACTCTAATCCCAGCAGCTGGGACTCAGATGTCTGTCCAGAAGCATTGATGAGGCAGTCCTAGAGTCTTTCCTTGATAGGCCCCATTTGTCTGTGCATCCTCCCCAGGCCTTTTCTACTTGGCTTAGGCCTGATATAGAGAGAATGAGAATGAAATGTTGGTTTTTCTTTGTGTTGTGTACACTCCTGGAGGGCAGGAACTTTTGTCTTTGTATTGGTGCCTCAAACAGTGCCTTGAGAATGATAAGCACTCAATCAAATGCTTATTGATTAATTCGGTGATTATTCCATGTGTTTGTAACCACAGACCTTCACCACCAGACTGAGATGACTGACCTGCCTGTCTAAACAGTTTGCTGAACTGCCTCCTCCCTAAAGGACAACTGCTATCCCCTTCAAGGTAAAATTGACATCGAGTTTGAAATCCTGCCCTAGAGGAATGAGCTCTTACTGCAGGTCAAGTCCAGCTGTTCTGGGGGGGGGGGGGGTTAGGGTTTGTATATATGGTGAACTTCCCTGTCCATCTGGGCTCCTCTTCTTCTGGGGAAAGTCTCATCCTCATGACCAGTGCATGTCTCTTATCCCAGGTGCCTAAATATTTAGAGCAGCAGGAGTTTGGCCCCCAGGTGATGTGTTGAGGAGGGTTTTGGCCACAGAAACTCATGAAACTCACCTCCAAAGGCAATGTAAACTGTCGTTTGTGGCACAGTGGATATACTGCTAGACATAAATTCAGGGGAAGACCCAAATTCAAAACCAGCCTCAGACACTACTTGAGTAACCCTGGGCAAGTCACTCAAAACCACTCTCCTCCTCAGTTGCCCCATCTTTAAAATAGGGATATTCATAGCACCTCCCTTCCAGAGTTGTGGGGATTAAATGAGATAATATGTGTAAAGTGTTTTGGAAATCTTAAAGTGCTTTATAAATGCTAGCTATTATTATTATTATACATGGCAGAGAAGATAATAACTGATAATTAGTAATGTAATAAGATGGGGCCAAGGAGAAGTCCAGACAAAGTACTTTAGTAAAATTTGAGGTTAGAGAAAACCGTTTTCAGCTGGGAAAGTTCAAGGCAGTTTTTATGAAGGAGGTACATATAAGCTGAGCCTCAGATGAAGAGAGGAATTCTGAGAGTCAAAGATGAAAAGAGAGATTAGGTTCTTGGTACAGGAATAGACTGCACAAAGGGATGGGGGTGAGAGATGGCATGTCTACTGTGTGGAAGAGATAGTAGTCCAGTTTGGCTAGAATATGGGCAAACCAGTGGGTAGAAATGCTGTGTTCGATGTAAGAAAAACAAGAGTTTAAAGCCTGCCTCAAATACTTATTAGCAGTTTGACCTTGGGCAAATCACTTAACCTTTCTGTGCCTCAGTTTCCTCTTCTGTAAAATGAGAGGGTTTTTCTTGATAGCCTGCAAGGTCCCTTCCAGTTCTAAATCTATGATCCTATGGAAGAAGTAGGATAATAGTATAGAAGAAGACTGGAAGTGTACCCCAGAATGACATGTCGGGAAGGAACCCAAAAAGTCCTCCGTTTTAATCCTTACTTTTCGGGAACCCCCGGTCACATTGCATTGAGCCAGATTCTAGAGGACTTTAAATGCCAGGCTAAGAGCTGATGATGTGCTGACTGTGTGCCAGGCACAGTGCACTAGACTGGGGATGCAAAGACAAAGAATTAAACAAGCCCTTCTGCCCCAGGAGCTGCTGGAGAGACAAGCACCTGGACTGATATATACGACCCAAATGTTAGGAGAAGCACTAGATGTATGCAGGGTTAGCCAGTCTAGGGTTGTTTGGAAGGGAGAGCAGGGAGGTCAGGAGAGACATGCAGAAGATAGAAGCAAGGGGCTCTGAGGTAAAGACAGGCTGTATTCTAGGCACATGGGACAGCATGGAGGAGTGCAGAGAGAGTTGACTTAGAGCCAGGAAGATCTGGATTCAAATCCCACCTGTGACCCTGGGCAAGGTTTGTTTGTACCTGCTAGGTGTTACCTGAGAGGCACAATGAGTCCATACATGCTGATTGCTGTTGGTAAAGAAAGTTTCTTTACCAGCAGGACCTGGGATTTCATCACTACCATGGTTAAATCACTTGTCTAGGTTTTTTTTGTTCGTTTATTTGTTTTGTGTGTGTGTGTGTTTTTTTTTTAAGAAGGTAATAGGAAGCCACTGAAATTTTGAACTGTGCAGTGACTTGATCAGACTTGTGCATTTGGAAGATGATTTAGGCAGCTATAGGAAAGATGGATTGATTCAGAGCAATTAATTTTTATTTTCTTGTGTTTTTTTTTTAATTAAGTGTTGTTTTTTTCTTCTTGGCCTATTTGTTATTTTATAAAAGGTCTTTATGAATGTCGTGTCATTTGAAATATTGGAAGGCTATGCCTGTTTCTGTTCTAAATTATTGGGGAACTAGGCTGGGGTTTCAAAGATATTGCTACTTATAATTACACACTGCTCAGAGCAAATTGGCTAGAATCATTCAATTCCATGGGTTGACATCGGTCCGTACCTTGCGATATCAGGGTCTAGTGAAAGACAGACCCTCTGAGGACAAAGGCTTTCAGATAGGTGTGGTTTCTATTGTCTCTACCTTACTGAGTCTGATTTCTATTGTCTCTGGGCTGGCTTTGAAAGAAATCAGCTAAGGTTCCTGAGCCAAGCCCTCAAGGGGGGAAGGGGTTTCCTCCAAAACCTCCTTATTAATAATTATTTTTCTCACAATGCTAATGGTGTATTAGGCTGGGAAGTGGTGGTTTACAAAGATATGTAAGAGACACTCTAAGCTGATGACACTGACATGGATTATTTCAGTGAACTTGCAGAATCTCATCTGCTTTTGCTGCTTGGAAGCAGGGGGATGGACTAGGTGGTTTCTCAGCCCCTTCCAGTTTTTGAATCTTTGACTTTCTGGAGGGCTGCCTGAGACCTAGCCTCTCCCCTTTCTTTCTTATGCGTGTCACCCTCCATATTTGTGGCTTCATTTACTCTGGGTCACGGCGGGACCTTGTCTTCACAAAGTTACTAGATCCTCACTCTCACCAGCTGTCTTCTAGGCATGACTGTCCAGGAGGGCATTCCTGTCGAAGCCTGACCTTTCTCTCTTCCTGGCAGATGAAGTGTGTGCTGGTGGCCACAGAGGGGGCTGAGGTCCTATTCTACTGGACTGACAAGGAGTTTGAAGATAGTCTCTGGAAGAAGTTTGGGCTGTCAGAGACCATGGAAGGAGAGGTGAGAGCCAGGGAAAGACAAAGTGCCGGCCACAAGAATTCAGGAGGCCCCCAGTCTTCCTTCAGGCTTAGCATAGGCAGCGTCATTTCCTGTGGCGTCTACCCTTCCTCTCCCAAGTGTGGAGTCTCATCTCCTCAGGAGACAGTGCAGGATAACAAGCACAATGGATTTCCTTTCTGTAGATCTTGGCTTAAGAAGTAGGCCTCTTCCACTGGCTTTGGACAAGTTACTTAAACACTTAAGCACTCTTCTCTCTTCTCATCTCCAAAAGAGGCATATTAAAATTTACCTTCAATTTCTTCATCCCTAAAATGGGGTTAATAAAAATCACACTAAGTACCTTAGAGATAGGTGACTCAGTAGATTGAGCTCTGAGCCTGGAGTCAGGAAGACCTGGATTCAAATCTGGACTCACACTTCTTAGCTTTGTGACTCTGGAAAAGTCACTTAACCACGACCTGCCTGAGTTTCTTCATCTGTAAAATGGAGATAATAATAGTTCCTCCTTCCTAGGGGTGTTGTGAGGATCAAATGAGATAACATCTGTAAAGCACTAAACATATGGTAGGTACTTAATGAATGCTTAGTCCCTTCCATGTCAACATTGTTGTCAGGGAAGCTAGATGATGCTGTGGCCAGAATCTCTTGACTTGGAGTCAAGAAGACCTGAATTTAAATCCAACCTCAGACGCTGGTCTTGTGACCCTGGTCAAGCCATTTAACCTCTCTCACCCTGAGTTTCCTCATCTGTAAAATGGGATTAATACTGGCATCAGCCTCCCTGAGTTGTTGTTAGGATAAAATGAGGTAATATTTGTAAAGTGCTATGATGATTAAAAAATATGAGAGACAGTTTCTGGGTAATTCAGTAATTTTACTAATAGGCCAGCAGGTTATTAATAAAAGGATGGTCAATGGATGGCTCTCTCAGACCAAAGACCAAAATGGTGGTGGACTCACAGTTTATATACCCTTCTAACTGTAGGAGGTCCATCATATAGCAATCAAATCTAATTGGTTCACATGATTGGAGGTGTGTTATATTAAAATGAAGTCTGAGGATACTGACTTAGGTCACTCAAATCTTGGTTAAAAAAAGAGAAAGAATGTAGATCCCATCCATGCTGATCTGAGCTCAATAGTTTCCACCTAGCTGTGGTTTAGTGCAGGCTAAATCTCATCAGTAAAGTCCTTCAGTTATCTAGATAAACTGATCTGTCTCCACCCAAGATTCTTTGTAAGCTTGGGTTGGGTTGGGGGGGGGGGCAGGAGGCTGTATGGGGAGGGAAGAAAAGTCTAAAACAGAAGGGGAGAACATTGGGGCCCCTTCAGCATATCGGTTATAATTATTATTTCTCACGGTGCTATATAAATGCTAGTGATTTTTATTACTGATTTTAATAAGATAGAAACATGCACTATTCTCTTGCAACCTTTCCCCACATATCTCATACCACTGTCCTTAGAAGGACTAAGATTCTATTGGAATTGAAACAACTTGAATCAGGCCATGGTGATTCCTACTTAATCAGGTTTTTTTCCTTACAAAAAAAATCCATCTCCTTGTTTTTCACATTTAAGCTCTCATCTTCACAGCTCAAAAACCAAAGGCTTCAATGATAGGCAGTGCACTTATACAAGTTAAAGCAAGAGTTTATTTTGAAGTCTTTTTCCTATAAATTTTGAAGCTGTGTTAAAAAAAAAAACCTCAATGATTTAGCATATCTCATCTGCCAAAGCCCCCTGAAAGAGCTGTTCATAAAAGTCACTGAGAGGTGAATAATTTCCACTTCAAAAAATTAATTATGGATATCTGGGGAATCTTTTCCATGATATTTAGTACAATCACCTTCATCAGATGCTTTAACTTAAACAGAAATTATTTTATTATGAATTTTTCATTAACGAACACATAATTATTTTAATAAGACAAACATTTTACCTATTTTAGTTTTAAGGGTAAAATGCAAAGATTTGTTATGGTGGTAGTGGTAGTAGTGCTGGTGTTTTACATTCTAGAAGAATATAAGCACCATGAGGGCAGGAACTATCTTGCTTTTCTATTTATGTCCCCAGGACATCACAGGCAATTAATAAATGTTTGTTGATTGGGTGATTGATTTTTTTCAACAAAGTAGCAAAAATAAGAGCATATTTAGAGGCACATAGACCTGGGTTGTAGTTCTGCTTATTAGTTGTATAACCTTGGACAAATCAATTCACCACTCTGAGCCTCAATATCATAATCTATAAAATGGGAATAAAAATAATTGGACTTTGTACTTCACAGTGTGTGGGCAAATGAAAAAATATATGTTCAGTGCTTTTTAAACTGTAAAGAAATATGTAACTGTCAGCTGTTGCTTTCAGCAAAGACAGTATAAAACATAAAATATTGGCTTATTTCTTCCTCCTTATTTACTTACAGGCTAAGAATGAAACAAAATTTCTTGCATTTTCAGTTCCCAAATTATTTTTCTATTAGGATAAAATAGTCTAAAGAAGGAAAAATTAAGCTTTAATAGTTTAAAACTGCACTGGCATTTGGCATACCCTCTTGTATACACATATGTGTATACACATATGTGTATACACATATGTGTATACACACATTTATTATAGTTGGTTTTACAGAGGTTTTTGTTGTTATTGAGGAAGATAGCGATAGGCATTCAACCTGTATGCATAGGGAACTGCCAGACGGAGGAAACTCTCCTTATCAATACAGGTATTAATTATCAATACCTCCTCTGTGACTCAGAATCTTGGAGAGTTGCACTGATTTGTTCAGTGTTTTGCTCAGGGTCACACAACCATTCACTGTCAGCAGCAGAACTTGAACTCAGGTCTTTGTGGCTTTGAATCCAGAGCTCTTTCTCCCATAGCCAGAATACCCCCCAGTTATTGTTAAGAGTATTAATGTTGCATGCTCACACCCATCACTAATTCTTCTGTAGCATCTGGGTACAAATTATGCTACTGAACACAAAGAACCTGTCAAGACAATGAGTTGGCAATAAATAGTGCCAGCTCCATTTGCATTTTTAATGCCCATAAATTATCTCTTCTGCTGCACATTTCTCTGTCCAAGGCAAAGCTTTGTTCTGTTCCTTCCATGTTTGCCTGTACTTTATGGGCATCAGAAGAGTCCAAGTGTGCTCTGCACTTCTCCTCCGGGACAATGTTGAGAACCTTCCCAATAGGTTCATCTCCCTTGGCTCAGCTCAGGCCAATTTTTTCCAAAACCACCCACAAGCCTTCCAAAGAATCAGAGTAGATGTCATTGGCTCCTCTTGGTTTTGTTGTGGTTTTTTTTCCCTGTGCCCATGGCCACAGAACTGGCCACTGTTTACTTCCCATCCTTTGATGGAGGGGGTTAAAAGCTTCAGGGGGGTGCTCTCTTGGGCCCCCCCAAAGTGCTTTAGGATCCCTGACACCTAACATACCCAGGTTCTGCTGCTGGATTTTTAAAGTACCATAGTATGTATTTAACTGCATGCAGTTAGGAGGCTCTTTTACAAGCTAGACCAAATAGTACAGAATAGCTACAGGATCCAATTTGGAAGATATACTCTTCCTTGCTTTCTCACATGATCTGGATAAACTTATAGTCACTCCTTTTTATTGACTCTTGAGGTAGTTATATTATTTATATTTATATTTTATTTATATTTTTGCTTTCAGATACTTTCCTTTGACTGCTGAGAAGTCTCAGTCCAAGTTTTCTATTTAAATCTCTCTCCCTCTCCTCCTATATCCTCTCCCTTCTCTCTTTCTCATCCTCTTCCCGTCCTCTCTCTCTCCCTCTCCCTCCCTCCCTCTCTCTCTCTCTCTCTCTCTCTCTCTCTCTCTCTCTCTCTCTCTCTCTCTCTCTCTCCCCCCCCTCCCTCCCTCCCTTCCTCATTATTCCCTTACTACTTTTCAGGCTTTTCTTCCTCAGAATAAAGGATTTTGCCCAGATCTTCCCCATCCCAGATATGACTGAAATGACTCAACAACAACTATAACCCCATCCCCAGTAAACTTCGATATATTTGCTTTCTTTCTAGGGAAATAAAGGAGTTTGATTTAACAGGTCTCAAAGAAACTCTAGGGCTGATCATGCTTGTTATCTCATTCCCATGAATTTGTGCTGAAGTTAATAAGATGGTATTTGTACAGACTCAGACCCACTGCTTTTTTAATGGATGACAGACCCATCAGTTTAGACCTAGAAGGCACCTTACAGACCTTCTGGTCCTGCCCCTCATTTTATAATTGAGGAAACGGGGGCCCAGGGTGGTTAAGTGATTTGCCCAACACCACACAGGTTGTAAGTGTCAAAGGCTGGATGGGAACCAAGGTCTTCTGACTCCAGAACCAGTGATTTCTCTCTGGCACCATTGGGTAATGGTGGAGCTACAGCAGGGACCTGGCTCTCCTGCCTCCTTGGCCAGCCTTCTTTCCTGCTCTGCCACACTGCCTTATGGGCTCTCCTGGGCTGGCTGACCTTACTTCCTGTTGGATAGTGTGGCCTTCCTGAATCATTTTATAGAATATAAAGAAGAGCCCCTGGAAATCCTCCATAAAACTGAGAGCTGGTTGGGAACCTTCTTGTGACCTTCTCTGAAGTTACAGGATGATGGTGTGATCTCAAAGACTACAGAATTAGAAGGTGCAAACTCAACTGAATGATAGTATCTTGATCTTTAAACTGTTCAATTGATATAAAAACAAATGTTGAAAACGAGCTTTACATGTAACTGGAAAAAAATAAAATACTATTAAGATTGAAAAAAATAAATAAAATGTTCATTTGAAACTCAATGTAAAGAATTTTTTAAAAAACTATAAAAATCTAATTGTGACTTTTTTGGTCTGATTTTTGTTCACCCTGATGAGGAGGCCTATAATAAGAGGTACTGTGGTATAATTGATAAAGTACTGGGAGTGGAACCAGAAAGACCTGGACACAGGTTAGACACTGTGACCCTCAGTCTCCTCATCTGTAAAATGGGGATAATAATAATAGCATCTATTTCATAGGGTTGTTGTAAGAATCAAATGAGAGAATAGATGCAAAGTTCTCTGCAAACCTTAAAGCACTGTAAACATGTGAGCTGTTGTTACCATCATTAATCAGTTAACACTGATCCTCCACCCTTTCATCTCCCCCCTGCCAAAGAAAAGGAGTTATATAGTCTTAGTGTCATAGACTTAGAAGGGACCTCAGAGCTCATCTTATTTTACAAGATGGGGAAAGGGAGGCCATAGGAGGTGTCTAGGGTCACAAGTCCATAAGTAGTATGGAGGGGATTTAAATCCTAATCCATGTCCCTTCCCAGTGCACCAGGCTACTTCTGGAAGGCTGGAATATGCTCCTTTGAATGATCATTTATTGGGGGGGGGTAAATTAGAGACCTGCTACAGGCAGCTGGTATGCTGCAGCACTGTCGCTGTCGGGCATTTCTGATTGTTCCACTCCTTGTCTCCACCCCCAGTTTCCTGCTCTGGAGGACCGCCTCAGCACACTCTTTGCCCCATTGATCATCTCCTCCATGACGATGCTAGAGAAGCTCTCAGACACCTATACCTGCTTCTTAGCTGAGAAGAGCAACCATCTGTATGTTCTTCACCTGGTGAGCATGCTGCCCTAAGGCCTCTGCCCCATGGGGAATGAGGGTCTGGATGTCCTTTCTATAAGCCCCAGAGGGAAGAGACTCTACCTTAGCAGAGGCACCCTCTAGAGAGGGGGCCAACACACAAAAAGGTACGTCTAAGTGCCTTTTGATGATACTGATGAAGGACTGGGTGGTAGCTCAGGCTTAGTACGGGAGAGGCACTCTTAGGTACTGGCCCTTCAGGAATCAATCAACAAGAATTTATTAATCACCTACTCTGTGCTTGGGACTATGCTAGACACTGGCCTACCAATTAGCCCACCAAACAATTATCCACTGCTTACCATATGCTAAGCACTAACCTACATACTAGGCACTGTGCTACAATAAGCATTTATTAAGCACTTACTACGTGCCAGGTAGGTGCTGGGTACTGAGGTTACAAAAGAAAAGGAGTTTACATTCTAATGGGGGGAATGTGGGTTGAGATGAGATGAGGGAATCCTAATTCACTTGACTGTGCTTACAGTTTAGTGAATGCCTATTTATCGCCATCAATGGTGATGGCGCAGAGAGTGAAGATGACCTGCACCGCAAGTTGTATGTACTGAAGCACCTGTTTGAGATGCACTTTGGACTGGTGACCCTGGACAGCCATCTCATCAGGAAGGAGTGAGTCTCCCATTTAGGGGGAAGGGTGTGGTTTGGAGGCAGTTAAGGGAATTCCGTCCATTAATGTTGGCAATACCCAGTGAAGAACCTCCCTCTACTGATAGCTATGTGCAGCCAACTGGTCTGCCTGTGGTCTTCATGGGCCACTTGGAACACTGAGCACTCAGGTGACCTTCCCATGGTCACACAGATTGTTCTTCCTGACACCAAGGCTCCTTTTCTATCCAGATAGGCACCTCTTACCTCTTAAATTACAATGGGGTTTTCCTAAGGCTGTTTCTGACTCTAGTCAGAGCCGGGACATGGAATTTGTGGGACATTTGGCAGGCCCAACTCATCTTCTTCACCCCGGGAAAGGAAAAGTGACTGTAAGTCTACATCTAAAAAAATAGACAGGTTACTGTCCATCAGAGGCATCACATGACTTGATGTGTTGTGGACCACAGAATCATGGCATTAATGTGTGCATTTATAAAAAGTTAGATTTGTTTTAAAAAGAGTTTCTTGTGGGTCCCAGCTCTGTGTATGGTGCTCTGGGCATCTCTCTGTTCACTTTGCCTATCCCTGGTTCCAGCTCTGCATAGTGACTCCCCTACCCATCTGAGGCTTTTTGGATTCCCAAAGATGGGTAGCTATTCAGGGCAGAGTCTCCTGGGCTGTCTTCTCCAGGGACTGAGGGGGGATCCTTTTCTAGCATCTGGATAGTCTCCAAAGTCTCCCCCAGCCCCAAATCATCTGATTCTGTGAATGATTGTTCAAATAGAGTCCTTCAAGATGGTAGCGTAGCAGGGAGAAACAGACGCTGGTTTGCTTGGATCCCAAAGAGGAAGAAGATAATTGTGGGCCCCCTCAGGAATGAGGATTTGAGAAACTGTCCTTTTTCACTTGCCATAAGTGGAAATGATGAGTAAATGCCCCACTATCGTAGGCTGGTAGAGCTTTAAGAGATCTTAGAGATAACCTAGAGCAGAGTCTTCTCACCATTGTGTCTTAGACCCCTTGGGCAGTCTGGAGAAGCTTACAGACCCTTCCCCAATGATGCAAAGATCAAAATACGTAGAACTACCAATTTTTAAATGCATAAGACAAATTACATAGGATCACAAGAGAAATCAATTATATTGAAATGCAGTTTTCAAATTACTTAAAAAACAAGTTCATGAACCCCAGGTTAAGAAGTCTGATATACAACCCCCCATTTAGTCTGAAGGCCAGAGATGCCAAGGTCCCACAGTCAGACGGCAGCAGAGCTGCACTCATGGTGCAGTGAGCCTGCACTTTGAAGGTGTTTTAAATTGCATTTTTCCTTTCTTTTTCTTTTCTTTTTTTTTCTTTCTTTTTTTGCGGGGCAGTGGGGGTTAAGTGACTTGTCCAGGGTCACACAGCTAGTAAGTGTCAAGTGTCTGAGGTCGGATTTGAACTCAGGTCTTCCTGAATCCAGGGCCAGTGCTTTGTCCACTGCACCACCTAGCTGCCCCTGAAGGTAGCTCTGTGCCTCTCCCCCCCACCCCCCCACTCCTCCCAGAGCCCAGTCCAGTGCCTGGCACAGAGAAGCACTAATCTGTGTTTGTCTAGTCAAGTAGAATTCAGGGAGAGCATTAACAGGCTCTAAGAGGAGGGATTCTTAACCTTTTGGTGTTATGGATTCATTCTTCCCATAGCCTTCGCCCACTGAATTGAGACAGAATTTGTTTCAGTTTTATTTTGTCTTAGTAAGAATGAACCTGATTCTGTCCTTGCATTTAATTAACTGGCATAAGAAGCTCTTGATGTGGAAACTCCCTTCATTTATGCCAGTCGCAACTAGTCTGCAACTGATAGTCTTTGAGCAGTTTGTGTCTGGTGAAGCCTTCATGGACACCCCTTCTCAGAGTAATGTCTTTAAGTTGCATAAAATAAAATGCATTTCATGACAACAGAAATCAATTATATTGAAATATAGTTCTAAAAAAACAAGGGGCAGCTAGGTGGCACAGTGGATAAAGCACTGGCCCTAGATTCAGGAGGACCTGAGTTCAAATCCAGCCTCAGACACTTGACACTTACTAGCTGTGTGACCCTGGGCAAGTCACTTAACCCCCATTGCCCCACCAAAAAAAGAGTTAGAAAAAGAAAGAAATATAGTTATAAAAATATTTTTAAAAAGACAAAATTCACAGACCCCAGGTTAAGAACCTACCTAGAGAAAGAAGACGGTGTGTGTGTGTGTGTGTGTGTGTGAGAGAGAGAGAGAGAGTGAGCGAGAGAGCGAGCATGAGCGAGAGAGCGAGCATGAGCGAGAGAGCGAGCATGAGCGAGAGAGCGAGCATGAGCGAGAGCACTCGCAGGCAAGTGAGTGAACCTAAGTGTTTCTGTATGGATCCCATATCTGTGTGCATGTGTTTATTTGGGGTGCTAGAGGCATGCCCATCCCTCCTGCTTATGCTCTGCCCTGGTTACCGTCTTGCGTCTCATTATTTTTTTCTCTGCTGAGATGGGGCTGGGGGTAAGAAAAGGGAAACAGTGGTTTGTTTACTGAATAACTTTAGTCATTTAGGATTCAGGGTTTGACTGGGCTTGGAGCTGACCTGGCTTTCTCTTATCACCCCTGACCCTGACCCAATTCTAGGCTCCGGCCCTCAGACCTGCAGAAACGCACCCAAGTGTGGGCCCTCTTCCAGAGCCTGCTTCATACCTACGGCCGCCTCAGAGAGCAAGAGCAGAGTTTTATGGTGGAGGTAACTTCTGTGGGGCCCTGAGGTGGGAGTAGGGATCCCTGCCCTGAAACTTCTGTGCTGTGAGATGCTAGACGATAAATGTAGGCCCAGGGCCACCTTGGCTGTCCTGAAAATGCAGAGACCCCCAGTCTGAGTTCTCCTTTTTCAGATGGGCGATGCCGCCAGGGTACCACCGAGCTCCTAGGAAAGATGGCAGCCTCTGGATTATAAGAGCATTGATTTAGAGCTGAAGGGGCCTTAGAGGCCATTGAGTTCAGTCCCCTCATTTTACAGATGAGGAAACTGAGGCAAGGAGGGGTCAAGAAACTCATCTGGGGCCCCAGCTAGGAGGCATCTCAGGCAGGACTCACATTCGGGTCTTTCTGACTCCATGTCCAGTATTGCTTTGCCTGCCTTCCCATCGTTAGTAAACATGCCTCCTTCTGTGCCAGGCTAAGTCTGCACTCTCCATGGGAGGTGTTTTCTTTAGCGTTTCCCAAGCCAGCCAGGCCCCTAAAGTCACCCACAGTTGGGGGTGGGTTACTGAAGTAGGTTTCTCCACCATCACCACGGTGGCTGTTCTCACTCATCCTCCATGTCGTGGGTAGCAAGGGATGATCAGGGCCATATTTTGGTAGTTTCTTTACCTGCACATCCCTCTACCTGAGTAGGCTGTCGAGAGGCTAATCCACCCCCAGCTCTGTGAACTATGTATCGAGGCCCTGGAAGATCACGTTGTTCACCACATTAATACCCGTTCTGAGCATGGCGGTGAAGAGGTCCTCCATGCCTTCCTGCTTGTCCACACCAAACTGCTGGCCTTCTACTCCAGGTGAGCCCCGAAGCTTCCTGCCAATAGAGAGAGAGACCTGCCACTTGCTTTTAAGGGAGAGGTCCCTGGCCCCCACTTCCCTCTGCTCACAGTCTCCTCTGCCCCCAGCCCAATTCTGCTCTCTCCCTTCTTGCTAGCTTGCAGTTCAGCCCTTGGTTATAGAATCTTGTGTCCCACCCATTGTGTCACATAGGAAAGTGCTAATCTTCCCAATAAAAGACTCATAGAATTTGAGGGGTTGGGAGGGACCTCAGAGATGGTCTTGTCCTACCCAAACACAACAGGGATCCCTCCTGAAACATGTCTGACAAAGGGGTCAGGGAGAGGTCATCCAGTGCTTCTCTTAAAGACCTCCAAGGAAGGGGAACCCAATCCCTTTCTAGGAATCCCATTCTACTTTTGGACCATTCTTATTTTAACTAAGTTTAAATGCGTTAAGTAACATTTCAAAGTTTTCCAAAAATATTTTCATGTTATCTTAATTGAGCATCAATTGAGGTAGCTACTAGAAGATTTTTATTACTCCGGTGTTACAAATGAGAAAATTGAGGACCAAATGGTTAAGTGACTTATCCATGTTCTCACAACTAGTGCCAGAGGCATGGTTTTGAACCCAGAGCTTCTCGATTCCAAGCCTAGTGCTTTATCCACTCCTCCACCATGACTCACAGAAAAATCGTCAGCTCTCTGAAGACAGGGGCCATGTCTTATACTGATTTCATGATATGTCCTGCACTTTGTTTTTCTGTTTTTAATCTTCATATTGGCAATCCTATCTTTTCCTCAATCTCAGTGCCGGTGACGTTGTCCAGGACACAGCCCGACCCACTCTTTCATCCTGCACTTTGCTCCATATCTTCTTACCTACCCATCCCTGGAGATCCCCGGCACTCCATCTGAGAACCCTTTGGAAAGGGGAGAAGCATCCCTGGGGCCCTTCATAACCTGTTGCCTCTCCCCTGTGTTTGCAGCTATCACGCTAGTCCCCTGCGCTCAGCAGATCTCCTCTCCCTCCTTCTCGTGGTTCAGGACCTGTACCCCAGTGACAGCTCATCAGAAGAGAGCTGCATTCAGGTTCTCAGTCAATTCCCTGGGAACTGGCCTGGGGCTGGGTGTGGGGCTGCTGGGTGGAAGGGGAATGGGTCACAGAGTGAGGGGGAGAAGGCGTACATAACTCTTCTCTCTGTAGGCCTGCCCCCTATATGAAATACTGGGAGGAATGATGCAAAGTCCAGACATGTTCCCATGGAATGCTCTCAGCTTACCCACCAACCTCTATCTCAATTTGCTATAGGCTGCCCAAGAAAAGCCATCCTGCCAGAGACCCAGCAACAGCCAGAACATTCCTGTGCAGCAAATGAGAAGCCCTGGCCCATATTCACGCACTAGGAGGAGTTCGGAGGAGACGGTGGGTACCATGGGCGTGGGGGGCCTCTTTGGAGCATCAGAGCCACCTTGGTCCTCTCATAAACTTCCACCCTGGATAAGAGAGCAAGGTAGCCTTGGGCATGCCTTCAGTCCCTGCTGCTGGGGAGCTTAAGGCTGATGGGTCTCTTGAGTTTGGAAGGCCGAGCTGCGCAGAACTGTGCCGGCCTGGCGTCTGCAGTCCCTGAGGGCAGCATTAACATGCTGAGTCTCTGTGTTGGTCAGAGCTCCTGTGCCAGTCAGTAGTGGGGTTGGGCCCACAGGTGGCTGCTATACTTCCACCCTGGGCAAGCTACAGCAGGCCAGGCTGAAAAAAGTCTGAGAGACTCCCAAGTGAGAGCCATCTAGAAGAACCTACTTGTTTTTGAGCCCATGCTCCCTCCTCCTTTCTTACAGGAGACGGATAGTCTCTCAATGCCCGAAGAATACTACACCCCAACACCCTCCCCTGGTGGACGGAGCTCAGGTAAGACCCAGAGCCACAGGGCAGAGAAAGGAAACCAAAGGAAGAAAGTGCCAGGTCCAGAGGATCAGACCCAAGCTCCTACATGGAACCTTCTAGAAGCCTCCTTCTCAGAGCAGAGTTAGCCTAATTGTTACACATGCACACCTCTCACCCCTGTCCCTGACGTGGAGTAAAAAAACAGAGGTGTACCACGAGGCTTCTTCCCCTCTGCCTCTCTCCAGCTGGGAGGAAACACCTCTTTCCCAGGCAAGTCTCCAAAGTGCAGTGATCCCTCCTGTGCAAGGGAGAGAGGCAGCACAGTGGAGTGGGGGTGGCACGTGGGATGGGGAGGTGGGGGAGACCTGGGTTTGAGTCCCAGCCTTGCCAGAAATACTCTCTATTACCTTAGGCAAACCACTTCCGCTCTTGGTGTTTCAGTGTCCTTATCTATAAAAGGAAAGGATTGGATGGCCCTGTCTCTAAACTCTCTTCCGGCTTCAAATGTGTATGATTGGCTGGTTGTTCACAGAAATACAACTTGCCATCATTTTTGACTACACAATAAATGGACTGTTAAAAAGAACTTTATAAATACTATCTCATTTTATCCTCACAACTCCAGGAAGTAAGTGCTATTATTATATCCATTTTACAGATGAAAAAAATGAGGCTGGTGGAGGTTAATTGACTTGTGCACTCATCATTCAGCTAGAAGTATCTGAGGCAGGATTTGAAGAAGAGGCTCAGGTCCTCTAGGCCCAGCAGTACTCTCTACTGTACCACCTCCCTGTAGAGAATGATATACCTATATCACTTGCTTTGTAATATTGTGATGAAGAAAGTGTGCTTTTCAGACCCCAGAGCACTCTATAAATTCATAAAAGATAAGTGAAGGGCTCAGGCACAAATAGGAGGATTGGTCTCAGCCAGAGAAAAGCCCTTTCACCATCAGAGGCTGGTGCAAAGGAAGAGAGAACATAGAGGTATTTTAAGGTATAGAAGGGGGAGAAGAATAAGTTCACAATGTATAACTTCTGTTTTCCTCAGGAAAGGAGGTGAAGTGTCCTGCAGTGAGCACCCACGAAGCCATTTTATAGGATACAAAGTCTCCAGCTTACAGAGGATTTGTTTCTAAAAGTTCCCTTGTCAGTCATTTGAAACTAAGCATGTTTGCCCCACACAGTGTTGTACCTGGTGATTATAGGCAGTGAAAATATAATAGGAAACAGCACTGTGGCAGATACATAGCTTGCTATTTTTGATACTTTGTTCAATTACAATCTTTATTAAATAGACATTTTTGTAAGCTGGCTTGTGATCTGAACCATATACAACATAGTATGGAAAAATGCATTCTGTAGTGAATGTGAAATATCTATATCATCCCTGCCCTTGCAGCCACTGAGTGAATTGTGGGGGAAAGGATGAGCTATTGGGAAGGCATTCCAAGGAATTTTGGTAGAGGAGCAGGTGTATGTTTGGAAAGTGGGGGCGGGGAGGGGAGATGATATGCTTAGAGCCTCCAATCTGTAGGATCTTTACAGGACTTCTGTCACCCAGACCTCTGCTTTAGCTGCATCTTGGGTCCTCCCTGTAGAAGAGATCATGATAGCTCTGAGAACATGTTTCCTTTCTAACAGCCCCAAGTATTTTTGTTGTGGTGACACACAGTGAGCAGGGAGCAAGAAAGAAATATGGTTACTTAGAAAATGGCCTGAATTCCAGGAAATCCCACTGTACACTTTAGCCAGAACTTTCTGGTAACAGGCTGAGGATGCCCTCTTGAGAGGCCCAAGAGCAAGATGGCCCATTCTGCCTCATGCTATAGTCATTGCCTGTGTCAGCAGATCTCTCTGCTCCAGTAATTTTCATTCTGGGCCATACCTCTAAGCTCTCTCCTTTGGGATGGGGCAGACAACACATAATTCCTTTGTAACTTGCAGGAAGTACCATCTGGCTGGAGGGGGGGACTCCACCAGTTGGTGGGGATGCTGATGCTGCCTTTGTCCAGGTGAGTTCCTCTCGGGGGATGAGTGGACTTATCCTGGGACTTCAATGGACCCTTTTTGTGGATAGGCTTTTGAACCAAGGGAGACTCCCAGCCCCCCCCCCACTTCCTTCTCCTCTAGAACTGAGGGTCTTCCTCTTTTTAAAAAATTTTAAAATTTATTTTGTTTTTGTGGAGTAATGAGGGTTAAGTGACTTGCCCAAGGTCACACAGCTAGTGTCAAGTGTCTGAAGCTGGATTTGAACTCAGGTACTCCTGAATCCAAGGCCGGTGCTTTTTCCACTGAGCCACCTAGCTGCCCTGGTCTTCCTTTTTTTAACAAGGTGCATACATATTGCCAAAGCCCAGTGGATTAGGGTCTGTGGATGAGGAATTTAGACCTAGGGCAAATCCCAGCCCTAGTTAAAGCCTGGCCCCTTCTAGCAAAGCCCTAGTACCAGTTTCCTCACAGAAGTATAGGTAGAGCACTGAACTTGAGATCAGGATTACCTGACTTCATATTCTAATATATGTATGCCTAACTAGCTGTGTGACCCTTAGCAAATTACTTAACCTCTCTGGGCCTCAGTTTCTTCATTTATAAAATGAGGAGGTTGGACATGGTCATCTCCAAGGGTGCTTCCAGCCCTAAATCCATGGTCTTTTGAATCTATGATATTCATATGATGAATTCGTTATTCCCAAGAACTAGGGGACAGTTGGAGCATACTTTCTCATATTGTCTTTAACACATCTTAAATATATTCCATCAAGAGTTGAGGTGTTCAGGGGCAGCTAGGTGGCACAGTAGATAAAGCATCGGCCCTGGATTCAGGAGTACCTGAGTTCAAATCCGGCCTCAGACACTTGACACTTACTAGCTGTGTGACCCTGGGCAAGTCACTTAACCTCCATTGCCCCAGGGGGAAAAAAAAGAGTTGAGGTGTTCAGTATGGCCTCCTGGTTCAAGTCCACCCACTAGTTGTGATCACATATTCCCTTTGTGTCCTAGTTTCTCCACTTGCAAAATTTGTTATTTTTGAGATACCAAAGAACTGAGAGAACAGCCTAGGGCTATGTAACTTTAAATATCTTAATTTTAAAATTAAATACTTAACTTTAAGCTATTTTAATGTTCTTGGAGAGGCAGGATACTATGTGTCATTCTACCACATCTCCCAGTTTTCTCCCTCTTTCCTCTTCTGTTTCTCCATCTCACCCCATTTTCCCATCTATCCACCATAGCAATCTTTTTTCCGGATTGTAAGGTAGAGTGATGTGCAGAAATCAGAAAGAACAGGATGGTTGTATCTTGGGAAGTTGAACGAAGAAGCAATAATTTAAGAGCTGAACTGTTTGGATCTGGAGATAGATTTCTCCTGCCCCTGTCACAAGACAAGGAAATTCATGAAACTGACTCTTGAGGAGGGCAGAGCTAGTCTTATTTCAAAATAACTCCACGCTGTCCTCTCACCCACATCTCTGTCTTCCTGAATTAGATAGCAGAGGACACCTTGCAAACACTGGTCTTCCCCTCTCCTGAGCCTTTCAATCCCAGGAGGATTTTCCTTGATGCAACTCTAAAGGAGAGCCATTGCATTATGATGCCTCACACCATGTACTGCTTGCCCCTCTGGCCCGGCATCTCTATGGTGCTTCTAACCAAGGTAAGAGAGTCGGCTTGGACTGGCTCTGGGTGGCTCCTCCAGACCCAGCTGCTTTTTCTCCTGCTCAGGGCAGGAAGTTCTTTTCTTTAGACCCCTCACCCCACCCTCACCCCCTCTGCTTTCTCCCTGCAGAGTCCCACCTGCCACATGGCTTTCTCCCTTTACCAACTGCTGGAAGGGTTTTCAGTACTAGAGAAGAAACTGAAGGAAAGACAAGAAGTGGGGAGTGCCTTTCGTTCCCAGCCCCTTCTAGGGGACTTGCGCCAGAGGATGGACAAATTTGTGAAGAATCGAGGAGGACAAGATATTCAGGTCAGACTTCAGCCTCATAGGAAATCAGACCCAAAGCTCACACACACACCCATCCCCCAGGGAGAAAGAAAGGCTCCTTGTGCTCCTTAGGGACACCAGGGAATCAGAAAACCAAAATACGGAATTCAAAGAGAAATGCAGGACTTTTAAACCCTTGAGTTCAGGAACAAGGTATTTTTGTTAATCAGTCAGGTTAACAGGATTATCATAAATTCCAGCTATGACTCACCAATTATCAAGTAACTTAAAATTCAATTCACATGTATTTTTTTAGGTTAATATCCTAGAGTATATATGTGTTAATATCCTAGAGTACATATATTATAGTGTTTCAATTACTTGGGCTTTTTAAAAAATTAAGTTTCATTTCTTCAGTTAACAAAAATCTATTCTCTCTCCCTTCCATCTTCCTCCATTGTGGGGGGGAAAAACCTGGAAAAAACAAAACCATTATCACAAATACACATAGTCAAGCAAAGGGATGCCTGCATCGGTCACGCCTGAAAGAATATATCTCAGTCTCCACCCTTGGTCAGCTCTTAGTCCGGAGGAGGGTGGGGGTCGTGTTTCATCCAGAGTCCTCTGAAATTATGGTTGGTCACTTCACATATATTTGTGAAACACCTATTCTGTACCTACCACCGTGCCAGGTGCTGTGTAAACTCACAGCAACCTAAGTGTAACCCGTGATCTTGCCCTTGAGGAGATTCTAGTCCGATCATAAAAGTTGTATCCATATACAGTAACAATGTGCACCAGCAGTGGGGCATACACCCAGTACTGCAGAAAAGGAGGGAGAAATGGAAGACCAGGACAAGCTGGAGAAGTGGGGGGGGGGGGGATGCCTTGGAGATGACGGCACTGATGAAGTTGGGCTTCGAAAGGTGGGTAGGAGTTGGATAGGCCAGGAGGAAAGGGAGATCATCTGAGGTGAGGAGAGCAGTGCGGTGGCCTTTGCGCATAGTAGGTATTTAATAATTATGGCTTGAATGGAAGTCAGCCCTACAATTGGGCAGAGAAGAGGAACTTCATGGCATACTTTGGGGAAGGTGGAGAGACCGGCCAGTTTGAAAGAAAAAGTGGTACAGAACAGTGGGGGATAAATATGGAAGGAGGGCAGCTGGGGCCAGGCTAGAGAGGGCCTTGACTGCAAAGATGCTAAGTTTAGCTCGCTTCCTTTGGCAGTGGGACATTGATTGGAAATGTGTAAGCAAAGGAATGATGTAGTGAAGGTCATGTTTTAGAAGGGTGAGCCTGATGTCACTGTGAAAAATGAAGTCCAAGCAGGAGGAAGTAAAGTATTCAGAATATTAAAGCACAGCTGGGTCTTTGATGATTCTGGAGGCATTTGGGGATCTTGTAGTGCCTCAGGGCCAACATCCTTAATGTGCATTAGCATTGGCTTAGGTGGACAAAAGAGCTGGCTCCTAGGATGGCATACCAGGTGTTTACTGACTAAAACGAATTCTGAAGTGATCATAAACACTTAGGAGGCCCCGGGGCCTCAAGCCTAGTAACAGCATTGCTGGGGCAGGGCAGAGGGTCCTGGGGTGGGGTCTGTATCCCCAAAGTTATTTATCCTCATTTCAGAGCTCCTGGCTGGAATTTAAGAACAAAGCTTTCTCCAGAAGTGACCAAGGGTCCCCCTTGGAGTAAGTATGGGCACTAGAGGAAAAGGGTTGGGTGCAGAGAGGAGGGTACATGGGAGGGAATATTAAAGGTGGGCAGCTCCCAGGCTCCTCACTGCCCTGATTGTCTGATTCTAAGATGACAGAAAGGAACCAGGCAGAGCTCGGTAAACTCAGAGCAGGAGAGAATTTCCAGGGAAGAGTATGATTGAGGAAGAGAGAACACCAGGAGACAGACCGAGGCTCTAGTAGGTGGGGGGGGGGGTGGCCAAGACAAGTAGATAGAGCGGAACTAAGGGAAGAGAGGAGACGTGTGTGTTCAGCATCCACCTTCTCTTCGGTGCCCGGTCCTGTAGATCTGCCTGTCCCTCCCTTTAGGAGGGGAGTCCCTGGGGGGGCAGGGACTAGGTTTAGCCTTTCTGTGCATCTTTAGCACTTAGCTGAATGCACCTGATCCATGAGCACTTGCTGATCGAGTCCTTGATTGTCAGGATCATCCAGGCCTGTGCCAAGGTAAAGCGGCAGCTTTGCTCCTTGTATCGAGCCCATTTCCTGAGCCAGGGGCCTGGAGGGGGAGGATCCTGTCTCCCCCAGAGCCTGCAGGACCACGCCCAGAGTGCCATCCAGTGAGTAGGTCAATGATTGGGGGTGGGACCTAAGCCTTGGCTGGAGCCTGCAGCCAGCCCAGAGTCACCTCTGCTTCCTCTGCTTTCCTCTGACAGGGACACACTGATGGACTGGAAGGACTTTTTGATGGTGAAGAGTCAGAGGAACATCACCTTGGTGTCATATCCTGACTAAGTAAGGGGGAGCCAGGGCAGCACAGGGTCTCTTCTGCTTAATCTCTCAGAAGGATCTCCAGGCTATAAGTGGTACTGCATGCATGGCCTTTTCTCCCTATCCTGCTCTTATTCAGCAACAAGCATGTGGTGGTGCTTCCTCACTCTGTGCCAGGCACGGGGCTAAGTGCTGGCCGACCATACAGGGGAGAAAAACAGACCTTCCCTGCCCTCAGTCACCTGACCTTCTAATGGGGGTGAGACAACCTGCGCATAATAGACAAGCGGGAGATATGTGCAAAGCCAATACAAGGTAACCTTAGAGGAAGGAAGACCTAAGTTTGAATCCTGCCTGAGACATTTACTAGCCTTGTAACCCTGGACAAATCACGTAACCTCTCTCTGCTTCAGTTCACTCATCCATGAAATGGGGATAATAATAGCACCTACTTCACAGGGTTGTGAGAATCAAATGAGAGAATATTTGTAAAGTGCTTTACAAAGCTTAATGTGCAGTACATGCACACACATACATATAATATTGAATCTGTGTAGATATATATATACTGTATGTATACATACATGTATATATAAGTACTGAGTATGTAGAGATTAAATATATATAGGGAATTTTGAGTATGTATTTATATATGTGTGTATGTATATAAGTGTTGCATATATTTGTTGTTATTACTTAGTCATGTCTGACTTTTCCTGACCCCATTTGGGGTTTTCTTGGCAAAGATATTGGAGGGGTTTGCCATTTCCTTCTCCAGCTCATTTTACAGGTGAAGAAATGGAGGCAAATGGGGTTAAGTGACTTGCCCAGGGTCACACAGCTCATAAGTACATGAGGTTGAATTTGAACTTGGGTCCTTGACTCCAGGGCTAACACTATCCACTGGGCCACCTAATTGCCCCATTGAGTATATTATATGGACATGTGTCTATCTCTGTGTGTATGTGTTAATACATAATGGCTATTATTATTATTTTTTTTTTTTTTTGGTGAAGCAATTGGGGTTAAGTGACTTGCCCAGGGTCACACAGCTAGTAAGTGTCAAGTGTCTGAGGTCAAATTTGAACTCAGGTCCTCCTGAATTCAGGGCCAGTGCTTTAACCACTGTGCCACCTAGCTGCCCTGGCTATTACTATTATAAGAGTGGAAGGCACTAACAGCTGGGAAACGAGGCCAGGAAATGGACCAAGAAAGGCCTCCCCCAAATATGGTTTTCGAGATGTCTCTAAGGCAGCCAGTAGACATAGATGAGGAGGGGGAGCAGGAGGGTCAAAGGAGCCGACCTGGACAGAGGCTCTCTGGTTATTCCTCACAGTGAGCGTCAGACATTTCCTGGTCCTTTTTGTATAGGAAGTCTTTCAGAGCCAGTACGAACAGAACCCTTCCTAGAATATCTTTCTTGTAAAGACCCCAAGGGCCTAGAGCTATAGGAGCCGGTGGAAGGCTTCTGCTTCCACCTTATTTTTTTAAGGGGAAGTGATTCTCCCACATCCTGCAGCTATTGAGTAGCAGAGCCATTAGACCATGGGCTCCTTGAAAGCAGGAGCTAGTTTTTGCTTTTCTTTGTATCTGCTGCAGTGCTTAGCACCTGGCATACAGTGGTGCTTAATAAATGCCTATTGACTGAACCAAGACTAGATATCCTGATTCCCAGAATGGTGATCTTGCTATTCCACCATACTGCCTCTGTTTTTATAGGCCACGAGGTGGTGAAATGGATAGAACCCTGGGCCTGGAGTCAGGAAGACCTGAGTTCAAATCTGGCCTCAGATACTTCCTAGCTGGGTGACCCCAGGCAAGTCACTTAACTTCTGTTTGCCTCAGTTTCCTCATCTCTGAAATGGGGCTATAATAGCACCTGCCCCCTGGGGTTGTTTTGAGGGTTAAATGAGATTATATTTGTAAAGTGCTTGGCACCATACCTGGCTAAGTCAGTGCTTCTTCCCTCCCCTTATGATATTAAGTATGGTCCTTTGGACATCATTTCCTGAGATTTGTTGGGAAGAAGTTCATTTTTTCCTTCTATAAAGGAGGGGAAGACCGAGGTCCCCATTTGCCCAGGGCATACCTGACTAAATGTTGGCCAAATTGACTGTTTCCTTTCTGTGGGTGTTTTTTTCTCTCATCTATAAAATGGAGACGAAAACCCTCCAACCTTCATCAAAGTGCTTAAGTTCCTAGGGCAGGGAAGCATATCACATTTAAGCCAGTGGTATCAGCACAGAAGCCTGTGCCCCACCTGTTGTTGTCCTGGCCATAGTTTTAGACTGTCCAAGTATAGAGAAGAGACCATGCCACTGGCCAGCAGTATCCCAGGAACAGGAATTCAAACTCCCTGAAAAAGCATGATGATGATGACAGCAATGGTGGTTGCAGGCATTTGCACAGAGAGGTTTTCGAAGTCTGCAGGTTACTTTACACACATGATCTCATTAAATCTTTACAACAAACCTCTAAGGAAGGTGCTGTGATTATCCCCATTTTCAGATGAGGAGGTGGGATGGGAGAGTTTTAGTGAGGCCACACAGCTAGTAAATGGCTTGTTAAGGGCTAAAATTCTAGCTAAACTGTCTAAAATATCTAATGAGTTGTCACCAATAAATTATAAGCTTTAGCAAGAGTTAGACTTTTAAGCATTTATTAAGGAGAATAAGAATTTGGTAAAGAGAGAGAAGGGCCTAGATTCCTATCTATTAAAGGGAGAACACATTTCTAGCTCCGCTCTCCACCAGCGTCCAAAGGCCAGAGAGTCAGAGCGAGTGCCAGTCTCTTCCTTCCTCCTCCCACTAGCCCTCGTCACTTCCTGACGCCAAAGAAAAGACTCCTGGTCTTGCCCTCAAAGACCTTCGCTTCATGGGCGGAACTCTTCTTCAGTAAGTCTCCAGCAGGTGGCATCATTCCAATCGTTACAGTTCCCCACTTTGTTTCCTCAAGAAACGGTACGTTTCCTTGATGAAACAGGCTGATATCAGGATTCAAACCCAGGTCTTGCTCTGCCTTTAGGCCACTCTGTAACTGTCCTTCCTCTCAAATACTGAGCCTCATGCTTCTCATGGGATTCGCAGGTTAGAGAATTAGGAGGGGAAATAATTGGTTCTCTTTGAGGAGAGGAGTGAAATGGAACAGGAATTCAGGTAAAAGGCATACCTGAGAGCACCTGCCTCCTATTGCCTTTGGTGATGACCTCGTGAATAGAAGATTTTTCCTAGGACCGTCCCTCATGGCCTGGATTAGAACCTCCTTAACCCTGGCCTTCACTTACTTGGAAGACTTCCCAGGTTTGGTACATTTCATCTACGTGGATCGAATGACAGGGCAGATGGTGGCTCCCTCCCTCAACATCACTGAAAAAACGACGTCAGAGTTGGGCAAGGGAACCCTAGCTGCCTTCATCAAAACTAAGGTAATCCCCAACTCACCTCACCTCTAAATATCTGAAGTCCTGCTGCTCTGGTCATTTTCAAAGTTGCCTCAGCACTTGGTGCAGATGAGATGAGCTAGATCAAAGTTGCTTATGAGACAACAACAGAAAAGCCTTGTGCTATATTTGAAGGAGCCTGTAGAATAAAAGACATAGCGAGGACAGGAGAGTCATCTTCTTGTGTGAGAAGGCTGTCATCCGGCCACACCAACCTCCTCCCCCCTGGCTTATCAAGCACAACGCTCCATTTCCTACCTCCGTGTCTTTGCACTACCCCTCGCCTGTGCCTGGAATGCGCTCCATCCTCACTTCTAGCCCATAGAATCCCAGCTTAAGCCCCAATGCTAAGTACAGCCTTTCCTGAGCCTCCCAAAGACTCGTGCCCGAGATACAATTCTATAATGACATTTGCACTTATTCTCTTCATACTTACTCTGTACATAAAGAAGACGCATAGAGGAGTGGGGAAAGAGGAAGGGAGGGGATTGGCATTCATGTAGTGCCTACTTTGTGCCTTTCTCTGTGCTAAGCACTTTACACAGGTTATCTCATTTGATCCTTACACCAACCTTGAGAGGTAGATGCTGTTATTATTCCTATTTTATAGATGGGGACAGTGAGGCAGATGGAGGTTAAGTGACTTGCCCAGGGTCACCCAGCCAGATTTGAACTCAGGTTTTCCTGACCCCAGGACCATCACTCAGTCTACTGCACCATCAGATCTAGTGAATAGAGAGCTATCTTTGAAGCCAAGAAGACCTGGGTTCAGGTCCTTCTCCATGCACTAGCTGTGTGACACAAGATAAGCAGCTGAATTTCTCTCTTCCTCAGTTACCTCATTTGGAGAAGGGAGATCCTGGCTTTGATGGTCTCCGAAGCCCCTTCCAGCTGTCACTAGAAATGCCCCAGTCTTCACTGGAGTGTAAGCCTCCCTCCCTGGAGGTCTTCAAGCAGGCCTTGGAGAACCACTTGGCCAGGAGGCTGTGGGAGGGAATTTAATGAAGGACCCAGAGGTCTTTCCTGAGCTCCACCAGGGGGAAGAGAAGAGTTCAAGAGATGTTGATTTGGACATCGATTTTCACGTGATATTTACAAATGTTTGTTCACTTGAATTTCAAGAGGTATATTCCATTGGGTCTCTTTTAAGATTTTTGTTCAGTATTCTGATTCAAAGGAAGCTCATTCGTTATGGCTTCTTCCTTGGATGTGCATTTCCCCTAAATGTACACTTTCGTTGTAATAGCAGCAAACCTCCCTTCTGTCCTCATGCATCCATCCCCTCTCAGATACCAGAAACTGACCGCTACTGCCCCCTACTGGAGGCCACCTGCATCTCTGATGGTCACTGCCCCAGCCAAGCATGTGTCTTAAGAAGGCCAAGGCAGCCAGGCAGGGTAATGGTACAGCCTGAGACTTGGAGTCAGGAAGACCCAAGTTCAGATCTTCCCTCCTTCCCTTCCTTTCCTCCACTTACTAGCTGTGTGACCCTCGGTGGATCAGCTTCTTTCAGCCAAAGTGTCCTCATCTTTAGATAGCAGCTACACATTGTCAGGCTCAAAGGAGATAATACCTGTCTAGCACTTTGTTAACCTTTAAGCACTACATAAATGTTAGGGGGGATTGTGGTGGTGGTGGTGGTGCTGGTGGTGTGAGATCACTCATTCTGTGAACCTGGACAGGATCCAGAGCCTCAGCAGTTATGGGTCAAAATGTGTCTCCTGCCCCTGCCCCAGTTCTCACCAGCCTCACCAGATTCAGAGGCCCTACCTGACCCATGACTTCCTGGTATCTGACTTCCTGGAATATGATCAGGAGTTCCTGATGGCCAGAAGGTGACTTTGAGTGATCACAGTTGATCCTTTGTAGTCATAAAATATATAATGTCACTAATAGTATAAATTACTCATTTGTTGAGGTTTGCTAAAAAACCTAATGAGTCATCAAAACAATGGCCTTTTGTGAGATGTTTTTTTGAATGGCGACACGTGAGACAGGGAACACCTGAGACAATTAAAAGGCACAGCTAGTGGAAGCTGGCTAGGACTAAAGAGAATGATAGAGCCTTTAGCTTGATCCATTTTCTCCTCTCTCCTTTCCCACAGGTCTGGGCTTTAGTTGGTCTGTCCCGGCGGTACCTCCAAAAGGGCTATACTACTCTGACGTTCCGAGACGGCGACTACTACTGCTCCTACTTCCTGTGGTTCGAGAATGAGATGGTGTGTATAGTCTTGCTCCCAGGAGCAAAGAGAAGAAGATATGTTTATGTAACTATGGGAATGTTGTTGGTTTCTCCAAAACACTTTCCATTTTTGGTCTCATTCTAATGGCTCTGTGAAAGAAGACAAGTTAGCTCACTTGAATTAGAGTGCAGGTCCATGAGGTCAAAGATGCAGGTTACACCCTCTTTGCCGAATTTTATGGCTGTAGTCTATAGCTCTGCTCCAACCTGGCTCTCTTCCAACACATAGCATAAGTGGAGGGATGGGGGGAAGAGGCAAGAGAGGAAGCTGTGCCCAGTTTTGTGTGGACGAGTCATTTGCAGTACTGAAAAGGAATGCTAAGAGCATGAACTACATCATCTTTGTAGATGAAAGTTGGAATATTCTCATGTACAAGTGGAGAATGCAAAGCATGCATAGATTAAGTTGTACCAGGTCACATTGCTAGTGAAGGGTAAGCTTGAGGCTATGACTGAAATCTTCCAACCCCTGACCCTGCGTTCTTTTCATGAGGCCACACTGCCTTCAGCAGTATAAAAATAGGTAATGAGGTTTTACCTCCATATTTTTCCTGCTTTCTTTTTCTATCACTTCCTCAAATTCTTCTTTTTTTTAATTCGCCCTCTCTTCATTTGCTGTTTTCTTGTTTTTTCCTTCTTTTTTTCCAGCCCCTAAAGAGCAGTCACTTCAAACTCCAGCATTCACTTGAACCTGCCGTTGCTTCTGTTATCCAGGCCTTTTATTCATCTCTGCCTGTCTTTTCTATGCCAATACTACTGACTTCTCCCTCGCTCACCCCCAACCACAATAGGCATCCTTCTTGACTCCTTCCTCCTCTCCTCTCACAGGAGATCTCTGGAGCAATCAGTATCCAAGGTAGTAGTTGATAAAAAATAATCAGACAAAAGGGCTTAGAAAGTTCTGCCACAATGACTAAGTTGATAAGTTGATTCCAAGCCTTCCTCTTCTTCATCCTCTCAGAACATAAGGAAATGTACCAAATAAAGTAAAAAAAAGAAAAATTAAATTCACACACTAGGTATTCCAGTTCAAATTAACTGGAACTACCCAACACAGGAAAGAATGAAAGTATAGATGGGAAGGACTATTCTCAATTCTAGAATTCCCCCTTGGTATAGACCTTATTAGGTAGAAACAGAAATTGGTGGGAAGGAACAAAACAAGCATTTATTAAGCACTTACAGTATACCATGCACTCTGCTGCGTGCTGGGGATGCAAATACAGCAAGTCTTTTACCTAAAGGAACTTAGAGCTCATAGGGGAAGACAATACATATGTGGGGCGGGGTTAGCATTGAAAAACAGTACTCATGGGGTAGGGTGGTTTGGAGGTGGGCAACCTCATCTTTTTACAGCAAGAAAATGGCTCTTTCTAAAAGGGCTCTGCTGTTCAGAGCCTCATGGTCGCGCATAGTTCCTGGCTTCTCAGGGTTATTCGTGACATTTTTGCCTATACCTCCTTCCAGTCCCTTCTCACAGCTCTTCTCTTCTTTAGGGGCACAAACTACAGGCGATAGAGGTACCCGTCCTCTCTGATGACGCACCTCCCATAGGTGTGCTTGGGGGAGACTATTACAGGTAACGCCCTTCCAGATTAAAGTTCAAGGGCCGGTTCAGTGAGGGAGACCTGGGAGATGGATGGATGGATGGGTGGATGGGGCATACACACACACACACACACACACACACACACACACACACATACTTTAGGAGCATGCAAACACATGTAGAGGAATATTTGTACATATACACACATACATGTACACATTTACATATACATATACATATGTATATACTGTGAAATTAAAATTGGATATTAGATCATAAATCTCCCCTACTTAACCTTTCCCTTAATTTATCTCCCAGACTAGTAAATGGAAGAAGCTTCTGGTTTTCTAGATAGAGCCTTTATTGTATGGTAGTCACAAGGTGATGTTGATTAGAAGGATAGGAAAGTAGAAATACAATACAAATCCTCTTAAGTCTAGGCTTAGTCTATATTCTGTATAAAACTCACCAAAACCGAAGGCCACTTTTGGGGAGAGAGACCGAGTCAAGCGCGTGCTGTTAACCGAGAGCCGGGCCAAGTCAAACTCCAGTGCACGTCTGTCTGTGCAGCGCAGCCAGGAGACCAGCGGAGCAGAAAAAAAAGCCCACTTCCGTTCTCTCCTTGTCTTTTAAGCTCGCACCCCGGAAGTTGAGTGTGTAGCAGGCAGTCTGACATGCGCAGCAGGCGCACTGGCGTGCATAGCTCATGCCATTGGTCTCCTCCCCGAAAGGGTGGTCCTTAAAGAAAAACTGGCGTCTTTCAGTTATCCTAACCGACTGTTAAAAAACTTTCATATTTTTTTACCACAATATATATACACATATTCCTGGGGTCAGAGGAAGAGTAGCTTTTCTCCCATTGGGGAAGTTCCTAGAAATCCTCCTGTGAGGGCTTGCCGAGTATCTGACCTCGCTATGCCCAGTACAGTAGCATCTCAATGCTTTGTTATCAAAGAAGCCAGTTAGGAGGCCGCCCACATGTGTGGCCACTCCTGATTCTACCAAGCTCTTATTACAATAGAAAACATGTCTGGGCCCGGCAGGTTCTGGTTCTTGTGGGGTTGGTGCTGGAATCCACAGGATAGGAACCTCTTTGAAGGAGTAGAATTACTGTCAGAGAGCTAAGGGATAAGCAAGGGCAATTCTAATTGCGTGGCAGAGAGCTGAGGAAGAAGTCTTCACTGACTGTGTTGCTGGAAAAGGTGCTTCTCTCCTCAACCTTATATTTTCTTTTTACCCTATCTCCTAGGAAGCTTCTGCGCTACTATAGCAAGAGCCATGCGGGAGAAGTAGTGAAATGCTATGAACTGATGACCATCCACCTTTCTGTCCTCGCTGTGGACATAGTGGTCCAGCAGGCAGGCCAGCTGGCCCGGCAGCTGTGGGAATCATCCCGGATCCCCTTGCTCTAGGAGGCTGGACTGTTGTGTGGCTCTTGAATTATACAAGACATTTGTTTGGTCTGTTCCATATCTCCCTCCTTCAGGACCTGCTCAGGGTCTCCAGATGCTTCACCTCGGCAATGGAAATGCCCCTCTTCAAGTTCTCAAATCTTCAAATGATGAAGATCATAGGTAATCCATGCCCTCCTGCAAAATCAGTGATAGCCTGAAGGTAGCAGGGTAAAACCTCCATGCCTGCATATTCCTGAAAAGCCCTACCCTGGCTGGTCCATAGAATGCATGGTACATAGAGATGCCCCTCCAAGCCACAAATCAGTCCTGTGGTGTGGCAGATCTTAGCACGAATGGTGCAGATGCCACTTTGTGTTTCAGAAAGCAGGTTGGGGGACAGGGGCTGGGCTTCCCTCAAATCATTCTTCCCTCTGAAAGGGAATGATGAACCTTTGAACAAGGGCCTTCCTTCCCTATTGTGTCCTTAAAAGTTCCAGAGATCTTGACATTGAAATTCAGAGGCACTAGATCTGGGGGCTGTCTCTCCGAGGCTTCCCAAGAGGGGAGGAAGTTACCAGCACCCAATATCCAGGGTTTTGTGACCTTAATTTCCTGTATGACTTAAAGCACTTACCTTTCTTCTTTTTCTCCACTGGATTCCTTCTTATCCTTGAGTTTCCTTTCTCTGCCTCCCAAAATCCAAGCTGCCTTATTGCCTATCATATGGTAAAATGGGGAGGGGGCTTAGTGTGGGCCTATGTATGTCCTGCACAACAGGCAGTTAAAAACATGCTCACTCCCAGCCTGTCAGTGTGTGTGCTGGGACTCAGTGTTTCTTGATTCCCAGGTAAAGATAGAGGGTGACAGGAAGCAAAAAACAAGCAGTGTTTGTCCTGTTAATGATACTTCATTGAATGGAATGTGTGCCTCCTATATGTGCAGTTTATTCTCCAGAACCTTAGTGAAAGAGTAGAAGGAAGCAAGAAACCAAATTCTGAATCCTCTGCAGAGTTTAGCTAAGGAGAGATGTATCAAATTGAAAAGACATCGATCGACAGAAAGAAAGTATTCACTTCTGGAAACCCCTCATTTCTGCTTTATGCATTGTAAACCTGCCCACCCCACACTGGCCATTTCATTTCTGGGCACAAACAAGACCACAAATGACTCTGCAGTCACTGAGGGGATTTGAGGAGCTCTGGGTGTCCTGGCCCCAGGAGATAGAAGAGACTAAATTCCAGAGCTGAGATGTGCTGATGGACCACTGCAGCACACACAGGGTAATCCAAATGGAGGTCCACCTTGCCTTCCACTAGGACAAGGAAAACATCAGAAAAACATAGCAAGAGCCCTAGAAGTCTGGGGCTCCCCGCAAAGGGGCTGAACACTTTGGGTTGATTATTTGGGATTTTGAGTCCATCAGACAAACTTCCTCCTGTGAACCTGCATTCCATGAGGATTTCCAAGAAGCTGTCTGTTGCATAATGGTACAATAAGTCAACAGTCAAGATCATTTAAATAAGAATGATAATCCCATTGATGTGCTCCCACTGTGTGCTCTAGGCCAATTGTTAAGCACCAGTGTTCTAGGGATTCAGCATTCATACTGCTACTCTGGGCTTCCTTACTCCTCTTGGGTACAGTCGTACAGCATATGTCATTACTTATTCCACCATGCAAGAGTTACCTCAAAGACCCGAGTCTAACTTGTAAAGGAAACACATTGGAAAACTGACAGTTCAATTATAGAAAAAGAAGAGGGGAAAAAACCCTAATTTTCCTCTAGTGTTTTTTTGCAATATTTGGGCATTCAAGAAGAGTCTGGGATTAAAAATATTTCCAAGCAGGTCCCTGCAAATTCATAAGGAACCCCAATCCAATCAGCTTGCAAAACCCTGTAGGTTTTACTTCCATGACCCCTCTGGAGACAGTCTCTTTCCAACTTACAGTGACATCTCCCTAGTTCAAATCCCTGTCAGCATTTGCCTGGTCTAACTGGTCTCCCTGCTTCCATTCTCTCCTAATCTCCAGTCCATTTTTAACTCAGCTATTCAACTCATCTTCCTTCTAACCCTCTACATTCACCTTGTCAGAAACCCTTACTGGTCTTTCAGAGTTGTTTTTCTTCTCATTGGCGTTACATTGTTTCCTTTTTTTTAAATGCACAGACCAAGAAAAATAAAACAAACCACAAAACCAGAAGACACAAATGGAGCCGTTTTGTTAGTACCTTGTTAAATTTAATGTTAGTTTTTAAAAAGACAAATTGTACGTAATGGGAGTTCAGAGTTTCTTAGGAAATCTCTGGTTCTTTTTTATGTATTAAAGTGGTTGTGTTTGTTGATGATTCTTAAGATAGAAACAAGAAAAGGAAATGGTCCGTGGCTCCCAAGTGCCTTCACTTCACACACTCCACATTCTAGCCAGATATTCACAGGTTGGTCCCCACTCTTCACCTCAGACACTTCTAATTCTAAGCATTCATCCACAGCAGGCTCTTTAAGGAGGTTCCTCCAAAGGAAGCCTAGAGAGCATTAGACAAACTGAGATGAGAACAGTTGGGCTAAGGGCAGGGTTTGCCTGGAAAAAACCCATACCTCATGCCTCCTTTCAAGGCCCAGTTCAGGGGCGGCCTCCTCCAAAAAGGCTTCCTCAGGTATCAGGTACTTTATAAATGTGATCTATTACTGCTGTAGCAATAATCAACCTCATGGCTTTGTTGTAAGGACATCTCTCTTTAAAGGACTGCATAAATGTACTTTACCAGAAGCCTTCCTTACTTTTTCAGTTTCTCTGTCTCCGTCCCAGATGAAACCAAGGCCTTCTTAAATTATCCTAGCAGACACTGTGCAGATCTCCCATTCCTGTCACAGTCGGCTTCCTACCATATTTATGTGTGCTAGTCTGAACCAACAAAGTGTTAACTGCATCAGCCACACCCTTCAAATAGAACTTTAATTAAGGGTTAGGGTTTGAGCCAAGAAAGGAGGGAGTGTAGCATTTGGTGATTAAAACTTTATTGGTAAGAATACTCATCAGTAGCATATGTACTCTGCCCATAGTCACTTTGGGCAACCAAACAGATGAACACCCTGGGGTACACTGAGTCACAGTGCCTGCTTCTACCAGGAGCCAGCTGGCTTCCATGAGGTGGTTTAGCATTCAGCTGGATGGCTGGTAGTTGGAATGTTCAGTGTTAAGCTCAGTGTGGAGTCCCCCACCTCCACCGAAGATTCTCTGTCCTTAATCCATCTAAGGAATGGCTGTCCAAAGCAAGGAAACACAGTGAACTGGACGGATGTTTAGTTTTATACAGTTTCTAATGAGATGGGGGAAGGGAGAAAGGGGAGAACTGATCCCACCAACAATTAGCTGAAGTAACTCCAGAAAGTGATGGCAGGTAATAGAGGCAGGAGGTGATAAAACCAAATCCTGAAGCCAAGTCGGCACTCTCTTAGCACTTTATGAAGTGAAATGTGAAAAAGATCTCTCTGGTGGAATTAGAGGGCCAGTTTCCTGTTGACTGGCCAAAGACTGATCACACACCTGTCAGAGTTACAGGAGGGCCACTCAATCATGAAGACTGCACCACAGTAGATAGAGAGCCAAGGACAGGAAGCAGCAGCTTCAAGGAGTAGAGAGAAATTTAGCTCTGGCAGATATAACTCCAACTGTAGAGAGGATATTGTTTGTCCTTTGTTCTCAAAGAGGACCATGACATTGCAGTGATATCGTGTTTTGCACCGAAAAGGCTGTGCAAGGTCACTGACCTCATTCTCCTCCAGAGTCATCTGGGTCCAGTGAAAAGATATATATCAGGACCACTGGAATTGGTCTCCAATGTTTAAGGCAATTGGTGGTTAAGTGACTTGCCCAGGGTCACACAGCTAGTAGATGTCCAAGGTAAGATTTGAACTCAAATCTTATGGTTTGAGGGCGGGTGCTTTATAACACTTCACCACCTAGCTGCCTGGTAGAGGGTGAGGGGGGTGGGGAGGAAGATGTGGAGAGCACAGGTGAACAATTCACTTAACAGAAATTCTATAAGGGGGAAGAGGAGAACCACAATGTGAGGACACCTCAAAGAGAAAGTACACTGGGACCCTGAAGTACTAGAGGTATAAGTTACCACCTGTGTCCCTTATGAGTATGCCTAATTACTGATGTATTCTAAGTTTGTGCCTGCCCCTATTCCATGTCTGCCTTGTGTCCTTTTGGGAGAGATCAGGAAAGGTTTATGGGGAGAATACTTTGTAGCTACTGTAATTGCAATGCAATCTTTTTGGGGGGAGTTGGGGGAAAGTCAATGGGGTGAAGTGACTTGCCCAGGGTCATACACCTAGTCTGAGGCCACATTTGAACTCAGGGTCTCCTGACTCCAGGGCCAATTGCTCTATTCACTGCCCCACTTAACCATGCAATCTTAATAAATGCCTTTGCTTTGAGCTAGTCAGCTCTACAATCTATTTTCCCTTATATGTTCACTGGTGGAGACACATGAGCTATAGTTTTTGGGGTACAGCCCTACAAAATACTTTTGAATCTGAGAGGAGTCACCTCCTGGGGATCCAAATCCACAAACCTTTGATTGCCAAGTTGTGAAGATAACACAAAGGGGATGCTCCGTTATGGGCGTGTGTCAGCCAAAGTTGCAATCCCGAAACGCTACAGAGAATTCTAATAACTCTACTGGTGTTTTAAAGGGTGTGCTGTTCAGGTTACATGACAAACAATCCAGTCAGGGAACGAAATTATCTATCAGTCAGTATGCAAAATTATAGCCCATCAACTTAAGGTAGGTTAGACAGTGTTCATCAGGCACAGAAGCACAAAAAAGAGGAGTTTCAGCAAGTGAAAGCCCGGGTGCATCATGTGAAGGAGTTATGACGAAACATGAGGCAAACATAACCTGGTGAAAATGCACTTCATAGCTCACAGAGGTTAAAAGGGTCAAGGCGTGGGGCGACTACCCTAAGTGCAGTCATTATATCATAGCCCTCCATTGCTCTTTGAATTCAGGGGTTGCTGTTTTTCGTCTTTGTACCCTGGCTCTTAGCACCAAGCATAGGTATTTAATAAAGTTGATCTGATTGAATTAGCTGAGAATAGAAAGATTGCCTGAGAGGAGTTCTTTAGCTGGGGTGTGGTAGGTAGTTAGGCTTCAGGAGGGCCTACCATGAGCTTAGGTGGGAAAGAAATATATCTTTATTTGCATAACCTCTAACTGAAACTTAGCATTGCCCTCAGTTATGAAGACAGCCAACAAAACATTCTGAAGTGTTCGTACCTAGGTTTTATTGGATGACCTGAGGGGCCACAACCCCAAAAAGGTTAAGAAGCCCTACTCCGGGGACTCCCGGAGTAAGCAACAACCGTGCTTGCTGCAGGGGTATGTCCTCAGTCTTGGCTTGCCCATTGGTCATCAGTGATTCGGATGAAGATGTGGATGGCATGTTTAGCAGACTTTCAAATAACAAAGCTGGAAAAGGGAGCTGCTTGGGATAACAGTTGGGGGAAGGGGCAGTCCTGTGATTTCATCATCGGCATAGGGAGCTGCTGATGAGGAAGGCCCCTCCACTCATGCAGACCCGTAATCTTTCTATGTCCACTTCGATAACTGTCTGGGTCTAAGGAGGAGATTTGTTTTACTCGCCCACACATACTTATAATGCTAATTTGTAATTCACTGCATTTTGCATCTGCTGCTCTGATTTCAACTCCCTAAACAAGATGCCCCTCCCAGGATAAACTCACCACTTCTAAACTGACCACTTTGCTGCTAGTGGTGGCTAGTGGCAACAGTGTATAGAGCAATGGCCCTGAAACTGGGAGGACCGGACTTCATATCTTACCTCAGACACTTACTAGCTGTGTGACTCTAGGCAAGTCACTTAACCCCAATTGCCTTAAATATTCAGGGCCAGGGGCAGCTAGATGGCGCAGTGGATAGAGCACCAGCCCTGGAGTCAGGAGTACCTGAGTTCGGATCTGGCCTCAGACACTTAACACTTACTAGCTGTGTGACCCTAGGCAAGTCACTTAACCCCAATTGCCTCACCAAAAAAAAAAAAAAATTCAGGGCCATCTCCAGTCATTCTGACACTGGACCCAGATGACTCTGGAGGAGAAAGTGAGGATGGTGACTTTACACAGCCCTTCCTCACTTAAATCCAATTCACCAAAAGTCATGACATCACCCCGATGCCTTAACAAGGACAAATATCAACTTCTGTGCTAATTCAAGCCTTGATACTACCTCCCTCTCCCTCCTCTCCCCTCTGATTGGAGGACTGGAAGGTGGAGCACCAAACTCCTCCCAATGCTTTCCTTTATAGAGGACTCTCAGCTAAGGCACTTTGCCTCTGCTGCCCTGTCTGGTTTCAACACTACAGAACCAGATGCCCCAGGCCAGGTAACCCCACCCCGTGTTCCCTTCCCCCTTTCCTGCCTCCTTTTGTGTGTCATATCCCCCTATATGGTAAACTTCTTGAGGGCATAGACTGTCTTTATTAATTGTATCCCCAGCACTTAGCTCAGTGCCTGGCACATAGTAGGCACTTAATAGATGTTTATCGGATTGGTTTTTATTCCTCTTGCCTTCTCAGTGGTGGGGGGAAGGGGGAGGGGGAGAGAGAGAGAATTTGGAACCGAAAAGAAAATTAAAAAGAAAGAAATAAATAAAGTCACCTGATGCACTGATAAATCAAATGTCTTGCCAAGGCTCATTCAGCCAGTACAGATCAGAGGCAAAATGTGAACCCAGGTGGGGGTGATTTAAGGTTTGCAAACCACTTTACAAATGTCATTTCATTTGATCCTCACAACAACCCCGGGAGGTAGACATTGTTATTTGTTATTATTACAGATGATGAAATTGAAGCATACAGAGGTCAAGGAACTTGCCCAGGATGGAACCACACAGCTAGTGCCTGAGGCAGAATTCAAATTCAGGTCTTCCAGACTTCAAGTCCTATACATACTATGTACTGCCCCACTGTGCCACCTAGCAGTGATAGGACATGGGAAAAGATGAGGATGCCTAAATGATCACAAGTTTGGAGTAAGGCAGCAGTGGGATGCAGCTGATAATTTTTTTAAAATCAACACTTTCTTTGACCATATAAATAGAAGAATATTGTCCAGATCATTGGAAGTAATAATCTTCCTATCCTTTCAACTCTTTATACCACATCTGGCATGTTGCATTTGTCACATTGCTTGAGGGATATTGATAGCCTACGATGCATCCAGAGGACAGTGTCTGGGATGATGAGGGGTCTAGATACCACAAGGAATAGTCGGAGGATCATAGGGATGGGAATTTAGGATTGTGATTTCATTAATATAAGGACCTCCCAGATGAGGAAACTCCCTCTACCAATACAGGTTCTACACTTCCATGATTTTTTTTTTGCAGGGCAATGAGGGTTAAGTGACTTGCCCAGGGTCACACAGCTAGTAAGTGTCAAGTATCTGAGACCAGATTTGAACTCAGGTCCTCCTGAATCCAGGGCCAGTGCTTTATCCACTGTGCCACCCAGCTGCCCCACATGATTTATAATATTAGACAGTTGCCTGTGGCACTGAGAGTTTAAGTGACTTACTCAGGGTCACACAACCAATATATATCAGAAAAAGGAATTGAACCCAGATCTTCCTGGCTTTGAGGCCAGCTCTCCATCCACTATAGCACATGTTCTTAGACCCTGGGTCTCAAGATCCCTTGACACTCTTAAAAATTATTGAAGACCTCCAAAGAGTTTATGTGGGTTATATCTTGCAATATTTTCTGTTAGAAATTACAACTGATAACAATTGTAAATGATTAGTTCATTTATAGTAACAGTAATCAATTCATTAATATTAACAAATATTTTATGATAAGTAACTATACTCCCCAAACAAAACAAAAATAGTAAGAATGTTGCATTGTTTTACATATTTTTGCAAATCTCTTTAATGTCTGGATTAATCAAAGACAGCTGGATTCTCATAGCTACTTCTATAATCAGTCTGTGACAACATATTATTTTGGTTGAAGTAGATGAAGAAAATCCAGGCTCATGCAGATATACAGTTGGAATTATGAGTATTTTACTAGGCAAAATAAGATTTTACTATTATTATGAAAATAGTTTTGACATTGGGGACCCCTTAAAAGGGACTCTCAGCATAAGGAATGATGTTGTCCAGTCATGATCTCATTTGGGATTTTCTTGGCAAAGATACTGGAGTGGTTTTCCATTTCCTTCTCCACATCATTTTACATATGAGGAAACTGAGGCAAACAGGGTTAAGGGACTTGCCTGGAGTCACATAGCTCATAAATTTCTGAGACCAGATTTGAACTCACAAAGATGAGTCTTCCTGATTACAGACAACAGAACTCTGTCCCTGTACTATCTAGCAGCACTCATAAGGAACAATAGGAGCACAATTTTAGATGCCTGGAAGGCATCAGACTGGAAGTTTAGATGACGTCTATTCTACACCCTTCGTTTTACATATAAGGAAATAAAAGCCCAGGGAGACGTTGAGAGACTTGCAAGGACCAGGTTGGTTTTTCTTAGAGAAGACATGAGAACTATCATCGAATATGTGGAGGGTTATTCTGTGGGAAAGGGAGCTAACTTGTGTGAGCAGGCAAAACTGGGACTCACAGGTGGCAGCTTTTGGCTACACACGGGGAATTTCGATTCATAAAACAATGAGATTAATAAAACAGGCTTACCAATGCTGGTTGACAGACATTGCACACAGCACTTGGAGGTTTGCAAAGCTGCTTGACATATATTACCTCATTCGATCTTCCCAACAACCCTGGGAAGTAGATTCTATTATTATAGAATGCAGGTGGTGAGAGGGTGAATGCACCCAAATATTCCACCATGTAAGCAAAGGTTTAGCCAGCCCTCTGGTTTTGTGGAATGGGAATGGACATTGACGGCCTCAAGGTTCTCTTGATACCATTTGGAAAATGCAAATATCCTCTGAGAATTCTAAGCCTGTAGCCATTCACACCTTACTAGCCATTACTCCTATCCAATAATTAGGTTGCTTTCTTCCTAAGATCCAGTGAACTAGAGAGGGTGGGAGAGGGGGACAGTGGTTGTTGATAGGGTGGGGAATATGGGCATTATACTGCAATGTCAGAGACTCAGAAGGCATGAGAACACATGACACCTGGATGCCATATGACAAGAACTGCAAAGAGGAAGGAGAGGGGAGCAGATAGGAAGGAAGCAGGGTTCCCAAAGGCATATTTCAACTACTTTGCAATCTTGCCTAGAACCCTTACCTTTTGCGGCCGCTAGGTGATGCAGTGGATAGAGCACCAGCCCTGGATTCAGGAGGACCTGAGTTCAAATGCAGCCTCAGACACTTAACACTTACTAGCTGTGTGACCCTAGACAAGTCACTTAACCTCAATTGCCTCACCAAAAAGAAAAAAGAAAAATAATAATAATAAAGAAAATTACCTTTCAGGGGGCCTTCTTAGATGGGCTATGTGGCCTGCTTCAGGAGAAATAAAAAGCATGTATAATATATTATATATCCATATATAATATCCATATAATATATGTAATAGATATCAGGCACCCTCAGGCCATCTTATCCTAATCCTATAAAGAGAAAAGGAAAAGAGTTAGAAACAGAGAGTCTGAGATGTTTCTGCCAAAGATGTTCTTTGGGGTAGGCCTGTATCTGGGCACCTCTTCTCTGGACTACGCGACATCTCCTGGAAGATACTGGGAGCAAAAAATACTTCCTAGGGAGAGGGTCTATCAAGGGACTTCCTAGGGGTTCTATGTGACACATGCACGTATGCAGATCTCAGGGGGAAGTTTAGGAGGGCAAATACATTGTGACAGTGGGAAGCACTTTGCCCCTCTTGAACCCGGAGCAGCACCAGTGTGGGAGGCTCCCCACGGCACTCACCTGCAGAGATGTACAAGCACAAGATGGAGCTTGGCATTGGCCCAAACAAATCACAGGTGGGCTGATGGGGAAGAAAGCTGACAGCCCTGCCCAGCCCACAAGCACAAAGCGGGGCTTCACACTGCAGCGGGTGTTCAAAAGTCACTGGTATGATCATCATTCATCTCCTCTCTTGCAATAAGTGGAGATAGGAGACTTTTATTGGGCAGGTGAACTTCCTTAAAATGCAGGCTTTGTTCTGAGGCTGGGAATGTCGCACTTTACAATACAAATGGCTAATGCTTCCCGAGGTTCTCGTGCTTTTACTAATCAAACTGTTTAACCATGACTTTGAGATTGGTGAGGCTGAAAGGTACCTTGGACCTGGAAGGAATAGGGCAGTGGGGCTTCAGCCCATAACCAGTCATGACTGGCAAGGGTAATGCCCTGAAATGTAATGGTGAAGGAAAGGATGGCGGTGACTGAGTCAGCTGCCCCCAATCCTATTGGCAGGGATAAGCAAGTGGCTCCAAATGGGACAGTGGATAAAGTGCCAGGCCTGGAGTCAGGAAGGCCTGAATTCAAATCCTGTCTCATTTACTAGCCATATACCCTTGGGCAAATCACTTAACCTTGTTTGCCTCAGTTTTCTCATCTGTAAAATGAGCTGGAGAAGGAAATGGCAAACCACTCTGGTATCCTTGCCAAGAAGGCCCCAAAAAGGGGTCACAAAGAGTCAGAACAACAACAAAAGGCTTTTCTTCTTCAGGTGAAAGTCCTTAAGGTCTCTCTATTCTCTACCTGAAGTGAATAGTGTGTTGGCCTTGAAGTCAGGTCTGCCTCCTGTGCTTACTAATGAGCGAGCCTGGGTAAATCCCTTAACTCCCTTTGCCTCAGTTTCTTATTTGGAAAATGGGGATGACAATAGCACCCACTCCCAGAGTTGTCATGAGGCTCAAATAAGATAATATATATAAAAGGCTCCTTGGCCCTTAAAGCAGTCTATGATTGTGAGACGTTATTATCACCTCACTTTTATTCTTGGTGAAAACCCTACCCCTAAGCAGACCAGACCTCCTTAATGATAAACCCCAGAGAGTGAACCCATCTTCTTCAAAGTTAATCAGTCATCTCACCTCAGCTTCTAAGTTGTGGAGACGGGACAAAGGGGCAGTGGAGAGGGAGAGAGGAAAGCAAATTCCCTTCTCAGCGATGGCCCGACGCCAACCCTGGAAGCCTGGTCTGGTTGTTGCTCCACCTCCCTTCCTGCTTTTCTCTATGCTTCCCTCTCTGCCTGCAGACCAGACAATCTGAAAGCTCAAAGGCCTGGCCCTTCCAGTGGCTGCATCTGGAAACTGGTTGGAGTTTAAAACCGAGGGGAAAATGACTCTCCCAAGCCAGAGGTTAGGAAGAGCCTTTGCCGTGTCTACCCAGCAGAGCCTGAGACCAGCATGCCCTGTGGCGGGGGGCCACCTGCAGCCTGAATACGACGCTGTGGTAATAGGAGCAGGTAATGATGCGGTGACCACAGCAGTGCAGGCCTGGAGGAGAGGCTTCTGGGGAGAGCCACGGCCTGGAACTAGATTCTTTCTTTGTCTGCTTCCTTTCCACTTTTAATGTACAATAACCCTGTGCATGAGTCTGGGGAAGATCATTTGGGCTTACAAGTCACTGGCCAGTTTACTGAGGTCCCCACTGTTTTGGTTTCATATTCTTTGGGATTAGAGGAGCCTGGGAAATTTGACTGATGGTGAGCTGGAAGCTAGGACCCTTTGGCTTCTAATGTCAAAGACCAATGTGGAGAGAGCACTGAAGGGGGGGGGGCAGTGACTTAACCTCTCTTAAAGATTTGAAGGTGGTGGGTGGGCAGACAATCAGGGAGGCCCAAGTTTGCTGTAGTGATCTTCTCTTTGGATGCTTTTTTTCCACATAAAGGAAAAACTCCCCTGGAGCACTGTGAGGTGTTCCTAAGGAGATAGTGCCAAGAGGCTTCTGCTTGCCAAGTGGGCCATGTTACCCTCTCTCAAAGCATTTGTGGCAGGGTTACTAAAGAGTCTCCATCAACTGGCATTGTGGAGTGAGTGTTGGATTGTGAGTCTGGAAGATCCAAGTTCAAATCCCACTTCTGATAGCTGGGTGACCTTGTTCAAATCCCTTTACTTATCTGTACTCTTTAAGCATCTTTAAGCTGAGGATGATAATACCTGTTTATCTACTGCATGTAATTTAAGGTTTGCAAAGTGAAAGACGTACCTTATCTTGGGGCATCTAGGTGGCACAGTGAATAAAACACTGGCCTTGGATTCAGGAGGACCTGAGTTCAAATCCAGCCTCAGACACTTGACACTTACTAGCTGTGTGACCCTGGGCAAGTCACTTAACCTTCATTGCCCTGGGGGGAAAAAAAGATTTACCATATCTCATTTGAGCCTCATAATAACTGACATACAAAGCCTTATATACATGATCTGTTTGAGTTCCATGGAAACCCCATGAAGAAGGTAGTACAGGTGTTGGTATTCCCATTTTACAGTTGAGAAAACTGCGCCCCCCCCCCTAAAAAAGTCTGTCTATGAACCCAGAGCTGGTATTTGAGTCAAGATGCTCCTAAGATGCTGCTAAATGGTGCATGTGGAGGACAGTATTTCTTTGTATTTACATAGTGGGAAGGAAGTGGAAGTTTTGCCGGTATTAAAATTATGAAGTTGTTGCCTTCTTCCTGCCCCCTCTTTTAGGACCTCTCTGGTTCCCAATCTTCTTTGTCTGAGAAAAGTGGAAAGGCTCTGAGGTTATTATTTGTACTTACCCAAGACTGAGTTGGTTTCCATGGTTACCTCTCCTTCATACTTGCATTTTCAGTCTGTCTTTTCTCGCTAACTATGGGACAGAATGCTGCTTCTACCTGAAAGGCATTTTGAGTATTAGCAATCAGGTGAAGAGAGACCCCCGGGGACCAAATTCTTCTCCTAAATGTCTCCAGTGCAGATGCTCCCCAAAAACTAAAAGCCAAACTGGCTTTAGTATCTGAAAGCTCCTGCCCTGGTACAATACGATCTGAAGAAACTCTCTGAGCATCTCTGGCATCTTGTGGCCATGGCTTCAGAACCTAGAGCTCCCCAGCAGGATGGGGATTCCCTCCTCTCTCTTTCCTTCCCTGCCTGAGCCTGGTCACCCCCTCCCACTCCCTCCACTAATCCTAATGGCTGCCCTCCCTGAGCCCCAAGATGCCCAGATGCCAGAGCATGGAAGTTGGCATCACAAGGCCTCTGCCCAGCTCCCAGTTCTGCCATTTACCAGCTGTATGACCCTAGCTGAGAAATTTACCCTCTCCAGGCTTCAGTATCTTTATCTGTACAGTGAGGGAGTTAGACTAAATAAACTCAAAGGCTGTGAACAAGAACTTGTTTCCACTTTTCCCAGATCTCAGAGTTTTAGTGGACTTAAAGGTCAATATGGGATAACAGCATGACATACATACATACATACATACATACATACATACATACATACACACACACACATGTGTGTATATGTATATATATATATCATATATATAAAATAAATCTAAACGTTTACTTATTTGCTGTTGTCCTAAATATAAGCTCATCTTCCAAAGTAAACATGCCACTGGAGGAACTTTCCTGGATCAGTCTTGGCATTCTCGCTGTAAATTAAGCCAGAAGAAGGAGGGAAGTTGCAATTAAATGGAAAGATGTGGGGAGCCTAATTACAGAATTATATGAGTTGGTTTTTAGCGGTCAGAAGAAAGGCAACAAGAAACATCATTTCATGGAACATTCGGTCATCAGGTTTTTGCAGTGCTCATGATAGTCTGTGTTGTTTGTCCTTCCTTCCTGAGGAGGAACATGACATCAGGTGATGTCATGACTTGCACTGAATTGGATTTAAGTGAGGGAAGGCTGTGCAAGGTCACTAACCTCACTGTCTTGTCCAGAGCCATCTGGGTCCAATGGTGACATATGTATCAGGACAACTGGTGATGGCCCTGGATGTTTGAGGCAATTGGGGTTAAGTGACCTGCCCAGGGTCACACAGCTAGTAAGTGTCTAAAGTCACATTTGAACTCAGATCCTCCCAACTTCAGGGCCAGTGATCTATCCACTGCGCCACCTAGCCGCCCTAATTCATGAGAGGTATTTGCAAAGGGATCACCATGAAAATAATTGCAGATTACCACCAATTTCCTTTGCAGAGGATAAAGAGGGGGCAAAATTCTGCAACAAACTTGATGAGACCCTACAAATTATGTTTTAATACTTGGCGATTTCAGTGAAAAAGTCAGAATAGATGAAGATGGTGAGAAGTATATTGAAAAACATGAATCAGAAGGAAGTAACGAAAGAAGACAAAGATTAGTAGACTACTCAGGACTTTGCTGCCCATAGGCCAATTAGGGATGCTTTTTTTTTTTTTTTGACTTGCCCAGAGCAACACAGCTAGTAAGTGTCACGTGAAGGATGCTTTTTTAGAGAAAGAATTCAGCAGAATATGGATGTGGCAAGACCAAATAATAGCACAAAAATTAAATTAGTTTGGTTTTTTTTTTTTGCGGTGCTATGGGGGGTTAAGTGACTTGCCCAGGGTCACACAGCCAGTAAGTGTCAAGTGTCTGAGGCCGGATTTGAACTCAGGTCCTCCTGAATCCAGGGCCAGTGCTTTATCCACTTCACCACCTAGCTGCCCCCTAAATTAGCTATATTTGAAGAGATAGTAAATTACTTGTTCCCAATGTAGAAGTCATTCCTCATTCGGTTTTAAGTGTATGGTTAGATCACCTATTACTATAAAGATAAAAAAATTGGAATGAGAAAAAGATATAAAAAAAATCCCAAACTTTAGCTTCATCCTAACCTATTTAAATATGTTATTGATAAAGAAAAATAGATGGGAAAAGTCCATAGTCACAAATAGCTGCAATAATTTCATGGAGAAGTTTAACCACCGTTAATCAATTACCACAATAAAGGGACCCAAAGAGCCTAAAGACCCCTGAGTCACTTGTCTTTCTTGCCAAATAGGAGATATAACATCCAAAGGTAACACCAGTTTATAATATAAACTTGTTTGTCAAATTTTATAGATATGAGGGAAGATTTGTATTGCCGCAATTTTGCCTCAAGAAACAGAAGCAGTGAAGAGTAAAATTAGTTTAAAGAAAGCTTGCCAAGAGACTCAACTAAGCAGACATCCTGAGGGCATTTGAAGTTGAAAAGGGAAGGAGGACAATAAGAAAAAGAAAAATGGAGAATGGAAAATTTAAAAATGGAAGAGAGCTAAAAAGATGTTTACATCCAGCTTTCTTCACTACTAAGCCTTGGATTCTGTCAGTGCAACCCTGGATATGCTTCTAGAAGAGGTGGAGTGACTTCAAGGAGAATGGAGATGGGAAAGCAGCTGAGTTAGATCAAGCTTGTGGGGGCAGCTAGGTGGCGCTGTGGAGAAAGCACCGGCCCTGGAGTCAGGAGGACCTGAGTTCAAATCCAGCCTCAGACACTAGACACTTACTAGCTGTGTGACCCTGGGCAAGTCACTTAACCCTCATTGCCCTTAAAAAATCATAATAAAATAAAATTAAATAAATTTTAAAAATAAAAAAAAAATAGATCAAACTTGTGAAGAGGAGAGCTGTGCTGGAGGCATCACAATCATGAGAGAGCACTAGGGGATCCATTCAAAGATAAATGGAGGATGTGAAGATACCAGAGACACAGGGAAAAAAGTCATTAACCTTATTGATAGTGAAAAAGATTCCCAAGAGAACAATAGCTACTAACCTCTAGGCCTACTACCCCATCTCTATAAAAGTATTATGAAAATAATCTACACATGTGTCAAGGGTATCTTTGGAGAAGGTATAAGTAGAGAGTAGACAGGCTTTCACAAGTAATATTTCAGAGTAGAATATATCTTCACCATTACACAATTGACTTAAAGTTGTAGAGAATACAGTACCCCGCTGTTGGTTATTTTTTAAAATACATTTGTTTCAATAGAGCAAAATTGCCTTGAAGGTTCTCTTCTACCACAATTTCTGGGGGTGCAATTAAAGAAGTCTGTGGGGGGCAGGAAATCATATCTCTAACAAACATACATTAAGAAAATAGAAAGAGAGACTTAATGAACTGAATATGCATTTTAAAAAATTAAAATGCCTGTAAACAAGCCTAAAATAAGCACAAAAGAGATATTAAAAATTAGAGGAAAAATAAACTAGAAATCACAAAATTATATAAACGATCAATAAAACTAAAAGCTGGTTCTTTGAAAAGACTAATAAAATTTAAAATAAACCTTAGCCAATCTGATGAAAAAATAAGAGGGCAGGATATCAACAAAATAGCAAATCAACAAAATGAAATCTCTCTCTCTCTTCTCTCTCTCTCTCTCTCTCTCTCTCTCTCTCTCTCTCTCTCTCTCTCTCTCTCTCTCACACACACACACACACACACACACACACACACACACACACACACACACACTCACACTCCACGGAAAAAACCCCAAAACCAGAAAAAAATAAAGTTAATTATCAGAACCCACAATACAGTTATATGCTAACAAAACTGAGAACACAAAGAAACCAGAGGAATATCTTCATCCTAATGGATTCAGAGGAGAATTCTGCCAAATTTTTAAAGAACAATTAGCAACAATACTATACAAATTATTCTCAAAAAATTGAGAAAGTACCTTACCAGATTCCCTTTTATGAGACAAATATTATCCTAATACCTAAACTAGGGAAGGATAAGGCACAAATGGAGAATTATAAACCATATTACTAATGAATATTGATTCAAAATTTAAAATAAGATAAAATTAACTTGGAAAAATAAAAGATCTTAAATAGCAAGAAAAAAGGTAAAAAGAGGTTGGGATGAAGAAGAAATAGCACTTCTAAACTTCAAACTGTATTATAAAGCAGCGGTCATGAAAACCATTTGGTATTAGCTAAAAAAACAGGTAAAGCAATGTAAGACATTAGACAAAGGAGAATCCAAAATGATGCAACTAAATAACCCAGTGTTTGATAAACTAGAAAACATAAATTAGTTATGGAAGAACCCCTTTTTGGCAAAAACTGCTGGGAAACCTAGGATGCAGTCTGGCAGAAACTAGGTTTAGACTAACAACTTACACCACATTCCGCAATCTATTGTAAATGGATATGTGACCTCAATATTAAAGAATATACTACTAAAAGAGGGAGAAATAGATTATATACCTTTCACAGTTATGGGTAAGACATATATTCTTTCATTATTATTCCCACTTAATTTTTTGAGTAACATTTTATTTTTTCCCAATTACATGTAAAAACAATTTTTAACATTCATTTTTAAAAATTCTGAGTTCCAAATTCTTCCTCGTCCTCCTTCCCCAACCCCCAAATGGTAAGCAATTTGATATAGATTATACATGTTTAATCATGCAAAACAAATTTCCAAATTATTTATGTTGTGAAAGAAAACACAGACCAAACATACACACACAAAGTGAAAAATATGTGCTTCAAACTGTATTCAGACTCTACCAATTCTTCTGTAAGAGATATATTCTTAACCAAACAAAGCCCAGAGGTAGTTACAGAAGATAAAATATATGACTGATTGCATAAAATTGAAAAGCTTCTCCATAAAAAAATTAATACACCTAGAATACAAAAGGAAGTGATCAAACAAGAAGAAAAAACACCTCTGTATCAAAGATATTTCTCTGCTAAGGATATGGTACCCAAGATATATAAATAATTAACAGATATAAGATATGACCAAGATCAATTCCCCATTAGATTAGTAGTCAAATGATATAACAAATAGTTCTCAAAAGAAGAATTGCATACTTATAAGAGCCATATGAAAATAATAGAAATGCAAATCAAGACATCCCTGAGGTTTCACTTCTCACGTTGCAAACTGTCAAAGATGACAAAAGATGGCAATAATCAATGCTGAAGGTGTTATGGGAAGACTGATACACCAATGTACTGTTGGTGAAGCTGGAAATCAGGACAAGCTTTTTGGAAAGCAGGTATTACTATACAAATAAAATGACTAAAACATCTATTCCCTTTTACCCTAAGATTCCATTGCTAGGCTTACAGCTCAAGGAGGCCATTGATAAGAAGAAAGTCCCCATACACCAAGATGTTTGTAGCAGTACTTTTTGTGCTAGCAAAGTATTGTAAATGATGTAGATGGAATTGATTGGAGAATGGCTGAACAAATTATGCTACATGAATTTAATGAATTTAAGAACTGACGAATGTGATGAATACAGAGAAATATGGAAAGCTCTACATGAATGGATGTAGAGCAAAATGAGCAGAGCCAGAAATATGATACCACAATGACTACAACATTGTTAGTAGGAAAGAACAACCACCAAAAAAAATCAAAAGTGAATGTTGCAAAATTGTAAAGAAAAGCACAGCTCCCCAAAACTGACACCCCCACCCAACTCCTTTGCAGAGGTTGGAAGTCCACAGTTGCTAATCATTGCACACATTTATAGACATCTTTCCCATATATTGACTAATTGTGCTGATTTTTTCTTCTTTTTTTGTCTTAAAAATACTTTTTATGGAATGGCTCCATAGGAGAGAAGTAGGAGGTATACTGAGGGAAATTATGGTGTTTTTTAAAAAGACAGCAGCAAAATCATTTTTTAAAAAACGAGGCAATTAGGGTTAAGTGACTTGCCCAGGGGCACACAGCTAGTAAGTATTAAGTGTCTGAAGCCGGATTTGAACTCAGGTAATCCTGACTCCAGGGCCAGTGCTCTATCCACTGTGCCACCTAGCTGCCCCAAAATCATATTTTGAAAAATAGATTCTCTTCCAAAAGGTGCCTCCCATCCATATATCAAATTATTCGAGTTCCTTTGAAGATATAACAAAAAAGAAAATCTTTTTGATGTCCTTTTGACCAATAATATCAAATAAGACATAAAACAAGGAGATGTATGGTTACCTTGGGTATTCACCACTGTCATGAAGGAAATACTAGGGAAGTCAGATGGTATAGTCCTCCAGTGTCTCTCTTTGAAGATATCATCATTTTGGTTGAATCAAGCCTCGAGTACTTCAGAACCTCCATGAAAAGGTCTGTAACCAAGCGTATGCAGGAGCCAGCTGGATTGGATTTGAGAGAGGTGATTGTTAAATTTTCAGTGTGAATATTTACATCTCAGGAATCAACAAGTACTACAGATGAGAGCCAGCCTTATTGTTTTGTTGATTGTCTAGACTTAAGAAAGTGATGGAGAAAATGTTAATGATGCAGATTAAACTTCAGTATGTCCTCTGTACATTTTAAAAGATAGCTGTTAAATATTTACCAGCCCACTTTTGTCATTAACCACTCAATAGCATCTGACCTAAACCATCCACATAGGTAAAACCAAGTGGATGAACAATGCTTATTCTTCATAGCATGACATGAAATTATGTGGCATTCGTCAGTGTGTGTGTATAGATGTGGATGTGTGTGAGTGAAAAATGTGTACATACATTATATGTATACAATGTACATCTGTATACACACATATATCTACAGTATATAATATTGCTCTAACCATTGCTCTATTTTTTAGCCAGATGGTTTTGATGACTGCTGCTTTATAATACAGTTTGAGGTTTGGAAATGCTATTTTCCCTTTGTCTCTACCTCTTTTAATCATTTTCCTTTATACATACATACACATATATACACAGAGAGGCTCTGGTCTTTAGAAGTTCATAGTTGGGGCAGCTAGGTGGCGCAGTGGATAGAGCACTGGCCCTGGAGTCAGGAGTACCTGAGTTCAAATCTGGCCTCAGACACTTAACACTTACTAGCTGTGTGACCCTTGGCAAGTCACTTAACCCCAATTGCCTCACTAAAAAAATAAAAGAAGTTCATAGCTGGGGGCAGCTAGGTAGTGCAGTGGTTAAAACACTGGCCTTGGATTCAGGAGGACGGACCTGAGTTCAAATCTGGCTTTAAACACTTGACACTAGCTGTGTGACCCTGGGCGAGTTATTTAACCCTTATTGCCCTGCAAAAAAAAAGTTCATAGTCTAATGCAAGCAACTATATACAAAAATTATGTGCAAACAAGATATTTACAGGATAAATGGGGAGGAATAATCTCAAAGAACTGGTTGTTTGCTTTCAAATAAAAACAAGAAATTAGAATATTGATTACAAGGGTCTGGGGAGGAATCCAGCAAAATTACCCAAATTTATGAAGATGGGTAGAGATGTGGGAACTGTTACTTGACACACTTCAAGCAAAAAAGGGGTACCATTCTCTACCAGAAAGTAGATTTCCCCAAGAGCAGTCCCATTCCCCATTCATCCCCCAGAGCAAGGGATACTAGAAATACATGCTAGGTGAGAGCTGGACCTAGACAGAAAGGTACAATGAAAAGAGTTACAGAATCATAAGACATGAATTTTTAAAAATCTCACTTTTGACATTCTTTAGCTGGGTTACCAAGTCACTTGTCATTCCCAGGCCTCAGTTTCCACATCTGTAAAATGAGAGGCTTGGCCCAGAACTCATATTTTTTGCCTTTAGCTTAGGATCATGGGGAATCAGAGAGTGTGTCACTCTCTAAAACTCTTAGAAATGACTGGGCCAAGAACAGCCCAACAGAATCCCTGAGGACAATGCTTCTCTGTCTTCTGACCCACATTTCTTTCATTCCCTCTCTTCTTCCCTCTCCCGCCTTCTCATTTCAGGACACAATGGACTGATCGCAGTGAGTACCACCTGCCTCCAACCATCTTCATTCTGTAATTAGGCAAAAGCCTCTCCCTGAGATAAACGGAAAGGAAGGTGATGTGAATCCCATGAGAGGAAGGACATGGCTTCTTGGGAGCCTGTGGGATTCTCCTTGGAGTGCTGCACTGCCAAGCCAGCCTTGGCACAGGGGGTTAATTTCTAGTCTAAAAGATAAGTATCAGACAGTTCAGATAAAAAATCCCCAGACTTCCAGTGAATGTGCAGGGGTAAAGAGAAATGGTTCGGCTTAAGGGCACTCTGTTCCCTCTTTCTTCCTTATTAAAAATAGGGTTAAAGGCAGGTAGTCCCTGGATCCCTCAGTCGCAGATATGAATACATACTAAGCTGGTGGGCAGGAAAGACAGATAGTGAGAAAGAAGGGAAAGTACAGAAAAGCGGGTAGTGACCTGTCGTATATGGTGGCAGTGGGTTTATGCTAACCAATGGGGTCTCTGTAGTGAATACCCTTGAATGTCAAAAGAGAAAACTGAGACCCCAAACATCATAGAGGTTTCAGGGATTCCTGACCCCTCACAATTGGTTTCCAAGACCCCTCCCCCTCAAAAAAACCAAACTAAGTAAGAATTAGAGCTACTCAAAGGTGTCTCATTTTGACAAGGGAAGTCTAGGTTTTTGTTTTTTGTTAGATCCTCTTTCTACAGCTAGCATGGAGTTGGGCAGCTGACGGCCCATTTCTAGTAGCATGAAGGTAATCCCCAATCCCCAGTGCAGACATTCTAGAGGGGTGGTGGCATAGGCTGGGTCTTCAGGAAGCTGGCTGGAAGGAGAGCTCTTCCTCTGTGAACCACAGGAGCTATTAGAATAATCCACCCAAGCCACTCTACAATGGGCAGGAGAATAAAATGCAATGACTCAGTTTCTCTGAGTCTCTCCATACATAGCCTGTAGGCTGAATCCAGTAACCATGGCAACAGCAAGAACCCAGAAATTCACTCTAATATGTGCTAGGGCTCCTTAACCTTGATTACTTTCCAAAGCAAACAAGCTTTGCTTCAAGCTTGCTCCCTGAGAATATCACCCTCCTGCCTGTCCTCAGAGTGAATGAAGACCTAGGAAAGCATCTGCCAGCTCCCAGGAAGTACGGGTTCTGCCATCTGCCTTACAGATATAGGGGACTAGTGTGGAACTACAGGCTATATCCACAATCCCCATGGAGCCAGAACTGACTTCTGTCCTGGAAATGACTTGGGAAGCCCCAAACTAACTTTTAAAGGTTAAAATTTCCATCAGAGATTTTTCAGTCTCTCTGGAGTCTCTCATCAGTCATCATTCATTAAGCACCTTCTATGTTCCAGGCATTGTGCTAAGCACTAGAGCTACCAAGAGAGGCAAAAGATGGTCCCTGACCTCAAGGAGCTTATAATCTAATAGGGAAGACAACATATAAACAAATATATACAAAACAAGCAATATATAGGACAAATAGAAGATAATTAACAGAGGGAAAGCATTGGGATTAAGAGGGTTAGAGACATCCCCTCAGACACCAGGATACATGTGGGACATCAACTCCAGTCACCAAACCCCCAAGTTATGCCCAGGACAGATCTGAAGTGTGACAAAAAAGGAAGGGGGGAGGACACAGTACGTTTTCCCATAGGCAGCCTACCTGCAGAAGTTGGGGGTCAACACAGCTGTCCTAGAGAGACGTCATGTGATCGGAGGTGCTGCTGTCACAGAGGAGCTCATCCCAGGTCAGTCCTGGGGAACAAGTCGGGGTGGGCGTGGGGAGGAGGGCAGTGCTGGAGGCAGCTTGACTTCATGTCTCTCTGCTTCTGTTCTAGGCTTCAAATTCTCCCGGGCTTCCTACCTCCTCAGCCTTCTGAGGCCTCAGATTTACAAGGACTTGGAGCTGAAGGTAATGTTCCCAGACAAAATGCATTTCTAGTCCACCAAGTGCTAACTGTGGAGTTTCAGGATGATAACAACAATAATAATAATGACATTCACGTGGCACTTTAAGGTTTACAAAACACTTTTGTGGATATTATCTCATTCCTGAGGGGAAAACAAATGAAGGACAGAGGTGGCAGAATTGATCTTAAAACAACGGCCTACCTGCCTATCCCAGATGAGAACCAATAGGCTTAGGGCTTCTTCTCCATTTATCGCTTTTTTTAAAAAAATAAAAATTTCTTTTTTTCATCATGAGCTTAATCATCAAAAAACACAACCATTTCAATATACAAAGAATAATGAGAAAGAGGCTTCTGTAAGAAACTGTGGGCTTCTGTTACCATGTTTAGAAATATTAGACATTAAATTGAACAAACAGCAGTTTAGTTACTGCCTTTATCATTTTCCTAGCTGCCCCCTCTTTCTCACTTTTAAGGACTGTCCCCTGGCCTCCTCTTATTTTTTTTTTTGTTTCTTTCCTCTGCTATGCAGTTTCCATAAATGTCCTCAGCCTATTTCTGACCTCATTATGACTTTGGATACTGTTAACTCATCATGTTTCCTGGAAAAGGAAGTCTGAACCCCAAAGGACTTTTATCTCTCTCCCATCTCCTCCCCCAACTTTGACCCTGTATTCCTCTTTTTAAAAAAGCCTGATCTTTGACCCCACTACCATAGACCAGCTCTGCCTACCTCCCTGCCTGCCTAACTATTTAAAACATTTGGAAGTTAGTCATCTAGCATTTGACAATTTCTTTCCAGGGAAACAACAAGCATTTATTGAGCGCCTACTATGTGGTGGACACTGTGCTAGACTCTAGGTATATAAATACAAAGAATGAATCAATTCTTGGCTTTTTTGGTTCATTGCTTCTATAGTCTTTTGAGATAAGAAGCCCAAATCTATACAGACAGTTGTCACATTCACTCAGATTTTGCTTTGAAGGGTGGAAACTTGTTAAGATTGATGTTGTGAGGTTGCAAACTTTTTCACACACACACACACACACACACACACACACCTCCAATGCCAATGATTGTTTCAGGTTATTCTTCCTTCTTTGTCCTGCCCTCCTCCCACCTCCCCACACCCGTATCTATCTTCTGCCACCACTAATTTTGACTGTGGTAATAGGGCATCAGTGACAACCAGTCACACTCCATCACCAGGCCAAATGCAGAAATGTGGGCTACCTCAGCTAATGGCTTCTCAAAAGAAGTCTGCAGCCCGGTTATTGCCTGCGAAGAGTAGAGAGAGGAGAGACTTGTTCACTGTTGGCATTGACACTGTTTCCTCCCTCTCTCTTCTCTTCTCTAACCCTCCGCTGGCCCACCACTTGGGAAGCTGTTGGTCACATGACCAGCCTCTGAGCATCTCTTGCCACCTACCACTGCTCCAGGCCCAACTGCTTCTTTGACTCATTAGTCAATTTCATCACTACAGATGTTTCCTTTCATAATCTATCCCCTTCACGTTTGACCTGCCTGCCTCCCATTCCTCCCTCAGTCACATGAAATAAGACCAACGCATCTGGTATTATCCAAATAGCATAAAAACCAAGGTTTCTACCCAATTCATGAAGGGGGTGGGGAATCTTTGACCCATGAATCAAATTTGACCCTCAGTTTAAATTTCGTTTAGCAGGCACAGAAAGATTCAATATAAACCTAATAATAATTCTATTTTTGGTGGGTACTGCGGCTATCCTATTCAAAAAGCAGCCTCTGAAGGTTTGATTAAAAAGAGCCAAAGAACTGTGAATAGCCAACTGCTTTATTCCTAAAGAGGATTTTCTGCTGAGGATTTCTTAGTAGTGCACAATAAGACTGATGAACAAAAAAGAAAAAAGGGGGGGGGCATAATATGGAAAAATTAAAGAAATCCTAATTTCTGTATATATTCATTCACAGGCAAGGTAATCAGACAGTTTGGAGATATCATAAAGACTTGATGACATAGGTAGTTCAACTGATTTGGTTTTGTTTGTTTTTTGCAGGTCAATAAGGGTTAAATGACTTGCCCAGAGTCACACAGCTAATAAGTGTCAAGTGTCTGAGGTTGGATTTGAACTCAGGTTCTTCTCAATCCAGGGCTGGTGCTTTATCCACTGCACCACCTATCAGCCCCCTGATATTTTTGGCGGGGGGGGGCAAAGAGGGTTAAGTGACTTGCCCAAGGACACACAGCCAGCAAGTGTCAAGTATCTGAAGCCAGATTTGAACTCGGGTTCTTCTGAATCCAGGGCCGGTGCTTAATCCATTGTGTCACCTAGTTGCCCCCATTTATTTTTAAAACAAATTTCTAAAACTCATCATTTTTCACTTGCATGCAAATTTCAGAATTGCTTGAGGAAAAAGATAAACTTTTGTTTAAAAAAAACACTCAGAAGTTTGGAAATTTTTAAAAAGGAAAACCAATACTGAACTCAGAAAGAGCCAGTTATACTGATGAGCTATTTAGAATTCTGAAGGGACTAAAGACTGATAAAGATTCACTGTCATAGTTACAATTGAAGAACAATACTGTTTACCTCCTAAGGTAGTAAACTCAGCACCTATTAAGCTTCTCTCTCTCTCTCTCTCTCTCTCTCTCTCTCTCTCTCTCTCTCTCTCTCTCTCTCTCTCTCTCTCTCTCCTTCTCCCTCTCCTTCTCCCTCTCCCTCATCTTCTTCCTCTCCCTCTTTCTCACTCATTTCTCCCTTCCCACACCCTTGTATGAGCATATTTTCTCCTTTAAATGAACTCAAAACTGAACTGACTCCCCTCACCTGTCCTATCAGAATTTCTTTCTTCCTCCCACATCACATAACTCTTCATACCACTCTTTTGAGCCCTGCCTCTCTTTGAGCTCTTAAGGACCCCCTCAGAAGGCTTTTGTTTATGTGGTTTATATCTATTGATACTTTCCACATGAGAAATTAAAACATTATAAAAATCATTTTGGTCCCGCAGAACACCCCCCCCAACTAAAAATAGGTCTTGAGAACCTCATACTTACATATTTTGAACTGGGAAGGACCTTAGAGATCATCTTTTCCAGCTTCTTCATTTTCCAAAGGAAGAAACTGAGGCCCAGATTACAGGAAATGACTTACCCAAGGTAATGTGGCATATTTGAGGCAAAGCTGGGATGAGGAGTGAAGCTTTTAGACTCTCAGTTTTAGGGCTTTTCCCACTACCCCACCACCAAGTGCGTCTATGATTAATTGCATCAATACTAAGAAATCTACCTAAAACTACACTTATAATTAAATATATTATATATTTACATTTTAATGGAATGATATTGAAATTAGAGAAACAAGTAGGATTTTTAAAACTTTATAACAAAGGGAAGAAAAGACAGGGCAGTGCTTTGCACAAAGCAGGAATTTAATATATGACCAAATGAATGGTAATTGGCCATATTCTAGATAAAATACCATATTTGTAGACTAGGATTTTCTGTTCCCTAGTCACCTTAAAATTTTGTGAGTAAAAGCAACATTTTCCACTTCTTTCTTCGCAAATCTAAATTAGGTGGTTTTTTTTTTAACTTATGTGATTCTCAATTTATGGTTTTGTTTTGTTTTTTCTTATGGCACTGAGAATATGGTAGTGAGAGCTTAGAAAGCTCAGAAAGCTGGCCTTGGTCCCAACCTCAGGGATGACCAAGGATGGAGGCACATGCCTAGGAAAGAAGGCATTAAATAAACCCTGGTTCCATGACCAGCCCAGAGATTACCACCTTTTCTACATCATGTTAATTTTTTTTTTTTTTGGTGAGGCAATTGGTGTTCAATGACTTGCCCAGGGTCACACAGCTAGTGAATGTCAAGTGTCTGAGGCTGGATTTGAACTCAGGTCCTCCTGAATCCAAGGTCAGTGTTTTATCCACTGCGCCACCTAGCTGCCCCTTATTATCTTTTAATGTATGGAATGGTCATGATCTTCACTGGTGGTCTCCTGACGCACTGTTTTGGTTTCCATCTTCTTCCTCTGCTGAGTCACGCTTTTTAGTAGGCTAATTGTTAGTGATTCTCAGCTAGTCCTTCATGCCTCATCATTGTGCTAATAGTAGTACCTTGCAGCCCGTATTAGGACACCCCCCCACACCTAATTTTCTGCTTTACTAACTCCTCTATTATCTCCTCTTTATCCTGTCTATAGCTTGTTTGTGCATAGTTGTTTGCATCTTGTCTCCCCCCATTAGACTGGATCAATCTTTTGCTTTTGTTTGTATTCCCAGCACTTAGCATGGTACCTGACACATAGTAGGTGCTTAATAAATGCTTATTAACTGGCTGACTGATTCTGATACCCTCAGTTCTTGAGCCACTGAAGACCAGCAGTATTGGGAATTTAGCAGCATCCTCTCCATTTCAGAGCTCCTCATTTTTAAAAATCTCCCTCAGGTACCTAGAGCTCTCATTCTCACCTGCTGTGGCACTTCTGTCTCCTAGGCAGCGCATGATCTTGTAAACCTTTCTCATTATCCTTCCTCTTACTCCAAATGTGATCAAAATGTTTATATCCTAGCATGCCAGCACGGTGCTGGGGTGAGAGAATTGAACCGATAGTCAGGAGACCTGACTTCTAATCCCGGCTCTGAGATTAATTGGTGCAAATATTGGCAGCCCTGGATATAGGTTTTATTTAACCTTCAAATAAGGCTTAAGATTTCCCTTTGAAATGGAAATGTGTATAAAAATATGGAGACAGATAAATGCATGTGCACACACTGACATATGTGGAGATGTATTCATCCGGATATATGTAGGTACATGATAAAAAAGAAACATGCCTTATAGCGAACACTTTAATACTATTGTTTTATGGCCTGAAGTAAGTCATTTCACTTCTCTAGACATATTCCTCTCTTCCTCTGTTCCAACTACTGACTTCCCTGGCTTCCTTTAAATCCCTACTAAAATTCTATCTCTTACTGGAAGCCTTCCCTAGCTCTTTTACAATGAGGGTTAAGTGACTTGCCCAGGGTCACACAGTTAGTAAGTGTCAAGTGTCTGAGGCCAGATTTGAACTCAGGTCTTCCTGAATCCAGGGCCGGTGTTTTTATCCGTTGCACCCCCACCCCCAGCTCTTCTTAATTCCAGTGCCTTCCCTCTGCTAATTACCTATCTATCCTATATATAGGTTGCTTTGCATATATTTGTTTGAGTATTGTGTCTCCCCCCCCCCCAATTAGATTATAAGCTTCTTGTAGGCAAGGACTAACTTTTGCCTCATTTTCCAGCCCCATTACTTAGTATAGTGCCTGGCACATAGTAGGTGCTTAATGAATTCAACTGAGCTAGATAACCTCTAAGGTCCCTTGGAGCTTTCAGATTATATGTCATCTAGTGATAACTGTTTAAATTTATCTAAGCAGCATTTTATAGTGGATAGAGAACTAACTAGAAGCCTGCCTCTGAAATATACTGTGTGACCCTGGAAAAGTCACTTAACCCCTTGTTAAAAGAGCACTAGGCAGCTCTCTAAGACTTCAGATTCCAGAGAAATTAGCCTGGGAGAGAAGTTACTGACTTCCATCAGTAGAGAGGGATTTTCTCACTCAAGAATTCCCTGTACTAAAGAGATCAGAAGCCCAGGTCTCATCCCATGAGACACTAGATCAATGTTACCCTTTCCACGGTGACATTGTAGCTTGAGTCTAGGGGCTGATAAGGCCTTATCCCAAATAAATGACTTTGATAGTGAGAATTTTGACATGATATGGTGAAAATAACACTGGAATTAGAGTCCCAGTTCAAATCCCCTCTCCCAAATAATAGAAATAATAACTTGCATTTATATATACTTTAGAGTTTTGATAAAAGCTTCCATTACAACGATTCTGTGAAGTAAATATTGAAAATATTAATTTCCTTCTCTTTAAAATAAGGATGATCAGACTCAGAAAGGTTACTCAGGGTCAGAAAATTAGTAAGCAGATGAGATTTTAATGCAGCTCTGCCACTAACTAGCTTAATAACCTTGGGCTTAATTTCTCTGGTCTTCATCCTTAAAAGTAGCTTGGAGGTCCCTTCTAGCACAATTTGGGCTCTTTCATAGTGGGAGTCCACCTGTGCACATTTCTGAGGAAGTTTTTTCATAATAAGATAGGATTTGGCTGCCTCTCCTAAGTCATCTGAGTTTACAAGGACCATGAATAAGGACTAGCTGAGACACAAAGGCTTCCCCATGCACTTGCATGAAAAGAGGAAACTGGGAGAGGTGGTTAGGGGAAAGTATGTGCACATTCCTAGCAAGTGCAAAAAAAGATGCTTCACAAAGAAAAGAGAACACGCCGTGGGTTGTTTATATTTCTGCAGAAACATGGGCTGAAGGTATATTTTCGAAACCTCTACTCCTTCACACCTATGCTGGAAGAAGGAATCCGAGACAAACCCCCGCGGTCACTTTTACTAGGGACAGACATGGCGGAAACCCAGAAGCAGATTGCTCAATTTTCTCCAAAGGATGCTCAGGTACAGCCTCCTCCCTGCTGGTCTGGAGCTGGGTCTGCTTTGGGAACAATGGCAATTGGGATTTCATGGGAACCTTTTGGTCTATATAGACCACACTGACTGGGACAACTTTAAGAAGCTTGTAAATCTTACATCAGATTATAACATGTTCCCTGTGGGGACAACCAGCCCTATGCTATCCTTTGTACCTGAGGCATTAAGTCAAGCCCTGCAATAGACAACAAGAGAGAGTGACTGATTGCATGTATGTAATATGGTAGCTGGGGGCAGCTAGGTGGCACAGTGAATAAAGCACTGGCCCTGGATTCAGGAGGACCTGAGTTCAAATCTAGCCTCAGACACTTGACACTAGCTGTGGGACCCTGGGTAAGTCACTTAACCCTCATTGCCCCACAAAAAAAATATGGTAGCAATGGAATTTGGAAACCTAGGTCCAGCTACTACTCATTTGCTATGTGATCTTGGGAACCTATTTTAACCTCTGAGCCTCAATTTACTTATCTTTAAAGTGAGGGGATTGGACTACATAATCCCTACAGTACCTTCCCACTTTTAAGGATTTAAGATTCTATGATCTTAAGGAAGAGGGGTTAAACATGTGACCCGAACCAGATTAAAATGTTATTGTCAAATATTTAACAAAATAAATAAAAATACCATAGAATATAGATAATATGACATTTTAAAAGTAAGTCAATATATGGCCCCCAGAGGCCCTTATGGGTAATTTAATGGCCCCTGTTTCTATTTGAGTTTGATACCACTGGTCTAAGGAACCATTTGGTTATTACCAACTGTTAAATAATGAAATCAAGGCTTCAATGCTTCTGTCTCCTCATCCTACAATAACTACCTGTTTTGGACATACAAGCCATCTCTCTGTCCCTGATGAAGCAGAAAACCCTTTCTGGGCTCATAATAAGCAGACTTCAAATCTATTGAAAGGAAAAGGGAAGATGAGAAAACCCTGAATATATATATATATATATATATATATTTGTTTTTTGTTTGTTTTTTGTTTTGGTGAGGCAATTGGGGTTAAGTGACTTGCCCAAGGGTCACACAGCTAGTAAGTGTCAAGTGTCTGAGGTCGGATTTGAACTCAGGTCCTCCTGAATCCAGGGCCGGTGCTCTATCCACTGTGCCACCTAGCTGCCTCTTGAATATAATTTTTAACACTACAGGAATATCTGTATTAAAACAAAGAGAGCCCGATGCAGGCTTTATGAAAGGATAGTGAGCCAGAGACTACAAAGATCATGTTTGATCCACTTAACTGTTTCCTTGACCTTGGATTATAGAATCAGTTATCTTTGGTTTCCTCAGAGCTATAACCAGGATAGGGAAACTTGGGTTTTGTCCTGAGCCAATAAAATTTAACAACACTGGCAGAACTTTATCAATATAGAAACAACGGAACATGACACCACATTAGCCAGAAGGCAGGGCCACCAAGATGTCCAAGGTGGAGCAGGTAAAAGTTTAACAACGGGATCAGTCCCATGAGTGGCCGCTGTATTTCCAGGCTGGGTGAAAAGTAAGACGCAGTGAAATGACAATATGAGAAACTGGAAATAGCTAGAGGCCAAATGAGTAGAAAGTACAAAAACAAAAAGAAATATGTAAGGGGTGCCCATTGATAATTGGGCCATAGTGCTATATTGTCTTCCTCTTTTTCAGGCTTTCCCCAAATATGAAAAGTTCATGAATCGTTTGGCATCAGCCATTGATCCATTGCTGGATGCCACCCCAGTAGATATGACTGTCTTTCAACATGGCTCCCTACATCAGAGACTGAGGGCCCTCTTCACATTTAAACCCCTTTTACAGGCAGGTAGGTCCCAAAGGTCATACTGGTGGACTAGAGTTAGTCAACAAACTTTCATTAAGTGTTTCCTTTGTGGACAGTGAAGTGTTGAAGTGAATAGAGTGCTGGGCCTGGAGTCAGGAAGACTGATCTTCCTGAGTCCAAATCCCACCTCAGATATTTACTAGTTGTGTGACCCTGGGGAAGTCACTTAACTCTGTTTGCCTCAGTTTACTCATCTGTAAAAAAAACAATGTGCTATGCACTGTGTTAAGTTCTGGGTATAGAAAGAAAGGGAAAAACAGTCCCTACCCTCAAGGAACTCACATTCTAAGGGGACAAGATGTGTGGTAGGGGAGAGAGGAATAACATGCCAGGAGATACACACATCCTACGTAGACATAAGGCGTATGTAATGTAAATGGGCCTTCATCTCAGAAGTTATGAATGGTGGGGGTATGGTCGTGTGGGACAGCAAATGCAAAGGCTCAGGAGCTCGGGTGTCATATGTGAGGACCAGGAGGATCACCCTCATACCACAGTGAGACATTCAAGTGCAACATTAGCAGGAGCATTTCTACCACATTTTGGAAAATAATTTCTTTTTGTTTGTTTTTGATCTTCTTTTCTAGGTCTAATTTTGGGAGCACAGCTGCCCCAGTATTACCAAGTTATCACTGGCCCAATCACCAAGGTAGGTGATACTTGTATCCAGAGAGGCTCTTTTTCCATCAGAACTCTACAAGACCTAATCTCTAACTCCCTAATCTGAGCTGGGTGTGATCAAGTATTCTGGGAGGAGAAGTAATTGCCATTAACTCCTCCTTCCTTTTACTGTCCTAGGTGTTGGATGAATGGTTTGAGTCTGAGCCCTTGAAAGCAACTCTTGCCACAGATGCTGTCATTGGAGCCATGACAAGTCCCCACACTCCTGGAAGTGGGTGAGTGAGGGGAACCAATGTTGGTGCACAGCATTGGGGAATTTAATTGTTAAAACCCTGAACTAAAATAATATTCCTCTCCTCTCCCTCTTTTATCTTCTCCCTCTCCTTCTTTTCTCCCCTCCCTCTCTTCTCCTATCCTTGTTATTAGGGCACCTTCTATGCCAAGGTCCCCAACCTTTTTTCTGTGAGAACAGGTTGATATAGATAGTCAAATCCATGAGGTGGCAGTCAGACACAATAAATTCTATTGAAGTTATTACTTAATGAGCCATTACTGCTTCTTAAGACTTAGGTACTTTGGTGAGTACAAGGTTAAAAGAAGGGTACTCTGAAGAAGCAGGTATTTCCCAAGGGAAGCAAGTCTTTGACTAAAAGATGCTGCATTGAGTCAGTTTCCTGAACCCTAAAGTACTTAAAATAGAAAGGAATCAGCTACTTTCCTCCAGGTTAGAAATTTCTGAGGACTGAGGGGAGTGGAAATCATGACAAGTACTATCCTTCTTCCATGAGGACCTGAGGACCATGGAATTTGAGCTGGATGGGGCCTTAGAAGTCATCTAGTCCTGATTAGGTCAGACTTTGTAATCAAACAGTTGCTTAGAACATAGTTGTTGAGGCCCTCAATTCAACATCATTGGTCTCTAAGAATATCTGCCTGGGAGGAGGAAAAAAAGGTTAAAAATACGTTATCGCACTCTGGGGCAGCTAGGTGGTCCAGTGGATAAGGCACCAGCCTTGGATTCAGGAGGACCTGAGTTCAAACCCAGCCTCAGACACTTACTAGCTGTGTGACCCTGGTCAAGTCACTTAACCCCCCATTGCCCTGAAAAAAAAAATAAGTTATCTCAATTGAACTCAATTAGACAAACATTTATTCAGTACCTACCAGATGCTAGGGGGTTGTGTGTGTGTGGGGGGGTGCTCAGGAGGACCAGCACCTCTGGTGGGAGGGCTTGCTGAACCTTGTCAGGGCCACCCATCCACCTTTGGGGTCCACCTGATTCATTTAACTCTCACCTGTAGCTCCAAGAAGCTGTAGTATGCACAGTAGCCACACCCTGGTAAAACTGTCTGGGCAGATGGGCTTTAAACCAGGGTAAGAGTAGCTGATGGGCTTCAAACCCATTGGTGACTTAGGGGGTGTCTACCCCAAGCATGTGAAGACAAAAACAGTTTGTTCCAATGGTCATGAAAGTACCTGAAGCAGGTGCTGTAGAGCACGTAGAGCTTGGTCAGACATCAAAGATGCCAAGATGCCAATGCACTCTGGGATGTTGCCAGTCATCTTAACTTTTGTCTTGTCACTGGACTTTGATGACTCTGGAAGAGAGAGTGAGACTGATGACTTTGTGTAACTCTGCCTCACCTAAACCCACTTCACTAACAAGTCAAGACATCATCCTGTTATGTCATTAGTCAGCTTCAAAAAATGAAGGACAAACAACAACTAGATACTAGGAACTGCTCTGAGGATACAAGAGGGTGAACACATCCCCAGCCAGAAAAGAGACTGCATTTTGTTGTTGTTGTTGTTTTTTATTTTTGTTTTTTTTTGCGGGGCAATGGGGGTTAAGTGACTTGCCCAGGGTCACACAGCTAGTAAGTGTCAAGTGTCTGAGACTGGATTTGAACTCTGGTACTCCTGAATCCAGGGCCAGTGCTTTATCCACTGTGCCACCTAGCCACCCCCAAGAGACTGCATTTTAATGGAGAATACAAACAAGTAAACAGATAAGAAAACACCAGTTAATTAGAGGGTGGAGAGATTATTAACTTCCTGAACTGACCAGGAAAGGCAATCTGGAAGGAAATCCAAGCCGAGATGTGAGCCTTGAAGGAAGCTAAGGAAAAGAGAGAGGACTTTCCATGGATGGGCAACAATCTAGAGACAGGAGTTGGAAAGTCTAATGTGGACCTCACAAAAAGGCCAGTTTAGCTGGAAGCTGGAATTCATGAAAGGAAGTAAGATAAACAGAGTCTGGAAATAACCAGACCATGGAGGGCTAAATGCTCACCTGAGGGGTCTATGTTTTCTCCTAAAGGTAAGTTGGAGGCCCTGAAGATTCCTGAGTAGGGGAGTGACCTGCTCATGTTAATAACTCAAAATATCCACCTTTTTTCCTACAAATCATGCAGTGTGTGTTAAGAAGGATATTTTAGTTTGTCTGACTTAGGTCCCCTGATATCTTGAAGTTTCTCATCCTTCTCTTGTGCCCAAGAGAAAGAAACTCTTTAAACTCTTGCTGGCCCCAAAGTCCATTTCTTTAATGCTGATCTTGTGGTAGTAGAGCTAGATGGTTGTGAATCATGGGCCATGATGGTTTTGTAGGCATCCATGTTCCAGGAAAACCTTCCTGGGAGACTGTGGTATGTATGTAGACTGTGGTGTATTACCAATGCTGATTCATGCACAAGAAGGGAGGAAGTCATATAAGATATGAAATAAAAAGCACATATAACTGGAACATGATGATATAAAAGAGAGTTGGTATCCCACTGGCATCCTCAAGTTATTGAGAAAGCCTCTTCTACATTGGGTTCATTCTCTATGGGGGAAGTCTAGAAAGATATGGATGATAATTACAGAGACACAGAGAGAGGGAGGTCTGAATTAATGGTGAGAGTCCCAGTGTTGATGAGATCACAGATACCTTTAAATAACTCTTGGTATATCCCCACTGGGACTAAATTACTCAGTGGATAGAGCACTGGGCCTGGAGTCAGGAAGACATGAGTTCAAATTTGGCCTCAGATACTTACTAGCTATACAACTCTAGAAAGTCATTTAACCCTGTTTGCCTCAGTTTCCTCATCTGTAAATGAGCTGGAGAAGGAAATGGCAAAGTACTCCAGTATCTTTGGCAAGAAATTCCCAAATAGGATCATGAAGAGTCAGACATGACTGGACAACAATAACCTCCCCACTAGGTATGTGCTGTTACACCATGTGATGGGAGGCCTGGAGGGGAAGAAAGGAGCCTGGGGGTACGTAGAAGGTGGCATGGGTGCCCTCTCTCATGCTATCGCAAAGGCAGCAGCAGCACATGGAGCAAATATCTTCACAGAAAAGGTAAGCTGCTCCTGATGCCCAACAAACCCCCTAATTACTCCCAATTCATTATTCTGATCCTGGCCTGTGTAAAGGTAGAAATAGTGTGGCATAGATCTAACCACTGAACCACCTCAAAGAGTTAGTAAAGGAGCTTGGGCCTGGAGGAGTCTACTAGGCAGCATTTGGACACAGGGGTGATCAAAACTGTAGGTGAAGCCTAAGATGAATCCCCAGTGGAAGCACAGGTAAGGGTAGCCCTGCCCCTTCTACAAGAACCCCCTGTGGGTCCCCAGAACCCAATACTGATGTCCTTCTTTGGTACTCAATGGGCCCCCGTTCTTTACTGGTCTTTAGCCTGTGGATAAGGTACAGGTGAACAGCAATGGGCAAGTCCAGGGGGTCGTTCTAAAAGATGGAACTGAAGTGAGGAGCAAACTGGTGCTGTCCAACGCATCTCCACAGATCACTTTCCTGAAGCTGGTACCCCAGGTGAGAGGTTGTGGGATGTGAGCTAAGGGTGGGGGAAGGGGAGAAGGGAAGAGGACAAAGGGATGAAAAGTAGGTGTCCACAGCGGGGGAAAAAAGAAGAAGCAAATGACAAACTCTGGAGAGTTATTATAGGCCAAATGCAGGTGCCTCCCAAGTTGGACATGTACAGCTCCTTGGTATCTTAACTTCCTGAGTACAGAGGTGTCATGCTATCTCTTGTATGTGCCCTAAGAGTTTTTCTCAAAAGAAGGGACAATATGAAATTCAATTCAATTCAAGCATCTATCTATTTATTTATTTGCTCATCTACCTATCTACCTATCTATCTATCTATCTATCTATCTATCTATCTATCTATCTATCTATCTATCTATCTATCTATCTATCTATCTATCTACCTGTCTACCTGTCTATCTGTCTGTCTGTCTGTCTGTCTGTCTGTATGTCTACCTACCTATCTACCTATCTATCTATCTATCTATCTATCTATCTATCTATCTATCTATCTATCTATCTATCTACCTATCTATCTATCTACCTACCTACCTACCTACCTATCTACCTATCTATCTATCTATCTATCTATCTATCTATCTATCTATCTATCTATCTATCTATCTATCTATCTATCTATCTATCTATGTTTCTGTTTGTTCATTTGCAGGGCAATGAGGGTTCAGTGACTTGCCCAGGGTCACACAGCTAGTAAGTGTCAAGTGTCTGGGGTCGGATTTGAACTCGGGTCCTCCTGACTCCAGGACCGGTGCTTTATCTACTGCGCCACCTAGCTGCCCCTCTCAAGCATTTATTAAATACTTCTTTGGATCAAGCACCATGCCATTCATGAGGATAGAGACAAAAATGAAATAATCCCTGCCCTAGAAAAGACTGCATTCTACTTGGCAGAAACAATATGTAGGCACATAAGTACATGGAGGGTGGGGACAACTAGGGAGGACCAAGAAAGGTAAAATGGAGAAAAAAGGCCTTATCTATTTCTTGGGCTTTGGTGGAGTAGATCCAGGAACGCTGAGTGCCCACAGCTCTCCATTAGTATATGAGCCTTTTCAAAACATAGGTTCAGGGGCAGCTAGGTGGTGCAGTGGATAGAGCACCGGCCCTGGAGTCAGGAGTACCTGAGTTCAAATCCTGTCTCAGACACTTGACACTTACTAGCTGTGTGACCCTGGCTGGGCAAGTCACTTAACCCCCATTGCCTCACAAAAAACCAAAAAAACAAAAAACAAAAAAAAAACAACATAGGTTCAGTCTATCCTGCCCAGGATGGTGTCCCCCATAGCTCATTGTGTTCTTGTAGGAGTGGCTCCCTGAGGAGTTCTTCAAGAGAATCTCTCAATTGGATACCCAGTCACCAGTCACCAAGATTAATGGTAGGTGTGATACCCTAGATCACTAGGAAATCGTACAGAAAGCAAGCAAGTCTCCTCTCTCTATGGGATGCCTCCCACTGATATTGCAAACTTGGGCTTCTTAGAGGCTTAGCTGGAGGGTAATGGCTTGGACAGAGGAGTCCTTTATTAAGTTTCTAACTTAAATGTGTTCCCTATGGTTATAGTGCTTCCTTCTCATTTCTTTTAAAGCAGATTCACTGACATTGTCTCCTTCTTTCCCATGCCTAGCCTCAGGTTCTTGGGAAGTAAAACACTCTGACCCTGACTCCCTGTTGGGCTCTCTATTCTTGTGTGCTCCCTGCCCACTGTGGAGGGAAAACCAGCAGAGGAAAGGGCTTGGGGAACTGAGGCTATGACCTTCCTTAGTATCATTGTCCTCTTGGTTCCCTCTTGGAAATCCACAGTGGCTGTAGACAAGCTGCCCAACTTCCTGGCTGTACCAAATTCCACCAGTGGTCAACCCCTGCCCCATCACCAGTGCTCCATCCACCTGAACTGTGAAGACACCCAAGTCCTCCACCAGGCTTTTGAGGATGCCACCAAGGGGATTCCTTCTCACAGGTGGGTCAGTGACTAGGCACTGTTTCTGAATAGTCTTCCCTGGGCCCAACTACAACGAGAGCTACTTTGTGTTTTTAATAATTTTATTTAAAATTCTATTACAAACCTAACATTGAAAATGGGTTTTGTAACTGTTTATATCTGAATTAATTTCAATGCATAAATTATTATAACAACTTTCTAGTCACTCCTAAGTCCTCAACAAGGCTTTTTTTGTCTATTCATTTCCTCATTTATGATTGCAATTGGTATACAGTCCATTTTTCTGAGCTGCTTTTTTTCATTTTGCATTATCTCATAAAAATATCTACAAATTTCTCTGCATTCCTTGTACTTGTTGGTACTAATTGCTTTATAGTATTCTATCACATTAATGTACCATTATTTATTTAACCATTCTTCAATCTGTGGGTATTTAGATTATTTTCAGTTTGCGGTGGGGTTGTTTATAATTTTACATAATGTTGCTTTGAAAACATTTGAACAGAGAGTTCCTGGTTTTGCTTGTTTTGAGTAGCATTTACAGTATATATTTCCAAGTATTTGGTCAAAGGGTATGATTATTTATATTGTTTTTACAAGGTACTGCCAGATTGCTAAGGGAGTTTCTCTAAAGGAATATCAATTAAGGGAGAATTTGAAATGTAATAAAGTCATTTATTCAATCACTCACTCATCAAACATTAATTAATGTTACCATTTCTACACATTTTGCCATTTCAACCTCCACAACATCTCTCACATCCACCCTGTCCTCTCCTTCCTCATCCCTGCAACTGCTAGATATTTATTACTCAAAAACTGCTCAATATATAGCTTGTATATGCCTAGGAATGTCTCTCAATGCAAACTCCTTGAGGGCTGGAACTGTTTTGCATCTATCCTTGTATCCTCAGCATTTAGCAATCAATGTACCTGACTCGTGGAAGGTGCTTCCTGAATGCTTATTGACTGGTTTGTTGTTTAAAGATGTCAATGCTATTACTTGGCTCATGGTTCTTCTGACTACTCCTATCATCCCCATAAATAGGCAAGATAGCACAGTGGAAAAAACACTGGGTTTGTTATTCATGGATGCGAGTTCAAACCCAGATTTTGCCACCTGCTCTAGGCATAACCTCATTCAATTTTCTCATGTCTATGATGAGGCTGTTGGACCAAATGGCCCTCCTTAGCTTCCTTTCAGTTCTGGATCAATGATCCTATCATTATATTTATGGCTCTTAACACCTTGCCCTCTGAATTTCCCATCTGCATTAACTCCAACAACTTTCATCTATTCTGCTTCAATTACAGCACTACCTCCCAGGTCCTGGACTGTGAAGCTCCAATCTCTAAATTCAGTCTCCTCCTCTTGTACCTTTCCTATTCCCTTATTATACTGCTCTTTCTCCTAATGGCTTCCATCCCTCTACTCTCTTCTATCTGCCCTGTCTCTCTTCCTCCCCTCTGGCTTCATTTGCCACTATAACCAGTCAAGCAAATCGGAGATTCATTAGCCACTTTTCTATAATCACTAAACCCTCAGATTTTTTTTTCTGCTCCTAACCTGCTAATCCTCAACCCTAGGCAACTCCCCTCCAAACAACTTCTCCCCTCCTGTGCCTGAGCTGCTAAACATCAATAGAAAAAGTCACCGAAATGTGCTGATTTCACCCATTATAAATTTATGGTGCATAACTTCAAGTGGGTCCTTATAGTTGCTCAGCAATCCTATTCAGCTCTTATTGATTCTTTATATTATTCCCCACAGCAAGTATTTCAAAGCTTTTCTCTTTTCCTCAAGGCCCAACTCCCCCCAGCCCTCACTTAGTAAATGACCTAGCTTCCAATTTCATCAAGAAGACTGAGGCTATTTGGTGGGAGCTCCCTCAACCCCCACCCCTCCACACTTCAAAATTTCTCGATATCTTTACCTGTTATCATCTTCCCTCCTTTCTCAGAGGTTGAAGCATCCCTATGTCCTTGATTCCAGCTGCCCCTGCCTTATCTAGGACCTTTGTTCCTTCTGTTATCCTGTCTCCAATCTAATCCAACTCACTCTGATCCAACCATCATTTATTAAGTGGCTACTACATGGAAAATATTGTGCTAGCTTCTGGGGATATGAAGAAAAAATGAACTTGTATTCTTTTCTTTCTCTCATACATTTTCAATCATTCCCTCTCCCTCTGATCTGATCCCTTTCCATTTTCTTACAAATGTACTAAGTTCTTGCCTATCCTGAAAAAGTTTTCCCTCTGCCCCTCAATCCTATCAAGCTAAGTACTGCCCATGTATCTATTCCCTTTTATCAGCAAACCTCTAGAAATGTAGTCCATTACTTCCTCACCACCCACTTTTTCCTATACTGCTTCCTACCTGGCTTCTATCTTTACCACTCTGTGGAAACTACTTTTTTCAAAGGTCATCATTGGCCACCTTATTACCCTATCCAAAGGTCTTTAATTAGCCTTTGTCCTCTAGGACTTTTGACTCTGCTGACCTCCCTCCTTCTGAATGTAACTCCCCTCCACTGGTTTTCAAGGAGTGTTCTGATTCTCATTTAATTTCTCTGACCGTGGTTCCTTCAGCGAATGACTTTTCTTTCTCAACTCTTTGATACTGATCTTCCTTAAAGTTTTGTCCTTGGTCTTCTCTTCTTGCTATGTTTTCTTTCTTTCTTTCTTTCTTTCTTTCTTTCTTTCTTTCTTTCTTTCTTTCTTTCTTTCTTTCTTTCTTTCTTTCTTTCTTTCTTCCTTCCTTCCTTTCTTTCTTTCTTTCTCTTTCTTTCTTTCTTTTTCTTTCTTTCTTTCTTTCTTTCTTTCTTTCTTTCTTTCTTTCTTTCTTTCTTTCTTTCTTTCTTTCTTTCTTTCTTTCTTTCTTTCTTTCTTTCTCTCTTTCTTTCTTTCTTCCTTCCTTCCTTCCTTCCTTCCATTCCTTTGAGTTGACAATCACCTTTACTCAAATGACTCATACATCACTATCTCCATCCCTGAACTTTCTCCTAAAAGTGAGATGTGACTTTCATGTTGTCCATAGGGCAGCTCCACCTATATGTCCCAATGGAATAGTCCAATGGAGCCCATACTGAACTTAAAATTGTTTGGTTTCCTTTAATCCTCTATTCAAGTGCCACTTTCAAGATGGCTTTCTTAATTCCTCCAGCTATCAGTCACCCTCTCCAAGTCACAGTGTAGTTAGGAACATGATACATCCCCCTTCCAGTAGATTGGATGTTCCTTGAGGGCAAGGATTATCTTGGTTTTGTATTTGTATCCCTCAGTGCCTAGCACAGGGCCTGGTACATAGTATGTGTTTAACTAATGCATATATGCTTACTGATTGATTGGTGTCTCCTCCAAACCCTAATTGGCAATATCATTCACCTAAGCTTTAAACCTTGGCATTATCTTTGATTGTTCCCTTGCCTCCATAAATCCTATCAGTTGTTAAATTCTAATGACTCTAGCTCCATAATATCTCTTGAATCAATTCTCTCTTCTCTATTCTTCCTGAGTCCTATTGTTGACTTACTATTCCAAATGACCCTTTCTCATCTCTTTTTTATATCTATCTTTGTCTGTCTGTCCTTCCATCTTTGTTTCTTTCTTCCAGTTTCTTTCTTTCTTTCTTCCAGTTTTTCTTTCTTTCCTTCCTTCCTTCTTTCCTTTAGTTCTCTCTTTTTCTGTCTTTTTATCTAGACATAACCCTATATATAACATCTATATCTATAGATGTAGATAAAGGTCTATAGTTATATATATAGTGGTATAGTGGAAATAGTGCTGGACTTAGCATCCTGAAAAAACTTAATTTGAATCCTGCTTCTGATACTTCCTAACTTTGTGAACATGATCCCATATTAGTACCCTTAATTAAGTACCCTTAATATCATAATTGGTAGAATGAAGATTAATAATACCCATAGTAGCTATATCATAAGATTTGAGGGAGAGTCAAATGAGATAATGAATGTAAGGTGCTTCATCAACCTTTAAGTGTGATGTAAATGTCAGCTATTCGTATTATTACAGCAGTATTCCTCTTGAACCTAACTAGCTACTTACCTTTTAATGATATTAAGAATAATAACTTATGACTTACATAAAGTTTTCAAAGCATCTTACATGCATTATTTCATTTGAGCCTCAAAACACCAATCTCGACTTCCTTTCCTGCAAGATGTGCTCCTGCACATGTACATATGTGCATACTCTCTCTCTCTCTCTCTCTCTCTCTCTCTCTCTCTCTCTCTCACACACACACACACACACACACACACACACACACACACACACACACACTGTTCTCTGTACCATAGAATGTTAGATCTTAAAGGAATATTAAAAATCATCTGATCCAATGCCCTCATATAACAGAAGAAGAAACTGAAACTTAGAGTAATTAATGTAAAAGTTCTATCAGGTAATAGATTACTGCCATATCCCCTACCTCCCACCCCACCCCCCAAATAAAAAAGATGAGTGGAACATTATTTTAATATTTTTATAAATATTTTGGTTTTTATATTGTATATTCTATTTCCAAATATATTCTTTTCTACTTCCCTGCCAAGAGAGTCATTCTCTAACAAAGAATAAAAAAGAAAGAGAAAAAGGGCAGAACAGCATAACCAACCAACACATCAACCAAGGTTGACAGTACAGTTAATGCTCTACATCTGGCATCCCTCATCTCTTCCAAGAATGGAGGAAGGTGCATTTTCTCAGCTCTTTCACTGAAATTACACAGTAGGGGCAGCTAGGTGGTACAGTGGATAGAGCACCAGCCCTAGAATCAGGAGGACCGGAGTTCAAATCTGGCTTCAGACACTTTACACTTATTAGCTGTGTGACCCTGGGCAAGTCACTTAACCCTGATTGCCTCAAACATCTGGGACCATCTCCAGTTGACCCAGATGGCTCCAGAGGAGAGGGTGAGGCTGGTGACTTTGCACAGCCCTCTTTCACTTAAATTCAATTCACTGCAAATCATAACATTACCACCAAATGTCATGGTCCTCTTTAAGAATGAAGGACAAACAACAACAAAATTATATAGCATTCATTTTATTTATTTTGTTCTTTTCATTTTCATAGCTACAGCTATTAAAATATTATCTTCCTGGTTCTACTTACTTTACTTTGTATCAATTTAAACATCTTCTCATACTTCTTTGAATTCTTCCTATTCCTCATTGTTACATGTGAGGCACTGTGATATACAGTAGAAAAAATAATGGATATAGCGTCAGAAGACCTGAGTTCAAATCCCACCCATAAATCCCACCATGGTGATTACTCCCTATGTGATCTTGGATAAATCACTTAACTTCTCTGGGCCTCAGTTTCCTCAGATGTAAAGTGAAAAAGTTAAACTAGATTGTCTTGAAAGCCCCTTCTAGTTCTAGATGTATAATCCTACTTCACATGTGATTTTACTGATATGAGGAACTCTTCCAGGTGAGAAAACTCCTTCTACTGACATAGACTGGTACCTTTTCTACAGCATATACTCTTTTTTTTTTTTTTTTTAGTGAGGCAATTGGGGTTAAGTGACTTGCCCAGGGTCACACAGCTAGTAAGTGTTAAGTGTCTGAGGCCGGATTTGAACTCCGGTACTCCGGACTCCAGGGCCGGTGCTGTATCCACTGCGCCACCTAGCTGCCCCAGCATATACTCTTACAGAGTTGTTTAGAACATTGAGTGATTAAATAACTTGCCCAAGATCATACTGTCAGTACAGTATATATCAGAGGTGTAACTTGAGTGTGGGTCTTTCTGGTTTTGAAACCAGCTCTTTATTTACCACACTACACTTTTGTTGTTGTTGTTCAGTTGTTTCAGTCATGTCCAACTCTTTGTGACCCTGTTTTTGAGGTTTTCTTAGCAAAGATACTAGAGAAGTTTGCCATTTCCTTCTCTACCTCATTTTGCAGGTTAGGAAACCAAGGCAAACAGTGATAAGTGACTTGCCCAGAGTCACACAGCTAGTAAGTGTCTGATGCCAGATTAGAACTCAGGAAGATGAGTCTTCCTGATTTCAAGCCTGGTGCTCTCTCCACTTTTCCACCTAGCTGCCCCACGACTTCACACTATCATAACCCTATGTCCCCTGATTTGTTTAGCCATTCCTCAACTGATAAAAGTCTACTCATTTCCAGTTCTTTGCTATCACAAAAAGAGCTCCTATGAATATTTTGTTTTATGTGGAAGTTTTGTTTGTCTTTGACTTTTTTTTGCTGTGGGGCAATGGGGGTTAAGTGACTTGCCCAGGGTCACACAGCTAGTAAGTGTCAAGTGTCTGAGGCTGGATTTGAACTCAGGTCTTCCTCAATCCAGGGCCAGTGCTTTATCCACTGCACCACCTAGCTGCCCCTCTGTCTTTGACTTCTTTGGTTTATATGTCTAGATGTGGGATATCTGGGTTCAAAGCTTCCAATTTGCTTTCCCGAATGATTGAATCCATTCATAGGTTCACAACAGTATATTATTATTAGGGTGTCTTTCGCCAATCCCTACAACACTTACTAGGGAAAATTCCTTAAAACATGTTTTCACCTGCTTTGTTATTTTCTCAATAGCTAAGTATGGAAATGGTAGCAAACAATTATATCCAAGAATTGAGGTAGCAACTAATGAGGGGATTCACTGATAGTTTTCTGACATCCCTAGGTTTTAAGAGATATACTCTCTGAGATTCTGGAAGATAATTAAGGATCCAAGTAAGATTAAACTGATTTGTAGGATCTTCTAAAATACTGGTAGTTCTCCAGAAGAGTGATCTAAGACTATATTCCCTTGTATTTTTCTTTTTTATCTCATACTTTTCAAGAAATCTAATTCTCTCTCTGCCTCTCTTCCCCTCAACTCAGGCCCATGATTGAACTTTGTATTCCATCATCACTGGACCCCACCCTGGCTCCACCTGGCTGCCATGTTATCTCACTCTTCACTCAGTACACTCCCTACACCATGACAGGTGGAAAGGTCTGGGATGAGCAAGAGAGAAATGCTTATGCTGACAGAGGTAAAGTCAAAGGAGACACTCAGTCTTTGTCTCCAAAAAATTATATCTTCAGAGAGAAAATCTCGTCTCATTCTTCCCTACTCTAAACCTGACTCTTCATTCATTGGCATCCCATTCCCCTAATTTTCCACTTTCCTCATGTTTTTTCCTCTCATACTTAAAGGGGTAATCAAGATCTTTGGGAACCTCCTAGTTATCTTTTTTCCTTCCTCTCCTTCTTGGCACTTTGGTTTCCCCTGTAAGTATCTCCATGGGCAGGAATAATTCCTTACCAGATTCTTGAGATATGAGTCAGTAGGGAAATATGGTAGCCAAAAAGGTCATCCTGATTTTAAGCTTCAAAGTGTCTCCGCAGGGATTCTTAACCTCTTTTGTGTCATGGACCACTTTGGCAGGCTGGTGAAGGCCACGAACTCCTTCTTGGAATAAGGTTTTTGATGCACAAAATAAAATACTTAGGATTACAAAGAAAATCAAATATATTAAAATATAGTGATCATTTTTTTTAAACCCAGTTCATGGACTACAGGTTAAGAATCTTTGGACTAGAATAAAGAAGGCAATGAGAGTCACTCTATACTCTGTTATGATCAGCTTACATCTGGAGGATTCTGCTCCATTCTGGACCCCACATTTCCCCAAGGATTTGGATAAGCAGGTATATGTCCAAAGAAAGCAGAATAAGAATTGTGAGAGGATTGGAAATTAGGGTATAAACATGGAAAAGAGGTGCTTGGGAACATGGGGTGGATATGACATTTGTTATTAAGGATTTGAAGGATTGTTATATGGAAGAACTGTTAGACTTGTTCCACTTGGCTCCAGTGAAGTTGGAAAGGGGACTCCTGTTCAGGTACAGGTGGAAATAGCTGACTTCTAAAATCCTTTCCAACTCAGAGATTCTGGGCTTATGCACAAGCTTCTCCACAATCCAGAGAAGAGAGTTTCATGAGGGTCAAATCCCTGTGTGACACTAGCTCTTAAATTATCAGATTCCTAGTCTATCCTGGAGCAAGGCAGAACCTATAAAGGAAAAAGTAAGGCCAGTGACATTTGCCTGGTGTAGCATAGGGATAGGCTTGTCCCAGACAACTACTCTTGTGTTTTCTAGCAAGGTTTTATTTTATTTTATTTCCTTTTTCCTTTTTTTTTGTGGCGAACACAAAGCATACGACTCTGAACAGAGGTGAGGTTTCACTTTGCCTCACATGGGCCCAGTCTTACCTTGATTGATTTCTTTTTTTAAAAAGTTTTATTGATGCCTTCTGTTTTTATCACTATTATTTCTAAATATACATCTACCCCATTGAATCCTCCCTTATAATGTCAGAAAAAATGGAGTAAAACCATGCAACAGAACGATGTCTAGCAGCATATATAACGTTCCATATCTGTAAGTCCCCTGCCTCTTTAATGTTCATCAATCCTAATTTCTTTTAGAAGACGCTGCAAAAAAGCAGATCAGCCTGGACGACCTAGTTTTTAAAAACTATTGTATTTGTTTTTTAATTCATTCTGTGATAGTCCCAAGGGCTTTGCCACTGAACTTGAAGGTCCATGGGACTTTATGTGTGTATGTATGCATGTATGCATGCATGTGTGCATGCATGTGTCTGTGTATAGCATGTGCATGTATACACATATTCTGTTTGTGTATATATGTATGTATAGACATGTGTATATGTACATGTATATAATTTGTGTGCCTGTATATATATATATATAATTTGTAGTATATTGTATAATAGCTATGCATACTTATATAGTGTGGTTAATATTTATTATATCAATTAATATAATTACACATGATATAACTGTGTTATATCATATATAATATGTGAATATATGTACCTAATGTATTGTGTACATATATGTGCATGCGTTGCATGCATATGTGTGCATGCACACTTAGCTCTTTTTACACGCATGGCTATTTTGCATACTGTACATTGTGCACTGTATATGCACATGGTGTCTGTATATATGCATGTGTGTGGCACTGCAGGCTTTATGCCTGTATATGTGTATGTATACCTGTGGATCTGCAGTGTTTAGCACAGTGCTTTGCACACAGTAGTTTTCCCTGGACCATTACAGGCTTTCCTTCCTGCTAATATATCCCTGTTCTCCTACTATCTGGAATTCATAGTGTTCGATTGCATTGAGGCCTATGCCCCAGGCTTCAAGAAATCAGTGATCGGCAGAGACATCCTGACCCCCCCTGATCTGGAGAGGGTGTTTGGACTCCCTGGCGGGGTGAGTATGCTGTTAATATTTTTTCCCTATCCTCTTCTCCCTTCAACTTGTCCTAAAGGGACCCTGTCAGTCCTGGAGCTTTTTCCTTATCTTTTGTCCCCTGAAGCTTAGCTCAATACCCAACCCTTCCTTGAGGTGTAGAGGCCTGAAAAGCAAACAGAGTAAGACACAGAAGTGGTGTGGGCTGGGGCTTGAAGGGTACCAAAAAGGTGGGTGGGCAGGCACAGCTGTGAGTGCACAGGATGTTGAGAGGAGATATGAGCAGTGGTCAGCCTCTGAGGGCATTAAGTGTGTCTTGTTCTCCCTGCTAAACATCTGTATCTGCTGCCTTAGTCTGACACTGCCGCAGGGAGTGCCCTCTGACCCCGTGTCACCTTGGAATTCTGTTCCTGTGGAGCCAGATTTAATCTCTTTTTGCCTACCAAGTCACTCTCCCCATTCATAAGATATTTCCCTTCATGTCTATGGCACTTTAAGGTCTACAACGTGCAAATCTGCCCACCTTAGAGCCTAGCACAGTGTCTGGCAGATAGTGGGCACTTAAAAATACTTGTTGATTGATTGATGTTATCTCATTTGATCTTCACTGGTGCTGCTATTGCTTATCCCCATTGTATGGATAAGGAAAGTGACGATACAGCCAGTAAGGGCATGAGGCTGGATTCCAATTCAAAACTAATCCTGAATCCAAGTCCAGCCCTCTCTCCACTGTATTGTATTCGAGACATGGCAATTAAACCCGAGGTCAGTCTCCCTTCTCTGTCACTTATAGAACATATTCCACGGAGCCATGTCCCTGGATCAGCTCTACTTTGCCCGCCCGCTGCCCTCACACTCCAACTACCACTCCCCAGTCCGGGGTCTCTACCTCTGTGGCAGTGGTGCTCATCCTGGTATGTGATCATCGTTCCCCATGTACTCCATGGGTGTGGGTATTGTGGGTGATGGGGGGGGGCGGCTTTCAGAAGTAGAAAAGAGAATGAACTGATGTGTGAAGAGTATAGAGTTTCTAATTTTTTACTGCTCAAATTCCAAAAGATTTCTGAGCCAGAAGAGAACTTAGGGTTTTAGCCTAACCTCCTCATTTTATAGAAGAAGAAGAGAAGGTCTAGACAGATGTGATGTATCATGGTCAAGGCCATACAACTGGCTAATGGCAGACTGGGATAAGGACCTGTCAGATTGCCTGACCCCCAAGCCCAGTATGGTTTCTACCAGTCCTGCTGCCTCCAGGAGCATCTCTTGATACACAAATGGGGATGCAGGACCTGTCACCAAATCTCATCTTCAGCCATTTTTCTTCTCTTGGGCCTTTCCTAGTTTGATATAATGGGAGTTTTATAATATAGTGGGACAGTCTGGGGTCTCTGCTTACCTACTGCCTGCTCCCTTCCCCAAGCAGTTTGAAAAATGGGGATTCAAAGGACTTCTTTTCCTTTTCTAGGAGGAGGTGTCATGGGAGCAGCTGGACGAAATGCAGCCAAAGTGGCTTTTGAAGATTTTAAGAGCATGTGAGCCACTGAACTGACTTAAGAAAGGGATATTAAGGCCCTGAAGCCTCAGTCTACCCATAAGCTCAACTTTATAAGACTCTGTCCTCTAAACCAGTATACATCTGGGCACTCAAAACCATATAGCAAAGTGGTATAATGAAGAGAACTGTCTTTAGGGTTAAATGAAACCTAGGTTAGAATCCCATGCATTAGATTTACTTGCCTTTTTTTTTTTTTTTTTTAGTGAGGCAATTGGGATTAAGTGACTTGCCTAGGGTCACACAGCTAGTAAGTGTTAAGTGTCTGAGGCCGGATTTGAACTCAGGTCCTCCTGACTCCAGGGGCAGTGCTCTATCCACTGCGCCATCTAGCTGCCCCGATTTACTTGCCTTTTGACCATGAACAAGGTACACAACCTTTCTGAGCCTTAATCTCATCTGATGATAATAATTCCTGTAGCATCTACTTCAAAAGATTGTTGAGAAGATCAAATGCAGTTATGTATGCAAAAGTACTATGCGAATACCATGTTATAATAGTTACTGGTATCCTAAAAGGATAAGGACAGAATGTAGGAATTTTATAACAGTGGGACCTCAGATACAGTTATGGGGACAGCTATCATATGTCCCAGATATACTGGGAGAGTCTGAATTTCAAACATTGAAACATTCTTGAATGATTGTTATGGATATGAAGTCATAGTGATTAATTTTCTGGATGAATCTGTAATCTCCTTGAAAAGTTTTTATTTAAAAATTTTACCTTAATATTCATTAGTAAAATTGGTCTATAACTCTTTTTCTGCTTTGTCTCTCTCTGGTCTTGTATTTGTCTCATAAAAGGAGTTTACTTCACATTTTTACAAATGATGTTTGTAGCACAGATATTAATTGCTTTTTAAACTATTGATAGAATTCACTGGTAAATCCATCTGGATTAGGGATTCCACCACCTTTAGCAGTTTCTTTATGGTTTGTTTAATTTCCCCCCCTAAGATTGGGCTATTTAAGATCTCTGCATCTTGTTTTAGGTATTTTTATATTTTTGTGAATACTCCTTTTTTCTTGAGTTTTGTTGGCATAATAGTTTCTGATAATTCTCTTTCCTCTCTGTTTACTTCACCTTAAGTTTGATTTCCTTTCTCTTTTTTTGAGCAGGCTAGACAATGATTTACTAATATTGTTAGTTGACAAAAAGCAAAGCATCTTCTAGTTTCGCTTATCTGTTCTATAATCTCAGTCCCAGTACTCAGAAAACAAATTATACTTGTCACAAAGCTGTGCCAAAGTAATATCTTTAGTTAGACCATGTATCTTGATTTTTGGTTGAGAAAATATGATTACTGTAGTCATCAGATATATAAAAATGTGTGTATCAGAAACAAACAAATAAAATGTGAGTACCTGGAGGAAGGAAAGAACTTCCTAGGAGGTATCAGGGCTCCCCACATTGGGTCAGGCACCAAATGCATCTTGCAGACGATGGCAATATGTTTTGGCTCTCATAACAGGATACTTATGCATAACTGCTCCTTTGGGATAGAACTTTATTAGAAAGATTATTTTGATATGATTAGTAGCTTTTCTCTTTGTTGTACCAATGTTAATAGAGCACCAAAATTCTCATACAAATATGAAAATGACTACCAGCTGAGCAAATCTTTCCAAGGCATACAACAACATGGCCAGGATTGGGCACAGTCATGAAGTCAGTTGATCAGAAGTTTTATCTTAGGGACAGATCCTTCTGTCTCCCCTTTCACAGTCCTTCTTCCATTTTCTTTTCTTTTTTTTTTTTTTGTGGGGCAATGGGGGTTAAGTGACTTGCCCAAGGTCATACAGCTAGTAAGTGTCTGAGGCCGGATTTGAACTCAGGTACTCCTGAATCCAGGGCCGGTGCTTTATCTACTGTGCTACCTAGCTGCCCCCTTCTTCCATTTTCAATCTCCCAGGTACCTATCCCTCTTCCCATTCCTGGAGGGCCTGGATTGTAGCTAATGTGGCAGATGATGAACATTACTATTTTTGAGCTGGAAAGGGATTCAGAAGTCATTGAGTCCAATTCCCTCATTTTTGCAGATAAGGAAACTGAATCTTAGAGAGTTTAAATGACTTGCTTAAGGTCACACAGGTAGCAACAGGACTAGGATTTTAAAACATGTCCTCCAGATCTGGGGCTACTTCCATGATACCACACTGACTCTTAGGATTTTAGCCCTCTTGAGGGTATTCATAGCTTTTCAGGGGCCTTCTGATGACTGGGAAGCCTTTAACACCCAAGGGACTACATGTGTAATGGTTACACTTCAGGCACCATGAACAATGGTGGTAGAAATATTTTTGGAGCATGCATAATTATGACGATTCACATTTCTGAAATAGTGCTTTAAGGTTTCCAGAGCAGAGTGCTTTCCTCACAGCAATCCTCTTAACTAGGTAGTACAAGGCCTCTTACTTGTAAGGGCAGCCTCTCACACAGGCAGACATGGACTAACCTCCAAAGAGCCTCTCTTGAAAGACTTGTCTGTCTCCATAGCAACCCTTCTCTGATCACAGAGCACCCTGGTCATTGCAGCTGGCCTGCTTTTTAATAGACTAAGAAGAAGTACTGAATCATCGGGGATGCGAGAGATGGTGAGTGTGGCTCAAACACATTAATCCTATATCATTCATTATATTTGAGACTATATGCTTTTTCAATATATTGCACCCAGAGAGCACAGACATCAGCTTAGTAACTCATCTGGCTGATGGCTAGAAACAGTAGCTTAAGTTGAAAGTCTGGGCCCTGTGGAAAGAATTCAGAATGATTTTTCTGGCCATGTTCTAGTCTGAGCTTTGCCCCTAACTTGCTGTATAACCTCGGGCCAAGTCATTTTGCATTTCTCTTCCTCATTTCCCTCATCTGTAAAATGGGGGGATTTAGGTGAGATGATCTAATCTAGTTCTAATTTCTACAACTGGATGAATTTATGACTCCTTGCTAACAGAAAAATAGATCTCCGTCAGAAAAAAAGGACTCAACCAGCTGGGATTACACAGGACTGAAAGGTGGGTACTTCCTCTTCTTTTCCTCACCCTAAGAAAACAGGGATATTTTAGCCCTTTCTCACTATTATTTCCTTGTTTTTTACTATTTCCTTCCAGAGGCAACAGCATGAACTGTAGCAGTGTTATTTTTGCTTCAAAAAAAGGAAATGAAAATGTCATATGAGTAATTTTTCTCCCTCTTTGAAAATTCCTAGTTATCGCCATGTTCTACTGTAAATGTTCCTTATGCTTTAAGGGGAAATTCTTATTTTGTGCTTTTGAAAAAGAAAGGAATAAGGATATTTTATAGACTCATAGAGGTCAGCCAATCCAAACCAAACAATGGTACATTACAAAAAATTCCCTCTACAACATCTCTGAGCGACACTTATCCAGACTCTGATTCTCTTCTTGCAGTGACAAAGAGCTCAGAGGGTAGCCTGATCCTTTCTTGGACAGCTCTGATGGTTAGCAAGTTTTTTCTTATGTTGAGGCAAAATTTGGCGCCTTCTGACTTCCATTCACTGGTCCTAGTTTTTCCCTCTGGGTAATCTTGAGCAAACATTACTAGTTTCTTTTATCATCCCTCCTACACGATGGTTTCCTAGACTAGTCACCATGTTCCCATCCTCTTTCTCTATAAGTCCCTTAGTTCATCTGAGAATTCAAGACCTATAGTTGAACACAACACACCAGATATAGCCTGACAAATGCAGAGTATAATAGGACTATTGTTTCTTATGATCTGGACACTATACTTCTGAGTATTATTCTGAATGTTCTGAGCTTGGAGTGAACCAAAATCCTAAGTCTTTCTCTCATGAACTCTCACCAAACCAGTCTCCCTATTCCTATTCTGTTGCAATTGATTCTTTTGATCCTAGTGCAGAATTTTACATTGGTTTCTGGTAAATCTCTTTTTGTTGGAATATTCCTATCTATGTGGATTTGTTTGTACCAAAACCACAAAGGAAACATGTTTAAAAGAGAAGGGTGGGCAGGCAATGATTTCTTCAGAATGAAAATACCGGCAATAATCCTTTTGTGACAGTGATACCATTCAGAAACCTTCCTCAAGATACCATGTTCACTGGTTCCATGATGCCCATATCCAAGAAAGCAGAAGCATGTAACAATGACCAGAGGGTGAAATACCCAGGCAGTGGAGCATAAGTGGTACTTCAGTTTCCATCTTGATTTCTAATCAACATTGCTTCACAGGTTTTCACTCAGCTCTCCCTTTTCCCTTTAACCTTAACCCAGCCACTTTACAAATATGTTCCATTGGTGACAAGAGTTCTGTAGTGTAAGGAGAATGCTGTCCTGGCAGTAATGAGACCTGTTAGGGAGTAGGAGTCTCAACTCTGTAAGCTTCTGTGTGATTTGGGGGAAGTCTCAAGGTCTAAGGGCAACTTGGGTTTACTTTTCTGGAGAATGAAGGGATAAGCCTTTGCCCCTAACTTGCTGTATAATCCTCTAACATTTTACCACTATCAGCACTCCCTGGATAGGACCATGAAGAGGGCACATGAGGAAGTGACTCTTACTACTTTGAGGAAGTAGCTGATTGGAAGTTAATTGACCACTGGCTAACTGGCTATTAGGTTTTTTGTTTTTGTTTTTGTTTTTTATGAGGCAATGAGGGTTAAGTGACTTGTCCAAGGTCACACAGCTATTAAGTGTTAAGTGTCTGAGGTCGGATTTGAACTCAGGTCCTCCTGAATCCAGGGCTGATGGTCTATCCACTGCACCACTTAGCTGCCCCTGGCTATTAGGTTTTGTCCAACACTTGTGGTCTATTGGAAAGATTTCTATGGAAGGGCCATCAGGATGGATGGAGTATATTCTCTGTCTCCCCAGAATTAGCCAGGGCCTTCATTTGGTACTAGACATACCAAAGTGGGGAAACTTCCTGTACAAAGAGGCACCTGACTTGCTGCAAAGCAATTACTTTGGCAGTGAAGGAAATAGCTGCAAATGTGTCCCCTGCTGCTTCTGGCATGTAAAACTCTTACAAGTATAAACAAGTCAGACATCTTTTTGCCTGAAATGTGAAGAATTGGAGGCAGATTTATAGTTCCTTGTTTTCCCCAAAGCAGTGGGAAAGCTTCCCCCTTAAGCACAAACCACCTATCTCCTGAAGGGGAAGCCAATCCAGTCTGGTTATGCATTCATATAAAACTTCCAGCTCCCAGCCTGAGGTAATGGCTCCTAAGTGATATTGTCCAGAATCTTAGAGAGAGGGGAGGTTTATCACTTTGGAAGGAATTCAGTAACCTTCTGGATGAAGGAATGACAGATGTTGCTGACAGAACCACCTGCAAGCCTTGTTAACTTAACTAGATCATATTTGCACTGAGATCTATACCTGTTAGCTTTTCCTTGGAATGTCAATGTTATTTGGATTTTCTAAATTGTCACCAATTAGCTGTTTGGTTGTGAGCAAGTTACTCTATCCCTCTAGGCCCTGGGTCTTTTCCTTATAAAATGAGGGCATTAGATTAGATAAGTGATTCCCAAATTTTTTGGTCTCAGGACCCCCCTTTATTTACATTCTTAAAACTTGAGAACCCCAAATACTTTAATTGATGTGGGTTATATCTGTTGATAATTACCATGTTAGAAATTAAAATGTCTTAGTATTATTATGAAAAGAGTTTGACCTCATAGATCCACTGAAAGGCTCTCAGAACCACCACTCACCCCCAGGTCACATTTTTGAATACCACTGGATTAGATGATCCCCAATGTCCTTCTTAGTCCTAAATCCTATGATTTTATGACTGGGAGCCATTGAGGTGCTCAAAGGAAAGAGATTTGCCAAGTGGTAAACAAAAATATAGCCAAGAGCCTGAAATAGAGTACCTAGGTCATAGAATGTTTGAGCTGTAGGGAACCTAAGCAATCATTTAGTCCTCTTGTCCTCCTGTTTTACTTACAAAGAAACTCAAGATCAGGGAGAGTGACTTCCCCAATGTCATACAGTTATTAAGTGGCAGAGTTAGGACCAACACTCAGGTCTCCTGCTGGGTGGTGGTCTAATGTTCTTTTTACAAAAAAAAAAAAAATGAAACAACAAAGAACCCTTAAATTCCTTGTTCATGGATCAATTTCCATTGATCTAAAATTCCTTTTCATAAGAGCCCTTTCACTAATTTGTGAAGGGCTAAATTTTAAGGATAAGACCTATTACATAATTGAAATATTGAGAGGTCTTCTTGCTCTCAGGCACCCAAACATAGGTGATTCTCAGTAGGGAAAAGTAACTTTCATTTGGTTCTCTATGGTTCTTTATTTCCTAATCTTTCTTCCTTCTCTACCCCCTCAGTTATGCCATTCCTTCTGTGGTTAGTGCCCTGTGTGACCTTCTCTAATCTTGTTCCTGCTTCAGACTAATGGACTTCCTGGGGGAATGGTTGTTACTGCAAGGAAGAGGTCCAAGAATTCTTCCAAGTCCTTAGGGTATACCTTAGGCAATTTATTATACTGCTCCCATGAAAAGGGACTTAACTTCACTGACATGCCTAAAATTATCTAAGTAAAAATTATCAGCCCAATATCCATGGTCTGTAGGGTTTTGAAATTTCATTCAAAGCCTCAACCAACCAAGAAGGAAGGAAAAAAAAGTAATGTTGGATAAGGGGATATATGGTCTGAAAGTGAACCCCACTAGAAGAAGTATTATAGACACCCCACCCTAATTATCCCTCTGCTCGAAGACATTACCCATAGACATCTCTGAAACAGAGTGTCTTACAAACTTAAATTGACCAATCCTTCAGGGGGTAAATAGTCAGGGGCTATCTTACACATCTTAAGTTAAGTACATTGCCTATGGTAGGCACTCTATATATTGAATGAATCAATTTAATTCACTAAATTTGTATTAAGTGCCAAACAAAATTAAGAGCCTGTACCCTCAAGGTGTTTAAATTCTGGGGGGAGGGGGGAGAAAAAGCATGATTGAATACAAGAATAATAATAAAGAGTAAGTACTAAGGGGGAGGACAAAGGAGAGATCAAAGAGGCCTAGGAATGTCTAAGGTATGTGTGTGGGGGGCTGAATGGATGAATAGTGAATTGTGAGGAGCATTGTGTCAGTGGTGGAAGTCTGAAGGGGGGCCTGTTGAGATATTTGGGGTTCTCTGGTAATCTGATACACCTTGAAAGGTCTCTCTACCAGCCCTTTGACTTCATAATACAAGAGGCCTTTTTTCACAAAGGGCTATGAGTTGTGATACAGGTTTTCAGAATAGAGCACAGGTTGGGGGTGTTGGGTGTGGTCACTTTTCATTCTACCTCTGGGAAAAGGTCTGGATGTCTGGCCACATTCTCTAGACACACACCCATGAACCATATAGAACCAGGCTCAATCAGCTGGCTACTCATCAGATTCAATACGATTCAGGAGGACTAAGGTCTAACATTTAAAAAAAAAATCAAGCAATAGATTCCTTTTTAAAAACCTATTCTTTAAGAAAAAAATTATTGATACTATCTGGGATTTTTTTAAACATCGTGGGTCACTTCCCCAAAAACTCTGTCCATGGTATAGACCCCTCCCTTGTAACAAAAAAAGCAAAAGAGACCACCAGATTGACCACACTTAACACCAGACGACTCAGCATCTGTAGTCCATGTATTTCATCCCCATAGAAGCATAGATTTAGACCTTGAAGAGACTTTAGATGTCATATAATCCATCTCCTTCATCTTATAAGAAATGAAAGGGGGGCAGCTAGGTGGCAGAGTGGATAAAGCACCAGCCCTGGATTCAGGAGGACCTGAGTTCAAATATGACCGCAGATACTTGACACTTACTAGCTGTGTGACCCTGGGCAAGTCACTTAACCCCAATTGACTCACATAAAATAAAGTAAAATAAAATAAAATAAAATAAGATGAGTCAAAGTTAACCCTCAGGAAGCTCAGATGAGGGCGGATGGTGCCCATACATTAAAGATGGGGGCCAATGCAAGGGCACAGTAATAAATGCCAAATCATTAGTCTTACCTGTACATGGAAGGTTAAGATTATGAAACCCTTTCATATACATTATCTTGCTTGATCAAATATAATAATGGTTGATATATTTTACATAATGCTTTAGGGTTTGCAAAGAGCTTTACAAATGTCTTATTTGATCCTTACAACAATCCTGGGAGGTAGATGTTATTATTATCCCCAGTTTACAGTTGAAGAAACTGAAGCAAACAGAAATGAAATAAATGACATGCCCAGGGACACACAGCTAGCAGGTGTCTGAGGTCCAGTTTGAACCAGGAGCTTCCTGACTTCGGACCTTGCACGCTCTCGACCGCGCTACCTACGATTCATCTTGTTTGCACACAATTGTTTGCCTGTTGTCTCTCCAGCTACGTTACATTTCGAGCTTAAGGGCAGGGGCGGCCCTTTTACCTTTCTTGGCATCCTTAGTGCTTAGTTCAGAGCTTGGCACATAGTAGGCGCTTCATTAATGCTGGTTGATTGATTATTGTTTTATAGTCTCAAAAACCACCTGTGTGATCTTGGACAGCTCATTTTTGTTGACTGAGCGACTGCCCATACCGGGTTCAGATGAGATAATATATGGAGAGAACTTCGCTATTTTCTAGACCCCATGATCCCCGCAAAGGGATTGGGAAAAGAAAAGCGGAACCCCACCCGGTGACGTCACGCCGCCCTTGGTCCGCCCCTGCTCCTCCCCCAAGCCTGGTTGGTCCGGAGCCAGAAGCTCGCGGCCGGCGTCAGGACGCGCACGCGCGCTCCCGCGAGGCGCGGCCCCGGCTTGGGTGGTGACGGCTCGGGCTCGGACGCTGTGGGAGCTGGTCTGGCAGGCCGCAGCCACCCCAGACTCTCCGGGAACGTCCACCGCCACCTGCCGGTGAGAGCGAGAGAGCCCCGGGCCGGCCGCGGCCGCCTCGCCCTTCCTCCTGGGCGGGCTGTGGACCCCCTGACGAGTGGGCGGGAAGCCCCGGGACCGGCCGGGCCTCAGGGCGGAAGGGGGCGGGGAGGGGGGGGGGGGAGGAGGGAGGTCTGGTAGATGGAGAGGTGCGCGTGCGCGCTCTGGGCCGGGCCTGGCCAGGAGGGGTGGGGCGGGGCGCGGGGAGAGGAGGCAAAGGAAGAGGGGCGTGCGGGCGCAGCGGCCCCTGCGAGGAGGCTGCCCTCTGGTGGAGACGCCAATCTGGGGTGGATTGAAGAGCCGGGAGCCTGCGAGCGCCGGCCCTGTGAGGAATAAACGTAACGCAGTCTGGGGTCCAAATTGTGAGCTCGCTGAGGGCAGGATCGTCCCCTCCACTATATGCATCATTCATTTACTTCATTCTTTCGTTCGTTCGTTCATTCATTCATTCATTCATTGCAAAGCACTGTGGGATCAAGCGCTGGGCCTTTCCAGTAGCAGGCGCTCTGTAATTGAATTGATTCTTAGCAGAAGAGTCTTAGCTGATTGCAGGGCCCCAGATCCATGGATAGAATGAATGGATTTGGTTCAAAAACAGACCTTAGACCAGGGCTTCAAAAGTCAACTTTTTTGTGTGTCCCGGACCCCGTAGCGCAGTCAGGTGAAGCCTTTGGACCACTTCTCCGAATCACGTTTTAAATGCACAAAATACAAAACAATGGCTTACAAAGGAAGCCAATTATACTGAAATACAGTTTATAAAAATATTTCAGAAGTACAAATTCTTGTACCCCAGGTTGAGAACCTCTCTCTGCCTTAGAGGCATCTTGTCCAACGCCTTCATTTTACAGATGAGGATGTAGTCCTAGAGAAGTTTTATAAATGACTTCACAGAATAGCAATACAGCATTAAAAATAATCCTTTCTGATTCAAAATCCACTAATACCTTACATCAGGGAGCCTACCTCTACAAAAGGTTTCTTGTTCACACACAAGCCAAAAAACAAAACCCCATATTTCAAGATGCATAGACATAGCCTTCCACATTGAGAATCACATGCAGGAGCTTCCAAAATGGTTCATTACTAGAGAAAAAAAATGATTCAACTTGTTTGAGTTGGCCCTAGAAGAAAGAAATAGGAGCAGTGGGTTGAAGTTAGAGGCAAATTTCTTTCGGATATAAAGAAACACTTCTTTAAAAGACCCCTGGAGGTCTTCAAGTGTAAGCCAGATAATCACATGGCAGGCATAATAAGTTCTCTCTGTCTCTCTATATACATATACCTATACCTATACTTTTACTTAAAAATACACACATGCACACACACTATCTAACTATCTATCATCTATCTATCTATCTATCTATCTATCTATCTATCTATCTATCTATCTATCTATCTATCATCTATCATTTATCTATCTCTCTCTCTTTCTATCTATCTATCTATCTATCTATCTATCTAAAATAAGCCATCTACTTATCTGTCATCTACCTATCATCCATCCATCCAATCATTCATCTATCTATCTATAATGCCCCTTTAAAGTTTGCAAAGCACTTTCCTTACAACCACCTAGGGAAGTATTTCCTTGAACCTGTTTCCTCATCTGTAAAATAGGAATTATGATAGCTATAGCAGTTCTTACCTCAATGGGTTGTTGTAAAGATTCTGTCAGATTATGCAGAGCACTTTGCAAAACTTAATGTTATATGGCAGCCATTGTAAATACAGAAAGCAAATATGACTATCCTCATTTTAAAGATGACGGATTTGGCGCTCATAGTCACAGTACTGGAGCCAGAATTTGAAACTACATCTTTTGGGGCAGCTGGGTGGCGCAGTGGATAGAGCACCAGCCCTGGATTCAGGAGGACCTGAGTTCAAATCCAACCTCAGACACTTGATACTATGACCCTGGGCAAGTCACTTAACCCCAATTGCCTCACAAAAAACAAAACAAACAAGCAAACAAACAAACAAACAACCCAACAACAACGAAACTACATCTTTGGACTCCAAAGCCAGCACTTGTTCCACTATATTTGGGGATGTTGTCTAGGGAATAATTGCTTTGGGGTAGATTTGACTGGTGTAGTACAGTAGAAAGAGGACCTGGATTCAGTCTACCTCTGAGACTTAACTGTGTGACCTTTAGCAAATCATTTAATCTCCCTGGGCCTCAGTTTCCTCATCTGTAAAATGAAGGGGTTGGACTCGGTGATCTTTAAGGTCCCTTCTAATGCCTCATCTATGATTTTATGGCTAGCTGACCTCTGAGATCTCCTCCGTTTGAAACTGATTCCTCGTCTATAAAATGAGTTTGGATTAGATGATTTCCATGGTTCCTTTCAGCTTTAAAACCTATGAGACTATAGAGATTCCTAATTATTTGAAATTTTAAGCCAGAATTGTTTTATGAAATAAACAAGTAAAAAAACAGAACCCTTAAACAGTGTTTCAGAAACATTCTTTAAAAAGGAATAAAGACATTGAAAGAATGATAAGAGAGAAGGGCAATTAAATAAATGATTCTTCAACCTTGAGAGAAAAAAAGCAGCCTGCTGTAATCTAATTCAGTACAATGTGTAGTAGCCTTTATTTTAGTTGAGATTGTAGAGTTGCAAAGATGTTAAATAATAGTATACAAACTTCCTCGAATATTCTTGGGATGAGGGAATTGGTTTATATGAGAAAATATGCTTGTTTTAAAAATAACCACCCTCTGTTTATAATGAGACAACCTCTTTTATGTACAGGTCATCCTCCAAATTTTGCCTGCCTCATGATAGTTTCCAGCCTTTCAGGAGCTAAATGCACAATGTTGTAAATTACAAGACTGAATTGTAGAAAAATGAGGTTAATTTTATTAGAACAAATTAAGATCATGTAAGTAGAATTTGCATTTAAATAGGCATATTTAAGCAATAATCCATGGTATTTGTGTATATGTTTATACATACATACATGTATATATACAATCTATAACCGTGAATGAAAAGTTATATTACTTTTGTCAGTAGTGAAAAAATAAAATTTAAAAAAAGATTAGTTTGCATTTGAATCATGTCAGAACTTAAGCCACATACCAGTAATCATAGAGTAAAAATGCTCTGGAAATGTAGGGAAACAAAATTCTGTTTAAAAACATTTTTCTTTTTGGGATGAAGTGATGAGTGAGAAAATTTGCCTATAACTAACATCTTGAAAATTACCATCTACTTGATTATTAAGTACATAGTAAGTACTTTATTAAGTACTTACTATGTATGCTTAAAAAACCTTGTATTTCTATGTCACACCTGTTGAGAATACAAATAGAAGCAAAAGAAAGACAGATAGTACTTGTCCTCAAGGAGCTTATATTTTTTGCGGGGAGAAGATAGTACATAAAAAGAAGCTGGGGTAGAGCAGAGGCAAGCTAAGTGGGGCTGTGGTAGGCAAAGTGTGGAGAGTAGAACCTGGAGAGGAACTAAGACATAACTGGCCTGTGCACTGTCCTTAAAATGGAGGTTCTGGGAGGAACCAAGCAGTCAGAAGAAGGGGCCCACAGGGCCAGAGTATACCTCTAGTTTAAGAAGGAGGTGTGGCATAGTAGAGAAAGTCAGGGATGGAGCCTTGAGAGGAGTGAAGACATCATTCTTTAGGATCGGGTGGTATAGATAACCCATTGCAGTTTGGGGAGGAACAAAGTCACTGTCAGGGCTTTTTAGTACATGGCTGAGCAAATATTTTATTTTTCTATTCCCAGTACGTATTTGCTTTAGTATTTAACTGCATTGTGATGCTTCTGTTAATTAGTTAAGGAAAAAAGCTGGGTTATTTGGAATCTTTCTCAGAAGTTATGAAATAGATAAAATGATTGATCTTCTTTCCCCTTCAAAGGGGTTAAAAAGTTATTAAAACACACCAAAATTACATTATAAGGTAGTCCATCCATAAAGATGGCCAAAAGAATGGATTCTGCCTGCAACCAGGAAATGAAGTCTGAGTACATTTATTACTCCAAATTAACTGTCATCACAGTGTGACCCTAGACAATTCACTTAGCCTCTGTTCATCTCTTCAAATTCCCTAGGATTTACCCACTAAGTCAGACTGATTATAATTTGCTTTAGTTGAGGAAAGTCCCAACCTGGGAGTTCCCTATATTTATGAAATTATATATCATAGAATCATAGAAGTACATCTGGAAAGGACCTTAATGGTTATCAAGTCCAATTCCCATATTTTCCAGATAAGGAAACTAAGGCCCAGAACAGTTAAAGAATTTGCCCAAAGTTCTACAGTAGATGGAAAACACAGTGGCTCATCTTTCAGTATTCTCATGTTAATTTAAGGCAAGGGGAAAACCCACAAAAATTTTCTTAGGATTTAGGGCACTGAAGGATTATTTGTAGAATTATAAAGTTATTTGTCTATATGTAGTTATCCCAAGAGTATGATGACTACTTATAGCAAGAGACTACGTAAGTAGCCAAAGGGTTAACCCAACAGGTTAACTGCTGCTTGCTAAAGGCTCGATAGAGACTGCTTTGCTCAAGCACTATGTTGAAAAGGAAGGGATTTTAGAAAGGGACTTGCTAGTTGGGAGAGCATGTCTGTTTTGCTACCCACTTTTTCTTTTTCTTCAGCAGCCTTCAGAGCTCTATAGTGGAACAAACTGGAAGTATTCATGAGTTTGGTATTTCCTTCTCTTGCCTGTCTTTTCTTACTTGGGAGGGTGCTTAGAAAAGAGTATAGTGGAATCAGTCTGATTTTCTCTGTCCGTTGTTTAGGAATGAGCAATTGGTGTTCTCATCTCTACTCTTCTGCTTTGGGGCAGCATGAAGACCATTGATAATTCCTTCATGGATCTGCTTTGAAGATGTAAAAATCTCAGTAATTTTAGCTTTTCCTATCCATAGACCATTTGTCAGGGCTGAAGACCTATTGTGCCATCCCACTCATCCCCTCATACTTGGACACTAAGAAGGAGCTATGATCCCGTAGATATATAGTTATTTCCTTTACTGGTGCAGATCACAACGTATACAGTTTCTTTATGATTCTTGTCCTTTGTTATTTGTTTTTGTTCATTCGTTCAGTTGTGTGGGATTCTTCATGATCCCAAGGATCATAGCTCACCAGACCCTTCTATCTTCCACTAACTTTTTTTTTTTTTTTTTGGTGGGGCAGTGAGGGTTAAGTGACTTGCCCGGGGTCACACAGCTAGTTAGTGTCAAGTGTCTGAGGCCAGATTTGAACTCAGGTCCTCCTGAATCCAGGAAGAGTTCTTTATCCACTGTGCCATCTAGCTGTCCCCCCCACCCCTGCCAAAGTCTGTTCAAGCTCATTGCTTCCATGACACTTACCTATCCTCATCCTCTGCTGTCCCCTCCTCCCTTTGCCTTCTATTATTCCCTACATCAGGGTCTTTTCCAGTAAGTCCTGTCTTCTTTTTTTTTTTTTTTTTTTTTTTGCAGGGCAATGGGGGTTAAGTGACTTGCCCAGGGTCACACAGCTAGTATAAGTGTCAAGTGTCTGAGGCCGGATTTGAACTCAGGTACTCCTGAATCCAGGGCCGGTGCTTAATTCACTGTGCCACCTAGCTGCCCCCCTGTCTTCTTATTATGTGACCAAAGTATTTAAGCTTCAGCTTCAGTATTTGACTTTCCGGTGAATAGTGTGAATTAATTTCTTTAAGTATTGACTGATTTGATCTCCTAGCTGTCCAAGGGACTCTCAAAAATCTTTTTCACCACCAAAACTTGAAAGCTTTCTCTCATAGCCATACATTTCTACTGGAAAAGCCATAGCTTTGACTATATGGACCTGTGTTGGCAAGGTGCTATCTCTGCTTTTTAGTATGCTGTCCAGGTTTGCCATAGCTTTCCATCTAAGGAACAAATATCTTTTAATTTCATGGCTACAGCCATTTTATGCAGTGATATTTGAGCCCAATTATAGAAAATCTGACACTGCTTCCATTTCTTTCTCCCTCTATTTGCTAGGAAATAATAGGACCAGTTGCTAAGATATTAGTTGTTTTTTTTTTCTCTTAGCTGATTTAATGTTAAACTTTAAGATAGATTTTACACTCTTTTCTTTCACTCTAATCAAGAGGATTCTCAACACCTTTTTATTTTCTGCCATCAGAGTGAAATTGTTTGCATATTTGAGATTGCTGATATTTCTCCTGGCAACCTTAATTCTGGCTTTTGATTCATCTACCCTGGCATTTTGAATTATGTATTCTGCATATAGGTTAAACACAATGACAATATATAGCCTTGTCATTGTCCTTTTCCAATCTTAAACAAGACAGTTATTCCACATTCAGTTCTAACTGTTGCTTCTTGGTCCTCATACAGGTTCCTCAGGAGACAGATAAAATAATCTGGTACTCCCATCTCTTTGAGGATTTACCACATTTTGTTGTGATTCACACAGTCAAAGGCTTTAGTGTAGTCAATGAGGCAGAAGTTGATGTTTTTCTGGAACTCCCTTGCTTTTCTCCATAATCCAGTGAATGTTGGCAATTTGGTTTCTAGTTCTTCTGCCCCTTCTAAAACCAGCCTGCTCTTCCAGTAATTTTCATTTCACCTATTGCTGAAGCATAACCTTGTTGGTGTGTGGAATGAATGTAGTTGTTCAGTAATTTGAACATTGTTGGCATTATCCTTCTTTAGGATTGGGATATAAACTGATCTTTTCCAATCCAGTGGTCGCTCTTAAGTTTTCCATATTTGTTGGCCTGTCAAGTGAAGCACTATTATCAGCATCATCTTTTAGGATTTTAAATAGCTCAGCTAGAATTCTAGAACCTCCACTAGCTTTATTGTGTTTTTTTTTTCTATAAAAGTATTTTATTATTTTCCAGTTACATGTAGAGATAGTTTGCAACATTTGCCTTCATAAGATTTCTAGTATCAATTTTTTCTTCCTCCCTTCCCTCCCTCCCCCCTCCTCAAGAACAGCTAGCAATCTGATATAGGTTATACATGTACAATCACCACTAGCCTTATTGTTAAGGAGAGACAAGAAGGTTTTCTTAAATGAGCAATGCAAAGAAATAGAAGAAAACAATAGAATGGGAAAGACGAGATCCTTTCAAGAAAATTAGAGTTATCAAGGGAATGTTTCATGCAAAAATGGGCATGATAAAGGACAAAAATGGTAGGGACTTAACAGAAGTGGAAGAGATTAGTAAGAGGTGGTAAAAATATATAGAAGAACTCTACAAGAAAGATTCTTGTCTTTGTTTTTCATTAATCCTCCATAGAGAATTGACTCTGTGTTGAAGTTTTTCTTCTGGTCCTTTTAAAATATTTCAAGGATGCCTATGTAGTACTTAGTATGCCTTGTTGTCTTTCATGTTTACTCCATAACTAGCTCACCTGTTTATCAAGTCACCCATGTCATTTGTGATGATTTTTGTTGTTGTTCTTGCCACTTTTTGTGTGTAATGGTAACATACTATATAGCCTGCTTAAACTCATTAAAGGTCTTTTCATTCTTTGTGATTTTTATTTTTATTACACTGTAGTAATACACTTTTTATAATCAGATAATATCAGGGAATTAATGGTCTTAGGTAGTTTTACTTTTGCAGCAAGGAGCAGTTAAGGATTATTGAAAGCACTGTGCAGTTTCCTTAGTGTGATCCAGCTTTATCTCTTCCTACTTGTTTCTGGCTTCATCTTATTGCCAATGGCAGCACTTTGTCCAAGACATAGATTTATATGGATTAATTTAAGGGACTACCATCCAGCCTGTCCAAAAATCTCAAATGTCCTTATGATGCTAAATAAGCAAAACAAAACAAAAAGCCCTCACTAGAATTAATGGGAAGAAAGGAGCTGTATTTGATATAAGGGATTATTTGAGTTTTCTTAAACAAATTACCATATTAGAAAAAAAGGTATAAGAATGATTGTAGTGTAAATTGTATTATTTAACTAGTTCCTGCAGTGAAGTAATTAACTCTTTAAAGCTTCCATTTGTCTACTAACACATAGAAAGCATTCCATATAGACTCATTAAACTGATAAACATGAATATCACATGAAAAAAAAACCCAGCTGTGAACTGCCTTAAATATTTTTGCCAATGCCATGGACCACACACAGGTTTTTTTTTCTTTTATAGTATTTATTTTTTCCAGTTATGTGTAAAGATAGTTTTCAACATTCGTTTTTATAAGATTTTGAGTTCCAAATTTTTCTCCCTCCCTTGCCTCCCCCTATCCCCAGGAAAACAAGCAATCTGATATAGGTTATATATGTACAATGACATTAAACTTATTTCCACATTAGTCATGTTGTGAAAGAAGAATCAGAACAAAAGGGAGAAACCTCACGAGAGGAAAAAAACACACACAAAAAGTAAAAATAGTATGGTTCAATCTGCATTCAGATTTCATAGTTCTTTTTCTGGATGTGGAGAGCATTTCCCATCATGAGTCCTTTGGAAATGTCTTTGTATATCTGAGAGATCACAGCTGATCATTACACAGTGTTGCTGTTATTGTGTATAATGTTCTGGTTCTGTTCACTTCACTCATCATCAGTCCACTTAATTCTTTCCAAGTTTTTCTGAAATTTGCCTTCTCATCATTTCTTATACACAATAGTATTCCATTACATTCATATACCACAACTTATTCAGCCATTCCCCAATTGATGGGCATCCCTTCAATTTCCAATTCTTTGCCACCACAAAGAGAGCTGCTATAAATATTTTTGTACATGTGGGTCCTTTCCCCTTTTTTATGATCTCTTTGGAATATAGACCTAGTAGTGGTATTACTGGGTCATAGGGTATTCACAGCCCCATAGCCCTTTGCACATAGATTTAAATTGCTCTTTAGAATGGTTGGATCAGTTCACAACTCCACCAAAATGCATTAGTGTTCCAATTTCCCCCTATCTCTTCCCACATTTATCATTTTCCTTTGTTGTCATATTAGCCAATCTGATAGGTGACCACAAATACTCTTGACAATCACTCCCCTGAAGAGGAAGAGTGGTAAGCACGTGAAAAGTACTTCACAAATCATCTTGTTGTAAAAGATTTTCAAAATGGAAAGAAACTATTTTCAAGATAATTTTTCCTAAAGCCTTAGAGATTTTATATGGAATACACATGCAAATATTAAGCCAATTAATTACTTAACCAGATAAAATCAGCAACTTCACACTGTCCTCTCCAGGTTCATGTTGCTTTGAGGAAACATAAGGAAATTCAAGAGAATGCTTTAGTTCTAGATTTTCCATGTGATTTTATAGAATAGTTTCATAGAACTTCAGAGTTGGCAGGGAATATCTATGAGGAAAGTGAGTGATATATCCAAGGCTACAGAGCTAGTTAGTGGCAGAGCTGGGATAAGAACACAGATTTACTGATTGTCAGTCCATTCCGTTTCCACAGCTGCTTCTTAAATTCTAATTACCACTGAAGGACCCCAAGGAATCCTAACTCATTCCAGATAATCTGCCTTGAAAACTACTCAGAATGATATCACTCCTAGAGCAGCTCTCCCAGGTCTTCCTCAGATGTAAAATTGTATCCTTGGATTGGGTGAAGGATACAACAGCCTGAATTCAACTTCTGAGCAGGCATCCATGCTGTGGGCAGCCACTGGAGGAACATAAAACTCCTGGGACCTCTGCAAACAGCTTCAAGATGAATGTTCAAGGTTAGTTACTGCCTTGATTGGGAGGAGAGTGTAAAAGCTGGTTTGAAGTTTAACATTAAAAAAATTAAGATCATGGCAACTGGTCCTATTACTTCCTAGCAAATGGAGGAAGAAAGAAAAGGAAGCAGTTGTCAGATTTTCTATAATTGGGCTCAAATATTACTGCATAAAATGGCTGTAGCCATGAAATTAAAAGATATTTGTTCCTTAGATGGAAAGCTATGGCAAACCTGGACAGCATACTAAAAAGCAGAGATAGCACCTTGCCAACACAGGTCCATATAGTCAAAGCTATGGCTTTTCCAGTAGAAATGTATGGCTGTGAGAGAAAGCTTTCAAGTTATGGTGGTGGAGAAGACTTTTGAGAGTCCCTTGGACAGAAAGGAGATCAAATCAGAAATTAACTCGCACTATTCACTGGAAAGTCAAATACTGAAGCTGAAGCTTAAATGCTTTGGTCATTAGATTTCTGATGTCTTTCAATCTTTTTCTTTACATTATTTCAATCATTGTTTTAAGTAATTTTCCTAATTCAGTTACAAATCTATCCAGGTGTTTCTGAATTCTTTATATTCGTTGTTTTGTATGGTACACCTTGTTTGACATTCCATAATTGATGGGCACCCACATTACTTCGAATTCCCCCCACCCCCAATAACATGTGTGTAGGGAACTTCTGGTAAAGAAACTCAGTCTAGTACACTTCTGCAACTGTTTTTTAATTTTAGTCTTGGATTACTTCCTGGGGCATAGAAAGGTTAAGTGACTTGCCCAGTGGGACTTAAAGCAGGTTTTAGCCACTCCAAGGTCAGTTAACTATCCACTATGTAAAAGTGTTGCTATAAATATTTTTGTATATAATAAACCTTTAACTTTGTCTTAGGATCTCTGAGTCAAAGGATATGTATAGTTTAGTTTTTCTAGTATCATTTTCTAGGATCATCCCATAGTTCCAAATCATTTTCCAGAATAGTTGGATCAGTTGACAGCTGCAGCAACAGGGCATTAGTATCCTGACTTCTCATAGTCTTCAGTATTTATATTTTGGTCTTTCTTCTTTTTCTTTTCTTTTCTTTTCTTTTCTTTTTTTTTGCAGCGCAGTTGGGGTTAAGTGACTTGCCCAGGGTCACACAGCTAGTAAGTGATAAGTGTCTGAGGCCAGATTTGAACTCAGGTCCTCCTGAATCCAGGGCCGGTGCTCTATCCACTGCGGCACCTAGCTGTCCCGTCTTTTTTCATTTTTAATGATCTAATGATATGAGGTTAAAAATTCAGCTTTAATTTCTCTTATTCAGAGATAAGTAAATACAAAGCATATATGAAAATACAAAATAATTTTAATAAAAAATCCTGATAATTGAAGGAATCAGGAAACTTCTGTAGTAGATCTAGATTGCACCTGAGCTGTGCTTTGAAGATGCTGTTAGTTTTAGGAGGCAGAGGTAAAGAGAGAGTGCAGCTAGGTGGTACAGTGTATAGAGTGCTGAGCCTAGAGTCAGGAAGACCTGAGTGAAGGTCCCATTAGAGATTAAATAACACATATGTGCTGAATCCAGTTGTCATAGTTGTATGACTTTCTCTAGTAGCAGAGGGGTACAGTGGATAGAGCATTGGGCCTGGAGTCAGGAAGACCTGAGTTCTAATTTGAACTCAACTCTATAACTGTATGACCCTGGACAGGTCACCTGACCTCTCCTTCAGTTTCTTCAGCTGTAAAATGGAAATTATAATGACATCTACCTCCTAGGTCGATGTAAGATAGTATCTGTAAAGTGCTTAGTATAATACATGACATGTAGTAGGTGCTTAATAAAGTTTGTTTTCTTCCTTCCAGCAGCATTCAGCATCACATGAGTAAGAGTAGAACACAAATGGTGGGATAAATGAGGGTTGGCTTGCCTAACATCTTGTCATCGATACAGGACGGAGGAGCAAGGGATTTAGGGGTAGCTGATGCTGTCTGGTTGAATTGGCCAACTATCGAGTCCAGACTGAATTGTCAAGGGGACAAAGTGAGGTCAGGATAGCTGGGATAGACTGGGAAAACAAACAGAGATGGAAGCTCTGGAGCTCACGGTAAAGAAGCAGAATAGGTTTAGGAGTAATGAGCCTGAGGCAGAGATTGAAGGATAGACACTGCAGATGAACAATTCACTGGAACCAGAACTGAACTGGAGGAAGAGAGGCAGCATATTTGGGAAACAGATCTCTGCTTTTGGTGATTTCAAACTTCTTGTTGCAAAAACCCTCCTTTTAAAACCAGTGTTTTAGTAATGCTGCATGGTTGTGAACCATGGAACACAATTTCACAAGACTCAGAATTGCAGGTGGTGAAGGGCATTTGTTGTAAGCTGTCTCCTGCATGATGCCAGTGACTATGTGTATTGGAGAAATGGTGTAAAATATGCCACTGAAAATATTTATGATTGGAAAAGAAAGTGTGGTGTTGGGGGGAAGTGTCAGTCATATAGAGAGGATTAGGGATAAGAAATGGACATCCTGAAATTTCAGAAGAACCAGACAAAGGCCTCCATTATGTTGAACACATCCTCTTTAAAGAATTTATGAAAAGCCACATATGAGGAAAATACAGGGTGAGAGGCATAGGGGTCTGCTCTCCACCAGTTGAGGGAGTACCCATGTCATTGTTTTGAAGAATAATATCAGCCCAGAATAACACTAATAAAATTAATTCTCTTTGTATGGTAACAAGCTTCCCAGAGGACACTGGAGCTTCCTGTAATTCTTTTTGGCCATGTATGGTTGCTTGCTCAGAAGTTGTATTTAAATTATCACACCTTTTCTATTTTTACTTCCCAGATGTATAGTAATTTTGGGAACTTATGCAACAGTTTCAAGGGTAAAAGTTGAAAACTGAAAAATACCTCAGGGATATGTTCTAAGATCCATATGTAAAGAGTCTTTAGGACATCAGATTTTTGACTTTGGAAGTCCTAACTATGCCAGGGTTTCCTAAGACTATCAGAGCTTTTTGGAATTTGAATCATAGCCCTAGAAGCACTATATTCCCTAGAGTCCTCCAGAACTAGCTTGAGCCAGGAGAGGACCCCTGTGCATTGGCCAAACTCATTTTGGTTTTGACTTAATCATTTGGGTGGTCCAGGGAACATCAAGTTTCTGGTGCATGAAAGTCTGTGGATTGGAATTGGGGAAACGTTAGCTTTATGGTATAGATTTTAAATGGGTGGCAAGCTGCCAACTAAGGCAAAGGGGTTACTGTGGTAAAATACTGATTATATAATCTATTAGTGTAAAAGGGTAATTAGTTCGAAAAGACAAACATCCAGAATATAATATCTTTATATTCTACACAGGGTTTGACTTTATATAGTAAAACTCCATGTTTGCAAGCAAATAGCCTTTATAGTACAAATTCAGCTTTTTAAAATTGAAAAACTGATCGGGACATTTCAGTTTTAGTCCCCTTTCCAGATTAGAAATTTGATCACAATGTTTCAGTAAATACAAAATTTGCTTTTCAAAAATTTTATAGAGTAAAAATTTTATGAAAAGTCATAATGTAATTATTTACAGAAATTAAGGAATTCAGTTTATAAATAATTGAATAACATGAAACAATAAAGGATGGAAATAGTGTCTTAATTTTATGTCTGAGGGCTGAACCTGCTAAAGAAATCACAATTGACTTCTGTAATAATTTTTCCAGAGTCCTTGGTGAGCCATATTTATCTTTAAGTGACAGGGCAGGATCTTGAACAGCAACGCTTTGGAAAACAGCCAGCATACTAGCATGGAAACAATGCTTACTACCTCACAGTCCAAGTTGACTGGGCATTTGCAAAGTAAAGCTATTTCTAGGATCTCCAAGGTGCTGCTCTCTGATTTCCTGAATCAGGGTAGCTATAAGGAAGGTGAACCAAAGAAATATTGTAAGAACAATTTCATACAATGTAATCATGTGCTGATGGGAAAAGACAATAGTGAAGAGATCATTCCAGCAGGCAGTGTTCAAAATGTGAGCCTAACGAGGGCTCTAGTCAGGCCATGGTTCTAGAAATAAATGTTATATCCCCAGAGCAGAAGATAGGCTTCATATCTGCATAGTGTGGGAAAAATACACAGAAAGCAGCATTTTGTGGTAGAAAAAGCAAGATCCAGTAACAAGGCTTAGGATTCTGGGGCCTAGGTTCCAGTCCTAACTCTGATATTTTTTTTTTCTTCTCTCTCTCTCTCTCTCTCTCTCTCTCTCTCTCTCTCTCTCTCTCTCTCTCTCTCTCTCTCTCGGCAATTGGGGTTGAGTGACTTGCCCAGGGTCACACAGTAAGTGTCACGTGTCTGAGGCCAGATTTGAACTTAGGTCCTCCTGAATCCAGGGCCAGTGCTTTATCCACTGCACCATCTAGCTGCACTGCCCCCCCCCAAGTCTGTCCAAGCTCATTGCTTCCGTGACACTTATCTATTCTCATTCTCTTCTGTCCCCTCCTCCCTTTGCCTTTCCAGTAGCCACCGTAGGTTTTCACCCTTCCTCTTCAGGATGCTCTTCTCCCTTCTTTAGCAGTTGGATTCTCTTTTAAGGGCCAAAGGTCAGTGGAGTACACTAGAAAGAACATTGGAGTTACAATGAACATGAGTTCAGATCTGGTTCTGCTACTTAATATGTGTGTGTGACCCTGGGTATATCATTTAACCTCCCTGGTCTCCATTATCTCGTTTTTAAAGTGAGGAAGATATTGGATTAGATTATCTTTTAGAGCCTTTACAAATCGGAACCCTATGTGTGTGTGTGTGTCTGTATATACACATACATCCATATCCATATATATATGGGGCTATATACATATCTTCATTCATATATATATGCACACATTCCCATATATATATATATATCCCTATAATCCTTATGATCGTGGAGAAGGTGTTTATTTAGGGATGGAAGGAGGAAAAGGAGACAGCACAAAGTACTTTTGTCTTAGAAATGTTCAGTAAGTTGTTTGAGATTGAAAGGAACCATAAAGGGGTCTAACTAGGAGTTTCTGAGTTAAGTAAAAGCCATCTGCTGAAGGAATGTATGCGGGAAGACTGGAGGTTTAAAGCTAGAACAGAAAGTCCAGAATAACTGTTGTAGGGAGTGTTAGCAAGACTGGGAAGATTAATATAAGGATTGATGAGGGTAGAGTTGGATGACAGGGGGCAGTGACAGACCAAGTCTGTGGCATCTTGTTTAAATGTTAAGAGGGGAAGAAAGATGTGAGGAGGAAGAGGAGAGGAAGAAAAGGAGGGAGAAAGAAGAAATATTTTTATAGTGCTTAAAAGTTTGCACAGTGCTTTAGTTCATTGACAATAAGACTGATCTTTTTATAATTTAAGATCATTAAAAAAGCATATAGTAAAGAACACTTGAGTGGTGTTTCAAAGTTTGATTGGATTTAACCATTGAGATGTTGGGCAAATGCTATTTGGAGTGTGCAAAAATGGCTAGAAAATTAAGAAATTCACTTCCTCATAGATTAAAGAAGAATGATTGAAATAGGCCTATGAGGGAGAACACAGCTGCAGGAAAAAAATAAAATGCTGTGGTGCAAAAGAATTGGTAGTAGTTCATTATTCATTATCTTTTTGTAAGCCTTTGTTTATGGAAAAGAAAGCTTGGAGATGAAGGACTAGCAAAGTTAGTCCTGGGACTGCAGGATTTTAATCAAACACAGACTCCAGTACCTGTGTTCACAATGGAAAAGTTGAAGCTTAGAGGTAGTTTAATAAGGGTTTCCAGAATTACTTATAAGATTTATAACAGGGGCAGCTAGGTGGCGCAGTGGATAGAGCACCGACCCTGGAGTCAGGAGGACCTGAGTTCAAATCCGGCCTCAGACACTTAACACTTACTAGCTGTGTGACCCTGGGCAACTCACTTAACCCCAATTGCCTCACTAAAAAAAAAAATTATAACAGTTAAACTCTATTGCCATTTGGCCTCAGGATATACTGATTCATCAGAGCTTAATCTAGTCAGAATAGTTAGGACCAGGAGAAATTTGAAAATTCAGGTCCTTTGGTTACCATAGCCTTTTACCCTACATCTACCATTCACTTATGCTACTGCTAGTCATAGTTGCCATCCCATTCACCTCTGTTGTCTACCTCTGCTGTTCAGTTCCCTGGTTTCACATCTGTATATGTGGTCATGGCAGTGGCTGCAGTGATGGCAATAGTGAATGGAAATAGGGAACAGGACTGGCAGCAGTGCTGTTGAAAAAGATGAATAGGTCAGCAGAACCAGAAGGAGCAGGGTTGGAATTTGGTGCTGGATCAAAGCTAGAATTAAAGGTCAAAAGGAATGGAGGTTAGGAAAGGGAATATGAGAGGGCTGGGTCAGAAATGCCATTTCCCAAAGGTCTTCATTTTCACCTCTGCTGAACGAGGTCCAGACATTCTGCAGAATCCAAGTGGATTGGGGCCAGGTAAATGGAATCTTGTTTGTATGTGTATATGTGTGTGCATGCACATTATATGCAAACACCAGCCTAGAGAAGCATTGATTAATGTTATATCAATCATATCATACCATGCCATATTTACATAGATCCACACCAGCCTGCCAAGGCATTTTTAATAATGCATAGTATAGATGAACTATGAGTGACAACACAGCATTGAGTATAGAGACCTAGCCTCAGGGACAAGAATATTTGGGTTCAAGCCCAACCTCTTATATATGATAGCCTCATGACTGTGAGCAAGTCACTTTTCAGTGCCCAATGTGGTAAAATAATGGAATTTGGCAGACGCCTAGGAATCTCACCTGAATGATCTAGTAGTGTTTGGAAAACTGGCTAGGGATGATTGAATATGGGCCACACCTGGCCTGCCCTGAGTGACGTATACTGCTGATGTCAGCAAGGGAACCACTCTCCACAGGGAGTTTGAAGGACCACCCTTTTTGGGGGAGGGAGAGTAAACACTTGCTGAGGGGAGCTCTTTTTTTCTCTCCGTTTGGTGAGCTTCCAGGAGCTCACAAGAGAGGTTTGTCCTGTTGGTTTGTCCTGTGAGCCTTGCCGGTCGGCTCTCCTGGGGGCTTTGCCTGTTGGCGATGGCTGCATAGCTCATTCCCATTGAAATTATGGATCCCAGGTGGTGAGTTAATAAATGAGCCCGGCTCTTTGAATTAGCTGAGCTGGAAGCGAGTTTGGGGATTGTATAGGCTTTTGTTAAAGTTAGGTGGATTATCCATTTTCCTCTTTCCCTATTCCCTTGTCCTTGACTTTATTAATTTCACCTTTGCTGTGTATTTTATTCCCATTAATAAAACCTGATTCGTTTGTGGAAAAGAGGCTGTTAAGCTCCTTTCTTATTGGCCTGGGAGAAATATCTAAAAAGGCAGTTCGGAGGGGAGGAAGTTTTGGACCTAGAGGTCCCCCATTATTTTTCTGAACCCCAATATTACAGGGAGCCACCCAATTAACTCTCCACATATTAAATTTGGCCTCTACACCTCTTAAGACAATAAATTACGGAGAAGATGCCAATCTGTATTAGAACTCCCCTAGGAGTTCATTGTGCCAATGAAATCATAAGATCCATGCCCTATCCCTATCTTTAATTTATGGCTGAGAGCTGTATGTAGTTCTAGTAGTTCTACAGTATCTACCTACTCATTGTTTTCCTGGATGAAATGCATTACCATTTCCAGCTGAGGATGCCAATAACACATGTCCTAATGACAAGAACTTCCATTTTTACACTACCTTTCTCCCACCCTTCTACTGACCTGGCTGTAGTGATGATGGGCTCCTGGGATGGGGAATTAATTTGGTTCAGAGGCAGGGCAGAAACTCCAGTGGGATATATGATAGGAAGAATTGTAAGAAGGCTTCTCTGGTGACTGCTAAAACTGCCCCTAGCAGAAGGGGGAGGGTTCAGGCAGGACCAACTTGAGGAATGTCAGAGCTTTTTTGAGAGGCAGTGTCATATAGTGAATAGAACACTGGACTTGGAGTTGGTAGGACCCAAGCGTGACACTGTGACACTTCAGACTCTGTCTGCATGACCCTGGGCAAATTGTTTAACCTCACTGGATCTTAGTTTCCTCATCTGTAAAATGTAGGGGGTTGGATTTGGTACCTTCCATGATGACTTCTGTCCACTAATGCTTGAGAGTTTAATCGTTTTGAGACAATAGCAGAACAGGAGTGCTGGTAGAAGAAATTCTCCTTAGTTTTGGCAGTCTGATGATAGGGGAAGGAGCCAACACATTTCAAAATGAGGTAGTAAATAGGGATATTAATAGAACTCAACATAAGAGCCGAGTCAAAATAAGGTGAATTTCTAGTAGAAATAGATCAAGGCAGATAGAAGAGAAAACTCAGTGCAGAAAAAATAACTTTGAATCTCAGAGAAAGGAGAACAGGAAATTTGATTGGAACACTTTCGTGGTTGGCTGGCCTATGTTGAACACTGATTTGCCTGTATCCTTTTTTTTTTTGATAGAGAACTAGGCCATAATTAACAAATCATATCAATGTGTTAATTAACTTAATAAATGGATTAATTAAATTGATAAATGTTTGTTGAACTAATTACCATCCATGCCCCCGTGTCCTTAAAGAGACACCTTATTAAGCTTCCTGAACAAGAAGAGAAGGGAATCTGCCAAGAGAAGGGAGAAACTAGGGGTGGGGGGACAGGGTTGGTCCTTGCTGTAGTTGTATTAGATTCCTCTTGTGACAGTGGAAGTGGCCAGAGATTCATCAGAAATAGGTATTTCAGTTGAGCCCCTATCAACTGTTTATAAGTAGTAGACTGGGGGCAGCTAGGTGGCGCGCAGTGGATAGAGCACCGGCCCTGGAGTCAGGAGTATCTGAGTTCAAATCCGGCCTCAGACACTTGACACTAGCTGTGTGACCCTGGGCAAGTCACTTAACCCCAATTGCCTCACTAAAAATAAATAAATAAATAAGTAGTAGACTGCCTGAATTTTAAGATCAAGGCAGTTATTTAGATAGAGCAAAATGTCTTTATCTGATATTTGGATATGCTAACTTAAAAAGAACAGGTTTTGTTAGCTTAGAAGGTCAACAGGCTAAATTATTAAGCATTCTTCTTGTTATCTCATGGATTAGCCTTTTTCTTTCAATTTCCACAGCCATTAAGGATAGACCAATTCTTCATCACCTCAACTCTAAATTAATGCAAAAGCCTCCTAGCTAGTTTCCTTGTCTCTAATCTCTTCCTTCTTTAATTAATTTTATACATAGCTGCCTGAGTATTCAATCTGTTTCAAACAACTTTCATCACATCACTCCTCTGCCCAAGAATTTCCAGGGTCTTTCTCCTTGTATCAAATCCCATTCTAACCTTCAAGTATGTGAGATTTAAAATTGGATATTAGATCATAAATCTCCCCTACTTAACTTTTCCCTTAATTTATCTCCCAGACTAGTAAATGGAAGAAGCTTCTGGTTTTCTAGATAGAGCCTTTGCTGGTGCCAGAATGCTCTGTTTAGGGTGATCTGGATCTTCCTCACGTGAGTCAAAGACATAATTTGCAAGTTCCTTAATTCTATCTACTGTGAGATTTCTCCAGTCTGGACATTGTTTCAGAAAGTATCTGCGTATTTCTGGCAGTGAATTATAAACAAATGTGTTGAGAACGATATAGGAATCTCTTAAATCTACTGGATCCAATCTGGTGTACTGTCTAGCGGCCTCACAAAGTCTATCATAAAATCTGTTTGGTCTTTCATTAGCCTCCTGAGGTAGGCTTAAAAATTTCTGCCAGTTTTCCGGTTTTCTAGAGCAAGATTCGTGGTATTAAAAGGTATTTCAATTGCAGGCATAAAATTTCTACTTATATTAAACGTATTTTCCCAAAGATTCTCACTTATACTATTATACAAAAAACTTTTTGCTGCCTGAATGAGGAAAAAACCAATAATGTTTTGAAGGACCATTGAGTAAACTATTCCTCTAAGTCGGGACGTTATGCTGTCCCAATACATTCCGATGAGAAAAATCAAAGGGATAGTAGAATATTCGAGCATCTTGCCCTTTAAACTGGGCTGGCTTTTCTGTTTAAAGCAAGACTTTTAGAGGCTTAAAGTCTTTAAGGGAGATTAGACAAAGGGAAAGTCCGTGGGGGGGGGGTATTTGGAAAATCCACCGAAGTCTATATTCCTTATAAAAACTCACCAAACCGAAAAGGCCACCTTTGGAGTGAGGGAAACCGTCTGTGCCGCGCCGCCAGGAGTCCCGCCAAGCAGGCAAAAAGGCTCCTCTCGTTCTCTCCACCCTGGAAGTCAAAAAACCCGGCAGGCAGTCTGACATGCGCAGCAGGCGGACTGTACCCGGCAGGCAGTCTGACATGCGCAGCAGGCGGACTGTTCATCTCCTCCCCAAAAGGGTGGTCCTTGAAAAACTGGCGTCTTTCAGTTATCCTAACCGACTGTTAAAAACTTTCATATTTTACCACAAGTACATAATCTCATCTGTGTTTAGTACTGCCCAGCACTCCTTGTGTTCTTATTAATTATGTATCTCATTCTTCATAGGGACTATAGGGACTGTTCAAAGCTTTATTCTCCTTTCAAGTTCCTACTACCTATTTCTCACATGTACTGGGGATGACCTAACCTCCTACATCCCTAAGAGGATTTGAGATCATCCAATGGGAGTTCCCTTAACTACTTTCTTACCCTCCTCAAAACTTTTTAATATTATCATTGATTTTTTTTTCTCTTTTTGTTTTCATTTTAGAGGAAGAGTTATCCCTAACCTTGCTAAAACTACTACCTTTACTTGAGTCCTTGATTCCATTTCCCCTTTCATACACTTCTGACTTCTTTCCATATGCCTGGAAACATGTTCAAGTTTCTCCACTTCTAAAACTGCCTTTCTTCTATCCTATTCCACCCAGAGACCTTCCCATCTATAAACCTTTATTGGCAAACTTCTTGAAAAAGGAGTTTATGCCCGATAATTCCACTTTCTCAGTACTCTCTCTTTACTGCCTGTGGCAAGGTAGGAGTCAGTGGATTCATTGAGGTTATAGTCCAGTAAAATCCCTAGGTCTTCTTTAGGCAAAATGCTACATGTATCATATCCCAGTACTAGGCCGTAAGCTTCATGAGAACAGGAACCTTGTATTCCCTAATCTTTTTTTATCTCCCCAAATACTCACCACACAGCAAAAGTGCTTAAAGGCTTAGTCACTTGAGTTAAAATCAGATACAAACTCCTCAAGACAGTGGACAATTGGACCTCTCTACTTTTTCAACTTCATTTTACTTCTTTCCCTTGCTCTGTGCCTGTGACTTTTTTCTCCCTTGCCTTCCCCTTCTCCGAGTCACACAAAACCATTACTTCTGCTATTAGTATCCATTATCTTCCTCTAGAGGCAGCTTTAAACTCCCCCAGATAACCTCCTCTGATTAACGCCAGCTCTAAATATTCTACTGTTCTATGTTGCTAGATGATACCACTTCAAATAAATCAAGAGTTGTTGCCTCCTCGTTAGAAAAAGGGGCCTTGGTCTAAGGTAAATAAAGATTGAAGTTTAGAGAAGTAATTCATAGAGTTGATAGAGAAACTTGTTTTTTCTAGGGGAGGAAAGCTGAAATAAAGCAGTATCTGAAATCATTCATTCAGTAAGTATTTATTGAGAGTACTGAGTGTTAAGGATTATATGAAGTACTGTGTAACATAGGGAATGGGAGTAGAAATAGTTTTTTTTTTTTTTGAGTAGAAATAGTTTCAACAAAGAAGAGTAAACAGGATGTGGCAGACAAATAGGTCTGCCCTGTAATTTTATTTTTGGATAAAGATGGGACTGTATGTGAAAAGGTCAGAGGTGAGTTAAGGTGAAGTAGGAAATTCTTGGTACAACAGGCTGGCTTCAAGTGGGTAGACAGTAATAAACTAAGTGGATTTTTCATGTTCTTCAGCCATTTTATGTTTCATTAAATGTGTGCAGGGAGTTGTCCAATATAACTGCATATTTGCCTCTGTTGATTATCTGGAATGATGTGTTGATCAAAGTGTGATAATTATACATAAGGAAGCAAATAAGCATGATAAAAACTCAGTGACTGATTTATTATACTTCTAAAATAGAAAGGTACTATCTTTCCATTTGCCTTTCACTAACTCCTTTTTCTGTTGTTTTAAACAATAATAACTTGGTGCTTTTTACTTCTTCCCCCTTTATTTCATTTCAGTACTGTTGTTTTTCTACATTCTTAATAAATAGTTGACTTAAATCCAAAGAACTGTTATATCAGTAACTAAGCTTTTTTTTCAAGGAAACAAAATTTATTTATTGTATCATCATTTTGAATAATGCAATTCCATTTAAACTCCAATGAGAAAATGACACTAGACATTCAACATTTCTAGATAGACTTCCTACTCACCTAGGACATAGATCATTTAGGTCCAATATTTACTCAGATTATTAGTCTTCTCACTACAGTTACCTCTCAGTGGAAATCAACAGTGTCCTCATTAAATATCCATGTTGAATATTCTTCTCTTGCTATGATGAAACATCTCTTTTTATGAACTACCAGTTCTGAAATCTAACCTAAACTTCCAGGGGACCAGCTTGAATCAGATCTTTCCTAAAGCCTATGCAGATGACAAAAGCACTATCACCTACATGACTTTTTTTTAGTAATAAACATTTCTATTTATAGCTTTGAATTCCAATTTTTATCCTTTCTAATCTCCCTACCTTCCCCCATCTCGGAGGCAGTAAGCAATCGGGTATGGAAGTAGCTAAACTTTTTGCTGGAATGTCAGGTTACTTGATGTTTTCACTTGGTAGGCACTCAAAAAGTATTTGTTGAATGGATGACTAAGTACAATGTATTGTGTAAGGTGTAATGGAAGAGAGCTACAAGGAGAATACAGCTTTAAAAGAGTTTATAGTCTTGTTAGAAAGATAAGACGAGAACTGAAATAACCGCTGTAGGTAGATGTGTAGGGAAAAAAGTATTCCTCTTTTAGCAAGGCTAGTTCCTCCTAATGTATCTTCCACATTGTTCCTTCTGCCTACAAACATAGTCAGATCTTCCATAGACTATTTTGGGGATCTAAATTCTTATTGTGTCCTCTGACAATTTAGGGATTATGGCTAATTTGGATATTATTTAATTTTCAAGTCCTTGGAGCCAGTTCATTTTGATGTCAGTAGTTTGTACATATAGTTGTTTACCTAAGCAATGCTAAAATTCAAGTCCTGTTGCCTATAGCTTTTAAACTATCGAGAATCATCTGAAAATTTCTCAACCTATTTTTTTTTTGTGTGTTATATTTGTGCCCACTGCTTATTTGACTCCAGTTGAAAGCCTAGGCAGGTACTTTTGTAAATTGTGTCCACACCAAAGAACAACACATGAGGTTAGGATTATGGCAAGAGAACAACCAGGAGGAATGGTAGTGTTTTGAGAACAGTCTTCTTCCTTATCTTACCCTATCCTTACCACTAACACCCCCCCCACACCTTATCCTAGCCACAGACCCTAACCATCAGTCTTACCCTTTTGACTTCCCATTTCTCCTTCTAGTCACCAAACCAAAGAAGAGAAGCAAGTGTCCAAAAAAGTGGTAGAATAGATTTGGGTCCCCAGAGTGGCGAAATAGCTTCCAACCCCATATACCACACCCCCCAACTCATGCCTTGCTAGATATTGATATTATTGGATATCATTTTCTGATCACACATTTGTGATCAGAACCTTTGAAGAGTTGTGGTTAACTTTAAGTTCTGATGGCAAATATATAGTTAGAGAGGAGAAATCTAATAGAAGAGAAATTGATTTACCAGGAAAATACAATATCCAGAGTCATTCCCTAGTTGGTCTAGGTAATTGGCAGCTTTTGATATACTGTTTTTTCTCTGCCCTCTTTCTCTCCATATTTATTTGATTTAGCAAATTCATGAAAACTTGGTTTTGATGCTTGATATTTTTTACAACCTGTCAATAGGAGCCCTTTTAGGGGATATAAAATTAGTTTATGATTTATTGGAACTGTAATTTTGCAAATGAATTATAATAAAAGGCCTACTTGAGCATATGACTTGATAACCCTAGTGTTCCATTTCTTCTTTTTCTTCTGGTTATTAAATGAATTTTGCTATATAAACCAATATTTATTGTCTTCTGTGTAGAGGTAAAAAGATTGCTATGCAACCACCTTTTTCACCTTGCGCACATTTTGAAACTATTTAGTTCCCGTGCCAAACTACTCGATTAAGCTTTTGTATCTCCAATGACTCTTCATAGCCTCCCTGGTCTCCTGCCTCTGGTCACCACTGTTCTTGCCCTCGATGTTCTTAACTTGGCATCCATGAACTTGTTTTTAAAAAACTATTTTGATAACTATTTCAATATTATTGGTTTCCTTTATAATTTTATATGTTTTATTTTGAGCATTTAAAAAATATTGTTCCTAGACTGGGTTTCACCAGATTGCCAAAGGGGTCTACAATACAAAAAAGGGGAAAGTTGGTTTAAAGGAAGCCTTGCTTCCTCTCTGTACCTTTCACCTTCAGCTAGAAGTAAAAGGAATAGGCAAAAATATAAATAGGTAAAGATGATAGACATGTTTGGGGGATAGCAGTTAATCTCTTACCTAACGTTGACATTAAAAGACTACAGAGCTAGTGTCCTACAACAGTGAGGTTCATTTGGTAATTCAGCTCATGGCAAAACTGTTGCCTCTGAAGGGCACAATATGATTTCATTTGGGGTAAAAGTCTTTTAGCTCTAAAGTTATATAGTTATGTGATCATGTGATATAATGGATACCTTTTCCCCCCACCTAACTCACTTTTGTGCCTTTGCTCATGAGTTCACCACCATCTACCCCTGGATGCTCTATTCCTATCCAAATTTTACCAGCCTTATAGGTCCATCATGTTTCATCTTATCTATGAGTCCTATGAATCTTCCCCAGGAATTATGTTCAATATGGTATTTCTAGCCAACAGGATCATTCTACATCTAAGCTCCCAGAACATTTATTATTCTTTGTCCTATTCCTTCTCCTTCCTCACATTTGTACAGCATTTTACATTTTACAAAGTGTTTTCACTTCAATTATTTCATTTGATTCCTTTTTTTTTGGTGGGGCAATGAGGGTTAAGTGACTTGCCCAGGGTCACACAGCTTGTAAGTGTTAAGTGTCTGAGGCCAGATTTGAACTCAGGTCCTCCTGAGTCCAGGGCCAGTGCTTTATCCACTGAGCCACCTAGCTGCCCCCTCATTTGATTCTTATGGATCATACTTTTGCCCCCAAAAGGTAACTGAGAAGACTATTGAACATATGCCTGCTCTCTTATCTCTCTAAAATTTTTATGCGGATGCTCTATGCAGGTTATCCTTTGTTAAGATAATGAGAACAGATAAATGTTCACTTGCTGTTTTGTATAGCAAATCATACATCCTCATAGTCACACAACTAAGATGCAGAGTATATAAGATACTATTGTGGCTATTGGTTGACATTTGAAAAGCATTTGACTTGGTAGAAAAAATGCAGCCCTAAAATATTTCCTAAAACAAGATGTTTCCCACACATGTTAAAATAATATAATAGTATGACAGATGTGATTATGGAGATACTTTTGTTTAAAAATCTGCTTAATATCAACATTAAGTGAGGCATAAAACAGGGAAACAGACATAGGCTCACCGATGGCATTTCTCGGTGTCAAGCTATGTATGTTGCAAAAAGTCTTAATAGAATAGGGACTCCCTATTGATGGCAAGATTTTTCTAATATATCCTGTTTCTAATATATCCTGTTTGTACATGACCTTAGCAAGCCCAGGAATGCTTTGGGACCTCCTTAGTGAAATTCATTGTCATTCAAAAGAGCCACCTACACTAAAAAAACAAAAACAAAACCCCCTAAGAGGATGAAAAATGCATGTTTTCTATTTTATAATATGCAGTTTGATCCTATCAATATATGTATATACGTATAGACATACATGTCACTATCGCTATTTCTATATCTGGAGAGGTAAGGCATTTTTGGATAGAGACCTGACTTTTGACATCAGAAGACCTGGATTCAAATCCCACATCTGACATATATTGGCTATGTAACCCTAGTAAGATAGAGACCCAGCTCTGAAGTCAGGAAAATCAGGATTCAAATTCCAAATCTGACATATACTGGTTCTATAACTAACCCTAAACAAGTCAACCTCTTGTTGTCCCTGGAAACTTGTCAAGACTAAGCTGCAAAGCAGGTGATAGAATTAGATGTAGGTATATATTGCTGCATACATACATGTATGCAGCAATTTACATGTGCCTATACATGCATAGACTTGGGTATATGCATATATATTTCATGGAAAATATGAGCCCGGTCACATCATACACATGTGACCTATACTTCAGATGTATATGTATGCCTTGTCATGTGAAATCTGTGTCCAGTCATAGATTTATGGCATGCACTTCAATAAGACATTGTAGTGGGCTTACAGTTGAATAAGAAGGAAGAGGTCAAGCTGAATTGCATTAGGGAAACTGCATAACCCATTTAATGATTCCAAGCTCTTCAGTGCTACCAAAGCTCATCTTTTAAATGCCACCTTATTCCAAGGGATGCTATATGTCTGTGAATCAGGGGCCAAAGGATAATGGATGTAAATAGACTTTGCTATATCACTACAATTCCTTGTGCTTGAGGAGTGGCATAAATAAGTAAAAGAACAATAAATAACATTCAGAGCATTTGCAGACCTTGTCTAAAACAAATGCTGAGGGCACAAGAGGAGATAAAAGAGTATCATAGGTAGAGAGTGAAAGATAATGGATGAACCAACAGCCTGAGGGTTGCCCTGTATACACTAAAGACTAACAGAACCAGAAGAAAAAATCTAGTCTGTTAGGTGACTTTTCCATGGAGGATTTGTGGAAAAACATGGACAAGAATCTCATAGATGGAATGAGAAAAGGTGGAGGAAGGAGGACCCACACTGTTGAAACCCATTGGAGTCTATGTTGTGGAACTAGATTATATTTAGTTTTCGCCCTGATTCTGTACTATATTTCCCCCTCATTGTTTGTTGGTGTGCACAAGTATTTTTTCTTTAACAAAAAGGTAAGCTTCTTGACGGAGGAGACCATCTTACATTTCTTCTGTATTTGCCACTGAATCCTGCGCTGTTATGGGCACATAGTAGGAACTCAATATATGATCTGTTGTTAAATTTAATTAATTTCTTTCTTCATTCTTGCTAGATGAAGAAATGTCTTTTAACATACTTAAAGCAATCAATCCTTCAGAAATACTTTTAGATTAATATTGAAGCTTAATATACAGAATTTAAATTGATAAATTAGGGAAAATATGTTTTATATATACATATATATCATATGTATTATGTAAAGATTATTATAACAAAATTACAGTATCAGATTAGGATAAATTTCCTCTACCATAAATGTCAGCTTATGTGTACTACCTTGTTAACTTGACTGTTTTGTGTGTTCCAGTAAATGTGTTCTCCATCTGTTCATTTTGAATCACTACTTTCTGGTGTATTTTTGGAGTCTCTTTCCTTCAACTGAGATCAATACGTGCATTTCTAAAAGCCAGAAAGAAGCATCCAAATAAAGTGCTTGGAAGCACTGAGTTATTAATGAGAATTAATTAAATGTTATCCTACTATAAAATACTGGGGAGGAAGATGTATAGGAACTGAATTTTTTTTTTCAATTGAGTGGGTGGTATTCAGTTAGGATAATGTTTTAGGCTGTTTTTTTTTTTAATTTACTTTAGACCTTTAAGTTCTTGTCCAAAACACAAAAAAAATGACCCAACCGTACTTATTTCTGTTGGATTTTATGACTTATTTTTAGTTTTATTAATATTTATATGAAAATTATTATTTTCATGTGGATGCACATTTAAATCTCAACTACAGCCCTAATCCAGTGCCCATGGAGGTGACCCTGTCTTCCCAAAGGCCATGTGAATGCAGTACAAGTTCCAGCAGGTCCTAATCTAAGCTAGAAAGATTTCAAATAAGGACCCATTGATGGATTATATTTTTTTGTCTAAGGTCAAACCTAGCTAATATTTGGATAGAGTCATCACCAGGTTTACCATAAGGTTGATGAATTCTTCAGCAACTGTAACTCTTGAATAAATACTAAGTTTTTGAGGGGTTGTGATAAGCATTGATAGAGGGGAAGTGCCCGTACAGATGAAATCACTGATCCTTAAAGTAAGTATTGAAGCATATTTCAAAGGGTTGCTTACATTTAGATGTGATGTTATTTTATTTGGGGGCTCGAAACTTTTCCAAAGAATATCTCCAATTTTACAATTTGTCAATGGAAAAAGATATCATGTATGTATGTGTATGTGTATTTGTATATATATAGAGAAAAAAAACAACAACCAGTGGTTGTCCCAAAAGTTTGAGTGCAGTTTTAAGCTTTAATAACTTCATCAAATGCTACAAATTTATAAGAAACAATATTTTAAAGGTTATTTAAAATTTAAAAATATTGGTGTCATATTTAAATTCAATATAACTGCTGCCTTGTGCTTTACATCTCTTTAGTTGATTTTCAAACTTTGTATAAATTTTCATCAGCTGCTGCTCATTGACTAAAAGGATTGCATTCAAAATCTTAGCTTTAAGATCATCCAAAGAATGAAGTTTTGATATAAGCATGACAGTTTTGACATTAACCCATATGGAATAATTTAATATTTAAGCTGATAGATGAGATGACTGAGCAAGAGAACCTCCTACTGATCCCACTGGTCTGAGAAAGTGTCATCTAGAAATTGTGATGCATAGCAGGTTGCTCCACCTTATTAAAATGAAAATTTTTATATTTAGAATCTGCAAAACTAAGTATAAAAGAAATTTTAAAAATTTAAAAAATTTTAAAATTTAAGAAATTAAAAAAATTTAAAAATAAACTTTCTAATGATATTTTATGTTTTGTAGCTTTTATACTTTTGAAATTATTAAAACTTAAAACTGCACTAAGACTTTTAGGATAGCTTGTATATTATAGTCATCTTCTTAAAGGAAGTATCTATTTAGTAAAGTGAGGTATACTTATATCCTGTTCTCCCATCTCCACACCCTCCCTTCAGAAATTGTAGTTTGGCTTAGAGATGAGGAGACTCCTTATAGTTTAAAAAAGAGTAATATAAACTTAAAAAAAAACACCATTAAAGTTCTTGTCTTCTAAATTCCCAAATCAGTGCCTCATCAGGACATAGGGGTCACCCAAAGACTATGCCTTAATCTCTGGCAGATTGTACTGAGTTGGAAAGTCCTTGCTTCTACAGGTGCAGTGATGGATTTTGTGTGTTTGAGGACTAGCCCAACAAATTTGGAAACGTTTACAAGTTAACCAACATTTGATGGGGGTTTTGGCCACAATAACTCATGAATATCCTCTACTAAAACTTGCAATTATCAAGATTTGTGTGGGTAGAGGTAATACTCACAGTGATTGAGTCAGACACCCTTTGAAGTACTAAATAGTGTTCTGGTACCTAATTTGAATTTTGCAACTTTATAAACTGGGACTTTGTTCGTTGTTCATTATTTGTGCATTTCCTGTAAAATGTTTTGTGTTTTTCTTGAAAACATACACATACACAGAACCACACAGGCCAGTAACTTCTTGTGTTTTAGTCATTTTCAGCTCCTCCTAATCCCTGGGGAATCTGTTTCTGAGGAGGGGCAAGATGCTGGAAAACAAATTTAGTCACAGCGTGTTTTCATGGAGACAGGAAAAAATAAGCATATCCATAAAAGTACCTCATTTACTTTTCTGTATTTAGCCCCTTCACAATCACTCTATTCTCCTAGGTTCTTCCAGGACACAGACACAAACCACTCTATTTATAGGAATTTCTGCCAGTTTAAAAAGTGGTGTTTTGTAAATGTGAAGAACTTTGCCCTTCCCTTTTTCATAAAAGTTTATTTTCAAGTATAGAAAGCCATAAATAATGTTTAGCAGCACTAATGTTCAAGTATTTGGAATTATGGAATCTCAGATTTATTAGGGACTTAAAAGGTATCTAGATCAATCCTTTCATTTAGCAAATGAGGAAACTAAGACTCAGGAGGAGTTCTTTTTGCCCAAAATTTGGGAGAGGGCTGATTATCCTTATAAACAGTTATTAACATAGAATCATAGATTTAGAGCTGGAAAGAACCTTAGGGTACATCTAATGCAACCTTGTCATTTATATAGATGAGGAAACTGAGGCCAAGGGAAGTTAAGTGACTTACCCAAGGCCACATAGATAATAAGTCGGAGCCAAGACTTGAATCTAACTAAGTCTTTTGATTCTGAAGCCAGTGTTCTTTCATTCATTCATTCATTCATTTACTTTGCAGAGCAATGAGGGTTAAGTGACTTGCCCAGTGTCACACAGCTAGTAAGTGTCAAGTGTCTGAGGCTGGATTTGAATCCAGGGCCGGTGCTTTATCCACTGCGCCACCTAGCCCCCATGTTCTTTTTACTACAGCAATATGCCTTGCCTACAACAAATGACGTAATTCCAGATAGAAGAATGTTGGTTTTAGTCATTTTAATCAATAACATTTAACAACAATTAATTTGTGTGAAATATCATGTTTATGGCAACTATAACAACGGGATGATCAGTATTTTGTATTAGAATGTCGTATATTCAGATTAGCTCTTCCAATCTACCATTATAACTTTGTTTTTATTGAGTCCTGGGGCTCAGCCATCAGAGATGAGGAAGGAAAAAGTATAATAATACATGCTATTTGACTGCTATTCTGATTCCATATTCTTTGGTCTTTTACAAACTAGCTAAGTGGGAGAGGCAGGTGACTAAACTGGACCCCCAGGATGGGCATGAAGGCTAGAGAAGGTAAGAAATATAGCAAACTCCTTGCTCAAAAGCACCACTTAGCTTATGGGTCCGTTGGATCATACCTGTGAGGCTAAAAGGAATGTTAGAGGCCATTGAGTTTACTCCTTTCATTTTACTGATGAGGAAAATGAAGCCCAGCAGGGCTAAAAGACAACACAGCTAATAAATGTCTGGAAGCAGGAGGGGATCAAAAGTGCCTTGGGAGGGATTTACCTTGGAAAGGAGAAGGGCTTGGTCTCTGGACCACCTCAGGCTTTGATAGATTATATTTTCCTTTATTTTATCTGGGATTATGCCTCTACTTCACTTTTGGGCTGTCCTTTATGTGTTGTCTTCCCCTATTAAAGTGTTACTCTTCTTAGGGGTGGAACTCTCTTGATTGCTTGGATTTTATTACTAGCACTTACCACAATGCCTGCCACACAGTAAGAATTATCTATCTATAATCCATCTGTTGAGGCATTGATTTATTGATCTATCTCAGACATGATTAGTTGTAATCTAGACTAGGAAGCAATAATCACAAAGACCCAGCATGGTTTAACAAATAGGTAATTTGGAGGGGCTACAGGAAGAGAGGCCCACTAATAGACTGCTGGTAGAGCTCCAAGTTGGTCACACTGTACTGGAAAACAGTTTAGAATTATGTGGGGGAAAAGGACTAATCTATTCATGCCCTTATATTTTGAGATTCTATTATTGGACTTAGAGCAGTTAACATTTATATAGCATTCTAAAGTTGGCAAAATGCTTTAAATTGTTTCATTTAATTCTCACAAATAACTCCATGAGGTTGAGAATATTTTTATCCCCATTTTACAGAGGAGAAAAACTGAGATTGAGAGAGGTTAAATTCCTTGCCTAGAGTCCCATAGCTAGTGTCTGAGACAGAACTTGAACTCTAGTCTTCCTGATTTCAACTCTGATTCTCTTTCCACTGTGCCAACCACCTAGCTGCTACTACCAAGGCTGTTAAAGATGGGGTTGGGGGGAAGAGGTTCCATATATACTAAAATATTTATAACAACATTCTTTGTGGTAGCAAAGGACTATAAACAAAATGAATGCACATAATTTGGGTGATATCTAGACCTTTTGTAGTATATGAATGCTATAATTATTCTGTATTAAGAAATTATGAACACAAGGCCTTCAGAGAAATACAAGAAGACTTGTATGAACTGATTAGGAGAGAATTAAGGAGATCAAGAAAATAGTATACACAACAGCTACAACAATGTAAACAAAATGAACTATAAAATGAAACGAACACTGTTAATTGTAATGACCAGTCTTGGCCTCAGGAAAGAAATACTCATTTCATTTGTATGTGGCATATGTCAGAAAATATGGTTGATGTGTTGTTTGGATTTGTTTAATTTTCCCCTTTATTAGAAGGAAAGGCTTACTGGAATGGCAGGACAGGAGGAAAAGGGATACATTCAGAAGTAACAATGATGTAAAAAAAGAAAAGTCATTAATAAAATTCAATTTAAAGAAAAAGAACAAGTCATGCCAGTCTAATCTTATTTCCTTTTTCCATAGAATCATAATTTGAGAGCTGGAAGGGACTTCAATAGATGTCTATCCCAACTAAGTCACAAAGAATTCCCCCCTATAATATATCCAACATGTGGTTTATATGGTCTCTGATTGAAGACCTCCAAGGAGAGGGTCTCAGTTGAATGTCTTCTTTGAAACTGCTTTGACTGGTAGACCAGAGGAAACTTGTAGACATAGTCTACCTATTTTTTTAAAAAGTATTTTATAAAGTATCACATGCTATTCTTATGGAAAAAGATGGAGAAATCTGGGCTGGATGTTAGTACAGTTAATTGGCTTTGAAACTGATTGAATGGCTGGTCTCAGAATAGTTACTAATAATTTGCTGTCAGCTTGGTAGGAGATTTCTAATGGAATGCCTGGCACATCGGACTATTTATTTGATCCATCCCAGTTTGATTCAGTAAACATTGAATGCCGGCTTTATCTAGATCACTGTGCTAGGCCTTATGTTTTAGAACATGTGTTAAAAAAGCATAGATAATATCCTTATCAAATTTGCAGGTGACAAAATTTGAAGGGATAGCTAACACATTGGATAGAGTCAAGATCCACAGAAATTTCTACATATTAGAATATTGAGCCAAATATAATGAAATTTAATAGGCATAAATATAAAGTCTTACATTTGAGTTTAAAAAATCAACTTTACCAGATGGGGATGAGCATGGTGAGATAGCAATTTGAAAAAAGATCTATCTATGGGCTTTAATTGACTACAAGCTCAATATGAATCAATAGTGATATGTCAGCCGCAAAAACTAATTTGATCTCGAGTTGCATTAAGAGAGGTAGCTTCCAGGAATAAGGTGATAATTCTACTATACTCCTTCCTGGTCAGACCACACCTGGAGTATTGTGTTTAGTTCTGATAACCATATTTTAAGAAGGCATGATGAGCTTGGCAACATCCAAAGAACAATCACAATGATGAAGGATCTTGAAGGTGATGCCACATGACAATTGTAGGAATTTGGTATTTTTAGGTTAAAGAAAAATTAGGAGGTACATGAAAGTTTCCTTGTATTTGTCAGGTTGTCATTTGCCAAAGGGATTGGACTTTTTCTGATTGGCCCCTGATGGCAGAATTAAGAGAAAATGGACTGAAATTTCAAAGAAGCAAATTTAGGCTTATTGTAAGAAAAAAATAGAGCAATCCAAGAACAAGATAGACCACTTTGGGAAGTAATAGATTCCTTCTCACTTAGGTCTTCAAACAAAGACAGGACGACAATTTTATGAGTATGTTGTGGGGATTTGTTTTGGACAAGATGGACCAGATTTGCAAGGCCCCTCCCCAACTGTGAAATATTTCATGTGATTCTTTAGTTAGTTCTTTCTTTTTCTGCCCCTGTGTGTGGGTTTTTCCTAAGGCTTTTCTTTCTCTATACTCCCTCTATTTGACCTCTATGATTTCAGTTATGATCTCTGTGAAGATGACTCTTATCTATGGATGCAACCCATTTTCTCCCCTGAGATTGAGTCTCATGCCTCAGACTGGTAGGAATCTCCATCCACATGGCCATCCAACTGGTTCTTGATTCAGGAATCATTTACTAAAACCTCTATGTTCAAGGAACTGGATGACGTGCTAGAGAAACAAAGATAAAATAGCCCTTGCCTTTAAAGAGCTTACATTTTTTTCAGAGGAAATAACATAAATATTGATTTAAAAGTATTTAAGTACATACCAAATACATACATGCTTATGTGTATATATTCTTATAAATACTTATAAAACTTTTATATATGCACATATAGTAAAAAATAGAGTAATTTGGTGGGGAGGGCACTAAAAACTGGGGTAGGGGAAGCAAACTCAATATACCTAATCTTAATTCTCTTCATGTGAACAGGTTTAGTAAGCTCTTAATATGTATAAGGCACTGGTACCAGGGATTTTAAAAAAATAGATACAACATGGGTCTTATCCTCAAAGACTGGGAGGAGAATATGCAAATAACTGTGATATAAAGGAGAGTGAGATAAGTGCAAAAGAAAGGTCCATGAAAAATGCAGGGAAAGGGATCATTTTCACCTAAGGGTAGGAATAGAGGAGGATATAGGGAAGGCTTTCTGGAGGGGTGGGATCTTGTTTTCACTTTAAAGGAATTTCAACAAGCAGGATCAGGATGGGTGGAAATGGGAAGGTCTGTTTTAGAAATGGGAAATAACCAAAGCAGGAGACTGGGCAACTAATTAGATATGGAAAGAGTTAGACATGATTCCAAGCCTGGTGAAGATGAATTCATTTTTGCCTTTCCTCCTTTCTCATTACTTCACATCCAGTTATTTTGTTAGTTCTGTAAATTCTACTTCCACAACATCTGTCACTTGCCACTTGTCTTCAGTCTGAGCCATGACCCTAGCTCTGGCTCAAGTTCTACCCAAACTATTGTAAAAGTCTTCTATTTGCCCTGCCTTTCTTTAAGAAAAATCTTTCTGAGGCATCTGTCTTAATGGTTTTATTTACCTAACTTGTAATGCCATCCAAAATGTGATTCCAACTTAAATTTCCAGCCTTATTTCACCTTGGGGAAGGGAGCAGTTCCTTTAAAATGTTGTCTTGAAGATTTAATTGAACTTAACTCTGTGGCCAGTCCTGGAGTAAACTTAAATGACTGGGGAAATCACATTTATTCTACATCCAGGAGTGGAGTGGGGGGAGGAGGGATACTCTTCAGGGGGGTTGCTTTTCTCTTTGATTTGAGAACAAACCTGAATGATACTTGTTCTCTTTGCTTGTTTCTTGTTATCCAATAGAATATATCACACTGTAAGAAGTATTTGATTAAATCAATCAATGCCAAGGATACTACTTTCATTCAAGAGCTTTATTATCTCTTCTGCCTCTTGGGCAGGTTTTTTTCCTTCTAAATCCTTAATTTCCCCTTCTGTCAGTAGCACCTTAAGGAGGACCCCCAAGAGCCTTTTCCATCTTGTAGCCACTTCCATTTTCTTTGACAGATCTGGAAATTGCTCTTTTATCTGTCATTATCTCATTAATGATTTGGTCTTGACTTGCCCATTTTTGTCCTTCAAAGCTGTAGAGCTTTCCCCTTTCTCTGTCTCCAGGCATGTTGAAGTGTGTATGTGTAGGTAATGCTCTATTTACTTCCTCCCTATTCCTTTCTTCCTGCATAACCTTAATTCTCTTTAGACGTGATTCTTTTCATTTGTTCGTTAATCACTGTTATTTTCAGTATCACTTGTGTGCCATTTCCTTTCCTCCCTCCTCATTGTCAGTACTTTACCATAGGGACCATTTCAGTTTTGTGTTCTTCTATTCCTTGCATCTCCCTGCCATTATTTCTTTCTTTGTAGTTTTAACTCCTCTTAGCAACCCCAGGCATCCCAGGAAAAAAGCAGTGGTGATTTTATCCCTATTATTATCTGTCTTGCTATCATCTCCTATTTCTCTTGCCACTTTAACATTCTCTGTTTCTATAGTCTCGCCTCATATTTCTGTCACTTCTTAATTACCATCAACTTTTGTTGAGTATCTTTTAGGTGTAATGTAGTATGCTAGATTCTGGGGTTGCAAAATGGTAAAAAGGCACAGTCCTTGCTGTCTAGGAGATTGTAATCTGGGGAAACAGAAGAATGTTGTATTAAATGTGATTCTGTGTCTTGACTGGAATTTTTTAACAAAGAAACATATCTCTAATCTTTTAATTTAAGCTAATGAGAAACTAATAATAGTCTACAGATATTTATATTGTAGGCAACTTCTTAAAAGAAGACATTTTGTAAAATGGGGAACAATTTTGTTTTTTCTATGGATGACCTTCAAAATAAAAAGACAAATTACAACAAAAGAAGGTAGTTGCTAAGTGCCAAATAAAAGATGCTTAAATTATTGCCACTTTTAGGATGCAGTGATACAAGAAGATACTTTTCAAAAAATCACCAATGTCTTAGTTAGAAAATAAAGTAAAATTGAAATCTAAAAGTTAAAAGAAAAAGAACTAACTTAAAGAAAAAGTATATACCTAAATCATAGATAGGTTTCAGTAATCTCAATCAAGAGCTGCATGTCACAATCTCTTTGGGCCTCAGTTTCTTCATCTGGAAAATTGGGATAATACTTTCCCCACCTGCCTTACAGTTTGTTGTGAGATCAAATGCAATCCTGGATGTGAAAGCATTTTGTAAACCATATAATACTCAATAAATGCCAGGTGTAGTTATTTAGTTTGTCATGTGAAAGAGGTTCAAAAAAGAGAATTCTTCTGAAGTGGTATCTATATTGGCTTTGAAAAATCAACATATGGTAGAGAAAGAAAATGCAAGTTTAAATCAGGAAATAACAATTGGAAGGTGGTCCAGGAATGAAGTAAAAGAACAAAATTAATTAGTAAGGAGAAAGTTAGAATAAATTTGAAAAAGATCTTGTTTTAAGATTCCTAATGCAAGTAGACAAGCTTTGCCTTCAGGCTTGGGGCCAGGAGCTTTTGTCACCACAAAATATCCTAATAAGTATAATGCTAGTTTTATTGAGAAGGGGCTTTCCTAGGTACCTTTGTACTGAGGCAAGTGTGGTTGTTGTAATCAGCCTAAGAAATCAGTTTATTTGGGTTTTCTAGTCCATTAATAAGTTCTTTGACCTTGTGAAATTTACCCCTCCTTATATATTAGTATTCTCATCTGTAAAATGGGAAGTTTGGACTAAGATAATTTTTAAGGGTCCTTCCAACTTTAACATTCTATCATTTTACTTAATCATCATTCTTTCCTATTTTTTAAATGTTTACATGTTAATCTCATTTACTTTTTCCCTCTGGTGAAAACTCAACTCAGCCAGTGGTATATTTAAGGGTTCCTCTCAGCATGATTCTACAAGTCTTAATTCTTACTTGGCAGCAGTTTGTAGATATAAAAGTTTCCCCTTCTGTTTTCTGAGAGAATTTGGGATTGTTTAAGGTCAGAAACCAGGGAAGCGACTGAGTTCTTCATGCTGTGTACCAGGGGACCTGTATTTCAACACCAAAAAGGAATTTGTTGTTCTCTGTCTTAGTTGTAAGTCCAGATGTGTATGTTCTGAAATGGCAGACCACTCCAGTTAGTAGCAAATGAGTAGTATACAGAAGGCACCTTATTTTCATAAAAAAGATTTGTATGATGTTATGAGGTGCCCTCTTCTTGTAGCATAATTAGTCTGGAATTGAATCTGTCATATTTATTGTTTTGAGAATAGCTGTAATTCTATCTAATTCTACTTGGTGTTATTTAACAAGTTAGCAAAGGTGTTCTACATTATAGAACACAAAAATGTGTTCTATAATTTTTGTGTGATATGTCTTTCACAATTCTTCCTAGCTAAAGTGTCAAAAAGTAAATTATGTCCTCACTGGTCCCACTTTTATTTGAAAATTTTGCATGTGAAACATTTCTACACATTCCAGGAGGGCAGGATGCAAACAGAGAGGCAGCACAGAAGAAAGCAGGAGCTGAAATGGAAAAGATCAGAGTAGTTGATTCAGATCAATTTGATCGAACACACATTTATTAAAGTGGATTGGCTACTGTGCTTATACATGGGAAATAGGGACAGGGGCTAAAAGGACAAAAACAGAATACTCACTGCCTTCAAGTTGCTTATAGTCTACTGCAAGATACATGATACTCACAGATAAAAGTAAATACAGTCTATACAGAAAATAATGAGCATCAAAATGGCTTGGAGGATACTAGCCTTGAAGGCAGAAGGACTTGAATTGAGTCCTGCCCCTGAGACCTATCAGTTCTGAGACCATGGCCAAGCCCCTTCATTTGTCAATTCTCCTAGCAATTCTCTAAGTAGTCTTTGACCCATGGATAAGCTTCAGAAGATCTATGAACTTGGATGGGAAAAAAAATCACATCTATATTTTCACTAGTCTCTTACTGAAATTTAGTATTTCCTTTAATGATGAATGTAGGCAATAAACCACAGTAGTATTAGTAATATCTGTGATTTTGTCAACAATAGAAATCACAGATAATGTCATGTCATATTACAGTTTTTACCGATATCCCAAAATATAATTTACACTCATTACTCATATATTACTGTAGTTAGATCACATGATCCCATTCTGCCTTTCTATTGACTCTATTTTAATATAACTGGCTTCCTTTGTAAATATCATGTATCTTATTTTAAATATTTAAACATATTATTTTAAGAAGAGGTCCAGAGGATTTACCAGACCGCCAAAAGGATACATAACAAAAAAAGTTTAAGAGCCTTTGCACTAAGACTATAAATTATAGACAAGATGCTGAAATGCATGTAGGATTAGGAGTTTGCCATGCTCCTGCCAATTCTCCTGAGCACTAAAATCCTGCTCCAAATCCCAGTTACTAGAGCTGGCTTCCTGCTTCCAGACTTTTCCTATGCTCTGCACACAGACCATGACAACTAACCCAATTTTCTACTTCTGGATCTCTGAATTAATGGTATTTTAGATTCATGGGGAAAAATTTGGAGGAGGTTATCAATTTCTCCTGTCCATATTATTCCTTGCATTTTGCATAAAATGTTATTCTTGAGTGACTTTTTTTTTTTGGTGAGGCAGTTGGGGTTAAGTGACTTGCCCAGGGTCACATAGCTAGTAAGTGTCAAGTGTCTGAGGCCGCATTTGAACTCAGGTCCTCCTGACTCCAGAGCCGGTGCTCTATCTACTGTGCCACCTAGATGCCCCATGACTTTTATTTTTTTAAGCAGGGGATCCTTGACTTTAATAAGGAAAAATTCAAGTTAATATTAATACATGTTAAAAGCAACTAATTTTAATTTTTGATACATAAGCAAATGAACTTATAAAACAACAACTGTTTTATCAGGCTTTCTTCAGTGTGTGAGAAAAAAGTGTGTCAGTGCAGTCAGAAGCAGAATATTCAAGATGATTTTCATTCTAGTCACTACTGAGAAACATAATTTAATCAGTAATGGACATTAAAATTTGTGGTATATGAATTGGATACTCAGTTATTAGGTGAAAAATATCATAATTATTTTTATGGAGGTTGATATTTTTCTAACTTTAGTTGTGGTGGTGATGCAGTGTATATATATGCGTGTTTGTCTGTGTCTATACAATGTGTGTCTTAAAAGAATTTCCAAAGACACAACAATTTGTCTAAATTTCATGTGAAAGGAAGTTTAAAATAGTTTGGCATTAGAACACCACACATGGGTTTTGTCTATGTCCCCGTTCAGAGTTAAAACAATTTTATGTTGCTTATGTACCACTGAGTGACTTTTTGGCAAAACAGTGGCCTTTACTAGGAAAGAATCAGAGAGCCCATACATAAAACTTATGTATCTAAATGATATTTATTAAGGGATATTTTCTACATCAAAACTTAAGAGGTCCTCTCTGGAAACAGATGTCACAAATATTCCAGCTCTTCAGGTGCACATCTATTAGTGACCCCCAAAGGGTATCCAGCAATGTCAGATCAGTTGGGGGCTGGGGAGGTAGCTACTTCCATGGCTTCTTATCTTCCCCTTTTTATACAGGAAAGGACCCATTGCCAATGTGATTTTTCATCACTTTCTTTTGTTCCCCAGAGGTTCTAGAGTAGTGATTTTGGTGGAAAAGTAAAGAGTTTGGTATCTTTTAGCATTTTAATTTGTTGAAGGGGCCGAGGAGAGAGAAAAGAAGAGGGGAGAGTGTCTGGCTGACCCCATGGCTTGCTTTGCTGATAGAGAAAAGGGCCAACTCTCAAGGCCATGGGACTTATCCCTCCCTAGAAGTAGCCATTCACTCATATTATAACAAAGCCTACATATCTGACTTCAGTCTCTTTAACCAGTTTCCAGATTTATAAAGCAGGTTATAACTAAACTTGTTAATATTCACTCAGGGCTTTATGTTTAGTTATCTTGCCAAGCATGCAATTACTGGGAGCTAGAATAGGCCTTATTTCATTCTCTTTTATATCTATCTTTCTGAATCTATTCCTGTTGGATGCTGCCATGTTCCTCTGATTATTATTATTATTGCTGAGGGTCCAGACTTTTTTTTGGCACATCATACTGGAACCTTCTTGGATTAACCAAGTTGCCTCAGTAAATATATCTAGTCTCCACATCCCAACCATCTCTGTTGAACCCTGATAAAAAAAAAAAAAACATGTACTTTCCAATTTGCCATGACACATCTACACGTGGCCTCCTTGTGTATTCTTCCAGTTTGGCATCACCAACAACCATAATGCTTCCCTTCCCCCTTGGAAGTGGTATGGGAGTGATAACAGAGTTTCTTCTATTTGCTATTTTGTGGGTTTCATCCACTTTTTGGTCGGGCAGTGAGGGTTAAGTGACTTGTCCAAGGTCACACAGCTAGTAAGTGTCAGGTATCTGAGGTTGGATTTGAACTCAGGTTCTCCTGAATCCAGGGCTAGCACTTTATCCACTGTGCCACCTAGCTGCCCCTTTATCATTCTTTTTTTTTTCAGGGCAATGGGGGTTAAGTGACTTGCCCAGGGTCACACAGCTAGTAAGTGTCAAGTGTCTGAGGCTGGATTTGAACTCAGGTACTCCGGAATCCAGAGCCAGTGCTTTATCCACTGCGCCGCCTAGCTGCCCTATCATTCTTAATGTATGGTTTGTTCATACATCTTCAAAATACTCAGATTCACTGTTTGCAGGCAAAGCTTTATAAATATTGTTTAGTTTGTGTTTCAGTTTCTCATCCTCCATCACCTCTGTCGTTGCCTTCTATTCGCCAGCCTCTTGAAACTGTCTTCAAACTGTATTTCTCCTCCCTCTTTTCCCATGATCCTTCAATATCTTTTTTCTGGTGTACCTCTCCTATCCTGTTTAGGAAACTTTTATATTCTTGAATAATGACAGAGTAGATAGTCATTCCCCAAGTACTTTTACCATCTTTTATTAGGTAGAGACCAGATACATAATTGGCAATTACTGAAGCAAGCAGCACTTGCTGTTGAGCTTTGAAGGGAGGTAGGTTTTCTAGGAGGTGAAGATTAGAAGGAAGAACATTTTAGTCATGGAGGAGAGCCTATGCAAAGGCAGGAGATGGGAAATGTCTTGTATGAAGAGTAACAAGAATTCCAGTGTGGCTGCAGAATTGAATGAGTAAAGGAGAGTCACATGGAATAAACCTGGGAAGGTAGGCTGGAGTTAGGCAGCTTATGGACAGTTTTCAATCTTTACATGATCTCATTTGATCTTTATAACTTGCTCTATGAAATTGATGGAGCAGGCAACATTATCCCCATTTTACTTAGGAGAACCTGAAGCTCCATTAGGGTAAATAATTTAGTATCATTGGATTTAGAGCAGGAAGGGACCAACAATTTGGAGGCAGGGAATTTGGGGTTGAATCTTGGCTCTGCCACTTAACAACCTGTGTAATGCTGGGGAAGTCACTTAATCTTCCTAAGCCTTGCTTTACTCAATTAAATTAGGGAGTTGGACCAGGTGATCTCTGAAGTCCCTTCTGGCTTTCCATCCTTGATCCTAGGATTAAATGCAGTAGAGGCACAGAGAGTCTTTGCCCAAGGTCAAAGAGGCAGCAAAGTGTTTTGATTACAAAGCCAGTGCTCTTTCCTCTACATTTGTCCAAAATCACATAATTACTAAGTGGCAGAGGTATTTTGATTTGTCATTGATTCAAATTAATAAATTTGCTAAAAGTGGTTCCGTGTTTTCCAATCTAGCTGAAAATCAAATTTAAGCTGAAATAGGCAGACACTTTTAAAAGTACATTTGTGTATTAATAAGGTTCATTTTGTCATTTGGCAATTTTATCTTGTTCCTCTGGTGTCCTAATCAGCATATAATACATTTCAGAGGGAGCATTGCAGATGTGGAGAGAATAGGCAGAAGCTTAAAAAGATCAGGTAAAACAGACACATAACTGGTAGATAGTTTTAGTTTTCAGTGTCAGGAAACACAGGGAGAGACATCTGGGGAAGTCAAACAGAACACTCATTACATGGCCATGAATCCTGGAGTGATGGTGAGGAAGACCTTGCTGGTGGGGTCATAGTGCACAGCTGCAGCACGCCAGCAGCAAGGGGTGAGGCTGCATAGAAAACGTTCAGAATTTTGCATGGAAAATAGGAGTGACATGTTCTAAATAGTCGGTGAGACCACCTTTGGGAAGCCTGTTTTTTAAATGAGGTGACAGAAACATTTATGTTTTAGTCCTTAAGTTTTTTCCACTTACTATCCTAGCTTTTCCATTCTTCAGCTTCATCCAGTTTTACCTCAGTATGGACACTTACCTTTTTCTCCACTTTCTTCTCTCTGCTCCCTCAACAATGAAGGAGAAAAATACAAATTGCAAAATACAACTTGTTGGCTTTCAAGTTTCCTTTTTTTTTTTAAAAAAACAGTTTGAGGCCAAATGGTCCCATTCATTTATTCTCTCAATAAACTCCTTTCATTATTCTGCTCCTTAATTTTTTAAGTCTTCTTATAAGTTCCTTTGTATTAATATTTTCCTTAACCTAGCCTTGAAAATAAATGGGGAAATCACAGAATATGAATGAGAAAGCATATTGCTAAAACTACCAAGAAATATTTTCAGATCTGGAAGAGATGTTTTAAAAAACCCTCAGATAAAATAATATTTAGCAAAATTAGAGTCAAAGGGAGGCTATATTTTGATTTTCTAAAGTCTAAAATCCAGTAATAATTTATCTAGTGATAAAAATCTAGTAATAATTTTGTTGTTATTGTTGTTTAGTCATGTCCAAATTTTTCATGACCCCTTTGGGTTTTTTTTGACAGAGATACTAGAGCAGTATGCCATTTCCTTCTCCAACTCATTTTACAGATGAGGAAACTGAGGCAAAGACGGTTAAGTGACTTGCCCAAAGTCACACAGCTACTAAGTGTCTGGCATCAAATTTGAACTCAAGAACATGAGTCTTCCTGATTCCAGACCTGACAGACACACTCTATCCACTACTCTATGACAGCAAAAAGATACAGTCTTTCCATCTATTTTCATCAGTATTTGCCAACAGAATGAATGTTGCTACAAAGAGACTACAGTAGGACTGAGAGGACAGAAGAACATCAAGATTTCTTTGGAAAGACAGTGTGGTAAATGAAAAGAGTTCTGGACTTGCAATCAGGAGGACCTGAGTTTTAAATCTGGCCTCTAATACTTAGTGATTGTGTGAATATGGTTATCTTCTGAGTCTCAGTTTCTCTATGTGTAATATGGAGTTAAATAACAACTGTAGTATTTACAGGGTTCTTGTGAGAATTGAACAATGTAGTGTCTATTAAATATTATATAAATGTAAGCCATTGGTATTATTAAATAAACTAGCCATTTTCAGATATTGATGATTTGCATTATCCTTTGCATAAGGAAGTAGCTGAAGTCATTGAGGACTACCTCCTATCATTTTTAAGACTTTTTACAGGACTAGGGAAATGTCTTCACATTGAAGAGAGGATAATAATATGGTGCCTGACTATGAAAAAAAGGGATGACCTTAAGACTATAAAAACAAAAACATATCACAGAATCAATTTGCAAACAACTAAAAGAGCAGAGAATGAAGTAGACTTCATAAAGGACATGCCTGATCAGACTGATATATCAATTTTTCCTCAAGTAAGAATAACACCTGGCAACACGTATAATCTATTTGTATTTCAGGGTGACTTTTGTTCCACAAGACTTACACAATAACTGCATCTAAAAATGGCTTTTTGTCCTAAGGGGATAGGTCTACTGATATGGAAGACACTCTTTAAGATGCAGTGATAGAAATCCACACCACCAGGGTAGAGTTGCAACTGAATTAGCTTTTAGGGGCAAAGAGAACACAAGTTGTTATTGAGTGTTCAGCACAATGTGGAACTCTCATTCTCGTGTTTTTCCCCTTTCTTTCAAAGCAGCTTCCTCACTCTTCTCTTTTTAGTACCAAACCTTTTGCTCATACTTAATTCTTTTTTTTTTTTGAATTGTGTGTGTTTCTTTTCTTTTCTTTTTTTTTTGCATTTGTGGATATCTGAGGGTTTTTTAATTTCTTTTTGCTTTGAATAGAATTTTATTTTCCAAAATATATGTAAAAACAAATTTTAACATCAATTTTTTAAAACTTTGTGTTCCAACTTCTCTTCCTCCCTCCATTCCCACCCCCATCCACAAGAACTCAAGCAATTAAAAATAAGGTATACAAGAGTAGTCATGGAAAAATTCTCATATTAGCTAGTTGTGAGAGAAAACAGTCAAAAAACCCCCAAACTTCAGATTAAAGAATTGTCAAAGAGGAAAAGAAAAAAAATTTTTAAATGTGTTTCCATCTGTTTTCAGATACTATCAGTTCTTACTCTGCAGATGGGCTGCAATCTTCATAAGTCCTTCAGGGTTATATTGGGTCATTGCCTTGATGAAAATAATCACATGCTTCCCAGCAGATCATCCCTCATTATTGCTGTTATTTTGTATACAGTACGTTTCTTTTTTTTTTTTTTCATCAGTACCAAGTCACTTTATTGGGATGTAAATGGTGGTAGTTTTTTGGTACAGATTATGAAAAGGTCAGATAACCAAAATATGCATGCACTGAAAGACAGGAGGAGTGGCGCCCACAGTTCCCAGGTGTGGGGGAAGCCAGGTGTGTGGCTTAGCTCTCGTTGTCACTGTCTCCAAGGGTGTGCTTGTCAAAAAGATATTCCGCCATGCCAGAATGGGGGCCCCCATTTCGCGCAGGTTGGTTATGTGATCACCCAGTTGTTTGATGGACTTTGCCTGTTCGTCCAGGTAGTGGGTTTTGATGAAATCACATAAATGGGGGTCATTTTTGTCAGTTGCCAGCTTGTGCAGTTTCAGTAAAGACTGATTGACATTTTTTTCCAAGTGCAGAGCACACTCCATTGCATTCAGTCCGCTCCCCCAGTCATTGCAGTCTGGTTTCTTGATGTCCTGCAGGAAGATGCAGCCACCGCATTGGTTCTGCAGCTTCATCAGCTTCTCAGCGTGCTCCCGCTCCTCGTGGGACTGGTGCAGGAAATACTTGGCAAAGCTCTTCAGGGCCACATCATCTCGGTCGAAGTAGTAAGACATAGACAGGTTGACGTAGGAGGTGTAGAGCTCCAGGTTGATCTGCCGGTTGATGGCGGCCTCAGAGTCCTGGTGGTAGTTCTGTCGCACCTGAGAGGGAGACGAGGTCATCATGGAGGGAGGAGGCGGCTGCGCAGCAGCTGTAGCTGAGGCTGGGGCTGCAGCGGCGGCGGCGGCGGCGGTGATGACGGCGGCCCGGGTGGCTGAGGCAGACGGCTGCTGCTTGAACGGTAGGACGGAGAAGTGTTGGCTAGTGGAGGTGAAGGTGGCGAGGTGGCTAAGGGCGGCTCCGGCCGGGAATCGAGCAGTGGGTTCCATTCAAGCACTGTTGAAGCCGGAAACCGCAGCGACTCCCCTTCCCTGCGCTTCTGGGGACCTATATAGTACATTTCACTCTGCTTCAGTTCATGTAGGTCTTTCCAGGTTTTTCTGATAGTATCCTGTTCATCATAACCTGTATATAGTACCTTAAGCTTGACAGAGAATTTTCTTCATAATAGCCCAGCAAAGTAGGTACTATACGTTTTGCCATTCTAATCAATCATCATAACTATTTCCTTCCATCCCACTCCCTTCCCATGACATTTACTCTTTTTTATCTTCTTTTTACCGATTCCTCCTCAAAAGTGTTTTACTTCTGACTATCCTCTCCCCTGCTCTGCAGTCCCTTTTTTCACCCTTCCTTCCTTATCTTCCTCCCCTCCTACTTTCCTGCAGGGTTAAATAGATTACTCCTCCCAATTGGGTATGAAAGCTATTCCCTCCAAGAGCCCACTCCGATGAAATCAAGGTCCCTGAGCTAATTCTGTGTTCTAAATTTTTCTTCCTCCCTCCCTCCTCAACCCTCCCTTTGATATGAAGCAATTCAGTATGTCATACTTGTGCAGTAATGCAGAACATCTTCGTCTTCCTTGAAAGTGTTTGGTTTTTTTTGTTTTTTTTTTTTAAGGCAATGGGGGTCAAGTGACTTGCCCAGGGTCACACAGCTAGTAAGTGTCAAGTGTCTGAGGCCGGATTTGAACTCAGGTCCTCCTGAATCCAGGGCCGGTGCTTTAACCACTGCGCCATCTAGCTGCCCCCGAAAGTGTTTGGTTTTTACTGCTCTCTCCCCCAATCTGCCCTTCCCTCCTTCCCTTCTCTCCCCACCCATCTCCCTCCCCGCCCTCAGGGCAAAAATATATTACTATACCTACTTGAGTATGTGTGTTAGTCCTTCTTTGAGCCAATTCTGATGATATTAAGGTTCACTCATCCCCCCCAACTCCTTCCCCCTCTTCTCCCCTCCATAAGCTTTTTTCTTGTTTCCTTCATGTGAACTACCTTTCCCCAGACCATCTCTCCCCTTTTCCCTCCTCCAGTCTATTCCTCCTACACCTCAACCCTATTTTAAAGATGTCATCATGGGTTAGTTAGGTGGCACAGTGGACAAAGCACCAGCACTGGACCCAGGAGGCCCCAAGCCCAAATCCAGCTGCAGACATAAGACACCCCACCCTGTCTGCCCCACAAAGAACAAAACATAAATGCTTTACAGATATCATCCCTTCATATTCAGTTCAGACCTGTGTCTTCTGTGAATTCATTACTGAGATAGTTCTTATGAGTTTGAAGTATTATCTTCCCATGTAGGAATGTAAACAGTTTGATCTTTTAATATCCCTCATGAAGTCTTTTTCCTGTTTACCTTTTTATTCTTCTCCAGGGTCTTGTATTTGAAAGTCATATTTTCTATTCAGTTCAGGTCTTTTCATCACAAATGCCTAAAAGACCTCTTTCTCATTGAAATCTCATTTTTGCCTCTGAAAGATTATACTTAGTTTTGCTGGGTACGTGATTTTTGGCTGTAGTTCCAGTTCCTTTGCCCTCTGGAATATCATATTTCATGCCCTTCAGTCCTTTAATGTAGAAGCTGCTTTATCCTTATTGGAGCTCCACAGTATTTGAATTCCTTTTTTCTAGCTGCCTGCAATATTTTCTCCTTGACCTGGGAGTTCTGGAATTTGGCTATAATATTCCTGGAGGTTTTCCTTTTGGGATGTCTTTCAGGAGGTGATTGGTGGATTCTTTCAATTTCTATTTTAGCTTCTGCTTCTAGAATATCAGGGCAATTTCCCCATACAATCTCTTGAGTTTTTGTTTTGGTAATGGTTTTCAGGTAGTCCAATGATTTTCAAATTATCTCTCCTAGATTTATTTTCCAGGTCAGCTGTTTTTCCAAGGAGATATTTCACATTGCCCTCTATTTTTTCATTCAATTGGATTTACTTTATTTACTATGTCTTGGTTTCTCATAAGGTTCCTAGCTTCCATTTGTTCAATCCTAATTCTTAGGCAGGTTTTTCATCAGACAGTTTTTTAATCTCCTTTTCCATTTGGCTTTTCAAACTGTTGACTTTTTTCTCAAGACTCTCCTGCATCGCTCTCATTTCTCTTTCCATTCTTTCCTCCCTTTCTCTACATCTTCTTTCTATTTCTCCTACTTTCTCTTCAAAGTCCCTTTTGAGAGCTTCCGTGGCCTGAGAGCAGTTCATATTTTTCTTGGAAGCTTTGGATGTTGGAGCTTTGACCCTGTTATTTTCTTCTTCTTTTGAGGTTGTATTGTGGTCTACCTTACCCCCAAAGAAGTTTTTGATGGTCTTCTGCTTTCTCTGCCTAATCATCCTGGCTTACTATTTCTTGGCTTTATTCATGGCCCAATGCAGCCCCCTGAAATCTATCTATACCTGGAGAAAACTCTCAGCCTGTATTTTTGTGTGTTTTTCTACTCCAAAGGTTCTTTTATTGCTATTTTAGGGGTGATTGTATCAGGAGCTCTGTGCGTTTAATGTCTTTCCTCTGCCATCTTGGCTCTGCCCCTGATCATACTTAATTCTTTGGGCTTATGATAAGGTTTTTTGTTTTGTTTTGTTGTTTGTTGTTTCTAGAACCATCATGACTCATGGCTTCTTGGGAAATTCAGCTGATTTTCAAGTTTCCAATAAAAACACAAAAGCTGATTCACAGAACCATAGAATGTTAGAGCTGGTAAGAACCTTATCAAACTTTTGGGCCAACCCCATAGGGGCATCTTTATCAGTGATTGAACACCATGATTTCTAAGAATGGGAAATGGAAATATATAGGTGTCAGATAGAAATTAGGAAAGGAATTTGTAAGGCAAATACACTGTGAATGCACACACTGAAGACTCTTCCTTCAGCAACCAGATGATTAACAGAGAGTTTGGGATTATTAATGACCACAAGTAATCGGATTATCAATTTCAGATGCTTTCTAAAAAAGAATACCACCAGCAGTGCTTTACCTCTGACATCATTAGGTAGGTATTATTTCCATCCAAAAGAATCAGCCAATTGTATCCTTTCTTAACATTTCTAATATTCAGAAGCATGTAAGCATTTCTAATACGTAAACAATAACAAATGTCTCACTATATCCTTATATCACCTGCCTTAGGATTAGTTTTATCTTCCCAGGTTCTATCCTAAAGCCACCAAATAATGGACCAGAATATGGAAAAGATGTTGACATTTTTGGCAGCTGTCAAGAGCACACAAAAAAATGATATTTTGAATTTTAGGTTTGTGAGTGTTGAAGGATTATTTTGGGGCCTAGAGTAAAGGAAAATTCATGCTCATAATAACCATTATTAAACTTCCCTTTAGAAGAACTTCTTACCTATTGTAGGTGGATCCAAATAGAATAAAATAAGCATTATTAAGCACCAACTATGTACAAAGCCTGTAGGAGCCATCAAATTATAAGATTTTGGCTACTAGTTCATTTGACACCCGGAAAATGTTAAAGGAAATCACAGCAGGGTATTAATCTTATATCTATTAGGGAACTATAGGTAACATTCTTTGAAGAATCATCCACTTATTTCTTAAACATATTGTAAAATAAGTGAGTCAGGTTAGCAAGTCTGAGCCTCATTTCTTTATAAAAGTAGTTTTGATAAATATTTTGTTAAAAGAAAATATCTTAATTATGTTTCAGCAAGTTCAGCAATTTGATGCACATTTCCATAACTATCCTTTGAGTTTTTGATTTGGGATATATAAAGGTCTAGTGAAGTAATTAATATTTTATATGTTTGTGGTTAATAGTTTTACCCTTCCTCTCTCTTAGTTCACAAGTCTTTATATACTGAGCATAATGATGAAGATTCTAGCAGAACCATTTTATATCCAAGATACCATTAGGTTATTTTCCAAGTTAAACAAATACTTTTGCAGATATTTTCCCAGCTCGGAGTTTTGAAGCACTCAGCCCGCTTTCTTCTGTTACTATTAGCCATAATGGCTCAATATTGCCCTCTAACAATGGAGGATTCAGTGTCAAGCATTACAGTGGAATGGAGAACATCACCAAGGCAAGTACTTAGTCCAAGGTGACTAGAGACTTGATCTATTCTCTTCAAATTTAGGAAAAGGATAAAGCCACAGAGGGATAGAATATGAATGTTTTTCCCTTGCTTTAAGGTACAGTCTCTTTAGAAGGGAGGTACCCTCAGTTGAATGTAGTATTTTGGATTTGCTCCAACTTATATATGATGTGACTCTTATCTCCTTGTCTGGTGATATGAAGCTTTTCGGTAATGTAACTGAAATTATATTAGCAGTTTACTTCTGCCTGTTCATTTCAGATTCTTAGCCCTTGTCATCTCTAGGCATATCTTGACAGTTAGCTGCTTCTCTGTGCATTAAGTGTCAGCATTTGCTTATTTTTCTTTAGCTGTATTAGTTGGATTTGTTCTTGTTGAAATTCAAGTTCTTTTTCTTTCCTTATTCTAACTTTTTTAGTATAATAAATTTTAAGTATTATTCTTAAAAATAAAATTATTGGAATATATAAACAGGAACAAAAGAAAATATGAAAATGGAAAATAAGAAAACAAGAAAATTATATAATATTAAAGTTGAAAAAGGAACTTGGTATCCATCCAGTTCACCCATTTCTAAAAAAGAATGCCCACTATAATATACCTATTGGTAATCCAGCCTCTATTTGAAGACCTTCCACCATTTCACAAGGCAATTGATTCACTTTTTGTTTTTGTTGTTCAGTTGCTTCTGTTTTTGTCTGACTCTTAGTGACCCCCATTTGGGGTTTTCTTGGCAAAGATACTGGAGTGGTTTGTCATTTTCTTCTCTAGCTCATTTTACAGATGAGGAAACTGAGGCAAACAGGGTGATGTGACTTCTCCTGGGTAACACAGCTACGAAGTGTCAGAAGTCATATTTGAACTAGCCTGACCCCAAGCCTGGCACTCTGCAAAATATGGCACCACCTAGCAGTCCCATTCCATTTTTAGTTAGCTATAATTGTTAAGAGTTTGTCTTGATTGACATCTATCTAGTATTTTGCCCCTGTGACAGCTACCATTTATTCCTAGTTGTCTTTTTTTTCAAATTCAGAATTTTATTTTATTTTCCCCGATTACATGTAAAAACAATTTTCAACATCCATTTTAAAACTTTGTGTTCCAAATTTTCCTCCATCCCTCCCCACCCACCCCTTATGAACACAAGCAATTCAATATAAGTTATACATGTGTAGTCATATAAGACATTTCCATATTAGTCATATTGTAAAAGAAAACAGATAAAAAATTAAAGAAAAAGAAACTAGAAAAATATTTTTCAATCTGTATTTAGACACCATCAGTTCTTTCTCTTGGGATGCAGAGCATTTTTCATAATAAGTCTTTCAGCGTTGTCTTGGATCATTGTATTGGTGAGAACAGCTAAGTCATTCAAAGCTGATCATCTTACAATGTTGCTGTTACTGTGTACACAGTCCATTTCATTTTGCATAGGCTCATGTAAGTTGTTCCAGGTTTTTCCGAGAGCATCCTGCTCATCATTTTTTTATAGCACATTAGTGTTCCATTCATCCCACAATTTGTTCAACCATTCCCCAATTGATGGGTATCTCCTCAATTTTGAATTCTTTACAGCAGAAAAGGGCTGCCATAAATATTTTTGTACATATAGGTCCTTTATCTTTCGGGGTTTTATCTCTGTTTGGATACCGACCTAGTAGTGGCATTACTAGATCTAAGAGTATGCATGGTTTTATAACCCTTTGGCCATAGTTCCAAATTGCTCTATAGAATGTTTGAATCAGTTTACACCTAGTTCTACTGTCTTGGGCCAAACACAATTCTAATCTTTCCTCCATTTGACAATCCTTTAAATATTTGAATCCAGCTCTGATGTCCCTCTGAATAAGCTAAACAACAGACCCTTATATGACCATGGAATCATGGGCCTTCACTAGTTTCATTGCTTTCTTTTGGATACTCTCTATCTAATCAATATGTTTCTTAAACTGTGGCTCACAGACCTGAACACGGTGTTCTAGGTGTTATCTGGCCAAGTTTCTAGAGCATTAACACTGTTTCTATAGCATTAATTATTTATTCTTTAGATGTTTAGTTAAATTTGCTTTCAAATCCATCTAGTCCTGGTTTTTGTCATTGTTTTCATATACCTGTTCATAAATGACCTGTTTAAATTTTCCTTTGGTAATGGTTTCCTATTTTGTCAGTTTGGAAACGTTTAAGAAATATTTGTACGAATATTTAAAATTTATATTTTCTATTTGGCAGGTGTATGTAACAATTTCTGAGAACTTTTTTCTTATCTACTTGTGAGTTTCCTTTTTGTCATTTTTGACAATGGCAATTTGCTTTTCTCTTCTCTTTTGTGATTAAAATATATATTAGTTTACCATTTATATTGCTCTTAAAAACACTTAATTTTACCTTCAATTCTGATGATTTCTTTTGGTTGGTTGAGGTTGCTGATTTGTTTTTTTAAGTGCATGCTCAACTTATTGATTTTTTTTGTTTTTTTAATTGATATAAATGTTGATATACAGATTTGTTCCTGAGAATTACTTAAACTGTAACATTCAAAAATTGATATATTTTGTTATTTTTGTCATCATATTTAAGATAGTTTATTATTATTTCTATAATTTGGATTTTTAGTCAAGTAGTTTTTAGAAAATCATTATTTAGTGTCAATTTAAATTCTTACTTTTTGATCAATTTTCCCTTATTCACCACTTTTTATTATGTTATGGTCTATAAAGATAGTTCTTAAAATTTGGGGGCAGGTAGGTGGTGCAGTGGATAAAGCACCGGCCCTGGATTCAGGAGTACCTGAGTTCAAATCCGGCCTCAGACATTTGACACATACTAGCTGTGTGACCCTGGGCAAGTCACTTAACCCCCATTGCCCAGCCCCCCCCAAAATTTTAGCCCTTCTATATTTATTTATATCTTATACTGTGATTAATTTCAGTAAAAAAACAACATATGGTTAGTATGAAAAGTAAAGCTCCTAATATTTTTATTTAGTATTCTCCATATGGTTATCAGATTTGGTTTGCATCATTCTCTTCAAATCTATCATTTGCTGCTTCTTATCTTTCAGTTTATTTGTAAATTTCCATTAATGGGAGTATTACAGTTTCCTCATACTGTTTTTTGATCTAAATATTTTTATATTTCAATTAATATTTACTTTAAAATTTTAATTGCTGTGCCATGGAGTGTGTGTGTGTGTATACACAAATATATATACACATACATATATATACATATATTTATATTTAATGTTGATATTATTTCATTGTCTTTATGCATAATATACTTTGAGTTTTTCTCTGGCTTAATGTTTTCTGTTTTGAATTCCACTTTGTCCAGTATCATGACTAAAACTCTTGATTTTCTGGAGACAGCTGAAAAAGAAGAAATTTTATTGCAATATCTCATATTAAATCTATGTGTGTCTTTTTTGTTTTAGGCATGTTTTATATTTTTAAATCCATTCTCTAATTCTTTTCTTTTTCATAGGAGAGCTTAATCCACTTTTGTTCAAGGTAATAATTATTAAATTTGTTTTTTCCTAAACTACTTTGTTATATTCATAATAGTATGTTTGACCTGATTATAAAGTATAAATCTAATACTGTTCTTTGAGTAAATATAGCCATATCTTTATATCTATACATATAATACCAAAATACTGTTGCTAAGTTTCCTCTATTAGTACTGAAAGTTAAAAAAACCTTTTATTTTTCTTTGCCCATAGGAGTGTTATTCTGGATTTATATGATTCTCCTTTTCCCTTTCTCTTCCTCCTTTCTTCTTCATCTGTAAAGCCCATAAAAGTGTTCTCCATATCCCATCTCCATTTCCTGTGGTTCAACTGTTGGTATGCCATGGATCTAATCTTCAGTCTATCTGTCCATTGATTTAAATAATCCATGGAAAAATATTATATCATTTCCTAAAATTTGTTGCTTGGGATCCTTCTTAACATTTGGAGGGAGAAGGGAAGGAGACTAGTAATTCTTTGCTCTATAATGTAGTTCTGTTTGCTTTTCTTTGTAGAGTAAATATATTCCCCCCCCCTCTTTTTTTGACAGGGCAATGAGGGTTAAGTGACTTGCCAAAGGTCACACAGTTTATAAGTGTCAAGTGTCTGAGGTCATATTTGAACTCAGGTCCTCCTGAATCCAGGGCCAGTGCTTTATCCCATGCACAACCTAGCTACCCCCTAGAGTATATATTTTCGATAGATCTTTAATTATTCTTAGGGAGTTAATTATGTACATTTAAGTGTCTTATGATTATGCTAATTTTGATTTTGGAACCATTACAAGTTTTGATAATTTTTTCCTAGGTATGTCTTCTTTTTGTTTTCTTTAAATCTATGCTGTTCATTTACCATGTTGTAAAATTTTTTGTGATTTCATTTCTTTGATGATTTCTTCCCATTTGTTTGGCATATCTGTTGACAGTTTTGAAGGGATGTTGTAGACTAGACTTAACTTCACCCACTTGCCAAAGTTCTTTGTTTTAAGTTTTTAAGAAGTTTGTAACATCACACTTTTTTTTTACATATAAGGTATTTTATTTTTTCCATTACATGTAAAGATAGGTCTCAACTCTTCTTTATACAAGATTTACAATTTCAGATTTTTCTCCCTCCCCCCTCCCCCCCCCTCCCCTAGACAGCAGGTAATCTGATATAGGTTATATCTATATATCTATATATCTATATACATATACATATACATATAGATATACACACATATATATACACATAATAACATTAATCCTATTTCTGCATTAATCCTGTTACAAGAGAAAAAATCAGAGCAGTGATGCAAAACCTCAAAATAGAAAAAAAAACAACAGCACCCAAAACAAAAGAAATAGTATGGTTCAATCAGCATCTATACTCCGTAGTTCTTTTTTTTTTTTTCTTGGATTTGGAGATCCTCTTCTATCATGAGTTCCCTGGAACTCTTCTGTACCATTGCATTGGTGAGAAGAATATAGTCCATCACAGTAGGTCAACACTCAATGTTGATGATACTGTGTACAATGTTCTTCTGGTCCTGCTCGTCTCACACATCATCAGCTCACGCAAGACCCTCCAGGTTTCTCTGAACTCTTCCTGGTCATCATTTCTTACAGCACAATAGTATTCCATTGTATTCATATACCACAACTTGTCCAGCCATTCCCCAATTGATGGGCACCCCCTCAACTTCCAATTCCTTGCTACCACGTAAAGAGCAGCTATAAATATTTTTGTACATGTGGGTCCCTTTCCCCCTTCCATGATTTGTTTGGGAAAAAGACCTAAAAGTGGTATTGCTGGGTCAAAGGGTATGCACAGCTTTATCGCCCTTTGGGCATAATTCCAAATTGCTCTCCAGAATGGTTGAATCAGTTCACAGCTCCACCAACAATGCATTAGTGTTCCAATTTTCCCACAGCTTCTCCAACATTTATTATCTTCCTTTTTTGTCATTTTAGCCAATCTGATAGGTGTCAGGTGGTACCTCAGAGTTGTTTTAATTTGCATCTCTCTAATCATTAGAGATTTAGAGCATTTTTTCATATGGGAATAGATAGCTTTGGTTTCTTCATCAGAAAACTGCCTGTTCATATCCTTTGACCATTTCTCAATTGGGAAATGACTTGGATTCTTATAAATTTGATTTAATTCTCTATATATTTTAGAGATGAGGCCTTTATCAGAAGTACTGGCCTCAAAAATTGTTTCCCAGATTTCTGCCTCCCTTCTAATTTTGAATACATTGCTTCTTTTTGTACAAAAACTTTTTAATTTAATATAATCAAAATCATCCATTTTGCATTTTATAATATACTCTATCTCTTGTTTGGTCAAAAACTGTTTTCCTTTCCAAAGATCTAATAGGTACACTATTCCTTTCTCTCCTAATTTACCTATGGTATCACCTCTTATGTCTAAATCATGTATCCATTTTGACCTTATTTTAGTATAAGGTGTAAGATGTTGGTCTATGCCTAATTTCTGCCATACTATCTTCCAGTTTTCCCAGCAGTTTTTGTCAAATACTGAGTTCCTATCCCAGAAGCTGGAGTCTTTGGGTTTATCAAACACTACATTACTAGAGTCATTTACTACTGCATTTCCTGAGCCTAGCCTATTCCATTGATCTACCACTCTATTTTTTAGCCAGTACCAGATAGTTTTGATGACTGCCACTTTATAGTAAAGCTCCAGGTTTGGTACTGCTAACCCACCTTCCTGTGAATTTTTTTTCATTATTTCCCTGGATATTCTTGATTTTTTGTTTTTCCAACATCACACTTTTAATTAAATGGTATTTGTTAGGAACCTATATGAAAATGTTATTGTTATAGGGGCTATTCAAAGCAAGTGCAAAAGACACTTCTATGTTTTCCATTCAAACTCAATTCTCTTTCCATTATTCCATTTTTTCCTCTATCTTTCCAGATGCCTAGACTAAAAGTCCATAATTCTCTTTGATTCTTCTATGTCCCTCTCTCCTGAAAGGCAGTAAGTTGCTATGTCCCATTGATTCTACCTCTGAAATATCTCTTATATTCAGCCCCTTATTTCTAGCCTCACTATCACAACTGTTGTTTAAGGTTTCAATGCCTTTTGTCTATACCAGGGTTTCTTAAACTTTTCCACTCATGACCCTTTTTTGCTGGAGAAATTTTTATGCAACTTCATATATATGAATATATATATTTAGTATATATAGGTATATAAAATAGGTATACATAACATTTTATAGTTGCCAAATTTTTCACAATCCCTACATTCACTTACATGACCCCATGTGCAGTCGCAACCCATGGTTTAAGAAGTTAGGGTTTGTACTACTGTAATAGCCTCCCAACTCATCTCTTTGTTTCCAGTCTCTACCTTTCTAATCCATCATTCATATAATTGTCAAAGTTATATTTATCTTCCTGGTACACAAGTCTGGTGACTTCATTTCCCTGTACTTCATATTACTAGTTTTGACATATTTTATACTGTAGTTAAACTTGACTGCTAGCCATTCTCAGACTTTGTCCTACTTTCTCTCACCTCCATACATTTGTGTAGGCAACTCCCCATGCCTGAAATGGACATTCTTCCTTCCAAACATGACTCAGGTGCTCCATGATATCTTCTTTGATTACTCTAGCCACAGGTTATCTTTTCCTTTCCATACTCTCATCTTGCTGTGTTTGACCTCTCTACCATTCACTGTTCAGATTCCAACTTGTATTACCATCATATGTATAAATGCCTAACCCCCTTACCAATATGTACTTTTTTATCTTTGAATCCTGAGATTCCAGAATAGTACCTCTTAGAAATAGACATCTAATAAATTGTGTTAAATTTCAGTGGATTGAGGGAGAGAGATATGGAAATATAGACCTGAAAGTCACATACACAATACTGAGAGTTAAAGCCAGGAGAGGAGAAACTTATTAAGGAATTTAGTGTAGAAAGAAGAACCGGGGGTCGAGATCAGGTCCTTGAGAGGAATACATACTGAAAGGGTTAGTGGAAAGAAAAGAATGAATCTTAAGGGTGACATAAGAGGCAAGGGTCAGAGCAGTAAGGAGAGTCAGGGAAATTCAGCACCAGAGAAGCCAAGGGTTGTTCACGAATTTGTGAAAATATGAAGATTTCACTTAATAAGGTCTGAAGTTTATCAAAGGACTTCAAGGCAAAACCCTAACAAGGCAAGTTGCAGTAGCTCAGTAATATTATCACAGAATTTGAGAGTTAGAAAAGACCTCAACATGCATCCAGTTTAACACAGAGATGAAAAGTAATTTTCACTATAACATACCTGGAAGACCTCCAAGGATAGGGGAAACACTCCCTCTCAAGGCAGCCTGTTCCACTTTTGTACAGCTCTAAGAATTTGAACGTTTTTCCTGAGGTTGAGCCTAAATTTCCGTATCACTACTTTCACTCATTGGTGAAACCCTTTCGGTCCTGCCCTCTAGGACAGAGTGGAACAAGTCTGAGCTCTCCTTTGAATTCTTGAAGTGATCGTGGCTTTCTAAGTTTTTTCTTCTCTAGCCTGAACATGCCCAGTTTCTTCAGCTAATGATCCTCCAGTGACCTGGACTCAAGGAAACCTTCACTGCTCTGGTTGTCACCTTCTGAATGTTTCCAAGCTTATCAGCGTCCTCAGACTGACAGCCAGAGCTAAAGGTCGTACTCAGGTGAGGTTTGTAGAAGGCGAAGTTTAGTAGCACTCTTACCTCCCTGTTTCTAGAAGCAAAGAGCATCTTCATGAAGACCAAGATTGTATTCCTGTTTTTGGCTGCCACATCAGATTCTTTTCAGAACTGTTGTCTAGCCATGTTTCCCTTATCCTTTCTGGGATAGATTTTTTTCTCCAAGTGGAAGACCTTTCTTCTGTTTATATCTGCTGAATGTCATCTTATTAAATTTATCTCATTGTGCCATCCTGTCAAGGTCCTTTTGGATCCTGACTCTGTTATCCAGTGTTGCTTAGCCCTCCCAGTTTTGTGCCATCTGTGAATTTCAAGAGCCTACCATCTATGATGCCCTTACCAGATCCTTAATTTTAAAAAGTTAAAACAACACAGGGCCAAGCAAATCTGGATCCTTTAGGCACTCTACTGGAACCCCCCTGCCATGTTGATATGGAATCATTAACAACCACTCTTTCAACCCAGCCTTCCCACCAGTTCTGAATTCATTTGACTGTACTGTTGGCTAATCCATACCTTTTTATCTTCTCTACAAGAATAGTATGGACTATATTATCAAAAACTTAGATAAAATCTAGATGAACTATCTACTAGTTCAGTAATCCTGTCAGAAAAGGAAGTAAGGTTAGTCTGGCATGACTTATTTTTGATGAAGCCATGCTGGCTATTTGTAATCACTACTTCCCTTTCTAGGTATTTATCATGTCTTTAATGATTGATTCGGTCTACAATTTTCTCAGGAATCCAAATCTACCTCACTTTGCTGACTCAGTTCTCTTGCCTTTTATGAAAATCTGGGTAACATTTACCGTCTTCCAATCTTGTGGTAACTTTACCCTATTCTCTAGTAACCTGGGGTAGTGGGTGCCATCTCATTGACTGTGCTATACTTGTTATTTCCTTTCACACTGACAATAGCCATTCAGTTGGGAATTTTAAAAATAGATCTTAACCTTCTCATTACACCCCATCCAAACATGGTCCTTGTATAGCCTAGAAGAAATTGACATAGAGGACAGTGAAAGTCAGTGGGACTTTTCTATTTAAAGCCATAGTTTTAAACATTTAGAACTTTCTAGAAAGTGATCTGTCAAAGTGAGTATATTTACTGCTGTTTTCCAATCCAAAGGTGAAATTTAAAGTGAGTGGATGTTTGAGAAAATAACCAGTTCTACCACCTTTTCAGCTTTTGCAGATTGGTATGTAGGGTGTGAGCTTTTTTTGAAAGGCTATTTTCAGATTTCTTTACTTTTTGTACTTGTTTTTAACATTTGAAACTGTGTATATACATAGCCATTATGGATTTGGCTTTGCCAAAGTCTGAAAATAGCAGATTGAGAAATAGAGAAATTATAAATAAGCAGAAATAGCTTTTTGAGGTAAGTTATAGTGTCTCATTTTCTTTATTGACTCAAATATTCTCTGAAATATTGTTTTCCATATAGAAGTGGAGACACATTCAGATGTCTACACTTTTGTTTATTTTGCTGATCCAGATAACCTGTGGATACTTGCTTGGATATATACAGATTAAAAAAAAACCTAGGAAATCAATGTAAAAAGTTTTAGTATACTATAGTATATTTAGTTTTAGTATATTATCACACAACCTATATTTTAAAGCAAGGGATTGTTAACCTGGGGTCCATGGGCCTCCACCATGAGTACTTTTCAGGGAGTCTGTAAACTTAAATGGGAAAAAAATGACATCTTTATTTTTATTAACCTCTAGCTGAAATTCACCATTTCATTTGATTATTAATGTAGTCAACACATATTTGAGGAGTCACCAGGCTTTATCAAACTGCTGAAGGGGTCCCTTAAAGGTTAAGAACCCCTTGTTTAAAAAAATCTTTAAATCTGCTGTTTCATGTACAATTCTTTTTTTTCAGTTCTACTATGTATATGCAAATGCCCATTGTATTTGTTGTTTGTTAGATTCAAAACTAAAATTACAAAATAAAAGATCTTTTAAGCATTGTAATGAATGGTTCTTATTAATTCTAAACATAATGAAATATTATTTCATTAAATATTTTTACGCAAAATAGTTTAATTGCTTATTTATGTTCTTTTGTTATTGTAAGCTAAAATGGACGGCGATCAAGGTGTGACTATAAAGTAATGAGATTGATTTCTGTGGTGTAGTAAATGGAAATCAGTTTCATTACTTTACAGTCACATCTAATCTTCTACAATGGTATTTGATGCTAAGTAAAGTGTGTTTCTTTTTATTGTTGTAGAATTCGTGCCAAAGACAACCAACTTAGGAAGGGAATTTGCATGTATTTTTGTTGCTTGGTTACCCTCATCCAGAAACCTGTGGACATCATCTCCTGGATGCTCTGAGCCCTCTTCTTGAAGTACAGACTGACCACTGCATACATATTTTTAATGGAAACTTTATCAGTAACAGACCAAAAATACAGAAATAAATTTTGGCATCGATTAGATCAAAGCTTCTTAAACTGTGGGTTGTGATTCCATATGGGATTGTATAACTGAAAGTGGGGCTTGTGAAAAATCTGGCAGTAAATGTTTGATTTGTATATCTGTTTTATATACCTATATACCCAAGGATGTGTAAAAATTTCTCAGTCAAAAAGGGATTGCAAGTGGAAAAAGTTTAAGAAGCCCTGAATTAGATTACTGATCATTCTAGAATTCCTCCTCCAATTCCCTCAAAACACAGTTCCTGAAGGAATGCTTCACTCGTAGGTGGAATCTGCCATCTGCTTCATCATCCTCTATCCTGTTTGCTGGGGACCTCTTGTGCAATGCCCACTAACTGCTCCCTGAAGAAAAGGGGGTCCCTTTATGGCACTTGACATCCTCCTCTTGCCCCATCTCCTGTGATCCACTATTGCAAAAGTGTCTAGAGTTTTCCCTCGCCTTCTCATTTGCTTCCCCCTCCCCACTATAACCCATCATCCATTCAGCTCTCAGTAGTTTTCCTTTAAAGCACAGGTCTGACCATGTTGCTCTCCCTATTCAGTAAACTCCAGTAATTAATTCCCTATTGTCTCCAAGATCAAATACAAAGTGCTCTGTTTAGCATTTAATGTTCTCCATAATTTGGTCCCTTCCTACCTTTCTGTTATTATACCAAACTCTGCACACACAGTGGTCTACCTTTCCTGTCCCCTGTCATTCTTCACATTTCCTATCTCCGTGCTTTTGCAGTGACTGGTCACCCTGGCTGGAATGCCCTCGCTACTCACTGTCCCAGCCCCACCAAAGCCCCTAGTGGCTTCCCCTCTGATAGCACCTCCTGGTTAGTATCAGTGATGAATCCCTTTAAGTGATCACATGATTCAAATTCATACTGCATATTTCCAATGGACTAGAACCAATGACCATGTTTTGCATAATTATAACTTCAAATATTGTGAATTCATTATTTGTGCTAGTTATTTCCATGTCCCTTCCATTTGGATGTCAGCTACTTGAAGACAGAGGAATTGTTTTTGCTTTTCCTTTGTACCTCAAGTGCTTTGCACAGTTCCTGGCACACAGTAAACATTTTTTTTTTTTTAGTGAGGCAATTGGGGTTAAGTGACTTACCCAGGGTCACACAGCTAGTAAGTGTTATGTGTCTGAGGCCGGATTTGAACTCAGATACTCCTGACTCCAGAGCCAGTGCTCTATCCACTGCGCCACCTAGCTGCCCACACAGTAAACATTTAATAAATGTTTTTTAATTGCTATCTAGCTCGTTTTTGTAGATAGATTTGTGCAACTGTCTCACGACCCTTGGAATCAAAGGTAATTTTGAATGAGGATATTCAGATGGATGATTTTAATCAGTCTTCATAGGAAACTAGATTGAATAACTGTGACTGTGACTACAAGAATTATAACTTTCTCATTTCCCTTTATTTATTGCTTTAAGATATCGATCACACAATGTAGTCTAACAGAAGTTTTTTGAGTTAAAAAAGTTGACAGCAAAATTGCCTTCCAAAATGCAGAAAAGTAAAACAATTAGCCCTTATTTATGTCGCTGAATTTTTCTATTTAAAAATTGTGTCGTGAAATGTTTCTTAGTGTGAATTTTGCTCTTGTGTGTTTTCAGAAATGAAAAGAACAAAAGAATCTAGGGGGGAAAAGATCCTGAGCAATGAGCATGTACTAAAAATTACCATCTGTTTTACTTCTGTATAATTAAACCTCTTTTGAATTGGTGACCCTTTGTATTAGGCATAAAGAAGTGATGGAAGGAAAGAGATCATAGAAAACACAGGAGAACTATTGTCATTGACATCACTAACACCAAAACCAGAAGACATATTTTTCTCAGAATTAGCCTGTCCCTGAAGAGAGAAGCACTTAAAAAGCAAGTGTGTTTGTCTTAAGCGTATGTTCCTTGAGATTTCTTTGTTTTTTGTTACCAAGTTTACTTTTCTGAAAGCCCATCCATTTTCTTTCCATTTTTCTCTGCTTAAAGGCAGATAAAATATCAGTTCTTCTTTTGGTTTTCTTTACTTTTAAGCCAGGAGAAGAAAGCAAAAAAAAAATCTTCAGAAAACAAAACGTTAAGGCAGGCGAACCATGTTTCCCAAGTTTTGTACAATAAGATGAAGAGAAATCTAGCCTTTCTTTTAAAAATGGGGATGAAATCACAGATCAATAATTGGCCCAGATGAGCAAAGGATAGCTTTTCCTTTAGTACAAACAAGCAGTTTTCAAATTTTTTCCATCCATTGAACACTAGATGAAGAGGACAGATGAGGATATATGTTGCATCCATTGCCACTGGTCATGCCAAACCCCGACCCCCATTTTTTCACTATACTGGGAAAACTAGTATTGTTGTAGAGAACACCAGCAAAGTGTGTCCCAAAAACATAATGTAGTTGCCATATTATCAGCATTAGTACTAATATTCAGTCATAATTTTGGTCCCCACCCATTGCCACCCCATGGATTCCTAGCTTTGCAGGTTATTCATTTTTATTAGTTTGTCCAGGGAGGGACAAGCTCTAAGAAATTCCATCATGCTAACTGAAGTCATGAGAGACAAACCAGAATGGGAGCCATACCTGGTTCTAAGAGCAGCGGTGGTTTGTCTGCAGAAGTCATTGTCTTGGTGGGTAAGTGCACTTAAGTTTAAAAAAAAAGATTGAGACTAGAATCAGAGCAGAGGAAGGTTTTAAAGAATTTCCCATCTCCATTCTAGAGACATTTCCTTCTGAATAACTAGTAACTGGTCATTTAGAATGGGATCCAGGAGAGGGCCAGAGGGACACTGATAGATTCTTATTCCTTTTCCAGGCTCCACACAGACTGTGATTCTTCAGTTTGTATTTGTTGTTCATGTTACCATACTTAGGGTGGGTTGTTTCAGCAACTACCCAGCCTCAATCATTTTATGTTTATTCTTTTGGGGTCATTTGATCAATTAGCAGGCATTTATTAAATATCTACAAGATGCCGGGCACTGTATGCTGAGGGTATAAATGCAAAAGTGGAACAAACAGTCCTTGTCTTCAGGCAGCTAATATTTTATTGGGGGTGGGTGGTAATGCAATATGTTCACAAATTCATGATGATGGATAGATAAGTATATAAATGGATGGATGGTTGGGCATTTAGATGACCGAATGAATAAACAGATAAGTAGAAGAAATAAATACACAATGACTTGGAGGGAAAGGTTTGGGGCAGACTCCAATTCAGAGGTTAATACTTTCTGACCTTGTCCTTAAATTTCAGAGCTGTACCTTAATTTGGAGCCTGCAACCCCCATGGACTGACTTCATTGCTTTTTATATTTCTGTGACCTATGAGAAACAGGACTAAGATCTTCCCAGTAATGTTATACAAGGCCCACTGCTCCACTGTCAGCCATGGCTCTTCATTTCCACTGCCCTTAGTCAGGTCATAGTCACTATCCTAAAAGTGAAAAGCTTGTGGTTTTATGCCTATATCCAGACACATTCAGGTGTGTCTCTCCTACTCCTCCTTTGATGTGTGTAAATTGGTTCACAAATCCTGTATTTAATTTAGCTTACGCTCTACTGATTTTCTTCAGTGATTTTCTGGTTTATTACCTTTTGCCTGGCTGCTAGACTCCTTGTAAATTGCATTGCTCTCCTTTCTGCTCTACTGTTTGTCCAGGAAGAACGTGGAAGCTGCTGTTCTAGTCTTTATTGCATGCTAGCCATGAATTTGCTATAAACTGACAGCTCAGTCTAAATGTACCTGTCCCAGCCATGGCTGGCAGGTCGTTCTGATAGGACAGTTGGCAGAGGAGGCTTATAGCAATGACACAAAGACCCAGAACTGATTTATAGCACACTGCATACCTCTTGGTTTTGTTTTGTCTTATCCCAGAAGAAGGAATTGGTGAGATGGGAAAATTACTTTCAGGCTATTGAGATGTTCAGTGAAACTGTACAATTCATCCCAAAGACTACAGGTAATTAATTTTATAGATATTTTAATCCTTTGGTTAAGAATGACAAGATAGCCACAACTGAGAGAAAAAAGAAGCAATTAACTATTCTTCTGGTTATTGCCTATCTAGAACAGGATTAGAAATTAATTATTATATTTCTATACTTCGTATTTGTTAGATTCATGTTTATGGTTGTATTTTTTTTTAACTTTTTTTTTTTAAGTGAGGCAATTGGGGTTAAGTGACTTGCCCAGGGTCACACAGCTAGTAAGTGTTAAGTGTCTGAGGCCGGATTTGAACTCAGGTACTCCTGACTCCAGGGCCGGTGCTCTATCCACTTCGCCATCTAGCTGCCCCTATGGTTGTATTTTTATAAACTATGTGCATTATATTTTGTAAATTCCTATGGAAACAGAATTGTATATTTTTAAATGACATTCTTGGCATCTCCTCTCTATGACTGCAGATTTAAATATTCAAATGGAAGGTTATAATGCCCCTTCTGATGGCAGGAATCGTGTCTTATCTAACTTTTATACTGTTTTCACCACTAAGCACAATGCTCTACTTATAGTGGGTGCTTAGTAGATATTTGATCAATGAAACCAGATTTAAAGTGCAAACCAATCTAAATAAAATTAATGGAAAGTCAACTGCAATTTTGGCAATTAGTGTAAAAATATCAATGCAGATAGAAGGAAAATTGTCACTATGGAATCCAAGAAAGAAAGGCCAAAACCATTGCTTCCCATTGATTTTTCTTACAGTTAGTTGCCTTTGCAAAACCACTAGCAAAGCAGTCTATATCCAGAACCCACTTGAATGGTGGTTTTCAGAGAATCAGAGGATTTTAGTGTTGGAAATGGCCTGATAGATCATCTAATCCAATTTCCCACGTTATGTCCCCTTCTCACCCTAAGGTTATTGTCTAGGTTCTCTCCCTTGCAACCCTAGTCTCTTCCCATTGGTTCACTTCTCAGCTTTGTACCTGTGACTCCAAAATCTATACACTCAGCCTAAAGCTCTTCTCCTAAATCTTTATATAATATAAAGGCTAAAGTTCTTTCCTTAATTCCAGTCCTGTATCTCCAAATTCCTGCCAGAAACCTCCCTGAATACTCCTTAAACATCTCAAAGTCAACAGTCAAAACAAAAGTTATTATCTTCCCTTCCGACTCCCTACTCCAAACTGTTCTATTTCTGTTGAAGTGATCACCATCCTCCCAATTATTTCAGGCTGAAATCCTGGAGTGATCATTGACTTTTCCCTTTCCTTCATCTTTATACCCAATCAGTGGCTGTCTTGCTTATTCTATCTCAACAACATCCCTTGTATCCTTTTTCTACTACTGCAAAGCCCTCTCACCTAGATGTCTATAATACTTATTAACTGGTTGCTCTATTACCAGTTTATTCAATCTATCCTACACACAGCTGCTAAAATAATCCTCCTAAATAAACAGGTTTGACCAAATCAATCTCTACTCATATATCTTTCATGGCTCCCTATTGCATTAACCTGGCATTTAAAATTCTTCTCAGTCTAGCATCCACTTATCTTTATAATCTGATTTAACATGACTCCCCTTCCTGCATTCTCTGTTCTAGCCAAACGAGCCTATACCTGAAGTAGGAGTTCCATCTCCTGCTTTTATCCTTATGGATGGAATGTACCTACCTCTCTTCACCTTTGCGTCATAGAATTTTTATCTTCATTCTATGCAAAACCTTTCATGATTTCTCATCATTTTTAGTGTTCTCATCTTCCTTCAGTTACCTCTAGTAGCAGGAAAATCTCACCATGAAATACCAATAGCAATAAAACTAATATAAAGTTAAATGTAGTTTTGGGAATTATTCTATGGAAATGATGATGCAGACAGAAGTCAGGCCTAGTACAGGGTTTCTTAATATGGGATATCAGGGAGTCCATGAATTTGGATAGAAAAAATTATCTTTATTTTCACTAATATTTAACTCATTTAACATTTTATTAAATTACTTAAAACATTTTCTGAGATGGGGATGCATAGGTTCCCCCAAACTGTTAAAAGGTTTCATCACATGCAGGTGCATGTGCGTGCATGTGTGTGTGCACACACACACACAGAGTTAAGACCCCCCCTGGCATACTAGATGGAGTGTTGGACTTGGAGTCATGAAGACCTGTGTTCAGTTTCTGCCATTGACCCTAGCTGTGTGACCATAAGTAAATCCCTTAATCGCTCTCAGCCTCAGTTTCCTCATCTGTAAAACAGGGGTTATTGTTCAGTTGGTTTTTTTCAGTTGTATCCAGCTCTTTATGACTCCATTTGGGGTTTTCTTGGCAAAGGAGTGATATGCCATTTCCTTCTACAGCTCATTTTACAGGTAAGAAAATGGAGGTAAACAGGATTAAGTGACTTGTCCAGGGTCACAGCTACTAAGTGTCTCAGGCCAGATTTGAAGCCAGGAAGATGAGTCTTCCTGACTCCAGGCTTAGTACTATACCCACTGTACCACCTAGCTGTCCTTAAAATAAGGATAATAATACCTATGCTGCCTACCTAAGAGGGCTATTAGAAAATCAAAATGGGGATAAAATGGCAAGTGATTTGTAAACTTTGAAGTGCTATCAGTTATCATTATGTATCCATAGACATACAGTAATCCTCCGCATTAGAATATATATACTTCCTGAGGTCAGGGACCTTTTTTAAAAAAGATCTTTGGGGGGCAGCTAGGTGGCACAGTGGATAAAGCACCAGCACTGGATTCAGGAGGACCTAGATTCAAATCCAGCCTCACACTTGACTCTTGCTAGCTGTGTGACCCTGGGCAAGTCACTTAATCCTCATTGCCCTGCCCTCCCCCCCCCTCCAAAAGTATGTAAAAAAAATCTTTGTATCCTATTATGGCACCTTGCACATTGTAGCTGCATAATATTTACTTGTTGATTGATTTCTTGATACATTTGTTTATTTGGATGGCAGCTGACTATAGTATCCCTGATTCAATTTCATCTATACTTTGCTTACATACCTTTGCTAAGAGGGAGCTCACTCTCTCAAAAGGCCACCCGTTTCACTCTCCAATATATCTTCATATGGCTGCCAAGGTGACTCTCCTAAAGTCACAGGTCTGACTCCTCTATTCAGTAAACCCTAGTGGCTCTCTATTGCCCCCTGCATCAAATATAAACTCACTTTGGCTTTAGCCCTTTATAATCCGGCCCCAAACTCCCTTTCCAGCCTTGCTGCACATCACTTACCTGTCCGTGCACTCTAGTCCAGCAATCTGGTTTTCTTGTCATTCCTCATTAGTAGCATTTGTAGTATATGCATCCCTCCTCAGCGCCATCTCTCAGAGGCCTTAGTTTCTTTCAAGGCTCACCTCAGGGACCACCTCCTGCATGAGACCTTTCCTAATCCCTGAGCTGCTAATGTCTTCCTCTCAAAATAATTTTCTATACATCTCTCTGTGCAGAGCTAGTTATATTATAAACTCCTTGAGGGCATGGACTGTTTTTGCTTTTGTCTTTGATTCTCCAGTGCCTAACAACACAGTGCCTGCCATGTAGGACAGGCTTAATAAATGGTTTTGATTGATTAAACAGCTCTAACTGTTGAAAGGGATGAGAAGAACCAAGAGAGAGATAAGGGTGTGGTGAAGTAGACCCTTTTAGTGCCCCAGCTTTGGCTGCACAGCTATTCAGATAAGCTCCTCTTCATCATGGGTCTAGCACCCTAGACCTAGTTACAGAGTGTCTTTGTGTGCTCCAGATCTGCTGTAGGCCCTTCCATTGCATATGAACATGACTTCCTGGAAGAAAGCTCTCTAGCCTCTTCCAGCTGGCAGATTGTATCTGTCTAGCATGCTGACCCCTGCCCACCAGCACCATGGACCCTACACATCTTTGGTGACTCAGGAGTATTTTCAGAGGGTAGCCTTGGCTAGTAAATTTTAGGTGAAGTGAGCCAAGGTGACCAAACTAGGGGAAAGTAAACAGGAAGTCTAACCAGGCCCAGGTGTTTACCGTCCTGAGGGCTAAAAAGGCAGATTCTGTAAGACTTCAAAGGGCAGTACAGGCCAGCCATTTTCATAGTCATCTGACTAGAACTAAATTAAAACCAAGGCCTGAACAAAGAAGGATTTAATGGGAGAAGGGTGGCGAGGGGAGAGCTAATGAAGCACCATGGTTAAACTGGAAACCTCTATTAACTATGATTATTAACCTTTTCATGCTATAACTAACCCACTCCCCACAAACATCATCTGTTCCCCTGTAGGGCTTAATAGAAAATCTCTTTATATACCCTGGAGACTGTTATACAATGATCACAAAGCAAGAGGAGTGGGACACTGAAAACTCTGTGGTTTTCTCCCTAAAGGGAACCTGGGATTTGTTGAAAAGTATTAGGCAAGGAGAAGTGTTGGCAACTTGAAACCTTAAGGGATTGCTAACGGGCCCAAGACCTGGGCTAGGGGGTGAGAAGATTGTCAGACCCCCATCACCACACAGCCCTTTGGATACTTGTTCCCCTTAATCTTTTCTTCTCTGAGTAAGTATCTTGTATAACATAGTTCCCAGAGTCTGCACCATTACGATCATTCTGTGTACTCTAGCTTGTCAGTGACTCTTTTAAAGTGAGATGTCAAGAATTAGACAAAATGCTACAAATATAAGCAGCTAGATGGTATCACATTGCACAGAGTTCCAGGCCTGGAGTCAGGAAGACCTGAGTTCAAATTCAACTTCACTCGCTTTCTAGGTGTGTGACCCTGGGCAAGTCACTTAACCTATGCCTGTTTCAGTTTCCTTATCTGTAAAATGGTGATAACAATAGCACATATCTGCCATGGTTATTGTAATAATTAAATGAGTTAATTATTGTAAAGTGTTTAGCAGATTGCTTGGCATGTAGTAGGCACTATATAAATGTCAGTTATTATTAATTACTACTACTACTACTACTACTACTATTACTAAATGTGGAGTGACACCAATTGAATATGCATGGAGGGACACTTAACCCAGCCCCAGTCTGGAAAGATAAGAGGCTGCCTGGTATGGGAGAAAGAACATTGATTGGCCTTGGAGCCAGAAGACATAGGTTCCAAATATGGCAGTGGCTCTCTGTGTGGTAGTGACCTGTCTATGGGCAAGTCACTTCATGCAAATAAAGATGATCTTGGCACCACCTGCTTAGCTGTGTCGTTGTGAAGTTTTTGTGAGGTTAAAGGTGAACAATGAAAGTAAACGTCAATGGAAACCGCCTTTCACTGTGGTCCTAATTTCATGTTATTCAACTACTTCATTTCTTCCCATTACAGGATGCAGCCTTTCCTCCTTTGCAGAGTGTCAACCAGCAGTGCTAGAAGCCTTCATTTCTGTCCAAGATAAAGCCAACTTTAGAGATCAAAATAATTGGGATGAATGTGCAGGCCAAAGAGTGGAACTCTTTTAGGTTAGGGCATTTAGGGAGTGGCAGGGAAGAGAACTCTAGGCAAAGAACTGGTCACTCTAACAAGTAGGTGGGATGAATGTGAAAAGGGAAAATGTCCACAGAACATCTCAATGGAGATTCTTTACACAAGACACACATAGCTCAAGACATCCCATTAACTAGGGTGTATTTTGAGAAAACACACCCATATTTAGTGAGTAACCCTTAGCAGCAACAGCTCGCTTTTGGATCCTTTTTTTTTTTAAAAACCAGACCTATGATTTCTTTGGTATAGGAAACTCTATAGAGTAATATCCTCTCTGGAATTTAAAGTTTTGAGTTCCAAATCCTATGCTTCCTTCTCCCTCTCCTCTCCCCACCCCCTGAGGCAGTAAGCTATCAGAAATAGTGTTTTTGGTGCTGTCTTTTTTCTATTTTGAGGTTTTTCATCATTGCTCTGATTTTTGTCTTATAACATGACTAATGCAGAAATAGGATTAATGTTATGATGTGTGTGTGTGTGTATATATATATATCTCCTATATCAGATTACCTGCTGTCTAGGGGAGGGGTGAGGGAGGGAGAAAAATCTGAAATTGGAAAGCTTGTATAAACAAAAGTTGAGAACTGTCTTTACGTGTAACGGGGAAAAAAATAAAATACTTTATTAATTTTTAAAAAAAGAAATAGGTTATACGGGTGCAACAATTTCTTATTGACAACTCTCATGACCTTTTCTCAATCCTGATCCTCTTTGACCTCTCTGCGTTGGACTCTGTTGCTCACTTCCTTCTAAGTCTGAGGTGCCGTGCACAGAACCCTTCGTCTTGTCCCTGTGCCTTTGCTTTGGCTGGCATTCAAACCTGGACTGCTCTGCTCCCTCACCTCCTCCTTAAGTTGCCCTGGTTTCCTCTAAGATAGCTCAAATCCTACTTTCTGCAGGAAGTCTTTCTTAGTCCCCCAGCTGCTAATGCCTTCCTTTTCCAGATTATTTTCGTCCGTACTTGATATATACTTTGCATGTACCTAGTTTTTTTTTACATGTTTCTTATATCTGAACATATGCTCCTTAAAGGGAGAAACTTGTTTTTGCCCCATTTTTGTTGGGAAGGCAGGGAATACCCAGTACTCAGCATACAGCCTGGCACATAGTAAGTGCTGAATAAATGCTTGCTGACGGAAGGATTTCCGATTCTGAGGCCCGCTCTCTAGCAATTATACTGCGATACTTTAGTCTGGATTCATAGGTTCTGAAAAATTCAAACTCCATATAGCGCTTATTTAAAATTTTCCAGTTGCATATTACTCCATATTCTTGGATGATAAGTGCTAAGAAAGGATTTGTGACTCTCCTGCACATTAGTTTCTTCTTTCTTCATTGAAGTGTGCAGAATTGTGATTTCAATCTATTTTGTTTCTTCCCTCCATCTGCTTCTAGAAAAACTCCAAGCCCACAGGCAACAGAGTAATGTTTTCATTAACAGACCAACCTCAGAAGGGGCTCACTGAGGATTACTGGTCAGTGACAAAGCTGGAAGGAAGGAAGGAGACTACATGGCTTTAGAAGAACTTTGGAAATAGCATGTTAGTGGGGCCAATCGGCTACCTATGGCCAAAGTCTTGGGTGGCTGGATACTTGGGAACTTTGAGACTTTGAAAAAGCCTTGTGCACTTGCTGGTAGGTAAAACAATTTGAGACTCAGCTTTTTTTAAAAAAAATATTTCTAATGAGGTTTTTTTCCCCTCTAAGTTATTGTTCCTGCTGAGTTCTGGGTACATGGCTATGGAAAGATCACTCTGCATTTCACAGAAAAACATTTGAAAAAGCTCTTTAGAATGGGAATATAAACAAGGAGGCCAGAATTTGGACATCTGAAGAGTCCTGGAGACTTGGGACCCAGCAAAATAAGGTAAAACTTGCCTACTGGGAGACGGGAGACCAGGGGTGGGGAGGTAAATAGAGAGCAAAACCATGGTTAGGAGATGGCTAGAAAGTGACATAGCTATAATGAAATCTTACCATTGGAAATGAAAGTTCAGCTAATATTTCACATGTGCTCTATTATGCATTTATATCCTTAGTGTCAATATGTAATTGGCTCCTTGCTTTTTGCTACCTCAAGTTTCAATGATCCAGCCACTTATACAGTATGACCCCAGATTATCCATAATTAAATTTTCACTGCCTTCATCTTCCCATTTGTCACTTTCCAGCTGGTGATGTAAGAGAGCATTCTTATGCCCCTCTCCCCGCAAAGGGTGAGAGCATCTCCTCCTACCAATGTGGGAGTGTCATCTAGTGGTGAAAGGAGGTAGTTTCAGGCTATGCAGGCACTCTATAACAGAGAGGCAAAAGAAACCATCTGTCACTGTTTTGCTTTCTGATGTGATTTCCAGGAAAGCATTGAAGCAAAGAGTGAGGACCACATGTAGTGCCTACTTCCACATTCCTGAGAAAACGAAGAAGCTGGCTGATGCTGTAGTCGTCTTGAATAGACTTTGCAGAAATAAATGTGGCACAGCTCGAAGTAGCAACTATGTAATAGGTTTCATGCCTCTCAGTTCAGCAGTGTTCTCTCCAACAGAGAAGACTACTTACTACTCCTTAGGGATTTCTGTGCAGGGAAATACAGCACTGACAAGAAATACTTCTTACTGATTCAGATTCTGTCAAGAGGAGCTGTTCTCTAATAGTACCAAGGGGGGAAATGCATTTTTAAGAGGAGGAGGAGGAGGAATTCCAAGTAATCCCAGCAAGTCAACACATGGATTGGAGTTTGTTTTCCTGGTCTTTTTGACATAAGTCCTTGTGTTTGCTTCCAATCATGGATCAAGGAGTTCCTTTGTAGACACCCTCAGCGTTTGATATTATGGATTCAGTCACCCTCACAATGATTGCAATCACTCTTCAAGCTTTGATCATGCTTGTACCAGCAGACATTATCATTTCCCCAGCATGGACAAGTAGAGGCTTAGAATGATGCCATTCACATATGACACCTGTTTGGGCTTTCTCATTAATGCTCCCCAAATGTTAATGTTGCTGCATGGGAAGGCACCTAGAGCAACGACAGGTCTTAGAACTCAGAAACATCAGGGAAATACACCGACCTTCACCTATTCTCAAAACCTACTCTTGATGCTTCGCCAAAACAAGGCTCACCCTGGGAAGCAAATGGCATAATAGACCACAATCCACACCAGTGCTTATCCATGAAGCTGCACTTAGAATCATACTACATTATTTCTCACCCTCTGATTCACACCACTCTTCTCTGCATCAGTCAAGAAACATTTACCAAGCACCTACTATGTGTCAGACAGGGGTGCTTAATACATGGCTGGGTGTGTGTGTGTATACAAAGAGAGGCAAAAGATAGTTGCTGTCCTCAAGAAGCTCACAATCTAATGTAATCAACCACAATGCTAATTCCTGCCCATTTTGGGTTACATTACTGACTCTCCATGTGGGCTCTGTTCTCAGCATACTCTATTCTTGACTCTCCCTACACTGTCACAAACCTCTAGGGTCTGGATCTGGCACATGATAATTCCCCCAACATCAAGAGAATGTTTTTTTTTTTTACAGTCAAGTGAGTAACTAACAATTTGGAGCCCTCTTCTGACTGGGCATATGGCCATACCTCCTTCAAAGTCTATCATAGTCTATGATAACTCTATGTAAGTTTCTTAGTTCCAAGATGACAGCTTATTTATCATTGTATCTTCCTCAGCTTCCGGCATGTCTTTGAATTCAGTAGGTGCTCACTAACTGTGTGGTGAATAGCACTGAAGAATGGAAGTTACCAAAAGGAAAAAAACCATATCCACTGTCAAAGATTCAGGGGTACCTCATGCCCATAGAAACGCTGTCAGGCTATCAAATCGAAAGCTCTCTTCATGATTCTTCTGGGGCCAAGTTGTTTATCTCAGCGACTATATGCTGAGCACAGATAATGCATACATCAGGTGCTGAAGATGTGTGGAATCCATTAAATATAACACATCCTTAAAGAGTTAATGAGGGGCAGCTAGGTGGCACAGTGGATAGAGCACCAGCCCTGGAATGAGGAGGACCTGAGTTCAAATCCAGCCTCAGATACTTAACCCTTACTAGCTATGTGACCCTGGGCAAGTCACTTAACCCCAATTGCCTCACCAAAAAAGATAAAAAAAGAGTTAATGGTCTATTAGTCAGTTACTATATATGACTTTGAAATATAAGCACTATTAAAAAATGCTTGTTTACTTTAAAAAAAGTTAATGGTCTAATGGAGTGATACCATAGCTACACGGAATCAGAATAAGCTAAATAAAGAAGAGGTCCTTGTCATCATGGAGATTACAGTCTAGTCAGGTGTTTTGAGAAGATACATATGGATATATACATGCACACGTGTGTATACATACATATATACATACATAGACATATAAATGTCTATTTAGGTAGGTACATATGTGTTTATATGCCAGGCAATAAAACATATACACACATACATACAGTCCTTTCAAGAAGCTGACTGTCCAGTGAAAGGGAAGACAACATTCAAACAACCATGTGCAAAGGATATAAATGGGATAAATTGGAGAAAATCTTAGAAGAAAGGCACCAAATTTGGAACTATGCCCAAAGGGCTATAGAATTGTGCGTGCCCTTTGATCCAGCAATACCACTACTAGGTTTATATCGCAAAGACATCCAAAAAAAGAGGAAGAGATCTATTTGTAGCATCTCTTTTTGTGGTGGCTAACAATTGGAAATCAGAAGAGTGCCCATCAATTGGGGAATGGCTAAACAAGTTGTAGTATATGATGGTGATGGAATATTATTGTGCTTAAGAAATGACAAGCAAGGGAGCAGCTAGGTGGCACAGTGGATAAAGCACTGGCCCTGGATTCAGGAGGACCTGAGTTCAAATCCGACCTCAGACACTTGACACTTACTAGCTATGTGACCCTGGGCAATTCACTTAATCCTCATTACCCTGCAGAAAAAAAAAAAGAAATGAAATGAAATGACAAGCAAGATGATTTCAGAAAGGCCTGGAAAGACTTGTATGAACTGATACATAGTGAAGTGAGCAGAACCAGGAGAATATTGTGCACAGAGACAGCGATATTTTATGAAGAACTGTGAATGACTTAATTATTCTCAGCAATGCCATGATCCAAGACAATACCAAAGGACTAATGATGAAACATACTATCTACCTGCAAAGAAAGAACTAATACTGACTGAACACAGACTGAAGCATGCTATTTTTCACTTTCTTTCATTTGGTTTCTTTTATTCAAGTTTTTTTGTACAAAATGACTAATATGATGTTTTACATAATTGCACATGTATAACCTATATCTGATTGCTTACTGCTTCTGGGAGGGGGGAGGGGAAGGAGGGAAGGAGGGATAAAATTTGGAACTCAAAACTTTAAATAAAAATGTTTATTTCTTAAAAAAGAAAGAGTAAGGCTGAAAAAAAAGAAGGAACCAGTATCGAAGGACATCAAGAAAGGCTTCTTGCAGAAGGTGAGATTTTAGTTGGGTCCTCTGTGAAGGTCAGGAGATAGAGATGAGGTTGGAGAGAATTCCAAGTGTGATAAGTGGACAGCCAATAAAAATTCACGGAGGCATTGTTGTGTGCAAGAAACAGCAAAGGCCAGTGTCACTAAATCACAGGCTACATGGAAGGGAGTGTAAGAGTGACTGTCCAATAATTATGAAGTAAAATGAAATAAATAAGAGCACAAGTACTAGGTGAGTTCTGAAAAAATGATCATTTCCTTTTGGGGTGGGGGTGGGGCCAAAATTCTAGGAAGACTTCCTGGAGAAGGCGGTATCTTATCTGGGCCTTGAAGAATGAGTAGAATGTTAAAAACTGGAGATTGGGAGGGTGAGAGGGAAAAAGGCATTCCAGGTCTAGATAACCACCATAATAATAATCACCATAATTACACTAGTGCATTGTGTGTGGGGTGGATTAGGGGATTATAATGGCAGATTGAAGAACAGAGTTAATCAGAGCATTTCTGAAAGGAAGGAAGGGGAAGTTTTAAATAAAAGAGGGGATGTAATTTACCTGGGAGGCAGTAGGCAGCACTTTTGGACAGATACTTTAGAGGGCTCTGATGTATTGGAGGAGACTTGAGGGCAAACAGATTTGATGGGGATAATTGATTGGGCACTTGAAAGGCAGCTGTTAGAAGTTGGTACAGCATTTATCTGGAGGGCAGTGGGGAAGCAGTAAAGGGCTGTGACAGAGCCAAAGTGGCAGGCATAAGGAAATGAGGTTGGCAGTGGCATGCCCAGAAATATGGAAGGGGAGTGTACTTGGAAGAAAGAATGTTGCTGCCTGCAGTGAAACAGTATGCCATTATTGTGTCATAGAGCTGATTACTGGAGTGTTACCCAAAGCCTTTGTCCTTCCTGCAGTTATGGGGAGGGTGGCAATGGACAGACATTTTCAGAATGTTTCTGTGCATTTGCCCACTTCAGATGCCCCAAGCATGCTGCCAAAGCCCTGGACGATTGACAGCTCTTTGCATGAAAACCACACCAGCATTTCAGCTGAACCAGTGAGAGGACATTAAACCACCAAATAGACTAGGATAGAATTGGAGAGTAAAGTTGCTCTGATAGATTGAGGAGGCTCTTCAGAGGTAGTTGGGATATGCCTGGGCCAGCAGGGCTAGTGTAGTACAGGATAGAAAGTCATAGGCAGAGTTGTTGGCAGGGAAGCATTTACACCCAGCCTTCTTAGCTCCTAAATCTTAACATTTACCAAAAATGAGGGAGCAAAGCAAAAAAGATGAAGCAGTACTGGGCAATTTAAATCATCAGTCTCAGCAGATTTAAAGGTTGTGTTTGCAGCTCTAGAGGCTGGGTTTGTAGGTCCTCCTATGATCAAAGATATGTGAAAAGGGGGGTAGTTCTCTACTAAGCTTCACTTGGATCTGTATCCTCATTTCTGGGAGTACTTCCTCCCATGATATTGATCACAACCCAATCAATTCTAGGAGACTCTTTCCCAGACTACCTTGGAATCATTTTTTAAATGCTCTTTTGGAAATGTATTTTTCTGGGGGCATCGAGGTGGTACAGTGGATAAAGCACTGGCCCTGGATTCAGGAGGACTTGAATTCAAATCCGGCCTCAGACACTTGACATTTACTAGCTGTGTGACCCTGGGCAAGTCACTTAACCTCATTGCCCCGCAAATATATATATATATATATATATATATATATATATATATATATATATATATATTTCTGTCTACTGCATGCCCTAAACCCCTAAAGCAGGGACTTTAAAAACCTGATATCCCTGACCTTACTTTTTGAATATTTTCATAGCTGTATTTCAATGTAATTTGTTTCCTTTGTAATGCTATGTATTTTATTTTATTCATTTTAAAACATTATTGTGAAAAGGGTTCTGTAGACTTTCCCTGACTGCCAACGTGGTCTATGACACAAAAAAGGATTTAGAATCCCAGTCCTAATACATGTCTGTAGTCTGTTGAGACCATATGGAACACCAGATCATGGCTAAAACAATCCCAGGAAACCTGAAGTCATTGGAGATGAGAAGTCTGAAACTGACAAGTTCCAGTCAACTTCTTGTTCAGACTACTAGAAGAATGATTTAGTAGATTCTGGATGGTGCTCTTCCAGAAATTCAGGTTCCTAGGGGAGATTTTAGATTCCAACTTTGTGTGTATTTCTCCTTAAAGGACATGAACCTATGGGGTTCACCCTTATTTTTCTGAGGACCCTCAATTCAGGAATCAGGCAGAGATCAAAACAAAACCCTCCAGACAGATCCTAGTCCTAACCCAAATTCCCAGCATGATTTTGAGGTTATCTTAAAAGGATCCAGAGAGCATGAGTATGCTCAGTAGGCAAAAGTCATCTGCTATATTATACATCTACCTTATGAAGCTAGACCGTGGCACCCTGGATGTGTTCAACAGCCATTTGGGGTCAACCCAGCATAGATTCCCAGCATGCTGGCATCAGATGTTTCCATTCACAGTTCAGGGAAACATTAGTAGTAATAATTTGCTGCCAACCTACTACTAGCACAAACCTTTCTGTCTCTGTCTATCCCTCTGTCTGTGTCTCTGTCTCTCTCCTTTCTGTCTCTGTCTCTCTGTCTTTTTCTTCCCCTGACCACACACACAGAGGTACTTACACTTGTGCCTAGCATGTTCTTTCGATTCTTTTCTCATCTCCAGAAGAGAACTAAGCAGTTCCTCAACCCCCCCTTTTTTTTTTTTACATATAATTCGTCTTGCTCACAGCTCCAAAAAAGAAGGGGAAGTTTTCCACAAGTAGCCTTATTCTCTGGTTAATGTAAAAGATCTTGGTGGATCAAAATCCTCATTTTTTCAGTAGATGATTTTCATTTGGGGATGATCTTGGCCTTTTGCTTACATTTCATTCTTTATGACTGATGTTCAATAATTACATGATTCATCAACATTTTTCACAAGGAGAGACTGAATGGAGAGTTGACACAGGGGGAAGCAACATTCAGAAAAGATCTGGAGCTTAAAGAAATCAGTTGATAGGAGACATCCCTGAATCTAACCTGTATCAGACCTGTAGCCATCTGTAAAAAAAAAAAAAAAAAGGCTGCCATATAAAACCAGGTTAAATCAGTGAATTTCAAGTGAGTACATTTTTGCTCCTTGTTTTCCCCTCTTTAAAAGTATTTGTAGGGGGGAGCAGCCAGGTGGTGCAGTGGATAAAGCACTGGTCCTGGATTCAGGAGAACCTGAGTTCAAATCTGGCCTCAGACACTTGACACTAGCTGTATGACCCTGGGCAAGTCACTTAACCCTCGATGCCCTGCAAAAAAAATTTTAAAATTAAAATAAAAGTGTTTGTAGGGCAAGAAAGTTTAAGTTGTTGACTAAAATAAGAGTAACACCTAAATCAGAGAAATTTTGAGAAATTTTCTCACTTCTCTTTGCTTATAACCCCTATTCATAAAAGCATCAAAAATGTATGCTGGAATTCCACACACCCCCTACCTCAATATTATAAAGAAACAAGCTCTCCATTTCTAGGCTAGAGTTTACAATATTACAAAAGAAATTGTTATTTAAAAGGAAGGAAAACATTAAATAAGTAACTTTTAGTGCCAGAGTTGTACCTAAATCTCCATTCACTTAGAGTCCTGGATATGAGGACTCCTCTGGCAGAACCCTACCTCTCCTTGCTCCCTACTCCCAAAATCTTGTCTTGGCCTACTTCTTCCTGCCATTTTAAAGGAGGTTAGACTAAGCTGAGCAGGGAAAATGGTGTCTCTCTCTCTCTTTTTACTATTCTTCATGGCTCCATAGCATAGTCAAATCATCTTCCAGTTTCTAAGACCAGGTACAGGCAAGTCTCTAGAATTCCCAAATGTTTTGGTTCCATCTCCCTAGTATAGATGAAGTCAGAGCCTCAAGGGTTTTTTTCCATCCCTCCCCCATCTCCCTATCTCTCCTTTTTCCTAACCATCTCCTAATTGACATCTCCACACATTCCCCAGATATCTCCAGGTGAGAACACTATTTTGGGCAAATGGAATAAAGAGCCTACTCCCAAGTATGCAAGATTTGGGGCTTATCTGTGGATTTACTATATGCATTCCACCCCTCTAACCTATTAACACACATATTCAAGATGACTGAAAGGGAATATGCAAGTTGGGACCCCAAATACAGTGGTAGAAGTGGGGTCTTGGATGTTGAGCACGTCAGTGTTACTATTGACTACATAGGCCAGTTGCTCATGACATTGTTCCACTGGGGGAGGCTGTATCAAGAAAAACCTGACACTTGAGGAATTCAGTTAGTGGAAATATTTTCTACCCTGAGTCATTTCTTTGGTCATTCTGTTACCCATAATACACCATCCATCCTGAGCTATACCTTTAAGCAGAAAGGATGTACTTCTGAAGAATCAACAGCAGTCATTTTGCTGAGCAATGCCATTAAATACATTTTGTTGGAGGAGAAGCATGAATAGAAAACATTGGTAGTCATGAAGGAAATAACAAGACATCATCTTTATTCCTATTACTTGGGCCTTTCATTCCTCAACTTTAGTCTTCATTGAAGTAGCCACATGCTGGATAATGCTTGGTATAATACCTAAAATGTGCTTTAAAGCTAAGATTCTGAGCTTCTCTCATGACTGGATTTTGGGCCAACAATAAGAGGGGCAGGAAACCCTATACTTGATGAAAGACCACTGAAGAGAGAAAAAAAATCAGGAAGACTATTTAGCTTTACAATTTAACTTTATTACATTTTTAAAAACAAGTTGGTGAGCTGTGAGAAATAAAAAGATTTTTCTCTCTCTTTTTTTAGGTGTTCTTCCTTTCCTGATCCTTTTTCACTCTTTTATATTCTGTAGCAAATCCATTCACAATCCATATTGTATCTATCTACCCAGACCCAGGACTTTAGCCTTCATTCTATAACCTTGTGTAAACCAAGAACCATGATACTAATTATGATGAAAAATCAGCAAACTGTGGCTCTTATTTTCAGTTATCAAGAGAAGTCAAGGGAATCCCATACCCATATCAACAACAGCCTCCTGGAAATCTCTACCTGAATGTCTCACTGACATTTCAAACCCAATGTGTCCCAAAAGGAGTTGCATATCTCCTAAACTCATTCCTCCTCCAAATTTGCCTATTTCATTTGCAGTCTCCACCATATTTCCAGTTACCTAGGTTTTCAACTTCAAAGTTATCCTTGGGGCAGCTAGGTGGTACAGTGGATAGAGCACTGGCCCTGGAGTCAGGAGGACCTGAGTTCAAATCCAGTCTCAGACACTTAACATATACTAGCTGTGTGACCCTGGGCAAGTCACTTAACCCCAATTGCCTCACCAAGAAAGAAAGAAAGAAAGAAAGAAAGAAAGAAAGAAAGAAAGAAAGAAAGAAAGAAAGAAAGAAAGAAAGAAAGAAAGAAAGAAAGAAAGAAAGAAAGAAAGGAGGGAGGGAGGGAGGGAGGGAGGGAGGGAGGGAGGGAGGGAGGGAAGGAAGGAAGGAAGGAAGGAAGGAAGGAAGGAAGGAAGGAAGGAAGGAAGGAAGGAAGGAAGGAAGGAAGGAAGGAAGGAAGGAAGAAAAAAAGTTATCCTTGACTCCTCTCTCAGTCTCCATAGTCAATTAGTAGTGTGAGAAAATTATTAATAATAGGGTGTTTTGGGGACTCAGAGACCCCCCCCACACACACACACAAACAACACACACACACAGAGGAACTCTGGCTGGTTTTGCAGGGCCAGCCCAGAGTCAGAAAAATTTCAAAGGAAATGTAGATTTACCTTCCTAACTAATTAAAGGAAGTTAACTAACTTAAGACCACCTTCTAGTCATGTCAATGGACTTGAATGTTACCAGCCAGTTAGCTTGGATCAAGGTGGAGTGACCCACCTCTAACTGAGACCGGTTAAAAACCCTGGAAAGGGGTCTCTCACTCTCTTGGCACGCTCTTCCCTCTCCCACGCTGCTCTCTCTTTCCCCTCTATCCTAGGTATGTAGGGCCTCTTAACTTTCTGAGCCATGTGCTCTCTTTTTACTAATATTTAATATGCTTTAATAATGCTTAATGACCAAAACTGGTGCAGTAGTCTCTAATTTCTAAGTAGCAAGATATTAGAACCCCAGCTAATTTTCCCTAAACTTGGGACAATTATAGGGATACCCCATAAGTTTTTATTTGCCACAGTAGACAGATCTCCAGACAGTCACTAAGCATTTATTATGTAATGCCAACTCTGTCTCAGGCACTGTGCTAAGTACTGGGGATACAAAAAAGGCAATAGTCTTGTCTTTAAGGAGCTCCCAATCTAATGAGGCAGACAACAAGCAAATAAATAATGTACAAGATATATTCAGGATAATTGGGATACACAAGGAGTCTGGTCAAGCCTACATCTATAACATATATCTAGACTTTCTCCACTTTGTCCTCTCTATAGCTTGTTTGTACACAGTTGTTTGCCTATTGTGACTTGCATTAGACTGAAAAATGCTAGCTGACTGACTAACTGTCCCCTTCTCTCTACTTACATAGCCACTACTTCATGTCTTTATCACTTTTGGCCTGCTCTATTGCAATAGCTTTCTAATTGGTCTCCCCAGTTCCAGGCTTTCCCCTCTCCAATTCATCTTCCATATAACTGCCTAATTAATATTCCTAAAATACAGGTCATTCCCCTGCCAAGAATCTTTAGTGGGTCCCTTTTGCTTCTAGGATAAAATTCAAACTTGTCTGCCTGGCATTTAAAGCCTTCCATAGTCTGGCTCCCATGGATTTTTCTAGACTTTTTTCACTTAACTTCCTTCATGCACTCTACATTCAAGCCAATCTGGCTTACTTGCTGCCCCCCAAACTAGGTGTTATACCTTTCACCTCCTTGCCTTTGAACAGGTGGCCTGAATTCCAAGAATACATTCACTTTTCGCCCTTGTCTCTTAGAATACTTAATTTTCTTCAAGGTCCTGCTCACATGCCACCTCCTCCCCAGTGCTGCTAGTTGTAAAAGTTCTCTCCTTCCATTAATAATCCTGAATTTGTTTGTTTGTGCATGTATTGCACCTCCCCACTGCTTAGAATGGAAGCTCCGTGAGGGCTGGGGCTTTGATCTTTGTATTCCTAATATCTTGCATATAGCAGACTCTCAATAAATGTCTGTGGAAGTAGAAGTGGACCCTGGAGTGCTTGTTCTAGATCAGATTAACTGTGAAAAGACAGCTGTGAGAATCCCAGAAGACCTCCTGTCTCAAATTTCCATAGAAATTCTTAGACAATCATGGGTATAGGGGTTCTAACCTGGTGTCAGAGCTTTTGAATTGTTCCTACGTGGTTATGTGAAATTAGGTCTTTTCATTGGTCATGTTGCAAGGGGAAGATAGAATTTTATTTTGAGCACAAAAATGTAGTATGAGATATGGCCATAAGGAAATGAGATTGATTCTCAAGCACGTAACATCAATGCACACATCCAGATGTGTTGTTTCCTTAAAAGCAGTCACCTTGAGAGTTTATACACTTATTCTAATTATGCTGCTCAAGATTTTTTTTTGGACTCCATCTCTGGGAATTGCCTTCAAGAGCTATAGCACATTTTTTTTACTAACCTCAAGAGTGGCAACTCTTTCATCTTTGAAGGTAGATTTGATTTTTGGGAATCAACCAAAGTTATTTGGAGCCAAATGTGGTGAAAAAGCTGCAATTAAACCCTTTTATTGATTCCTCCATAGACTCTTCTCTGCAAAGCTAAAACCAGATGGCATTTCCTTTCAGGCCCTGGCAGACAGTCCCTGAGTTCCTATATAGTCCCTCCTATACTCAAATATGCACAATTAGTTCTTCTGCATTCCCCTCAGCTCAATTAAAAGGAGACCCATGCAATGGAACTGTCTATAGCCCTCCATTACTTAGTGGCCAATGTCATATCTTGCTGTATTTGGGCATAATACATGAATAAACTGTGTCCACAAGGAGAAAAAAACCCAAGATGGTAGGTAATCCCTTTGCCAAATTCCTTCACCTGAACATAATACCTGGAAGTTCTAAGCCCCTCAAATATATCCTTTCCCCATGGAATGACTATTGGAATACATTTCATTAAGGTTTTTTAAAGAAGTAAATTAAAACTATGAACTTGAAGCTTTTCAGTAGAGCAAGCATTTATGATAATATTGCCTTAAAAGATCAAATATTTATAATTTTGTAGACTGAATAATGTTGCCAGTTGTCTGAGTTACTGCTACTACATTATGTATGTATGAATCCATTAAAAGGTTTGCTAAGCCATTTCTGAGTCAAGGTGCATGGCATAAAATAAGACCATAGGAAATATTATAGTGGATCAAGACAAATGGTTCATCTAGGTCAGGATTAAGCCTCTAATAGTGACAATATGGGATGTTTGTGGTTGACCATGGTTGTCTTCCATGATGTCAATCTTGAAAGATTACAAATATTCTCTTAGCTGTTCCTCTCATCCGTAATAGCTTTTGCTTTGTACCTACAAGCATAAATTTATCTAAACCCTTCTTAACTTATTTGAGCTTCTAGTCTATATTCTCTCATGGCATAAGGATTTCTGTAAGGCTATTTAATACTCTGCAATGTAGTATTTCCTTTCATTTGATTCAAACCCACCTCTTTGAAGTGTCAGGAAATATCCCTGATTCTAGTGTTCCCTGACTTGACACACATCAATGTTCACCCCATCCATACCCTACAAAATTTTACAAACTTTAATCAAGTCAGAGGAACACCACATTGTTCTAGTCCTAGGCCCTCCTCACTTATATCTGAATATTCCCAGATCTGCTGCCCAGATGCCTGGGTCCCAGTCTCCATTGACACCATCAGAGAAATCCACGAGGTGGAGCTCTTTCCCCTTTCTGGTCATGCTCCCAATTTTCCATTCATGATTTCCTTTTTCAAGAGTAGTAGATGGAGGCAGAACCAGTTCTCTAATCTATACTAGGGAGGAATGAATTTACAGGAAATATATACAGTATACAAAGAAGTAGTATTAATAATTTTCAGTCATTCCTTTAATTACTGAGCAGTCTCCATTTACATCCACCTAGCCTGCCAGCTTCAATTTGAAATTCTGCACACCTCTCTGTATTCTCCTAGAAACTACCCTTACTTTGTTCACCTCAGGGTCAGCCATTTTTTTCATAACTTTTTTCAATTATCAAGCACTTACTTTTTTCTCCTTCTCAATGGAAAAGGAAGAAGGAAGGAAAGAAGGAAGGAAGGAAGAGAAAGAAAGAGAGAAAGAAAGAAAGAAAGAAGAGAAAATAAAAGGAAGAAAGGAAAAAAGAAGGAAGAAAGAAAATAAAAGGAGGAAGGAAAGGAAGAAGGGAAGAAGAGAGAAAGAAAGAAAAAGAAAGGAAATCAAGTAGAAAGAATAAAAGAAAAAAGAGAAACACAAAGAATAAAAGATAAGGAAAAAAAGAAAAAATACAGAACTCTTGTAACATGTAAGCATAGTCAAGTAAAACAGATGGAAATCTGTTTTATGTTGATGATGTCCAAAACTGTGTTTCTTATTCAGTATGTTATATCTTCTCTCTGTCATGAAGCAGTCAGGATTCTTTTTTATTATTCCTCCCAAATAATGGTTGATTATTTAGTTTATCAAATTTTTCAGAATTGTTTTTTTCCAACACCGAAGGTTTAGTATAAGTTATTTTCTGGTTCTGCTCATTTCACTTGGCATCGATTCATACAAGTCTGACCAAACAAGGGCCAGCTATTCTTCTAAGTATTCATAGTTCCCATCTCTTAGTAAGGATTCCTTTCCCCATTGGGACAATGATAGCTCAAGATATTTTTTCCTATATCCTTAGACACTAGAGCAATAAATACTTAAGCTTTATTCTTATCAGGCCAACTCAAGGCCAGACCTTCTGGTGCCTCTTAGGTCGCTCTACTGGCAAATCATAGATTTAGAGCTAGAGCTAGAAGGGACCTTAGAAATCATCTAGTCCAATCCCTTCATTTTACAGATGAGGCATCTGAGGTGTAGAGAATTTCAAGTCTGCAAGCATTTATCAGTCGCCTGCTAGGTTTCATGTACTGTGATAAGCCCTAGGCATACAAAGAAAGACAAAACAAAATAAAATAAAACACTTGTCCCTGCACTCAAGGAGCTCACAGTTTACTGACCTGATTCTTAGAATCACAGACATTGAGAGTTGGAAGGAGTCTCAGTGGCCATTTAGTCCAACCGGTATCAAGATGTAATCCCCATTGTAACTGGTCATCCAGCCCGAATCTATAATGTTTTGTTAACCTTGACTCCTTCTTCCTCACCTTAGTACCATTTTATTACATCATGAGGATGAAAGGGTCACTTTCCCATGCCTACAGTTCATTATTTTATACTTTGAAATATTTATTCCTAAATATAGAAACTAGATTTAAAAAAAACATATTTATAACACAAATATGTTATAAATGTTTATAAATATGTTATAAATGTTTATAACATATTCATAAACTGAATCAAGTAGCCTTTTCCAGAGTTTTGGTATGGAAAGTCATATACCAATTCATGATATTCAACCCCCCCCCTTTTTAAAGAATTCTTCTTTGGGGATTGTTTTCACAGTCTTTGGGGAGTGATTTGAGTTTTGAAATTAGCAAAAAGCTGTTAGGAGTTGAGTAAGTTGAATGATCAAGCAGCATAATATTATTTGGAGTGAAAGTAAGATTTAATGAAACTAATTTCTTATGAGGCTTGTTAGCTGTCTCTAAAGGAAGTTCCAAAAGAAGGATTCTGTAATTTTACCAAGTTCGTGGTAACTCAAGATTAAAAAATACATATTTTAAACAATTTTTGTAGTGATAATTATTTTCAAGTGAGATAAATTACAATTTCCATCAGTGATAGTGAATCAGAAAACATCAGTTCTTTCAGCATCCTGCGATATTTCTTCTGGGCTTTAGTGAATTTAACTCATTGAAGGGAACCAGGTCTTCTCATGCCTCCTACTTTCTTATTCATTTTGAGTTTCAAGGTTTTGTTTTGTTTTTCCCCCATTGTAAAGCACTTAGATTAGTCCCTGGTACATACTGGGTGCTCTTATTTCCTTTTTTCTTCCCCTTCCATTCATATTTAAAGTTAAAAGTTAGTTTTATATTTTCCTCCATTTGTCTCTAATGTTGGGAATTTTTTTTTCAAATTAGCATCCTCCCACCCCTTCCACTGTAAACACAGTACTATCTATATCTTTTCAGTTATTTTAACTTAATCTATGTTAAGGCAACCCTATTCCCACTAGATCTCCTCTTGTCACCCTCAAGCCCTACCCCATCTTGTTTTCTATCCCTTTCCCCAGTTTTGGAGTTTTGCCTATTTTATTAGTTCCTCTTGATTCCTTGGTTTCATCTTGTCATTTAATTTTCCCCTTCTCTTTTTCCTCTATGTTAAAAAGTCAAGTAGAATCTCCAATTCTCTCTTCCTCTTCAACTTTTTTTGTATGCTGGTTTGAAAATTTTCATTTTCTGCATTTCTTTCTAAAAAAGAAATTTTCCCACATTCTCTTTGTTATTTATCTTTCCTTTATTTTATTCTAAACCTTAGATCCATGGCCCTTATATTTTACTCCTTTGTTCTCTGTATTTTTCATGGGATTATTTTTGAGGTACCTATTTTGGGTTCCTATTTCTAAAGAGTTTCTGTCATTGACCTGTAGAACTTGCCCACTGCTCCCTTTTTACTGTTGTGCCTTACCTACTTAGAAATACCAGTTCCTATTTTAAAATGCTTGAGTTCTAGTGGGTGGGGGGTGGGAATGGAGGAGGAAGAGAAGTTGGAACACAATTTTTTTAAAAAATTGATGTTAAAATTTGTTTTTACATATATTTTGGAAAATAAAATTCTATTCAAATCAAACAAACAAACAAACAAACAAACAAACAAAAACCAAACAAACAAAAAAAAAGAAATACCAGTTCCTGCAGGGGGATTTCCCATGATAGGAATATCTCTATGTCTCTGATTATGCAGTTAATGTTGATTTTTTTTGCCCTCTCCTTGGTCATTTGTTCCACATTTTTTTCAATATCTTTTCCCTGGGTCCATTCTCTCCTACTCTTGGGTTCAGTTGTTCCTAGAATGAGTGATCTTTCTAAGCACCAAATTCTTCCCCCCACCCTTTTTTATAGTGTCTTCTTCCATAGGAGCATTCATCAACAAGGTTTCCCCTTTCTTTCTCCATTTTAATCCCTCCTCACTCATTCTTTAGTCTGTCTTTTTCCTAACCATTATGGAAATTACTTTTGTTTCATTGTTAGCCATTGCCTTAATTAGGATACATCACATCCTCTACCCACCCCCCCCCATCTTCTTTCTCACTTCCCTGTTTTATGTGCCCTCCCTTTCTATAATTCAGTCTTACCAAAAAAAAGCATCACTTTACCTGTCTTCAGGGTGTTGTCAATTTAATTCATTATATTTTAGCCTTATTTCTCCACCATCATTTCCATTTGACTTCTACTTTGTCTCTTGTCTCTTCATACATTTAGAAAGAAATCTCTCTCAGTCTGTTGTTATTCTGTTGTTGCTGTAGTACTTGGTTGCTGTATTTGTTACCCTTATTGTATTTCCGTTGTCTGGGGTCTTTTGAGAAGTTCATGACCTGCTTTCTTCCTAGGAATGTTTTGACATCTTACTGAATGTTCATCTTTTTTCATTTATGGTTAGGCACAGATTTGCAGGATAAGTCACCTTAGGCTACATCTTGAGTGCCTTTACTTTTTAGAATATATTCTATTCCCTCAAACAGTTTTGGGTATGTGTGGAAGTTTTGTGTTAATTTTAATTTCTTTTCCTTTATGTTTGAAGGTTTCTCTCCTAGTCATTTGCAGAATTTGTTGTTTGTCAGTGGAACTGTTAAATTTAACCACTATGGGTCTTAGAGTTTGTAGCATAGGATTTTTTGTATCATTTTGTTTTTCTGGAAGTGATCTATGGATTTTTTCAATTGGCACTTTGTCTTTTGTGTTCAGAAGTTCAGAGGTATTCTTTTTTATATTAGGGTGCCCAGGTTTTTTTACTTGATCTATTCTTCTTAGAGACCACATAAGCCTTAAAATGTCTTTGCATTCTGTCTTAAAATCAATATATTTTGCTTGTATGGAAATCATGCTTTCTTTAAATGTTATTGCTGTTTGCTTTTTTTCTTCCAGACTATCCTTCACTTCAGTATATTTGCATTCCCAATCTATTATCTTCTCTTTTGTATCTTTGGTGGGATTTACCACCTGAAATTTTGACTGTTTTGACTGAAATTTTCCTATTCTGACAATTATTTCTGCTATGCAGGCCACACATCCTGCTTTTATAATTCTTATTTCTTTTTTAATCCATTCAGGAAAATCTTGCTCTGGTTCCATGTTCTCTTGAGAATCTTGAGGTTTTGTGCTTCATCAGATGTTGATTCATTTTCCTTTGTCTTTCAATATTTATTCATAAATGCCTGAACTCTTTTTCCTTATCTAGAAGTTATTTTCCTTTCTGTTATTAATGGCTTCTCTGTTGGTTTATCTGCATATACTCAAGGACTTTGAGTTTTCTTCTTCCTGAGATCTTTGATGATTTCAGTCTTTAAAAAAAATTCCTCTATTGCTCATTTCTGACTCTACCCCCTTAGATGTCAACTTTTCTGGGGTCTTGATCTCAAAACTATCTCAATCTCCTCTCATGCTGGGCAATTCAGAGTTCACCAGTCTGTATTCCTGCCCCAAATGACTTCTATGGGGACAGAACTAGCCTGAGCCAGATGCAGGGCTCTTTCCCTGAAAGAATGAAATGCCACATAGCCTCCCATACATGTGTCCTTCCTCAGTTCCCTCTTTCTTTCAGTTCTCTGGCCCAGCTCTGATGCAGTATGGTGATGATGACAGGGCCTTGCTGCTGTCACAGCCAGAGCAAATTTCTACCCTTTGGATATCCACAGTACTGAAAGGGAAAGGGGAGGTTTGAAATATAGAGTTGAGTTCTGTTGCAACCAGGTGGATTAGCTTGTGTAGTTCTGCTACCCAGATTGTGGTGGATAAGAGGGAAGGGAGTATTGAGTTAGTTTGTGGGGGGTCAAGGATTAGCCTTTTCTGCTCTTAGTTCATTGGATTTTTACCTTATTTGGGTCCTTGGTGTCCTAGACTGTGAAGAAAGATGATAGTTGCTTTATCTCTGCCATATAATCCTATTTCAAAGAGGTTTGAGAAGTCAAGAGGATCAGAGAAAAGATCTAGTCCTTCATCTTCTTGGTCATGTGACCCAGTAGTTCTCAATTGTCTTTTAACCATTTTGTTCTCTTCTTCCCAATCCCCCTAGTCCTCTCTTTGGTTGAGAAAAAAGAAATAATAGGCAATGATAATTGCCTAGAGGTAATTAGGTATCACAGAAAATGGAATGTTGGGCTTGGAGTCTAAAATACTTTAGTTCAAATCCAGCTTCAGACACTAGCTGTGTGACCCTGGGCAAGTCACTTAACTTTTGTCATTCTCAGCTTTCTCATCTGTAAAATGGGGAGAATAATAGAACTCAGGATTGTTGTGAAAATCAAATGAAATCATATTTGTAATGTACTTTGTAAACACTTAAGACACTACATAAATACTATCTGTTGTTCCTCATCCCATCCATCCCCAAATAGCAGTTTTCTTTGAGTTACTTCTTGCCCACAGTCCTTTTTCTTTCTTAGAAATTCCTTTTGTTGTCCTTAGCCTTCATCACTAGTCTCAGTTTCTTCTAAACTTTAGTACTACTGACATTATTCCTAGAGGGCCATGACACATTTATTGTATTTATCCTTCATTATCTGCCCTTGTTTTTCTCCTTTCTACATGTTTTTTTTTAAATTGATAGATAAATTACCTGTACATTTGCATAATTCTTTTTAAGTAGATTGCCCCTTTACTTTTTCTTGGAACTATGCACACACACACACACACACACACACACACACGCATGTTGTTAAGATTTCATTCTTGGGAACTTCATATTCCTTCTAGGTTAATTTCCCTAAAGAAGTTAGGACAATGATGCCTATTCTTTCTTGGAATTCTGCATCTTGTTGCCCTTAGATCTAGGATGCATATTGGACTCTTGCTGACTATCTTTTCCTCTATCACATATTCCAAGATGGAACAACCATTTCTTCCCACGGTTTCTTCAGCAACATGTTTTGTACTTTGTCAGAATTAGATCCATAATAATAACTTACCTTTTCACTTACATCACTGTTTTGAAGAATGAAATTGCCATTTATTACTTGCTCTGTTTTATTCTTTTATTTTTTTGTTAGAAGGAAAGAACAACTTGCCTGGATATTTGAAATCCCCCATCACTACTGTATCATGCCTCCATAACTCAGACATATAAATTATTTCCTCAACTCTTCATCTATGTCTTCCTTCTATCTAGGTGGTCTGTAGTAGACGTCCACCAATAAATCACTTCTGTTTCAACCTCAGGTGACCCTCACCCAAATGCTAACAAACAGGCTTCCTACCTCTGGTTTCTGGATTTCCTCACACAAGTATATCTTTGTAATATGTAATACTATTCTACTACTTCTTTTTCTCTATCTGTTCCTTTTGAGTAAAGTATATCTTTCCATAGCCATATTCCAGTCATGAGTTCCATCTGTCCAAGTCTTGTTGATTCCTACAAAGTCAAATTTGTCTTTTCACCTGTACTCTGTACCTTTGTATGTAATATTAACTACTCTGGCCCTCACTACCTAAAGGCCAGGTGAGTTACATTTTTCTCCTCCACCAAGGTTCTCCAGTACCCTTAAGGGGATTTGAGAGTGTCTCTTCCATTGGCTTCAGCCCCCACTGATGTTCTCTCAATTTTAGGGGATCTTTGGACCCCAGTTCCACTTATCCACTTAATATTTGGATTAGCTTTTACCGAGGAATATGTATAGCAAGAACAAATGTATGACCATACAAAAATCCTTCCTAATATCTGGGAGGCATAATCCCCCTTCATCACTTCATTCTCTGGGAAAGGGAAGGGGATGTTTTCAGCTTAGTTCAGTTTCTAAATAGCACAGTCCCACCAAGTTCCAACTGCAAATTCTCCCTTGGGTTCAAGTCCTGGGCATCTTGGCTGGGACTGACTACAATGTTCTACTTTTTTTCCTTTATGTGGCCTTAAAAGAGAATATCTTATTTGGATGGATAATACCTTAATTGCCTATTAATATTTGAGTTGGGCTTTTATATGAGTGGAATGAACAGCAAATAAGCCATTTTGGCTGGACCATAGAGTGAAGGAAAGAGAGGAATATATAATAATATTAGAAAGATAAACTTGGACGAGGCTGTGAAGGGTTTTAAATGCCAAAGGAGTCTATTTTGATCCTAGAGATAATAGAGAGCCACTGGAATTTATTATTGCATAGACAAACGTCTTGGTCATACCTGCACTGTGTAGATATGATGGTAGTGACAGAAACAAAAATGGAGCCCAGGCATTCTCTTGAGGTCATTGAACAATTTCCTTTGTCCTTCATATTTTCTGGGAGCAAGATGTCCCCTGTCACTCCTATTGGTTCTGGTCCAGTTACATGGTTAACTGATTGCCTTGTGCATTTGTTGCACTAGGGCTCAGTTCCTAGGGGCCCTTAGGAAATGTTTTATTTGTAGAATGCATCCCATCTTATCTTGTGACAGAGGCTAGTTGGCCCAGGTGACTTCAACTGGTAATTAGCAGGTTTCTGCAAAGATCTAATGCAAACAGAAGCTGCCCTTACCTGTTTTGTGAGAGAGGATTTCAAATAGAATTTTAATTATCAGTAAGGCTTTATAAATTTAAATCTAACTCTCTACTTCTTTTTCTGTCATTGATAAAATTCAGATACTAACTTTCTACTTCTTTGTTAGCCCCTTCTGTCCCTTTGGTACAACTCATTTTTTCACATATTCACCCTGTTCTCTCTTAAGGGATTAATAAAGAATGTTTTCGTTTGAGAAACGACCAATGCCTACTCTTTAATAAATTACATTTACTTAAATATTTTAGTCATCTTACCCTTTATTATAGATTAAGACTGAAGCTGATAAGTTCTGACCTAGTAGACCATCTGAGAACTTGTTCTTAAATTTGGGAAATGTTTCTGGAAAAAGCACAAGTATAAATTTAGCAAGTTAACTTGGTGTATGGAATTACACTTTCATTCAGTATTTGGATTGTACTCCTGAATTTGTCACTAGCTAACAATTATGTGACCTTGCTCAAATCACTTTACTTTTCTGAGCCTCAGTTTCCTTATCTATAAAGTAAATTAGTTGGATTATATTATCTCTGCCTTCCACTTCTGAGATTATCTCTGTAGTGCCATGACATGATGGAAGGCCCTTTTGCACAGGTAGGAATTGCTCAGTATGCATTGAAAAGTTCAGTTCATCCAATGAAGTGAGTGTCCCTAGCTTAACCCCATTAAATGTTATCTGCATTGCTGGTTCCAAAATGCTTATTATTTCCAAAGTGCTTATCATTTAATATGCTGCTCTTCATCAAATTTTCAAACTTCTTTGCTCTTTTCTATTCCCTTTGCTGATTTTGATTTTCCGTCTCATTGTTTCTTGTATGCTGTCCAGAATTTTAAGGAAACATCATCATATAATCCTTTCTCTTCAAACATCATATTAATGCCCCCAGGGGTATAAGCAGAGTGACAGTGGAGACAAGTCATGTAGGCCCATGCCCAGAGATGGGGCACAGAAATGAGGTTGGGGGTGCTGGTAGAGTCCTTGCACTACATGCTTCTAAGTGGTTCAACGGGAAGAGATCCATCACCATCACATGTAAGAACATCAGCAATACCCCTCTCCATGGTTCTAAATTTTTAGCTAAAGCTTCCCCAACTTTGAGTATCCTTCCTCTCTCCTGTACAGCACCAGCCTATCTGGCTATACCCCTGACTCCGGCAGCTTGTGTGGCATGATCTGTATCTCCCTAGTGTGGTAAAAAGTTTTAACAGTCGGCTAGATAATGGAGAGACGCCAGTTTTTTTTAGGACCACCCTTTTGGGGAGGAGACCAACAGCATGAGCTACGCACACCAGTCCACCTGTGACGCAGGCCAGATTGCCTGCTGAGCACTCGACTTCCAGGGTGCGAGCTTAAAAGGCAAGGAGAGAACGGAAGTGGGGCCTTTTTTCCTGCTCCACTGGTCTCCTGGCTGCGCTGCACAGACAGATGCGGACTGGAGTTTGACTCGGCCCAGCTCTCGGTTAACAGCATGCGCTTGACTCGGTCTCTCTCCCCAAAGGTGGCCTTGGGTTTTGGTGAGTTTTATACGGAATATAGACTAAGCCTAGACTTAAGACGATTTGTATTGTATTTCTACTCTCCTATCCTTCTAATCAACATCACCTTGTGACTACCATACAATAAAAGCTCTAACTAGAAAACCAGAAGTTTCTTCCATTTACTAGTCTGGGAGATAAATTAAGGGAAAGGTTAAGTAGGGGAGATTTATGATCTAATATCCAATTTTAATCTCACACTAGTGTGTTAACAGTAAAGAACAGGTCTGGGGATAAGGAAGGTAGAAACTCGGACTTGTTAAGCAGTGAGTTGCCTGAAGACCAAAAAAGGAAAACCCCAAAATCTTTTGTAGAGAGAGTTCCTGTTCCTGGACACTGCTATCACAGAGATAGAGAAAGTGATTTAATTTACTGTTTTAAACTGTCTATGTACATTCGCAGTTATGTCTTCCTAACACCAGTTCCATTGTTCTTTAGCTACAGGGACAGAGAATTGTAATGATGATGTTTCCTTAAAATTCTGGACAGATGCAGTTTGGCTCTGAAGAAGGTTTTCTAAGAATTAGAAAGAGGGAGGAGAACCACTTTTTGGTTCCAATTCCTCTACAAATCCTGACACCTTGTTTGTTTATCAGAGGACAGTTCTTATTTACCATCCCTCACCACATCCCTAAGGGAGGGAGCTGGTACAGTATAATGTATAGGTCTAGTGCATTATAAAGCACTAAGGAAGTTGAGTCATCTGGGTTCTAGTCCCTCTGTCACCTTGGGGAAATCACTGAACTTCAGTGTTCTTAGCTATATGAGAGGTCTATGATATGGATTCATTGGGCAGCTAGGTGGCACCATAGTGTATAAAGTACTAGACCTGAAGTCAGGAACACTCATCTTCCTGAGTTCAAATCTGGCCTCTGATACTACTAGCTGTGTGACCCTGGGCAAGTCACTTAACCCTGTTTGCCCCAGTTTCCTCATCTGCAAAATGAGCTGAAGAAGGAAATGGCAAAACCACTCCAATGTCTTTGCCAAGAAAACCCCAAACGGGGTCACAGACAGTCAGACACAACTGAAATGACTCAACAACAACAATTATATGGATGTGTGTGTGTGTGTGTGTGTGTGTGTGTGTGTGTGTGTGTGTATGGGGACAGGCTGGGGAACTAGATGAGTTCTATGATCCTTCCCAACGTATTTAAGGCAGCCAGGTGACTAGGCAAATAGAGAACTGGGCCTAGAACTCAGAAGACCTGAGCTCAAAAATGGGCTCAGACATTTCCTTACTGTGTGACCTTAGACAAGTCACTTAACCTCTGTCCGCCTCTGTTTCCTTGAGTGTAAAATGGAGATAATAATAACACTTGTCTCTTAAGGTTGTAGTGAGGATCGAATGAGATAATATTTGTAAAGTGCTTAGCAAATAGTAGGTACTTAATAAAGGCTTGTTTTCTTCCTTTCTTTTAACAAAATATATCCTTTTTAGGGTCCTCCTCCAGTGCCTCATTATGACGTGAACCTGTTCCTGAGTTCTTGAAGGTCATGACAACAGGGTACAAAATGTAGAAGGTTCTTCCAAGCTAGAAGGGCTTCGGGTATGGGCCCAAAGACAGCTCTGTGTGTGCTTGCTCAAGGACTAGCACTAGAAGATTGGCCAACAGGAAGCAAATTTGTCAGAATTATGGTGCAAATGAGTAGCTCCTGAATTTCTCTGATCTGCATTCCTCCCAGCGGCTGCCATTAGTGGATATTTCTCACACAGCCCCAGAACTCACGTGTCACCAATCTGGCTGGCCGGCTGGACCAGTTTGAGCTCATAGGAGAAGGTGCAGGAGTGGGAAAGCAAGAGATTGACACTGATCTAGCAGCAGTGTTGCTGTGCACGTATTTATTTGGCTTGGTTTCAGTTCAGTCCCCAGTCTTCCAGCCCTTGCCATGACCACAATAGCTTTCCTATATGTATGTCAAGCAGTTGTGGAGGTTGCAATGTTCTGGCAGGACGCAGTGGCAGCTCCAGGCCATGAAGCATTCCTGTGGCCATTGTAAGGGGTTATTTTCAACATTTTTTTTTTTTTTGGCTTCCTTGGATCGACTGTGGTGCTGGGGCTTGGGCTGGGCCTTTGACCTGGTTGGCTCAAAGGTGTTAGGAGAAATTGAGTGTTTTACTTGGGGCCATCCCTAGTGGGGCCCATGTTGTATTTAATTCTAAGCCTACCTTTCTAGTCTTATTTCACATTACTCCCTTCACACACACTCAATATTCCATCCAAAGTAGACTGCTAGCTATTCCTTGAAATAAATGTGACATTGAGCAGCTAGGTGGCGCAGTGGATAGAGCACTGGTCCTGGATTCAGGAGGACCTGAGTTCAAATCCAGCCTCAGACACTTGACACTTGCTAGCTGTGTGACCCTGGGCAAGTCACTTAACCCCAACTGCCTCACCAAAAAAAAGAAAGAAAGAAAGAAAAAAAGAAATGTGACATCTTCAGCCACACTGGATGGCAGAAAGGGAGGTAGAGGATGCTAAGGATCACAGAATTCTAAGAATGTCTGCAAACACTAATTTAACGCATGGCATTCTTAATGTACACTCTTTATCCAATGACCAAATAGTTACTGCAGTGCTAGAGGAAATGAACCAATCTAATCCAATTATGTAACAGGCTTCCACAAAATCCTAAAACCAGTTCTAAGTGTGGGCCTTATTTCTCCAGCTAGTTCAGGAAGTATGGGGCTCCACCTCTCTGAAGGGACTAGAGACATTTTGGAGAGGAGGGGGACTTAATAAAGACCCAGAGCTGGGGATGGGAACTGACCTGACAAGCAAAGAACATACTAGCCAGGAAAAAAGTAGTGGAAATAAGAGGTAATGGTAAAAAAATAAAATAAAAAACAACAACAACCTGGAATCAATCAATCAAAAAGCATCTACTGGGGACGGCTAGGTGGCGCAGTGGATAAAGCACCGGCCCTGGATTCAGGAGTACCTGAGTTCAAATCCAGCCTCAGACACTTGACACTTACCAGCTGTGTGACCCTAGGCAAGTCACTTAACCCCCATTGCCCCCACACACACAAAAAGCATCTACTGTGTGCTAAGAACTAGGTGTTAGAGATTCAAAGACAAAAGTGAAATAGTTCCTTTCCTCAAGGAGCTTACAGTTTAGCCAGCAAAAACAACATAGAGGGGCAGCTAGATGGCGCAGTGGATAGAGCACCGGCCCTGGAGCCAGGAGTACCTGAGTTCAGATCCGGCCTCAGACACTTAACACTTGCTAGCTGTGTGACCCTAGGCAAGTCACTTAACCCCAACTGCCTCACTAAAAAAAAAAAAAACAACAACAACAACAACAAAAAAACAACATAGAGCTTTTATTAAGTGCTTACTATGTGCACAGCAGTGTGCCAAGTGCTAGGAACACAAATACAAGCAAAAATTATAGTCTCTACTCTCAAGGAAAAGGGGGTAAAGAGCATAAAGAGCAACTAGGAAGCAGGGACAAAGGAAGGCTGTTGTTGAGGTGGTAGAAAAGTCTCAAGAGTGAAGAGTGGAGGTCTTGTTTCCAACATATATAAGGAACTGGTTCAAAGTCATAAGAAAAAGAGCCATTCACCAATTGATAAATGGTTTAAGAATATGAACAGATGGGGGCAGCTAGGTGTTTCAGTAGATAAAGCACCAGCCCTGGATTCAGGAGGACCTGAGTTCAAATTCGGCTTCAGACACTTGACACTTAGTAGCTGTGTGACCCTGGGCAAGTCATTTAACCCTCATTGCCTAACCTAGATAGATAGATAGATAGATAGATAGATAGATAGATAGATAGATAGATAAGAATATGAACAGACAGTTCTCTAGGGAAGAAAGCTATTTATAGCCATATAAAAAAAACCCACTCCAAAGTGCTACTAATTAGAGAAATGCAAATTAAAGCAAAATTAAGATTCCTCCTCACATACAAAGATGACAAAAATGGAAAATGATAAATGTTGGAGGGGCTGTGGGAAAACATACACTTAACTGCACTGTTGGTGAGGCTTCTGGAATTATCTTCTAAGAAGAAATAAATTCAATTTACCATTAAAAAAAAGCAAGCCAGAATAGCTGGATCACAATGTTCATGGAGAGGAATATAGTATTAATACTATTCCATATTCTTGTTGTTGTTGTTGTTGTTGAGTCATTCAGATATGTCAAACTCTTTATGGCCCCTTGGACCATAAAGATGCCAGGTCCTTCTATCATGCACTATTTCCCAAAGCCTGTCCAAGCTCATGTTAATTGCTTCCATGACACTATCTATGCATCTCATCCTCTGCCATCCCCTTTTCTTTTTGCCTTCAAACTTTCCCAACATTGGAATCTTTTCCAATGAGTCCCATCTTTATGTGACCAAAGTATTTAAGCTTAAATTTCAGTATTTGACCTTCTAGTGAATCATCTGAGTTAATTTCTTTAAGTAGTTTTGACTGATTTGATCCTCTAGCTGTCCAAGGGACTCTAAAATATCTTCTTCAGCACCACAACCCAAAAGCATCAATTTTGTGACATTCAGCTTTCCTTATAGTCCAACTCTCACGGTCATACATTTCTATTGGAAAAAACAGCTGTGACTTTTGTCAGCAAGGTGATGGCTCTGCTTTTTAATATGCTGTTTGGATTTGTCGTAGCTTTCCTTCCAAGGAGCAAGTGTCTTTTAATTTCATGGCTACAGTTGCCATCTATAGTGATCTTTAAGCCCAAGATTATAAAATCTGACATTGCTTCTATTTCTTCTAGGAAGAATATTCTTTCAGGAAGTGATGGGACCAATTGCAAAGATCTTAGCTTTTTTAATGTTAAACTTCAAGCGAGATTTTATACTCTCTTCTTTTACCCTCATCTAGAGACTTCTTAATTCCTCTTCACTTTCTGCCATTAGAGTGATATCATTTGCATATATGAAATTGTTGATATTTCTCCCAGCAACATGAATTATGACTTTTGATTTGTCCAGCCTGCAACTTTATATGATGTACTCCACATATAAGTTAAATAAATAAGGTGACAATATACAGCTTTGTTGTAGTCCCTTTACAATCTTAAGCTACTCAGTTTTTTCATGTTCATTTCTTTTTTTGTTTTGTTTTTTTCAGGGCAATGAGGGTTAAGTGACTTGCCCAAGGTCACACAGCTAGTAAGTGTCAAGTGTCTGAGGTCAAATTTGAACTCAGGTCCTCCTGAATCCAGGGCCAGTGGTTTATCCATTTCGCCACCTAGCTGCCCCCTCATGTTCACTTCTAACTGTTGCTTCTTGACCGGCATACAGTTTCCTCAGGAGACAGGTAAGATGATCTGGTACTCCCATCTCTTTGAGGACTCAGCACATTTTCTTGTGATCCACAGTCAAAAGCTTTAGTGTAGTCAATAAAAGAGAAGGAGAGGTTTTTCTGGAACTCTCTTGCTTTCTCCATAATCCATCAAATGATGGCAATTTGGTCTCCTGTTCTTATGCCTGTTCAAAACCCTGCCTGCTTTTCTGGTAATTCCCAGTTTACATATTGCTGAAGGCTAGCTTGCAGAATCTTAAGCATAATGTTTTTGGTGTGTGAAGTGAGTGCAATTGTTTGATGATTTGAATATTCTTTGGCATACCTCTTCTTTAGGATTGGGATGTAAACTGATTTTCCAATCCTGTGGCCATTGTTGAATTTTCCAAATTTGATGGCATATTGAGTGCAGCACTTTAATAGAATCATCTTTTAATGTTAAATAGCTAAATTTCATCACCTCCACTAGCCTTATTCTTAGCAATCCTTCCTAAGGCCCACTTGACTTCATTCTCCAGGATGTCTGGCTCTATATTATTGTGGTTATCGGAGATATTAAGATCAATCTTTCATCTATAGTTGTTCTGCATATTCTTGCTACCTCTTCTTAATCTCTTCTACTTCCATTAAGTCCCTACCAGTTTTGAATTTTATCATGCACATTTTTGCATGAAGCATTGCCTTGGTATCTTAATTTTCTTGATGAAATCTCTCAACCTTACTATTTTTCTTTTATTTTCTTCTATTTATTTGCACTGTTCATTTAAGAAAACCTCACAAAGATAAGATTGCTATTCTCTGGTATTCTTCATTCAGTTGAATATTTCCTTCCTTTTTCTTCTTTCTTCTGCTATTTGTAAGGCCTCAGAAGATAGTCATTTTGCTTTTTCACTCTTTTTCTTTGGAATATTTTTTGTTGCTGCCTCCTGTACAATATTGCAAACCTCTGTCTATAGTTCTTCAGGCATTCTATCTACCAGATTTACTCCCTTAAATCTATTCATTACTTCCACTTCATATTTATAAAGGATATTATTTAGGTAATGCCTATATGATCTGATGGTTTCCCCTACTTCTTCAATTTAAGTCTGAATTTTGCAGTAAGAAGCTCATGACCTCAGCCACAGTCACATATTTTTAGTGCATAAGATCCCAAGTAGCTCTTGTCCTATATCCCTCCTCTCTTTTATAGATAAACTCCTTAAGAAGTAAATCTACAGTTGGCTTTCCACTTCCTTTCCCCTCACTCTCATTTTTTTTTTCTCTGCAGTTTGTCTTCTGACCTCATCATTCAAATCTAGTGGCTTTATCTTAATCTTCGCCCTTCTTGACTTCTCTGCAGCTGCTGATGACCCTCTTCTTGATACTCTTTTCTCTTTCAGTTTTTTCTTGGTTCTCCTTTGCTCTTTCCCAGTCTCCTTTGCTGAATCTTCATCCAGATCATGCCTACTAACCATGGATGTCCCAAAGGACTCTGTCCTGGGCCCTCTTTTCTCTCTCTATACTATTTCACTTGGTGATCTCATCAGCTCCCATGGATTCAATTATCATTCATGATCCTCAAGTCTATTTCTCCAGTCCTAACTTCTTTCTTGACTCCTTGTCTCATATTTTAAAATCAGATGTTCTATAGACATTTCAAACTCAACATGTCCAAAACTGAACTATTATCTTTGCACCAAAACCCTCCCTTTTCCCTAACTTCCTTATTGGTATCAAGGATACTACCATCCTCCTAGTCATCTAGGCTTGCAATCTAGGTATAATCCTCAACCCTCCCCCGCCCCCGCACCATCTCTTACCCTCACATCTTAATTTTGTTGCCAAGTTCTGTCAATTCTATCTTCCTAACACCTCTCACTTAAGACCCCTTCTCTCCTCCTACACTGCCATTACTCTGATACAAGTCCTCATCACCTTACTCTTCGACTATTCACAATAGCCTTCTGTTTGGTCTCCCTACCTCAAGTTTCTCCTCACGTCAGTTTATCCACCAGTCAACTGTCAAATTAATCTTCCTATTGCCTAAGTCTAATCATGCCACACTCCTGTTCAGTAAACCCAGTGGTCCCCAGTTATATAAATCAGGATCAGATATAAAAATCCTCATTTGACTTTTAAAACCCTTCATAACCTAGCCCATTCCTATCTTTCTTGTTTCCTTACATGTCACTTCCCTCCACATATCTGCAATCTAGTGATGTTGGTCTCAGGGCTTTTTCTCACACAGACATTCCAACTCCCATTTCTGCAATTTTCACAGGCTGTTCCCCATGCATGAAACTCCCTCCCTCCATATCCCCATCTCCTGGCTTTCCTCAGGTACCAGTTAAAATTCTGCCTTCTGCAAGAAGCCTGTCTTGACACCCTCCCCATAATAGCGCTTTCCTCCAAAGATAATCTCCTATTTAGCCTATTTATATCCGGTTTGTACCTAGTTGTTTGCATATTGTCTCCCCTATTAGACTATAAGCTCCTTGAGAACAGGAACTGAATTAGGTTTGGGTTTTATTTGTTTTTGTTTTTGTCTTTCTTTGTATCCTCAGCACTTGACTCAGTGCCTAGCATATAGTAGGTACTCAATAAATACTTCCTGGTTTGCAAAGGGCTTTACATGCCAAATAGGAAAGCTAGTATTTGTTTCTAGAGCTAATGGAGAGCCACTAAATAGAGGAGTTGTATGATTGGATTTTGCTTTAAGAAAATCACAATATTTCTCTCTGTGTTGTACTTGGAGCAGGGATGTGGGTAACTCTAGGCTGTGAATCAGATGTCATTTAGAAACTAGTTTGTACTGTAAACGAATGGGGATCTAAGATTAGAAAGTCAAGGCATCCAAATTGTAAACATGTGTCCACCTATTTACTAGTGAGGGGCATGGAGGGAGCCAAGGAATTATAATAGTTAGCATTTAAATAGTGCTTTAAGATTTATTAAACACTTTAAAAATATTACCTCATTTGATCCTCACAACAACCCTGGGAGGTTGGCACTATTATTATCCATATTTTATAGATGAGAATACTAAGACACAGGTTAAGTGACTTGCCCTAAGGTCACACAGCTAGTAAGTGACTGATAAAGGATTTGAACTTAGGATGGTCAGTCAGCTAACATTTATCATTATTTGTCTTTTGATCTCCAAGAGGATCATGACATCAGGAGGTGATGTCATGACTTGCACTAAATTGGATTTAAGTGAGGGAAGGCTGTGCAACCTCGCTCTCTCCTCCAGAGTCATCTGGGTACAGTGGCAAGATATACATTAGGATGACTGGATGGAGATGGCCCCAGATGTTTAAGGCAATTGGGGTTGTGACAGCTAGTAAGTGAGGTGAGATTTGAACTCAGGTCCTCTCAACTTCAGGGCCAGTGCTCTATCCACTAGTATTTATTAAGCACCTACTATATGACAGGCACTGTGCTAAGACTAGGGATGCAAAAAAGGGCTAAAGACAGTCCCAGCTCTAGAATTTACAGTCCAATGGGGGATACAACATGCCAACAAGACATACAGGATAAATTTGACATAATCAAGAGAAGAAGGCACTGACACTAAGGGAGGCCAGGAAAAGTTTCTTACAGAAGATGGGATTTCATTTTTAAAAAATATTTCATATACCAATTACATGTAAAAACAATTTTTAACATTCATTTTTTCAAAGTTTTGAATTCCAAATTCTCTCCCTCCCTTCTTTCTCCCTCCCAGAGACAGTAAGAATCTGATATAGGTTATACATGTGCAATCATATAAAACATTTCCATATTAGTCATTTTGTGCAAGAAAACTGAAGGAAGGAACAAAGGAGAAAGGAAGGAAGGAGTGAAGGAATGAAGGGAGGAAGGAAGAAAAGAGAATGAAAGAAACAGAAAAACAGTATGCTTTAGTCTATATTCAGACAATATCAATTCTTTCTATGGAGGTAGATAGCGTTTTTCATCATGAGTTTTTTGGGATTGTCTTGAATCATTGTATAGCTCAGAACAGCTAAATCATTCACAGTCCATCATAATTCATTGTTGCTACTGTGTGCTCTTCTGGTTCTGCTAAGTTCACTTTGTATCAGTCCATGTAAATCTTTCCAATTTTTTTCTGAAATCATTCCGCTTGTCATTTCTTATAGAACAATAATACAATCATATACCACAACTTGTTCAGCCATTCCCCAATTGATGGGTATACCCTCAATTTCCAATTCTTTGCCACCACAAAAAGACCGGATATAAATATTTTTGTACAAGCAGGTTCTTTTCCCTTTTAAAAATATCTCTTTGGGATACAGACCTAGTAGTGATATTTCTGGATCAAAAGATATGCACAGTTTTATAGCCCTTTGGGCATAGTTCCAAATTGCTCTCCAGAATGGGTAGATCAATCACAGCTCTACCAACAGTTCATTAGTGTCCTAGTTTTCCCACATTCCCTGCAACATTTGTCACTTTCCTTTTCTTTTATATTAGCCACTCTGATAGGCATAAAGGTGGTACCTCCAAGTTGTTGGAATGTCCATTTCAATAGTGATTTAGAACAGTTTTTTATATGACTCTAGATAGCTTTAATTTCTTCATCTGAAAACTGCCTGTTCATATCCTCTGACTAGATAGAAGATGGTCCTTTGATGAGACTTTGAAGGAATTCAGGAAAACTAGAAAGTGGGGATGAGGAGAGAGAAAGTTCCCTGTGTCTTTCTGACCTTCAGTCCAGCATCCTGTAGAAAGCAAGCCTTAAAAGGCATAGATTCAATCCTCACCTCTTGTATATACTGGCTTTGTGACCTAGGGCAGGTCACTCCTCAGTGCTCTAAGCAACACTCTAAAACCTAAGTCCCAGAGAAGTTCCTGACCTCCATGAGTAGAGCGTTTCTAATACCACTAAAATAACTGGTCTAATTCTTATCCCTAAGCAAGCAAAGTCTTGACAGCTGACAGAATTTACTTAGGAGTAGCCCAAAAAGACATGCTGTTTATCCCTCTGGTAAGTTAGAGGAAAATCATCTGCCTTCTGTATTTTTTGTTAAACTTTCCATGTTAATATTCCAGTTTCTTCTCCAAAGGAGAAAAACATGCCACGGCTTGTGGTACCAGCTGTGACCATTTATACACAAAATAAATATGTTTTTTTTCTGACTGATGAAACTTCTTTGGCTGAGGAGATCAAAGTTTTGAGTGATCTCCAACTTTGAAAGGTGCTCTTAAGAAGGCAGCAGTTGAGGGCAGCTAGATGGTGCAGTGGATAAAGAACCGGCCCTGAATTCAGGAATACCTGAGTTCAAATCTGGCCTCAGACACTTTACACTTACTAGCTGTGTGACCCTGGGCAAGTCACTTAACCCTCATTGCCCCGCAAAAAAAAAAAAAAAAAAAAAGGCAGCAGTTGGGAAAATAAAACCCTAGCATAAATGTCCTGTTACCAAGGGTGAAAAGCACGAGGAATAGCAGCAGTTTGAATCAGTGTGTACAGATATTTGGGGCATAGTTCCCATGGGAAGTAGTTAGATATGACTGAAAAATGACCAAACAATAACAACAATCCCATGGGAAGTGGAGTATATGTTAGCTGCCCAGAAAGAAGAAGGTGAGGGGTGGAGGTGGACTTGGGGGTTACTGATGATCCTGGAATCTCACCCTCAAGCCTACTGGAATCAGAGACAGCAAAGCTGAAAAACAAAACAAAACATAGAACCAATCCATTCACCGAGTGACCTGGGTCACATAACTCCTGCCTAGTAGGGTTCTTCGTAGAATTACTGTCCTCAAAGCTAATCACTGTACAACAAAGGAATGCCATGCTCCTCCTCACCACATCCAGAATCAGATGACCTGAATGTGCCACTTACCACTTATGAGAGCTTGGGCAGGTCACTTGATTTTCATTTTTCTCAAATGAGATAATATTTGTAATATTAGGTTCTATACAAATGTGTATTGCCTTCCCTTCCCCTTTTTTCTTCAGGACCTCAATTTTCTTTAAATAAATTTATTTATTTAGAATTTTCCCCAAGTGACATGTAAAAACAAATTTTCACATTGATTTTTTAAAACTTTGTGTTCCAAATTCTCTTCCTCCCTCCCTCCCCACCTCTCCCTAAGAAATCAAGCAAGGGACTTCAATTTTCTTGTCCATAAATGAGGCAACCAAATGATCTCCGACGTCTGATGTTTCTGGCCAGTCTACCCTCCTTTCACTTTCTGAAACCAGGTCTAACTATTATCTTTAACCCCTTCTGATTTCTGAAAGAAATCTCTGACGTCAGATGTAAGACCTTCTAGAAAAGGGACAGCAAGTCTGGACCATATTAGACTGTGGCTCCTCCCTTCCCCCCTCCCCCATGATCTATTATCCAGTCCTTTACCCTGACAAATGTGTACACAGAACATGTCTTTGTGAAGAAAAATATTTAGATAGTCCTTGTATAAACATCCGAGCTCTATCAATTGAAAAAAGCTATTCCATTTGAACTTAAAACAACTCTTCTAAAGACTGCCTCTTTTTCCTTTCTCTGGAAATAAGGCTATTCGATCATCTAATTTCCTTCTTGTCCAGTCTCCTTGTGAGAGGATTTTATTCACAAGCTCTGTGCCCTTCCTTGATATCTGATGTTTTCTCTAGAAATAACCCTTGGTTCTCTGTAATTTCGCTGTTTGCCATCATTCTCTCTCCATTCTGCACACACTTCCCCCCACCCAAACAAGTGACCCAAGTTGTCAGTGCTTCACAATTTTTTTTCAACTGACAGTTCTAGAGTAGAAATATCCTTGGGGCTTTAGGGCTCAAGCTGGACTGACCTGAATGAATTTGGCTGGAGCCACATCCAACTATTAGCAAACTGTCAGTGGCTCCGAGCTATTGAAGCTGGGACTTCTAAGCAAAGGCAAGATAGAGGCATTTAATGACCCTGAAGCAGCTTAGCACACAGCTCAGCCAGACCCATCCTGCCTATTAGCTGCTGCCACCAAACAATTAAGCTACATCTACTTCAAGCAGCCTAGTGGAAAGGTCAGACATCAGTTACTGGACAGACGCTGGTGCTGCTCCTCCATTTCTCTTCTCTACCTTTTTGTCTTTAGCTGGGCTTCAGAACTGGCCACCTGTATATTGGGACTTTCTCTCTGCTTCACCAGTTACTTATAGGTTTCTTGCCCAGGACAAACCTTGCAGTGCGGCAGACAGGGAAGGAGTACAGGACTTGGTCAGAAGACTTGACTTTGAGTCCTCTATGACTATTCTGAGGAAATCACTTCTCATCTCAGGGCCTCGGTTTTCTCATCCATAAAGAGAATGGGCTAGATAATTCTCAGTTCTCTTCTAACTCAAACTTCCTGTGATTCTGTAACCAAGGTGTTCTGCTTGAGCCACGATGTCAGAGGACCAGATTCTTTTTTTTTTCTTTTGGCAGGCTAATGAAGGTTGAGTGACTTGCCCACGGTCACGCAGCTGTTAAGTGTCAAGTGTCTGAGGTCATATTTGAACTCAGGTCTTCCCTGAATCCAGGGCCAGTGCTTTATCTACTGTGCCACCTACCTGCCCCTGAGAGGACCAGATTCTAACCCCTAGATGACCAGGGAAGACTTGGAGCTTCCAAGTGTCCCTAATTTTATTAAATACCTTTTTTGTTTGTGATACTTGCAATTACCTCTGTCTCTGAGATGCTGCTGGTTTGAGGCATGTTCTTTGGGGAGTATGACCCCACCTGAGCAAGATGGGAAGAAAAGCAAAGCCATCCTCTTCTTGCTTCTGGTGATGACTTATACATGAGTTTCCAGGGGAAGACTCCTTAGGAGGAAAGAAGCGGGAAATCCTTAGTTGGCACATTACAAATGCTATAAGAGCATCTTATAAATACTTGGGACTCAAGAACAAACATACCATGGGCCCCAGAGAAAATGATGGGCCTGCTATAGAATTCTTGGCACAGATTACAGAGGTACCCTCCATGCTGAAATGACCTTATACTTAACAAACCCCTCCCAGTAAGCCAGGCCAGGCCAGGCCAGGCCACAGAATATCCAGTACTTACCTAGAGGTTTAAGCTGCAAACCCACAACCCCATCAGAGAGTCTGCTTCCTTTTCAGAGTGATCGAGGCCTCCCCTTTATGGGCTGGAGCAAGTTTACTATTGTTGTCAATCAATGACAATTTAGAGGGTGGATTGCAATCTGAATGACTTCATAAAAGAAGGCAGGGCTGTGCTATTTGACAGCCTCAGGACCAAAGCTCTCGCTGGATTAGTGAGTACGTAGCACTTCTTAATTAGCCCTCTGAAATTTGGCAGGGATTGAGGTGGGGAGGAGTAGACACGTTCTGCTTTGGGGAAGCTTTTTGACTCTGTGCCCCCCACATCTGAGCAAATTCCTCCTTAAACCACTCCCAGCTCTCTGCACAGAATACCAGCCCATACTGTGGTTAAGTCATAAACTTCTTGCCTTCACTGCCACCATGTAAGCACTGCCACAAAACAAACTAGAATTTGAGAGTTATGGGGGTTTTAATGCAGATGTGGAGTCTAAGTAAGAAAGGTATAGTGGAAGTCAGTGGGAGTTTCCTTGAAAAGGCAGGTATATCCTGTATGGAGATGATGTAAGGAGATTTCATGACCCAGGCTGCTGATAGGCTTCAGGTGAAAAAACTCAGCCCTTCCCCATTCTCCCTTCTAATGGTCAATTACCAACATCCACACACAGACAAGTCATCTTGAATTTAATAGAAATTACAGGGGCAGCTAGGTGGCGCAGTGGATAGCATACCAGCCCTGGAGTCAGGAGTACCTGAGTTCAAATCCGGCCTCAGACACTTAACACTTACTAGCTGTGTGACCCTGGGCAAGTCACTTGACCCCAATTGCCTCACTGAAAAAAAAAAAAAGAAAAGAATAGAAATTACAACACACATGAAGCTTGTTCAGGATGTGCCCTGTCATACCTGATGGACTGAGGTTAGGCTTGGGAGCTTCTTTAATGATAATCTCTATGACCCAATGTCCCCACCTCTAAGTCACTCCTAGGAACACCAGAATCTGACTCAGGTCTCTCATAGTCTCCTAAAAGCACTGAGACTAACAAAGCATTAGATGTAGAACATGTATGTTAGGGAAGGGTCTTATATCTTAGCCTTTTTATCAAGGCAATAGTTATAAGAGCCCTTTCAGTAAGCTCTATTTCTGGCTCTTCGGTCTTCATAACTGCCCTTCCTGGAAGCTCTGGCTTCCTCTTTCTATTACATATTTTCCCTAGCTTTTTTCTGTCTTACATGGTGGAGAAGTTGTTTAAGCTCCTTCAAAATTGCTTTAGTACTTAGTGCCCTCAGTTAAAAATTCTGCAGTTTCTGAAAATTATAAAGCTGGCATGTGTCCAACCTGTAGGCATATATTATATAACATTCGTGAATTACACTTATCATAGTTATAGGCAAAGTATACCAGATAATTAAGTCCTATGCAAGTATGTGTCGTACTCCATCATCACACAGTAGATTTATGTCTATTCAACCTTACATACCCTTTATTATTTGTGCTCCATCCTTCCCCAAAGGCAAGATGCACCCTTGCGCTAACAAGCACCATTAGGTAGGACCCTGGCCTCTCCCTGGAGCTATTTTGTGGGACTGGGAGAATGCTTCATCTCTGTGCCACTTGGGATGGGGTGCTTCAGTAACAATCTGCTGTCTTGTGTTTTCCTGTGGTACAAAGAGTTCGTGTTTATCCCTGACTTGAGTTCCTAACAGCAAATTGAAGCATGCCACTTTTCTGAGCAGAGGCCTTAGCTAGATGGTCACTAAACAAAGTTCTATCAAAGGAATGACATGATAGTTGTGAGTCTATGTATTTCCCCCCATCCTAAAAAATGCCAAAGCACAGGCCACTATGGAGCAGTGACTCTTGCCTGGCTGTTGACATGTACAGAGCGCAGCCTGTGGTGTCATTCCTGGTGGCACAAGCTTACACTAGAGAGGTCACATGAAGACCCCACCAAGATTTCTGCTTGGCCTCAGTGACCCCAGCATGTCCATGGGAGTGTGATTAAGATGTACTAGTTGAGGTGGTGGCTAGGTGGCGCAGTAGATAAAGCACTGGGCCTGGATTCAGGAGGTCCTTAGTTCAAATCCAGCCTCAGACACTTGACACGTACTGGCTGTGTGACCCTGGGCAAGTCACTTAACCCCCATTGCCCTGCAAAAAAAAAAAAAAAAGATGTACTAGTTGTACGTCTCCTTCAGGACTCTATGGCATAGTTCTAGATTTTTTTGATCGGGTTAGATACCCCATGGCATAGCTTACTTTCAAAATTTCTATCCTCATCAGAATGAATGCTTAGAGGGAAGCCATACATGTAATGTAAGCCATATACACACTAGAAATATGCTTCTCCCATAATTCCTGGGTCTAAAAACCTTCTGGTTCCTGGTTGGGTAGGAACCAGGTGAAGTGGCCCTTCACCAATAGCACATTACTCAGCTTCTGGTCGCCTTTTAGGAAGAAGGGCACCAAATCCAAAGACTTGATATAGCTTATCCTATCTAGGTTCAGGCTTTATGTGTCTACACATAGACATTCAAGACCAGCAGAATCTATTTTGTGGTTGTTGAGTCACTCAGTCACACCTCATTCTTCATGACCTCCATGACCATACTGTCCGTTAGGTTTCTTGGCAAAGAAAAATACTGGAACAGTTTGTCATTTCCTTCTCCAGTGAATTAAGGTGAACAGAGGCTAAATGACTTGCCCAGGGTCTCACAGCTAGTAAGTATTGAGGGCCAGATTTTGAATTCGGGTCTTTCTGACTTCAGGCGGAGAACTCTATCCACTGAGCCATCTAACTGCTCCTATGACACTCAACCTAGAGTTTTCTTTTTTACCCAAATATCCAAAATCAATGTAGAAGGATTTCATAGTGAGAAATTGGTAGTCTTTGTCATGCCTCATGTAAGATCAGATATTGTCTGATGCAATATCTGATGCGGGAGTCAGGACTCCAACTTCTGCCATTCCCTTAATAATGATGTGCTCTCAAAGGAGCTAAGCTTGATTAATGGATCAAGTCACCACCTCTTGACCAATGTCATCATTGGTAGGCCCTATCTTGTAATTTATGCTATAAAAACATTTTAAAGAAAGATAACTTTGAAAGATCTAAGAAATCAGATTAATTAAGTGACCAATTATGATTCTAGAGAAATTATGATGAAGTATGCTACCCACTTCTTGACAAACCCACAATGCAGAAAAAGATGTACATTTTTAGACACAGCTAATGTGTGAATTTGTTTTTCTTGACTATGCATCTTTGCTGCAAGGGATTTCTTTTTCAATGGGGAAGTAGAAAAGTGGTAGGAATTGGCATAGGGATAAGGGAAAAAAAAAGAAAAGGAAGAAAGACATGTCATTGAGGCATATTGTGTGTGGGGGGCTATGTTTGTGTGTGTGTGTGTGTGTGTGTGTGTGTGTGTGTGTAGGTGTGGGTGTTTAATTCAATGAACAGAAGGAATACCAGGGGGGAAAAGCATAACCAAGCAGATCAACTTGGAAAACTACAGGTTGAACTTAAATATTAAAAGATTAAAAACAAGATGTGTGTAATAGAGGTCTACAGTTTCACATACAATCTTCTTTTTCTGGTCTATCACATACTGTAAATGGAAATGCCCATGTTATTTGGTGTTTGTTAAATCCAGAATTTGGAAAAACTAAGTGCTTGAGAAAAAGAAAACAGATATGGTCTCTAACCTCTTAGTGAGCAAAGGTGGACAAAGGTATAATGAGCCTGAAAAATATTTCTAGTTTAAAGAAAAGACTATTAAGTTTCTCGAATGCATGAGTTTTTCACTTTTTCTTTGTACTTCACTGGTATTACCTAGCACATAGGAGGTGCTTAATAAATGTCTGTTGATTGATCATCTAACACTGACTTCCCTCATTATGGACCCTATCCTTCTCAATGAATCCTAAGGTCACTTTAGCTTTTTTTTTATTGCCATGTGACATTGCTGAGTTTGTAGTCTGCTAAAATGCCCAAATAATTTTCATATGAACTTTTGCCTAGCCATGTCTCCCCTATCCTGTACTTGTGAAATCAATTTTTTAAACCTAAATGATAGGTTTCATATTTATCTCCATTAAATTTGATTATAAGGCAGCTAGGTGGTGCAGTGGATAGAGTACCATCCCTGGATTCAGGAGGACCTGAGTTCAAATCCAGCCTCAGATACTTGACACTTACTAGCTGTGTGACCCTGGGCAAGTCACTTAACCCTCATTGCCCTGCAAAAAATAAATAAATAAATAAATTTGATTGTATTAGGTTTGACCATCATTCTATCTAGATGACTGTCATCTAATGTGCTACCTATCCCCCAAGTGCCTTGTCATTTGCAAATTTGATGAGTGTTATCTATATCTTTATCTAAGTCACTTATTAAAAAAACAACTCTAAATAGCATATGGCCAAAGATAATTCCTGGGGACTGTGGTGCATTCTATTACTACCTTCCAAGGTGGTATTGATTCATTCACAATGATTCTTTGAGTCTGGCCATTCAATTAGTTACAAATACACCTAAATTATACCATCATCTAATATCCATCTTTCCTTCTTATACCTAAGAATAGCAAAATACTTTGTCAAATAGTTGTCAGAAATCTAACACAGTGTATCCTTTATCTACTCTGCCTACAAAGGGAATAAGGTTTGTCATTTATTGTTGTTCAGTCATTTTCAGTCATGTCTGACTCTTTGTGACTCCATTTGGGGTTTTCTTGGCAAAGGTACTGGAGTGGCCTGCCATTCCCTTCTCCAGTTCATTTTACAGATGAGGAGACTCTGGTAAACCAGGTCAAGTGACTTGCCCAGGGTCACACAGCTAGAAAATGTCTGAGGCTGGATTTGAACTCAGGAAGATGAGTCTTCCTAGCTCCAGTGCACTATGTGGCTGCTTAGCTGCCCTTGTCTGTCATGACCTGTTCTTATTGAAACCATACTAGACTGAATCTTCATGATCATTATGTCTTTTCTGAACTCTCATAATGTGTTCTAGAATTTTGAGAAGACTAGAAATCAAGGACAATGGCTGGAAGTTTGCAGACTTTAAAAAAATCATTTTAAAATTTAAAATCACTTAAATAAGTTTTTAAATCATCTGCATTTGCCCTCCTCCTGGACTGTAGAACATCACTGTTATCCGTTTGCTTTCAAAGACAACCAATAGTGGCTTAACTCAGCAATTGCATCCAGGTGACCTGTAGTATAACCCAAGACAGTATTGTTTTTGTTTTTCCCTCCATTGATGCTCACTATGCATTCCTCCTCCAGCTTCTGGGTTTCCTCTGAGGATATCTTTTTAACATTTAATACTAACTCACAGCCTTTTCCTTTGCATATCATTTCATAGTCATTCCTGTCATAAATCCCTTCACACCAAGTCTCAATGATACTGTGGAGCTAAATTTCTCTCCTTGTGTCAGACTCTCCAGTTCATCCTATTTATTGTACTTTGTACATTTGCATGTAAATATCTGAGGGCATAGCTTTTATTGGTGGTTCTCATCTAAGATACTATCTTCTGTGAATTACTGGTCTTCTCTGCTGTTGGAATAGTAAATGCTGATATTTACATAAAACTGCAAGACTTACAAAACACTTTACATAAATAATCTCATTTGATCCAACCAAGAAACTAGTACAGGTATGATCTCCCCTGTTTTATACAACAGGAAATTAAGGATAAAGAACCTGGCTTCCTCAAAGTCACACATCTAATAAGTGTCAGAAGCAGAATATAAACCCAAATCTCTTTAGAATCCAAGGCCAGTGCCCTTTTCATTGCACCACACTGCCTTATTTTCTTTCATTGTAATCTTCAACAAGCATTTATTAAGCACCTACTAAGTGCCAGGCACTAGGATAACTGCTGAGGATACAAAGAAAGGCAAAAACATGATTCTTGCAACAACATGCCCATCATGACTCTCAAGATGGTTAGATGTTCACTGTTGATATTGAAGAAGTTCCAAAAAAGTGAAGAAAAGAGATCATTGACAACTTTGGAGATGAGAGGATCAGTTAAATAATGATGTCAGAAGCAAGGCTTTCCTTGTTGTACCTGCTGTGCTCTATGGGATCTGGCTATAAATATATACATATACTTGAGTGTATATATGTGTGTGTTTCTGTGTATGCACATGTTTACATGTTATATGCATACACATTATGTGTTCGTGTGTGTGTGTACATGCATGTAGCTTCCTTTTCCTTTTTCTCCCTCCATTTTTCCATTTATGTAGCTCTTGATTAGATTCACAAGACTCTTGGAAGATGTCTATATGTCCTTATTTTCATTAGGTGAATTACATCTTTGATCAAGAACCCACCATTCCTGGATTTTTTTTTTAATTTTTTTTTTTTAATTTTCACGGGCAATGGGGTTAAGTGACTTGCCCAGGGTCACACAGCTAGTAAGTGTTAAGTGTCTGAGACCGGATTTGAACTCAGGAACTCCTGAATCCAGGGCCGGTGCTTTATCCACTTCGCCACCTAGCCGCCCCCATTCCTGGATTTTAAGCCATGGTCCAGAATCCAAATCCCATTCTCATATGCCACTTCTTAGCCAACTGTTCACTTTGGGGGGTGGGGGTATCAATGAGGGTTAAGTGACTTGCCCAAGGTCACACAACTAGTAAGTGTCAACCCAGTCTGAGACTGGGTTTGAACTCAGGTCCTCTTGAATCCAGGGCCAGTGCTTTATCCACTGCACCACCTAGCTGTCCTGAACTGTTCACTTGCTAAAGCTGCCTTACATTTCTGAAAACACCACCTAATGAATGCCCCTAGAGTCTTCTGTTTCCTGCCCAAGATTTCATAGTCTTTAGCCATGCTTTTCTAGTTTCCTGCTGTCAGGATCATTCGTCCCCATGTGAATCACCAGAATTGGTCATGGGCTTTGAAGAGTCTCATGAGGCTCTTTGACATGAAAACTGCCAACTCCTCTCTTGTTTATTTCAGGCTGACAAATAGGCGCCTTGGTATTTCTCCAAAGGGAGTCACCAACTGTTATAGCCTGTCTTTTTTTCTGGTCATTATTGGTTGGCCATTTTCTTGATGATGCCTGTGATTATTTTTTTTCCTGGGTAATTAGTGTGATTATTCTTTAGAGCATAAGAAGCCCCTTCCTCCTGAGAATGTCCAGTTCTCCCGTCTCTTCTCTAAATGCCCACCTATTACTAAATGTTTGGTGGTCTTCTCTGTGCCACATTTTTCTACTCTCCAACCTCTTGACACAGGGTAGGATTCACTTCTTAGGGCAGTTAAGTGGCATAGTGGATTGAGCGCTGAGCCTATAGCCAGGAAGACTTGAGTTCAAATCTGAACTCAGATACTTCCTAGCTGTGTGACCCTGAGCAAGTAAATCACTTAAGCTCTGTTTGCCTCAGTTTCCCCATCTGTACAATGGGGATAATGATAGCATCTACTTCCCAGGGTTGTGGGAATCAAATAAGATAATAATTATAAAGCACTTAGCACAGTGCTGGGCACATAGTAAACATTAAATAAATGTTAGTTATTATTCCTCTTCAGAATTTTTGTTTCCTCTTTTAATAACTTCTGTTCTTTGAAAGAACATTTAGGATCCTAGAATCATAGACTCAGAACTGGAAAAGACTTTACAGGCCATGTGGCCAACCCCCTCATTTTATAGATGAGGCTAAACGAGGTGATTTGCCCAGGGTCACACAGCTAGTAGGTGTCAGAGGCAAACAGAGTATGAGCCAAGATCTTCCTATCTCCAAGTCAAGGCCTCTCTCTCTTACAATATGATGCATCTCCTTATTCTCCTAGATAACCGAGAAAATAGAGAGGTCTTCTGCCAGCCCTTTTACCTTCTATTTTAGGAGGGGAACAACCCTATACTTTAGATAGATGTGGCTGTTCCTCAGAAATGAAAATCATATAGTGTATGTTCTACAGGACACTGCAAAATTCCCTTTGTTCCCCGTACTTTCTAGAAGGTATATTGCTTAGTCTTTTTGTCATTCTTGTTGGTAGTTCCTAGGGCTAACTCTTCTTAATTGTCTGTTTACCATACCTAGTTGTGAGGGAAGTGTGTCAGGGGGAGGGCTCCTTAGATATGCCTAATTTATTTACAAATGGCCTCCTCCCTCCTTATCGTCTAATATAGTAACTTTGACTGGCAATTGGCATACCACCAATAAGACCTCATACAAACAAAAGGTTCCCCTGATAGTCTTTCATTTGAAGGAATGAAGCACGGATCCAATTACTAGCAAGGTTTTGATATAATTTACCCTAATTACCTACTTCTCTTTTCCCCTTCCAGCCTGGAACTTGATATGTCTTCTTTTTGTTTCTATATAGTAAAGGGTTCTTAACCTAGGGTCCATGACCCACCAAGGGGTCCATGAGCTTGGATGGGGAAAAGTACTTCTTTATTTCAATGTAATTAGTTTCCTTTGTAATCCTATGTGTTGTGTTTTGTGCATTTCAAAAGACAATCCTGAGACAGGGTCCATAGGCTTCACCAGTCTACCAAAGTGAGCCATAGCAGGAAAAAGGTTAAGAACCCCGCCTTTGGGAAAATAAGACTGTTTACATGTGGCATGTAGAATCAGCATCATTATTATGTGGATACCTACTGTATTACAGATTGTGTGATTGTTCTAGTGTATGATCAGAAATGATTGTATGGGTCTCTCTTTAAAAAAAAAAAAAAATGTCTGCCTTGCTTAGAGTTGAGCACTCAAATAGTTTTGTGGGAAGATCTGTCAGCTCCGAGGAAAGTGTATGTCTGGGAGTGTGATTTTGGGTCACTTTTCTCTGTAGCTTCATCCTTTTCTAGAAGAATCCATCCGGGGTTCCATCCTGTTTTTAGAGCTGTGTCCTTTGTATCTAAAGTAGCCCAGGATTTAGTCTGTGTCAGATTTCCATGACCACCATGCTCAGTTTGGATTTTTACTCCCTTGGGTTCAATTTCTCTTTCTCTTCCCCATAACTGACCCTAATAAGGAACCAAAAATCTTTTTTTGTACTTCTGGAATGAATTGTGGATATCCTCTATTCTTAATTTCAAAAGTGGTTGTGAAAAAGCTGAGTTTATTTTGTTTAGCTGGGTTTTGATTTGTGTGCTTTTTAAAATGTTCAGAAGGAGATAGTTCTTTTAAGGAGGCAGGTAATAAAATGAAGGCAGTCATTCAACTCACAGGTAGGAGCCTAAGTGAATGAATTAGAAAGAGCAGTTAAGTGCATTCCTTGCTATAAATAGCAATTTAGAATGCCAAGGAGAGAGACAGAGAGAAAGAGAGCAGGGAAAGCCTCAGAAGCTGAGCTCTGTGAAGAACCTTAGAAGCCAATTAGCCCTGGAGTTGATCCTTTCATGCTAAGGAAGAATAGCAAAAAGAGCTGACTTTAAAAGGAAATTCTCATCTGTATTTAAGTATAAATATATTCCAGAAAAAGTCCATAAGCCAATGGCTTATGTCGATTAGGGAAACTTCTTCAGACTTTGTCAAGGGATAACAGGTTGTAGACACTTCTTTGCAGTAGATAGAGTGCCTAGCCTGAAGTCAGGAAGACTGCTTTCTGAGTTCAAATCTGGTCTCAAACACTTACTATGTGACCCTGGGAAAGTCACTTAACTCTGTGTACTTCAGTTTCCTCGTCTATAATATGAACTGGAGAAGGAAATAGCAAAGCACTCCAGTATCTTTGCTAAGAAAAGCCCAAATGGGGTCAGGAAGAGTTGGACATGACTGAAAAACGAGTGAACAACAGCATGTTATTACTACTGCTTATATGCCCTTTACATTCTGTGATAATTTCAATGGAACTTGAGAGGAGGGAAGACCCAAATCACCCAACCCCGTTAAAATAGGTATATTATCCTTTTCTATTTATTAAAGAAATGTGAACATATTGATTTCCTTTCTTCAACCTGCTGCTTTCTTCTGGCTTCCTTCCATAACTACCGAAATTCCACTATTCTACTGAAATTGCTCTCTTTAAGGTCACTGTCTCATAACTGTTAGTGGCTTTTTCTTTACTCTCATTCTCCTTGACTTCTTGCTGTTTCTGACACTGTTAATCACCTCTTCTTCCTGGATACTTCTCATGCATGGCTTGGATTCTGTGACACAGTGCTCTCGGCTTTGGTTCTCCTCTTCCCTGACTGCTCCCTCTGATTCTCTTTGTTGGATAATTAGCCATCTCTGAACCATAAACTAGGGATGGATGTCCCTCAAAGTTATACCTGAATCACTTCCTCCTTGTCCTCCTCTTTTTCCTTCTTCTCTGTCCCCTCCTACTTCTCCCCTCTCTCACTTTCTATTAGCCTCTTTGCATTCAACTATTGTCTCTATGCAGATGACTTCCAAACTATACACCTAGTCATAATCACTCTTCTGAACTCTAACCTCACACTGCCAACTACTTGCTGAATCTCTCTACTTAAATGTTCCATCAACATCTCAAGCCCAACATGCCCCAAACCAAACACATTATATTTCCCCCTCTAAATCCACCCTCTGGGGAGCTAGGTGGTACAGTGGATAAAGCACCGGCTCTGGATTTAGGAGGACCTGAGTTCAAATCTGGACTCAGACACTTGACACGTACTAGCTGTGTGACCCTGGGCAAGTCACTTAACCCTCATTGCCCTGAAAAAAAAATAGGTCTAAATCCACCCTCCTCCAAACTTTCTTATTTCTGAGGATGGTTCTCCCAAGTTTCCAATCCAATCTCACATTCATCCTTGATGCTCCTCTCTCTCTTACCTCTCCCCATATCCATTGAGTTGACAAATCTTGCTCATTGTACCTCTCCTGCTCTGCAGTAACTGGCAAGCCCTCTGTACCTCTCTCAGAGCAGCTGGCCAGCCCTCACCCCTCCACTTCACACCTTTGTGGGAGATGTCAATATCTTCATCTCTCCAGGGCATGGGTTTCCATCAAATAGATCCAAGGCCTAGCCACCATCCTGCTTAGGAAAACTCCTCCTCTTTGTCATTCCTTGTGTATGCTTCATCGATTCAACTCTCCCAAGGTCATTAATTATAATCATTTAATTGGATTAAACACAAGCTATTAAAAGCAGAAGCATTATTTACATGCGGCATTGATATATAGTGCTCCATATCCCATCTAACCACTTACCCCAGGCCATCTTACTATCTGCCCTGCTCCTGTCCCATTTCTCCCTACCTGTAACAGTACCTTCTGGACTAGAGCTTCAGAAATCATGCCCTGGGTCCATGGGGGTGGTTAATCTATGCATCTTTGGAAATTTGCCCTAGGCCTGGGCTGTCTTGATTATTGAGTGCAAATGCATCTAGCTCACTATATATGGACTGCCCCGGACTAGACCACGTTCCACATCCTCTCTGCCCATTCACTTGGGCCATCTTGCCATATACCCTTCCACCTTGTGACTGTACCACACCCCAGCTTTCTACCAGCTGTCCTGAACACAGTAATCAGATCAGTAGTACCATTTCTTGTAGAAAGGATGCTATGGCTGCTATGGATCAGCTCATTATCCTTGTGACTCCCTAGATCAAAACTCTCTTCCTTGTCTTCTACTTCTCTCTCTATATTGTCTCTTCCTATTAGTATGATAAATTCCTTGTGGGCAAGAATGCTCTTGCTTTTGTATTTATATTCCTAGTGCTTAATACAGTATTCATAACATAGTAATCATTTTAAAAATTATTTTATATTCATCATTCATTTATTCACACAACTTATTTGATTCCTGGACCCAGGGATGTGCTTGTTGGTTAACAACTGCCTCTGGGGTGGGGGAGGAGAAGGAATGTATGGGTGATACATTTTAAAGTTTAATCTGCACGATTACCATTCTCTGAATCTCTTTCTCGAGTCTAGACAATCAACAAAACAATAAATTCCAATTTGTAGCATTTGCTGGATTCTGAGGTGGAAATGCTGACGCTGAAAATCTAACCATCGGCTCTCTTGAGCATCTCTCAAGGCATCTTGAGCTGGCTCCAGTACACCCCTGCCTGGACCTAGCCCCTCCTAAAGTAAAAGCATTTGGGAAAAAAAGACAACTTTTGCTCTTTCATATTCCACCTAGGGGATCCAATTCTTCATCTCACCTCAAAGAACTGAGAAAAGCTGCTGCTGTTGCTGTTGTTATTGTTATTGTTATTGTTGTTGAATCACACCGTCTATACCACTGGGAGCTGAGACATCCCTCTGATACAAGGGATCAATATTTGACCCCCTAGAAGTCACTCCCAAGAATGGTACGATTTAAAGAAGCTGATTGGCACCAGACATTGGTGCACTAATTTCTCACTGGTCTTGTCCCAATATTTGTGCTTTTAGACCTGAAATGTCTCTTGAACTTCCTCACAAATAAAAAAAGCCATTCCCTGTTAGCAGTCTTTTTCAAATGCAATTGATATGGAGCTGGGGTAAGGAGCAAGAGAGATATTCCCAGTTAGTTGCCATTTTCTTTCCCCCATCTCCTTGAAAAACTCTTCTCCTGGCCTCTTACATGAGTGTGTTCCACATGGCATATGCTTCCCCACTGCCTAGCATCTCCATTACACTCCATAAGCATGTGTTAAGTTGAATTGAATCCATTCCTTTCTCAGTTCCCCAAATAGCTGCCATGCCTGCAGTACCTTAATTAGGCCCCACCAATCACCAGTGGCAGCTCCTAAAGGTGAGGCACAGAAGCATGCAGCATTTATAAAGCATTTCTTATTAATCATAAAGCATTTCTAGGACTTGTCCTGAAACCTTAACCCCTTTTAAATGTCATGGGGAGTAAGATGAACATATTCTATTTTCCTTCAAAAAGAAAGACAAAAATCCCACACCCAATATTAGTGATAAATTTCTTGTTGCTTGTGTGTGGTCCATGATGGATTTTTTTCCCTTTCTGTTAGCCAGGAATAGGAAAAAATAAAATAAAACAACCATTCTCTACTCATTCAGTAAGAGAAAGAGGGAAGGAAGTGCCTGGTACCCAGTCACTACCCTAACCCTCAGTCTGGGACTTTCTGAAAGAGAATGGGAGGTGACTGGAAATTTACAGAAGGTGAAATGTTCGAGACAGAGAAGAACTGGTAAATATTGCTACACCTTCATTTATCTCTTTTGCTAGAAATATTCTATTTCATCCCAATCTGTTGTTGCTCCTCGTGATTAAGACTACAGAACCATCAAATACCCAAACCACTGGGGCAGCTAGGTGGTACAGTGGATAAAGCAACAGCCCAGGATTCAGAAGGACCTGAGTTCAAATCTAGGCTCAGGCATTTGACACTTACTAGCTGTGTGACCTTGGGCAAGTCACTTAACCCTCATGGCCTGCCCCCTCCCCCCAAAATATACCCAAACCAGTGTTCTTTTGTAGAGATCAGGGAGTGCCTTTCAGGTATGTTCATCTAGCTCAGTCAGTGGCCTTTCTGGAAGGGACATATAATTAGTCAATAAACATGTTAAGTACCTGCTATGTTCATGGCACTGTGACAGTTGCTAAAGATACAAATATAAAAGTGAGTCTTTCCTTTCCCTCAAGAAGCTTATAGTCTACTTAAGAGATAAAACATATTTACAGGTAAGTAAAGAGACAGAATAAGCATTCAATAATTTAAGAATAGGGGATACGAAAATAATTGAGAAAGTCAAGTTCACTTGAGGTGAACCTTAAAGAAAGTGAGGAGTTACTAAGAGTTAGAGGTGGGGAAAGAGAGCATTTCAGGCATGAGAGAAAACCTATGCAAAGATATGGAAGTGGAGATGCTGTTCAGTCATTTCAGCCCTGTCTGACTGTGACTCCATTTGGGGTTTTCTTGGCAAAGATACTGGAGTGATTTTCAATTTTGTCTCCAACTCATTTTACAGGTGAGAAAACTGAGGCAAACAGAATTAAGGATCCTGCCTAGAGTGACACAAATAGTGTCTGAAGCCAGATTTGAACTCAGGCAGGTGAGTCTTCCTGGCTTTAGGAGAGGCACTGCACCATCTAGCTGCCCAAAATAGCCTTAATTTCCTCTTTAAAATAAAGAAATGGGACCAGGTGACTGGTAAGGTCCTTCTAACTCTGTGGTTCCAAAAGATCATTTCTGCCTTGTAGGGAACAAAGAAAGCTTCATAAAAAAGGGGTCATTTGAATTAGGCCTTAAAGGATACCAGTATTTCAATAAGCAGGAAGAAGAGTAAACCATTCTAATTGTAGGAAAAGCAGATAAGTCATAAAATATATGGAGATAGCATGGTATAGTGAAAAGAGCCCTGTCTCTGGAATCAGGGGACCTGGGTTTAAATGTAATTTTGAGACCTACTTATCCATCCATCCATCCATCCATCCATCCATCCATCCATCCATCCATCCATCCATCCATCATACCTCTGCCAGCCATCTATTCTGTCTCTCTCTGTCTCTCCCTCTCCCTCTCCCTCCCTCCCTATCAAATCTATCTATATCTTTGTATCTATCTAATCTAGCAACTATGTACTTTCTATTCATCTATCTTTATACCTATCTAATTCATGTCTACCTATCTATATCTTTGTATCTAGCTAGCCAGCTAGCTAATCTATCTCTTATTCACCTTTGGTACCCACTGGCACTCAACTCTCACCTGTGCCTTAAAGGAGCTATGGTATGTTCAGTGGCCACACCCTAGTAAAAGTGTCTTGGCAGACAGGCTAAACCATACCTGACCAACAGGCCTCAAACCTGTTGGCAAGTTAATGGGATGTTTACCCCAAGCATGTGAAGACTTCCCCTAGCAGGATGGGCAGATGAGAACAGTTTGTAAAAGCAGGCGCTGTGGAGTGCTCAGAGCTTGGTCAAACATCAAAGACACCAAGACCACCCACTACATTCCAAGCCATCGCCAGTGAGCTTGACTTTTGTCTTGCCATTGGATCTCAGTGACCCTGGAAGAGAGAGTGAAGCTGATGACCTTTCACAGCTCTGTCTCGCTTAAATCGAATCCACACATGAGTCAAAACATCACCCCATGATATCATTGGTCTTCTTCGAAAACAAAGGATAAACAATAACATCTCCTTTCTATCCATCCATCTATCTAATTTGTTTATCTATCTATATCTTTGTATCTAATCTACCAATGATCATCCATCTACCCATCATATATATATATATATATATACCCATACATATATAAATATAGATAGACATATACACATATATAAATGTACATTTATATATGTATATATGTATATCTATATATCTTTACATCTTTATCTTTGTACGTATCCAATCCATTGACCAACTAGGATTTATCCACAATTTGACTTTATATAGTCATGTAAATATTTCCAAACCTCATTGTCAAATGAAGGAATTTGGACTAAATGGCAGCCTCTGAGCCCCTTCTTGCTTGAGCTCTAGGACCCTTGGTTTAATGGGATGGAGAGTAGTCAGCCTAAGCTGTGGGGAGAGTGCCTGGAAGGCCGAAGTGTGAGATAAAGCTGGGGAAACTGGTTAGGGCAAGGCCACGGAGGGCCTGTGGCCAACCTCGTGGGTGACAGGAGAAGGGATGCATTAGACAAACAGAATAAAAAGGGCAATGGAATCATGACTTGTGAAGTTAGACCCGAGTCAAGTGCAGTGCATTCAAGTGTGGGGGAACTTGGTGAATTGAATTGCACAGTCAATTAAGGGTAGTCTGCTCCAGAGAATTCAAATGTCAGTAGATTACAGGTTATTCCCTGCCAGATGGAGGGTGCTTGGGGCCAGGAGATTTGTCTGTGTAGCATTGATGTCAGAATAGAAGCACAGTTTATATAGCTCCCTGGGACCCCACCCTTCCCTCCTCTCTGGGCTGAAGTGTTCACTGTGAGTCACATTAGACAACATAGGCACAATGTTGATTCCAGGAGGCCACTGCTAAAATACATGTTGCCAGGTAGAAGTCTTGGGAGGGTGGAATGATCTATTCTCGACTTTCCCCACAATAATTTTTGAGGGGTGTTCAAACTTTTGATTTCAATTGCATAAACAAGTCCACCTGCCCAAATGCCCTCCACCAGTGAAGATCAGGGACTCTTCTGGAGCTAATAGCCTTAAAGAAGTGCCTGGGGGCACTTAGATGTATCAGAGCCCCTTCCTTAACGTTATCCCTTTATCTAACATGTCACATCGCCTCTCTCATCAACATATTATCAAGAGTTTTCAAAATCAATTTGCTTTTGGAAGCATTGAGGCAGAGCTCAGTATGTTAAAGATGGGCAGGGCCTTGGAAGCCATCTAGTCCAACCCTTGTGTTTTACAAAACAGAAAACTGAAACCTGGAGGAGAGAAAACGAGCCTAGTTCAAGGTGCACAAAGAACTTTCCATCCTATCGTTTGAGCTTCCCAATAACCTTGTGAGATAGGTACCAAAGGTTTTGTTGTTCTCATTTGACAGATGAGGAAACTGAGGCTCAGAGAGATCAGTGACTGAATCAGAAGCATGATTTGAACCCACCTCCTCCTCAGAATAGGAACTAGCTTTATATTACTTCCCCATCCTAAGGAAGGAGCCTTGGAAGGGCTGCTCTTCCCTAACCATAGTACAACATATTCACCTTGAAGTTGGGAGAGAAAGTGAGAACAAGGGGATAGCATCACCATTTGGGGGAAGTTGAGTCCTAACCATTATAATTAGGGAAAACAGGAAAGGCTTTGCAAAGGATGGGGCATACGAGCTAAGCTTTGACGGAAGCAAAGCAAAGATCCTAAGAGGTAGAGGCAAGGAAGGACTATGGTCTCTGGGTTAAGGGCAGGGGCAGCGACTAGGCCTGGGATTGCTTTGGTGGAGGGAACTCCCAGAGCACAAAACTCCTCTTACCAATAGAGGTTCACCCCCTTCTCTGTAACTTCTATTTTTAGAGGGCTGCCTGGAGCACTCAAAAGAGGTTAAGTGACTTGCCCAGGGTCACTCAGCTTGTAGATATCAGAGGCAGGACTTGAATCCATGTTTTCCTAATTGGTCAGTTCCTCTCAGAACTTCCATTTTAAGAAAAGTGCCCAGGCCAGTCATGTTCACTTCTCTATGTCTCTGCTTCTGACTCTCCAGAACTTTTCCCCAACATATCTTCCCCTTCTCTTCCCTTTAGCTTCTTTTTACGTCTTTCCCCATTAGAATGTAAGCTCCTTGAGAGTAAGAACTATATTTTTTGGCTTGTATTTCCAAAAATTAACTTGTTGAATTGACTTGCCTTGACTTTAACTTGATTCAACTTGTCTTGGCTTCCTGGTCCCAAGGTTACCTCTCTCCACTACTCCGATCTGCCTCTAGTAGGGAGTGAGGGATAACTCAGAGTGGTTTTCCCACATATTCCCAGGAATCTGATAATACACCAGACATTTTTTAATACACCTTTTCATTGGTGTCCAGCCCCTAGAAACTCTGGCTTAAATTCCAAATCTGCCACTTAGGTGACCTTGAGAAAGTCTTGCAATTTTCCAGAGCCTCTAATGTGGCTAATACACTCTACCCACCTCCCAAGGGTTAGGATGAAAGTGCCTTGTAAATTATAAAATGCTGTAAAAATGTAAACTATTATTTTTAAGGTTTTTTATTTAATGTCGTTTATTTCCCCCAATTATGTTTTTAAGCAATAAATATTTTTATTTATAGTTTTCAGTTCCAATTTAAAACTATTCTTATATGTAATATAAACGATAATGTTTGTATTTCCATTAAATCACCCTTAATGTAATATAAACTATTTTCAGTTTGTTCTACGTGGGTTTTCACAGGATTGTAGAAGGAAGAGGGAGAAGGGAACATGAGGGGCCTCCTAGTCCAACCCCCCTCATTTCACACATTTGGAAACTGAAGTTTAGAGAGGAAGCCTTGCATGTGAATCCTTGCAAACAAACCACCAAAGGCTGATTGTACAATCCAATTCACATAATTGTCCCAGGCTCAGATGCACTCGGCTTGATTCATGGGTTACTTTATGAGCCATGATATATTCTCTGCTCTCCCTTTTATTCTGTTGGCTGACCTTGCCCGTGATAGTCTCGCTGACAAGGTCAGCCCTACACCCCAATGTCTAGCTTAAGTGATTGATTCAACATAGCAAAGCTGGAACTCAGACCCAAGTCTTCAGCTTTCCAGGTCAGTGATCTTTCTTTCATCACGTTGCCTCTCATTTTGCTCCTTCTCCGCTTGGATGACTAGAAAAGTGTATCTCTTCCACCTTGGGACCTTTATTAGAGGTGGAATTGACATTCCTGTTCTTCTGTGTTTGGCCTAATGAGGTACCATGGTCTAGTAGAAAAAAACATTGAACTTGGAGTTAGGAAGACTTAGGTTTGAGTTCCAACTCTACCACTTAGATGACCTTGGGAAAGTTATGCAACCTTTCAGAACCTCAGTTTCTTCAACTGTGAATTAGGGATAATAATACTCTAACCACCTCCCAAGGGTTGTTATGAGGAAAATGCTTCATACTTTGTAAAATGGTGTAGACGTGTAAACTAGTCTTGTTGTTACCCCTAAATTAGCTTCTCTGTCCTTGAAGCATCACTTCCTTTGCCAGATTCCCCAAAGCAGCTGAGCTCAGTGTAACCAAAAGAGGGCAGGAGAGGGCTGGTTATGGAAATGTCTAAGTGGGAACTGGCTGAGATTTTTATGGACTCATGGAATCTCAGAACTTGGAAGAGACCTTAGACGTCATCTAGTTAATCCAGCGCCTTACTTTATACAAGACACAGAGACTCAGGGATAGGCTAAGTGAGTTGTTTAAGGTCACACAACAAAGTCAGGAACAGAACCCAGGTCAGTCTTTGGTCAGTATCCATGTCTGCATTCTAAATGTCTTGGAGGGCCTAAGTATGTAAAAGTCAGGATACCAATGATAATGGATGGAATGCTGGGAAAAGAAAGAAAGGGAAGGGAAGAGAACTCCCCTCCCCCTAGACAAATACCACCAAGCAAAGGCATGGGAACACTCTGTCATTTTACACCTTAACAAACAACAAATAAAATGAACATTTCTGTATACACAGTAGAACAGAAGAAGATTATATGGGAAATGGTGAAAAGTGGTTGATTTTCCTCTTGAACATATAATAAATTAAACAGGTTACTTTCAAAACTGTCCTGCTTGTCTGTGTTTCCTTCTGGCTTTCTTTCTTCTTTCTTCTATGCCTTAAAAACATGTGTCCATGACCCTTTTGGTTTTTGTTGCTGTTGTTTATTGTATCATTAAATCTTCACTGCCTCTCACCTAACCCCCAAATTAAAAAAGAAACAAAAAAACCCCCTTCTAACAAATATATAAAATTGATCAAAACAAATTCCCACCATGGCCAAGTCCAAAAATGTGTTTCATCTTGAGGCCATCACCTCTCTAACAGGAAGCTGGTAGGATGCTTCACGCTGCAATCATGGTTGGTCAAGGCATTGATCATTGTACCATTCTGTCCTTGCCCCTGAAGCCCAGTTTTTTTTTCATCACCTAGAAAACCTCATGTGAACCATTCTTATTCTCCTGAGTTACTTTGGAAACTGGGTTAGTCATCTGGAGACCTGGGTTTTAAGGTTCTGCCACTAACTAGACATGTGACCATGGCCAAGTTATTGCCCTAACTCTCATCTTTTTTTTTTTAATCTGTAAAATGAGGGGGTTTGATAATTACATGATCACTAGGGTCTATGATTCTGTGAGGAAGGCTCACACTCTTAGATCAACTCCCCACTTCTCTCAAGGTTGTACCAGACCAACTTGGACAAAACTCCATTTCTGACTGATTGCATGATCACCAGAACCATAACTAAGAATATTTTCACCCAGGAATAAAAGGGTTGTGAGGGGAAGGGATAAGGTATGGTAAGGAGTGTTGACTTCAGTTGTATTGGGAGGGGGAGCAATCTGACTTTTTCCCTTGAGAGAGTTGGGGGTAGGAGACACAGGCCTGTAAGAGAAGAACATCAGCCCTAGGTGGGGAGTTGGCCAAGATCAGGAAATGAGCCAAAAGAAGCCTGAAAAGTATGGGATCAGTCCAACCATTCTGGAGAGCAATTTGGAATTATGCCCAAAGGGCGATAAAGCTGTGCATACCCTTTGACCCACCAATTCCACTTTTAGGTCTTTTTCCCAAAGAAATCATGGAAGGGGGAAAGGGACCCACATGTACAAAAATATTTATAGCTGCTCTTTACGTGGTAGCAAGGAATTGGAAGTTGAGGGGGTGCCCATCAATTGGGGAATGGCTGGACAAGTTGTGGTATATGAATACAATGGAATACTATTGTGCTGTAAGAAATGATGAGCAGGGGGAGTTCAGAGAAACCTGGAGGGTCTTGCGTGAGCTGATGATGAGTGAGATGAGCAGGACCAGAAGAACATTGTACACAGTATCATCAACATTGAGTGTTGACCTACTGTGATGGACTATATTCTTCTCACCAATGCAATGGCACAGAAGAGTTCCAGGGAACTCATGATAGAAGAGGATCTCCAAATCCAAGAAAAAAAAAAAAAAGAACTGTGCAGTATAGATGCTGATTGAACCATACTATTTCTTTTGTTTTGGGTGCTGGGTTTTTGCATCACTGCTCTGATTTTTTTCTCTTGTAACGGGATTAATGCAGAAATAGGATTAATGTTATTATGTGTATATATATATATATATATATGTGTGTGTGTGTGTGTGTGTGTGTGTATATATGTGTGTGTGTATATATATATGTATATGTATATAGATATATAGATATAACCTATATCAGATTGCCTGCTGTCTAGGGGACAGGGGAGGGAGGGGAGGGAGGGAGAAAAATCTGAAATTGTAAAGCTTGTATAAACGAAAGTTGAGAACTATCTTTACATGTAACGGAAAAAAAAATACCTTATATGAAAAAAAAAGTATGGGATCAGTGGTCATTGCCCAGAAGAAGCTGCACACCTCCATTGGACCCCCATGGTGGCATCCTGGCCATTTGTCCCATGCTGGTTACAGTTCACATGACCAGAAACATCTTTTTACTATGGAACTTGGCTGACCCAAGAATTCCCCCCCACACACACACACAACTCCTACCACCCTTATTTCCCTTTGACCAAGCAAGAATTTCCTCCAATGCAGAGACAGATATTTTGGGTAAATTCTGGTTTGATGTCTAGAAAAACATCCCAGTAATTAGAGCTGCCCCAAAGGGGAAGGGGCTACCTTGAGAGGTAGTGGGTTGCTCCTTCTTGGAAAGCTTCAAATGGAGGCTAGCAGTGGTTGGGAATGTCCTAGTGAGGACTCCTTTCATGTGTGAGCTGGACTGAATGGTTGCTCAGGTGGAAACTGGGATTCTACTATTTCTCCTTTCCAGTGCATTATTTTAGAGAAGATAAAGGGCTGAAAAGGATGTTGAAGGAGCCATGTTCAAATCCAGGCTCCCCTACTGAGGAGCCTCAGTAAGTTCACCCTTGAATGTCTCACAGAAGCACTTCAATGTATGTCCAGGATCTGGGATTTTAGCAATATGGGTGTGCACCGGCATATATTGCAGCCCTTTTGTGGCTTGCTGGATGGTCTTCAAGGGTTGCCATGGCTAAAACATGGTGATCAGCCTCTCCAGGCTTAGCAAGGCTGCTCCTCCGACCACAGAAGTCTGGCCACTCCTCCCTGGAAGACTTTGTAGCTTGGAAAAAAAACCTGACAGTTTGTGGTTCTCAGGTCTGGTTCTTTGAGAGCCCAGGGGTGTCTCCAACACTACAAAGAAGCATCAGAATGTGACTCAAGTTATAGGATTGTAGAGTTAGTGGTCACCTGGCCCAAACTTCTCATTTTACATCTGAGGAAACTGAGGCCCAGAGAATAGAACTGATTTGACTATTGGTTCCTCATCAGTAAAGTGGGGATGGTAGCACTTGAACTATCCCTTTCCTAGAGTTGTTATTTGGAAAGTGCTTTGTAAACCTTAAAGGGTTAGAGAATTGTGGGCTATCATTATTGCCTTTAGCTATCATAGGTTTAAGTGCCCTGAATAGATACCTAGGTGGAAGGAAGGAGCCACTTTATTCCCAGTCTCCTCCCTGGCTTCACCCCACCCCACCAGCTTCACCAGTTGCACACCCACTAAAATAATTGGCTTCGTGGTCTACAAACCACTTTTCTGGCAGTCACTCATTTGACTCTCCCAGTAGCATCTAAGAAGGAAGCCACCTAGAAGCTGATCTCAGGCTCTGAGCAGGAGGGGAAGGAAAAGGTCTACAGTTTTCAAGACTCCCAGTTCCTACTCTGAGGAAGACCTGAGTTCAAATCTGGTCTCAAAACTTACTAGCTGCATGGGCAAGTTACTTAACCCCCATTGCTACACACACACACACACACACACACACACACACACACACACCACACACACACACACACAACACACAAATACGGCAGTGAGAAAGGGGAAGATGTCTAGTTCTGAACTGTCAAATGAACAGGTCTGTAACTCTATCCCTCTGACCCTTGACTGACTCCTGTGCCCTGTCCCTCATTACTATCTTCCCCACTTCTTTCTAGGATTTCAGGAAGGCAAAGTTTCCCACAGGCAGCCTCCCCTAAGGTCCTCCTGAGGTCCATCACAAACCCCACCTCTGGGCTGGCCTCTCCTTCCCATAAACAATTCAATCTGTGTGCCTGGCACTAGGCCTGGAGTTGTGGAGCTGGCCCTACCCTCAAGGGGCTTCAAATCTTATTGTAGAGACAAGACGCAGACTACATGGAATGCTTCAATAACATTGCTATGCAGCAAGTTTCCCTGAAGCCCTACTCTGGATGCCTCATCCTGGAATGCAAGTGGCCCTGGATTCTTGAAGCTATAAGGGTAAAGTATGAACTCTAGAAGGTCCCACCAAGCAGGAAAGGCTTTGTATAGCATCTAAAATAGAAAGAGCATTGGACTTGGAGTTAGGAAAACCTGTGTTCAAATCTCACCTCAGACAGTTATTAGGCTCTGTGAACTTGAACAAATTACCTAATATCTCCAAGCATCAGTTTCCTCAGCTGTAAAATGTGAATGATAATGACAGCTCTCATTCCTATCTCACAGGGTTGTTGGAAGTATTAGATGAGATAAAATGGCTAAAGCCTTTTGTAGATCCCAGTTATTGTTATTGACTGAGGACCAGCCAAGTTTAGTTCCTAGCACACAGTAGGCTAATAAATGCTTGATGGCTTAACCAACTTGGCCCCAGGGTGATAAATAAAGAAAAACCAGCCATAGCAATGATCCCTTTTAAAAAAATTATTGGTATCTTTTGTTTTTATATCACCTTAATTTCTGAATATATCTCTCTCCCTATCTCTCCCCCTATTCTGCAGGATAGGGAGGCAAATGTGTGGATGGTTAGGGGATGAGTGTGGGGAAGTCTATTTCTTCCCATTGGGGGTGGTCATTCTTGGTAAGACATCTTCCAAGGTGGGAAGAGAGGCCCTAGGGAGTGGGCAGCTGCTTCCTCTATTTCTAGTCATCCCTTAAAACAAAGACTAATAAAAGAAACAGGTGGGAAAACGCTGTTCAGCTAATTGCCCAACATGCCGGCGAACGCTGACAGTGAGACCATCTACTAAGTCATAAACTGTCTAGAGAGGGGGTTCTCACACTACAGAATCACCGCTGACCAGTGCGAAGTACAACCCAGGGACAGGCTCAGCCCTGCAACCACACCCTCACTCTTTTTTTGTGGGGGGAATGAATTATTCTTTATTCTTTTTCGTAAACAGTTTTATTTATAGTTTTGAGTTCCAATTTTGATTCCCCCCTTCCCTCCCTCCACTTTTCCCTCCCTGAGGCGGTAAGCAATCAGATATAGGATATACATATGTGATTATGTAAGTCATTACCATATTAGTCATTTTCACACCCTTACTCTTGATCACTCACCACTTTTCCACATCCCTTGTCCAAATGTCACCATTATATTGCCCCCCTCCCTCCTTTTTAGGACACAGCAGCTCTTTGAGGCACAGAGGATACAGCTGTCAGCTCCCCAGGGACTCCTCTTCCCAGCTTGGAAGATATGTCCCCAAGAATGAGCACCCTCAGTGGGAAGGAACAGAAAATCTCCCCACTCATCTCCCTTCTCCATTCACACATTTGCCTCTCTGTCCCGGATCCCTTGCCAAGCCTGAAGCAAACACCTCTTCCAGATAGTGTTGATTTTTGGGTGGCTTAGCATTCATTATTTAATGGGCTGACTTGCTGTGATGGGAGGGGTGGCTCAATCACCAGGATATTGTCCAAAATCCGTATTCCATCGGAAGAGCCTTCAGGGGGCTGCTTCTCTCCTCTCAGCTGAAGCTCCCAGTGAAATGCCATTCCTCTGGCCTCCAGCTCCCAGGGGCAGTGCCATTTCTGGACCTGTCTCCCATGTGAGGCTAAAGCCGTGGGCCAGCTTGGCACAAACTCCCAGAGGCCTGGTTTGAGTCTTAGCACTCGACATGACAAATTCTTTCCCCTTGCTGGTGTTGTCACCTTGTAGGTATTTATAGCATTATCATGTCCACCAGAGAGCGTAATGGGCTTTTTAGGCTAAACCAATTAAATTCTCTTCTCGTAAGTCATGTTCCCTGGTCCCTGGATCATTTCTGCTGCCCTTCCCTCAACTTTTTCTATCTTCATTATCTTCTCCAAGACCTGAAGTCTGCCGGGGCGTGTCCCAAGTGCCTGCCAGCCAGCCAGGCTCGTCATCGTCAAGGGTCTCAGCTCTGTCCTTGCCTTTCATTCACCCTCACCCTCCACCTCCCATGTGCTGGTAGAGACGAGCGAGACTCCTCTGGCCAGGTAGTTTCATTCAACTTCCAGGCCTAGAGCCTAGATCCTTCTTTTTCTTTCTTTCTTACCTTTCCTTTCCTCCCTTTCCCTCTTTCCCTTCATCCCTGTTTTCTTCCTCCCTTCCTCTGTTCCTCCCTTTCTCTCTCTCCTCCTTCCCCTCCCTGCCTCCCTCCCTCCCTTCCTGATTTCCATTGTTCCACAAATATTTCTTGCTGACACAATAATTGGTTTAAACCACTTAATGTACAATAATAGCTCATTTCATGCTCCCAACCTCAATGTGAGGCAGGGGTTATAAGTATTTTTAGTTTTTGATCTGGACCTGTGATTTCATTGGTAAGGGATACTCCCAGAAAGGAATTCCTTCTACCATTTCTGATGAGGATTTCATCTGCAATTTATACTCTTAGAGAGTTGCCCAGTAACTTTCCCAGGGTCCCACAGCCAGGGGGTGTCAGAGCCAGGATTTAAACTCAGGTCTTGATGACTCAGAGACCAACTTTTTATTGATTATTATCCCATAAGGCATCTCTACTACAGGGATGATTATTCCCATTTTACAGGTGGAGAAACTGAGGCTTGGAGAGGTAAGATGACTTTCCCACAGTCAATGAGCTAGTAAGATTTGAATGTAGCCTTTATCAGACTCCAAGTCCTGTCATTCTGATATATGCCTTTAACAATGGGTCAGGTACTGTGCTAGATATTGATAGAGATGGGGCCCAGAAACGTATAACATACAGTCCCTACCCTCAAACACCTTGAAATCTAAGGAGGAAAGCATAACAGAGCAGAACCACAACCCAAGCCACGGTGCTAGGTAAGCTCAGAGGAGAGAAGGGGGACACTTCCATACAGGTGACCCAGTTAGGTGAAGTTTCATGACAGAGGCCAGGGAGCATCCGAATTTTGAGTGAGGCTCCAACACCCTTGAAAGGCAGCTTACCGTGGCTTGGTGTCAGGTACTCCTGAGTTCATCGTCTATTAGCTGTGTGATACTGGGTGAGTCACTTCACTTAGGTTTGGTTTCCTCATCTACAAAATCGCACCTACCTCATAGGGCTGTTGTGAGGATCAGCTTGGGTAACATTCATAAAGCATGTGGTGAATTTTAAAGTGCTGCACACAGATGAGAGGGAGAGACAGAGAGAGAGAGACAAAGACAGAGAGACAGAGACAGAGAGAGACAGAGAAGGTTGGGCAGGATTTTGACAGGTGGCAGGATTGCGTGCACCTTTCCTGATATTACAATGACGACACATATCTGCTCCTCTCTTTCATTCCAAGATAAAGCAGTTCACAGTGACATCCATCTTCCCACCTGCACTGGGAGAGAAGGTTCTAGTCCGGGCTCCTAAGCATAAGCTTCAGAGAGGCATCGCTCAGGCAGGGAGAAGAAAGTGACTTGGAGTCAGAAGCCCTGTGTTCACAAAAGGTTGCTCCAAATAACTCAGAATAAGATCAGTTGCTAATTAAAACAACTCTGAGGCTTTATCTTTCTCCTCATCAAATTAGCAGAGATGATCATGAAAAATGGAAGGGCTGGGAGGAAGACAGTGCTGTAAAAACAAAAATCATCACAAAAAATTCTTTTTAAAAAGGTGACCCTCGGGGGCAGCTAGGTGGCGCAGTGGATAAAGCACCGGCCCGGGATTCAGGAGTACCTGAGTTCAAATCTGGCCTCAGACACTTGACACCTACTAGCTGTGTGACTCTGGGCAAGTCACTTAACCCCAACTGCCTCACCAAAAAAAAAAAAAATTAAAATTAAAAAAGGTGACCCTCAATTGAGCAACAGCTGTCCAAGTTGTGGCATGTGACTGTCATGAAACATTATTATGCAGATAATTAGCAGTGAGGTGGCACACTGTACCTGGAGTCAGGAAGACACAAGTTCAAGTCCAGCCTCAGATACTTACTAGACTCTGGACAGGTCACTTAATTTTTGGCTGCCTCAGTTTCCTCCTTTGTACCTTGGAGGGTTATTGTAAGGATGAGGTGGGTAGATATTGGCAAAGAGCTCTCCTTAAAGTGCTAAAATAAATGTTGCTATTGTGATTAATAATCAAAAGTGATGACTATGAAGAATACATAGAAACATGGGGAAGACTTGCACGAAGTGGAATCAGAATAAAGAAAGCAGAACCAGAAGACCAGCATATACAATGACTATAATCATGCAAAGTGTAACAACACTAAGCAGTCACACTGTGATGAATTCTAAATGAGCAAATCTTCCCCTACTCAGGGTGGGGGCTATGGGTGTGTAATATTGTATATGCAACCAGACAAGGTTGCATTGTAAGTTGGCTTATTTACACATTTTTCTTTGTTAAAAGGAAGAGTTCAGGGGGCAGCTAGGTGGTGCAGTGGATAAAGCACTGGCCCTAGATTCAGGAGAACCTGAGTTCAAATTTGTCACTTAACCCTCATTGCCCTGCAAAAAAAAAAAAAAAACAAAAAAGGAAGGAAGGAAGGAAGGAAGGAAGGAAGGAAGGAAGGAAGGAAGGAAGGAAGGAAGGAAGGAAGGAAGGAAAAAAGAGTTCAGTATTGATAGGGGGAGGGATGGTCTAAAAAGAAATGACTAGTATAAAAACAAAAGACATTAATAGCAATTAAAAGCACTCTCCCTCCAAAAGGACCTGGATTCAAGTCTCAGCCCTTTCTCTGACTCCTTGTGTGTCCCCTAACTTTTTTGAGCCTTTGGTTCCTCAAAGGAATGAAAATGGAGGATGATAACACTTGTTCTATGTCAGTATCAGCTCTCATTTGTAAGGAAGCCCTTTCTTATTTAACAAAGAAACTCAGAACCCCCACCCCCATCTCTGTAGCTTCAGCTGAGCATAATTCAGAATCCAACTGTGAGTTTCTCTGTTCTGAATGGATCAGCTGCAAGAGAGAAGTTTCTCTAGGAGAGGAAAAAAATAAAATCCCAGCCTCTGCCTTTAGTTGCTTGAATTAATTACGTGCCTGGTTCTGCTGCTGAAGCACCTCGGTGGGCTGCAGCTGGGATGCCAGATGCCTGAAACTGGATTCCAGCCTTTGCCAGGATGAGAAACGGGCAGCTTCTGCCAGGCTGGGTGAGGAATATATTTATTTTTACCCGGCATCCACTGGAATCAGCCTAGAGCTCCAGGTGTGGAGGAGTCAGTAAGCTTCCAAGCCTAGCTCAGAACCCCCACCTGCCTGCTACAAGAGTCCCCGTAATGCCACACCTTCCTCCCCCTCCTGCCCCACCCCAGGACAAGGAAACCAGGCAATGCTATGACAGATAATGGGCACACCCCCCAAAAATAAAAGATCAGACATGCCTTCCCTCCACACTCATTATCCCTGGTCCCCTCAGAGAGGCTCCTAGGGCCAGCTACTTCTCCACAGCTGTATGCTCACACCTGGTACAGCTACAGCCTCCAATAGCTGGCCTTGCTCCCACCCTCTGCTCTTAGCCAGCACCACTACCCTTGTTTGTTTGGTTTTAACTGAAAGGACTGGAGGGACCAAATGGGGTTACAGGTATTAAATAGCTCTTCTAAAGGACAAACTGCCATTCTTGTCATCCTGGAATATTGGAAGAGATGGGAATTAATGGACATGGCCCCAATTTTAGGCATGGCCATTTGGGGGTGAGAATGAGAATAACACTTTTTTCCATCTTCTTCCCTCCTTTCCTCCCCAGTCTGCCTCCACCCTACATTTCTGGTCTTTTCTCATTTCATATTGTATATTGCCCCCCTTCATTTCCTATTCACTTCTCCTACATAATCCATGCTTTAGCCAAACAGGAATGTTAACTGTTACTCAAACTTAACATTCTTTTCCCCACTCTGTGAATTTGTGTAGGCTATTCCCCATGCCTGGGGAACACTTTCCCTCATTGCTGCCTCTCAAAATCCTTCTCTTTCATCAAGGCTCAGCTTAGGTGCTCACCTCCTTCATCAAGCTTTTCCTAATTCCTCCCAGCTGGAAAAACCCTTTCCTTCTTTGCATTGCCCCAGAGCACCCTTTCCTCCCTTCATCATCTGTGTACACCTATATGGTCCCAGCTACAGTCAACACCTGCTTTCTTTCTTTTTTTGTTTGTTTGTTTTTGAGAGGCAATTAGGGGTTAAGTGACTTACCCAGGGTCACACAGCCAGTAAGTGTTAAGTGTCTGAGGCCAGCTTTGAACTCAGGTACTCCTGAATCCAGGGCTGGTGCCCTATCTACTATGCCACCTAGCTGCCCTAACATCTGCTTTCTGATAGCCAAGTCAGTAAGGATGGAGAGACTCATTCCCGGTAAGTTGACTGCTTGATGATGAATTATATGGGCTTGGCAATTCATAAGAAAAAGTAAAATGCAAAAAGACCTGTATACTTCTGTAGGGATGTGGGCAGAAAGTACTAAAGAACCATACAATTTTTAGATTGTCTATAAACATTGATTGCTGGTACTCTGAATTTGTGGTCCTTGTCCAGTGACTGATGAGCAGGAATACTACAGAAGGAACTGGGTCATATCAATCTTGAAATTCTCACCACAGATGAAACTTTAAAAAAATGAAAAGCAGTTGTAACAAATGGAAGGGTTTAGTTCTCCTCTCTGGAGGAAATAAGTAAAAGGATTAATTGGTAGTGGAGTTAGTTTATTTTTTTGTGAGTGCAAAAGCAAGAATAACTATCATTTCTTGGACATTTGGCCATCACATGATAGAGAGGGCTCATGGTGAGCTTTTGTCAAAAAAAGACCACATGAAGATAATTGCAGCTTATGTACAAATATTGAAGAGGATTAACAAGAGGAATTCTACGAAAAACTTGACAAGGCTCTCCAAATTAAATGACCATAGACTTTGGTGGCTTGAATGCAAAGGATGGTTGCAATTCAATTCAAGGGGAGGACAATGAAATATAATTTAAGGGGAGCCACAATCTCAGTGTAGCAGTAGGAATTCAGAGGAAGGGTCATTTGTGTCACCTGCATCCCTCTTGTGTTGCTTAATGAAGCTTCAGGGTAAATTGTCATTTCAAAATTTGGGAAACTGTGAAAGTTAAAAGAAATTTCTTCACCCCAAGGGAAATATCAAAAAGGCCTAAAGAAAACATGACCAAAAAGGAAAATGACAAATGTTGCTAAGGATGAGAGAAGATAGGGACACTAATGCACTGTTACTAGAGTAATGAACTGGTCCAACCATTCTGGAAAACAATTTGGAACTATACCCAGAGGACTATAAAATTACGCATACCCTTTTATCCAGCAATATCACTATTAGGTCTGTACCCCAAAGAGAACAAAGGAAAGGGAGAAAGGTTCTTTATTACAAAAATATATATAGGGGCAGCTAGATGGCGAAGTGGATAGAGCACCGGCCCTGGAGTCAGGAGTACCTGAGTTCAAATCCGGCCTCAGACACTTAACACTTACTAGCTGTGTGACCCTGGGCAAGTCACTTAACCCCAACTGCCTCACTAAATATATATATATATATATATATATATATATATATATATATATAAAGCAGCTCTTTTCATGGTGACAAATTGGAAATTGAGGGGATGCTCATCAGTTGGGAGATAACTAAAGAAGTTGTGGTATAGAATTGTGATTGAATACTATTGTGCTCTAAGAAATTATGAAGGTGATGTTTTCAGAAAAACACAGGAATTTTTTTTGCAGGGCAATGGGGGTTAAGTGACTTGCCCAGGGTCACACAGGTAGTAAATGTCAAATGTCTGAGGCCAGATTTGAACTCAGGTCCTCCTGAATCCAAGGCCAGTGTTTTATCCACTATGTCACCTTGCTGCCCCCCAAACCCAGGAAGATTTACATGAACTGATGAAAAGTGAAGTAAACAGAACCAGAACACTGTACACAGTAACAGCAATTTTGTAACAATAAACAACTGTGAAAGACTTAACTACTCAGATGCCAGTTTGAAAGGATTCAAGATGTAAAATGCCATCTACCTTCAGAAAGAGAACTGATGAACTCTACAGATTGAAGCACTTTTTTCACTTTATTTTTGCTTTTTTTTTTTTTGCAACATGGCTAATATAGATATATGTTTTGCATGACTTGTAAAATGGGCATCATATTGCTTGATATGGGTGGAAGAGGGACTGGAGGGAGAGAGAGAATTTGGAACTCAAAATTTTAAAATAATTGTCAAGAAAAATAAATAAGATAAAAAGGTAGGAAAAAAAGAAGGCCTGGGAGAAATGAAGGTGGTTGTGGTAGTAGTGATGGTGATGGTGGTAGAGGTGGCATTTTTTTAGAGAGATACTTGATCTAGGGGGATTCTTTACTTTGCTGGCTGATTGTAGCTATGGACCTGATTCACGAAATTGTCTGTAACGTGGACTAGACTGCAAATACCCCCTTTAGGAAAGAAGCAGCCTAGTAACAGCAAAGGGGCAGGTGGCAGTAGCTCAGCAGAGAAGCCTAGCAGCAGTTTTAGAGATAAAGAAGAGTTCTTCTTGGGACATAACTATGGGAGTATGAACTATTTAGGCTCCATTCACGGCATGGAAATCAAGGGACTTTTTCCTTGTTATTTATCTTGTAATGTATTTAATTAGAATACCCTTTGCTTCAAATATGGTTTGATCTGGTAAAAGGGAGCATTGGATGGTGGCTCATGAGTTGTGTGTTTGAGTAGAAAGTAACCTCTTAGTCAGGGTATGTTGAAGGGGCCCCCAGGTGGTACAAAATCTTGGAAAACTTAACTTAAGGGGAAGAAATAAAAGAAGTCACAGTCTTGTAGACTGTGCCATTGGAGGGAGGACTCATATTGATAGGATCCAGGGAAGGTCCCTAAAAGCATCAAGGTCTACTTGTCATTTCCTTCTTACCCATTCCAGCAGAGGGCTTCGTAGGGCAAGAATTGTTGTTTTTTATCTCTGTATCCCCAGCATCTACATAGTAGGCACTCCACAGATTTTTTAAAAAATGTTAATACTGTTTATTTAGTTTGGGAAATATTTTAGCCTCCTAAACATACAAAAGAAAATCAACAAAACGTTCTAAGTATTAAGTATAGAATGTGTTTTGACTTCCATTGCTACATTGACCCTTCAGTTTTTCTAACACATTTCCATGTAAAAATGACAGCATTTAACAACCACAACCCCAAAAAACCAAACCACTTTTCATATCAGCTCATTGCCATATCTGAGACTGGCAGCAATCTGCTATTTCCCTATTTGTTGTTGTTGTTCAGTTGTGTCCAACTCTTTGTGACCTCATCTGAGGTTTTCTTGGCAAAGACACTGAAGTAGTTTGCCATTTTCTTCTCCAGCTCATTTTACAGATTAGGAAACTGAGGCAAAAGGGGGGCTAAGTGACTTGCCCAGGGTCACACAGCTAGTAAGTGCCTGAGGCCATATTTGAACTCATGAAGACCAGTCTTCCTGAATTCAGGCCCTCCACTCTTTCCACTGTGCCACCCAGCTGCCCATTTCACTATATACAGAATGACTTTAAGTTGGATGGACAATCATTGTAAAGAACTACTCTAACAGTACATGCTTTTGGTCCATGGCACCTTAAGAAAGATCCAATTTAATTTTCCCTTTCTAAGGTGTCATGATTTCAAATATTTATGAGAAGAATTTGTCGAGTACATATAAACACACATGCACACATATACAATACATATGTGTATACTTACATTTGGGTGTATTTTTGTATGGGTGTGTGGAGATATGTACATACCTTCTCTCCTTCAGATACACAGAGAGACTATAAGTTGACAACCTGGGATTTCTAACCAATAACCATAAATGTCACAAAAGCCTGTAACTTTAAAAAATGCTTTGATATAGCAACTGCAGAATACACAGAGAGAGGAAAATACTCAATTTCCTTTTCATTTTTAAGATGTTTGAAAGTATGTACTAGTCTGATACACTTTCAAAGGGCTCACAACACCTATGTTCATGCCGCATAAACCAGGTAAACTATCTAGAGCACCTGTTTTCTATTTTAAAAACTAAATGCTACAAATGTAGTATACACCAGATCAATAAAGGTGATTCATTTAGTGTTTCCCCACTCTGTGGTATTTAAGACAAATATGATATAGTTTTATTCACCATCTTCTTCCTTCTCTTCCTCCTCCACCACTCTTCCCAGGGAGCTTTAGCTGTTCCCTTTGTATTATCAAACTTTCTTTTGGACTGAATCAACAACATCCTTTTCATATTTTTTTCCTTTGGTTTTGTTGCCTTATTGTTGTATAGCTGCTTTTCATTTTCACTCACCAATTTGTTTGATACATCCCAGTGGATATCCCAGAGTTCGTAAATTTTATCTAGGGGCAAGATTCTGAACAGAATAGGAAGACGCCAGACAGGCTGTTTGCGAACATTCGTTTCCTTTTTTTTCCCCTTCCTTTAGCTGGTCCATAATCCTTCATCTCCCTGTCATGCTGCAACTTATTAGCCTTTGCCATTTCATCAGACTTGGATTTTTCCTTCACAGACATATCCTTCCATCTTTCTGAACATTTCTTTGAAAATTCTGCAAAATTGACAGGAACTTCAGGATTTTTTTCTTACGTTCTTCACTGCATGTTTGTACAGAGAAAGTGTAAGTGGACTTTTGCCTTTTGGTTTCTTTGGATAACCTTTAGTTCATTAGTCTCCACTCCACAAATATTTGTTGAAATTTGACTCCAAGCTCATAGCTCTTAAGTAGGATTAGAACTGTTTTCAGAAATTATTATTTTTTGTTGGGGGCAATGCTTAGGGTCCTGAGAAGACTGACATAATTGAGTTTACAGGGTCTCCTAAAGAAAATTGCCCCAGATTGTTCTTGAATTCTCACTTGTCTTTGTTGATAACTGACATTATACCTAGATCTGCACCTTCTCTTCAGAGATGCTCTACAGGATAAACCAGAATGCATCTAGGCACACAAGAGTATAAGCTGTCCCTTAGTACTGAGTGACAGCTTCTTGTAGACATGAGATGGGAATGAATGACTGAAGAAGGAGATGCTGATAGGGAAAGGTCTTTGAGTCATGGTGGTGGTGGGGAGGTATTGGGGAGAGGGAAGAAGAGCCCAGAAAGGGGGGGAAGGAGGCCCCAAAGCTGAAGAAGTTGGAAGGTGTTATGGATAAGAAGGGAGTGAGGGGACTGAGGCAGGAAGGATCTGGAAAGGTTTTCTTTCCTCTATGAACTCTGAAAAGAGAATCCTGGACCAGGTCTGTTTCTTCTTCCCCTCAGGCCAGGACATGTGGCTTGTGAGCTGTGAGCTCATGTTTCTGAGGTCCATCCTTGGGTAGGGGGGAGCATGACAGAAACCACAAAACCAAGAGGCTCTTTTCCCTGGGAGTTTCTGTTTGGGAAAACAATAATGTGTTGCCCCACCCCATCCCACTCGACCCTGTGCCATGAGAATCACTACTTATCCTCTACCTATAAGAAAGAGGAAGAAATCAGAGGTATAACAAGGAAGAGGCAAGCAAGGCACTTTCCTTGGGTGCACAAACTTGGGGGATGATGAAAATAATTACAAAAAAATATACATTTCAGGGGAAGCTGGGTGGCACAGTGGATAAAGCACTAGCCCTGGATTCAAGAGGACCTGAGTTCAAATCCGGCCTCAGACACTTGACACTTACTAGCTATGTGACCCTGGGCAAGACACTTAACCCTTATTGCCCTGCAAAAAAAAAAAAAAAAGTATACATTTCCTATCCCAAGGATGCCTTGCCAAGAAGATGGGTTTGGGGAAGAAACATAATTTTACATTCTTGCCTTGGTTGCAAAATTAGCTTGTTATAGTGCTGCCAGAATATCAGCCTTCTGCCCTGCCCTTCCCCTTTATTCATTTTACCCACTTCCTCCTTCCTTGTTCTCAGCCTTGTTACTTACTGTCCAAAGACTCACTATGTATGGAAAAATCCAGTCTGGCTCCAACTTACCTTGCTTGCCTTACTTCACATTCCCTACCTCTATACATTATATGTTCCAGTCAGACAGATCTTCTGTCTGCTCCCCGGTCTCGTCTTGCCCTCTCCTTCTTCTAGGCATTTTTCCATTCTAGTCCCAGTGGATAGAATTTAGGAAAATCTGGGTATGAACCGCCCCCCTCACGTCCCTCGCCAAGAAACTTATTAGTTGGTTGACCCTGAGCAAATTTCTTTAACTCTCTGAGCCTCAGTTTCCTCATCTGCAAAATGGACAAAATAATGACATTTTCCTCAAAAAGTCATTGTGAGACTCAAATAAGATATCTCTAAAATACTTTGTGAACCTTTTAAAGCTGTAGAAAGGTGAGCCAATATCATCACCATCATCATCTTCTTTGTCTACTAAACTTACTGCAAAACCCAGTTTGGTGTCTCCTCCTACATGAAGCCTTCCCTTATTGCTATCCTTCCCCCCTACCCTCAAAAGCTTCTCTCTTGCTTTAGAATTCTCATCATATTTCTTGTAGTTCTGTGCATATCCTCTTAGGATTCAGAACATTCTGCCTCAAGCCTACTTATTTAGGGTTTGTTTGTTTGTTTGTTTGTGGGTTTGGGAGGCAATCCGGGTTAAGTGACTTGTCCAGAGTCACACAGCTTAAGTGTCTGAGGCTAGATTTGAATTTGAGCCTTCCTGCTTTCAGGGACGGTGCTCTATTCACTGTGCCATCTAGTTGTCCCAATCCTACTTATTTGGATACATACCTTCATTCCCCTCCCACCCACCCCCCTACCCTCCATTCAGTTGTAAGCTTTATGTGGACAGGGACTATGTTCTTTTTCATTTTTGTATTCCTGGCACATAGGGACCTTGTTCATAGCAGGTACTTTCATAAATTCCTGTTGGATTGTTGAATTGAATTGTGGTGAGAACAGTTGTGAAGGAATTACCTGAGGAAGTTAAAACTACTAAATCTTCCAGTGAACAAATGGATTGTCGTCCAGATGTGTCTCATGAAGAGCTGACTTCAATAATACTCGGATAGATTGATGATCGAGAAAAACCAAGGTACGCAGTCCAAGAAATATAATTGTGCTTTCCTGAGGTGAAGGACACAGTGGGAGAGGCTCCATCCAATTTATTAGCATCTCTTTTAGAGAATCATGGATTAACTATCAACAGCTGCAGAGGGCAGTCCTGTGACAAAGGAACAAATATGAAAGGAAAGGAAGAGGGTGTTAATCTATGAAGTGCAATCCTGGATGATGGGGCTTAAATCTTGCCTCATAGTTTTAACCTTTTCTTAGGCAAAGCTGCTGAACTGATTTGATAATAAACTGAAGCACTTGGGTGACTGGTATATTATCATCACTATTTCCTGTATCTGTGAAAAGGTGGATTATTGAAAGAATTTACTAAAATTATGTTTAAGTTCTTTGCATCATTGGCTGAGAAAGAGCCTTTTTTCTGCCCTGGATGATTTTCACAGACCCTTTGAGCTCCAAGATCCTTTGTTCTAAGTTCTCATATGATTTGGAAATGTTATTTTTTTTTATAACAGTAGACTATAAACTCTTGAGGACAAGGTCTATTTTATTTTTGTCTTTATGTCTCCAGAACCCGGCACTTAATGAATATTTAAAATTGAATTCTAAGGGTAACAAATAATGAGCCTTATGATCAGTGCCCAATCCTATTTATTTATTTATTTATTGTAAGGATCAGGTTCTGTTAATCAAATGTTTATTCCTCTATCTCTCATGAGTACTGCCCAACAACAGAAGGTACTCTTACAGCCAATCAGCTCTCAGACACTGGCTACCTCTTTCCCCTTAGCTCTACTCCTTTGTAGGTGGTGACATTTGTCTCTTTGGTCTTGAGTTTGCATGTCTGGATTACCAGGTCAGATCATGCCTCCATCTCAATCCAGTAGGAAAACTCCCCCCTCCCACCTCCTTAATTTTGTCACTGGCTATAAATTTCATTCATTCGATTCTAAGTCAAGGACATACAGTAGAAAACGTGAATCAGAATGTTAATGTAAAATGTGTTTGTTGCCCATGCAGGTTGTGTGTGTATCCATATGGGTCTTTCTAAATGAAGCTTGCAGAGAGGTGTGAATAGATATATCTGAAAGTTCCTTCACCCCTCCCTTACAGAGACTTTGTTTCCCACCTAGAGAGAAATGGGAAAATGGCCCGTGAGACTGGCCTGCTCTGATGTGCTCAGAGAAGGGATACCAGACTAAATTAATACCTATGTTGTTGTTGTTCAGTAATTCAGTTGTGTGTGACTCTTCATGAACCCCTAGACCATAGCAGGCCAGTTCCGCTATCCTCTACTGTCACCCAAAGTCTGTCAAAGCTTATGTTCATTGCTTCTATAACACAATCTGTCCATTTCACCTCTGCCACCCCTTCTCCTTTTCCTTCAATCTTTCCCAACATCAGGGTCTTTTCAAATGAGTCCTGTCTTCTCATGATGTGACCAAAGTATTTAAGCTTCAGCTTTTAGTATTTATCCTTCCAATGAATAGTCTGAATGAATTTCTTTAAGTATTCACTGATTGATCTCCTTGAGTCCAAGGGACCTTCAAAAGTTTTCTCTAGCAGCACAGTTCAAAAACCTTGATCCTGTGGTGCTCAGTTTTCCTGATAGCCAAACTCTCACAGCTATGCATTAATTACCACAGAAAAAACCATAGCTTTGACCATGTGGACCTTTATCAGCAAGGTGATGTCTCTGCTTTTTAGTATGCTGTCCTTATTTGCCATAGCTTTCCTTCCAAGGAGCAAGCATCTTTTAATTTCATGGCTGCAGGCATCATCTGCAGTGATCTTTGAGGCCAAGAGTAGAGAATCTGACACTGCTTCCATTTCTTCTCCCTCTATTTGCCAGGAAGTGATGGGACCAATTGCCAAGAGCTTAGGGTTTTTTTTTCTAATGTTAGGCTTCAATCCAGCTTTTCCACTCTCCATTCAATATTATAATAATACAAATCTATGTTCCAACCACTGATGCCAAAGAGGCCAAAGTTATTCAGCTCTATGAAGACCTATAACATCTTCTGGAAATAATATTTTTAAAAATATATCTGTGGGGCAGCTAGGTGGCAAAGTGGATAAAGCACTGGCCCTGGATTCAGGAGGACCTGAGTTCAAATCTGACCTCAGACACTTGACACTTACTAGCTGTGTGACCCTGGGCAAGTCACTTAACCCTCAATGCCCTACCCCCCCAAATGTGTGTGTATGTATATATGTATGTGTGTGTGTGTGTGTGTGTGTATATATATATATATATATATATATATATATATATATGCCCCCCTAAGTATTGGTGGTATATGGGAAATAATTTTTAGGTTCAAATCAGTCTTCTTCAAGCTACTTTATGTCATCAGAGAAGGAGTGCCCCAAGCTATACCCAAAGGCTTGACTCTCTTCCCACCCAATATCAGTTACACAAAAACTATCACACCTAGTGCATAGCCAATAAACTCCATTTATCCAAGTCCATTGCAAATATAAATATAGAAGCTATATAGATGAGAAGATGCCAGAAAACAGAATGAATGCGCTCTCCCTAGGGGAGAGAGTTATCTTAGATCAATTGAAACAGAGTCTCTGATCTCACCCAAGGAAAAATTCCCTGAAGTCTCTAGTGTAGCAGATTGGAAATAGGGGCATGCTCAAGGCTCTCACTCCTTGGCTTCTTCCCAGAGTCTTTCTCTTCCTCCAGGGACCTCTTCCTTTTGGGGGGGGGGGAGGCGTGGGCAATGAGGGTTAAGTGACTTGCTCAGGGTCACACAGCTAGTAAGTGTCAAGCGTCTGAGGCTGTATTTGAACTCAGGTCCTCCTGAATCCAGGGCTGGTGCTTTGTCCACTGTGCCATCTAGCCACCCTCAGGGACTCTTCCTGAAGAAATCTTGGAAGCATGTGTGTCCTCTCTCTTAGCCCAAAACCAGAAAAGGGAAAAGAAGCCTTCCCCTCACAAGTTCTCACCAAATTCCCATTATCAGGCACAAAGCATGCCAATGAGAAGAGTCTTCTATAAACGCCTAGGCTTGAGCCCTGGGTTATATTCAAAATAATAAAGTAAATAACACCTATGCATCCAGAATGGGCATGACCTCAGTTTCTATGACCGGGCTCAGACCAGAAGGGAATACCTTTTCACCCCTGGCAAGGCTTGCACTCTGGGGCATTCCACTCATGGCACAACCTCCTGCTAGGTCAGCGTCTGGTCTTCTTGGGTGGAGGGTAGTGATGAAAGAAATCAGGACACTCCTGCTTGTCTTTTGAGGCAGTTTGGCATTTACAAAAACACTGCATCTGGTGCCAGTCTCTTGTCCAGTTGGCCACCATTTCTGCTCCTCAGTCTTCAGAGCTTTTCAAGTTGAAGCTCGAAGCCCAACCCCCATACTTTCACAGTGTGCACTCATTTAGTTTGCATCTCTACTTCTTTCATACCAGGTGCGTGTGTGTATGTTAATTAAGGAACACCTGGGAGGGATGGTTTCCACTTGACAGAGTCCCAACTTGTTCAGGAACCAAGCAAATACTTTTTTCCTCCTTAATTAGCTCTCTCAAGGAGCATTCTCTCCTCCATTGCTTTTATTTTATGAAGCTATGTAGAGGAGACCCATGGTGGAGGTGACACTATCTGGAGAGCATTGAGAGGTTGATCCCAAGGTATCTGGAGAAAGGAAAGATACCAAAGGTCTAGAAAACATCTCTGAACTGATTGATGCTGAAGAAAAAGTGATGAAGAGGACACCATCAACAAGAACAGCAAGAATAAGAATACCTAGCATTTCTATAGCACTTTCAGGTTGCAAGGATTATCTGATCGTATCCTTTGTTGTTCCCTTATTTATCGGTTGTGTCTGACCTTTTGTGACACTGTTTGGTGTTTTCTTGGTAAAGATGTTGGAGGAGTTTGCCATTTCCTTCTCCAGCTCATCTTACTGATGAGGAAATTGAGGAAAACAGGGTTGAGTGACTTGCCCAGGGTCACACAGCTAGTAAATGTCTGAGGCCAGATTTGAACCCAGGAAGATGTCTTCCTGACACCAGACCCAGCACTCTGTCCACTGTACCATCTACCTACCCCATTTTATCCTTACATCTAACATGAGAAGTAGGTGCTATTTTCATTCCCATTTTACATATAAAGAGATTGAGATGAAGTAATTTGTCCATGGTTACACAACTAGGAAATATCTGAGGCAAGATTAGAATTTAGGTCTTACTGACTCCAGGTGCAGTGCTCTATTCACTGTGCCACCCAGCTGCCTATTTTATATGTCTACTTCTCCATCTATATACAAAATGTTATAGGTATGACTACTTGGAAACATTCCAACAAGGGAGGTCAAGCTGTCAATCACTCAGAGAAGGAATCTGTTTGAGCATGTTAGGGGAATTTATTCCCCACTCCCTCTGTGGGCTGAAGTTTTTCTAGCAACTCACTCCTCTCCTGGGGCATGGCTTTATTTTTAAACCCCATGCATTTTGTGCTCTAGGGGAAGGAGAAGAATGGCTACCTGCCTTACCCAGCTTATGATGTGGCTTTTTCCACATTTCCCAGTGGTATATCTTTATGGATCCTGAGTAACTTTGCATGTGTCTTTTTTTTTAATTAAAAAAAATTTTATTTAAAGTTTTGCATTCCAAATTCTATCCCTCCTTCCCTCCCTCCTCTACCCCCTCCCTGAGGCAGTAAGCAATCAGATATAGGTTATACATGTACAATCATGTAAAACATTACAATATTAGTCATTTTGTATAAGAAAATGTGAATAAAATTTTTTAAAATGAAAGAAAGTAAAAAACAGCATGCTTTAGTCTGTGTTCAATCAACATCAGTTCTTTCTCTGGAGGTGGATCGTATGCTTCATCATTAGTTCTTTGGGATTGTCTTGGGTCATTGTAATTTGCACATTTTTTAAAAAAAGAATACTCTTTCTGTTCTCTGAAATTATCTAGTTCTGGACACCCAGCACAGCTCCCATTTCTGAGCAAACATATCTTCCAAGCTCTGTGGGAAAAGGGGAGCCTCTCCAAAATATTACCAGCCTACAAATTGTTAATTGCACATAGTCAGAATCAGTGGCCAGTATTTTTCATGGTAGGTAAATAAAGTCTAAATTGGATAAGAGATAAGCAAGTTTGTAGATAGTTAGATGTTTAACCAGTAGCCAGAATGGGGAGAAGTGGTTACTGTCTGAGAAGGAGGATATTATTGCCTCCCAGGAGAGTGACTTCTCCCAGGAGGAACAGAGAAAGGATAACCACTTGTCATTAAGCCAGGAAAATCTCTCTTCCTCTCTCCCTACTCTAGGCTGAATATTCCTGGCTCTTCTCACTGGAGTCTGGCCAACAAACAGGAGCAGTCCTGTCCCATCAAACTATAATCCGGACTTCTCTCAGTCATAGCTCTGCTTCATGTTAGCAAGTTCTCACGGCTTATCTTTCAGTGGCTGCTCCCAATAGCATCTCCCTATTTGTGATTGCTTTCTACCTCTTCTTCCTTCCAGACAAAAATCTGAGGAGACTTTGGAAGTCTGGGTATTAGGTCATTTCCTTCCCCACGAGTCTCTTGGCCTTTTGCAGGTGTGACCAAAGTTAGGGCTACATTTGAATCAGATAAACACAAATTGATGACCTCCTCAATATGTGGGGGTATTGTCAAGGAAAAGAAAGGCTTCCATAAGTGATATTCTACAGTGGACACAATTGACTAAAAGATGTAAAGAATACAAAATCCCATCATGCTTACTGTTTGTTAATTATAAAAATATATGATTATGAAACACCACCTTAAAGGGTTCCTTCTAGCAAGGTATCTCCTATTCATACATCAAAATCATCTAACATTCCTTGAAAGATATAACCTTGTTCAAAGACCCTCTGTAAACATCTAGTGAGGCATAAAACTTGCCAAAGGTGTTTGTCACTGTGATAAAAGACATAGCATATGTGCCAAGTTGAAGAGGTAGATGGGGAGGTCCTCCAAAACTTTCTGTCTGCAGATAACATCATGCTGGTTGTATCAAGTCCTGGAATATTGCCAAATATCTTATAAGTTAGAAACAAGACAAAAGAGTTTGACTTGAATAACTACACAGGGAAAGCAAAGTAGATGAAGAATGTCTATTGTCCAGATTATAACATGCCATTTAGATGGACTAGTTATAGGACTTTTTCATCCATCCATCTATGTAGCCATCCATCCATCCATCCATCCACCTATCTATCTACAGACACATATTTGTACACACATTTATGTTTATATATATTTATATATATATATATACATACATATATATGTTTTTGTGTGTATTATCTGAGACAAATCATACAAATAGTAATGAATTAAGCCTAGAGTTAAATAGAAAAAATAAAGTCAATTAGACTGCATTCAGGAAATTGAAGTTCTCCTTTAATAATTCTAGATTTCTTCCAGCAATGGAGATATTTTAAAATTCTGATATTATTGATGTTCATGACTGTGAGACATGGAACACAAGAGCCACTGAAGAGCTGAAAATGAGTCTCATACAAAGGGCAATTGATAGGCATATGATGGCTTTGAGCAATAAAAGGAATAAACTCTGTGCTTAGAAGAATGTGTGATAGGAAAAGATGGACTCTTTTTGGAAGGAAAATAAACTTGGCAGTTCTAGAAAGACAACCCTCATTCCTTCTAGTCTTGGTTACATCTGTTTTATTTGTATAAAATTTTTAAGAAATTTAATGTAATTGAAATTATTCATTTTACACTTAACTTTGCTCTCTCTCATTCATAACTTGTTTACCTATGTGGTAAAAATTATTTGTGGTAAAGATTAATATTGAAAGTTTTAGCTGAATCATTTGGGAGGGCCACACCTGGCCCACTCTGAGATTGTGCATGCTACTGAGCAGCTTTTGAAGGATCTCCCCTTTTGGGGGAGGAAAACTCAACTGGAAGGGAGGGAACTTCCGGTAGGAGGGGCGTGTTCAAAAGTTCATGCTCTTTTGGCCTGGCAATCAGTCTGGTGGTGTTTGGGGACCTGGCAGAGGCACGTGTTTTGCTCTGTTTCGGGCGACTGCTGAATAACTGTAAACTGACCGGGGTTTGGTGAGTTTTAATTAAGGAAAATCCTAAATTCCTTTGAACTAGCTTAATTGGGAACACTCTGGGATTTCATAGGCTAAGCTTAGAGTTAAGACTATCTATCTGTATTTCTACTTCCTTATTTCCTTAATTGGTTTCACCTTTGTGGTTTAATTCCCAAGTAATAAAACCTGATCCTTTATGAACTAACTCTCAGAGGCTCCTTTTCTTATTGGCCTGGGAGGAATATATAAAAAGGAAAGTTCAAAGGGGAAATTAAACCTAAAAGAGTCCCTCATATTTCCAGGACCCTAATATTAAAGCGAGTCACCCTAATAATTCTCCATATATAAAATCTTGGCCCTCACACCTATCCATAAGTCTTATTAGTAATACATTCTGTATTCTTCTAATCTTCTTATAAAATCTCTCTTGATATCTAGGTCATGTAACCATTTTGACCTTATCTTGGTAAATGGTGCAGAATATTTTTATTCCATAAATTAAAAATAAAATTTAATAATAAAAAAGGACAACCTTCACAGACATTCTGGTGTTTCCCACTTTCACTCCAGGGACGGATACTAGCCTAAGTGCTTGCATCCACCCTAGAAAGAAAATGAAATTGGGATTTATTCTAGAACAACCAATACCCTTACCATCATATCTGCATTATCTGAATAACTCATAATAGTAGGGTAAATTTTTTTTGTTCCTCATTGAATTGTTGGGATTCAGAACCTCATAGATGATCCCCTTCTCTCTAAGATGCTAGTGCTGCCCCAAAATTTCCCTTTCTCTTCATCAAAGGTTAGGTTTGTGAACTCCCCAGGAACTCAGTAATACCCCTGAAATATATCCTCTCACTAAGGCTGGGTCTCGACACTCAGAGTTCAAGAACATGGGGTGCAGAAGCAATCAACACCTCATCAATACCTCTGGCTTCAATCACTAGATCTGTGGTGGTGGTGCTGATGGGGAAGTCGGTTGATCTCTAGAAGACTGTGCCTATGTTCAGATGTTTCCTAGGAGACAAAGTCAACCTTCAGGTCACTGGTCTCTGATCTATATTCAGCATTCCCAGGATCTTTCCCAAAAGGGAGTAGGACAGAAAGGCTGGCCCTGAAATTGACCCTCTCTCTTAAAAAAAAAAAATATAGGCATAGGACAAAGGATTGGCTCTGACCCACAACAGTCAGAACCAAACAATTCATGCCTACTGATCCATGATAGCCCTAACCAATCATTTCTTCACCAAGAGATTACACAAGAGAGGAAACTTAAGAAGCAGAGTGGAAAAAAAGTTGTTGCGCAATACTTAATTCAGACATGTACCACAAGTTAATGGTAGACTGACACGGGGGGTGGGGCAGAGCCTGGGCATCATGCTTTTGTCAGCATACTCTTTGAGCTTTTTAAGTCTACTATGTCTGAACTGTGGTTTCTTGTTTATCCTTTTTCCTTAGTTGGATTGTAATGTATGGTCTGTCAACCTGTGAATCTTTAAAGTATGATTCAGGTATTGTTGTATTCTTTACTGTGTAATAAAAATGTTAAAAAAAATCGGTAAAAAAAAAAAGAAGCAGAGTGGAATCTTATATTCTTTGAACCTTTCAAGTTCATGGTATGACTCAAAATATGTGTTTTGCTCTAAAACATGATATGCAAGGGCCTGCCTGTCCCCTTCTCATTGCCTTAACCAAGTATTTATAAACACACATATCTGGATGGATAGATAGATAGATAGATAGATAGATAGATAGATAGATAGATAGATAGATAGATAGATAGAACTTATTCTTGCAAAGATTTTGTAGAAGTGGGAAAGTAGGTTTGTAAATCAATAGTTGATTTTTTTCTCAGTCACTTTTTTGGATATTAATATCCTCATTTTCCCAGTGTTTGAATTGTCTTATGAAGTTTCTGAAGATCACCTGGCAAGATTAGATACTGGACACCAGGGTCCTTTCTCAAACTGAACTGCCAAGCATTTAAACTCTACTACAGGGAGCATAACTCTGATGGGCTGGCCATGTTGTTCAAATGCCAAATGTCCATTTGTCTAAAAGACTATTTTATGGTTGAACAAATAGTGATATGTGAATGTAATAGAATATTATTCCACCATAGGAAGTGATAAGAGGTGATTTCATAGAATCCGGGGTAGTATGAACTGATACAAAGTGAAATAAGCAGAGTCAGAACAAGTTAAACCAGTACAAGGACCACATAAAGAGAAAACAACTTTGAAACTAATGAATACAATCAAAGTACCAAGTCTCCAGATGAACCAAGTCTAAAGATGTTACCCTCCTTCAGACAGAAGGGATGGACACCAGGTGGAAAAAGGAGCATACATTTTTAGACATGGCCATAGTGTGGATTAATTTTGATGGTTACAACTTTCTACCTCCCTCCTCCTTTTGCATTTTTAATTTGGGAGGAAGAAAAGAAGGTTAATAGGAGGTGGAGTCAGTAATAATGTAATAGTAAGAATGTCTTAAAGGGCCATTTGTAATATTTTTAATTCACTCAAGGGAAGATAAAATAGCATGAAAAGCAGAACTGTTTTAAAATGAAAGTATAGAATTATATACTTAGAGCAACTGGTATGAGATAGAATTCATAATTTCATATGCAGTTCTATTTTTGCATGTTTCAATTTATGTATGGAAATTCTCTTTAAGGTTTTTAAATGCAGCATTAAATTAAAAAACCCAAACAAGTTATAATTTAGCTTCTTTTTTTGGAAGACCTTTAGCAATTGGGAACCTATGGCCTTCCAAAGTATCCCATTTTGTCGTATTACTGTAATGTACGTTATTTTCTTTACAACAACTGATCTGCTCTCTAAAATTTGAACCCATTGTTTCTAGTTCTCTACTGCTTCTTCCCATCTAATTATTTTTTTAACTTTAAATACAAATGTTTATTAAAGAAAGACTGTTTTATAGAGAACTCACACAAGGCAAGTGTTCACACAGAGGTCAGAAGGAGCGATACAAGGACACTCTTCAGGTCTTTCTGAAGAACTTTGGAATCAATTGTGAGACATGGAAGACACTGGCACAGGGCTGCCCAGCATGGTATGACTGCATCAGAGAAGTCTCTGTGCTCTATGAGCAAAGCAGAATTTCAGTAGCTCAAAGGAAACATGAGACGTGCAAATTTAGAAACATTGCCAATCCAAATATTCATATGGACTATTTGTGTCTGACTTGTGGTAGAACCTTCCAAGCTCATATTAGTCTGCTCTGCTCCAATTGGACACACTGTATCTTGACCCCAATGTGAGATTTAAAATTGGATATTAGATCATAAATCTCCCGTCTTTAACCTTTCCCTTAATTTATCTCCCAGACTAGTAAAAGGAAGAAGCTTCTGGTCTCTAGTTAGAGCTTTTAGTGTGTGGTAGTTACCAGGTGATGTTGATTAGAGGGATAGGAAAGTAGAAATACAAAACAAATAGTCTTAAGTCTAAGCTTAGTCTATATTCCATATAAAACTCACCAAAAGCCCAAGGCCACCTTTGGGGGGAGAGAGAGCTGAGTCAAGCACATGCTGCTAATGGCAAGCCAGGCCGCATCCCACTCCAGTCCGCGTCTGTCTGTGTGTCGCAGTCATCGGACCAGGAGAGCAGGCAAGAGATCCCACTTCTGTTCTCTCCTTGCCTTTTAAGCTCCCACCCCGGAAGTGGAGTGCTTAGCAGCCAGACTGACGTGTGTAACCCATACACGGCCGTCGGTCTCCTCCCCGAAAGAGTGATCCTTTAAAAAACTGGCGTCTTTTCGTATTCACTAACTAACTGTTAAAAAAACTTTTTACCACACCAACACAATGATGTTATTTTGATCCTTTGAATTCAAAGGATGACAACCATTTTCCCCTCTTTCAGATGTCTTAGAATAGATCCCTCAATATCCTCTAAATTGTATCTCTTCCAGCACTAATTCATACTGTGTATATATTGGGTCTAATCCAGTTGCTCTTTTTCTTCATTTTCTTTAGTACCATTTATACTTCCTTAGATATACAGCATATTAGGGACTGTAATGTTAGAGTCCAAATGTGGTATTTCCACTATCATTGATGAAGAGAAGAGTTTGATACAGCAATCTGGGCAGATCTTTTTCATTTGTTTTGCTTCTCCTAGTACTATATATACTTAAACACTCTGGCTTAATTAGGTTTTTCATCAGACTTTCTGTAAATGTGTAAAAGTTTATAAATGAACATATTCATTCTTTGTTAAAAATAGTTTTTAATTCATTTATTTTTAATATTCTTTTCTTTTTAAATTTGAGTTCCAACTTTTCTCCCTCCCTCACACCTTATCCCTTACCCACTAAAAAGGCAAAAAATATATTAATTATACATGTGAAATCATGAAAAACATATTTCCATCCTGGCCATATTTTTAAACAGCAAGAAAGATAAAGAAAATGAGAAAATTATGCTTAAATTTGCATTCTGAGTTTCATCAGTTTTCTCTCTGGAGGGGGATAGTATTTTTTCATCATGAGTTCTTTGGAATTGCCTTAGATCATTGTGTTGATCAGAGTAGCCAAATCTCTCACAGTTGATTGTAATTATATTACTGGGTTTTTTCTGTTTAGAATTTTATTTTCCAAAATATATGTAAAAACAAATTTTGACATCAATTTTTTTAAACTTTGTGTCCCAACTTCTCTTCCTCCCTCCCTTCCCATCCCCCCCCCAAAACTCAAGCAATTCAATATAAGTTATATATGAGTAGTCATGGAAAACATCTCCACATTAGCTAGGTTGTGAGAGAAAACAGTTAAAAAACAAAACTTCAGATTAAGGAATTGTCAAAGAAAAAAAAAGAAATGTGTTTCAATCTGTTTTCAGATACTATCAGTTCTTTCTCTATAGATGGATTGCAATTTTCATAAGTCCTTCAGGGTTATATTGGATCATTGCCTTGCTGAAAATAACCATATGCTTCCCAGCAAATCATCTTACACTATTGCTGTTATTTTGAATACAGTACATTTCACTCTGCTTCAGTTCATGTAGGTCTTTCCAGGCTTTTCTGATAGCATCCTGTTCATCGTAACTTTTATATAGTACCTTAAACTTGACAAAGAATTTTCTTCACAATAGCCCAGCAAAGTAGGTACCATACATTTTGCCATTATAGTCAATCATCATATCTATTTCCCTCCATCCTATTCCCTTCCCATGATATTTACTCTATTTTCTATCTTATTTTACCCTATTCCTCCTCAAAAGTGTTTTACTTCTGACTGTCCCCTCCCCCACTCTGTCCTCCTTTCTTTCACTCTTCCCTCCTTATCCTCTTCCCCTCTTACTTTCCTGTAGGGTTAAATAGATTACTCCTCCCAATTGGGAGTGAATGTTATTCCCTCCATGAGCCCACTCTGATGAGATTAAGGTCTTTGAGCTAATTTTGTGTTCTAAATTTTTCTTCCTCCCTCCCTCCTCAACCCTCCCTATGAAATCAAGCAATAAAAATATGGAACGATTCAAGATTGTGCATGTCATCCTTGCTCAGGGGTCATGCTAATCTTCTCTGTATCATTCCAATTTCAGTATATGTGCTGCTGAAGCGAGCACTATATTACTGTTACTATTCACAATGATCCCTGAAATCTTTTCAGTTCACTTTTCATCAAGTCTATATAGGTCTTACCATATTTTTCAGAAACCACCCCCCTTGTCATTTCCCATAGTATGATAGTACTCCATCACAATCATATGCCTCACCTTATTCAGTCATTTCTCAATTGATGAGCATCCCCTTGATTTCCAATTCTTTGCCACCACAAAAAGAGCTGCTACAAATATTTTGGACATGTAAGTCCTTTTCCTTTTCCTTTGATCTCTTTGGTATACAGACCCAGTAGTGATATTGCTGGATGAAAGAATATGCAGTTTTACAGCCCTTTGAGCACAATTTAAAATTTTTCTCCAGAATGGTTGGACCAGTTCACTTCCCAACCAACAGTTTATTAGTGTGCCTGTTTTCCCTCATCTCCTCCAGCATAGTATATTCATTCTAATCTGGTGTTGCATTTGGCTGCCAAATCCCTCTTCTTGGCAAGGAGTATAAGCTGGCTAAGACAGTTTCTAGACTTTTTGATTTCCTCATTGCATTTTTAAAAATTTATATATAATGAATGATCTTCAGTTAGCCTTCCTTAGGAAATTCTGATAATCTGGCCCTCTATTTACTTTTCCAAGGGAAACATGTAATCCTCCTTCCATTTGGCTGTAACTTATTTTTGTTTTTTGGTTCCCTTTATAGCTAACATGTCAAGATAGATGTACGGTTCATTTCCTCTAGTAGTGTGTCTGTTCTTTGATCATTGGACAAGGATTTCCCATTTAGAGTGATAACAGCTAATATGTATAGACTTCCTTAAAAATTATATGATTTCCTGGTATTATTACCTGCCCCCTTTTATGCCACTGGCACCACTGAAATGGAAGCAGCCCACTAGGCTCATTTACATCTTGTTTTGTTCCATGACCAAAGAATCTATCTCCTAGTAGCCATTCTCCTGATGATGAGCCTTTGTACTTGGCTAGGCTGTTTCTCAGAAAGTGGCCTGTCACTTGTAGGAAACTCAAGTTTTCCATCTTGGTAGAAGTTGCCAGAGCTTGTGTCCCATTCATGTATACTGAGAACCCAGGGACACTTTAACCTCATGAGGATATATCAGAGTAGTGCTTTGTGGGAGTGATTTCATTGGTCCAGATAGCTCCCAAATGATGGGGCTCCCTCTACCGAAACAGATTAGCATCTATTCTGAAAGTGATGCTTTTAGGCTTTATAATTTTAAAGAACTAGTACAAGATCACCATGCCAATATTTGTCAGAGGTGAAACTTGAACCAGGTCTTCCTGACTTGGGTGCCAGCTCTTGAATGAAGTCTTTGTTTTGACTGAGAAAACATCAGCAATTCCTGACTCACATGCCTACTCTTTCATCTTTTAAAATCTTAAGGAGAATTTTCTAATAATAGCTAGGGTCCTCTCCATCTCTAAAAGTATGTATATTCACCAAAGGGGTTTTCTGTTAGAGGTCTACAGCAGATGGAGTGCTGAACTGGGAGTCAGAAAGATCCAAGTTCAAATGCAGCTTTAGACACCTGCTAGCTGTGTAACCCTGGGCAAGTCACTTAACCTCTGCCTTACTTTCCTCAACTGTAAAATGGTGATAATAATAGCACCTAACTCTTGGGTTTATTTGTTGTTGTTGAGTCAATTCATTCATGTCCGACTCTTTGTGAACCCATTTTGGGATTTTCTTGATAAAGATACTGGAGAGGTTTGCTATTTCCTTCTCCAGCTCATTTGACAGATGAGGAAAGTGAGGTAAACAGGGTCAAGTGACTTAAACCCAGTGTTACACAGATAGTAAGTGTCTGAGACTGGATTTGAACTCAGGAAGAAGAGTCTTCCTGACTCCAGGCCTGCCATTCTATCCACTTCACCACCTAGCTTCCGGGTTTGTTGTGAGGATCAAATGAGATAGTATTTCTAAAGCACTTAGCACAGTGTCTAACACATAGTAGGCACTTAATAAATGCTTGATCCCTCTTCTTCTTTATGCCTCTCCCTCTATCATCACAGAGGAGGCCCCAAGTAGTGTACAAAGAAAAGTGGGATGAGTAACAATTCCAGATTCCCTTATTTATGGATAACATTGCCCTCATTTCATCTAGCCCCAGGACACTATAGAAATTCATCAGCAAGACCCACAGACAGTTAAGAGAAGGGTCTAACAATCCACCCAAGAAAAAACAAATACATGAAAAATACATTTGTCCAGATTGTAACAAGCATTTTCCACTGAATTAACCCATTAGTATATATGTCTTCGACAGGTGCAACAAAGAGAGAATGAACTGGGTGAGGAATTGAAGAGGAGGAAGAGAGTGGGCTAGATTGCTTTCAATGATCCCAAGCTCCTCCCTGACACAAACCCTCCTATTTTAACCCCAAATAGTCTTCCCATGGTACTGTAGGGCTGTAAATCATGGGACACCAGGAATGCCAAAGAATCAATGTTTTGAATGGCCCCCAAGACCACAGGGAGACTTGTGGTGGGTATGAGGAGGGTGTAGTATCTATTACCAGTAATGACAAACTCAAGAAGTTGCATTAAAGATGCCCAGGAAATGTATGTTTGGAAAAGAAGTGGTGATGGTTCAGGATAACAAAGGACAACCAGATGTTTGCCCTGGTACCTTTTGAAATCTAAAAAAATTCTGGATGTGTGGTTCTTAACCTTTTGTGTGTCCTAGACCCCTTTGTCAGTCTTATGCAGTTCAAGGGTCCCCTCTCAGAATAATGTTTCAAGTATAAAAAATAAAAGATATCAGATTTGAAAGGAAATCAATTATATTACAATAAAAGTGTAATTTTCTCCTGTCCAAGTTCACAGATCCATTGACCCCAGTTTAAAGACCTTCGATCTAGCTAAAAGATGAGCCAGGTTGGATCATCTTTGGGGAATTTATGGAAGGGAATAGAAACAAATGGAACAAGATAAGGTATAGATGGGTTCTGGTCTGCACCTGTGGAAGGAGTACCCACAACAGAGAAGATCAAAAATATTTCCAAGCAGTATTGCATTTGTATTAAATAGTGAAAATTATCCTCTGCTGTCAACAACCCAAGCTAGTTAGTAGCCTCTTAAAGTAAGTAAGCAAGTAAAAAGTAGGTTAGTAAGTAAAGTAAGTAAGTAAGAAAGTAGTGAGTATTAAGTAAGTAAGCGGATGAGTGAGCAATCAAGCAAGCAAGTAGCGACCCTAAAAGAAGGGGCAGCTGGGAGATAGCTCTCCCCTTCCAGTTCTATGGCTTCATTCCCTCAGGGGGCTCCTGTCATTCTAGGAGCAGGGGGAAAGATCCCAGCATGGGCCACACTGGTTACATTGATCTTTGCAGGCTCCAGAGCCTCCTGTTCTGGGGCAGAGGAGAAACCTCCCAGCGAGCTCAGATATCACCAGTGGGGAATTAGCACAGAAGGTTTTGACTAGGGGATCTGCAGAAAGCTGTGTCTATCTTTAGAACCTGGCTGGGACCCAGGGATCCATGCTTAGGGAGGGAGGGAAGTTTTCTTCCACAGTCATGGCTGACATTCACTCGAGCTTGTTTTCATTGTGAATCTTGCACAGGAATTCCTACCTAGAACACCAGAGCCTTTGAGGCCTGAACATATTTTTCAAAGGGAAAAAACTGGGTCAGGCAATGACCATGAAACCGAGGCTTAAAAGGCTTTTCCATCACCGAGCCTCCCTCCCCCTCCTTTTTTTTCTCCCTCCTTTAGAACTTGTCCAAAATTTTCCCTCTTCGTTGATATTTCTCCTTCTGAACTGTGGCCCAAAGGTGAAGAATGTTGGATAAGTTCCTTTGGAGATGGGTGGAGTTGTTTTTGAGCATGATGAGTAAGGGGGAAAAGTACTGGGAGCCCCAGACGTGGTTCAGGGGAGCTGAACGAAAGCCAGATTGGAAATCAGGAGACTGGGTGCTAACCCTGGTTCTTCCACTAACTTTCTGTGTGACCTTGGGTGAGTCCTTCACTTTTCTGGGCCTCAGTTTCCCTATTTGCAATAATACTCCCTTATGCTTATATAGCAATTTGAGGTTTATCTGGGACTTCCTTAACACAACCTTGTGAGGCAGGCATTTGGGTTTTTTTTTACATATAAGGTATTTTATTTTTCTTCGTTACATGTAAAGATAGTTCTCAACTTTTGTTTATACAAGCTTTACAATTTCAGATTTTTCTCCCTCCCTCCCCTCCCTCCCCTCTCCCCTAGACAGCAGGTAATCTGATATAGGTTATATCTATATCTCTATATACATATAGATATATATTTATACACACACATACATATATATATATATACACATAATAACATTAATCCTATTTCTGCATTAGTCCTGTTATAAAAGAAAAAATCAGAGCAATGATGAAAAACCTCAAAATAGAAAAAAAACAACAGCACCAAAAACAAAAGAAATAGTATGGTTCATTCAGCATCTATACTCCACAGTTCTTTTTTTTTTTTTTCTTGGATTTGGAGATCCTCTTCCATCATGAGTTCCCTGGAACTCTTCTGTACCATTGCATTGGTGGGAAGAATATAGTCCATCACAGTAGATCAACACTCAATGTTGATGATACTGTGTACAATGTTCTTCTGGTTCTGCTCATCTCACTCATCATCAGCTCACGCAAGACCCTCCAGGTTTCTCTGAACTCCTCCTGCTCATCATTTCTTACAGCACAATAGTATTCCATTGTATTCATATACCACAACTTGTCCAGCCATTCCCCAATTGATGGGCACCCCCTCATCTTCCAATTCCTTGCTACCACATAAAGAGCAGCTATAAATATTTTTGTACATGTGGGTCCCTTTCCCCTTTCCATGATTTCTTTGGGAAAAAGACCTAAAAGTGGTATTGCTGGGTCAAAGGGTATGCACAGCTTTATCACCCTTTGGGCATAATTCCAAATTGCTCTCCAGAATGGTTGGATCAGTTCACAGCTCCACCAACAATGCATTAGTGTTCCAATTTTCCCACAGCTTCTCCAACATTTATTATTTTCCTTTTTTGTAATTTTAGCCAATCTGATAGGTGTCAGGTAGTACCTCAGAGTTGTTTTAATTTGCATCTCTCTAATCATTAGAGATTTAGAGCATTTTTTCACATGGGAATAGATAGCTTTGGTTTCTTCATTGGAAAACTGCCTGTTCATATCCTTTGACCATTTCTCAATTGGGGAATGACTTGGATTCTTATAAATTTGATTTAGTTCCCTATATATTTTAGAGATGAGGCCTTTATCAGAAGTACTGGCCACAAAAATTGTTTCCCAGCTTTCTGACTCCCTTCTAATTTTGGATGCATTGCTTCTGTTTGTACAAAATTTTTTTAATTTAATGTAATCAAAATCATCCATTTTGCATTTTATAATATACTCTATCTCTTGTTTGGTCATAAACTGTTTTCCTTTCCAAAGATCTGATAGGTAGACTATTCTTTTCTCTCCTAATTTACCTATGGTATCAGTGAGGCAGGCATTTGTAAAATGAGGGTTTAAATGTCTGAGGGCCCTCCTAGTGTGAACAGTCCTTGATCAGATTGAGTTCAATGATTCTCACAGATTTGGAGCTCGAAGGCATCTTAGAGCTCATTGAGCCCAGCCCTTCCATTTTACAGATGAGGAAACTGAGAGCTGGGATTTGAACTGGGGTTCCAGTGTTCTTTCTATAGCAATACCAGTCCTCAACCTTTTGAAAAACCAAATGGACATGGAAGCTAGTGAATAATCAGGTTATTCTATCCTTGACCCAGGTCTTCCCCACTTTGCTCACTAATTGCTCATTAATTCTTCAGTTCCAGAGGTCTTCATCTGTTATAACCTTTAATAGTTAAGAGTCAGAATCCACTGGGTTTTCCTCCCATCACATAGCTATAACATCTCATGATGGGATTAGACTGAACATTTAGTAGGTGTCTATAATGAACCACAAACAGAATAGAAGCATCCCTCCCTCAGAACACTCCGCAGCATGGGACAGCTAGGTGGCACAGTGGATAGAGTCAGCCCTAGACTCAGGAGGACCTAAGTTCAAATCCTACCTCTGATACTTACTAACTGTGTGACCCTGGGCAAGTCATTTAACCCCAATTGCCTTAAAACATCCGGGGCCACCTATATCTTAAGCTTCCAAGGAAAATATTAATTGGTCTCGGGCCATAGAGGTGCTCAAAAAGGACTTTGAAGATAAAGTTAGAGAGGTAGAGGAAGAAATGAGGGTGATGCAGGAAAGACATAAGAAAAAAGTCAACAGCTTGAAAAGCCAAATTGGCCAAATAGAAAAGGAGGTGCAAAAGCTCTCTGATGGGGTCAGCTAGGTGGCGCAGTGGATAGAGCACCGGCCCTGGATTCAGGAGGACCTGAGTTCAAATCTGGCCTCAGACACTTGACACTTACAAGCTGTGTGACCCTAGGCAAGTCACTTAACCCCAATTGCCTTACCAAAAAAAAAAATAAAATAAAAAAAGCTATCTGATGAAAATAAGTGCCTAAGAATTAGGATTGAACAAATGGAAGCTAGTGACTTTATGAGAAACCAAGACACAACAAAGCAAATCCAAATGAATAAAAAATAGAGGGCTATGTGAAATATCTTCTGGGAAAAACTGCTGACCTGGAAAATAGGTCCAGGAGAGATAATTTGAAAATTATTGGTCTACCTGAAAAACTATGATCAAGGAAATAACTTAGACATCGTCTTCCAAGAAATTGTCAGGGAAAATTGCCCTGATATTCTAGAAGCAGAAGGTAAAATAGAAATTGCAAGAATCTACTGATCACCTCCAGAAAGAGATCCCAAAAGGAAAACTCCTAGGAATATGATAGTCAAATTCCAGAGCTCTCAGGTCAAGGAGAAAATATTGCAAGCTGCCAAAAAGAAAGAATTCAAGTACTGTGGAGCCCCAGTCAAGATAGCACAAGATCTAGCAGCTTCTACATTAAAGGACCAGAGGACATGGAATATGATATTCCAGAGGGCAAAGGAAAAGGGATTACAACCAAGAATCATCTACCCAACAAAACTGATCATAATCTTTCAGAGGAAAAAATGAGGCTTTAATGAAAAAGAGGACTTTCAGGTATTTGTGATGAAAAGACCTGAACTGAATGGCAAATTTGACTTTCAAATATAAGACCTTAGAGAACCGTAAAAAATTGGAGTTGGGGGACATACCTGGAGTCATGCAGTGGGTGACTGTCTTGTGTCTGAGGCCCGGGTTTTGGCTGGGATTCCCCTAGGTCTAGGGTGGATGCTCTGTCCACTGTGTCACCTAGCTGCTCCATGATGACATTTTTAGGGTAAAATTGAGGGGTGAGGGGAATGCACTGGGGGAGGGGGGAGGGCAGAGGTAGCATGAGGTAAAATCCTACATGAAAGAAACAAGGAAAGGGCTTATGGAGTGGGGGAAGAGATGGGGGAGGAGCAGGGCAGTAAATTAATTTTATACTCATCAGAAAAGGCTCAAAAACATTAAACTCATCAGAGTTGCTTCAAGGAGGGATTAACACACATACACCCAATTGAGTGAAGTAATCTATTTAATCTGGGCAGTAAATGAACCTAACACTCATCAGAATTGGCTCAAAGACCTCAATCTCATCAGAACTGGCTCAAGGAGGGAATAACATATACAGTCAATTGGGTGGAGTAATCTCTCTAACCCTGCAGGAAAATAGGATGGGGGAAAGGGGATAAAGCAAGAGGGGCAAAAGAAGGAAGGGCAGATTGGGAGAGGGGACAGACAGAAGCAAATCCCTTTTGAAGATGGATAGGATGAAAGAAGATGGATAATAGAATAAATATCATGGAGAAGGGAAACAGTTAATAGTAATCATGAAAAAGAGAAAAGGGGGAAAAATTGTACCAAAAATATTTATAGCAACACTTTGTGGTGGCTAAGAATTGAGAATCAAAGGAATGTCCATCAATTGAGGAATGACTGAAGAAGCTGTAGTATATGATTGTAGTGGAATGGTATTGTGTTATAGGAAATGACAAACAGGATGATCCCAGAAAAACCTGGAAAGACTCATGAACTGATGTATAGTGAAGTGAGCAGAACTGGGAGGACATAGTGCATAGTGACAGCAGTATTGTTCAATGAGCAATTGTGAATGACTTAACTACTCTCAGCAATACAATGATCCAAGACAATCCCAAGGGATCCCATCATCATCATGATGAAGCTTACTATCCACACCCATAGAAAGAACTGATAAAAAGAGCACTTGTGGATTGTACATGTATAACCTGGTTGTTCTCTTGTGGAGGGGGGAGGAAAGGGAGGGAGGAAGGGAGAAAAATTTGGAACTCTAAATCTTATGAAAATGAATGTTGAAAACTATTCTTACATGTAACTGGAAAAAATAAAATAAATGTTTGCTGCAAAAACAAAACAAAACAAAACAAAAACATCTGGGGCCATCTCCAGCCATCCTGATACTGGACCCAGATGGCTCTGGAGGAAAGAGTGAAGTTGGTGACCTTGCACAGCCCTCCCTCACTTAAATCCAAATTACTGCAAGTGATGACATCACCTCCTGATGTCATGGTCCTCTTCAAGAATGAAAGACGGGGTCAGCTAGGTGGTGCAGTGGATAAAGCACTGGCCCTGGATTCAGGAGGACCTGAGTTCAAATCTGACCTCAGACACTTGGCACTTAGTAGCTGTGTGACCCTGGGCAAGTCACTTAACCCTCATTTTCCTGTGAAAAACAAAAAACCCCAAGAATGAAGGACAAATAACAACACTCATCAGTCATCCACACTAGAGGACATGGGGGGGGGGGGCGGGCAGTGAAGAAAGTGATGGACTTGTCAGGAAAACCTAAGTTCAAATCTTAACTCAAACCCTTACCGGCTGAGTAACCCTTGATGTGCAAGTTTCTTACTTCTCTCTGTTTCCATCTTCTCATTTGTAAAAGAGGGATGATAGAAGTACATGCCTCACAGGGGTGTTCAGAATCTTAGAGATAGCTGAGTTGCACTTTGTTAAGACTTGTGCTATAACCATAATGGGAATTGGGGTTTTCTTCAGACTCTGTCTTCGCTTAGGACTAAAGGCTCAGAGATTTAGGGCTGGAAACAGCCTTAAAATCATCTTGTTCAACCCCCTTCATTTTTTTTTTTTAGTGAGGCAATTGGGGTTAAGTGACTTGCCCAGGGTCACACAGCTAGTAAGTGTTAAGTGTCTGAGGCTGGATTTGAACTCAGGTACTCCTGAATCCAGGGCTGGTGCTCTATCCACTGCGCCACCTAGCTGCCCCCAAATATTTTTTGTTTTTTTTCCGGGGCAATGGGAGTTATGTGACTTGCCCAGGGTCACACAGCTAGTGTCAAGTGTCTGGGGCCAGATTTGAACTCAGGTACTCCTGAATCCAGGGCCAGTGCTTTATCCACTGTACCACCTAGCTGCCCCAACCCCCTTCATTTTTGTGTGTGTGTTTTTGTTTTTGCAGGGCAATAAGGGTTAAGTGACTTGCCCAGGGTCACACAGCTTGTAAGTGTCAAATGTCTGAAGCTGGGTTTGAACTCAGGTCTTCCTGAATCCAGAGCCAGTGCTTTATCTACTGTGCCACCTAGCCGCCCCCTGAGCCAGATTTGAACTCAGGTCCTCCTGAATCCAGGGCCAGTGCTTTATCCACTGTGCCCCCTAGCTGCCCCTAAGGTTTTGTTTTGTTTTGTTTTGTTTTGTTTTGTTTTGTTTTGGGGGGGGGCAATGGGGGTTAAGTGACTTGCCCAGGGTCACACAGCTAGTAAGTGTCAAGTGTCTGAGGTCGGATTTGAACTCAGGTCCTCCTGAATCCTGGGCCCATGCTTTATCCTGTGGTAAAAAGTTTTAACAGTCAGTTAGTGATAATGGAGAGATGCCAGTTTTTTTAAGGACCACCCTTTCAGGGAAGAGACCAACGGCATGAGCTACGCACGCCAGTCCGTCTGCTAAGCACTTGACTTCCGGGGTGCGAGCTTAAAAGGCAAGGTGAGAACGGAAGTGGAATCTCTTTCATGCTCTGCTGGTCCCCTGGCTGCGCTGCACAGAAAGACGCTGACTGGAGTTCGACTCGACCTGGCTCGCGGTTAGCAGCACGTGCTTGACTCAGTCTCTCTCTCTCCCCAGAGGCGGCCTTGGGCTTTTGGTGAGTTTTATATGGAATATAGACTAAACTTAGACTTAAGACGATTTGTTTTGTATTTCTACTTTCCTATCCCTCTAATCAACATCACCTGGTAACTACCACACAATAAAAGCTCTAACTAGAAAACCAGAAGCTTCTTCCATTTACTAGTCTGGGAGATAAATTAAGGGAAAAGTTAAAGAGGGGAGATTTATGATCTAATATCCAATTTTAAATCTCACAGTTTGGCGACCCCAGAAGGGACCTTAAGGACCCTCCCACCCTCCCTAGTTTGGCCACAAGCCAGCTAATTGGGTGGATTTTCCAAATACCCCCCCCCCACCACGGACTTTCCCTTTGCCTAATCTCCCTTAAAGACTTTAAGCCTCTAAAAGCCTTGTTTTAAAGGAAAAAGCCAGTCCAGTTTAAAATATGATTGAATATATCATTTTCCCTTTGGTTTTTTTGTTTTTTGGCATTGGAGCGTGTTGGGGTAACATACTGTCCAAACTTAGACATCTAGTTTACTCAGTATTCCTTCATTGTGTTATCGGTCTCCTCCTCACTCACACAGCAAAATCTTTTTGGTATAATGGTATGAGTGTAACTGTCTCCACTGAAAATGTGTTTAATGTTAGTAGGAATTTTATGCCTGCAGTTGAAATAAATTGTACTACCATACTCACGATAGTTAACATGACTATAACTCTTATTATGGCTATTTTCATGGTTGTGAAGTGGAAGGAACCACGTGGCAAAAGAGATGCCAAGATGGCTCCCTCTGCTGAAGGTAACACAACCTCACCACATGGCAAGGGAGAGGCTAAGATAGCTCCCCCTACTGGAGGTAACCCAGTTACAGAAACAGATATTGGCCAGTCTTTAGAATCAAATCAGCTGAAACTACTTCCTTTTCAGGAAGCTATAGAACTTAATAAAAAGGGAGTGTCACTTCAGGTTAGAAAATATCACCCCTTTACACCAATTGACTTGAGCTCATGAAAAGCAATCTTCCCTAGTTTTGAGAAACATCCAAACATTGTAGTTTCACAGTTAAGGGCTATATTTAATATATTATCAACCCACTTGGGCTGATGTTACTTGCCTTATGGAAACTGAGATTACAGATATTATCTCAGCAGTAAATGCCCTTGTTGCGAAGGGTAAGGCCGATGTGGAATGGCCTCTAAAGGATCCAGAGTGGAATTATAATAACGACAGGGATTTCCAAAGATTAAGAGACGCTAGGGAAACACTTCTGAAGGGGATGGAATTATGCTCTAGAAAACCCGAAAACTGGACAAAATTTATGAGCACATTTCAGGAGGCTAATGAAAGACCAAGCAGATTTTATGATAGGCTTTGTGAGACCGCCAGGCAATATACCAGATTGGATCCAATTGATTTAAAAGATTCTTATATTATTCTCAACATGTTTATTTGTAATTCACTGCCAGAAGTACGCAAATATTTTCTGACTCAATGTCCAGATTGGAGGAGCTTAACAGCTGATAGACTTAAGGACCTTGCAAATTATGTCTTTGACTCACGTGAGGAAGGTCCAGATCACCCTAAACAGAGCATTCTGGCATCAGCGATTCCTAGTCAGCCATGTGAACACCAGAACAAGGGCACTAAGGTGTGTTGTTCCTGTCAGCCTCGTGAACACCGGAACAAGGACACTAAGGTGTGTTGTTACTGTCGTAAGGAGGGGCATGAATTGAGGGAATGTAGGACTTGGAGAAGAAATTCTAATTCTAATTACAGGCGAAATCAAAATAGAAATAGATCTTTTCGGAGGAATACAGAAAGGCAGTACCAGAATAATGGTAACCAAGGTCCCTCTCAGAGGAGGGCACAGGAATGACAGGGTCTTGGGGAGGAATGGAACATAGATAATGAAAGCCATATATTCCCAGATCCAGATTTTTTGAATGCCCTTGTACCAGTCCATTCATCTCCTCAGAGTAAAGAACCACATGTCACCCTAAAAGTGGGGGAGACTTATTACGATTGTCTGCTAGACACAGGAGCCTCTAAATCAGTATTAGTAAGCAAACCAGATGCTGGGTGTAGACCTGTAGGATTTTTTAATGTAGTAGGAGTCTCAGGAAAGAGCCAGAGAGTGGCAAAATTGAATCCTTGCATGGTATCTATGGGACCCTTAACAGTGGAACATTCGTTCTTACTCATGCTCGATGCCCCTGTAAATTTATTAGGTCTTGATCTCCTTTGCAAGCTTAGAACAACCATATCTTGTGCTCCAGATGGGGCTGTCTCCCTACAATTGCCAGAGGATACTGTTCATTTATTACCAATTTTACTTACAGAAGCTCAAGGAACAGTAGGGGAGGTATCCAAAATCTCCTCTGACATTCCTGAGTCTTTATGGGCCTCATCCCCTAATGAGGTGGGGCTCCTTAAGTCTGCCATGCCTGTTACCTTTAAAGTTAAGGGGGGACCACCCCCCTCCATTCCACAGTATCCATTGTCTAGGGAAGCAATAGAAGGGATCACCCCTATAATTGAGGTTTTGAAAAGCCAGGGTATTATTATTCCATGTCATCACTCTCCATGCAATACTCCCATTTTGGCAATTAAAAAACCCAAGCCTGGGCCAGATGGTAAATCTGTTTATCATTTTGTGCAAGATCTTAGAGCGATTAATAATTATGTTATTCCTAGACATTCTATAGTTCCAAACCCGGCTACGATAATTTCATCCATTCCCTGTGAATCTATATGTTTCACAGTGGTAGACCTCTGCTCTGCCTTTTTCTCCATACCAGTACATGAGGACTTCCAATATTTATTTGCTTTTACCTGGAAAAATAGACAGTGGACCGGGACTAGACTCCCACAGGGATTTGTAGACAGTCCCACATTATTTTCCCAAATTTTACAGCAGGATCTGGCCTCCATTACCTTTAAAGGCTCCACACTAGTACAATATGTTGATGACTTACTTTTGGCCTCTCCTAATGCTGAAATTTGTCAGGAAGATAGCCGTCACTTACTGCTGGAGCTGCACAAGAGAGGACACAAGGTTTCTAAGACAAAGGTACAATGGTGTTTGCCCCAGGTAGAATATTTAGGATTTATTTTGGCTGCTGGAACTCGCTCTGTCTCTTCTAAGCGAGTCCAGGCCATTCAACAACTTTCTGCCCCCACTACTAAGAGGCAGTTGAGAGCCATTCTGGGAGCAGCCGGGTACTGTAGACAATGGATACCCTCTTTTGGTGAAATTACTAAACCTCTCATATCTCTAACAAAAAGTTCTGTCCCAGACATTTTACAATTGGATCCCCAGCATCTCTCAGCCATAAAAGAATTAAAACAGGCCTTGTTATCAGCACCTGCCCTAGGACTACCAGATTATAGTAAGCCTTTCACTCTCTTTGTGCATGAACAAAGGGGGGTGGCTTCTGGAGTCCTGACTCAATCACTGGGGCCTAACCAACGCCCTATAGCCTACTATTCAACTCAGCTGGACCCTGTAGCGGCTGGAGCGCCACCTTGCCTTAGAGCAGTGGCGGCCACAGCCCTTTTGGTAGAAAAAGCCTCTGATTTGGTCCTAGGTAACCCTCTAACTGTGCAATGCCCTCACGAAGTGGAGGCTCTCTTACTATGTCACAGGACACAAGCCTTTTCAGATCAAAGGCTGGCGAAGTATGAAATAACCCTGTTAGGTAATGAGAATATCACTTTAAAACACTGCACAGTTCTCAATCCAGCAACGCTACTCCCTAACTTACTATTCTTGGGGGAACCGTTGCATGACTGTGCTTCTTTAGTTGATATGGCTGAAAAACCCCATGATGATCTTTTTGATACACCTTTAGAAAATCCTGATTTTGTCCTCTATACAGATGGTTCCTCATTTATGAGAGAGGGAACCCGTTTTACTGGAGCTGCTGTAGTTTCTGATTATGACACCCTCTGGGCAGCTTCTCTACCTTCCCATTTTAGTGCACAGGCTGCTGAACTTGTGGCTCTTACACAGGCCTGTAATATAGCCAAAGATAAGAGTGACACTATTTTTACTGACTCGAAATATGGCTTTGGCATATGCCACTTTATTGGTATGATTTGGCTTCAATGAGGCTTCCTAACATCCTCGGGCAAGGCTATTGCCAATGGGGACCTTATCAAGGACTTCTTAGATGCCCTGAAACTGCCTTCTTCCCTAGCCGTTGTACATTGCCCTGCCCACACAGGGAATAGTGATCCTGTTTCAAAGGGAAATGAACGAGCTGATTCTGCAGCCAAGCTTGCTGCATTAGAAGCTCCTGAACATGTATTTAACCTTTCACCTTCTGAGGATATTCCTTCCAACCTAACCTATGACGATTCTGAAGTAGAAAAGTGGAAAAAGAAATTTAAGGCGAAACAGATCAACGGCGTCTGGGTGTCTCCAGAAGGTAAGCCATTTCTTCCCTGGAAATTCTACCACCAGGTATGCCTCTCTGTTCACAGAAAAGGCCATTTTGGTACACAAGGCATTGTAGACTCTATTAAGAGAACCTGGATAGCACCAAGTGTGACTAATACAGCATCTTGAATCTGCTCGGGCTGCTCCACATGTCAATTTTATAATCAGTATGCTTTTAAAGCCAAAGCTTATGGAGGGCGTCCTCTAGCATATATACCTTTTGAGCACTTACAAATTGATTATATTACTATGCCAAAAGCAGGACATTATAAATTTTGCCTTGTTATAGTTGATCAACTCACTCGGTGGGTGGAGGCATTTCCCAGCCCCCGAGCCACAGCTGCCTTTGTTGCCAAAATTCTTCTTAAAGAGATAGTACCTCGTTTTGGCCCACCAGCCTGCATCGATTCTGGCAAAGACACACGTTTCACTGATTCGATTTTATCCCAAATCTACTCTTTCTTGGGAGTGACTCCAAAATTCCACACGCCCTACCATCCGCAAAGTTCAGGCCAAGTTGAACATATGAATAAAGAGCTTAAGAGTATGATTGGCAAATTATGTACTGAAACCCATTTGAAATGGCCTGATGCTCTACCATTGGCATTATTCTATCTATGCAGTAGACCAAGAGGAGAACTTCATATATCTCCTTATGAAATGCTTTTTGGTCACCCTCCTATCCAAGCTAAAACTTTTTCCCCAGTTTATACATCACTGGTGGGAGGTAATACTTCTGTTGCCTCCTATATACAGGAATTACAGACCAGGCTACGTGAACTCCATGAGGCAGGAGCTGTGGTCCAGGCAGACTCATTAGACTTTTCATTGCACAGCCTCAACCCAGGAGATAAGATATATGTAAAGAATTTTCAGAGAACCAGTGGAACCCAACCTGCCTGGGAAGGACCTTTTCAGGTATTATTGACAACTCCTACTGCCATTAAAATTGGTGAAAAAGACTCATGGATTCATTGCTCTCATGTAAAGCCTGCACCATTCATAGGTGAAGAGATTTCAGATAGACCTAAGGTAGACACTAAAGAGCTAAAAACCCTAACGATAGTAAGTGTTAAAGAGCAAAGAGAGTTCAGAGGAAATAGGCAGTTCCCATTTGATAATCCCACTGATCAGTTAAATGCTTTGGGACTCAGTCTTCGTAAAGTATCAGGAGACGGAAATTGCCTTTTTAGGGCTTTAGCAGACCAGCTAGAAGGTCACTCTAGAAATCATCTCAGACACAGACAAAAAGCTGCTTCTTATATGATTAACCATAGACAAGAGTTTGAGTCTTTTAGAGTAAATGACTCCCCTTTTGAAGAATATGCTGACGAATTAAAGAAATTTGGAAAGTGGGGAGGAAATGATACAATTGTAGCATTTGCTAAGCAGCATCAGCTGAATGTGGTAGTTCATCAGTTAAATCAGCCCTTATTGAAAATCAGTGGCACAGACAAAACTGATGCTAGAGAACTCCACATTTTCTACCATAAAGAACATTATGACAGCATTAGAAAGATCAATGACAATTCAGAAACCCCTGCCACTTTGACATGCAGAGAATTGGGGAACCAGTTAAAACAATGTGGCATACCCCAAATTCTAGCAGCTTAAATACCTTAAAATTTAACAAGCATTTCCTTCTACAGGCAAAGCACTGAAGTACATGGCCTAGTTTTCTGGCCCACCTCAATTTCTCCCACCCTTTCCCTACCCTATACCTATTTTTTAAAATCCTTTTTGTTTTCTTTGTTTTGACTTTTGAAAGGCACTGAAAAGACCTGGAATTCACCACACCTTTAAGTTCTTTAAGAGCACAAAAGGGTGCTTAGCGAATCTTTTGCTTTTTATTTTTGGTTTTTGGTTTTGTTTTGTTTTTTTTACTTTTGTTTCTTTTGCTTTTCTTTAAAAACCCGATTTTGTAAACTAAGTGACTTTTCAAAGACATTTTAAGTATATGCTGTGGGTGAGGCCATCAGGCCTCAGAAGCTACCAGAATTCTTTTTTTTTACTCTTTCTTTTTGAGAGAGGGTTATTGAACCCTATTGCTTGATACCTCACTGAAAACATTGAATATTGAATCTTGCTAATTGAAGTCTTATTTCTTTTTGATAAATTAATCACCACTTTAAGTATCTGCTACTGTTATACTAGAGAATTCATGTATAAGATGATGTGGTTTACTTGCTAAAAGAAGATTATGTAATAATGTCTAAAAGAAGATTATGTAATAATGTTTAATATAATCAGCTATTTACATTTGTTTATTATTTATATGTCATTATACTCTGGGTATGGTTTGGAATTATTGTATATATCACTAATATATTCTCAGTTATGCAGCATAGCACGCATTTTTACCATCATACTGTCTTTGGTGAAATTAATATGAGATTTTGGAAGTATGGAAACTTATCATTTCAGAGACTAACTTGCTGTGAACTCTGATGCAGGCTCTGGAGAGAATATATGTGCAACAAAAGGAGAGACAGGTATACGTAAGTCCATGCTTTGCTTATGATGGTGACTATGTAGAGCACAATTACTAGGTACAGTCCAGTATTCATCCTCTCTCCCTCCTAATTTAACCTAATTTAACTGAACTTATTTATTTTTCTTATCTCACTCAGTTGAACTCACCTGTGGCCTAGCACAATCACTGACTGTCTCGGAACCATGAGATATGCTATGATAACATTTTCAGGTGTCATGAACACATACTAAATTTGGCTTTGATCCAGACACATGGTGGTAAAAAGTGTTACAGATTGCATAACTACCTCAACCCTCTATTAGAAGTCTAAGGATATAAAGGAGGGAATGTAATGGAATTAATTTGATCATTGACAATGCTATGCTAAGGTTTAGTAAAAATGCAGCAATTCAAACAGTTAAAGAAGAGAATCCAGCTTTTCCAGACCAGAATCCAGACCAGAGTCCAGAATCCAATTTTCCAGACCAGAATCTAGTTTCCTCCTGATGACATCTTACCACTTCAAGAAGACAAGAGAACTCCGAGACTTTATATGAACTGTTTTATTTTGTTAGTTTTTACTATCTCCTTTCTGTTATAATATACACTATCTGTAACATGTACTCTCTGCAGAGGCTCTCCCTTTGCAAGACTAATGTCAAAGCATCAGTTCATGAGGACAAAAAAAATCGCCCCTCTGAACAAAACTTTCCTCTCTTCCTTTTCTATATTGTTGTTCACATATTATTAGTTAGCAATAGTTATTATATTCTTTTTACTGTTCCATCAAGGAAACATTTTGTTTCTTGAGGAACAAAAGGGGGGGAATGTGGTAAAAAGTTTTAACAGTTGGTTAGCGATAATGGAGAGACACCAGTTTTTTTAAGGATCACCCTTTCAGGGAGGAGACCAACGGCATGAGCTACGCACGCCAGTTCGTCTGCTAAGCACTTGACTTCTGGGGTGCGAGCTTAAAAGGCAAGGAGAAGGGGGCAGCTAGGTGGCACAGTGGATAAAGCACCGGCTCTGGATTCAGGAGTACCTGAGTTCAAATCTGGCCTCGGACACTTGACACTTACCAGCTGTGTGACCCTGGGCAAGTCACTTAACCCCCATTGCCCCGCAAAACAAAACAAAACAAAACAAAACAAAAAAAGCAACAACAACAACAAAAAAAGGCAAGGAGAGAATGGAAGTGGAATCTCTTTCCTGCTCTGCTGGTCCCCTGGCTGCACTGCACAGAAAGACACTGACTAGAGTTCGACTTGGCCCAGCTCACGGTTAGCAGCACGCGCTTGACTCAGTCTCTCTCTCTCCCCAGAGGTGGCCTTGGGCTTTTGGTGAGTTTTATATGGAATATAGACTAAGCTTAGACTTAAGACGATTTGTTTTGTATTTCTACTTTCCTATCTCTCTAATCAACATCACCTGGTAACTACCACACAATAAAAGCTCTAACTAGAAAACCAGAAGCTTCTTCCATTTACTAGTCTGGGAGATAAATTAAGGGAAAGGTTAAAGAGGGGAGATTTATGATCTAATATCCAATTTTAAATCTCACAATCCACCATGCCACCTAGCTGCCCCTCAACCCCCTTCATTTTACAGATGAAAAAACTGAGGTCCAGAGAGGACCTTGCCCAAGGCCACTGGGATTAAAATCCGGTTCAGCTTCCTTTCCCTCCCTCCCCGCTCCTTTTCTGTCTTCCGATCATATAGCAAAGCCTGCCTGAATTTCCTCAGGTTTGCCAGCTCAGTAGATTTCAGTTCTAGGAGACTTTCCCAACTGGGGCAGGATAGCTGCCAACATTCTTCCTTTTCTGGGAAGAGGGGGGCAGGTGGTTGGGCTTTCTCCTAGAATGGTGGCTGCCACAGCAGGTACGTGAGAAAAGGGGGTTCCTCCTTTGTTCCTGTGACCATCTACCCTTCCCTTCTGCTCCAGAATCAACCGCTGACTTCTCTGACATCTCCAGAAAATAATTGCCCCAGAGTTTTCTTCAGAAGAAGTACCAGACATCCGTCCTGTGGAAAGCAGAAGATTTGGCAAGTCTGCTCTTTGTCCTTCTGGCATATCTCCATGGAGAACCTGAAGGAGAAGTGAAAACGTTGAGCTTTTTCCCAAGTCAAGATTGCAGGGTCATGTGATGGCCCCAGGGGTGACTAGGGGACATGCTGGAAGTGGCTTGGGAGACCTCATGTGAGCCTTTGCACTTCAGAAATCATCAGAGCTTGATTTGTGGTTTTGTTGACTTTCTGCACTTAAGGAAATATTAATAATGCAGATTAAACTTCACCCCCCAGTCCAGTTGTTAAATGTTTACCAGCATACCCTATTTTCCTCTATAAACATTACTAGAGCTCAGCAGGGGAACAGTAGGAGGCTCAAGGAATGAAGTCATGGGACTGGAGGCTACCAACAACAGTCATCATAACTGGCATTTATGTGGCACTTTAAGATTTGCTTTTGAGCCTTGTGACATCCCTGAAGTGATGGCCAAGCATCATGTCAGCCAGATGGGAGGGGCTTATTTGGCTTGGAGGCTAGAGCAGCCCATTCATGGCCCAAGTGAAGGTGTCCTAGAATAACATCCTGTGTTCTCTGCCTCAGTAGTTCTGAGCTATGGTGTTTTTATTTTACAGTATAATTTGTCCTTGAGTACTGGTGAAACATAGATAGATAGATAGATAGATAGATAGATAGATAGATAGATAGATAGATAGATAGATAGATAGATAGATAGATAGATAGATAGATAGATGGATGGATGGATGGATGGATGGATGGATGGATGGATGGATGGATGGATGGATGGATGGATGGATGGATGGATGGATAGGTGGATGGATAGATGTGTGGATGGAGAGACAGAGTGAGAAATATTTTTAAAAGTATATATAGATATAGATATTTTTAAAAGCTTTAGTCTGGGGTGGGGTCTGAGAGGAAATAAAGGAGCTTTATAAGTTGGGATAGAAATATCTAGGCAGGATTTTTAAAATTGGAGTCCATGAACTTATTTTTTTTAATTTTTGAGGGGGCAGCTAGGTGGTGCAGTGGATAAAGCACTGGCCTTGGATTCAGGAGTACCTGAGTTCAAATCCAGCCTGAGGCACTTGACACTTACTAGCTGTGTGACCCTGGGCAAGTCACTTAGCCTTCATTGCCCTGCAAAATATATATATATATATATATATATATATATATATATATATAAAACTTTTAATATAATTATTTTCCTTTTATTTTATTTATTCGATACATTTAAAAACATTATTCTGGCAATGAATCCATAGGCTTCACTAGACCACCAAAAAGGTCCATGATACAGACAAAGTTAAGGTCCCCTGATCTAGAGGAATCAATGTATCCCAGAGTCTTGGCATGGGCTGGGAGCAGTGGCAGAGAGAGTTTCCTATTGGCTTTGTGTGCCTGGCAAGTATAATCTGTTAAAGTCAGTCACCAAGCATTTATTGAATCCTTACTAGTGCCAAGCACCATGCTAAGTGGAAAGGAAAGTGAATAAAAAGCAAGGCAAAATACCCCATCCCTGCTCTGAAGGAGCTTACATTCTAATGGAGAGACAACTTGTAAGTAACTAGGTCCCTCCGAGGTGTGTACAGAGAAGATGGAAGGTAGTCTGAGAGGGAAGTGCATCAGCAACTTTTGGATCCTGGGAAAGGTCTCCTGAAGAAGCTGAGATCTGAGCTGAGCCTTGAAAAAAGCTATGAAAAAGTGCACAGGGCCTGAGTGGAAAACGGGAAACAGACCAGAGCCCCAGGTGAGAGAGAGTCTGGTCGATGGATGACCTGCCTGGGGTCCCGTTTCCTCCAATAAGGTTAGACTAGTCTATAGGGGAGCTCAAGATTCCCTTTATGTCATGTTCTCCAGCTATTTTGAAGAGCAGGGAAGGGGAGCCACAGGGGCCTGGGGCTTGGGGCTCTTACCAAAGCTGCTACTTCTGGAACATCCTCTTTCTCATCCATAGCAATGATCCTTGGGTTTGGGGGGCAAGTGGTATTCCAGCAAAAACCGCTCAGCCTAAGCTCCCAGGACCACTGTGTTCTGCCTGCCCATTCTGACTTGATTTTCCCTTTGATTATCACATCACACCAGCTCTGAGTTTCCAAGAGGTGAGAAGGATGCTGAGTGGAAAACTTTTTTCTAGCTGGGGGGATGAGAGCAGGAGCAGGGAGGGTGGTCAGATTCAAGACATGAGGGGTGACAGGGCTTTCCATAGCACTTTCATGAGATTTGTCCACATCTGCCCTTCCATTCCATTCCTTATGTTGGTAAAAACCCCTCTCAGCTTTCCTTTGTCCTCTCCAATAAGTCAAAATAAATCTACTTAATAATAAGGAGCATTTCTATACTACTTTAAGATTTGCAAAAGTTCTTTACACAGATTATCTCATTTGAGCGTCATAACAATCCTGTGCTATTATTATCCCCATTTTACTTATGAGCAAACTGAGGCCGGGAGAGGTTAAGTGACCTGCCCAGGGTCACACAGCTAATAAGTTTTTTGAGGCTGTGGGGACCAATTTTTAATTGGGGAGTGCTAGCTAAGTGGCTCGCCTCAATATTTGGGGCAAGGAAGGAGACCGGCAGCCTCCCTCAAAACAGAACAAGATTTATTTTAACAAGAACGAACTTAAAAAAAAAACCCACAAACAGGATCAGTAGGATCGAGGGAAAGGAAATAAAATGGGGAAAAGGAAATTATAATACCTGAAAAAATACCACCGCCCAGGAATCAGCTGAAAATATGCAGCAGAATGCCTGTCGCTTTCCAGCTTCCACCTAGAATGCCCAATTCTCCTCCCCCAAACCTAGAAACTCCCCACACAGCCCCAGCCAATGGGATGGCTGCTCTGACAGTCACATGACTGCCCTCACTAGGCTTCCAATCATTATAATTTTGCCAGGCCCATGTAGGCGTCAGCCAGTGGTGATGACCAGTGAGGTGGTCAGAGGTTGGTGCCAGAGCCCTGACAACGGCTACAACCGGTGGGTGGAGCACCGTGCGGTTTGCGGAGCCCCAGGCCAGTGCACACTGAGGCATAAAAACCTCAAATAACAATTAATTCTTTACAAGGCAGAATTGGACCTCGGGTCTTCTTGTCTCCAAAGCTTCTAATACATAAAATAAAGAGATGCCTCTGAAGAAGGTGAAATTTAGAAAGTCCAGAAATAGAACCGAGCAGCTTTTAGGGGGTTCTGTGTTCAAGTCCCAAGTCCTCCGGTATAGTCAGTCATGTGGAAGCTATTAATCTCTCTGAGTTTTACTCATTTTCAAAATGAGGGGAATTATGCCCTCCCTACCTATAGCATAGGGCTATGACAAAAATAAGATGAGAATATCTTTAAAGGTATAGATATAATGTTTAACAGATTTGCAGATGACATGAAGCATAAGAGGAGTGAGAACCTGCTGGATGACATTCAGGTTCCAGAAGGATCTTGATGAGCTAGAACGATGGATGGGCTGAATCTAATAGAGATGAGATTTAATGGAAACAAATGAAAGTCCCATAACCTGGGTTCAAAAACTCCACAGCAATAAGTATAGGAGGTAGGAGATAATGGCCGGATATCAGTTAATATAAAAAAGATCCAGAGGTTTATTGTTTTCATTTTGTTTTTTTTAATTGTAGGCTCAATATGACCCAATAGTAGGACAGAGTAGCTAAGAAAGCTAACATGATCTTAGTTTGCAGCCCAAAAGAGACATATAAGCTTCCTGAGGACAGGAATTGTTTTATTTTTCTCTCTACATGTCCAGTGACTAGCATAGGAGCATATGGCACATGGTTGCAACCTAATATGTGCTTGTTAAATTGAATTAATCAAGATTATGGAGGCTAAGATAGGCCTGTTGTACTTGGCCATGGTCAATAGACATTTGGAGTACTGTGCTCAAGTCTGGGGGTCAAATTTTAGGAAGGATGTTGATAAACTGGAGCACATTCATAGGAAAGCAACCAGCCTGCAATTCAATAACACACTTGTATTTCTTAATCAGCTGCCATGTGCAAGATACTGTACTTAGTGATGGGGACACAAAACCAACCCCCCCCCCAAAGTCTATTCCTGCCTTCAGGGGACCTACTGTGTGGTGAGCCTAGGGTCAGTCAGAAGGTTCTTTCTGGGAAGAACAAAACACTTAAGCAACTTGCTGATGTGTGTTCTTTCTGGGAAGAACAAAATGACTAGTCAACTTGCTAATAGGCAGATGTGTCTCAAGGGTACAAGGGAAGTGGGGGCAATACAAATCACTAAATGGAAGCCAGATATGCATATTGCCTGATTAGAACCAGGAGGTGGCAATGACCCAGGAGCTCAGGAATATAAACACAACTGTTTCAAGTATCCCCAGTCCCCCAAAGTTATAATTTTCCATTTTCAAGTCTCCCCTTATCTACCCCCTATAAAGGTATTGTCTATCTTCTGGCTCGGAGAGGAAGAAGTCTTAAACTTCTCCTATCACATCCCCTTGCACCAAATAAAACCTTTTGCTATCTCTGATTGGAGTATGTTTGAGTCTAATTCTTTAACTGAGGATATCCAAGAACCAGCCCACCCGTGACAACGGGAAGACTGGAGATCAGGCCATAAAATCACTTGAAGGAACAAGAAGAACTTGTGGGATATGATAGCTGTCTTCACATCCTTGTCATATGGAAGAGGATTAAGATTGATTTCACTTTCCTTAAGAGGGAAATGGTTCCTAAGACTGATGGGTACATATTGAAGATATCCATTTGATATAAGGAAAAACTTCCATGGATTAGGGCTACTAACAATGGAATGGGCTACCCCAGGAGATAATGGAATCCTCCTTACTGTGGATCTTCAAGGGGGAACTTGGATGGGAAACTACTTATTGGGAATATTGTAGTGATAATGGGTCCTTCTGAATCCAGGACTAGATGTTCCCATCTGACTCTGAGATTCTGTAATATATGTGTGTATGTGTGTGTATATATATATATATATATAATATTTTATATAATATATACACATATATAAATTACATATATATAAATAAAATTTATACACAGAGTACTCTGCCACCATAAAATACTATGTGTGTCAATCGTCATTATTTATCATCCGCTAAACTAGTCAACTCATTATGACATGGAAATGACCCTGGATTCTTGAAGGCTATATATCAGTTGCTATGTCAATGGCTATATCACAAATTCATCTAGAAACTCATTAGCTTATTAATATTCTTTGTAGCCAAGAATTAAACCCAAGACTCTAGATGAGGTCTAATAATGTCAGAGTACAATGGAACTCTCACCTCTCTATTCTTGGGAGCTATTTCTTAACATAGCCCAAGATTACGTTCATTTTTTGGCAGCCACATAATATTTCTAACTCATACTAAATTTGTTGTTCATTAAAATCCTCAGATCTTTTTCAGAACAATTGTTATCTAATCATGACTCCCCCAGTTTGTAGTCATTTACCTTTTGTACCCAAGTGTAAAACATTTACATTTATCCATGATCACATTTATCTCTACTGAATTTTAACTTGGTAGATAAAATCAGAGCTCTAGACTGTTCAGATACTTCTATATTCTCATTGTCATCCAGTGTATTGGCTGTCTCTCTGGGCTTTGTGCAAATTTGATGCACCTGCAATTTATCAATGTCAAATCATTGATAAAAATGTTAAACATCACAGGACCAACATATCTCTCAGGTTCTACACTGAAGAAACCTCATCCCATTGGCATTAAAACACTAATAAATACTCTTTGCGTCTGGCCATCCAATCATTTTTGAATCTGTCTGACTGAATTATTGTTGAAACCACTTCTCTCCATCTTCTCCACAAGAATAGTATAAGATACTTCATTAAGAGCTTGGCAAAAAAGCTAGGTATACCACATGCATACCATTTCTTTCATCTAGTAGTTCAGTAATCCAATAAAAAAAATGAGGTAAGTTTGCCTTGTATTTGTAATGAAGCTATGCTGGTTCATTATAATTTCTGCTTCTCTTTCTAGAAGCCCACTAACCATCTCTTTAAAGATCAGTTATGTAACTTTCCTGGGAACCAAAGACCAGTTTACTGGCCAATAGTTGCAAAGTCTACTCCCTTTTCACTTTTGAAAATTAGGATCAAATTCATCTTCCCCCTAGTCCTGTAATGCCTTTTCCATTTTCTATGATCACCTCTGATAGTTCCTAAGGATGTAGTCCATGGGCCAAGAGACTTGAATTCATCAAGGGAAATTGGGTGCTCTCTTACAAATCTTGGTTAGCCACTCCTTGTAAATCATTTTTTCTGTCATTTCCTGTTCAATGGTCCTTCTCCATGGCAGAGAAAACAGAAAGAAAGCAAGAATTTAGCAGATTTTCCTTCTCTCTCTGCTGCAAGTTATCATGATCCCATCTACCCCCAAGAAAAGGTCCTGTCCCTTCTTTGATCCTTGTTTTTCTCTCAATAAAGCTAAATCAAACCAAGAGCAATGAGAAAATATGCTTTTTTTTTTGGTTGTCCTTAGCTTCCTTTTCCAGTCTCAGCTCATCTTGAGCTTCAGCATTCCTAACATTCTTCTTTTTTTTGCAGGGCAATGAGGGTTAAGTGACTTGCCCAGGGTCACACAGCTAGTGTCAAGTGTCTGAGGCCAAATTTGAACTCAGGTCCTTCTGAATCCAGGGCCAGTGCTTTATCCACTGTGCCACCTAGCTGCCCCCAACATTATTCTTATAACTCTCTGCCACAATATAATATTCAGCCTGGTTCCTTGTCTTCTTTTGATTCTTTTTTACATTTCTTTAAAAAAATCCAAGTTGGATGGCAAGTTCCCTATGCATCTACACCAGTCTTTCCAGACAAATCCCATTTTTCTTCTCACGGGAGTTGCTTCCCTTTGTGTCTTCTGAATTTTATTCGTGAACATCTCTCATCTCTCCTGGGCTGACTTTCCTTATAGAATGTTAGTACATGGCATCATAGCTATCTTTGGAACCCTTTTAAATCTGATTTGCCAAAATCTAGAGTACATGTCAGAATATGCCCAGAATTCCTCTCATTCTTTATCATAAACTTCAGCATGGAATGGGTCCCCCCGCCCCCACTCCCATCTCCTATCATTTTCAACCCAGCAAAATTCCTGTAGTAAGAATCAGATCCAGCATAGAGTTTCTGATTATTGATTCCTCTACCTTTTGAAGGATGAAATCATCACTAAGGCAAGTCAAGACATTAGTATTTGCTTTGCTTTTGGCATACAGAAAGCTTCAGGAAATGTCTGAATAAGTCAGTAAAGGCATCATGTAGAATGTGGGTCCGTAGTGTATGGAAGGGAACTAAGGACTCTAAGAAGCAAAGGTAGAGAAGGAAGGCATCCTAGGGCATGAAGGTGGAAGATGAAGGATAGTATATGTCGGACCCTCTTCTGAGCTATCTTCCCAAGTTTATCCTTGTAGATTTATTTGCAGGTTCAGTATCCATGGGCAGCAACTACTCCTAGTTTCAAAGGTACTCTGTTGATTTATACTTCTAGAACTATAGCTCATAAGCCCCCACTGGTTATTTTTACCTCTAATAATCAGTCAATAGATTAAAACTCAAATTAAAGGCATTTACTAAAATCGCATAGTAAGTACATTTCTCCCCATAATTCTAGGATACATCCTCCCATAAATACACTCAGTATCTATGAGAAGAGTGGGAACAAACTTCTTCACATTCCCTATATTCTAACCAAATTGAACTATGTTTTGTTCTTCAAACTTAACATTTAACTTTCTGCCTCCATATATTTGTGGAAACCAGCTTTCCTGCCTGGTATATACTCCTTCATCTTTGCCTGTCAGAATTCTTATTTTCCTCCAATGTTTATCTCAGGTATCACCTCTTCCATGAAGGCTTCCCAGATCCCACTTCTAGTTGCTAATATTCTCTTCCTTCTCCTCAAATCACCTTGTGTTTATTTGTCTGCGTACTTGTCTCCTTGATAGAATATAAACTCCTAGAATCCAGGGACTGTGTAATTCATTATATCCCCAACACCTTGTACAGTAAATGCCTCAAAGTAGACACTTAACCAATCAAGAGATCAAACAAGCATTTATTAAGTGCCTGTGTTAGATACTGTGTGTGAAACATACCCCACCTGAGTCAATCCTCATTTTCATGGGTGTTGTTGTTTTGTTGTTAGTTCTTTGTTTTTTAAGACCAATGATATCACAGGTGAGGTCTTGACTTGCATGTAAATTAGATTTAAGTGAGGGTAATATTCCTAGAAAATGGTGTGAAAGTATCAAACCTATGGGAAATAAGGTGTGAGGTTCCTATGACCACCAAAAACTGTAATCCTTTGCTAGAGATCACTGAAAATACACTTTTCTGTTTGCAGTTCTTTTTATCAAAACACTAATTCTGATAATATGCACTTTCCCTAACATAATAACCATGAAATAACCCATAAAATGCAGTACAGAAACGAAAACTGGTAACAGGCAAGACATTTTTTCTTGCTAGTAATTCCTTAGAATTCTGTGACCTTTTGTGCTAACATCTCCAATTAAAACACACACACACACACACACACACACTGATTTTAGACAATACTGTTCTACTATTAAACCTCTTGACCTTGGACATCCTCTGAAATCCAAGCGAGAGGTTGTTGGGACTTTAGTTGCTGCAGTCAAAAGATTCCAAAACTGATGAGGTCCTGCGATCATCTTTGACACTCCAAATACAGGAGGAGCTCTTTATTCTGCAATGGTAGGTTGAACAAGACCAAGGAAGTCCCTAGTAGGATACCATTCTTTCCACAAAATTGCATGCGATGCACCTCTCATTTTTCTCTAATGTGCATAGCTGAGAATATGCAAGTTGACAATATGCAAATGAAAATGAGGTTACTAATAAAATCACTTGAATGCTTAAAGTTGCAAAAGTTAAATGTGTGATCTTTACACATTTAAATATGTAAAGTTAATGTGTAAAAATGAAAAAAGTTTAAATGTGTAAAAGTTAAATTGTGAATATTGAAGATTGTATGTGTCTGTGTATATGTATATGTGTGCGCGCACACACACATGTATATATTTGTTCAGTCATTTTAGTTGTATCTGACTCCTCATGGCTCCATTTGGTGTTTTCTTGGCAAAGATACTAGAGTGATTTGCCATTTCCTTCATATATATGTGTGTATGTTTATATACACATATAACATACACATATGATCATGTATACAGAATAAATATAAAGAGAATAAATCCAAGGCAGTCAGGGAGGGAGACCATTGGCAGGGCTCAGGAAAGGCTTAAATAACCATTTTGAATGAATTTTTTAAAGTAAGCATTGAGTTACATGTTGTAAAGTGGTCAAGAAGGATGAAAACTGAGAAAAAGGCATCCAATTGATCAGTGAGCCTCCTAAACCATTCTCCAGTGGTAGCAGCACTGCAGAAGGTACAGGCAAGGTTAGGTCACACCTTTTATATAATATACCCTCTGGTGACTTATTGTTCCCAGTCTACTTGCTACTTCAAGAAAACTCATCATTTATATGAATGTAGTGGGATATTATTATTGTGTGGTAAGGAAAAGAGAATAAGAGGAATTAGAGAAACATGGGAAGATTCTTAGGAACTGATGCAGAGTCAAGAAGGCAGAAATAGGATAACAATGACTACAGCAATGTAAATGGAAACAACAGGAACAAAGAGCTGAGCTCTGATTAAATGCAATGACTAATCACGGTCCTGGAGAAGAGATGATGAAACACACTTCCCTTCACCCATTTGAGAAGTGGGAGACTAAGTCCAGAGTGTTATATATACTCTCAGTTACAGCATCTCTATGAACTGGTTTGCTTAACTTTTTTTCTTACAAGGGAGGATTCTGTGGTGGTTATTGGGAAGCAGGTGATAGAAAGAGCAATAAGCAATCATTAAACTTTTAAAAGTAACAAAAAGTGAGGACTAAACAAACATTTGTTCAGACTTCCATATTCTCCAATGTCTTTGATTTATTCAAAGCTAGAAACAGAGTTTTCCAACACTAAAGTGAAGCAGCAAGCTCAGCATACAATAAGCTACTCTGTCTTCTTCAATTCTGCCACAGCCTGCTCACCAACGGGCTACTCGCAGGCAGGCTGGCTGTCCCCTTTAAGAAGGATTAGGCCAGCTGCCAAGGATTTTTCAAAGAATACATTCTGTCCTACACCCCTACCAGGAACCCAAGCCCAGAAACTCTGGTCCTCTGTCTTCCATGTGCTCTGTGTTATTCACTCCCAAATTAACTAGGACAAGTTTCAATGCACCAAAATGTGGTGTAACCATATTTTAAAATATAATACTCAAAGATCCATTAATTCTTCCAATAAGCATTTAATTAGTAGAGCACCACTATCTTCAGGAAACTCTGCTAGGTCCTGAACTGAAAGATATAAAGATACAATATAATAATTAACTCTTTCTTGATGTGTTATCCAAGGACATCATGCTTCATTAGTAAATTATATAAACAAATGCCAGATTATTGGCATGAATTTAAGCTGAAAAGTATTTCTCAATCCCATTTCCAATGGTTACCATCTCAGTTAAATCACTATCACAAACAGTTCTCAAAAGAATTGCAAACTATAAACAACCATAAGAAAGATTGCTTCAAATCACCAATAATAAGAGAAATGAAAATAAAAATAATCCTGAGATTTTAACTAATACCCATGGCAATTGGTGAAGATGACAAGAGATGAGAACAGCTGAAGGGATTGTGAGAAGACAGGTTTACACATATACTCTTTTTTTTTTTTTTGGTGAGGCAATTGGGGTTAAGTAACTTGCCCAGGGTCACACAGCTAGTAAGTGTCAAGTGTCTGAGGCTGGATTTGAAGTCAGGTCCTCCTGACTCCAGAGCCAGTGCTCTATCCACTACACCACCTAGCTGCCCCTACACATGTACTCTTAGCATACATGTGATTTGGTTGAACCATTATGGAAAACAATTTGGCATTATGCTAAGAAAGTGACTAAATCATCCATATCTTTGGATCCAGAGATCCCCGTGGTAGACATATTCCCCAAGAAAGTCAAAGATAGAAAGGTCCCCTAGAGAATAAATTATTTACAGCAACACTTCTTACAGGAGCAAAGAATTAGAAACAAAGTAGATGCCCATGGATTTGGGGATGGCTAAACAAAGAGTAGTAAGAGAATGTACCAGATAGTTATTGTGTTATTAGAAATGTTGAATATGGGGCAGCTAGGTGGCACAGTGGATAGAGCACCGGCCCTGGATTCAGGAGGACCTGAGTTCAAATCCGGCCTCAGACACTTAATACTTACTAGCTGTGTGCCTTTAGGCAAGTCACTTAACCCCAATTGCTTCACCTAAAGAAAGAAAGAAAGAGAAAGAAAGAAAGAAGAAAGAAAGGAAGGAAAAAAAGAAATGTTGAATATGAAGGCTACAGAGAAAGATCAGAAAACACACAATGGTTAGTTTTGCTAAAAAGTCTCTCTCTGTCTCTGTCTCTGTGTCTCTCTCTCTCCCTCCCTCTCTCTCTGTCTCTTTATCCTTTTTTATTCATTGTTACAAGGTATAACTCTCTGGGGGAGGAGAGGGGGAGAGTGGGAAAGATATCCTTCAAAATGAAGGTGATGTTAAAAACAAAAAAGTGTGGCCAGATAAGGGTATTTGAGTGTAGGAAGTCACAGAGATAATGAATGGAATAATGAGCTAGTCAGCTGACAAGCTGTCTCTCTTGCTTAACTGTCCTCATGAGTAGCTGTCCCCCATGCCTGGAATTTTCTTCCTCCTTAACTATTTCTCCTGGCTTCCCTGGCATCCTTTAAGATTCAACTGAAATCCCACCTTCTGCAAGAGGCTTTTCCCGGTCCTCCCTTCCTCCCTTTCTTCTGACATCACCTCCTGTTTTTACTTTAAATATCTTTTATGTATATAGTTGCTTGCATTTTTATTCCCTATTAAAATATTAATTTCTTGAGGACAGGAACCATGGAACTTTTCTCCCCTTTCTTTGTATTCCCCAGGGTATAGCACAGTGCCTGACACTGATTGATAAGAGCTTGGTGACTGATAAACTTCTCCCCCATTGTGGAATCTCCTTTCACCAATGCAAACTGCCCATTCATTCTCTGTAATTGATAGTCTCAAAGAGATTGCAGGGGCTCCAAAGAGGTTTAGTGACTTGCCCTAGTCACATTTCTGACTCCTGAAGAACTTTGTGATTCTAGTCATCATGTAAAATGTAAGAACAATGAAACTGAATAAAAATGATTTGTTATTCCTTGAGGAAAAGGAGGTTTGTTCTGAGGGGAAGGAGAAGGTAAAGACCTTAGACTGGAGATTCTAAATGCAGTGATTTCAAGGCACCTTCAAGAGCCATTGTGGCTGATGGCCCTGGTTCTGCCTAATTTTACTTCTAAACTAAGGACTATCCAATCTTTGCTTAAGATGTATCATTAGCCCTTGTATATAGCCAGCACTTGCTTTTCTTGATACATCTACATCACTTGCACTATTCTTGGGCTGATCAGTGAAGATTGGGGTCATTTTGTTGTTGTTGTTCACCAGTGGAATGAAAAGAGATTTTCTTGAGGACATTGAGCACAAGTTGGAAGGGTACTTGATGAAGATTTAAATGTATGGAAAAGAAAATCCCTGAAGTTAAAAAAAAAACTGAGTTGTGAACAGTGAAAAGTAGAGGGGAAATCACCAAGGGGCATAATGTATGAATGATCCCCCTAAGGGGAAAGAAAGGCAATGGTGGGGAAGAAGCAATGAGTCAACCATTTCCTTGAGCTAGCCTCCAGGTGGCATTGTAGGTTCAGAAGAATTTCATTGCTCTTTGGATGAAGTAGGGAAGAGGGATTGATCTTAACGTGGGTGGAAGGAAGGCAAGGCTGTGGACCACTGGCCATATGTGTGTAAGGTATGTTTCTAAGTCGTGTTCATGATTCATAGAGTAACTGATTGAAAGTTAATTATTTTTGTAAACATAGAATGAAGAAAAAGACCTTATTTATGGAGGATAAGGCTGCGCCAAGAGTAGCTCCATGTCCCTTGTGATGTTATACCTCTCTAATTATACCTGATGATCTCTCACAATCAATCTCCAGGCCATACTTAATGCATCCCCTGGGATGACATCCTGGGCAGTCAACCCTATCCTTCCCAGCTGGGTATAGCTCTATGCCCCATTAACTGTGTGGCTCCCTTCTTCCTTAGATTCAGGCTACTGAAGGAAGCTTCTATTCTTCCCTATCTTAGAGGCAATTAAAACGAAACATCATTAAGAGCAGTCATATGGAAAGGTCCAATTTAGCATGTGATGTTAGTATTAGTATAAGGATTGCCAAGTCAGTACGAAACTCACAAGTTGCTGGTAGAGATTTCACACAAGGCTCAATAATCAATGTTTGGAGACATAAACAATTGAATTTGATTATGTTAAATGCTCTCAAAAGACCCCAGTCTAATTATCACTTGTAGCTGACATGTGGTAGTGAGGCAGCACTGGATATGGGATCAAAGAATGTGGGCTTCAAGTTTGGTTCTACTGCTTACTATGTGACCTTGGGCAAGCGGCTTACCCTCTCTAGGCCTTAGTGTTCTTATGAAAATTTGGAATGAAATCAAGAGGTTGGACTAAGATGTCTTCTAGCCCTAAAGCCTAGGGCTTTCTAAATTAATTTTTTTAAAAACCTCATGATTTTTGCCTTTTCCCACTAATAAGCCCAATATGACCTTTTCCTCCTGTGGTTATCTGGAAAAACCTAGGGTTTTCCAAGACTGGTCTTGACCTGGCAGACAGTCTATGCTCTAGACAATCTCCTTCCTTCACAAAATCAAGCTGAAAAGAAGAGGCTGATGACAGGGCAGCTTGACCCCAAAGAGGAGAACTTGCTAGAGCATGTTGGAGAATCCAGAAGCAGGCACACAGCCAGGTAAGAAATGAAGAGATGGCTGGCCTGGATCGCTCTCCTTAAATGGGAGTCTGAAGATCATGTTTAGTGGAAAGCCAGGACCCTATGTATCTCACCCCTTCCTGATTAATAGTAACAATAACTATCAACAGCCCATACTATGTGCCAATATCTTTACAAATGTTATCTTGTTTTATTCCCTAAGACAATCCTGAGAGGTAGGTGCTATTATCATTCCCATTTTACATATGAAAAAAACTAAGGTTAAATGACTTGCCCAGGGTCACATAGTTAATGTCTAAGGTGATATTTGAACTCAGGTCTTCCTGACACCAGAGGGTTCTATCTATTGTACCACTTAGCTGCCTCAATGGTTCTGTCATTAATCCAAGCAGTTTCCTTTGCCCCCTCTTTCCTCCTTTTAATTTCCTCCCCCTCCACATGTCAGGCATTTATAATTAAGTAAGGGCTTTCCCTTGTTTGAGGCAACATATGACTAATGAATGGCACTTAGGTGGTGTAGTGGATAAAACGCCAGCCTAGGGTGAGGAAAACTCATTATCCTGAGTTCAAAAACCTATCTCAGACACTTACTAACTGGCATTTGACCCTGTTTGCCTCAGTTTCCTCATCTGTAAAATGAGCTGGAGAAGGAAGTGGCAATCCACTCCAGTATCTATGCCAAGAAAACCCCAAATGAGATCACAAAGAGTCAGACACAACTGAAAATGACTGAATAACAAAGACTATTAGCAATGGCTATTGCTTTTATCATTATTGGCTGGTTTGCTTCTTCTGTGGAAATCTCTTAAGTCCCAAAAGAGCTGCAAAGGAATAGGACACCTCGTCACATCCCAAATAGCTCTTCATCTGTACTTCTGTTCCATGGTCATGACATTGGCCTCAGCATGGGATCTCTGGGCTGTGTGGTTTCAGTAATGCTTTTCTTAATGAGAGGGGGAGAGAAACAGACAGGCAGACAGACAGAGACAGTGACAAACACAGTAACAGAGACAAAGAGAGACAGACACAGAGACAGACAGACAGAGAGAGAATGTCAATATATAAATTATCCAACAATGGAGTACAGTATTTGATTTGCCCATCAAGTGAGGTTTAAACTACTAAACCATTGGCCTTGTCAATGACATTCTCTGGTGTGAGAAAGCCTTCTCTCTAGGGGCAACAGTATCCTGGGGGCCAATTGCAGGCACTCATTCTGCAAATAACTGGGCTGCCTCCCTCCAAAGCAAGCCTGTGCTAAAGAGGCAGCAGGAAAGTGTTGATACCTTCATGCCCAGGTCTTAAATTAATCTGAGGAATGAAATGGAATGTTGTTTAAAATATTGAATCTGCTCTCTACCTTTTGCAGAGCCTCTAGTCTCAACTGTGGATTCTTCTTTTATCAGTTTGTTGCCCAAATGCATTCATAGATTAAGAGACTTCATATGTGATGATCACCTAATTGATTTGCTTAGATTGAAGTGAAAAAGGAAATTTGATCAAACATTCCTATATGGAGACATTTGTCTCTAACCTCCTCCTGGTTGCCCTCCCAGATCTGTCTGGCTACAAACAAAGGAAATTCCAACCATGGTTCATGGTTCGTGGGAAAGGAACAGGAAATAAGCATCCATTCCTTGTCTTAGAATCATGAACTAAAAGAAAAAGGAAAGCTGGGAGCGTGATGAGGAGGTTCCACACCCAAATGGAAATCAGCATCCCTAGTTCACTAGCCCATTGGGATTTCCAGGAGTTGGCAGTCTCAGAACTTTGGAATCTTTTCTCCTCACAGCTGCACTGCTTCTGCCTAGGTCATTATCTGTGCTCCTATAGGCTCTCAGCACCATCTTAGTTCTAGGGACAGAAGATCTCCAGCTTGGCTATACTCTAGATGCCTTTCTCTCTTGGTATCATCATTACTTGCTCTCTCCCTCTTTCTGTGTTCCCTCTTTCTTCCTCTCTTCCTCCCTCCCCTGTCTGTCTCTCTTTCCTTTCCTCCTCTCACCTCCTTTCTCTTCTCCTTCCCTCCCCTTCTCTCCATTACTCTCCTTGACACCCTCTCCCTTCTCTGCTCCTCTGCCTTTTGTTTTGCTCCCCTCCCTTTCTTCTTCCTCTACCTTTCCTTTCTTCTCCCCTCTCATTCTTTCCCCCCTTTCTCCTCTTTTTCCTTACCAACCCTACCCTACTCTACCTTACCTTACCCTACCCTACCTATCTTCTATCTCTCCTACCTCCCCTAGTCTTCCCTATCTCTCCAGGTGCCCATGGGGAAACAATTCAGAGACATACATGGGGTGGGAGGGGAGAGGGCTTAGGTTATATAGGTACTTGTGAATAGGGACAGCTAGGCCCTGCAGTAGATAGAGCACTGGTCCTGAAGTTAGGAGGACCTGAGTTCAAATCTCACCTCAGACATTTACTAGCTGTGTTGCCCTGGGCAAGTCATTTAACCCCAATTGTCTTAAACATCTGGGGCCATCTCCAGTAGTCCTGATAACATACCTTGTCACTGGACCCAGACAGCTCTGGAAAAGAGAGTAAGGTTGATGACCATGCACAGCCCTCCCTCCTTTAAATCCAATTCACTGCAAGTCATGATATCATGCTGATGTAATGGTCCTCTTCAGGAACAAAGGACAAACAACAAACAACAAACAGCAATACTTGTGAATTACATACACTACTTTTAGACAGTGAGCTACTTGAGGGCAGGGCTAGTGCCTTATATATCTTTGCATTTTCTGCCTCCTCTCCCCAGGGACCTTGCACGATGCTCTGCAGGCAGAAGACATTTCATAAACATTTGCCGAACTGAACTGCAGAAAGTCAGAAAAGAAGGGAAAGAAAGAAATGTGAACTTGTCCCTTCTCCCAAAAGATCCATCTCATTCCAAGGAGGTTGGCTCTGAAGAACAGCAACATTGAGGGATAGCCAACACCAAGGCGGTGGGGGTGGGGGGGTGGGGGAGGCTAACTGGGAAAGTTCCCATGTTTCTTGCTCCCCTATCACTTTGCTCCCTACTCACTTAGCTACCCCCCTGGCCAATGTCCTCCCCTGGACTGTCGCTAGATTGGCCTGCCTGTGGGTCTCCTTTGGTCCAGTCCCTCACCTTTCTAATTCTCCTCATAGCTAATATTCAAAGACCTGGATCTAACCATATCACTTCACTTCCCTGTTCTAAAGGGGAGCTTCAGTGGCTCCCCATTGCCTCTCGGATGGAATTCAAGTTCCTCAGCCTGGCTTTTATGGCCCCCTCACAACTGAGCTCTAGCTTTATCTTGTGTGACTCCCCTCCAAACACTCCTTTCCAGCCAAACTGCTCTCTCAAACAGCAATATACACTGCTGGGGGCAGCTAGGTGGCTCAGTGGATAAAGCAGGGGCCCTGGATTCAGGAGGACCCGAGTTCAAATCTGGCCTCAAACTTGTTGTGTGACCCTGGGCAAGTCACTTAACCCTCATTGCCCTGCAAAATAAATAAATAAATAAATAAATAAATAAATAAATAAATAAATAAATAAATAAATAAACAAACAAACAAATAAATAAATAAATAAATAAATAAATAAATAAATAAATACACACGGTTTCTTTTTGTATCCTCAGCACTTAGCACAGTGCCTGGCATATAGTAGGTACTTAATAAATGTTTATTGGTTCCCTGAACTCAATAGTCCTTCTCCTACCTCGGTGCATTCACTGAAGTTGTCCCCCATCCCTGGAAGGCTAGCCCCCTCTTCATGGGCTTGCCTCAATAAAGGCAACATGGCTAAAGGGAAGGAACAGGGGAATGAGGATCCAAGGACTTGAGTTCAAAACCTGCTCCTGCCACTTCTTGTATAACTTTAGGCAAGTTACTTTATCTTTCTAGGTTTCAGTTTCCTCAGCTGTAAAAATCAGGAAAGGAGATTAGATGCTCTCTAAAGTGCCTCCCATAAACCTATGCTTCTTATTTTCCCTCAAGGCTCAGTTGAGAAACTACTTGGTTCATGAAACCTTCCCTGATCCTTGGGGTTCTTACTGCTCTTTCTCCCTTCAAAGTATTTTTTTGTTTGTTTGTTTGTTTGTTTGTTTTTAGTGAGGCAATTGGGGTTAAGTGACTTGCCCAGGGTCACACAGCTAGTAGGTGTCAAGTGTCTGAGGCCGGATTTGAACTCAGGTACTCCTGACTCCAGGGCCGGTGCTCTATCCACTGCGCCACCTAGCTGCCCCAGTATTTTCTATTTATATACACTACACATGTTATATTTCATGGCCCTTATTAGACTAAAAGCTCCCTGAAGACAGGACCTGTTTTCTTTTTATCTTTGTGTTCCTAAAGCCTACCACTGGTAGGTAGCACTCAGTAGGTGCTTAAGAAATTTACTTATTGAATTTAATTTAGTGGAATGACCATTTCCAAGTTCTCTCCTCAATAAGTAGCCTTTGGGTTTCCTTAATTTACCACAAGTCATTAACATGATGAGGGAGGGGCTGTGGCTTTAAAAAAATTGGAGTAACCAGGTCTGTTGGAGGAAATATTCAAATTTCTCATAGAGTCCCAAGAATTTGGTTTTTGGTGTTTTACTGTTCTTTATAATCATGGTCAATAAAGTCTAATATATGGGTACATATTTGTTTCCTTAAAAAAAAAGCCCAACCCTGCCCATCCCTGGTTGCTGAAAGCTGTGCTAAAGATAAGGTAGTATGAGCACAAGCATGAGCAAAACATTTGGGGGAAAACAATAATGCACTGCCTCCCCCTGGAATCTAGGTCCTGTTCCTTCATCTAGACTGTAAGCTCTTTGAAGGCAGGGAACTGTTTTATACTTTGTATAAATAACTTTATTATTATCACCTTGAATTTCCAGTTGATGAAAATGTGGCAAGTGTATGTGTGGATAAAGGGCCCCCTAATCAAATTATTCCCCTCTCCAATACACTTGATGGAATTACAGGGTTTTCATACATTGAGTGACCCTGAGTGCAAGATGTAACAGATTCAGGGTACATCACTTTCAGAGTATGAGTCTTTCATGTGCAGATAAAAAATCAGGAACTGTGGTTAAGGATTGGCAGAGACAATGGACTTGCCCTTTGGTGGAGATAGATTTGGTGAGAATTTTAAAACAGGGGACCTGCTCTGATAGAGAGTATATAAACTGTGATCTTTGAAGAACAAATTCACTGTTCATTTTTACCCTTGCTCCTCTTACAGAGGGTAACAAGGGCAAGGAGGATTTATCCTTCCCCACCTCCCCTCAGCAACGTCCGTCAGAAACACGTTACAGTGTCCCATGGAACAGGAGTGGAGTCGAGTCAAGGCTAGAGCCCTACTCAAAAGATAGCAAGTTCCACATATTAGACTCTGCTGGTCCTAGGTTCTGGGTTCTGATGATAGCAGTACCCCAAGCCAGGATTTTACCTGAGCCCAAATCTGGAAATGGAGGAGTCATGGCCAATCATGAGAGCAACACATCTTGCTCAGCAGCAAAACCAGGGGTCCAGCAGAGGGAGGAGAATAGGGAGTGACCTGGCAGATGAGAGATATAAATTGCCTTGGTCACATGTGTTCCCTACAAGTGTGCCTTTTTACTTATGAGCTTTACAGGTATACACTCTTCCTATTGAATCTGTTTGTATTTATGGGAGAGTGTACTCCAAGTTTATGAAGGAAAGTTTTGTGGTTGCTTTTCTTATTTATTCATAGTAAATTACTGCTTTGAGCTAATTGTGGCTCATGGATGATAATAAATAGGTAAACACTAATGGGGGCTTGTGATCTCTAGCTTTAAGAGTAAAGTCCCACAGAGTATGCTGAACCTGGGTTGGTATGCCTTGGGGGAACCCAACCTTCAAATGAAAGTTGAGGGATAACCCATGGTGTCACAGCATAAGGAAATGATAGAAACTGAACTGTACCTTTTCAGGTTGTAAAAATTTAGTACCTAACTTAATGCAATCATTTGGTTCAAATTATACAGCAGAAGCTTTCTACTTCACAAACTAAAATTCTCAAATGGATCTGTAGTCTTACCAATTTGGGAGGTCCAGCCAAAGATGCAACTCTTGTGTATGTCTTCTGAAAAGTTCACTAATGAGGGTCTACACAATGTGCTAGGGGCATCTCTTTATTTCTCCACATCCTTCTTGATTTCCCTTCTTGGGATTGTGCCAATGGAGGAATTTCACTGTTTGCCTGTCATCCCTCACTCTTCTTTTCCAGTCATACCATTTCTTCATAATTTCTTTTACTTCTGTTCATCACAATTCCTCTTGGTTATGTGGCAGATGAAAGATAAAAGGACTGAGGAAACAAGGTTTGAGCTTCTTATCAAGTAACATGTGGCAATTGCCCAATAACAAAACCAGACCTCCTCAGCTTAGGCATGAACCCCAAATACAGGAAGATATACTTTTTAACACATTCAGAACAATCAAATACGGCCAATTCATTAAAAAGAAACAGTACAACATTAGGGAATCTGATTTCTAATTGGATGAAAGATTAGGGACTTTCCAAGTTGGGAAGGGAAGAATGAACAGGTGCAATTCCCTAAATTTGAAAAAGAAGTGTCCCGTTCCTACCAAGTTTCTGCAAACAATCAAAGGAAGAGGAAATAATAACTGATTCATCAGTATGGGATCCAGTTTTCAGGTAAGACATATGGATTCCTTGAGATGTACAACTAAGAGAGGGTCTGCTATATGGTGCAGTAGATAGAATACTGGCCTTGAAGTTGGGAAGATCTGAGTTCAAATCTCATCTTAGACCCTTACTAGCTGGGTGACCGAGGGAAAGTCCTCAACTGCTTTAAACATCCTCCATCTCCAGTTGCCCTGAAATGTATCTTGCCATTGACCCAGATGGTTCTGGAGGAGAGAATAAGGTTGGTGACCTTGCACAGCCCTCCCTCACTTAAATCCAATCCATTCCAAGTCATGACATCACCCCAGTGCCATGAACCCCTTTGGGAATGAAGGACAAAAGAAGACCAACAACAATTGAGAGAAAACTCCTTGCATTAGTCTTTGGATCTGACTGCATTTCTCATCAGCATAACATAGGTCTTTGGTGAAAGGTTTCTAAGCAGCAGGTAGAGGTGGTCCAGCTTCCCAGATATGCAGGGCTAGGTTCAAAAACTGTAATAAAGTTTTCTTCCAATTCCTACCTTTCCTCAGGTATTGGTTTGAGCCTCTCACACCCACCATATGCTTTTCCATTGCCCTCTGTGTTAATTCTTTGAAGGGAGTGGTGTTCCATGGCTCATTGCCATATAGTACTACGGATTAAGCCCTAGTATTGAAAAGATAGGCTTCTGCTTTCCTGAGAAGCTTGGAGTCAATACAAGAGCCTTGCTATTTACCAGAGTAATCTAATCTGCTATCTTCTCCCTATTTGACTCTAAGCCCAACTCCTACTGGCTGTCTCAGATATACATACTGTTGGACAAGCTCTACAGGGCCACCTAAATTCATGTTGAAATCTGGGCAGTAGACATTTTTTTTCATTTGGTCTTTCCTGTGTGGGTGGACAGGCCAAATTCTTTTGAGTGATTACAGATTTCTTCCAGGAGGCTTTGCAGTGTTCAGAGGTTCACGGAAATCAAAACAATGTCATCTGCCAACAGGAGCATCTGAAGGACCCTACCATTCACAGGGAATCATTTTTTAAACCTGGATTCTGTACTGGATCTCCAAGATCAGAATTGGTTTTTAAAAGGAAGAAAGAAGAAAATTAAAAAAGATATGGCATATACTTGATGCTACTTAACCCTGAATTATATAAAGAAGTCATTGAAAACTAAAAATGGGAAATGGGCAAGAAAAATGACACTGACGACAACTATAATAATTTCATACAGAAGTTTAACAAATGTAAATTAATTGCACAACAAAGAGACTAAAATTGCCCAGAAAGTGCCTTGGTCAGCACACATCTAATTTTCTTGCCAAGTGGTAAGAAATAGCTGCCAAAAGCAACCAATACTGGATCAGAATACAAAATCTTTTGTAAAAAATCTAACCAAAAAAAATAAGATGGATGGTTATATTGTCTCCTAAACCAGAGAGAAGCAGTAGTGGGCAAAACCAGTTTAAAGAAAACTTCATAAGATATCCAACCAAGCAATGTCAACTGAAGGGCATCCAAGAAAGAAAACAGGAGAATTACAAACAACAGAAAAATGGAAAATATCTGCAAAAACCATTTTAACAAACTGTTTTCTCCATGAAGGATGGTGAAAACATTATGTTTGGACCAATATCACAGGTGGGTGTGAGCAGAGCTAGAAGTAGTAATATGGACAACAAAGGTAGGAAAAGATTGGACCAAGTGTATTAGAGAGGATCTGTGTTGGGGATAATGGGATTGTGAGGACACTGAAGGACTGATTTATAAGATATCTGAAGGAGAAGATACTTACAGAAATTTTCAAATGACCGAGAAAATGTCAATAAGTACTGACTTATATGCCTACCCTCCCATCTATACCAGGTTTTTATGAGAGCCATCTGTATACAAAATGAGGGCAATACTTAAAAGTATTAAGAGAAGGTAAGTAAGCTTTCATGAGCAACAGCCAATAAAGGATCACAACTTTACCATTTCACAATTAACTGAAAGACAGAGAGAAGAGAAAATACCCGTGCTTATTGTTTGTTAATTGTGGGGAAAAAAGCATTTGGCTCTGTAGAACAAAATACTGCCTTGTAGGCTCTGTTTATATTTTACAATTTATTTATTTTTTCAATTAACCATCATTGATTTTTCTCTCCCAAATTCCCCCATCATAGGTTCTTGTACAGATAGGCATCACCCATTCACACATCTAGATCATTCGTGATTCCTTGGAAGATGAAATGACAGAAAGAACTCTGTTCAATGACCCTCTGATCACAAACATCAAGCTTGGCATAAAACAAGGAGATGTACATTTGCCAAAGGTAATTGTCACTGTGATGGAGAAGATCCAGGACAGTGTTCATAAACTAACAGATGAATGGTCTCAGTACCATAAATCCAAACCCCCAAATTCAATAAATAAACTGTCCTGGAAGTGGAGCATCACTGAAGACAAAACTGTTGCCCACAATGGTCTAGGCATAACGCTGACCCATAAAATTGTAAAAACAACATTTTAAAATAGATATCCCCATACAAAACACTCATAACCTCCAAACTACATAGCAGAAAAAACTCTCAAAAAAGAGAAGTCTAGAGGAGGAAATCAAAGCCATGTGGGGAGACAATGAAGTACATGTCATCCTCCAGCGATGATGGAGGTAGCCCAAAGTTGTTTTGGTGAGTCTACGGCCCAGTACTGTGATTCAATTACAAAAAGCAATAGTTTGCCAAGCATTAAATGTAAAAGACCAGAAAGAGGGCTGTGATACGTTGGAGGATGGTTTCTATTTGAACTCCACTGAATGTATGATGATAATGATTTTAATAGCTCACATTTACATATATTATCTCATTGCATCCGCACCACAAACCTTCAAAGTGGATATGCAAAAATATAAGTGAATTGATTAGTGATTAAGATTAAATATTGATAGATGCCCTTCAAATACAACCTTTCAATCATAGAACACCAGAGCTAAGAAGGGACTAGAAAAATACAAGAATTATTGACATCAAGCATGTTTAGCCTGGAGGAAAGAAGATGGAAGACCGAGAGAGCTGGGCTTAAGTACCTGAAACCTCTCCTAAAAAGGAAGGGTTAGATTTGTTCTGCTTGGCCCCAGAAGAGAGAACCAGGAGAAATGGGTGGAAGGAACAAAAAAGCATGCTTCTGAGGGCTGCTAGGTGGTGCAGTGATTAAAGCACCAGCCCTGGATTTAGGAGGACCTGAGTTCAAATCCAAACTCAGACACTTGACAGTTACTAGCTGTGTGATCCTGGGCCCTGGGCAAGTCACTTAGCCCTCATTACCTCATGAAGAAGAAGAAGGAGGAGGAGGAGGAGGAGGAGGAGGGGATAGGAGAAGAAGAAGAAGAAGAAGAAGAAGAAGAAGAAGAAGAAGAAGAAGAAGAAGAAGAAAAGAAGAAGAAGAGGAGGAGGAGGAGGAGGAGAAAGAAAAAAGAAAGAAAGAAAGAAAGAAAGAAAGAAAGAAAGAAAGAAAGAAAGAAAGAAAGAAAGAAAGAAAGAAAGAAAGAAAGAAAGAAAGAAAGAAAGAAAGAAAGAAAGAAAGAAAGAAAGAAAGAAGCATGCTTCTTGGCTGAATGTTAGGAAAGACTTCCCAACAATCAAAGTGGTCCCAAAGTGCAATGGCTTGCTTTGAGGCAGCACATTTCCTTTGCTCTTATGTTTCCAATAGAGGCTGGCTGACTACTTGGTGGGTACACCATAGTGGGGACTCCTTTGGTTTAGACTAGATGGCCAGAGAGGTCCCTTTCAGCTCTCAGGTTCTATGATTCTGTGAGGGTCTTGCTTGAAACTGAACAACCGTCCAGCTTTCCAGAGAGCTGATCTGGTCCTCATTTTACAAAAAGACCCTCTTTCATCTCCACATACCTATTGAACCTTCTCTTTGTTTTCCCAGAGATTGTTAATATTCCACTCTTCTTGGTTTACCGAATCCATCCTGTCCCTGCTGGCTGCACTTGACTTCTAGTCAGGCACAGTCCATAAGACTTGAATGCCATATTCTGCCACTTCACTAGGCTCCTTTACCCATAGGTGTGACCTGTGGTGTTCATCATGCTGATCCTCAACTCTGGGAACCTGCCAGCATCTATTTCCCAGGCAAGACAGTCACAATGGGGAGAGGGAAGAATCACCAGTCCATGCAGACCTAACCTACTGCAAATTCCTGCTGTCTAATTTCAATAGGCCATCGGAGCTATCAATGATTCTTCTATTCTTCCCACATGCTCCTCAATGATTGTTCTGAACTTTTCCCACTATCTTTAAATCCTCAATTGTGTTCCCCATCTCCCCCATAATCTGGATGATTGTGTCTCCTGCTTCCTAAGAAAATTAAGGTCTTCTCTTGGGCACCCCCTTTCCCCCATCCTCTTTATCCATCTTTGGAGCTTCCCCTCTATGATCAGGAGAGAACAAAACATCCTCATTCATTCCAAGGCTAAATTGAATGTGAATTTCTAAGCTGTTGGGCCCCAGCACTGTCTGCCTCCTTTGGGACCCTAGACCCACAAACATTGATGCCACACTATGATTTTCATCACTGCATGAACACACTGCCTCCCAAAACATGAACTGGTGTCCCTTCTCCGAGGACACATTGTCCCTCTCTTCCCCCCCAAGACCAATTGGATCAGCTCTCTACCTTGCCTTCTCCAACCTCTGGCTTTCTCATAACTTAATGAAAAAAGCATTTATTAATTCACCAGTAAGTGCAAAGTGCTGTGGATACCAGTGCTAGGGATACAAATAGAAAAACAAGACAGTCCCTGCAGTTCTAATAAGGGGAGCCAACCAAAGGGGGATCGCCTGCAAGCCATAGGGAAAGACCCCACGGCCCTTAGGGTGCAGCATCAAGGAAAGAGGGTGATTCACCTTATTTTACATTATTTCCACTGATAAAACCAGATCTGCTTCTGATGTTGAGCCATCTCCTAGGGTCCAGGACTTTGGGGGCAAACCCTCTATTTTCTGGGGCAGGGGCTGTAGCTTCTGCAAATGCGCTTGCCAGGCCACATTCCACAAGGCTGGAGCTTCAGGGGCTGGAATGGAAGCAGGACTGGGTGAGGGGAGGAGGGCTGTGGTGCTGCCATTCCAAGGGCTTATGTTGAGCTTAGAGTCCTGGGATGTGTCCATGGGGTTCTGAAGGAAGGAGGAAGTGGCGGTGGCACTGGTGGTGGTGGCAGTGGTGCCAGTGGCAGCAGTGGCACTGTGACCCACCCAGTACATGGCACCTCTCATCTCTCCTTTGAGGATGTTGCTCTTTCACTGGTTTTGTTAGCTCCCGCTCTGTCCAGGCTGAAGATCATGACTGGCCAATGCTGCTTTCATTAATACCCCAGTCTCTTAACCTTCTGTTCTATTGTCACCCGAGCCTGGCCCGCTGCCACCATCTGCTTTCTCGGATCCTATGCCAGGCTGAAGATCACAGAAGCATGCAAACTTGAACTTGGCGCATTTCAAATTCATGCTGCCTATCTCTAGTTGAGCACTCGAGGCTGCTTAATAATCCTTTTATTTCTCTCAGCTATTTCATAGCTAACTTCCCACACTCCCCCTGGCCTCAGCTTGTGCAGTTCACACCACCTGGAATGCATCCCCCACAGTTCACACCCCCACTATTCAAATCCTAACCATCTTTCGGGATTTGGCTTCAGGCCAGTCCAGCTCTGTAGACTATTAGAGATCACCTCAAGTTCCACTGGCTCACAGGGGCCAGTGGACTTGGGCCAGCCCTGTCTTTATCAGTTCTGTTGTGCATGGGGAGGCCAGCGTGCTGTAAGTCCCATGACTGGGACTTACGGTCAAAAAGCTCAGCTCTGCCACAGTGAGGGGTCATAAAGGCCTCAGCTGGAGTTGCTATAGTAAAGATGGAAAGGAGCTGATGAATAGAAAGAATATTACTTTATTAGAATTGACAGGGGCAGCTAGGTGGCGCAGTGGATAGAGCACCAGCCCTGGATTCAGGAGGACCTGAGTTCAAATTTAACCTCAGACACTTACTTAACACTTACTAGCTGTGTGACTCTGGGCAAGTCACAACCCCAGTTGCCTCGCTTTAGAAGAAGAAGAAGAAGAATTGACAGGACTGAGCAATTGGTTTGATGCTAGGGAGGGAATGGAAGAAATGACTAAGAGGGAGAACCAGAAATGACTTATGTTTTTAAGTCTGGCGACTGGGACAATGGTGCTGTCATTAATGCCAAAAGGAAAAGATTAGATTCGGATTCAATAAGCACTTACTATGTGCCCAGCATTGTGCTAAGCACTAGGAACACACATACTACAAGTTCCTGCTCTCAAACAGCTTCCATTGTAATGGAGGAAGACAGTGCATAAGGAGCAGAGCAGCCCAGGTGGGGTATATGGGGGGCGAGGTGCATATAGGTACTCTGGAGGTGGGTCAAGGTGGAAAAGTAGTCCCAAGAGTCAGGAACTGAGCCAGGTTAGAGGGGAACATGGCTGTTGTGGAATTTCTTGAAACTGAAATTCAAAGGAGAAACTCACAGATGAGAGAGAGAGAGAGAGAGAGAGAGAGAGAGAGAGAGAGAGAGAAGGTGCCAGGCTGGAGGTACCTCCAGGTGAAAAGCATGTCAGGTGAAAGATGAAATGACTGATGAAACAAAGGTTCGAGCTTCTGAGCATATCAATTTATCAAGCAACACATGGGGACCAGACCTCCTCAGCTTTGTCACTGGATCCAAAATACAGGGGGAGACAGACTTTTATGCATTAAAATCAATTAATCAAAAAAGACCAATTAATTAAAAGAAAACAATTGATCAGTATACAAAATTAAGTCATCTGATTTCTAACTGGAGGAAAGATTAGGGACCTTCCAAGTTGGGAGGGGAAATGCAAACAGGTGCAGTTCCTTGAAATCAGAAAAAGGGTATCTATATTCAATCGAAGGAAAATGGAAACAATAACTGATTGGTTGGCAAGGGACCAGTTTTTACATAAGACACATGGGCTGCTTGAGATGCATAAGTGCAAGAAAACTCTTTGCATCAATCTTTGGGTCTGACTGGGTTTCTGATCAGCATAACCTAAGTCCTTAGTTAAAGGTCTCTAAGCAGCGGGTGGAGGGGGTCCAGCTTCCCAGTCACGCAGGGCTAGGTTCTAACAGTGCAATAAAGTTTCCCATAACTGAATAAAGCTTTCTCATAGACAGATATTGGACTAGACCCATAACTGAATAGAAAGGGAAGCGAGCTAGCTCCAGAATTCAGTCATAAGGTGGAGTCAGTGTGGTTCGCTCAATTCCCACTACCACTCACCGTTCTAATTCCCTCAGAAGGCCACTGGGAAGCTAGGATGAAGGAGGAGGGGGGAATGGTGAAGAGAAATTGATTTGAAGTTGTAGGGACTAACCCGGTGAAGATGTCCAGATGACTTTTACGAGTGTCAAACAGCACACTCTGCCACTTATGTTTGACCATAAACGCTATTTTAGAAGTTCTAGCATTTGCTTTTCATGAATAATGATGAGACTGGGATAAAAGTGTACTGACATCCCAGAGAGCCAGGGAGGTGATTGTTTCTATGTGCTCTGCCCTGGTCCGCCGCATGGAGACTGTGGGATTTTCCCTGGGGACCAGCTTGTAAGAAAGCCATCGACAAACCAAAGAGTGTCCATAGAAGGTTAATGAGGATGGTGAAGGAGTTCAGGGTTATGTCACACAAGAATCAGCTGAGGAAATGGGATCTTTCGCCTGGAGATAAGAAGACTTGAGCAGGAGGACAGGGCAGCCTTTGAAGGGTTGTTGATATGGTAAAGGCATCAGCTTTGATTTTGGTCCAGAGCGCAGAGTCATGAACAAAGGGCAGAATTTAGAGAGAGACACACACACATATCTTGCTATAAGGAAAAATGCCCTGCTGGGTGGAACTATCTAGTAGATTGTCTGACTTGCCTGGGCAGCTAGATGGCACAGGGATGGAGTGCTGGGTGTCAAATCTGGCCTGAGACACTTACTAGCTGTGTGACTCTGAGCAATTCACTTAACCTTGTCTGCCTCAGTTTCCTCAACTGTTAAATGGGGATAATAATAACACTTACCTACTATGATTGTTGTGTTTTAAAAACATTTTTGTGGGGGGAAGCTGGTGGAACAGTGGATAAAGCACCAACCCTGGATTCAGGAGGACCTGAGTTCAAATCTGGTCTCAGACACTTGACACGTACTAGCTGTGTGACCCTGGGCAAGTCACTTAACCCTCATTGCCCCATTTTTTTTGGCTGAGGCACTTGTCTCTCTCTTCAGCAATGGTGAGGCAGATGCCCTTGCCTCTGGGAAGAAAAATCCAAGGCTTGTTACCTTTGCCAGTCACAAAAATGTTGGAAAGCCTGGTGGCAAAGCTGTTGCTGTTGGCATCCTTCACATGAACCACATCAAAGGAGCCTGGATGTTTCTCCCTGTTGGTGATCACACCAATCCGACCAAGTTAGCTCCTCCAGTCACCATGTACATATTCCCAGTATCGAACTTGATGAAATCTGTGATCTTGCCTGTCTCCAGATCAATCTGAATGGTATCGTTCACTCTGATGAGCGGATCTGGATAGCGGATGGCGCGTGCATCATGGGTCACCAGATGGGGAATGGCCTTGGTGCCCGCCCACAGAGGTCTTTCTCACTTTGCACAATTTATACTTTGCCTTCTCAGCTGTGATGCCATGAACAGCAAAGTGGCCCTTGGTGTTATAAAGCAGACGGAAATGCTCGCCAGTCTTCTCAATGCTGATGAGATCCATGAAGCCAGCAGGGTAGGTCGTGTCTTAAAATGCTGTGTGCAGATCTTCTTCTAAACCTCATCCCCTGTCAGGGCATACTTGAGACGGTTGCGGAGGAAGATGATGAGTGGGAGGCATTCTCTCAGCTTGTCGGGGCCTGTGGATGGTCTGGGAGCAAACACGCTGGTCGGCTTGTCCAGCATCTAGTGCTTGGGGGTGGCGACGCGCTTCAGGTGTTTCTTGGGTCTACGAGCCATAGCTGTGATGAGCCAGGAAAAAAAGGGGGTGCTATTTAATAAGCACCTACTACATCGGGCTAAGTACTGAGGAAGCAATCGCAAAGCTGAGCCAGTCCTGCCCTCAGGAAGAGAGATCCAAGCAGTTGCTATTATGTAGAAAAAAGTAGAAGTGGCCATTTAGGGAGAGATGGCTCTAGCAGCTGGGGGGAAGGTGAAGCGGGAGAGGCCTCAGCTAAGAGATGCGCCCCACTGAACTTTGAAGGACGTGGGGAATTCTAAAAGGTGGATAGGAGGGCATGGAGGACATACGATGCAAAGGTGTGGAGGAGGGAGATAGAGGGTTGAACAAAAGAAACAGAAATAAGACCATTGTTTGGATTGTAGAGTGGATGAAGGATAGTGACAATGTAATGAGGCCAGAATTGTCAGTGACAATGGAGGAGACTATTTTAGGAAGCCATGCAAGTAGGGTAGCTTAACTTTTTTTTTAATGTCCTGAAGCCCTGGGGTGCTCTGGTGAAGCCTATGAGCCCCTTCTCAGAAGAAGGTTTTTTAATGAATAAAATAGAATACATAGCATTACAAACACACCTGATTATATATTGAGATAAGCATGTGATATTTTTTCCCATCCAAGTTCATGGGGAGGGGTCAGTGGGGAGATTGTGGATCCCAGGTTAGGGACCTAAGCATTGAAGTTTTCAATTCAATTCAATTCACGAACAATAAACATCAATGAAGGTTCCAGGACCAGTGCTTAAGGCACTAAGGATTCAAAATCAAGTATAAAAATTGTGCTTTCCCTTAAGGAATTTACACCAGGCCGGGGAAGGGGGGGAGGGGTGGACACAGAATACGTACAGAAATAAGTCAATAAAAACACATAAAAAGCCCAAACAAAATCATATGGAGAGGGGACACTCAACTTGTTGAATTGGCATTTACTTTGAGGGGAATTCCTCCTCTCTTTCTTCACCTACAAAACCGAGGGGTGGGACTGATGACCCCTATCGTCCTCTTTCTAATTTCAGCATTAACTGCTTTCCAGCTTTCTGTGTTTATGCAGCTCACTCCTCCATTTCCATGGCTACCATCCTAGTGTGGCTTCCACCAATACATGCCGGGATCAGAGGGTATCAAATTTAGAGCTGGAAGAGAGATCAGAAGTCATTTAATCCACCCCACCCCCATTTTATAGATAAGGAAACTGAGGCTCAGAGAGGTTGTGACTTCCCCTCAATCATAAAGGCAGGCTGTGTTGGAGATGGGATTTAATCCCAGACCTGGTTTTTCTATTCTATGAAAAGAGTTTCCTAGCTGGTCTCACTGATATTTGTTCTTCTTTTTCAGTCTATTTTGCACCCCACGGCCAGATTAATGTCCTTGAAAGATCATTTCCAACATCAATTCAACAACAACAAAAAAGAAAGAAAAACCATGTATTAAATGCCTCCTGTATGCAGACCCCTGTGCTAAATCTTGGAGGAGATAAAGAATTAGCTCGGCCATGGCCCCTGCTATATTCTCTTTCTTTCTTTCTTTCTTTCTTTCTTTCTTTCTTTCTTTCTTTCTTTCTTTCTTTCTTTCTTTCTTCCTTTCTTTCTTTTGAAGGGCAATGAGGGTTAAGTGACTTTCCCAGGGTCACACAGCTAGTGAGTGTCAAGTATCTGAGGCTGGATTTGAACTCAGGTCCTCCTGAATCCAGGACTGGTGCCTTATCCACCGCTCCACTTAGCTGCCCCGCCTGCTATACTCTCAGAAAAGGGACATATAACACAAATGTTAGCAGAAATCTTGGGACAAAGGACCCAGCCAGAGACATTCACCAGAGATAAGAGGCAAGGGGTTCACTCATACCTGGTATGGCTAAGTGTAAGGTATTTAAACCAGCCTTCCATAGTTTATAGTACTGGTTTACCTAGGTCAAGGGGCAAATAGAGCACAAACTTCAGGATTAGGAAGACTCATCTTCCTGAGTTCAAATCTGACCTCATATCAGACACTTACTAGCTGTGTAACCCTAGACAAATCACTTAACCCTTATTTACCTCAGTTCCCCATCTGTAAAATGGGAACGCACTGGAGAAGGAAATGGCAAATGGACTGGGTTTTGCCTCTTTCCTCCCTTATAATTGTGCGTGACTATCTCTGGCCTTTTTCCAGGAAAGACAGCCAAGAGCTCATGGAGAGAGGTGGTGTTTTCCTGGATGTCTCACACGGATCAGACCCAGTGTTTCTTCGGCAATAGGATGGAAGAAATGCTACACGTCGTGATGAAATACCGCCCAGACTTTGCCTGAGAACCATATATCTGACCCTCCTCAACTCAGCTCGATTCCCTATGACTGGTAACAATTTTCCCAGCAGTGAGTGTCTCAGAGAATCATAGATTTAGAGAGGCAATCTAGTCCAATCCCTTCATTTTGCAGTTGGCAAAATTGAGGCCTAGGGAAGTGAAGAGACTTTTACATCTGGCTGATCTCACATGAAAGATTCTGCTGGAAATTGGAAAGAGCTCCCTCCTCCGTATCCTTACATTCAAACCAGAGCTTCAAAAATGAGCCCTAGCGATTTTATCAATATGAATTCTCAGGAGGGATGGGGAGTTATATACTACCTGACTGTACATCAGTTTGACAGTAAAAACTACTCTCAGCATATAGACTTGATAAATGGAATAATTCTGGGACATGTATTTGCTTTTCCTTTTGCATGACATCAATGCCAACACCCTCCAGATCTGTAAATAGTTGGGGTTTTTTTTGGGGGGGGGTTGGTTTTTGCGGGGCAATGGGGGTTAAGTGACTTGCCCAGGGTCATACAGCTAGTGTCAAGTATCTGAGGCTGGATTTGAACTCAGGTCCTCCTGAATCCAGTACCAGTGCTTTATCCACTGTGCCACCTAGCCCCCCCCCTGTAAATAGTTTTTAATGCAATTGACACAGACCTGAGTTTTTCTATTCTATTTAGTGAAATTGACACTTGAGTGCAGACATGTAAAGAACTAAGTAAAAAAAAGTATTTTACATGTCAAAACAAAAAGAAAAGGTTGTACAGGTACTAAGTATCCGAGACAGAATCTGGCCAGAAATCCCCATGTCTAATCCTCACGTCCTTCAAAGTTCAGTGGGGTGCATCTCTTAGCTGAGGCCTCTCCCATTCCACCTTCCCCCCAGCTGCTAGAGCCATCTCTCCCAAAATGGCCCCCAAAGGAAAGGCCCTTGCTCCGCACTCACAAAGCACTTTGTTTACGACTCCCCTACACTACTACTGGTTTATTTTGCAACGCAGTTAGCTGTGTATACATCCCAGTACAATCGAAAGAACATGGGCTCCTTTGGGGGCCATCAAGGAAGGACTGAACTGAAAATGCAGTGTTTGAGCTAGCTCCTGAAGGACCCAGGAATCTCTCAGATGGGCGCGATTATGATGAAAGGCTCTCCTGGCACAGGGAATGTCATAAGCCAAGACACAGAGGCCGGAAATCATAGATGCTAAATGAATAAGAGGCATTTTATCACGTGCTGCTGGGGTTATAAATACAAAAGTAGGGGGCAGCTAGGTGGCACAGTGGATAAAGCACCGGCCCTGGATTCAAGAGTACCTGAGTTCAAATCTGGCCTCAGACACTTGACACTTACTAGCTGTGTGACCCTGGGCAAGTCACTTAACCCCCACTGCCCCACCAAAACAAAATGTAATAAATAAATAAACAAACAAATAAATAAATAAATGCAAAAGTAAGAGAAGCTTCCATTCTAGTTGGGGAGACAAGGCACATAAGGGACTATAGGGTCAGGGAAATGTATTTTTGTTTGGGAACTTACCCAATGGTGAGTGGAGCCCTAGAGATAAGGATCGGAAATAGTATTTCTTTGGTATAGGAAATTCCTTCTAGCCTGCAGGTTGGCCCCTCTTCTTCACTTACTGGTTTAGGGAATTGCCTAGAATAGAAGTGTCAAAGATGTCCCCCAGCCAGCAAAGTTCCCGAGTGCTGTTGAACCAGATTAAAATGGAATTAGGGGGCAGCTAGGTGGCGTACTGTATAGAGCACTGGCCCTGGATTCAGGAGGACCTGAGTTCAAATTCAGTCTCAGACACTTAACAATTACTAGCTGTGTGACCCTGGGCAAGTCACTTAACCCCAATTGCCTCACAAAAAAAATTAATAAAATGGAATTAGGAAATATTTAACAAAATAAACAAAACAATAGAACTTAGATAATGTTAATATGTGGTTTTCCTTAAAACTAAAAATTTTTTAAAAGAATGCTAAAAATGGCTTTTAGATGTAATTGGAAAAAATAGAGTCTAATTTTTGAAAATGGGGTTTTCCGAGTTGATATGTGGTGTGTAGAGATCCTTATGTATGTTTCAGTGGCCCCTGTTTCTATCTGAGTTTGTCCCTGCTGGCTTAGAGCATTGAGAAGTGAAGGGACTTGCCCAGGAACACACGTCCAGTCAGAAGTAGGACCACTGTCATGTTCTTTCCAGACTCATAGTATTGATTTGGCTCCTGTTCCCACAGCAGAGGATACAAGTGGCCTAGTTTACTTGAAGCTTTGAGTACATGGAGAGGAATCACGTGAGAGATGCCCAGGAAGGAAGATTTGAACCAGATCAAGGAAGGCCTTTTAAGGCTAGAACAGGCAATAGGAAGCTCCTTCCTTGCTCCAAAGCCCACAACAATTGCTCATTGAGCCCCGTCTCAAGGGCTCTCTGAGTCCTGTGGTGGTCACCTTTTCTGCTGTTCATGGTGTTCCCAGAAACTCCAGACTACATCCCCCCTCCCACCCTAGCTCAACAGCACCCCACCCTGCAGGCCCTCTCCGGGAGGTATTTTTAGGACTTGGCAGCACAGAGGATGATGGGCAGCCGGTGGCTTCGGTGTTTCCAAGCCGCCCCGTGTTGTTCCTGGCTCAGCATTAGAGATGACTGGGGATGAGGAAAGGCAGGAACAGCATACCTGGCATGCCGGGCCACAGCTGCCTCAGTGTCCCAGGGACAGGGCCCCAGGAGCCGCCCCAAACAGCAGCTGACCCAGGTTTGGAAACATTCTTTCCTGTTGACTCATTTCAGGGACATGCTAGAGGAATATTTCGCTTCCAGCTGGGGTGGGGCAGGGTTACAGACAGGACAGAGTGGTTATAGACATGGATGAGGGGTCCCCGAGAGGGAGAGAGGATGATGACAAAGGTCAGGGTCAAGGACCTGAAAGGACAGGAGCCTCAGCGGGGTAGAGAGAGGTCCAAGCCCTGTTCTGGGGCTCAGGAAGGAAGTAGACTGGCTGGGGTAATTCTTTCCCCCCATTTAATAGATGGGAACACAGAGGGAAAACGTGCCCCGCAAAGTCACATAGTGAGTCAGTGACAAATGATGGAACTAAGGTTCAGGAGGATAAGGATTTAAATTCTTGCGTGGATTCTCCCTGACCTAGGTAGGGAAGAGCCTCAGTTTCCCCATGGGGTGAGAAAGAAATGACCGGGGAGAGGGTGGAGGGGAGGAGGGTATAAATTAACATGGGCTCCACAAATGTTTCCTGTTAATGGTGAGGACTAAGTGTATACTTCCCACCTTTGGGGCAGGACCACAGCTAAACCATGTCAGACAAATCCCTTTTTTAAAAGCCCCTTTCAAACTCCAGCAGGATTTCACAACCTCCCTAAGTCATCTGTTCCAGTATGTGACAAACGCCGCTTCCAGGAAATGCTTCTCTCTATCTGACCTCAATTCTTCATGCTGCTGTTTATGCCTATTTCCTTTCCTTTGGTCCTCAGTGAAAATAGAAAATAACCAGTGAAAATAGCTCCCACGAAGTGCTGTGCTGGACTTCTTGCGACTGCCAAGACCTCAAGCCGTAGCCAAAAAAAAAAAAAAATACTGAGGGGCAGAAGAATGACCTGCATGGGTCACCAGAAGCCTGGGCACCAGGGACAGGGTGAGCTTGCCTAGTCCCTGGGGGAAGGGGACTGGGACGAGCCCTTGGCTGAGCACCTCCCCAGCCCTTTAGAAAGGAGGTTTTCCTTTCACTCCTCTAGCCTCAGGCTCCACAATCAAACTCTCCCTTTCCAAGCCCCAGAGCTCAGCCCATTGTGCCCCACCCCAGCCGGTGAGGTAGTCCTGGTTGTGGGGTGCAGGTTGTAGAGCTTGGAGCCGGGCCTTGGTTATTTCAGATTTGTGCCCAGGAAGCTGGGCTGGGCTGGGCTGAGCTGGTTCCCTCCTGCTGGGCATCTGGCCCTTGGAAGCTCCTCCCCATCCCCTCCTTATGGATTCATTTGGCTTCGGGAGACTGGACTGCAGGGGGGAGTAGAGGGAGGGGGTTAAGGAAAAGGGAGTCGGGATATAAGGGCCGGACAGCTCCAAGACTTACCTGACAGGAAGCAATTTAGGAGGTGGCGGCAGCAGCAGCAGCAGCAGCAACAGCAACAGCCCCTTACCCAATTCTATGCTCCAAGTGGTGAGTGGACCAACGGAGTGTTGAGTAAGTATTTCTGATCTCCTGGGTGCCCAGTTTTCTACAGGAGTCTCTCCCCCTTTCCCCTTTCATCTTTTCGTATTTCTCTATCTCTCCCAGCTCTGTCTCTGCCTCTGAGTTTTGAAAGCATTTTTTGTTCTGTTTTGTTTTAAATAACTTTGGGCTATGTCTAAACAGAACATGTTGGATTGGAAAGAGCACTAACCTCAGAATTCAGACATCTGGGTTCCAGCCCAGGCTCCACTTTTGACAGATTGAGTGATCTTGGTCACCTCTTCCCCCATTCAGCCCATGAACCTCAGTTTTCTTACATGTAAAAGGAAAATAAGGACTCCTGCTTTGCTCATAGCCAGGTGGGGGCATGATTGATTGAGATGTGTGTACTTTGAACACAGTAAAGTTCTGCATGATTAAAAAAAAAAAAGGATGGTTATTATTCAGCAAGTTGGATTGTGTGATTGTATTGGTCCTCAGCTGTTTGCTCATTGCTTATAAGCTTGTTACCGATTGGTAAAATGACCAAACTACTTTGCACATGGGCATAAACACATCCTTTCTTTACAAGTAACTATTTTTTCAGTGGATGTTTTTGGGCAAAGAAGGTTGATATCCTTTGGAGGTTGGTAGAAGTCTGCAAAGGTCCACGGCAAAAAAAAAAAAAAAGTGGACTAGGGTTAGACAGAGGCAGAGAGAGAGAGAGAGAGGGAGACAGAGACAGAGACACACACAAAGAGAGAGAGAAAGGAATGGAGAGACAGACTGAGGGGGAGAGACATAGAGTGGGGTGGGGGGGAGGAAAGACAGGGAAAGAAAGAAAGAGGGAGACAGAGACAGAGACATACACAATGAGAGACAGACAGAGATAGAAAGAGATGCAGAGACAGAGAGACAGAGAGACACAGAGAATTACAGAAAGGTGACTGGTATGTGGTTTAATCTCCACTTTTTGTGAACCTGGAAAGATAGGTATTTCAACCCATTAGCTTAAAATACATTGAAGCCCAGTCTAGGGGACAGCATGCCATAGTAGTAAGAGACTAGTTTGGGTATCAGAAGACCTGGATTCTCACCCCAGCTCTGCCACTTAGAATAAGTAAGACATCTTACCTCTCTGATCCTCTGGGGTTTTTTGTTCATAAAATGGAGTTGGACGCAAAGATCTCAAGTCTCTTTCCATTCTGACCATCTACAGCCTAGGATTCTGAATGGGCACCTTGACTCCCCTCTATTCCTTATGGCACAGGAGGCTTGGACTAAGGGGAACAACTCAAAGCTGCCACCTGCATCCAGGCCCAGGACAAAGGCACCTCTGGAGAAAAGGTGGCGAAGCCAGAGTTCCTCAGGTCCAAACTGTCCCCTTCCCCTCCCAATCATCACCTAGCAGGCTCTGGGATTCCCCCATACCTAGCAGTTCCCCTGCTCAGCCAGGTCAGGCCAGGTGCCAGTCTTGTTTGGCAAGAAGTGTGGAGCAGGTGCCTCATTCTACCCTGAGCTGGAACCAGCCTGGGAAGTGTCTCCTGGCTCAGCTCAGAGCTGGCACACACCCCAGGGCTCTTACATAGTTCTGCCAGGGTCATAAATCAGCCCATAACATGGTGGAATTTCATTCATCCCTTCTCCCCCAGCCCTGCTCCCCACACATCCCTCTCACCTTTCCTCTCCAGTCCCCGTTACCTACAGCCCCACCTCTGCATGCCCTGCAGTTATTGCCTCCCTTAAGTGGATGAAATTTTGCATTCAAGCCCACTTTTTCTCTTGGTAAGAATCTTGCTTTCCTGACACCTTTGTTTCCTCTCCTGCCCTTTCCCCTAACACTCTCCTTTTCCTATTTCCAACTATCTCTGTTATCATCCCCCCTCCAGCCCCCTCAGCCCACGCAGAGCAGAGATAGAGCCACACGGAGCCGGAGAAAGAGGACTTGCTAGATGGGAGTCAAAAGACCTGGATTTGAATCCTGACTTGGAATTTCTTAGTATACTAAAGGATAGAAAGCCTTGGCCAGTTAGTCGCCAACTTGGGGCTGACCCAGAAGGAGAGGTGTGTCTGTAGTTGAAGTCCTTGGTGTAGTTTTTGGTAGGCAGTGTCACCACCACCAGTATGAGGAGAGAGAGGCAGAGAAACAAGACAGAGAGCGACACACACAGAAAGAAAGAGACACAGAGACAAAGGAGAGTGAGCCAGAGACTCAGAGCCAAAGCCAGAGACAGAGAGACACACTGAGTGAGAATGTGGTCAACAGTTGGGGATCAGAGGCAAGAGAAGGCACAACCATAAACTAGAAGTCAGGAGATCTGGGTTCTTGTTCCCACTCTGCTACTTACTACTTTGGTCACGTAACCTCTCTGGACCTCAATTCCCTCCTCTGAAAAACACGGTTGGACTACATAGAAGCTGTCAAACTGAGGCAAAACCCCGCTAGTACTGGAAGCAGATTAAAATGCTCAGTGGATAAAGCACTGGCCCTGGATTCAAGAGGACCTGAGTTCAAATCCAGCTTCAGACACTTGACACTTACTAGCTGTGTGACCCTGGACAAGTCACTTAACCCTCATTGCCCTGGAAAAAAAGAAAATGTAATTGGGAAGTATTTAGCAAAATTAATTTAAAAAATACAACAAAGACACTGTTAATTTGCAGTTTTTTCTCAGTCAACATGTGTCTCACGAGGATCCATTTCTATTTGAGTCTGACACTGTTTGGACTAGTCTCTTCTAGCTCTTAATCAATGATCTTTGTGCCTAGGACCAGGGGGACTCAGAGCAGGGGGACCAGGCTGGTCAGTGGCTGGATGAACTCCTATACAGTGAGGAATGAGAAGGAAAATGAGTATGACCCTGGAGCTGTCACCTGACTTCAGTTTCTCTACTGAAGCCCCTCCTTCCCCCTTAGAACCACAGTGTCAGAGATAAATGAATGGGACTATAAGCCTTGGTAAGATCATAGCATCAAAGATAATGTGTAGCAAAGTACTCTAGAAGTCAACTCATCCAGGCCCTTCTTCGTCATGTCTAACCCTCCACTTTACATGTGGAGAAACAGGCTCATCACAGGTATTAAGTGGCAGAGTAGGGACCACTCTGGTCTCTTGACTACGAGCCCACTGTTGTGCCTTTCCTCATCCCTGTATTACCAATCAGTGATGTCCTACCCTCTATCATCTCTCTCTTTCCAGTTCCTTCATATTGGGTGCAGAGGTGCTGTCGGCCACAAACCACACTGAAGACACACCCGCCTGAAGATCCGCCTGTCTTTCTGGGCCAGACCCAAACTGGTGACTAACTGACCAAGGTGTTATTTCTCTTTGTCCACTAACCATTCCAAGCCTCTCTGACCACACGGGGAGACTCACACACTATGTGCTTATTTGTTTATTCTTGGTGAGAGGGACCAGGAGTGACCCACAGGCAGCACCCTATGCCAGGTATGCCCTAGTGACTGAAATGTTGAGTTCTGAAACAAAGAATGATACATGTTTTCGTTTGTTTTTATTGAAGCCGGTTAAGTAGTTTGGAGAAATTGGAGCCATCCAAAAAAAAAAAACGTGGGCTGCCTATTCCTGACTTAGGAGGCAATGGAGAGCAGGGACAGTGGGATGATGAAAGTGGTTTTAGGAAGATCCTTAGAAGGAAGGGACTGCTTAGTCCATTTATTTTGTTTCACTGACGAGGCCCTGGTTGGTGAATGACTTGCTCAAGTTCTCTCCCAGTTAGAAGTCAGGATTCGAACTCTGAACCTTTGTCTCCACACTTAGCGATCTTCTTCCTGCTGCCATCTATCCAGCCAATCAATGTTGATATATGGAATGGATGAGAAGTCGTGTAGCTTTTTGGCAAATCTGGGCCCTGCAGAGGCTAGATCTCTTGACTCACAGGTGATTTAGTATCCCAGCAGATGCCATGTAAGAGACTGAACCAAGATGGCAGCAGTGAAGGTGGAGAGGAAGGGATGGATAAGAGAAGCCTCTAAGAAAGAGTCCATGAGATTGGATTCCAGAACCTTCTCTAAGATGAGGGCTGTTCTAGCCCCGACTCTTGTCTCCGGGAGTTGACCCCAAGCAGCTCCATGCTGCTCAAGGCAGAATGTTTGTCGAAGGGGAGTTTAGCCCTGGGCGCTGGGAGGGCTGGGTTTTTTTTTTGTTGTTGTTGTTGATGATGCTTTTCCCAATTAATGCTTCTCCACTTGCTCCCAGCTAACCCCCACCTGGCGAACCCCAAAGCCCTTATGCTGCCCTATTTCCTGCTCCTCCCTCCCTCTCTCTCCACAGCTGCTCTCCCCATGGCTACATCTGGCCCTGCCAATTCAAACCTCACCATTCCCTAGTCTCTGTGCTCAGGCTTACAATTAGATAATTGAATAAGCTACTTCTCTCTAAATGTTTACTGGAGACATCTTGGTGTAGTAGAGGCATCATTGAAACTGGAGTCACTGGACCTGGGACCCAGTCCCAGCCCTGACACTTCAACTGTGTCTCCTTGGGCAAGTCTCTTGTCCTTTCAAAGCTGCAGTTTCTTCATCTGTAAAAAGGGGGCAATGATACCCTGTCAGGAGAGTTCTGGGGCTCCAATGAGATAATGTATACAATTACCCTTGTCAACCCTATTTTTGTTACTATTAATAATAATTGCTACTATATTACTACTAAGTGTTAGCTATTCTTCTAAAGTGTAAGAAGCCACAGGAGAGGTAGGGAACTCAGGAAAACTAGGGTTCAAGTCTGGCATATGCTAGCTGTGTGACCCGTGGCAAATTACTCAACTTCTCAGTACTCCACCTCCATGGAGGGTCAGTCCTGGGCAAACAAAGCACACAGTACCAGCCAGTTTGATTTCTCAGTCCCTGCTAAACACCCGGAGCCAAGAAGCCCTTTCAGAGCCTCGGGTGGGCCTGTCAGTGAAGGAGCTCATGCCTTGATGAGACCCCGGCAATCTGTCCAGGGCACATCTAAACACAGGGGGAGGGAAGCATTTCCTCTCTGGCTTCCCGCCCATGTCCCTGGGGGGCGAGGGGGGGGGGGCTGGTGGAGCTGTCCCTAAGCACCCACCCAGCCAGTGAAGGCCTTTGTCTTTGCTGACTAGAGATAGTAACTGACAGCTTAGACAGTGGTGGGGCCACTGAGGGGCCCTATTTCAACACAAGAAAAGGTCCTAGACGGTTTTCTGAGGATGCAGCCTGGCACCGTCACTGCTCTGTAAATACTGGAAGTAACAATGGAGAGACTGTATTTATTCCTCAGACTGCTGCTTTAGGGTTAGTCAGTCAACAGGCACTTATTAAGCACCGACTGTGTTGCCAGGTCTTCCTCAGTCCCTTGTATAACTGAGGAAAGGCTGGGGGTCTGAGACTTTGGGACCCCCAAATGGGTTAAAGCCTCTAATGCCCCAGTGGATTTGGGGTCCTTACCCATCATCATATTCTTTATTTCCCCAGATTCCTGAGCCCTTGCTGCTTCTGAAGGTGCCCTGATGTGGCCTCTACCTCCCGCCTGCTCTTTGATCTTGCTGTGGCTATGCCAGGCCCCCCTTAGCTGGCAACAGTCATTGGGATCCCTTAAGCTTCGGCTGGTGGGCGCCGGGAGCCAGCCCGAGGAAGGTCGCCTGGAGGTGCTGCACCAGGGCCAGTGGGGAACCATATGTGATGACGACTTCAGCCTCCAGGAGGCCAATGTGGCCTGCCGCCAGCTTGGCTTCGAGGCTGCTCTCACATGGGCACACAGTGCCAAGTACGGGCAAGGGGAAGGTGAGTGACCGTGTGCCAGGCAACGGGGTTCAGGGGCTAAGCTCACACCAGAGCCCCTGATGGGTAAGATGCAGAAGAAGAGAGAGATGGACCAGGAAGATGACTTAGGAGAAAGAACAGCAGAGGATCTGAGTTCTAGGTGATTGTGGACAAGTAACTTATCCAAGACTCAGATTCCTTATTTGAATAATGAGGGGTTTAGATTAAATCATCTTCCAGGGGCCCTTCTAACTATAACTTCCCTTGATCCGTCCCCTTTTTCCCTTCTCTCTCTTAGTCTCCTTACTGGGGGGAGGCACTTACCTCCAGGTGCCAAGGAGACCTTTAAGGAGGGGCCTGGACGGGAAACAGCAATAGTTCTCTTAGGTTGGTATGATGGATAAAGCATGGAGCTGCAGTCAGAAAGACCTGAATTTGAATCCTGCCCCATATTCTTATTAGCTGTGTAATCCAGAGGCAAGACTCATAAATTTTTTTTAGCCTCAGTTTCCTTATCTGTAAAGTGGGGCTAATAACAGCATCTGTCTCACAGGGTTGTTTCAAAGATCAAATAAGATCAAATGAGTAAAGTGCTTTGTAAATCTGAAAGCGCTGATATTATCTATCTAGAAGGTAAATCCTGGATGGCAAAGACTGTCCCACTTTCTCATCCACTACACTCCCTACTGCTTGGCATCGCGCCCATTACATAGTAATTGTTTAATAAATTCTTGTGGATTGATTTATTTTTTTAAAAAATCACTGAGTTTAGGGATCTTTTCAAGGTTAAAAAGGGGGGTCAGTGGCCTATGACCTCATCTACTGCTAGCCCTGGGTAGCTGTCATCCATGCCTTCCCCCCAATAGGCCACATCTGGATGGATAATGTGCGTTGTGCGGGCACTGAGAACTCCCTGGCCGAGTGCAGGTTCAATGGCTGGGGCATCAGTGACTGCAGCCACTCTGAAGATGTCGGGGTCGTGTGCCACCCCCAACGCTTACCTGGACACCGCTCAGAGAAGCCATCCCAGACCCTGGGGCCCCAGGTGAGGAGAGGCCAAAGATGTCCCCCTGGAAAATGAGCTCCCCTCTGGGTCTGGATGGAGGAGACCCACAGACCTTGGTGTCAGCGCTGGAGAGGTCTCAGTGTAGATCAGTAGATTGAACGCTCCTTGAAGGCAGGGGATATTTTGATTTTTTTTTTTCTTCAGAGGGTAGAACACTGCCTTATTCAGAGCAGATGCTCACTAAATATACTGAATTGATAATGGGAGCCCAGAAAGTAGAGAAAGAAGGAAGTGAGAGATCCTTGGGCTTAGAATGAAGTTCAGGGCCCACGGGGCTGTTTCTCAGATGAAGGCAGAGGTCCAGTCCCAAAGCCAGTGAGCATCCTCTCTTGAGGCTCAGCAGACTCAGAGAAGAAAGAGGTTGGGCCTTCTGGGAATTGGAGATGCCGCTTACCAATTGGGAGGGAGCAGAGGGAGTCCAAATGGGGGATCTTTCACCCACACAGCTAGCCACAATTGCTGCCTTTTCCCATCACAAACATCCCAGAGCTAAAAACAGCCACAAGCAAACAAGCAAGGGCAGGCAGGGCAGAGCTCTGTATGAGGGATGGCCGCCAAGCCAAGGCCAGCTGCCCTTAGCCCACCTGATGGAGGAACAGGAGGAATGAAGGGGATGACGCTCTCCACAGTGGTCTTGCCTGGGACAAGGTGGCCCCAGGGCCAGAGGGGATCCCAGAGAGTGGATGAAAGATCCTAGACTAGAGGCAGTGGAGCCTGGCTCATAGTTTCCTAGCCCCAGGAGCTCACTCCTGGTGGTTCCCCAACAGGCAGTATGGAAGGGAGAGAGCACCCCACGGAGGATTCTCTTTGGGTGTCCTATACCCTCAATGTCTGTGTGATCCTGTGTGCCTGGGCAGGGACAGCGGTTGGAGGAGGTACGGATCAAGCCCGTGCTGGCCAGTGCAAAACGGCGGAGCCCCATTTTGGAGGGTGTCGTGGAGGTGAGATATGAAGGCCACTGGCGGCAGGTGTGTGACCAGGACTGGACCATGAACAACAGCAGAGTGGTCTGTGGGATGCTGGGCTTCCCCAGTGAAACGCCAGTCAATACTCACTTCTACAGGTAGGGAGATCCTGAGCACCAGCAGACAAGGAGAACCTTGAGGGGCAGGGAGTGAGGTTAAGTGTGCCTAGGCTGGGTGATCTGGGTTCAGGGATTCCATGTAGGAGGAAAGAAGCCAGCCCCTGGTCACCTGGGGGCACTCTGAGCTCCTCCAATTTACAGCTACCAGCTTAACATGGACTGTTGGAGTAGAAATAGAATCAACCAGAAAGCGGGGAAGGGGGGGGGGGGATCCATCTGCAAGACAAAAGTATTTAATTGTGAAACCGAAAACTGCAACGTTTAAAAGAATTTGATGAGAATATTCATGTTTAAATTCCTAAGTAAAAATCTGGACTATGTCAAATCTATTTCAAGTGTTGTCTAATTGGTGTTTTTGGCTGGATGTCAGGTGACAAAGCTAGCCAAGAATCTAATTCCAAATGGCCTGGGTGGGGGCCCTGACTCCATAAAGGGTCAAGCCTTCCCCCCTTCCCCCCCTCAATTGGGGATTCTCTCCCTTCCCCAAGTCCCTCCTCTCTCTTGGACTGCTCCATGTGGCTCTGACCCAAGTTCCAGCCTCACGTGTGACTTACTTGCCTGCCCCCCACACAGACCAATATAACCCCAATGAAGGGTGACCAGGGGCCAAGCATCGATCATGTGATTCCTGCTTTGGCTACAGCCGGAACATAGGTCCTTGCTTGGCCTACATGCTACTAATTGCACGTCTGGGCCACGGCTGACTCAGTCACCAGCCCAGGAGGCCCCAGTAGCTCTGATTATAGCCTAGGCGGCTGCTCCCTAGTACAAGTGACCTTCACCAGGATGGATGAATCTTTCCAAAGGCTACTCCTTTCCCCTGATCCACTGGGGATGAAAGGAGGCAGTGGAGGTAAGGGATCAGTTCAGGGACTCGATGAAATAGTCAGGGTGTCATAGCTTTAGAGTTTTAAAGGCCCTGGGAGGGGGGGCAGCTGGCCCAATGCCTCCATTTTATAGATAAGGAAACTGAGGCCTGGGATGGTTAAATGATTTGCCCAAGGACGCAAAGGTGAATCAGGATTTGAATCCAGATCATCTGGCTCTCTCCATTGAGCTCCAGAGCTTGTAACTACTCTGTCCCCAGAACAATTGGGAACAGACTGAGGGGAAGGGTCTGTAGAGCCACATTCCAATCCCTCACTTCTAGTTTTCTCCAACTGCAGGAAACTCTGGAATATGAAGATGAAGGACCCCAAATCCAGGTGAAGAGTGGGGTGGGGGTGGGAGTGTCAGCCTCTTCCCTTTCCATTTCCTCTTGCTCACTCCTTGCCCCCTCCCTTTCCCTGCTCCCTCCCTCCTTTCCTTCCACCCTCCAGGAAGCTCACATTCTCCTCCTCCCTTATTTTGCAGGCTGAGGAACCTGACTAAGAAGAATTCGTTCTGGATCCACCGGGTGAACTGCCTGGGGACCGAGCCCCACCTGGCGAAGTGCCAAGTGCAGGTGTCCCCACGGAAGGGCAAGTTGCAGCCAGCCTGCCCCAGTGGCATCCATGCTGTGGTCAGCTGTGTGGCGGGACCTCGCTTTCGACACTCCAAGGGGAAGCCCCGCCGCAAGGAGGTAAGGCTTTGGAGCGGGAGGGGGAGGGGAAGAAGGAGCAGGAAGGCTATTCCCGAGGATGACAAGCAGCCCTGGAATGGGCCATCAGAAGCCCCAGCAGTCCTTCAAAAATGAATGACCAGGGAGTCCCAGGAAAAGGTGCTTTAAGGTGCAGGGCATAAGTTTGCCCCTGGAAGGAGCATTTTCCATTCAGTTCCTATTTTCAAAGTGCTTTAAAATCTGCAAAACGTTTTGCTCAGATCCACCCCAGAGGTGGGCAGTGTGAGTGTTCACACTGTAGGTGACCCCATTTTACAGATAGGGAAGGTGAGGCTGGAGCATACCAGCTGGGATTTGCCCACAGGTCTCTCCGCCTCCCGGTCTGAGACTCTTTCTGTGGTACTCGCCCATTTCAAAGGCTGTTCTATCAACCTCCGGCCTGTGGAATCAGAGATTAAGATCCAGAAGAGACCTTGCTGTTCATTTGGCCACTAGCCACATTGCATAGATCAAAACACTGCTTGCTGAAATCATGTATAACTTATTTTGAATTGTTTGAGTTCTTGTGGGTGGGGGGTGGGAATGGAGAGGGGAAGAGAAGTTGGAACACAAAGTTTTTTTGTGTTTTTTTTCACTTTGAATAGAATTTTATTTTCCAAAATATATGCAAAACCAAAATTTTAACATCAATTTTTTTAAAAGTTGTAACACAAAGTTTTAAAAAAATTGATGTTTAAATTTTGTTTTTACATATATTTTGGAAAATAAAATTCTATTAAAAAAAAACACTGCTTGATGGCCTGCCAAGGTCACCCGCCGAATGGATGGCAGGGCAGGAGCAGGTGCCAGCTCTCCTCACTCCCCAGCCCCGGCAGCCCTGCCCTGCCCAGATGGCCCTCTGGCTTCCAAGCTGCTCATTCTCTCATGCTCTCTCCCTCTAGGAGGCCAAGGTGCGGCTCCGGGCTGGGGCCCAGGTGGGTGAGGGCCGGGTAGAAGTGCTGAGGAACGGCCAGTGGGGCACCGTCTGTGACCACAAGTGGAACCTGATCTCAGCCAGTGTCCTGTGTCGTCAGCTAGGCTATGGTTCTGCCCGGGAGGCCCTCTTTGGGGCTCAGCTGGGCCAAGGTGAGTGAGGAGTCTGGGGACAGGGCATGGGAGAGTCCACAGAGTGATAAAGGTGGGCACGGAGTGAACCTCTCCATTTTGTGGAGAGGGAAACTGAGGTCCTGGGTCGGCAACAAGAAGGTAAGCTTACAGAGAGACTGGACTCTCCCGTCCCCTTCTGTCGCACAGGGCTGGGGCCCATCCACCTGAGGGAAGTACGGTGCAGTGGGTATGAGAGGGTCCTCAGCGACTGCCCTTCTCAGGAAGCCTCCCAGAGCGGATGTCAGCATGAGAACGATGCTGCGGTCAGATGCAACATCCCGAACATGGACTTCCAGAAGCAGGTCAGCTGGGGCTGGGAGCAGGGGGTGGGGGGAGGGGGTGGTGGTGTCCCCAGGGGCCTCTCCAGTGAGATGCCATTCCCGGCTGATACTGACGGGGAGGCAGCTGGGGCCGTGTTCCCTGGCTCAGGGTCTTCCTGCTGACCAAGAGCATTTTCATCCCTGGGGCACCCTCTCCACGGCTGGCCCTCTATTTGTCCCCCACACTGTCTCCAGGGCATTTCTCCTCCCACTGAAAAGTCACCATCCTCTGCCTAATCTCTTAGGGGCCAGATCTCAGATACTTTCAGCTGTCGACTAATTAGCTCGAATAGGGTAAGGGAAACTTTTCTCCCAGGTACCAGGTGTATTCTCTTTTATTTTGTTGTTTTAATGGAGATCATACTCCTGCCTTTGAAAAAAAATCTTACCCTCAGGGGAACGTTGTCTAGTGGTGGGAAGTTCTGGTCTTCTAGGAGAGGAGGCCTCTCAGCAGGGGGTGGTCTGAGGGGTAGGTGGACTTTGCAGCAATCCTCAAATAATGCCCAATAGTCACTCATTGACGCCGCCGCTGTGTAGGGGTGAGATGGCGGCTATTCACAGGGCTTTGGCTGTTGCAGATCCGGTTGGCTGGTGGGCGAAGTCCGGAGGAGGGCCTGGTGGAGGTTCTGGTGGAGATGAATGGGGCCCTCCAATGGGGAGCCGTGTGCAGTGACCTCTGGGGACTCAATGAGGCCATGGTGGCCTGCAGGCAGCTCGGTCTGGGTTTTGCCAGCCACGCCATCCAGGTAGGCTCCAGATGGCCTCCCCAGTGATCCCCCTCTGGTCTGTTTCATTTGAGTCCCGGGCTCTTGAGGCCTGTGCCAATGTGACCCCGTTCCAGCCCTCCCCACCCCTCCCTGCAGTCAGCCCCTGTGCTGACCGAGGTGGCAATGACTGTTTTCTCAGGACACGTGGTACTGGCAGGGCACTCCAGGGGCTGGCAAGGTGGTGATGAGTGGGGTGCGCTGCTCAGGCACCGAACTGGCCCTGCAGCAGTGTCAGCGGCACGGGCCCATACACTGCTCCCACGGGGTCGGCCGCTTCTCAGCAGGAGTCACCTGCACGGACAGTGAGTAACACCTAGGGCGTATGGGACTTGGGTGAGGGACCAGACAGCGAGGGACACAGTTCCTGGACTGTAAGAGCTGTGGGGCTTGTTCTCACCTCCAGATACTGCCCCTGCCTGAGGCCAGGCCTCCTGGCATAGGGGGAGGAGAGCATAGGGAGCCTCGGGTCTGGAGTCTCTTTGTATTGTGTTCAAAAAGCCAGGTCAGTAGGGGAGGAGGGGCCTGTTCATTGATGGAATCATGGGCAATGATGTAGGAAAAAGGCCTGGACTCAGGAGACCTGGATTTATGTCCTGTCTCTGCCACTTAGCAGCCATGTAATCTTGAGGAAAAGTCCCTGTCCATTTCTGAACCTTGGTCTCTTCATCTGAAAAATGGGCATATTTAAGTCTCTGTGCCTTGTGAGCATTACTTAAGAAGTACAGGAAAGCTCTTTGTAAACTCCCAAGAACTCCTTACTACTCATGTCAAGTTGTATTGGGGTGAAAGCCTGTCCCCAGCCCCAATTTTGTGAAGCAGGAGGAAAGGTCTTTTTTTTTTGGTAGGGGGGTGCCATTAGCCTTTGTCCCGCTGTTGACCCCAGGTGCCCCAGACCTGGTGATGAATGCACAACTGGTGCAGGAGACAGCCTACCTGGAGGACCGCCCCCTGAGTCTGCTATACTGTGCCCATGAGGAAAACTGTCTCTCGCAGTCAGCAGACCACATGGACTGGCCCTATGGGCACCGCCGCCTGCTGCGATTCTCCTCCCAAATCCACAACCTTGGTCGGGCGGACTTCCGACCCAAGACTGGGCGCCACAGCTGGATCTGGCACCAGTGCCACAGGTGGGCACCCGCTTTTAGCCTTGGCTTTGGAAAGCCCAGGTGCCTCTCCTAATCAGGGGAACAGATGTTTCAGTCTGAAATGAGGCTTCTGTGCCCTCTGACACCCGTGGTGTTACCAATCCCTGGGGTTGAGGGTCCCCATCTCCAGAAATCCTTTCTCCAAGGTAGGAGCTGAGGTAGATGTCACAACAAGTTGGGTGTAGACCTTGCCTGTCTTTCTCCTTTTCTCGATGCTCCCTCCCATGTTGAGTCAAGGTGGTGTGAGAAGGGCTTCGTTCCAGGACATTGAAGTGTTTGGGGGAGAGGGTGTGCTTCCTCCCACTAGTGGTCCTCCAATTTAACAACCAGCACAGAATAATTGACCCTGCCCAATGGCCTGGCTCACCTGACCCTCTGGGCTCTCACCTCCCTGGAGGCCCATGGTTGGGCACCCCTCCTGGGAACCCACCTCCCCCAATGCTACCATCACATTCCCAGCCTTCTCAAGAACTGGGGGAGAGATTCACATGAGCTGTGCCACAGAAGCATAAACTTTCAGGGATGGACCCTGTTGGGCACCAATACCACCCTTTTCATAGATGGTGGTGGCCTTTCTCCCACTCAGAGAGAGAAACCTGACATCCCTGTCCCCCCCCCTCCCTACCCCCTCCACCCCAGGCTACTGGTGTTTGGCATCTTTCCTCCGCCCCCAAACAAATTTCCCCAGGTACCAGAATTCTGAGTTATGACTCTTCAGGGTCCTGGCTCCCAATTCCACAGCCCTCCCGTGGCAACTTTGGGTCTGGCACCTTCTCCTGGAGGGTCTTTTCAGGGTAATGGTGCCCAGAAACCTGTGAGCCTGGAGGGGCGCACTCTTCTGGTCCTGGCCCGACCTCTTGGTCCTGAGCACTTTCTGCATCTTTTTTTGTTTGTTTGTTTTTGGGGTTTTTTTTTGGGGGGGGGGTTGTGAGGCAATTGAGGTTAAGTGACTTGCCCAGGGTCACACAGCTAGTAAGTGTTAAGTGTCTGAGGCCGGATTTGAACTCAGGTCCTCCTGACTCCAGGGCCGGTGCTCTATCCACTGCGCCACCTAGCTGCCCCACTTTCTGCATCTTAGGCACTTGGAGAACCTCATCACAAATTCCTGGTCATTCATTCAGTGGCTGGGGGAAAGGGGGAGACCCCAGAAATCAGGAAGAAAGGTTGAAAATCAGTAGTGTCCCAGACATGTGACAGAATCTCAGCCAGAGGAAGAGACAATGCCAGTGACAAGGAGAATGTGGGAAACACCTTCCCTTAGGGAAAAGAGCTGTAAGGGGTGCGGTGGAGAAGACGCATTTTGGGGACTTGGTCCTACCCAGGATAATAAGCACCATTCCCAACATTACCAACAGAGCTGTTATTACTGCCAGTTTGGACAGCACACTAGCAATTTGGTCTCAGCCTGACAAGGAAGAAAGCGGTCCCCTTAAAGGTGTCTCAGCTCCCACACACGTCCCAAGGCTTCCAGCCCCTACAATGCCCTGCCCTGCTAAGCTGCCTTTTCAGGCTTAGGAAGACAGGTGTGCAGGGACAGCCTTGCTGTGTGGCCTGGCAGAGGTCAGAGGGTAGAGGGCAGGGACCGTGCTGTTGGAAAGGAGGAGCTGGGCCAGACACTAGTCTTGCATTTAGTGGGCAACTCTGGACACTGCTCCATTACACTCCTCCTCTGGGTAATGGTGGAGCTGCCTCTCCCAGAACAGACCCTGTCCTGATGCCGGGGATGACCGGGCTTTGTTTCTTTCTCAGGCACTATCACAGCATTGAAGTCTTCACCCACTACGACCTTCTTACTCTCAATGGCTCCAAGGTTGCTGAAGGACACAAGGCTAGCTTCTGTCTAGAGGACACCAACTGCCCCACAGGTGCGTGGTACCCAGGAAAAGTAGCCTGGCCCTCACTTCTCAGACTAGACTATGTTCTTCCCCATCCCATTCTCCCTCTCCAGTTAAATTTCCTACTGTTCCAAGCCCTCAAAGACCCTCGAGGTAAGGGCTGGAGAAAGCTAGCGGTCAATTAATAGAAGTCTTTCTGGGGCCCTGGGAAGAAGCAGAGGAAGCATAGTCTGGAGGGCACCATTTCCCCAACCAACAAAAGCCCCTGCAGCTACCATTGCCTTCCTTTAGGGCTACAGCGGCGTTATGCCTGTGCCAACTTTGGAGAGCAGGGGGTGACTGTGGGCTGCTGGGACACCTATCGTCATGATATCGACTGCCAGTGGGTGGACATTACAGATGTGCGCCCCGGGGACTACATCTTCCAGGTAACATTGGTCCGTTCCAGGGATCAGGTCCACCATAATTCACACATCTACCTTCTTCCTCCTGGTCCTGAGACAAGGCTCTGTCTATCTCACAGCAGGCATGGACTATTAAAAGAACCTAATGCTCTTTCTTCTGAATGGCCCTGAGAGAGAATAGGCAATGCAAGAATGATCGAGGGGCAGCTAGGTGGTGCAGTGGATAGAGCACAGGCCCTGGAGTCAGGAGGACCTGAGTTCAAATCCGGCCTCAGACACTTAACACTTACTAGCTGTGTGACCCTGGGCAAGTCACTTAACCCCAATTGCCTCACACACAAAAAAAGAATGATAGATCATATTTTTTATACAAACAGAACTAAAGCTTAGGGAGATTGTGACTTAATGAAGTTTTATAACATTGCCCTTAGAGGATTTTTAGTGGAGTCTATTGCTGGAATGTCCCAAATACCAGTCTGTAGAGAGTCCAATTTGTCAGACGTCTGGCTCACTTTGGGGGTTGCAATCCCCCCAATCTCCCCTATCTTTTCACTCAAACCCCCAATGTGCCCAGCCCCTGTTCACAGATTCTAAGTTTTTTTTCCTTTGTCCCCTACTTCCGTTTCAGGTGGTTGTAAATCCCAAATTTGAGGTAGCCGAATCAGATTTCTCCAATAACATGATGCGGTGCCGATGCAAGTATGATGGTCATCGGGTCTGGCTGCACGGCTGTCACACAGGTAAACGGGCGGTGAGGGCAGGCTGGAAAACCCAGCCAGGTTGGAGTTGCTGACCTTATGAAGGAGGCACTTGTAGTTATGTTCCAAGTTATGACTGTTCACTGCGTGTAAGAGGGCTTAAATAGAGGGGAGGATGTGTTTCCTAGCAAAGCCTTGCAGAAAGATTTACTGAATCTACTTTCCCGTCGCCCCCATCCCTATAAAGCCCCTGATAGCTCCCCCACACCTTCTCAGGAAATAGCCTGTCTGCCCCTCCCACCCTCTTTCAGCCTTTTCATCCATTCCAGCCCCAGACAAAGATGAAAACAATGTATTTTTGTCTTTTCCTAGACTTTTTTTTTCTTGGCACTTTCTGCTAACCACACCCACCCTTAGCCTCTCCTTGCCCTGGCTGCCACATGGACAATAGCAAGGCTTGGCAGCGGTGGCATAAATGGTTCTCTCAGTGTAGCGCTCTCATCTCAAGCCGTGCTACCTGAACAAGAAGCCTGAGAAGGGAGGATTTAGGACAGAAGTGAAGAGTAACAAAGAGCCCATCCAGTTGTGAGATCTTTGCCGATTTCAGTTTCAAATTCAGGCTAACTTGAATATTTAAGTGCTGGCCATATGTACTTTGTGCACTTGTGGAATGAGAAGGCTGGTTCTTTGGAAGATGATCCATGGTGAGGTTGGAAGCTCAGTGATACCCTCCAGGCAGTAGGAGCTAGGGATGTGGGAGTGGACTGGTAATGGTGGCTGGTGGTGATGGGATCTGGGGGCTGGGAGTGGGGAGGAGTCATACCTGCCTCGATGTAGCATCATGCTCCAGAATACTGGGGGGTCATTCCATGACCATGAAAGTGAAAGGGGAAGAGAAACCATGTTTCCTTCAAAGTCAGTTTCCATGACTTCGGAGGATGCTAAAGGGACCTCAGTCTATTCATCCTGATTTCATAGAAACTACCCACTTGTCCTGAGGTGGTGGTGGGAGGGGTTCCTTTTGAGTGAATGGGTGTGAGGACATAAGACTGGTGGGCAAACCACTGAGAAGTTGTATGCGTTTACAATGATGAGGTCATGGGGAAAGAGATAAGACAGGAACTGATGCTGCCTCCTTATTCTAACCGACCCATACTCTAGGTGATGCCTATGGAGCCAACATGGAAGTCTCCTTAGAACAGCAGCAGCGACTCATGAACAACCTCATCTGAGGTCCTGGACATAACCTTCCACCTGCTGCCCAAACACCAGATACCTCAGCTTACTGGAGCCATACTCTTCACGGAGCATCAGCCTCCTGATGAGGGGACAGTGCCCAGAAGCACCAAGCACATGCTCAGGGAGCCTTGGAAGGAGAGAATGCCAAACCAGGATGGGCATAGCTCCCTGAGGATGGCACTGGGCTTGGACCTCTGTCAAATGGAGCCCGCAGATGCCAAGCCCGAGGTCTCTTACAGAGCCACCATTCCCCGGCTCCACAGGCTCTTACCTTCTTGGGATAGCTGGGAGCCCCCAATCTACGGTGCTTTATATATTTTGCAGTGGCACTGGGGATAGAGCCAATACGGGTTTGATGGAATTGTTGTCAGCAGTTCAAGCAACACAGCTTGAGTAAAAGTCAACGGTGACATCTAAGTCAATATGATCGTAGAAGTGAGTGGATTTGTCCCACACTTTGGACCCATCCATGGCTTTCCATCCCCTCTCCTCCCTGCATCACGGTCCAGTCTTCTTTTTGGATCCTCACCCACACTCAGCTGTGTGTCTATGGGTTCCATCTCCCTGGCAACTTAGGTCTCAGGTCACCACTAGCTCCTGATGTCTGTAACGATTTATACAGGTCACACAGAACAATGGCCCGGAAAAACCCAGTGGATGGTAAAATCTGGGCCCTGGGGCACGCCAGGGACCTTTTTGCACCAAAGAATGATGTCTGTCTTCAATTTGCTTGCCTCAGGGACTGGTCTCTGGTCCAGTTTAATTCCAGGTCTGAATAAGGTCTCTAGAGTGAACTTCATAATAAATAAATACATTTTGCAATGTAATGAGTATCTATCTGCTAACAAGTCTTGGGGAAAGCACGGTAGTTGGGGTGAAGAAGAAATGGTAGGAAAAAGTGCCAAATGGAAATCTGAGCTGGGTGACGTGGCTGCTATGGGCTATCTAAAAGCCCCCACACAGGTGGCATGAAATCCGGCAGCTCTAGGAACCCGGCATTCACTGTGGTCAGCAGCATGCCAGTGCTGACACGAGCTCTCCCATCAGGCACTGGCTGGATTCCTTGGCTGCCACAAACTTTTTGGAATCACAGACCGTTCTGGAGGTCATCTAGTCCAACCTTGTGTCTGATACATGAATCTCCTCTCCGACCTCCCACGAGTGGCCAGTCAGCTTCTGCTTACTGCCTCCCTCGGATGGGATGCCCCGGGCTCGGGGCTAAAAGCGGTGGCACACACATAAAAATAAAAAGATGAATCCCCGGGGTTACTAGTTTTTATTATTGTGGAAGGTATTCTTCTGTTCCTGTGGCCCAAAGTCTAGAGTGGGCAGGCCAGATTGATAGCCATGTGCCCATCCCACCCACTTCAGCTGTTCTCTCCTTCCATGTAGAGTTCTCTCTCTCCTTGGGGTGCCCTCCATGAATATAAAATGGTGTGATTGTGTTCCCTCGTTCCCTGGACTGTACCTTCTTAACACCCCCCACCCCCAGTTCTTTTATGAAGCAGAAGGGACATTCTATTTCGGTATGGCAGGTTGGGTAAACAAGGGAAGGACCGATTTCCTGTTGGCTTCGGCAAACAGCTCCAAAACAGTAACGACATTATACCCACACATGTAGCTAATGGTCTGTGGAAAAGCGTGCCTCTGACAGAGGAGTATGCGGTGACTGATGGCTAGAGCAGGCCAGATCCAGGCAGGGAGGTTACCCGTAGATCCTGGCAGGACCCAGTTTCAAAGGATGCCAGAGAAAGCAGGTCGGGCAGACGGCCACCGTTCCAGTTCTGATGCTCTTGCCCACATCACACGTTTGAGAGGCGTGGCCAGCTCCAGTCTTTGGAAGAGGCTGCAACAAGGGCCGTGCTGTTACAGGGCAGAGATGAAAAGGAAGGAGGGGAGAGGGAGAGGGGGGTGGTGTTGGCTAACACAGCTTATAACTGGGTGAGGAATGTTAATGAAGGGCCGACCACCGGATTCCAGACAGACCCCAAAAAGCCCGAGGACGGGGCCTCAGCATATTTCAGCCTCCAGGAAGCGAAAGCGTGGGGAACCTGAGCTTCCTCGTCCTCAGAAGATGGGTTCAGCTGGGTTCTATGTAGCCTCCTGGGGTTTAGTGACCGCGATTAGTTATTTTAGCTGTGGGCAAAGGATTTTAGGACTAACAGGGAATATCTGTTTTCTGGACTTCATGCTTGGCATTAAGACACTAAATCACAAAACATCAATGACTAAATAAGAAGGGAACGTGGTATGCATTAAAGATGACTGGATCTACTCAGGGCCTAACAGCAAAGTTCCAAGGAAAGAGCACTGGACTTAAGAGTCAGAGGCCTGGGTTTGAATCCCAGCTCTGCTATTTGCTACTGGTAGGACCTTGGACCAATGACTCTATCTCGCTCAATTTTCTCATTTATACAGAGGAGACGGTTGACTAGATGGAATGCTCTCTGAAGTCTTTTCTAGGGCTAACTGCCATGATTCACCATGGCTAGCTAGCTCCACTTGGTACAGAATCCTAGACTTTCCGAGTTAGACTGGATCTCACGACATTCCCAGAAAGTGCTGGTCTAGCCTTAGCCTTAGCAGATCTCTCATGAGGGATAACCCACTCCCTCCCAAGGCAGCTCATTCTATTTGGGGTGACTCTGAATGGTAGGAAATTGGTGACGGTGTAAGGGTATGGAGCTACTCTATATGCCAGGGCAGGTAGGTTCATCCTATTCCATGATTTCTGCCTGCATCCTTCAGCTAAGCCAGTCTTGAAAAAATATGCCACTGGCCAAAAAGGGAATGGAAGCAGGTAAATGCAGATTCCTCTCCACTACTGAAAAAACCTCCGAGTCCTACTGACAGACAAGTCAGTAGAGTCAAACTTGTATATGAAAGAGAAGAGTCCCAGAGCTTTTGATTTTTGTCTAAGAAAATTCTTCTTTCTATTTAGGTTACGGGGTAAAGGCTAGGAGGAAAAAAAAATGTCAGGATATTAAGGAGGAGGTAGAAGTGACTTTTTGAGAGAGAGGGATAGATGACATTTCAGCTAATGAATGTGATTTGCATTAGACTACACATTTTAACAAAGAAACTGCCTTTGAAGCCTAAAAAGCTCTTAGAAAAAACGCCAAGAGCCCTCAATGGGAAGTAATAAGAAAACTCCTTATCTGTGCTAATCACCCCCTGGCTCTAAGGAAACAGTCAAGAAAAGGTATGCCTCAAGGGAGCACTTCCTTTAAGAGACTACCACAGATGAAGTCACTGGATTGCGGGCCCAACACTAATACTTAGCAAATAGAGGTCTTGGTCTCAGAAATCTGGCTAAAGGCCTTAGAGAAGTTTTTTCTGGGAAGTTTGGGAGGATGTGGTAAAAAAGTCTTAACAGTCGGTTAGATAACAGAGAGACGCCAGTTTTTTTTTTTTTTTAGGACCACCCTTTTGGGGAGGAGACCAACAGCATGAGCTACGCACACCAGTCCGCCTGCGACGCACGCCAGATTGCCTGCTGAGCACTCGATTTCCAGGGTGCGAGCTTAAAAGGCAAGGAGAGAACGGAAGTGGGTTTTTTTTTTCCTGCTCCGCTGGTCTCCTGGCTGCGCTGCACAGGCTGATGCTGAGGAGAGTTTGAAACGGCCCGGCTCGCAGTTAGCAGCAGCACGCGCTTGACACGGTCTCTCTCTCTTCCCAAAGGTGGCCTTCGGCTTTTGGTGAGTTTTATACGGAATATAGACTAAGCCTAGACTTAAGACGATTTGTATTGTATTTCTACTTTCCTATCCTTCTAATCAACATCACCTTGTGACTACCATACAATAAAAGCTCTAACTAGAAAACCAGAAGCTTCTTCCATTTACTAGTCTGGGAGATAAATTAAGGGAAAGGTTAAGTAGGGGAGATTTATGATCTAATATCCAATTTTAAATCTCACAAGGACTAGGCCATGTTGCCATAGGTCAGAAAGACAGTGGGATTAAGGATCAGAATTATCAGTGTGTGATTCAAAAATGGTAAAAACAGGGTAGGTAGGAAGCAAGACCAAGGGACGCTGGCAGTGATAACCAAGAACCAGATCAGCAAAGAAATGACCCTGATGCAGGCCCACGGGGCTCCAAGAAGAGTGGGCTTAGGATGAAGGTTCCCTTGGGGGACATCTCTGCAATGTTTCCCCCCAAAACCCCCTCCTCTGGCTTCACCCAGGCAGGTGGTGCTGCTCATCTATCACTGTCCCTGGCAGTAAACCATAAGGGAATAACGCTGTGGGCCTTGCTGAGGACCCCAGGAAAGGCTAGTCCTCGCCATGTTGGCCCTTTGTGGCTTGACCCTGCCGGCTGCCGTCCGGCTCCATGATGCCTAGCTGTGGAGCTCAGAGGCATAGAGCCTGGGCTAAGGTCTCTTACTCGTCCTGTTTCCTGTAGGAAAGTCTCCTTGCCCTGCCTGGAGGGGTTGACTTGACCCTGGCTGCTCCCAGTCTTAATGGATTGTCTCCAGCTGCCTGCCAAGTGCTGCTGGCACAAACCGAGATGATTACACTAAGAACATGCTGTGTGCCAGATGCTTTCTGTGGGATGACAGATTAGAGGGTGACGGGTGACAAGAAGGAGGGGGCTACGAGTCACAAATGCCAAATGCTGACAATTGTACAATAATCCCACGTCAGAAAAGGCCATTGTTGGGGAGGGTTCTGGGAGACATAGGACTAGATCACTGGGTACAGGATGAATAAAAACTCCACTTAACCTGTGCATTGTATTACTGAAATGAAGACAAGAAAGGAATTCCCTGTGTCCCCCCACCCCCTGCCACCGGCTGTGGTGATGATAAAACAGAGTAGAGACACCCATGTCAGGAAATAGCTTTAATGCATCTCTATTACACCATGATGTCAGTGTTTACACAGGCACTGGTGGACACCGTGCAGTGGGCACACCCCGGCTGCCATGTGACCAAAGCAGCAGCAGGCAGGCTCTCTGCAAAGCTGAAACTCTTGAGACCAAACGTCTGTAATATGTGCTGCTGTCAGCCAGCTATGGGGCTGTGCACCTATCATTAAAAAGGAGCCCAAACGAAAATGTTGGTTCTGGGCACCCTGAGAACACTGGATTTTCCCCCTACATCTGCTGACTGTGCAGACATCCCTGTTCACGGCTGGAAGAGTGGCTGGAGGATGTCTTTCAGAGCCTATGTTTTTCCTAGCAAGGCCCTGGTATCTTCTGGCCCAGGGCCCCGATGACTCCTCTATCTTACTTCTGTTCTGCTATTAGGCTGGTTAAACTCCTCATAGGTAAACTGCTCACACATCTACAGCTTCTCTTGCACAGTGGACTCTTTAAAGAGGCATCAGCTTCCAAGTTTCTTCCTAGTTGATGGACACTGCTTCCTCCTATTTTCCACATAGAGTGATTCCAAACTGTTCCTTCCAGATCTAAAAAGCAGAGCCACTAAGACAGAGAAGTTTGCTTTCTCTCTGAAACCCATAGTCTGTTTTTCTCACACACAAAGGAAACTCCGAATAGGTCTTCTAGCCTGGAGCCTTCTGAATTCAGGAAATTATCCCTTTCTTTGGGTGATGTTCAGACAGTAGCCTGGTCCCGGCCTTCCCAGATATCCTCCCGTTGCTTGGCCTCTAACCGTTTCCTTTCTGTAAAGATAGACAATATTAAAATTGGTTTCATACAACACCAGCTGACTGACTTTACCTCAGTCCAAGTTTTCACGGAAATTTCGACCAAGACAAGTAGAATCACAGTTTTGTTCTGACTTGGTTATCAATAACTAATTCCTCTGCAACACCAATAAGAAATTGTCATATTATAGAGAAATAAAGGAAAGTAAGAAGAGGTGAGAAAAAAGTATTATTTCATAAAACTAGCTCCTAGTTTTATTTATCAATTCAAAGGTGGGTTTTTTTTTCTTTCAATTTTATTAATCTCTCCTTTGATTTTCAGGATTTCCAATTTGCTGTTTAATTTAGGATTTTTAATTAGTTATTTTTCTAGTTTTTTAAAATTGCACACCCAATTCATTGATCTGCTCTTTCTCTATTTTAATGATTTTAGAGATACTAAATTTCCTTTAAGTACTGCTTTGGCTGTACAACCCACAAATTTTGGAATGTTGTCTCATTGTTGCTATTCTCTTGAATAAAATTATTGAACGTTTCTATGATTTGTTCTTTGACTCACTTATTCTTTAAGATTAGATTATTTTGTTTCCAATTAATTTTTTATCTTTCTTTCCATAGCCTTTTATTGAATGTAATTGAATTATGAACCAAAAAGGATGCATTTAATATTTCTGCCTTTCTGCATTTGATTGTGAGGTGTTTATGCCCTAATACACGGTCAATTTTGGTGCAGATGCCATGTACTAGTGAGGAAAAGATATATTCTTTTCTATCCCCAATTTCCAGAAGTCTATCATATGTAACTTTTCTAAAATTCTATTCATCTCCTTAATTTCTTTCTTGTTTATTTTTTGGTTAGATTTATCTAGTTCTTAGAAGAGAAAGTTGAGGTCCTCTACTAGTATAATTTTACTATTTCCTCTTGTAACTCATTTAACTTCTTTAAATATTTGGAGGCTATACCATATGGTGCACATATGTTTAGTACTAATATTGAAAAAGATATATTTCAGAACTAGCAAATCTCAGATATCACATCTTGCTTGGTTACTTTTCCCTTTCTTACTCTGCTTCTCAACTGTATTAATGCCTTCTTCAGACTGCCTATCATTTTAGGGTTAGTTTGTTTTACATTTATCTCTCATTTCTTTTCTTTTCTTTTTTCAGGACAATGAGGGTTAAGTGACTTGCCCAGGGTCGCACCGCTAGTAAGTGTCAAGTGGCTGAGGCCAGATTTGAACTCAGGTTTTCCTGAATCCAGGGCCGGTGTTTTATCACTGCGCCAGCTAGCTGCCCCCAATCTCTCATTTATTTTCAAGAGGACAAAGGGTCAGGGTGGTGTCAGGAGTGTGTTTAAGTACACATTATTGAGCCTCTAGTTCTAAACTTCAATGGAAATAGTAACACTGGAGCAGGCTATACCTTCTTTACGTAGCTTTACTGCAAAATATTCCCTAAGTTCAGTGCTCTCCGATTGCTAATGGAGGAGTTGGGGTAGGTGAGGGCAGACTGTGTGTCCAGTAAATGATAATGCTCAGAAGAAGTGGTGGAGAGCTGAGGCTGCTTCTAAGCTGACTGAAAATGCCAATTTGGAGGCAGTGGTTTAATTCTCCCTTTATCATTTGACAGTGAGAGGTAGCACGGCATGATGCATAGAGAGCCAGACCTGAAGCCAAGAAGACCTGGGTTCAGTCCTACCTCTAACATAAATTGCCTGTGTTATTCTTGGCAAGTTGCTTAACTTCTCAGTGCTCTTGACCCCTAGCTTCTTGAACTGTAGGTCATGACCCCATATAGGGTCACATAACTGAATGTAGAGGTGGCAAAAAATTTGGCAACAGTAAAGGGTTATGTATACCTATTTTATATGCCTATATACATACATGGGGTCATGTAAAAATTTCTTGGGTGAAAAGGGGTCGAGAATGGAAAAAGTTTAAGAAGCCCTGATCTAGACCATTCTTTAAGACTTTAAGTTAAGGAGAAGTTGCCAACCTGCTTTTTTGTTTTGTTTTGTATTTTTTTTGGTGAGGAAATTGGGGTTAAGTGACTTGCCCAGGGTCACACAGCTAGTAAATATCAAGTGTCTGAGGCCGGATTTGAACTCAGGTACTCCTAAATCCAGGGTTGGTGCTTTATCCACTGTGCCACTTAGCTGCCCCCCCCCTTTTTTTTGGTGGGGCAAGTTGATTTTAGTAATGACGGTTAAGTGACTTGTTCAGGGTCACAGTAAGTGTCAAGTGTCTGAGGCTGGATTTGAAATCAGGTCCTCCTGAATCCAGGGCTGGTGCTTTATCCACTGTGCCACCTAGCTGCCCCTGCCAACCTGCTTTTGTTGAGAGTTTCCTCACCTGAGAGTTCTCTATCAATGAAATGACATCTTCAAACTTTACAGAATAAGCCTTCCCAATTGTTTGCCGTCTGGGTCTATTGAAGGGATTAAACACGTTACTATCTATAAGGGACATTACAGTATGAGGATCAAAAAGGCTGCATAAATAAAACCTTTTAAAATTATACCTACACAGAGAAATGAGATATCCTGCATCTAACTCTTTGGCTCCACTTTGGGGGTCAAAGCACTGCCAGGTTGCAGACTAGCAGGTGGCAATGACAGGGAAAGTAATTCACTGCAATCTGGGCTCCACCTTGTGGTAGGCGCTGGATACAGCAGCCAAGACAAAGTGAAAAAGTGGGAGTGAGCCTGCAGGAGCCCTTCATCAAGGCCAATGGCTGCTGCTCAATCAGTGCCCGGCTCTTTCCCTGTCAGAAAGCGACTGCTTGGGGATAACCCTAAGGTGATGGTTTGGCTCTCGGGCAGATTGGGGCAGCTTGGGGCAGCTTGGGGCAGCTTGGCAGACGGCATCTACGGGTACTAGCAGTAACTGGCTTGTTTAGAAAACTGAGGAATTGCCTAGTTCTCCAACAGAGAAGAGTTTATTAAGCAATTAAAGGTAGAGGAACCTTGGAGAAAGTGACCAGAGACTGAAAAGGATTTTGGACTGCAACAAAAGTTAAATGGGACTCCTGCAAAATAAATAAAAAGTGAATTTTCACAAATCAAGTTTTTCAATCAAGCTAAGAAAACTATAAAAGGTTGTAGGCCATGGGATTCTTAATCTAGAGTCTGTGGACTACCAAGGGATTGATCTACGGAGAGATTTTCATGGGGTCTGTGAACTTTAATTGGGGGGGAGGGGAGAAAATATATATATATATATACACACACAGATATAATTCATATACAGACACATGTATATTTCACATCTCTGTCTCTTTTACTAATCTCTCGAATGTAGGCCACAAATATTCTGAGATGGGGGCGGCCACAGGCCTCAACAGCCTGCCAGAAGGGTTCCATCCATGACACCAAAATGGTTAAGAACCCCTGTTTGAGGGGAAAGAGAAAAAAAAAAGCAAAGGATTCCAAGAGGGGAGACTTCATGAACATTAATCTTTTAAGGGATTATCAAAAGCATGGGAAATGTGAGGGGAAATGAGATGGTCATACAATAAGCCCTCCCCCCATTAGCGAACAGTACAAAGCAGCAGTGAATTCATTCTGGAAGGCTCCAGTAGGCCCCAAATCAGAGAATCTCTGAGCTGAAGGAGAGAGATCCTTCGGACCACCACCCTCCCTTTACAGATGAGTGAAAGGAGGACCAGAAGGAGGCTTTCAAAGTCTGCGCTGGGAGCCAGGGGCTCTACGCTCTTGGCCTAGTTGCTCTTCCCAGTCAGCCCCATTGCCACTTTATAATACAACCTGAAAATATAAGCAGGAAAATATGTAAAACTGAAAACTCAAGACAAATGCTGTCCCTTTATGCAACTGGAGATAAAAGAACACACTAAGAGGTGGCGGGCAGGTTGTGCTTGTTTTTGTGCAGCTACAAGTTGATTTTAGTAAGTGATGTGGGAGCTAAGAACAGGGCCAGGTGAAAGACAGATGAGGGAAGACAGAGAGGAAGAAAGGACAGCAGAAGTGGTGCCACAGGATGAAAGCACCGCAATGCATTCAAATAAACAGGGCCTAATGATTTATACATTTCCTAGTTTTAAATGAATCGACTGAAGGCACTGAAGGGTCACCAGCTACCATTTCTCAGACTTGAGGCACGAAAAATTGGAAAAGGGCCAGTGTTTTCATTTTAAAAAGAGAAAGGGGATGCGACCTGTATGATTTACTTCTACACCTGGGAAAAATAATGAAAAAAATCATCACAAAATCAATTCACAAACACCTACAGAATAATAATGAGCACGAACAAGTCCAACTGTACTAATCTAATATCCTCCTATTACTCTGAGTGAAAAATGTGACAGATCAAGAAGAGGGAAAAAATGTGACCTATCCTGATCCTGGTAAGGCTTTAGATTCTTGATTTAGCAAGCATTTGGGTATTTATCAGTATCCTGAGAAAATGTCATTCAGCCGGGGGTGGGGAGACACACTGCCATGAAAGGTCACACTTAGGAGTGGTTATCTGTGAGTTAGTATTATCAATCTGGGGACCTAAAGTATTCAGGAGAGCTCCTAGGCTAGGGCTGATAAACATTTCTTTCCTCTTTTATGGTTCAGTGGAAAGTGGAGGGAGACTTGGAGAAGTCAGAAGACCTAGATTTATGTACTAGCCCTATCACCAATTAGCTGACCTTGGGCAAAACCTTGTACCTCTAGTTCTCGGTTTCCCTTTCTGTAAAATGGGCATGATACTTCCATGACCTACTCTCAGGGTTGTGGTGAGGTAAGCACTTCATGACCCGTCAAGTGCTATATGAACTCCCACTGCTGATTGTGAAGGAAGAAACGACATGTTCATTAACCCTATTAATGACCCTGAAGGGGGTGGGGGAGGGTGGGACACAGACAGAATGCACTGGTGATAGGGCTGGACAGGTTCAAAGGTACCAAAATGTATATAAGGAGTAACCTGGATTGGAAATACACTCAGAGAATAAACGGAAAATGTTCTAAATGGCACAAAGCTGAGCAATAGTTACCAGTGTAGTTTTGTGATTTAAAAACAGCCCAATGATGCGATTCATAAATAGGAATGCTGATACTTGAACTAAACCTGGCTAGAAACATTCATGTCTGGAGCAATTATGCCCTTGTGATTTAACCGTTTAGATTATTCTAATATATTGATTACGTATTAGATTGTGAGTCCCCTGAGGGGAGGGCCAAGGGCTGATTTTTTCCTCTCCTACTGTCTAGCACAGTCCCTTACAATTTTTTTTTGTCTAGCCCTGTGGTTTCATTGTTGTGGATAACTTCTGGTGAGCCAATTCCTTCTACTCGTGAAGATGTGGCAGCTAGTCAGCACCCTGGGATACAAGAGGCTCTCCTGAGGCCACAGAAATGCTATGTCAGAGGATGCAGCTCTCCAGTCACTGTGACAAGCTGCCTGTTTTCTTTATCTACGGAAGCAAGTGAACTGAATTGCCTTTCTGAATGGGCCATAAGCTCCATGAAGGCAGGGACTATGGCATGTAGTTCTGTTTTCCTAATAACACCAGGGCGGTGGAACCTCATAGTGACTTAAATATTTGCAGGAAGGAAGATTGTAGGGAAGTCTTTTAATTTGTATTAAATCAAGATTAAAAAAAACCCTTAAATTCATTCAACTATTGAATGCATTATTTTCTAGTTAAAACAACCATTTTTCAGCTTTTGCAAGAATACTAGATAATAAGAATTAAACTTTAAAATTTACGAAGAAGAAAATAAAAATAAGTTAAGAAGGGAACACAAACAATTGGGGCAGATCTTCTTATCATGTTATTTGAATATCTGTATTTGTTGATGATTATTCAGTTCATAAAGACAAAGAACAAATGTTTTAAGGTGGCAAGTGAGGATGACTTCCTGAAGATCTGAGCTGTCCAAAAACAGAATGGTTCCTCAGGAGGTAGTGGGCTTCCTCTCTCCCTTGAGATCTTCAAGCCAAGTGTGGATGACCATTTGTTATGTGGCAGAAGGACCAGAGATGAGAGAGCTCTGGAGCTGCAAGGGCCCTCACTGTACAGCTGAGGACAGACAGAGGCCGGGAGAGGGCAGGTGGTTTGTTGATGGTTGCGGCCTCAGAGGCAGGATCTGAACCCAGGTCCTCTGACTCGGGCCTGTGACCTGCCCGCTTCTGTCTCCTGTAAGCATGGACTGGGCTTGATGGCTTCTGGGCTCCCTTTTCCCACAGAGATTCTGTAAGAGGCACCTCCAGTCACCTATGAAAATATCTTGCTTTTAAATTATTGATGCCTTAATTAGGTAGACTGGGTAATGAAAACTGACTTCTACTCTCTCTTCTGAGTCTACAAGTCAGCCACGACAGCAGAACCAAGGGCAGTGTGAACTAGAATTACAGAAAGCTCGGAAATATGACGGGTACCTAGGCCGAGGCCGCTATCACACATTGGTGTGAGGGGACATTGTCTAAAGTGGAAAGGGAAAATTCCCCAGGTCTTTCTGCATCAGGTTTTCACACGTGGCTTCACGGCATAAGAAGCACTAAGTATTCAAATCCACAAATCCTGAATCCGTGAACAGGACAGTTTCTTGTGCTATCTGGGGTTCTATGGCATGCAGAGTAGATGATAAGCAAGGCATGGAGAGGACTTAACTAAGGCTTATGAGGAAAAGTCAATGACTTCAAGTCCTAGAGAAAGCTGAGGGATAAGGATGTGATGATATCAGTAACAATAACGACAGTACTGTTATAATGATTTTACAACAAATTCACCCCAGGAACAATCACAAGAGCATTTGGCATTTGGTTTTTTTGTTTTGTTTTGTTTTTTTGGCGGGGCAATGGGGGTTAAGTGACTTGCCCAGGGTCACATAGCTAGTAAGTGTCAAGTGTCTGAGGCCGGATTTGAACTCGGCTACTCTTGAATCCAGGGCCGGTGCTTTATCCACTGTGCCACCTAGCCGCCCCCAGCATTTGGCATTTGAATAGGATTCCTTAGTTGCAGAATCAGAGAATGTCTCAAAGGGATTTTGTAAATCACCTATAATTCAACCTCATCATTTTAAGGGGAGAAAACTGAGGTCTACTCTCCTGAGCACTTTCATATACCATCTTTTTATCTTCAGAAAAACTCCATCAGGGAAGTAGGTCAAGCATTATCCCACCCATTTTACAGATGAGGAATCTGGGACATGATGAATTTCTTCTGGCCACCCAGACACATGCAAGCAGAGCCTTGACCGGAACACAGACTTTCTGACTGCTAACTCAGGGCTGTTCCCACTCCTAAGTCTTTCTTTGTAAGGATTCTCTGCCTCCACTAAGGAAAGAACTAGGGAGAAAAAGATTAACAACAACAACAACAACAAGGAATTTCCTGGCAATGAAAGCTCGTAGAAACTGAAAGAGGTTACCAAGAGAGGTTGTGGAATTTCGTCCTCTGGAGTCTTTCAAAACAGAATTGATTATCATTTTTCAGGGAAGGTTTAAGTATGATATGGGCTCAAGGTCTCATCCAACCTGGCTTGATGATAGGATTTTTATGGTTTTGTATTTTTAACTTTAATCTGCAGGGCAGCAATGAAAAGAGAAACTACTGGTCTATGATGCCTCAGGGAGAGATATATTTTCTTAACCCATGAATAGGGGGGAGGCCTCCTGACAGTGGTAGGATTTGATCAATGTTTTAAAAAGAGAAAGTGTTGTGGGTGAAAAAGAGGTGACAGAAATCATGCTAGGTGGGTTTCCATTTCTTCTAGAGCTTTCTCATCTTCGAAGAGAAGGCTATGGCCTGAATTGAGATGTTGCTAAGTGGACGTTTTGGGGCTCCACAGAAACAGAGAAGCACCTACTCAATCTGGAACAGAGTTGTTAAGAAAGGAGACTTGACTACAACCCGAAAGCCTTCTGCACAAAGTCTGTTCTCAGACAAAAAGATCAGGACAATCTCTGGAAAATAAGGAAGAAAGAGTCTAAGAAGATGACAGCTCTTTAGACCACCAGTACCACAGAAAGAAACTCATCACAACAGGTCCCTACACTAAGCTAATGGCCTTTCCAGAGGCAGCTGGTGGCCTGGGGTCAGGAAGACCTGAGCTCCAATTCGGCCTCATATACTTATCAGCTGTGTGATCCTGGGAGAGTCACTTATCCACTCTCTGCTGCCGTTTCCTCAACCGTAAAATGGGGATCCTAATAGTACCTACCTCTCAGGGTTGTTGTAAAGATCAGATGAGATACTATTTGTAAAGCACTGAGTGTGGTGCTTGGCACATAACAGGTGCTTAATAAATGTTTGCTTCCCTCCCTCCCAGCACAGATGAGCCACAGGCCCAGCAGCCACATCATCTAAATATAACCTGCACAGCCAGATGCTGATGCCACCGTACTGCTGGCGTTGTCTGGTGCCATCCCACCAAGGAAAACATGAAGGGGCGGGTGGAAACAGGGAGGCTTAGGCAAGGCTCCTGTTCACCAAGTGGAGTTATCTAGGAAGAAGAATGTCGGCACGCAGGGCTAACATTCCACTTGTAAGGGTGAACAAGCCTGAACATTCCTCAGCGAGCCCAGCCCTGGCATGACTGCCTTCTCAAAACCAACAGGAAACCAAGAGGTCCTCAACAATGAGCACAGGAGAGAGCTCACAACTACCTCATTACAACATTAAGGTTTCAAAACCAGTTTGGGTTCGGCTCTGAAACCTGCCATGACACACTCTGTCACTGGTTATCTGGTCAGTGCAGCTGAGAGGCCACAAGCTGGCGGCTATCACCATAGCGGAGTGGACAGGAAGTATTAATGGCCTTGTTAGACCAGCAATAAACATAGGTCTTTGAAACTTCAATTCGTTTAATGGAAAAACGAAGTTACTTTCTGGTAAGTGGAATTCTCAGAATAAATTGCCTTCACAGATTCCCCAGATTGTAAGCTGGGGCAATAAGACTGTCTAAACCTTAAACACTGATAAAAAGTACTTAGAAGCTAAACCAGAATCCCAAGCCTTTATGAAAAGTCAACAGCTGATAAAGGGAAAGAGACAGATTTTAACTTCAGCTCCCAACTGTGAGAAAAGAAAACATCTACCTGTGGACTAGAAACATTTTCCTAGAACTCTAGCTACTAACAAATAATTAGAAGACAGGGACTCCAGATCACGTCACACTGGAAACATTCAGGGCTGCCTCAGATTTTAAAAAACAAAAAACCCAAAATCATTCTCTCTAGTTGTTAACAGAATTGCTGGCACTTTCTTTCTGTTACTTCTTACCTGAGTATCGATAAGATCAGATCTGTCTATAGTATAGACCACAGTGACGTAATGGGACGTAAGCACAAGCCATGGCAAATTTCCTTTCATGTCAGAGGCAGGATTTCAACTGGAAATACACTTCACAAGAAAGTCCTTGCTAAAGGTTGGGGAAGACATTATTATGCTTTACAAAGAACCAAAGATGGTATCTAGAGGGTTGATACATATCTCATGAAAAACACTGCAAGGAGCATTGATTAGAATATCTGGTTGGCCGACTTTAGAACGCCTTTCTTCCAAATATCAGCACAAGAAGCATCTCTATTACCCCCAAGAGCTTTCACAGGGAGGGAAATGGTAAAAAGAGACCAGTTGTTCTCCTTTCCTCACTGGCCTTCAAGTGAGGCTCAGGGAAAGTTCTTAAAAAAGGGCTAGGGAAGGAATCAATTCTCCAGCTCACCTCGGGCTTCCTGCAGCTTCTTGAGCTCTGCATCCCGCTCTGCTTTGGTCCGCTGACTTCGCACCCCAAGGGCACTGATCACTAGTCTTCGGGCCAGGGCCGCAGATGTCTCAGGACGTGCCTTGGCTGGCTGGAGAAACTCTAAGGAGGAAGCAGGGAGGGGGAGGGAGTGAAGGAGTAAGCAGCTCAGTCCTAAGTGATTTAACACAGTAATTAACATACCAAATAGACTAACAAGGGCTGCATCAGCAGTAATTAATACCAGTGTTAGATGAGCATCACAGGAAATTAACATTGTGAAGTACAACTTGGCTTCATCATTTGCAATAACACAACTTTATGCAGTGACTACATTAAGCAAGTCAGTCTTAGCCAGACCTGAATCTAGCGGTCATCAGACACAGAAGATAGGGAAGTAAGATGAGCTGGGGTAATTATACTCCTGCTGCAATGACACCATCCCAGCACGGGTTATCAGAGCCCAAGCTGTCCTTCCCAAGTCAAGAGGCCACACAATGGGACAGATGGTGCCAAGCAGGGACAGCAAACCAGCTACCCAAGGGGCAGGGGCTCCACTCACCAGCACAAGCTCTCGCTTTGGCTTTGGCTGCTCTTGTGGCCTGAGACAGCGGCCGGACCTTTACCATCATGTGCTTAGTACTCAGGGCATCACGAGCTGCAAGACAAGTTTTAACATCGGCACACAAGAATGGAATGAAATGAAGCAAAGAAAAATCTAACTGGTTCTCAGAAGAACTTCTTTGAAATAAAAAAAAATTTAGGGGAAGTGATAGAGACTATCCATTCATTCACTTGTTCAACAAGTTTTTCTTTATTCCTGTTATGCAGCACGAACTATACTCGGTACTGGGGACAGAAACATAACAGCTCCTGGCCTCAAGAGACAGGTGACGAGGCTTGCGGGAGAGGGGGGGTTATGTCTAAAAGATCTCTCTCTCTCTCTCAGTTCCCACATGGGGCTGCTCACATACATGAAGGCATAAGACAACACAAATGTGGACACTGCAAGCCACCAAAGTGTCTTCTGTCATCACAATTTAATTACTTCCAGTGTTTTTGGGGGGAGGGGGAGGGTGGTATTCGGATTTATGATTTCATTGCTGCTTATGGTGATGAAATAACATCAAAAGTATTGTGGTGGGGCAGCTAGGTGGCGCAGTGGATAGAGTACTGGCCCTGGATTCAGGAGGACCTGAGTTCAAATTCGGTCTCAGACACTTAACACTTATAAGCTGTGTGACCTTGGGCAAGTCACTTAACCCCAATTGCCTCACCAAAAAAAAAAAAAGAAAGCATCGTGGAAACTCTTCTTCTAGGCATTAGTAAGTAAACGTAATGCCTTCCACCAGATTCAGGAGTAATCCTTCAGAAGGTAGAGGATTCCTCTCCCTGTATTACATCATCTACAGATCAAAGTGCCAAGATACCACTTAAAAACCCTGCAGCTGTCCCAGAGCCCCTCCTGTCTGAAGAGAAATATAAACCAACATTAGAACTGATAAAGACAGCCATACTGCAGGAGGAAAAGGAGGGCAGGAAAATAAGAGATTGAGAACTGGGGTCTACTGAGGTGGAGGAGTCTTCAGACAGCTCAAACTGTTTGAAAGTTCTTCCTAACATCAGGTGGAACTTTGCTCTCTCAGGTCAATGTGAACAAGCCTCCTCTGAACAGTTCTGCAGCTGCCTGAAGGCGGCTCTGCTGTCTCCTCTGAGCCTTCTCTTCTCCTACCTAAACAAGGCCGGGCTCCTTCGACTGACAGGGGAGACTAAGAATGGATAAAAGAGAATACCTGTAATGGGACTGGAGAACACTCCGAGAGCATGTGTGTCATCCACCCATTTAATGTCAAATCCTTTCTTTCTGCAACACAAAAAAGCAAACATTTTGGCCCTTAAAGACAGTCTTATTCATCTGATAAACATTTATTAAGTTCCTATAAAGTCTCACAAAACATGTTACACTGAGAAAGGAAGGGGAACAGACCCGATCTCACATAAAGTCAGAAGTAGGTAATGACACACAGAAAAAACCAGCTTGGAGAACAGGAGCTGTAGCAGAATTGCAAAGGCAATAATGTCACCACAGAGCACCACCCAGGAGTGTTTTATGCTCCCAAGTACTTTAAAGACATCAACTAATCAATCCTCACGAGTCCCTGGGGAGGGAATGTATTAAATGCATTATTTGGAAGAGGTGTTTTTGTGGGCAGGGAACAAGGGAGAGGTGGGGAGCAGGTCCGGAGGAGGGGTGGAGGAGCACCAGAAGGGGTAAGGTGAACTGGAAGGGTATTTGGATCTAATGCTCAAGGGCACAGAGAGCTTACACAAGAAGAAGGAGCACACAGAAAAAAGGCAAAAAGCAAGCAAGAAAGAAGGGGCGGGAGAACTAGAAGATGTCCTTTGTTTTGTCTTTTGCACTACTGCAGTAAAAACTATAATGAAGTTAGAGGAACTATGACGGAGAGAAATAAAACATAAAGTGGAAGGCAGACCAGATCAGAAGACAAAGCAGTGGAAAGTTAGCCATTTTGCAGAATTCAGAGGCTACCTCCTTTGGAGCCAGGCAGAATCACTCAAGGCTAAACACCTGCTGTATGCCAGGCACTGTCCTAGACTATAGATATCCAACCGTCTCTGCCTTCAAGGAGCTTACAATCTCTGGAGGGGCAAACCACAAGTACATACTTTAGAACATACAGAACAGACACAAGGCTTGGGGGAAAGGCTTCACTTGGGAAGTGGCCTTGGCACTGAGCCTGAAGGAAGCTAGGGATGCTAGGAGAAGGGGGTGGGAGAAGCATGGCATTTTGGGCCTGGGAGACAACCAGGGCAAAGGCACGAAGAGGGGAGATGGAGTGCCCCGTGCGAAGAAAAATAAGGCCAGTTTGGTGGCAACATAAGATACATAAAAGGGAGTGATGTGTCAGGAAAGACAAGATGGGACCAGGTTATGAAAAGCTTTAAATGCCTGAAGGAAGGGAGAGAAGGAAGAAAAGGAAGGAAAGAGAATGGGAGGAGGAAGGAAGGAAGGAAGGAAAGGAGGGAGGCAGGCAGGCATTTATTAAATACCTACAATGTGCCAGGCACTGTGCTAAGTGCTTTACAAATATCTCATTTGATCTTCACAACAACCTTGTTAGGTAAGTGCTATTATCATCCCCATTTTAGAGCTGAGGAAACAGAGGCAAACACAGGTTAAGTGACTTGCCCAGGGTCACACAATAAGTATCTGAGGCCAGATTTGAATTCAGGTCCTCTTGACTCCAGGCCCAGCACTCTATCCACTATGCCAGCATATTTGATCCTAAAGGTGACAGGGAGCTACTGAGGTTTATTGAGCAGGGACAATCATTTTGGCAGCTGTATAGAAAACCAACTGTAGTAGACAGAGAGCAGAGGTCAGAAGTTCAGTTAAGAGGGTGCTGCAACAATTAGGTAAGTCTATTAATAGAAAGGCTATTATAACAGTTAGGTGATGAGAGCCTGGAGTAGGGTGATGGATGTGAGTGGAGACTGGGGATGGAGATGAGATGTTGTATAGTAAAAACATGAGGCAGCTAGGTGGCGCAGTGGATAGAGCACCGGCCCTGGAGTCAGGAGGACCTGAGTTCAAATCCCGCCTCAGACACTTAACACTTACTAGCTGTGTGACCCTGGGCAAGTCACTTAACCCCAATTGCCTCACTAAAAAAAAAACAACAAAAAACCCCAACAGGTTCTAGGACCCCAAAGTCCAGGTTCTAGTCCCAGCTCTGCCATTAACTAGCTGTATGACTGTGAGCAAGTCATTCTTTGGGGGCTTTCATTTTCTCACATACAAAAGAAGGGGTTGAACTAGATGTTTTTACTATAGTCTCCTAAAATGCCAATTCTAGGATTCTATAGTACCCAGTGAACTCCAAAGTTTGAAGACCTGAGTCTGGCATCTGCCCTCCTGCTATCTCAACAAGGTGATTATGGATTAACTTTAAAAAAGCACATTAAGGGGCAGCTAGGTGGCGCAGTGAATAGAGCACAGGCCCTGGGAGTCAGGAGTACCTGAGTTCAAATCCGGCCTCAGACACTTAATACTTACTAGCTGTGTGATCCTGGGCAAGTCACTTAACCCCAATTGCCTCACTAAAAAAAAAAAAGAAAAAAGAAAAAAAGAGCACATTAAAGAGCAAAGACATGACAATCTAGGCATTGCCCATACCCGACTATCAGGACATGTAGCCAGGAAAAGATCCCTTTGAGGAAAAACCAGATAAAGGGAAATTAAAGTGATTTAGGTTAATTAGAAGAAAGAATTTCCTTGCTGCAAGAGCGATTAAGCACTTCAAGTTATCACAGAGATTGGAGAGGGTCTTTCTCTGGAAAGCTTCAGCAATATGATAGTTAGCTATCCAAGGAGATTTGTGTGGTAAAAAGAGGCATTTTCTAACTTCTGGAAGGTTCTTCTTACCATAGGCTGAAATGTATGTTTGAAAGGGATGGGAAGGGCCTATAGTTTTTCTCTGGCAAAGTCTGGAAAACAAATAATAAATGTTTATCCCTTAAAGACTACAATAAAAGTATTTGGACAATAGCTTTAACATATGCCATTCACTAACAACAACCTAATTCAGAAGATTTCTCTTTTGGGAGAGGATGAAATTGGTTTTTAAAATCTGTTATGCATTTTATAAGCCATGTGCCTTTAATACTGTGGCTGAAAAAAACTGCATTTGTATTTTAGACTCCTTGATCTGTTTTACATGTCCAGAATTAGGATCTCATGAACTCCACATATAAAATCATGAATATTTAAATTAATATTTTCAAACAAGAATCATGGCTATCAAGCTGTAGCTCACCAAAGGGTGGTACTAAACACCCTGGTACAACTCAGGTCGGCTGACCTGACATCATGGCCGATATCAGTGCCGCCCACAATGGTGAGGTCTTGGACAGGGATGCTAACGACGAAATGCAATTCTAAGCAGCCCCCTGATCTGGAGCACAATGGGATCCCGACACGGCCTCTCAGATTCTCTCTAAAGCACAGCCAGGTTCCCCTGACTCCAGGCTGGGGGGCACAACTGTTCCTTTCTGTCTTGGAGAGCAGATCCATTCTCAAGGCTTGAGATTTCAGTGGCCTCATCAGCTCGGTTCTTCCAGGCCAGACACAGCATAGGGAAGGCTGCATGTGAAGAGTAGTAAGAGGCCAGTCTGTTGGGACCATGGAGAGTGTGGAAGTATTAGAAAGGCTGGAAAGGCTGGCACCTTTCGATTCCAAGAGAGGAGCTCATAGCAGGAAGGTACTAGAGTTTCCTAAATAGGAGAGTGGCATGAACAGACCTACACTTTAGGAAGATCACTGTAGTAAGCTGTGTGGAGGAGCAGGAAGAGACGAGTCAGAGAGACTAATCAGGAGACACTACAATGCTTATACAAGAGGGGATGAAGGTCTGAACTAGCTTGAAGGCTGTATTGGTAGAGGGAAGGGAATAGATGTGAGGGGTATTGTGGAAATATAAACAACTGCTTAGATACATGGGGTAAGGGAGAATGAGTAGTCAAGGATAATTATGAGGTTGTGAACTGAGTAAGTGGAAGGATGGTGGTGCCCTTGACAATAACAGAGAAGTCTGCAAGAAGAATGGCTTGGGAGGAGAAGGTATTAAGTTCTGTTTTGAACACCCTGGGTTTGAGACTATAGCTTGAAATGGACTGAAGCTCCACATGCAGAGTAAGACATACATTTTCAGATACTGTCACAGTGGAGATTTGTTTTGCTTGACTATAACTCTGTCTCTTGGCTCTGGGCATCTGTCTGGCTATCCCCCATACCTGGAATGTTCTCCCTCCCTCATCTCTGCCTACTGACCTCTCTGGTTTCCTTTACATCCCAATTAACCCCCTATCCCCCTGCTACAGGAAGCCTTCCCCAACCCCTCTTAATACTTCTCTCTCTTAAGTATTTCATATTTACCTTTATTTAGTGTGTTTCATATTTGTTTGCTTGTTGTCTCCTCCATTGGAATGTGAGCTCCTAGAGGAGAGGGACTGTCTTTTGCCTCTTTTTGTATATAGCAGAGTGCCTGGCACATAGTAGGCATTTAATAAATGTTTACTGACTGACTGATTATAAGAGTGTTTTTTTTACAATATCGGGAGAGGTGGGAAGTCAAGGTGGATATGGATAGGAAAGAAAAAAAGAAAGACAAGTGGGTAATTGAGGCATCTTTTTTAAAAAATGCAGAAAAGAGAACACAAGGAGGTCCAGTAAGAAGCACACAACTTTGAAAGCTACTGGTTGAACTTGTTATATATGTAGAAAGAAAAACAAGTTGTACGTAACAGACATGTGCAGTTTCATGTGGCATCTTTTTTCTGTTTTATTAGCTATAGAAAATGTCCCTTTAATTGGGTGCTTGTGGATTTCAGGATACAAATACCATCACAAAGAAACATGCAATAGGCAGCTGTTGAGGAAGGACTAGAGCTCAAAAAAGAGACTAGGGCTGGACATGGAGTCAACAGGTTAATGAACAAGCATGTGGGAGTCCTCAACATGTGCCAGGTGCTAAGTGCTGGGGATAAAAAGGAAAGGTAGCCCCTGTCCTCAAGGAGCTTATATTCCAATGAGAGGAGAGAAGCATGTAATTAACTAGGTACATATGAGATAGAAAATATGCACAGAAAAGATGGAAGGTAATCTGAGAAGGGAATAGACTAGCAGTGGAAGGGATTGGGAAAGGCCTCCTCAGGTGGCACTGAAGCTGAGTCCTGAAAGAAGGCAGGTAAACTAAGAGGCAGAGGTGAGAGAGTCATGCTCAAGGAACCACAAGCAGACTACTGAAGCTGGATTTTAGTCTGTGGAAGGGACTAAAGTATAACAAGACTAGAAAGAAAGGTAGGAAAAGGTGAGACTAAAGAATTTTAAGTGACAAACAGAGAAATTTATATTTTATTCTGTAGATAACAGGGAGCCACTAAGAGGGAGGGTGGAGGTGGAGGTGGTAGTGAAGCATGGTCAGATCAATGCTTTAGAAAAACCACTTTAGATATCATCTGCATAGAGATGATAAATTAAATCCATCCATCCTTCCTTCATTCATCGATCCCATTCATTTACTACATCTTGTCTATTCTTTCTTCAAAAAGCCCTTTGTATCCAACCAATCCCTTCCATTATCAATTCCAAATAATTGAGGCCCTTATTATTTAATGCCTGTATCTCTCCCAACAATTTTCTAACTGCCTTTTCTGTCTCTAGTCTTCTCTCCATTTTTACTTACCCGTAGGAAGGATCTCAAAGTTGCAAGGGTTATTAGTTCACCCCACACCTGAAAAAGAACTGCCGCTATAACCAAGCTGAAAAGAGGCCATGGGACACAAGACCCCCCTCAAGGAGGGAAAGCCTGCTACCTCCCGAACTACAACATCGACAGATTTAACTTCTTAACACACTGCTTTGATCCTATTTGAAATCCTGGATGCAAAAAAAAAAAAAAATGCAAATAGGTTTGCAAATGCCTGTAGGACAAAGTCACAACTCTTCAGTCGAATTTCTACGCAAAATAATCTGGACCCTTCCTACCTAACCATTCTCATTTCATTACTCCTCAACACAAATGTATCTCCCAAACTCCTCGCTGAAAAGATTCAGGTCATGATCAGTTCTGTCTCTGAACCTCTGCCCAAGTTGTTTTTTCACAATGAATATCCTCTTCCTTCTTCTGTAGCCATTTTAAAAAACCCAACTCCATTCCCACGTCTTCCAGTCTTCCATGAAGGCTTGATTTAAGCAATCTAGCCCCACCCACTGATCTGCCCTTTTTCCAGACTCTATCACAGAACCACATAAAGGAGGAGAACATTAGTAGCTATCTAGTCCAACCTCCCATCCCATGAAACTGGTCTTTCTAAAACATCCCTGATTGAGGGACATACTGTCTCTCTTAACACTTCCAGACACAGGAGTTCACTGATACTCCAAGCTGCTCCACCACTAGTTCTCCATCTGGCTTTTCAAACAACAGAGAACGAGTCTGTTCTTTCTTCAATCATCATCAAGCTATCATCAATCTCTTTTGTCAACCCCCCCCCCCATCGTCCTTCCTTTCAAAGAAAAGTTCATTATCTCTAGGTCCTCCAAATGCTCCTCATAGCACATGATTTCTAGATCTCAGTAAGAATGCCATTTTCCTTGTTGGAGAGAATAGTGGGGAATGGGAGGAGGAGAAAAAGAAATCTGTCTTCTATTATTACATCTCCATCTGTGGGCCTACTTTATCCTTTTTTAATCTTCTCCAAGCCTATCTGAAAATACTCCTTTTTCTCGGTTGTAGCCTCTGACTCCATTCTAATGGGTCGAGTCACTCTTTTGTAGTTCTCCTTGGTCACATGCCCCTCCCTCCATCTTCTGGACACATCTTCAGAATGTGAGCTGATCAGAGAGCACTCCGTGCTGCCGCACAGGTTTCTGCCTGTGTGCCCTGCTGACCCTTCTTTGACAGTGTCAGTGTTTTTTAAGCCTCTCCTATGTTACAAGAGCAGTATCTCTCTTCAGTCTCTGACCATGGCATTGCACTCATCTTTCCTCTTGTCTTTGCTTTTCTCCCCTCAGCCTAGCATTCCCTTCCCTTGCTATCAGACTCTCAATCTGATTGCCTTCCCCAAGGATCCTGCCATTTCCCCTTCAACAAGTTTTTTCTTGTTCGTTAGAATTTGGAGCAGTGGAAAGAACATCGGTTCTGGAGTCAGAGGGCCAGGGTCCAAATCTTACCTCTAACACATACTACCTGTATGACACTGAACAGGTCACTTCAACCTCACTGGCTCAAGCTCTTCATCTGTAAAATGGGGGATTTTTGCTTGCTGGGTCCTGTACTGTATCTTGTAGTATATCTTAGAAAAGCATCATCTAACTATGCCCGAAGGGCTATAAAACTGTGCATACCCTTTGACCCAGAAATACCACTACTAGGTCTGTATCCCAAAGAGATCACAAAAAAGGGAAAAGGAGCCACATGTACAAAAATATTTATAGCTGCTCTTTTTATGGTGGGAAAGAATTGGAAATTGAGGGGATGCCCATCAATTGAGGAATGGCTGAACAAGCTGTGGTATATGAATGGAATGGAATACTATTGTGCTATAAGAAATGATAAGCAGGAAAATTTCAGAAAAACCTAGAAAGACTTAAGTAGACTGATGCTGAGTGAAGTGAGTAGAACCAGAACATTGCACACAGTAACAGCAATATTGTGTGATGATCAACTGTGATAGACTTAGCTCTTCTCAGCAATACGATGATCCAAGACAATTCCAAAAGACTCATGATGGAAAATGCTCTCCACATCCAGAAAAAAGAACTTTGGAATCTGAGTGCAGATTGAAGCATACTATTTTCACTTCCCGCCCCCCCCCCCCCATTGAGATTTTCCCCTCTTGGTCTGATTCTTCTTTCACAACATGACTAATGTGGAAATATGTTTAACATGATTCTACATACATAACAACAGATTGGTTGCTGTCTTGCGGAAGGCGGAGGGAAGGAGAAAAATTTGGAACTCAAAATCTTATAAAAACGAATATTGCAAACTATCTTTACATGTAACTGGAAAATAAAATGAAATACTATTAAGATTTTTAAAAAAGCATTATCAATATTCTCCACCTGACTAGGCCAACCAAACCCCTGTAACAATACTGTTTCTATTTTTTCTTTCTTTAACATCAGTAAATATTCTTTTGCATTTTTACTTTCATGTTCTTGAATGCAAGCACATACTTTTTTAGGTGGTGTCACTCTGCTTTCTTTCTACTGAACTTCCTTTTGAACAATGTATACATTTCTTTAAAAAAAAAATAAAAGTATTTTTATTATTTTCCAGTTACATGTAGAGATAGTTTTCAGCATTTGTTTATATAAGATTTCAAATTTCAAATTTTTCTCCCTCCCTCTCCCCCAGACAGCAGGCTATACACACACACCAACATTAAACATATTTCTGCATCAGTCATGTTATAAGAGAAGAATCAGAGCAATAAGGAAAAATCTCAAAATAGAAAAACAACAGCACCAAAAACAAAAGAAATAGTATGGTTCAATCAGCATCCATATGCCACAGTTTTGTTTGTTTTTTCCTGGATTTGGAGAGCCTTTTCCATCATGAGTCCCCTGGAACTTTCTTGTACCATTGTATTGGTGAGAAAAATCCAGTTTATTACAGTTGATCAACACATAATATTGATGATACTGTGTATAATGTTCTTCTGGTTCTGCTCATCTCACTCATCAAGTTCATGCAAGTCCTTCTAGGTTTCTCTGAACAACTCCTGCTCATCATTTCTTACAGCACAATAGAATTCCATTACATTCATGATGTATACATTTCTAATGTCATCATCTAGTCATGAATCTTGTGCCAAGTTTCAGTGAAGTTTATCAGATTTTACTTTGCTAAATTCAAGAATCATTTTTTGTTATCTATACTGTGAGGTCAGAGTAATAAACATTTATTAAGCACCTACTATGTGCCAGAAACTGTGCTAAATGCTGGGGATACAAAGAAAGGTATAAGATAGTCCCTGCTGATACGGTCTTGTAACCAGGGTGGGAAATGAGTTGAGAAGGTATGAGTTACAAAACTGAATTCATCTTGCAGAATGATGAATTTCTACAGATCTTGAAATCCAGGCCATCATCTGGGTGGGAAATGATAAGATGAATTCCCTGGGTGCCCTCTTTAAATAGTGGATGATTTGGGAGTAGCTCTCCAATGTCTGACCTCTACTCCCTCCAAGCAGAGGGAGGGAGGGGACTTATTGTACTTGTATATAGTGTAATGATTGGAATGACGCCACCTACTGGAGACTTACTATAGGAAAGCTCCACCATGAGGAGAATGCCTCAGAGGGCAAGGCCATGCGGCTTTTCCTTGGCGTCAGGAAGTGACGTTTGCTCATGGGTACTGTCTATCAAGGCTACCAGCCAATCAACTTGAGGAGCCTCCTATTTTCTGGAAGGGGACAGGAAGGAGGAAGGAGGGCCTGCAGGGAGAGGTCTGTGTCTTTTGGGTTCCTGACTTGGTGGTGACAGCAGGAAAAGACAGAGAGGAGCTGAGGAAAGATAGGATTGTGAGGTTATAAGAATTCTGTTCTCAATCTTTCTCTTCCTATATTTCAATAAACCCTTAAAAATCTAAACCCGTTTTATCAGTGATTTTAGTCAGTTTCCCCCAAAGTTGGGGGAACAGATTAGAACCCACAACTAGAATTTTAAATTACACAATAGGGAGCTGAGATTATAAACGTTATTTACCTAGATATTACTGGGCACCCTCCCTGCACCCCTCTCCCAACCATGACAATTTCTATTGTGTTTATTTATGTCTATATCTATATCACAGAGTACTTCTATCGGTACCTCTCTGTCATCTTTTGGAGATATACTCTTAAGACATGTTGTGACAGCACACATTTTCACTTGCTATGTCAGGTCTAGCATCATCAATAGATCTCTTCATCTTGATGGTAATAGAACTCTGCTACTGGTTTGTGCCTGTGAATATTCCTTAGTGAGCTATGGAATATGGGATGGTACTTTTTCAGAGTATAACTAATCATTCTTTGAAGATAAATCTTATATTTATTGTCGAATTCCAATATGAAAATGTTTCTTCTCTTTCATCAATGTCTCAATCTTCTATTTACCCAACTCTAAACAATGATTTTGGTCCTCTTATCCTAGAATAATTGTGTTTCAGAATTATTTCTTTCATTTTATCTAAGAAAACTTTATCATCTCTAATAGATGGAAGTGTACTTCAGATAGACTTCAAGTCTCTCACCTTCTTTAGCAGACTAGCTTATTGAGTGTTAGATGCAGCTGGTCATTTCAGGCAGAAAAACATACCTTATCTATTCTATATAATACAGCAACAGTTTCTTCTGTATCATATTTCCTTGCCTCTAAGTTGAAAAAAGTATTTGACAGCACTCCCACTCCTCAACTAAACCCTTAGTCTGCCTGCAAACTGTCACTGAAAGCTAATTGTTTACAGTGTTTGCCAGGGCTCCTAAGAAAACTTATGTCTCCTCTTCCCTGGCAACTAACCTACTAGCAATATTGGTAATTAGCATTTAACAAGGTGTTCCCCTATCCTTATGGAAGATATACATAGTATTAACCAAATCTTCTACAGAGTCAGAAAAATATCCTTTTTTTTTTTTTGTGAGGCAATTGGGGTTAAGTGACTTGCCCAAGGTCACACAGCTAGTAAGTGTTAAGTGTCTGAGGCCACATTTGAACTTGGGTACTCCTGACTCCAGGGCCAGTGCTCTATCCACTGCGCCACCTAGCTGCCCCAGAAAAATATCTTTTACAGAGTAATAAACAGTAGAACAATTGTCTAACAATGTTCTAATACTTAGACTGTACTACTCAACATAGCATTTAATCATATTTTGTTTTATATTTGGATGCCTCATCTTTCTGGAAAGCCTGCAAACTATTTGAGGGGTAGATCTATGTCATTATATTTGTTTTGAATCCCCCACAGCACAAAAAGAATGATAAGTATATTATAGGTACACAATAAATACCAAATTAAAGACAGAAGAAGTGAAGAAAACAAATGTTTGAGAAGAGACAACAGAGGTAAGTATTATTGAAAAAATAAATACTTAATACTTAAATAAATACTTGTTACTCATGATGGAAAATGCTCTCCACATCCAAAGAACTATGGAATCTAAATGTAGACTAAAGCATGCTATTTTCACTTTTGTTGTTATTTTTTTTTTGTTTCTTCTTTCTTGTGGTTTTTCCTTTTTGTTCTGATTCTTCTTTCACAACATGACCAATGTGGAAATATGTTTAACATGACTGTAATATATAACCTATATCAGAAGATTGCTTGCTGGCTTTGGGAGGGGAGAAGGAAGAGAGGGAGGGAGAAAAATTTGTAACTCAAAAATCTTACAAAAATGAATGATGAAACTATCTTTACATGTAATTGGGGGGAAATAAAATACTATTTAAATAAGTATTTGCTAATTGACTAGATATGAAACATATGATTAAAGTTAAGAACTGTGAATATATAGCCATCAAAAGTACTGATATTCAAAGTGAGGAACTGACAGGCTACAAGCATATGAGTAAGTAGTAGAAAGTTCTGAGAAATAAGGTAGAAATAATTCAAGGACTTGAAGGATTGATTCTTAAGGAAATATGATTAAATTTAAATGTGACTAGGTAAAGAAGCATGGAGATCCTTCTGGATTTGTGGAAACAAAAGAATAAGAATCTCTATTACAAAGATATTTAGAAAAAGACTGAACTCAACATTAGAGAATATTCATGGTGGGGAGGGATTTGTCAGTGCTGGCTTTTACAAGGTTTAGTAGACAGTAGTCAGAAATGATAGAGTCAAGTTGAGGACAGTTAATTTAAAGAGATTTGGGAGAAAATGGTATGTTCAACATCAAGGATGAAGAAAAGTTTCCAATAGCAACATGATCCTATCTAAGGGGGATGAGAGAGCCTTTTATCAGAAGCCAAAAAGAAGCAGCCAGAAGAATTTAAGGCAAACTTAAGGGAGAAGGAGTCCAAACATTTTGTGAACTCAACAGACATGCTACAAGAAACAGTTTGAACTCCTTTAAGAGCTCATACAAAATAGCATGGCCAATTGGAAACCATTCCACCATTCAAAGGAATAAATGTAATGAAAGCAAGTTAAGGGCAACAGATCTTTGAGTGAGAAATGATCTGATTCACAGGGTGTCTATAAAGACTAATCAGTATCTTAAGGAGCTTAGAAGAGTTTGAAAAGGCATTTATTGTGGATAATTATTTTGATGACAGTATTGGTTTAAAAAATTCTAAAATTTAGGGACATTTAAATTGAAGACATGTGTTGGCAGAAGGCTTTCCAAAGTATCTTTACTCCAATTCCCCCCCCCTCCCCCAACCATGGGAGAACACTCACTGATAGCTGCAGAAGACACGTAGGAGGTCTTCGGTGCGAAATTCCTGAGGGAAGTCATAGATTTCAATGACATGAGGAAATTCACAATCGTTGATGTCAAGCTCAGGAGCTTCATAGTTGTAATAATCAAATCTAGGTTCCTGGAGACTCTTCCTGTTCTTCAGACTCCCCGATAACTAGGGAGGAGGAAGAAGCACATCAGTGACTGAGCCATTAAGCCAAAATATTGTAAATTCCTCTCTTAGGTGAATATCTTCTTTGGTCATCCAGCCCCTACTCCCTGGCTTTTTTCACAGCCTTTTTGCTGTTAAGACTGTATATGATGGGGATAATGATGGGAATAAGGCTTTTTATAAAGCCTTATGAACTTTTAATGAATCTCCCATGAGAACAGGTATGACTAGAAACTGAATTTTCACCTAAGTGCCAGCATGTGAGGAAATCAAGACTGATTAATGTGGGGAATTATAACTGGTGTGTTTTAGGGAGTGAACTGTGGGCCCTGGCTCAGGATATGGATTAATGGCACTTGTTATTTTTGTACTTATTGATCAGATTCATCATGTAGTGTGTATGTTTTTTCAATTTAACAACATGGGAAAAATCTATTTACTTTCTGTTGCCAGAGTTAAGAAGGCTGAGGAAGAGGATGACAATTCCCTTGAAACAGAATTTTCTCCCAGTAGAAATAGACTTAGGACCACTGGTTTTGAAGGTACCTAAAGGAATCATCTTGACCAGACTGAAGTTATGAATTTTAAAGGACTAGTGGGAGAAACAATAATTAATACAAATATAAATTTTGACATCCTAAAAGTCAATTGAAAAGATTTATTCTTGGTCTAGTCAAATACTGAAATGGAATCAACATAAAATTCTTTTTTACTGAGAAAAAAATCATTTTTACTGGGCCTGGAATATAATAGGTGCTTAATAAATGTTTATTCATTGATTGGTTGATACCTATTTGGTAAAATCAGATCTCCAACTCCATCAAATGGGAGTGGAGATATATGTAGCAAGCAGCAGTAAAGCCAGTACACTGACTTCCCATTTGTCAGTAGCAGAACATAGTGACTACCCAGTTACCTCACCCTGACATAGTGACAAAAAGGTAGGGTGTTCCTTCAAAACTTCACCACACTTCTACCCTTCACCACAGTCCCAAATATATATATTCCTTGACACTTCAAGCCAGGAATAACAGATAAAGTACTGGAGAGTGACAAGTCATGTCCTCCTGATAGAGAAGAGAGCCAAACAGGAAGCAAGAAAGGTGGTTCAAGAATATGGAGTATGCAGTTGAAAAAAGAATTGTTGCTACATGCCTCTGATTCCACGTTTAAAAAGAACCAGAATAGGGGCAGCTAGATGGTGCAATAGATAGAGCACTGGCCCTGTACTCAGGAGTACCTGAGTTCAAATCCGGCCTTAGACACTTAACACTTACTAGCTGTGTGACCCTGGGCAAGTCACTTAACCCCAACTGCCTCATTAAAAAAAAAAAAAAAAGAACCAGAATATCAACAACATGATTGGGTAGGCTAAGCAACAAGAGATAGATATCTAAAAGCTCCAAGTTCCAACATCAACTCTATGATGTAATTTGTTGATGTGTATACAATTCTGTAAAAAAGGTGTGAATCCTTAAGTACATTATGATGGCTACCTACTGACACCTGAATATCTGCAAAATATCTTGGAAATAAATAAGTATTCCAACTTAATGACACATATTAGTTTTTGTTTGTTTTTGGTAAGGCAACTGGGGTTAAGTGACTTGCCCAGGGTCACACAGCTAGTAAGTGTTAAGTGTCTGAGGCCGGATTTGAACTCAGGTCCTCCTGACCCCAGGGCCGGTACTCTATCCACTGCTCCACCTAGCTGCCCCCACATATTATTTTTTTGGGGGGGGGGGAGCAATGAGGGTTAAGTGACTTGCCCAGGGTCACACAGCTAGTGTCAAGTGTCTGAGGCTGGATTTGAAATTCAGGTACTCCTGAGTCCAAGGCCAGTGCTTTATCCACTGCACCATCTAGCTGCCCCCACACATATTAGTTTTAAAGAGAAATCCTGTCTGGTGATTCATGTAAGAACAAATGATGCTGCCACAAGAAACCCAAAAAGCATTGTTGGGAATTATGAAGTCCTGGGCAAGAAACTGAAGACCTTAGGGACATAGGATGGGTTTTTGTCAGAATTGCTGATTTAAATTCTGGACCTCAGAAGAGAAAGGCAGACTTGGGAAATGAACTATTGATTAAGATGATGGTTAAGGATGGGATTTAGATTCCTGGACAACAGCTTAAAATAAAAGAATGACAGACTTTTGGTCAGGGAGGTTAACAAATACATATTTACTGTATTCTGACAAATATGCTCAGAAGGGTTTTAAGTGAAAAGGGAAAAGGTGGAAGAAAACAGCCTACACACCTCTGACAACTTAGGTATCACAGAAGGCAACAGGTTCAACACAGAGGAGCGCAGTAGGAATATCTAATCATTCATAAAAGATAAAAAATGAAGAAAAACGTTAGGAATGCTCTGGTGGTGTTAGATACGTCTACACAAACATATAAAGCATAACTAATAATAAGGAAGGCAAATTGGCTATCCCAATACCAGAACACAAATCTCACCTCAGTAAAACTTGGTAGGATGGGAATCGTGACAGGAATATGACTTTGAAAGGGTCTATCTACCTTATTTAAAAGGAACAACAGAATCAATAAGGAATGGCACGGGATCGTACATTAAAAAATAAACTCATGTGAAGAAATCGAAGAACCAACATTGGGGAAAGTAAGGTCTAACAGTATCTGGATGAAGACCAATAGAAGCGATGATCTTGTGGGAATACCTTAGACACCACTGGAAAGGAGGAAATAAATGAAGTGTTCCAGAAGAATTCCTAAGAAAAAGAAATAAGGAAATAAATGTGAAAAGACAGATAACATGCCTGGCATGAAAACCTGATAAAACAATGATAGGAGACTTCAATTATCCAGACAACTGGAACTTTGTCAAGATTAAGGGAATGAATAAACTGGCTTGCCTTCCTTAAAATTTCTTACCTCAAAAAGTAGAAGAAGCAACACAAGAAAATGTTATTCTGGACTTGATTTTGGCCAACAAGAAAAAAAATCCATGGCTCAAGTAATGAAGATGGGAACCTTCAGGAAAAGTAACTGTTCCATCCCAGCATTCATGACAGAAAAAGAGAAGAAAGCCAGGCATTTGTCATATACTTTAAATTTTAGAAAGACAGTTTTCAAGTTTGGGTCCCATAGCCTAAAATTCTATAAGGAAAGTCACACCAAGGGGAATGGAAAGCACTAAAAAATGGAATTCTGAAGATGCAAACAGTAACAATTACAATGAGTCAGAAAAGAGGGAGCTATTTAAATGGACCAACGTTTGCCCAGGGAATTAGAATCTGGATTAGGAAAAAAACAAAAAACCTACATATATGTAAAGTAGAAACAAGGGGAAGTGATGGGGAAAACAAATAAAAAGTGTGATATGGTACTGTAAGAATAGTGTCAAATCTTATAGGGGACTGAGGTTAGAAATAAATGCTAAGGACAATAAAATAGGCCTTTTATTTTTAAAGCTATATTAAGAAAAAGAGGATCAAAGAAGGGTTAGAACCCCTACCTAGGAGATACAAGATGAAGATAATGGGATACAGAGAGAAGATAAAACTACTTAACTCTTGTCTTTGAACTGGAAAGAAGAGAACAAAAATGGTTAATAGTGAATTGAAGCACAAGATTAAGGCGATATTAAGGGAGCACTAAGCCACTGTCAGTGATTTTTAAAAGACTGTAGAGACTGGGAGAGATGCTCCAGGGTTGTTAAATGGCAAAAATGTCTTAATTAAAAAAAAAAAAAGTGGGGGGGAGAATGCCTACTAATGATTGCACTGATTAAGCACTTACTCTGTGCCAGGCAAGCCACTAAGCACTAGAGGTACAAAGAGAAACAAGAAAGACAGTCCTTGCCTTCAATGAGCTTACATTCTAATAGGAAAACATAATATACATGAAGGCGTTAGAAGAAGGCTTTGGGTGGGATATGAACAGGGCAGAAAAGTATAGTGGAAATCTCATTCTCAGCAAGGTAAGCTGAAAGCTCACCCTTCAGATCCCCCAAACCCAGAGACAGTCTAAGGTTACAATGAGCTAAGATGAGGTTGGAGAGTAGGTAGTAACAGTGAGGTGAGGGCTGGGAAAGTAGTGTGTAGGCCTGGTTCCCCAGCAAGATAAGGCTTTTGAATCCTCATCTCTCAGAGCTGAAGAGGCCAGGGTGTAGTTCAAGGTTAAAGGGGTAGAGAAGAAAGAAGATGAGGATGACAGCATATCAAGAGAATGCAACAGACAAAGTGTGTCTAGATTTTGGCAAAACATTTGACAAAATTTTGAAGTGTTCTCTTTTCAGAATCTTTGCAGAGGTGCAAGAGGCAGCAGCGACCAAATAAGAGATCTACCAGTAGTTTCCCCATCTACTGCTCCTTTGCTAGGTGATACAACAGTGCAATTTCCAGTTACTTATTTGGGTCAACACGGTCTTCCCATTCAATGTATAACTTCCTTGAACAAATATAAAGTGCCTGCTCTGCACCATACTGTGTCAGGAACAGAAGGAACTGGAAGTTAAATAAGGCATCGCCTTCCCCTCGAGAAGATCTAGTGAGAGAGATAAGACATGTACATAAATATCCTGTAATACAACTAGAACATGTTGAGTAAGTGCATAGGAAAGGCACAACGTGCTCTGATACTTCTGAGAGGGAGAGATCAGATGCGTCAGAAAAGGCTTTTTTATACGCATTTTTTATTTTGTCAGACAAATCTAAAATATTCCTAGGAGGAGGAAGAGTGAGAGACTGACAGAGGGGACTGGGGAATTCAGCAGCCTGTACACCAGTATGACTGAACATCTGAGTTCTGGCTCATGAGCATACAGAGGAGTGTACCAGTAGTGAGCCCTGCTGTTCATAAAGCACTGAGTCAAATCAAAGCTTTCAGCAAACCTCTTCCATTTATTCAGGAATAATCTCCACAAAGTCATAGGATCAGAGCTCAATTAACTTCCCAATAACTCAGTTTAGCATTCTTATGGCCTACGGGCTCAGACTTACGGAGCAACTCAGGACACCTCACCTGCTTTTACTGTGACTTACTGCTGAGCTGCAAGAATGAGAGACATGCCTGGATTGTTATTTTTACTTGCTTTAAAAAAATGAATAGGTTGGTTTTGTTTTGAGTCATAAGAAAAGAAACACACATGAGGAATGGAATTCCTGGATGAGCAGTTCGATTCAGCCCCCAAATCAAATCATACTAACATTCACCTAAGTTTTATACTTTGTAAAAAGCTTTGATTCCACTATCTTATTTGATCATAAAAACACCTCTGTGAAGAGGACAGGGAAGAAGTATCATCCACATTGTAGAGATAAGCAAACAAGCCCTAGAGAAACTGACTTACTCAAGGTCACAAAACAAGTTAGTGGCACAAGAGGACTATATCCAAAATATCCATAGTTTCTAGCATTTGGCACAGTGAGTGGCACATAGTGGGTGCTTCTGTAAATGCTACTTGACTGACTCTGCTAACCGCCAACCCAGTGCTTTCCTCAAAACCCCATGCAAATGGCATTTGTTGTTGCTGTTCACTTATTTCAGTCATGTCCGATTCTCTGTGACCCCATTTGAGGTTTTCCTGGCAAGGATACTGGAGTGGTCTGTCACTGCCTTCTCCAACTCTTTTTTTTTTTTAAACACAGGAAGCATTTATTAAGTACCTATTATGTGTGAGGCACTGCTTTGTCATGGAGGTCAGACAGATTTAAGAGATGTTGAAGAACTGATAAGATGCAGCAAATGACTGTCTATGGTGAATAAGAAGGGAACAAGCATTTTATTAAGCCAGGGACTTTACTAAGTACTTTATAAATATTATTTCATTTGATCTTCATGGCAAATTTTCACTGTAAGCATTTACACTGACTTACTGTTTAGATAAACTTAGGAAAGCAATGGAGAAAATGCAGACCATGCGGATTAAATTTAAAGGTGGGGTCATTGCAACAGTTTTTCCCATCAGGAGACCCTGTGATTAAACATTCACCAGGATACCCTCAAGGCAAACATCCTCAGGACTCCAGAATGAGAACTTTCAGGAGCTGAGTTACCCCTTTGCCACAGGTGATACCTAAGCTTGAAGTCACTTTTCCTTGGCCTCTGAATGTATTAGCAGTAGCCTGCCACAGACTTTAGGGCGGAATGTTTGTCCCAATTATACTATCTAAGTAAATATCCTTTTTCTAAAAGCTAATTGAGTAGGGCTGACCACTTGATTATCAAATAACAATCACTGCACTGATGGGGACTTGTGAGATACTAAAGACAACCCTTTACCCCTTGGAGATGCCCCTTAGCGCACCAAATAGCATGCTCTAGAGACCAGACTCATCAATACAAATAGAGTTGGGATCGCTGCTTCTGCTCATGTGCTGATCAGAGTTGGGGTACCAAATTTAGAGACCAGGAATATAAACAATAGTACTCAGCACCTAACAGTTAACAAAAACAATTAGTTCAAATGGGAAAAATAGCTAGAAAAATAGCCTTCCCCCAAGCACTACTATGGGCATCAGCTTCAAGCTAATGTCTCAGTTTCTCCATCAAATGAGGACAAGTGGCAGACTATTTATCCCATGCTTTGCTGGGAAGTTCAGGGCCACAGTAGTTATGGGGAGAAGAAAAAGTAGAGGCGGTAAGTATAGACAGAAAACTTTTCCCATAGGGTTTAGTTGTGAAAGCCAGGAAGATCCAGGATGATAGCTTGAGGGGATGGGAGAATCAAGTGAAAGTTTTTTAAGGATGGATGAGATCTACATTGGGCAGCTTAACTGACTGAAATACATCTGCCTCTCTCCTCCTTTCTTTACGGAGGTGGTTATGGAAAATGGAACATAATTTCAGTCTTTTTCAATGTGACAGTTTTGCTGAACTTTAAAAATGTCTTAATTATAAGAGATGTTCTCTGAGAGGGGGAGAAACTGAGAAATGTAGATGACAGAAAAACAGAACTATCACATTAATATTTTTTAAGAAATTATTTGTTTTTTCCCTCTTATCAGAGAACTACCACAAAAAGGAATGAATAATTTGTTAAATATTTTGACTACCTAAGGGACAGATGGGAACCGATCAAGAAAGAAAAGTCAATCTAGTCTTCATTCTGTTCCTATCTAGACTTTTCTTCAGGTACTTTTACATTTTTCTGTTGGCTCAAACTCACTACTAAGCCCTCCTGATGAATTCCAAAGACCATATGACCAATGATATCAAAACACTTCTTTTCCCCCCTGCACATTACAGAATTCTTACTTCTCCTCCATTTCTGTTGTCCTAAGCAACATCTGCCTCTCTCTATCTTAGATCTCCAAGTCTAATAACCTCCTTGAGGCCTGGGGCTGAGACTCTTCCTTCCCTGGCAGCCCCTGGTGGCGGACCTTCCACCTGAAAGAGGCTAAGGATGTGCACTCTGAACTCAATGACTGTGTCTACTTCATGGGGGGCCTGCTGCTTTCCCCAAACGCACGCCGTATCACAAATCTGATTCGCACTGTGTTTGAGAAAAACCACTCTACAAGATGTGTGATTTTTAAAAATCATTGGCACTACTTTTCCTCTTCTTCTGCCCATAAGCTCAAGTTGTCTTGGTTACTGTGAATCATGGGAAGAACCAGTACTAATACGCCAAAAAAGGAAAAACTCAAGATAATTTCTTAAAATAGAGAAACTAAAACTCCAATAGTAACAATTCTGGGATCTAAATTCATGATGCATGATGTAAAAGAAGTCATTTTGATTTTTAAAAAATGAACATAAAAGAATAGAAGGAAGTTTGGAAGGAAGCACTGATAAGCAGGAGTCTTGAAACTAATGTGTAGAAATTATTTAATATATATAGGTATACACATGCACACACACATATATACAGAGAGAGAAGAGAGCGCTATATAAAATGGAGAATCAGTTGCATATAGAATCCTCTTTTTTGTGTTCTGTTGTGTGTATGAAAATGCTTTTTTGGTGTTTAAGTTCAGAATAAAAAACATTTCAAAGAAAATCTAGGTAAACTACATCTACAGTATACCTCTGTTGTACTGTTAACTCTATCAATAAAGGAAATAGGATTAGACTGGCTGGAAGAGACTTTTAAACTGAGTCTCAAGGAGGCTAAGAGACTTGCCTGATGTCATCCAGGTAAGAAGCTTCAGAGATGGAATTCTTAACTCTGGTCCTGACTCCAGAGTCACTGCTCTTTCTCCAGGTTACAAGTCCCCAAATCTCTGAACATTCTGGCTATCCTCCTTGAGGTGCTTTCTAGTTTGTCAGAGTTTTTCCAAAAATCTGGTATCCATGGTGGTGGAGTAGAAGCAGCAACCCCATCTGCACTCTCCCAACATTCCCTTCCAAATACCTTTAAATAACACCTCAAATTGAATTCAATTCTGGAACAGCAAAACCAACAAAAGGTCAGGGTGAGGTATCCTTCTGGCCTAAGACAACTCGGGAAGTCCAGAGGAAAGATCTGTAACACTGGGGTGGGCACAGGCCCAGGACCGTGACAGGAAGAGTGAGTCTTTGAAGGTGGCCAAGAGAGCAGTGGCAGCAGCAGCAGCTTCGGAAGCTCTCAGCCCAGAGATCAGACAACTGGTCAGAGAAATATTACAGGAGATCCTTTGCTGGCACTGGGTGCAGGACCTGAAGCTGTGGGCCCATACACAATTCTGGATCACAGTTCCAAGGCAAAAAGGAACACTTGTGCTTGTGGCTACAGGGGAGCAGGGGCTCCTTGGAAGCACTGAAAACTTCCAGACCCTCAGAACTCTCTGAAAATAGCACAAAAAAAGCCTAAAGCCTTGAGACAATGTCTTCTCATCCCCAGGTAAGCAGTCAATAAATAGACTTGAAAAATGAACAAACAATAACAACAAGAGAACTTGACCACAAAAGGCTACTATGGTGGCAGGGAAGACCAAGACCCAAACTCAGAAGACAATGTTTAAACAGCTACAAGCAAAGCCTAGAAGGAAAAAAAATAACCCTGCAAATCAGATACAAGCCAACAGGGATTTCTGGAGAAGCTAAAGAAAGTGATAAGAGAAAAAGTAGAAATATGAGAGTGATGCAAGAAATTACAGAATGACAATTAACAGCTTGGTAAAGGAAGAACAATAACAACAAAAAATACCGAAGAAAATAATACCTTAAAAAATAGAATTGGCCAAATGGTAAAAGAGGCACAAAAATTCAATGAAGAACTCCTTAAAAAGCAAAATTGGGGGCAGCTGGGTGGTGCAGTGGATAAAGCACTGGCCCTGGATTCAGGAGGACCTGAGTTCAAATCCAGCCTCAGAAACCTGACATTTACTAGTTGTGTGACCCTGGGCAATTCACTTACCCCTCACTGCCCCGCCAAAACAAAACAAAACAAAACAAAGCAGAACTGGCAAAATGGAAAATGAGGTATAAAGCTGAAGAAAAGAATTTCTTAAAAAGTAGAATTGGGCAAGTGGAAGTGAATAACTCTATGAGACATCAAGAAACAAACAAAATCAAAAAAATGAAAAAAAAAATAGAAGAAATTGTGAAATATCTCATTGGAAAAACAACTGATTTAGAAAACTGACTGAGAAGGGTTCATATAAGATTTAATGGACTACCTGAAAGCAATGATCAAAGAAAGAGCCTAGATATTATGTTTCAAGAAATTGTCACAAAAAACTGCTCTACTATCTCAAATTGAGAGGGTAAAATATAAATGGAAAGAATTCACTGATCACCTCCTGAAAGAGATCCCAAAATGAAAACTCCCAGGAATATTCTAGCCAAATTCCTGAGCTCCAGGCCAAGGAAAAAACTCTCTTTTACATGTAATTGGAAAAAAATAAAATACTATTAAGAAAAAAAAAAGGAATGGTTGAAATAAATAAATTTAAAAGAAAGAGAAAAGAAAAAACAAAGCAAAATAAAATGTGGTATACAGAATAGACCACAAAACTCCAAATGTGGGTTAACCTGTGAAGACATTGAAATTGTTATCTCACTAGCTTTGCATACTCTCTACCTGTCTTAATACAGAATAATATTGCATTAGCTTTTATGGATTCCATATAACATTATTAACTAAACCTAATAAACCTCACTATGTCTTTTGTGGATAAACCACCCTCCTGCTATATCTTCAGTACTGTCCACAGGTCTTCTTTGCTTTCTATTTCTCTTTCTGACTAAAGAAATTCATATTAAAAAATACAGAAAAAAAATACAGAGGTGTAACCCTCCCTAGGGCTATTTACTTTTTTTTTTTTTTGGAGGGGGTAAAGCAATTGTGGTTAAGTGACTTGCCCAGGGTCACATAGCTATTAAGTGTCAAGTGTCTGAGGTCACATTTGAACTCAGGTCCTCCTGAATCCAGGACCGGTGCTCTATCCACTGCGCCACCTAACTGCCCCTGGCCATTTACATTTTTAGAGGATTTTAGTAATTCTAGGGAATCTTTAAATTGGTGGAAATATTTGGGTTCCTTTTTGCTTAATACGATTTTATCATCATTCTTCTCTTCTAGTTTGCCAAAGAATAAAACCCATTTAAAATCAGCATTTCAGCCTCATGTTATCAACCTCAATTTCCTCATGTAGAAAATCAGCTCTAAACGCTATATTCTATCAGATGAATGGTCACTGCTTGGGTACAGAGCTTGGACTGGCAAGTATGGTATGGCCTATCTATCATGAAGAGTATCACCTGCTCCCTGAGGTTTGGGACCAACAGACCAGAAGCATATAGGATGAGCAACACACCACCAGAAAGCTATGCTTACCTGAATCAACTGTTTCTTCAATAAATAAACTTTTGTAAATGTCCTTTTCCTGTTAATCTTGAAGCTCAACTACCATACAAATCTGCTCAACCCTGCCCTTCCATAGCAAGCCAAACCAGAAATATAAAAAACCTCAATCTCGATTAGGAATGAATGGGAGTCCTTTGGAATAGAAATCTAGAATTCTTAGGAACACAGCATATCAACTGTGGAAGGGATATTAGAGATAAGCCAGTCCATATTACCTTGTTGTTGTTTGTCCTTCAGTCTGGAAGAGAACCATATCGAGGTAATGTCCATGACTTGCAGTAAATTCTATTTAAGTGAGGGAAAGCTGTGCAAAGTCACTAACCTCACTCTCTCCTCCAGAGCCATCTGGGTCCAGTGGCAAGATATACATCATGGAGATGGCCCCTGCAATTGGGGTTAAGTGACTTGCCTGGGATCACACAGCTAGGAAGTGTCTGAGGTAAGATGTGAACTCGGGACCTCCCAAATTCAGGGCCAGAGCACTATCCACTGTACCACCTAGCTGCCCCCTCCTATATTACCTATGAAGAAACTGAAGCACAGACAACCTGATTTGTTCAAAGTCACTTAGCTAGTTGGTGGCAAAGCCAAGACTACAATATACATCCTGATTCCTAGTACAGTGCTCTTTCCACTCTGCTGGTTCAGTGATGTGAACTGTTTAATTTCTTTATTTAAAATGGAAGCAAATATGCTGGATAAAAAGATTTCTGTTCTGATTCAGAAGAAAATTATTAGGCAGGGAACCTCATGGAAGCTTTGGAGGAATATTTTGATTTTGAAGAGGTCACCTCATAAAAACAAGAGAAGGGGCGGCTAGGTGGCGCAGTGGATAAAGCACCGGCCCTGGAGTCAGGAGTACCTGAGTTCAAATCTGGCCTCAGACACTTGACACTTACTAGCTGTGTTACCCTGGGCAAGTCACTTAACCCCAATTGCCCTACCAAAAAAAAACCCCAAAAAAACCAAGAGAGCAATTTGTTAGTCTAACAAATTTACCTAATGTTCCTTATCTATGGATGACCTGGAGATCTAATCATCATCTTCTTTTTTTTTTTTGAAAACAATGATTATAACAGTTATTTAATCTAAAATTTCAAGTGAATAATGTTTGTTAAATCAATCATTATCAATATTAATCAGATGTTCAAATATCTTAATATTGACATTGGTTCTCAAGGTTCTTTCACAGTGCTTAAAATATCTATCCCACATCTATTCTTTCAGGTAATGTCAACATCTTAATTTTTTTTTTTACATATAAGGTATTTTATTTTTTCCGTTACATGTAAAGATAGTTCTCAACTTTTGTTTATACAAGCTTTACAATTTCAGATTTTTCTCCCTCCCCCCCTCCCCTAGACAGCAGGTAATCTGATATAGGTTATATCTATATATCATATCCATATACATATAGATAGATATATACACACACACACATATATATATATATATACACACATAATAACATTAATCCTATTTCTGCATTAATCCTGTTACAAGAGAAAAAATCAGAGCAATGATGAAAAACCTCAAAATAGGAAAAAAAAAAAAAAACAACAGCACCCAAAACAAAAGAAATAGTATGGTTCAATCAGCATCTATACTCCACAGTTCTTTTTTTTTTTTCCCTTGGATTTGGAGATCCTCTTCCATCACGAGTTCCCTGGAACTCTTCTGTACCATTGCATTGGTGAGAAGAATATAGTCCATCACAGTAGGTCAACATTCAATGTACAATGTTCTTCTGGTTCTGCTCATCTCACTCATCATCAGCTCACGCAAGACCCTCCAGGTTTCTCTGAACTCCTCCTGCTCATCATTTCTTACAGCACAATAGTATTCCATTGTAATCATATACCACAACTTGTCCAGCCATTCCCCAATTGATGGGCACCCCCTCAACTTCCAATTCCTTGCTACCACGTAAAGAGCAGCTATAAATATTTTTGTACATGTGGGTCCCTTTCCCCCTTCCATAATCATCATCTTCTAATGGACTGGACTACAGTTCTTAAACAGAGTAGATAATTCAATCAGACTCCTTTCCTGGTGCCCCGAGTGACTGCATCAGTATATACCATGACAGGAAGGTGAAAATCTATAAATCCCCACTAAGGCGGTCAATAAAAAATGTTAATTCAGACAATTTTACAACAAAAATGAATTAGAGATGTGTTAAGATGGGCTGGATCAGATAAAAAAAAAATCCTGCATGACTAGAGGCTGAGAAAAAGCCTGAACTATGAAGTGTTTGGAGCAGAATAGTCTTATTAAAGAAAGCAGAATGTCTAATCGAGGCCAAAATTAATACAAATGCTTAAAAAATACACCACCAACAAGGAAGTTAAAAAAGGGAAAGCCTTAAGCAATTATTTCTTGTTCCATTTCTGCAACAACTATAACTTTGGTAATGAGATGTTCAGAGAAGTCTAGATATCCCTTCTCAAATGGAAGGGTCATTTCCCTTTTTTTGTCACCTTTGCCAATCTAATAGATTTGAGGTGGAATCTCAGAATTGCTTTAATTTGCATTTCTCTAATTAGCAGCAATTTGAAGCATTTTCTAATATAGCTATAGATAGCCTAGATTTCTTCCCTTGAAAACTGCCTGTTCATATCCTTAGTCATTTGTCAACTGAGGACTGGCTCTTATTGTTACAAATTTGAATCAGTTCCTTATATATCTTATATATCTTGGAAATGAGAACTATATCAGAGAAACTTTCTATATAATCTTTCCCCTTGATTAACTGTTTCCTATTGAATCTTAGCTTTACAGTAAATGTTGGAAGGGCTGTGGGGGAAAAAGGCATTGAAGGATTGTCAGTAGATAACCATTCTGGAAAGCAATTAAAAATTACGTACAAAAAGTTATTAAACAGTGCTTTCCTTTTGACCCAGATATATTCAAATGAGATCAAAGAAATAGAAAAAGGTCTTATATGAACAAAATATTTATAGCAGCTCTTTTTGTCATGGCAAAACACTAGAAACTAAAGAGATACCCAATCAATTGAGGAATTATGGTATATAAACATGGTGGAATACTACTATGCTGTCAGAAATGAGGAAAGAGATGACTTCAAAGAGATAGGGAAAGATGTGCATGAACTGATGCAAAGTTAAATATGCAGAACTAGAAGAACAACTTCTCCTATAAACATCCATATGATAAAAAAGAACAATCTTGAAAACTTTTATAAACTAATGAAGAATGAACTGAGCAAAGCAGAACAATTTCTACAAAAACAACATTGCAAAGACAAAAAAAAACTTTAAAAAGCTATAAGAACTATGAAGAATACAATGATCATTCATGACTCTAGAGTCCTGATGACATACTATCCACCCCCTGACCAATAGTGGGTTTAAGATATATTTCTATATACAGTCACTGAGGAAACCTGTTTTACTTGACTATGCATGTTTGTTCCAAGGAATTCGTTTTTCTTTTCTCTTTTTCAAATAGGATGGTAAAGAAAATATCTTTCTGTTCATTTTAAGTACGTTTAAAGAGGTGGAGGGGTACTACAGATGTGAAATGCTGCATGCGCCTTCAGTGGAGTCATTGTATATTAGTTTTGCTGAATTGTTTTACTTTGTCACAAAAGAGCTATCATGGAGTGGGGGTAATATGGAAATGTTTGTAATGTGAAAACAAAACATGTCAATGAAACTTTTAAAAAAAACATAAGGGTTGTTTTCGGGGGGGGGGGGGTAGGGGGTAGCTCCTTAGTGAGACTTTTCCAAAGATTTAGGTTAAAAATTGGGAGGCACATTTCAGAGATTTTAGTTTTTGTAATTTTAGGCCCTAATGCTGTCTTCCTCCTGCTACTTACTACTGCAAAGACTGCAAGACTGTGTGGGGCTCAAAACCAACCCATATAGTCTCCACCTATTCTCTCTGAGCCTAATCCCAGCCTCTTAAAATTCCTATCCCATGGCTCTCAGTAAACCTCCCCATTTCCCTCATTCCACATTTCCACTTTCCAAGTGGTATCTGTAGCAGCAGCAAAAACGGTACAGTGGCGGCTCATGGAAGCAGAAAGACAGGATGACAATAAGACCATGAAGAATGTGACCCACAAACTATGGAAGAGGATGATGAGGAGAGCAATAAGAGGAAAAGCTCTAAGCTATTAGTTTATTCACTAAATTGGGAAATCATTCAGAGTGCTTTTTCTGCACCTCGATTTGAGAATTCTATAAATTTAGAACTCAGTTAAGTGAGTTTTCCTATTTTGGGAGATGCCTACATTAGGATATAATAAACTAGCTCCTAGTCCTGTGGGGTCAAGAGAATGAGGATAACTAGACTTAGTAGAATTACAGGGCGTGACAGAACAGGGTATGTTAGGTGGACTGCAGGTAATGTTTGTACATAATTTAGGTGATGAATTTTTTTCCTTGATGTTCTTCTTTCAGCAGCTACTTATGTGACCCCGAGCAAGTCCTTTAACATCTTTCAGCCTCAGCTCCCTCATCTGAAAAGTAAGAATAATTATACCTAGGTTCCAGGGTTGTTGGGAGGATCGAGTGAAAAAATATAACTGTAAACTTGTAAACCTGTAAACTTCAAGTGATAGATTATATAAGTGTTAACTTATTATTGTTGTCACTATTGCTCCTTGTCCTCTTCTGGCTTTCAAAGATTTCTAGGACTCACATCATCATCATCTGAGAAACTGATCAATTCTTCGCTCCCATAGTTCTCTTTTTCCCCCCAATTTTTTCATCTAGCACTCATTGGTAAAAAGACAAAACAAAAAACATTTTAAAATTCATTGCTCATCCCTTCCAGGAATTCTAGTTCAATTTGGGCACAAATTCAACTGTGTTTTTCTTTAAGGCTTTGCTTGTAGATGTTTTAGAGTCTTTCTCTTTTTCTTGATTTGAGTCTTGAGCATCATTCAGCCTAACAGCTTTTCATGATGGGATTTCTTTTTTGTTTGCTCAGTGTTCCAGCCCACTTCCTGACTTTGGATTCGATGTTAGGACGAGGCTTGAGGACTTCTCAAGGGAAGGTCTGGTTTGGACCTGCTCCTTTTTGGGGGGTGTTGATTGTTATTTCAGGCTTTCAAGGGACAGTTCAGGTTGGAGACCTGCAAGCTTTTAGTGGTCTAAAGTGGTCTGATCCAGGGCACAGTCTGACCACTGCCCACCCTAATCTGAGTTCTGCAAGTTCCTGACCTGGGTTTGGGTCAGAGTAACAGTAAACTGTGGCTGGACTCAATCAGTATAAGCTAGCTAGGAAGCTCTCTTGGTTCAGAGTGACAGACCTGTACGTTCCCCTTTGGTCTGGGATTCCTGTTCTGGTTATTACTCTACAGGCTTCAGACCAGACTAGACTAGAACTGAGAGCCCATTCTGCTCCTGGGGGCCTGAGCAACACAGCAGCTGCTTGCTTCTGAACCTTTTCCTTTATCAATACACACACTAGGGCCTGTGACTGCTTCTTATTCTGGAACATCCACCCCTAACTGCAGGTCCCTTCCACAATCCACCTGGATCTATGACCTGGGACTAGGTATTGGGTGACGAGGCTGCCAGATGGCACCTGTTTCCCCATCCTACTTGAGGTTAGGCCATTATGGGTCTAAGACTTCAGGCTCATAGGTATTGGTTACCAAGTTATTGGCCTTTAGACTCAGCCTCCGAGTCACATGCACAGACACAAAATAAGTATAATTATTTTATAATTACAGTTTAAAAAAAAGTAAAACAAAACAAAAGCAATGTGACCCAGCTTGATCATCCTACTTATTCACAATTGGCACAGAATGTCATTTAGCTGTTAGCAAGTCAAATTCACCCTCAAGAGATGAAGATTTCCTGGAAGTGAGGCAAGGCAAAAGGTTCTGACCTTTTCTAAAAGAGGAGTCCCAAAAATGTTTTCAACAATGACAGCATCATTAGGATAATTGTATAGTTTCCTATGACAGTTACCTTGAAGGGAACAATACTCATGTGGATATACGAATTTTTCAGTTCTCATCATCAGTGACCTTTCTGCAGCATTTCTCCCCTTCTGTGTCTTCCAAGACACTGGGCCCTACTGGTTCTCTTTCCACCTGTTTAACTGCTCCTCCTCTGTTCTTTTCTGGCACTTCCTCTTCCAGTTAAGTTTTGCTCCATGTTTTGTCCTTGGCATTTTTCCTCTATATTGTCTCTCTTGGCAATCCCATGGCTTCTACTATCACGTCTAAGTAGATGACTCCTAAATCTCTATCACTGACTTCTTCCCTGAGTGCCAAATGTACCTCTCCAGCTGTTAATGGGAGAATTCTCTTAGGCTCTATATAACCCAAACTGAACTTATTCTCTACCTCTCAAAACTTGCTTCCTTTTCTGCCTTGACTTTTATTAGTGGTACCACAGTTCAAATGGTTTCCCAGGCTCTCACAGTCAGCTAGTTTCTGTTAATTTGACTTTTACAATCCCCTTTTCTGTATTTTCTAAGTTAAGTTTAAAATACTATCTCCTACATGAAGCATTTCCTGACCATCTGTAAGAGGTGATACCTTACACTAAGCACCAAACACAGTGGTACTTAATTATTAAGTTGTATGTTATATATATATATATGTGTGTGTGTGTATATATATATATATATATATATATATATATATATATATTTACACAGTGTACAAGCAATAATATATACACAGTGTACAAGCAATAATCCTATGATTTTTATGTTGTTATTTAACCTAGAGAGTTAACTCTTAGAGCTATGTTCTATAAAATATTTTATATCACCATCACTTCAGTGTCTAACACAGTACTATACAATTTGCAGAGGTGGGAGAGGGGGAGAGCCACCCCTCTTTTCCACTTTTGCTGCCATAATCCTAGCATAGGCTTACTCATGTGTATTACTGTGCTAGCCTTAATAAGTCTTCCTGCTACCACCCTCCCCACACTGATCCACTTTTCACACTGCTGACTGACTAATTTTCCTTCTGTAGAAACCTGGTCAGGAAGACGGCAGAGAGAAGCCAGGAAGTTACTGGAGCTCTCCAGAGTTTCTAAACAGATTCTGAAGCCACAGAACCTACAAAAAAGGCAGAGACACGGTCTTCCAACTTGAGATAATTTAGAAGACTTCAGGAAATGTCTTACTTGGGCAAAGGGAGTGCAGCACAGCTCAGCACAGCGCAGAAGGGGTCTGGGCAAGTCAGCAGGAAGCTCTTGGCCATAGCACAGATCAGCAGCTGAGGCCCCTTGGTCCTGGCTCAGCAGGTTGGTGGTGCAACAGGCCAGCTGTGAGACCCGCCAGCACCGGCTGAGAAGGCAAACTACCAGCTAGAGAACTACCCACAGGACAGGTGTGACCAGGCCAAGCCTTCCCAGGGAGCAAAGCCTAGGGCAGTGAAGAATCCACAAGTCACAGAGACCTCAGAGCAGAAAGCCAGTGATCAGGTCAGGTGGAGTCTCATCAAAAACTCTTGGATGGTTGTTTCTTACTGCCTACCGAGAAGAATTCAAACTCCTCAGCCTTGTATTTAAGACCCTCCAAGAGGAGGCTACCTTGCCAGCCTCTTTACAATACTCTCTACAATGTATGCGATGTTCCAGTAACACTAGACTATTTTGCTGTCTCCCATACCTTTGTTAAGATACACTGTTGCTTATTCCTGGAATACTTTACCTTTTCCCCCTGCCTCTGCCTGCTGAATTTCCTACCCATTCTTTAAAGTCCAATACAAATGCTACATCCTCTGGGAAGCCTTCCTTGATCCTTTCCCAAACTGCAGCTGGTAAGGGCTCGTCTCCTTTGGACCTCACATTGTATTTTGCTCATGCGCTCATCTTGTACTATTTTTTTTATTAGTTATTTGTGGTGTGCAATACATATCCCTGCACTAGGACAGAGACTGTGTCTTATCTAAACTATTATCTCTCTCAATACTTAGCACAGTTCTTTGCACATAATAGGCACTTAGTAAATGTTTTGGAGTTGAACTGAATTGATATGTTAGCTAAGAAGTGAACCAAATGACTTTACTGCCACCATATACATGTTTGCTCTCCACCCAAGTCAAGCAGTTCTTTTAAAATTTAAAGCTTCCTCTGAAGCTAGTTCTCTCCTGAACAACCTTTCCCCAGTCACCTAATTTCCCTCTACATTCTTCTAAGTTAAGTTTTAAATGCTATCCCCTACATGAAGCATTTCCTAACCAGCAGTAAGAGGTGATAACTTACACTAAGCACCCAACACAGTGGCACTTCATTATTCTGTTGTATGTTATATATACAATGTATAAGCATTAATCCTATGATTTCTTTTTGGTAGTATGCCTCCCTTAATTTAGAGAGTAAACTCTTAGAGGATAGTTGCAGTGTCTTCTTTATGTTCTATAAACATAAACTCAACTCACAGTGCCTAACACAATATTCTACATTTGCTGTGGGGGGAGAGGGATCAATGGAGGGATACCCCATAACATCACCCAATCAATATTACTTTACAGGAACATCATAATAGCAAGGATTTGCAATGCTACATTGGTGATGGGTATAATATACTTCAGCTGATCATCCAGAATAAAAATTGTATAGTCAGCAATGATACAAGCTAGTACTTCAGGTTCAAGAGCATTAACTTCCCAAAGATCAATTGGCTTACTGTCATCACACTGGAGGGATCATCCTTATGAATTTCCTAAAGTTTTATATTTTAATTATGCTAATTGTATTGTTTTATTTAACATTTACTACTGGGATATAGATTATATACCCTGAGGTTTCTATAAATACTTATGTCCAGCTTTCATAGTTGAATTCTGGCTGTCTCAGAAAGTATTTCCCTTTCCTATGGGGCTAACTATCCAAAAGGGTCCTGGATTTGGAATCACAGAACACTCTACTGCTTACCACCTGTTTAATCCTGGGAAAGTCAACTTCTCGGGGCCTCAGTTTCCTCACTGGTATAACGAAGAGCCAGAACAAGAGAAACTCTAAGGTCCTTTACAATCCTAAATTCTACAACCCCATGTTGTTTTGCCCAGTATCATACTTCTGTGGAAACAATTAAGACACAGATGGGGAGGTGCTGAGTCAGGATACACTCTTTGAAAACTCATGATCCTAAATAAGAGCAACCTGATATTCATTTTATCCATACAGAGTTCTTCTCTCTAATAAAGTTTCTGTCTCTCCCAAATAGGCAGCCATTGTCCTCCACTGAATGCCTAATCCTTTAACATACTTGATCAAGTCCCTCAGGCTACGGTTCACTATATCAAAGTTATTTCTATGGGTTTTATTTAAAACATCAGGCAGATAGATTTTTGAACCTTTGTCACTTTAAGTCTGTAAGTATCACTTTATATTTAGCACGGATGTACCCCACGCTTTGCCTGACTCGTCTCAGATCCACTGACATCCTCACATTCATCTTATTTCATCTAAACATACCTCTTCTAGAAGGCGTGGATCCAGGCAATCTCCATCATCATTAAACAAAGAATCCCAGCTCTCTTCTGTAGGAGCACTTTCATCATTGGAGGAAGGATGAAGAGCTTTCAGCTCCAATTGTCTGTCTGAAGATACAGTATACTCTATTTTCCCAAAGCCATCTTCCTCACCTGTCTTGAACTCTTCACCAGTTCTTAGATTATTCAAAGACTCTGTGATGTCATCTGTACGATCCAGATTACTGCTCAAGGCCTTGTTGGAAAGCAATTCTGTCCTATTTAACATGTAGAATTCCGAGTCTAAACAGGAATCAGGATTGCTGGATGCTTCCTTCTTTATAGGTATTAAAGAGGTACAATCTGACAAACTCTTTGTTGGTCCTCCCATTGACTCTTGATAACTGGACAAACTATCTTCAGTGTAACCGTCTGTACAAACTGTCAAGTTGCTCGAGTTTTCATTCCCACATTCTAAGCTGTTAGCTACTAGAAGCGGGGTTATGTAAGTACTTACTCCCATACCGTCTAGCAAACTGTTTATGCTGCTACAAGCCTGTTCAGTGATTCCACCCACAAGTGTCGAGGTGCTGCCCACACATGTCTCATCAGATGTGCCATCTGTAATGCTCATGCATGCCTGGCTAGTGATGTCACTGGCATCCTCCAGCTCACTACCTGTAGATGTTTCATCAGCAAAGTCACTGAAATGATGAGGTTCATAGCACACATGTGACTCCTCAGCAGGGGCACCATTCTTCTCAGACTCTCTACTCATGCAAGTTGGATCCTCAATGTCATTGGCATTCTCTAATACACTGACTATGTGCATGTGGTCAGAGACAGGATCTCCAATCCCAGATAGGCGATCCTTACTTGTTTGTTCCAAGAAGCCAGCTTCACTGCTGAGGAACACTGGACCACTAAGGTCACTGACATTCTTAGGTTCACTGTCCGAGCAGGCCTGATCAATGACACTCTCTGGGCTTCCCTGAATAGCAATGCTCTTTATGTCTTCAGTGTTGGACTTCATTATATGACCTGCTGGATGGATGATTTCTTGCACAATTTTAGAAGGTGAGTTTGGCTGTGCAGGTGCCAGCACATGGTCAGGATTCAAAAGAGAACTGCAACCTACCAGCTCATCTGAAAACTGAGAACGAGATACCATCTCTACTACCTTACAATGAGGACTAACGCTGTTTCCCAAGTCTCCTTCTGCATAATTCATCCCGCTTAGTTCTTCTTTTCTGAAATCACATAATTTCACGCTTTGGAATGGTTTACTGGAAGCCTGAGTCTCACAGGTTTCTGTGCTAGATTGTGATATAAGTAGTCCTTGTGGTACTGTTATACTGCTGGTTTGGGGATCCATACATTTCTCTTCTTTCTTTGGCTTAAAATGTATTTGTGAAGGTACTTTGGAAAAACTACTAGGATTTGGGATTTGTGGATTTTTGTTGGACATTTCTTCGGACTCTGGGGTTCCTTTCTGAGTATGGAATTTTCCTCTGCTTCTTTCTTTCAAGCATGTGCCTTTTTTGGATTTTGAATTAGGTCTCTTTCCATCCCTGGCTTTGTGCTCTTGTCTGCTAGGATTACTGACAGGTCTTTGAAGTTCAGAACTGACTCTGAAGACATCATTCTTTGAGGGCAGATGACCTTCTTCTTGTCCTTGCTTCACTACGGCATTCAGATGACTAGAACTCATTTCCTGATGACTTGATATGGGGAGAACTGAACCTCTTCGAGCTTTAGGTACATAAAGGGCCATATCTGGCTTTCTGGCACGAGGTCTGCATCTCTCAACATCAGACTCCATGATGCCACCTCAATCTGCAAGAAAAAGAATTACTTAGTTCACATCAATTAGCTATGAGATATAAAGCAAAGCAAAGTGGTTTTCTTCCCCTTCCACTCTGGGATTGGAGTGTTGGGTTTACTAACTTATGGTAAATAACTTACTTATAGAAATGCAAATTGCTACTTTTTACCACATTTTCTAGTCTTTTTAAACCTTCCTCCTCTCCAGGAACTCTGCTTACATCCCTCTTTCTTAAGAAGGCATCCTTGTTAAGATGGCTTTGGATCTATTTTGCATGTACCCTGTGTACACGTACGTACATACACACACACACACACACACACACACACACACACACACACACACACACCCCAAGTGTTTAGTAAATGCTTGTTGATGAGGGCCTGTACATGGGTAGTAGCTGGGTGAGTATAGGAATGATAAGGGGATATGAGAGATATTCTGAAGACAGAAACAACAAAATTTGGCAAAAGATGGAATATATGTGGGCTGAGTGCAGGTAAGTTATCAAGGATAACACTGAAACTCTGGGCCTGGGTGACTGGGGTTATGGTGCATCCTTGACAATAATGGGGAAACTGGAGGGGAGAGGAGCTAACAGGACAAAGTCAATGAGTTTTGCTTTGACTATGCTGCATTTGAGTGTACCATGAGACATCCAGTTTGAGATGTTCATCAGGTAGTTGGTGATACAAAACTGTAGCTCAGAAGAGAGAAGAGGGCAAGATACAGGAGTGGGGGGGGGCGGGGGGGGGAGAGTGAGAGAGAGAACATGCAAACACTGGGAATCATTTTCATAGAAGTGATAACTGAACCCATGTGAGCTGATGAGATCACCAGACTAGACAGTACTGGAAGGAGAAGAGGACCCAAGACAAAGCCTTGGATATTTCCACGCTTAGTCGACACAACCTAAAATGAGGATACAGCAAAGGAATACGAGAAGGAGCAGTAAGATAGAGAAGAGGAGAACCAGTAAGGAACAAGGTCACAGAAAATAAGAAAGGAGAAATGTCCAGAAGAAGACAGTGGTCAAGAGATGTCAAATTCTAGGGGTCAAAAAGGATAAGAATTTGAACCCCGGTCTTCCTGACTCCAAGTCCAGCACTCTATCCACTACACCATGCTGCCAACAGTAGTTCATCCATAGTCATTTGATAAGATGCTAATGAATGTAATAAAACACAATGAAATAATTAGCTCTGTTAATACCCATAGACCCCTTATGGTAAGTACTCAATCAAGTATCACCTAGTAGTTCACCATCACCATTTCTTTTCCTTTTGGAAATACAACAATGGATATAAAAAAGTTCTATAAATAAAGAATATTTGTCGGGGCTGGGAGATGGTGGTCAGTTAATATGCTATGTATATAGTTTTTTAAAAATACTGTTTGACTCTAGATATACTATGTGTTAAATTAATCATGTGATAAATCATGCTTACTTAAATTACCTTCAGGGAACATAAAAGCAACTTCTTTCTTGAGTACCTCAGAACAGGTAGAAGAATAATTTCCTTTTTCTAATAATAGGTTCCCAGTGGAAAAGTAATGCAAAACACAAGATGTTAATCCTGTACTTGGCTCTTATCTATAAGTCTACAGCAGTCTTGCAGATAAACTAAATACATATACATACACAATCTCTTGATCAACTCAAACATTTCTTCACCAGTCCTTTTTCATAATTAATAATGTTTTAACAATAATACATCTGACAACAGTAAACTTGAGGAAACCGAGGAGACTGCAGTAGCTTAGGAATCATAATCTTAGAAATTCCAAAATTAATACAGTGACTTTGGGAAGGTAATCTAACCTCCCTGTGTTTCTATTGCCTCATTAGCGACACAGAGTGCATTAGGCAGAACTGGTGTTCATGGTAAATTTCTGAATCTCACTCACTTCGGGGCAATATAGGTTATAGCATCTGCCTCTTCCAAGATCACATGCTTAAAATCTTTCTTAGATATTTTCCCTGTGCTGGCCAAGTTCAGGATTGGATTCCTTACAGAATCTATTCCCCAGTCATCTCAATCAGTCTTTGTAGTATTTCAGCATAGGCCTGGATGGCAAATGTCATTCTAGCTCCAGGAAGACAGGTAGAATGGTTAATAGAACCGTATAATCTTAAGAGTTGGAAGAGACTTTAAAAGTCACTTGGTCTTACTCCTTTATACATGAGTCTCTTTTACAACATATGTGGCAAGCAGTCATTCAGCCTCTACTTGAACACTTTCAGATACAAGAACCTTACTTCCTCACAAGGTATTACATCCTGTTTTGGCAGGAAAAGAGTCTTTCATATTAAGCTGAAATCTGCATTCCTGTAACTTCTGCCTGTTGGTCTTACTTCTTCCCCTCAGAATAATCATCATCAAGGGGGCAGCTCTGTGGCACAGTGGATAAAGCACTGGCCCTGGATTCAGGAGGACCTGAGTTCAAATTCTGCCTCAGACACTGGACACTTACTAGCTGTGTGACCCTGAGCAAGTCACTTAACCCTCACTGCCCTGACAAAAAAAAAAAGAATCATCATCAAAATGATGTTTATACCCTCTCCCCTCCTCCACTTCTATACCCACAAATCTTTTCTCCTTCAGTGTTTTCATGATGTTGTCCCAGTCCCCTCATCACTGTGGCTTCCTTTCTCTGCACACACTCTAGCTTCCCTAGGTCCTTTCTAAAATGTGGTACCACTTAAAGGACAAAAGACTCCAGATGTGGTCTGACCGGAGCAAAGTACAATGGGACCTTCACCTTTCTCCTATGGGACGTTGTACTTCTATTAATGCAGCCTAACATAGAAAGCCATTTTTGGACAGCCTGTTATACATGCCACTGCCTCACTGAGTTTTCAGTAAACTAGAGCTCCCAGGTACTTTTCCCATGCACAACTTTCTAGTCAAATGTTTCCCATCTTAGCTCACAGGGAAGGAAACTCAAAGGTCATCAAGTCCAACCCCCCCCCCTTTTTTTAACAGATGAGGAAACCGAGGTTCAGAGAGATTAAATTGTCCCAAATCATCCAGTTATAAAGTGTGTTGAGTTGGACTCACATCCAGGTCTTCCTCTCCATTATACCACACTCTCCCCTTTATCTTTGCTGATAAATGCTGATAAGGATCTTTTTTGAAAAATGGACAGAATATGTTAAGAAATTGGCAGGGACTATATCTTACCTAAATTTGTATCTTCCCCTGCACCTAGCAAGTATTCAATAAATAAATACTTGTTGAATGAACTCATGATAGGTTCCTCACTCTTGGTCACCCTGACTGGTCACTGCTGTTTAAAGGCTGAGGCATTTATAGTGGGAAGAGGGAGTTTATGAAGCTTACAATATTCTCTTTAAGGAGATGGATGTTCTATTAGTCTTTAGAAAAGGGAAGGGACTTATATTAATTTAAAAACAATAATGTTAAGTTAAAACAATCATTATGATGAATAAATTTACACTGCTAATTCTTGAGTAGATAGGAATTTGAACAACACATTCACAACATTGATTTACATAAATGAACTAAGGGTACTCTAAGGTTCCAATTGATGTTCTTGGGCCAAAAGATGCTGTTAAAAAGGACAAGTGCTAACCAAGAAGAGATGGAGTTAGGAGTAGGAATTGAAATTTGATACTGAAAGAAAAGGAGCAAGAATTGGTAGGGCATAAGATTTTTTAAAAATGGGCCCAGGTTAAGAAATATTGCTATGCTGGTATATGTAAAGGAAAGAAACTAGTCAAGCAATCTGAAGAATATGTGAAACCTAGTCAGATTTTTTTTAAAAAAGGCATCTCTGGGAGGAAAAAAAACACCCTGGAGAATACATAATACTATATATTCTTTTTATATTATCAAGGTTCTCTATCCCAGTGTCTCAAAGACTCATGCAGAAATGAGACACTAAAAAAGTGCCCTTCGTTTGCATTGGAGGCTCAGTTTAAAACAGGCTTAATCCAAATACACCATAGAGTCGCTCATCTGGGGCATAATAATAGGAAAGAGTCTACTTGGACAGCGGAGATATGACTTCACATTTAAATAACTATGGAATCTGTTAATGAACCACAACTGATTCTGCTGTAGTTTTCTTAACGCACCCTTCCGTAAATGCACTTGCACCAGTTAATACAATGAGATATTTCACACTTGAAAAAACAGAATAATTTCTATGTCTGCTTAGGAGTAGTGCACTCTTACTTCTGTTCAAAATAGGTTGTGGAAAATTTATTATTAGATTTTAGATCAATAGCATAAAATCAGTAACTTGTAACACTCAAGTTTTTAGGGGAAGCAGGAGACTGCCCTGGGCCTTCTCTGCAAAGATACTGTAGGATGAGATGTACACACTGGAGTTGTGCAGACACTTTCAGAAGCTTACTCAGAACACCTTAATTAACTAAAGGATTGTATAAACCCGGTCCATAATAGGGAGCTGAATGATAAAAGTCAAATGCCTGTTCAAACCTCTCCATTGTGGAGAACAGTCTGGTGTACTCCATCAGAGACTGGATCAATTTAAGCATCTTTTCTGCTATTAAAGTCATTGTTGTATAGCTTCAGACAAGCAGATCAGTTTGTGACTGTCAAGGACAACCCCAAATTACCAAACGCTTACTTAATTCCTGAAGAAACACTCAAACTAGACCACTTCCCAGAATAGGTCAGCCTGCCTCCTCCAGGTAGGTTAAGGTAGTTCTTTCCTTAAAAACCAAGGAGGGGCGGCTAGGTGGCACAGTGGATAGAGCACTGGCCCTGGATTCAGGAGGACCTGAGTTCAGATCTGGCCTCAGACACTTGACACTTACTAGCTGTGTGACCCTCGGCAAGTCACTTAACCCCAATTGCCTCACCCAAAAAAAAAAAAAAAAACACCAAGGAAGCTGGGGCAGCTAGGTGGCACAGTAGATAAAGCACCAGCCCTGTATTCAGGAGGACCTGAGTTCTATTCCAGTCTCAGACACTTGACACTTACTAGCTGTGTGACTTTGGCCAAGTCACTTAACCCTCATTGCCCCGCAAAATCCAACAAACAAACAAACAAGGAAGCTGTCTCCAAAATTTGATTAGTTCAGGTGTCTAAAGCTCAAGCCACCTAACTATGGTGGCACCTTCCTTGGGCCATATTAACATGGTTTCCTAGTTCCTTGGTGTATAACACTACCCACCCCCCCACCTCCCACCATGGTGCCCTTCAGACTTGGTGAATTTCCAAGGAGCTCTCAAGTTACCATACTTTGCCTGGCTGACCAGAGATAGATTTTCATATGAAAGAAAGAAGTGAGGGGGGGAGAGGTCATGGTCTACCCAAGATAAATGCTATTTCCTCCTTAGGCAAACAGCTAAGCAAACTTCCTTTTGTTAACTGCTGAATAACCCAATAATTCTATTCCTGGGCATAAACCAGGAGAAGTCAAAGTTGGAGGGGAAAGGTCCCACATATACAAAAATATTTATATCAACAGCTTTTGCGTGGCTAACAACTGAATGAAGGCAATATGGGTATCTATAGATTAAAAAGTGCCTGAAGAAATCGTGTCATGTGAATATACTGAAATATTACTGAGCCATAAGAATATGAAAAATTCTGAGAATCTTGAGAAAACTTGTGTGAACAGATACAGTGTGAAGTAAGCAGCAGTACTAGGAAAACAAACTATACAATGACCATAGAAATGCAAGGAAAAGACATCAGGGCTCTCATCAATGCAAAACTCATTCCACTCCAGGAGAAAGATGGTGAAGTATGCCTTCCTTTACTTGTGAAGATGTGATTTTATAATGCAAATGAGATCAACATTGCCAGACTGAGCGAATGCAGTAATTTGCTTCCCTTAGAAGTCTTCATTACAAAGGATGGTTCTATTTGAAGGGGTAGTTTGGGTAGAAAGAGGGGAGTGAGTCATTGGAAGGAGACAAGTGAAAGTGATGCAAGAAAGAAGCTCTAACCAAACTATTTATTTTAACAAACAACATGCTATAATTTAGCTCACTTGCATTCAGTGGTATAAAACTTGGCTGATACTAAGAAAAATTGCAGTTCTGAAAAAAAAAATCCAAGGAGATTCAGAAATAATTCTTAATATGCAGAGGGTGGTTAAGATCCCATTTTTCCTGGGTTAAAATCCCAGCTCTTCTACTTAAAACCTGTGTGACTTTGGACAAATTCAGAACCTCTCTGTGCTTTGTTTCCTAATCTATAAAATAAAGGTATTGGGCAAGATGATGTATAAGGTCCCTTTCAGCTCTAAATATTATGAATGTGGCTTTGAAAATAAAAGGGCAAAAAATTTAAAGCAGTAACTATCTGAGGCTGAATTTGAACTCAGATCTTCCTGACTCCAGGGCTAGCACTCTATTCACTGAGCCACCTAACTGCCTCTTTGAAAAGCTATACCTATCTGTAAAATTCTTCCATGTTCTCTCTTTCCTTCCAGCATGCATCTAGTATGGCCATAAAGCTTACCTGCCTACTGTACTCACTCTCCTCCTGACTTCTAATGCCCTCATTTTCTAATCTGCTGTGGTCTGAGGAAGCATGTTAGTCAGTCAAGCATCAGCTAAGTGCTTACAATGTGCCCACTATGCTAAGCACCCAGTCACAAATAGGGGCACACACAGAGTGCCTGTTTAAGGAGACACATTCTAGAGAGTAGACAGTACATGAAGAATTGTGCACACGTAAGACACAAACAGTATAAATGGAAGGGAGTATCTGAGGGAAAACACTGGGGGAGGAGGGATGGGAAAGGCCTCCTACAGAAGTTGGAATTTGATGTGTCTCAAAGAAAGCAAAGGAAGTAGAGAGGAGGTTATTAGAAAGGAGAGCATTCCAGGCACTGGGAGCAGCCTGTGAAAAGAGGCTGGAAATGGAGGGATGTGTGCAAGAACAGCAAGCTGGCCAAGCTAGCAAGACTGCAGGAGGGGAGTCAAGTACCTCTTGGAGAGGAAGCAAGTGCATGAAGGACAGGAAGGTTGGAAGGGTCGGGCTTTAAGGAGCTTTCACTGTGAAACAGAGCATTGTATATCTGATCTTAGGAATCACAGAGAGCCAGCTGAGTTTACTGAGTGGGGAGATGTTCTGGCCAACATTCAGGTAGTTTAAGTTTGAGATGCAAACAAAATGAGACCCTTGTAGGACATGAACAAAAAAGATTTTCTGAGCCACTATGGAAGGATATTCAGCAAGGATCAATTTAATCAAACTATGGAGCTTGAGGGCCATATTCGCCTTTGATGATGTACCACCCATGAATGCAGCTCTTGGGGCCCCCTTGTGGTTGCTTTATACCCAGGTGGGAAGAAAGAGGCATCAGCAATCCTGGCCTTTAGGCCCTAGCCCCAAAATGTCAAGGAAGGTCTCAGTACCGTTTTGGATTTTTTTGTTGTTGTTGGGGTTTGTTTTGTTTGTTTGTTTGTGTGGTTTTTTACTTTTGTTTTTTTTGCGGGACAGTGAGGGTTAAGTGACTTGCCCAGGGTCACACAGTATACTCAAGTATCTGAGGCCGAATTTGAACTCAGGTCCTCCTGAATCCAGGGCTGGTACTTTATCCACTGTGCCACCTAGGTGCCCTGGTCTCAGTACCTTTTAAGGAAAAATTAGACTAATTCACAGTGGGGTCACAAGGAGTAACAAAGTGAAAGCTGTGCTCTAGGAAGATCACTTCTACAGCTGAGTGGAAGACGAGCTGGACTAAGGAGAGACCCACCAGTACTACTGCAGTGGTCCAGGAGTGAGGGGATGAGGGCCTGCCCCAGGATGTCGGCTTGTGAGAGTGGAAAGAAGGGAACACAGAAGAGGGATGTAGTGAAAGTAGAAACGACAAGGCTTGAAAATAGACTGTATATGATTTTGGAGTGAGTGAGTGTGAGGAAGAGAGGGTGACACTCAGGAGATGAACCTCAGTGACTGGGAGGAGGGTGGTGATCTGAACAGTAAAAAAGAACGTGAAAACTTTCATGGGGTCAGCTAGGTGGCGAAATGGATAAAGCACCAGCCCTGGATTCAGGAGGACCTGAGTTCAAATCTGACCTCAGACACTTTACACTTACTAGCTGTGTGACCCTAGGCAAGTCACTTAACCCCAATTGCCTCACCAAAAAAAACCCAACCCCCCCCAACATTTTCATGAAAAAAATTCAGGAGCTTTAGGGGACAATAATAATAATATCAATGATGTTTCTATTATGCTTTAGGTCTGCAAAGTGATTTATCTACCTGGTCTCATTTGACATTCACAACCACTTGTGAGGAAGGTACTCTAGTTATTATTTTCCCCATTTTACAGATGAGAAAACTGAGGCTCAGAGAGATTAGGTGACTTGCCTCTGGTCACACTGTCAATGTCAGAGGCAGAATCTGAACCAAGGTCTTCCTGTCTCCATGTCCCAGACTCTAGCTACCATGCCAGCATGTCTCACGTGGAGCAAGATATGAAGACAGACTTTTTGACATCTACTTTTTGGCTCTTCAGAGTCCTTTTTCCCTTCCTTTCCTTCATGCCTAGCTTTTGGTTGTGTTCTGAACAGCTGAGGTTGCCAGATAAATACATAGCAAAAATCTTAAACATTTTCAGAATGAAGATTCAAACAATACAAAACAAGACTGGGAAAATGGAAAAGTTGGAGACTAGAATCTCAAAATGTCAATATTATGAATTTATCCATATAGAGAATGTGAGGTATACAACACAAGTAGTTAGTAACCTGAACTTTTAAAAGCCCTTCAACAATCCTCTGATTGTTTAAATGTGATCATTGAGAATTTCTTTATTCTGTAGGCATAATAAATTGGGGAGGAGTAAGGTAGATTATTTTAGCAGGTAAGTTGGTCTGGTTATATATGAAAAGCATAAAGCTATAGACCCAGAGAACTATCAGAGAAGTCAAAGTGACTGACACTGAAGCTTGGAACTTCTCTCAAAAGTCTCACTAGTTCTGCTAAGTATCACACTGAGCCTGGCCTAGGGTGGGTCCAAACCCCAGAGAGGCAAGAAAATTCTCTTAACCAGGAAATACTTAGGTTCAAATCTCCTAGAACTGTTCCAGTCCATATGAAACCCCAGATCTCTGATGCCAGAACTGAACTATTTGGGGAAGGGAAAGGCATTTTACTCGGGTATATTCAAAGGCACTGGGAAGAAGATAAAAGAAATATCCTAGAATGGTCCTACCAGATCCTTTGTTGTCATTCTCTTTCTCTACCTCCATTCATTAACTATTCCCCACAACAGGGGTAGCTAGGTGGTGCAGTGGATGGAGTGCTGGCCCTGGAGTCAAGAGGACCTGGGTTCAAATCTCACTTCAGACACTTACTAGCTATGTGACCCTTGGCGAGTCATTTAATCCCAATTGCCTTTAAAAAAAAACAACAACAAACGAAAACCAAAAAACATCCAGGTATATCTTGCCACTGGACCCAGATGGCTCTGGAAGAGAAAGTGAAATTGGTGACTTTGCACAGCCCTCCCTCACTTCAATTCATGACATCACCTCTTTGAGAACCAAAGGCCAAACAACAATAATTCCCCACAACAGTCATGCCTCAAATCATTTACAATTAGCACTCATTCTTTGGCCCAAATGATACTTCTCTCTATATAAACACACTAATACAGCTATAGATTAGGCAGTTCAAAGTTCATTTACTCTGGTCAAACTAGGGGTTTAAATCAGAGCCAGATATTTAAAAATACCCACTACTCATTCATTTCTAAGAGCTAATAATTTCCAATTAGCAGCAGAAAACTGACAACCAATTTTTTTAAACTTTCTCTATTTTATAGATAACTGAAAGAAGTTTACAAATTGTGGGAAACAATAAGACTAAATAAACATATAACAGAATGTATTTAAGGACTAGGGTTATTGTTATTTGGACCTGTGATTACATTGGCATAGGGAACTCCCAAGGAAGAAACTCTCTACCAATGTAGCTTGGTACCTACTCAGTAACATATTCTGAGAGATGACAAGGGCATTGAGAGGTAAATAATATGTCCAAAGTCCCACGGCCAGAATGTGTCAAGGGCAGGACTTCAATGCAGGTCTTTCTGATTCTGAGGTCAGCTATCTCTCCACTAAGCCACTGGTGTCAAACTCAAATAGAAACTGATCCTTGCTAGCTCCACACTGACTTAGAAAACCACAAATTAACATTGTGTATGTTGTATTTTTATTTCTTTTGTTAAACATTTCAGAATGACATTTTAATCTGGTTGGAGCAGCTGCTGCTTGGTATCTCTGTACTAAACCATGCCACTTCATTTTTTTTTTTTTTTTTGGTGAGGCAATTGGGGTTAAGTGACTTGCCCAGGGTCACATAGCTAGTAAGTGTTAAGTGTCTGAGGCCAGATTTGAACTCAGGTACTCCTGACTCCAGGGCCGGTACTCTATCCACTGCGCCACCTAGCTGCCCCCCATGCCGCTTCTTAAGAACAGGTATATGAACACCTAATTCAAATTAGCCTTAAACAAAAGAGACCAAAGAATGAGGTTAACATTGTATATTCCTTCACAGCATCTCTGAATTTTCTTATTCCATATATGCCTGACACTGAAAGTTAAACCATACATTAACATAACGTATTTCCTTACCCACTTTTCTGATTTCTCTAAAACCTGGCCTTCTAATCACTACCCTTTAAGAAGATCATTTTAAAAAATTTCCTTAGACAATCTATTCCCATCTCAATTCCATGACATACTCAGGTACCATAAGCATTACTGAGTAATGATCTCACTGTTTACTTTCTTTCCTCTTTCTCAAAGTTATGAGAAGAAAATACTTGCAAATGATCCTCCCCCTTTAAATCATTGCTGGTTCCAATAATTGACTTCTACAAGAATAGTGCCACGACATTAAAAAAAAAAAAAGAGGAGAATGGAAGTAGGTAGTTTTCATAATTAGGGCTAGGGAGAGAGCTGTGAACCAAAGAAGGGATAGAAATGATCATAAAAGACAAAACAGAAAAATATGGCTGCATTTTTAAAAAAGGGTTTCTACATGAGTAAAATCAATGAGGCTATGGAAAACTGTCAGTTGGGAAAAAAATTTTTGTTTCAAAAATATGTGAAAGTGGGCAGCTAGGTGGCACAGTGCATAAAGCATCAGCCCTGGATTCAGGAGGACCTAAGTTCAAATCCGGCCTCAGACACTTGACACTTACTAGCTGTGTGACACTGGGCAAGTCATTTAACCTTCATTGCCCCTCCCCCAAAAATATATATATGACAAAGTTTTATATCCAAGACATATAGGAAATTAACACAAATATATAGAACCAAGAACCATTCCCTAAATAGAAAAATGGTCAAAGAATATAAAAAGGTTTCAAAGGAAAAATTATAAATGATCAACAACCATGTGAAAGACTGTTCCAAATCACTAATAAGTGAAATTCAAGTTAAATAACTCCCTTGTTTTACCATATATGCAGCAAATTACCAAAAATGACAAAGGTTATAAACAGTCAAGACAGGAACGGCTACAGAAAACCAGGCATACTAAACAACATTTTGAGGAGAGTTGTCAATGTGAATTGGTTCAACCAGGCTGGAAAATGATTTAGAAATAAGCAAGAAAAGTTGAAAAATGTTTATACTCTCCAATCCAGAGATTCTACAACTATGTAAATATACCGAGGAGGTCAAAGATAGACAGGAAGGCCTCATATATACCGAAATATTCATAGCAATGATTTTTATGGTAGCCAAAAAATCTGGAAACAAAATGGGTGCCCATCTGCTGGGGAAAAGTTGAATAAATTGTGGTATATGAACATAAAGGAACATTATTGAAGCATAAGAAATGAGTAATATGAAGAATTCAGAAAAACATGAGAGGACTTATATAAACTGATGCAAAGTGAAGTAAACAGAACATTATACATAATGATTATAATACTGTAAATTTTTAAAAAACAGTAAAATGAAGCCAAATTCTGAGTAATGTTAACAGCTCCTCTTGGCCCCAACAAAGAGATGAGAGAGCACTTCTGTCCTTTTAGCACACAGGAAGGGACAGAATGAGATCAGAAAGCTGCATACATGGCTAATGTAATCACTGTGCTGATTATTTTTCTTCACTTACAAGGGGGTATTCACAGGTGTGTGTGTGTGTGTGTTTGTATTCATAAATGACTATAAAGTAAAAACAAAAGGTCACCAACAAAACCTTAAAAAATAATCATGAGGGGGCGGCTAGGTGGCGCAGTGGATAAAGCACCGGCCCTGGATTCAGGAGTACCTGAGTTCAAATCCGGCCTCAGACACTTAACACTTACTAGCTGTGTGACCCTGGGCAAGTCACTTAACCCCAATTGCCTCACTAAAAAAAAATAAAATAATCATAGGATACCCAGGGGTGCCCCCCCCCAAAAAAGTGCTAAGGCTTTCAGGTACAGATCTAGGGCAGCACTTACTGTTCCTTTCAAGAGACTGGTCTGGTTGCCAATGGTGTAAGTCCTAAGCGATCAGGCTGCCACTGACAGCAGCACAGGCTAAAAAAATCTTACCATTACACATTCTGTTTGGGAGCAAAATGTCAGGGGAAATGGGGTGAAGTTATGTGAACAAATATGGTGAATAAATTTCTACATAGAATAGTTTCCCAGAAAGAGAAGCTGCTAAAGTATTCTGAATTATGGCTCATTCTAAAGGCATATTTTTGTATTACAAAGGATTAACAATCAAACCCAAAAGAAGCAAATTGTTTTCTGTTATTCTCATCACCCAAAGAAGAAAGTTCAGTCAAGAAAATGTCATGCTACATCATTTCTATTTCTCTCTCCTTCCATTTTCCTTATCCATACTCCCACTTGAATCCTGAATATGTTTTGGATTATGGCCCAGGAATGGTGATAGTAGAAGTACATTTTTCATTTCCATTCAGTCACTCTAGGAAGAAGGGAAACTTCAAATTTCTGTGGTAACATATTTAGATGCTTATTGCTGGACAGCCATAATTTCCTAGGGAAAAGGATTTTAACAGGATTTTTTAGGTAAGATTTTAACAGTATTCTTGCCAGCAGAGATCGACATTTGACATGAAAAAGGTGGAAGATCTTTTGCAAAAGCTCAACAAAAACTCCTATTTCTAGAAGTTCCTACTGAAATACAGCTGGCTACGCTGACCCTTTAATCACAAATTCTCAGCTTTGAGATTTGTCTACCTGAAGGCCAGAGAGTAATTAGTGGAGCCTTAATGAAGTTACATCAGTAAGTCTCAGAATCAATTTCTTCTTAAAACCCGAGGCCACAGATTCCTACTTTAATTCTGTAGTTACTGCTTTTAACTCCCCTTGACTTACTGAGCTTTGCCTGAGTGAAGATGGAAGTGATCGCCTGTCTGCTGTCAATTATATTATCCACTCTACATGTAACCACATGGTGCTGCCCCCTGATCTAGTTGACTAATGGAGATATATTGAAAATATACTGGGGGATACTTTTGTTCTGAAGAGTGGCGAAATGTGGATCTTGAGCTTCTACAGCTTCTTTAAACCACATTGTGCATATCAATGCAGAGTTAATTTTTCCCAAACACCACTTTTATCATATTATTCCCCACTCAAAAGCCTTCAATCACTCCCCACAGCCTGGTGAATAAAGTCTAAACTCCTGAGTCTGCTATTCAAGACTCTTCACAATCAGGCCCTAACTCCAATTCCTATTGCTCTCAATTTGCTCTGGCTAGGCTGGTCGTCTTACTTACTATCCCTCCAAATATACCATACTCGTTTCCTTTTCTGAAATGACTGCCTACCATCTAGCTAACCCTCATGCATTCTTCAAAAGGACTATTTGAAATGCTGTGACCTCCTTAGAACTTACCCTGAGCACTTTTGCCAACACTGACTTTTTCTCTCTTTCTTACTAATATAGTACTTATTATCTATTTTACCCATTTTGACATTTAGAAGGTCTTGTATGGCTTAAAAGCTTTGTATGTGAAAGGTTTGTCTCCAGAACTATGCCACTAGCTTCCTATAGGAGGAGATCACTTTACATTTCTTTTGAATCCCCTATGACAACTAATATGATAGTGGGCACCCAGTAGGGGCTCAATGAGGGAACTGGTCAACTAAGCATAGTGTTTTATAGCCAGGAAAATTGAAGAAAAGGTCAATTTAAATGATCTGCCTCAAGCCACAAAGAAAAAAAAAATGGAATCCTAAAACTCTTAACTGAGTTCCCTGATTTTACGCCAAAGTTCAATACATGAGATTGCTTTGAATTGTTTTCTAGTTCCCACAAGAACCTAGGGATTCTCACTTCCCAACTAGATTGTAAGAAAGGGGGTGTGTCTTTTATTTTTTAATCTCATACCTCCAAGCACATATAGTAGGTGCTTAATCAATGCTTAGTGAATGAAGTCTGAATGAATTTTCACTGATTGGTGTTCTGAAGGCTAGCTATTTGCCTACCAGATTTCTATAAGAGAAATACAAAGGCAGCTCCCATACTTTTCTTTGTCCCCATACGCAAGCCTGCTAGGTGCCCCTTTCTGGTGGGAAGATTTATTTTTCATCATCTTTGGCACAAATACTAGAATGCTATCTGCCAGGCCCCATGCCCCGATAAATATGCATCCACAAGCATTTATGGAGATAGATGGCTGGTGAGGAGGGGGCACTCTTTGGTCAGATCCCAATGCTGGCCTGTGGTTAGGGGGAAGAGAGAGTGGGGGAGGGGTGTGGCCCTGTGATTAATCACTGCCCACTCTGTTTAGGGGTATTCATCACAGCCCGCTGTCAGGTAAATCACTGGAAAAACACCTCTTCAGTAATTAATGTGAAGTGACGGATGGACAGCCCCTGGGCCCATTAATCAGGAACATCAGCAGCCTACTGAGATTATGAATGTCAGGATGCATAAACTGCCGGTGGATCAATAGGGCCAGGAATTCATCCAAGGCTCTCATTTCCGAGGCATCTCCGGTACATTAGGCTCCCTTAGACCCCTCCCCCCAATCTGAAACAAAAACGAAGACTTCAGAACAAAGAATGGGGGTCTTTAATGTGAAGTGGGCCGTGGCATCAACATAAACATAGTCAAGGGCACCGGCCACGGCCAGGGAGGCATTTACTGCCCAAGAACAGTGTGGGTGGCAAATGGATAAACAAATGGTATCAAATAAATACCCTCTGAATACAAACTGAGACGAGAGAGTCTAGCAATCAAGGAGATATAGTGAACAATCAATTATCCAGAGTCTGATTACCTACTTTATGGATTATCTAACCTATTCATCTGTTTCTTAGCTTCCCTATCCCATAACTCCTGTTCATATTTTGGCTATTTCATTTCTGGTGAGCACCATGGACTCATAGACTATTAGGAGCTGTAAAGGGCCTTAGATAATTGTCTAATGCCCTCATTTATAAACAGGGAAACTGAGCTTGAGAGAGCTGAAGTGCCTTGTCCAAGGTCACACAGACAGTAGCAGAGGTCTATCCTCAACTTCTGGGTCTTTCCATGGTTTTAGCTACTTGTTAATAACCATGGTTAAAATGTGAGGGTGAAAGAAGGATTTGGACTATCTGTGAATTTACTTTAATTTTATCATCCCCCAAAACTCATGGAAACCTAAGAATTTCTCAGAGGCTCCTTCAGCGCTTCTAACAGACAAGCCTGTGTCATTCTCAGTACCTTTCTCAGTTGCAAGGTATCCTGCCAATAGAGGAAATGGACTAAAGGCTAAATGTTGGTAGGATCCCAAGCAAACAGCAAATCAGCTAAATACTATTTCTTCCCCAATTCAAAGAGAACAATTCTACTTCAAATGTTTCTGTTCAACCTGACACAGCTACCGTTTTCTCAAGCTCCACTTTCACTCAAGCTTCAATTAAATTCCGTAAAGAAGGCAGCGCTGCTGCCACTGCCCCATACTGCAGTACGCACTAAGTGAGTAGTGACGGGAAGGAGATTGTGCTGGCTTCCACATCCCGCCAAGCCCCACTGTTATACTTTGTGGTCAGACCTCAGCCATGGCTGCAACTGTTGGTTAGAAAGTGTCTCAGAGTTCCTGCTGCTGTTCCGCTAAATCTCATTTCATCCTACTGATGGATGGATGGATGGATAGATGGCCACTTGGTGAAAGCAGCATTATCAGCCAGCTTCTATGGAGCCTCTGCATGATGGATGGCCCTCGTTCTGCTTTCTCCAAACCACCATCGATCTAAGCCATATTTCAGCGGTCAGAAGCCCGGTAATATTAAGATACACAATCAGGTTAAACCCCCTGAAAAGAAATTCCAACACTTGCTTTGCTCTAATCATAAACATGGTTGAAAATATAATTCCATTCTCTCTAGATGATGGTCCAATGGACTCTACCAGCTTATAGCTCAGAAGAAATAGCTGGCCTCAGTTTTTAATAGGGTTTGAAAAATGACATCAAAAGCCAGAGATGCTTATGCATTTCTAACTAATCAGCTCTGGGAAAATGTACTGTACAGATTCTACCAAAGCAGCAGACATATTGTCTATGTGTGTATTCAAAGATATGAGCGAGACTCATTAGATTTTCCTCAAAGATCTACCTCAGACTTTTGTCAATCATGGAATCAATGGTCTTATAAGCCCTTTGAGCTACATAATCTTTCTGTGCCCAAACTAAAGGTGCTTAAATCCAGTGCAAAGGGCAACCAGCCCAATCCTAGGATCAACAGCCCCACCTAGCTACCTCGGCAGGCTGCCTTGCCCACCTGTATCAGATTCTGGGACACCCCCCAAACTCTACTCCACACCTGTCCCTCTTGTACTCTTCAAAAACTGGATGCAGGCTTGGACTCTAACCTAGACTTCTGGACAGGTACCAGCAAAAGCACCTGACATGACTTATTTACAGATTTAAGGGAAAGCTTAGGGTCGAAGTATTCAACTAAATACAATTAACTACAACTAACTACAAGAGAACAAAGGAGATCTGCCGGAGTCCCAGCCTTGTGCTCTAATTCTGCAATGTGTAGGAGCAAGCATCAAGTCTAAGCATGAGACAGACATCTCTACCAGTACTGCAGAGTGAGTGGCCTTGTCTACTACACTGGAGACACACTGCTTTCTACTACAGAGTAAATAAACCACCAGGGTGAAGTGCCAATGATAAGTAAGAAAACACCATGCAGCTATGAGTATGCCAATTAGAAACCAGATAAGAAAGTCTATCTTTAGTGCCTTGTGGTTACACCTATGGATCCATCAGTCACTCTAGTTATTTCTACTGATATGTCTACACAGACCAGGTCTGACTGGCTGCCTCAGTACATACACCTTATTTCAAAGCTAAATGAGCATCTGATTGAGACCTCTTGTCTGCATGTTACCCTACCTACCCCATCCTGGCTTACCCATTCCCAAGAGCCCAATGCTGATATAGTTTGTATAAGAGACAGTTCCGGCTAAAGTTTGGTACAATTTAAGGGAAATATAAGGGTCAATGAAAATGATAGTGGCCACAAGAAATCTAGGTTTCTGCAAACAGCCAGATCAAGGGAAACATATTGGGCTTACCTTTAAAAGAAGACTTCCCAAAGTGGTCTTCACTACTTTCCTAGATTTCAATAGTCCAGAGAAAGTATTTTTGGAAGGAGGCTGGGGAGGAGTAGGGGGAGAGGAGTGGGAATAGAGGAGGAGCAACCCTAATATATTTAAGAGGCATTAAAAAGGGATAAAACTGCACTACCATACAAGATCTTTCCCCCATTTATCTTGTCTTTGATTTTAGTTTTATTACTATTTTAATCAGAAAAGATCCTGCTAAAGGTATAGAACCCAGATTAAAACTAAATTCAGAAAGAAACTATATAAGAACAATAGAAATAAATAGAAATAAAATAACATTAAAAACTCAAAGTACTTATCCATGGGGAGTTAGCTACTGGGAAACAAACATTTGCTATCTCCTGTTCTCATATCTAGGTAAAACACTTGGCCAAGAGATTCTATTTTTTCAGTAGTGACTCAAAGTAGGAATATTTCTATTATTTTGCAAGTTGGTCTCTTACTGTATTGATGTTTATACTATAACAGGATATAGGATTTTCTTTCTGACAAGAAGGAGCATCTTAAGATATTTAATAAATATAGAGCCACTGTTCACTGGTGTCTCATCAAAAGCAGCACTGACTCCTTACAAATTGTAGTGAAGTGTGAGGGGTGTGTGTGTTTTGGGGGGGGCAGCAAAGTGAATGGAATAGTGTTTTGTGGATACAACAACAACAAAAAGACTGAAAATCACTCTCCTAGAAGAACAACCGGAATGAAATACTGACTAATAAGATCAGGGACTAGAACAGCCCTCATTCCTATTTCATCAGGGTTTCTGGACCAGCTCTGTCCATGGGCTTCACTGAAAGAGGCAAGAAACCCTTCCAATAGAAGATCATTGTGATTCAGTTCAAGATTGCATTTATCCCTCTGGTGGGCAGTAGGTATCATTGTGACACCTGCTAATAAACTGCCTCCCTGGGCTGCTGACCCAATCAGTCAGTATGTGCTCAGGTCGTAAGCAAATAATCAAGCAATAAGCATTTATTAAGCACCTACTGTGCACTAAGCAAAGTAAATTCCAAACAAGAAGGTAAATATTTTGAAAAAATAATTCTATTACATATTTGAAAACTAAATTCAGATCATCTATCACACTGCTCTTCATCAGTGGATATGATAAAGATTATCTACATTCTTACACTATAAGCTTCTTGAGAATAAAGTTTGTGTCATATCTTTGAGTTCCCACTATCCAGGCATATTGGTTTACACACAGCAGGTGCTTAATAAATGTGTGAGTTGAAATTAATTGAAATGATTCCAAGAAAAATGCCACAAAGACGGAACAAGAGCTTTGCCATATTCTACAAAGACTATTTAGCACTTGTGAAAATACTGCTTTCCACCTTAAGCACTGCCCAAAATGATTTTACTAAGAGTAAATAACATCTCTTGGGCAAGAAATAAAGAATATCACTTCTCTTATTTCTTGTTTAATTATCTATGTAACTCCCTAGTAGGAGGATGGTGCTGTTATTACTTAACTACTTTTTTTTTTTTAAGTGAGGCAATTGGGGTTAAGTGACTTGCCCAGGGTCACACAGCTAGTAAGTGTTAAGTGTCTAAGGCTGGATTTGAACTCAGGTCCTCCTGAATCCAGGGCCGGTGCTCTATCCACTGTGCCACCTAGCTGCCCCCTACTTTTTAAACTAGTATATTTTTATCTTAATTTGCAAGGCCCAATAAGATGACCCTTCTCTTTTCATAGGCAATTTCCCATGTGAGTTTCATTTCTCTGGTACAGAAAGACCTTCAATTTATGCCAAAGTCAGTAATGATAGGATTTTTTTTTTAATTGTCTACTTTAATCAAAGGGTTAAAAAGTGATTTTAACTATGTTAAATGACTGATCAGCATACCTCATAAGTCTTGGACCCTACAGGTGAAAGGAGTAAGACAGGTCTGTCAATCTTACAATAATTTATTAACTTTACAAAAATTCAAAACTTTCATGTTTGCAAAGATTCAATAAAGTTTTAGGACTTGCCCAAATACTAGAGACAGCAGACCAGGGTAATGGAATGGTTAAAATTGACAAGGAAATGAATGTATGAACTGGAGTGCTCAGTGACATGCCCATTCCCAATAACCTTCTAGATTTAAAAGTGATAATAATCATAATTCACAGTTGTCTGTGAAACATCCCCATTCACCTTGCCTCACCCTCAAAAACATATGGTAGGGATACCTCACCATGTGTCAGGAGATGAAATCCCTCCCTTCTTTTCCCCAAATGAATAATTTTTCCTATATTTCCTCCTCCCACCATTTCCGTCATATTATTATTCAGCACATCTTATTCTTCCCTACAGCACTTCCCTACTCCACGGGGACATGTATCCATGAGAACAATGGCCAATGAAAGTGACATTAGCACAATTCTTAGTGTTATAGAAAGTCCCAAGCAGGAGTACAATTTCCATGCCAGAAAATCTAAAAACCAATGACACTCACACAGTAAATTTCAGCCACAGATGGAACTTTTAGGGGAAGCATGCCACAAAATAAGGTGTTTTAATGTCTACCTTGGACATTTGTAGCTTTTACCTTTCTGTAGTGGAACAAGGGGCTTTGCTTACACAAGTGGAGGAAACATTTCAGGAAGTAGCTAAGTGTCAAGACAGAATAAGATATGGGATATATGGTTCCAGCAGGGTCTTGGCGGCTCCAAGGGCATAAGCAAACTATGGCATGAAGAGGCTTATCTCTCAGCATTACACAACTCACACCCCCAACTTATTTTACACTTCACTGGTCCTGGTCGCCATGCATCGACACCAAATGATTTCACGCTCTATAGGCTAGGAAACAGCCTGAAGCTCAGTCTCTTTCACACTCCACTGCCATGGTAACCCTATAGCTCACCAACTTACTGTTCAGAGCTTAATGTTCACACCTATAGTGACCACTGGAAAAGGCAGTCAGTTAAAGATTTTAATAGATCTGAACAACAAACACGTCATTAAAAAAAGAGAAAAATGTGTTTTCCAGTCAAAATATACCCCTTAGCAACATCATATCACAAAACTGGTAATGGCTGGAAATAATTAGTTACCAAGGTAAGTGGTGCTATCATATGCTTCTTTAAGGTAGCTACAGACAAGGAAAATGAGCAAGGTCGCAGATGTTGGCATACATAGCAATGATACATGCAGGGGGTAAGGGAGCTTATTGGGACTGGTGAGTTTATCAATCTGCCTGGCTTCTAAGCTGTGGGGTATACCACTCTTACCTCCTTGAAGCTGTAGATATGAATCTGTTTTCGCACTAACTCCAATACTTAGACAAGATCAGTTCCATGGCCACTGGGGGAGGTTAGATCAGTTTGAAGAAGGGTCCAGGGATCCTGGAGCTCAAGACCTCTTAAGTTTCATTTTTACAAATCATCCCTAAATGTCCCTCTTAACCAGTGGTGTCAAACTCAAATAGATACAGTGGGCCACATACTGACTTAAAAACTACAAATGAGTATTATCTATTACATACTGTATTTTTATTTATTTTATTAAACATTTCCCAATTACATTTCAATCTTGTTTGGGTCCCACTCTGGAGTTCTGTGGCTGAATCTGACACCTCTCCTTTAAATAGCCTAGCTTCCTTCTTAAATGGCACCAGAATGGCTCCTCTGTGGGACCAACATCCTCCAGTGGGACACAAAGAGTGGACTTCATTCTGAGACTGTACCTCAAAGCTTCATATTTACTAAACAGACTGTATACTAGAGGCTCATTTTTCTTCCCCTTAGAGTTCTTCTCAGGTCACAGACTAAAGCCTAGAAACCACTGAATAAAACGTAAAGAAAAATTAGCCTGAAACATAACTGCATTATTTTTAGAAGCTCCTGTTTTATCTGAGTTAAGATTGAGTAGCATGATGGAGAAATTTAGGCTGATGAAGCAGCAAAGAAACAGTAGTGGAAAAGAACAATTGCATGTAAATAGGAACAGGCATTAGCGCATTGGGGAATGCTGGGACCAACCAGTGTATCTGGGCTCTATTTCACCTTCCTGCTCCCAGTCATACCAGGAAGTATGAATCTGGCTGCTGGGGAAACAGGAACAGAATGTTTCACTTATGAGCACAGAAAATATTAGATAATAAGTAAATAAGGGATCCCTCATATATGGAAAGGTTATTATCAAGTTTGGGTTGGTTTTCTTTGTTTGTTTGTTTTGAAGGGCAGTGAGGGTTAAGTGACTTGCCCAGGATCACACAGCTAGTAAGTGTCAAGTGTCTGAGGTCATATTTGAACTCAGGTCCTCCTGAATCCAGGGCCAGTGCTTTATTATCCACTGTGCCACCTAACTGCACCCACTATCAAGTTTTAAGAATAGAAAAGGCTTAGGAAGTTTGACTAGGTTATACTATATGGGATTCATGCACTTAAGTTAAGCCTAAATTATTATAATGAGATCAAAGGATAAATGCTAGCATGCTAGGTAGCAAGCATCTATTCCATATTGACCATTTTGGGATTATTTAATCTAGATTAGACAAGAGTCTATGTCCCAGAATTCGTAAATGGAAAAGTAGCCACCATCTGTACAAATCCTACAATCTAATTCAGAAGACAAAACAGGTTAAGAGGAAAAGAAAAATATCAAACATACAGCAATATATAATTGTCTAATATAAACAGCAGTACAGAGTTACGAAGTTTAGAGGAAAGAGAAATCACTATAAAAAAAATAACAGAGGAGTTGGGCCTTAAAGGATTCAGACAGGTGAAAAGAAAGCAAGGATGTAGAAGAAGTACCATAAGAAAAGTGAAAAGATGAAAACAAACAAGTTACTTTTGGGAAGAAATGAACAACCCTGTTTCTTTCAGGATAAAATAAACTTCTCTAATTGGCCAAGGACCTGGACTTCATCTATAAACTGTAAGGAACCAGTGAAGGCCTACACTGGAGGCCTGAGAAGTGGTACTGCCAGTGGTATTTTCCACTTCTGCACCTCTTTTCTTACTCCTTCACAGATTTCCCCCAGAATATTTTTGCCCCTTTTCAAAGCTTTCAACCTTACTTTGGGTTTGTGTAATTAGTGCAATGGGAACAAGATACACCACTGAATTCTGAGCTATGAGAACTATTATGATCATTTATTCACATGTTGATTATGCTCGAACGTTGCCAAGAAAAGGAAAAATAGGAGGAATAGGTTAAGAACAGTACCTTTCGGGGGGCAACTAGGTAGCGCAATGGATAAGTGGATAAGGCGCCAGCCCTGAATTCAGGGGGACCTGGGTTCAGATCTGGCTTTGGACACTTGTCACTTGCTGGCTGTGTGACCCTGGGCAAGTCACAAGGCCCTCATTGCCCTGCAAAAAAAACCCCAAAATCAAAACCAAAGAAAAGTACCTTTCCCTGAGTTCCAATCCCATGTGCAAAACTGAGCCCAAGACTAAGAATAGCGATCAAATATATTCATTCTCCATATTCACTACAGAATGACCCAATTAAGGCAGACAGAAGGCCAGCATGGCAAACACCCTACGTTTATTCCAGGATCTGAGTGGTGGCAAGGTAGCCTTGCCTTGGGGTTCAGAATGAGGTTCCTTACAAAGGCCCACCACTCTGAATCAACATCAAAACCAACAGAAGCCAGAGATTGTTAAGGGCTAAAATTCTAGCTAAACTGTCTAAAATATCTAATGAGTGGTCGCCAATCAATTACAAGCTTTAGCAAGAGTTAGACTTTTAAGCATTTATTAAGGAGAATAAGAATTTGGTAAAGAGAGAGAAAAAGGCCTAGATTCCTATCTATTAAAGGGAGAGCACATTTCTAGCTCCCTTCTCCGCCAGAGTCCAGAGGAAAGAGCCCCAGACTGAGCGCCAGTCTCTTCCTTCCTCCTCCCACTAGTCCGCGTCACTTCCTGAATCCTGAAGAAAAGACTCCTGGTCTTGCCCTCAAAGACCTTCCCTTCATGGGCAGAACTCTTCTACAGTAAGTATCCAGCAGATGGCATTATTCCAATCGTTACAGTCCCCCCTGTTGTTCCTCAAGAAACAAAATGTTTCCTTGACGGAACAGTAAAAAGAATATAATAACTATTGCTAACTAATAATATGTGAACAACAATATAGAAAAGGAAGAGAGGAAAGTTTTGTTCAGAGGGGCGATTTTTTTTTTTTTTGTCCTCATGAACCGACGCTTTGACATTAGTCTTGCAAAGGGAGGGCCTCTGCAGAGAATACATGTTACAGATGGTGTATATTATAACAGAAAGAGAAAAAAAAACAACAAAAACAACAAATCAAAACTGTTCATTTAAAGTCTCTGAAAGTCTTTTCTCAGATGTCCTCTAGGTGTAGTCCTGGAATGGAAGTCTTTTCAGGGGTTGATGTGTGGATGCTGGTAATCAGCCAGGAAAATTTCCTACAAAATTGAGCTTAACACAACTTTAAAATAGCTTTGTCAATAATCAAATCAAACAATGAAAGTTCTCAAAAACATGTCTAAGGGAATTCAGAATCTTAGTTGTTACACATGAAACATATAATAAAACAAAAATTGAAACATTCTTTAAAATTATAATCTTACTATAGTCCCCCCTCATGGAGGGTAATTGAGAAGACAATTGCTGCAATATTAATTAATAAAAATAATTTTTATCTTTGTTTTATCACTTTTTGCATCATCTGCCTAATTATCCTCATGCCATTATGAGAAATTTAAAAATCTAATATAATTGGTAACAGGTGTCAAGGCCAAATTCAACACTGTATTTATCATGACATCTGAGATAATTATGGGGGTTACCATAAAAGAACAGAGAAATGATGGGATATGAGCATTCCCACACTTGAGCAATATGTACTGCCCATACAGTATGCCAGGCTTAAAATAGGTGGATGGAATATATGTCCATGCCACCGAACATATTGGAAGAAACTGAGTCAGACTTAATCAGATGCATGGGATTGAGATGTCCATGGCATCAGGCATATAGGAGGGAGCATAGAAGCCAGGTGTAGAAGTGAGATGGGTGGGATGAATACTTCCAGCCATCTGTACAATATCGTGGGGAAAAAGAGAATAAAATATTAAACCAAGAGAATCCAACCTCAACATTTGTCAAAAGCCGTTCCCTCGGCCATACCTTGACTTCATGCATGTCTCCCCTCATGTGACAGTTCAGTGTCTGCTCTTGCATGTATTCCTCTTGTGATTGGATGGCATCTTGGCCAACTGGCATCTGATAACTCAGAATAAAGGCAATTAATGTCTTAAATGATAAGTTCCCATAATCCAAGTCTCATATGGATTTAAAATTGAGGATAATAAATGATTGCAAAAAATGTGAATACATCTTGACTCAGAACACAATATATAATTACGCAACAATTTCAAATAATACCCATTTTTTTTTTACTTAGTATACAATTACTTTTGTGAAAAATCTGAACATATTTAAATACAAGTTAAAGCACAACAGAATCTCAAAGAAAACTTTTTTTTTTGAAAAAAGAAAACTTTTACAAATGTTCCCCTCTTTTTTTTTTTTTGAATATGCTTATCAAAAATAATACTTCTTTACACTTGCCATGGCAACCAATTTGCCAGGGAAATGCTTCAAAGAGTTTGATCAAATAATCAGTTGAGAAAAAATAACAAAAACAAACAACTCAGAATATGGGAGCACAATACTCCTAGAATTAACATTGTATAATAAAAACAAAACCATCTTGCAATGTTTCAAAATTAGATAGATAAATGAATAGAAGAAAATACACATGGAACAATAAAAGACAATGAAATTCAAACTAAGGAAATATAAATGAATATGAACTTAATAAGAGTATTATAAAATATAAACTTGATCACATGACTATAAAAAACTTTTACAAATATTCTCCTTGTTTTAAAAACTAAGTATAAAACACAACCTCAAAAGCATGAAAATCTCTATGAAAATAAACCCATACCATTAATTTCAAAATGTATATGTAATAGCATAGAAATCCTATGTAACCTCTGAACTGACATTAATACTCTGAGTGAATTCAGAACACTTTTGATTCCGATATCTAAAATCCCCAACACTCATATCAATACCTTGCTGCTTACTTCTACATTTCTCTAAAATATATACCCTTCCATGGCAAAAGAAGCAGAGTCTTGAACTATGTTGATGGTTGTCATTCTTATTCAGCTTAAGTTTTTCTTCTTTAACCCCTCTATATTGTCTGTCAGTCTTTTCACCATACAAATGCTTTATAAGATTACTAATTAAAGACAAAAGCAGGTTAGCAAAATTATGAACAAAACGAGCATATCTGGAATTTAAAGGGCTTTCTAAGGTTGTCTCAGAAGCACAGCCAGGCTGGGGAAGGGCTGAGCCTGAAGCTGCAAATGTAGTTAGAGAAAGTTGAGCATGCGCATTAGATCTTTGGACTTCCCGGGCAGGGGAAGCAATGGGCTTGGCCATAGGAGGAGTAGAGGGTGGGGTCTGGAGAGGAGGGGAGGGACCAGAGCAATTTGAATCAGACTTGATTTTGAACTCAGGCCTGGATTCCTCTTCCCCCACTTTGCCTCCAGGTGCTAGGGGATTAAAAGCTTCTAGAGGGTGGGTCATTGCCTCCAGGCATGCAAAATTAGAGCAACAATTAGTGTTAGAACTGGGAAAAGCTGCGGGAATCTCTTCAGGTTTCTCTGAAAAAGCATGGTTGGGAGAGGGAGAGATATTTCCTTGTGTGAGTAAGTTGCTGGCTCTTTTAACAAAAATAAAAAGAAAAATAGAAAATCCACAAAAACAAAGCATTAACATGATCTTATCTCCCATTTGTCTGGTTAAACAGACCAAAATCAAAAATAGGATAATTAGGGAGTTTAAAAGGTCCATTCGAAAAAATTCAAAGGAAAAATACAGCCAGTACGCCAGTACTTAGCAGTTAAAGGGAGAGGGAGGGGAAATTTCTTACCCAACCAGAAGATCAGAAGAAGACTGAAGGCTAGCTTTCCTCTTCGTGGTCAGCCATCTGTTAAGGGCTAAAATTCTAGCTAAACTGTCTAAAATATCTAATGAGTGGTCGCCAATCAATTACAAGCTTTAGCAAGAGTTAGACTTTTAAGCATTTATTAAGGAGAATAAGAATTTGGTAAAGAGAGAGAAAAAGGCCTAGATTCCTATCTATTAAAGGGAGAGCACATTTCTAGCTCCCTTCTCCGCCAGAGTCCAGAGGAAAGAGCCCCAGACTGAGCGCCAGTCTCTTCCTTCCTCCTCCCACTAGTCCGCGTCACTTCCTGAATCCTGAAGAAAAGACTCCTGGTCTTGCCCTCAAAGACCTTCCCTTCATGGGCAGAACTCTTCTACAGTAAGTATCCAGCAGATGGCATTATTCCAATCGTTACAAGATGAAGAGGCAGCCAATTTGTTATATGCATACAGAGACTGGTCTCACAGTTAAGGTAATAATTCCTGGAAAAGGTAAACTCTACTTACTCTCCACCCTTCACCCAGGTCCTCCCGGCTGGTCAGGGAGGGTTTGGACAGTCTCATTTCCTGGCAAGAAGTGATATTTTTAGTCGCTTCAAGATTTCTAATTCCATCCAATCCATACTTCCATCAATAAAACTTCTAACCTTACAGTCTTGCTAACAAAATGAAACAGCAACACCTGGAGAAGAGGACTGAAACATGTGTACTCCATGCCACACATACACTGCCCCCCAAAAGCATCAGTGGCTGCTTTAGGGCCAATTTGACTCCCTGATCCTACGAACTTGAATGGTTTCCCTCCCAACTGCCTTCAGGGCCCTGGAGAGGCTCTCTCCACAAGCCCCCCCCCATTTATAGCATGTACACCCCCCTTCCACTGCCATCCATTCTCCCCCCATGGCACAGACTGCTGCTGCAGATTGTCAGCCCTGTGGTTGGGGACTTGGGAAGTGCTCTTGTGGGACAGCTCTGTGTGCTGGCACAGCACTTTCGCAGACACAATGTCACTCTTTATGGCCAGGTGCAGATTGGCTGCTTCTTCAAAAATAATAATAATGATGAAAAGACAGGTACAAGGAGATTTTAAACAGCCAAAATTAAACCTCTCTTTTCTCTCCTCTGGGGTCTGGGCATCCTCAAAGCCATGTTAGATGAGGCCTGTCCTTCTGCTCACCCTACACCACATGCCAGTTAGGACTATCAACAGTCAGCTTTGTGAAATGGAAAGGCCATGGCTTCATAGAGATGGAGAAGCTCCAAGGACCTAAGAGCCTGTCCAAGGACTCCAATCTCGCTTTGCTTTCTTTTCTCACCCCCCCCCCCCAATCAGGGAGTATTTTCCAGGCTTTTCCATGAGAGCATTCTCAGCAAGCATCATCATCTACTTCTGAGTCAGGTGGGCCTCATCTCCATGGCCTGGAACTCTGTGCCCCCTCTTCACTACCTGCCAAAACCTCGTCCATCATTCTAGAGGCACCAGTTCAAGCGCTCCCTCCTCTAGGAAGCCTGCTTAGATAACACTAGCCCCTCTCTCCTCTCCATGTCTTTGCAGCTCCTGATCTTCATCATGCCACTTAGTGACTCATCGTCATTCTGTGGCATACAAAGAAAAGTTCCTGGTCTTTACATCAGCCTAAGGTACTTACGTACTAGCTGTGTGACCAAGGGCAAATCACTTGACCTTTCTGCACCCTTATCTGCACAATGGGAATAATACCTGTAGTTCTACCTCACAGGATTATGATGATGCTCAAATAGGGTATCAAATGTCAAGTGTTCTGCAAATGTACCATGTAAATTGCAAGCATTTTCATTGTTGTTTCCTGCATATGAGTCTACGTGCCGAAACAGACCGTAAGCACTTTATGGACAAAACACATCTCACTGAAGCAAATAGAGTGCAGGGAGCATAGTAGGAGCTCATACAGAAGCAAGAAATGTTAAATTATGCAAGAACACAGAAAAGTGTCTAGCATTGAAAACCCCAAACAATCAAACAAGACTGCCCAAACTGTCACTTCTCAGCCAAGGCCATCATATACCTCTTATAAGTCTAGAAAATTGTCTAGACAAGGAGGTGCTTATTAAGAGTCCAGGGAAAGAACCCAGGAGAAATGCTACCACCAACTATTGGGTTACTTAAGAACCACAAAGTGTAGCCGTGTGTGAGACAAAAACAAGAAGTGAGCAGCTGAAGGACCAAGGCAGCCTGCACCTTCCATTTGTGTCTGGCCTCTACTTCCCAACCTGTGACCAGACAACATCTCTCCAGTAGGATGCCTGAGGCGGGTCTGTCTCACTTGTGTGCTGGAATCCCTTGAGCCTGGCACACAGTAAGCACTCCACAAATGTTTGCTGACTGACTGATCCTCAACAGTGCATCCCTTTCCCTAGAATTGCTCTGTCTATTCTAATAGGAAAATACCCAGTGCCAGTGGTGCCCACAATCACTGCTGGGGTCTGCTCTTTCTGTTACATAAGCAAGCGGCAGCAGTGGACCATGAATAAGTGCAGGCTGCTACTATCACTCATGTATGACCCATTTGTCAGGCACCTTTTTTGTGTCTTTTGGTAGGAAAGTATCACAAGGGATAGTGATAAAGTGTGATGTTTAAAATCTATGTTGTGCGGTCGCCTTAAATTAGAAGCTTCAGCACCAGTCTCTGGGCATTAAACATTTATTAAAGCATACAGATATTCACATGGAGTTCAGAAAGTTAAGAAAAAGCCTATGTAGCCTATGTAGTTGGGTTCTTCCTCAAGTTCTCCTCCACAAGCCTGTTTTAATCAGGAACTCTCCAGCAAGCTGATTGTGGAAGCTTTTTATAGATCTGGAACAGAGGTGGTCCTTACACACTGCTTCAAGCTGATTGGTCAGCGTCATCCAAATCCATTGGTCTAGATTAATCTCCAGGTGGGTCTTTGAGTATCTGCTAAATCCCATTATTTCATCACAAAAGTAAGACTCAGTTGTGCTAATCTGTCAGTAAGAAAGCTGTGTCAGTTGCTGGTGCTTCCTTATCCTTTGTGGTCATCGTGGTCTCAGCCACTGTGTGAGGTCCCACCTCCATACGACTCCTCAAATTTCACTACAACCTTCATCAGGAAAGACCACTCCAGGGCTAAGCCCAACTACAGAGGAGCCTCTCTAGGTATAGACAAAGGTAGAGAGGCTGGAGAATACTGGAATGCAGCACAGTAAAGAGTGTGCACTTGCATGCAGGAGACCAGGTCCAAATCTCAGTTCTGACACTTACCAGCTGTGTTACCCTAGATCAGAACTTCTTAAACTTTTTCCATTCACAAGCCCTTTTCACTGGAGCCATTTTCATTCGACCCCTTTCCACTCAAGAAATTTTTATATGATCCAGGGTATATAGGTATATAAACTAGGTATACATAACCTTTTACTGTTGCCAAATTTTTCATGACCCCCACATTCAGTTACACGACCCTAGATGAATGGGGTCGAGACCCACAGTTTAAGAAGCTAGGCCCTAGATGAGTCACTTAACCTCGGAGTGTCACTGCCTCATCTAGAGATAATAATTCACTATCTTCCTCACAGAGCTGTTATATGATAGGAGAAAGTTATCTCCCACACAACAGTAACCTCTTCTACCCTTGAGGCCTTCTTTAAAAATTTAATGAGATTATACATCTGTAAGGGTAATTATTAAAAATTTTACTGTATTCCAAATTCTTTTTAATTCCAAGATCTTTGGCAGGATTAATAATTTACCTTGTATTTTATTAGTCCACTGATTTTGTGTATATCACTCAACCTCATTTCAACAAGGACCATCATAGTGTGTGTTTACTCTTCTCTCATACGTCAGGTCTGAAGTAAATGGAGCTTTATTGCTTGAGGTACTAATTCAGTGAAGCTCCAATTTAATCCAACAATCATCTACCCAGTGCCTACTATGTGCAAAACAAAATGGAAAAACAGCCTTCAAGAAACTTAGATTTTACTGGAGAGAAACAACACAAAAACATTGATGAAGTGGGAGAAAGCATCAACAATCGCGGGATTAAAAAAAAAAAATCAACTGATGTGCATCTATTAAGGGACAGAATATAAAATGAGCTCTGAGGGCAACAAGGGATTGTGAGAGCTGGAGATGAGAAGAAGTACATTTCAGGGAGGGCAAAAGCCTACAAAAAAGCCTGGAAGCCGGTGACAGAGAGCTAAATTCATGCAACAGTCACCAGTGAGTTGACTCCAAGGTAGAGAGGATGAAAAAGAAGGAGTATAATTAATAAGCATGTTAAGGCGGGCTAGAGCCAGATCAGGAAGGGCTTGAAACGCTAAGCTGGGAAGTTCATCCTTCATCCTAAAGCCAACAGGGCAGGGAGCCACTGAAGCTTCTCAAGCAGGGGAAGCTATCTATCTATGCTTTGGGAAGATCGTTTTGGCAATTATGTGGAGGATGGACTAAACAGGAAAGGAAAGAATCTCAGAGCCTACTTTGGGGACTATTAACATAATAGGGTTAAGAGGTGATGAGGACTGAAGGAGGGTCATAGCCATGTGAGCAGAGAGAAAAGAAATGATGCTGGAGGCATTACAGAAGCAGACACTCAGGTCCCAAACCTCAGTGACATGAAGGATACTGGTGCCCTCAAAGGAAAGAGGGAAATGTGGAGGAGGGTTGGGGGCAGAGAGGGAGGGGTTGGTAGAAGATAATGAGTAGACATCAATCAATCAATATTTAATAAGTGCCTACTATGTGCCAGACACTGTGCTGAGTTCTGGGGACACAAAACGAGGCAAAGACAGTGTTTTAGAATCCAGTGGAGGAAACAACATGCAAACAAATAGATGCAAAGCAACCAATATACAAGATAAATAGGAAATAATTAACAAAGGAAGGATTCTAAAATTAAAAGGGACTGGGGACAGCTTCCTGTAGAAGATGGGATTTTAATGTGAACTTAAAGGAAGCCAGGGAGGTCAGTAGTCAGAGTGGAGGAGAAAGAGCATTCCAGGCATTGGGGAGAGCAGAGAGAATGCCCAGAGCTGAGAGGTGGGGGTCTTATTCATGGAACAACCAGGAGGCCAGGGTCACTGGATCAAAGAGTAGTGTTAGGGAGAAAAGTGTAAGAAGACTGGAATGTTAGAAGGGGGATAGATTATGAAGGACTTTGATGCTAAACAAAGCATTTTGTACTTGATCCTGAAGGCAATAGGAAGGAAGCCACTAGAGTTTATTGAGTAGGGGGATGACATGATCAGAGCTGAGCTTGAGGAAAAATCATTTTAGTGGCAGAATAAAGGATGGTTTGGAGTAGGGAAAGACTTAAGGCAGGTAAAGCTACCAGCAGGAATGGGGTGATAAGGGCCTGGACTAGAGTAGTGGCAATGTTAGAGAGGAGAGAAGGGGCATATTTGAGAGATATTGCAAGGGTATAATCGACAGGTCTTGGCAACAAATTGGATATGGGGGGTAAGAGACAGTGAGGAATCCAAGATGACTCCTAGGTTGTGAGCCTGAGGGACCGTGAAGATGGTACTGCCTTCTATAGTAAAAGGGAAGGTGTTGTGTGTGGTGGGGAGGGAGGCTGTTAAGGGAAAGATAATGAGTTCTGTTTTGATATATTGAGTTTAAAATGTCTACTGGAGGGGCAGCTAGGTGGCGCAGTGGATAAAGCACCGGCCCTGGATTCAGAAGTTCCTGAGTTCAAATCTGGCCTCAGACACTTGACACTTACTAGCTGTGCGACCCTGGGCAAGTCACTTAACCCCCATTGCCCTTCCAAAAAAAAAAAAAATGTCTACTGGACACCCAGTTCAAGATATCTGAAAGGCAGTTGCAAGATTAGAGGTCAACAGAGAGTTTAGGGAAAGCTAGGTAGTTCTGAGAACAGCATAAAGATGGTAATTAAATCCACATGAGCTAATGAGTTCACCAAGTGAAATAGCAAAGAGGGGAAAGAGAAGAGGGCCCAGGACAAAATCCTTAGCGGCACCTATGGTTAGAGCACATGGTCTGGAGGAAGAGCCAGCAAAGGAGACAGAGAAGAAGCAGTCAAATAGAGAAGAGAGCCAGGAGAGAGTCATGTCTCAAAAACCAAGAGAGAAGAAAGTATCAAGGAGGAAAGAATTATCAACAGTGTCAAAGGCTGCAGAGAGGTTAAGAAGAATGAGGATTGAGAAAAAGCCAACTTTGGCAGTAACTTGGGAAAGAGCAGTTACAGTGGAATGATAAGGTCAGAAGTCAGACTGTAAGGGATTAAGAAGAGAGCTTGGTTTCTATGGGATGTCCAGTTGGATATATCCAATGAACGGTTGGTCATCACTTAGAAAAGAAAGGACTAGATATAGAGATGTAAGAGTCAGCAACATGGAGATAATCTTTAAACCCATGGAAGCTGATGACCCAAGAGAAGACATACAGAGAAAGAAAAGAAGGCACAAGGACAACGCCTTAGAAGACATCCATGTTTAGGGGATGGGATACACCTGATGATCTAGGAAAGACTAAGAAGTAGCTAGATAGGTAAGAGAAAAACCAGGAGAGAGCCTTTTCATGGAAACCCAGGGAACAAAAAGGATTCAAGAAGGGGAGGGAGTCACTGGTGCCAAATGTTCCACAGAGATCAAGGAGGTTGAAGACAGAGAATAGGCCAATAGATTGAGCAATTAAGAAACCAATGGTAACTTTGGAAAGACATTATTTCAGTTAAGGCTGGAGAAGGCCAGCCTCAGGAAGCTAGAGAAGTGAGAGAAGAGGAAAAGGATGGAAGCACTGATTATAAATGGAAGAGAGCAGAGATACTGGACTTTAGCTTAAGGGGGTAGAAAAGTTAAGTGAGGATTTTTAATAATGGTGGAAATTCGGATATAGTTGTATCTGACAGGGAAGGAGAAAGCAGATAGGAAAAGACTGAAAATGAGAGAGGGTTTAGATTAGATTGAGAAGTCAAGATACTTCTGCTTTAACCATGGAAGTCAAAGTACTGGCATAGATCGACATCCTTTGTAAACTACCCTCAATACATCTCAAGAAAAGAAGGGCTGAAGGGCAGTTGGAAGGAAATCGTTCAGTGTCTACCTCTTTCAAATTATCACTTAAAAAACTGTTTTTCTATGAAAACACCAAAAAAAAGCCAGTAAGTTGCTAATAAAACAATTCAGTAGTTCAATGGGTCCATGATCCCATTGATGTGGTTGGTACAAAATACCTGTCCATACCATTTCATTCTGTACAACAATTTATTCATAAATCCTCAGAAAGTATCCAGCCAATGTGCTGAATGTCTTTGGGAAAATTAAAACTTTTCAATATTCCCACCATACATACAAAGGCTTAACAAAGTAATCTACTTACCAAAATACCACCATTTAATTTTGATGAGTTACAGAAGGGCAGAAGAAGGACTGCATATGAAGACAGGAAAAAACTGCACAAATTTTCCAAAGAAAAAGGAGGAAAATCCTGATAATCCCTTTTGATCTATCGACATTGATACCTAGGAAAAAATAGAATAGTTACTTTTACAAAAAGACATTATGAAAGTTTAAAACCATTATCTGTAATAAAAATATGACAAGAAAACAAGAAAATTTCAAATAATGACCAAAAATCCCCAAACCCTCTGCACAGAAATGAGAAAAGGAAAACAAATTAAGCATTAAGGAACCATTTTATTTTAAAATAATAACTAGCATTTATGTAACATTTTCAGGTTTGTAAAATACTTTTACATATTGTTATCTCATTTTATTCTCAGAACAACCCTGTGATATGGGTGATACTATTACCCCCATTTTACAAATGAGGAAGTTAAGAGGAGAATAGAAGAAAAGAATAAGCATTTAAATAGAACCTACTATGTGCCTGGTGTCATTCTAAGCACTTTTTACAATATATGTCATTTGAACCTCACAACTACTTTGTGATGTAAGGTATTATACCCATTTTATAACTGAGGAAACGGAGGCAAACCGAGACTTGCCCAGGGTCACTTAGCTAAGTAAGTGTATGAGGTGGAATTTGAATTCAGGTTTTCCTGACTCCAAGTCCAGCACTTCCCTTCTTCCCTTTGCAGTTTTCTTATACTTGACTCATCTCCATGTACTCTGCAATCCAGTGACACTGGAACACTTATCCTCCTTGCCTCTGTCTCCTGGTTTCCCTGGATTATTTCATCTCAGTTAAAGTAGCATCTTCTCCAAGACACCTTTCCCAGTCCTACTTATTCTTAGTGCCATCCCTATGAGATATCCCCCAACTTATCCTCTGTGTGTGTGTGTATATATCCATATAGAATATAATTTAATAAACAGATATATTTTTATATCCAATTTATCCTGTATATATTTTGTTTGTACAGAGTTGTTTTTATGTTGTCTCCATTAGACTTTGAGCTTCTAGAGAGTAGAGACTCTTTTGCCTTTCTTTGTATCTGAAGTACTTAGCACAGTGCCTGGCACATAAAAGGAACTTTTAATAAATGCTAGCTAGCTGACTGTATGCACTATGCCTCCTAGCTGCCGCTAGATAAGAAAAGAGTATGAGGAATAGTCAAGAGTTTTAGATATTATTTAGAAATCAGCTAAAATGGAAACAAGGCATGCCAGTCTAGAAAAAGTTCCTTATTTTATTTTAGAAAAAGTTCTAAACAGCTCTGGACATGTGCAAAATATCCAGAAATTCTGAAGTCATGAAAAAGCACATACGTGTTTGTTTTTTCTACCTTTTTTTTTTCCCCAGGAAGAAAAACTAAATATATGCAATATTTGCTTTTAGCATCCTTCACTGTAAATACTTGCTACTAGTTAGACACTATTAGTTTGCAACAATGAATAACAGAAAACATGCAATGTATCATTTGGCTTACTCATATTATCAGGTTAGTAATTTAAAAGTAGAATAATTATTCACATAAAAATTACTAATTGTGTTTACTTTTAATTATTTGAAATCATGAATGAAAAAAACATTATGAATGAAGTTATAAGCTTCTGAACTTCAGGAAATCTCTTAGTTTTCACCAGCTTATAAGATGGCAAAAACCTGAGAAAAGGAAAAAAATCAGCATCATAGTAAAACAAAGAAAGTTATGTTCTCTGGACCTTGTATCCTCCATAATGTCACACATCTACAGAAAGTCGTCATTTTCAGAAAAGAAACTAAGAAATTCCTAAACTTGATGAATTATGGACCACTAAGAAGAGTCAAGTTCCAACTTCCTTCCAAATCCCAAACTTCCCTTTATCCTGAGCCTTTTGAACAAGCCAGAGTAAACCACTTGTTTCTAATATCTACAGAAACAAAGAGATGAGAGCGTGCATTCTGCTATCATCTCTGAGACTTGGGTAGGAGAGCCAGTCTGTCAATATCTAACTCAGAAATCCACAAGAAAAACCCATACACAAACAAAGCCCTAAATCCTTTTGTCTCTTATAAATAATAGCAACACTTTCTGTACATAAAAAATGTGCCTTCATCTTTGTATCTGACAGCTGTGCTGGACTCTTTGAGGTACACAAGACTTGTAACACTCTGATACTATTAATAGTTACCTATAAAAATTACCTACTTGCGCAGTTCTCAGAGATCATTTCAGAGAATAAAGTCTAGGTAGTAAAACATTTTATGATTCTAAACATACAATATATATTTTATATTTTTCCAGAAAAGAACACAAAAAGTGTTTCAGAAATCTGTCCTTGTACCTTTCTTCTGTTTGTAGATGAGTATTGGGGGGGGGGGGTAGGAGGAGAAATAAAAGAGAAGAGTCTTTAACATTTACTAATCTCCTACTATGTGCAAGGTACTGTGCTAGGATTTTACAATCTCTAGCACTCATGATAGAAGAGAAATAAGTACCACCTAATAAAACACCCAGAATTACTGAGTAGACAGAGAATTCAATCACTGCAGCACAGGGAAGATTGTTAGATTTGGTCTTACTTATACATTCATTAGTAAAGAAGAGAGTATGAACAACACATTTAATTAAATGTGCTGATTATTCTATATTAGGAAGTACGGCTAAGAACAGTGTGAAACAAAAATAATATAAAAAGATTAAAAAACATTGGTAAGAAATTAAAAAGTCAGATGGTATAAGGGAGACATCTGGACATAGATTGATAACATATCAAAGGCATACTTAGCCTTTTGCTGCTCTAACTAAAAATCAATGCTGAGATCTGAGAGGAGAAAGGAGGAAAATATTTTGCAGTAGCTCATTAAGGAGTTAGATCAAAAAAGGCAACGAAGCTTGAGGCCATTTTGTACTACTCGTCAATACCTCCCTGAAAACTATCTATGACAATACAAATAAAGTTAACCCACCACTGGATTAAATAAACCTAGGTAACAATTAACACTGTGGTGTCAATTTTGAACTGTTTTCAATTGATTAATTTAAATACTTAAGCGCTATCAGAGAATTCCCTTAATCTTTTACAGAGCACATTTGGTCAATCCCAATCTTGGATAATTCCTACAGATAATTCCTTCCTTCTTTCACTCTTATACAAGTGTAAACCACTGATGAATAAAATGCTAAAACCAAACAAACTTAGCCAAATATCAATTCATGCTCACTTGGCCTTAGCTTCTGAAAGATAATTCTACAAAAAAAAAGATAATTTTAATAATATTCAAGTTCCCTGGTTTATTCCCCACAAGAGTTACTTCAAACCATTTTCTCCTTAAGACATTTATTACCTACCACCTGCACATAGTCAATGGCCTAACGATCTAGTTAGTGCTCCTTTCCACCACAAAACTTTTCTTTACTTCAAAGCAAGGTATATAACACAGGGTTTCCAATCAGTTGAGATCTGGGTTCACATTCCACTTCAAACATTTACTATGTGACCATCAACAAGTCACTTAACCTTTCTGGGCTTCAATTTCCTTCATCTGAAAAATTGAGACAATATTTATAGTGCCTATCCTTCATAGGATTACCATGAGAGTCAAATAAAATAATGTACGCAAAGCATTATACAAATTATACAAAGGTGGGGCAGCTAGGTGATGCAGTGGATAAAGCACAGGCCCTGGATTCAGGAGGACATGAATTCAAATCTGACCTCAGACACGTGACACTTAATAGCTGTGTGACCCTGGGAAAGTTACTTAACCCTCATTGCCCTGCACCCAAAAAACAACGACAACAAAACAAAATTATACAAAGGCACTAAATAAAAATTAATCATTCTTTTTTGTTTGTTTTGGGAGGGTTTTGTGGAGCGACGAGGGTTAAGTGACTTGCTCAGGGTCACACAACTATTAAGTGTCAAATGTCTGAAGCTGGATTTGAACTTAGGTCCTCCTGAATCCAGGGCCCATGCTTTATCCACTGCATCACCTAGCTGCCCCAAGATAGTTTTCAACATCCATTTTTCTTTTTTTAAAATTTCTATTTATTTATTCATTTCTTTCTTTCCTTCCTTCCCTCCCTCCCTCCTTCTTTCCTTCCTTCCTTTCTGGGGCAGTGAGGGTTAAGTGATTTGCCCAGGGTTACAGCTAGTAAGTGTCAAGTGTCTGAGGCCGAATTTGAACTCAGGTCCTCCTAAATCCAGGGCCCATGCTTTATCCGCTGCACCACCTAGATGCTCCCCAAATTAAAAATTCTTATAAAAATTTTTTTTGGTCAAAACCTGCATTGAAAACTCCTTGAATGGAAACTCTACTGTCACAAATTAGCAACTCTATTTGTAACTTAGAATCTTAAGAATTGCTGGGAATCCTGAGAGGTTAATAACCAGGCCATGGTCACACAGCTCAAATATACCTTGGTCTTCCCAACTCAAAGGTTTGATCCACTACATCACACTGCCTCTCATTATTGTTGTTGCTGTTGTTACCTCTGCATCCATCCTAGCACACAGTAGACAGTTTAAAAATGCTTGCTTGGGGCAGCTAGGTGGTGCAGTGGATAAAGCACCAGCTCTAGATTCTGGAGGACCTGAGTTCAAATCCAGCCTCAAACACGTGACACTAGCTGTGTGACCCTGGGCAAGTCACTTAACCTTCATTGCCCCACCAAAAAAAAAAGATGCTTTCTTGATATGCTGATATTTCTTGCAGTCTAAGGTGTTATCTCTAAACTCTTTCTCCGTCTAATGTTCTGATTTTGTAGCAAACTTGTGGATTAGTAGTGTCCAACTCTTTGTGACCTCATTTGGGGTTTTCTTGCCAAAGATACTGAAGTGGTTTGCCTTTCTTTCTCCAGCTCAGTTTATAGATGAGGAAACTAAGGCAAACAGGGTTTAGTGACTTGCCCAGGGTCACAAACTGAGTAAGTGTCTGAGGCCAGATTTGAACTCAGGAAGATAAGTCTTCCTGACTCCAAGCCTGGCACTTTATCTACTGTGCTCCCTAGCTGCCCTCTGTAAGAGCTAACTCTGTGCTCTGCATTTCACCCCTTTCTACCTCCTAAAAAACTCCAATCTCATCTCCTAACATCTTTTATCTTCCTTCTTCTAGTGGCTCATTGTGCTTTAAATAGGCTAAACTATCTTATGGGTGTGGAGAGTGGGGGCGGAAATCCACACTTGGCCTTGTTATTCCTTTTTTGTTTTGTTTTGTTTTGTTTTTGTGGAGCAGTGGGGTTAAGTGACTTGCCCAGGGTCACACAGCTAGTAAGTGTCAAGTGTCTGAGGCTGGGTTTGAACTCAGGTCCTCCTGACTCCACAGCTGGTGCTTTATCCACTGTGCCATCTAGCTGCCCCTCTTTGTTATTCCTTTTTAATCACCATCCCACCACTTGCCTATTCTATGCTAAACGTGAAGTGTGATCTTTAATCACTCTCTCCTTTCCTTTGATATCTAGTCTATGTCTTTACCCCTCCACTAAATGACTTAGAAGACATTCAATCATCTCTTCTCAGCTCTCACCCTCTTTTATACCTTTTCTAGTCAGTATTGCAGACATACGAATGACTATGAAGTACGACATTGTTGTAGACAGATGGCTAAGTAAGGTGCTGCCCTCAACAAGCTCACAATCCTCCCTGGACTTCCATAACACTGTGTTCTCCAGGTTCTCTTTATCTGTGATTAGTCTTACTTTTTTCTTCAATTATTTTTCTTCCCATCTCCTTGCTGTGAAAATTCTTCAATACTCAGTCTTTAATCCCATGCTCTTTTCCCACTATGCCCATTCTTGAGAAGAGTTTATAAATGTTTACGGCTCCAGCTACTACTATTTCTATGCTGAAGACATCCAAAGCTGCATTTCTAGGCCTGATCTTTCATAGGAATTCCAACCATACCTTTAACTGTCTACAGAATAGCTTTGCTCATAAAAGATGTGATCATAAAGTAGGGTGATGGGGTAACTAGGTGGTACAGTGGATAAAGCTCTGGCCCTGGATTCAGGAGGACCTGAGTTCAAATCTGGCCTCAGACACTCGACAGTAACTGTGTGACTCTGGGCAAGTCACTTAACCCTCACTGCCCCACAAAAATCAAAAACAAAACAAAAACAAAAACAAAAAACGAAATAAAGTAAGGTGATTATGTTGGTTTAGATTCAGAAAGACAGGAAAACTAACACACTATTGGTGGAGTTGTGAATTAGTCCAAATGTTCTGGAAAGTGATTTGTAACTATGCTAAAAATGTCCACAACACATGACTCAGAGACCCCAATGCTGGTCAAATACCCCAAGAAGGTCAAAACAGAAAGGTCCCATAAATATAATAATATTCATGATAGCACTTTTTGAACAGCAAAGTATTAGAAAAAGTAAATTAATGGAAAGTGGCTAAACTGTGGTATGGAGATGAAATGGAATATTACTGTGTCATAAGAATGAGATTGGAGAATTCAGAGAATCTTCAGAATACTTATAAGAGCGGTTGCGGAGTAAAATAACAAAACCAGAAATAAACGCAATGACTACATCAACATGAGTGGAAAAAACATAAATGGAAACTGAATTGAGCATAATTATAATGAACAGCGCTGGCCCTGGAGAAGAGTTGAGAGAGTGTATCTCTTGCCTTTTACTAACTGAGGTTGGAGGCTGGGCACAGAACAGTGCCTGGCACACAGGAAGAGCTTAGTAAATGTTGTTGACTTACTAAATTGTCAAACTCAATGGGTGTATTGGTTGATTTTGCTAAATTTTACAATCTTTGGTACAAGGCAAATGTTCTCTGTGTAGTTGAAGTGGAAAGATTATATTTAGAAATAAAAGTGATATAAAAACAAGAGGCACCAATAAAAAATAAATGAAAAAAAGCATAATGATTGATTTTCTAAAAATGAACTTGAACATACTCATCCAAGTAAGTGCTATCTCCTTCAAAGAAGTCACCTTGAGAGGCTATATTCTTCTAGCAAAGCTGCCATTACTCATTCCATTTAAAAATCTTCTTTTGAATATGGCTTCAGAACCTACTAGCATATTCTTTTGAGTAATTCCAGTAATAACCTTTTTCTTTTGGGAGCCAATTTAACTTTTAGAAATAGACAAATCTATTAGTCAACAAGTTCAGACAACAAGACTTTATTAAGTATCAACAATGTGCCAGATTATGTGCTAGTTACTTAAAAAAAAAAAGAAGGAAGGAAGGAAAGAAGGAAGGAAAAAGAGAGAGAGAGAGAAGAACAAATGCAGTCCTTGCAGAGGAGGGATTTTAGCTGAGACTTGAAGAAAGCCAGGGAATCCAGGAGGCAAAGGTAAAGAGGGGGAATACTCCAGGTATAGAGGATGAGCAAGGAAAATGCTCAGAGGTGAGGAATGGTGCATCTTACACAAAGAGGTCAGTATCATCAGATTACAGAGCATATGGAAAGGAATAAGATGGAAGATGACTTTAAAGGAGGGAAGGGGGTCAGGTTACAAAGGGCAGTTCAAATAAGAGGTTTTGGGGGGGTTTTAAAGATGGTGGAGGGGCAGCTAGGTGGCACAGTGGATAGAGCACCAGCCCTGGATTCAAGAGGACCTGAGTTAAAATCCAGCTTCAGACACTTGACACTTACTAGCTGTGTGACCCTGGGCAAATCACTTAACCCTCATTGCCTCACAAAAATAAACAAATGAATGAATGAATGAATAAATAATTAAAGTAAATAAATAAGTAAGCAAGTAAATAAATAGAGATAGATAGATAGATAGATAGATAGATAGATAGATAGATAGATAGATAGATAGATAGATGGATGGATGGATGGATGGATGGATGGATGGATGGATGGATGGATGGAGGAGACATGGACATATCTGTAGGTGGCGGGAAAGCAGCCAGCAAAGAGGAAGAGACTGAAGATTAGTGAAAAAGTGGGGATGATGGAGAGGACAAGGGGCACTCTGTTGGAGAAGATGGGATAGAATGGAATCACCTGTGCATGTAGAAGGATTTGTATCGGCAAGGAGGAGGGTCACCTCCTCAAGTGAGATGGGGTGAAGGAGACAGTGTTAAAAGGCCTCTGAATGATGTGAAATGAGGAAGGGGGAAAGATGAAGTTGCAAATGGGAAATGACCTCAATATTTTTCATAAAATATGTGGCAAGGCTTTCAGTCTAGAAGGTAGAAGGAAGGAGAATCATGGGAGTTTTGAGGAGAGATGAAAAAGTTTGGGCAAACTGATGTAGTGAGCAGAATAATTAAGTGATTAGGGAGGTATAAAAGAAATGTCTTTGCATTGTTGGTGGAGTTGTGAACTGATCCAACCATTTTGGAGACCAATTTGGAACTATATTCAAAGGAATATGAGACTGTGCATACCCTTTGACCCAATAATACCACTACTAGGTCTGTATCCCAAAGAGATCATAAAAAAGGGAAAAGGACCTACATGTACAAAAATATTTATAGCAGCTCTCTTTGTGATGGCAAAGAATTGGACATCAAAGGAATGGCCATCCATTGGGGAATGGCTGAACAAGTTGTGGTATATGAATGTAATGGAATACTATTGTTCTATAAGAAATGATGAGCAGGCAGATTTCAGAAAAACCTAGAAAAACTTAAGTGGACTGATGCTGAGTGAAGTGAGCAGAACCAGGAGAACACTGTACATAGTAATAGCAACATTGTATGATAATCAACTGTGATAGATTTAATTCTTCTCAGCAGTGCAATGATCCAAGACAATTCCAAAGAACTCATGATGGAAAATGTTCTCCACATCCAGAAAAAAGAACTGTGGATTCTTAATGCAGATTGAACCATACTGTTCCTACTTTTGTTTTTGTTTTTTCTTTTTTGAGGTTTTTCCCTTTTGTTCTGATTCTTCTTTCACAACATGACCAATGCAGAAAGAAAAAAAAGAAAAAAAGAAATGTCTTGGCCCAGTGAGGGCCCAGCTTAAGATTAAGTAACATAAATCTATAGAGGACCCAGTAAGCACAGTTTCATGACTGTCTCCAGTTTCTTTCATAGCACATGAACAGGAATGAAAACAGTGGGCATCAGAGCAAGATTGGAGATAGTAAAAGGCAGTATAAGGTACTTAAGAGTAGAGGATAGTGTAGTGTTGAACTAATTTACAGAAAGATCAAGATGAGAAAGAGAGGAGGGCAGAGATGATGTAGGTCATGACCTGGAAAAGAACTGCCAGATTGGTGGTCACAGTAAGGATGAAGAAAAGTCTTAAGTGTTGTAAGGCAGAGGGAAAGATGGAATAAGAAAAAACTATAATTGAATAAAAAAATCTCAGAGTTCATGGGCATGGAAGTGATCACTTGTGAGTGATGATGGCAAGATCAAGGATATGACCATCCTTGTGTGCAGCTGAGGTGGGGTAGAAGAGGAGGTCGTGGGAAGTGAGTGACTTGAAGAACTCAGTAGTTAGGGTGTTGGAGTATCAATATGTATAATGACAGCAGGAGTTAGGGAGGAGAGACTATGAGGGAGGAAAGTGTCCAGGAGGTCAACAGATAGCCAAAAGAATCCTGAGTGAGTGATAAATATGGATTGAATGAACCCCAGAGGAGGACTGGTTACTGAGTGATGGTGGTAGAGGGAAAGTCTGGAAGTAACAGTGGGGGCAAGGAGTCTCCCCACTCCTCCACCACAACCTGTGAGTCAGACATATAAGTCAACATGCAACCAAGTGCTGGGTAGAGTAGCCAGAGGAAGGAGCCAGGTTTCAATGAGTACAAGAAGACAGAGTGAGAAGGAAGAGATTTTGGGTGAAAGCAAGCTTGTTCTCTAAGGAGCAAGCCTTCCAGAGGGCACAGTGGGACAGGGAGGGTAGATCTGGAGTAGAACATTGAGAAAGATGGGAATAAGGGAACATAATGGCACCCTAGACAGTAAAAGGGAAGTTTGGAAGAGTGCTTGATTTGGGGAGAAAACAGCATTCTCCTTTGGACAGACTGAGTCTGAGATTCCTGTAGGACTTTCGCTTTGAAGGCAATTCCAAAAGACACTTTCCAAAAATAAAGGCTTTGAGCTATAATATTACACTGTTGTCATAAATGCAGGATCTACAAAGGCAATGATGTTGAAAGTGGGAGACCACATTTGGATAGACTAGATAAACTTCTAATGTTTGTTTTTTAAAAAATCTAACACATTACTTTAGTCACATCACATATATCTCAACATCTAAAAATGCCTCTCAAAAACTAAACTGATCATCTTTCTCCTCCTCCTCAAATCAGCATTCCTTCCCAACTTCCCCATTACTGTCAACAGCACTACTATGCACCTGTTATCTCAGGGTAGCTAAAAAATTATGGAACTACTCCCTCATCCCCATATCCAATTAGTCACCTAGTCCCGTTGATTATTCTTTTGAAATGGATCTCAAATTTCTTATTTCCACAGCTCTTAGCTAGGTTTGAGGCACAAGGTGGGGAAAACAGATTTAGTGTTAAGCACGGGGTGGGGATGGGGGTGGGGGGCTGGTGCAGGGAGAGAGAAGATAAAAGAAAGGAACAGGGCATGATTTACAATCACTACCCAGAAATTAAGATGGCTGTGAAGAAGGGCAAGACTGCAAAGCAGAGTGAACTGCATCTCTGTGCTTCTATATGTTTTGTCTACTTTCCTGCTTTAAACTTTTGACCCCTCTTCTCCGATCTGACCTACTAAAAATATTTATCCTCACAAAAATTCCTACTTTAACTTGTATCATGCCTACTACCCACCCTATCCCCTTCATCTTTACACCCTACCTTTCACATCAGTCAGATGTGTAACATGACACTCAGCATCCCATTACTAATTAGTAGGACAACCAATCTCTCCTTACACTAGTCCATCCTGCACAATGCTGCCAGAGTAATCTTTCCTCTACTAACTGCCCCTCCCCCCCTTTACTCAGCATTTCACATCATTATCATGGAAATACTTTCCTGTGTCTACCCTTTGGATAGGGTTTCTATCATATCCAAAGCACGTGAACAAATTAATTTATTGTGCTCACACTTCCTTATCCATTAAATGGGAGGGAGGGGTTAAATTATCTCTAAGGTCCTTTCCAGCTCTCAATCTAAGATCTTTATCATGATTATACATACTTTATTCATCTGGACCTCCAGGCCCCCACTCATGCTATTTTTCCTACCTGCAATGTCCTTTTGCCTTTTTTTCTAGTCAATTCATGACTATTACTTTCCTCAAAAATTAATTCAAGGGGCAGCTAGGTGGCACAGTGGATAAAGCACTGGCCCTGGATTCAGGAGTACCCGAGTTCAAATCCGACCTCAGACACTTGACACTTACTAACTAGCTGTGTGACCCTGTGCAAGTCACTTAGCCCCCATTGCCCCGCAAAAAATAAAAATAAAAAATAAAAATTAATTCAAGACCTACCTCCTCCAAGTAATCTTCCCTAGGATCACACTGATCACTGCTTTGTTTTTTTTTTTTTTTACAGGGCAATGGGGGTTAAATGACTTGCCCAGGGTCACACAGCTAGTAAGTGTCAAGTGGCTGAGGCCATATTTGAACTCAGTTCCTTCTGAATTCAGGGCCGGTGCTTTATCCACTGCGCCACCTAGCTGCCCCCATGCTTTGTTTTACAACACATATACAGTACCATGCCTGTGTAGATATTGGGGTGTGTGTGTATGCAGATATATGTATACCAAACATGTAGTCATATTGTATTATCTTTAGTTTACAGATATTCTCTATTTTTTTATATAACAGTCTGATTTCTCATCCCCTATCCCCTTCCCCCATGACTATAGGTCACTTGAAGGAAAGGAATATTTTCAGTGTCTTTTGTAACCCCCACAATTTGTAGTACAGTGTTCTGCCCTTATAAATGACTGATGAATGAATCAAAGAGCTGGAAGGGACCTTGAAATTGTCTAGGAATCTGACCCAATTAAATTCCATAGGCTCCTACGCACTTTCTGATCATTCACAATGCTACTGTTAAATAAAAGATAATTGAGGACTGGGGTTAACCAAATGAAGACAAACCACTGCAGCAGTGATGAAAATTTGAGAATCACTTATACTTACCTATTTTAAAAATATAAACACATTACATTTTTCTTGGTATTTAGAGGATAACAACCAAATTCAGGCTTCAGGGCAAAGATATGGTAAAGATCTAATTAAAATCAGTGTGTCCTAATCTGTACAAATATGGGTAAATACATACTACCCAAGCCAAGTTTCAACTTGTCAGGAAAATGGAGCATTGATGATTGGGAAGGAGAAGAGAGGCTACCGATGCCTATTTAAATTATACAAGCTCAGGCTGCTTCCAGTTCCCTGGTCCCAGGATGGACTTCCTAAACATACTGGCACATTTAAGTCCACCTTAAAGCTAGGTTAAACTTCTTCAACCACATTTATTAAATCTCTACTCTGGTAGTAAGTGACCTGAGTAATAGTGTTTGTTTGATAAACCCAAAGATCCAAGCTTTGGGGACAAGAATTCCGCTGAACTGTGCCACTTAGCTGATACAATACTATTATGCTGTAAAAAATGATGAACAGGACAGTTTCAGAGAAACCTGGGAAGACTTGTATGAACTGATGCAAAGAGAAGTGAGTAGAATGAAGAGAATGAGTTATACAATAACAACAATATTGTAAAGACAAACAACTCTGAAAAACTTAAGAATTCTGATTAACACAATAACCAATCACAATTCCAGAAGATGTGTGGTGAAACATGCTACCCATCTCTGGATAGAAAAGTGATGGACTCGATGAAGATGAAGGCTTTTTTTTTTTTTAACTTGGCTAAAGTGGGAATTCATTTTGCCTAATTATACTTTTGTAATGGATTTTGTTTTTCTTACTTTCTTAATGGGGGGTAGGGATGGGGAAGAAGAGAATTCAGATCTGAAAATAATAAAATTGATTTTGTTTTTTAAAAGTCACAGTAATAGAATAAATTTCAAAATTCTAAATCTTCCAAATCATGAAATTTCAAGAGATGTTAAGGTCTAAGGAATGACTCAGTCTCTCTGTATACAGATTAGAGAAGGAAGTCTTTGGAACTGAGGAGGATGAAGGTAGGTCATCAGGATGATGGCAAGGGATAGAGAGCTGAGAAAGTCTGGGATCCAAATAAATAAAGTGACTAAAAAAGCTGGGACAATTCCCTAAAAGTCTGTAGAAGACAGCAATAAATTAAAAAACTAAGGTAACAATTAAACTGTATGAACTTCCAAAGAGGAATAATGATTGTAAGATGATGGTAGAGGAATGGTCCAGAAGTGGTAATGGGGATCAAAAAGTATGCCCACCAGCCAGATGGCGCAGTGGATAGAGCACCGGCCCTGGAGTCAGGAGTACCTGAGTTCAAATCCGGCCTCAGACACTTAATACTTACTAGCTGTGTGACCCTGGACAAGTCACTTAACCCCAACTGCCTCACTAAAAAAAAAAAAAAGTATGCCCACCTTTCCCCCTGGCTGTTCCTATCCCAAGAAGTGGAAGGTTGGGTCAAGAGTAAAAAGGATTTGAAAGAAATATGGTATCCTCAAGGGAAAGCAATGTTTACATTAAAATTTGCAGATAAAAGGGATCTTTCCTTTCAAATTATGCAGAAAAAAGGGATAAAGGTTATTAACAATCTGTCTATTCCTACATCTGATTAACTGTTCTCAGTCCTCATCTGCAAGATTTTTCTGCAACCCTCTACACTGTCTGACCACTCTCTCCTCCCTTGGCTTTCATGACAGTGCTCTCTCCTGTTTCTCCTACATAGCAGACTATTTCTTGCCATCCTCCTTTTCTAGGTCATAATCCATGTACCATAGGTATGCCTCAAAATTCTGTCCCAGACCCTCTTCTTTCTTCAGCTTTTTTCAGTGACTTCATCAGCTTCCATCGTTTCAATGATCTATGCAGATGATTCCCAAATCTATATAACCAGCCCCAATATCTCTCTCTAGTCTCACTCCAACTGCATGCACAACCTACTGGACATCTCCAACTGAGTGTCCTATGGGTGTCTCAAATTAAGCATAACACAATAGAACTGTTTCATGTCATCCTAAACTTTCCCCTCTTCTAAAATTCCCTCTTCATTTTTTTCTAGTCATCCATATCTGAAACCTCAGTCACCCTTGACTCTTCTCTTTCATCTCTTACCTTTCACATCCTATCAGATGCCACGTCTTGTCACTTCTATCTCCATGTCTCTTATCTGTAACCCTTCTGTTCATTTCCATGGCTTCCACCCTAGTTCAGGTTCTCCATGACTTTTTGCCTGGACTCCCTAATTGGTATCCCAACTTTATTCTCTCCCCTTTACAATTTATCCTTACATGGCTGCCAAAATCATCTTTCTTTAACACTGGACCATGACTTAACCATGTCATTTCTTTACTGAATCAGAATCTTCAGTGGCTTCCTATTGTCTCTAGGATAAAATACAATTTCCTCAGCTTGGCATGGAAAGGTCTTCAGGGACTGGCTCCAACCTACTATTCCAGGCTTATTTTATATTACTCCTCTTCATGAACTCTTAGTTCTAGTCATACTGTCCTACTTGAACTTGGCATTTCCTCTTCCACATTCATGTCTTTGCAGGGGCATGCCTACAATGCATTCCTCTCCTCACCTTCACTTTTTGAGAGACTCCTTAAGAGTTCCTAAGTCATCTCAGGGTGCTACCTCCAACAGAAAGTCTTTCTTGAACTCCCCCCCTGCCCTCCCCACCATGCTGCCTCCCTCCTCAAATTACCAGGTTTTCACTTATGTGATCACATGTTATATCCCTCCCCATGAATGTATACTTATTGGGAAAAAGGACTACTGTATGCTCAGTGACTAGCAGTGCTTTGCACATAGTGGGCACTTAATAAATGTTGTGAATTGACATGATAAGTTTAAGGATTCTGAAACTTTTATTAACAATAGAATGGGGTTTGCCAAGATCATAGTGAATAATGGAAATGATTTGGAGTAGGGGAAGCAGAATAAAAGAGAGGGTTTGGGAAGAGGTGATATGGATATACCAATTGCACCTAAGGTTGTAAGACTAGTTTTTGTCTCTGAATCACAAACTGTATAAAATTCTGTAAGCTGCAGTATGATTAAAAGTCTAGAAGGCCTAACTTTTGGTGAAAGATTAAAATAATTAAATTTGCAATAGCTTGACTAAGTGCTTACTATAAAGGGAACTGTGTAAGACAAAGAAACTGTCTCCATCTATCTGTAATCACTGAAGTTCAGGAAGAATTATTTAGTGATATGCAAAAGGATAAAATCAGGAATAATGGGGCAAAAAGAAAATGTAAGATGAATAACTGGAAAGCTTCCTGGCAACGAAATCTATCAAACCATTACTTTCCCCTAAGAGGGGTTTTATTTATTGTTGAGTCCTTTTTAAGTCATATCCAACTCTTCATAACCCCTTTTGGTGTTTTATTGGCAAAAATACTGGAGAGGTTTGCCACTTCCCTCTCCAGTTCATTTTACAGATGAAGAAATGAGGGAAATAGGGTTAAGTGACATGCCCAGGGTCACACAGCTAGTAAGTGTCTGAGGCCAGATTTGAACTCAGGAAGACTTGTCTTCCTGACTGCAGGCTGACTGTGCCACCTAGCTGCCCCTAAAAGTGGATAGAAACATGTTATTCTAAACAAGGTTCAAAATAATAAAAGGAAAACAATAGACATTAGTTCCTGGACTATACATCAGTTATTGTCCTTGACTGTTATATAATCTGTAATACCTAGAATGGTTTCCTATCAGATAAAATTTAAGTAACTCAGTCTAGCATTCATGGTTTTCCCTCAATTGAGAGCCAAGTGCATGTCAGTACACCAGTGGCTGTGATCATGCTGCAATGCTTTAAGCATTGTTTGCCACCAAAGTGGAAGGGGAAAAAAAAGATATCTGAGCAACTGGGGAGGGGGGCAATATTAGCAGGAGGACAAATGTGAGAAATTAAAGGAAAGCAGCAAGGAATGTTTCTGAAGCAGGACTGGCAGGTCCTCTTTGAGCAGATGAACCTAACAATACACTTTGTAATATAGACTTTGGGCCAAAGCATCATATAATCATAAAACATTCAAGTGTGCCCTAGTAGATAGAGTGCTAGATTCATCCTGAAGACCCAGGTTCAAATCCCAGGTGGCTAAGTCATTGAACCAAGTATAAAATGATGATAAACTGGTTGTTTGTTTTTGTTACAAACCTGATATAACACCTGTGTCGGAACATGGCAGGAAGGGTACCTTGGCATCTTGGGTGGCAATAGTATACCAAAGAATAAAGCCACTTGCTGGTGTACAGTGCACCAGACTTGGGAAGGTCTGAATTCAAATCTTGCCTCAGATGTTTAATAGCTCTTAGTCCCTGGACAAATCATGTAACCTCTCTGTGCCTCAGTTTCCTCTTCTGTAAAATGAAAGTCTCTTCCAGTTCTAAATTTGTGATCCTACATTTGCCAGGGGTTATCACACTCTGTAGTCCATCAGTGCTTTTCAAATTAGAAAGTCTAAATTTCAAAAATGTCACCAAGACATTTTGAAGGCTTTATGGACATGAGTTACATAATGCTCCAAAATTGCTATATGATGCTGTCACGAACAGCTATGGGTGCCACAGGAATAGGGCTTCTTCTCATACTGCATCCTTATAGTCCCTGCCTTTTATAGGGAGAAGCTTGTGGAACATAAATATAAAAAGCTGTCAGAGGGCTAATGGGACAAAAAAGGGTAAGAAATACTGGTCCTGATTAATATCTTTTTCTAACTGTTCCTAAGTTCAAAGAAATAACAAATATAATTAGGGTCCCTCACACGGCTTTATTTCCTCTTCATTGTGTAAGAAATCTCTTCCCACAAAGCTTTGGTTCATGGGCTTCACAAGCAATCCTGGCACATACTATGTGAATGGATGGAAGTAATAGTACACTTTACTGATGTGAAAGTTTGAAGGAAAGTATTAGAGAATCACAAAATATTCAAGTAATGGCCTAAGGAACAGAACACTAGACAGAGTCAGGAAGACATGAGTTCAAATCCTAGGTGACTAAGGAACCCTCTCTGAACTTATTTCCTCATCTGTAAAATGTAGATGATGATAAGTCCAACCCTGTGTTATCACCTGGATAAGAAGCTCCTCAGGGAGGAAACTTACACTAGCAATCCAAAGTCAATACCAGTAACTGTTCTGTAACATGGCCTTGGAGGTACCTGGGACAGAGAGTAGTTAAATGATGCAGTTCCAGTCACAGAGCCAGTATGTGTCAGAGGTAGAAGTCCGAGCCAGACTCTCCTTCTATAAACGTGAAGTTATGTAACTATCAGTAGTTAATTATTGTCAATTAAAGAAGGGCCCTTAGAGATGATCTAATCCAACCCTTTTATTTGATGGCACTCTGGATTTACAAACCCTTCTCTCTGACAATCTTGGAGAGCTGGCTATTCATTCTCAGGCTGGGTCAGATGATTTGCCCTAATACTAAAATACAATGGCTGTGGATACCATTTTACCTTCAAGTAGGAGGATTGGACAGTAGCTACAAATACAAGATTCTTTCATTCAGTACCTACTATAGCAAAGCACTATGCAGAAGTGACCCTCAGGTCACTAGGGGATTTGATTATTCAAGATCAATTTTCTTTTAGAGGAAAATTTCACTTTGTTATCACCTCTAAGTATGGATTTCATAAGAGCAGTGCTAAACTGAGGAGCTGGACAGCTGAAATCAGTAATGCATTTTATATTCAGGGTGTGTTACAGCAACTAGCACAGGAAATCAGGAAAAACGGAGTTCAAATGCTGCCTAAGGTACTTAGCTGTGTGACCCTAGGCAAATCACTTAACCTTTCAGCCTCAGTTTTATCATCTATAAAATGGGGAAAGAAGAGCACCTATCTCACAGGGTTATTGTGAGGGATAGATGTGATAACATGTGGCGTGCTTTGCAAACATTAGAGTGGTAAATAATTGCTGGTTATTATTTTTATTATTATAGAGTCAAAACCTTCCCTTTGCCGATAGCTCAGAACCAGGAAGCAACAAAGAAATGCATTATTATGTGCTGGCATCAGTAGTTACTGTTTAGAAAGGTCACAGAAGCTCTAATTAGGTGGCACAATGGATAAAGCACCAGGTCTAGAATCAGAAAGACCTGGGTTCAAATCCAGACTCAAACACTTAGTAGCTATGTGACTCTGGGCAGGTCACTTAGCCACTGTCTGCCTCAGTTTTATCTGTAAAATGGGGCTAATAATAGCACCTCCCTCCCAGGGTTGTTGTGAGGAACAAATAGCATAACTGTAAGGTGCTTATTAGCACAGGGCCTGTATAAATGTATAACATAGAAGACACTGTACAAATGTTAGCTACTATCACTACCTGCATACTTCAATCCATAACTGTGAACCCATATTACTAGATTTTTTTTCTACCAATACCATAGTAAGTTGACTTAGCTACTAATAGGAAGTTACCTAGTAAACTGACTTCAAACTCTGGTTTTTAGTCTCTTTTTCCTCCGGAAACGTCCTCACCTACCTGTAAAAACATTAGCAGATCTGTTCTAATTCGAATGTTTTTGTTGTCTTCCATTTCATCTACAAATGTTCTTAGGCTGAAATGGCTTACCTGGGTGCCTTGCCAAGGTTTCTATAGATTTGTTTAACTTCCTATTTTTGTTGTTATCTAATAAAGCAATACTGCTAGTCATCTTCCAATCAGTGTTACTTGTGGCTCCTATGTCTCTGCACTGGGTAAGAGTAACAAATGTTTGATGGCTAAGGGTTGTTTCCACACTCTCCTGGATTCCTCTTTGTAATGACTATTCTGCCCTGATCATATTTTTTAAAACAAATGGTAATAAGCCAGCATGTTTACTTTCATTCATTCCTCATTTTAGGGGGTTAACATCTTTATTATATACATTTAGTTAGATAATCTATAGTTACATGAAATGTCTTCTCATTGTTATTCTTTGAATTTGCTATCAATTGCTTTGCTTTAGCTTGTTGATGCATGTAACTGATTTTGAAATGATTTATGTAAGTAACCGTATCCAAGATTATATTTCTGACAGAAGCTGTCTTTTTATTTTCTGTTATTCAGTGTTTTCGAACTTTCTTCTTAAAGAGAAGCCTCTGTTGCCTTCCATTTCTTAATCCTGATCTATATTAATCAATGTAGTTTTTAGCTATTCTCCTACACTTCCAAGGAAGTCATTAAGTAGGATGCATATTTACTTACCCCCCCCCCTTAACAGATACTGGAATATAAGTTGTAATTCTCCTTATGAAGGTCTGTCTGCTTATGCTCATCATGAGGACTATAAGGAAATAACTGGATGTCCCATGAACTATTTGTTGTTGCCTTTCAATAACATTCCCCATACATTCCTTAGGCAATCTTAACCATGACCTATGTGGAATACCTATGCGCCCTCATTTCACTTAGAAGCAAGTTCCTTTATTTGTAACAAAAATGTCTCCCCAGTACAGTAAGCTCCTTAAACGCAAGAACTGTTTCATTTTGATCAGCACCTAGCACAGTGCCTTGCACACAGATGCTTAGTAAACATCTGTTAGACTGAATCGAAATGTTAATATTTAATTCAGTTCCAACTCACTGATCACTGGGCAAAAATCACATCTTAGGAGCACCAAGAGGTAAGTTATTATTTATAATAGTCTAACAACTATGTGACTGTTAACAGCCTCTGCCCCCTTTGACTGGGAAAGGAATCCAAAAAGGATTGAGGATCATTTTGTAATTGTACATGTTTTTATGGGCCTCTATAACTTAAACATTCATCAACTGGATGTCAATCTTCTGTTAGTCTCTAGGTACTTAGGTAGGTTGGTCCTAGATAGAAGCCACCATCTACTACTACCAGGCCTCTATCAAAAGCTTTTCTACCTTGATAGGACCTGTCAGAGCTGTGCTCTACCAACTAAGCCTTCAAGAGCCCAGGGTCAATACTATTACTAGGCATGTGTCTCCAAAGTCAAAGACAAAGATCCACCATTTACCAAAATATTAATAGCAGTACTCCGCATGGTGGCAAAGAACTGGAAACAAAGTATCTGTGGATTGAGTAATGACTGGAAAAACAATGGCATATGCCTATAATTTAATATTACTATGCAGCTTTTAAAAAGACAAATAACTACTAATTTAAAGAAACTTGGGAAGACTTACATGAACTGATGCAGAGTGAAGTAGGTAGAATAAATGAAACAATATATGCAATGACTACAATATAAATGAAAAGATCACTAAAAGGAAACTGAACTATGAATAAGGGAAAAACCAATCCATATTTGTATAAAACCTAATAAAACAAACTACTTCCCTTACAACAGAGATTTAAGATCGTATTAGAAGAAAATGCTCTAGAACAGTGTCAGATACTGTCTCTGTATTGAATGTTTTTGTGTGTTGTTCTTTGTCAAAAAGGAAAGTTCAATCTGTAAGGGGTAGAATTAGAAAATGACTTTGATATAAAGACAAAAGGCATCAATAAAATATAATTTTTAAAAAAGAACTCAGGGTCCCAGCCACACAATGATGAAGCACTGAAGTGGGAATTCTGTGGTAGTGAATTAAGAAACAAGAATAAACTTAAAGATGTTTTAAAAACAAACCAGTAACTTGTTTTTAATCTATTTTTCAATATAATACAAGTTTGTAGGATTTAACAAAATTAATTAGCTTAATTTCATTTAGACCTGATTTAAGCTTTTCCCCTTCTAACATTTGAGTAGATCCTGTCTGCTAACTTGTATAGATATGCTGACATAATTAAACATTAGTTTCTACTTAGAGTCCTGAACAGTCCATTTATACATAATGCATACATTTGTATACATAATGTATATATTTATATACAAAGCAATATGCAGATCTTAAGGTACTATATAAAGTAAACTGCTATTATTACTCTTATAACCAAATATGTTAATTTGGGTACTAGCACCCACATTGATTGATATTTCTTTTCCATGACAATTCCAAAGAAATCATGATGAAAAATGCTATCCACCTCCAGATAGAGAATGGATGGGCTTAAAGAAAATGAAAACAATATGCTTCTAAAGTCACTCTCTAAGTCCATTTTTCTTGCATTTTTTTTTTTGCAACATGACTAATATGAAGATATATTTTGTATGACTTCACATGCATGATGTGTATCATGTTTCTTGCCTTCTCAATGGATGGAGAGGGGATGAAGGGAGGAAATTTGGAACTGAAAATAAAAATTTAAAAATAAAAAAATAATAATTACATGGAAAAAATACTATTACCAAATCCATGTATTCAGATTTGATACAAGACAAACCTTGTATTACAGAACTTCCCACCTTTCTCCAAAACTATGCCTTTAATTCTAGTTAAAAAGGGGTAAAGTGATATAGCTACAGGCCTGTCCAGGAAGCTTCCACTCATCTACAGCCTCTGCTTTTTGGAAGTTTCATAATAATACCTGATACTGAAGGCCTGCTGTCTCTAGCACTTCTCATGAGGTATCACCAGTTCAAGACCATCCAGGTTTGGAACACAAAAGAAAAAATAGCCAGGATGACAATTACTAATATAACTGAAGAGTGAATGTGAAGAATGTAAGGCACGGAGACAGTGACAGAAGACAGTGAAAAACGGACTCTGTAGGTTGTGAGCAACTGGCACATTTTTTCTGAGGGAGGGGCCCCCCAGGACTCTCCAAATGGAGGTTTGAGGCTGTTGTGCTGCCACTGACACCACAGAACTTCTTCTGTATCTAAGGCTCTGACAACTGGGATTTCTCTGTCATTCTATAAGCATTTCAGGGTTACAGGGTTTTCCTTAATCCTGCTGGCTTCGTCGATGGTGGGCTCTAAAAGATCCCTCCCTCCCCCAGGTATCAGCACAATTCCTAGAGGAAGGTTTGCTAGAGAGAAGTGTGTGTGTGTGGGGGGGTGTCTCCCTTTAGAAGAAGACATGTCTTCTTTCTTTTCCCTCCTGAAGGTTATCAAGAGTCTGCAATATATGAAGTAAATCAACAACTAGCAAAAAATTCTATAAACTATAGTTTAGGACAGTGATTTTCACACTATGACCACCATTTGTACTTCAGAGGATTTCTTGTAGCATTTGGCAATTTCTATTATTTTATTTCTGGCATGAATTCATTTATTTCTGATATCCATCATTTTGTTTCGTCAAAAGCAAGTCAACATTCTTTTCAGTTTATTGAGGACTTGGGGTTGCATTTGTTGGGAGTTTTTGGTTTTGTTTTGGCTGTGGTAAGCACAAGTGGGTAGCACAAATGATTAGTGGAAGGTTTTGCCTTCAACAAAATCATCCACAGACCAAAAAACATTGAGTACTACTAGTCAGAAGGCTCTATTTCGTATTATAACTCCTCACTCTCTCAATTCCAATGGAAAGTGAATGAAGAGGAAGTGTGTGAAGAAACTCGTTCTTTGGAAACTATCAAAAACATTATAATCAACATGTATTTGTTGTCTATGGCTGGTTAGTTCGGGGTGATAATGAAGTCAAGGTCATGGGTTTAATCCCCCTATGGACCAATTAGCCTTGCTCTGTTCTATATTTCGACTTGCAGAGATTGCACTCCTAACCCCAGCCAACAAATGTCTACATTGGGCACAAGAGGAACTAGGTGAAAGAGTATAGATGGATTAGCCAAATTCATCCCCACTAGTAGAAAAACAATTCAAAGTGCATGCCCTACTGATAGTGGGTCAGTAACAACATCTGTATAACCAAGTTGACACATGATCATTCAATATTTATTGAGTACCCACTGTATACCTCTAGATACTAAAGGTGAGAGTGCCTTACCCTTCTAAAGAGGGAAGGATGTCTCAGAAAAGTAAAAAGCACTAACAGAACAAAGATCTAAAGGAAAATCTGAGTAACATCCACTATAGCACACAAAGCAGATGTGGATGGAAATAACGCTCTATTCCTTAGCCTTCATGTGCAAGCACATTATGGGAAAAAATAGCACACTATTCCTGATTCATCCTGTGAGCGAAAATGCAGCTGGCAAGACAGAGATGTATTGATAGGAAACCAAAGTGGATATGAAGAGAACCTTTTCCAAACACCTGGCTCTCTATATATCAGGGCACAGTTAGGAATATAAATATATAATTAGGCTCTCTATACCAAGATCTTCTTCTACTCCTACCCCCTTCAGTTGATGAAAACCCCTAACAATACAAAATGGAAGCCTAATTTCTCCTCTTTGTTCATCAAATCATCCTCTTCCACTTGATATTCATACTTGGCCTCACCTAGTCTGACCACCCAGATTCATAACTCTTGTTTTTACTCCACTGGTGAAAATTGGAAAGGGGATAGGGGAAGGATGAGAAGAAAAGAATAGACCCTCTAACAGCTTTTTTTACCTCAAGCTACCAGACTCTGAAGTATTTTATCTCCATGTCAGATATTTTTTTCAAACCAGGGGACAAGAATTCTTTACCTGTATAAGTTGATACACAAATTATAAAAATAGACAGCTATACTGCTACTTCAAGTTATAATGTGCAGTTAAGATAATCACCCTGTTACTAAAAGTCACAAAAGTACCTATAGACCGTTCCATTTTGAGGAACTAGGTAGAAAGTAGCATTTCACATCTTTGCCAAGGCTACATCCCACCCCAAGGTATACTGGTTTGAGGATGGTCCAGATCACACCTCATCTAACACCTAGTGGCTTCAAGAGTTGCTCTGCCCAAAAATTTATCACTCTATTCATACCAAACTGTAGGATGGAATTCCTTCAAAGAGCAAAATAGACATCTGGCCCTGTCCTGAGGCAGCATGAAATATAGTAAATAAAGTAGAGGACTAGGAGTCAGGAAAAACTGGGTTATAAGCCAACCTTAGATATTCTTCTTTTATTTGAGCTTGGGCAAGTCACTTAAACTCTTTGAGCCTCAGTTTCCTAATCTGGAAAATGAAAATAACAGACCCTACCTCACAGGATTATTGTTAGAAAATAAAATATTACAAAGCACTACAAAAACCTTAAGTGCTCTATAAAGGTGTGTGATTATCAATGCAAAGGTGTAGCTTTACTTTGGTTGAGGACCCCAAAGTGACTAAACACATTCAGGTAAGAGTACTGTCACAATTCCTATCAGTAAATGTTATTAGTATTTCCAAGTAAAACTAGGAAGCTATAGCTAAATTTCAGTAAAATGATTTCTGTGGGGCTTTTCTCTGCTCTACCTACAGCTGTACTGTCTATATTTTAAGCGTTCCATTCAATGACTTCAAGAACGGTTACAGCTTTACTAACATTACTGATTAATATTCCTAACAATCACTAGAAAGTCAAAAACTGTCTTTTATTGATAAGGAAACTAAGACACATAGACATGACCTGCCCAGTCCTGCAGTGAACCAGTTAGAAAAGAAACTAGATTGGAACTATGGTTATTTATGTTCAGTGCTTTAAGTATGTGACTTATAGGGACACAAATCATAGACAGGAGGGGTGACAATAACCCTGGTACCTGAGCTGCAGGGAACAGATCATGGGATGGTGACTTAGTCTAACCATTACTACCCACAAAAAATACAATGAACTGAGAACCTATGTTGTGCCCTATATAGAGACAAACTGGGAGGAGGCAGTGTTAATCAAGGTAGGACATACTTATGTATATAAATCAACTTGAGAAGAATACAAGACAGGGAACAGTTAGGTGCTAAGTAATATCCTGCAGGTAAGTGTATAAGAAATTCAAAGGAGGGAATAAGGACTCAGGCAAGGCTTCAAAGAAGATGGAGAACCGGAGATAAATATTTAGGGATAGGATTTGGCTAGATAAAAAGGAAAGGTGAGTGAGAAAGCATTCAAGAATTGAGGTAAAGAACAAAGGATGAAGGGAAACGTTAGCAGGGCCAGTGGGGCACAACCAGAAGGTCCCAGCGGGAGAAAAAAAAGAGGGAAACCGAGAAGTTGAGATTCAGTAATAAGCAGGAGAGGGCTGGCTGCACATGCAGTAATGTGTTTTAAACTGGTGTTTTAGAAAGAGAAATCTGGTGGTCCTAAACAAAATGGATTGGGGGAAGGAAACTGGAAGATTAATGAGCAGGTATAAAAATAATCAGATATCAATCTTTTGGGGGAGCTAACCAGGGACAGCTAGGTGGCACAGTGAATAAGTAAGACCGGGAGTCAGCAAAACCTGAATTCAAAGCTGGCTTCAAACCTTCCTGCTTTGGGCAAGTCCTATCACCTCTGCTTGCATCAGCTTCCTCATCTCTAAAACGGGGAGAACAAGAACACCTACCTCCCAGGGCTGTTGAGAGGACCAAATGAAAAATTACTTGACAGTGTCTGGTACATAATAGGCGCTTAATAAATGCTTGCTCTGCCTGGTACCTCCCTTTCCTAATCACGACCATCTATCTGGGCGGCACAGAGGACACACGAGGAATCACACAGATCCTAGCCACGATGCAGCCAATAGTCTATTCCTCACTCTGGACCTCAGTTTCCCCAAATGTAAAATAAAGGCGGGGGTGGGGGCGAGGGTGGGAAGGTCCTTCCAGCCCTGACATTCGTTAGCCTTTCTGGCCTCGGCCAGCAGCCTGGGAAGTCCGTGCCCTCCTCCACCTCCCCAAGAAGGGAAGGACCAGGCTGCGGCTGCCGCCCCGGGAAAGCGCAGCGGGAAGGAGAGGGGAGAGGGGAAGCACAGCCCAGGTGGAGGAGGGGAGCACAAATGGACTAGGAGGCGGGGTGGGGGGCGGGAAGTGCGGGGAAGGAAGGAGGATGGGTGGGGTCGACGGAGGGGGATGGGGATGCCAGCCCCCAGGGCACGGGGACCCCAGACAGAAAGGGAGCCAACCCAAGCCCGGAATGTCCCTTCAGGGGCGCCGTCCGGGCAGATAAAGGCGGCGCAGAGCCGGAGTAGGCCGGGTGGGAGAGAGGAGGGAAGGGAAGGAGCGCAGGGTACCGCGCCTCCGCAGCCCGACGCCCCGAGGGGATGTGCAGGGGAATGGAAGGTGGAGAAGAGGCGGGCACCGCCCTCTTTCCCTTCCTCTTCCCCGCCCTCTCCCGTAACCTCCGCTCGGGGCCCTCCCCCCCCACGGCGTCACGTGAGGCGGAAAGCGCTCCTCAGCCTCGGGGGAGGGGAATCAGGGAGCCTGGTCCCCGGGTTTAGGGCGAAAACAGAACGTCGGCCACGGGCGGGAAGGGACCAGAACACACGAGACGGAACAGAGGGAGGAGAGCCCCCCCCCTCCCCCGAGGGGGGTGAGGAAGTGGGGTCGAGAGGGCAGGGCATTTACCCGGCGGCGCCAGCCATCTTCGCCGTTTCCGTAGGCTCCTCCGCCGGCGCGCGTTTCCGCTCGCGCCGCTGTCGCGCGCGCCGGGCCCAGGCCCCGGCCCTGTCCCCGCCCCCTCAGCTCCGCCAGGCCTGCTGGGAATTGTAGTCCCTGCTGAGGAGGAGGCGAGAAAGATCTTACTGAGACGAGGCAAGAAACTAAAATCCCATCTACCACAAGAAGCCTTTACCAGGCGCCCCTAAACCTGGTGCCCTCCCTCTGCTGTTTATCTCCAATTTATCCTCCACGTGTCTTGTTTGTACGTAGTCGTTGAAAGCAAGGACTGTCTTTGTATCTCCATCGCTTAGCGCAGAACCTAGCACGCACATAGTAGGCCTGTTTGTTGATTGCCTGACTGACGCTGGAGCGAGCCCTAACTGACTTATGAGAATTCTGTGTGGTCGTTTACACCCCAGTAATTCCCAAACGCTTCCAATCGGGGCTTGATTTATTGTTGCGCTGATTAAGTAAAGAACTTGTTAATAATGCAGGTTAAATTTAAAAGTGTGTGTGCATACGTTCCTTCCCCCCAACCCCACCCCTCTCCCCGTTGCTCTGTAAACTACTTGAATTCTTTGGGAACTCCGGGAATGAAGTCACACGGGACAGTGGGTGCCTAGTGAAGAGTAACAATGTGGTATTTATATAATACTTTAAGGTTCACAAAGTTGTTTTACGTTCATTGTCTCATTGGGAGAGAAAGAGATACAAAGAGGGAGATACAGAGTCCCCACCCCCACCCCCACGGAGTCTTGGGATTGCTTGGGATTGAGCTCCCCTCTGCAGGGGCACGAGCCTCATCTAGACCCACACACAGCCCCAGAGTTAAAGAATCTCATAGTCCAACCCCTAATTAAATGGGAACCCCGACTACAACTCCCACCTCAGATATCTTCTGTCTGGTTGATGTTGAGCAAGTCACTTCATCTATCTGCCTCAGTTTCCTCACCTGTAAAACAGGGATATTAATAGCACCCCCCCCCCCCCAAGGGTTGTTGTGAGGATCAAATGAGGTCAAATGAGGTAAGGGCAAAACCCGTTGCAAACCTTAAAGAGCTATATAAATGCTAATTTATTGTTAAGGGGTTAGGATTAAAGTTTAAACTGGCCAGCTAAACTCAAAGACGAACACACCTTGAGAAACAAGAGAGATAAACCTCTTAGGCTTGGCTGCTGCTTGAGCTGAGCCAGGGATACGGAGATGGCACCAGAGACCGGAGCCTCGTCCTCGATCCCAGCCCACCCCCAATAAGAGCTCAGGTGATTTCCCCATGACCATCCATAAAAGCTGGGTATCTCAGAGAATCGTCTTCGTGCCATCTCCCCTCGAGATGCCTCTCCGGGTCTCTTTTCTCTAGTGCTTAAATTTATTTTTGCAGGGCAATGAGGGTTAAGTGACTTGCCCAGGGTCACACAGCTAGTAAGCGTCAAGTGTCTGAGACGGGATTTGAACTCAGGTCCTCCTGAATCCAGGGCGGGTGCTTTATCCACTGTGCCACCTAGCTGCCCCTAGTGCTTAAATATGTGTGTGTGTGTGTGTGTGTGTGTGTGTGTGTGTGTATGATTCTAATTGGATTTGTGTAGGAGAGGGTATAATTCTTTAAAGAGGAATACCTAAGGACCCGCTACAACCTATTTATGCGCATGCATGCATGTATGCATGCACACACACACACACACACTTATTTTATATATATAAATTGCAGGTGTGAAAAAAAGCATGGGTCTGGTGTGTCAAGTGTTTGTGGGTTCATCCTGCCCACATTCTGTGCACTTACTATGCATAAAATACATCAAGAGATAATTACTACTGGGGAGAGGGAAAGGCACTAGCAGCCAGGGAGATATGGGAAAGGGGGTGTCAGGTAGGTGCAACTTGTAGGAAATGGATTCTAAGGGGTAGAGGTGAGGCAGGATGGCATTCCAGGCATCTGACCATTTCTGGAAGGCTACAGGATGGGAAATGAGTAATACATAATAAGGCTGGAAGGGTATATTTGGTCCAGTTTGAGAAGGGTTTTAAAGGGCAAATAGAGGCATTTATATCTGATCCTAGAGGTAGTGGGAAGCCCATAGTGTTTATTAAGTAGAGGACTAACTCAGACATATGCCGCCAGAAGCGCCAGTCCTTTCACCATCCCATTTGCCCTCCTCTAGATTCCTTCCTCCAGGCTTAGACCTACTCTCAAATTCAGCCTCTGATGCTTACTACCTGTGTGACCCTGGGCAAGCCACAACCTTTCTGGGCCTTAGTTTTCTCATCTATAAAATGGACTAGATGGCTTCGGAGATCTCTTCCAGGGGCACAGATATCCTGTGATCCTGTGGGTAATCTCCTGCCTTGAGCATACCCTTCCTGGTTGTTCTTGAGGAACTTGACAGTTTAGCTGTACCAAAGATCAGAACCCCAAGACTGCCCTGAAATCTGGACTACTAAGAATGTGGGTCCCAGGGAGAGAAGCCAGATCCCTCTCCACAGTCCTGTAGTTGCCTCCTTGCAAGTTCCAAAGTGTACCATCCAACATTTCTGCAGTCCTGTATACAAAGTACCACGTCACCATCATTGTCTTGTTCATTATACTGTGTAAGATGCCTGGCACACAGCTTGGTATCATTAATGATGGGGGAGTCAAGCAGTGATTTGAAGGCCAGGTGGAAGAAGTTATTTGCCTAGAGTCACTTAAGTGAATCTGGAGGTACTCTTTGCTGAGACTAGAGCCCAAGTCCTCAGAGTCCCAGCCGGCTATTTAGACACGGAGCCACATTGTCTCTCCCAAATCAGTCTGTCAATAAACAAAAGCTAAATTCAAAATGGTGACACTGCTTCCTTGAGTTTCTCAGCTGTCTCAATTACTATTGTTAGAGCAGGTTACTCACAGTGTCCAAAATGTACTTGATGCCTTACCAAGTGCTGTAGGGGGCCATGAAACCCAAAGGACCCTGAATAAAAAAAGAAACAGTAAATAAGGAATGACTGGCTCATAGCAGCTCTTAGCTGTTGGATAAAAATAAAATGTATACTCTGCATTGTTAGTGAGGCAGCCCCGAAAAAAAAATTAAAAATGCTTCCCTGCTTCTTCTTGTTTTTTTCTTTTGCCATTTATTTACAGAAGTTTATGTATAGAGGGAGAGATGATGGGTGGGTGGAATCCTGGGTCAGTAGGCTTCAGTGATTTAGGAAGGGGGGGGGCAGGCACACCCTCTTCCTTGCAGGGGAATGTGGGAAAGGGGATGTAGAAAAGTCAGGCCAAGTGAACAGGCCAGGCTTTGTGGATAACAGAGATTGGCAAAAACCAGTCCCTGTTCTTAAGAACCTTATGGACAAATGAAGTAATTCTACATCCAAAACACTCATCCTTTAAAAAGAAAAGAGAACAAATATTAAAATTTTTTAAAATGCAAATATTATGGCCACTATTCTGCATAAAGGCAGCTAGGTGGTACAGTGGATAAAGTAGCAGGCCTGGGATCAGGAACACTCATCTTCCTGAGTTCAAATCTGGCCTCAGATACTTGTGTGACCCTGTGCAAATCACTTAACTCTCTTTGCCTCAGTTTCCTCATCTGTAAAATGAGCTGAAGAAGGAAATGGCAAACCACTCCAATGTCTTTGTCAAGAAAACCCCAAAATGGAAATAATTTTTATAGCCAGTATTTCTGATAAAGGCCTCATTCCTAAAATATATTGGGAACTAAATCAAATTTATAAAAATCTAAGTCATTCCCAACTGAGAAATGGTCAAAGGATATTGTGAGGGCCACAATTTGATATATGGAGCATTAATTGGGTGACTCGCCAGAATATTGGGGTCCCGGAAATATGAAGGACCTTTTAAGTTCACTCTCCCCTCTGAACTGCCCTTTTTAGATGTTTCTCCCAGGCTAATAAGAAAGGAGCATTTAAGCTTTAATTCACAAAAGGATCAGATTTTATTACTTGGGAATTAATTAAACAACAAAGGTGAAACTAATAAAAATCAAAGATAAGGAAATAGGAAAAAAATACAGATAAATACTCTTAACTCTAAACTTAGCCTATGCAATCCCCAGATTGTTTCCAATTAAGCTAATTCAAAGGAATTTCGGGTTTTCTGTAATTAACTCACCAACACCTGGAAAGTCTGCAGTTACTTGCACCATGGGAAGGGGAGAAGCCAGAGAGAGAGACCATTCTGGAAGAACCTCTGCTTCCCTTCAGGGAGCATTCACTCTTTCCTCCCCCAAAAAGGGGAGGTCCTTCAAAAACTACCCATGGAGAGTTCTCCTTCTGACCTCAGTAGCATACGTAACTTCAGGGTGGGCCAGGTGTGGCCCCTCCCAAATGAGTCAGCTAAAACTCCAATAATTTTACCACAAATAATTTTTACCACAATATGAACAGATAGTTTTCTGATGAAGAAATCAAAGCTATCTATTGCTATATGAAAAAAATGCTCCAAATCACTATTCATTAGAGAAATGCAAATTAAAACAACTCTGGGATACCACCTCACACCTATCAGATTGGCTAATATGACAAAAAGGGAAAATAATAAATGTTGGAGAAGCTGTGGAAAAATTGGAACACTAATGCATTGTTGGTGGAACTGTGAACTGATCCAACCATTCTGGAGAGCAATTTGGAACTATGCCCAAAGAGCTATAAAACTGTGTATACCCTTTGACTCAGCAATATGACTATTAGGTCTTTTTCCCAAAGAGATCATAAAAAAGGAAAATGGACCCACATGAACAAAAATATTTATAACTGCTCTTTTTGTGGCAGTAAGGAATTGGAAAATTGAGGGGATGCCCATCAATTGGGGAATGGGTGAACAAGTTGTGGTATATGAATGTAATGGAATACTATTGTGCTGTATAAAACAATGAGTAGGGGAGCAGCTGGGTGGTGCAGTGGATAAAGCACTGGCCCTGGATTCAGGAGGACCTGAGTTCAAATCTGACCTCAGACACTTGACACTTACTAGCTGTGTGACCCTGGGCAAGTCACTTAACCCTCATTGCCTCACCAAAACAAACAAACAAATAAATAAATAGCTACTATTAAAAAAACCAAAAATGATGAGCAGGCTGATTTCAGAGAAACCTGGAAGGACTTGCATGAACTGATGCTGAGTGAGATGAACAGAACCAGGAGAACCATTGTACACAATATCAACAACATTGTGTGTTGATCAACTGTGATATACTTGATTCTTCTCAGCAATACAATGGTCCAAAATAGTTCCAAAGGACTCGTGATGTCTCTCCAAATCCAGAAAAAAGAACTGTGGAATCTAGATTCAGATTGAACCATGCTATTTCTACTTTTTTTGTTTTTCTTTTTTGAGGTTTTTCTCTTTTGCTCTGATTCTTCTTTCACAGCATGACTAATGCAGAAATATGTTTAATGTGATTGTACATGTATACCCTATATCAGATTGCTTGCTGTCTTGGGGAGGGAGGGGAGGCAGGGGGAAAATTTTGAAACTGGAAATCTTATAAAAACAAATGTTGAAAACTATCTCTACATGTAGCTAGAAAATAATATAATACCTTTATGATTAAAAAACAAACAAACAAACAAAACCAAAATGAGTCATGAAGAGTTAGACACAATTAAACAAAAACATTCTGCATTAAGCTTCTCAGGTGGAAAGAAAAGATCAAATTACAAAACTACTAAAGATCTCCTAATATCCGTCAAATTTCAGTATTTAATGAAACAAACAACTGGTTTAAAATTTGACTGGATAATACACAAGCAATCTCCTCCACCCCACCCCCCACCAATGCTTGATGGAAGTTCCTAGCTTCACTGCTCCTTGTTTCTCCTATGTTCCTTTACCAGACCTTCCAATTCAATTTCAGTTCAATTCAACAAACATACAAACATTAAGCTGTTACTATGTTCAAGTACTGAGAGAGGTATTGGGGATAGAAAGATGGATACAACACTAATCCAGCTTTCAAAGTGTTTACAATCTAAGAGCAAGAAAAGGACAAATACGCAAACAATTATGATACAAGTGGAGTGAGTATAAAAAAGAAGTCCTGGGAAAGTATTATGAGAAATTTGAAGGGAGAGAAACAGAAACAGAGAGGAAGGGAGAAAAAGGAGAGAGAAAGATGGAGGGAGAGAGAAGAGAGGGATGGAGACAAAGGAGAGAAAGATGGAGGGAGAGGGAGACAAAAGAGATGGAGGGAGAGAGAAGAGAGGGATGGAGACAAAGGAGAGACATGAAGGGAGAGAGAAAGAAAAATGGAAGGAGGGAGAAAGAGAATAGAGGGAGATAGAGACAGAGAGAAAGGGAGGAAAGAGAGAACTTTCACCAGGGGTATCAGTGGTTATATGGAGAAAGGGGTACACTGAGATAGCATTGAGCCTTGAAGGAAGGACTTCAAAAAATGGAAGTGACAAAAGGGCCGTTTGGAGATTCAAGTTCAATGCCATGATTTCAGCCCCTAAAGAAGGAAACACTATTAAACTTTCCAGCCCTGCATTATTTTAAATGAGTCCAAGTTTGGCTTCAATCACTCATTAAGAAGTGAAACCACATGAAGGCACCTTGACTTCCCCAGGTAGCTCCATTCCCCGCAGGAGCACAACTTACGCTGGGAGGTTTGGTTTCTTATTGAGTCAGACAGACTCTGGAGAGGAAATCTGATATTCAGATCTGTGCTCATTAGTCTCCTGGTAACTGCTGTTCCCATCCCCCTAACGCCCCACTGTTGACAAGAAGCACTAACCGCAGGTGATTTGGGGCAGGGAAGCTGATGAGCACATTCCCCCACACCATGAACCCCAGGATGGCATGGGGTACCCAAACACTGGCTCGGGTCCTTGGATCTGGCCTTGTTTTCATCCAGTACTATGCTCTATATTTTCTGTGGTCATGTCAGATTCCAAGAAAAGGTTTTTTGTTCAGTTGGTTTGTTTTGTTTGGGGGGTAGGGAGTGAAGGAAAGGGAAGATACTGGGAGTCTGGAAAAACCTATCCTTCTCAAAACTAAAAAATATAGTTAAAAAGAGTGAATGTTGGGGAAGCTACATGGCACAGTGGATAAAGTATCTCTCTCAGAGTTAGGAGGACCTGAGTTTAATTGTAGCCTTGGACACTCACTAGCCGTGTGACCCTGGGCAAGTCACTTAACCCTGTTTGCCTCTACCCAAAACAAACAAAAGAGTGAATGTTATGATGAACATGCATGTGACAAAGACAGCATGATACAGTAGAAAGTTTGGGGTCTGAAGTCAGAGAACTTGGATTCAAATCTTCAAACTGTGCTTCTGTTACTACTTAGCACTTGTCACATTGGGCAAGCCATCCAAACTCTCTTGCCTTGAGTTTTGTCATGTGTAAAGTGATGGGGAAGTAAGGGGTTGAACTAGATGGTCTCTGAGGCTCCTCTATAGGCCCCTGAGACCGTAATAACATTCCCTACTTCATTTAATGGAGAATGTATCTGTTTTCAGGTGAAGGTGAGGCTGGGGGGCATTGAGGGAAGGCTCCATATATAACTCCCACCTCATCTAGAGTCTCCCACTTCAGGACTGTGCCTGGAGAAACTGCCTCCTTCCCCTTCTCCCCAGGCCTGCAGCCTCCCAGAGTCAAGTAAGACTACAGTTGGTGCTGTTTTGTTTTCAAAGAGGGAAACAATTCCCTATTTACTTGCAAGGAAGACTTCTAGAGGGAATTAGGTTTAACTATAAACTCCTAGGTCCCTCTGCTGGAGGAAAACCTCAGGAGTACCAAATAATATTCTGACTTCATGTTATTCAGAGGTTTGATGGGTACAAAGCACTTAGCTCCCATTACCTCATTTGATCCTCACCACAACCCTGGGAGAGAGTGATTATTGCCATTTTACAGATGAGAAAAGTGAGGCTCAGAGAAATGAAATTATTTTTCCCAAGGTTCCACATCTATAAAGTAACAGATCTAGAAATGGTCCCCAGGATCATTCGTCACTCAATAGAGTACCTCACTTGTAGTCAGGAAGAATTGAGTTTAGATGCAATTTTTGTTACTTTCTATCTGGGTAGCTATGGGCAGATCATTTCATTTCCTTTTTTGTTTGTTTGGTTTTTGTTTTTTGCAGGGCAATGAGGGTTAAGTGACTTGCCCAGGGTCACACAACTAGTAAGTGTCTGAGGCCTCAGATTTGAACTCAGGTCCTCCTGAATCCAGGGCCAGTGCTTTATCCACTACACCACCTAGCTGCCCTGATCATTTCATTTCTGAGCCTTGGTAAAATGGGGCTAATACCTATATTCTCTACCTTTACCAGGTGGTTGTTGTAAGCTAAAGGTGCCATGTAAATGGCTACTATTTATTATCCTAATGCCAGTCTCCACTCTGGTTTCCCATCACTCTGGTCTTCCCATCACACCATGTTCCCTTCCCTGATTTCTCAGAGGTATTCTGAGGAGGAGGGGGAAGTATATGGGAGGGAAGTACATGTGGTTGAACTGTTTTTGAGGTCCTACCATCAAATGAGATAATATTTGGAGGTGGTAGAGACTACAGTTGACCTCTAAGCCCTGTTCAGGCCAGGCCAGCAGCTTCCAAGCCAGACTTGAAAACCAGATTAAGGAAGATTCATGGAGCTGGAGACTGGGAGGCCAAGAGAAGCTGTGTGGATCTTAGCACTATGCCTGGCCACAGTAGGTGCTTAATAAATACTCCCTTCCCTTTTCCCCTCATAGAGGTTCCAGAGAAAATGTGAAGTTCAATATCCGGCATTTAGGGATCCCTAGCTCAGCCACAAAATGTAGTAATAATAGCTAAGATTTATATAGCACTTCCTAGTTGTCTGACCCTGTACTAAGTACTTTGCAAATATTATCTCCTTTGATCCTCACAACAACCCTGGGAGGTAGATACTATTATCACCCCCATTTGACAGAAGAAGAAACTGAGTGAAACAGAGGTTCAGTGACTTGCCCAGAGTCATACAGCTAATAAATGTCTGAGGTCAGATTTGAACTTTGGTTTTCTTGACTCCAGGTTTGGTGCTCTATCCATTGCACCAACTAAGTTCCCATCCAGTCGCACTGATCCTTAGTTCTACGGATCTAGGGGTAAACCTAGCAAAGGCTTGGAGTCACTTCTTTGTCACTAATACTTTTCATCTCCTCCCTCTCCCCCCAAATAGCAGTGCAAGGAAGGAGTCCAGGTCTGATGCAGATAATACAGAAGTGTGCTCAGGATAGTGTGAACTGTTGTTGTTCTTTGTCCTTCATTCCAGAAGAGAACTGTGACTTTGGGGTGACTTGCATTGAATTGAATTTAAGTGAGGGAGGGCTGTGCATGGTCACCAACCTCACTCCTCCCAGAACCATTTGGGTCCAGTGGCAAGATATATATCAGGAAGACTGGAGATGGTCCTGAATGTTTAAGGCAATTGGTGTTGTGACTTGCCCAAGGTCACACAGCTAGGAAGTGTCTGAGGTGAGAGTTGAACTCAGATCCTCCCAACTTCAGGGCCAGTGCTCTATCCACTGTGCCACCTAGCTACCTAGTGTGAAATGTAATGGTAAAGGGGAAACAAACACATTTGAGTCACGACCCATGCTTGTCTTTCTTCCAAGATGGCAGCATAGAGGAAAGAGGCATGACTGCTATTCAGTTTCCCTGCCCAACTCATAGTTTCAAAGTTCTAGACGCCAATACTAAGGCCATTTGTCTTTATCTCCTCCTAAGGTGTGCAAAGCATGCTCAACCCTAAGTCCAGAATCACTTTCCTTTGAGCCTGCATTTTTGTCCTCTCTGTTCACCATCCTCCACCAAAAAAAGAAAACTAAGAACCAGGCCCTGATCAATGTGACTAAGAAGCAGTGGGGTTGAAAATGCTACATTTCAACCAGGAATATGCTATTAAATAAAAACAAAAACCAAAACCTAAGACCAAGGCAGCAGGGCATTAGAGAAACCAACTTGGACCTGGACATCAGGAATCCCAAATCTGCCTCTTAATATAGAGCTGGGCAAGGGATGATAGGAGAAAAAAAAATACTGAGCCAAATAGCAGAGATCTAGTGAGGACATACCTCAATTAGGTGGCTGGAAGTCACAGTAAACAGAGCCTGAAATCAAGAAGACTTGCATTCAAATCCTGCCACTTTCTAGCTGAGTGACTTTGGGCAAGTCATTTAACCTGTCTACCTCACTTTTTGGGATAATCATAACAAATACCTTCCTGGGCTGTTGGGAAGATCAAATGGAATGACATTCTTAAGTGCTTTCAGTAGGAGCTTAATAAATGCTTGTTTCCTTCCTCCAATAATACACTCAGAACTCTCATTTCCACATCTTTGCTCCAATTGTTGCTTATACTAGGAATACCCTTTACCCTACAAACTCCCTTCACCCAAAACATCCTTTCAAAATCCAATTCAAATGCTACCTTATCCAGGACGCTGTCCTTCCCAGATCCACTGGGTCAGGGGAAAAAAAAAAAAACCTCAAAACCAAACCAAACCAAACCAAACCAAACCAAACCAAAAAACCTCTCTTGGATCTTTTACATCAGGTGAGGTAGCATGCAAGACTGTTCAAATACTCCTTTTTGCACGCCCCCCCCCCCCCCATTACAATTAACTCATTACCTGGATAGACTTTAAATCCAAATGCTCTTTCTTTGTGCAGGTAAATTGTAACAACAGGATCTCTCTCTCTCTCTCTCTCTCTCTCTCTCTCTCTCTCTCTCTCTCTCTCTCTCTCTCTCCCCCCCCCCCCCCCCCGTCTGTCTCTATCTCTCTGTCTGTCTCTGTCTCTCTCCCTGTCTCTATCTTTGTCTCTGTCTTTCTCAAAGCTCCTAGCTCCCAGCCAAAGACAGCGCTCTAACATAACACCTCGATGTTGAATGTACCTCTCTTCTCCCGGGATGCTCAATTTCCTCCTCCCAACTGCATTTCCAATAAGTACACTGGACTAATGCTGTTTATAAAGACAAAGTAAATGTTTAAACCAAGGAAAGGTAAACAGACTTTCTCTGAGACTGGAGGAAAGGTTTCAGGCTTTTTTGAGGGAGCCTGGGGGGAGAAAGGAGATGAAGAATTTTGGCCGGGAGATATCTGCTCCACCCGTCTTCTTAAGAATCCCCTCTAAGTCTGGTTTTCCAGTCTGGCGTGGGAGCTCCTGGCCCTGCTGAAACAACAGGCCTACAAAGTCAGCTGTCATCACTATTCCCTCTGGCTTCAGGCTAGGGCTCTGCGGTACTTTTTCAGAGCAAGTAGGCACCCTTACCTGAGGACTAGCAGAAGCCTCCCCATTTCTCCCTCAGGGTCTTGACAAGGAGAGGAGAACAGACAACTTCCAGGCAGGAGGTGAGAGGGCAGGACTGGGCTGGCAGCTAATGTCCTTTAATCTTTTAGTTTCTCCTTTTCCTGGTACATACAAGGGCTGGGGACAAGAATCCAGCCCATTTCTCAAATCTCCTTCTCTCTAGGCTAGGTCATAAAACAATGGCAATGGAAATTTGCCCAATAATCAACATACAGCTCTGGGATCCAGGGTCTTCCAATTTTTTTAAACTCTAAAATCTCTCCTGCTGTTCAGGTAGGAAGATGTAAGGAGACACTGAGGCGATTTATACTTTGGGGGCAAATTCATTGTCTTTGCTGGATGCTAAGCTTCTTTCTTGGTCTTTTCATATGCAAACTAGGTACTCAAAGGCTCACACCCTTTGTGATTCAATTTGGTGTTTTGTTGTGTTTTTTTTTTCCAGTTGTGATTTCATTTGGGATTTTATTGGCAAAGATACTGGAGTGGTTTGCCCTTTCTTTCTCCAGCTCATTTGACAGATGAGGAAACTGAGGCAAACAGGGTGAAGTGACTTACCCAGGGTCACAGAGTAAGTGTCTGAGGCCACATTTGAACTCAGGATGATTAGTTTTCCTGATTAAAAGCCCAACATTCCATGCACTCTTATAATGGAAAGGATCTCTTAGCACCTCTTTAAGGATTCAAAACTTTGACTGGGTTCAGTTCTAGGTTAGACTTCGGTCTTCTATGTAGCTAGAGGCTGTTAGGTGACTAGTGAATAGAGTGCTGGACTCAGAGACCTGAGGTCAAATCCTGCCTTAGACAATTAATATGGAGGGAAGGGCAAGTTAACAAGTCAACAACCATTAATTAAGCACCTACTATGTGCTAGATACTCTGTGCTAAACCAGGGCTACAAAGAAATGTAAAAAAAAAAACCAGTTCCTGCCCTCCTAGAGCTTACAATCTAATAAATGAGTTATGCAAAACAATACTTTACAATATATATATATATATATATATATATATATATATATATATATATATATATATACCAGATAAACTGGAAGTAATCTCAAAGAGAAGGCCCTCAGAGGTGTCAAGTTTTGGGTTTTGGTTTGTTTGGGTTTGGGTTTTTTTTTGTGGGGCAATGAGGGTTACATGACTTGCCCAGGGTCAGATAGCTAGTAAGTGTCAAGTGTCTGAGGTTGGATTTGAACTCAGGTCCTCCTGACTCCAGGGGTGGTGCTCCATCCACTGTGCCACCTAGCTGCCCCTCAAATTACTTTTAGCTCTAAATCTAGCATCTTTTTTTTGGAGAGGTAACTATGAGTGTGGAACATAGATGGGGAAGCTAGGTGACGAAGTGGATGGAGCACTACCTCTGGAATTAGGAGGATCTGAGTTCAAATTATACCTCAGACATCCATTCACTAGCTGTGTGACCCTGGGCAAGTCACTTAACCCGAATTGCCTCCCTTTCCCCAACCCCAAAGAAACACTATCTACATTCAGATACACAAGGAGTCTAAAAAGGACTTATTTGCCAGGCATTGCAGCAGGCACTAGGGATATAAAGACTAAAATGAAATAGTCCCTGCCCTCAAGAAGTTTACATTCAATGGGGAGATATCAGGCAGTCAATCAATAAACATTTATTAAGCATTTGGAGAAGGAAATGGCAAACCCATTCAGTATCTTTGCTAAGAAAACCCCAAATGGAGTCACAAAGAGTTGGACACAACTGATCAACAGCACACAGTGCCTGGCATGTGGTAAGTGCTATATAAATTCTAGGTATTGTTGTTACTATATGCCAGGCACTGTGCTAAGAGCTAAAGATGCATAGGCAAAAGACAGTCCCTACCCTCAAGGAGCTCCCAGTCTAATGAATGAGAAAACATGCAAACAACTATGTATTAATTGGATTAACTCATAATTTTCCCGGGGAGAGCGCTAAAAGTTGGGGGAATCAGGAAAGGCTTTGCATACAAGGTGATGCTTGAGCTGAGTCTTGGAGGAAGCACGGAATTCTAAGAGATGGAAGTGAGAAGAACATTTGTTGAGTGGATAGGTGAAAGGATCCATAAATAAAATAAAAGATAAATTATGTAAAAATTCTGGACCTCCAAGCAGAATATTGTCTACTTACCTCTTGCCACTCCTTCAGGAGTAGGCAGGGAAGTGGTGAACACCTATGCAAAAAATAATTACCTCTGAATGAATCCTCTGGTTGCCAGAAGCGGGTTTGGTAACTCTCCCCAATTAATAAACTCCTCAAAGGCAGAAACCATCTTTTCCTCTTGGTTTTGTATGCCCAGCATTGTGCAATACATAAGGTAAGCACTCAACAATTGCTTATTGAATGAATCAACGAACCTGAGGATATGAAAACCTGGGGGAAATGGATTTGTTCCAGGGTCATCCAAGGAGTTCAGACTAGACTAGGGCTTGTTAAGCTTTTCTTGTGTTATGGGTCCCTTTTGGGGGTGGGGGGGTTCTGGTGAAGCCTATGGACCCTTCTCAGAATGATGTTGTCAAATGAAATCAAAAGAAAGAATGTTTGTGAAGTGCTTAGCACATAGTAGGCACTTAACTGATGCTTGTTCCCTTTTCTCTGCTAAATGGGTCAAATAAACTACAAAGTATTTCAAGGGAAATTAATTCTATTTCAAAGCAGTTATCAATTAAAAAAAAACCAACAAGTTCATGGATACAAGCTTAAGGCCCTTTAGAGTTCTCACTTCAATTTATCGAACATTTCTGAAGTGCTTATGATATGAAAATCACTGTGTTGGGCACTGAGGTACTTTGGTGTTGGGACTCAGAACTGGCCATCACTTACCTCCGGTTCTACTTATTCCAGCATTGGACCAGGGGCAAGCTGCATCCTTTCTCTCTGCCTTAGTGTCCCCAGTAGGGATAGCAGTACTAATCTATCTCACAAAGGGGTGCTGAAAAGATCAATTAGTGTTAGTAAAGTGCTTTGAAAATGTAACATGCTAAATATTAATGGGTCTCTCTTAGTTTCGGGAAATGGGCAACAGGCAACTTGAACTCTGGTCAGGGCAAGACTGTAGGTGGGGAGAGTAATTCTGAGCATTTAGGTTGTGGAATCCTCTGTCAATTTTGAAGTTGGTGCTGATGAAAGAGAAATTAAGCCTATAATGCACCTAGGTGACTGCACAGTTTCACTGGAAGGAAACTGCTGAGGGAAGTGTTGACAGAACATTGCTTCTCCAAGAGGCAAAAATCCTGGATGCCAAGCAGACAGACACATGTCTCCAGTGTGGTGCTATTCTATATTATCTCTATAGCGATGGAAGACAGCTCTTGTTGAGAACCTGTCAGTTAGCGGACTTCCTGCTTGGCTCTCGACCTCTCTGGTCCCATGGGAACAGTCATAAAGAAGAATCTACTTTTCTATATCCATTCCTTATCCAAAGTTCTCTGTCCACAATCCTAAACGCCATCAGCAAGAGGAGGGACTTTTTATTATCCCCAATATACTCCAGAGTACCAGTCAGACATAAGGATGGAAGAGAATCCTATAGTATGTAGGAGTTGGGTGCAAGCCTAGGGAGCCTCAGTAAGAGACATAGATAGAGGGGGCAGCTAGGTGGCTCAGTGGATAAGCACCAGCCCTGGATTCAGGAGGACCTGAGTTCAAATTTGGCCTCAGACACTTGACAGTAACTAGCTGTGTGACCCTGGGCAAGTCACTTAACCCTCATTGCCCAGCAGCAAAAAGAGAGAGAGACAGAGAGAGACAGAGACAGAGACATAGATAGAAAGTCTGGTCTTTACCCTGTGGGCCTGTTTTGTCATCCCAAAAATAAGGAAATTGGATTAGATGATCTCTTAGAAAGAAAGGTCCCTATATGGACCCAGATATTCATGGCCACACTTTTTGTAGCAGCAAAGTTCCCACCAGTTGAGAAATGGGTGAAAAGAGCAACAGTTCTGGAGTCAGAGGGAATAGGTTAAAATCCCACCTCTGATATTAATACCTTTGTGACCTTAGGCAAGGTGTTTTAACCTCTCTGGGCCTCAGTTTCCTCATTTGTGAAATAAGGGGGTTGGACTTTAGAGATTAGATGACCTCTTTGAGCAGACCTCTAAATGTATGACCCTGTAAGTCATAATATATGAAAATTATATAATACTATTGTTGCATTTCTCAGCAGGCTACAGTACTGACTCCTCCAGAAAACTCTTCATCCTGGAAGAGCACCTCATCCCTGGAATTCATATCTTAGAAACACCCTCAGCCCTTGTGGTCCCTTCCTCTGAATGGTTAGTTATTCCCAGATCCTTTATTTGAGGAGTCTTCCTTTTTCACCAGCCTATACTCTGGACTCCTATATCATGCCCTGCAGAAGGGTACCCTCCTCCCTGGTTCCCCTTCCTTTCTAGTTTCCATTTATAGCTTGTCTTCATTAGAATGTAAATTACTTTTATTAATATTTGTATCCCCAGCACTTAGTACAGTGCCTGGCACAGAATAAATACTTGCTGACCAGTTAACCAAAGAAAAGATGGAATATCATGAATACAGAGTATCACTGGAAGACTTATATGAACTGATTCGAGGTGAAGTAAGCAAAACCAGGAAAACAGTATAGACAATGACTGCAATGAAATGTTGTGAGATTATATAATGACTAAGCTTAGCCCCAAAGAAGAGATATGAGAATACATCTTTTTTGGCAGAGATGGGGGACTATGGGTATAGAACACTGTGTTTAATGGCAGACTTTATATGTGTTTATACTGAACTGATTTTTCCTTTTTTAAAAAATTCTTTGTTGTAAAGATTTGCCCTCTGAGAGAGAGAGAAGGGAGGGTTGCATCAGGATAAAAACAAACAGTATCAATAAAAAATTATTTCACAACCACAAACAAAAACAATGATCTCCAAGAGGACTTCTGGATATGACATTCTATGACTCTCCATGTTCTACATATGAAGGACAACTGAGAAACTTGGCACAGGCAGTATGGCACATATGTGTTGTATATGTGTGGGTATATTCATATTAAATATATGTGGTACAAAGAGAAGGTATTTCAGAATCAAAGAACCAGGGTTTTAGAGTTAATTCTAGTGCTGCCACTTAAGCCGCCTATCATCTTGGGCAAATCACTTAATTTCTTTGAGTCTCAGTTTCCCTCTCTGAAATAAGAATAATAATACTTCCAGCAGCTACCTTACAGGGTTATTATTAGACAAGTGCTTTGTAAATTGTGAAGCATATGAGATTTTATTACTCAGGCTACACATCCCCATTAATAATAATAACAGCTGACATTTATATAGTACTTCAAGATCTGAAAAGCACTTTACCTGCATTATCTCATTTGGTCAGCCATCTGAGATAGGTACTACCTAGTACATATACTACAGGGTAGGTAGTAGGTGCATAATAAATGTTGTTTGCTGACTAAAACAGAAGAAGGACTAGGTCTCTCCTATTTTCCAGCTTCCTGAATACAGCACACAGTAATTCTAAAACACAGCTGAAACTAGCAATTTTGGTGCCTGGGTCAAGCAGCAGACAAACAGAGACCCTGGATGGAATGTTGAGAGTAGACTCTAGGACACTACAAGGAAACTGCTGGGGAACCTGCTGCCAGAGCATGGGGTAGTAGCATGGGGCCAGGCTGAGGTAGAGTTCATCTGGTATATTAATCCAGAGAGAAAGTCTTGGAGTCAGGAAGACTTAAGTTCAAATTCATCCTCAGACACTTTCCTGACCTGGGCAAGCATTAGCGTCAGCAAAATAGGTATGATAATAGCACTCACCTCCCAGGATTGTCTTGAGGATAAAATGATGATATTTGTAAAGCACTTTGAAAACTTTGAAGTGCTATATAAATGCTAGTCATTAAGAAAACATCTGCCAGCCTACTATTTTAATTAATTATTCTGGGTTTTTTTTTTTGGGGGGGGGGCGAGGCAATGAGGGTTAAGTGACTTGCCCAGGGTCATACAGCTAGTGTCAAGTGTCTGAGGCTGGATTTGAATTCATGTCCTCTTGAATCCAGGGCCAGTGTTTTATCCACTGCTGTCACCTAGCTGCCCCTTAATTAATTATTCTTGATAGGAAATGGGTTGAAATCCCACCTCTGATACTACTACCTCAATTGCTAATCTCAATTGTTTGTAAGTAATTATAGGAATGAAAGTGCTTATATAAAGTCAATGTAATGCATTTTAACATTGCATGATCTTTTTAAATCTACTTACATTTTCATGCCCTGTACATTTTGCAGCCCCGAGGGAAAACTGGTCACCCTATCCTACTTATGTCTATGCTCTTATGTTATGCCTAATCAGTACATTTATTATAGGTCATTATTATATAGCTCCACAGGTCATATGTGCTTTTCAATGGTACACTAGATTAACATGGTCAGGGGATCTCTCAACAAGTTATGAGATTATATGTTTATAGCTAGATGTGGATGCAAGAGACAATAAAACTACAGACTTTGGAGTGGTTTCTGCTCTGTGATTCTGTGATGCATGAATCACAGGATCTAAACATGATAAGTCTTTGCACCCTCCCTGCCAAGAATTTCCTTTTCAGAATAATCAGCTTCTCGATATTAAAGTCCCCCCACTGATAGCTTCCAGTTTTCCTCCGTGTTTTCAGTATACACCCAAAAGTAAGGGATCCTGGTCCATGCCTGAGAAGGGAGATAAATGCCTGGAGTATTTGAACTTTTTGAGAAGGTCAAAAAAGAAACTGTTATTTGCAACCCCCTTGGTGATCAGCTCTTCTTCTGAGCTGACTTCGGGCTGCTCACAAGCTCCCAATGTCCCCTGCAGCTCTGGCCTCAGGGAATTCATCATCTCATGGAGGACAGTAGCCCTGGCCATATATAACTGAAGTACCAGGAGCCGATTCCCTGGGCTTCATTCTGCCTCTCTGTTCTTCACATTAAAGGGGCCCTGGCTGACTATTTTTCATGATTTTTCTGCAGTGTTGCCTTTCTTCCCAAGTTTTTAACTTTCTCATTGCACTGAAGAACAACAGAAACCTGTAAGAAGAGTGTCAGGATGAGCAAAGCCCAGGAGATGAGAATTTCAAAAAGATAGTGAGGAAAAGATCTATCTATATATCATCTATCTATCTATCTATCTATCTATCTATCCATCTATCTATCTATCTATCTATCTATCTATCTATCTATCTATCTATCTATCTATCTATCTATCATCTATCAATCATCTATCTATCTATCTATCTATCTATCTATCTATCTATCTATCTATCTATCTATCTATCTATCTATCTATCTATCTACCTAGCTATCATCTATCTATCTATCTATCTATCTATCTATCTATCTATCTATCTATCTATCTTTCTATCTATCTATCTGTTTCTCTCCTCTCTCTATCTACCTACTCATTTCTCTTTCTCCCTCCCTCCCTGCACTTCCCCCTCCATTTGCCACTCACAGTTATATATATGGTCAGAATAAGTCATGTAGTGAGCATCACCCTTGGAGTCAGGAAATCAGGAAGACCTGGACTCAATTCCACCCTTTGACTCTCACTGGCTATGTGACCACAGGCAACTAAATCACTTAACCTCTCCCAGTCTATGTTTCTTAAAATGGAAAAAAAAGAGGAGGCTGAAAGGACCTGCCTCAGAGGGCTGTTTAAGACTCAAATGAAATAATGTAGGTAAAGCACTTTGCAGATTTTTAAGCACCATAGAAATGTCAGCTATTATTATGGTATAATGATAATGAGATTTGAGAATTGTTGTTTTCCCTTAAATCTTCTCCAGCAAGAATAATTGCGTTCCTACTGGAAAGGGTAGAACAAACCAAGTAAAGAAGGAATTATAGGCCAAAAGAGAGACGGACTTATACCCCTATATTAAAGTCCAACTTAAATAGCCCCCTTTCCATGAAGACTTCTTTGATCCCCAAAGTGGATAATGATCTTTCCTGCCACAAATCAACAAAGCATCAGACCTCTTTTACATGTTTATCAACTTCATTCAAGTTTTCTATGAGTATGCCATTCCTTTACTAAAAAGCTTCCCAAAGCTACAAAATAAAATATAAGCTGTTCCAGACATTCAAGGTTCTCTACAGTATGGCTCCAACCTGCCTGTTTACCTCATACCACACCCCTTCATGTGTTTTGGATTTTAGCCAGACTAGACTGTTTTCCATTTCTTAGTCTCATCTACCCTCTACTGTCTCCATACCTTTGCCCACATTACTCTATGACATGTCTGGAATGAATCCTCCTCTATGTCTTCATTTAAGGCCCAAATCAGGGGCTACTCCTTCCAGGAAGTCTTCCTTGATTCCCCCAGACGAAAGTGATCTTTCCTTCCTTAAATGTCTTATAGTACTTCTCTGTCCTTTTCACTTATCTCTTTTCTATTATAGTTATTTGTGTACCTGTCTTTTTCCCCATTAATAAATCTATCAATAGTTTATAAATAAATAAATAATAACTAAGTCTATAGATTATAGATAGACAGACTAGCAGAGAGAGAAAGAGAGAGAGAGAAAGAGAGAGAGAGAAAGAGAGAGAGAGAGAGAGAGAGAGAGAGAGAGAGAGAGAGAGAGAGAGAGAGAAAGCACAAGCTGTCATTCAGTCGTGTTTCAGGCATATCTGACTCTTTGTGACACCATTTGGGGTTTTCTTGGCAAAGACACTGGAGCAGTTTTCCATTTCCTTCTCCATCTTCTTTTACAGATGAGGAAACATTTAAGCACTTACTATGCACCAGGAACTTGTACATTGAGAGTACAGCCTGTGTTGTGTCTGTCCTTGTATTGCAAGTGTCTAGCCACAAGGGCATGTAGTAGGTGGTTAAACATTTTTTAATTGAATTAATTTCACTGGTGTGAGTGCCAACATCCTCAATATAGATACCAGAACTTTTACAATTTAGGAAAAAGTTGAATGAATTGTCTTTCCTACCTGATGCTCATCTTTTCTAGACATAGCTAAGTTGGTCTTTGGACAACACAGGATCTATTGATGACCTTTTACAACCCTTAGTCTATGATTCTATGATCCAGGTTCCTTATTCAAAGTCTTTCCTTCTTAGGAATGCTTGATAACTTGAACTTGGCTGCCAGTAAGTTTGTAAGCTTCTTGAGGACAGGGGCTGGCTTTCAAATGAGATAATGTACATAAAGTACTGTATGAATTTGAAATTCCTCTGTTCATTATTGTCCTCCTCCTCCTCCTCCTCCTCCTCCTCCCCCTCCTCCTTCTTCTTCTTCTTCTTCTCTCTCTCTCTCATTAGTTCATACAGAAATTGTCTTGGAACAATTGGCTCATAATTTTTCTTATAATTACTGTTCTGTGGACTTTTAGACAGGTGAATTAAATAATTGTCTTTTGTGATTGAATTATTGAAAAGTATTGGGTTGTACAGCTAGGTGGCACAGTGAATAGAGCCCTGGGTCTGGAGTCAGGAAGACCCAAGTTCAAATTTGACCTTAGACACTTACTAGTTGTGTGACCCTGGGCAAGTAATTTTTACTCTGTTTGTCTCCGTTTCCTCATCTGTAAAATGAAATGGAGAAGGGGATGGCAAACCAGTCCAGTATCTTTGCCAAAAAAACCCCAACCAAATAGGGTTATGAAGAGTTGGATATTACTGAAAAATGACTAGACACCAATGACACTGGCATGTAACCTTAGCTTCTCTAGGTTCAATAAGGCATCTTTGAGACAAACTCCAGTAGCAGATAGGGAGACAGGCATGATTTGTGTCTCATCTCACCCATATGTTTCTCACTGCATCATAGATCTAGAACTGGAAGGGACTTTAGAGTAATCTTGTCCAACCCTCCCATTTTACAGATTAGGAAACTAGGACTCAATGAGACTAAATGGCTTGTCCCAAATCACAGGAGTCGTAAATGAAGGATGCCATTGGATCTCTATATTTTGAAAGGTTTTCATTCCACATTGTCTGGCATGTATGATTGGAGAGTGGAAGGCAACTCCCAGAACCTCTATTTAAAGGGGGTGGCTAGGCCAGCTAGTTCATTTCCTATTCCCTGCCCCAATCTCTCCCCACACTGAACCGGGAACCTTCTTCTCCCCCTCCCTCTTTAAGTTTCCTTTTTCATATTGTTTTTGCCCTCTTCTTTGACTGTAAACTCCTTGAAGGCAGGGATTATTTTTCATTTTGTTTGTATTTGTTTTCTCAGTGCTTATAATAGTGCCTGCAACATCAAAAGTACTTGATAAATGTTACTGTCATCCATTAAAAATACTGTTCTTATTTTTATGGATCTGTGTTCTTTCTGGGAGATGATGGTGGTGGGGGTGGTAGTGATTATTGCCTCTGTCCCCAGTGCCTAGCATTGTGTCTTACACACAGAAGCACAGATTTAGGGTTGTAAGGGGTCATCTAATCCAATCTCTTCATTTTCCAGGTGGGGAAATGCAAGCCCAGAGAGATTAAGTGATTTACCCAAAGTTACACAGGTAATTAAGTGACAGAACCAGTATTCAGGCAAACATTCTCTGATGTCAGATCCAATGTTCTTTCCACTAATGCCTGCTGAATTGAATTGAAACAACCTTCAAGATTCACCATGCAGTGGTGACATGGAAGTAGGACTTTAGTAGACCCTTTTCCTCCCCTTTGATTTATTTCGCATTATAATTGCTTTGCAGGGTGGTCAGGGGGATCAAATGAGATGATATTGGTAAAAGCTCTTAGCACAGTGCCTTGCACATAGTAGGTTCTATATAAATGCTGATTCCCTTTCCCCCTTTCTGCATATGTTTCTTTCCAGGGACTGCATCTTATCTAAATTTTATCCCCCTTTCACAGTGCCTGGCACTGTGTGTTCTATACTCAGTAAGGGCTTAATAGATATTTGTGAAATTGAATCAAATAGTAGGAGAACATTTAGTCACTTCAGTGATTTCCAGTGTCTAGTCCTGGACAAATTACAGCCCAAGAGGTGAAGGGTCTTGAAGATGAGACAGCAGATTTTAAAAGCTGCAAACCTGGGGACAGCTAGGTGGCACAGTGGATAAAACACTGGCCCTGGATTCAGAAGGACCTGAGTTCAAATCCAACCTCAGACACTTGACACTAGTTGTGTGACCTTGGGCAAGTCACTTAACCCTCATTGCCCCACAAAAAGGAAAAAAAAACTGCAAACCTGTAAATAAATCCCTGACAAATTAAAAATAACAGCTAATATGTATATAGCCTTTAAGCTTGCAGAATACTTTATATATGTTATTTGATGTTATATATGCGATAAGATTCCCTAGCATCCCTGTAAGGTAGGTGCTACTCCATTTTACAGATGAGGAAACTGAGGCAGAGAGAGGTTAAATGACTTGCCCAAGTGCCTGACAAAAAATTTTAGAATGGTTTATCAAATAAGAAATTAATAAGAATTGGGGGAGGGACCCATAACCTTAACCATTGGGAGAAAAAAGATATAATGTATATAAAGTACTTTGTAAATCATACAGTGATATCCACATGCAATAATTATTTTTTAGTGTAGGAAGTGGCTGATTTAATCTGTGTAGAGAATGCCCAGTGGAGAAATTTCTTCTACCAAAGCAGAGGAAAAAAAAACTAACAAACAACAACTCTTCAGTGACAAAGAAAGCTGCATAGGGTACTGAAAGGGTCAAATCACTTGAGGATCATCACCTACCTAGTATTTATCAGAGACATGACTTCATCATAGGTCTTCTTGACTCTGATGTTGATCCTCTTCCATCACTGCACGCTGCCTTGTTTATTAATTATTAGCACCCCAATTTTTATTAATACTGGTTAGCATTGTCACATGCCAGTTTCTTCTTTTGCTATGACTACAGGCTATCTTTGATCTCAGAAATCAATCACCAATCAATAGCACACACCTTTTCATAGATACAAATGAGTTTACTCAAAGTATTGAATACTTTACAAGGAGCTAAGTGATTCAGAGCTCACCCATTCCAAGGCAGTTAGAAGTAACTAAGGAGCTAGCAGATAGAGTACTGGACCAGACTTAGGAAGACCTGAGGTTAAGTCTCGAATCTGACACTTACTCTTGTATGACTTGGGGAAAGTCAACAAGTTTGGAGAAGACCAAAAAAGGCCTCCTGAAGAAGGTGAGCTGTGAGCTATCTTGAAGAGAGCCAGGAAAGCCAGGAGGTGGAGGTGAGGAGGAAGAACATCCCAGGCATGGGAGACGGCCTAGAGTGAGGGCCTAGAGAAGGCAAGAGAGAATGGGCCCAAGTTCAATGAGAAATAAGAATACTTTCACTATGACTAGAGGGAAGATGGACCGAGGGAATGATGATTCTGAGAAGTTCGAGGAAGGGCAGGGGGATTGAGGAGGCTCACACTGGATGGCTTCCATTTCTCAGAGAAGAAAAGTCCAGGCCATCTACTATAAATGTAGAGAGTAGGGGGCCGCTTGGGTTGAAGGGAGAGAGAAGAAAATGTTTGGAACAGTCATTGTAGGAAATGAGATGGGGAATCGATAAAGGCAGAGAAGGATTGTCAAGCAGCCCCAAGGGCTCGACTAAGGTTATATGCCATAAATTTTTACTGGGTGAAATCAGCTCAATTTTGTGATTTTCTCCTGGGATGATCCACAGCCCTAGGGCAGGAACAGAAAAAACTGAGTGGTGGGAGTTACTTAGAAGATAAGGATTTGTTGATCAGGGGTAGCAAAAGTACAGGGGGCAAGGGATTCTGGGATAGTTGCTAGGGAAGCAAAGTTGCTACTGAAGCACCTCATACAATGCTCTGCGCACAGGAGGCACTTAATAAATGTGTTTTTGAATCAGAGTAGAAGATCATGGGGTCAAAACTTCAGATAGAGGAGAGGAAAGCTGGAGTATAGGGAAGTGGACTGGAAAAATAGGGATGGAGGAAGGGACTGAAGGTCATAAAATGTAGGTGAGAAGGCTGTGGATGGGGGAGTGAGAGAGGTGGAAGTTTAGAAGTGTGTCTGGCCTGGAGTCAGGAAAATGAGGCTTCCTGAGTTCAAATCCAATCTCAGACATTAGCTGCATGCCCTCAGACAAATCATTTAATCCTGTTTGCCTCAGTTTCCTTATCTGTCAAATGAGCTGGAGAGGGAAACAGCAAATCACTCCAGTATCTTTGCCAAGAAAACCTCAAATGGGGTCATGAAGAGTCAAACATGACTGGATAAAATGACTAAGCAACAACAACAAAAAATTGGAGAGTGGAATTTTGAAGATCTACATCATGACAACATGATGTTGTCTGTCCTTCATTCTCAGAGAGAATTTAAAGGCAGGGGTGAGCTGGAGCCAACTTTTTGAAAGCCAGTGGTTACAAATGTGAGCATTTATGCCTTGTAAATCAGGGCATGATTTATTGTTGGGTTGGTCATCTAGACTTAAAGTGATGAAATGCAGAGTAAACTTCATAGAGTGCCCTACAAACAATTTTCCCCCTGGAGAGATGGTTGTTAAAATATTTACTAGCATATCCCTGGCTAGAGGTCATCTAATCCAATTTCTTCATTTTGCAGATGAGAAAACCACAAGCCAAAGAAAAGTGACTTGTTTAAGGTCATATAGGTATTAAGTGGTAAAGCCAGAATTTGAACCCAAGCCCTCTGACTTTCAATCCAGCTCTTCCTCCCCTCTTACCCACCCTGCTATTTGAAGATCTTGTGTGTGACCGTACCAGTACAGGAATGCAGAAGAATGTGGTTGTGATTGGACTAGATCAGTGGGGGTCAAACTCAAATAGAATTGTGGGGGGGGGGACACTAAACCATACATAAGGCTGCCAGTAGGCAGCCTAGAGACTTCAAACTATGCTTGCATATTATCTAGGTTTCATTATGTTTAACTTTTTTAAAAAAATATTTCCCATTTACATTTTTATCTGGCTCAGCTGCACTTGGGCGTGTTGTGGGCTGTGGATTCAGGAGGACCTGAGTTCAAATTTGGCCTCAGACACTTAACACTTACTAGCTGTGTGACCCTGGGCAAGTCACTTAACCCCGATTGCCTCACACACACAAAAAAAGAAAAAAAAAGAAGTAATTATCTGGGGCAGCTAGGTGGCGCAGAGGACCTGAGTTCAAATCTGGCCTCAAACACTTGACACTTACTAGGCTGTGTGACGCTGGGGCAAGTCACTTAACCCCAATTGCCTCACCAAAAAAAAAAAAAAAGTACTTGTCTGCTGTACTCTCTGCCAGCCAGACCACATCCATCCATCAATCAATCAGCAAGCATTTGTTAGAGAACTGCCCGGTGTGATGCCCCATGCTGTGGGTCCGGGGGACCAGGGACAAAGACCAAACAATCCCTGCCCTAAAGGGGCTGACATTTTATGGAGGGAATCAACAACAGACACACCAAAGTACCCACCTGTAAGCCACTCGAGCTTCAAGGATCCCCATCCCCACTCCCACTCTCCCAAATGAGTCTTGGGTGGCCAGAGCTTGGCTACATCTTGCCATTTCCTTCTCCAGGTCATTTTATAGATGAAAAACTGAGGCAGACAAGGTTAAGTGACTTGCCCAGGGTCACACAGCTAGTAAGTGTCTTAGGCCTGGTACTCAATCCACTCCCCACTTAGCTGCCCTACTGCTCCCTTAAGTAAGGTGAATTTCTGTCCATTCTCCTCTTAGCTCCCAATCTAGACACTATCCCTGACCTCTGCTGTCAGTCAGTCAACAAGCATTTATCAAAAGTTTACTATTTGCCAAGAATTGTATTAAAGCTAGACAAGTATGGATAGAAACAAAAAGAAAATCCATGCCCATAAGGCGTTTACATTCTAATGGGGGGGGGGAGGGAAGACAATATACAAGAGGAAGCTGGGGGTGGGAGGGGAATGGGACTGAGGAGGAAGTTATCCAGCTCTGGAGAGTATGATGGAAGAGTTTGCATTGCAGCCTGGTGAGAAATGAAGAGATGAAGGGGGCAGCTAGGTGGCACAGTGGATAAAGCATGGGCCCTGGATTCAGGAGGACCTGAGTTCAAACCCAGCCTCAGACACTTGACACTTACTAGCTGTGTGACCCTGGGCAAGTCACTTAACCCTCATTTCGCAGCAAAAAAAAGAAGAAAGAAAGAAAGAAAGGAAGGAAGGAAGGAAGGAAGGAAGGAAGGAAGGAAGGAAGGAAGGAAGGAAGGAAGGAAGGAAGGAAGGAAGGAAAGAAAGAAAGAAAGAAAGAAAGAAAGAAAGAAAGAAAGAAAGAAAGAAAGAAAGAAAGAAAGGAAAAAGAAATGAAGAGATGACTGGCCTGAGCCCCCTCCTTAAATGGAGATCCTGTGAGGTGTGATCCTTTCTGAGGGGAGGGTCACAGGGGCTCAGGGTACTCTTCATGTGTGAATTCCAGGGTGAAGTGATGTTCTAGGATGAAGAGTTTTCTGGGGCAGGAGTTAGGATTGCTATCCCGGGGGAATGATACTAGGATGCCGTAGGGAAGATGGAGATTCCAAAATCCTTTGGACGCTTCTGTATTCACAAGGTGTTCTTCCACCCAAAGTGGTAGGACATGGGGAAGAAGACCTGGTCAAGGTCAAAGCTGAGGCCAAACAGGCTCAGACAATTCCTCCTCAGGGATGTTCTGGAGAGCCACACTTGCCTTGGTTTCTGGAATGACTTCCTTCTCAACTTGATCAATAATGTATAGATGACCACTGGATCATGGCCAAGTTTCCCCAGCCTTTCCAAACATGATTCCCATGCAGAAGTGCTCCATTTCTGAAGGATTCTTCATACTTAGGCTAAAGTCCATTGTAGTTTAATTGACCGAGACCTGTTCGCACCTAGTTTAGGTATCAAGACTAAAATGAGATGGGTGATTTCAACTCTATCCTCACACAAATGCTGTTAACATAACACGTATACTAAAAGAATACAAAACAATTTGGTAAGGGAGGGACTAGCTCAGGAAAGGTCTCTTGTAAGAAGTGTCATTTGAGCTGGGCTTTTGAGAAAATTAGGGGGTCTAAGAAGTGGAAGTGAAGAGGGGCTGTATTCCAGATGATGAAAAGGCATAAAGGTGGGAGATGGAGTGTCAATGGTTAAGAGCCTTGAAGGCATTGTGCTCACCCCACATTAATTAGAATACTGGTAAAGTGTCCAGGGTGGGATGACTGGGATGGTGAAGGATGAAAGAACCAATTCATCTGAAGGATGGTGAAAGAAATTAGGGTTGGGGGCAGCTAGGTGGCACAGTGCACAGAGTGTCAGACTTGGAGTCAGGAAGACTTATCTTCATGAGTTCAAATCCAGCCTTAGACACTTACTGACTGGGTGACCCTGTTTGCTTCAGTTTCTCTTCTGTAAAATGAGCTGTAGAAGGAAATGGCAAATCACACCATTATCTTTGCCAAGAAAACCCCAAATGGGGTCATGAAGAGTCAGATATGACTGAAAAATGACTCAACAACAACAAAAGGGTAGATATGATTGGCTATCTTTAATTATGTAAAAAAAATCACACAGAAAAAGGAGTAAAAAATAACAATAACATTTATTAGTTCTGGGGGCAGCTAGGTGGCGCAGTGGATAGAGCACCGACCCTGGATTCAGGAGGACCTGAGTCCAAATCCGGCCTCAGACACTTGATACTTACTAGCTGTGTGACCCTGGGCAAGTCACTTAACCCCAATTGCCTCACCAAAAAAAAAAAAAAGAAAGAAAAGAAAAGAAAAACATTTATTAGTTCTTCAAGGGTTGCAAGCACTTTACAAATATTATCTCCTTTTATTTTCACAACCCTGGGAGGTCAGTGCTACTATAAACCCCAGTTTTACATATGAAGAAACTGAGGCTGATAGAGATGAAATGACTTGCTAATTAACAAGAGTTGAACTTAGATTCCAGGGCTATCTAGCTGCCTGCTTTGCCTTGGAGGGCTGAATTAGAACAGAGGGATGGCAGATCACTGGGAGGCAGATTTTTAGCTCAGGACAAAGAAGACATTTCTGACCATTAGAACTATTCAGCAATAACCTGGAATGCCATACGATGTGGTGAGCAGCACCCACCCCATGAGCAAGAAGAGGTTGAATGACCATTTGTCAGGGATACCGTAGAGGGGAATCTGTTATGGGGAAAACAGAGGTGGGGGTTTGGGAAAGGGGTAGGAGTCCTTAGGAATTCCTCTTTAAAGAATTGCACCCTCTTGCACACAAATCTGATTAGAATAAAATGATAGTTTATTTAGGGGCTGGGGAAAGGAAACCAAGAGAGAAATCCTTGGACTTCTCATGGGGAGAAGGCATGGCACAGGGGTGTGGCTCTGAGATATCTATCTTCTCGAGCAGGAGACAGGCAGATATTTTTATAGAGGTCCGAAGGTGGTCCGATGAGGTGATCGTCTGATTGTGGAAAGTTCCCCTATTGGGGGAGGATCATTCCCCACTGGTGGTGGCTGGGGGAGTTGGGTGATGGGCAGCTCCTCACACCACAAAGGCAGCAGGCACACCTAATCTTATCTCCCCCAGGGGTGGGGGAGACTGGTTAGGTATATCTGTCCTTCGGTTTAGTTTCCGAAGGAGAATGTTCTTTTGTTTTACTTCTTGATTAACTTCTGGAGTATCCAGGGCAATTCAAATGAGGTACCCAGGCCCAGAACAGGATCCATGCCTTGGGAGGAAGATAGGCCTCTGAGATGCTGTCCAGTTCTAATTTTCCAAGGCTCCAAGACCAGGCTGGTTTCATCTCAGCATTACACTGTGTGCACAATGAAAGGGGGGGGGTTCCTGAGGCCCCTAGACCTGGCATACTTTGGAGGTATTGCTGTTGTGGAGCCTCCCGGCTATGCACACGCTGGCCTGTTGCTTCCAGATCTGCTCTGAGCCCCGGGGCAGCTGGCATTGATTTTGTTTGTTTCCTTAGAAAGAACAGTATTGATCGACTGCGCTGTGAAACCTGGCTCCCAGGTCCTGCAGTTCCAACAAACAATTCCCTTGTCTTCTGGATCCACTTCAAAGTCTCCTAGACTTTCCATTCTATTGAGTCCAGCTTGCGTTAAGCCTCCTCATGCCAGATATCACCATTCCCACCCCCCAGTCCTGCAAGTAAAGATCTTTCTTGGGGTCATTAACACAATTTTACAGTTGGAAGTCATCTCTAATGACCTGACAAAGGTTCTGATGGTTGGTCAACAAACTGTGAAATCACAACCAGCCTCTGGGAAAAAATTGTACAGGAGGTAAAGTCTAAACTTCCTACTTTCTCTTCCTGTAGCCCTTCTATTCTTTCTGATCCCCGGGTCCCTGGTAGATTGAGGCCCTCCCCAAGTCTTTCTTGAGTTCCAAACAGCTCTTAAAGGAGAAGTGTGCTTTAGTGAATAGAACACTGGATTCTGGAGTTGTAGGACCCAGGTTCTGCTGGGCAGGGCAGTTAGGTGGCTCAGTGGATAGAGCACTCGACTTAGAATCGGATAGACCTGAGTTCAAATCTAACCTTAGACAGTTACTAGCTGTGTGACCCTGAACAAATCATATAACCCCGTTTGCCTCAGTTTCTTGATGTGTAAAAATGTACTGGAAAAGGAAATGGCAAAACACTCCAGTCTTTCTGCCAAGAAAACCCCAAATGGGGTCATGAAAAGTTGGACATTGAAATGACTCAACAGCAACATTCACTACCTTTATGTCCTTTGGTGAGTGCCATCACTTTTATGGACCTCGGCTCCTCATTTGTAAAATGAAGGGGTTGGATTAGATGGCTTCTAAGTTTCCACATCTAATTCCCTTGTGTCATGATTCTTCCCACTGTCCAAACTTATTCAGCCTCTGTTCTATTCTAAGCCAGGTCGTGCCGTCTATTCTGACAAAACTAACATCCATGAGTATAGCTATTAACAGGTTAATCATAATGCTTACCAGCCTTCCCTGCATGCCCTACCTCTTCTCTATCAACATAGACACCTTTCTGCTATAACAAGAGATTTCTAGGATCAACGACTTGACTCAAAGCTTCCAAGTTAATGGCAGCATCTGAGATCCATGTTTGTTTTCGACAAGCTGCCTCTGCACTAGACATAGCCCTTCCTTAGCATCCATGCACTCCTCTTTCCTATAATCTTCCATTCGGTGTGCTGCCGACTCCATGCTGAAGAGGGGCATCGCCTTTCTAACCAATTCCCAGCATGTCGCTCCCCGTGACATCAGAAATGGGTAGCCAATGAGATTCTCCTAGATAGAACTTCCTCCCCCATCTTCACACACTTTCTCATTCCGTATAAAGTCTTCCTCCTCAAGAACTGCTTGGGGTAGAGGGTGTAAGACAGGCAAACTAGGAAAAGGGACAAGAGCTTTGTGTACCTGGTCTATAATTTCAGAGGGCAGCCTCTTGCAGCTTTGTTGTCAAATCGTGAAGCAGCTAAATCGGGCAATAAAGTTCTAGACTTGCTGTCAGGAAAACCTGAGTTCAAATTCTACCTCAGACATTTATTTGCTGTGTAACTCTACGCAAGTCACTTAACCTCCCTGGATTTCAGTTGCCTTATCTGTAAAATGTGAGAATTGCACTCACTCACTCACTCACTCACTCAATCAACATTTATTAAGTGCCTACTATTTTCCAGGCACTGTACTAAGTGCTGGGGATACTAAAAGAGGTAAGGCAGTCTTTGCCCTCGAGGAGCTTACAATCTAATGAGGGGAGACAACTAAGAAACAGATATAAACAAACAAGCCACATATAAGATAAATAAGAAATAATCAACAGAGAAGGCAGTGGAATTAAGAGGGGCTGCAGAAGGCTTCCTGTGGAAGGTGGAATTTTAGTTGGGATGTAAAGGATGTAAAAGAAGCCAGGAGGTCAGTAGTTGGAGCAGAGGAGGGAGAACATCACAGGTATGGGGTACAGCCAGAGAGAATGCCTGGAGCAGAAAGATGTCTTGTTTGTGAACAGCCAGGAGGCCAATGTAACTGGACTGAAAAGTACACGCCGGAAAGCAATGTGTAAGAAGATTGGAAAGGTGGGAGGGGGTTGAGTTAGGAAGGATTTTGAATGCCAAACAGAGCATTTTGTATTTGATCCCTGAGGCAATAGGGAGCCACTGGGGTTTAGTAAGCAGGGGCACTCAAAGCCCTCTTAGGGTCCCTTTAGGGTCTAAAATCATTGCATCCAAAGTTTATCAACAAAGACCCAGGCTTGTCTTTGCCCGAACCCCTCTTCCCTTGTCCTCGTTTTTCTATGAGCCAGCCCGTGGGTGTCTTGGGTTAAGTCTGATGCCTTCCCTCGTTTGAGTTAAAATGTGCCTGTAATAAAGGCTTTTAGCATCACTGGCCAGTCTGGCACTTTTGTGAAAGTCTCTAAGTCCCAAAGCAGCTGCAACAGACTGGGACAGTGTTAATGGATTTATGGACTCAGAGAACCTTTAGTTCAATGGCTCCTTCCTTGCCTCTGAGACATCTTATAGACAGGAATACCAAGCCTCAGCTACGTTCTTTGTCAGGCCCAAGATCAGAAGTTAGACAGAGATTCCTGGTTCCCTGACTCCCAGATCAGTTGTGTTTCTCCTATGCTATGCTGCCTCAGTGCTCATGGAGGATGTCTGATGTGTTCCAGCTATCATAAGACTACTCACTGGCCCCCTTACGGGACTCAGACTTTTCTACTTTCTTGCCCTTGTTCATCAAGTTTCTTATGCCTGGACCTCCTTGTCTTTCAGCTCCCACCTAGTCTCTCTCCCTCTCTTGAAACCCGAATCCTCCTTTGAGACTCAGCTTAAACGCAACTTCCATGGAAAAACCCTGAAGTGGGGGACCTTTTCTCCTTTTGTGCTTATACCCTCTTGGGTACTTGCCATGTTCTATTTTGTTTAAGGGAGAATGTTAGCTTTGTCAGGGCTGCAGAAATTCTGAAAGAGGCTACCCTTGCCTTCCTCCTTCCGATACTTCTAGAAGAGCCTTCTTCAAGGTTTATTGGACCTCCAGGCCAATTTGCACAGTGGCTGGCACACAGTGGGTGCTAAATAAATGCTTGTTGATTTATGTAGCTTGGTACTAATCATTGGGGGAATATAATAGGAGCTGAAAAGGCAGACAGAAAGGGGTATGCTTTATCCCCAGTCTCAAAAAGGATTCATGTGGCTATGTGACCAAATGTGACCAGTGTGAGACCAACAATCAACCAATCAATCATTCAATCTGCATTATTAAGTGCTTAGTATATATTAGACACTATGATAAGCGAAGAAAGACAAAAACTGCCCCTACCCTCATTTTCTTTCTTTCTTTCTTTCTTTCTTTCTTTCTTTCTTTCTTTCTTTCTTTCTTTCTTTCTTTCTTTCTTTCTTTCTTTCTTTCTTTCTTTCTTTCTTTCTTTCTTTCTTTCTTTCTTTGCATGTGAAGCATTTGGGGTTAAGTGACTTGCCCAGGGTCACACAGCTAGTAAGTGTTAAGTGTCTGAGGTCGGTTTTGAACTCAGGTCCTCCTGAATCCAGGGCCAGTGCTCTATCCACTGCACCACCTAGCTGCCCAAACTGTCCCTACCCTCAAGGAGCTTGCATTCTCAGGAGCAGGACAATATGTAATTAAATAAGCACTTATAAGATACATTAAGTGTAAATGGAAGATAAGCTTGAGTCCCTCTAAAAGGTACATTAGAAGGTGGATTCTAGAAGCTACTGGAACAGGGAACAGGGAAAGGCAACCTGAGACAGAGGAGAGGTAAATGCAATTTGGTTGTCCTAACTCAGGAACAAAAGCACGGGACCTTCCATTGAGAAGGATGACAATTGAAATTGACAAGTCTGCCCGGTTGGACAATTTAGTAACTTTGGGGGCATAGTTCCAAATTACTGCGCAGCTAGGTAGCCCAGTGGATAAAGCACCAGCTCTAGATTCTGGAGGACCTGAGTTCAAATCCAGCCTCAAACACGTGACACTAGCTGTGTGACCCTGGGCAAGTCACTTAACCCTCATTGCCCCGCCCCCCCAATACTTCCAAATTACTTTCCAGAACATTCCAGGATTTGCTCAGGAAGGAGGCCCTGAACTCTTTTTCACTGGCATGTATTTGTAAAGCATTTAGCACAGTGCTTGGCACATGTGGTTGCTGTTCAGTCATTTCAATTGTGTCTGGTTCTTTGCAATCCGATTTTGGTGCTTTCTTGGCAAAGATACTAGAGTGGTTTGCCCTTTCCTTCTCCAGCTCATTTTTACAGATGAGGAAACTGAGGCAAACAGGGTTAAGTGACTTGCCCAGGGTCACACAACTAGTAAGCATCCAAGGCTGGATTTGAACTCCTGAAGATGAATCTTCCTGATTCCAAACCCAGTGCTCTATCCACTGAGCCACCTAGCTGCCCATATGCCTGGCACATAGCAGGTGCTATATAAATTCATATTGCCTTTCCCCTTCCTACTGTGGGAAATTATACCTACTTGTATATGGGGGCACTTATAGTGCTTCTTCTGCTTGACTTTTCTTGGTTATTTATTTTGTTAGTCTATCCCAATTAAATAACTTGCCATTTGATTTATGATTCTTGCTTATTCTATTAGTGGAGCATATACTGTATAGAGGCTCAAGTCATATCTTACCCTCATATTTAACCCAGTAACCTATGGGAATTCCAGAGTGAATGGAATATGAATGTTACATTTGTATTATAATGATGTAACTGTGTATGGGCTAGGTCTTCTTCTTTTTTTTAGTGAGGCAATTGGGGTTAAGTGACTTGCTCAGGGTCACACAGCTAGTGAGTGTTAAGTGTCTGAGTCAGGATTTGAACTCAGGTCCTCCTGAATCCAGGGCCAGTGCTTTATCCACTGGGCCACCTAGCTGCCCCCGGGCTAGGTCTTCTTTACCCTCATACCTTGCTCAGAGCTTAGCATAGTACAGATAGTAAAAGTAGCAGTTTCAGTCAACCTACAAGTAGTTATTAAACTCCTATATCCCAAGCACTGTGCTAGATGCTTGTACAATTAGCTAAGTGCAAATTCAGAAGCACAACTGCCCTGTCCTCAAGGAGTTTACATTTTAATGGGGGAGATAACACACATGGAGACATGGGGAGGCAACACACGTGTATATAGGCACAAAGGAAACAAAGTTAACCTCAGGGGAAGGGGAGGTCCTATAATCTGGAGGGACCAAATGGGGTCTCATTCAGAGGGTAGCATTGGGAGCCAAGTTTTGAAGGAGAGAGATTCCAAGACACAGTGGTGAAGAAGGAAGGCTTTCTAAGCCTGAGGGACAGCCTCCAGAATCAAGAAGTGGAATGCAATGTAGTAGGAACAGCAAAAAGGTCAGTATGGATGGACCATATAATGCATGAAGGAGGGCAATGTTGTCATAAGGCTAGAAAACTAGGGTGAGATCAGGTGGTGAAGATTAGATTCCACATTTATATTTGATCTCTGAGTTAATATAGGGAACCATTGAAGTTTATCGAGTAAGAACCAAGTCTGCTCTTCAGGAATATCAGTTTGCAGCTGTGTAGACATGTGATTAGAGAGGGGAGAGATTCAAGAGAACTGGAGGCTATGGAAATGGTGCAGGTAAGAAGTGAAAAGAGTCTGAATTAGGATTGTGGCTGCGGAAGTGGACAGAAGGGAATGCATGTGAGAAATGTTTTGGAGGTAGAAACAACAAAATATGACCACTGATTGGGTCTGTGGGGTGAGTGGGAACGAGGAATCAAACTCAGCATCAAGGTTGTAAACCTGGCTGACTAGAATATTTGTTGAATATATATATATATATATATATACACACACATACATACATACATACATACACACACATATATACATAAACACACATATACATACATGTGTGTATAGGCACACAGACATACCTGTATACACACATGTATACATATACACATGTGTGTGTTACACAATACATTTATATATACATCTGTGTATACACATGCACAGATATATGTATGTATGTTATGCATACACACACACACACATATATATACATACACTATACAATCATAGACAACCCTCTACTCCTTCTGGCATCCTTAAGAAACCTCATGGACTGTACTTTGAGAATAATTTCTTTATAACTAGAGTTGACCCCAACAGGTCTGACCATCTATCACTCCCCTGTTCAAAAACTGTCACTGGTTCCCAATTGTCACTGGAATAAAATGCAAACTTCTCATCCTGGGATTTAAGGCCTGCCACAATCTGACTCCTATTTAGACAAAATCCAGTTCCATGCTTATGTCATCACAAACAATACATTTTAGGGAGAGGAAACCCGGGGCCCAGAAATGTTGCAAGTCATATCCAAGGTCATGGCAGCCTTATTCCATATGGCTTCCTTCCCTTTGTGAACTCTTCATTCCAGCAGGACTTAACTAGCTGATTCCCAAACTCCAAAGTCCATTTCCCATCTTCATATATTTGCACAAGCCATTTCCCATTCTTGGAACCCATTCTCTCCCGAGAATAGTCAGAGTTGATAATCAGTTGGCTCTGAGAACACTTAGCAGGGTCCAGCAGAGAGATACACAATGCCATCAGCAGAAGACGCCAGCAGCTTTGCAGTGTCAGAATCTTGATTTTCCACTCCATGAATGTACGTCCTGGTTCCGTGCGTTCATGGAGGCGCCCTGGCTAAATGTTATCCCCAAATGTATCTGTGTCATATTAATCTTATAAAGTCCCGTTCTTCCCACTGAGTGTGCTTGTATTCATGGGAGATGGGGGCTCAGGGATTACTGGGGCAATGTGAAGTTTACATTTGTAACAATTTACATTGGAGACTTGTCCTGAAACTAACTTCAGGTAGGGAAAGATCGAACATTGGAAAGATTCTTAGCCAGGACTAGCTGAGTTGGATTTCTGACTGAGAAGAGGAGGAGGAAATGTCTGGCATTGATATTTAGGTAAAATGTGTTTTATGGCTGAATGATAAGGTGCACAAAATGCTTTGGTGTGGGCTCACAAGTTATGTTGTGGAGAGGATTTTTTTTTTGGGGGGGGGGCGGTCAATGAAGGTTAAGTGACTTGCCCAGGGTCACACAGCTAGTAAGCGTCAAGTGTTTGAGGCCAGATTTGAACTCAGGTCCTCCTGAATCCAGGGCTGGTGCTTTATCCACTGCACCACCTAGCTGCCCCTAAGCTAAAGCACTTATACTGAGGGAGTCCACAGGTCACATTCTTTCATCCTTATTTGTGTATATCTTTGTAAATCTTAACCTAGAATGTATGTTCCCTGCGGGCAGGGACTGTTGCATAACTTTGCATAACTTTGTCTTTATATCCCTTGTGTCCTGTATAATTTCTTCCTCATAATAGGCACTAAATAAAGGTTTTTGAATTAATTGAGTAGCTATAAGCCATCCTGATAAAAGCCCCACATACTCTATATAAACATTTTAGGTACTCAGTAGATCTTTGCTTAATGAAAAAAGAACCTCTCAGTCCCCCTAACCCCAGAAGCTGGGCAGTGACTGGAGGTGGGATAAATGAGTTGGCACCAGTCAGCCCTAAAATGTATGCACACTCTAATAAATACATAATATCTTCATTGTCATTAAGGCCAAAGGATGGGTCTATTTCTTCCCCTATTCTTGTCATTTCTTTTCCCCTTTAAGGATGGCCTTAATATTCAGTTTAATCTGATTTTCCCTGCATGAAAATGATATGTGCAGAGGGAAGCAGACTGGTAGAGCAGATATCATGATTTGTCAGAATCCCATACACTCTAAGGGAGTTCTGTCCTCCCAGGATTCCCCCTGTACTCCCCTAGGTGTAATCATCAAGTCCCTGTGAATACTGGGGAATTATTATTTTATCCTATAAGAGGACACTTCAGGGTTCTGTGTACAATGGAAGCAGAGAGATCAGGCAGAAGAGTTCAGATGATAAAATAGACAATAGGGAGTCATTAATGTTTCTTGAGGAGGGGAGCAATATGATGAGAATTGTTTTAGGAAGACTAGTCTGTACCACTGCACAAGATGAATTGAAGTGGGAGTGTCTGGAGGCAGAGAGACTATAAGAAGCATGAGAACTGAGAAAAGGACATTGAATTTTGTGAGGAAATCATGGGTAACCTATTAGTGAGTCGTTTCAGTGCAGTGGTAGAAGCCATGCTGTGGGGATTAAGAAGTAAATGAGTAGATGAGAAGTACATATAAACAAGCCAGGTTGTAAAGAGCTCTAAATGCCAGATGGAAGAATTTATATTTGATCCTCGGCAATATCACTTTGGAGGCTCTGCAGAAGATTGGAGTGGGGAGAGGTTGGAGGCAGTTGGAGGCTATTGCAATAGTCCAGTGAAGTCCAGGTGACATGTTGAAGAAGCTGGCAACAAAAGGATAGGGAATTAATTGCATGTATAGTCAGTGAGTCCCTCCCTCTATGGATGTGCCCAGGTATGGGTTCTAATGTGGGACTTCAAATGGCAATTTATTTATCCTGATCCCTCCAAACCCAGTACAAAAATTGGGTACTGTGGATCACTCCAGACTATATTTTCAGTTGGGCACCATGCTAATGGACTGAGGAAAAGAACAGAATTGAACAATAAGTATTTAATCATAACAGAAATGAATGCGAAAGTAATGAACTCAAATCAGCCGTATTACAGCTTTAATAAAGTGTTTTTTCAATCTCCCATCCCAAGAGTATTTGGGATCCTCCAAACTAATGACCCCAGCAGTATACCCAGTCTCTCTCTGTAGCTGGGGGGGATTCCTCAATAGCCACGGGATGGAAGACTTCAGTGAAGGACTGAGTCTGGGTCTGGGATTGCCTTCTTCTATGCTCCTCTCTTCATGCATGCAACTCTTCTCTGCATGGCTCCTGGTTGCACCATCTCTGTGGAGGTCCCCAGCCTGGCTTGCCTTAGGGACTGCTCCCCACTTGCTGGGCTGCTGCTGTCTCCATGCTGCCTTGGTTCATCTCTCTGCTCCCTGTGGTTGTGAGCTCAGCAGAAGCATCCATTACTCCTCCATCAAGTGGCAGGGGGAAGACTTCTTCCTCAACTGCTTCACTGAGAGGAGGGGCAAGAACACAGTTCCCATCATCCTTGACAGGGAAACAATTCTGCTTCTGCTACACATATGCAGAGAGGGAAAGGGGAGAAGGGGAAGGGTCTGAGGGCATCACTAGCTATACTTGTAGCCAGAAGGGTCAGTGCATCAATCAAAGGGGCTTTTTCCATAGAGCAGATCCTGGAACATTTTGAAGTTGGAGAGGAAGGAGAGGTTACTGAGGGAGGATTTAATTGGAGAAGCAAAGCCTTAGAAAAGATAACAATAATAAGAACAATAGACATTTACGTAGCCCTTACAACCTACAGCCAATGGAAACAAAAATGTGGCATATGATGACTGTAGAAATCACCACCTCTGCTGTATGTTGTAACTAGAAAGCTGGCTTCTTTTCTCACTCATCAAATTAACTTTAGTTTAACAAGAGGCAGTGCAGTCTGGTCAATAGAGAGCTGGCCTCGAAGTCAGGAGGACTTGGGTTCAAGTGCTGACATATATTAATGGGGGGAGTGTGGGCAAATCACTCTGCTCTCCATGCCTCAAGCATCTCTCAAGACTAAATTACAGAGGGGAAGGGAAGGATGGGGAATAGATTTTTGATCACTGAAAAATAATTCAATTTTTAAAAAGGGCAGAGCTGCAGTACATTGGTGACAGAAACTTCTTTCCTTAGAGTTGAACATGCTTTAAAAATGCAGAGTATTTTACATACATTCTCCCTAACAACTAGATTGCCAGGTATCATCCCCATTTTTATCTTGAGAGATGAAGAAAATGAGACTTAGAAAAGATAAATGACTTTCTCAAGGTCACACAGCTATTAAACATCAGAGGCAGGATTTGCAATCAAGTCTTCTCAATGAAGTCTAGGGTTCTATGACCTAGAACTCAGAGTGCAGATGGGCAGGTGAAGATTTTTTTCCCCTTAAGATAAGAAGGAAAAAGGCAAAATATAGAGATATGGATTCCAGAGTCATCAACAGCAAGAGAGTAGTTGACACAATGAAAATTGTTGTTGTTGTTGTTTTGTTCTTTGTTCTCAAAGAGGACCATGACATCTGGGTGCTGTGTGATGTCATGACTTTCATTGGATTGGATTTAAATGAGGGAGGTGCAAGGTCACCAACCTCATTGTCTCCTCCAGAGCCATCTGGGTCCAGTGGCAAGATATACATCAGGACGACTAGAGATGTCTTTGGATGTTTAAAGCAATTGGGGTTAGGTGACTTGCCCATGGTCACACAGTTAGGAAGTGTTTGGGATGAGATTTGAACTCAGATCCTCCAAACTCCAGGACTGGTGCTCTATCCACTGTACCACCTAGGTGCCCCTCACTATGAAAATAGATGAGCTCTCAAAGAAAAAAGAATAAGCAGTATGATAAGTATTGTTGAATACCACTTTCCAGAGTTTGTTAAAATAATTAACTGGGGCAGCTACCCTGGAGTCAGGAGGACATGGGTTCAAATCTGACCTCAGACACTAGCTGTATGACCTGGGCAGATCACTTAATCCTGATTGCCTAAAAAAAGATAAGAAGAAAGGTTGAGGAAATAGGGCTTGGGGTAGGGAGGAAGCCCTGTACAGTCAGGAAGAAGTTAATGGACTGAAGGGAAGTGGGAAGCTACCAGGTCCCTGGGATAGCACAGGTTCTTTTGCTGTCTAGTAAGTGGATAATGGAGTAGACCCATAAGGGCAGAGAGCAGCAGAACACAAGCTGAAGCGTGCTCTCTCTGAGGGTTGTAAGAAGCAGTGGGTATCATGGAAGATCCTTGGCCTTGGGACAAGAAAGCCTGGGGTTTGAATCTCAGCTCCATCACATCCAAGCTGTGTGACCTTGGGCAAATCATTCTGTTCTCTTTCCTCCCCACCCTCCCTCCCTCCTCTCCCACTGAGCCTCAGCGTCCTCATTTGTAAGAAGACCTTTCAGGTCCCTTGCATTTCTAACATTTCATGTTTCTATGAAGGGTATGGATTGCCATGGCCTCAGTGGGTCTGGACACACCAGCTAAATCCCCCAAGATCTGATCTTTCCGATAGGGCCAACGGCAGACGCAATGAGCTTTTTGCCACTTGGGGCTCCTTCAGCAAGCTCTAGCCATGCTGCAACGCTCCCTCCACCCTAATTAATTCTTGTTTAGGGGCCCTCGGCTGCCGTTAGTCTTCATTGGCATACATAGCACTCAGGTGATGGCGTTTCAGTTGGAAGATTTCCTACTTGGGAATCTATATAGCCTTTACTGATAATGGACCCAGGCTCCTGGAGAGGGGCTTGGTAGAGGCTGAAGGTCCTGCTCCCTGATCCCCCAACACGGGGGGATGGGGGCTCGCTGGGCATTAGTGGAGCCTGGGGACTGTCTAGACACAGTGGCCAGTCACCTTTCACGTGGTAGAGAGGAAGGATAGGCCCCACCTGTTAAGTTGATTTTTCTTTTCATATCGAGAGAGCCTTGCTGATGAAGAGCGATAAGTGTCTTTCACTGGTGGGGAAAGGATTCTAATAACCGCTGCTGATGACTCCTGCCCTGCGCTGCTGAGATACAGAGCCTCATTCTTCTTCCCTTTAATAACCCCAGCATGACTGTGCTATACAAAGAGCTAGCTGCTGGCCCTGGCTCCCTTCTCCTCCCCCCAGCTCCCCTCCTCCCTCTCTGAGCCCTTTTCCCATTTCCCCCTCACTTTCACCTTCGTCTTGCAGGGACCCCTGTCAGGCTCCAGGGTCCCTTTTTCTCCTCACCCCCACCCCCAAATCTTTTTGCTTGCTCAGATGTGGTGATGAGATTGCTTTGGAACCAGTGGTCATGAGATTTACTGCAGAAATGGTGCCAACAGTCATCAGGGTGTCTGGCATGTAGTAGGCTCTTAATAGATGCTTCTTGACTGACTGACTTTCTGTTCCAGGAGTTTGCCAGAATTGAGATGATAATGATGATAATAATAATGATGATGGACATTGATGTCAGGATTTAATGTTTGCAGAGTGTCTTAGTTATCCTATCTTGTTTGAGCCTTATAAGTATCATTCCCAGGCTCAGAGAGGTTAATGGACTTATCTATCCATGGTCACAAAACCAGTAAACATCATTGGCAGATTAAATTGTAAGCTTCTTGAGGGCAGGGACTGTCTTTTGTCTCTCTTCTATCCTCAGCACTTTGCACAGTGCCTGGCACATAGAAGACACCAATTTATTGAATTGAGTTGGCAAGATTTGAACACAGGTCTTCCTTTATCTATCCTTTATCTCTAATGCCAAGCTGAAGATGTGGTGCCTACAACAGTCACTACATACCATCTTCTTGTATCAATTACTTATAGGATTTCCTTAGTCAGCCTCCCAGTCACTAGCTCTGAGATTAGGATCTACATCATCCTCTGCTCTTGTCTCTGAGCCTCGGTGCTACTGTGAAGTTGTGGTGAAAACATTCCTATCACTGGGTACATATGAATCCCTGCAAATCCAAGGTCTAACTACACCTTTGTCCTGGACACTTGCAGATGGTGCTACTGCTATAAAGCCTTTGCTATCTAGAACCCTTAGGGAATGAGCTCTTCTGATGGTTAGCTCTTCTGAGACAGCTCTTTACCTTCTCCAAGCACCAAAACATTTGTTTTAACCATTGGGACGAAATCTTTCTTAAACGAGTTAGACCCTTCCCTGCCTTCTTAAACCCTAGGTGTTGCCTTTTTCTTGGTCAGTCAACAAATACTTATTAAGCACTTACTGTGTCAGGCACTGTGCTTGGTTCTAGGGATAGAAATACATGGCATGGAATAAAATCTACTTGAAAGGAGATTACTATTTAAGGAGGAGGACCACATGGAGATATAGATGTAGATGTAAATATAATATGCACACATTTCTACAGATTTCTACATATAAACATGTATATATATGTGTATAAAACACACAAACATACATATACATAGCCACACAATGTATATGTGACTCTGTCTACACACATGTTTTTACATTTATGCATGCATGGATACAGATGTGTATGCATACATGTATGCATATGTGCATGTATATGTACGCATATTTGCATTGTATATTTATAGGTGTATACTTATGTATGTGTGCATGTATACATGTATGCATGCATTGTGTACATGTGTATATATATGTATATACACATATAGATGCACATACACATATATCATAAATATAAAGTCATTAAATACAAGGTAGTTTTAGAAGGAAGCCATTAGCAATTGGAGGGCATCAGGAAAGACATCATGTAGAAGGTCTTGAGTTATATCTTGAAAGAAGAGAGGTATTCTATGAGACAGAGTTGAGGAGGGACCAGGATGCTCATTGTGAACATCCATCACTGGGCTATGCCCTCAGGTCCTGCTGAGATGTGTAGGGCTGTTGGCCCCATCACTAAATGGCCCAAGACTGCTGTGCTTTTTCAGTCATTGTCTAATTTTGACATTTTCATTCTCTCTCCCTCCCCCAAGTCCCTCATTCCGTCAGAGCCTTCTGCCCTTGCTATTACACTCTCAGCTGTGACTTCTTGTCAGTGTATCTGCCAGTAGAAGACTCTCTCCCTTTTCATTTGCTGCTTATAATTATCTGTGAGCCAGGAAACCAGATAATCAACTTGGTTAGAATTATGTGTAAGATAAAAGTAAATGGTCTCTGAGTGAGACTCTGAGAATTCTCCTAGGAGTGATATTTGTGCATGGATTTTCTGACGTTTATTTTGGCTGCTTACTTTCTGGTTCTCAGCTGGCAAATCTGAAAGATACCTAGGTCCTGATAGGTCAAGTCTTATTATCAATTCATCTTTTGTCAATTCTGTGGCTCATGACTACAGTAGCTATTTGAAAAATCTCTTCTTTCTAAGCCACCAGTTCTTCCTTTATTTCTGCTACTCACAGAAGTAACTTAGCAAACATCCACAACATTCAGCTTTTGTGGTGGCAGGAGGTCTCCAGGTAAAACCAGAAAGAAGGCAAACTTTGCTCCACCTTAATTAGAGAAGCTTGTTCCCTACTATTCCTGAAACTGAACTGGCTACTCTCCTTCCCATCCTCAATACCTCCTACTCTTTCCTGTCTGAATGTTTTCCCCCTTTGCTTCCCCATCCGAAAAAAGGACCATCCTTCTTCTCATATCCAATTCCTATGCTTCCTGTAAGACCCAGATCAAAACTCACCTTTTAGAAAAAGCCTTCCCTGGTTAACCCCACCTTCTGTCATTTTGAATTCCCTTTGTGTAGATACTCAGCACCACATTTGCTTATACATTGAGCCAAAATTATTCTTCAGTTGTGGTGCCTGAATCTTCCACAGACTGTTAGGGCTGGAAGGTACCTTAGAGATAGATCATCCCACCTCACTCCTTTATTTTGCAGAAGAAAAAAACCTGTTTCTTTTTCTCTCTAGACCCTACACCTCCCTCATTTACATGTTGATTTTTCATATCTAAATGTTTCATTTGGTTCTCTGCCCAAAGACCATACTCATGGTCACACAGAAAGTTAATGTCTTATGCAGCACTTGAACCTAGGGCTTCAGCACCTCAATCCAGTGTTCTCTTCATCATACCATGCTGCAGAGGCAGCTAGGTGGCGCTACAATGCACAAAACATTAGGCCTAGAGTTAGGAAGACCTGAGTTCAAATTCATCAGACACTTCCTAGCTATGTTACCCTGGGCATCAATTAACCTTGTTTGCTTCAGTTCCTCATTGACAGCAAAAAACCAGCTGGTGAGTGAGGGGTGGATGGCATCAGGGAAGACTTCATGGACATGATAGCACCTGTACCAAGCATGGAAAGAAGGAAAGGATGCTGAAAGACAGACATAATTCTTTCTTCTCTCCCATTAGACTGTTGTTAACTCCTCCAGAGTGAGAGTCCTGCCTTTTGCTTCTTTGGCCTTCACTTAGAAGAAGGATACTACCTATGATAGGTGACAATTTGCAGTGGTGTCACCACCGGGGGTGGGGAGTAAGGGGGAGGTTGCTGCCAGCGGGGCTCTAGGAAAAAACAATCTCAAGGAAAGCATAGTTTATGTTTGAAGCTCCTTCCCCTCCCTTCCCAAGCAGCTCGGTGTTGCAGTGTGGATAGAGTGCTGGACCTAGAGTCAAGAAGACCTGAGTTCAAATCCAGTCTCAGACACTTATTAGCTATGTGACCCTGGGCAAGTCACTTAACCCTGTCTGCCCCAGTTCTCCATCTGTCAAATGATTTGGAGAAGGAAATGGCAAACCACTCCAATATCTCTTCCAAGAAAACCCCAAATGGGGTCATGAAGAGTCAGACTTCACTGAAACAACTCAACAATAAAATTCCAGTCCCCCTCCCTTCCAGCAAGTAGGTTCAATGGACCAGTATTTCCCCAAATCAGATGTCAGCTAAATATAAAGAAATGCTTTGTGGGACTTGGAGCTATCCAAACATCGAATGAGCTGCTTTGTGAGATGGTGAGTTCCTCAAAACTGGAGGTATTCAAACTGAGCTGGGAGGTCTGTCAGGGATAATGAAACAGAGAGCCCTGTCAAAGGGGATTTGGGACTAGATGACCTTTCATTTTAAGGTCCTGTCCAACTTTAAGAGTCTATGTTTCTGTGCCCTCTATGGTACCCACACAGTAAGAGAAACATAATGGATGCTCGAGCTGCCACTACATTGCTTCCGGTCCTCATTACCACTCCCCTGGACTATTGTGACACCATCCTAATTGGTCTCTCTGCCTCCAGACTCTCCCCTCAGCAAACTGTCTTTCACACAGCTGCCAAAATAAACTTTCTTAGTCCTGATCCTTCTACTCCCTTGCTCACTTCCCTGGTTCCATATTGCTATTCAAGGATAAAGTGTAAATTTCTTAGTTGGGCATTTAAGACCCTTCACTGTCTAGCTCCCACCTGCCTAAAAGTCTATTCTAGGTGCAATCTCCGAGTATGTGAAGACTAGACTAGACTAGACTTTTAGTTGTTTCCCTCTCCAGTCTCCATGTTTGCATGGGCCATGCCCATTCTCCTCCTTCTCAATTTCCTTCTTCATACTGTCTTCTGGATTTCCTCAACTTCCTTCAAGTTTCAGTTCAGGTACCACCTCCTCCATGAAGTCTCTCATGATTCCCCAGTTGGTCATGTTCTCTCCCTCTTCAAATATTTCTAGAGGACTTTGAGTCTCTCCTTAGCTTCAACTTCTCCTTTCCTTGTATTACACTTCTCAGTGTATGGGTTAGATCCTCTCAGCAGAATACAAACTTTGTGAAATCAGGAGATATTTCCTTCTTTTATTCATATCCTTATAATGCTTAACACAGTGTCTTGTACATCACAGAAGCTTGATATCAAATTAATAATTATACATAATGAATTTTTTAATCACAGTAATTATAGAAAATGACACACAGAGTTAGAGAATGATTGTGCCTTGCATTGGTGGAGGGATTAGGCACATTGAGGAGATTACAAATACTTAAAGTTTTGCAGTATTGATAGAAGAATATAGCTGTAAACCACCTCACATTGTCCCAACTGATGTAATTGTTCAATAGAATCATTAAGACATAACTGAACTCCACTGTAGTGTCTCTAGCTCTGTTATAACAATGTTAAATCATATCTTCCCAAACCCATACCCACTGTAGTTTTCAATATGGGTTCTATCAGAGGGACTTCTTGTCTCATCCCAAGATATAGCATGAGACTTGGAATCAGAAAGACCTGCGTTCAAATCCCACCTCTGCCTCTTATTGATTATCAGCTCATTTTTCCATGGGCTAGGTTCTGTGAATCTCACTTCATATGTAAAGAGGTGACTGAAGTGCTTATAGTTTCTTCCTCATAAGGCTGTCACAAAATAATGATGCCTGTAAAATGCTTGGCAAACTTTAAAGTGTTATATGAATAGCAGTTATTATCATTAGGGGAATGGATGAATTTGATGAGTTCCTCAGTCAACATCTAATGAGATTAGGGCATTGTCCTTTTTGGGGAAGCACTGAAGGGGCATCTTCCCATAGAATGTGGGCGTGTCCACTGATGCCTTACCAACAGAGCACAGGGAACTCACAGATAATTGTTCAACTCAAGAGAATGGCCTCTCATTGAAAGAGCTACCCTCATTATGGTGCATAAAAGTGAGCTGTGAGAACAGTTTCATCCCTTTTTTCTTGCTCTTTGGGTCTGAGAAGACAGACAAAGCAGAGAAGTGAGTTCTGAAATGGGGCAGGGGCAGAATCCATGCCCACCAGTTTCCCCTTTCTAGGAGTAGATCATGTAAATTGTAGCATATGGCAGAGGTAGAAATGTGCTTGTAATCGGCTTTTCTCTTTCAATTCTCCCTAAGAGCATTGTTGTATTTGGGGGGGGGGTAGGGCAATGAGGATTAAGTGACTTGCCCAGGGTCAGACAGCTAGTGTCAAGTGTCTGAGGCCAGATTTGAACTCAGGTCCTCCAGAATCCAGGGCCAGTGCTTTATCCCCTGCAGCTCCATTTTGCTGCCTCCTTGTAATCTGCTTTTGAGAAAACTTGTGTTCAGAAATCATTTCTTCCTCCCAAGAGAAGTCATTTAATCAAGAAGGATTTATTAAGCACCTATTATGTGCCAGGCACTGTGCTAAGTATTAAGGATATAAAGAAAGGCAAGAGACAGTCCCTGTTCTCAAAGAGCTCTCAGTTTAATGGGGGAGACAACATGCAAACAACTGCGTACAAACAAGATATATTTTGTAGGATAAATTGGAGATAATCCTAGAGGGAAGACATGAGCATTAAGGGGGATCAGGAAAGGCTTCATGCAGAAGGTGGGAATTTTACTGGGATTTGAAGGAAGCCAGGGAGGTCAGGAGGTAGAAAAGAACAGGTGATTTCCCCTAAAGGAATATTGTGAGCTGCCTATGCTTCTCTATGTGGCCTGACAGGGAAGTTTCTGGATCTCTGGTCACCTTCTTCCTGGTTCACTTTCTGAAAACAAGTCAGCAAATAGACCTAAGAATTAACTTTCCCAGCTCAAGGGCTAGTAGCAACCAAAGCAATGAGAGATTTTCAGAAGAAGCACATGAAGCAGCAGGCATGTGCATATAAATTTTTTTCCTGAAAGGGAAGGATTATAGGTATAGAGCTAGAAGGGAATTCATCCCCCCCATTTTGCAGATGAGAAAACTGAGCACAGATCTTAAATGAGTTGTACAAGGACATGTAACTAATAAGTGTTTGAGGCAGGATGTAAACCCAGATCCTCCTGATTCTATGTCTTGTGCCCTCTCTATGATGGTAAGTTTGAGAGTTTGGGCATCAAACCTTCTAGGGAAATACAATTTCTTGATGCAGCAAATTCCTTAGAGAATTGAAGAGAATCACTTATTTGGTTAGCAAACCCAGTCATCCAGGGAAAGACCAATGAGGAAGGGAATCTAGGAGGAGTCTACACTACAGCATGATAATATAAGGGTGTGTGAGTTGCTGGGGATAGGCACTGGGAAAGAGAGACTCACAAGAATTCAGTTTGAGGAGGAGCAATGTCTGAAATGGTGGGTTATTTGAATGCTTTATGTGTTTCTTTATCTGGTTATGGTCTCCTATGAATTCTTTGCATCTTATTTTTTTTTTGGTGGGATGAAATAAAGGTTATCCTGCCCTTAATATACATTTAATAGACATGGGATCTATTATCCATATTTAGAGAGAACTAGACATGAACTACATATGGGCAGCTAGATGGTGCAGAGGATAGAGCACCAGGGCTGGAGACAGAAGACCAGAGTTCAAATTTGACCTCAGACACTTACTAGCTGTGTGACCCTGGGCAAGTCACTAAACCCTGTTTGCCTCAGTTCTTCATCTGTGAAATGAGCTGGAGAAGGAAACCACTCCAGTATCTCTGTCAAGAAAATTCCAAATGGGGTCACAAGACTGAAAACAACAACAACAAGACATGGGGTATACCATGAGCATACTATAAGATTTTCCTTAAGCAATTTCAGTGGGGTCAATGAGCCAAAGGGAGTAACTGGCTAGACATGGTGGCATGTCTATAATCACTAGGAGTGCTAGGTTGCAGTAGGCTACATCAGTCAGGTGTCTACACTAAGTCTGGCACCAAGAGTGATAGGAACTGGGGGCCACCTGACTTCCTAAGGAGGAGCGAACCAGATGAGATTGCAAACAGAGCTAGTCAAAAGTCCCATGCTGATCAGTGGTGGGATTAGGCCAGTGAGAGGGACACTTGGTCTTTTTGAAAAAGTGAATGCAAGTGTGTGTGTGTGTGTGTGTGTGTGTGTGTGTGTGTGTGTGTGTGTGTGTGAGAGAGAGAGAGAGAGAGAGAGAGAGAGAGAGAGAGAGAGAGAGAGAGAGAGAGAGAGAGATCCTCTTCAGATCAGGCCCCCAAGATTACGTCCAATCAGTGTGAACTCAGAGTCTGGGGGAGGGAGAGCATGCTCCAAGCCCCAAGTTGCCTTATTTCTAGAGACCACCATGGGTCCTTTCCACCAACCAGGCTTCAACCCAAAGGCTCATCCACCTTCACCCCGTCCTTTTCCTCCCCATCTGAAGCCCTAAATAAGTGGCTCCTCACTCCACTCTTAGAAAAATGATTTCATCTAATGCTATACTTTCATGGAATCAATTAATAGTATTAGATGCGATGTGCCTGTATTTAGAGACCCGGATGAGTCAGGCCAAATCTGTAATAGATGTTGAAGTCATGTTTACCCTTTAGGGGACTGAGAGGTTGGGACAGGCTATAGAATGATAGGACAGGTTAAAAAATTCTTGTGAAGACATTGCTATTTTAAGAACTTATTATCCAACAGAAATGCCCTTTGATAAGGTGCATGCTCACCACGTCGCTCATGGTCACAAGCATGGTTGCCATTGTCACTCTTTCCTGGACAATCATAAGTGGGAGAGATCATCATGTAAAGGGAAGAGTGCTAGATGCGGAGTCAGAGGGGGGAGGGGAATAAGGGTTTGTTAAGTACCTGCCATGTGCCAGGCACCATGCTAAGGGCTTTACAAATAATATCTCATTTGATTCTCACAACAGTTCTGGGCAGTAGGTGTTATTATTATCTCCATTTTACAGCTGAGGAAACTAAGACAGAGGTTAGGTGGCCTACCCAGGGTCATACAGCTATAAAGTGTCTGCGGTTGGATTTGTTTATTTATTTATTTATTTTTTTGGTGAGGCAATTGGAGTTAAGTGACTTGCCCAGGGTCACACAGCTAGTAAGTGTCAAGTGTTTGAGGGCAGATTTGAACTCAGGTCCTCCTGAATCCAGGGCTGGTGCTTTATCCACTGCACCACCTAGATGCCCCAAGATGAGGGCTTCTTAACCTTTTTTATGGGTAATGGACAGTTTGGGAAAGCCCATGGACCCCTTCTCAGAAACATGTTTTTTAAATTTATGTAAATTTAAAAATATACTATTTTAGAATCATGTTTTTAATTAATTGAAGGAGATGCTAAATTCCAGTTTGAAGTTAGTGAAAATAAAGATGTAAATTTTTTCCAATCCAAAATTACAGACTCCCTAAAATCTATTTCTGGCTCCCTTGGGGGGTCTGTGGATCCCAGGTTAAAAACCCCTTGAACTAGAACTCCAGTTTCCCTTCTAGCTTTAAATCTCTGATTCTATAACTACCTTGTAGGTGATGTAGTGAGAATTTAAGCAGGGGCAGTGTAAACCCATATTCAGGGCTCACTTTCCCTCCATAGGAGACAAGTAGGGCTGAATCAAAGAAATAAAGCATTATTATTTACATGCTCCATGTTCCCCTCCCACCCCCCAGGGACCTGTGCCTGGCACCCCAAGCAGCAGGAAGTACGTTTACACTGGCTACACAGGCTCCAGCATTGGTGCCCTGCCCAGGGAACCTGCAGTGGCAGCAACTCTGACTGTCCCATTAATGACAGCGATGCTGGCAGTTGGGGTGACCCTGCTGTACATTCCCATTGATTTTCCCATTACCCTGTAATGTTGTGTATTAAAGTCTTTGTAGATTCACTCAGTTACTCTCCTTCTTTATTATCTCAGGGCTTGTCCCACTACTTGAGAGAATTAAATTGTATGGATGCAGCAAACCTCTCCCTAGGGCAAAACTCCTCTTCTCAGAAGAGCCCCGGGGATGACACCCCTGCTTGAAATAGATGATACCTCATTTCCTTTTCTGGTTTTACCCTTAGCTTCTCTGACAGCTGCCAGGACAGTTCTAGAAGCAGTAGGGTTGGGTCCTCAGGGGTTAACCTGAAAGCTAGGACAGGATGGAGGAGACATAGTTGGGTACATAGATTAAGGGGCCTCAGGCACTCTTGGTTTCATTAACTAACTACCCATTTCTGCCCATAAGGTTTCTCCTATTCATTCTGACATTGACCTTGGCTTGGCAACTGATGCCAATTTTGGTTTGGCAACCTGATTCTGATCACCTGGGCTCAGGATTTTGCTTCTTGTTGACCAGGTTTGCTTACCCCCCTCCCCATCCCTCTTTCCAGCAGGATCCTAACTTCCAAGTTTCCAACCTCATCCTCATGGCCTGACCACGCATGCCTGATGGCTTCCTTTGCTTAATGGTTCATTTTGGTATGCTTGATGTTAGCCTGGACCCTAACTTGTTTTTTTTTTGTGTGTGTGTGTTTTTGTTGTTGTTTTTTTGTTGTTTGTTTTTTTTGTGGGGCAAAGGGGGTTAAGTGACTTGCCCAGGGTCACACAGCTAGTAAGTGTCAAGTGTCTGAGGCCAGATTTGAACTCAGGTCCTCCTGAATCCAGGGCTGGTGCTGTATCCACTGCGCCACCTAGCTTCCCCAGGACCCTAACTTGTTTCTGACTCTGTCTATGATGACTCATTGCTAAGGACCTAGTGCCATTCCCTGATACTGACTGAACACAATTAAGACAATTCCCTTTCTCTTTTGTGACTCTCTTTTCCCCCTCTTTGAAATGGGAAAGGCAAGTCCTCCTACAGAACCTGGAAGAAAGAAATGATGTTGGTATGATGCTTCAAACTACTTGAGAAAGACCACCCCCCAAGCAAAAAACAAACAACAAACAAACAAACCCCAAATCACCAGATGTGATCATGAGGCTCTTTTTTATACTTGAATAGGGTGAGATAGCATGTTGCCAGTGGAAAGAGTAATAGATTTGAGTTCGAATCTTGACTTTGTCCCTGCTCTTTGCGTGACTTTGAGCAAGTGATTTAAACTCTGAGGGTCTCAGTTTTCCTCATCTGTAAAATGAAGAGGTTGAACTAGAACTCCTCTATAAGGTTCCTGGCTTTAAATCTAAGATCCGATGAGTATTGTCATCTCCAAAACCATTACCCTGGGAGTCCACAGGATTCCCTATGCCAAGGATTTTGCCATTTCTCTGAGAACACATTGAATTACTCTAGGGACTCTTTTGAATATCATCCTTGGTGGCAACCTTTTTTACCTGATGAAGATGAATCTGATTTTTTTTTTTTTTTTTGGAATAGCAACTAGGCATTGAAAACCAAGGCTAGGGGCAGCTAGGTGGCGCAGTGGATAAAGTACCGGCCCTCGATTCAAGAGTACCTGAGTTCAAATCCGGCCTCAGACTTGACACTTACTAGCTGTGTGACCCTGGGCAAGTCACTTAACCCCCATTGCCCTGCAAACCCCCCCAAAAACCCAAAACAAAACAAAAAAAGAAAACCAAGGCTAGGGGAAGCTAGGTGGCACAGTGGATAAAAGCATTGGCCTTGGATTTAGGAGGACCTGAGTTCAAATCTAGTCTCAGACACTTGACACTAGCTGTGTGACCCTGGGAAGTCACTTAACCCTCATTGCCCCGAAAAAAAGTCATCTAATTCATTGATGAATAAAGAACAGGAGAATGAGGGCTTTGCTAAAATTCACTCAGGTGGTGAGTGGCAGAGCTGGACTCAGAGCTCTGTCCATGGTATCATGATGGTTTTCATTACAAAGTAACAATGTTGATTTGGGGTCAGACAGTCTGGAGCAGAAGAACCTTGACCTGGTTTAGCCACTTGCATGACCTTGTTAAAGTCACTGAGGGTCTTTGGGCCTCAGTTTCCTCTTCAGCAAAATGAAGGGGTTGGAGTAGCTGATTTCCAAAGCCCCATACAGGTCGAAATCCTGTTATTTTCTTGTGTGATTTGAAAGGCAATTCCAAGAGGAGTGCTAGTAATGTTCTGCACATCATTGGAATGAGTAGAGAGCCTTCTAAGGTGACTCCCAAGGTGATTACTTTGAAGGAAACACTCATTTAGAGGTATAAGATAAGTGTGTCAAGGGGCTCTCCTGTCCCTTTGCTTCTCTCTTCTGACGGCTGGAGGTCCCTCTCCTAAGGGCCTCATTTCCAAAACCATTTCTAGAAATAAAAAAAGACCCGAGATAAAATGAACCTCAGACTAGGCAGGATAGAGTAAAAATGGTTAATGAGGAATGGATGCTCAAGATAACTGAGGAGATGGGGAGAGCACCTAGCTGACCTCAGGAAGTTCAAGGCATTAGGCTCAGATGAATTACATCCCGAGATGCCAAAAGAGCTTGCAAATGAGATCACTGAGCCACTGTTAGTGATCTTTTAAAAATCAAAGAGAAAGGGAGAGATTCAGCAAGAATAAAAATGGGCGTGCTTTGCCCTGGTTTCCCAAAGGAAGGAGAAGTGTTCTTTACAGTAGGTTTGATTTTTGCTCCTGGCAACATTTTAGAACGTGTTATTAAAGAGATGGTTTGTAAACATTCAGAAAGGGAAGCAGTGGTCATTATATATCAGCATGGGCTCATCAAGAACGAATATTGATATTATTCTAGACTGGCAGATAAGGGGAATGCTACAGATATAAATACTTCAGATTTCAGAAAGACATTTGGACTCTCATGATATCATCATGTACAAGATGGAGAGATGCAGATTGGATGATAGGACAGTTAGATGGATTCAGGACTGTTTTAATGACCAAAGGAATTATGATTAATGTCCAATTGGGTAGAAGTCTCCAGTGGTTGGCCACAAAGTTCTATCTAACCTTGCTTCATTTGACATTTTTATGAATGGATTGGATTAAGGGATGTTATTCAATTTTCAGGGGAGTTGAATCTGGGAGGGAGGAGGGAGTTTACCCCAAAATAGACTGGTTAGGAGACTGGGCAAAGTCTAATAAGATGAAATGGAATAGGAAGTACTCTGCTTGAGTTCAAGGAATAAACCCTACAAGTACAAAATGGGGGCAGCCAGGTGGTGCAGTAGATAAAGTGCTAGACCTGGAGTCAGGGAGACCTGAATTTAAATCTGGCCACAGACAATCACTAGCTGTAAGACTCTGGGCAATCCACTTAACCTCTGTCTGCCTCAGTTTCCTCATCTGCAAAACAGAGATAATACTAGCACCTACCTCCCAAGGTTGTTAAAAGGGTCAACTGAGGTAATATTTGTCTAGGACTTTTCAAGCCTTACAAAGTGCTATTTAAGGGGCAGATAGGTGGTGAAGTGGATAAATCACCGGCCCTGGATTCAGGAGGGCCCGAGTTCAAATCCAACCTCAGACACTTGACACTTACTAGCTGTGTGACCCTGGACAAGTCGCTTAGCCCTCATTGCCCAGCCAAAAAAAACCCCGTGCTACTTAAATGCTAGATATAACTATTACAAGGCAGCTAGGTGGCACAGTGGGTGGAGTGCAAGGCATGGAGTCATCTTCATAAATTCAAGTCTGGCCTCATGATTATGAGTATGATTATTTTTTCCAGTTACATGTCAGGGTAGTCCTCAATATTCATTTTCATAAGATTTAGAGTTCCAAAGTTTTCTCCCTCCTTCCTTTTCCTCCCTCTTCCACAAGACAGCAACCAATCTGGTATAGGTTATATATGTTCAATCCACAAGTGCTCTTTCTATGGGAGTGGATAGTATACTTCATCATTAGTCCCTTGGGATTGTCTTGGATCATTGTATTGCTTGGAGTAGTTAAGTCATTCACAATTGCTCATCAAAACAATACTGCTGTCACTATGCACAATGTCCTCCCAGTTCTGCTCACTTCATTATACATCAGTTCATATGAGTCTTTCCAGGTTTTTCTGGGATCATCCTGTTTGTTATTTCCTATAGCACAATACCATTCCACTACAATCATATACCACCACGGCTTCTTCAGTCATTCCTGTGAGTATGATTATCATTAAGATATAGCCAGACAATAGTTCATAAGCAAAGGATCTGGGGGTAGCTCATAAGCAAAGGATTCAGTGAAATTCAAGTTCAATAAGAGACAACAAATTGACATGGGCGAAAAATAATGGGATCTCAGGCTGCCTTCATAAGGAAAGAAATAAGAATTATTAATTAAATACACTGTGTGCCAGGTGCTATGCTAGGTAATTTACAAACATCTCATTTGATCCTCACAAAAAAACTCTGGGAGGTAGGTGCTATTATTATCCTCATTTTACAGGGGAGGAAACTGAGGCAGAGGTTCAATGACTTGCCCAGGATCACACAGATAGCAAGTGTCTGAGGCTGAATTCCAACTCAGGTCTTCCTGACTCCAGGGGCTCTATCCACCTAGCTGTATTTGTGAAAGGGTATTATCCAGAACAAGTGAGATGATTAGTCCCACTATAGTATAGACTGGTCAGTGCTATTGTGTTCAGTCACAGAAACCTTGAGAAGCTATGGAAAAACCAATGGGAAACCAACATAGTTGGGAAGACATTGATAAGCAGGAGTTCGTTCAAACAAAGGGTATCTTGAAGGATGAGGCAACTGGAAACTTCCATTCAAGGATTAGTTGAAGGTTGTTTAGTCTGAATTAGAGATTTTGAGGGCAGGATTGGGGATGAGGGTCTTGGGGGTGGGAATTATCATTGTCCTTAAATTATTTAAAGAGCTGTCCTGTAGCAGCAGTTTGAGACTTGTCCTGCTTAGCCCCAAAGGGCAGGAGTAAGAACAATATGTGAAAAACGCAAAGAGGTGGATTTCTACTTCATATAAGGAAACATGTATGAACAGTTAGAATGGCTGAGACATGGAATACGGGTAACCGTGGCAGGCAGCAAACCCTGGCATTAAAAGAGACCTACAGGGGGGCAGCTAGGTAGCACAGTGGACAAAGTACTGGCCCTGGATTCAGGAGGACCCAAGTTCAAATCCAGCCTCAGACACTTGACACTAGCTGTGTGACCCTGGGCAAGTCACTTAACCCTTATTGCCCCACAAAAAAAAAAAGAGAGAGAGACCTTCAGGTGGAATTTTTTTTTTTTGATGAGGCACTTGGGCTTAAGTGACTTGCCTAGGGTTGCACAACTAGTAAGTGTAAAGTGTCTGAGATCGGATTTGAATTCAGGTCCTCCTGAATCCAGGGCAGGTGTTCTATCCACTGCGCCACCTAGCTGCCCCTCAGGTGGAATCTTAACCACTTGTTAGAGATGTTTGAGATGATGTGATTTATTGATCACATGTGGTTTGGATGTGAAGCAAACATTGGTGAAGTGGAAAGAACATTGGATTTGAAATGAGAAAACTTGGGTTCAAGCATTGATTTTTGCTGATTTCCACCTGTGTGACCCTGGAAAAGTCATTTCACTTCTTAGGGCTATGGTTTCCACATCTAATAACATAAAGAATTGGACCAGGTCATTCGAAAGGTCCTTTGCAGCCCCAAACCTTATGGTCCCATGATTATATAAGATTTCAGAGAATTAGCATCCCTTCAGACTGAGATTCTGTGAATTCTGTTAGGGAATTGGACACATAAGCTCTAAAGTCGATGATTCTTTGGGGAACAGGAGGGGAAGAAGAGAGAATGAGGCATTTGTCTTCTGCTGCCATAGCTCCCAGCTTCTGTATCCTATTCAATCTTGATTCCTACCTCTCTCCATCAGCCCTGCCAATAATGCCATTTTCTCACCTAGGCTCACCTCATCTCCCCATCTCCCTCCCTTTCCTCCAGCTCTTGCCAGAGTCTGGCTTCATTCTCCCAGGAATCACTTAGCTTGGGTTCTGGTGTCTAGCATCTGTATAGCTTCTGAGAGACAGGAGAAATATAGTTGCAGGCTTTGACCAGGGACTTTAGAGGTGGTGATGATGATGACAACGACTATTACTATTAGCATTTATATATCTAATTCAGGTTTGTAAAGCACTTTCCATATAGTAGCTCATACAGAAAAGGAAACTGAGGCTGAAGGAGTTTAAAGTGATTTACCCAGGGACACACAGCTAGGATGATGTGTCTGAGGCTGTATTCAAACTCCAGTGTTACTTATTCCAAGTTCAGCATTCCAACCACTGCACTATCTAGTTGCTACAAACCAGGTCCCCTGCTGGAGGAGACACAAGGGTGCCTGTAAGTGCCTGGGTAAGTTTAGAGGACAGGTAAAAAGACCAGTGTTTGTGAATGGCAGAGTAATTAGCCTTTGGGTGAAGAGAAGAGGTGGCGGTGCATATTTTTTAAAGGAAAGAAAGCTGGTATGCTCCCAGAACCTTGGTAAGGGACACTTTATGTCTCTGACAAAGAATGGCTCATCTAAGGTCCTGGCCTCTGCTCCTTATTCTCCGGTCTGAGAGCCTTCTGGGGAATTCTTTCCTTCTCCCCTAAGAGCAATTTTGATGTCACTCATATATAAAGGGGCTCTTATTCAAATCCCAGTTCTTTTGCCTCTTTACTTATACCATAAAAATGAATTCTATTTTTGGGCTCCATTGTAATGGAGACCCTGGGACGGAGCCAGGTATCTGGCTGTGCTCTGAAACCAGAGCCCTGGGGACATGCAGCATACTTCTTTGGGTTAAGACAACAGAATTTCTCAGGCTCACTCCTGGCTCTCCTTGTGATTCACCGTGAGGTCCTGAGCAAGAATCCCCTTGCCTTCTCCTCTTCCCCAGAAAATATGTATGGGATGTCCTCAACCTGCTAAGAGTTGGGGCTAGCCTTATATACCAAGTATCATCATCATAATAGCACTTTACATGTCTCAGTATTTATAGCATTTTGTCTAATGTAGAGGTTCTTACCTTTTTTGGGGTCCTAGCTCCATTTGGTAGTGGATCCCTTCTCAAAACAATGTTTTAAAATGCATAAAATGAAATATATAGGGTTACAAAGGAAACAAGTTACATCAAAGCACAGTAATCAAAATATTAAAACATCAATATTGAATATTTATTAAATTAAAATATTTTTTAAAAAACAAGTTAATGGATACCAGATTAAGAACCCTTTGCATCTAATGTGTAGCCAAAAATGTAATAATACACTGTAATAATGGAGATACTTTTTACATCCTATCTTGACTGTTGTTTTAACTGGGCTATGGTCTTATTTTTCTAATTTCACTGAAATTCTAATTTTGCTAATTTCTCTTTTGAATTTTCAGAAATTCTTTTTTTTAAAAAGTGTTACTGATGCTTTTTTTTTTTTTTTTTGGTGAGGCAATTGGGGTTAAGTGACTTGCCCAGGGTCACACAGCTAGTAAGTGTTAAGTGTCTGAGACCGGATTTGAACTCAGGTGCTCCTGAATCCAGGGCCAGTGCTTTATCCACTGTGCCATCTAGCTGCCCCCTACTGATGCTTTTTTATGTCAAAAGTATTTTCCTCCCTCAATTCCCCATTCCAAATCTTGCCTTATAGTGCATCTGCTCTGGAGTTAAAGCATTTCATTTCATTTTTTCATTTTTTCGGCTTATTTTAAATTTTTCTCAATTACATGTATAGATAGTTTTTGAATTCCAAATTTTTCTCCCATCCTCCCTTTCCTCCCCCATTCCGAGGCCAGCAAGCAATTTGATATGGGTTATGTATTACTATCATGTTAAACATTTCCACATTAATCAGAACAAAAGGAAAAAGTGCAAGAAAGAATAAACAAGAACAATAACAAAAAAGCAACAACAAAAGTGAAAATAGTATGCTTCAGTCTGCATTCAGACTCCATAGTTCTTTTTCTGATTGTGGAGAGCATTTTCCACCATAAGTCTTTTGGCATTGTCTTGGATGATTATATTGCTGGGAAGAGTTAAGTCTATTACAGTTGATCATGACACAATGTTGGTACTATGTACTAAGAGCATTTCATTTCAAAACCCACCTCTGATGCTAACTACATGTGAGATCTTGGGCCTCAGTTTCCTCAACTGTAAAATGAATGAGTCGAACTAGATGGTCTCTGAGATTTGATCCTTCTCTTGATCTATGATCCTATGATTTGTATGGAGTCTGTATCCAAGGATGGAGATTAGCAATTTGTTTATAATTAATAGTTATAGAGAATTGCCTGGGGCACCAAGATGTCAAGTGATTTGCCCATGTTCACTCAGGGGCTGGATTTGAACCCAGGCCTTTCCAAGTCCAATGGCAGCACTTCCCACTATGTTACAATACCTCTTAGTTTTTCAGATGTAGAAACTGAGGCTCAAAAAAGATTAATTGACTTGCTCAAGGTCATACATCTGGTAAATTGTGGAAAGGCGATATGCTGCACCAAGCCTTTTTTCTCTCTGCCTCCATTCCTTCAACTATAAAAATGGCAGGAAATATTGCCAACAAATGTTCCAGGAGCATTGTGAAAAATAACTCATAAAAATGATAGTGGAGCACTTTGCAAAGGAAAGATACTAAAGAAATATTAACGAGGGGAGTGTGTGGTCTATCTATCCCTGCAAAAGGCTTCTTTCCCTTTCAAATGGGGCTTGAGTGAAGCTTTTGAGAGAAGTTAATTATGAGGGTAGAGGGGACAGAAGCAAATCATTGTGGGTCCTACTTCATCTGGGGTCAGGGAGGGAACTGATGGAATTGGGGCTGAAGCCCAGTGGTCAAAAGGAAACAGAGCCTCTGGGTGTGGGCCAAGGGGAATAAAGGTGATATATTGTCTATAGGAATGGAGCAGATTTGACCACTGCAGCACCCCACAGAAGTCCTTGTGGCTTTGTTAAATGATGAGTCAAGTGAGATAAGGCTACTTTTGTTCCAAGTCTATCTTGAGGATTGGTCAGAGGCTAGGAACATACGATTTAGACTCCAAAGGGACCTTAGAGATCATCTCATTTTACCGGTGAGGAAACTGAGACACAGAGTGAGGAAGTGACTTTTTCTTTCTTTTTCTTTTTCTTTCTTACTTTTTTTTTTTGGACGGGGCAATGAGGGTTAAGTGACTTGCCCAGGGTCACACAGCTAGTGTCAAGTGTCTGAGGCTGGATTTGAATTCGGGTCTTCCTGAATCCAGGGCCGGTGCTTTATACACTGTGCCACCTAACTTGCTCTCAGAAAGTGACTTGTCAAAGGTCACACATAAAAAAAAATGTGGTAAGTAGAACTCAGATCACATTACTTCAAATCCAGTTCTCTTGTTACTGCCTACCCAATAAAGCTACATTTCCATCTATGTATTCAGAACATTTTTTCTTTTTTTTAAATGCAAAAAAATTCAAATTTTGTACCCTGCAGGAATGGGAAGTGGGGAAGGATTATCCTTAGAGAAGCAGTGGAATCAGGCCCTCTCCCATCCCCTTTTATTAATATGAAAACAGGTTACAGGGAATAAGGGCAACCTTAGGGTAAAAAGGATGTCAGGAGAGGTTAACCTCTGTCACAAGAGGATCCAAAACACTTGTAATCTCCTCTCTGAGCACCTCCCTCCCCCAAGCAGGCACTTGCCTCACTGAGCCAGGGGAGGAAGGTGAGGCAGGATAGAAGAAGGGAGAAGTAGGGAGGCAAACAATAACTTGGGATGTCTTATTTTGTATTTTCCTAGGGATGCTCCACTCATACCCATCCCAAGGGTCAAAGCAGCTTAGCCCCTGATCCAGAGGAGCCCCTTCTCTGAGGATGAGAAGGAAAAGCATCCTTGTACACAGATCTCACAGTGAGTCAGATATGCATAAAGAATAGAAGGAACTGATTTCTCTCAAATGTCTCACAATACAATCGATCGCACTAAATCCTGTCATTTCAGTCTCTGAGGCACCTCTCTTAGGTATTTATTCTTTTCCATTCCCATTGCCACCATCCTAAATAAAATCTTCCTCAGAAAATTCCAAGGATCATTGCAGTAGCTTCCTAACTAGTCAGTCTGCCTTCAGAATCTCAACCAACAAGTCAATTACCCAATATTTATTGAATGTTTCTGTGCATAAGGACAAAGCATTGCACTAGGTGTGTTGGGCATACAAAGAAATGTCAGACAGGCACCCAACGAGCTTATAGTCTAATTGGGGAGGCCTGACAACGTAAACAACAACCTAAGGCAGTCCCTGAGTGTGTCAGATGAATGGAACCAACAGCAGCACAGGAGTCTTCAAAGTCAGAGGAATGCCTTAGATATTTTATGTTTTGGCATTTCAGCATAGCATATGATAAAGTCCCTCATGATATCCTTATGGACAAATTGCAAAGATATGGACTGGATGATAGGACAGGTAGATTCAGAACTGGTTGAATACTTGACCCAAAGACATGAATGTATTAATAGCAACCAGGAGGAGGATCTCTGGTGGTGTGCCCCACAAATCTGTCCTTGGTCCTGTTCAACACTTGTCAGTGATTTAGATGAAGGGATAGATGACATACCTATTAAATTTGCAGATTGCTCAGATCAAGGAAAGTGAGCTAACATGTTAGATGACAGAATTGGGAACAACACAAAAATCTTCACAGGCTAAAGTGATGGACTGAATCTAATCAGATAAAATCTAATAGGGATAAATGTGAAGCCTTCATTTGGGTTAAAAAAAATGTATAAGAAGAGAACAGAGGGAAATGTGGCTAGACAATAACTCATGTAAAGAGGACCTAAGGGTTTTAGTGGACTTCAAGCATAATATGAGTCAATGTTGTAACATAACAAAAGAAATCTAATAAGATCTTAGGCTATGTTAATAGCAGTATAGCATCCAGAACAAGGGAGGTGATCTCTCCAATACCCTTTGACCTGGGCATCTGAAGTATTGCTCAGGTTTTGGCACTATGTTTTAAGAAAAGTATTAATGAATTGGTTTGTGTCCACAGCAAGGCAACTTAGGATGTCCAGGGAACTGGAAATCCTGTCAAATAAGGACTGGTTAAAGGACATGGGAATATTTAGTTTGGAGAAGAAAAGATATGGTTGGGGAGGGGAGATAAGAGCTATCTTGAAGTATTTCAAGGGCTGTCATGTGGAAGAGGAAAAAAAAAAGTTGTTCTGCTTGTCTCCAGAGTATAGAAGAAGGAACAATGAGTAAAAACTTCAAAGAAACAAATTTCCACTCGATATAAGGAAAAACTTCCTAATGATCAGTCTGAAAGGAAAATGAGTTTCCTCTGATGGTTCTATGTTCCCATCACTGGAGGTCTTCAAGTGGAAGCTGAATGACCATTTGTTGATTTTGTAGTGCTAACATTGGAACCTTGAAGACCTGGGTTCAAGTCTGGTCTATAACACATATTGTCTGTATGATCCTTGGAAGTTACTTGCTTTTTTAGTGCTCTAGGCCAGGGCTCCTTAAACTTTTTCCATTTATGACCCCTTTTTGCCCAAGAACTTTTTACATGACCCTGGTACATAGGTATATAAAATAGATATGCATAATCTTTTACTGTTGCCAATTTTTTTGTGACCCCCACATTCAGTTTCATGACCTCATAAGTGACCCCACAGTTTAAGGAGCTTTACTCTAGGCAAATCTCTAAGACTATAGGTTGTTGCAGAGATGGCGGCAGTCTGCATTGGTAGAAGGAGATTCTTCATCTGGGAGCTCCCTAAACCAATGAAAACATAGGTCCAGTCCCTATCTCTATCTCTATTCCTATTCACATTAGATTAATTGATGTCTCATGTTCTTTCCACCTCTTTGAAGAGGTGGTACCTCAACTCAATCATGAACAATGGGTAGCATAGAGAAGCGGGGTAAGCAGAATGGTTTGGACAAAGAAAGCTTGTACATGCCTTACTGACAACTGGCAAACAGTCTGACTGGATCAGAGAATTTGCATAAGGAAATCTGGGAGGTAAGGTTGAAATGTTACAGTATCTTAGGGCCAGCTTGTGGAAGGCATTGTATTCCTAGGCCAAGGAGTTTGTCCTTCATCCTGCCAGCAATGGGGAGCCACTGGAAGATTTTGAGTAGGAGAGTGACATGTTGGAAACCATATTTCAGGAAGATTAATTAGGTGACAAGTTATGAAGTAGGGGATGGGGTGGAGGGCAGTGTGTGTAAGGAGAGATACTGCAAGTGGAAAGACCAGTTAGGATACTGTAAACAAAAATCTGTTGTGAATTGATTAGGGTCTCTCCCCATTCGATACAATCTCTAATCTAGTCTTTATGAGTACATGTCTTTTTTCTTTCTCCAAAGGGAACATAAGTTCTGTGAGGGCAGGAATAGTGCCTCCTACTTTGGCTCCCCTCTCACCCTCAGCATCAAGCACAATATCTAGTAATATTGTCTGTGGTTTTTTTGGTGGGGCAATGGGGGTTAAGTGACTCGCCCAAGGTCACGCAGCTAGTGAGTGTCAAGTATCTGAGGCCGGATTTGAACTCAGGTCCTCCTGAATCCAGGGCCGGTGCTTTATCCACTGCACTACCTAGCTTCCCCAAGAAATATTGTCAATGTTTAGTAAATATTTTTTAAATGAAGGAGAATCATTCAATATATATTTATCGAATCTGGCCATGGTGGAATGTTGCTTTACCTTACCTCACCTCCTCTCTCCCTGCCTCCCCACCCCCACCCCCACCCCAGGAGAGTCTTCTTCCTTCTCTCCTCTATCCCCTCCCCCACTTCCCCTTCCCAATATGATGACAGGCAAAGCATAGGGCAGGCTTTGGGAGTAGCCTGTGGGCTCTGTGCCACCTGGAATGCTTAAAACATGAATTGCGAGTCAAGTGGCCCCTCTCACAGTTAATCGATGGCAGCATATCCTGATCGCTTTCATTATTATTATTTTCTTATGCATGTGTGATCGGGAGATTTATTGTTGAGGCTACAGAGGCAAAATCAATTATTCATGTTATAAATTAGAAAATGATTTATGTCTACAGGAGACGGGGCCTCGGAGAGCCGAACCCATTACAGATAAGCTTTGCTGAAAGGACCAAGATTTATCTGTAAACTTCACAAATTGCAGCTCACCAATCCCGTTCCATTCTCTCTCCATCCCCCTCCCCCATGCACCCATCCCTCTCCTTAGTGCTTTTCTTCTCTGTCCACTACTCCCTTGCCTCTCTTTCTTCTTGCTTTTCTCCCTCCTCCTTTTTCATCTGATGCCTCCTAAAAATATCCCATCTCTTCCGAGTATCTCTTTGGGGGACAAAATGGGAGGAAGACTGGTATGGTAAATAGATAGTCTGGAGAATCAGAAACCTTGACTTTGGGACCTTGCAAGTCCACTCTTGCAGCTAGGTGGCGCAGTGGATAGCATACCTGGCCTGAAGTTAGGAAGACATCTTTCTGAGTTCAAGTCTGACCTCAGACACTTATGAGCTGTGTGACTCTGGTCAAGTCACTGAACCCTGTTTGCCTCAGTTTTCTTATCTGTAAAATGAGCTGGAGAAGGGAATGACAAACCACTCCAATATCTTTGCCAAGAAAACCCCAAATGGAGTCACACAGTCAGACACAACTGAAATGACTGAACAACAATGAGTCTGCTCTGCCATAAACTGACTGTGACTTTGAGAAGTCATTTGACCTCTTGGCCTCAGTTTCCTTATTTGTAGAATGAGTGGTTTTGACTCCATGATTTCTAATCTTTGAGCTCAAGCATCCTATTAAGTTATGATTCTTCTACTTACTAGCTATGTGAATTGGGGCAAACGACAATTTATCTGAGCCCTAGTTTGTTATCAATAAAGGGAATTAATGATACTTGCACCACCTACCTTACAAAAAAACTCATGAAGAAAGTGCTTATAAACCTTAACATGCTAAGCAAGGGAGAGTTATTGTTGTTAGTATATAAGGACACATGTAAAATGGCTTGTAACTTTAATATGGAAAGGATCTGAGATTTCCACAGGATGGGGAACTCCCCACATTGACCACAGATGGCAACTCATGTGTGACTTAATAAATGGCCAGCAAACTCCAGAGGCAGAATTTGAAACCAGGCTTATATGACTCTAAGCCCACTGTGCCACAGTTCCTTTTATGTACTTTTGGTAAAGTGCTATATAAATCTAAGTGATTATTAGCATGAAATATTCTCATCAGACTTCTTGTTGTTCCCTGGCAGACTTCTTCTTTGTTGTTGTGGAAGAGAGAAATGACTAACAGGTTGGGGGATAGCTGCTGCCAGTTTATGACATCTGCAATTACAGATGGAGGATAAGATCAAAGAATCTCTTCTCTTGCACATCTGACTTCTGCCTTGGGTACCTGAAAGTTGAAGGCTGGCCCAGACCATGGCATCATCATGTCCCTCTTGGGTTACTCTAAATTCAGATGGCAAAGTGGGAAAGATTTGCCAGTGCAGTGACTCCAACTTGCTTCTTGTTTACTTACACCATAATGAACATGGGAGGCTTCTTAAAGAATATGCTTTAAATTTCAATTGGGGATTGAGAATATATGGGAAAAGGTGTTTCCTCATCATCATTTAATCTACCGTCCACTCTCTTGGTACCTGCAAGGTGCCATTGTCTGATGACTTCAGAAGGAAGACTGTATGAAGCATAGAAACATAATGGGTTTTGGAAGGTATCCATTATAAGCTTCTAGAATTGCCAGACGCCTTAAATCACAAGAGTTTGATGACCAGTACTTTGCTTGTGGCTATGACAGCTGACAAGGCATGAATAAGGATAAAGAAGGATAGACTACGTGTACCTCTGTGCAGTGGAACTGATAGAGACCCCACCAGGAGTGACCTTCACAGTGAGCATCATGCCCAGTCAACCCATCAACACCTAAGCCATTTGCTCACCCAGACAGGCAGATCCGAGACGAGAATGATCAATTGGGGCTATTCCAATGTCAGAATGATATGCACTGGTCGTGAAATGCTGATCCTGAAGAACTCAGCTCATTTCCTGATTCCTCAGGGACACCTGGACTGAGGAGGTCCCCAATGCAGTAACAAGAACATGTACAAGTAACAGGAATAATATCTGATTAGAGATATGGATATGAATGGAATGGTTGGAGAGAGAAGGTGGCCTGAGTTGCCTCCAACCTCCTATCATCAACCTGACCCCTCCTTCAGTCAGATCCCAGGCAAGAAAAGTGTACCTCCTTGTGTTTGAAAATCGATTTCTTTTTGTATTACAGTCCACCAGAGACTTTGAGCATTCTCTGTATATAGTAGGAGCTTGATAAATGATTTTGTTGTTTGTTATAATATGTGCAACTTGGCATCACTTTAATGTATGCAGAACTATAACTATAAATTTTTGGGTTTAGGGCAAGTGGTAGGCTATATGTGTGTTTGGGGTGGGGTGGGCATGGAGGTTCACCTAGATTGTGGCCATGAGGGGGCGGATTTCTAGGATATCATGAAGTTTCTATACTACCAAAGGAGGAGAAAGCTTGTTATGGGCTGAGGTGATTGCTGGACTGGTGGTGTACCCTTTAAGGTTTCCACTGTAGACCAAATCCCCAATTACTTTGCCATAGTTCTATGGACAGTAGAATTTTTCTAGCATTAAAATATATATTCATGGGGGGGGGGGCGCAGCTAGGTGGCTCAGTGGATAAAACACCAGCCCTGGATTCAGGAGGACCTGAGTTCAAATCTGACCTCACTTACCAGCTGTGTGACCCTGGGCAAGTCACTTAACCCTCATTGTCCCCCACAAAAAAAAATAATATGTCCATGGGTTGTAATCTGTCTCATTGGAGGGAATTTCCAAATCAATGGGATTCCATATCCATTTGAATGTGAGTAATATTCAAAGGTATCTCTCACTCTCCAAACCCCAAACTGTGTTGTTCCCAACTTGCTTACCCCTGTCCCAGAGTTTACGCTTTCAGTGCTTCCTTACTAAAACCCTCAGTTGCCCTTAACCTGGTTTACCCCAACTGTAAAAATGGTTTTACTGGGGTGTGGCCACTTTGAAGGCTACAGCTTCTTGGAGCCACAGGTGAGAGTTGGGTGAGAGGTGGACACCAAAAGTGAATGAGCAGCCCTAAAAAGGGCCTGGCAAGCCTCCAGAACACTTCATACATCATTCTGGACCTCAATGTTACTATGTCATTTGGGCTTCAGTTACTCACTGACCTCTGTGTCATATAGGTTTTTAAATTTCCTGGCAGCTCCCTCTGAACATTGTAAACGAGCCCCTATAATGTGGCCTGAGCCCTGGAATCCCTCACTGTCATCTTAGCTCTGGAAGCTTTCCCTAGATCAATTAAAACTCATATCTGTGCCCGATGTTTGGAAGTCATCCTCATTCCTTTCATCTCAAAAGTCAGCTGGCTTCTCTATATCCTAGAAGCCTGTTCTCTCTGGTAAGCCCAAGGAAACCCACTCTTCTCCGTGTATCCCTAGACAAGGTAGTGAGGGGGACATGCAGGTACCTTGAGTCTAGAGGGTAAAGTTAATGTCAGAGCTCAGAGCATCAGGCTAAAATAGTAGGAACGGTAAGGTAAGTCTGAATGGGTGGGCTGGGGGTTGGTGTGCAAAGGGACAGGAGGCGAATCAGGAAGACACAGGCAGAAGCAGAGAGCAGTTGAGACAAAACTTAGGAAAACCAGCTTTAGCAAAAGCAGATGAGATGCTGTTGGTCCCTGTTTGCTCCCTAGTCTGCTGTTAAGCACCTTTCTGGTTAGAGGTTAATAAGAACATGCAGGCGCTCCTTGGAGGAGAGAAGGGGTCCTCCAAGTTCTTGTAGAGGGAGCCTGATGTATCAGAAAAGGACAAGAGCCTGAGTACAGGTCCTAGCTTGATGGTGTACTGCCTATGTAACCTTGGGCAAGCCACTGGTTTCTGGATCTCCCTCATTTTCTTCATCTAGAAAACAAGGAGGTTAGAGGAGATGACCTCTCAGGTCCTTCCTATATTGTTCTTGGGTTGTTTGATTCTTTGACTGCAGCACAGACAGAAAGAAGGCTAGGTTTCCCTGTCTCATTACAGCAAGGGCTGATGAGCAGCCACTTCCAGCAGCAATCTGTCCTTTCTAAGCTGGAATTTGATTACTGTGATACCCCAGTCAGTGAAACCTCTGGGAAAGAAGCACCTTTACAACCCAGTCAGCTATGATAAAACAGAAAACCAAAAACCCCAAACCCCAATACAATCTTTGTAAGTTACACGAAGTAGTGTCAGTGTGTATTTCATGACACAGTGGCAATTTCCTCACTAAACTTTGCATGTATGCAGGATAAAGATATTTATGGGCCCTGCACCTGGCTTGCCACCAAGGCTAAATCCAATCTCCATTCCTACTTCATTTTGTTGGCTAAAATCTCCCACCCTTTTGTTTCCTTGTCCAGCACATAGGGACCTGGGAGGAAGGGAAGGGGAGTGGAAAGGGCATTCGATTTAACTCCAGAAGATCTGGGTTCAAATTATGGCTCTAATCTTTCTGGTATTGGGAATGCACATATGTCATGACTTCTGAGCCCCAATTTCTTCATTTATAAAAGGATGATAATAATACTTATTCCAGTGCCCCCACCCCAGCCACAGTGGTATTCTAGCCCTCACAAGGCTCTTGTAAAGAAGTCTCATTTTGATAACTAAATTTAGGTGGAATTGGTTTTTTTTTTTGTAATCTGATACAATTTATTTGATACATTTAAAAACATTCCTCTGAGAAGGGGTTCATAGGCTTCAGCAGGCTACCAAAGGGGTCTAAGACACAAAAAGGGTCAAGAACACTTGCTCTATATAAATGTGAACTGTTATTATGTACCTAGCACTGTGACCCCCACACAGATGGTGCTTAGTGTTTGTGGAATTGGAATAAATTAAATTGTCTAATATGGAAAAACTCTCTTCTCTGAGAGAAGAAAAGGAGGTTGCAGAAACTTCTTCATCCTGGGAAACAGAAGCTGTCAGTCAAAAATAGACTGTACTAGAGACTGGAACACAACCTCCTGCCCCAGATGAAAGTGTACTTCCTTGATGAACTGGCTTTGGCAACGCTTGGTTACCTTGTCCTGCCAATAAAGTCTCCAGGATTGAAAAATGGAAACAATTCCCTCCCTTGCCCTTGTCCTCTCAGTTGGTCTATGTGTCTGGGCTCTGTCCTTTCTGCTGCCAGATTCCTTTGTTTCTTTCATCCTAAAAAGTCTACTGGTGGGTGAATTAATCCCCATAAAATACCCCTGGGGAGCTACTTTTGATATATTAATGATTTGAGAAAGTACAGTATCTGAAGGTGGCAAGAGAAACAGGCAAGGTCAGGTCCAAGGGAAAAAGTCTAAAGAGAGGCATTAACCTAATGGTTCTCTTTGTTTAAAGGGCTGGAGGAAAAAGACAAGGGAGCCAACAGGACAGAGCAGTCCAAAAGGAAGAAAGGAGAGTTTCTACTTGGAAAGTAGAAGTAGGATTGTAGATTTAAAGCTGGAAGGGACCCTGGAGCTTATTGGGTCCAACCCTTTCATTCTTTTGTTTTTGTGTTTTTGGTTTTTTTAGTGAGGCAATTGGGGTTAAGTGACTTGCCCAGGGTCACACAGCTAGTAAGTGTTAAATGTCTGAGGCCGGATTTGGACTCAGGTCCTCCTGAATCCAGGGCCAGTGCTCTATCCACTGCACCACCTAGCTGCCCCCAACCCTTTCATTCTTATAGATCAGGAAACTGAGGCCCAGTGAGGTTTGGTGGTTAGTCCAGGACCACAGAGCTAAAAAGTATCTTGGGCAAGATCTGAACCTAAGTCTTCCTAACTGAGCACAACACTGGATCCACTAAACCATGCTGCCTCATGATAGATTTAGAGCAGAAAGGGGTCTATTTTGTCCAACCCCCTCATTATACAGATGATGAGGTCCAGACTCAGGGAGGTTAAGTGATTTGTCCAAAGTCATGCAAATAGTAAGCAACAGAGGACAGATTTGAACCAAGGTCTTCTGACTGGAGAGCCAGCACTCATTGTATTATACTAAAAGGAGGGGTGAGGGGAGACCTTGACCAAGAAAAGGAGGAAGGAGTAGACTTAGCTGATTAGAGGCCTTTGTGACCTCTTGTCTGGACTACTTCGAGAGTTTCTAACTAGTCTCCCAGTTTTTGTCTCTCTCCGGTCCAATGTATGTTACACATCATTGCCAAAATACTGTTTCTAAGGTATAGCTTGACTTATGCCAGCCCTTTTCCTTGCTCAAAAGCCTTCAGTGGCTCTTTATTTCCTAGGAGGCATTCTGGTCCAGGGGAAAGAGTACTGGATTGGAATGAGAAAACCTGCATTTGAATCCTCACTCTATCATTTAGAGCATTGTTATTACTCTATTATTTACTGGGTAAGGCACTTTACCTCTCTGGTTCTTGAATATCCTCATATGCAAAGTGATGTTTTTGTTCAGTTATTTCTCAGTTGTGTCTGACTCCCATAACCCTATTTAGGGTTTTCTTGGCAAAGATAATAAAGGGGCTTGCCATTGCCTTCTCCAGCTAATTTTACAGTTGAAAAAACTGAGGCAAACAAGGCTAAGTGATTTACCCAGGGTCACACAGCAAGTAAGTGTCTGAGGCCAGATTTGAACTCAGGAAGATGAGTCTTCCTGATTTCAGGCCCAATGCTGTATCTACTGTGTGACCTAGGGGGCATACCTGATGCTTAGAGTAAAGGAAACACATCCCTTGCACTGACACTTCAAGTTCTCCAAGATCTGGCTCCAATCTACTTTTCCAGTATTATCTCAATGACTTAATTTATCCAGATCAAGTGAGAAAACAGTAAGTAATCAATTTTTAAAAATGGCTTCATCCAGGTGTGGTGGCATGTCTATAATCCCTGCTGCTGGGGAAACGGAGACTTGGGGGATCTCTTTAGCTCAGAAGTTGTAAGCTTCAGTAGGGTAAGGCAATCAGGTGTTTGCCCTACATTTGGCATTAACATTTCTGTAGAATCAGAGGATATCAGGTGGTCTTCCAGCCCAAGTGAATGGAGTAGGTCAAAACTCTTATGATGGGGGCAGTGGATAAAACACCAGCCCTGGATTCAGGTCCAGGTGCACCTGAGTTCAAATCCAGCCTCAGACACTTGACAATTACTAGCTGTGTGACCCTTGGCAAGTCACTTAACCCCACAAAACCCCCACAAAGCAAAAAAGCCCCCAAAATCTCTTATGATGATCACAGTGGAATTAGGCCTGTGAGTAGCTCCTGCATGTCCATCCTGGCCAAAATATGTTGGCCTAGTGAAGAGGAAGGAAGGAAGGAAGGAAGGAATTACCTCACACCCTTCAGATTGGCTAGGATGACAAAAAAAGAAAATGACCAATACTGGAGGGGATATGGGAAAACAAGTGCACTAATTCACTGTTGGTGGGACTGTGAACTCATCTAGCCATTTTAGAAAAACAATTTGGAACTATAACCAAAAGTATTAGACTATGCATACCCTTTGATCTTCTAATATTGCTGCCAGGGCTATATCCTAAGGAGATCAAAGAAAGAAGAAAATGACTTGTATGTACAAAAATATTTGTAGCAGCTCTTTTTGTGGTGCCAAAGAACTGGAAACTGAGAGGATACTCATCAATTGGGAAATTACTGAACAAGTTATGGCTTATGAACACTATTATGCCATAAGAAATGATGAAGGGAATGGTTTCAAAAAACATTGGAAGACTTATATGAATTGATGCAATTTACACAATAACAGCAATGTTGTAAAGTCAATAGACTGTGAAATTACTTACTTACTCTGATCAACTTACTAACTCTGATCAACACAATAACCCACCACAATTCTAAAGGACTCACGATGAAAAATACTAACCATTTCCAGGTAGAAAACTGATGGATTAACACTGCAGATTGAAACATATTTTTTTCTTTTTCTTCCTTCCTTCCTTCCTTCCTTCCTTCCTTCCTTCCTTCCTTCCTTCCTTCCTTCCTTCCTTCCTTCCTTCCTTCCTTCCTTCCTTCCTTCCTTCCTTCCTTCCTTCCTTCCTTCCTTCTTCTTGCCTTTTATTTTTGATGGAACAAGACTAATGTGGAAATTTGTTTTGCATGACTTTATTTTTGTAATGAGTTCTGTATTTCTTGCCTTCTCAATGGGTGGGGGATGGTGGGAGTTTGGAACTGAAGATAAAGTTGATTTTTTAAAAGGGATTTCTCCTTTCTTTAAATCTTTTATTGTATGTCCATAGTCAGGAAGACTTAGGTTTCAATCCTGCTTCAGGCAGCTACTAGCTTTGTGACAATTCATTTAAATCTCTCTCAGCCTTAGTTTCCTTATCCTTTGAAATGGGGACAATGATAGCACCTACCTCCTAGAGCTATTGGGAAGATCAAATGAGACAACATATATAAAGCACTTTGAAAATTTTAAGACTTTATATAAATGGTATAAATGGTAAATGCCTCATCTCTCCTACAAGGCTGTAAGCTCATTGAAGACAGGGAGAATTCTGTCTTGTTCTCTGTATTTCCCCTAGCACTCAAACTACCTCAGTGTGCCTTATATATAATAGGTTCTCAATAAATATGTATTGAGCAAATAAATCGATGTGTCCAGATGGAGGGAGGAAACTGATAAGAGCCATTTTCCAAGCTGTATTCAATATGTATTCTGGGTACCTGCTTGTCTTCCTTGTAAGGAGTCTGTACCCGTGTTATCTCCCTGTCTGCAGAAAGCTAGCCAGCATTTGGCTGGTATGCTCACTCCTTAAGAGGAGGAGTGCAGGCCTTTGGAAGGGAGTTACATTCACAAGGCCATCACTACAAGGGCGAGCTCTCCCTGCTAGCCTCCAGCGGTGGCAGCAGGGGCAAGAGCTAATAATCATCCTGCTGCTCACTGCCACACCTCCTCTTCTGACCCCACACATCTTTTCAGCTGACACCTTGGTTCTTTTCTCTGCTTCATTGCTCAAGCAACAGATCTGTGATCTGTCCTATCTCAGATGCCTTCCCTGTGTCCCAGCTTTTACTGCTTCACCTTTCTGAAAGAGCATTCTCTGAAACCTCCGACACCCTCCAAGATGGCTCTAATTCCCTTTTCTTTTAGCTTCCCTTTTCTTCAGCCTTCAGCACAGGAGGACAGATTCTTTCTTCTCCTGGAGGATGGGCACTGGTCTAGGCCTCTTGGGATTCCTCATAAACTCCTGAGGGATGTCCATTACCCTAAGGGCTGCAGACCGGGAATAGTAAAGATCCCTTGGATCAGTTTTGCTTTGGACTTAATGAGGTCATTTGATTCTAGTACTGGGCTTAAGCTTCCAGCGTTGCCCATGAGCCTTCAAAGCCAGCCCCAGTATAAGCATGAACCTTTGTGGCTTATAGTTAATCAACCCAGGTCTTGGCAAATGGCCAAATGGATTACTAAGAAGGATGCTGCTTCATGTAGGTGGCCCTCATTGATGTAAGCTCTTCCATTAGAACATAAACATCTTGAAGGCAGGCACTGTTTTTGCTTGGTCTTTGCTTCCCCAGGGTTTAGCATGAAAGAAATGGCTTAATGGATGTTTGTTGATGGATGTAAAAATAGGTTGGCGATTTTCACCTCTGCAGGTCAAATGTTACTATATATAGTCTGTTCTCTATATAGTGACCTGTTCTGACACATTCTAATCCTAGCAATGTGTCCCCAGGTTTTGCAGTTTTTTCATGGCAACACTAATTTCTGGATCAGTTAGCTTGTTTTCTACTAGGACCTGGGCAAGTCACTTAACCCTCATAACCCCACAAAAAACAAACAAAAAACCCTGACCTCAGATACTTACTAGCTGTGTGACCCTGCCAAATCACCTAACCTCTGTTTACCTCAGTTTCCTTAACTGTAAAATGGGGATAATAATAGCACCTACCTCACAGAGTTGTGAAAATCAAATGAGATATTTCGGTTTTTAAAAGTATATAATTCATAGTAGGTACTAAAGGCATTTATTACCTCCCCCTTCCCCCTTCACTAATACACAGTTGACAAATGATTATACATTTACATGTTTGAACACCTTCAAGAAGCAGAAACCCACCCACACACCTACCCCACACCTTTTTCTGGGCAGCCCATTTCACTCATGGATTGCCCTAATTTTTAGGAAGTTGTTTTCCGGAAATCAAGTTTAAATTGGCTCCTATGCTGTTCACCCCTCACTTCTGGCTTGGCTCTCTGGGGGGTCCAACTCCTCCTCTGCATGAGATTCCTTCAACTAGTTGAAGACAACTGTCATGTCCCCCTCCCCTTTCCAGACTTCTCTTGAAATAAAAATGTTCTAATAAATGTTGAATTGAGATGATAACTCACTACTGAGTCATCCTATCTATTTTTATCCCCCTATTTAAATTGTAAACTTCTTGAGGGAAGGGACCATGTTTTTATCTAAATGTTGTATCTTCCCCAGTGCCTTGCTCATTGTAGATGCTTAATAAATGTTTGTTTACATTGATGAAATCTCTTTTCATTTTACCTTTGTCCTTTCCATTCCTACAGCTGCCACCATAGCTCAGACCCTCATCCCCTCACTCCTGAATTACAATGGCCTCTGAGCCTATCTTCCTGCATCCCGTCTCTCCCTTATCCATCCATCCTGCATATCACTGCCAGATTAATATTCTCACAGCCCTATTTTCATCCCATCCTTTCTCTGCTTCAGAGCCTACAATGCTTCCTTATTGCCCAGTGATAAACTATCTCCCGTCTCAACAATATACACATGCATCGCCAGTTACTGTGGAAACCTTTTTCTTCTAACGTTCTTCACTAGGTTGAATGTAAAGGTGAGCTTTAAACATCTTGATTCCATGGGAGGACAGGGATCAGAGACCAGGTGAGCAAATGAAAATCAAAGAGTTTACTAATGACAGTTCATAGACTTAGAGCTGGAAGGAAATTGGAGGCCATGCAGTCCACCATCACCCCCCACCCCTGCAAGCTCCCCACCTTATTTTACAGATGAGAAATCTGAGGCAGAGTCTGTGACTTTCCCAAGGTCATGCAGCTATCAAGGGTCTGAGGCTGGATTTGAATTGAGGTTTTCCTGACTCCAGGCCTAGCACTCTCTGCACTCAATCAAAGGCAGATATCAGAAGTGGGATATGACAGGGTTTCTCTCCTAAAAGGTAGGAAAGGGTGTGGAGTCCACAAAAATTGTCAGCAGCCAGGTGAACATCAGGGGCTAGATCACCAGACAAGATGGGAAGGCAGAACTATCAGACCTGTATGAACCAAGGGAGCCAGCCAGGCAGGTGGGAAAGTTCCTAACAATATGGAAAGAACACAGACATGAGGGTAGCTTATTAAGCTGGCATTAGTCGCCTTTATTCTCCTTCCAGCCTGGTAAGAGCTAATCCCAAGTGAATCTGGCTAGGAGGCCTACAGGTGAAGATAAGTAAAAACAGCTGGCTGGTAAACAGTGTGGCTTCTGGAAGGAGACACGGATCTCTTGCATAGGAATTTCCCTGATAATGAGATACAAATTACTTTCTGAAACAGACTGCTTTCTAGTTACCAATCCAAGCTTATACGAGAAATTGTTTTTTTAAAAGGGCCAGGATCTCTTCCATATTTAAACCAGAACTGTAATGAGGTCTTTAAGCAGGAATTTAAAGTGGTTTCATGACACCTTTTCTCAACAGTGAGTCACCAATTCAAGTCAATATTTCATAAGAATTACTCTGTCCAAGGAACTCTGCCTAGGGATAGAAAGATGAAAACTGACATGATTCTTGCCCTCAAGGTACTTACAATCTACTAAGGGTCAATATGCACACAAATGATTATAACCCAAGCAAGCATGTGAAAGGCACAAAGGAGAGATTCAGGGAAAATTCCCTAGGAAAATCTGAGGAGGGAGAGGACATTACTCAGTGGGGGGAAACAGGAAAGGAGACCTCTGGGAGACAGCACCTGCACTGAACCTTGAAGAAAGAGAAGTATTTCAATAGACAGAAATAAAGAGGAAATGCATTCCAGGAGCTGTTGATAGCCTGTGTAAATATAGCAAAGAGATGGAAGGTTGAAATTGGGGAATAACTAGCCGGTGGTTCGATTTTACTAGAGGGTAAAGTACATGAAAGGGAAGTACTATGAAATAAGACTGGAAAGATATTTGAAGCTAGACTATGAAAAGTCTGAAATGTTAGTTTGCCTTTTATACTATAGACAATAAAGAATTGCTGAGGGGTTTTGTTTGGGGAGTGATGTGGGAAGACTTGTGTATTGGGAAGATTATTTTAAACACCCTCAGCCTATTTGGGCTAAGAGATCATATGTGGAAGACTATTTTGGCAGCTGTCTGAAGTCTGGTTTGGAGAGGAGAGGAACTGGAGTCAGGGAGATCAGTTAAGAGTCTAATGGGAGGGGCAGCTGCTAGGTGGCGCAGTTGATAAAACACTGGTCCTGGATTCAGGAGGACCTGAGTTCAAATCCAGGCTCAGACACTTGACACTTACTAGCTGTGTGACCCTGGGCAAGTCAGCTAATCCTCATTGCCCCCACCCCTCAAAAGAGTCTATTACCATAGGGCAAAGAATTGGAAATCAAGGCAATGCCTATCAATTGGAGCTGAACAAGTTGTGGTATATGAATGTAATGGAATACTATTATACTGTAAGAAATGATAAGCAGGCAGATTTCAGAAAAATCTGGAAAGACTTAAGTGGACTGATGCTGAGTGAAGTGAGCAGAACCAGGAGAACATTTTGTACAGTAACAGCAACACTGTGTGATGATCAACTGTGATAGACTTAGCTCTTCACAGCAATACAGTGATCCAAAATAATTCCAAAGAACTCATGATGGAAAATGTTCTCCACATCCAGAAAAAAGAACTGTGGATTCTGAATTCAGATTGAACCATACTGTTCCTACTTTTGTTTTTGTTTTTTTGAGGTTTTTTCCCCTTTTGTTCTGATTCTTCTTTCACAACATGACTAATGCAGAAATATGTTTAATGTGATTGTACATATATAACCTATATCAGATTGCTTTCTGTCTTGGGGAGGGGGAGGGAGGGGAGAGAGGGAGAAAAATTTGGAACTAAAAATCTTAAGAAAACAAATAAAAAAGAGTCTATAACCATAGTCCTAGGAAGAAGAGATGAGGGTCTGATCTGAGTATGAATGGAGAAGAAGGGGTAGGGGAGAAGGTATTGCAGAGTCAGAATCAAAAAGACCTGAAAAGGGTGAGGTAGAGAGAAGAGTTCCAATTACTTCAAGGTGATTGAACCTGAGTAGCTGGAAAGATGGTGGTATCCTGAATAGAAATAGAAAAAAAGAAAAAAAAAGAGATTTAGGGGGAAGATGAACAGTTTAGGTTTGGAAATTTTGCATTTGAGATACTGGCTAGACATCCAGATTGAGGTATGTGCCAGGCAACTGGAGATATGGAGTTAGTGTGCACTATGAGCAGGGAAGAGTATATATGCAGTCTGAATTAGGTGAGGGGAGAGATTACAGCCCAAATGAGTGACTGTTAAGCCAGCCATTGGTTATATTTATTCATAGAAATATGTATATTTACATATATTTATGTATATATGATTGTAATTTATTACCAACCGTATTAATTTGGGGTATAATTTGTTCCTCAATGTATGCATGCACCCACATACACATATATTTAGATTTGAGGTTTAATTAGGGTAGGGTTCAAAGTAGGGTCAAGTTCAAAGGGACTGCTAAACCATAGCTAAGGTTCCCAGCTTTCGTATTGACTTAGAAAAAACATATTAACATTATCTATATTCCATTGTATTTTTATTTAATTTGTTAAATATTTCCCAATATTATTTTAATCTAGTTCAGAAGGCCTACAGGCTACATTTTGGACATCTCTGGTATAGGTAACTCCCAGTGAAGAAACTCCCTCTACCACTGCAGATCAGCAACTATTCTGTAATAGAGAGTTGCCTGAGACATTGAGAAGTTAAATGACTTGCCCAGAGACACACAGTGAGTATATGTCAGAGGTATGAATGCATTCATACTGAATTTAAAAACTCTATCCACAATACTATTCTGCCTGATTTCTATCTCTCTATAGCCATGTGTCCCCACCATGTTGGGCGTATGCTTTGTACTAGACTTATGGACTCAAACAAGAGTTATACAGGATGACTAAGCATGAATGGATTGTAATCTGCATTTCTGGAGGGAATACCCCCATCAGTAAGATTACAGATCATAGATCCATTTGAGTATTTGAATATAAAGTAATGTATTATGTTTTTCTTGTCTACTGATTTCCAAAACTGTGTTGGAGCCATTTCCCCAAACCCTGACTTTGTGTTAGACATCTTACTCCAAGGAGTTATGTGAGCATAGGTAATTGACAAGGTGCAAAGCCATATAAGCAGATGGGGACTGATTACTGTCAGATTATTCTCACATATATGTGAAGTATATGATAAGACTGAAAGGCTGGCCATGGGTCTCCCTCCCTCCTCAGATTCCTCAGGTAATTGTAATTCCTTCTGAATCACAAGGCATAGACTTCAAAATGAGGTGAACCTTTCTAAATCTTCATTAAAACAATGGAAGCAGAGATGGAGAAATGAGGTTTGCTGATAGTGGCCAGAAAGAAGTATAAAATAATAGAAATAAACAATTAAACCATGACTTCATGTAGACCTTAGAACTTATGTGGGCATGTCAGCAGTTGGCATGAGATATTCTTTGGTCTGGACAGAACATACCCCTTACCTGGAAGTACTTTAGGAGGCTCTCAGCAGCAATATTTCTTGAACTATTCATTTATCTGAGATCTGGTCAACTACAGCATGTCCTTCAATAAATGTAGGTTGTACATTGGGTTGTACTTTCACTTTAAGAGGAATGGAACCATGAAAATAATCTCAATAATAGAAAACAGTTGTGAGTTACTGATCACTCCTCTGACCCTAGTTTGCTAGCTCCCAGACTACTCCTTAATGCCTTAAAACAGAGTAGTTTTTTTGACAAATGTTTGTTAAATTGAGCTGAAAAGATTGGGGATGGCTATAGGGTTGTGACAGTCATCTGCATAGAGATGATAATTCAAACCATAAGAATTGAGCCAAATTATTGTCCTCAACAAATATTTGTTGACCACTTACCATGTGTAGGTCAATGTGCTGAATTTTAGAGGTATAGGGAGGTATAAGGGACAAGAAGAGACCCAGTGCCAATAAGGACTAACTTTCAGAATGCTGGATAGGGACACTAAGAACTTATGAGATGTGTCAGCACTCTTGGAAGGAACAGCACCAAGTCACTCACTGCCAAATCTGCATTGCACCACCATTATAGGGATAGGGGGGTGGCAAGTCATGGAGGATTTAAATGGAAGACAGAATGGACCTCAGTGCTGCTGGTAGTTAGAGACTAGCCACAATTGTGGCACATTGTAGGCAGTTTTAACTGCCTTTGGAAGAAAACTCAGAGTTAGATGAGCTTTTGTGGTTCAGGAAGGGTAAAGTTACACTGGTAGGATCCCTAGGAGACTTCACTGATTCAGGTTTATCTCTCCATCTCCCACCCCCGGGAAGGTGACCAGGAGAGCTTTGTGTGTGTGTGTGTGTGTTCATTTCCTCTCCCCCAGGGTGTATTGTGTTCCATGACTTTACTTGATACTTCCCCATAGAATATGGCTCTGGAAGGGTATACCTATCTGAAAGGAACTGGATAGGTAAAAGGGGTTGGTGGGGGAAACATGAAATAGCAATGTATATTTCTCTGGTGAGGAAATTCAGCAATCAGAGTATAAAAGATGGGGAACATTTGGGTGAGAATCAACAGGAATAGAAACAGAAGTTATATTATCATTAGCATATACTACAGACCCAGGGAAAGAAGGAATATGTGAGGGTTTTAGGAAACAGCATGAAGGAGTGATAGAATAGATATGGAAAGCTTCAATTATCCAGGCATCTGCTGTAACTCTCTCTCTCTGCATAAAGCTAATAGTTTCTTGACTTGCCTAATGATAATTTCATTCTTCAAAGGCAGAGGCATCAATAAGAGGACTAGCTATTCTGCATCCTATTCTCTTCAGTAAGAAGTAATTGGTTGTTGGGTGGAAATAATAGGAACCTTGGGGGAAGTGGCCACCCAATCTTAGAATTTGTGACTGAGAAGGAAAGGAAAGTAGTCCAATAGGAACCCTAGATTTTATGTTGGACTAGGTGATTTTTTTTTTGCAGGGTAATGAGGGTTAAGTGACTTGCCCAGGGTCACACAGCTAGTGTGTTGTAATGATTGGAATGACGCCACCTGCTGGAGACTTACTGTAGGAAAGCTCCAACATGAGGAGAGGGCCTCTGAGGGCAGGACCATGCGTCTTTTCTTTGGCATCAGGAAGTGATGTTTGCTTGTGGGAGGAAGAAGGGGGAGGCTGGCGCACTGGCTCACTCTCTTTCATGTGGACTCTGGCAGAGAGCGGGGCTAGGAATGCTCTCTCCCTTTAATAGATAAATGAATCTAGGTCTTTCTCTTTCTCTTTCCCAAATTCTTATTCTCTTTAATAAATGCTTAAAAGTCTAACTCTTGCTAAAGCTTATAATTTATTGGCGACTGCTTATTAGATATTTTAGACAGTATAGCTAGAATTTTAGCCCCCTACAGTGTCAAGTGTCTGAGGCTGGATTTGAACTCAGGTCCTCCTGAATCCAAGGCCAGTGCTTTATCCACTGTGCCACCTAGCTGCCCCAGAACCCTAGATTTTAAAACAGGTTTCAAATTGTTCAGATAAAGAACAAGTGGGAAATCATGGGCTAAAATTCTATAGAAGTCAGTCTAGGAGTGATGAGAAACTCTGAAGAAGGAAATTCTTAAGACACAGAGAGAATTCTGAAGAGGAGGAAAAGATAGAGTTGTCTAGTGTGAGAAAATGGTGGGTTTTGGGACACCCAGAGGCCCCCACTCATGAGGATAATATTGAGATTGATTGGATTGACTTTGCTGATTAACTCACTTGAAGTTGAGTTGGTTGAAACCATGCCTACCTGAGGGCCTGGCCCTCAGAGGGTGTGTTCTCTGAGCTCTGACCTTGTTCTGCTCATGGACTACCCTCAAGTCCAGTGAACCAGTGGATTTGGGTGATGCTGGCCAATTAGCTTGGAGCAGTGTGTAGGGACCGCCTCTCATCCAGACTGGAGGAAGCTTCCACTCACAGAGGCATAGAGACTTCCCTTTTTGGTCTGAGACTCATAGGTGGTGGCACCTTTTTCTATCTCCTCCTCTATCCTAGCTAGGCCTTCCTAACTTTCTGAGCCACGTGCTATCTCTCTTTACTAATATCTAACATACTTTAATAAATGCTTAATGCCCCCAAACTGGTGCAAAAGCTTCTAATTTATAAGTAGCAATATATTAGAAACTCCAGCTAATTTTCCCCAAACTTGGGACAGAAATAAGATGACCACATTTAATTTTACCTGCCACACCAGGAAGATAAATGTGGATGCATAGGAAACTTGTGGAGGAATCAGCAATGGGAAATCTAGGCTGCTTGATAGCAATGCTCCAAGTAATTAATAAATTAATAAATCTGTTTCTAATGTGTGTTTCTAATAGACATGATTTCTAAACATAATGCAGAATAGTTTATTTGATTCAACACTATGTGCCCAAGGCAAATTATCTTCCTAACCATCTGTGTTCTAGTCAAACTGTGAACTTGATGGAACAAGTGCATGGGGTAGCTATTCCCACTGGTAGTTCCTTGCACCTCTCACATGTGGACATTGAATTGGCTCATTCGCTGCAACCTGTTCTCACACTAGTAATTCTAGGTTCCTACAAACAGTTATATTGAAATTCTCTAAGGGTTACAGGTGTCAGTACACAACTAGCTGGTGCTATAGCTAGAGTGTTGAACTTGGGGTCAGGAAGACCTGGGTTCAACTCTAGCCTCAGGTACTTACTAGCTGTATGACCCTGGACAAATCACTTCTCTCAGCTTCAATTTCCTTAACTGTATAAGGGGGATAATGGTAGCACCAAGTTCCTATGGTTATTGTGAGTGTAAAATTAGATAATATTTGTAAAAATACTTTGTAGGGACAGCTAGGTGGCACAGTGGATAGAACACTGGCCCTGGAGTCAGGAGGACCTGAGTTCAAATCCGGCCTCAGACACTTGACACTTACTAGCTGTGTGACCTTGGGCAAGTCACTTAACCCCAATTGCCTTATCCCCCAAAAATACTTTGTAAACTTTAAGGTGCAATATAAATGCTAGCTAGAAAATCCTGTTGTGAAGGAATATATTCCACATACCCACCACTCTAGCACTAATACATTTCTATACAAAAAACTATGAACTCATAATAATGACAATTTCAGACCTTAAACAGTCATTTACTTGGTAAACCAAAGGAAATACTATAGGTCATCAGTTATGTATTAAAGCAAATGCAAAAATCACAAATACAACACAATCTACACACAAGCCTGGGCCATCCTTTCTTGCCAAGGCACCTAGTATCTATGGAAAACCAAGCATGCACAGGAACCTGCCAGGAAGGCCTATGAATGAGAAAAACACGCCCTCTGAATAACTCAGATTCTGAAACTATGACTTTCAGTGTCTTCTTTTTGTCTCAAGAACTATCTATGAAAGTTCCTCGATGAATTTAGCTTCTGTATTGATTTATGGGCCCATAGCTAAGCTGAGTTGATATGCATGTTCTTGGTAAACACATCAACTAGTTGAACCCTTGAGTGACTTCTACAATTCTCTGCTTCCAATCTGTTCCTCAGCTCAGTTAGACTTCCTTCTCAAAAGCAGCTGTAGAATCTATTATTTCCATCTTTGAAGTGAGTGAAAATCATTCTGAAATTTGTCCCTTCACTTCTCACTTCTCTTTCTCTCTCTCTCTCTCTCTCTCTCTCTCGACTGTAATCAGATAAATTATATTTGTTCCGGGGGTGGCTAGGTGGCACAGTGGATAGAACACCTGCCCTGGATTCAGGAGTACCTGAGTTCAAATCCGGCCTCAGACACTTGACACTTACCAGCTGTGTGACCCTGGGCAAGTCACTTAACCCCCATTGCCCCTCAAAAAAAAATTATATTTGTTCCGTGGTCACACTGCTGTTTTGTTGCCCAAATTTCCCTAACTCACAACAGGAACCTACATTTAAAACCCAGCAACTGTTTGCCTCAGAACTCTCAGATACCCCCAAACCCTCAGTGACTGTCTTTCAGATTTGGAATTTCTCTTAGAATTCTGAGCAGAGGCTTACTACAGCAACAAACCTTAAAGAGACAGTAGATAACATTGACAGACTAGCTCCATGCTTTTTTGGAGGCGATTTCCCATGCTTGAAACATACTCTGCCACCTCCTCTCAGAATCCCGACTTTCACTCAAGGATCAACCTAGGTGACTCTTCTTATGAGAAGTCTCTCCCTGGTCTCTCTCTCCTCAAATTGCCTCATACTAATTTATCAACTTACATGTGTAGCAGTGGTATCAATGGTGTGGTGCTATGTGGATGAGCAGAGTTCACTCTTTTTGGGGGGGAGTGGTTTGGTTTTGTTTTGGGTAGGGCAATGGGGGTTAAGTGGCTTGCCCATAGTCACACAGCTAGTAAGTGTCATGTGTCTGAGGCCAGATTTGAACTCAGGTCCTCCTGAATCCAAGGCCAATGCTTTATCCACTATGCCACCTAGCTGCCCTCAAATTAAGAATTTTTGGCTTAGAATTAACTTGGCCTTGTTGCTTGTCCTGGTGTGTGTGTGTGTGTGTGTGTGTGTGTGTGTGTGTGTGTGTGTGTGTGTGTGTGTGGCAATTGGGGTTGAGTGACTTGCCTAGGGTCACACAGCTAATAACTGTAAAGTGTCTAAGGCTGCATTTGAACTCAGGAATTCCTGAATCCAGGGCGGCTGCTCTAGAGTTCACTCTTACTAGATCCCATCCTTATGTAAGCTGGGCTCCTCCTCCTCTTCATTCCCTCAGTATCTCCTCTCAGGTGAGTAGTTGTACATTCAAACCAGGGTGAGAGAAGCAATGGGAAGGAAGGTGGTGAAGGGTTCATCTCTACTATCAGTCCACCTAGTCTCAGTCATACTCACAGTCCTCCAGCCACATTGCTCATTCATTCATTCATTCATTCATTCATTCATTCATTCATTCATTCATTGTCTCCCTCCACATCCATCCATACTCCCAGGTACACACTCCAGGGGTTTAATAAATCCATGGATGGCAGATTCATAATGGGTTACTTAAGGGATGTTGGGAATATCTGGGAGAGGGGCACATATCTCTAGCCTTTGAGAATGACAGGCCTTTTCCTCATCTACAAAATGAGGGGATCAGACTACATCAGGGGCTCTTAACCTTTGTGTGTCATTGGACCTCTTTGGCAGTCTGGGGAAGCCTATGGACCTCCTCAGAGAAGGATGGTTTCAAATGTATAAAACAGAATACATAGAATTATAAAAGAAGCTAATTAATCATATTGAGATAGTTATCAAAATATTTTTAGAAATCTAATTCACAGATCCCAGATTAAGAACTCCTGTTCTAGAAAGAGTTTCTAACATATGGTTTCTTTCTCTCTTCTCTGGGATGTTGTTAAAAAAATCAATCACTTTCTTTCTTACAACTCTGAGCCCCCAGCCAGGAAACCATTCTGGCAAAATGCCACATTTGTGAATCTATCTCTCTTCCCTCTTTTATGTTGCCTTTATGCATGCCTCTTTGCTGCATTTGAGCAAGGATAAACAATTATCAACAATTCAATGGTTAGCCATGTTTATCATATGAAAAATGTAAATCAAACATTAAGATAAATAAATTATTTAGATATAAGTTTTAACAAAGAGGCACAAGTCCTTTGGAAGAGAGAGTGGGGTAAAGGAAAAAAGTTGAAGAAACCACCTCTTGTGGGTCTACAGTTAGAACAAAGACAGAGACTGAATTTGAGAAATGTATTATCCATTCTGATGTGCCTTAACTACAATTTGCATATACACAGCCCCAATCCTAGAGTTCAGAGCTTTACAACTCTTTACTGGCTCACTTCCTTCTCTGGCTTCTATTCTCCTATCTCCTCCTCCTCCTCTGCATATGAGGATAGCTCTTGTACCTGTTCTACTTCCACAGCTGGAAGTCAAGTCCAGCTGCCCACAATCCTTTAGCCAGGTGGGCAGGTTGATCAGCTATTTCTTTCCCCTTTCCACTTTGTCCAAGGATTAGAGTAAACTCCCTGCTACAGGTAGGAAGGTCAAGAAAGGGCAAAACTCTTGAAGACCTTGGCCTAAAAACCAGTAGGCATTTTCTGAACAGTCCTGATCAGATATCCTTAGCAATGCCAAGACAACACTACATAGTACATTCCAACAATAAAATCCCACCATCCTTACAGAGAGAGACTATTTCCTTCCTTCCTTCCTTCCTTCCTTCCTTCCTTCCTTCCTTCCTTCCTTCCTTCCTTCCTTCCTTCCTTCCTTCCTTCCTTCCTTCCTTCCTTCCTCTCTCTCTCTCTCTCTCTCTCTCTCTCTCTCTCTCTCTCTCTCTCTCTCTCTCTCTCTCTCTCTTGTTTTTGGTTTTGTATTTCTAGGATCGACCATAGTGCCGAACACACAGTAGATACTTCAATCCAATTCAGTATTTATTAAATGCCTACTAGGTGTCAGACACTCTTCTAGGTCCTGGGGTGCAAAGACAAAAATATACTTCAAGAAACTTACATTCTTAAGCTAAATTTTATTAAAAGAGTGGTGTGGTTTAGAGGAAGATAATCTATTGTTATGTTACAAGTATAGAATGTAGACTATTAAGTTTAGAAATGTTTTAGACATTTTCATATCTCTGGATCTCTCTTCCCATGGTCTTCTTCTGGCCACTGGAGATATCTCTTTTCTTCTGAGTTAAACCTTGTTCTACTCCCAAAGTTAGAGCTAGCCCTCCAAACTTCTCTGTTTCTCCTTGAATTTGATTCACCAGGTATTTTCCCTGGGCTCAGGCTAAACTTGACTCTAGGTAGCTCTCTACCTTGTCAAATGTAACCTTTTTTTCCCTAGTATCTCTACCAGAATGTCTCCCTTCACTTTCTACATCTCTTAGCTAACCTGACCCCTGTCTGACTGATCTTTCTTCTCTCTTATTATTCATCATTTTCCACTCTAGCTACTGCCTTGATTCAACCATATCTTTTTAATTTTTTTTTTTTTAGTGAGGCAATTGGGGTTAAGTGACTTGCCCAGGGTCACACAGCTAGTAAGTGTTAAGTGTCTGAGGCTGGATTTGAACTCAGGTACTCCTGACTCCAGGGCCGGTGCTCTATCCACTGCGCCACCTAGCTGCCCCCCCCACCCATATCTTTTTAAAGTGTTTTTTTTTTTTTTAAGCGAGGCAACTGGGGTTAAGTGACTTGCCCAGGATCACACAGCTAGTAAGTGTTAAGTGTCTGAGGCTGGATTTGAACTCAGGTACTCCTGACTCCAGGGCCGGTGCTCTATCCACTGTGCCACCTAGCTGCCCCCAACCATATCTTTTTAAAATTGTACAAATTCTTCCCAACGAAGCCCTTTGTCTTCAATTCTTCCATGACAAATTCACAAATACCTTTATTCACATTGAATATATGTAAGATTATTCTTGGAAAGGACTACAAGCAAAAGAGGAAAACAATATAAGCAAAAGAAGACTGGAGTTATCCATCTTGCTCTGGGCAAAGTCTTCCCTCCTGTCTTCATTCTTTTCTTCTCTTCCTTTTACCTCTCCCATCTTCCTTCCCCTCCATCTTTTTCATCCCTTCTCTTTTCCTCCTGCCTTCTTTTTTTATCCCTTCCCTTTTCCTTTCTCCTTTCTCCTTTTCCATTTTCCTTTCTTCCTTCTATCTCTCTCTTCCCTCTATTCTTCTCTCCTTCCCATATTGCCTGCTTCTCTTTGGATAGTTGTGATCTCCTTGAGAGTAAGGGCTGTCTTTTACCTTTCTTTGAATCCCCACATAGTAGGCACTTAATACATGTTTGTTCACTGACTGGCAGTGGATAGAATGCTGGACTTACAATCTAGCATCTTCATATCCTGTTTCTGACAATTATTAGCTGTGTGACCCTGGGCAAGTCACTTCTGCTTCCAGTGTTCTCCTTTGTAAATCTGGGTAGTAATAGCATCTACCTCATGGGATTGTTGTGAGGATTAAATAAGATCACTTTTTTTGGGGGGGGCAATGAGGGTAAAGTGACTTGCCCAGGGTCACACAGCTAGTAAGTGTCAAGGGTCTGAGGCTGGATTTGAACTCAAGTTCTCCTGAATCCAGGGCCGGTGCTTTATCCACTGTGCCACCTAGGTTCCCCATCACATATTTAACCTTAACCTTGAAGTGCTGTATAAATATTAGGTATTGCTCTTCTCTCCTCTCACTTCTTTCTTCCTCTCTCCTTCCCCCTTTTCTTTGCTGAGTACCTGAAATGTACTCAGCCCTGGACTAGTGGAGAGTACAAAGATGAATAAACTTGGAAGTTCCTTGAAGGAGAGACCACATCTAAATCTTTTGTATCTCCTACCCCTGCCCCTTACCAAGTAACAAATGTATACTCTGGAGCATTTTATTTCAGTTTTGAAGAGATTGGGGAAATTTTATTATCTATTTCTAGAAAACGTTTCTTTTTCTGGCTCTTTACTGAGGGTGGATATGGGGGTGGGGATGGCAATGGTTATTTTTCAAGGAGGTAGAGATTAGTAAGAACTGAATTCCAAAAGATTTCTTCTTTCAGACCTGAATGGAGCCCTAGACATGGGAGTCAAGTCTGGGAGTGCCCTTTGACCTCAAGTATCCAAGATGAAGTAGAGAATAGTCCATTTAGCACTTTATTGATCTATTGTGCTTCTGAATAACCAATAAAGGGGGCTGGACTTTTGCTTTCCTGGAAGGAGGGAGAGCCAGCCTGCCTGAGAGGTTTGAAAAATGATGGGCCTTTCTCATTTTGGACCACTGTACAATAGTGGGAAGGATCCAGGGTCTGGAGGATTCTGTTGTACCAAGCATGAGGCCTGAATGGTAAAGGTTAGACAAAATTATCTAATCAATCCAATCCAGTTGCAGAAACATTTATTAAGTTCCTACCCACATGTGAGTCACTGTTCTGGGTTCTAGGAATACAAAGAGGATGAAAAAAGTCTCTGCCCTCAAGGGACGTTACATTCCAGTGGGGGTAATCAGACATGTAAATAGATATCTATGTGATCATTTGAGAAGAGGAAACACTAAGGACTCTGTAAGGCATCAGAAAATGCTCCACACAGGAGAGAACTCTGCAGCTGGATTTCTTTCTATGGGTTAACTCCCCCAGTAAGAGCATAAGCTCCCTGAGAGCAGAGGTGGTCTGTCTGGTTTTTATCCTGTTTTTATATCCAGGAATTAGCACTGTGGATTGACCCACAGTAAGGACTTAATAAATGCTTTAAAAAAAAATCAATCACATATTCATTTCTGATTACCTGAATTTTACTGACAATTCTGAATGTGTGCACTCTTTCCCCTTGTAAACAGAGAAAGCCCCTGAGGTCTGTCATATAGTAGAAAACACACTAGCTTAGAGGTCAAAGGAGTTGTGTTTGATTGTTGATTCTGGTCTATACTATATGACCTTGGGTAGATCACTTCCATCTGGAGGCCGAACCAGATTTTAAAGATCCTTCCCAACTCTAATAAGTAGATAAATAAATAATTGAAAAAAATTTAAATTATATGATTCCCTACTATTTGTAAGACACATCTTTGGTTTTCTGCAGATGCTTTTCTCTCTCGGGTCTCCAGGCTGTGTTCCTTCCCTTCCATTCTGCATGTGGCTGCTTCTCCTTTGCAGTGAATAAAACATTAAAAGCGTCTGCATTTCTGGTGTCCTCTTTTATCAGCTTTCCCTCATCATCTATTAGGAAGAAACATTTCCCCTTATCTTCTTCGTGTTCCTAGTGTATTTTAAAGAATGTTTTTCTATTTCCTTTTATGTGTTTTGCTGGTTGCATCTCATTTCTTTCTTTGATTTTTTTCTCTTCCTACTCCTATATACATCTTGGCTCTTCCTCTGTGTTGTTTTTTTTTTTTTAATGGAAATCCAGCCTAACTTCCCATCTCTGGCTTTCTGGTTGGTGAATTGGCTCCTCATGCAGTTCTTTGTTTAACCAATGAGATTTCCTGGTCACTTATTACCCTTCTTCATCTTATGTGCTTTTTTTATGCTCTTAATAATGAACTTGATTCATTGGCCCTCTGGGATCAGGATATCCAAAACCAGGGCCAGTACTAGAATTTTGCTACCAGGTATAAAATGAATCATTACACAGCTTGTCTTCTTGCCTCCCAGCTGGTCACAGTTCTTCTACTTTCAGGGCAGTGAGGAAGGGTAGAGAGGCCCTGCTATCAGGTTGGGACATGTTTAGTGGCATAGTGGGAAAAGTACTAGACTTGGTGTCAGAACACCTGAGTTCAAATTCTGCCTTTGTGACTTACTAACTCTATAACATTGGGCAAGTCCCTTTATCATCCCATGACTCAATTTCTTCATCTGTAAAATGAAAGAAGAGATGACCTTTAGACTTCCCTTTAGTTCTAAATTCCATAATTCCTAAGGACTATATCTCCTATGTATAAATAAGTGAAAGTGTCCAAGATGGTTGAATTTTTTTTTTTTTTTTTTTGCAGGGCAATGGGGGTTAAGTGACTTACCCAGGGTCACACAGCTAGTAGGTGTCAAGTGTCTGAGGCCGGATTTGAACTCAGGTACTCCTGAATCCAGAGCCGGTGCTTTATCCACTGCGCTACCTAGCCGCCCCCCAAGATGGTTGAATTTTAAGCTTAGACACTCAAAGGACCTGATCCACATTTGGTGAGCAACCAGCAATTATTAAGCACTTACTCTATGTCAGTCACTTTGCCATGCACTGGGGACGCAAAGATATGTTGGGTTTTTCCAAAGGCAAAGGAAGGCAAAGAAAGGCAAAAACACAATCAAAGCAGCCAGGGAGCTCACATTTTAATAGGAAAGACAATACATGAACCATGTACATAGGAGACATATATGGTGTAAATGGGAGACAATCTCAGAACATTCCAGTTGCCGGTCTTTTGTGGGGCCAGGGTCACACAGAACATCGGGGCCACTTATGGGAGTGTCTTTTGCCCTGGGCTACCTTTGCTTGGTCTTCTGTTTAAGGCTTATTTTTACTCCTTTCAGAAAGCAATTGGAAGCAGTCCTCAATGGACTAAGCAGCAGACAAGTTAGTATCATTAAGATCATGAGATCCAAGGACCTTAGAGACAATCTAGCCTGACTCTTTTTTTTAAACAAAGAAGGAAGCTGAGGCCTAGAAAAGTGTGGTGACTTGCCCAAGGTCACACAGCTAGTAAGTAGGACAATCGGGGTTTTATCCCATGTCCTCTGATTCCAAATCTAGGCATAAGGACTGGTTGGTAGGAAACAGGAATTTCTCCCTTCAGATTCTATAGACTAGCTCTGCTGTGGAAGGAGAAGATTGGGGGAATTGGCTCCTAAAGTAATTTCTAATTCTACTAGATTCTTCTGTTACCTGAATGTACTACTTCCCTATCAGGTTTTCCTATTAAATTTAATTGAATTGAACAAAATTCAATTCAACACACATTTATCAAGCACAAATTATGTGTAAAACCCTCATGCTGGGTAGTGACAATACAGATAGCATCTACATAGCACTTGACAAATATTATTTCATTTTATTCTTACAATGATCCTGAGAGGTGCATGCTATCATCATTCCTATTTTACAGATAAGGAAACTGAGGCTGAGGAGGATAACTGACTTCTCTGTCATCATACAGACAGGAAGTGTCTGAAGTTGGATTTGAATTTGGGTCTTCTGGACTCCAGACCCAGTGCCTGATGGTAGTAGTTCCTTTTTTCAATTCTTCAATAGATTGGTGACTTGATCGAAGTGGATATTCCCTCCAGTGATGCCACTCATAACTCTACAAGATGAAATCCAACTCTCAAAGTCACACCTCCTCAGGACTCCCTGCCCTTTGGGTCATTCCCTGTTGGTTGGAGAGGGTTTATGTGTGGGGCTGGGTGGGGGTTGGGGGTGGGTACCTGGGAGCTTCTTTCTAATCCTATAGCATTTAAGGACAGCACTCAGGGAATTCTGATCATTTATTTCCTGAACTTCATCATCTCCAGAAACTGATCATTCTGCAATATGAAACCCACTTTGAGACTCACAACTCCTCAGATCATTTCCTACCTTGCTTGTAGGACTCCATCATGCCCCTTCCCTAGTAATTTCCATTCCCCCTTCTTTTCAGCATCTTCTCTTGCATGGGTCTCCCCCATTAGATTGTGAGCTCCTTGAGGGCAGGGACTGTCCTATGCCTTTCTTAGTATCCCCAACATTTAGTATGGTGCCTGGCACTTAGTAGGTACCTAATAGATGTTTATTGACTCTGACTCACAGCCCACCCAAACATTCTTATCCTTTGACTCTTGTCCATGTCTTCCCATAAATCCTACATAACAGCAAGAGATTATGGACTGGCAGCCCAGTACCATGGACAGAGTCAGAGATACTGGGTTCAAATCATATTCTGATATATAACTGCCCATCTGACCTTGAGCAAATCACTTAATCACCCTAGTTCTTGGTTTCCTCATCTGTTAAGTGAGGGGGCTGGACTAGATGGCCTTGCGGTTTCTTTCCAATTATAGGTCCTCTGAACCTGACATTCTAGGGGCCTTCTTTTAGGTCTTTTCAAAGTAAATTGTCTAATATCCTTCATTCTTACCCAATTCCCTTTATCCATTAGATGGTATTAGATCATTTTTATACAACTCAAGTATAAGTCATTGTTGGTCATTTTTGAGAGACCTAAATCTGTGATCTCATTTATATAGGAAACTCCTTCTACCCATGCACGTCACCACTTTCATTGCAACTGAGAAGTGCCTCACCCACAGTCACACAACCAGGATGGGTGGACCTGAATCCAGGTCTTCCTGACTCTGAGATCTGTTAAGATCCATGAGATTACAGCTGCCTCTGTTGATAATATGCTGCTTCCCCCTTCTAAGTCTCTCCATTGCTTCTGGGGGATCTGTAGTTTTGATTCATCAGAGATTATAGTATTTCATCATTTGTAGGCATATGACTTCATGCAAAGAAAAAGTTGGGGGTCTGGGGTAGCCTGGGTTCCCCTCATGTAACTTCATCTATATGGTGATGATATGCAAACTCCTACTATGGATTCATGCAGGTAACTCATCTCTAACTTGGATATGGAGAGAGATGCCTGTGGGCACTGAGAGGTTATAACTAGCCTGTGGTCACTCAGCTAATTAGTATGTATCAGAGGAAGGGCTTATATACCCGAGTCTTCCTGACTCCAGGGCTAGCTGGGGACCTCTATCCACTGCATCATTTTGGCTCTCCACAGGGGAAAAAACACACCAAAAGCCTGATATTAAAAAGATGGGATCTAATGATGGTCCTGGAGAACACATAATGAAACATCTCTCTCCTTATGGCAGAAAATTAGAGGGCTAGTAGAGCAGAATGTAGTGTATATTTTCAAATATGAGTACTGTGTTAGGTGGTTTTACCTATTTTTCTTTGTTACAAAGGAGAGTCCAGTTTAGAATGAAGGGAGGCAGAGGTTTCTCCCCTACCCCTGAAATGACTGTGATGTAATGACAAAATGCATTAATACAATTTCTTAAATGAAAACATGGGATATAGGTTCAAGGTGGGGGGAGGTCAGGCTTATTGAAATTAACTGCACAATTTCTCCCAAAATGAAATGAATTCTTCAAGTAAAGTCAACAGTCTGAAAGATAACTTTTAAATTTTTTTGTTTCTCCCTTCATTTTTTCTTCATCTCCAAAATATTAACCCCATTTCACACACCAGGCCACAATTTCCAAGGCTGCCTTCTACCTCAAAAGCTGTAGCTAGCTCCTTCTTAGATCTGTGACCATCAAATCAGAGCACACTCACTTGGTTGAAGTTCTACCTTCTTAACCAAGAAATTGCTACTAATGTAGTCTGAGCTTGCTGAGTTGTATGTAACCATAGATTCTGGCCCTTCAGCTTTATGTATGTAAATCTTGTCTCTCCAGCTGAATTGTAAACTCTTTGTAGGCAGGAACTATATCTTATATGTCTGTATCTGACATATCCCTGAGCACAGTGCTGGGAATAATCATTGTTGGCAAGAGCTCACAACTTAGGCTCTGAGAATGTTAGAAGCACAAAGGACTTTGGCAACTAGGTGGTCCAATCTGTCTCATCTTATAGATAGAAAGTGGCGGGGTAGGTAGGTGGCATAGTGGATAAAGCACCAGCCTTGGATTCAGGAGGACCTGAGTTCAAATCTGGACCCAGACACTTGACAATTACTAGCTGTGTGACCCTGGGGAAGTCACTTAACCCTCAGTGCCCTGCCACCCCCCCACCAATGGCAGCCTAAAGAAGTTGTGAATGGTCCAATGTCACAGAGCTAGTTACACAGCTAGTATTGATTGATGAAGATGCCTTGCTTTTTTGGTTTTCCAGATGATTCTGTGACATTATGTTCATGTAGTTATAAGCCCACAGCTCAGTGAGGTTAAGTCCAACACCAAGTGCTCTGTCTTTTTGGTATATGCTTGCATTCCTCCCAACTGACCCTCTGCCTCCCTAGGGCCCCATGTAGCTATTGCCTTCCTCTTCATCCAGTTTGTTTATCATTGGTATATGTTGAACCTGCCTTGGGTGGGATGTGGCAAAGCCCACCATCACTATTCAGTCCTATGCCTTGGCAATTTTATTGACCTTCTGCAGACAGTCCATCTTGACCTCCCTTTCTTAGTAATGATCATGAAATTTGCCTTCCTCTTTTTCTGCCTTTCAGTTTAACCCAATGACTTCTCATATCGTGCTCCCTTCTTCTTCATGTTCAAGACCAGGCCCCCTCCCTTTCCCATTCAGTTTCTCCTTCCCAAACAGAATGATTTACTTCTGCTCTTAGAGGCTAGCCTAGCTAGAGAGAGCTATTTCACCATGTCTCAGTTGTGCAAATCAAATCACATGCCCAGCCATAGTCTTCTAATGGGAAAAATGCTTTGGCAGAATGCAGCAGGGAAACCAGGAACCTCTCTGTCAGCAGAAAGGCACCCACCTCCTCCCTCCCTGATCCTTTGCCCTGAACAGAAGATACACATCCCCTTTCTGAGACATTAAATCTTCTCCATAGCCCTATTTATGGCCACTGCAGAATCAGCCCTGATTCTTCCCCATGTGTGCATATGAGATGCCCTGCCAGTTTGACCCTGGAAAGGGCATTTTATCGGCCCAGGTGCAAGCCTGGGAGTCTCAAACCAATGGAAAGCCAAATAACTTTTACACTGTCTGACTCCCCTGCCATCTCCACTGTTCTTTTCCTTCCAGAGTTACACAGGGATCTTCCCAATTGGGAAAATACATTTCTGTATCCCAGTGAGAAGCAGAAGGCCCTCTTCCCCTGGGCCTGTTATCCATAGACACATTGCCTGACCTGCCACTCCTTTGTGTCAGGGGCTATCTGTGAGCATTAGAGAGCTGTACTGCAGAGGAGAAGAGAGGCATTTCCCTGCTCACATGTCTATGTCTTATAGCTAATGGGAGGGGATGGATGGGAGGGCTGTCTTTCCTCTGAGACCTGTTGGAGGGGGCCACGTGCTCTCTCCACTCACCCAAGGGCCAGTGCTATTTCACGTGACTTTTGATCCAGGGTTGACATTAGTCCTCAGGGGAAAACACAATGGGCGGCTGACTCTCTCGCCTTATCCTTGTCTGATCATCTGTAACTGTGCCAGATGGAGTGCAAGGGAGGGCTGTGTGTGAAAGGTGGCAGAGGGAATGAAAAGACAAGCTGAGAGAAAGGAGCTGTCTCAGGGCTTTGGGTACTGACTGCTTCTGAACTGTGAATAGAGGAGACAGGGTTTTCTTTGGTGTCTTTTACGTTGCAGGCCTGGCTCTCTGTTCATTTCTTCATGAAGGGCTCAAGGGACATGGGTTTTTTTGACCATCCTCTAACAGTTTCTGTGGAAGGCATTGGAAACTGGATTCTAAAAAGGAATGACCAGGATACTAAAAAGTTATTCTGGATTCTTAGGGACAGTTCCAGGAACTTTAACTCTGTGTATGTGTGCATGTGTAGAAAAGAGGTAGGAGGTGAAGAGAAAGAGAGATTAGAGATGGGAGAGAGACTGACAGAGATAGACAAAGAGACAGACAGAGAGACAGAGAAAGACACACAGACACAGAGATAGAGAGACAAGGAAAGACAAGACAGAGAGACAGAGAAAGACACACACAGACACAGACACAGAGACAGGGAAAGACAACGACACAGAGAAACAGAAAGACAGAGACAGAGAGACAGAGTCAGAGACAGAGAGAGACAGAGCAAGACACACACAGACACAGACACAGAGACAGGGAAAGACAACAACACAGAGAAACAGAGAGAAAGATGGAGACAGAGAGACAGTCAGAGACAGATAGAGACAGAAACAGAGAAGCGTGCTGGGTCTCTTCACCATGACTTGACAAGATAGGTTTGGTCTAACAATGAGGGCTTAGGAATTGGAGTGGACCCCAGAGATCCTGACTCAGGACAGAGTGATCCATTATCCCAAGAAAAACTTTAACTTTTCCATAGAGTAAAAGGGGACCAGAACATTGCCTCCTGAGAACAGGCCATCTGCGAATGAATTTCTCCTTGGGTAAGCATGGCCTCATCTGGATAAGAGGTGGGAAAACATCTATTTCATGCCCTTCCATTTTGAAGACAGAGACAGGAGTGATTCTTCTTTCCTTGGGTGGCTCTCCATATGGCAACTATCTAGGAGTTTCAGAGGGAAGAGATCCTCCTCCCCATCAGGCATTAGCTAAGGGAGGCAGTAGAGGCCTTAGAATGCATAACATTAATCTCCCCAAAACTTTGATGTTTCCCAATAACCTGGGTTGTTGAAACCATCTATACCTGCAATCTGTCCTCTAGCCCACAGGTCCATTGAGATAGCTTCCTGATGTCATTTTTTTCCATTTTGGTGTTAGAAAAGTATCTACTTCAGCAAAAGGTCCAGACCAAGGACACAGTGTAGTCTGACCACCCATTTGACACATAACATATGCTGCCTACTTTATACAATTATTTATCTTTATATGTGTGCATTAGTCCAGTGATGTTGTAGGGCTATGAATCATGGAACACTATGATCTCCAAAGAATTGAAGTTGAAGATCACTCAAAGGGCAGAGGAGAGCCACATAGCAGATATGAGCAGCATATTATAAACCAGGCATGGTGGAGAAGGGCAACTGGAACCTTGAGTTCATGCCCTTTGCAGATCATTTAAAGGAAATGGGCATTTTTGGCCTGGAGAAAAGGGGATTCAAGGGGAATCTGTGAACTGTATTCAAAGATTTGAAGAACTGTGGTGTGGAAGATGGATAGTACTTGTTCTGCTGGAATGCAGAGGGCAAGAGCAATGGGTGACATTGTCAACAGGCAAATTTAGGTTTAATGTCAATAAAAATTCCCAATCATTCTACTGTTCAAAAATAGATTCTTCCTCCTTAGAGGTCTTCAGGCAGAGTCTGGCTGACCACTTATCAGGTATGCTAGAGTAGAGATTCCTTTCAGGTGTGGACTGGACTTCATTGCTGCTAAGGTCAAATTCTATGATTCTGTGACCCATGCAAGAGAAGTGGTATAAAGGATATCATCAGGGAAGTGTAGGACTAGGAAAAGGAAAAGGAGATAAGCTGTTTATGTAGCAAGAGGGAAGGGTAGCTAATAGATGGTCCACATGCTCCTCTAGCAATTATACAATGTTAGGAGAATATAAGGAAGGCTGCTGACATGGTAGATGGACCCACTGCGGTAAATTTATGGGAGGAGGTAGATGAAAGTCACATAAGATGCGTAGACATGAATGGGCTGTGACCTTCATAGATGGAGGTAATATTCACATTGATATAATCAAATCAGAGTGTTGAAATTTGTAAAAATCTTGTCTCTCCAGTGAACCTTCCGAGGACTAGGTCCTTGCCTAATTCATATATCTTCAGTGCCTAGAATGGTGTCCCGTACCACAAGAACTCAAGAATTGTTTGTTAAGGAAGAAGATGAAGAAGTTAGAGCAGAGAAGCAAAAGGCAGAGCGGTGTAATGGAAAGACCTGAACTTTGAGTTGAGAGCCCTCATTTCAAAACCTGGGCTCTAATTGTTACTAGCTGTGTGAACCTTACTTTTGGTGGCTTGTTACATATTTTTAACACTTGAATTTCCTTAAGATGCTATGTACTACATTAACTATGTTCATTCAACATTGACAGTTTTATGATATTGGAGATTTCTTGAGAATGCCTTGTAGCAGAACAGATTTGAAAATGCCCACATGTTTGCATGAATTTTGCATAAAACATGTATTTTAAATAGATCCTTAAGTGATTTAGCATCTCTGAGCTTCAGTTTCTTCATTTGTAAAACAGGCATAATAATACCTGTGATACCTACCACTCAAGGTTATGAGGTAAACATTTTGTCCTTAAAACACTGTCTAGAAATAGATTGTTGTTGTTATTAAAAGTCAGTCACTCACAATTATCCATAAGAATCAGCATCATTTGTCTATTTGAATGGACCTAGGAGTATGGATTCTAAGGTCTGACATTGACTAGTAACTTCCTTTTGTGGAACCCTATCCTTAGAATGATTACTTGTTTCCAAAGGATTATAAAGGAGATCACCAGCCACCTGTACTCAAAAGGGACATGTCATTGTTCACATCATAATTCTGTTTTCCCAACTCTGAAATTATGATTGGCTTACACTAAGTCAACTATTTCTAAGTCTGCTTTAAGGTTTTGCTTATCTTTTCCTCAGGAAATCCAGAAACACATGACCAGAGAGTGGAAAATTTATTTTCAAAGACCTTTTCTTGGCCTCATGGTTTTGGCTGGGAACCCCATGGTTGTCTTTGTTTGAGCTAGAGATTTTGGAATCATATCTTCACCCTTCTTTGATTCTGTAATTGCTTACAGATGGGTAACTAAATGTTCATGATCCTTATGTGACATCAGGGCCTGCAGTAAGCTGTTAAAGAAATGTTGGCTCTACTCCCTCCTGCCCTCATAACTGGCATTGTAGAGAACAGAGAGGAACTTACTAGCAGAAGCAAGACTACCTGGGGCAGGTGCTGGTGAATAGAGACTCATGGAGAGGTTAAAGGGTCATTCTTTAATAGAGCATAAGGGATTTAGGATAGTGAAATGCACCATTAAGATTGATTTCCCCACAAAGTGCCTTTTTTTGTAAGTGCTATCTTTGGGTGGTTAAGTGAATAATCTTTATTTTCAGGAACTTTTCTAAGGAGATTGGACTTGTACCATTAAATGCTGCAGTTTCACTTATTGAAAGCCAGGTTGGTCTCTGGTGGCCCAACATTTAGGTATCCACCAAGATAATTGCCAACTTCAGGATAACCAGACCAAACATTCAGGCAGCCATTCTAAGATATAGAGCAAGGGCTTCTCCCAAAGAGAGAACTGTAATCTCACAAGACTAAACCCAGACTATAAGAGTCAAATGCTTACACTTTCTGCCCCCATCCTTTGTTCCTTCTATTCATGAGAACAGAGTTATCTTGCCATTGATTGTTCACACCTCTATCTCCATGCTTCTTTGATGAGGAGATGAGAAAGGTGGTAGTATTTTCTGGGATCTGACTAACACCAGGACTCATTTGGTGAAGACTAGATGACAAAGGAATGTTTGTATATGTGTCTTTACCTGGATTAGAACAGCTTCTCTGCCATCTTCCTCCTCATTATTAGAATTAGGATTTATTAGAACCAGTGGATCAGGGAAAGGCAGAAGCTGTCCAAGTTCTGAAGGGAACCAAGGTCCTAGCTGATAAAGACTAGGTGACAAAGGAAAGCACGTACATCTTTACCTGACTTAAAGAAATCTTCTCTGCCCACCATCTGCTACCTTCCTCCTCATTACTAAAGTTAGGCTTTGTTAGACCCATAGGATCAAAGAATGAGGATAGGCAATTAGGAAGTCTAAGCAGGACAACTTGTGATTATGTTGGTCCTATGTTGTTTTTATCCCCAGAAGCACCTGAGGCTCAAGGAAAATTGGTCTCTCCATGTTTTTTAATTCTTTCACTTCTTCCATTATGTGATTCTCACCACCCTCCTTCACAGGAAGATGGATTTTTGATAGAGAGATGTGAAGAGCAGATTTCATTCTGGTAAATAAAAGGGAAGTGACTCTAGTTCTTAGGTTAGAGGAGCTTTGGTGTCAGGTGTCACAAGATAGTTTGGAAAGTCACCCAATGTCTTCTGATTGGAAGATTTGAATGGATTAATCAGCTGGATTCACTCAGAGTTAATAAATCTTTAAACATGTTTGAAGGAGAAAACTCAGGCAGGGGCCGTATCCTGGGACCAGCCACAGCCAGCAGAGAGGAGCCAGCCACAATTACCGAGTGGCCCAACTGAGATACTGTTGAGCTACTGCCAGTGCTATACTCCTCCCTCCTCCCTCCTCCCTTCCAACAATCCCCACTGTGCAACTCCACTCATAGACACACAAAGTGGGCAGATTGGCATAAGCAATTTTACCTGCTCCCAAATTTTAAAATAGAAATGTATTAAAGAAGACGCAGCCAGGTAGAATTGTGGAGTGAGTAAAGTTTGTCTGTAGCACTCCTTATGGGCTTTTCTCTACTCAGTACCTCTGTGTCCTCCTTACCTTGTCACCTAGGGCTCCCCAACAAAGTGCCCCCTAGCCTTGTCCCATAAAACATTAGCTTCTATCTAGGGTCTTCCTCCTTATCTGCACCTTTGAGATCTTATCTTCCTTGACTTAGGAGCATGGTTTTATATAAGATGAGCTGGGTAATATTTATCAATAAATCTGGCAAAGGTGCTAATTGTATGGGTTTAAACAGGGACCTTCAAGAGAAACGATTGATGCTTTACAAGTAAATAATGTTAAGAATTGCATATTAGGGGGGCAGCTAGGTGGCACAGTGGATAGAGCACCAACCCTGGATTCAGGAGGACCTGAGTTCAAATCCAGCCTCAGACACTTGACACTTGCTAGGTGTGTGACCCTGGGCAAGTCACTTAACCCCCATTGCCCTGCCCCCCCAAAAGGATTGCATATTAGACCAGTGGTAGATTTTGAGAAAGGCAGATTAATGGCACCTTTCAAGCCCTAGCACATAAGGAATTACTGTTTTATCTAGATAGCAAAGTAGCTTTGATAACAACAATGATCATCATCTCATTCTTTTTTATCATTTCCAATAGAGTTCAGATAGAAATAGTCCAAGGACTGTCACTATCCTGCTATTATTCTTTTATAGTTAATGGTTTGTGGAATATTGTGCAGGTGAATAAAATGAATGTTTTTGTAATTAAATAAAAGTATTGAGATGTGAGGTCATCTTCTGTAGGTTCACCAAGCACATCTTTGGGACAATTCCAGTTGACACGATGATGCTGTAATTATCCTGTTACCACTTGGTTTTGATTTCCTCTACTATTATTATCACAATTTTTAGCAACAATATTTATAATATCTTAGTGCTTTATAATTTACAAAATATTCCTGCATCTTTCATTTGGTTATAGCAATCCCCATTTATAGATGGGGAAAATGAACTCAGAGGGGTTAAGTACCTTGTCTAATTATTGTCTGATGCAGTTAATAAGTATTGGACTTGAACCTGGATCTCCTGACTATGCTTAAAACTCCCTGTTTTAATTGGGCATTTGAAATAAAATGCAGTTGACTGTTCAATAAAGACTAACTTTCCCTCCCTTATAGGGGATATAGGATCATAGATTTAAAATGAAGGGAACTTAGAGGTAGTGCAGTAGATAGAGCTCCAGGCCTGGAATCTAGAAGACCTTACTAGCTATGTGACACATGGAAAGTCACTTAACAGGCAGCTAGGTGTCTCAGTGGATAGAGCACTGGCCTTGGATTCAGGAAGACTCATCTTCCTGAGTTCAAATCTGGTCTCAGACACTTGCTAGCTGTGTGACCCTGGACAAGTCACTTAACCCTAGTTGCCTCAGTTCCTCATCTGTAAAATCGACTGGAGAAAGAAATGGCAAAACACTCCACTATCTTTGCCAACAAACCCCCAAATGGGGTAACAAAAAGTCAGACACAACTGGACTCAATGAGTCCAAGCTTTTCCACTTTCTAAATGAGGAAACTCAGGCCCAGAGACTTTGACTTGCCCAAGGTCACAAAGGTAGCAGATGGTAGATGGGATTCAAATGCAGATCCTTTAATTTCAAATCCTTAATTTAACTGTAACCTTCCTTGGGAAGGGGATGTTACACAATCCCCAGTAGAAGATTTAGGTTAATGATTTCAAGCAGAGCAATTTCCTCTTCTGTAAAGTAAGGTACTAGACTACTCTTAGATGTTGATGAGCTCCAGGTATAATGTTTATTCAAACAACCCCCCCCAACTTATCTTTAAAAATCAGCTCTTTTAAAATTTTAATACAGTTCTTTGTAGTTTAGAAGCACAAACTCCTTCTTCTCTCCATTCAACTCCACTACCTTCTTAAGATATCCAAAACATTTCACAGTACATAAGGGATAATCACTACTTTTGAATATGGCCCAGAATGGTGTTAGAAACAGCATTGCACTTAAGCAAATTCCATAGGTTAACTGCTTCTACTTCTGTTTAGTCCATTATATCCTCTTCCATAACTGCCACCCCTTTGGCAGGGTCCTGCCAGGGAATGACTCAGTAATTTTCAGAATTCTAGAGCAGCTGACAAAGTTAAGAGATGTCTACTTATCAGCTAAAAGATGGTTCTCTCAGCCTAGAAAATAATGAGGACACAACAGAACTCAATGACCTAGGTAGAATCCTAGAGAGGATTTGGTCTAGTGGATAACATGCTGCATTTGCAATTAAGAAGACCTGGCTGGGTTCAAGTCTTTCCTCTGAAGCTAGCTGGGTGATCATGGGCAAGCCTTGAGACCTTCATCTGTACAATGGTGATACTAATACCTGTAGTCCCTATTTCACAGGATTGTTTTTCAAATGAGAAGGTATATGCAGAGCACTTTGTCAACTTGTGTACTATATAAATGTCAGTTATTATTATCCTTCCTCCCTGCCTTCCCCCTTCTCCTGGTGAGTCCATTCCTTCCTCCCACAATTACAGCACTGTCTTTAGATAATAACGAGATGGAGTGTACCACAAGGTGACCATGAATGACATTTCTAATCCTGGACTCATCATCGTGAGTGACCCTCAGCAGAGTAGCAGGGACTAATGTTGTGGGGGATGCTTATCTGGGTGGTGGAGGGGAGGGACATGATTTTAAAAAATCAGCCACAGGGGTTACATAAGGTTCAACTTTGGCTCATTGATTTTGATTTTCTTACAGTTTTTTGATGCCAAGTGAGTCATTTTGGGCTGTTCTGTCAGCATTGGCTCTAATCGATGGGATCGGAATCGCTTTTCAGCCCATTTGTTTTCAATAGCCTGCTATTGGTGGCCCCCCACGTTGGCTTTCTCTAACAGCAGCTGGTTCGCCTGGCTCCCTGTGGGTCTATGGCGAAGAACACTAGCTAAGCCACTGTCACAACTTCAGTCTTTTAATCTCTCCTTCTAAAGGATAAGGTCCCAGGCTTTCCTTTCTGAGCAGATTACTGTCAGTCTTGCAGAAGCCACAAACAGCTTTGCTTGTCACTTAAAGCCTTCCCCTTCCTCTCTGCATCTTCCTTCATCATTGAGAATAGGGTTGACCTTCCCTCAATCTTGGGCTATTCTAAGGACTTGGACAACTTTGGTAGCTGCATAAGAGAGCAAATTCCATGGAGCTTTGGACAGAAGACAAACTAGAAAGGCCAGAAGTTGCTTGCTGCTATCCCTGCCTCCTTGGAAGAAGTCTCAGTCTGAGGTCCACCCTGGGGTTAAATGGAGTTAATGGCCAAAGATCTTGGACCAAACCAGATCCCTGGAGCATCTGGCCCTGATTGAATCCAGACTTGTTTCAGAGAGCCAGTCATGGACAGAATTTCCCTTCCCCCTTCCCAGGCTAGGAAAAGGCTCAGAAGTATTGGTATGTGTCTATGTGGGAGGAGATACCATTTGCCTGGTCATTTGCTCCCTCTTTTTTGGGCATTGACACACCCAAAGTCAGGTAAATCCCCCTTGACCCTGCTCCTGCTCCATCTGGGCCTTTGTTTTGCTCAGATCCTCTTTCCCATCCAAAGACTGGCCTCAAATCACTTCCCTCCAGGGACTTAGCTCTTTAAAAGTCCTATCTCAGGTCCAGGATCCTTTGAAGTAACCCAAGGAATGGCTCTCTGGGACCTGCTTCCCCAATGGGTTTGCCACCAAATCAAAGTATTGGTCAGGTATTATTTCCACCACAAAGAGAGCTAAAAACCAGGCAGGGGATTAGGAAACAATATAGTACCGTGGAAAGAGTAGAGGGCCTGAAGTCAGCAAACCTGCATTCAAAGCCTGCCATGACTCTTTACTTGGTGTATGACCATGGACAACTTCTCCGAACCTTGGCTTCTTCATCTTTTATGAAATGAGCCCAATCATCACCACCACCACCACCACTATTATCACCACCACCATTATAATCACTATTGTCAATGCCACAATTCTTATCACCACCACCACCATCACCATCCTCATCGCCATCACCACCACCACCACCCCCTTACCACCATCATCATTATCATCATCATCCTCGTACCGTCTACCTCACGGAAGGGTTCAAAGAGGCATTTAAAACTGTAAAGGGCTCTATAAGCATAGTTGTGGCACAGTGGGAAAATTTAGATGGAGTCAGAGAATAGGAGTTAAAATATTCTTTGTTCTGTTCTTTTACTATATGTGAGACTTTATCATTTACCCTTTCTGGGTCTTGATTTCCTCATCCATAAAAATGGAGAGGTTGGACTAACTGGTTCCTAATGGTCCTTCCAGCTTTAAATCTACAATCCTATTATCTCACTCACAACCCTAGCCCTTTCTTGGCTTCTCTGATCTTTGAGAGCCTAGGCCTTATAGCCACTGTCACCATTTTCTCTTCTTTCAGCTCCACTACTCTGCCCAGTGTCTGTTTCTTCCTCTCTGAGAATGCTGGTTCAGAGTGATTGCTATGGTAAAGACATTCTTTCAAAGGCCGTTGATATCTCAGTTTTGACACTAGAGATCTCTGTTAGATATGGACTTATTTCACAGGATTTTGAACTGGAAGGGAGCTTAGTCTAAGTCTACCTTTATCCAATATTCTAATTTTTACAAATAAGGAAACTGAGGCCCAATTAGTTGAAGTATCTTGAATAAGGTCAGATAAGTGATAGGTAGGAAAGGAGTAATTTGACTTCAGGTCCTCTAACTCCAAACCCAGGGCTTCTCCTTATTACAGTATGATAGTTTGACCATCGTGCATACTGCATTTGAATTTGTTTATTTATTAAAATGGTCCCAAGAGATCCTTTTAGAACTCTTTCCATACACCCCAGACCTAGTCTTGGCTCTCACCAAGGATTCAATGTAGACAAAAGCCCGTTTGAGCTGAGACATTCAAAGGTTCCACCATTCTATCTAGCACCATTACATGGCTGCTCAGGACAGGGAACAAATGGCTGCAAGAGGAGGTTAAAACCACATGAGGCAGCTGAAGGAAGCACAAAATGATTGTCAAATTGGTAGCAGGCCAGGACACCTGGGCTAGTGCTCTGGCAAACTAGGCCCTCCCTCTTGGCACGTCTCACACTACTGGGGTTTAGGGTTATCTCCTCAGCTAGAGGACAGCATGCCTTCTCTGAACTTGTCACCTTGCAGGACAAAGCTTTAGAAGTCACTTGGGGGGCTCAGGTCCCCCTAGCAGCTCCCAGCTGCATCAGAATTCACAGGCGACACAGCATCCAGTGCAATATGGGAATATCATTTAATAATGACAGGCAGCACTCTGAGAATACTCACTCCAGTTCCATTTTTTTCTTAGGATTCCACAGACTTTTTTAAGCTAAAAGAGAATGCGGATGAATCAAACAATAAGCATTTACCAAGGCCCTAATATGTGCTAGGCTTAGGTCAAGACTATCTAACCATGATACAATGGACAGAATGTTGGATTTGGTGTCAGAGGACCTGATTTCAAATCCTGTCCTGTCACAAACTATCTGTGTGACCTTGGACAAATCACTCTCTTGGTCTCAGTTTCCTTATCTGTAAAATGGAGAGGTTGGACTAGATAGCTACTAAGGTCCCTTCTGGCTTAAAACCAATAATCTTATGATTCTAATTTGATTCCTTCATCTTACAGAAGGGAATAATAAAACCTAAAGAGAACCTAGGACTGGAAAGGAACCTAGAAGTGAGTGACTTGCAAAAGGTTGGCAATGGAACAGAGACTAAAACCCAGGGAAACTGTGTCCCAACCCAGTGCCTAATTGATCAGATCACCAAAAGTGGTTGACCAGCTTCTGCTCCCAGTTTCTCTAAAGCTCCATTCTACACTGAGGAAACAGAGATAATCCTTTAAATGTACTCATTGAGAAAATAAAATTCTATTCAAAGCAAAAAAATGTACTCATTGTCTAGTTAGGTCTCTCTCGTGAAACAATGGGAATTGACCATGCACATTTTCTGGGCAATTTATGCTTAATAAGTAGCTTGTCTTCTACCTCTGCATAGAGGTTCTCAGAAACAAGGAGGAGCCAAGAGCTGAATGCCTTGGATCACCAGGAGCTGAGATGAGAGCCAAGAGAAAATTAACCCTACATCTGGTGCTGCTGCTGACATCCTGGGGTGCTACTGCTGGTGGTATTCTCCAGCCTCACTTACTAAGCTGGCAAGATTCTCTGAGGAACTCAACACACCTTATGCAACCATAGGCAAGGAACACTTCTCCCTTAGTGCATCACTGTAGATTTTCCAACTCTCTTTGTACTTAGTATCTGCATCAAAAAGTGACTTTCCCCTAAGTCTCTTCAGTGGTCCATCTATTTAAGTAGAGTCAGCCCAGGCCAAAGGGGTAAAGATTCAGGAGACACAAGACATCCAATTCCATAAAGGATAAATCCCCTTGACAGGATATCTAAATGCTCAAATAAATGTATGATCTTATTGATGTGAGTGTCTTCTCCACAAATGCAGGTAATGACCCATCAATGACTTGCTCATCCTTTGGTCATGTTCCACCATAACAGCCCTACAAAGGTCCCTCTTTTTCATCCATACATTCCTTTTACAGAACCTTTTACCCATATTCTTTTTTATAATTTCTCATTTGGAACATACTACAGTGTGCTCACACTGACCATATGTGTCACCCTTGACCTCTGGGTGACACTTGTTTTTAATCTTCAGAGACTGTAGCATTCTGACTTGTGGCCATATCATAACACTAATATAATACCAATATTAAAAAGATAGGTCTTCATTTCTTTTTTTTTTTAGTGAAGCAATGAGGGTTAAGTGACTTGCCCAAGGTCACACAGCTAGTAAGTGTTAAAGTGTCTGAGGCCGGATTTGAACTCAGGTACTCCTGACTCCAGGGCCGGTGCTCTATCCACTGTGCCACCTAGCTGCCCCTAGGTCTTCATTTTTTTTTTTTGCAGGCAATGGGTGTTAAGTGACTTGCCCAGGGTCCCACAGCTAGTAAGTGTCAAGTGTCTGAGGCCGGATTTGAACTCAGGTACTCCTGAATCCAGGGCCGGTGCTTTAACCACTGCACCATCTAGCTGCACCCTAGGTCTTCATTTTTAAGAGGAGTTTAGAGTCATTAAAAGAGCTTTATAACTTTCCAGAACTAATCTAGTTGGCTTTCCTCCTCCTCTTTCATTCTAGACCCAATTTCTTGTCCATTGGTACTATCCAGGCAGCTAGGCAGTTGTATAGACTTGGTGCAGATTGTGATGTAGATAGAAGCATGGGCTTGGAGGCAGGAAAATCTGAATTTAAGCTCTGCCTCAGATACTTACTAGCTGGGGGACCCAGATCAAGTCACTTGAAAGAAAAGGGAAGGAGGAAAAGCATTTATATAGCACCTCTGTATGTGCCGTCATTTTTTTTTACAAATATTATTTCACTTGTCTCAGGAGGCAGTATTCTGGTCCCCTTTTACTCTATGGAAAAGTTAAATCTTTTCTTGTGGCTAATGGATCACTTTGTCCTGAGTCAGAATCTTTGGGGTACACTCCAATTCCTAAGCCCTCACTGATAGATGGGGATAAAAATAAAGCCTATACCACAGGGTTGTTGTGAGGGTCAAATGAGATAATATGTGTAAAGCAGTTTGCAAATCTTAAAGCACTTTGTAAATGTGAGCTATGATTTTTTTTTTTGCAGGGCAATGGGGGTTAAGTGACTTGCCCAGGGTCACACAGCTAGTAAGTGTCAAGTGTCTGAGGCCAAATTTGAACTCAGGTACTCCTGAATTCAGGGCCGGTGCTTTATCCACTGCACCATCTAGCCGCCCCGTGAGCTATGATTTTTAACTATCCAACAGACATACAGAGATGTATAAGCTCTATAGGTTGTCCATTCAGTTGCATGTGATAATCTGGATAATAGGCATTCTTTATCCATTTGTTTTTTCCAGGATGAATGGCTAGTTTGAGTGGTCATGGCTCTTTTCCAAAAGGTACTGCAGTGTTCCAGGGATTGATGCACCCAGCATAATGCCATTTGTAAACGGAAGTTCGGGAGCACCTCACCACCCATAGTGAATCTCTCTTTAACTTAGGTTCTGTCCTGGATATCTTCCATGACAGTGGCACAACCCTTTGGCAAGCATACATTTCCCTCATTTATGCCTTGCCTGATATTTATGATGAGAGGGTCACTGGACTAAATTTTCATTGTCTATATATCTTTCAAGGAATCTTGAGTAATTTTGATATATGGTTGGAAGACACATTGTTGGAAGGGAGCCTCTAAAGTGGTGTTTGATTATAATAACATCTGAGAATTCACATCAAGTGACTAGATTAGGTAATTTATAGAAATAGAATAGATAATCTATAAAAATAGTTTCACCAAGTTCCTAACCCTAATCACCTTACATATGCCTTAGAAGGAAGGGACTCTTAAGAAGATACTTATTAAGAACAGAACTTTCACTGCCCCTCCGGCACAAACTCATAAATAGAGACCTCAAGCTGACTGGATAGCACAGTTATACACATTTTAAATGTCCCCAAGGCCATTCACAAGGTACACCCTCCTCATTGTCTTCCAGGAAAGGCACCACACCTGCCAGCAGAGCATGTAGATACCTACACAGAAGGAACATTCTCAACAACCACAGAGCACCCTGTGCAGCTATACCACCTCATTACACTGAAGACCCCTTCTCCCATCTCCTATCTGATTCCTCCCTCTCTCTCTCCTTGATATACGGGCTTGATGTGTCTGCACCCACAGAATGATGAGGGCTTTCTGAAATAAATACTGTCAATGACTGCGTCAATTCTCTCTGCTTAGTCTGATTAATCATGGCTCTAGTGCAAAGGACAGAAACATTGGTCATTCCTTTGCCACAATAGCTGCACCTGGTCCCTTCTTCCTCCCCCAATTCCAAGTGCCCCATTGCCTTTCTTGCTGTGCTAACAAACTCATATTAAAAGATGATTTGTAAACATGTTGCGAATGAGATTAAGTGGCTCTCAATCTCACCAGGGAGCCTCTAATCTTAAATGTAAACTAATGCAAAAGAAGCTATAATTTTAGAAACTGTAACATATTACAAGATATGAATCAAGTGTTGCTGTAATGACAGGATGTTCTGATGGCCAGTAACCTTGGGCAAGACACTTAACCTCTTTGGGGCACAACTGCTTCCTCTGGAGAATGAGGGCGTTGAATTAGGTGACCTCTAAGGTCCCTTCTGGCTCTAAATCTGTTATCCTATGATACTAAAAATTTGACAATTTTTTTCCTAGGATTGACCAGGGAAAAGGGTGCCCTGACTAGCCATCATGATTTTTATAGTTCCCTTTCTTAGTGTAAATTAATAAATTGACATTCTGGTTTGTCAATCAGTCCCCATACCAGTCTATTTCATGTGAATCAATCCCTCAGAGCCTGATTACTCCTGGGAGAACTGACAAAATCTGTTGACCTACAAAGCTAGGACCACATTTTTATAGTGATTTTCCCACCAAGGAACAACCACACCTTGAAAAACTGGCTGAACTAGCCAGCTAGCTTTACCTTCTTCATGACAATAATCTGAATACCAAAAATGAAATCCAACTCCTAAGTCTCTTTACATTCCACAAAATAACACCTGCAATTTTCTAAATTTGCTTCCCAATCCTTTCAATTCAGATTTCCTAAAGTTCAAGTCACTTTACCCTTACATTTTTCTTCATCCTCAAATAAGCATTATTCAATTAAATAAACAAACATTTATTAAGTACCTACTATGTTCAAGGCATTGTGCTAGCAGTAGAGAATATAAAGACAACTAAGACATAGTCTCTGAAAGTAAAAAACAAAAAACAAACACAACACACCATACAATTCAATGAGAGGAATAATGTGCAAAGGGAAGTGGGATGAGCTAAGGACAGATAGGTATAGTACAGCCAGATTGTAGAGGGTTGAATGCTAGAGTTAAGAGTTTATGCTGCCCAGATATGTATTGGCAACATTTTGACTAAGTACCTCCTTCATTCAGATCAGGAGAATAACATAGGTAGAATGCATTTAAATTTCAAAAGACATTTGAAAAAGTCTTATGATGTTCTGACAGTGGAGATAGAAAAATGATACTATGGTTAAGTGGCTCCAGGGCTGGATAAATAATTGGACCCAAAGTCTTGCTTAATGACCCCATGTCAGTCTGGAAGGGCATGCCTGGTGGCTTGCCACAGAGCTCTGTCCTTGGTCCCGCTCAACATTCAATAAAATTCAACAGTGATTTATTAAGCAGCTACTATATGCCAGCCACTGCTCTAGGCACAGGGTATACAAAGATAAAATCCAAACAGTCTCTGCCTTCAAGGAGTTTACATTTTACTGAGGGAAAACAACAAATATTTATGATTTTATTAGCATAGAGATGCCATCCACCAATGTATACAGCAATCCCCAGATAGCTTGATAGATGAGATGCTGTGATGAAAAAAATTAATCACCTGATGGCTACCCTTTAGTTGTTATCAATAAACTGGATGAAGGCAGAAGGTATATTTATCAAATTTGAAGACAAAAGTTGGGAGGAATAGCTAATATTATGGATGACAGAATCAAGGTTCAGAAATATATTGCCAGGTTGAAATACTGTGTTGAAATCAACAAGATCAAATTTATGACAATAAATGTGAAGTCATACACTTAGGTTCAAATAATCATTTGCACAAGAACCACATAAGGGGACCCTGACTTGGAAAGAATTCATGCGAAAAAGACCTAGGAATTCTTAAAAGAATATATTCAGTATGTCAATGGTGTAATGTGACTGACAATAATGCTAATATAATCTTTGTCTGAATTAATAGAATTATAGTGCCCCAACCTTGGGAGATAATAGTCATATATACTTTACTTTATTTATTGTGGTTATTGCTGAGTGTCACATAGTAAGAGGGATGTTGATTATTGGAGTGTGTTCAGGAGATGATGACTAGGGCAATAAAGGGTTTAGAAACTATATCTTGTGAAAATTGGTTGAATGAACTAGTAATATTTAATCTGGAAAAGACTTAAAGAGGGACATAATGTTTGTCTTCAATTATTTGAAGAACTGTCTTATTGAAGAGGGAATAGAATGACCCCAAGTTTTGCAAGAGGGAGAACTAGGATGAATGGATGTCAGTTAAAAGAGGCAGATTTTTGTTTTAATATAGTAACTTTCTAAACAATTAGAGTAGTCCAATCATGGAACTAGTTTGTTTCCTCATGAAAGTTAGTGACCCATTACCAGAAATGCTCAAACAGAGACTGGATAGCCACTTGTTAAGGGATGCCAGGGAAGGAATTTCCACATTGAGTGAGAGCAGGGATACTCTTGCTTTGGGGATAACAGGGGCCCTCCCTCTCAGTGGAAATTGCCTTCTTCCCTCCCCTGGTACCTTAGAGTCTTAATTGTTGTTGTTTGTCCTTTGTTTTCAAAGATGACCATAACATCGGGGTGATGTCATGACTTGTAGTCAATTGGATTTAAGTGAGGAAGGGCTGTGCAAAGTCACCAACCTCAATTTCTCCTCCAGAGCCATCTGGGTCCAGTGGCAAGATATACATCAGATTGTCTGGAGATGGCCCCGACTGTTTAAGACAATTGGGGTTAAGTGACTTGCCCACGGTCACACAGCTAATAAGTGTCTGAAGTCAGATCTGAACTCAGGTCCTCCCAACTTCAGGGCCAGTGCAGTATGCACCAAACCACCTAGATGCCCTAGAATCTTACTTAGGTAACAGAGAGGGGAAGGGGTAGTTTTATCTCCTCCTTCAACACAGTTTAGGGCCCTTCTACAAGTTAGTTATTGATGGGATGCCTTCTAAGGTGCTTTCCAGTTCTAAGAGTTTACAATTCTATGGTTCTTCTAAAATAAGTCAAAGAGAGTCCCATTGCTTCTAGAATAAGCTGTGGACAGCCACGTTTCCTTCTGAGAAAATGTTAATCTAAGCAAAGTTAGACAACACCTACTGAGCTATATACTCAGTATTGTGCACCATGAAGGTTGGTTTGTTGTTTTTTTCAACAAGAATGAAAAGAGTTGCTTCCTGTCCTCAAGGACCTTACAGTCTATTGGGAACAGAGACACAAAAACAACTACTGAACTTGTTTACAGTGTAACTTATCAAAAAAAGAGTAATTTAATAGGGAGCAGGTAAAATTCTACCATGAAGAAGATTACGTGACAAAGTAGGATCCTACATAACAAAACTATTCTATGTCTTTGCAGGTGGCAAAAACTCAGGACTTTGTATATGCACACAAATATGTATGTGCAGAAACATACACCTAAATAGATAAATGTATCATGTATTTATACATACACATATGTGTTTTTATATACACACACAATGAACAGAGTGGCTCCTAGAGTGGTTCTTTTTTGTTTTGTTTTGTTTTTAGTAAGGCAATTGGGGTTAAGTGACTTGCCCAGGGTCACACAGCTAGTAAGTGTTAAGTGTCTGAGGCCGGATTTGAACTCAGGTACTCCTGAATCCAGGGTCAGTGCTCTATCCACTGCGCCATCTAGCTGCCCCTCCTAGAGTGGTTCTAACTGGTCCCCAGTTTTTCCTGGTTCACCTCTCCTCCTTGACTGTTCCACAGTATCCCCTACCCCAGCCTAGGAAATTATCTTCCTTGTTTTAAATCTGTTTTTAATGACCATTTCTACATCCAGCCCATCATTGACATCTTCAGGTCTTGCCATTCATCATTCAACCAATCAGCATTTACTGAATGTCTTTGAGGTGCAAGACTCTATGATATGGAGGGTGGACCTGTCCTTAAGGAGCTTATAATTTAGTGTTCCTAGGGATGCATCTTCTCACTTCTGTTTTCTTCTCTCTCTTCTCTCCTATTTATCACATGTCCCATTGCCAGGGCTAGTATCTCTGCTATATGGTTAATTGATAATAGTTGAGAGATAAGGCTTATGAGGTCACCTTTTCCAGGGATATTTTCATTGTTATAGGAGACTCTTGGAAGTTGAAAAGCCTTCAATATGCAGAGAAATGAATCTCTAATAGAAAAATTCAGGCATTGGTTCAGAATAGGAGAAATAGTTTTGCATGGGGGGATGTGTTTTCTTGGTGCCCCTCAAACGTAATTTCTGCTAATTTCTTAAGGCTGACCATGATCACCAAAGGTAGAGATTCAAGTATGAACTAAATGAGTTTGAGAGATGTTGTGGTAAAGTGGAGAGGAGGTCACTTAGGCTCATCAAGAATGCTATGAAATGATAAAACTCCACCACTGGCGTGTTTCTGTTCCCTTGATTTTTCAAAGTTCAAAACAAGATTTTTTACCTGAAAGGTAGAAGTGGTGCCTCAGCATAAAACACTGCGACCTAGAGACCTGGCTAGATGTCTCTCCCTCCCCCTGCCCCATATACATACCTTTTACCCAGGGGCACCTCCAACTCTCCTGGCAGCAGGTAGAGAGGTGAGCAGAGCAAAGACAGGAGATTTGAGAGTGAGGATCCAGTTACAGAAGGAAAGGGGAAAAAAAGAGAGATAGTGAGAGCGATCAAGAACAGCAATGCAGCAAAAAGGGCTTTTAGTGATAATTAATAATTAACATTTCTAATGATGTCCCGGCGACAGGAAGAGGCCAGAATAGGGCTCTGGGGCATGACAAGGGGTGACAGCAACCTCCAGGAGGCCCAGACAGTCTTAGCCCTCATTAACCTTCACAAGACCACCCAAAGCAGTTCAGATGCTTGACTGGGTTAATAGTGGCCAGCAGGCCTGTGAGAAAGGTTATTAATTTCAGCAGATTTGGGAGGAGGGAAGAAAAGGCTTGCCGTGGGCGGGGTGGGGTGGGGGATGTCCATGGGGGCATGCAGAGAATTACACTGCAGGTTTTGAGTCATTCTGTTTCTCAGATATCAATGGGAGGCCTGAGGGCACAGCAGGAGTGGTATATAAGGAGTGGGGAACCTTTCCCCTTTTCTCCCCCCATCCCCATCTCCTACCAGATCCACATTCTCATGAGCGGTAACCTAGAGCCTCTACCTTTGGACACACTACTCCCTTCCCAGTACCTATCACTAGAGACATTGTCACTCACTGCACTTGGATGAGCAGGAATCACCAACTACAGTTGTTCTAGAGAGATGGTGGGCTGCTGTTCTTCAGTCAGTTAGTTGCATATGACTCTTTGTGATCTCATTTAGGGCTTTCTTGGAAACATTCTGGAGTGTTTTGTAATTTCCTTCTCCAGCTAATTCTACAGATGAGGAAACTGAGGCAAACAGGATTAAGATCACACAGTAAAGAAGTATCTGAGTCCAGGGTTGAACTCAGGAAGAGGGGTCTTCCTGACTCCAGGACCACCACTCTCTCCACCGGGGCCCTTAGCTGCCCAAGAGGGTGGGATACCAGGCTTTAATATCTGCCATTGCTCCTTAAGTTGCACTGGGTCTCAACATCTTCCCTGCTATTATGCTTTCTGGACCCGCAGGCATTCCCCATCCATCCTGCCACTATACCCAAGGGACAAATGGCTCTTGCAATTTGCCCTGTAGCTGTACCCCCCTATATATGTTATAATTAGAATGGAAACTCTTTGAGAGCAGGGAATGTCTCACTTCTCTATTTGTCTCTCCAGTACCTGGCACAATACTCAGCACATAGTAAGTGCTTAATGAATGTGTTTTTATTTATTCCTTTGGGATTGTAAGAACTGGCTCCTTTTAAACTCACTTGGCTCTTCCCCATTTGCTTCAGTGTACTGTGGCACAAGAGCAATGGAAGGTATAGGAAATCCCAGCGGAATGGGAAACCCATAAAGAACAAAAGGAGTCTTTGAAAACAATTGGAATAGAGAAAAGTTCATCTCGAAAGGCGGGAGGGAACTGTCTTGAGCAGGCAGGTAGAGCCACAGCCGAGCGCATCCTGACTGAAGTCATGGAGGCAGGGATCCATGAAATTGTACTTGTGATGGACGTTTGCCCCCATCCTTACTGAGTCCAAGCCTGGACTATCCCAATCCAAAGACTAGTCGTGCCATCAGCCACTGCTAAGTTTACAGAGATAGTGAGAGGCTTTCCTCCTTTCCATTAAGTTCACTTCAACAGTCTTCTTTCTGAATGCCTACAATGTACAAGGCATTAAAACCCTGCTAGAAAAAGAAGTGAGGTTATGTGATGGGAGCAGGATGCAATGATATTATCACATCCCTCATATCATGAACTTGGCCAAATAGAGTGAACCCTGAATTTGGAGTCAAGAAGCCTGAGTTCTACTCCTGGTTCTAATAAGAATCATTAAAAGAAATATTTGGAGCAGCTAGGCAGTGCAGTAGATAGAGCAACAACCTCGGAGTCAGAAGGACCTGAGTTCAAATCCAGCCTCATTACTAACTGTTTGACTCTGGGCAAGTCACTCAACACGGATTCCCTTCCAAAGAAAGAAAAAAAATTATATTTACATAGCATTGTAAGGTTTATAAAACACTTAACATACATCATTTCATTTGACCTTCACAACATCCCTAGGATGTATTAGTCACATTTTATAGATTAAAAAAATTGAATTTTAGAATATTCAATTGAGTTTCCTAAGGTCACACGAACTGGGATTCAAATACATGTCTCCTGATGCCCTATGACAAGACCAAGTCATGTTCTCTCAGTGGGCCTCAGTTTCCTCATCTGTAAAATAAGGACATTAGGTTTGTTGTTAGCTAAGGTTCCTTCTAGCTCTGATATCCTATCCCTGTAGAGTTTTGCTCACCTTCTTTTCCTCGACCCAATAGATAACCTTTGTCCAACATTATTCTAGGTTTGCCATTCTCATCTCTGTGACACTTTAACTTAGAGTCATGGGACCACAGACTTTTTAGAATTGGAAGAATCCTTAAAGATGATCTAATTCGACCCTTTCATTGCTTACTGAATGCCCAGTTTTCAGATCCATCCATCTGGACCTTTCAAGACAAATGCAGATTCTATTCTCCCAGACATGCTGTCTCTCCTTCAAGACTGAAAATTAATATCTATTTGTGATTTCTTATAGTTCTTAAAGGGCAGCTCCAGGATGCAATCTTCTCTGAAATGTACTTTTTGGGAGCTATTTCCTTGGTTTGGTTTCCCATTGCTAAAACACCTTCCAAATATGCAAATAGGCAGATCAACAGTAATTTATGTTTTCCCATGGTCCCATAGCTTTGAGAGGCAGGACTTGAATCCATATCTTACTGAGTTCAAGGCTGACTCTCTAGCCACTAGCCACATATTGACCTTTAAATATGTTCCCAGTATAATTTGAATATCTTATTGTGCCTTTAGGCTGTGCATTAATTTTCTTAATTTGTCAGCCATCCCAATTCACAGAATCATAGAGTCTTAGAACAGGAAAGGACCTTTGAAATAACTTATTCTAAATTTGTCATTTTATAGATGAATAAACAGATCTAGAGAAGGGAAGGAATGCTCCCCCCACCTCCACCAAGGTCACACAACTAGTTGATATCAGTCTGGGAATAAAACCCAAGCTTTTCTGATTCCCAATCCAGAATTCTTTCCAGTTAAGTAAAAATAAATACTTGCTGTAACTGATCGGGCTCTGAACCCAGTGAAGACTTGAGCTGAGGGTAAATTGGCTTCTCATCACTCACAAGGGTTAGCTGGTGGGGTGGGGGTATATCCAGAAATAACTGAGGTAAAATAAATTCCTCTAAAGATTCCTCTAGCCCATCAATGCCCAGATTTAGACCCTAGTCTATTTGCTACCCTAATTTACAGGTTGGGGTGACAGCTGGGTCCAGTAGTAAGCAAACATTTGCTAAGTGCCTCTTAGATACAAGGCACAGGGAGAGTCTCTTGTTGCTTTCATGCTGATTTTGTTGGTTTTCTGAAGGCCAGGACATCATCACACTGGAGCATTTGGTGGCATTGCCCATTTGTGGTCATCAAGGTTTTGCCATTTATGAAATAGGGCATTATTATGTGCTTCACAACTATTTCTGGTGCCTAATTACTACAAGATTCCAGCATATGGCTCAGCATGGAGGAGGGGCTCTCAAGGAGTGTAATTCAGACAACAAGCTACAGATGTAGATTTGATGAAAGCAATGATTTTCTCACAATTAGGGCTACTTTTGGGGGGGTAGTGGGTTTCTCTTCACTGGAGGTCTTCAAGCTATGTCAGGGATATTGTAAAAGTTCAGGTGGACTGGAATAAAATGGTCCTGTTTACCTCCCAATTCTATGATTCTGTGATGTTATCACCATTTTTAGACATTAGGAAAATGAGGAAGCAATGAATACTAAAAAGAACACTGAATTTGGAGTCAGAGAACCTGTGTTTGAATGCCAACTCAGTGGCCTTGGGCCACTTACCTTGGGCAAGTCACTTATCCTCTCTGGGTCCTCAGTTTCCTCATCTGTAAAAGGAAGGGGTTGGACCAGCTGACCTCTAAACGCTTTCCAGGTCTAAATGTATGATCCTCTGATACTGCCTTAGCCGTCTTCCAGAACAAGCCTAGAAACACTGGAATTCCTACTGAACCACACATCTCATGGACCAAGGCAAAACAGAACAGATAAGCTGAACTTTTGGGGGGGGGAGGGAATGAGGGTTAAGTGACTTGCCCAGGGTCACACAGCAAGTGTCAACTGTTTGAGTCTGGATTTTAACTCAGGTCCTCCTGAATCCAGGATCAGTGCTTTATCCACTGTGCCACCTAGCTGCCCCCAGCTGATTTTTTTTTTTTACACAGTGAGACAAATCATTAAAACAGCACAGAAAAACCTCAATTAACTAACACTAACCCTAACAGTTAAATAGAATTTTTCTGGATGGAGTTTTAGGAGGAATTAAATGATAAGAGAAGAGGTGATAGGAGAACAAACTGATATAAAGGATTTAAAAAAAAAGAAATTTCAAGGACATGTATTGGGACCAGTAAATATGCAACCTAATCAACTCTCTCTCTCACACAGCCTCATATCTACTATACCCTGTGGGCCTATCAACAGATCCAAGATTCTCCAGGATACTAGATCATAGTATTATGGAATTTCAAAGTTGCAAGGTTCAATGACTCAAAAGTAATTTAGTCCAAACATACCTAAGCACAGTCCTCTTCTAAAATATCTAAACAAATTGTCTTCTAGTCTGTACCTGGTTGTGTACATGATTAAATGAGGTTCATTTTACTGTATTTACTAAGGCAGGAAATTATACTCATGTATTTTAGGAAGACTTTCAACAGGTTCAATATGACAGCATTTATGTTTAAACTACAGTCAACTATTATATTAAATTAACTGGAACACTCTGCCCTCCTTTGAGAATGACCTTTTCCCAGTCATATCATACATACAACCCTTCTTAAGCACTGTAATGCACTTATCATATGTTATTATATCTTATAGTCATTTGAGTATATCTTACTCTACTGCATTGTAAGTTCCATAATGTCAAGTATATATCTTATGTCTTTGTATCTTTCCCAGCAATAAGTTTTTGTTGAACTGAATTGACTTGAAATTAATTCCCTGCAGAGTCCAGTTTGAGATTTTATTTTAAATAGGTGTAGCAGCTGCCTTCTTCCAGCAGGGGGAGAGTGGTTGCTCTTTAAGTGACCCTGAGTCAGCTCTTCTAAAATGTGATGCTAGCTGATCACAGAATCTCAGAAAAGTTGAAAAGGACCTCGGACAACATCTAGTATAGTCTAAACCTAAAAGAGAACTCTCTGGAATTTAGCTTTGATGCTTTCTAGTTTAGTGCTATTAACAGCAGGATATATAGTGTATAGGGAACAGGATGGAAGAATGACTATAATTTAGATAAAAGAATACATTTCTCTTTATTTTGCATTGTGTTGGACAGAAAGCAATAGTTACAAAAACTTGTAGTAAAATTTCCCTTAAAAGGTAGCATAACTTTGAATCTAGAGTGATGGGGGAAAGAGTCTTGAGAAACCCCCAAATTTGAGACTATCTGTGGTAAATGGAGTGGTAGGAACTTGCAACCAAAATGTGAAATATATATATATATGTGTGTGTGTGTGTGTGTGTGTGTGTGTGTGTGTGTGTATGTTTATACACATATACAATATGTATATTTATACATGCATGATTATATGTATGTGTATATTGTTTAGTCAATTAGTCATAGATGACTTTTCATGACCCCATTTGGGGTTTTCTTGGCAAAGACACTGAAATGGTTTGCCATTTCCTTCTCCAGCTCAGTTTACATATGAGGAAACTGAGGCAAACAAGGTTAAGTGACTTGCCTAGGGTTATATAGCTAGTAAGTGTTTGAGGCTCAATTTGAACTCAGGTCCTTCTGACTTGGGGCTGGCACTTTTATCCACTGAGCTGCCTAGCTGCCCCTATACGTGTGTGTGTTAGTGTATGTGTGTTTATTTATATGTATGTAGTTATGTCTATGTGAGAGAGAGAATAAGGGGATAGGGCAACATAATGTTAATTTATTATTTTGGGGGGGGGGGAGTTAAGTGACTTGCCTAAGGTCACACAGCTAGTAAATGTCAAGTGTCTGAGGCCGGATTTGAACTCAGGTCCTCCTGAATCCAGGGCTGGTGCTTTATCCACTGTGCCACCTAGCTGCCCCCATGTCCTTTGTTCTTGAAGAGTACCAATGACATCAGGAGGATGATGCCTTGACTTGCAAGTGAATTGGATTTAAGTGAGGCAGAACTGTCCAAAGTCATCAGCATCACCCTCCTCTAGAGTCTCCGGAGTCCAGTGGTAAGATGATAAGTCAAGATGACCAGGGATGGTCCAGCAGAGACCAGAGATTGAGTCTTGTGCAAGGAACAGCAAGGAGGCCAGTTTCACTGGCTCATGGAGTATATAGTAGAGAGTAAGGTGTAATAAGACTGGAAAAATAGGGAGGAGCCACATTTTAAAGGGCTTTGAATGCCAAACCTGATTTTATATTTGATCCTGGAGTAAATGGGAAAGCCATTGGAATTTATTGAAGGAGGAGGGCAGATTGGTCAGATATATACCCTAGGAATATCAATTTGACCAAGTTGAGTAGATGGTTGGGTTGGAGTGGGGAGAGAGAAACTCAAGTCAGAGAGACCAACCAGCAGGTTATTTCAGTAGCTCAAGTGTTAGGTGATAAAGGCCTAAACTAGGGTTGCAGTGTTAGAGGAGAGAAGGGGCTATATCCAAGAGATGTTACAAAAGAAAATTTGATAGGGCTTGGCAGCATGTTCGATGTGGAGGGTGACAGAGTGAGGATAAGAGGATGACCTCTAGGTTGTGAGCTGGGTGACTAAGAGGATGGTGGTACCCTCTACACAAATGGAGAGGTTCAGAAGAAGCATATGTTTTGGGGAAAGGGGGGAAGATAATGAATTCAGTCTCAGATGTGTGTGTGTGTGTGTGTGTCTGAGACTGAATTCATAGATAGATAGATGGATAGATGGATAGATAGATAGATAGATAGATAGATAGATAGATAGATAGATAGATAGATAGATAGATAGATAGATAGTTTGAGATGTCCAACAGGCAGATAGTGATGGGAATCTGAAGTTTAGGAGATAGGTTAGGGCTAGATAAGTTGATGAGAGAATGATCAGCATACAGAGAATTGAATCTATGGAAGCATTGCTTGCACTGATGAAATCACAGGTCTAGAAATGTGGCTCCCCTTCCCCAACCCTAACCCCAAAACCAAGTCTTTTTCCACATGACAGTCTTATGAGATAATGTATGTAAAGCACTTTATGCACTTTAAACGGATATATAAATATTATCTATTATTATTATTGATAGGTATTATCCCCATCACACATGAATAAAACAGAATGGTGACAGTTGATGACTTACTCAAGAATATACAACTTAATAGTGACAGAGCTGAGACTGGAACCCAGATCTCATAACTAACAGATTAGTGCTTGCTTTCTAAACCGGACCTTGAAGGATAAAATCGATAAATTAAGAGAAGATTTCAAAGGAGGAGACTGGTAGAAACTAAGATCTGGAGTCAAAATCCAGGAAAAATTTTGGAACATGTGTACAGGGGACTGCAACCAGCTGTGCTTGGCTCTAAGAAAGGGGGCACTCTGGGAAATAAGGAAAGATAAAACCGAACTAGTATTTGGGGGCCCTAGGTGATGTCAGTAAATAGCCTTGAAGAATAGGCAGAGGAAAATGATTTGCTGCTATAGGCAATAGCAGGTTCTTTGAACACTGGAGAAAAGATGAAAATAGCATTTGAGAAAGATTCTTCTGCCAGCTTTATGTAGAATGGTTTGGAGGGAAGACAATCTGGAAAGAGGGAGGCCAGCTGTTGCAGGAGCTCAGACACGAGATACGTGGTGAGATTCCTGTTGGAGGAGGTCTTAAGACCTACCCATTTTTGTCTTCTAGCTCCCAAGTCCATTATGTAGGTGTCCGGGTTCCATTGGCCGGCTTCCACCTCCAAAGAAAACCACCAGATGGAGCTCTTCCACACCTTTCTAGTATCACATGTTCCTAGTAATGGTAGTTATCTATTGGTTGTTTGCTCCCCATGGAAAAGGACAGAGCTAGGACCAGTGCTAGAAATCTGTGATCAAGTAAGGGATAGAGTGGCTGGAAATAAATAACACACACACACACACACACACACACACACACACACACACACACACACACACACACACACTGGAGGTGGCAGCTGGCCAATGGAACCCAGGCACCTACACAATGGTCTTGTAGGGATATTCAGTTTAAGCAATGTGGTATGGTAGAAACAGCATAATACTGAAAATCAGAAGGCTTGTCTGCTTATATTTGCTCTGCTATTTAATAGTGACCTTGGACAAGTCACAGCCTTCAGCTCCTCTCCTCTAAAATGGGCATGATCATAGCTGCCCTGTCTACTTTTCAGGATGGGATAAAGTATATGAAAATGCTTTATAAACTATAAAGTACTATACAAATACAAGGGGTTTGTACACTACTATTATTTAAAAGTTCTCATGTACACCTTGGGGCTCTATCTTAGCTTTGTAAGTTTTCCACTGAAGCTCAGTTCTGCTCAACCCTTGGGCCTTCCTAGATAGCCTTTTCCCCCCCGACTCTTCCCCTCCTAAATCAATACTCCCTTGATCCTTCCAGCCCTATCCATTCCATTGTGACTAGATAGATCCCTGGCCTACCCAGGCTTCGGAAACTGCCATACCCTTCCTGGATAACTGGACTGCTGGTGGGTAACTCTGTCCTGATGCCAACTATGCCAAGGCATTAAACATACTATTGCCTTCAGGCAAAACTGTATCTATATCAAATCTGATCAGGGAATATCTGTCCAGTTCTCCAAGCTCTCTAGGGAAGTAAATTCTATAACCTCTGGTGGTAATTAGTTCTAGTCTCTCACAGCTCTTACAGAGAGAAAATTGTGCCATACATGTATGTAACCTAAATTCCTTCCCTGTTGAAATAAGCCCACAGTTCCTTTTATTCTCTACTCGTCTGAGCTAAATTTGTAGAACCAAAATAATAGGGAAATTCTTCTTCCTACCCCATAGACTAAATACAAATGGTCAGTCAACATTTATTGATCACCCCCAGCTTGCATGCAGAGCCCTGTACTATGTGCTCAGCAAGAGAAATAAAAATATTAGCTAACATTTACATAGCACTTTAAGATTCGCTAAATGTTTTATATACATTATCTCATTTGATCCTTACAGAACACCCTGTGAGGTAGGAATGATAAGTATTATCATCACCATTTTCCAGAAGAAGAAACAGATTCAGAAGGTCGAAGTGATTTGCCCATGGAAGGAGTGAGATGTGATTCCAACCTTGAAGGATAGGTGAAATATGGAAAGAAGAAGAGAGCGTGTCCCAAGTCTGGGAGGGGAGTAGTGGGTTGGAGGGAGAGGATCAATATGAACCAAGGCAATAAGCCTGGTGTGCTTAGGAACTGTGAGACTGGACTGGAGGGTGCATTTGGAGGAGTAGCAGGAAATAACTTTGGACAGGTGTTTGTGAATATGTCCTGGGGGAAGGCAAGATGCAAGTTTGGAGTAGAAGCAATACTTTAAAGGAAGGCCTTTAAAGCCAGACAGAGGAATTTGGAATCGATGTAGTAGGCAATGGGGAGCCAGTGTGGAACTCTTGAGTAGAGGAATAACAGGAGGGAAGCAGGGTTTAAGAAAGATCAATCTGGCGGCGGTGTGTAGGATGGATTAGAAGAACCGGCAGGCAAGGAGACTAGCTGGCTGGCCATTGCTGAAATTCAGGTGCAAGGGGATTAGAATCTGAGGGTGGAAACAGTTGGAACAGAGAGGACGAAATGATTCTGAGAGACTTCAGAGGAAGGCCTAAGAAGACAGAATGGATATGGAGAAATGGGGAAAGGGAAAGTGGAGATGCATGGAATTCTATGGCAAATCTATGCACATAGAAGTAAATTGCACTAGATTAGAGATCCAGGAGCCCAAGTTTTCATCTCAGGTAGAACTGGAAAGCTGTGTGATTCTGGGCAAGTCATCTCATCCCTTCGAGACCCAGTTTTCTCATATCTAAAGTGAGAGGATTGGAATAGATGCCTCTCCCAGTTCAATAATTCTATGGATTCATGACTCAGTTTTCCTTTCACCTGTCTACCATTGGTCCAGAGACCCAGTTTTTAATGGTTCCCCCTGTAGATGCAGTGTTTCAACTTTCTGAGACTCATTGCATTGGGGGATCCTTCTGGGGGAAGCTTGAATTCAGGATGAGGAAAACCCTCATCCCTTTCGTTGTCCTCCTACCTTTTGTCCCAGAGGAATGAAAGGGAGATAGAGAAACAGAGGAACATGGAAGATTTCAAAACAGAGTTTCAGAAATATAGACTGAAGAGAAGCAAGAGAATAATGATGCAATACAGAGTTGGCTTCATAATGTTGCAGTGGATGGATAGACTTGGGATAAAGTGATTAGATACAATCTGCTTTATGTTTTGAGGATTCCAACGATTAATTTAATTACTGAGAGTCCAACAATATTTTCCCACTCATTACCCTACCACCATCACCAGTGGATACATACCATGCCTACTGTGTTTTCATCTAATTCCTGGGTACTCAGCCAACTCCCTTTCCTTCTTATCCCTACCTCCCTTCCACTTGTATAATCTCTGACCCAATTCTTTATGTTCACCTTTGTGACACTGCTTGGCCTTCTCCTGATGAAATCTGTTTAGAATGGGCAGCTGGGTTCTGTAGTGGATACAGCATTGGGCCTGGAGTCAGGAAGACTCATCTTCCCAAGTTTAAAATCCAACCTCAGACACTCACTAGCTGTGTGACCCTGGGCAAGTCACTTTGCCCTGTTTGCCTCGGTTTCCTCATCTGCAAAATGAACTGGAGAAGGAAGTGGCGAACCCCTCTAGCGTCTTTGCCAAGAAAGCTCCAAATGGGTTCATGAAGAGTTAGACACAACTGAAATGAATGAACAACGAATGGACACTAGCAATAATATGTCCATATCTTGGAGCCATGTGCTCACTAATGTGGGCATTCTCTTCACTGGAAGAGATAATGACCCATCCATGCCTCCTCATCCTATGAAATTCTTGTCCTTGCCTTTCCTGAATTCCTTCATTAAGGATCTACTGAATACACTAGAGACAATCTTCTCTAGATCATTAAATAACTCCTGGATATTTCTGTGGCTCTTGGGATATCTTTTTATCCCCTTCTTTGCCAAGCTAATCAGCTCAACTTTTTTTTTTTTGTCAAAAATGTCCTTGATATTTTGAGTCCCCTTTTTCATACAAATGATCATTGCTGATGTGTTACAGTCTATTTACACTCCCCATGTATCTTTCCATTGCCCGTTGGCTCACAAAACAATAAGCTAAAATAATAACACAATTGTTCCTCATTATGTCTCTATTTCAACTTTCCTTCTTTTCAATAATAATAATGATAGCTAACATCTATATAGTGTTTATTATGTGTGAAGCACTATGCTAAGTACCTTATAATTGTTATCTCATTTGATCCTAATGACAACTCTGAGAGGTAGTTATAGTACTACCCCCATTTTATAGATGAGGACACTGAGGCAAAGATGAAGTGCTTTCCCTAGTATCACCTAGGTAGTGAGTGTCTGAGGCTAGATTTGAATTCAGATCTTCCTAACTCCAGGCCAAGCACTCTATCCATATTCTTTTTTAAATCTTGTCTCTTATCTCTATTACTTCTCTCTTTTTTATTTTTCCTTTCCTGCTCTCCATTCTATCTCACTAATTTTTCTGTTTCCTTTTTCTTTCTTCCCCAGTGATGAAACTGGCCAGGGCCCCCTCAAACAGAAGACTCCTTGCTATTTAGCACTGGCAACTTTCTGCCACTGGACTATCCTAAAGTTTAAGGTTCTTTTTCTTTGGCCTATGAAATGGTGGCATTTTCTCCCTTTTCTTCCTTCTTGCCCCTCTCTATAATGTGTCTTCAGCACATCAGATGTTTAGCCAGCCATTTTAGACTACAAATCTACTTTACTACAGTGTGATGAATTTGGGGGGACAAACTACAGACAAGGATGGAGTACAGGTATATATAGTCTTGTGCTTAAGCCAATTTGACCCTGCTAACACACAATGAATTGAGTTTTCACGGTTGCCTTTTAATTTTACCTGGGTGGCATGACTGACTGGATTATTTCCTTAACCTGGTCCTTGAGTCACTCTGTCCTTTCTTGGTGGGCTGCAGGTACAAGCAAATTCCCTTGGGTTTCATTCAATTCCTCTATCAAGTCTCTCCTCCCTAACTCCTTTCTGTCTGAGGAAGTTCCCCTCAATGGTTTCTTCCTGCTTTCAATCCACTTTGCATTGACCTCCTTCTGGTGAGCTGATGGACTCCTTTATTCCTTTGTGTGTGTGTGTGTGTGTGAAGCAATTGGGATTAAGTGACTTGCCCAGGGTCACACAACTAGTAAGTATCAAGTATCTGGGGCCAGATTTGAACTCAGGTCCTCCTGATTCCAGAGCCAGTGCTCTATCCACTGCACCACCTAGCTACCCCCAGACGGCTACTCAGTACATCCTTGCATCCTTGACCAAATCTTCAATTCATTGAGACAGTTTTTGAACGCCTTCTATGCAGAAGGTACAATGCTGTTTGCCTCAGTTTCCTCAACTGTAAAATAAGGATAGTAATAGCACCTACCTCCCAGGGTCATTGTGAGGATCAAATGAGATAACATTTGTAAAGTGCTTGGCACATAGTAGGTGTTATATAACCAGTGACCCCAGGTAACTCTCTAAGACAATTGTGCAGAATAGGTACCCATCTGCATGGGCAAAAGGAGTTTTCTAATCACGAATTCCGAATGTCAGTGAAATCATAGACCTAGAACAAATGACCCCCTTTCTCCTCCAGACCAAAAGATATTCCCATCTGGCCATTTCTAACACCATGTCCTTTTCTTCATGACCCTATGGACCATATTATCCATGGGATTTTCTTGGCAGAGATACTGGAGTGGTTTGCCATTTCCTTCTCTGGTGGATTAAGGCAAACAGACATCAAATGACTTACCCAGAGTCATACAGCTAATAAGTGTCAGAGACTATATTTGAACTCAGGTCTTCCTGACTCCAGGCCCAGGACTGTATCCATTGAGCCTGTTCATAGGCTTAGTCTAGTCCAACTTTCTCATTTTACAGATGATAAAACTGAGGCTCAGAGTTTGAGTGACTCACCCATGATCGCACAGCTAGTAAGTATCAGTGGTAGGAAACACTCTTTCCACTGTGTGACAGTTGCTTCCATACTCCTTGTTTATTGACTGCGGGTGTCATGAAACCTCTCTGAGGTTGCTTTTGGATAGTAGGCAAAGTCCTCTAAAGGCTACTATGAGGATGAATTAACAAGAAATGGAGGCATAAAGGACCTTTGAATGTTGAGAAGGTAGGGCACAAATGTACACCAAAGCTTTCATGCTATTATAATTTGTTTGTTTGTTTGTTTTGCGGGGCAATGAGGGTTAAGTAACTTGCCCAGGGTCACACAGCTAGTTAAGTGTCAAGTGTCCAAGGTTGGATTTGAACTCAGGTCCTTCTGAAATCAGGGCCAGTGCTTTATCACCACCTTTATCAGCCATCTAGCTGTCCCCATGATATTAGAATTTAAACCAACTGTGTGCAATAAGAATGAGGGAATTTTGCTTTCCATGCAGTATTTTTGCACTGCTCTATGGGATATGAGGGATAAAAGCAGTTGGGATTGAAGGAATGATGACCCTGCATTTAGGGAGACAAGGATTCGAATCCTGCTTCTGATGCTTACTAGCTGCGTGACCCTGGGCAAGTGACTTTACCTATCCAAACCTTGTTTCCCTCTTCTGTACCTACCTCATATGAGGTTGTTGTGAGGTCCAAGTGAAATAATTTACTCAAAGTGCTTCACAAATCTTAAAGCAAGAATAAAAGTGGCAGGTATTATAAAGCCAGTCCTTGAACTCAAGGAGTTCAAAACTTGATTGGGAAAAAAAGATTCTGAATACAAGATAATTAAAGAAAAAGAAGACAATATATAGAATCAAGTGCTAACCTTTGCCAGTGATGGGAAAGATCAGAGAAAGGAGAGAGAGCCAGCTGGGTCTAGAGGATCTAGGGAGAACTCCTGGAGGAAGAAGCAACGGGTGGGATTTGAAGAAGTGGGGAGAAGGGTGAAGGGCTTTGCAGTTAGCACAAGTCAAGGTTCTAAGCAAGACACAGCAAAGTACCAATGGGAAACATTACGGAGACTAACAAAAGAATAATTCCTGTTAGGGAATAGAGAGTAATGAAATTAGATAGGATAGAATCATCAGTTTAGGAAAGGAGGCTTAGAGACTGTCTAATACTCATTTTAATTTTTTTTTAGTGAGGCAATTGGGGTTAAGTGACTTGCCCAGGGTCACACAGCTAGTAAGTGTTAAGTGTCTGAGGCCAGATTTGAACTCAGGTCCTCCTGACTCCAGGGCCCGTGCTCTATCCACTGTGCCATCTAGCTGCCCCTGTCTAATACTCATTTGATAGATGAGGAAACTGAGGCCCACATAGAAGTGACTTGCCAAAGGTCATAACCCTAAGTAGTGTCAGAGCCTGGTTATTGGTCCACATGTTCTGACTTTCAGGCCAGAGCTCTTTCCACTATGCTTCATAAAAAAGGAACTTGTGATTATATAGATGGGTATAAGGGAAGTAGAGGTGATGAGGCAGATCCTGGGTGCTGATGGGTACCAGCAAAGTGTTTGCTAGAGGGCCAGGTGGGGGCTGGCACTGAGTATCTAAAGATGTGCCTTAGAAATGGTGTATTCCTTGGGTGGGTAGGGCCAATTCTGCTTGGTGCTCATCCCTTGTGAGTATGTGTAACAAATCCAGACTATGTTCCCTGGAGAGGATGCTGGTCTGCAGTTTTATCATATTCCTCTATCGTCACCTCCACCTCTGACCCCTGCTCTTCCCTAGCACCCTAGGTTTGTTGTATTTGTACCTGGCTGGTTACAAGAAGGTGCAATATCATTATGGAGTGTTTTGTGCAGAGACTAGTCACATCTGGATGGGTAAAGCTGATAATTACTGAGTTGGTTACTAAATCAGACAAGCCAAGAAGAGGGGAACGTCTGCTGCTATGGTTGCTACTCACAGCTTGGCACACCAGGGGAAGAAGTGAGAAGAAAACCAAGAAAGGTGTGTGTGTGTGTGTGTGTGTGTGTGTACACACTTAAATGCTCCAGAACTGAACGAAATGGGCCAATTATCAGTTACTTTCTGGCTCTCTGAGTTGAGAATGCTGAGGCTGTTTCTGCCCAAAGAACTCTGCCCAAGATCAGACATCACAGGAGGTATGCAAATAGCCACACAGAGATGGACACAAGGACCAAGATGCATTTCAAGTTGGCTATCAGAATGGAGGAGAGACAGCATGAAGTAGTGCATAGAGAGCTAGATTTGGATTAAAAAACCAGACCTGCATTCAAGTCTCATCCCTATTGCAAGCTAGCTGTGTCTCCTTGGGCAAGTCATTTAACCTCAGGGCTGCAGGCAACCTGAGACTTGAAGCTGATGTGGGTCAAATGAGAAGATAGACAAGGTGTATTAAAGCTTAAAACTGCACCAAGACTTTTGGGACGCTTATATAGAAAGCACTTTGTAAACCTTTGAGCACCACGTGTGTGTGTTGTTGGCTCTCATCAGTTGCTGATTTGCAACGGTGAAGGGAATTTTCAGGCTACAAGTTCCCCAAACTAATGAAATCACGGATCTGGACACCCCCCCCCCAGTTCCAAATCAGGACACCAGTACTATCCATGGTTTTGCATTGTCACTCATCTGCCTTCAGACCGAAAAAAATGGGCTGAGGGTCATGAAGTGATAGTGGAACAGACTGACTCCTCAGGTTGTTTGGACTGGATCTTCTACATGATAAGTGGTTCCAGTCAACAAACACTTACCACAATCCTGCAAGGTGCAGGATGCAAGACAAAACCAAAAGCTGTCCTTGTATTCCAATAAGGAAGAGTAAATGGCCCTGGGAGTTCTCAGAAACTAGAAGCCCTGTTATATCCCCTCTAGAGCAGTGAGAGCTTTTATTCCTTGCTCCTAGCAGGGGCTTGGCCTTTAGAGGTCTAGTCCCTCACCATCAGCTGCACCCCAGATTCTAGAATGTAAGAAACCCTTTTCTCAGCAGTTGTAAGAGCTAAGTTTTAGGTTGACCAGGGAAGTCTACACTAATGGAGGCTGGCCATATTAGCATCAGCAATGTTTACAGGGAAAAACAAAAGCTATTAGATCTGTCCTGTGGCATCTGATTGTGCATTTATTTCCTTGGTCCTCCCAGCGTTCAAATCCCTAGCCCCTGTGTGTCAGAAACCCTAGGCCTTGCCCAGTTTAGTTTGCTCATGTCAGAACCAGTGATTAGGCCCATTGGTTCTGGACATTTACCTGGGCCAGTTCCCAGCCCTGGGAATGGTGCTGCTTGGCAGGAATGCCCAAGAACGTCCTTTGCTGCTCATGCCTACCATGCATCCCCCTGTGCTTCAGAAATAGACGGGAATCCTCCCATGCCCTCTGCAGTGGATACTTTAGGGAAAGAACTCCCAGTGCGCACCAGCCAGCACCAGGGGGCCTGGTGGGGTCTTGGCGCCCGGGACCAGGGCAGTGCTAGCCCAAGGCGAGGGAGCTGGGGCTCGGTGGAGCGCTCTTGGGACTGGCCGTGCCTCTGTGCTCTTGTCCGAGGAGTCCAGCCGGCAGCAGCCGCCGCCGCCGCCTTCTCCACTCCTCCCGCACTGCTCGCTCCCCGCCCCCCGGAGCCGTCGGTGGAGGCCTTCCCTCCATACTAAACAGTTCCCGGGAGGGACTCGGGCACGTCCCCCAGACCGGATAAAGATCTGGCTCGGCTCTTGGGCTCCGCAGCCCGGAATCTCGCTATCAGCGCGTTCCAGCGGCCGCTCCAGACCGGCCCGGGCCCGGGTCCTGCCGGGGTCGAGCGACTGATCGTTACCGGAGCGGGAGACGAGGAAGGCAGGTAGGGGCGCTCCAGCCGCCCCCGCTGCCCTCCGAGCGCAGCCCGCCAAAGGGACCCGGCCCCCGGAGTCCCCACCCCTGCCTTCCCGGCCCGTTCCTCTCCCTGGGGACTCCAGCTCCCAGCTAGAGACAGCTCCAGGGACCACAGCCCGGGAGGAGCCCTCTTCCCCCCACCCCAACCCCCCCGCCCCTCTTCTCGCCAGGCCCTGCTGCCTCCTGAAGGTTACGAGACGTGGCTGCGGGGAGCGCTCGCTGTACCGGGGAGGAGCGCTCGCTTGCCCCCCGCCCCCGAGGCCGCCGCTCCCGCTCCGGCTCCCGGGCCAGCCTGGCCGCCGACTGCCACCGCAATCCCGGCTACTAAATCAGCGCGGGGAGGCGGCCCCTTTGCCCCCCTCCCCAATGCCCCCCCCTCCCCGAATTCCCTTTCCTGCCATTGGCCCATCCCTCCCTCCCGCCCCCCGCTCCCCACCCCCCGGCTCTCCAGCCATTGGCTGCCTGTCTCCGCCAGCCTTTACATAAGCCTGGGCGCGCTCGAGTGGAGTTGTATAAAGCAGAGCGGCGTCGGGGCGAGAGGGTTGAGGCGAGCCCGGGGCCGGGACAGGGAGCTGGAAGGAGGTGAGCGCCCGCCCTGTCACCGCGACCCGTCGCCCCCAGACGGTGCGGGGGGCGGAGGGGGGCAGTGAGGATGGCACCCGGAGCGGACGGCCCCGTAAGTACCCGGCTGTCCCTTGTACCTCTCTTCCCCCCCACACCTTCGGATGGAGAAAGTTTCTCCCATCCCTCCTCCGTTCCCGCCCCCCCCCATTCCCCCAAGCTGGGCAGCAGGGATGGCAGCTGGGGTGTGCGAAATGGGGAGGAGGAGGAGGCGGCAGCGGTTTCTCTCTCAACTTGAGAAAGGGCGCGGGGTTCTTGAACCCCTATCTCTTGGCTAGAGACAAGCCATGCGGGGGGGATGTGGGAGGGGAAACCACTGGAGAAAGGGGGAGCTATGGAATGGGGAGGAGAAGGAAGAGAAGAGAGGTGGGAAGATTGGGAAGGATTGGGAAGGGAGGTGAGGGGGGATTGTTGGAGGTCAGATGTTTGAGGAGGGGGAGCTCGCTAGAGGAGAGAGTGGAGGTGATGGGAGGGGAACAAGTGAAGAGGACTGAGCTGGGCTAGCCAGTAAGTGACTGATTAAGGCGGTCTCAATCCCCCTGCTTTGGAAGCTCTTGTGCCTGACCAGGATGTCTGTGCCTCCAGTCATTGGCATACCCCCGGAGGGGCTGGAGCTCTCCCTTGGGAAGAAAAGCTCCCTTAGGCATGGAGCTGTGTGATGTACAGCTGCTGAGCCCCTGCTCCACATAGTATTGCTGCTTGAGCTCCCACAGCCAGCCTCTCTCTTCTGCTTGGACTGAGGTGTGGTCTAGCATTGAGTCTGCCTCTGACAAGCTAGATTGCCTTACTAGAGGAAACTAAGTTGCCTCTCCTGGGGGGTAGCTTAGTGGAGGGGAGGGTGGGGAACAAGGAAACCTGGATTTTGGGGGCCTGCCCAGCAATGCAGAGGACTCCCTAGGCTGTATATGAGTTGAAGAGTCCTGTAAGAGTCTGCTTTCTGCAGAGCAGAACTCAGGAATCCTAAGTCATCTCCCCCTGGATGGGATCCTACTAGCAGTGATCAGGAACAAACCTTGCAGGGGGGTGTGGGGATGTAGAAGAGATTCAGGTATGGTAGGTGTAAATGGCCACATCACCTGGATTAAGAGAGGTCCTGATAATTTGGTGCCCCTGCTATCTGGCTCCCATGTGGCATTGCGGGGGAACCTAACTCTTAAGCAAGGAAGGACCCAGAAGCTTGGGAGCAGACAAGGGGGTAGGCATGTTCTTGAGCCCTACCTGAGGTTTCTTTTGGGCCAAGCTGCAGGACTTCCAGAATTGGAGCCAGGTCCAAGGGAAAAAGGAAAGACAAGGGACTAGGCGCTTGGCAGAACATTGTCTAGAAAAAAGGAGAGACATCATTGGGAGATGTGGCGTTGGATGCCATGATGGCTTAGGACTAGGGATGGTAAATCCTTAATTAAACCTGATATAAAGAACAACATTACCATATAAACCAATCTTTGGAGAGGATAGAGGGCTGGCAGCATCCAGTCACTTTCAACATGGCTTTCCAGGGAGAGTTAATCTCTTTTCTTAGTAAAGAAAATCTTTAAAAAAAAACCACAAAACCAACAGGTTCTAAAATGAGGCAACAGAGTGGAAATAGGGACATCACCCCTAATATGTTCCCAATTTCATTACCACCAGTTGAAAAACAGGAACTTTGGGGGAAGGTTCACACTTGTATAGAAGGGTTACCTGTTCTGAATTTTTACCTGAAACTTAATCACAACTTGCTTTTGAATGGATCCTGTTGCCTTTGCCCTATCCCTGGACATTTGTGGTTGTCATATGTTCTTAGTATGGTTAATTCAGCTTGGAGGCTGAATGAGTACGCCCTCTATACTCCCAGAAAACTAACTCCATCATCCTTGTACCTGCAATTGACACCTTCCTGGTCTGTTTCCCAGGACCATCACACCACTGGGAATTTGTGCAGCTAAATACCTGCTCCATTCGGCCTCTCTTAGCATCTACATCTAGGTTTAAGCTGATGTTTATTTTTTGGTTCTCTCATGTTTGATTGTGAAGTTCGGGGAGACTACTCCTGGGAAAAGCCTTTTAAGAGGTAACATGGTATGATAGAAAGAACAATGGACCTGAAGTCCAAAAACCTGGAATTAAATCCTGACCATGATCCCTCTACCCCATCTGTGGCTTCTAAGCTGGTGACCTTGGGCAAATCCCTTGACCTCTCTGACTCTCTGTTTCCTTATTTGTAAAACAGAGGAAATAATACTTTTATTATCTACCCCTTAGAACTTGCTGAGGTGATATGCTATATCTTAAGTGCTTTATAAGGTAATGATATCTATCATTTATATAACACTTTATTGTTCCTATGTGGCCTGTTTTTGTATTTTTAGGGGAGAGCCCCAATATTATTCTTTCCTTCCACTAACTTTCCAGGAAACAAGCCATCAGATCTAAAAAAAATAATATATGCCTGTGGAGAGGCAGCTTATCATCATGGAGAGAGTCCTGGACCTGGAGTCCAATGGGATTTCAAATTGTGGCTTCAAAACTCACTGGGATTGTGGCCATGGGCAGCCTCTCTGGTGTCTAGCAGGTTTTAAAATGCTTTTTGATTGATTGAGGATCTATTTCCTTATCTGTAAAATGGGGATGAGCCCATTTATACTACCTACCCTTAAAGAATCGCTGTGAGGAAAGTACTTTGTAAACCCTTTAAACGTAAAATGAATGTAGGTTATTGTCAGTGACGGTAGAGCAGCTCCCCAAGCTCCCTTGGATTCTGTGTGGGCCAGGCAACTTGAGGTAGCTACAGGGCCTCAAGGACAACTGGCTTCTTGTATTTCTTTCCTTTCCCACAAAGGCGAGGGTGACTTCCTCATTCTTGCTCTTATTCATTGTACTCACAAGGGGCCACATGTTCCCTGAACCTTGTTAAATGGTGGTTTAGTGTATGATTAGAGAAATGTGGGGAGTGTTCTCCCCCACTCCCCCCCCACAACACTGCAAAAGATGCTGAGATGTATTGACCCAGCTCTGCCCACTTGCCATGATCATTCCTTTGTGCTCTATGGGGCTCTAGTCTTTTTGTTTTTTGTTTTTTGCAGGCAATGGGGTTAAGTGACTTGCCCAGGGTCACACAGCTAGTAAGTGTCAAGTGTCTGAGGCCGGATTTGAACTCAGGTCCTCCTGAATCCAGGGCCGGTGCTTTAACCACTGTGCCATCTAGCTGCCCCGGGCTCTAGTCTTTTTAACTAGTCAAGAGCAGGAAACACATCTCCCTACGGTGTTCCAAACATAGCCAGCACTCAGTAGAGATGAACAGACAAGAAGTTTAGTGATGTTTTTGTTTAGGCAGAGAAGGGAGCACTTCCCCCGCCCCAATGCTGTGATTATGGAAATTGGATGAGGAGGAGGTACTATTCCCATAACTCACACAGAAGATCCTTGTTTGTAGCTGTTAAATGTTTTTCATAGGGTCATAGGTTCAGAGCTGGAAGGGGCCATAGGGGTTATCTAATTCAATACCCTCTTTTTAGAGATGAAGAAACTGGGCCCCCCAAAGGGTAATAAGTGACTGGTCCAAGGTCATACAGGTAAGTAGTAAATAGCAAAACCGGTATTCAAACCCATGTCCTCTGACTCCTGATCTTGTGCCTCTCTCATTGTACTATGACCCTTCTTCTTTCCCCTCTGTCCTTTCTTTTTTCCATTTCCCAAAATGTCCTACCCATTTTTCAGAAAAGTCTTTGGTGGACAAACAATGTGTCCTTTTCTCCCCTTAAGAATATGGACAGAAATAGGAAATACCTTACCCGTTCCTTAATATTGGTCTGCCTGAGAACAGTCTAAGAGAATTCTCTCCTGATCCTTGACTAGGGAGGTCTGCTGGAATAGGAAGGAACTCTGAAATGTCTTGTGGGTTCCACAGGACAATGTCAAAGACAGAAAGCAGAATATTAATGGGATTCCCCTAGAGCTGTAATCTCTTGAAAGATGGGGGTAAGGGCATCCCACTGCTGAAAGCTTTACTGTTCCCTTGCCAGTTTAACCCATTCCTTACCACTGCTGTGCTTAGTGTTAGGGTGACCTAATGTTGCCTGTTTCCAACTGTTTGCAACTCAGGCCATCCAACTTAAGCTGTGGTAAACCAGGGTGGGGGGAAATTCTGTGTAGCTTGTGGGAGCTCCTGCTGTCAGTTCATAGAACTGTGAACCGTGCAACACACCAATGGTTCCTCTTTGTTTGGTCATTCAATAAATAAACACAGGATGGGAGATAATGTCTGTCCTCCAAGAGCTTATAGTCTTTTGGTGAGATAAGACAAGTACCTAGAAGACTATAATATAAGATAGACTAGGAAAGAGCAAAAAGTACCCAGTGCTATGACATTTTAGGGGAGGGAGAGGTTCCTGACTGAGAGGGTCAGAGAAAGCTCCAGGGATAGGATACCTAGCTCAGATGCCCTTGAAGAATGGGTAAGAATAAAACAGACAGGACAATTCATGTGATAAGGACAGTGTGAGCAAAGCCAAAGAGTCAGGAAATCACAGAGCATGTTAGGGGAATATACATTTAGAATCTGGTTTCAGTGAAGGGAAAGAGTAGAATTATGGAATGTTAGCATTAAGGGGAACATGAGGTCATTTATTCCAATCTCATTTTATGCATGGGGAAACTGAGAGATCATAGAGGTCAAGTAGCATATCCAAGGTCACACAGCTAGTCAATGACTGGATAATGGAGGAGAAATGTTGATCATAAAGGGCTTTGAATGCCAAATGAAAGAACTTGGAGTGTATTCAGTAGGGAGCCACTAAAAGTTTTAGAGCAGAGGAGAGAGAGGGTCAGAGCTGTGCTTTTAGGATTGGAAGAATAATTCTCAGAACTTGAAGGATAATTAATAGTCCTTTCAAGATATAACTGTAGCCTTGACTTAAAATGTGGCAGTAAGAATGGAGAGGAAGAGAAAGAGGCATGAGCCACTGCAGAGGGAATCTCACAAAATGCAGATTTCCTATGGATTGCACTAAGGTCCAATGCCAAGACGGAAGATAGTTACCTCTCTTCTTACCTCTACAGGAAGGGGAACAGGGATTCTCTAATCTCAGAATCTGAAATGAGCAGCTCATGAGCAGCCTTTTCATCCTCAATATGCTAGCTGGGGATTTATGTTATGATGATGGAAGCTAGGGTTTCTTAGCATACCTGAAGGTTGCCTGTGCATTCTCTTAGCCTTCTGGGCAGACTCTAAGGTTAGAAAGCAGGGCCAGGGTTATCTTTTACTTTAATTCAAAGTGGGGCTTAGGGAGTTATGTCTAAGGTTACTCCCAGGGGCCCTTAGCCATAATGACACTATAAAGAATCTGGGCCTGCATTTTCAAAGCTTAACCCAAGAAATAAGTGATGACTTGAGGATGTATGGTCTTAGAGAATATAATTCTGGTACTGGGATTCTATGAAAGACCTTCCCTCTTGCCTTCTCCTCCTATGAGGTTGCCTCATAGTAGTGCCTACTTTTTGCTGACTCACTGGTGTTTTCCCCTGAGCAAGTCACTTAATTTCTATTTGCCTCAGTTTCCTTAAATGTAAAATGGAAATAATAATAATCACATCTACCTCCCAGGATTGTTCTAAGGATCAAATGAGATAATATTTGTTAAGCTCTCAGTAGAGTGTCTGGAATATAGTAGGCACTTAATAAATATTTATTTCCTTCCTTCCTTCCTTCCTTCCTTCCTTCCTTCCTTCCTTCCTTCCTTCCTTCCTTCCTTCCTTCCTTCCTTCCTTCCTTCCTTCCTTCCTTCCTTCCCTCCCTCCCTCTCTCACTAACAGGTGAAACTAGAAGTATAAGAATATGAGTACTGGCCCTACTTATAGCTAAACTTTAGAACTCATATGGAAACAAAGCTGTAACTAGGTTAAGCCAATTGGGGTTTTGCCCCAGGGTGCTGATTGTACTTAGGTCTCTTCTGTGTCTAGAAACAACTGAGGATAGCAAGAGTAATTAGTTAAAACATGAAGCTATCAGATAGTGAACTTCCTCCCCACCTCCCCTGCAGTTACAGTCCAGATGATCTTGTTGTGCCTTCCCTCCCTATCCCTTCTCAAGGAAGACTTTCTAGTAGAATCCTCAAGGTTTCTCAGGGTCTCTATCCAGAAGTGTTGGGTTTTCAAGATTTCTGACCACCCTCTCTGGCAGCTAGATGACACAGTGGATAGAATGCTGGGCCTGGAATCAGGAAGACTTCATCTTCCTGAGTTCAAATCTGGCCTCCGACACTTACTGGTTGTGTGATCCTGGGCAAGTCACTTAACCCTATTTGCCTCAGTTTCCTCATCCATAAAATGAACTGGAAAAGGAAATGGCAAAAATTGCTCCAGTACCTTTGCCAAGAAAACAACAAATCAGATCGTGGAGATTTGGACATGATTGAAAATGACTCAACAACAACAACATTCCCCTCTCCAATGGAATTTGTCTTTAAAAATAATTTTGATGAAGTGTTCTGCCACAGCCACAAAAACTAGAAGGTATGGATCCATGGGGAAGGGGTATTCACCAGGGCCTCTTAGTCTCTTACCCATGCCCACCCCTGGGATTTTCATTTGTGAGGACAGCCTTCCTTTGGAAGTTATAGGTATAACTCAGGTTGTGATGGATGACATTGAACTATTGATTCTTAGGGAAGGCTCTTTCTATTGGAAGAAACCTTCCTATGGGCACAATGATTTAAGAGTACTGACAGCATCTGGGCATTCTGTGTCTCCTGCATGTTGTAGATATGGGTTATGTGTCCAGCCAGTGGCCTTCTCATTACATGGAGGGCCGCATTGGTTGTATAGGGGATTTAGGCCCAGATACTTTTCTATGGAGATGGTATAACATTGATCAGTCACTACTACTGAGGTCATAACCACTGGTTCATACATAAAGTGAGAAGCCTGCATAAAAATGGGAGGCTGTATCAAGTAGAACTTTTTTTAAAGTAGGGGGTGAGATAAATTGGAAACAGAAGAGAAAATGGTGAAAAGAGGTGAGCTAGAGTCATGATCTGTGATCTACCCAAGATGGGGGGTGGGGAGGGGAGGGATGGTACTGTATGCCATTGTATCTTGTAGGATCTTTTCCCACCCAAGCATTCTTTGGCTCTGGAGTAAATTTTCCCATCATGGCACTGGGCCTACAGAAGAACATCCAAATGGTTTTACTAATAGGAGTCTGGAGGGTTCTATTCCTGTCTCTGCCACTGACTCATTGTATATAATCTTAGGCAAGTCATTTCTCCCCATCAGGCTCCTGTTTCTTTGTATAGTGTGTCTACTCTCTGCCTTGCTTGGGTGTGGGTGTCTACATGCTGATGGTCAAAGAATAAGTATAGTTGGTATTTTTAATAAGAAAAGCCAAAAGATTCGTCCTTCAGAAACCCTAAGTAGACACCTTTTTTTAAAAAACGTAAGGGATTTTTCCTTGAAAGAAATCATGTTGACTTCATAAGAGGTAAAGCATTTCATTCTTGGAGATATTCCAATTCCTTGGCCCTGCATATTGGTTCCAACCCAGGAAATCTGATCAACATCCGGAGGAGAAAGTGATAGCTACACAGATGACAAATGACTGGATCTGTCCCCACTGAGAAAGGGAGATGGCAAGTCCTCCTTCATCCTTTTCCTTCTCAGCCATCTCTGTGAGAGAGACGGTCCTGCATGGAACTTCGGTGAAGAATGGGGAAGAGTGTTATTAATTAGTAAAAACCTTGTTTACTGAACAGGCATATTCTTAAAGATCTCTTTCAAGGGACGTTTTGACATATTACTTTAATTAGCCACAGAAGAATCCTAAGTGTAGAGAGTGTAAAATGACCCTTCCTGTTGTTTCCAGTTACTGTTATCTTTGTTTGCTCTCGACAAGCATGGTGACAAGGTCATAGGAATCTGTTACACAGTGCAGGCGGTGCAGCCCATCGGCTGTAGGTGGGACTGCAAGAGAATTATAATAATCACATTTATACTCCATTTACCACATTGACTTCATCATGGCAGGTGTATTATATTCAGCCTCATTCTTTCCCCAGAATCCCAGCTCTGTACTGCCAACTGTTCGGACCCATCCATTGGGATGTGATGCCCATGCCTCAGACTCAACATGTTCCCAAACTGACTTCTTGCCTTTCTAAGCTTACTCCTTCTCCCAACTTCTTTACTGATTCCACCACCATCATCCTCCCTGTCACCAAAGTTCAGAACCTCAGGGTCATCTTTTTCTTCACTTTCCCATATAAACAAATCCCAAGATTTATCTTTTACCAATTCCAGTCAGTTCTATCTCCACAATCCCTTGCATCTATCCCCTTCACTTTACACACCTTTAGACAGGAGGTTCTAAGGACCTTGAAATGGTCCTTTAACTAGCTTCCTATTTCCCATCTCTCCCAGTCTTCTCATAGCTTCCCAAATCTTCCTAATATAAAAGTCTGAGCTAACTTGGAAATTCCCTGATAAAAAAAAAGCCTTCAGTGGCTCCCCATTGTCTACAGGACTAAATAAAAATTTAAACCTGTCATTTGAAGTCTGTTGTGATCTGACTTCAATCTACCTTCCTGGCCTGATTTTTACAGTATTTTTCATGTATGGTATATTCTAGCCAATCAGAACTACTAGTTATTCCCTGAGCTTGTCCTGTCTTTGTCTCCATTTCTGCTATTACACAGGCCATTCCCCCTGCTTAGAATGCACTTTTTCACATTTCTTACTGATAAATTCCTTTTCTTTCTTTACAGTCCACTTTAGGTGATATTTCCTCTGTGAAACTTTCCCTGATTTTTACCAGTTCTCCCAGTCAAAAGTGATCTCTCCTTCCTCAAATTGTCTTAATAAAAAAATCTTTGTTTTGGACTGATCGTTGACTGTTATTACATTGTACCTTAGATCATACCTAATTTTTTTGCAAAGTATATACACTCTGGAGGCAACTAGGTTGCTCAGAGGATAGAGGATTTGGGTTGGAGTCGAGAAGACCTAGATTCAAATCCAGCCTCAGATACTAACTAGTTATGTGACCCTGGGCAAATCACTTGAACTTGTTTGCCCCAGTTCCCTCATCTGTAAAATGAGCTGGAGAAGGAAATGGCAAAACCATTCCATTATCTTTGCCAAGAAAACCCCAATGGACAGCATTGGTGTGCTATGGCGTCTAGGATTTGAAGAGTCAGACATGATTGAACAAATGAACAACTATATATGCTCTCTAAGATTATAAAACTGAAGGCAGGGACTATACAATTTTTTCATCTTTGTCTCTCAAGCTTTCAAGAGTACCTTTCCCATAGTAGATAGTAAATACTTGTTGAATTGAATCAGAGGGACCTTGGAGATCAACCAGTTCAACTTCTTCATTTTACAGGCGAGGAAACTGAGGCCCAGAGAGTTGAGGTGACTTACCTAAGGTCACATTGCTAGTACTAATGCCATGTTGCCCAAGAACATTTACAAACTACTTTTTAGTTCCAAAGCAATGAACTGTAGCAGGAACTTATCCCTAAAGATCCTAGGATTTGGAGCTAAAAAAGAATTAGAAGCTAGAAAGAATTAAAGCTAGAAAAAAAGATTATCAGTAGAACCCCATTCACTTTCTGCTCTTCAAAGTGATTCACTTTCTTCATGTGAAAACAAGTTACTGTGCCTTCTAAATGTGTGGGGAGCATGTTGCACCTCTAATGTGCTTTTCCTTAATTATTATTTATATTGATTAGTGTCTTTGCTGTCTTCTGCTACCAAACCTTAAATTTAAGTGGCCAGAGGATCATGTTTTTCCCCTAGAGCTTGGAAGTCTGCTCCGTACACAGGAGGTGCTTCATACGTGTTTGTTGAATTGAATCGTTGTTGAATTGAATTAGCTTATTTGCTGGCATCGTTACAGATGGTATTAAATGGTTATACCCATTTTGTATACAAGGAAACTAAATCTCAGGGAGGCAACATCTTACTCCTGGCCCTAGAGTCAGAAGACCTAGGTTAAAATTCCATCCCTGTTGCTAATGGAGCCATAATATTGTACAATCCATCAGCTACAAGGCTCTTTTCAAAACAGAGCTAACAACACTGATCAATACAATGATCCGACACAATTGAAAAGGACTCATGATGAAAAAGGGCATCTAGGTAGTACAGTGGATAGTGTACCAGGCCTAGAGTTAGAAAGACCTGAGTTCAAATCTGACCTCAGACACTTAGCTGTGTGGTCCTAAGCAAGTCACTTAACCCTGTTGGCCTCAGTTTCCTCATCCATAAAATGAGCTGGAGAAGAAAATGGCAAACCACTCCAGTATCTTTGCCAAGAAAACCCCAACTGGGGTTACAGAGAGTTAGAAACAACTAAACAACAACAACAGGATGAAAAATGCTATCCACCTCCAGAGAGAAAATTGGTGAACTCTGAGTGCAGATAGAAGCACACTTTTTTCACTTTCCAGAAACAAACAAATAATGAAATAAAGAGAGCTAACAGCAAAAGAGGTATAAAGCCCACCTTTGGTCAGTAGGCAGGAACCAGGTACCTCTGACAGATTTCACCTCTCTCAGGCTGTTGATAGGGCTATAGGGCAATAATTCAAACTTTCCCAAAGTTCAATTCTCTTCCAGTGAGCTTCCCAGAAACTGCACCACCTTTTTCTTCAGCCAATCATCAAAGCAAAGCCTGTCTTCCAATCAACAGGCTCCCAGAACAGCAACTGAAGCTTCTCCTGCCGGTTTCTTTATACTCTTCCTCTTCACAGCTGGATTTTCTCTTACTCTCAATGCCCCAAATCTGAGCCTCCTAGTGGCCCATGAGCTCACCTTTCCCTTATGATGTAAAACTTAAGAACTGCATCTTTTTTGGTCAGCTTTGAAGCCAACAATCCTTATTTAGTCTTCCCACAGACTCCAAACAGTTCTTTGATTTGCCCTTTTTTTTTTTCATTTAACCTCTCAAACTCTGAAAACAGCCCCATGCAAATGAGCTGATGGACCACAATGCCCTACAGCTCCAGTTATTTCTCTGGTTTCAATAGATCCTCCCAGTACATTCAACTGAGTGCCAGTTTTCTCTCCAACTTTCCTAACAGTCTATGCCACTTCTTCACATTTTATTTGAGAAAATGTTTCTTTATACATGGGTTTTTATCAGTTTTTCATGCACAAAAGTTCTTTTTCTGCCCCTTTCAGCAACCAAACTGTTCACATATGAAAATATATAAATATCTTATACTTACAACATGTGTGATTTTGGGCAAGTCATTTAAACCTTCTGGGCCCCAGTTTCCTCATATAAACTTATCCTAGATTATATAAATTGGTGGGTTCAGAACTTGAACCCAGGTTTCTGGCTTTAAGCTCTTTCTACTGTACTACATAATTAACTCGTTCCTAAATAAGCCTACAGCATCAAATCAGGATGGCAGTAGTTTCATTTCTGTCTTTGTCTTCACAGAATCACAGAATTTTCCAGTTGAAAGGGACCACAGTAGCCACCCAGTCCAATCTTTCCATAAATGAAATTCTCACTACAACATACCTGTTCAATAAGCATCTGACCTCTACTTAAAGACTTCCAAGGAAAGGGAACTCACCACCTCTGAGTCAGCCCCTTATACTCTTGGCCCTAATTGTTAGAAAGCTTTTCTTAACATCAAGCCCATATTTGCCTCTTTGCAACTTCCACACATTGCTCCTGATTCTCTCTTGTAGGGCCAAATGAACAAGCATTAATCCCTCTTCCATATGGCAACCCTTTAAAACTTGAAGACAGCTCTCTTAGCCTCTGTGAGTTTTCTCCAGGCAAAACATCCCTACTTCCTCCATCCAACACTTATATAATCTGGATTAAGGCCCTTTTCATTCACCATCCTGGTCACCCTCTTCTGGATACTTTCTCATTGTTAAATATCTTTCTTAAGCTGTGGTACCCAGGACTCCAGATGGGATCTGACTAGGACCAAGGACAAAGGGACTATCAACTCTTTGTAACTGGAAGCCAAGCCTGTGATCCATTAGCTTTTTTGGCTACATGGATACATGAGACTAATGAGCATGCAGTCCAGCACTGAGCACAGTGCCTTGTGCATACGAGACACTTAATGAAGTTTGTTTAATTGGATTTTAGATCAAGAAAAGACCTTAAAGATCTAGGCCAAATCCTTCATTTTGTATGTGAAGAAACTGAAATTGACACTTGCCCAAGACCCTATAGAAACTCAGCTTGGGTTAGAATCCCATGCTTTTGACCTTGATCCCACTCACATGCTCTTTCAGCTATGACACCCCGACTTCAGGAAGTCATTCATTTGTTCACTAAACATTTATTAAACCTCTATTGTATGTAAAGCACTATACCTAGTGTGTGGCTGGTTACAAAGATAAAGAAGACCTATCCCCTGCCCTCAAGGGGCTTAAAGTTTATCAGTGCATAGAAGATCTGCATCCAAATTGGAATATAAGTGCAAAAGAAAGTGACAAGTAATGTATAATGAGGCCAAATGAAGAGGTCTCTCCTGTCTGGGGCGATCAAGCAAAACTTTATTTAGGACCCAGCATTTGAGTGGAGCCAGGGTTGGATCAACCATTTCTACTTTTGCCTTCCTCATTTGACAAGCAGGCAAACAAGCATTTATTAAGTGCTTATTATGTACCAGACACTGGGCTAAGGGATACAAAAATAAGCAAAAAGAGAGTTCCTGCCCTCAGGAGCTTATATTCTCATGGGAGACAACAACATATAAAAGGGAGCTGAAAAGGAGGAAGGGAATGGTGGCAAAATCCAGTGTCAGAAGGAGAGGCATCCTTGAGAGGGAATGAAGGATGCAGGCCTGGGTCACTCCTCAAAATGGGGGCCCTGAAAGAAACTCACCAATGGGAGAAGGGGACCAGTCGAGGGATATCCCAGAGGCCCTAGGTGTTGAGGGAAGTTCTGGTATGAAGGAGCAACTGAAACATCTGTATTGTGACTCTTCATTTGACTTACACCTGGTTGCAGGGGCAGGGACAATGAGAGATCAGTTCATTTTGACTTGAATCCTGTCATAGCTTCAGGGAAGTGGTAAGAGACTTGAGATTCACCTCTTCCACAGGTAGAAATAGACTCTGAGCTCCCTTGACAACTGTATTAAACCAGAAGTTTTCTAAGCCAAGATATTAATTAGGTAACATCCCTAAACATCTTTCTGCTCAGGCTTTTGGTGAAGGTGGCTCCTAATGCCTTCTGGGAATGTGGCAGTGTAGTCCACTGTCAATGGACAGGATGGAGGCACAGTTCACAAAAGCTTCAAAACTTCTCTCCCTAAATTTGCAAAGCATCTGTTAATGACCATATCTGAAGGTCTTTGGATCTTTCTTCTCAACCCATCTGATGCATTGGACTTTGGTAACCAGCCTCTGTTTCTAGATGCTCTGTCCTCTCTGGGGTTTTGTGATATAACTCTGTCCTCGTTTTCATCATACCTTTTTGATCATTCCACCAAAACCTCCACCTCCATCCTCATCTCCACCTCTACCTCCATCTTTTTTACTGGTACATCATCCACATCATGCCCCTTAACAGTAGGTACTCCCCATTGTTTTATCTTAAACCTTTTCTTTCTTTACACTTTCTCTTGGTAACCTCCTTGCTCCCATGAGTTTAGTTATCTTCTTTATGCTAATGATACACACATCTATAGATTCAGCTCTGGTCTCTCCTCTGAGTTACAGTCCCACATCACCAATTGTCTATTGGACATTTCAAACTAGATGCCCCCCCAAATCTCTCAAACTCACTATGTCCAAAATTGAAATCATTCTTTCCCCCAAACACTCCCTTTCAAACTATTCTATTTCTTTTGAGAGCACCATTATCCTATCAATCTCTCCGGTTCATAACCTTGTCATTCTCCTTGACTCTTCACTTTCCCTCAGTCCACATATCCAATCAGTTGCTATATTGTGTTTCTGTATCTTGCATGTGACCCATGCTCTCTACTCCCAGACCTACCACCTTAAGGCCTTCATCCACTCTTGCTTAGATTGTGGCAATAATCTACTAATGGGTCTTTTTCCTTTCCTATTCCAGTACATTCTCCACAATGGTGTCAGAGTGATTTTTCTTAAGCATATATCTGATCAGATTACTCCTCTACTTAGACAATTCCATTGGCCCCCCATTGTACCTAGAATCAAATATAAAGACCTCTGTTTAGCTAATAAAGCCCTTCACAACCTGGCACTCACCTATCTTTCCAGCCTCACAGGACATCACTCTCCCTTCTATACTCTGAAATCCAAACTGGCTTCATTGTTCCTCATACACAGCACTCCATTTCCTATACACTTTTCCCCACCACTGCCTGACAGCATCTTCAAGATGTTGCTTCTGTACCACCTTCTACATCAGTAGTGTCAAATAAAAATGGGGATGGTATACTGGACCTAAGGATCCCTGTAGGCTGCATGTTGGCTTAGAAACCACATATTAACATCTGTGTACTATTGTATTTTTGTTTATTTTATCAAATATTTACCAATTACCTTTTAATCTTGTTCTGGCCCACTGGGGAGTGTTGCAGGCAACCTTGCTGCCTGGTATATTTGATACATCTGTTCTACGTGAATCCTCTCCTGTTCCCTCTCTCATAAAATTGCCATTACCCTCTCTGCCAAACTACCTTGTATTTAACCACTTTGTATTTATTTGTATATAGTTATATTTGTGTAGATTTTATATGTGCATGAGCACATATATGTGTATTTATTTGTTGTCTCCCACATTAGAATGTAACTCTCCTGCCAGTGGGGATTGTTTCATGCTTTGTACTTGTATCCACAGTGCCTTATATATAATAGGGGCTTAAAAATTCTTGTTAATTGCTTGATAATTTTCCCTCTTTCTTTCTCCTACCACCTCCATCTTCTCATATTCCTCCCCTCCAAATTTTCTAATATTCTTTTCCTCTGGTATCTAGGTCTCCCCCCACCTCAAGACCAGAATGGATAGATTCTTTATATCGGGGTTTTATCATCTTATTGCTATATACAAATAAACCAAAACCCAGAGAAAAGAAAGCACATATGCAGTAGGTTGGTGGACCCTCTTGGCATCTCACTAGATTTCATATGCTTTCTCCCAACATCCCTTTCCTATCTTAAGTATGATACCCATTTTCTCCTCACAGTTTCCTAATGAACACTTCTTTATACTCATGACATCCCCATCAAATTCTTTGATGGCTGTATAATATCACTTGGGTAGGTATTCCTCTATAGGTATGGATCCCACATCTCCAGACCTCATCCTATGTCATTGCTGTTTGTATCTTTCTAGTATTGTTTCCCAGAAGATCTATTTCCAGTATCAAACCCTTTCTTCTGAGTCTTCTAATATTCAGAGGAGGTAGTTCAATTCTTTCTGTAGTGTATCAATTTGTTCTTTGTTTGGTGGAGATCATGAATCTTGGACATTAACAGTTAAAAGAATGTTTATTAAGGGGGCAGCTAGGTGGTACAGTGGATAAAGCACCGGCTCTGGATTCGGGAGGACCTGAGTTCAAATCCAGCCTCAGACGCTCGACACTTACTAGCTGTGCGACCCTGGGCAAGTCACTTAACTCTCATTGCACCGCAAAAAAAAATGTTTGTAGATGGTCTAAAAACTGTGTAATTGGGGGCATCTAGGTGGCGCAGTGGATAAAGCACTGGCCCTGGATTCAAGAGGACCTGAGTTCAAATCAGGCCTCAGATGCTCAATACTTACTAGCTGTGTGACCCTGGGCAAGTCATTTAACCCTCATTTCCCCACAAAAACCCAAAACAAAACAAAAACCAAAAAACCTGTGTAATTCACAGCACCTTCTTAGCATCTATGGGAGTTTCACCACTAAATCTGGAACTATTTGAGTATCTATTATCCATAGAGCACCTGCCTCATGTAACTTTCTATTCCTGTGCCCTTAGCAGGAATTGGATCATAGATTTTGGAAGGGACCTTAGTCTGACCTCTTCATTAATGATGAGACTCAGAGAAGGTAAATGAACTGTTCAGGGTAAACACAGGTAATAAGTAGCAGAGATGAAATTCAAACCCAGCCTTTTGCTTCCAAATCCAATGGAGTTTTTTTGGGTAGAGGATGTTTTCCCATCCTACTTTATCCATTGCCTCTTGGCAGTTTCTGTGTTCTATCCCTCCATTCTCACAATGCTCCTAGAAAGATAACTATGTGGGTGGACCTAGCTTTCTGCAAGTAGGATATAATAACATTTTGGACTTGTATACAATCTCTATTTCAGAGTTTGGGCAACTGGGTTGTAAGAGAGCAAGTTTCCCCCAGGGTGCATGAAAAATCCGTAGTGGAAGCAAGCCAAATACCCAAAATAGAGAATAGAATAAGACAGAGATGCCACGTGCCAGATACACTCCTAAAAAGTGTCTGTGAATCAAATTTTTATAAACTGATCATTTAAAATGCACTAGGAGAATTTGCTAAAGGTATCTGCTCGTGAATCTTTTGGTAAAGTAATGAATCACCCTCTTGTTTATATTTTGTGTCAATCCAAGTCCATAAATATTTGTTGAATGTAGATTGTAGTAAACCGTTTCAATGGGAGAACTCTTCGTAATGGGAGTGCTTCCATCTCTTTTTTTTCTTTTTTTTTTTCAGGGGCCCAATGAAAGCTCTTTGCCCTTTACTGTTTACTTTCCCAGAGGTCATCTGGTCTATGATCTCTGCCCAAAAAAGAAAAAGATGATAACACTACTGGAATTACTGAACCCTCTCCAGAAATTATTGGAAGACCTAGGAGTTTTAATTGGTTCCATGAAAATTCAGTTCCATTCAGTCGGGTTTTATTAAGTGTCTATTACATACAGGGCATTGAACGAAATGGTGGAGATACAAAGAAAAGAGCAAGTCAATCTCTGTCCTTGAGAAGCTTGTGTCATTGGGCAGAATGATATATCAGGTTAGCTCCATAGGACAAATGTTAGAAATGGGTGACTGGTGGAAAATAGGAAAGGATTCGGTTTAATATAAGAGCTGGAGCTGCAAAGGACACTAGAGGTCACCTAACCTGACTCTCTTGTTTTGCAGGTGAGGAAACTGAGACTGGGGGAGAGGAAGTGACTTGTCTAATATTACATGGGTAGTAGAGCCAGGATGGAAACTCAAGTCCTCTGACTCCAAAGTCAGTACTCTGCCCACCAATAATGTTTAAATTCTCTTATTGGTTGGGACAGGGTTATCTGAGAACAGAATAGAAGGTTCTAAGTCTAAAGGATGTGTCTAAGGACAAATTCACTTATAGAAAAGACACTGAAAAGAGAAAAAAATATAGCCTACCCATGTATAGTTATAAATTGTTGATGAACAGTTTATTTAAATGAATCCTTGAAAGTATCACCCTATTTTTGAAAGCAACATGCCAAGAGAGGATTTTTTTAAATGCATGGATTAGTTATCAAGATGGTTTTCCCTAAAAGGAAAATGTTTACTTTGTCATGACCTATTTTATATTCAAATGTGTCCATAACATGGTAACAGAATTCAATAAATAGTTGTGTTTTTAAAAACTTAAAAAAAAAGAGTGTAAAGGGGTCTGAGACCAGAACATTTGTGAACTGCTGCTTTAGACCATGTTGAATTTGAAGTGATGATAGGACATTGAGATGGAGATGTACGGCAAATGATTAGAAATGCAGGTCTTGATGTCAGGAAAAAGGCAAAGGAATTTGAGATTTACTAAGGGCCAATAGGGAACTACTGAATTTTTTAGCAGAGTGACATGACTAGTTCTTATGCATAAAAATATTATTTTGGAAATGGCATCAATGATGGATTGGAATCAAATTGGATGGAGATCTGTTGTTGAGTGCCCCAGGGATATGTCCTTAGTCCTGTGTAATTCAGCATTTTTATCAATGACTTGTAAAAAAGGCATGCTTGTCAAATTTCCAGCTGGACACTGTGCTGGGAGGGATAGTTAATATGTAGGATTACAATTAGGCTCCAAAGAGATCTCACCAGGCTAGAATGATGGGCCAAATCTAATAAAGTTAAATTTAATAGGAATAAATGTAAAACTTTGAACTTGAAAAGTTAATTTTTTTTGAACCAAAGTACTGGAATGGGGAGAGGGGGAAACCTGGCTATAAAACGGTTCATGTGATAAAGATCTGGGGATTTTAGTGGACCTAAAATTCAGGAAGAATCAGCAATGAGATGATTTTTTTTAAAAAAAAAAGGCTAATAGGCCCTCGGCTGCATTGAGAAATATAGAGGGCAGAGACTGTCTTTTGCTTCTTTTTGTATCCCTTGTGCTTAGCACAGTACCTAGCACATAGAAGGTGCTTAATAAATGCTTATTGATTGACTGTTCAGAGAAAGGTAGATGATAATCCTACTGAACTTTACTTAGGCCACATCTAGACTATTTTATTCAGTTCCAGGTGCCATATCTTAGGAAGGGCATTGATCAGCTGGTGAGAACCTAGAAAAAAGGACAGCTAGTATGATGAAGGGGTTGGAGACCATGCCATATGAGGAGTGATTCAAAGTCTCTAAGGAGCTTTAGGTGGGAGAAGAAAGGCATAGGGAGGGCAGGATAAATATTTATAATTTTATTATAATTATAATAAGGATATCCTTAAATATTTGGAAGATCCTTATATAGAAAGGGAATTAGATTTTTTTCCTTGGCTCTAGAAAGCAGAACCAAGGCAGCTAGATAGAGCTCCAGGCCTGGAGTCAGGAAGATCTGAGTTCAAATCTGACCTCAGACACTTCCTAGCCATGTGACATTGGACAAGTCGCTTAACTTCTGTTTGCCTCAGTTTCTCCATCTGTAAAATGGAGATGATAATAGCACCTACCTTCCAAGGTTGAGAGAATCAAATAAAATAATAATTATAAAGTGTGTAGCACAGTGCCTTGCACATAGTAGGTGCTATAGAAATATTAGCTATTGTTAGAACAAGGAGCAGCCATTTAAATAGCAGAGGGAGAGTTGGTGTGAGGAAAAATTAAACTTGGCTAAAAGTAGGATGAAGAACTTTAGGAGGAAGTAGGTCGCCTTGTACTGTCTTTAAGCAGTAGCTATATAGATTGTGTATGTTGCCCATGATGTAGAAGTCATATGTAGAACATGTCAGGCACACATTGAACTAGATGGTTTTTGAGGACTATTCTAACTCTGAGACTTAGGGAGATCAGGAGAGAGTAGAAGTTGGAAAACCTATTTGGAGAATATAAGCTCCTTGAAGGTAGGGGTCATTTTTATCTTTATAGCTTTAGCACATAGGCACTTAAATGCCTGTTGAATTAACCAAGGCTATTATACTTATCTGAGTAGACAGAGAGATAGATTAGATAGATAGATAGATAGATAGATAGATAGATAGATAGATAGATAGATAGACAGACAGATAGATTAGATAGGCAGATAGACAGACAGAGATAGATAGATTCGATAGATAGATAGATAGATTAGATAGATAGATGATAGATATTTATTACCTACCAAGCACTGTGCTACATGCTAGGGATACAAATACAAACTAGCAAGAGAATCCCTGCCCTCAAGAAGCTTACATTTCAATGGGTGTGGAGAATACACAAAGGTGAGAAATTCAAGACAGTGGCATGGTTTTGATGCTGGTGGCTGGGAAGTGAGATGGAGTACTTGTTTCAGGCAAGATAAAACAAGAGCTTACCTGTCCAAGTCCAAGGTAGTTCTAGGGGAAGAGTCTAAGGTTCCAGTGGTGAAAAGGTGAGGATGATGCCCAGAGTGGAGGTGACAGGGTTTGGAGCTGGTACTGTGGTTGTGGTAGCAGGGATAGAGGGGGAGAGACAGATGTGGGAGCTATGTTAGGGTTAGATTCAACAGGAGTTGGTAACTGTTTGGATGGGAGAAATAAAGGAGAAGGAAATCACAGAAAATGGTAAGGTTGGGGATAGAGACAGTGCTTGAAAGATGGTACCACATAATGTTTTACATAATTGCACATTTATAACCTATATCTGATGGCTTACTGCCTCAGGGAGTGGGGAAGGGAAGAAGGGAAGAAGGGAAGGAGGGCTAGAATTTGAAACACACAACTTTAAATAAAAATGTTTATTTAATAAAATAAAATGCCAAAAGGAAAGAAAAAAGTGGAGGAAGGAAGGAAAGAAAGAAAGAAAAGATGGTACCACAGATGGAAATAGTGAGACTGGAAGAAGCAGGTTCAGGAGGAAAGATAATAACTTCAAACAGAATAGAATGGTCAGCAGTATCAAAAATGACAGAGGTTAAGGAAAATTAGGACTGGAAGAAAAGGTCTTTGTATGTGGCAATTAGGAGGTCACTGGTGATCTCTTAGTCATACGGGGCAGATGCCAGCATATAAGGAGATTAATAGGAGAGTGGACGATAGAAATAATTGATATATGAGAAAAAGAGAATAGATCTATTCCATTTGGTCCTGGTTCTGTCCTCTGGAGACAATGGGTCATTAGAGGTAGGCTTCACTTCAGTGTAAAAAAGAGTTTTCTGTTAGAGCTAGCCCCAAATGAAATGGACTGCCTTGTCACCTAGTGGCTCCTTGATCACTCAGAAGTGTTGACAAGATGACCATCTGTCTGGGATATTATTATCATCATCATCATCATCATCATCATCATCATCATCATCATCATCATCATTATCATTATTATTTTGCAGGGCAATTGGGGTTAAGTGACTTGTCCAGGGTCACACAGCTAGTAAGTGTGAAGTGTCTGAGGCTGGATTTGAACTCAGGTCCTTCTGAATTCAGGGCCTATGCTTTATCCACTGTGCTACCTAGCTGCCCCTGTCTGGGATATTATTAAGAAGATTCCTCTAGGGGGCAGCTAGGTGGTGCGGTGGATAAAGCACTGGCCTTGGATTCAGGAGGACCTGAGTTCAAATCCAGTTCAAATCCAGCCTCAGACACTTGACACTTAACTAGCTGTGTGACTCTGCGTAAGTCACTTAATCCTCATTGCCCTGCAAAAAAAAAAAAAGAAGAAGAAGAAGATTCCTCTAGTAGGTGAGCGGTTGGCCTAAAGGACTCTAGGGGCCTATGCAGCTCTAAGATTGGAGTGTTTAGTGAAGGCGGTGGGTGTGGCCAAATTCCTTTGTCTGGGAAAGGCAGGGAAGAAATAAGGCAGTAGATATATTGGCCTACAAAGCCACGTTTCTTTTATTTCCACCCATAGAGGGGAAAACCATGCATACTTCGAGATGGAAGTGAAAGAGCAATCAGAAAGAGAGACAGTGAAGATGCCAAAGAAGGCCAGAGAGTCCAATACACAAGTAGAGAGTAACCTCAGGAAGGAGAGAGGACACCTCTTCCTCTGAGAAAGGAGGAAAGGAAAAACGTGAGGTAAAAAGGACAGATGATGAGTTCTAGCACAGCGAGATTTGTTGAACAAACCTTATGCCCTTCCTGATTTTCTGACTTTGGATTGTCCTTTGTAGTTCTGTGAACTTATCAGAATAAGGATATGGTAGAAATGGAGGGCATTAATATTCTGTATGTTGACTCTTCTCCCCGTTGCTCTGTCCAGCTTGGAGATTTTTGTTCATTTGGATGTATGTCTGGTGACTGGGCCTGCTCTTGGGCTTCATGGCAGCTCTCTTCCTCTGCTCTTCTTGCATGTGTCTAGTAAGTGTGCTCCTGAGCTCTACAGCCCTTCAAAAGCAGCTTTAGAAATGGCTTCAATGTTTCCCAGCTCTTCCTTTCACATGCAGGCAGGCACCAATGGTGCGGCAACATTGCCAGCCTTCAGTCATCTCCAAACAATTGTGGGTCTTTAAAATTGCCCTAAAAGGCTGACTATTGATGGTGGTTTATTTTTTGCTACAGCAGTTTCATATGTACAAAGCAGTCTCTACAACAGCCTTATGACGTAAGGAGTGCCACTAGTATTATTTGTATTTTACAGATGAGGGAACTGAGGCAAAGGGATGAAATGACTTGTGCAGTGTTACTTGGCTGGTAAATAATAGGACCAGGGTGAACTTAGATTTTTTCTGATTCCAAATCTAAGAAAATCTTTCTCTGCTTTCTCCTTGTTCTTCTTTCTCCTCTGCCTTCTTTTTTATTTCCTTCTCTTTCCCCCATATTCTTCCTTTTCCTTCTCCTCCTTTTCCTTTTCTTCTTCCTCCTGTCTTCTCCTCCCTTTTCTAATGATCATTTCCTATTCATTTTCCTTCTCCTCTACCTCTTTCTCCTCCTCCTCCTGTTTTTTTCTCTTTTTCTTCTGCCTGTTCCCCCTCCTCCTCCTCATATAACAAAGACAACAATGGCAATGACTGCTGCTGCTACTACTACTACTACAAGTACTACTACTGCTACTACTATTACTACTATAATTTGTAATTACAGCTAGTTTTACACAGTGCTTTAGGGTTTGCAAAACATTGGACATACATGATATCATTTGTTTTTTTTTTTGTGTGTGTGTGTGTGTGTGTGGTTTTTTTTAGTGAGGCAACTGGGGTTAAGTGACTTACCCAGGGTCACACAGCTAGTAAGTGTTAAGTGTCTGAGGCCGGATTTGAACTCAGGTCCTCCTGACTCCAGGGCTGGTGCTTTATCCACTGAGCCACCTAGCTGCTCCACATGATATCATTTGATCTTCACAACGACCTTGAGATGTGGCTGCATTTTGCTGATGAAGATACCAGGGTTGAGAGAGGTTGTGACTTTTCTAGGGTTTACCCAGTTCCTCGGTGTCTGAGGTGAGGATTCAGACTCAGGGATTCCTGATTCTGAGTCTACCTTTCTATCCTCACTGCATTGATGTGCTTCTCAATCATCCATACTAGCCTGAAAAATCAAGAAGCCTGGGTCACTGGCTACAGGTTTGCCAGCCCAGTTTATCAAAGTCATAAATCCTAAATCTAGTCCAACCCTCTCATTTTGAAGACTAAAAAACTAAGACCAAGGGAGGGAGAATGACATATCTCCAGACCACATAGATAGTAAGTGGCAGAGTCAGCATTCAAACCCAAGTCCTTCAGGATCCACAGCCAACAGCCTTTCCACTGCCTTATACTGCCCTATCCCTGAGGCTACAATTCATTGAATTTGGATGTCAGTAGTCTACTGATGTTTAAAGATGCTGGTGGACTTAATGATGTACTATATAAGTACAAAAACTAAGTACATAAGGTATTTTAATAAAATAATTTGATTACTTATTTTACTTCGGTCCTCCAAATTCTGGCAATGTAGGTGCTTCTTTCACCAATGTAGAGTATTATGGTGTTCATGAGTTACTATGGCTGAAAAATTCATGACAGTGGTGGCCAAACTTTTGATTATGAGCTTTTCCAAAATAAGCTATGGGTTGGTCTACCACCAACAAATATATAAGACCATTTGCTAAGGCTTTCTAGTTTGGTAAGACCATGTAGAACTCATGCTCTGCTGGCAGAGCCTTCAGGAACCCCAACTCACCTCCCTGACACAATGAGGCATTAGACAGCAAAGACTTATTTCTACTTTTTTATATGCTTAAATATTCAAATGAGTTCATGATTTTATCAAGGTGGGTCTTTTCTCTAACAATGCTGATTACAGTCCATCTATCCCCACCAATCCTGTGCAGCCTTTGTTCATATCATTTTTTTTTTTTTGGTGAGGCAATTGGGGTTAAGTGACTTGCCCAGGGTCACATAGCTAGTAAGAGTTAAGTGTCTGAGGCCGGATTTGAACTCAGGTCCTCCTGACTCCAGGGCTGGTGCTCTATCCACTGTGCCACCAACTGCCCCTATATCATTCTATAATGTTCTCACAGGTAGTCTACCCAACATAGTCGAGTACGTTGAACCTTCCTCAATTTCCCTTGATATCATGGGGATACCACTGGAGTATAGGGCTCATCCATCAGTTATTCCTTTCTCTTGCCTCATGACCAACCCATCTTCTTTCTCTCATCCTTGTCTTTGTTGACCCCTTTGGCTGTGGTTGTACTTCATAATCCCTCATTTGGAGTATACTGCAGCCTAGTCCCACCCACCATGCACCTCTCCTTTACCCTCTGGGTGATAGTCATTTTCAATTTTTCAGAGATGGTAGACTTCCATGCCTTGGAGCCTTACATGAACACTGGTAGAATATTGGTCTTAAAAAGATGGGTCTTTGTTTCAAAGAGAACCTTCCTATATAACCTAACAGATTAAACCATTCATTGTCATTTGGAATAAGGTTTTTTTTGGGGGGGGGGGCAGGGCAATGAGGGTTAAGTGACTTGCCCAGGGTCACACAGCTAGTGTCAAGTGTCTGAGGCCAGATTTGGACTCAGGTCCCCCCGAATCCAGGGCCAGTGCTTTATCCACTGCGCCACCTAGCTGCCCCTGATGGCAACCCAATAAAATGTCAATATCATTGGAAGCCCTCCTTCCTTCCCCCAAACTTTGTAGATAGCTTTGTTATGCTGTGCTTACTGAAAATATTCTTCCCATAAAATCAACCAGGTTGGCCAGAAATTCCTGCCAATTAATACCACTTATTTTTTTGGTCTGAGGACCCACACACTTTGTCAGAGGAACCACATATCTAAGAGATCTGTCATTTTAAGCCAAGGGCCCACCAAGTCACAAATGACTATGGCTGATCTATTTTATATTTTAGCAATGAAGTTACTGTTTTATTGTTTCATATATAATGTGTGCTGGGAATTAACCTCATAAATTTACTTTCTAAATAACCCTTGTATGCTTTATATTCCCTCTCTTCATCAAAGCGGCTGAATGTGTTACTAGTAATCCGGAACAGTAGCCATTCTTTGGAGGAAGATTGCTACAAAGAATATTATTTTCCTTTCTACCTTTCCTCCAATCTCTTTCCCAGCTCCCCACACCCTACAAAGGGAAATGGAATTTTACTTTTCTATTCTTAATCTAGTCAGATTGAGGATCAGCTCCAGGAGTTGTAGGCTTGACCCAAGACAGCCTTTTTTTTTTCTTGTTTTGGTCCCAAGGTTTATGTATACTTTGTTTCCAGGCCTCATCCCTTCGGTCCTAAAATGACAGTTTCAAGAGATATTTCGGAACAGGTTCATACTGGGATAGACATAAAGCTATGGGAGTTCATTTGGAACTGAACTTAGCCCAGTGAAGGAAGAGGACATTTTCATAGACCTTCTCCAAAGATTTGCCACTAGAATGTATGTTTACAAACTGGCCACTTATCTATCAATAATTGGGCATAGAAAGGACTTATGATTTCATTGGCATAGGAAACTCCTTAGCAAGCAAACTTCCTCTGCCAGTGTAGGTTGGCACCTTCTCTGCGACTTGTATTCTTGAAAGGCCGAGAGCCACCCACAGAATTCAGTTCTCACCCAGGGAAGTTAAATGACCTGCCCAGGGTCATGTGATCTAGGTCTTCCAGGCTTCAAGGTCATCCTACATATCAACTACTAACTAGTATTTATTTATTACTGGCTAGTCATTGCTGGCTATTTGGAGGCAGAACATAAAATGTCAGGGTGCAGTTCCTTTCCTAAAAATGTTTACTCTAAAGCAGGGGTCCTTAGCCTTTTGGGGTAGTAGACCTTTTTGGCAGTCCAGTAAAGCCTCTAGACCCCTTCTCAGAATAATGTTTTTAAACACACAAAACAAAATATATATTAGAGTTATGAAGGAAGAAAATTATATTGAAATACAGTTATTACAATCTCTATTTAAAAAAACAACAGAAGAACCCAGGCTAAGAAGCCCAATAATAGGTACAAATTATGTGTAATATACATATAATATATAATTAAATAATATATATTATACATAATTTCTCTATGTATATATACATATATACATATATTATATATGTGTGTGTTTGTGTGTATGAGGCAGCTATGTGGTACAATGGATAGTGTGCCAGACTTGGAGTCAGAAAGACTTGAGTTCAAATCCTGCCTCAGACTCACTTAACTTCTGTCTGCCACAGTTTTCTTATCTATAAAATGAAAATAATAAGAATATCTTACCTCCCAGAGTTGTGAGGATCAAAAGAGACCAATATGGACAGCATTTCCCAAACCTCAAAGAGCTATGTAACTCCTACCCTTATGATTGTGATTATTGTCCAAAGCATTAGAATTTTGCATTCCATCCCATTCCAGTTTTTGCTCTGAGTACCATCATATCAATAATGTCTTTACTTTGGGAAAGAGTGTGCCAGTTGACCACCATATGGATCACTCTCTGTAACTCTCCAGATACTCCCTTTAAAGGCCACTTCTCTCATATATGTGTTGCCTTCCTCTATTGGAAATCAGAGACTCTCTGATTTTTTGTATTCATATCCTTGGCGATTCACACAGTGCTTGCCATATAAGTGCTTAATAACTGCTTTTTCATTCATTCATTCCTTTACCCAGTTCCCGTTTTCTACCCTGATTGACAGTAAATCTAATAGAAAAAATTTGGAGTTTGGTCTGACCACCTAGATTCAGGTCTGGGCTTTTGTCCTAAATGTGTGATTTTGGGGAGCTCATGTAACCTCTGTGAACCCTAGTTTCCTCATCTGAAAAATGGGGTTAACAATATTTGCACTACTTGCCTTTATAGGCTAGGTTCCTGTAAAGAAAAGTGCTTTGTAGACATTAAAATTATATAAAAATGTGAACCATTAGTTTTGAACTTTGTAAATGTCAGAGTTCAAAGCAGTGCAAATAGTCTGTACTGACAGGTTCTTCTGGAGGACAGCGTGAGAGGGGGAAGTATTTGTACAGTATCCTGGAACTTTATCATGGGCAGATTTTTGTTTATCCCACCTTATTGGAATTCTTTCATAAATTCTCAAAGTTGGAAGGGACTTCAGAGTTCATTTAGTCCAACCTATCCTTGAAGAAGAATCCTCTCTAAAAATCATCCAGTAAGTAGTCATTCAGATTCCTCTTTGAAGACCTCCAGCCCATGGTATGTTAATAAATATTTAACAATCAATTTGGACTCTTGCATTTTATCAGTGTCCTTCCTAGAATGTGGTTACCAGGGGGCAGCTAGGTGGCGCAGCGGATAAAGCACTGGCCCTGGATTCAGGAGGAACTGAGTCCAAATCTGCCACTTGCTAGCTGTATGACCCCAGGGCAAATCACTTAACCCTCACTGCCCCGCAAAAAAAAAAAAAGAAAGAAAGAAAGAAAGAAAAAAAAAATGGTTTCTAGAATTGGACACAAAATACTCCAGATGTTGTCTGATAAGGTCAGAGTATAGCAAGCCTATCACCTCCCTGATCCTATACACGGCCTCTCTCAATGTAGCCTAATAGTACATTGGGGGTGGGGGTGGGGGAAGTGTGGCACAGGCTTGTTGAACTATTGACTCATTGAGCTTGAAATCCGCTAAAATTCACAGGTCTTAGGGGCGGCTAGATGGCGCAGTGGATAAAGCATCGGCCCTGGATTCAGGACGACCTAAATTCAAATCTGACCCAAGACACTTGACACTTACTAGCTGTGTGACCCTGGGCAAGTCACTTAACCCTCATTACCCTGCAAAAAAATAAAATAAAATTCCCAAGTCTTTTAGAAATTTTTTTCTAGTTATAGATCCCCAACTTTCAACTAATGAAGTTGATTTTTTGAACCCATGGGTAAAACTTTACATTTATTGCTGATGGGAGAGGGTGAATAAATCAACCAGGACTCAGCCTCTTCTTAACCACTGAGAAAATAGAAACCAGGTCACTCCCTACTTGGTCACTGGGACTCAGCCCATAACCACAGCCTTGCTCCTTGCCCCACCCCAACCCCATCCTTAGAAAATACAGGTAGGATCTGGTGTGGTTCCCATTCCAGATGGGCCCTCAGATACTAGACCTCTCCCTAGCAAGCTATAAAGCTAGTTTTGCTAACTAGGAAGGGTATTACAATCTATTGCCTACTGGCTAGCAAACTCTCCTCTTCCTCCTCTTATAATCTCATTGGTTCAGAGTTGAAGTCTGTCTGGGTAAAAATTTCCTTCTCCTATCATTCTCTCTACTCATTCCCACCAACCTAAACCCAAACTCTCATGAGATTTTGTGTTTCTCTGCCTTCCCCTCCATTGTTCCCTCTGGGACCTTTGTTTTATTGTTAACAAATTTCCCTTTTTCATAGTCCTCTACCTTTCTTACTCCTTTCACCTTCTTGTATTCATAGAAATCTGGCTCCATAGAAGATAGTACTTGTTTCCAGCTTCCTCTCCACCCCAACCCCTGCCCATGTATTTGGTTCCCTTCAACCACCCTGGATTCATAGTTCATCAGTTTCCTCGACTCCCATGATCTGCATTTTTGGTCTGCCTCAGCCACATATAGGGGCAGTCATGCTCTTGATCTCATTGTTGCCCACACATATTTCTGCTATTTAGAATTTTGAAATGCTCTTGACTGTACTAACCTGTCCTTCTGTCTCTCTTTGCACCTCTCTCCTCCTAAGCCTACTCTCATCTGAACCAACACCTTCAGTCACTCCATGTACCTTGCTCTGGTCTCACTTACCTCCCATAGAATTAACCAGTTATCACTGCCCTCCATCTTTGAATTCCTTGTTCCTTTGTCCTATCATTGCAAATGTCTTTCCAAACTTCAACCCTAGGTTATCTTCATCATTCACTTCCTCTGTTCCTATTCTCTGTGTGCTTAACATTGTTAGAGGAAGCCATTCAACAGTGCTGATTGGAGTCACTACTAAGTTACATTGTCTAATTTCAACTGGGCCTTTATTGTAATGTAGCGATCCTTTAGATGTTCCCATATGGGCTCTTGCATTTCCCTGAAGTGGCTATTCTAAATGTTCTCGCTCATTGAGCCACCTACACTTTCTCCTTCCTTGTTTCAGCAGAGGACCTCACCTATTACTTTACTGAGAAAAGAAACATCATTTCTTAGAAACTCCTTCTCCTACTCATTTCTACATCTCAATTGCCCTCAGCATCATCCACCTTTCCCTTCTACTTTGCTCTAGTCTTAGAGGAAGAGGTTGTCAAGACTTTCCACTACTTGTGTCATTGATCACATCCCCTCCTGACTACTTCAATCATTCTCTGTCTACTGGCTCCTTTCCTAATGTCTACAAACATGTTCAGATTTCCCTCATTCTTAAGCCTTTGTTTAATCTTGCCATGCCCTCAGACAAACATCCTACATCTCTCCTCCCTTTCAATCCTAACCTCCTAGAAAACACGTCTATGATCTTGTCCTCTACTTCCTCATATCTCACTTACTTCTTTACTGATTGTGATATGGCTCCCCATCCATAAAACTCCACTTAAATTGCTCCCTCCAAGGTCCCAATAACTTGGGGGTTTTTGTTTGTTTGTTTGTGAGGCAATTGGGGTTAAGTGACTTGCCCAGGGTCACACAGCTAGTGAGTATCAAGTGTCTGAAGTCAGATTTGAACTCAGGTCCTCCTGAATCCAGGGCCGGTGCTTTATCCATTGCGCCACCTAGCTGCCCCCCAATTACTTGTTTTAAAAAATTTATTGGTGTATATGCTATAGTCTCTTTAGAAATATAGAAGTTTCTCAAGGGCAGGGAATGCTTCATTTTTATATTTGTATCTCTGGTGAGTTGCACATAGTAGGTCCTTAATAAATACTCAATGAAGGACTTAAGTACATTTTATCTAACCTGTCAAGATCTTTGTGAAATCTGTGAATCCATTGCATAAGACTCTACCTTTCCATAAGTTGTCTCCTTCCCAACACTGTATCATCTGCAAATTTGATAAGCATATTCCCTATGACTTTATCTAAGTCAATGGTCAAAATGTTAAATAGCACAGGGACACCTAGATCCCTGGAGCACTGCACTGGAGACCTCTTTCCAAGTTGGCACCAAGTCCAAGCCAAGTCAACAAGCCAGCCATTCAACCAGTTTTGAATTCATCTAATTATTCTGTCATCTACCACACATGTCTCCAGTTTGTCCACAAGAATAGTAAGAGAGACTTTGTGAAGTGCTTTGCTTAATCTAGTTAAGCTATATTTATACCATTCCCCTGATCTATCAGTCTAGTGACCTCATCCCCACAAAAAGGAAATGAGGTTAATCTAAAATGATTTGCTTTTGGTTACCTGGTCCTTCTATAAGCTGTAGAGTTCTATAAGTGAGAACCATTTTTAAAAATTATTACTTAAGTAATTTAAGTGACTTAGGATGGCTCCATACCCTAATTCTTCTTTATGAGTGAACAGTATTATTAAAACCCCACTATTTGGTAGCTAAAGAATTAATGTAGACATACACATGTATATAGTATGAGGACACTGGTAGATAGGTGAATTTCACCTTCCTTCACTGTATCCTTGGCAACACCAGCACTAGGGAAAGAGGGATGACATTTATTAACAGTGTTTTCCTGTCCTGTCCTATGCCGACCCTGAAGCTCTCTATGTTTTGTCTACTCCCCTGTTGGAGGGTAAGGAAAGAGTTCTTATACTTGTTCTTCTCTACCACAACCCTCTATTTCCTAGGTGTTGAGTTGTCTAGAGTCCATCTCTATTTCTCATGGCCAATTAGAGCTGCTCACTTCTTGAACCATACACCATGAGCACTTTTCACACCCTGGGCTTCAGGGTGAAGTGATATGTGATAACTTGACTCTACCTCACCATCCTCAATGAATAGGACCTACCTGTCACTCCCTACGTTTCCTTCACTTGTTCCCTAAGCAAGGACCCCACCCTCACTTTGGGGGGGTGGGGGTAAGTCTAGAAATACAGTAAATATGACTTCGTTTTGGATTAAAGAAGTAGTTTCTGATGAAATGACAAATAAAATGATTGGTAAAGACAGTTCTTCCCTTTTCTTTCTTGCCTTGTCACTTTGTCCTTCTCTTCTTCTCTGTTCCCTTGTTTATGTTCCATCTGACTCATTTGGCCAGAGTGCAAGGAATCCTGATAGTTAAGGAGTGCCCGCTGCTGGGCCCCCTTTCTAGGGAATGAGCATTAAGGAGTAAGCTCAGCTGGTACCATTGAGACAGGCAGCCCTCGGCTGGATCTGGAGCACAACTTTCATCGTGGCTTACTTTCTCAGTTCTGACACATACCTTATGGAGACAGGAGTAATGCAAGCAGGGGTGTGCTAAAACTAACTCATACCAGCTTCTAAGAGCCAGTTGTTAAATTTTCCCTGTGATCATTTACACTTTGGAAATCGGCAAATGCTACAAATCAGGGCTTGATTTGTTCTTTCGTTGATTGTTTAAACTTAAGAAAGTAATGGAGAAAAAAATGTTAGTAATCTTTATCATTAGGTAAATAAACATTATATAAATCATCTTTATGATAATCAAGATTAAACTTAAAATTCTGTGCCATGTTTTTGGAAAGCTGGTTGTTAAACAACGTATAACCTACATACTGCTATGGACATTCATGATTTTATGCACCATAGTGATGATAAAGCAGGGGAAATTGCCAAGGTCAGACACCATCTGCTACAGCTGCACCCCTGCTCCCAGCTTCAACCGATTTCCTTGCCTTCATATTCCTAACTCACCCTCTCATGGTCTTCTCGTCTGTAAGATGGAGATAATAACTGTGAGAACTCTCACCAAACACTTTCTTACCACCATGTTTAGGCTGCTTAGAGCCAAGACATACCAGTCCCCTTCCCATTATCTATTTCTTTCTTTCTTTCTTTCTTTCTTTCTTTCTTTCTTTCTTTCTTTCTTTCTTTCTTTCTTTCTTTCTTTCTTTCTTTTTTTTTTTTTGTGAGGCAATTGGGGTTAAGTGACTTGCCCAGGGTCACATAGTTAGTAAGTGTTAAGTTTCTGAGACCGGATTTGAACTCAGGTCCTCCTGACTCCAGGGCTGGTGCTCTATCCACTGCACCACCTAGCTGCCCCATCTATTTCTTTTTAAATAGCTGTCCTTCACATCCTGTATCCTGTACACCTGTCACTAGCTATTCTGCATGGTGTAAGGTGCCACCAGCACAGTCTTCCAGCTGTAGATCATGTAGTACCCCATTTTCCCTACCATTCTGGCACAAGAGTTTTCTTTCCCTCTCATCTCTTCTCCTATGGAGCAGGGACAACACATAAAGAGAAAGAGAAATGTGGCCATTTCAGGCAAAATAGGGGACTACTGAGAACGACTTATTCTGATAATACATAATCCATTCCCTAATAATAATAGCTAGCAATTGTATAGTTCTTTCGGATTTGCAAAGCACTTTACATATGTTATGTCACTTGATCCTTACAATGGTGTTTAATTGAAAGATAGTAGCTATTATTGTACCCATGTTAGAGAGAAGGAAACTGAGGCTGAGGAGAGGTTACATGACTTCCCCAAGGTCACACAACTAGTAAGAATTCACGTCTTCCTCACTCCCAAGTCCAGCACTCTATCCACTACATTACCTAGCAATATCAAGCTAATCAAGGATTGCAGAAAATGGGTAGCCACTTCTATTCTGGGATACAAACAATGACTTCTTTGTTACCTGTGAGGAAATAACTGTGTAACTGAGTTGAAACATCTTCAAGAAGCAAGTAAACATGCCAGGGGGCTAGAATGCCTGATATGAAGTCAGGAAGACTTGAGTTCAAGTTTGACCTGGGTAGTATAAGCTTCTGGGCAGTTCACTTAACCTTTTTCTGCCTCAGTTTTATCATCTATGAAATGGGGATAACAATAGCATCTATCTCCCAGGCTTGTTTTAAAGATCAAATGAGGTAATGCTTTAAAAAACATAACAAAGAAAGAAGAGTTTTCCAAAAAGTTGAGAACAGAGTGGGGGAAAAAGTTCAATCTGAGTCTGAGAATGACAAGGGGCATAGCCTTTAAAAGCCGGATAGCGTGGCAAGGATCAATCAGTCCATTTCATAGTGTAGAAAAGCAAAGCCTTAGATTCCTCTTCTGTAAAATAGGGGAGGGGATTGGACCAGAAGACCACTGAGGCCTCTTCCTGCTATCAACGATCCTATAATAATATGACCATCTTAACAGTTGTCGAAAATTCATTGAATGGACAGACAGACTCAAAGATACAACCTGTCACAAAACTATAGCAATAGCACTGAGTTGTGAAGTTCTTCTTTTTTTTTTTTTTTTTTTTTGCAGGCAATGGGGGTTAAGTGACTTGCCCAGGGTCACACAGCTAGTAAGTGTCAAGTGTCTGAGGCCGGATTTGAACTCAGGTCCTCCTGACTCCAGGGCCGGTGCTCTATCCACTGCGCCACCTAGCTGCCCCGTGAAGTTCTTGAATAGGTTTATTTCATATCCTTTTATGGTAGATTGAAAAAAGATACTGGATTTGGAATTATAAGGAGCTGGGTTCAAATCCTGACTCTGGGTGACTTTGGACAATATCCTCCTCCTCCTCATCATCATCATTACTGATTTATATAGTACTTTAAAATTTTCAAGTTGCTTTGCATGCATTATCTAATGTGAGCCTCACAACGACCCTGTGAGTTAGGCCCATTTCACAGATGAGGAGACTGAGTCTGAGAGAGGTTATGGGATGTTCCCACAGTCATACAGATAATATGTGTCACAGGGAGGATTCAAACCATATTCTAACTGAATCCAAGCCCAATTCCAACCATTATTCTAGTTTTGGGACCTCAGTTTCCTCATCTGTAAAAAGAGAGAGTTGAATTAGATGACCTCTAAGAGCTCTTCTAAAACCAACTCTATGGTCCCCTAAAGCAACAAAGTGGAAGCTGTTATTCTTTATAGATTTCCTAGTAATTTGGGGCACCTCACTCAGTGGAACATCCATTACTTTCCTTTTGAAGATGAGATTAAAATCTTCTTTCCTAAGAGTCTTCTTAGAAGCAATTTTCTGACCAGTAATTGAAGTTTGAAGGAGTTACAGCTTTTTTTTTTTTTAGTGAGGCAATTGGGGTTAAGTGACTTGCCCAAGGTCACACAGCTAGTAAGTGTTAAGTGTCTGATTTGAACTCAGGTACTCCTGACTCCAGGGCCGGTGCTCTATCCACTGTGCCACCTAGCTGCCCCAAGGAGTTACAGCTTTAAGGGACCTTAGAGGTCAGGTTAGTCTGACTCCTATATTTTACAGATGAGGAGACTGAGGCATGAGAGGTAAAACCCTGCCTTTGCTTTGCCCCTTGGGAGATGGCTTTTCTTATGATCATGGGATTTAGATCGAGGAAGAACCTTAGGGATGAGTGAGACTATGGGCAGGTCACTAGACCTCTCAATTTTCTCATCTGTAAAATGGGGGTGATATCTGTTGGAATCAACTCACAGGGTTGCTGTGAGGATTGAATGGAAATGAATAAAGTCCTTTACAGACCTCACAATACTCAGTGTTAGTCCTTATTATTATCTACTTCAACCCACCTCGTTTTATGGATGGGGATCCTCAAAGAGGTTAAATGATGTGCATCTGGGTGATCGCCAATCGTCTTGACTTTTGTCCTGCCATTGGATTTCTTTCTTTTTTCCCATAGGGCATTGAGGGTTAAGTGACTTGCCCAGGGTCACACAGCTAGTAAGTTTCAAGTGTCTGAGGCCAGATTTGAACTCAGGTTCTCTTGAATCCAGGGCCGGTGCTTTATTCACTGCACCGCCTAGCTGTCCTTTGCCATTGGATTTCGATGACTCTGGAAGAGACGTTGAGGCTGATGACTTTGTGCAGCTCTGCTTCACTTAGATCCAATTCACACCCAAGTTGAGACATTGCCCTGTGATATCATCAGTCCTCTTGGAAATGAAGGATGAACAATAGTGGAAAGATGGCTGGCTCTAGTGTCAGAGGACCTGGGTTCAAATCTTACCTCTGACACTTAACTTCCTGTGTGGCTTTAGGTAAGTTAGTAAGCTCCCAGGGGTCTCTGAATCCTCATGTAAAGAAATGAGGAGACTGGACCATATGGCCCATTCCAACTGTAAATCTGCGATCTTATTATGACTTGCCCTGGTCACATAGCTATTAAGTGCCTGATCCAGGATTGGGATCCTGTTCTTCTTACTCTAGTGTAGTCCTTAGCTATTCCACAGGTTATCAAAGACTCCTGCCTAGTTAGAGGCATGTGTATGTCTGCCTCCCCACGTGAGGACCTTCTTCATTTGTATTCCCCTTCATTAAGACATCAGCCTCACTCAGACCCAGATCTTGCTGACTGATTTCTCCCAAATGCTCTGACATGCCAGCAGGATTTGTTCCATCAAAGAGAGGTGAGGTGCCTTCTGGAAGTGAGCAGCCGCGACATCCCCTTCGGGGGATTCGGTCCGGGCAGCAGTTGTGGGATGGGTTCCAGCCGGGCCTTCAGTCCTCTCAGGGTGGTTTCTTGTGCCTACCAGAATAGTCAGGTTGATGCTATCTATAGGAACTTAAGTGTCTCCCTTGCTCTAGCGTAGAGAGGGAGGGAGTTCCTACTTTGGCCTTCTGCATCTGTCTCTTGGGTGTGTGCCATCCCTTCCCATGGCCCCAGGCAGCTTGGCAACACTGTGAGTTATGTTAGAGATATAATAATGAATTATACAATGTATTATACATAATTAATTTATAATAAAACACGCATAAGATGGTTTAATTTCTCCAAGTGACTGATGCAGTGCCAGCTAGATTCTGCTGGAATGTCTGCCCTGGCTGCAATGACTTTGTTTCCTGGCTTTAAAGGCAGGGCCCCGGGAAGGGGGTGGAAGTTGGCCCAGGGAGGTAGCAAATAGTAAATTCCTTCTTGGCTGCTTGTTGGAATGTTGCTGTTCAGTCTTTTTCAGATATGTCCGACTCTTTGTGACCCCATTTGAGATTTTCTTGGCAGAGATACTGGAGTGCTTTGCTGTTTCCTTCTCCAGCACATTTTACAGATGAGGAAACTGATACCAACAGGCTTATGTGACTTACCCACCATCACACAGCTAGAGTCTGGGGCCAGATTTGAACTCAGGTCTTCCTGGGTCCAGGCTTGGTGCTCTATCTATTGTGCCACCTCATTGTTGGTACAAATACCATCTAAGGAAGTCTCCTTCACAACTGCTGATCCCTAATGATTCTGGCTGCCTTGACCTGAACCTCCAGGTTCCATGCTATGGGAAGAGTCTTGGGTTTGGAGTCTGGGGACCTGGCTTCAGATTCATGCTCTGTGTAACCCTGGTCAAGTAACTTAACTCTCTGGACCTCAGTTTCCTCTTCTGTAAAGTGCAGGGTCGGGACAGGATGACCTCAGAGGTCCTTTCCAGCTTCCAATTTCTGTCCTTGTGATTTTCTATTTTCCTTCATTTCCTTTCATTGCTGGGATCTGAATGTCCTGGTTGTTGATTAAGCTTCTTGTATGGTGGCCAGCTGTGTTTTAATCACAACTATTTACATGGGAAAACCCAGGCCTGCTTGGGTCCCCCATCCCTCCCAAGAGTAATGGCCTCCCTTTGAAGCTTGTTGGCCTCGCTTTCAGATGCTGCTGAGGATGCTGCTGCTGCTGCTGGGGTGGTCCCTGCCTCCCAGTGAGGGGTCCCAGAGAGCCGAGCCCATGTTCACCGCAGTCACCAACTCTGTCCTGCCGCCCGACTACGACAGCAACCCCACCCAGCTCAACTATGGCGTGGCCGTCACCGATGTGGACCATGATGGGGACTTTGAGGTTGTGGTGGCAGGGTAGGTACTGGTTTGTTTTGTTTTGGGCATCCTACGGAGGATCTGCTATTTGCCTCTTGCAGGCATAACTGTAGGTAGCCATGGCTGCAAACTTTGGTGCCCTGGCTCAGGGAGCCTTCTTCTATTTCTTTTTTTTGTTTTTTGAGGGGCAATGAGGGTTAAGTGACTTGCCCTGGGTCACACAACTAGTAAGTGGCAAGTGTCAGAGGCCGGATTTCAACTCAGGTCCTCCTGAATCCAGGGCTGGTGCTTTATCCATTGTGCTACCTAGCTGTCCCCCTCCTCTTTCTACTCTGACTCCCTGGGTGTGGGAGCTGCTGGCATTTCCTTTTTGTCTGGGCAGCTTATGTGACTTTATCTTTACTAATACTGGCTTTCCAGCCTCTAGGGGTTTCTGGAATTGTACTGGGCACAAGGAAGATTGTTGTTGTCATTCAGTCACTTTTGACTCTTTGAAATCTCATTGGGGTTTTCTTGGTCAAGATACTGGAGTGGTTTGCCATTTCTTTCTCTAGTTCATTTGACAGATGAGGAAACTGAGCCAAGCAGGGCGCAGTGCCTTGCCCAGGGTCACAAAGGCAGTAAGTGTCTGAGGCCAGATTTGAACTCAGGAAGATGAGTTTTCTTGACTCCATGCCCATCATGGAGAAAGATCCCATTGTGTTTATTCTGGATGGGTGAGAAGAGTGTCAGGTCTTCTATGCATACATGCTGCTCTTGTATGTACATGTATATGGATGCAGTCTTGTGCATGTATGTTTTCACATATACACATATGTACAAATATGCATAGGGGAGCCTCCTACTTCTACAATAATGGCGGCAGAATAAAAGAGAAGAAGGCAGAGGTTGCTAAGAATGCCAGTTTGGTGAGCTGTGTGCATATGGTTGGACACAGATAAAGAATTGTAGAGAATGGGCAGGGATGGACAAGTTATCATTTGCATTTTTTTAAGAAGCATTCAAATAAGTGAAATCAAAGATCCAGAGGTTTGCGGGAGGGAGAGAGGGAGAAGGAGGAAGAAAGTGTGTATGTACACACACACACACACACACACACACACACACACACACACACACACACGACAGGTGGTACAATGGACAGAGACCCAGCCTCTGAGTTAGGAAGACCTGCGCTTAAGTCCCTCCCCAGAGGCAACCCAGCTGTGGACCCTGGGCAAGCTACTTAACTTTTTAGTACCCTCAGACAACTCTCCAAAGCTTGAAGCTGCAGAGAAGGGGAGAGGAAGGAAATTCATATTTATTAAATACCCAAGCACTGTACTAAGCACGTTGGAAATATTATCTCATTTGATCCTCACAACAACCATGGGAGGGAGGTGCTATAATTCCCACCCCCCATTTTATAGTTAAGGAAACTGAGGTAGATAGAGGTGAAGTGACTTCATTTACGATCATCTGGCCTCAGACACTTGCTAACTGTGTGACCCTGGCAAGTCACTTCACCTCGGTTTGCCTTTACATAGAGTGTCCCTCAGACCTGAAAAGGCCTTCAGATTTACCTCTTAAAATGCTTAGCTTCACTTCAGGTGCCATCTCCTCCAGGAAGCCTTTCATGATCCCTCCAGTCATTAGTGCACTCTCTCTCACTCTCTTCTCCAACTAGCTTGTATCCATTTAACTCTTTCCACGTTGTCTCTCCCAGTAGAGCATTGGCTTCTCAATGACAGGGATTTTATTCCTGCCCATGTGGCTCAGCAGCTCACACAGTGCCTTGTTCCTGATAGTCATTTAATAAATGTTTATTGAATGGAATTGACTCCTGTGAGAAAGGGTTTGAGCCACCAAAGCTGAGACAGAAGACTAAAAAAGAAAGTTTCTGAGTCGATGAACAAGGCAGAGCAATAGCTCCAGAGGGGAGAGCTGCATCTGCAAGGCCCTCAGCTGTCTCTGGGGCTCTATCCCTTCTAATCCTTAAATGGCTCTAGTTGGGGGCAGGGGGGAAGGGAGGGAGAGTAAGTGTATGACAGTAAGATAGCAAAAAAAGAAAATAAAATAGGGTTACTGAAAAAAATCTTAATGTATAAAAGAGAAGAGAAAGGAGGAGAAAAAGAATCCCAGATAAACGGGACAACTTTGAAAGTTATATGTTGGATGTATTATGTGGGCAACTAGGTGATGCATTAGATACAGTGCTGGACTTGAGTTCAAGAAGACCTCAGTTCCAGGGTAGCTAGGTGGTACAGTGGAGCCAGGAGGACCTGAGTTCAGATCTGACCTCAGACACTGCCACTTACTAGCTGTGTGACCCTGGGCAAGTCACTTAACCCAATTGCCTCAGCACCCCCCCCCAAAAAAAAGAAGACCTCAGTTCAAATTCTGCTTCAGATCATTGCTCCGAATAAGTCACATAATCTCTCTCAGTCTCCATTTCCTCATCTGTAAAATGGGAATAATAATACACCTTACTAGCACTACTTGTGAGGCTCAAATGAAATAATATATGTTATTATATGTACTATAAAAGAATTTTTATATCATATATTATATTATACAACTCTTAAAACTCTAAGTGCTATTACTATCTTAAAAGAAAAGCAAGCTATACATAATAGATGCTTGCTATTTTGTATTTGATTTCTCTGTGTGTGTGTGTGTCTCTCTCTCATCTACTATGTACATGGAAATGCTAGTTTTATTTAATGAATGCTAAGCTTGGAAAAAATATTTTTAAAACAGTAAATAAATGCTTCTACCTTGCCACGCTCTTGGGACCTCCCTCTATCGGAAAAGTTTGTCTAACTGCAGACTGCAGTGGTACTTCTCTCCCAGCCTATCAGCCAGCTCTTGTCCAGCATGGGAAATGCTCCTTAGCTCTTCTGTCCTGACCACTCAGTTGATCTCAGTTTTTCCCTATTCAGTTTTCAGGGACCAGTGAAGTCCCTTTCCCAGCATTTCATAGAGAGAGCCTGGGGTTTGCACAGTTGAGTAGACTTTATCTAAGCTTCAAGGGAAGAAGCAAAGACAGCCTGGTGCTGCTTGCTTGCTTTTTTTCTCTTTTGATTTATAGCCCCTTGGCAGCTACCTCAAAGGCAAACCGAAATAGCAAAGTCACGGGCCATATTACACCTCTCACAACTCGTCTTTCAGGTACAAAGAACATGAATTAAAAAAACCCAAAAACCTGGAGGTCCTCTTTCAAAGACCTTCTCCTGTCCTCCCTTTCTCTGGGGAGGAGTTTTTGCTGAGGGCCTCTTATTCTTTCTGTCCCTTAAATTTCAAAGGTGATTGGTTGACCATCAAGCAAGGTACACAAGTTTACTGAAGCCAGTACAGCCAAGACTCTTACTTGAGCATATCAAGTATCCATTCCTTCTTCTATGTACTACCTCCAGATTCTTATTCATTGGATTTGAAGGCATTTCTTGTTATGTCTAGAAACTGACTCTTTTTCCTTTGCAAATGCTAATGATTCATTTTTGTCCTTTTCCCTTCTTATATTTCAATTGCTCTCTAATTTCATCAACGTAAAATACATCAAAGTACTGCCACCAAAGACCGCAACCCATTCACAACACCTTTTCCCACCCAATTTGGGTCCCAACGGTGAAGATTGCAAGCCATGCATACCACCCAATCCTTTTTTTTTTTTTGTGAGACAATTGGGGTTAAGTGACTTGCCCAGGGTCACACAGCTAGTGTTAAGTGTCTGAGGCTGCATTTGAACTCAGGTACTCCTGACTCCAGGGCCAGTGCTCTATCCACTGTGCCACCTAGCTGCCCCATACCGCCCAATCCTAATCAATTTGTACACCAAAGACGCAGATTGCAATCCATCCATACTACCTCATCCCACCCAATTCGTGTCCACATCCTCCTAAAAATCCTTTACAGAGGATCTGACCAATCAACTAGAGACCTTCCAGGTCTTTAACAAGTAGTTTATTATTGGTATAGTACTGTCCAACTGAGATATTCACTTTGGCTTCATGACCAACTCACCTTCCTTGTTTGACCAACTGTTTACTGGATGGTTCTCCCTTATGTCAAGATGATACGTCTCTTTTCAATGGAGATTTTTTTCTCTCTCCCAGAAGCTCAAGAAATAGTTTTTCTATGTCCTAAACAGTAGAGAAGCAGGTTGTTGTGTGTTATCTATTTTGTGGGTTATCTCTATAACAAAGTTGGAAGTCCATTTTGTGTGTGTTTATTATCTCTTTCTCTGATTAGCATCTTGGGATTATCCTATATGAAACAGAATTTCATCTCTCCTGCTCTTGGTTCAGTTCCTTGAAACACTTTCAACAAAAAATACTTAACCCTGGCCCCACCTTTCTCCCCGAGAAAAGACTGTATAAGCCACTAAGAATCAATTTTAGAGGTGCTCAGGTTCACAGGCATTCATCTGAGAGGTGATGTTGTCTCTCTCCAGAAAGGAATGGGGAGCAGGGAAGGAGTTAATCAGAGTTCAGGATGATCAAACTAGGCAGCTTTCTAGTTCCTGGGTCTGGCTTTCATTGTGGCTTCATTATCTGGTTTGAAGTGTGGTAAATTCCCAGAGCATTAGACACACTCATGCTTATTTAAGGACAAAAAATGAACTCCAAAGATAAAAATAACTTTTTGTGTTATCAAAATGTTTTTCTGTTGAATCTTCTGTTAGGAATGATTTGTCATCATTTCCCTTTCTTTAGGCTGGACAACCAAGAGTTGGATACCTAGATAAAACTTAGAATATCAAGTTATGGGGGGCAGCTAGTTGATTCAATGGATAAAGCACCAGTCCTGGATTCAGGAGTACCTGAGTTCAAATCTGGCCTCAGACACTTGACACTTACTAGCTGTGTGACAGTGGGCAAGAAGTCACTTAATCCTCATTACAATAAAACAAAATAAAATATTTTTTAAAAATTTTAAATTAAAAAAGACAACCCTCATTGCCCTGAAAAAAAATTAATTAATTAGTTAGTTAATTAATTAATTAAATGTGGGGGAAAAAAGAAGTTATGAAGTAGAGGACAGATGGTAACTTAGCAAAGCTATTGTAGGAGGAAGTTCATTCGTGAAATGAGGGTTAGACTAGATGATCTCTCAGATTTCCTCCTCCTCCTCCTCCTCCTTCTTTTATTATTGACTTGTTTTTACTTGGGTTTCTCAGGGGTCTTATGTCTTTAGGCAATATGGTAGTGTGGGAAAACTTGAAGTCAAAAGACCTGGGTCTAATCCCTTTTTGGGTTTTTACTGAGATCATCGACGAATCTTTTAACCTCTTTTGGCCTCAGTTTTCCTGTCTGTAAAAAGACAGACTTGGACGAGGTCCCTCTGTAAGAACCCTTCTGGCTCTAAATCCTCCGTTCCTCCTCAGTTTGATGGCTGAGCCTATATTTGATGAAGTGGAGGGTTTATACAAAGACTGGAAGCAAGATATTTGGCCTTTTGAAAGCACCTGCACTTCAACTCATCTTGGCTCCATTGACCTTGTGGTGGATTTTGTTAGGAGGCTGTGTGATCTGTTCTCTGCAGTATGCAGAGGGCTGCTGCTCTGAGTGTTTGCTCTTCAAATAGGCTTTTTTGGTATCTCAGTTCTGGGTATCGATGCCATTGATTTTGAGCCTGTTGCCAGTGAGTTTGTTGTGTTTCAGATTCTCCTGTTAATTGTGATGGAGGGAGTGTGCAGTGTGTCTGACTCAAGGGAGGAACAGAAACTGACCACTCTTTTTTGTGCTGAGTTCCCACCCCCACCCCCCGCCTTTGGGTGTACATCAGCATCAGGGGGGGGGGGGCGGGGATGGTCTGGGCTTAGCTTTCAGAGCCTCTGCTGGGAGAGTGCCTATGCATGCTGACTGCATATCTGTTCACCTGCAGGTGCAAAATTTCTCTTGGCATATTGTCTCTTCCATGCGTTTCATGGAGTAGCATGGGCTTATATTTTGGAGAGAGACACACATGCCTCCTGGTCACTGGAGATTTTGCTCCCTGGCTCCCCGTGTGTTAATTGGAAAGCCAGGTGCTTCCCTTTCTCCCATTAGGAAAAGTGCCCACTCCAGGGACTCATATCACCTAGACTAGAAAAATCTGGTTTTGCCATTCTTGTCCTTCGCAGAAGCTGCCTCTTCCTTTTTATTCCCAAAGGTCTGAGGTGATCTTCTGCCAACCAATAGGAGCACCCGTCAAAATAATAATGTAATATATGTTTCTTGAGGGCAGGACGATGACAATGGTCACTGTACCCCAGTGACTTGAGCAGTTAATAAATACTTGAATTGAATTGAAACTAGCTGTAGGGTTAAATAGGTATTTAGATCACTAGTTAGTCCCCTGATAGACACTTTGTGACATCCCCTTCAGTGAATTAAGGTCATGGTTGTTGATAAAGTTTTAACACCTATTGGACAACTCCCTTTAATCTTTCCAGGCCTCAGTTTCCTTATCTGTAAAATGAAAAGATTGGGCTAGACAGTCTTTATAAGGTGCTTTCCTGCTCTAAAGTTCTGTGACATCTTCTTCATAGCTCAGGGAGTGTTGGTTTTTTTTAAAGGGGAATGCCAGTCTTTAAAACAATAGCTCCTTTTGATAGGCTCCCTGCCTAATTTTACAGTCGCATTGGAAAATCGATCCTGGTTTTATATGTCAGATATGATTTGAAGTAGTCACTCCGTTTCTTGTGAGGTGAATCCTCTGCAATTCAACAGACTGTGAATATTTGGAGAATGCTTTTGCTATACTGCCCTGGAAGGACATCTCCCCCCATTAGAAATAAAACATTCACATGAGACTCTCATAAGAGCAAGAAGGGAATGTAGGTCAGGGGTGTGCTGGGAAATGTTTAACAACAGGCTCTCCAAAAGAAAAAAGAAAAAACACCATGCAATGGACACACTTTTTTTTTTAATTTTTTTTTTTTAGTGAGGCAATTGGGGTTAAGTGACTTGCCCAGGGTCACACAGCTAGTAAGTGTTAAGTGTCTGAGGCCGGATTTGAACTCAGGTACTCCTGACTCCAGGGCCCATGCTCTATCCACTGTGCCACCTAGCTGCCCCCCCTTTTTTTTCAATGTACACACTTTTAACTTTAACCTGCATCATTAACATTTTCCCCATCACTTTCTTAAGTCTAGACAATCAACAAAACCATAAATCAAGCCCTGATTTGTGGCTTCTAAGGTCTAAATGAGGACACTGAAAATTTAAAAGTCACTTGCTAGCTTATTGGAGCTGGATCCCACATACCCCGCCTAGTTCTAGTTCCTTGCTTGCCAAATAATGAAACTATGACACACAAGGATAAGACTTGCCCAATGTCACACAGCTAGCTAGTAAATAGCAATGCCAGGGTGTAAATGCAAGGCTTCCAGCTCCAAATTCAGGGCCCATCCCTCTACACCCTACTCTGTCTCTTATTTGTTTAAGTGAAGCAACATTTATGTATGCCGGATGTTTTTCCCCCTATCATGGAGATATATAATGATTTGAACAAAAGAAGGCGTCGTTTTTAACTTTGTCAGAAATGTATGTTTTTAGAAGATGTTAATTTTGTTCACATTGACATAAGAAATTTAAAATATTGGTTTGTGTAGCTAGCTCAATCTTTAACCTATTTTTTCTACTTATCCATGAACTGGAAAAGAAAGATGAGTTTTTTCTTGCTTTTTCAATGCCCAAACAATTCCTATTTAGAATGAATTAATCTAAAGAAAAAAACAATATTTCTGCTTCTGCAGAAGAAGCAAATAATGTTAAAAGCTGGCTTATGACACTTAAACTGGATTTGAATCTTTTCACTTGTTCATTTGGACCAGAGTAGCTTTCTTTAAAATCTCATCTGCAAAAATGTGTTTCAGAAATAGTATGTGATAGAATTTTGCAGCCAGAAGAAACTTGAGAGACCATCTAGTTCAAAGGGGTTTTATCCTTAATGTGTCCTTTGATGGTCTGGTGAATCCTTTAGACCCCACCCCCCCAAGAATAACAGGATTGTAAAGGAAACCAAAGGTTTCTTAAAATAAAGGTGCAGTTGGGGCAGCTAGGTGGCGCAGTGGATAAAGCACCGGCCCTGGATTCAGGTGGACCTGAGTTCAAATCCGGCCTCAGAGACTTGACACTTACTAGCTGTGTGACTCCGGGCAAGTCACTTAACCCCAAATGCCTCACCAAAAAAAAAAAAAAAGGTGCAGGGTTTTTCCCCATCCAAGTTCACAGATCCACTACATACCCCTTGGACTCCGAGTTAAGCGGCCCTGACCTAATCAACCCCCTCATTTTGCAGCAGAAGGAATTGAGAACCAGAGATATCAGGTGACTTGTGCAATGTTGCACAGCTAAGTCAAGACAAGTAGTTTGTTTTTCTTGTGCCCAAGGGAGAGTTCTTTCGCTCACAAAATGATGCCTATATAGTCTTTACCCTGAAATACATTAGCGTTGGTGTTATAAAGGCATCATTGCTAGATGTCAATGTTATAGCCCATTCTTATTTTCACTATCTATGGAACTGAATATTGAGAATAAGGGACGGAGCTAGAACACGCCTTGTTGGGACTATTTGTCAAACTTCTTTTAAAAGATTGAGTCAAGGTTAACCGCCTCTGCCCTCCTTTCCCTTGCTTTCTGCCCCCCTTCCCCCCCCCACAAGAACCTGTCACACATGAGATAGGAATAGAGCTAACAGAAACAGAGGGCTAACAGAATGCAAAATGGCCAGCCTAAGAGATGACGGCATAATCGCTCCATTTGGGGGAACAGGGGCGGAGAATTTGAATCTAGTGGCTTTGCAGTGGGAAGAGAGTAAAGGGATTTAGGGGGGTAGGCTGTGGCTGGAATCTTTAACAGCCTGGGGTCATCAGAGGGTCATTCCCTGAATAAAATAAGCTTGAGAAAAGAGAAAGCTTTCGTCTTCTCTCTCAGGCCTCTTTCTACCACCAGAGATACTATAGCTCTAGGGCGATACACTCTCCAACCTCATCATCCCTCTAAGACAAAGGTTCTTACACTGGAATCTGTGAATTTTTAAAAATAATTTGATAACCATATTTCAACATAATTGGTTCCCTTCCTAATCCTATGTATTTTAAGCATTTTCAAACATTCTTCTGAGGAGGGGTCAAACTGCCCTCATAAGTCAGAATAAGGTTAAGAACCCCCTATCTATGGGATTGTCTTCTGACCTCGTACCAGTTTCCTGGGTGCAGAAGGATTTAGTACTCACTGGCCTTATGTTGGATCAATTTCACCTTTTGGTCAGAGAGTTAGTTGGCAGGGGTGGGGCAATGAAGACAGAAATAAGAGTGGGAAGGTAGGAGTGACAAAAATAAATATTACTTGAATCAAGAGTTCTTATCCCCTTTTGTGTTGTGGATCCTTTTGCCAATCAGATGGGACCCCTTCTCAGAAGAATGTCTTTGGATTTTTAAAAAATTCATAATTGAAGGAAATGCTAAATTTTAGTTAGAGGATAATGTTGTTTTTCAATCCAAGTTCATGGACAACCTTAAAATTTCTACCTGGTCACCTTGGGGGTCCCTAGTCGCCTGGTTAAGAGCCCCTAGTTAAGATTTTGCCAGATCTAGCCTAGTTCACCTGCATCTGTTCTCGGCTAGGTAAAATCTATGCACGCAGGTATTAGTGGCTATGCCAGGAGATTTGAGCGAATGTCGGTGTGTAGGAAGTGCTTTTTTCCTAGCTGCTTAGTAATAACACAGTGCTACCTTGCCAAAATGCCGCCGTGTCACAGGCACGAAGAGCACGGGTGGAGGCAGCGATGTGTAGATGAGAAGGAAAGGAAAAGAGAAGTATGTGCATAAAGCTTGCCTGCCTTGGAACAAATCCATTTGCTGCTGCCTCTTGGCAGAGGAGCATTGAAGATCTGAGACCCCAGCTTTGAACAACCCCATCCAAGTTAATGGGCATTTGATAGTGCCTGACCAGGGAAGTAAACTCACAGGGTGGGTGGAAACACATTCTGTCTCCCTTAGCTATCAGCTCTGAACAGGATTCATTCCCCAAATATTTATTAAGCACCTACTATGTGCTAGGTGCTAAGCTATGGATAAAAAACCTAAAATGAAACAGACCCTTCTCTAAAAGAGCTTACATTCAATCAGGGAGATACGGCCAAATATAGGTACATACAAAATGAATTCAAGGTAATGACAAGGGTGGGGAGAGCAGGAACTAGTAGCTGGAAAGATCAAGAAAGAGCAGAGGCAGTAACTTAGTGCAGTGGATAGAGCTCTGAGCCTGGAGTCTAAAAAACCTGAGTTCAAATTTGGCCTCAGACACTAGCTGTGTGATCCTGAGCAAATCTCTATAGCCTCTGTCTGCCTCTGTTGACCTCATCTGTAAAATGAGGGTAATAATGGTGCTTACCTCCCAGGACTGTTGTGAGTTAAAAATGAGATGTTTTGCATATAAAAACTATACAAATGCGAGCAATTAGAAGGTGGGGCTTGAGCCTGAGTCTTGAAAGGAATTTGGGATCCTAAGAGGGAAAGATAAAGGAGGGCGACGTGATATTCCAGACATAGGGGACAACCATTGCAAAGGTACACAGACAGAACATGGGGGGTGGGATGGGGGAGCGATGTGTATGAGGAAGAACAAGGTCAGTTTGGCTGGATCACAGATTGCACGAAGGTGAGTAATAACTAATAAAGCTGGGGAGGTAAGTTAGGACCAGGTTATGGGAGGCTTTAAATGCCAAACAGAGAAGGTTATATTCCATTTTGGAGGTAATAGGAAACCACTGGAGTTTATCGACTAGGCTGGGCCAGGGAGATCAGTGTCACAGTCAGACTATGCTTTAGAAAAATCACTATGGCGGCCATGTGGAGGACAGATTGGATTGGGGTGCAACAAGGTTTATACAAGTGCTAACTTCATAAGGCCATGATCAAATCAGAGCATTCCTTGGAATCCTCTTGTGCTGAAGTTGCCCTTGTTCCAGATGTGAGCAAGAAGCTGAGACTTGATGCCCTGAAAAGAACTTCAGGAGCTGAGGGGATGATGGTATTCCAAGATTCAGCATGGCGGTCGGTGCCTTTATTGGCATAGGAGGCGTAGCATCCTCCACCACTGTGAAGGGATCAGGAGCTGGTCTGGACTATTTCAGCCACTGGAGGTGTCTATTGAGCTTATTTACCACCAATTATGATCATCAAGAATTTTTTTAAAAATACCCTTTTTTTCTTTAGGAGGCAGTGAATTTCAAATTATAGTCATTTGCTGAGTAAGGGTCTTATCCCAGAATTTGAATTGGAGGAAACATCAGAGACCATCTAGTCCAATCCATTCCTGGCCCTGAATCTCTCCTGCAGCATGCATGACCTTTGGTCATTTAACCTTTGCTTGCAGACCTCTTACTGGGGAAGAGGAGAGCCTATGACCACCTGAAACCACCCTCTGCTGCTTTTTTTTTTTTTGGTGGGGCAATGGGGGTTAAGTGACTTGCCCAGGTCACACAGCTAATAAGTGTCAAGTGTCTGAGGCTGGATTTGAACTCAGGTACTTCTGAATCCAGGGCCGGTGCTTTATCCACTGCACCACCTAGCCGCTCCTCCCTCTGCTGCCTTTGAACAGTTTCGATTTGCCTTGGATCAAGTCCAAATCTCTTCCCTTGCCACTTCTCCCCATTGTTACCCTGGAAGTTGATCATATTCTAGCCAGAGTACCGCAGGCCAGGCCCCAATTCCTCTTCCCCACCCCCTGCCAAGGTGATCCCTTTCAGAGAGGAGACTTTGAAGGTTTGATAAAGGCTATGAATAGTGCTTAACTCATTATTTTACTGATGGATTTATTCCACCGAGTGTGGAAAAACTATCTATTATCTCGACCAAGACCAAACTAGAACAAAACCTGGATCAGATTTGGAAAAATAAAAAGGCCTCAAACAAAGAAATACAATAGCAACTCTACCAACAAAGAGCTCGTGCTCCAACAAAACATTTTGTTGCTAGAATTACTGCCACCAGAGCAAGAAATAATATAGGAGGCATGGGGATGCACTCCAGGACATCAAAAGAGGAGGGGAACTAGAACAAAAATATGGCTAAGTACTTACTAAAATAAGGATGTGACTTAGACAATGCCCTGAATGTTGAGGTCATCAATTAATCAAATATTTACCGAGTGTCTGCTATATGCAAGGCCTTCTGCTCACTCCATTGTTGTATGTGACTTAAATAATCATTTGTTGACTGGATAGCATTCCTGGCCTGATCCTTCTGGCTGCTCTGGACTCCTCCTGTCCCCCGGCATAATGCTTCCGATTAATGTGAAGGAAAGGTAGTGGTGCAGGAGAAACAACCCTGACCTAGGAGCCAGGAGACCTGGCTAACTATCCCTGTGACCTGGGGCAAATCACTCAACTTCTCCCAATCTCAGTTTCTTCATCTGTAAAATGATGGAGTTGGACTAGACAGTAGAGCAATCGGCAAGAGTCTATTAAGCAACTATTAGGTGCTAGGCACTGGGGATAAAAGGCAAAAAAAAAAATCAGTTCCAACTCTAAAGGAATTTTCATTCTACTGGGGAAGATGGCAAAAACATATGTTAAATATAGGCAGAATGAATGCAAAACAGGCACAAGATAGGTTAGGGATAGGGAGGGCACTAGTCATTAGAGGGATTAGGGAGGGTTTCACCTAGAAGGTGGAGCTTCAGCTAAATCTTGAAGGAAATAAGGGATTCTATGAGATGGAGACCAGGAGGGAGCATTCCAGGCACAAGGACAAGTTAAAGGCACAGAGATAGAAGTTGGAGTGTTTTGTGGGTAAGGAATGGGAAACAATGTATGATGAAACTGGAAAGGTAGGCTGGGGCCAAATTGTGAAGTGCTTTGAAAAACAAATAGAGATTATATTTGATTCTAGACATAATAAGAACCATAGGATTTAGAATGGGGTAAGGAGTGACATGGTCAGAAATATGCTTCTGGGGCAGCTAGGTGGTGCAGTGGATAAAGCACTGGCCTTGGATTCAGGAGGACTTGAGTTCAAATCTGATCTCAGACACTTGACACTTACTAGTTCTGTGGCCCTGGGCAAGTCACTTAACCCTCATTGCCCCTCGAAAAAGAAAAAGAAAGAAAGAAATATACTTAAGGGAAATCACTTTGCCAGCTGTAAGGAAGGTCGATTGGAATGTGGAGAGACTTGAGGCAAGAGACCAATTAGGAGGCCATTTTAATGGTTCAAGTGAAAGGTAAAGGGTGGGGGGGGGTGGTAATTTAAGATGATAGATGTATAAGTAGTGAGGAAAGGATGGATGTGAGACAGTTTATAGAGAAAGATGATATCTAAAATTTTAGAAAGGTCTCACAATCTATGTTCTATGAATCTAAGGTGAAATCCCCCCAAATGTACCGATGGCCAATTGTACAACCCCTAGTGTTTTTATTTTCTGAGGAATAGCTGACCATCAGTTTCCTGTGACACCCTTCCCCACAAAGGTCAGCAACACATCTCCCTGTTGACTAGGAAAATCAGGAAATGGGGAGAAAAAAAAAGGAGAAGGGATGAAAAAGATGAGATATCCTAGGTTAGGTACTGTCTCTATGTTGTGAATCTCTCCCTTCTCAAATCTCTCATGCCATTCTGTTTAAACCTTCCCAGTTTATTATTAACCATTATCATAATCTCTCACATTTCTATAGTGTTCTGTAGTTAATGTAGTGCTTTTCCCACAGCCCCATGAAGTGGGGACTGGCAAGTTGTAGTATTCCCTTTTTAGAGATGAGGAAACTGAGGCTGAGACGAAACGACTCATTCAAGGTCACGGCATGGTAAATGGTAGAACAAGGGCTCAAACACAGGCTTTCTGATTCAGAGCCCTATCTTCTTTCCATTCCAAATGTTACTTTGGATTTAATAATATTTTAACATATGTTTTTAATATGCACACACAAACAACAATAATACATTTACCACTACCACCACTGAATTATAGCACCTTATGGGCTTTGAGAGTGGTTATCTTTTCATCTTTGCAGCCAAAGCACCCAGCATAGTGCCTTGCATGTAGAAGGTGCTTACTAAATGTTCATTGAATTAAAATGTGTTAAATTGTCTTAATAAATGTTGAACTGAGTTGTATTTTTTCTCTTCTATCCAAGACAGTTAGAATTTAGCTCCATAGTTTTCTTGACTATGGTTCCTTGCCTACTTATCCCAAGGTTGCCCATAGCTTTTGAAGTACCTTCCCAGTGGGTTGGGCTATGTGATCCCAGAAGGCCCTCAGCCAGGTTTTTAAGGCCTGTCAGCACTTTACTAATGGACAGCACCACAGCCACTGACCCAGGGCTGACTAGAATGTCCTCTCTTCACACCCAGGCAGCACGGCTTCCACAAATTGTAAAGATTTTTGTTTGATTCCTGGTTTGTTTATAATGTGGCTTGTTTTGTCATAAAGAAACTACATTTCTATAGGATGTGATGATAATAAATATCGTGGTAAATATTGGTTTCAAATGTAACTTTCGGTAATAAGGTAGCCCAAATCATTCAAATGAAGATGGGACAATCTATCAGACATGGGTGTCAAATGGACTTTCAGGCAACAATAAGTCAGTCAGTCAATAAGCATTTATTAAGCTCTTACTATGTGCTAAGCACTGGGGGTATAAAGCGAGGCAAAGACAGTCATTCCCTGCCTTCAAAGAGCTCACAATCTAGAGGTAAAAATCTTACATACAAGTAAGTTATCAGACCTCAAAAACCTAGTCTATTTCTGTACACACCTTAAGAATTCCATGGTACAAGAAACATTTCTTTTAAGAGTAGACTTTTGAATTTAAAAATAAAAGCAGGCACACTATTTCCTGGTGAACAAAAGGTCTAGTTCTCAATTGTGGGTGAGCAAAAGACTTCAGAATAGAGGGATATTGACTGCTTGTCCAGATTTACTGTCTAGTGTTAACTTGAGCTTTAACCAAGAACCCAAGAGAATGTCATAGTCTTCCTCTTTCCCTCCTATAATTGTCCATAATATGGAACCAGAGTACAATTTTACCTCGATTCAAAAAGCATGTATTGAGCATCTACTACTATGTGCAAGACATTATGCTAGCTGTTTTTATGAGCTACACATTACCTGGTTTTTGCTTGAAATTCTACAAGCTGAACATTCTTCTATGTTGCTATCTAAAAATTCAACAGCATTTCTTTTTTATCTATGTCCCTTTTTTGGTGAATTTTTGCCCCTAACAAAAACAAAAGTTGTTGGTTTTTCATTTTTTTACCCTTGCTAGTTACAGTAGATTCTTGATTTATTCTACTAATTGGATTTGGGGGAAAACTAGATAATTGAAATTCACTGTTTATTAAGGAAAATTTCATTATTACCAATAGCTCCCACCTGCCCTTTCACCAAACCTTTTACCAGAGCTGCTAACCTATAGCAATATTCACCACCTCTTTCCACCGCTGCCCTTCCCTGGTGAAAGTGATAACAAGGAATTCAGAGATCGAAAATATGACAAGAAAAGAGGAGCACAGGGTCTAGGTAATCCAAGAGCTAATTAGCACCTGAATAATTAGGATCTTGAAGTTAAAAAAAATAAAGGTATCGTGGTTCATGTCACTAAGAACAGAGCACGTACAAAGGTGGGGGGAGGACAGGCAGAAACGCAACAATTCTGAAAATACTTAGGATCCATTTTGTCCCACTGTTAACATAAGTTCCTTAAGGGTAGTGGCTGTTTCATTTCTGTCCTTGTCTCCCCAGTACCTTGTGCATGGTAAGCATTTAATAAAGGTTTGTTTGAATTCTCTTTTTGAAGGGAAGAGGTAAAAAGAAAGAACAGTACTTGTGTCCCTTTTTTCATCTTATAACATTAAACAAGTGCAAGATGTAAAGATTAAGTCTACCTAAGTCTACAAATACAGTATAATTATCTGGTACTTCCCAAAAATCGATGAGGGAGGTAGGTCAGGTGGGATCATTCCTATTTTGCAGATAAGGAATCTGGCACTCAGGGCAGTTAATCTACTTACCCAAGGTCACACAGCTAGGTCTCCTGAATTCCTAGCTCAGTGTGCTTACTAAATAACAGCAACAAACACCTGTATAGCACCTTAGGGTTTATAGAGCACTTTACATAGGCTATCTCATTTGATCTCAACAACCCTGTGAAGTCCAGGCTTCTGTTTGATCCCCATTGTACAGATGAGGAAACTGAGATTGAGCAAAGGTTAAATTAACTTACCCAGGATCATAGTTTGAATGTCTGAGGCAGGTTTGGAACTTACCTTCCTCATTTCATGATAGCACTCTCACCCCTATGCCACCTATATCACACTATACGACTTCTCAGACACAGACATGTATCATACTCAACCACTAGGAATAGTTATGGGGGTGCCATATTTGATGTGGGATGGATTTTAGGGTCAAATTGATCATGAGTCATCCCAAAAGAATTACACGGCTCAGTGACTCAGTTTCCCAAGTTTTATTGCAATACTGTGAGCGAACACAGGGAGAGAACCAGAAAAGTGGAAAGGTATCTCTTGAATAGTGAAAGAAAAGATAGTTATATTTAAAGTAGAGATAAATTGATTATTAGTCTCATTATAATAATCTCTACTTTAGGGAGGTACAGGGGAGGGCCTATCCTAATTTGGAGTTCCTGGGGGCTTGATCCAACCCCCGAGGTGGGTACCTTTTTCCATGGAGGTGTGTATTTGGGGTTTACACGTCATAAGGTGACTCTGGAGACAACTTTGGCCTTTTATGTGCATGTCACCTTTTGATTCCCATGTCTAGTTTCAAAATATTTTCATTTATCAGTTTGAATTTCTATACCCTGTCAGGGTATCATTGTTATAGTTAAGGCCTCTATGACCTGCCTCTATATGTTCTTCTTATGGGTACTGATTAATGTGGGGGTAGTGAGAACCTAGGCTTTGACTTGTATTAATGAAGACTCAAGTCTTAAGTTATCCATTAACTGGGGTCAATCCCTTTTAGAACTGGGGCCTATAAGTTATAGCCCCTCTTGGAGCTTAGATCTGAATTAGAGCTTGGGTCTCAAGTTTTTCTGTTAACCCCTTTTTTGCCTCCTACATCAATATTATCCCTAGGTAAAGATGCAAATAAAACTTTACCTATGTTTCTAAGAAAATTTGCATGCTCAGATGTAAAGGCAGGGTATTTCCAAAGGAAGGGGGAAAGAGAAAAGATATCCCTAAAGGTCCAGTCAAGGTATAGTCTTCCCTGGATAACCATGGACCCCCAAACTATTGATAGTACTGGCTTTAATTAAAGAAAGTGTCTTCCATGTGTGGAGCTACTTCAAAAAAGGATATCACTTGTCAGCCCATGTTCTAGTTGGTGTTTAAAAAACATGGTAGTCATTTCCATACCCCCTTTGTCCTAGTTAGGATTCATTCACAATCAGTTCTCATCCCCCTCTGAGAAGAATGTGATCTAGTGAAAATATCACTGGATGTGGAATCAGAAGACTTTGATCCTTACCTCTACCAGGTCCTGGCTGTGTGATCTTTGATAAATTGCTCAACCTCTCTGAGTTTCATTTTACCCACCTGCAAAAATGGTGATTTTTAAAAAAATGTTACTAAGTAAGACTCACACAGGACAAGGTATGGATGGGGTCTGGACTGTACCAGTGCAAGAAGTACCCATACTCATTACAATACCAATCTCGAAGGGTTGTTATAAGACTCAAATGAGAATCTAAAGCACCTTGTAACCATAAAGCCCTCTATGAATGTAAATGTTATTCATTCCTACCCCCTGAAGGGTCATGCTTGGTATAGAAGAACTCATTATTCATAACTATGATTAGACCACCATTCCTGGGTGTTTCCAAGCTGGCTTAGCAGACTCCGACCCTGACTCCCATGCAGTGATGCAGTGGGAACATTCAGTGACGCCATTAAAAAAATTTAATTGGCTGAGACAGACCTTTATAGCCTTCTTCTGGTGTACTGCCTTAGAAAGGTTGCCAGGAGAGGATGGGGAGGGGAAGACAAGCAGTCAGCTGTGGGCTTTAGCCCCATACATCTGCAACCAGCATAGAGATGGAATGGGTACACTGGAGCTTTCTAGCACAAGATGCTATCTGGATTCAATGAGAATAGGCTGGCTAGCTGTATGAAGGGATGTAAGAATGAAAAACACATCTCTTTACCCATTTCTGCATGGGGGTTGGAGGCTGTTTTTTGTGGGAGATGGACATCCCTTTAGTGCAGAATACTCTGCAAAAAAGAACCTCAGCAGACCAGGAGCTATTCCTGTCTTCATTTAGCTACAGTGACTAGAGCAAAGTGCGTGTTCAGTTTGACTGCCAGATGTGGCCTGTAGAAGATGTGAAAAACACCTGTTATGCTTGTTAGAAACTGACAAAGAACTGAGCTCTCTTTTGTAGGTTTTTAACTTATATGTTTATATCACTAGCTGCCTGGTGAGATGGAAACCAAGGGTTGGCAAAGAAATGATCAGAGATGCCTGAAAAAGGTGGATTGACTGATAGGTTGAGCGGCTTTAGTAATCTCTCATTAGATGAAGATGATGTCTTTTGGGTGATTTCCCCCCTGTTGAACTAAATATGGCTGATGTAAAGTCTCATCATTTTTGCAGGTGAACCTATTTTTTTTTTTGCAGGCAATGGGGGTTAAGTGATTTGCCCAGGGTCACACAGCTAGTAAGTGTCGAGTGTCTGAGGCCAAATTTGAACTCAGGTACTCCTGAATCCAGGGACGGTGCTTTAACCACTGCGCCATCTAGCTGCCCCCAGGTGAACCTATTTTTAAAAGCAAAGATACAAAACATTCTATGTCCAAATGAGGGATCCATTTGGGAGGCCATGCATTTATTCCAATAATGTTGCCATTGCCCAAAGTGTTTTGGGAAAATCTCTTTTGGAATTGCCTTCAAAGCCAGTTCAAAAGCCACAGAAGAAAATCAGCTCATTTACATATAGCAACACTTTATTTTTAACCCAAAACAATATTCCCTCATATAATAGCCTTTAATACCCTTGATTCTGAATGACTTTGGGGTATTTCCAAAAATCAAATCCAACCTCAAAGGAACAAGATTGACCACCATTGTGCTTATTAAAAGAATGGGCATTTGGCTATTCCTAGAGGGAAGTTCAAGAATGGTGGGAACTGGGGCAGCTAGGTGGCGCAGTGGATATGGCACCGGCCCTGGAGTCAGGAGTACCTGAGTTCAAATCCAGCCTCAGACACTTAACACTTACTAGCTGTGTGACCCTGGGCAAGTCACTTAACCCCAATTGTTTCACTTTAAAAAAAAAAGAATGGTGGGAACAAGAGCAGCATAGGCTCATAGATTGGAATTGAAAGGGACTTCAGAGACCATGTAGTCCAATCTCCTCATTTTACAGATGAAGAAACTGAGGCAAATGGAGGTTAAGTTGCACAGGTATGAGTTTTGGAACTTGAACTGATGTCCTCTGGCACCCAAACTAGTATTCTTTCCACTGGCCTACTTGAAAGAACACTCGTTTTAATGTACAAGTTCTGGGGCCTTAAATCAGTTACATTACCTTATAGCCCCCACCCCTGTTTACACTGGTCCCACCATATCTGGGCCAAATTTCCCATTGGAAACAGTTGGTACTTGATGTTTGATTGTTTTATCTCACTTCTTCTAGACATAGTTTCTCTCCTTTTGCTTTAGGAAATTGTGCTTGTGCAAGTATCCTGATAATATATTCCCCTCCAACTGAAATAATCTCTTTCAGTGGCCTTGCTCACACTAGTGATTATTACCTCTGTATCTTTTGTATTTTTATATTTCTTAAAGTTCGTTCTCTGCCATTCTCTTGAATTTATCAAACTGAGCAAAGTAAACTCATTTCAGGTATCTAGCACCGAGAGTGCAAACAGCATGATGCAATGAGCAGAATTAGCGCTGCTTGATCAGGGTCATAACCCTAGCATGCAGAAGGATGCTAATGCTGAAACAAGTGTATGATAAATGGTTTTGAAGACTTTTTTTTTTAGCAGATAAGGTAGGTGGTACTTCTCTACAACCTTCAGATCTCATGGCTGTTGTCTGGGCCATGGCATTATTCGATATGCCAAGTGAGACCATAACCTTTCTGTAAATTGAACATTGTGATCTTTGAACATCTGTTTTCTCAGATAACCAATACCTCCATTTACACACTCAAGTTGCTTTCTTGGAATTCTCTCCCTTCTCATCTCTGCCTCCTGACTTTCCTGTCTTCCTTCAAGAGTCAGCTAATATCCCACCTTCTGCAAGAAGCCTCTCCTGATTTCCCTCAGTGCTACTGACTTCTCTCTGTTGATTATCTCCAATTTATCCTGTATATAATATGTTTGGACATGATTGTTTTCATGTTGTCTCCCCACTTGACTGTGAGGTCCCTGGGAGCAGGGACTGTTTTTATTTTTATTTTTGCTTTATACCCTCATCATTTTTTTTTGGACTGGGCAATGAGGGTTAAGTGACTGTCCCAGGACCACACAGCTAGTATCAAGTATCTGAGATCGGATTTGAACTCAGGTCCTCCTGAATCCAGGGCTGGTGCTTTATCCACTGCACCACCTAGCTGCCCCATACCCTCATCATTAAGCACAGTGCCTGACACATAATAGTCACTTAATAAATGGTTATTAGCTGACTGGCTGACTGATTTTGATCCTTGGGAGGCTACCTTCCATAGTACAGGGACTTTCTGAATTTCCTGAAGTCCCACTCAATTTGAAATGTCAAGTGGGGATGGATTGAATTTGATGAGGAGGCTCATGATCTCCAAAGTGGATTCCTTTCCATTTTATTATATGTCTTAGGATAGATGCCAACACTTACCTGAAAATCTGCTTTTGGATATCACAGCATCAGCAGTATTCTGGAGCTCCGGTACTTGATTAGACTGTTATTCAATCTAGATCAGATTCAACTGAGATTTATTATCCATCGAGTGATTCTGCCTTCACCTTTTTGTGGGTGAGCTAATGGACCATAACAGTAAGAACACTTAGGAAGAGCATTCGACCATGTCAGGAAAATTCCTGAAGCAAAAACCCAAACTTGTTTTAACCTCATCTTAAGCTGAAAGGGTTGGAAATGCACCCATTGTCTAGGTCTTCCTGGGCACTCACAGTCATGGAGGATGTTTGATTGGAATCTCTACTAATGAATAATGAATGAAAAAGCTCATATTAAGCATTCACTAGGTTCCAGCAATTTTGCTAAGCACTGGGGATGCAAATAAAAAAGTGAGACATTTCCTTGCCCTCAAGAAGTTTATATTCTAATAAGAACAACAGGGGGCAGTGCCAACCCTGGGTTCAGGAGGGCCTGAATTCAAATCTAGCCTGAGACACTTGACACTTATTAGCTGTGTGACCCTGGGCAAGTGGCTTAACCCTCATTGCCCCACATCCCCAAAATAGAGAAGGAACAATGACACGTAGGGGCCAATGGGTGGCAAGGGAAGGTTATTGTGCTCTGGAAAGTCACAAGAATGATGAGTAGAGCCATGAGGTGGTCATTTGATACAGCCTTCCTTGAAACAACAGGCTGAGAGTGCTAATCCTCAACAGGCTATGCCAATTAAATCAGTCAACGGTTTTTGTTAGATTAAAGCCACTCAAAATTGGTTTCTATTGTCTTATTTTTCCTGCAACTAGCAAGAGGTAAAGGGAGCCAGTCCTGCTTTGGTGGGACACCTATGCTGAAGATCTGGAACAAGTGGGCTCCCTGGGTGCTGAAGGAGAATCCCCACAAGATCATAGATTTAAAACTGGAAGGAACTTCAGAGGCCATTGAGACTAATCTTCTCATTTTACAAATGAGACACTTGAGGCTGAACAATTTAATATTCTGATTGTTATCTCCAGAAGACTAAAGACTACATCCAGCCAAATTCCAATCTAATCATCAACTTTTTTTTCCTCCTTTAGCTCTATCTACCCTTCTCTTTTCTTATATCTCATTGGTTCCCCTTTTCTGCCCCAAAGGGAGAAGGTACACACTCTTAGTTGAGGGTTCTGAAAGTTCACACAAGGTCTTCTATTTCATTAGTTTCATCCCTCCCTCTGGAAGCTGTTTATTTTGTAGTTAAGAGACTTACCTAGGGTCACACAAATGTTAAGGATCTGTGGCAGAATTTGAACTCAGGTCTGCCTGACTCCAAGCTCAGTTCTCTCTATGTACTGCACCACCTGGCTGTCTTAAGGTTACTTTAAAATAATGTCTTACCTTGAATTTCCGCACTGGACTTATAACTTTAAAAGCGATTAACATCTAGGAGGACACCCAAGCCCTCTAGTACTCCAAATCCTTAAAGCTAAGAGGGTACAGAAAAATTACATGCATTTCTCTTGCTTTGATTTAGAAATTCTCAGCAAAAATGTCAATGGCACTAGATGTCTTGTTTTTTCTCTGCTGGATAACTTCCCTTACCATGTCAAGAATCAATGGTATTCTGAGGACGCTTCTGCTTGGGTGCTCCAAGAAAGAGATGAAAACACTCACTTCCACAATTGAGTCTTAACTAGGATCTTTGAAATGTATAGTTCAGTGACAGCTTTTTCCCTTAGCAGTTCTCCATTGCTATAGCTCAAGAACATCAGTCCCTAAGGCTTGGGCCACAGACAGTGTGGCACTTATATCTCTGCCTGCCAAAGGTGTTGGTGGTATGTTATATCACCTGCATTTTGTCATCCTGTTCTTTATGCCATGAGTTTTTCATTGAGCCTCTGCCTTGGTTAATAGAGGCTTCAATTTTTTTCACTTTTAGTTGATGTCAATTTGCCAGGTGCTAAAAGCCTTCTACTTGGGGTCAATCAATTCTGATATCTCTTCGTTATTCCCATCAACCCAGTCATGGTATTTCTTGGTGGTGAATCTAAGAGCCTCTTCATTGGCATTAATGATGGCAGCTTTGATGGAGTTGTTCAGGCAGCATCATTTATTGAGCACTCGTGTGCAAAGTACTTGATGGAGAGGTAATAGTAATAATGGCTTGTATTTGTCCACTGTTTTACAGCTTATGAAACACTTCTGGCTACATTATGTCATTTAAGACAAAAGGAGTCAAAAAATGTGGTAGACGGGGTCCCTGTCTTCATGCTGCCTATAGTCTAATGGTGGAGATCACATGCAAATGTAATGAAGAATATATGAAAGTATATGCAATAGAAACAATATGAGTTTGCAGCTGGTAAACACCACAAGGCTTTATATATATATATATGTGTGCTCTAAGATGGTTGCTGAGTGACCAGATCCAAGTGGTTTGTCTAGGGCACTGCTTTGGTAGATTAAAAAAAAATCAAATTGATTAATTCTAATGAGACACTGATGAAAGAAATCCCACTTGATGCCAGCTAATACTTGTCCAACCTCAAAGCACTATGGGTACAAATCCCTGTAATGAGAGGAACATGTGATGATTAAAGATCAACAGGTGAAATAGCAGCTGGGCAGGTGGTGATGTGCGTTATGTTTAAGATAAGAGCTTTGAGAATGCACAGGGTTGAGGAAGAGGGCAGCTCTTCTGCTCCTCAATTTGTACCGTGTCCCTAGATTCACAACAAGGAATCTGCTAGTGACAGTGACAGCAATTGTCACTGTGGAAAGTACTGTCAGATTTGTAGGGGATTCGCGATGGCGAGCAAGACATCTACCTGCCTGCTGTACCTGCCAAATGGTGAGGATGATATCTAACATTTGTATAGAGTTTGGAGATTTACGTTGCATTTTGTGCACATCATTTCAGCTGATCCTCATGGCTGCCCCATGTGGTGAGTAACATCGTCCCATTTCATAGGTAGGAATTGAGGTTTGGAGTATAATGTCACTTGCTCTGAGTCACACAGCTAGTAAGTGGCAAAGCCCAATATTTAAGCCAAGGTTTTCTGACTTCAAATTCAGTGCTCTTTTCTCTATACTACATTGCCACCCCCGAGAATGAATCCTTCTTGAATCGAAGCGTTGTGTTACGATGTAAAGTAAGGGTGTTGGACGTGGAGTCAAATCCAGGTTTTACCGCTTAGCATCTATATAAATTTGAGCTCAACCATCTTCCAGGCCCTTAGTTTCCTCATCTGGGTTGGCCAAAGATAGGTTGTAGGGTCTTTTCAAGTTCTGAAATCTATGTTCACTTAATCAAGCATTTGTTGAGAACCTACTATGGGCTAGGTGCTGGGGATACAAAAATCAAAACAATCACTACCTTCAGAAAGCTTATATTCTAACAGGGGCAACAGTATGCACGGATCCTATGATAGTGCCCCCAGTCTTTTCCCCATTGCTGCTTCCTCTCTGGTTATATGACTATGGCCTCAAGCATCTTGAAGTTCTCAAGGCTGAGTTTGCTTCACTGAGCCTTGGATTGGGGCCTAAGGCCTCTGACACTGCCTTTTAATCAACAGAACTTTTGCCAGGGTCATTCATTCCCTAACCATTTACTAAGGGGTGACTGTGAGCAGAACACTGTGCTAAGTAGCACGGTGCATAGGCTACATTTAAGACACCATCCCTACCCCCACTTACTATCCAGTAGGGGAGCTCAGACCTTTACACGAATGAGAAGAAGAAAAGTGCTTAAGAGAAATACAAAGTGCTATGAGGACGGATGAGGGATAGATCACCTCTTGAAGCAAGGAGCTGACTCCGCCATTTAGGATTCCTATTTAAGAGACATAACCAAGCAAATGAGTCATTAGTCAGTCTCATATCTTACAATATATTATAAATATATTGGTTCTTGGCATGGCTCGTGTAACAGATATATTTGTAACCCCGGGCATGGACATTAATATAATATAATATTGCCTTCCATTTGTATTGCGCTTTACAATTTGCAAAGTCTGTTCCCATCGATTATCATACTTCATCCTCATAATAAGCCTGGGAGTCAGGCAAGGCGTATGTTATTATCCCAATTTTGCATATGAGGAAACTGAGGTCACCACTTGCTTCAGGTCCTATAGCCAGTGAGTAGCAGAGCTTAGACCAGAACCCCCAGATCTCTCGCTTGGTTTTAATTACAGTGGCTGAATATCATTCCCCCTGCCCCCATCTCTCCCGGGTGCCAGACAGCCTTCTTGTAACTGTCGCCTTTATCCCCAGTACACAGCATTCCAGCTTGCCGATTTTGCTGCTTGCTAAGATGACTTTTAGCAGAAGAAATATGGGATGGGGGTGGGGGGATGAGAGAGGGAAGAGATCAGGGGGGAGGTTGTGGAGAGGACAGTTTGCTCTGGGTGTAGTCATGCCAGGAGACAGGGTAGCCAGTACCCTTAGTGCCTGCTGATGGTCCCCAACCCCCAGGAGGGAAGCAGTAGGTCCTAGTAGTAGCAGGGAAAAGAGAGCTCTATCACATGGGCCTGTGGAGGACCCAAAGGCAAAGGGAGAGCAGAGAGGAAATAGACCCCATCCTGGTTGCCCCACTGTAGTCATGGTTCTGACTTTCGGGCCAGTGTTCACTCTGCTGCAATAGATTCCAAATGCCAAGTGCTTAGCTCACAAATGGATTCATGATGTTTTACTTGGCATAATAGTAATAAGAGCTGACATTTAGATAACACTTTGAAGTTTACAAAGAAAAGCAGAATGGATGGCATAGTGGATAGAGAATCTGTCTTGCAGTCAGGAAGAGCTGGGTTCAAATTTGACCTCAGGTCTACACTGGTTGGGTGACCACAGGCAAGTCACTTAATAGCTTAGTGCCCTGAGCAAATCTTTCAAGACTCAATTGCCAATGCACATTGGTGGTGAGAGTTTCCACACTGGGAGCTCTCTGCATTGATGATGAAAATTATAACTAGCATTTTAAGATTTGCAAAGTGTGTTTTTATCTTTGCAACAATCCTGGAAGGTAGATGCTATTATTAGCTCCATTTTAGAGATGAGGGAGCTGAGGCAAACAGAGGTCAATTGACATGCTTAGGATCAGTTAGTAAGCAATTTATTAAGCACTGAGACTGGATGCCAAACACTGTGCTAAGCACTGGGGATACAAAGAAAGGCAAAAGTCAGCCTTTGCCCTCAAGGAGCTCACAGTCAAGTGAGTGACATAATAAGCAAACAACTGCACCAACAAGATAAAGTCAGGATAAATTGGATATAGAGAGGGAAGTCACTAGCGTTAAGGTAGATCAGAAAAGCTTCTTTTATGAGGTGCGATTTGAGCCGAGACTTGAAGAAAGCCAGAGGAGGAGATGAGGAAGAGGAGCAGTACATGCTTTAGGAATGCCAATGAACATGTCTGGGGTCTGGAGATGGATTGTTTTGTGCAAGAAACTAGTGTGAAGGGGCAGCTAGGTGGCACAGTGGATAGAGAACCAGCCCCGGATTCAGGAGGACCTGAATTCAAATCCGGCCTCAGACACATGACACTTACTAGCTGTGTGACCCTGGGCAAGTCACTTAATGCTCCTTGCCCTGCCAAAAAAAAAAAAAAAGAAATCAAGAAAGAAAGAAAAGAAAAAAAAAGAAACTAGTGTGAAGAGGTCAGAATCTCTGGAACAGAGTACTTGGGGGGTGGGGTGGGAAAGGTGGGGAGGGAAAGCATAAGCTTATTGGAAATATAGGAGTGTGTTAGGTTGAAAAGGACTTTGAATGCCACAGAGGATTATCTATTTGATCCTGGAAGTGATAAGAACCCACAGGAGTTGGTCCAATAGGGTTGGGGGTGGGGGGTGACACAGCTAGTAAGTGGCTGAAGTAAGATTCACAGATCTGGACCCTACCCACCCCCCCAATTTTTTTTAAAATGTGATCTTTTCAACAACCTTATGACATAGGTTGTTGTTCAGTCATTTCAGTTGTGTCCCATATGGGGTTCTCTTGGCAGAAATACTGAAGTGGTTTGCCATTTCCTTCTCCAGCCCATTTGACAGATGAGGAAACTTGAGATGACCAGGGTTAAGTGACTTGCCCAAGGTCACACAGCTGGTAAGTGTCTGGGGCCAGATTTGAACTCCAGTCCTGGAACACAGATGACTTTGTTCCCATTGCTAACTAGTCACATGACCTTGAGAAAGACACAGCCTTGGGCAAGTCATTCTGAGTTCTTGACTCCAAGCCTAGTGCTCTATCCACTGCCAACTAGCTGCTTGTGAAGTAGTATTGTTAATCCACATTTTACAGTTGAAAAAAATCGAGGCGTGGTGAGTTTAAATAATTTGCACATGGTCACAGAGTTTGTGTCAGAGGTGGGACTCAAACCCAGACCTTTTCTGGCTCTGAGAGGTGCTTCCTCTCCCCACCCCCACCCCGATACCTTAGAGATTGGTTTGTGATGTGTTCATTTGTTAAGAGGATTGCATCATTGGAATTAACCTTTCCTCTCCTCCCTTACTGATGACCATGTTACAAAGGTTCAAATCCCTTCGTGCTCTGATGTTAAATCATGCAGATGACCGGGTTTGTGCCTCCACCTTTTCTCCTTCCCCAGCCCCTGAACATCAGAAAGGACAGAGTCGTCGGTCTGCTCTAACATTCCTCCTTTGTCTTGAAAGCAGTATCTCGAGTCAGGCCATACATACTGATGATTGTGGCATATTGGTCCCCTGCCAGTTTGATATAGAGTCATGAGGTACTCATCAATTCCAATAGGGAACTTGTTGAGTTAGTTCAGGCTTTCATTCTTGATAGCAAAACCAATTCCATGAAGCCAGCATTTCTCTGGCTGGTTCCCTTCCCAGAAGATGGTGTCACAGCTTCCTTATTCATGGAGCTGCCCCTCCCCTATTTACCTAAGCAAAGGTGAGGAGCTTAAGATTGGAAAGGTTACCTAGCCCAGCTTATTTGTGCATGTATGCTTTCCCCAACATACACTAGAATGAAAACTCCTTGAGGGCAGGGCTTTACCTTTTCTTTGTCTCTTCCTCAAGCCTGAGTGAGCCTGAGAAGGAGATGGCAAACCACTCCTGTATCTTTGCCAAGAAAACCCCAACAAAGAGTTGGACAGCACTGAAACAAGTCAACAACAACAAAACAAGCCTATGGGGGCAGCTAGGTGGTTCAATGGATAAAGCACCTGCATTCGGGAGGACCTGAGTTCAAATGCAGCCTCAGACACTTGACATGTACTAGCTGTGTGACCCTGGGCAAGTCACTTAACCCCCATTGTCCTGAAAAAAAAAAAACAGAACCCAAACCTATGTACCCAGTATGTGTTCAATAAACATTGGTGGAATTGAGTTGACATAGATGTTCAGAGTGACTTGTCCAAGGCTGTGTCTTGCAGCTAGTTGGCAACAGGAACAAAGTCTTGTCATGTTCCAGTCAGTGTTCTCCACTAAATGCCCCCAATGTTTTAACCTTTACTCATCTATTTAAGAACTAAGGCTCTTTACTGACTCCAGAGGGTTTCCCCATTCTTGTGTAAGAAAGGAAAGGGGGGGAGGGGGCGGGCCCTGTGGTCAGTCAGTCAATGAGCATTTATTAAATACTTACCAATTGCCAGGCACCGTGCTAAGTTCGGAAGATAAAAAAGTAGATTAAAAGATTCCTGCTCGGGGGCAGCTAGGTGGCGCAGTGGATAAGGCACCAGCCTTGGATTCAGGAGGACCCAAGTTCAAACCCAGCCTCAGATACTTACTAGCTGTGTGACCCTGGGCAAGTCACGTAACCCCCATTGCCCTGCAAAAAACAAAAAACAAACAAACAAAAAAGATTCCTGCTCTCTAGGGGCTTCCATTCTAATGGGATACAGGCTATAAATAATGAAGTTCATACAATGCATGTAGATGGAAAGTAAGCTCAGTGGGGCAGCTAGGTGGCGCAATGGATAGAGCACTGGGGCCCTGGAGTCAGGAGTACCTGAGTTCAAATCCAGCCTCAGACGATTGACACTTACTAGCTGTGTGACCCTGGGCAAGTCACTTAATCCCAATTGCCTCACTAAAAAAAAAAAGAAAGAAAGAAAGAAAGAAAGAAAGAAAGAAAGAAAGAAAGAAAGAAAGAAAGAAAGAAAGAAAGAAAGAAAGAAAGAAAGAAAGAAAGAAAGAAAGAAAAGAAAGAAAGTAAGTAAGCTCAGCGGGAAAGCACTAGCAGTTAGGGATGGGGGGAGGCAGGAAAGGACACCAGCAAAAAATGGGTTTGAATTCAGTTTTGAAGGAATTCTGGGAATCCAAGGGACAGAAGTAAGAATGAAAATCATTCCAGGCAGGGGAGACAGCAAGGACAAAGGCATAAGGACAGGACGGGAGCCATCTCTAACCCTGATCTGCTGGCCTGAGTCCTTCAGGGGCAATTCCTGTGAGTGGGGATGGGTCTGTGAGGACCTAGTGCAATAAATAGACTGTGGTGGGGTGGGGTGCTCACCTGCTTACTCCTATTACATCATGTTTTCAGGTGATGTGGAAAAGAGTTTTGCCAAGGTTGTATAGCTGCTGATTGAATCTGCACCTCAAATGCTTACAATTAGGAGGTTCTTGGAACTCAACAATATTTTTGGACAATGTTCATGTTGAACTACAAGGGCCAATAGCTCGGGAGACTGTTCTCTGGGGCTGGACACTTGGTAGAGCAAATTAGGGGACTTTGCTCTGACTTATACAGACTTAGCAGGGAGCAGGTCCTAGCAAGGACTGCCAGGAGCTACTGACTCTTCCTCTCAAAGTGCCAGGCACCCTTCTTGTAATTGCTGTCCTTACTCCAGACATGACAATCTTGCTGCTAGTTAAAGAGATGTTGTATCATTTCATGAAAGGTCTCTGCGTGCAGGGTCATTTTAATAACTGGCCAAAGCCCTCTGGGGACCTCCCCCACTTTTAAGGGATGGCCTCCAAATGTGCTGATTTAGGAGAATTCATTTCTAATTTAGGTAAGAAGCCTCAGGTCAATACTCACAACACAGAAATATTTGGTGAATAGATCTGCCATTTGCTGTGACATTCACCCCAAAGGTCAGAGAAGAGTTTCTACGGAAGTTGCTAATAAGTACTTAGTACTTTATATAGTGATGATTCCTGGGCCCAACATAACTGAAGTGAGTGAGCTTTATGGAACGGTAACAACAAAAGCAACAACAATGATATTCGAATAGAGAATGAATATAACAATATGTAAATAAATATATAATATATAATATAATAGGAATATTAGCTAGAATTTATATGGCAACTTAAATGTTTGCGAAGTGTCTTAGAGAGGTCACATCATTTGGTCCTCATAATAGCCCTGTGAAATAGGGGCTCAGGTTATCCTTATTTTACAGATGAGGAAAATGACGCTGAGCAAGGGTAAGTGACTTGATATGGAACAACTATATAAGCATCTGAAGCAGGATTCAAACTCAGATCTTGCCAACTCCAATCCATCCTTGAATCTGCTGCACCATCTAGCTACCTACACTTAGTGATACTTAAATTTGAAATCATTTTTTAAAAAGTTCCTTATTTTTTTATTTTTGTTTGGTTGTTTATTTTTGCAGGGCAATGAGGGTTAAGTGACTTGCCCAGGGTCACACAGCTAGTAAGTATCAAGTGTCTGAGGCGGGATTTGAACTCAGCTACTCCTGAATCCAGGGCCAGTGCTTTATCCACTGCACCACCTAGCTGCACCCAAAGTTCCTTATTTTTTAAACCTAATATATCACACAGTGCTTTCTTCAAAGCTCAGTGAGTAATCACGGAGTTGCAGAGTTGGAAGGCATTTCAGTGTCCATCTAGATCAATCCATATCGGAATATGGAACCCGTACTGATGGATTATCCAGCCTTTGCTTGGAGACTCCCAAAGAGGGAAGACCTAGCACTTGAGGAGGAAGTCTGGGCCTCCCTTTGCCTCTGTAGTTTCCATCTTGGCCCTAGGACACATTGGGTGGGAGGCAAAGGAAAAATTTCTTGATCAGAGCTACCCCAAAGTAGAATGGGTTCCCTGTGGAAGCGGTGCGTTCTCCTTCACTAGAGGTCTTCAAGCTAAGGACTGGATGTCTGCTTGTTGGGTATGTCATGGAGGGGGTCTTGTTCAGGTATATGATGTGAAGCATCATGGGTAGCACCCTTGGAGTCAGGAACACCTGGATTCTCATGTTGCCTTCAATACTCACTAGCTACATGACCTAGCCAGTACTGCTTGGTCTTATTTTCCTCATCTATAAAACAAGGAAGGGAGAGGGGAGACTCCTGACATCTGAAATCTCTTCCAGCTCAAAACTGATTATCCTATAACCTTATGGGCAGCTAGGTGGTGCAGTGGATAGAGTGCCAGGAGTGGAGTCACAAAGATTCATCATCATGAGTTCAGTTCCAGTCTTAGACACTTACTAGCTGTGTGACCCTGGGTAATTCACTTCACCTTGTTTGCCTCAGTTTCCTCATTTGGAAAATAAGCTCGAGAAGGAAATGGAAAAACCACTCTGGGGAAAAAAACCAAATGGGGTCACAAAGTGTTGGACATAACTGAAACAACAACAACAATGACCTTATGACCAGATGGCCCCTGGGGTCCCTTCTGACTCTGAGATTCTATGGAGTTCCTCCATCTAGAGTAGGAAGAACATAGGACTAGGATTCAAATGCCTGAATTTAGTCTCAGCTCTGTTCACTTACTAGCTGTGAGAACTGGAACAACTTCTGTAACCTTTCTGAGCCTCAGTTTCCTCCTCTGTAAAATGGGAACGATAGTACTGACACTACCTACAGGCATCAGGGTTTGTTTTGAGGTTCAGATAGGCTCATATACAGACAAACCCTTGTTTTTGTTATCATCCACCATTTGTAAACAATGAATGAGAGTTCCTAACTAGCTGTGATGATTCAGGTTCTTTCCTTGACTTATTCTGGTAGCAGGAGGAAAGAAATGAACATTTATTGAGCACTCACTAAGTGGCAGGCACTGTGCTAAGCAATTTACAAATATCCCATTTGATCCAACAACCATGGGAGGGAGGTGCTAGTATTATCTCTATTTTACATTCTAGGAAACTGAGGCAGACAGAGATAAGTGACTTACCTATAGGAGGTGCATAATAACTGGTTGTTTTCACTCATTAATCACCAAACATTCATTCATTCATTCATTTTTTTTTTAATTTGAGGCAATCAGAGATAAGTGACTTGCCCAACATCACACAGCTAGTGAGTGTCTGAGGCTGTATTTGATCTCAAGTCCCACTGAAGCTAGGCCTGGTGGTCTATCCACTGCTCTACCTCACTGCCTCTAGGAAGGCAGCATCCTCTTGTTGGGTTGTTGATGGAAGTGAGGAGCATTGGTGGTAGGCACGGACATATCTCTGATTCTTGGTGTTACCATCACTAGTCCTGTGGGTGACTTCCTCGGCACAGGAAGGTAGGACAGGAAGGGTCTGGGAGTCTGACTACTGAGAATGAAAGCTTCCATCAGAGGCTGTGAAGGAAAAAAAGGTAGAGTCTGATCAGAAATAACAGAATTAGAGTTAGAAAGCACCTTAGAGATCCTCTAGTCTAACCCCTCCCCTATTTTACAGATGAGAAAACTGAGGTCCACAGAGGTCCCATGATTTACCCAAGGTCATGCAGGTAGCAAGCATCAGAAATGAGAAGTGTGTCATTACTAATTAACCTTCCCTGGCTTAGTGACTAGGATATATTGAATATAAGACTCTAGAGAAGGGGTTAGAATTCAGAGGATCAATGAACTTGAGGAGGAAAATCTACCTTGATTTCAACATAACATAGTTTTCTTAATAATTTTATGGAGCTTATTTTATACATTTAAAAACATTATTTTGAGAAATCTCCCAAGGGGTTCATAACACAATAATGGTAGAACCCTGAGCTAGTTCCCTCTACCCTGGATGGGGGGTGGGTCATGTCTCTCTTGTGTTTGGTGAATCCTCTCTTTGGGTTGAGGATGGATAGAGATGGGGAGATAGGAAGCAGTGGGAACCAGCAGGTCTTTAACTCTTGGCATGTGTGTGCAGAAAGGAAACACTTCTAGGCCTGGGTAATGTGGATGAAGCGGCTTCATGCCAGATGTTCTGCAGACAGGCTTCTCACTGGGGCTCCATCCAGCCCATGGGTCTAACAACACTGGAGCCCCTTTGCAGCTGCCTCCTGGGTCCATGAGAGAGAAACTACACCGTTCTTACTGCTCTGACCTAGACCAGAGTAATGAAAGGGTTAAACCTCCCTTTTCTTTGAAGCTCATAAGGTTGGACCCTTTGCAGTAACTTCCCTTATGAAGAAAAGGGAACATTTTTGGCAGAGAGGAGGAAGAAAAAGAAGCTTGAACACACTCTCTTTCCTCAGCCCCCAGCTGCTCCCACCTTTGGGGGGGAGGGAAGCGGGAAGAAAAGGGGGAGCTAAGAGCTTCTGAATTATATTGTGAACTAAGCAACCTCCTGCATCTCTCTCCCCTCTCTGCTCCCCAGTGAAGGATGGAGGGGAATGTGGAGGGAGGGGGACCAGGGAGAAGAGAGAGAAGCAGTCAACCAGGGTCTGAGATTTCTTTCCTTTCTAGGATTGGTCCAGAAGCATTTTGTGTTAAATGCCGACATATAAATTTGTAGACAATCTCCTTGGGAGCGAATTGGATTCCTTCATACGGCCCTTAAGCACTACCATTTAACCAGATTTCACAGGAGTGTCTCTCCACCCCCACCCCTTCCCCCTTTGCTGACCCCTCCACAGCCACCCAGGAATTGATCTCAGCCCAGCAAACTGCCAGGCTTTGCATGGGGCTCCTGGCTTCTATCAAAATGCTTTGCACAGATCCCTGTCTCTTCTCACTCCGTCCTTCTTTCTTTTTAATTCTTCGCCTCTTCTCTGCCTCTCTCTTTTACTCGCATTTCCCTCTTTCTCTCCCTCTTTTCTCTCTCATTGCCTTTCCCTCCCTCCTTAATATCTCCCTGCCCCCTTCCTCTCTCTCCCTCCCCTCATCCCTCCCTCCTCCTGTCTGAACAGTGGCAGCTGCTTCCCAATGCAGCGAAATGCACCAATTCATTCAGCTTCACAGACGCTTTAAGGTCGTTACTAAATATATCAAGCAGAAGAAAAGGGTCTTTTTTCCTATCTCTGAGTGTGGAGCATAAATTCCGGCCTTAGGATCCTACACTGTCCTCACTGATCCAGAATGGGGAGGAAATCCAAACCTCGTCAGTTTCCCTGGAGCCCTCCCCCACAGCCAGTGTGTCTATCTCTCTGCAGAGGCTGCTGTCTGCCTCTCTCTCTCTCTCTCTCTCTCTCTCTCTCTCTCTCTCTCTCTCTCTCTCTCTCTCTCTCTCTCTCTCTCTCTCTCTCCCCCTAGGGAAGGCGAGTGACACAGGAGAGGGCAGTGGTAGAGGTGAAGTGGGTGAGGGGAGTGGATAGTGAGAACGCAAAATTATATATGAAATCAATTTCATATCTTCAAGGAACTCAATACTTTTAAAGGTATTCAAATGACAAAGAATGAGCCAGTCTCCTCTAAATTTCTATTTCTTCCCCTTTAAACTTTTTAAAAAGAAAATTGGGAAGTGTTGAAAGGAATTGATTTGACAGTCCCAGAGAAGGAATTCTATTCAAATGCTCCAAACCATACGTATTCCCTCTAATTTTTGAAAATTGCTACATGAGTAAAAAAAAATAGTGAAGGCTGAAACCTACATGAACCATTTAGCATTGTAATAAAATTAAACTTGTGTATTTCTTGCCTTCTCAATGGGTGGGGGAGGGGGTGCAGGCAGGGAGAGAATTTGGAACTGAAAATAAAAATTCAAAAGTCGAAAAATTTTTAAATACATTTCAACTTACAGCAAAGTTAAGTTTTTAAAGCTAACTACCTATGTGACCTTGGGCAAGTCACTTGGTGGCTCCTGGCCTCGGTTTTCTTATCTGTAAAATGAAAGTGTGAGACTACATGGACCCTGAGGACTCTTCTGATGATCTAGGATCCTAGGTAAGACCACGGTTTATCCCTGACAGATAATAGGGAGGCTGGACTGCCTAGGTAACCAAGAATTATGGATCTGGGATTTTTGAGGGAGCCTCAAAGCATCTTTCTCATCTCTCAGTTTCCTTTTTTCCTTCCTCTCTAGCCAGAGGAGCGTGTTGAAGAGGGTCAAATGCTTCTTTTCCTACCCCTTTTCAGAGCTAGCCTGGACACACACACACACACACACACACACACACACACACACACACACTCCAATTTCCCTGATACTGCTTGAAATTCTACCAATTCAAGATTAATTCATTTGTGTTAACAAGAAAGGTGGGAGAGTTATTCACAACTCAATGGGGATTAATTTAATCAGATTGCTTTCCTAGCCTAGATGCACTAAGGAAATGGGACTTCTGGTATTGGAGGAAGGGAAGGATGAGAGGCAATTTGGAGACATAGGACATTTCTAAGGAGGGCAGGCCTTGTGGGAGCACCGGTAATGAAGAGCTTTGAACAGGTGGAAAGAACTGGACTCTCAGCGGTCTGAAGAAACAAAGGCAAATTTGGTTTGTTTTAAAATTTGCCCATGGCTGGCACACCTCTATCTTGGCATCTTCTCTTCATCTTAAAAGCCACACTGCGGGGCGGCTAGGTGGCACAGTGGATAAAGCACCAGCTCTGGATTCAGGAGGACCTGAGTTCAAATCCGGCCTCAGATACTTGACACTTACTAGCTGTGTGACCCTGGGCAAGTCACTTAACCCCTATTGACCTGCAAAAAACAAAAACAAACCAAAAAAAAGCCACACTGGGAGGCTTTCTAACCCCAGCGAGTTCTCCATCTTCCTGATCTTGGCTTAACTTTCATGGAAGAGGAGAGGAGAAGGTCAATCGGCCAGCTACAGGGAGCTACCTCGGCAGTGGCTTGAACAGAGAAGTCTGAGTAGGTATTACAGAGAGAAGCCACCATGTGGAAAAACAGTATTCATGGGGCTCTTTTGTGGCATGTGTGGTCAGGCAAACGGTTTAACAGGAATTATGACTCTGAGGAAGCCCAATTTACTCTACCTAATAATAATAACAGCTGACATTTATATAGGGCTTTAAAGTTTCCAAAGCACTTTACATATGCTATCTTGTCTGGATTCTCCCAGCAGTTCTGTGAGGTGGGTATCCCATCTTAGATGATTTCCAGCAGCTGCCACTCTGGCAACAAGGGCAGTACCTTCCTCCCTACCTCTCTCCCATGCTGTGCCACAGCCTCATGCAAGACATTGGACCTCACTCTTTTAGCATGCTTTGCCCAAGTGAGATGAGTCCAAATGAGATGGTGGGGACAAGGCAAAGAAGTCGCTGGTAGACCATTAACTTTAACTTGAAAGCACAAATAAGTGACTTTTCCCAAGGTCACAAAGGGGCCCAGGGGGTAGGTCCAGAAATTCAGTCCCTGAACCCTGATCCTTAGTCTAGCATTTACTGGAATTGAAAATCATACCTGCTCCAGGAGGCCTTTCCCAGACCCCCTAAGTGCTATTTCCTTACCTTTTCAGAGCTCCTTCCATCTGCTTTGCGCAGACCTTATGTGTACCTAATTATTGTAAATTGTCTTTCCCAGTAGAATGTAAGCTTGTTGAAAGCAAAGATTGTCTTTTTGTCTTTCTTTGTATCCCCATTTCTTAGCACAGTGCCTGATACGTGGTAAATGCTGAATAAATGCCTCTTGACTTGATTTGATAATATTCACCTGTAGGCCCAAAGCCCCCAGGTTCTTGTGTCACTTGAACAGATTTTTCCTGACTATTCCATGAAGTCTTCTTATGGTGCCTGTTCATCTGGCCACATCTCCTGGGTTTGCCAAAGGTCTCAGTATTCTTTGGCAAAGCACTTTTTTTCTCCTAAAGAGCATAGCATTTGGGTGGGCAATGCTAGCATACAGAGAAAAGAAACAGAAAAAATGGTTCAGTTCCCTCTACCCTTTAATACTATAGATAAATATACATAAATGCACATATATGTGTGTGTACATATGTATTTTCCATATGAAGTTTCCTGCCATTACAGAAATCTCATAAAGATATGTATATATAGACATATAGATATCTCTATATGTATGTATGTCAGATAGATAGATAGACAGACAGACAGACAGACATTTCAAGTGTCCTGGGAGCAATCTTAGCTGGTCTAGTGGCTAGGGAGCTATGATGCTATATTCCCTTATTACCTCTCTCCCGAGAACCAGAGAAGGGCCCCATCCACCAGATGACTGGGATAAAGTGAGCAAAGACATTGCTAATGCCTGAAATTTCCATGAGTGTCTTCAATCCATGGAAAGTAAGATCAACCAATCCCCATGGATGTCATTATCAGGTCTTCAGATGTAGGCGATGGAAAAGCAAAAAGGTGAGAGGAAGGAAGGAGACAGGGATGGGGGAGGAAAAAAAGAGTAACCTTTGCCTTCCTGTTTCACTCCTCAACAGATCAGTTTCAAATCTTTTCATCAATCAAACTTCTAGTCACACTCAGAAGTCCTCTACTTCCATCCAGTAGGTGACCTATTTTGAGGTCTTCTAATGATGGGACTTCCCTGGACTTTCCCCTGCCACTCCTCAAGACTTTTCCTCTCCTTCTCTCCTGTTTCAGAAAAGGAATCTCAATTCTCTCCAAAGTTAATCTCTCTATCTGTGCTGTGGACTCCATCTCCTTCTGGTGCCTTTTCCAGGACACCATTTTAGCTTTTTTCTCATCTTTCTTAATCATCTTCTGTCGATCCCATTCCAGTAGTCCCTTACCATCTGCCCATAGAAGTGCTTAGGTCTCCATAATTCTAAAAGAGTTTTTACTTCATTTTTATTTCATTTGGTTACCATCCCCCTTCTTCTCACTTTCACAAAAAATAGTCTAGTACCCAATGCCTCCATTTTTTTCATCACCTTCCCTCCCCTCATCTCCTTGTAGTATGGCCTCTATACCCACTACTCTACTGCTCAAAGATGGCTAATGACCTCCTAATCACCAAATTAAATTCCCCTTTTGGTCAGTTCTCATCTTTCTTTGATTGTGTTGAGCACCCCCTTCTGCTGACTCCTAGAGCTCACACTTTCCTAGTCCCCTTCCTTTCTCAAAGCTCATTCTGGTTCTTTCTACAACTCCTCATTCACTTCCTGATCCCCTAAGATGGGTATTCCCTCAGGTTCTGTCCTTGGCCTTATCTCCTCTCTCTATATTATCTCTCATGGTAATCCCATTATCACTCCCTTGGCTTCAACAATTCAATTTAGCAAACACTTATGTAGCATTCACTATGTGCAAGGCACTATTCTAGGGAATGAGGATATGAAGATGAAAAATGACACAATGGCTTCCCTCTAAGAGCTTGCACTCTCTCTAATGGGGGAGAAGTCATATATACAAATATGTGTGATACAAGGTAAAATGGAAGAGAGAACCAGCCAATGTGCTCTTGGATAATTTAAGCAGAGAGGGAATACTTTTCATTCAACGTAGGAGTGGAGCAGGGAAGGGAATCAGGGAAGCCTTCTTAGAAGAGGCAGCCTCTGAGCTGAGCTTGAAAGGGAAAGAAGGATGTTGACAAGCAGGATCATCTTAGGCAAGTCACTTCACTTCCCAGTTTCCTCATCTGTAAAATAAGGGATTTGGACTAGACAGCCTCATTGTTCCCCTCCAGTTCTGCATCTGTGATCCTATAATAATATATGTGGGAAATGTGTTCCAGGCATGGAATTCATCCCACTTGAATACTTGTACATAATAAAAGGTAGAATGAGATTTAAGAAGCAGATAACCTAGTTAATCTGTAATGTAAGGTACTTGAAAGGAAACAATGTAAAATGAAGCCAGAAAGACAGGTTAGAACTATATTGCAGCTAAGGCATTTATCATTTATCCTATGGGTAAAAGGGAGCCACTAGAGGTTTTATAACAGAATAATGATATGATCATGCCTGTGTATTAAGAAGATTTATTTGATACATATATGAAGAATGGGTTGGAGGGTGGGGGAGGAGGGATGAGAAATTAGATGCAGAGGTACTAGTGGCTATTATGGTAGTACAGGTGAGAGGTGGTAAATGTCTAACCTAGGGCAAGTAACAACAGGGGTGGGGAGGAGGGAATGGAGGCAAGAGGAGAATCAATGGAATTTAATCTGATCAGTGGATTGGAGGTGGCATTATGAAGAAGGACATATACATTGAGAGAATTTCCTACTATGTGCTAGGCACTGTGCTAAGTACTCTTTACAAATATCTCATTTGATCCTCACAACAACCCCAAAAGGTAGGTACTATCATGATCTTCATTTTACAATTAAGGAAACTGAGGCAAACAGAAGTTAAATCACTTGTGCAAGACCACACAGCTAACATCTGAGACTAGATTCAAATTCAGGTCTTTCTGACTCCAGACCCAGCACTCTCTCCACTGCACTGACAGCTGCCTCAAATAGGCAAGAGACAGGGATGACGCCAAGATTTTGAGCCTCAGTGACCAGGGATCAGTCAACATAAATAAAGAAGCCTGGGAGAGGGACAGGTTTGAGGGGCAAGATGATGAGTTCAGTTTGGGGCATGTTGAATCAGAGAGGTCTGGGGTATATCCAGGTAGAGATGTCCAGTAGGCAGTTGGAAATGTAGGGTGGAGATTCATCATAGAAATCATGACTAAATATATAGATTTGGGTGTCATCTGCATTGAGGAGAGCCCTAAAGCCATAGAATTGGAATTGTCAAGAAAAAGAGGAAAGGCCTAATGACGCTCACATTCAGGAGCAAGAAAATGTGGTAAAAGAAGGCAAGGATCAGCAAGACAGGCAGGAGGAGATGCAGAAGAGGGAAGTGTCTAGGAAGTCCAAGGAATATATAAGTACACACACACAAATGGCGGTCAACAGTATCAAATGCTGCCTAAAGATCCAGGAGGTTAAGGATTGCAGAAAAGTCCCTGAATTTGGTGATTAAGAGTGTACTGGGGGGGGGGGGGAGGCTAGGTGGCGCAGTGGATAAGCACCGGCCCTGGATTCAGGAGTACCTGAGTTCAAATCCAGCCTCAGACACTTGACAATTACTAGCTGTGTGACCCTGGGCAAGTCACTTAACCCCCACTGCCCCACCAAACAAAACAAAACAAAACAAAAAGAGTGTACTGGGGGGCAGCTAGATGGCGCAGTGGATAGAACACTGGCCCTGGAGTCAGGAGTACCTGAGTTCAAATCCGGCCTCAGACACTTAACACTTACTAGCTGTGTGACCCTGGGCAAGTCACTTAACCCCAATTGCCTCACTAAAAAAAAAAAAAAAGAGTGTACTGATGATCTTGGAATTTTACTTTTCTTTTTTTCTTTTTAATTTTTTTTGGTGAGGCAATTGGGGTTAAGTGACTTGCCCAGGGTCACACAGCTAGTAATTGTTAAGTGTCTGAGGCCGGATTTGAACTCAGGTCCTCCTAAATCCAGGGCTGGTGCTCTATCTACTGCACCACCTAGCTGCCCCGATCTTGGAATTTTAATAGAGCGGTGGGCAATGGATGATATAATATGAGGATTTGAAAGGTAAGTAGTTGTGAGTCAGTAAGTGTAAACTTATTTTTAAAGAAACTTGGCATTGAAAGTGAGGAGAGTCATGGGAAGATGGCTTTTAAAAGGAAGCAGGATCAAAGGAAAGTTTTGGGTTGCTTTTTTTACTAGATAGGAAAACCTGAACATGTTTGTATACAGAAGGAAAATAGCTCAGAAGGGGAGAGGGAGGGGAAGAGGAAGAATCAGAGAGTAAAAGCAATGTGAAAAAAAAGGGAAAGGGCCTACATGTATAAAGATATGTATAGGGACAGCTAGGTGGCACAGTGGATAGAGCACCGGCCCTGGAGTCAGGAGTACCTGAGTTCAAATCTGGCCTCAGACACTTAACACTTACTAGCTGTGTGACCCTGGGCAAGTCACTTGACCCCAATTGCCTCACTAAAAACAAAACAAAACAAAACAAAACAAAAAGATATGTATAGCAGCTCTTTTGTGGTGGCTAAGAATTGTAAATGAAAGGGGTATCCATCGGTTGGGACACAGTCAAAAAAACAATGCTGTATGAAGGTAATAGAGTACTCTTGTACAATAAGAAATGATAAAAGGGATGGTCTCAGAGAAACCAGGGAAGACTTGTGTGAACTGATGCAGAGTGAAGTGAGCAGAGTAATATATGCTCTAGCAATATTATGAAAATGAGCAAATTAGTGATTTACTGAACTTGGAAAGACTTAAGAATTTTGACCAGACCAGGGGACTATTGATGAAGAATGTTACCCACCTCCTGATAGAGTGATGGACTAAATATGAAGAACATGACACACATTTTTGGACATGGCCAATATGAGACATTGTTTTGCTTAGGAATGTATATTTGTTACAGTGACTTTATTTTTATTTTTTAGTGGGGGAAGGAGAGAAATGATATGCTTGTCGACTGAAAATAATACTTTATAAAGAAAATTGACCCAATGGAGCAAGGTCATTAGAAGAAACAGAAAGGGTTAGAAAGTGAAGAGATCAAGGGGTTAGCTTCTACACAGGGAGGACCAGCTCATCCTCTGAGGTGTGACTTTTTCCAGCAGTGCTGCATAGCTTATGAATAGGAACAGAGAAGGTGGGGGTGACCCAGAATTCAGGATTAGCAGGACAGGATCAAGAAGACAAGGAGTCAAGGAATTCAAGAATGAAGCACAAGAACATTGCTGAAGTACGTGATTATAGGGTCAAGGCCCTGTAATCTTGGAAGAAAAGGGAGAGGGGTAAAGCTGGAGCAAAAGTTAGGGCCTGGAGTCGATGATGAATACGAACAGCAGAAATGAGGCAGCAGAAACGGAGGGAGTTAAAAGTTTGAGATCTTGAAGGTGGGGTATTTTCAGTTGATGGTAATAATAATAGTAATAACTGACATTTATATAGCCCTTTAAAGGTTACAAAGTACTGTTGATCTCATAATCCTGGGAGGTAGAAACTGCAAGTATTACTGTCCCAGTTTTATAGATAATGAGACCTCGGTCTCAGCAATGTGAAGTGACTTGTCTATGGACACACAGCTAAAATAAATATGAGAGATGAGATTTGAATTAAGCTTTTACTAACTCCAACTCCACCACTCTATCAACAACCCTATGCCACCTCTAGAATAATAAAGTTGGAAGACAAAATTTTTAACCTGGAGTCTGTAAACTTAGTTGCTATTGCTTTAATTTAATAACTCTTTTCAGTACCACTAGTTTCCTTTGTAAAGCTATGGATTTTATTTTGTCCATTTCAAAGCATCATTCTGAGAAGGGGTCCACAGGCTTTACCAGACTATCAAACAGGTCCATTATACCAAAAAAAAAGTTAAGAACCCCTGATCTAAGTTGTAGTCACCTTTGTAGGTAGCTGAGGTATAGAAATATAAAGGTCATGAAAGTTAAGGAGGCTGAACGGAGAAAGCAAACTGATACAGGGGTTATCAACATGGATTTTGTAGTCACTAAAGATGGAATGAAGAAGGAGACAATGGGGAGGCACAGTTTACCTGAGGAAGGTGGGAGAATGATCTGAAAGTCCTGTAGGTGACAATGACAAGTGTCAGGGCAGGATGATGTAATTGGATGGCGCAAGCTTCCGGAGGGGTAGGGGGGAAGGTTGTTAATAATAGCAGCAGATCAATCGATCGATCAATCAATCAATAAACAAGCATTTGTTATTAGTAAGTGTTTCCTATGGGCTGGGCAGTATGCCAAGAGCTAAAGATAGAAAGACAAAAATGAAACTGTCCCTGTCTAAGGGTCTGGATGTGACGCTGGAGAACAAAGAGATTCCAACTTCTTCCTCCTTCTGTGAGCTAAGTGAGGCACAAACCAACACTGGAGAAAGTGGTAAGGGATCTGGTGTCTTCAGAGGAAAAAAAAAGGTTTCATTTAGTGCCAGGAGGTGGAAGGATTGCAAGAAGAATAGATCAAAGATTAAGGAGAGTAAATTAATTTTATTAGGAAGAGGTAGGCTAGGAGGGAGGCTCAGGAAGGGAAATGGTGAGAAGAGAGATTCCAGAAGACACAGATAGGGAAGGAGGAGGAGGGCAGGGGCTTATGGGAACTGTGGGGAGGAGGATTAGGAACTGAGTTGCATAGGGATAAGAGTACAAAAAAAAAATAAGAATTCAGGAAGAGAAAGGAAAGGAAAGGGATTTTCATCTAAGCAGACGGTGGTGCCAAATGATGGAGATTTGAAATCCACTAGCCACAGGGCAAGGGAAGGACCAGGTAGGCAAAAGCTTATACAAATGATAACAACCACAACAGCTAGCATTTATATAGTTCATTTAACTTTACAGAGCCCTTGGCATCCATTATGTCATTTGATCCTCACAATAATAGTTATAATCCTGTTATTATCCTCCCGTTCAGAGTTGATGAAGTTGGGGTGACTTGCTCAGGGTCTGAGACCTGATTTGAACTTAGATCTTCCTGACTCTGAGTCTATCACTCCATCGAGGATGACCCCATCTGTATCTTACTCAGTGCCAAGGTCCTAATCTGAATGTTGGCAGAATGAAGCTTTCACAGATGTACTATGGAGGTCTGACGATACAAAGATACCATCTACCAGGTTTCTTCTGCTGGGAAGGACTTCGACTATGATCTCTATTCAAATCAGCTATCAATTTATATTTATAGCCCTGACCTTTTTTCTCAAGTCCTGGATCTACATCTCCACCTATAGCTACTTTAGATGCTACATCTCCCTCCTACATGGTAACTCCACTTGTCCATAAATGAACTTATTGTCTGTCTCCCCCACCCCTTTTGTTGCTGTTGAGTTATTTTCAGTCATGTCTGACCCCTCATGACCCCATTTTGGGGTTTTCTTGGCAAAGATACTAGAGTGACTTGCCATTTTCTTCTCCAGCTCATTTTACAGATAAGGAAACTGAGGCAAACAGGGTTAAGTGACTTGTCCAGAGTCGTGCAGCTAATAAGTGTCTAAGGCCAGATTTGAACTCAGGAAGAAGAGTCTTCCTGGTTCCAAGCCCAATGCTCAAGTTCCAGCTAAAATCCCCACCTTCTAGAAGAAGCTTTGTCAATCCCCATTTATGCTTATGCCTTCCCTCTGAGATAACCTCCCATTTATCCCATCTATATTGTATTTGTAAATACATAGTTCTTTGCATGTTGTCTCCCCCAATAAACCATGAGCTCCTTCAGAGCAAGGACTGTCTTTTGCCTTTCTGTGTATCTGTAGTGTTTAGCACAGCAGCCGGCACACAGTAGGTGCTCAATAAATGTGTGTCGACTTGACTTCACTTCTCGTGGTATAAATTGACTTCTTCCTTTCACTTGCCCTGGTTTCCCCTGTTAGGCTTCAAAGTAGGAGCACCAGTTCTTCCTCCTTGGACTCCTACTTTTGAAAGTAGGAAAGAGGCAAATCCTTTCAGAAAGGTGTAAATTCACTTCCAACATAGCAACCTCAGATCCTGAGAAGGAGCCAGGTCTGTACCAGTAAAAAGGGTCTTAAGCCAAGCAGAATTAAGTACCCTCTCTTTCCACACTGGTGTGAACAACCTTAAGCATTGGCTACAGATCATAACAACCATCTTACAGAGGCTAATGGCCAATTTCCTTTGGTTTTCAAGACAAGCTCGTCATTTCAGGGACATCTGTATAAATCATTGGCCTGGGCCCCATCTAAAGAGGAGGTGGAGGTGTTTTTCATCAGAACTCACAACTCAATTAGACCCGTGTGTTCTTTAAAAGGCCAATTAAGGTCAGGGAAATACATTCCATGTTAATAACTTCATTGGCACTGCAAGGTAGGCAAGCTTTGCCAGAGTCAATAAATACATCAAGTATTTGTGTCTAGGAGCATGTGTCTTTGCTTCCCACTCGTGCCTGTAGATTTGGCAGCAGCTGATGGTAAAACCAGAAAGGTTGCTTCTGCTCTGAAGGGTTTTTTTTTCCTTTTAGGGGTTGTTCCCCCACCCCCACCCCCATCTTCTTCTTCAGTGAAGAAGTCTTAGAGCCGTCCATAGAGCTGAAGAAAAAATCCTCCTGTTTCTTTGTTCTTGGTCCATTCCTGGTGACTGCCTATGCCAATGGAGGACAAAGTTCCCAAGCTGGAAGTCCATATTTGAAATTTTGTCATCTTCAATGCTCTTTAAAGAATGATGTGGGGGCAGCTAGGTGGCGCAGTGGATAGAGCACTGGCTCTGGAGTCAAGAGTACCTGAGTTCAAATCCAGCCTCAGACACTTAACACTTACTAGCTGTATGACCCTGGGTAAGTCACTTAACCCCAATTGCCTCACTTAAAAAAAAAAAAAAAAGAATGATGTGCAGGAGGCAGATAGAGACTTGGACTAGATACCCATGTCCAAAGGCAGCTGGGGGGTGCTGTGGAGACAACACTAGGCCTGGAGTCAGGAAGACCTGAGTTCAAATGTGACTTCGGATACTTACTAGCTGTGTGACCCTGGGCAAATCACTTAACTCTGTTTACCACAGTTTCCTCATCTGTCAAATGAGCTAGAAAAGGAAATGGCAAAACCTTCCAGTATCTTTGTCAAGAAAACCTCAAATAGGGGGCAGCTAGGTAGTGCAGTGGTTAGAGCACAGGTCCTGCATTCAGGAGGACCTGAGTTCAAATCTGGCCTCAGACACTTAACACTTACTAGCTGTGTGACCCTGGGCAAGTCACTTAACCCTCATTGCCCTGCAAAAAAAAAAAAAAAGAAAGAAAGAGAGAGAGAAAAAGAAAAAGAAAAGAAAAGAAAACCCCATATGAGGTGATGAAGAGTTGGACACAACTGAAAAACAACATCTTTCATGCCATTTAAAGGATGATGTGGAGAAGAAAGAAAGAGCCCTAGGCTTGGACTCCTTGAGTTCAAATTCTGCCCCTGATACTTACTTTTAGCACTTAGCACAATGCCTGGCACATAATAGGCATCAATAAATGTTCATTGACTGACCATCTGGTGATCCCGGGGAAGTTAATTGACTTCAATTTTCTTATTCGGAAAACAGGAGTTATGGCCTACCTACACTAACTACCTCCCAGGGGTATTATTCAAAGAAATCTTTGTGGAAGTTAGAGTATCAAATGAGTGTAAACAGCTGAGGGACTAATCCCCACTAACTTGTCTCTTCTTCCTCTGACCACTACTGGATCTCCCCTAACAGCCCACATTATTTGGGGAGGACAGACATCTATTCAAAATGTCACTGACACAGTCACAAGAACATTCCAATTGGGGTCAGAGGAGCTGGGTTTGAATCCTCACTCTGACAAGTCATTGAAGAGCCCTGGACCTCAGTTTTCTCATCTCTAGATGGCTTCCAAGACCCCTTCTGGCCCTGATTCTATGAACCTGTGAAAGTTGGCTCCATCTTGCCTTCCTTGGGGACATAGCCTCTCCTTGGAATCTCTAAGCCCCCTCATCTTTTAAACGTGGTCTCCTTACAGAATGTTGGAGCTAGAAATCTGCCAAGGGCCCCTTATTTTACATGTGAAAAAGAGAAATGACTAATGTAACACAGCTGGTAAATATTAGAGCTGAGATCAGCAATCGGGTCTTCTTCAGACTCCTAGGTCATGGTCAGACTGGCACTTTGTGTCACTTTCCTGTCTTTTGCGACTCTGCCTTCCTTCAAGCAACCAGATGGTTACTTAGGCACACTTGCCAATGGGCACGGGAACCGATGTTTTGAGACCTATGGGGGCACAGGGGCCTAGCTGGTGTATTTGGTTAGTTTTTCCAGGTGCTTATAACTGAGGTTTTTTTCAAGGTGTGGCCTATTTCCTTTATCACGGACAAGGCTGTCTGTCTCTGCCTTGCATCTCTGCCCTGGATGCTAATGCTGTGGAGATGTGAGTGTGTTGAGTTCTGCTTGACTGCCAGAGGTGTGTATTGAATTTCTGTTTCGGATCATTTAGTACGTTGTGACAAAGGGAGCGGATGTTGTTTCGATTCATGTGGAACCAAAACGGAATATTCTCTTTCTGTTCTCTGTGCCGTGACACGGTGGGAGCTTCCTGGCGGCTGGCAGCTTGCTGAACAGGGGGCATTGGTCCCATTTCGTAGTCAAACCTCCTTGTGAAACCCAGTGGAAAATGGGAAATTTGGTGGCAGGTCTTCAGTTGCATTAATTTCATTTAAAATCTTCCCCAACCCAGGTTGTTATTGAATTAAACATTGAAACAAATAACAATCAATAATATAATAATATAATGTGCTCAATTGTATCACATTTAATAACGATTGCGTGTCCCTTTGAGGAGGTAATGAGCACACACACTCACTAAGCAGTGTTCAGACTTAATTCTTTAATTCCGAAAGGTGTTCTGAGCATTTCGTGCTGAAATTAAGTGTCCAAGCTTTATAGGAAAAGGCCTGTGCTTCCAGGAAGCCAGTCACAATTGGGCCTAGTTAGCCTTGTCCAGGGGAGGCATCATTACTGATCAACCTCCTTTGGTGGCTGAAGTGAATCATATTCACTGATGGATGGATAAGGGAATAGGAAGAAAGACTCTCTCCTTGCCACTATCCTCTCCCTGCTTCCTGGTAGATATTTGGTGCATAAGAGCAACTGGGTGGTGAAGTGGATAGAGCCTTGGCCCTGGAGTCAGAAGGACCTGAGTTCAAATCTGCCCTCAGACACTTACCAGCTGTGTGACCCTAGGCAAGTCACATAACCCTGCTTGCCTTAGTCTCCTCATTTGCCAAATGAGCTGGAGAAGGAAATAGCAAACTGCTCCAGTATCTTTGCCAAGAAAACCCCAAATGGGGTCACAAATAGTCAGACACAACTGAAACAGCTCAATAGTAACAACCTGGCACCTAGTAAGCCCTTAATAAATGTTTTGGGTATCTCCCCCCCCCCACATTTATGGCATAGTGAATAGAGAGCCAGCTTTAGAGTTAAGAAAACCTGAATTCAAAACCAGCTTCTGGCACTTACTAGCTGTGGGCCTGTGGCAAATCTCTTGATGCCTCAGGCAACTCCCTAAGAATGTAAGTTATATATGAGTTGCTAATCTTCATTGGCAAAGGAAATTTCCACACTTGGAGTTCCTCATACTAATGAGATTATAATTCCAGATTCATCATGTCATGACAATTTACATTTATAGGATGCTTTAAGGTTTGCAAAGTGTTTTACATATATTATCTCAATTCTTACACCCCTTCTATAAGGGGAGTAATAGCTATTATTATCCTCATTTTACAAATGGCCGTTGGGGGTGGAACGCAATGTGATAGAGCACTGGGTCACGAAGACTCATCTCCCTGAATTCAAATCTGGCCTCAGACACTTACTAGATGTGTGGCCCTGGCCATGTCATTTAACCCTGTTTGCCCCAGTTTCCTCATCTGTCAAATGAGCCAGAAAAGGAAATGGCAAACCGCTCCAGTATCTTTGCCAAGAAAACCCCAAATTGGGTCACAAAGAGTCAGACATGCCTGAAATGACTAAACAACAATTTTCCAAATGAGGAAACTGAGGCTAAAAGAAGGTTCAAATCTAGGTCTTCTTGCTTTCGAGTTTAGCACTTCATCTATTTTTTAAAAAACTTTAAAAAACGGCTCTATATCATCTAAAGCCAGGGAGCATTTAAGATTGAGGTCATACATTTAGAGTGAGAAGGGACCTTTAAGGTCAGTCAAGGGGCATTTATTAAGCACTTCATATATGCCAGGGACTGTGCTAAGTGCCGAGGATACAAAGCAAAAGCAGGATATAGTCCCTGCCCTCACAAAGCTTACATTTTACCAGGGGAAACAACATTATAAATCAGAACATAGAAGATAAATACAGAGTAGATCAAAGCAAACAAGAGGGGATGCACTAGCACCTGGGGAGGGGGTGGGGAACAGAAGAGGCCTCCTGAAGGAGGGGGCCCTTGAGCTGAACCTCCATGGAAGCCAAAGATTTTAAGAGTTGGGGGTTGGAAGGGAGAACCTCCCAGTCATGGGTTATAGTCAGTGCAAAGACAAAGAGATGGAGATAAGAGTATTGTATTTGAGGGACTGCAAGTAGTCCAGTTCCACCCCCATTGATATGGATGAAGAGATGAGAAAATTGAGACCTAAAGATATGCTATGACAGTGTCACATGGGCAGCCGAGATTTGAACCTAGGTCCTGTGACTCCAAATCCATCAGGCTTTCCATTGCACCACTTAGCTCAGCACCACATGTAATAAGGGACTATTCAAAGAGAAATAAGAAGTCCCGACTTTAGGAATTGATTTTGTTGTTCAGTTGTTTCAGTCATGTCTGATTCTTCATGACCCCATTTGAGGCTCTCTTGGCAAAGATACTTGAGTGATTTGCCATTTCCTTCTCCAGCTTGTTTAACAGATGAGGAAACTGAAGCAAATAGGGTTAAGTGACTTGCCCAGGGTCACACAGATGGATTTGAACTCAAGAAGATGAATCTTCCTGACTCCAGGCCTGGGACTCTATCCACAGCACTACCAAACTTCCCTTAGGGATCTGGAATCTAGGGACAATTGACCTTGGACAATTTGATTGGTCATCTTCAAAAGGAGGGGCCCTGTGCTCCCTTCTAGTTCTAATCTATGCACCCATCATCTCATGTAGGCATATGTAGGACAAACAGCTAAATAAAAACAAGTGTGCAAATGGCCAGCAGGCTTTTCTGTGTGTGTGTGTGTGTGTGTGTGTGTGTGTGTGTGTGTGTGTAAGTTATTTTACAAATCAAGTTAATTGGCATGGTAACTGCCCGCTGGGAACCACTGATCAAAATAAGACAACAATGAAGCAGGCGGCACCACAAACAACTGAGCGAGCAGTGAACAAAGATATGCCTTAAGTAAATACATGATGTTAAAATTAAAGTTAGGCACCAGCATGGCATGAGGACATGTTGGCAAGTGAGGGGTGGGAGGCAAACATGGGATTTGCATGTTCAGGGGACATGGAAGCCTTGCAGTTGGCCACTTCTACTCTCTGCAGAGGAGAAAAGTCAGGGAGACAGCATTTCATACCCTATGTGACATTTCCTGGTACTCTTGGGTTTGTGAGGCCAGCCCCACAGAGACTGATTATTTCCTCCTTGGAACTATGCCTACTTCCTCCCCTCCCTTGCTGTGGAGCACATGCACCCCATCCCCCAATCCAGCCAATCTAGCCTCCACTTCCTTTGTCTCCAGATCCCCAATGCATATTTCACATTTCCTAGCCTATTTGATATTTTCTTAGTATTTAATGATATTTTCAAACCATAACTCCCCTTTCCTGATGCCTGATGATAAATTCTATCCCTATACCTCCTCCTCTATATATGATGCAAGAAGAGATAGTCCAGTACTTGGCGAAGATGATGTAATGTTGACAGCTGACAGAGAAAAAGACAGAACTCATGATTCCACTCCCATTTTGCTCCCATCTTTCCCAGCAAGAACTATTATCCTCAAACTAGAAATAGCTGGCAGGCAATGTAATGAGGGTGTATCAGCCTAAGGTAGGTGAGGGAACTTACATTTAAGGATTATAAAGTGTTTGGAATGTACCATCTCATTTGATCCTCACAACAATTCTATGAGGCAGGTTGCTCTCGTATAATTAACTCCCTTTTACAGATGAGGAAACTAAATCTCAGAGAAGTGAAGTGACTTGCCCAAAGTCACACAACTAGACAATTACAATGTCAGCTCTCTCTTGACTATAAGTCCAATGCTTTTTCCATTGCACCATACTGCCCCTTTCCTCTCCCATCCTAGGAATAGGACAACTAGCCTCTTTAAATGGCTTTTTCTCCAGGCCAAGAGATCATTATTAGTTACTCCCTGAATTTTCATGTGAGGAAACTGAGGTCCAAGGTGCCCAAAATGTTAGTGAGTAGCAGAACTGGGATTCAGCCCTAAGTCCTTGACTCAGAATCTGACCTTCTTATCCACTGCCTCTTGCTGTTCAGTTGCAGAGAGTCCAGGGTTCCAGGGTAGGATAGAGGGTCAGTGCATAGGATCTGCAACTGCCTTTCTCCATGATGTTTGTTGTGCTTAAAAAGGGAAGAGTAGACACCTATTGAGTGGTTGTATCTGTGAGCAGGCACATTGTTCCCACAGGACCAGCAAGCAAGGTTGGTTCTTGGGTATGTCATAACCTGGACATCAGTAGCTATGCATGCCCCCTGGGCTGGCAGCACCACCACTGGCCCCTTCTCCCAGTTTTGCAGGTTTAGTGTTATCTTTGACCCTCCCCCTTCCCTTTCCCTCCCTCTTCTATCCAATCACTTACCAGGTCCTCTGAGCTTCATCTCTGCAATCTCTCTCTTCTCTCTTCTTACTGTCAATATCTCAGCATAGGCTCTCCTACTACCCGCCTGGATTACTGCAGTAGACTCCTAGAGGTTTCCCTACAGCTATTTTCTTCTTGCTCTAAACTGCCCTTACTATGGATGCCAACATCATCTTTCTTGTGCATAGATCCAGCCATGTCACTCCTTTGCTCAGCTCCCTGTGGCTTCCCTAGAAAGGATCAAATTCTCTCCTTAGTCATTGGCTCAACAAGCATTTATTAAGCACCTACTATATGTCAGACTTTGTGCCAAGCACTGGGGCTACAAAGAAAAACAGAAAACAGTCTCTGCTTTCAAGTTACTCACAGTCTAACGGGGAAACAGCCTGCAAACCACTACATACTAATAAATGTACAGGATAAATCAGAAATAATCCACAGAAAATCTGACATTCAAAACCCTGCACGATCTAGTGCTACCCATAACTCCAACCTTTTCTCTTGTTTGTCTCCCAACTCACCACTTTATACTCCACCCAGACTGGTCTAGTATCTGTTGCCTAGATGCTCTAGGTACTCTCCCACTGACTCACCTTTGTTCATGCTGTTCCTTATACCTAGGATGCTGTCACTCACCTCTTCTCCATGAAACCTTTCCTGATCCTCCAAGTTGTTAGTACCCTCTTCTTTCTCAGACTACCTTGTGTTATATTTTTCTGTGTAAACGTCATATTTCCTAAGTCTCTCCTCCCCTTATCCCAGTAGAATGTAAACCCCTTGAGGACAGGGTCTGGTTTTTTTCCTCCTAGAACAACGCCTTTCATAAAGTAGGCGTCTTAACAAATGATTGTAGAATTTAAGTAGCTATTCATTCTTTAAATGCCCAAACTACTCCTCCACAAGTTTTCCCTGACACCTCTATTAATAGTGATATTCCCCTTCAGATAGCATATAGCTCTTTGACTTGTATCCCTCTGATATACTTATTGTGTAATGTTGTCTATGTGACTTAAAAAAAAATTGGATAGTTATCTGGCTTTGTTATATCTCTACCAGACTCCATAAAAGCAGGGGTTGTCTTTTATCTAAACTTCATATGTTCCTCAATGGATGGGAGAGTGCTTGGCATAATGTTGGTGTTTAGTAAGTATTTGTTAAATGAATTAATGGATAAAAGAACTGATCCCCTTCTAAAATAACCTAGGGAATCCCATCTACCAAGAAAGACACAATTCCATCTAGACTAGGAAATATCCAGTCCTTCAATAAGTCATGGTATTGATCCAATTGGTTGGCTAGCATCCACCCATCCAATTCACTTAATTTTAAAATTTTTGTTTTGTTTTGTTTTGTTTTTGTGGGGCAATGAGGGTTAAGTGACTTGCCCAGGGTCACACAGCTAGTAAGTGTCAAGTGTCTGAGGCCGGATTTGAACTCAGGTCCTCCTGAATCCAGGGCCAGTGCTTTATCCACTGTGCCATCTAGCTGCCCCCTAAATTTTCTTAATAAATAAATAAATAGATTTATTTTCTTTTACAACTGCTTTCTTTTATAAATACATTTTATTTTTTAAATTATCAAACATTTTTATTTTCTCCCTCCTGTACCCTAATCCCTGGGAGGGGGGCGGGGCAGGGAAATGTGTGTTTCATTCTACATATTTAGTCCTTCACCTTTCTGTGAGGAGGTAGGTAGCATTCATTATCATCAGTCCTCTGGAATCATAATTGATACACTTATCAGAGTTGTTTTTTAAAACTGTCCACTTTTAGAAAGTTGTTGTTATAGTAGAAATTGTTCTAGTTTTGCTCACTCCACTCTGCATCAGGTCTTATGAATCTTTCCAGGTTTCTCTGAAACCATCTCAGCAATTCTTACCATCCAATAGTATATTCCATTATATTCACATACAGTAACTTGTAGCCAGTTCCCCAATTGGTAGGCACCCCACCTTAATTCTCAGTTCTTTGCCGTTATAAAATTATGTGTACATAATATATTAAAATAATAAATAAACATATGCACATAATAAAATTATATGCACATAATACATATGCACATATATGTGTTTATATATATATATATGCACATACAGGTATGTGTATATGTGTATATATATTCCATCTTTTTTTTCTTTTTCTTTGATTTCTTTGTTATAGTAGCAATTTTCACTGGGTCAGAGGGTATGCACAATTCAGTAACTGTTGGGGCATACTTCCACATTGCTTTCCAGAATGGCTGGACCAATTCATACGCTCCACCACAGTACCTCAATGTTCCTGTTTTCTCACAGGCCCTCCAACATTTGTCATTTTCCCTCTTTTGTTAACTTTTGCCGATCTGATGCATCCCATTCACTTTAAAACATTAAAGTAAACCCTGAGGTTTGAGAGTCTTTAAATGACACCTCCGATGGCTTCATTTCCACTTACCCTAGGATACAGTGATGAAAAGGGCAGATCTGATCCTCTAACTCAATGGTGTGAAGCAGTCCTTTTTATTAATGGATCCCTCTACTCATTAACTCAGGCACACACACAACTGAGCGAGCAAAGGTCAAAAGGCTATGAGCATCTTATGTACCTTTTAAAAACACTGCAACATATGTAGACGTAACCTTGCAAATGAGCACACCTGCTTGCCTAGGCCAGGGATGTATTAAGTTTTCTAATTTTGTTCTCTTTCTTTGCTCTTACTGATCCACTTGGTCTTGCAAACATCCCCTTATCTCTGCCAATTACAAAACCCTTTTATTCATGCTCCTTTTGATTATTAATTCATTTGGCTACATGGTGTATTTCAGGTTCTCATACTCCGTTTTCTCTGTAAGCAGGTTATCTGGGTACAGAAAAGATCATTGCAGAACGGTCATGTCTTTATTCGAGTAGGAAAGTTTAAAGTGGAAGGGAGAGAGGGACACCCTGTGGATTGCCTCCTGACAGATCATGGCCTGGAAAGCACAGACTAACCTTGCCTAATGTTACTGGGCCTAACTTCTCTTAATCCTTCTCTGATTCTGGGTAAAATGTTTCCAACACTGCTGGCTCATACAGGGGATGCCTAAACTCCCATATAAGCACAGTTCTCTGCCCATCCCAGGTTGCTAAAAAAATTTAAAGATGTGACCTCAAAACGACTGTTGATAATTTTGGAAAAAGTTATAGAACAAAGAAACCTGGAGCCAAGCACACATTGCCTTGATTTTCCAAAAGGGCAGCCTCTATAATGTAAAGACTAGTAAACCTATGTTGATTTCTGGAAGTTATTCAGAAAGGATCATCAAACAAGAATACGATGATTACTAGAGACAGCACAGGATAGTAGGTAGAGAGCCTACTAGAAATGAGGAAGATCTGGTTCATCTCACCTCTGACACGTGCTATCTGAGATTTGAGCAAGTCTTAAAATCTCTGTGTGTCTTAGGAAACTCTCTAAGACTGCAAATTGCAGAACAGTTACCTTTCTACACTAGCAGGAGGAATTTTCTCATGAGGTGTTCCCTGCATGGATAAAATCAAAGGTCTGGATGTAAACACACACACACACACACACACACACACACACACTCACTCACTCACACACAGTGAATAATGGAACCCAACATGAGTTAACTAAGAACAGGTCATGCCAAACCAACCCGATTCTATTTTCTGAGAGGGCTATTTGGGTTTGTACCTAAGGGGAATGCAAGTGCTAGTGAGGGCTTTGATGTTCTGACCTTTTCCCTTTCCTATGCAACATTTTTATCAAGGATTCAGACAAAGACATTGAAAGTGTGTTTATCAGCTTTATAAATATTGTGGAACAAAGAAGGAGAGTTAATATGACAGAATAAAGAAACAGGATTCTCACTCCTGCCTCAAATTTTCTGAAGCACTTTGTCTGAATCCCTTCTTTCCTGGATCCCATTCCACTTTGTACTTTGCTAATTTGTATATAGGTGTTTCCTCTTGAGATTATAAACTCCTTGAGGTAGCTAACTTGGGTAATTTTGTTGCTTCCTATCCCCCCTACACAAAACACAATGCTTTGCACATAGGAAGCATTTGACAAATGTTGAATTGAGTTGAATCTCAGTGGGCTGAGATACTGAAATGAAACCAACCAGATGAAATTTGACAAGGACAGATGGAAGGTCCTACAGCTTGCAGGTTCAAAATCCAATTACATGTTACTAGCTGTGTGACCCTGGGCAAGTCACTTAACCCTCATTGCCCTGCCAAAAAAATCAATTATATGAATATAAGACAGAGGACTGACTTGAGAGCATTGAGAGAGACCTGGGGGGTTTAGTGGATCACAAGTTCAATATGAGCCAACATTGTAAAGAAGCTACTAAGAAAATCTCAGGCACTATTGGAAGAAGGCGTCATGATTCCAGGAAGTGTAATAGCCTGACTGTACTCCATCTTGGTCAGAATATGGAGTGAAATGTTCTTGATTATGGATACATCATTTAAAAGGGGTGGGGGGGGAGGTAATTAATGAACCAGAGGTAGCCTGGCCCAGGGGAGGGAATTCTGGGTTCGGAGTAAAGAAGATCTAGGGCCATCCCTCCCAATCAAAGTTACTTTGTGTATAAGATTGTTTCACTTCTGTCTTTGTATCCACAGGGCCTAATACCATGCCTGGCACATAGTAGGCATTTAGTACATTCATCGATTGATTCTCATCTCTGATGTTTCCTAGCTGTGTGATCTTGGGGCAAGTACCCTAACCTCTATGTGTCTCAAACAATTCCCTAGTATTTGTCTACTAAGTCATACATGGATTGCAATTTCTGTTAATGGAGGCAGTTTCCATCTTGGTATTTCCCCATGAGGTCACATTCATAGATAGATTAAATCTTCATTTTGACCAACTAGAGAATATACAGTAGAGGAATACTGGATGGTGAAGTATCTGAAAACCATCTCATACAAAGAGTAATTGGAAGAATAAGTGGTTGAGGGATTAGACTGAGGGGATCAGATCACAGAGATGAATCATAGATCTGGAGTTGGAAGGCACTTCAGAAGCCAACCATGCAACTTCTTGTTAATGATGAGAAATCTGAGGCTCAGGGGAGTGGGGGGGGGGTGGAGTGATTGTCAAGGTCACACAAGGTTTTCGTTTGTTGTTGTTGTTTGGATTTGGTCCTTTGTGCTCTAAAAAGACCAAAAGGACATCATGATGTTGGAGTTAAGGTACAGTGTGTCCAGCCGTGGCTGATCAGACCAATATGAGCTCAAAAGGCTCTACCACAGATCAGGTACAAATAGTCCACGCGAACATTTGGGATGGAGATGTTTCTATATTTGCACACTTCACATTTCTTTTGAGCTCCTGTAATTCTGCTTTGCTCATAGAGCACAGTGCCTTCTTTAATGTGGGTGTGCCATACTACCTATACCAGTGTTTCCCATGTCTTACAATTGATACCAGAGTTTTTAAGAGTGTTCTTATATTGCCTCACTTGACCATGTGAGAGCCTGCCTTGTATGAATACTCTGAAATATAGTCTTTTAGGCAAATGTACATTTGCCATTCAAATGAGTTGTGCTCTCTGCAGTAGAGTTTGAATGTTTGGCAGTTCAGTTCGAGAAAGGACCTAAGTTACCACCTCACACCTGTCAGAATGGATAATATGACACACACAAAAAAGAAAAATGATAAATGTTGGAGATGTAGGAAAATTGGAACACTAATGCATTGCTGGTGGAGTTGTGGACTGATCCAACTATTCTAGAGAGCAATTTGACCCAGCACCAGCCTCTTTGCCACAGAAGAGCCTGATGGCATTCAAAACCTCTTTTTCAGTTGGAAGTTTGGCTGGAGAGGGATTGACTTCAACCTGATATAAATATTCAATGGTTTCAGTACTGGTTGATGACAGTCTGTTGAGAAGTGTTCAGCCCATCTCTCTAGGATCATGTCCTTCTCACTGATCAGTATGGCTCCATCAGCACTGAGTAGTTAACATGCACCATACATTTTTGGCCCATAAATAGCCTTCAGGGCATCATAAAACTGCTTCATATTGTTACTATCAGCATAAAACTAAATCTCATCTGCCTTCTTACTGAGCCAAGAATCTTACATCTCTCTTTAATTTCATTTGTACTTTACTTTTGATGGAATTAACTGTTTTCTTTTTTAGAGACAAACTATCCTGCTGTTAAACCCTATAGAGTTCTCATTTTTCATTTAGTTGCTTCTGAATTTCCCCATCATTTTCATCAAACCAATCCTGATGTTTGTGAGTGTCCTGGCCCAGATGAGGAAATGCAGCACTGCATACAAATATCTAAAAGCTGCCTACTCCTTTTCTGTTTCACCATTATCAACCATGTGTTGGCTCAGCTTTCCCTCCAAGGCAACAACAAACTGTTCACTGGAGGAGAAGAAATGTAATCTGCTGGCATTGAGTATTTTATCATTGTTATTCACTGGGGTCACTGCTTTTTTTGAATGTGAATGTTTAGCTTGAAGAGGATAAGTCTATGATCCACCCATCACTCTGTATCACACCATGTCTACATCCTGTCTGTCTCTTCTCTTTACAATCAGAGTCTATTAAATGCCAATGTTTGCTGCAAGGGTGCATCCATGAAGTTTTGTTCTATTTAGGTAAATGGAAGGCAGTGTTGGTGATGAGAAGGTCATGAAATGAACAAGTCTTCAATTGTTAAGTGAGTGTTACTGTTTCTGATTCCATTACTGCCAAGGACTCCCTGCCACATCTGATAGTCTGTGCCAACTATGGTATTAAAGTCACCCAGAATTACAAGCTTGTCCTCTTTTGGCACACTGATGATGAGGGTCTCCAGGATTTCATAATTTTTTTTCTTTGATCTCATCAGGGTTTGTCATGGTGGGACTGATGTTGGTGGTGTGGCACTTTCCTGCAAGTGGCAATCACATTGTCATGAGCCTGCCATTCACTCCTTCTGAGAGGCACACAGGTTTATTGACTAGATTAGATATGATTGTGAAACCTACACCAGATTCATAGCGCTCCCCATCACAGTGGCCACTCCAGAACAAATATGTATCCAGTTCTGACTTCAGTAAGCTGACCTTAATTTGCCAGCCTTGTTTCACTCAGGGCTGCTATTAGGATGCAATACCTGCTGAGTTCTCTCAAAACAAGAGCTGTTTATCTTTCAGGTCCACTGGATTTCTTGTCGTCCATAAGTGTGCACACATTCCATGTATCAATGGTGATAGAATCATCTTTGCAAAAGTTTTTGTACATCTTTTTTCTGTGCGTATTGACTTCAGGGTAGGATCCTTGCCTGCCATGGTAGGCAATTCAGGGTTAGACTAAGTGAAGTAGACAATTTTTAGGGTACCTTTTCTAGTTCCTTCTTCACACCAAGAGATGAGCAGTGCAGTCCCCTTTTTTTTCAGGGTAGTGAGGGTTAAGTGACTTGCCCAAGGTCACATAGCTAGTAGGTGTCAAGTTTCTGAGGTCAGATTTGAACTCAGGTCCTCCTGAATCCAGGGCCGGAGCTCTACCCACTGCACCACCTGCCCCAGTGCAATCCTTTTAAAAAGGTTGCTCAAATACCTGGGGGCCTGCTGAATCCTGCCCTGCTTCAGTCCAGTGAGAAGATGACCCCATGGTCCTCCCTGAACACCCCATATGCCCCTGTCACACAAGTAGTGTCAGAATAAGGGGATTTGAACTCAGGTCATCTGATTTTACAGCCAGTTCTCTTCCTGCTTTGCCATCCTGTTGCCCTATCCTCTCACTTTAACCGTAGGAGGGGCAGAAACCAGAGAAGAGATGCTGGGAGGGTATTCCTATGGTCCTTGGAAATAAAGGTTGCTCAAGAGAGTTCTAGAACCATCTGGTTCACACAGAATGTGTCATGTGATGTGTGGATCACAACAGACACAGTGTATTGGACTCAGGTGCCTGGGTAACAGAATATCAAGAACCTAAATAAGTACCCATATGACCTTGGACAAGTCACTAAAATTCTCTAGCCCTCACTTTCCTCATCTGTAAAATTCGACGGTTGGATTCAGTGGTCTCTGATGTCTCTTCTCCTTGTAGACCTATGAGCCTATGAGCCTAAACACTCAGATAGCTATTTATTCAATTTCATCCTCACAGCAGCCCTGGGGCTAGGGGAGATATGAATTTACTAAATTTGTGCCAGACACTGTGCTAAGCGTTTTCTGAATATTATCTTATTTGAACTTCATAGAGACTCTATGAGGTAGGTGCTATTATTATCTCCATTCTACAAATGAGGAAACTGAGTCTGGGAAAAGGTTAAATGACAGCCAGTGTAGGGGCAGCTAGGTGGCACAGTGGATAAAACACCAGCCCTGGATTCAGGAGTACCTGAGTTCAAATCTGACCTCAGACACTTGACATTTACTAGCTGTGTGACCCTGGGCAAGTCACTTAACCCTCATTGCCCTGCAAAAAAGAATGACAGCCAGTGTCACACAGCTAATAAGCGTCTAACCCAGTTCATCTTTTTTTTTTTCAGGGCAATGAGAGTTAAGTAACTTGCCCAGGGTCACATAGCTACTAAGTGTCAAGTGTCTGAGGTCAGATTTGAACTCAGGTCCTAACACAGGTCTTCTTGACTCCAGGTCCATCATGCTCTCTACTGTAGTATCCATGTCACTGACTCACATAAAAGTGCCAGTTGGCATATTCTGCTTTGGCCTGCACTTAACTGCTTAGCCCATAGAAAAATTAATATAGAAAATTTATAGTGCCATATGTTTTCTCTCCACTTTCACAATATTGTATTTGAAGCCTCTAGTCCTAGATGCCAGATTGCTTCTAGACTTCAAGAAAAGGCTTTAGGTAAAAATAGATACCTTCTCCTGCTAGGTTAAAAATTTTTTTTTTCCTCTTTTCTTACACATTTGACAATAGGACCCGATAACAGGAACGTGGGCTACACTTTGCTTTCTAGGGTGCTGTCTAATTTGGTTTGGCTCATGGGTTTTTTGGGGGTGCTTAACTATTTCTACAATAAATATTTACCAAGTGCCTGTGTAGTAACTGTTGGGGTGGTGGAAATTAATCAAAGGAGACCTCTGCCCTCAAGGAATTTATGGTGTTGGTAGGTGATATCCAACAGATGGATGCGTTTATGCAAATTAACTATAAAACAAGGTGGAGTGGGCTAAATGTAGTGAGAGTGTTCCTTTGCTCTTTTTTTCCCCTGTGTCCACTGAAGAAAAGTTGTTGCTGGAAATAGGGGGACAGAGATCACCCCTGTTCTTGTACCTCAAGGAATGAGCACCTCAGAGCATCCTTAGTGAGATGAAACTGTTGAAGAGGTCTCCCTAAAGCGATGGGGCCCTGAAGGGGTGGGAGGTAGAACAACTTTCTCTTACAACCGGCCCTTAATAAATTCTTCTTGGTTGATTGATTGATTGAGTCTCAGGGTCATGGTACTTGCTTCAAACGGTTTTGTCCCCATGGGTTTTCTCTGCTTCCCATTCTCATCATCTGCCATCTGTAAGGTCAGCTAGCTGTATTTTCTGGCAGCAGAAATGTGGAAGGGAGAGTTAAATGGGAGGCAGGGGCTAATCTTGGCTGTGGCCCTGACCTACGGTATGCCCATGACCAAGTCATTTTTCTTTTTTACAAATGAGGAAGACCCAGTTCATCTCTCTGAGGTGACTTAGGGTAATAATCTGGAGGACAACGTTACCCCTCCCCCTTCCAAAGGAATTGTTCATTTTTAAACCTTTTTGTTCCAATGTCCTAAGAAATATTTCAGGAAGAGCAAATTGTCTCCTCCAAGTATAGAAGCAGGAATAAAAGGTTATTCAACCATTTTCCTTTGGACTTATCCTAATGATCTCAGATTGAGGGGGGCATGCAAAGTGGTTCAAATGTTTAGACAGTGCTGTTTCAGGGCTACAAGGGCCAGTCTCACATTTGTTGGATTATCCTTTTTTTTAAAGTACTTTGGGGGCAGCTAGGTGGTGCAGTGGATAAAGCACCAGCCCTGGATTCAGGAGGACCTGAGTTCAAATCCAGCCTCAGACACTTGACACTTACTAGCTGTGTGACCCTGGGCAAGTCACTTAACCCTCATTGTCAGGAAAAAAATTTAAAAATAAAGTACTTTGGGTAGGGTAACATACTGTATATGGCATCTAGAATAATGGCATGTGTTGTTAATAAGGAAAGCAGAATGTAACAGGAACTACCCAACTATCCCATCCCAGTATACCTAGTCTACTGTCACCCGACAACCCAACTGAAGATTTTTATGTCTATAACACCCTAATGTCAACCAGCAGAATCACCAGTTCCCATCTCAGAGATGTAGTAGATGATCCTATGGTATGTCTTGGAAAGTCCTTACCAACAAAGTTGGTAAAAGACTCCCAACTGCCAGGAAGGTACCAAGAAAAACCAAATCACACAGATGCCGAGGCAAAAGAAAGCATGCACACGACACATAGCTGATTAAGTCTGCCACAAATTTATGTTATCTAATCTCAGCTCAACCCTCATTACAACCAGGCAATTCTTCTACTCCTCCCTAATCAATTTTCTATCCCACTCTCTGTAGTGGCTGTTTCAAACCTCTCCCCCCGCCCCCCAGCTGAGAACCTTGTCTCATACTTCATTGAAAAAAATGGAAGTCATTCACCCAGAGCTTCCCCTTTCCCTTCATTTTCATCTTGAATCACTCAGATATCTTCTCCCAGTATCTCTTTTAATCCTCCATTAGATGAAGAGATTGCCCTTCTCCTCACCAAGACCAACCCCACTACATCTACCCATCCTGCCTTCTCTAGCAAATTGCTCCCATAATTATCCCCACTCTCTAATCTTCAATCTCTCCTACTTACTGACTTCTCTGCTACCTACAAACACATCCATGTGTCCCTCGTCCTTAAGAACAAACAAACAAACAAAAACACTCCCTAGATCCTACCATCACAGTTAGAAATTGTCCTATATTGGAGACAGCTAGGTGGTGCAGTGGATAAAGCACTGGCCCTGAATTCAGGAGGACCTGAGTTCAAATCCGGCCTCAGACACTTGACACTTACTAGCTGTGTGATCCTGGGCAAGTCACTTAACCCTCATTGCCCCACAAAAGAAAAGAAATTGTCCTATATCCTTCTGCTTTTTTTCAGCTAAACTCCTTAAAGAAATCATCTGTACTAGGTTTCTCCACTTTTCCTCTTCTTCCTCTCTTCTAAAACAGCTAGGTAGTGCAGTGGATAGAGTACTGGGCCTAGAGTCAGGAAGATCTGAGTTCAAATCCAGCCTAAGATACTTACTGGCTGTATAATTCTGGGCAAATCGCTTAACCTAAGTTTGCCTCAATTTCTTCATCTATAAAACAGAGAAAATAATAGCACCTACCTTCCAGGGTTGTTGTGAGGATCAAATAAGATAATAATTATAAAGCACTGTACACAGTGCCTGGCACATTGTTGTTGTTGTTAAAATTGTTTCATTTGTGTCTGATTCTTTATGAGCCAATTTAGAGTTTTTTGACAATGATACCAGAGTGTTTCCTATTTCCTCCTCCAGCTCATTTGACAGATGAGGAAACTGAAGCAAACAGGGTTAAGTGACTTGCCCAGGGTCAAACAGCTAGCATCTGAGGCCAGATTTGAACTCAGGTCTTCCTGAGTCCAAGCCGGCCACTCTATCCACTGTACCACCTAGTTGCCCATTTAAATGTTAGCTATTATTATTATTAGTTACCCTAAAGCCTCTGTATTCTGGCTTCTGACTTTATCACTTAACTAACACTGGTGTTTCTATAGTTACCAATGATCTATTAATTGCCAAATCTAATGGCCTTCTCTCAATCATGAACCTCCTGGCCCTCATGGAGCATTTGACAGTGTCACTCACCATTTCTTCCTGGATACTCTTTCCCCTCCAGGTTTTCATGACGTTGCTTTCTCCTGGTTCTCCTCCTATCCAACTTACAGTCCCTCTCAGTCTTTTTTAGGATCTTCATCCAGATCATACCCACTAAACATGGGTGTCCCCCAAGTCTCTGTCTTATTTCCTCTTGTCTTCCCTATATACTCTCTCACTGGGTGATCTGATCAGTTCCCAGGAGTTCCATTATTATCTCTATGCAGATAACTCCCAGACTTATTTGTCTAGCCCTAGTTCCTTCCTGAGCCCCATTCTTCTATCACCAACTGCCTTTTGGCCATTTTGAACCGGATGCCCCATAGGCATCTCAAATTCAACACGACTAAAACAGAACTCATTATCTTTTCCCCCAAACCTTCCCATCTTTCAAACTTTCCTATTACTGTCAAGGGCATCTCCATCGTCCAATTCACCCAGGTTTGAAACCTTGGTATCATCCTTTAGTCCTCACCCTCACTCAATAGATCAAATCCTTTGCCAAATCTTGCTAACTTCACAGCATCGCTTGTCTATGTCCCCTTCTCATCATTCACACAGTTCCCACGCTAGTTCAGGCCTTCCTCATCACCTCTCTCCAGGACGACTGAAATAGCTTTCTAATTGGTCTTCTTGCCTCAGGTCTCTGCCCACTCCAATCCATCATCCACTCAGCGGCCAAAGTGATTTGCCTAAAGCATACATCTGCCCATGTTGCCCCCACCCCCCTGTTCAAGAAATTTCCCGCTAGGATCAAATATAAACCCTTCTGCTTGGCCTCTTCCCAACCCCTGGCCCCTTCCTACATTTCCAAGCTTCTGACACTTCATTCTTCTCCATACAATCTATGACCCAGCCATACTGGGCTACTTGCTACCCCTCCTGTCTGGAATATTCTCCTTTCTCCCCTCTGTTTCTTTGTTTCTCTGACTTCCTTCAAGATTCAGGTCAAATTTCACTCTCTACAGAAGGCCTGCCTTGGTTCCCCAAACTTTTGGTGATTTTTTTCTTTGAAATTACCTTCCATCTACTCTATTCCTTGTACATACTATTTGCATGCATGCCCTGTTAGTATGTGAATTCCTTGAGGGTAGAGACTTTTTGGCCTTTTTTTGTCTCTTCTGCAGCACAGTGCCTGGCATATATGAAGTGCTTTTAAAATGCCAATTGAGACAGCTAGGTGGCACAGTGGATAGAGCACTGGCCCTGGATTCAGGAGAACCTGAGTTCAAATCCTACCTCAGACACTTAACAATTACTAGCTGTATGATCCTGGGCAAGTCACTTAACCCCAATTGCCTCACACACACACACACACACACACACACACACACAAAACAAACAAACCAAAATGCCAATTGACTGACTGACTGACTGACAGCTCATTACACCAGCATCTCATGGGTCATCATGCCAAAAGGGAGACAGAGAATCATCTTCACATCAGGAAAATCTCCAAAGTATCCCAAACAATGATGCAAGAATAGCATCATGGATAAAGTGCAGAACTCAGAGTCAGTAAGTTGTTATTCAGTCATTTTTCAGTCATGTCCAACTCTGAGACCCCATTTGGAGTTTTCTTGGCAAGGATATTGTAGTGCTTTGCCATTTCCTTCTTCAGAAAGTCAGTAAGACATAGGTTCAAATCCTGCTTCTGACACATCCTAGCTGTGTGTCCCTGAACATGTCAGGCAGCTTCTCTGAGCCTCACTGCAAAATGGTGAAAACAAAACTGACATTCCCTACCTTACCAGGTTGTTGCTAGGCACAAATGAGATCATGTATATAAAGTACTTGGCAAAATTTAAACTGTAACATATATCAATTATTCTTATCATTCCAGCATTCCAAAGGCCCTTGATGTCAGAATCCTTCCACAAACAGATTTCTGCAAAGGCTACACAAGAACAGGCAATCTTTTTCTAGGCTCTTTTTAAAAACAGATTTTATGGATATTTTTTACTTTTACATTGCCTACATTTCTTCATATATCCTCTGTTCCCCCCTCCCAGAAAGCCTCCCCTTTTAACAAAGAATATTTTCAAAGAGGAAGGGGAAAAATCGCAAAGAGCAAACAATACATCGAAAAAACATGATGTTATATTCAAAATTCCAAATCAGTGGAGCCCTACCTCTGCAAAGGATAAGAAGGAGGTATTTTCTCTTGTCTCTTCTTAGAGGCCAAGCTTGGCCTTTATAATTTCAAAACCTTCAGTCTTGATTGCTTTATAGTGGTTGTGCTGTCCATTTACATTGTATATATGTTGTTTTCCTGGCTTTGCTCGCTTCACTTTGCATCAGTTCATATAAATCTTTCCATGTTTCTCTGTATCTATCATGTTTGTCATTTCTTACAAGCAAAATCATATTCTTTTTCATTCAAATGCCACAGTTTGCTTAGCCATACCCCAACTGAGGGGCATTTACTTTGTTTTCAGTTCTTTTCCATCACAAATAGTGCTGCTATACATATTTTGGTGTATGTGGAGCCTTTCCTTTTGTTGATGACCTCCTTAGGGCATATACCTAACAGTGATATCTCTGGGTCAAAGGGTATGGAATTTTATTTTTATTTCTGACATTCTAAATTGCTTTCCAGCCTAATAACCAGTAGTGGTTATCCCTCCTTAAATGGATATATAAGACACAGCCTCTATTCAAAGGACATTCTTATGTCGCAACTGAAGCCATCTGACAGAGCCAGGGCCACTCAGTCAGTTTCTACTCCCATCCTTGTTTCTGGCAGTGATATTAGCCCATACCTGGATATCACAACATCTGTGTTCATCACCAATATTACCATTTCCTACTCTCAAGTCCCCAGGAAAAGTAGGTTTGATTCTTAGAGATCTTCCTAGTACATCGCTTGACCATACCATTTAGTAAATCTGATTGCCTAGTAATAAAAAAGTTCTATTTATTTCACATTTAAAAATTTTGGATATAGACAAAGGAAGAAAAAAGTCCATAATGTATTTTTAAATACTGCGTGCTGTCCCATAAGATTCCTTTTTTCTCACCTAGAACAAACACTCTATGACTTAGTATATCTCTTCCCCAGAAACTCTGTACTCTTTCAGAGTCCCTCCCTGCCATCCCTATCTTAAAGCACCAACCCTCTTCACCCAGGGATAGTACCTGCTGGACTCCCATCATACATTTCCCCTGTTTTCTCATGTCATACATTGAATTTCAAAAGCCTGCTGCTAGTCTTTTCTTATCTGTCTTGTAAAAGAGAGTGTTATGGTTCATGGCCCTTCCTTTCTTAAAAAAAAAAAAAAAAAACCAAGCACTTGTATCAAAAGAAAAAGAAAGCTCACACAATCCCAAAGGAGTGAGCATATGCAAACAGTAAGGATTCATCTGCTCAGCTTTCTGACCTGCAGGTTGGAAATGAGGCTCATTTAGACCTCTGTAGGGAAGGTTCTACAGGAGCTTATGCAAGGGAAGGAAAATCAAACCCTCTTTGGACAGAAGTGGACAGCACCCAGAGTCACCTTCCCACAATTTTGTCCCATAACTTACAGCAGTGCAAAAGAGAAAGGTGTATAGTTAGTATGCCATTGTGTCTTGTGCAGGGAAGTCTATAATTATTATCCATTACTATTATTGTCCTGTGCAGGGCAGCTAGGTGGCACAGTGGATAGAATGCTGAAGTCAGGAAGACTCATCTTCCTGAGTTCGGATCTAGCCTCAGACACTTACTGTGTGACCCTTGTCAAGTCACTTAACTTTATTTGTCTCAGTTTCCTCAACTGTAAAATGAGGTGGAGGAGGAAATACAAACCACTTCAGTATCTTTACCAAAAGAAAACCCCAAATGGGGTCACTAAGAGTTGGATGAGACTGAAACAATTGACCAAAAGTTCATTGATTATATTACACTTCCAAGTTGGCTCCCTGGATTTGTAGTCACTTGCTGCATATTGTACCCCTGCCTTCTGTCTTGCTCTTTAGATTTGGTATTCAAATGAATACCATTTGGCTTGATCCAACTGGGTCTCAGGATACTCTAGGATCACAACTTGTACCTTGCCCTCTATGCTCTTACTGATGTTCTTCCCTAGGACTTTGTTGATTCCTCTTAATCACCAGAAGGAATCTGCCTCATCCCTACCCTCCATTCCTTCTGCATGGGCCAGGAATTTGGCATCCACTCCAAAATTCTGTGGGTTTCATTGGGTGTATCTGGGAAGAACAGTGATTGATCCTAAGTTGCTGCTCTAACACATTGCTCTGAGAGTAACACAAAAAAAGAGTCAGGCCCCTGGACATACACACTTAAAAGATTCATTGGGTAGAATTTTCTTTTCTTGAGATAAGAATAAGCTTGCTTCCTGGAGATAATGGCACAATGGAGGGGAGGGGGCAAGGGAAGCACCTCTCCACCTAATAGAACATAGTGCTGAAGGGTGAATCAAATACATTATCAACTAAGCATCCTATAAAATACTCAGTCCATCTGTGTATTTGCCAAGTGTTTTTTCCTAAATTCTCTTTATGTTTCCTTCCTCTGTGTTCAATTGCAACAGTGTTGTCAGATTTAAATTGTAAGCCCCTAGAGGGGAGGGACCCAGTTTGTGTAAATCACTCTACTGTGATCAGCAGAGCACTATGTACCAACAGATACTGAATTGGTTTTTTATAATAATGGAGAGTGGCTGGCTCTTGCAGGGGGGGGGGTGCAAAAAGGAAAAGGAAGAGGAAAAAAGAACATCCTGAACCTCTCCTTCATCAACATGGACATTCCATCACCATTCCAGAGAGTATTTTCTTTTCTTCCAAAGAGTTCCTTCACTAACAGCAGCTCACTACATCTAGTAGCACTAATAGTTGTACCTGAATAATAATACTTAGTAGGTCTGTAGATTTACACTTCTTCCCAGGTAAGAATATAACATTTGCCTTTATAACTTTAAACTCACAGTTGCAGCACCAGAAGCTCTAGGTTTTCTCCCCTTCAATTATCTTCCTACAATTAGGATATATTGTTACCAAAAGGCAGTAGGTGTTACATTTCACATTGTCCCAACTACAAGGTGCATGCTTTATTTAACACTCAAATGACAACTCTGAACTCTACCAGTGGATAGTCTGGTCTAGTCTAATTGTGTTAATATAGTCCCTGGGTTTGCCTTGGCAGGTAGACTCCCAAATATTTTATACTGTCTGGTCTAGTCTAGAAGACAGACACTGGACCTCGAATCAGAAAGACCCAAGTTCAAATCCCAGTCCTTATCAGCCACATGATCCTAGGCAAGTCTCCCCATCTATAAAATGAAAATTGTATTATCTTCCCTACTGGGTTGTTGTGAAGTTCCAAGAAATTACCAGCAGAATGTAGCAAAGAGAAAATTAGATCCTAAAATGAAGTAGACTTTGAGTGAGAGGTTTCTTTTTAATTTACCATTAAACTTACTTTGTAGGCCAGTGGGGAATCTGTCAGAGAATCTCTATGCATGTATCTTTCTCTGCATCTCTCTCCCCACATGTGTGTCTTTTCCCAGTTTTGTAGGTTTCATTGTTTCTTCCTCCAAATGATTCTCAGTCATTCTTTTCTTATGTCTGTACTTTGTCTTCTTTTGTGTGTCACAAAATCATGAAATTAGAATTAGAAAGGAGAGATCATCCAATCCTCTAATCCAGGGATTCTTCATGTCTTTGTGTCTAGGACCCCTTTCTTATTCTTTCTCTAACCCTTTGGCAGTGAATCGCATGAAATCCATGGGCCCTTTCTCAAAATAATGTTTTTAAATGCATCAAACAAGACACAAAGGTTTACAAAAGGAAACCAATTATATTAAAATTATAAGGGAAACAAATTACAACAAAAACCAATTCCATTGAAATAAAGTCTTCAAATTCTTTTAAAAAAAACAAGTTCAGGGACCTCAGGCTAAGATCCCTGATAGTTCTGCTTCCTCATTTTATAGAAGAGGCAACTGAGGCCCAGAAAGATTAAGTTCCTTGCTCAAGGTCACACAGCTAAGCAGTATCAGAGTAGCCAAGATTAACCCCAGACCCTCTGACTCCAGATCCCTTGTTCTTTCCGCTATACCAGGTTGCCGGTCCTATACCAGGTTGCCTTTCAATGTCCTTTTTAATGTTTTTCTCTTCCCCTCTTCTATTTTCTCTTCTCTCTCTCCTTCCCACCCCCCTTCTCCCTTCACTAGAAATAACATAGAACTGAAGTACATTATTTACTTGTATTTGTTGAATAGAGTTTTGAACTCCCTCTTCTTAATTGAAAAAGCAAATGAGTAAAGCATTTTCTATTTCTCACTAATTTTTCGATTTTGCTTTTTACCAGCTTGATTTTTTTCTCTCTGTGTAGGGGGCCTTTGATGGGGGGAAAAAAAAGGTCCCCCATAGCATAAGTTAATGCTTTGGCCCCTTTCATCTACAACCAGTATACCATCTACCTACTGGAGTGCCTCCCCCCACCCCAGCTCTGTTCCTGTTCACCTTTATGTTCCTCTGTTGAATTTCAAAAGAGGGAATAAATAAAAATGGAGGAACCAGCAGGCTGAACGAACTATCGATTGATGGTTCAGACTACTCATGGCTCTGCCATCCTGTGACTTATCTTGTGACCTTCAATAAGTCCCCTTCCCCTGTGCCTTGGTTTGTTCATCTGTGAAACAGGGAGAATGATGTTGAGCGAAGCTATTGTAAACAACAGTGAGAGTGACTATAAACACTTGGCAAGTAGAAGGTGCTATGACAAACATTAGAGAAAGATCACAAGGCTTCGAGATTCCAAAGCTGGCAACAAATACCTTCAAAGAATACTGAGTTCTCTTTGGTCCATGAGGGTGCCCTTTGTCCTCTAATAAACTCATTTGGCTGCTCTAAATATCCAATTCAATCCAGTAAGCACTTATTAAGTGTTTCCTTCTTTTTTAACCTGAAATCTATCTTATTTTCTATTGGATCCCTCTAATTGACCAAGAATCAATGAGCATTTATTAAGCAGCTGCTCCATGCTAGGCACTGTGTTAGGCTCTGGGGACACAAACACAAAGAATGAAATAATATTTACTTTAAAGTAGCTTACATTCTAATGGGAGAGTCTGGTACATATATAATAAGTACATACAGATTAAAGACCAACACAATAGTGACTTCAGATATGCCCTAATTATCATGGAACCTGTATACTTTCATATGGTACTGTAGAGGGAGAGGGAGAATTTGAGTCAGGAGAGACTTGGTTTTGAATCCATCTGTGGCACTCTGTGACCAAAGACACCTCACTTCATGTCCCTGAGCCTCAGTTTCCCCAAATGCAAAACGAAGATAATAACATAAAGTAAAATAATGCACTATGCTAAGTGCCGAGGATGCAAAGACAAAAAGAAAAAAAAGAGTCTCCCTGTCCTCAAGATGCTTACATTCTACTGGGATATGCAACAGAGGATTATCAGAGAAGCACAGATCTAGAACTGGAAGGGACTTTAGAGGTCATATAGTCCAGCCCTCCTTGTTTTATACATCATGAAGAATGACCTAAGGAGGTTAAGTGACTTGCCCAAACTCACATAAGCAGTTAAATGAAAGAGCCAGGATTTGAACCTAGGTCTTCTGAATCTAAAGCAAGTAGTCTTCCCATTGTTCTATGCTGCCTCCCGTGTAAACAGGTTAATATTTACATGATCATCTGAGCTGCTGGAATACTACTAAGGAAAAGCTTCTCCTGGGAGATAACACATGAACTTGAGTCTGGAAGTAAGCTGGGAATTCTAAGGGCAGCTCAGTGGCACAGCGAATAGAGTGCAAGGTGAGGCGGGAGCCACAATTTGAAAGGCTTTTGGTTGCCAAGCTGAATAGTTTGTATTTTTCTCCTAGAGATAGATGGTTGAGGCTAGGAATAGGGTGAGCATGCATGATCCTCTGTGGTCAATTCTGACAAACACTTATACCTATCACCTACCCAGGCTCATATGGGGGAAGTATCTGCTGGCACATTCTTCCCTATTCCGCAGGACCACAGATGGTTAGGGCTGGCCAGAGAGGGACTTCATGACCATCATCTAATCCAACCCCCTTATTTCAAAAGTAAGGAAACTGAAGCCCAGAGCGCTCCAATTCTTAAGTAAGAGAGAGCACCAGGATCACCCCTGGGTGAATTGATTCCAAATCCAGTGGTCCTTCCACTAACTATACTACGTTTATTTAATTAACTCTCAGTATATCCCTGGTGGAGTTGTTGCCATACTCATTGTTATTGAACAATTGATGCTCCCCACCCTTTGAGATCTCCTATGTGGAAGGCCCTGGGCTTGGTGTGGAAGACACAAAGACAAAAATATGAAAAAGTCCACTGCCCTCAAGGAGGTCACATTCTGATGAGTGGGGGAGGGGAGTAGGGAATACCACCTGTATGCAAGTAAATAAATGAAAAGTCATACCAGGTCATTTCAAGAGGAAGGAGTGCTAAAGAGGAAGGGAGCAAGGGCAGAGGATCAGGAAAGGCCTTGTGGAAGGCGAAGTAGCTGAGCTTTGCTTTGAAGGGATGCAGGGATTCTGTGGGGTAGAAGTCTTCTTTCCAGTTGCTTCTTTCCGGGTTCTTCTTTCTAGCTGCTTCTTTCCAAATGCTCCTTTCTGGATGCTCCTTTCTGTGTGCTCCTTTCTGAATGCTTCTTTCTGGGTGCTTTCTGGATGTCAAGGGTCACTTGTGCAAAGGATGGACTTAAATGTCCAAGCCCAAGCTGGAGGAAAAGCTAGCAGGCCAGTTTGACTGAAACAGAACATGTGTAAAGGGAGGTAACATGAAATAAGACTGGACAGGTAAGCGTGAGGGGTTGAGAATTGTGTGTTTTGACCTAGAGACAATATGCAACCATTAAGGATTTTTGAGTGAGGAGGGGAGAGGGTATCATTGTCAGATTTGTGTTTTGGAAGTTATCATTTTAGGAGAAATATTAATTTGACAGTTATGTCAACTTGGAGAGGTAATAGAAAATTTTGGGTGCTGAAGGTAGTGGAGTGTTGTCTATCATTTGGTTGAGGCAGGCATGTTTTTGAGTGCAACAGGAATTTTGAGGGAACAGGAATATGGTAAAAGAAGAGATGGGCCACTGAATTGTTGATGGGAAAAGTATTAGGCATCAATGAAATGGGGGTGGTGTCCTACCAACTGGCTAAGAGTGTGGTTATATTTTTTAATCTATCAATCAGAAACCAAGAAAAGCTAAGACTGGTATGAAACATTCTAGACAACTACAAGAAGGATAGGTAATCTGGGTTCTGATTAGCAAAGTGTCTTTGAAGGGGCAGCCAGGTGGTACAGTAGATAGAGCACTGGCCCTGGAGTCAGGAGGACCTGTATTCAAATCCAGTCTCAGACACTTACTAGCTGTGTAACCCTCGACAAGTGACAACCCCAATAGCCTCCCCTCAAAAATTCAACAACAACAAAACATAGCATCATTGTGTTGCAGAAGGCAATGGATTTGGAGTCATATGTGACCTGGGTTCAAATCCTACCTCTTATACATAACCTTCAATAAGTTACTAAAGTCTAGACCTCTGTTACCTCATTTATAAAAATTAAATCATCCCTGTGGTCCCTTCCAGCTCTAAATCCTATGATCTTGGAATAATGGTTCCCATGTGTGACCTTGGATAACTCACTTAACTTCTCCAGGCCTCAGTTTCCCCATCTATAAAAATGAGATGACTGGATTAGATGACTTCTAAAATCCTTTCTGCTTCTAAAGCTTATCATTGTGTGGTTGTCGCCTTAAGTCAAGGATCTGTTCATTTCTCGAAGGAAATGATAAATCTCCTAACTTCTCTGGGCTTCAGTTTCTTCATCTTTAAAAATGAAAATGTTAGACAAGAAGATCTCTAAGATTCATTCCAGTCCCCAATTCAGTGATCCTACCAATGATGCTGTAAAATACAAGAGTATGGGTCTGGGGAAAAGATTTGGAGAAAATTAGCATAGGTCAAAATCTCGGAGTATTGAGGCACATTTGGTTTTGTCCTAGACTAAGGGTTTTTAGCTTTTTTGGCGGGGGGAAAGGAGTCATGGGCCCCTTTGGCAGTCTAGTGAAGTCTATCCACCCTTTCTCAGAATAATGTTTTTAACTGCATAAAATGAAATACCTAGGAAATCAATTATATTGAAATAATTATCTTTCTACCCATATATCTTTGTATATCTATGTATACAATGATATATACATGTACATATGTATTTGTCTAGCTATATACATTTATGTATATATGTTTAGATATATAGATATACTATATAAGTTCATTCACTCCAATTAAGAAACTCTGCCCTAGACAGATGAAATTGTTAGCAACCATGTACAAATGGTGAACTTACTCTCTTAGAAATCAATGCCTCCTAGACTCACTATGCCTTAGTCACAAAGAAGAGAAAGAGTATTGAGGAAGAGGAGTGGATGCTAAAATCATAAGCATCTTCATGATGGGGGATGAGCTGCTGGAGACTAGGGCTGGAAATATAGATCTGTGAGTCATCTTATACAGATGATGATCCAAACCATGGGAGCTGATAAGGGTCCCCAAATGAAAGAATAGATGGGAGACATTCACAGTTAGAAGGTAAGATATGTATGATGAGTCAACAAAAGAGACCGAGAAGGAGCAGGCAGGTAGGAGGAGAGGATGGTCCACTGTGTCCAGTGCTACAGAAAGGGCAACAGAGGATGAGGACTGAGAAAAACATTCCATTTGGCAAATAAGAGATCATTGGCAACTACTATAGAGAGAGTAATTTTAATTGAATGATGAGGTCAGAAAGCAGATTGCAGAGGTTTTAAAAGAGAGTAAGAGGCAATTAAGTGGAGGTTTTTTTCAAGGAGTTGGGCTGAGAAAGGTTAAAGTCTATGATTGTTGTTGTTGTTATCATCATCATTGTAAGATAATGGCTTTTGGAGGCAAGATATAGTGTCGGGATGGAGAATAAGACTGGTCATCAGGTACTCAAGGTTCTTTTCCTAGTAGGCTTAAGGAAATCATATTTCACTCAGATTAAGCATTTCTTCATACCTGAGGCTAGCTGGCCAAGTGCTGACAGAGCTAGCATTGGGACCTCACTGTTCTGTCTCTCTGTCTGAGGCACCTCTCATAGGTCATGTAGCCTCCCCTGACACACAGAATTCAGACACTCTTTGTTAAGGTGTCTGACAAACTCCCTTCCATCACCCATGCTGCTGACTCAGTCTATAATAAGTTTTCTTTCTCCCCTTTCATGCACTGTAGGTGCCAGGAGGCACCTGGCCAGTTTTCTAAAAATCCTCCAACTTCACTGGCTCCAAATCTCAGATAACTATGAAGAGGGTCAAATTGGCTTCATTTTCGGAAAAGAAGAAAGCGGCTTCTTTCAGAGACCTCGGAGACTTCAGTCAGCTGGCCCCAAGTGTTCTCAGAAGGGGACTCATCAGAAACAGGCAGTTGGAATCTCCCTTAAGTTACACAAGCAGGTTAAAAACAAAGGAAAGGGAGCGTAAGGGATTAAACCTACCTGGGGTTTGGCTAGATTCCTCTGGAAAGTTCAAAAGAGTCTGATGCTGTGCACCAGAAGGCAGGATCCCAGAATTCCCTCCTTTACCTTGCTCCATTCCTCTTTGGGTGACCTTCAGCAAATTACTGTCTCTTTTTGGACCTCAGATTTTCCAGGTGAGATAGAAAATGGGGCATCTTAATAATTGGGGGACCTGAACCTACTTGACTCAGAGAACTCCAAGGATTAATGAAATGTGAATCAAGTGGAGAGGAGCAGAGTAAGGTTAATTAAGCTAGCATCTCTTCCCATTGGTGATTCCTCCTGGAACTTCCATATTGAGGAAGTGCCAACACCAGCCACGCTTGCTCCTTTGCTCCTCTCCCTCTATTGCTGACTCTCTGGACACACACGCACTGCTTCTCAGCTCCCTTATATGCATTGTCTTACCATTAGACTATAAGCTCCTTGAGGGCAAGGACTTTCTTTTTTGCAGGTCTTTATATATTCCCAGCACTTAGCACAGTGCCTAGAACATAGTAAGTATTTAATAAATAATTGTTGTTGTTGTTGTTGTATATTAAGTGCCTACTATGTTCCAGGCACTGTTGTAATGGAAAGGGCACTGAACTGGGAATTGGAAAAACTTGCTATTCCTTACTGTACCATTAACTTAGCTTTGTGACCTTGGCCAAGCTACTTACTTATCTAACAGAGGCAGGGGTCAGAAACACCTGAGTTCAAATCCAGCCTCTGACACTTACTAGCTATGTGACTCTGGGCAAGTCACTTATCCCCTGTTTACCTCAGTTCCCCATCTGTAAAATGGGAATAATGACAGCACTTACTGCCCAGAGTTATTGTGAGGATCAAATGAGATAATTGCAAAGCACTTAGCACAGTTCCTGGAACGTAATACATGCTCTTTAAATGTTAGCAATGATGATGATGCAGCTAGTAGATCGCCTGGAGTCAGAAAAACTCGTCTTCTGGGTTCAAACCACATTTATCCTTGTTTTCCTCAGTTTCCTCATCTGTGAAGTGAACTGGAAAAGGAAATGACAAAACCACTCCAGTATCTTTGCTAAGAAAACCCCAAATGACGTCATAAAGAGTTGGACATGACTGAAAATGACTAAACAATTATTATCGGCTTACAAAAGCAGCCAAATAGAGGTGGATGGAGCCCAGAGTCAAGAAGACCTGAGTTCAAATCAGGCATCAGACACTTGCTAGCTATATGACACCTGGGCAAATCACTTAACCTCTCAATTTCTTCATATGTCAAATAGGAATAATAATAGTACCCACCTCCCAGGGTCATTCTGATGATCAAATAAGATAATATTTGCAGTGCTTAGCACAGTTCCTGGCCCATAGTAGATACCTGGTAAATGCTTTTTTCTTTTCTTCCTTTCTTCCTTGCTAACCACTAAGGTATGATAACGGCTAAGATTGGGAGATCAAACCCATGCTTTGGTATGTCTTAGACAAATGAAATAGGTCAAAGAAATCCAGTGGGTTGACCTAATCTAGTTAAATTTATTCACACTCTCTAGCCTGAGATGCTAATGTCAAATGTGTGATTTAAATGTGGGAAGTGTCTTGTCAGGTTCTAAGTATCTAACCCCAGTCAAAATGACTTATATTGCCCTCATACTTCTTCACTCAGGAAGGCCTAGGGCCAAGCAAGGCCTTCTCCTGTCCTACGCTTTACCTTGGATGCTATGCAGGCAGTCAAACAACCAGGAGAGTAAAGACCAGACTCTCATTTATTAGTGGCCAAACTTTGGAGTTTAATCATGGAATGCTTGGCAGTTACTCAGGCTACCATGAGACACCCACCTTGTAGGGTCAGACTACCTTGGAATCTCTATTTAGATAATTTTTTCCTTTTAAAAATATTCTATTTTCCCCCAGTTATATGTTACAACATTTTTTTAACATTTGGGTTTTTTTTTAAGTTTTAAGTTCCAAATTCTATCCCTTCCCCCCCAACCCCCAGATGGTAAGCAATCTGATACAGACCATACAGGTGCAATTATGTAAAACATTTCCATATTAGTCATTTTGTAGAAGAAGGAAAAGAGAGGGGGGGAGGAAGGAAGGAAGGAAGGAAGGAAGGAAGGAAGGAAGGAAGGAAGGAAGGAAAGAAAGAAAGAAAGAAAGAAAGAAAGAAAGAAAGAAAGAAAGAAAGAAAGAAAGAAAGAAAGAAAGAAAGGAAGGAAGGAAGGAAGGAAGGAAGGAAGGAAGGAAGGAAGGAAGGAAGGAAGGAAGGAAGGAAGGAAGGAAGGAAGGAAGGAAGGAAGGAAGGAAGAAGGAGAAAGAAAGAGAAAGGAGGGAAGAAAGTAGAGAAGGAAAGAGGGAGGGAAGGAGCAGAGAGAGAGAGAAATAGTACACTTCAGTCTGTATTCAGACAATATCAATTCTTTCTCTGAAGGTGGATAGCATTTTTCATGATTCCTTTGGGATTCTTAGATCATTGTATTGCTAAGAATAGCTGTCATTCACAGTTCTTCATCACAGAATATTGCTGCTACTGTGTACAACATTCTCCTGGTTCTGCTCACTTCACTTTGCATTGGTTGATGTAATTCTTTTGGAGTAAAGATTTTTGCAAGCTGTTCAGGGAAGACAAGGTCCATTTGAGAGTGTGTGAAAAGAGATGTTGCTTCCTTGTCCTTCTCTTCTCCCTCAGGTATAATGGCCCCAACCTGGTTCTGAAGTATGACGCAGTCCAACAGCGCCTGGTAAACATTGCAGTGGATGAGAGAAGCTCTCCCTACTATGCACTCCGGGACCGGCAGGGGAATGCCATTGGGGTCACTGCCTGTGACATTGACGGGGATGGCCGAGAGGAAATCTACTTCCTTAACACCAACAATGCCTTCTCAGGTAGGGAGCCTGGCTACTTCCCTTCTGTCCTCTTCTCTCTCCAACACTTGCTTTTGGCTCTCCTAAAGATGTCTTCTCAAAGAGGTCTCCCTGGTATCTTCCCCTATAGTCCTTGGATTTCCTCATTAAGGAACTCTTGGGGTGAGGGAGGCCTATAGAGACCTTACCTTTTAGAGCAATAGACCCAGTACAGGGGAGTCATAAGCGAAGGTGAGAGCCATCTCCAGCCCACAAATTGCTGAACTGGATCAGGGTTCTCAGAGCATCTCACAAGGAAATGGACTTTACAGGGTCCCATGATTCCAAGGTGCAGATACAGGTCTTCTCCTCAAACCTTCAGAGGCTGTTAACTCCCAACCCTCCCCATGCTGAAATGAGGACAGCACATTCTGAGCACATGCTATAGAATCCTCAGATTGGATGTGTTGATCTTCCAACCACTGCCAGCCACAAGAGGGTTGGACTTTCTGGGATGCCTCTTTAGATTCTTTTAGAGTCTGTCCTGATTAAAATCTCTAACTTGTCCAGATGGAAGGCCAGCCTTGGGTTCAGGAAGACCTGGTTTCCAGTCCTTCTGACATATACTGGCTGTGTGATCCTAGCCAAGTCACTTACCCTCTCGACTCTTCAAAATTAGAAGTTGTAGAAGTTGTCAGTCTATGTGGTTGAAAGGAATTTTCCACACACAGATGAAATAACAGGTCTAGAGCAAAATCAAAAACAAAAAAACCCCACACAAAATCTGTCCTAGACCCACCCCAGCCTCTGTGGGCAGGAGAGAAGAAGAATAGTGGTAGTAATGTGTTAGTGAAGCAGGGACAGGTAGTGCTGAACCCTAACTTGTTCTTGAGTCATTTCAGTCGTGTCCAACTCCTTGTGATCCCATTTGGGTTTTCCTTGACCAAGGTGCAGGCATGTTTTGCCATTTCCTTCTACAGCTTATTTTATAGATGAGGAAATTGGGGTAAACAGAGTTAAGTGACTTGCTCAAGGTCACACAACTAGTTAAGTGTCAGATGCCAGATTTGAACTCAGGTCTTCCTGACTCCAGGCTGGGAACACTGTGACACCTAACTGGCCCACCAAACTATAATACAATTCAACAAATATTTTGACATTTGGAGTCAAAAGACCTCTGTTTGTGGAATCATAGCTTTAGATTCAGAAGGGAATTTAGAGGTCATTGAATTTAAAAATGTCAAACTCATGGCCTCACAGGCTAATTACAGCCCTGAACACTATGGAGTACACAGATTGAAATATAATCAGAGATGACTTCACATGGATCATTGATATCTTATTGCTTGCCTTCTCAATGGGGGAGGGAGGATGGAGAGAATTGGGAACTCAAAATGTAAGAAAGAGAAATGGATAGATAGGTAGAGAGAGAGAAGAAGAAGGAGGAGGAGAAGAAGAAAGGAAGGAAGGAAGGAAGGAAGAGAGAGAGAGAGAGAGAGAAAGAAAGAAAGAAAGAAAGAAAGAAAGAAAGAAAGAAAGAAAGAAAGAGAAAGAGAAGGAAGGAAGAAGAGGAGAGAAAGGAAGGAAGGAAAGATCTAAAAATGTGATTGGGAAATATTTAACACAATAAACAATTATACAATAAAACATAGATAATATTAATTTGTGATTTTCTAAGACAGTATGCAGCTTGCCAAAATCTGTTTCTGTTTGAATTTGACACCACTGATCTACTTTACTTCCCCTGATTTTATAGATGAAGAACAGGAAAAGGTTCAGGGAGTAGCCCAAGGTCACATAGGTAGTAAGTGCTTTAATATATAAATAGCAATAGTAGGTTTTAGAACAGCTAGGTGGCACAGTGGATAAAGCACCAGGCCTGGAGTCAAGAAAACAAAGACTCATCTTCCTGAGTTCAAATCCAGCCTCAGAAACTTACTAGCTGTGTGACCCTGGGTTAACCCTATTTGCCTCAGTTTCCTCATCTGTAAAAATGAGCTGGAGAAGGAAATAGCAAACCACTCCAGGATCTCTGCCAAGAAAACCCCAAATGGAGTCATGAAGAGTTGAACACAACTGAAAAAAATGACTCAGCAGCTATAGCAAGTTTTAATATATTAATATAAGTATATTAATAATATATGCAGATGAGGACATTGAGATTGAGACGACAGGCTTTAAACTCAAGTCCCCTGAGTCCAAAGCCTTCCCTCTGTCCCACGATGCCTCACCGACATACACTAGCTGTGTGCCGTTTGGGGTGTCACTCACCATCTCCAGGCCCCGACTTCTTCATCTGTGAAAATGAGGACAATACCTGCCCCTACTTACTTCCCAGGGCTGTTGTAGGTCAAGTTGCCTTGAGAACTGTGAGGTTTCTATGCAAATGTTAAGTTTCAAGGTGTGGGGCTTGACAGTTTCCAAAGCTGTTTTTCACATCTGAGCTTATTTGTTCCTTGCCACAACTCTGTGATCTGAATCTAGGATTCTGAAGCCTCAGTGAAAAAATGATTTGAATGAGTGAGATGAAAATGAGGTGAGGGGAAGAGGAGAAAAGGGCAGGAAAGGGCACAAGTGCTTAGGTATAGACAAATATAGTGATCTGGTTTGTGCCCCCTCTACCCCCAAGCACCCATGGACTACTCACTGGCAGGACCTCTAGGAGACAGCCCTCTGGTGAGAAAGGCACACCTGGATCTCCTTTATTGCTAAGGGAACTTGAGCAAGGGGAAGCTGGAAAAACTGAGTCTTTGATGGTCCCAGACTCACTGATACCCAGAGATCCAGCCCCAGGTGGCTCCCTGCTCCCTGTGGATAGAACCTGGGGAGAGTAGGACGTGAGATGGGGCTCGGGGCCAGGGCCAGGGCCGGGGGCAGGCAAGGAGAGGGTGCTGCTTCTTGGCCAGCTGCCAGCCTCGAGAAGCCAGGAAACAATGAGCCCCAGCACCCGAGCTGTATTTTATGGGTTTTCATCTCATCTTGCCACCAACTCAGGCCTGTGCGACTGTAATTATCCCCACACAAATATCAGGGCATGATTATCCAGCTGGATTTACTGCTCTCAGTTGAAGGGAAGATTGGATTGGGACAAAGTTAATTGATGAGCTGATCAACTCTTTAATGTGGGGCAAGGTCAGGGGAAGAGACCAAAATCCATCTGAGGTCCGGCTGTGGACAGGAGCTACAGGGCAGGTGTGCCTGCAAAGGGCAGGAAGGTGGTCAGGGGATGGAAATGGGGCGGGGGGGGGATGAAGAAAAGTCAGAAGAGAAGCAAGAAGATTCTAGAAGGAGAAATATTCATAAGGTCCTAGATTTAGAGCTGGAAAGGACCACAGAGACCATCAAATCTAACCGCTTATGTGTCTTGTCCAAGGTAGTACAGCTAGTAAAAGTCTGAGGCAGGATTCAAACTCAGATCTCCTTGACTCTAAGTCCAGTGATCTATCCACTATGCCACCTAGCAACACAGAAGGGACATAATGGCTCACAGCTCTAATGGGCTTTAATGGACTAATATAAAAATACTAATAATATATACAGGGGGCAGCTAGGTGACACAGTGGATAAAAGCACTGGCCCTGGATTCAGGAGGACCTGAGTTCAAATCCCAGCCTCAGACACTTGACACTTACTAGCTTGTGACCCTGGGCAAGTCACTTAACCCTCATTGCCCACCCCCCCAAAATAATAATAATAATAATATACAGACAAGGACATCAAGGTTGAGAGGTTAAGTGATTTGCCCAAGATCACATGGCGTCAGAGCCAGACCTTGCACCCAGGTCTTCATACACCAAGATCTTCTACTACAACAGGCTACCTCTTATATTAGAACAGTACGCCACATCTGGGGAAGACAGGAACACCTCAGATGTAAGCAGACAAAATAGATTTGTTGAGAAGAAATCATGGCCTTTCTGGACACGAGTGCCCCAACATTCACCTCTTCAGGGGCTGAGGACCTGGTTTGGGGTCACCATCCTAGAGACAGAAGTTCTTCCCTGCTCTCCCCCACCCTGCCCTACCCCCAATGCCCAGCAGCCTCAGCTCTGGCTCCACACTTCTCGGTGACCTTCTGTGGGTTTGAGGGATGTCTGTGGTTTTGAGTTAATTTTTCAGTTGAGTGATTCAATTGATTCATTGACAATGGGCGGAGATGGGGAGCAGAGACACTTGTGCTGTGTCAGCAGATTCCCCTCTGTCCAGCTGGCTCTGTGCTTGACTGTTCCATCCCCTGGCCACCATGGGGAGCTCCATCCCAGGACCAACACCACAAGGAGTGTTTGGCTTTGGGGATGTCAATGGGTATGGGCTTGATTGGCAGAAGACTATCTGAGAGAAACCTAGATACAAATGCTGGGCCTGGACTCTCAGACTGTCCTGCATTCTCATTCCACCTCTGGTCATGGGACAATCTTAACCTCTCTGAGTCTCCATTACTTTTTCTATAAAAGGAGGAGGTTGGATTAGATGGCCTTTCAAGATCTCAATTGAAGCAGACAATTCGAAGATTGTGACTGCCCATCTCCACTATAACCATCAACTGGTGTTGTTTGTTGTTGTTTCTTAAAGGGATTGGGAGTTCCCATCCCTAAAGCAGTGTGCATTTGGGAGGGATCCTTTTAACTACTCCAACCACTCTTTCCCAAGAAAAGGTAAAAATAATACTGTCCCAAGGAGATGAAAGGCAGAAAACCCTGAGCTGTGAGTTGAGAAAAGATTAGAGACCAAGCCTCTGATTTTAGTAGAACAGAGAACTCCTGGGTGAGAAAACTCCCTCTACCAAGGAGGTCATGGTCTTAGAGTTGCCTGGGGCCCTGAGAGGGTAAATGACTTGCCCAGTGTCACTTGGCTAAGTTGGCTTCAAAGCTGCCTCTCTCTGCACCATGCCATGCTGACGCTTGAGAATCCAGAGCCTGGATTTTAGTCCTGACTGACTAGTTAATTATATCAGAACTGGCATCCCTTACAACTCTAATATCCTATGATCTCAAATTCTCTGCACCCACAGCTCTAACATTCTATCAGCCTAGGTCATCCCAATAGGGAATTTAGTAGCATACTAAGGAGCAGGCAGGACAAAACTTGTGAGTTCATCATTGCGGGGAACTCCCAAGGAAGAAATCCCTTTTACCAATGGGGACTGGCAACTGTTTTGCAACTTAATTCTGAGGGTGATCTGGAGGCACTGAGATGTTCAAGTAACTTGCCCAGGGTCACATAGTCAGTATGTATTAGAAGCAAGACCTGATCCCTGACTCCCAGGCTGGTCCTTTACCCACTGTGAAATGTTATCTACTTAGAAATGGAGAGACATGCCAGATGGTGGATGAGAGACTCACTAACAGGTAGCCAGGAATGAGAGAATGATTCTAGGAAAAGGAGTGAATTATGTGATGTTGGTCTTTATCATCTCCTACCACTGAGTACTAACCAGTGCCTGCAGACTGATCCCCTACTGGGGAAGGCCATTGAGCATGCTTTTCCCAGATGGGCCCCTCACTCCAGTGGTTCCCTCACCTATTCCAATAAACCACTATGAGTAGCGTCCAAAAGGGTGAGCATGGTGAGAATGCTTGCTGGCACCATTCCCCTACTTCTATGTAATCTGGTAATATAGTAGCTTTACTCTTTTTTTTTTTCAGGGCAATGAGAGTTAAGTGACTTACCCAGGGTCACACAGCTAGTAAGTGTCAAGTGTCTGAGGTCAAATTTGAACTCAGGTCCTCCTGAATCTAGGGCTGGCGTTTTGTCCACTGCGCCACCTAGCGACCCCCTTCAGCTTTATTCTTTCGTTGGCTTTTCTTCATCTAAAGAATTACCTCCAGGAATGGGGATGCCAGGTGCCATGACAGGTCATAGCTCTGGAATCAGAAGGGGCTTTAGAGATTATCTAATTTATAGATAAGGAAACAGGCCCAGAAAAAAAGGTTGAAGGATTTGCTCAGCATCACACAGAAAGGTCGTAACAGGGCTGGAATTTGAACTTGGGTCTTGAGGGAATCCAAGTTGACTATTCGTTCCATTCTTTAGGGGTTGGATGGGTTTTGCCTTCCTCCAGTGATACAAGGAACCATTTGGCTTAAGCCAAGGACTTATCCTCTCAATTATTCCAGATCAATGAATAGTTATGTGTGAAGTGATACAGGGAACCCTCCATTCTCATGCCTACTCAATCCTCGGACCTAATTCACTACCGTCTTTACCCCTAAAGTGGATTTCTAGGGCATGTTCATTCCTAACCATCCGTGATACAGTTCCAACCCCTAAAATATGGTCATTTCATGACTCTTTTTTATCTTTTTTCATCTTAAGAGCATTTTATTTTTTCCAGTTACATGGAAAGATAGTTTTCAACATTTGTTTTTATAAGATTTTGAGTTCCAAATATTTTCCCTCCCCCATCCCCAAGACAGCAAGCAATCTGATGTAGGTGTCAGATAGATAGATAGATAGATAGATAGATAGATAGATAGATAGATAGATAGATAGATAGATACGTATGTGTGTATATATGTATATATATATGTACAGTCACATTAAGCACATTTATACATTTCATGACTCTTAAACCATACAAAAATCATATTCTCTTACCCCTTGCCCTAGACCCCATATATTCTGCTATCCTGGGTTCTAACCACATTTAGAATTTCATATTTATAGTCAGGTCATATTCACTTGCACCCTCCCTTCCCCCAGCTAACAGACCACAAACTCAAATGGTCAAATGAGCGTCAAGTCGTGAGAAGGGGGGTGGGCCAGACAGCAACAAGAGCAAGACAGTGCAGAGACTCAGAAAGCTGGTTCAGGGACACTCTCATCCTGAAACCAGATTTGTTAACAAACCATGATTATTGTCCAATCCCAAACTACCAAACTGTGTCCAATGTAGCATAGAGTCAGTAAGGTATATCGAAGGCCAGGCAACAGGAGGCATATTTTGAAGGCTGAGAGAGTATGGAGAGAACTTTTATTAAAACATTAAAACACTCCCTCACTGGGACTGATTTTCACTCGTTGATTTCCTCTTCCCTAGTGACTTGTGACTAATTCTGCTGGATTTTCATCGGCCAAGTCACCCAGAGCATTTTTGATTGAATGTCCCAATCACCTCCCCGAGCACAGACATTGTTTTTGCCTGATGCCATAGCATGACCCTCCTCCTTAGCAATAGATAATCGACTTGTTATTACAAGCCCTTCCCCCAAGTCCAGCTACCTGCCAGCTTACCCTTCTCCCTTCAGCAGTGCTAAATAAAGTATGGATTGGATCACATCCTGGTTTGGATCAGCCCCTGGGGGAAGGATATTAATTAAATTCAATATAGTTAAACAAATATTTACAGGGCACTTGGTATGTACAGGACACTGTGGGAGGCAACATTCTAGAGTAGAGAGTACCCAGCCTTGGAGTCAGGAAAGCCTGGGTTCAAACTCCATCTTGGACACTTACCAACTATGTGCTAATTTACTCTACCTCAGTTTCCTCCTCTGTAAAGTGGGAATAAAAATATTCTTAGCACCTAAGTCACAGGATTACTGTAAGTTTCAAATGAGCTAGTATATGGGAAGTGCTTTGCAGACCTTAAAACACTATATAAATGTCAGTTTAGTGGTAGTAGTAACTGTGGGGAATACAAAGATGAATGAGGCACTGTCTCAGCCCTAAATGGGCTAGCTGTTCCACTGAAAGAAATTGCCCTTTAATTCCAGATCTGTCCCAAACCCCATATTCACACCCTTCGAACTGCCCCCAGAGAGCTCCTCCAGTTCCCCTTTGGAAGGTAGGGACTAGGCAGAGAGAGGCTGGTGAGTGGAGAAGCTGATTCTTCTCCTTAGGGAATAAGGTTTGAAAAGCCCAGCACCTGATGGTTCAATATCTGTGTATTGATTGGTTAATGGTCACCCTCCTCCTTCTTAGAACTCTCTCCTCCCTTGGGTTAGAGAATATCTTGCTCTTCTCTCTCTCTCTCTCTCTCTCTCTCTCTCTCTCTCTCTCTCTCTCTCTCTCTCTCTCTCTCTCTCTCTCTCTCTCTCTCCCTCCCTCCCTCTCTCCCTCTCTCCCCTCCTCTCCTTTCTCTGTTTCTCTGTCTCTCTCCCACTCTCTGTCCCTCTATCTCTCTCGTTGCCATCTCTATTTACTACACTGGCCTCTCTCCTTCCCATCCACCCCCCAAACATGACTATTCCCTATTATTCAGTCCTTTGCTCTCTGCTTGTATCTATATGTCCTTTCTCTTGGAAATCTCATTAGCCCTCCTAGCTTTAATTATCACCTTTATGTATATACCTTCTAAATCTATATATCCTTCCCTGATCTTTCTCTTGAACTCCAGAGTCATCAGCCTCCTGGATTTTTCCATTGGGTACTCTTGCCATTATTTTGAATCTCACAGGTTTAAAATACTGGGAGGCAGCATGGTGCTGTATCTCTGAAATCCAAAGGACTGAGTTCAAATCCTGATTCTGATACACCCTGAGTGATAGCCAGTCACTTCCTTTCCTTGAAAGGGTTGGACCTCATGGCCTCCAAAGTCACTTCTAGCTACAAATCTATGATCTCCAATCCCATATGTCTCCCCAAATGGCTTTACCCTCATGCTCCTATTTCACACACTGTTCTCCTAGTCATCCAAGCTGGGAAGCATGGAGGCTTCATTAGTTTTTGCCTCTCCTGCGCCCTCCACATCTCTATTCATTCACCAAGTCCTGTAGATTCTTCCTTAGATATGTCTCTTGTATCTGACCCTTCCTCCTTTCCATTTCAAGCCCTTATCACCCTCTGCCTAGACTGGTCTCCAAGCCTCCCTTTTCTCCCTTCCCCAGCCAATTCTGCAAATTATTGCCAAATTAACCTTCCTAAAACCCTGCTCTGAAATCACAGATTGATACAGTTAGCAGAGATTCTTCTTGTCATTCAGTCATTTCAGTAGGATCCAATTCTTCATGACCCCATTTGGGGTTTTCTTGGCAAAGATACTGAAGTGGCTTGCCATTTCCTTCTCTCTCATTGTACAGATAAAGAAACTGAGGCAAACAAACAGGGTTCAGTGACTTGTCCAGGGTCATACAGCTAGTAAATGTCTGAGGCCAGATTTGAAGTCAGGTTCCAAGTCTGGCATTCTATCTAGTATGCCACCTCACTGCCCCAGAAGAGATTCTAGGATTCCTGTATTCATAGGATCATAAATATAGAGCTGGGGGCAGCTAGGTGGCACAATGGATAGAGCACTGACCCTGGATTCAGGAGGACCCAAGTTTAAATCCTACCTCAGACACTTGACACTTACTAGCTGTGTGACCCTGGGCAAGTCACTTAACCCCAATTGCCTCACCAAAAATTTTAAAAAGAAAGAAAACAATCCCAGCCCTCAAATAGTTTTTGTTTTAGCCCATGTAGATGGAATACACACACTCACATACACATATGTGTTTGTGTTGGCATGTATGTATATGCACATATGTGTATATAATTACATATAAAGTGTGTATGGATAAAAGATGATTTAGAGGGTGAGACACTGGGGATATCAGGAAGGATTCCCCAGCTAAACTGTAAACTTCCTGGGAATGGCTAACATGTCTCCTACTTCTTTGTATTTCCCCGTGGTGCCTAGCACAGTTCCTGGAACATACTAGATGTTAGGAGATAACAACAACAGTATGTCTAGGGAGTATCTGTGGGGTTCACAATGTCCTTTCCTCATAACTGCCCTGTGGGGGAGGTGAATATCATCCCTCTGTTTTACAGGTTAGAAAGCACAGGGACTCCCTTGCCCATAGTCCACAGCTAGTCAATGTTAGAGCCAGGGTTTAGTGTATATGTGTGTGTGGTGGAGAGAACAGTGGATTTGGAATCAGAGATTCTGGATTCCAATGCTGCCCTATGATTGAAGGCACTAAGAAGACTAGCTAACCTTCAAACAGACTTTAAGGTTTGAGTTTCACGACAACCCTGTGAAGTAGGTATAAGTCACTGGACTTCCCTGAGCCTCAGTTTCTTCATTTAAAATAAGGGCATTGTATTAGATGACCCCTAAGTTCACTTCCAGCCCTAAATCCTTATACTCCTGTGATGCCAGGTCCAGCACACACCTCTAAATAATGCTGTCTCAGCAATAAATATTTGTTGATTGATTGCATGCAGAGGCTTCAGCTTGCATGAGGACTCACGCCCCCAAAAAGTTTTCCCTTAACTGCCCTATTAGCAGCAGGTTCTCCCAGTAGCCTGGGATCCTCTAGGGCTGTGTGGTCCAGGCTTAGGGGTCCAAGTCCCCATCCCAACCCTCCCAGCTCTCTTTACTCACCTGTCCTTTCCCAGGCTCCTCCATGAGAGTGGGGAAGGTCCTTGGGTTCCCAGCAGCCTTCCCTTCTCCTGAACAGCCTGTCCTCTGCCCTCAGTGTGGCACCCCAGGCTGTCTGTGGCTACAAGGAGCTGGCAGGAGGGATGACGTGCTGACACGGACCAGGGGCAAGCGCCCAGGCGTTTATTACCTGTACCATCGACCCACACAGCTCACTGTTTATCTGTCTTCCTGACACACCTAATTACCCAGGTTGCAGCTGCCAGAGCATTTGCTCTTCCTAAATCACAGAGTCCCATTACTCCTGTCGCCCAGGCCCCTCTGCTGCCGCCTGCGGAAGGGCTGCCATTGATTTTGCCGTTCCCATTTATGATCTACAAGGCTCTGCACCACTCTTGCACATTTTACCTTAATTAGTTTATTCTTCTGAGTGTCCCTGGTCAGCTCTTAAGCCAAAGGGGCTGAAGAAGGAGGAGGAGGCCATAGAAAAGCAAAGCCAGGCCCTCTTCCCTTTGGCCCCAGGGCCTGCCTGGACATTCTGTATGGAAAGATGAAGGGCTTCCAGGAAAGAGAGTGGAGCCCTGGGGCAGCATAGTTCTTAGGGTAGGGAAAATTCAGGGCCCCTTCTTCTCTTTAGCCCCCTTCCCCCCCCCCCCGCCCCCGGGTTCTAGCCTGTTTAGAAAGCAGCATCTTCTATATCTGGCAGAGGCATGGCTAGTGATAATACGTCAAACTGCACCCAGGGAATGTGGCAAGAAATGTGCTTTCAGTTGGGATGGAGAGAGCTGGGGGAAACATGGTGGAGAAGTGATACTTTACTGCAGCCAGCCATCTGGTAGCTTTCTATTTTAACTAATTATTCTTGCTAACTAGATGCTAAATTCTATTGTTTCTATGCTCTTGAAAGACTACCAATGCAGTCAGGGCCCTGAGGCAAAGCTCTAGTCACCCTGCCCTAGTATAGCTCTAGTATCTGGAATCTCCTTAAATGCCCTGCACAGACCAGAACCCTTCAGCCTGGACAGTGAAAGCGATGACTTTCTCTTCTTAGATACTAATTTCCACAGAGGGTTGAGATTCCCTGGGGAAATGACTTTGAGAACCTCTGTTGGCCTAAGGATCCTCTGACTTGAGAGCCAAGTGCAGGGGGGATTGTGTCTGAAGGAAGGAGATACCAAAAGCATAAAGGGGTCAGTATTGTGGGATGGGTGGGGCCTCCTGCTTAGAAAGTACCTTCCTAGGTTATAATATTAATGATAGAGAGCATCCCAAAAGTTTCAATGTAGTTGTAAGCTATCAAAGCCCACAATTTTGGGGTTTGCTTGGCAAAGATACTGAAGTAGTTTGCTATTTCCTTTGCTAACTCATTTTACAGATGAGGAACTGAGGCAAATGGTGTTAAATGACTTGTCCAGGGTCACACAGTTAGTGTCTGAGACCAGATCTGAGCTCAGGAAGATAAGTATTACTCCCTCTAGGCCCATTGTTCTAATGTGCCAACTGTCTACAGATATTATCTCCATTTTACAGATGAGGAAACTGAGGCACAGAGAGGTTAACAGTCACATAGATAATAAGTATCACAGTTGGGATTGAAACCCTAATCTAAGGGTCTGGGTGATGTGTCCAACAAGATGAAAGATGACATTTTCTCCAATCCCTACTAACTCAGAAAAAAAATTGTCAAAGAGGAATTTTGCACCAAAGGGAAAGCAAGTACAACTGTATCCATAGGACAAGAAAGGAAGGAGTCCAACAAAGTAACGGCTTTGTGAATTAACAGTGGCAAATGATAAACCTTAAAGAGCTCCCTCAATACCCCTCCCTCGACAACTTCCACCCAGCAATTACAAACTGACCCATTAGCTTCTGCTTTGAAACTCATTCGGGGATTTCCCTGCTGCTACAGGGACTTCAGAGACAGTGCACTCTACCTTTGTCCTTCTCCATTATCCTGTTGCAATAAAGCAGTGGACATTGACTCTGCCCAGCCCCTTTGGGGGTAGAGATGAATAGGAGGGGAGAACTATGCTTCCCCTGGAAGCTAAGTGATACAATGGATATTGCTCCTAGAGTCAGAAAGACTCATCTTTCCTGAGATCAAATCCAGTCTTGGACACTTAGCTGTGTGACCCTGGGCTAGTCACACAACTCTGTTTGCCTCAGTTTCCTCTTTTGTCAAAAGAGCTGTAGAAGGAAATGGCAAACCACTCCAGTATCTTTGCCAAGAAAACCCCATATAGGGTCATGAAGAGTCGGACATGACTGAAATGATTGAACAACCATATTTCCATTCTACTTGAGTTGGCTTAGGGAGTCTAAGCCCAAAGCAGCAGAGGTTGTCCCTTATGCACCTATCTCCCCTCCCCCAAACTTTCAAAAAGTGGCAGATGATGACTCAGCTCAGTCAGAGAAGTAAAGAATAGAGAGAACAGAAGCAGAGGATGAACATCTGAAGCTATATTGAGCCTAAAGGAAAAGGGATGGGAAACCAAGCTGAAGCCAATTCTGTCTCTCCAGAATTACTTGGGTCAGGGAATATGGCTGATGAAAAGTAAATTCCCCATCATGGGAAGAGACTGAGACAGCACAGGGGTCCAGCCCCAAGGATTAATCCATCATCAAAAGAGGAGGAGTCACAAAGCGAGAGATGGGTGAATATAAAGAGAAAGTGCTAAAATCTCCAAAACCTTCAAGAAGAAAATTTAAAACCTAGAAGAGCATAAGTTGACGAATCAATGAAAAACAGACTAAAAAATCATGTGAGAAGATGAGTAACAAAACATCTAAGAGATTAACCAAGTCTATCTAACTTTAAATCCTGTTTATTATGCCATGCTTGCTTAAGGAGGTATGGAGAAGGGGGCAGCTAGGTGGTGCAGTGGATAAAGCACTGGCCCTGGATTCAGGAGAACATGAGTTCAAAGCCGGTCTCAGACACTTAACACTTACTAGCTATGTGACCCTGGGAAAGTCACTTAACCCCCATTGCCTCTCAAAACCAAAACCAAAAAAAAAGGTCAGTGCCTTATATGAAGACAGGAGGTATGGAGAAAATGGGCTCTGCAGGGTTTAGCCAGTGACATAGAAAGGCTCTCTTCAATGAGATCAGCTTCAGCCCCAGATAACAATTACATCTTCTGAGGCAAATTCTCAAGATAAGCACCAAGAAGTCCTTACCCAGCTGTGAATTAGCTCAACTACTTTGGAAAACAATTTGAAATTATGTTCAAAAGGTGACTTAAATGTCTATACCCTTGGATCCAAATATCCCACTTCAAGACATATATCCCAAGGAGGTAAAAGAAATAAAGAAACCATGTACACCAGATTATCCATAGCATGACTTTTTGTGTTAGCAAAGAATTGGAACAAAGTAAATGCCCATCTATTGGAAAATGACTAAACAAATTGTGGTACATGAATATAAACTTGACAGCATATTAGAGTCAGAGAGACCCCAGTTTGAACTCTACCACAGATACTTACTAGCTGTGTCATCCTATGCAAGCCACTGAACCGCTCTGTGCCTCAGTTTCTTCATCTGTAAAGTATGGGGAGTAGAGTAGGCAACCTCTGAAGTCCCTTCCAGTTTTATATTATCATCCTATCATCTATGATCCTATACTGAGATACTGCTACACCATAAGAAACACTTAACATGAAGAATTCAGAGAATTATAGGTGGACTTATGAGCTGCAGAGCCAAAAAAAGAATATATACAGTGACTACAACAGTGGAAGCATAAATATAAATGAAAACAAAACAAAACAAAAATTGAATGATTAAGTTTTGACCTGGAAAACAATTGAGAAAATGTACATCCCTCCTTTCTTTGCAGAGGTAGGGGACTGTTGGTGTGGAATATTGAATATTCAGTCAGATACAGGTGATGTATTGATTGGTTTTGCTGAATGGATTTTTTTCTTTTAAAATATTTCTTATATCTTTCTGGATAGGGGAAGGGATAGTGATATATTTGGTAATGAAGGTTATGTAAAAACAAATTATTTCAATAAAAAGAAAAGCAAAGTCTTCCTCTCTGTTCTCTCCACTGAGGACAAGGTAGAAAATATGGGTCCCTGATTCTCTTGAGATCTCTTCTGTCATGGAATGTCATCCCTGATGAAGGATAATATTCTCCATAGACAGCAGGATTGGGCGGAACCAAGAATGTCTCCATGGAGAAGTAATGGGGAGAACATCACTAGGCTAGAAGTCAGAAAACAAATCCAAAATCTGAGTTCTGCACCTCACTAGCAATGTGATCCAGGGCAAATTTCAGCCACAATTTCTTCCTCCATAAATAGTAGTGATTTACCTGAATGTTAGCTATTCTTTGGGGACAGGGAGAATTCATTTTTTGTCTTTGTAATCCAATGCCTGGCACATAATAAATATTTATTAAATGGATAGGGTTGTTGTGAGAAAAGCTTTTGATAAGCATGAGTAGTCATTACTTCCAGTTTTGAGGCACTGCCTTACTGAGATCCTTGGTGTGGTTTTCTGAGTATCACCACAGCTGATGTCAGTTCCCCAAATTCATCTGTGAACTCAGTATAATCCAGGAAGGTGTTAAAGTAAAAACCTGACTCCTCACAGGTTAAGTGACCCTGGAGAACTGGAGATCAAACTAGGAATTATAATCACAGAATCTCCCAGATGAAAGAAACCTCAGAAGCTAACTACTCCAACTTATACCTGAACAAGATTTGGGGGGGGGGGGCGACAGGGCAATGAGGGTTAATTGACTTGCCCAGGGTCACACAGCTAGTAAGTATAAAGTGTCTGAAGCCGAATTTGAATTCAGGTCCTCCTGAATCCAGAGTTGGTGCTTTATCCACTGCGCCACCTAGGTGCCTGCTTGAACAAGATTTCTTTTCTTTTTTTTTTTTTTAAGTGAGGCAATTGGGGTTAAGTGACTTGCCCAGGGTCACACAGCTAGTAAGTGTTAAGTGTCGGAGGCCGGATTTGAACTCAGGTCCTCCTGACTCCAGGGTCGGTGCTCTATCCACTGCTGCCCCTGAACAAGATTTCTAATGACCACGTCCACAATAACTGGTCATCCGACTATTGTCTAAAATCCTCCACTCATGAAGGGGAGCCCACTACCTTCTGAGGCCGTCCATTTCACTTTCAGATACTTCTCATTATTTGTACATACTCTAATTGTTTGGGCTTTTTCCCTTTATGTCAGGCTCTTTGCAATTTCCACTCATTGCTCCTATAGTAGTTCTGTCTTCTGGAACTAAACAGAGTAAGTCTGATCCCTTTTCCATAAACAGCCTTCCAAGTCCTTAAAGACCATGTCTTCCCCAAGTATTTTCTTCTCCAGGTTAAACATCCTTAATTCCTTTCATTGCTCCTCATGTGGCATGATGTTCAGAACTTTCACCATTCTGATTGACCTCTTATGGATACCCTGCATTTTATCAGTATCCTTCCTACAACGAGGTGCCTAGAGTGGAGCATAATACTCCAAGTAGCAATAGCTATTTCTCCCAATTTGGGGTTTGTTCCAGGTTTGATAAATGATAGATACCTTTATCCAAGTCACTGATAAAATGTTAAAATGTGACCCCGCCAATCACAGATCTCTGAGACATTCCACTAGATTCCCTTTCTCAAGTCAACGTTGAACCGTTAATGACTACCGGTTGGGTCTGGTCACCCACCTAAGGACATTAGAATGTAGCCCAGCTTGTTCACCAAAGCATCACTATGTCAAAGGTTGTGCTAAAATATAGATAAACTGTAGTTCTAGAATTCCCTGATCTACCAGACTAGTAACCCTTTCAAAAAATAAAAAGAGGCTTGTCTGGCATAATTTGTTCTTGACAAAGCCGTGCTGACTTTGGAGGGTAATTCCTTTCCTAGATGGTCACTGGTCCCTAATCCACTCCAACATTTTGCTGGGAACCTTGATCAAGCTTGCTGGCTTTATTCTCTTCCCCCTTCTGAAAATCAAGAAATTTGCTCTTATCCAGTCCTGCAATACCATCCCATTCTTCATGATCTTTCAAAGGTCACGGACACTGGGTCAATAATCACATCTGCCAGTTCTTACAGGATCGGAGGTTGTAGTTCACCTAGCCCTCATGATATGAACTCATTAAGGCAGCTAGCGCTCCCTTGCTATGTCTCTACTTATTTGGAATGTTAACTTCCTATGATCTACTTTGTTCTATCATTTTCCATCCGAATATCCTTCACCTGGGCAAAGAAATCAGAAGCAAAATAAAGGTTATCCTGTTCCACCTTCTGTCTATCATCAGTTGTCATCCCCTCATTGTTAAATAGTGGTCCTCCTCTTCTTTTTGGTCTTTAGAGCGACTTATCAGTCTCAACTTGTTCTGAGCTTGAAGTAATCCTGCCACTGACACTTTTGTCCTCATCCTCCATTACCTGATGTTACATCCATTCTCTGTATACATCTTTTTTAAAATCAAGCTGGTGGGGGACAGCTAGGTGGCGCAGTGGATAGAGCACCGGCCCTGGAGTCAGGAGTAGCTGAGTTCGGGTCCAGCCTCAGACACTTAACACTTACTAGCTGTGTGACCCTGGGCAGGTCACTTAACCCCAATTGCCTCACTAAAAAAAAAAAAAAATCAAGCTGGTGGGGGCAGCTAGGTAGTGCACTGGATAAAGCACTGGCCCTGGATTCAAGAGGACCTGAGTTCAAATCCAGCCTCAGACATTTGACACTTACTAGCTGTGTGACCCTGGGCAAGTCACTTAACCCTCATTGCCTCGCAAAAACCAACAACAACAAATAAAATAAAAATAAAATCAAGCTGGTACGCGAGCTCCCTATTTATCTATACTGGTCTCACTAAATGGGTCCTCTTTTTTTTCATCAGGATTTTTTCTCTTTGTGTCTTTTGAAGATCAGGTATCATTGGACTGTGAAATCCTTGAGAGCAAAAAATGTTTGGGGATTTTTGCCTTTCTCTGTATCCTGAGAACTTAGCACAATGCCCTGGTACATAGTAGGTGTTTAATAAGTACTAGTTGACTAAATGACTCCATAATCTCACCCAAGTTAGAAGCAAGATTGAGGCTGAGCCCACTCAAGGGCCCAATCTCAGTACTGATTGGTATGAAAGCTTTAACCTGCCCTGTTTTTCTGAAAACAGGGCTATTTGCCCTTCCTTAGGTATCCTGATGGGAAACTAAGTGGTGCAGTGGACAATGTACCAGGCTTGAAGTCAGGAAGACTTTCCCCAAGTTCAAATATGACTTCAGACACTTATTAGTTGTGTGACCCTGGGCAAGTCACTTAACACTGCCTCAGTTTCCTCATCTGTAAAATGAGTTGGAGAAGGAAATGGCAAATCACTCTAATATCTTTACCAAGAAAACTTCCAAATGGGGTCATAAAGTCCAATATGACTGGCAGCCTGATAACATTTTGCTCTCAGAGACTTACCACATTGGCACAGGACTTAATGCAGACATCTGATCACTTTGGGCCATACTGTAGTTTAGAACTCCCAAACTCAAGAGATCGGCTATCTTCAGCTTCCCCAAGTAACATGGATGACAGGCATGCACCACCACACCTGGACTTGGTCTGTGTCCTCAGAATTTCATCCTTGGGAAGTTTCCTCCGTAACTAACTTCCCCTTCAGAATTTTAGAACATGGAATCCTACCTATCCTTTCTCTGAAGCATTCAAAATCTGTGGGATGTTTGTCAGACTGTGCCTAGCTTTCTAAGGAAAAACAATCACTTCCAAAATTCCCAATCTTTTCCACCAAACAAGCTTGTTGGGGAAAATTCAGTGCAGAATACTAATTCCCCTTGTTGGTTCCTCCATCTTTTGAAGAATGAAATTATCAAGGCAAATCAGGAAATTATCCATCTCTTTGCTTTGGACAGAGAGAAGCCTCCATTAGATGTTGACATAATCAGAGACTTCCATCATTACTCTATCATGCTTCAATGCTAGGCAAACTCCTCATCTATTATTCTGGTTTTGTCTAGGTGGTCTATAGTCTACTCTAGTGACAATATCATGTCTTTCTGTTTCTACCCTTACTGATCTTCACCAAAATGTTTTCCACTGTTCTCCTCTCTGCTTCCTAGAATTCCTCACATGAATATAAGAATTTTTTTAATATTCAATATTACTTTGTACCACCATACCCTTCCCCCCATACCTTTTACCTATCCTGTTGATTTTGTTTACAATATATCCTTCCAGAGGCATATTCTACTCATGGACCTCATCCCCCTAAGTCATAGATGGATGGATGGATAGATAGATGGATGGATATTCAAATTTGCCTCCTTGAGTTATAATCTCCAATTTACTCTGTTATATCCTACATATTCACCTTCATGGATAATTGTAGGCAGTTTTTACCATCCCTCTTCCCCTTACAACCCTTTTTACTAGATTAACAAAGCACCAGTGAAATATGTGTTTACCAATGCTTGTTAGGTGGATTTCATCCCTGGCCAGGAACCTGTCATTCCTTTATCTTAAATTATGGTCCAAAAATTCAAAACAGAAACCCTCTTCTTAAAGAAGCTATTCACATCCCAAATCTTCCTCTCTCTTTTTAAACCTTTTCTTTCAAATTGTTAATACACACGAGACTACAACCCGAATGCCTAAGGCCTTCAATTTCTTGTTGAAATTTTCACAACCTTTATCAATCAATGCTTTAGTTTTCTTTGGCAGTTCCATGTATGCCCAAGTGAATCACCACATGTGGGTAGTAGTCATCCAGTTTGACAAGTCTTGGGAGGTTTTCTGTCACATCCAGGGGACAGGCTCCAGTAACACAGCAAACCTCTCTGTTATCATCTTGACAAGACAGTGGCCTCGGTGCCTGCCCCTCAGCAAGGAGTCACCAACCATGACTACTAAGCCTTACTTTCCCCTGACCCCTACTGGATAATCTCTCACCTGATAACACCTCTAGGGTCTCATCATCATTCCTTGGAGAGCAAGCAGATACTTCTTCCTCAAAGATTCCAGCCCCAGGGCTGAGCATCCCGAGTGCTAGGCTGAACCCACCCCACTATGAACTCTTGCCAAATCATTACAAGGTTTAGTAGCAGGTGTCACAGGGTCAGTCACCTTAAAAATTATTTAGTCAGAGAAAGTTAGGACTGGAGAGAACATTAAAGTTCATTTATTCATTTTACAGATGAACAAACTATGGCTCAGGGAGGAGTAAATGACTTTTCCAAGGTCATAGAGCCAAGACTATTTATTACCCAGTTCTTTTGAATCTCGAAGTGATGTCCATTTTGCTGTATGTTGTAATCCTTGGCCTTGCCATCAGACCCACTACCACACCCTGAAGATATTCTTTCTTTTTTTTTTTTTTTGCGGGGCAATTAGGGTTAAGTGACTTGCCCAGGGTCACACAGCTAGTAAGTGTCAAGTGTCTGAGGCCAGATTTTAACTCAGGTCCTCCTGAATCCAGGGCCAGTGCTTTATCTACTGCACCACCTAGCTGCCCCCCTAACTTTTCTTTTTGATGTTATCTCCCTGAATTAGAATGTAAGCCCTTTGAGAGCAAACTCTCTGAAGTTTTCTGTTCCTATCCTCAGTGCTTAGCACAGTGCTTGGCACAAAGTAAGTGCTTAATAAATTATTTTTCATTGATCCATTTACTTAATTGGCTTTCCTTCCCAGGGTTTCCCACATCAGTCCACAAACTGAGAACATGGGTTGTTTTTATTTCAATAATGTTTTCATAAAAGAAGTAAAGTGAGAGAGAAAAGGGTAAAGGGGAAGAATTGAGCTTGAACAAGTCAATAGATACTACTCAGGTTGCTGAACCTTTCATGTCTTTGTATCCCTAGCACTATTTCTCACAAATAGTAAGTGCTTAATAAATGCTATAAATTGAACTGAATTCTTCCCACTTTCCATTAAGGGACTTCAAATTCTAAGAGAAAGAGGCCATGAGGTTGTCCTTAGGGAAATCTTTACCCTAGATGATGAGATTTGGAGAATTATAATAGACAATAAAGGTCATCTGGTTCAACTCCATTTTGTGGGTGTGGACATTGAGATCCTGGGTAGTTACATGATTTGCCCAAATTTTACAGACATTAAAAAGTAGTGCTGAACCTTGAAAATTGGCCTGCTGATTTAAAATTGTTTTTCCAAGTTAACATGCTTCCCGTTTCCTTCCTGACAGGACCATTTTAAACTCCTTTTTTCTTAAATTCAAAAAGAAAGTACCCATTGTGCCCCTGGAAAGTGTCCTCAGCCTTTCTGGTTACTGGGTGCTAGAAGTGATCAACCTCCACTCAGTGATGGAGCCCTTCATGTTCTGGTTTCATCAACTATTCTCTCTTCCTGCTATTGGAAATCCCTGATTTGAAATCATTATCATAGAATAGCCAAGCAGAATTACCTTTTTTTAACTTTATTTTCAATTAAAAAAAAAATCCAGGAGCAGCTAGGTGGCTCAGTGGATAGAGCACTGGCCCTGGAGTCAGGAGTACCTGAGTTCAAATCCAGCCTCAGACACTTGACACTTACTAGCTGTATGACCCTGGGTAAGTCATTTAACCCCAATTGCCTCACCAAAAAAAATATTTTTTAATCTATTTTTTCTTCCTTTCATATCCCCCCATTCAGAAAAAGAAAAACAAAACCCTTGTCACTAATATTCAAGTCAAGCAAAACAATTCCCACATTGCCCATGTTAAAAAAACAAAACAAAAAACAACAACAACAAAAAAAAACCCACACAATTATACATCAGGGTCATTCTGCACCCTGAGTCTATCCCCTCTCTGTCAGGAGGTAGGTAACAGGCATCCCCAATGGTTGTTGAGAATCATGGCTGGTCAGCACATTGATCTGACTTCTCAAGTTCCTCAAAGTTGTTAGTCTTTACAATGCTTTTACATAAATTGTTGTCGTGGTTCTGCTCATTTCCCTCTGCATGAGTTCATGCAAGTCTATCCATGTTTCTCTGAAACTATATCCTACATCATTTCTTACAGCACAATAGTATTCCATTAGATTTCATGTACTATAATTTGTTAAACCATTCCCCAATTATTAGGCATCCTGTTGGTTTTCAATTCTGCCAGAATTGCTTCTGACAGATGTAGGTCTGGCACCCTATTCTAAGTGCTATCTTTATATTGGGTGCCTGGGGAGGGGGCATCTTATGGGCAAATTCTGACCAGGGTGCTGGGCAGCGCCTCCTGACTTGCCATTAGTGTTACCTCTCCTTTCTCTCCTCTTTCCAGGGGTTGCCACTTACACGGACAAGCTATTCAAGTTCCGGAATGGCCACTGGGAGGACATCCTGAGTGACGAGGTCAACGTCCGCCGTGGGGTGGCCAGCCGTTTTGCTGGGCGCTCTGTGGCCTGTGTGGACAGAACGGTGAGTTGGAGGAACGTGGGAGTTGGAGGAACGTGGAGATTCCACGGTGTGGAAGCTTATGAGAATATGATGAGAAGATCAGAATGAGAATGAGAGGCTGAGATTAAAATGGGGCCCACCAGGCAAGCATCCCTAGAGATTTTCTTCTTTCTCTCCTATTCTATATGGCTCTAGATGGGTCCAGTGAATGCTGGATGGGAACTAGAAAGGACTAGAAATAGAGATCCCTGAACCTGGGCACCCTGGGAATAACAGGCAACAGTGAGGGGCTCCCCGCTCAGATTCCTGCCACTACCATGCTGAAGCCCCTCTCCAAGCCAGCTCTGCTGCTGCTGCTGGTAAATCCTTAGTACGGAGGTGATTTATGTCTCCTGTCACCTGCTCTTTTGCCTCCCCCTCCTCTACTTTATAAACATTTATCACTAAATCAGGGGCCCAGCTGCTGCCTGGTCAGCTCAGACATTGAAGGGGAACTATCCCTGGGGACCCCACACTCTAGGGAAAAGGTTGTTGGGAGGGGGCATCTTACTTCGCAATCAAAATTACACCGAGGGGATTGGGGATTCAGCGTGAAACTTCACAGTAGGGGCCTGCAGGCCCTAGGAAGAGGCAGGTGCCAGGTATAAATATTTATTTCTTAACAAGCTGGTGCTGGGAAGAGAAGCCAAGCTGGGCTGTGAAGCCACATTTAGACCTGACCTGAATCCTTGCCACCTGGACTCCTGCCTGGCACAAGGTGATGGGAGAGGGGGTAGTCATCCCTGGAGCACAGCTCCAAGTCGTGAGGAGAATGGTAGGGAGCTGCGAGAGAGAGGAGGAAGAGGGTATGTGGAGGGAGCCAACGCTGCCGCTCTCATTCCTGCTTCGGGCTTCGCCTCCTTCTCTTCCTCCTTCAGATTTTTCCAGCTGGGCTGGGCTGGTGAACTTTAGGGAGAGCTTTCTGCTGGTGTGTAAAGGTTAATCAAGAAAAAGGACACGTTTTCTGGCCTAACAAGGTTATCTGCACACAAATGAATTTAAGCACAAGACAAAGACACAGTCAGAATGCAAAAAAAAAAAAAAGGAAAAGAAAAAAAATCACCAAGAGCACATTAACATTAGCATAGCCAGTCCTTGCCGGAAGTGTTCTCTGCCTGGAAGAGCTGGCTTCCTCTCTCCCTCCAAATCACAGATAACACACCCCTACATCTTAAGAATGTCAAGTTTGCAGGATAAAAAAGCTCTCTCCTTCCCTCTCCCCCCAGCCCATCCTTCTGCAATCACTCTGCCCTTAAGAGAATGGTTGCTTTCTCTGTCCAGCAAAGAATTCCCCCAAAGCCTGAGAGGTGAATAAAAAAAAATCTGGGTATGAAGGGAGAAGGTAAGAATGGAAGTCCAAATATACTCAAAACCTTCAGTAAAGAGAGCCTGGGCCACACTTGCTGGCTAGTAGCTGTAGTAGCTGACATATTTATATGCTATTTTAAGATTTGCAAAGTGATTTACTCGTATTATCTCATTTGAATTTGGCCCTGGAAAACATCGCAGCAGGTGTCATACCCATTTTGTAGATGGGGAAACAAGCGCAGAAAGAGTTAAGTGATTTGTCCATGGTCACACAAACAATAAATATGGAAGACTGGATTGGAAACCTGATCTTCCCGGAACTATACCACCATTCTGCCTGCTATACCATGAGGTATAACTCAAGTCTTCTACAGCCCCTTCCATTAAATTCAGACACTCTTGACATCTGAATGAATGCCATACTTTTTCATCTTTCTTCCCATCTGTCTTCCCCATCACTGATATCCCAGCAGATGTCATTCCTTCATAGGAATGCTATTTGGTGACTCCTTATCCTTCTCCCCTGTCCCCCATGGTCAGACAGGTAATAAGTAGCAGAGCCGGAGTTTGAACTGGAGTCCTTTGATACACCATATTGCCTCTCGATGCTGCCCCATCCTCACAAAGTTATTCCTAACTTTGTTCATCCTAATTCTTTGTTTTGTCCCATCACTTCCAGAATCAGATGTTAAATTCTGTTTTGCATTAAAAACTTGTCCTAAAAAACCAAACAAACAAACAAAAAACTTGTCCTAAGCTGGCTTCCTCCTACCTTTCTGGTCTTCCTACCCCTTATTCTTTTTTTTTTTTTTTTTTTGGTGAGACAGTTGGGGTTAAGTGACTTGCCCAGGGTCACACAGCTAGTAAGTGTCAAATGTCTGAGGCCAGATTTGAACTCAGGTCCTCTTGAATACAGGGCTGGTGCTCTATCCACTGTACCACCTAACTGCCCCTCTACCCCTTATTCTTCACACACACTCATATTCAATGATCCAGTGACACTGGCCTCCTTGCTATTCTTTATATAAGATACTCTGATTATTTTCATGGGCTTCCCCCCATGCCTAGAATCTCTACCTCCTGCCTTCCCTGGCCTCTTCCAAGCCCCAGCTAAAATCCTGCTTTCTGCAAGAAGGTTTGGGGCAGCTAGGTGGCATAGGGGATAGACTGGCAGGTCTGGAGTCAGGAAAACCTGAACTCATATCTGGACTCAGATACTAGCTAAGCAAGTCACTTAACCCTGTTTGCCTCAGTTTCCTCATCTGTAAAATGAGCTGGAGAAGGAAATGGCAAACCAGCCCAAAGAAAGAAATAACCCCAAATGGGGTCATGGAGAGTCAGATACAACTGAATAACAAAAAACAAGAAGCTTGTCCTGATCCTCCTTAATGCTAGTGTCTTCTCTCTGTTTATTATCTCCCATTTATCCTGTGTATCTCCAGCCCTTACCATACATAGCCCATGGCACATAATAGACCCCTAATAAATGCTTTCATTAACTTGTCCTGTATCTCCTTTTGCCTTCCTCTCATTTTCATCTAAATTTGATCATTGGATTAAGAGCTCAAAGGGACCTTAGCAATCTTGTAATCCATTTCCTCCCTCATTTTACAAGTGAAGAAATGGGTGCATTGAAGTTCAAAGAACTAGATTCAAATCCCAGGGCTGCCACTTATTACCCACCATGACCCTGGACATGTTACTTAAACTCTCTTGAGCTCAATTTACTTATCCATAAAATGAAGGGATTGGACAAGACTGACTTTGAGGTTCTTTCGCACTTTGAGTCTGGGATCCTCTAAGTCCTCGAGAAGTGAAGCGATTTGCCCAAGCAAAACACACAGATAATCAATGACAAGAGTTAAAATTTGAACCCAGGCCTTGTGATTCAAAATCCACCATACAGTCTCTTGATCACAGACAGGCTTTACCATTAGGCTCTCTCCTCCCTTAACTGGTCAGTTCCCTACTTGTGCCCATTGTGTGGTCAAAGACTCTTATCTTTTCTAGTCCATCTTTGAGCCCCGACTTATATAATTCCTCATATTTGGAACAATCTTATCCCTAACTCTGCCACATCCTATTTCATCCACCTTTTATCTCCTGCCAAAAGTCTTCCTTGATCATTCGTGCTATTAGTTCCTTGTACTTGTACAGCTTTTTCCCCTTTTCAAAGTACATCTACATTCACTGTCCCATTTTATCTTCACAACAACCCTATGAGGTATAGAAGGGTTGATAGCATCCCTTTTAAGACTACATGATGTAGCAGATGGAGTATTGGTCTTGAAATGGTGAATATCTGGTGAGAGAAGGACCCAATACCAGTTTGTTAAGAAATAAATATTCTGACTGATAGCTATTAGCTCTGTGACCACAGGAAAGTCATTTAGCCCCTCTGAACCCCAGTTTCCCCATCACTAAGATGGCAATAAGTTCCGACTTCATACGGTTGTGATGAAGTTCAAATGAGATTAGATATGCCTATATTTATACAGAAAGATTATAGATATATGCATACATACAAATATATATGAAAAGGTTTTTTCAAACTTTAAAGCACTGTATATGTCTACTAATAGTAGCAGTTTCAGTACCACTAGCAGAATACTTGTAAGTACTAGTACTAATGGTAGTCATTTAAAAAAATGATTCACTGGTAGCCCAGAGAGTTGAATTGATATGCCAAAGGTCACACAGCTAGTTTGTGTCAGAGCTAGAATTCGTTCAATTCAGCAAGTATTTTTAATAGTATTTTTTCCAATTATATGTGAAGACAATTTTTAACATTCATTTTTACAAAATTTTTAGTTGCAAATTTTTCTCCCTCCTTCCCCTTCTTTCTTCCTAAAATGATAAGCAATTTAATGTAGGTTATATATGTATAATCGCGTAAAACGTATTTCCATATTAGTCATGTTGTGAAAGAAGAAATAGACCAAAAGGAAAAAAAAACATGAAAAGAAAGTGAAAATAGTCTGCTTCAATCTGCATTCAGAGTCCATCAGTTCTTCCTCTGGGTGTGGATAGCATGTTCTATTATGAGTCCTTTGTAATTGTCTTGGATCACTGTACTGCTGAAAAGAGCTAACTCATTCATAGTTGATCATCACACAATTTTGCAGTCACTGTATACAGTTCAACAAGTATTTTAAAAATATCTTCTATGTACCAGACATGATGCTAGACCTTGAGGATACAAAAACAAAATTAAATGGTCCCTGTCCTCAAGGAGTTTACGTTCTAATGGGATGGGGAGGGAGAGGCAACATATACACAGAAGAAGGAATACATAATATATACAAATGAAAGACAAAGTAATTTCGGGAGAACACTCACAACATGGATGTCAGGAAAGGTCTCAGGTAGGAAACTTACTTGAGTTATGTATCAAAGAGAGCTAGGGAATCCAAGGTCATAATGGAGAAACAAGTCTGGGTCTCTTGCTCCTCCAGGTTGTGACTTTAGTCCTTTGCTGCTCTTCCTCCCAGCACCAACAAACATATGTACAATCACCTTCTTTTGAAAAGAATTACACCACTCAGGATATTCTCTCAATTAATTGCTGGATTTCATCCTTGGTATTACTTTATAGCCTCTGATGTTGCAGCCCCAAATTCTAGATATACATCAACCAAGTCCAACCATGGGATGCCCCTAAAATATATCACTCTTTTTGGCCCATATTACCCCTGTCGAGAATTTTCTCTGGGAAATCACAGAACATGATACGTCTTAGTTCCATAGATGTTAATTAAAAAGCCTCCCCCCCAACCTTTTCTGTATAAATACAAGTCCCATACAAGGATTATTGCTCTTTCTTCTAGATGCTATTTCATTTCCATAGACCCCTTCTTGTACCCTTATATTGATATGCAGTAATTAACTTCATATCCATATTTATCTTTGTTATTCTTCACTTCTATTGGATTGCAAATTCCCTTAAGAAATGAGCCAGGGATAAATAACCAAATATTGTATATCATCAAGAGATGTTTCAGAAAGGGGCAGGTTGTTTTGGCCATGAGGAACTCAATACAATTCATTCTTCAGGGACTTAATTAAACATTGGTTATGAGATGGATGCCCACAGAAAGGTGGGGAAGTCAGCAACAACAATACTTCCATCTCCTTTGACCCAGCTGATTCAGTTGTTCATTGTCAAGTATTCATTGAGCACTTGGCTACGTGGAAGGAGGGTCATTCCCATCAAAATTCTCTCCAAATGAAGAAATGTTATCCCTAGCCAGGGATCAGGAGTAGTAGCAGTAGCCATTGTCATGAGAGTAGAAAAGAGCAGAAATCTTCAGTAAATCCTCTAAGCAGGGATGGCACTGAACATGACACATTAAAGACACAATCTCTGCTTTCCCGGAGCTTATATATGAGTTTCTGGGAGAAGAAAATGGGCCCCTTCGCTCCTCCCTGCTTCATCCATTAGTCACCTTAAAGTGGTTCATGATCTGCTTCCCAGGAGAAACTGGTCTAAAAGATTAGGGTGTAAAAGATGTAGTTGGTTGGCTGTGGAGGAGCTGGTGGGTGTATATATACCTCATACACCCACATGGTCCTATAAGACCATAATATAAGGTGTAGAAGAGATATAGAGGTGTATCAAGTACATTAGTTGTCCTGAATTATTGTTTTCCTTTTGATAGATCAGCCAATCCATGAATATTTCCCGAGCATCTTCTTTGGCTCTGCTAGGTGCTAGGCAGATGGAGTGAGCTGAGCAGTAGAAGGAGGGGTGTGTGTGTGTGTGTGTGTGTGTGTGTGTGTGTGTGTGTGAGAGAGAGAGAGAGAGAGAGAGAGAGAGAGAGAGAGAGAGAGAGAGAGAGAGAGAGAGAGAGAGAGAGAGAGAGAGAGAAGAGTTAAAGATGGAGAGTGGATATGACCTCCCAGGGGAGCCTGGGAGGAAAAGGGTGGAACTTAGTAAAAGGTCCATAGTCAATGACAGAATAAGGGAGAACTGAGTCTTTGGGAAAAGACACAAATAGCCCTGCTCACCCCATTCTCTTCCACTGCAGGGCTCAGGCCGCTACTCCATTTACATAGCCAATTACGCCAATGGCAATGTGGGCCCAGACGCCCTCATTGAAATGGATCCAGAGGCCAGCGATCTCTCCAGGGGCATTCTGGCTCTCAGTGATGTGGCCGCTGAAGCTGGGGTCAGCAAATACACAGGTAGGGGCCCTGAGGAGGGCAGGGAGGGAAGGAATGGGGGCTAGGGTGGTGTTGTGGGGAGAGAAGGGGATGCTGTAGGTAAGAGTGTTGTACATGAAGTTGGAAAAACCTGAGTTGGAATGAAACTTACCGTGTGACCCTGGGCAAGTAAGCCACTTAACTCTTCCCTCAAATGTAAAGTGGGGATAATAATACCTGAAGGACTAACCTCTAAGGGTTGTGAGTGAGGATCAAATGGGACTATGTATGTAAAGTGCTCTATCAATATCTGTTATTATTGTTATGAATGATAATAAGAATTTATTAGGGTGATGTCCATAGAACAGACCTGAGTCCTACAAAGTCTGGCCTGTGGCTTGAGAAGGAAGAAGAGTATGGACTTGAATCTCTCATCCCATGTCATCAAGAAGGGAAGGATGATGCCAGAGATGAGGGGCATAGCTTAACCCTTTTCTTGCCACAAAAGGATATTTCCAACCTATTTCTCTCAAAGAGCAGGGACTCCTAACAGGCACCGAGGAGGCCCAAGCAAGTATTGGCTGTATGGTGTGTGACCATCAAGGGGAGGGTGAGGTGTGACCCTTCTAAGGTTCCTTTCTCTATAGGCTCCAGCTGAATCTCAAATGATGGGTGAATAGGTTCTGTAGGAGAAAACCGACACATCACAAAAGCTAAGGTGTAAAGCATCGGTTATGGCCAAGCAGCAGATGAAGTTATTTATTTACACATAAGCAGCCAGGAATTGAGCACTAAATCCCCGAGCTTCAGCTGAGCCTCATCTCGGATAACTGAATTCAAAGAATTGTGTTTTTATTTAAAATCTCTACTCCCCCCCCAACAAGGTAAACACCCCAATGTTTTCTCAGCTAGTAGACCTGCAGGGCCCTACAGGCATAGTCACTAATAAGTGAGATATATTTTTTGTAAGGAGGGAGACCTTTTTCTTATTCAACACAGTCGCTAGCTAAACTCCTGCTACTTGCCACTATGTGGCTGATGACCAGCATCTACCCAAGTTGTAATCAGGCAGTCAGTCATCAACAATTTATTAATGGCTTACTATGTACCCCAGTCCCAGTGCTAAGTACAGATGAAAGCCAAAAGGAAGACAGTGCCTGCCTTCAAGCACCTTATAGTTTAATAAGGGAAGATAGATTAGAGTAAACTGATAGGGGAAGGGATATGATAGGGAAAGTCCAGAGTCAAGTTTGAAGAGGAATGAGATACAGGTGGTCTAGGTGCTCTCCCTAAATGGAGGTTCTGGGGAGAGCCATCCAGTCAGAAGGAGAGGCTGCAAGAGTAGATGGTACTTCCAATATGTGAATTCCAAGCTTGGAGTGAGTTTCAAGGATAAAGAGATTTCTGAGGCATGGCAGAGAAAGTTGGGAGTGTAGCCTCAAGGGGAATGGGTAACAAATGAGTACCTAAAAGGCAAAAATTCCAAACAATTTTTACATTAACTTTAGCTAAACTAGGGTCAATCTAGACTTTGGAAATGGAATTTCTCGTTAGAAACACTCCCGGTTATACATGTCAAAATGTATCACAACATCTCTGGAGGCAGCACGGTATAAGAGAGAGAGCATGGGACTTGGATTAGGAAGCTGGGCTCAATTCCTGCCTCTGACACTCCCTAGATAATGTGACCTTGGGCAGGTCACTTCATGGGTCTAAGACTCAGGCAGCTATCTAAAATTATAAGTTATAGGTAGTTCGTGACCTGCCACGGCTTCCTAATTGGTCTCCCTACCTGATCTCTCCCTTCCTGATCTCTCCCTTCTTTATTCCATCCTCCACTCAACTGTCAAAATGATTTTCCTAAAGCACAGATCTGTCTATGTCACTCCCCTACTCAATAAGCTTCAGTTGCTCCCTAGTAGCTCTAGGATCAAATGTAAATTCCACTGTTTGGTGTTGATAGCCTGTAACCATTGGACCCCAATCTACTTTTTAGGTAGTCTTATTTCACTTTACTCCCCTTCATTTACCCCAGCAAAAATGGCCTTATTGTTCTTCATACACAATACCTGGGAAACAGCTAATGGTGTCCAACTCAAATAGAAATGTATCCCTGAAGGCTACACATTGACTTAAAAAAACACAAAGTAACATTATCTATGTTGTATTATATTTTATTTATTTTGTTAGATATGTCCCTACATTTTAATCTGGTCTCAATGGATACAGCACTGGACTTGGAGTCAGAAAAGTTTGAGTTCAAGCCTAGCCTCAGACACTAGTTGTAAGTCTGGCCAAGTCAATCAATTTCTTTCAGCCTCAGTTTCCTCCTCTGTAAAATAAAGATTATATTGATACATATATCACATGGTTGTTATGAGGATCAAATAAGATATCATATATAGGGGATTTAGCAAATCTTAAAACCTTACACAAATGCTAGCTTTGATAATGATGGTAGTGGTGGTAGTGATGCTAATGTTCCATTTCTTGTCCCTGTGATTTGGCACTAGCTGTCTCCTTTGCCTGGAATGCAATCCCTCCTTACTTCTGTCTTTTAGATTCCCTAATTTCCTTCAGGACTCAACTCAAGAATCATCACTTCTACATGAAGCTCATCCTGATGTTCTCATCTGCTAATGCCTCCCCCAGAAAAAAATTACTTTGTATATACCCATATATGTACATATTGATGCCCCCATCAGAAGGGAAGCTTTTTGAGGGGAGGCCCTATTTCACCATATCCCCAATTCCCTAGCACGGTGCTGGGCACATAGTAGTTTAATAAATTCTCATCAATTGTCTGTAAATGAAGGGAATTCAAGTAGTAATGAAATTACTAGTCCATGAATTACAAACTCACTAAATCTAACTACACAGAGCCTAGAACATTGAGATATCATCTCATCTATCCCCCTGCCTCCAGGCATCTGGGTGTCTGTCATGTTTCTAAAGCTTTCCAAGGGAAAGAGTTATCATGGCTTTCCAAGGTGGTAGTTATGTCTTCATTATCCATGTTTCCACCTCAGTAAAAGGGGGAAGATTAATTCCAACTGAGCTGACAAAGTTTTCGAGGACAAACTTGCTAACAAATGACTAATGGATAAAGGACTTTGCAAATCTAAAGCACCGTGAGCATGCCCAAAGATCCACGTGAGGATGCTCTGCAGGAAAGCTGTGTCAGTAATAAACCATATTTTCCTGAGAAGGAAAAAAAGCTTCCACAAACATGCAGAAGCATCAGCCCAACACTGAACAGTCCATTTTTCTGAATAGCTCCCAGTTCTGCACACAAGCCTTGCCTGGCCATTTAAGTGACTTGATCTGCAAGGATGGCATGAGATCCTAGAAAATTATGAGACTGCCAGGGGCTGGGTGGGGATGGATTGCAGGAAGAGCTATACAAAGAAGGCCCTGTTAAAAGAATTAGGATTCCTGACTCTGAGAACTGGAAGAGACCTTAGAGATCATCCAGGTCAAACTTCTGATTTTGCAGTAAAGGAAACTGAGGCTCAGAGACTTAAAATTATTTTGGGGGGGTGGAAAAGAAGGGGGGTTGTCACAGCTGGTTATTAGCAAAGCTGGGACTTAAAACCAGATCTCCAAGATTAGAGAACTTCTAGTGATGCTGGGGTTCCCTTCTGATTAAGATGATTGAGGCACATAAGCAAGAATAGGATTTTTTTTAAAACAACAACAAAAAAATAGGACAAACCCCTTTGGATGGGTTTAAACTGACTGGACTGGCATTGATTTTAAGAGGCTTGGAAGATCAGGAATCAGGAGAAACAACAAGTTCAGGGAGGGCTGAAATAGATCTGTGAGAGAGCCTCAAGTTGGATCCAGAGGCACAGAGGGTCTTTGCAATGAGAGCTGCACTGGCGTGGGTGACCTAGGTGTGAGGGGAGCACCTACCCAGCTTCAGAAGGGCTCAGAAAGAAGAGCGGGCACCCAGAGGTACCCACAGTACATGTTACAGCTGCTACATAATTCCTCAAGATTGTTGACCATAAAGAACCTCTCTGGCCTTGAGCATTTGCCTTCTCCCTGTTCATATTCCCCAAAGTCATCATTGCCCGCCTCGACAGCTCTCTGCTATGAGCCTTCCCAACTCTCTCTAGGCCACTGAGAAGGGGAGATGGGCAAAGGCTACATACCTTCCCCTTTTCCATTTGAAGATGGCACCTACTTCCCTTTAAGGGCAGGTGGAGAATGTCCACAGGGCTTGTGCTTTTTTCTTTAGGACTGTGCTTCAGGCCCTGAGGGGTTAAAGATGGTCTCATCCATGCTTTGATAATACCCCGAGCTGGATGACTTGGAAGGAAGCAGGCCATGAGCTCCTAGGAGGGTAGAGACACCGAATGTGCCCAGAGCATGCATTACACATACCCAGTCCTGCACAGGAGAGACCTGAGAGGGTCAGAGGGAGATGTGGCCTGCATCATCTGGAAATGAAATGCCTCCCTACCCCTCAGGTGATAGAGAGGTAGGTAGAGGACACTGTGGAGCCCCTGAGGACTCTGTCAGGGTCTTGCCTGACTTAAACAATCTGATTGAGGGCATCCAGCCCTTTGGGGATCACTGATCACCCCTCTGTCAAAGCACTGCTGGGGTGGGGGTAGGGCAGAAGCCTCTCCAGACAGCCAATGCTGTCTATGGCCACACTGTTGGCACACAGTGCCATCTAGCGGTCATCCAGCCAACTCTCGAGGGAGTTGCATGCCCTGGGGAGGGAGTATTTGTCCCATTGCTAAGAGAACCCAGAGGCCATTTGCTAGGAAGGATATTAGGGACATTTCGCCCCTTACCTATCAGGAGATAGCTCCCAGGCATGGATGAGAAATGGGAGCCCCAGAATTTCACAGTTACAGAATAGCCACTTGGGACCCCCGCTCACAACCACTGCGTGCTCCCGGAGCCGATAGCTTCCTCTCTCCTCCTCCAACCAGACTCAGCCTTTCTCGTTTCTGTCTTCCTCGACCAAACTTCTCCCTCTACCCACCCCCAAATCCTTCTTCTACTGGGCTCAGACCATTTAGGGAGCATCTGCCCAGGATGGAAGGTGGTGATTAAAGGAACCTTCAAGGAAATTTCGAAAGAAAATGAAAGTGGATTTATGATGTTGGGTGGGGAGTTTTGCCGCTGGCTGGGAGCAGAAGTGAACAAAGGAGAGGGCAGATCTGATTTATAGGAAGTCATTATTGGAAGAGACGCGGATGCACATAGCCCAGCTGAGGCCTCCCCGCTTCTCTGGTATCAGTGTCACTCTGGAGGGGTGACCAAGGACAGCGGCACCAGGCGTTGGGACCATCCTCGGTACGGGCGCAAGTCCCATTTCCTTCAGCAGGTGGGCATCCAGGGATGTCATAAGGGCTTGTTCCCAAGTTCCCCTTAACCCCCTCCTTCCCTCCTCTTCCCCTGCCCACGCCAGGCAGCTGCAGAATTAGAGCATCATCAGTTTCAGAGCTGGAAAAGGACCTCAGGGATCATCTGTCTTCTAAACCGTCCACTTCATTTTACAGAAGAGGAAATTGAGACCCAGAGAGGTTATGCGACTTGCTCAAGGTTGCTCAGGTTGCCAGGCCCTTCAGGGTAGTCTGTCTTCTATCACCCAGGTTTAGGAATCATCCCCCTCTCCTGTAGCATTGACTAAGGAAAAGTGATAAATATGTAATGCTCACCTCCCTTTTCCCTCACTGTCTTACAGACACATGCTGCAAAGAGAGGACGGATAGGAATGATAGGTAACATTTATTCTCCTAGGGAGTTGTTTTACCTCCCAGGGTTATAATCAGAGGGAATGTCTTTGCTGTATAGCTATCTCCACCCTGTACCCAGCCTCTAGGATGGGGACAGAGGGGGACACAGATATCATCGCACCAGCCAGCCATTTTTATGCCTTGGAAAACTCAAGATGCAGCCAATAGGCTGATAGTTGCTCCCTCTGCTAGCACATTAGTGCTTCTACTCTCCCTTCCCAGTTTTTCCCAGTACCATGGACTTCTCCTTTCATGACCTTTTATAGACCTTGTAAGTCTCTAGTCTTGGACTCTTTCAAGGTCATTTTTTCCACTAAGGACCCAGCTTGTGAGTCCCAGAAGACCAAATTATCTAGATAGTAGGCTTCCTCTGACAGTACTGGGGATCTCAAATGGGGTCCAGGTCTGGATACTCCCAGATGAGTGCTTCCAAATGCTATTATCCTCTTAAATTTCTTTTGAAGACACCTGTAATTCTTGTCCTTTATGGTCAATCAACAAGCATTTACTAAGTGCTTATTGTATGCCAGGTGTTGTACTAAACACTGGGAATATAAATACCAGCAAAAAGAAAGTCCCTGCAGAGCTTACATTTAAATGGGGGAAGAAACCCCATGAAAAGAAGCTGAAAAGAGGGGAGGGAGTCACAGAGGTATGGCTGAGAAGTTGAGAAATGAAGACACGGCTGACCTGGGCCCCCAATCTAAATGAAGGTTCAGGTAGAAGCCATCTAATCAGAGGAGGGATCATAAGGGCTGGAGGTACTTCCAAGGTGGGAATTCCAGGGTTGGAGTGATCTTCCTGGATGAAGAAGTTTCTGGGGCATGGTACCAATGTCTACAGAACAGCCTGAAATGAGAGGAAAATGAAGCCCAATGTTTACTGCAATTTCCACCACACTCTTGGCATTCCCCTGTAATCAGTCTCTCTCTCTCTCTCTCCTTCCTTTCCAACTCACCCCTCCCATCCAAAGGTTGGCATTTAGGTCCCCAAAGTTGTCCCAGACACTTCCCCCTCCTTACTTCACCCCCCCAATGCTTTATGTTGAAAATTGAAATACCTGCTCTTGGATTGGGTTGAATCTGTCTTACCAGAATATAAGTGTATTAGATGCTCTGTTATCTGGGAATCATTGACTCATAAAATTGGAAAGACCTTAGAAGTTACATAGCTATGGCATGAATTCCTCCCACAACATCCTTGAAAAGTAGCCATACAAGTTCTGCCTAAAAACTTCCAGTGACAGTAAACTCACTACCTTGCCAGATATTCCCTTCCTTGGTTGGATGGCCTAATTAGCCAGAGCTTTTTCCTTACATTGAGCAGAACTCTTATCTCCCTGAAACTTCCACCCAGTCAGTTCTAGTTTTACAAACTAGAACCAAGAGTGTTATAGATAGAGAGAACCCTTGACATCTTGTCCATAGAGTGAATGGAGTGCTAGATGCCAAGTCAGGAAGAACTGAGTTTGAATCCTGTACCCCACTCAGCACAAGTCAGTTAACATCTCTGTGCCTCAGTTTCCTTATATGTAAAATGATGGATGTGGACTTGTTAGCCTCTGAGACCCCTTGCTGCACTAAATCTATGCTTCTGCAATCCCTTCATTTTATAAAGGCGTCAAAGGCCCACAGGGATTTGAGGTGACACCTCCCAACAGTCATACACCACAGATGACAGTAGACCCAAGCCTTTTTGTATTCTAAGTTCAGAGCTCTTTCCATGACAACACACATGACATCACACACATCCTATTAGACCCACACAAATAATCCTTCTTGTATCGTTTGGAATTAGCCCTTCAGATATTTCCCAGGATCATAGATTTAGAGTTGGAAGGAACCTTAAAGGTCATTCTAATTCCCTCATTTTTCCAGATACAGACACTGAAGGCAGCTGCTATTTCCCCTTCCCCCTCTACCCCCAAGCCTCATCTCTTCTCAGCTAAATGTCTCCCATTCTTTTATCCAGTCCTCATATTGCACATTTTCAAGAGCCCTCCCCATCCTGGTTGCCTTCCTCTCATTGCGTTGACATCCCTCTTGCAATAGATCACATAGAATTGAGCACAGTATCCCTAATGGCGAATGAACCTCTCCCCCAATGTGGTGTGGGGTTGAAATGAGCAGCAAAACCCCAAATTCCTGGGAAGTTCACAATGCTGTTTAGTCTTTGGGCTAGTGGCGCTAGAAAAATGGCAAAAGGATGGGCAAGGCATCAGGGCAATTACTTGTGCCACTGTCCCGATATATCTCTATAACCACAATAGCCCTAATGCCAACCCCACCCCAGCAGACATGGCCCAGGCAGGGGAGCTTCAGAGTTTCTCATCCCAAAATAGGCTCCTTCTGAAGCTTGAAGGAGGCAGCTTTAGGATGAATGCAAAAAGCATTGCTTTACTCAACAAGCCATGTTGTTATCATTGTTGTTCATTCGTTTCGGTCACGTCCCACTCTTCATGACCCCATTTGGGGTTTTCTTGGCAAAGGTTCTGGAGTGGTTTGCCACTTCCTTCTCTAGCTCATTTAACAGACGAGGAAATTGAGGCAGACATGCCATAGATGTACAGAATTACAGAATTAGTCCAAGAGGAATGACAAAAATGGTAATGGCATCTTTCATGGGAGATCATGACAATTGTCTGATGACTCCCAGAAAACTCTAACAAGAAGCCCTAACTAGAGCTGAGAGGAGCCTTGGACCTAGAACATTAAAACTAGGAGTTTTTGAGATCATCTCCAGCAGTTCTTATCCTGGAGCCAGTGAACTTTAAAAAAAAATTTTGTTTGATAACTGTATTTCAACATCATTGGTTTCCTTTGTAATCCTATGTATTTTGTGTTATGCATTTAAAAAGATAATTCTGAGAAGTCCATAAGCTTCACCAGACTGCCAGAGGGGTCCACGACACTAAAAAGGTTAGGAACCCCTAATCTAGTTCCATCCTCTCATTTTTTAAGTGAGAAGGCCAGTCATTCTCAAAGGTTAGAGATTATTCCACCACTGCCACCACCCTCCTCCTGCCTTAGACTAACATCTCTTTAATAACTCACCATGGAGCTGTCATTCATGGACTTATTAAACCCCAGGGGCATGGGGCCACTGAGGGGGAAGGGTGTAGATAGAAGTGAAGGATTTTGCCTGAATAAGGGCTCCTTGACATCAACTAGGCTAGAAGTAAAAGTTTAGGGCTGTACATCAGACTGGTAGATACTAGCTTGAAGCGAACTCAAATATTAATACTGGCAAACATGGAAATTCATGCTGAGCTGACACAAAAGGGCCACAGAGACCCAATTGCTGGCTAATCCAGCCCGGCTTCCACAGGCTAATGCAGATGCCTGAGAGGGCAGCACCATGGATGTAGCACTCACCTGTTCCCGGCTGGAGCTGTGAACTTGCCAAGGAGGCGGTGTGGGTAACATCTCTGTTATGGTCCTGTTGCCATGGTAATAAATTGTCACTAATTAGTAGTGTGGTTACCATGGCAATTTCTAGTAATTACAGGTTACAAATGGTGCAAGGCTTCAACCCAACCCAATTAGTTAATTAGAAAGATTTAGAAATTTGTCCAAAAGGGAAATAGCCTGCTTCGCAGAAAATGAAGAGAATGTGTCACAGCTTGGGGCCAGAGGCAGAGGGGAAATTGGAAGATGCCAACACCAGGGGAAATAATGGATTTTCTCCACAGTTAGTCCCTGGGCAGTACCAGCATTGCAGAGGGGCATTAGCCTAGACTAAGGTTTCACCACTGATATCCGGGCACTGGGTCTGAGCTGGGCACTGTCTCCTCTAGGCCTAGGCAAGGAAGAAGACCCCTCGGCATCTGCCATTTCTGAAGGAGGAGGCAGAGCTCTGGCACCGGCACCAGCATCCTTTGCTGTTGGTCTAGAAAGTAAAGCCTGGAACCTTTGTGTTTGCCACACTCCACACTATGGTCTCTGTGATTAGGAAATTGGTGCTTACCTGTTAAAGGCACTCCACGAGAGCAGTTTGAACTTCCATGTTGTTTGGACCATCCTTTAAAGTTTAATTAGATTATCGGTGAGAAATCAAAAGGCACAGGGCCTAGAATGTTAATGAAGAGCCTGTTAAGAGAGCATTAGGCCCTGCAATCCCAGGTGGCCCTGACACCCTCATCCACGCGGGCAGCCTATATAAAGTGCTATTTTCAAAGACGAAGCATGCACTGTTCTTCCCTCCAGGGACATCTTCCCAGACATCTGGAACTGGGAGTGTCTCTATCTCAAATTAGCAAAGTGACCTCAGGCAAGTTGTTTCCCCATCTGGAGGGGATGAGCTGTGATCTGTCACTCCACATCAGCAGGTGCCCTGAGCTCTGGTTTATAATGCAATCAGACCCTTGAAAGGTAAACCCAAGATGCGGCATCCCAGGTCTATTCTATATTAGACTACCCACCTTCTCCCCCCATCCCTGCATCGTGCCTGTGGTGCTCCCCTGAGCTGATGAGGGCAGCGTAGGGAGAGCCTGGCTTGTGTTCATTTGAACGCTTTGCCAAGTCATTTTGCTATTTCCATATTACATCATTTTTCACATCTGGGATGGTTTAAACTCAACCCTGTATGGAGAAATACATAGACTAAATCAGAGCTTCTTAAACTTTTTTGGGTCACGGATTCCTCTGGAAGCCTGGTGATGCCAATGAACCTTTTCTCAGAAGAATGTTTTTAAATGCACAAAATAAAATATATAAGATTACAATGGAACCTGATTATATTGAAATGCAGTTATCAGATTATTACTTTTTGCAGGGCAATGAGGATTGAGTGACTTGCTCAAGGTCACACAGCTAGTAAATTTCATGTGTCTGAAGCCAGATTTGAACTCAGGTCCTCCTGACTCCAGGGCTGGTGTTTTATCCTCTGTGCCACCTAGCTGCCCCTATCAAATTATTTTTACAAGACTTCATGGATCCTAAATTCAGCATTCTTGGATTAAATTATTTTCCATGTCTTCATGATTCTATGACTTGCCCAAATGCACTCAATTCTCTAGGGGCAGAGCAGGACTTAAGACCCACAGCAATTCCCCCAGGGGACACGGGTTTTCTTCCTCCTTGGAAATGAATCATGGAACACAAGAGCAGGAAGGTAGCCTAGAGTTCCTATAACCTTCTTTTTACAGGTGAGAAGACAAGCCCAGAGAGGAGATGGTGAATTATTTTGTTCTTATTCTCCGGTCCCTTAGGTTTAGGTTTTGAAGCATTAGAGTGATTAGAGAGAGAAAATATCCAAGCATCCATTAATTTCTGGTAATAGCCCTTCTTGGACTTTTTCTACAGAGACTTGGGGGAAATAACCAGTTAGAGAAAATCCCTTACCTGGACCTTTTAGGTTTATAGATCTAGAGGAGACCTTGAAAATCATCTCATCCAATCCCCTCATTTTATAAATTAGGCAACTGAAGCCCAGGAAGATTAAGTAATGAAACCCAAGGTCAAACAGGTATCAAGGGTAAGAGGTCAGATTTAAAGCCAGGACCTCTGACTCCAGAGTTCTTTCCTCTCAAACATGCTGCTTCTCAGCTGGAGCTGTCAAGAATCTAGAAGCTTCCTTCCATCTCCCTAACTCCATGATGTGTTTGGGTTTCCTACCTTACTCTTCCTGAGTCAACTAGCATTCATGAGCATCTGTCAATCCACTGGTTAATCAAGAAGCAATTATGTGCTATGTGCCAAGCACTGTGCTAAGGCTTTCTGGGGGCACAGAGTGAGCTGGCCTGTTGTGCTAGGCACAAGAGAAAAATACAAAAGAGAAACCATTCTTGCCCTCAGGGAACCTATGTTTTCCTGGAGGAAAACAGCATGGACACACACACGTAAATATCTCATCTATCCAAGATGATTAGGAGGAGTTGGGGTCTGGGGGTCAAGAGCACCAACATCTGGAGGAATGGAGGTGGGAATAGAAGATGCCCTTATAGACAAGATGTGGCACTCCATCTTGAAAATGGAAGTATTGCAGGAGTGTGGAGGCAGAGCCTTCTGGACAGGACGGATCTCAGTCAAGGAGAGTGTAGGTGGGACATCTTCAATGGGGAGCATCAAGCGGTCCTTCTGTGAGCAGGAATATGGAGTGCATGAGAGGGACAGATGTGAAATCAGTATGGAAGGATAGGTCAGAGCCAGATTGTGAAGGGCTAAGAGTGAAATTTTGTATTTTTTCCTGGTGACAACAGGGAGACCCTGAAGCTTTTTGAGATGGGGAGCGGCATGGTCAGACCTATGTGTTAGGAATTACTATTTATTTGACCACCTTGTAGAGCTTAGAGGGGCTTGACCAGAGTCAGGGAGAGTGGTTTCTAAGCTATGCAATAAGTGCAGGTCAGAACTAGGGTGGTGGGAGTTTTGCCGACGATATCCCCCCCCCCAGGGGATGAAGGTTTGAATGCTCTGCTCTCTCCTAGGGGGCCGAGGAGTCAGCGTGGGGCCCATTCTCAGCAGCAGTGCCTCCGACATTTTCTGCGATAATGAGAATGGACCCAACTTCCTCTTCCACAACCAAGGGGATGGCACCTTCATCGATGTGGCCGCCAGCACTGGTGAGTGTGATCCATTAAGCCCCGTACCGTCAGGCTACAGGGCCCTGGCCACTGTGAACCCATCCCCTACAGTTCAGCTCTTTTTCTGAAACTTCAGATTCACCAGGAAGTTTTCAGGGATTCCATTCAATTCATTGAGCATTTATTTTATACTTACTGTGTGCAGCCCAGAGTAAAGACACCAAACTTGAGGTGGGACAAAGTTCCTAAACCCCTGAAGCTCCAATGTGGCCATGATCTCCCTTAGCTATTCCCAGATGCTTTTCAAAGGGACATTCTCATCTAAGCCAGCTCTCTATTCTCCTTCTACCTCTCTCTGCTCTTCTCTCTGCCTGATTCCATCCCACTTCGAGTGCCCTCCTCCTCCTCCCAAATCATCTTGTATTGAACCACTTTAAATTTGTTTGGTTTTATGATCTATGTTTAGTACTTTAGTCATTTTTCACTTACATAGGTACTTGCCTCCCCTGTTACAATGTATGTTCCTCATAAGCAGGAACTGTTTCATTATCAGTTCTTAGTACTCCTAGGGTCTAGCACATTGTTCTTGGAATATGGTAGGCATGTGAAAAATGCTCATCAATTGATTGATCATTCTCCCCAGTGCTCCTCCTGATCCTGCTTCACTCATACAGTGCCCCTCCCTATAGCTGTCCTACGAATGAAAGTCTAGCAACTTGACTAACGTACAGGTTTGCCTCCCTCTTGGAAACAGGTCATACAAGAAGGCCTCTGACCTTAGATAAAGGAATTAGAGCAGGCAGCTAGAGTCAACACCCAAAAGATGGGAAAATCTCCTCTCACAGAGCTACTGACTTCAGTAGTTGCTTTCTGGTCAAAACCCCTCAGCAGAGACCCAACTTGATTGGGACCCAGCCAGTACCATGACCTTTGCCCTCACCCTCCCTTCTTTGTGAGTTTTGCCCAAACCTAAGATCAAAGGTGAGCTCCCTGACCCCCCACCAGACATTTACCTTTCTCATTGCCAAGTTCCATTTTTGACTCTTCTCTGGCAGCTAATTTTTCTCATCACTGAGAAATCATAAAGCTTAAAAAAACACTAAAAAAAAAACACCTGAAAACCTGAGGATCTGATAAAGTGCTAAAGAGATGGAAGCAGAGGTGAGTGAAGAAGTTGGAACAGGGAGTGGGTATCAAGGTGGGGAGGAGAGAGGAGAGGTGCTAGTCCCATAATTGAAAGTCAGAATGATTGTAGGGGTTTAACAAGACATGTCAAGAGGGCATTCATCACCCAAACAGATGCTGCAGTGAAATGCGGTTCTGGCACCTTTTATTCCCGTGAAAGGGAACCGTCTCCTTGTCAAGGTGCCTCGTAGATAGGAGAGAAATGGGCCAACACAGAAAGCCACAGACATTTGGAGCTGGGGAGATGCAGTGGAAAATTAATGGGGTATTAATCCTGGAGGCTGTTGAATTCGACCCCCATTACATTCCAAATCAGCAGCCTCCAGATCTGGCTCTGCTTCCCGGTCCCCCCAAACCTTGCTCCTTCCTTTCCTATGAAGGTATTAACCGTGGCTTTTCCAAGTGTTTGCTCAGACCTCATTGTATTCCGCTGCTGGATGATTGGGCCTATTTCAGTTTTAAATAGTGTTTCATGGAAGAATCAGTTGAGCCCAATCAATGCTGAAAGCCATAGTCCATTTTACTTGGCACATTTAAGGGAAGGCCTTGTTACTTAGCTAGAAACACCTGGGGAGCGCACAATGAAAGCAGGAGCAACAAGGGAAATGTGCTAAGATTGCCTGTACCTCCTGGGCTTGGGCTGACCCTTCCCCACCTGCCCCCTATGCAAAGGCCAGGACTGACCCCCACCAAAGTGGAGCTGCCAAGGTCAGGCAAGGGATCCAGGCAGGGATGTTGTCCACAAGCTTTGGGCATGATGGTCTACTCCTACTAGAAGGAGGGAGGGAGTCCACATTGATCTTGATGGAATACTCAGTGCATGGCTACATCAAATCCTTGTTGAGACTCCAAAATCCATCCTCACTCCATTCATCAGGATGCCTGCAAGATCGGAGCAATTCAGGTGCTTTGTAGAGGGGCACGGGTGACCTACTCTGGCAAGCCTAATTGCTTTCTCACCTTAGATGTTGTAGGCAAGCGGCAATCAAGTTTCTAGACTGGAAACTGAATAGGAAATCCTAATATGGCGAGTTTCAGAAAAGAGCAGGGCAGAAGGAAAGGGGACGCACCCAGGGCAGAGATTGTTGGACAGAGAACGATGATTTTTCTCGACTACAAGAGAGCTCAGTCATGCTATGGATGGTTCAGAGGGAATATTGATTTCCTGACCTTTCATGGCTATCCTAGTGTGGGGTGGTCAGCTCAAGCCTAGGCGCGGACAGACCCTTCCCTGGCTGGTGTTGCCTGCCCTATATGCTCCCTCAGATATCTCCAGTAAAGTCTCAAGGCCTTTCCTTGAATGTGCTAAAGAAAATGGCCTCTTGCTTTCAGTATCCACTGGGCTCATCTAATTTCTAGTCTGGCGCCCTTTAGCGATGTCCTCCAGACACCAAGGACCCCTTCTCCTTTTCCTACCCCACCCTACCTTTGATTGTCCCCAAACACCTTAAATCCTATAGGGTGGGATAACAAACTCTCCGATCTCAGAAAAGCCTGGAAAGTGTCGGTTTTGGAGGCTGGCAGCCCTAGTGTGATCAGCTCTGCCAAAGCCTGTAGGAAATATGTGATTGTAATAGGCTTGCTAAGAGGCCTGGTCCTTCCTCCTAGGCAGGTTCTACCTTGAAGGACAGGCTGGCCTTTGGCCGAGTAAAGCGAATTATTTTATATCAGAAGATGTGGGTTCAAATTCAGGAAGGGCTATTTCTAGGTATGTCACATTAGTCAGTCAACAAGCATTTAATGAGTGCCCATGTCCCAGGGGCTATGCTAGGCAGATACAAAGAGCTAGCCTGTCTGCACCTTAGTTCTCTTACCTGTGAAATCAGGTGGTTTTAGTAGATAACCACTAAGACTGGTCTGATAATCTATATTGTAAAACAAAGTAGAAAAAATGAATATGTTACCGGGAATATGTGGGGGGGGGGGGCGGAATTCTTAGGCCTGAGCCTCTGAGCAACAAGGAGCCCTGGGTGTTGCCCCATAGGAATCCCTGCTCACTCTCTCTCCACCCTTCCAGGTGTGGACGACCCACAGCAACATGGGCGTGGTATAGCCCTTGCTGACTTCAACAGAGATGGCAAGGTGGATATTGTCTATGGTAATTGGAATGGTCCCCACCGCCTGTATCTGCAGATGAGCACTCATGGGAAGGTCCGCTTCCGGGTAAGCAGGCCAGGGGTCCCTCTCTCTCTCCCTTTCTCCCTTCAAAGCACAGTAGTATGGTCCTGGGACAGCATCATGGTATGACAAGCAGCTAGGTGGCATAGCAGAGGCAGTGCCAGGCCTAGAATCAGTAAGACTCATCTTCATGAGTTCAAATCCGGCCTCAGACACTCACTAGCTGTGCAACACTGGGCAAGTCACTTAGCCCTGCTTGCCTCAGTTTCCTCATCTGTCAAGTGGTCTGGAGAAGGAAAAGGCAAGCCATTCTAGCATCCTTGCCAAGAAAACCCCAAATCAAATGGGATCCCAAAGAGTCAGACATGACTGATAAGTGTCCGTGACTCAACAACAACAACAATGATGAAATGACTTCAGGACAACAAGACTTGGGTTGAAATCTCCACTCTGCTACTTCCTACCTGGGTGATCTTGAGCAAGTCATTTGCCCATAAGTCTCCTCATCTTTAAAATGAAGGGAGGGAAGATTGAAGCTTGGACCCAGAGCTAAGAAAATGCATTTCCCTCCTTTCACTGCAGAAACAAGAAATGGTAGAATATTGTATCTACTGTCAGTTATCATCCATGTGTTGGTTGCTTTGCCAACTGCCTTTTTCTTCTCTATTAATCTTTGTTACAAAGGAATGAGATAACATATGTAAGGCACTTTGCAAACCGTAAAGTGCTATATAAATTCTCGTTAGTATTATTATTACTGCTACTAATAATAAGAGAAGGCTTGCAGGGTACAGGAAGTAGGGAGGGTTATATTTTTGGAAATGAATCTAATTTACATGATATAAAAACAGAAGGCGTCATTAAAAATTTTTAAATAAAATTAAAATATATCAGGGAATTTCCCTACATCTATAAAAAAAAATGAGGAATTTGGATGAGCTGATGCTTCAGACCCCTTCTAGAGCTTAATCCTAGGAGCTTCTCTGTTAGAAGCCACTGACAATCTCTCCCACCACACGGAGAATGAAGCCTGGCTGCTCTCCCAAGCCCATCCACAGCTTCTGTTTAGATAATGATCTGAAGGAAACAAGAAGGCCTCGGGCTCTCTCTGAGGCTCCATCATGGAGCCACAGAGAAGGAACAAGTAGCTAAGTCAGCCCAGGGAAAGGAATTTCTACATGGTAGGGGGCAAGGGCAAGTAGGCACCACGTTGAGCACTGCCCTGAGCTCTCTATGGAAAGGACTCCTTTATGGGCAACCAGGTGCCTTCCAGCTCTGAAACCCCCCCCCCACCCCCCACCCCCACCCCCAGGAAACTCAGTATCATGAGGGAGCATTTCCTCCCTCCCCATCCGAAAGCGATGAAAGCAGTCCAGTTCCAACAGCTGTGTGGTGACAGTGCCTGCAATGTGAACTCTGGGCTTTTTTTGGTAAAAGGAAGTGCGGGGTTCAGAAGGGCAGAAGAGTCTGTCCCTTGACTGAAGGATTATAGAAAAAGCCCTGCCACCATTCCTTTTCTCTCTCTCTCTCTCTCTCTCTCTCTCTCTCTCTCTCTCTCTCTCTCTCTCTCTCTCTCTCTCTCTCCCTTTCCCTCTCCCTCTCCCTCTCCCTTTCCCTTTCCCTCTCCCTCTCCCTCTCCCTCTCCCTCTCCCTCTCCCTCTCCCTCTCTCTTTTTCTTTCTCTTTCCCTCTCTCTCTGTCTCTCCCTCTCTCCCCCCTCCCTCCATCCCTCCACCCCCTCTCTCCTTCCCTCTTGCTCCCTTTCTCTTTTTCTTTCTGTCTTCTTCCATCTCTTCTCTCTCTTTATTGCTCTATCCATCTTCCCTCCCTTTCCCCTGCTCCCTCTCCATCTTTTTCCCTTTCTTTTTCTCTCTTCTTTCTCTTCCTTCTCGCTCTCTCTTTTCTTTCTTCCCTTCCCTCTTTCCTTCTTTTCCCCCTTTTTCTCTCCTTTCTCTTTCTCCCTTTTTCTCTCTTTATCCTTCCTCCCTCCCTTCCACCCTCACACTCTCCCTCTTCCTCTCTCCTTTTTCCCCTCTTTCCCTTGTCACTGTTCCCCCTTCCTCCCTCTTCATCTCTTCCCTCTTCCTACTTCTTCTTGCTCCCCCTCCCTTTCCTTTTCCTCCTCCCTCCCTCCTCTAATAGTGGAGCCTATAATCTAATGGTGCCACCTCTTTTGTCCAAATTTTTATGTAGCAATAAAGGGCCGCAGTTAAACTCCGGGTCCCAACTCCACTAATTCTACTGCCAAGGTCAGGCTGGCTCCTTTTCTGAGCTTCAAGCCACCCTGCATTGGCCCTGAAGTCAACCCGCTTTACTCTCCTAGAAGATGTCCATAGCCCTAGATCATGGGAGTGTTTCCATGATCCAGTGGATAAAGCACCGGCCCTGGATTCAGGAGGACCTGAGTTCAAATTTTACCTCATACATTTGACACTTATTGGGCAAGTCACTTAACCCTCGTTGCCCCACCAAAAAAAAAAAAAAAAGAAAAGAAAAAAAGAAATTAAATGGGAATTTGGGAGTGTTTTTCCACAGCCACAGATGACCCCAAAGGCCAGCAAATGACACAGAAAAAACTTAGAAATGCAGAAAATATTTGTATGATATCAACATATTTTATCTTCTAATATCATAATAATTCAAACTTCTTCTCTGGTATGAAGGGAGGGCCAGAAAATCTTACATGGATTTTCCAAATCATGGGGGTACCATGCTTCCTAAGCCCCTCGAGATGTAAGAGAGAACTGGACTAGCTTCAATGTCATTGGATCTCTTCAAGGGGAGGCTAAATGAGCTCTTGTTGTTAATGTTCTATAAGTAATTCCTGTTCAGGTACAGGTTGAAATTCACAGTGTCCGTGGTTCCTGGTCTCACCTCTGAGATTCTGTAATTTTCTAATTCTGACTTTTCTATAATCCTATTATAAAGAATTAATTGTTATTTGAGGTTTTTATGACTCGGCTGGCACTGGCCTGAGGCTCTGCAAACTGCACGGTGCTCCACCCACTGGTTGTAGCCGTTGCCATTCCCCAATTAAAAATTGGTCCCCACACGATTATCATAATTTCTTAGTATCAAAAATTCTTTAAACATACAGCGGCAATGACAGGTACTTCCCACCAACAGTAAGAGAAGGGTTGTTCTTTCCCACAGGTAACTCAGGGTGCTCTGGACCCTTTCAGTTTCTCTAAACCTAGGTCCCAAAACATTTATCCTGAAGTCTGGGTCATCTGTCTTTGCCTCCGATTCCTTGCCAGGGTAGGGTGGAGACAGAGAGATTTCTTAGCAAAGTTCCTAGAGTTCATTGGAGAAGACCCTGGAGGGGTCAAAAGCATCTTCATTTCCATTCTCTGGACCATGCCTCTAGTCTGATAGCACAGCATCCTGGCCCCTTCTGGATTCATGGTTAAAAAGAAAGCCAAAGCTCTCTGGGAGCTATAAGAACAGCTGGAGTTTCTTAGATTCATTCTTTTATTTAGCCAATGAGCATTTATTCAGTGCCTACTATGAATGAATGGAAAAGCATCTATTAATCAATTACTATGTACAAAGGACTGCACTGAGTGCTAGGGATACAAACAGAAAAGCAAGATGGCTCCAGCTCTCAAGAGGTTCGTATTCTAATAAGGGGAGGCAGCACATAGAGGAGGGTTCAGGTGCAGGGCAGACAACAAAGAAGCAACAGGACTGGTTGTAAAGCCCAGGGTTTTGGAGGGCACAGCAACAGGGCAGATGTCAAAACCCAATGGTCCTAGACCCTAGGGCTTCGAGGACTAAAATGAAAGGCCCTGCCTCAACAAAATTATGTTCTATTGGGGAAGACATGTACACATGTGAATAAATATGAAGTAAATACAAAATCATGTCAGGGCATACCAGAAGGCAGTCCCTGAGCAAAGCTAGGAATTTTAAGGGGTAGAAGTGAAGAGGCAGCCTGTGCAAGGGTGTGGAGATGGAAGTTAGGCTGGAGGAAAGTGCAGGAGGAAGAGTAACATGGAAAAGTTAAGACTTCTAGGAATGAGGCACCAGTGCCGAGCGGCACATGGGCAGCCCAAGGGAGCAGAAGCAACAACAAGGAGATGAGGAGAAAGAAGCTGGGTGTAGCTAGCCGCCTTCTGTGCCTCCAGGCCCCCATGCTGCCTGGTCCAGGCTTCCGTGACTTCTTGCAGCCTACTCCTGGCCGGAAGAAGCAAACCTTTAAATCAGCCTTGTTACCAGGCTGATGGGGAGTGACCTCTCTCCCTGGCCTCTCGTAACGGGGACTGGCCTCTCCAGAGTGGGCAGCTTGCCAGCCACAGTAGTCATCAGAGAGACCAGTGGAGCAAGAGCCTGGGGAATGGCGAGAAGGACATCATGGCTCCCAGAGGGCACAAAGGGAGCGTCGGAGCTCGGCTCCAATGAGCCACATTGTGAGATGGGAGTCCTGAAAGGCAACAGGGCAAAGAGTCCTCACTCCCAAACTAAAAGGTCATGGAACCCAAACTTTCCTTTTATCCCCAAAGGAAAAACTCCCCCCTAGAGTTGTTTCCCTCTCTCCAGTGGTATACAAAGACTCAACCAGCTTGTAGGGGTCCAAGTCCAGTTATTCTGGATCTGGGTCTGTGTCTGCCCAGTCACAGGCTGGCATTCTATCTCTTGTTCCCCCCAAAAGACACTCCTGAGCACACCTAAGTGAACCTCAAGGAAAACACTGCTGGCAGAAGAGATAGAATGAGGTAGGTCCCTGTATGACCTTAGGCTACTAAATTAATGTCTTTGAGCCTCAGCTTTCTCATCCCTCAAATGGGCAGCTAGGTGTCAAAGGTCATAGAGTGCAGGGGCCTGGAATCAGAAAGACCTGAGGTCAAATGAAACCCCAGATATATACCAGCTGTGTGACCCTGGGCAAGTCACTTAATCTCCGTTTGGTTCAGTTTCCTCATCTGTAAAATGGGGGTAATAACAGTACCTACCTTCCAGGATTGTTGTAAGGGTCAAATGAAATAATCATTGTAAAGTGTTCAGCACAGTGCTTGGCACATAGTATGTGCTATATAAATTAGTAGTAATTATTATTTTAAAGCTATTGTCATTATTAAAATGGAAATAATAATACTGGTGCCCCCTGTTTCACCAGGTTATTGTGAGGAAAGCACTTTGCAAACTTTGACTCATTATACAAATGGTGGTAATATTATCAATAACAGTAATAATGATTCATTTTTGTTATTAATAATAAGTTAGTTATGTGCATTGTTAATTATTCATATTAATTAATTATTATCTGGCTAAGGCAAGCAAGGAAAAGAGCTAAAGTCAGCAGGTCCCACATATACTTGTAGAGGCTTGCAGTCCCCAGTTGGGGGTTGGGGGCAAGCTTATCTCTGGTGATGCAGGGGATGGAAGAGAATGAGAGCAGATGCCTTTTAAAACTGTGGCTGGAGGGGGTAGCTAGATGGTGCAGTGGATAAAGCACTGGCCCTGGATTCAGGAGGACCTGAGTTCAAATCTGGCCTCAGACACTTGACACTTACTAGCTGTGTGACCCTGGGCAAGTCACTTAACCTTCATTGCCCCCCAAAACCAATCAATCAATAAATGGGTGAATGAATGAATAGATAGATAAAAAATAAATAGATTAACAGTTATATAGATAAATAAATAGATGAATAATGAATGAACAAATGGAAGGATGGATGAATGAATGAATGAATAAATAGATAAATAAATGGAGCTGTGGCTGGGGGGAGAATCCATCACCTGGCAGTGTTGGTTACAGAGTCACTGGCTAGAAAGAGCCAGGTCCCCCTGCCCCCAAGATCATCTGAAACATGTTTATTAGCCTCTTTAGCCCTGACTGCCACCAGTGGAGTTAAGCAATACTTCCTTCTAAGTGCTACTAACAACCCTAAGACATGGGCAAAGGGAAAAGTAGGGAGTAGAAGAAAAGAGAGAAGCAAGAAAGAAGTCGAGAGAAGAGCAAGAGAGTCGCAAGATGTGTCCAGGGAGGGGAGGAGCAGAATGCTTTGTTCCGTTGACAAGGCAACAGAGTGTGAGAGCGCCCTGGATTTGTAATAAAATGACCTGTCACTTATTGTCTACTTGACTCTAGGCAAGTGGCTTCCTCTCTCTGGCTTCAGTGTATTCATCTGTAAAATGGGGAGACTTTGGACCAAATAGTCTCTAAGGTCCCTTCCAGTTGGTCATCCAATGATCCATACCATCCTGAGGGCAAAGCTGAGCCTCTCCCAGGTGTGCCAGGTGTTGGCAGTACCCAGGGCACTGCCTGTAATAAAATAAGAAAGTATTCTGGTTCAGGGCTATCTCATTTCCTTCAATTCAATCAACATTTATCAAGTGTCTACTGTTTGGAGCCGATACCCTGGTCTCCTTGCCCAATGCCTCCCGCAAAGTGGGCAATTAATAAATGTTTGCTGAATGGTAGATTGCCCTGGGAGGGGGGATTGAAGGGTCCTCACTATCTGGAGCAGGCCCTTCCCCGGATCTCCTGCTCCTCCTGACCTCTCTCTGTCTGTCTGCCCAGGACATCGCCACTCCCAAGTTCTCTATGCCATCCCCGGTCCGCACGGTCATTGCTGCTGACTTTGACAATGACCAGGAGCTGGAGGTTTTCTTCAACAACATTGCCTATCGAGGCTCTTCTGCCAATCGTCTCTTCAGGTAGGGTGTCTGACTTCCCACTCTACACACCTGCAAGGGGTGTCCCCTTCCCCAGGGATAAAGGGCCAGTGAGTAAGACGGAAGCCAGGCTAGGAAGAAGAGGCAGGACTCAGAAGAGACATATGTGTCTAAAGGGATTGATGGGAGACAGAGGGTCTCATAGTGGAAAACAGCAGAAAGAATGCTGAATTTGAAATCCTAGGACCAGAGTTCAAATTCCAGTTCTGCTGCTTACTTAGCTATGTGACCTTGGGCAAATCATTTAACCATCCTAGGTCTCAATTTCCTCATCTGTAAAATAAAAGGCTAGTGGCCAGCTAGCGGCACTGGCCCTGGAAACAGGGGGACCTGAGTTCAAACCTGGCCTCAGACACTCACTAGCTGTGTGACCCTGGGCAAGTCACTTAACCCTAATTGCCTCCAAAACCAAAAACTGAACTAAGAGAAATGAATCAATCAATCAATCGACAAAAAACCAAGCAAATTAATTAGTTGGAGAATGATGATGGAGTTGTAGTAGATGACCTCTAAGGTCCTGCCTAGCTCTAAATCTTTAACCCTGTGATGAGATGTTCTCTCGGGTCCCTTCTGGTTCTCAGTCCTCCATTCTAAAAGAGAACCAATCAAGGCAGGAACCTTAGGTCTGAAGCCCCAGCTTCTGTTAAGGCAGCTGCATGGCATACCGGATAAGACTAGACTTAAAATCCTGCCTCACACACTTACTACCTCTATGACCCTTGGGCAAGTCATCTCACCTCTTTCCGCCTCAGTTTTCCCTCTCTAAAATGGGAGTGATCATGAGGGTTGTCGTGAGATTATAAGGAAATCATATATGCAAAGTACTTTGCAAGCCCTGAAGCAGTATGCAAATACCAGACTAGATGTATAGGGCAGGGTAAGAGCAGAAGGAGATGGCCTGAGAAGGTAGACTGGTATGGATGCTGGAGGAAGGTGGAAGTATTTCAGTATTTTGCGGTTAGAAAGGAGAGTGTTTTCTACGAGAACAGAAACCGAGCTGTGTTTCTACTGTCCTGAGAATCAGCCCTCCTGCCTCTGGGTACCAAGTAGGCTGGCTAACCTGCTGCTTTGTAGGCTAGTAGGGTTTGTGATTACCCTGAATCCTGCCCAGACAAGCTCAGGGGGCTCACTCAGCTAAGGAGAAGAGAGAGGACCAGGCATGGAGAAGCCAGGGTCTGTAGGTTCTGGAAATTTCCCAGATCCCTGACTCTGCTCCTCTGAACCCCCAACTCCCTAGCCCAGAAGCATGGCCAACTACTATTAATAAAAGGCGAGAGCTATGACTAAGGGTGTTTTAAAATATAATTATTAACAAAGCATCAATCCTGACTGGATGTAATCACCCCCTGAAGGCACCAGATTTACTAATTAGGTGCCTTGCAAAAAGCTTATTCACGACTTCCAGATTAATTGCAGAAGATCAATTGCTCGTTAACAGAGACGTGCTTTTCTTCTCTGGCTAATAAAGTGTCACTTGCTAGGGGCCCCTGAGCAGGGAGAGGTATATCTCATTTGTCTCTCTCTCTCTCTCTCTCTCTCTCTCTCTCTCTCTCTCTCTCTCTCTCTCTCTCTCTCTCTCTGGCCCCAGAATTCAAGTATTCTTACCTTTCTTCTCATGGATCTCCACCTTCCTCCTTCTCCCACACTGACTCTGCCCTCCCCCACCTAGCAGCAGGCACCAGTCCCAATCCAATGCTCAGATACCCCTTCCTCAACCATAGGGAAGACTGAGGGGCATAAGGCTGGCTCAGGGGCTGGCAGGGAACAGGTTAAACACATGGCTGCACACGTGGGTGAGTGTTTACTGCAGTCCTGGAGGCATTGCCCCTAGCTGTGGCCCGGGAGCCAGTTGCCTGGTAAGCGGCTGTACCCAAGGTCCCTGTGGCAGATGGTTGGGTCCTGAGCACACAATGGTGGGTATGAGAGGGTCGAACAGCTGGGGCCACTACACAGCTGGCTGCCTGTGGCGGTTTTAACCCCTTCCAGCACCACACTGCTCCGTCTCCTCACCTGCCCCTTTCATGGGACTGTGCCCCTCCAGCTGGTCTACCCCGCTCCATGGAGGCATGGTCCTCTGTGGCCCTGGGTGCTCTAGGCCACACTGAGTGTGGCCTTCTATCTGCATATTTGAAGGTTATCCTTGAGGGCTCTTAGCTTCCTAATAACATGGTCTGAGAGTAACAAAAATATACTCAGAACCCTGGTGACAGACTGGTCACAGTGCAGACAGCCATAAAGGAAATGCAGATATTAAAGAATCCAGCATTGTGTACACGGCCAGTCAGGATCTGTCCCCTGCAAGCAAACACGTACACAGGTACTGTACAGTCACACTTTCTCCAATGACATCCACAGCTCTCATGGGTACAAACTCAACATGGACCCTCAGCCAAGCACACATCGCGTGATTGGAGACACAGACACACAGAGACACATTTCCTCCATCATAGACACACATATCCCAACAGAAAACTCAGAAGCTCAAAGGACCCTACCAGGATGAGTCTCCTTCCTCTCCAATCTTCGTTTAAAATGCCAATGGCACCAAATAAATCCAGGAAGCCTTCTATTTTGGCCCTATCAGAGCCCTCCTGGGGTTCTCAGTTACTTTCTGGATCAAATTCAGCAGCATCCTCCAAATATGACCCAGGGACCGGTTTCTGGTGGCCTGTACAACAGCTTTCTGTCCTCCCCCATATTTGCTGTACACATTGGATGCCAAGAATCTGGGTCAGTAATAATAATAGAGAGGGAAAGACGAGGGGAAAGAGAAGGAGAAAGAAAAATTGTGTGGACAGCTGTCACAGCGTGGCCCCCTAAATGGAGGAAGGGAATGGGAGGGGGACACCCCTGTGTAAAGAGTAGAGCGTTGGCTGCTTTCTATTTACGTGGCTCGGTTATGAACACGTCAGGTAGCCAGACCGCCGACATTAAGGAAGTCACTTCCCTCCTCCCTTCCTCTGGAAAAGGAAGGGAAGAATCCCCTACCAACAACTTGGGTCACTTAAGGACATCTCTCCCCCTCAGTCTTCACTGTCAATCAGCTGTCTTTCCCCAGGCAGTCTACAATCCATCCATTATAGAAAGGGGGAAAGCAACATGTGCAAAAATAAATGAAGTCCTATTCAAAGGGGGAGGGGGAAAGCGAGCAAAGCCACATTAGGAAGGTGAGCAGAGCTAAGGTGTGCTGTGTGGGCATTTTTTCCTGGCAGTGCCAAGGACACTGTGGTTCTCAGTAAATATGCAGCATTAATAGCTACTGTTCTCTGGGTGTGTGTGGATGTTTGTGCTCTGGTCCTGTCAATTCCTGGAAGAAGCCAAGGCATGACTCTGCCCCAAATTCACTGTGGGACCCTGGGCAGGTCATTTCCCCCTCTGGGAGTCAGTTTCCTCCCATATAAAATGAGGAGGTGTTGTTACTGGATAATACCCAAGGGCCCTTCCAGGCCCCTATGATGAAAAGTTAGGAATGCAGGGGAGGAGTTGGTTCTGGGAAGGAAGCTCTGACTAATAGGAGCAAAATGGAAATTAGGGACCCTCCAGTTCTCAAACTTTTGGGGATCATGGACCTTTTTTAACAATCCGGGAAAGCCTATGGACCTGCTCTAGGATAATGTTTTTACATGAGTTTTTTAAATGCATACGATTACAAAGGAAACCCAGAGTTATTGAAAGTAAGAATGCCATTTTCTTTCCCACCCTCAAATCTATCCACGGAGCACAGGTTAAGAACCCCTGCTCCATGGGGCAGCTAGGTGGGGTAAAGTGGATAAAGCACGAGCCCTGGATTCAGGAGGACCTAAGTTCAAATCCGGCCTCAGAAACTTGACACTTACTAGCTGTGTGACCCTGGGCAAGTCACTTAACCCTCATTGTCCCACAAAAAAAGAACCCCTGCTCCAGAGGCTAAGTCCTTGATGCTGATTCTTCTTGTTCCCTGCAGGGTCATCCGAAGGGAGCATGCTGACCCCCTTATTGAAGAGCTCAATCCTGGAGATGCCTTGGAGCCTGAGGGCCGGGGCACAGGTAAGAAAGGGTTTGGCCATTCCCTGGCTTCACGTCCTCTAGCTCACTCTTGTCTCACACCTGGCAATGAAGGTGGATGGTGAAGGGTAGCCCAAGGGCATCTACCTCCTATATAGCTCCCCTTCCCTCTTTGCCCACCTACTGAGGATCTCAAGGAGAAAGGGCTCAGGGGCCGAGTGGGAAAGGGGCGGCGATGCAGCTTTGGTGGCTTTGGTGAGGAAAGAGGGAAGAAGGGACTCCCCTTTGCTAGGTGGGAGTTAATGGGATGGAGGCTTCTCTACTGATACTCACTGGGAGTGCTCTGCTCTGTGGGAGGTAGAAAAAATCAGAGAATGCCTGAAAAGACTCTGGAACCGCTCCTGCTCCTTACATGGGAGGTTCTGCAAGTTCTGAGTCCTTCTATACCTAGGCAGTGGTGGAGTAGGAAGACCACTGAACTTGGAGTCAGGACAGACCTAGGTTCAAATTCCATGTGTGATCCTGGACAATCCCTTCATCTCCCTGACCCTCAGCTTCCATATCTGTAAAATGGGCATGATAAGACCCACCTGAAAGGCTTGTTGTGAGGATAAAATGATACACTATCTGCAAAGCCCTTTGCCAACTTTAAATGGCCGTATAAATGTCATCTCTTATGAGCTGTTATTGCTGGGGCTGAACAAGTAGCAAAACAAGCCAGACCAGGGAGGATTGGAGCTCCAGAAACTAGACAGAATTCAAACACGGTGACACAAAACCATAGCATCATAGTTTTAGAGATGAAAGGGAAATTCAAGGCCAGCTGGTATAACTGCATCCTTTTACAGTTGAGGAAACTGAGGCCTAGAGAGATTAAAGTGACCCACCCAAAGTCACACAGGTGGTAAGTGGGATTTAAACCCAGTTTTTTCTGGCTCTACAATGAAAGGGCCCCTGACCCTGGCAGGGATGAGGTAGGGGGTTGAACGGAGCCTGGAAGACTTACAGGCTTTCCCTCCTCTACTCTCAAGGTAATTGGTGCTATGAAAGTCAGCCTGGTCCTCTGCCAGGTGGACCTCACCTCCAGCAGGCCCCTGAGCAGTCCAGGTGGGCTTTAGCTACCAGCTGCAGGAGGGATTTTGAGATCCCAGACACCAAAGTAGCCAGGGGCCCCTTGGCCATCAGCTTGATGAGTAACAGCTGCTCATGTCGGTCCTGGGTGGGCGGGACCTTGGGTGGGTTTTTGTTTGTTTGATTGATTTTTAGTTATAGAAATAAATGCATTAAGTCATTTGGTAGAGATGAGCAAGCTGGAAAGGAGGCCTGGCTCCTTCTCCTCCAGGCTCTGGAAGGGTTAGATTACATAGGATTTAGACAAGGGTGCCTGCACATGAACAGTACAGCTAAGCAATTTTGCCTAGAGGGTGAGTCTATCTTAGTTCTTGACCTCAGGCTTCTACCTTGTCCATTGTAACCCTCCCAGCATCAGGCACCCTTTCAGTGTGGGGCAGCAGAATGTGGAGTTGGAAAAACAGGGTTCAAATACCACTCACCTCCTGTGTGACATTGGGCAGGTATTTGACAATACTATAAGGGCAGAGGCCAATCAGTCAGTGAGGGAGCATTTATTAAACACCTGCTGAGTGCCAGGTAGCATGCTAAGCACTGGAGATCCAAAGAAAAGAAAAAAACCATTCCTGCCCTTAAGGAGTTTATAATCTAAAGAAGGAGACAGCATGTAAACAGCTCTATACAAACAAGGTAAATATAGAATAACTTGGAGGTCATCCGAAAGAGAAGATGCCAGCATTAAAGGGGAGTGGGAAAGGTCTCCTGCGGAGGAGGGCTTTGTTCTGAGAGTGAAACCAGGAGTCAGAAATCAGGGTACATAGCAGCCCAGGCATGGGTGAAGACCACGACAAATGCATGGAGTATCACATGTAATGAAGAGCATATTGGCCACAAATAATTGGGTCTTAGGACAGCTAGGTGGTGCCATAGTGCATAGAGTTCTGGGCTTGGAATCGGGAATACTCATCTTGGTGAGTTCAAATCCAGCCTACACGCACTAGCTGGGTGACCCTGGGCAAGTAACTTCACCCTCTTTGCCTCAGTTTCCTTATTTGTAAAACGGGCTGGAGAAGGAAATGGCAAACCTCTCCAGTATCTCTGCCAAGAAAACCCCAAATGGCATCATGAAAAATCGGTCACAACTGAAATGGCTGAACAACATAGCTGGATCTTAAGAGTTCGTGGAGGTGGGGGCAGCTAGGTGGCGCAGTAGATAGAGCACCGGCCCTGGAGTCAGGAGTACCTGAGTTCAAATCCAGCCTTAGACACTTAACACTTACCAGCTGTGTGACCCTGGGCAAGTCACTTAACCCCAATTGCCTCACTAAAAAAAAAAAATAAAAAAAAAACAAAAAGAGTTCGTGAAGGAAAGTAAAGTGTAAGAAGACTGGAAAAGTAGGCAGGGGCCAGGTTATGAAGCACTTTTAAACACCAAGAGGAAGATTTATGCATATTGTATTCAAGAGGTAATAGGAGGTTATTATGTTGGGGGGAGAGGGTACCATGGATAGGAAAATAACCTTGGCAGCTAAGCAGCTTGTCAATACATGGAACCTAGAAATCAACCAATGAAAGAAAGAGAGTTGAAGCTTGGGCCAACAAAGGGTCATTTTACAGCCAGCGATACCAATAGACTTTAGCAAAGATGTATTATGCACTTACAATGCACTCTGTGGGGATTCAAAGCTAGATATGACATAGACTACTCTCAGGAAGCTTATGATCAAAGAGAAGAAAGAGGCAAGAAACCATGTTAGAGGGGAGAGTGATAAACATAAAGGAATTTCCAGGCAAAGTGTATAAAACATTAAAGGAGGGAGACCTCACTTTTATCAAGAGAACCAGGGAGTGGGTTTCAGGGAAGGCTACATGGAAGAACTAGCACCTGAGCTGAGCCTTGAAATAAGGAAAGCAGTCTGACAGGTGAACAGTGAGAGTAAGGGCAGATGAGTGGTTAGAGGGCAGAAATAGGGGGTAAAATAGTTTGCTTTGGCTGCATCATTTGTGAGGGAAGACTTGGAGGAGTAGGTCAAAGCCAGATTATATGGGACACTGAATGTCAGGATCAGAATTGATATTTAATTCAGCAGGCAATGGGGAGCCATTGAGGATTTTCAAATAAATTGGGAGAGGATCAGGGAAGTTCATTAGGAAGATTACCTTGACTATGGAAAGGATAAATTGGAGAGAGAAGAGTCTGGAGGCAAGAAAACCAGTTGAGTCAGATGTGCAATAAAAGGTCAAAGGGTTGGGGTTATGAAAGTCAACAGCCTTTTGGTGACTTGTGAATGGTAGATTAATCTCTTTGTCTCCTAAAGGTATTGGTGGCTCTCTGGCAATCTCTTATGAAGCCTATGAGGTTGTTGGGGTTTTTAATGGTTCTGTTGACATTCTCCATCCATTCTGCTAGTATGGTCCACAAACAGCCCTTCTTCTACCCCCAAAGGTTAAACCATGCAGTGGGAGGTAGGTAGATTTCACATCCAATAGATCCCCCCACTCCAAGGCCAGGGCCAGGTAGAACAAATCAAGTACAAGATCAGAGCAGCACCACCAACAAAGCTGACTTGAGACTGAAGCTGTGTCTTCATGAGACTCTTTTTTTTTTTATTTCTTTTTTTTTTTGAGGCAATGGGGGTTAAGTGACTTGCCCAGGGTCACACAGCTAGTAAGTGTCAAGTGTCTGAGACAGGATTTGAACTCAGGTACTCCTGACTCCAGGGCCGGTGCTCTATCCACTGCACCACCTAGCTGCCCCTTCATGAGACTCTTACATCTTCCTAGCCTAGAGGGTCAAATTGGTCCCAGAATCCAGGGTAGAGTTAATCCAGAATGAAGGTGGGGGGTTAAGTAGTTGCACCAGGAAGGACACAAGGGCAGGAAATCAAACCAGTTATTTCAAAGGGACCCTTAATCCCTCAAAAAGGATCAGAAGCAGGACCTCTAGAGGCTAGTTATCTGGTGCCACTTTCTTTTGCCCCACCCTTTATACACCATCTTTAGGGTTTAGGAGGTGGGCTTTCAGGCTCAACCTTTCTTGGCTCTGGCCTCCCCAGCCTAGACAAGAAGTTAAGTCTGTGTTGTTACAGGGGGCGTGGTGACAGACTTTGATGGAGACGGAATGCTGGACTTGATTTTGTCTCATGGAGAGTCCATGGCACAGCCTCTGTCTGTCTTCCGGGGAAACCAGGTATGTAAGAGGCTCCAGACCAAGAGATGACCCTGGGACCCTGGGACCCTGGGGTGAGTGGGAGAGAAAGAGTTAATGATGGTCTCTGGACCAACTCAGGGCAATCCAATGACTTTAAGGGGAAAGTCCAATACATTCAGACTCTGAAATCCCAGGAGCACTCCCTCCTGCTTTTCCTTCCTGTTTCTCCTCTTGTCTCACCATGCTTTCTGCTCTTGTCCTTTTCTTTCCTTCCAGTGTGTCCTCAGTTTGCTCTTCTCCATTTCCCTAAATCCTTCCTTCGGTCCATTTTTTTTCTTTTGCCCATTCCTTCTTTCCCCTATTTCTCTCCTCTTTTTTCCTTACTCTTCTCTTGGGTCCCCCTACCAGGGCCCTGTGGCTATCTTGACACTTTGGTTGCTGCCACTCTTACTCCTCTGAGGATAACTGGACTTTCTTCTCTCCACCCCCATACCCACCCCCAGGGATTCAAAAACAACTGGCTTCGAGTGGTGCCCCGGACCCAGTTTGGCGCCTTTGCGAGGGGGGCCAAGGTGGTGCTTTATACCAAGAAGAGTGGGGCTCACCTGAGGATCATCGATGGTGGCTCTGGCTACCTGTGTGAGATGGAACCAGTGGCACATTTTGGCCTGGGTGAGTCCAAACCAACTTTGCGTAACACTGAGTGAGATCTGGGGTTCAGCCTGGAGAGTGAGCAGGGCTGAAGGTGGGGGAATTTTCCTGATGAGGCAGCCACTTGATGTACTAGCCTAGAAGTCATGGGAAACAAAGGTGATAGAGTACAAAGTATATTAGATTTGGAGTCAGAAGAGATCTGGGTTCCAGTCTCAATTCCGTGCCGGCTATATGACCATTGGCAAGTCACTTAACCTCTATGATCTCTGTTAGAAGGGACCTCAAAGGCAATTAATTCCAATTCATACCTGATGACCTCCACAACATCAATCAAAAAGTATTTATTAATCACTTACTGTGAACCAGACCAGAGCTGTAACTAAGGCAAGGCAGTGGGGTCTTTTGACCCAAGGCACTGAATTTGAAGGGTGCTGACAGTACTTGTGCATAGAAACAATAGAGTTTAGCATCTAGTTAGCAAGAATAATTAGTTAGCATCGGAAGCTACCAGATGGGGTTGGTTTGATCTCCACCCCTAGCACTGCAGTTTTCCCACTGCTCTATATACCTACCACATTACATGCACTTCATACTGTAGTTTCCCTAGCTGTGGTTTGTAGTGGTTGTCCCAGGTATAAAAATTGCTGTCATTGACAAGTGGTCATCCAACTTCAATTTCAAAATCTCCAGTGAAGGAGAACCTGCTGCCCCTTAAGTCAGCTCACCCCACCTCTGGAAAGCTTAGATTCTGTTATCAATTGTCAATCATTCCTCAACTATATTTTCCCCTAAACAGTGGTGGCACTTTGGTGCAAAAAAGAAATTAAAGGGTCCCTTCCTGCCAGTCCTGCAGTCCCCCCATAGTTCTGTGGGCTCTGCCAGTTGAGCAAGTGTTTATTAATTGCTTACTGTATACACAGGCATTGTTCTAAGCACTGGGGGTACAAAGAAAGACAAAAACATGGCTCCTACTCCTTCAAGGAATTCTTCCATTGAAATGGGAGAGACATGGGGGCAGCTAGGTGGCGCAGTGGATAAAGCACTGGCCTTGGATTCAGGAGGACCTGAGTTCAAATCCAGCCTCAGACACTTGACACTTAACTAGCTGTGTGACCCTGGGCAAGTCACTTAACCCTCATTGCCCTCAAAAAAAAAACAAAAAACAAAAAGAAATGGGAGAGACATTATATAAATAAGCTATCAGGAGACAGAAGGTGGTATGAGAGGGCAAGGCACTGGCCAATGGGTGCACCAGGAAAGGCCTTTGCAGAAGACCTGAGGCTTGAGATGAGCAAAGATGACAGGGCAGAGCATTCCAGGCAACACCAAAGCACTGAAGAACAGCAATGAGACCATTGTACCTGGATCACAGAGTAAATGGAAGACTGTAAAGCCTGAAGAGGCTGGAGAGGCAGCCAGGAGTCAGCTTGTGAAGACCCAAATGGAGGACGGTCTTTGAAGTAACATGGGTCGGGCTTTTTGTGCTTTAGAAACATCACCTTGGAAGTTGAGGATGGATTGAATGGGCAGGGACAATTCAAGAGATGCTAAGAAGGATGAAGGGGTGTGATCTTGGCCCAGGAATGGATGCCTCCTCCCCACACCCACACTGCCCACTACTAATCTACACACACACACACACACACACACACATGGACCCTGAGGCCAAGCATATTCCTTAGACCCAGAACAACCAGGTCCCATCTCAGTGAGCTAGGCTGAGTAGCCATTCTGAGGCAGGGTTGGGGCCCTCCAGGTCAGCTCCAGGCCTGGTAACTGAAATGTCCCCTGAGCCAACTCAGAAGACAACAGTTCCCACAAGCAAAGACTAGTGGAAAGTATCCTTCCCAGTGGCCGTGAGGTCCATCATAAATCCCCAGAGCGCTCCTTTCACAGAGCAGGGAGAGAGCAGAGGCTTCCTGATTGATGGAGACATCCAGACAGTCTCATAGGACAGAAGGCAGGGAAGCAGATGGGGAAGGGGAGAGAAAAGGGAAGGAAGCCTAGAGTAAAAGGGAGGGAGAACAGAAGGACAAAAAGGGCTCGTGAAATAGTGCGAACTCGCAGTGCCAGGGTCTGGCACTTTGACTGACAAAGAGAATTTGGGGTTCAAAATGACCAAATGCTGGGATGGATGAGGATGTGGCTTAGGGCTGGAAGAAAGAGTCAGGAGGGTACATAGGAAGGAAGAGCCATGAGCAGCATGGATGAAAGCAGAAGCAGAACCAGCAGGAGATAACTGGACGGACAGAACATTTATTAAGCACCTACTGTATGCCAAGCTCTGGCAATACAAAGACAACCCCTACCCTCAGGGATTCTAATGAGAGAAGAGAGTATAGAAGAGGGATCTGAAAAGCTGGGGGTGGGGGAGGTTCCAGATAGCCAGGAGTGGAGCTAGGTGAGGGGTTCTGGACAAATTCTGGACCAGAACTCAGTAATTGGGTAAGGGGGCTTTAGGGGCAGAGACATCTCCAGCTGGAGAAGACAACTGGGGCAGAGCCTGATTTCAGACCCTAACTCCATCTCAATATCACCAAGATGTGGGGGGGCATTCCTTCCCCTAGGTGGTACATTTCCCACCCCTGCCCACCTCCCATCACCAGCTACCCAACTGGCCCAACCCTTCACCTGACCCTGGGTGCTCACCCCCTCTGGGTCCTTTGGCTGCCTGACTCTTCTGCCACCTGACCCATAGTCCCAAGTCAGGTGACATGCCTGGATACTGGTATAGGCTTATCAGTGGAGTTCAGTAGCCAAAGTGACTCCCCACTGGCCATGCCAGCAGCTGCCATCCCTCATAATAAATTCAGTCTTGGCCCGCCCTGCATCACCATCTTCATCTGCTCTCCCCTTTTCACTGCATCCTCTGAGAAACTTCCTCTCTTATGATGGGAAACAGAGTGGATTTAGTGAAACACTGGAAACAGATAAATTTAGAGTCCAAGGATGTGAGTTTGGATCCCGGCTCTGCCGTCACCACATGGGACCTTGAACTTAATTCTCTACCCCTCAGTTTCATCATCTGTAAAGTAAAGTTGTTAGACTGAATGACTAACAAAGTCCTCTCCATCTTTCACTGTATCATCTTAGATGTCTTCCTCCCAAATCCTTAACATCTCCTGGACCTCCCTGAAACCTAACTCTCTTCTGAAAACATCACACCAACCTGCTGTTCCTTCTCTCACCCCACACAGGGTCAAGAGGTGAAGCCAATATGCTCCTTGCTCCCCACTGCCATTTTCAGACTCTCCCTCCAGCACCATCACTCAGCAACCCCCCTCTCCCTTAAAGCTCATTCTATCCCATCCAAAGCCTCCACAAAGATGCTTACATGTAAAAGAGCTGCGGGTCACTCGTCCTCCCCAGAAAACTCCAAAGCTTACACACTATCTTATTTCTTCTCCAAATTCCTGCCTCCTTTGAATGCCCACATCTCACAGTTCCTCGACCTCCTCTACTCCCATGACCCCTGTCTCCAGTCTTCTTCAATCACATACAAGTACTTTAGACATCTGCTTTTCTCCTCCCAACCATCTCACACACACACACACACACACACACACACACACACAAATACACACACCAGTTCAACTGAATTTTCCCCTAGTGCCCCAATTCATAGTTGTGATTCTGAATAAAAGATGCCTAGATTGAAAAGGGGGTAAGTAGAAAATACAAGACAGGCCAAGGCAAAAATGGGGGAACCCAGGCCTGGCAATAAAGAGAACTGTGATTTCCAGACATTTGTTCAGTATCAGGAATGATTATTGCAGTGAGGAAGGAATGGCAAGGATAGGGGAAGACAGAGGAAGGAAGGAATAAAATTTATGGAGAAATTTTGGAATCTCTAAAACTGGAAATGGAAATGATTCTCTAGGCCCTCCCAGGGCAGCTTCAGGGAACCCTCCAGCCGTCTGACTGTTAGACTGAGTCTGATATTTGAAATCTTGAGTGACTGGGACCCTTTCCTCTCCTTCTCTCTCCATCCATCAGAAATGGTTTCAAAACCTATTGTCTCTTTGAAGCACAATGGGTGTGTAAAGGAGCATGCATGTAACTGTATTGTGTAGTTGTGTCTTGTGCATGTGTCACAAGTGCACTGCGCATATGTGTGCTATTTTATTTTTATGTGTATTTAAGTGTATTATTTTATTTCTTTTAATATTTTTCCAATTACATATAAAGATTTTTTTGAGTTCCAAATTTTTCTCCCACCCTCCCTTTCCCCCCGCAAGCCAGCAAGATATATAAATGATACATTTATGCATATTTTTATGTGTATGTGTTATAAATGTGGACAGGTTGCATAGTGAGCATGCCGGATGTGTCCGTGCATTGTGTGTGTAGAAATATGAGGTCAATGCATGTTGTGTGTCAGTATTATGCTGTCCATGTAGGTGTATTTTGCATATGGATCTGCATGTTTCCATATCAGTCTTCTCGGTGTCTCTTCCATGACTTAAATCTTGTCCCTGCTCTCTCTGCGTGCCATGGCTTGCCCAAGAATGCCCCTCATGGGGTTCACACCGTTGAAGACTCTAAGCCACATTCTGTCCGCAGTTCCTCATCCTTATGCATAGCTTGGTTGATTTAGTGGGTTTTGTCCTTCTCCAGAAGCCCCCCAGCCTCTTTCCGCCTTTCTTCTCTGTACTCTAATCCATCCTTCATTTGGAAGGCATCTAGTCCCTTGGGGTACCCCAGCTGGCTTCTTCAAAACTAAATCTACCTGTACATGATACTCAAGCCCTATAACAAAATACTTGGGGTCTATGTGTGAGGGGTAGGGCGGGGCTTGGGAGCGCATCTTTTGGTAGGAGGAGTCTGAAGGACGATAACCTCTCTCTGACAAGATGCCCATTTCCTCTTGCTTCTATTTGTCACCGTCCCCTCCAGTCTTTCTGGGACTTCTAGCTGCCTTAGATTGGGATTGGGAATTTATTTCTCCCGTGTGTTCATTTGCAATATTCAACCTGTTTTGATCTCACTGGTTTTCCACCTCTGCCCTCATTTCTAGCCATGTCAGGGTTCTCTTGGAGTTAGTGCCAATCACAGATCTATTAGCTTTCTGCTTACAGCCTGTGAAGAATTTTTTCTAGTCTCTGTTCTCTCTCTCTCTCTCTCTCTCTCTCTCTCTCTCTCTCTCTCTCTCTCTCTCTCTCTCTCTCTCTCTCTCTCCCTCTCTCTCTCTCTCCCTCTCTCTTCCCCCCACCTCTCTCTCTTCCCCCTCTCTCTCTCCCTCTCTCTTCCCCCCACCTCTCTCTCTTCCCCCTCTCTCTCTCCCTCTCTCTCCTCTCTCCCTCTCTCTCCCTCTCTCCGCCCCTCTCTCTCACAAACACACACAACACTACATATTCTTTATTCTATATAGTTATTTCAGCTCCTAAGCTCCGGTGCCTGACTGTTCCTTGCTGTGTGGAGGCGGATGACTGTTTGTTACCCAACACATAAAATAAAATAAACTCAAATCATTTCCCTGCCCCCACCAATCCATAAGAAAGCCTCGCCTGCCCTAAAGATGTTGACACCGAAGGCCCCTTTTGTCCAGGCTTTCAGCTCATTTTTTTTTCTTTTTGCATGTAAGACAGGGTTAGTATCTAAGCCGGCTGGAGCTCATTTGAGGAGAGAAAATTCAATGGACCTCCCCCCTCCCCTGTAAAAATGGTTTTATTAGAGTGCAAAAATATTCCACCAACTATATTCCCACCATCTGCTTTGCTCCTAATTCTTCTGAAAAGAGCAATCCTGTTTGTCTCAATTGCCTTTGTCCTTTGTAAGTGCCTGAGACTGCTCAGGGCTGCTCCTGATCTCCCCTGTCCCCTCTGCTTAATATCAAGGTGAGCTGTATTCCCATGCAATCAGGCAGCTGGAGAGGCACGCCCTGGGCCCTGGACTTAAGGCTGTATTCAGGGGATGCAGCGGGGCCTCCCTTCATCTTAGTCTCCCAGGGAGCTTTCCTTACTCTGAAGGCAGCTTGTCGGATCAGGGGATCTCAGGGATTTAGCGCTATGGACCATCCGGTCCAACCCCACCATTCCCCTTTCTCCCCAACCTTGGCAAAATTACTTAGTGTTTGCTTCGTTTGTATCTTGTGCCTCTTTATCTATAGGCATGCTATAGTTCTTTGATAGAGTGGGTACTTCCTGAGGACAGGGACTCAGTGCCTGGCACAGACACCGGCACATATTGGGTGCTTAATAAATGCTCCTCTAATTGAATATGAAGGAGGAAACGAGGCCCAAACAGGAAAAAGAGATTGTGTGGCCTCAGGTCACCTGGGAGGAAGGAGCCCAGCCAGGATGGGAGCCCAGGCATTGTCCTTCCCCCAACTCAATCATCTCCAGGGACTTGCTGTGAACTCCAGGATTAAACCTAAAATGTCCTGTTCAGTGGGTAAAACCCTTCAGAGCAAGGCCCTCCCTCCTCCTTTCTATAGCCTGTGATCCAGTGACCCGGGCCTCCCTGCTGCTCCCCACCCCTGACACGCCATCTCTCAACCCCATGCCTTGGCCCCGACTGCCTCCCACTGATGGATGTTCCCCTTCCTCCCCTTCTTCTGGCTTCCTCCAAGACTCAGCTCAACCCCTGCCCCACCCCAGGTGCTGCAGGCCTTTTCTCATCTTCTCCTCAACCTCTACCCCCAGTGCCTAATGCTCTTTTCACTATATGACACTGCCCCCTTGGGCCCATCAGAACCAATATCTCCTCGGAGAAGGTTGTAGGCAACAGCTGCCTCACCCAGTGCTCCAGTTCCTTTGCCCCTGCACGTCCTGATGCCCTGGACTCCAGGCATGCTGACCCACTCCTTCCACAGGGCAGTATGTGTTTCCTGGTGGGAGGCTAGGGGAGACAGGAAGAAAGAGACTCCTTTCTTTATGCTATACAAAGAGGTCCTGAAAATGCTTTCAACTCAGGCCCTGGTACTTAATAAATGCTTGTTGATTGTTAGATTGATCCTCACTTCACAGATGAGGAAACTGAGTCTCAGACACATTAAGTGACTTGCCCATGGTCACCCAACTAGTAAGTCCCTGAGGCAGACTCCCAGGCCTCTCCTGAGTGGAATTCTCTCCTACTTTCAAGTCCAGAGTTTCTTCCACCAAATCACGTCAAAGTTTACCCAGCCAGTACATGTCCCAGCCAAGATTCAGACTGAGACCTCCTGACTCCAAACCCAGCACTCGTCCTGACTCTGGATGTTGCTTCTCAGATAACCAAGGTTCCCCTGCAGTTGCAAGGGAAAGCTCCTGAATCTGAATGTGAGGTGCCACAGCAGGTAACCCTCAGGAGATCGCTGAGTTCATGATACCATAGGGGCAATATGATATCGCCTTTCACACTGTCCTTTCACCCAAAGGGCTCCTTGGGTGATCTTGTGGTGCCTTTGGCTTCTTCACCAATGCAGATGCTGATGTAGAAGGGGAGAGTTGCCTATACAGCACTGTTTGGGTTCTCTGAGCAAGGGACAAAACATCCCAGGCTTCTGTGACAAATGAAAACAACAGAGAGACAGAGTTTCTGGGTAATAAATAATCAACTTATTAATTAGGCTAGCAATTAATCAATAAATTGATGGTCAGTGGTTTCTCTCTCAGCCATCAAAGATCCCCAGTGGAGATACAGAATGCCTTAAATACCTTCGTAAAAGGGGATGACTGACAAGTGAAAATCAACACTGATTGGTAGACATTTAATGAGGAGGTGGTCTAGAAGCCTTCAGCTCCTCCTACTGAGAACCTGGCTTGATCATGAGACTCAGCCACCTCCAGAAATCTGGGCAAGAGAATCTATCTCTGTTCAGGCTGCCCTAGTTGGTTTTCTTCTTCCTAAGTTTGGTCACCCTAAACTCTAATGGAGGGGTACAAGGACAGGGGCTCATTTCCTTTGGGGTAAGAACTCTCCTAGACTGGATTCTGTTCACACCCTAAACATAAGTAAGGTCTCCAAAGTTGGGTGGGGCCCAGCCTAAGGTGGAAGAGCATGCTCCCCAAAGGTTAGGGTTCATCTCAATCATCCATGTCCTTCAGAGGCTGACCTTCCACAGAAGCCTCAGTGAAGAAACAGGAGAAAAATATTGGATCCTAATTTAATAATTGGTTATTAATAAAATAGAGAAATAATTTCTCTCACTTCTTAGGGGACCAGCTGGCCTAGAAGTCACTACATGACCATGACAGATGTCCCAATCAATTAATATAGACTGTGGTGTGTCCCCAGCCTTCACCCCTTAGCTCAGGCTACTCCCAAGGTTCATGAGGCTGCCCTAGGAAGGTATGCCAATTATAATCCCATCCTTCCAACCCTGTGGATTCTTTTTCTCAAGGGTGGTCCTATGGCTAAGTACAAGGGCGAGCTTTAAACCCAAGAGATTTGAGCCTATAGACACATCAGGTAATATGAGCCTAAATAAGGCATAAAGTTCTGTGGATAAAGTGAATAAAGTTCAGGGTTTAGAGTCAGGAAGACCTAAGTAAGAATCCTGCCTCATGCAATTACTAGCTGTGTGACCCTAGGCAAATCTTAACCTCCCCCAGCCTATTTCTTCATCTGTAAAATGGGGGTAATAGTAGTAGCTAAGTCACAAGGTTGTAAGGATCAAGTTAGGTGATATATATATATATATATATATATATATATATATATATATATATATGCCTTCCAATTCTGAATCTATAAACCTAAGATCTTGGATAGAATATAAACTCCTTGAGGGCAGGGATTCTCATTTCTTGTCTTTGTACTTTCAGCACCTATCACAGTGCCTAGAACCCAGTGGGTGCTTAATAAATGCTTATTAGTGATTGATTTATCTTTCTGTGTTCTAAAAATAAATAGGACCTGGTTGCTATTCTCTTAACATCTTCTTCCAGACGATTGTCTAGCAGAATGATTTGGGGCAGGAAATGAATCTTATGCTGCTTCTCTCCTCTGCTTTGTCTGTCCTTTCTCATTCCACAGGACAGGATGAGGCCAGCAGCGTCGAGGTGACGTGGCCAGATGGTAGGGTTGTGAGCCGAGGGGTAGCTAGCAACGAGACTAACTCTGTGCTGGAGATCCCCTATCCCCGAGAGGAAGATGGGCCGGTCAAACCAGCAACACTGGAGGTGGGCAGAGGGTCTAGGTCCCACCTTCCCTAGAGGACAGCACACTCACAGCCCCATAGGAAGGAAGCCAGAGAGGGCAGCCCATTATAATGGGTCTATGGCTAATGTAGATGCTCAGTTCTTGTTTCCAAGACATTTCATGCCCTGAATGAGCAAGCTTTCCTAACCGGGACATCTTGTGACCCTCAGAATTGAGATGAAACCTCTTAGCAAAATGAAGGGCTCCTGGCAGCTCCTCCCTTGCCTTGGAGGGCAGCAGTTCTGACCCTCCTGGTCTTTATGCTGCAGCTGTGAGGTGGTAGCCTTGGGTATCCCTCCTTCAGTTCTCCTCAGTCCTGCAGGCTGGGGGTGGTGGCCAAGGAAGGAAGAGGAAAGCCTAAAAGTTGGGTCTCCTAATTCCGGCTCATAGATTCCACTATGGAGAAGGGAAAAGAGCGGGAACTTGAGGTATCAACAGTTGGACTCCTGAATCCCTATTGGTCTAAGTACAAGGGAGCAAAAAGACCTGGGAAAGAGGGAAGAGGCTGCCTTCAGGCACTGGACCTGAGCTCAGCTTCTACTTGATCTGGGCTCTGGATAGCAGCTGCTTTGGTGCTGTGACCAGAGAGGGCCTGGGACAGGGACATCGAGGCTCACTGGTGTCTCCACTTCCTCCCACCATGCAGTGCGGCCAAGGATTCTCCCAGCAAGACAATGGACGGTGCATGGGTGAGTAGCCAACAGGTTCCACGGGTCAGAGGATTGGGGGAAGGGAGTGACCAGGGAACAGCTTTTGGGGGAAATAAAACACAAGGCCTCATCTAGAAGGAGTTCCAGATATTCGTGAAGAGGTGGGAAGAACCTTGAGGGGGAATGTGGTGTTAGAGGAAGGAAAAAATGGCATGATGGAAAGAATGAATTGATGCGCTAACTGGAGCACATCTTGGCATTCAGGTTCAAACCAAGCAAATGTGTATTAAGCACCAACTGTGGGGATGCAAACATGGATATGAAACAGACCTTTTTCTCAATGAGCTTACAATTTAATGGGGGGGGGGAAGAGGGGGTAAAGGACAGCATGTATGTTTTAAATAACTGTGTTATAAGGGAGACCAAGTCACTAGCTGTGTGACCCTGGGCAGGTCACTTAACACTGTTTGCCTCAGTTTCCTCATCTATAAAATGACCTGGAGAAGGAAAAGGCAAACCACTCCAGTATCCTTGCCAAGAAAACCCCAGTGGGATCACAAAGAGTTGGACATGACTGAAAACAACTAAACAAAAAGTCAAATGCAAAGGAGGAGTCTAGGCAAAGTGCTTTGAAAATCTTTCAGGAGGGGGGCAGGAGAGATCACTACAGAAAGGCTACATAAAGAGGAATTAGCAAGGGGATCTGGTCCCATAGTCTGGTAGAGTCTGGTGTCACCATCATGCACTTGCCCATCTGATCCTATGGATTCTCATAGACTTAGAGCTGGAAGGGACCTTAGAGGCCATCTAGTCTAGCTCCCTCCTTTGGTAATTGAAGAAAGTGACTCCCCAAAAGGCTAAAGGTCACTCCAGGAGCAGGTCTGGCAGAGCTGCAAGGAGCAGCCTGACTAGAGTTGGCAGAATTTAGTCCATGCAATTCTGCAAGCATTTATCATGTCAGGAATTGTTCTAGCTTCCAGGAGTCTGGGCTAGGCATTACAGGGGAGCACTGGGTATATGCCCAATGGTGCACCTTGCAAAGGAACCCACAGGGCAGTTGGATGCTGGCATGGGTAGTCAAGGCCATTCTGATATGGGATTATAATATGAGGTAGTACCAGGACATGCCATGGCTGTAGATGCTGGCTCAGGGACAATTGTAAAAATGAAAAGGGCAAAAGTGACATTCAGGCTCCTAGTGGTTGCCAAGGTCTTACAATAGAAGCTTGGCAGCTAGGATGCCTTGTAGAGTTCTTCAAATGCAATCAACACTCCACAATTGTTTTTCCATTAGGATGATTGGCAGGGAGAAGGTGCCCACCTGGGATGAATTTTTATTCACTAGTTGCTTCAGTTAGCATGCATCTGCCCTGCTCAGTGAGTGGCTCCTCGCTTCCTTTTCAGACACTGATGAGTGTATCCAGTTCCCGTTTGTGTGTCCCCGGGACAAGCCAGTGTGCGTCAATACCTATGGAAGTTACCGATGCCGAACAAACAAAAGGTGCAGCCGGGGCTATGAACCCAACGAGGATGGCACAGCTTGCGTGGGTGAGTGGGAGAGATTGAGTCCCAAATGTAACCCAAGAACAAACAGAGAGTGGGATGGGCCAAATAAAGTCATACTGATTCCTTTAGATTTGGGAATTGCCTAGGGAACTTCCCTATCCAAGATGATCTACCTCAGCTTTTCTACTAGTTTGAAAAGATAAGTTGAGGGTTCCCTAGATAAAACTCCAGTAAAAAATCATGAGGCCTGGCAGCTAGGTGGTGCAGTGGATAAAGCACCAGACCTGGATTCAGGAGGACCTGAGTTCAAATGTGGCCTCAGACACTTGACACTTACTAGCTGTGTGACCCTGGGCAAGTCACTTAACCCTCAGTAACCACCCCCCCCCAAAAAAAAATGTTATAAAAAATACACACAAAAAAATTTTTTTAATCATGAGGCCTCCATCTCCTGGGGAAGTCATTGCCCCCCTGCCCTTTGCTGAGAAGCCCACTTCTCCCCACCCCACTCCCACACGCACTTTTGTTCTCAGGGTGGGACCCCTATCCATGAGCTGTGCTCTGGACCAAGCTTGTAACTGAGGAGTTACAATTCTTTTCCTCAGACTAGTGCTCCTGTCATTAAGCCAGTGATCTTCTTCCTTCCTGGAAAATAAATTAGCTCTTGTTAACCTCTGTCTAAATTGGCATTTCTCTTCTCCTTCCCCTCCTCCTCTTTCATCCCTCCCTTTCTCTCTCTCTCTCTCTCTCTCTCTCTCTCTCTCTCTCTCTCTCTCTCTCTCTCTCTCATTCTCTCTCATTTTTTTCTCTCCCACTCCTGCAGCACAAGTGGCCTTTCTGGGTGGATACCCCTCTGCCGCCATCAGAATCTCCGAGTCTCTCTCTCAGGCCTCCTATCTTTTTCTAGGCCTTGGACTTTGCCTTCAGTTATATGCACTTTAATTCCCATCAATAAAGAAAGACTAACAACCTTTGTGGAACTGAATCTCTCTCCCTCTGCCTGTTTCTCTCTCCACCCCCAGTAGATATTGCAGTGTTCCCTCAGAGTCATTGAATGGACAGCAGGGTGGCCATCTTTGAAAAGGGAAAGGGAAGTTACCAATATTTTTGTAAACAGAGTTGTTTGTGAATCCTTTCTTTGCATGTTTTCTGAGAAAACAGAAAGGGAAATTCCTCCCCACTTCCTTCCCTCCCTTCCAAAACAGCCACAACAGTCCTCGTTTATCTGTATGAGTCCGTGTTGTAACCTTTCTCTTGTTTGTTATTAGTTTGCCCTTAGCAAAGATGGCTCCCAGGTGGTTGCTTGCTTCATTATAATGTATCATGTGCCTGCTGGTTTGGCCTGTGCTGTTTCTTCTTTGCCCACCCTGACTCCCTGGAATGGAAAACACCTTCTTGAGGGGATGGTGCTGGTGGAGGTGGTGAGAGTGGCAATGAGAGTGGGGGGGATGGGGTTTCTTGATGAAAATGTTAAAATTTTAATCTGCTAAGTCTTCCAGCCCCTCCCTCAGAGAATTTATGACAATAAACTGTATGCTGGATATTAGTGCTGAGCTGGTGAAATTCCTCGGGGGCAGTAGATGATGCTTGAAATATTGTCACCCACTTTGTGCTTACATCACACCTTCCATCCACTGAATGGTCACAAGATGCCATTATCTCCACAATACTTTACAGTGAAGCCAAGCGAAGGAGTAGAGAAAACATCACCCCCAGGTCAGACGGTGGTGCTAAGAATGAACAATACCACAAGTGCCATATGTGCCATGCCGGTCATTCATCAGCCTTGGGTTCTAGATCTGCCTCAGCCCCAACTTGTAGAAATAATGTGGGAAGTCTCACCTCCCTTCTCTGGGCCTTAGTTTCCCTCTCTGTGAAATGGTAGGGTTATAGTACATGATCTTCAGGGTCCCTTCCAGCTCCAATGGTCTATAATTTTTTGCCCAAGCAGGCATGCCAACAAATTCCAAGGTGCCACCTGGGCCCCACTGAGCACAAACAACAATAGTGGCAGTCTGGGTACAGGCTAGCATGTGCCCCTTCAGGGAGGCTGGGGTTCAGTTCAAGGGAAGGGGTTATGGAATGAGGAGATAGTGAGCTTGTAATTCAATTCAATTCAACGTTTACTAAGAACCTACTATGAGCAAGGAATTGGTCTGGGCAGTGAGTGTATAGGGCTTTCCCTAGAGGAGGTGAGCAAGTAGGAATAGAACTCTGGCAATCCTAGTTTTTAGAAAAGGCCTCATAGCAGATTTTTTTTTCTACTCAACATTTGGAGATTCTCAGGACCAGCCTGCCTTCTGGGGCCGGACCAAACACATAGAATACTTGAATAATAAGTCTTCATAGTGAAAGTTGCCATTATCTCTCATTATTAAATTGTAGATATCTCTTCTGGGAAGTAGAAGGAGGGGGAGCATACAGTGCCCCAAGATATAATAAAATCACACTTAGAAATGCAGTAAACCTTTTAAAATCACCTATTTAAAGGAGAGCTGCAATTTTCTGATATTATAATAATGATACTCAGGATAAATAATAAAATGTGAATCCCTAATAGGTACAGCTATTTTTATATTTGCAACAGTTGTTTGAATTACAAGTCTAAAGCAAAAAGGGGAAAAAAAAAGAAAAACAAGCACAGCTTAAGTGAACAGCATGTAACAGGCTTCAGAAAGGCTTTCATTAAGGTACTTCTGCCTAGACACAGTGGAGCAGGCGACTTAGACCTGGCTGTGAAATCCTCTCTTCCAAATCTCTCATTTTACATTTGAGGAAACTGAGGCCCAGAAGTGACTTGCTCAAGGTCACACACCTGGAAGAGCCAAGATTAAAGCCCATGTCTTCCATCTCCCAAGCCAATGCATGAGACTCAGCCTCCCTTCGTATTGACCTCCATCTCCTAGTGCTTTGGAAAGCTGTTACCTCTTTAGGAAGGAGTGAAGTTAATGGAGGTGAGGGGGCTGGGAAACACAGAAATCCAACAATTCAAACCATTCCAAATGCAGCCACGCCCAGAAACCCAAGATCATGTCAGCTAGACCACACACAGCCCTACATTACAATGCCATCCAACACTTCTTGGATACAGGCTCTGACAACAAAGCCCCAGAGTAAACGGGCAGTTGATTTATTGAAACCCACTGACTGCAGAGAGGACCAGAAATCTCAGTGAAGTGAGTCTCCAGGTAACCTAAGTAGTCGCATCAGGTTTCTGATTTCGATAAGGACCGGGTGGAACAGCAAATGTCTGAACATCAAGTTCTTTATAATGAGGTTTTCCCGTTTCCGTTTGTGGGTGGGGCCCGCTGACATCCATAGAATTATTCCTGGCCCACTCTAGTCCAGAAGCAGAGGCAGATGTGCAGTGCCAGTGGCCTGAGATCACACCGCCTTTTCTCAGCCCGGGGTGGTTTGACAGGGTCAAATGTGTGAGGTTGGCTGGTGATTGCAGCTCCGAGTCAAGTCGGAGGAAGGGGTGAGGCTGGGCATTCTTGTCACTACTACTGAAAGGACATGTTTAGCACCTGTCAGCAGGGGGTGAGGGTCAGTCAGGTGGGGGTTGGGGGAGGGGGTGAGAGAGCTGAGTTCTGCTCCTACAAAAACATTCCACGTGCCTCTTCCCCTTGGATGTTGACCATCTAAACTCAAAGACATGGACAGAAACAGATGAGCAGACAGCTAGACAAACATTCAAGCCCAGCAATAAATATATAAACCATCCTATGCAGGTTTTGTGTTTATAGTTGCCAAGCAGAACTGGCATTTCCCATTCTAGGGGGCCTCCCTCTCTGGTAGAGTTCTGCCGAATCCCGGAGGAGGCTGAATGGAGGGTGTCTGCCTACGACCTTGCTTTGCCCCTACTGCCCCAGGAGCTCTGCTCTGGGAAGGTGCTACACTCCTGGGGCCAGAAGCTGGGCTGAGCTTCACTCAGCCTGCCAGGGCCCCCTCCAAGGTCTGACACATCACACAGACCCACATGGCTGGTCTGATGCAGCCAAGCAGAAAATCCAGTTCTCTGCTCCAAACAGGGGCTTTGTTCATCTTTCCAGAACCATGCTGAAGCAGGAGACAGAACATTTAATCTTTCAGGAAACAGGCTAAGTCTTTCCAAGCAGATTCCACACTCACACAAGCCCAACCCCAACCCAGACACTTGGCTGGGATGACAAGTAGAATCCCACCCTCCCTAGGGTCACCTTCTATCTCTTACAACCATAGTGTGGACTCGGGCCCCAGCCTGGTCCTATCAGGGGGATGTAGCAGCGTCTCCTTGGTAACTAGCTCACCCTGCAAAGAGTCAGAGAGAGGGAGGGATGGTGGGAGGGACAGAGTGAATGGGGATCAGTGAGCTCCACAGATAATCCAAAACTTCACCTCAATCTTGTCCTTGTAACTTTTATAAGGTGACCAAGTTGTTCCAACTCCTTGCCCCCTGGAGGAAGTGCTGTCGAGCTATGAATTGGTCAAAAGGTCAACAAAAGAGGAGTGGACACATCACAACAAACACATCTTACAGGATTATAGAATCTTAGAGGACATCTAGTTCAACACCTACCTAACTGAATATTAGGAGGATCAATAAGATCTCACCTCTGAAATGCTGTCATTTCAACGGAGAAAGGCACTTAGCTAGCCCTTATTTATTCAGTCATGTTTGACTCTTTGTAACCCCATTTGGGGTTTTCTTGGCAAAGATACCGGAGTGATTTGCCATTTCCTTCTCCATCATAATATACAGATGAGGGAACTGAGGCAAAAAGGGTTAAGTGACTTGCCCAGGCTCACACAGCTAGTACACATGTCTGAGGTTGGATTTGAACTCAGGTCTTTGTGACTCCAGGCCCAGCTCTCTATCTACTGAGCCACCTAGCTGCCTCTTTTGTTAAATAGGCCCCAGCAAGATTGGAACTCATTTCCCTTGGTTTACAAGGCCAGTGCTCTAACCCCTGAGCTTTGAAGCCAAATAGGCTAGTGCTAAACTCTTAGCAAGATCAGGCAAGGTCCCTGCCCTGAAGGAACTTAAAATCGGACCCAGACTTTACCTCACTGAGCAGGAAAGCAATTGTGGGGATAGTGGATAGAGAAATGGTCCCAGAGCCAGGGACCTGGGCTCATGTCCTTCCTCAAACATGTCCTGGCAGAGAGAACTGACCTGAGCAACCATTCTAGTGCTCTGATTAACTCTAAGACTTTTAAGTTGCAGAAAAGGAGCTTACCAGCATTGGTAGTAGAGGGAGTCCCCTTGGCCAAGAATTGCTCATATCAATATAATCACAACTTCCATTCCCTATCCCTATTCCTACCTGACTCAAGCATTAGAAGAATCTAGGGGGAGGGGAGAGGAGAACAAGGCAATTATTTAGATAAACATGGTACAAATTAGGATATGATAAGTGCACGAGAGAAGGCTGAAGTGCCTTGAAATCATCAGGGATCAGGGGAGGAGACAATTAAACTGGATCCCAGAGACCTCATATTATCCCAATAGCCCAGGGAGGTAGGGAACCAAAATCTAGCTTAGGAGGAGAGGATCGGTGCATCACATCCTCAGACCAGAAACGTCCAGGGGACTCCCTAATGCTCCCACGTGTTTCTGTGGCAAGAGTATGAAGGCTCTTTGTTCTGGCTCTCCCTGCCCTGGAGCAAGGTGAGCAGCAACGGAAGTCATTTCCTCCTCCACCCAACTTTCATCCCCCACCAACTAACAATGGACAGCCTGGGATCCAGATTTAGCATCTGCTTTGTTCTGATTCCTGAGGCCCTTGGTGATGGACTCAACATCCCATCTCTGAGCCTGCACCACCCCTGGGAGATGAGGCGAGCTGGCAGCGCATAGATTCAGTCTCAGATTCTCCAGAAATGCCATTTCCAGAAAGAATCTTCATTAAGGAACCAGGAGGAGGAGGGTTGGAAGGCAATGTCTGATAGAATAAAGCTCTCAAAGGGGCAGGATCTGCTAGAGCAGCTGGGCTGGGCCGAGCCGGACCAGAGACCCAGTCTTCTACTCAGGATAATAAGAAGGGGTCAAACCCCACCAAGCTCTCCAGTGATCTCAAAGCATTTCAGGAACAATATCATCCATTCTGCCAGCAACAGTTGTCCACTTTACAGATGTAGAAAGGGAGGTGGGCCACTTTACAGATTCATTCATTTATTCTTTTTTTCTCATTCATTCATTTTTCTTGTTTTCGCTTTTTTGGTTTTATTTGTGGGGCAATGAGGGTTAAGTGACTTGCCCAGGGTCACACAGCTAGTAAGTGTCAAGTGTCTGAGGTCAGATTTGAACTCAGCTCCTCCTGAATCCAGGGCCAGTGCTTTATTTATCCACTGAGCCACCTCGCTGCCCCCTCACTCATTCATTTTTAAGTGTTTGCTATACTCCAGGCACTGTGCTAGCCTTGAGGGTACAACAATAAAGTGAAAAACTCTCTGCCCTCAAGAAGCTTATATTCTTTTTGGGGGAGGGAGGGGGGATAAAAACACGAACACAGATGAGTAAATATGAAATATATAGAAGTAAGTATACACGGATTTCCAGGAGAGAGGTAAAAGGGCCAAAATGTCCTACAAAAAGAGGACCATGAAGTAGGACTTCCGAGCTGGGTTTTGAATAGTGGAAGGAAAGCACTTATTGCCTTGAATGCTGTGCCCAGGTTGGGGGCGGAGAGGGGAGAGAATGAGGCCAGAGCTGCTGCATTGGTTTCCTTTGCAATCCTGCATCATTTATTTTATGAATTTAAAAGCATTATTTTGAGAAGGGGTCCACAGGCTTTGCTCTGCTGCCCAACAGGCTGGGTTAACAAATGGTTTCCCCTGACCATCTGCTCTTCACAGGCCTGTCCCAGAGCCTCGGCGGCCACCTCCCTCCCTCCCTCTCCCCAGGCTGAGACTCCTGAACGGAAGCTCTCCACTCTTGCCCCACTGCTCTCCCTAGTGGATTGCACCAGCTCTTCCTTCCCCCACCCTGGCAGGACTTAGGTTTCCTTTGGCATCCATGAAGAAAACCTGGGCATCCAGAACAAATGGGCTCAGAAGTGGGGTGGGGGTCGGGCGACCCTTAGAAGCTGTCCTTTCCATTCTCAAGGTGCAAAAAATATGGCTTATTTGGTAAAATATGCCTTCTTCCCAACAGCTCAGAACACTCTTCATCCACTGAGAATTGCAATCCCTATCTGTATCTATCCATTTGCCTGCCTCTCTGTGAGACTAATTGCATTCATCTCTCTAGCCATCTCGACATCCATCTCTTGCCTCTGCCTCCCTACATCCATCAGTCATTTCACAGCACCCAGGTTTCCCTGAGTCTATCCATCCATCCACTTGTCCCTATGGATGACAGCTGCCTTTCTGTGGTGTTTCTCTTCCTCCCTCCTCAGTCAAAGGTCGGAGGGTCAGGGGATACAGTGCTAGAAAGAACCTATGCTCAGGGCAGCAAGACCTTTTCCCAGGACTGTACAATTCTGATTCTTCTCATAGAAAATGATCACTGTAGATGCTTGCATATCCGGCCCCTGCCCCAACATTTGTATCATTCTCCTCTTTCTCCATTAGTGGACAGAGTGCTAGATAGACCTGGAATCAGGAAGACCTGAGTTCAAATGTGACCTGAGACACTTACTAGCTTATGACCCTGGACAAATCATTTAGCTTCTGTCTCACTTAGTTTTCCCATCTGTGAAATGGAGATAATAATAGTCCCTAACTCCCAAGGTTGTTCTGAGGATAGATTGAGATGATATTTGCAAGGTGCTTCGCAAACCTTCAAGTGATTCTATAAATGCTGCTACTCCTCTTATTATTAGGCTGAGGGTTCTTTACCTTTTTGTGTCATGGGCCCCTTTGGCAATCTGGGGAAGCCTGGGACCCCTTCTCAAAATAATGCTTTTAAATTAATAAAATAAGTGGTGCAGGATTACAAAGGAAACCAATTATATTGAAATACCATTATCAAGATATTTTTACAAACAAAATACAGACCCCACCCACTTTGCCCCATTTACCAGCATCCTTTTTTCTTTCTCACAGACCATGGAGATTTTTTTCTTCAAACAATCAATAATCAACCAGCAAGTATTTATTAGGCCCCTACTGTGGGCAGGCATTATGCTAGATGCTAGGGATACAAATACAAAGAATGAAAGGATCCCTACTTACAAGGAGTTTTACATTATAATGGAGGAGGTGACAAGTACAAATAAAAATATATTCAATGTGATTGTAGAGTTAATAAACACCTATATATATATATACATATATATATATATATATATATATATATATATATATATATATATATATAAAGTAGTTAAATAAAAGGTAATATGGGAGGGAGGGCCTTAGCAGTTAAAGGGATCAAGAAAGGCTTTGTGTAGAATATGATTTCTGAGCTACAGTTTAAAGGAAGAAAGGGAATCTAGGAAATGGATGTGAGTAGGGTGTATTCCAGGACTGGGAGACGGTCAGTACAAAGTGTGGAAAGAAGAGATGGAATGGCGAGAGAGACAGAGACAGAAAGAGACAGAGAGAGAAGGGGAGGGGAGGAGAGAGAGAAAGAGACAGAGACAGAGAGAGAAGGGGAGGGGAGGAGAGAGAGAAAGAGACAGAGACAGAGAGACAGAGAGAGAAGGGGAGGGGAGGAGAGGAGAGGGAGAAACAGAGACAGAGAGGAGAGAGAAACAGAGAAGACAGAGAGAGAGGAGGGGAGGAGAGGAGAGGAGTGGATAGCTAGAGAGGAGAGGAGTGAAGAGGAGAGGTGAGAGAAAGAGAAACAGAGAGAGGAGAGAGAAAAACAGAGAGAAGACAGAGACAGACAGAGAGAGAGAGCTAGTCTGAGTGGATCAAAGGAGGGAAAAGGGTAAATTTCCAATGCCTTTCCATTCCCCTTCCCTTCCCCTACCAGCGTGTATGATCAGTCAGGAAGACCAATTGGGAGACTTGCAATAATCTAGGCAAGAGATAATGAGGGCCTGAACTAAGGCAATATCTGGGTAAGCAGAGAGAAGCCTATTAGGTGCTGGGCACTATACTGTGAACTAGGGCTAAAAGTATCAAGAGAAATGATGCCTACATACAAAGGACTTACATTCTAATTAGGAACTTCATGCCCTACACCTTTGTCTTTGTTCTTTCTACTCCTTGGGATCATAGATTCAGAGCTAGAAGGGACCTCAGAGGCTGTCTATCCAGTCCAACCCCCCATTGAAGAAAATGAAGTCAAAGAAGCTACACAACTTGCCCGAAGTCTCTTAACTTGTTAGGAGCAAAGCCAGAATTTGAACCCAGGGCTTCTACCTCCAAACGCCATGCTCTCACCACCATACTTTGGCTGTCTCCAGGTCTCCCCCTCTCCTCCCCAAAGGATGTGCTTTCAGGGCCCATGCTAATAGGATGGAGATTGTATTGGGATGGATACTTATGGCCAGCCCTTCCTGGGCAGCCAGACTGAAGATGAGGGCTGGGAGAAAGTTCCCATGGTCCCATGAATTTGAAGCTGCTGCCCATAGCAGAAGAGCGATGGGGTTGCATGCTCCAGCTTTCCAGTGGCTGAATGTAGTCTCTCAGTGCCTCTGCTTTCCTTTTCCTGACTACTCTCTAAGTGGCACAGTACCTTGGAACCTTAGGGACTTCAGAAGGCAGCACGTGGGTCTGTTCTCCCACCCTGCCCTTCCCTTGCTCCCCTTCATTCGTCCCTCAGCTCTGCTTTCAGATGGTGCTTAGCTTCTCCATCCCACGAATCAATAGTGTCTATTACTCTAGAATAAGTAACGACGTCGGGCACCTGGAAGGATAATCTATCTGTGTGTCTGTACAGTATTTGTCCATGTGCTTCTCTCTGGCTCTGCCCGGGAACCAATCCAGACAGGGCTAGATTCTTTTTGTCTGGCTCCAGGAGCACAGTAGAGCCTCCCCAAAGCTGTCTTTGAATCTCTGCTATGGGACCCAAATAAGCTCCTTCACACACGTCCATAAATAAACCCCCTTCCAGGAGATCTGAGATAGATCTGCCTCGTTCTGAATTCCCCTCCAGCAAACGTTGTTAGGGTGAATGCACTACCTGGAATTGTGGTCGAGTACAAAGAGCCCTGTCTCTGGAATCCAGAGATGTGAGTTCAAATGTCATCTCTGACAATGGCCAGTTATTTCACCTCGGGCAAATCACTTAACTTTATCAGACTGTCCAAGGAGTCCGGATACAAAACAGTTAAGGACCCCCTCCTCCAGAATCAGCTCAAGCATCCCCACCTGTTTTCCTCAGCTACTCATGCCCTCCCCCTCAAAAAAGGTTACCTTTAATTGATTTTGTATATATTTATATAAGCATATGTTGTCTCCCCTCAAAAGAATGAGAAGTTCTTGACAGCAGGAATTATTTCCATTTTATTTTTGTATCCTGAGTATTTAGCATAGTGCCTGACACATAGTAAGTATTTAGTAATTTCCTGGTAACTGTTAACTGACTGGTAATTATAGAGGCATTGTGCTATAGCAAATCGAGTGATGATCTTGAAGTTGGGAAGACCTTGGGTTCCAATTCTATCTCGAACGTCAGCTGTGTGACCCTGGGCAGGTTGCTTAACCTCTCTGTGCCTTGGGAAACTCCCTCGAATTGATCTACTAAGTCACAGATGAGCTGTAATTTGCTTCAGTGAAAGGATTCCCCACACTGATAAACTGACAGATTCTTTGCTTATTCACATATTTTCATCATTATCATTATTCTATTCAAAGCTGCAGGCATTTCATAGAAGAGTGAATGTCCAAGCTCAACACCAGGGTCTGCAGCCTCAGTACTTGTCATTTCCACCATTCTCCTCCACTCATTTGAATTCACTCACCTCCTTGTTACAAGGAGGGTCTTTTATTTTGTAAAGGACATACAGAACATCACTACCTAGTGATGGTGACGGAAAAAAGGGGGGAGAAAAGAAAGAAAAATATATAAATGAAAAAATTAAAAGTATTTACAAAAAAAGAAGTGTCTGGTTAAATTTAATATGCACTTTTTCAAAATGACATCATAGAAATTCACAGTTTTATGTACACTCCTCTTTTTCTAGATTTCTTTGCATATTAAAATACTCATGTCTGTTAATATTTTTCATAAAAAAGCATTTTTAATCTCATTCACCTCCTTCATTCAACCTGCTCATCTCCATTCCTTTCTGAGTCACTCAACATCAAGCATCACAGCTGTTGTGACTGCTCCAGACTCTGTCCCTGACCTAGACTAGGACAAATTATGTTAGTGCTTCCTTGGCTGTTGCCCTTTCCATGATGATCCCCAAGCCTGGATCCATCCCATTGTCTACTTCTCTCCACTCCTGTTCCTGGACTGCAAAGCTCTTCTGGAAAAAGAGCATGCTGTTGTGAATAAACCTGGCCCGTGACAAATTGATGCTGTCCAACTTCAATCTGGCCCTTGCTATTGCCTGGCAATCATATTATTTATCTCTCATTGACTCCCTCAAACACTACCCACAGCTGCTATTGCAGACCTTCTCTGCTCTCATTAAACCTCAGTTCCCCCTCCCTCCCTTGTCTTCATTTTCAGTAGATACTCCAGAGAGACTCATCTACTCTTCTCTTTGTCTCAACATTTTTCTGTCTCCACATCCCTTCTCTCATTCCTTTCTCCAGTCTCAAAGGAAGATGCCTTGCTCATACTATATACTGAGTTCTCCTCCCATCAGAACTCTCAGTGGACTCTGCTTACCCTCCCCTATTCTCTCCATTTCCAGGATCAATTCAATAAAGATTAATAAATACTTTCTCCCTAGCATGAACTCACTGCCTCAGCCAACCTGATCTCATAGGACATAGAGCTGTAAGACACTTTAGAGATCACCTAGTCTAACCTTTTTATTTTGCAAACAAGGAAAGTACAGCTCAGAGAGGGGTAGTGACAAACCTGAGCCCCCTCACTCCGAGATAATGGTTTTCTATTAAGCCACAATACCTCTCTTTATTGTCCCCTCAACACATCATGACGGTTCCTACCTTTGTGCCTTTGTTCAGCCTGTTTTGCCTGCAATCCAAAGCCTATTTTTATCCTTCAAAGTCCAGATCAGCTCCCATACCCACTATGAAAACTTTCCCTGACAGCTTCAAGCAATTCCCTCCCCTTCTATCTTTATATCTAATCAAATTCAATTCAACATATACTTATTAAGCATCTATTGTGTGTGCAGAGGAGCTGGGGGGGGATATACAGGGGTTAGATAAGATATTGTCCCTGCACTCTTGGGGTTTACAGTCTAAATGGAGAATACAATGCATACATAGATAATTTTAATACAAAATGATACATGAGAAGTATACTAGTCTTTTCTGTGATTGAAGTTGGGAGAGAGGAATTACCAATTGGGTAATTATTCTTTGTTACCTGTTCCATACAACCAACACTAGATTATATTCAATTTGCTACTTTGCTGCATATGTTCCTATATTTCCTCTATCCTCCATATTAGTCCTATTTTCAGATGCCTCATCAAGGGTTAGAGGTGACCCTAGGTCCTCCAGGACTATGGCAAAAGAGCTCAAACTCTGGCAGACTCTATCAAGCTGGAAAAGCTTTGACTATGGCCCCAGGAACCATCTCATCTGTCTGCCCTTCCAGGACCAGTCTAGCAAAGTACAGATAGAGATGCATCCCCAGAAAGCTGGCCACTAGGCAATCCACAAAGCATACGACATAGTCCTTCATTCTTTGTGTGGTCCCTTCCCATTTTTGCCCTGACGATGTAATGGGAAAGGAAGCAGAGGGTGCCCTAAAGGGTGGGTTGTGATCTGTGAAAGGAGATGGAGTGCCCACTCACATCCACAAGTGTATAAACACATCAAAATATCAAAGTTCTCTGAGTGTATCATACCATTATCATCATCCACAATGAACGTTTATTGAGTATTGCTTTGGGTTGCCACATGGCATAGTGTCTGATAGCACATTTACCAGATTTATAAGCATTCAAATGGCAAGTGGTAAGAAGGAAGTAGCAGCTGCAAATCCTAGGAACCATCAGACTTGAGTGATGACCTTCTTTTGTTCAGATACTTTCTCCGGCCCCGCCTGCTCTAGGAGGAGTTCGCCAGTCAACTATGTCTCATTTGGAACACAGACTGCCAGCAGGTATAAATGAGTTGGGTATAGACCCTTGCTTTGGAGTGCCCCACCCAGTCAAAATGGCTTCTCCCTTTTGTCCCTTATAGTAAACAAACTCTAAGGTTATATACAGTCATAAATAGAACCTAGGATTTCTATTGGCTGGTCACGTTATAAAACATTTGCCATCATTGATCATTCTAGAATAAGCAGCCATATCACAATACATTTGGCAGTTACAGATCATTTAAAAATGAACATAGTTATGTCCATCCATCCACAAGATGGATGGATAAGCAGCCCTGCCAATCCTAACACAAGTACTAGGGATTTTCAAGATGTTAAGAAAATCAAAGATGTGGTTCCTGCTTGGGGGAAAAAAGAGTATAATCTAGTTAGGAAGACAGGATATGACCACCAAAAAAGTTTAAGCAAGGTAATGTGGTAGGTACTGTCAGGGGGGAAATGGGGTGGGGGTCCTTCCAAGAATTATATTCTAGCCACACAGTTCAATTAGAATTAAAATGGTCTTTTGTTTGGCTCTAGAGGACGTGACCTGAGGGGTAAGTCAAAGACTTTACCCCTGGGGAGGAAGGCTCAAACATTCTCCCCCACCCCCAACAGAAGAAAAGTAAAAAACTTTTCTATCATATAGATGGGGTGATCACCTGAAAATGGAAAGTTATTTTGGGGGGTAGGGTGGGGAAATCTTGGATGCTAGTCTTTCCTGAGAGTCAGAGGGGGGTTATTTTTTTTTTTAAATGCTAGTCCTGACCTCTGGAGTCATCTCTGTCTCCTAGCTCAGGTCAGTTAATAGCCACACTCAAATGACTTTCCTGCTGTAGAATTTTATCTTCCCTTATTTCTTAGGTGTGTCTGTCCTGAAATATTCCTTTGATTCCTTGATATGTCTGTCCTGTTATCTGGTCGTCCTAAGCCCCATGTCAGTACCGAGGGAGTGATACAGATGATAAGTTTATAGGAGGGAGACATCGTGGTGGATGGGATGGTGACTTAACATGACCAGCACGTGGGCTGGATGATAGAAGAAGGAGATGCTCAGAGAGAGAGTACAATCTTTTAAATATGGGTGGGATTTATGTAACCTGTGGCCCGGAATATTTCAGTTCACATGGACCATATTCAATCTCTCTTTAGCTTGAGCCTCATCCAGAGATTTCCCTGGGCACATCAGCACTTGACCCATGTCTAGGTCTCCACAACAAGAAAAGAGCCCTCAGCTCCCATACTGTCAAAGTACTCAGACTAACAAAACATCAAACATAAAGCACATTTTACTTAACCCAACAAAAAACACAGAGCCCACAGAGATTTAAGACAACTCTTCTTTTCTCTCTGGTTAGGCTCACCTCAGGGCCCTAAAAAGACTCATATCACTATCCCTGAGTTGAGGCTCTCCCCACCCCAACTCCCAATGAGGGAATGCTGACTTGCAGTGAATAGAAAGCTGATTCCGTGATGGAGCCTCAGTAAGAGCCCGAGGCTAGCTAGCTGTTTCCCTCTGATCATTATCTAAACCCAAGCTGTCAGTGGACTTGGGAGAGCAGACAGTCCTATTCTCAGTCTGGTGGGAGTGGGTGTGGAAGAGATTGTCAGTGTCTTCTAATAAAGAAGCTTCTAGAATGAGAAGGGACCTTAAAAGTCATCTATTCCAAATTCCTCATTATTTTTTTTAATAGCTGTAGGGAAATTCCTTGATATATTTTAATTTTGTTTAAAAAATTTTTAATGCCTTCTGTTTTACTAGCCCATGAATTAAATAGATTTATTTATTTTGTTAAACATTTCCCAATTACATTTTAATCTCTTGTGGTCCACATTGGGGAGTGTTGCCAACAAATTTACCACCTCTGCTCTAGGCAACTCTCTAAGATTATAAATTGTAGAGACAGTATGGACCTGCGTGGGTACAGGGATTTTGTTCCCCTAGGAGTTTACTCTATGTCTAAAATGACAAATATAGTCTCCATCCCCCTAATAAAATATAAAATTTTTTCTATGCCTTTGTTGTCTTCCTTTCCTTAAGTTTAGCTTATGAATCCATCAGTCCCTCAATGTCCACACCATTGGGCTTCCTCCTCCAATGCATCAGGGCATGGAGGTGACCTGGGATTCCTGCAGGCTATGCCAGAGGAACAACAATTCTGGATGGTTCTCTTCCCTTGGAAAGGCTTCAGGTATGGTCCTGGCAACAGACTGAATCTGTTTTCTAAGGACCAGCCTAGCCAAGTACAAAGAAGCTGCTCTGCAGGAGCTGGGCCATTTGGTCAGTGGTCCTTGACCGTGGCAACCCATGAAACAAAGAGAATGTAAAATGACCCTCTGTCCTGTCCTTCTGCTGCCACTGCATGAGTGGCAGAGTGGAAAAGAGCAAAGAAGGCACTAAGGGTCACCCAGTTTTACACTGTCTAGAAATGTTAACTCAGCCATTGGTACTCTGGGTTTAAGATCATTGTCTAGTGCAATAAGCAGACATCCTGCTGGAGGGACTGAATAGGTATTGAACTTGACAGTCTCCATTTGAATAAAACCAGAAGAAAGAAGGAAGTCACAACTAGAAGAAAGGAGGGAGAGAGGGAAGAAGGAAGGAAGGGACAACAGAAGGAAGGAAGGAAGGAAGGAAGGAAGGAAGGAAGGAAGGAAGGAAGGAAGGAAGGAAGGAAGGAAGGAAGGAAGGAAGGAAAGGAGGAACGGTTATGAGGTCAGGATTAAAGTTTAAACTGGCCAGCTAAACTGAAGGACAGACACACCTTGAGAAGCCAGAGAGATAAGCCTATTAGGCGTGGCTGCTGCCTGACTGGTGCCAAGGGGACAGATAACTCCAGAAGTCAAGACCACTACCCCTCATTCCAGCTTCCCCCACCCCCAAAGGGAACTTTCCACAGTCAGATGATCACCCCATCTGTCCCTCCACCATCTGTCATATATAAAAGCTATGGCCTTTCTCCTGTTTGAGGAGATAGGTATCTCAGAGACTCAGGTCTCTGTGCTATCTCCCCTTGAGAGAAGTTTGACTTATCTCTGGGTTCCTTTCTCTAGCACCCCCAAAAAGATTATTTTATTCTAATTGGATTTGTGTGTGAGAGAGTATAATTTTTTTTTTGGCAGAGCAATGAGTGTTAAGTGACTTGCCCAAGGTCACACAGCTAGTAAGTATCAAGTGTCCGAGGCTGAATTTGAACTCAGGTCCTCCTGAATCCAGGGCTGGTGCTTTATCCACTGCGCCACCTAACTTCACCAATGTAATTCTTTAAAGAGGAATACCTAAGGACCCCCACTAAGCACTCATTTCTCCTGTGACAGAAGGAAGGAAGGAAGGAAGAAAGAAGGAAAGAAGGAAAGAAAAGAGGGAGGGAAGGAGGAAGAAAAAGCATTTATTATACACTTATTTATGCAAAGCCCTGTGCTAAGCACTGGTGATACGAATAGAAAAGGAGAGACAGTCTGTGCTCTCAAGAAGTTCCCATTCTAACAGGGAAAACAATACATATTAATAATGCATATAGAATACCTTCCAGTTTCTGCTGCAAATCATATGGAAAGATCCTATGATCCTTAGGGCAAAGTGACAAAGCAGATATAAATTCCTCTTTAATGCCATTCTCACAGATAAAATTATATCAGTTTCTGATGTTGGCTGGTTTGGCAGTGCCAAGGACTTTGGTGGCAAGAAATTTGTTTTCTGAGTTTTCTGTAACTATGACTGCACTTGCCAGGTCACATCTCCAAAGAGGTTGCTTCCCCAGATGATGGCTATCAGAGCTGAGCCAGAAGCACTGCTATTTCCAAGGCTCGTGGGTTCTGAGTCCTAGGCTGAATCGATTAGAGTCTAAAGAGGGGTCATGATCAAGGTGGTAGTGGTGACTTAACCTGACCAGTACATGCCACCTTCTATCTCTCCCTCAGGAAAACCTGCTGTTTCAGCTAGGCTAGCTCATCTGATCCATATGTGGTGGGTTATTGTCAGTTGATGGAGATGGCTGGCCCCTTCTCCAAAGGTTTGCTGGATGATGGGGGGGTGGGCATTGGGCTAGAATCAGAACTGATGGTCTGGGTGGAACTATCACTCTTAGAGTTCTTGGGTATAGTCACTCATGGATTCTCCTTGGAGAGGTAACGAAAGAGTGACAGAGTTGGTTTTATGGTGAACTCAAAGACAACAAGACACATCATTTCATGGGAATATTTGGTCATTTCATATGCAGCACTCATAGTAAATATTAACAAAAAGACTACCATGAAAAAAACTCAGTCTGTTACAGAGGATTGAAAGGCAGAGAAGTTCTATGAAGAACAGCAAACAGCCAATGTCTTATTGAATTTGAATGAAATTACATTGAATCAAACAGAAACAAGGAAGTTGGGAGGAGAGGAGTTGTTCATCCTTGTTCTCAAAAAGGATCAATGAATGACATGCGGGGAGGGGGGTGATGTCTTGACTTGCAAGTGGTTTGGATTTTAGTGCGGCAGGGTTATGCAAAATCATCAGCCTCACTCTTTCCTCAAGAATCATCAGAATCCACTGGCAAGACACAGATCAAGACAACTGGCAATGGCCCTGAATGCAGTGAGACACCTTGGCCTTTTTAAGCTAAGGTCTTTCCCAGGTCTCAGTTTGTCTGAGGTAACACCCATTCAGTGATTAAAGATTAGGTAAGAACTGAGGCAAAAGATGGCCTAATGTGACTTCCCAAAAGAATCAATCTGAGAAGGAAAGACCCTCAGAGTATCTGGCCAAAACAGAAACAATTGCTATTTACACTCAGTCTGAGCCATTACAAACCAAACAAAGAGCAAGTGAGGCTGAGACTTCTTTTTTGTTTTTTTGTTTGTTTGTTTGCTTTTTGTGAGGCAATTGGGGTTAAGTGACTTGCCTAGGGTCAAACAGCTAGTAAGTGTTAAGTATCTGAGGTCAAATTTGAACTCAGGTCCTCCTGATTCCAGGGCCTGTGCTCTATCCATTATGGCACCTAGCTACCCCGGGCTGAGACTTCTTATTGGCCAATCAGTGAGAGCCAGAGGGATTGGGGTTTAAAGGCATATTCAAGCAGCTCCATTTGAATCACAATGGCTTTATCAAAGTCTGTTTTTTCAGAGCTATATTTCAAGAAATCATAAATGAAAAACTACATGAGACAAAAGAATTGTCCCAGTTATTTTGAAGGAAAAAAAAAAGATAAAATTAATCAACAGGGGAGGGAAATCTAGCTCCCAAACCCCAAAGTACTTGTGAAGTATAAGCACTCAAAATTTATATTCCTTTGGATAGAGCACCCACATGTAAGGGTATGACTCCCCACACGGGGAGAGGAAGAGGAAGGGGAGAGGAGGGGAAGGAGGGGAGAAGAGATAGGTTTTTAGGAGAAGATGATGAGTTCCATTTTAGACCCATAGAATTTGCAATACCAGAAGGATATACAGGAGGGGGCGGCTAGGTGGCGCAGTGGATAAAGCACCGGCCCTGGATTCAGGAGTTCCTGAGTTCAAATCCAGTCTCAGACACTTGACCCTAGTTATGTCATCCTGGGCAAGTCACTATAACCCCCATTGCCCTGCAAAAAAAAAAAAAAAAAAAAAAAAAGAAGGATATACAGGAGATGTCCAGCAGCCATTAAGCATGAAAGAACTGGAGCTCAAGGTAAATATAAAGACCAGGTGCATAAATGTGGATTGGTCTCTGCAGAGATGTGATTGTTGATTCCATGGGAGTGGAGAACATCAAGAAAAAAAGTAAAATAAAAAAAGAGGAGAGCTGAGGATAGAGACTGAAAAGATACATGCATGTGTGCACACGTGTGTGTACTTACACACATGCACACACACCAGGAGTTGATAGAACAAAGACGTAGGAGAAGACGGGTCAAGAAACAGTAAGAAAAATAGGAGATTGAAGAGAAAACTACCTCTGAATTCAAGGAAGGAGATAGTTTCCAAAAGGAGGGGCTGACTGTTCAATCAACATTTCTTGAGTAACTGCTACATGTAAGTCAATTTATTTGAATTCAACATCCATTTATTAAATGCCCACTAAGAGTAAGCTTCCGTGTAAGTTAGCAGAATAATAAAGGATTTGGAAGCAATTCCATATGAGGAAAGGTTAAAGCAGCTACAGATGATTCACCTGGACAAGGGAAGGGAAGGAAGGCATAGTAGCTTTGGGATTGTTGAAGAGCTATCTATCCTCTGGGAGGAGAAGACAGCCTACATGGCACCAAATTGCCAACCTACAAGCAACGAGTGCAAGTTGCGAGGGTACATATTTCAACAGTTTAAGGAAGCATTTTGAAAATGAAACTGAAATGACAATGACTAGAAGACAGAGAACTGAGAACCTTTCACAATTTGAGTGGGTTACTTTATGAGTGAATGAGCTTCTGGAACTCCCTGGGAATGGTCAGAAAGGCTAGATGGTTATTTGTAGGAAGATTCTAGAAGAGATTTTAACTGAAGTACTTCTTCCAGTCTAAGATTCTCTGCTTTGCTGGCCATGTCCTATTTCTCAGGGATAAAGATGAGTTGGACCTAAAATTAAAAAGTCATACACTGGGGGCAGCTAGGTGGCACAGTGGATAAAGCACTGGCCCTGGATTCAGGAGGACCTGAGGTCAAATCCGGCCTCAGACACTTGACACTTACTAGCTGTGTGACCCTGGGCAAGTCACTTAACCCTCGTTGCCCTGGAAAAAAAAAGTCATACACTGATCAATGTAGACACATCATATACATTAGAAATTATATACCCCAAGGCAGGGGGTTCATAACCTTTCATGAGTCACAGATCCTTTGGCAGTCTGGTCAAGTCTATGAACCCCTTCTCAAAATAATCTTCTAAAATTCATAAAAGAAAATACATCGGGGGCAGCTAGGTGGCACAGTGGATAGAGCACCAGCCCTGGAGTCAGGAGTATCTGAGTTCAAATCCGGCCTCAGACATTTAACACTTACTAGCTGTGTGACCCTGGGCAAGTCACTTAACCCCAATTGCCTCACTTAAAAAAAAAAAGAAAGAAAGAAAAAGAAAATACATCAGATTATAAAGGAAAGAAATTATATTGAAATACAGTTATCAAAATATTTTAAAACAAGTTCATGGACCCCAGGTTAAGAAGCCTTGCTCTAAGGAGATCACAGGACTAGAGATGCTTAGGGTCTCAGAAAGGTGAAGGCAAAGTCTCCTGGGATCATCACTTTGGAGTAGAAGGGATCTTAGAGGTCATCTAGTTCAGCCTTGTCATTTTACAGATGAAAACACTGGGGCCCAGAGAGGTTAAATGATGTTCTCAATGTAACACAGCTGCTAAGTGGTAGGAATGAGTTTCAGGCTAAGGTCCTCTGACTCCAAATCATGGATGCTGGAGTGGAAACCCAGCTCCAACAGTATCTTGCTATGTATCTTTGGGCAACCCACCTGCCTTTTCTGCACATATATTTTCCTACCCTCCTGGAGTGATGGGTAAGGTAGTAGCTATGCACTCCTTAAACCAACAGGCACATCTCTCGCTGCAGTGCCTTCTTTCACCACTCAGTGGCACTTTATACTCTGGAAATCCCCTGGCTTTCATTTTCCCTCCCTCTGGACAAGATGCACAAGCTGGGATTTGGGAACTCCAAGAAGCTGAATCCCAGGAATCCCACAGATGTTTAGTCTGTTCTACCTGAAGATGCATGTTCATGGAAGACCCTTCCCTGGGATCTGGCTTGATGACCATGAGGACTTGGCCAAAGCAGAGGGGTCTTAGGGGATACTGTATTGGAGAAGCGGGTCCCTTCTCTCTCGTTCTCCTTGCGGAGCATCCCAGGCAGTGTCTTGTAATGTAAAGAGCCCTGGACTCAGATTCAGAAGAGACTTAGGTCTGGATCCTGCCTCTGACACATCCTAGCTTTGTGACCATGGGCAAGGTATTGATCTTGTCTGGACCTCAGTTTCCTCTACTGTAAAATAAGGGGATTGATTCCTTCCAGCTCCAGAACACCGACCCTATGAGCTAATAACGCCTGTTGTGCTTACTTCCCAGGGCTGTTGTCAGGGTAAAATAGATAATGTACATAAAACACTTTGTAAACCTTAAAGCAATTATCATTATCTCCAGGCTGATGATGAAAAAGGCAACTGGCAGGAGACCCCAGCCCAGACACATGCTCTTATCTATGACTCTGTGTCAGGTGGGATAGGTGGATTATCCTGTACCAATTAGGTGAGCATAGCAGCCTCATTCAGTCATTCATTCATTCAACCGGAAAAAAAATCTGTAAGGATCATAGATTTGGGACCATAAAGGACTTTAAACATCATCTCATCCAACTACCTCATCTTAACAGATAAGAAAACTGAGGCCCAGAAAGGATCATATCAGATTACAGATTTAGAGTCGGAAGCGACCTTGAGCCTTCATTTTACAGAAAAAGAAACTGAGGCCTAACAGGTACAGTAACTTGCACAAGACCACACAGATAGTAAGTGGTACAGCCAGGATTCAAACCTCTATCTTCTGATTTTCTTAAGACTATATTTCCAGGGCAACTAGGTGGCGCAATGGATAGAGCACCGGCCCTAGAGTCAGGAGTGCCTGAGTTCAGGTCGGGCCTCAGACACTTAACACTTACTAGCTGTGTGACCCTGGGCAAGTCACTTGACCCCAATTGCCTCACTAAAACAAACAAAAAAACAAAACAAAACTATATTTCCTCAAGGGCAGCTAGGTGGCACAGTGGATAAAGCACCAGCCCTGGAGTTAGGAGGACCTGAGTTCAAACCAGCCTCAGACACTTGACATTTACTAGCTATATAACCCTGGGAAAGTCACTTAACCCTTATTGTTTTGCAAAAAAACAAAGAAAACATTCTATTTCCTCTCTTACTACCTACTATGTGCAAGGCACCATAGTTGGTGCATGCTATACAAAAACAATGTGACAGACTCAAGCAGTCAGCAACTCAACAATTTATTTCACCACAACAAATATTTTTAAGAATCTGCTATGTAGGGGAAGATGCTGGTTTCTCTACTGGAGTGAGCAGACATGTGGATCCACATCTTTTCCATGGACCCTAAGCATAAATATTCATCAGCCTACCTTGGGTCCTGGTTTTTCTCTTTTGTGCTATAACAGGCTCCTCTAATACCCAAACAAAGCCTAGGCACACCTATGCTTATCCTCTCCCCTCCAATAGAAACAAGAGCTCTGGAGACATTGATTTGGGCTAGCCAGGCAGCAGGACATTGGTGTTGTTCAAAGTTTTTTCCTATTAATTTGATTGACTTTGTGGAACAAGACTACCAGACCCTACAGTTTTCTCCCTGACCCAATAGTGGAGCCAGGGGGTTAGGGATAAACTGCCGTCCCTTTCCGCTCTCCAGTGTGAAACTCCTCATCCTGTATCCTGGGCAGCTCTTGGTCTAAGGTCTGCTAGGCACCCTATGGGGCTGTGAGGAGATCTGTTGTGGCTGGAAGATGCCAGAAGCTTTGTCTGTCACTTTCCCCAAGAGTCTTTCCCTGACATAAATAATTGTATCTCTTTCTATGAATGTTGACTGTCAAATAAAAACCTGAATAACTCATTTGAAGAAAGGATGAGAGACAGAGCGTAATAAGAAGGAAACCACCCTCTGACCCAGAAGGTCTTCATGTGGAAACTGAATGACCACCTGTCAAGGATATTCAATCAATCAACAAGTATTTATTAGTTTATTATTTACTATGTCCCAGGCACTCTGTTAGGCACTAAAGATCCAAATACAAGAGTGAAACAATCCATACTCACAATGAGTTAACATTCTAATGGAAGAGACCAGCACAGATAAAAACACATATAGCATAAAAATAAAGTAAATACATAACATGTATACGAAGAGGTAAAATACAAAGTAGTCTGGCAATAAGGGAACTGATAACTGGATGATGATGAAGAAGAGTTTCATGCAGAAAAAGAATACCTTAGTTTCATTTTAAAGGAAGAGAGGGACTCTGTGGGATGGGGATAAGAAGGGAATTCATTCCAGTGCAAAGGCATTGGCATGGGAGATGACGTTCAGGCTATGAGGAACAGTAAGAAGTCCAGTTTGGCTTGGGGAGGGGGAAAACACAATGTCCACTGAGACTGGAAAGAGAGGTTGGAGTCATATTGTGTAGGACTTTAACATTTTTATCCTAGAAGCAATAGGAAGTAATTGGAGTTAGTTAAGTAGGGTAGTCACATGGTCAAATCTGCCCTTTGCAGCAGTGTGTAGGCTGGGCTGAAGTGATGAGAGACTTAATGTGGGAAGACCAATTAAAAGACTGTTACAGTCATCTAGACCAGAAGCAAGGAGGTCCTAAACTAACGTGATATCTGTAGGAATGGAGAGAAGAGAACAAATGTCAGAGATGTCATGAAGAGAGAAACAGCAAGATTTGGTAACTGATTGGATGTGTGGGGTGAGAAGGAGTGAAGGGTAATGGCGAGATTGCAAGCCTGAGACAAAGGGAGAATGATGGTGTCTTTGACAGGAATATGAAAGTTTGGAAGAAGGGAGAGGTTAGGGGGAAAGGTAACGAGTTCAATTTTACTGCTTCTGAGTTCGAGACATCTCTGAAACATCCAGTATGAAATGTCCAATAAACAAGTAATTGGTGGGGCAGCTAGGTGGCGCAGTGGATAGAGCACTGGCCCTGGATTCAGGAGGACCTGAGTTCAAATCCAGCCTCAGACACTTAACACTTACTAGCTGTGTGACCCTGGGTAAGTCACTTAACCCTAATTTCCTCACCAAAAAACAAAAAACAAACAAAAAACCCCAAGTAATTGGTAATCAAGGGCTGAAGATCAAGAGAGAGAAAACAGTTGGAGGATCATAAAAGGCTTCATCTAGAAGATGATACCTGAACTTCAGTTTAAAGGAAGAGAGGGACACATGTGTGTGTAGTGCATACATGTATGTATATATATATATACATATATATACACACACACACATGCATACTGTGTGCATGTGTTATATGTGTGTATATGCATGCATGTATTATAAATATAGATATCTGCATTGGGATGGTCATTAAACCCATGAGCACTGATAAAATTACCAAGAGAGAAAAGGAGAAGAAAAAAGGATCTTGAACAGAACCCTGAAAAATATTCACAGTTAGGGAGCATGATGTGTATGATAAACTCAAAGAAACTGAGAACGAATGGACAGACAAGCAGGAGAACCAGAAGAAAGTAATCATGAAAATCCACTGAGGAAAGAGTATCCAGGAGAAATAAGTGGTCAACAGTGTCCAGTGCAGCCTGGATATCAAGAAGCATGAGAACCAAGAAAAAACCATCAGATTTTTCAACAAGAGATCACTGCTAAGAGAGAAGTTTCAGTTGAGTGAATGAGTTGCACAGGGTTGTACAAGGTTGAGGAATGAGTGAGAGGAAAGAAAGTGCAAGCAGCACATATAGACAACTTTTTCAAGGAACTTGAGAAAAGGAGGGGAGGTATAGAATAATAATTTGAGAGAATGGTATGGTCTAATAAAGATGTTTTAAAGATGGGGAGGTTGGGGACAGCTAGATGGTGCAGTGGATAAAGCACCGGCCCTGGATTCAGGAGGACCTGAGTTCAAATCCAGCCTCAAACACTTGACACTTACTAGTTGTGTGACCCTGGGCAGGTCACTTAATCCTCATTGCCCCACAAAAAAAAGAAAGAAAGAAAAAGATGGGGAGATTGTGGCATGTTGGAAGGCAATAAGGAAGGAACTGTTTGATATGGAGATGTTGAAGATTCAAGAGGACAAACTCAATGATTTTATAAAAACATGAATAGACTTGCACAAAATAATGAAGAGCAAAATGAGCAGAACCAAGAGAACATTGCATACAGTGCAGTATTGTTTTAAGAATGACTTTGAACAAATAAGTTGTGATGTCTATTATAAATACTCAAATTAAGTATAAAGAACATATGAAGAAAGACCCTATCTACATCCAGAGAAAGAACTGATAAATAGAAATATGTGTAGAATAATTTCACATGTACATGTATGTATTTGTGTCTAATGGTAGCCATCTCTAGAGTGGGGGGAGGAAGGAAAAAGAAATTTACATGATAATTTTGTTGTATATTTGAAAGGAATAGCAAATTGCACATAGTGGATTTGCAATTTCATGTGCAATTGTCTTTTTATTGTACTATGTTATGGTAATCCTTGTTTTATTCCATGAATTAAAAATAAAATTTAAAAAAAAGAAAACCATACTGAGTTCAGTTCAGGGGTATAAATAATGAATTTAAGGCTAGGCAGGATGATAACGGACTTAAATTATCTCCCTAGAAGATGTCACATTTTATAACAATAGTTCTTGACATTATTTCATTGGTGAAATGTTTCAAACAGAGAAATATTTTCCATGTGGATATCAAATGCTCTGGTGTACTAATGGTGCTTGAATGTATTCTATATATTTTCAGTGTATAAATTAGCCATGGGTGTGGAACTGAGTCAAATTTTTTGTGATAATCAATAAAGGTGTTGTAAGTAGGAAGGAAAGAAGGAAAGAAAGAAAAGAAAAGAGGAAGGAAGAAAGAAAGAACAAAAGAAAGGAAGGAAGGAAGGAAGAGAAAGGGAATGATTGAGGATACGATCTTCTGGAGAAGACAGGAGGCCACAGGATCAAGCGCAAAAGTAGAGGGTCTGATCTTGCTGACTAGAAGGGCTCCCTCCATGCCAGAGACTGAAGGAAAGGAGAAGAGAATGGGAAATGATGTCAAATGATTTTGAGATGATATTGGAAGGAGAGGAGTTTGTGTTGGACAACCTCAATTTTTCAGAGGCAAGAGTCCTCAGATGAGAGAGAGGGCAGAGGGAAGTGATAGGATCTTGATGAAAAAAGAGCTTCTGTAGAGAGTGAGATAGGCAATGAATCAGGGGAAAGTAAAAGGACTACTTTGCTGCAGTGAAGGCCCAGCTGGGGTTGGATAACGAATTGGTAATGCACCTAGTCAACACAATTGTGAGACTTCCTCCAGCTCCAATTAATAGTTCATGGGTAGGACTGGAAATAGTGGATGGTGGGAGTTATTGCGGCTGAGGTTTGGGAAGAGAAGAGTAGCAATACAACAAGGAGGGAAAAGATTTAAGAGCTAAAGATAGTGCCGATTTGAAATAGCTATTAGGTTGAGGTAGGGGATGGAAGAAGACGAAACCAATTTAAGAGTGAGGGCCTGAAAAAATACTGAGGCATGGGGAGAATGGAAGTCTTGATGAGACCAAAGAACAGGTGTAGGAGGAGTAGAACAGGGAAAAGCAGAATAGGGAAAGGAGATTTTGATGAGATAGGGGAGGGGGCAGGTAGGTGGCACAGTGGATAAAGCACCAGCTGTGGATTCAGGAGGACCTGAGTCCAGCTGTGTGACCCTGGGCAAGTCACTTAACCCTCATTGCCCAGCAAAAGAGAGAAGGGGGAGGGATGTCAAAATTTCCAATAAAGGAAGTGGAATAGTTGTTGATAATGGCAGGATGGGACCATGCCCATATGTGACTGAGGTGGTATGAAGGACTAGGTCTTGGGACCTCAAAGGTTGAAGAATATAGAGGTTAAGGAGTTTGAGGGAATATCTATCTCCATCATGGGTTCTTAACCTCAGGTCTGTGAACTTGCTGTTGATAACTGTATTTTAGCATAATTGATTTCCTTTGAAATTTACATATTTTGTTCATTTTAAAAATTTCCTGAGAAAAGATCCAGACTGCCAAGGGGGTCCATGACACAAAAATAGTTAAGAACCCATGATCTGCATGGATATTAAGGTCCCCTTGAATAAGGTAGGGGGACTCCATAGTATCAAAGATCTAGAAATCATCTTATCAACACCCATCCATTCTTTTTTCTGTAGCAATCACATTAGTCCAGGTTCTCATCACCTTATATCTGGATTACTGTCTTAGTCTTCTAACTGATCTTTTTCTTTTAATTTTTTTTAAATTTATTTTAAATTCAAGGGATAAAACAAACATTTCCGTAACACAGTATAAAAAAAAAGATTGGACATGAAACTGCAAATCTGTTATACACAACTTGCTATTCCTTTAAAATATATAATGGCTATCATGTAAATTTCTCTTTTTTCCCTTTTTTTTCTTCCCTCCCCTTACCCCCACCCTAGAGATGGCTACTATTGGAAACGTGTATTTTTGGAAATGCCTTTGCATTGAGCCATCCACACTCCCTCAGCAGCTCCCCTTATGACCAGTTGCATTCATTTGGTTTGTTTTGGTTTGTTTTTCTTTTTTTAGTGAGGCAATTGGGGTTAAGTGACTTGCCCAGGGTCACACAGCTAATAAGTGTTAAGTGTCTGAGACCAGATTTGAACTCAGGTACTCCTGACTTCAGGGCCAGTGCTTTATCCACTGCGCCACCTAGCTGCCCCCAGTTGCATTCATTTGTAACAGACCTAGGCTGGGGGCGGAGGGTATGTTACCCAAATCTAGTGATATTTCTACTACACCAAATTACTTGGCCTGTAGGTATAATGTGATATGCTAGGTTTTGTCTGCTCCCCAGACAGAACCTCTCAACAGATATTTCTATATTAGCAGAATTCCCATCTAGGTATAATCACCAAACCCTAGACTTTGCCTCTGCTTTGTCTTTTTACCCTACTAGTTTCTCACTATGATTTGTGGCCCTAGAACAGAAAAACCCTAATATAGCAGGCCCAAACTGGGAAAAGAACATAGGTACACAGCCTTATTGGCCCTGGGACCTAGCCAACTAGACTAAGCTCATGGTTCCTCCTTTCTTCTGCACATCCTGCCTGCCCTCACCCACAAAACAGGGTTGCATCAAATTAAGAACAAACTTGTGTAGAGAGATTGGCAATCCCAGTTTAATTTACCCAGGACTGAGCCTGAGCCCATCAAGGTTAGAAAACATCCATCAAGTAGACAGGATCAATTCCTCCCCTCCTTGCCTGCCTGTGCAGAGAAATGTCAAAAGCACAGACTTCCCCAAAGACCATTCAGCAAATACCCTACTGTCCTTTAGTAGTTTCTTAAACTGTGGGGTCACGTAACTGAATGTGGGGAGTCATAAAAAATTTGGCAACAGTAAGAGGTTATGTATACCTATTTTTAAAAATATATATGTATATGTGCTGCCCAACATGTATATATGTGTATGTATAAATGTGTATATACATACATGTATGTATATGGTATATATACACAAGGTTCCAAGTGGAAAAAGTTTAAGAAGCCCTGTTTTAAGGGCACATACAAATTCAAGAGCCACTGTCAGCCATATTCAGCATTAGCCAGACATGACTAATGAATATGACTCTTCTGAAGGAGACAATCAAAGGATATTCTCTGCGGAAGATGAATGAATTCATAGGATCCAGGGTCAGACAGAACCATCAAGATGTAGCCCAAACCCTTATTTTACAAGTGAAGAAACTGAGAGGCAGAGACATGAACTGGTTTGTCCAAAGTAATCAAATGGCCAGGTTAGACCTCCAAACAACAGTCTATTTCCATTATCTACCAAAGTCTAGGAGGGTATCCTGGACAGCTAGATGCCTCAGTGGATAGAGACTCAGGAAGACCCAAGTTCAAATGCAGTCTCAGATATGAACTAGCTGTGGGACCCTAGGAAAATTACTTAACCTTTTTTTCCTCAGTTTCTTCTACTGTAAAATGGGGATAATAATACTAATAATAGCTAACATTTATATAGTGCCTACCATGTGCCAGACACTGTGCTAAGTGTTTTACAAATATTTTATTTTATCTTCCCAACCCTGGGAAGTATTATTATTATTATCTGCATTTTACAGATGAGGAAAGGCAAACAGTTAGAGTTCAAATGACTCTCCCAGAGTCACACTGTGAGTGTCTGAAGCCACATCTGAACTCATCTTCCCAACTCCAAGCCCACCTAATAGGACCTATCTCCTAGGGTTTGGGGGAAGAGCAAATGAGATATTTGTAAAGTGTTTGGCATATAGTAAAGAGCTTAATAAATGCTGATTTCCTTTCTTCCTTCTTTCCTTCTTTTTTTTCTTCTTTCCTTGTTTCCTTCCTTCCCTTCTTCCTTCCTAGGGCTTGTCTATTACCTGGAGAAAATCAGCAAGTGTTTCTATACCAGGACACTTTGCATCCAGGTATAATTGCCACATGTAAATTTTGCCTCTATTATGTCATTGTATTCTATTGTGTTCTCATTAGGATTTCTTTATCCCTATCAACTGACATGTGTGACTTTGTCATGAAAAGAACTCTTTCTAGGGGATTCAAGTGAACCTGTTTCTTCCCTAGGACAATTAGGAACCCATGCTAGTTTAGAAGTAGATTGTAAATTCCCAAAGGGCAAAGACCCGCCTTGTTGATCATTACAGTGTCATGGGAAAAATACAGGATTCCACATCAAAAGACCAGCTGCTTAATTAATGTGGTGTTGGGTAAGTCACTTCAGAGCTTTGTAATATGAGCTGGTGTCTAGCCATGCTTCCTCCACCCTTTAATTATGCATTGGTTATTCAATTTAAGTGTAAGACTTTAAATTTTTCCTATTAAAAATTATCCTATTAGATTTGGCCCATTGTAACCTGTCAGTATTGGTGCATACTCCTCTCTAGCCACAATAAATAGCATTATCTCAATGGAAAGTGACTAGGATTCAAATTCTAGCTCTGTCACTTTCTATTTGACCTTGAAAAAAAAAACAATTAACCACTCTGGGCCTCAGTTTCCTCATCTTTAAAATAAGGAAGTTGTACTAGATGACTTCAAACTCTAAAACTATGACTCCCAGTTACTAGACTTCCTAGCTATGTGGCTATGGATAAGTCACTTACCACTCTGAGCCTGTTTCCTCATCTGTAAAGTGGGAGTTATGATACCTATCTACCTCACAAGGCTGTTTAATGTTATATAAATGTGAGTCATTGTCAAAACTTATTAATGTAATGATAATGGTTATCACAGAGGACAATGGAGAAAAACATGGTGGATGTGAACAACCTACAACATAGAAGCAAAATAATAATATATTAATAATATTATAGGGGCAGCTGGGTGGCGCAGTGGATGGAGCACCAGCCCTGGATTTGGGAGGACCTGAGTTCAAATCTGGCCTCAGACGCTTGATACTTACTAGCTGTGTGACCCTTGGCAAGTCACAACCCCAATTGCCTCACCAAAAAAAATATATTATAAGCAATAATATAAGCAACTTCAAAGAAGAACAGGAGTAAAAAGTATTAGTAGGGAAATGTAGGATAGGAAGACTGTGGCATGCAAAGAACAAAAGGTAACAGATGAACAGTGGAACAACACTCTACTGGTATCTTCTAGATGTTGGGACAAAGCAAGAAAGGACTCCAACTGGTTGGGTAGACTCCTCTGGGACAAACTTATGGAAGCACATAAGCAGGAGTCACACAAGATTCAGAATCTGCATCCCTAGAGGGGGCAGCCAAATCAATGAGATCACAAATCATTTGAGTAATTATTAACACAATTATTAGTCATAAAAAGAATACCCTGCACATAATAGCTACTCAGTAAATATCTTTTGAATGAAGTCATTACTTCATTAACTTTCTATACATAAGTACAAGGCAGGAGCCTGATCTAAATAGAAACAACCAGTTTGGGGAGATGATTAGGGTACAAAAGCAGTCAGGAGAGGAAGGATGATAGGTATGGGGGTAGGGAAAGGGGGAGGAAGGAGGCAGAGGGTGGAAGTAGGAGGGAGGGAGAGGGAAAGGGTGAAAAGTAGGAAGGAAAGAGAGGAGGGAGAGAGAGAGAGAGAGAGAGAAAGAGAGAGAGAGAGAGAGAGAGAGAGAGAGAGAGAGAGAGAGAGAGAGAGAGAGAACAGAGGAGAGGAATGGGATGTAGAGGATCTCAGCTTGCCTCAGCTTGCCTCAACCAAGGAGAAGAATTCCCAGGTGTCTGTGCTGCAAATCAAGGACATTGAATTTTAATCTTGACTCTGTCCTGATGGACTATGTGGATGCTAAGATTACAGTAATAATAATTTATGTGTATGCATGTATAATATAATATATAAGTGCTTTCTAGTACACAAAGTACCAGTCTTGTGTATCTTAGTCACCTGGCAGCAAAATGGCAGAACACTCATTTCTCCATGACTATTCAACTCCACCTTTTGGATATAATGTAAGAGGAAGGCATCTATCATGAATGTGAAGAGGCTCAGTGCTTCTGGCTACCCTCAGGGAGAAAGTGACTCAAAATCCAACGTCAAGCAGGTCCTTTTATTGATTAAAAACAAAAGGCTTTTCTGTTCTTCATGCATGGACATCCAGAAGGTGGGTGGAAAGACATTGGTTTTAAATAAGGAACACCAACACAAAACCAGAAAAAACATTAAGAAACAAGGCAGACCAGAAAATGGCCAGGCTTGCTCTTATGATCTCTGTGATTCAGGTGAGAAATAAGCCACAGTCAACCAGCCCTGACTATCTAAGGCCACACAGTCTGGATTGGTCTGTTGGCCAGGGGGAAGTGTCCATATGCGGTGTTCCTCTGTTGGCAGAAACAGAATCCATCCTTCTTCCCAGCTTTGGAAAACTCCCTGCTGGCTCTTTATGACTTGCTTCTCTGTGCCTCCCAGTGGGTAGGGGAGGTGGGGTGCAGAGTTCCCAGTTCCCTGCTGGTCAGGCTACAGTCCTCTTCAGTTTCCTTGTGTCTCAGCTCTGGGGGAGATGCTCCCTGGTTTCTGTTGCTACAGCAACTGCGGGTTGGAGTTTGCTTTTTCTCTAGCCAAGTGGCACTTACAGCAGCATAGCTGGGTATTCCCCTCATGGGAAAGCCAGGTCCTTGGCATGCCATCAGGGAAAGACTGAATTATCCAGCCACTGTCTTCAGATGCAATGGTTTCTCAGCAGAGGGTGGCTGAGAGAACCACTGATGACATACCATGTGGAGAGAGTCCCCACTCAGCCACCTTGAGGAGCCATGTCACAGGGGGGAGAGAAGGGCCACAACTTGTATGGGGAGCTACAGGGGGAGTGTCTGAATAGGATCACTTTCCAGTGGCATAGCCCCTATGGTTTGAAGCTGCCCTCCTGGAATCTGACTCCCTATTTACAGAATAGAGAATAGGGCCTGGAAGGAAAGAAGCCCCAGTAATAGGAAGTGGAACTGGAAGCATGTAATAGCACCTGGCTTGGTAGCCCCTAGTCAAGAAGGGAAAGACCCCAGCCCCACAGCTACTTAGTTACCCAAGAAAGTGGGAGAGGAAGTCAGGGAAGGGAGATGCCAGGGAAGTCACTGACTTATGCAACTAAGACAGATGTCAGGGAGGAGACAGTCTAGTCACAGGCAAAGCACCAGGAAGATTGCCTGTAGGAAGGGACATAGAGACTCAGGTAGCCAAACCTCTCTCTCTCTCTCTCTCTCTCTCTCTCTCTCTCTCTCTCTCTCTCTCTCTCTCTCTCTCTCTCACACACACACACACACACACACACACACACACACCTGCCCAGCCCATTTGCAGGGACATAGACATACAACCCTGCTCAGTAACACAAAGCTCAAGGAGAAAGAAATAAAGGGGGGCAAGAGTAATACAGAACCCAGCTAGAGAAAAAGGAGAGTTGGGGCTTTTTAATGGAACTCGGCCATGATGATCCCCTAGAAATAGAACAGCCCTGCCTCCTCTTCCTTCACACCTATCCCTACCTACTTCTCTTTGCCTTACAGGCCAAAGGACCTCTCTTTTCTGTATGCGTCTGTCACTCAAATATTCTCATCACATCCATGATCAGGCTCCCCTAATTTGTTGCCTTTCCCACCTCTTTCTTTCTCATCATCCCCTCCTCACCAATGTTCCCTTCCCAGACAGACAGTCCCCATTACAGAAACCAAAACTCCCAAGGCTACCAAATAGCCTGCTAACTAGTTTCTCCATGATAAAGTTACTCTGGGTTAAGTAAGACCCCATGGGAGACATGGGAGTGCCTCCCTTCCCTTCCTTTGACCATAGGTCTCTGGCTGCTGTTGGGCCTTGCCCCTGACCAGAGTACCTCCCCCTGCCCCCTTTGCTAAGGAGAGGAAAGCAAAAGTCAGGGAGATTTTTCAGTCCGGGAAATATGAACAACCTGAAGAAAAAGCTTGTCCTTCCTGCCCCAAAGGGGACTGGACTAACAAAGTCCCCCAGTTACTTCCATCTCCCCAGATTCCTCTGAGAAAATGGTTCACACTCAGGCAAGGCCACCAGATAGCATTAGAAAGCAAGGGATGGGAGAGATTGTGGGGAAGACACTAGAGGAAGGAGGGCAGGCAAGAGGACACAGGAGAGTTATTTGTATAGCCAACCCATTGCGTTTGGCAGGGAAATCACAGAGACCCAGTGGTCTGGGTCCTCTAAGCTAAGGGATCATGCAGGGTGTGGGATTGTCCAGATTTGATAGCCTCTGCTCAGCTCAGGCATAGAAGGTCCCCTCTGGGGACTCTCTAAGAGAGCAGCTGCTGGAGGAGAAGTAGAAGCTCAACAGAAGAGACACTCCAAGGGAAAGAGCCCCCTAATAGTATCCCTGACACGGGACTCCTCCATAGCAGAAGTGGTCCCCAGGAAACAAAGAGGAGTCAGGCCTAGGAAGGGGTGCATCTGGATGGGGACAACTCCTTCTGTGAGGGCGCTGGATCAGGAAGGAGTAGTCCCCTGCCCGTCAGGGACCCCTGGAGGTCAGCTGCCCATAGATGAATCTCAGGGCCAGCCACCCCCTCCCACCCCACCCCACCCCCAACAGAGTGGCAGGTAGAGAGGGCGCCTCAGAAGCGGGTACTCTGGTAGCGCAGCCTACGAAGATCTGAGAGGCCCTCATCCCGGCAGTACAGCTCCCTGCAGGGACTCTCGGCCAGTCACCGGCCCCCTGCCCCTCCGCCCCCTCCGCTGCTGCTGCCGCTGCTGCTAGTGCTCCCACTGCTGGCACTGCCACTGCTGCAACGGTCCTCATAGATGGAGATCTCAATCTGGGGAGGAGGCGGGTTAAGGAAGAGAGGCGCTACATCTGGCCCCTAGGGCAAGTGAGTGGTCTTCCTGGGAGCCCACGGTCAGTGTAGGAGGGCCCCAGCTCATGGGTTCCGTTTACAGCCTCCCACATGGGTGCCTTTGTTGTCTTCCCATGGTGCCTATCTCTGGTGGATGAGTAGTAGTATGGGGAGAATCCTGCAAGAAACAGCCAAGGGAGATGATGGGGAAGGAACCAGTAGCATGTCACTCTGTCCCTAAAGCCATTGCTTGGTGCAGACCCCAAAGAGCTCTTCCTATCCTCCCCTCAGATATCAGACAATATTATTCAGTGGTCATCAGCTGGTCAGCAGTCCTAAGTGGCTCTTCCTCCCAAGGGCTGCCCTGACTGCATAGGATCTTAGATAAACATGGAGCTGGAAGGACATCTAGAATAACTCCTTCATTTTGTAAAGAAGGAAACTGAGGCTCAGAGAATGAAATGATTTTCATCAACCATCCCCTCAAGCCATCTTGCCAGGTGAGGCAGCACTCTATGAATTGGACCTCCCAATGCCTGGATCCCTAGGGCAATCTAACTACTGAACTTTGGCATGCCCTCCTTGGAACTGAGCTGTCTTGATAGGTGGCCCATCCCACTATACCCAGCCCACCCCAGTCCAGTTCTGGTCTGCCACCCCAACGGATTCAGGACCAGCTTCCACCTCTTGCCTTGGGTGTAATCAAATCAATACAACCACTTCTTTCTTTTTTGGTGGGGTAATAAGGGTTAAGTGACTTGCCCAGGGTCATACAGCTAGTAAGTGTCAAGTGTGTGAGGCTGGACTTGAACTCAGGTCCTCCTGAATCCAGGGCTGATACTTTATCCACTGCGCCACCTAGCTGCCCCAATACAACCACTTCTTCCACAAGGTGTGTCCAAAAAAATTCCATAGGTGTCACTTAAGAAGCAACTTGGAGTGGTAGATAAAGACCCAGTCTTAAAACCAGGGAGACCTGAGTTCATTGTCCTACCTCTAATACATACCGGTAGGGGATGCTAGGTGGCGCCATAGTGCACAGAGCACTGGCCCTGGAGTCTGGATGAACTGAGTTTAAATCTGGCCTCAGACACTGACTAGCTGTGTGACCCTAAGCAAGTCACTTAACCCCATTGCCTAGTTTTGTGTGCCAATAAAATCCTAGGTGGATTCCTTGTCCCCTATGGATCAATTCATCACCCTTGTTACTTCCCAGACCAAACCGCCTTTCCCCAGACACCAATGCAGCACTGCTTCCACACTATTCGCTCTCCATCCATCACTTAGAGATATGGGTACTTGCTCACCATCCAACCCACCCACCCCAGACCCAGGAGTCACAATCAGAAAGGATACAACCCTCATTCCTCGTTCCACGGGGTCAGTGAGAAGGAGGCCCCGGGGAGCAAAGATCTTCTCATTCTGCTCTTGGATGTATCGGGAAATCTTCTTGAGGACCTGCAGAGAGGGTGTTAGTTGGCAATGGGGTTGGTGAAGGGTACAGACAGTAGGAAAGGGAAACGGGAAAAGAGAGAGGGACGGTACAGGGAGGGTAGCACAGAATGAGAAAAGGCGAAGGGCTATTCGTGGCTGAGGGTATGGCTGGGTCTGGGGCGGGAGCCACCTTCTCATAATGGGTCTCCATGCAGAGGAAGATAAAGTATGCTGTGGCACAAGCCAGACACCCCTCTAGGTAGGAGCTACCCCCAATCTTCTCAGCCTCAGCATAGAAGTTGTTGAGAGTCTTCACGGTCTCCTCAAACAGCTGACGCTCAATCTGGAGAAAGAACAAGATTGAAGGTCTAGTTTAAAGTTCCAGAGATTGCCGACTATAATAGAAGGAAGAGAGGGATGCAACAGGATTCGATGGGGTGTGCACATGTAGTACGCGTGTGGCCCGCATAGAGGGAAAGAAGGAATGCAGACAAGATGCTTTCTGCAGCCACAGACACATGAGGGCTTCAGACACAGAACTGAAATGGCTTTGAGCAAGTGGGATGAGACACTGTCTTGGCCTGTCAAGGGAGGGCTGAAATCTCTTTCCCTAGAGGGGGCTAAGCAAGAAACTCCCAGGCTTTGAATGATCGATGCTGTCAGAACAGATGGCAAGAAGACAGACCAGGACCTGCCTTGCAGGTAGTTTTCACAAATCATTAGGCTGCAGAATTTCCATTGGCCCCACCCACATTTCCCCCAGGGCTTCCTTGAAGCCACCCCACAAACTGTCAGGGCTTCCCTGATCACTAAGTTCAGAGACCACAGATGTCTGTCTGCCTGAACCCAGAGCTCTCCAGGGGGAAGTGAAGTGGCTGGGAGACTCCCAGTTTCTGCCCAAGACACAACTGGATGGGGAAAAAGTAGAGAAAGTGCTATCCTTTCTACAACGTGATCTCTGCCCTTATTACTGCTCTGTTCTCCAGAGTTCAATGACTCCCAAAGGCATGCGTTTGCCTGCTGGCTGAGCCAGGGGCAAGGAATGGCTGGCATTTTTCTAGAAGGTTGGTCAAGGACAGGAAGCAATGAAGGCAACTCTGGACCATGCTATATGTGTGTGTGTGTGTGTGTATACACACATATATGTATGCAGTCCCTAGGTCTCCCCAGTGGTCCAGCATCTAAATCTGCCTGGCCTGATAAATAGAAACAGTGTGACGTTGCTGTTCTCTCTCAATTCCATAGGCCAAAGCTAAGGTGGAAGGAATTGGATGATCCAGAACCCAGAGTCAAACCCAGCTGGGCCATCACCAAGCTTCCTTTCAGGCCCTGGACTAGCTCCCTGAAATTGGAGTTCAAGATTCTGCCTACATGGGGCATGGGCATGTTCAAGGGTTCCTAAGTAAGCTTCATTTCTGAGGTTATCTCCCATCTCCTATCTATTTCTTGTATATACAGCTAGGTCCCAATCAGTGTGAAAAATTAATCCAGGTACAGTAGTCAACATATTCAAATTTTCATTTGATATTTCTAGTAGTGGACCGGAACCAATGACCACATGGTAGATATAACTTCAAATAAAGCTATTTGAATAATTCAACCACTTTGCAAGATTCATTGTTTGTCCTAATTAGGATTTTGCTGTACATAGTTTTGAGTATTGTCTCTTTCATTAGAATGTGAGTTCCTTGAGGGTAGGGACCATCTCTTGCCTCTCTGTATAACCCCAATACTTAGCACAATGCCTAGCACATAATAAGTGCTTAATAAGTGCTTGTTGACTGACCGCTGACTATATAGACCTGGTTTCCATAGCACATGGGCAAGAGGGTATTTGGGCTCCAGGTTTGTTCACTCTCCCATAAGTAGCTTGACAATGACTTGGACCAAACACCAAGACTGGGGACAAGAATTCCTTACCCGGCTGTCCAGCTCAGGGGGGAATTTGGTCTGGAACTGGCAAATGGTCCCATCGCTGTAATCTCTCTGGACAAAGACTTTGGTGGCCAATGAGGCACTGCGCCGGAGTTCCTGCAGATTGTGACCCTCCAGAGACACAATGAATTCAATCAGCAAACATGGTTTCTGCTATGTGCAAGGGGGGCAGGAGTGTGGGGAAAAAGAGGAATGAGATACAGTCCCTTCCCACAAGGAGCTTACAATCCAGTTGAGAGGATGGGATATGTACACAAGTATTGATGACACAAAATGCTCACTTCAAGAGCAAGATGGATACTAATTGATACTAGAGCCTGTGGTTGCCTTCCCCTCTATGGCTTCACATGTATCTTGTATATACCTATTTCCTATTATCTCCCCCATTAGAAGGTAAGCTTCTTGAGAGAAGGGACTGCTTGCACTTTGGTCTGTGTATACCATTGCATACCATTGCCTGACACATGGCAAGTACTTCAGAAATGCTTGTTGATTGATCGATTGACCACTCCTAATAAATGGATTTTGTAAGTTAATGTGGACCCAAAAAAATTCATTGCCTGTTGACCAAACTTCTGGTACTAAACCTCTTTGAATTTATCTAAACTCCTCAGTATCAGATATATATATAATCCATAGCTAGAGCCATGCTAGAATCCTTACTATCTTGGCAGTATCTCCCCAGGAGAGTACAATCTATTACAAAAGCATTCAAGAGGGCAGCTAGGTGGTGCAGTGGATAAAGCACTGGCCCTGGATTCAGGAGGACCTGTGTTCAAATACAGCCTCAGAAACTTGACACTTACTAACTGTGTGACCCTGGGCATTGCCCCACCAAAAAAAAGCATTCAAAACCTAGGGTGGCCCCCATATCCTAACAAGGCATCAAAGCAGGATTTTAGTGTTTAAGGGATCTTGCACTAAGCAGATAAAAGAGTTCCAAAGTGCTAAAAGAAATCATAGTATGTATATATATATATATATATATATATATATATATGTGTGTGTGTGTGCATATACACACATGTTATAGTTTGATGAGGAGGGGAATCTTGGAAGGCTTCACAGAGGTAGCATCAAGAAATAAGAAGAATTTTAACTATCAAGAGGGAAAGAGAAATAAATTTTCTTTGGAAAATGAAAAACACAGACCAAATCAGAACTAAAGATAAATTAGAGTGAAAACAGAAAAGTCCCAGAACCAGCTGATTCTGATAACAGGGATGAATCATCAAAATGGTCAGTGTGCATTCCTCATTTTTCTTAGGATGGTTGCCTGACCTATATGGTCTTAATAACCAAGGAACTGGCACTTTCTTTCACAGTCCGAGGGACTGCATTTGCCTAGGTGTCTTCATGGATCACTGCCTTTCCCAGTTACTCTGAGTCAAGAGAAAGGTGGTACTGAAGTCAAGCATGGTAGGCGTGATTGGACCTACCCACCATCAGCTCTGGGCAAGAATGGGAAGCAAAGTCCAGTAAAGGTATTTATTAAAGGAGGAAAGTTCCCCGCCTCCCACTTCCTTGACTACTGACTGCCCATTTAATAGAAAATAGACTTTTGAGCTGGAAAAGTCCTTAAAAATTATTGAACTTGAGGATGGAGCCAAGATGGTAGAGTACAGGCAACAACCCAGATGAATTCTCCCAACATTCCCCTCAAAACAACTTTATTATAACTTTTCAAATCAAATTTTGAAACAGCACAGCCAATAAAAGGTCAAAGTAAGACAATTTAAGAGGTTACCAGGAGAGGTCTGTGACATGGAGTGGGAGCCATGACAGATAGTAAGAGGGTAGGACAACTGGTCAGAAGGAGATTACAGAGGATCTTTTGCTGACACTGTTGTAGTTGGTACTACTTGGGAACTGTATGGCTCATACCTAGTTCTAGGTTGCAGTTCCAGGGTACAGAGGAGGACTAGCACTTGTGATTGTAGAAGAACAGACAACTTGGATGAAGTTCCAGGGTGAAGAGGAGCACTAGCACTTGTAGCTACAGGTGAGCAGGGTCTCCTGCTGGGTAAAGACCAGACCAAAAACCAAAAGAGCAGTGACCACACCTCTCCCCAGATCATACCACTTTGAAAGAACCAAAAACTTGCAGACACCCAGAATTAGCTTTAAAAACAGCAGAACATAAAACAAAACAAACAAAAAAACCCTGAAACTTATGACAGTGCCTCCACCCCCAGGTGAGCAGAACCGAACTTTAACATAAAGTTCAAAGTCAATAAATAGGCTGGAAGAATAAACAAACAATCAAAAAAGAACTTAACCATAAAAATATACTACAGTGGTAGGGAAAACTAAGTTGTAAACTCAGAAGAAGACAACACTGTGAAAACAGCTACCAAAAAAGCCTCAAAGAAAAATGCTAATTGTACTCAAGCCCAACAAGAATTCCTGGAAGAGTTAAATAAAAAGATAAGAGTGGTAAAGGAAAAATTAGGGAAAGAAATGAGAATGATACAAGAAAATTATGAAAAAAGAATTAACAGTTTGGTAAAAGAGGCACAAAAATACTAAAGAAAATAACACTTTAAGAAATAGAGTTGGCCCAATGCTAAAAGAAGAAAAAAATTTACTGAAGAAAGAACTACTTTAAAAGCAGAATTGGCAAAATAGAAAAGAGGTGCAAAAGCAGCTCACTGAAGAAAATAATCCCTTAATAAGTAGAACTGGGCATGTGGAAGCTAATGACTCCACAAGACATCAAGAAACAATCAAACAAAGTCAAAAGAATGGAAAGATAGAGGAAAATGTGAATCTCATTGGAAAATCAACTGACCTGAAAATAGATTGAGAAGAGATAATGTAAGAATTATTGGAATACCTGGAAACCATGATTTTAAAAAAGAGCGTAGACATTCTATTTCGAGAAATTATCAAGGTAAACTCCCTTAACATATTAGATACAAAGAATAAAATAGAAATTGAAAGAATCCACTGATCACTCCTGAAAGAGATCCCTAAGTGAAAACTGCCAGGAATATTACAGTCAAATTCCAGAATTCCCAGGTCAAGGAAAAAATACTTCAAGCAGTGAGAAAAAAGCGATTTAAATATTACTGAGCCACAGTCAAGATCACACAAGATTTAGCACTTTGCAAATTAAAGGATCAGAGGGCTTCTGGAATATCATATTCCAGAAGGCAAAGGATCTAGGATTACAACCAAGAATAACCTACCCAGCAAAACTGAGCTTAATCCTTCAGGGGGAAATGGATATTTAATGAAATAGAGGACTTTCTAGCATTCCTGACAAAAGGACCAGAGTAGGATAGAAAATTTGACATTTAAAAATAAGACTCAAGAGAAGCATAAAAAGATAAACATGAAAGAATAATCATAAGGGACTCAATAAAGTTAAACTGTTTACATTCCTATATGGTAAGGCAATCCTTGTAACTCCTAAGAACTTTATCATTATGGCAGTTAAAAGGAATTTACATAGACAGAAAGCATGGGTGTGAGTCAATTATGTTGAGATGATCTCAAAAACAATGAAGGGGTGAGAGAAAGGGATGTATTGGGAGGAGGGGAAGGGAGAGGTAGAATGGGGGGAAATTTTTAACATAAAAGAGGCATACAAGGAAGATCTTTTGTAGTGGGGGGAGGAAATAGGGGGTGGAGTGGCAGGTATAGCTTGAACCTTGCTCAAATTGGAATTGATTCAAAGAGGGAAGAATATATATACACAGTTGGGTATAGAAATCTACCCAATAGGGAAATAGGAAGAGAAGGGAATGAGACACTGGGAGAGGGGAGATAATAAAGGGGAAAGTGGATTAAGGGAGGCAGTGTTCAGATACCAAAGAGAGAGAGAAGGATAAACAGAAAAAAATGAGATGGAGGCAATTCTACAGTTAATCATCATAACTGTGGATGTGGATGGGTAAACAAAACAGAAGCAGATAGCAGAATGGATTAGAAACCAGAATCCACTGATATGTTTTTTACAAGAGACATACTTGAAACCAAAAGACACACACGATGATAAAATAAAGGGCTGCCATAGAATCTATTATTCCTCATCTGAAATTTTTAAAAGGCGGGGGGTAGCAATCATGACCTTAGACTAAGCAAAAGCAAAAATAGACCTAATTAAAAGAGATAATCAGGGAAACTACATTTTGCTAAAAGGTACCATAGACAATGAAGTAATGTAAAAAAAAATGTTAAGGGCACATTTCTCGGTTAAAGGCCTCCTCAAATATGTAGAAAACTGAGGCAAATTCATAAAAATGAGAGCCATTCCCCAACTGATAAATGGTCAAAGGATATGAACAGGCAGTTTTCAGAAGAATTCAAAGTTATCTATAGACATAGGAAAAATGCTCTAAATCACTATTGATTAGGAAATGCAAATTAAAACAACTCTGAGGCTGTTGATGTAAGCCTTTCCTAAGTGTAAGTGCATCTTGCTTTATGTAAAAGATTTTTTTTCCACAAAATGTGGTGAATTTTTTTGTTGGTGTTGCAAAGTAAGTTGTATTTTAAATTCATTAGGGGAGCTTTCTATTTAAGGAGTCGTGGCAGCTTGATAAAAAAAAATTGTGGTATAAATAATCACCTCTAAATTTGTCTGCTTCACAAATTTTTATGGGAAGGGGTGGTATTTTGAAATTTCTTAAAGAAGGATATTCCTCAATGTTAAACTATTCCACCCCAACTCAAACTCAAAGCAGCCAGGGGTCATTAGGATGGATTCACCTGTTGAATGACACATTTGTCCATTGGACAAGTCAATATATGTGCACACACTTTGTACATGCTTTGGACCCTGTTGTAAAGATTCCTCCATGGGGGTTCATATGTAGGCTCTTATGCTAAAGGACAGGTTGGTTCCTCCCATGGGCTCACACCCAGCTGAACTCAAAGAAAAAAAAACTAGAAGCTCCTTTCCAGACCTTCATAAGACTCATCTTACCCTTCTATAACCTTTTCATGTACAGTTATCCCTTCCACATTGATCTGGAAAATCTACATAAAATTTTTTGGCCCTCCCTCCATAGCAGAGAAAAAGTCTGATTTCTTTTCTTTTTCTTTTATGGAGTGTTTACAGTACCTTAATGTAAAATTTGGATTGATATTATACAATATTATACATATATTTTATGCATTTCTGTGTTTCTAAACTTTTTCTATGTTGTCTGTTGGTCTTTGCAAAACTCCCCCAAAATTCCCATTTAATTTTTTATGCTGATCTGCAATATAGCAATACCACGATGGGAAAAGTCACAATGTAGAAGAGATAACTGTATATTGTCCAACCACTACCATATGAGACAGGAAATGCCATTTTCACCATTTTACAGCTAAGGAAACTGAAGCTCAGTGAGGTGGGGTGACTTACTTGCCAATAGTCACAGAGCTAGTAAGTATCAGGGATGGGATTTGAACCCAGGTCTCCCAGGTCCAAGCCCAAATCTGCTCTCCTGCTACACCACATTACCTCTCACCAGTAAAATTAATGAGATGGATTAGCTTATTTCCAAAATCAGCTCTTCCTTCCAGTTCTAACATTCTATGATTTATGAATCACCTTACAGTCAAGGTCCCTTTGGAACTTCAATAACTATGCCACTCTGAATGGGCTACAAGAAAGACCTGCTTTATACTAAATTGCACTCTATAGTAAACAGTGCTGGGATATTAAGGTTATTAGTAACCCCGGGTTATTAATAACCCCATTTTGTAGATTTGAGAGACTGAGGCACTGAAGTAGGAAGTGATTTCGCCAAATTGTTGTCACAAGGGTGAGAACCTAGGAGTGCTGGCAACCAGCCATCTATTTGATAGCCCTGTACGGCATGCTGGGTCCTGCAGAATGCAAGGCATTGCACCATAGGGAGAGAAAGATCAAAGGAGAGCTGATCTCATTATGAGAGTGGGTACTGTGTAAACTAAAGTGCTGAACTCCTGCATGTAGGTATGAGAGGAAAAGTCAGTTTATTCATGTGAGTGGGTGGTCCACAGCCACAGCAAGTATTTTCCCCAGCTACCCACCTGAAGGACATCTCATCCTGATGGTGGTAGAAATGGACTTTATCCTTAAGCTAAGTGGTCTCCCCCTTTCTGCAGAAATGGACTCTGGACTAGTCTGAGTTATAGAGGCAACATATTTTAATAGAAAGAGTATTAAATAGTCAACCAGGAGACCTGGGTCCCAGTCTTCCCATTGTCTATTCAAGGATATTCCTGGGACCTTTTTTAGAATGAAATTTAGCTCACTTCATAGTTTCCTTCTGTTATTGCCCTTCAAAAGACCACTTTCTTTCCTTCTTCTAGGGCTCTCACCTGGGCCAGGTGGCAACTGAGTAAGGACAAGATCATGAGGCACTATATTAGGAGGAAATGGAAAATCAATGACAAGGGCTTTGGCACCAATTTCTGAACTGCAGTGTGACTGGGAGGAGGGAGGCAGCCCTGAGAATGGATGCTGCAGGTCACATCTCAGGACGCTCACATCCTTCAAAAGAAAACTGGAGACCAGAAAGTGAAGGTGGGAACAAGAATCTCTTAAGTATCCAAAAGGTCTGGCCTGCCCCAAGGACAGGAGCAAGTAACTTCTGCCTGATCCCTCAACTGCATTAAGTAATTGACCGACTAAAGAGAATTGTTAATATAAACAGAGGTATATTAGGTATAGAGCAAATAAGATTTCCCCAGGGTTCCCTGGGGTGGAATGTGGGGTAGAATGTGTAGTGAAACAAGTAGTATGAACGTTGCTTAAAGTAGAAAAGACTTGGCTCCATGAACCCTCACCTCCCAGAACTTCAATTCTGGAGAACTAAAATGGGGAAAGGAGTTTAAAGCACAGTGGGACTGGATGACCTTAGTTCTTACAGTTCGTTAATCTTTTCTATAGGGTGAAATCAAAGCATTAGAGTCTCACAAGCTATAAGGAGATGTGCGGTCTTACTATTAAACTATAACTCGGTCTTACTATTAAACTATAACTTGGACCAATAGTAAAGCACTGTCCCTTTGGGTAACATTGGTTTTAGCCCAGACCTCCAAGAGATGAGTCAATTAATCAACAAGTATCTATCTACTAAGTGCCAGGCATCAGGGATACAAAGAATGAAAAAAACAAAACACCCTACTCTCACTGAGTTTACATTCTAATAGAGGAGATAAGGGTTTAAAACAAATAAATAAATGTTGTCTGCCTTCCCACTCCCATAGAAAGTAAGCTTTTGAGGGCAGAGATTTTCTTTTTTCTTTTTTTTTTTTGGTGAGGCAATTGGGGTTAAGTGACTTGCCCCCAGGGTCACACAGCTAGTAAGTGTCAAGGGTGTGAGGCCGGATTTGAACTCAGGTCCTTCTGAATTCAGGGCTGGTGCTCTATCCACTGTGCCACCTAGCTGCCCCTGAGGGCAGAGATTTTCTTTTTGCTTTTGAATCCCCAGCATAGTGCTTCCCACTTAGTAGGAGCACAATAAATACTTGCTGAATTTAATTGAATTGGAAATTTCCACCCTTCAAGGTAAAATGGGGAAGATATTTGGAGGTAGGTGGGCTTTCAGTCAGTCTTACATTAAGACCACAGTGGTAGTACAGGCTCTGATTCCTCACTCATCAGAAGTTACCTCTTCCTACTAAACCTTGGAGTCTTTCTAGTCCCTGAGCCATTTTCTCTTAGGGCTTTCTCTTTGGCTCTATATCATTCAGTAGAATTTGCCACTAAAACAAGAAAACTAAGCCCTCTTGCCCAGGCACTACTCTCTGCTCCTGAGGATCCCCCTAGAAAAAGCACCTGGTGGTTCCGTCTCAGATAGACCTAACTCTTTGCCCTGACTGGCCCTTTGCCTTTGCAAGCAGCCAACAGCTTTCAAACCCCTGAACCTTGTTCTGCAGTGATGACTAGAGAGGAATAATAATAACAGTAATGCTCAGTGCTGTCATCAGAGATGCATAGCAGCTTTTCATGCTGATTAATTCCAAAGCCTCCCCCTTTTGGAAGGGCAAACTGAAGTAAGGAGGGAAAGAAAGCAGGGAATCTAGCACAGAACCAAGAAGAAAACCCCGGAGTCCTGGTTCCCAGAGAAGCCACAAGGATATTGGAGAATGACTTTTGGCAATGCCACTCACTGACCTGCTGTGTGACCACCTGTACAAGATGTTTTCTTTCTTTAGACATAAGTATTCCCATATGTAAGAGGGAGTGACTCAGAGATGCCCCCTCCCTCACACAAGGGTGGGTATTGGCTGACACCCATAGAGGCAGAAGTATTCCTTGCAAATGAATGTCCCAAGACTGTCCTTAGTGAGAAACTACCTTGATAGAAGCTTCAAAGGCTTGTTGGTTGACATTTCCCTACCCCAATCTACCTCGAGGGTCTTCCATATGGAACCACAGTGCTGCCTACAGAGAACAAGGGGAGAAAGAGCTTCACTGATGAGAAGTAGGCTTCCAGAGACTAGAACCACACATCAAGGTGAGAAGGGAAGATAAGTGTAAAGAAGGGTAGCTGGGACCAAAGCTTCCTTGATTGGAAGAAATGTAACAATTTAATTCTCTGCTTAGGGATGTCCTCTCACACTTCCATCCTCAGAAGGAAATAGAAGCATCAGGGGGCAGAGACTGGGAGTTCCTTGGTGTTGCATGCTTTGGGTTTAGTGTTCCAAGCATTAGGCTTGGGGCCCTAGCCAAATGCACCGCATAGCAACACCAAGGAAGCGGTGCCTCCACCCTACCCCCAACACTTATATCCCATCCCTTCTCCTGAATTCCTGTGTGTGTGTACACACACACACACACACACACACACACACACACACACACACACACACACACACACATCTACCTCTCCTAGGGATTCATCCTGACTAGGAAGGCAGTTTAGAGTCTGTGTCCATGCTCCGTGAGAAAGCTGAGGCAGGGCTGCTAGAAAAGAAAAACAGCTGCCTCTTTGCCAACAAGTGGCAGCGGCTCCTTTAGGGTTCTCGAAGGGTCGGGACGGGCGTTGGGAAGGCAGGCTGAGCCAGGGAGTGAGGGGCTTCCTGCCTCAAGGCGGGGCAACTCACTCCCTCCCCTTCCTGTTCCCCCACCTCCTTTCAGTCCAAGCCCTCCCCTCTTTCTCTCCTCCTCCCACCAAGGCTGCTCCAAGCTGGGTTTAGGTCCCCGCGTGCAGCTGGCTTCCTCTTCCTAGCCGCAAAGACTAGCGGTGGGGCCCGCAGGGCGCTTCTCACTTACCTCGGTGGCCATGTTCAGACTGAGCGCGGGCGGGCTGCTCGGAGGCGGCGGTGGGAGCAATGGGGTTGGGTGGGAGGCGCTGTCCTCGGTGCTGAACGAGGAGCTGCGGGGCCAGGGCCCTAAGCGGGCAGGGGGTGCCGTGTGCTGCGACGTGGTTTACGAAGCTTGGGGCCGAGGAGGAGCAGCGCTGTCCTCGGTGCTGGGACAATGAGCTACAAGAGGCCGGGCCCGGCTGCAGGCTCAGCTCTCTGCACTGGGAGCTCCCTGCTCCCGCTGCCTCTGCAGTCAAGAAGCTCGGTTTAGCGTTGGCGGTGGCAGCCGAGGCAGGAGGAGGGGCCTGACGGAGGAGCCAGGCGGGGGGTGGGGGGGGGAGCCGTGTCCCCCAGACTCAGTAGTCTACCAAGGAGCCCCGCCCTGGGGGAGAGGGCTCAGCCCCGCCCAGTTCCGGAGTCCCCGCCTCTCCAGCCCTTCCCCCACCCCAGCCCCGGAGTGGAACACTACACAAGCTACGGCTTCCCCTCGGGGCTCCCCTACTCTAAGAAGTCCTGGAAGGGAGTCCCCGAGGGCTATGTAAGCAAAGAAGCTGAGGATGCTGGGCTAGGAACCTCCCACCCTGAGGCTTGGGAGGTTTGGCTCAGCCCACTTCCTTTACCTTTCAAGCTTCTTGACATCTCTCCTCCCCCAACCTGGGATTGTCTTTCATCTTTTTCACTATCTTTTCCCTCTTTTTAATAATAGCTTGCATTCGAATATGTATAATTTTGTAACTATATATAACCTCATATAGGGTTTGGTTTTCACATAAAATATCTCATCTAAGCTTCACAACAACCCCATAAGGTAAGTAGTATTGTTTCCCATTTTATAGGGGTTATTGATCCAAAAAGAAGTTAAAGTAACTTGTCTGAAGTCTCACAGCTAGTAAATGGAAGCCTTAAGACCAAATTCTTGGTGGTATACTTTCAAGACCCAACCTATGTGCCTTCTTTCTCTGCCCGCCCCCCACATCAACTTTTCCACTTTTATATTTTTTCTTATCATTCCTCCTTCCTTTCTGTGGCTTGAACACTAGGAACTAATGAGAAACAATGTTGACAGCAGAAAACAGATATTCTACCCCTACCAATACAGTTTTTCATTGAATCTTTAGAAATGGAGGGAGGTATTGTGGTTAGAATGAAGAACTGACCTCAGAATCAGGAAGAGCACAGTTCAAATCCCACCTTGGACACTAGCTGTGACCCCTGGGGAAATTACTTAACCTCTCAACGCTTTAGGAGACTCTCTAAGACCACAGGGTGCAATATGGATGCTGACTTGCATTGGTAGAGGAGTCTCCTCATCTGGAAATTCCCTACACTGATGAAATCACCCCTTTGGTCCCTCTCCCTGTTTAGAAGTGGGGCTTCTTTTCCCTAGGAGTCTACGCCTGACACAATCTCAAAGTTTATGGAAAGGAATGAAGATAGAAAGCTCAGAAGTCCTATTTATTCCAACCTGTACCTGAAAAGAAACTCTCTCTACAGCATCTAAGTTTGTGTAATAAAAAGAGCACTGGGTTGGGAGTCAGAAGCCCTGGGTTCAGGCCGATGACCCTGTAATTTGCTGCATACGGGATGGCTCTTTCAGGATTTGTTTCTTCACCTGTAAAATGAGAGGGCCCCTCCCTAACTTCCATTTCTTGTCAGGTCTGGGATGGGTTGCCAAACCAGTTTTACTTGCCTTCTGTACCTGGGACTAGACCTCCTAGGATAGAGTAGATAAACTGTAGTTTTTCCATTGACCTGAGAACACCAGCTACCATTGCTGGTGGACATTTCCCGTTTTGAACATCACACTTTCATATGGGTGGCCCATTGCTATTTACACAGAGATAGACAGGTAATACCAACACACAGGAACTTGTGGCAAACAGATAATGACACTTGGTCTCTCAGCAGCAGAGCCTGTTTCATTCCATCCTGATGCACACATTAGGTCTTCAAGGGAACAAGAGATTATTTAGTCCAAATTTATTTTATAGATGAGCAAAATGAAGACCAGAAAAAGAGAATTGACTAGAGCACCATCATACATCTAGTTGATGGCAAATGTCTCTCATCTTTATTCCCCCAGGAGGCAAATTGGGGAATATAGAGAGGAATAGACAGGAGAGTCCAGGCTCTTATTCCCATTTTATAGACAGATAAAGGGCAAGGACCTGGTGGGTAGGAACAAATGGAAAAGGATCTGATTCCCTGAGTGGGAAGTTGGAGATGGTTAGGAATAAACAAATAACTTCTTGGTGTCTGAAGGTATAAAGGATATAAACCTTACCCAATCTTTTCCAGCTCAATTTTGATCATATTAACTTTGCCATGTATTTTAGCTGGCAAAAAACCAGTCTGGGGGCAGCTAGATGGCGCAGTGGATAGAGCATGGGCCCTGGAGTCAGGAGTACCTGAGTTCAAATCCGGCCTCAGACACTTAATACTTACTAGCTGTGTGACCCTAGGCAAGTCACTTAACCCCAATTGCCTCACTAAAAAAAAAAAAACAGTCTGGTGGGCAAATCATTCGACTCATTATTAAATGTCATGGACTCTATTCCCACTCCCAAGGATGACACAATGATCCCTTGTATTACAGCTCATCCTCAGGCTGGACCAAGGTGTTTAATAAGCTGAGGTCTTTAACAAGTTCTAGTTATGGGGCAGCTAGATGGCGCAGTGGATAGAGCACTGGCCTTGGAGTCAGGAGTACCTGAGTTCAAATCCGGCCTCAGACACTTAACACTTACTAGCTGTGTGACCCTGGGCAAGTCACTTGACCCCAATTGCCTCACTAAAAAAAAAAAAGTTCTAGTTATAAAAATTCTTGATGAACATCAACACTCAAAGGCATCCAAGTGGGGTCAGTTAAGGGGTAATCAATGTTTAGGATGGAGGAAATAAAATGAGAGAGAATTTTACATTGTGGTATCTTCTATATGGGACAGGATGGGATGGGATGGGGTGGGATGTCCTCAGGCCCTTGACAATTTGGAATTTAGTGCTTGGAGCAGAGAGGACTTTGAGATTTAATCTGACCAAAGAGTATTACCCAACTACCTTGGGAAAATCCAGACCTGTGCAAAGGCCTAACTCTTTGATGTTTTTGTCATAAATTAATGAGTTAACTTACAAAATGACATCAAAGAAGATCCACTAACTAATTCGCTGTTATCATCCTCCAATCTGAAGCTGAATTGGAAATTCTCCAAAGAAAAGACTGCATCCAGGGAAAAACACACACGGTGAAAGATTTGGAAATCATGATCTCTGGAAAGAGATAAGAGAAAATTAACTCCCTCAGCCAGGAGAGGAGATGGAAACAGCTGAGAAAACCTCCAGGGAATGAGCTAACTGCAAAGGTGACCAGGAGATTGTCTGTGAATAGGTCTAGAAGAACATAAACAAGTGTGTGGGTGTTTAAGAGGGGAAATGTAGTGTGCAAAACCTGAAATGATGCAATTGGACAATGACCTGAGATCATTTTCAAGGTGAATGCAGAAAAGGATGTGGGGAGGGGATAGAGAAGCACATCTGGATATTCTGCTTTTTAAAACAATGCTTCAGCCAGGATTTCCCTAAATTACAGGATGGGGGAGGGGAGGCAGGGTATAAATACATCACATAGGAATATGTAAAGTAGGATTCGCCCTCTGGAGCCCCAAACACAAGAAACGAGCAACTAGAAAGAGACTGTGACGTCTGTAAAGCCCTCAGACGAATGAATGGATCTGAACTGTCAAGTGAAATGAACACAGGCTGGAGGACTATAAACAATGAGGAAGAATAAGCGCAGGAAGCTGAGCAGGGAGGAGGTGGCTGAGGGCGGGGGTGGTTTCCAGGGTATGTGCTTTCATTCATCAGCTTCCATAATGGTGGTGCTGGGGATTATGTGAGTGAAATGCACAGAAGACAGCAAATTAAGAGGAACTTCAAACACCAGGAAGAAATTAGGAAACTTTTAGTTCAAATGTGAAACCTGTTGTTATGACTGGTCCCTAGGCTGGAAGATTGGTGGCTTACAAATAACAACGACAATAATAATAACAGCTCATGCTTGGAGAGTACCTCCCAGTTTACAAATCATGTAGTATATTCGGTCTCATTTGATTTTCACAAAAACCCTTTGAAATAAATAATGCAAACGTTATCACCCCTATTTGAAACCTCCTGGCTTCCTGGAAAACTCAGCTGTTGCCTGAGCTGCATCTTAAGAAGGAAGATTCTATAATGCTGAGGTAAGAATGATGTGTATTCCAGGTATGGGAGAATGTCTGGTGTGGGAGATGGTCACTGCAAAGGCATGGAGACAGGAGATGGAATGTTATGTGTGAGGAACAAAGAGAAGGCCAGATTGGCTGGATCACAGAGTGTAGAGAGGGAGAATAATGTCCAATGAGACTAAAAACATAGTTGAGGCCAGGTTGTGTGGTGAGAGCTTTAAAAACTAAACAGAGGCAATACATGGCTATTAAGCAAAGCTGGACTATGTCTATTTAGGACAGCCTAACATGTCTCTTGGGGCTGTTGGCAATGGCATCCTGCCATGAAACAGCCGGGGTCTAATCCTGACTTAGTGTAGTACTTGCTATGTTCCTTTATTCTGGTAGAATGAAGAAAGGAGTAAAAAGAGACCGAGAATGACTGGAAATGAAAGCAAGATAGTGATGGCAAGGATCTGTGATTTCATTACTGTGGGAACTCCCTCTACCCAGTCTATAATTTACAGTCCTGAAAAGCTGACTGAGGTTCATAGAGGTTAAGATGTTTGCCCATGGTCAGGCAGCTGGTAAGTTTCAGAGATGGGATTTATTTACACCCTGGTCTTTCTGAGGCTAAGTCCAGCACTCACTCTAACCCCACTGGCATGTCAGTCTGAAAAATCACAGTTAATCTACCTAAAAAAAAGTTAATGAGACTTATTTAGGATGAATAAATGCAAGTCATCAATGACTTAGCACCGATGAGTAGCACATACAAAAATACCCCAAAATTCTGGACCACCGGAAGTTACGCTCTGTCTTAGTGATGCTCGGATGATTTTGGCCCAAAGATCTCTTTGTTGAATCATCTCATCTATGCAATGGAGAGAGTTGAACAGATGATTTTAAGGTCCTTTCCAACTTTCTTCAGGACCTTAAGAAAAATAACAGGGTAGATACCACCTGTTAGGCCAAGGCAGACATGCCTCTAGAGATAAGAAGGAGAGGAAGGAACTGCTGACAAATCTCAAGGACCTAGAGCCTGACTTCCTCCTTCAACACAAGGGCAAAATATAAGACCTCCCAAAAAAGAAATAAAGGTGTATACCCCTTTGAGCCAGCAATACCACTACTAGGCCTAAACCCCAAAGAGATCATAGAAAGAGGAAAAGACCCAAACTTACAAAAATGTGTATAACAACACAACAACTATTTAAAGAATTGGAAACTAAGAAGATTCCCATTAAATGGGGGAATGGATGAACAAATTATGGCATGTGAATGTAATAGAACATTATTGAACCATCAAAAAGGGGACATTTTAGAGAAATCAGAAAGAACTGATGCTATATGAAGTGAGCAGAACCAAGAGGGTAATTTATACAATGGCAGCAATATTGTCAAAACAAGCAACTTTGAAATCAATGCAATGACCAACCATGATTCCAGAGGAGGAAAGATGAACTATGCGGCCCACCTCGTATCTGAGGGGTGATGAACTCAAGATGCAGAATGAAGCAAACATTTTTGGACATAGACAATATCAAAATTTGTTTTGTTTCACTAAGCATATTTGATACATAGATTTTGTTTTGTTTTTCTTTTCAGTTGTGGGTGAGGTGGGAAGGAGAGAAAAAACGTGTGTTAATTGAAAAAAATAAAATTTTTAAATTTTTTCTATATAAAAGGACTTTCCCTGCTCTCCCTCCCCACCATCTTCCAGTACTAGCCCCTCCATACACACATGAGACAGTATGGGATAGTGGACTGGACTACAACTACGGAGTAGTCTTTTTCTTATTTTTCTTCTTTCTATTTAAGCCCTTTACCTATATGGGTCATGAGTCACACAGTCTATAGAGGTTATGTAAGGTTTCTGTATATTGGAGGCACTCCCAATCCCCAACACTACTACTACTACCTTATCTTACAAAATAAAAACATATATCTTCCAGCAGTTCCCCTGAGGACTGTAAGAGTTAGAGATAATGAACCCAAGACTCTTCAACTTCTATTGTTTTGGGAAAAGATTGAGCTGCCAATGAGATATGGAGAACCATTTGGGAAATTCTCCCATTGAGCTCCCCAACCAGAACCTAGCACCATAAGATTTAGAGCTAGTGATCACTTAGTCTAATATTCTTTTTCACATATGAAGAAATAGAGGCTGGGAGTTATTAAGACCATATAGCTCATAATGATGTAATAGAAAGGAGGGAAGGAAGCAAAAGAAGGAAGGGGGGAAACAAGCATTTATTAAGCACCCACTGTGTACCAGGTACTTTGCTAAGTGATTTACAATTATCTCATTTGATCTTCACAACACCCCTGGGATGTAGGTGCTATTATTATCCCCATTTTACAGTTGAGAAAACTGAGGCAGATGGAAGTTTAAGTAACTTGTGTGAGGCCAGATTTGCAGGCAGAACTTCTGACTCCAGGCCCAAAGCTCTATCAATTAATCAACAAGTATTTCTTGAGTACTTACTACGTACTGGGTACTGGGCTAGGGCTGGGGAGACACGTACAAAAATTGAAGTTATCCCTACTTGCAATGAACAACTTACTTTCTAATGACAGAGACAAGTACATTTAAAATGTATATAGCACAGGGGCAGCTAGGTGGCACAGTGGATAGAGCACTGGCCCTGGAGTCAGGAGGACCTGAGTCCAATTCTGGACTCAGACACCTAACACTTACTAGCTGTATGACCTTGGGCAAGTCACTTAACCCCAATTGCCTCATCAAAACACACAAACACACACACACACACACAAATGTATATAGCACAAATATGATAATAGCTAGTATTTACATGGTGCTTTCAAGTTTGCAAAAATGCTTTGCTTATATTGTCTCATTTGATCTTCACAACAACCCTCTAAGGCAAGGGCTATTATCTCCATTTTATTGTAGAAAAACTGAGGCACAATGGTTAAGTGACTTGCCCAGAGTCATCACATAGCTAATAAGTATCTGAGGAAGTACTTGGGTCTTCCTCGTTATAAGTTCAGCATTCAATCCATTTCACCATTTAGCTACATATATAGAGGGAGAGAGAGAGAGAGAGAGAGAGAGAGAGAGAGAGAGAGAGAGCAAGAGAGAGAGAGAGAGAGAGAGAGAGAAAGACCGAGCAAGCTTGGTGGCACTATAGAGTGTCAGGCATGGAGTAAGGAAGACTCCTTTTCCTGAGTTAAAATCTGACCTCAGATACTTACTAGCTGTGTGACCCTAGGCAAATCACTTAACCCTGTTTGCCTCAGTTTCCTCATCTGTAAAATGAGCTAGAGAAGAACATGACAAACCACTCCAGTATCTTTGTCAAGAAAACCCCAAATGGGGCCACAAAGAATTGGTGTATATACCAACATGATTTATAGATACAAATACATGCTTTATTTATTTATATATACAAAGTTTTTAAATACAAGGTACTATGAGAGGGAAGACACCAGCAGTTTGGAGAAGCTGGAAAGGATGGTATCTGAGCTGCATCTTAAAGAGGGACTTCATGCTGCCAGAGACTAGGAGAGGATGCATTGCTAAATTACCTTAAACAAATTACTTCATTCTCAAGTTCTCAATTCTCTCATCTGCAAAATGAGGGGGGTAGCTGAAAACTCCTCCCTAAGGTCTGATTTGCCCCTATAAGGCTCTAAATCCTCGGACCTTAAGGGAGAAAACTAGGATTTCAATCTAGATGCTCTGACTAAAAATCCAGGGCTCTTATCCCAAGCTTTGTGATCTGCTCTTTCCCAGGTGTAGCTGAGCTTCAAGAAGAAGGCACTTAAAGGCAAGGGTTCACCTACTAGACACTTTGGTGTAACAGGGTGGGGAACAGAGGGGACTCACGAGCAGGAACAATCTTCCTTGGCTTAAATCTGGAAGCCAGGAATGGGAATATTTGTGGGAAAAGAAATATTTCCAATTCAACAGTTATTTCCTAAGCACCTATAATTAGCCTAAGCCTTATAGTAGTAGGAGGGGCACCAAAGGTTGAGGCAGTAGAAGGTCAAGGAGACAAAGGTGTCTAAGAGACAGAGTGGTTAGGGAAGCATTGAAATTGCAGACCAGAGTCCAACCAACCTGGGGATAGGGAGTCAGATGGAGCATGAAGGGAGGAGCAAAAGTAGAAGGAATTAATAACTGCAGGTCTATGATGGCAAAGAATAGGGTTAAGTGAACGTTGAAACATAGAAGGAAGAAAGCACAGGGAAGGGGATTAGGGTGAGATAGGCAGAGAACCTGGTTTGAGAGCTTGGAACTGAATAACAAGGTCAAGGTGGTTGATACCCTGCAGATACCAAGAAAGAGAGGAACTGTTGTACCACATACAAACTGCTTCCATTTCCTATCACCATGCTTTTTCTTTTCTTTTCTTTTTTTTTGATTGAGGCAATTGGGGTTAAGTGACTTGCCCAGGGTCACACAGCTAGTAAGTGTCGAGTGTCTGAGGTCAAATTTGAACTCCTTCCGAATCCAGGGCTGATACTCTATCCACTACGCCACCTAGCTGCCCCATCACCATGCTTTTTCATTGGCTGACCCTCTTCTAGAAAGAAATACAATCCCTCCCTACCTCCACCACTTGGAATCCCTGGTTTCTTTCAAGATTAAGCTTAATCACTGTCTTCTAAATGAAACTTTTCCTAACATTACTAACTGTTAATGCTTATTCTCCCCAAACTTCTTTATACTTTTGTTTAGTCATTTTTCAGTTGCATATGACCCCTTTTGGGGTTTTCTTGGGCAAAGATATTGGAGTGGCTTTCCATTTCCTTCTCCAGGTCATTTTATAGATGAGGAAACTGAGGCAAATAGTTAAGTAACTTGTCTGAGGTCACACTGTATCCACCATACCACATAGTGCAGTATGTATGTATACATACACATATATGCTTGTACACATACATGTGTATGTGCGTATTTATATGTGTAGGGGGCACACACATATATTGTATATACTCCCACTTATATGTACATAATGAATACAAGGTAGTTCGGGATGGAAGGCACTAGCAGCTAGAAGCCCCCCACACCATTAGCATATAAGTTCCTCCAGGGCAGGAGCTGATTCACTTTTGTCTTTTTATTCCTATCATTTAGCACAACATCTGGCCTGATAAATGCTTCTTGATTAAAGTGGAATAAGGGTATCAGATGGGTCACCCAAACAGACACTGAAGTCTAATAAGGATGATCAAATCCCATTTCCAACATTTATTTTGTATTTATAAATGAATCAGTTAACAGTTCAAAGCCTTAGTTTTCTCATTTGTAAAATGGGAATGATAGTGCCTATGGTACCCACTTCAAATGCTTGTTTCGAGGATCCAAATGAGATAATGGGCAGTGCAACATACATCTCAGTCACTATTATTATTATCATCATTGTTATCATTATGGTAAAGAAGGAAAATTGACTCATGTACTGATGTCATCCATAAAGGTGGGCGGGTGGCAGCTATTAACCATCATTTGGAAAGGAAGGCATAAAGGTAAGACATGGACTTCAAAGGAAAGAGAAAAAAATAATGGTGATGAATTGATGGTCTGGAAAAGGTACCAAGGGTCAACACAAAGAGCAGACCCTACTGTGTAGGGGGAAATGAAGAGAGTGGTAGAAGGTAAGATCTTTGAGGAGGAAAATAGCTGATGATTTGATATTTTCTGGGGGAAAAGTCAGAATTTGTTAAGGCAAAGAGAAGAAACTGTTTCATGAGGCTGAACAGAGGGAAATTCCAGCAGAGAATCTGTATAAAATTGAAACAGAGACTAGGTAGTTATGAAAGGGTGAGTACAGATAGAGAGAGAGTTACACATGTATTAGGATAGGTCTTTGCTGAAAATGATTGGCAAAGATAACTGAGATGAGAGAAGTAGCGAATTGGGAGGGAGAATAGGGAGATATGTTAGTGACCCGGGAGGGAGACAAAGGATCTTGTTTCTAGAGCTGGAGAGAGTGAAGAAGTGGGTCGAGACACCTGGATAGCAGGTAGACATACACAAATATAAACAAACATGATGCTTCCTGTGCACACATGCCCTGGGGCACTTCTACCAGGACCTTTCTGGCCTCCAAGGGGCGGGGGAGAGCCAGTCCAATGTTTGTGAAGCTCTTTTCAGCTCCTGGGATTAAAAGAGTTGAGAAATTCCAGATGGCACTGTTATTGTAACTGCAGCTTTAGCTGTGACCAAGCAGTGAGTAGCCCATCCCCAATAGCCTCCTCTAATGGGATCCTACCTAACTGCCGAATTAAATTCTTGGCAACCATAGTGCCAGCAAGATACCCTTAAATTGGAGGAAATTCAGCGATGAAAAACTGAAACAATACAGGAGCCAGGGAAATGGGACAATTATAAAAGATGAAAAGAACTGTACACATCCAGAGCTTAAGGGAGTTAAAGAGAATGTGATAATTGTGTGCAAGTCTCCAAAGGTTGGGAAGCCCAGAGAAGGAGGGGAAGTGTTGAGGGTGACAGGAGAGGGTATAATTAAGTGAAATGGAATGAAATGAATGGTTGGGAATTTTCGGCTTAGTGGCAGGAAACCTTTCCTACCACAGAAAGCTGTAAGACTGGGGTGGGGGGGTACAGGCTGTGTGTCCCACTGATGGTGGCATTTAAGCCTGGATTAGACAAAGCCCAAGTGATTTCACAAGTCCACTGCAACTTTTCTATAATGTGACTGTTAGGGGACAAAGCTAGATATAGTGCAAAGATCTGGGCGAGGGTCTAGAAGACTCAAATCCAGCTTTGCCAATACTTTGCTATGTGACCTAGGTCAGAGTCATTCCCCTGCCCTGGGCCTCAGTTTCCCCTGTTATAAAATGAGTGGAATAGCCTAGTTCCTTTCCTGGACTAGGGCAAGATTTGTTCTTCCTCTTCATTGCTACCATAACCACCACCGACTCAACCAGCCTGTTTTTTTCTAAACCCTAGCTCTTCCCCCTGTTGAGTCCCATGGTCATCCCTCCCCCACTAGGCCCACCTTCCCACAAGGAGGATTAGTACACACTTACCTCTTGACCTGGGAACTTGTGCCCTACTAGCCATCAGTGCAAAGTCAATGGAAGCAGCCATGCCTCACCATATTAAACTCTCCCCCTAGCCTTCCCCAATCCTTTTCTTTCCTGCTCTTCCTTTCTACTGTACTCTCAGCTGCCCTCCTCTATTGTTAAACTCCTCTTCATCCTAGATTCCTTTCTTTCACATTCTTTCCATCTGTCACACTGAGTCCTAGCTTTCTCCTGAAGATACCATATCTCTTGGCACACTCTTCCATGCTAGCTGTTCCTTTTCTCATGCCCTTTGACACACAAGCCGGAAGAAGATGTTGGCATACTTCTTGTTCCCTGCTGCCACTTTGAGACCCTCCTTCTGCCACCATCACTCAACAACTACTCATCTTTCTTTAAGGTTCAGTCCATTCTGTCCGGAGCCACGTTTGCTGTGGTTACCCACAGACTTCCAAATTACTCTCTCTCCTCCACAATAAGTCCAGTACGTTGCTCACAGTCTCTTCCACTCCAACCCCTGGCCCCTTTTGACAACACCCCAGCTTCTCAGTTCCTCAAATTCTGAAATTCCCAAGACCTCTCTACAGGAGTAGTCATGCTTTACATACCCCCCTCCTCCCTCCTCCCCAGCTGAATGTAAATTTGCCTCAAATGTCTAAGTTCCTAGTTCCAGTTTTCTAACTGGGAGCTCAGATCTGCTGTTTCATTCTCCATTTTTGGTTTTAAGTTCTTCCAAGATTGCAGCCACCATGACGGGCATCCTTTTGGCTGCCAAGCCCTACAGGTCACAGGGGGAGGGGACAAAAGGGTGACCCTTTTGGCTGTGCCAGAATGGGCTTCGCGTCCTATGACACTTTCTGCTTTAATGATGAGGTTTTTGAGACCTATAACATTTAGTTTCATTTTTTTGTTTTGTTTTTAAAGATTCAAAAATGGAAACTCTGCCAGGGTTTTTGCAGCCAGTTCCATGTGGCTGAGAAGTGCTCCCAAACCTGGAATAATTAGGCGCTATGCGCGATGATTACTCAGTTCTTCAGACCTTAATAAAAAGTTCAATACAGCCTTTGGCATCGACTCCGTGATTTGAGGGGTAAAGAGGGGCAGACAGGGCCGGGCCCCGGAGCAGGGGGAAATGTGCATTAGGATAGCTTCTATGCCACTGCAGGACTGGCTGCTCCTAGGGAAACAGGAGGCAAGGTGGACCAGGCTGGTACATTCCACTGTAATGATCACTTTGTCCCCTTTCCCAGAAATTTTTCTGCAACCAGCCTACACAGAAGGCCTGAAATCTACCGTCATACCTTCACTCTTTTAGCTTTTGACATTTTTCTCCTTTTAACATGCAAATTTCACCTTCAAAAAATGATGCTCTTCCAAGAAAGAAGAATCAAAGCAGCAAATACATCTCACCTGCTACCATATTAAAAATACCAGCCCCAGAATCTTGTAAGGTCTCTTTTTAAGACAGAAAAAAGATTGGAAGGGAATACAGAGCAAAGATATTACTGTTGTTTCATTTAAGTTTATGGCGTTTCCTCCTTTTAAAAATAAAATGTAATTTATACTGTTAAATTAATTTTATTTAATATAATTATTTATTATATAATTAACTTAATTTTATTAATTTAATAAAATGTTAAAAGGGAACTATTATTTCATTGATGGGAAGAAACTCCCCTCCCCCATCAATGCAAATGGAAACTCTTCTTAGAGAGTTTCTTGGAGGGGGGAGGGGACTGAGAGATTAAGTGACTTTCCCATGTCTACAAAGCTAGTATGTATCTGAACTACAACTTGAACCCAGGTCTCCTGACTTCAAGGCTAGCCACCATGCCAAACTGTACCTTTTTTTTTCTCCAAAATAAAAGTAGTTTGGACTTCATGACTTTCTGTATGATGTTATTCTTTCTTTTGTTTGTTAATTTTTGTTGAGACCGTTGCTGTTTATAATAAAAAGGTTTTTTTCAATGCCTGTGGGACAGACAGTTACCTCTGGGAGACAGTAACACTAAGATTCTCAGCTATTAGCATTTTCACATAAATGAATTTAGGGACTTCTCAGTGACAGCTAAAAAAGAGCATCTCCCGAAAAATAAGATACATGGTGGGGAGAGGGGAGGTGAGGAGAGGCATTAGAGGGAGGGTTAAAAAGATGCCCAGATTGGAGGTCTTGTCCAGCCATTTCACATCTGAGAGAACAGCAAAGGGGAGTCCAGAGGATCTGAGGCCATATAAATGCATTAATGGTCAGTGAGAAGGGAGGGAGTGCCAAGAGGAGGAACGCTGAAAAGTGAGAAGAGAGGGTGTAGAGACAAAATTTGCCTGCAACACAATTTTGCCCACAGCCTGCCTCACTAAAAGCATTTCCTTTGGCTTAATTGTTCCCTTAACTAAAAGGGATTGCAAATGACTTAAAAATCTTTGTTTCTTATTTTTTTCCCAAATTCAATAAAAAGACTCTTCTTCACTCAGGACTAGCCACCTGCCAAAATGTTAGTCAATAAACATTTATTAACCACCTACTGTGTGCATGCACTGTGCTAAGCACTGAAGATACAAAGAAAGACAAAAGACAATCCCTACTCTCAAGGACCTAAGAGGGAAGGTGACAAACAAACAACTATGTACAAACAAGATATATACAGGATAAATTGGAAAGAATTCCAGAGGGAAGGCACTAGAACTAAGGAGAATGGGAAAGACCTCCTTAAGAAGGTAAGGTTTAAAAAAAAAAAGAAGGTAGGGTTTTAGCTAAGACTTGAAGGCAGCCAGGAAGCAGGGATGAGAAGGGAGGGAGTTCCAAGCATGGGGGACAGGCAATGAAAATGCTCTGAGTTTGAAGATGAAGAAGAGCAAGGAAGCCAGTGTCAGAGTACATAGTGGAGGAGTATAACGTGTGAGAAGATTGGAAATGGGAGACAGGAGGGGCAGGTGATGCAGGTCTCTGAGCACCAAATAGAGAATTTTGTATTTGATCCTGGAAGACATAGGGAGTCACTGGGGTTTACCAAGTAGGGGGCAGGGGGAAGGACAGAGTCAGACTTGCACTTTAGAAAGATCCCTTTGGGGGCAGCTAGGTGGCACAGTGGATAGAGCACTGGCCTTGGATTCAGGAGTACCTGAGTTCAAATCCGGCCTCAGACACTGGACACTTACTAGCTGTGTGACCCTGGGCAAGTCACTTAACCCCCATTGCCCCACAAAAAACAACAACAAAAAAAAAAACAAAACAAGAAAGATCCCTTTGACAGCTGAGTGGAGGATGGATTGGAGCCGGGAGAGATTTATGGCAGACAAATCAAGCAGCTGGCTACCACAATAGTCCGAGGCATGAAGTGATGAGAGCCCCAGTGGAAAGACTGGTGAGTCAGAAAACTTTAAGTCCCATCTCAGCTACTGAATAGACATGAGGCCGTGGGAGAGTCATTAACTTCTCTGGACCTCATATTCCTCATCTGTAAAATTGAAATAATAATACACCATCACCCTTTTAAAGTTGTTAGAAGGAAAGCTCGTTATCAACCTTAACACAGAACAGCAAGGTGAGTTCTTAAAGAGTTAATCAATCATGATAAACCTGCTAGAGGGACCTTCCTGCTCAGGGCAGTGCCTTGGGAAGATTAACCTGGCAATTCTATATTGGATGGATTGGGGTTTGGGGTCAGGGAAGAGACCAGTTGTGGAGTCAGGAGGCTATTGTAATAATCTAGGTTTGAAACAATGAGGGCCTGAGCTAGGTTGACAACTGTGGGAGTGGAAAGGAATGTATTGATCAATGGGAAAGATTTGGGGAAGAAAGAATCCTGAAGATCTATTAACTGACTGAACATGGGAAGTAATTGGGGGGGTTGGAGGTGGTGTCTGAGATGAGTTTAAGTTTTTGAATAATAAAACGATGGTCATTTATATAGAACTTTAAGATTTACAAAGCATTGTTCCATTCATTCTTATTTGAGTCTCACAAAAATCCTGTGAGGTAATAATAATAGCTAATGTTTATATGGTGCTAACTATGTGCCAGGCAGTGTGCTAAGTAATTTACAATTATAGTTTTATTTGGTCCTCACAACAACCCTGGGACGTAGGTGCTATTATTATTCTCATTTTACAAATAAGGAAACTAAGGCAAACAGGTTAAGTGACTTGCCCAAGGTCACACAGCTAGTCAGTATCTGAGGCTGGATTTGAATTCAGGTCTTTCTGACTCCAGACCTAATGCTCTATCCATTGAACCATCCAATTTACAGATGAAAAAACTGTAATTCAGGGTAGTTAAGTCAATTGCCCCTAATCACATAGGTCTGAAGAGCAGGAGTTGAAACCAGGCTTTCTTGGTTTCAAGCCAATTCCTACCTCCACAATGCCATACTAACCCTTGGCTGACTAGGAGGGAACATTTACTAAAAAAGAATTACACAGATATTGACTACAACTCATTGATTCCCAAACCCAACCCTGATTGTTCCCACTGTTTTCCTGTCTTCTGACCTCTTACTAAGATACCGAGGAAGAAAACAAAGGAAATCACTTGACTTTGTTGACTGTGTACATTACAAATTCATGGTAACCAACCTTAACTGGGCACTCATTGCAGCAAGGCAATCTTTTTATTCCTACTTAATGGTTTCTGTATCTCATTCCTGGCAGAAGCCATTCAAAACCTTTTCTCCTCAAACATTCCACAGCTCCCTCCTTCTCCATCCACCCTCTCAGTTGGGGATCTCAGTTTCTTACTGAGAAAATTTTGTTCTGAACTCCTACTTCCCCCTGTCCCTTTATCTCAAAATCCCTTGAGATAATCCCTCATTCTCTCTTCCTTACTTCCAGTCTCTGATAATAAAGTGGCTCTTCATCCCAAGACCAACCTCTTTACGTGTACCCTTGAGCCTCTCCCCTCAAACTACTGCTTCATCAATCATCCCTTTTCTCCTTAATCCTTAACTTTCCTTTCCTACTGCTTCCTTTCCTATTGCCTTCTAACACATCCAGATCTCCCCCAGCCTAAAAACAAAAGCAAATCTTTGTTATTCCATCAAGCTACCATCCTTTCTTTCATTTCTCAATCAAACTCCTAGAGAAAACTGTCCATATTACTTACCTCCATTTCCCCTCCTCTCATTTACTCCTCAGTCCTTTGCATTTTGGTTTCTGAATCCAGTAGTGAACTTCAACTGCTCTCTCCAAAGTGGCTAGTGTTGGAGAGCAAGTTGGAACTATGCCCGAGGGGCTATAAAACTGTGTATCCCCTTTGATCCAGCAATAACATTGCTAGGTCTATATCTCAAAGAGATCTAAAAAAGGCAGAAAGGACCTACATGTGCAAAAATATTTGTAGCAGCTCTTTTTGTGGTGGCTAAGAATTATAAATCAAGGGGATGTCCATCAATTGGGAAATGGCTGAACAAGTTGTGGCATATGATTGTGATAGAAAACTATTGTACTATAAGAAATGACAAACAGGATGATTTTAGGAAAATGTGGAAAGACTTGCTGATACAGAGTGAAGTGAGCAGAACCAGGAAAACATTGTACACAGTAACATATTGTATGATGATCGACTGTGAATGTATTGCTATTCTCAGCAATACAATGATCCAAGACAATCCCAAAGGAATCATGATGAAACATGCTATCCACCTACAGAGGAAGAATTGATGTCTGAATACAGAATACTATTTTTCAGTTTCTTTTTTAAAATTCATCTTCTTGTACAAAATGAATAATATGGTAATGTTTTACATGATTGTACATATACAACCTTTATTGGATTGCTTACTGCCTCAGGGAGGGGGAGGGGAGGATAGTTTGGAACTCAAAACTTTTTTTAAAATGTTAAAAATTGTTTTAACATGTAATTGTGGAAAAAGTAAAATACTATTTAATTTTTTTAAAAATGAAGCAACCAGTGATATCTACACTGCCAAATGTGATGGTCTTTTCTCTGTCTTCATCCTTCTTGGACTCTATTGCTTTGGACAACATTGACTATCCTATCTTGCTAGATCTTCTCTCCTCCCCGGGGCACTGCTTTCTCCTGGTTCTCTCCCAGTGGTCTGGCTGCTCCCTCAAAGTCTTCTTTTGCTGAACAAAACCAGGGTTAGGACTTGGGATTAGCAGAGTCACCCTATCTAGAATCATAGAATGTGAGAGCTAGAAGGGACCTTAAAAGTCATCTGTCTAGTCTAGGATTTCTTCACCTAGGAGCTATGAACTTGGGTTTTGTTTTGTTGCTATTTAAATAACTTAGGTATTACAATATCTCCTCATCTGTAAAACCTAGAGGTTCAGTTATATGGTCTCTGTATTCCCTTCCCAGCTCTAAATCTGGAATTGATATTTCAATATATTTTATTTCCTTTGTAACCCTATGTGTTTGTTTTTTGTTTGTTTGTTTGTTTTTGGTGAGGCAATTGGGGCAAGTGTAACCCTATGTGTTTTATTTTATACATTTCCAAATGGTATTTTAATAAAGGGTCCATAAACTTCAGCAGACTGCCAAAGGGGCCCACTACACTAGAAACTTGGAGCTTGGGTGATATGGGGAGGCTACCCAGGAGAGAGCCACCTCTAAACTAAGCCTTAAAAGCTGAGTGGCAGAGTTGGCTGGAAAACATGCAGGTGCCTCCTGTTACCTACCAATGGGAAAAAATCCATTCGGTCTTAGTGGGCCCCTGGGATTCATCTCGGGTTTTTCCAATCTAGTAATCCCAACATCTCTACAACCTCTTAAAGGGATACCTCACTTCTTTTCCCACTTTGGTAATTGATTCTTGCTACCATCCTGCTCTCTCACTCTGACAAAGAAAATAGGAATAATGATCTCATCTCCCAACAGAAACATTCCCCTAAATTGCTGCTCCCACCAGACTACTCACTATTCTCCCAGAACTCCCCCAGCCTCTCCTACCTCTAAACATTCATTCATGATGTCGGGTCTGCCTAAAATGCCCTCCTCTACCAAGTCTACCTGCCAAAATCCTATCCAGCCTTCACAGCCCAGCCCATGAAGATTATCTTAGTACCTCACAGTACTGCAAATAATAATAACTCACATCTTATAATGTTTTGATTCAGCACAAGTTGCCCTATCAGGTAGTTAGTGTAAGTCTTATTATTTCCATTTTATAGGTGTGAAAACTGAGGCTCCAAGGCTCATAAAGGAGTATGACTCAGAGCTGGAAGGAACCCTAGAAATCCTTTAACCCAAACTCCTCCCTTTACAGATGAGGGAACTGAGGTTGGAAGTGGTTATGTGGCTTGTCCAAAATCATGCATATAAGTGTCTGAAGCAGGTACCAAGCTTGGGTATGGCCCCACATCTGGAGCTTTTATCCCTGTACCATTCTGCCTCCTAGCTCAATAAATATTGAAATGAATGAATGACATGCCCCTCCTCCCCCAGTTAGGGTCAGCAGGGAGTTATTTATCCCTTTCCTTTTTGTTCCAAAGGCACTTAGAATGAACTCACTCATAGCATTTACTCCTTTCTGCTTGGTATCACAGGTATTTGTGTACACACCCTTATCTCCCCTAGGAGTCAGTGAGCTCCTAAAGAACAGGGTCCCTGTCTCATGCACCTTTTTATCCATCAGCCCTAGCCCAGGTGTCAGTAAATGTTTACTGAATTGAACATGATAGGTTTGCCAGGGTTTAGGGGAAAGAAAACCAGTGCTCAGGAATTTTGCCCACCACTCTGAATAGCACATTATCTTTCCTGTGCAGTCATCACGAGAGGGACAGGGTTGTACTCACTATGTGACCTACCCAGACCACACCAAGACTGACCCTATGGTTGGCCCAGTAAAAAGATCAATGGACTTGAAGTCAAAGACCTAAGCTTGAATTCCGAATTGGCTACTTTCTACCTGTATGACCTTGGGGGGGAAATCACCTCCCCTTCTCTGCACCTCAGTTTCCTCATCTGTAAAATGAAGGGGTTAGATTAGATAATCTCTAAACTTCCTTCCAGCTCTAAATTCCTAATCCTCTCAGTACTCTGGGCAACAATAAGATTCTTAAACTGCTGAAAAGGTACCTATCTGAACTGATTAAGGGAGTTTCTCATTCAGGAGTTCCCTCTGTCAGTCAGTGAAATCACAGGCCAATTCCTGTTCTTATGAATCTCAGAGAATTCAATCTGCCATGATCCTGGCCTAATTAGCACAACCAATTGAGTAAGCAGGCAAAGCTGCCTTGGGCCCCCCATTTCTCCTCATCCCTCCTCTGCCCACAGAGATAAGCAGAGCATCAACACAATAGTGTCCCTAGAGTGTCAGGAATTCCTTCCCCAAACCCTGAAATCCAGGCCTGAGCTCCCCAGTGGGTAGTGGTCAGATTGATAACGTTCCTTTGGCCAGTACCCCCTTGAGTAGGTTCTAGTGGGTCAGGGCTAAGGCCATCAGGGGGAGCCAAAGTCCCCAAAGTGCCTGAGGGGGAGAGAAGAGGGTGGACAGCTCCCCGCAAGCGTTGCTAGTTTATTTTGGTGAACTGGCTTATAAAGCAAGCCAGTGATGACTCAGCCACTGAGCTGCCCAGTATTCCCAAAGACAGTTTCTGGGCTTCGATGCTAAAATTGCTTCCTGGGCTCTGAAATCCCACCCCCAGTCTGAGCCCATAAATAGAGCCCCCAGGATTCTTTGGGAAATGGGTGAAGAGTGAAGTCGACTCAGTCACGGGGCTCAAAGTGTTCAGCCCGCCCCCGCCGCCGCCGCCCCCCCACCACAGCCTCCACCCGCACACCCTAGATGGGCTGAGCTATGCTCCCTGTCCCTGAAACAGGGAGAGCGAGTCTACTCCCCCAGCAATCTTCAGAAAAGGATCAGTTCTGCCTGAGCAAACAAAGAAAAGACGGGAGGCATAGCCAGGGCCACCCACTCACAAACAACCCCTGGCTAAAAACGAGGCAGGAGACCACAAGCCAACAAGTCACAGAGCCCCTTCCCTCAGCCTCAGCCTCGGCCAGCCCTTGAGTTCTAGTCTGGGCAAAAGCCATGCACGTTCCCAGAACAAATGAACAGAGATACAGAGCTACCCTGGACGGACACAAAGAGCCCCCGGGGGCTGCTCCCACCTCCATTCCTGTGGCTGCTGCTCTCCACCTCCACCAAGAATTGAGAGCTATTTTTATGCCCCTGGAAAGGGTGCCCAAAGTCTCAAAACCTCTCCCTTCACCCCCACCCTTTGGGGAGCTGCAATGACTTCCTCAGATGGGGCCTGCCTTGCACGAGGGCAGATCTGGCTTTCGACCCAGAACGAGAGATAATAAATAGATGCACCTGTCCCCCTGGCTGAGGACCAAGTTTGCTCTAGATCCCACTTGCCTTTGCTCCCGCAGCAGCTTTGCCTGCCTGGTTGGCCCTGGGAAGGGATGGGCCTACTTTGTCCAGTGGGCTTAGCATGGACACGACAGGGTCTTTATGATCTGCTCCTTTCGAGCCAATACCTGGTGGTTGGAAAGGACATTTCCTGTAGGACTCTGGGGAGATTGCGGGCTATTTAAAGATCTCCTTTGCCAGGGTCCTCTTGTCACATCGACTCAACAAATATTTATTAAATGTCTGTAAAGAAAGAGTGTTTTGGTGAACTTTGGAGGTCTACCAGCCTTCCATCAAGACATGAGCCTAACATCATGACTTCAGGTTCCAGAAGTCCTGTGTTCTCACCTTGTTGATGCAATAAAAAAGCCCGTAGCTCTTTTCTGTTTCCTTGGTTTTCCCTTGGAAAGGAGGAAGGAATGTACCTAACCAGCTAAATGATTACAGTCTAATAAAGGTCCCCACCCAGGGGGCTTTCTGATTGGCTAAGTGTAAGACCTAGACTGAGAGAATGGAAGGATGGAATTGGAATAAGTATGCATTGCACCTACTGCATGCCAAGCATTGTCCTAAATACTCGGACAAATATTACCTCAATGGATCCTCACCACAACCCTGTGAGGCAGGTGCTATGAAGAATGAACCGATGAGTTTGGTCCAGTGGCCCCTCCCCAGATGAATCAAAAACCTATCTGGGGAAAGGCTGGTTCTGAAGGGATAAGCTATTCTCATTCTCACTGGAAACCAAGACAAGAGTACAGGTTAGAGGAAGGCCACCAGGACAACTCAAGTACTGAGTCAGGCCAGGCTTAGGGAATTTTAGCTAACCCAATTGCTACTTATTTGGGGACTGAGAAGATTTCTTTTACGTGTATAAGAAAAATACAAAGTGGATTTGAATTGGGAACAGAATTAGGAAAGGCTTCGCGAAGAAAGTGATATCTGAACTGAAGTCAGGAGCTGAGGGAAGCTAGGTGGTGCCATAGTGCACAGACTGCTGGCCCTGGAGTCAGGAAGACTCATCTTCCCAAGTTCAAATCCAGCCTTGGACACTTACTAGCTGTGTGGCCCTGGACAAGTCACTTGAGCCTGATTGCCTCAGTTTCCTCATCTGTAAAATGAACTGGGGAAGGAAATAGCAAACCACTCCAGGATCTTTGCCAAGAAAATTCCAAATGGAGTGATGAAGAGTGGCACACAACTGAAAAATGGCTAAACAAAAAAAAGAAAAAAAATTTTTTAATTTTTTAAAAAAGAAAAAAAAATGACTAAACAATAACAGGATCCATCACTGAGTCCTTCCTTACTGACACCTTCATGGACCTCTCTTTGCTTTAGGCAGCTCTAAGACTCTTAAACTGCAGAGAAGTCACCTAACCACATTGAGGAAGTTTCTCATCACCCTTCAGCTCCTTTAGAGAGGCCAGAGCCCCCTCTACCACTCTATACAAGACAAAACATATACTCTCTGACACTTATTGCCCTCATTGGGCTGTTGTGAGGAAAGAGCTTTGCAAACCCTAAAGCAACCTCAAAATAACCTTTCTGGGGCAGCTAGGTGGCGCAGTGGATAAAGCACCGGCCTTGGATTCAGGAGGACCTGAGTTCAAATCTGACCTCAGACACTTGACACTTACTAGCTGTGTGACCCTGGGCAAGTCACTTAACCCTCATTGCCCTGAAAAAAACAAAAAAAACAAAATAACCTTTCTAAGGCACCGGAAGGTGGGACCACATCACTCTCTCGATCAAAAATCATCTGTGGTTCCCTTTTGTCTATAGGTTAAAATATAAAGTCCTTCCCATTCTGGCTCCCACCCACCTTTAGAGATTCAGTTCATAGTATTCTCTTTCACAAACCCTTTGCTCCAGAGAAACCAGAGGACTAGGCAGTGTCTAGATTTGATGCTTCATCTCCATCTCTATGCATTTGACGAAGCCACGCCCAGTACTTGGAAGGCTCTCCCCACTCATCTTTGCCTCTCAGAGTTTTGTCTTCCTTCAGGGCTCTCAACTCAGGTGCAATACCTTCCATGAAGCCTTCCCGAATTCGCCACCTCAAATTATGCTGATTTTTATGTGTTGTACCCACTCCCCCCCCTCCCCCCGCCTCGCCCCGCACCATCAATAAAATGGAAGATCTTTGAAGACTAGGTCTGTTTTTTAAAAGCTTTGTCTCTGGGGCAGCTAGGTGGCACAGTGGATAAAGCACCGGCTTTGGATTCAGGAGGACCCGAATTCAAATCTGGCCTCAGACACCTGACCCTTACTAACTGTGTGACCCTGGGCAAGTCACTTAACCCTCATTGCCCTGGGGGGGAAAAAACTTAGTCTCTCCAGCATCTAGCATAGTTCCTTATATGTAGCTCTTTCTTTCTTCCTTCCTTCCTTCCTTCCTTCCTTCCTTCCTTCCTTCCTTCCTTCCTTCCTTCCTTCCTTCCTTCCTTCCTTCCTTCCTTTCTTCCTTTCCTTCTTTCTTTCTTTCCTTCTTTCTTTCTTTCTTTGCAGGGCAATGAGGGTTAAGTAACTTGTCCAGGGTCACATGGCTAGTAAGTGTCAAGTGTCTGAGGCCAGATTTGAATTCATGTCCTCCTGAATCCAGGGCCGGTGCTTTATCAGTAGCAATTTCTTAATATCTTTATTCCTAATTAAATGCAAGCAGCTGTTATGATCTCAGGCCCCCACTCTTAACTCAAAGGATGACTCTGAAGGCCAGGCCAGTTTCAGGATCATCCCAAGAGGCCCAGTAAATGGCCTAGGCTTCCCTCTCCTTTCCCAGCACTCCTAGGAGTATTGTGATGCTTATAAATCCAAATGGGACTTTAACAGATGAAATTTTAGTCAACTGCAGAGGAGAGATCTGGGGGCAATCTCTTAAATCATACTACTCAGCCTATCCTATCTTTCTTCTGTCAGAAAAAAAAAAGAATGGAGCACGTGTGATGGTTTCCCCCCACACCCAGCTCAAGGTGGGTCAAGAGAGAAGGCAAGGGTATAAAGAAGCAGACAGAACAACTGAATACCCCCTGGGGAATCCAGATCATCACACCTCCCACCTACATGACAGGAATACCTATAGCTCCAGTGTTCCAGGAACCTGCAGGTTCTCAGATGTACCATGGTCCATCCATGGTTTTGGATGGAACTTTCAGGGAAGCTAGAAAAGGGGGAGAAAGTGCAGTACTTGGGCTGGTTTGGCTTAGGGTGAGGCAGGTCCCCTAAGATTATATGATTGTATTGGGGCAATCCAGACCTCTGTGGGGGGGAAAGAGGGAAAAAGCACTTAAGTAGCACTGTATACCTACTAGGTTTGTGCTAAGCACTTTACAAATATTATCTCTCCTTTTTTGTTTGGTGAGGCAATTGGGGTTAAGTGACTTGCCCATGGTCACACAGCTAGTAAGTGTTAAGTGTCTGAGGCTACATTTGAATTCAGGTCCTCCTGACTCCAGGGCCGGTACACTATCCACTTCGCCACCTAGCTGTCCCAATATTATCTCATTTTGTCCCCACTACAACCCTGACAGGTAAGTACTATTATTTTCCCCATTTTACTGATGAGGAAACTGAGGCAGACAGCTGTTAAGTAACTTAACCAGGGTCACACAGCTAATACATGTCTAAGGCCAGATTTTAACTTCATGTCTTCCTGATTTCAGGCCTGAGGCTCCAGACAACAAACCAGTGGGAGAGGGGAAAAGAAATTAGCGAGGTGGAATGGGGTGGTGGATAGAGAGATGGACTTATAGTCACAAAGATTCAGGTTCAAATCCTACCTTTGATTCTTACTACTCGTGTGATCACCTTGAGAAGTTAAAAGGCTTGTTCAGGGTCACCCAGTCAACATGTGCTATAGATAGGGCTTGAATCCAAGTCTTCACTAACCACTACACCACACTGCCTCTTATTACCTTTAAAGCTATATAAATTGCAAGATTGGAAGCTACATCAACGTCTACTACTGTCATTAAAATATCCACCTCTAGCAGAGGAGTCTGGGAGCTCTTACACCCTTTCCGTTCCCCTAGCTAATCTCAGAAGGGCTTGATTTCATTGTATTAAAAAAACCTACTAATTGCACTCACTTCTGCTTTCCCTTCATGCCAAATTGCCACGTAGCCATATCAATTAAGCATCTCATTAAACATATGCCAAATTAACTTTGTTGTAAGTTGTATTTGATTACTACACTAAATTCTTTAAAGACCAAGCCTTTGAGAACAGTTTATTGATGGTACAGCTTGGTGGCTTAAAAGAAATCAGAGGAAACATCTGTCTCAAACCATCTGCCCCTGCCGATATCATGACACCGAAGCGATTTGCACTCTGCTGCCTCCAATCATCGCCCCATCTCTGTGGCCTCTTCCTTGCTAGTAGCAGCCCCTCGTGTTACTTGCCCATCTCCTTTTACTAGGGCACTAAGAGAAAGGAAGTGCAGAAGCCACTGAGGGTCTGGCCTTGGAGAGAGACTCCAGTACCTCCCCCTGGGGCCTAGGAATTGTCATGATGCCGTTGGCCGGCTGCTTGGCCTTTGTCCAGAATCTCTGAGGCCACCTGGGCAGTGAGAAAGAAGAATAATTAAGCTGAAGAGGAGAGAAGGAGCTTTCTAGATGCTGGGCAGTCAAGGCCCCCTCCTGTCCTGACCAGTGTGGGCGGGCTGCTTGGGTGACATTTCAAAGATTCAGGGAAATGCCAGGAATAGCATTGATCAAGGCTGACCTTTTCTCCAGGTGCAAGGAGGAGAAGGAGGAGGAAGCGAAAGATGCAGAAGAGGAGGAGGAGGGGGACAGAAGGGACTGAGGGGATCTGGAACACTCCATTTGGAATGAAAACCATGGACTTTTGGAAAACCTATCATAGAAGACAAACACAAAAACTGGAACTCATCCCTGCTAGCTCCACGCAGAATCAGGTACAGGGCTGCGATTTAGATTCAAAATGAATAAGTCTTGATGAATGATTAGATTTAGTTAGCCACCCCCTGTGCACCAACCACCCTGACCTCTTCCCAGCCCTGACCTCCAGCTTCAGCTCATTAATCAACCTCAGCCCAGCAGATCAATGTGGGAATAGAACAGAGATAGGATTCTCTTCTCTGTTTACAAGAGGAAGGAAAACCAGAGTGCCCCAGCCCAACTACCCTCACCCTGTGGTAGAGGTAAGAAAAGGATGTTAGAGACAGGAATAGGAAGAGAGAGTTCCAAACCCAACATCTCTTTTGTAAGTAGGAAAGAGACTCCCTGGCCATTCACATATAATCTGGGGGTGTTGGCTAATGAAGTTGGCCCAGGCAAAATATGCCAGGGTCAGGCCAGGAGCATAAGAGGTACCCCCATAAGTGGCCAAGGAAGAGGCGAACTGAAATCTTTCTGTTCTCAGACACAAGCACGAAAGTAAGCATGTCCCTCCCCTGCTCAAAAATAGTCTGTAGCTCCCCAGTGCCTCCAGAATAGCCTGGCATTTAAAGCCCTATGCAATCTGGGTCGGACCTATCCTTCCAGACTTGGGTCTTTTTACTTGTCTTCATAAGCTCTGCTTTCAGGGCAAACTGGAAACTGTTGCCTGAACTCACCCCTATCTCTTTGCCTTCACCCACACATGTCTGGAGTGCATTCCCTTGAACCTCTGCCTCTCAAACTTTGTATCTTCATTCAAGGAGAAACCTCTTCATTCAGGAAGCCTTCCCTCATACTCCTGGTTAGCAGCGCTCTCTCTCCTTCAATGACCTCATTTTCACTTATCTGTGTCCTTGCTGAACGCGCCCCCCCCTCCCAGCTTTTCCTAGAGAAGAGTGACAAGTGCTTTCCTGCCCCAAACTAAAGAGTGGGGCATTTCCTCCCATGGTACTCCTTTGCTGGCCCAGCACTAACAAAAGCAATCTCCCCTCTGACTCACCCAGCTCAGTGCTGCCATCTCCTGGGTCTGACCAGTGGCTGCTTCCAGCCACTGCTACCTCCTAGGAGGGGCAGGGGCTACAGACAAAATTCTGGACTACAAGGGCACACCGTCTCTCAATACAATTGCCTCTGACCAGTGGCAATGTAAGGCCATCCTGACCGAGGTGGGATTCCAAGGCCTTCTCCTCCCCCCAGATAAGCCTTCCTCTGCCCACCCTGACCTTCTCCCTCCCCTAGTGGCCTCCCCAATCAGTCTGTTAGTATTCATGAAGCCTTTAGAATGTGCCAGGAACTGTGCTAACAACACCAGCATCAGGGGTCTCCACTCATGGGCACAGTCCTAGTATCTCTATCTCTCTTGAGATTGAAGCCTCAAGTGTCCCTCCCCAGGACACCAGACCCTCTCCCCTCAAATGAATTTGCCCCCCTGGCACCAAAACTCCTAGTTAAGACTCTGCCCCTACCCCATAAACATAAGCACCCTGAAGGCAGGGACTTTTTTTGTCTTTGTAGCTGTGTTGTTTTTTTGTTGTCCAGTCATTTCAGTCATGTCCAATTCTTCTTGACCCCATTTGGAGTTTTCTCGGCAAATATACTAGAATGGTTTGCCATTTCCTTCTCCAGTTCATTTGAGAGATGAGGAAACTGAGGCAAACAGGGTTAAGTGACTTGCCCAGGGTCACACAGCTAGTAAGTATCAGAAGTTGGACTTGAGCTCAGGTCTTCCAGACTCCAGACCCATCATTCTATCCACCACACCTCCTAGCTGCCCCTTTGTATCCCTAGCATCCTGAAAATTCACTGGCACAGTGTAGGCATTGACATAGCCTTGTATTGAATTGATTTTAAGCCAGGCCGCTATGTATCAGGGCAAATGCTTCTAAATCAGACTTCACTGTCTGTTCTCTGTGTTGGAATAAATGATCTGGGATCTCTGGGATCTCTCCTGGCTCTAACATCCTTTGATTCTCTGATTCTCGGCATTTCTGTGACAAACTAGTCAATAATTCAGTTAACCCCTAGCTAGTCCTAGTTAGTCCAACTACTGTTATCTCACCCCAGATCTTAAAGCCCACCAGGCCCTGGCCTTTTATCATAGCCCCTTCCATTCCCCAACTAGCACTTCACCAACCCCGGAGGGTGAGAAAGCATAGCCCTAGGGGCAGATAGGGAAGAGACCAAGATACTCCTCCCCTCTCTTCTCCAGGGCTGGTGATCTTGTCCCTCCCCCACTACCCCCCATGATGTTTATGGTAAGAGCTGGCGTGATCATAAACAGGAATGAGGGCCTCCCACCTGCAGGAGGCAGAAGCCCTAGAATTAGGACCGCCCAATAAAACTGGGATGAAGGAATGTTAATCTTGTACACTCTCTAGATTCTCTTTTTTTCCTCTTTAGCCCACTTCAAATGCCGCATTCTCTCTTTCTCTCTTCCTTGAACAAAACTTGATCTCCACCAAAAGACCTAACAAATATCTTGATAAAGAAGTGAGCATTGTGGGGAAGACTTTGATTCATTCATTCATCAATTCATTCAACACACATTAAGTACCTCCTGTTTGCAACACACTGTGCAACATGTCAGGCATATAAAGACAAATAAAACTCTCCTCTTCCCTAATGGAGCTCGAAATCTATCAGGGAGAATTGTTACCTGTGTTAACATTATTGTTTCTTGTGTATTCATACACATGGGTAACAAAAGTAGAGATGTAACTAGAAATTCTTTTACTTAAGGTAAAAAGCAGCTGGGGAAAGGGATGGGGAACACTGTAGCAGTGGAAAGACCAGTCACAAGTACAGTTGTGTCCTGGAGAAGAGTACCATGATTATGAAACACTGGAAGTACTGTCTGGGACCAGAATTAGGGTTTGTACACAACACAAGCCATCAAAGGAACTAGTAAGAAGGTTCAACGGAGGGGCAGCTAGGTGGTGCAGTGGATAGAGCACTGGCCCTGGATTCAGGAGGACCTGAGTTCAAATCTGGCTTCAGATACTTGACACTTACTAGCTGTGTGACCCTGGGCAAGTCACTTAACCTTCATTGTCCCATGAAAAAAAAAAGAAGATTCAACAGAAGCTCAGCACCCCCTAAATATCAGCACCATGGGACAAAGCCCTGTTCTTGTGGCTCTGGCTCATGCTTAATAATGGAATCTGATGGAAGTTTAAAGGGGAGTATAAAGTGACCCCGGACAAATCACTTAACCTCTATCTGCCTCATTTCCCTCACCTATAAAAATGGTGAGAGAAATAGTGAGGGAAATAGTATCTTCCATATAACCTGTCACCAGGATTGTTTTTGTTTTGTTTTTTTGTTTTTTTAGGATTGTTTTAAAGATAAAATGAAATAACATATGTAAAGTGTTTTGTCAACGTTAAAGAACTATGAAAATGTTAGCTCTTTTTATAGCTATTATGAGATCAGAGGAGGGAACACCCACTCATATTTGGGGGCCCTGCATGCCGCTCCTGGTCTGTTCCTCTGTGATTCTCTGGGAGGCCTCTTCTAGGGCCCCCCACCTACTAACACCTTCCCCTCTGAAATTATCATCTATTGAGATTACTCTGTACACATCTTGTATGTACCTGGTTATGTGTGTGGTATTTCTCCCATTAGGTAATCTCCTTAGGTTCAGAGACCTTTCCTTGTATCCCCGACACTTAGCACAATGCCGGGCACATAGAAAAAGCTTTAAAAAATGCTTAGTGATGGACTGATTCAGCTTTTGTTCTCCCTGTACAATTTATCTCCTGCCCTCCTGGTCTCAGCCACATTCCCAGCTCCCCCTCCGGACTCTCTAACACAAAGGACTCAGGAGCCTCAAACCTGGCCAGGCTTAAGAGAGTCCTTGGAAGAGGAGAAAGTCCCTGCAGAGTCTGTCCAGGCTGAGATAAGAGCAGCCAAAATGTCACAGGAGGTCAGCTGCTAGAGCAGGCCTGGGACCAGGTGGGGGCCTATTGAACATCTCGGGGATAAAGGAGAATGTTGCGAGTAATTACTTGAGAGGAGGATGAGATCGCCAAGCCTGCAGGGGCAGCTGGTAGGCAAGTGCTGAAAGTAATCGTTGGTGAGGGAAAAGAGGGAGTGAGAGGTGCCAAGGAAGCAGAAACAACTACAAAGTGCCCTCAGCTTCTTGGGCCAGATTTAGAGCTGGACAACTGAGAGCACCCTTGGGCGTAATAAGCACTCAAACATTTTGTCATTCATTTATCTTCATCATAATCCACAAACACATTAAGTGCCCACTATGTGCCAGGCATTGTGCTAGGAAGATAAAGACGAAGTCATCCTTTTGACATATGGAGAAACTGAGGCCCAGAAAAGGGCAGTGGCTTGTCCAAAATCACACGGAAAACAAGTACTATAGCAGGTCCAGTTTGGGATGTGGATCTTCTAAGCATTCAAATCCAGCTCCCTCTTCACTACACCCTGGTGGCTGCATGGATTCAGTTTTCAAGAAAACAAGCCTAGGAACTTAGAAATCTCTGCTCCACGATTACTAGCTGTATAACTCTGGGCAAATCACAATCCCCCTGAACCTCCGTGTCCTTATTTGTAAGATGGGCATAATAAAAAAAAAAAACCATCTCCCGAATACAGTTGTTGTGAAGCGCAAATGAAATGTAACACCTGAGCTGTGAACACGGTGTGCTGTAATGTTGAGCAACAAGCTCTCCAGAAAAGAAAAAAAAAAGTAGACAAGAGACTCTCTTAAATTTAATCTGCATTATTAACATTTTCTTCATTGATTTCTTAAGTCTAGACAACCAACAAAACAATAAACCAAGCCCAGTGTTTGCTGACTTCTGAGGTGTAAATGTTCCCCCTTGAAAATTTAACTTTGAAAATTTTAGCTTTGGGGGCAGCTAGATGGTGCAGTGGTTAAAGCACCAGCCCTGGATTCAGGAGGACCTGAGTTCAAATCCGGCCTCAGACACTTGACACTTACTAGCTGTGTGACCCTGGGCAAGTCACTTAACCCTCATTGCCCTGCAAAAAAACCCCCAAAAAAACCAAAAAAATATTTTAGCTTTGAAAGCCTGTTAGAGCTGGCTCCAGCATAGCCCTGACAGCCAAGGTATCATCACTAAGGTAGACTCAGCCAGATGCTAGCCCAGAATTCACCAGTTTGGTGATGTCTCTATGTTATAGAAATGGGGTATATGAAGTACTTTATAGCCATAAAGTTTTAGTTAAAAAGAGCTTGGAGTCAGAGAACCCTCAAGTTCAAGTCCCATCTCTGATATTACTAGTTTTATGACTATGAACCAATCACCCAATAGACTGTAAGCTCTTTGAGAGCAAAGATTGTTTCTTTTTCTTTGTGTTTTTTTCTTTGTATCTCCAATGCCTAGCACAGTACCTGACACAAAGTAGGTACATAATAAATGCTTATAAATTGGTCAATTATTAACTCTGAGTCTCAGTTTCCTCATACGTAAAATGGAGAGAATAATACTTAGGATCTCTCCCTCACTGATCTATTGTGAAGTAAATAAATACTCTGAATAAACCTTAAAGTGCTATATGAATTTATTATATAAATGTAAGCTGTTGTTATTATCTCTAAGACCAGTGGTAATCAGCCCAGTTGCCAAGTTTAACTGCAAATCCATAATGAATAATTGTTCAAAGAAAAAAAAATACCAGGCAAGAATTCCTTGAAGACAGAGAAGACGCCTTCTCCTCCTACAAGTAATCTCTCATCATAAAGTAATTGCATATACAGGTTGGGGTTATAGCTTGATCTCTAAATTAGGGAACATCATGATATGTTTCCTGAAATTCAAAAAGGGAGTCTGAGGTCAGTGAGGTCAAAGCAGAAAGCTAAGTTCAATTAGAGACCATAGCAAGGCCAAGAAAAGTTGGCCTAAGAATGGGCTGTTGCTATGAAAAAGGTCTCCAACTTGCTGAGATGGTCCCAAGCTAATTGATAGAGATGGTCTCTGGGCAAAGAGATCTGAGCACACCTCTGTGTGTGGCTGCTACTTACTAAAGGCAGGTTAAAAGGTGGTATTGACTGACTGCAGGCAGGTTCCTGATAGTAGTGTATGCTTCTGAGAAACCTTCCTCCAGACTAAACCGTTCTATTCAAGTGTGAATCCCTAAGGTAGTGTTCTAATCCTGATGGACAGTGAGGATGCTTGAGAGCTAGTGAGTTCATTGAGCGTCATAGTCCAAGGACATGAGTCATTATCTAGATCAAAAGACTACAGGATTTAGGACTGAAAGAGACCTTAGGTTTTATCATGTCTTACCATCTCATTTTGCAAATGAAGAAACTAAGGACCAGAAAGAGAAAGTGATTTACCTGAGGTCATATGGCTATTTAGTGGTATAGGTGGGGGAAGAATCCAAATATCCTTACTATAATCCTGCTCCAGTAATCTTTCCCTTATACCTGGTGCCTCTTCTTCAAAGTCAAGTGCAGTTCCTACCTACACCATGAAAACCACTCCAGCTCCCACTGATCTCTCCTGCCTGTCACAATATTTGTTATCTCTGAACATTTTTGTACTTAGTTATCAATAGAATCAAATGAGATAATATTTGTAGAGTGCTTAGCACAGTACCTCGCATGCAGTAAGCACCATATAAATGCTTATTCCTTTCTCTTCCCCTAATAATAATAATACCTCATTGTTGTCTAATACTTGGTGATTTTCAGTGTCTCAGAGTTGGAAGAGACTTCAGAGGTCATCCAATCCAACCCACACCTGGGCATGGATGATAAGTGATCCTACAGCTGGGGGTGGAGAATTGGGGAGGGACTGCCTGCCAATTGTTGGGAAGTCTTCCCTCCTATCACACTGGAATTTGCTTCTTTGTAACTTCTATCCATTTCTCCTCATTCTGATCCCTTTTCCAGCTGAGGAAAGTGTTTCCACATACCTGATCTTATTTGCTCCTCACAACTGGGAAGTAGACAGGGATTGTTAGCTTAGATTTATAGATGGGAAAAAGGAAGAGAAGTTAGGTGACTTACCTATGATCACACAGTGGCAGGCAGGGATTAGAACCCAGATCTTCCAACATTTGCTCTGGTGCTTCTTCCATTACTCCCCAGTTGCTATCCTATATTATTCTATGAGGGACAGAGACCATATTGTATACTCATGCATTTCTCTAAAGCATATATACATATATGTATACATATCTATATATACACATACAGCACCATGGGGAAATAGAAGGAGGCTCATGACATCAAACTAGAAATGGTGCGTCTCCTAAGTGGCTTCCTTCTGAGGCCCTGGTACCTTGGGTCCAGCCACAGCCAAACCACAGGGATCAAAAGATCATCCTGAGCCAAGGAGGGCGGCTCCAAGGAACAGCTCCTGGTACTTACCAGTTCCTGGGGAGAGAGAAAAAAGCAGGTGTTAATGAAATTCTGATCCTAAATCAGGAGGTGTGGCAGACACCTGGGAAGAAGAGAAGTGTTTCAACAAGCTTTGGAAAGGTCAGAAATGCAGTCAGGGTGACAGGGTGAGATGCCACAGGAACACTGAGCTAATCTGGGGGGGGGGTAGAGCTGGCTAAGACCTAGAAACAAAGTGAAGAGAGAAACCAGAGCGTGGCTGAATCAGTCTACAGTGAATTGGAGCTGAGCCCATAGAGCTGGGGGCTTGCTTTCAGCCGGAAGCAATTTTTCCAACGAGAAAGCCTTTAATCTCCAAATGTATACCGTGAGTGGTATTGTAACCTTTGCTTCTTCCTCCACAAAGTTATGGAATAGAAATGTGAAGTTTAAATATGTTACTGCAACTTCTGCTTTTGTCTTAGTGGCAAGGATTGGGTGTGAGACCTAAAGTCAAAAGACTTGGGTTTGAATCCAGCTTTTCCTCTTTCTAGATACATGAGTGACTCACTTAGCTACTTGGCATATGTTTCTTCATCTTTAAAATGAATAGTGGGGCAGCTAGATGGCGCAGTGGATAAAGCACCGGCCCTGGATTCAGGAGTACCTGAGTTCAAATCCAGCCTCAGACACTTGGCACTTACTAGCTGTGTGACCCTGGGCAAGTCACTTAACCCCCATTGTCCTACAAAAAAATGAAGAGTATTCCATTAAATTGAGAGTATTCTATTAAAATGAGAATATTCCATCAGATGCAGCAAACCTTAATTAAGGGCCTACTGTGTGCAAGGAGCCATGCTAGGCTCTATAGATTCTACTGGGAGTGAGAGGGGAAGATCTAAGGCTGTGCCAAGAAATAGAAGTTTTTGCTTAAGAGGTGACTCTAAAGTGAGACTTATAAGGAAGATAAGGACTCAGAAGTAGGATTAAGGAAAAGAGCATTCCCAGCACAGCTGAGGGGGCAGGAAGCTGTGTGAAAATGCACAGAAAGTGGGAAGTAGGAGTCTGGGCTCCACAAACAGCTGGTGAGTAGTCCAGTTTGCCTAGTGATATGGTTGTTGTGAGGACCAAATGAGATCACTTTTGTAAAGCACTTTGAGAGCCATAAAATGCCCTACAAATACTACCTATCACTGCCATTAAGTTACAGGGCAAATTCGTTTTTGAGTAGGGGTTGGACCAGATGGCAACTGGAATAATAACTTCTGACAATAAAATTCTGTGTTTCCCTGAGTTTTCTAGTGAGAGAACAGGGCAGGTGCCAACCAGTTCAGCGTCCAACTGATCAGAGAAAGGTATGGGAGGGTATGATAGGAACACTAACTGACAGCTAGGACAGGGTGATTTTTCCATAAAAGGTATTGAAACCATCCTCAAGATATAATTGGTTCAGGGAACTAATGCTCAGACCATTGGCACAGCTTCCCGGTGGCCTAAGTACAAAAGCCAGCCCAGGAGGAGGCTTGACCTGTGCACCAACCTAGCCAACACCAGGGCAGGGAAGCTTCACTCCACTGGATCAATCTCTGCCCCTGATGCTATGACTAAGTAGAATTCCTTTTGTTAAATGTCAAATAGGTCGAGAGAGTCTCATTTTGTTCCTGCTCTAAACCTGAAGCACCAGACTAGCCTGACATAGACCTAGCCCCCGACAGAAGGTCAGTGGTTCAGAGTAAAAGAGGTCAACTAATGCTAGGCAGAATTGGGTCAGCTATTTCAACATCCTTTGGAAGTTGGGTTAAAATGAGTCACAACTAAGCAAGGAAACTGGGTACTTGTATTTAAGAGCTGTGAATAGTTTTTGCCCTGAGATTAGCTTACTCTACAAAGCAAAAGTTCTGTATTCTAAATGGCTAAAGGAGGGAATGATAGGAACTTCACCCAGGACTATCCTATAAATAGTGATGGGAAATGCCAAGCTGCCTGCTTCCCCAGCTGCCACTTCTGTTGTCACCACCCTGGGGACCGGGCTTCCTTCCCAGACTATGACCTCGGAACTGTAGCCCTGGTCCTTATCACCTGAGTTCCATTCCCATCACTATCTGAGGTCTTGGCATAGGTCCCAAAATGGGCTTTCTATTTCCTCCTCTGATGCAGAATGATATGGAAAGAGCACTGGACCTGAGTCAAGAAACTTGGATTTTTTCCAGCTCTTTGAACAAGTCACCTCTTTACCTCAATTACCTCATCTGTAAAAATGGATATAAAAGACCCTGGCGACCATCCTTTCTAAACGCCAACCTTTAAAAAAACAGATTAAGAAACTGTAACCCAGAAAAGTTGAACGATTTGTCCAAGGTCATATCATGACAGTGACAATCAGTGGCAGAGCTAAGATTCTAAACTTGGTCTTCTGACTTCCAGCCCAATGTTAATTCTACTATACCATGCTGAAATGCTATCAATCAACAAACCATTATTAAATGCCAACCAGGCTCTAGGCACTTTGGTAGGCATGGGAAAAAATCATATTTTTAAAATGTTTTCAAGAGGGGCAGCTAGGTGGCACAGTGGATAGAGCACTGGCCTTGGATTCAGGAGGATCTGAGTTCAAATCCGGCCTCAGACACTTGACACTTACTAGCTGTGTGACTCTGGGCAAGTCACTTAACCCTCATTGCCCTGCAAAAAAAAAATGCTTTCAAGAAACTTAGATTCTGATAGGGAAGAGAGCATGTAGTAGTAGAAATAGTAATAATAATATCTAACATCTCTCAAGCACTTTTAAGTTTTGTGAAACAATTTATATATAGTTCTTATTTTTTTTTTGGAGGGCAATGAGGGTTAAATGAATTGCCCAGGGTCACACAGCTAGTAAGTGTCAAGTATCTGAGGTCAGATTTGAACTCAGGTCCTCCTGAATCCAGGGCCAGTGCTTTTTCCACTGTGCCACCTAGCTGCCCCTAGTTCTCATTTTAATATAAATAGAATAAATACGAGGGAGTTCAAGAGGGAGGGCACTAGCAGTTGGAGGGATGAGGAAAGTCATGGTGTAGAAGGTGGTGCTTGACCTGTCACCTCTTTACCTTGAAGGAAGACACCTTTACCTTTACCTTTATCCTGAAGGAAGAGAAGGGATTTATGAGACAGAGATGAAGAGGTAGTGAAGTCTAGGCATAGGGGATAGCAAGGGGGTGGGAGATGGAGTGATGTGCGAGGAACAGAGAAGGGCAGTTTGGCTGATGAAGTACAGGGAGGGATATAAAGTATAATGAAGATAGAAAGATGGGATGGGGCCCGGTCATGATGGACTTTAAAAGCCAAATCAAGGAGTTTATATTATATTTTGGAGGTAATAGAAAGCCAATGGCATTTATTGAGTAGGAGAATGGAATAATTAAATCTGTCTTTAAGAAAATCACTTGGCATCCCCTGTGTGGATGGATTGTACTGAGGAGAGATTTGAGGCAGAGAGATTAATTAGGAAGCCATTGCAATAATCTAGGCTAGAGATGATGAGAGCTTCAATTAAAGTGGTGGCTATTGTACTAGGTTGGGCCTGAAGTCAGGAAGACTCATCTTTTTGAGGTTAAATCTGGCCTCAGATACTGACTGTGTGGCCCTGGGCAAGTCACTTAACCCTGTTTGCCTCAGTTTCCTCATCTATAAAATGAGCTAGAGAAGGAAATGGCAAACCATTTTGGTATCTTTGCCCAGATAGGGTCACAAAGAATTGGACATGACTGAAATAACTGAACAACAATAATGGGAGCAGAGAAATATTGTGGATACAATATGGATACAAGAAATATTGTGAAGGTAAAAACTGTAAGATGTGGCAACTGACTGGATTTGTGGGATGAGAGAAGTGAGGAGAATAGGATAAAACTAAAGTCGAAAACATTAAAAACTAGAAGAGTGGTGGCTCCTCCCATGAAAATAAGGAAATTTGGAAATGGGGAAGGGGGGTTGAGGGGAAAGATAATGAGTTCTGCTTTGAACGTGTTGAGCTTGAGATGTCTCCAGGACATCCAGTTTAAAATGTCCAATAGTCAGTTGGTGGTGCTTAATTGAAGGTCTGGGGAGAGGCTGAGGTTTGGATATATAGATCTGTAAGTCATCTACATTGAGATGATAAATCCAGGAGAGCTGAAGAGGACAATGAGAGAGAGAGAGAGAGAGAGAGAGAGAGAGAGAGAGAGAGGGAGAGAGAGAGAGAGAGAGAGAGAGAGAGAGAGAGAGAGAGAGAGAGAGAGAGAGAGAGAGAGAGTGTCCAGGGCAGAGGTATACCCACAGTTAGAGTTGTTTATGAATAGTGAACTGAGCTGAGATGAAACTAAGAAAGAGCAATCAGATGGTTAGAAGGAAAACCAGGGGAGAGAATCTGGGAGGACAGTGCGGTCGATAGTATCAAATGTAGCAAAAAGTGAAGAAGTATGAAGACTAAGAAAAGCCTTTCATATTTGGCAAGTAAAAGATCACGAGTAACTTTGGAGAGAACAGTTTCAGTTGGATGATGATGCAAAGGGTTGAGGAGTGAGAGGAGAAGTGGAGGCAAGTAGTACCTCCTTAGAATTTGGCTGGGAAACGGAAGAGAAGTATCACATGAGTGAATGGTAAGGTCTCTTAAAATGTTGACCTTTTTTAAGTTTGGGAAGAACTGGGCTTCTTTAAAAGCAGAAGGGAAATCATTTGGGGAATGGCTAAACAAGCTGTGGTATATGATGGAGATGGAATATTATTGTGCTATAAGAAATGACAAGCAGGATGATTTCAGAACAACTTGGAAAGACTTGTAGGAAATGATGTAGAGTGAAGTGAGCAGAACCAAGAGAACATTGTGCACAAAGACAGCAATATTGTTTGATGAAGAACTGTGAATGACTTGACTATTCTCAGCAATACAATGTTCCAAGACAATCCCAAAGGACTATTGATGAAACATACTATCTACCTCCAAAGAAAGAACTGATATTGATGGAACACAGACTGAAGCATGCTATTTTCCACTTTCTTTTATTTTTTCTTTTATTCAAGTTTTCTTATATAAAATGACTAATATGGTAATGTTTTACATGATAGTACATGTATAACCCATATCTGATTGCTTGCCACCTTAGGGAGAGGGTGAGGGGAGGGAGGGAAGGAGGAATAAAAATTGGAACTCAAAACTATAAATAAAATTGTTTGTTACTTTTAAAAAGAAGAAGGGTATAGAAAGAAATGGAAGATTATTGTTTTGCTTTGTTTTTGGTTTGGTTTGGTTTTGGTTTTGGGGGGTTTGTGGGCCAATGAGAGTTAGATGACTTGCCCAGGGTCACACAGCTAGTAAGTGCCAAGTGTGTGAGGCTGGATTTGAACTCAGGTCCTTCTGAATCCAGGGCCGGTGCTTTATCCACTGCACCACCTAGCTGCCCCAGAAATTGAAGATTAGAGACGGAAAGGTGACTAAGGCAAGGAAAGGCAAAGCAACAAGCATTTACTAAGCACTTACAGTGTGTCAGGTACTGTGTTATGCACTGGAGATACAAAGTCAAGCAAAAAGAAGGACAGTCTCCACCCTCAAGGAGCTTATATTCTAATGGGTGAGGAGAAAGTAGCCTTGTGGAAGCATGATGGGAAAGTCAATAGAATCAGAAGCACAGTTGGAAAGGAAATGAAGAACAGCTGATCTAAGTCCATCCCCAAAATGGAGACCCATGGGGGCAGCTAGGTAGTGCAGTGGATAAAGCACTGGCCTTGGATTCAGGAGGACCTGAGTTCAAATCCAGCCTCAGACACTTGACATTTACTAGTTGTGTGACCTTGGGCAAGTCACTTAACCCTCACTGCACCCCCAAAAAAAGATTATGCAAAATGGAGATCCTTCCAGAAGAACTTGCCAATGGGAGGAAGGAACAGCTGTGGCCAGAGGGATGTTCCACTGTGAGTTTCAGGGTAAGAAGGGAGCTGAGTAATAATGACAAAGACCATTGGAACAATCTGCTGGAGAAGATGAGAATGAATGAGATTAAGGATATATGTAAAAGAGTTGTCCTTGAGAAGGAGAAGATCCACTTCATTATCCAAGACTGGAGATAAAAGAGAAAGTGTTTTAGATGATATCAAGGGGCTTTTAGATAAAAAGAAGGGGGAAAGAGATAGCTCACAGAAAATAGCCTCAATTTTTTTTTTCAGTAAAGTTGAGTTGGTTAAGAGGTGAGGTCATGGGGAGGTGCAGAAGACTTGAGGAAAACAGAGGAGGTTTGGAATGGCTTCTGTGGGGAGTGAGATAAGGAATCAGTTTGTTCATTCATGTCCAACCCTTTGTGGCCCTGGGACCATATCATGCCAATACTGTCTAGGGGTTTTCTTGACAAAGATACTGAAATGGTTTGCCATTTCCTTCTCCAGTGGGTCAGGGCAAATAGAGGTTTAGTGACTGAAGTTGGATTTGAACTGAGGTCTTCCTGACTCCAGACCCATCACTCTATCCACTGAGCCACGCAGCTGCTTCAGAGAATCAACTAGGAAGGAACAAAAGGTTTGCAATGATGGCCTAAGTGAGGTTAAATAATATGAATTTGTTATGTATCCAGTTACGGTTGTGTGACATCCCCCTGCTCTGTTCACCAGCTTGTGAATAGATGTAGAAGAGGCAGATATTGGGAGTGAGCCAGGGCTGGGGTTTGCCAAGGGTTGAGCAGAGAGGGAACCAAAGCGAGAGGAATTCAAAAGCAAAGAAGGCTATTATAGAATTAAATTGGTTTGTTCTAGATTTGAGATTGGGAAGAGAGGAAAGGGAAGTCACAGCAGGGGTAATGATTGGAGGGCAGTGGGGTCACAGAATAGGTTCAGGAAGAGTGAGGCACAAGGGAGAGATGAAATAAGAGGAGGTTTTGGTCATAGAGCGGAACGTTAGAATGTTTGCTCAAGGAAGTGATGGTGAGATCCAGAGTGAGGACAATCTCTCCCTGTGTGTGACTTAAGTGAGTTGGAGGAGCACATTATGAGATCGAAAGAAACTGAGGGACTGGGAGTTTAGAGCATCAACATGGACGTCAGCATTGCCTACTGCAAAGTCTATGTCCACATCCTCACAAGGCATATTTGGAACCAAGACAGTAAATGACTTATCTTTCCAAGCCTCAGGTTCATCATTTGTAATATCAGGAGATTGAACTAGATCATATCTATTTTGTGTCTATTTGTTTCCCTTGTTCCAATTTCATTTCAAAGAATTCTTGGGATGATTTGGCTTATCAGGATCTCATACCAAAGTCTCTCTAGGCTTATTTTCTCAATTGCATTTTACTGTTTCATTGAAAAGATACTATTTGTGATTTGCTGTCCTGCTCCTTAATATTTTTCAAATGAGATTTTACTCTAAACTGCTCTTATCCTTGGTGACCACATCTCCCTGCTTGGCATGGCAATCAAGTGTATTCTTTGGATGAAGTTTGGGGCCTTTTGCACCTTCCCTGTTGTGGCCACTGTTTTATATCTGTTTAATTTTTCTACGTGGTGATAGTCAATGTCGATGTCTTTAATTTGACCATTTCCCATTTTTCCAGGTTGACAATGTGTTCAAATGGGTCCTGTTGGAACCTTTGTAATTGCACATAGTTCCCCATCTTTACCTTTTCAAACCTGGCTTCCATTTCAGCCTTTGCTCTAGTCACATAATGGTCTGACCGATTTCAAAATGAGTTCTATCTGTATCCAGTTATTTCCTTTCTGTTAAGATAGAGTCTATTTCATTTTTGTGATGTCATCATATTCTCAACATATCTAGCACTTTTCAACTCTCTTATTGGAATATTTACTGGGTGGTTGTTGTGTTGTTCCTTTCCAAAGAGAACTGATCACACCATGGGCTGATGTCTTACATTCTGTGAGAACAGGATTAAAGTGTGGTAGAGGGGGCAGCTAAGTGGTGCAGTGGATAAAGCACCGGCCCTGGATTCAGGAGGACCTGAGTTCAAATCTGACCTCAGACACTTGACACTTACTAGCTGTATGACCCTGGGCAAGTCTCTTAACCCTCATTGCCCTGCAAAAAAAAAAGTATGGCAGAGTTGCTCAAAGTTGTCAGCCTCACTCCCTCTTCCAGAGTCATCAAAGTCCAGCAACAGGACAAAAGATGTCTGGCGATGGCCCATGATGAAGTGGATGAACTTGGTGTCTTCAGTGTCTGACCAAGCTCCAAGCATTCTACAATGCCTGCTTCAGCCACCTTCATGGTCACTGGAAGAAGTTGTTCTCATCTATCCATGCTGCTGGGAGAAGTCTTCACATGCTTGGGATAGCTTCACATTCTGCTAACTAACCAAAAGTTTTGAAGCCTGTTGATTACCCTCAACCTGGTTTAGCCAGTCTGCCAAGACGGTGTTACAGGGGTGTGGCCACTGCACATGCTACAGCATCTTGGAGCCACAGGTGACAGTTAGATGACAGTTGGACGCTGAAGGTGGATGAGCAGCCCTGAAAAGGGCTTGGCAAGCCCTCACACCAGAGGTGGAATCCTCCCAGAACACCCCACAAATCCCCCTGAGTATACGTATAAGGTTCTTAGTAGCCCAGAAGCCTTTGGCTGTGATCCTTTCTTGATCCTGAAACATATTCTCTGACATGACTTTTACCATTTCTCCCCTTTGCCCACTTTTACCCTGATGCTAGTGTATATCGAGGTATGCTCTGACTCATTTTGGAGGATCTCACCAAGATCTCCATAGAATTGTTCTACCTTTTCTCACTCTGTAAAAGATGTCATGATCTTCATGGTATTCTGTTTGCTATACCCATTGCAAGCACTCAAGACTGAGTCTGCCATGAAATTAGGCTTCTTTGTTCCTTTGGGCGGACAATAAAATCGACCACAAAGCCCTCATTTGTTTGTCTCTTTATTCATCTCAAACTAGACAGTCCCTAGGCTCCTTAAACTCAATCCTCCCCGTCCCTAACTTCCCCATTACTGTTGAAGGTCCTGCCATCATCCTAGTCACCCAGGCTCACAACCTGCATGGCATCCTTGACTCCCACCCCCATATCCAATCTGTTGTGAAGTCCTGTTGTTTCTACCTTCAAAACATCTCATATATATTACTTTCTCCCCTTTCTTACTGCCACCACCCCCTCACCTCACACCTAGACTACCGCAATAAGCTGCTGGTTGACCTCCTTGCCTCAAGTCTTTCTCAAATGTTAAGCTACTCTTCTTTAAGCACAGGGCTGTGTCACTCAGGGAATGACTCCATAATGTGAGTGGCTCAGGGGATAGAGTGCCAGGCCTGGAGTCAGGAGAATCCTCTTCCTGAGTTCAAATACAGCCTCAGACACATAACAACTGCATGACCCTGGGCAAGTCACTTGACCCTGTTTGCCTCAGTTTCCTCATCTGTAAATGAACTCCAATAGCTTTGCCAAGAAAATCCCAAAGGGCTCTTGAAAAGTTAGATGGGACTGAAAAATGACTAAACGATAAAAATTCCCTGTCACCTCTAGGATTAAATATAAAACCCTCTGTTTGGCTTTTAAAGCCCTTCATCACTGGCCCCTTCCTATTACCTTTCTAGCCTTCTTGTCCCTTACACCCTGCCCCTACCCCTCATGTATGCTTCAATCCAATGACACTGGCCACTTTGCTGTTCATCACACATGATAATCCATCTCCTGATTCCAAGTGTATTCATTGGCTGACCCCATTCCTGGAGCTGTCTCACACCTCATCTCTACTTTAGGGTTTCCCCAGCTTCCTTCTGCAAATCTTTTCCAGTCCTCTTTTAATCTTAGCATCTTCCAGTTTAGCCTGTCTATACCTTGTTTCTATGTAGTTGTTTGCATGTTGTCTCCCCTCCCCTCCCCCACCATTAGACTGTGAGCTCCCTGAGAAGCAGAGACTGTCTTTTGCCTTTTTTGGTATCTCAAGCACTTAGCACAGTGCCTGGCATATAGCAGGTGCTTAAACTGACTAACTGAGAAGAACCTATGTGCAAGCTTTCCATTTTTGTTTTACTTCTTTAGCTCTTCTGGTTCCACTTATAGCAAGAATATCAACAAGTATTTGGCTCCATGCATTCATTGGTGTCTGCACATAGATTGCATATGCAGAGCACCAGGAGCTAAGTTAAGGTTTGAAGGCAGTCTAAGAATCACAAGACATTTAGCAGCCTCCATCCCTCCTTTCCCTCGTCCTGCCATCTTCACTGTGGAAGAAGAAGGCGGGGCTACTCAGGACTCAGAGTCACTTCATATTTTGTTCATTTCGTTTCGTTTCTGGCCAGGGCCAAAAAGAAAATCCATCACCTTGTAGCTAACGTGCTTATGATGAACTTCTCTGTTTGCAGCTGGCTGAGCCTCAGAAAGAAAATCTAGTGTTTTGAGGGACCTATCTTCCTAAGTTAGTAGAATCTTCTGGAGCCTCTGGTCCACTGGCAGAGAGCTAGAGAACACAGAGTCACTTCTCTGTAAGGATGAAGCATCAGAAAAAATAAAAATAAAAAATAAAAAAGATGAGGCATCAGAGAGGGTCCTTTGTGAAGGAAACTGTACATAAAAAGATCAACAATAACAGAAATGAACACAAGCCAATTGCTAAAGAGATGTTGCAAGATGGTAAATGCTCCAGGGCACTTGTCAGAAATATCTATGAGGGCTGAGAAAGTTAAAGAAGGTTGATAGGTATAGCCAGGTGACCCAATGGATAGAGTCTTGGACCTGGAGTCAGGAAGACCTGACTTCAAATCCTTCCTCAGATACTTACTCACTGTGTGACCCTGGGCAAATCACATTAAAAAAAAAAAACCCTTGCCTCAGTTTCCCCATCTGTAAAATGGGAATTATAATAGAGCCTACTTCCCAGTTTCGTTGTGAGGATCAAGTGAGAAGATATTTGTAAAGTGCTTAGCACATAGTAGGTGCTATCTATTATTTTTATAGTGGAGATGGAACTTGAGCTGAAACCAAAAGGGTGGTAAGATTTAAATAAGTAGAAAAGATTGGAAAGGGCATTCCAGGTAGGGGAGAGTGATATGAGCAAAGGTGCAGTGGCTGGCATGTATATGCCATGTTTGGGGGGAAATGGGCAGAACTATTTGCTTGAATTAGAACAGTAAAAGATGAGATTAACTTATCAAAGCCTTTGAATTTAGATTTTATTCTGCAGACATTCAATGCTTTTGAGGAAGAGAATGATATAGGCTAAGAAATATTTTTAGGAAGATTGATCTGACAAGATTGGATTGCTAGAGGGATGGTGTGGGGAGGGGGGATCCTGAAGGCTGCAGGGATGCCTGTTAGAAGGCTGTTGCTATAGTTAATCCAGGTAAAGGTGATAATGACCTGGATATAGGTAGGTACAATGGAAGTGGAAAGAAGGAGACCAGTGGGTACATCCAGTATCTCTGGAAGGATGTAAAATGAGTTGACCAAGAAAGGTCCAAGATTGATGAGTGACTGGATGTAGCCAGGGAATGAGAGGGGTGAGGGGAGAATTTTAAACCTAAGAGATGGAGGAAATGGAGAAAACAGGGAAATCTCAAGGGATAATTGGTTGGAGCTGGGAAGATGATCAGAGTACCATAGCTTTTGTCCCAGAGTCAACCCAGTTTATTACTTTCAGCAACCAAAACTTAAAAGATGACATAGGTAGCCCAAAGCCACCAGGATGGGGAGTCCAGCCAGGTGAGTCTGGCAGATAGCTTTCAGCTGGCCAGAAGTCTAATTTGGAGAAGCCAACTAATGCAGGGAGAAGCAGGTAGGCACCACAGGGCTAGATCCTGCCTCCAGTGTAGGTGCCAAGAATCAGCAGAAGTGCCAGTGGGTGGTAGAGCCAAAGAGGAGACACCTGTACATGAGAACTACCCAAAGAGCACAGCACACTTGGCATGCTGATCTGACCACTGGCAAGGATGGAACTCATGTCCAGTTCCTTCTGTGACCATTTCCTCCTCACTTTGACTGCCTCTTCTGATTATCCTCTGGCCTTCTCTCATCAGCATCTCCATATCCCTTAAACTCCTCTCCAGAAGAACCTCTTTATGTTGAAGCTTCATCCTTCATTCAAATGGCTGGTTCCCACCAAGTAACTCATGGTGGTCTATGCCTGGGCCTGCGTGTAGTCAGGAGGTCAAATCCAGGAAGATCAGCTAAGGCAGATGCCATTTTGTAAACCTTAAAGCATTGTGTAAATGAAAGCTAATATTATTCACTTGTCATATTGGGTAGAGAACCAGCAAGGTGTGGGTATACATCTTGCGTCTGACACTCCACTGGCTGTATGACCCTCAACAAGTCACTTGTCCTCTCACTTTTCCTCTTTTTTTGTCACTTGTAAAAAAAAGACAAATATTTGGGATTCAAAAAAAATTTTTGGCGGGACAATGAGGGTTAAGTGACTTGGCTAGGGTCACACAGCTAGTAAGTGTCAAGTGTCTGTTGTATATGAACTCAGGTCCTCCTGAATCCAGGGCCAGTGCTGTATCCACTGAGCCACCTAGCTGCCCCCATGGGATTCAAAATTTTTTTAAATGAATGTTAAAAATGGTTTTTACATATAACTGGGGAAAAATAAAATGTTTTAAAATGTTATTTAAAGACTCTAGGCAACTCTAGAGGACTATAAGTTGCAGAACAGGGGCTGATCTATAGTAGTGGAGGGAGTTCCCTCATCTAGAGATTCTCTACACCAATGAAATCACAGGTCCAGTCACTATTGCTTTCCTTATTATTATCATTACTTCATAGAACTGGGCTGGGTGACCAAGGGTCAAGATCTTTTTGTTCAGTCATTTCAGTGATCTCTGACTCTTCATGACCCCATTCGGGGTTTTCTTGACAAAGATCCTGGAGTGGTTTGCCATTTCTTTCTCCACCTCATTTTATAGATGAAGAAACTGAGGCAAACAGGGTAAAGTGACTTTTCCAGGGTCCCACAACTAATAAGTGTCTGGAGTGGGGGCGGCTAGGTGGCACAGTAAATAAAGCACTGACCCTGGATTCAGGAGTACCTGAGTTCAAATCCGGCCTCAGACACTTAACACTTACTAGCTGTGTGACCCTGGGCAAGTCACTTAACCCCCATTGCCCCGCAAAAAAACCCAAAAAACAAAACAAAATCAGTGTCTGGAGTCATATTTGAACTCAGGAAGATGGAGTCTTCTTAACTTCAGGCCCAGCACTCTGTGCACTATGGCTCCACCTACCCAAGATATAGGCAAGAATTAATGGCCACAGAGCAAAATCAAGTATAACCAAGGCCTGGTAATGAGCCAGAGGCTTCCCTCCTTTCCAATCAGCTCAGGCTGTAACCAACCTGAGAATGAGCAGGCTTGAGCCTCCAGGCAGAGACTCATCAAACCCTTTGGTTTGAGGAATCAGTGGGACAGAAATAATGCGATGCCTCAAACTGCAGGCAGACAAACAGAAATCTTGCATAAGCAAAGATGTGCTTGCTGCGTGGGCCCACACATACACACAACCTAGTGAGAACTTTGCCATTGGCTATGTGATACATGCCATTTAAAAAATCATGTTTTTTGCAAATTATGAGGATTTGTGGCACTTTGGAAAGAAATACAGCCTACCTTGTGGGGAAAAAAAACCCCTACATATCCAGAAGATATTATTGAGATATCACTGTATCACAGTAATATTTATATTAAAATGTTATCAATACTTTTTTTTGTAGGGCAATGAGGATTAAGTGACTTGCCCAGGGTCACATAGCTAGTAAATGTCAAGTGTCTGAGGCCGAATTTGAACTCAGGTCCTCCTGAATCCAGGGCCGGTGCTTTATCCTATAAATACTTTTAATGAATTTAGAAACGACAAATAGATAAGCTAAACATTTCTAAGTAGAGCAAAGAATAAAAAAGGAAAAAGGTACAAACAGGTAGAATCTCTTCTCTTATCTCGACTGTTAACTCTGCTTTGGCCTTCCTCCTATCACGGACTTGTCTCAGCTATTTTAAGTAGAAAGCTTTATTGTTCAAATATTACGTTAACACTGCTTTACTACTCACTGAATTAGAGCCAGAGGGACACTTGCTGCCTCATCTGATGTCTTTTCCCCTTAGTTCTCCCAGGAGCTAGTTTCTTCTCTATCTTGATTTTCTATATATAACAGCCCCGTTCCTGGAAGAGCCTGAAGCATCCCTCCTTTCCCTCTGATGCCCACTGAGTGTCAGAGCTGGAAGGAACCTTAAGGGTCAGCCAGCCAAAGCCCTACCAGAACCCCTTTGTTTTACAGATGAGGCAACTGATCTGCCCAAGGTCACTCAATGAGCTCCCACCAAGGCCAGGATTAGAACCAGAGGCAAGTTTGCAGATGCTTGAGTCCCAAGTTGGTTTGTTTTCCTATTACTTAAGCTATTCAAAAAATAGATTTCTTTGACCATTTGATCATAAATTTAGATCTAGAGGGGACCTGAGAGGCCAGCTAGCCCAACTTCTTCATTTTACAGATGAGAAAAATGAGACCTGAAGACTTGCCCAAGGACATGCAGGTAGTTAAGTGGCAAAAGTAGGCTTCAAACCAAGGCCCACTGCCTCTTAGTAGTATTCTTTCCACTGCATGACACTGCCTCATGTTATTCTTCCTCCACTGTTTCAAGTTTTTTTTGTTTTTGTTTTTTTGCAGGGCAATTGGGGTTAAGTGACTTGCCCAGGGTCACACAGCTAGTAAGTGTTAAGTGTCTGAGGCCACATTTGAACTCAGGTCCTCCTGAATCCAGGGCCGGTGCTCTATCCACTGCACCACCTAGCTGCCCCCACTGTTTCAAGTTAATCATTTCCTGAGGCTGATGTGGTTTAAATGATTCGGTAGGGCTTAACAACTTGGCTTTTTAAAGGATACAGATGATTCTTTAGCAAAATCCTCATGGGTTAAATGCAGTTGAACCATTGAACACACTTGCCATTCAGTCATTGTCAGTCCTGTCTGATTCTCCGTGACCCCATTTGGAGGTTTCTTGGCAAAGATACCAGAATGGTTTGCCATTTTCTTCTCCAGCTCATTTTACAGATGAGGAAACTGAGGCAAACAGAGTTAAGTGACTTACCCAGGGTCACACAGCTAGTACATGTCTGAGTACTAGTATGGCCCTGTGCCCTTTCTACTCCACCATGTAGCTGCCCTTGAACACAATTCTTATCAGCTAAAGCAGATTCTTCACTACAGATTGATACGTGACCTCCGTCTTCTCCAAACTTATCACCATGCCACTGAGCTCAGCAAAAGTGAACTCATTATTTTTCCCCAAATCCTTCCCTCTTCCTAACTTCCCTATCACTATTGTGGGGACACCAATCACCCAGGCTCACCACTTAGGTGCCATCCCCAGTGCCTCACTTTATCTCACCACCTATATCCAATCTGTTGCCAATGCCTAGAGATTCTGCCTTTGTAACATATCTAGAACACGACTTCTTCTTTCCCTGACACTGCCACCCCACTGGTTCAGGCTCTTTTCAGCTCTGTATTTTGTCTTTCTTTGTATCTTCAATGCTTTGCACAGTGCCTGATGCATGGTAGGTATTGACTGATTGACTGTTTAATGACTAACTTGTAGACTACAGGGACAGAATGACACATGCATTATGTTGTCTTACATATGTTACATACATATGTTTGTTGGCTTGCTATTCTTGACTACAATTCCCTGTTAAAAAGGAGGATTCAGGTAGGGGGAGGGGAGTGTTTTTGGGAAGTGACACTGATATTTTTCAAAGTACCAATGAGACATCTATCTTTTTTTTTTTGCGGGACAATGGGGGTTAAGTGACTTGCCCAGGGTCACACAGCTAGTAAGTGTCAAGTGTCTGAGGCCAGATTTGAACTCAGGTCCTCCTGAATCCAGGGCCGGTGCTTTATCCACTGCGCCACCTAGCCACCCCCGACATCTATCTTTTTTAATCTATATTTGTCTATGTGTCTTTTTTAATTAATTTTTTTCAATGAAGAAAAACCTATTGTCTCCCTGTTACTTCCTCCCCTGCTTTGAAAAAGAAAGAAAGAAACCTCGTGCCAATTATTCAGTCTAGCAAAATAAATTCCCACATTGGCCTTCTCAAAAAAGAAAAAAACAACTCACCTATGTCACACTGCATCCTGTGTCCATCTCCTCTCCACCTATCAGGGGATAGGTAGAATGTTGCATCATCAGTTCTCTAGAACCATGGATGATCATTGCATTGATCAGAGTTCACTTTAAGGCTTTCAGAGTTGATTGTTTTTACAGTGTTATTGTTATTTCTACATGTCATTTTGAGGGCACAAAAATGAAGAATTCCAGAGAGGCCACCTCCAGCATTCTTTATGATATTTCATCCTCTTATTGACTTGTAAAAGATTCCTAGAGGACTGGAAGCACATTCTGAAAGCAGGTTCACAGAATTTAGAGTCAGAAGTGACCTCAGAGACTCAACTCAAATACAGAAAGAATCCCCACTACAATACATGAAACACAATACATACAACAAATGGGAATCCACCCACTGCTTGAACAATAGTCAGGGCCCATCACCTCCTGGGGTGGTCTATTATACTATTGGACCCCCCCCCAATTGTGAGAGACTTTTTTTTATATTGAACTTAAATTTGCTTCATTTTCCACCCATTGGTCCTGATTCTGCCCAATGGGGCCAAAATGAACAAGACTAATCCCTCTTTAACATAGCAGATCTTCAAAGAGTTGAAGACAAAACTGTGTTCCCTGAGTAGGCTTCTCTAGTCCAGGTTAAACATCTAAACACCCCTCATCTCTCCAACTGATCCCTTTTGATGGAGACTGAAGGGCCTTCAACATCCTAGTTGCTTTCCTCTGGATTCTCTTCAGAGTTCAGATCCCTTATTCCATCCTCAAACATAGCAGTACTATAACAAACTTATTTATCCAGGACTGCTCTTGAGTAGAGCATTGAATTAATTCAAATTAATTTAAAAGTCTACTTGACTATAAGCTCCATGAAGGCAGGAGCTGTGTTTTATCTAAACCTTGTATCTCCCACCCCATTCCCAGCCTGGCAGAGAACTCTAAACACATAGTAGGAGCTTAAATCGTTACTGAACTGAAATGACTAAAGTGAACTGTTACTATAAATGGATTCCCAATGTTCAATAAATTAGAAATATAATTTTGTCAAAACTACACTGAACATTTATGAGGGAAGAAGATTATATTGGTTCTACTCAGCCCCAAAGGGCAGAACTAGGTCTAGTGAGCAAGGAGGTAGATTTTTGACTCAAGATAAGAAGAAACTGTCCAAAAGTGGGCTGGAGTGAGTCAAAAAGCTTTGAGGTCAGCAGCATGAGTTCAAGTAGAGGCTAGAAGCCCATTTAACAGGGTTGTTAGACAGGATTCATGCTACCAGAGGTTGAGCTAGATGACCTCTGATGTCCTCTTCAGCTTGAAGAATCTACTATCTTATTATCTTTTTCTGACAATGAATCAGAAGACACTTAAAAGATACTAAACCATAATTGTCTTCAAAGTATTTGGAGGGTGTTATTTTATGGTTGTTGTATTTACTTCTTATTTTATTGTTGTTTTATTTCTCTCTTTTTCTTTTCTCTCTTTTCTTTCCTTTTTTTTTTTTTTGGTATTTCTTTATTCTGCTTGACTCCAAAGGGCAAAACAAAAAATAATGAGAAAAAGTTGGAGGGAGCACAACACTCCCTAAAACAGAACACTCCCCCCTCCCCTCAGCATGAAGGAAGTCCCTTGTCATCCTAGAATTGGCCCAATTTGACCCTTCCTTTGTCTGTAACTGGAGCCTCACCTAGTTCCCAAACCCCTTACTTCTGATAAAGCCAGGTCAAAATCCAGAACAGAAGGGATAGAAAAGAAAAACTACTTAATAATTAGGGTTATCTGTAAAAGGAAAAGGTTGACTTGGGAGGTAGCAGATTTCCCATTACTAGACATCTTCAGGCAAAGGCTGGATATCTGCCTGTCGGGCAACAATGAGATGACCTTGCATCAGAAGGGATTCTTCTTCAGATATGGATTGGATTCTCTGTCCTCTGGAGTCTCTTCCAATTCTGTGATCCTGTGATTCAGGCATCAATTTTTATTGTATAGGACTGTGGGGAAAACCTGGTTATTGGACTTCTCTCTTGCTTGGGTTCTGGATAATCTGGTGCATCCTGCATTTAAAACAGGACCTATTTTATTTCTGTCACAGAGAATGAGGGAGCTAGGACATTCTCAGTGCTTAAACGATTATCTGAAGTAGCCTGGCCCTGGGTTTGGAGTCAATTTCTCAGGGCAGCAGAATTTGCTTCTTTACTGGGCAAAGCCAGGGTCTCCGGTGGCATCTAACACATCTGTAAAGTCAGTGCCTATGGTGTGTAGAGAGCTTGGTGATCTATGCATTTCTGTACCCGCCATACAGGCATAATTGCTTCACTTCTCCTAAGGAGCATTGCCTTCTCCTTATTGAATTCCTGGATCCCACTAAGGCTTAGCTCATGAGTTAATAATCATAGCACCTAACTCCCAGGGCCCTTGTGAGGATCAAATGAGATAAAAAATAATCGTAAAGTGCTTAGTGCTGTGCCTGGCACGTAGTAAGTGCCATGTAAGTGTTAGCTATCATCACCATCACCACCACCATTATCTCCCTCCTACAGGAATTTTTCCTTATTTCACCTAGTTGTTAGAGTACTCTCCCTTCACAGATTAGATAAATAATAACTAGCATTTATATAGTGCTGTAAGATTTGCAAAGTGCCTTACAAATATTTCCTCTTTTTATCCTCACAACAACCCTGGGAGATAAGTATCATCCCTTAGAGGTGTGGTATTATCCCCATTTTCAGGTGAGGAAACTGAGGCAGACAGTCTTTAAGTGACTTGGTCACACAGCTAGTAAGTGTCTGAGGCAGGATTCTAACTCAGGTCCTCCTGACTCCAAGTTCAGCACTCGATCCACTACATCATTGAGAGAGACAGACAGCAGACAGATTGACAGATAGATAGTAGACATGATAGATAGATAGATAGATAGATAGATAGATAGATAGATAGATAGATAGATAGATAGATAGATAGATAGATAGATAGGTAGATAGGTAGATATACAGGTAGGTAGGTAGACAGACAGGCAGACAGACAGACAGATAAATAGACTCATCTATTTACATTTTGAATCCCCTCCCCCCCAGTAAAATGTAAGCTCCTTGAGGACAGGAACCATTGTGTTTTTATCCTCAGCACCTTGGACAGAACTTGAATTGTTTGCTTGCTTTGGATTGGAGTAGCTTGAAACCATGATCCTTTTCCAGGAACTGCCTCAGAAGTCCTCAGGCATGAACCTAGGCAGCCCAGAAGGCTTTGAAATGCCAGGTGTTTCCTCACCTTCCTACTCCAGGCTCCAGGAGGAGGCAAGGAAAGAGCCAGCAGGGGCTAGGTACCCTACAGAATGAAGAGGGGAACAAGACAGGATGGGATAGCAAATGCAAGCCAATATAAGAGAGATCATGTTTATTATGACATTACTGCTCTTCCCCAAAATATTCAGTAGCTCCCCATTGCCTATCAGGTTCAAATTCCTTAACCTGGCTTTCAAGGCCTTCCACAATCTGTCCCCACCTATGTTTCCAGACACACTCTGCTTTATTTCCTCTATACTCCTGCTAAATTGGACTCTTTGTCATTCCTTTGAACTCATCCTGCCCATTTCCACCTCTATATGTTTGCTGTTACAATCTCCTATGCCTGAAATGCACTTCCCATGTATCAAATGTACTTGGGGGGCAGCCCTGGAGTCAGGAGGACCTGAGTTCAAATCCGGCCTCAGACACTTAGCTGTGTGACCCTGGGCAAGTCACTTAACCCCAATTGCCTCACCAAAAAACAAAACAAAACAAAAAAAAACCCGTACTTCAGCATTTCTCCATAACCCTTCAGGACCCAATGCAAATGCTGCCTCCTCCATGGTGCCTTCCTGGACTTCTTCCACACCCCAAACCAGAAGTAACCTCTCCCTCTCCTTATCTCCCATAACATTTTCTGCAAACCTCTTCCATGAACGTTTACTTTATTTCCCATTATAGTTATCCATGTACCTGGTTCCAGCCAAACAGCAAGCATTTATTAAGCCCCTATCACGTGCCAGGTACTATACTAGATGCTAGAGATACAAAGACAAAAGTGAGGCAGTACCTGCCCTCAGTGGGCTTGCGTTCTTGATTGAGAATAAAAACTGTGCATATACGAGATAGATATGGGGTCGTTTTTCAGGAAGGTGCCCAGTCAAGAGTCCTCTTTGAGGATTAGGGTGCTCTTATCCATCCCGGTATCTCCTTCCTTGAGTAGCACAATGTCTTGGGTAGCACAAACATTTGATGCATGTGAATTAATTTGAATTGGATTGGATTGGATTGGCCTAGACAGAACGATTGTGGTTTCCAAAGGGTAGGTCTGTTCTCCATCTGCTCTAACCCTGCTGTCCCACCCGAGCAGCTGTCCCCACAGCGGGCACCGCCTTCCCCCAGGAAGGGCTGACAATAGGACGTCGGGGCCGAAAGAGCTCCCTCCCGGCCCACGCAAGACCAGGAGCTGCTTGCAAACGGGAGCCCGTTTGTGCGCCTGCTCTCCATTCCCCGAGCCCGCTGTCTGGGCGGAGTCCAAGGGCGCTTCTCTTTAGACTCGGCCTCCCAGAATACATTCCGAGACGTAGCTGAAGACAAGAATGCGGTTGTGTGTGTGCGTGTGTGTGCTTGTGTGTGCGTGTGTGTGTGTGTGTGTGTGTGTGTGTGTGTGTGTGTGTGTGTGTGTGCGTGCGCGCGCGCGCCTGGGTCTGCACTGGGTGGGGCGCCGCCGCCGTCTGCAAAGCCCTGCGCCCGTGACATGCATGGCTGAGCAGCCGTGAGGGCTTAATGCGGAGGCCCGAGGGCTCCTGCCTCGCTGTGTGGCCGCAGACAGTCGCTGCCGCCAACTCCCGGATTCCTAGCTCTCTTCTCTATTAAGGACACCTTCGCCCCTCCAGCCCTGGGTGGGATGCGAGTCTGCTGGTGAATGTGGGAGAAGGATTCCTGAGCATCGGGGAGGAAGGGGCAGATAAGTGAGCTGCCAATCCTGCTCCCCACCTGGAACGGGACCGCTGAGATCGGCTGCTGCTACCCCTTGGGGGGCTCGCTAGTCTGTCTCTCTGCTCCCCTCCTCCCTTCCTCCCCCATCTCCGGGAGTAGCAGCTCTTTCACTCTTTGCAACATGACTGCTCTTCCCTTTCTCCCTCGGGCCCACCTTCATGATACAAAGAACCCTCCTCCTGTACTGGTCTAACCCCTTAGCTGCCCCCACACTCTCCCTTCAAATCCCCCTCTCTTCCGCTGTATCTTTGTCCAAGCCAAGTTTGGGGCCATAACTATACAGAGCCAAAACTAGCCCTGGGAGAATGGGGTTATGCCCCAGGGCACTGACATCTGGGGATGTACTTACTACTCCCAACTCAGTGACAGCATGTTCCACCATCCCTGTGATCCTGTCACAGTCATCGTGCCTCCCCCAACCCCCAAGGGAGTGAGAAGGGCAAGTTGCCTTCTCCTCCTCCAAGGAGACTGCACCCACTGTCAAACTGTCCCCTGGATTGCAGCCACTGAATTTGTCCCTTCATACACACACACCCAGAATTTGCCTCTGGGGCAATAATCCCTATGCCTATCCCACTAGGGACATTGAGGTGAATCAGCCCATGCCAGGGAATTAGCATGCTGTGGCATGTTAAGTGTACCCATTGTACACCTCGGGTTGGCACCCCAACCCTCAGAGAGGGAGCCTAGGGACACAAATGCAGACTGACACATTTTGGCCTTGGTGGGGGGCAGATGATTCCCTGGTGAGTTAATGGGTTCCAGGTTCCTTTTCCACCCTCACCCCCACTGGGCTTCTGACTCCCTTGGAAAGATTCCAATGCCCAGTAAACCCTCCCTCCCAACACAGAACAGAAGAAAACACCACCATCCTGCCCTTCTGGGGAATCTCCCAGAGACTGGAGCTGGGTTGGGCCTGGGGCAGCCTGATCAAAGTGGTTCTGAACTGGAGCAAATACACTGCTCCTGCCCAGATCCCACTTTGGAGCCTTGGTGATTCTGGAAGAAGTTAAGTATCAGGGGGCTACAGATCAGAGTTTCCCCCACAACTCCCTTCAAGCCAGACCTGCGTTCACAGGGGGCAATAGCTGGACCAGAAACCAAACCCAAAGATCTGTTTAATACATACACACACACACACACCAGGTATCTAGTTATCAACCTACATCCTTCAAAACGAGGCCTGTGAGAGGGGCCACCAACCCACGGTGGGCTCAGTTGGGGTGGGAACTCAGGTGGGGCACGTCCTTAGTGGGAGGAGGGCATCGGGCCCCTTGGCTTCAGATCAGGGGTCCAGCCACTTCCTGGGTCCCAGGTGATCTTTTATTTACCTGGCCAAGCAGGGGGAACATTTGTCTCATGCTGCCAAAGGTCAGGAAGGCTCTATTTATAAGGTCCCGCCAATGGATGAGCAAGCCATTAATAAAAGCGTCATGACAGATGGAGTGTGAGTGCCAGCCTCGAGGACAGGCCCAATTTGTTTCTCCCAGGCCCTCCCAGGGATCTCAGATGTAAGAAGAATCAGGAAGATTAGTGCTGGAGCCAGGACGAGTACCAGAAGTCCTTGGTTCCTGGATTTTGTCCAGCTTGTCAATAGCCTTCCTAAGGCCAAACATCATCTTCAAAGGCAGGGTAACTGAGACTTTCTTACACCCCGCACTCTGAATGTGCTGCCTCTCTTGATGCAGCTAGTCATATATGACCCTGGACAAGGCCTCTCTAAGCCTCAGTTTCCTCATCTGTAAAATGGGGATAGTGAACACTTAAACTATCTGCCTCACAAAGTTATCCAGGGGAGAACCCCTTGTAAAGCTATTCAGTGATGTGAGCTGATAGGAAAGGGCTGGGCCAGGACTTCACTCTGTGCCTCTTGGCTCTTATTCCAGGGCTAGTGTGCAAAGAACTATAAGGAATACAAAGATGAGTAACGTGCAGTTCCCTGATCTTCATGAGCTTACAGTCTGGTAAGGAAAATGTTGAGTATATATAAAAATCACAACTCTGGGTTCACGCAAACCAAATTTAATCTTGGGAACCTTTCTAATAATAATCTCTATCAAAAAGGAAAAAAAAAGGAAGGAAGGAAGGAAGAAGAAAGAAAAAATAATCTCTACCACTCAATCTGCCCCAGCTTCAGTTTTCCCCAATTTGTTGTTCATTCATTCAGTCATATCTGACTCTTTGTAACCCTATGGACCACAGCACACCAGGCCATTCTATCCCCCAGTATCTCTTAAAGTCTGTCCAAGCTCCTTGCTTCCATGACACTATCCATCTCATCCTCTGCCGGCCCCTTTTTCTTTTACCTTTAATCTTTCCCAGCATCAGAGTCTTTTCCAACAACTCCCATTATGTGACCAAAGTATTCAAGCTTCAGTTTTTCAGTATTCAACCTTCCAGTGAATAGTTTGAAAGTATTGACTGATTTAATCTCCTTGCTGTCTCAAAATATGTCCTCCCTCCCTTCCCCCACCCCCAAGCATCAAGCTAACAATAATTTTCTTAATACTGAACCAACGGCAGTTTTCTGATGAAAAAAATCAAAGCTATCTATTCCCACATGAAAAAATGCTCCAAATCACTATTGATTAAAGCGATGAAAATTAAAACAACTCTGAGGTACCACCTGACACCTATCAGATTGGCTAATATGACAAAAAAGGAAAATAATAAATGTTGGAGAAGCTGTGGGAAAATTGGAACACTAACACATTGTTGGTGGAGCTGTGAACTGATCCAACCATTCTGGAGAGCAATCTGGAACTATGCCCAAAGGGCTATAAAGCTGTGTATCCCCTTTGACCCAGCAATACCACTTTGGGGTCTTTTCCCCAAAGAAATCACAAAAAGGGAAAAGGACCTACATGTACAAAAATATTTATAGCTGCTCTTTTTGTGGTGGCAAGGAATTGGAAATTGAGGGGTTGCCCATCAATTGGGGAATGGCTGAACAAGTTGTGGTATATGAATGTAATGGAATTCTATTGTGCTATAAGAAACAATGAGCAGGAGGAGTTCAGAGAAACCTGGAAGGACTTGCATGAACTGATAATGAGTGAGATGAGCAGAACCAGAAGAACATTGTACACAGTATCATCAACATTGTGTGTTGGTCAACAGTGATGGACTAGATTCTTCTCACCATTACAACGGTACAGAAGAGTTCCAGGGGACTCATGATGGAAGGGGATCTCCAAATCCAGAAAAAAAAAAAAAAAGAACTATGTGCAGTATAGATACTGATTGAACCATACTATTTCTTTTGTTTTTGGTGCTGTTGTTTTTCTATTTGGAGGTTTTTCCTCATTGCTCTGATTCTTCTCTTATAACATGACTAATGCAGAAATATGTTTAATGTTATTTTATATATATATATAAAACCTATATCAGATTACGTGCTGTCTAGGGGAGGGGGGAGGGGGAGGGAGGGAGAAAATCTGAAATTGGAAAACTTGTATAAACAAATGTTGAGAATTATCTTTACATGTAAGTGGAAAAAAAATAAAATACTTTTATCAGAAAAAAAAAATGAACCAACCCTGTGTGACCCTGGGCAAGTCACTTAACCCCAACTGCCTCACTAAAAAAAAAAAAAAAACACTGAACCAACCATACATTCCTCTTATAACTCCAACCTAGATTATAATCTTTTTGCTATGTTTCTATAGCCTTTGCTGATATTTTATGTAAAATATTTGTGTGGGTGTTCATTATGGATAATGGTCTATAGTTTTCTTTCTCAGTTTTGACTCTCCCTCAGTATATCACAGAAGGAATTTGGTAGGATCCCTTACTTTCCTATTTTTATCAAGTTTATATAATTATTTATATAATGTGGAAATTAATTATTCTTTGAATAGTTAATAGAATTTGCTTGTAAATCCATCTAGTCCCAGGCTCCCCCCCTCCACCCTTGGAAGTTTATAGCTTGTTTAATTTCTTTTTTCTGAGTCTGGATTATTTCAATTCTCTTTCTCGCTCTGTTAATCTGGGTATTTCATATTTTGTGTATTTCATTAAATTTGTCAGTTTTATTGGTGTATGACATTGGACAAAATAGATTTTAATAATTTCCTTTATTTCCTATTCATTTGCTGTGAATTCTTTTCATTTAGCATTTAAATATTCAACAAGTTTAGTTAAAGCCATGTAACAAACAGGAAAGAAATCCATACTGTGTAATTTAAAATTCTAAATGTGGGTTCTAATCTGTTTCCCCAGTTTTGGGGAAAACTGATTAAAATCACTGATAAAACAAGTTTAGGTTTTTAAGGGTTTATTGAAAGATAGAAAGAGAAAAATTGAGAACAGAATTCCTACAGCCTGGCAATCCTATCTTTCCTCAATTTCCCTGTGAAGTCCTCTGGAGTCTCTCTCCTCCACCATGGTGAAGTCAGGAACCCAAAGAGATAGAGTTCCCTGCGCAGGCTCTCCTTCCTCCTCCCAGAAATGGGAGGTTCTTCAAACTGGTTGGTTGACCGGGCTGGAAGTTCAAAGTTTGTTAGCTTCTGAGAACCATGCTTTCTTAAGTACTCTCAAGTACCAGCCAGATGTGCTTAGAATCTAGTCAACTATAAATCAACCAGTAATCCAGTCAAATCAACCAGTAATTCACTCAGGTGGGCTCCTGAGTATCTGCCAAATCTAATCTATCACATTCTATTATCTTGACAATACCCTGACACTGTTCAAGATTCAATCTTGGGTAACAATGGGACAGTGATAGCCTACCCCCAGGGGATGTTCTACTTCCTCCCATACCCAGGAGATTAGCCACAATCCCTACTGAACACACTGGACCAACTTCTTAAGTAGTGGTGTGCTGGTAAATATTTAACAACCAGCTTGGGAAGCAGTGATGTACATACAACACACTTTTCAGTTCAACTGACATCCTTAATATTTTCTTTATCACTTTCTTAAACCTAGACAATTAATAGAACAATAAATTGAGCCCTAATTTGTAGTCTTTACTGATTTCCAAGGTGTAGATACAAATACTCATGCTGAAAATTTAACAATCAGCTCTTAGGAGCCAGTATGAGTTGGCTCCAATACACTCGTGTTCCAGAATCACAGAATGTCAGAGCTGGTGACCATCCAGTCCAACTCATATCTTAAAAACATCTATTACAACACACATGACAAGTGGCTATGTAGCCTTTGCTTAATGACCTTCAGGGAGGACAAACCCACTACTACTTGAGGAAACCCATTCCATTTTTGTACATCTGCAAGTAGTAAGCATTTAGAGAGAAGCAAAACTCCAAGAGGAGTCTTCTTGACTTCACATCTGGCACTCTATCCACTATGCCACCTAAGACCTGAGTTCACTTAACCTTTGTTTGCTTTAATCCACAGAAGAAGGAAAATGGCAAACCTCTGTACTATCTTTGCCTTGGAGGAAGCTGGGTTGTCCAATACATAGACAGCTAACCCTGGAGTCAAGAAGATCTGAGTTCAAATCCTGCCTGAGACTTATTAGCTGTATGACCCTGGGCAGATCACTTAACCTTTATTTTCTTTAATCCACAGAAGAAGGAAATGCAAACCTCTGCACTATCTTTGCCACAGAAACCCCATGGACAGGATTGATGCACTATGGTCCACCAGGTCACAAAGAGTCTCAGACACGACTGAATAACAACAACAAAGCAGTGTGTTAAACACTTTACAAATATTATCTCATTTGGTTATGGTCTGACCTATCGGATAGAGGGCTGGAAAGATAACTCAGATTCAAATCCAGCCTCTGACATTTGCCAGCTATGTTGTTGTTTTCATTGTTGTTCTTATTCTCGTTCTTGTTGTTCTTGTTCATTCTTCATTCTTGAAGAGGACCAGTGAGGATATCAGGACGGTGATGTCTTGACTTGCAAGTGAATTGGATTTAAGTGAGGCAGAATTGGGCAAAGTCACCAGTCACTCTCTCCTCCAGAGTTAACTGAGTCCAGTGGCAAAACATAGGTCGGGATGACTGGAAATGGCCCCTATGCAATGGGCAACCCTGACCTTTTTAAGCTAAGGTCTTTTCCAGGTCTCTTTGTCTGAGGCAACACCCATTCAGTGATTAAAGGATAGGTAAGAATTGAGGCCAAAGATGGCCTAGTTTGATTTCCCAAAAGAATCCATCTGGGAGGGGAAGACTCTCAGAGTTTCTGGACAGAACAGAAACAATTGCTATATACACTCACTCTGAACCATTAAAAACCAAACATTGAGCAAGTGAGGCTTGAGCTGAGATTTCTTACTGGCCAATGAGTGAGGGCCAGGGAGTTCGGATTTAAAGGCATAGTCAAGTAGTAACCATGGACAAATCACTCACCCTCTAAGTCTCAGTATCACCACCAGCAAAACTTGTGTGACTTGTCTAGCACTTGCCTCCCAAGGTTATTGTAAGGATCAAATATAATGTATATAAAGCCCTTTGCAAACCTTAAAGTGATATCGGAATGTCAGTTATCGTCCTTATTATCCTCATTGTCATGGTTCACCTAACACAGTCTGTTCACAGTTCTGACTAAACTTGTTACTATCCACAGATCCTGGGTTCCAGTCCCAGCTTATTCTCTCACATCCCATAGAGAGTCATGGTCACAAGGCACCACAGACACCAACCCTGTTAATAGAGCATCTCCATCGTAAAAGAACAGAGGGAAGTGGGCTGAAGGGTGCAATCCAGGACACGCCATCGGGAGAGGCCTGACAGGAACTGCGGTTTCATAACCCAGTGTCTGGCTACAACACAAGCATTTCTTGCCCCTTCTAACCACACGCCCAGGATCTCCTCACCCCATCCCCCAATAATCGTTTTTACTTTTGTTCCCTTTTTTCTGTATATCCCACAAGCATCTCAAGAGAGGGGCTCTCTGGGAGACAGTCAGTGTGTATTGTATATGCTGAGACTTTGGTACAAACATTTGGTGACTCAGAGATGAAAAAGTTCCCTATTTCTGTTGCACCCACCACTCAAGTTTGTCAGCACAGAGTTATCCTTGGAATATCATGTACAGGGACAGCAAATGACTGTTCCAAATAGCTTGGCTAGAACAGACAGTGCAGGAAGAGGAATGATGTGTAATAAGTCAACTGGTTGGCATGCTTCAAATCTGGCCTCAAACACTTCCTGGCTGTGTGACCCTGAACGAGTCACTTAACTTCTCTCTGACACAGCTTCCTCAGTTGTAAAATAGGAATAAAAATAGCACTTACCTTGAAGGGTTATTGTGAGGATCAAATGATTTCATTGGGGTTTTTTTATTTCTAGTTATTTATTATTCACCATTTCCCAGCATCAGTTCAAATACTCCAAAGTTGACTCTATACTTTCATCTAAAAAGAAATTTCCATTTCTTTATTAATCCATTCAATTTTGTCCCATCGAAATGGAAGAAGGTATAGTTAAAAAAAGATAATATGTTAAAGAGGAAAGAATTGAGGAATTGGAAGTAAACTAACCCATATTAGAAGGGTTATAATTCAATCCAATGGCAGCCTCCTGGAATGTGTATGACCTGGGTTCAAATCCTGCCTCTGAGGATTAAATGATATGTAAAGCACTTGGCAAACCTTAAAGCAATATATTAATGATAATAGATTAATAAATAAAATATCAACATTTATTATTGTTGGTATTATTATTATTGGTATCATTATTCGCCTGGCAAGGTAAGTTGGAGGAAGACTGTGAAGGGTTCCAAATACCAAACAGTGGAGTTTGTGTTTTATCCTAGAAAGCCACTGTAACTTTTTGATCATCAGAGTGGCCTAGTCAGACCTATGCTTTAGGACTATTGATTTAGCTGTGGGGAAGATAGATTGTGGAATAGATAGATTGGAGTAGTAAGCTCAGTTAGGTGGCTATTACAATACTCCAGAAAACAAGTTCTCTAAGGGAGAGGATGAAGAAACTGAAAGTCAGAAGGTTAATTGACTTGCCTGGGGCCATACGGCTAATTAGTCTCTCAGGCAAGATTTTAATTCAGGTCTTCCTCATTTGTAGAATGGGAATAATCACCATCACTGTCCACTATACCCACTCACTGCCAAAACTTGGCAATCGAGGGAAAAGTAGAGGATGAATCCAAGGTGACAAACCTGGATGACTAGTATGGTGATGTCCTTAATAGAAAAAGAGAAATTAGGAAAGGGGTCGGTGTGGGAGATAAAGATAAAGGATTCTGTTTTGAACATGTTGAGTTTGAGGTACCTCCAGGACAACCAATTGGAGATGTCCAAAAAGAAACTGGCAATTTAAGACTGGTGCTCAGGAGAGAGGCAAGGGATGGGTTTATAGGTTTTAGAGTCATCTGCATAGAGGTGATTATTGAAATCACCAAGAGAAAGAGTATAGGGGAAGAAAAGATAGGTCAGGTGATAGTCTTGGAGAATACCCATACCTAGGGGACAGGACATGGATATGTGTGACATGAGACTGAGAATCAGCAGCCAGGAAGGTAGAAAGAGAACCCAAGGAATAGAGACTCTCCAAGAGGATGGGATGGCCTCCCTTGTCAAATACTACAGTGAGATCAAGAAGAATAAGAATGAAAGAAAGTGGGAAAGGATCAGTTATGTCCAAAATTGTAGCAACTTTTTAATAACAGAACCTAAGGAGAAACCCTAGGAACTGGAGAATGTCTGAACAAATTATGGTCCATGAATGTGATGGAATACCATTATGCTGTAAGAAGTGATGAAAAGGATGGTTTCTGAGAAATCTGGGAAGACTTGTATGAAATGATAGAAAACTAAGTGAACTGAACCAGGAGAAGAATTTAAGCAATAACAACAACATTATAAATATAAACAACTTTGAAAGATTTAAGAACTCTGAATAGCCATGATTCCAGAAGGCTTCTGATGAAATATGTTACCCACCTCTTAAAAGAGAAGAGAGGGACACAGGGTGCAGATGGAGACTTTTTTTTGAACAAGGGGAAAGCAAAAAAGTGGATTTATTTTTAAAGTGTTTTGCTTTTCTTTCTTTTTCACTGGATAGGGGGAAGGTAGGAGGGAGGGAAAATAAATTTTTGTTCATTGAAAGAAATAAAATTTAATTTTAAAAAAAGATAACTTTGAAAGACCTAAGGACTCAGATTAACATAATTACAAATCACAAGAGGACTGACAATGAATGAAATATTCTACCACCTTCTGAAAGAAAGGTGATGAACTCAGGGTCCAGAATGAGATATATTTTTTGGACATGGTTAATGTTGGATTTTCTTTTATTTGACAGTGTATTTGTTACAGAGGTTTTGCTTGATGTTTTGGGGAGGGGAAAGAGGAAGGAAAAAAATTTGGAACTCAAAATCTTATAAAAAATAAATATTGAGGGGGCAGTTAGGTGGTGCAGTAGATACAGCACTGGCCCTGGATTCAGGAGGACCTGAGTTCAAATCCAACCTCAGACACTTGACACTTGCTAGCTACGTGACCCTGGTCAAGTCACTTAACCCTAATTGCCCTGCACAAAAAAAAAATATTGAAAACTATCTTTACATATAATTGGGGAAAATACTATTTACACACAACTGTGATGAGTAAAACTAAATGTGCAGTTGCTTTATTCCTGTCCCAAGTATAGGGAAAACTAGCTAGGGTTTACTTATAAATTAGAAGCTTAAGCACCAAGTTTTGGCATTAAGCATTTATTAGTGAAAAAGGAGAACACCTGGGTCAGAAAGCTAAGAAGAAACTATCTAGCCTAGAAGAGTTCAACCTGGCCTGCTTCTTCTCCCAAGTCCTCCACCATGAGGTTGTCTGAGAGCCGAACTGTCAATCCAAACTTCCTCTGCTTCCAGAGAGGCCATCCTTCCACCCTGCTTCAAGCTGATTGGCTAGCATTGGAATTGAGGGTGGTCCCTTGTTGAGGTGAGCTGAGAACAATACCCTCTTGAGGGCCAGGCACGTGTGGTTTCAATTGAATTAACTTTAAGTATGTTAATCAACAAATTCGATCACTCTCAATCAATCCAATCATTCCAAATCAATCTGGGGCCTTTGGGCATTGGCAAAAGCCCATTATTTTCTTATATAACAAAAAGATCAATCATAGAAGGGTAAAGGCCTTGTTGCAGAGAGGACTCAGTTTGATATTAGGTCCCAGAGTTCCCCACACCAATGAAATCAAAGATCTAAACTCAAATTTAAAATGCACAAGTCACAGGCATAAAGACATAAACCAGGGGCGGCTAGGTGGCACAGTGGATAAAGCACTGGTCCTGGATTCAGGAGTTCAAATCTGGCCTCAGACACTTGACACTTACTAGCTGTGTGACCCTGGGCAAGTCACTTAACCCCCATTGCCCCACAAAAACAAAAAAACAAAAAACAAGACATAAACAAAATAGTCCCAATCTCAAGGAGCTTACATCGGATATGCACATAAATAATGAACCCAGGTTTCCTGATCCAGTTCTAATCATGAGAAATATCTTCTCCTTTTCCTCCTACATATAGATACATCCTGGGCATCTCTCTCCAAGGTAGGAGTTGACATGGAGTTGACCTGACTGCATTCCAAGTGTCTGTGTCTATGTGTTCCTTGATGTCCCCCATTATACCATTTATTGCTCTCTTATGATGAAGATCTTGTAGCATAAGCTCCTAGCCAGCAAGGATTGGCCAGACTTCCTTTGTCCAGCATCCAGGATGATACCACATATAAGGGGAAACTTAATGAAGGGTGAAGATGCCAATGATGGTGGTGATGCCTGGCACATAGCAAATATTTCATCAAGGCTTGTTGGTCAGCTGATTGATCTAAGGATGATGAGGACACTGGCTTGATCTCCACCAGAAAAGCTCATCAGTCCCCTGAGCCCCAGCCTCACCTCCCTCCTGAGCTGCCGCTCAGTGTGAGCCCCCCCCCCTTCCAGAGTGTTCTCGGTGTTCTCCTCAGTTGGTCCTACAGATCTTTCTTCATAGATTTCCTCACCTGCCTTTCCAGACAGGCTGCTGTGGCCTCTCTTGGAAAGAACCTCTAGGCCGTCCTGCCAGATCCCCATGGCTGGGGGCCAACTGTAGCATCTGGCCATTTGGAAGGAGGTCATTTACATCTTCAGATCAAAACGGACCATCCAAGTCATTGCTAGTCCTCTCGCACTCCTGGTGGCCCTGCCAGAGTCAATACACCGGTTGTGGGAGTCCAGGAAGAGGGCCAGCATGCCCTTCTCAGGCATGGACACAGCTACAACCCTTAAGGACTATATTGTTCCTTTTACCCGCACAGAAGCCAGCTTGGTCCGGCTCTCCTGAAACACTTCTTGTGGCCAGGGGTCTGATTCACTCTCTGGAGAGCCTGGGGGGGGGGGGGGTGGAGGGACCAGTGTAGTCCGATGCACCCTCTGACTTTGCCCCCAGATCAATAGCGTGGCCCCAGAAGTGACCTGGGAGCGTAGTGATCCTCTGGGTGAAGGGGGGTAGCAAGACCCAAGACCTCAATTCCAAGAGCAGAGGTTCCAGCAGCTGAACAGGCACCTCTGTTCTATGCTTCCTCTAGGTACAACATCTGCTCCCTCTGCTGGAGAAAGCGGTCAAGTGTACAGACATGGTGGGAGAGACAAGACAGAATGAAGGAGATTGAGAGTCCAGAGAACAGCCTGGCCTGGCTCCTCTGGAGCAAATCCTGCATGAGCCACAGACCTCTTGGGAGAGGTGGAGGCCAGGGGGCTTCCAGGCTCAATAGCTACAGCCTCTCCTGAGTGCTGGAGATGCTGCTGATGCTGCATGCTCCACCTCTAGGATCCTGTGAGGCAGGAGCAGCACCTTGCAATCACCATGCCATTAGCCAGGCCTTCATCTATGGGGTTAGCAAAGCCCTCCCTGTCCCTGCTCCTGAATGCGGCTGAGCCTTTCATGGTCTCTAGGAAGTGTTAGGCAGCGAGGCAGATGCTGTTGTCACCTCTTCAATCCATTTGATATCTGGCCTTTTGGATTGGGCCAGTTCTCAGACCAATCTAAGGTAGAAGAGATTGTCTAGTCCGAGGTTCACTAAGACCATGGGATCATATGGCTTTTGGTCCCTGTCGTCAGGATGGAAGTGAGAAGATCACATACTGCCTCTGACCAGGAATGACCAGGGATGAGTTAGCCCACTCAATGAATGGACCAAAGGCTTTCTCATACTATCCACCATTTTTCAGTAATGGCAGGGTCCAAAGTGCACAAGTGAGACATAGGAAGTGGATAGTAGAAATGATGATGAACTAATATGAAATTCAGCATTGATGGGGCTTTAGGCTTCATCTAGTCTAATTTTCCACCCCAATATAGGAGCCCCTTCTACAATATTCTTCCAAATAGCTACTCAGCCCCTCCCCAAATACTTCCGGTGATGGGGAGCTCATTACCTGAAAAAGTAGGCTGTTCTACCATTGAACAGTTCTAATAATTAAAAAGTTCTTGCTTCTATTGAGTCCAAAGGCACCGCTTCTTAATTCCTACCTACAAATCTTAATCCAATGATCTAGAAATCCACAGTATAATTCTACTCCACTTCCCATATGACAATTCTCATTTTGGTCTTTGGCTCCCCTGAGTTCATACAAAACATTTGTCTGTTAGGTGTGACTTTGGATAGAGCTCCAGGCCTGGAGGAAGGAAGGCCTGAATTCAAATCCAGACTCAGAGACTGACTAGCTGTGTGATCCTGAACATGTCACTTCACCTCTGTCGGCCTCAGTTTCCTGATCTGTAAAAGAGGGATAATAATAATAGCACCTGTTTCCCAGGCTTGTTGTAAGAATGATCTTTTTAAAGTGCTTAGCACAATACCTGGCACATAATAGGTACTAAATAAGAGCTTGTTCTCCTTCTCCTACATCTTCTGTTCACTTGGATTATATTTTGTATCACAGTTCTTTGTGGGTGGTGCTAGAGGTTCCATGAGAGCAGGGATCCAACACCTAGCACAGTGTCTTACACATGCTTTAATAAGAGCATGAATTGAAGACCCATCACACACACACACACACACACACACACACACACACACCAGTTGCCCTCCTCTGAATGCCCTCCAGCTTTTCAATATCCTTCCTAAACTGTGATGCCCAGAACTAGACACAATCCTTCCAACTGCGATCTGACCCGGGCAGAGCACTATTGGCCTATTACTCCCCTTTTCCTGGAATCAAGGTCTCTCTTAATGCACCCCAGGATCACATTAGGCTTTTTGTCTGCCAAATCACTCTCTGGATTCATGTTCAATCTGTTATTCACTAAAACCCTCAGAACATTTTCAGACAAACTTGTTTCTTACCAGACCTCCCCTGTCTTGAGAACTTGCTTTTTCTTTCACCAAAGGATAAGGTTTTACATTTATGCTTATTCAATTTTATCTGATTTGATTCAGCTAAATGTTTCACCACACCAAGATCCTTACTCTGTCATCTAATATGTTAGCTATCTCTCCCAGCTTTGTATCTTAAATTGGATAAGCGTCTATACCTTTATATATTATTGATTTTTAAAAAAATATTAATAGCACAAGGGCAAACATTGATCCCTTTAGCATGTCACTGGAGACCTCCTTCCAAGCTGACATCTGGCTATTCAACCAGTTTCAAGTTGCATGGATGCCTCTCCCTCATCTCTTCTTCTTTCCCAGAAGAATAACATGAGACACTTCATCAGATACTTGGTTAAAATCAAGTTGGATTATAGCTAAAGCATTTCCCTAATCTACCCATTTAATAGTCCTTTCAAAAAAGGAAACAAGGTTAGCTTAGTGTGGCCGATTCTTGATGAAGCTGTGTTGGCACTATGTGATCACAACTTTCATCTTTTTAAAGATCCATTCTAAAAGTTTCCCAAGGATCAAAGTCAAGCTCATTGATCTGTACTCTACAGATTCTACTTCCCTCCTTTTTAAAAAATCAGGACAAGAGTCTGGGGGCACTGAAAGACATATCTAGGATGTCAGAAGCAGAACATGAACCCAGATCAGCTTAGCTCCAAGGCTACCTTGATATACACTCTATGATGCTGCCATCATGCCTGGAATATAGAAGGTACCTAAGAGACCTTGGCTGGTGGCAAAGAATTGGATATCAAGGGGATGCCCATCAATTGGGGAATGGCTGAACAAGTTGTGGTATATGAATGTAATGTAATACTATTGTGTTGTAAGAAATGATGAGCAGGCAGATTTCAGAAAAACCTGGAAAGACTTAAGTGGACTGATGCTGAGTGAAGTGAGCAGAACCAAGAGAACATTGTACACAGTAAAAGCAACATTGTGTGATGATTAGCTGTGATAGACTTAGCTCTTCTCAGCAATACAATGATCCAAGACAATTCCAAAAGACTCATGATGGAAAATGCTCTCCACATCCAGAAAAAAAAAAGAACCATGGAATCTGAATGCAGATAGAACCATAGTTTCTATTTTTTTTTTGTTTTTTGTTTTTGTCTTTAGGTTTTTCCCTTTTGTTCCAATTCTTCTTTCACAATATGACTAATGCAGAAATATGTTTAATGTGATTGTACATGTATAACCTATATCAAATTGCTTTCTGTCTTTGAGAGGGGGGTAGGAAGGGAGAGGGGGAGAAAAATTTGGAACTAAAAATCTTATGAAAACAAATGTTGAAAAGTACCTTTACATGTAACTGGAAAATAATAAAATACTTTTATGATTTAAAAAAGACTTTGATTGGATTGTTGAATGAGTATACCAAGTTTCTTCAACTATTTCACTTCTAGGTCCTTCATTATCTTGGTTATCCTCGTATAGACTGTTTTGTTTTTTCATGCAGACTGTTGTTCAGTCATTTCAGACTCTTCATGACCCCATTTGGGGTTTTCTTGCAAAGTTATAGGTTTGCCATTTCCTTCTCCAGTTTATCTTACAGATGAGGAAACTGAGGCAAACAGAAATAAGTGATTCACCCAAGGCCCCAGAGTCAATAAGTGTCTGGGACCAGATTCGAACTGGAGTCTTCCTGACTCCAGGTCTGACATTTTATCCACTGTACCACCTAACTGCCCCATCTCCTATAGACATACTTTAGTTTATCAATGTTACCCTTAAAATGTGGTGCCCGGCACTGAACATAATATTGCAGATATAGGCATCATTGTGGTACAGTGAATAGGATACAAGCCAGAAAGACTGGAATCAAATGCTGCCTGTAACACATATTAGCTGTGTGACCATTAGCAAGTCTCATACCTTCCAAGTGCCCCAGGCAACTCTCTAAAACTATTAGTTAGCAATTAAGTTGCTGACCTGAATCAGTGGAGAGAGTTTCCACGCTGGGAGCTCCCTTTACTGATGAAATCCCAGGTCTGGAATGAAAATTTCCAAAGTATTCTAACCAGAGCAGGATATAGTAGAAAATAGTGCAATTATGCACTATGATTTGGGCATTACCCTTCCATTAATGTAGCCAGAAATTACATTAGTGTTTTCAGCAGTCACATAAAATTGTTGGCTCATATTGTTTGTGATCATCTAAAATGTCCACATTTTTTTACATAAATTGCTACTAAGCCTGGTCCCCTCCATCCTGTGTAATTGATTTTTTAAAAGCTAAATGCAGGGTTTTATGTCTATCCCTGCTAAATTTTATCCTCTTGGTTTTGATCCATTATTCAGCTCATTGAGATGATTTTGAATCTTCATTCTTTCATTTTGGTGTTAGCTGCCCCTTCCCACTTTGTGCCACATCAGAATTTGATAAGCAAACCCTTTGTGTCTTTATGCAATGTGTTGGTGTGTCGACCTACATAGGCTAAAAGACTGAGCCCTGTGGTACTTCAGATTGACACATTCATCAATATTCAAAAGTACAGTTCTTCAGTTTGCTATGAACCCTCTTGACAGTACTACCACCAGCTTGAGATCCACAAGGAAGGCATTGTCAAATTCTGTGTTGGAATCAGGAAGAAATCTGGATCCATCTGGAAAGAATACAAGATTCAGTACAAGAAGACTTGGGTCCACATCCGGGTCCCGCCTGTGTGACTTTAGGCTAGTCACTTTCCCCCCATCGCTCTACCTCATTTGTAAAATAATGCATACTCAGAACCACCAGGACCTATTGCATAGATTCCCAATCAAATACTAGATAGAACCCTAAAATTATAGAATAAAGGGCCTTTGGAAATCAACTAATTTTTTAAACAAAGATACTGAGGCAGCTAGGTGACTTGGTGGATAGAGTCAGGAAAACCTGAGTTCAAATCTAGCCTCAGACACTTACTAGCTGTGTGACCATGGGCAAATCACTTAACTCTGTTTGCCCCAGTTTCCTCAACTATAAAATGAACTGGGGGAGGAAATAGCAAACCACCCCAGCATCTTTGCCAAGCAAACCCCAAATGGGGTCATGAAGAGTCGGACACAACTGAAAAATACAGTGAGGACAAGAAAAGTGAAGGGATTTGCCTGAAATCATACAACCATTTGGTGGCAGAACCTATACTCAAAGAACCCAGGTCTTCTGAATTCTCTGTCCCATGTTCTTTCTCCTTCAACCCAGCTGCCTCCCCCATCTACCACCTGCTCCATAAGATTTCAGATTTGAGAACCCTGGCTTCTACCTCTTTGCCATGACCAGTTAAGGGAACAGACTCTGAAGCAAATTCTCTCCACCAGCTAACAAAGGACCGGGTTATCAATTTCCTTTAACTCCTCTCTCTATCCCTCTCCCTTCTGTGATGTGTCTGCTCACTCACCTATCCTAGGCTTCCCAACTATGTACCCCCTGCCAAGACTTGAGCTGACCCAATACTCCAACTCGAAGCATTGGAATGTGGACACCGCGTCCCACACTTTCTCGCAGTCTCAGCTCAGCCATCACCTATTAACAGTTTTCTGTCAACCACAGAGCAGAGTGAGGGAGCTCCCCAGGGCTTATCTCAGCTCCTCAGTTTCCACCTGTAATTTTGTGGCTGTCTCCAACACTCCCTCCCCCTCCTGCTACTGGGCAGCCCTGATTAATAGACTAATGTTATCTTATCACGCTGTTGCAATGGTTATGTATTAATGGGTTGAGGATGGAGGTGGGGTGGGAGGTAGTAAAGGGGGAGACATTCTGCAGCACAGACTAACCTGAAAACTAATCAAGAAAGGAGGCACATCTCAGCAAGGAAGCATAGAGGGACCCAACCATAAGCTTTCCCTAGGCCACAGACAGTGGGGCATTGTATGTGGACAAGGCAGGAGGCTTCTGGGGAAGGCGGGTGGCAGACAAAAGAGAACTATACTGAATTTTGTAATGAGATGTAAAAAAAAGGAAAACCAGCCTCCCTCTCTCTCTCTCTCTTTCTCTCTCTCTCTCTCCATATATATGTGTGTGTGTGTGTGTGTGTGTGTATGCATATATGTTTGTGTACATGCACATATAGATGATATAGATATGTAAATACAAGTCAATTTATGACAAAATCAGCAACAAAGTATAGTAGAATGATCTTTGGAGTTGGAATCAAAAGAACTGGGGACTGATACTAGTTCTGACTCTTATCTAAGAGAATGACCTTTTGCTGTTGTTCAGTCCTTTCAGTCATGTCCAGTACTTTGTGACCCCATTTGGGGTTTTCTTGGCAGACACTGGAGTGGTTTGCCATTTCCTTCTCCAGCTCATTCTACAGATGAGGAAACTGAGGCAGACAAAGTTAAGCGACCTGTCCAGGGTCACACAGCTAGTATGTGTCTGAGACCAGATTTGAACCAGGTCTTTCTGACTCCAGGAAGAGAGGGAGGGAGAAACAAGTGGTTGGAGGCATAAAAGGAGGGAGGGAGGCAGAAAGAAAGGAAGCAAGGGATGGAGAGAGGAAGGGAGTGAGGGGAAAAAGAATGGATGGGTGGGTGGAAGGAAGGATGGATGAAGGGATGGAATAAGATGCTTTTAAACTACTTATGGCAAGAGAGCACATCCATTTGTGCAAAGCCGTGTTTAGTGGCGACAGACTCAATTGGCAAGTAGAGCAATGAGGAAGATGTGTGAGCCTCATGATCCCAAGGACCAAGAAAAAATGCCCCATCTCCTCTACCGGGGAAAAGCTAGAGAAGAAGAAAGTGCCAGTTAAATGTCTGTAATAGAATTCACATTGGCACGAACAGAACAGGGGAGAAGCTCTACTTTAAAGTGATGTCTCCTACCTCCCCTATCCCCAAAGCCATCTCCAGCTATTCCTTTCTCCTAGGGTCCTCTCTCCCATCTTTACTCTCTCTGCCATTTCCCATTGCCTCTTGTCAAAGGGCAAAGGGCAGACCAACCAGGGAAAACAATGTGATATCAACCTCATTTATCCCAAAACTATTTACTCTGGGTCGAGAATTAACAGAGTCTCATTCCCCAACCAATTAATAATGGGGACCCGGAGAGGGCACAGGGAGGCTGGGTTACTTATTGCCAAAAAATGGGGAATTGACAGGGCCCTGGAAAAAAATAATAAACCTCTCTAATTGCTCCCTAATCCTGCTCAGGGAGCTTGCTGCAAGGGACATTCACTTCCCCTTTAACCTGGCAGCCATGCCCTCTGCCATCCCCAGGCAGAGAGGTGCTCAAGGTCTTGGGGTGAGCCTGTTCTTATAATTCCCCAGATAGAAGGGAACATAATGAGTGGCTTCCTTGTTATGTATGATTTACTACATTGCCCACATAGGTGAAGCTGAGTGGTCCCAGCTCTGTATTCTTGTGGGATTTACTTATATCCCTGCTTCTATTTTCTTTCCTGTCAGGACATCTTTACTATTGGGAAAGAGTCTGAGGTCATTTATCAATCACGATGATTCTGCTAGCACAAAGGAGAGTCTGACCCACAGTTTCCTGGGTCTTCATCCTTTGGAGGTCTTCCCACTCTACATCAGGTTTCCGGCCCCCCCCTCTGCCCCCCACAAGGCTGGTAAGCCCTTGATTGTAATAAGTGCCTCAATTCAATTCAATTCAACCAGAGAAAGAGAATGATATGTGTCATGAAAAAAAGCTCTGGATTTGGAAAGCAAAGGTCCAGAGCCCACCTCTACCATCTGCTGGTCATGAGACCACAGGCGGGCTACTTAAATACACATATTTTTTTAAATTCAATAATTGGTTGGTGTATACAGAACACTAACAGGGAATTGGAGAAGGAATGGGGTGAGGAAGATCTTCCAAGGATAGAGTGTCAGACTTGGAGTCAGGAAAGACTTAAATTCAAATCCTACCTTAGGCACTAACTGTGTGACCCTGGGCCAGCCCCTTAATTTCTCAGCCTCAGTTTCCTCACTTGTAAAATGGGCATAGCAAGGGCACATAGGGCTCAAATGAGAATCAAATGAGGATAATGCATGTGAAGCACTTTGCAAACTCTGAAGTGCTATACAAATTACAGCTGTTATTGTTATCCAACATTTAGATAAGATAGAATCTTGGTCTTCAGCTGACAGTCCAGAAGACAGATAAGATGCCAGCACAGATAACTAAAATAAACAATACTACACGATAAGCGTGTTAGAGAGTGGGTCTGTGGTGACGGGAGGTTTTTGCATTTGAGTTGGGCTTTTTAATGGATGGATAGAATTTCAACAGGCAAATATGGAAGAATAGAAAGTGCACAGAGTCTTGGAGCCAAAAGAGCTCCAAGAGGGAGGTCTCTCTAGGCATGGGGAAGTGCCTAAGCAAAGGTAAAGAGGCATAAGATGGTGGTATGGTGGAAGTTCAAATCCAGCCTCAGACACTTGACACGTACTAGCTGTGTGACCCTGGGCAAGTCACTTAACCCCAATTGCCTCATTTAAAAAAAAAAAGAAAGAAATAGAGTCATGACATTATCAGTCCTGTGCATAAGGAATATCATTCTGGCAGCTGTGTGATGAAGAGGGCATTCTAGGGGAGACAACAGAGGTAGGAAACCCCTAAGAGGCTATTGCAGAGCTGGGGGGATGGGAGGACAGTGATGGCAGTGATATCATTGCCTTATCATTCTACGCAGCCCTTGTCATGCTGTTCAGCTAATCAGTCCATCAAGAATCACCAGAAGACAACAACAAAAAAAGGGGGCAGCTAGGTGGTGCAATGAATAGGGCACTGGCCCTGGATTCAGGAGGACCCAAGTTCAAATCTGGCCTCAGAAACTTGACACTTACTAGCTGTGTGACCCTGGGCAAGTCACTTAACCCCAATTGCCTCACAAAAAAAAATCACCAGAAGACGGCTAGGTGGCATAGTGGATAAAGCACCAGCCTTGGATTCAGGAGGACCTGAATTCAAATCCAGCCTCAGACACTTGACACTTACTGGCTATGTGACTCCAGGAAAGTCACTTAACCCTCATTGCCCCGCAAAAGGTCACCAGATGATTATGAATGTTTCTAAACAGTAGGGCTTTTATTTCAGCGGGGAGTTTGGAGTCAGTAAAAGAACTGGACAGTTTCCCAAAGGAATTCCAGCGCAGCCCATTGGTTTTCAAAATAATCAATAAGCATTTATCAAACATCTTCCCTATGCTAAGATGAAGATACAAAAATAAAAAATGAAAGCCATGCCTGCCCTCCAGAAACTTCCAGTTCATAGGGCACAGGGGATATCTTCCATGACTGTGGCAAACACTGTTGGTCAGGTAATATTCCCCTGTTTGATGCTTACACAGGATATTTATAATCTGGGGCTCCTTGAGCAAAGTCATCTCTCTAATAAGTTCTTTCAAGGACTTGCATGGCTTCAATGCATGTATAGGTAACACCTAATTGGAGGATCTTGTGTTGTTTGCATCTTTAGATCAATTTGGATGGTAAAACATACAATCTGCTATAGAATGTCGTTGGTAAAGGAAATGATATTTGTAAAGCACTTTGCACAATGCCTGTCATGGTCACTTACCCTCTGTCTTCCTCAGTTTCCTCATCTGTAAAATGGGGATAATATTAGCACCTACCACACAAGATTGTTGTGAGGATCAAATGAGATGATATTTTTAAAGCACTCTGCAAACTTTAAGGCACTATATAAATGTTAGCTATTATTTTAGGGGCAGCATGGTAGTGAGTGGATAGAGCCCTAGACCTGAGGCAGGAAGACCTGAATTCAAACGCACACTAGCTGTGTGAACCAGGGCAAGTCACTTAACCCTATTTGCCTGAGTTTCCTCTCCCATGTCTCCCCTTAGTCTCTGGCTCTCCTGAGATCCTACTAGCATTTTGTCTGCTAGGTGGCACATTGAATAGATCTCCAGGACTGGAGTCAGGTGCTGGTGGTCACAACCAGCCTTTCTATAAGGAGAAAAAGTCAAAGTCCTGTTGGTTCACTCCCCTATAAACTCATCAATTTGATCAGAAGGGACTAGATTTGGTAATAATGAGAGTGTTTTCCAAGTACATGGTAACCCCCACTCTTCCATATACTTATGGGACTCTTCTATGTATATTTAGTCTAGCCTGAGTCTTATAGGTAATGTAGCAGATAGTTATGTAACCACTGTCTGCCTCAGTTTTCCTGTATGTAAAATGGGGCTAATAATAGTGCTTACCTCACAGGGCTGCTGAGAGAATCAAATGAGGTAATATATGTAAAGCACTTTGCAAACTTTGAGATGATATAGAAATATTAGCTATTATAATTATCTTTATTTCCTTGCTCATATTTATTTCCTCACTGCAGCACAGTGGAGACTGTCACTTCTGAATCAAAATGTAGGACTCCACATGATCTTTTATTATAGATGTTTTGACATATCTTGTTATTTTTCATCTATTTATTGCCCATCTTCCCATTTCATCTGTAAATGTTCTCCAGGAGCAGCTAGGTGGTGCAGTGGATAGAGTACCAGATCTGGAGTCAGGAGGACCTGAGTTCAAATCTGGCCTCAGACACTTAACACTTACTAGCTGTGTGACCCTAGGCAAGTCACTTAACCCCAATTGCCTCACTAAAAAAATAAATAAATAAATAAATTTTAAAAAATAAAAATAAATGTTCTCCTTAAATGCATCCTTAAATAATCAGTCTAAAATGTGTCTCTTGTCAAGTCTTGCATAAAATTCCTTTTTTTTTCTTGCCCTCTACTTCTCACTGCTTTAAGAATCAATACTGTTGGGGCAGCTAGATGTTGAGGTGGATAGAGCTCTGGCCCTCCAGTCAGGAGGACCTGAGTTCAACTCCAGCCTTAGACAGTTGGCACTTATTAGCTATGTGACCCTGGACGAGTCACTTAACCCCAGTGGCCTCAAAAAAATTTTTTTAAATCAACATTGTCCATAATATTCTTCCAGCCTCCTCCTTTAGATTTTACAAACAATTTTATATTCTAAAACAGTATTTCCCAAGGCATCCAGGTATCTCCACTTGACTTGATCAAGTGATTACTGGTTCAGGAGTTTATTAGATCCTTGTTCTCCCCTCAGTGATGATGGATTTAAATTGGTTAAACTTCCTTATGACTCTGTGACTATACTGCTAATTGTTCTTTTATCCATTTCCCATTTTTCAGCATCAACAGTACATTTCAATAGGTCAGGTTGGCATTGCCTCAATTATATACTACATCTTCTCATTTTTATTCTTCTAATTTGATATTGACCTTTATCATTGTTCTCACAAGTCAATGGTCTAACTTTATAAAGATAGCTAATGACTCCCTCATTAGTAACCAGTCATTTCCTGTCAATTAAACTATAATCCATTTCACTTTCTGTGGTGTTATTTGTCGCTTGTCATGTTTAGCCCCTGTCAACTGTCTTCTTGAAGAATACATTCATGATAAAGGCATGAGTCTTTGGGGACAGCTAGATGGCACAGTGGATGAAGCACCAGTCCAGGATTCAGGAGGACCTGAGTTTAAATCTGACCTCAGATACTTGATACTTACTAGCTGTGTGACCCTGGGCAAGTCCCTTAACCCTCATTGCCCCGCCAAAAAAAAAAAAAAAAGGTATGAGTCTTCTATAATGGTCTACAAACCTGTGCTGAGATAATATTTGTAAAGCATATAGTCAATGTCTAGCACATAGTAGGTGCTTAATAAATGTCTGTTCCTTTCTCCATCTCATTTTTTACTCCTAAACTATATTTCTTTTTTCTTTTCTTTTTTCTTTTTTTTTTTTGCAGGACAATGATGGTTAAGTGACTTGCCCAGGGTCACACAGCTAATAAGTATCAAGTGTCTGGGGTTGGATTTGAACTCAGGTCCTCCTGAATCCAGGGCTGGTGTTTTATCCACTGCACCACCTAGCTGCCCCTCTAAAACAGTTTTCTAACAAATTTTTTTCATCCCATTAGAATGTAAGTTCTTGGGAGTTGGGAACATGTTTTTTTTTTTCCTTTCTTTGTGTCCCCAGCATTTAGTTCAGTACCTGGCACATAGCAAGTACCTAATAAATATTTGCGGACCAAATGATTGAATGGCTGACTCTTCTATGCTCACTTTTGATTGAAGTCACCTGAAGATTAATGCATTTTAAGTATACATTGATTTGAAGAGTCTCATCAAGTTCTTATAACTAATCATCATCATTATTGTCACCAGCAGCATCAGCAGTGTTATCTGCCACAAATTCCAACGCCCAAGATGCACTTATTTTCATCCTGGTCTTCTTGTTGCTTTTGAATGTAACTACTCGGCCAATTGTTTGATTTCTCTCTTCAAGAAGAGTCTGTAAGTTCCTCTTTCATCAACCTCCTATTTCTTTTCATCTTCTGTTTTCATTTCATGAGAATGTCATGGTTCATGCAATTCAGTTCCTCTGGTGGTATGCCCACTTGTGGCTCATTGGTCAAGAATCTCACAGGGAGAATCCCAATAGCTAAGGTAATGTTTATAAAGTCTCAAAAGTGAATAGTTACTCAGCACCTTCTACCTCCTTTTCCATAACTTGGACCACTACAAGGGTAGGAACAAAAAAGATCTGCACAGGACTAAAGCCATCTTGTATTTTATTGTGTTACCTGCATTGCCATGTCTAGGGAATTTAACCCCAAGAAGCCAATTTATTCAAATAAGCCAGTCTTAATAGAGACTTCTACATTTAGGTAAGTTGGTCCCAAAAAAGCAGGCATGTTCTGTTGCCAAGACCATCCTGAAAGATGGCATGACTTGCTAGTGCTTGCAGAGGCAGAGATCCACTGCCACAGCCTTTGAAAATCCTTGGTCATTTCCATGCCTCAATGAAATATCAATCAGAGAGAATTTGGGGAGAAAGATTGCCTTAGTTTTGTGTATAAGCTCCCATCCATATATAAAACCACCAAGAAGTGAGGGGAAAAGGAGGCAAAATAACTGAGTTGTAGTGAAAAGAGCACGGATTTTGGAGTTGGAGGACCCAGGCAAGTGATTTAATGTCTCTAAGCCTCAGTTTCCTCATCCACAAAAATGAGGAAGTAATGAAATGAAAGCTGGACTTGGAATTCAAGGTCCTAGGTTCAGATCTCTGCTTTCCACTGAAACCTCAGTGGGCCTCCATTTTCTTAGCTAAATAAACAACATAAGGGAGATTAAAGTAAATAGATGCCCTCCGAGCCTCTGTACAAATCTAAATCTACGATCCTATGATCCTATTTCTAAGATCCCTTCCAGCTCTAAATACCATGAAAAGGGACACGGGAAGAGACAAAAATTAGTTTGCAGTCTACAAAGGCATAGGTACAAAGCATCCTTGTCGACAGCTCCTGCCCAGCAGCTGCTGCACTTTTGCTGGGGTCTAGTCTTGCTGACCAATAGCCTGACCCTCAGCATCAAAGTAAGATCTATACCACCCTCCCACCCCAGCAGCCCTAACCTCCAGACAACTAGGTTGTCTGGAGCCTCACCATCTTAAAAACTTCAACCTCCAGCTCAACAAGAAAGGCGACAACAGAATTCACCCACCACTGTCCTCCCTTCTCTCTCCAATAGATCCTGTCTCTCACCAGTTAGAAAGAGCAACAGTCTCCAACCCAGCATCCCTAATCTCCAACAGGCTGGCAAATCAACTAGATTCCAGAGGCCACTGCTTCCACTTTTATTCCCAGGCCTTCCCTAGTCTTCATTCTGAGTCCCAAGGCCCTTTTGGCCACAGCCCCCACCTAGGAGACTCCTGTTCCTCTTCCATCTCTAAAAGAAGTTAAGAAGTGCAATAAGAGCCTGAAAATTAACACGTGATAATTTCATAGATTCTGGAGGCCTCCATATAGGTAGCAACAACATCCCCTCTACCAATTTTGCCTAGGAGGAAAGAGAAATAAGAACTAAAGAAGGAAGATGTGAAAGGCGTTCATTCAAAGACCTGGCAGCCGAGGCCCCACAGGAGAGACAACATAAAATGTAGACCTTGGTGCTCCACAGTAAGCCCCAAGAACAACAAAAAAAACACAAGAAAAAAGAAAATTTCTGCAACAGCTAAGAAGTAAATCAAAGAAAAACTCAAACACAATAGACACTGCTTATAAAAAAAATCCAAAGTATAAAACTTCAGAAATGCATGCTGGAACATCATTAGAAGATATGTAAGAAATACCAAAGGATAAATAAATTGGATAATAATGCATTAAAGGAATTAAAAGGAGACTGCAATTTAGAAAAAAAGTCACAGGAAGAGATAAAAGAAGAATTAACAAAAACTCAAAGTAATAGAGAAAAACCAGGAAACATGAATGGTGTCACAGACCTGATTGCAGCCATACTCACCCTGAGCTCTTAGTCCATTTAGGCCCTCCCAAGGTGCATTCTTTTCTCTCTCTGAAATCTGCCTTTCAGATACATGGAATCCGATGGGACTTTATTATCATCTTCCTGGTACCCATATAACTGAATGTGATGGGAAGGCTCCAAGCCCTAGAATGGAGCCTAACTCTTGCCACCTACACTCACTGATACAGTTCCTGAACCCCAACTATGTTTTCTGCCCCTAACCTTTTCTAATTTTTTTTTTTAGTGAGGCAATTGGGGTTAAGTGACTTGCCCAGGGTCACACAGCTAGTAAGTATTAAGTGTCTGAGTCCGGATTTAAACTCAGGTACTCCTAACTCCAGGGTCAGTGCTCTATCCACTACGCCACCTAGCTGCCCCTCTAACCTTTTCTTACACACATATCAAGGCTCCAAGCTGACTTTTGCTTATACAAACACAAAAGATTTCCATTCTCTTTCTCTCTCTCCCCCTTTCTGTCTCCCTCTCTCCCTTTTTTTCCTCTTTCCTCTTTCTGTCTCTGTCTCTCTGTCTCCCTTTCTCCCCCCCTTCTCTCTGTCTTTGTCTCTGTCACACACAAACACACACACAGAGCTTTTGCTGCATTGCAAAATTACTGCTCCTGCTTCCTACACCATCTTTACAAACCCATTTTCCCACCACATCTCCTAACAGATTGATTGAAGGTAGTCTCAATGCTTCTAAAATATCAGTGGGATTGACTAGCCCCTAGAGCATACCTACTTACCTTTTTGCTGATCTAGCACCTAGGATTACCCCACAAACATAATATTCATGGTAGGACCCCCAGCATATGTCTACTTCAGGTTTAATGTACTCTATGGGTCCCCATAACAAGTGCTCTGGAAGTCAAGGACTTGGGTTCAAATCCTCCCTTTCGGGAGTTCTCTTTGTATGACTTTAGGCTGGTTATTTCCCCTCTATAACCCTGTGAAAACCTTAACTTCCACTTCTATTCTTATTTTTAAGCAGCTAGTTCAAAGCAGAGACATTTAATGAAATGGCATCTTTCTGCCATCTACCAGCCCTGAAGCCACCTTCCCTTCTTTCACAAGCAGTTCAATACCTGACTCACAGTCTTCCTCTCTACCTCAACTCATATCCTCCTATTTTGAGGACTTCATTATCAATGTGGATGTCCTCCCAAACAGCCTGGCCTCCATGTCATCAGCCTCCTTGACTCTCATGATCAGCATACCATGCTAGCTCTCATCATCACTCATAACTGCACCCGTGTATTGATGTCATGAACTCTAAAAGCCCCCTCTCTCACCATAATCTCCTAATCTTCCCTTTCTCCCTCTGCTTAAACATATTCTTCATCTTTACCAGGACTTCAAGTCCATCTATCTCTTCCTGTTCTCCCAGCCATTTCCCCTAGAACTGCCTTACTTTCTTCATTAGTACATCTTATAGCTTACTGGTTCAGCTATGCAATGCCCTCTATTCAAATCTCCTGAGTCTTATCTTTCCATCATTCACACCCTTCCAGTTCTCAGTCCTTGATCATCCCCACTACCTGCCTTGTGTGCTTTTATTCCCAAACTACTGGAAGAATTCATATAATGATGTCAACTGGATCGTGTTAGCTAATCTCACCACTCCCTTTGTTCATCCCTAGTTGGCTCTCTACCACATTCCCTGCACTCTTCCCTGTTTGATCTTCTCAAGTTCCTAGCATCGTCCTAAATCTCCTCTCTCTCTCTCTCTCTGTCTGTCTCTCTAACAATGATCACATTTCCACTTTGCTGAGAAAAACAAGGTTACTCATTATGAGGTCTCTCATCTTCTCACCTCCATACCTCAAAACACTTTTATATCTTCACACCTCCTCTCTTCCTTGACTTAAGCATCTGAAGCAGTGCTACTCTTTGCCAAGACCAGCCTGTCTGCTTGGGAACCTGATCCTTTCCTTTCTTGGATCCTCCAGGAGCTCATTCCTCCACTCATCTCCTCTCTCTTTCATCTTCTTCTACTCCCAATCTCCCTGCTCCCAATCTATTGCTCTTTCCCAGCTATCTATAAACACATTCAGCTTTCCCCCCAGCCTTAAATACTTTCACTTGACCTTGTCATCCCCTTAAGCTATAGAACTATCTATCTCCTCCCTTTCGCAGACTAACTCTTAAAATCACTAACACTCACTGCCTCTACTTCTTCACCACCTACTCCACAACACCTTGTACTTTGGCTTCCAACCCCATTACCGCCTCTAGAATTCCTCCCTCCAAGGTGACCACACGAATAAACTCCCAAATCATCTATCTAGCCCTAATCTCTCTCCCTCCAAATCCATTCACTGACAGTTCTGAGTGATGATGAGAGATAGGAAGGGGATGTTGATCATGGGAGTCAGAGAGGTTGGTGACCTGGGAAGCCAGGCTGCTTGAGAGGACACCAATAATACTGAAGGAACCAGTAGAGACAAACTCCCAGAATGGATAAGAGAAGGTAACACTCTACAAGTAGAAAATTAACCATACAATGGTCTAAAAAAATCTTTAATACAAATTCACAGAAGAAAGGTATATAGCAATACAAGAAGAAATATATGACTATAGTAAAACACCTCATCTTCCATTATCAGAATACAACAAACTGAAAATGATTAATAATAAAGAAATATGGTAAAGTCAAAAATTCAGAAATTAAATCAGCTATATTTTTAGGTTACAGTGCAATAAAATGAAGAATAACAACTTGGATAAGAGGGAGCATAGCATAACAGACAAAACCAGCCTTTGAACAGGGAAGTTGTTGTTCTTAGTTGTTTTTCAGTCATGTCTGACTCTCTGTGACCCCATTCAGGATTTTCTTGGCAAAGATACTGAAGTGTTTTTCCATTTCCTTCTCCAGATTTTTTTATAGATGAGGAAACTGAGCCAAACAGGGTTAAGTGACTTGCCCAGGGTCACACAACTAATAAGAGTCTAAGGCCAGATTTGAACTCAGGAAAACGAGTCTTCCTGACCCCAGGCCCAGCAATCCATGTACTATGGCACCACCTAGCTGCCCTTTTTGAACCAGGAAGACCTGGGGGTAAGTTTGGCCTCTGACACATCCATATTGTCTTGTATGACCCTACACCAGTGGTATTAAACTGTAATAGAAAAAGAGCCACTGAACCACATATAAGGATCCCTGAGGCTACATACTGACTTAGAAAACAACATAGTAATTTTTCCTATGCCCTGCTTTATTTTAATTTCTTTTGTTAAATACTTCCCAAATTCAATCTGGTTGGACATCACAGGAGTATCACACCCATGTGTTTGATCCCTCTTCTTAAGGCAAATCTCTAAGATTTTAAGTCACAGAGAAGGTAGCAACCTGCATTGGTACGGAGAGATTCCTCACTCAAGAGTTCCCAATGCCAGTGATATCACAGGTCAAGTTCCTGTCTCTAACTGTTACTTGAATAAATCCTACCTCAATGTCTCAGTGTGTCATGAGGTTGACCCTGGGTTCTGGAATACTATGCCGACTAGACTGTGTTGGGATGGGTACATTGGGCTACTTTTTCCTTTAAAGGTCTTTCCATATGAAAGATGTTTTGTAAAAATTTTAAAGTACTGTATAAATGATAGCTGTTGTTATTATTCCCCCCTGCAAAAAAGGAATGGAGAGAAGATCAATAATGATCATGCCATATGTTTATTTTCCCATCTCCACAAATTTTTCATTTAAATAGCATCTTATTTGATTTTCCTAATAATAAAGCCTCAGATTTTCCTCAAGCATTTGGCATCCTCTGCCCTCTTATGTATCTTGAGAATTGATTCTTGAACATCCTCAAAATTGTGTGTTACCTCTAGCATGGATGGACCTACTCTCTATACACTCAGTCTAATCCAGCTGCTTTTCCTGATTTTATTTTCCAAGATACCATTTCTATTTCCTCCTATGCATAATAAAGATTGTGATGTAGGGAATAAGAGAGCAAGTCCTGGGCTCCTGGCAGCTTGAAAAGAGAGTCAACAACCTTTCACAAACAATATTCTACACCTTCATATTTAAATTATTTAAATGTAAATTATTTGATAGAGCGTACAATATCCCATTTTGCTTATTGTTTGTTGACTCTTAAAAATAAATTAATTTTTGCTTGAGTTCTTGATGGGGGAGGGAGGGAGGAAAAGAATTTGGAACACAAAGTTTTTTTAAAAATTGATGTCAATTGTTTGTTGATCAACTGTGATAGATTAGATTCTTCTCACCAATCCAATGGTACAAGAGAGTTCCAGGGAACTCATGATGGAAAAGGCTCTCCAAATCCAGAAAAAGAAAAAAAAAGAAACTGAGGAATATAGACAATGATTGAACCATACTATCTCTTTTGTTTTTGATGCTGTTGTCTTTCTTTTTTGAGGTTTTTCCTTCTTGCTCTGATTCTTCTTGTATAACATGACTAATGCAGAAATATGTTTAATGTTATATATCATATTACCTGCTGTCTAGGGGAGGGGGCCAGGGAGGGGAGGGAGGGAGAAAAAAATTGAAATTGGAAATCTTATCTAAACAAAGGTTGAAAACTTTAATTAATTGATTAATTGATTTTTTAAATTGATGTCAAAATTTGTATTTTACTTGTAATTTGGGAAAATAAAAAATAAAATTCTACATATAAAAAATATGGAATGCTGCCTTAAAGGATCTCACACAAGTGTCTCTAATGCATAAGTCAAAATCATATGACATTCCATGAAAGATGATAGGACAGAAATGCCTTTGTTCAACAACTCTCTGATTATTAATGTCAGGCAAGTCAGAAAACAGAGAAGTACATGGTCACCAAAAGTGTTTGCCAGTGACACAGAGGCTGTCCAATGAAGAATCCAAATGCAAAAGTGATTCCGCTGGGGCAGCTAGGTGTCACAGTGGATAGAGCACTGGCCCTGGATTCAGGAGGACCTGAGTTCAAATCCAGTCTCAGACACTTGACACTTACTAGCTATGTGACCCTAGGCAAGTCACTTAACCCCAATTGCCCCACAAAAAAAAAAGTGATTCCCCATAGGTGATGAGGTACTCTAGATGTTTGCAGATGTCTTGCCCTGCAATTTTGAAGAGCTTCCTAAATGCAATCCATAATTACTCAAAAAGTTCACCCTAACTATCCATATAGGAAACTCCAAGTGGATGAAGAATGCCTATTTCCAAACCCCAGATTATATATTCAATTGTATAGACAGCCCAGAGAGTTGGTCTTCAAATAGACTGAGGCCCAGAATTGAATGAGGGAGGAGAGTGGTGTAAATTGCCTTTGAGAAATTGCACAATGATCTTAATGATGCCAACCATCTCCCTGCAACAAAGACCCATTTTTTAAACATAATGATCTTCTGGTGATGCTATATGGCCAAAAATAAATAAATAAAATAATATTTAAAGGAAAACAACACTCATGTCAGATACCAAAACCTGGGGAATGAGGTCAAATCAGTTCTTACAGGCAAAATTATAGCATTAAGTGCCTACATGAACAAGAGAAAAGGAGAGACTAAATTCATTAAGTTTGTATCTAAAAACACTGGAAAAGGAACAAAGTAACAATGCAAAGAAAGTAGAGAAAGAGGAATAACATAATTAAAAGCAATAAAAAATTAACTGGAAAAATAAATGAGCTTGGCAAAGTCATAAGACAGAAGATAAAACCCAACAAAAGCACTGACATTCTTAAATACTAACAATGGCTACCAAGAAAATATGATAAAGAAACACTATTTTCAATAGCAAAAACATTACATTTTTTGGAATTAACTTTCCTAGATATACATATGACCTTTATAAGGACAATTCTAAAACTATACTGACAGAAATAAAGATCTAAATAACAGGCAGGACATTCGACGTTTATGGATGAGTTGTATTAAACATAGTAAAAATGACAATACTGGCCAAATTAATTTACAGACTTAATGCAATACAAATCAATTGTCTCTTTATAGAATGCTATAAAATCATAAAGAACATTTTATGGAAAAAACAAAAGGCCAAGAATATCAAGGAATACTCTGAAAAACAGCTGAAAATGCACTTTTTAGACTTTAAATATATTATAGAGAAATTGCTATCAAAGCTATCTGCTATTGGGCAAAAAAAAATTAGAAAATAGATCAGTGTTAAAGAATAGAAAGCCCAAGCAAAACCAAATAAAGATGAGAGATGAATGTTTGATAAACCAATAGAAAATAAAAAACTAGGGAAATGATTAATAATTTAATAAACTCAGTTGAGAAAATAGGTTCGCAATATAGCAAAAATAAATAAATAAATAAAATGAAAACTATATCTGATACCACATTAAATTCCAGCTGCACTAGAGACTTAAACACGAAAAAGTGAACTATAGGAGAGCCAAGAGGGAGGATTAGGGGCAGCCTCCCAGCTGAACTTGCCCAACATTTCCCTCCAAACAACTTTAAAATAACATCTCAAATCAAATTTTGGAGTAGCAGAGCCAACAAAAGGTCAGAGTGAGACATTTTTCCAGCCTATGAAAATTTAAGAGTTCAACAGAAGTCTGTGACACAGGGTTGGAAGCCTGTCTGAAGCACACACATGTGGTGCTGGTAACTACAGCAGCAGTAGCTGCTTTGGCAAAGAAGGACAATAATAAGAGGAGAGTCAGACAACTGATGAGAAAGAGATTATAAGGGACCCTTTGCTGGCACTGGGTGCAGCTGCTGCTGATTGGCAACTCTATTTCCCATAAGCAGTCTCAGGATAGGAAGGAGCCTAGATAGTGGGGATCAGTCACAAGGGAGCTGGGGCCCTGGTCTTAGTTCCAAGGCAAGGAGGAGTGCTAGCACTTGCAGGGGCAGAAGACCAGAGGCCCTTTCTCAGTAAAGAACAGAACTCAGAGCAGGAGAGCAGTAACCAAATCTCTCCCCAGATGTCACCACTTTGGAAGCACTAAAAACTTGTAGACCCCCAGAACTAGCTCTGAAAACAGCAATGCAAAAAAGCCTTGATGCTTGGGACAGTGCCTCCTTACCCCAAGGTAAGCTTTAACATAACTTTAAGATAAATTTCAATGTTAAGAAATAGGTTGGAAAAATGAACAAAAAACAACAATTTGACCATAAAAAGCTTCTATTGTGTGAGAGAAATGAATATTATACTATTATGTTAATAACTAATTATTAATTTGTGGTCCACCCCTTTCCTCTCATTTCTATTAAAACCCAACTCTTGAAAATGTCAGTTAATCTCTGAAGGGCATGACTGAGTGATGAGATTTGCTCTTAGCTCCCAAGGTATATGCTCTTTGGGCATGACCCCAGCCAACTGGGAAACCTAATTTCTATTTAGAATATAAACAGAATCCAATTTGGGTGAGCCTTTGCTTGGGGAAAGAAGCCCCTGTTCTTGATTCCCTCCATTAGAGTCTATGGTGACCCAGCTTATGAAGAAGTAAACTAGCTAGAGATGTTCAGATGGTCATGCCTTCCCCTGTCCATATGCCTTGAGACAGCTAAGTCTCATGACCAAACCTTCTCACCAAGAGAGTTGAAGACTTTTAGCACACATCCTCATTAAATGTCCACCAATCAGGACTGAGTTTCACTTGTCAAGGGAGATCCTTTTCAGAAGGGATTTAAGGCATTTCATGGTCTCCATCAGGGTTTTTGTTTACCAAGAGAAACCACTGGCTATAAGTTTATTGATTTTCAGATAGTCTGATTAATAAATTGATTATTAACTGCTTCTCTGGGAAGACCAAGACATAAACTCAGAAGAAGAAAACAATGTCAAGACAGCTACCCCAAAAGCCTCAAAGAAATATTCCAATTGGAATCAGGCCCAACAAGAATTCCTGGAAGCATTAAAGAGATAAGAATGGTAAAGGAAAAATTGGCAAAAAGAAATGAGAATGATAAAAGAAAATCATGAAAAAAGAATTAACAGCTTGATAAAAAGAAGCACAAAAAAATACTAAAGAAAACAACTCCTTAAAAACAGAATTGGCCTAATGGTAAAAGAGGCACCCAAAAAATCACTGAAGAAAAGAACTCCTTAAAAAACAAAACTGGCCACATGGAAAAGGAGGTACAAAAGTTTACTAAAGAATATAATTCTCTTTTTTGTAGTGGCAAAGAATTCAAAATTGAGGGGAATGGCCGAAAAAGTTGTGGTGTATAAATATAATGGAATACTATTGTGCTATAAGAAATGATGAGCAGGCAGAATTCAGAAAAACCTGGAAAAACTGACATGAACTGATGCTGAGTGAAGTGAGAAGAACCAAGAGAAAATTTTACACAATAACAGTAACATTGTGCAATGACCAACTATGATGGACTTAGTTCTTCTCAGCAATGCAACAATCCAAGACAATTTCAAAAGATTCATGCTGGAAAACATTCTCCCCATCTAGGAAAAGAACTATGGAGTCTGAATGCAGATCAAAGCATACTATTTTCACCTGTTTTTTGTTTTTTCATTCTCATGGTTTTTCCCCTTTGTTCTGATTCTTCTTCCACAATATGACTAATGTGGAAATGTGTTTAACATGATTGTACATATATAGCCTATATCAGATTGCTTTCTGTCTTAGGGAGGGGGAGAGAGGGGAGAAAGAAAGAAAAATTTTGAACTCAAAATCTTACCAAAATGAATGTTGAAAACTACATTTACATGTAATTGGGGAAAATAAAATACTATTAAGAAGGAAAAAAAGAAAAAATATAATTCCTTAAAAATTAGAATTGGGAACAAATAAAAAAATTTTAATTAAATAAAATTAGAATTGAACAAGTGGAAGCTAATGACTCCATGAGACATCAAGAAACAATCAAAATCAAAAGAAGGAAAAAAGAAAAGAAAATGTGAAATAATCATTAGAAAAACAACTGACCTAGAAAACAGATCAAGGAGAGATAATTTGAGAATCACTAAAAGCCGGGATGCAAAAAGAGAGCCTAGACATCGTATTTCAAGAAATTATCAAGGAAAACTGCCCTGATATCCTAGAATCAGAAGATAAAATAGAAAATGAAAGAATCCACCAATCACCTCTTAAAAGCAATCCCAAAATGAAAACTCCCAGGATTACTATAGCCAAATTCCAGAGCTCCCAGGTCAAAGAGAGAATATAGCAAGTAGCCAGAAAGAATCAATTCAGGGGCAGCTAGGTGGCACAGTAGATAAAGCACCAGCCCGGGACTCAGGAGGACCTGAGTTCAAATCTGGCCTCAGACACTTGACACTTACTAGCTGTGTGACCCTGGGCAAGCCACTTAACCCTCATTGCCATGGGAAAAAAAATAATCAATTCAAATATCATGGAGCTACAATCAGGATAACACAAGATTTAGCAGTTTCCACATTAAAGGAGCAGAGAGCTTGGAATATAATATTCCAGGAGGTAAAAGAGCTAGGATTACAACCAAGTATAATTTACACAGTAAAACTGAGAGTAATCCTGCAAGGGGGGTGTGGTGGATATTTAATGAAATAGAAGACTTTCAAGCAATCTTAATGAAAAGGTAATGCTAAGGGACTCTATAAGGTTAAAGTGTTTACATTCCTATATGGGAAGATGATACATGTAACTCCTAAGAACTTTATTATTGGGGCAGTTGAAAGGAATTTACATAGAAGGCATGCATGTGAGTCAATCATGCTGAGACAATCTTCAAAAGAAATTAAGTTGGTAAGAAGAATGAACTGGGAGAAGGGGGAAGGAAGAAGTAGAATGGGGAAATTTGTCTCACATAAAAGAGGCACAGAAGGAAGAGGTTTAATAATAGAGGGGGATTATGACCAAACAAGACATAGAGTATATTATAAAATGCAAAATGGATGATTTTGATTACATTAAATTAAAAAAATTTTGTACAAACAGAAGCAATGCATCCAAAATTAGAAGGGAGGCAGAAAGCTGGGAAACAATTTTTGTGGCCAGTACTTCTGACAAAGGCCTCATCTCTAAAATATATAAGGAACTAAATCAAATTTATAAGAATCCAAGTCATTCCCCAATTGAGAAATAGTCAAAGGATATGAACAGGCAGTTTTCTGATGAAGAAACCAAAGCTATCTATTCCCATATGAAAAAATGCTCTAAATCACTATTGATTAGAGAAATGCAAATTAAAACAACTCTGAGGTACCACCTAACACCTATCAGATTGGCTAAAATGACAAAAAAGGAAAATAATAAATGTTGGAGAAGCTGTGGGAAAATTGGAACACTAATCCATTGTTGGTGGAGCTGTGAACTGATCCAACCATTCTGGAGAGCAATTTGGAATTATGCCCAAAGGGCAATAAAGCTGTGCATACCCTTTGACCCAGCAATACCACTTTTGGGTCTTTTTCCCAAAGAAATCATGGAAAGGGGAAAAGGACCCACATGTACAAAAATATTTATAGCTGCTCTTTATGTGGTGGCAAGGAATTGGAAGTTGAGGGGATGCCCATCAATTGGGGAATGGCTGGACAAGTTGTGGCATATGAATACAATGGAATACTATTGTGCTGTAAGAAATAATGAGCAGAAGGAGTTCAGAGAAACCTGAAGGGTCTTGCGGGGGCTGATGATGAGTGAGATGAGCAGAACCAGAAGAACATTGTACACGGTATCATCAACATTGAGTGTTGATCTACTGTGATGGACTATATTCTTCTCACCAATGCAATGGTACAGAAGAGTTCCAGGAAACTCATGATAGAAGAAGATCTCCAAATCCAAGAAAAAAAATAAAGAACTGTGGAGCATAGATGCTGAATGAACCATACTATTTCTTTTGTTTTTGGTGCTGTTGTTTTTTCTATTTTGAGGTTTTTCATCATTGCTCTGATTCTTCTCTTATAACATGACTAATGCAGAAATAGGATTAATGTTATTGTGTGTGTGTGTGTGTGTGTGTGTGTGTGTATAACCTATATCAGATTACCTGCTGTCTAGGGGAGGGGGGACGGAGGGGAGGGAGAGAGAAAAATCTGAAATTGGAAAGCCTGTATAAACAAAAGTTGAGAACTATCTTTACATGTAACGGGAAAAAATAAAATACTTTATTAATTAAAAAAAAAAGAAGAAGAAGTGCTGTTCCAAACCACCAAGCTACCACCATACAATCTGGATTCCTCAGAGCCAAAGACCATGGCATCCTTAAGAATCACTTTTGTGGGGAATAAACAAAGGAGAGTAGATGTTACTGTTCCACCAGGAGACATTGTATCATGGCAGCAATCCATTCCACCCTGCCACTGTCATTAAGAAATTTAAGACCATCATAAGGAGCCACAACACCACTTGGGAGGGTATTGAGGAATTATTAGATGCCCTTCTCACAAAGGATGAGAAGGCAACGGTCCTGTCCTGTGCTGTAAAGTTAAAGGATGAGCATAACAAGACCACTTGGCCCAGAATGATTCCTGATTGGAATTAATAATAATGATGGGGACTGGAAAGTGTTCAGTGACACAGAAATGACCCTCTTTGATCCTCTAGAGCCGGTGGTACAACAACCAATAAACTGGGGAAAATTAAAAAAAAATAATAGGGGGAAATGAGGAGGGTGGTGGCAGCCAATGCTTGAACCTCACTTTCACTGGAATTGGCCTAAATAGGAGATAATATATATACATACACAGTTGTATATAGAAATATAACTTACCCAATAGGGAAATAAAAGGGGAAGGGGATAAGAGAAAAACAGTGTGATAAAAGGGAGGGTAAATTAAGAGAGCCAGTGGTTAGAAGCAAAATAGACTTCTGATGAGGGACAGGATAAAAAAAAAAAAAGAAAGGAAGAAACAAGGTAATGGGATGGAGGGAAATACACAATTGGTAGTCATAATTGAGAATTCGAATGGGATGTACTCATCCATAAAATGGAAACAGCAGAATGGATTAGAAACTAGAATTCAACAATATATTGTTTATAAGAGACATATTTGAAACAGAAGGACACGGAGTTAAAATAAAGGGCTGGTGCAGAATCTAATATGCTTCAGCTGAAGTAAAAAAAAATAAGGGTAGCAATCACAATCTCAGACAAAGCAAAAGCAAAAATAGATATAATTAAAAGGGATAATTAGAGAAACTACATTGTGTCAAACGACAGGCACCATAAATGGGCAACTAGGTGATGCAATGGATAGAACACTGGGCCTGGAGTCAGGAAGTCAGAAAGATCTGAATTCACATCCAGCCTCAGACACTTAAGTGACTCAAGTCACTTAACCCTGTTTCCCTTGGTTTCCTTATCTGTAAAATGAGCTGGAGAAGGCAATGGCAAATCACTCTAGTATCTTTGCCAAGAAAACCCCAAAATGGAGTCATAGAGAGTCAGACACAATTGAACAACCATAGACAATGAAGTAATATCAATTTTTTTCAGCAAGTTTCTCTGACAAAGTCCTCGTTTCTCAATATATACTGATTATATAACTGAGTAAAATTTATAAAAATGAGAGCCATTCCCCAATTTATGTCAGGTCAAAGTATAAAACTGGCAGTTTTCAGAAGAAATCAAAGTTATCAAAAGTCATATGAAAAAATGCTCTAAATCATTATTTGTTAGAGAAATGCAAATTAAAACAACTCTGAAGTATCACCCCACACCTATCAGAAATAAATACTGGGGGGCAGCTAGATGGCGCAGTGGATAGAGCACCGGCCCTGGAGTCAGGAGTACCTGAGTTCAAATCTGGCCTCAGACACTTAACACTTAATAGCTGTGTGGCCCTAGGCAAGTCACTTAACCCCAATTGCCTCACTTAAAAAAAAAAAACAGAAATAAATACTGGAGGGGATGAGGGAAAAATAGAGACTCTAATGGTGGAATGATGTACTTACTACTGGTCCAACTATTCTGGAGAACAAGTTGAAACTACTTCTAAAGGTCTATAAAATTGTGACTACCCTGTCATCAAACAATACTACTACTAGGTTGGTATCCCAAAGAGATCAAAGGAAAAGCATCTATATATACAAAGTTATTGATGTCAGCTTTTTTGCGGTGGTAAAAATTAGAATTTGAGGGGATGCTTATCAATTGGCGAATGGCTGAACAAGTTGTGGCATATGACTGTGATAGAGTACTATTTTGATATAAGAAATGAGGAGGGGAATGGTTTTAGAAAAACATGGTAAGACCGATATGAACCAATGCAAAGTGAAGTAAGAAGAACTGGGAGATGATTGTGCATAGTAACAGCAATGTTGTAATGATGATCAGCTATTAAAGATTTGACTGCTCTGAACAATACAATGATCCAAGACAATTCCAAAGGACCCATGATGAAAAATGCCCTCTACCTCCAGAGAGAAGTCCAATGAACTCTGAGTAGAAATTGAAGAATAATTTTCTTGCCTTTTTTGCTATATGGCTAATATGGAAATGTTTTGCATGATTTCACATGTATAATTGATATCATATTTCTTGCTTTCTCAGTGAGGGGCTGAGAGGGAGAGAGAATTTGGAACTCAAAATTTAAAAAGAAAAGGATGTTAAAATAAATAAATAATGAAATTTAAAGAACAGACCCAACAATTAAAATAAAAACTGAACTATAAAAAAGTTGAAATGAAATGGAATAATATGTTCACCTCAAATACAGGAGGGAGACAAATTTTTATCTACTAAACAAATAAAAGTTTGGGAGCTAAGGTACATGTATATACTTGATTACATGAAAATTTTAAATTCTTGTACAGTGAAGATCAATACAATCAAGATAAAAAATACAGACTGTGAAAAATATTTGTGGCAAATATAAAAACTCAACATCTAAAATTTGTAAGAAACTGATTAAAAATACCCAAGGGCAAAACCCACTCCCCAGGGAATAAATGACAAAGGGATGGTAACAGACAATTCAGAAAAGAGTAAACATAAATTATAAAATAATCACTTGAAAAAATCTTAAATCTTGCTAATAATCACAGAAACTCAGTGTTTGAAAAAACCTCTGATGTCATCAACTACATTCAAATATATTCAAATCTCTTCTCCATTCAACTCTGGTTCCAGTTCATTGTCTATCTGAAGTATCTGTGCTAGTGGTCCAGTTGCATGGGTTGTCCATACAATGAAATATATGACCTCATTTTGACATTTAGTTTCTCATAAAGTCATTAGCTTCTATTTGCTCTATCCTAATTCTTAAGCAATGATTTTCTTCAGAGAGCTTTTTGTTGTTGTTGTTTTTTGTTTTTTGTTGCAGGGCAATGGGGGTTAAGTGACTTGCCCGGGGTCACACAGCTAGTAAGTGTCAAGTGTCTGAGGCCAGATTTGAACTCAGGTACTCCTGAATCCAGGGCCAGTGCTTTATCCACTGTGCCACCTAGCCGCCCCCTCAGAGAGCTTTTGTACCTCCTTTCCCATTTGGCCAATTTGGCTTTTCAAACTGTTGTTTTTTCCATGACCCTCCTGCATCACTCTCATTTCTCTTTCAATTTTTCCTCTACCTCTCTTACTTTATCTTCAAAGTCCTTTTTGAGCACTTTCATGGCCTAAGACCAATTCATATTTTTTTTTGGAAGCTTTGGATGTAGGAGCTTTAACTTTGTTATCTTCTTCTGAGGGTATATTTTGATCTACCTTGTCACCAAAGAAAATTTTGATGGTCCACTGCTTTTTCTGCCTGCTCATCTTGCCTGCCTATTTCTTGGCTTTTAACTCCTTAAATTGGAGCACTGCTTCCAGGACTTATTGTCCCAAGCTTCAGGGGGTCCTAGATGTTATGATTTAAGGAGAGGGTTGTTCTCAGCCCGCCTGGCCTGTAAGTAACCACAGGCCCACTTGCTCTTTAACCCAGAAGCAGAAATCTGATTCTCTTGGTGTGCCTGTGCCCCTCCCCCACTGGGCCAAAGCTGATCAAGTCCACTTCCTGAACAACTTAGCAGTGCTCCACCTCTGTTCCTGCAGATACCCCTACTATATCCCCCTAGCCAACCACTGGACCCCTGTGAGTCAAGTTTCAGAAGAAGCCACCAGCACTGATGATTCTAAGGTTCTGGAGGCACAGCCTGCCTGGGGCTGGATCTGCACTGCACGCTGTGCTCTTCTCTCACCCTGGTACAGCAGACCTTCCCTGCCACCCTTTTAAGAAGTCATTGGCTGGAAAATAAACTCACTCTGTTCTTTTGTGGGTTCTGCTGCTCCAGGAATTGTCATATGGCATTTTTTGGAGGTATGTGGACAGATTGTGTTGGGAACTCTGAAAATCATAGCCTTTCCTTCACCATCTTGGCTCCACCCCCCCCCTTTCCTTGACATTTGGATACAACAAGAATAGTTTAATGCAACAAAACTTCATGTTGGTGGGGCTGTAGAGAAACAAGAGCACCCATATTTTGCTAATGGGACTGCAAATCATTGGGTTGCTTTTGTAAAGTAGTCTGGCAGTACCTGTCAAAAATTACAAAATTAATTATATCCTTTAACAGAATAATCCCTTTATTGAGAATATACCCTGAGAGAAGTATTGAAAAAGAGAGGGTAAAACTTATGTTTTTAAAAAGGTATTATGTAGTAGCTTCATTCATTATTACAAAAAAATTGGAAACAATTGTAAACCAGCTCAATAAATTGTAACATGTGAGATATCATATTACATCATAAAGATGCCCTTTGGTATAAGGCAACAATTCTCAAAATATGGTTCAAGGATTGTTAGGAATCTCTAAGACCCTTTTAGGGGGTGCATGAGTTCAAAACTATTTTCATAATAATACTAAGATGTTATTTGCTTATTAAAATGCTCTTCCCTTTTCCAATTATATATCTATGTGAGGCTGGATTTTCTTCACATACTTCAACCAAAACAATGTATAGCAACAGATTGAATGCAGAGACAGATAAGAGAATTCAGCTGTCTTCTACTAAGCCAGGCACTAAAAAGAATTGCAAAAATATGTAAAAACACCATCACTGTTCTCAAGAGACTTTTTTTTTTGTTTTGGAAAATGTAATTATTTTTAATAATGATTTGTTACTTATGTTAACATGTAATGGGTTTATGACTGTTAAAATGAACAAATAAATTCTAAATTTATCACTTTTAGTTTCTAACATGCTAAATGTCAATAGTTATAACTCATATAACATAAACAAAAACACGTTCAATAGAACATGGATTCTTAGTGGTTTTATTGGCCTAAATGGTGAAGTCAGAAAGGAAGTCTTTGAAGGAAGGAAAGATAATAAGCATGGTGAGTGGGTGCTCCAAAAAACATTCAACCAACTGAGAAGCACCTACTATGTGCTTTGCCCTATGCCAAGCACTAGAGGCACAAAGATAATAAGGAAACACCTCCTTCAGGGGCCTTCCAGAATAAACAACATGTACACATATAAGGTGCTCCAAGCAAACTCTGTACAGCCACATTCAGGAGCACTGGCCCAGTGGGGAATAAAATCAGATTACTTTGGGTCTTAATAAATCTCCTGTTCAAGCTTGATTAGTCTCTGATTTCCCATCACTCTCTGTTTTGCATGGCAAGCTGCCTTGGAGAGAGGGTTTCCTAAAATGGAGGATTTTCCCCCACTGTCAGGAGCAGGGCATGAAAAAACAAATGGTCAAGGGGATGCTCAGAGCCAGTGAGGGCCCGCTAATTAAAATTGTATTGTTGGAGACTGATTGCCAAGAGATTTGGAATTTTAACACAAATTCCAGGAAGCCAGAGGCTTCTGGGTAAATGTGTGAATCACAGGGAAGGAATCTGCCATTTTCTGGCCAAACACTCATCTCTAACAAGCTCACAAGTAGCATCGATTTCTCTGCTTCTTTTAACTATTTTATTTCTGCTTTTCCTTTTAATTACCTTGCTTTATATTTTGTTTAACTGTCTAAAGCAATGCTGGCCAGGACAAATCTTTTTTGGAAAAAAGCAGAGTGTGAGTCTTTGATAAAAAAACAAAAAAGAGAGAGAGAGAGAGAGAGATAATGGTTTTAAAAAGTGGAAGGCCCATCATCTTTCTCGAAACTTGCCCCATCTTATAGGTATTATAATACTAGTATGAGAAAATAATTATTAATAATGTATTTCTTGGGGGGACCTAGGGACCCTGTTTTAGTTGGATTTCTCTCCCCGCCCCCCCCCCCCAATTCAGAGGGTTCAGTTCTCAGGAGGAAGTTTTAATCTTGTAGAGGGTGAACAACAGAAATGGAGAATAGACTCTTTGACTAGCTCAGTGAATTGAAAGGATTAAGGCACCAGTATCTGGACTTCAACTTTGCCCCTCAGGGGGTCTCCCATTAAGCCATGAGGTCAGCAGTAAAGCTCATTTTTTTTTTTTTAGTGAGGCAATTGGGGTGAAGTGACTTGCCCAGGGTCACACAGCTAGTAAGTGTTAAGTGTCTGAGGCCGGATTTGAACTCAGGTACTCCTGACTCCAGGGCCGGTGCTCTATCACTGCGCCACCTAGCCGGGGGCTCATTTTAATATGGAACACCCTCAAGTTACATTAACCAATGGAATTGAATGACGCTGACCAATTAGCTTTGATCAGTGTATAGTGATCTGCCTCTAGCAAAAGAAGATATAAGCCAAGAACACGAGACCAGCGCCATCTTAGGCTCGAACTCTTGACCTGGACCAACTGTCTCTTGGTGCTTGTTCTCCTTCAGGCCAGAGTATGTAATGTAGGGCTTCTGAACTCTGCTTGAGGCTATGTGCTGGGGTTTTTTGTCTTTCCTCTTGTTTGTGTTAAATGCCACATGGTCAATACCCTTCTAATATTTAATATACTTTCATAATAAATGCTTGCCGCCAAAACGGGTGCAATAGCCATTATTACATAAATAGCCATTAATATATAAGTAGCAAAGGGCAGCTAGGTGGTGCAGTGGATAAAGCACCGGCCCTGGAGTCAGGAGTACCTGAGTTCAAATCTGGCCTCAGACACTTAACACTTACTAGCTGTGTGACCCTGGGCAAGTCACTTAACCCCAATTGCCTCACTAAAAAAAAAAAAGAAAGAAAGAAATCATGTGGGGCCAGCATCATCCAGCACACTGGAGGCTTCTGCAACAACCCTTCAAAATCTGATCCCTTCTCCAATGGGAACAACCTTGGTAAAAATCAGCAGCCACAAAATTCTCCTCTGGGACTTTGATGTATGAGAAGTTACTGAATCACAGGATTTTCTTCCTCTGATTTCTTAGAACTTTAAAAGCCACAGCAGACTCCCACTGAAGATTATAGAATCCCACTTTTCTCCTGTTTTTTTAGCCCATGTCCCAAGAAAAGGGGCTGAGTGTTACCATGCCAATTCTGTGAAAGCCCCAGGAGACAGGCCTAGAAGGAGAAAGGAAGAGATCCCCAAGGGATCAGCAGAAAATGCTGGCTGAATAAATATTCAAAGGATATGAACAGGCTGTTTTGAGAGGAAGAAATCCAGGCGAGCAAAAGCCTTATGAAAAAAAAAATGCTCTGGAAAAATAAAATACTATTATTTTTAAATGATCTACATCTCTAATAATTAGAGAAATGCAAATTAAAACAACCCTGAGGTTTCTCCTCATACTCATCAGATTGGCAAAGTTGATTAAAAAAAAAGGAAAAAGAAAAATGCTGGAGGGGCTGTGGGGAAACAGGTACATTATTATACTGTTAGTGGAACTGTAAACTAGTCCAGCTTTCCATTCTGGAAAGCAATTTGGAACTATGCCCCCAAAAGCTATTAAATTGTGCATGTTCTTTGACCCAGCAATACTGCCAAGTCTATACTCCAAAGAGATCAAAGACAAAAGACCCCTATGTACAAAAATATTTATAGGAGCTCTTTTTGTGGTGGCAAAGAATTAGAAATTGAGGGGATGCCCATCAATTGGGGAATAGCTGAACAAGTTATGGCATATGAATGTGATAGAATACTATTGTGCTTTAAGAAATGATGAAGAGCATGGGAAGATCTGTAGAGTGAAGTGAGCAGAACCAGGAGAACAATTTATACCAAAAAACCCAACAATATTGTAAAGACAAACAACTCTGGGGGACTTAAGAATTCTGATCAACACAATGATTTATTACAACTCCAGAAGTCTCATGATGAAATGAGATATCCCCTTCCAAATAAAGAGATGATAGACTCAAAGTATAGATTGAGACATACTTTTTTTTAGATTAACTAATGCAGGAATTTGTTTTACTTGGCTATACATGTGTGAGAAAGACCCCAAAGTATAGACAGGCCCTCATATGGCAAGACCCCAATGTTTGGGTCAACAAAGAAAGAGAATTCTAGTCTCCCCAATGGAAAACTCCTTGCAGTCTCTACTGTAGCAAGCTGGGGTCAGGGACATATGGAGATTGTCAGCTCCCCTCATGTCATCTCAGTATCTTCCTCCAGCAACTTAAAATGGGGTTGGCCTTTTCCATCTTCTCTCTCAAAGCTGGAAGCCAGAAGTACCCAAAGTTACTCAAAGATCTGAAGTTTGAGGGGTGCCAAAGAGGATTCAAGAAGGCCAGAGCTCTCCTGCTCTGGCCAACTCCACCCCACCCCTCACAAAGAGTAAAGCGTTCATCTCCACTAATGAGGAGAAAGTACCATACCAATAGGCTTTGGGACAGTGGTTACACATGGATGTAACCGGGGTTTTGTTTTTCTTGCTTTCTCAATGGGAAGGGAGAGAAAAACATCTTCATTTAAAAAAAAAAAAGAATAAAGTTCTGGTTGTGGGGAAGGGTGGAGAGAATTCTGGCTATACTCTACCCTGTCTTCCAGGTTATTTGGGCCTCAAATTAAAATCCAACTTCTTTTTACCAATTCTGATTCCCAAAGAACTGATTCTAGGACCTTCATATATTCTGGTTCTGTATCTCCTCTCAGGGACTTTTGTGGCTAAGATAGCAAGACCCAAGGACTTTACACTGGGTTAGACTCTTTGAGTCACAAAACAGGATCAGTGGTCTCCCCCTCTACCTAGTAATCACAGAATGGCCTTCAAGGCTGTTGCATATTCATCCTGGACAGATACAACAGGACTAAAGAGAGGATACCAGGTATATGTTAAAGATGGGAAATATCAAAGTGAATCAGATGCTATAGTTTTGCAGGGATGGTCTCAGACCTTGACACTGAGTATCCTAGGGAAAATGCACTACTGTCATCATCAGCTCTATGAGGTTACTGGATAATCACCATATTTGCAGTCACCTATGTCCCAACAAAAATACACACACACACACACACACACACACACACACACACACAGAAACATCTTACATTTCTATGTGCCCCACTACTCACCTCCATGCCCTTGATAAAGATGTTCCCTAGGCATGGAATGCCCTACCCATCCAAATCTACAGCATGCTGATTCCAATGTTTGATAGATGCAAGAACTTACATTATTGGAAAAAGGTGTCTCTTTTTTATAAGAACTCCTATGAAAACCAGACAGAGAGTTTAGACTTAACATCTTACACCATATACCACAATAAGTTCAAAATGGATACTTAACACTGAATATTAAAGGTCACACTGAAAAAAAGTCAAAAGAGAACAAGGTGATGTAGCTTTCACAACTGTGACTAAAGGAAGTTCTTTTTTTAATCTTATTTTAAATCCCTTTTTTAGTACAATTTTATTTTATTTTCACCTTTAAATTCCCTTCCACTTCCTCTCCCACACTGAAAAAGCAAGAAAAACAAAAAGCTTATTACAAAAATATGTGTGTATGTGTGTATGTACACACATATATGCATATGTGTTATATATGTGCTTTAAACTATACTCTGAGTCCACAACCTCTCTATCTGGAAATGGATGGCCTGTTTCAACATGAGTCCTCTGGAGTTGTAGTTGGTCATTGTGTTGATACAAATTACTAATTCTTTCAAAGTTGTTTGTCTTTACGATATTGTTGTTTCTGTAAAATTATTCTCCTGGTTCTATTCACTTAATTTTGGATCCATTCATATAAATCTTCCCAGGTTTCTCTGAAACCATACTCTTCATCATTTCTTACAGCGCAACAGTATTCCGTTACATTCAAATTTTATAACTTGTTCAGCCATTCCCCAATTACTGGACACCCCCTCAAGTTCTCCTCCCCTGCTCACCTCTCTTTGACCCCTTCTTTGGTCCAACATCCAGTCTCACACAAGCCAGAGGGAAATGTGGTTCTTTGGGGTCAGGGTAAATATTCCAGGTATGAGGGTATGCATAGTTTTGGCTTTGGGGGTATAGTTTCCAATTGCTTTCCAAAATGGAAAGCTGGGGGGCAACTAGGTGGCATGGTGGCTAAAGCAACAGTCCTGGAGTCAGGAGGACTTGAGTTCAGATCCAGCCTCAGACACTTGACACTTACTCACTGTGTGACCATTTAACCCTCATTGTCCCACCAAAAAAAAAAGAAGGAAAGCTGGATGAACAGTGTACTAACAGCTCCACTAAGAGTGTATTAGTGTACCTATTTTCCCTTAGTTCCTCCAGCATTTGTCATATTCCTTTTTTTGTCAACTTTGCCAATGTGAGAAAAAGCCTCAGGTTGTTTTAATTTGCACTTCTCTAATTATTACTGGTTTAGGGTATTTTTTTCATATGGCTAATGCTTGTTTAAATTTCTTCCTCCAAAAACTATCTATTTATATCTTTTGACCATTTATCACTTGGGAAATGGTTCCTATTCTTCTAAATTTAAATAAGTTCTATGGGGGAAATTCTTAATGAAAGAAGATAAACTACCATAAAAGATAAAATAGGCAATTTTGACTACATAAAATTATAAAGCTTTTGCATGAATAAAACCAATGAAGACAGAATGAGAAGAAAAATTATAGACCTAAGAAGATTTAAATAAAATATTAATAAAAGTCTGATATCTAAAATATACAACGAACTGACATAAATATATAACACCAAGAGCCCTTTTCCCAATAGATAAGTAGCAAAGGAAATGAATAGTTTCCAAAATCAGAATTGCAATCTATATTTTAAAAAATGAAAACATGATTTAAATCACTAATAATAAGAGAAATGTAAATTGAAACAACTCTAAGGTTTCATCTCATACCCAGCAAACTGGCAAAAAAAATTTTAATAGGTAGTAATAGTCTATATTGGAAGGACTTTGAGAAGATAAGGACATTGATGCATTGTTCATAAAATAGTGAAGTAGTCTGGTCACTCAGGATATAAATGTGGAATTATGCAAGAAAAATTACTAAACTGTCCATAACCCTTGACCTAGCAATCTCACTCCTGGGTAGATCCCCCAAGGAAGTCAAAGACAAAAACAAAAGTCTAATTTATACCACAAATATTCATAGTAGCATTCTTTGTGGTTGAAAGAACTAAAAAGAAAATAAGTGCCCATTGATTGGGGAATGTCTAAAAAAATATTACAGTATATCACTGTAATGGGATATTATTGTTCAGTAAAGAATTATGAATATGAAGAATTTAGAGAAAAGGGAGATTTGTATGAAGTGATCCCTAGAAAAGACACAGAACCAAGAAAGCAAGCTTCACAATGAATATAGAAATTTAAATTAAAAAGATCACTAAAACAAAGTCGAACGTTGAATAACGAATGATAGGGAATAAAACAATGAAAATCCTGAAGAGGTGAGATGACACATACTTCCTCTCTCATATTAAGAGAAGTGGGATAAAATAAAACATTGTATACAGTCAGATGTTGTTTCTCTATTAGATGTTTCTTCTTAATTATTTTCATTAGTCTCAAGGAAATTTTTGATCTGCCAGGTGGGGTGGAGAATGAAAATGGTGTAAAGACAAAAGAAAGAAACTACATACATATATACATACATGTGTATATATACATATATATATATATAATTTTTAAATTTCCTTATAGCACTCTGTTAGGACATCTTTTCTGCACTTACCATGTTTTACTTTGTATCATACTGATTTGTTTATGTCACATCCTGATTATTAGATAATAAACTCCTTGAGGGCAGATACTATGTTGTTTTATCTTTATATGTCCTAGCAACTAGTACAGTGTCTTATACATGGTAGGTTTTTTAAATGTTTGTAGGGATATTAAATTTCTTTCCTTCTACTAGACTGTAAAGTCCTTTACTACAAAGAGCATATCTTATTCATCTTTGGATCCACACAGCCTAAAACAATATGTCAAACATAGTAGGATTTAATCAATGTTCATTCAATGAATGAACAACTGAATGAACAAATTTTTTTTCTGATCCATTAGGATCAAAGAATTCTTAGTACAAAAATTTCAGGATTTGACCCTTGCTAAAGGGATGTTCTTTCTGCACTTTCCGCAAAACTATTATTTCCACTGGTCCTTCCTTTGCTGCCCCATGACTACTGCTCCTGCTACCTTAATATTTCCTCTCTCTAGGGTTGGGCTAAAAAGAGGAGCCGGCCAATGAAGTTATTCCCCCCAACCAGATAATGGTGGGGTTGAGGAGAGTTGAGTGGGAAATCGATGTTTATATGGTTTTTACACTAATTATCTTGCTTGGTTCTACAATAACCTTGTGAGGCAAGTTCATGTGGGAATTATGATCTTCATCTAACACATGAGGACACAGAGAGGCTCAAATAAGTCAAGGAACTTACCCAAGATCATACTGACTATGTAAATGAGAACACCAGGGCTTGAACCAAGATCTCCTCCAAAACCTGTGTTCAATTTTACCCATCAACACCCTAAAGGGAAGCAAAGCTCCATAAGGTTGGAGGGGGATGAAAGGGAATGGTGCTAGCCAAGGATAGTGAAGGTTAAGTATCAATCAATCTACAAGCATTTATTAAGTGCCTACTATGTGCCAGGCACTGTTTTGGGTGCTGAAGATTTTGTTGTGTCATTTTTCAGTCATGTACAACTCTTTGTGACCCCATCTGGAGTTTTCTTGGCAAAGATACTGGAGTGGTTTGCCATTTCCTTCTCCAAGGTGCTAGAAATGCAAATACATGTATAATGAGGCTGGAAAGTTAGGCTGGGGCCAAGTTGTAAAGGGGTTTGAAAACCAAACCAAGGACCCACTTGTGAGTTGGTCATACAGCCAATACATACATACTTGTGTGTGCGTGTGTGTGGGCGTGTGTGTGTGTGTGTGTGTGTGTGTCCTGACTTCAAGTCTGTCTGTCTCTCTCTCTCTCTCTACTCCTCTAACAGTTACTCTCATTCAGTAATGATCATATGTGTTCTTTAGTGTTTTCCCATGAAATCAGATTATTCTACTTCAAGAAGTTTACAAAGCTCTTTCTCTCCATCAGACTGGTAATTAGGTAGAGAAGAAGCCTGGTATAATGGCTAGCAGGCTAGACTTGGAGTGAGGAATACATGGGTGCCAATCCTTCCTCTGACACTGACTAGCTATGTGACCATGGGCAAGTAACCAAACCTATCTAAGTCTCACTTTCCCCATTTGTAAAATAAAGATAATTGTAATGCTGTAGTATTTACCTCACAGAATGGTAGTAAGATTTAAATGAAATAATGTATGTAATGTGCTCTGAAATTTTAAATCATTTGTTGTTATTACAAGGTTTATTGTTCTTATTTTGGAAATGAGAAAACTGTGAGCAGCTAGATAGCACAAGTGGGTAGAACTCTAGGCTTAAGTCAGGATGACTTAGTTCCACTATCACCTTGTATAAGGCTGGGCAAGACATTTAATTCCTCTTAGCCTCCATAAAATGGGGAGAAGGCAGTTGGACTTCATTGCCTCTAAGACCCCATCTACTTCCAAATCTATGACTCTGTGAGGCTCAGAAAGGGTAGGTAACAAGCTCATAATCACACAGCTATCATCTGAAACAACATGTGGTAGAGCTATATATTTAAATGTCAGCTATTATTACCCCCCACCCCAAACTGCCTCGTTTCCCATAGTAACGTTCCATGGATCAGTCATCCATGTATTTATTTAACATCTATGCATTTATTTAAATCTTTTTTAAGCCCATATTTTCAGTTTGTGCCACCTCTTGGCAGCACTGAGTAGGAGGAGATTGACTGGGCTGGATCACACTTGGGGAACTAAAGAGTGATCCTACATTTCTCCTCATCAGAAAAGCCCTAGGTTTTAGCACCAACGTTTTCCCAGTGATGCTACATGGCTGTGAATGCAGGAAAACCTTGTTCTTAGAAACATCAAGATAGCAGTTGACCCATAGGACAATAAGATATGGCATGGGCATGGCTGCAGCATATTCCCAACAATGACACTGCCCCTTGAAAGGTGACAGCAAGGGCAGCAGCAAGGATTTGGGGAGGAGGCATCAACAAAAAGAACAAGAGATGGGCCTGTCGAATAGTGGAAAGTAGAGATAACATATGGGTAGCCCAAGTGGTCGGTTGGTGTCCTGGAGATACTAAAAGAAGCAGAGGCAAGCCTCAAGCATGTTATATGGCTACTTGATGGGGGAATTTATGCAAAGCCATCAGCAAGAGCAGCATGGGATGAGCAGAGCATGGTGGTTTGTACCTGTAGTTTCTGCTGCTGAGGAGGCTCAGACAGGTGGAGAGTTCTACATAGCAGTAGGGCTAAAGCCACTCATGCATCTGCACTGAATTTGGCACAAATAGGGTGAACCCCCAAGGGTCAAGGGCCACCAGGCAGCCTAAGGAGAAGCAGACAGGTCCAGATTAGAAAATAGAATGGGGGCAGCTAGGTGGTGCAGTGGATGGAGCACTGACCCTGGATTCAGGAGGACCTGAGTTCGGATCCGACCTCAGACACTTAACACTTACTGGCTGTGTGACCCTGGGTGAGTCACTTAACCCCAATTGCCCCGCAAAAAAAAAAAGAAAAGAAAAAAGAAAATAGAATGGGTTAAATCTTCCTTGCCAATCAGAATTAGGATCAGACCTGTGAGTGTATCCAGCCTGGACAAGATAGGGAGACCTATCCTCAAGAAGAAAGAAAGACAGAGAGAGAGAGAGAGAGAGAGAGAGAGAGAGAGAGAGAGAGAGAGAGAGAGAAGAGAAAGAGAGAGGGAAGGAAGGAGAAAAAAGAAAGAAAGAAAAGAGGGAGGAAGGAAGGAAAGAAGGAAGAGAAAAATAAGGATGGAAGGAGAAAAAAGAAAGAGAGAAGGAAGGGAGGAAAGAGAAAAAAGAAAGAGAGGGAGAGAGAAGGAAGGAAGAAAGAAAGAAAGAAAGAAAGAAAGAGAGAGAGAAAGAAAGAAAGAGAGGGAGGAAGGAAGGAAGGAAGGAAGGAAGGAAGGAAGGAAGGAAGGAAGGAAGGAAGGAAGGAAGGAAGGAAGGAAGGAAGGAAGGAAGGAAGGAAGGAAGAAAAAGCACAGGATGTAGAATCATGGAAAGTCCATGATCTGTATCAGTGGAGGGACTGCACATCTAAATGAAATCACAGCACCATCAGCATAGCAAAGCACCACTGCCCAGGGTCACAAGCTCTATAAGTTCTTTCCCCAATGTGTGAAAGAGGATCTGCCATCCCTGTGTTTATCTAAGTCCTCTGAGAGCCAATTTATGTGATCAGTGTGTACCACCTTATGGGAAAGTGAGTTCCCTGAGCTTACTACCCACTGTGTCAAATAGATCAATTCAATTTAAGAAGTTGGGCTCTCCCTCCTCTCTCCCCTCCCTCTTCTCTTTCTCTCTTCTCTATTTCTGTTTCTCAGCCTCTCTCCTCTCCTTTCTCTCCTCTGTCTCTTCTCTTCTGTGTCTCTCCTCTCTTCTGTGTCTCTCCTCTCTTTTCTCTCTCTCTCTCTCTCTCTCTCTTTTCAAATATGTGGGGATTTGTCAAACAAATTCATATTCATTTCAGATTATCCACCCTGATAGCAGCTAACATTTATAGCATTTTAAAGTTTGCAAAGCATATCACATACATGCTCTCATTTGAGCCTCACAACTATGAAGCAGGTGCTCTCAATATCCCCATTTTACAGATAAGGAAACTAGAGGTTCCAAGATGTCAAGCAACTTGCCAATGGTCCCACTAGTAAAGCTCCAGGGGCAGGATTTGAACGAAAGTCCCACTGATTTCTAATCTAGCCCTCCTTCTGCTATCCCACATTGCCTCTGATCATGTCACCTCCAACGCGAGAGAGTGTACAATCCCTACTGGCAAAATAATTGCCTGTTTCTTCTCAGGTGCTGCACACTCTCAATGCCTCATTATCCCCCCCACCCATTGGCAATTTCCTCTCTCTCTCTCTCTCTCTCTCTCTCTCTCTCTCTCTCTCTCTCTCTCTCTCTCTCTCTCTCGGACAATGAGGGTTAAGTGACTTGCCCAGGGTCACACAGCTAGTAAGTGTCAAGTGTCAGTGTCTGAGGCCATATTTAAACTCAGGTCCTCCTGAATCCAGGACCTGTGCTTTATCCTAGCTGCACCCCCCATCTCTCTTTTGATCTCACCATTGCTAACAGATCAGTAGTAAAGAACCCAATCATAGCATCACAGGTTTAGAGTTAGAAGGGACCTTAGAGGTGTCTTAGTACCACCCCCCTCATTTTACAACTGAGGAACTGTGGCCCAGGAAAGTTAAGACAATCAATGATGGTCACACAGAAAGACACGTAACTGAGCCAAAATTAAAACAAAAGTGCTCAGATTCCAAATTTCTTTCCACTGTGCTATTATACCACTCAATTTGCTTAAAATGCTAAGCATTGTGGTGCCATCAGCCTTCAAACTCCCACCACTGACAGCCCAAACAAGCCCCCTTATTTCCTCCTAACTCCTCTTGGATCATAAGGATGAAGCACACTACACTCCCCTCCTGACAGAAAGGTGAAGGCCTCAGGGTGCAGATTGAGACATATATTTTTGGGACGTGGCCAACACAGTAATTTATTTTTGCTTGACTATGCATGTTGGCTATAAGGGATTTGTTTTTCTTTCTTTTTCAGTGGTGATGGGGAATATGGGAGGGAGAAGAGGTGGATTTTTGTTCATTGAAAAAAATAAATTTAGCAGCAAAACTCACATAAGAATGTGCCGAAAAAAATAAATTTAATTTTAAATCATTTTTTAAAGGGATCAGGAGCCCAATCCCTCCTACCATTTCCATGACAGAAGAGGAAATCAGACAGCCATTGCCTCCACACAAACCCATAGATCTCTTACCCCACTGAAAAGAGGAAGATTTTTCAGTTATTTGTGCCTCTTTCTAGAGAACCTGTAATGATGGGCTTAACTCAGGAACCTTGGAACTCTTTGTCACAGTTTTCTCACCCTCAACAGAGTGTTGGGCAAAGATCTTGGAAGTCTCCTTCTCTCTGGCTACTCCCAGTCTTAGTCTTCCTCTTGATCTCACGCACAGGACTGTCCTCCTGAAGGGGAGGAAGCCCCTAAATGTCTGCCAGGGAGAACGTAGCCAGCAGGAGTCTTCTTATTCAGACCCCAATTCTTTTTTTTCTTTTTTTTTTCTTTTTTGCAGGGCAATGAGGGCTAAGTGACTTGCCCAGGGTCACACAGCTAGTAAGTGTCAAGTGTCTGAGGCCGGTTTTGAACTCAGGTCCAACTGAATCCAGGGCCAGTGCTTTATCCACTGTGCCACCTAGCTGCCCCTCAGACCCCAATTCTTAAGCCCTGCTTAGCCTTTGCCTTCCAATATCACCTGGTCACTGCTGTTGCAGGGTCCCAAACACCACCAGTAAGGTGCATATCCTCACCATCCATCACACATGACGCAGAGTGTTGGAAAGAGCACGGGATGGACAGGCAGAAAACCGGAATTAGAAATCTGGTTCTGGGACAGCTAGGTGGCGCAGTGAATAAAGCACTGGTCTTGGAGTCAGGAGGACCTGAGTTCAAATCCGACATCAGACACTTAACACTTACTAGCTGTGTGACCCTGGGCAAGTCACTTAACCCCAATTGCCTCACCAAAAAAAAAGAAAGAAAAGAAATCTGGCTCTGCCACCTTGTGCTAATTGTGGTCTCTCTCCGAGCCTCAAGTCTCTTGATCTCTGTTTGCCTCAGTTTCCTCAACAGGAAAGTAGGAATAATAATAGCACTTACCTCCCAGGGTGGTGGTAAGGATCAAATAAATATTCATAGAGCACTCAGCACAGTGCCTGGCACAGTCAGCACTCAAATGCTGGTTTCCTTTCTTCCTACTCAAACCCAACTCATCTTCCATTGCCCACCTCCTCTAGGAGTCTTTTCTAGCTACTGAAACTCACCCTGACCTCTCCTTCCTCTGAATTACAACAACACCTACAGGCAGGACCACCCCCACTTGGCACCTAATTGTGTGTGTCTGTCGGGCAGAACCAGACTCATAGAGTATTGGAGCAGAGAGTTCATCTGGTCACCCACCCTCTCATTATACAGCTGAGAAGTGATTCACCCAATTCAGTGGGACATCTGGGACTAGAGTACTGAGCTGAATCCAAAGACCTCAAATCCCACTTCTTCTTTCCCCTGAAAAATAATCCACAGACCTTCGCTATCATGCCAGCTCCCCCTCTTTCTGCAACTGACTTTTGTATTTGTATGTGCATTAAGGGGCAGCTAGATGGTGCCGTAATACACAGAACACCGGGCCTGAAGTCAGAAAGACCCAGTTCAAAAAAAGCCTCATGATTTCTAGCTGTGTGACCCTGAATAATTCATTTAACCTCTGTTTTCCTCAGTCTCCTCATCTGTAAAATGGGGATAATAATTGCACCTAACTGTGTGGCCCTGGGCAAGTCACTCACCCTTTGCCTCAGTTTCCTCATCTATAAAAAGAGCTGAAGAAAGAATTGGCAATCACTCCAGTATCTTTGCCAAGAAAATCCCAAACAGGGTTACAAAGAGTCAGACATGACTAAAATGACTAAACAACCACAAAGTATATTCTTGTATATGTACATGTTGCCTGTCTTTTTTTTTTTGCAGGGCAATGAAGGTTAAGTGACTTGCCCAAGGTCACATGACTAGTAAGTGTCAAGTGTCTGAGGCCGGATTTGAACTCAGGTCCTCCTGAATCCAGGGCCAGTGCTTTATCCATTGTGCCACCTAGCTGCCCCAACATGTTGTCTCTCTCAACAGAATGTAAGCTCCTTGAGGGTAGGAACTGTTTCACTGTTTTCTTTGTATCTCCAGAGTCTGGCACATAGCAGGTGAACAATAAATGGCTGTTAATCGATAGATTAATTGATAGCTCCTTATTGAATTTAATTGAACTGACTTCAGTTCTCCTGACTCTCAGTCTCTTACCCTTATGACTCCTGCTTCCTAGATAAACTAAGTTCTTGGATTCCCTTAACACCTGCTCTTTTTTTCCCTCTAGGTCCTAGTTTGAAAGAGGCAGGTCCTCTCTGCTGGGATGAAATGGAAAAAAAAATCACTATATTGTAAAATCCTTGAGGTCAGTGATTGTCTTTTGGCCAACATTTTAAGGTTTGCAAAGTGATTTACAAATACTATCTCATTTTATTTTATTTATTTATTTTTTTTTGCAGGGCAATGAGAGTTAAGTGACTTGCCCAGGGTCACACAGCTAGTAAGTGTCAAGTGTCTGAGGCTGGATTTGAACTCAGGTCCTCCTGAATCCAGGGTGGTGCTTTATCCACCGCACCACCTAGAGATTGTCTTTTGCCTCTTTTTCTATCCCCAATGTTTAGTACCTAATTTATTAAGTAGTCACTTAATAAATGTTTACTTGATAGATTGAAAAATTATACTTACTCCCTTTCAGAAAAAGCCATAAAGTGAAGACAAGGTCTCAGGGTTTTGTTCCTAACTTTGATGCATCAATAGCTAATCCAAGCAATCATTCAGTCAACAAGCATTTATTAAACACTTTCAATGTGCCAGGCACTGGACTAGGCACTGGGAATTGCTACAAGGAAAGGCAGTCCATGCCTTCAAGAAGCTTGTATTCTTTTGGGGGAGACAACATGCAAAATAAGCACCTAGATGCAAGATGTGTGTGTAAATGGAAAGCAATCTCAGAGGAGACACCAGCTGTAAGATGGGGGGGGGAAGGATTCTTGCAGAAAATGGTATTTGTGCTGGGTCTTGAAGGTTGCCCGAGAAACTAGAAGAGATGCAAAGGGAGAGCCACAACCGAGCTTGATCCCCTGGTCTCCTGGAACCCCAGCAGAGAGGTGAGTAAATTCCTACTGAAGAAGGCCTGAAGCAATCTCCCAAATGTTTCGTGTCCCAGAGTGATGCACTCCAGAATGAGGAAGGTCCTCCCCTTCAGCCTGAAGGCCCCCAGAGACTCCATCACTAAAGAGTGGCTTAGAGTGGGGGTTGAAACAGAACACAGAGGGGCCTTTCTTTGGGCTAGGGAAAGAAGTCCAGGCACATCACTGTGGCCCCAAGTTCAAGTGTCTAACAGTTCCAGGCCATGACCCTGGTTCCAAGGAGAAGGACAATCCCTCCATTGGCCCCCAAGACTTGGGCATCAGAATCTTTAGCCCCATGAATAGCTCCTCCTCCCCAATTCTCCTATTCCTTAATGAAGCCATTGTTGCCTCTGTATTCCCTTAAGCCCCCTGCTTCACCCTCACTCTCCTGCCCTCCCTTTCCACTTCACTCTTTGGCCTTCTCTTCCCCATGAGGTTCTCAATATCTCCCTTGGTCATCTAAAAGAGAAATAACTCCCTGAGTCCTGTGTGACCCAGAGCCTTTCTCCTGGTCCCCAGGGCATCGAGTTTGACCAAACAGACCCCAGTCCCAAAAAAAGCACCCCACCTCCTTTTCCTTCCTGTCCTACTCACAAAGCCTTCCCTTCCAGTTGCTAAGAAGAAACCCAGAAACTCTCCACCCACTGTTTACATGGTGACAATATAGTCAAATAGCTGTCAATCCCACAGCATTCCCAAGATCTTTTAAGCACTTGCCCTCCCTGGGTCTCTCCTGGGGCATCTAACCCCCTCAGCAGCCACCCTGAGCAGTCTACACTGGTCTCTGGGCACGGGGCCAGCTCAGTAGCTCTCTTCTACTAGATGGTTTGATCATTGCTCTACAGAATGTTTAACAGGAGGACTGGACTAGGCAATAATAATGATATAATTTTAATATCGGCTACCATTTACATACCACTTTTAAATTTGCAAAGCACTTTACAGAATCATCTCATTTTATCTTCACAACAGTCCTGGGAAGTAGATGCTATTATTAACCCCATTATACTGTTAAGGAAACTGAGGCAGACCCCAGGGTCACACAGCTAATAATCTCTGAAGCAGGATTTGAACTCAGGTCAATACTAAGGCACCTACTGTTCCCTTAGATCACATATAAGGTCCCTTCCCAATTTGAACATGCCATGTTTTCATGAAACCTGCTCCTCATTCTCTCACACCAGGGTCAATGTTAATTGCAGCACCCTCCTCCCTACCAGCTCCTTCTCCCATGCCAGAGTCATTGGCAGGGGTCCATCTGTCACTCATAAGGCCTCTGCAAGGCAGTAACTGGCATCTATTCCATTCACTCTATTCTGTCCCCACGAGACCATTGAGTGGCCAGGTTGTGGAATGTTGAGGACTTCCACTAAGTCTGGGAATCAGGAGAACTTTGTTTTAGTCCCACTAAGTAACAAGACCTTGGACAATTAATTTCCCTTCTCTGAGCCTCAGTTTCTTCCTCTTTAAAATGAGGAAGTGGGATTAATTGCCCTCACACACACAAGATCTAGTCCAGCTCTACCAGTCTATGCTTTGAAAACTGGATGTTCAAAATTGTCATAAGGACACTTGCCGGGGCAGCTAGATGGCACAGTGGATAGAGCACTGGCCCTGGAGTCAGGAGTACCTGAGTTCAAATCTGGCCTCAGACACTTAACACTTACTAGCTGTGTGACCCTGGGCAAGTCACTTAACCCCAATTGCCTCACTAAAAAAAAAAAAATAATAATAATAATAATAAGGACACTTGCCACCATGAGACACCCCTGCTGCACTGAAGTGAGGCCCAAATCCTCCCCTCCAGGGTAGTGACCCCAAGAAGTCAATCTTAAGCCCCTTACCCAGGTTCCTTCAGAGCTGCCCACAGCCACCTCCCCACAGAGCATTTGCCTGTACTCCCATCTGTATTTGGGGGGGAGGGGATTGGCTGGTTCCTCCTACCCCAAGGAGCTTGCCACCCCAAAAAGGGCTGCCAGGTATCCACCCCAGCTCTCTGAGGGGTGTTGCAAGCAGGTCTTACGAAACTGCCCAAAGCAACAATGCATCTCTCTGTGAAGCCAGCAGGCTGAGCAGCCAAGAACAGCAGAACTGTGGGGCACTGAAGAGCAGCCAGTGCCTTACACAAGTACCTGGGTGGCTCCTACTCCCCCAGCTGCCAAGGCCAAGTCCCCTTGAGGGTGCAAGCCTCATCTCGTGCCCAGCCCCAAGGGGGTAAGCATGGACACCTCAGGGACCAGAGCTCCCAAACCAAGCCTTTCAGTGGAACCTTGGCCAAAATTCCTCATCCGGGTTGTCAAGGACCAGACTTAGTAATGACAATTGTCATTTCTATACCACTTTATGATTTACAAAGCTCCTTCCTCAAAACATCCCTGTGACTCAGCACCAGTACTATTATCTTCATTTTACAAAAGGGGCAACCGAGATTTGGAGAAGCAGTGGGGCTTCTCTATGGCTGTACAGCCAGCTGGTGACAGAGCTGGAATTCAAACCCAACTCCCATGAGCACCAAGTTTACTGTTCTCCCCATTGTACCATAACAAGCCATGTTTGGAGAGTGCTACCATCGCCTTGTACCCCCCTCCCAAATCACCAATCACTGGCTCTGTCCTAAAGGCAGAAGAAGCAGTATCTCAGTGGATTAGAGGAGGAGGCTCATGACCAAAGAGACTTGGAGGCAGAAGATCTGGTTTCAGTCCCAGCTCTTCCTTGTTACCTTGGAAAAGTCATTCTGTTTCCTCATCTGTAAGACGGAGTGATCAGTCATAACTAGTAGAAATTATGCTTGGGACAAATGAAGATGGAGCAGCGGGGCTGGCGAGTGGCTTAAAGGGTAAGCGGTCCAACCAGAAGGCAAGGAAATAATGGGAAGAGAGCCACTCATCCTACAAAAGCCCTACCTACATCCTCCCAGCTCATCAAGACAAAGAAACTGCAGTGACCTCAGTGAGGAATTTCTCTCTTAACGTACAATGTTGGCATCCTGAGGCAAAACCATTATTTCCCATGCTGGTTATGACTCCAAGGGGGTCATAATACTTACAGTTCCTACCTCACAGCTCACAAGGTTTTTGTGAGATTGTTTTTCCCTTTCTGCTATGGAATGAAGATATAACTCATGAACAAATTGCAAGAGTGTGAATGCTTCAAAGGTCCCTTTCAGCCATGACAAATGTTTATACAATTGGCTCTTTGGGGAGGGTGGAGGGATCTGCCAAAGACATACTTTTAAATCTAATTTGCATTATTAACATTTTCTTCATTACTTTTCAAGTTTAGACAATCAACAAAACAATAAATCAAGCCCTGGTTTATAGCATTTCCAAGGTGTAAATGTTCACACTGAAAATTTAACAATCAGCTTCCAGTCTAGAATACCCCTGCTTCCAGATATCAACCAATGTTTCTATTCTTTCATCCAGTTCATGGTCACCTTGGGTATGCATACTGAGACATGGTGGCTTTGACAAAGCCCAGTACCTCCCCCGACACCTCCTCCCATCTCCAGACTCCCCACTGAAGTCCAAAAGGGAACTGAAGGTTTTGTCCCTCCGGCTTCATCCCTTCAGTTTCTGTCATGTGGGAAATGGCCCAGAGATGACACTCCCAGAGCTCAGAAGCCTTCAAGGAATGGAACCAAAGGAAAGAAGAAAGAGGTAATATGGAAAGCTTTGGGGGCCATGACGTTCCTGATGACTCTGGGAGAAGCCCCGTTAGAATTAGGAAGAAAGGCATCCGATCTAGCCAGAAAATATGGATTGAAATTCTGTCTCTGGTATTTCCCATGTTCACATTAAACCTGTTTCCTCATCTGTAAAATGAGGGTGTTGGGCTGGTGAAGCTCCCTTTCAATTTAAATCTATGACCTTCTGATGGGGGGGGGGGAGTGGATGGGGGGAAATCAGTTTTTTGTCACATAGGTATCGATGAATGACCAGGCCAGAGGGAAAAAAGAGAAGGAACAATTCTGACCGGGGCAAAGAAACTCCTTGCCTTCTTTATCTTAAGACCTCATGAATCTGGGATTCCCAGAACAAAGGGGAGTGGAGACGGCAAGAAGGGAGCCAAGATTGCTCCTGACGAGCAGAGAACTTGAAGGATCAGGGAAGTAAATGGAACTTTCCAAAAGTGAAGCCTCAGCATAGGAGATAAGACAAGAACGGGACCTTGAAGGGCCCGGGACATCTATCCAGAAGCAAGCTTTCCCTCTGGCAGAGAGAGCCCCAATATCTCTGGGCCACAACAGGACCGAGGCCCAACTTAATCAACCCCATGTCAGGGCCCAAGGACGGCTAATCTAAGGATCCCGGGTTAAGTCATGAAAACCAAGACCCAACACAGGCAAGGACAACTCAGTAGCAAGGCTCCTAATGAAGACCAGTCTGACTGGGACGAGGAGGGTCAGCCATCCAATGCAAGAATGGGGAGAAAAAAGGAGGGGGGCAGAGGTGTGAGAGAAGAGAAACCAGAGCGGGAGGAGAGGGCCAGAGGGGATAGAGATAAGAGAGCTAAGTGAGCGAGAGAAGGAACAGGAGAGGAGCAAGATAAGGAGGGGTGGATGTTGGGGCGAGGGGGGGGGGGCGGGGAAGGCTCTCAGGGAGACGCACTGGACCCGGGGCAGGAGAAGGAGCAAGAGGCAGAAGGCGAGGGGCCAGAGGCCCAGAAGGGGGAAGGAGGGAGAGCAGGGGCTCCCGACAGGGCGCGCCCGGGTGTGGTGGGGAGGGGGGTGAGGAGGATGGAGCGGGTGAGGGGGGGTCAGACCTGCCTCCCTGCTGCCCCGGGGCCATGGGCCGCAGGAGATTGGCTGCGGCTGATCGGCGGGGCCGTAGCCAGCGCTCCGAGGTGGGTGGCGCCTGGGTTACTCAATCGGCCCGCCCGGGAGCCCAACCTGCCGCAGACACACACTGCGCTCCCGTGCTGCGCGCCGCGCGCCGTGAAGTCCCCGCGCCCGGGGCCAAGCCGACCGCCAGCACCAGGGGACCGGGACCCGCCGGGGCGACGGCTCGGACGCCGGGGAGCGGGGGCAGCGGCCCGAGCCCTGGCCCGAGAGGCCGCCGAGAGAAAGAGATGCGGGGCGCGCGGGCGGCGCTGCAGCTGCTGCTGCTGGGGCTGGGGCTACTGGTGGCTCCGGCCGCCCGAGCCGAGGAGTACGACTACTACGGCTGGCAGGCGGAGCCCCTGCCCGGCGGGGGCGCCGGCGGGGGCCGCTTCTACTCCAAGCCCCCGCAGTGCCTGGACATCCCAGCCGACCTGGCGCTGTGCCACACGGTGGGCTACAAACGCATGAGGCTGCCCAACCTGCTGGAGCACGAGAGCCTGGCCGAGGTGAAGCAGCAGGCGAGCAGCTGGGTGCCGCTGCTGGCCAAGCGCTGCCACTCGGACACGCAGGTCTTCCTGTGCTCGCTCTTCGCCCCCGTCTGCCTGGACCGGCCCATCTACCCGTGCCGCTCGCTCTGCGAGGCGGTGCGCGACGGCTGCTCGCCGCTCATGGGCTCCTACGGCTTCCCCTGGCCCGAGATGCTGCACTGCCACAAGTTCCCGCTGGACAACGACCTGTGCATCACCGTGCAGTTCGGCCACGTGCAGGCCACCGCGCCGCCAGGTAGCGAGCGCCCCCCACCCCCTGCCTGTCCGGGCCTCCCAGTCTGCGCTCGCGGGACCGTGAGCGGAACGCAGGGGCGCTGAGGCTTCCCAAATGCGTGCGCTCTCTGGTCTCCCCGCGCTGGGAACCCCCGGTGCTCCCGACCACCCCAAAGCTTCTCTTCCTCCTGCGCTGAACCTCTTTGGCTCCAGCTTTCCCCCTGTCCCATTTGGCCGCAGGCTCCAACTTCTCTCCATCTTCTCTTCTTGTCTTTGGAGCAACAACCGAATGCGCCTGAATTCGTGGCTTTTTGTCCCCGTCGTCTCGCGGTCCACTCCCAAGCCCAGGCCCGATGTCGGCGAGGCACAGAAATAAGGGGGGAAACGGAGGCAATGAGAAGTGAAATCACCTGGCCAGCAAGGGAACTAGTGCCTTAGTCTGACACTCCACTGTCTTAGCTCTCTTCTCTGGGCAATGCTCCCCAGCCCTCCCCACAATCCCCTGGGATTTAATGAGCTCCAAGTGACCCCAAACCAGTACTCTGCCACCCACCACAGGTAGACTCTAAATCCTCCCCAAGATTGACCCTGACTGTATGCTAATCCACAAAATCCATTCGCTTCCCTCGCCTTCCTCCTCATTCCTTTACCAGAGCTCAGAGAAAAGTGAGACCTTGAAGTTGAGCATCCGGAGGGCTTTTATTAAAGGTCAAGCCTTAACCTGCCCTGAGGTCGTAGCCCTCGGAGTTGGGACAAGGAAGGTAAAGGAAGAGGTCTTTGGAATCAGTGGAGAGAAAGAGCAAAAGAGAGAAAGCCAGAAACGACTACAGTGAGGCATTTTCCCAGCCTAATACCCAAGCTCCCTCCTCTTCTTTCCTTGGAGACCAAAATACAAACAAATCCCTCAGTTTAGCCTTCCCTTCTCTGAGTCCCCTTCGCTCTCTTTCATTAGACCGGGGGGGGGGGGGGGGGGAGGTAAGATCTACCTGGAATCCAACCCTGACCCAGAGAAGCTCCCTCCCCTATCCCTTCACTACCTGTCAATAGTGAAGTCCTATCCTTGCGCCTCTCTTGGCTAAAGTTGGTATGCCCCCAAACCAGTCAGGTAGACAATTCGAAGATGGGCAGGAACACTCTGGAACGGGCTTTCTGCTGGTTGGACTTTTTCCCCAAAGAGTGGTGGTGGGGGGGGGTATTGAAAGAACCTGTCTCCTTCAGACTCTTCCCTAACCTTCCTCCTCCTCCCTGGAAGCTCATTCTGATGCCTGACCATATGTTTTCCAACAATGTTCCCTTAACTGCTCCATAATTCCCTCTGACCAGGTGTAACATTTTTACTGAGCAGAGCTAGGCAGGACCCAGACAATTCTGTAACCCCTGTCCCACAGTGTTGGGGGGAGGGGGAATCAGGTTGCAGACCCTGAAACTGTGCAACTAGAAGACTAGAGCCTGGGAAAAATGCCATCGGCTCGCATTGGCCTTCCATGACTCTGCACTTGGCTCACTTGGCACCAGACTCAGTAAACCTGGATTGAAATCTAGTCTCTGATGCTTACTACCTGTGTGACTGTAGACAAGTTACATAACCTTTCCCCCTGGGCCTCTACTCCCTCAACTGTAAAAAGACAGGGTTGGACTAAATGACCTGTAAAGTCCCTTCCAGGTTTTTTGTTGGGTTTTGTGTGTGTGTGTGTGTGTGTGTGTGTGTGTGTGTGTGTGTGTGTGTGTGTGGCAATTGGGGTTAAGTGACTTGCCCAGGGTCACACAGCTAGTAAGTGTTAAGGGTCTGAGGCTGGATTTGAACTCACCTTGCTTGTACCTTCCAGGTTTAATGTGTGATTCTGTGACCTACAGACTAGCCCCTAACCCCATGGGATGGGGGAGGGGAGCCAACAACAGTGAAGGGAAGCAGAAGGAATAATACTCACTCTAAAATGGAGGGAGGGGGGAGAGAAAACCCAGACTGTGCCAGCAGCTAGAAGGGGATAGTGGAGTTGACAGTGCTTTGTTCACTTATCTCTTCCTCACTTTCTCCCTTGGCTGGAGGGATCCAAAGTCAAATTAAGTCGGTAAGCATTTATTAAGTGCCTACTATGTGCCAGACACTGTACTAAGCACTAGGGGTACAAAGACAGACAAAAATGTCCCTTGCTTTCAAGGAGCTCACAGTCTAATAAGAGAGAGGTAACTAAGAGAGTAAGACAACTATGCACAAACAAGGCATAGACAGGATAAATTGGAGATGTTCCCAGGGGAAAGGAACTAGCTTTAAGGGGGAGTGGGTCTCTTCTGGCTGTATGCAGGTGTCAGCTCCCCTGTGGTCCTATAGATTCAGCTATCAGAGTGGATGGGGTCGACCATAGCTAAGGAATGGGAGAATCTCACAACATCAGCTCTCTCTTCTCTCTGCAGTGTCCAAGATCTGTGCCCAGTGCGAAATGGAGCACAGTGCAGATGGTCTCATGGAACAGATGTGCTCCAGTGACTTTGGTGAGTACTGTTGCCTGGGAGCCTCCCCTCAAATTCAGCCCCCATCCAGCTTCTAGCAAGGTCCAAGCCTAGAGCAGAGATTCACATAGAAGGTATATACGCATCTATCTGGGAGACCTACAGTACCTACATACAAAGGTGGGCAGAAAGCCTGCTTTTAAAGAGATCTGACATTTACTTCACTTGATCTTCACAAAGCCAAGGAAGTAGAAACTATGGGCATCCTATTTCCACTTTACAGATGCAGAAGCTAAGTGCTGCTCATAGAGGTGACTTGACATAGCTTCTAAATGTCAGAAATAGGATTCAAATCCAGGTCTCTTCTGACACTTTCTACTGAACTACATAGCCTCTCAAAAGTAATAATTGCTAGGGCAGCTAGGTGGTGCAGTGGATAGAGCACCGGCCCTGGAGTCAGGAGGACCTGAGTTCAAATCCGACCTCAGATACTTAATACTAGCTGTGTGACCCTGGGCAAGTCACTTAACCCCAACTGCCTCACACACACACACACACACACACACACACACACAAAAGTAACAATTGCAGGGGCAGTTAGGTGGTGTAGTGGATAAAGCACCAGCCTAGGATTCAGGAGGACCTGAGTTCAAATCCGACCTCAGACACTTGACACTTACTAGCTGTGTGACTTTTGGCAAGCCACTTAACCCTCATTGCCCCACATAATAATAATAATAATAGTCAGCATTTATATTACAACTTAACGTTTGAAAAGTGCTTTTCATATGGTCTCATTTGTTCCCTACAATTAACCTTATGAGTTAGGTATTATTACCATGCCCACTTTACAGCTAGATAAACTGAGGCAATTACAAGGTAAGGTTGTGGGGGGAAGAAGAGAAGGTTAAGAACTGAGATCAGAAAGCTCCTCTTGTCAGAGGGGGTACCTGAGCTATGCTTTGCCCAGAGTTAAACAGCTCACTGAATTGCCTGGGGTTATACCGTGAGTTAGTTTCTGAGGATGGGCTTGAACTCTGATCTTCCTGGCTGCAAGTCTAGCATCCATCCATGCACCATGTTGCTTCTAATAGCCTGACCCAACCCAGAGGCTGCCCACTAGCTATCTACAGAAGAAAGGGCTCATATGGACAAACCGAGGCTTAGATCAGGAAAGTGACTTGGCTAGGGTCATATAATAGAACAAGTCAGTTATTTGAACCCAGCAGATCCAACTCCCGGCACTTTTATGCTCTCTGTTTATGCACCCCTGGCCCCTGGCCCCCGACCCCCAAGAGCTTTATATCTCTTTAGAGTTTCTTTGCGCCAGGTTTCCCAAAAGCTGAGACTGCATACTGCTGTGTATGCCTCAGCTAAAACATCCAGGATTTTGCTGCTCAATAGTACTCTGGAGACCCTCAGTTTACATAGGTTAGCCACAAAATAATTCACCACACCTTCCCCAGGAGCAGTCTTTGTCGGAGTTGGGGCGGGAGTCAAAACCAGGGCAGTGATGGGAATCTTCAATAGGATGGCCACTAGGTGGCACAGTGGACAGAGCATTGGACTTGGAGCAAGGAAGATCCAAGTTCAAATTCTCCCTCAGACTCTGACTACCTGTGAAAGTGTCATTAACCTCTCTGCCTCAGCTTTCTCATCTGCAAAATGGAAACAAGAATAGCACCTATCTCCCAGGGTTGTTGTGAGGAGCATATGAGATAATATTTGTAAAGCACTTTGCAAGCTTAAAAATACTATGTAAGGGGCAGCTAGGTGCCACAGTGGTTAGAGCACCAGCCCTGGAGTCAGGAGTACCTGAGTTCAAATCTGGCATCAGACACTTAACATTTACTAGCTGTGTGACCTTGGGCAAGTCACTTAACCCCAATTGCCTCACTAATATATATATATATATATATATATATATATATATATATATATATATATATATATACTATGTAAATACTAGCCATCATCATCACCACCGCCACCATCATCATTAATACTTGTACGGATTCATTATTTCATCAATGCAAGTTACTCCCTCCACCAGTGCAGGTAGCAACGCATGCATACTTGTCATCCTGAATATTTCCTATCCATGATTTTCCAAAAGTTCCCTTTGTTAATAATGACCCCTTGTATGGTATTTTACAAGCTACAGATCACTTTCACAGCTACGATCTCATTTGATCCTCATGACTACCCTGCTGATATGATACTTTCATTTTACAGAAGAGGAAACAAATTCAGAGAGGCTGGGTGATTTGTCCAAAGTCACACTGCTTACAGAGCTAGGACCCAGGTGCTCTTTCGGATGCCCTTTCCAATACATAATTGAAAGGGACGTCAGACACTTCCAGAATGTAGATTTCCTCCCTCCCCTCAGTCCTCCTCACCTCTTCCCTTCCATCCCTCTCGCAGTGGTCAAAATGCGGATCAAGGAAATCAAAAGTGAAAATGGCGACCGGAAGCTCATTGGGGCCCAAAAGAAGAAGAAGATACTCAAGACCGGACCCTTAAAACGCAAAGACACCAAGAAGTTGGTGCTCTACATGAAGAATGGGGCCAACTGTCCCTGCCCCCAGCTGGACAGCCTGACTGGGAACTTCCTTATCATGGGGCGAAAGGTGGAAGGGCAACTTCTGCTCACAGCTGTCTACCGCTGGGAGAAAAAGAACAAGGAAATGAAGTTTGCGGTCAAGTTCATGTTCTCCTACCCTTGCTCCCTCTACTACCCCATCTTCTATGGGGCCGCAGAGCAACACTGAGGGGTGGTCCCTTCCTTCTCCCCCACTCAACCCTCCCTGGTCTCAACTGGTGCCTTCTTCTCCCAGCCTTGTGGACTAGCTGCCTCTACCACCACCCCCCACCCTGGTCTTCCCACCTGCTCTGAGTCTCCATGCCTGATGGAGCCATTGAGTGGGAAGGAGAGTTTCCCACATGGGAGGAAATGACAAGCAAATTGAAACCCAACTGGGCAAGATATTGTTGCCACAGGCCAGTAGGTGATGTCCTGGCATTAAAGGGAAGGTGTGGAGTCACAGGGTCACCCTCATTGGCCGAGACATACCATAGCGCCCATGATTGGTACCAAAGGAGTCAGTGTCTAGCCTGCTAACACTGTCTTCTCATTTTGAGAGAGACCTCTGGGTCTCAGCAAGCGGGTGATGGGAGGGAATGAGGAGGAGGCAGGTCTGTGAGAAAACCGAGGAGGTCACTTCCTCTCGGTGGGGTAGGGTAGCCTCTCTCACCCTCAGTGATGGAAGCAAGGACTGGGAGGTCTCATTCTGAAACAGGATGAGCCGATCAGATTTCTCTCTGTTTCTCTCCTCACTTCATTCCTCCAGGAAGGGAAAGAAGTTAGAAATACCAAGTAAATGCATTGTGGAGTTATCATCCAATCCCCAAGCTGCCCGACTTCCCCTTCTATCATTGCAGTCTTCCTCCATTTCCCCACCCTTCCACATAGGCCTTCCTACCACTGGAAGACCAGTCCCCATCTCTATGCAATTACTGCCCCCTACAGAATCTCTCCGGGGGATGCATTCACCACCCTTAACATTTCCTTCCCACCACCACCACCCCTAATCATGTTTAAGTAAATTATTGCTGGTGCTGAGGTCATAAGGGCTAGAGAATTTGTCATTTTTTTTGTAAGTTTCTAATTAAACCAGAGAAACCAACCAATGGAATTGGACCAAAGAGTTACTTTACTTGACATTCTTAGAGAGACCAGGGTGGGAGGGACAGTTAGAAGGAAAGAAGCCTTACTTCAGGTCCAACGAGGAATTGAGAAATATATATGCTTTACCCTTAACTGTCTAAGAACAATAATCTAATTGGCATTTCCATGAGCCTTTAAGGTTGACTAAATGCCTTCCTCACAAAAGCCCTCTGAGGTAGGCGCTGAAAATCATGTGATCCCCACATGATAGATGAGAAAACAAGCTCAGTGGTACTAGGTGGAGTTGGGATGGTCTGAGTTCAAATCCAGCCTCTAGCTGTGTGGACCTGGGCAAGCCACTTCACCCCTGCCTCAGTTTCCACATCTGTAAAATGGGGGAAATAATAATTAATAATGATAGCACCCAACTCCAAGGATTGTCATGAGGGTAAAACAAGTAAACTCATGCAAAGTGCAAACCTTAAAGCGCTGTATAAACACTAGCAATCATCATCATTATTACTGTTAAACACCTACTATGGGCCAGGTACACATAATGGGTATATAAAGACAGAAATGAAACAGTTCCTACCCTCCAAGCCACAGATAAGGATGTACAAAACCTAGGGATAAAGCCTAGACCTGTTATTTATAGGTGCAGGAGCTCATGGTGACCAACTTACTAAACTAGGCTGGTTGGCACCTTCTCTGCAGTGTAGAGTCCTAAAGAACTGCCTAGACCCACTCAAGTAGAAACGGAGGCCACTCGGTAGTCCTTGAGGATCCCTGCAGGCTGGATTGAGTTCTTAAATATAATGTTATATGCATATTACTGTATTTAGTTACATTTTCCCCAGTTACATTTGAATCTGGTTGGGGCAGCACTCGGCAGTGTCATGGGCCTCATGCAGCCCAGGTGCCCAAAACCTCTCACCTGGAGTTGTCCTGCCCAGGGTCACACAGTCAGATCACTTTGTGTCAGTCAGATGATGCAGCACTTGAACCCGGATCTTCCTGGCTCCAGGGCCAGCTCTCTCTCTCTCTCCCCATTCAGCTAAATATACCCAATACATAACAGATAATTACAAAGTAATGGGAGAGGCTGAGCACCTTAAGATGGAGGAGATCAGGAAAGGGGGGGCCACACAGTTAATTTAGCAGCAGATCCGAGTCCCTAGATGCATCCCCCGGCTCCAGACGCAGAGCTCTTCTTAAGCTGTTGGGTACTTCTGTGAAGTCCTTAGATCTCAAAGGCCAGTGCAGATGTCACTGCTCTCATTGGACAACTCCTTGGGAAGATAACTTGGTGTCAGAGGTGACTGTGTAATGGAGTCAAGGAGGGAGGAGGTTCAGTTACCCAGTGACTGGGGACACTCATCAAATCCTCCTGATCAGAAGATGCCTCTTACTCAAAAGCAACACAGTACACTGGAAAGGGTGGAGAATCTTGGAGTCAAGAGGCCTGGGTTTGAATCCACCCTCTGGTACTTCCTAGCAGTGTCATCATAATAAAAGTTCTTGTCCTTGTCATCGTTATCCTTATTCTTGTTGTTGTTGTTCAGTCATTTCAGTTGTGTTGGGTTCCTCATGACCCCATTTGGGGGTTTTTTTGGCAGAGATACTGGAGGGGTTTTGCCATTTCCTTCTCCAGCTCATTTTACATTATGAATCATTACATCATTTATGAAGAAACTGAGACAAACAGGGTTAAGTGACTTGCCCAGGGTCACACAGCTAGTAATGTCTGAGGCCAGATTTAACTCAGGAAGATGAGTCTTCTTGACGCTAAGCCTGGCACTTGGCTGCCTTTTATAATACAAAAAGCTAGCCTTTATAGAACATGTTAAGGTTTACAAAGTGCTTTACAGTTATTTTGCTTGGTCCTCACAACTCCTGTGAGAGAGCTGTTATTATCCCTGTTTTGTAGAAGAGCAATTCATGAATCCCAGTTCACTTTTCTGTGCCCCAATGTTCCCATCTGTAAAATGGGGGTGATAATGTGTGTACTACCTAACTCACAGCTGTATCGAGAAGAGAATGCTCCCCAAACCTTGCTCAAAGATGGGAAGGATTTGTGCCAAACTCCATGTGAGGTAATCCTGGTCAAGTCACTATGTGCTTCAGACAAACTTCTAAGCTTTCATAGACAAGCCCTCAGGGAGTTGATTGTGCCTGTTGTCACACAGCTAGTCAGTGGTAAGAGCTGAGCCCAGATCTTCCTGACTCTAAACCCAGCATTCTATCCATTTGGCCACACTACCCTTATGGGGGTAAATAAATGTGAGCTATTATTATTCTGCTTATTTGTCAGAAAGAAGCAAGGAAAGCCGGGATCCAAGGAAACTTGCCTGAAGGGTTTGAACAATGGCCTCTCTCATTCTTGACCTTCAGATCCCCAGCATCCTTACAAGTGGGGAATTCATGGTTTAAGAAGCACAATGAAGAGGCCAGGATAAGTTTGGGCATTTGGGGAAAGGCAATAATCACTCAAAGCTAAACTACTAGGTAGTATAAAACAGTATATGTACATATGTATCTGTGTCTATATCTATGTGTGTATGCATGTACATGTATGTATATATATGTATGTGTGTGTATATGCATGTATGTGTATAGGTATAGGTATGGGTATAGGTATATGCACACACAGAGAGATCTATGTAGTACATAGGGAGCTGAAAATGGTGTTAGAAGAGAGCTGAGGGGCAGCTAGGTGTTGCAGTGGATAAAGCACTGCATTCAGGAGGACCTGAGTTCAAATCTGGCCTCAGACACTTGACACTTACTAGCTGTGTGACCCTGGGCAAGTCACTTAACCCCAATTGCCTCACCCAAAAATAAACAAATAAATAAATAAATGGATAGATAGATAAAGAAGAGAGCTGAACCTGACTTTGGATCCTGCTTCTGCCACTTCGTACTTAAGTCAAGTCAAGAAGCATTTATTAATGTTCCTACTATGCACCAGGCATTGAGGATACAAAGAAAGGTAAAAAATGTGACTTCAGGCAAATGACTTTACTTTTCCTTGCCTCAGTTTCACCATGTGTAAAATGAAGGTTTTGGATAGATGACTTTCAAGCTCTACATTTAATAACTCTCTACCCTACTGTACTAGAGAGAATTTTGCTGTTGAGAGGTAAGCTGCTCGGGTCTGCAATGGAGGTCAAGTTGGTGACTGGTCCCAGACAGAAGAGGCCTAAGAGCTGACTTTGAAAGTAGGCACTGTTGCTACTGTGAGGGGTTTAGTGTGTGCATTTGGGAGTTATGGGGATTTGGTTTAAGGAAATACATTATTATAATAGCTAACATTTACATAGCACCTTATGGTTTGCAAAGTGTTTTACATATATTATCTCATTTGATCTTCACAATAACCCTGAGAAGTTATCATTATCTATTACTATTATCATCCCCATTTTTACACAAATGAGGGAAGTGAGGTGGAAAAAGGCTATCACTTGCCCAGGGTCACACAACTGGGAAGTATCTGAAGCAAAATTTGAACTCAGGTCTTCCTCACTCCAGATGACTCTATCCCCAGTGTGGAGGATCACAAACTCAACAAAATTTGAACAGGTGCTTCAAGGTGGGCCAAGGTAGAAAGTCTGGCTGGGACATTTTTACTTTGAGCTAGAGTTCATCTTAGCTAACACCATCATCCTCTACCTTCTCTCCCTGTTCCCAATCCCAAAAGGAAGCTTTGTTGCATGTTCCTATGCCCTTGAATTCCTCTTACTCTCCTTGGGCTCTTAACCTCCAGGAATGAACATAGGTAGCAGGTGGTATATTTATCTTTTAGAACAGGGGTTCTTAACCAAGGAGCCTGTGGTTAGATTCTGGGGTGTCCATGAACTCATATGAGGAAAAAAACACATACCTTGGGACAGCTAGGTGGCACAGTGGATAAAGCACTACCCTTGGATTTGGGAGGACCTGAGTTCAAATCCAGCCTCAGACACTTGACACTTAGTAGCTGTGTGACCCTGGGCAAGTCACTTAACCCTCATTGTCCCAGAAAAAAAAAACACATACCTTTATATTCACTAGTTTCTTATAAACTTAGCGTTTCCTCTAATTATTGAAAAGCATTATTCAAAGGAGTGGTCCATAAGCTTCACCATGCTGCCAAAGAGTTCTATGACAATTTTTTTTTCCAGGGCAATGAGGGTTAAGTGACTTGCCCAGGGTCACACAGCTAGTAAATGTCAAGTGTCTGAGGCTGGATTTGAACTCAGGTCCTCCTGAATCCAGGGCAAGTGCTTTATCCACTGCGCTACCTAGCTGCCTGACAATTTTTTTTTAAGTTAAAAACTCATTCTTAGGACTTAATCAAGGAACTGCAATGAAGATGTCTTGGCTGCCTGGTTTTCTGGAGGAAAGGAGAAACACCAATGACTGTTCTTTCAAAGAAGAAGAGATTTCAGCCTCCATTTTCTCTCTAAGGGCCTTCACCACTCCATCCCCTACATACCCTGAAAAGGGAGAAAGCAACTACTATAGGAAAAAAATTAAAAGGGGGGGGGAAGGAAAAAGGATAGAATCCCAGGAATTCTCCCTCTGAAGTCCACACCAACAGGTGGGGCATAAAATCCTTGCAGGCTGACAGCACTGGGGTATAAATCACCCTCCCCAGGCAAGCAGGTGGGCCAGCCACAAAGCAAACCCCAGGCAGGGACAGCTTCCCCCTTGTCTCTACCATGGAGGGAGAAGACGCTGCCGCCCTCCCAGAAGCACTGCTCCCTGTCCATCTGATTTCCTGAATCTGATCCTTGTCTCTTTCCTTTACTCTGGTCAAATATTTGTGGACACTTTCTTGGCGAGATGGGACCAGGGATATTTTTCCACTGACCAGACAAATTGGCATAGATCTCCTCTTGGTCCCGGCATAGTACCTACCTCTGTTAGGTGTTGGCAGCTCCAGGAAGGGGGCCCACCCAGCTTGTTCCCTCACCCCATCTGACACTTGCTTCTCAAGGAGCCCTAAGTCTTGTGGTCAACATTACCGGTTTCTTATTCATGTATAACACTTCAGTCTACAAAGAGCTTCACATCTACTCTCTCACGTGGCCAGCCTGGGAGAGTTCTATTTACTTAGAACTTTACAGACAGCTAGCTGGCTACCTAGTGGATAGAGCACTAGATGGAAGATGTGGATTGAAATTCTGCCTAAGCCACTTATTGCCGAGTGATGACGCTGGACAAGTCCCTTAACCTTGGTTTCCTTATCTTGCAAAGTAGCTGCTTATCATCAACAGATAATAAGCACCTACTTTGCAAGCTCATTGTGGGGAATCAAATAACAGGTACAAACTGTTTTGTAAACTTTAAAGTGGGGGGCAGCCAGGTGGCACAGCGGATAAAGCACTGGCCCTGGATTCGGGAGGACCTGAGTTCAAATCCAGCCTCAGATACTTGACACTTACTAGCTGGGTGACCTTGGGCACTTAACCCTCATTGCCCCACCCCCCCAAAAAAAACAACTTTAAAGTGCTATAGAAATGACGGCAGTTTCTAATTTCACAAGGTATTTTCCTAGAAATAAGCTTGTGAAGTAGGTTCTCCAAGTGTTCTCGTCATTTGCAAGTGACAAAACTGAAGCTCAGAGGATAAGTGAGTCATCCTCAGTTCACACAGGTATAACTGACACTTTGAAGCTTACATAATCGTAGAACTTCAGTCATGCGAGGCTGGAACCACAGGCAATATAGTCACCCTTTTATTGGGGCTCAGTAAGGCTCAATGACTCGCCCATAGCTTCACAGCTTGTATCAGAGGTGAAATTTGAACCTGGGTCTTCCTGACTCCAAGTGTCTGCTCTATTCACTATGCCAAAGTGCAACCAAGACCCAAGTCTTCTGATCCAGGAACTAGTGCTCTTTCTCCTGACACACCCCATCTGTTGTGTACATATATGACGAGTACAGTTGGGGAAACTGAGGTACAGAGAATGGTTAAAGGGCTTGTCCAAGGGCACGTCTAGTAAATGGGAAAGCTGAGGTTCAACGTCAGGACTTCTAATGCTCCTTGCACTATGCTAGGCTCACCACCACTTTCTGGGAAACTAAGTTCAGTCCCTACACTAGGGAGGGAGTTTCTCCTAACATTGTGTCTTATTCCTCTCCTTCCTTCCCCAGTGCCCCACCTCTTGTTTAATCCTATGCTACCTCCTGAGAGGCATCTTGGGAGAATGGAAAGAGCTGGATTTGAAGCCAGCAATGCCCAAAGCTCCCTGTCACTTACTAGCAGTGCTGGGCCAATGGAAGAATCGCTGTCCTCTCTTAATCTGTTTCCTAATCTTCAGAATGGAATTCTTACGCCAGAGCAGTGAGAAGTACATGACCTAATACGCATGAAGTGTTTTGCAAAGCCTGAAGCACTATATAAATGTCAGCTTTTAGTCCTGCCCCCTCACATCTGTCAAGGTGGGGCTCCCAGCGTGACTCCTTTCAGCATCTGTGATTAGCCCCTAGCACTGAGCAGCTGAGCACCTCAGGGCTCACGACAACTTTCTTGAGCTCTCTGACGATATGTGCCATTGTACCTAGTTCCCCTTCTACAACATGCAGTAATCAGAGGCATCAAATGTTAGCACCAGAAGAGACCTTAGAGAGCATGTAGCTCCTCCTTTTAGGGCAGAGGAAACTGAGGCAAGGTGAGGAGGTGATTCGCCCAAGCTCACCCTTGCAAGTCTTGGCAAACTCAGGACCAGAAGCCAAGTCTTCCGCCTGCCGGCCACAAAACACGTGGATGGGAGAGCATTCCACATCTGTGAAGACCCTATGGCTCAGGCCAACACAAGTCCCCAAGGAAGAGTTCAAGCTTCCTTAACAGCTGGGGTTCTCAGGGCTGGAGATGCAGCAGCCTGGGCCTCCCTTCATCCCTGGCCCTGCATCCTCCCTCTGTTCACATTCCTGAACCACTTTGCCAACTGTAATCCTGACGAAAGGTCACTCTTTGGGAAAACTCACATGGGAGCTGTTGTGGCTGAAATGTGTGGCTGGGTTCTAGCTCCCCAGTCAAGGGAGCAAAATACAGTGGGGTGGAGGGAAAAGTGGGGGAAGGGGCCTGAAGGAGTCTGGAATCCCACAGCCCCCAGACAGGCTGGGCGTGAATGGAATGTGCTGTACTCAGTGTTGGGCTTGGGGCCCAGCTCTCTAACCCATCACAATCCCTTGGCTGAGGGAATAAGACTGAAGGGGGCAAGCAGAGGGGAGGTTACCAAGGCCCACTGGGAGTTTAAAGACTAAGAAAGAGGCTAAGTTCAGTCAGAGGAGACCCAAGCCCACTTCTTTCTTCTTCAGCATTTGGGAGGTTTAGGGGAAGAAATGAGGATTACTGTCCAGCCACCTCTAAGACACTGAGTAAGACTTAAGGACTTCTCTGATTTCCATCAGCCATAAAACAGATGCTTGGTCCACTGTTGGGTAAGTGACAGTGTCTCTGAGCTTCAGTTTCCTGATCTGTAACACTTGCACTTCCTGGCTCACAGGACCAAAGTGAGGAAGGTGTCTTATAAACTGTGGAGGCTCCCTGAGTTGGAGCTGTTATCAGTATTACTTTATTTTTTTAAAATCTTAATAGTATTTTGTTCCAATTACATGTAAAGATAGTTTTCAACATTTAATTTTTCTAAGATTTTGAGTTCCAAATTTTTCTCTCTCCCTCCCTTCCTCTCCCTCCTCCCCAAGACAGCAACCAATCTGATATAGGTTATATATGTACAATCATGTTAAATATATTTCCACATTAGTCACATTGTGAAAGAAGGATCAAAAGGGAAAAGAAAGAAAATAAAATTTAAAACAATAAAGTGAAAATAGTATCCTTTGATCTGCATTCAGACTCCATGGTTGTTTTCCTGGATGGAGAGAACATTTTCCATTATGAGTCTTTTGGAATTGTCTTGGATCATCATATTGCTGAGCAGACCTAAGTCTACAACAGCTGATCATCATACAATGTTGCTGTTACTGTGTACAATGTTTTCCTGGTTCTGCTCATTTCACTCAGCATCAGTTCATGTCTTTCCAGGTTTTTCCAAAATCCACCTGCTCATCACTTCTTACAGCACAATAGTATTCCATTACACTCATATACCACAACTTGGTTAGCCATTCCCCAATTGATGGGTGTCCCCTCAATTTCCAGTTCTTTGCCACCACAAAAAGAGCTGCTATATTTTTGTACATGTGGGTCCTTTTCCCTTTTTTTTAATCAGTATTACTTTAGACCCACCTCACTATGAAGAACTTGTCAGCTGAGTCAGGTAGGCTTCACTGGGGACAAAAGAAGGCTCCGGAATAAGAGAATGGGGTTGGAATTTCAGCCAAGAGTCAGGCAGAATCAAAAGCATAAGCTCCCTTTAGCCAATGCCCTGACAATTTATAATAAAAATAATCTATATAGCCCTGAACATTTTATAAAGCACTTTCTCCACAAACATAATAAGGAAGGTAATTATTAGTCCCATCTTACAAATAGGCAGAAGGAGGCTAAGTGATATGCACAGGGTCACACAGCAATGTGTCAGAATCAGGACTTGGGGTCAGGACACCTAGGTCAGGATGCATACTAGTTCAACCACTTATTAACTGTACGATCCTGGGCACCATTTCATCTGTCTCTTGTTTGCTCATTTTAAAGACATACTAATATTCACACTACCTACTTCCAGGGTTATTGAGGAAATAATTCTGCAGCCTTAATACCCCATGTAAATGTGAGCTATTGTTTAATTTTTATTAATTGCTCATTTCCTTCTGTTCATTCTTCCAGACAAAAAAAGATCTGTTCTATTACCTTCCTCAAAACCCATCACATACCTAGACAGTAATCAAATAAACACTTAACCTCTCCCTTCTCTTAGCAAAACAAATTCCTTTTCCTACAGTACATATGTTCTTTGCTCTCTTTGCTTCTCTGAATCTTCTCCAGTTTCAATTCAACTACAATGTCCATAGAACTTTTATGGGTTGCTGAATTTCTCCATACACACTTGATGGTGGTGACCAAAAGTGGGTACAATCCTCTAATGCCAAGGTCCAACTAACAAAGCCCTGGATGGCACTTTGGGAATATAGAACAGAGATGCTTCTGATGATGAGCAAAAGAATGACCTTAGCAGCTGATCAGAAGCCCTCTCTAGCATAACGAAATCGATTGCTATAAAAGAACCCACTGGGGCAGAAAACAGAAACTTCATCATCAGAGGCAGCCAGGTGACACAGGAGATTGCATCCTGGACTTGGAATCAGGAAGACCCAAGTTCAAATCCTGCCTGATACTAACTAGACATGTGACTTGCTCCCTTATCTGCAAAGTGGAGATGTTAGTACCTATCTCAGGGGTTGTTGCCAGCCTCAAATGAGAATATATATAAAGCACCATACAACTGACAGCTACTGTAATCATCATAAATAACTCACATATAGATGCTTTGAGGTTTGTAAAGTACTTTCTTTACAACAATCCTATGAAGGAGGGAATGTAAACATATTTATACCCATTTCACAGATGAGGAAAGTAAGACTTTAAGAGGTTAAGTGACTGATCAAGTTTGTGGCTGGGCTGGGGCTTTAAATCCAAGTCGTGTTCTCTTCACACCACTCTCTCCAGTCAGGGCTGCTGATGTCACTTTTTCCAAACTAGAGGTCCTAGTCCTTGGCATGTGGTAAATTAGTAGTAAAAAAGTAAATTAGTAAAAAAAAGTAGTAAATTCCTTCAAGCAAGGAAAACCAACTCCCCTTTCCTTCTCATAGGGGCTGAATTCACCAGTAAGGGAGTGAATACCAACCTAAGTGCCCAGAGCTCACACAGATAGCATGCTAAGGTTCATAACTTACAACTTACCTCAGAGCTCTGAGACAGGAAAGGTTAATAAAAAAAAAAAAAAATCACATTTTAAAATGTAGTTCTTCACAGCAACACAATGATCCAAGACAATTCCAAAGGACTCATGATGGAAAATGTTCTCCACATCCAGAAAAAAGAACTGTGGATTCTGAATGCAGATTGAGCCATACTGTTTCTACTTTGGGGTTGTCTTTTTTTTTCTTTTTTGAGGTTTTTCCCTTTTGTTCTGATTCTTCTTTCGCAACATGACTAATGCAGAAATATGTTTAATGTGATTGTACATATATAACCTATATCAGATTGCTTTCTGTCCTGGGGAGGGGAGAAAAATTTGGAACTCAAAATCTTATAAAAACAACTGTTGAAAACTATCTTTACATGTAACTGGAAAATAATAAAATTATAAAATTTTTTAAAATCACATTTTACAGAGAGCTTAAGTGACTTGTTTGTCCATAATCACCCAGACATGAATTTTGAAGGGAAATACTTGAACATGGGTCTTCTAGTACCAATTCCAGTGGTCTTTCCATTGAATGGCCCACAGTGACACCAAACAGACAAGAGCCAAGCCTTAGGGTAACCCAAACTCCCATTCAATTGAGTATTTGTGACAGCTGTGTGAAAAACTTGTGAGATAGGCAAAAAGTGTGGGTAAAACATGGTCCTTCATCCCCCAAAAGAGAAAATGACCTATTTGAACAAAAATAATTATAGCAGCTTTTTTTTGTGGTGACTAAGAACTGGAAATCAAAGGAATGCCCATGAATTGAGGAATGGCTAAACAAGTTGTAGAATATAAGATGGTGATAGAATATTATTGTGCTATAAGAAATGACAAATAGGACGATTTCAGAAAGGCCTGGAAAGACTTGTATGAACTAATGTAAAGTGAGCAGAACCAAAAGAACTTTGTGCACAGAGACAGCAATTTTATTTGATGAAGAACTGTGAATGACTTAACTATTTTCAGCAATGCAATGATCCAAGACAATTGAAAAGGAATGATGAAAGAAACATACTACCCACCTCCAAAGAAAGAAATGATATTGACTGAACACAGACTGAAGTATACTATTTGTCACTTTCTTTCATTTTTTCTTTTACAAAATAACTAATATGGTAATGTTTTATATAATTACACATGTATAACCCATATATGATTGCTTGCCACCTCAGGGAAGGGAGAGGAAAGGAAGGGAAGGAAGGAGGAATGAAATTTGGAACTCAAAACTATTAATAAAATGTTTATTATTTTAAAAAAACATAGTCCTTGTCCTCATGAAGTTTATTATTTAATACCTCAAGAATTTCTACTCTTGGCCCCCTTGAAAATAACTTCCTAGGAAACTGGTCAGGAAGGGAATCTTTGCATCAAGTTCCTCTGATAAAGGTCTCATTTCCAAGATATATAAAGAACTGAGTCAAATTTATAATGAGTCATTCTCCAAATGATAAATGGTCAAAGGATATGAACAGGCAGTTTTCAGAGGAAGAAATCTAAGTTATCACTAACTATATAAAAATGACCTTATGAACTCATTAGAGAAATGTGAATTAAAATAACTTTGAGATACCATCTCAAACCCATCAGATTGACTAAGATGACAGAAAAGGAAAATGACAAAAGCTGGAGGGGATACAGGAAAACAGATACACTAATGCACTGTTGGTGAAGTTGTGAGCTGGTCCAAGCATTCTGGAAAGCAAATTGGAACTATAACCATGAAGCTATTAAAGTGCAAATCCTCTGATCTAGTGACATCATTATAAGGTCTTTACCCCAAAGAGATCAGAGAGAAAAGGGCCCCATATACACAAAAATATTTACAGCAGCTCTTTTTGTGTTAGCAAAGACTTAGAAACAGAGGATGCCTACCAATTGGGGAATGGCTGGACAAGCTTTGGAATTTGAATATGATGAAATACTAGTGTGCAGTAAGAAACGAAGAATAGCATGGTTTCAGGAAAACCTGGCAAGATTTATATGAAGCAATGCAAACTGAAGTGAGCAGAACCAGGAAAACACTTTATACAATAGCAATATTGTAAGGACAATCAACTCTGAAAAACTCAAGAACTCTGATCAACATGATGAGTAACCATGGTTCCAAAGGACTCATGATGAATCATGCTCTCTACCTCCAGATTAAGAACCGAGAAACTCAGAGAAAAGATTAAAATATATTTCCTTTTCTTTCTTTCTTTCTTTTTTTTTTTGGCACACCAAAGATATTTGTAATAGGCTTTGTTTTTCTTGTCTTCTCAATGAGTAGGAGAGGGCAAGGGAGACAATTTGAAACGGAAAATAAAAGAAAATTTAAAAAAGAAAATCACTTCAAATGATAGTAAGCAGGTAGTCCATAAGAATCACAACCCACAACAGCAGGGGTCTGTTCCAAATCAGCTACCCTCCCCCCCACCTCAGTCTCCCGAATGTATATACCTCAGTTAATGAATGTCCTTAATTAAAAAAAAATACATTGTAGAGCCGGGTTTTGTCATAAGGCTCAATGACAATCCTGATAAGCTCTCTATGTGTGATTTAAAAAAAACCCTCCATTCCCAGCTTTTGCACCTCCAAGAAGTTTGAAGATAAACAGGGCCAGCTTTGGGTAAAATTGCAAGTTTGTCCTTGGAGTCTACGACCTCTTCTTTCTGCATCCCTCCCTGCCCCTCCATCCCCCTCCCTCCCCCACCCATCAGTGGTATCCGTCCTCTCTTCTTTGTGACACCCATTGCCTTTTGCTCTCCCAGTGTTAGAAAAGTACTGAGTTGAAGATTACACTAAGAGGAGCCCTTCTCTACTGCTGCCCACTTGAATTCCCCACTCAATCTAATTTCCCCTACAGTCCACTATCAAAATAGCAAAAAAGCTGGGCATTTGCTGCTTTGGCATTGTCCGCAGTGTTCCAGGGGCAGCTTCTACTCCTGGCCTCATTAAAGGTCACTTGCAATGATTAGGAGCAAATCGCTCTTGTTGTTCCTTCATGCCCAGCCTCAAGGCCAAAGCTTCTTGCATAATGAGGTCAATGGGGACTTCCCAAAGGGGTGGGAATCTGAGCTTTACCAAGAGAGACAGAGCAGAAAATGTCTGCAGGGCAGATTTCAGGGCTCAGTGCCCTCAAGCCTGGAATCTCCCATGCTCTGGCTCTCTTCACCCCAATTCAGAGACAATCCAACCAGAGCCCTCTGTAATCAGCTAAGAGAGCCCCTCACTCAATCTGCTCTCACATCCTCCCCTTTGGCCCAAGCTCTTATGATCCCAGAGCCAGGTGGGGAAAGTTTCAGGAAGCTAATGGGGGAGTGGGGGTGTCACACTTTCCCATTATTCTTGTCTTCTCTCGTGCTACAAGAACGAGAATTCGGCATGAAGTCATACAAAAGGCCGTCCCTCCCAGATCTCGGTCTGTACTGCCCAGCCACCCAACCAGCCGCCCAACCACAGCATGTGCTGCTAACCATGGGGTCCCCTCAGCCCCCAGCCAATTCTGTTTGGCCTGTCTGGATAAGGACCAGCTCTGGTTTTCGGCACTCCCAAGCCTGCATTACTTAGCTCTCCTGTTCTGACCCCAGCCCCACCTCTTACTCTCAGGCAGCCATAAGTCTGGCCCAAGACTGATTCTCTAGACCTGCTTCTTCCAGTTACCTGGAGAAAGGACTTAAAACTCCCTCCCCTGCAACATTAGAGATTAACTTCCCTAGGCTCCAGCCCAAAGTCCAGATGGCCACTCTGCCTACAGTCATGTCGTGGTGGTAGCAGCTCTTTAAATAAGGAGATGGCAGGAGGAACAAGTCAGTAAAAGTTTCGGCTTAAGCAAAGGACAAAACACCACTGTTGTCTAAGATGGTCCCAGCACAGAAAATAGGGCAGGGACAGAAGAGAGGTTCGGTTACCAGCCTCAGGAAGAAGGCTTTTGCAAGGATTGAGAGGAGTAACACAAATGGCCTGATGTAGTTTTATTGTTGTCTCCATGTACACAGAGATTTCTTTAGCACACCTCCAGTGTAAAGCACAGTATATTCAAGCTCTCATTTCTAAGGGGAAAGAGTGGAAGAGGCAGTAGAAAGGGAGGCACAAAGATCCGGTTGACCCCTGGATATGCTAGGAGAGCCTCCAACTGAAGGGTGGGGAAGGAGCGAGGTCTTGAAACACCTCAGCCTTCCAGGTCCTATGTCTGAAGGAACCCCATAGTTCTAGAAATAGTCTCAGGGTAAGGGCAGCTGCAGGTTCCTCTCTAATCTACTCCCAATACAATCTGTTCCCAAGAACCACATAATAAATAATTAATAAATAAATAAATATTTCCAAGATAGGGAGAGAAAAGCCAGTGTAGAAAGAGAACCCGACCAGGCTCACAGCCTGAAAAGTACTCATTTGGTCCTCAAGAAACTAGAGATCTGCCTCAAACTAAAAGAAATGGTGTGGTCAGATCCAACAATCCCTTAACAGAGAGCTGGCCAGAAAGGTCTGTCCCTCACAGGTCACAGAAGGTCAAAGGAACATCCTGGCCTCACTACCACATCTCTGAGCCCATCTATGCTAGAGTCTTGGCAGTGCAGAGAAGGGATCCACAGTCAGCTTAAAGGGAGAGGGAACAGCTATGAGACTGTGCAGCACAAGGGATGTCTACGGAGGCATAAAAACAAATGGTAGGAAGTTAGCTGGTTTCCCAAGCTGCCTCTCCATAGCCAAGAATCAGATAATGACAAAATGGGATTCAGAAGTTCCCTTCACCCTCTTCCTATCCAAGGGAGTGATTGTGAGAATGGAGTGGGGTGGGGGGATGGCTACATCGATAAAGGCTTCATAGACACCCTTGTGTCCAGCTCACACCGTTAACTGACTGACTCATAACTGGTCTTTCACAGTCATCATGCTCGGCCTTGACAGTTACAGCCCCAAAGGTCGATTGGTGGCCCCCTGCAACTGCAGCCCTTGGTGGGGCATTGAAATGGCATGGACGGGGGGGCTACAGCTACCACCCAACCATCTCTACCCAAGCTTTCCTGGAAGGCCACCTGGGGTCAAGTCCTTAGGGTGTTTCTGTCCCTGATGTGCAACGAAGGTTCCCTTCTAGCTTTGGGATTCCAGTTCTTCCCACAAATCCCAGTCTCATGAAAGCCACAGGGTGAAGGGTAAGCCATACTTATAAGGAATCAGGCCAAGATCTGGCTTCACTCACTGCTGCCCACTCTACTTCCCCATTCAATCTGGCTTCCCCTATAGTCCACCGTCCCAGCGGACACCTCTAGCAATCCAGGGGTCTGAGGGGAGCTATTATTCCAATCACCCAGAGGAATACAAAGAGAAGCTGGAAATGTCACCAATGAACCCCAGGCAGGTATCTCTCAGGCAGAGAAAGGAAGGGGAGGCACCTCTCCAATGTTCACGCCCAGCTCTGCCCAGCTACCTCCACACAGTGGCATGAGGGATCTGGGGAGACTCTAACTGCTAGCCTCTGGAACAGGCTCAGGAGAGGAGGGTGAGCAAGCGGGCCCACAAGTGCCACCCCAGGCCTCTCTTCTCACTTGCTCAGGGTCTGGTTACACGAGCTACACACAAATACAGTCTCTCTCTGTGCTTCCGGGGCTGAAAAAAAGAAAGAATTCCATGAGAGGCGTCCCACCCGCCCATCTTCATCCCCAACCTCTGGCAAGGAGACACTCATCACTCCCTTGCTCCTGCAGCTGGCAAGGGGGATCGACCCTTCCCTACCACCAACTACGGCCTGCCCCTTGTTCCTCACTTCCTCAGTAACTTGACCTTTAGAATTTCTTTCCATGGAAACTGCAGTTCTTGAGAAATTCTGGGGACTTCATGGCCACTGTGACAACAATGCTCTCTCGCACTATTACTCACTGTTAGAATGTTGTTGGTGGTTTTTTTTATGGTGTAAACAAGGCCCCTGGGCCAGGGATCCAAACTTCTCTCTGTTTGAGCCCTGAATTGTCTTCATCTTCCTCCTTCCCCTTCCCATGAGCCGCTCCGCCCCCACCCCAGCCACTCACTCACCTGTGGCTCCCATGGAGGACTTGGGGACCTTGAAGGAGCAGCAGCGGGAGCAAAAGCTATTTCCACAGTTACTGCAGCTCCGCTGTTAAGAGAGGAGCCAAGGCAAACACAACTTGAGTCTCTCCATCATGGTCGGGGCCCTAGTACCTAGCTCCTTCACCATTAGATCTCACCCACAAGCTAGATCTTCCCCAAGGCTACCTTCTCGTCCCCAAGTTTCAGGTTCTCCCCAGCAGAGAGACCCCAGAAGAAACTAAAGACTTTCAGTCTCCCAAGGAAGGAGCCCATGAGGGGCTTCAAATCCCAACAGGAACATTCCAGAGAGCTCAGAGTCCAGAGATCTCGGCGGCTCTGGTAACATCTTAAGCCTCTGATGCTGGGCAATGGGAGTCTCCTCTTAGTCTTTGGAATGAGAGGAACAGGACCCAAACATGACCTTCACTACCCTAATCTGAGTGATGGATGCCTTGACTTTGAGTCTCACAAAAAGACCAGGGAGGTGGCAGGAAGGAGACAGGAAGGACAAGGGTATCCAGGGTCGAAGAAACATTATACAACTGTCTTATCATCTCCGAGCCAACTCAATTTCTGATTCAATGAAACATCAGTGCTTCATTAGCACAGTACCTGGCACACAGTAGGTGCTTAGTCAATTCTAGCTGACAATTGCCAAATTCAAGGTAAAGCCATCAGGTCTTTGCCCAAGTGAGGGTAGTGATCGTCCTGTTAGAGTTGTCTCCCGTGTTCCTATGTCTCAGTATCTTTCCAGTGGCCAAGGGGCAATTTCATCTACCCAGGCATGTAGTACCATGATGCCTATGAGGGCTCCTGAGACCGTATCTGCAAACCTAAGGCAGACAGGGCAGGGGCCAATTTTAGAGAAATGAGAAGCTACGGCAGGAAAGCGATGCAGTCCACACAGAAGCCTGGACCAGCTGGGGAACCAAGCCTTAGGATAGCCTGAGAAGAGGCCACCAGCTCCAGTGGCCCACAGTGACACACATTAGAAAGACTCACCCTGAGGGGGCAGCGAGGTGACACAGTGGATAAAGCACCGGCCCTGGATTCAGGAGGACCTAAGTTCAAATCCAGCCTCAGCCACTTGACACTCACTAGCTGTGTGACCCTGGGCAAGTCACTTAACCCCGCATTGCCCCACAAAAAAAAAAAAAAGAAAGAAAGAAAAAGAAAGACTCACCCTCTTCTTCAACACTGAGAAGGTAGCAGAGCAGCTGGTACAGTTTCCTGAGAAACAAGAAGCAAGAGGTCATCCTCTCACCTGACTCAGTGCCCCCGCCTCTACTGGCTCCTCTGTGTCCCCTCTGTTCCCTGAAAGGGTTCCATTCAGAACAATTTCTCAGGCTGGCCATATTGGTTGGCAGGAGCTGGCACACCTTTAACTCAGAAGCTAAGCCTACCCTCCTGAAAGCCCAAACGAGCCAAAGAAATGGTTTAGGCTGGAAAGGAATGGGTGGGCTTTGATGATGCTCTATGTCCCCAAGCCCATTGCCCCCTGTCCCCACCACTGATACCAAAGCTCCTGCCCTCATTGCTGCTCACCCACTGAACCCTCCTGACCTCCATGAAACCTCTTTCTCTGCATAGAATAGAGAAGTCACTTGCCCAGCAGTTCTTGACTTCAGGCATCTCCCTTTGGAAAGGCAAAGAAAGTGGTGAGCAAAAAGGAGGTCCTGACAAGACGATGTTTCTGTCTGAGAGCAGGTGTCACTTCAGAAGTACAACGTGGGGACAATGTGTGGGCTTCTCACCCAGAAGGAAAGTGCCAGCAACGGGAGAGGAGACCCCAAATCTGACTGCCTCACTGTGCTGCTCCTGGCAGCCCACTAGCTTATATTCAAGGGGCAACGCCCCCTCCCAATTGGAGAGCCCCATTCCTCCCTCTCACCCTGAAAATCAGCAGAAATACTCCAAAGTCTCTGTGGGAATTCACTGTAGGGAAAGCTATCCCTACACTGGAAGCAATGAGGGTGGGGGAGAAGGAAAGCCAGAGGGAAGCGAGCTACTGTAAGATCTCAGAATCCAAACAAGAGCCCAAGGCTCCAAGACACAACAGAGAATAAGAAGAGAGGTTAAGGCTGGGAGTGAGACACCGCACTGGCCAGAGCAAGGGAGAGCTGGCCAATCTTTGCAGAATCAAGAAAAGCCCTTCAGCTCAGGCTTAAGCAGGGCAGACCTGACACGAGTGTTCTTGGCACTCATCTGTCCCCTTGTGCCCGTGGGAGGGCCCATGAATAGAGACACTGGTCAACTGGAGCCGGAAGCAAAGCCTGATCATCAGCCCTCAAGGAGGACTCTGGTCCAAGAGCAGACCTGAAAGGCCACACCAGGCTGAGGTCTGCGGTGGACTGATGGGGTGGTGACTTGCAGTTCCAGTAACTCCAACAAGGAAACAGAAATGAAGACGTTTCAGAGAGTTCCAAGAGGGAGAGCCACCTATGAATTTCCTCCCGAGGATCGCAGCAGCAACTACGACAGAAGGCAAAAGTCAGAGAAGCAAGAGACTGACAAAAGGCAGCCGGGCCCCACCTCTCCAGAAGAAACCAGAGGCCAGGAAGGAGGTGAAATACAAGTGCAGAACATAGCACGCACGGTACCAACAAGGTTCACTTATATGTTTTTCCTTTAGAGGATTCATTGCAGGGAATGGACGGAGAAGATAAGGGACTTATATCTAGAAATGACTGACAAAAAACCAAAGGCATCAACAAAACTTGCCTTAAAAAAAGATATGAAGGCCGTGCTCCTGCCACCAGGGAGGCAGCACCGGGCCCAGAGATGTACTGATGCTGAGACGGCCACAGTGGGTCTGTCCTTAGGGGATGACCAGAGACCCATCCAGTCCTGGGGAGTCCGTCATTTGCAAAGGCTCAGGCCGGAAGAAAGGACGTTCTCCTTTGGAGAATTCCGTCCAGCAACAAGAACACCACAAGGACAGACGTGATGCCCCAAGCGTCTAACAGCAACACTGATCCAGCGCTCTCCGCTCTCCGCTGCCCCACAGATGCTTCTTTAGCCCAGGGCACAAGCTGCTCGTTCTGCCCCTGGAAAGGCTTTCTACCCCAGAGGCCTCATCTTCTGGCGGCCTGCTTCCTCCCAGAACTGCCCGTTGAAGGTGTCCTGGGCCCATCGGGTCTTCATGCCTTCCCCGGGCTGCACTGATGACTCAGCTCCACAGGACTCTCTACTCTGCTAGTCCACCCCACCAGGCACCTTCCACAAAGTCCTGTCTCCCCCAGCTTTTCAGCTCCTTTTGATGGGTTGTCTTCCCCCATGACAATGAAAATTCCTTAAGGGCAGGAGCTGTCTTTCTTTCTGTCTGTATCTGTATTGCGGTGCTTAGCACAGTGGAAGGCAGATAGAATAATAATAAGTATCTGTTGACGGGCTGACTCACTACTGTCAGTAAGCAGTTAGCTCCAGCAGAAAACCAGGGAGGAAGCTGATGCTGGCATGTGATGCCAAATTAGGAAACCACCCAAGCCTCTAGTCTAGCCTGTGACACTACCACCATGCACTCAGAAAAGACGGAGAAGGTGAGGGGACTGCCCTAAGAGCAGCCCTTCAGATTCAAAGCTCTGGCACATTTTTCTAGGAATATTCTCCCCCCAGGTTCTGTTCTCTGGTCTACCAAGGCCTCAAGAGCAAGCAGCTTAGTGTAGGGTCAGAGAAGTTGGTGAAACCACTACATATTCACAGGGACAAGAAGTTCTGGCAGCAGCAGAGGAGCGATCAGAGAGGAATAAAAGGTCCTTGGCTTCCTTCCAGTGCCTAAAATAAGGTTTTGCCCCTATTTGGAAAGACCCAGACTCCAACCAAATAAATATTTCCCATCTAGATTAATCAGTGTGATCATACACAGCAGGCACCAGGGATAGAGAAAACTATGAAGGCCCAAGCAAGACCTTCTGGCACTGAAACAATGAGTGATTTTCTTGTTAAGGTAAATACAAAGTCAGAGAGATTAGGAATTCACCCAGTCAGAACTTCCCCTCTCTCACCCCAAGTCTAGGCTAGAGCCCAAGGTCAGCTCTTGCTCATTCTTCCCAAACAGTTCTAGCACCCTCCAGTGGATAGCTGACCCAGACACCGAGCAGACCAGGGAGAAGGGGCTCCGTGGCTCAGAATGGCAACAAACCAAGCAGGCCCAGGCCTACTGCTCAAGAGCCCATGCAACTCAAAAGCTGAGGGGGATGAGATGATACAAAAAGACCTATTCAGCAAGCTAGCCTAAAAGAGGCTCTGACTCCCCTTGCAGGCCACCTGGCCCCCAGAAAGGTCTCTCCTCTCCCAAGGAAAGCCTGTCTAATCCCAAGGTCACATATACTAACGGGGAAGTGAGATACAAGACACCTGAGAAAGAAGGGAAAGAGGTCTTTATCCATCAGGCTACTGAAACAAGAGGAAATCAGACTCTTGTAGTGACTAAGTCAGCCAACCAGCAGCTCCCGTGGCTTCATATGGGCTACAGGTGCCAGACCTCCTCAATCAAGCTCACTCCAACCCCACCCCAAAGTGAGTTCTTCGGGTGCCACGGGAACTGTGGGTACTGGAGGAAGATGGCTACCTTTCTGACCTGGCAATCAAGGCTTGTCAACAAGGTCTGAAGAGCTTCCATATATTCCCAGACACCCCAACTGCTCTAGCGTTCAAGCTTCAGAGTCCTTAGCCAGGCCCCTCACACCCTGCTGCTCCATACACAGCCTTTCCCCAGCAAATACAAGGACCTGAGGTTGAAAGTCATTGCACACAGTGAGCTAAGTCCTGGGAGGAAAAAGCTGTGTGCTTCACCTTGTTTCCATTTAGGACTGAAGAGGTGAGTCAGTGTCCTAGGTATTTCTAGAAGAATTCAGGCCTTCATAAAATACAGTTCATCTCAGAGTCAAATTATTCTACAATTCCTGGGGCTGCCTGGTCCAGTATTAATTTCCCTTACGTCCCTGGAAACTCATGTTTAATCTATAAAGACAAGTAAGGAGCAGCCCATGTTCAACCCCTGCATCCCAAACTAGATTTGTATCTGTCACAATTCTAGGGTCCCAGGACTAATACTCAAATCCTACTCTCCGGAGCTAAATGCCATCCATCTTCTCTGCCCCAACTGCCCTCCTCTGCCCCAAGCTTTGCCCTGCTCTCTTCCAAACAAATACCGAAATTGTTGGTGGGATAACGTTTTCGGAGCTTCTCAGTGAGTCGAGACACCTTGCTTCGAATCACTTCATTCTTGCTCATAAAACCATTGTCGTGTAGGGCCAGATCATATTCCACATTGCAGGGAGATCCCTCGTCATCCTCCTGTGGGAACAGTACCTTTTAGCCCTGCCCAGCAGCTGACTGGGCCCTGAGACACATAGCTTAAAATCCAAAGATGGAGCAGACTGCACAAAGCCAGGCAAGAGGTTTGACGAGCCCAACCATCCACCCTGTCCCCAGATCCCTTCCCCATCAACACAGTCATACTCACCAGCACCACCAGGTGGGTCTCCTGCCTCCCAGGGTGCAGGGGGGAGAAGGAGAGAAAAGAAGAGGAGACAGGTAGCAAGGAGAGGGGGAAGACTGCTACAAGAAGCAGACTACTCGACGCAAACCATCCTGAAGCTCTAGATGGGGCTGAGAGAGGTTAGCCCGTGCTCCCCCATTTTCGAAAACCTATTCTCAGTCTCTGAGAAGTCTTTACTCTATTTTCCTTATCATCAGAAGCCCTAAGACCCTCCCCACCCTCTTCAAGAGGATTCCCAATGGGCCAGTCTATTTTTGAAAATGAAAAAAGAAAAGTGGGGGCAGCTAGATGGTACAGTAGATAAAGCACCAGCCCTGGATTCAGGAGAACCTGAGTTCAAATCCTGCCTCAGACACCTGACGCTTACTAGCTGTGTGACCCTGGGCAAGTCACTTAACCCTCATTGCCCCCACACACACACACACACACAAAGCGAAGACATTAAGCCACCCAACTCTCACGAAATAACCACCAAGCTACTGACAAGAAATGTATTTGCCCAAAGATTTGGAAAGCTATCCATGAAGGGTGCCCAGTAATATAAAAATGGGCAAGAAGACTATACCCAAGACCTCACAGAAGGCAGAACCAAGAAAATTCATAGAAGGATCCACCCTGTGTTTGAGCCCCTCGTTTTGGGATAGTAAAAAGACACCAGAGTGCCAGAAGTGCCTAGGCTAGTTACCTATTTGGGACCCCTGGATGCCGGGCTCTATCCAAAGGATACCCACCTCAATGGCATCTTTAAACTCTTCATCTGGCTCAGCCTCCTCGGCCTCCTCCACACTGCCTGGTGTGAGGTCCTGTAAAGAAAGGCCTGGGACATCATCTATGAAGGCAGAGAAGCCAGCAGCTCTCTGTAAGAAAGGGGAATGCCCGCCCCTGGCCAGAGCAGCACAGCCAAGCCTGTCTGCTCCTGCCAGGGAAGACATGCTAAAGCAGCAAGTTCTGAGACAGGAGACTCAGAAAGGCACCTTCGTGGGAGAAATAAGAACCAAATCACAATTCAGCCTAAAGAAATTCACAGAGGCAAGGGCCAAGCAAGAGTAAGGATTCCAAAAGAGCCCAGGCCAAAAGCCCCACAGAGCAGCTGGGGCAATACTAAGTGATGATGACCTACAAGAAGGTCACTGGCAGGCAGGATACTGACCTCCGTGGGAGTAGGGGTTGAACTGCAGTCCAGCAATGATCCTCTTCCCCCCCGCGTCAGATTCTTGGCATTCCTCAGCATTCACTGGAAGCTTAGGGTTCATCCGCTGCTGCAGGGTAGCCCGGTACTCTGCCACTACTACCCAGGGGCAAGCAAGGCAGAGGTACAGACACAGAGTAAAAAGTCTCTTTGGAGATTTCTCTATCCAGACTAGAATGTTAGTGCCTTGAAGGCAAGGACTATTTCTGCCTTTCTTTGTCCCGGGACTTAGCACAGTGAATGGCACACAGCAAGCACTCAATAAATGCTTCCTGATTAATCAGAAGCCTCCATGGCTCTTAATTCAGCAAACCACACCCTAATCTACAGAAAATGTTCTCACCCTTCTCTTCTCACCTCAAAATGTCTGGGGAAGACGACTACCTGACAAAGAAAGAGATCAGATGCATCTACATACAGTTGGATTTTAGATGGATCTATATGATCTCTCACTGGCAAGGATGCTCCTTCATAAGCAATCACAATCCTCTGATATCCACAATATTCCTACTCCCAGGCCTCATCTAGATGTTGGAGGCGATCCTGGGTCCTTGAAAGTTATGCCAACTGAACTCAAACTCTGGCAGGTACTACAAAACTGGATGGTTTCAATTATGGTTCAAGAATGAGTCTAATTTCCTTCCCTTCTTTATAGAGATGGGGAACTATGAGTCAATTGCATATGCCATCAGGCTACATGCAGGTGACATAAAAGCTAAAGAGATCAATAAATTAAATGTTATGAACTATCAGTAACATTCTCTCTCAAGTGACTTTGCTTAACTGTTTTCAAGGAACATACTTCGAAAGTGGGTTTCTCTGCATGTTTGCTGATGCTTTCATCAGCCTTGTCAAAATAAAATGCATCAGTAATTTGGGGGGGGGCAGGGCAATGAGGGTTAAGTGACTTGCCCAGGGTCACACAGCTAGTAAGTGTCAAGTGTCTTGAGGTCACATTTGAACTCAGGTCCTCCTGAATCCAGGGCCAGTGCTTTATCCACTGCGCCACCTAGCTGCCCCAGTAATTTTTTAAAAAAAGAACCAGTCTAGCTAAGTACAGGGTGGTATAGAGCATTTTTACCACCAGGTGATATTTTTTGGCTCAAACAACTAACACAAAAATACAAAATCCACGCACATCCCTGCACCAGCATGCCATGTCTCAGAGGTCCTAGACTTCACGGCACAAGGCAGTGGACAAACTAGGGAGTTGTCTAGGTGGAGTGACTGTTGCAAGTAAATCATCCCCCTGTCATCCATCTCGGCACAGCACATAGGGAGAGAAGCCCAAGAGGCACAGGCTGTGTCTCAGAGAGGAAGCATGCATGCAGCCAGGAACTAGGAGCTGAGGAACTTCTTTGGTAGAATGCTGCCCCCTGGTGGAGCAGGCAGGCCTTGTGACCAGCATTCTCACTAACGCTTCCAAGGTGCCTTACTGTAGCATCCAAGAGCCCACCCCCAGCCCTGCTGTTTAGACCCCCTACAAGTGCTCACCTCGGTAGAACTCCACATTTCCCAGAAAGAGGGTGCTGTTGAGAAGGGCAAGGACCCAGCACAGGGGTAACACATACAGCACAAGGACAGAGCACAAGAGAGCCCCGTAGAATCTGGAGAGAGGAAGTTAAAGAGCAAGGTCAGATAACAGGTAGAGAGCCTCCTTCACACTCACACTGTGAGCAAGGTAGGACAGGCACTGCTCTAGCCCATCGGACAAGGGAGGAAGCCAAGGGATTTGCTCGGGGTCACACAGAAATCATCAGAGTCGGGGATCAAAGGCAGGCCTTTCCACTGCATCTAAGTTCTAAGTTTCCCCCAGCCAGGAGGTCAGAGCCAGAAGCTCAACTCTAAGCACCTCTGCCCAAGAATACACTGTATGGCTATCTACACGGCTCATGTACAGACGAGAGCTGAGTTCCCTTCTCCCCTTATTGAAGAAATGCATTTGCCCTTCCCCATAGGTAACCAACCAGCTTTTCCCAGGTCTCGAGGGGGAAACTCATCAATACTGATTCTATTAGTCAAAGAACAAAAGAACTGAAAGGGGCCTTAGATCCCCTAGCCCAAATGCCTCATTTTTTAAGTGAAAAAACTGAGTAAGGAGAAATAACGTCCCTAAGGTTGCACAAAAGTTGGGGCCTCTGGTGAGCACTGAGCTAGAGGCCGTCTTCAGGGATGGAAGAGGGGGACTCACTGTGAGGACACTGCCGGGTTCTCCCAGTACAGCACTCGATAGACGGACTCACACCTACAGCACAACTGGTTCAAGAAGCTCTCCAGCTGGATCAAGCTGTGGAGGCACAGAGAAGCTGCCATTAGGGGTGCCTGGGGTACCCTCAGCTCCACACTAGGTGAACAAACAGCTATGATCTCATCAAGGAGCCCAGGAATGGAGGTCAGTGCCCTTCTTCAAACCCAAGTGAAGAATGAGGAAACCAGGAGCAATTGTGAAGGAGGGCAGTGACAAGTCTTTTCTATTCTGTGTGTTCTCTGGCTCTTGGGATCCCACTCTGAACCTGCGAGCCAGCCCAAGGACCCTCTGGCCAGTTCTCCCGCACCCCGTCATCTCCCAACTCGTGTTTCAGACTCACAAGCTCTTCACCTCTGCCACAGCCTCAGGCCGTGACAGCCGGACCTTCCGCAGATCTTCCTGCCTCACGCTGTGATACTTCCTCCTCATCATCTCAGGCTCAGGGAGCCGGACCCGACATACCTCCTGCAGGTAGCCCAGAAGGGCAGGCACAGAAATCAGCAGGGCACCCACTGAGTACCAGGCACCTAACGGCAAGAGAGTAGAAGGTCAGACAAGTTAACTCTCAAGGATATGGGACATCCCAGGGAAATGGCTGCTGCCTGGGATACCAAGTTACGGTCAGATAGTCTCCCCATGCTTTCAGCATCAGTTCCTGAATGCCTATCGGAACACTCAAGGCACTATTTTCATCTTTGGATGAAAGGGGAGGAAGACTGGCCAATTGTGAACTATGATAATCCACTCTGACCTGTAATTCAAAGTTTCCTTAACTGGAGTATTCAAAAAAGCCAACACCCCTCCTCTGCACTTAATTACAGTACAAAAGTCAAAATAGAATTATTTATGTGAATATGTCTCATCCTCTGGCTAAACTGTTAGTTCTTTGAGGGAGTGAAAATAAATTCTGACAAGGAGAATTATGGAAAAGGATGTGGATGCATAAGGAACTCATCAGATTAGATTTTTTAAAGACATAGATAAAAGATGAAAGGAAGGATAAATGAAAAAGTATGGCATTTGTCTTGGAGGGATGGTGTCGGGAGCCCTAAAGCGCACAATGAGCAGAGCCTGCCAAGGGAAGTCAAAGGCGACAGGAAAAGAGGGGTTTAGCTAGCCTGGGAAAAGGAGAGCAAAGGAAAATCCAAGCTAAGCCAGGTCCACGAACCAGGGCATGCACAGCAATGATAACAAACAACAGGCAGAAGGAAGAAATGCTCAACTCTTATTTTGCATCTTTTTTCTCTGCCAAGAAAAATGTTCTTTTGATTGTAAAGGGCAAAACAAATATGGCTAACAGGGAAGTGATAGCCAAGACAAGCAAGAAAATAGTAAGCAAAATCCTCACTGCCTTATTGAGACTGACTATGCCCCACTGAACAGTACCCTGGGGTGTTGAAAGATGGTGGATGTGTTTACTGAGTCACTGTTGGTGATCTTTAAAACATGAAGAATCAGAGAATGGCTACAGGACCAGAAAAGGAAACACAGGTGTCCTGATTTCCAAAAAGGGGAATGAAACCAATAGAGCCTCCAAACTAAAGGCTGATAAACCTGTTAAAATTCCTTAATCTATGCCCAAAGGGATGGCTAAGGAACATATAGCAAAAGAAGCAGTTACAAAAAAGAGCCAGCCTCAAGACAGAGATGATCAAAGAATATGAACAGGTAGTTTTTAAACTAAAGTTACCAATAACCACAAGGGGAAAAATGCTCCAAATAACCAATAATTAAAAGACAAGCAAATTAAAACTGTGGTTCCACTTCATACCACTAAGATTGACAACAACAAAAGACTAAAATGGCAAGTGCTGGGAAGAGACGTGGGAGGGCAGAAGTTAATGCACTAATAGTTGATCTAACTATTCCAGAAAGCAATTTGGAACCATGCCAAGAAATCACTAAACTGAGCCTACTCTCTGACCTAGTGCTGTGGTTATCAAGCATATACCCCCAAAGAGATCAAAAACAAAAAGGAAAGATCCATCCCATACAGAAATGTTTATAGAAGCACTTTTTGTTGTAGTTAAGAACTGGAAACAAAGTAGGCACCCATCAATCAGGGAACAGCTGGGCAAATTGTGGTTTATGAATGAAATGGAGTATTACTGCGCTCTAAGAAATGGCAAATTTAACCAATGCAGAAGGATCTGGGAAGACTTTCACGAAGTGATGCAAAGTGACTTGAACAGAACCAGAAAAACAACTCAAATGATGATGAAAATAATTAGGGGCAGCTAGGTGGCGCAGTGGATAGAGCACCAGCCCTGGAGTCAGGAGTACCTGAGTTCAAATCTGGCCTCAGACACTTAACACTTACTAGCTGTGTGACCCTGGGCAAGTCACTTAACCCCAATTGCCTCACTAAAAAAAAAAAAATTATATTTGGGGCAGCTAGATGGCACAGTGGATAGAGCACCGGCCCTGGAGTCAGGAGTACCTGAGTTCAAATCCGGCCTCAGACACTTAACACTTACTAGCTGTGTGACCCTAGGCAAGTCACTTAACCCCAATTGCCTCACTAAAAAAAAAAATAATAATAATAATAATTAAAGGAAAACAACTTTGAACAAAGACAGAACTCTGATCAACAGTTCCCAATCATGAATTCAAAAGACTGAGGAAGCAAGCCACATATATCTTTTTGGAGAGATGATGGACTAGAGTGCAGAATAAGACATTTTCTGACATGGTCAATATATTGACTTTTGTTTTGAATGACCATATTTATGCATTACAAAAAAGGACTTTTATATGGGAGTTACTGTGTGGTGAGAAAGATGCAAAAAAGGAAGGGAGGGAGGGAGGGAGGGAGGAAGGAAGGAAGGAAGGAAGGAGGGAGGGAGGGAGGGAGGGAGGGAGGAAGGAAGGAAGGAAGGAAGGAAGGAAGGAAGGAAGGAAGGAAGGAAGGAAGGAAGGAAGGAAGGAAGGGAGGAAGGAGAGATACCAGCTGGGGGCAAAGCAAGATAAAGTACTGGTACTGGAGTCAGGAAGACATGAGTTCAAATCTAGGCTCAGAAAGTTGCTAGCTGTGTAACCCTGTGGTAAGTCACTTAACCTGTGTGCCTCAGTTTCCTCATCTCTAAAATGAGGATAATAGCAGCTACCTCATAGGGTTGTTGTGAAGTTCAAATGAGATATTTGGAAAGCACTTTGTAAACCTTAGAGCACTTTTAAAAAGAAACTCTAAAAGGAACAGAGGGCAATTTTGTTACTTCTGTTAAAATTCAACATACACAGTTTCATGTAAAGTCCTCTTTGTTATTCTTTGTATACTGTAAATGTTTTATATTTCTTTATCAAGTTACTAATAAAAAATTTAATAACAAAATTGTAACAAATAACAAATAAATAACAAATTAAACGTGTTTTCTTTACTGACAGTTACCACTAGTTTACCTAGATTAGAGCACAGCATTAGACAAAGTTGTTCCCGCGATGACAGTAAAGTGGATTAGAAAATGGATAAATGACTGGACTCAAAGAAGTCATTAATGGTTCCGTGTCACTTTGGAAAGTCTCTAGTAGAATGCCTCAGAATCTGTGCTTAGCCCTTGTGTCATTTCTAACAACAATCTGTATAAAATCACAGGTGGTGTGACTATTAACTTTGCAAAGCTAGGAGGAATATCTAACACAACAGATTACAGTCAGGACCCTAAATGGTCTCAAATAGAATGCTGGACTAAATTAAATTAGATTAAATTGAAGAGGTATAAATGTAAATTTTTACATATGGGTTCAAAATTTCACCTTCACAAGTACAAGACTTGGGGGAAGTTGAGTGACATGGCTGGATAACAGTTCATCTAAAAATAACTGGGAGTTTAAGTGGACTGCAAAATCAATATGAGTCAACAGAGACATCTGGCAGATTAAAAAATGCTAATGCAATAGCAGCCTGCATTAGGAGGGGCACGGTGTCCCCGACTAGGTAGGTGATAGTCCTACTCCACTCTGCCCCAGTCAGACATCTTCAGTATTCTTCCATTCCAATCACCCTATTTAAGGAAGGACAATGAGAAGCTAGAAGAACGTTGGAGAGGGATGACTATGATGATGAAGAGAATGTGAGAATCATTTGATATAGCTGGGAATGCTTAGCTTTGAGAAGAAATAGCTAAACAAAGCTGTCTTCAAACCCTTAAATTGAGGGTGGGCTAGCACCCAGAAAAGGAATCGGGCAGATATAGGTTGCTTGGCCCCAGAGGGCAAAATCAGAAGCACCAAGCGGAAGCTTCAAAAAGGCAGATTTTGACTAGATTGGGGCGGGGGGGGGGGGGGGGGGGGAGGGAAAAACTTCCTAACAATTAGAGCACTGGGAGATAGCAGATTGAAAAAGTCAACAGAAGTCTTCAAGCCAAGGATGGATAACCATTTGTCAGTGATGTTAGCGAGAGGATTCTTGTTTAAGTATGGACTGAACCTGGTGATCTTTGGGTCCCTTACAACTCTCAGAATGTGCAATTATGTGACCACGTCAATTGTCACCTTTGGATACTCAGCACATCACCTATGCTCACAAAAAGTAGGTGCTTGGTCTCTGTTGAACTCATCACCAGACAGATTCTAATCAGCCAAGCAGATAGCACAGAGGAAGAGAGGTCTCCTAAGTTCTGATCTTATATATTTTCAATATCTCTGAATTCCCATACATGACATCATCTCAGAGCAATCTATCTGTCTCTTTTGACTCAGGCATACCTGTGGCCTGCTCCTCCCTTTTCTGTGGTTACCTGGGTGAAGCCAGAAGCACTGCTGGCATGTGTAAAAAGGTTCATATATAACAACACTGGCTAGCACAATCTCCCATAAGGCTACCATCTAGAATGCAGCCACAACCTAGCTTCCTCTGTCCTTTTCTGATGTACACGTGTTCATCTGAATATTCCGAGTCTTGACTTTCTCTTGGTAGCTGTGATCAGTGCCTTGCTTAATTCAAGCTTCCATAAGTGATGGGCTGATCAGCTCTCCATTCACCGATGATCATTCCCTGACCCTTATTCATGTTCTTTCTAACCCAGTCCAATGGCACAATAACAATAGCTAACAGCTAGTATTTAGCAGGTACTTTGAGGTCTGCAAAGTACTTTACAAATATGATCTCATTTGAGCCTCAAGACAACCCTAGGGAAGCAAATGCTATTATTACTATTATCATATGCTTTTTACAGACAAGGAAACAGAAGTAAACAGTGGTTAAATGACTTGCCTAGAGTCACATAGCTAGTATGTGTCTGAAGCAGGATTTCAACTCAGGTCTTCCTGTCTCCAGACCCCACACTGTCTCCACATGACAATTCTCCTTTATCTGCATTCTAAACATCATTAGTCTCAATGTATCAGCTTTTTGGAAGCAAAGATGGAAGGAGGCCATGGGTTCATCCAGAAGAACTGTTTGGTTTAAAAGAGAGCAAGGACAGGACACTATAATTGGCACAGCACCAGAGCCCGGCTGCCCTTGTTCCTTGACACATTCTAAGCATGTTAAATACTCCCATATGGCATTAACACCAAAGTCAAAAGTTACCTCTCACTCACCCCCAACCTGCCAGTTTTCTACCTCTCATTCATATGTGAGCACTACGTTGGCCCTTCAAACCAGTTCTTACCTTCATTCAGAGTCAGGAAGAGGAAATTGAGACCCAGGCAGGTCAGCAAGGAACACACTGGCGTCTGCCACCTACAACACAGAAAACCTTGACCAGTAAAGACAGTGTTCCATTCCCTCCTGTGGAATATCAGAAGGGGAAACAAATCCTGTGTGGTACCACAGAGACAGCAAGTAGCAAAGAGTGGGCACAGGAAATTGAAGCGAAATACCAGATGATGAGTAGGCTTTTCCTTTAGTCAAGTAAGGGTTGGGGAGAGGAGGGAGGCCTAATAAGTATGTCAGGGGCAGGAGGGGAGACCTGTGGAGAACAAGTCACATACTAATCCTTGTTATGGGAAGAACGACCATCTCAGGGGACTAAGGTGTTTCATCTGGGGATCTGGAGGTAGATTTCAGAGGGTCCATGAACTTGGATGGAAAAAAAATTTACATCTTTCTTTTCACTAACCTCCATCTGAAATTCAACATTTCTTTCACTTACTTAAAAGCATTATTCTGAGAAGGGGATCCCCAGGCTTCACCAGCCTGCCAAGGGGAGCCATGACACAAAAAAAGGGTAAGGATCCCTAAACTCACCAGGGCAGACTCTACAAAAGCACGCCTGTGAAAGGATACACTGAAGTCATTTTTTTTATTATTTCAAAATGCACAAGGGTGTGGTCTATTCAAGTGTGGACTGGACCACATGACCTCTGAGGTCCCTTGTGATTCTGGGTCATGATTCTATGAAGGCAGATTTTATCATTCTCTTCAAGTGAGGGACCCTAAGTGAGTGAATTAGGAATCCCTGGGAAAGACGGAGTGGTTAGGGGGCAGCTAGGTGGTGCAGTGGATAGAGCACTGGCCCTGGATTCAGGAGGACCTGAGTTCAAATCTGGCCTCAGACACTTGACACTTACTAGCTATGTGACCCTGGGCAAGTCACTTAACCCTCATTGCCCTACCCCCCCCCAAAAAAAAGACAGAGTGGTTACATGCATGCCCTTTAGAAGGAAGTTCAATTCCAGTAAAGAAAATGACTCAGAAGAGCAAGATATCTACCATGTGACCTCTTGATTGTGAGCATAGGGAAATCAGTGCCCAGCAGAGATAAAGTGGGTGAAAAGAAGCTAAGAGATGAAAGCCAAACAAATATAAAAAGACAGTTAAAACTGATTAATCTTACAATGTGTACTTTTAAAAACCATTTATTCTATCTAATTGGATTATTTCCTCATTTTCCAAATAAAGTTAATTTCTCTGCTTTTATGTAAATATACTTTTCTTTGGGGAAAAAATGAAAATGAAAACTTGAGACTCTCCAGAATGGCATTTCTCTGTAAGCTGCACCCAAAATCTGACAACCGCCTATGTTATCCTAATCAAGTCCCATTTGCAGCTAACAAGGGTAGAGGAGGTAGGAAATAAGAAAGCTCTTTAAAACTAATCTTGAAACATCAATGTCCCTATGGTGTGAAAAGCGCACAGAAGCCATTCTATCACTAAAGCTTCCTCCGTGCTAACTTCCCCCCTTACAAAGACATTTGTGGTGACAGGCCTAGTACCCACAGGAAGGGCTGCTCACAGAAGAGTGGCCTTTTAGGAAACCATGGCTGATTACACGGATCTGATGTCATCCCTGCAGACCAAGGTTAAAACCCTTTCAATACCGAGTGCTCTGGGCAACAGTGCAAAGGAAGAGAGCCAAAGGACAAGCTCATCTCATACCCTCAGACTCCCAAAGGTACAGAAGTCACAGACTCCTATAGATTTTGGGGGGAAGGGGAGCTAACCCAGGATCTACCTTTAAACAATCTGTCCATATCCTCAGTTTTATCTCTCTTGGAGGAAAGAAAAAAAAGAATCCACTAAAATACATTGATATGCTGTATTGCATATTGTCTCCCCTACTAGACCGTGAGCTCCTTGAGATCAGGGGTTTTCTCCTGCATTTCTTTGAATCCTCAGTGCTAAGCACAGAACCTGACAAGCTAAGTAAATGCTTGTTGACTAAAGTGCTTCAGGTTAAAACAGGCTACCTGGTGTGGCTGTCCTGAACAAGGAGTCAAATCTAAGCTATTGTGACATTCAGCCCAGGTTTCTGAATGGTAATTGCAGCAAAGGAGGGAAGCAGAATGTCCAAGAGATCAGATCATGAAGATCATACCTGAGCAAGTAGAGGATCGCATCGCCTGCATCCTTGAGAGGCTCAAAGTAGAGGACAAGCCTCTTATAAAACAGGACCAAGTTGAAGAGGTCAAGCACCGGAGGCTTAGGTGGGGCAGGTGGAGAATCAGGTTGGGCCTCGGGCATGGCAGTGGGTGTCCCATCTGGCCCACACCCCTCTTGTTCTAGTGCCTGCATCCTACATTAAGTTAAAATGGAAATATTAAACACGAACACATTAATGAGAAAAAGAGCGGGCAAGAGAAAAGATAGGGAAAAAAAATCTCCTGGCTCCTCTAGACCAGGGCTTCTTAAACTTTTTCCACTCACAACCCTTTTTCGCCTTAGAAATTTTTACACAGCCCTGGTTATATAGGCATATAAAACAGGTATACATAATCTTTTACTGTTGCCAAATTTTTCAAGACCCCCCACATTGTTATACAACCCCATATGGGGTCACAATCCACAGTTTGGGAAGATTTGCTATAGATATTCTATTATTTACCAATAAATACTTAAATTTTTACATATACTCCCAAAAGAATAACCTGGTAATTTCTTGGAACCTCTCTGTCATTACCTAAAACAATAATCTTTTATGAGGTTCAAAGAGAATTTACCAACTCCCTCAAATATTTTTTGTAGAGAAGAAGGTAACCCACCAAATATAGCTTTTGTTCCCAACTCCAAAATCCTGGATACCTCCCACGATCTAGCACATCACTTTCCCTAAATATCTAAGAGCTGAGCCAGGACAAGTTTAAAAATACAATTAAAAAATAAAACATTTAACTTTAAAATTCCCACCAGCCACTACCAGTCCTGAGGGAAAAAAATAAACAAACATACATATGGCTGATCCCTCTTCCAATCATAGTGGAAAGAGCACTGAACAAGAAACCAAGAGGACTTATGCCAGCCCCCCCCCCCAATCTTAAGAGTTGGAAAGTGTCAGTTTGGAAATCACTCAGTTCAGGGGTCCTTGAACTTGTTTAATATTTTTTTAACTACTTTAAATGAACTGTTTTGGGGGCATCTAGGTGGTGCAGTGGATAGAGCACCGGCCCTCAATTCAGGAGGATCTGAGTTCAAAGCTGGCCTCAGACACTTAACACTTACTAGGTGTGTGACCCTGGGCAAGTCACTTAACCCCAATTGCCTCACCAAAAAAAAAAGTTTTCTTTTGTAATACTATGTATTTTATTTCATGCATTTAAAAACATTCTTCTGAGGCTTCACCACACTGCCAGAGAAGTCCATTACACCTAAAAAGATTAAAATCTCCTAACCTGGTCCAACCCCCTCGTTTTCGAGACAGAGAAACTAACATATGGAGGCTAAATTACTTTCCCAACAAGTACTACAGCCAGTATTCAAACCCAGGCCCTGTGACTCACAATTCAGCGGTCTTCCCAAACATCATTTGGGGGCCAATCCCTTCTGCCCTCTGGGCTTCAGGGTCTCCATCCATTGTTGTTTTTTGTTTTTTGAGTGAGGCAATTGGGGTTAAGTGACTTGCCCAGGGTCACACAGCTAGTAAGTGTCAAGTGTCTGAGGTCGAATTTGAACTCAGGTACTCCTGACTCCAGGGCTGGTGCTCTATCCACTGCACCACCTAGCTGCCCCATCTATCCATTGTTATTAGAAGGCAGACAGACTACATCATTCCTAAGGTCCTTCCAGCCCTGACCCCTAACAATGGCGGGGGCCCTCGCCAACTGCCCCCCCCAAGCCGAGCCAAGCACAGGGAGACAAGCGGGGGAAGAGGGAAAGAGGAAGGAGGAGGGAGGAGGGAGGAGGGGTCCTCAAGAGAGTTTGCACAGGGCGAGAGCCCACAGGTGAGGAGCCCTGGATGGCAAAGGAAGTGACCGCCCAAGAGCCTGAGCCCCACGTACCCGACCTGCGGGTGGCCGGCCGGGACGGCCTGTCTACGACTCTCGGGATCGGGACCGGGACCCGGACCCGAACCACACCGGGGTGCGGTGGGGGCGGCCTGGTCAGGCGCGCAACCCCGCGCCCCCGGGGCTCAGTAGCTCCCCTCCAGCGCAGCTCCTGTCACGGCTTCCGGAAACCTCGCTGACATTGACGTTCACGCAGCGTATCCGTGACGTCAATGCGTCGGCCCCGCCTCCTCCCAATCTCCCAATCATAGTTCAGATTCCCCAAGGACGGGAGGAGGCGTGTCCTTAGAGAAACCCGCCCCAGCCCCGCTTTCGTCCGACTTTTTTTGCATCCAATGCGCCTGCGCGTCTTTCTTCGCGCCCTGGTGTTTCTAAACAATGTTCAGCTGATTTAGAGTGACGTCATCGGGAAATCGACCCGCCTCCTTGTTTCTGGGCTCTTTGGAACTGGATTGACCTTTGCCCTCCAGCCCCCTTCAAATTAACTTTTCTGGGGAAACAATGATGGAGGGGTAACTTCATTACTGAAAGGCGTCTCAGAAACTTAAACTTCTTAAACTGTGGGTCCCCACCCCATATGGAGTCGGGTAACTGAATGTGGGGGTCACGAAAAATTTGACAAAATTTGACAGTCAAAGGTTATGTCTACCTGTTTTATATACCTATGTACCAGCGGTCTCGTGCAAAAAGGGGTCATGAGTGGGAAAAGTTTAAGAAGCCCTGCTCTAGTCCAAGATCTTCCCTTTTTCCTAGTTTCTGGATGTCTTTTCACATCACATTCCTTTCATACACCTTCCCCGTCTTGTAACAAAGACTAAAAGTTGAAGGATGGGGTAGGCAAGGGGGAGAGGAGGGGGGAAGAGCAGTTTATCAACCCGACCCACACATATGCAATAATCCTCACCCATGGTCTCCACTTCTGCCACGGAGGGATAAGGGCTGGAACAGTGATTGTTCTCAGATTTAAGGATCTTGAGGAGTGGAAACTCCCTAAACCAATTCAGGTCACACCTTCTTTTTGCAATTTATAAGTCTAAGAATTGCAAAGAGCTTTTCTAGTGTCACAACAACCTGGTAAGATAGATACTACTACTAATAAAAACAAATAAGCACTGGCCCTGGATTCCAGAGGACCAGAGTTCAAATTCGACCTCAGACACTTTACACTCATACTAGCCTGTGTGACCCTGGGCAAGTCATTTAACCCCAATTGCCTCTCTCACACACACACACACACACACACACACAAACAAATAACTATCATTTACATATCAGGAACTGGGAAGTCTGTGCTATTATTTTCCCATTTTACAGATAAGGAAACAAGAAGGTAGAAGTTAAGTGACTATCTTAGGGTCACACAGCTAATATGTGTCCAAGGCAGGATTGATTTAAACAAATCAGGACCAAGCCTACTTCCTCCTTTTTTTTTTTAAGGAGGTCCAGAGAGGCCAATGATTTGCCCAAGGATAACAGCTGGTTAGTAGCAGAGCTTAGATTAAAGAAATCTGGTCCTCCTGACTTCAGTGAACCAGTGTTCTTTCTATTACCACACTGCTACTTGGTGCATTTTAAAGGATTTTTTCCCACCTAGCCCGAAAATAAATTTTTCCCTTCTAACCTGAACACACCATTTTACATGGTTTTTAATCTTTAAGATTCCCCCACTAATATGCATGATATAATAATTAATATAATAATAATTCTGTAAGTAGTTGTCACTGTCAGGGCTGGCAAGGACTATAGAGTTCACCTGGTCTGTTTTAGACATGTTGTGTTTAATATGTCTACTGGGCATCCCATTCAAGATGTCTGAAGCTGGGAGTCAGCAGAGAGGTGAGGGCAGAATAGATAGATTTGAGAAACATCATCACCGAGTAGGTAATTAAGCCCCTGGGAGCTGATATAGTAACCAAGTGAAATAGTGTAGAGGGAGAAGAGAAGAGACCCCAGGACAGAACCCTGAGGGACATCTACAGTTAGAGGGCATAATCTGGAGGATCCAACAAAAGGGAAAGAGAAAGAGCAGTTGGATAAGTAGGAGGAAAGCCAGGAAGAGAGTGGTAGCCTGAAAACCAAGAGAGAAGAGAGTATCAAAGAAAAGAGGGTGATAAACAGTGCCAAAGGCTGCAGAGCTCAAAACAATGAAAACTCAGGCCATTGCTTTTGGCAATCAAAAGATCATTAGTAACAATACTCCTTTTCCCTTCCTTATTACTGCACAAGGCATTGCCATCCTCCCAGTCCCTTGGGCTCACAACACAGGAGTCCTCCTGGATTCTTCACCGTCTCTCATCCCCACATCCAAGCTGTTGCACAGGCCTGTCAATTTCACCTTTGCAACATCTCTTGAATATGCCCCCTTCCCTCCTCTGACACTGCCACTACTCTATGGAAGACCCTCATCACACTTCCTGAGACTGCTTCAATAGCCAGACTATGTGTCTTCCTACCTCAAGTCTCTTGACAATCCATCCTCCATTCAGCCACTAAAGTGATTTTCCTAAAACTCACCTCTGATCATGTCACCCCCTACTCAATGAATTCCAATGACTCCCTATTGCTTTCAGGGCTAGATTTTGCAAAATGCTGTTTCCATTCAAGAGAGAGCATGAATGCCTCTGGGGAGAAGACCCTAAATATGTTTTTGTTTTTGTGGGGCAATGAAGGTTAAATGACTTGCCCAGGGTCACACAGCTAGTAAGTGTCAAGTGTCTGATGCCCGATTTGAACTCAGGTCCTGAATCCAGGGCAGGTGCTTTATCCACTGCACCACCTAGCTGGCTAAATATGTTTTAAAGACATTTTCCCCAGAACTCCAAGTTGGGGCAGGAGCATAATGAGCCAGAGAATAGAAGTTTGAGTAACACAGCTCTCAAATATGTTCCCTTCTCTCTCCCAACCCCAATCTCCACTCTGGTGCAAGCCCTCATCACCTGGATTATTGCAATAGCTTTCTGGTTGTTTTCTCTGAAGTTTCTCCTCATTCCAGTCCTTCCTTCACTCAGTTATCAGTGATCTTTCTAAAGCACAGGTCAGACTATGTCCCTCCCCCACTCAATAAATTCCAGTGGCTCCCTACTATCTCCAGGATCAAAAATAAAATCTTCTTTACCAGCTGTGTGACCCTGGGTAAGTCACTTAACCCTCATTGTCCCCACAAAAAATAAAATAAAATGAATTTTCTGTTTAGTTTTTAAAGAACTTTAGAACCTGACCCCTTCCTACCTTTCCAGAGCTAGTGCCTTCCCTCTGAGATTATCTCTAAATTATCATTCCTTGAGAACAGTATCTGGTTTTGCTTTTCTTTGTTTCCTTGGTACTTGGCACAATGCCTTGCACATAGTAAGTGCTTAATAAATGCTTGTTGAGCGACTGATTTCCTCTCTTTAGAGATGGGACTCCCTCAGGACCGAACACAGCATTTTAATAAACTCTTATTGACTGACTGAACTCTTTAAGATGTGAAGTTGCTAAGATTGGAAAGGGGGCAAATATAGTGTCCCCCTCTTCCTTTTTAACAGTAAAAAGGACCCCACCCCAGTCATTATAAATAGGTGAGCTTATCCTCAATACAATGGAAAGAGGAGTGGACCATGAGTCTGAAAGCCCAGATTACTGTCCTAGCTCTGTTTCTGGGTGATTTTGAGTAAGTTACTTGGCTTTATCAACATCGGTTTCAAGTCAGTTCAATAGATATGGATTACAAAGCTACCACATATCCCACAATTCGAGGTGGTATGGATACAAAGACAGACTTTCTATGGGCCCTAGTCTTAAAACACATACAATCTAATGGGTTTCAACAGCTACAAAGGGAGAAGGCTGGACTGAGTGAAGCCTAAGGTCCAGCCCAGCTCTAACAGGATCTGATTCTGTCTCTTATGATTCGGGACATATATGTTCTTAAGAGCAAGGCTCTTCTTGCTCCCTCTCATGCTTCCTTTGTTCTTCATGCTTTCTTCTATGTCCTACATGATCACTGGTGCCAAGGCTATTTCCAAGATGGTAAGTGACTGAATGAGATGGAATAGAAGAGAAACAAAACTTAAAACCCAATAAGTATTTAACTTGAAAATTCTCAGAAAACATTTTATTTAGGGACAACTAGGTAGCACAGTGAATAAAGCACCAGCCCAGGATTCAGGAGGACCTGAGTTCAAATCCAATCTCAGACACTTGACACTTACTAGCTGTGTGACCAGTCACTTATCCCTCATTGCCCCACAAAAAAAGAAAACATTCTATTTTATGTAGATATCACTAGGTAAGTAAATTTGTGGCCTTACTAAGTATTACCTGGACCTGAGCATGATGCTCAGGAAGATCCTATTGGAAAAAACAGGGAAAGAGGGCCAGAAATATTTTAAGGACACCTTTGTCTCCTATTCCTCCTTCAAGGTCCCATCTATGGTCACTTTCTCTTTGAAGCTTTCTCTGATTTCTCCTCACCCCCAGATGGAAATGATCTTTCCTCTTAGGATAATTATAGCTAGCATTGATATAGAGCTTAAAGGTTTGCAAAACACTTTACATATGTTATCTCATATTGTGGAAATTTATTTTGATTTGGGGACCCTACCTTTGGGCTGAGATTAGAAAGCCTTAGGCCCTCAGGGTCTCTTCTGTGTGAGAGGTGCTGGTGCCCCTCCCCCTCTGCTTCAGCTGAGCCAAAAAGCCCCGTGGGCTATACAAGACGCCAGGTCAGACAGCTGGGGGAAAAAGCCCCCAGCTCCCTCCAACCTGATCGTAGCTATCTGAGAGATCTCAGACTCATCCAGGCCGGGCTCTGGCATAGCCTGTGCTGAGGCACAGGATGCTTGAGCATCCCCCCCAGCCCTGACTGGCGGATTAGCTTGGTGTGTGGGTGTAAAAAGCCCCGAGATTTGAGTGTAGATAAGATAGATAGATAGATAGATAGATAGATAGATAGATAGATAGATAGATAGATAGATAGATAGATAGATAGATAGATAGATAGATAGATAGACAGATAGATAGACAGATAGATAGACAGACAGACCTGGGGGTTAGACTAAACAGGGGACTGAGAAGAGGACTGGAGGCTGGCTGACAAGATTAGAGGGGCAGCAAACAAGAGATGGGGCTACAAGTACGCAGGAGAAGGCTAAAGGACTAGGAGCAGAGAAAAGAAAGGTCGAAGGGCAGATTGACGGATCAGACAGACAGAAGGTCGGTGAGAGAGAAACACAGGGGTTCAGTGGTGGCAGTAAGGAGAGGAAAGTTAGAAGCAGGGGGATTTACAAAGTGAAAGGGGCTTGGAGTTAGAATAAAGGACCTGAGTGCCCTAAGGCAAGAGGCAGCTAAGGCCCTTATTGTATTAAAGAAGTTCCAGGCATAGCAGGTGGGAAAGAGACGCAATGGAAAGAGACGCACTGCAATGCAGTCAGGTTGTACATTTTATTTCCCCGTATTCTTAATTTTAAATAGTATCTCATAAATAAACTCTGCTTTGATTATTTAGTTAAGAGGCTTCTTAATATTTTGCTTATCAATTTGGGAGTGGAGCAGCGTGGTGGAACTTTATAAACGGCCCATATTAAATTAATAGCAGTCAGATAGCCAGCGAGTCAACAGTCCCAGATTAAATACCCCAATCAAATTAGTCCCCCCCCCAAATTAGCCCTAGTCATCAAAATATTCTTTCAATATGATCTTCTCAAAAACCTCTTAAAGGTAGGTCCTATTATTATCCCTATTTTTTTGGGGGGTGGGGCAATGAGGGTTAAATGACTTGCCCAGGGTCACACAGCTAGTGTCAAGTTACTGAGGCCGAATTTGAACTCCGGTACTCCTGTATCCAGGTTTGGTGCTTTATCCACTGCGCCACCTAGCTGACCTATTATCCCTGTTTTTATAGATGAGGAAACTGAGGCTGAGAGTTGTTAAATGACTTGCCCAGCTCAAAAGTATCTGAGGATGAGCTGAATTCAGGCCTTTCTGATTCCCAGTCCAGTACACTCTCTCCTACACCAACCATACACCAGCCCACTCCCAGCCTTTGTTTTGTACTCTCTGACTATACTCATAATCATCTGTTGTGTTTTATGGTATGTACCAGGGTGTCAGCTGCCCTGCTGGATGGTGAGCTCAGTGCAGACCATTCCATTTATCTTTGTTTCGCCCCCAGTATGAATAGCAGCACAGCGAGTGCCTCAAACATAAATGACTCATAAATATTTGTCATGTTGAACGTTTGCTGAATTTCATCTCTCCAACAGATGGCAACCTCATCCAGTTCTCTAATATTCTCTGAAATGTCAAGCCTTTCAGAGAACTGACACAAGGTAGATTGTGTTTTTAAAAGTATGGAATGTATTGCTGTTGTTCAGTCATGTCCAACTCTTCATGACCTCATCTAGGATTTTCTTGGCAAAGATATTGGAATGGTTTGCCATTTCCTCTCCAGTTCATTTGACAAATGAGGCAACTGAAGCAAACAGGGTTATGTGACTTACTCAGGGTCACAGAGCTAGTGTCTGAGACTGGATTTGAACTCAGATCTTCCTGACTCCAGCACTCTCCTACCGTTCCCTTGGAATCTGTAGATGGAACTAAAGATTTTCTGTGCAATGAGCACATCATTTGGCTCCCCAAAAGACAGGAGTGTGGTGGATTACAATACTGTATGACACTTTGATTCAGGAGACCTAGGTTCCAATCCCACCACAAACATTAACTAACTGTGTAATCATGGGCAAGTCACTTAATCTCTCAAAGACTTAGTTTCCTCGTCTGTAAAATGGGAGTCATAATACTTATATTGCCTACCTTGCAGGGTTGCTGTAAGAGAAGAGCTTTGTAAACCTTTAAGTCTAACAATAAAACACGAGACTATTGTTGCCACATAGAAATCCTTGTCCAGGGGGCAACTAGGTGGCGCAGTGGATAAAGCACTGGCCCTGGATTTAGGAGGACCAGAGTTCAAATCTGACCTCAGACACTTGACACTTACTAGCTGTGTGACCCTGGGCAAGTCACTTAACCCTCATTGCCCTGCCCCACCCCCCAAAAAAGAAATACTTGTCCAGAATATACATTTAGAACTTCTTCGTCTTTGAATGTTACTTGATGACAATCAGCATGGTACAGCTTAAGAACCACAGAATTCTAAGAGTCTAAGGGCCAGGGTTTGGAACCTGGCTCTGATAGTGACCTGTGAGACCTCGGTAGAGATAATGACCCTCTCTGGGGCTCAGTTTCCTCATCTATAAAATCCTATAATAATAATAAGGGGACAGGAAGATGAGGTTTAAATTTTAAGTCAGAGAACCAGGTTTCAAATCTTAGCTGCTATTCACTATCTATATGACTGTGGGCAAGTCACTCAACCCCTCTGGGCCTCAGTTTCCTTATCTGTAAAATAAGGGTCAGCCTAGATGACCTTTAAGGTCCCTTCTAGCTCGAAATCTATGACCCTAATCAATCCCATTTACATAGCACTTCTGCAGCCATATACAGGTGTTCTATTCATGCTTTTGCCTTGGGAAGATCACTATTCATGCAAAATGTGCCAGTTTAATGGATAGGCATCACAGAGGTAGAGTCAGGAAATTAATATCCCCAGTTACATTTTTATGCCTCTGGTCTTGCTTCAGGGAAGCAACTATTCATCAATGACACAGGAGTTAAATGGTTCAGAAAGCAAGGCAATGGAAATCCATGTAGTGAAAGGCATTTTCATCTCATCAGCTAAGACCCAGATTTGTCTCCCAAAGAGGAGACTTCACAGGCTGTATTGGGGCTGGGGCGGGGGGAGAGGAAGAGGGAGAGAAATACTGCACATAGCAGAGGTGCTGAGGAGCCCTGGCTGTATTGGAATGCCTAAGAAGGCAGACTTCCTCAGGGGCCCCCACTGCTACACAAGGTACACAGCTAGATGCAGGCTGATTCTAGTCCTCTGAGGCACCTGTCCCTCTCCTAGGACAAAACCCTAAAGCAAAGATTCTTAGTCCTTTTTTTTTTTGTCAAAGGCCCCTTTGGCATCTGGTTAAGTCTATGGATGCCTTCTAAGAAAAAACTTTTTTAAATTCACAGTTGAAGGAAATGCTAAATTTCAGCTACATATTACTGAACATAAAGATGTAATTTTTTTTTCTTATCCAACTTCACAAACCCGCTGAAGTCCATCCCAGGACCCCTTCTGTGGAGGCAGGTTAAGAACCCTTGCCCTAGAATAACTTTTTTTTTGGTGAGGCCATTGGGGTTAAGTGACTTGCCCAGGGTCACACAGCTAGAAAATGTCAAGTGTCTGAGGCCAGATTTGAACTCAGGTCCTCCTGAATCCAGGGCAGGTGTTTTATCCACTGTGCCACCTAGCTGCCCCACCCTAGAATAACTCTTGCTGGACAGAACAGACTGACAATTCCTATAGCTTGATGTACAGGGGACAAAGACAACTATAAAGAAAGGGTGTATGTCCTGGAGTAATAGGGTAGCAAGAACATGAGGGGTCCTGATTGTCAAACCTTTGTTTTGCACACCAATGTATGGGAGGAAAGGAAAGCTGGAAGAAGAGGGGAAAAAATGCCCCTTTCTTCTCTAGCCATCTCTCTTCCCTTTCCCTGAGGATGATGGGACAATGAGATTCCCTCCCAAGAATGCTTATTCAGGAAGAAGAAAAGGAAAAAGAAAAAAGAAAAAGAAAAGAAAAATGCAGATGCCTGCACTAAAACCTCAAACATGTATATACATGCAAATGTGCATATGTGAGCCACAAAGACTATACTTAAAACTCCCCAGAGAAGGAACTCTCTCACATTTGTATGAAGATAACCATGGAGGTATAACACTCTTCTTGCAAAAAGTTACACACAAAAAAAATCCAATAAAGGTTTTATTCCTGGAAAAAAAACAAAAAAAAAAGTTACATTGGGGGCAGCTAGGTGGCACAGTGGATAAAGCACCGGCCCTGGATTCAGGAGGACCTGAGTTCAAATCTGGCCTCAGACACTTGACACTTACTAGATGTGTGACCCTGGGCATGTCACTTAACCCTCATTGCCCTGCAAAAAAAAAAAAAAGTTACACAAGAATTACTGGGCAACCAATAATAACAACTAGCAATGATAGACTTTTACAAAGTTTTCCAAAGGTTTGCAAAATGCTTTACAAATATCTAACTACAACTTTGGTTGTAGGTGCTATTATTATCCCCATTTTACATATGAGGAAACTGAAGCCAGCAGAGGGTAGGTTACTTGCCTGGGGTCACATGAGTAGTAAGTGTCTGAGGCTGGATTTGAACTGAGGCTTCCTATGGCCAAGTCCATAGTTCTATCCACAGTACCACTTATCTGCCTCTAGGATACTTACCAGACATATTTTGGTAAGGAAGAGGAGGATGAAGATGACAACAATAAACAACTGACCATCCATGACATTCTACTCAGGTAACTGAATCCCATTAACTGTGACAGTCTCCCTATAAATGAAACCAGAAGATAAAAAGAAGTCACACCTAAATGGAAGGATGGTTCCCAAGTACTCCTTGAAGAGGCAAATAAGCAAGTCAAAACAGCACCCTTGTGATGTCCTCTTCGAGAACAAAAGGCCCACAGCAACAACAAAGTTGTTGCCAGAGTCAAGCAAAGGTAACAAGAAACGTCATTTCATGGGGCATTTCACCATCTTGTCTTCCATGACTTTTTTTTTCTTTTTTGGTGAGACAGTTGGGGTTAAGTGACTTGCCCAGGGTCACACAGCTAGTAAGTGTTAAGTGTCTGAGGCTGGATTTGAACTCAGATCCTCCTGAATCCAGGGTTGGTGTTCTATCCACTTTGCCACCTAGCTGCCCCTTCTTCCATGACTTAGGATAAGTCTTTGTCAAATACCACTATGAAAGTATTTATAGCTTATGTGTCAGTATCTCTTACAAAGAATGGGGAGACAGAGAAATTCTATTAAAAACTATAGACAAAAAAAACCCCTTGTGGTAAGATTATTGGAATTTGGCAGACCGATTGGGATGAGCCATACCTGGCCTGCCCTGAGTGACGTGTGCTGCTGATGTCAGCAGGAGAAACCACTCTCCACAGGCAGTTTTGAAGGACCTCCCCTTTTTGGGGAGGAAGAATAAACACTTGCTGAGGGGAGCTCAGTCTCTTCCGGAGTGACTTTCTCTTCCCGTGGTGCAAGCAGCAGGAGCAGATGAGTCCTGCGGGGCCTTGGCTGAAAAGCTGTTTTTCTATTGAAGCTATGGACCCCAGGTGGTGAGTTAACATACGAGCCCAGCTCTTTTGAATTAGCTGAACTGGAAGCAAGTTTGAGGATTGTATAGACTTGGGTTAGAGTTAAGAGGATTATCTGTATTTCTTTTTCCTTATTCCCTTGTCTTTGATTTTATTAATTTCGCCTTTGCTGTTTATTTATTCCTATTAATAAAACCTGATTCATTTGTGGAAAAGAGGCTGTTAGGCTCCTTTCTTACTGGCCTGGGAGAAATATCTAAAAAGGCAGTTCAGAGGGGAGGGAGCCTTGGACCTAGAGATCCCTCATGATTTCCAGGACCCCAATATTACTGTGAGCCACTCAATTAACTCTCCATATATTAAATTTGGCCCTCACACCCTCTAGAAGCATGCTATCCACCTCCAAAGATCGATGGAACACAGGCTGGAGCATGCTATTTTTCACTTTCTTTCATTTGTTTTCTTTTATTCAAGTTTTCTTATGCAAAATGACTTAATATGGTCATGTTTTACATAATTGCACATATATAACCCACATCTGATTGCTTATTGCCTCTGGGAGAGGGGAAGGAAGGGAGGGAAGGAGGGATCAAATTTGAAACTCAACACCACAAATAAAAATGTTTATTATTTAAAAAAAAAGAAAAAACCCTCTAGATTAAATTAACATATAAATGAAATCAACATATAGAAAGTGAAATGGTGTCATGAATAGAGGGCTAGCTGGCTTTGGAGTAAGGGGGATTTGCCCTCCAGTTTTCTCTGATACTTTTTTTTTAGTGGCCCTATTATACCCAGTCTGGAAACATAACAGCTATTGCCAAGCTTGACCCTAGTGAAGATCAACAGGGATGTTTTGATCCATTCACGTTCTGCCCTTGATCAGTTTGCCCCTCTTCAGGCATCCTGGTGCCCCACCTCTCCAAGAGCTCACCATATTGTGCTGGACTTGGTGTGGCAACCTAATTAACTTTAGCCCTGCTCCCATTCAGAACTCCAGAGCTTAAGGATCTACTCTCACCCCAAAGCAGATCTATCCTCCCAAAGATCCAGGACTACAGACTACAGATGTGTGTGCACCACCACACTCAGCTCATCTGGCATGTATTGACTGTGTGAACCTGGGCAAGTGGTTTTACTGCTTTGGGCAGCATTCTAAGACTATGATTTACAAATTACAAATACTATAAATATAATACTATAAAATTACTATAAATTACAAAATGTATAGTTCCTGACTATCCTCAGGGAAGGAAATTTCCATGCAAGGAAGAAATGCAAGGATGAGATCACAGGTACAAACAACAACAACAAAAACTTTTACATTTGATTACTTTAGGGAAAGCTAGGTGGCACAGTAGATAAAACGCCAGCCCTGGAGTCAGGAAGACATCTTCCTGTTGAAAAATATGGTTCAGAAATAAGGAACAAGAGAGATCAGAGGCTTATCACCTACTCAGAAGCATCATACATACATACATATGTGTATATATACATATGTGTGTATACATGTGTATATACACACATATGTAATGAATACTTTCTTTAAGAAAAAAGTTAGATTGTAGACATAGTAAGCAAGGAATAAAATTTATTGTATTTTAATAGATTGGAAGAAACTCATGATTGATTTGAGAATTATTCCTGAATCAGCTGTCTGTGTACAGTAAGACCACCAATTTGTTTGAGGAATAATAACAATAACAATAATATCCAGTATTTGTATAAATGATTCAAGCTTTGCAAAGTCCTTTATATATTATCTGATTTGATCCTCCCAACATCCCTGTGAGATAGGTGTTATTATTCCTATGAGGTCTATGCAAACCTGTGAAGTTTACAAAACCCTCTATATATTTTATCTGATTTCCTAAGCCCAGCACTCTAGTCACCAGAAATGAGAGAATGATGAAAAGAATGAAAAGAAAATGAAAGAGAGATGGCATGCAATTAAACAACTTCAGCCTGACCTATTTAAACAAGCTATTGATGCCAAAAAAAGAAAAGAAAAGCAATAAGCAACAGATGGAGGAATGGGCATTAATACAGATTATAAACATTTCCTTCAAAAGTTTAACCAAAGTAAATCAATTGTCATCATGGGGAACACAAAAGAGCCTAGAAACTGCCATCTAAGAATCAATTGTTCTTCTTGCCAACCAGGGTGATACTGCAGCCAAGAGCAACATCAGTTTAGAATATAAACTCATTTGTAAAATCTTATGGAGGAAGATGGTGGAAGATTATAAGACATATCACCTCATAAAACAGTGGAACGCATTTGAAGGGGAAAGAATGTGTTTTTTTAAAGCTTGGCAAAGTGGAAGGGGGACAACAAAGAGATGAGAAATGGTAATCTATAAAGATTTTTATGATCAGCTTTTCCTCAGCAAGGAAAAGTACAGTGGAGCCACAACATAAAGACTTCAACAACCCTGACTAGGATGTGCTGCTGAAGGAAATGGGAATGTCCTTTAAGAAACCAAAAATGGGGGGTAGCTAGGTGGTGCAAAGGATAAAGCACCAGCCCTTGATTCAGGAGGACCTGAGTTCAAATCTAGCTCAAACACTTGACACTTACTAGCTATGTGACCCTGGGCAAGTCACTTAACCTTCATTGCCCCACAAGAAAGAAAGAAAGAAAGAAAGAAAGAAAGAAAGAAAGAAAGAAAGAAAGAAAGAAAGGAAGGAAGGAAGGAAGGAAGGAAGGAAGGAAGGAAGGAAGGAAGGAAGGAAGGAAGGAAGGAAGGAAGGAAGGAAGGAAGGAAGGAAGGAAGGAAGGAAGAAAGAAAGGAAGAAAGAAAGAAAGAAAGGAAAAAAAGTGTCTGGACTAAACCAGAGGAGGTCCCAGCTGGAGATAATATGATGTTTGGTCACCAAAGACTACTGAAGCTGAGGGGAAAACTCAAATTTTATTATTACTCAAAAAACATGGCCAAGAGAATATCAGTAACTACTGACCCATAGGACCACTTTCCTGTCTCTATCCAATTTTCACAAGAATTATTCACATCTGCATTGAGAACATCCTTGATGGAGACTGGATAAGATAAGAGGCAAAACATCACTAACAGGGGCAGCTAGATGTCGCAGTGGATAGAGCACCGGCCCTGGAGTCAGGAGGACCTGAGTTCAAATCCAACCTCAGACACTTAACACTTACTAGCTGTGTGACCCTGGGCAAGTCACTTAACCCCAATTGCCTCACTTAAAATTTAAAACAAAACAAAACAAAACAAAAAACATCACTAACAATATTTCATAGCAGAACACATCTTTACAATCACATAATTGATAGAACATAAGATACCACTGCATGTACCGATTGTTGTTTTTTGTTTGTTTGTTTTTGTTTTTGTTTTTTTTGCCAGGCAATCAGGGTTAAGTGACCTGCCCAGGGTCACACAGTTACTAAGTGTCAAGTGTCTGAAGTCAAATTTGAATTCAGGTCCTCCTGAATCCAAGGCCAGCACTTTATTGACTGCGCCACCTAGCTGTCCATACTGTTTTTAAACTTCTAAAAAAAACCCACTTAATTTCACAAAGAAAAATTCTTCTCCTTCATCAAGGTGTCTCCCCTTGTCTGTTAAGAAATCAAACAATGAAGATCATTTTGTTCAATGACTCTGCTTTCTACTATAAAGTAAGGCATAAAACAGGGAGACATAAGTTCACCTAAGTTGGTAGCCAATGTCATAGAGGAGAGCCAAGATAGAATCCAAATGGAAGAGGGGATCCCTATAGACTGAATCCATCCTCCCTTTGTACCTATTTGCAGATGACATTGTGCTGATTGCATCAAGCCTGGCAACATGGCAGAACATCAGAATAGAGACTCGTGATCCCTCAGAAGAATTCAGCCTGACTGGAGAGGAAGATTTGAGATCTTCCAGGGACAGAACAGCAACAAGGAAAATGAAAGAGGAGAGTGCTCGGGCTGACTGAATCTTTAGCTTATTTGGCTATGAGTGAAATAGCCTTTGGAGGGATGCCTTCGAGTGCCCTGTAGAAGGAGCAGATGCGAGGTCTGAATCTCAACCCCTGAGCTGTGTTCCTTGAACTCATCAGTTTTTAAGTATGACTACAGGATGGTTTGTGGACAGTGCTTGAGGGCTGGGCCTGAAGTCAAGAAGACTCCTCTTCCTGAGTTCAAATCTGGCCTCAGACACTTACTAGCTATATGACCCTGAGCAAGTTACTTAATCCTGTTTGCTCATCTATAAAATGAGCTGAACCAAAATAAAATAAAATAAAAAGGGCAACTAGGTGGTGCAGTGGATAAAGCACCAGCCCTGGATTCAGGAGGACCTGAGTTCAAATCTGGCCTCAGACACGTGACACGTACTAGCTGTGTGACCCTGGGCAAGTCACTTAACTCTCATTGTGCCCTCCCACCCACCCCCACACACACAAACTCATTTTTTTTTTTAAATGAGCTGGAGAAAGAAATGTCAAGCCACTCCAGTATCTCTGCCAAGAGAACTCCAAAGCGGGTAACCAAGAGTCAGACATGACTGAATAACAACAAAACAAAATGGTTTTGGACTACCTGGGTGTTTGAGGAATTGAGTCAGTCAAATTACAGAGTAGCTTTAGTAACATTTTTTCCCTGCTATGTGTAAAAAAATCAGTTATGCTATGCTTTGGGATTTTTTTTTCAGGCATAGGAAAACCATTTCCTCCAAACAAGCAAAAAGCCTAAAACAAGGGATTCTAAAGTGAGCATTGACAGAAAAAAAAAATACTTAAGTAACAGCAATAACATAACTACTGTTTTACACTCCTGAAAGTTAAGACTTAAGACCATCAAAATAGAAAGCAGTTTTTAATACTGCTAAATTTACATTTCACACTTCTTTTTTTTCTTAATTTTTATCATGAAATAGAAAAATCACCAAACAAACCAATATTTACATAAATAAAGGCCAGGAATGGAAATTGAATAGGAAACCATAAATCTATCCACTTTTTTTTTTAATTGACTCGGGCTGTATGAGTGTGTGTGTGTGTGTGTGTGTGTGTGTGTGTGTATGATTGAAATCATAGCAGCAAAGGAAAGAGATCACACCCATAATAATCAAATTGAATAAAATCTATACACACACACACACACACACACACACACACACTCCCTACACTAGCTGGACAAGTGCTATCACCCATAAAAGTGGCAGAGCTAGGAGATAATGAGAGCCAGCTCTCAAAACAATTTGCATAGTACTTTAAAACCAGTAAGGTGTTTTATATAAATTGCCTCACTTGATAAGAAGAAAAATTAGCACTTATAGAGCACCTAAAATGTGCCAGCCACTGTGCTAAGCAGTTTACTCCTTTTTTATTTTCTTTCCATAGTTTTAACATTCATTTAAAAAATTTTTCAGTTTTAAATTCTCTCCCTCCCACTATCCCCTCCCCCATTGAGAAAGCAAGCAATATGGTATCAATTATATATGTGGGTGACAGTTAGGTGGTGAAGTGGAACTGACCCTGGATTCAGGAGAACCTGAGTTCAAATTCAACCTCAGACACTTGACACTTACTAGCTGTGTGACCCTGGGCAAGTCACTTAACCCTCATTGCCCTGCCTAAAATAAACAAATAAATAAATGGATGGATGGATGGATGGATGGATGGATGGATGGATGGGCAAATAAATAAATGAATGAATAAATACATAAATAAATGGATGGATGGATAAGTAAGATGAATAGATAAGCAAACAAATGAATAAATGGATGGATAGATAGATAGATAGATAGATAGATAGATAGATAGATAGATAATACATGTGAAGGGAAGCAAAGCGCATTTCCATATTAGCATGTTGCAAAAGAAAAAGGCAAGAAAAACAACAAGAGTGAAAAAGTATGCTTCAATCTTGTTCTAAGCATTTTACACATTATCTAATTTGATTCTCACAAGTGATTGCTATTATTATCCCCATTTTACAGCTGAGAAAATTGGGTACTTACCCAGGACCACATGGATAATAAGCATCTCACGCCAGATTTGAACTGAATCTTCCTGACTCTAGGCACAGCTCTCTGTTCACTACACTATTTAGTTGTCATTTGATTTTTACGACAAGCCAGGCAGGTAGATGGTATAGTTACTATTATTCCCCTTTTATAGATGAGGAAACCAAAGATCAGATCAATTAAACAACTTGCCCAAAAAGAACCAAAAGGAGGAGAAGTTTCTCTCGTTGTTGTTGTTCAGTCATGTCTGACTCCTTGGGGTTTTCTTGGCAAAGATGCGAAAGTGCTTTGCCATTAGTGGTTTGCAGCTTGTCTACTTCCATAAATACCTTGTCTACCTCCATAAATCTCACACTCATCCCCTTTCCTTACATGGCCACCACCATAGTTCACCCCCTTATTAACTATCTTTTGATAGTTACAGCTCCCTAATGGGAGTACCTGTTTCTAATCTCCCCTTTCTTCCATCCATCCTAGCTTAGAAACACTCAAACTCTAGAATTCAAAAAGTTCCCACCAAAGCTGGAAATATTTGTGTCTTGGGATTGTAATTTATGTGTAGCATATCTTTATGTAATTCACCTCCCCTATATGTTAAATAAAACACATCCCAATAATTGTACTCCTAGTCTCCCAGAAGCTCCAAACTCTTTCTAGGAAGGAAATGTCTGAATCGTCCCAGGAGAAAGGAAATCTGCCAATTAAGGGTAACCTGAACCATTTCCTGAAGTTGCATATAGTCTTCTGTGGAGGCAGAAACCTGATAAACTAGGTGACTCTACAAGGAAATGTTGGAGAGGGTTAAGTGAGACTATCTAAATGTAGTCTGTCTTCATCAGATAAATCTTTGTGAAGGCCAAATGCAGGAAATCACCGAACCAGAGCAGCTTCATCCTTCTTTGGATATTGATGATTTATTAAAGACAGCTCCTGGGAGGTGAAATGTCTAACGTCTTAATAAGGGATATTATTTTAAAAGTCCATTCCAGGGGCAGCTAGGTGGCACAGTGTATAAAGCACCAGCCCTGACCTGAATTCAGGTCCGGCCTCAGACACTTGACACTTACTAGCTGTATGACTCTGGGCAAGTCACTTAACCCTCATTGCCCCCCACACACAAAAAAAAGTCTATTCCAGTTTTCATTGATATCAGCTACCTAAATATGGAAATGTTTTATGGCTATTTTTCTTTAGCATAATTAATTAAATGTCATTGTTTTGAACTAATTGTAACCTCTGACTGACTATTAAGAGTTAAATTAGGAGCAGCTAGGTGGCACAGTGGAGAAAGCACTGGCCCTGGATTGAGGAGGACCTGAGTTCAAATCCAACCTCAGACACTTGACACTTACCAGCTGTGTGACCCTTGGGCAAGTCACTTAACCCTCATTGTCCCAGTGGGGGGGGGAGGAGAGTTAAATCATTGATAGGGGCTCATGAAGTATGATTTGGTGATTGCAGATTAGAAGACTATCTTGAAGCTAAGGTAACTTCATCTGGGAAACTTTTTCTTTGAGTTATTTGATGACCATAGGCACTACATTTGTATTTCAATTTCAATGCTTGTGAATACACTATGTGATTTTGTATCTGTGTGATTTTGGCAAATTCCTTCATGTCTGATGTTTTCTAAGATTCCTTCCAACTCCAGCTTTATGATCCTTTAAAAGTAACAAGGTGACATTGTAAAGACTCTCCAGAGACTTCTGAATTGATGAAGTCATCAGCTAAGAAGGGGAAAAGGCAGAAATAGCGATCTTCAATTATGTAAAACCAGAGCAAGAACTTCTTCATATTTAAGAGATGTCAAAGCGACATTCATTAAATTAAAGAAAATGCCAGGGATGTGAAGGAGTCAAAGGGGGAGAAGGAAAGGAAGAGTAGAGTCATCAAAATAGGAACAAAGACAATCTCTTCCAGTGAGTGATAAGATCAAAAGCTATCAACAAAAAGTAAGGACAAAAGGAGCACATAGTTAGGGATAAAAAAGTTGCTGCTAACCCAGAATGCTCAGCACATTTGCACTGGATGAAAAATAGAACACCAAACACAAAAGAGGGATCAGCAAAAACCTAATGATGATATCAATCCCCAGGTAGGGAAGCTTAACCCAACCTCACCCAGGAAGTGGAGTAGACCTCATGACCAGAATGTATGCTTCAGTCCACAGAGTACAAAAGGAGACAAGAATAAGGTTTCCTGAATCCAGGATATAGCAAGCACCGGGCATTAATTCATTCAACAGAAATTTATTAAGGTCTATGGTCTGCAAGACTCTGACAGGTGCTTAAAAAGATACAAAGTTCAAATAAGACAAGGTCACTGTCCTCATAGAGCTTTCAGTCTAATAGAGAGGTAAGACAAGGACACAATTAGCTATCACAGATACTGTTAAGTGATAAATACAAAACAAAGAGGGAGATCCAGCAGAGTGAGCTGACTAAAAGAGTAATTATCTAGCTTCAATGTAACCAGATAATAGACAAACTGTGGTATTTTAGTTACTTAGAAACTAGTAACCTTTTCACATACTCTCAACTTTAGGTAATAATAAATAGAGTAGGGGCAGCTAGGTGGCGCAGTGGCTAAAGCACTGGCCCTGGATTCAGGAGGAGCTGAGTTCAAATCCAGCCTCAGACACTTGACATTTACTAGCTGTGTGACCCTTGGCGAGTCACTTAACCCTCATTGCCCCACCAAAAAGAAAGGAAGGAAGGAAGGAAGGAAGGAAGGAAGGAAGGAAGGAAGGAAGGAAGGAAGGAAGGAAGGAAGGAAGGAAGGAAGGAAGGAAGAAAGGAAGGAAGAAAGGAAGGAAGGAAGGAAGGAAGGAAGGAAGAAAGAAAGAAAGAAAGAAAGAAAGAAAGAAAGAAAGAAAGAAAGAAAGAAAGAAAGAAAGAAAGAAAGAAAGAAAGAAAGAAAGAAAGAAAGAAAGAAAGAAAGAAAGAAAGAAAGAAAGAATCAGGGGCAGCTAGGTGGCACAGTGGATAAAGCACTGGCCCTGGAGTCAGGATACCTGAGTTCAAATCCAGCCTCAGACACTTAACACTTACTAGCTGTGTGACTCTGGGCAAGTCACTTAACCCCAATTGCCTCACTAAAAAAAAAGAAAGAAAGAAAGAATCAGAGCACAAGATAAAATGCTCAAAAAAGAAGGGGAAAAAACAGTCCAAAAGTAGAAACAGTATGGTTCAATCTACATTCATAATTCACAATTCTTTTTTCTAGATGTGGAGAACATTTTCTATCATGAGTTCTTTGAAACTGTTTTGGATCATTGCACTGCTGAAAAGAGCTAAGTCTATCACAGTTGATCATCACACAATGTTGCTATTACTATGTACACTGTTCTCCTAGTTCTGCTCCTCTCAGTCAGCATCAGTTCATGTAAGTCCTTCCAGGTTTCTCTGAACTTCTCCTCATCATTTCTTACAGCACAACAGTATTCCATTACATTCATATGTCACACTGGGGGCAGCTAGGTGGTGCAGTGGATAAAGCACTGGCCCTGGATTCAGGAGGACCTGAGTTCAAATATGACCTCAGACATTTGACACTTACTAGCTGTGTGACCCTGGCAAGTCACTTAACCCTCATTGTCCAGCCAAAACAAAAACACAAAAAACAAAACATTCATATACCACAACTTGTTTAGCCATTTCCCTATTGATAGGCATTCACTCAATTTCCAATTCTTTGCCACCACAATGAGAGCTGCTATAAATATTTTTGTACATGTGGGTCCTTTTCCTTTTTCTTTGGTCTCTTTGGGATACAGACCTAGCAGTGGTACCACTGGTTCAAAAGGTATGAAACAGTCCCATAGCCCTTTGGGCATAGTTCCAAATTGCTCTACAGAGTGGTTGGATCAGTTCACAGTTCCACCAACAATGTATTAGTGTTCCAATTTTTCCACAGCTTCTCTAACATTTATTATTTTCCTTTTTTGTCATATTAGCCAATCTGATAAATGGGAGGTGGTATCTCAGAGCTGTTTTAATTTGCATTTCTCTGATCAATAGTGATTTAGAGCATTTTTTCATATGGCAATAGATAGCTTTGATTTCATCAGAAAACTGCCTGTTCATATCCTTTTACCATTTCTCAATTGGGGAATAACTTGGATTCTTATAAATTTGATTTAGTTCTCTATATATTTTAGAAATGAGGCCTTTATCAGAGATGCTGGCTGTAAAAATTGTTTCCCAGTTTTCTTCCTCCCTTCTAATTTTGGCTGCATTGCTTCTGTTTGTGGTATGCACATTTTTAGACATAATGCTATTGCACATTTAATAAACTAAAATATAGTGTAAACATAAATTTTATATGTACTGGGAAACAAAAATATTTGTGTGATCCAGTTTATTGTGGTGGCCTAGAACCAAACCCTCAATATCTCTGAGGAACACCTGTACTCTTTCATTTTGTTCTTCTATGCCTAGCATACAGCACAGCATCTAGCATAAATGATATGCCTAATAAATACTTATTGGATTGGATTAGATGCAATGTCCAATTATGACTTCAGAGGACTCGTGGTGAAATATGCCTCCTCCTTCTCAACAGAGAGGTCATGGACTAAAGGAGTGGAATGAGGAATACATTTTCAGATACGTGTTGATTTGTTTTGCTTGAATGTACCTATTGGTTACAAAGGTGGGGTCTCCCTATGAGGAGAGAGGAAGGGAGAAGTCACTGGAAAATGACTCATATAAAAAGAAAGAAAACACATCAATGAAACATTTAAAAAGAAAAAAAGGGATTTTATTAGATTGCCCTATAAGCTACTAACAAAATAAAGGGAGGTCGGGGAACTAGGAAGGAAAATTACTCATTCCTCCTTCCCACTATGAAAATTTCCACTGAGGCTGTTCTCAATGAGGTGTTTATCCAATCAAAGCAAATAAAAGTAAAAACTGAATGCTTGGTAGGCTTAACCTTCCCCCAATAGATTTTTTTTTTTAACACAGTTAGATGTCTAGTTGGGGAAAGATTTTCAAGCAGGCAACTATCACCCTTTCCTTGTGTTTCATGTAATCCTCTCTGTCTCCCTCTATTCCCCCCCAAAATTTTTTGAACTTTCCAGGGTGTAAACTCAGCTGTCCAAAGTGGCCTGGCTGGGGGGCAGCTAGGTGGCACAGTGGATAAAGCACCAGCCCTGGATTCAGGAGGACCTGAGTTCAAATCCAACCTCAGACACTTGACACTAACTAGCAATGTGACCCTGGGCAAGTCACTTAACCCTCATTGCTCCCTCAAAATAATAATAAATAATAATAATAATAATAAAACAAAAAATAAACAAAAAGTGGCCTGACCCCTCGTTGGGCTTAGTGCAGAGTTTTAATAGGCTAAATCTGTGAATGTGAATAGTCTCTGGTAGGCACATGGGGTGTGAGATAGATTGAGAGAGCCAGGTGGGGATATGGAGCATTCATTACCCAGGGTCAGCATCTTTGGGGAAAGTTTTGCCTGCCTATGAGTCTAAGTGATGATCCCTCCTTGTCTGTTGAGGTAAGGGCAGATACCTAAATTAATTATTAGATAGAAATCAATTAGGCATAGGTCTGGTGTCATCCTCTCAGCCCTGTCCATGAAACATGTCATTTATTTCTTCCACTTGAAGGCAAAATCTAGGGTAAGACCTTGCTGGTCTCCTGGTTCTATCCCTTTCATCTGATCACATATCCCATGAGAGTGAGTGAGTGCTGGAAAGAGTATCACCCCTGTCTGACTACTAGCTCAAGCCCCAGTTCTCACAAGTGTGACTTTGAGCAAATCACTTCATCTCTGGGCTCCAGCTTCCTCTGCTGAAAAATCAGAGGTTGGATAATATGATCTCTAAGGAGCTTTCTGACTTAAAAAAAAAAAATCTCATTTTGACTATGGCTGTTAAATTGCCAGATCACCTCAAATAACCCCTGGGGGAAGGGAAACGGGCAGATATAACAATGTTGTTTACATTTTTGGATGAAGTCACTATGTCTTGCAGGGAGCCAATGGTGTGTGTGTGTGTGTGTGTGTGTGTGTGTGTGTGTGTGTGTGTGTGTGTGTGTGTGTGTGTGTGTGTGTGTGTGTAGTGTTTCCTTCCAACACAGTCCCAGTTCTTCCTATCCTTGGGGACTTTGGAAAATAGAGATCACACATTCTGCTTAGGGTAATGGTTGCAAAAGGGTAGCAGTTTTGGGTTAGCAGCATCAGTGTCCAGGAGCTGTAGATTATTGAAACTCTTATCCTTACGCTGTCATCTAGAGCAGGATTTCTTAAACTTCTACCACTTTCAACCTCTTTTTGCCCAAGAAATTTTTATGCAACCCTAGGTATATAGGTATATAAAATAGATGTTCAAATCAAACATTTACTGCCAAATTTTTTGTGACCCGAACATGCAATTACACACACACACACACACACACACACACACACACACACAAATTCTAAGGTGTAGTCTGGATTTTTTCAGTCCTTTTCAGTCCTCTTCCCCACACTTTGTTTTCCTCAATTAACTACCCTTAAGAAGCTAATGTTCTATTGGGGGAAACAACATATTCAAAAGCATCAATGTAGCACCCCTCTCCCATGGCTATTTTACCAATTGGTGCATGCATTGAAGGCTGAATTTCCAGAGGGCAGCTGCCACTTTTAGCTTCTAGGGACATAACTGTGTAGGGACACCCTAAGCCAGTGCATTTATTAAGATGACATAATGAAAACAGTGGCTGATAATCACAATTTGGGCTGTGGAAGAGAACAGATTCTGAGATCCAACCTGCCCAACAGAGATGTTATACTTATCTTAAGTTAACTGTGACTATTAAATTGTCATCACCTCAAATAAGCCCTGGACATAGGGAAGTAGATCTGTGAGGAATCTTTTAGCTTGTTTTTGTTTTTTTGTTTGTTTTGCAGGGCAATGAGGCTTAAGTGACTCGCCCAAGGTCACACAGCTAGTAAGTGTCAAGTGCTTGAGGCTAGACTTGAATTCAGGTCCTCCTGAATCCAGGGCCAGTGCTTTATCCATTTTGCCACCTAGCTGCCCCTGATCTGTGAGGAATCTTGAGAGTGAAAGGACTTCCAGGACTTCCCTTTGGTACCTGGAGTTAGAAGAATTCCCTTTGCCCCATGTGTATCTCTTCCCATGGATGATATGGATATTTGTAGAAGAGTAAGCTCAAGATTTAGGGGGGAATAATAGTAATTACTAACATTTATATAGCACTTTAAAGTTTACAAGGCACTTTACATAAATTATCTCATTTGAGCCTAACAACTCTGTGATGCAAATGCTATTATAAACTATTATTATTTTGTAGATGAGAGAACTAAGTTGAGAGAGTTAAGTGGCTTTCCTAGAGTTATACAGAAATATCTAAGGCTAGATCTGAACTCGGGTCTTACTGATACCAAGTCCCGTGCCCTATCCACTGTGACACCTAGCTACTTGCCTTGAAATTAGCATTCTGGCATCTGTGTGAATGATGGGTTAGGTTGTCTTCGAACTATCCATTTTAAGCCATGGAATCTGATCTGGTTTTCCTCTGAGGTTTTTGGAAGACCCTCTCCCAAAATCTAATGTGGTAGAGTCATTCCAGGTTCTTAAGAAGGGGTGATCAGAATAATGTTGCTTCACAGAGATCCCTCTGCCAGGGAGAAGTTAGAAGGCTATTCATCCCGATCTTGACGCCCTCTAGTCTCTGGCATTTGATGGTACTGCTGGCTTACAAATAGAGAGTCAATTGAGAGCCCTGGGCAGGGACTGGATCCTCCAAAATACCACAGAGTGCTTTCCTGCCTCTATCAGACACAAATACTATTTTCTTCCCTCTGGTTCCTGACCTCAGGCAACCCCTGCCTCAGAGTGAGACTGTCCAACAGAGTGATGAACTAAAGGGAGAGCCCCTGCCCCTTCCCATCCCATCCCCTAGGAATCAGTGCCAGAAGAATCTCTGGAGCTGACACTACCTCTGGGGGTTGTGGGGTGAGTAGTGAAGATGCAAAAGCAGGGGGAAATCTCCCACATCCTATGTCACACACATCTCTCAAACCGCATCGTCACTGATATACACGAACACACAGTCATGCATAGCAGACAAATGCATGCTTTCCTTCCTTCCACAGTCTCAGGCCCTGAATTTCTTGGCTAGTTCTATTTCCTCTTTTCAACCAAGCCCAGGGAGAAGGGAAGGTTGAGGGGGAAAGTGACCAACGTGCAAAGACAAAGATCTCCTGAGACAAAGAGGCCCTAGATGCGAATTCACCCACCTCCCAAAGTCATATGAAATATAAACAAAACTTTATTCAGAAAAGCAGATTAGTAAAAAACCCCACACTGTGTGGCAACCGGAATGACTGCTTGGAGGCAGGTCTCCTCAAACTACAAGTCTGCCCCAGCAGGCTGCTGCTTAGCTTTCTTCCTAAGTAGGTCCAGCTGGAGACTTAGTAGGTCATGTTCAGCAAGCAGCCCTGGAAAGTCTGCACTAAGAGCCAACCCTAGGGTCTCAGGGGAAACGGCTAGTGAACTTGTCTTTGGCACAGTTCAAGCTGAGAATACTTGGGTCCTGGCAATAAAAGGGGATGATTCTAGCCTAGGAGGAGCCTCTGGGATTGGAATGTCTCTGGGACAAGATTCCTGCTAACATTGAATGAGACTGGAGCTTCAGGGGAAAGTGGAGTGGAGTGGAGTGGAGTGGGGAGGGAAAAAGATTTTCACATCAATCCTAAAATCCCTTTCTCTACCTTGGAAGGCAAGAGAGGCAGGTTGGCAAGGATTTGGAGGGTTAGACACCAAAGGGATATCTAGAAAATCAAATGGTCTTCCATTCATCTCTGGAAAGGTAAGGAGCACAGTATGTCTCAGACAAAGGCAAAAGGCTGATGATGTCATTAGAAAGGCCACAAATAAAATCTAATGGTAAGTCATCTAAGTGATGTCAGAACCGGCAAGGCACCCATGACTAACAAAAGTAGCACTGGTAATGGGGACAGTTAGACCAGGGAGAGGGATCTAGCTTGAATGATGGTGAAATGAGAAGGAGGAGGAGGAGAAACTAGGTGATAAGTAAGATCTGTTCATTGTTTGCCCAAAATCTGGAATATGCCCTCAAGCATTGGCATAAGGAAATCAGATGTGTGTGTGTGTACAAAAGTACATATATATGCACACACACACTTGGGAGGAACCCAAACCTAGCTGCCACTACCCTAGGGTCATGTATTACAGGCTCTGGAAGCCAGTCCCTGGCAGAGTTGCTCAGATGGTGCTGTTCCAGTATTGCCCAGGTAAACTCCAAAAGTTTTTTGCTTCTTCTTTCCAGAGCTGTCTTCTCAGTCACCCGGCACTGACCACCCCAAACAAGATGAAGAGATGGCTGGTGTGGGCAGCTGTTTGGATTCTTCCCTCAGTTCTGCACCAAGCTGAAACATAAGAAAAAGTTATTCTCTCTTGTTTTCTGCTAAATAGTTCTTCTCTGTTGTTCCCCAGCATCATATCTGCCCCCACAAAGTGTACTCCCACCAGCGAGCATGAGCAGGGGGACCAGCCTCCCACCCTGGGACATGGCAGCATTTCCCCAGGCTAACTGGCACCAGCAGCCTCAGAGGATCCCATGGAATCCCAGGTCTCCCTTCAGAAAAAGAGAGAGCAAGTTTCAGTCATCTCAGGTGGCATAGAAGAAAAAGAGTATTTACACAACCTAGACCAGACCCTTTTGGTGTCAGTTATTTGGCGGTGACAATAAAGCACACGCCAAAGACTTGGGAGTTGGAGGTGGGGTAGGGAAGATAAATTTAGGAGTGATTCAGAGTATATGCAAAATAAACACATTGACTTGGTAGCCATTTGTCCCTGTAGTTTCATATTTGCAACATGCCTTTCTTTGCCTGAGTCTCTAAAAGGCCCAAACAATCAAATCCTAAAGTTCCATCAGATAGGGTTGTCCCTACATGCAAAAGAGATTCTGATCAATAAGTAAATGTTTCCAAGTTCACAGAGCAGGAATTAAGACCAAGTACCACACCCTCAATATTATTTATTTCTAAGTCTTAGGTAAGAATTTAAATATTTGAACTGAATAAATACTATGTAAAAAAAACCCAAATTATAGTATTGTTTACCATATTACTGTTTCTAATCAAAAGGCTGGACTCTTTTTTGTTGTTTTTTTTTTTTTGTGGGGCAACGGGTTAAGTGACTTGCCCAGGGTCACACAGCTAGTAAGTGTCAAGTGTCTGAGGTTGGATCTTAACTCAGGTCCTCCTGAATCCAGGGCTGGTGCTTTATCCACGATGCCACCTAGCTGCCCCCCAAAAGGCTGGACTTTTAAACAAGTCAGTACTATCAAATTAATTAGGGCTTCTCAAAGATATAGCAACTTCAAAACTGTGTTTTTATAACAGTTGGCACAAACCCTAACCCACACAAAATGGATTCATATAAAAATAAATGAGTGTTTCTGTTTTTACACTGGAAATTTAGTGACTAACCTCTCCTAACTCCATCCCCTAGTGGTGGGGACAGGGGGAAAGAGTAGAAAAAGATTTGCTTACCTTTCATGGCCAACCATCACTCCCCAACTGATTCTCCATCCTCCAGAAGACTTCTCTCCTTGGCTGTTCTATATATGAATGCTAAGTGCAGGGACCCCAAGTTGACCACAGAGATTCTCACCAGGTTTCAGAATCATGAAGCTGCCCCTCACCAATGTCAGGAAGCAGATCTTTTCACTGCGAAATGTAGTCTAGAGGGAGCTCTGCTTATTTTCCAAAGAGATGTAAGGAGGTGAATAAAATAACCAGTTCCCAGAGAGAACTGAAAGAAGTCATCATTTCATAGGACTTTCCATAGCTACCTCTCCCCACCAGCCCCACCCAAGTCTTCTAAAATAATCTCCCTGGGTCAAGGAGGAGGGACTGTCATTTCCCACAGTCTACTCAAATTCAGCCTGCATCCCCTAATGTGCAAACTGATCCTGCCCAGCTCTTGGCTACCTCAAAGCTCCTGAGCGTTAGAACGTACCCCCCAAACCTCCGGGCAGGCAGAGGCACCTAAGTTGTGTCTCATTTGTCAGGATTAATAAAACCGATGGCAAATAGTTGCTTCATATCTTGTTAGACACATTCTGACCCTCACTGGCCCTAGACTGAAAGGCAGTTTTTGTGTACCAGAAAAAGCACCAAATAATCTGAAAGTCGGGAGGCCAGAATGCTTTTTAGCCCAGCCTCCAAATAGTTCTGTTACTTTAGGCAAGGCACTTCGTTTCTAGGGGACCCGTTTTCCCAGCTCGAAAATGATGGCCTTTGTAGTAGAAGTTGATGAATAAGGTTTCTCTCTGCTCTGGCATTTTATAAATCTGGGGTCCCTAAGGCCCATAAAGCAACTAGGTGTCTGCTAGGTAAGCCACACAGATGGGAGCAGGTTTCTGTGAGTGGATGGGGGGTAGGTTGGGGGGGGGTGCATAAACGAGCAACATGGCAGAAGCTCTCTAGCACCTAAGAGTGTTTTGGGATTTGGGGATATTCTCTCCCTAGCACTCAGCGCCAACCTGCCGGATGCACCGCCCTGCCCCGAGCGCCCAGCCAGGCCACAAACCCACTCAGCTGAGAGTGTAGATACAAGTCTTTAGGGAGGGTGACTACAATTCTAGGATGTAAAAAGGCGTGGCCCTGACCTGGGCTAAACTTGCTCTTGGAATCCCAGCTCCTCGCCTTCCTGGCTCCTCATTTATTCCTCCTGCAAGCCAACGAACTGACTGGCCGGCTGGCTGGCTGGCTGGCTGGCTGGCTGGCTGGCTGACAGCCTGCCGCCTGGCCCGAAGGGAGTAGCGGCTGCAAGAGGGGCCACAGGAAAAGGCTGTGCTCCTCCCTGAGAAGGAAAGGAGGGGTTGAGAAACAGCTACAGAACAGGCTTCAATTGAAGAGCTTTCACGGGATCCACGCGGGCGCCTCTGTCCACGTTTAGACGTAGGGAGGGGAGAGGGGACTGGCCGTGGGGGTGGCGAGGGGGTTTCATGGGCAAGCCAGGCCTCCGGGGGTCTTCCTTTCCGTCTGTCTCTATCGGCCTTTCACAGTCTGTAGCCGGCCAGTCTTGTAATCTGTCAGTGGGCTGCGCCCAAGCTTTCAGTCCTTGTCTCTGCCTCTTGGAGACCGGCGGGGGCATCTGTTCCTTGGTCCATTGTTTAAGCGTCCATGGGTGCAACAGTTGGTCCATCTCTTTGTGCCTCGGTCCCGGCTGGGTCTCGTGGGCACGGGGGCACTCGGGACGGGGAGGGAAGGAGTGGGGCGGCCGGGCCGCCGAGCCTTCCGAAGGGGGCTGGAGGGCTGGGAGGGCGGGTAGCTGGAGAGTGGGGCTGTGCGGAGCGGAGAGGAACGGAGAGGAAGGGATCTGGCGAGGGAGGGCGCTGGGGTGGGAGGCTCTTCTGTTGGCTTCCCTCCTCCCGCGCCGGCGGCCGGGGCCGGCCTCACGCTAAGTCCTGGTGGCCCCGGCAGCGGCGGCAGGAGCCGTAGAGCGCTGAGAGCAGGTAGAGCGAGAGGCAGAAGCAGCCGCAGACCGAGGCGGCCAGGAAGGCGTGGTAGGCGCAGGGCAGCGGGTAATCCTTCAGGTTGCAGTAGCTGTGCCGCTGTGTCTGGTCGATCATGATGCCCGAGGCCGCCACGTACAGGCCGGCCGCCAGCAGGTCGTGGACCACGTTGGTGAGCAGCCAGCGGGGGCCCAGCAGCGGCACCAGCTCGTGCTTGCCCAGCAGGGTGGTGAAGTAGAGGCCGGCCGTGAGCAGCCAGAAGAACACGGAGACGAAGAGCGCGAAGTGCACGGGGCCCTGGTACTTGCTGGAGGCGATGGTGATCCAGAAGGCGGCTCCGGCCAGCAGCTGCAGCAGCCGCAGCACGCCCAGCGGGCTGCGCAGGAAGGATCGCTGCAGGCTCAGCGAGCTCCGCGCCCCAGCCGCCGGCGGCGGGGGCTGGCGCGGGGGCGGGGGGCGCATGGCTCCGGAGGGAGGCGGCGGCGGCGGCCGGAGGGACCCGGAATGCGCCTGGCGCGGGGCGCCCAGCCCGCTGCGTGCGGGCCGCTCGGCGAGGACTTCGGCAACTCCCTCCCCGGCCCGCCCGCTGCCAGCTAGAGCTAGCGTGCCCCTCCTTTCTCCGCAGATCCTCACTCCTTCTTTCTACACCAGCCTCCTCCCTCCCTCCCAGCTCGCCTCGGTTTCTCGAGCTCTCTCCACCCCTCCTACCCGCTCTCTTCTCTTCCCCTTCTGTCTCCTCCCCCGAACTTTGTACACTCCCTCTTCCCCCTTTCCTGCCATTTTTCTCACCAGCCTCTCCCCCTCATCATCTCGCCTCTCCTCCACTTTCCCAATCTCTAACGTCCAGGGCTGGCCAGGGAGGAGCCCCATACACCCTTCCATCCCTCCTCACCCTCTTCTGGCTTTGATCTATTCGGAGGACTTGTGTCGCGTCTGCGTCTGTCTGCGAAGGGCTGCCCTGCCTTCCTCTTTCCTCTGGGTACATCTGGTCCCGTTACTTTCATAACTTCAAATCGTAGAGTCTCCGCCTGTTTCTGAAAGGTGGAGGAAAAGTGCTGGTTTTCTTAGGTTGTTGCCCGCACCCACATGGCCATTTTTCTCGTCTAACTTAGCCCAGCCAAACTAAGCACGTCCCTCCTTTTCCAGCCTGGTGCACGTCGTGGAGAAGTCTGCTGAGATCTTTGGCCTTATGCCATACCTGCATAAAAGTAATAGTAGGATCCTCCCTTCTGAATGAGAACAGCTGCGCTGGTAAACGTTTAAAACCCCGCTTTCTGGAAGGGGTGGCGCAGACTTGTGCTGAGTTTAATCTGCGTTGTTTATATTTTAGCCGTTGCTTTCTTAAATCTAGACAATCAACAACAAGCCCTGATGTGTAACCTTTGAAGATTTCTGAGGTGCAAATCTTCACACTGCAAATTGTGTGCAAACTGATTTCAACACAACTCATACCTCTGCATGACTAACTATTATCAGAGATAAAGTTGGCATCATCCTGGATTAGAGAAGAGAAGCCAACCTTGGGCAAATAGTAGAGCCTGCAGGAGGTAGGGGACCAAGCCTGGCTGCTCACTAATTAATCTTGGATGCAAATCTGCTCCCCACCCTGGTCTAACTTATGAATTAGATGGAATACAGGAAGAAAAATTCATTTCAATAAATGTTTAACAATGGCCTACACTGTACAAGGCACTGTGCTAGGCATTGGGGAAACAAAGATGAAGCCAGCCAACGAACAGAATCTCTGTGGGCCCTCATGGAGCTAGAGGGGAAAGTGATACAACAGTGACAGGATTTACTCACCACTTCCACAATGTATTTGTTTAGGATCACACAGAATTCACCTTGAATGACATAGTGATTAAAGGGCCACCCTTGGAGTCAGGTGAATTCAAGTACCATCTCTGACATTTACTAGGCAAGAGACTTAAGCTTTCATTGTCCCATTCAATTTTCTAAAACCATAGGTAGCAAATGATTTACCAATCTAGATTAGTGGAGGGAGTTCCCACACTGGAAATTGCCTACACAAATTTAATCATAGGCTCAGTCTAAAAAGGTAAAGGCCTTAAACCCATAATCAATTGATATCACATTCACCCAAGTCACCTTGCCATTTGCCTTCCCCAACTGCCCAGTTTCTCTCAACAGACCAACACTCCCAACAGACAATATGCTTGGATGAATCGAATCTAAGTCCCAAGTCATGGACAAATCTATGTCCCAAGTCATGAAGTGAGTACAAGCTAAATCACTTAGCCCTCCTGTGCACTCAACCCCCTTCCACCTCTTGCTTTGGGCACCAAAATTCCTTTCCCTGGCTACCACTCCTCTATGTGTTTTGTCTTCTTGTATTAGAATGTAAACTCCTTGAGAACAGAGAGTGTCCTCTTGTATTTGAAATCCCAGTGCTTAGCACAAGACACAAAGTTTAATCAAAGCTTTTTTCATCTGTTCATTTGAATGGTCAGAAAATAAGATGTCTACTAAGGGAAATAAGGGGGGAAAGATACAATCAGAAGATGTACAATTTCCTTCTTTCTTTTCGGGGCAATGGGGGTTAAGTGACTTGCCCAGGGTCACACAGAAAGTAAGTGTCAAGTGTCTGAGGCAGGATTTGAACTCAGGTACTCCTGACCTCAGGGCCCATACTTTATCCACTGCACCACCTAGCCGCCCCCTAGATGTACAATTTCTGATGAACATTTCTATGTAGGTCATCGTGACTAAAAGAATTTACCACCTAGTGGTCAGTTTACTGGTGAGCCTCTCTCCACATGTAGCTACGCTGGTCCTTAGATAGCACATGAAGACCAGGACAAACAACAAACAAAAACAACATGAAGACATGAACAAAATGAGAGAAAGGCAGGTTAGGAGAAATTGAGGAAACGAGGAGGGAATCTTTCCAGTTATCTAGAAAAAGGTCTTGAGAACCTAGATTAACAGGATCTAATTGGTAATGTTTAACAACCAGCTTTCAAAAAAATATGTACAAATTTTAACAACTAGCTTTCGAATATGTGTGTATACACACTTTAAAGTTTAATATCCATTGTTAACATTTTCTCCATTACTTTCTTAAGTCTACTCTAAACCATCAACAAAGCAATAAATCAGGTCCTGACTTGAAGTGTTTGCCAATTTCCAAGTCGTAAATTTTCACACAAAAATTTAATCATCAGCTCTGCCAGTTCAAGCTAGCTCCCTTTTCTCACCACCCAATAGGCATAATTCTGAAAGGAATGAAGTTGATCTTATAAGGAAATATTCACTAGTTTGTTTTCTCAGGGATGCTATTTTTAGCTTGGTATAACTTTGCCATCATTCCAAGGAACTTTCAGCAAAACTCCATGAGCAAGTGTAAGTAGGCAAAGAGATATTCATAGTTTCATCCCAAGGGTCATGTCTTTCTTTTAAAAAAAAAACTATTTTATTGACAATCTAATATTGAAGAATAATGCAACCCCTAAAACTAGTTTAGCAACCTTTGATAGTTTAACAGATTTCAAAGAGTAAAATATCCTAGCCTTTTTTGATCACTATTACTACCTACAACCCACCTTACCCCTCCCTCCCATCATGATTTCCATTTTTTCAATAAATCTAAATAATAAGTAGTCTAAAGAAAGTCCCTGGTGTAGACTGTACCTATCTTACCTGCTGTATCTTCTTACCTCATAAGGTTGTACAACTAACACATAACTACCTAACTCTAAACTTTATTCCTAAACCTAGCCTCACTTATCTGTGTACAAAATAGCACCAGCTCAAATCATGAAGCAGAAACAGAGCCGATCATTATCCTTTCACTATACACTCTGGTGTCTTGTATTCTGAAAGGTATGGAGAGTCATTGTTGTTGTTTTCCTTTGTTCTAGAAGAGGACTGTAACATCAGGAATGGAGAATTAGAAATGCCTAACAGGACCCTAGCTTGGAGGTATAGGGATATCAAGGATTCTCATCACTTTCTGTTTGCCCACTGTACACAGAAACCTCATCCAATCTGGAATTCTCCCCATTTCCCCCACCCCTTTAACCTCCTGGAAATTCTTGTTGTGTAGTGCGTTAGTATTGACTGACACTTTGTGACCCCATGTGAGGTTTTCTTGACAGAGTGGTTTGCCATTTCCTTCTCCAGATCATTTTACAGATGTGGAACTGAGGCAATCAGACTTGCCCAGGGTCACTCATCTAGTAAATGTCTAAGGCTGAATTTTTACTCAGGTCCTCCAGACTCCAGGCCTGGCATTCTATCCACTTTACCACCTAGCTGCTTAACCTGGGGGACAGGTTCGAATACAATTTTTTTTTTTTTTAGGCAATGGGGGTTAAGTGACTTGCCCATGGTCACACAGCTAGTAAGTGTCAAGTGTCTGAGGCCGGATTTGAACTAAGGTACTCCTGAATCCAGGGCCGGTGCTTTATCCACTGTGCCACCTAGCTGCCCCCTCGAATACAATTTTATATTGTGTGAGGTGTGTGCCTAGGCATTTTCCTGGGTCTTCATTGCCATCCACAGATAAGACCTTTGTTCTGACGTTGAAAATATCTCCATATAAGATGTAAATATCCCCATTAACACCACATTTGAAGAAAAGCTATTGACTCATGGCTTGTCATACACCTAAGCCATGCCCTTCACTTGGTATTCAAAGGGAAGAGCAGAGACACAAAGAGATACGATAACCAGAGTGCAGATTTGAGTTCCCTGAAGGAAAACCCATGTAGCCTCAGAAGCAAGCAGGTAGGCAAGAAGCACTTATTAAGTGCTTACTGTGTGCCAGGAACCTTGCTAACTTCTGGGGGTCAATAAATAAATATATGTGCACATATTTGTTATATATTTCTATACATCTTAAAAATAAATAGGGGCAGCTAGGTGGCACAGTGGATAGAGCACTGGCCCTGGAGTCAGGAGGACCTGAGTTCAAATCTGGCCTCAGGCACTTAACACTTACTAGCTGTGTGACCCTAGGCAAGTCACTTAACCCCAATTGCCTCACCAAAATAAATAAATAAATAGGGGCAGCTAGTTGGCACAGTGGATAGAGCACCAGCCCTGGATTCAGGAGTACCTGAGTTCAAATCCGGCCTCAGACACTTAACACTTACTAGCTTTGTGACCTTAGGCAAGTCACTTAATCCCAATTGCCTCACTAAAAAAAAAAAATTTAATAATAAATAAATAGGGGCAGCTAGGTGGCACAGTGGATAAAGCACTGGCCCTGAATCCAGGAGGACCTGAGTTCAAATCTGACCTCGGACACTTGACACTTACTAACTGTGTGACCCTGGGCAAGTCACTTAACCCCAATTGCTTCACACACACACAAAATTATATATATATAAAAATACAAATAAACAAAAAAGATACATAGTCCCTACCCTCAAGGAGTTTACATTCTAACGGAGGAAGACAACACATAAAAGGAAGCTGAAAAGCAGGGGAGGAAAGAAGATATCTGTGTAGGTAGGTATAGTGGCAGAGAGTCAGCACAGCCAGGAGGGAATGAAGCATGTCTATCACACTGCCCTCCCAGGGAACCAAGTGCAGCAGGAAACCACATGCCCCCCAGAAGAGGACAGTACTAAGTGGGCCCAGAAATGGATGTTAGCTAATAGAGGCATCAGGGAAGCATTAAGGAACAAAAATGTAACCCAGAAACAATACAGTGGCAGTGGCTAAAGTGAGAAGCTCCTAGACCAGAGGAATAATTCCTAGACAATGCTGAGTTCCTGGCAAGCTCCCTGGGGAGAAGAGGAAGAGTTCGTGGACAACACTGAATTCCTGGACCAGACAAGAACTAGAGCCAAGGACCAGCAAGAGACAGGAGCCGTAAACCTGGGAGATATCCTTCACTGATGCTGTGATCTATGCAGACTGTGTAAGTCCAGGGGGAAGGGGTCAATTATCAGCCCCAAGGAATTTTTCCCCCTACAAGAAAGGAAGGCCTTCATCAGTACCCTAGAAGTGAATATATAGGTCCTTTGTAAAGTAGGGCTAACCTGAAAGGGAAGGGGAATTGTTTATTGATTATTTATGGGTTCTGGTTTAAGCCCTTTTCCCTTTATGTTTGCTTGCTTTTGGTTAGGTTAAATAAAGCCTGCCCTATCTTTGTAGCTCTGCTAGCCTCAGTGCTTGCAGAGGTAGATCCTAAGGCCCTTTCTTCTGTAATGACCTAAACAGGAGCTATTTCAATTTATTCTATTTCCCTCAAAAATCACAGAACTTATGAGTCAGAAGGGACTCTGGATACCACTGAGTCCAACAGGTAGTCCTCAGCTCTATACCCAGAAAGTGATTATGCATTCTTTGCTTGAAGTCTAAGTATAATTTCCACATTTTTTGTTACCAGGTATGCTTCTAAACAAAGCTAGAACAAGCAGGACTAAATACACCCATGAATATTGTTTGTTTTGTTTTGTTTTTTAAATTTTACTAATTCAACCAGGCTGGAAGGGAAAGTCACTTTTAGTCCCTATGGGCAAAGCTCCTAGACCACTATGAGGCCACTGCTGGGAAGGCCAGTGGGGAAAGGAGCTCATCTGGGGTACGGATGCAGAAGGGAAGAAGTGTGCCATCTGGTGGCTTCTTTTTAGAACTCATTATTTTTTACAAGAATGCAATCTCTATAGCCTAACTCTATTGGTAAATTCCTATACCCAGGGCAAAGCCTGACTTGAAGGTTTCCATAGAGAGGGAATGTCCTACCTCCTGAGGCAATCCATTATACTTTTGAGTAGTTCTAATAATTAAGAAGTTTTTCTTAGATGCTGCCTAAAATTGGGAGGGGGGAAGGGGAAAGAGAGATAGTAAAAGAGCTGTGAGGGGGTCATTGTGCAGAGTAGGTGAGAGGGGAAGAGAACATGTTGATCAAGGGGAGGGATCTTATTTTATTTGTCTTAATATTTTAATGAATTTTTTTGTTAACTAGAAGCTAAAATCTGTTCTTGACTTACTGATAAAAAGGATTCCAAGTGCTGTGAGTGCCCTCTATATTTGGGACCCTATACATTTGTCATCCTTGGGCAATGGCTACCCAAGGTACAGCTCTGGATATGACTTAGTCTGAATAGCCATGAAACTCATACATTGAGGGGAAACTTCTGATGGGGTTGGGGGTTAGAGAAACATTTATATTCTGATGTTCTTGGGGGAAAACTCGATGGGGGCATGAGCCAAAGAGGATGATTTGTAAGAAGTTCCTAAAATGAAACCATCTTTATAAACACAGAGCCTCTTGTTCTGGGATAGCGATTACAGAAATGAATAAATGGAAAGGCATTTGTTAAATACTTACTATGTGCAAAGCACTGTGCTAATTCCTGGTGATACAAATAGAAAAATAAGACAGTCCCTGATCTCAAACCATGCACATTCTAACGCTGGAGATGATGAATACAGAAGGTTTCAACTTCAAATCAAAGGGAGAGGTCCCAAGGTCCTTAGAGTGCAGTGGCAAAGCAGATGGTCATGCCTCTTCTTCAATGTCAAAATCATTTTCTGAATTGAAACATGTGACAATAACAAGGATTCTAGTGGCACAATCTTTTTTTCTGGGTCTTTAATAGTTGTGGCTGTAGTCCGTGCAAAAACAGTTACTATTCCTCCAAAGACACTATAAGGGCATCTGTAACCCAAAACACCTAAGGGGGACTGGAGCACTTGCAGTCCCATTACCATTTGCCAAAGTGACCATAGAAGTGAGACTCAAAGAGAGTGCAGCTGGCCCCAGACTCAACAGGGTCACCAATTGCCCATCACACTAGCTAATAACCCTGTCACTAACAAATCTTGCCACTGGACCCAGATGGCAATGAAGGAGAGAGTGAGGCTGATGACTTTGCACAGCCCTGCCTCACTTAAATCCAATTCACTGAAAGTTATGACTTCATCTCCCTAATGTCACAGTCTTCTTCAAGAATAAAAAACAAAGGGGCAGCTAGGTGGTGCAGTGGATAGAGCACCGGCCCTGGAGTCAGGAGGACCTGAGTTCAAATCCGGCCTCAGACACTTAACACTTACTAGCTGTGTGACCCTGGGCAAGTCACTTAACCCCAATTGCCTCACTAAAAAAAAAAAAAAGAATGAAAAACAAACAAACAACAACATCCCAAGATAAGTGTCAGACGGGGAAAGACTTCATTTTCTTTCACTCTGCATAGCTGACTGTTCTCTTCTTCAGTCTTGTTTTTTAATCAGAAGATCAAAGATTTAGAGCCAGAAAGACCTCAGAGACCCAACCTCTCAATTTCCAAAAGAGGAAACTGAGGCTTAGAGAATTTCAGTGATTTCCTATGGTCACAAAACTATTTAGTACCAGAGAAGGTACTTGAATCAAGGTCTTTAAAAAAAACAAGTCAAGTTGACAAGCATTTATTTTATCTTATTTTATTTTTAATTTATGGAATAAAACAAGCATTTCTATAACAGAGTACAATAAAAAAGATTATTATACATGAAACTGCAAACCTACTATGCACAACTTGCTATTCCCTTCAAATACATAACAAAATTATCACATAAATTTCTTTTTTCCCCTCCCTCCCTACCCCCAGAGATGACTACCATTAGACACAAATATGTGTGTGTGTGTGTGTATACACATATATGTTAAATTGTTATATACATAATTCTATTTATCAGGTCTTTCTCTGTATGCAGATAGCATCTTTCTTCATATGTCCTTTGTAGTTAATTTGGGTATTTATAATAGAAAAAATAAGTAATTTACTCAAAGTTGTTCTTTTTTTTTTTTTTGCAGGGTAATGAGGGTTAAGTGACTTGCCCAGGGTCATACAGCTAGTAAGTGTCAAGTGTCTGAGATCATATTTGAACTCAGGTGCTCCTGAATCCAGGGACGGTGCTTTATCCACTGTGCCACCTAGCTGCCCCTCAAAGTTGTTCTTAAAACAATATTGCTGCAAAACAAGGTCTTTTTGACTCTTCGGGGAAGCTTTCTAACCTCTGTGCTACAATACCTCTCTCCATCAACAGGCATTAAGAATCTACTATGGTCCATGGACTTTAAATCTTCCTACCATTCAGCTCTCTAACTCAGGGACTTAATTTTCTGCTCAAAAGTCTTTTACCAGGCAACAATATGGTGAAGGGAACACTCAATATAGAATCAGAGGACCTGAGTTTAACCTAGAACTGACCTCAGATATGTCATTTAACATCCTAAGCCTCAACAACTATCTAAAATGACAATAATAATAATTGATGTTGTTGTTTAAATTCTTCAAGCCTCATTTTCTTCATCTCTAAGAGAGATATGCTAACTACTAATAGGATTATAATTATTATCATAAGAAATAATGGGCATTCCCCAGCCCATGGACCCAGTCCTTTCTCTTTCACTGATGCCCTTAAAGTGAGTGTTGCCTGAGATAGAGTATATTATAAAATGCAAAATGGATGATTTTGATTACATTAAATTAAAAAAATTTTGTACAAACAGAAGCAATACATCCAAAATTAGAATGGAGGCAGAAAGCTGGGAAACAATTTTTGAGGCCAGTACTTCTGATAAAGGCCTCATCTCTAAAATATATAGGGAACTAAATCAAATTTATAAGAACCCAAGTCATTCCCCAATTGAGAAATGGTCAAAGGATATGAACAGGCAGTTTTCTGATGAAGAAACCAAAGCTATCTATTCCCATATGAAAAAATGCTCTAAATCTCTAATGACTAGAGAGATGAAAATAAAAACAACTCTGAGGTACCACCTGACACCTATCAGATTGGCTAAAATGACAAAAAAAGAAAATAATAAATGTTGGAGAAGCTGTGGGAAAAATGGAACACTAATGCATTGTTGGTGGAGCTGTGAGCTGATCCAACCATTCTGGAGAGCAATTTGGAATTATGCCCAAAGGGCGATAAAGCTGTGCATACCCTTTGACCCAGCAATACCACTTTTGGGTCTTTTCCCCAAAGAAATCATAAAAAGGGAAAAGGACCTACATGTACAAAAATATTTATAGCTGATCTTTACGTGGTGGCAAGGAATTGGAAGTTGAGGGGGTGCCCATCAATTGGGGAATGGCTGGACAAGTTGTGGTATATGAATACAATAGAATACTATTGTGCTGTAAGAAATGATGAGCAGGAGGAGTTCAGAGAAACCTGGAGGGTCTTGCGTGAGCTGATGATGAGTGAGATGAGCAGAACCAGAAGAACATTGTACACAGTATCATCAACATCGAGTGTTGATCTACTGTGATGGACTATATTCTTCTCACCAATGCAATGGCACAGAAGAGTTCCAGGGAACTTGTGATAGAAGAGGATCTCCAAATCCAAGAAAAAAAAAAAAGAACTGCGGAGTATACATGCTGAATGAACCATACTATTTCTTTTGTTTTTGATGCTGTTGTTTTTTTCTATTTTGAGGTTTTTCATCATTGCTCTGATTTTTTCTCTTATAACATGACTAATGCAGAAATAGGATTAATGTTATCATGTGTGTGCATATATATATATATATATATATATAACCTATATCAAATTACCTGCTGTCTAGGGGAGGGGGGAGAGAGGGGAGGGAGGGAGAAAAATCTGAAATTGTAAAGCTTGTATAAACAAAAGTTGAGAACTATCTTTACATGTAATGGAAAAAAATAAAATATTTTATTAATTTTTTTAAAAAGTGAGTGTTGCTTAAGGTTCCATCTTTGTCTCTTTCCTCTTCTCTCTTGGTGAATACATTCAGTCCCATAGCTTCAACTACCACCCATACACAGATGATGTTCAAATTTCTTTTTTTAGTTCAGACCTCATTTCAGGGCTCTACACCTGCATCTCTATGGGTTTACAGGACATCTCCACTAGAATATTCCACTATCACCTCAAACCCAACATGTCCCAAACCAAGCTTACCATCATTCCTCCTAAAACTGTTCCTTCCCTTCTTTCTCCTTTCTCTCCCTTCCCTTCCCCCTTCCTTCTCTTCCTTACCCTTCCCTTCTCTTTCTTCCTTTCCTTTCCTTTGCTTTGCTTTCCTTCCCTTCCCTTCTTTTGTCTTCCCTTCCCTTTGGCAGGTGAATGGAGAATTGATTGGAATGGGGGGGGGGGATTTGAGGCAGGGAGATCAAAACACCAAATGATTTCTGAAAAACAACTGAACAACCACAACAATAAATAATAGTCCAGACAAGAGGTGATGAGGACCTGTACAAGGGTGATTGACTATGTGAGCGGAGAGAAAGAAATGTGGGAGATGTAAAGACAGAAATTACAAGAGTTGACAGCAAATTTGGATATGTGAAGGGAGTGAGGAATTGAAATGAAGAACGCACTGAGGTTTTGAGCCTAAGTGACTTAGAAGAGACAAAAAAAGGAATAAGAATTTATTAAATAACAAAAAATATAATGATTTATTAAGTGTCTGTATGTGCCAGGCAGAGCAGCTAGGTGGTGCAGTAGATAGATCTTCAGGGCTGGAGTCAGGAAGACTCATCTTCCCAAGTTCAAATATGGACTTAAATGCTTACTAGCTAAGAAAGAGAGAGAGAGAGAGAGAGAGAGAGAGAGAGAGAGAGAGAGAGAGAGAGAGAGAGAGAGAGAAGAAGAAGAAGAAGAAGAAGAAGAAGAAGAAGAAGAAGAAGAAGAAGAAGAAGAAGAAAATTTTTTAATACTTACCAATGGGGCAGCTAGGTGGCGCAGTGGATAAAGCTGAATCCAGATTCAGGAGGACCTGAGTTCAAATATGACCTCAGACACTTGACACTTACTAGCTGTGTGACCCTGGGTAAGTCACTTGATTCTGTTTGCCTCAGTATCCTCATCTCTGTAAAATGAGCTGGAGAAGGAAATGGCAAAAGAATTCCAGTATTTTTGCCAAGAAAATTCCAAATGGGGTCATAAAGTCAGACTCAACTAATCGAAAAAACAATACTGTTATTATCAAAAGGCTTACAAAAATTATCTCATTTGATCCTCACAACAACCTTAGGTGGTTTACAGTTGAGGATACTGAGGTTGACAGAGGGTAAGTAATTCATCAAAGATCACACAGTAAGTGTCTACAAGTGGAATTTGAATTCAGGTCTTTCAGACTCCAAGTTCAATGTTCTATCCACTGCACCACCTAGCTGCCTCTAACTGGGAGAATGGTGGTACCCTCAGTGGTAATGAGGAATCTGGGCAGAAGGGTGAGTTTGAGGGGAAAGGATAAGGAGTTCTGTTTTTGACATGCTGAGTTTGAGATGCCCTTGAAATATACAGTCTAAAAAGTCAGTTGGTGTTGGGGGCCTGGAGCTATGTAGTGATACCTCCACAACATCTCTCACAACTGTCCCCTGCTTCTAATCCATTTCAATAACCTTCAAACAGGTTTTCCCACCTCCTCTCTTGCCTCTAGTCTTCATTTGGCCAGACTAATCTTTCCTATGCATAGATCTGCTTGTAGCACTCCTCTGCTAAGAAGAAAATAGAAAGAAAAAAGGCTTCTGTCTCTCCGAACTGTGTACCAAGTAAAGTTCAAGTGTTTTTGTGCAGTGTTTGAGGTCCTCCACAATTGGATGCTACCCTGCCTTTCCAGTCTTTTCTTACCTTTCTGCCCAACACAAACACACACAAACATACACACACACTCCTAAGTGCTAAACAAATAAGATTATCCTGTCTCCCAAACATGCCCTATGCTTTATTAGCTTCATCTCTTTGCCCACATTGTTTTCTAGCCATGGAATGTCTTCCTTCTGTTTTACCTATAAAACTATTGATCTAGAGCTAGAAGGGGCTAACACCTTATTTTACAGAGGAGGAAACTGAGACTAAGGGGTGTTAAATGATCTGCCCAGGGTCATCCAACTTAGTACACATCTGAGACAGAATTTGAATCCAGGTCTTCCTGACTCCGAGCCCAGCAGTCTATCTATTGCTTTTACCTACTCATGTTTTTAAGTCCAACCAAACAAAATTCAACCTCTACATCGAAGCATCCTTGATTCAGTCAGTGATAATATTCCCTCTTAAACCTCACCTAGTTATTTTGTTCTGTATTTCTCCAATGCACTTAACATGTAATAGTGCATATTAGTTATGTGGTTACCTGTTATTGCCCTTTAAGGTTGTAATTTTCATAAACAGAAGGTAGAACATCTTGTCTAATGTTCATCTTGTATCTAAACTTTGTATTTCTCCCAGCACCTAGCCCAGGACTCTGCACGTAATAGGCACTTAATCACTGAGGAATGAATAAAATCAGTGTTTTGTGACTGTAATAAAGGGCTAATAGACTATATAAACAGGAGCTATTGCCATTATTTCTTTTTCCATGCTTCCTTTCCTTTTAGGATATTTAATCAGCCCCTCTGTATTCCAATCATTCTACATTCACTCTCACAGATAATGCCCTGATATGGAAGCTTTGTCTTCCTCTTTGCCCTCATTCCTTCTTCCTGGGAGAAGACAACCCTGGAGGCTGAGCAAGAGGCAATGGTGACATGAGCATGAAGAGGATGTGGGAGCAGTCAGGGCCAAACAGGGCAGTGATTGATGATTACAACTAAGATCAACATGACCCAGTATTAACTAGATCTGGCAGCTGCCAAGGGTTACCTTGTTTGTCTGTAACTGGTCAGCAAGGGAAACAAGAATGCTCCCCAACTTCCCATTTGATCTGGGACACTGAAACAAGGAGAATTAATGTCTTTTTTCCTACCCCTTTTCCATAAGCATTGAGTGTGTGCACTTGGGGAGTACTAGAGAGTCTTCAAGTAGGGAGGAAAGATAATAATAATGATAATAGCTAGCATTTACATAGTTTGTGCTATGTGTCAGGCACTGTGCTAAACTTTATAAATATTTTATCATTTGATGCTGACAACAACTCTGTAGTGAATGCAGTTACTATCATTAAGCCCATTGTATAGTTGAAGAAATTAAGGCTAAAAGTCACAAAGCTAGTAAGAATCTGAGGCTGGATTTGAAGTCAGGTCTTGCTGACTCCAAGTCCCACACTGTATTCCCTGCAACACCTCCACTCACTCACTGTTCTATCCTCCACTAAATATGCCACAGGTGCCTGAAGTCCTATTTATAGCTCTGGTTAGAAGCTCTTAAGCAGATGAAGATAAACACAGAAATTGTAGAATTCCTTTGGAATCAGGGGTTGTCCTTTTGGTATTCATTCATGACCGGCTATCTGTAGGCACACGTCCAGCCTGCTGTCTCTGAAGGAGGCCTGGTCTAACCATCCTAAGCACAGGAGACAAGGACTTTGTCTGACTTGCTTAGCATAACAGTGTCGTATGTAGGTGGATGCTTAATAAATGCTTATGATTCATTGAACAGGAAGAACACAGTTGACTCAGAAGTCAACACCCTGTTGCCTAGGGGTTTCATGTGGAACTTCAAGAGGATAAGTACATGCTATATCCTGCTTAACCAAGGACACTCAAAGGCAATTGCTCAGGTTCTCCAAACCCACTCATTTGGAGCAAGTCCTAGCCCCCTGCTAGGAATCATGAACAATTACTCAACCTCCATTACCAAGAGTACTAGAGAATTCAGGACAAGAGAGGCCAAAGGCAACATCTACCCTGCATTACACCAAATGTCCAATGGACAAGGCGCTCATTCAGGGTCTTCCTACTTTGATCAGAGGTTCCTCTTGAGCAGAATCAAAGAGGGCACTGGATTCGGTTGTCTGATATCTGTGTGATGTTAGGTAAGTCATTTATGCTTATGTCTCAGTCCTAAATGCTGCCTTCAAATTCAGATGAAAACTTGTTTGCAGGGGCAGCTAGGTGGCACAGTGGATAGAGTACCGGCCCTGGAGTCAAGAGGACCTGAGTTCAAATCTGGCCTCAGACACTTAACACTTACTAGCTGTGTGACCCTGGGCAAGTCACTTAACCCCAGTTGCCTCACCAAAAAAACAACAACAAACAAACAAAAGTCTTGTTTGCATCCAGGAACCTCCATTTTCCCCTCTGAATCTCCACCGGTAAGAGTTCTATACATATGAGGTCGATGAAACAAAAGGGCATTTGTTTAAAATAAAAATGCAAGATAAGGTGCAAGAATATTTCAACAAACAGGAAAAAACCCAAACATTCTCACCATCCATTTCCCAGTAAACCTCCTTCCAAGCTTCACTAGTAAAAAGGTTTGTGAGTAAAACTCCTCTCTAAACCAAGTTACTAAATCACCAATCTAGGAGATCAGTAATAGGTGTGTAAATGTTACTTGCCCGGTGGATAAACACAAAAGGTGTTGTGGGATGCAATGATCTTCCTGTGAGTTCTCTCGATTCTGTAGTAATGGCCAGTGAGGAAGAGATGTAGCTTAGGGATGGATGGTCCCTGGTTCCAAGACTATTCCTTCTCCTCCCCTTTTCCTCCTGCTCCATGCTTCCCATGTCCCCTTCTCTCCTTAGACCACCCCCATCTAGCCTCCCACGGAGTCAATGTTGGGGCAGCATCATCACCGGCTCCACTTAGCAGTGGCCCCCATAGAATGACATCTCACTCATGGGGTTGATAACAGCTGCCCAGAGTCCCTCACAAGTATGTTATGGGAATCCAATGTGATAATGAATGTGGAAGCATTTGCAACTCTAAAATCAGTTACAAATATAAGCTCTTATTATAACTCCCAAACTGGTTTTGCCTCACTCTTTGGCAGCGACCATCCCAGGAGTTGGGCTTTGAAGTCAGAAATCACACTGCCTCATTATCATCCTGCCCTACCAGGATTGCCAGGAAAACTTTGTGTTCCCCATCTTCTTGTCAAAAAACATTGACATATGACACTGCAACATTCGATGTATTTTCACTGTGTTGTAAACACACTGCCTGTTTGGGGCAAGTAGGGGTTTTTTTCTCCCCTGTCTGCTCTTAGTCACAGCTGTCTGAGAAGCCAGGAGAGTCCATATCCTTTTTTCATATTATGCCTCTGATTTTGGAGAGTAAGAATTACTTAGGGTCTCAAAGCTGTTTACAAGCAGATATGATTAGAGCATGGAAGGGACTCTACAAGTCATCGAATACACACCCTTCACTTTCCAAATGAGAAAACTGTGGCCCACAGACTTGCCCATAGTGATCAACCCAGTACTGAATTCCAGGGTCCTATTTACTCTTTCACTGAATTATACTCTCTTTTTTTTCCTTCCCACAGTTTCCGGAGGGTAACTCTGGCTGACCCACAACTCAGAGATCTTTTTTAGGCTTCCAACAAAGCAGACCCTCCTTATCCAAACACTACTAGCTAAGAGGCACACTTGTCTGACTGGAGTGAATGCCTAAAAACCCTTTGGCCCTGATTTTGGCTGCTGGTTTCCTTCTGATTTCTTTCTTAGAGCACTAAGGCAAATCAAAGGGAAGTCACATTTTCAGTGTCTTTGGCAAAGGTGTTTTGTTTTTTTTCTGCATGACCCTTGCCCTGAATGTCCTGTTACCAAATGGTAGGGCAGGCTCAGACTAGTTAACTAGTAAGGGAAAAGGGGCTCAAATATCCCAGGCAACCCAGGACTATTCCTGGGGCTAGTGAGGGTGAGGTAAATTATAGGGTTTTCAAACCACACACCTAAGGACTTGTTTGTCCTTCATCCTGGAAGAGTACCAATGACATCAGGAAGGTGATGTCTTGACTTGCAAGTGATTTGGATTTATGTGAGGGAGGGCTGTGCAAGGTCACCAACCTCACTCTCTTCTCCAGAGCCATCTGGCTCCAGTGGCAAGACATCTATATCAGGATGACTGGAGATGGCCCCGGATGTTTAAGGCAATTGGGGTTAAGTGACTCGTCCAGGGTCACACAGCTAGTAAGTGTCTGAGGTCATATTTGAACTCAGGTCCTCCCAACTTCAAGGCCAGTGCTCTATCCACTGTGCCACCTAGCTGTCCCATGGATGTATATATGTATATAGACACATATAGACACACCCAGACTCACACCCCCAAAGCCATTTAGGGTGTCCCAAAATCATAGTTCAATTTTAGCTCAGAACCGCACTACGACTTTTGGGACACCTTGTGTCTGTACATATATGTGTGTCTGCTTATTTTTAGCTCTCGTTGACAGAACCACCTCCTTCTCCCCTCCGAAAGCTTCCCAGAGTCACTACCCATCTGCGAGTTTCTGCACCATCCGAACCCTCCAACCACGTCCCCGCCACGCATGCAAATGTACACACACACACACACACACACACACACACACACACACACGCAGGCACGCACGCAAGCGCTCGCTCACTGGCTTGACTCGCCATCCCTAGGGATAGGCAGCCTGGACAGGAGACCGGCTTATTAAGAATTGCCCGCCTCTTTCCAGGCCTCCACAGAGCAAGCCTGGCGAGGGGAGGGGGGACTGTGGGGGGGAAGGAGGGGGCCGAGAGACCCTTGGCAGACACGAAGACCCCTGCTCACGCGGGGCTTACACTGGAGCTTCGTGGCTACGCAGGCGGCCTAAAAGAAGAGGAAGTCATAACGAGCGTTGGAGCCCGGTTGTCGCCGCCGCACCCCAGGGACAGGAATGCGGCTCCGCCCCGGTTCTCCGAGCCGGCCAAACCGAGCTCTGCTTAGTGTATTGACGTCAATGAAGCCTGCGGCCGGGCTGGGGGAGGGGGAGGGAGAGGGAGAGGGAGAGGGGAGAGGGGAGGGGAGACACGCCCCCTTCCCTATTGAGGCGCTGATTGGTCGCCTGGGTTCTTCGAGTTCGCTTTTGGAACGTTTACCCTGGAGCTGAAGCCGAGGCCGGGGCTGGAGGTTGGCCTTCTCCTCTGGGTCGGAGCAGCGATTTTCAATGGAATCGTACAAGTGAGCGAGGTCGCAGCGTTCCCACAGTCGAGCTTCCTCACGGCCCCTTTCTGGCGGAGCCGCGTCGGCAGACTACCAGGTAAGAGAGCCTTGCATACGAGTCGCTTGCGCAGACTTGTGCTGCTGCAGAGCGCGGATGGGATAGGGAGAAAGGGGTGTAGCTTGGCAGGTCCAGACACTCCAGAGCCCCCCGAAAGGGCAGGGTCCCTCCACCGCTTTCCGGCCTGGGCTTATGCTCGAGATTCCGCAGAGCCGTGAATAGGCGGGCGTACGCTTTATGGGCTGCCGAGGGGCGCAGTGAGACGCGGGTTGGGGAGGTTGTACTGTCATCGATGTCAGCATAACTACCCCCCCCAACCCCGTTCCCTCTGAATCCTCGGGCTCCCGAACCGGCGCGCAGGCACTGCTCGGAACCCGCAGATTGCTGCGGGATGGAAACCGGGATCCTGGGCTGCTCCGCACACCCTGCTGAGGGTTGAGGGTTGGGGGTTTCGCCGGCCACTCCTCTGGTAAAGCCGGTCGGTGCTGGGGCGGGGGGGGGGGTGGACATAGAGAGATAAAGGAGTACAGACCGAGGACTCCAAGGGAGAAGAGCCCCGGGCTGAAGATAGACCCTACACACATTCAGCCCTTAGCTCAATGGCCAATCTCATAAGCGTCTCCGTGGGCAATGGAGTGTAGCCCGTGGGTATTCTGCTGGAATTTTTGACCTTTACTCCCTGGCCTAATCTAAAGAAATATACAGACACCGCTATCAATTTCCTGAGAGATTTCAAAGCTTTGCCTTGACTTCCTCTAGAGTCTTTTGAAGAGGAGATTGACACCAACACAGGCTTGGGTATCTGGGCAGAGACAAGAAGGCACTACAAGTAGAGAGCTGAATCAGTTTCTCTTTGGTGTCTCTATTTCTTTTCCATTTAAATCTCAAACCATAAGTCTTGGTGGAAACAATCTTGAGTCCCCGGGGGCGCATAGCGCAGGACCACAACCTGAGGGATTTGGGGGTCTTGAGTGCCTGGGCTCTTATCTAATAGCAGCTATCAAACATCCTTGACCCTGTCAGACAAAGGGAGATTGTGAAACACTGCCACATTGCCCTCTCCTCCTACAGGGCCACAGATAGGACCTTCCTGTTTTCTTTGTCCTGGTTTTCCATAGATGGCAATGACAAAGGAATCTCCCCAAAGCAATGGGAGTCATGGTTTGTACCCTAGCCGGCCTGGTTAATCTGAGGGGCCTAGAGAGAACACCCCAGCATTTGTGAAGGCAGGAAGGAGAACTATAGAGGCTGCTGGGATTGTCTAACTTGAGCGTCATTTTCCTACACCCTGCAGCTGCTCCTTGGTCTGAGAGAAGTTATGGCTGTCACAGGAAATAAGAATTTTATTCTAAACAAGAGGACTTAAAAACCTTCTCCTCCCTCTATACACACAACAACCCACAATACTACTAGTACCACTTAAGTCAGAGGGGGTCATCTGAATTTAGGGGTAGCTAGGTGGCTCAGTGGATAGAGCACTGGCCCTGAAGTTGAGAGGACCTGAGTTCAAATTTGACCTCAGATACTTACTAGCTATGGGACCCTAGGCAAGTCACTTAATCCTAATTGCTTTAAACATCCAGGGACATCTCCAGTCAACCTGATATAGATGTCTTGCCACTGGAGCCAGAGGGTTCTGGAGGAGAGTGAGGTTGTTGACCTTGCACATTTAAATCCAATTCACTGTAAGTCACGACATCACCCCCATGTCATGGTCCTCTTCAAGAACAAAGGAGAGGGGCAGCTAGGTGTTTGCAGGGGCAGCTAGGTGGCGCAGTGGATAAAGCACCGGCCCTGGAGTCAGGAGTACCTGAGTTCAAATCCAGCCTCAGACAACACTTACTAGCTGTGTGACTCTGGGCAAGTCACTTAACCCCAACTGCCTCACTAAAAAAAAAAAAAAAGAACAAAGGAGAAACAACAACATCCACACAGTACTGACTGAAATAGGATCTCATACAATTGAACATAGAGTTAAAGCTGGAAAGGATCTTAGGGGGTCTTCTAGGTAACCTTCCCTCGTTCTTTTTTGGAGATTGTGACTTTCCTGAGGTCACACAAGTGATACAACCTTCAAATTCAAGTACTTCAACTCCAAATCCAGCTCTCTTGCCTTCGGTGGAAATCTGAGCCATACTTTTACTTGGGGGTAGGGAGCATATGGTTGGAAAGGGTGTGCCTAAAATCTGAGTAACAAGGCCTGTTCACACAGGCCATTCCTATGTAGTGACTCCCAAGCTGCCCATCCTTGCTATTCAGGTTCCCTATAGAATAAACAGGGTTTAGACCCAAGGAATATCAAAGCCTTCTAAGGTTCCCCAAGGAACCATTCATTCCTATTTCATTTTACAGAGGAAGCTGAGACCCAGGGCAGTTAAATGACTTGCCCGAGTCCCTGCAACTAACTAATGGTCTCACCTGGACTCTCTCCCCACCACCACTCTGGCCTTCCAAATTCAGCTTGTTGACACCAGTGTTCTTGATACTGTGGATACCCAAGTTCAAAGCAGATGCAGCTTATTATGCAGTAAACATTCCTTGTATGAGCCATCAAAGGCCTTCTGACTAATGGATGATCATTTGCCTTCTTTCCTAGTGTTTTTCCATTTACGTTTGGGCAGAAAACATATCTGTTTCAAGGCACGTTAGATCCAGAAGCAAACTTTGAAGCCAAAGAGATTGTTGTAAAGGGAAAAAAAATGAAGATGTGAAAGATACTTTGCCATTAAAAAGTTTGCTATATGATCAGAGCAGTATGGAGTATATATCTCCTAGGCCCACAGAATGCAAATTTCTTTGTAAGTAAACTGAATTTTCATGATATAAACTAAGGCTAGAGATGGTTGGTCAATGAGCATTCATTAAGTGCCTACTATGTGCCTGGTACATACTGCTGGAGATTCAAAGAAAGGCAAAAAACCAGTGTCTGCTGGGGGAGCTAGGTGGTACAGTAGATAGAGCATCAGCCCTGGATTCAAGAGGACCTGAGTTCAAATCCGGCCTCAGACACTTGACACTTGCTAGCTGTGTGACCCTGGGCAAATCACTTAACCCCAATTGCCTCACCAAAAAAAAACAAAAAAACCCCAGTGTCTGTTCTCCTGAAGCTCACAATCAAATGGAGGGGGAGACAAAATGCAAATAACTATGTACAAAAGGAGATTTAAAGAAACAATGCAAACTCAAATGCTATCAGGGTGTTTGAGTTTCTTTAGCTATAAAAAATGGGGGTATTTAAATCTCCCTTTTTACATAGTTATTTACATGTCGTCTTCCCCCTCCGTCCCCATTTAATAGCATCTGACCTGGTCAAAGACTTTGGTTTTGTGTTGTTGTTTTTTTGTGAGACAATTGTGACTTGCCCGGGGTCACACAGCTAGTAAGTGTCAAGTGTCTGAGGCCGGATTTGAACTCAGGTCCTCCTGACTCCAGGGCCAGTGCTCTATCCACTAAGCCACCTAGCTGCCCCCTTGGCCAAAGACTTTGGACCAAGAAGGCTGGGACTGGCAGCCAGGCCTACTACCTCTCAGTCCACTGTGCTAATCGCTACACCGTTTCCTTCCCCTGAAGAATCTGGAGTAAACTGCTGGCAATTTTCATCTTGCAAACAGGCAGGCAGAACAAATAACAATTTGTGGTAGGTGAGTAGTTGGGAATGCTGGTTCCCATTTAGCTTACTGTATCTACCCTTCCTTGGAAGAAGTCGAGCTATTGAAAATGTTTGGCGGGTCAGTGACACTCCTGTCTTATTTGCAGGGCTTCCCATCTGCATTCCTTAAGGTCAGGATTTGAAAATTTCCTGGGTCTTCAGCAGTCCCCCAGCCCTATCGCAGCACCCTACAGATATCAGGCAGTGAATCAATGCTTTCTGATGATAATAATGGTATTTCTAAAGAGAAGAGATGCTAGGCCTGCTGCTTTTTTCGCAAGTAACAGTTTTGCTCCTCAGCCACCATGGGAGAGAGGCAAAGCTTTCAGATACAGCACACGGAACCGTCAGACGGGAGGAGTAAAGTCTGCTGGCATTTATTTTACCCCCCAGCCATGCCCAGATTTCACCAGAGGAACAATAAAGTGAATTCTGTGTAACTGCAGTGGGACACTTGAAATGAAAGGGGAAGAATCGACTTGTGAGAGGCAATAGGGTGGAGAAGAGGGAGGGTTTAGGATGGGGGGGGGGAGACAGGAAATACAATTCACATTAAATTAGCAGCCCTCATTTAAGGGGTGAGGAAATTGAGGCTCAAGGAAGTGGTTTATTTTCACCCAAGTATTAGGTGTCTGTGGCAGGATTAGAACATGGGTCTCCTGAATCCGAGTCTAGGTAATACTCTTACCTCTATACCCCTAGGATTATAAAAATGGAGAAAACTCAGGATACAGAAAAGGCACCGGCAACCAAATGGGGCTGTTATTAGGGTCACATCCTTCTAGCCAGATGTAATATGTGTGACCCAGGAGAAGGAACCTAGACCCTGACCATGCCCCTACCTATCTCTCATTACCCCAGGCACAATGATCACTTTTGCAAGGAGCTAGAGCCTATCCTGACAACTAGAAGGTGCGAGGGAGAGAAGGTAAAGCAAGGCTTTAAAAGAGTATTAAAACTCTCACCTTCACTGCAGAGATGAGTATAGCTTGCCTATTCCGCCCCCTCAGCCCCCCCACCTCACCCCCATGATGATCTGCTGATAAAAACAGATTAACTTTTACATGGCCCTCTCCTCACACTGATAGAGCATTTTAAAATTTAGATAGTTGATATAACCAGTTAGGAGGGTGAGAACTGGGACTTGAACCCAGCCAGGGGCTCCTTCCACTACACTGTTCTATCTTAGAAAAGAGCCTATCGATACTGATTTGACAGCTGACCTGCAGGAGGTAGGGTATATAGTATTATCATGTCTATTTCATCCATGAGGAAACTGAGGTTCAGAGACTGAATGACTTGCCTTCATCACAAGACTAGTAGCCAAACTGTTATTTGAATCCCAACCACAAGATCAGTGCTCTTTCTACCCTAACAACCTGCCTTCTTGGCATATACTCCCCATACTCTCCATAGAAAATGTAAATCCCATAAGAGGCAGGGACCATTTTCTTTTTATCTTCTTTGCCCAGTGCCTAGCATAGTGCTCTCAAGCATCCTATTGCAATTATTAGGTTCATAATAGATTGTTCTGATTGATTTGTACAGGATTCTGACAACCAAAAGGTATAACCCTAGCCCTTTGTGGCAAATCAAAAAGTTTATAATCTGGTGGCCAGCTTCTGGTGTTGATCCAAACAGTCTCTCTCTAGAGTGTTTGCCTTGCTGACATAGCCCTTGAGAATTCAGTGTTGCCTCCATACCTTGAACAAAGTAAAACTAACCCAAAAGGATGAACCTGAAATCTACTTTAAGAACTTGTTTTCACTTTTGCTTCTAGAGATCTGGAATGCTGAATGCCTTGGAAGTTATTTTTGACGTCGGTGATTAATCACAATTAATAACAATAGCTCACATTTCTAAGGCACTTTTAAAGTTTGCAACACACTTTCTTCCCAGCAAGTGTGAGAGACAGAGAGCAAGTCTACCCTAAAGATACTTTCTGAGTGACTTGCCTATGTTAGGATTAGAAACAGAGACACATAAGGTTAGAAACAGGAAACAGAGTTGGATTACAGTTAGGGTTAAACAAAAAGCCACAAAGATGGCCATATACTTGATCTTGTCATCACCCACAAATAAACCACTTCCATAAACTCTGAAAGTCCCTTTTATGTGATCATAATCTCCCTTCTACCTCTGGTTTACAACTTTTTACCTTGACCACCAATCCCTCAACTTCTTGGTTCTTTCCTAGGCTACTGTCTGTGCTCTATACTCTCCACCTTTCCAAATCTTGGACTCTTGGTGAACCAGTTCAATTCCACATTGTCCTTTTGAGTCTCTTGCCCCCTTGTTGTATCAAAGATTTTGCCCTACTATGCCTCAGCCTTTGATCACACTTCCTATCTGTTGCCTTTGCTCCTACACACTGAATAAAGGTGGAAAAAATTAAAAACCATGTCTGCTAGGTCCACTACAAATTTGTTAACATAATCTCAACTGGGCTCTTACCACTGTAAGGCAATCCTTTTAAATCTCCCTAATTAACTCACCAGGGCAGCTAGGTAGCACAGTGGATCCAGTGCCCCCCTACCCTAACCCTTTGCCAAGAGTTCCCTCCTCTCCTTCATTTTATGGCTTCCACCACTGTCCTCCTTTACCCCATCTCAAATACAGTCCTCCTCCTTGCCAAGGCAAATCCCTCTACATGTACTAGTAATCCCATCCTGTCACTTCTCTCCCTATATATAGACTGCCCCCTATGTCATCCTCATCCTCTCATTCATATTGTCTCCCCTTTTCTACTGGCTGCTTCCCTACTCCATCTATCCCAGCTAGTTATTTTCCCACATCTTTCCTGTTGTAGCTAAAGAGAAGGCCATCTAACATATATGCCTCCACTTCCTTTTCTCTCATTCTCTTAACTCTCCAGTCTGGCTTTTGCCCTCATCATTCAACTGAAGCTGTTTCTCCAAAATTTACTAATGGTCTTTTTTTTTTTTATTTTTTAGTGAGGCAATTGGGGTTAAGTGACTTGCCCAGGATCACACAGCTAGTACGTGTTAAGTGTCTGAGGTCGGATTTGAACTCAGGTACTCCTGAATCCAGGGCCGGTGCTTTATCCACTGCATCACCTAGCCACCCCTACTAATGGTCTTTTAATTGCCAAATCAACTGTTTTTTTGTTTTTTTCAATCTTCACCCTTTTTGACCTCTCTGAAGGATTTGTCTCTGCTGATCACTCTTTTCTCCCTAGGTTTCCTTGGTGGTCAAGGTATAGGGTTTGGAGTTGTAAACCAGAGGTAGAAGGGAGATTATGATCACATAAAAGGGACTCCCTATACCTTGGTGGTCAAGGTATAGGGTTTGGAGTTGTAAACCAGAGGTAGAAGGGAGATTATGATCACATAAAAGGGACTTTCAGAGTTTATGGAAGTGGTTTACTTGTGGGTGATGACAAGATCAAGTATATGGCCATCTTTGTGGCTTTTTGTTTAACCCTAACTCTAACTATTCTCTTCTGCTTCTCCTCCTTCCCATCTTATCCCTTTCTCAGTCTCCTTTGTTGGTTCTTCATTTGGGTCATGCCTGTGTCCCACAGGGCTCTGTCCTGGGCCCTCTTCTCTTCTCCTATAAACTATTTCACTTGAAGATCTCACCAGCTCCCATGGATTCAATTCTTTTCTCTATGCTAGTGATTCTCCAATCTACTTATCCAGTCCTCACCTCTACTATCATATCTCCACCTTGGACATCTTGAACTGTCCCATAGACATCTTAAACTCGACATGTCCAAAACTAAACTCATTTTCCCCACTCCCCAATCCTCCCCTCTTTCTAATTTCCCTATTACTATTGAAAGTACCACCATTCATCCTCCCAGTCACCCAGCCTCCCAACCCAGCTATCATCTTAAAGAAGGGCTCTGTCCTAAGCAAAAGAGACTCTAAAGATGTATAAATATATTTACAACTTTTTTTTGAAGTGGCAAAGAATGGGAATCTGAAGGTAGCCATAAATTGGGAAACGGATGAGCAAGTTATGGTCTATAAATGTGACTGAATATCATTGTGCTATAAAAAATGGAGAAACCAAAAACCGACAAAGAATGAAGGGAACAGAACCAGAACAGTTTATATAATGAGTGCATCATGGCAAAGGCAAACAATTTGAAAGAATCAGGGACTCAGCACTATGACCAACCACAATCCTAGAGGACTAATGATAAAACATGCTATCCACCTCCTGGGAGGGGTGGAAGTCTTCGAAGTGCAGAATGAGACAAAACACTTTTTGGACATGCCCAATGTGGAGATTTGTTTTCCTTGACTATGCATGTTTGTGTCAGACTTTACTTTTCTTCTCAGTTGAAAGGAGCAGGGGAGAGGGCAGCTAGGTGGCACAGGGGATAAAGCACCGGCCCTGGATTCAGGAGGACCTGAGTTCAAATCCGACCTCAGACACTTGACACTTACTAGCTGTGTGACCCTGGGCAAGTCACTTAACCCCCATTGCCCCGAAAAAAAGAAAGGAGCAGGGGAGGAAGGCTAATAAGGCAGATTTTTGCCAACTGAAACAATTATTTTTTTTTAGCATTTCTCTCCATTCTAGTACATGCTCCACCCTACAGTCAAAGTGACCTTCCTAAAGCATAGGTCTGACTAGGTCACCCCTCCCTATTACCTCCAGAATCAAGCATCAAAACTTCTATTTGACATTCCCCACACCCCCCCCCCGTCTGTTTTACAACCCTCCACCTATTCTGCAATCCAATGATGCTGAGCTCCACTCTTAAGACTCCACACTGTTCCTCAAACACAAGTCACTCATCTCCCAACTCTAGGCATTTTCACCGTCTATCCTCCATACCCTCCCTTCTTATCTTCACCTCCTGTCTTCCTCCAAGTCTCAAATAAAATTCCATCTTCTACGGGAAGCCTTTCCAAATCCACCTTAATTCTAGTGCTTTCCCCTCTGTTGTTTTCTATTTATCCTGTTTATAGCTTGTTTGTACACAGCTGTTTCCAGCTGAGTTTCATCATACTGAATCCCTAACAGCATGGTCTATCTTTTGCTTTTATTTGTATTCCCAATTCTTATCATGATGCTTGGCACATAGGAAGTGCTTAATAAATGTTTATTGAATGATCACATGGTTCAAGTCCAGGCTCTGAAACTTACCAGCTGGAGCTAGGTGTCTTCTTTTCATCATATCCCCATGTTTTAAGCAAGATCTCACTGGGCTAACAGAGGCGATGTGTGTTTTTCTCTTAAAGAGCCTAAGATGGGCACTCCAGCCTCCGTGGTGAGCGAGCCACCCCCTGGGCAGGCACCAGCAGGAGTCCGGGGACGAAAGCAAGCCTCTGCCAACATCTTCCAGGATGCGGAGCTGCTACAAATTCAAGGCTTATTTCAGCGCAGTGGTGACAGGCAGGCTGAGGAACGTGCACAGATCATCTGGGAGTGCGCTGGGGACCCCAGGGTGGCCGAAGCTTTAAGGCAGCTTAGAAGGAAGAAAAGACGGCCACTGGGCCACTCACTGCAGCACTGCAGTCGACGTAGGTAGGTTTCCGAGGCTGGGTAAAGAGTGGTCGGGGACATTCGTAAAGAATAAAATCATGGGCATTAAAGCCACGGGCAGCCTTAGATCTCATCCCACAATGAAGCTGCCCTAACATTTGGGAGGGAGATGGCATAGGTCTTAGTATATTGTTTAATAAGACGAATAAAAAGAATAATGAAGCAGCTAACATTTTAATAATTCTTCAAGGGCTGCAAAGCACACACACACATACACGCACACACACATTCATATTTGAGCCTCACAACCCTGTGAAGTAGGTGTTATTACCTCCATTTTACCGATGAAGAAACAGAGACTAAGAGCTTTGGGAGTCATCAAACTACCAAGTATGTGAGGCAGGATTTGAATTCAGCTCTTCTTGACACCAAGTCATTCTGAGGCTCCTTCTACTATGCCACATAGTTGCTACATTTGAGCTAGGTACCCTGGGCAAGTCCAGTTTAGCTGTGGACCCAGCAGGACTGCTCACCTAGTCCCATTCCTGGCCTGTGAATGCATTCGTCATCAGCCCTCGGCTGTGACATCTCACGAGCCACGAGCTAGACATTCCCAACAGCCTTAGAGGAACTGGATACCATAAGGTGGTAACCACAGGCTGTGCTTTGGGCAGCAAAGCCCTTCTGATATCAGCTAATCCTGGTGTTTTTGAAGAACTTGAACTGTGCTGATTTCTCATTTGATCTTTCCTGCTACACTCTATACTTGTTCCTTACAGAGTACCTGAGGACTGCTCTCCACCTGCTGACCCCTCAAGCAGTACCATGGAGTTGACCGCCAATGGGCAGCACCTAAACCCAAGAACAAGTGCCAGGAACCGGCGGAGCTGGAGAAAGACAAGCCCCACAAGTTATCTCCACCAGATTAGACACTGACCTCCGGGGGGTGGCTAGGGTTATCCTCTCCAGGAATCCAGATGTTCCCTGAAAGGATCTCTTTTGAGGGGATGTGGGGAGGCGGAGAAAGAAGCGAGCCCTGAATCAGCCAGCCACATCAGGGCAGACGAAGGTTATAGCAAACGGGGCAATTGCTGCCTACCTACTCAGTTAAGGAATAGGTGGGGGGCTTCTACTGATCTCTTCATTGTCTGGGAACTTACTCTTCCCCAGAATGAGAGAGAACATTATCTGCCCCTGCCATTAAACAACCCCCTCCTTCCAAACTAACACTATAGTGAGACTAAACTACATTCCTCCAGACTTCTGATGGATCCAGGCTCAGGCCTGGGTTATTTATGACTAAGTCCTTAACCAGTAGTCTAACAGGCCCATCCCAGGGATGTCAATAATAATTCAGAGCACTTTAAGGTTTACAAAGCACTTTACTCACAATAACCCTTTGAGGTAGGTAGTGCATTATTTCCCCCACTTTATAGATGAGGAAACAAAGTCAGCAAGGTTAATAGACTTGCCCATGGTCACACAGCGAGTTAAGTGTCAGAACTGGGATTCAAACCAAGAACTCAACTCTGGGTTCAGCACTCTTTCCACTACACCAAGCTGCCTCTTTCTTTGCCTACCTGCCAAAAAGACAAAGGCAAAGAGAAAACTCTGGCTAGAGTTTCCTTGAGTGGATAAGAATATTTAATAATAAAAATTTCTCAATGAAGCACAGTGTATTTGTCATGAAACAAGTATGGATTGACTGGGAAATTAGACTTGTAGCTATGTGAGCTAAAGGGCCTAACAAGCAAACCTGACATTTCAAGCAAGGGGCTATCCCAGGGATTCCAACTCATCTAGAAGTCAGAAACAGAGGGCCTAATTCACCTTTCTTTCCCATTTCACAGAGGTGAGAGGTCTGAAGAGAATCATAAAACCCCAGGGCCTTGGAATGAGCTTTTAGATATAGTATAATTAGTTGAACGAAATATGAAACTGGTGCCACCAGTGACAAGTGGGAGCTCTTTCAGTCCACAGACAAAGGGAGACACCTTGCAGAAAGCCAGAGTGCACTAAAGAACAGCTCCTGCCCAGTAAGAGCTTTATGTGGCTAACCATTAGAGTGGTAGGATCAATAATGCCAAGATCTGCACTCCCCAGATAGGAGGTGTGGGTTTGTCATCACCCCTCTCTAACATCCCCCCAGGCCACCGCTATGCCTTCCATCACAGCATCCTCCATGGGAGGACACCTGGCTCCCTATTGGCTGAAGGATTAGCTCTCTAGTAAATTACCTTCCACATCCTATCAGGCACCTGTGTAAGGCTACCCCCTAGTGGCCAGGAACGAAGCTAAAACAGCCTTTGGCATTTTGCTCTTATAGCCTCAGGTGCTTGGCTATTACTTGAAAAAACTGATCCTGAGACAAAATAGGTCTTGCTCAAGAACAATTCCTCTTTGCTCTTCACCCTAAATGCAGCATTTTCCCTCCTACTAAAAAAGCCAGGCAAGGAAGGCTGGAACTGAATTCATATTATTGTACATTTGCATTGTTATAAATACATTACATACAGTGTCTACAGTGCATTAGAACAAGACATGGGGGCAGCAGCAATCAGAGTAACCAGGACTGCAATTCTTTTCTCCTCAGTGCTGGGGGGAAGTCCCTTGTCAGCAAAAAAGAGTCAGTTTGCTCCATTCTATTCAGAAGACTCCGCTCAATCTCTGGTTCCTTCTAGTTCATTCAGGGCAACCTGAATCCAGCCTCCAAAACTTATAGTCACTAGGGACTGGAAGGGACCCTACATTCATATCACTGCTGGGGCACAGGAACTCCCTCCCTCCCCAGTCTCAATTTCCTTCTGATCCTCTGCTCATCTTAAACAGGAGCAACAATTTAAGGATTTAACCATCCCCATCTTAAAACTTCAAGGACTCTCCCCATCCTCCTGGGGGAGTGGCTAGGGTGGCTGGAAGAGGAAACTTTACGTATGCATGTGTATGTATCCATAAACATATATACACACCATAGGCAAAGCTCACTTTCCTCCAGAAGGCCTTTTTACCTCTGTAGAGAGTTTGGAACGTGGTCCTAGTTTCCACAGAATTGGGCAAGTCAGCAATAGAGACCTCTAGTCTCTATGGGAATCACCCGCCTTTGCAGTATAGGTCACTTATTTTCAAATGTGTGTCACCCAGCCTGAGAATCAGGGCAGAATTGCTGATTGGGATTGTCAGTGCTAGAGAGCTAGGTCGTCCCTGTCCTTGGGGCCATGCAGATAGACTTGCATACTCTTCCTAACAGAGAACAAAAATCCTGTGGCAGGCTGGTTCTTCCTAGAACATAAAGGCCAAGGAGGAGAGATAATCTTCACCACTGCCTTGCTTCTGCAGAAGAAACTGGACAAGCTGAGGGCACTCCCTTCTTTGGTTACTGGTCAAACCATCAACATCATTTCTTTGCAAGGCTAATTCTGCTGTTCATGACAGGGAGGGTGCTGAAACCCACATAGTTGTAGTAGTACGGTGTGCCATCCTCAAAAAAAGAAGGCAAACAGTCCACTGTACCATCAAAGAGCCTTTGCATGGAAAGGAATCCTAGGCCTGGGCAAGGACAGCAGCTGGGGAAAACGGGCACATGAAGGTGGACTGCTGGAAGCAGGATGGGTGAACCAGGGAAGGCAGTGAAAGACTCCTTCTTTTTCGGCCTTTCTCAAAATGCAAGGGGAGAACTGTCTAATGGAGGGAAAGAGATAGAAGGAAAGAATGCTATCAACACTTACTGCCTTCCCACCCTGAAAAGCATGTTACACAATGAAAACAATGAAAGATTAAAATAAAATTCATATTTTGTTTCTTGCACCTCCACACCTTCTCCCTCAGGAGGGGACAATTGGAGCAGGGCAGTGGGGTGGACCAGGCACTAGCAGCCAGTAAAAGGAACTCAAACCTTTCCTCTAAAAGCCAAGGCCAAGCATGAAATGTAGGCAAGGTGAAGCAAATGGCAGGATATGCAGCTTTCTCAAGGACCTGAGTCCTCTGAGAAAAGAACATGGAAAGAATTTTAAAATTTAAGAACATATTAGAGGGCTGAGACTGAAGCTTGGTGAGGGAAAGGAAGTCTACTTTAGTTGCTAGGGTCAAGCACTCAAGAAAGTGGGGTTGGGATAGAAGGATGACAGACCAGTCAAAGCAAGGTCCACTAAGTTTAAGCAATAATAAAGACAAGGTGATGACATCTCCCAGTACATACATCAGGCCATGTGAAGAGTTGAATGCTGGGAATGTGCCTCCCTATTAAAATGACAAGTCTAACCACTACTGCCTCTGCTTGAGTCACAGTTGCACAGAAGGCCTGAGCTGGAGAGGCCAGGTCCACAGCAGGGCTGAGAACCAGTACGGTCCACATAGGCTTAGGCAAAGCTGCCTAAGGACCTAAAGTTAAAACAGACTTTGTGAAACATAAAACTACAAATGTGCCAGTAGATTTTGAAGCAGACTATAGGTCACTGGTGAGGTGGAAAAGGAACAGAGGGAACTTTCTAGTGGGGCCTAGTGGGCAGGAAAAGACAAAATGAAAACTAAAAGGAAAGGTATGTCTTTTCAGCTCAAGGTCTCAGAAGTTACTATCCACTTTGATGCACTGTGACACAATCTCTCACCTCCATGGTACATGGGACAAGAGTATACAGAGCACCTAGGCTCCTGAACTCATCCAAGGTTATTTCTGAACCGGTATCTTCTTGTGTACATCTTTTTGAGGGATAATGTTATGCTAGGATATTGCTGCTAGGGTTTAATGTTTTGGGTTTTGTTGTGTTTTTTTCTGATGCAGAATATAACCAGTGATAGGGAACTGCAACAGAGTAGGCTATCTGGCATGGTGCATTTCAAAACCGGCAGCTGAGTGAAGTTAAATGAGGTGCTCCCTCCTTAGTACTCCTATCATTCCCCTGCAGAATTCTGACCTTACCCAGAATATAAAAGGCAACACCAGGGCCTAAGACTGCCCCAGAATGTCTGGTGGTTATTCTCCCCATATTTTGCAAAGCTCTTTGGCTCTACCAGAAGGGAAGGGCTCTCAAGTCTATGATTCCACCTGCTTCGCTGGCTTATCTCAAAAGCTGCTCCCCAGGCTCCCTCCCAGTCCCCAAGTCTGAGACAGCATCTCATTCGCCTGCAGGGCTACCACCAAGAGAAGAAGGGCTTCCGGCTCTGAAAGCTCTGTGTGTAAGACTCGCTGGCACTCCGTTGGTGGGACCGGGCTGTCTCCACAATCACAGGTGGCATCTGGACTAGATGAAGGGGACTCTTATTGTCTTTCAGGGCCTGGGTTAGATTCAAAATCTGTAACAGAAGAAAAGAACTAGGTAAAGGGAAAGGCTAGGTATTATTCTAGCCTTCCTCTAAAGGGAAATACCCAGATCAACTGGTCCATCTAGTAGTAGAGAAGCCAACTGGAAAAGATAAAAAACCTTATTTTTCATTGGGTTGCAAAACCATCCTAACAAGGGTAAAGAGAGGAGGTTTCGTTCTCTGTTTGTACCCTCCCCTTTCATGAATGAATGAATGAAATTAATGAACATGTATTTTCTGAGCACTTAGAGTATACCAAGCCTCGTGGCCACATAGAGAGAAGGAGCCCAGTCTGTGTTCTCTCATCACTGTGCTCTCACCTCTACAGCAGCACTTTACTTCTATTCACAGAGGTGCAGATCTGGGCCCGGGGTGCTGGCAGGTGTATCCTGGAGGAACAAGGAGCAGAGGCAGCAAGAACACCCAGCCCAAAAGCAGAGCTTGGATTTGCTGTCATGAGCACACATTTTCCCCTTTGTTCCACTTAGAACTACCACTATTACTCTTCTCTGGAGGGATGGTTAGAAGGCAAGATGCCTCCAGCCATTTCTTTAAGCCAGGTGAGGGCCAAGATTTCCACAGGGAGGTGTCCACCCTCATAAGCCTAAGGACTGAGAAACCCAGGAGTGAGATCTCTTAAATGCTCTTCCTTGGAACATTTCTGCTTCAATAGGTGAGGTCAAAGGACAAGGGAAAGGCCATATGCTACTTCCAAGACTGGGACAAGTCCTATAGAGAGTTAACTTTCCTCCTGAAGAAAGGCTGGCTCTTGATAAGAATGGATTCATTTACCTAATTTGCTTTGGTTTTATGGTTTAAGAAATTATAAGGACCCTCTGTAATCTTAAGTAACCTCAATCACAAAGTATTGTCCTTTTAACCCCTGTCTACCTTATTCCCAAGGAAAAGCAGACACCAGTAAATCCAAGGCTTTATTTCACCTGTGATGCCTATGGATGGCTTAGAAACAAGAGACATCTGTGGGAATAGTTATCAGTGCAGCTGGAAAGTCTGTTAATGCTACAACAGTCAGAGTATCTGGTCCTTCTAGACACAGAGAAGCTGCTTCTCAAACACCTCAAGACTACTGTCTAGTCACATGTGTAACTATGCTTTGCTGAGCTGAAGATGACTCCTTGGTGTGTGTTGATGCCCACCGCCCCCTTTGCCCATTCTGACCAGGAAGTAGAAGGTGAAGATGGCTATAAGTAGAGCATAAAGAGAGGGAGAGTAGATGGTATACGAGACATTGGGACTAGGGAGTATGGATGGAAAGATGGCTGGGCTCTGTGGATCACAAGGTATCCTCCCACATTATTTGGCATATTAACAAGTAGGTCACAAATCAAAAAAATGCTGGGAAATATTTGCTAAATGCAAATGCCAATGCTCAGCATGATAAAGTGGCTAATCATCCCAGAGAGATCCTAAAGTAGATACCAGAAGGTGTATAGTGGCCCTACCTGTCCCCTCATGACAGCGATTTGCTTGTGAAACTGGCCCCTGTCAAAACCAGGATCTTTCTGCAAGAGAAACAGGATGAGATGAAACCTCCAAGTAGCACAGCTCCTTCCATAATTAGAAAGTTCTTACTAATAAAAACCCATAACTGGCTTTATCCATTTAGGTAAAGCCAAATGATAGCCCAGGATTAATGCACTCCCTGATTTGCTAATGGGGAAACCGAAGCATCAAGAGGGCAGATGACTTATCTGGGTCACACGGTTGGTTAACACTGACCTCAGGGTCCCTGACATTCTCTCTCACTGTAAAAGTGCTGAATGTGCTCAGAAGCCAAGTGAAGCACAAGACTCATATCAGCGCTGTCCACTACAACACTTTGACTTTCTTTGACTCTGGAAAGAGTAACAGCTCCCGTGCCCTCCCAACTCTGACTCCCACCCTCTGGAGTTCTGCTCCTCCTGGTTTCTAACACTTGAATCCAGGGATGGAGATGGACTAAAGTATAGAATATTTTTCTTTTCTTTTTTTTTTTTTTGGCAGGGCAATGAGGGTTAAGTGATTTGCCCAGGGTCACACAGCTAGTAAGTGTCAAGTGTCCGAGGTCAAATTTGAACTCAGGTCCTCCTGAATCCAGGGCTGGTGTTTTATCCACTGCGCCACCTAGCTGCCCCTGAAGTATAGAATCTTAATCAACCAAGAAATCACACTTAGTAGGTGTCAGCTCCATCCTCTTCACTCATACTGAAGTAGATATTTGTTTCCCTTCCACTATTTAAATAAGATTGAACTTGACAAGGCTGACCTTAAAGAGCTCATACAGGTCCTCTTCCAGGTCCTTGATGAAGTTAGGATCCGATATCTTTGGAAGGATCAGGTCTTTGATTTCCTGGGAAAATGGAATTTTGGCTTGGGGCAGCCAAGCCCAATAAAAAGGATCTGAAAAAAGGAAAGGACAAAAATTAAAATCCACCACTGGGAAAATTCTAGCTCATCTGTGCTCTCTTCCTACAAGAACACTCTAAGAAAGTACTTCCCATTTCTTCAATCTTTAGCACTTAGAGCATAAAAACAAAATGCACAAGGGTTTCTGAACTCCAAAGTAGAGAATTCCAACCAAAAGTATACTACTTGCCCATCAAACATGGATAGTCTCCTAAAAAGGCAGGGTAGGTAGGGGGCCAACGTAATATTTTCCACCCCCTCTCAGAGAATTATCCATTATGGTTGGACAGGTATTACCTTTAGGAGGCTCAAATAGCACTTCAAATAGCTCTTCCAGAGAATTATAGGCCTTTCAGGGAATTAAAATATTGGACTGATGAGAGATTACACTAAGGGAGGGAGTTTGGATAGATAGAAAAGTACAGCTTCTACAGTACAGGAAAGTCTTGCTGGTCTAGAAAAGGGAGAACCCAACTCATGTATGGTTTCCAAGGAGAAGAGCCTGAAGCACTATGATCTTGGGACTTACACGCCCTCCAGGAGTCAGGATGCTTCAGAGGGAAAGCCAGCCCATTGTCTATGGCAGCCAGTTTGATAACGGGCTCCTTCACCACCACCCAGTCTGTGTCCTGGAGGGGAAGGGAAGGCTTATTACACAGGGATGCCCATTACCAAAATCCACCAGTCTCATTCCTCTTATATTGTAAAAGTGGTTTTCTCACCTTATCAAGTCATCCATCCTAGACATCACCCTCCTTCTTCAATTTATTTCTCCTTTTTGTCATGGTTCCAAACTCTCAATACATTTTCTCTCTCACTATATTAAGGTTCTAAGGATTTTTCCATCTTGGAAAAGCTTAGCAATCTAGGAGCTACTGTACCCCCAAGAGAGGGAGAGTAATGACCTAAACCCAATAGAATTATAGACCAAGAAGGGACCTTAGGAATCATACAATCCAACTCACTCATTTTACAGGTGAGGAAACAATGGTCCATAACGGGCAAGTGATCTGTCTGAAAGAATCAGTTAATGGCAGTGCTGGGGAAAGCAGCCAGGTCTCCAGTTCCCCAGGATAGTGGGATTTTCATCATATCACACCACCTCCCCAGAGAGAGACAGAAAATAGGGCTGATGCTTCTAAGATGAAAAGTGCCAAAGTAGAGTCAATGAGAATCCTCAAAGTGGGGAGAGGACAAAGAAATCTTGGTCTACTTTCTAAGTTCCTATTGTGCAAGACTGGCTCCAAAGGCAGTGCTGACTTCCAGTGTGGGGACAGAATCACTGAGCAGAATCACTTGCTTTTTCACAGGAAGTTCTACTCCATGAGCTCACAGGTACACAGAGCTAAGGCACATACAGAAATATGCTTTCAGGGCATAACAGCTGATTGCCAAAGGTAGAATTAGAAGCCAGACATTAACCCCTAAGCCTCCATGGGAGGCTTACTGCCAATGGGAGAGGATACCAGAGCAAGTCACAACAACCATCTGTATTCATTCCATGCAACCAACCCAAGGCATGAGTTACTGGCTAATAGAAGGAGAAGTGTAGATAGGCAACCAGGATGGGGATCCAGGATGGAAGAAGTGTGATTAGGGAAACAAGTCACTAGTGATGAACTCTTCCCTTAAAGCTTTCAAGAACACATATGGGTAGTGACCCTATCTTGCTCTCTTCTGCCCAGTCGGACTCAGATCCCTATCCATCTAATCTCCACTTGTGGATTTAAAGATCCAATGATTCATTTACTAGGGGAACAATATAATTATAGGGTTATATATCACGCTTTAAGAATATTCTTCAAGGATCCTTTCTCTTCCTGGGCTTCTCAGACTCTTACCCGGTAGCTGGAATTATCCATCGGACAGTCATATTTGATCAGCCAATTGTCATTGCCTCTATCTGCAGACAGAAACATCAGAGGTCAGCAGAGAAAACTGCATGCTAGCAAGCTCTAATGTGATAGGAATGGGAATGGGGTTAAAGTCACTGCTTAGAATTCATCTGAGTAACACCAAAAATCTAGAGCCAGGGAAAAGGAAGTTAAGAATTTTCTGTCTGGGGAAGGGAAAGCCAGCTGGGGTAGAGTTCTAATACTGGCCTTCCCATCTGTAGTAGCTGATATTGCATTCCAATACAGTTTCAGACCTCAGAAAATCTCTGCTGAAAATGCAGCAACTCATGAGCTCCGGAAGACAACAGGGAACAAGTGTAATTTAGCAGTAAAGGCAGAAGTCTATGTCAGTTGCATAACAGGCTACCACCCATATTCAGAAACTCTCTTTCCCCTTCCAATTTATGATCTATACACCCAGCTGCCCGCCTCATAAATCCCAACATTAGGGGTGAAGGTGTTCTGCTACTGGGTCCCTTAGAAAATAACCTAAAAATGTCACACTGAAAAGGTCCTTGGATCATTCCAGTGAAGAATTTGGTCCCGGACAAGGATCTCCTACTTAGACACTCAGCAACCCACAATCATCTGAATAGGTTAATCAGATAATTTAGTTTTCAAACCCTACAAATTTCTTTGTGTCTGCATGATACAGTGCTGGAGGAGGACTCCCCACAGTAACTCACCAGTGTTTCGGATGATGTAATCTAGTACCACCAACCGCTCAAATTGCAATAGCAGCTGTCGATTAGTGTTCTCAGGCAGCGAATCTGCTTCAAATCGTCGCAGCCAAAAGTCAGCATCCTTGTAGCCTTCAACAAAGAGCTGGAATGAACCGACCTGGCACCAGAGATGAAAAGCAGAGGTCAGACTAGTATTTCTCTGAAGCTCAACTTCAGAACCTCAGGAATTTATCAAGGTCCTGAGAAATCAATACACCAGAATTTGCAAACCTTTCCAGAATAGTATTGTCCTCTTCAGTATTTCATTTCCTTGAAAATGGTGGAAGGAAGCTATGGGAGTGGCCAACTAAGAAAACATTCAAAACCTACCCAGATGGCCTGGCTGAGCTTTTTGGCAGAAGTACACTCAGACATGCCAATATGAACATTCCCCCCCAAGTTTCAAGCTGTCCAGCACTAAAATGAGGACAGAATACCAAGATCAGCTCCCCATGTCTTCCCCAAAGCCCCCCTTGCACCCCCAACATTCCCCCAGCCTAAACACACCTCTAGGCAGAAAGTCAGCAGCTGGGCCACTGAAAAGCATCTTGCCTACAGACCATTTCTGACACATGATAAAGGTCACTAAATTTGTTCTCTACCTTGGGTGGCAGCCCGATTCTGTTAAACCGCTGTCCAACTTTTGGCACTTTCTCTAGGGCAAGTCGCTTCCCCCTGGACTTCACTCGGTCAATGGCACTGTAGTTGAAGGTCTCACTGGCCAGGTATACTACCTAAAGTAGAAAGACAAGACACCATTTGAGAGGATAATCTGATCCCAGAGACTCCTTGGATATTGATAAGAGCTCAAAACCATCTCATAAGATTATATATCAGAGAAGAACAGCATCTTTCTATACCAGGATGCAACAGATTCACATTTATGACAAGACATCATTGCAGAGCACTCTGGTTCTTCCAATATCAAAAATGGTAGCTCATCTAAGGGAAAAAACCCACAAAAATGAATTTATCCATATAAATGTCTGAGAACAGGTTAATGATAAAAAAATTTTCCCTCAAAGTCCCTCTTAAAATACATTGCAAATATTCTGTTGCTCCTCCCTGTGACACCAGGCATTTAGAAATCAAAATCGTTCTAATTCTCCTTGCCTCAAAGATTGGAAAACTAAGGCAAATAAATAGAGGAAAGAATGACTTGTCTAAGGCTACAGCCAGTCACCCTGCAAGTCTAGGATGGTCCAGTCTTCATCTCTCAAGACAGTGCTAATCCTCTCCCCCAGGAAACTTTATTTTTGGTCCCTCTTTACAGCACACCATTCCCTTTCCTACAAGTAATGAAAATCTCATACTCTCAAAGTGAGGAGCTGCATGGTGCAGGGGAAAGACTAAGGGGGCTCAATTCAAGGTCCAGCTCTGCCATGTACACAGGGACCTTAGACAAGCCCACTAATCTCTAATTCTGTTTTCTTCCCTCAAAAATGAGTAGGTAGGACTAAAAGACTTTGAATTTCCTGTCTAAATCCACGATCCTATGAGGCCTAACTATAATTCAGGTAGCTAAAGCCTAGCTAAGAATCAAAAGGTCATCATTTAAGGTCCAGTCTCCACACTGACATGTTCTGATCAACAAAGACTCCAAGGGCTCTTCCAGTCTCTGCTCCCATCAGCTTCAGGGGATGAAGAGTAGTTTGTTTTAACTAAAACATTAAATATGAGAAAGGAAGTAATAGGAAATACAATTGGAAAAGTAGGTTGAACTTGATTAAGGAAGGCCTTGAATGCCTGGGTCGGTGAGACAAAGAAGGTTTTTTAATAGAAGAGTGATATGATCAGAGTGGTTTATTTGGAAGATTATCTGAGGCAACTATGTGAAGGATGGATTGAAAAAGGAAATCAATTAGAGGCTACAGGAGCAGTCATTAGAATATGTGGTTTAAAGGGAAAAAATATAAGAATCAACCAGAGTTGCTGCAGTGGACACTAAAAGATAGAAACAGATGGGAGTAATACTATGGAGTAATCTAATCAAAGGTGAAGCTCAAGTCAAGAGTCTAAGTATCTGAGAGATAATGATGCTATCAAAAGAAATCAAGATGGTAGAAAGGGTAAGTTAGAAATAATGGGGAAATAATTCAGTTTAAAGCATGTTGAGTTGGAGATGCTAGTGGGCTATTTGAGTAAAAATATCCAACAGACAAATGGAAACAGAAAACCAAACATATTATCTTTCCCCTAAAAACGTACTGCTTTCCTTAACTTTTCTATTTCTGTTGAAAATATCTGTATATTTCAAGTCATTCGGACTTGTAAAGCCACATCCATCTTTCCCTCTTCCCTTCTCCTTTGACTTCACATACTATTTGAAAAGTCTACCTTTACAACATTTCTCATATCCAATCCTTCCTTTCAACTTCCACTGTAACCACTTCAGGCCCTTACCTCTTCCAAGAAGCCGAAGGAAGAGACAGATATCTAGGAGTCATGTCCATAGAGTTAATAATTGAAGCCACAGGAGTATATAAAATTACCAAGGAAGAGTAGAGAGAGGTGAGAGAGAGAGAGGGGGAGAGAGGAGGGGGAGAGAGGGGGAGAGAGAGAGAGAGAAGGACAGAACTACTGGGGATACCTACATTTGTGTAGTTGTAGGAAGACGAAGATCAAGAAAATGAAATAAAGAAGGATCAGTCACTGAGGTAGAACCATAAGAGTGTCATGTCAGAAATACCAAGGGCCAAGATAATATATAGGTAGGAATGTCAAATGCTTTAGAGATAATCACAATCAAAAAGAAGACTCTAGACTTAGTTAAAAGGAAGTCATTACTGAAAACAGAAAAGGCTGTTTCAAGTGACAGGGATGGAAGCTAGATTGAAAGGAACTCAAGAATGGGTGGCTGGTGAGCATATGGGAGGCAGTGAGAGGAGATTACTCACTAGAATTTTGCTAAGGAAGCAGGGACAGAGAGAAGATTATGGGGTTAGAGTGGAAGAGGTTTGGTTTCATTTTTACTATTGAGAGGAGACTTGAGCATGTTTGTAGGTGGAGAGGAAGACTGAGGATGTATCAGAACAAGAGAATGATTGTCAGACCAAAGGGACACGAGGGGATAGGGATCAAACTGAAGATATAAGTGGAAATGCTAGCCTTACTTAGCAAGCATTACTTAGGTAATGACATTGTAAATAATCTTGCTAGGTACTAAGGAGGTTACACAAGAATTTGAAAATCAAATTAAAGAATGTAAGCTCTTTGAAGGCAGACTACTGTTTTTATCTTTAAATTCTCAGTTCCTCACATATATCAGGGGCTTAATGACTGTTGAAATGAATAAGAAATGTATAATCTATATCTGATTGCTTACCACCTCAGTGAGTGGGGAGGGGAAGGAGGGATAGAATTTGGAACTCAAAACTTTAAATAAAAATGTTTATTATTTACAAAAAAAAGAAATGTGAAAGAATTCTGTAAACTGTTAAACATTAAACAAATGTAAAGTATCATTATAATCACTTAGATTTGGTATTGGTATTGCAGTGAGACCCCAACTTATTGTTTAGACATACACTAAACATGCCCACCATGAAACTATTTTAAGATGTTTAATGTTTGTCTCTGAATCCATGGTCCCTAGCACAGTGTCTGGCACATCATCATGACTTAATGCTTGCTGAATGAATGAATCTTAGATACCTATGAAACAAAGCTTGAAAACCACTGCACTGCACTATTCCACATCCTCCTATCTTAAGGGACTCTATACTATGGCAAGCAGTTAATATTTTGTTGCTTTCTGCTTCAAAAGATTTCAAGGAAAAACACAAAATAAGTGTCCCACCTTGCACTCCAAAGATCAAATGAGAAAGTCCCTTAATTTGTTTTGTTTTGGTTTGGTTTTGGTTTTTTTGTTTTGGTGGGGCAATGAGGGTTAAGTTCTTGCCCAGGGTCACACAGCTAGTAAGTGTCAAGTGTCTGAGGCCAGATTTGAACTCAGGTACTCCTGACTCCAGGGCCAGTGCTCTATACACTGCACCACCTAGCTGCCCCCCAGTCCCTTAATTTGTGCAGGTGAGTCCCATAATTCATGAGAGGGTCTAGAGACAGTCATTTATTTCTCATTCACCTTAAGGCACTATAACAGTTTTCTCCTTCCAAGAGCTACTGAACTTGATCAGTGATCAAAACTCAAATGAATTATGAGCTGTTTTTGTCCTTCCCCACACAAAGCATCCTTACTAGAAGTTACAAACTGGTCACAAAATGCCATTCAACCTTTAACCCTTGGAAATCTAATGGGTTGTTCATGAGAAGATTCTATAGTCTAAATTTGGATAAATATGAAAAATACAAAGAAATGTGGAAAGACATTTACACATATGGTGATTGTGACTATACTAAAAGAAATAACAGTAACAAAATTTGATGAGTAAATGGATAGAAAAGAGACTGCAAAGGGACATCCATAGCAAATAAGATGTTATTGTTATAATTTTGCCAAATTTACACACACACACACACACACACACACACACACACACGCACGCAACCATGCGCATTTTCCTTTTAGGAAACAAAAGTTTGGAATTTCATATTTCACTAATTCTTTATTTTGTTTCTTTTTATTTTGTTGCTTTTGTTGAGAGAGTTAATAAGTTTATATTAAAATTAGGTTTACAATTTTAAAAGAAAAAATAGATGAGATCTACAGAATGCATTTTGATCTACAACTGTCTTTGGAAATCCCTTGTAAAGTCCACACAATTCTCACACTCCCAGATAATTTGTGACTCTCCTCTTTACCCAGGATCCCAATCAATTTGGAAAGAATTTCAGGGCATATATAAATTAAACTTGGTCTCCAAATAAGCCCTGTCCTAAAAGTCCCCTGCATCATAGTCTAATTTGAGCATAACACTACAGCTCAATTAACTGGCACACTCTGGATTTCTGGAATGGTCATAGGTGTTCTACGAGTTCTATTCTCCTGGAATCTCCCAGGATCTAGGAGAATGAGCCACAAGAATTTCTGGGATCATAGGCAACTTGGGAAATGGAGAGCCTAATGACCCCCATGCAAGTGACTGGGGTTTATAATACCATGAACCAACAAAGGTTTAGATACTCCCAAGGCATATCTACCTTACCTTGGTACGGGGTACAATATTGAGTTCCAGTTTTTGGTCCACCAAACTGGCCCCAGCCTCTGAGAGATAGCCCTGATTGAGAACGAGACAATCACGGCCAAAGCAGCAGGGACAGCACAGCTTCTGTAGCCATTTGGTCCACTTGGGGTTAAGGTGCCCATACGGCTCTTCATTCTTGGGTTTGAAGACACCAATGATTTTCTACATGGAAAAGAGAGATAGGTTATGGGGGAGAAGAAAGTAATAAAAATGGATGGGAAAAACAGAGGAATGGCCCAACACATTCCCTACACAAAAAATAACTTTGTCTCTGCAGAACAGGGGACAACTTAATGCATGTAACTAGAATTTTGGAAAGAATTTTCTTCTTTTCAACATCCCAGCCCCAAACCATTAACTATTTTTAACCTATTCATTACCTTTGCCTACAAGCTATAAAGTTATATACCTCCACACTAGATGTAAGGTCTAGAAAGTACAAAGTCAAGTTATATGGTAGTCAAGTATTTTTTGTTTGTTTTGTTTTGGGGCAAGGCAATGAGAGTTAAGTGACTTGCCCAAGGCCACACAGCCAGTAAGTGTCAAGTGTCTGAGGCCAGATGTTAGCCAAGTATATTTTCAGGCAACAGTCACTCTCTTTTGGTAATCCAGTATAGCTCCCTCACAGCAAAGGGTAGATTATCATGCTAACATTATCAAGCTTCAACTTCCAAATCTCATAGCAGTTACTATCAGTTGAGTGTGGATTCAGTGTAAACCAAACTAACCAAGGTATCTTAGAATGAGATGAATAAAATCCTTAGTTGCTAACTTCCCTTAACATTCTTACCTCCTAAGAGTATTAATTTCCCTTTGAAATTTAAAAACAAAACAAACAAACAAAAAGAAAAACCTTTAAAAGACAACAAAGGAAACACCCTAAGAAAGAATCGCAATAGTGACTGAAAGGACCTATTATTAGGCCCCAGTGAAGATCAAATCCATTTCTTATAGACCTGTGGAACCTCTGCTTAGTGCACTGTGTTCCAGGGCTCTGGCCACCTAAAGAGTGCTTCTTGCTACACATCTACCACTTGGGAGCTACTTGTATTCCATGTCATTGTGAAGTTTCTCTCACTGTGGATAACCCTACAGGTCTGTCAACATTTTGAAGTTGTTTTTTCATTTGCTTCAATCCTTCTTCCCAAAAGTTTCAGTTCAAAGGGAGGAAAATGTAAATATGCTGACTTAGCCTTCTAACACAATGATTCACTGTCAAATCATATGATTCTTTCTCTTCCCCTCACCCTCGCAACCAACTGAAGATAATCTTAAGTCACAGCATTTTTTCAAGTCTATGTCATTTCCTGAGGAACAGATGATAACAGAACACATGCAGACAAAGAAAAAGACAACCACTCACATTAGAGTTGGCAAGGTATCTGACTCCATCAATGGCTACCCAATCACAGAAGCAACTCCTGCAGAACACCAAGTTGATCTAGAATTAAGAGCTTTCCTACCCTCTAAAAAAACCCATTTACTAGTAGGAAACACATAATGTCATATACAAATTCCTCTTTCATTTATAGCCATTCCCAATCTGGCTGCAACCTATCTTTCCAAATTGATTTCACCTCATACTCCCTCTTTCATGCCAAACTGGCCTGCTTACTGCCCCCTCCAAATGGCATTTTCCTCTTTCCATGCCTTTGCACACTCTATTCTCCATGCCTGGAATGTTCTTTCCCCCCCATCTCACGCTCCTGGATTCCTGAGCTCCATTCAAGGCTCAGCTCAAGCACAGCTTACTTCTGAAGGCTTTCCTGATCTCCAGTTTCTTCCTTTCCTCAAAACTTTGTATTTACTTTGTAAATATTTTACAATTGTTCATCTGTTTACTTATTGCTCCCCTTCAAGAGAATGTAAGCTACTGAAGGCAGGGGCTGTTCTCATTTTTCTTTGCTGTTGTCCTTTGTTCTCAAAGAGGACCGTGACATCAGGTGATAGCGTGACTTGCACTGAATTGGATTTAAGGGAGGGAGGGCTGTGCAAGGTCACCAACCGCACTCTCTCCTCCACAGCCATCTGGCTCCAGTAGCAAGATACGTATCAGGATGATTGGAGATGGTCCCATAGGTTTAAGGCAATTGGGTTAAGTGACTTCCCAGCTAGTGTCTGAGGTGACATTTGAACTCAGATCCTCTCAACTTCAGGGCCAGTACTCTATCTACTGCACCACCTAGCTGCTCCTAGCTCAGTGCCTGGCACACTGCAGGTGCCTGCATTAAACTGAATTCACAGTGTAGCTCCTCAAAATTAATTGTGTATCCAGAGAAGGTCAGCAAGCTAATATATAAGAAACAAAGACTCATTAGCACTCTCTTGCTATAGGTCTGTCAAAGGAAAATACCCTTCTTCATTTTGCCTATTCTAATCCCCACAAAGTCCCAAAGTCCTCTGGGTCAGAAGCTGGACTTAACAGTGACACTGGTGTGACTAAGGATATCTGGACTCATCTTGAGCTACATCTGATGTCATCCAATGGCCCCAGGAAAGCTGAAAGTTCAGAACCTACCTGCTGAGAGAAGGAAGGGCCTAATGACCTTCCTGCAAGTTGTCTGGAATAAAAGGAATCATTCAGGTAGCCAGCTAGCTCCCAGTGAAATGAGGGCCTGAAGAAAACTGGAGCTACTAAGGACTAAACGTTTCTACTTAAAATAGAACATCTAAAGTCTACATCATTATGAATTAAGACCTCTCTATCACGTCAGGGATATTATCCTCCCACTGAAGAGGACAACCATCATGGGTTTCAAAGAATAAACACTATTGTTACTAAGCTACATCTCTCTCTCTCTCTCTCTCTCTCTCTCTCTCTCTCTCTCTCTCTCTCTCTCTCTCACACACACACACACACACACACACACACACACACACACACACACACACACACACGAGACTATTTCCATTATGGACAAGTGAAAGCAAATCATAGGATCACAGAGTTATGACTGTAAGGGACCTTGGAGATCATCTTGTCCAACTGAAGTCTACAGAGAGAGATTAAGTGACTTGCCGAAGGTCACACAGCTATCAAGTAGCAGAGGCAAGATTCAAACTCAGGTCCTTTGACTCCAAATCTAGTGCTCTTTCCATTACACTACAAAGCCTCCTCAGATCTGTAGGCCATCAAGCCCGACCAACCAGCAACTACGATGTATCATTTTTGTGTTTGCCACAATTACTCTGTGAAGAATGCCATGGTGGTATTAATTTGTTTATTATAACACATATTTATGTATGTATTCTTTGCCATTCCCTTCATACGAGGGTAAGAATGTTCACAGTCTAGGTTATCATTTAGCCCTGGCAGGCAAGGTCTCTGGACCCTGTAGCTCAGGTACAAAGGTGGCAGTCTATCTCCTAGGCTAAATAAACAGATCACATTACTGCTACCTCCTCGGTCAGAACACTGGATCATTTTTCAGCTGACCTGGCTCACTTCCATTAGAATTATAATAGTGGTAAAAAAACAAGCAAAAGCTTTCCTCTGCTTCCTCTGCCATTCTCCAGTTCCCTCACAAACAACAAAGAATAACATCTTAAAAAAAAAATCTGTCAGCTCTTAGATCCCAATCAAAAGTAATGAAGGAAAGGTGGTATGGCACAGGGACCAGAGGACCAGGAAGATATGGGTTTGAGTCCTGTTTTTGATACATGCTCTAAGCAAGTCACTGAACTTCTCTGGGTCTCATATTCCTCATCAGAAAAAAGAAAGGTAGGGCCTAGATGTGGATGGTATGTGAGGTCCCATCCCACCTTGATCTATGATCCTGGGATTCTAAGTCATTTAACTTCTCAGTGTTCTAAACTACTGTGGCTCCCGCACAAGAAAGTCCCACAAAGGAAAAACTCACAGGTCTAGAGAAAGAAAGAAATAAAAGAAAGGAAAGAAAGGAAGGAAGAAAGGAAGAAGGGAAGAAAGAAAGGAAGGAAGGAAGGAAGGAAGGAAGGAAGGAAGGAAGGAAGGAAGGAAGGAAGGAAGGAAGGAAGGAAGGAAGGAAGGAAGGAAGGAAGGAAGGAAGGGAAAGAAAGAAAGGAAGGAAGGAAGGAAGGAAGGAAGGAAGGAAGGAAGAAAGAAAGAAAGAAAGAAAGAAAGAAAGAAAGAAAGAAAGAAAGAAAGAAAGAAAGAAAGAAAGAAAGAAAGATGACAGCGTCTTACTGCCACCTAGATTACTGGAGATCTCCTTTAGAATGTAAGCTTATTGAGAATAGGGACCGTTTTACTCTTTGTATTTGTATTCTTGGCTATCACAGAGGCAACTAGATAGTTCAATAGATAAAGTTCTGGGCCTAGAGTCAAAAGACCCAAGTTCAAATGTGACCTCAAACACTTAAAAGCTGTATGACCCTGGACAAGTCACTTAATCTTTGCCTCAATTTCCTCAACTATAAATTGGGGATGAGAACACCTACCTCCCAGGGTTGTTGTGAGAGGTAATATTTGTTTTTGGTTTTGGCTTGGTTTGGTTTGGTTTGGGTTTTTTTGCGGGGCAATGATGGTTAAGTGACTTGCCCAGGGTCCCAGGGTCACACAGCTAGTGTCGTGTCTGAGGTCAAATTTGAACTCAGGTCCTCCTGAATCCAGGGTGGGTGCTTTATCCACTGCGCCACCTAGCTGCCCCTGAGAGGTAATATTTGTAAGGCACTTAGCACAATGGTTGGCACATAGCAGGCACTGGACAAATGCTCGATTCCTTTGCCTTCATGAGCAGCAGAGCCTGACACATAGTAAGTTGTTGATTATTTCTAAATGTGGTAGACTACCCTTTTGGAAAGGTCAACCACTTTGATTTGCCCACTGCTTCTAACCAAAAAAGTACAAATTTATCAATATCATTCAGAACTATAACTACCATTCTTTAATACCCACCCAAGGGGAGGTGGGTATCAATGCTATCAACTCTGCTACCTCAAACAGATTCTAGGGGCAGCTAGGTGGGGCAGTGGATAGAGCACTGGCCCTGGATTCAGGAGGACCTGACTTCAAATCTGACCTGAGACACTTGACACTTACTAGCTTTGTGACCCTGGGCAAGTCACTTAACCCTCACTGCCCTGGAAAAAAAAAAGATTCTAATATTCTTGGTAATCATTCACTCCCTTAAATTATAAGGGAATACTCAGAATGCTTGGGCAGGACCTCTACAAAACCTCCCTTGGAACAAGTGGGTCAGATAAATGACCAGAATAACTAGGGCAACCAAAGTAGCCGTCATATATATTTACATCACAGCCTAACCTAGTCATCCAAACCTCAGGGCAAAACAGCTCAGAATCCTCAGAAGAGCTAAGTACCAATGGAATACAGAAATTTGAAATATGCTAGCCATGATTTTAATAATAACAGAGAATATAAATAAATGGTTTTCAGTAAGTCATTCTGAATTCTTGAGACTTTTAATGAAAGGGCTGAATACACATTTGTACCAGTGACACCCCTGACGTGATTTAAATCAAATAGCCTAATTATTGTTTATTTTTCATAAATATAAAAGCAAGAGTTGTGGACAGGTAGTCTCCTACATACACTTTAGAGACTTAAGTAAAATCTGGGTCTTGCAAATGGGACAAAAACCAGAAACCCTCTGGCTTGGAAGAGAGAAGCGGAGGAGGAAAGCGCCTGACAGCCCCGTGTTTTCTAAGTCTCCATCTTCTGAAATGAAGGTTTGCATCACTTTCCCGAAGAATTGCGCAAAAAGCAGGACACCCCCTCCCTTTGATGATGCCCTGGCAAGGCCACCCAGTGTCATCAGCACCTGCAAACACACTGGGGAGCGCCTGGGGAGAGGCATGGCTCACCCTGAGATGACGGGGACATTCAGGGACCCGGGACGCTCCCCTGACCTGAGTGAACTCGGCCGGTCCTGGACGCTCAGGAGAGCAGATGCCGGGGATGGGTGGGCTGGAGCAAAGGAAGCCGCCGGTACGGCAGCATCTCTGGGCGGCCCGGCGGGCCCCGTCTCCCCACACCCCGTTTCCTCTTTCATTTCCTTCCTCTCTCTAATCGGGTTCTGATTTGATTCTAAGTTCCCCCGCCGCCCCCTCGTCGCCTCCCCGCCCCCGCGCTCACCCCCTGGGGGTCCTTGACGAAGTAGCTGCCACTGGAGCCCTGGTAGATGCGCTCGGGGTAGATGCCGCGCTCACTCGCCAGCTCGGCCAGCCGCACCACTTCGGCGAACTCGGGGTCGTCCGGGAACTCGTTCCGCTCCCGCTGGGCCTGCGCCGCCTGCGCCGCCGCGTGGGCCTGGGACGCCAGGGCCTGCGCCTGGGACGCCACGGCCTGGGCCTGCGCCTGGACCGCCGCGCCCCGCGCCCCGCCCGGGCCCCGCTCCAGCAGAGGCTGCCGCTCCCGGTCCCGGCCCGGGGAGCCGGGCGGCGACGGCCCCAGGCCGGACGGCGGTACCACCCGCACCACGGCCCCTGGCACCTGAGGGAAGTGAGCGCCCGTCCCCGGGCCCGACGGGAACGTATAGTCCGGGGGGTGGGCCCGCTCCGGGGACACCAGGGGGCTCGTTTCGTCCATCCCTGAGACGGCCGGCTCCGGGACGCGCACGGCTCAGCGAAGCCCCGGCACCGGACCAATCCGCGTCACTCCCCGGCTAACCCGGCCCCGCCCCCCGGAAGCCCCGCCCCTCAGAGCCCTGTTTACATGGTGACGAGAGGGACGGCCCCTCACGCGAACGCTGACCAATCAAGGCGCGCTCCGACGCAACTAACCCCCTCCCCCACCTTCCTCTTGGCGGGCATTCCGCCCCCTCTAATAAGGATGCGCATGTGCGCAGGTAGAGAGACTCATCTTTCAACTTTCAGATGACGGAGCACTGCCTTAATTCATCAACAAATATTTAAACTGTTCACGTTTTATCTTTTTATAGTTATCATTCTTGTTATTAATTACAATCGATTGTGAGCTCCTGGAGAATAAAGACGTTTTCTTTTTCTTATATATGTTATTTGTATTACCAGGTACCTACAGCACTGAATAAATGTTGATTGATTATCGATTGATTATATACTCCTTGCTGATAGGTTCTTTTCATCCCTCTCCAATCTATCACTCTTCCCTACAGCATAGGTTTCACTGTCATTCCCCTTCTCAATAAACCCATCTTGTTTGTAGGGTCAACTACAAACTCCTACCTTAGGCATTTCAATCTCCACCACATAGCCCTAACTACCTTTCCAGGCGTATTGCAAGCTTCGCCCCTTGAGACTCCCTACTGTCCAGCCAAACTGGTCTGCCTACTGCCCCCGCCCCCTCCAAAGCCTCCCTTCAAAATTACCTTGTAATTCCTTTGATTATATTTTGTACTTATTTATATATGTACATGTTGTTCCTTTGCATAAAAATAGTTCCCTGAGAGCAAGAACTGACTGTTTTTATAACCTCAGTATTTAACACACAATATCAGCATATGTTATTGTTTCGTGTTTGATTTTCCATGATCCTGTAGACCATACTATCCATCGGGTTTTCTTGGCAAAGATACTGGAATAGCTTGCTATTTCCTTTTCCAAAAAGAGGTGAAGTGACTTGCCCAGCATAACACAGCTAGTAAGTATTTGAGGTTTGATTTAAACTAAAGTATTTCTGACTCTAGACTTAGGGCTGCATCCACTGAGCCATCTAGCTGTCCTATCAGGCATATAGTCGGCATTAAATACTGTCACTGCTTGTTGTTTGATTTCTTGATTAAATCCAGTATCCAACTCTTCTCATAAGGTCCTCCCTTGGAGGCCAAAGTAAATATTTGTTAAATTGCTTCATTTTATGGCCTTCTACAATGCACTGTAGTGATCTCATCAGTTCCCATGGATTCTCAGATTTACTTATCCATCCCTAACTTCCCTCAGCCTTTCAGTTTCATATCTCCAGCTGTCTTTTGGACATCTTAACTGAATGTGCTGTAGACATCCTAAACTCAACGTTTCCAAAATTGGACATTATCTTCACTCTCAAACCCACTCCTCTTCCTCAGTTCCCTATTATTATCATGGGCACCATCCTCCCAAACACCTAAGTTGGGAGTCTAGGTGTCTTTGTCTACTACTCCTCTCTCTCACCCCCACCCCCATAGCCAATCAGTTGCCAAGTCCTGTTCATTCTACCTTTACAACATCTCTTGTATATGTACCCCTCTCTCCTTTGCCACACCTAGTATAGACCTTCATTGCCTCGTGCCTAGACTATTTCAACAGCCAGCCTGCTGGTTGGTCTCCCTCAGCTTAAGTGCCTCCATACTCCAGTCCATCTTCCACTCAGCTAATAAAGTGATCTTAAAGGTCTCATCATGTTACATCCCTATTCAATAAACTCCAGTGGCTCCCTATTACCTCTAAAATGAAACTATAAAATCTTCTCCTTGTTAAAGCCCTTCTGTCTGAAGCCACATTTGAACTTAGGTCTTCCTGATTTCAGGTCCAGTAGTACTGGACCACTATAGGGCATAAAAATAACTTGCAACTCTTGTCACTGAGATTCCTTTTCTCCCTTTATAGAATCTTCACCAAGTTCCCCTTGGATGTAGCTTTCTGCTGGCTTCCAAGGATTGATGTCTTTCTAGAGTCCATAGGCAGCCCCCCCTCTATCTGCCATGAGAGGGTCATACTGCCTGAAGCTGATTTTTTTCTTTTTCTATTTTTTTTTTTTAGCAAGGCAATGAGTGTTAAGTGACTTTCCCAGGGTCACACAGCTAGTAAGTGTCAAGTGTCTGAGGTAAGATTTGAACTCAGGTCCTCCTGAATCCAGGGCCGGCGCTTTATCCATTGCGCCACCTAGCTGTCCTAAAGCTAATTATTTTCACATCCATCTGTAGCCACTAGGACACACATGATCACTGCTACTGCCACCATTCACCACTGGCTCTCCTGAACTTATAAAGTCACTGCCTAGACATGTCCACCTCACAATACTCATTCACATAATAGCAAAAAAGAAAAAATATATATACCAGAGATAAGAGGCCATATGCTCACAGCTACCATAGTAGCTGGCATTTACAGAGCACTTTAAGATTTGCAAAGTTCCTTACACATGTTAACTCATTTGATCCTCATAGCTATTCCCTCCCTAGCTTCAGTTCATACAACCACAGTAGAACTTGTGTCCAGTCGTCCATGATGGAGATTCTTCAGTAAAGGTGCAAAGTCTTCTAATTGGCTCAGGGGTACAGAAACTGAGTGAGCATATAAAAAGGGTATGCCCCTTTTATTTTTTCTTTTCTTTTGCAGCTTTGAGGAGGCAAGACTATTTTTAACAGTTTTGGAAAGCTGGCCATTGGGCAGCTAGGTGGTTCAGTGGATAGAATGCAGGACTTTGACTCAGGGAGATGAGTTCAAATCCCACCTCAGACACTTACTAGATGTGTGACCCTGGGCAAGTCACTTAATCGTCATTGCCCTGCCCCCCCCCAAAAGTCATTTAAGTTCTTGGTGTCTTCCTTTCCTTCTCCATAAAATGGGGATGAATAATAGCATCTACCTCACAGAGTTGCTATGAGGATTGCCACCCCATTACACATATGAGGTTATTTACTGAAAGGTGTACGTGTGGATATTTTCTGACTTTTGTTACCAGATAACAGAAGTCCAGTCCTAAAGTTTCATTTACCCCTTTTCTGTCAAAGCCAGGAGGCAGAGATGAGGAGGGAGAGCATTCTAGGCATGAGAAACAGCCAGAAAAAAAAATGTCTAGAATAGGGAGAGGGAATGTCTCGTTGGAGGATGCTAACAGAAGGATTGGGTTGGTGACTCCCAACTCATCCAAGCCATTTGATCAGCCAAGCATTGCAGATTGGGGGAGGGGGAATGCTTGGCAGGAGCAAGAAAGTAGTAGTTCAGCAAAACCAAGCAACACAACAATCAAATCTAACAATATGTGCAGTAATATATGCAATACCCATGGCCCCCACCTCCGCAAAGAAAGGAGGGAAGGCAAAGCATTTTAAATATTCTATCATATGAACAGTGGAAAGTTATATGTGGAAAAACTAAGGGCAGTGATGCTTTACAGCTGTGAGGCAGAGACTTCTAAAAGTTGGAATCGCAATGGCTACTGAAGTGGGAGTGCTTCTTGCCTATGAATCTTGCACGAGCTGTCCTTCGTAGGGGTGACACATAGGTTACAAGTACCCGCAGAGGATCGGGGATAGCTCGGTACAACCCTGCCCGGAACTCCAGCACTCGGGCCCGCACCCTCTGACTACGCATCCCTACGTTACACTCTTCGCCCCGCACAAAGATGGCGCAGGATAAGCCGGAATGGCCAATGGGAAGAGGCGTTGCTGCCGGTTGCCCAGGTAACAACCAACAGGCGGCGGAGACTCTGCGCGGTGCCGCGCCGGGGTCCTGGAGGGGGCGGGGGGGGGGGGCTGGAGGGGTCCGAGGGAAGACAGCGGAGGGGCCCGCAGCAGCGGCTGGCCGGGCGGAATCGGGCACGCGGCAGCCAAGACTCGGGGTCTCGGGGGGAGCCCAGGTCAGCTGGCGGGGCGGGGTGGGCACGGGGTGGAGGTGGGGTGGGTGTGGCCGTGGGTGTGGCCAGGGATGGAACAGACGCTAGGATGCTGAACTCGTCCTCTGCAAGCGGAGCAGCCAGAGCCAGGCCTGGCCTCCGGGCCGCGGGTGGGAACTGGCGGCTGGCATCGCCTTGCTCTGCCGAAATGTGATGGTAACAATAATAACAAATTACAATCCTGCATTGTTTGTTTGCATGGCACCCTAACGCATGCAGAGCTCCCTCCGTGCATGAGGTCATCGTAGCCTCACGATGCACCTGTGGAGGTATAATCTCCCATTTTACAGATGAGCAAAGGCAGATTCAAAGACGTTAAGGGACAGACTCAGACAACGTGTGCTCGTTTTCTCTGGCTGCTTTGCCTAGCTCCTCCTTTCAGATCCCTGGAGTTTCTGACTTTCCCCACAAGCTTCCTAACTAGGACTCTTGGATGTTAATGAGAACTTTGTTTCCATTTTATTTGTTGTTTTTCTACATGAACATTTACGATAAATTTCTTGGTCATGTTAAATTTAAACTGAGCTCTCGGCACCTGAAAAAGACCACTGGATTTGGAATCGGAGTACACCGTAGTACTCGGGTTCAAATCCTTTCTCGGTCTGCTGTTTGGCTACTTACATTATCTGGGACACAACCTCTCAGTTTTTTCATATACAAAATGAGGGGGCTGGGCTATATGACTCTTCAAGCCCCTTCCAACTCTAAATCAATGACCATGTGAACTCTTTCATGTTTATTGTCAGAGTAGGTCCATTGTGAATTCTCTTGTACCTTTGATGATTGAGATTTGAAATATTCAGAAAGTGTATGACCGAGTCTAAGTATTTGGTCCTTCTTGGATCATCTTCTGTTCAAGTAATAGAAGATACAGTATCAATAAAGATTTTATTATTTAAAAAAGATTTTATTAAAAAATTTTACCCTCAATAAACATTGGTGAAGCCAGCATATTTAGCCTCTGACATCTCAGTGCCTAGAAAAGACAAAGATGAGAGGAGTGTCAGAAATAGACCAAGTATATACAGAGAAGGTCCCTCTGGAGGTGACAGTCTTAAGGAATTGATTCTCAAAGTAGTTGAATGAGTTGAGGATACCAAAGGTGTGTCAAAAAGTCTTAGACTTTAATATTAACACAAACATATGCATAGAAAATTGGGAGACTAGGTAAGTACTGACCCATTGGCCTATGTTCCCATCTCTACAACATTTTTATGACAATAATCTACAAGGGCATCCCTGATAAAGGTATGAGAAGGGAACAGGAGGCTTTCACAAAAAATGTTCTATCTTTGTGGTCATCCAATTGACTCTAAGGTATAGAAGATAGAAGACCCCACTCTATTTATTGTTTTGTTTTGTTTTTTACTATAAAAAGGCATTTAATTCAATAAGGCAAGATACTGCCTTAAAGGATCTTCTCAAAGAATGTGTCCCCTGCATATGTTGAAATCATACAACATCCCTTGAAAGATGTAACCACAGAGATAACTCTAATGACCCTCTGCTTTTAAATATCAAATAAGTCATAAAAGAGGGAGACATATGCTTACCAGGAGTGCCTTTGTCATGGAGAATTATCTTATGTTCTAAGCAAAGAATACATGGAAGACAGATTTTCTATAGATGTTAAGGGTTTCCAGATGCACTTGTTTATGGAATACATTGTGCTAATTACATCAAGAGCCAGAATATATCAGAGCTGTAGTCATTCAAAAGTTTTCGTCCCAGTTGTCCACAGAGGAAAACCCAGTGGAAAAAGAATTACTGTTATTCAGACTATGATATGCAATAGAATGAACAATCAACAAAGCTTGTCCATCAGTACATCTGTCTCATACAAACATTGCAAGTCAACAGTGAGCTGTGCCCAAGAAGTGTACAGGAGGAGAGCAGACCTTTGGGGAGACTGTACAGTGATTGTTTTTAGTGATACTGAGTTTCTCCCAATGATTTCTCAGCTTTTTAACAGTATTTTTCTGCTGATGTCTTGCTGAGTTGTTGAAGTCTTCAAATTAAAGGGTCACCCAGAGGGCAACAGAGAAGGTGTAGGGTGGGTGTGACCTGACTGTAGTATCTTGCCAAGTGAAGAATTACCCAGGAAAAACATTGCAAACTAGAATATCATCAAAGAGACTTATGAATGGAAAAAAAAGGTTAGATGATCATATAGCAAGAGCTAGGGAGAAGTGATGGTTAGCCCACATTCTTTGTGGTTACCCATACAATGTTAAGATCTAGAGATATCCCCCTCCCCTTCTTTTTCTTTCCCCTCCCCCTTCCCTGACAGACTCACTTGATTCTTCCGTGGAGGATCTTTTTACAGGGGAATTTGGACAGGAGTCATACAAGATAGGATGGGAAGGTACTGATGGGCTTATATTTGCAATACTGGAGAAAGTACCCACATCAGTGGAATCAAAGATCCATCTAAGTATTCAAGTTGAATTTCAAAGCCTAGCCAGCACTTACCAGTCTTTATTTCCTTCTCTTTAGGATTCTTAAAACCTAAGTACCAACATCCTTTTCAATCAAGGGGAGAGATTTATTGAAATTTAAGTGTGACATTATCTGGGAATGTTGAAAATAGTACACAAGTAAGTAAGGTAGACACAATAAAACATTCTTTAGCTTAAGAGAATCTGACCCTGTATAAAATAGCCTTCTTTATTTGGGAACAGGTTACTCTGTACTCGTAAAATAATAATTCCATTATGAGAGTTGAGTTGTAGTATGTTAGTACATCATCTGTTCTCTGAGACAGTGGAATAATTTCCTTTTGGGCAAATGTTTGGCATATGCTTTGTAGCTTGAAAACATTCATTTATGCAGTGTACAGAAAAGGTGGGTGTCTGTTTAGAATCATGAATCATCTTGCCTTTGTGGCTAGATTCTACTTATGAATCTAGAATCTAAGCCTTGAGTCCCTATATCCTCTTTAAAATGGTAATTTTAATAACTTGTACAAATATTTATTTGAATTCAGTATTAACTAAAGTAATCTGCACTCTGGCATCTTTTGCTATTATGCACTAATTTAAGCCCCAGGCTCTGTTAGCAGAAGTTACTTTTTTGGTTTTTTTAGTCTAGTAAATTTGTCTCAGTGACCAGGGTCGGTGATAAAATTCCATTTCTTCGCTATTGGCAGTGCAACTGTCCATTAATCAGTTTGAATAATTATGGAAATCAAAGTAGTAAATCTCTCTATTGCCCCCAAACAGCAGCAATAAGATGTGGACACTTGTAGCAGCTGCTTGCCCAAATGAACACCAACTGTTGGCTGAGAGTCATTGCTTTCAAATGTTCTTTTCAATAGCTCTCTTACTTGTACTCTTAGGAATGTGTGGCACACATTCTATACCAAATAGACAAGTGTCAGAAGAGGCTACACTTCCCTGGGGAGTTTGTAGCTTAGATTCTAAAACCAAATGGAAGAGGGTGGCAAAGCAGAACCTCCTAAATTGAGACTTAGCAACAAGAAAGTAATCCATAGCATTTCATTAGCTTTCTTAGTATATTTGGGGTTTATTGCCAAAGGGCCAACAGACAACACAGCAGAGGCATGCTTGGTTTTCCTAGCTAAGGAACAATTTAGTACCTTCTCACTCAATAAAGCTAATGTCTTATTTCCTTTCTTCCGATATCCAACAGGTTCCTCAGAAAGAGAAGTTCAGTTCCTCCAGCCAACTGGTAACTCTGACTAGAACTTCTGTGTAGTTCTCAGGAAAGGGAAATGAATTAATGAGGGGGTTAATCTCCCGCTAGTCTCTTCCATATGACATCCTGGAATGAACCCTTGCAAATTTTTGAGACATAGCAGTGTTTATTCATACCAGCCAAACTTGCAAAGGAATTGTCTTTGTGTAACCTTCCTATGAAAATAGTAACTTTGGATTTGCTTTTGAACTGACTTTGTCAGTGATAGAATATGCAGTACTATTCTTTTTCCATAAATCCTGATTGATCTTGAATTTGTGGAACCTCGGCCATAGATTACACTGCTTCTAATGGTTTGGCTAGATTCCATCCTTGGTCCTTATTTATCAAAACTACTATCTGAACTGGAAAGAGTTATCCCCTAGAGTTCTGATGGAAAACCATTCCTCTTGCTCTCATTAATGTTGTATTTGCAGTGGAGTCGTGCTGACCTGCACCCAGACATTGTCTGATGCTAAGCTGCTGAGATAAGGACGTTGTGAGTCTGAAACCAGAGCTGAGGGCCTGGAATACTGGTGTGTGCGAATGCATGCCAGGCACCAGGATCTGCATTTGTTTGGAGAAAAATAGGTCACCAGGATATTAGGGGCAGGTAAGGAATGGAGAAATCAGCCCATCTCAGCATGAGCTTAGCATGCCCCACTGTCAAGTAGCCATTGTGAACTAGCAGGAGTTCATAATGAACAAGTTATGCCAGGCTACCCCCACTTCCTTTTTGGGCAGAGCTATTAGAATGATGGATGAAGAGAACCCTACATACAAAGCACACGCTGGTTTCAGTAAGGCATTTGACCGAGTGTCTCATGATATCGTTGTGGTCAGGATGGAGAAGTGTGAGGGTGGACTTGGAACTGGATGATCAGTCCTAAAGAATGATGATTAATGGAACCATGACATACTAGAGGGAGGTCTCTGGGGGAATGTCACAGGGTTCTACCCTTAGTCTGGTTGTATTCTTTTTAATCAGTTATTTGGATGAAGGCATAGATGGTCCAGTCATTAAAATCTGTGGAAAAGAAACCTGGGAGGTATCGCTAAATAGGTAAAATGGCAGACTTCATCAGACTAGAATGAAGAACCATAATTGTTGAGATGAAACCTTAAAAGGCAAATGTGAAGTTCCTTTACTTCGGAAAAAATCAGCCACAAAAATATAGGATGGGCAAGATATGCCTGAACAATTCATATAAAAAAAGCCTGGGTGAGATTTCCAAGACCACAATTCAAAATGAGTCAGTGGTGCGATATGTTGTTATAGAAGCATATGGCATCGTGAAGAGGTTGTCTGCAGAAACTCCTTTCCATCAAATTCCACTGCTGACACAAGCTGTGTGAGCTTGGGCAAGTCACTGGACCTCAACTGAAATCTCCAACTCTCCAAAGTAGGGATGATCTCGATTCCAAAGCCCCTGAATTTTCTCCAGGATGTTTGAAATGCAGTCATGAGACAGAGGGATTAGACTTGTTTTGTTTGCTCCTAGGAGGCAGAACTAGTTTCAGAGGAAGGGGAAGTTTCAGAGAGGCACATTTGGACTCACTATAAGGAGAATTTACTAATGATTAAAGCACTCTAAGAGGGGAATGAGCTGCCTCCTGAGGTAGTCAGCACCCCAATCCTGAAGAGCTTCGAGAAGAAGCTAAAGGACCACCTGTCAGGGAGGTTAGAGAGGGAATCTCTACTCGGGTTTGGGGGGTTGAACAAAGTAACACCTGAGGTCCCTTCTAGGCCTTTGATTCTAATGACTCCCTGGACATAGCAATCACACACACACACACACACACACACACACACACACACACGATAAGGTAGAAGCATCAGCTCTCTCAGGGTAAGGATTTCTATGCCCACAGCTTTCTAGCCAACTCTCCTCACTCTAGACTTTCTCGTCTTCACTGCCTAATATAGGTATTTCCACATTATGGGTGAAATCATTGAATTTTATTGAATCATCTCCTAATTTTCAGATGTCAAAATCTCAAGAATAAGCTGTCATAGAAAACTTAGGGCATGTAGTGCCTAAATTCTCTGTGACAGTAAATGTTCTTCTCCATCCCACCCCTAATTTCATAAAGTTTTTCACACCACTCCAACCTTTCCTTAGCATTTTGCCAGTACGTAAGGTTGAACAACACAATTTCAAACTTAATCCATTTTTTTCATTCTGTGGTAGTCTCAAATCAACAAATAAATTGTAAGTTCCTTGAGGGCTGGTCTTTTGTGCTTGGTAAGCATAATAATCATTTTACTGATTCTCCTTTCTTCCCCTGAAATCTTAGAAAATAAGATGTGGCTCAATTTTTAAAAATAAGGCAAAGGAGTTGGCTAGAAGATGAGAGTGATTTAAAAGGGGTAGAGGTGGTTGGGGAAAAGGATGTTTTCCATGGGACCCCTTTGAATTTGTGAAGATTTGGGCGGGCTGATTAGCTTTTTCAAACATATCTGCAAAGCTGCTTTCGTTTTCTCTAGCTGTCCTATGACGATAGCAAGCCTCTGGCTGTTTCCTGTGGTTGTCACCCTGCTCTTCTGTAAGCTGTCACCATGACCCTGACAAAAGGCTCCTTCACCTACTCCAGCGGGGAGGAATATCGTGGCGAGTGGAAGGAGGGTGAGAAGGGTGTTGGAGGTCTCCAGAGAGGAGAGCCCCTTTCTGGTCGGAAGGGAAAATATATTAGGGTATTCAAATCAACTTTGCTGGGTCATCTATTCTCCCTAGTCTTTCCCTTGCACTATATCTGAATGAATAAAAGAGGACACATGCAGTGTTAGTCTCCCCTCCTCCACCCACAGTCTACCCTCTGCAAAATTTGGATTGGGTCAACATCTTTCAATGACGTTAGGTATTTTTTTTTAATTTTCATAGTTCCCTTTGTATCTATATATGTAAAACAAAACTAAATATTTTAAAGCAGAAGAATTAGGGTTATCATCAATTCAATCTTAATTATTCTGGTAGAAGACAACTAGAAGAATAGATTATATTTTTACCTTTGGCCTCATTCCTTTAGTGGCAGACAAGGATAGATTTCATGCTACTACAACTGATGCATTCCGTTACGGAAGCTTGACATGACCTGGAGGAGTGACATCACCTTCCTTGCCTCATCTCATTCCAAGCCTTTTTCCTTCTCTCCCAGGTTCCTTCTGCCCATCTTCATGCCTTCCAAGAACTGACATGTAATGCCTGGGTAGTCCTAGGAAATTACAGTTTCTTTGTCCCTAAAATAAACTCCATTGTCCATTGTGTCAAGAGCATTACTGTTCACCTGGCATCTTGCTTTGTTTCCTGGCCAATTCAGTGGGCAAATAAAGCACTGTTGAAGATGTGAACTCTTTGCCAGTGCTATTAAGTCAATCGTTTTTGTCCTGCACCTTTCACACCGCTGAGGGGCAGCATTTTTAGCGTGATGCTCTTTTTAGATTTTTCTTGTCACTTTCACGTGTAAAGAAAATCCAAGCCATTGGTTGTGAATGTGGGAGGGGAAGTCCCTTTGCCTTCACAAGGGCAGCTTTGGTGCTTTGCATTACTAGCTCTTTCAGTACCAGAATGATGTCACTAATTTCTCCTCTTTTCATTTTTTTAGGATAACTCTTTCCTCTTTGAGTCGATGGTCTGTAAGGGAAGGGATGCTAGGTGCTTGAGAAGGTACCCAGGAGCTGCCCCATTCCAGCCTGACACCTGTCCTTTTCTTTGCTTAGGCCGCAGGCATGGCATTGGTCAACTGATGTTTGCAGATGGTGGCACCTACCTGGGTCATTTTGAGAATGGGCTCTTTAATGGCTTCGGGGTACTGACTTTCTCAGATGGCTCAAGGTGGGTACTTGGTCCTCTCCCCTCTCAGCCTTAGACTTGGGAGGCTCCAGTCTACAAATGGGCTAATGACAAACAGCTGGCTAACTCTGAGCCAGTCCCAGTCCTTGCAGAACCTGCTAGCTCTCTTGACTGATCTTAAACATTTCAAGATCTTGAAGCTTTCCTGAAGTGGCCAGGAGGGAAGTGACCTTTTGACTCTTACTCTCCATCCCTTTCCATCCCACGTTTTCCTCTTATGTTCCCTTCTTTGCCTTCCCGGGCTATGTCACAGTCACTAACTCTGGTTGAGTATGGTTAGAGCTTGTGACAGGTGGAATCATCTTTGCTCCGGATAAGCTGTGTGTTCACTCAGCCCCAGCCTGGAGTCTCTCCCCAAATGGCTAACATGGTGGTGTCTCTCTGCAGATATGAGGGGGAGTTTGCCCAAGGAAAATTCAATGGTGTTGGAGTTTTCATTCGCCATGACAACATGACCTTTGAGGGAGAATTTAAGAGTGGCAGAGTCGATGGCTTTGGTAAGGAACAGCTGTCACTGGAGGCTTGTTCTTTCGGTTTATCCATTCTTGGCTGGGCCTTCTCCTTGGTTCCGAATAGCTGGATTGTTGAGCTTGAATAGGTGGGAAGTCATCTACTAAGTGCAAACTCTCCCTTTTTACTTATGGATGCCTAAGAGCCCCATCTTTTCCCTTCATTATCCTCATCAGGGTGAAGATAGCAATCTCTTACAGGCCTGTAAAACATTTTTAACTTCTCTGAATTGGATTCGAACTGAGACCTTTGGGTCACTTCCTATAATAATCTCTAATGGTTTTTCCTCTTTTATTTTAACCCACAGGCCTGCTGACTTTTCCTGATGGTTCTCATGGAGTTCCTCGGAATGAAGGTCTCTTTGAGAATAACAAGCTGCTCCGGCGAGAAAAGTGTCCTTCAGTGATCCAGCGGGCACAGAGGGCCTCTGAGTCAGCCCGGAACCTCCCAGCTTGACGGGGTGCCACGGCCCTATCAGGAGGAGTGATGGGGCAGAAGGGCTACCTCTGTTCATTCACTGCAGGTGGAGGAGTGAGCCAGACCCAAGATCCTTTGAGTTACAAACACCAAACAGCTGCCTTCTGACACATCCCTTTGACTGCCAGTTGAGAGTTCTGTTGTGGATTGGGGTCATTTACAGGCCCTCCAACAGCTTTGACTTGCTGAATAGGGAGCAGCTGATTTCAGTTTTGCCTTGGCCCTGCCCCTTGTCTGCTGCTGCTCAGACGAGCTGCCTTTTTCCACACCCTGGAACTCTCCATCCCTAAATCCCTGTACTGCCCCGAGCCTTGCTGCCTTCTATTCCATCCTAGATCCATGGTCATCTCGGGGTATACTTAGTGCCCCACCTCCACTCAGGGAGGTGATCCAACAGCTGCCCCTCAGCAGAGGCCCACACCTTGGGTTTCCTGGGGGAGGGAAGATGATGGACTATCTCGGGGCCAGGGAGAAAAGGCCTGCAGCAGGCATTTAAAAGCCTAAGGTGGAGACTCTTTCTTCTGTTACCTTATTATTTCATTCTTGTTTGGAATTAGGGCTCCAGGTCTGTCACTTGGACTGGCCAGGCTGCCCTTGAACTCCTCTTTCTCAGTCTTTGGGTGCTGTGATGGGTCTTCATGTGTCCTTGACTTAACAGTGTAGCCACCTCACAGGAAAGGGCCCCATTTTTGCATCTCATCTTTATGTACCTTCATTGCTGTTCTGATATGGGTAAGAAACTGATACAAAACTACAATCTTAAGACTTACTTGTAGAGCAGGAGACAGGGACCTCCAGGCCCACTAATAGTACATGAAGGCCAGGATTGACCCAGTCTTCCTTAAGACTGGGAAAGAACTGGCTAGGCTGGAATCCTTGTGGACCACCTGGCCAGACCACTACCAGCTCCCTGCAATTTAGACAAAGGTGAATCAGTCAGGGATGCATTGAGCTAAAAATTATTTGGTGGATTGCATCCAGGTCACTGTAACTCTTAGCACCAGCCCTGGACATTAGGTCTGGAGATGAAATCTACTCATCAGCGTCACCCAGAGCTCATTCAGAGACTTTGTTCCCCTTGGTCCTAAACACACCATACTCCATGTCATTCTCACATTGATTGTTCCCTGTGCAGCAGATTTTGGTGGAAATACTAGCTGTGTGCCTCTATCATCTCTGGATTGTACTGGTGAAATAAAAGTGTTTATAAGGAATCAATACGTCTCCCAAATTGCCACTACTACATTCTCTTACTTTTAATCCTTGTTTTTTGTAGCTGCAACTGGGTCAGTGTGACCCCATTTGGTGTTTCCAAGTGCCAAGATTGAGATTCTAGATGCCCCTCAGTAAGCTTCTTGTCCTAGTTCCCTCCAACTTATCTGCTTTTCACTGATCATCTCACCTGATCTTGGGAGTATTTGTGGCTTTCTCTTTCATGCCATCATTAGGCTGTCTTTTAAGTGCCGAAATGGAGTGAACCTCAGGAACTGGCATGGTGGGCTCAGCTGGGCAAAAGCCTCTTGGCTTCCAGGAAGGAACTGGGGGGCAAGGGTAGGGCAGGTCAGAAGTAGTTTGTTGGTCTTTGTAGATAATATCACATGGTTTTGGGGGGATTACTGTTACAAAGCAATGGTTTTACCAATCAAAGGCAACACCAAACAGAATGCTGAAGGTCTCAAACCTTGTGATTCCCCGCTCTAATGACAAGTCTAAAGGCGGCTTTAGTAGCATTTGTCCACCAGGTGGCGGTGCACACTTGCAGTTGACAAGGCTGATGGGATCCTGGACCACAAACCTGAGGTCACACCTTCATCCCACCTGCCAAATGCAGGGAATGGATAGAACAGATGGGCGCAGTTGAGTTATGCAGTACTGAGATATTGGAGGGGGAAGAAAAGAAGTGTGCCTACTATGTGCCAGGCGCTGTGCTTAAAGCTTGACAAATATTGATCCAGGCAGGGTGGCTGGCTCAGTGATGGGGGCACTAGCACCGTGCAGATAACGCTAATGGCCTTGCCCTTGTGGTGTCTCTCTCAGCCTCTCAACTGTAGCTTTTCTTCCCACATACTTCCATCAGTGGGCAAAATCCTCTCCATACCTATATCCTAGGCCAAGCAGCAGAGACTGGAGCTCAGGTTTATCCTGCCCAGGCTGTTTTATCCTCTCAAAAAATCCTTATTCCAGCTCAGGAGATGACAGGAGTCATGCCTGCCCCCCCCCTAACCCCCACCCTTCTGGATCCTGGGGTGATAAGAAAAAGGCTGGAGCAAAGAGCAAAGTAGCAAGAAGCAGGTTTTCCTAACTGGGGACTCTGAACATAGTCTGGGGGAAGTAAGGGGCTCTGGTGCTACCACTTGCCTAGCCAGTAGTGTCTGGTGAAGGAGGAAGGGCCTGGACACATAATAGTAACTCACATTTATATGGTGGGGTTTTTAAAGGATCTTTTGACATTTTTTAAAATAATAAAAATTTTTATTTAAAGTTTTGAGTTCCAAATTCTGTCCCTCCTTCCCACCCTCCCCTAACCCCTCCCTAAGGCAGTAAGCAATCAGATAGAGGTTATCCATGTGCGATCATGTAAAACATTTCCATATTAGTCATTTTGCATAAGAAGACTCGAATAAAAGAAAAAATGAAAGAACGAAAGTGAAAAATAGCATGCTTCAGTCTGTGCTCAATCAATATCAGTTCTTACTTTGGAGGTGGATAGTATGTTTCATCATTAGCCCTTTGGGATTGTCTTGGATCATTGTATTGCTGGGGAATAGTTAACTCATGGCTGAAGAAGCTGTGGAATATGATTATAATGGAATTTTATTGTGCTATAAGAAATGACAAGCAGGATGATTTCAGAAAGGCCCAGAAAGACTCGTATAAACGGATGTATAGTGAAGTGAGCAGAACCAGGAGAACGTTGTACACAGTGACAACAATATTGGTTGATGAAGAACTGTTAGTGATTTATTTATATGGTGTTTTAAGGTTTGTGAAGCTGCTTCATAACTATTTTTTGATCCTCCCAACAACCCTATGAGGCAGGTGATTTTGTCCCCATTTCACAGATGGGAAAACGTTGAGAAAGGTTGAGTCACATCCTTAGGGACTGGGGTATGGGAAAGAATGGGAATAGACAAAAGGTAAAGATACCATGTGTCCCCCTCACCTCCACTGTATCCTAAAGGCTATGGGTATAGGAAGGTGGGGTGGGGGGTGGCCTTGCTCTTAGCTCTTCATAGCCAGCCATTGGTAGTGAAATCCAAGCGTAGCTTCTCTTCTTCATCAGGGCTCAGTTCAATCAGTGGGGCACGACAAGGACCTCCATAGTAACCAAACCAGTCCATGGTTTTCTTCAGCCCCGGGATCCCAAAGCGTCGGGTCACCTGACAGGAAATGTCAGAGGTAGCTTTATCCTATACAACCCTTAAAGTTAGGGCTCCCACTTCTCCTCCTAAGCATAGAATAAAAATTTTTCGAAGCCTATCATACCAAAGGGGAAATCTGGGATCAAAGCTACCAGTACTGAGAGACACAGGGTCATTAGTAATGAGTAAGGGTGGAGTATAGGACTGTAGGGTCTGGCAAATGGGGAAAGATGGAGAGGGTTTTTTTTCACATATTTTTAAATCTGGAAGAGACTAGAAATCTTTTAGTCCAACCCTTTTTCATGTTGGTGAGGAAACAGGCCCGAGGAAATGAAGTGGCTTGTCCAAGGCTTCACAGAAGAATATTAGGGGTAAGTGGGGATGAGAACTAGATTCCCCTCCTTCCTAGCCCTTTTTCCTTCCTCCTAGCTGACACTGCTTCTCAACACCTTGGTTAGTTCTTGGATGAACAAAAAACTAACTAGAAGAAGAGAGAAGGGGGACAAGCAATTGGAATAGAACCCCTTGGGGAAAGTGACCAAACCCTATGGACTGGTTCCTTATCAGCTGGGGCCCTGAATGTGGGCAATAGTCAGGCCAGGAGGGCTGAAGCAAGGAAGGAGAGGGGCTTCTGAATTGGAGCCAGGAGTAAATGCTAGGAGGTAACTCACTGGCCTCCTGTTTCTTACTTCAATAACCTCAAACCACTCCCTAAGACCCGACTTCCCTTGTTCCTCCTCACCCCGCTCAACCCCTCCAGCTCCTTCCAGATCTATGACATGCACTCAAAACTTTGGTATCCTTCACTGCACACGGGGAATGTTTTCTGTGGGAGATTAGAAACAAAAAACAAACCTCCTTTGGGCCTCTAAGGAGCCACCCACTAGAGGACAGCATTCCTTAGCGATCATAGAGGTGATTCTCTCCCCAAGTCCAAGGCTCTTAAGGACTGAGGCCAGCCCTATGCTCTCCTTCTGGGGCAGGGTGACCGAGTTAGGCAGTGAGGAGGAAGGAAAACTTAATAGCCTTTCCCGGTGTCTGAGTCACCGGACAACTCCTGAAGACCCCCTACAGAGCCCCTTAGGGACTTGGGAAGTGTAGGGTTAGATGCTTGGGTAGTGAAGGCCATGGAAACTCCTAAATATAGCTGTGGGGCAGGTCTGGCAACGGGGTGGGAAGGAGGGAGGAGGACATCGTGTACATGGGGCAGGGCAATCAGCTGAGATCAAACTGCAGTTAGGGGAGCTGAGACCACAGCCCAAGCCTGAATCAGACAGGTGGCCCTGGCATTCCTGTGTCCACATCCAGGGCTGACATAAGAGAGAAGGGAATCTCCTCTGAGGCAGGAGGTTGGCAGTGCCAGAACTGGGATGGCAGTGAGGCAGGAGTTCTTCCCTTCTTAATACTAGCACTCAGAGATATGATCTGATTCTTTCCCATTGTCATTCTCCCCCTTGAAAGAATATTCTTTTTTTGCGGGGGGGGGTGGGGTGAGGCAGGGCAATGAGGGTTCAGTGACTTGCCCAGGGTCACACAGCTGGTAAGTGTCAAGTGTCTGAGGCAGGATTTGAACTCAGGTCCTCCTGAATCTAGGGGCAGTGCTTTATCCACTGTGCCACCTAGCTGCCCCTTGAAAGAATATTCTTGTTTTAATCCTGGCTCCAGGCAGATTCTGGAGGGGCCAGCCTGTGTTTGCCTCTCTCTTCCTCTGCCTTTCTGCATCTGTCTGTCTGTCTGTCTGTCTGATTCTGATTCTTCTGCCCATCTCTATCTCTGTCTCCCCTCTTTTTCCACAGAAGGGATGTTTGGGTGAGTAGGGGTTGGGGGTGGAGTAGAAGAGCAGGTCACCCAGCCTCACAGAGGAATGTCTAATGTGCAGGGGCGGCGTGTACCCTGATGGGGATTAGCTGGAGGGGCTTCATCTTACAAATTGTTGCATTCTATTTATAGGCCCCCAGAAAGTTCTATACCCTAGGAGTCCCACCCTTGGCTCCTCAGCTGTTCCTTCCTTGAATCTGGATTCTTGTCCTTCTTTGTGCCCTACTAGAAGGGGCAAAAGGCAAGTGGAACCAAGCCCAGCCATCATCCCATAGATGCATAAGGAGTCCAAAGGAAGGAACATGCAGAGGGAAATGACTCAAGGGAATGAAGCCCTCTCTTTGGCCCGTGGAGACCATCTTACTGCTATTTCTAATCACACCTCAGCTCTGTATTTGAGGCTTGGTCCCCCAGGAACTTGGGCAACAGCACCACCATTTCTTCTACATCTGGACTAAACATCTATGTCTATGATAATCACAAGACTGTGTCCATATTGGGAGATGGGGGAGAATGACAATGGAGAGGAATCAGATTGCTTCTCTGAGTGAGTGTCATTAGGAAGGGAAGAACTGCCTCTCTGCCATCCCACTTCTCGGTATGTTGGCACTGCCAACCCCCGCCCTCATGCCTCACAGGAGATTCCCTTGTCTCCTATGTCAGCCCTGGACACAGGCACAGGAATGCCAGGATCAGCCTGGGCGATGCTCTCAGCCACCCTTTATACCGTCTGATCTCAGAGTCGGGATGTCATCCTTGTGGGGCTCTTTCTGAAAATAAAGAGATTGGTCGGGAAGTTGTTGAACTTCCTGAAGTCTTTCACATTCACAACAACCATGAACAGGCACGGAAGAAGAAAGACCCCTTTACAGGGAGCTCACCGCAGTATTGGGTTCAATGAGACGATGTTGCAAGGCCTGGGCATCTTCCCATTGCCCGGTGAGGCAGAGTCGCTCCAGCTGGCACAACTGTGCTCCCAGGACATTGGCCAAAGCACAAATGCCCCCAACAGCTCCTGCCACCAGAGCCAGAGATAAAACTTAAAGCTCAGGCACAGCCAACATGCTCCACCCCCCTGCCTAGGCACCCCCGTACACGGGACTCAGCGAAACTCAGAATCCTGAAAGGGGAGCTTCCTCTCTCCTTGGAGACCTAGAATGCTAGCACTTCGCATGTGGAAGGGACCCTATGAATCATCATTTAGGCCAATTTCTTTCTTTCTTTCTTTCTTTCTTTCTTTCTTTCTTTCTTAAGTGAGGCAATTGGGGTTAAGTGACTTGTCCAGGGTCACACAGCTAGTAAGTGTTAAGTGTCTGAGGCTGGATTTGAACTCAGGTCCTCCTGACTCCAGGGCCAGTGCTCTATCCACTGTGCCACCTAGCTGTCCCCCAATTTCATTTTTTGTTTTGTTTTGTTTTTGGCAGGGCTATGGGAGTTAAGTGAATTGCCCAGGGTCACACAGCTAGTAAGTGTCAAGCGTCTGAGGCCAGATTTGAACTCAGGTATTCCTGAATCCAGGGCTGGTGCTTTATCCACTGCGCCACCTAGCTGCCCTCCCCCAATTTCATTTTACAAAAGAGAATACTGAGGCCTGGAAAGGCAAAGCGACCTTGCTTGAAGAGCACCCAGGGCCAGTTGGTAGCTGAGCAGGGGCTAGAACCCAGGTCTTCAAACTCCCAGTGATCTTGTCCTTAAACCTCATTGCAGCCACCCAGTAAGTAGAGACTCAAGGGGCTCTGTCTTGGGACTCAAGTCAACCACATGCCCAATGCAGATATTCACGGTGAGAAAGCAGAGTCATCCTGGCATTGATCATCGAGCACAGGAAAAGCTGGAACTCTGTGACCACAGAATATCGATTACCAAGGGGAAAAGTGGTCATGCATGAGGGAAACAGAGTCCGAAGAGCCAAGTGCTATTTAGAGGACTTTGTTGGGTGGCAAGAAATTGGAGCTAGGATGCTGACTGGTCAGAAGTAAGTCCCTTTCCCTCTCTGTCCCCAGGGGAGCTGGGAGGGATGGTTCACATGAATCAAAGTTCTATCTGCCAGCTAAGGATCCTTTTCTGTGAGCCCAACCTCAGGAATCCTGGATCAGGAGCAGGAAAGAAGCCCTGCTCCTTTATCATTTTAGTCCCCGCAGGAATCTGAGAGAAGAAACTGAGGCATGGGCAGAAACTGGGCCTAGGCCTAGGGAGAAAGAACAGTATAGTAAGCTTAGGAATGAGGTATATAAGTCTAGCCTCCCACCATATTTCCCTTCTTTTTAGGGATTGGGAAGATAATTGCCAAGTCATGATCCAGGGAAAGCCCATGAGAACTAGGGTCCCACAAGGTTAGTAACAACATCATTCTTTCTATGAGCCCTTGGAACCTAGAGCCCGGGGCCACTGTGGTTGCAGCATCATCTTCCATGTGTGCCTCTGTCATTCAGGGATTGAGTATGTCCTGAGGTGTAGTGGATAAGAGAGGTGCACTTAGAGGTGGGGAAACTAGCTGGGTGACCTTGAGTGAGTCAATGAACCTCTTGAAGCCTCAGTTTCTGTAAAATGGGGGGAAGAGTATATACCTAACTGTGAAATTAAGTGGGTCAAATGTGATGATGTCTTATGTGCTTTGAAACTCTCAAGCCTGTTATTATTGACCCCAAATGAATAATTGCCCTTTCCTTAGTACTTTTAAGGCCTGTAAAAGAGTTGTAAATACATAACCACATTTGAGGCTCAGGACAACCCCATGAGGTGAGGGGGGAAGGTTGGAGGGAATAAGCATTCATACAGTCTGTACTATCCAGGCAGTGTGCTAAGTGCTTAACAAATACCTCATTTGGGTCGGCTAGGTGGCGCAGTGGATTAAGCACCAGCCCTGGATTCAGGAGTACCTGAGTTCAAATCTGGCCTCAGACACTTGGCACTTACTAGCTGTGTGACCCTGGGCAAGTCACTTAACCCCCATTGCCCTGCAAAAAAACCCCAAAAACAAAAAACAAACCCCTCATTTAATCCTCACAACAATACAGCCAGGAAGGTGCTTTCACATCTATTTTACAGTTGAGGAATCCAAGGCAGACAGAGGTTAAGTGACTTGCCCTGAGTCATACAGCTAATAAATGTCTAAGGCTGGATTTGAACTCAGGTCTTCCTGAGTCCGGGCCCAGTGTTCTATCCACTATACACCCAAAGTAAGTACAAATGTATTGGCATCTTCATTTTACAAATGAAGAAATGGACTTGGATTTGCCCAAGGCCCCACAGCTAGTAAGTGTCAGAAGAAGGAGTTCAGCGTTTGAACTGAGATCTTCCTCACTCTAGGTACAATCAACAACTTATCTGACTATCTGAGGGACTCTGGCCTCCAACAAGATAACACAAACAGAGCAAGAAACCCCAAATCCCTTTCCATTCAATCTGGGGGCCAATCCAAGGGATTGTGTATTAGTCATTCTCCACTCAGAGATAGGGAGAAGAAGGTGACCCGGAGGGAGAGGCCCTGGGCCACTGTCCAATGTGAATGATTTACAAGGTGAGATTAGAGGAGCTAAATTTGTATCAAAACAGGGAGGCAGTACGTTAGAACCGGCCCTAGGTGTCCCCACAACAGGCAAGGCATTCTTTGCCCCAGAGGGCAAGACAGCCAAACAAAATTAGGTGCCAACTGTTTACAAAGGCCAACTTCCTGGAAGCATAGAGTTCCTGAGCTGACTCCAGCTCCACCCTCTCTGCCCTGTTTTTGGACCTGCTCACCCCCTACTTGGTCGCCTTCAACAATCTCCAGTTGTCTCTTTTCTGACACTATCTTTTTTCTAGAAGTAGCTAGGCGGCACAGTGAGTGCTGGGTCTGGAGTTGGCAAGACCTGAGTTTAAATCCAGCATCAGACACTAGGTAGGTGACCCTGGATGAATCACTTCACCTGTCTGCCTCAGTTTCCTCCACTGTTAAATGTTGTTGTAAGAATGAAATGAGAAAACATTTATAAAGCATTTAGTGCAGTGCCTGGCATACAGTAAGTGCTTAATAAATGCCTCTTTCCTGCTTATCTCTGTATGTAGACTCCGAATATACTCTGAATATCTAAGTGGAAACCCCAAGAGTCTGGAGAAGCTGACTCACCTATGCCATAACTGGCCAACAGGAAGCCAGCAGATCCTGCCAACACCTGAAAATCCTGCTTCTTGGTTTTGTGAACGATCAAGCCCACTCGGGTCACCTGCAATATTAGATACAGCATCAGAGCAGAGGCTAGAAGAGCTCTGGACATAAACAGGGCTGGGGCTAGGACTAGGGCTAGGGCTAGGGCTAGGAAAGCATCATTAAAGAAAAGTTCAAGAGTTTAGACAAGGAGAGAGAGAGAGACAGACAGACAGACAGACACAGACACAGACACAGACACAGACACAGACACAGAGAGACACAGAGAGACACAGAGACAGAGACAGAGTCAGACAGACAGAGAAATCCAGGAGTGGGGACTGGGGGGACACATAACCTCTGGGAAGTCATCGTATCATAAACTTAGACCTTTGAGGTCATTTGATCCAGTCCCCCCCACCTTCCATTTTGTAAATGAAGAAACTGAGATTGTAAAAAGTTCAATGATTAGCCCAAGATTACACAGATAGTAAATAACAGAAATAGGATTTGAATAAACATGGGTCCCCTGACTCCAAATTCAGTGGTCTTTCTATATTAAAACACAGCCTTACTAATTAGTCTCGTTCTCAGTGAAATTATCTGTGCCAGTAGGGCACAAATGGGTGTGATCCCTGGGGATTCAATTCAATTCAACACATTTATTATAGGTTTACCAAGTAGAAACCACAGTGCTAGGTGCTGAGGTAGAAAGATTAGCTCCTCCTACAGTCTAGCCAGGGAGTCTATACATGCATAGATAACTATGTACAGAAGGTTGTATGATTAGTTCAAAAGAAGCAACAACAAAGTACAATTTGAGATATGAGGAGAGAAAAGCCATGACTAACCCTGGGGGTATGAGAACAGTCGGAGAGCAGAGATGACCTGTGGGTTGTGCTTTAAAAAGACTCAACAGGCAAAGAGAGGATTGGTTGTCCAAGGGCCCATGGGAAGTGACTATGACTCACATCTCCTCCACTCTCCTTAATGCCCACGATGTTTGGGTGCTGGGATAAGGTGACCACAGCATCCAGAGGAAGGTCTAAGGCTGTGTTGGCTGGAACATTATACAGCACCACTGGGATTGGGGACAGATCAGCCACCTGAAAGGTACAAAGAGGAGAGGGCATAAGCAAACACCTGCCACAAGCCTGTGGAACCCAAGCTACATCACATCCTCCTGCCTTGGATTTCACAAGTCACCTGAGCCTTAACTACAGGGAGCCACTCTACTCATTCCAATTGGAAGCACCCCTAGGGCATATGGACTTTGTCTTTTTCCAGAAGCCCACCTCCTCCCCAATGCCCAACCTGTCATCTCTGACCATCATGCCCTGAGACTTGAAACACCTTGGTGTAGTGGTGAATCAGGGCTGTGCTTGTCATCCTGCCTTGATAGTAGCATGGTGTCACCACTAGGGCAGCGTCAGCTCCAACCTGGGCCATGCTGACCGTCATCTCCACGGTGGCTTGAGTGGCTGCAGGATGAGAAAGGCAATTTGGGGGGTGGCAAGAGGAAGACACTGTAGGATCACAGAGGAGTTAAGGGACTTTCCCAATGTCATGCAGCTCATGAATAGCTGATGTAGGATTCAAACACAAATCCTTAGAGCAGGGATAGTTTTGAGACAACTTAGATATCTCAGAGTTAGCAAAGTAACCCAAATCCTAAACCCAAGGACTGAGAGACTTACGTCCCACCAACCCAACCTCTCTGCCCCCACCCAAGGACCACCCTAGCACATAGTTTCTTACACTCGCATCCTGAGCCAGCTAATAAGAGCTTGTCCTTGGGCATGAACTGTCGAACTCGGCTCACCACCTGCAGCCGCTCACTGCTGGTCAGGTAGGGGAACTCGCCGGTGGAGCCCTGCACCACAAAGCCTGCAACAAATGGCATGATGAAGGAGGAAGGTGACAGCCTCGGAGCTGGCAGACCTGGGTTCAAATTCTAGCCAGGGTGCTTCCTAGTTATATGACCTCCAGCAAATCCCTTAGCATCTCTGAAGCTCAATTTCCTAAGGACCACAGAATCAGCTCTAGAACTGGAAGGGACATCAGAATCATATAATGCAACTCCTTCCTTTCACAGAGGATAAAACGGAGGCTCGGAGATGTTAGGTGACTTGTCCAAGATTACACAGGGAGTAAGCAGTAGAGTTTGCATATGAACCCAAGCTTATGACTGTAAATTGAGTATACTTTCCACTGTATTATGGCTTTACATTCATTACCTACGTCACAGGGTTGTGAGAGAAGTGCTCCTTAAAGGGGGATATGAATGTTACTTATTATTATAACATCAGACCAGGACTTTCATGAGATCAAGCTCTGGGAGACTCTTCACCTCAGTTTAATTCAATTCAGTTTAACAAACCTTCATGAAGCACCTGCTTTGTGTAAGGCACCACACTAGGTACAGATAGAAATTAAATAATTCTTACCCTCGGGAAGCAGATACTCTACTTACATTTTACCCCAAAGAGTAAAAATCTAAACAGTTATTGTCACAACCATGTTCGTTCCCCTAAGTCTTCTGATTATGGTCACTGAGGCCTAAGAATGTTGTTGTTGTTGTCGTTGTGTTATTTCAGTCATGTCCAATTCCTTATGAACCCATTTGGGGTTTTCTTGGCAATGATAATGGAATAGTTTGCTATTTCCTTACAGATGAGGAAACTGAGGCAAACAGTTATGCAACTTGCCCAGGGTCATGTAGCTAGTAAGTGTCTAAGGTCAGATTTGAACTCAGGATGATGTCTTCCTGATTCCAAGCTTGGCACTCTATCCACTGCACCATCTAGCTGCTCTCCTAGGGACATTAGATTGTTCACATGGGCAGATCCAGCTCAGATTGGGTTGGGCATCAAACATGGCAGACATTCACTCTGACAGGGAGTGAGGCCATTAATCTCACAATGACATTGGTTTATTTAAGCTACAAGAGCACTGGGGGGAGAGGTGTGTACATGTGCATGTGTGTGTGTGTGTGTGTGTGTGTTGGCAAAGAAAGGATGCATAAGCAGTTATGATGATTTCCCATATACCGAGCATGGAGAAGGAGCTATAAGTTGAATAGGTCAGAAACCTTGGATCACAATCTCTCTTCCTTAAATAAGAAATATAGGAAGGTGGCCAATATAGGCCTAGCTGCCCTGAGGCCAGAGTTAGCCTATGAAATAGACAAAAATATCTTCATTTTCTTTCCTGTACCATTGTTCATTGTCCCTAGATACCCAGACTTCTACAGCTTGCCTATCCTTGGACAGTCCCCTACTTGCCCAGGATGTGTCCTCAATATGACCCATGATGTCTCCAGGGTCATTCAGTGTTTAACAGGACCATACTCTTTTTTTTTTTTACCTGTTTTTTTAAAAGTATTTTGTTAGGGGCAGCTAGGTGGCACAGTGGATAAAGCACCAGCCCTGGATTCAGGAGGACCTGAGTTCAAATCCGGCCTCAGACATTTGACCCTTACTAGCTGTGTGACCCTGAGCAAGTCACTTAACCTTCATTGCTCCACCAAAAATAAAAAAGTATTTTGTTATTTTCCAGTTACATGTAAGGATAGTTTCAACATTTGTTTTCATAGGATTTTTAGTTCCAAATTTCTCTCCCACCCTCCCTTCCCTCCCCCCTCCCCAAGACAGAAAGCAATCTGATATAGTTTATATATATATATATGATCTCATTAAACATATTTCTGCATTAGTTATGTTGTGAAAGAAGAATCAGAGCGCAAGGGAAAAACTTCAAAAAAGGAGGGGGGAAAATGGCCCAAAAGTAGAAACAGTATGATTCAATCTGCATTTATAATCCACAGTTCTTTTTTCTGGATGTTGAGAACATTTTCTATCATGAATTCTTTGAAATTGTTTTGGATCATTGCACTGCCAAGAAGAGCCAACCAAGTCTATCACCGTTGTTCATCACACAATGTTGCTGTTGCTGTGTATAATGTTCTCCTGGTTCTGCTCCTCCCACTCAGCATCAGTTCATGTAAGTACTTCCAGGTTACTCTGAACTCCTCCTGCTCGTCATTTCTTACAGCACAATAGTATTCCATTACATTCATATACCACAACTTGTTTAGCCATTCCCCAAGTGATGGGCATTCCTTTGATTTCCAATTCTTTGCCACCACAAAGAGAGCTGCTATAAATGTTTTTGTACATGTGGGCAGGACCATACTCTTAAAACATTCTCCTGTATTAATAGAAACTTCAAATATTGGAATGACATATCAGCTCTTGGACAGGTACAGTGAGTGTGTCTACCAAGAGTTATTAAGAATATAAAGTGGCATAGTGGACAGAGCACCGGCCGGGATCAGGAGGACCTGAGTTCAAATCCGATCTCAGACACTTAACACTTACTAGCTGTGTGACCCTAGGCAAATCACTTAACCCCAATTGCCTCACAAAAAACAAACAAACAAAAAGGATATATTTGCTGGGGGCAGCTAGGTGCCACAGTGGATAAAGCACTAGCCCTGGATTCAGGAGGACCTGAGTTCAAATCCAGCCTCAGACACTTGACACTAGCTGTGTGACCCTGGGCAAGTCGCTTAACCCTCATTGCCCTGCAAAAAAAATAATAATAATATATATGCTGACTACAGCAAATTAACCAAAAAATTGTTCACTGTTGACCAAGTTAGGTTTATACTGTGAATGCAAGGATGGATAAATGTTAGTAAAACAATTAATATACTCAGTCATATTAAAAATAAAAAACATGATTATATCAATAGATGCAGAAAAAGCCTTTGACAAAAGTACAACATTCACTTATGCTTAAAAAAAGCCTGTGAAGCATAGGTACAGAACAAATTGGGGGGGGGGGAATGAGGGTTAAGTGACTTGCCCAGGGTCACACAGCTAGTAAGTGTCAAGTGTCTGAGCCCAGATTTGAACTCAGGTCCTCCTGAATCCAGGGCTGGTGCTTTATCCACTGCACTACCTAGCTGCCCCCAACAATTTTTAATATGATAAAAAGTATTTAGGGCAACAATTAAACTAATGAGATAAAGGTGATCACAAAATATGAAATAATTTTGATTACATGAAATTAAAAGGCTTTTGCATGAACAAAATAAATGCGACTAGAAGCTGCCAACTGGGAGAAAATCTTGCATAAAATGTTTCTGATTATGGTCTCATAGTGACTGGGTCCAGTGGCAAGATATATATCAAGACAACTGGATGTTTAAGGAAATTGGGGTTAAGTAACTTGCTCAAGGTCACACAGCTAGTTAGTGTCTGAAATAAGATTTGAACGCACGTCCTCCCAACTTCAGGGCCAGTGCTCAATCCAGTGTGCCACTTAGCTGCCCTTGGTAGACTTATATGAATTAAATAAATTAAGAAGTATATTCTGGGGCACCTAGGTTGCACAGTGGATAGAGCACCAGCCCTGGATTCAGGAGGACCTGAGTTCAAATCCGACCTCAGAAACTTAACAATTACTAGCTGTATGACCCTAGGCAAGCCACTTAAACCCCAATTGCCTCACCAAAAAAAAATGTGTATTCTAATTGAGTTCACTAGAGTGAGGCAGCTAGGTTCTCAAAACACTGGGCTTGGAGTCAGGAAGACCTGAATTCAAATTTTGCCTCAGACACTAACTAGCTACATGACCTTGGCCAAGTCACTTAATTTTTGTTTGCTTTAGTTTCCTCATCTGTAAAATGGGGGAAATGATAGCATCTACTTTGAAGGATTGTGAGAATCAAATGAGATAAATTGTAAAGCATGTAGCACAATGCCTGGCACATAGAAAGTACTGTATATAGTATGCTATTATTATTATTAGAGTAAATTATCCAGAACCAGGAAAGTAATACATAATTTCATTGATGTAAATGGGGAAAAATATAAAGAAAACTGAACATTTGGTTGATGTGTTGGTGAGTCTTTTCTAAACTGTTGTTTTTCCTCTCTTTTTATTTGTTCCAAGGCATAGCTCTCTGAATAGAGGAAAAAGGAGGGATATAGTCAGAAACATATAAAATGACTGAAATTGATACAAAGAAAATTGATATAATATCCAGAAGTTGATATAAAAAGGTGTTTTTAAAAAGATTATATTTACTCAGAGTCTTGGAAATATAATAAAAGGGATTTAAAATGAAAAAGAAAGGACAAGGAGCAAACTGACTATTTATGTCCATGAAACTAGAGATCATAAAACAGTTCTTTATTTTTTTTAATAATAAACATTTTTACTTAAAGTTTTGAGTTCCAAATTCTATCCTTCTTTCCCTCCTTCCCCTCCTTCCCCTCCTTCCTCCCTGAGGCAGTAAACAATCAGATACAGGTTATACATGTGTAATTATATAAAACATTACCATATTAGTCATTTTGTATAAGAAAACTCCAATAAAAGAAAAAAATGAAAAATAGCATGCATCAGTCTGTGTTCAATCAATATCAGTTCTTTCTTTGGAGGTGGTTAGTATGCTTCATCATGAGTCCTTTGGGATTGTCTTGGATCATTGTATTGCTAAGAATAGTTAAGTCATTCACAGATCTTCATGGAACAATATTGCTGTCACTGTGAACAATGTTCCCCTGGTTCTGCTCACTTCACTATACATCAGTTCATATAAGTCTTTCCAGACCTTTCTGAAATCATCCTATTTGTTGTTTTTTTTGTAGCACAGTAATATTCCATCACAATCATATACTACAGCTTGGTTAACCATTCCCCAGTTGATGGGCATGAGCAGGTATCCTTTACCTTTTTTGTGTCATGTAAAACTCTTTCTCAGAATTATATTTTTAAATGCATAAAATTAAATGCATAGGGTTATATAGCAAACCAATTATATTGAAAGGTAGTTATCAAATGTATATTTTTAAAAAGCAAGTTCATGATCACAAGTTAAGAACCCCTGCTAGAGATGAGCTACAGAAAGAAGAACAGTGGAGACACTAGAATGTTTAATTAGAAAAAATTAAGAAAGGAACTTTAGCAATAAAATTCATGTCCTTGGATATCTAAGAACAAATGCAAAAAGAGCATGGGTTACAAGCAAGGTGTATCCTAGAGATCTTAATGCAAAGAGGCAAATTTGATCTCAAATGGGTCACTAAGACATGGTAGAAAAAACTCATGTGAGAATATGGTTCTGGAAGAATAGACCTTAGGTAAAGGGGGTAAAGTGAGGGACAAAGTAAAAATGATAATATTGTAAGGTATCCTCGTTTAAAGAAATCCTGGAACCAGAGTGGGGAAGCATGGTGGAGAGCAACAAACAGAAATGGAAGCAATATTGTCATCACAGTATACACAGATGACCTAGATAGAACAAGAAAATAGGGAAATGGGAATGGGGTACAATAACAAAACTAACTTGGGGCATAACAGGAATTGGAGAAGAACAGATGCTGTCCCAATTTTCACAAAAGGGTCAGGAAACCATGAACTAGTGAGCTTGGCTTTGATTCCTGGAAAATTTTTGAGAACATACTATCAAAGGGATAGTTAGTGAGCATTTAGAAGACGAAGCAGTGATCACAAAGAGCCAGCCTTGCTATATCAAGAACAGGTCATGCTGGGCTAACCTAATTTCTTTTTTTTTTTTTAAACAGGGTAACTCTATTGGTAGGGGATATTTGTAGCTGTAGTTTGCCCCAATTTCAGAAAAGCATTTGATAACATATCTCACGCTATTTTTTGTGGAAATGGTTAGAAACATGCTAGGTGATATTACACTTAGATTGAAACCCAAAGAGTCATCATTAGTGGTTCACTGTCAATTTGGAAAGAGTGGACTGCTTCAGGGATACAGGAATGGTCCTCTAGTATTTAAAATGTTTATCAATGAAAAGGCATAGCTGAGGGGCAGCTAGGTGGTGAGGTGGATAAAGCACCAGCCCTAGATTCAGGAGGACCTGAGTTCAAATTTGGCCTCAGACACTTCACACTTACTAGCTGTGTGACCCTGGGCAAGTCACTTAACCCCAATTGCCTCACCAAAAAAAGAGAAAAGAAAAGAAAAGGCATAGCTGGAAATGGTTATCAAGTCTGCAGTAGACACAAAATTGGGAGGAATAATGTTAATGTAGCTATGCTATTACATATAGTATAACATTAATATATAACGTCAATACTATATCTTGAACATGTAATGTAGTATTAATATTATACTATAATGTATTAACAAATGCTAATAATGTTAATATTAGTAACTAATATTATAGGGGGAATCAGGACCCCAAAAGACATTGGAAGATAAAATGTTGGGCTGGATCAATCTAATAAAATCAAATATAATAAGAATAAATGCCAAGTCTTACATTTGGGTTTTTTTAAAAAGCAACTTCACAAATGCAAGATAAGGGAAATGTTACTGGAGAGAAGTTTGTCCCCAAATACCTGAGTGGGTTTAGTGAACTTCAAATTCAATTTGATTCAAAAATGTAATATGGCAATCTGAAGAGTGAGCATGATGTGCAGCTGCATCAAGACTGTTACTAGTAATTTTGTATCCCATCCAATCAAACAAAGCATGAATGAAGCGTTCATTGAGGGCTGGGCATCATATTAGGCCTGGGGATACAAAGACAAAACAAAAGAGACAACAGCAACAACGAAAGACTCTGCCCTCAAGGGATTACAGAGGATTATGACCACGTGTGAACATAAGTGTATGTCTGTGATCCTTTGAGGAGAGACAGCACTGATAAATAACTATGAAGATCAGAGGAAGCCTCCTGGCAATGGGTCATGAGTTCTAGCTTTGAAGGAAATTTAGAATTCTAAGAGAAAACAATGCTTTCCAGGCATGGGAGACAACCTAGGGAAAGACCCAGAAGTGAGAGAGACGGAAGGTCAATTCAAGGAACAGCAAGGTGGCCAGTCTGGCTGGAATATAAGTGTGTGGAGGGAAATAATGTATAAAATTAGAGAAATGCAGCTAGACAAATTAGGATAAGCCTGGAAAGCAGTTTGGAGCCAGAATGAGAAGGGCTTTACATAATAACCTAAGGGGTTTAAATTTTATTCTAGAGACAAGAAGGAGCCAGATGAAGGTTATTGATTGGTGAAGTAACATGGTCATACCCGTGTCTTAGGAAGATTCTTTTAGTAGCTGGGTGGAGGATGGATTGGAGAGGGTAGAGACTAGAAGTTGAGAATCTAATTAGAAGATTGTGACAATAACCTCAGATGAGTAATGACAAGGGCCAGAATTAGGAAACAGGTCACCTTGTACCTGGAAAGAAGGAGGTGGATGCATACAGGAGATGTTGTGGAGGTAGAAATGACAAGGCTTAGAGGTTGATTCAATATGGTGGGGTAGGGATGAGGGAGAGGGAAGAGCTGCGAATGGCCCTGTGAGAAATAAAAATACAGTGTCACTTATTTCAGAAACAGTGAAGCAACTTCTGTCCTAAAATAAGAAAAACAAAAACTGGCTGGATCCAGTTTTTGTCAGTTAGGTTAGGCCAAGTGAACTATAGTTAACTCAACTCTCTTCTGAGCATGCTTAATCAGTTTATGAATATTATCTGTTAATGCCCCAAAGGTGGAGACAGCCGCCATTTTGAACATGTGACTTATGAAGATGTATGTAATGGGAGGGGTGATGGTGTTAAGGAGAATTTGAGTGGGCTTCTCTGGAAACACTGTACCTTCTGTAAGAATGAGTCAATGGGGGGCAGCTAGGTGGCGCAGTGGATAGAGCACCAGCCCTGGATTCAGGAGGACCTGAGTTCAAATCCGGCCTCAGACCCTTGACACTTACTAGCTGTATGACTCTGGGCAAGTCACTTAACCCCAATTGCCTCACCAAAAACAAACAAACAAAAACAAAATGAATGAGTCAATGGGAGATTGGGGGGAGGATTTTTGGACTTGGGCATAGGGTATAAAAGTCTGTAGCTAAGGTGTGCCTCGCCCATAGAGACACCCTTTCTTGCAAGATTATTCAATAAATTGCCTTCCTGCTTATGTCCTGAATCAGATCAAGTTTGTCACTGAGGACTCTTGTTTCTCACAGCCCCAAGGCTGCAAACCCAGATGACACCTTCAACAGAAATAGAGATGTTGGGAGGAGGGGGTCAGTTTAGAGGTGAACATTTGTCTGCTTTGGACACGTTTAATTTGAGGCATCTGTGGGACGTCTGGTTGGAGATGTTAACAGGCAATTGGTGGTTTCAGACTGAAGCTCAAGAGGAAAACTAGGGCTTGAAATTGAGATTTGGGAATCATCTGCAGAGAAATGGTAACTGAACTCATGGGAACTGAGAACGCTGTACACAGTAACAGCAATAGTGGTGTGTTTTTTGTTTGTTTTTTGTTTTTTTGTGAGGCAATTGGAGTTAAGTGACTTGCCCAGGGTCACACAGCTAGTAAGTGTTAAGTGTCTGAGGTCGGATTTGAACTCAGGTACTCCTGAATCCAAGGCCAGTGCTTTATCCACTGCACCACCTAGCTGCCCCAATAGTGTTTTAAGAACAACTTTGAGTGAATGAGTCATTTTGACTATTATAAATACCCAAATTAAATACAAAGGACCCATGAAGGAAGATGCTATCAGTACAAGAGAAAGAACTGATACATAGAAGTATGTATGGAATGATTTTTAGGTATATATGCATATTTGGGTCTGATGGTAGCCATCTCTAGGGTAGCAGTGAGGTAGGGGAGAGGAGGGAAGAAAAAAGAAAAAAGGGGGAAGCTAGGTGGTGCAGTGGATAAGGCACTGGCCTTGGATTCAGGAGGACCTGAGTTCAAATCCAGCCTCAGACACTTGACACTTACTAGCTCTGTGACCCTGGGCAAGTCACTTAATCCTCATTGCCCCACCCCACCCCCCAAATAAAATAAAATCTCACTTATAAATATAATTTTTTAAAAGAGAAATGTATATGATAACTTTATTATATATTTAAAAGGAATAGCAAGTTGTACATAATAGATTTGCAGTCTCATATGCAATCATCTTTTAAAAATTATACTATGTTATGGAAATGCTTATTTTATGCCATAAATTAAATATCAATGAATGAATGAATGAAAGCTTAAATAAATAAATGAATAGATAGATAGATAGATAGATAGATAGATAAAAGAGAGGAAAATAAATAGAAAGAGAAAAGAAGACAGACCAAGAAATAGCCATGAGGCTACAGAGAGGGCAGGACATTGATGATAATCCAACAAAAGAGGCAGACAAAAAGTCACTGGGAGGAAGGACAAATGGAAAGAAGGTATGGTTAACGGTATCAAATACCACAGAGAGGTTAAGATGCATGAGAAAAGACCATATGATTTAGGAAGAGATTATCCTGGAGAGGGGAGGTTCAGGTGGGGGTGAGGTTGAAAGCCAAGATTGCAAGGGACTGAGAAGTAAATAGTTAAGCCTGGAGACACAGATAGTGAGTTGTTGTTGTTGTTTTTTCCAGATAGGCTGGGAAAGGCAGGAAAGATATAAGACAATAGTCTGACAGGGTGGCATAGCACAATAAAATCTTATATGTTACTCCCCTTCACAAACCTGAACATGTTTGTTAATATAAAGAAGGAGGGGGCAGAGCCAAGATGAGGAGGAGGAAAGGCAGTAAGCACTCGGAGTTCCTGACATAATCACTCCAAAAAACTCCAAACAATGCCATAAGACAATTCCTGGGGCAGCAGAACCCGCAAAAGGATAGGCATTTTCCAGCCAAAGATGTCTTAGAAGTTTAGCAGGAAGGGTCTGCTGTACTGGGGTGGGAGTGGAGCCCAACCCTGTGGCCATGCTGACACAGATTCAACTCCAGGCTACACCAGAAAAAAAGACTTCCAGAGCCTCTGAATCACCTGCAGTTACAGGTAACTCAGCTCACAGTCTGGTGAGAGGGTTGAGTAGTTGGTAGGGGTGGGAGGGGGGATTTCAGGGGTCTCTGCTGGCACTGAGGTGAAACTCTGATGTTTTGCCCCAGCTTGTATACAGGATGCAGTCTTGGGTGATGGTCCCAGGTAGGGGAGGGGCATAGGTACGCCTATGCTTGCAACTAAAGTGAACCACATTTGTTTCCAGGTTAAGGAGCAAGCAGCCTGTGGTTACTTACAAACCAAAACACAGGCCAGGTGAGCTGAGAACATGCCTCTCCTTAAATCTTTTTTTTTTTTTGTGGGGCAATGGGGGTTAAGTGACTTGCCAGATTTGAACTCGGGTACTCCTGAATCCAGGGTCGGTGCTTTATCCACTGTGCCACCTAGCCACCCCTCTCCTTAAATCTTAACACGTTGGACCCCCTGAAGCTCGGGACAGTGCATCTAGGAAGCAGTGCCCCACTTTAAGAAGGAGTCAAAAGTCAATAAATAAGCTGACAAGATGAGCAGGCAGACCATATGAGGACCATAGAAAGTTTCTTTGGTGACAAGGAAGCTTTAGGTACACCCTCAGAAGAGGATAGCAATGTCAGGGCTCCTACATGCAAAGCTTCCAAGACAAATATGAATTGGTCTCAGGCCATAGAAGCACTCAAAAAAATAAAAGATAAAGTAAGAGAGGTGGAGGAAAAAATGAGAGTGATGCAGGAAAGTTATGGAAAAAAAGTCAATAACTTGAAATGCCAGATGGAAAAACTCTCTGAAGAAAATAATTGCCTAAGAATTAGGATTGAACAAATGGAAGCTAGTGACTTTATGAGAAATCAAGTCACAATAAAGCAAATCCAAATGAATAAAAAAATAGAGATCAATGTGAAATATCTTCTTGGGGAAAAAAAATGACCTGGAAAATAGATCCAGGAGAGATAATTTGAAAATTATTGGACTACCTGAAAACCATGATCAAAGAAAGAGCTTAGATATCATCTTCCAAGAGATTGTCAGGGAAAATTGCCCTGATATTCTAGAAACAGAAAGTAAAATAGAAATTGAAAGAACCCACCAATCACCTCCTGTAAGAGATCCCAAAATGAAAACTTCCAGGAATAGTATAGCCAAATTCCAGAACTCCCAAGTCAAGGAGATAATATTGCAAGCAGCCAGAAAGAAATAATTCAAGTATTGTGGAGCCCCAGTCAAAATAGCACAAGATCTAGCAGCTTCTACATTAAAGGATCATGGAATGTGATATTCCAGAGGGCAAAGGAATTGGGATTACAACCAGGAATCACCTACCCAGCAAAACTGAGTATAATCTTTCAGGGGTGGGGGGTAATGGGACTTCAATTAAAAAGAGGACTTTCAGGCATTCGTGATGAAAAGACCTGAACTGAATAGAAAATTTGACTTTCAAATACAAGACCCTAGAGAAGCATAAAAAGGTAAACAGGAAAAAGAAATCACAAGGGGATGTTAAAAAGGTTAAACTATTTACATTCCCATATGGGAAGATGATACATCTAACTCATAAGAACTTTCTCAGTATTAGGGCAGATGATAGGAATAAATTTAGACAGAGGGCACAGGTGGGAATTGGTTATGAAGGGATGATATCTGTAAAACATTTATTTTTTGTTTATTTTTTTGTGGGGCAGTCAGGGTCAGGTGGCCTGCCTGGGGTTGCTGAGTTGGTGAGTGTCTTGTGCCTGAGGCCAGATTTCAGCTCAGGTTTTTCTGGGTCCAGGTGCTTTGTCTACTGTGTCACCTAACTGCTCCATGATGACATCTTTAGGATAAAATTAAGGGGGGAGAGTATTGCACTGAGGGAGGGGGGAAGGAGAGAGGTAGAATGGGGTGAAATTTCACATGAAAGAAGCAGGAAAGGGCTTATGGAGTGGGGGGAGAGATGGGGGAGGAGTGGAGCAGTGAATGAGCCTTACACTCATCAGAACTGGATCAAAGACCTTACTCTCATCAGAGTTGGCTCAAGGATGGATAACATACACACTCAATTGGGTAGAGTAATCTATCTAACCCTACAGGAAAGTAGGAGGGGAAGGGGATAAGGAGGGAGGGGTGAAAGAAGGGAGGGCAGAGTTGGGGAGGGGGAAGTCAGAAGCAAAACACTTTTTAGGAGGGATAGGGTAAAAGAAGATAGAAAATAGAGTAAATACCATGGTGAGGGAATAGGATGGAGGGAAACAGTTAACAATAGTAACTCTGAAAACATTTTTGAAGCAGAGGCAAGAGTAATGCAAGATGATAATGATGCTGGTGATGATGATTGATGGATGGATTGATGATGACAAAATGTATGATACTGACTTTGCTGGACTATTGTGAAAAAATTCTTTAACAGGTATAAGGTACTGTATAAATAGCTATTACTGCTGTTGCAATAATTAACCTCATGGATTTATTGTAAGCAAATCTCTCTTTAAAGTACTATATAGGGGGCAGCTAGATGGCGCAGTGGTTAAAGCACTGACCCTGGATTCAGGAGTACCTGAGTTCAAATCTGGCCTCAGACACTTGATATTTACTAGCTGTGTGACCCTGGGCAAGTCACTTAACCCCCATTGCCTACCAAAAAACAAAACAAAACAATAAAGTACTATATAAATGTAGATTTACTATTTTTTTTAAATGATGAGCAGGATGCTATCAGAAAGACCTGGAAGGACCAGCATGAGCTAATGCAAAGCGAAATGTACTGTATACAAAATAACAGCAATATTGTGAGGTAATCTGCTGTGAATGACTTGGTTATTTTCAGCAGTGCAATTATCCAAGACTTCTCTAAAGGTCTTATGAAAACTGCAGTCCATCTACAGAGAAAGAACTGATGGTATCTAAATACAGATTGAAGTATGTTTTTTTGTTAGTTCCTTTATCTGAAGTTTTGTTTTTGTTTTCTTTCACAACCTGGCTAATATGGAAATGTTTTGCATGACTGCTCATGTATAGCTTATATTGAGTTGCTTGAGTTCTTGGTGGGGGCGAAGGGAGGGAGGAAGAGAATTTGGAACACAAAGTTTTTTAAAAATTGATGTCAATTTTACATGCAATTTGGGAAAATAAAATTCTAAATATAAAATATTAAAAAAGAAAGGGGGCACAGTAGATAGGGGAAAGTGGAAGATTAGAGAGAGGAGGGGGATGACTAGAGAGCAAGCTGCTAAAAGAAACAGGGAGGGATGATTTCAGGGGAACAAGTATCCTGGGAGTTGCCTTGATGAGAAGGGCCATCTCTTCATCAGAGACTAGAGCAAACCCAGAGAGATGGAGGATACATTTGATGTATAGAATAGAGAGAAGCTCAGGATGGATGGCCTCTTTTTCTTGGTAAAACAGGATATAAGACCTTCTGCTGAGAAGATAATCTAGGTGGCTTGGGGAGAGAAGAAAAGGTTTGAAATAGTGTGGGGAGTTGAATGGAGAGTGAGGATCTGATCGACACAATGACTATCCATGATGTACAGAGAACCAATGATGAACCTATGCTACTCACCTCCTGACAAAAAGGCAATGGACTCGGGATGCAGAAGGAGACATGTTTTGATATCATGGACAATGTAGAAATTTGTTTTGTTTAACTCTGCATATTAGTTACAAGGGTTTTTGTTTCTCTTTGGGGTAGGGTGGAAGGGAAAGAAAATAAATGTTTTTTAATTGAAAAATAAATTTAAAAAGAAGAAAAAAGAGGGAGAAGAAAAGGATTGTTGTTCAGTAGTGTCTGACTCCTTGTGACCCCTTTTGGGGTTTGCTTGGCAAAGATACTGAAGTGGTTTTCCATTTCCTTCTCCAATTCATTGAGGAATTGAGACAAATAAAGTTGTGACTTGCCCAGGGTCACACAGCTAGTAAGTAATCTGCTGGTAGATTTGAACTCAGGTCTTCCTGAGCCCATAACTCTATTCATTGTACCACCTAGCTGCCCAACAAAAGGATGGATTACTCTTCAGCAGAAAGGGTTCATTTGATGATACCATAGACAAATTAGAAAAGAAAGGAAAAAATTTCCTTGCCAAAACTGTGGAAAGGGGAAGAATTTATGACCAAAGAAGAGATAGAGAAAATTATGAAATGAAGAGTGGATCATTTTGACTACGTTAAATTAAAAAGGGTTTGCACAAACAAAACCAATGCAAACAAGATTAGGAGGAAAGCAGAAATCTGAGAAAGAATTTTTACGTACAGTGTTTCTGATAAAGACTTCATATCTAAAATATATAAAGAACGGAATCAAACATATAAGAATACAAGTCATTCTCCAATTGAGAAATGGCCAAAGGATATGAACAGGTAGTTTTCAGATGATGAAATTAAGACTATTAACAGCCATATGAAAAAATGTTCTCAGTGACTACTGATTAGAGAAATGCAAATTAAAACTATTCTGAGGTACCACCTCACACCTATCCAATTGGCTAATATGACAAAAAAGGAAAATTATAAATGTTGGAGAAGATGTGGGAAAACTGGAACACTAATGCATTGTTGGTGGAGCTGTTAACTGATCCAACTGTTCTGGAGAGCAATTTGGAACTGTGCCCAAAAGGCTTTAAAACTGTGCATACCCTTTCACCCAGCAATATCACCACTAGGTCTATATCCCAAAGAGATCATAAAGAAGGGGAAAGGATCCACATATACAAAAATATTTATAGCTGCTATTTTTGTGGTAGCAAAGAATTGGAAATTGAAGGGATGCCTATCAATTGGGGAATGGCTAAGAAAATTGTGGCATATGAATGTAATGGGAATATTATTGTTCTGTAAGAAATGATAAAGGAAAAAAGAAAGAAAGAAATGATAAAGGAGCCGAGATGGCAGAGAGAAGCCAGGATGTTGCTTGAGCTCTCCTGAGTTTCCCTCAAAAACAACATTAAATCAAGCCTCTAAACTGATTCTACAAAAAGACAGAGATACAATCTTCTTACTTGAGATAATTTAGAAGACTTCAGGAAAAGTCTATCTCACTTGGGCGAAAGGGGAGGGCAGCTCAGAACAACTTGGCACAGCTGAGAGCAGAACACTGCAGAGGGGGTCTGGGCAGGAGGCTCCTGGAAACAGCATAAATAAGTCTCTGAGGCCCCTTGGTCCTGACTCATAAGGTTGGTGGCACAATAGGCCATTTGTGAGACCCGCCATCCCTGGCTGGGAAGGCAAACTGCCAGCTAGAGAACCATCTGAAGGACAAGCGTGACCCAGCCAAGCCATCCCAACACAGGGAGCAAGCCCAGGCCCATGAGAAATCCAAAAGCCACAGAGGCCTCAGAACAGAAAGCCAGTCACCTGGCCCCTATCTCCCAGGACAAGAAGTTTGCAAGAGTGATCCCTGTGCCCCAAGAGCAGACCTCAACTTTATAAGTTTAAAAATGGGCTACAATATAAGAAAGGAACAAAAAAGGACCCTTACCATTAACCACTTCTGTGGTGAAAGGGAAGACCAAAACACAAACTCTGATGAGTTTGGCAAAATGCCTACAAAGGAAGCCTCAAGTGTGAAGATGATCTGATCTCAAGACCAAAAAGCTCTTTGAGCTCTTGGAAGAGCTCAAAAAGGCTTTTAAAAATCAAATGAGGGGCAGCTAGGTGGCACAGTGGATAGAGCACCGGCCCTGGATTCAGGAGGACCTGAGTTCAAATCCAGCCTCAGACACTTACTAGCTGTGTGACCCTGGGCAAGTCACTTAACCCCAATTGCCTCACTAAAAAAAAAAAAGAGAGAGAGAGATAAGGAAGGAAACTACATCTTGCTAAAAGGTATGGTAGATAATGAAGTAATATCAATACTAAACATATATGTGCTAAGTGGTATAGCATCCAAATTCTTAGAGGAGAAGTTAAATGAGTTACAAGAGGAAATAGCAAAACTATACTAGTGGGGGATCTGAACCTTCCCCTCTCAGAATTAGATAAATCTAACTACAAAATAAATAAGAAAGAAGTTAAAGAGGTGAATAGAATGTTAGAAAAGTTAGACATGATAGATGTCTAGAGAAAATTAAATGGGGATAGAAAGGAATATACCTTTTTCTCATCAGTACATGGCATGACCATGTATTAGGGCACAAAAAACTCATAGTCAAATGTGGAAAGGCATAAATAGTAAATGCATCCTCAGATCATGATGCAATAAAATTACATGTAATAAAGAACCATGGAAAGATAGACTGAAAATTAATAGGAAACTAAATAATCTCATCCTAAAGAATGAGTGGGTCAAACAACAAATCATAAAAATAATCAATAACTTCATCCAAGAGAATGACAACAATGAGACAACATACCAAAACCTATAGGATGCAGCCAAAGTAGTTCTTAGGGGAAATTTAATATCTCTAAATGCTTACATGAATAAAATAGAGAAAGAGGAGATCAATGAATTGGGCATGCAACTAAAAAAGCTAGAAAAAGATCAAATTTTAAAATGCTAATTAAATACTAAATTAGAAATCCTGAAAATCAAAGGAGAAATTAATAAAATTGAAAGTAAGAAAACTATAAAATTAATCAATAAAACTAAGAGCTTGTTTTATGAAAAAAATCAATAAAATAGATAAACCTTTGGTTAATTTGATTAAAAAAAGAAAGAAGAAAACCAAATTGCCAGTATCAAAAATGAAAGGGGGAGGGGCAGCTAGGTGGTGCAGTGGATAGAGCACCGGCCCTGGAGTCAGGAGGACCTGAGTTCAAATCCGGCCTCAGACATTTGACACTTACAAGCTGTGTGTGACCCTGGGCAAGTCACTTAACCCCAATTGCCTCACAAAAAAGGGGGCGAATTTACCACCAATGAAGTGGAAATTGAAACAATAATTAGGAGCTATTTTGCCCAACTGTATGCCAATAAATTTGACAATCTAAATGAAATGGATGAATATTTTAAAAAATACAAATTGCCCAGGTTAACTAAAGAGGAAATAAAATCCTTAAATAAGCTAATTTTTTAAAAAATAAGCTAATTTTAGAAAAAGAAATTGAACAAGCCATCATGAACTCCCTAAGAAAAAATCTCCAGGGCCAGATGGGTTTACAAGTGAATTCTACAAAACATTTAATGAACAATTAATTTCAATACTATACAAATTATTTGGGAAAATAGGTGATGAAGGAGTCCTACCAAATTCCTTTTATGACACAAATATGGTGTTGATACCTAAACCAGGCAGAGCCAAAACAGAGAAAGAAATATCGATGCAAAAATCTTAAATAAAATATTAGCAAGGAGATTACAGCCATTCATCACCAGGATAATACACTATGACCAGGTAGGATTTATACCAGGAATACAAAGCTGGATTAACATTAGGAAAACTATCAATATAATCAATCACATCAATAAGAAAACTAACCAAAATCATATGACTATCTCAATAGATGCAGAGAAAGTGTTTGACAAAATACAATACTCATTCCTATTAAAAACACTAGAGAGGGGGCAGCTAGGTGGCACAGTGGATAAAGCACCAGCCTTGGATTCAGGAGGACCTGAGTTCAAATCTGACCTCAGACACTTGACACTTACTAGCTATGTGACCCTGGGCAAGTCACTTAACCCTCATTGTCCAGCAAAAACAAAACAAAAAACAAAAATTGCTTGAAAAACACTAGAGAGAATAGGAATAGGTGCAGCTTTCCTTAAAATAATAAGCAGTTTCTACCTAAAACCATCAGCAAACATTATATGTAACAGGGATAAGTTACAGGCATTCCAAATAAGATCAGGGGTGAAACAGGGATGTCCATTATCACCTCTATTATTTAATATTGTACTAGAAATGTTAGCTTTAGCAATAAGAGAAGATAAAGGAATTAAAGGAATTAGAATAGGCAAGGAGGAAACAAAACTTTCACTCTTTGCAGATGATATGATAGTATACTTAGAGAATACTAAAGAATCAACTAAAAAACTACTTGAAACAGTTAACAACTTTAGCAGTGGCAGGATATAAAATAAACCCACATAAATCATCAGCATTTCTATACATGACTGACAAAGCTCAGCATCAAGAGAGAAAAAAATAAATTCCATTTAAATAACTGCAGAAAATATAAAATACTTGGGAATCTCCCAAGACAAACCCAGGAACTCTCTGAACACAACTACAAAACATTTTTCACACAAATAAAATCAGATCTAAATAATTGTATGCTCATGGATAGGCTAAACTATTGCAATAAAAATGACAATTCTACTTAAATTAATTTACTTATTCAGTGCCATACCATTCAGACTACCTAAAATTATTTTATAGAGTTAGAAGAAAATATAACAAAATTTATCTGGAAGAACAAAAGGTCAAGAATATCAAGGGAACTAATGAAAAAAATGCACAGGAAGGTGGGCTAGCCATACCAAATCTAAAGTTATACTATAAAGCGGCAGTCATAAAATGATTTGGTTAGGCACAGGAGACACAGTAGTAAATTACTATAGTAATCTACTGTTTGATAAACCCAAAGACACCAGCTTCTGACAAAAACTGCTGGGAAAACTGGAAGATAGTATGGCAGAAACTAGGCATAGACCAACATCTTATACAGCATACCAAAATAAGGTCAAAATGTTTACATAATTTAGATGTAAAGGGTGATACCATAGGTAAATTAGGAGAGGAAGGAGTAGTTTTATCCAAACAAGAGATATAGAATATTATGAAATGCAAAATGGATGCTTCTGATTACATTAAATTCAAAAGGTTTTGTACAAACAGAAACAATGCAGCCAAAATTAGAAGGGAGGCAGAAAGCTGGGAAACAATTTTTACAGCCAGCATTTCTGATAAAGGCCTCATTTCTAAAATATATAGGGAGCTAAATCAAATTTATAAGAATGCAAGGCATTCCCCAATTGAGAAACAGTCAAAGGATATGAACAGGCAGTTTCCAGATGAAGAAATCAAAGCTATCTATTGTCATATGAAAAAATGCTCTAGATCACTATTGATTAGAGAAATGAAAATTAAAACAACTCTGAGGTATCACCTCATACCTATCAGATTGGCTAATATGACAACAAAGGGAAATAATAAATGTTGCAGAAGCTGTGGATAAATTGGAACACTAATATTGGTGGAACTGTGAACTGATCCAACCATTCTGGAGAGCAATTTGGAACTATGCCCTTTGACCCAAGTAATACCACTACTAGGTCTGTATCCCAAAGAGATCATAGAAAAGGGAAAAGGACCCACATGTACAAAAATATTTATAGCAGCTCTTTTTGTGGTGGCAAAGAATTGGAAATTGAGGGAATGCCCATCAATTGGGGAATGGCTAAATAAGTTGTGGTATATGAATGTAATGGAATACTATTGTGCTGTAAGAAATGATGAGCAGGAATATTTCAGAGAAACCTGGAAGGACTTACATGAACTGATGTTGAGTGAGAGGAGCAGAACTAGGAGAACATTGTACACAGTAACAGCAACATTGTGTTATCAACATAACTGTGATAGACTTGGCTCTTTTCAGCAGTGCAATGATCCAAAACAATTTCAAAGAACTCATGATAGAAAATGTTCTCCACATCCAGAAAAAAGAACTGTGGGTTCTAAATGCATATTGAACCACATTGTTTCTACTTTTTTACTGTTTTTTTTTCTTTTTTTGAGGTTTTTCCCTTGTGTTCTGATTCTTCTTTCACAATATGACTAATGCAGAAATGCATTTAATGTGAATGTACATAAATAGCCTATATCAGATTGCTTTCTGTCTTGGGGAGGGGGGAGGGAAGGGAAGGTGGGAGAAAAATTTAAAACTAAAAATTCTATGAAAACAAATGTTGAAAACTATCTTTATGTTTAACTAGAAAATAATAAAAGATTTTATGATAAAAAAGAAATGATAAGCAGATGGATTTGAGAAATACCTGGAAAGACTTACATGAATTGATGCTGAGTGAAATGAGCAGAACCAAGAGAACATTGTACATAGTATCAACAACATTTTGTGATGATCAACTGTGACAGACTTAGCTCTTCTCAGCAATACACTGATCTGAGACAATTCCAAAAGACTTATTGTGGAAAATGCTCTCTACATTCAGGAAAAGAACTATGGAGTCTGAATGCAGACTGAAGCATACTATTCTCACTTTTGTTGTTGCTTTTTTGTTATTGTTCTTGTTTATTCTTTCTTGCATTTTTTCCTTTTGTTATGATTAATGTGGAAATAATATGTGTAACATGATTGTAATGTATAACCTATATCAAATTGCTTGCTGGTCACAGGAGGGCAGAGGGAAAGGAGAGTGGGAGAAAAAATTGGAATTCAAAAAATATATTTACATGTAATTGAGAAAAAAAATTTTTAATAGAAAAGAAAAAAAAGAAAATGCCTATTTGAGATTAGATAACACATTTATAGTGGACCCATAACAAAATTTATGTGAGGTTTGCTTGGGGCAAATATCACTAACTGGGAATGTAACAAAAGGAATATAGCAAATCTAGTGGATGAGAGCCAGGAATGGAGGAACCTCCCTGTGATGGGAGACAGAAACTGGGAAGACAGCAGTGGGAGGCTAGTGCTGGAGCTCACATCTGCCCATTACCTGGTAGCTTCCTAATTTGACTATTCATGCTAATTAGGCATTGAGCTTTATTTTAGCACTACAAGTGAAACTGACTCCCTCCAACTTGGGTGCCCTGGGCCAAAGCCCAGCAGCCAAACCTTAGGTGTAGCTCTAGCATAGCTTCTAGGACTAGAGTTCTGACTGCCTTGCTGTGCTCTGGAGTACATCTAGAATATGGTGTTCAGTTCTGGGTGCCACGTTTTAGGAAGCCCATTGATAAACTAGAGAATTTCCAGAAGGAGGGCACTGAGATGGCGAAGGAGTTCCAATTCATGGCCAAGGAACTCAGGGGAAACATGACAGCAGCCTTCAATATATATGTCTAGTAGAAGAAGGATTGATCATATTTGTTCCGCTTGATTAAATTGCCCATGAGGTAGATCTAGGAGTCAATGAATCAACAAGCATTTATTAAGCATTTACAACGTGCTAGGAATTGTGTTAAACCACTGGGGATTGGGGGTGGAGTGGGAGTGGGGGGCAGAAAAACATATTCCCTGACTTCAAGGAACTTGCAAGTCTAACAGGGGAGATAATATGCAAACTACTATCTACACACATCACACATTCAAGGTAAATGGGAGAAGCAGTGGGTGGAAGTTACAGAGATGCAGTTTTCAGATTGATATGGGAAACTCCCTAATAATTGGAGCTGTTCAAACTGGAAGTGGGCTGCTTCAGGAAGCAGTAAGTACCCCACATTTAGAGTCATTCATTGAGAGGATGGAGGACTACTTGCTGGGGGATGGTGGAGAGGATATTCTTGCATTAGGTATATGGGTGGAAGGTCTTTTCCAGTCCGAAGATTCTGTGATTCTACTGTATCCCCCTCAGGGTTAGGCTATCTTATAAATGAATCTGAGTAACAAGTTAATGGAATTGATCTTAAGTAGATTCCTAGTACATATTTATGTATGTAATAATGATAATAATAAAGAATAACTAGCATTTTAAAAGCACTTTAAGATTTGCAAAACTTTTGGTTTTTTGGTGAGGTAATTGGGGTTAAGTGACTTGCCCAGGGTCACACAGCTAGTACATGTCAAGTGTGTGAGGTCAGATTTGAACTCAGGTCCTCCTCAATTCAGGGCCGGTGCTCTATCCACTGCACCACCTAGCTGCCCAAGATTTGCAAAACTTTTAAACAAATATTATCTGATTTTATCCTCACAAAAACTATAGGAGATGGCTGCTATTATTATCCTCATTTTACAGATGAGAAGAGTGAGGCAGGGAGAATTTTGGTGACTTGTCCAAGGTCACACTGCTTTTTAGGTGTCTGAGACTAGATTTGGTTTTTGTGTGTGTGCGTGTGGTGTGGTTTTTTTGGTGAGGCAATTGGGGTTAAGTGACTTGCCCAGGGTCACACAACTAGTAAGTGTCAAGTGTCTGAGGTCAGATTTGAACTCAGGTCCTCCTGAATCCAGAGCTAGTGCTTTATCCACTGTACCACCTAGCTGCCCGAGACTAGATTTGAATTCAGGTCTTCCTCTCTTCAGGTCTGTCGGTTGCATTGCCTAGCTGTTTCTATACACTTAAACAAGGACCTTTGGAAGCTCATACCATTCCTAACTTTTTTTTTACCTTTAGGGAGATTCCAGGCCCAGCTGCATTTGAGGACAAAATCAGAAAATATTTAGCTTTTGAAACTGGAGCTAAGCCTAAAACGAACAAAATGAGTTGCCTGCTGAAATGAGGCTGGGAGAATAAGGGAATATAGCACCTACTATGGGTCAGGCACTATGATAAGTACTTTACAAATATTTTCTCATTTAATCCTCACAACCACCTTGAGAGGTAGGTATTGTTATTATTCCCATTTTACCATTGAGGAAACCGAGGCAGTGATTTGCCAGCTAGCAACACATAGCTGAGGTTTGATTTGAACTCAGGTCTTTTCAACTCTATACCCAGGACTCTATCCACTGTTAGCTGCCCTCTCACCCTAAGAGATGAGGCTAAATAATATATCTCCCCAATTATAAAAATCCAAAGGGAACCAGGTCAGAGTAAACTGCAGCTTTGGACGTTGTTAACCAGCACAAAGATAAAAGAAGCAGACAGTTGCTGGTCTGTATGGATTCTAGAGAAAAAAAGAGAATCGTAATTTGTCAATGATAACAGCCACATTTATGGCCCTTTACACACTGTATTTTTTTTTAGTTGATCTGTCTCTTGCATTTGACAATGCAGGCAACTCTTTTCTGCTGGATACTTTGTTCTCTTGGGGCATTTGTGAAACTACTTAGCTCTCCTTTTTCCTGTTTAATTTCGTTTAGCTTGGCTTCTTTGTAGTCTTTTTTGTCTGTTCATCATCCGTATCATGCTCCTGAACTGTGGGTGTTCCCCAAGGTTCTGTCCCAGGCCCCCTATTCTTTTCTTTCTAGCCCCTCTCACTGGGTAACACCATCAATTCCCATGCCTTTATCATCTCTATGTTTATAATTCCCAGATCCAGCTCCAATCTCTCCCATGAGCTTTATTTTATCACATCTGAATTATCTATTAGACATTTAAAACTGGATGTCCTAGATAAATCTCAAATTCACCATGTCCCAAACAGAATTCATTATCTTTTCCCCCCGAATGCAGCCCTTTCCCAAACTTCTCTATCTCTGTGGAAGGCATCATTGTTCTTAGAGACTCCCAGCCTCATCACCTTGGTATTATCCCCCACTCCTTATTCCCTTTCACCTCACATATCCAATCAGTTGTCAGTCTCATCATTTCTACCTTCTTAACTGTCCCTCACATCTGGCCCCTGTTTTCCATTAACACAGCTGCTACCTTAGTTTAGACCTCATCCATCTCCACCTGTATCATTGCAAAAGTGAGCCCTTCCTCTCCATATTGTTTCCAGTGATTTTCCTTAGGTGTAGATCTATGTCAGAACCCTCATCAATAAACTCTATTGACTTCCCACTTCCTGTAGGATAAAATATAAACTCCTGTTTAGCTTTTAAAGTCCTTCTTCTTTTTTTTTTGCAGGGCAATGGGGGTTAAGTGACTTGCCCAGGGTCACACAGCTAGTAAGTGTCTGAGGCCGGATTTGAACTCAGGTACTCCTGAATCCAGGGCCAGTGCTTTATCCACTGCACCACCAAGCTGCCCCTAAAGCCCTTCTTAATCTTGTCTCAAGCCAGGGTTGGGATGTAGCTAGCTCGAGCCGTCTAAGCCAGCTGTTAAATTTTCAGCGTGAGCATTTGTGCCTTTAAAATTATCAAATGCTACAAAGCAAGTCTTGATTTATTGTTTTGTCAGTTGTCTAGGTTTAAAAAAGTGATGATATAAAAAAATTTTAAGTGATGATAAAAGAAATGTTAATTATACAGATTAAACCTAAAAACTGTGTCTTGTGAACATTTTTTTCATAGTGTTATTAACACATCTACCAGAGTACACCCCAACCCCAATCCCAATCTAGCTTTCTTTGTGAATTCCCCTTACAGTCTCCAAGCCGGTAAAACTGATCTCTCTGGGTCTGCACATCTGACACTCCATCTTCCCCATCTCCCTGCTCTTGCACTCATTGTCCCCCATGCCTGGAATATGCTCCCTTTTCACTTCCCTCATAGAATCCTTCCATTTCTTCAAGAGGAAGTCCACTAGAGATTGGGGGTGCCTGCCTCACTTTCCTCATCTGTAAAATGAGTATAATAATAGCATCCATCTCCTATAGTTTTTGTGAGGATAAAATCAGATAATATTTGTTTAAAAGTTTTGCAAATCTTGGGCAGTTAGGTGGTACAGTGGATAGAGCACTGGCCCTGGATTGAGGAGGACCTGAGTTCAAATTCAACCTCAGACCCTTGACACTTACTAGCTGTGTGACCCTGGGCAAGTCACTTAACCCCAATTGCCTCACCACTGGAAGCTTTTCTTGAATCTTTCCAACTACTAGTGTTCTCCCCTTCTTAAACTTCTTTAATTACTCTGTATTTATCCATTTTATATTTATTTGCCACATACTTGTTTCTTGTTAGAATTCAGGCTGTTTTTGAGTAGGGACTATTTCAATCATTATATTTGTTGTTTTTTTTTTTTTTTTTGCGGGGCAATGAGGGTTAAGTAACTTGTCCAGGGTAACACAGCTAGTAAATGTCAAGTGTCTGAGGCCAGATTTGAACTCAGGTCCTCCTGAATCCAAGGCCAGTGCTTTATCCCCTGCGCCACCTAGCTGCCCCTCAATCATTATATTTGTATGCTTGGCACCCAGCAGGTTTGAGTCCTGGCACATGGTAGGTAATGACGATGATGATGATGATAATTTTTTGAGGCAAGTAGGTGCCACAGTAAGTAGAACACTGGGCCTGAAGTCAGGAAGAGCTGAGTTAAAATCTGACCTCATACACTTACTAGTTATGTGACCCTGGGCAAGTCACTTATTGCTGTTTGCCTCAGTTTCCTCATCTGTAAAATGAGCTGGAGAAGGAAATTATACCAGAATGATATCTTTGCCAAGAAAACCCCAAAAGTGGGTCACTAAGGGTTGGACATGACTAAATAATAATAATAATAATAATAACAACAACAATAAGCAATTATACAACCCCTTAAGTTTTGCAAAGCACTTGACATACATTATCTCATTTGGTATACTTAGACACTCAATACTTATTGCTTGATGGATCTAATTTGATTCTCACAGCAACTTTAAGAGGGACGTATTATCATCATCCTCATTTTATGGACAAGGAAATCGAGGTTCGAAGGGGTTAAATGACCTGCCCATAGACACAGCTAGTAGGAGATGAAGGTAGGATTTACATCTAAATCTTTTCTGAATCCAAATCCAATGCTCTTTGTACGACACCACCTTATCTCTATGTTTATCTAGTACAGTGCAGGGGACAGGATGAACTAATGCTAGGCAATAAGTATTGATTCTTCTTTTTTTTTTTTTTAGTGAGGCAATTGGGGTTAAGTGACTTGCCCAGGGTCACACAGCTAGTAAGTGTTAGGTGTCTGAGGCCAGATCTGAACTCAGGTACTCCTGTCTCCAGGGCCAGTGCTCTATCCACTGTGCCACCTAGCTGCCCCAATATTGATTCTTTAAACACAGTTATCTCTAGCTTAATGAAATTATGAGATACGCCATGCAGGGTTAATCAAGACAGGTCATAGTGGAGAGTTCTGACAAAAGGTGACCCACGAAACAACAAACCACTCCAGTATCTTCGCCAAGAAAACCCCATGGACAATAGTAAAATGATAAAAGAGATGACATCAGAAGAGGAGCCCCTCAGGTCAAGTGGTGTCCAACACACTACTGGGGAAGAGCACAGGGCAATTACAAGTAGCTCCAGTACTAATGAAACAACTGGACCAAGCTCAGCTGTGGATGTCTGGTGACAAAAGGAAAGTCCAATGCTTGAGCAGTATTGCACAGGAACCCAAAATGTACAATCTATGAACCAAGGTAAGCTGGATGTGGTCAAACAAGAGATGGAAAGATTAAACATCAACATCTTGGGTGCCAGTGAATTTAAGTGGATGGGAATAGGTGAATTTAATTCAGGTGATCATTACATCTACTACTGTGGGCAAGGATCCCTTAGAAAAAAATGGAGTAGCCCTCATAGACACATTTCATGAAAAAAATAGATGGGGCAAAAGACAAACACAGTAGGGAGAAGCAGAAAGCAGAAATGATTAAGAAGAGGTGGCAATAATATGCAAAAGAACTATACAAGAAAGATTTTAACATCACCAACAACCACAATAGTGTGATTACTTTTCTAGAGTCAGACATCCTGGAGAATGAAATCAAGCGGGAAGCATTGCTATCAATAAGGCTAGTGGGGATGACAGAATTCCACCTGAACTATTTAAAATCCTAAAAGATGATGTTGTTAAAAGTGCTGCATTCATTTGGAATTATGCCCAAAGGGCAATAAAGCTGTGCATACCCTTTGACCCAGCAATACCACTTTTGGGTCTTTTCCCCGAAGAAATCATGGAAAGGGACCCACATGTACAAAAATATTTATAGCTGCTCTTTATGTGGTGGCAAGGAATTGGAAGATGAGGGGATGCCCATCAATTGGGGAATGGCTGGACAAGTTGTGGTATATGAATACAATGGAATACTATTGTGCTATAAGAAACCATGAGCAGGAATATTTCAGAGAAACCTGGAAGGACTTATATGAACTGATGATGCTGAGTGAGAGGAGCAGAACCTGAAGAACATTGTACACAGAATCATCAACATTGTTGATCTACTGTGATGGACTATATTCTTCTCACCAATGCAATGGCACAGAAGAGTTCCAAGGAACACGTGATGGAAGAGGATCTCCAAATCCAGGAAAAAAAAAAAGAACTGTGGAGTATAGATGCTGAATGAACCATACTATTTCTTTTGGTTTTGGTGCTGATGTTTTTCTATTTTGAGGTTTTTTGTCATTGCTCTGATTTTTCTCTTATAACATGACTAAGGCAGAAATATGTTTAATGTTATTATGTATGTGTATGTGTATATATATATATACACACATACACATACATTTTATATATATATATATAACCTATATCAGATTACCTGCTGTCTAGGGGAGGGGGGAGGGGGGAGGGAGGGGAGGGAGGGAGAAAAATCTGAAATTGGAAAGCTTGTATAAACAAAAGTTGAGAACTATCTTTACATGTAATGGGAAAAAATAAAATACTTTATTAATTTTTTAAAAAGTGCTGCATTCAATATGCCAGTAAATTTGGAAAACTCAATAGTGGCCACTGAATTAGAAAAAAAAATCTGTTTACATTCCAATCCTAAAAAGGGGCAATGTCAAGGAATGTTCAAATTACCAAACAATTGCACTCATTTCACATACTAACAAGGTTATGCTTAAGATCCTGCAAGCTAGGCTTTGGCAATATGTAAACTGAGAATTACAAGAAGAGCAGGCTGGTTTTTGAAGAGGCAGAGGAACAAGAAACAAAATTGCCAACATTCACTGAATTATGAAGAAAGCAAGGGAGTTTCAGATAAATGTCTACTTCTGTTTCATTAACTACACTAAAGCCTTTGATTGTGTGGATCTCACACACACACACACACAATATGGCAAGTCCTCAAAGAGGTGGAAGTATTAGATCATCTTCCTTGTCTCCTAAGGAATCTGTATGTGGGCCAAGAAGCAACAGTTAGAACCAAACATGGTACAACTGATTTGTTTAGTATTGGAAAAGGAATATAAATATTGTCACCGTATTTATTTGACTTATATGCAGAGTACCTCATGTGAAATTCCAGACTGGATGAATCAAAGGCCAGAATTAAAGTTTCTAGCAGAAATATCAACAATCTCAGATATGCAGACAATACCAGTCTAATGGAAGAAAGTAAAGAATTAAGAAGCCTCTTGATGAGAGTGAAAGACAAGAGTGTAAAAGCTGGCTTGAAACTTAACATAAAAATTTTTTTAAAACTAAGCTCTTGGCAACTGGTCCCATCATTGCCTGGCAAATAGAGGGAGAAGAAATGGAAGCAGTGTAAGATTTCCTATTCTTGGGCTCAAAGGTCACTGCAAAGGGTGACTGCAGTCATAAAATTAAAAAGTTATTGCTCCTTGAAAAAAAGCCATGGCAAATTTAGACAACAAAGTAAAAAGCAAAAATATCACCTTGTCGACAGAGGTCCATATAATCAAAGCTATGGCTTTTCCAGTAGAAATGTATGGCTTGTGAGAGTTGGATTATAAGGAAAGCTGAGTGCCGTAGTATTGATACCTTCGAGTTATGATGCTGGAGAAAATTTTTGAGAGTCCTTTGAACAGCAAGGAGATCAAGTCAATGAATACTTAAAGAAATAAATTCAAACTCCTCATTGGAAGGACAAGTACTGAAGCTGAAGCTTAATTATTTTGGCCACCTAACGAGTAGACAGGACTCATTGGAAAAGACTCTGATGTTGGGAAAAACCGAAGGCAAAAGGAAAAGGAGACAGCAGAGAATGAGATGGATAGGTAATGTCGGGGGACGCTAGATGGCACAGTGGATAAAGCACCAGTCCTGGATTCAGGAGGACCTGAGTTCAAATCCAACTTCAGACGCTTGACACGTATTAGCTGTGTGACCCTGGGCAAGTCACTTAACCCTCATTTCCCCGGGTAGGGGAGGGGAAGATAGATAACGTCATGGAAGCAAATAACATGAGCTTGGACAGATTTCAGGAGATAATGGAAGAGAGAAGGGCCTGGCATGCTATGGTCCATGGGGTCACCAAGAGTCAGATACAACTGAACAATAACAAATCCCCAGAGGAGAGAAAGGCAATTCAATAGGATTCTACCAATTTGGGGTAGAACTATCCCTTGAGAACAGCCCATTCCCTTTACTCTCTATGGTAAGCAAAACAATCTTCTGATTTTGTAATTAGGTTTCCTAGGCAGACCTGCTCCCCAAGAGGAAGGGGGCCCTGTAGAGACAGCAGGTAACAGTTTTCAGACCAGGTATAACTTCCAATAATAGTTCCTGTTAACTCAATCTAGTTTATAAATCAATCTCTAGTGAGTTTGACTGGCATAAATAAACTCCCCAGACCTTAGTCATCCTTGGGGGAACTGATAAAATCGAATTTCTAAACCAATGATGTTGAAAATCATACCTGAACTTATGGTGGTGACCCCACCAAGGTACTTATACCATGAGGTCATTGTGCAAGGACCTAGCCAGCTAGGTGATCTCTCATTTACATCACCTTTTTTTTTTTTTTTTTTTGGTGAGGCAATTGGGGTTAAGTGACTTGCCCAGGGTCACACAGCTAGTAAGTGTTAAGTGTCTGAGGCCGGATTTGAACTCAGGTCCTCCTGAATCCAGGGCCAGTGCTCTATCTACTGTGCCACCTAGCTGCCCCTTACATCACCTTTTACCAGCAATTCAATTCAGTTAAAGAAATAGCCGCAACAACTGCCTATCCATTACTCTATTGGATCCCATATAGGATGTTTGATGATGTTCAACTTCAATCATCCACAGCTGGTTACATGTAGGACCAGTAATGCCGAGGATATAGGAAAAAGGATTCCCCACAGAGCAATAACTAAAGCAGGATGGCTGGACCTTGTTCTCCAGAGCACTGAATTTGGAGGGCACCAAGTTCGGAGGATGTTAACAATGCTTACAATTCTTCAGCAGCAAACGCCATAGCTCAGTTTTTAGTCAGTAAGGATAATTAGTTAAAATAGGAAGCCAACCAGATGGTGGGCTGGCATCTCCTGGGCATAGTTTGTGGTTCTTGCCATGAATGAAAACATTTATACTTGTGACGTTTAAAATCTAACTGTGGAAATTGAGGGGATGCCCATCAAATGGGGAATGGCTAAGCAAGTTATGGTATATGAATGTAATGAGAATACTATTGTGCTGTAAGAAATAAACAGATGGATTTCAGAAAAACCTGGACTTACATGAATTGATGCTGAGTGAAATAAGCAGAACCAAGAGAACATTGTACATCGTATCAACAACATTTTGTGATGATCAACTGTGATAGACTTAGCTCTTCTCAGCAATAAAATGATCCAAGACAATTCCAAAAGACTTATTGTGGAAAATGCTCTCCACATTCAGAAAAAGAACTATGGAGTCTGAATGCAGACTGAAGCATACTATTCTCACTTTTGTTGTTGTTTTTTTGTTATTGTTCTTGTTTATTCTTTCTTGTGTTTTTTTCCTTTTGTTCTGATTAATGTGGACTATTAATATGTGTAACATGATTGTAATGTATAACCTATATCAAATTGCTTGCTGGCCTCAGGAGGGGGAGGGAAGGGAGGGTGGGAGAAAAATTTGGAACTCAAAAAAATATCTGTATATGTAATTGAGGGAAAAAAATTTAAAAAATAAATAAATACATGCAAATATCTGGTACATAGTAGGTGCTTCTAAGGTAAAGGCTTTCATTCATTCAATGAGGAAAGGTTAAAAGGCATCAGAGTGGGATGACAGGGTGATACAAGATGAAACAGAGGAGATCAGAAGAGAAAGTCTTCCTCTTCTCTCACTTCTTTCACTTTCTCCCAGAGGGCTTCTGCTACCTATGCTACAAAGTCAACATCTAATGACTGCCCCTTCCTTGGTGTCATAGCATAGTGCTAAATGTCACAAGAGCCTGCGCCCTGGGTCCCACAAAATAGCACCATAGCTCCCATGACCTAGACATGGAACTTCTGGAAAAAGAACAGTATTCCCCACCCAAATTTCAACTGATTGAGGAATCAATCCAACAACAACAACAACATGAGCTATATATCATCCAGTTAAATCCCAGCTTCTATAGAAGTCCTCAGACACTGAGCCACAGTATTGCAAGATTTTATTGGTTCATTTGCAGGCATTTTTCTTCAGTCAGATCCCATGCTTTGGGGGGATACAGGTCCTAGGGCATTGAGCATTTCCCTCTATTATACTGAAGGATGCTCCTGGTACCTTCCCTGAGGAGCCAATGGACTGGCTTCCTTTTTGTGGATTTCTTCACCACTGGCTGTTTAGCAGAGGCAAAGTCTCCCATGAAGGCACAACATTCCCCAGATGGCCTCTTCTTTGGCAGGTCACTGTGTTTCCCTGAGCTAGTTTTTCCACCTCTGTCATCCTTTAGGCACTGTAGAAGATCCAAATGTTTTGCCGACCCAGCTGAGGTTGATGGGGCCCGAGACACATCAGCAGAAATCCCTCTGACCAGCCTTTAAAACTACCTCTCCTCAGACCAGACACAAGATAGAGGAAGTGGTAGGACAGTCCTCAAGTGGTACGGCTGTGTTGTCTCAGTTGGGAGAAAGAGATGACACCAGCCAGATTAGATTACTTCAAAAAAAGCATGGGATACCTGGCAGCCACGAGGTGGTTGGCTGTGATTGCCATGGGTGTGGTAGCCACTGCAGGAGCCGGCTACATTGTTTTCCCGATGGGTCAAGAAATTCCCTTTGACTTTCATCTCTACTTCCTCCAGGGCCTTGAGTTCCTCTTTATTAATGTCCTTGGATTCCAAATGACCAGAGTTCTGGTATTCTGTGGCCCGCTGAAGCATGGAATCCGCCAGGTGCCGACCCGTGATGTCGATTTCCCGCACGCATGCAGCCACTGATGCCCATGTTGACTCATCTGCTGAAGTCGACTTGGAAGATTCTCTGTGAGAATTCTTGAACACTTTGCTTCCTGATGTCCTCTGCCTGCTGATGTAGGATTCCTTGTGGATATCAGGACTTTTCCCTTCTTTCACCCTCGAGGTACAGGTTTCCACTTGCACGTTGGTACTAGCAGAACTGGCCTCCCCACTCCCACAATCTTGCAGCAGGGCACATAACTTTTCATCTGAAAGGCGGCTGAAGTGGGATTTGATCCAGGGATCACTCTTATTCCCTATGGCAGTGGATGCTACAGATTCTGTCCTACAATCCTTCTTGGCTTTGATGGATTTCTTCTTCCACTGGAACCAGAGGTAGAGGCCTCCAGCTCCCAGCAGCAGGCTGACCGCCAGCACCACCTTGCATGATGGTGGCTGGGTAAGCACCCTCAGGCTCTCCAGGACCCTGAGCCAATCAGGTTGAGATAAGAGGGCATGGGGAGATAAAAGATAAGAGGGAAAGGGAGCCTAGGTAATTTGGCTCATGCTGAAAGGCGCCCCAGAGGGTGTCTGCAGGGCAGATCCCTGCTCCTCTACTCCCTGGGGAAGACCCCTCCCCTGCCTCAGTAATGAACCCCATTGTGAGGGAGAGGCTGGGAGGGGTGGGCAGATGGGCCCCAGCAGCGTTTGGGGGCAGCCTGGCAATGCTGGAGCATCCAACAAAGGGAGCTGGGGTCTGTTGCCCTAGCCAGACTTCTTTCCCCAAGTTCACTGGAAGTTCCCACCTCAGCCAAACCTGAAGCCAGTGAGGAAGTCATTCTCTTCCTCCACCCCCACTTCTGCATATGACGCATTCTACAGTTTGGTTATTCACCCTCCCCAAGACAGAGGCTGCCAACACTAAAAGGAAACTAATTATTATTATTATTTGTTGTTGTTGTTATTATGTCATTTCAGTCATATCTGACTCTCCGTGACCCCATTTGGGGTTTTCTTCACAAAGATACCGGAGTGGTTTGCCATTTCCTTCTCCAGCTTATTTTACAGATGAGAAAACTGAGGTAAATGGGGTTAGGTGACTTGCCCAGGGTGACTTGCACAGCTAGTAAGGGTCTGAGGCCAGATTTGAACTCAGAAAGATGAGTCTTCTTGATTCCAAGCCCAGTGCTCTATGCACTGTGCCACCTTGATGCCCTAATTATCATTAGAAACTAACATATTAACTGAGGCTGACATTCCTTCCACTGCAGCCAGAGCCTGGACCACTCTCTCCTTTTATCTGCAACCTCCTTCTGCTACAAGTCCCTAAGTATTGTCCCATCTTGTGCCTCTCCAGCTGCAGAAGAGAGTGTAGTCTTGAGAACAAGAAGGGAAGGAAGGGGGGACAAGTAGAGCATTCTGGAATGGTGTTAGGTCACAACTGGGGGAAGTACAACGAGTGATTTGCTCAGCACAGGGCAGCATTGGAGAGCTGCCGGGATCATCATGATTCCAGATGACCCATGATGAAATATCTGCCCTCTTGACACAGAGGTGATGGACTCCAGATGAAAGAATGAGGCATTCATTTTTGGCCACAGAGCAGACGGGAATTTGTTTTTCTTGACTAAGCATATTGGTTACAAGGATTTTCCCCCCTTTTTTCATGGGTAGAGAGATGAGAAGGAAAAAGTAGGGTTAGTGATAAGAGTTCCCCTCCCACTCAAAGCTAGAGGAAAGAAGGCCAGAAGGAATCACAAACAAGCAAGGAAACTTTAAAAGTTACAGATTGGGGGCAGCTAGGTGGCATAGTAGATAAAGCACCAGCCCTGGATTCAAGAGGACCTGAGTTCAAATCCAACCTTGACACTTACTAGCTGTGTGACTTAACCCTCACTACCCCACCAAAAAAAAGTTACAGGTTGAATTTTATTATTATTATTTGTAGGGCAATGAGAGTTAAGTGACTTGCCCAGGGTCACACAGCTAGTAAGTGTCAAGTATCCAAAGCCAGATTTGAACTCAGGTTCTCCTGAATCCAGGGCTGGTGCTTTATCCACTGTGCCACCTAGCTGTCCCTGAATCTATTATTTTCTTAAAAAGAAGAGCAGGTTCTAATGTAAAAGAGATTTGCAGTTTCATGTACAATTTTCCCCTTTTGTTCCACAATGTATATGGAAATGCTCTTTTTTATTTGATGTTCAGAATTTACCAAAAATGAGGGCAGGGGGAAGAAATCTACTTGGCTTTGAACCCTGAGAGGGGTGTGTGTACGTGGGGGGTGTGTGTGTGTGTGTGTGTAAAATAACTATTAACATGTGTTTTTATTTTATAGGCTTGGATTTGCTGGAGTAGCTATTCCAATACTGGTTATTTCCTCGCAAACATTGGGAATTTCCACCAGGTAAGCAATGGCACTTTGAATGATGATCGCCAATACCACCTTTTTAATGGAAATATTGCCTCATTTCAGAAAGTGTTAATGTTAACTTGGGGGGGGGGCAGTGAGGGTTAAGTGACTTGCCCAGGGTCACACAGCTAGTAAGTGTCAAGTGTCTGAGGCTGGATTTGAACTCAGGTCCTTCTGAATCCAGGGTGGGTGCTCTATCCACTGCACCACCTAGCTTCTCCCTAATGTTAACTTTTAAAATCTGTCTCACAGGTCACCATGGATCACTTGTACTTAAGGTAAGGTGTAAAAGACATCAAGGGCAAGTTGGCCTAGAAAATGAGGTCAATGCCAAAGTGAGAGATAACAAACAGACGCACAGTGTATTAAGAGACCCACAGGAAGGACTCCAGCATGTTAAATAGATCCTTTATAAAGGATTTATTGGGGGCAGCTAGGTGGCGCAGTGGATAAAGCACCAGCCCTGGATTCAGGAGGACCTGAGTTCAAATCTGGCCTCAGACACTTGACACTTACTAGCTGTGTGATCTTGGGCAAGTCACTTCACCCTCAATGCCCTGCAAAAATAAAAATAAAATATAAATAAAGGATTTACAAAAAGAAATAGACAGGAATTGAACAGGATAGGATAATATGGATGAGGCTAGTGGAAGGAGTATTGAAATTTTAAAAAAAGATTAAAAAGCACTGTCTAATAAATACAAAGAGGGGAAGAGAATAAGTATTTTTATAGTGCTTACTATGTGGCATGTTATTTCATTTGATCCTCACAACGGCTCTGAGGAAGATGCACTTATTGTCGCCATTTTACAGATAAGGAAACTGAGGCAATCAGAATTTGTGACTATGCCGTGGGTGACATGGTAACCAGTAAGTGCCTGAGGCTTGGATTTGAATTCAAATCTTGATTCAAATCCTGATTCCAGATTCAACACTCTAGCTACCACTCAACCAGCCACCTCCATAATAGTGGCTAGCATTTATAGAGAGGTTTCTAAGGTTTGCAAAACACTTTATGATTATCTCATTTTATCCTTAAACCCCAAGAGGGAAGTGCTTTTAATATTCCCATTGCACAAGTGACTTGCCTAGGATCACAATGCTGGCAAAGTATCTGGAACGGGTTTTGAATGCTAGACAATTTAGAGCAAGGTATAAAGAAATGTATACATTTGGGTACAAATTATGTTGTATTCCTAAATTTAACTGTTTTTAGTTGCTTAACCTGACTCTGGCTTTTCTTATTCTGTTTGAAGGAGAATCTCTAGCTTTCTTTCACCTGCAATGCTTTAGATATCGGGAAGTGCTGGGCTTTATGCCTAGCTTCCTCCTCTCAAAAACAACCTTGAGACTTTTCTGATGCTGTCAGCTCTCTCCAAGTCTTTGGATGGCCCAGCATTCTCGTATGCTAGGCAATATTTGGCATTCTCGAGAAGGCCTCTCTCAGCCTTAGAGAGAACAGTTTTCTAGAACTTTTGCTTTCCAACATCAAAAAGATAAGAGTAGATCTTTGGAAAGGAGAACAGTTTTTGACCAAACATGAGATAGAGTATATTATAAAATGCAAAGTGGATGATTTTGATTATATTAAATTAAAAAATTTTTGTACAAACAGAAGCAATGCATCCAAAATTGGAAGGGAGGCAGAAAGCTGGGAAACAATTTTTGAGGCCATTCTGATAAAGGCCTCATCTCTAAAATATATAGGGAATTAAATCAAATTTATAAGAATCCAAGTCATTCCCCAATTGAGAAATGGTCAAAGGATATGAACAGGCAGTTTTCTGATGAAGAAACCAAAGCTATCTATTCCCATATGAAAAAATGCTCTAAATCTCTAATGATTAGAGAGATGCAAATTAAAACAACACTGAGGTACCACCTGACACCTATCAGATTGGCTAAAATGACAAAAAAGGAAGATAATAAATGTTGGAGAGGCTGTGGGAAAACTGGAACACTAATGCATTGTTGGTGGAGCTGTGAGCTGATCCAACCATTCTGGAGAGCAATTTGGAATTATGCCCAAAGGGCAATAAAGCTGTGCATACCCTTTGACCCAGCAATCCCACTTTTAGGTCTTTTGCCCAAAGAAATCATGGAAGGGGGAAAGGGACCCACATGTACAAAAATATTTATAGCTGCTCTTTACGTGGTAGCAAGGAATTGGAAGTTGAGGGGGTGCCCATCAATTGGGGAATGGCTGGACAAGTTGTGGTATATGAATACAATGGAATACTATTGTGCTGTAAGAAATGATGAGCAGGAAGAGTTCAGAGAAACCTGGAGGGTCTTACGTGAGCTGATGATGAGTGAGATGAGCAGAACCAGAAGAACATTGTACACAGTATCATCAACATTGAGTGTTGACCTACTGTGATGGACTATATTCTTCTCACCAATGCAATGGTACAGAAGAGATCCAGGGAACTCATGATAGAAGAGGATCTCCAAATCCAAGAAAAAAAAAAAGAAAGAAAGAACTGTGGAGTATAGATGCTGATTGAACCATATTATTTCTTTTGTTTTGGGTGCTGTTGTTGTTTTTTTTCTATTTTGAGGTTTTGCATCACTGCTCTGATTCTTTCTCTTGTAACAGGATTAATGCAGGATTAGGATTAATGTTATTATGTGTATATATATGTGTGTGTGTATATATATATATCTATATCTATATGTATATAGATATATAGATATAACCTATATCAGATTACCTGCTGTCTAGGGGAGGGGGGAGGGAGGGGAGGGAGGGAGAAAAATCTGAAATTGTAAAGCATGTATAAACAAAAGTTGAGAACTATCTTTACATGTAATGGAAAAAATAAAATATCTCATAAAAAAAAAAGATAAGAGTAAGTGATTACCCCTGTTTCACAAAAACTAATGACTCTCTCTTTCCATCAAGAGAGACTTCTAGGAAACCAACCATCTTACTCACAGGGCTAACTCTTCCTGTCCTGAGAAGATCATGGAGCATAGAAAGCTTGCTTGGATTGGGGTCAGAGGACTCAAGTTCAAATCCGGAGTCAGACACTTCGTAGCTGTGTGACCCTGGGCAAGTCACTTAACAACCCTGATTGCCTCCCCCCAAACCCCACCAACCTTTCCTTGATCCCCTTAATGGTGGTACCTTCCCTCTGATTATTTCCAGTTTATCCTATCTGTAGCTTGTCTGTACATAGTAGTTTGCTTGTTGTCTTCCTCATCAGACTTCGAGCTTCCTTGAAAGTAGGGACTGTCTTCTGCCTTTCTTTGTGCTCCTGGCACTCAGAGTACACCACCTGGCACATTAGTAAATATTCTAGCGCTTAGTAAATGTTTACTGACTAAGAGGGAGGGGCAGGACATAAACCCAGGACCTGAGACCGCAAGCCAGGACTCTTCTCCCTGGAGCACAATGCGACTTGTCTGATACAAAATGATTCTTCCTTAAAAGAGCCAAGCTTGGGGGCACCTAGATGGTACAGTGGATGAAGTACCAGCCCTGGATTCAGGAGGATCTGAGTTCAAATCTGGCTTCAGACACTTGACACTTACTAGCTGTGTGACCCTGGGCAAGTCACTTACCCCCATTGCCCTGCAAAAAAAAAAAAAAAAAAAGAGCTAAGCCCATTCTTTTTCTCTCTGAACATTTTCATGCACCTTTGAACCAAAAAGTTTGTTGTTTTCTGAGGCAATGAGGGTTAAGTGACTTGCCCAGAGTCACAGAGCTAAGTGTCTGAGGCTGGATTTGAACTCAGGTTCTCCTGAATCCAGGGCCGGTGCTTTATCCACTGTACACCACCTAGCTGCCCCCTGAACTAAAAAGTTTTAAAGGTGAGATACACAATAGCTGTCCTCTTCACTGATAAAGGGCAACTAGTCAAGAATCCATTAGAGAAGTCAGACTGGAATATGATGGACAAAGCCCTGATGGGTCGGAACCTCAGCTCAAATGCTGCTTCTTCCTGAGGTCTCTGTGTCTCCTAAGGTTCTTTTAGGGGGGCAGGGAGGAGGAGGGGGAAGGAGGGTGGGGCTGAGAGAGAGAGACCTGCTAGGGCCAGACCCCATCAGAAGGGAAGCCTTTTCACCTCTACCACTAGAAGTTCAGAGATCTACTGAATACAGCATTAGGGCAGGTGTCACTGGGGTATTCCACTCCAAGGGCTCTTGGGAAGAGTTCTCTTGTCAATTCCCTTCTGCCCTCATCCCAGGCCACCTGAACCCAAAGAAGGATGCTTTTATGGCTTCTCCTGTTCAACTTTTTTTCTTAATAATCTGCTTTTCTAGTTCCAGGGGGAATCTTCGGGGGGCGGGGAGGGGAGGGAGGAGAAAGCTTCTGTGAGTGGGTTCACCTGTCACCTCCCTTCCTCCTGATCCACAAAAACTCTCCAAATTTACTCATGAGTCCTCCCAGGGCTACAACTTACTGAGTTAGGTCCTAGATGGGAAACCATGAAAACCACAGCTGACAGACCCTGCAGAGATACAGGGAGGTTGCTGTGTGTCTCATCAGGAGGTGTGTATTAATGCCAATGCATCATGTTTTAGGGCAGGACACAGGCACCAGACTTCATGAACTGGGTGTTGAATTCAACTTGCTTGGTATTAAGTCAAAGTTCAAAGAAAGCCTTTTCTGCTGGTCTAATCTTAGCATTAAAAATGGAATCATCATGTTCCTGGGACCCTTTCCCACATACTCAACAAAATTTGAACTGAGGGAAAGAGGCAGGAAGAGTATTCCATCCTGGGCACTCTCTGTGTCTTGAACTGGTATCTGTAGATTTTTATGCATGCCTTTAAGTTAATCAGTGCACGCCTCCTCATGTTTTTTAATGTAGGTGGGGAGGAGAAGTTTCTGGAAGCAGGGGGAGCCTGTACGTCAGCTACACATTCTTTCCATCTTTCTGTAATTCGTGGAAGCAAAGTCCACATCAAAAGCTGGTGTGCCCTTGAACCAGTGCTGGACTTATCCTCTTACTGGGCAGCTCCCACTTCTACAAAACCCCCTTCCCAGAGACCCTACAGGCTCCCTAAGTCGTATGGTTTGCTTTTTTAAAAAAAGAAATGGGGGTGCTATCAATTTGCCTCCTATAAAGGGCTGGCCAGGTGTCATAAGGTGGGCCACCATGTTATCTGTTAGGACTTTGGGCTTGGGTCTATCGGGACCACTTTGTGGAAGTAGACAATGGGAGGCAATGCCCATTTCCCACCCTACTCCCCTCTGTCCTCTTGGAGAGGTAAGGATGGAGCCCACCAGGGCAAGCACTTTCACCTCAACCACTGGCCCAAGGCCTCTACAAATGCCCAGTGCTTCTGCCAATTTCCAATGGCAAAGAAATAGGTGGGGCATTTGACAGATATACTGCATACCCAAAGCTGCTATTAACCAAACTTGCTGGGTTTGTGTCTAGCTTACAGGTCCCTGATGACAGGGGCTTTGCAAAAACAAAATATATGTTTGATAACTATACTTCAATATAATTGGTTTCCTTTGTAATCCTATATATTTTATTTTATGCATTCTAAGAAGGGGCCCATAGGCTTCTCTGCCAAATTTGGTCCATGACACAAAAAAGGTTAGGACCCCTTGCCTTAAATGGACCTCTCCCTTCAGTGAGGGGCCACACATACAAGAAAACTGCATTGAAAGGAAAATTCTACCGGGTACTATGCACACCCCAGGGGTCCAGGGAACTAACCAAGGATCTGAGCAAGGGCAGGAGTGATTCTCCCAAGATGGTGGTTGGGGGCTGTAAAAGCCACACAGTGTTCGTTTAATAGTAGTAATGATGATGATAATGACTACTGTTCTCTATCAAACTACTCATGGGGCCTTCTCTAAATATTGGTCAGTAAAGATGGGAAGAAAGGAAAGCCAGTCAATAACAAGTAAATGAGGGGCCAAAGTAGTCAACTGCAGGAGTCAGTCAATCAACATTTATTGAGCACCTTCTGTGTGTCAGGTACCATTCCAAGCACTGAGGATACAAAGAAAGGCAAAAGATGGTCCCTGACCTTGAGGAGCACATGAAGTAATAGGGAAGACAGGAAGGATCTTAAGCAGATAAGAGAATTAACCCTGCAAATTCACGCTCAGATCCAGGGAGTGATGAATGGAGGTAGAGACTGCAGAGGCAAGACAGATGAGATTCATCTACAGAGGAAAGGGAGCTGTCTGTGGAGAAGGGCTCCTTATTTCTCATGCAAAAGAAAACAGCAGCTCCTTTCAGGGCGGACTGAATAGGCGATGACCCTCAGTACTCATCCTAATGCGCCTCCCCTTCCCCACCAGCCATTAAATGACAGAACCTTTGATCCATAAGGGGGACATGAGGAATCATCTAATGTAACTTGCCTGTTTAATAGAAAAGGAAACTGAAGCCTCTAGAAAGGCAAGGGATGAGCCACTAAGTAATGAAGCTGGGATTAGATCCAAGGTCACCTCACTCCTGGTCCCTGAAACTCTTTCCACTGCTCTGTCCTGCCTTCTTCACCGGCTTCCAGGATCCACCTTACCTCTGAAGGGGATGGTGCCAAGTTTGTATAGATTCTCTTCCAGCTTCTCATAATCCACCTCTGCTGTGGCTGTGAATGGGGTGGTCACTGGAGGGTAGATGCCGGCAATGTCCACCTTCCTCCCCTCTCTGGAGGACCACCCCGTCAGACTCCGTACCAGGCATCTGCCGGGCCCCTTTGCCCCCAGCCTCACAGAGGACCAGACTTGGGGTGCCAGCATATCCCTAGAGTCTGATTTAGCTGTTTTCTGCCCTTGCCCTGGAGTCAAGCCTGAGTTTTCTCCTCCTGTTAATAATCAATAGTTCTGGTTAAAAATTTGCTGCTGCCCCCAACTCCAGGGTCCATAGGAGGAAAGCTTTGGCTAGAGAGAGACTGAGAGAATGGGAGGGCGATCCTAAACTTAGAGATCACTTAGCCCAGCAAGGCTGGGATTCAAACCCAGGCCCAAGTCTCTCTGGATGCAGGCCTCTTCCCACACCTCACTGCCTCGCACTTCTTCAGAGCTGATGTTTCCAGCAGCTCTCAGGAGAGAGCCTCAGACAAGTTTCTCTTGTCACTTGGCAAAGCTGGGGGTGTCAAGACTGCCTTCAAGGTGCCCTGAGATCCCCCTGATTAGGCCGAACTTTCTCTTCTTCCCCCTTTCCAAAGGGGAGGAATCTCGGCCCTCAGTGGGAGGGGTTTGGAGAGTTCCGTGTTTTCCGGTCTCTGGCTGGGGGGAGGGGGAGGGGGAGGGGGCACCAGGGCTGCTCTGGAGTCACTGATTGGCTGAGAGCTCCTTCTCTGGTCCTCCTCCCTCCTGCTGCCCTTGAGTTTTCTGCTTTTCCATGGCCACCAAGGGCGTCCACTTGGACAGCTCCCTATGGTGTCTCTCCCTCCCTTCCAGCCCAACATGTCTTTGGGACACTTCGCCCCTAGTCACAGGGCTGGGAGAGATGACTTTGGAGAAGAGCTGCAAGGATAGAGGAATGGGGCCGAGGGCACAAGACGTGAGAGGATGCTGTGGGGTGAGAGGTGGAGTGAAGGGGGACAAAGAGCTAGGCAGATAATAAAGGAATGCAGTGGAAGGGGGGATCGAAGGCACAGGGGAAGGAAGGGGCATCCAGATGATAGGATCAGTCTGCAAATCACAGGCAGTGGATAGATCCCTGGGCTTGGAATCAAGAAGACTCATCTTCTGAGTTCAAGTCTTGTGCGACCCTGGGGAAATCACTTAATCCCATCTGCAAAAGGAATTGAAGAAGGAAATGGCAAATCACACCAGTATCTTTGCCAAGAAAACCCCCAATAGGATCACGAATAATCAGACAGTACCGAACAAGGAAGGCGTCCCTTAGAAGGCTGCACTTCAACCGAGTCCTGAAGAAAACCAGGGATTACAAGACCCAGGGCAATCACGGCAGAGGCACTGACACGGAGGGGAGGGGAGGGGAGGGGAGGGGAGGGCGGTGGAATGAACGATGTGAGAAAGTTTGCCTGGAGCTTGGAATCCACAGAGGGGGTAGGGAATAGGGCAGAATGTGCAATAAACTAAGAGAGAGGGGATGGGGTCAGTTTGTGAAGAGCTTCCAATGTTTATGGATGGCCTTAGACTGAAGAGGGGGCCACTGGGGTTTGAGTGGGGGCGGGGCGCGATGGACACATTCAGACACAGGCTTTCTGGAGGATAGAATGGACCTGAGGCAGGGAAGCTAAAGAGGAGACTACTGCAGTGGTCCAGGGGAGGGGAGAGGAGAACCTGAATGAGGGGGTGGGATCACATCCATGTGGAGGCAGACACAGCGAGGTCCAGAGCGTGCGAGGATGACCGCAAGCCAATTTCAGAAGAGTGGTAGGTTCGAGGAGAAAGACAATTGGACCCATTTTGAAACTTAATTTTGAGACAGATGCCTATAGGACATCCCCTTCAAAATGTCCAAGAGGCAGTTGGTGAGGGGAGACGAGCTTAGGAAAGAGACTAGGACTGGGGCAGCTAGGTGGCGCAATGGATATAGCACTGGCCCTGGAGTCAGGAGGACCTGAGTTCAAATCCGACTTCAGACACTTGACACTAGCTGTGTGACCCTGGGCAAGTCACTTAACCCTCATTGCCCTGGGGGAAAAAAAGAAAAAAAAAGAAAAGAAGAGACTAGGACTGGATAGATAGGTTGAGGAGGCATCAGGATAAAGGATAATTCCATCCTTGGGAGCTACTGAGATAATCAATGGAGAGTCTAGAGAGAGAACAGAAGAGGACCTAGACCAGGGCCTTAGGCAACACCAGGAGACAGAAGCAGTGACAATGGATGCTGATGAGATGCTAGTGATAAAGTGCTTAGCACTGTGCCTGGCACATAGTAGGTGCATTCCAGCAGCAGCAGAAATCACCCCCCTTTTCCTCCGCCTCAGCAAAGAAGAAACTGAGAAGCAGCAGTGAGTCAGGAGGAAAATTGAGAGAAAGGGGCAGAACCAGGGGAACACCATTCACAGGAACAGCAGAATTAGAAGGATGCTCAAATGTGAGTTGCCTACTCTGATCAAGACAACGATCCAAGACAGTTGCTGTCCACCTCCGCTGAGAGAACTGATGAACTCTGAGTGCAGATTGAAGCATGCTTTTAAAACTTTCTTTAATTTTCATTTCTGTGTTTGCTTTTGCAGCATGGCTAATATGGAAATATGTTCTGCATGACTTCATGTGTGTAATTGGTGTCTTGCCTTCTCAAGGGATGGGGGAGGGGAAGGAGGGAGGGAGAGAATTGGGAACTCCAAATGAATATTAACATTTTTTGCATGTAAATGAAAAATATTTAATGAAACAATTAAAAAAAAACTTTTAAAGAGAAAGCACTGGCCTTGGATTCAGGAGGACCTGAGTTCAAATCCAGACTCAGACACTTGACACTTAATAGCTGTGTGATCCTGGGCAAGTCACTTAACCCTCACTGCCCCGCAAAAAAAAAAAAAAGAAGAAGAAGAAGAAGAAAGCGGCATTCAGTAAACTCCTGAGAGGAGAGAGCATCTCCGAGAAGAGGGTGGTCAACAGTGTTAGGGGCCACAGAGAAGGTCCAATGAAGAGACAGTGGCCATTTTCAATCTTCCCCTTTCTCCTCCCTACAGCCTCTTTTCCCACTCCCTCATTCCCTCCTTAACGTCTTCCTTTCTGTCAAAAGGAAAAGAAAAAGGTCACTCCCGATAGCAAAAAACCATGATTTCTTTTTATTGTGGCTAGATTCCTTATACTGTGGTTTGGGGGCTGAGGGTGTGGAAATGCAAATGCCCACTTGATAGCAGCCCTGTGTGTTTCCTCCCGCTAGAGAGTGCAGGGCTTTGTCTGCAGTTTACCTATGTACAGAGCCTAGCCCGGTTTCACACATCTGCCGAGACTGGACAATTCATTCAGATGTGAAAGGGAGTGAAGCCGTGTTCAGGAGTCTCTGCGGCCACCGTCCCCAGACCAGGCTTCAGCCGGTGAATGAGATTTATTGTGAGGGCGCAGGCTGTGGGGTCTCAGCCCTGCTCTCGCCAGACCCCTCCAGACCATTCTGAGCCTGGGAGGGATCTGGGTCCGGGTGCTCCAGGGCGTGGAGGGTATCAGTTTGCCAGAGCTGCACAAGGTCTGTGGGGGTCTTCCCTGCCTGAGGGGGACAGAGAAAGAGCTTATCAGATGCCTGGCACCAAGGGGCACCCTCCCCCAGCCATGCCCCCTTCAGGTGGGAGACTGTGTGGCATGGGAAAGAACTGAATGAAATTGGGATTTAAATCCTGTCTCTAATGCTTGGGCGAGCCATGTAACCTCCCTGGGCGGCTCTCTTCCTAATCTGTGCAATGAGGGGGCTGGACCAGAAGATCTCTGGAGTCCCTTTGGGCCGTAGCTCTAGGACATATGATCCTAAATCTTTCTCTGCTTTCCCAGGCCTAGAGGGGCTTGTTCCTCCCCTCCTCTCTTCCAGGACTCAAGCTTGGAGGCCTGCTTCCTGCTGAGGCTTCCTCTGCCCATCCCAGCTCTTCTGAGAAGTTCCCTTCTGGCTTCCTCTAGGTGGCAACTCTCCTGTCCTTGGGGATGGGGATGGGACCCTGCACAGAGATTGTGGAAGGCTAAGGGATGATGGGCCCTTGGGAGGTGGCCCAAGAGGGAGGAAGACACTCTTCTTGGGAGGGGTGGTCTGGGTGGACGGGGGCCCCTGTGGACGCTTACCACGTTCTTGGCCATCATGTCGGCCCCATGCAAAAGCAGCATCTTGATGATCTTGTAGCGGTTAAGGCGTACGGCATCATGAAGGGCGCTGTCTCCTTCCTACAGGAAGTGTGGGGCTCAGGGTCCATCATGAAGGCAATTGGGGAGTGGGGGGGAGAGAAAACAGCTCACAAGTCGGGGGAAGGTCAAGCCTAAAGCCTCAAGGAGCACAACCCAAGCCATGGTGCTAAGCCCCCTGGTTTGGACAGGACAAGTGGGATATTGGAGTAAAGGAATTTTCTACTAGAAAATCCTAGGTTCCCAGGCCCTGGTCATAGACTCAAGAGAAAACAGGGGAGTGAGGGGTCACGCACCCTGTCCCGGGAATTGATATCCACTCCCATGGAGAGAAAGTATTCCACAATCTCTACTCGGCCTGTGCGGGCTGCCACGTGGAGGGGAGTGCTCAGGAGCTGTGTGGGAAAGGAAGAGGAATTACTGGCTGAGAGGACACTAGAACTCTGGCAGGGCCCCCTCCTGCCTCTGTGAAGGGCTCCTTAGCTAAAGGACACGTTACTGAGCTACTGAGATTCTCTGCTCTTCACCCAGAAGTTTTATGACCAAGGGTTGGGCCATGACATAGGATGACATTCTATCACCTTCTAATATAGCATTCTGTACCATTCGGATGGCCCCCAAAGGGTGCTGAGTGCTGTACCCATGATCCTCTCCAAGAGAAGGCCAGGCAGAGTCTTAACTAGGGCAGGGTGACTAAGGCTTTGCCCCAGGGAGCTGGCCTGCATGGGGAGCAAGCCTGCTCCTCAAGTCTTCTGCCAGCCTTTGCTGGGTAGTACAAATCTACTTCTTTGCCCAATCCACTGCGATGGTCTTCTCCTGGGATCATTTTTCCTCTCCAGCCCCACCAGCATGGAAACTGAACGCAGGCATGTCTAAGCTAGTGGTTAGACTACCATCCCCACTCTCAAGCTGGTTTTGCCCCAGTTTGCCCCTAATTATTTTTCTGGGCTCTGAGCTTAGGAGATCAATGACAGCGGATGTTTTCAGGGCTAGGGAGGCAGCATCTCTCACTTTGGGAGCTTCCTTCCATGCCCAGCCTCACATTATCCCAGTTCCCTTTATCTTCACAATCACCCCCAACAGCTGCCCAACAATGACCCTTCACCTTGTCTCGAACGTTGATGTCTGCCCCATGGCTCTGCAGAAGCTTCACCACCTCCAGGTGGCCTCCGCGGCAAGCCCAATGTATGGCTGTGCAGTCTAGCTAGGTGGGCACAGAGGCCCCCAAGAGAAAAGAGAATTGAAATGGCAGGTCCTGAGGTTCCCCATTCCTCCTCAGAGGAGCCTTGGGCATCAAATCCAAGAAAACAAGGTAGCTGCAGAACCTGGCCAACGGGGAGGATAGGAGGACCCTGGGGAAAAGTCAAGGGGCTTCCTGCATGCGAGGTCGAGTGACAGATCAATGCCAAGTCCCAGTGTCCCCAGAAGGGCCTCAGGCATCGCTTCTCTTCCCTTCTCTGAAATGGCATCCAGGCTCAGGCTAAATTGGTCCCACTACGTAGCCCAGAGAGCCAGCACAGGGAAGATGTCAGGCAACCCTTGCCCAGGACAAGCATACTCTCACTCACCCGGTCCTGGAAGTCCACAGTGGCTCCACTGTCCAGCAGCTTCTGCAGGATCTCCATGTGGCCCTCCAAGGAGGCCCGGTGAAGGGCCGTCCGGCGAAACTGCCCACCAAAGAAAGAGACCACCTATGACCCAGAGCCTGGGCACCCACTCCAAGCCCTGCCTGTATCAGCTGCTCAGGTGAGCTGAAGGCCAGGCCTTATGTCATATGGAAGGCACCTTCTTCCAGTTTGGGGTCCTTTAGGCCTGCCCGGTCCTTCTCCTACTTTGGCCAGCCCCAACACTCCCTGGAGAAGTGAAATTTCATTGGCCCCATAGACCTGCTCTGGTCTGGTTTCTAGAGTTTTGTGTCTTCAAACTCTTTCCCCCACCCCACCCCCCTCAGTGGCCCCCCAATGCCCTTCCATTTCCATGGAGGACAGACCAAAATGAATGAGACCCTGCAATCTGGAAAGGTTGATCTTTGGTCAGACCACAGGGCTTTTGTTCATGAAATCCTGGTCTTGAAAAAGGCAGATTTAAGACAAAAATAGCAGAAAAATATACAAGAAGTTATCACAATAACCCTTATAGTGTTTGGTTTTTAAAAAAAAACAAAACAACCCATAACCAATGGACACTCATTACTTATGCCTTTTTTTCTCATGACCCTTTGAGCGAGGCTGGGGAAACATTAAATCCATTTTACAGATTAACAGACCAATATAGAATGAGGCTAGGTGTCTTACTCAAAGCTGCACGATTAATTAGCAACAGATCCAGGGGCAAATAGGATTGGGGACAGGATTTCACTGGTTTAGGGAAGCTCCCCTACCAGTTAAAGCTCTGTGCCTTAAATATAATCTGAAGAGAGTCACCTAAAGCGGTGATATCCCACTCAAACAGGACCAGAGACTGATTTTTTTTTTTTTGCACAGGGCAATAGGGGTTAAGTGACTTGCCCAGGGTCACACAGCTAGTGTCAGGTGTCTGAGGCCGGATTTGAACTCAGGTACTCCTGAATCCAGGGCCGGTGCTTTATCCACTGTGCCACCTAGCTGCCCCCAGAGACTGATTTAAAAAACTACCTAGTCACATTGTCTATGTTGCATGGTATTTTTATTTATTTATTTTTGTTAACTATTTCCTGGTTACATTTTAATCTGGTTGGGCAGCACTTCATTGCAGCTGGTTGCCTGTCTGGCCTCAGCCCCACGTCTTCCTGGTTCCAAGGCCAGCTCTCTATCGACTATGCCAGGCTGCCTCTCATTCTGGCGTAGGAGCCATACTAAGAGATATCATTCATCTAATGATTTAAGGTTTGCATAATTCTTGACATACATCATCTCCTTTCAGCCACCAAACTACCCTGTGAATTAGGCATTATGGTATTGGTGTCCCATTCTACAGGTGAGGAAGCTGAGGAAGAGGTTATGTGACCTGCCTGTGGTTACACACTAGGAAGCCTCAGAGGCCTAAATTTGGGTCCAAAGGCTTCACCACTTTATGCACTACACCTCACTGTCTGTATTATTTGTTGTTGTTCAGTTGTTTCAGTCATTTCTAACTCTTTGTGACCCCCATTTGGGGGTTTTCTAGGCAAAGAAACTGAAGTAGTTTGCTATTTCCTTCTCCAGTTCATTATACAGACAGGGAAACTGAGGCAAATAAGGTTAAGTGACTTCTCCAGGGTCACACAGGAAGTGACTGAGGCTGGATTTGAATTTGGGTCTTCTTGACTTGACACTTTACTGAATAAAAGTTATTTCCTATAAAATCAGTTTATGGAACACATGTTCCACAAGAATTTCATAAAGGATTTAGAAATGGCGATGGTATCATAGTGGGACACACGCCTCAACTTTTTTTTTTTTTTGTGAGGCAATTGGGGTTATACGACCTGCCCAGGCAGGGTCACACAGCTAGTAAGTGTTAAGTGTCTGAGGCTGGATTTGAACTCAGGTCCTCCTGAATCCAGGGCCAGTGCTCTATCCACTGTGCCACCTAGCTGCCCCATGACATTTTTACAATCCCTTCCAACCCTCAAGTTCTGTGAATCAATAATAATGATTTGCTTCAAAAAGATTTCTCCCATGATGCATCTGTCAGAGACAGAATCTTGACCTTGAAGAAAGAAATGGGGGCTGATGGCGGTTTTAATGCTTTTATGATGGGGTTTGAGGAGCCATTACCTCATCGCAGGTATCAGCAGAACCCCCATCGGCCAGGAATTTCTCAATGATATTCATTTTCCCCTCCACAGCGGCTTTCAGGAACATCTCCTCTTCTATGGGTCCAGTCTGAGATAAAGATCCCAGTCACCACAGAGTCCATCTCACCCATCAACAAAAGTATATCTCTGCTGTTCTCCCCAAGCTAGTAGCGAAACCCAGCTTTCAAGCCTGAAACCTCTGCACAGGGCTCTCCTCGTTGCTGGAGAGAATTATGACTCCATGAAGACCTAGAACTTCATATGCCCTCAAAGCAGGAGTGGAGAATGTCTCTTTTTCTCCTAAGCTCCTTGGACCAATTCTGCCCTTCATGCAGTCGGGCATCTTTGAGTTGTCCTCTCCACCAATGGGGAGAGGCTTATGAAAACATTCCACAACTGAAATCTGGGTTAGACTCGAAAGAGCTGTTCTTTCCCCAGCCCTCAGATTTGGAAAGCTAGCATCCCCTCTCCCATCAGTCCCTCTTCCACCCCTGTCTCATCTGAATTGTGCATCTCCTTTCCACATTTCCCCCTCCTCAATTGTGCCTCTCCTCCCCAAGACTTCCAGATTCTCTCTTACGATTTCCTGGGTTTCGGGCGGAGGCTCTGGGGTCAGGGTTAATGCCTCTCTCTTCTTTTGCTTCCGTTTCTTTCGAAGCTCAATGAGGTTCTGGATCCCACCCACATCGATGATCTCTCGGCGAAGATCCAGCGAGGTCTTTCGAACCCTCTCTTGGCCCTGTTCAGAGCACAGACCCTGTATACTAAATGCCATGGAAAACTTGAGGGAAGTGAGATGGAGATGTGTTTCCTTCTGCTTGCTTCTTTGGAGAAGACCTTTAGCTTCAGGCTGTTTCTCCCCTCACCCTTACTTATACTTCCACCCCAGCTTCTAGTCAGGGGACAACACTCAAGTCTAAGGTTTTGAGTTTGGGGAAGCCCAGGAGCAGTCAGTAGCCCCGAAGAATTCATTCCTTTTCTTACAGAGTGGCAAATTTAGAGTTGGCAAGGACCTCAGAGGCCAATCTAGTCCAACCCGCTCATTTTACAGAGGAGAAAACTTAGGTCCAGAGTACCAGATGGAGTGGCTTGGCCAAGATCACAAAAGTCGTGAAAGGCAGAGCCAGGTCTCCCAACTCTAAATTCAGTGATCTTCCCACCACACCAAACTCCCTCAAAAGGGAATGAATTTCCATGTCTCCTCCCTCTCTCTTAGGTTTAGAAAAAGCAGATGGTTCTTCAGTAATACCATGGGGACAAAAAAATTCTGAATTAATTGATGAAAGGAATCTCTGGGGAACAAAAAGCAAGAAGTCAAGGACAGGGTAGGCCCTCGGGATGGGGAGTGGTCTCCAGGACCACTTACTTACCTAGTTCTTACCTAGGCCTAAGCTCCAGGGTAGAATTTGGCTCTTTAGGTCTCCCTGGCTCTTACCTTGACTTTTTGCAGAGCCAGGTTCTGGGCCCCGTGGTGCTTCTCATCCTCCAGAACCAACATGTCCATCTGCATCGGCCCGGGCTTCATGTTCGAGGCATTGTGGAGTTTCTGGTAAAGGAATCCTAAGCTTAGATGCAACTCTTGTAAAAGTAACTCATCTTTCCCAGGTCATTTCCCAGGCCTTTTGAGGTTAAGTGAACTGCCCAATGTCCCACAGTCAGTGAGTGGTAGAAGAAGGGCCCGGAACTTGGATCCCCTCCTGTTGTGGTATTACTTTGGGTACTACTCTTTCCACTAGACCAGGCTGGATGAATTTTGTTTTTTCTTGTTTTTTTCTTTTTTTGTGAGGCAACTGGGGTTAAGTGACTTGCCCAGGGTCACACAGCTAGCTTAAAACACTGCACAAATGCTAGCCATCATCATCATTATCGAAAAACCCTCATAGGTTTCCAGGAGTGATGATGGTGATAATAACATTTATATAGCACTTACTTACATGCTGGTCTTATGCTAGGCACTTTCCAATTATTATCTCATTTGATCTTCACGAAAACCCTGAGAGGTATGTACTAGTATTATTCCCATTTTATAAATGAGGAAACTTGGGCAAACAGAGGTCAAGTGACTTGCTCAGGGTCACAAAGCTAGCAGTAAGTGCCTGAGGTTGGATCTGAACTCAGGTCTTCCTATCCCCGGGCCTAGCTGCCCCTAACATCAGGAAAACATCAGGCTACCTTCACTGAAATCTACATCCCTTCTCACACCACGCAGAAGCATATACCCAGGTCCCCATTGCTCTCAGAATGGACTATAAGATTGGGGGCTGGTTCAAAGGTCAGGGGTAGTGTGGGCAGGGGTTGGGAGGGAGATAAAGCCAATTCGAGAAGGGGAAAGATGTAGGGTCCCCAGGCCACAACTAGGCCCAGGAGAATCATATGCTAACACTGGCTGGCAGCAAAGAAGCTAGAAACTGGAGGGAGCCATTTCTTGGCCTCACAATTTCCTCTTTGTCCTGTCTTTGCACAATGAACCCTTTCCTACTTCCTGTCCTAACTCGGGGTAATGATTAATGAATTATTAGGTAGTTATTAGGTAACTGCTTTTGACTCAGACCAATTTTGTGGGTGGAGGAATAAGCTGTTTTGTAGTAACAGCCATGTTGCCTCCGCTTAAGTCCTACTCGGGCGCCTCATATAGATGGTCCTGGATTCTGATTGGTGGTCAGGGACAGTTTGAGCTTTAGCAGGTGTTAGTTGAGGAGTTACCAAGGCCACAGAGGTTCACTACATTTGTTTTTTGAAGGCCGTTTGCTACTGGAAATTTGACAGAAGGATGACCATCTGTGACAGTGAAGTGGACCCCCTACCAACAAAACCACAGATCCTTGAATCTGAGTTGGAGGGGACCTCAGAGATCAGCTAGTCCAGTGTGCACCTAAGCAACCCTTGCTCCCCCCCCCCCAATCATTCCTCTCAAGCAGTTATCCAACTCTTGCTGGAAGGCCTCCAGTAAGAGAGAATCAATCCACTCCCTCCTGAGGCGGCCCATTCTATATTTAGAGGGCTCTAATTGAGATGTTTCCATTCTTACACAATGGTAGCACTTGACTCAGGGCCTAGCACATAGTAGGAGGTTAGTACAAATGTGTGCATCATGATTGAGGTAATGGGACAGTCAGGTGAGACCAAGAGCTCAGACTTTATAACTGAGCTAAGAAAACAAAAGCAAGGGGAGAGGAGAGAACCTAGGTTGAAAAAACTAATTTATAAAAAAAAAAAAAATCAGGCAGGCCACACTCATTTTGCTCATTTTCATTTGTGTGTGTGTGTGTGTGTGTGTGTGTGTGTGTGTGTGTGTGTGTTCCTTCTCTTGCTGTAGAATTATTTATGACTTGATACATTGTTCTCTTGACATTTCCCTGGAAATGTTATCGTTTGGCAGTTTTGAGTGAGGCCAAATGTCCTTGGACTCGTGGGAGCGGAACATGACGTGCCTGCTTCCCACCCGCCTCCCTGCTGTCCTGCTACAATTATAGTCAGTTTTGCTTCTTACACCCCCTCAAAGGCTCCAGCCCACCCCCGAGGTATAGAATCTAGCCAGACCAGGACAAGATGGGGCATTTGTTCTTGACTGGGTCATTGTCTCAGGGAAATGGCATCGATTAGGCTCGGAATTTCAAAGTTATTCAACCAGGCTTCCTGAGGACGCATCCCCCAGACTAGAAATGATGTAATCTCTTAATCCCACCCTAATTTAAATCTACAAAACATCAGCTGAACTAGAACCAGACTGTCTTCAAACTCCTGGAAGCCTTTGCCCCATGACACCCAGCATTAGGTACTGATCACTGATGCCCTAACTACTCCCAGTCTAGGGGGTGGTTGAACAGCTTTGGTTTTTAGAAGTAGATTTTTTTGCTTTTTTGGGGACTCAAAGTTTGAAGATCCTGGCCAGGCCAAGGCTGTTTGCCTCACCTTGTATGAAGTCTGGTCCTGTGATAGCCATATGTCCTAAGTTCTCTGAGCTTTGAATGAATGGAGGACTGCTGAGTCCTTGGACTTCCTGTGTCAGAAGTCAGTGGCAGGATGCCAGGACGGGGATAATACTGATTCACTTTCATGCTTCTGGCCAGTGGAAAGTGGGATCCCTAAGCTTGTGTGTGTGTTTAAGACACACACAGGAGACAGAGAAAGTGATAAAGACACAGAGACAGTGATAAACACAGAGCGGAAACAGATTTCAACCTTGTGCCCACTCTGCCCCATTATCAGCGTCCTGGCCCAAGCTGTGGTAACTTCTGGCTGACACTGAGCTACGCTTCCTTCCTTTCCTTCCTTTTCATCCCCTCCTCTTTCCTTTGCCTTTTCATCTTCTCTGGCGTCCTGAATTTCCCCCCTCCTCGGCCTGCTCTTCTGCACAGCTGCTAGTGATTTCATATGGACGGAAAATTGTGTCATACCCGGTCATTTCAGGGCTGTCTGCTGCTCTGGCTGTTGCTGGAAGGCATCCTTAACAGTGGTCCCCTGATCCCACCCCAGTTCTCTCTAGTGGGTCCGTGGCCCTCTCGGTTTCCAGTTCCAGCAGTGCCTAACTGTGGCCTTTGTCCTGGCTTCTCTGCTGTGGGACCCTCAGTCACCAGCAGGGTGGGTACAGCCTCTAGGACGGGCCTTCTAAGACAGAGCCCAGGGACTGGTAGCCAGCCTCTAGCAGACTGGAGGTCACCCCTGAGGGGAGTCCGACAAGAGATTAAGGATGAGTCTCTTTTCCCTCCAGATGAATAATTGTCAGGAAGCCACAGTTCACCACCCTCATCCCCTCAGAGCCGATCGAATCCCTTCTTTCACACTCACTAGCTCCAACTCCTGCTTCCTGCAGCCTCATGCTGTGGCTCTGGTTCCAAAGGGCTTCCCTTCACCCATTCCCCACCCCGGCCAAGCCCCAGTACCTGATTCTCCTCTTCCTCCTCCTGTGCCAGTCTCTGATCAATCAGCTCTGTGGCCCTCTGAACCTCTTCTGAGCCCGCCATGGCCATGGAACTGATCATCTGCCCCCAGCCTCACAATGCTGGCCTGGCTTGACAGGGTGGCGGGGCCTTTATAGAGCTGGACCCCCTCCCCCCCCCCCCCGGGCTCCCGGAGGGGTTGGGAGCTTTTGTCATGAGCTCACCGGCTGAATTCACTAACAGCCTCCCCTCACCCTGGGTCACCTTCAAGCCCAGGCAATTGCCTGGGGGGAAGCCAGCTGTGTGAGCAAGTGGGGGCTGTGATCTTGAGGAAGCAAGTTGTGCCAGGTAGACTGAGGCACGGGAAGGGGGTGGCATAGTGAGGAGCTGGAACTGGGGTTCTGGGGCCAGCTCTTGGGTGCCAGCCAGCTCTGGAATGCAGGGCCAGCAGGAGCCCAGTTGTGCCCTCAGCACAGGGAGCAGGGGCCAGCTCCAGGCTCACAGCACCACCTTCTGGGCACAGAAAGATCCCTGGGCTTGTGTCTCAGCTTAGTACCAAGAAGGGAAGACAAGGAGTTCCCAGCTGATGAGGGATGGGGTCTCCCGGCAGACCCGGCCCATCCTAGATGCTGGCTTCCTCTTGGGCATGGGGAGGGTTCACAGGAAGGCTAAGAACAGTCAACCAACAAGATCACAATTCAAGAACAGAACTTGGCCACAGATCCTTGGCTTCTGAGAACCAGGTGTGCAGTGTGAGGGGCTGGCTGTAGAGGCCATGTTAGCTGTGCTCATGAGCCCCCTACAAGTGGCCCTGCTGTGAGCCCAGGGTCAAATTCAGGAAAACTCTCAGGCGTTCAAGCTCCTCCGAGGGCAGGGCTCCTTTTCTGGTGGAGGCCTTCCAGGATTTAATGATGTTCTGCCCCAGGGCCCAGGGAGAGCTGGGGATGGAGCCCCTGCCAACTCTGCCCCCTAGTGGTGGTGGAACCACAGGGCCTGGGTTCAAGTTCCGGCTTAGTCCTTTACTAGCTGTATGATCCTGGACTAGTCGCTTTATCCCTCTGAGCCGGGCTTTAGTTTCTTGGTGCATTAATAGGTTTTGTCTAAGTCTAACACTGAGTATTGGAGGATTTTAGGGAATCCTTGGGTTTGCATCCTAGAAAAGAGCTATGTAAGAAAGACATCAAGCAACAGACAAGCCAGAAGGAGCAAAAGGCTTTATTGATAAATATGCAAATATTTCTGTACACAAGGACCCACCATGGGAAAGACAAGCAGCCTGGAGACAGCCATGCCAGGGTTCCCTCTGGGAAGATGAGCTTGTCCAGAAATCTGGACCGGCTCGGGCTACATCTTGGCCATATGCCCTCATCCCTGCCAATTGTGCTGGGGCAGGGAAAGAGGCGACGGCCCTCGCCAGCTCCCACCGGCTCTCACTGCTCCCTGGGACGCACTGTTGGTCCCCTTCACTACTGGGGAACTGGCACCATGCCCACAACAGAGCCGGGGGAAGAGGGGAGGCAAAAGCTGCTTCCGACCCTGAGGAAAAAAGCTGGTAGCAAGCACAGCCTGCAGCACCAGACAAGATAGATCTGGGCCCCATGGGCCACGGGTTGCTGGCCCTTCAGCCAGAAGTGACTTGCCCTACCCTGTTGTGGGGGAGGGGTAGCTAGAAGGCCACCGGGTGGACCCAGGAGGAGTGTGCCATCCTCCACCCAGGTCAGCAATATGCCCTAGCCTGGGGGCCTGTGTGTAGCAGCACTGCTTCTCAGAGGCCTTTATCAAGTAACCCCAGATGTGCCCGGCAGTGTTCCTTCACTGCCCACGGAGCAGCCACCGAGGAAGGGAGGGATCACCTGAAGAGGACCAGAGGACTTGAGGGCAGTGGGAGGGGGAGCCTGGTGTTCCAGCTGGGAAGAAGGAGCCCCTTTCCTTGCCCTCCCTCTGGAAGTGTCAGTCCTGGGGGGGCAGGGGCTGGTTGATGATAACTTGGATAACAAAATCCTTCTGGATCTTGGTCTCCTGCAGCCGCATACGGTCTGTGAGCAGCTTCCCGGAGAAGAACCAGCGCTGCCAGGAAGGCTCAATGCCCTCCTGGGCATGCAGCTGCCTCTTGAGCTGCCCGATGGTGTCGGAGAGGCTGGCGCTGAGCCTCACGTCCTTGCCGCTGGACAGGCGCACCTTAAGAGGGAACTCACGCCGGGTACTGGGGGCTGGCTCTGGAGGTTCCGTGCCATCGTCCTCGCTGCGTTCTAGAAGCAAGTTGACTGGTGGTGCCAAGCAGTACACAGGGAGCTGATAGCGATTGCCAAGCTCATCATAGCACTCGCTCAGGGAACCTATGGGAAGAGCAAGCCATTAGGAGAACGCTGAGGAACTTTCCCCCTTTCCTTAGCCCTGGGATCCACTCCAAACTGCTGCCTGACCTGGGGCTCACCAGCAGCCCCAGGCTGCCCATTCCCAGCAGCTTCCCACCTCTGCTGCTCACCATGGGGCAGGGTGATGCTAGCTCCATCCAAGATGGCCTGAGCTAGCTCATGATCATTGGCCTCCACTGCAAAGGCCGCCGCCTTTAGTGCATCCCAGATCTCCTTTCGGCCTTCAAAGGCTGGTGCGGTGTCCCAGAACTCGTCTCGCTTGCTCCGCAGCTGCCCATCTGTCATAGGATAGTCACTCTTCCACTTGGGCCTCTCCTTCTTCAGGGGCTCATTGCGTCCTATCAGAGATAAAAGGGATGAAAGTGCTCATCACTGACCAGGGCTCACAGCCTTCTGGTCCTCAGGGGAGCTGCGCTTTTACTCAGTGCTTTAGCCTCACAGAGAGTCCAGGCATGTTGGCTGCCCTTCAGCCGTGGCCTTGATCATTTAGGGCTGTAGAAGGAACCCTTTCAAGAAGGAGAATTAACCCCCAAAATGTCACATTCCTACATACTTAAAACACATTTTCTAGCAAATGAGGTACATTTAAAAAGCAACAGGCATTTTTCCCCTCCAATTTAAAATGTTTTAAAGGTAGCTTCCTTGAATCTTTACCTTTAAAATATGATTTTTAAAATTCTATCCAAAGGAGAAAAGCAACTTATGGCTCATTCTTATCATGACGCAGCCCTCACAACTTTGAAGTAGTAATTATGTCTATAAACAGCTTCTTCAAAATATTGGTCAGTCTTGCAGATAAAGCTCACAGCACTTTCCCTATGTGATGCAACCTTTCTACACTGCAGAATGTTCTTTGTTGTCACCAGGGCAGGAAGAGGGGGGTTAAATCGGTAGGAAGAGCAAACAGGACTGCCCCTCGGGTAAATCAATCCAGACTGGGAGGCTTTTTGAGTTCTTGTGGTTGATTTTTATACTTCCCCTTCCATCCCCTCACCTCACTACCCAATTCCCTTGAAGTTTCCATTGCTGCTTGTTTCTAATCTGGTGGGTTGGGAAATGAGATAAGGAGGCCTCTGTCTCAAGCTTGCAACAGGAAACTGGGTGAGAAGGCTCTCCTTCGAACAAAGCGTACCCATTTCTACCTCTGCCCCCACAATGTCCTCTCTCTCTAGTTGCCGATTTCCAAGCCTCTCAGCCTCTTCTCTGACACCTAGAACCACATCCACCTTTCTCCCGTACTTACAAGGCTTTTGCTCATCCCCATCGGGTTATCTCCCCTCCCTTTCACAGCCAGAACCCCAGCAGAAAGTGCCTCAACTTGCTGCCTCCACCTCCTCCATCACTTCCCAAACCTGGCAATCTGGCTTCTCACTCCTCAGTCTTCTTGACCCCTTTGCTGCATGTGACACTGACTACCTCTCCTCTCCCTGGCTGCTCTCTGCTCCTCCTTGGTTATCTGCTAGATCATCCAGGTCCCACTGTTGTGTGTGTGTGTGTGGGGGGGGGGGTGCCCTAAGACTCTGACTGGGGCCCTCACTTCTCTTCTCCCAGGAGACCTCAGTCTCATCTCAATGCAGATGCCTCTTCCCCCACATCTACAGACCAGTTCTACCTTGCCTCTCACCCAAGTTCCATTTCACACGACCACTTGCCAATTAGACATTCCCAGTGAATGTCCCACAGACACCTTAAACTCTACAGGTCTGAAATACACCTCACCTCACGCCCCCCCCCCAAGCCCTCCTTTCTTCCTAACTTCTCTATTTCTATGGAAGGCACCACCACGTTTCCTGTTACTCAAGGGTACAACCTTTAAGTCACCCTCATTTTTTCCCACTTCCTCACTCCATCGTATCTAATCAGTCGCCAAATTTTTTCAATTCTACCTCTATGACTTTTCTTGCATTTGTCTCCTTTGCTTCACTCATATGGCCACGATCTTAGTTCAGGCTCTTATCACCTCCTAGCTAGACTTTTGCAATAGTCTCCGCTCTGCAATCTTTCACACAGATGCCAGCCTGACACCTGCCAAGCACAGGTCTGACTATGTCATTCTCTCCTCAGTAAGCTCCAGTGGCTCCCAACTCCTCAGCTGAACACTTAAAGCCTTCAGAATCTGCTCCAACTGATCTCTCCAGGCTTACTGCACATACTCTTCTGCTTGCATTCTATGATCCAGGCAAACTAGTTCTACCTCAGGGTATCACCTCTCCTGCCTGGACCTTTGCCAAGGAGCAGGCCGTGCAGTGACTGAAGAGGGCACTCACTTCTGCCCTAGCTTCAGCTCAAGGGTGACTTCCTATAAGAAACCTCCTCTCCCTCCCCACCAAGGAAACGGTTTTACATTTACTCTTCAGTCTTCATGTTATCCCCCCCTTGCTTGAGGATGGGGACTATTTATTCGTATTCCAGTACCTAACAAAGTGTCTGGCACACAGTAGGCATTTTGTAAAAGCTTGCTGAATCAGTAGCTAATGTGACCTTGGACAAGTTGACTCAATCTTTCTGAGCCAAGGTTTTCTACCTACCTTGCAGATTTGTTGTGAAGAACATGTAAGTATAAAGGCACCATTTAACTGTAAGCTATTATTATTTCTTGTTTGCTTCCTCATTCCTGGCTATGTACTAGAGTTGAGGTTGTGGGTATGTAACCCTAAAAAGTAAGCTCTCTCACACACAAGGGTGAATAGCATGCATGTGTGAGTGTGCACACACACTGGCTCAGCCCCAAGCCCCCATCCATTACTTCGATAGTCATACTACTTAATATGTGCATGGGTTACACAGGGCTCATTTAAAAAAAACATACCAGAACTCATACACACGACGGAGAGTTGTCATTTAAAATAGCCACCTTCCCAGGCAGTATAGAGTTGATCAAATCCACCCCCCTGACTTTATAGATGGGGAAACTGAGAACAGGAGAGGTTAAGTAACTTTCCCAGTCACTGCACAGTTATTTAAGTGTCTGGGGTGTGATGTAAACTCAGGTCTTCCTGACTCCAAGCCCAGAACTCACGCTATGGCCACCATCCTTCCTCGGTGCCACCAATGAGGCTGCCAAAGGTCGGAGCATTTTTTAACTCTCCTGCAGGAAGTGCCTTCAGAGCCAGTTTGGAGGACACCATGTTACTTTGTAGCTATATGTTTTTCACAAAGTGAGTGAGAATAAGAAATATCCTATGGTGCTTTACAGTTTATAAAAGCCCTTGTATAGAAATATATTATTTCAGCATTTCCAAAGAATAAAGGCTATGATTGGCAGTGGACCAGGATGCTTCAAAATGTTTCAAAAATTTCCTTTCTTGTCCTCACCCACTTTTAGAATGAGAATATTGGTGAGAGAAAGAGGACCCAGAACAATTACGGTAAACAGACCTACTTCCTTGTCAGCAGGAGCCAGGCCTGGGTGCCAGCAGAGGGCGCCCCTTGCACTACTGGGCTGGCATGAGCCTCCCTTCCCAATGGAGAGCCAGTGTATGAAGCATTCCCCCTATTATGCAAGTTAATGTTGATTTTTACAAGAGCTTAGCCCAAACTACAGAAACTACTTGCCTAGGAATCCAGATAAAGACACAAATAAAAAAACGCATTTTATCCAAACAGAAACACCTAAAACAAAGCAAACCTTTTAACTTAGTTTACATGTGTGTAGTTTGAAATGACTAATTTGAATTAAATAATCTGTGAGTAGAAAGGGGGTATATACATGAAAGGCAGGGAGAGGCCAGAGAGTGGGATGGGAATATTTTGACTATTGGATACCTCAATCTGGATGACCCACACACAACTCATTCTCTTTTTCCCTGAAACCCTCCCTTCTTCCCAATTTCCCTTTACTTTCAAGGGTACCATCATCTTCCCAGTTACTCAAGCTTCCTCCTCCTCCTCCCTCTCTCACCACCTGTATGTATCCATGCTAGTTTACCTTCCCAATCTCTCTCCTGACACTCTCACCACCACCACCACCACCACCACCACCACCACCACCACCACCACCACCACCACCGAGAGGCCCTCATCACCTCATACCTGACCTTTGCTATAGTTTGCTGGCTGGTCTCCCTGTTACCAGACTCTCTTCCCTTCAATCCTTCCTCCCTTCAGCTACCAATGTGTAGATCTAATCCTGTCAGTCTGTCTGCTCAATAAACTCCTTTTGCTCCCTATCACTTCCAGGATCAAATGTCAAATATGAGCTCCCTAGCATTCAAAGTCCTTCCTAATCTGCCTAGCCCCCCCCCCCCCATTTCCAGTCTTCTCCCACCTTGTGCCTCTTTGCTGTTCCTCTGACTCCTGGTGTTTTTCACTGGCTGTCCTCCCATCTAGAATACTCTCCCTCTTCCTTACCCCCACCTCTTAGCTTCCTTCAGTCTCCATCAAACTCCTACCTTGGTGTAATTAATTCTAGCGTTCGCCCTCTTTTGATGATCTCTGATTTCTCCCGTACAGGGCTTGTTTGTACGGAGTTGTTTGCAAGCGAGCTCCTTGAGAGTAGGGACTGTCTTTTGCCTTTCTAGCGCACCGTAACCACACCGTGTTTGGCACATAGTAGGAGTTTAAGAAATGTCTGGTGATTAAGGAGCCAGGGCAAATGAGGACACTCAGAAAGCCTGAGAGGACAGGGGGCTGGATGAGGCAGACAGCCTGCTGCTCCCTCCTCCCCTCCCTCACCAGAGTTTCACGATCATGTAGACATACCAAATACAGGGTGCTGGATGCATGCTGCATAGACACAGACAGATCTGGTCAATTGCCTTTTTCAAGTATGCAATAGGAAACCTCAGAAATACAGACCTAACAATAAGAGGGCAGGGATGGATACAAAAGGAGACAGTCAAAACATACAATAGAAGACAGCACAGAAGTAGAAGCAGTAGTGGTGGGAGTGCTTTGTTTGTATGTGGTAGAGAGTGAAGAGTGAAGTGTGTGAATTACAGAGGAGGGCTGAGTAAAAAGCATGAATTACAGAGCAGCTCTGCATGTCCCGGGGGCCAGAAAAGCATCCTTGGAAAACTGCCTACTGGCACAATTTAAGGGGCATCAGGATTGCTCTTGCTGGACTATTACTGATGCTTGGAATTCTTTCATTGAACCATTTCCATCTCTTTGGGTTAAGACATTATCCCCTGAATGAATAAAATTTAAAAAGACTCATTAGAGGCCTTGATATGGGGAGATGCAGCTGATCACATCCGTTTCCATGCGATGGCTGAGAGCAGGTCTACATAGTGAGCCTGCCAAGTGTGGGTGGGTGTTGGTGGAGCCTAGGAGGGCCCAGGGAGCCTGTGGTTCAGGGAAGATAATGATGGTAAGAGCAGTGGTGAGACATCACTAATGAATGGTGTCTGGTGGAGCCACAAAAAGGGAGCTGAAGACGCTGGGGGAGGGCCTTGGAGTGACTTCCTAATTCTGCCTGGAGGTGGCCCCTGAGAGAATGAGGACAGGGAGAAAGCTGGATAAACTGGAATGGTAAGCGTGCACCCGAACACATATGGTGAGGCTGAAGAGGGAGCTGCCCCGTGGAGGCACACATGGAGTGGGGGAATGAGGTCAGAGCCTTGGGGGAGGGTTTTCATTCTAATCCTAAAAAGATCATGGCAGTCTTTTCAGAAAAGAATGTGAATAAAACACTGTGGGGCTATGAAATAAGGACAACTTCCAGAAAAGCAGAAACTCCAGTCGACCAGCATTGCTATCTATGGGGACAAAGTCTCAGCTCGCCAATGCCAGGAAATCAGTCCTATTTATATCTGAACTGCTCCCTTGTTCCCCAATCTACACTGTTACCAAGCACCCCCCCCCTCCCCAGGATACACCATGCTCCTGGGATATGGCTGTGACCACAACACTTCCTCACCATAAAAGCACCTGAGATCAACTTTCCTTAAAGGGCAGTCAGTATATGGCAAACCTGAGCTGAATTCTTTGTATCTCCCCCCATGCCTCCACCCCGTTCTGTATTCATAAACCGCAAACCCAATGGAAAGCCACTTAGTTACCAAAACAGAGCCTCAATCAAACCTCTCCAGATGCAAGGGCAATAAATCCGCCCTCCTGCTCCCTCTGAGCAAAATGGTTCAGAGATACAACTGAAGGAGACGAGTTCATCCCAAGCTGCAGGAGGCCATCCTGATGCCACATGCAAAAAGCCTTTCCTGATCTCCTCAGCTGCCTGTGCCCTTCCTCTCAAGCTTCTTGGCATTGATTTCTTCCTTTTATATTCACACATGTCCCTGCTGTCTTCAGCCTCATAGAATGAAAGTGCCTTCCCTGGGAGGAGGGATGTTGATTCGCTGTCTGGCACATGGTCTGTCCTCCTTGATAGGCCTGAAGGAACTTAGGGACCCCTCAAGGAAGCAGTATTTATAGCTTAGAAAATAGTCCTGGCGAAGCAGTAAATATCAGCATGGAAAACTGCTGGCTCGACCCTTCTCTAGCCGCTCTGCCTCTGGCCAAACAGGAGGATTGATTACCCATATAGGTAGGGCATAGAATGACACTTGCACTTCTTCCCCTCCTCCAGTGTTCTGGAAGAGAGGCATTTATTTCAGGCTCACGGAGCTAAGAGGACAAATGTGCTAAACTGCAAAGGGAGGGATTTGGAGGGAACGCTGAAGACCTGGCTGGGAGAGCCCTAGGGTGGCACATCAGAACAATGAGCCATGTCAGGTTAGAGAAGGTGGGGAGGGCTGGAGGATAGGTAGCAATCGCAGAATCTCTGAGATGGAAGATCTGGGCATCACACGGTTTGACCAGTAACTAACCAAGAATTTTGGCTACCTCATCGCCTGGTGAGGGGACACTTCAGAGGCAGCTCCTTCCATTCAGAGAGCTGGCATCCTACAATGGTCATGCCAAGCTGAACAAGCTTAAACCTTTTACAGGACAACCCTTCAAAGACTTCAAATGCTTCGTTGAAGACAACTAGTATGTATCCTCCAAATTCTCTCTTGTAAAGGCTAAAAATTCTAGCTAGTCTGTCTAAAATATCTAATGAGTGGTCGCCAATACATTATAAGCTTTAACAAGAGTTAGACTTTTAAGCATTTATTAAGGAGAATAAGAATTTGGTGAAGAGAAAGAGAAAGGCCTAGCTTCATCTATCTATTAAAGGGAGAGAGCATTCCTAGCTCTGCTCTCCACCAGAGTCCACACGAAAGAGCAAGAGTCAGAGGGCCAGGCTCCCCCTTCTTCCTCCCACAAGCAAACATCACTTCCTGACGCCAAAGAAATGACGCACGGTCTTGCCCTCAGAGACCTTCACCTCATGGCAGAGCTTTTCTACAGTGTCTCCAGCAGGGGGCGTCATTCCAATCGTTACACTCTTCTCAAGGCAAAATATCCCCATTGCTGTCACCAGATCCTCACATGGAATAAAGCTGCCTTGTGACCACCCTGTCACCCTGTTCTGGATGATCGCCAGGTTAAGAAATGTCCTTCATAAAATGACACCTGGAAATGTACACACAGTCTTTCAGAGATGGCCTTACCAGACAGAAATCCTTGCTTTGGGAACTCTTCCTCTCTAGCTGGTCTTGGGTTACATTTGCTTTTCTGACACCCCCAGAGAACTAACCGGGCCTGCAGTACAATAAAAGCCAGACACCTTTTGTAAGCAAACTGACACCGCCATCTCCTCTAACCCGCACCTCCGGAGCTAATTTTTTGAATCCAAGTGTAGAATGATTTTGTCCATCTTATTCTTTTGGTCCATTACTCTAGTCTTGCCAAAATCTTTTGGGATCCTGACTCATCCAATGTGTTAGTTATACCTTCTAGCGGTGTCATCTACACATGTGATGTTAATTAGCACCAAGGTAAGGAAGATCCCAGGGACACTGACATTGAACCACCAAGGACTATTCTTTGGGTCCACTTATTTAACCATTACTTAATCTAACTGTATGTCATTATCTATCCTACATCTCTCCATCATGTCCAGAAGGACGGAATGAGAACCTTTGCCCAACATTATGCTGAAATCTAGGTAAATTGTATTTGCAATATTCTCCTCATCTACCACCATAGCAAAGAAAGACCTTAATCTGCATTAGTAGTGGGAGAACCACTGATCTAAGTATATGCAGGGCAACGTCAGCATCTTCACATCTGTAGTAAAACATCCTTTCACTTGTCTGCATGCATTTAGTTATTTCCCCTGACTATACAGAGTTCATCCACGGCACCTAGTTCATGCCATTTATGACAGATGCTCATCAAATAAGGCAGCACTAACTAAGCCTCCTCAAACAGCTCAAAGTGCTCTGTAGGGGACTTCTTCAGTCGTCCTCATATCTCTGCTATAAGAGGGATTACTCCCATTACTGCTAAAGCGTTTGAGCAGAGACTAAGTCACCACCTTTACTATTAAATCATGATATCAACAGGACTAACATTTATATGGCGAATGAAAATTTGCAAAGCACTTTCCATACAGCCTCTCATTTAAACACCACAACAATTCTATGAAGCAGAGACAACTGGTATTATGATCATCCCCAAATCAGCCAAAGGGGAGCAGTGATTGTGGAAACAGTTCCAGGGCAGAGAAGAGTGCTTCTGGTTGTTCACAAGGGAGCAGAGGCCCTGGTCTTGGTCCCAAGGCAGAAAGGAACACTAGTGCTTATGGCTGCAGGAGAGCAGAGGGACCTGGTCATAGTTCCAGGGCCAAGAAAGAGGAACACTAGTGCTTGAGGCTGCAGGGAAGAAAGATCCCCTCCTAGGTAAATAACAGAGCACAGGTCAGAGGAGCAGTAACCACACCTCTCCAAAGATCATGCCACTCTGGAGACACTAAAAACTTATAGACCCTCAGAACTAGCCCTGAAAACAAAAAACCTGACTTGAAAAGTGCTACAAGTTACTATGGTGACAGGGAAGATCAAGACAAAAACTCTGAAGACAATGATGTCAAAACAGCCACAAACAAATCCTGAAAGAAAAAGTATAAATTGGACACAAGCCTAACAAGAATTTCTGGCAGAACTCAAAATGGATTTAAAAGGAAAAGAAATGAGAGTGATCCAAGAAAAATATGAAAAGAGAGTCAACAGTGTAGTAAAAGAAGCACAAAAATCCACTGAAGAAAAAAACTCCTTAAAAAATACAATTGACCAAAATGGAAAAGGAAGTACAAAAGCTCACTGTAGAAAATAATTTGCTAAAAATCCGACTTGGACAACTGGAAGATAATAGATCCATGAAACATCGAAGAAAGGAAGGAAGGAAGGGAGGAAAAAAGGAAGAAAGAAAGAGAAAGAAAGAAAAACTGAAAGAAAATGTGAAGTATCTCATTGGGTAAAAATTGACCTAGAAAATAGATTGAGACACAATTTAAGAAATATTGGACTACTGAAAGCTATTATTGAAAAAAGACCATAGACATCTTATTTCAAAAAATTATCAAGGAAAATGATCTGATATCCTAGAAATCAGAGGGTAAAATAAAAAGAGGCCACCAATCACCTCCTGAAAGAGATCCCCAAATGAAAACTCTCAGAAATATTATAGCCAAATTCCAGAACTCCCAGGTCAAGGAGAAAATATTGCAAGCAGCCAGAAAGAAACAATTCAAATATTGTGGGACCACAGTCAGGATCACATAAGATTTAGCAGCTATCACATTAAAGGAACAGAGGGCTTGGATTATGATATTCTGGAAGGCAAAAGATCAGGGATTACAACCAAGAATAGCCTACCCAGCAAAACTGAGTTTAATCCTTCAGGGGGAAAAAGTCATTTAATGAAATAGAGGACTTTCAAGCACACCAAGTGATAAGACCAGAGAACTCAATAAAAAGTTTTACTTTCAAATATGAAACTCAAGAGATGCATAAAAAGGTAAACAAGAAAGAGAAATCATAAGGGATTCAATAAGACTAAACTGTTTATATTCCTTTATGGAAAGAGGATACTTGTAACTGCTAAGAACTTTTTCATTATTAGGGCAGTTAGAAAGAATATATACATAGAGGGCACAGTTTTGAATTGACTATGATGGGATAATTTCAAAAACCAGGTGAGAAAGAGAAATGTATTAGGAGAAGGGGAAAGGGAGAGGAAGAATGGGGGAAATTATCTCATATAAAAGAGGCAAAAATGAAAGCTTTTATAGCAGAGGGGAAAATAAAGAGTTAGCAGGAAATGCTTAAACCTTACTCTCATTGGAATTGGCTCAAAGAGGAAATAACATACACACTCAGCTGGGTATAGAAATGAATCTTACCCTACAGTAAAGCAGAAGAAGAAAGTGATAAGAGAAGGGGTACTGGGTGGGGGAAGGGGGAATGCTGAAAAAAAGTAGGGTGGGTTAAGGAAGGCAGTGGTCAAAAGCAAAACAGACATTGTGGGGGGGGAAAGGGGGGTACAAGATGGAGGGAAATACACAGTTAATAATTATGAATGTGAATGGCATGAACTCACCCTTAGAATAAAAGTAGATAGCAGAATGGATTAGAAATAAGAATCCAACAATATGCTGCTTACAAGAAACATACTTGAAACAGAGAAACACAGAGTAAAAATAAAGGGCTAGAGCAATAGCTATTATGCTTTTGCTGAGGTTAAAAAACAAAAAATATGGGTAGCAATCATGATCTCAGATAAAGCAAAAGTAAAGACTGACCTAATTAAAGAGATAAGCAGTGAAACTACATTTTGCTTAAAAGTATCACAATCAAGTAATATCAATACTAAATATATATGCACCAAATGGCATAGTATCCAAATTCTTAAAAAGTTCAATGAGTTACAGGTGGGGGATCTTAACTTTTCCCTCTCAGAACTACATAAATCTAACCGGAAGATAAACAAGAATGAAGTTAAGGAAATGAATAGAATTTTAGAAAAGTCAGATATTATAGACCTCTGAGGAAAACTGGGAATAGAAAGGAATATATTTTTTCTCAGCTGTACATGGTACCTTCACAAAAATTGACCATGTATTAGAGCATTAAAACGTCACACCCAAATGAAGAAAAGCAGAAATATTAAATGCATCCTTTTCAGATCATAATGCAATAAAAATTAAATTCAATAAAGGGTCATGGAAACAGATTAATCTAATACTAAGGAATGAGTGGACCAAAGAACACATCACAGAAACAATAATTTCATTAAAGAGAAAGACAACAATAAGACAAAATATCCAAATTTATGGGATGCAGTCAAAGCAGTAATTACGGGAAATCTCATCTAAATATTTACATCAATAAAATAAAGAGTAGATGGGGGCAGCTAGGTGGCACAGTGGATAAAGCACCAACCCTGGATACAGGAGGACCTGAGTTCAAATCCGGCTCAGACACTTGACACTAGCTGTGTGACCCTGGGCAAGTCACTTAACTCTCACTGCCCCCCCCACACAAAATTAAAGAGTAGATCAATGAATTGTGTGTACAAGTAAAAAAATAAATCATTGGTTAATTTTATTTAAAAAAGGAAGAAAACCAAATTACCAGTATAAAAAATGAAAAGAGTGAATTCACCACCAATGAAGATATAATGGAGTCTGAATGCAGATAGAAGCATACTTTTTAAACTTTATTTTTCTTGTTTTTTTTTAAAGGGGGGGAAGGGTTTGGTCTGTGTTTTTTTCTGTAATATGGCCAATATGGAAATGTTCTGTATGACTTCACACATATAATCTATATCAAACTGCTTGCCATCTCAAGGAAGGGGAGGGGAAGGACGAAGGAAAGAACTCTGAACTAAAAATTTTTCAAAAAGAATGTTAAAACAATTTTAGATGCCACTGAGAAATATTTAATGAGACAGAAATATATTGAGGGGGAAAAAAGGAAGATGTAGGAGGAGACATGGTTAAGTGAGCTTAAGTCTGACACTGAGGCATGGAAGGAGAGGGAGATGCCTTAACAAATTTGAAACAGTTAAGAAGTCAGCACTTTTCAGAAGCTGCAGGGGCTTTCGGAGAATGGCGATCCTTACCTACTGCTGATCTGAGTCTCAGGATCAGGGAGAGCTGTCATCTTTGCCCTGTTAATAAAGCTGAGAGGCAAAAGACCATGCTTCCTTTTATTCTAAAGAGCTGGCAATTGGACAAGACCAGACTCAACAGTTGGCAGTGTCAGGGTCAACATGCCAAGGCCAAAGGAACTGCAGACAGGTTGGCACAGCTTCAAACACCTGAAGCTCCCGTCCCACATGACAACAAAGGGCCACAAGTGCTTTGTCCCAGAAAGATACCTTCCAGTGGGTGAACTTCATTTAGTTTACAGAGAGGAGAAAAAGGAGATAGGTTAAAATATCCTTCCCGCTGGCATCTCCTGTGAGTTGGAAAATACAAATGATAAATGCCAATAGCACAGTTAGGGATGCAGCGCAAGGAGAACAATGTCCTCCGCTGTTCTGCTTTTCCTGGAGCTCCAGTTCAGGGCACAAACACAAGGCATTCAAAGGGTCGCTGATTTATAGTTTGAAGGGACCTTGGAGACCATCGAGTCCAACGCCCTGGCTTTAATGTTAAGGAAGCTGTGCCAAGAGAGGTTCTGGGCAGCTAGGTGGCGCAGTGGATAAAGCACTGGCCTTGAATTCAGGAGGACCTGAGTTCAAATCTGACCTCAGACACGACACTAGCTGTGTGACCTTGGGCAAGTCACTTAACCCTCATTGCCCCACAAACAAAAAAAAGATCTTACCAGCTTAGAACAATGGGCAGTGTCTAATAAGAAAAGATGTTAGAGAGATGATACAAAACTCTGATTGGATTCCAAAGAATCGGCTTCACAAATACAAGTTGGCAGGAGGGTGACTAGCCAGAAAGGGAACTGGGGATTTTAGTGGGCTGAAAGTTCAATGAGTCAATAAAGCAACAAAGCACCCCCAAAGCTAATACAATCCTAAACTGTATTAGATAAGGAAGGGAGAGCACCTAAACCATAGGAAACGATCATCTCAGATTTCTCTTCCCCAGTCAGATCACAACTACGATAGCATTCGGTTCTTGGTGCCACGATTTAAGAAGAACGTTGACAAACCCAAAGGCCCCCAGAGAAGAGTAGTAAGGAGACTCCAGATCAAGACAGATAAGGATCGGGGCAGCTAGGTGGTGCAGTGGATAGAGCACCGGCCCTGGAGTCAGGAGGACCTGAGTTCAAATCCGACCTCAGACACTTAACACTTACTAGCTGTGTGACCCTGGGCAAGTCACTTAACCCCAATTGCTTAACTAAAAAAAAAAAAAAAGACAGATAAGGATCTTCTGAATGAACTGAGGATATCAGCTAGAAGACATGGACAAAAGGGCAGAACACAGATGTTACAGGCAGGCACATTTCAACTTGATGTAGAAAAAACATTTCTACCACTTGTTGTTCAGCTGTGTCCAAATCTTCATGGTCCTGTGGATCACAGCAGGTCAATACTATCCACGGAGTTTCTTGACAAAGAAATGAACATTTCCTTCTCCAGAGGATTAAGGCAAACAGAGGTTAAGTGACTTCCTCTGAGAGTGAGATATATAGAAATCAAGAGTACTTTGCCATTTCCTTCCCTAGCTCATTTTACAGATGAGGAAACTGAGGAAAACCGGCGTGAAGTAACTTGCCCAGGGTCATACAGCTAGTAAGTGTGAGGCCAGATCTGAATTCAGTCTTCTTGACTCTAGGCCCAGTGTTTTATCCACTTAGCTGCTTCCCAACGGCTGCTCTAACATTTGGAGGATCTAAAATCAGAATAAGCTATCTCGTAAGAGGCAACTCACTACCTCCTCAGGTATGGATTGGTCTTGATCCGGAAGGTCCCTTAGAAGGCATCTAGTCCAACACTGTCATTCTGCAGATAAGAAATTGAAGCCACAGAGATTTAAGTAACTTGCACACTAAAGCAATGGGATTTGAACCCAGGTCTTGTTACTCTAAATCCAGCATTCTTCCCACACATCTTCTTGTGCAATTTGGGTTGGTGAGCAGTTCCCACTTCTTCCAATCATAACTTAAGAAAACAAAAAATGTGTTGCAGAGTTTTTGTTACAGTTCTTTAAATAGCATCTCACGGCTCTGTTTACAAGCCTTTGTGCCATTCATTAGTAATGCTGAGCCACAGCTTTCACCATCATTATCCAAGAAGGAAGCTGAGACACCGGAGTGAGAAAAGTTTACATGGACATGGCTTTTTAGGGTAACCAAGCACTTTCTTCATACCAATCCTGAAATGGAGGGCATGTGAGGAGCAGTATTCCCATTTTAGAGATGACGAGAAACTGAAACTCAGAAAGGCGAAGGTACTTGTGCAAAATTGCCCCAGCTGTGGCAGTGGGACTAACAGCCAGGTCTTCTGACTTAAATCTATCTGCTGGGGCCACAAAGAGCAATGATTTTGGCTGTCCCAACAACTGAGCAAAGGTTCAGAGGTGAAAGGCGTGGTGGGAATAGAAAAATTTTGCAGAAGTGCTTATCAGGGTGAGGCTGCCCCTAATCAGTCACCCGTCACCACCTCCTTCCCCAACCCAGAACCTTTTTATTTTTTCTGAGTGATAGAAAGGGGTCTTCCCATGATAAATGGCTCCAGTAGATCATTACACAGATTATCTTTGGAAACTCTTAGAATTTCACCTTATCTCTACAACTGCCTCCACAGGTCCAGGGCCTGAGACCTTTGGCTTCCAGAAGTAATTCAAGATGACAAGGCATGAAGAGCACAGTTTCTTCAAAGAGGTAGCACTTACTTGAAGCTGATAACCCGGCTTGCAGCATATGCCAGGCCACACCCTGCCCAGGCATAAACTGGTCACTCTAGATCCTTATCGCCACAGTTAGTCCTTTATTCTAGCTCTTTCTGCATGGAGAAGAGAAAGCCTAGATGAACACAAGTCCGTGGGCTGTATCTAAGCTTTTCTTGAATGGCCTGAGAATGAACTGACAACTACAACGACCAGGGAGAAGGTTCTAAAAGAGGCCTCTAAAGTCAGTTGCCCACCCACTGCCGCTTTCAATCCCTGTCACCTCCCTCTCGGGCCATTTGGTGCTCGCTGCCAAGACAAATAAACCTCAGCTTCTCGAGCTGAGGTGTCCTCTGGGGTTTCTGGTTCTACTGGAGGGCTCAAGTCTTTCCACATTTCCTCGCTCACCTCCTGGGGCAGCCATCTCCTCTCCCCCAGGCACAGTGCCAGTCACTGGCTGCCTTGGCTTGTAAACAGCTTCAGGCCGCTTCCTTCCCTCCACGTGAAGTGGTGAGAAGGGGCAATACCTGCTGCTCCCATTCAAGCAGCACGCTGGAGGAAGAGAGGAGAGCTTAGGAAGGGGCTCATGCTCTTGTCCGCATCCACAATTCTCAAGTGAGTCTTTTCTTCCTCACTCCCTAGCAGTCTGGCCTGGGCTAATAATACCCTCTGACCATGGTGCTGGAGGTATTTAGTGGACACCTTCCACCAGGTTCTTACTTCCACATATTCAGAATCAATAGCCTACGCACCCAAACATTAGAGAATTTAACTGAAAACAGCCAGGGTGAATTTCAATGGGTTTCATTCAGGTGGACTGAAGATAGTAAAGCGCTAGGTAATAGTGCCTCAGGGCCTGCAGTAAGGGTCAACCTTATCACCTGCTAAGACCTGCCTTACAGGCCCACAGGCCAATCAGATTCTCCACCTACTCCGCTTGGTGGGTAGTCTGGCTTTTCTGAGAGCCCTTTTGAGGATCAGAGCAGAGCTGGAAATGGTGCTTTTCACATTCCAGGACTGGGAGGTTGAAGGCTGGGGCCCTGTTGACAGTGTTACTACTGCCTTCATGTTTAATCTCTAGGAACTAACTCTACTTCTGTGGCCTCGGTTTTCTGATCTGTAAGGTGGGGGAGGGGCACATGGGAAGATGAAAAAATTAAATGGAGAGAGACAGAGACAGAGCAGACACACACACAGACACACACAGACACACACAGAGGTGTCTTTTCTTTTTTTTTTTTTTATGGGGCAATGGGGTTAAGTGACTTGCCCAGGGTCACACAGCCAGTAAGTGTCAAGTGTCTGAGGCCGGATTTGAACTCAGGAACTCCTGAATCCAGGGCCAGTGCTTTATCCACTGCCCGACCTAGCCGCCCCCAGAGGTGTTTTTTCTAAACTCCTTTCTAGCTTTAAGGAAGTTGCTAAACCAAAGCAGAGGTGTTCATGATGATTTCATTTTCCAAAGGTGAAGGTGAAAAAGGAAAAGGAGCCAGTTGTGCTACTTGGGGGAAGGGACAAGGGATGATGATGAGTGACCCCAGAGAGAGCGGAGTTGTTCAGTTCTTATTCTGCCTCTCCTCTGTTCCTTTTTAAGGTGGCTGAGGCCCCGGAGAGGGACAACTGTCAGGTGGGTGTGAAGGGCGGCATCATCCACAATGTGAGGAACTTGGAGGAATAAAAGCTGTAATGGATGTCATCTTTCTTCTTCTTCTTGTTTTTTCCCCCAGGGCAGTGAGGGTTAAGTGACTTGCCCAGGGTCACACAGCTAGTAAGTGTTCAGTGTCTGGGGTCAGATTTGAACTCAGGTCCTCCTGACTCCAGGGCCAGTGCTCTACCCGCTGCACCACCTAGCTGCCCTGGTATCCTTTCTTAAGGCAGCATGATGTGATTCCCAAGGAGCCAACTTTCAAATCAGATTAAAATGTCACTGGGAAATGTTTAACAAAATAAATAATGAAACACAATGTTCATTTGTGATTTTCTAAGTCAATACCGACCTACAGGGATCCATTTCTACTTGAATTTGGCACCACTGGTGTAAGGGATAGAGTGCTGGACATGGGAGTACAGAAGCCCAGCATTTCAAATGTTGCCTTAGATGTGCCTGTTGTGCAACCCCAGGCAAATGACGCTCTGTACTCCATTTCCTCACCTGTAAAAAGAGGGGGTTGGTTTTAATGGTCTCTAAGGTCCTTCCAGCTCTAAATCTATGACCTATGACCCCACGATCTTCTTTATGCCAAGAGAAGATAAAGTCAGGATCCAGCACACTGGACAGACCCAACAGGTAGATGAGAGTTGAACAAAACAGGCAGACATGGATAGGTTGCAATCTGGATTGCTGGAGCAAAACCCCAAGTTGATAAGCTCACAGAACCATGAGTATTTGAAAGTCTTTCTCTGCCAATAGTACTGGCTTCCATAGTACTTACTGGAAAAGAAAGAGATGGCAAAATGGCTAGCAGAGTGCTGACCCAAGAGAAGCATCTAGCTAAGCATCTAGCTGCCCTTGATGAATTCTGGCCATCAAGCACATATTGAAACAACTGGCAGATGAGACAGTCAGTGGTGCTGCTGCATAGGCCTGGAAAAGGGCTGGAATTCATTAGCCTCAGGTTCAAGAAAGGGAAAAGAATAGTTTTCAAATTCTAGGCCAGTGAGCCTGGCTCCAGTTCCTGGGAAAGTTCTAAAACAGTTCATGAAAGAGAGGGTTACTAAGCATCTAGACAATGAAATATTGATAAGAACCACACTGACTTCATTAGGAACAGGTTAAGCCAAGGGAACCTCATCTTCTTGTTTGACAGGGTGACTAAACCAGTAGATGAGGAGACCACTGTAGAAACAGCATTTCATAAGATGCTTCATGCTATTTCCATGGAAAAGATGGCAACATTTACACTATAATAGAATCATAAGGATTCAGAGCCACTTGAACGACCAGATCAGTTAACAGGCCAATGTCAGCTTAACACCAGGTCTCCAGGGTAAAGCAGAAGGATTTCTGCTTGCCTTTGTCCTGGTTAATATTTTTATCAATGACTAACTTTTTATCAATGGCTCGGATAAAGGCACAGATAACATGGCTCATCAAATGTGCTGATGGTACAAAACTGGGAAGGGCGGCTAACACAATAAGTGACAGAGCCAGGATCCAAGAAGATCTTGACAGGCTGGAAAATTAGACTAAAATGAGATGAAATGCAATAACGATAAATGAAAACCATGACCCATGAATTAAAAAATTTAAGTACTGAATGAGGGAGGCCTGGTTATGAGCAGCTTGTCTGAAAAAGATCTTGGGGCTTTAGTGGACTGCAAACTCTGAGTCTATGTGACTTAGCAGGCAGAAAAGCTCAGATAGCTGTGGTCTAACTTCCAAGGATAAGAAGACTATAGTCTTTCTGTAGTCTACCCAGATACTCTGCTGTACTCCCGTCCTGGGCACCACAGTTTAAGGAGGACCCTGGGGCATCACACTAAGGACTCTTCATTAAGCTGGACAGTGTCCAGAGGAAGGTCACCAGGACAGTGCAGTGCATGATGGCCCACTGAAGGAAACTGGGATGTTTATTTTGCCTGAAGGGAAGACTGGGGGGGTGGGGAGGAGGGAGACATGAGAGCTATCTTCAAGGATCTGAAGGGCTATCAAACAGAAGAGGGATTTGTTCTATTCAGTTCCAAGGTTTGCTATTAGGCAAACAGTCTTGAAAGAAAAACTTCACAGAATCACAGAATTTGAGTTGGAAAGGGACCTCAATAGCCATCTAGTCCAACCTCTTCACAAAGGAATCCCGGCTGACCAGGCGTTGCCCAGCCTCAAAGACTCCAAGGGCAGGAAGCTAACCTCTTCAGAGGCCGGCAGCCGAGTTCTTCCTAATGTCTGCCTCTTTCCAATGCCCACCCATCGCTCCGGGTTTGGCTCTCCGGAGCTACCAGAACAAATCTACTCCTCCTTTAGCAGCCCTTCAAAGACCTGCAGAAATCTCTCATGAACTCCTGAGGCTTCTTGCCCTGGATCAAATGTGCTCGTGTCCGGCTTGCCTTCATCTGGACACTCACCAATGTCCTTACACCGCTGTGCTTGGGACTGAGGTGTGACTGTCACTTCCTTCTTCCTGAAGGTTATGCTCCAGCTCCTCAGTGTAGCTAAGATCAAATTCAGGGTTTGGGCAGCTGCATCACAATGCTGACTCGTTAACCCTTCTAACTATTAGAACTGTGCCAAGTGGAATAGCCTGCCTCAGGAGATCAGTTCTAGTTGGTCAGTCAACAAGCACTTATCAAGTGCTTACTATATGGCAGGTACTGTGCAAAGCAACAAAGAATGGCAAAAAACACATGAAGAACTAGGCACATACAAGCACTGAGATAGCTCCTCCGTAAATGCAGATTACAGTCCAGCCATGCCTGAGCATCCTGTGAAACTCCCCGCCACCTTCTCCTCAAAGGTCACCATTGGTGTCTGTCTACCAAAACGTGTCATGTACCTGCCTTCAGTTCTCCTGACCCAGAGCAAGGAGGCACCGAAGGATGGGAGCTGCTGTCCCTTAGTTCCTTTGTTCTAAATCCATCACCAGCTTCTCCTCTTCTGGTTCTATATTGCATGGAAGATTCCCTTTACATGGCTTTTCCTTTGTAATTCCCTGAAACTTATAACCACTGTCATTTATTTCTTTCTCCTTTGACTTTGCCCTCCCATTTCCCACTAAGTCTCACAGTAAGTGCATTGATAATGCAAAGGCAAGCCCATTGATAAGGAGAGCCCTGGTGAAATGACAGGCTAGATGACTGCATGCACAGGACGCTCAGAGGACATGAGGTAGGCTTGGCAGCCTCCTTACTATCTCAGAGCTAAGAGGGCGGCCCTCGGGGCTCATCTAGTCATTAATTCCACTTGCAGATAAATATTCTGAGGCCCAGGAGGCTGAGGAGGCTTACTGATCTTACATGGTTAATCAGCAGCAAGGCTCAGGCCTCTCGACTTCGAGTCAACAGTTGGGTTACATCGTTCAGAACGAGAAGATCCTCAAGAAAAGATCCCACAAAGCAGCTGTTTCTTATCTTATGAACCAGCGTGATTCTGGACTCGAGTGGCCAGTCTGGCCCATAGTGCTCAGGCCAGCTTGTCGCTGTCAGCAGCCGACTTCCTAGTCTTTGTACATATTTAATCAAATTTTTAAAAACTCACTGCCTGTGGAAGTGAGTTGGAGAATGCCTTGTGCTAGAAATTTAGAACTCAGCCCTGAACTCTTCCCTGGGCTTGTGCAGAATACACCCTCCTTAGTCAGCAAGTTGGGTATAAGTAAGAAACTTTGAACAGTCCTTGGCATTCATTACTGAAGCCACAAAAAAATAGTCAAAGGCATGGTTGCTGCCCTGAAAGAGCTTGAAATCTAGTTGGGAAGATGATTTCCAAATGCTAAATTGTAATGGTGGTAATAAAAATAACTCCTGTTTAGATAAGGCTATAAGGTTTACAATATACTTTCTTCACAACAAACCTGTGGTTTGTTAAGACAGCGCAGATATTATTATCCCCAATATGTCAGTCAGTGAATAATCATTTATGAAATACCTACAGATGTGACGTGCTATACTAAACATTGGGGATATAAGGAAAAGCAAAAGACAGTTTGTGCTCTTGAGCTCATATACTAATGGGGAAGATAACATGAAAACAACCACAAACAAACAAGATATAAACAAGATAAATAGGAGATAATCAACAGAGGGAAAGCCCTAGAACTGAGAAGGACTGGGAAAGAGTTCCTTTGCTGAAGATGAGAGATGGAATGTCTTGTGGGGATATTCAAGCAAGGAGGCCAGATCACATCCCGTATATAGGGAGTTCTTGTAGCCAAATACTGGTAAGTTCTTAGGAAGATCATACATTTAGAGCTAAAAGAAACCTTACAGACCATCCGCTTCAACCCCTTTGTTTTGTAGAAATATTTTTGAATGATTAGGGCTAATTGGGGGGGACTAATTTGATTGGGATACTAATCTGGGACTGTCAACTAGCTGGCTATCTGACTGCGTTTAATTTAATATGGGCCATTTTTAAAGTTCCACCACACTGCTCCACTCCCAAATTGATAAGCAAAATATTAAGAAGTCTCTTAACTAAATAATCAAAGCAGAGTTTATTTATGAGATACTATTTAAAATTAAGAATACAGGGAAATAAAATGTACAACCTGACTGCGTTGAGGCACTTCTCTTTCCACTGCATCTCTTTGGAACTTCTTGAATACAATAAGGGCCTTAGCCTCTGCTTGCCTTAGGGCACTCAGGTACTTTATTCTAACTCCAAGCCCCTTTCACTTTGTAAATCCCCCAGCTTCTAACTTTTCCTCTCCTTACTGCCACTGCTGAACCCCTGTGTTTCTCTCTCACCAACCTTCTATCTGTCTGCTCCATCAGTCTGCCCTTCGGCCTCTCTTTTCCCTGCTCCTAGTCGTTCTCGTCTTCTCCTTCGTCCTTGTAGCCCCGTCTCTAGTCTGCCGAGCGCCAACCTTTCTAATCTCGTCTGGACCCATCCGAACCTCTCTAATCTCATCTACCCCCTGAGTCTAACCCCCCAGGTCTATATATACCTTTTCTTCTCTCCACTCAAATCTCAGGGCTTCCTGTGCCCCCACAGACCAAGCTAATCCTCCAGCCAGGGCTGTGGCTGGTAGTGGGGGGAGGGGGGGTGCGCTCCAGCCTCATGTGCCTCAGCACAGGCTATCCGGGATCTTTCGGATAGCTCCGCTCAGGTCGGAGGGAGCTGGGGGCTTTTTCCCCCCCAGCTGTCTGACCTGGCATCTTGTACAGCCCACGGGGCTTTTGGGCTCAGCTGAAGTAGAGGGGGAGGGGCACCAGCACCTCCCACACAGAAGAGACCCTGAGGGCCTAAGGCTTTCTAATCTCAGCCTAAAGGTAGGGTCCCCAAATCAAAATAAATTTCCACAGTTTTATACATGAGGTGACAGGGATCCAGCATGAAGCATGGATTAAAGACCATTCTAGGCAGAGGGATCAGGATAAACCAAAATTTTATAGCCAACAGAGTTGCCTGAATGAGAGGCAAGACCACCCAACTCCCACACACCTATTCCAACAAAACCCTGAACTTCTCACCACATATTCTATGAGAAACTATATACAGTTCTGGCCAGTAAGATAGTGGATAGTCACCAGCATGACATGGTGGCACTCAGACTGGGACAGCCAAAGGCTCTGAGTTTCAGGACACTCGAGAAGGCTCTAGAGATTCAGTGCTCTGAACCTCAAAGATCCAGAGGAAGCCTATCCTGGGAAGTGGAAGTAGGCCTCGGAACCCAGGTGACCCAGGGCCTGACCAAGTATGGCCAAGTGGCCTGGGCACAAAGCCCTAATTCAGTAACTAAAGCTAGAGAGATAAGCAAAGAAAACATTGGCCACTATCAAAAGTTATTATTATTTTTTTTTTGGTGAGGCAATTGGGGTTAAGTGACTTGCCCAGGGTCACACAGCTAGTAAGTGTTAAGTGTCTGAGGCTGGCTTTGAATTCAGGTACTCCTGACTCCAGGGCCGGTGCTCTATCCACTGCGCCATCTAGCTGCCCCCAAAAGTTATTTTAAATCTAGAGATGATACCCCCCACCCCCACCCCAAAAGAGAGTAGAGCTACAAGCAGAACCTCAAAGGAAAGAAATAGATTCTCCATATAGTCAAAGAAAATTACTGTTAAGCTTCCAGAGAATGGCTGAACAAATTGTGGGATATGAATGTAATGGAATGGTACTGTGCCTGAAGAAATGCCAAAAGAAGATTCCTGAGACTCTTGGGTAGTGCAGACTAACTCAGAGTGAAGTGGGCAGTCAGGAAACACCTTGGCTAGGGTGGAAAACTTGGATGATGAAGCAGTGTGACATTAGGAGGATGCTTAAGGTAAAAACGGGATATAGACTTTATGCATCCGGTGAGGGCAAGCTTTTGTGGGCTTGAGTGAGTGGGGAAGTATGGCAAGAGTAGTTTTCAAATGGAAATAATGTGCGGGTAAGAGAAGGGAAAGACTGGAGGCAAGAGAACTAAAGGAGACAATGATAATAATCCACAAGGTGAGGGAGCCCTGGACAAGGACTGTGAAAGCAGCAAAGGGCAAATCAGAGAAAGGCTTTGATTGACTCATGACAAAAAGTATGGAAGTCAGTTTCTTCCCTAGAGAAACCAAAGAAAACCTGTTTCTGTTTGGGAAAAATAATACATACATGAAACAAAGAAATACATAAGTGGAAAGGAGCCAAGACAACAGAGTAAAGGCAGGGAATCAGCTGAGCCCTCCAAAATTCCCCTCCAAATAATGTTAAAATAATGCCTCAAAACGAATTCTGGAGCGGCAGAACCAATGAAAGGACAGGATGAAACAATTTTCCAGACCAAGACAACTTAGAGAGTCTGCAGGAAAGGTCTGTCTCACTGGGGGTCTGTCTCCTTGGGCTAAGAATGGAGTGCAGTCCAGTGAAGGCCTCACCTTAGCAAGCCAGCAGCAGGCCTTGATGGTGACTGAATCAGCAGTGCCAGCTTCCAGAGCTCTTAGCCCACAAATGGACAACTGATCAGAGGTAAATTATAGGGGGTCCTTGGCTAGCACTGGGCGGAAAACTCTGTTGCACTTCCTATATGTGGGTCTGGGTGCACCAGCCAGAGTGGGGACCTTAATTGCAGTTCCAGGGTGAAAAAGAGTGCTTGTGGTTGCTCACAGACCAAAGCACAGGCCAGGAGAGCAGTGACCACACCTCTCCTTAGATCATACCACTAGGGGCAGCTAGGTGGTACAGTAGATAAAGTACCAGCCCTGGATTCAGGGGGACCTGAGTTCAAATCCAGCCTCAGACACTTGACCCTTACTAGCTGTATGACCCTGGGCAAGTCACTTAACCCTTACTGCCCCGCAAAGGAAAAGAAAAAGAAAAAAAAAATCATACCACCTTGGAAGAACTGAAACATACAGACCCCCTGAACTATCTCTGAAAACAGCAGCACAAAAAACCTGAAGATTGGGACAGTGCTCCATCCACCCCAGAAACAAGAGCCCAATTTTAACATTAAGTCAAGAAACAAAGATACAAAAAAGGGAAAATTATCCACTGCTAAACGGTAGGGTGCAGACAGTAAAACAGAAGTGGAGAAGATATTTCTATTTTCTTCTCTCTCCTGAAAATCAGGGCCACATTTGTCTTGAAGAATCTGGAATTCCCCAAGATCTTCCTGAGATCACAAACAGTTACTCAGCCACCATATCTATTTGGTGGTTTTTTTTTTTGGTGGGGCAATGGGGGTTAAGTGACTTGCCCAGGGTCACACAGTTAGTGTCAAGTGTCTGAGGCCAGATTTGAACTCAGGTACTCCTGACTCCAGGGCCTGCGCTTTATCCACTGCACCACCTAGCTGCCCCACACCATATCTATTTGTGCACTTATTTCTGTAAGGATTTCTGGGCCTGTTGACCTTCACTGATCAAAGGGAACGAACTAGGTTTCTTGAAGGCATCTTTCTCTCCTTATTTACCTTGGATTTCTACTCCTTAAACATTCTCATCCCATCATTAGCAGCTCAGAGATCGCTTTCCTTGGCAGATCAAAAACCATATGACAAGTAAGAATAACAAGAGTAGTTCCACTTCTCTTCACTACCAATTAGAACTGTCTCATCTACCTCAATCAGTGGGCAAACATTTATTCAGCACTTACATATGTGCTGGGCAACATGTTAGATACTGAGGATATAAATACAAAAGAGACCTCCACACTCAAGGAGCCGACATTCTACTACAGGAATACAAGGTGACAAACAGGAAGTGGCCCGTGGGTCGAACCCTGAAAGGAAGTAGAGGTTCTAAGAGGCAAAGGTGGGGTGGAAGAACAAGAGCCCAGAGGAAGATGGAATTCTGGGTACGAGGAAAAGAAAATGTACCAGCCTAGTTGGAATGTGAATTAAGTAAGAGCTGTGAAGCTCCACAGGCTGGAGCAGTTTGTGAGGCACTTTATCTTAAAGGAAATGGGAATCACTGAAGCTTCTTGAGCCAAGTGACATAGTCAGATCTGCACTTTAGGAAATCGATTTGGCATCTGTGTGGAAGATGGAGAGTGTAGACAATTACAGCTGTCCAAGAGAGGTGAATGAGAGGCAATAAGGACCTGAACTAGGGTAGCTGTGGAAGAAATAGGAAAGAAGGAACTGGACATAAGAGAAAAAAGTGGAATCAAATGAACTTGGCAATTGATTGGATACGAAGTAAAAGTCAAACATGACTCCTGCTTTGCAAATCTAGGTAGACTGGAAGAATATGTGCCCTAGACAGAAACAGAAGACAAGATGAAAGGTGAATTTAGGGGGAAAGAATGAATATTGTTTTGACATGCTGGGTTTAAGTTACCCATGGGACATCTGAATAGGGATGTCTAATAGGCACCTGGAGATGAGGGACTAATACTCAGGAGAGACACTAGTGATCAAAAGGCAGATCTGAGAGTCATATGCAGAGAAATAGTTGATTCATGGGAGAACAGGCCCTGGAGTACACTCACACAGAGCAGACAAGATGGATGATAAATGTGCCAAGAGGCCAAAAGGATCAGCCTGACAAGGAGGAAGAGAAACAAAGTACTGAAAACCCAGAGAGAAAACAGTATCTATTCAGAAGGAGGGGCAGCAATGATGCTGAAGAGTCCAAGAAGGATGAGGACTGAGAAAAGGCTACTGGATTTAGCAACAAAGAGATGAGTGGTGACCTTAAAGAGAGAACCTATAATAGTCGTGGGGGATGAAGCCAGAATGCAAAGGGTTGAGAAAGGAGTAGAATAAAAAATTAAAAGAAACAGAGTCAGAAGGGGACACAGAGAAATTTGGCTACCACCTTGTCAAACTAAAAATGCCCTTTTAAAAACAAACTACACAGTCAACATAATTTTAGGATTTCATATAATCTTCTTTGTTGTTTGCATATTGAAATGTTTTGAGTTTGTTGCCAACTATTCAGTTCATAATAAAAAAAAAAAAGAAATCCTGCCCTCAGCAGGGCCAGCCCTTCTTTGCATCTCTTTTACTCAACACATCTAAGGCCCCTTTTGTGTTTTCTTTAGCATCTGATGCCAGTGCAGCTCATTCTGAGCTTTAATGAGCCAAATGCTCTGCTCCCAGCATTGAGCACCATGTGGAGAGAGAGTCCTGAATTTGGAATCAGATGACCTGGGCACTTTACCACTTGTGTGACCTTGGGGAAAGTCACTTAATTTCTTAAAAACTTAATTCCTCTGGGTCTCTGTGGTCTCATCTGTAAAACAGAAGAGCAGAGGGCTGGACCAGACACGAAGGTTCCAGATGACTTGGCATTTCTCTTGTTACCTGCACTCACTTCCATCTCTACAGGGCCTTTACAAAATTCAGGTTGGTGGCTGTGTGCTGGGTGTGCATCATCTGTCTTTTTCTTCCTCATTAGAATAGAAAGTTTCTCTCTGCTTTCAGAATTTCATTCTTGAGGGACAGTGTCCTTTCCCTATTGGGCTGACTTCTTTCCCAGAATTTTAGGCCAGGAATCTTATAAAATCTACTCTCAGTAGTTCTGGCTTTTCTCTCTATCCTGACTCTAAGATGGGGTAGCAACTTCTCCCCAAAGCTTTTAGTTGGTCCTTTTAGTTGGTCAGCATCAGGTCCAAATCAGCTTTAATTTTCCTTCTGAAGGATGAAATGATCATTAAGCAAAGCACCAAGGCTTGATTAACTGCCCTGCTTCTGGTCTTGGATGACCAAAGTATTTTGTAACACCCACACAATGAGAGGGCAACCCAATTCTTGTAGGCTGAGATAATAACAGGAGGGGTGGAGTTTTCAGAGTCCTTATTAAATGCTTACTAGGTGCCAGGCACTGGCTAGGGAAGCAGAGAAAAAGCAAAAAAGAGTCCCTGGCCTCAGGAACATCCTTTCTTGTCCCCACCCCCACCCCCCACTCTTCATAGTATTTGATTTGTTTCCAGTTCTGTATAAAAAGAATTTTCAGCATTTCTTTGTATAAGATTTTGAGTTCCACATTTCCCCCCCCCAATCTCTTCCCTCTCCCCTCCACAAGACAGTAACTAATCTGATCTAGGTGATATATGAACAATCATGTCAAACACATTCCCACATTCGTCATATTATGAAAGCAGAATCAGCACAAAAGGGAAAAACCTCAAGAAAGAAAAAAACAAAGTGAAGACAGTCTACTTCAGTCTGCATTCAGACTCCAGAGTTCTTTCTCTGGATGTGGGGAACATTTTCCATCATGAGTCTTTTACACTGTCTTGGATCATTGTATTGCTGAGAAGAACCAAGTCTGTCATAGCTGAGCATCACACAATGTTGCTGTTACCATGTACAATGTTCTCCCATTTCTGAAGAGCTTCCTTTCTAATGGGGAAGACAACATACATAAATCAGGACATCCAAGATAAATAGTTGTTGTTGTTGGTCCTTCAAAGAAGACCATGACATCAGGAAGTGATGTCATGACTTGTAGTGAATTGCATTTAAGTAAGGGAGGGCTATGCAAGGTCACCTCACTCTCTCCTTCAGAGCCATCTGGGTCCAGTGGCAAGATCTGTACATCAGGATGACTGGAGATGATCCCAGATTTTTAAGGGAATTGGGGTTAAGCGACTTGCCCAGGATCGCACAGCAAGTAAATGTCTAAGGTGAGATTTGAACTCAGTTTCTCCCAACTTCAGGGCCAGTGCTTTATCCACTGCACCACCTGATTAATGCTAGGTAAGAAATGAGGCCAAAAAAAAGGCCTCTTTTAGCTAGCTGAAAGAAAAACAAACAAACAAATAAATAAATACATAGCTGGGGGGTATGAAGGAGAGAACCTTAGGGTTTCTGGCTAAATAGAACACCAAGTAGAAGGAAGATAGTTTTAAAGAGAGTGGTACTAGCAGCTGGAGTGACCAGGAAAGACCTCCTGGAAAAGGTGGCACTTCAGCTGAGTCTCAAAAGGAAATCATTTTCATGAGTTCAAATCCAGAGCTAGACACTTATAGCTGTATGACCCTGGGCAAGTCACTTTACCCCATTTGCTTCAATTTCCTCATCTGTAAAAAGAGCTGGAGAAGGAAATGGCAAACCACTCCAGTATCTTTACCAAGAAAACCCTAAATGGGGTCATGAAGAGTCAGACATTATTGAAAGGAATGAACAATAATAAATACAAATAGAGAAGATTATTTACAGAAATAAAGAAAGGCTTGAATATGTGGGTGGATATTCACTTTAGAAAGAGAAATAGAGTTAGGGGTTAGTAATTTTAAAAAACAAGAAAAAGTTTGGTTAGGAGAGAGCATTCCAGGCCTGGCTTACGGTCAATGAAAGGGGAGGGAGACAAGAGATAGAGCATTCTGTGCAAGGATCAGCAAGTAGGCTGCATGGCTAGCTCACAGAGAACGTATGAAGACAAAGCAAAGAAAGGAAAGGAAATGTAGGCAAAGAGCCTAGGAAGAATTGTAAAGGACAAAGGACTTTCTATTAGATTCTGGAGGTGACAGGGAGCCACTGGAGGCTTTTGTTTCATTTGGAGGTGTGGGGAGGTGGCTTGCTCAGACCCACATTTTAGAAAAAGTACTTTTAGTCAAGAAAAAAAAAAAGTGAAACATGAATTGGAATGGGGAGAGACAAGGGAGGGTACCAATAAGACTATTGAAATGGTCCAGACAAGAGGTGATAAGGGATCAAAAGAGAGTGTTGACTCTATGAATGGGGAGGGAGACATATTCAAGAGATGTTCTAGGCAAAGAAATGACAAGATCTGGAAGATGGCTGGATGTGTGGGGTGAGCAAGAGAGGTGTCAAGGACGTGATGAAGGTTGGGAGGCCGAGTTACTGAGGAAGGTGGTGCCCCCAACATTAATAGGGAAGTCCTGAGAAGGCTGTGGGGGGTAGAGAAGATAATGAGTTATGTTTTAGACCGCTATCCAGTTTAAGACATCCAAAAGGCAATTGGTGATTTGAGACTGTAACTTAGGAGTGAGACCAGGGCTGGACAAAGATCTGGGAATGATAAATGAGCCCCTCTGTAAGTGCCGATGAGATCGACAAATGAGATAGTAGAGAGGGGCTAAGGACAGAGCCTTGGCTGACTCCAGAGTCAGTGGGCGTAACATGGCTGAAGAGCCAGCAAAAGCTAGAGAAGACATGAGAACCAAGAGAGAGAGCAACAGGGTGAAAACAATGAGAAGAGAGATTGGCCAGGAGCAGGGGTGGTTAACACTGTCAAATGCTACCCAGAAGTCAAGAAGGATGATGCTGGCGAAGGGCCAGGAACGCTGACCCTTTTTACTGAGGCTAAGGGAAGAGGATCATAAGTGGCAAATTAGTCTTGAATCCCTGTCCTGTGACCTATTCCTTGATCCAGGTCGCCTCACATTGGGACTAAAAATGACAGGCACCTACTCTGGAGTCCCTTTCCCATGATTACTGCTATTTGCTAAAGTAATATTCCTCAGTTAGAAAAAGACAGCAGTCTTTGAGAGAACTTTAAAAGACATTTCTTAGATGTTGATAGTATATCTTTTTGAGAATTTGTACATGCCTTTGCCCAAGTTAGCAGGATAAGCATACATCATTCTGAAGTTAAACTTTAAAATGAGGATAACAGTAGCACCTACAATCCCAGGGTTGTTGTGAGAATCAAACAAGATATCTGTAACGCATTTACCACAGTGCCTGGCACATAGTAGGTGCTATATAAATGCTTGTGGCCCTTTCCCATTCCTTCCTTTAATTTTCCTTATTCCCAAGGATGTAATCCTAAAACTTTACCATTGCAAGGGCCCACTTATTAAACTGTCTATCTACCAGGAAATGGGCCCAAAGGTAAAGGTCACCCAGTACCCAGTGGTGAAGTTAGGTTTAGAACTCAAGGCCCACTGTTCTCTCTCCTGTTTACCAGACAACCTCCCCGCCCCCATTATTTTTTTCTTTTGTGCTTCTTCCCTTTTCCTAAGATGATAATGGTACAGCAACCAAGCAGTCACAGTCAGAGGAAGGATGGGGTAGGGGAAGGGGACCCTGAGATATAATTTATCTGAGCATGCCCACAACAGATGCCGACTCTTCCGTACAACACTCTGGGTTTCAGAAGGATCAAGGCCACCAAAACCTTTCGCAGGCCAGGCAGGAGGATTGTACTTTGGAATGAAATGTTTCTGAATCTGACTCAGTGGGAAAAGGTGGGGTTTGACACAATTTCCTTTATGGCACAACACCCAGCATCCCAGGTGTCTGTCACCCAGAGTCTGTACCGTCTTCGCTAGCACAACAGGAGTCCATGAACCAGATAGGGCCCTGGAGGTCAATAGGCTTGTGTTGAGAATGCATCCAAACAAAAGTCCCTCCCTACCACCCGCATGGACAAAAGTCACCTCTAAGGCAGTTTGATTCAACAGGACTATCATTTGGTCTACCTTCTATAAGCTAGTGGTCCACGGGGAAGGATGGAACTCCCTCGGATCCAGTTCTTGGGGTGAGAAAAACACTTTCCTTGTGAGACCAGATCAGGGAATGAGGCAGTGAAGGCGGCCTGCAGATAAATGAACCGCAGGCCTCCAACTCGGGATTAGCCAGACAGCTGGGAAGGCAGCAAAGGGATCTCACCCGCTAAAAAAGGGGGTCAGGCTACAGCAGCAGGGTCTTGGGGATGGGGGCAGGGGTTTTACACAGCAGCCTATCCTATGACAGGGAAAGATCTGGCTGAGGCAATGAACGAATGAGCTGACCCACCTTTCCCAGGACCAGTCTGACAAGGGATTCAGATCTGTAGGGCAAAACTGTGAGTCAGGCAGCAGGGTGACATGTGTTTCATGGAGAGCACAGCAACAGGTTGGTTGCCATTGTGCTCAGTGTGCTCTGAGCCCCTTCCTCATCCCCACCCTCTACAGTGTGGAAGATAAGGACAGGGTTACACAGTGAAATACAAGTCAATGTCCCCGGCTGGGGCTGCTGGAGGCAGGTCCCAGCTGGTATGTGCTTGGAGTGGCCACCTGTTCAGCCTGCATCCCTCTTTCCTTCTCCCTGTCCCAGGGGTCCGGGAGAACAGCAACTGCCAGTGAGTGGATCATGGAAAGGAGGTGGGAAGCTAGAATGTAAGAGGTATCTGCTTTCAGCATAACCCATCCCGGGAGAGAGGAAAAGAGGCCGAAAAGGAGAGAAAGGGGGAGGGAATGGCAAAAGGAGCGAGAGGGAGTGGATGGAACAGGACTGGTGTACCACATACCGCAGTGGCCATGCTCCGTACAGACCATAATGCCAACTTCAATTTCGGCTTTCATTCTACAGGGATCAGAAGCTGCTGAGCATGTAGAAAGGGGGCACTGATTCTAGGGCTATGGTGTTTGGGACTTCAAAAGTCAAAGGAGGACCCTCAGAAAGTGACAGTGCCCTCAACAACTCATCAGACAGCTTGGCTTAACTCAGACTAAAATTGATGGAAGGAAGGAAACAAGCAATTGTTAAGTACCTACTATGTACCAGGCTAGCACTGTGCTGAGCATTTAACTCATTTGATCCTCATGACAACACTGGAAGGAAGATACTATTTATTATTTCTCTTTTACAGTTGAGGAAACTGAGTCAGAGGTTAAGTGACTTGCCCAAGGTCACAAAGCTAGCTAATAAGTATCTGATACAGGAATAAGAAACCAGTCTTTCTGACCCAATGTCCATGGCTCTATCCACTCTACCACCCAGAGATCTCTGACTGGGCACTTGGCTTTGGTAAGGCAAGTGCTCATGGGTAGAGGCTTTTCCATGATTACTGTTATTTGCTAAATGAATATCCCCCAATTTCAAGTGACCTCTCCTTCAACTTACCTGGGCAGTGCTGTACTCTTAAGTGCTTTTTTCCATTTTATTAGAATCTGTCCACATCTCTTATTACCCCTACTAAATGATAGGTTCCTTATGGGCCAGAACTGTGCCCTCCCACTTCATCTACCAGCAGGGCTTTAATTGTGACCTCTGTGTTGATGGCCCCCCAAACTGACATATCCAGTCTCAATCTTATTATCCTTATTATCTTTGACTCTTCCTCATCTCTCTACGTCCATTCTACTTCTGAACTTGCTCTTAAATCTCTGCCCAGTAAAGCTGAAGCTTCCTGAGATCAGGAGCTGCTTTGAGTTCTGCCTTGTGTTCCCAGCTCCTAGCCCAAGGAGCGCCTTGCACCAAGCAAGAGCTTCATGTTTATTGGATGGGGCTGCCCCTACCTTTCCATGCCTGTGATAGCCACTGTTCTCTTCCCCTTTCCCATTCATCCTTCACACAGCTTCAAAAACAACCTATGGCACAGGACTGCCCTGTTCTGGGGCTCCTGATGGTCTGTGGGATAAAAACCAAACCCCTTAGCCAGTGGAAGGCATCTCTCTCCAACCTACCCTTCCAGTCTTATTTTACATCACTCCCCTTTATATACACCACATTCCAGTTGAACTAGACTAACTATTCACTAATCTCCACCTGCCTTCTCCCACCTCCATGCATTGGCATAGGCTGTGCCTCTCATCTGGAATGTACTCACCATAACTCCACCTACTGAAAACCTTTCTTCCTTCAAGGTCCAGCTCAGGGGCCTTTCCTCTCTCCTATGTCCTTATTAAGCACATTTTACCTTTTATTGTGTTCTACCACAGCATAAGCTCCTTAAAAAAGGATCTACTCTTTATCCCAGCACTTCCAGTCTCATTCAGTGTCTTGCATATAGTGTTTCTTTAGTTGAATTTGCATCTTTCCAGCACCTAGAGCAGTGCCCTGCTCAGAGCAGGCAATAAATGTTTAATGAATGAAGGCATCATTTCTCTAGCTTACCTACTGTAACCCTCACTGTCCCATCTTTCACTAAGTGATAGATGCGACATCTTGGAGGTTCACTAACTGTACTTCTAACTTTTCTGCTTTTTTGAGGACACATTCAGATCCAAGTTTCACAAAATCAACAATAGTCAATTCCTTCTTCTTCCTATAGCCAAACCTCTATCCTTTGACTTATTTTGAGGATGTTTTATGCTAACTGATGCTTAAATACAGAGACAGTACCAACTTTTCATCACCCCACACTAAGATTTATGCATCTTTTGCGCTCCTAAAAATTAATGGTCCATGAATGAATGTTTCAGCCACCACTGAAAGGGAAAGGAAAGGATTAGATACGTGTACTGCTGTGTATGTATAGACAGACTTGAGTTTAATGAATTTCCTAAACTAGGCTTCTTAAACTTAGCTCTCCCCCTCTTAGGAGCCTCATACTGAAGCCTGAGTGAAGGATACCTTTAGCAGCAAGTAAATAAATCTTCCCCTCTTAGAACTTTATTCTTAATTAAAAAAAAAAGCTTTTGTTTGAAAAAGCAATATCAATGCTTTTAGTATTAAGCACTCACAATTAATATGGCGGCAGAAGTGGTGGGGTAGGGGAAGAACAGAACAAATAGGAGAACTAACTTTTGCAAGTCATCTGGTCCAATCTTCTTATTTTAGATGAGAAAACTGAGGCTCAGAGAGGTTAAGTGATTTGCCCTAGTCACACAGCTACTTAGTGGTAGAGTCAATTTGAACCCAATACTCCAGACCCTTCCATCCAGAGGAAAACAAGTGTTTAAGTGTCCATTGCATATTGAGAACCAGGAAGACAAAGGCTGGATTCTATTGGATTAGCATTCCCGGAATGTAATCAGTGTGACTATCAGTATGCAAAACATTAAAAGCTGACTCTTGTCTCCCTACATTCCTTGGGGCCCTTTTTATTGGTCCTGCCAGTGGTCACATGGCTAGTAACTGTTAGAGACAAGATTTGAACTGAGGTCTGATTTCTGACCCTTTCTACTACAAAAAAAATGCTTTAGTATTGGTTTAAGCTCAGGAGGCACTGCTTCTCAATGGAGTCAGAAGGAGAATGAAGGTGAAAAAAAGAATTGGAGAAAAAGGAACTCTGCAAAGTCAACATGTATGGGTAGACACCCAATGGATTAGAAAACACTCCAATGCTTCAGGAAATGTAGAATTTAAGGCCCTACCCAACAAAAAAAGGACTGAAAAGCTCCTAGCCACCACAGAGCTGAGGAGGAATTAGAATGCAGCCAAGGAAGGCTTTCTGAAACCGACAATTTAATTCGATTCAATACCTAAGTTTTTATTAAAGCACTTCTGGTAATGTAAAACACTATTCTGGGCCCTGGGAGGAAAAGATTTAGATAACAGAAATCAAATCAAAATTAAGACTATCATGAAGTCTAGTTGGCCAGGTATGAATTCTGACTCTGACCTAAGACACAATCATTCTTGCCCCTAATGAGCTGTGTGACTTGGGGAGGTCGCTTACCCTATCTGAGCCCCAGTTTTCCTCATATAAAAAGATATGGGGGGGGGCAGCTAGGTGGCACAGTGGATAAAGCACCGGCCCAGGAGGACCTGAGTTCAAATTCGGCCTCAGATGCTTGACACTTACTAGCTGTGTGAACCCAGGCAGGTCACTTAACCCCAATTGCCTCACAAAAAAAAAAAAAAAAAGATATGGACTACATGATTTCTAATATCTCTTCCATACTGATTTAGATAATCTTCTTATAATAAGTGCCACTTTATGTAACATCACAAATTCCACAAAAAATAATTTTTCATATAGACTGAGGCTTACCCTATCACATAAAAAAAAGAATTATAATACAAAACAATATCCAAGCACTTGAAAGAGGTAAAAAACAAAAGAAAAGTACCATGATACTTTTGTTAGGCTGGTGTTAGGGCCTTTTCTCAAGGTAATGTTTTACAAGAAAAAAAAAGGACTGTGAAAGAACTAAAATACAGTTATCAAATATTTTTAAAAACCAACAATACAAGTTCATGGATGCCAAGTTTAGAAGGCTTAGGGAGAAATATGTCCATCCATCCATCCATATACACATGTGTACATATATGTATGTATAAAAATTACTGAACCAGAAGAGAGAAGAAAGTAGATGGTATAAATCTATGAAGACTTCACAGAAACTGGAACATCTGAGTTGGGTTTTCGAAGATGGGTAGAAAGTAAAAAACCAAAGAAGGGAGAGGAGCTCACAACAGGCATAGGGAACAGGAGAGGGATTATGGTTCAGGGATGGTGGGGCTTGGGGAAGGACAGCTCAGTTTGGCTGGAGCAAGAGTGCACAACAAGGAGTAACATGAGATTAAGGTTTAAAAGTCCCGATAGTGCCAGAGCGTGCTGGATGCCAGACAAAGAAATTTGACCTTTACACTGTAGGAAATAGGAAACCTCTTGTAGGGTTTTGAGCAGAGGATTGACAGAAAGGTTAGAATGAATATGAGACCAATAAGGAAGCCCCAGAATCAGGTGGGTAGTAATGAGTTACTTACTGTGACACCTCTTCTCAGCAGCAAGGCAAGTCTTTTATTTCTCTCTTCTTCTGGATCCCACTCTTCCCTAGAGGGTGCTCCAAAACCTCTCGGCAAAGCTTCCCACACAAACCCCTCCCCCCACCCTCTCAGCCTCATCCCTTCTTAAGAAGATACAGAGTTGGGGCAGCTAGGTGGCGTAGTGGATAGAGCACTGGCCCAGGAGTGAGGAGGACCTGAGTTCAAATCCAGACTCAGACACTTGACAGTTACTAGCTGTGTGACCATGGGCAAGTCACTTAACCCCGAATGCCTTACCAAAAAAATATAAATAAAAAGAAGATACAGAGTGTGCCCAGTAAGTTCCCTCTTTTTCCCTTCTCTATAACTCAAGAGTTAACCCAACATTTACCCACTTCAGCTATGCCCTGTCCTGTGTTCTAAAATCCCTTGTCCTATTGCTCTTTTCCAAACCTTCACTGCCCAATGCAGCTGAAGGAAATCTCATAACTGCATGACATCCTAAATTCATTTCACCCAGCCTCAGCTGGGCACTTCCCTTTTTAGCCCTCTCTACTTCATTCTCTGTTGCACTCCCCACAGAATCTTTTCTTCTCCTCTTCCCAGCTGAAGACCTTGCCCCTTTCACGAGACTACCATCTTCAAGTTATCTCCTTCTCTCTTCCCTTTTTTAGTCAAAATCCCTTTTTGATCCAGTCAAACAGCACTTCTCTCTGTCCCTTATACACAATGCTCCATTTCCTGTCTCTGTGGTTTTGCTATTGATTTCTGACTAACTGTAAATGCACTTCCTCACCTAAACCTGGGCTCAAGACCCGTCCTCTACGGCCCAGCAGTTCCAGATTTCAAACTGAGTTACAAAGCAGTAATCATCAAAACAGTCTGGTACTAGCTAAGAAACAGAGTGCTGGATCAGCGGGATAGATTAGGTACACAATACAGAGCAGAAGATTATCATAGTAATCTAGTGTTCGATCAACCCAAAGTTCTGGGGGCCAGAACTCACCATTTGAAAAACTGCTGGGAAAACTGAAAAGCAGTTTGGAAGAAACTTAACATCTCACACTGTATACCAAAACAGGTAAACAATTTTGACAGAAGGGTGATAAAAGTAAATTGGGGGAGCATGGAAAAATTTACCTGTCTGATCTATGGATGAGGGAAGAATTTATGAATAAATAAGTGAGTATCACAGGAAGTAAAACAGATAATTTTGATTACATGAAATTAAAAATGTTTTGAAGAGGGGCAGCTAGGTGGCACAGTGGATAGAGCACCAGCCTTGGAGTCAGGAGTACCTAAGTTCAAATCCAGCCTCAGACACTTGACACTTACTAGCTGTGTGACCCTGGGCAAGTCACTTAACCCCAATTGCCTCCCCCCCCCCAAAAAAAAAGTTTTGAAGAAAAAAAATGCTTCTCAAATATATGGGAAACTGATTCAAATTTATAAAAATAAAAGCCATTCCCCAACTGATAAATGATCAAAGCCTATGAACATGCAATTTTCAGAAGAAATCAAAGCTATCAACAAGTCAAATGGAAAAAAAATGCTCTAAATCACTACTGATTAAAGAAATGCAAATGAAAACAACTTTGAGGTGTAATTTATACCTTTCAGAAGGAGTAACATGACAGAAAATGAAAGTGACAAATACTAAAGAGGGTATGGAAAAACAGGAACACTAATGCACTGCTGGAGTTGTGAACTGGTCCAGTCATTCTGGGGAACAATTTGGAACTATGCCAAAAGAGCTATGAAATCATGCATACCCTTTGACCCCAAAATAACACTAAGTTTATATCTCAAAGAGATAAAAGAAAAGAGGGAAAGACCTATTTGTACAAAATTATTTATAGCAACTATTTTGGGGTGGCAAAGAATCAGAAATTGAGAGGATGCCCATTAATCAGGGAATGGTTGTTCAAGTTGTTGTATATGAATGTAATTGAATACTATTGTGCTATAAGAAATGACAAGCAGGATGGTTTCAGAAAAACCTGGGAAATCTTACATGAACTGATGCAGACTGAAGTGAGCAGAACCAGAACACTGTACACAGTAACAGCAATACTGTACAATGAACAACTATGAATGACTTAGCTATTCTCAGCAATTCAATGATCCAAAACAATTCCAATGGACCCATGATGAAAAATGCTACCCACCTCCAGAGAAAGAACTGATGAACTCAGAGTGAAAACTGAAGATAAATTTTTCACTTTCTTTACATTTCTTGCTTTTAATTATTTTTGCAACATGGCTAATATGGAAATGTTCTGCATGATTTAACATATATAATTGATATCCTATTGTTTGCCTTCTCAAGGGTGGGGGGGTAGAAGAGAGGGAGAGAATTTGGGACTCAAATTTTTTTTAAAAACTGATGTTAAAACTAAATAAATCAAGAACCATCTTCTTTCTGCAGAAGCCTTTCCTAACACCCTGCCCCTAACTGCTTGTGTCCTCCATCCCAAACTATCTTATCTTTTATCTTTATGCTGGATGTGTACTAGTTATTACCCCCCATTAGAGTGTAAGCTCTTTGCTATTAAAGATGTTCTTGATTCTAGAATACCTGGAAGAGAGTGGACATTTAATAAATGTAATAAAATTGCAGACCGATATCATCCTCCATTATCTCCTTTACTTCAACCTGTACCATGGTGATCTCATATCTTCTAGTCTTCAACAGATGACCTTTCCAATTACGCCCCTCTCCTGGATATAAATGTTCTCTCTTCTCTGAGTTTTCATGACACTGTTCTCTGATAGTTCTCCTTCAACCTATCTGACCTCTCCTCAGTTTCTTTTCTTGGTTCTTCATCCACATCAAGTCCCCTAACCATGGGTTAAGCACCTTTTCAGGGCCTTTATCTCTTTCAGTGGAGATCTTATCAGATCCCATGGATTTAATTATTATCTCTGTGTAAGGACCTCTTAGTTCTAGTTTTTCTCTTGGGCCCCAGTCCCATATCACCAATTGACTACCGGACATCATAAACTAGCTGTCTTGTAGGCACCTCAAACTCAACATCTCCACAAGAAAATTTCATTCTCTTTTCTCCCAAACCCAACCTTCTTCTGTACTTATTACTTTCAAAGGCAGCACCACCCTTCTAGTCACTCAGGTTTGCAACTCTGACATCACCCTCACTCACCCAGTATCTAATCAGTTGCCAAATCTCGTCATTTCCTCCTCTCTCATATCCTCCCTAAGTCCATGGTCACCACCCTAGGTACAGGCCCTCATCACCTCTCTTCTTTGTTTTTCTCCTCTCCCATCCCTCCTCCACATAACTAAAGTGTGATATTCCTAAAGTGTATGTGTCTAACCATGTCACTCCCGATTTCTAATTAATAAAGTCCCATGGTTCCCCTGTCATCCTTAATCTCAAACACAAACTCTTCGGTGTGGCTTTTAAAATCCTTTACAACCCTGGTGCTAATGCACCTTTCCAATCTTGCCTTTCTCACACTCTGCACTCCAGGTAGGCTGGCCTTCTTTGTGTTCCTCCAACTCTCCATCTTCTGTCTCCAGGAGCTGGTCCTGTGTGTGCACAGGATGCACTTCTTCCTCATTGCCTCCTCTCTGAATCCCTGATTTCCTGCAAAACTCATCCCAAACACTGTTTTCTACATGAACCCTTTCCTGGTCCACAGCTGCTAGGGTCTTTGTTCACAAAAATGACCTTTTCCTTATTTTGCTACTATACATATATGTTGCCTCCCTCGAGAGAATGGAAGCTCTCTCCTTGAGGGTGATAGCTTATCAGTCCTGCCACTGAGTTCCCCAATGCCTCAAAGTGTCTGGCACTTGATAAATGCTTGTTGATTGATGGTAGTGGAAGAAGAGCAGAGGAGACAGATTTGAGAGATGTTATAGAGACTGAATCTATAGACACAGTGAAGAGTGAAAGGTAATACCAAGTTTTTGATATGGAAAACTGGGTCAGTGGTAATGCCATTGATACAACTGGTTAAGCCAGGAGGAGCTGGTTTGGGGAGGAAAAATAATGAGTTGGGTTTGGGAAATGTTAAGTTTGAGATGCCACCGGGATATCTAGGTAGAAATATCCTGTAAGCAGCTGGATATGCTGCTGTGTAGTACAGAATCATAGGATCTCAGATGCTGGAATAAGCCCCTCACTTTACAGGTAAAGAAGAAAGGCCCAATGAAGCTAAGTGACCTACCTCTGGTCATATATGTATCAAGTGGCAGGACTAGGATTTGAATGTATGTTCACTCTGGGGAAACAAGGCGGCTTTTCTCAGGGATCCAGAAAAGATTCAAGTGGAATGAATCAATGTAACTTCTTTTCTTTTCTCTACTAATACATGTGGGGCTCCCTCAGCTAATCACCATGCTGTTCTATTCCCAAGCTCACTAGGTGGAGAGAGGAGGAGGTGATCAGGGAACCAGAGTGACTGAAGAACTGATATTCTTGATCATCTCTGGAAGTTAATTAAGATCATAACTCCCAGTATAAATATTAGTTCTACCACTACTGTGTTCTGCTAACATCTTGGTAAATCCTCAATTGTGATGCCTGCTCTCATCTAAGCACATCAGGACAGACTTTTCGTAATAAGCCATGAGAAATTAAGAGAGCAAGACCAACCCTTTTCACTGTCAGACAAAGTCAGGAATCTTTGAGGTGCTTCTTGCCTAAATCTTTCTTACCATCCTGTGAGGGACCTGTCATTTCCACCCCTTTGGGATAAGATATTGTCTCTTGGACACTTCTTAGTGGTAAAATGCCCCTTCTCTCAAAAGCTGGATTGAAGCAAGCACCCGGAGGGAGAAACAAGGTGGTGTGTGCCAGTTAAGCCACTAAGAAAACTACCTCCCACCTCGTCTCCTCAGACTTCAAGAGAGACCCTCCAGGACCCTAAGCCCAAGAGCCTTGGAAATGGCAATGCCCCCTCCTGCCTGCTTCTAGCACATCCCCCCCAGACAACAGGAATCCACAGAGCTAGAGATGCAACTTGGGTGCTGCCTATGGAGATGCCATCATAGAACCCATCTCTTCAGCAGCTGGAGCTACTAGAGCCCTGGCAAAGAAGATTCTCACTCAAGTTCTCAGTGCTACCAAGTGTTTCAATATAAAAAGGGGGTACTGTTTTTATCCACAGAAATGACACGAAAGAAGAAGCCCTTCCATCTCCCTTGCTGCCGCATTCCCAGGTCAGACCACGGAGCCCTTACACAAACTATCTCCCTGGTTAGAGAGGGAGCTCCAGAGCAGGAACGGGCTTGAATTTCTATGGGTATCTCTACCCCTGAGCACAAAGCTTTGCATGTTCTGAGTGCTTAATAACTGCTTTGTCATTCATTTAAAACAGCAGAAATGAAGGGCACCAAGCATGCCCAGATCTCAAATTACATTTTAAAATAGCAATCACAGAAACTACTTCGTGCTGGCTAAAAAATAAAAGGAAAAAAGCAGATCAACAGAATGACTAGATGAGAACAATCTGAAAGCACAAAATGAACACAATAACCCAGCGGTCAATAAACTTGAGGCTGGCATTTTATTTGACATCACACAGCAAAACAAGTTCCAAATGCACAAACCATCTAATGTAAAATACCACACCACACAAAGATAAAAACACAAGGAGACACTTTTAGATAGGCAGTTAGAACTAAACGAGTCACAGGAAACAATAGCAGAATCGACAAGTTATTATATAAAAATTTTAAACCTTTGAACAAACAAAATTAATGCAATTAGAATGAGAAACTGTCAAGTATGGCAAACATCTTTGTATCAAGTGCTCAGGTAAAAATCTGACATCTGAGATGTACAAGAAACTGACAAATCTATTAAGGCTAGGTTATTCTCTGGTAGTTAAATGGTCCAAGGATGTGAACAATTTGAAAAGGAAATGCAAGCTCAGTTTTCCATCTATAAAATGAGGGGGCTGGATTAAAAGGTTTCTGATGTCCTTTCAAAGTTCTAGAGCTATGATATCAGCCACCATATGAAAGAATGCTCCAAATCCCTATTGAAAAGAACGCAAATTTAAACAACTCTTAAGTTTCACTTCATACCCATAAAAATGGCAATGACAGAAGATGGAAACAGTCAACATTGTGTGGGCTGTGGGAAGAGAGTCACACTACTCTTATGCTGTTGGTGGTTCAGCCATTAACTGGTCCATCCATTTGGGGGTGAAAAAAACTTGCCACAATAACAGAAAAATCACTAAGTTTTTCACAGCCTTGGACTCAGCTGTCATTCCTCTCTATAAAAAAGGACCAGAGAGGCAGTGAGCCAGAGTGGCTAGAAAACATGAGGAAGATCTGGGTGTAAGTCCTCTTTGTTAGAGCAAATCACTTCAATTCTCAATCCCCAAGGAGCCCTCAGAGGCTGCCGTGCGCTGGCAGAGGGGGTGGTCATAATGCAACTTCGCTGGCGTAACCCATGAAATTACAGGCTCGGACCTCCTACCACCCCAAATGCAGACTATGAAGAATTCAAAGAACTAGAGGAAGCCTCATATGCACTGATACTGATTCAAGAAAGAAAAGCATAATGGCTACCGTCATGGAATCAACACCAACACAAAAACAAAGCTGAACTCGGGATGATGGAATATGCCTCTGCCCTTCTTCAGAAAGAAGCTCTGGTAGAATGCAGGTGTATGACACACTGTCACGGCTGCTTGCTGTATAGTTAGTTCCTTAACACATTTTCTTTGTTAAAAGGAAGGGTTCTTTAAAGGCGACAAGGTTTATATTCGAAAATGACTAAGAATCCAAAAGATCGATTAAAAAAAAATTTTAAGTAGAATATAGAAGCGTATGAGACTTGTTTTGAAAACACAGGTTATGTTGTGCAATCCTGAAGGAGATGATGTAATGAACGTTGATGAATTCAAGATGCTTCAATCCAGTGACACTGGCCTCCTGGCCTTCTGGGTACAAGATACTCCATCCATCTCTTGGCTCTGGGCATTTTCTCTGGCTGTCCTCTCTCTCCAACTCCTCCTACTCACTTCCATGGCCCTCCTTTCAATTACAATTAAAATCTCATCTTTTACAAGAAGCCTTCCCCAAACCCTCTTAATTCTAGTGTTTTCTTTGTTGAGTCTTTCCAATTTATTCTGTATACAGCTTATCTGTATGTATTTGTCTGCCCATGGTCTTCCTCATTAGAATGTTTGCTCCTTGAGGGCAGGGACCAGCTTTTGCCTTTTTGTGTCCCTGGCACTTAGTGCTGTACCTGGTATATAGTAGGTGCTTAATAAATGTCTATTGACTGATGTTTAAGTGTAAGATCTGGGAATTTCTACTACAGAATAACATTTGGATATTGATTTCTGAAGTAATTCAGAAATCCCTCAAGAAAAACAGCAACAACAACCAAAGAATATGAAAGGGAATGTGGAAGGATAGTAAAAGGTAAGAAAAAGGAGAAATGGAAGGAATAAAACAGCATAAAGGATCCAGAATGCAGGGGTTGGCCCAGAGACCTATACATGTACTAGAGCCAGATGGGGGTGCGGAGGGGGGGGGTTAGGGGAAATTACCTCTCAACCTCAGTTTCCTCATCTGTAGAATCCGAATATAAATAGTAATAATACTTCACAGGTTGTTGTGAAGATCAGCTGTGATAATACATGTCAAGCAAACTGCCAACCTTAAAACCCTACATAAATGTTAGCTATTATCCCAGTATTATCCCAGCCACATGGTCCCAAATAGTCTCCTTCATAAAAGCTGTGATCTAAATAGTGTCCCTAGATAGTTTCTGACTTCTCTACCTTTGCCCTGCCCCTCCCATAGAACACCAGAGCCCACCTCTCTTAGCCTCTATCTCTATCCTTCAAGGCCTTGTTCAAATCCCACCTCCTGCAAGGAAATCTGTGAGTGACTCCTCCTGCCTCAGAAATTCTGCAGCATTTTGCTGTCTGTGCCATTCACCTGGGTACTTAGCATACACTGGCTGTGCTCCCAAAGAGCAGAAGCAGATTGTATTCGTTTTGTGGTTTTCGGGGAGCCCAGCAGTAGGAAGTGCACAATTAGTATGATGAAGGATCTAGTATTGAGGATGATTCAAAAGACATGAGCCATAGGTAGGATTATGTGAACATCTCTGTTCAATTCAACAGGCATTTATCAAGCACCTTCTGTATGCCAAGTATAGTTTGATACTCAATATTTCCTCTTCCTCATAGCTTTGATTCTTTTAGGAGCAGATAGGTGGTGCAGTGGATAGGGCCCAGGGCCTGAAGTCAGAAAGACCTGAATTCAAATGTGGCCTCAGACACTTACTGGCTGTGTAAGTAACCCTAGGCAAGTCACTTAACTTCTGTCTGCCTCTGTTTTCTTAACTACAAAACAGAATAATAATAACACTTAGGATCAAATGAGATAATAGTTGCAAGTGTTTAGCACACTGTAAGCACTATATAAATGTTAGATGTTGGAGTAGTAGTTATTCTACTGTTATGAAGAGGTTTTCATCCTAATAGGATGACATACATAAAGAGTAATATTTCATCCATTAAGAGCATAGCTATGAACCAAGAAGGCAATAGAATAGGCCTTGGAACAGCTAAAAGAAAATTCAAGTCTGGCGCATATACACCTCCACAATGGCCCTGCCATTCAGAGCCCTCCCTGAGCACAAGTTCCCACCTGGATTATTACAATCACCTCTTTTTTTTTTTTTAGTGAGGCAATTGGGGTTAAGTGACTTGCCCAGGGTCACACAACTAGTAAGTGTTAAGTATCTGAGGCCGGATTTGAACTCAGGTACTCCTGACTCCAGGGCCAGTGCTCTATCCTCTGCGCCACCTAGCTGCCCCTACAATCACCTCTTAACTAGCCTTCCTGATTCCACTTTCCCTTGTTCAGGTGGGAAGGCAGGGGCCTGGATCTGTGATTTTCATCCCTGTGAGGAATGCCCAGGAAAAAACCTCTCTCCTGCAATGTAGCTCAGCAGCTGCTCTGCAAAATGATCTTGGGGAGTTGCTCTGGACACTGAGAGATTCCAGAGGCCTTGCCCAGGATCACAGAGCCAGTTCCCATCAAAGACAGTAGGAGCACTTCAATTCTAGGTCTTCTGGACTGAGGAAAGCTCTCCAATTCATTCTTTTTTGGTTTGGGTGGGTTTTTTTTTCTTTTTTGAATAAAAGTATTTTATTATTTTCCAGTTACATGTAAAGATAGTTTTCAACATTTGTTTTTGTAAGATTTCCAATTTCACATTTTTCGCCCTCCCTCCCCCTCTCCCCTAGACAGCAGGTAATCTGAAATAGGTTTTATATATATATAAATAAATAAAATAACATCAAACATATTTCTGCATTAGTCATGTTATAAGAGAAGAATCAGAACAAAAAGGAAAAACCTCAAAAAAGAAAAACAACAGCACCAAAAACAAAAGAAATAGTATGATTCAATCAGCATCCATACTCCACAGTTCTTTTTTTTTTTTTCTGGATTTGGAGATCCTTTTCCATCATGAGTCCTTTGGAACTTTCTTGTACAATTGCATTGGTGAGAAGAATATAGTCTATCACAGTTGGTCAACACATAATGTTGATGATACTGTGTACAATGTTCTCCTGGTTCTGCTCATCTCACTCATCATCAGTTCATGCAAGTCCTTCCAGGTTTCTCTGAACTCCTCCTGCTCATCCTTTCTTACAGCACAATAGGATTCCATTACATTCATATACCACAACTTGTTCAGCCATTCCCCAAATGATGGGCAGCCCCTCGATTTCCAATTCCTTGCCACCACAAAAAGAGCAGCTATAAATATTTTTGTACATGTAGGTCCTTTTCCCTTTTTTACGATCTCTGAGAAAAAGACCCAAAAGTGGTATTGCTGGGTCAAAGGGTATGCACAGCTTTATAGCCCTTTGGGCATAATTCCAAATCACTCTCCAGAATGGTTGGATCAGTTCACAGCTCCACCAACAATGCATTAGTGTTCCATCCAATTCATTCTTCATGCATTTATCTTCTCATAGAATCTTCCTACTTTGCAACTCCAACAGTGACTCCCCATTCCTTACAGCATTACTTTGGGGTTGGTGGCCCTCCATGATCTCCTTTCTGCATTTCCAGCCTCACTTAACCTATCCCACATTGCAAGCACACTACTCTACTCTAGCACCCACTTTTACCCCATTTTCTTGTTTCTTAGTCTTTGGACATACCAATCCTCCACCTGCCTCAAATGGGCACACCCCCTTCAAAGCCCAATTCAGGCAGAAGCCACTTCTTCCATAAAACCTTCCTCCAAGCCTGCTTCCCAAAGTCATCTTTACCATCTCCAGTTTCTCAGAATACTTTGTCTGAACCTCTCCACTGCATTTACTGCTCTCCTTCTTATGGGCTGGCTAATGGGAAACATCTTTTACTCCTTATGATACTATTAAGTTCCTAGAGAACAGGGTTTGTCTCCGCCTTCCCCCAGTCCCTAACAGGCACTTGTACAAAGGGTTCCAACGAATCAATTAGTATATGGTAGGTACTCAGATCAGGGCATGAGAACAGGCCAAAGTTTTCCAATCAAGCAACAAGTTTGATGACCACTGGTCTAGTGGTTGGAGTGTTTCTGCCTGAGCTCTTGCTAGTCTGGGCTCTCCTTCTCATCCTGCCTAACCCTCTGTGGACTTCAGTGTCAGTACCTATAAAGTAAGAGACTCTCTCAGTCCTCTGACCCAGGACGGTGGGCAGACCAGTTAGAGAGTAAACATGAAGGGGAGCATGAGCAGTCTCCAGGGAAGGGCAGCTCCAGAATTGGAATGGAGACTCAAGACAGATTATTTGGGCAGCATGGCACAGTGAATAAAACCATGAACTTAAAGACAGGAAACCTGGGTTCAAATCCTAGCTTGGCCAAGTAAAGAATTGTTATTTGAGGTTTTTATGACCTCATCTTTTTAAAATTAATCTTTTTTTTTTAAGTGAGGCAATGGGGGTTAAGTGACTTGCCCAGGGTCACACAGCTAGTAAGTGTCAAGTGTCTGAGGCCAGATTTGAACTCAGGTCCTCCTGAATCCAGGGCCGGTGCTCTATCCACTGCGCCACCTAGCTGCCCCATGACCCCATCTTTTGGCTAGAATTAAAAAAAATATCAGCGCAGGCACTGGCCTGGGACTCTGCAAACTGCATGGTGCTCCGCTCATTGGTTGTAGCCATTTCCATGGTGCTGGCACCTCATGTCATCACCACTCGCTGACACTTACATGGGCCTGGCAAAATTATAATGATTGGAAGCCTAGTGAGGGCAGTCACGTGACTGTCAGAGCAGCCAGTCAATTGGCTGGGGGCTGTATCTGGTCAACCTGGGGTCTTCTGGGAAGAAGGGAGGTTTTCCATGATTCTAGCTTGAAGCTGGAAGGCGACAGGACACTGCTGTGTGTTCTCAGCAGATTCCTGGGCTGTGGTGTTGTTCAGGTTGTATAATTTCCCTTTTCCCCATTTTATTGCCTTTCCCTTGATCCTACTGATCCTGTTTGTGTTTTTTTAAGTTCGTTCTTGTTAAATAAATCCTGCTCTGTTTTGAGGGAGGCTGCTGGTCTCCTTCCTTGCCCTAATATTGCAGCAAGCTGCCTAGCTAACACTCCCCAAATAAAAATTGGTCCCTACAGCCACTTACCACTGTGGGACCATGGGCAATTCCCTTAACTTCTCCTAATCTCAACTTCCTTCTCTGTAAAAAGGGGGTAACATTTGCATCTCACAGGTTTATTATGAAGAAAGGTTTTTGTAAACCTTAAGGCCTATAGAATCATGAGCTGTTAACACTTCCAATTCTTGAAGGCTTTTCTAAGTCAAATAAGAAAAGAGGTTTGTGGCTATGACTGGCCTGATTATTTCAGAAGGTATCTGAGTCATAGGTCTAGCCATATTCAGCCAAAACTCTTATGCTCCCTCCTTCCCCCTGAAGTCCCTTTCCCCAAAGCCAAGTAGCTCCACTACCCTGGTCAGAGGATCATCCCCCTGATAACCAAGACAGAACATCTAGTCCAACATTTATTTTGCAGATGAGGAAACAGAGAAGCCTGAACAAGTGACTAGCCTAGTGTGGTAACTAACCCAGTATAAAAGTAGCAGACCTTGGATGGTAACCTGGGTCCTGATGCTTAATCCAGGACTCATGCCACTACAGCACGGAGCTTCCCACATCACAGCCTTCAATGGACTAATTCTTTGCCTTCAGCTTACTACCAAGAGAGGTTGTAACATGTTATGAGCATTATGTGGGTTCTCTGTCCTTCTCCTGAAGCAAACTAAGGGTACACTTCAAGGAGGAAGGAAGTAAAAGTCCTGAACGTGCTGTTTGGAAAGTACTTTCAGAACCTTCCTCATAAAACACTTAGAAAACCAGAAGGAAGAGTGTGTTCCAGTAACTACTGTACTAACTTGCAGTCCTGGAGTCCCAGAGTTATCTTCTTGGCTCTCTCACTAACTGATGACACAAGCGAAATTCCTTCTCCTCTTTGGTAGATTTCACTCTCTTCATTTACAAGATGGGGGACCAACCTTTTCCTTAAGCACAAGAGAAGGAAGAGTACACCACACCCATCGAAACAGTGAAGGTCAAAGGATAAAAAACGTAATCCAATGTTTGTGGGACCCAGAAATATTAGCTATAACTGAAGGTGACTTATACATACACCACACAGAATGGCACTAAGGTTGATTTCTACTGTCCATGCTAACTGCCACACTCCAGAGTCCAGGGGCATTCAGACTTTAAAAGGGCTTATCTGATACAGGGCATATTCCCAAAAAGAAGGTGGGCTCACATCTCTGCCAAACTAACTTTCAGAGGCATACTAAAGAAAGGTGCCAGGCTACCATATGCCACACAGTTGGATCTTGAAGAGAACATAGGAGCCAAGGGGAAAAAAAAAAAGATGCTTAAGCTGGGACAAAAAAGATGGCAAGTTTTGGCCACAAGTTGTGCCTGCTGATTCAGAAAGGCATCTCCTGGGCTAGGTTGGAACACCTTTACCTTGACACCGAATCCTTCCCTGACATAAAAGCAGAATCCATACAGAACCAGGGAGTGATCTCCCCCAAGACTCTTATAGGAAAAGGCCTGATGAATTTCCCTCTCTCTTCAGGGCTACATGCAGTCTGTTCCTTCTGTCTCTTCCCAGGGGAGGTGTGGAGCTGCAAGTGCTCCCTGTATTTTGTTTATCCAAAGTGGTCAGATGAATGGAGCTGCTCGATGCTCTAGGAACAGATCTTGCCAATGGTAGTAGGACAGAGTACGCAGTACAGGGTGTGGTTCCAGACGCTATGTTCCCTTAGCCATTTCTCTAGGAAAGAAAACCTCTGTGGAGGAAAACCAAGGGCACTGCTTGCTTCATAAACTGTGCAGCTCTCTACATAGAGCCTGCTGAATCTCTTCAGGAATCAGCTTCTGGGTAAATGAGGCACATTTGCAAATTGTTTTGCAAATCTTAAAATGTATTATGTAAACAATGGCTATTATTATAAACTATGTTCAGAAATACAGCAGAAAGAAAGTGATTAGGACAGTAAGGTGTTATAAAGCCAAGAAGCCTAAATTAAGTTAGACCAGGAAAGAAGAGTATAGCAGGCTAAGTGCTAAACTCAGAGTTGCTGTGTCCCAATCAGTCTGCCAACTAGCATTTGGTAGGATTGTGCTAAAAACCTGTAAATCTCAGCTTCTTCTCCACCAAAATAATGCTCATCATAAAAATCTTTATTAAATCACCATGCTACTTTACTTGATGCAATACAAATAATTAGAGACATAGGTCCTTTCTATCTAAGGAAACATCAGCAGAAAACAGTAACATCCATGGTGTGAGGGATGACCCAAGTGATAACATTATGGATCAACAATAAACACATATACTCTACAAGGAGAAAACAGCATGCTGTAGGTGCTAAACAGGAAGGTGCTGATATCTATACATGGGATAATTATTATTAGCTAGAAAATCAGAGGAGATTCTTTGAAGTTCTCTGATAAAGGTCTCGTTTCCAAGATATATAAGAAACCCCTTCAAATTTATAAGCCATTTCCCAATTAGTAAATAATCAAAGGATGTGACCTTATTCTTCCCCTCCCGTCTCCCCAGTTATAAAAACAAAACAAAATACAAGCCCTTGTAACAAACATGCAGAGCAGAGGGAAACAACTTCCTGCACTGTGCAGGTCCCCCAATGGTCTCATTCTGCATCCTAAGTCCACCACTTCTCAGGAGGGATGTCTATGCTCTGTCACCATGGATTCTCTGGACTCTTGGTCAGCACTGCATTGATCGCAGTCATTTGAAAGTTGTTTGCTTCTACAATGTTGCTATTAGTATTCTATGACATTCATATATCACAATTTGTTCAGCTATTCCCCTACCGATGGGAACCCCTAGTTTTCAATTCTTTGCCATCCCTAAAAGTGATGTAGTAAACACTTCTGTACATAGAGGTCTATTAAAAAATATCCCAAAACCCCACAATCACAATACAGTCAATCGATGTACTAAGGATAGAAAGATATAGGGAAAAGTTCCTGCCCTCACAGAGCTTATATTCTCATGGTCTTATCAAAAACATCAAGATGTGAATTTCAAGTTGTGTTCTTTCCTCCCTCCTATCCTGTAATTCCAACTATCCTTGAATTTTCAATTCAGTATCAGCAAATACAGGAAATATCTCCAAGAGAAGGTGAACAGGACAACCAAGGAAACACTAGAAACAAAGTTCAATGTGGGGTGAGGGAAAAAATACGGCATAAGCAGAGACATCCTGGGGCAGAAGAACCTTGAAAGTGGACAAAAAGTGGACCAATATTAAGGGGGAGTGAAACATACATAGGAGAATGTGCCACAGGAGACAGTAATGGGCAGAGGAAGTGGGGGCATGCTGTGAGCTAAGGCTGGGCCCTGATTTAAGAGGCCTGAGCCCAAACCTTCACTCATATGAAGAGTCAGGTCAACCTTGTGGTTCTAAGAAAACAGCAGCTGTTGGGGACAGAAAATAGCAGAAGTGAGTGTTTGGAGGAAAAGCGTCCAGGGCGGGAAACGCTCTCCCTTAATGCTACATGGCTAACAAAGCCCAGACACCACTGATGATGGGAAAAGGAAGGAAGAATGAGCTGTGCAGAGCCTGGCTGAGCCTCCTGTGGGAGAGCTGGAGCGAGCAGTGTGCTTCCATGCTGGACAATGGGAGAATATCAGGAAAGGATTTAGATTCCTGTTGGCAAAGGACAGGAAACAAAGTTATTACCAAAAAAGACGTCTCACCAGGGACAACTGTATGCAGATATACGTGCATATATATCCATACACACACACACACACTCTTCAGCGTATCTGAGATGGCCAACGCACCTCAGGCTTCAAGGAAGCATCTGAATCAGGAAAGAGAGAAAAGGTTTTAAGTGCAAGACATAAATCACCTCTTTCCTTTCAAAGGCCAAGGATAACCCAAGGCTCTAGGTCATCCTGAGCCATAATAATCATAATTAATAGTGATGATAATAATAGCTAGCGTTTATAGAGCACTTATTATGTGCCAGGCACTATGCTAAACATTTCTAAAATCCCACCAGACAATCAGGGGAGGTTTCTTAAGTTAGACTATACTCCGACTATACCTGCTGTCCTTCAAACCTTTCCCTCTGGGCTTTGAGAAACACGTTATCTCCTCCTTGTCTCAAGAGCTACATCTTTGGCTCCCACTCTAGATTCCTCCCCTTCAAGGGTCCAGCTCTCAAACCAATCCTCCCTTCTTTAGCACCTAGTCTTCCTCTCTACCCCCTTCTTTTGCCAGGTGCTTTGAACCATGCACAGATTTTTCCAAATATTTGTTCATGACTGTTCCTTCTGGCTACCTTCTCATCTCCCCCTCAAAATTTATTTCTGAAAGTTGTACCACCCTTCTTCCATCTGCCTTAAGGTCATCTATTGTCTGTCCTTGTCAAGAACAACAAGTCTAGCACACACGGTCCTTTGAATTCTTCCTTTAAGATGTCTTTTTGGATTCCTCTCTTTCTGCACAATCCTAAACAAAGGTCCTTCGCTGTCCTGGGTAACGACTGATCTCTTTACTCCTCCTCCAATCTATCCTGAGTGACTACCAGACTAATTTTATATCACTCTCTTAGCCAAGAACCTTCCAAAATGGCTCCCAAATTGACCAAAGCACCAATTTGGTACCCCCTTTCATCTGACCCCACCCTTCTTATTCAGTTTTACCTCCACTGCTCAGTAAAGATCTGCACTGCTAATACTTGGTATATAGGGTGTGATGTTTAGTGGGCTGTTTAAATGATTGTCTTTCTCACTCTGTGTATATTGGGGAAGGGGGTGATAAGCAATAAGAGGAAAGAGGGAGAAAGAGGGAGAGAGAGGGAGGGGGCAAGGGGGAGAGAGAGAGAGAGAGAGAGAGAGAGAGAGAGAGAGAGAGAGAGAGAGAGAGAGAGAGAGAGAGAGAGAGATTTCAATACTGAGCTAATTTAATAGCTAAAAAGAGAATGGCTGGTTGAAAAGGAGTGGTCAATCTCCCCAAATGTCAGTTTGAATGCATGCCTTACTTCTGGGATGAAGACATCAGAAGGTCAGGCACTGAGAGAACTGCTAACATAGCTCAACTCAGAACCTTTTGCTTCACTGTATTTATTTTGTTTGTTTTGTGAACAAGCCTGCACTTGGACTAGTCAAAAGTTCTTTTGACCCTCTCCTGTTTCAAAGGATTGATCTGAGGTGAGTGGAGAGACAAGTGCTTCTTCTTCCCTGCCCAAAGGAGGGTCAGGCAGAAAGAAGTGGGTGCACCTTTCTGTAGAGCGAAGCCTTCCATCTGACAGGAGAGTATTGTTAACCCCCATAAAAGATTAACTTGGTAAATGGACAAGACCGAGACACCAGAGCTTCTTCCAGGGTTGCTGGCTGCAGTGTAAAGTGCTATCTTTTACAGGGGCTCATACACATCTTAAAGACAAGGCCAGGTAACAGAGTGGAGGGAGCAGAGCGCCGACAAGCTCAGAAGGACCTAGGGGGCACTTTAATTTTTTGATTTATTCCAAACTTAATAAATACCAAATAGAATGGGCATTTCCATACACATGGGGAAACAGAAGATTGTCCCTGACACTGCCTGAGTCATGCCATGTGTGTACAGCTTGTTTGTTGTTTTTTTTTTTTAGTATAGAGTAAGTTCAACCTGTGGCTTTCAGTTAGTTGTTCATCCTGTCTGTGCTTCTCTGTGTGACCATAAGCAAGTCCCTTAAACTCCTGGCTCCAGTCTCCTCATCTGTAAATTTGAGATGATAACAGCACACCTATCTCACGGGGCTGTTGTGAGGATAACTGAAAGACGCCAGTTTTTCAAGGACCACCCTTTTGGGGAGGAGATGAACAGTCCGCCTGCTGCGCATGTCAGACTGCCTGCCGGGTACAGTCCGCCTGCTGCGCATGTCAGACTGCCTGCCGGGTACAGTCCGCCTGCTGCGCATGTCAGACTGCCTGCGGGGTTTTTTGACTTCCGGGGTGGAGAGAACGGGAGTAGCCTTTTTTTGCCGGCTTGGCGGGACTCCGGGCGGCGCGGCACAGACGGTCTGACTCACTCCAAAGGTGGCCTAAATCGGTTTGGTGAGTTTTTATAAGGAATATAGACTAAGCCTAGATTTAAGACGATTTGTACTGTATTTCTGTTTTCCTATCCTTCTAATCAACAACACCTTATATACAATAAAGGCTCTATCTAGAAAACCAGAAGCTTCTTCCATTTACTAGTCTGGGAGATGAATTAAGGGAAGGGTTAAGTAGGGGAGATTTATGATCTAATATCCAATTTTAAATCTCACACATAGCACTTTGCACGTAATTGGCATTAAATGAATGAAACAGAATTTAACTGAATTACAGTCGCTTAGGCCTTTGCTCCCTCACGCCAGGAATGCCCTCCTTCCCTTTGACATCCCACAGAAATCCCATCCTTCTGTCTGTCCAAGTTAACAAGGAAGATTTCAACCCCCCATCCCATTCCCAAGCCACTACCACAGCTTTCTTTCCCATGTTGGTGCCTTTACTATTTCCTAGACTAAAATAAAATCCAACTCCCTTCCCTACCCACCCAACATAGTTCACCTAGACCAACTCTTTTACATGTAACCTTGATACCATTCCCCCAGACCATCTTCTTCACTGACATTTCCCTCTCTCTTATCTTCAATACTTCCCCCTACTATTGGGCCCTTCCCTGCTGCCTGCAAAAACACCCAAGAATCACTTTAAAAATTCCACTTCTAAAAAAAAATCTTACCATCCTTCTAGCAATTCTTATCTTTCTCCTCCCCTTCTCAACTAAACTCTGAAAAATATTCCAGAGACTTTCAGCCAAGTTAGTAGCTTGGGCAAGTGGGCTGATTTCCCTACATCTACATCAGCAAAATACTGAAGTTTCCCCCAGACTGAATAATAATCAAGAAATCCAATCAGAAACTACATTAAATGGCACCATCTACCCCCAAATTACATAAAAAGTTATGTTCCCCCTTGATTCCTTAGAAGACTCAGGGAATGAATGAATTAATTAAAAAAAGAAGACTCAAGGCCAGCACTGGGTAGCCTTCCAGTAGAAACGAAGATGGCTCAACCATTCTGTTCTGTATCTGGTTGCAACTTCCCAAAGAAAGTCACAGAGTGGGAAAACAGGAAGCCCCAATGACCAGCAAAGAGACTCACTTAAGACTCAGATGGGACACAGCCTAGGGACTCTGAGGTCCCTTAACTCTCTTATGGAGGGAGCCAAACCACTGGGGTGGAAGTCAGTACAAGAACCCAGGTGACCCAGGGCAATACCAAACACGGCTCTGGCAGAAGGCCCCAGCCTAGTAACTAAAGCTGGAGAGATAAGTAAAACACTAACTAGTATTGAAAACTGTTGTAGTTCTAGAGATCCCCCATATAAGACAGGAATAACTGCAAGCAGAGAATTAGAAGGGGAAAAAAAAGAATTTTCCACAGACTACATAAATACCTAGAAGAAGAAAGACTGAAGGGAAGGGTGGAAAAAAATCTCTGGAGGAAAAAATTAGAAGAAAAAGCAACTTAGAAAAAGGAGTAAACCTAACCCAATAAATGGACTCCCTGAAAACTACGATAGACCAAAGAGAAATCAAATGAGACCAGAAAAAAAAAAATCAAGACTGAAAAAAAAAAAGAAAGTAATATATCTGACCTGGAGAACAAATCAAGGAAAGAGATGATGTAAGAAGCATTTGACTCCGCAAAAACTTTGCCTTTTGCCAAAAAAAGTTTTTAAAGTCTAGACTATGTATTTCAAGAAATCATAAATGAAACCTGCCTAGATCATTAGAACCAGAAGGAAAAGTAAAGACAGAATCCTGAAAGGAGCCCCCAAAGTCCCAGTTATGCCACAGATCAAATCCAAAGCACCTATGTCCAAGAAAAAATTCTGTAAGCATCCAGAAAGAAGCAGTTAAAATACCAAGGAAGGACCATCAAGATCACACAAGACCTAGAAACCAAAGGAGATAGTAGAATATAACAATACGCCCAAAAGGACACAGGTTTACAACCAAGCAACTGTCCCCACAATGCTGAGAATAATCCTAACTGGGGGGAGAAGGGGTAGAGGGGGAATGGATCTTTAATGAAACAGAGTACTATTTCTGATGAGAAGACCAGAGCTAAGTAGGAAATCTGAAATACAAACACAAAAGTCCAGAGAAACATAGAAAGGCAAGTATACTTTTTTAAAAAAGATTTTGTTTTTGGTTTTTTATTCATAAAAATATTTTATTATTTTCCAGTTACATGTAAAGATAGTTTTCGACATATGTTTTCATAAGATTTAGTTCCAAATTTATTCTCCCTCCCTCACCTCCCCCTCCCCAAGACAGAAAGCAATCTGATATAGGTCACATATGTATAATCACATTAAACATATTTCTGCATTAGTCATATTGTGAAAGAAGAATCAGAACACAAGGGAAAAACCTCAACAAAGAAAAATAAAAACAGCCAAAAAGTATTAACAGTATGGTTCAATCTGCATTTATAATTCACAGTTCTTTTTTTCTGGATGTGGAGAACATTTTCCATCATGATTTCTTTGGAATTGTCTTGGATTATTGCACTGCTGAGAAGAGCCAAGTCTATCTCAGCTGATCATCACACAATGTTGCTCTTACTGTGTACAATGTTCTCCTGGTTCTGCTCACTTCACTCAGCATCAGTTCACTTAAGTCTTTCCAGGTTTTTCTGAAATCTGCCTGCTCATCATTTCTTACAGCACAATAGTGTTCCATTATTCATATACCACAATTTGTTCAGCCATTCCCCAATTGATGGGCATTCCCTCAATTTCCAATTCTTTGCCAAAGGCAAGTATACTTGAGCCACTAGAAGGAACTATGTGCTGATTTAGTTACTAACATATGTGATGTTTAAAATCTAATGTGTGTGTCCTTACCTACCCCCCCCCTAGTGTAGGGGAAGAATTAGCTATGGTTTACTTATAAATTCAGCAACCATTTAGGCTTTTAAGCATTTATTAAAGTATATTAGGGGTTAGCAAAGAGAGAGAAAGAGAGCCGCCTTCACCCAGCTATCCAAGAGAGTGAATTTCCAAAATTTAGGAAACCTTCCTCCTTCTTCTGCCACCATGAGCTCCTTTCCGAACCAAAGAGACAGTTTCTCAGTCTGTTTGAGTGGAACCTTCCTGTGGGACGGGAAGAGGGGCAATCCCCCCCACACAGCTCCAAGCTAATCGGCTGGTAGCACTGATTGACATGACTTACAGGCGGTTCTATGAATAGAGGCAACTTGCAGATGCCAGGCAACTTCTGGACACTAGTAACATGCTTCTCATCAGGGAACGGCACCCTGGTTCTCACAATGTCTTTCTCAGCAGGGAGTGACACCCTGGTTCTCACACATATTAATAGGGATAGAAGAAACAAGGGTCAGAATCTTAATGTCTACAAAGAGTTCTGAGAGAAATAAAAAAATACTGGGGGGGATCTGTTGAGAGACTTTGAAGGGAGTGTAAAAGGAGGGACACACTAGTGTGAAAGGAAGGAGTAATGGGGTGTGACTTGGTAATTGTCATAACTGCTAATATACAAACATGGAAGAAGGGGCTGGGACAATGGCATCACGTGAACATCACTCTTGTATGAAATGGACAAAAGGAAGGATTCTATATGGGCACACATGGGGGTGGGGGGAATAAGAGGTTCACAATACTAAGGAGAGTATAAATCAGTCAAAAGCAAAACTTCCCAAAAAGGTGATTAAAAGGGGGGGGGGGGGAGAGAAGAATGGGAGAATCTAAGACTGCCTCTTAGACAACCAGAGAATGTATATGAATGGAATGGAATGATATTATGCTGTAAGAAATGACAGATTTCAGAGAATCCTTCATAGTAAGAACTGAGAAAGCCTGATATAAGTAGAAATTTATACAACACTGTAAAGACAACTCTGACCAAAGCCCAGACCAACCATATCTCCAAAGGAACACGCTGCTTACCTCTTAACAGAGCAGTGCTGGCCACAATGTGCAGAGAGACAAATTTTTGGACATGGCCATTATATGGATGGGTTTTGTTTGACTGTGTTTAATTATTACATGATTTTTCCTTTTTCTTCTCCTTAGTTAATGGGGTGGAGGGAGTGAAGGGGCTAGGATTGAAGGTGGGGCTAGCAATAGTGATTCTCCCCACAAAAAAGACCACTGTAACTTTTTTTAACTACACAGAAGAGAACAAAAAGTTTAGAAACACCAACAAGACAGTTTTGAAAGTAAAATGTCAAATTTATTGTATATATTTTTAAAAAGCGAGTGGTATGAAATGGAAATTCTCTATTTCATCTAGAATCCTCTCTTGGGGTTCTGCTGTTGTGGACGGAAATGCTCTTTTTTGATGTGTAAGTTTAGAATTTTAAAAAGAAAACATTTTTAAAAGAAAAACCCCATCAATGTGGTGGTTCTCCCTGCTCTCCTCTCACCCAGTTCTCAACCCTCTGCAATCTCTTCTATGTTTTTCTGCCACTGTTCTCTCTTGGTTCTCCCCACTGTGCAACAACTGCTTCTCTTCCCAGGCACAAGGTTCTGGCCCCAGAACCAGGAGGATCCATCCCTGCACTCCCTGGGTACAGGGAGGAAAGCCTGGCTTGGGCTACATTCTGGCTCTGCAGCTTGTGAAAAGCTGGGTAATCCTAGACTAGTTATCTAACCTCTCAAAGCCTATTTCCCCCAAGTGTTAAACTACCAGCTTCACAGGGTTAAGGGAACAGCATTATACATAAGAGCGTGCTTGGTAACCAAAGTGCACCAAGAAATGAAAGCTATGCTCAGGACGCTCAGCTTCAAATGGAAGGTGCTGACTCTAGAGCAAAGGTCTTTAGCCTGACTCCCACATCCACCTACTTAGGTACTGACTGAGGTCTACAGTCACCAGGGACGTGACCGTTTCTGAACAGCAGAGCCTTTGATGGGTACAGTAAACCAAAAATCCTTTGGAGCCTTCAAGGAAGAGGGAAAGGGGAGGAGGGAAGGGGAGAGGGAGATTTACAAAAGCAAACTCTTTAATAGTCACAGAAATAAGAAAAGCGCCTCACATCCCCTTCCTCAGCACCACAAAGTGACACCAAATAGGTACAAAAGTGGAACTGATAGCAAAGCTCTAATGGGAAACGGGCACAACGTAAACAGAGAGGAGGCCCCCTGGGACAGAAACACTCCTGCAGAGAGCATAGTCAGTGTTACCGTGGGTCTGGAACCCTGCCAGTCTCAGGTACTACACCAGGTACATATCTAGCATGCATCAAAGTGGAAATGCATTCTGAGGGAAGATGCTGGGCTCCCCTACTGTGTGCTGCCTCCTCCAGGTCTCTGTACCCCAATGTCCCCTTGCTCCCTCCTCTGCCATCTGCCCAGACGGAAATGCCCATCCTGCCAAGAGCTGGTACATCAAGGTGGCCTACACTCCTGACCGAGCACATTGCCAAGTACAGACCATTACCCCCAAGGGCCAAGTGTAACGAACTATCTCCTCCACACTTTGTTTGGGTCAGGGTTGGGTGACAAAAGGGAATATAGTAAGATGCGGGGAAGTTGTCCCCAAAGTAACGTAAGCTCCTCCCTAAGGCAAGGAACTGTTTGCTTTTTTTGGTACAGTGTCCCTGCAAGGAACACAACCCTTGGCACGTGGTACAGGAACAATGTTAATCATGGCACATTAGTTCACCATGTGATAAGTCACCATATAGTACAACATTTTATTAGGTAGAAATTAATTTAAAACAATTTATCAATGAATGAATACGCTTGCTAAGGGGTGGGACACAAGAAAAATCTTGCTAGTCTCTACTCTCAAGGCCCTCACTCTAATTGACGGAGAGAATTTCTGTAAGAAATGTCAGCTTCAGTGTAGATAGAGAGGCCTTTGAAGTCCTAAGGGTGCAATGGCAGGGCACGGGAAGGGCCAACCACTGGGCAGACAAAAAGAAGTGGAAGCAGTCCCTGTCCTCAAGGAGCTTAAAGTCTAACAAAGAAGAGCACCTGTATTTTTAGGAGTGTGGCCAGGGAGGTATTTTGGTTAGGAAAAGTTCCCTGGGTTTTTGACAGGACTCTTAGGAGAAGAGATTGACAAACCCTTTCTAGGAGTTAATGGCACTGTGGATTTTATTATGGTTCCAGAATTAAGAAAGGAAATTTGGCTGGGCAAAGGGACTGGGAGGAGGCCAGCTAGGTGGTGAGAAGATGGTAGGGAATACAGCATGGCTGAAAGAGGAGGCCCTGTGAGATGCTCATCCATGGCAGGGGATGGGGGAAAGGAGGAAAGGGTTTTGGGACACTCCAGCAATTCGCCCCAAAAAAGGAATGGCTGTGGAGTCAAGTAGATCTGATGTAAATGTCTGACTTGGTGGTCTCCTTAGTTAAAAAAAGGGCTGCCCTCCAGCCATTTATATGTATGTAGGTATGTATGTAATGCAAAACCTTGGAATCAACCTAAATAGACGGTAATAATGGTTAGATTGTGACATGTTATAGTTACTCAAATAAGGAAAGGTTTTCATGAAAGAATGCAAAGTGGAAGAGAAAAACAAGGAGCACACAAGAAATAAAGTGAAAGAAGAGGAAAAATGAATTCTAATGGATGGACGAATGATTCCCCACAAGAACTTAGGGGGAATGGCTGAAAAACTGTTCTGACCCCTTTACTTTTGAGTCTAGACATCTACATAGGAAACTTTCAAGGTAGAAATTAGACCTCCACCACTGCAGAGCTGCACACCTAACTTGGAGAGAAGCCTCAGGCCGGGGCAGGTTAGGCAACTTGTCCATGGCCCAAAGCTCCTGTGGTATGTTGGAAAGAAATGCCAGCCCCAGGCCAGCCCTTCTCTCCACTACACCACGTGATCACTCTGGGCTACATCGGAACAGAAAGGAACTTAAGTGGAAATAATAATAAGTTCAGAACATCAATACAATGTTAAGTTTTTAATCCGTTTACAATGGCTACTCTCCTAGCTAGACAGATGGCTCTCAGACAAAAATGTGCAGAAATTCTGTTTTTAAACATGAAAAACATTTCTGGCTGCAGAAATTCACAGGCACCCATCCTGGAAGCTGTAGAAAATGTTTTCAGGAAACAAAACTTATAAAAAGTGGTGAGCAAAGTATCCAGAAGATCGAGTACTGGTGACAGACACCATAAATACAGTATGCAGTGGTGTGCAGTGTGGAGGCAAACCAGAGGACAGGCACTTTAAGCAGAATCCCCGAATCAGATCTGGAGTTGGAAGGGACCACCCTAAAGCAAAGGCTGGAGTCTGTCAGGAGATTCTGCAGCAAGGAGTTGCTCACATGCTCAACATGAGTGAGGCCTCATAAAACTGGTTTCTAAAAAGCACCTTATAAACAGCGAGGGAGGGGAAGAGGAGAAGAGAGGGCCTCCTTTACCTGTACCCCTATACCCAGCTGTTGTCCAAACAACCTTACCTAAAGAATTGTTATTTGGCATACAAAGACAACTACCGTCCTCTGGGACTAGAGGGAAAGGAAGGCAACGCTAGAGAGGATTAGCAAGCAGAAGGCACAGGAGACCTTCAGGGAAACTCAAAGGATGGGGTTTGGCCTGGGTCCCGGAGATGGGGGAGAAGGGCAGTGGTGGGAGTGTGTGTGTGATGAACCAGGATGCATCCTTAGCATAGGCAGGTACACTATCCTACACAGAAGTCGTGCTGGCTGTGTGAAAACACAGACAAAAGGCAGACCAGGAGCAAGCCCCAAGCACAGATATTTTCATTTCAATCACCTGGCATTTTAAAAAGTTCTTGATGATGTGGATAATTGCCCCCCATTCTCCACTTATGCCGGGGCTATTTCTTTTTTTTTTTTTTTGCAGGGCAATGGGGGTTAAGTGACTTGCCCAGGGTCACACAGCTAGTAAGTGTCAAGTGTCTGAGGCCGGATTTGAACTCAGGTACTCCTGAATCCAGGGCCAGTGCTTTATCCACTGCGCCACCTAGCCGCCCCCAATGCTGGGGCTATTTCTACATAAGCAATTATAAAGAGAAAAAACGGATCTAGAACAAGTACCTTCCCAACACAACTCTGTATGTCAGCAATTCCCTTGAGAAATCAGGAGCAAATCCAGAGTCCCTCAGCGGCAGCTGGCAAGTCCCTGCGTTTCTGGAGTTTGGAAGATTCTAGCCTGGCCCATTAACTTGGGGATATGGAGGTGTTTGTTTACCTGCTATTTGTGTTTCTCCTAGGAGCCCAAACCAGGGCCAGACCTCCGACAGGGCAGAACACCTAATGGGACCTGAGAGAGAGAGATGGGGCAGGGGAGAGAGGGGCCTCCGGTTTCCTCCCTGGCTGGATGAGTTGTTTGATTTGGGTTGGTGTTTTGGGGAGGGGGAGGTGGTGATGGTGGTGGCAGTGGGTGAGGCTGGAAAGTGAGGTGGTGTCGAGGACAGCTATGAGCCAGGGCTTCAGAATCTCCCCAATTCACTCGATCTCTAGTGCTCAATCACCCACCTACCTGTGGTAGCCCTGGCAGGCCTTCTAATCCGAAAGGCAGCTCAGGGGCTCCAAGTCAGAAAGACTGGAGTTCAGGGGCAGCTGGGTGGCACAGTGGATAAAGCACCAGCTCTGGATTCAGGAGGACCTGAGTTCAAATCCAGCCTCAGGCACTTGACACTTACTAGCTGTGTGACCCTGGGCAAGTCACTTAACCCTCATTGCCCTGCAAAAAAGACTGGAGTTCAAATCTTGCTTCTGATACTCAGTTCTGTGCTTTTGGGCAAGTCCCTTAACTTTTCAATGCCCCAGTTTCTGCAGCTGAGAAATGGAGGTCATAATAGCACTTACTGACCTCACTGGGTGGTTGAGAGGATCAAATGAGATAACAAAGTGAAGCACTATGTACATGCTAGGGTCAGTGAGAACTGCCAACACTGGAAAGCATCTCTTTTGTCCTATTCTTACCATACCCAAGTTAAAGGCCTCAAAATAGTTTCTAAGGACCATTCAGTATTTTTTTTTTAAAAAGGAAAGAAAAATTGTATTCTGGGGATACTCTCCCTTACCCCAAATCCTGCACACCGGCCTCCTTCCGTTACTAAGCCAGGAAATCTGGACTGACGCTTCCTTCCATCAGAAAAGTACTTCCCTCACTAAGAAAAGGCAAAGCATTCTCTTCAATACCAGGTGTGAGGAGGCAGTGCCTTGGCTCAGAGCAGAGATCTGCACCCGGATTTCAGTGTCTGTGAATTAGCCAAGTTTCCTCTGCCTAGGTTTTAGTTACCACCAGAGAATACTGCTTAGCCTTTGCTCAGGAGATCATTTTATAAGGCTGGCATCAGGCTCCCAAGGAGGGCTGGAGAACCCCAGGATGGCCAGCACATAGGAGGCACGGACTATTTTTCTTAAAACACACACTGTTCCTAAGATGCCCAGTCTGAAGAGTTCCCATGGGGTCAGGATGATCAGCACAAAGCTAAGTTCCCCCCAAAGGGCATTCACTCCATTCCTGGCACTGCTGAACTCCAGAAGAAGGGGACACATGGCCTCAGGATACATGCATACCCAAACAGTGCCAGAGAAGTTCTAACTGGTAGGTAATGCACTCTACTAGTTGCCTTTTTCCCCTCATTCCCCTGTGTTTCCCCATCTCTAGGCCAGGTCATATTATTCCTACATTTCTCAGAGGGAAAATGGAATAAAAAAAAATCAACTTTATGAAATGAAAGAAAACAGCATCAGCTGCTTTTAGCATCCATTGAGGTGGCAGGAATCAAGCCTACTTCACTGCACACGAAGCTGGGGATACAAAGATGACAACCTTGACTTTCCAAAATGTGACCGAGAACCCAGAAATTTTTAAAAAGCCTGTCTGACAGCCCCCCTCCTCCCCCCAGGCCTGACACTTGAGCTAATGAGCTTGACTTCTCTGCAGGCTCTTTGGCCCCCTGGACACAACCAGTCCTCTTTTAGACACAATCCCAACAGGCTTGCTTATCTAGCCTCGTCTCCCAAAGAACCCAAAATAAAGTCAGCAATCTGGGGGAGTTACTATAAGGACAAATATACTCAAGACCATTACATAACCATGACCCCGTTTCAGTAAAAAAAGATTAAATGACACTTAGTATGGGGGAGGGGCTTAAAGACAGGGAAAGAATTCATTTTAGTACAATTTTCATTTAAAAATATTTTTTAAAAAGTTGAGGTACTTTCAGAGCTAAATATCTGTTCCCCTGTTGCCCCCAAATGCCAAATAAATGAGACACTACTCTTGTACCTCACATTTGTTCAGGGCTTATAATTATTCTAAAAGCTTTTACATCACAATGATTAGCTTATTTTTTATCCCCACAACATCCTTCTAAAGTCTGAGGTTGGTTGGTTATTATGTACTTTATGAGGACCTAAAGTCCAGGGGAGGTGAAGGGTTAAGTGTCTTTTCTTTTCTTTTTTTTTTTTAGTGAGGCAATTGGGGTTAAGTGACTTGCCCAGGGTCACACAGCTAGTAAGTGTTAAGTGTCTGAGGCCGAATTTGAACTCAGGTACTCCTGACTCCAGGGCCGGTGCTCTATCCACTGCGCCACCTAGCTGCCCCTTAAGTGTCTTTTCTAAGGCAGATTCGGAACTAGAACCAACATCTCAACTGGTGAAATAGTGTCTTTTCATCATCCCATGGACTTATTTTGTATGCAAGGTGTTCCTAGTTTCTAATCCCACTTCTGGGGAACAAGACAAGGGGACAGGTACAATGTTATCCTCATTTTAAAGTTCTGCAAAAGGAAAATCTGGAGTCACAGGATTCAGGAGTGAAAAGGCCTGGGATCACGTAGTGCCACGCCCTTTATTTTACAGAACCAAGGTCCAAAGAGGGAAATTACTTGCCCAGATCCCAGTTAATAAGTAGAAGAACTAGAATTTGAACCCAGGCCCTCGCTGCAAAGACAGCTCTTTTTCCAATGGGATTCTAAACCTCGAATGACAAGTGAAGGGAGAGACAAGCTAAAGTCTAGACCCCCACCCCCACCTTGGCCCGATATCTGTGCTCCAGGATTCCCCCTTACAAGTCTCGGCTGGCCGTTTAGCAGAGATAAGGGCTCAGTAATCACCATTCTGAATAGGGGGAAATGTGAGATACTGACAAGAGGCCTCCCAGCCCTGCATTCTAACCAGGATTTCCTATTTTAAGAACTCTCCAAACCAAAGGGGTCAACAGAAGGGCTTCTCATTGCACCAAGCGCAAACCTATATTTACTGCTTTCCTTCTAAGCTGCTGAATGACATAGTCCCATAAAGTACCATAGGAGGGTTAACTGATGAGGATAGAAAAGGAATTTGGAAGGGTCATCCCATTACTCATCAACAGCCATAGTGACGTCTGTGGGATTAACTCATTTTCTAACAAAAGTGCTGGAGCCTAGCGATCCTCACACATTGGGCCCAGTGAAGTAAAAGTCTGGAGCAGATGTATAGAAGGGGAATGCCCAATGCAAATGAATATCCCCAACTCCCTCGGTCTCAGGTGTTTAAGGTTCAGCTCTGCCACATAAAGTAGGGAACGAGGAAAATGAATTACCTTCCCATTCAGTCACCTAAGGAGAAACTAAGTAGAAACAAGTGAGGCCATACCATTTAACTACCTCATTGACACGGACATGAATCTGTCTGAGGGCAGTAAAGACAGAACTCTAGGAATTAGTCCAAAGTAATTTTTGTTACATGGAAGGACATCATACAGTGCAATGAAAGGGAGGGAGGTTATGGAATTGTTCTCATGAAGAACTATCCATCTCAAGGATGAGAGTGGTAAAGAAAGGTCACAGGCAAGGGAGGGAGGGGCACAATTTAAGCTGTGTTACAGGGTGAGGCTCCAGATATGTTACTGGAATACCAAGTATTTACCATTTCAGACCTTTGCCCGAAAAAAGGATCTCCCCCACACATACCCCTTTTACCATGTTGCAAAGATTATCCCCTTTGTTGATCCTCCCACTAAGAACCCAATGTGCCAGTTCCATCCAGCTAGATAAACTATATTACACTTGGGTACACCCTGTGTCTCCCTCTCAATACCAGCCCTCCCCCCTCAAAAAAGGAAGCTTCCTGATGCCAGGAACCACTGCATTGTTGTCCTATCTTCCAACATCTAGGGAACACACAGTGCATGCTTAATATATGCTGAAGTAAAACTCCTGAGAAGTGCAGAAGCCTGCTGGATGGGAGAACTGTTTCAATGCCCAACTCTTTGAGGGCCTGTTACATCCTGAGCTCTCCTAAAGCCATTGCCTGCCCTCAAATAGGTTGTCAATTGGGGGAAATGTCATGTGCACAAAATAAAAGATGACACAATATACCAAAACTAAGTACCAGATCAATAGTACAGGGAATAACTGCATCGGAAAAGGAAGGTCACTTCTAACTTGGAGAGGTGGAAAAGCCTGGAAGGCTTCACAAGGAGGGAGGGTGGGCAGAACATGAATGAGTAGGAAAGCAGGCAGGTAGAGGTGGGCACAAGACTGGGGGAGGGGAGGGAGGGCTACAGAGCAGATCGCTGAGGGCCGGGTGGGAAGTAGGTGAGACAGGCAAAGCAGGCCTGGGTACCACATTAAGGGACGTGGACTTGATCTTGTCGACAATGGTCAGCTGCTGAAGGGCTGTGAGCAGCAATGGGACAAGATCCAGTTGCACCAAAGCACAGGCAGGATGGCTTGGGAAATCCAAGGGGTTTAAGGAGCTGAATCCCTAAAATAGGAAGCTATTTTGGTAGTCAAGGTAACGATGGATGGTCCGAACAACTTTGGCAACCGTGGGTTTGCTCACATTTAGGGGTAAAGTGGGGCCAGGAGTAGGAAGAAAGGTCAGATGGAATGAACAGAACTCGGTTGGAGGAATTAGTTTTCCAAGAGGGGGCTGGTCAACATCAAATGCTGCCGACTGAGAAAATAAGGAATGTGGTGTTCAGCCTTTGGGTGGCCCACAAGTGTGCACTTTAACTAAGGTGGAGAGGAAAAACTGCCCTTTTAGTTTCAAAACTGAAGTCTTTCTCAAACCTTCCCATCGAAACACTTTGCTGGCAGGAAGGCCCACCCCCTGGCACCTTCATTCCATCCTAAAGTAGGTCCAGTGACACACCTTTGCTATCAGAAAATTCCCTTAATAAACCCAGCTATTTTACATAAAGGAAAATGTGGCAATAGGTCAGACCAGTTTTATAGACCGAGCTCGAAGATGAACTTGAACAGCCCCTAATCTTCGTGGGCCTCAGTTTCCTCATCTGTAAAATGAGAACTAAGCGGGAGGTTCTGGCATTATTTGATCCTGTGATTTCTGGGAGATCCCCGCAACACCCTCAGTGAATGATGGGACCAGGACCCCGAGCTCTTCCCAGGGCGGACACTAAACCGGGGGAGTTTGGTCCCGGACGAGAAGGACCCCCTCCGGGGCCGGGCTTCCTTAGGACTAGAGGCTCTATAGAGCCCGCGCCCTCCGGCGGAGCCCCGGGCAGCCCGCTTGGGCAGCCCGCTCCGGCCCGGGAGCGGCGACTCTCCGGTCCGCACCGAGCCGTCCGAGCCGTCCGAGCCGCCGCCCTCGGCACCCGGGCTGCTCCGCTCCGGCCCCGCAGCGGTCGCGAACATTTCCTGGCCCGGCCCCCGCCGGCCTCGGTCATTTCCCAGTCGGACAGAGCAGGGCTCGGCGCTCGCTCGGGGCTGCCCAGACCGGCCGCCGCCTCCTCCCCCCTCCCCCGGCGCCCCGTCCCCCAGGGCGGCCCGGCGTCTCCTTTCGCGAATCCTCCCCCCAACGCTCCCCGCGCCCTGCCCGGGCGGGGTCGAGAGCCGCGGACGGGGGGCAGAACCAGGTGAGCCGGCGCCCGGGGTCCTCACCTGCTCGCTTGCGGGGGTGTCCCGGCGGAGCCGGCCTCTCTCGGCGCTGTCTCCCCACGCAGTTGCCCATGGCCGCGGCTCAGCCCGGCCCCATGCACCCGCGGCCGCGGGCTGGCTACTCCTCCGACGCCCCGAGCGGGTCCCGGGCCACTCCAGACTCAACTGCTCCCGCCGTTCGGCATCGGTTGTTGCCCCCTCGCTCCCGGGGCGCGCTCAGCCCCCGCCGCCGGCTCCGCCACAAACTTTGCGGGAGAGCGGGAGGGAGGGCGGCTCCCCCAGAGCTCAAGAGCCCGCCCCAGGTGGTCGGGCCAGGGGGGCTGCGGCCAGGACCGGCCGGGAGAAGAGGCCGGGGAGAGAGCAGAAGAGGGGCGGGCACCGCGGCCGAGGCGACTCCGACCTAGCTCCCGGCTCCCATCGGAGTCCGGCCCCGGAGACTGTCACTCACCTGCCAAGCCCCGCCCCGGCCTAGCCCGGCCCTGCTCTGGCTCCGCCCCCGACCCAGGTGAGCACGTGACCGTCGGCACCGCCCCCCGGCCCGGGCCCGGCTCTCTCATTGGGTTCCCCCGAGGGGGCGTCTCACCCGGGCCCCACCCAGCCAGGTACCCGCTCCGCCGCCCGGTCTCCCCCAAAGCCTGCTTCGTTAGTGGTCTAGGACGGTGTGCTGTCCTGTCCACCCAACGAACTAGCTGAATCCCTGGGCTGTTGACCCTTCCCCTCCGACACAGAGCCGTCCTCTCCCTCCTTGGGACAGTCCGGCCGGGAAGGGGGCAACCACGTGACCTGGGCAACCCTCCCTCTCCCGTTTCCTCGCCACGTGATTGGTCGGAGGGCGCATGCGCGAGGCTGCCCCGGCATTGCCGAGGGGCGGCCTCCTCCGTCTTTCACCCTTCCTCCCCCTCTCAATTTCCGATCATGGCCGCGGCCGCGGAGGAGGCACTGGCCCCGGCGGGCGCCCTGGGTGGCCTTGTCCAGGACTTTGTGGTCGGGCAGCAGGACGGCCCGGCGGCCGAGGTGGCGGCAGGTACATCCTCGCTGCGCGCTTTACGCGGGCGGCCCCGAGCTGCAAGCTGCGGAGTGGGAGCGGCCGCCGCCTCTGGCGCCGGCGGGGAGGGATGGAGGCGACCGTTAGGGTGGGCCTGGGGACGGAAGCCGACAAGGGCCGAACCGTCGAGAGAGGAAAAGGGGCCACGACGGAGCAGGGCCGGGGAGGAGGAGGTCTGGGACCGGAATACCCCGCGTGTGGCGTGGCGTGGGCGAACTGGAGCAGGGAGCCACGTGGGCTCCGGGAGCAGGCTCCGGCCTTCGGGGAGGGATGGAGAGAGAGAAGGATCGTGGGAAACGAGACGAGCTCTGGGGGGGTCCCCAGGACCTCCCCGGCCAGACCGCCGTCCACGCGTGGGCCTGCCCACTGTGTTGCCCTTTCTTTCCTGGGGCTGGCCCTAATGGAGCTTTCAGCGCTCTCCAAACTTTGTCTTGTCCACGCACGTTTTCGTTTTGATACTTGGATGGGAGACCGGGACGTGGCTCCTTTAGAGAAATCTTCCTGGAGAGTCAGGCAAGGTTGTAAGGTCCTCTGATCCCTTTCTCAGTAGTCTAAGAGACGAGCTTGTGGGGTGTGGAAGAGTGTTCCTTAAAGGTTTTGAGTTTGAACATTTTGCCTGTTTGTGATGAGATGCCAAATGTCTTAAATTAAACAGCCTAACTTTTCCAGAAGGGATTGTCTCACTTTGGGGTTAAAAAAAAAAATCCCTGATACTTTGCACAGTGCCTGTCACATAGCTGATGTTTAAGGAATGTTCGTTATTATGAAAGAATTAGCTGAGATTCTACAAATCACTCCTTAGCTGCGTCTTAACCTTCGCTCTTTCCGGCGGGGATGGCTTTAAAAGAGAGGATGTGCTCTTTGCTTATTTCTGACCCTCTGAAATTTGTGAATTTGAGTATTTAAGAGACGTGTAGATTAGTGTTTGAAAAGAAGTTGGAATAGGAACTAGATCATAAAATAAAACTGATAAAAAGGTAAATTTGGTGCACTAAAAATATCGCTTGAATAATAGTGCCTACTTTACACATTTTAGTAAAATCCCCCAAAATTATTACAAAGCCTCTAAACCTTAGCCTATTCAGCTAAACCCCGTCAAACTAGCCCCAGTTATTGTCAATAGCTCTAGGTCCTACCACAGTTACACTGTTTTCTTTGTTCTAAACAAAATTCCCTTTATTAAATTATTCTGGGTGGCAGACTGGGTTTGTGGAAAGTGCACTGCATTTATTGTCTGGTTCTGGGTTCCAGTTCTGTCACTTATCTGTGACCTTGTACTACTCATTTAACTCCTCTTCAGTTTCAGTTCCCACATATGTAAAATGGGGATAATACCTCACAATGTTCTAGTGAGTCACATGCTTTAGATACTCGAGAGTGTAAATGTAAGCTTTTATTTTAATCTGTAGATATTGACTGTTCTTTCCAAATTCCTTTCATAAGTTATGAGGTGGGGTCACTGCCCATGAGCTTAATCTTTGGGGGGGACATTATAAACAAACCAACTAGAGAATAATACATGAATGTAATAATTACCAGGGCTGCTAGGCAGCAGCCCAGTTCATATACTCTGCTATGTACTTGGGGATACACATAAAAGGTTCTGACTGTCCCTGCCCTCTGGAAGTTTACCTGCTTGTTTGGGAGACTACACCCTGGGGGAAGGTGGAACTAAGGATCTTTTCAAGTTCAGGGAATGAACCAAAGCTTAGGGGTCAGTCATAGAGTGAGGACTTTAGCCTGACCCAAATCTAGAGTTGGTTTTGGAGGGGCTGAGTCAGTTAAGATAAAATTCTGTTAAATCAGGACTGGATTGTGTGTGGGTGGCCTTAAATATGTTTGGGCTTTAGAAATTTAAGTGAAAAGCTACCAAGAAGCAAATCTGACTTTTATTCTCCTCCTGGTGACAAATTACAGTTCCTGATACCTTGGAGCTAGTGGGGATACAGCCAGTAAATAACTGAATATAAGCAAAATATATACAAGATAAGTTGGAGAAAATCCCAGAAGGAGGGAGGGAAGAACACAACTTAGAATTCAAATCCTGGTCTTTCAATATGACCATGAGACTACGCTCCTTGAGGGCAGGAATTTTTTTTTATATATCATTTATCGCAGTGTATTGATGATATTGTGGTCGCTAATGGGGCTTTTTGGTGTTTTATGGCCTCCTTTAATTATCTTCTTATTCTTATAGAAACAAATCTTCCCTAGAGTCCAAGCAAAAAAAGGTCGAGAGCCATTCTGCACCATCTCCGAATTAATCTTTTTAAAAATCTTGCTTTCATCATAACACCTTTTGATTAAACTTTCAATGGTTCCCCATTGCATATAGAATAAATTGAATACAACAAATATTTAAGTGCTTACTGTGCCAAGCACTGGTGATTCAGAGACAAAAATAGTTACTGCCTCAAGAAGCTTATGTTCTACTTAGAGCAAAAGGCTGTAACACACACAGAGATAAAAGTGCATACAAAATCATTTCAAAAATGAAAGATCGGGGCAGCTAGGTGGCACAGTGGATAAAACACTTGCCCTGGATTCAGGAGGACCTGAGTTCAAATACGGCCTCAGACACTTGACCCTTACTAGCTGTGTGACCCTGGGCAAGTCACTTAACCCCAATTGCCTCACCCAAAAAAAAAAAAAAAAAGAAGGAGCATTATGACACCAACAAATGAAGGGGAGGGATCAGGAGAGGGCTCTACTAGGCTATGGGATATAAGCTGCACTTTGTAGAAAGGTCGAGGTGCCAAAGGAGGACTTGCCCAGACTTGGGGAATCACCTCGCAAAGGCACATAGGCAGGAGAGAAAATGTAAGGTACGGGTAACAGTCCATTCATTAGGTTGGGTAGCATGGCATTCAAGAGGCCTCCAGAGTCTGGTCCCATGTTAGCTTTCTTCTTAGTCCCCCCTTGAATGAACTCCATTCCACCTAAACTTGTCTACTAACCATTCCTCAAACATTTGTTGGGCTTTTTGGCTTCTGTGCCTTGGCTCTGGTTATTTCTTCCACCATCTCTACCTTAGAAAATCTTACCCAAGTCTCAGAAGTATTTGTCCTTCACTTCCTTCCAGTTATCTTAGCCAGAATGGATCTTCTCTCTTCTCTAATGTCTAATAACATTTATGCTCTGGACCACTTGTATGGTACTTATTCATCACCTTGTTTTCAATTTATCGGTGTGCTTCATCTCTTCCTCCTATCCAATCAGAAGCTCCTGGAAGGCAGGCATCAATTAGGTTTTTTTGTTTGTTTTTTTGCAGGGCAATGAGGGTTAAGTGACTTGCCCAGGGTCACACGGCTAGTAAGTTTCAAGTGTCTGAGGCCGGATTTGAACTCAGGTACTCCTGAATCCAGGGCCGGTGCTTTACCACTGCGCCATCTAGCTGCCCATCAATTAGGTTTTATAAATCTTTGTATCCACATAAACTGTAGCAGAATGCCTTGCACTTATGTGTTCGAAGAAAGAAAGGAAGGATTTTTCCAAGGAAGAATCAACAAACCTCCAAGACTGCTCAGTTACCCAGATTTACAACTATTGTATCATCCTCAACTTCTTACTCTTACCCCACATATCTTTTCAGCTGCCAAATTTTTGCCATTTTTATCAGCATTTCTCATTTAAATCCCTTCTCTTCATTCACACAGCCACTACCCTACTTCAGGCTCTCATCACCTTACACCCATACCATTGCAATAGCCCTAACTTCCATGGGTCCAGTGCCACCACTAAATCATTGATAGAAGTTTTAACCTGCTCCATTTCTGATGTGGTTTGGCTTGTTCACTGCAAACAGCCTGCTTGGTCATCATTTCTCTTCCCTTCCTCTTCCCCTTCTCTTTCACTTCCCCCTCCTTTTCTCTCCCTCCCCATCCCTATATTGGTACAGACATTCAACCACTGCAACTCAGAACTCCTAAACTCAAGCCATCCACCAGCCTCAGCCTTCCCACAGCAGGGATTCCAGCTAAAACAGCCTTCTAACTATTCTCCCCACGGCCAGTCTCTCCCTACTCCAGTCCATTCGTCCCTCAACTTCCCAGGTGATATTCCTGAAACAGTCTGACCATGTCATGCCCCTACTTGATGGTCTTCAGGGCTCTCTTAGCACCAGAACCAAATGTCAGCTCCTCTGTTTAGTATTTCATGCTCTTCATAACATGGGTATGTGTCTACCTTTTCCAATCTTGTTATGCTTGACTCACTTGCACACACTGTACGATCCAATTCAACTGGCTCTTTCACTGCCCTTCTCATACGGCATACCCTTTCTGCCTTCTTACTTGGCCACTGGCCGTCTCCATGTGTGAAATGCTTTCCTTCATCAGCTCCATCTCTGAGCATTCCTGGATTCCTTCAAAGGCTCAGCTTAATTCCCACCTTCTGCTGGTAACTTTCCTGGTTTCCTCAGCTAGTACTTTCTCCCTGAGATTACCATCTACTCTGAATGTATCTTCTAAGTACCTAGTTATTTACTTGTTGTTTATCTCCCATTAGAAAGTAAACTTGAGTTTTGACCTGGGGGGAGGGGGGGAAGGCGTAAGGGTCCCTAGCACTTAGCACTGTACCTGGCATAAAGAAAGGATTTAATAAAATGCTTGTTTACTGACTAACTGAAGGAGAGGCAGGAATCACATGACTGAAAGGTTTTACCCTGGAAGAAGTGAGGAAGTTAGAAAATGGAACTGGTTTAGATACCTTTTGATTTACTACCATTTTAATCTTCAATAAGAAAACTGTTAACACTATATTCATCCCTTTCTTGAGATTTCTCTCAGGGGGAAATACTATTCCTGAAACAGAAAAAAAAGATCGAATTAGCCAATAATGAAACAAATAGTTTTGCCCTAAGTCTCTGAGATGCATGTAGCACCCTAAGCAGGAAAGGCAGCCTGAGAGCATGGGCAAGACCATGCCAGAGTTGCCTGCTATTTGGTGAAGTCTGGAGAGGTCGCACCTCAGTTCAGACAGAAGTCTCTGATTGTGCCTTCTATGTCTGCTCATGTAAACACTCCTTTGACCTACCGTCTATCTCAGTGCCCCACTTGTGATTGCTGTGCCCAACTACAGACAAGTGTGGTTAATTTAGGAGATGCTAGGAGGCAGGAAAGGCCTATATTTGAAGGGACATCTCTGCATGTGTCATGCATCCCAGAAGGTAACAATCCCTGGCTTCCTTCCTAACTTCAGGAGCCATCTTCCACTCAGCTTGGAAGGCCAGTGAGCCTCTGTCCACAAATAGCAGACTTTGTCTTCTACTGGCACCTTTCAGTTTGAGTCCAAATGTTTCATTAACAAAAACTTAGAGGTATCTCTAGATGAGGGTGTTGTTCCTAAGTTTATATATAGATGGGGAGAGCGGAAGCCCAGAGAGAGGCAGTGACAAGCCCAGTCACACCTGCAATGTCAAGCTTGGCTCTAAGCTCAGAATTCTTGACCTTCTTGACTTCCTGGCTGGCTTTACCTCTTTCTTTCTTGGTGGGTCTGTAAAACTGGACTAAGTTGATGATGTTTAATCAATTTTCCCTTGGGATATTAGGGTTTTTAAATACTCGGTATATTTAAAAATATAGTTTAACTTTCCTCCTGTGCTGCTTTCATTCTTCTTACATGTATGTTTTCCCAGTTTCTTCCTTTTCTCCTGCATTTATGCAACATTTTTCTTGTTTTTAATACTGCTTTAATTCTCTTTGGGACTATCATGGCCAGTCAACCAATCAATTAACAAACATTTATTATACATGTGGCGCTGTACTGAAGCCTCCTTCATAGAAATACAAACGATGAACAAGCCCTGCACTCATCGAACCTGGTCTGTTAGGGGTGTGTATGTGAATCAGGCAGGCGTTAGTAATGGGAGTTCTACACTGGGAGCCAGGAAGCATGCAAGTATGTTTCTGAATCCAAATCAGCCGTGGTCAATGGTGATGGCATGTTGAGAGCTAGAAAATATATTTTTTTTTCCCACAATATTGTAGGGGGACCTGGGTTGCATTAGACTTCTCTTGCCCTTTGGTTTTTGGAATTGCATGAGGTTTTTACAAGAAAATAATAAAAATTATCACTAACATTTATGCAGCACTTTAAGGTTTGCAAAAGCACTATTATCTCATTCAATCTTCATAGTAACCCTTTGAGACAAGTATTATCAGTATTATTCCTTTTAAAAAATATATTTTTCCCAATTACCTGCAAAAAATTTTTTTCAACTTTTTTTGAAATTTTGAGTTCCCAATTCTCTCCCTCCCCTCTTCCTTCTCTGAGATAGTAAGCAGTCTCTCATAGATTATGCATGTGTAGTCATGCAAAACATTTCCACATAAATCATGTTCTGAAAAAAAAAGAGCCCCCCAAAATAAAGTGAAAAATGATATGCTTTGATCTACATTCCAACTCCATCCAGACTCAGGATAAATATGGTTAGTGTTTTTCATCATAAGTCCTTTGGAATTGTCTTGGATCACTGTATGTTGAGAAGAGCTAAGTCATTCACAGTTGATCATTGTACAATACTGCTGTTATTGTGTATAATATTCTCCTAGTCTGCTCACTTCACTTTGTATCAGTTTATGTAAGTCTTTCCAGGTTTTTCTGAAATCATCTTGCTCATCACTTCTTAGAGCACAGTAGAATTTCATTGAAATCCTATTTTACAACTTGTTCAGCCATTGCACAGTTGATGGGCATCCCTCAATTTCCAGGTCTTGGCTACTACAAAAAGAGCTGCTTTACTGTTATACAAGTATGGCCTCCTTCCACCCCTTCTCCCCTTTTTTTTGTCTCTTTGGGATACAGACTTAGTAGTGGTATTGCTGGACCAAAGGATACGCAGTTTTACATTTATTTATTCATCCATTCATTTAGCAGGAAACTGCAGCAAAGAGATTTGAGGTGACTCACTAGTAGTCATAAAGCTGTCCCATCAGGACAGGAGGGTGTCGGGCTCAGGATGAATCAGATCAGTGATGTACACCTATACCAAGAGGTCTTGGTCCCCAAGTTTTCCTGTGAATGGCTGTTAATAGGAAGTTCCTCTCAGGCAGCTGTTAGGATCAGATCTTGGATGTGTGCCTTAACCAATTGCTGGGCTTTTTCTTCTACTGGATAAAGACAGGAGCAAAATTAGCTCCTTTGGGTTCCCATGCAGCTCTAATTTGCTTCCAAATCCCATTTCTTTTATGATGTAAAATCCAGAAATAAACATTCCTCCCCACTTGTAGCTGAGGAGATGAAGATAGGCTTTGCTTATGACTTCGTTAGTTTGTCGATCTTGCTAACTATGCTAATGCTTCTGTCTGTCCGATTACCCTTCCCCCACTTTGCATCCTGCTCATTTTTTCCCTTTGGTTAGCAGGGGCAGCAGCTGGCTCATCCACATCCTGGCACAAGGAGTGTGAGTGCCTGATGGCTGAATTGGTGCCAGTCACGAGCTGTGAATCCCAACTAGGGAATCTCTTTCTCCTCAGCTTCATTGAATCTTCCCCCATTCTGCAGCCAGAGCAAGTCACATCTTAGCTCAGAAACAGAATTCTGATGCTCTGACATCTAGGGCCAGAGAGAGATTCCTGTTTAGAAGACTATATCCAAAAGAAACCGCTACTTATTCTTTGGGGACCTTCTGTCCACCATCTCCAAACTTTTCTATTTCTTGTCCAGTTGACTGTGCTGCTTAAAAATGGACTTGACTGAGGGGCAGCTAGGTGGCACAGTGGATAGAGCACTGGCCTTCAGGAAGACCTGAGTTCAAATCTGGCCTCAGACACTTAACACTTACTAGCTGTGTGACCCTGGGCAAGTCACTTAACCCCAATTGCTACACCAAAAAAAAAAAAAAAAGGACTTGACTGCCTATAGAAACACATGAATTTGGAATCCTTGCAAGGTCCTTAGAACTAGGATTTGTTCCTTTTCTTGGTCCCTCTCCATTCTCTGTTATATGTATACATAGCATGTAGAAATGATCTGCCGAACTCCTAAATGAAGAAATACTGCACCAATGTCTGCTGGGGATAAGAGACTCCAGGCAATCAGAGGACCTGCTTTATACCAATGTTGGTGTTATAGGAAATGGTGGGCAAATTTTGAAGGAGGAGTTCTAGCTGGCTTATGTATGATGGTCAGAAGATCAGGGTGACCCAGTACCTGGCTCCTTCCTAATTGTCTTCATAGTCTTCTTTAGCACTAAGCATGATCCTCCATCTTGGTCTCTCTTGCTAATTCATCACACCCCCTAAATCTAGGTGGGCCCTCTTCCCTCCACCCCACCCCCATAAGCTTATCATCTTTTCTCTATGCAGATGACTCCTAATCCCAGTGTCTCTCCTAAGCTCTGCTCCCCTATTAGTGACTGCTCATTCATTAGACGTTTCCATGGACATGGAAATCAAGTGTGTCGAAACTCCTCCTGTTTTCTCCAGTATCCGCCCCTCTCTGGGACTTCCTCTATGTCTTTTGAAGACACCATCATGCTTCTAGGCTCCCAGCCTTAGCCCTCTCCTCACCTTTGCTCACTCCACATATCCAGTGGAGTGCTACATCCTTCCAATATGTCCCTATCTCATGACTCACATAGCTAAGCTCTTCCCTTTGGTTCTGGCCTCCTTCCCGTCTCCCTGCCTTGAGTCTCTCTTCTCCCTCTAGGCTACCCTTTACACATCTGCTTCTGGGATAAAAGGAAAATTTCTTTGGCTTTCAAAGCTCTAAGCATGCTGTTGCCTAGCCCCCAGGCCTTGTTGCTCTTGGTCACACAGTGTTCTGGTTTTTGCACTGGCAAGCGCTCATCCTTAGAAGGCACTCCTCCCCACCTTCCCCCTTCAGATCCTCTACAAAATAAAGGAAAAGAGTCTCTGCCAAAGAGAAGATAGTCCATTTGTTCCAAAGACGCACATTTTCAAGTATTCCTTAATGTACATAATGGAGAGTGAATGTGCCGTTTCATGCACCATCCTTTTTTTCTCTTCTTTGAATACAGAAATATTCATAATTGCTGGTGTCTAACAAGAACCAGATAACAAAAATTTAAAATGTACACTACAAAAAGTCAAGTCAAACACCACCTTCTACATGAAACCTTTCCTGACACCTCCAACTCCTAATGCCTTCCCTCCCTGTGCCACTTTGTATTGATTCTGTGTATACCAAGATGTACACACTGTCTCCCATAAGCCCCTTGAGAGTTGGAGTTACCTCATTTTTCTGTATTTGTAACCACAGTGCCTAGTGTAGTACCTGGTGCTTAATAAATGCTTATTGATTGATTGATGTGCTTTGGGGTAGAACTGTGGAGCCCAGTGGCAAATTGTTTTTTCTTCACCTTTCTATTTTTCCCCCCTTTAGATGTGAAGTCTGGTCGCTGTACTATATTACAAGTGGTGGAAGCCCTTGGGTAAGAGACCTTGCTCTGAGATGCTCATCTTGTTACCAGCCTATTTTCCTAGATTTCTTGCTGTAAAGCTGCTCTTTCTTTGCTTTGGAAATTGGAGGATTTTTTCCCATCTGTTCTGGAATGTATTAGTCCCCTACTTGTTCTCATTCAGCCCCTTCTGCACACCTCTATTTCAAACCAACCCACCGTATAGGCCTGACTCTTAAGTAGGCCTTATGTCATCAAGGAGAAAATAATAGGCTGTGTTCTGTCAGCCTAGGAACCTGTAAGCTATGCAGGATCCAGTCCACGCCCTTCAAGAGAGCGCAGGTAGGGGGCAGCTAGGTGGCGCAGTGGATAAAGCACTGGCCTTGGATTCAGGAGGACCTAAGTTCAAATCCAGCCTCAGACACTTGACACTTATTAGCTGTGTGACCCTGGGCAAGTCACTTAACCCTCATTGCCCCAGGAAAGGGGGGGGGGGTGAGAAGCACCAGTAGAAAAATAATAGGGGCAGCTAGGTGGCTCAGTGGCTAGAGCACCGGCCCTGGAGTCAGGAGTACCCGAGTTCAAATCCGGCCTCAGACACTTAACACTTACTAGTTGTGTGACCCTGGGCAAGTCACTTAACCCCAATTGCCTCACTAAAAAAAAAAGAAAAGAAAAGAAAAATAATAGATTTAAGTAAAGAGGGCTCAGGTAGCAGGAGTGCTTTGGGGGACATGGTGAAGTTAGTTATCAAGAACAGTGTTTAATTATAAGTGGCCTCACCCCATGGGTACAGGAGGTGCCAATAAACCTGGGGCTGGTTTACAGGGCAGTGATGTGGGTCTCTCATCCTGAGGCCTCCATGACTATCTTCTGTCCCATTCCTGGGCTATTACGACTGTGTGTTCTCTGAAATGGATGCATTGCAAGGGACAGAGGGGAAACCCACCAAGTAACTCTTAAAACCCCATAAGCCTTCAGCTTCTCCACTTGCTCTTGCTGTTGCTTTTTCATAAATACTTTCCACTTTGCTTTCTTCTTCCAGGCAAGTTTTCCATGGAATTATTTGTCAGGGGATCATTTTCTTATCCTCTAATCCTAATACTAACTTAAATCTTTATTCTGACCACTTCATAGTGCAACCAAAGTGTGTGTGCCGCGTGATCGGGTGCCCACTGATGCTGGCTCTGCTCTCTTTAGTGGTGCACCTGAGCCTGTTCTATGAGAATCAGCTCAAGGACCATCACCTGGTTCTAGTCCCACGCCAAAGAATAAATGTATATAACAGTCAAATGCCTCTCCTTCAAGGGCTTGAGCAGACTGGTTTCCTGGGCAATGGCAGCCCCTTCCTACCTACTTCTTCTCTCCAGGTCCTGCCTGGAGAACCCAGAGCCCCGGATGCGTGGTCGAGGGATCCAACTTCTGTCCCAGGTGCTACTTCAGTGCCATCCCTTGCTCCTAGAAAAGGAAGGTATTGCTCTCATGAATGTGGGCTTCTTCCTGAATGGTTCACTCAGGGCTCTCCAGCTCAATCTCAGCCATCCTCCTAGGTGCTGGGGGGACCAAGTTCTCCTAGAAGGGCACGACTGTCAGCCCTTTAGTCCCTATTCCTCACGCCTTGGTGTCTGAATTGAGCATCCGAACATATGGAATCCAATTATAGCTATTCTTGTGAATCTCTGTGTGGTCGTGGTGGAGGGAGGCAGCCTGGTGACTTGGAAAGGACTCTGGATTTGAAGTCACAGGACTCCAGATCCCAGTTTTTCCCCCTTTACTACCTGTGTGCCCTTGGGCAAATCACTCGTTTCTTCATCTGTAGAATTGGGGTTGGGAAATACCTTCCAGGTATTAGCCATTATCCCCAGTCACTTCCCATGTTTCAAGTCCTTTCTCTGTGAATGGGAAGAATAGCAGTTTGCCAGTATTATCTCTGTGGGAAAGGAAGGTAGATTAATGAAATGTCCAAGTGCTTTGAGATCCATAGAAAGAAAATAACCCTACAGTTTTGTTGTCCAGGAAAGAACCCTTTGAGTTATATCTGCACATGGGATACAGCTGTCAGAGAAAGGAACTGTGGGAATCAGCACTGACCATCCCCTGATGAAGTCACAATAAGGGGACAGGAGGAGGGCCTCGTGAAGGGAAACACTTCCTAGTGCAGAATGAAAGAGCAGCCAGATCTTAGTGACTGTCCTATGGAATGGGGGTGGGGGAGCTAGCTCTCCTGTGCCACGTGATCAGGTGCCCACTAATGCTGGCTCCGTTCTCTGTAGTGGTGCACCTGACCCTGTTCTATGAGAATCAGCTCAAGGACCATCACCTGGTGATCCCCTCAGTCCTGCGGGGTCTTCGAGCTCTGGTAAGTGTGTCTCTTCTCCCCCCCCCCCCCCCAGCATCACCCCTTGTGCTCCTCAGGATGCTATCCTGGAGACACGGGAACATGGAAGTCAGAGCTGGGCTGACGGCAGTTTGGCCTGGTCTGAAGATGCTGACCCGGGCAGGGCTGATGGCAGAGCTGGTTTTTTCAGTTCTCTTTGCATGTTAGAGCAGTATAGGGGGCCATCCAGCTCCCTTGCTAATGGAGCCTTGTCCAAGGTTCTCAGCCTGGAGACTAGGCCTGAGGGGCATCTGAGGTGGAAGTATGTGTCCTCTTTTTCCTATAGAGTATGTGTGATGTACTCCCTCCAGGCCTGGCAGTCTCTGTGCTCAAAGCCATCTTCCAGGAAGTGCATGTACAGGTGAGTGCCAAAGCACTGTCTTGTCTACCTCTCTCCTCTCCCCGTCACCCCCAAGGGCCTCTAAGGAGCTAAGATTGAGCCAAGAAATCAGACGGCCAAAAAATCCCAGCAGCCCGTTGTGGCCTAGACTGTGCCAGAACTTCCTTGGCTGGAAGGGCAAGCCCGGTGGCACAGGGAGAGAGAGTCTGAAGTTGGGAATACCTAAATTCATTGCCAGCCTCTGGGGGCAAGTCATTTAACCTTTTTTAGTCTCAGTTTCTTCATTTGTAAGATGGGGGGGGGGGGTGTGATAATCATAGCACCTGCTTCACAGGGTTGTTGTGAGGATCAGATTAGATAAAATGCTTTGTAAACCTTAAAATGCTATGTAAATGCTAGCTGTTTATTAATTTTTTAATTCTAGAATCTGTATGTGGACATTCCATGTTTACATGCAAGCATAAAAGTGCCCAGATGTTTCTCTCTAGTGGACTGTCCTTTGCCCATTTGTGCCTAAAAAGTGGGTTGGGGTAGAGTGGAGGGAGGTACGACTGCTCTGTTGCTAAAGCTGATAGCTCGCTAGCTCCTCTCTGAAACTTCTAAGGGTTTGGCCTGGTCACTGGAGTAAGGTCACTTTGGAAGTCCTGGGGTTGGAAGAGGGCTATGCTGACTGATCACTAATTCACTTTCCTATTCACCATCCATTCGCCCACCTCCCCACCCCCAGTCTCTGACACAGATGGATCGACACACAGTCTACAGCATCATTACCAATTTCATGCGTACCAGAGAAGAAGGTGAGAGGCAGCACTGCCTGGGAAGGCAGGGAGGCAGCCGTCACATCTCACTTTCTCCTTTCTCCTTTGCTCACTGCCACGTCTTCCCTAACCCTATCTACTCTCATGAGATTAAGCAAGAGGATGAAATATGCACAAATAGGCAATATGAAAATCAGAGTGGAGACAGGAAAGATTGGGCTCTCTTGGGGGACTGAAAGGGTCTGTATGAGCCACTTTGCAGCCAGTGAAGAAGGAGGGTTTATTTGTGTTCATGTCTTCAAAACTTCCACACAAAGTGTGTTGGGCCTCCTACTTCTTTAGCACTGGGTATTTTACTTTGAGATAGAAAAGTAAAAGATACTCTGGGAGACAAAGATAACAAAAAATTAATCTACAGCAGGAGAAAGCCCACAATCCTCCGTTGCACAGGGAACAATGTTGGCTTTGTTCATTCCCTCCCCAGAGCTGAAGGGCCTGGGAGCCGATTTTACCTTTGGCTTCATCCAGGTAATGGATGGGGAGAAAGATCCTCGAAATCTTCTGGTGGCCTTCCGGATTGTCTATGACCTCATCTCAAAGGACTATAGCTTAGGTAAGACCTAAAGTTGTTAAGTCGGGTGAAGGCCAAAGGATGGAGAAGACTGCAAGGCAGCCTTCTGTGTTTCTCCCCTTAGGGCCCTTTGTAGAGGAGCTCTTTGAGGTGACATCCTGCTACTTTCCTGTTGATTTTACTCCAGTGAGTATCTTCTTATAGGGATTGTGGGAACCTAGAAGATTAGAGGAAATTTGGATTCAATTAGTGTTTATTAAAAATGTACTTTGTATTTAACATTGTGAGTGGGACGTGGGGGAAAAGGGGATGAAGTGGGTCTGAAATGGTTGGGCACCAGGAGGGCTGTGGACTCTGAGCCCAGACCCTACATACTGGAAAGAACACAGCCCTTGGATCTCTTATTTTTAAAAATCTGGTCATTTAAAAAAAAAAAAGCCCCAGTGGGTCTGGATGTGGTGGGAGCTAATAGTCCTAAAGATCCATAAGGGATCAGAAAAAGAAGAGCATCTTTTACATGCTGGCACCTTAGATGCCAAGGGAAGTGCTAGGTAGGCTAGAGGGTTTGAGGCTTGGGTTGTGTTTCACTGAGAGGAGGAGTTGTCCAAACGTATTACCTTTCTAACTCCTCCAGCCACCTAATGACCCCCACGGTATCCAGAGAGAGGACCTCATCCTGAGCCTTCGTGCTGTCCTGGCTTCCACGCCTCGCTTTGCTGAGGTGGGTTGAGCCTAAGCTAGGGCCTCATGGGGGCTAGCCAAGTAGCCATCATGCTTGGCCCTGGTTTTTTAAGCTGTAGAATGATATAGAAGAGTAAGACCTGAGACTGTGGAGCACGGGAGAGAGGAAGGTCCTCTCATATATGCTAAGGAAGTTACTGACATTCCACAAGTGCCCTTGAGACCTGTCCTAATGACATATCTCCTAGAATTTCCAAAATACCAACCCTACATGGGAGTTTTTCTGGGGGTCCTGTAGTCAATGCTGTCCCAGGTGATGACGATCAGACTGCTCCAGTTGCCTGGGAACAGTGTCATGATGTGGTAAGATAACTTAGGCCCACTCCCCTGTGGTTTGAATGGTGCCGCAGGCAGAGTAGTGCTGTGGTTCCCTCAGGAGCACTGGAAGCCCCAGGGCATTAAAGTCTTGCTGCCCCTTCTCTTCTAGTTCCTGCTGCCGCTGCTGATAGAAAAGGTAGACTCTGAGATGCTCAGTGCCAAGCTGGACTCCCTGCAGACGCTGGTGAGGGAGGGAATGCTGCTGCTTTAAGGGGGCGGGGATAGTCCTCAGTCATCAGTGGATATGTGCCTACCTGACAGGGGAGGGGAACGTTTCAGTTTGCCTTAGGGGGGATTGCCCCGCAGGTTGGCAGGCACAGATCTGAGCTGATGCAGGACATGAGAAGGGATGAAGGGAAAGGTGATATGGTCTGAGCTGCTTCTCCAGGCATTGGGCCTTCTGGCAGCTGGGCTCTTAATTTACAAGTGAGGAGGCTCTAGATTTCTGGTTAAGGGCTCAGGACTGAGTGATACCCTGGCTTACCTCTTGTGCCATTCCTCTCAGAATGCCTGCTGTGCCGTGTATGGGCAGAAGGAACTGAAGGACTTCCTGCCTAGCCTGTGGGCTTCGATCCGTAGAGAGGTAAGTGTTGCCTAGGGCAGGGGAGACCTCTGCTGTAAGGCAGAATCACAAGAAGTAATGCTTGGAGAGCTAGCTCAGGTCAGAAGGAAATGTATACTTTTTTCTTTTCCCTTATGCCACTTTGGGTCAAGGCAATACGCTGGCCCTTGCAGCATGTGGAAGGGCATCCAACGAGTCTGGGGCGGGGAGGGCACCAGCAGCTCCCTCACTAATGCTTCCCAGGCTCTTGCTGCCCCTCTGCACTCTACTGAGGAGAGGTCATGGGGCCAGTATAAGCAGGCAGAACTAGAAAGAGAAAAGCCCCGGTGGAGGGCTTCCCAGTCTTTATAGTCAGACTTTTGTACCCATTGGATGGGATCATGAAATGCTGCTGAATTTGGAGTTGGGGACCCAAGTTCAAATCCTGGCTCTTGTACTTATGTTATCGTGGGCAAGTTGCTTTACCTCTGGGCCTCAATTCTTTATCTGTAAGAAAGATGAGAGAGGGGCAGCTAGGTGGCGCAGTAGATAAAGCACCGGCCTTGGATTCAGGAGTACCGGGTTCAAATCCAGCCTCAGACACTTGACACTTAACTAGCTGTGTGACCCTGGGCAAGTCACTTAACCCCCATTGCCCTGCAAAAAAAAAAAAAGAAGAAAGAAAGATGAGGGAGTGGTGAGATGACCTCTTCAGTCCCCAGATGGTTGGAGTATTTGTATACACTAATTACACTTGTGCTGAATTGACTTGAAAGGGGTGCATACTAGCCACTAGTGGATGTAAGACTGTGTTTGATGATGAAGATACCACCATGGAATTTATTTTGAGTCAGTCGATGTCACTTTGTGTTGCTCCAGGGTACCCAAATTCTTCAAGAAAGGAATAGGTTGGCTGGGATGTTTGATGCTCTTAGCAGCTGTGGCACCCCTTCCCTTACAGGTATTCCAAACAGCCAGTGAGCGGGTCGAGGCTGAAGGACTGGCTGCCCTCCACTCCCTGTCTTCGTGTTTGTCTCGATCTGTGTTGGAAGCTGACACGGAGGATCTCCTTGACTCCTTCCTTAGCAGTATCCTCGAGGGTAACTGGGCCTGGGGTCAGAAGGGACCTTAAGAAGGAAGGGCAGCCAGGGTGATAGAACTGAAGTTCCCTAAAGCACGGGGCATAACCTTCCACGGGCTGGCTGGAAACTGCCTTGGGAAGAACAATCAGCTTGTGTGCACTGCCCCACTTGTCAGTGTTAAGAGATGGGGGGATGGGGGGGGGATGTAACCTGCCGGCTCCCCTGTGATGTGCCACCTCTGCAGACTGCAGGCACCACCTGTGTGAGCCTGACATGAAGCTGGTGTGGCCTAGCACCAAGCTGTTGCAGGCGGCCGCAGGTGCATCTGCTCGGGCCTGTGACCGGATCGCCGGCACCGTGATACCCTTGCTTCTGGAGCAGTTCAATCGGCACAACCAGGTAAGGGTATGAGAACCGCCCCAAGGGGGGACCCCTGGCTGCCTGGCAGCCTCCACCCACACCCCCACCCATTCTCTTTCCTGAAAGGCCAACAGCTTCTGCACAGCACCTAGTTTAAAGACCTTTGGGGTCCTTAAAAATAACCTTTAACTTCAGTTTCCTTTATTACTTTGTAGAGCAGCCAGAGGCGGACAATTCTAGAGATGCTTTTGGGTTTCTTAAAGCTACAGCAAAAGTGGGGAAATGAGGACAAAGGTAAGCTTACTCCTTACCCCCTCGTACTGCCCTGGGGTCTCGCTGCAGGGAGAACATTTAACCCAGCAAGGGGAAAATGTTCTTATTCCACTGAGTTTCCTGGTCTCCTAATCATTTGCCCCCCATCCATAGTAATGACATGATGTAATTAAAATTGTGCAATCCCAAACCAGGAGATGGGGAGGTTCGGTGCCTTTGCCTCAGTTGTTGGTTTTTTCTGTCAAACTCTTAATGTCTTGGGCTCTCTCTCCACAGATGAAATACCTTTGAGTGGCTTCAAGACCGCCCTGTGCTCCTTGGTCTCCTTGGCACTGGCAGACCCCAGTACACAACTGCAGCTTGTTGGCATCCGTGCCCTCACGGTCTTGGGTGCCCAGCCAGGTATGTCTCAAGGGAATGAGGAGGGACTATATAGTAGGAATGTAGATTCTTCCCTGGGAGGCTCCTGCAGAGCAGGCTTCCATTAGTGCGGACCGTAGCTCTAGTTAACTCCAGATTTGTGTTAGTTTCCTTTGAGGGACTGCCGGGGATAAAAGGTGAGTGTTCCCTTCTCATTGTAGGACTGCTGTCTGCTGAGGACCTGGAATTGGCCATTGATCATCTCTACAGACTGAGCTTCTTGGAGGATTCCCAGAGTTGGTAAGAAATTGGGCCTTGGGCCAGCCTTCTCGGGCAGTGCTCCCACCTGCTGGTGCTGACAGTAACCAATGGGACCCTGGGAGCCTCAGACGGAAGCCTCTGTTCTTCTCACTGGCCTTTCCCTAGTATCCTGGAAGTCAAAGGCCAAAGCTCAACCTTCCCCAGCTCGTAGGAAGGGGATTTCTGCCTTCCAAGTCAGAGATCGCCTAGTCCGGTCCCCACAGATGGCATAATGCTCTCCCCATGCAGATTGCCTCCTTTGAACTTGCCAACAGGCCCTGATTGGGAGCTCATGGCTTGTGCCAGGAAGGGCTCCAAGAGCTCATCCAGGAAAGCCCCACATTGAAGATGCTATGAATGAACAATCATGCTCAGAGGGGACAAAGGTGCCCTCCTGTTGCCCACCTTATGGCCAAGACTCAGTTGACATTCCTCTTTTTGTGCCCCTGGCAGTGTGGCAGCAATGGGAGCTTCGGGGACGCTGGCCACCCTCTACCCTACAGTCTTCATTAGCCACCTGGTACCCCGGCTCTCAGAGGAGCTCCATACAGGTGTGTGGTTCACAGGCCTCTGTGCCAGGGCTGAGAAGTGGGCAGGAAAATGGAAGGAGGGCAACGGGGAGTCTGGGGATCATCCTCTCTTCCTGCTCCCTGTCTCTATCCCCACCCCCCTTGCCTACCCACCACCACCCCCTAGGACAGCCATTCCCATGTGTTGCTGTTTGCAGGTGATACAGAGTTGGCTGGTGGAGAGGGACCTTCGTACCAAGCCAGACGCTTGCGCTGTCTACAGGCCCTGTCCGCCGTCTCTACACATCCCAGCATTGTCAGGGAGACCCTCCCCGTGTTGTTACAGCACCTCCGTCGTGTGCACAGAGGTAACTAACTGGATCAGTAGAGGGTAAGGCTCTGAAATAACAGTTGCAGAAACTGGCCTCACATGTGATGGGTGAAATTGGGGACCTCCTCACCCCCTGGAGGCCTCTGGCTGGTGCTCAGTTTCTGTCTGCTGTGTACTCTCTCAGTAGGAATACCCTGGTCAATAACGGTGGCCGGATGAGAAAGAATAGAAAAGAAATTCTTTGAATTATTCTTAGAGGAGCAAGAACATCTTACTCTTCATAAACAGTTAATTAATTGATAATGCTTGAAGGCTGCCCTGCAGGAGGTGGGTAGCAAAGCATGCACCCTGACTTCTTCTTACTTCCCAGGGCGTGCAGACTCTAGCGAGCTCATTGCTGTCTGTCGTAGTCTCCACCTGGTGGCTGGGCAGTGCCAGCAGGAGCCTGAGAGTTGCTGGTACTTCCACCAAACGGCTGTACCTTGCCTGCTTGCCCTGGCTGTTCAGGCTTCCATGCCAGGTAACCTGCCTTTCATCTTTCCCTTCCCCTCTCTCTGTGACTGTTCTCTTTCTTTGACCCTGGTGTGACCTATAGTATGCTCCCCTTGGGGGAGAGTCAGTAATGCTACACAAGGCCGTGTGTCCTGATCTGTCACAGGATCAGAAACCTTCCGGGTCATCTAGTCCACCCTCCTCACAGCCCAGATCACCCCGAGAGCAAAGGGCAGAGCTGAACCGGGTCAGACAGCTCCCTCAGTTCATAGTTAGCGGTTGTCTTCTGGCTCACCCTGGGCTCCATCAGCATGCAAAGGACTGTACTGACTTTTCCTTTCAGATTTACCAGGGGCTGTTTTTCTTCCTCTATTTCTGCCTATTCAGAAGAGTTATCACTCGGACTGCCGGCAACCTTCCTGGGGAGGGCCCGAGTCAGATTCAAATCATAAACCAAATGAACACACGTATGGGAGACCTTAGAGATAACAGTGCTCTGTGATTTGCCGCACTAGTGGCCCCAGAGCTACTGACCCCAGTGCACTCAAGAACCTGTAGCTGACCATTAACAGACCGTACCTCCCTTTGCTAGGCATCATTTGCCAGTCTGTAAAATCTGGGCCTAGTGACATATTCTTAGCCATGACGTCAGTATAACTGAGGACATTTTTTGGCTTCATCTGTACTCCGAGGGCTGCATATGAAACTGGGCGGCTGCTTATGGATCTAGAGAGTCTGATCGCCTGGCTCACCCAGGAGGGTAGTGCTAGGTGGAAGTGTGCAAGGGGGAAAGTGCACAAGGTAGTTGGAGTCTCGGCCAAAGTGTCAGCTGTCTCCTTGAGTGCTGTGGTGATTTCTGACACCATGCTACTATTGCAGAGAAAGACCTCCCCAATCCTGGGAATCTGCTGTTGGAGGAGGAAGTCCTAGGGGCCATGGTCTCTGTCATCAGCACAGCCAGCACCCACCTGAGTCCTGAGTGAGTTTGCTAAGACAAGTAACTTCCCATGGGCAATGGGCTTCATCCCAGCGTGGATGTCACAGCTGGGAAAAACTGCCCGTGAGCCTGGCCATCTGTCCAGATGTGAATATGGGTAGACCACTTATCTTGGGGAGGCATTTTAGGGGAGATCTCCAGGATTTCCTGCCTGGGTTAAACTAGACACCACTGACCCCTCTTCTGAACCTTCTGTCCCCAGGCAAGCGGCTCAGAGCGTCACCCTCATCGTGCCTCTCTTCCTAGACGGTGATGTATCCTTTCTCTCTGAAAACAGCTTCCCCAGCAAGTTCCTCCCATTCCAGGTAAGGGGCTGCTGGGATGTGGCACAGGCTCCATGCTGTGTCGTGTGCTTTCTGATGGGTGGAGGAAATCCAGCAGGGGGACTACGTGGTACTTGGCAGCATGAAGACAACGAGTTTCTCCTTCCTTTATAGAATAGCTCCTCAGAACAGAAGCGGCTGGTTGCACTTCTCATGGCCTTTGTTTGCTCTCTGCCTAGGAATGTAAGTGAATGGGATGTTGGGGGGCCCAGGATTTAGCCCTGACCTGGGGAAGCCAAGCCCAGGGTGACCTTGGGCTTGAAAGGCCACTATGGTTGAAGCTGGTCCAGACTCCTCTTTTCGGCTCCTGTAGCCGTTCCTTGCTAAGTGTTTCTTGGAATTCAAGGGCTTCCTGGGTCCACCCTGTGACCTAACTCCCTGCAGGTGGAGATCCCTCAGTTGGACAGGCTTATGCAGGAGCTGCTGACTCTGAGCTGCCACCATGATGGGCTCTTCTCCTGCACTGCTGCCTCCAAGTGCTTCGCAGGGCTTCTCAACAAACACCCAGCAGGTACTGGAGCCTGGGTAGGGAATCCGCTGCAAATGTCATCAGTGCTTCAGGTTTCAGCCCCTTTACAAGCCTCTTCCAGCTGCTGCTGCAGCAGAGGTGTTCTTAGCTATTGATTTTTGTCTTGGACCCCACCTCAGAAGAATATTTTTAAATGCAAAAACCAAAAATCCTGGGATTACAAAAGAAGCCAAGAATATAGAAATAATAGGTGAAATTTTTCTCTTACCTTCACATGACCTGTGTGCCATTCTCCCCCACCTTCAAAATCTAACCACCCAGGAGGCAGCTAGGTGGTATGCTGGATAAAGCACTGGCCCTGAATTCAGGAGGACCTGAGTTCAAATTCGGCCTCAGACACTTAACACTAGCAGTGTGACCCTGGGCAAGTCACTTAACCCTCATTGCCCCACCCAAAAAAAAAAAACCAAACCCTAATCCAGTTAGGAGCTGAGCCTCTGCAATGTGGCCCTGGGCTGCCCCTCTGTGTGCTGACAACTGGGGAGGGAGCGGGGCATATTGTATAAAAGAAACCACATCCCCATTTGGGTTGGGCAGGCGCTAAGAAACTCCATGGCCACACACTTCAGCTTTCCCCCCTCCTTTCTAGGGCAGCAGCTAGATGAATTCCTACAGAAGGCTATGGAAAAAGTGGAGGCTGGCCTGAGCCCAGGGCCTTACCGTCCTCAGGCCTTCACGCTGCTGCTTTGGGTAAGGGAAGAGAATGGCCCAAATGTGCTCAGAAGTGGGGCTTCTGCCAGGCCCCAGCTGTGTCAGTGGGTTTCTTTGGGGGAATCATTGGGGTTTCTCTAATTCACAGGTGACAAAGGCATTAGTGCTCAGATACCACCCCCTCAGCTCCTCCCTCACAGAGCGGGTAAGCAGCATCCTCAGCTTGGACAGCCAAATTCACCAACGCCCCATACTCACAACCTTTCGTGACGCCTGACTAGCACGCTTTGGTTTCTCTAGCTGATGGGCCTTTTGAGTGATGCAGAATTGGGCCCTGCAGCAGCCGATGGCTTCTCCCTGCTGATGGCCGATTGCCCAGATGTGCTGCATCGAGCTGGCCATGCCGAAATACGCATCATGTTCCGCCAGCGCTTCTTCACGGATAGCGTGCCCGCCCTGGTGCAAGGTTTCCACGCTGCTCACCAAAGTGAGTCCTCTTTATTGTAGCTGGACCCTTGCCCTGCCTTGCTTTCTTGATCCTAAGCAATTCCCTGGCCTTTTTTGAGTTTGTACCTCTTGGAATACATTAGGGGTTAGGGCCAGATCTGATCTTATGTCCCAAGAATTCCCAAGTACTCTTCCCTGTCTTGTAGATGTGAAGCCAAACTACCTGAAGGGCTTGTCTCACGTACTCAACAGTCTGCCGAAACCCGTGCTTTTGCCAGAGTTACCAACGGTGAGTCCTCGAGTGGTAATACGATGGAAGGCGGGAAAGGGGTGCTGAGATAGGCTCCAAAGGACTGGATGGGCCCCTCTGACCTGTTGCTGTCGTCCTTTAGTTACTGTCCTTGTTGCTCGAGGCTCTCTCCTGCCCAGACTGTGTGGTACAACTCTCCACCCTCAGCTGCCTGCATCCTCTTCTGCTAGATGCCCCACAAGTCATGAGCCTTCACATCGACACTCTCGTCACCAAGTTCCTCAATCTCAGTTGTAGCCCTTCCATGGTGAGTCTGTTGCCAGTGGTTTCTCTGGCTGAAAGCCCTGCTCTTCTTGCCTCATCATTCCCCATATCTCCTTGTGTCTGTTCCAGGCTGTTCGGATTGCTGCATTACAGTGTATACATGCACTCACCAGGCTGCCAACTCCCGTGGTAAGGGCCTGGAATACCCATTTCAAGGGGGAATGACCAACAGTGGACATGGGTCCCTGAGGATTTAGGGAAATGGAAGCCAGCTGGGCATCCTGAGCCCTAGACTTGGCAATACCAAGTACCTGTCAGAGCAGGGTTCCCACTACAGCGCCCTCTGGGCAGTCAGTCAGGGACCTCTAAAAAGCAATCGGGTTTGTCCTCACCTTCCTGGGAAATCGGTTCTGCAGCCCCAACAGGTGACAAAAATAGAGAATTCCTTCCTTATCCAAATCTGTTCCTAAGAGGGCTAGACCCTGGGTGATAGGCACCTGTCCTTCCATAGCTGCTGCCCTACAAAATGCAAGTGATCCGGGCCTTGGCTAAGCCCCTGGATGACAAGAAGAGGCTGGTGCGCAGAGAAGCAGTGACTGCCAGGGGGGCATGGTGAGTGTCTGGGGCACAGGGGACCTTGGGCATAAGTACGGCTCCATGCTAATGTATCTACCCCATCCCGTTCTCACACCCCACAGGTTCCTCCTGGGGAGCCCAGGCAGCTGAGGCCTCAGCCCTGTGTGTGACCATACTGACAGACAATCGAATCCAGAGTCACCGACCTGTCGAGGCGTCTTCCTGCTGAATGGCCCTGGTCAGGGAGGGGAGACCATCGGCCCCCTCCCTGCTGTAGGTTCAGTCTGTGCTGCATGGCTATACAAGGAACACAGTATTCCTCATTACTAATGGATATTGTGAAGTGACTGTGTGGGGCCATGGGAATGTTTTGACAAGAAGAGACCCTGGCTGGGTGGAGGCTACAGAGTGAAGAGGGCAAAGGAGATAACTGGTACCTACTGAAGAACGAATGTGAGTGATTGGCCCTAAGGGCTACAGAGACTTTATATGTTGTGTGTCTACCTGCTAGAGAATAAAGACAGCTTTTGGTTATGTGGCCAGTACAGAAAACTCACCCACCCCCAGCCCAGGAGCTACACGTCCAGCTGGTTCTTTTTGCTTAAGAATTGTGGTTCTGAGGCAAGGGGGAGGAAAAAGGCCCCAGGGAAGGGTGAAAGGAGAGGAGATAAAGAACAGGTGACATCTCAGGCATTTACTCCATGATGGCATGGCCCCATGGCCTGACTCTTCTCTTCCCAGGCACACCCAGAAAACATTAGAGCTCCAGTTCTGGTCAAAGGGCAAGTACAGGAACGAGTTCAGTCTTTACAAAATGAAATACCTTTATTTCTGCAGTCAGCAGAGTGTGAAAAGTGGCAGTGACCTCAGTAAGAGCCCTGGGGGCCCTTCACCCCAAGAGCCCAGGGGTCTGCTTGTACCTTTAAGCTGTTACCCCCTTCTTTTCTCACACATCAGATAGGGGAGATGGTACACAATACCAATGCTGTCACCCAGACTGGGTCTGTAACAATCTTAGTTTTAGGCACAGGCTCTACCCCCACCTACAATCCTGGCACCATGGGTACTGGAACTTCTGTTAGCCTGAGTGAAGGGGCCTTTAGCCCTGGAGTTCTCCATGTCACACTGCTCATCTGGTGCCCAAAGGTGGAGCCCCTAGAATTCTGTGTGGTACAGGAAACCAGGCCCAACGACGTCTTTTGCTTCATGGTTCCAAAGAAGATCTCCCTAACCAATCCTTGTTCTGGGTTGAAAGAGATCTCCAGCCCCTGAAGACCATTGAGGAGGTAGGACCAGCCTGGAGGCCATCTGAACCCATGACCTAGCTCACACAGCTAGCACAGAGTCTGGGGCTGTTGACACATAGGGAGGGGGGTTCCAGGTCATCCCATTCCCATAGGGTAGATGACTAGAAGGCAGGAGGACACGAGTGAGCCAGTGTCTGCAAGAGAAGACAAAAACAGTTCTTGGGAAGGGCTCCAGGCCTTCATCAGTGGGGTTTCCAAGCGCTGGGTATAAGCTCCCATACCTCCCCAGTCCCAAAACATGGATCAGTAACTCTTCAGTGCCATCAGAGGAGCTAGCCATCCCCAGAAATGTCACTAGTGACATAAGTCATGGGCAGAAATAAAAGTGAAAGGATTAATAGGGGGAGAAAGTACAGAGAAAACTGATCCCTGTGCTCATAGTGGCTGTCCTTGGTGTACAGGATGACTGGACAGAGAGCAACAAGGGGAGGCACTTTTGTTGGGAAACAGTGACTTCCTTTATTTTGCCCCAAGGGGGCCCTGCTTGGCTTCTGAGCCTAGGGGTCTAAATCAAGGCCTGGTATCTACTCTTATCAGTCTAGTAGGCCTATTAATAACCATTCTCAAGAGCTGCTGCAGCCTAGGAAGAAGCCACATGTCCTTTATCTAAGGCAAGAGAATAATTTTAAGTAATAGCCCTCATCTAGTAACAGGCAACACCTCAGTGAATAGAGGGTGTCCCTCCCTCCACCCCCACCCCCCCCATGGGGGTCATTTCACTCTTTACCTTCTTGTGTTCACACCCAGGAACACCTTCCAGTTGTCTAAGCAGCCATAATTATAAGGATTCCTGAATACCTGTAGCCAAGTAAGGAAAAGTGTGCCCAGGGGGCCCCTTTACAGAAATCCCCACCCCTTCTTCCCTTTTAGACTCAGAGCGTTGGCCAATACTGGTCTCACCAGCTAGCGGCCCCTCCCCAGGCCTGTACTCACTTTGCCCTTCAGGGAGAGACGATGCCTCTCCTTCTTGTTGATGTGCCTTTCGATACTGGTCTCACCACGGCTGATGAGGACAGCATGCCACACTGTCAGAGCCCCCAAGGCCAGTGCCACAGAACTAAGAGGAAACAGCACTGGCATCTGTTCCTTGCAATGTTTCACAAAGAACACTTAAAACATTAAGACCGAGCCCCACTGTAGCAAGAGAAACCCCTCCTGGTAAAATTCAGCCCACGCCCACTACTTCAACTCTTTATTAATTTAAATCTAACTTAATAATTGAAAGAGATTTAAAAGGACCAATTAACTACCTCCCACTCCAGAAGAAAAAGGCAACGGTCATCACTTTATCGAGGAATACATGGGTAGCACTGATCTTGATGAATTCCACTGGGTGCCAGATCCTCAGGAATGTTCAGGTAAACGTTTACTTATGAACCATCCAACCTCCAGTGAGAAGGGGCTCGGGCCTGGCTGAATGACTAGTGGTAGTGAGCAACTGGATCTAAAGTCCATCTCACACTTGGACCCCGGGGACTTGTTGTTCAGAGCACCAACACAACAAGAGCCTTCTGTGCTGAGGAGATGTTGGTTTTTCCTATCTAACTCCCATACCACAGTTCTAGAGAATTCACAGTGAAATCCTAGTGTCTTGTGCCTTTATTTGTGCACATTGATGCTGCTTCTGCGCCCTCTTTAGCCTGGAGGAGAGAAGTCTTGGTGGCTACACATCTGCCCAAGTGGAAGAGGGATGAGACTTCTTGGCCCCGGGTGCCAAAACTAGCACCAATGGAAAGAAGCTGGAGGAAGGCAGGGTTCAGCTTGATACAAATCAGGAAAAGCTCCCTACGGTTTCTAAGCGGAGTGGGCTGGGCTCTGAAGATAGCCAGGTTCCCTACTGTCAGACATCTTGGAACACAGGCAGATTTCCTTTTTCAGGGAAGGGTCGGACTAAAGGGGTTCTAAGACCCTTCCTACTCAAACTGTTGGCTTTCAAGCTGAATTCTGGCCAGCCCAGACTATCTGTACCTTGTCTGATGTGGCTTCTGTGGGCCTATGGTGTTCTCTTGGAACCGGGCAAGGACAGGAGGTGTGGTCGGCCCCTAGACCTCAAGATGCGCCTGGCATTTGGCTTGCTTCTAGTTATAAAAGTCCCTGAATTTCACCTGGCTCAGATAACTCCTCCTAATTCGATTCTTATCAGCCTGTTCCTGAGGGTAGCACAGGTCGGCTACATGAACTTTAGGGAGTTGGCTCTTTTTCCTTTAAGCAATCACATTATCTGAACATGACTTATCCATGTTTATTCACAGCAATAAGTACAGTGTGAGGATGCACGACTGCTAAGAGACATGGAAAGGGTTTGGGCACGTTAGCCATGTTTTTTCTCTTTACAGAATTAAAGAGTCCGGAGGCAAGAGAAGTGGGGCAGTTTCTCCCAGGGTCTGTAGGGGAACCAAATAGGGATGGGTTTATTTCTATTTATTCTCTTCCCTGAGTAACAAGGTGTCCTATCAGGGAATAGTGGAGGTAGTTACCTGCACAAGAACCATAGGTAAACCAGGCTTTTGTGAGTCATCCTTTCCCGGAAGGAGAAAGCGGGTGGTGGGGTCTGGTGATATGTCTGAAACAAAGAGCAAGAGAACCTGAGTGTCTGTCCCTTAGCCCTATGCTGTTGCCAGCAAAGGCCCCAGCACCCACAGGCATGGCATTGGTCCAGGTTTTAGGCCAGAAAGAGACAGAAATAAAGCTAGAGATGAGTCAAGAAAGCAGCCAGATGGGTGGACAGAGCCCAGCAACATCATCACATGGACAAAACACTGGCCAGAGCAGGTCTGAACAAGACGGCAAAGCACAGGGGGGAAAGTTGGGCTCAGCCAGTAAGGTTTAGACAACACAGATGAGGCTCCAGGGGAAGCTATCTCACTGCCCCCCTCCCCCTTTTTTCCCCCAGTGTGATTACACTACATAACTACATCTCCAAGAGGTGGTAAGACCCCCAGCCTACCTGGCTGACTAGGGCGGGGAAAGGGAAGAAACAGTAGAGATGAAGGCACTTTATAAAGTATAAAACACAACGTAAAGGGTTCTTACTGGGATGAGGCATGAGGATTAGGGAGGTCTGATCACAGAGGAGTTTGAGATCTGCTCGGGATAAAGACTACTGAGGGGAGCCTCCCTTGGGAAGGTGCAGACCAGAGCCAGAAGACCCCAGTCTGTTTTCTGTCTCCAGACCCTGGAACCCCATTACACAGACCAACGACGACTCCGTGCTGCTCAGGCCAGCATCAAAGCAGAGCCTTTTCAGTTTGAAGAAGAAGTAATAGGACCAGATAGTCAGAAAAGGGGTTTGAAGATAGTAAAGTAGTAGACCAATCTAAGTTATTTGTGTAGGCCTGGCACCGCTCCCAGGGACCAGAGCCCAGTGCAGCTAGCCCCCCAGAGCACGCTATTCTACAGCCCCCTGAGGCCCCAGAACAAGCCAGGCCGGGGCTACCTCTGCAGACCTATGACCCCAGGCCTGAGCAGCAGGAGGCAGTAAGTGGGACGGCCCACCTGATTGGCAGCCACCTGTAGTTTGTTCCTGTCCAGCTGTTTCATTTTCTATGGGGATGGAAAATAGTTCTGGTTATATTCTCTGGCTTCGGATGGGAGCTTTGCTAGCCCCGCTCCAGAGGGATCGAACTCTCCTGTGCCACTGTCACCTGCCCTAAGGCTCTTCCACACCCCTCCGTCCCCACTGCTCACCTCGAGGGCAGCATAAGCTTCTCGGAACATATCCCAGCTGCCAAAGCTGCAGTAGACACAGCCCAGGGTCATGAAGAAGCAGAAGGAGAAGAAGTACCGGTGGTTGTAGTGGCCCACACAGTTGTTCAGCCAGGCTAGGAGCAAGGACTTAAGGAACAGGCTGGCCAGCAGTCTTCAGAGGTTCCCCTGGGGCCCAGGGGCCGACTGGGAATAGCCGAGGATAATGCTCCTTAGCTCCCTACGCCTGCACTTGTCACACCCAGAACAAGGAAGCTGACTCCTGAAGGCCAATCCCTCAATGACAATGTTTACTGGAGCCATGTGCTAGGTGGTGAGACAACTCTTCACCTAAGGCCATTATGGCATGCTGGGAATTATGATCCTGAGGAAAGGCAAGCTGTGCCTGCCATTCACCTTAATGTGATGGGGAGCATGACCTGTGCTCAGAAGAGAAGGAAGCGGGCCAAAGCAAGGGAACAGCATCCTTATCTCAGTCCTTTCTCTAGCTGAACTTCCCACAGAGCCTGTCCACTTCTGGGCTCATTTCTGTTCTCAAGGAAATCATCACTTAATTGGCTTCCAAGCCCCTTTTCCTCCTAAAAGATCATATTTTGCAGAGATAACCGTTGAGGCTACATTTCCCCAAAGCCTCCAGGCCTGTTTTTTGTCCTAGTAAAGGGCTATTTTCTTGAGAAAATATCATTTAGTCTTCCCTGTGTTTTTTCCTAAGTGTTTTAAAATACATTGGTAGCAGGTGGGAAGGAGGATGGGAAAGCTCCCGTGGCTTAAGAGGCCAAATAGCGAAGATAAGGGAGGGAACAGTCTGGCTGGGCATGGCTGGACTCAAGGAGCCTTGGTCAAAGGATACGGCAGTGATGATCCATTTTCAGCACACACCTGGAAGGAGGAACAGGGCTTTGCATTACTACGGAGCAGAATACAAAGAGGCTACTCCCACTTGTGCTCAACAAGGGTTGACATTTTTAGGAATTGTATTAGTTTGCCCCTAACATGTCTGACTCTAGGTAGAGGGCAAGTAACGAGGCCAAAAGCAAGCCAAGGAAACGGAGAGAGGATGATGAAGGCCAACCTGTTACAGATGCTGCAGTGGTGTGTCCGTGCTGGTTTGGGATAAATGCACTTCTTGCAGATGGATACAGTAGCAAGGTCTGTCTTAGCCTGTATTAGGAGAGAACTAGTCAGGGCCTCAGATTTTAGTTACTGAAGGAAATCAATGGCAATGGAGACTTATTGAAGAGTTCTGTCCTCAACCCATGCTGCCCCTTTGCTAGGATTCTAGGTTTCCTGTCCCATCAGCTTTGCCCTGGTGTCCTGCTGTGCCTTCTCTGAGCCCTACCTGGGGTGGGTATCCAGGAGGGGTGGTGATGGCCTGGTAGTAGTGGAAGACGATGAGGATGAGGTTCCAGTGACTGTAGACAAAGTGCCAGCAGATTCGGGGCACTGAGTAAGTATGAAGGATCAGGGGCAAGACACACAGGTAGGCAATGGCCACAATGGAGCTGGTCAGCACAATCACCAGGGCCACAAAGACCTGCCAATGACAGGAAGTCAACACTCAGCTGCTACTGGAGTATGGAAAGATAGCGAGCGCCCCACATTTATAGCACAAGAGGAAGAAAAAAAAAAGAACCTTGTTTTGTAAAGGTTTTTTTACAGTCTGCCAATCCATCCAGCCCCATCCTTCCACCCAAGCGGTCACAGTATCTTGTCATGCTAACCCCAAACCACAGAATCCTGGCGACACTCACCACCCCAAACCAGCGGATCACATTGTCAACGATCCAATACACAGGCTCAAAAGCAGAGTCAATGGCAGTGTCACTGCCCCCAAAGGAGTTGTAGAGTAGGGAACGCAGACAAACTTTTCCATAGCGCCAACGAAGTACAAGGTTCCGAAGTAACGGTGGGCATCGGCGTCTGTAGCCCAGGAGGAGAAGCAAACGCAAGCATAGGCGTGCTGGCCCCAGCAATAAGGACCGACGACTTCGCATGGCCTCCTACAGCAAGATAAATAGCAGATGAACATCCAAACTCCTGGGTCTCACCAGGCAAATCGACAGATAAGGACCTTCTTAGGTCATGCTTGGCCTGCCTCTAATGACTTACCTATCCCAATCACTGCAAGATAGAGGTCCCCAGCTTAAGTCTGGAGAATCAAACTTAATTGAATACATGAACACAACAGCAACTCACATTTGTAACAACTAGCACTACAAATGCAAACTCTTGACAACTCTGAGGTAAGTGATACAAATATTATTTTGCCTACTTTCCAATTAAAGAAACAGGCTTGAAGGTAAAGTAGCTTAACTAGAATCACATCTAAGTTAGGATTTGAATCCAGATCCAAGTCCAGCATTTTTTCCATTACTCTTAACACAAGAAAGCTGTAAGTCTGGCTGTTATATCAAGAGGGACAGAAAAGAATTACCAGCCCCAAGCACAATCTTCCTCTGGATTTCTCTGTAGAATAGGAACCAAGAGGGTGGACAAACAACAAGAACAAACCACTCAAGTGCCTTACCACCGCAAGGACAGTAGAGGACAAGGCCTGTTGGCTGCAGCAACGGCAGAGCTGTCAAGGAAGCTGCCTCTCCTGTCTACCCACCCCCCCCCTTCCCCACTCCTAATGCTTTCCACTCCTGGATGACCAACCCTTTTTAGCTAAAACTAGCCAGACATCAGGATGTGAAACCTTTCTGGAGTAGGTCCAGCTCCTAGATCTTTGATGCCATCTGTCCCTGGAGAAAGCTATCAGTTCTCATCTTCAGGACTGCTATTACAGGCTCAGCAACCTCAGCCTGGCAGCATGAAATCCCCAAACTTTGCACCTTCCAATCTCCCCATTCAGTTGGTCCCAACTATCATGTGATGTTAAATAACTCATACAGCACTTCGTGATTACAAAGAGGCCTCTCCGTTGATCTTCAAAACATCACTATGAAGAGCAGCTAGGTGGCGCAGTGGATAAAGGGCTGGTCCTCAATTCAAGAGGACCTGAGTTCAAATTCAGTCTCAGGTACTTGACACTTATTAGCTGTGTGACCCTGGGCAAGTAACTTAATCCTCATTGCCCCCGAAAAAAGGGGAAAAAACATCACTAGAACATAGGGAGAATAAATACACTTGTCCCCATTTTACAGACTCAAAGAGGTTAAGGGACTGCCCCAAGATCATCCAGCCAGGAAGTGGCATGGCCCAACTTCAAGTCCAGGTCTTATGATTCCAGTTCCTGTATTCTTTCTCCTGCCTCTTCTGTAACTCGAACTTTGACACCTTCTAGTCTCCCTATTCAGAGGCTGAGACCACCAAACTATGGGTAGTAAGATGATGCCACTTCCAACCTAGAAGTGATATATATGGGGGATACCATGTATTTAAAGGTTGCCTGTGTCCTGTTACTCAGGCTTGGGTCCTTGAGAACATAATCTGGCCTGTGAAGCTTAGTCCTTCCCTGCACTAGTTCCAAGTTAACCTAACAATCCTCTCCCCTCCTCTTTTGTCCCAAGCAGAAATGCCTTCTCTACAGTGATTGCCCCTCACAGGCCTGCCTCTTAGCTTATCTCCCCAGCACTCCAAATGTTTTAATATCCTCAAAAGTCTTCCTTCTCTCTGGCTGTGCAATAACAAATAGCAATGGAAGGAGGAAAGATGCCTAATCAATATTTGTAACTAGACTTCTGTGGATACCTACACCAATTTTGTGAACAGAGTTGTCTATTAGTGAAGAGCAGATTATCTGATTTGTCATGTGGGAGGCTGGAAGGTGCTGCTTTGCTCTCAACTCCTGTTGATTTATTTATTTAGTATGAAGTCTGAAACCCAAAAGAAACTGGAGGAGGTCACTGCATATCTAGGCACGGTTTCAGTTCAGTAACTGGATCACCATCCCTTCCTCCCATCCAAGAAAAGCCTTTAAACACAAATATTCCATCTTCTATTCCTGCACCTGCCCAAGGAAAAGTTTAAGACAGACAATGAAGTGAGGAAGAAGGGAGGAAAGGAGAGAGAAGAGAGGAGAGGTGGGGAGAGGGGAGAAGGAAGAGAGGAGAGGAGAGGAGAGAGGGAAGAGGAGGTACTGCTCTGGTCAGAACCTTGAAGCAGTCAGAAGTGATGCTGCCCATCAGCAGTATGGATCAAGAAGCTCCCCCACTCCCTGACACCAGGGCAATCAGGAATAAAATAGTATAGAAAACGTAGGAACTTTGAAACTCCTTCAAGATGCAGCTCAAATCCCATCTTCTGTTGGAGGCCTTTTCTGGTCCACCTACTCCAATTCCTGCCTTCCCTCTGATATTTCTTTCTATCTACCCTGTTTAGATCTTGGTAGGTACCTTACATAGATCCTGCATTAGAATGTGAGATCCTTGAGGACAGGAATAATGTTTTTGCTCTGTATGCCCATCACAGCCTGGCACATAAGTGCTTAATAAATACTCATTGACTAACAAGCTTGCCTCTATTGTCATTTGCTTTCAAGTGTGAATTTCCAGAATAAGCAGGAATATTCAAAAGCAAACAAACAAAACCCCTGCATTTTGAAACTAAGCAAAAACTTTAAATCTCATTGTGGATTATATACATTACAGCTCCTTTTCAAAGGTACAGATAATAACAAATGGTCTATATTGTTTAAAATAACTTTTCTTAAAAGCATTGGTGACCTTCCTAACGGAAATAAATTTAAACAGCACTAACCCTAAAGCTCTCCATTCCTCTAATATCAGGACGACCAGAAGCCCTCCTTCACGGATTGTAAACTCAACGAAGTTATCTCTTGAATCAGTTTCTGATCTCTACCCACAGAACAATCGCGTCTCAGTCCCTAAACTTGCCATCCTCCATGTAATGTCCCCGCTGTCTTTACATTTGCTGGAGAGGTTTCCATTTAGGACAGGGGGAAGGGCAGGGAGGACGGGAGTGTTATCCACCCATCTGTTCCTTCTAGAGCCACCACCCCAGAGAGACAAATGTTTGGGGATGCAAAGGTCCACGGATAATTCATTGGCTAAAGTGTCTAAGGATGCAGGGCTCTCCCTTCAAATAGTGGGGTTGGAGGTGACAGCACAACAGAAAGGTCCCTGACCAAAGGCAAAACTTTCTTGGGGGCCCGCGGGTAGGCAGGGGCGTCCAAGAGCAAATCGGGGGGGGGGGGGGAGGGGGGCAACGACGTGCCAAGTCAACATTTAACCAAGCTCTGGGCCGGAAGGTTCACGTCCCACCCTTGGGCAGCTACAGCCAACCCCGTCTGCCAGGTAAGGAAGCAGGTGCAATTAAGCCGCTTTCCATCAGAGTCAGGAAGGCGGGGGGAGGGGAAGGAGAATAAAGAAGCCCCTCCACCTTATTACACATACTCCCCCTCCCAGGGACTTGGAACTATCCCGTAAGGACGAAGCCCCCACCTCGAGGAGCGGGAGGGCAGAGGCGCGCTCCCTGACCCTTCTCGCGCCCCGTATTTCCACGCCCCTCGCGGCCGGGGGCCCGAGATCCCGAAGGAAAGGAAAGAGGTGGAGGAGGCGGTTGAGACCCCGGAGACCCCTTTACCTCCTGCTTGGCGGGCAACAACCCGGTCGAACCCCGAAGCCTGCACGGGTCACAGCAGCCTCTGCCGTAGCTGATCCCGGCCCCAATCAGCCAGACCCACCATCCCCAGCCCCCACCGGCAGCGGCGCCAGGACCGCTACCACCCCGGCCTCCCCTACGGCGCAGGCGTGGGAAGCCCGGCGCCCCGCCCCCTTTTTCCTTCTCCCGAGGCACCCTGGGAGCTGAAGTTTTAGGAAGAGAGGGAAGTCACTGAGGAGGCTCCGGAGAAGCCACGTGGTGGCCCGCCAATTGGTAGGTCTGTCACTTAGGCCCAATGGAGTGGTCATCGGCCTCCCGCAATGGCTGTTGGGAGGTTGTGGCTATGGCGCCGCCGTTGAGGTACTGCGTCCCAGGTGAGTGAGGCGGCAGGGAAGGGAGGCCGGAGCCTCGAGCTGCCGCGGAGGGCCCGGTTGTCCGGGTGGCTCTGTGGGCCGGGATCCGGATGGGAGAGATTGGACACTGCGTTTGTCTTCCGCAGGCGAGCGACTGTGTAACTTGGAGGAGGCCAGCCCCGGCAGCGGCACCTATACCCGGCACGGCTACATCTTCTCCTCGCTCTCCGGCTGCCTGGTGAAGACGAGCGACAACGGCGAGGTGAGGCCAGCCGCGCCCCCGGCGCCGGCCTCTAGCGATGGGCGCAGCCCGGGAGGCCTTTGCACCCCCAAAGCCTGCCTGCCCATGGCCAGTCACCAGGTGGAGCCCGTGGCCTTTAGCCCCACTGAATCCTCCCTGTGGCCCGAGAGCCTCGGTCCCCCGGCTGGTGCTGAGCAGAGCTCGTGAACCTACCCTTTGTCTCCTCCGCAGCTTCCGGTGGTGTCAGTGACCAGAGAGACCGAATCCCAGTTGCTGCCAGATGTGGGAACGATCGTAACCTGTAAGGTACGGGGCCGCCAGCCACCAGGTCCAGGGCTTTCCGTCCATCCCCATCTGATAGTAGTGTTCAGGACAGGGATCGGCAGTTCTGACGTTTGTGTCATTGTGTTGCCTTTTTTAAGTATAAAAAACCGCTTACAGGGAACTTGTTTTCCTACTCAGTAAGGATTCCCCGTTCTGAACTCTAAAAGCTGGAGGTTCATGCTTTAGAGACAGAAAGCAAGAATTCTTACTATTCAGAGCTTCTAGCACTTTTAAGAGAAGGACGAATATATGAAGGGGCGGGGAGAGAATGGAGGGAAATACAGTTAACAGTAGTAACAGAAAAGAATTTAAAAGCAAATTTGTCCAATAAAGGCCTCATTTCTCAAACATGTAGAGAACTGAGGTCAAATTTATTAAAAATAGAAGCCATTCCTCAATTGACAAATGATCAGAAGATATGAACAGTTTTCAGATGAAATAATGAAAGCTATCTATAGCCAGGTGAAAAAAATACTCTAATACACCATTGATTGGAAAGATGCAAATCAAAACTATTCTGGGGTACTACTAATGCCTACTAAATTGGATAATAGGACAGCTGAGGAAAATGACATATTGTAGGGGATATGAGGAAAATGAGACATTAATACATTGGGGGTTTTTTTGGTGAGGCAATTGGGGTTAAATGACTTGCCCAGGGTCACACAGCTAGTAAGTGTTGTGTCTGAGGTGGGATTTGAACTCAGGTTTTCCTGAATCAAGAGCCAGTGCTTTATCCACTGTGCCACCTAGCTGCCCCATAATTAATACATTGTTGATAGAGTTGTGAACTGATTCAGCCATTCTGTAGAGCAATTTGGAACTATACCCAGATGACTATAAAACCATGCATACTCTGTGACCTAGCAATACCACTACTAGGGGGCAGCTAGGTGGCCGAGTGGATAAAGCATCTACCCTGGTTCAGGAGTTCAAATCCGGCCTCAGACACTTGACACTTAGTAGCTGTGTGACCCTGGGCAAGTCACAACCCTCATTGACCTGCAAAAAGAAAAAAAAAGTACTACTACTAGGTCTGTATACCAAAAGAGCTTGAAAAAAGAAAAAAGGAAAAGGACCTATATGTACCAAAAATATTTATAGCAGCTCTTTTATGGTGGCAAAGAATTGGAAATTGAGGGGATGCCCATCAATTGGAGAATGGCTGAACAAATTGTTGTATGTGATTATGATAGGATACTGTTGTACTATAAGAAATGATGAGCAGGGTTGTTTCCAAAAAACCCAGAAAATCATTACATGAGCTGATACAAAGTGAAATGTACTGTGCACAAAGTAACAGCAATATTGTAAGATGATCAGCTGTGAATGCCTTAGCTCTTCTCCACAATAAAGTGATCCAAGATGTCAAGATAATGGAATGTGATAGATGAGATTTGGCAGATACTCAGGAGTCCACCTGAGTATATTACTGGCTGATTTGACTGGATTAGTAGTTGACTAGATTCTAATCACATCTGGCTGGTACTTGAGAGTACCTAGGTGGCACAGTACATAGAGCACCGGCCCTGGATTCAGGAGTACCTGAGTTCAAATCTGGCCTCAGACACTTAACACTTACTGGCTGTGTGACCCTGGGCAAGTCACTTAACCCCAGTTGCCTCACTTAAAAAAAATAAATAAATTACACAAAGACAACTCTGAAGAACTTAGGATGGAAAATGTTATCCATCCCCAGAGAAAGAACTGATGGTGTCTGAATACAGATTGAAGTGCTTTTTTTTTTTTTTTTTTGCAGGGCAGTGAGGGTTAAGTGACTTGACCAGGGTCACACAGCTAGTAAGTGTCAAGTGCCTGAGGCCAGATTTGAACTTAGGTACTCCTGAATCCAGGACCAGAACTTTATCCACCAGAACTGCCCCCAGCATTTTTTTTTTACTTTATTTTCCTGGAGTTTTTTTTGTCTGTTTTCTTTTACAATATGACTAATATGGAAATGTTTCACATGACTATATATGATCCAAGATAACTCTGAAGGGCTTATGATGAAAAATGCTTTTCATCCACAGAGAAAGAACTGATGGTGTCTGAATACAGACTGAAGCATAATTTTTTAAAATTTATTTTCCTTAAATTTTTTTTGTTTATATTTTCTTTCACAACATGACTAATATGATAAGAATTGCTTGCCTTCTCAAAGTGGGGTGGGGAGGGAGGAAGGGAGAGAATTTGGAACACAAAATTTTTTAAATGGATGTTCAAATTTTGGGGGTTTTTTACATTTAATTGGGGGAAAACAAGATGCTAAACAAAAAAAGAAAAAAGGACATATAAATTAATCCTGTGTCACTAAAGCTTCTCTAAGTTGAAGGCTAGAGGAAAGTTAAGTATCGGGGCAGCTAGGTGGAGCAGTGGATAAAGCACAGGCACTGGATTCAGGAGGACCTGAGTTCAAATCCAACCTCAGATACTTGGCACTAGCTGTGTGACCCTGGGCAAGTCACTTAACCCCCATTTGCCCCACCAAAAAAAAAAAAGAAAAGAAAAAAGTAAAGTATCTTAATAAATAGCCAAAGCAGAAGAGTAATGTTGAGCTAAACTGAAGAGCAATTCAGGGCAGCTAGGTGGTACAGTGGGTAAAGCACTGGCCCTGAATTAAGGAGGACCTGAATCCAACCTCAGACACTTGACATTTACTAGCTGTGTGACCTTGGGCAAGTCACTTAACCCTCACTGCCCTGCGGGCCCCCCCCCCCAAAAAAAAAGAGCACGAGTTGTTCTGACTACATTTGCTCTGCCTACCTAGACTGAAGAGCAGTGGTAGTAATTCACTTTTATACAGCATGTTCCAAAAGGCATAGTGAAGTTTTAAGCTTTAAAAGGTTCCTGTGTCCAAGTTTTAATAACTTAAAACTTCACTAAGACTTTCAGAATACTATGTATAACATTTTGCAGTTTATAAAATGTGTTCTATACATTCTCATTCAAATGCTCACAAGAACTCAGTGAGATAGTGCAAGTATCACAGTCTTCATTTTACAAATGAAAAGATAGCATACGGCATTTCAGAGTTTTAAGTCTACATTCCCGATTCTTTAGGGGGTCCCAAAAGGCCCATGGATCAATTGTTCAAGGATCCAAGCTTGCTGGGATGCCCTACACTTGTATAATAATGCCTTTATGCTTTTCAGCATGCTTTCAGATGATTTCAGTTGATATTCTGAAATCGAAAGGGCCGAGATTACTTTTCTCAAATTATTAATGGGAAAACTGAAACAGATTAAGTGACTTGCCCAAGTAACCCACATAGTAGTAGGATAGCTAAAGGTAGAACCTACTTCCCTTAATTCCTAGTTTAGGACTCTGCCATATATCACCAGAATTTCTTTATCTGGCAGCTGCTAATATTTTTAATCCATCTCTTCTCTTCTCTACGGCACAGGTCTCCAGCATTAATTCTCGCTTTGCCAAAGTACATATCTTATATGTGGGATCCACACCACTCAAGAACTCCTTTAGAGGAACTATCAGGTAGGAAGCTTTTAAATTTCCTTTATTTTTGCCTCAAAATAGTTTGGGATTTTAAACAAAATACTACAGATCTCCATTCACCATATTTCTTTTCCACATCTCAGTCTTCCTTTCTCTGTGATCTCCCTTTTGTTTCACAGAGGAAGTTTGGATCAGGGTAGTAAATTTGACTTAAGTAGGTGTTTGGCAAGCATCAGGATGATATGTACCCAACCAGAGGTGATTTTGAATGTGTTAGGGCACTTTTTCCCTTAAAGATCACATGTAGGGGCAGCTAGGTGGCACAGTGGATAGAGCACTGGCCCTGGATTCAGGAGGACCTGAGTTCAAATCCAGCCTCAGACACTTGACACTTACTAGCTTACTAACCCCAATTGCCTCACCAAAAAAAAAAAAAAAAAGATTACATGTAACTACAGCTGTAATAGGCCAGCCCTAATGTTTATTTAAAATGAACAAGTTATTGGGTAGGGTTGTTTTCCTCAGTTTCCCATTGAAAAGGAGACAAAAATCATTTTTCATGGAGGCAGTTTGATCTCTGGATGTCTCTTCCATCCTAGTATTCTGTATAGCTCTTCACTCATTGTCTAGCAGCTCATTCCTGGAGCAGCTGATAAATTTCCTTATATCTTCCCATGTATAAGCTGTCCTGAAACTTCCTTCTCCCCAGACCCAGTCCTGGGAACAATGCTGGCTATTCTATGTGGGCTTCTGGTAGATCTTATCCCAAGGTGTAAACCTTGGGGTGTGTTTCCATCTTGTGCCTCTGGGTGGCAGTTAAATAACAAATATGACTCATCCCAACTCCTGCAGCTTCTCTGGCTCTTCCCCAGCCAACGCTCTAGAAAACAAGTAGTTGCTTCTCTTGAAGAATGATTATTTCTATTATTATTATTATTATTTCCTTGTAGGAAGGAAGATGTTCGAGCTACTGAAAAAGACAAGGTAATGACTTACAGAGAGGAAATCTCAAAGTTCCTATTGTCATAACTAATTTCAAAGACCATATTGGAGGAATGAAAGAGCCCCATGGTGATATTAAAGTTGTCATCTTTTTGCTACTGTAATGGCTTCCCCTCTTCCCACACTGCCCCCCAAGTCCTTTTCTCCCTGTGAATGTTTTGTTTATTGACCAGAGAGGAGCAGTTTGCACTGTCTTCTCATTTGGATTCATCTTTCTAGAATATTTACTAACATTTCTGCAAACTTAACTATGGGTTCTGACTCTAAGCCAGATATGGGAGCTTTTAGCTAAGTCAGAATCCTAAGGCCCAGGAGGCTAAACACTGCAAATTTTTAAACATATACTTTGTTCCTTTAAGAGTAAAAGGGATGGGGGGGGGGGGGGCGGAGAATAAAAGGGGATAGTGCAGTGGATAGAGCACCGGCCCTGGAGTCAGGAGGACCTGAGCTCAAATCCAGCCTCAGACACTTAACACCTACTTGATGTGTGACCCTGGGCAAGTCACTTAACCCCAATTGCCTCACCAAAAAAAAAAAAAGTGAAAGGGATTGGGGCAGCTAGGTGGTATAGTAAAGCACCGGCCCTGGATTCAGGAGGACCTGATTTCAAATCCAGTCTTAGACACTTGACACTTACTAGCTGTGTGACCCTGGGTAAGTCACTTAACCCTCATTGCCCCACCAAAAAAAAAAAAAAGAGTAAAAGGGATTAAGATGTGTAAAATGTGACTTCTACCCTCTGGGTGAGAATAAGCAGGATTCACATTAAATAGTTAATTCCAAAGCAAAGCAAATAGATCCATTTGCTAACTTTATATGGTACCTGCTGTCTCTGGGAATCAGGAAAATCTATACAAAGAAGCGCTCCATTCATTTCAGTGAACAGTGTCTGTTGGATCTGTACTGTGCTAGAAGCACCTGCTCACAGGTCAGCCAGCTTCACATTCACAGCCTCAGCATTCTCTTGGACTCCTTACTTGTCCTCACTGTACATGGCCAGACTTTGCCTTTTATACCCCTACAGCATCTCTTACTTTGCCCTGTTTCCTACTCACACAGCCTTCAGTCCTTGCCTTTAACGCACACACACACACACACACACACACACACACACACACACACACACTCTTACCCTCTATTCAGATGAGTTTCCTAAATGCCAAGTCTGACCATGTTATTCCCCTATTCAGTAATCTTCATTGGTTCCCTGTTGCCCATAGGATAAATGGCTATGTTTGGCTTACTACGTGAAGCCTTTCCTGATATCCACAGTTGCTAGTGCCTTCTGCCAAAAATTACCTTATGTTCATTTTATATATATATATATATTTTGTATATAGATGTGTATGTCCTTCCTCCCCGAGAATCTAAGCAGTCTAGGGCAAGGGCTGTTATTTTTATCTTTGTAGTCCTAGAACCACATCCAACATATGTTAGGTGCTTAATAAGTTGTTAATTATTTCTTTCCTTGCAGGTTGAAATATATAAAAGTTTCCGCCCAGGTGACATTGTGCTGGCTAAAGTGGTATCCTTTATTCCTGTACACATCAATGTTTTATAAAGGAAAGAGGAGTTGTAGTTAGGAGAGTCTAAGTGGCAAAAGAGGGAAGCATTTGGGGCAGCTAGGTGGTGCAGTGGATAGAGCACCAGCCCTGGATTCAGGAGGACCCGGGTTCAAATGTGGCCTCAGATACTTGACACTAGTTGTGTGACCCTGGGCAAGTCACTTAACCCCAATTGCCTCACCAAAGATAAAAAGAGAGAGAGAAGCATTTTCCCCACTGAGTGGAAAAGGCTTTTTGGCTTGACATCTTTTCCTTAACCAAACGCATATGACTAGATTTCCCTAGGTGATGCACAGTCCAACTACCTACTGACAACTGCAGAAAATGAGCTGGGAGTGGTGGTGGCCCACAGTGAATCAGGTGAATCAGAGCTGCTTCATCCCACTAAAAGCCGTGCCTGTTTCTCCCTCTTGGTGCAGAGGTTTAGGACAAAAATGTTTTCTTTTCTCTCATCTGCCTTTTGAATTATCTAGCATATGGCACTGGGGTAGCTGTTTTTGAAGTTGTGGTAAATCCTGCTGTTAATGTAGGGGTATAAGAGCCATTCACTGGAATGGTGAGATACTGGAATAAGTAGCATGAAGATGCCGTGATTGACTCAGAACTTTTCTCCTGCAGGTGTCCAGATGGTGCCCATCAGCTGGTGTGAGATGCAGTGCCCTAGAACACACACCAAAGAATTCCGCAAAGTAGCTCGAGTACAGCCTGAGTTCCTGCAGACATAGGTAGCTACATCATTTCCCCATATTGGGGACATCTTGTTTCCTACTGTCCACAAATGATCAAAACAAAAAGACCTTGAGCTTACCAAAAATCATATTTGGAAATAACTGCCTGAAGCTTCCACTGTATATGGACGATTATTGCTATGAACCTTTCACCACAAATCCCACAGATGAACTTTTTCCCCTTTGAGATGCCAACAAAAAATTGTGTGATGTTGGAAGTAGCCAACAAAATGGTTTCCCGTTCCTTCCCTACTCCTCTGATAGTGCTGTAAATGTGGCTTATTTGTTTTCCTTTAGACAAATAAAGCATTTTTTACTAAAAGACTTTTCTGATCCCAGGAGTCCTAGAAGCCTTTCAGTGTCCAGCTGAGGAGTTGGGATTTATTTAGTAGAAAACAGGGAGTCATTTACAGTTTTTGAAGCAGTGGATAACAAATTCAGTTACAATGGAAAGAAAATAAAGTCAAGGAAAACCATTAGAAGACTATTGTAGTAGTCCTACTGACAAGTAGGGCTTTCCTGAATAAAGATTGTGACATGGGAATGGATAGTACTATACGAACACAAGTTTCTTACTTTCTAATCCTTTTTCTAGATGCCATGAAAATGATACCTCCATTCATATTGTTTCATAGCATAATTCTCAAAGTTGTGGCTTGTTCCATGCATCACATCTGAGGTTTGGTGGCATTGGACTGCCCTGTGGAGAGGCAACTAACTTTATTTCACTGGTAAACTGGCTCCGTCTGTCCTGCACCTAGCTGTTAAAGCCATTTTCCTCAATCACAGGTCTCACCGTATCACCTCTGGCTCCCTTGCAGTCACCTGCAGAGCAAATAGAAAACCCTATTGGGTATCCAACACCTTTTGTAACCTTTTTCCTACCTCTCCACCCCAACCTGACATCTGTCCAGTGTTTCCAAGCCTCCAAATGCTCTTCAGTCCAGTGACCTCGGCTTCTTTTCTATTCCTCCAATAGAAGACTCTTACCTCTCAACACTTCATCTACTTTCCCATGCATCCTAGCTCCTAAAAGAAACCTTTCCAACCTATCTCTAATCATTTCAAATTTATCCTGTGTATCACCTTGTTTGTAGGAGATACAGTTGTCTGCACGCCGTTTCCCCAAACAGAAGTGTCTTTTACCTTTCTTCGTATCTACGGTACAGTGCTCGCACAGTGCCTGGCATATAGTAGGCACTTACTCTCTTGGGCCAGTGCTTCTCCACTGTACCATGTTGTCTAGGGGTGAAACACCTAAACAACATGCATGAAACGTGTGTTTGGCCTTGTTAAACTGAGCAGTAACTAATCTATCAATGGCCTGCTTATACTCTAGAATGTATTTTAACGACTACATTGTGGAAGGATTACATTCTGTACTTGGCCTCAGAGAACAAAACAATGAACAAAGGGTACTAGTTGACAGATTTAGTCTCAAACTAAGGTAAAACTTTCTAACTATCAAAGTTGTCCCAAAATAGAATGGGCGGCCTCTCCCATCACTGACTTTTCCAGCAAGAGCTGGATAACTAACTGTCCATCTATCAAGATTAAAAAGGAGGGGGAAAAAAAGATTAAAGAGGGATTTCTGTTCAGGTAAAGGGCCTCTGAGATCCCAACCCTGAAATTCATTTTGCTTTAAGAGGCTTAACATTCAGAGAAAGAACTATGGAGTCTGACTGCAGATGGAGGTATACTATTTTCATTTTCTTCCCCCTTTCTCATGGTTTCCCCCTTTTGTTGATTTTTCTTTTGCAACATTGTGGAAATAGTTTAACATGATTGTACGGTGTAACATCAGATTGTTTGCTGTCTTGGGAGAAAATTTTGGAACTCAATCTTACAAAAAGGAATGTTGAAGACTATCTTTAGATGTAATTAGCCAAGGAAAAGCTTATTGACGCAGAGGTTTTCCTTCCAATCCCTTGTACTGAAAAAGAAAAAGCCTTGTGTTTGAGAACACCTTGGGCAGTTTTATCTCTGTTCAAAACTCTGCTAAGGGGAAGCTAGTTCCAGAGACTGTCAAAGCCATATTCTGCCATAAAATGAAGCCTGGAATGATGAAAACATTCATTCATGCTAAGGCTTTCCTGGGAGACAAGACATCGCACAACACACAGAAATATTGCACATCACTCCTTTATTATAATGAACAACAAAAGGTGGGGAGGGGCAGGGTTAGTACAGTTATGCTCAAACTGATGAGGACCCAGGTGCTTGGACATGAGGTGGAAGGCCATGGGGATGAGACACATTTCAACATAAACTAGGGGCATTTCACTGCCACTGAACAGAGCAGGGGCTATAAAACACACAGTGGGATGTATTCAGCCACCCCTTAGAAATCAAGGAACTCACTCCCTTCCCTGATAATCACCAAGTGGGACAAGTTAATTTCAAAAGTCACTAACAACCAGTCTAGAAGGGTCTTTTGTGAAAGCAAATGCAAAAGTAAACATTAGGACATGATCCCAACCTCCCAAATCCATTTTTCTTGGGTTAGGGAGGAAACATCCAAACAAGACTTTCATGATTCATTAAATGACCACCTGGGTTATGGGCAGCTTCCTACGACAGCCCCAGAGGGCCGCCCTACTGGCAGGACTGGCTCATAGGAATAACTGGAACAATTGCTTCTTTCAACTCCCCACATTGGTCACTTCTTACTATGTCCCCATCCCTAACCCCTAACCAGGCCCTTATTGGGCCAAACCACCCAGGAGGCATTCTGACTAATGTGGCTGAGGGCAGGGGCAACAGGAGAAAAAGAAATTGGTCTGAAATAGGAAGAAATGAGAAAAGGAACCATCGGTCCCCACCTGCGGCTATGTGTTGTGATCCCTAAGGCGATGGTCAGTGTGTGGAACAGGCAGGGGAGAGATGTGGAGACAGTGAGAAGGGAAGGACCTGGCTACTGCTGGCGCGGGCTGGCAGCCTGCTTTCACTTCTTGGCCTTGCCTTGGGCTGCCACAGCCTCCATGGCTTTGCGCACGGTCTCTTCATCCCCAAGGAACTGCATGGGCTTGATGGGTTTCAGATTCTTGTCCAACTCATACACGATGGGAATGCCAGTGGGCAGATTGAGCTCCATGATTGCTTCTTCAGACAGACCTAAAAATGCCCCCATAGAGAATTAGAGGCTGAAAGGGATCTTAAACGTCATCTATAGTCCAACCCCTTCTGTTTTGCAGTGATTTCTTCAAAGGCCTAAGTGGCCCTCCCATTAACAAGACTCCATCTCTTGGCTCCAGGCATTTTCTCATGCCTGGAATGCTCTCCTTCATGTCTACTAACTGACTTCCCTGATTTCCTTCAAGTCCTATCCCAACCTTCTTCATTCTAGTGCCTTTCTTTCTTAATTCTTTCCTATTCATCCAGTAAATAGTTCATCTGTACATTGTCTCCCCCTTAGATTGTGAACTTCTTGAGGGAAGAACTGTCTTTTGCCTCTTTTTATATCCCCAGCACTCAGAATTCCTGTTTACATCCAAGGCTTAAATTAAGTACCACTGGGGCAGCTAGGTGGCGCAGTGAATAGAGCACCGGCCCTGGAGTCAGGACCTGAGTTCAAATTCGGCCTCAGACACTTAACACTTACTACCCATGTGACCCTGGGCAAGTCACTTAACCCCAATCGCCTCACCCAAAAAGGAAAAAAAAAAAAGTACCACCTCCTCAATGGAGGAATATAGTAATGATCCCATCAGTTATTAGTTCTCCTTCCTCTTCAGTAGCCCCTGTAATATTCTTGTATACATTATTTTGTCTGTTTCCCCACCTCCACAATCTCTCAGTAGAATTCTAGAATTCTCTGAGAGCTGGGGCTGTTTCTTTTTTTTTAATTCTCAGGGCCTGGCATACCAATCAATATTTATTTAGCACCTACTATGTACCACATCCACTGCTAGGACAGGGGAACATAAATACAAAAAATGAATCCAATGTTACTCCGGAAGAGCTTACAATCTATGGAGGAGAGAAACTTTGTGTGTGTGTGTGTGTGTGTGTGTGTGTGTGTGTGTGTGTGTGTGTGTGTGTGTGTCTCCATGTGTGTCTTTCACTTCTTTTACCACTGCAGTCAAACACTGGTATGTATATATAAAGTTAATTTAAGAAGCAGTACAAGTGAGGGGCAGCTAGGTGGTGCAGTGGATTGAGCACTGGCCTTGGAGTCAAAAGGACCTGAGTTCAAATCTCACCTCAGACACTTAGTAGCTGTGTGACCCCGGGCAAGTCACTTAACCCCAATTGCCTTTAAAAAAAAATTAAAATAAAATAAAAATCTGGGGCAGCTAGGTGGCACAGTGGATAGAGCACTGGCCCTGGATTCAGGAGGACCTGAGTTCAAATCCAACTTCAGACACTTAACACTTACTAGCTATGTGACCCTGGGCAAATCACTTAACCCCAATTGCCTCATGAAAAACAAACAACAAAAAAAGAGTCAGTACAAGTGGGTCAGGGAAGGAAAGAACTAGCATTTGGCACAGGGATCAAGAAAGGCTTTGCGTAAATGGTGGTGCTGAAGGTGAATCATGAAAGAATAAAGGGATTCTATGAGGTTAAAGAGAAGGGGAGGGCAGCTAGGTGGCACAGTGGATAAAGCACTGGCTCTGGATTCAGAAGGAATCCAGAATTAAATCCGGCCTCAGACACTTGACACATACTACTAGCTGTTATTGTAAAAAAATTAATTATTAATAAGTATATCTAACCTGGAAAATTTTATAATTTTGGACTTATGAAAAATTTTAACTATATGAAAAAATATAGGTTTAGAGAAATTATAATTGGGCCATAAGTCCTGCCATAGTCGCCATTCAAATGTGAAATATTTTTAATGACTAGGGCTAATTTGAGGGGCTAATCTGACTGGAGGACTAATCTGGGGACTTTTGACTATTTGGCTATCTGACTTCGTTAATTTAATGTGGGCCATTTATAAAGTTCCACCACACTGCTCCACTCCCAAATTGATAAGCAAAATATTAAGAAGCCTCAACTAAATAATCAAAGCAGAGTTTATTTATGAGATACTATTTAAAATTAAGAATACAGGGAAATAAAATGTACAACCTGACTGCTTTGCAGTGGTCTCTTTCCCACCTGCTATGCCTCAAACTTTTTTAATACAATAAGGGTCTTAGCCACCTCTCTGCCTCAGGGTATGTACTTTCCCTGCTCAGCTACTTTCTTCTAACAGGTCTTAATCTTCACTTTCTCCAACCTATACCCTGTGCTGACTGCTTCTGTTCTCTCCGCTGCCTCCTGTTCAGTCTGTCTTCTGCCACCTTTGCTCCTAGTCCTGCACTGCTGCTCGTCTTGTCCCCGTCTCTCCTTTCTCAGCCTCTCTCGTCCGCCCCCGTCCGAACCTAAACTCCCTTGCTGTCTAACTCTCAGGTCTATATATACCTTTCTTATCTCCACTCAAATCTCAGGGCTTTTTGCGCCCCCACAGACCAAGCTAATCCACCAGCCAGGGCTGCAGTTGGGGGGGGTGCTCTTGAGCCTCATGCGCCCCAGCTTTTCTCCCCCCAGCTGCCTGACCTGGCATCTTGTACAGCCCACGCGGCTTTTTGACTCAGCTGAAGCTGAGGGGGAGGGGAAGAGACCCTGAGGGCCTAAGGCTTTCTAATCTCAGCCTAAAGGTAGGGTCCCCAAATCAAAATGAATTTCCACACTGTGTAACCCTGGGCTAGTCACTTAACCCTCACTACCCTGCCTCCCCCCCCCCAAAAAAAAAGATCATATAAAGAGAAGCAGAAGTCAGCCCACAAGTATTTATTAGGTATTGACTCCATGTCAGGTACTTCACTAAGTGCTAGGGATACAAAAAGGACCAAAACAGTGACTGCCCTCAGGTAGCTCCCATTATAAGACCACCAACAAGCAAATGACTATACATACAGGATATATACAAGGCAAATGGAAGATAAAGCCATAGGAAAGGCACCAGCCATGGGAAGGATAAAAAAAAGCCTCCTGAAGCCAGAAGAGGAGATGAGGAAGAGTGAGGTGTAGAAGTCAGCCAGTACAAAGGGAGGAGACTGAGCGCCAAGCATGAAGAACCATGAAGACAACCAATGTGGCTGGCTGTAGAATGCAGGAAGGGCCAAAATGTAAAATGAGGCTGGAGAAAAGGGCTGGAGCCAGGCTATACAGGTCTTTAAAAGGCAAAATCAAAGAAGCTGATATCTGATCTCAGAGGTAGCAGGAAGTCACTGGAGTTTGAGGAGAGTAACACTGTCAGACCCAAGCTTAAGGAAAACCACCTTGGCAAGTGTGTAGAGGATAGATTAGAGGAGAAAGACTTTATGAGGACATCTATTAGGTCACTGCAATAGTCCAGATGAGGGATGATGAAGGCCTGGACCAAGGTGGTGGCTATATGTGGCAATATGGGGTCAGATGTGTGAGATGTTACAGAAGGAGAAAGGGCAAGATGTGGAAACTGGCTGTTTACATGGGATGAAGGAGAGTGGGGAGTTGGGATAAGTTTTGTCACAATGATTAAATAAGTTTATTGAACTGAACTCTCTCATTTTACAAATGAAGAACCTAAGACCCAAAGAATTGGAGAATTGACATTTAAATTCAATCCTCCAGAGCAAATCCAGTCCTTCCTTGTTCTGAGAGTTCTTTTGCCTTTAAAAAAAACAACTAATAAAAACTAGAATTCTTTGAGGCTACTGACCTATGTCACTCTTCCTTTAGCGGTTTCACTTAACTTAGGTCCTCTTGTACTGGTCCTTGTGTTTACCCAGTTCCTCCTTAACAAAGTTCTATCTGACCCGTCCAACCTGCACCCAGAGCTTTAGTCCCAATATTGCACATCTACATACCCTCAAGATGTTTGACAATCCCTCGAAGACTATTGCCATGGGCTGCAATCAGAACACGTTTTCCTTCCTTGATCTGGGGGACGATTTCCTCATTCCAGAAGGGTAGAGCCCGGGCAATGGTGTCTTTGAGGCTCTCACAGGAGGGCAGTTGATCCTCAGTAAGATCTGCATAGCGACGATCCTGGAGACATATGTTAATTTCTCACCAAAAGTCAAAGAATTCTATAATTTCATATGAATTTAGTTATTCCTTAACCCCAAAGAGTTAATTGTCATTTTGGTGCTATTAGGATACCTGACTTCCAAATGTCAGCTTTTTCTTGTCAAACAGATAAGGGGAGTGAAATACAGCCAAAAAGGAGTCAACTTTTGCACTTCATTATTCATTATTCACTCTCTACTCAAGCCCAGATTCCAAGACACACGCATTTAAAACTTGTGGGCAGGCAAAGGGAGTCTTTGAGGTTCCTAAAAGGCACACAAACCATTCCTTCTAGGTTCTTGGCCTGGCCCCTTGTCAGGTCAATAATTATCTTCTAGTCTCTTTAAGGGACATCCTTGGTGCCAATATACATAAAGGATGTGGTTTTCCAGAGAATGTTTCTAAAAGTACCACATTAAATTCTAGACTGCTGGGAAAAAGGTATAACTTCTTCTGAGATTATATTACTGATATAAACTCAGCCTTTAAGATCTAAAAGAGTATCACTTAAAAACGCTGCAGGAAATTTTCCATCTGATATGATGAGCTCGGTGAAAATAAAAATTCATTTTATTTGCAGAGTGCATCCTTTTAACAGAGGAAATCCCCATAAAATGCAGTAAACTAGAATATAACCCTCTCAGTGAAGGCTCATGCCTGGTCCCAAAGTAACAGAAGATGTGTTAGAAATTGGAGGAAATAATAGGATAGGAAACAGCTAGAAAGAAAGGGAGAAAGAGAGGAAGAAAGAGAAGCAGAGGAGAGAGAGAGAAAGAAAAAAAGAAACAAAGAAAGAAAGGCTAAGTCCGGTTAAAGAGTAATCTAAGCTGGTCAGAGTTTTGACTGTTTTGGTCACTTCTAGGCACAAGAAGTAGAGCATAAATGTTAATACATCACTGCAATAGGAAATTTCCTAAAGAATCATTTTTCATTTGTCCAAACCAATATAAAAAAGAATGTCTGGATTTTTCAAGTCATCAGTTCTGGTGAATGTGGCTCAGCTAAATTGACAAACAGAAATCACTAAATCTAACAAATGATCTAAGTTCCCGACACCACCTATTTTTCTAATTGCACAGTCCCACATTCTGGTCAGCTGACCTGTCCTGAAGCAAACCTGCGTCAGTCCCTACCTTGCTGATGTTGCTGTAGAAGGGGTGGTCGGGCTCCATTGGAGGTGGTGGGATGTCATAGGATCGGCGCCAAATCTTCACCTGGGCCTCACCGTGCTTAGCAGCTGTCTCAGCTTTGTTGAGGCCTGTCAGACCTCCATAGTGCCGCTCATTGAGGCGCCAAGTTCTCACTACAGGCAACCACATCTGGTCAATGGCATCCAGTACTGTCCAAAGGGTCCGAATTGCTCTCTTCTGGACAGAGGTGAAGCAGATATCAAATTCATAGCCAGCATCTGGAAGAGTCCCACATGAGAAGCTGATCAGAAAGAGTGCCCTTAAACTCTACAAGCTTTTGTCCCAGAGATCACTGTATTCCTGAACTACTCATAAATGTTAAAGCCTTTCCTACTCCCAACATTCACTGCAAAGGGTAGAGGTCTACACACACAGTAAATATTTAATCTACTCCTATCACACATGACTACACTTCCTTCCTATCAATATCCCAATGGTCATCAGTTCCATGGAAAGGGTAATGGACTTGGGAGCCTAAATCCCAGCTCTGGCATTTACTAGCTATGTGATTACAAGCAAGTCCCTTTATCTCCATTTCCACCTGTAAAATTATGATACTTGCTCTACCTACATAATGCTATTATTGGGAAGAAAGTGCTTTTTGAAATTGAAAGTGCCAAATGAGTGAGGTAACAACCTCATGAACCCACATTCCCTTCTTCTCCCCAATACAACTCATTTTTTACTAACAAAAAAAGTCTGCCCTTTTCTTTCTTCCCCTTCCCAAATAAAACAAATGCCCTCATGGGGTGGTTACTAACCAGTCTTACAGTAGACAAAAGGAAGGAGCACAATATGAACTATTTCCCTCTGTAAAGTTGCAAGAGACTTAAAGAAATATATAGAATTCCCCTGGATGTTGCCTCACACTGACGTTGGTAATAAGTATGTATGAAATGTAATTTCCTGCCAGTGATTTAGATGAGGGTAGAACCAATGAAAACGAGCAACACAGGGGAAAATGAGTCACCATTAACCCCCTTCCAGTGAAATGGTGACATGTAAATGTAATCTGGGGCAAGTACTTTTCCAATTCCACACCTTCAGCCTTCTCTCTGTCACAAAAAGGTAGACCAGTCACTGGTTAGTAACCTAATTCAAATTCTTACCAGAATGACTCAGTATTTCATAATCAAAAGCTACTGGTTTGCTTTACCAGTTATTTTCACTAGGAACAGAAAGTCTCGGTGGAGGCTAAGGGAACAACGAATAGCTCCCAAGAAACAAATAGGTTACCCAAGAGGTACTCTTAGGTACTCTGAAAAGAACCTACACAAAGCCATTTTCCTTCCCCCAACAAATGCCCCATCATACAAAGATAGTCAAAGTGAAGTATTGGGGAGTAGCTTTAAAGAACAGAAAGCTAGACTTTCATTTATCCCAACCTCTAACCAGCCTTCTTGGCTGTTTGGCTGAAATAAAACTTAGCATTCTGGGTGGGACCTGCAGCTTTCACTGGCCCCACCCTGAGTATTAAAATGAGGGAAGCTACAATCTGCTCCATTTGGTCTAAGAGATGCAAGGCTAATGGTGAATCAGAGCAGTACTGTTCTCTCTGCTAGAGCTAAAGAAAATGGTACCAATCTCACCAGTACTTCAGATTTCTTAGTCATAGCAAACTCTCAGGCCTCTCCCATTTACTCAATGATGGTATGGTCACATTAGACCCATGCAACACTCCCTACTTCAAAAGCAGGATTATTTCCCAGATTTTCCAGAGCTCTGGTTCTTTTTAAAAGGGCCTGCTGTGAAGACAAGAACTAACAAAGAGAGCAAGGAGCCAAATGATTGCTCCAAATACATTTCTTCCTTCATGTGTCAATAACCCTTTAGAATGGTGCTCTTCTTAGATGAAGAGGCAGAAGGACAAACACCAATGGATGCACACATGCCCAAGAATCAAACCCCTTAGACTGGGAACTCTGAGAACAGGTGCTACTTTCTGATTTGTATCCCAAGCACACCGCAGCTACTTAAATGCTTGTTAACTTCAATTATTCTTTGGATTTCTGGGCTACAAGAAGATGTGCGTATTCCAAAGTCGAACAGGGCACAGTCTACTGGAAGGAGAAACCCCATGTGAGGACAAAGAATCCCGTCACATCTGCCTTTGCCCACTGTCCTTGACAAAGCCATCTTCCTAACACCCACTCCTTCCTCCCCCAGATCCTCCCCCCCAGATAAGGGGAGTCAGGCTGCAACTACTGCTGCTGCTGATAGCCAGGGTCACCTTCCCTGACCTAACACTACTTTTTCTTTTCATTTTTTTTTTGCGGGGCAATGGGGGTTAAGTGACTTGCCCAGGGTCACACAGCTAGCCTAGTACTACTTTTCAACAAAGAGCCTGTGCTGAGGAGTGGTGATTGCACTAGACTGGACCTGGGTTCCAGTCCCACTTCCACCATAAAATAGCTGTATGACCTTGGGCACTTTTACCACCTTTCTCTGGGCCTGTTTCCTCACCAACAAAATAGATTGTACTTGATCACAACACAGTCACATGGCCCTGTGACTAACCAGAACCTCCTTGGGTCAAAGGTCTGGTACCTCTATCCTCTTTCCAAAGGCTCCAAGGCCCCCTCAAAGTTTGTCCACCACATGGTGGTGATGGATCCTGGGATCTCTGCCTCTGAGAACCTGAAAGGAGCTCCTAAACCCAGATCCCCAAATGAAGAGCTGTTCTTGGGGTGAAAAACCAGCACCACCTCCACCTCAGGCTCTGTCACTTCAGTTTCCCCATCTATAAGGATACTTGTGGGAGCACCTGGGAATGCAGAGAGGTGTCCAGCTCTAACATGAAAAAGCCTTTAAGACATGGGAGGGGGGGAGGGAGATATGGAGATGAGGAAAGACCTCCCATATCCCATTTCTTTATCAGTAAAATCAAATAACTTATAACCCATGGGAGGGTAGAGGCAGAAATAGAGGTGAAGGGGGAGGTTTAGTTCCCTCAATGTCTCCATCTGTAAAATCAAACAGCCCATCACATAAGGGAAGCCCTAGAAAGGAGGTGGAGAATGAGAGTGGGAGGGGGGTGATTCCAGTTTCCACATCTGAAAATGAAACAGCCCCTAATAACCCAAGGAGGCATTAAGATGGGGGGGGGGGTCAGTTTTCTCATTTATAAAATGAAAGAGTCCATAACAGCCCTATGAGGAGAGGGGGATGGGGATATAACGGGAGATGGGGACAATGGGATCTAGAGGGCCCTTCACTTCCCCATCTATAAAAAGAAACCTAGGGGTCATTAGAATGGAGGTGGGATTGAGATAGTGGGGGAGGGGGCCCTTTGGTTTCCCCCGTTAAAATGAAACAGCAGCCCACAAATAAAGCAAGCGAGGCCATAGGATGGGGATAGTGGGGGATGAGGATAATGGAGAATGGGGGAATAAAGATAGGGGGGAGGGCTTCAGTGTTCTCCAGTTCCCCATCTGTAAAATGAACACCCCACCCCCAATAACTCAGGGGAGGCCTGGGGTGGAAGAGAGATGAGGATAATGGAGGTTAGAGGAAGAGGGGGAATGGTGGGGGAGGGGCCCAGTAGCCCTTCAGTTTCCTCTGCTTCCCCGTCTATAAGATGAATAGCCTCTAATAACTGGGGGGGGGGGGAGCCCTAGGATGAAGGTGGGATAGGGATAGTGGGAGATGGAGGAGTGGGGGAGGGGATCCCTTCGGTTCCCTCCGCTTCCCCGTCTGTAAAATGGGTAGCCCCTAATGGCAGGGGGGCCCCTGGGATGGAGATGGAGGAGCTCGATTTCCCCGTGCCCCCCACCCCGCCACCCCCCTTCCGAGGTCACCTCCCGGGCCCTCCCGCGGCCCTGCCCGTTACCTCGCAGCGCTTGGCCGCCGCGCTTGGCTTCCTCGTGCCCGGCGGGGCTCAGGTCTGCGTCGTACCAGCCGCTGAAGCGGTTCTCCAGGTTCCAGGCGCTCTCTCCATGCCGGATCAGCACCAGCTTATAGGCGGCCATGGCGGGGCAGAGGCTTGGGGAATCGGGCAAGGAAGAGACCGGCAGAGGGGCGAGCGCGCACTGAGATTCAGGAGGAGCTCGTGGCCAGCCGGCTCCTCTATCCTGGGTCCGCCCCGCCCTCGCCCCGCCTCCGCGCCTGCGCACGGAGACCCCTTACGGCTCCGGCCCGCCGGGACGTGCGCGCGCTCTTCCCTAAATCTTTCCGCTCTCTCATCTCAAACCTGTAACCCGGTCGGTCTGCGCATGCGCCCCCTCCCAAGCCAGCGGATGCCAACCTCAGTGCCTACAGGAGAAACCCTCCGAGGGCGTCAGCGCGCATGTGTGAGGAGATGGGTCACGGAGCGCACGTAAGCTCGAGAAGGACAAGGGGACCTTCAGTTCCCAGAATGCCTGGGAGTTCCATCCCCTTCGTGGGATGCCTCTTCTTCCTGACCCCTCTTCCAGCCGCGTGCCCTCCCTACCCATCTGCCTACTGTCCACAGGGCGGGTCTTTTAACTCCTGCCCAGATTCTCTTAAGCTGCTTTGTGTTTATGACCTTGAGCAAATCCCTTCTCTTTGGGCCTCAGTTTCCTCATCTGCTAAATGAGAGGATGGGAGCAGGTGACTCCTGAAGTGTGGTAGGGGGTTAGAATTTTTAAGCCAGGAGCATCTGGGATAGCATGTCCCCTCTGACACTGACCAGCTGTGTGACCTTGGGCAAGCTGCTTTACCTCTCCGAAGCCTGTTTCCTCCTTAATAAAACCTCTAGTACCAGGTACTACCCTGGATGTCTCCCTGGAGTCAGGACGACCTGAGTTCAAATATGACCTCAGACACTTCCTAGCTGTGTGACCCTGGACAAGTCACTTAACCCTGTTTGCCTCAGTTTTCTCATCTGTCAAATGACCTGGAGAAGGAAATGACAAATCATTTAAACAGTATTATTGTTCCCCAATTATATTGAAATATTGTTATCAAAGTGTTTTTTAGGAGAGAGACAAATTTCTCCCGTAAGAGATTAGGGCTTCTTTCAGTAGATATCTGAGATATCTTACTCCCAGTAGAAGAATTCATTCAGTTTATATTTTCCAATATAGTCTAACTTGTCTATCTTCTATGATTGGATAAATGAATTTACTCCCCATCTGTTATGTGTGATGGTCAAGCTTACAAATGTTAAACTTGGGGTGTCCCTTCTTCCTTTAAAGAATAGCAACCATTGGGGCAGCTAGGTGGGGCAGTGAATAAAGCACTGGCCCTGGATTCAGAAGGAATCCAGAATCAAATCCGGCCTCAGACACTTGACACTTACTAGCTGTGTGACCCTGGGCAAGTCACTTAACCCGCATTGTCCTGCAAAAAAAAAAAAAAAAAAAGGAATAGCAACCAGGAAAGAGGCTTAAACCTAAAAATGTTGTCCTAATATGATAATAAATGGAGGAGAGAAGGGAAGTAGGAATGGGGAGAGAGATATAATTTGAAACTTGTAAGTCTGTAGAAGAACAGCACAACCAACCTCAAGGCTCCTTCTGCTCCTCTCTAGGTAGGAATCAAAGTATCTTCTGGAGAGGAGTAGGCAAGATTCCAGAGCTATCTATGCAGCCTCCCCAGGCACCAAGTTTAGACAGCTTTCCCTCCTTATCTCCTCCTCCTTGCTTCTCTGGCTCCCCTCAAATCTCAGATAAAGCCACACCTTCTACAAGAAGCCTTCCCCAGGCCTCTTTAATCTTGCTGCCTTTCTTCTGAGACTACCCCCAATTTATCTTCTATGCAATTTGTACATAATGTCATCTCCCCTATTAGACTGTGAGCTTCTTTTTTGTTTTGCTTTATTTGGTTTTTTTTGTGGGGCAATGGGGGTTAAGTGACTTGCCCAGGGTCACACAGCTAGTAAGTGTCAAGTGTCTGAGGTCAGATTTGAACTCAGGTCCTCCTGAATCCAGGGCCAGTACTTTATCCACTTTGCTACCTAGCTGCCTCAGACTGTGAGCTTCTTGAGAGCAAGGATTGGTTTTCTTGCCTTTCTTTGTATCCTCCATGTTTAGGACAGTGCCTAGCACAGAGCAGGCACTTAGTAAATGCTTGTTCACTGACTACTAGGTTGTGTAGTGATCATTTCTACCCATTATTTCATTCCTATGGAGAACCCATGAAGCCTGAAAGTTTCCTCCGTGGAAAACGATGTGAGATACCACAAAGTAAGAACAAATAAAAAGTCAGCTCAAAATGCAGAAGCATTGGGGCAGCTAGGTGGCGCAGTGGATAAAGCACCTGCCCTGGATTCAGGAGGACCTGAGTTCAAATCCTACCTCAAACACTTGACACTTACTAGCTGTGTGACCCTGGGCAAGTCACTTAACCCCAACTGCCACACACACACACACACACACACCACCACCACCACCACCAACAACAACAACAACAAAAACAACAACGACAAACCCAAAACAAAAATGGTCAATTGAACAGTAAAGCAGCCAACTGACTTTCCTGAAACAATGATGGTGCTGATTTTATTAGTTTCCAGAGCAAGAGGTGAAAGGGGTTGAGCTGGGGGTGTTGGGGGGGGGGGGTGGAGGTGGGAAGAGGCAGCAGGGATGGGAGGGACAGAAAATGGCCAGGCTGAAAATGAGTTTTTGTGGTCCCAAGGGAGCGCCCAGCAGAATGCTTGTTCCAGCCATGGTCTCTTGAAGTCCAGGCTAGAGAGTGGAGTGACTGCAGAGTGGAAAATAACCAGGGTAAAGGTGAGGCTGCATCTTTTATGCGTCTAATAACCTTAGCAATTTTCTAATCCAGTTTAGTTATGATACATCTCTACCCCCAAAAGAGTTTTCTGTCTAGAAGAGGGATAAGACACCAGAAAAAAATAGTTATACCATATATGTCACAAAAATTTCTAAGTCCGACAAAGAAAAAGAAACAGTGAAGGCTCCGAGCCATAGGGAAATAGGTTTATTGAGAGAGGGATCCTGTCACACAATAAAGCCAGTCTCAGGTCTAGGACCCAAAGACCCCGAGCCTAGGGGATCCACAGGGTTTTGTTTTGGGGGAGATCCAGAGTACTCCCCTTTTTCTTTTTTTCCCCTTTTTTTTTGCAGGGCAATGAGGGTTAGTGTCAAGTGTCTGAGACAGAATTTGAACTCTGGGCCTCCTGAATCCAGGGCAGGTGCTTTATCTACCCACTGTGACACCTAGCTGCCCTGATCCACAGGGTTTTATTCCCCTACAGGGTTGTAAAGTATTTATACACTACTAACTTTAGGTACACAACAGAATCAAAATAGGGCATATCTGCTAGAAAAAACACTTAATGCAATCAAAATAGTTCATATCTAAAAAAAGAGTCACAAAACACAAGTAAAATAGTGAAGAAGAGCCATAAACAGCTGCTGCCACAACTGAAATATGTGGTTCTGTATATGGTCCTACCAACTTCAGTAGGTGACTATTTCTGATTGGGCTGACTCAGGAGTTACTATTCTTTTTTTTTTCTTTTTGGCAGGGCAGTGAGGGTTAAGTGACTTGCCCAGGGTCACATAGCTAGTAAGTGTCAAGTGTCTGAACCTGGATTTGAACTCAGGTCCTCCTGAATCCAGGGCCAGTGCTTTATCTACTGCGCTACCTAACTGCCCCCAGGAATTTACTATTCTTGATAGTTGACCTTTTTAAAGTTGTGGACTTAGCTGATAATTATGTGTGGTTGCAGAACCATTTCAATGTAATATGTGTATAGCCTTACTAATAATATCTATCTTACCTAATCTATTATTACTGACTTAATCTACTAATAAAAATATCTAAATACATTAAATCACAATTTTAGTCAATATATTGATTATTACCATAGTTAAACCACTTACATCTAAGAGATGGAGAAAATCTCACTCACATATAATACACCCTAAATGCAATAGAAAAGTGCAAGGTGGTGTGTGAAATTTGGAGTGAAAGGATGCTGATGTTATTGACTGAGGGGATTGGGGGAGACTTCCTGGAGGAGGGGGCACTCAAGTTGGTCTTTAAAGGAATGGCAGGAATTCAACAAAAGTGAGGAAGAAAGGGCATCCCAGGTGCTAAGAGCAATGTGGACAAAGGTAGGAGTGGTGAGGGGTGGCAGAAATGTGCCGGGTAAGTTCAGATGGTAGCCCCTGAGGGCTGAACTACTCCCCACACTGTCTCCTGAAAGTTAGTCTATTTTTCCTGAAATAGAAAAAATGGTCAATTTTGAAAAGGTTTCTCAAGAGAAGTTCATTGAAATAAGTAAGCATCAGGGAGCAGACTCCACATCTGGCCCTCACTGACATCCAACACTAAACTTAGAGCCCCCAAGCCGGAAAGACTCCCTATAAATCAACCACAGCCTTACAGGCCTCTCATTTTTTTCTTTACAGAAAGTTTTTAGGATTTCCTCAAAGACTCCAGAGTTGATAACCTTGAGCCACAAGCAACACCAAAGGTTTGCAGACACCGGATCTGTGGAGTAAACTGTTACTGAAACCAACAAGAATGTCCACAGGCTCTGTGCAAAGATAATAAAGTCGGCCCTTTCCTCTCTTTTCTAGAATGCCAGTCTCTTTGGTTTTCTTTGTTTCCTTCACAACAGAATAACCCTTTTATCAAGTGTATGCAGTGAAGAACTTGATTAAAACACAAAAATGAGCAAGTTATATTCTCTCCCTGGATCTGCACATCCCTATTTAATTCAATCACCTTGTAAAACTTGTTAAAAAAAAAAAAAAAAGCAATGTCAGACATTAAGATTCCGTTTTTGGCTGGCACCTGCCCAGGAAGAAAAGCAACTCTTGGCAGAGAAATGAAACCCTCCCACCCAACCATTCACAGGAGCTGTGTGAAGAGAGGTGGAGCATCCGAAAAGAAAAGCAAATATTTCCCAAGGTCATGGACTTTTAGCATTCCTGCAAAGCATTCTCTAGAGGAGCCTCTTTCCCTGACTTTAGTATTCTCCTTCTGACCTTTGAACTCAGCTTTCTTTCTGTACACACTCTGTCCTTTGGACTGCTGGGGACTATTTTTTTGTCTCCTGTTTTGCACATGCTCAGTTCATCAGTAGGACATGGGCATCAAAGACGAACACTGCTACTTAGTGCATGTGTGTGTGAGAGAACCAATTTTTAAAATAAATTCAAAAGGCTCAGTGGGGAGAAGTTGAGGGTATGTTCATAAGTGAAGAAGTGAAAGCAAAAGATATGAGCAAAAATAAAATTTAAAAAGAGCACAAAAAATTAATAAATTAACATTGTCCAAGTTTGGTGCAGAAGAATGTGCCCCAGACTTCACTTTAAGAAACCTGGGTATGAATCCTAACTAAAGCTTTTAATATCTTAACTCTGTCAGCCTCAGTTTTCTCATTTGCAAAATGAGGATAATAATAGCACCTGTCTCTCTGGGTGTGTAGCACAGTTCCTGGCATATAGTAGGTGCCTAATAAATGTTTATTGACAATAATAAATGTTTATTGCAAGGATCAAGTGAAATAAAGGATATCAAACACTGTATAAAGATGAGGTAACCTTAAAGCATTTTTTTCTATGTTTACCCATGTTTATGTTGATATAATTTTCAGCGCTTAGTGAACAAAAACTATGCTAATTTGGATGAATTTTTGTAAAATGTAAGGCACCAATGGGGAGTTGATAGTTGTAAAATGTTTCCTTTTAAATGTCTTTTGGTATCTGAGATAGCTCTTCTCCACTAAAGGTCTCCTCCTGATGCCTCACCATGACATTAAGGTGGCTCATGACCTTCTAAGGTTCTCTAATTCACTTTTTTTTTTTGGTGAGGCAATTGGAGTTAAATGACTTGCCCAGGGTCACACAGCTGGTAAGTGTCAAGTGTCTGAGGCTGGATTTGAACTCAGGTCCTCCTGAATCCACTGCCAGTACTTTATCCACTGCACCACCTAGCTGCCCTTCTAATTCACTTTTTTTTTGGGGGGGGGAGGGGGGAGGTAAGGCAATTGGGGTTAAGTGACTTGCCCAGGGTCACACAGCTAGTAAGTGTTAAGTGTCTGAGGCTGGATTTGAACTCAGGTCCTCCTGACTCCAGGGCAGGTGCTCTATCCACTGCGCCACCTAGCTGCCCCTCTTATTTGATTTTTTAAATCCTTTTTGAGCTCTTCTATGAATTCTTTTTCTGAACCTGAGGCCAATTCGCATTTTGCTTTGAGACTTTGCATGTAGCTGTTTTGACTTTGTTGTCTTCTTCTGGCTGTGTTTTGACCCTTGTTGTCACCATAGTAACTTTTTATGGTCATGTTCTTATTCTATTGTTTGCTCATTTTTGTCCAGTCTATTCCTTGACTTTTAACTTTAATGTTAAAGATTGATAACTGCTCTTCTGGCCTGTGCTCTGGTCTATGAGTGACCACAAACATTATTTTCTGTTCTGGAACTGTGACTAGGATCCCTACTCTCCTACATACTCTAGAGTGCTAGTATTTTTCCTCCCCTTAAGACTGTGACTGTGAACAGCATTTGGGCAATGCAATAGGGTGCTGCACCCAGTGCCTGCAAAAGGCACACTCTAGTCTCCTTTTGGCTAGTTGTCCAACACCATTACCATTTGTGGGCTGAGAGTTCTGAATGCCACTGCCCCAATTCAATTGCCTCCTACCACAAGATCTGCTGCTTGTTCAGGCTTGGCCTGTGCTCCATTCTCACCCCATTCAGACAGATGTTTTCTCCTGATCTTATAAGGTGTCTTGGGCTGGGAAATTTTCACACCATCTTTTTGTTGATTCTCCTGCTTTAGAATTCATTTTGAGATGTTATTCTTAAGTTGTTTGGAGGGGAATTTGGGAGAGCTTAAGGAAGGCCTTGCCTTTACCATCTTGGCTCCACAGGTTTTGTGAAGTTTTTAATAACAAACTTTTCATTTTCATTTTAAGAATAGGGGGCACCCAGGACAGCTAGGTGGCACAGTGGATAGAGCACCTGCCCTGGAGTCAGGAGGACCTGAGTTCAAACCTGGCCTCAGACACTTGACACTTACTAGCTATGTGACCCTGGGCAAGTCACTTAACCCCAATTGCCCCACCAAAAAACCCCCAAAAAACAACAAAAAAAGAATAGGGGGCACCCTGTCGTTATACATCTTTTGTGCTACAGTTTTTGTATGATACTTTCTCAGACCCATGGCTTGGTAAAGGAGGTCCTTTTGCTTGGCCACCTCAGTAACCTAATCCATTAGATTTTTTTTTCTTGTGGGGTTATATCAAAACATTTATGTATGCCTAAAAACCTCATTCTTTGGATGATCTTAAGGCTAGGATTGAAAATACAACCCTTTCAGTCACCAAGTAGCAACTGATGAAAAATTTTACAAGGTCTGAATTGACTAGAGCAACATATAGCATGAGATAGTAGTTTTGTGGAATTTTGATAATAAATTGACTGATTTTGTCCTTTTAAGCTTTGAATCAGAAGCTCCTTCTTGAAACAAAGGGCTCAGTTCTCTTTAAGGACTTCCTATTTCTTCTGTCTGGCTCTTCTGTTTCAACCCAAATGAAACCTGGGAACATTCGCATATGGCACTAACCCAGTAGGTGGCCATCAGCTGCTTTTACAAGCACTGAGGCTTACAAAGTATCAACACAGAATAGGTTTTACTTATACAATAAAGAACACAGAAAGGGGCAGCTAGGTGGTGCAGTGGATAGAGTACAGGCCCTGGAGTCAGGAGGACCTGAGTTCAAATCCAGCCTCAGACACTTAACTCTTACTAGCTGTGTGACCCTGGGCAAGTCACTTAACCCCAATTGCCTCACCAAAAAAAAAAGAACACAGAAAAGATTTATCCCCAAGCCCAAATTCTAGAACTTTTTCTTCTCATGGAACAGGATTAATCCCTAACATGAGGAAACAAAGCACACTTGAATTTAAGTTTCATACAATTCAAGGCATACCTAACTGAAACTTTGGGCACACTTCTTGAGATCCACTGTGACGGCCAGTTAAGAAACTCCCTTTTCTAGGGAAAGGGACCCACATGTACAAAAATATTTATAGCTGCTCTTTATGTGGTGGCAAGGAATTGGAAGTTGAGGGGATGCCCATCAATTGGGGAATGGCTAGACAAGTTGTAGTATATGAATACAATGAAATACTATTGTGCTGTAAGAAATGATGAGCAGGAGGAGTTCAGAGAAACCTGGAGGGTCTTGAGTGGACTGATGATGAGTGAGATGAGCAGAACCAGAAGAACATTGTACACAGTATCATCAACATTGTGTGTTGACCTACTGTGATGGACTATATTCTTCTCACCAATGCAATGGTACAGAAGAGTTCCAGGGAACTCATGATAGAAGAGGATCTCCAAATCCAAGGAAAAAAAAAAGAACTGTGGAGTATAGATGCTGATTGAACCATACTATTTCTTTTGTTTTGGGTGCTGATGTTTTTCTATTTTGAGGTTTGTTGTCATTGCTCTGATTTTTCTCTTATAACATGACTAAGGCAGAAATATGTTTAATGTTATTATGTATGTGTATGTGTATATATATATATACATATATATACATATATATACTATATATATATATATATATATATATATATATATATATATATATATATATATATATATAACCTATATCAGATTACCTGCTGTCTAGGGGAGGGGGGAGGGAGGGGAGGGAGGGAGAAAAATCTGAAATTGGAGAGCTTGTATAAACAAAAGTTGAGAACTATCTTTACATGTAATGGGGAAAAAAATAAAATACTTTATTAATTAAAAAAAAAAGAAAGAAACTCCCTTTTCTGGTAGACTTCTACACCCTGTTCAAAGATCTAGACATTACTCTTTCTTTATACTTCTACCTTTAGTGGGGCCCTCAACAAGAGGAAAGAATTCAGAGATGGCTAAGTTTGAAAGATCCAGAGTGAAAGCTTCTTCCCCTCCTCTGCAGTGGACCAGACTTGCCCAATCCATGTGTTCTATAACATAACTCTGAAGAGGTGCCCTGTGAGGAATGAAGTCAGGGTTTACTTGCCCAGATCAGCCACCACAGTGACGGCTCCCCACTCCCTCCCTGACCAGTTGCTCGATTTCTTGTTTCTCTCCCACCAGCCCATCCTCACTCTGCTGCCTCTGTCCTCAGTTCTAATTTATTGCTCCAGTTCCGTGCCAATGCTGGCCTCTTTCTCCCATTAGCACTCCATTGCTTTGTTGCCTGTGTGGTTCTAAGGACTATAGTCCTTCACTTTTTCTGAATGAAATGGCCAGGACAAGAAGGCCCCTGGGGTGTTTGAAACTGTCTGGCTCTTTCTTAAGTACAGAGCTAGATTCCTCTTGTATAGAACATTTCTGTTCATATCTCACAGTCCCACCCTCCACACAAAGGCCTCTCTCAGGCAGCTGATAAATACCTCTACTCTATTTGCCCTGCCCTACAGTCACTAGGGTGAGTTCTCTTAAGTTCCTCCTCTCTCCAACTCCAGAACAGGTACCTTTTATTCAGTCTTTGCCTAACTGAGTCTTGAGGTTTGAAAGGATTCTCTCTCCACTTACTCTTGGCCTTACAATTCGCACTTCATAGGGGAATTCTGGATCTGCTACTTAGTACTTATGTGACCTTCATCAAATCACTCCATATCCCTGAGGCCTCAGTTTCCTCCTCTGGAATAATAGGATGTTGGACTAGTACCATATCTGGCACATAGCAGGCACTTAATAGATGTTTATTGACTGATTGACCAATGGAGAGTTTGAAAAGGAAATTGGTGATCATTAGGAGACAGTGTTGGCTCACGAAGAAAAGTCATTTCAAACTAGCCCCATAGGCCTGCCAGATCCAGTCAGAAATACCTGTCACTAGGGGGCAGCTAGGTGGCGCAGTGGATAAAGCACTGGCCCTGGATTCAGGAGGACCTGAGTTCAAATCCTACCTTAAACACTTGACACTTACTAGCTGTGTGACTCTGGGCAAGTCACTTAACCCTTGTTGCCCCACAAAAAAAGAAAGAAAGAAAGAAAAAAGGCAAGACAGAAATACCTATCACTTCCCTTTCTCCCTCCCACAAGTCTTCTCTTACCTGAGCTAAACATTTCCAGTTCCTTTAACTATTCTTCGTGGAACATCAGGGTTGTGGTTTTTTTTTTTTTAATGTAAATAGTATTTTTTCCCAATTATATGTAAAGATAGTTTCAACATTAATTTTTATAAGATTTTGAGTTCCAAATTTTTCTCCCTTTCTCCCCTTCCCACTCCTCAAGACAGCAAGTAATCTGATATAGGTTATGTGTGAGCAATCATGTTAAATATATTTCCATAATAGTCATGTTGTGAAAGAACAAACAGAAGAAAAGAGGAAAAAAAAACGGGGGGTGGGGAACCAAAGTGAAAATAGTATGCCTCAATCTGTATTCAGAATCCATAGTTCTTTTTTTGGATGTGGAGAACATTTTCTATCATGAGTCTTTTGGAATTGTCTTGGATCATTGTATTGCTGAGAAGAACTAAGCCTATCATAGTTGATCATTGTACAATGTTGTTGTTACTATGTACAGTGTTCTCCTGGTTCTGTTCCATGTTATGTTGTTTCAAGTCCTCCTACCATTCTACTGGTCTTACTCTGGAAGTATGTCAATCTTTTAATATCACTCTTAAAATATGGCACCCAGAACTGAACAGAGAGATCAGAGGAATGCTATAGACACAGAATATCTCATTTTAGCAGACATTTAACAGAATCTCTCACAATATCCTTATCAACAAGATGGAGAAATGTTGGTTGGATGCTAGTTAAATTGGATGGATTCATAATTGGTTGAATAACCATACCCAAATAATACTAATAAATGGATTTACATAAAACCTGGAAGGATGAGAGCCTGTTCCTCATCAAAATTTTTACCAATGATTCTACTAAAGCTAGAAAGAAGTTTTTTTTTTTTAATTTGCAGGTGACGTAAAGATAATGGGATTAACTAATATGACAAAATCAAGATCCAAAAACCTCAAGAGATTGGAAAAAATGATTAAAATCTGATAAACTACAATTTAACAAGGATAGATAAAAAAGCTTATATTTGTTTTTAAGAAATCAGTTGCATAGGTATAGGATGAAGAAAACCTATCTTAATAGAATATCATGAGGAAATGACAGGGGTTTTCATTTAATTCTTTTCTTTCTTTTTTCTTTTTTGGTCTATTTAGCATTTTATTTTTCCCAATTACATGTAAAAACAATTTTAACATCCATTTAAAAAATTTTGTGTTCCAAATTCTCTTCCTTCTTCCCTCCCCCCCTTTAAGAAGGCAAGCAATTCAATATAAGTTATTTATGTGTAGTTATGCAAAATATTTCCATATTAGTCAGGTTTAAATTTAATTCTTACTGACTGCAAGTTCAATATGGAGCAAGCTTTGGTTCCTCAAAAAGTTAATATAATTCTGAGTTGAGTTAATGGAAATACAGTGTTCATAAAAAAGGACACAATGGTTCTATCGCATATTATATTGGTCAAACCACATATATAGTACTACATTCAGTTGTGGGTGCCATTTAAAAAAAATATTTTTTTGTAGGGCAATGAGGGTTAAGTGACTTGCCCAAGGGTCACATAGCTAGTAAGTGTCAAGTGTCTGAGGTCGGATTTGAACTCAAGTCCTCCTGAATCCAAGGCCAGTGCTTTATCCACTGAGCATGGGTGCCATATTTTAAGAAGGATATTAACAAACCAGACTTTATCCAGAGGAAGGCAACTAGGATGGCAAGAGGACTTCAAACAATGGCACATAAAGAATAGTTGAAAGAATTGGGAATGTTTAAACTATTTAAGACTTGTGGGAGGGAGAGGCAGAATAATAAGCATATTTAAAGTGCTTGTATGGCTATGCTCTAGAAGCAGGACAAGATTGATGCTGTGTAGGGGCAGCTAAATGGCGCAGTGGATAAAGCACCGGCCCTGGATTCAGGAGTACTTGAGTTCAAATCTGGCCTCAGACACTTGACACTTACTAGCTGTGTGACCCTGGGCAAGTCACTTAACCCCCATTGCCCCGCAAAAAAAAAAAAAAAAGATCGATGCTGTGTAGCTCCAGGGGACAGAACTAGAACCAATGGGAAGAAGTTATAAAGAGGCAGGTTTCGGCTCAATATAGAAAAACAATTACATTTTTTCCTTTTCTTTTCCTTTCCTTCCTTTTCTTTCTCTTTTTAAGAATAAAAAAACCATGTATTTTCTTTCCCTCCTTCCTCTCCTCCATTGGAGAAAAAAAAAAGAATAACAAAACCCTTGTGAGAAATATGCATAGTAAAGTTAAACAAATTTCCACATGGGCCATGTCCAAAAATCTATTTCTCATTCTGTGTCTTCAGTCCATTATGTCTCTGTCAGGAGAAAGAAAGTAATGCTTCTTCATTGGTACCATGGAATTGTTGGTTATTGTATTGATCAGAGTTCTTCATTTATTCCAAGTTGTTTCTCTGTACAATGTTGATGTCCTTGTATAAATTGTTCCCCTCGTTCTGCTCACTTGATTCTGCATCAGTTCATACAAATCTAAGGAAGCTTTTTCTAGCAGTTAGTGCAATTCAAAAAGGAAATAGTCTGCTTGCTGCCTGAGGTAGTAAAGGCTCTATCCTTGGAAATGTTCAGGTAAAGGTTAGATGACTACAGGGGAAAGTTTCCTGCTTTGGGTGGGAGATTAGGCTAGCTGACCTCTCAGTCATTGTTTCCAATCCTCAAATTCTTGGTGGACTGATTAGATACAGAAGTAAAGGAGAGAATGAGGCAAAAGGGCCTCTGAGGTTTTTTATCGATGTGACAGAGAGAATAGTAGTTTGGCATTGCTAGAAAAAATGAAGTTGGAGTGGAAATGAATTTAGTTCTCCACATAAATTTGAGGTGATGGTAAGATAGACAAGTGAAAGTGTTTAATACACAGTTAGGGATAACAAGGTTGAAGTTCTAGGGAGACATGAGCTATTTCTTAAGAGAGACTGACCCTGAGGGAAAAGATGACACAAGGTTAGATCCCTCTCCCCACCCCACCCTAAGGGGGACAGATTTTAGGACAGAGATTCTTTACTTTTTTTGTGTCAAGGCCCCCACTGGCAATCTGAGGAAACCTACGGTCCCTTTCTCAGAATCATGTTCTTAAGTGCATAAAATAAAATAAACAGAATTATAAAGGAAAACAATTATGTTGAAATATAGATATTAAACTATTTTTTAAAAGGGGTTTATGAATCCTAGGTTAAGAACGTCTGCTGGGGAAACTTAACTTGGTCTTTGTATTAGAATCAAAACCCCAGATAGTTAAAAAAAAAAAGTTATTTTCAAAAGACATGAGTTTTAAAGGGAATTGAAGCAATAACTACATATGCCCTTAAGAATTTGGAATCCACCTGGCTGGAGAACACATGAAAATGAACAATCAGAATGAATATTTTTAAGCTTTTAAGTCTTTGAACTGTCAAGTTTTAAGTTTTTAAACTGGGTTCAACCATGTCCTCTCCCTTTATCTTAAGACAGAACTTTAGACGAGTCACTTTTTTTTTTTCTGTTTCTGAGCCTTGGTGTTTCATGTCTCAGGTTTCTTACCTACATAAAGATGAGACACATCAAGTTCAAATAGGTGGTATTTAGGAATAATGTGAAAAAGGGGAACAATGCATTTTTAGCATAAAGACTGGAGGCTGGGGTTGTCAGCAGGGACTGTAATCTGTTGTGAAAAAGGAGAGGAAATTGAGCCATCACCTCTTCTCCCTAATAAAGAGGAAGAACTATGTGTATGGAAAGGAAGTAACATCTTGCATTTCTGTTTTATAGTCACAACATTTTTTTGCATACATCTGTGCCTTGTTTCCCCCATTAGATTATAAGCTCCTTGAGGACAGGGACTGTTTTTTGACTCTTTTTGTATCCCTGGCACTTATCACAGTGACTGGCACATAGAAGGTGCTTAAAAAGTATTTATTGGTTTTGATAAATAATTGGTCAAATTGATCTTCTGAGTCTCATAATAACCTAATCAGTTGGTAGTGCAAATATCATGATTCCCCCTTTTATAGATAAGAAAAATGAGGCGTAGAAAGGTTCAGGAACCTGTCCAAGACCACATAGTTAGTAACTGGCTGAGTCAAGACTTCAAGCTAGACTTTCAGACACTAAATTCATCCTATAAGCTCCACTATATCAAACAACTAAGCCTTTGGACACCAGAAGAGAATAGTTTCATTATCCTGAGCAGATAATTTGACAGAGAAAGCAGAGTCAGAGCAACACCAATGTCCTCAGATACTGGAGTTAGAAAAACTTGTTGGAATGAGAAACACTACAGCAGGTCTGGGGCATCTTGGTGGCACAGTGGATAGAGCACCAGGCTTGGAGTCAGGACGACTCATCTTCCTGAGTTCAAATCTGGCCTCAGATATTAACTAGCTGTGTGACCCTGGACAAGTGACTTAACCCTGTTTGCCCCAGTTTCCTCATCTGTAAAATGAGCTGGAGAAGGAGATGGCAAACAACTCCAGTATCTTTGCCAAGAAAACCCCAAATGGGTCACAGAGTCAGACACAACTGAACAACAACTGTAGTTTCAAGGACCAATGTTTTCAACATAGCTCTGAATTCCTTGTGTACAGAGTAATAACTAGGCAATTAGAACTTAGCCCCAGGTTGACAAATTTATTGGACTTAGAGCACAGAAACTTCAGCCTTACAGAAACAGAAGCTCTTAGCACCTAGGTAGCTACAATGATTAGTAAAATTAGAAAGCTACCAGAGAGTGGGTTGGAATGAGCTCTTTCCTTTCCCTTACCTCCTGGTTCTCATTCCCCTTCCCTTCATTTGAGGCCATACATAGTGCAACTGGCCTTGGGTACTATGTGCGGCACTTGCCCTGGGCTTAAAAATTTCTGGAGATGGTTTTGCTGTCACAGAATGGCCTTATAACCCCAGATAGGCAGTGGGAAGATGTGTCAGTCACATGACTCCTTTGGAAACACAGACTACAATCCTCAAACCCTTTACACTAGTTTTTCTGGCATTTCTTTGGAAACCCAGAGCACCTCTCTCTTTTGCCAAGTGAGATGTCCAGGCCAAGAAAGGGGAACCAGCTGCACCCTAAGGAAGACAAGGAAGAAAGGTTAGTGTTATCATCGCACGGGTGAAAGGACAGCACAGAGGTTGTTTGCTTGACTCCAGATGAGCAGAGGGAGAAAGGAAGTTCACTTTGGGATTATCCACTAAAACAGAGAAGAAAAGCTTAAAGCCCTTCTCCACACTTCTCAGTCAATTGAGGTTTAGTCTCTGACCCAACTAGTCTGTAGAAATGAGGCTAGCCCTCAGCACATGCTGTCATTTCTACCTCCCCATCTCTATTTTCAAGCAATTCCTCCCTTTCGGTTTCCTCTTTCCTTCCTAAAGAGATCTAGTGTCAACTTCTGTTGCTAGGTTTCCCAGGTCTCTCCCCTTTGGCACTATCCTTCAACAGAGCCCCGTGTTCTGTTCTTTTGCTATCTTTAATATAATAATTCCCTTGCTTTTTTCCCCCATTTCTTTAGAATCCTGATATCTGGGGGCAGCTAGGTGGCACAGTGGATAAAGCACCGGCCCTGGATTCAGGAAGACCTGAGTTTAAATTTGACCTCAGACAGGGCGGGTAGGTGGCGCAGTGGATAAAGCACCGACCCTGGAGTCAGGAGTACCTGAGTTCAAATCCGGCCTCAGACACTTGACTTACTAGCTGTGTGACCCTGGGAAAGTCACTTCACCCCCATTGCCCAGCAAAAAAAAAACCTAAAAATTTGACCTCAGACACTTGACACTAGCTGTGTGACTGTGGGAAAGTCACTTAACCCTCATTGCTCTGCAAAAAAAAAAAAAAACCCCAAACCAAACAAACAGAATCCTGATATTTAATCTAAACAAGTCAGCATGGTCATAGAAGATCAGTTCATAGGACCTTTTGGAGGTTGTCTAGTTGAACCCATACTTGAAGAGGAATCCTTTTATAGCATCTCTAAAAAATAATCATCTAGTTTCTTCTCAAAGACATCTAGTAATGGGGGACTCACTATTTTCCAAGGCAACCCATTACCCTTTGGAAGTTTCATTGTTAGGAAGCTTTTCCCTTATATCTAGCCAAAATCTGACGCTCTGAAACTTCTTCCCATTCCTATTTCTGCTCTTTATGGTCAAGGAAAATAAATCTAGTCACTTTCCCACATGAAAGCCTTTTAAATACTTGAAAACAGCTGTGACGTCCTGTCTAATTATTATTTTCTTCTCCAAATTAAAATCTACTTCCCCGTATCCTCATTTGCCATGGTTTACATTTCCCCCATTATCCTGGTTGCCTTCTGGATACATTTCAGCTTGTCAACATCTTCCCTAAAATGTGGTACTTAGAAATGAACTTTCCAACAATACTTCTAGATTGTTGTGACCAAGACAGAGTACAGTAGGAGTGTTCTAGATACTATTATTGTGGTCTAAGATAACATTAGCAAGTTTGTCATAGCAGATAGAAGAGGGCTAGCCTTGGTGTCTGGTAGAACTCAGTTCAGATCTTGCCTCTTACATACTAACGGGGCAACCATGAGCAAGTCACTTCAACTTTCGGTGGTCCAAGCAACTCTGGAAGATCACAAGTTACAGATGAGTTACTGTTCTTCATTGATGGTAGAAGACTCCACACTTGGAGTTCCTTGTACTGATTTAATCAACAACACACTGTTGACTTGTCCTGAGTTTCTAATCCATTAAGAGCGCCAGGTCTTTTTTATATGAGTTATTGTCTAGACCTGTTTCCACAGTCCTGTGTTTGATTTTTTTGAATCCCTTGTTAAATTTCATCATTCTTGATTTGGCCTCTCATTCTAGTAGGTTGAGATATTTTTTGCTTTTGTTTTTTTGTTTGTTTGGGTTTTTGGGGGTTTTTTTGTTTGTGTTTTTGGTGGTGCAATGAGGGTTAAGTGACTTGCTCAGGGTCACACAGCTAGTAAGTGTCAAGTGTCTGAGGTCAGTTTTGAACTCAGGTCCTCCTGAATCCAGGGCTGGTGATTTATCCACTGCACCACCTAGCTGCCCTAGCTGAGATATTTTTTGGATCATGATTTGATAATCTAGTGTTTTAGCTTATCCTTTCTTTCTTTCTTTCTTTCTTTTTTCTTTTTTTTTTTTTTTTTGGTGAGGCGATTGGGGTTAAGCGATTTGCCCAGGGTCACACAGCCAGTAAGTGTCAAGTGTCTGAGGCCATTTTAGCTTATCCTAAGGCACAACTTCATGAAATCTGCAAATTGGATAGCCTCATGCAGTACCAAATATGCATTTTCATGAGTTTTGGGGACACTATAACATAACCAACAAGAGTTATAGCAACAGTGGGAACTTTGCTACAATAATAGGTCAGGAGAGAGAAATGTCTAGTCGGGCTAAGCCTTGTGATGGCATCAGCTTATATAGGTCTTTGCATACTATGTCTACAGAGAGCCAGTCTTGCATGGAGTCACTCACCATACTCAGTAATCCAAAGAGAGGCCCAGTCATGGGTGACTAACTACAGTTGTCCAGGAAAGAAAAGTACTAGATGATTGAGAAGGCTGCACATGTAAGCCCTTCCTACTGGGGAAGTACATACAGAGCTTTTCTTTCATGTTCATCCAATTTAGGGGAAGATAACTCCTTTTTTCAATTTGTCCAGCTTAGGGCAACATATGCCTAAGGTTAGTCCAGAATCGAGTTGGGAAAAGAATACCTTCCAATGCTCTTAGGTGAACCTGAATGCATGGGGGCAAGTCCTGTGTCTAAGCCTATGTGTGTGTGTGTATGAGAAGGAAAAGAGAGAGAGGGAAAGAGAGGAAGGGAAGAAGGGAGGAGGGAGGGAGAGAGAGAAGAGAAAAAGAGAAGAGAGAGGGACAGAGGGAGAAAGACCAAGACCAAGATCAAGACAAGGAAGGAGGAAAGGAAAAAGCAGAGGAGAGAAGAAGGGGATGAGAAAGAGACAGACAGACAGAGACACAGAGACAGAGAGAGAATAAGGTAGCTTGTGATTATATTCCAAGAGTACAACCCCTGGGAACAAATCTATAGATGGAGGACTATGTCTTAGACAGATTTCTCCCTTTTCTCATCATCCCATATGGCTTTCATCTTCTATCTTCCTTCCTTGTATCAATTATTCTCACTTCCTTCCTGCCTTTCTTTGGTTTATGCTTTGACAGTCATTCATTCACTCAGAGCTCCAAATATATATATTTTTTTTTAGTGAGGCAATTGGGGTTAAGTGACTTGCCCAGGGTCACACAGCTAGTAAGTGTTAAGTGTCTGAGGCCGGATTTGAACTCAGGTACTCCTGACTTCAGGGCCAGTGCTTTATCCACTGCACCACCTAGCTGCCCCCCAAATAATTATTTTAAAAAGGAGCAAAGCTAAATCATGAAGCAAACATTACTAAGTAGGTATCAGATATATAGCAGTATTCCCTTTGTTGCCTATCAGGGAGGACCCTCTCGTGTATGCTATGTCCTATTACAAATGAATATTAACAAATGAATGCATGAAAAAAGCAATTACCAAGCAATAAGTGCTGAGGATACTAGTAGAGAGACAAGACAGCCCCTGTTTACGAGGGCTTATGTAGGGGAGACAATGCATCTAAGAGGTTTCAGCTGCAAGTCAGATGGAAAGGTCTCGTGGTTCTCGGTGCATTGGCAAAGGAAATAGTCATTCGTCTTGTTTTATGTCACTTCCATGGATAAAACCATATCTACTTCTGTTACTGAACCATTTGAAAAAGCCCAGGACTTTGGGGATGAAAACTTTTTTTCTGGGTCTTTAGTAACTGTGGCTGCTGGGAAGGCAGGGAGGGCTTCAGCACCTGCAGAGGCAGCTGACGGGTCCCACCTCTCCCCAAGGATTCCTCCCCTGCAGTATAGTTAGAGGGCGGGGCTAAGAGCAGGAGGGAGGCCATTGTTACTCCTGAGGCTTTGGGGCTTACTTGATCTTTGGTGGCAGCTGGTTGTCAATGTTGGTGGGCAAGGAAGTAGGGCCCATTCTCCATTAGAGGAACTCTCCTCACAGATGATCATGGGGGCCAGGCTGGAAGTAAGACTCATGTTTTGGATATGATAAAGAACTAAAAAGATCTGATTCTTAAGTGAGCAGTAAGCCTTACCTGGAAAGGACAGCAAAGTGACTTTAGCAATTTGGAATGTTATTTTAAGCTGGGAATGTTCCTTTGTTTTAACTACAAACACAAAGATGGCTTATGGGCAAGGCCTTCAATAATTCAGAGGAGTTAACTGCAGCTTTACCTTCCCTGAATTATATCCTGTCTGGTTGTTCTCTACAAGCTATTTCTGGTTTTAATTGATAGTCTTTGATCTCTTGGAATGTATAAAACTTTCTCCATGAACTTTACTCTTTGGGGAGAGACTGTCCAGTTTAAAATCAGGTTTCAGCAATACTGATAAAAGTGAAAGTTTGTTTCTGAAAAATTTAAAGTTGTGAAATTATTTTCTTAACAGTTTTGAATTGTGTCCTTAACAGGGGTCACTGTAATTACTGAGGTTCTTGGGCTTGGGCCCTGAACTATCTCCATCTAGGACCAAGGGAAGGTGGTGGTTGCAGAAATGGGTGGGGCTCGATATGTCAGGCATATGTGGCCTGCTGCCTCTCCCCTCAGAGTGCCAGCTGCTTTGGTCAGGCGAGCTTGCCCGTCCTGTTGGTGGTAACTGGTTTTGGTGGCAGTGAGGATACCCTGGATGATGGTCAGAGTGGGGGAATGGGCGAGTATACAGAGCAAGCAGCAGGAGAATGCCAGGGGGCAAAAATGGGGTAAGGGTCCCACTCGTATTTCCAGGTCCAACTTAAATATCTCCTCTTCCATGAAGCCTTCCTTGAGTTCTGAAATTGAAAGTAATTTATTCTTCCCTCTTTTGATCCAACAGCACTTTTGTATCTTCTTATGTAGTTACTGATGGAGAAGGCTAAAAGGGTTAACAGAAAATCTAAGATCAATAGTACCTAAAAGGGTTAACAGAGAAACTAAGGTTTGTGTTCTTATCAACAGTACTGTAACCAAGAGGGTTCAAGTCCCTACGAAGGAATACTATCAACAGAAGCTTAGGGAAGAAGGTAACTAGGGACCATTAACCATGAATAGCCATTATTATTCTTAGATGACAGGACACCTAGAAACCAGACCTTAAATAAAGAGATATCATAAACACAGGGACCCTCTGGGTCTGACAAGTTTGAGCCTGTCTTTAGGAACATGCTCAGAAAGGGCCAAATGTGTCCTTAGGTTCACCTCATGATGTATAAACCCCAAAAACACACCTCCAGGGGAAAAGGTACCTGCCTTGGGGGTTGTCTTAGGACCCCAGGAAGTCCAAATTAGGATAAGACCTCCCATGAACCTCTCACAGGGAGGAGGTTAAGATAATGAAGAGATAACCTACTTTTTCTCACTATAAATATGACCATTTTTCCTCCCACTATTTGAGACACCTATTTCCCTGGTGCTCTCCCTGTGGTTAGCATTCTTTCAATAAAACTTGGGAAACTGAGTCATTGAATCTTATAATTCTTTGGGATACCTCATGATCAATTTGATCAATTAAATCCACCCCCACATCATTTCCTATAATCTAATTTATATTATATTTACATATAGATATCTTATGATCCTCTGATTGTAAAATCTCTAAAGGTGGGAGGCATGTCTTATTTTCCCCAGCATCCAGCAACAGGAAGGACTTCCATTAGAGAATCTCCTCCAACAATGAAGACCAGCAATTCTTCTTCTTTTTTTTTTTAAGTGAGGCAATTGGGGTTAAGTGACTTGCCCAGGGTCACACAGCTAGTAAGTGTTAAGTGTCTGAGGCCGGATTTGAACTCAGGTCCTCCTGACTCCAGGGCCGGTGCTCTATCCACTGGGCCATCTAGCTGCCCCAATTCTTCTGTAATTTATAGCTTTATGGAGCTGTCTAGATCAAAGCTTCTTAAACCGTGGGGTCGAGTAACTAAATATGGGGGTTGCAAAAAAAAATTGGCAACAATAAAAGGTTTAATATATATGTATGTGTGTATATATAATAAATATATATGTATATGATATACCTATATGCCTGGGGTCATGTAAAAATTTCTCAGGAGAAAAGCAGTCGAGAATGGAAAAAGTTTAAGAAGCCCTGGTCTAGAGCACTGAGACATTAAATGGCTTGCCCATGCTCACACAGCCTGTATAATGTTGGCTTTCTATCCATGTTATCTCTATCTAGTATACAGTAGTCACTTAACAAATGCTGAATGGAGGAGTAGATGGATAGATGGATGAATTAGTTCTTAATCTCTTGGCTTTTTCGTTTCTTAATCTCTCTCACACATACATCTATCTTGGAGTTAGTCTAAATCAAGAGTTCTTACTTGATCTGTGGATAAATTTGGGGAGTCTGTACTTGGATGGGAAAAAATTGCATCTTTATTTTTAACCTCTAAAACTTATCATTTCCTTCCATTGTGAATATAGGTAACAAACCTTCTTCTGAGAAGGGGGTAATAGTTGTAAGCAGACTGCTAAAGGGGTCTATCACACAAAAAGATTAAGAATCCCTGGTCTTGGGGCAGCTGGGTGGCGCAGTGGATGGAGCACTGGCCCTGGAGTCGGGAGCGCCTGAGTTCAGGTCCAGCCTCAGACACTTGCTGGCTGTGTGACCCTGGGCAAGTCACTTAACCCCAATCGCCTCACCAAAAAAAAAAAAAAAAAAGAAAAGAATCCCTGGTCTTAACTGAAATCATGGCAGGAAAATTCTGGGAGGTGAGCAATTAGGCAGAGATATTCTCATTTTCATTTCCATTCCTCAATAGCAGCAAATTGATATTAAAACCAAGCTATAACTGTCAGCCAGAGCTTTACCCTACAGGAGGCATTTACTCATCATCTGCAACCAGGGGTTCTTCATCCTTTTTTTGTGTCCTGGACCCCTCTGGCAATCTGATGAAGCCCATGGACCTCTTCAAAGAAGAAAGTTTTTAAATGTATAGAAGAATGCGACATTTCCATTAGGACTTAGTGAAGATATATATAGATATATACATATATGTATGTCTCTATATGTATATATACCTATGTGTATATATGTCTGCATATATGCCTGTTTATGTGTGCGGAAATTAATTTTCAATCCTCTATTTTACATTTGATTTTATACAGTAACAGTTCTGTTCAATCTGAAGCCTCTTTTCTGAGATTTGGGTGGAGAAGCTCGGGCATGCTAAAGTCCAAACCTCTCCCTCTCTGATGTTAGATACAAGGATACAATGCTGCTAATTAAAGAATAAACTCCCTTCTCACTACTCACATAAAATATTGTCTCAGCACTTCCTGCAAGGTTTGTGGTGTATTCCTGAGAAACTAGGGCAATCTGGCTAGGCCAACCTGACCTTTTCTCATCTTTAACAATTAAGGTGGTTTTATTGAATTCTCTAGCCATCAGTAAAACTACCCTTATCAGGGACCTCTGGAAGTAGCTGGGACCTGTAAATTTACAAAGGCATTTGGTAAAGTGGATGGAATGCCAGCCCAGGAGTCAGGAGGATCTGAGTTCAAATCCAGCCTCAGACACCTATTAGCTATGTGACCCTGGGCAAATCACTTAACCCTGTTTGCCTCAGTTTCCTCATCTGTAAAATGAATTGGAGAAGGAAATGGCAAACCACTTCAGCATCTTAGCCAAGAAAATCCCAAATGGTATTATGAAGAGTCTGATATAACTGAACAACAACAACAACATTCCTTTGTTTTGTTTTGGTTTTTTTGTTTGTTTTTGGGGGGGTTTTTTTGGTGGGGCAATGAGGGTTAAGTGTAAGTGACTTGCCCAGGGTCACACAGCTAATAAGTGTCAAGTGTCTGAGGCCAGATCAGATTTGAACTCAGGCTCTCCTGAATCCAGAGCTTGATCCACTGTGCCACCTAGCTGCCCCAACAACAACATTCCTTAGAGACAGTGAGAAGTGGTCCTCATGGCATGTGGGGGCTATGCCTGCTTTCTTTGATGTAACCAATAATGATCTTTCATCTCTGTGATGCTTGCTAATTAGATGATTTCTGTTCTGTTCTTTGTTCTATGCTTATGAAAATGTATCACACACTCAATTTGAAGTCTCTTGTCCAGAGGCAGGGCCTTTAGACCTATCCTTTATTTTTAAATTTTTTTTATTTTGGCGGGGCAATGGGGATTGAGTGACTTGCCCAGGGTCACACAGCTAGTAAGTGTCAAGTGTCTGAGGCTGGATTTGAACTCAGGTACTCCTGAATCCAGGGCCAGTGCTTTAACCACTGCGCCACCTAGCCGCCCCAAGACCTATCCTTTATTATCATACATATAATAAATTATATCTATAGTGATAATAGATAATATCTAGCTCAGATCTATTCAGTTTACTTCTGTTAAATATTAAAAGGAGGGGGCAGCTAAGTGGCACAGTAGATGAAGCACTGGCCCTAGAGTCAGGAGTACCTGAGTTTAAATCCGGCCTCAGACACTTAACACTTACTAGCTGTGTGACCCTGGGCAAGTCACTTAACCCCAATTGCCTCACTAAAAAAAAAAAATTTTATATATATATATATTAAAAGGAACAATGTATCTATATGTGTATATGTGTGTGCCTATATACATATGCACGTGTACATGTTTATAGGTATATACGTGAGTGTGCATGTGCATTTATTTATCTATATATCTATCTGTCTGTCAGTCTGCCTGTTTATTTATTTATTTATTTATTCATTTATTCATTCATTTATTTTGGTTAGGCAATTGGGGTTAAGTGACTTGCCCAGGGTCACACAGCTAGTAAGTGTCAAGTGTCTGAGGTTGAATTTGAACTCAGGTCCTCCTGACTCCAGGTCCAGCATGGCACTCTATCCACTGTGACACCTAGCTGCCCCCATGTGTGTGTGTTTAAACCATCCAAGTCAATGGACCTTCTGGGTCCATGGACCGCAGGTTAAGAGTCCCTGATACAGACTTTATTTTGAGAGAGGCTGATTTTTGGGTCCACATAAAAGGACTGAAAGGCTGATACTATTCTCCAGCCAACTTGATAACTCCTCTGACTACAAAAATCACCATCCCTAATTCCTTTTTATGTACCTGTGACCTCCTGAATGCTCATAACGTGGAAACGATTGCCCTCTGGTGACCAGAAAGCACCATTGCAACTTTTAGAACTGCCTAGGGAATCGTCCTGTCCTAATAGGATCACAGAAGCAACCTCAGAAGTCATCTAGTCCAAAGCTTCTTAAACTGTGGGTCATGACCCCATATGGGGTCACGTTACTGAATATGGGGCTCGCAAAAAATCTGGCAACAGTAAAAGTTTATGTTTACTGACTTAGACTTTACTGAGACATCGGATAAGTCATTTCACTGGTCTAGGACTGAATTTCCTTACATGTAAAATGAGAGGATTGGACTAAATGATTTCTTTCTTTCTTTTTTTTTTTTGGTGAGGCAATTGGGGTTAAGTGACTTGCCCAGGGTCACACAGCCAGTAAGTATCAAATGTCTGAGGCTGGGTTTGAACTCAGGTCCTCCTGATTCCAGGGCCGGTACTCTATCCACTGCACTACCTAGCTGCCCCTTGGACTAAATTATTTCAAAGGTATCTATTTATCTAAGGTCCCAGGAGTTCGGATGAATGATGGGCTATTATTGCAGGAACTAAAGTTATCTGAAGAGCAGAACAAGCTTCTTTTTATTGTTGTTGTTCAGATAATATTTATTTATTATTAAAATTTTTTATTTAGAATTTTTATTTCCCCAAATTACATGTAAAAGCAAATTTTGTTGTCAATTTTAAAAAAATCTCTGTGTTCCAAATTCTCTTCTTCCCTCCTTCCCCTGCAAGAACTCAAGAATTCAATATAAGTTATACATAAGTAGTCATGCAAAACATTTCCACGTTAGCCAGGTTATGAATCAAATTTATAAGAATCCAAATCATTCCGCAATTGAGAAATGGTCAAAGGATATGAACAGGCAGTTTTCTGATGAAGAAATCAAAGCTATCTATTGCCATATGAAAAAATGCTCTAAATCACTATTCATTAGAGAAATGCAAATTAAAACAACTCTGAGGTACCACCTCACACCTATCAGATTGGCTAATATGACAAAAAAGGAAAATAATAAATGTTGGAGAAGCTGTGGAAAAATGGGGGATGGAGGGAAAAAAATTTAAAACTAGAAATCTTATAAAAACAAATGTTGAAAACTATCTCTACATGTAACTGGAAAATAATAAAATACTTTCATAATTTAAAAAAAAGAAAGAAAACAGACAAAAATAAAACTTCAGATAAAGGAACTAACAAAAAAATTCTGCTTCAATCTGTATTTGGAGAACATACTTCTTGATCATTCATAATTAAAATGCATCAGGGAAGAAAACTAGAGACAAACCAGTAAGGAGAATTGTTAAAAGACATCAAAGTTGGCTTTAGCAAATGTACATTTAATCCATGAGTGAATAAACAAATGTTTTGGGATCACATAGAACTAGGAAGGAGATTAGGATCTTAATGGGAAATCAGGCAAATCACGATGTGAATTCTATGTCATGTCCTAGACTAGATGAGAAGCTGGGTTTGGGGCTTTTATTTAAAAGGAGGGTAGAAAGAAATTACATTTCATATTTGAAAATGTTTTAGTCCAGGGCAGCTAGGTGGTACAGTGGATAAAGCACTGGTCCTGCATTCAGGAGGACCTGAGTTCAAATCCGTACTCAGACACTTGACACTTACTAGCTGAGTGACCCTAGGCAAGTCACTTAACCCTCATTGCCCCACCCCCCAAAAATGTTCTAGTCCTTTAAAAACAAATTTATCACATGGACACATGCAAATTTATCTGAACCTACGGTTTCATCATATGGAAATCCCTTCCACCTTTAAAGATTGATCAATTATCTGTAACTTATAGTCTTTGCAAGTTGTCTGGGGTCTTGCAAAGATAAGTGGATTCCCTATGGTTTTACAGCTGGTGTAAACAAAATACTAAAATACAGAAATTCATGTCAAAAAAAAAAAAGGAGGGTGGACATATGTCTTGGTGACCAAACTGGAACAATTGCTTCCTACAGGACCCATTGGTGATCTAAGCAGCTATAGCACCTGGACCAGTGCTGTTAATTGGTTTCCTTTGACACGAGAACAGAGTAACTACATATATGTGTGTGTGTGTGTGTGTGTGTGTGTGTGTGTGTGTGTGTGTGTGTGTGTGTAATATAAGTGTAACACTATTCTTGCAGGACTCTAAGGTACTATCCCATTTATCATCACTATTTTTTCCAGTCTCTTTAGCTAGAAACAGGTTTACCTTCTGAATGGGTTGTTGGTACTCACAGTTTTGCAGGTTCAGTGCCTACTCTCATAGGTTCTAGGGTACTATGTGGGTTGACACTCCTAAAATCGTGGTAAAGGCTCACCAGAGAGTTATCCTTAAACAGACAGTAGACAACACTTAGCTCAAAGCGATGGCATTTAATAAGATGGTGAAGGAAGAACAGTTATCACATCAGATCCCTTCCTTTCATAAACCTGCTTCAAACTTTCTCACAAATACACACCTCAGCTGCCTAATACCCAGAGAAGAATCTACCCTGAGGCTGAACCCTTACCAAAGTTAATATTCTGCCTGAACCAATTCACCAAAGATTAACAAACTCCCACCCAGTAGTAGCCTCCCCAACTCAGTGATTCACAACCTCCAACTGTAATTATTCATCCCTCACTAATCACTCCCTTATTCCCTTCCCCCTCAATCCAACCCTACCAAGATCCTACTCTAACGCTACCCACCCCTTCCACTGTGGTCTCTAGAACGCTTGTTCCTTAGGTAATAAACTTAATTTCATGGTCAATCTTTTCATTTACCACTCCTTGAATCTTTTGGCTCTCATCGAGGCCTGTTTCCACCTGATGACATAACCTTCCTGGCTACCCTTTCTGGTACTGGTTGCACTTTCACTGATTCCTCCATGGTGAGGAAGTTGGGATTTTCCTTGTTTCTCCATTGGCTATAGTCTTCTCCCTGCGCCATTTTGACTCCTTGGTGAGCCAATTCAACTCTACACTGCCCTCATCTCTTGAGTCTCCTGCCCCTTATCCTATCACTGATCTCGACCTTCAGAACCTCAGTTCTAGATTACTCCGACCATCCACTGCCTTCACTCCTACCCCTTTGCTGCTAAATGAGGATGGAGAAAATCACAAAACCATGCTAACTGGATCCACTACAAATTTAGATGCATAATCTCAACTTGGTCCTCAGTGCAAATTTTTTTGATGCCTTCCTAATTAGCAATTCACCAAGAAGTCTCTCTTCTCCTTTCTTCCTCATCACACATCACCCAGATGCTCTTTGCTACTATCTCCTGCTTCACTCCTATATATCACATAATGAGGTGACACTTCTTCCTAAGGCAAACTCCTCTCCATGCACAAATGATCCCATATCCTCCCATCTTCTCAAGCAGATTGGCTCCTCTATCATTTCTGCGCTCACTAATCTTTAATATCTTCCCTGTCTACTCTCTGTTTCCCTACTGCCTACAAATATGCCCATATCTCCCCTAATCTCAAAAACCTTTTATTTGATCCATCCATTCCCCATATTGTCCCATTGCTCTCCTCTCTTTTGTGACTAAACTAGAGAAGGTCATCTACAGTAGATTCCTCCACTTCTTTTCCTCTCATCTATAGGCTGGCTTTGGATCTCATCTGACAAGTTACCAATGATCTCTAAATTACCAAATCCAATGGCCTTTTCTCAATCTTCATCCTGCTTGACCTCTCTGCAGCCCTTGACGCTGTTAGTTACTACCCTCTTATCCTGAATACTCTCTTCTCTCTAGGTTTTCATGACTATTTCTATCTCTCTGATCTACTCAGCCTCCTTTGCTAGATCTTCATCCAGGTTATGCTTACTATCCATGGGTGTCCCGTGGGCTCTCTTTTCCTCTCCCTCTAGACTATTTCACTTCATGAAAGATCCCATCATTCCCACTGGGTTTGTACTGCACTTTCTCTCTGATAAGAGCCAGGCTGACAACTCTTTAGAACTATCAAAGGTTATAAGCCTGAATTCCTAGCAAAGGGAAATAAACCCCCAGGAAGACTCTGATTTAAAGTTACAGAGTCCTTGTTACTCCTGCTTAATTTCCTTATGGGGATCCTGCTCCGTGAAACCAGTTTCAGGAGGCCGAACCAGAGAAACTTCACAGAGCTATGTGTATAACACATAGCCACCCTGGGTTGTTGGTGTGTGTGTGTGTGTGCGTGTGTGTTGAGGGGGAGCCCCAAATCTTTTGGGTCTTGACACATGAATGCTTCTGAGCAAGCTAAATTATGAGGGCAAAGCCATTGTCTTCCTCCTGACCTCTTTCTTATATGTGTGTGTATATATATATATATATATATATATATACATATATATATATATATATATGTATATGTATATATATGGCTGTCAATCAATCTTCCTACTTTTATGAACAAAGGAGGGTTTCCCTGATGTCTCAGACAAATATCAGATGCTTAAAGTTCTAGACCGTTCTATAAATAGGTTGGCCAGACTTATTATAGAAACCATACAGGGTCATACAATCATAAGTTATCATTAGAAGTACCTTAGAGGGCAGCTAGGTGGCGCAGTGGATAGAGCACTGGCCTTGGAGTCAGGAGGACCTGAGTTCAAATCCTGCCTCAGACACTTAATACTTACTAGCTGTGTGACCCTGGGCAAGTCACTTAATCCCAGTTGCCTCACTTAAAAAAAACAAAAAAACAAAGAAGTACCTTAGAGACCATCTGGTCCAAGCCCCTTGTGAGAGCTGAGAGAGCTGAAGTGACTTGCTCACGGTTATGCAGGTACCACCTGCATGTATTGGTCTAGCCTCCACTGCCTGAAATTCATCCTTTGCCCATTTTGGGCTGCCTATTTACTGAAAACAGAAGCTTCATCTCCCAGCCCAGGGCAAGTGCAAAGAGTAAACTCTGGGATTATACTACGACTGCAGGGTAGAAGTCAAAAAGTTCCTTATGCTCAATTAATCATTCAAATAGAAATTATCTCGCTCCAGTCACCAGGGCCGCGTCGCTCTGGTGGACTGGAGAAGGCCACATAGTTTCTCACAAGTTTTCATCCTTCTCAGATTCTTGAGAACAAACTCCATCCATCCTATCAGCAGAGCCCTGGCATTAACGTGCTATAGTTATTACTTAGCATTTACTGGGCGCTAACAATATCCTGGCTTTCTTCCTCCCAAAGGCAAAGAGCCTGGTGGACTTAAAATCAACTCTTGGTCAAGTCCAGGATTTTCTCCTCCCAGATCCTCTCGGCAATGCTGAAAGGAGGAGGCCCCAGTACCTCCCTCACTGGAGCCCTAAACAAGCTCACCCCAATAGGGTTATTTGTTCAGTCAACCTCCTGACGTTTCCCAGCACATATTCACGCTGTGATTTTCCATTTGGTCGATCATTTGGGTCCAAAAAGCAACGAGGAAGGGGAGGGTGCAGTGCATGTATCTCATTTTCTATCACTTGAAGTTCCAGAGTGATATTTCCAGTTTATCTCGGAGAGTTTCCTGTCTTGGGTGCCCTTTCCTGTCTTTTCTATTGCTTATTATGCCTCTCTTCCCGTCTTTCTCTCCACTACAGCTTCTCCATTCCATTTTAACCTCAATTAGTGGGAATGAATATGCATGAGAACTCCCACCAGTGACCCTCCCCTTTCCTCAAGGAGTGCCATGGGGTACTATAATAGTCTGTAAAATTAAGGGGCTGTACTAGCATTTATTAAGTGCTTACCATGTGCTAAACAATTGAGGTACAAAAGAGAAGCAAAATCATGGTCAGTGCTTTCCAAATCCAAAAACATTTTTTTTGGAGAAAAAGATCTAACTCTTGACTGGGTTCCATTCAGCCTTCTGAAGACGCAAAACAGCAAGGAAAAAAGCATTTTTTTAAAGCATCTACTATATGCTAGGTGCTTTAAAATATTATCTCATTTACTCCTCACAACATCCCTGTCAGGTTATTGTTTTTCAGTTGTTATCACCCTTATTTTATAGTTGAGGAAACTGAGGAAGAAAGTGGCAAAGTGACTTGCCCAGAATCACCCAGATAGTAAGACTCTGAGGCTAAATTTGAACTCAGGTCTTTTGGACTCCAAGTCCAGCACTCTATTGCACTCACCACCTAGCTACTTGAAAAGGAAGGTACTAGAAAAAAGGAGCAAGGAGTGGGAAAGGCAGGATTCATAGGAAATGAGGATAAGCAGAACTCACTTTAAAAATGTATAAATTTTAAGAAGTTTCCCTCAAAAAAGGTTTTTTTGGCAGTAAAAGTTTTGTGGACTGGCACTGTTGGTCCACGGAATGACAGGATTCTTGAGGTATTTCAAAGGGCATTCTGCCAGGCTGCCTCATACCAAAGGAGTTTCTGGTGGGTATACCAACAGGAAGTTGTCCAACTTGTCCATGAGGGTTTGGGAAATGGGGAAACTATGGTGCAATGAGTCATCATATTATTAGTGAAGCAGTAGCTGTCACTCCTGTCATTATATTGTGAGTAAATTGTAACGAGATTTGTGAGTTTTTCTTCAATCTCTCCCTTCTCATCCCTTTACAAGTTCTCCTAAGATCAGAGGTGGTGACCGGCTCAAATGGCCACCTGGGGCAGACAACCGTTAAACAGAGTCCGATTTCCCTTTCTCTGCTTTGTAGCCTCCTGGTTTCCTTCCCTTTATTGCTTCTACCACAGGTTATAAATATTTCACTGTTGCTTAGTCCCATCTAATCCCATCACCCAAAAGGAAAAAATAAAATAGATCACATGCACAAACCACAAAATTGCTGTCACTGTCAGTGTGACCTTAGACAAGTTACTCAATCTTCCTCATCTGTTAAATGATTAGATAATCTGTCACGCACCATTCAATTTTAGCATTGTATGAAAACAATAATTAATCAATAAACATTTAACAAGTACCTACTATATACCAGACACTATGCAAAGTGCTAGGAATTAAAGGAAAGGCAAAAGACCGTTTCTACCTTCAAAGAGCTCACAGTCTTCTTTGGAGACAATAAGGAAACAAATATGTACAAACGGACTATGTACAGGATAAATAAGAAAAAATCAGCAGATGGGAGGCACTAGAATTAAGAGGGAATGGGAAACAGAAATCAGTTCTCAGTATATTTTTTGTTTGTTTGTTTTGGTGAGGCAATTGGGGTTAAGTGACTTGCCCAGGGTCACACAGCTAGTAAGTGTCAAATGTCTGAGGCCAAATTTGAACTCAGGTCCTCCTGAATCCAGGGCCGGTGATTTATCCACTGCGCCATCTAGCTGCCCTCAGTATATTTTTAAAGTACCATCTAGAGCAGGGGGTCTTAAACTTTTTTGTATCCTGGACCCCTTTGGCAGTCTGGTGAAACATATGGACCTCTTATCAGAATAATATTTTTAGGGGCAGCTAGATGGTGCAGTGGATAGAGCACCGGCCCCTGGAGTCAGGAGTACCTGAGTTCAAATCCGCCCTCAGACACTTAACACTACTAGCTGTGTGACCCTGGGCAAGTCACTTAACCCAATTGCCTCACTAAAAAAAAAAAAAAAAGAATAATATTTTTAAAGAATTGAAGAAAATAATAGATTTCAGTAAGAAGTTAATGGAAATAGAGATGCCAATTTTTTTCTCATCCAAGTTCACACAACCAGTAAGTGTCTGAGGCGACATTTGATCTCAGATCTCTCTTATTCCAGGTCCAGAACTCTATCCATTGTGCTACTAGTCACCTCTAGGTATATTAAGTTATTCTAAGGGTTTACAATACATTTTTGTCATTGTTGTAAAAACAGGTACAAGAAACTAAAAAAGTGGGGAATCATTACTAAATGAGAAGTTAATTGCCAAGAGCAGGGATAGCTGGTAGGACAAAATTCCACCCCCTCCTCTCCCACTCTGTGCCCTAAATGGCTTCAAGGCCTCATGGGCTCTCCAGTCACACAAAATTTGTAGGTACACATTAATCTTGTTGGACGAATGGCCTAATGTCATAGTTGTTGCATCACTGTGCAAGCAATAAGCCATTCAGTAAATGCATTTAGCAGGATCATTTAAAAGCACTAGGAGCTATCGATAGAAACAATTTCTACTTTGATTTCCCATATGTCCAATAAAACTATAATATGATTTAAGGAAATAGGCTTTTAATATCTCCAACTACCATCTAACTATCCATCTATTTATCCATCCATCCATCCATCCATCCATGTATATATCATCTATCTCTACATATCTACATAAATAAATATAAATATCTACCTCTTTCTACATATGGATAGACAGATATAGTTAGACAGACAGACAGACAGATAGATCAAACTTCCTGAACCTGTTTGTAAAGTAGGAATAAATACTTGCATTTCTTACCTCACAGTTTGGCCTGAAGAAAGTGGATTGTGACCTACTGGGTCACAAAGCTGTAACTAGTTGTAGTCTCAGTCAATTACAAAACTAGCTGATTGCTGATTTCTTCATTCAAATAGACCAATTACTCAATGATATTCTATTATCCCCATAATTCAGAACAAACCTCTCAATAGTTGCCCAGAGTGTTACAGTGAAAGGCATCATTCTGAGCAATTCTGATACTCTTTATATGAAAACAAAGAGGAAAATTCAATGGTATTCACTTTACAAAAGGAGTCACCTGGAATGCCTTTAAATAAGGAAATAGTACATTTTAGTTAATTTTAAAAACATTTTTATTTAAGGTTTTGAGTTCTAAATTCTATTCTTCCCTGAGGCTGTAAGCAATCAGATATCATTTAGACATTTTCAATTATGTAAAACATTTCCACATTTGTCATTTTGTACAAGAAGACTCGAATAAAAGAAAAAAAATGAAAGAGAAAAATAGCATGCTTCAATCTGTATTAAATCAATATCAGTTCTTTCTCTGGAGGTGGATGGTATGCTTCATCATTTAGTCCTTTGGGATTGTCTTGGATCATTGTATTGCTGAGAATAGCTAGGTCATTCACAGTTCTTCACTGAATGATATTGTTACTGTGTACAATATTTTCCTGGTTCTGTTCACTTCACTATACATCAATTCATGTAAGTCTTTCCAGGTTTTTCTGAAATCATCCTGCTTGTCATTTCTTATAACACAATAATATTCCATTAAAATCATATAGCACAGCTTATTTAGCCATTCCCCAATGGATGTGTATCCCTTCGATTTCCAATTCTTAGCCATCACAAAAAGAGCTGCTATAAATATTTTTGTGCAAATAGGTCCTTCCCCCCCTGTTTTTGGATGTCTTTGGGATATAAACCCAGCAGAGGTATTGCTGGATCAAAGGGTATACACAGTTTTATAGCCCTTTGGGCATAGTTCCAAATTGCTCTACAGATTGGTTAGATCAGGAACTAGCACATTTTAGATGATTCAATTTACAAAAGAAAAAATTTTAAAGGCATGCATATCCTTCTGTCACATAAAACAAGGCATTCCTTTATGGTATTTGTACCAGAAACTATATATAGTATCTCACAATTTGCTTGCTACAAAATAAAAAAGTAGTAACAAATTCATTTTCACCAAGTTTACTCAAGTTATCATAATTTTGCCCTGAATATATCATAAATTGAAAATCAGGCTCCCCGACCTTTTCAAAGGGTTGTCTTTAAAAGATGAATGACCAAGATTAAAAGGCTGAGATAAGGTTCCTTCTTTACATGTTCAAGATGAAACCAGCTCTAAAGTTCTGTGACTTTTTAAAAAAAGTATTTTGAAACAGATGTTCAAAATAGTTTTACCCCGATTTAAGTAACTGAAACCTACAACTAAGTGACTTGCCCAAGGTTACAGAGCTAACAGTTAACGACAGTGACAAAATAAGAATTTAGGCTCCTAGTTACTAGTTCAGGGCTCTTTGCACTGTATCACAGCACCTTCCCATCTGGTGCTTTGCTGTGAAATTACAACATCTCACTCCACTAACAAAAGTCCCCTCAATCAGGGCCACTCCCGAGAAGTGGGATCCAAATGAAGTGAAAATAATAGCTCACATTTAAATAGTGTATTTTTTATGGACTTTTTTGTTTGTTTTTGTGGGGCAATGAGGGTTAAGTGACTTGCCCAGGGTCACACAGCTAATAAGTGTCAAGTGTCTGAGGCTGGATTTGAACTCAGGTCCTTCCTGAATGCAGGGCTGGTGCTTTATCCACTGTACCACCTAGCTGCCCCCTAAATAGTGTATTAAGGGTTGCAAAGCAACATGATCACATTTGATCTTTAAAACAAAGCTGTGAGGTGGGTGATCCCCTACCACTCATGTAACTTGGGTGCATTGAGTCAGAAAAATCTGTTTTTTTTTCTGCTCAGTGGGAAGGAAGAAGGAGAAGGGAGACAGGTCTGATGCTTGTTAATTGGGAGAAAAAATGATTAAAAAAAGAAAAGAAAACTTGGAGTACTGGTTCATTCCGTGACTTGGGGCATATCAACTTTGCCTTAGTTTTCCCCTCTGTAAAATAGGTTTATTGTGAAGAAAAAACTTAATGTAAAGTGCTATAGACAGACATTATTCTCTGTCCCAGATCTGCTTCAGCTATGTAAATAGGGGACCAGGCATTTCTCTTCTCTGGGCCTCAGTTTCTCCATTTGTAAAATGATAGCCTCTGACATCCTCCCTTCCAGGTCTGACAGTCAATGATTTTTATCACCTGGGGCCTGCTGGGATTTAAGAAGCTAAACTTAATGGCCCTTGCCATAGCTGGCAGTTACTAACACAAAAGATATGGAAGCCTCTTTAGTTGGGGACCTTACAAATGGAGGTTAGCCAGAATCAGTATTTCTCAAAGTGCAGTCCCAGGATCCTGGGGAAGGGGAGGTTTGAGGGGGCGGTCCTAGACATCCTTTTCAGGGGACTCCTAAGGTCAAAACTATTTTCATAAGAAAACTAACATGTTATTTACCTATTCAAATATTCCTCCCTTTTCCAATTACATATCTGTGTGAGGTTGCTTTTTCCTCACATACTTCAACCATAACAACATAATGAAAGCGGATTGAAAGCAGAGGTAGATATGAAAATCTAACAGACATTAAAGAGATTTGCAAAAATATGTAAAAACAATGTCACCCTTTTCGCCAAGTTTCCCCCCCCCCATCACTTGCCTTCTTAATGAGGAGCGAAGGGAATTTGGAACTAAAAAAATTTTTTAAAGGAATGTTACAATTGTTTTTACATGTAATTAAGAGAAAAATAAAATTAAAATAATTAAAAAATATTATTTTATGACTTCATATGTATAATCAAACATCATATTGCTTGCCTTCCAAGTGGGTGGGGAAAGGGAAGCAGAGAGGGAGAAAATTTGGAGCTCAAAAATTTTTTTTTAAAGTTACTTTTTTAACGCATAATTTGGGGAATAGCTAACGAAATAAATAAAAAATATATGAAAAACAAAAACAAATGTTATCTAGCTAGGTGGCGCAGTGAATAGAATACTGGGACTGGAGTCGGGAAGACTCATCTTCATGAGTTCAAGTTTGGCCTCAGACACTTACTAGCTTTATGACCCTGGGCAAGTCACTTCACCCTGTTTGCCTCAGTTTCTTCATCTGTAAAACGAGCTGGAGAAAGAAGTGGCAAACCCCTCCAGTATCTTTGCCAAGAAAATCAAAATGAGGTCACGAAGGGTTACGACTGAACAACAGTTTTCATTTCTAATACGGTATCGATAGCTCTAACCCACATAAACAAAAGCTCTTTGGAATTCTCTATGATTTTGAAGAGTGCAAACGGGTCCTGAGACCCAAAAGTTTTAGAATGCCAGGTCTAAAAGTTCTCTAAGATAGTTCAGCAGTTTCCTCCCACTCAGAGCCCAGATTCTCAGAAACCGGATGTTGATTCCTTTCTCCATGGTAACAGGGAATCGAGCCGGAAGTGACTTGCGGGAAACGGAAGTGAGGTGCTCGGAGCTGCACGTGGGTTCTGCGTGTGTTGGAAGGATAGCTGAATCCCTTGGGTCTGAGCCGCGGAACCGGTGGACGCAGCCGCAGCCGCTAGCCCCCAGCCATGGGGCGGTCTGGGAAGTTGCCCTCTGGTTCCTCCACCAAGCTGAAGCGCTGGAAGAAGGGCCACAGCAGTGATTCCAATCCCGAAGGCCGGAAGCACCGGCAGGCCGCGCGCAGCCGCTTCTTCAGCCGGCCTTCAGGTAGCGGCCGGCCCGGACAGGGATCGGGTGGGGGTGGGGCTAGGGCTGCTCTCGAGAATTGCTTCGGAGAGGGCGGGGGCCTAGAACCTGGAGGTTTGGGGGGGCAGAGGGGTTTGATGGGGCTCCAGGACCAAGGTTCTTAACTCCTCCCCACCATGGGGTCCACGGGGTCTAAGAAGAGAATTCAGGGCGTCCGTGCACTTGGGTTTATTTGCTTTCCCATCGTGCTTTTTGCTACATTCTCATATGACCAATTTCCTTAGTAATCCTATCTTTTATTTTGCACACTAAAAAGCCATTCTGAGAAGGGGGCCATAGGCTCACCACACTGCCAAAGGGGTCTGTGACACAAGAAAGGGTAGGGGGACCCCTGCTCTAGGAGGTGAGCCTGAGAGTCTCTGGACTAACGCGTCCAAGGCTTGGTGTTGTGGGAGAATGTCCTCATGAGGTTGAAAGTGGACATTGAGATCCAGGGAGGAAGAAGGGTATCCTGCAAAGATGAGGAACTATAAGCAAGAGTTGCTTTCAAAACGTGTAAGTGTTAAGGACTTTAAGAAAAAAAGTAAAGATTTTTGGCAGTAGTAGTTAGGTTCAGTGGTGGTGTTTCATGGAATGACAGGGTTGTTACTGACTCAGGGACCCTGGAAATCTCTGATCCTGGGGGAAGATGGGGAGGGAGAGTGGGCATTTTCAGCTTTGGAAACGAGCAAAGGCATAAAAGCAGGGAAGTGTTTGGCCAATAGAGGAGTATAATTTGATGTAGAGAGCATTCATGAGGGAGGCTAGAGGAGTAGTGTGGCAATTGTACGGTGTCCAGGGACAAGCTGGCATTTGGGCCAGATAGAAATAGGGACCGTGCCTTCATTCCTATGGGAAAGCATGGAATTTTTGGAGTGATCAGTTTAACTGAATCATTGGGTAAGTACATGTTTAAGGTACTAGTAAGGAAATAAGGCAGTAAAGTAAACTGGGATCACAGAAAATAAGGAGCCTTGAAGGCAGGGTCAGGGAGTTGGGATTTATTTGTGGGATTTATAGGTGGTAGGGAATTATTGGAGCTTTAAAGCCCGTGCACGACACCAGAGCTGTGCTTTAGAAAGAATAATCTGGTTGTAGAATGGATTGAAGGAGAAAACTAGAGGTAGGGAGACCCATTATGTGGCTACTGAAATAGCTCAGTTAAGTTAATGAAGGTTTGTACTGAGATGGTGGAGAAGGGAAAGAAAGGGACAGAAAACATAGACGTAGAATTGACAGGATTCTAGCAAAGATTAGGGCCAGGGTTCTGAACTTTTTGTGTATATGTCATGTGGACCTCATTGGCAGTCTAGTGAAGCCTAATGACATGGGGGGGGGGGGGCAATGAGGGTTAAGTGACTTGCCCAGGATCACATGGCTAGTAAGTATCAAGTGTCTGAGGCTGGATTTGAACTCAGGTCCCCCTGAATCCAGGGCCGGTGCTTTATCCACTGTGCCACCTATCTGCCCAATAACATTTTTTAAATGAATAAAATACAAAGGATTAGAAAGGAAATTGATTATGTTAAAATACAGTTATCACAGTACTTTTGGAAAAAAACACAAATTCACGGACTCCAGATTACAGAGAAAGGCGTCAGAAATACCTTGAAGGTAAATTTTTAACCTGAGTGATTGAATAAATACTTGTATAATTCATTTAGCTAGGATTCAGTGCTGGGCTTTCTTGGATAAACAACAAAAACAGAATAGTCTTTTCCCTCAAAGAATTTACCTTCTGGGACCTAGATTGATTTGCAAATGGGGCTATCATACAAAGTAACTTCAGGGGGAAGAAGGGCACTGGCACTGGCACTGGTACTGGTACTGGCACTGGAGGGTCTGTTGTAGAAGAGGCAGCCCTGAAGGAAGCTGGGCATTCTGAGAGGTGATGAGGAAGTAATACATTCCAAACAAGGGGGGAAGCCTGTGAAAAGGCCTGGAATGAATGAGGTGCTGGGGATGCCTGTTCTCAAGGGGCTTACATTCTAATAGAGGAAGAAGATAGCACATACAGGGAGGTGGTCCAAGGAGGGATGTTTTGATCAGGAAAGTCACAGGGATGGTGAGTGGAACCCCAGAGTGATTGAGGCATCCTTTCTATGGGTGCTAGAGTTGATTTCATTACTATTCTCAGAGCCAAAGCAAGAAGTGAAAGGGTGGTGGTGGGGGGGGACATAGACAAGGGATGCTGTAGAGGTAGCCTAGTTGAGACTTGGTGACTGATTGGATGTAGGTGGTGAGGGAGTTGGGGAATATTGAAGGATGATCCCTAGGTTTGGAACCTGAGTGACTTAAAGGATAGTGGTGCCCTTGTTAACAGAAATTGCAGCACCTGGTTTGGGGAGAAGGTGAATCTTTTGATTTTAGGTTTGTTGATGTGTGGGACATTCTGGTGGAGACTGTTATTAAAAGTAGGATCTAGTAGAGAATGAGGTTGGGGATATATCTGGATAGAGGTGGTTATTGAAGCTATTGGAATTGATTGGATTACCAAAGGAGAGTATAACGAGAAATGGGGAGCATAGGCAGAACTTGGGGGATCCCCTGCATTTAGGGTATCTGGGAGAGGAGCAAGCATATCAGATGTTGAGCAGAGTCAGATGCTACTGAGCTTAAGAAAGATGAAGATTGGGGTCAGACTAGTTGGATTTGTCCAAGATAAATGACTTAGGATGTTGGTGATAGAAGTCAGGTTTTAGGGCCTGAAGAAGTAAATGGTAAGGAAACAGAGCCAGCAAATGGAGCCCTATTTGGAGAGAGTTTGGTGAAGAAGAGAAACCCAGGGACTTGAGGGAATAGTGGCATGGTTGAGGGAAAACGTCTTGGATTATTTTTAGGATAACAGACCCAAGTATGTTTATAGACAGAGGTGAAAGAAAGCTGAGTAACCTCTGTCCTATGAGGAGTAACCCTGAGTCTGTTTTTCTCAGAAAAAAGTGATCTAACAGTTGATGCTGTCAAGTTGCATAATGAGCTGCAAGCTGGGCCTCTGCCCTTGGCCAGGGGAGGGAAGGCTCAGTCGCTCGTGGAGGATGAAGCGGGCCCAGCCCTCTCTGAGAAATCTTCAGGCACCTTCCTGAGCGGCCTTTCTGACTGTACCAACGTCACCTTCAGCAAGGTGCAGCGCTTTTGGGAGTCCAACTCGGCCGCGCACAAGGAGGTATGTGGGATGTCGGCGAGCTGTGCGGGCCTCTTAGGAGCTTTGTTTCAGGATGGGGTGTGGACAAAGCTTGTTTGATTCCTAAAATTCAACCCCAGGCCTTGATGTCAATGGGTTCTGCTAGTCTTTGGTTACAAATTAATTTGTCCAGGGGAGAGGTGTTTTTGGTGGGGTGGTGGTTTCTAATTCACAGATGCCCTCTCCGTCTCTCCTAGATCTGTGCGGTCCTGGCCGCTGTCACAGAAGTGATTCGTTCCCAGGGAGGGAAGGAGACTGAGACGGAATACTTTGCTGCCCTGGTGAGTTGGGGGTGATGGAATAGAAGTTCTGACTGTAGTTTCAGCCCTAGCTATGTTCAACATAGTCCTTAAAAGAACAGATCTGAAAGGTGTAGCCTAGCTTAGTCTGGCCTAGGCCTTGAGATAGAAGAGCAAAGAAGGGCAATGGTGTACAACAGATTTGATGGTATTTGCCAAGTTATTTTAAAATAAATACCAGGGGCAGCTAGGTGGTGCAGTGGATAGAGCACCAGCCCTGGATTCAGGAGGACCTCAGTTTAATTCTAGACTCAGACACTTGACACTTACTAGCTATGTGACCCTGGGCAAGTCACTTAACCCCACAAAAAAAAATTTAAAAAATAAAATAAACACCATCGCCAAATTCTGTCTTCCCCCAAACCTTGGGTGCCATTAGGCCCTGGAGCTCTCAAGAATATAGATTACTGGGGCAGCTAGGTGGCACAGTGGATGGAGCACCGGCCCTGGAGTCAGGAGTACCTGAGTTCAAATCCGGCCTCAGACACTTGACACTTACTAACTGTGTGACCCTGGGCAAGTCACTTAACCCCAATTACCTCACTAAAAAAATTTTTTTTTTAATTAAAAAAAAAAAGAATATAGATTACTAAGTGCTACCTGTGGGGCATGTGATGGCCTTCTCTTCTCCATACACCCTACCCCCCCACCCCACTCCCAATATGCCAAAATAACCTATTCATCCAGTAAGCCAGGCTTCCGTTCACTTTGTTCTTCATCTGTTCCTCAGATGACCACAATGGAAGTGGTGGAGTCAACAGAATCTCTAGCTGCTGTGGTTTATTTGTTGAATCTGGTTTTGAAGCGGTGAGTACATTCTCCTTTCCTAGCATCCAGATTTCAAGAGCCTGAAGGCAGAGGTAGAACAAGGAAGGCTTTTCAAATCACGGTGTTAAATACTGTATGGAGCCCAGGGTAAATGAACTCTAGGCTAAGGCAGGGCTTCTTAAACTTCTTCCACTTGTGACCCCTTTTTGCCTGAGAAATTTTTATGTGAGCCCAGGCATATAGGTATATAAAATAGGTATACTTAACCTTTAACTGTTGCCAAATTGTTCCGAACCCCCCACCTTCAGTTACACAACCCTATATGGGGTCATGACCCACAGTTTTAGAAGCTTCGGGCTAAGGAACACAGGCTATCAAAAGCTTCAGTGAAGATGGGGTTCCCCAAAATGAGGCAGCTGTGGCATGGAGGGGGAGGGATAGTGAAGAGTAGAGTTTTGATACCACTAAGGATCCTAAAGTTAAGTGAAGAATTGGCCTTGGAGGTAATCATAAAAATTATCTGGTATTAGACAATAAAGCAGAAATAGCTGTCTGGAACAGAAAAGATGTGCCAGGCATCCAGCTAAATATATGTTAAGTGTAAAGGAAAAAACAGAATGAAAATGAAAAATAGCTAACAAGTGTCTTTGGGGAAAATGATTGGCGTTTAGGTGGGAAAGTGATTGCCATTTGCCCCAATGATTAGCAGCTGGATAATAAACAGGAAATAAATATTTTTTAAATGAATTGAAATTGAATACAGTAATTACCTTAGTTGTGATGGGGAGATGGATTTTTAAAAATTTTCTGTAAATTGAAAAAATTAGGAATAAGATTTATTATTTGACAACATTAGATTTGTGTACCACCAAAAAAATCTAATTAAAGAAAAATGGCATTGAGGGAAAATATAACAAAATATGATAGATTGAAAACCTGACACCTAAAATTTACAGAAGTTGCATTAATTCCCATTCCAGCTTGATTAAATGGCCAAAGGATAGGAATAGACAGTTTAAAAAAGAGGAAACCCATTGTTATTGATGACTCAAAAGAAGTCCCATCTTCAGTAATAATTAAAGAAGATACAAATACAAACAACTCTTGAGTTACAAGCTTGTACCTTGCCAAATTGGCAAAAAAAAAAATCATTAAAACTGACAAAACTCAGGGGCGGCTAGGTGGTGCAGTGGATAGAGCACCGGCCCTGGAGTCAGGAGTACCTGAGTTCAGATCTGGCCTCAGACACTTAACACTTACTAGCTGTGTGACCCTGGGCAAGTCACTTAACCCCAATTGCCTCACTAAAACAAAACAAAACAAAACAAAAACTGACAAAACTCTTGGGGCAGCTAGGTGGGCGTATTGGATAAAGCACCGGCCCTGGATTCAGGAGGACCTGAGTTCAAATTCAGCCTCAGACACTTAACACTTACTAGCTCTGTGAACCCTGGGCAAGTCACTTAACCCCAATTGTCTCACCAAAAAAACCCCCCAAAACACACATAAAAAAATCCCTGACAAAACTCAGTGCAGGTGGCATTGTGGAAAATAGCTTCAGTCATTTATTGCTGGTGGAGTTGAAAGTGCACAGAATCTTTTTGTAGAAAAGTCTATTAGTACACACTAAAAGTTACAAAAATAATCATATCCAGCACCATTTGACCTAATAAATGCAGTCTGGGGAATATGCATCAAAAGTTAACCAAAAGCCAAAGAAAGAAAGAAAGATTTGTTCAACAGTTTTTCTAGTAGCTTTGTATGGAATTACAAAAACTAGAAATCAGTTAAATGGCTAACAATAGGGGATGGTTAAATAAATTGTGGTACCCAAATGTAATGAACTGCTATAACGCAATTAAGGCCCATAAATAAAAGGAATACAAAGAACCCTTCCCCCACCTCCATTAATTCTAAGTGTGTAAGAAAAGTGAATGAGAATGGACAAGCCAAGATCCAATGGGGATTTCAGGGAGCAACCGGACAATCGTTATACTTTATCCATTGAGAGCAAGTTATTGAAACGTAGGTGGTGGCTAATAAAATGTAGTGGAAGATGTTGATGGTACACAGATATTTCATGAAGACTGTAAATAGAATAGGACTTGGAGTTTAGAGCGTTCAGCTAAAGCTTGTTCTCTGTTCTGGGCTTCCTTTTCCATAGGGTTCCCAGCCCTGTGCTCATTAAGAAGTTCTCTGATACCTCCAAAGCCTTTATGGACGTTCTGTCAGCTCAGGCCAGCGACGGTTCCACAGCAGCACTGCGATGGGTGATTTTTCCAGCTACTGTTCATTCTCTGGAGGGGATTTTGCCTTTGAGGAGATAAGAGGGAGGCTATATAATACGGGAGAGGAGCTTAGGAAGGGGGGGACTGGATCCTTTGTTTCTCTGGGATTGAAAGCTTTGAGATTTTTTACCTGGTCTCTCAAGAGCCCTAGAGCAGGACTTTCTGTGTAGACTAGGGTGGTGTTCTATGTGACTGTGGGCAGGAGATGCTAATATTGCTGTGTCTTTACAAGGTCCTCTCCTGCCTGGCTACCCTGCTACGAAAGCAAGACCTGACAGCCTGGAGCTACCCTGTCACCCTCCAGGTTTATCATGGGCTGCTGAGCTTTGTCGTTCATGCCAAACCCAAGGTGAGCCTCTGGGCTAGAATGAGGCAATGTGGAAACTCTAATTGCTCCCCGCTTCTCCAGAGTGTGGGACCGGTGCTTAAGCCTGGTTGTTTGCGAGTGTGTCTGACTGGAATTAAGAGACTCCCCCTGCATCTAGAGAGCCTCCTTTGGCGTTCACATTTAATTGAGCTGGGATGTTGTAGGGGTTTTTTAAATTAAGAATGGGAGACAGTTTAATATTTTATGAATGGAACCAGACTCCACGGGAAACAGGTCCCATTGCTTTACCCAGGCAGTCTCCAGGGATGTATAGAAGGCTGATCCCACTTGAAATTTGTCATTCACTGGGGGTGTTTTAGGTGTCTGTAGGGTGTTCCCAAGGACACATTCACAGACAGCGTCTCTGCTGAAAGGATGCTGGATCTGAGAGCATCTTCCCTGGTTTCTTTTTGTATTTAGGGAAACAGGGTACCCTGTAGCTGTCTTCTCATAAGTTTGTAAATGATATTTTTGACTCCCTCCATGGATTGTCAGCTCCTTGAAGGCAGGGACTGTGTATTCATTCCATGGTCTTCCCCATAGCACCTAAAGAAACGCTCAGATCCTTGTGGGCCGATGCTGTCTCTTTAGAGTGCCAGCCGGGCACTAACCTGGCTCCTCTACCCTGTTCCTGTTTTACAGGTCCGGAAGGCAGCCCAGCACGGGGTGTGCTCTGTCATCAAGGGCAGCGAATTCCTCTTTGGAGATAAACCCCCTACATATCACCCAGCCGCTCCCTCCACTGGAAAATTCTGTATCCAGGAGATTGAGAAGTCTGGAGGTAGAGCAGCCCAGGAAAAGCCCGTGTGACCTTCAAGGGACCCTGGGGGCCCCTCAACCCCACAGTGTCAAGCCCCAGCAGCTCTTTCAGGCTGTCTGCTTGGGTTCAGGGAACCAATGGAGCGTGAGCTGAGCAGAATGGGGAGGGGCCTCATGCTCTTGCTTCTCTTCCAGGCTCCAAGGAGGCCACCACAACTCTGCACGTGCTCACACTGCTCACTGAGCTGCTGCCGTCTTTCCCTTTGGCCATGGTGAAGGGTTGCAGTGAGACATTGCTGAGGGTCATGACTCTTAGCCACGTGGTAAGAGGGAGCTCTGGGCCAGCTCGGGGGCTGATCAGAGTGGCCAAATAACTGGGCAGGTAGAATTCCATCAGGAGCCCCTGGTTCTGGTCTTTGGCTACTTGTCCAAGAATGGTGAAAGGCCTTCAAAGTTGTGCCAGAGGAAGTTCAGCTGAAGGAATTCTGGAGATGGAAGAGATGGCGGTGGGGATGGCTGTATTCAAGTGTTTGAATTGTGGAGAGGAGTTAGATTTGTTCTTTTTGGCCCCAGAGAGAGGCTCAGAGTAATGGGTGCAAGTAGATGGGGACAGATTTAGACTTAATGTAACAAGTCGTGCAGAGGTGGTGAGGCAAAGGCCTACTGGCCCCTGGGGGATTGAGGGGGTGGTTCTTGTTCAGCATCTCTGGGTCCTTTCAGGTCTGAGGTTTTGGGATTCTGCTTCACAGTCGGAGTTAAGGAAACACTTGCTCATGGAGGTGTGGAAACTCAACCCTGAGGCTTCCCCTCACTTCTGGTTTCCCTCCTCCCTCTCCCTTCCTCCCTCCCTCCCTCCCTCCCTCTCTCTCTCTTTTTGGTGGGGTAATGAGGATTAAGTGACTTGCCCAGGGTCACACAGCTAGTAAGTGTTAAGTGTCTGAGGCCGGATTTGAACTCAGGTCCTCCTGAATCCAGGGCCGGTGCTCTATCCACTGCACCACCTAGCTGCCCCCGTTCCCTCATCTCTTAATCCAAGACCCAAGATTATTGGAAAAGTCAGATTTGTGATGGTGAAATGCCAGCAGTGTTTCTATAACCCAACTGTATGATTTTACAGTGACTTCCTACCCATTCATGTGCCCAAATTATATGTTCTTGGCCTGAACATAGGGGCCTGCTAGTTGAGGTGAGGCCCCAGATCAGTGCCCGGCCTCTTGCCTCAAGGTTTCTGCCTGCCTGCCTGTCTGCTTCTCACTTCTCCTGTCCTGCCTGCTTCTCAGTAGTCCCTGACTATTGGAGACTGAGGCCCTATGTCTTTCTCAGCTGGTGACTTCCTGTGCCATGCAAGCTTTCCACAGTCTCTTCAATGCCAAACCCAGTCCTGACATCCTTTCAGCAGAACTCAATGCCCAGATTATCACGGTGAGGCTCAAGGGGAGGTGGTTATTGCCTTTGAGGAGTGGGCTGGGTGAGGAGGGTGAAGGGAACACTGTCAATGAAAAGATTATGCAGAGAAAGGGGGCTTGCCTTGCGGTGGCTTGCTCTAGGGGGCAGAGGGGCTGCCAGCCCTGAGGGGTGAAAGGCATGCTTGGCTGGCCCTGACACTCAGGCAGGGGCTGGCAGACAAGACAGCATAAACCATCCCTGGCCCTCTTGAGGAGGGGCGGTGGCGTGACTTCTAGACTGGAGAAGGTCCATGGTGTCCTTGAAGCAGTCAGAGCTCATTCCCCGGGTCTCACCCTCCTCTTGCTGTCTCTAGGCCCTGTATGACTACATTCCCAGTGAGAACGACTTACAGCCCCTGCTGGCCTGGCTGATGGTCATGGAGAAGGCCCATGCTAACCTGGTCAGGTAGGCACAGGCCTGCTTCCCCTGAGGCTGGGGAGGGAGGCAGAAAGGACGGGTGGACTCAAGTTGGAGCTTTTTCCTAAGTTGGAAACTAAATCTCATCCAGCAGTTGAGGGGGGAGGAGCCAAATCTCGTTTTGTCTGTATCAGATGGAGAGTCAGCTTAGGATGGGGCTGTGGGAAGAGTACCAGCCCCTGCTTGTGCCACCCCAGAAGTCTGGGGCCTTTGACAAGTCTCTTCATCTTTGTGAAATGAAAGGGCTGAGCTGGATTGTCTAAGGTCCCTGCCAGGTGACCAGCTCTGTGATTCTGTCATTATTCTCCATGCCCACTCACCCTTTCGGGAAAGTGCTGGAAGTATAGGACATTTAGAAGTCTTCAGCAGAGGGAGAAAAGAAGGAAGGGAGAAGATAGTCAAAAAGATTAGAAGACTTCTTGAATTTTCTTCCAGGCTGATTTTTTTTATTTTTGCGGGACAGTGAAGGTTAAGTGACTTGCCCAGGGCTACACAGCTAGTAAGTGTCAAGTGTCTGAGGTCAGATTTGAACTCAGGTTCTCCTGAATCCAGGGCTGGTACTTTATCCACTGCGCCACCTAGCTGTCCCCCTCTGATTCTTTTTGACCTACTAAGGAACTGCTGGCCTCAGTCTCATAGCTCGTGGGAGCCCAGAAGCACTGAAATGTTCTGTCTTTTCAGGTTGCAGCGGGACCTTGGCATGGGGCATTTACCTCGTTTTTTTGGGGCTGCAATGAACTGTCTTCTTTCACCCCATGCGCAGGTGGCGACAGCTGCCACCCAGAGCCTCAAGGTACTCTTAGCTGGGTGATGCTGACCAGGGAGGGCTTCTGTGCTCCCTGTGGCCTCAAGCCCTCTGCTCTGGTTAGAACTGCCCTGTCAGTGTGGCCCATTCCTGCTGTAATGTGGGTGATGACAGTTGATTAGTGAGGGCTATTGCATGCTGTCTTTGGCCGCTCACCCAGGACTCAGTCCTTGACCTTTCTGCGTAAAGGGGACCCCCTAGAAACATTGGGATGGGAGGGCGGCGTGTTAGAGGGATGGGAAGTGCTGCTCACACAGATCTTCTGGCTGACTCCTTCCCCCCCCCCCTCCCCCCCAGCTGCTTCTCACAGAGTGCATTGCTCCCCACATGTCTGACATCGGCCCAGTGTCCTCTTCTGCCTCTGGACCCCCACTGTTTGTTGCCAGGATGTTCAGGTGAGGCTGCAGAAATGTTATCTAGCTTGTGTCTTGGCTGTGAGCCCACAGAGCTACTCCAGGAGTGTGTACAGAGGATCACCCATCCAGCCTTGGATCTGAGATAAGTACGGATGACCTGTGGGCAGAGACACCAGCCGTCCTCTCTCCTCTCTCCTCCAGAGATGGGCAGAAGAGAGGGCAGAGAGCCAGGACGTTGGCTACAGGTTGTGTTTCGTTTCTGGGCTCAAGGTCCTCAGACTCTCCTCTTCCAGTGGTCCACGTGTTTAGTTGGCTCGTCACAGATGGATTTACCTTAGGGTTTTTCCTGCCTGCTCTCTTTTTCTCCTTCTGACTTGGTCTGACCTAAGTCTGGTTTTGCTAGGAGGGAGGCCACACTTGTGACCCCAGGCCCCCCTATAAACAGGCTTTGGAAATCAGAACATATTCTTCTATTGCTGTTTTTTAAAATTCTGAACTTAACATTAGATGAGGTGGGCATTTCCACATGGACTGCGCCAGAGGGTGTGGGCCCGCACGGATGCTGTGGCTCTCCTCTCGGACAGTGTCTCCTGTTCAGGTCCATTGCTTGCGCACTGTGACCCCACCCTGACCAGTGTCCGTGGTACTCACTGTTCACTTGCCTGAGGTGTCCGGCTCTGTCCTGACAAGTCACTTACTCATTGGCAGGACTGTGGAAGAAGGCCTGACGTACAAGTTTCATGCAGTGTGGGATTTGGTGTTGCAGCTGCTCCGTGACTTCTTTGAAGCCTGTGGAAAGCAGGCTCACCTCATAATGAAGAAAGTAAGTTGGCTGGATACAGGCTGGGAGGGCTCTCTTGGGGCTGTGCTATCTTTTAGTTAAAGGTGGAGGTCAGGAGGCCCGGTCACTGTCCTTGTGATGAGGACAGGCGGGGAGAAGAGACAGGAAGGAGGTCTGCTTGGTTGTTGCTTTAGGTTCTTGACCCGATGGCTTAGACATAGGTCAGAAAATAGAGATCTGAAAGAAGTCCCTTGGGTAATGGCTGGGGATGATATGGATCAGAATTTAGGGAAACTGCAGAAAACTATGGAAGAGTGCTGGGCACCGTGGCCCTGCGGGCTCCTTACAGGGACAGGCAGCTTCTCTGGAGAATCAGGGGCTTGGGGGTGGGGGGTATCATTCTAGGCTGTTCCAGTTATGTGATGGGGGCAGGGGCGGGACTTCTGTAAAACACCAGTTGGAAGAGGACACTGGTGGGCAGCAGAGTGCCCCTCAGATGCCCACTGCAGGGGCTGCCAGTGTCTGGCTGAACAGGAGCAGGCTTCTCTTTGTGCCGTTTGTGACGGGTCTCTTCCCCATATTTTACCTCTTTCTCAAGTGCCTTCAGTCGCTCTGTGATTTGCGCCTGTCCCCACACTTCCCTCACACACTGGCTCTGGACCAGGCCGTGGGAGCCGCAGTGACCTTCATGGGCCCTGAGGTTGTGCTTCAGGCTGTGCCTCTGGAGATCGATGGCTTCGAGTGAGTAGGGGAGGGGGGACTGGAAGCAGGGCCCTTGCTCTGCGGGAGCCGGGGAAGAGGCTCGTTTCTGCCTAACGGTACCCCAGGACTCAGTGCGGAGAGGCATTGGTTAGCACTGGACATTGGAGACCCGTATCCCCTGCTGCCTGGCAGTTTGGGTATAAGTAGTTGGGGGGGGTGTCTTTTCTCTTCCCAGAGAGACTTTGGATTTCCCTCGGAGCTGGCTGCTGCCCGTGATTCGGGATCATGTCCGTCATGCACGACTGGGCTTCTTCACAAGCTACTTCTTGCCCCTGGCAGCCACACTGAAGAACAGAGGTAATGAGCCTTTCTCTCAGGGGCAGGTTTGGTCCTGGGTTTGGAAGGGGCAGTAAGGATCACACTGCTTCCATGTCTCCTGCTACAGCGACAGAACTGGCCCAGGAGGGGAGGACCATGGAGTCCAAAATCTATGACACTCTTCAGTGGCAGGTGAGGCGCAGCCAGTCCTGCAGGGCTGGGGCTGGGGGCTGGGAAGCGAGAAGAGTGACTCCCGAGGGTGACGCTCTTTTCCTTTCTGCCCTCTGCAGATATGGACCCTGCTGCCTGGATTCTGTACCAAGCCCACCGACGTGGCCGCCTCCTTCAAGGGGATTGCCAAGACTCTGGGCACAGCCATCAGCGAGCGTCCAGATCTGCGGCTCACGGTGTGCCAGGCTCTGCGCACACTGATCAACAAGGGTTGTGAGGCAGGTACGGTTTCTGCCTGTCTCCCAGGGAGCTGCCTTCTGCCCTTTTCCAAAGAATGGGGGCTTGCCTTCTTATAGGAGAGAGGTGAAGGGCCTCAGTATCAGGCTGTGGATAGCTCTGTGTCCATGTGTGTGCTCTGGATGCCACGAGTGACTGACCAGTGCCCATCAGTTAGCATTTGAGTAATCAGAGAAATGCAAATGCCAGAGAAGTGTAGCACACAGTCCATGCTTTCCCGGAGCGTTAGGGGCTCATGGCCTTCCAGCCCACCTTGGGTTATTTGGTTGCTATCTGAAGGAGAGCACCCTGGATTACTTGGGAGGGAGGGACCTGAGGGCTCCAGTCCAACAGGGCTCTGAGGCTAATGAAGCTCCTTCTTTTCCCTCTTTGTGTTGGGCTGTGTCCTCTGGAGCAGACAAGGACCGTGCTGAAGTGAGACGCTTCGCCAAGAACTTTCTGCCGATCCTGTTTAATGTGTATGGGCAGCCTTTGGCAGAGGGGGAAAACACGGCTCCCCGGCGAGCTGTGCTGGACACCATTAAGACTTACCTCCCTGTCACAGAGCCAGAAGTGAGCTGGGGTGAAGGACCTTGGGGGCTCTGGTGGGCAGGCTGGAGGAAGGAGAAGGGAGCAATGCCCAGGGAGGTGAGGAGGCTCACTGCCTGAGGTGAGGGCACTTCAGAAGTCATCCCTTTGGGGCTTTGCGTGAGTAGAGAAGGTTCGTGGTGCTGCCGGCCTAGGCTCTGAGTGGTTTTTGGCTTCCAAAGCCCTTGGCTGTAAGTTGTCAGGAGATCATCCCTGGGCTCAAGGCTAGGCTGGGGGCTGAGAGAAGGGGCAGGGGGATCTGGGCTCCTGGTAATTCTTTTCTCCACGGCTCTGCAGCTGGTGAATGGGTTCCTGGAGAAAGCCAGCGAGAAAGTGCTTGACCCCGCCAGCTCAGACTTTACCAGGTAAATGGTCTGAAAGGCGTTCTCTGTGCTGTACTGGGGTGGTAGGTTTGCACCTCCTTCCTTGGGACCTCCTGGAGTGGGAAGCCAGGGGAGGCTTGTTGTGTGGAGCCATCTGAGGGTCGCCCTTCCTGACAATTGAGGCAGTGAGGCAGGGCCACGTGGGTTGGGCAGCCATGGTGTGTCTGCACAACCAGGTGGCCACAGCTCATGGCCTTCCCTCCCTCTGTCACCATAGCGGCGGCGAGCCCCAGGCTAAACACTGCGCACTGATTATATCTTTCCCTGCCTGAACAGACACTCCATCCTGGACTTGATTGTGGCCATGGCACCCCATGCTGACGAAGCCTCTATCAGCAAGCTGTACCGTACGATCTGTCCCTATCTCGAGGTGAGCTCCTGTAGTGTCCTTTCTGGAAGATGGGCTGGGGGAGGGGGAAGTGAGGCACAGGAGCCCCAGGCCATGCTTGAGTCTTGAGAGAGGAGGGCTTCCCACGGGGAGGAAGGCACAACCAAAATTAAACTGTTGTGGAGGCAACATGAAGCCTGACTTTTCATTAACCTTTAATTATGGTATTTGGACACAGTAGACTTTTGCGATGTTTAAATTCCCCTAAAAAGTACATTTCTTGAATCCAGTAATGAGAAACTGCCAAGTACTACGATGGTACCTGGCAGTCCCATGTCACTTACCAGTTACTGATTGTTAACAGAAAGGAAGGATTTTGATGGTACGGCACTAATATTGTACGTTGTATTCGACCCAGATTTTCTTATCTTATCTTTTTCCCCAATGTTGTAGTCGTCGTATATATTTTTGGGCTCTGCTTTCTTTATTCCGCATTACTCCATCCTGGTCTTCTCCTGTTTCTCTGAATTGTTGTGTCTGACATTCCTTATGATCCAGCAATACACCATCATTCATATGTTGTTGTTCAGCAATTGGGGAATATTTGAACAAACTGGTAGATGTCTGTTCCTTGTTCCTGACCTTCTCATCCGTTGCACTTAGAGTAAGGAGCACACGATGCAGAAAAAGGCATACAGGGTGCTGGAGGAAGTGTGTGCCAGCCCTGAGGGTCCTGGAGAGGGTTTTGTTCAGAACCACCTGGGCGACCTGAAGAAAATCCTCCTGGACTCCCTTCGGAGCACCGCCTCCCCAGCCAAGAGGGTGAGGCGCATGGGAGCTTGACAAAGAGGGGAAGGGGAAGGCCATTCTTTAAGAGGAACCAGCTTTGGGGTGGTTACTGGTGAGGCCCATTGGGAGCGAGACTCCCAGTCATCGTAGGGGAACTGGGGGCAAGGCCCGACGCCCTCCTGCTGAAGTGCCTTCCTCCCTCTAGCCCCGTTTGAAGTGCCTGATTCATATCATGAAGAAGCTGACGGCGGAACATGAGGAGTTCATCACTGCCCTGGTTCCAGAGGTAGAGCAGAGAAGCATTGTGGGGAGGGGTGACGCTGGGCGCCCCCGCCTGTTCCTTTCAGGTAGGGAAGCCCAAAGGCCTGTGGTGGCCGTGGACTGACTTGGGGGCTCTGTTGCAGGTCATTCTGTGCACCAAGGAGGTGTCCGTGGGCGCTCGGAAGAATGCCTTTGTGCTGCTGGTGGAGATGGGACGTGCTTTCCTTCGGTTTGACTCTAACCAAGAAGGTGAGCAAGCCCCCATTTGGTGGGTGTAGGGTCTGGGCCCATTGGCCCAGCTGGGAGCAGGTCTTCAGAGGATCTTCATTTTCCCTTGGTTGGTGTTCTGGAGACTCACCTGAGCTCTTGGCTCTCAAGGAAGACAAAGCATGGGAGATGTCCTCTTGGATCTGGTCTCAGAGTCTGGGGGCCAGAACCGTTCCCCTCCCCTGTGGCCAGAGGTCCTTCCCAGGAAGGTCCATGGGGAGACCTAGACAGGAGGAAGCAGAGTCTGTGGCCTCCCATGGAATATGGTTTCACTCTGGTTTCTGTTGTCCTAGCTGCTCTGCAGAGATACCTGCTCCTGATCTATCCTGGCCTCGCGGGCTCCGTCACCATGATCAGCTGTAGCGTCTTGGCTCTCACCCACCTCCTCTTTGAGTTTAAAGGTAAAAGCCATCCTCTCTAGAGTGCCACTGAGGGTTAGGGGCACAGGGAAGAGCAAGGAGAGGGGCCAGGTGGGTAGAATGGGGTTTATATAGCTCAGGAACCTCTGCCAGGGAACACCACCAAGTTCTCTCCCCTCCACCTCATTCAGAATGAGCTTGGCTTCTTCCTGCTGTTTCTCCCAAATAGTTCAAGTTGTCCCTGTTCTCTCCATGACAGAGTGGGTGGTGGGTGGGGTAGGGGCAAGAGTCACTGACGTGTAGATGGGGGCCTTTCCTGCAGGTCTGATGGGAAGAGACACCATAGAGCAGTTACTGAAAAATGTGTGCCTGCTTCTGACCTCCCGCACCCGCGATGTGGTGAAGTCTGCCCTGGGCTTCATAAAGGTGGTGTTGCTGGTGATGGACGTGACCCATCTGGCCAGGCACCTGCAGCAAATGGTAAGTGCCAGCCCTGGCATCACGGCTGTCTGGGTCAGCAAGCCATAAACAAGCCCATGGGCCCCAGCCTCTCCATGAGCTCCCGAAGACTCCTCGGGCTGGTCTCCTGTTCTCCCTGGCACCTGGAGGCTGCACTGGTATTACCCGCTGGTGCTGGAGAAGGGTCTGAAGTATCATTCTACATTGGATTCTTGGGCGGGCCCAGCCTTTCTCTGGCACCTCGCGTCTCCTTCTACTGCTGCTTCCACTTCATCATGGGACGGCAGCACGTTAGGCCTGGAACGGATTGATCCTCTCATCTTACAGATGGGAGTCCAAGGGCTAGTGAAGGGACTCGGCCAGGGCCAGGCCCCAGCTCAGTGCTCTTTCTGGACTCTTGTCAGGTCAAGTCAATTCCCTGCTAGGTGAGTGTTGTGTGCCCAGCAGTGTGTTAGGCACCGTCCATAAGGGCTGCAGAAGCATGAGACGGTCCCTGCCCTCTGACAGGTCAAGGTGATCCGTACATCAGAGTCAAGCACGGTGTGAAACAGAACATGACACACTGGGGGCCCCAAAGAAGGCACGAAGACTGGGCTAGAGCAGTCAGGGCAGGCTTCGCAAAGGAGGCGGGCCTTGTGATCTGTGAGGGAGAGTGGATAGAGAACTTGCAGGGTGCCTCAGGGTCCCTCACGAGCCCCCTGCGGCCGCTGGTTGTCCTCAGCAGTGCTTGTTATTGATGGACTTGTAACAGCAGGCTAAAGGGCATCCCTAATAGGGCCGCTGGGTCCAAGAATCAGGACCCTCTGCCTGCGGTCTTACCTGCTTTGGTCAGAGGCAGCCTGTGGCCTGCCTGTGTAACCTGATGTTCCCACCGTAACAGATGGAAGCTATCGGGAGCCTGACTGATGACATGCGCCGCCATTTCCGAATGAAGCTTAGGAACCTGTTTACCAAATTTATCCGCAAGTTTGGGTCAGTATAGATGGGTGGGTTGGGAGAAGGGACTGAAGAGGGGCTTCCTTGGAAGTCACATTAATGCGGCTGCCCCTTGTCACTTTGGGGAAACTGGATGTGCTGCCGCTGGTGTCTCATGGGGGCAGGGGAGCAGATGCGCTTCTGTGTCTGGGCTGTCGCCTTGCTGGCTCCTTGGGGGACTCCGACTCCATTCCTTCCTTTGCACCCCTAGGTTTGAGCTGGTGAAGGGCTTGCTCCCTGAGGACTACCACAAAGTCTTGGTGAACATTCGCAAAGCCGAGGCCCGTGCCAAGAAGCAGCGGGCCTTGCAGCAGGCGTCTGTGGAAGGGGAAGACGATTCTCCTCAGGTCAGAGGAGACAGGTGAGCCCATGCCCAGACCCGCCTCTCCTGCCTGGGACAGTGTCTCTGGATCCAGGCAGGCTATGGAGCACTTCCTTCCTGTCTGTCCATCATTGATCTGTCCATCACTCTGTCTAGCATTGAAGAGATTTTGGCTGACTCAGAGGATGAGGAGGAGGCTGAGAAGCCATCCAGGGGCAAGGATCAGAAGCTGGCACGACAGAGGAGCAGAGCGTGGCTGAAAGAGGGTGGTGGAGATGAACCCCTCAACTTCCTGGATCCCAAGGTGTCCCAGAGAGTTCTCGGTAAGGAGAAGAGGGCCCGACTACTCTGGGGTTCAGAGGGTGGCCCTGTCCTTGGATTGGGGGCACCTTCCTGTCTAGTACCGGTCGCTTCCCTGATAGTGTTGGAGAACATCTGTCTGGTGAGTAAGGGCTTGAGTAGACACTGCCGTGTGGACCAGGGCCTCTCCTTCCTGATAACTGTCCTTGTACAGGTGGGGCACATGAAGGGGTGAGTGCGTTAGTGATGCCTAGGAAGAGACTTCCTGTGTCTGGAGTTGATTCTCTCTTCACACCTCCCCTCCCATCACTCTCTTCTCCTAAGCCACGCAGCCTGGCGTGACCCCGAAGAGGAAGAGGGACCATAACTTCAAACTCAGTGCAGATGGGCGCCTGATCATTCGAGAGGAGGATGAGCCGGAGGAGGAAGATGGTGCCAAAGGTATGTGGGTGATGGATCAGAATGACTCCTGCCAGGTGCCCGTGCCCCCCAAAGAAACATCCCCGATCTCCCATCTCCTCGCCTTGGAGTGGGAGGGGGAGCGGGGGGGGATGCAGAGCCCCGGGGAGACGTTAGAGGAGCCCCCAGGTACTGAGATGCTGCTTTTTCTTTGGCCACAGCTGCAGATGAGGACATGACGGACCTCAAACAAGAAGTGCACATCCTTAGCGTGAGTATCACCCCCGTTGCAATGGGGGCACCTTGAATTTTCTGCCTAAGCATGGGCACGGGGGCTGCTCTGAAGCCTGGACTTGGCACAGTGAGAAGTCATCTGTAGCTGGATCAGCCGGCACTGTGGGGAAGCTTCTTCAGCCCCAAACATTGAGGAGGGGGGAGGGGCGCTTAGCATTTTGTGGCTTTGTCAGTTCTGTGAAGGCCGTTACACCAAGAAGGCCTGGCTGTGCTGGGATTCAAAGCCCAGATCCCTAACTCCAAATCCCGTCCACATTCCACTGAAACCCCTTCTTCCTTCTCTTGGCTTCCAGATTGGCCGATTGGTGGGAGGAGGGATGGGCAGAGCGATGGCCCCGGCGTGTTTTCAGAGGGGCTAGAAGTTGACCCTCTGTCCCTTTAGGAATGAGAGGCAGAGAAGGAAACTGGTAGAGCGGTGGTTCCCAGCCTGTGCTGGGGCTCAGCCTCACACATACAGGGATTGATCATGAGGGCCTAGACATAATGTGAGAGTATGTGTGCGCGGGCACACTGTCTGCAGGAGCTGTCCTTACTGATTTCTGGGTTCAGAAGCTCAAAGATTGGGAGCCACTGCTCTGGAAAGATAGACTTCAAGAACCCCTCCCCTCCGAGGTCACCTCCCCTTTTCTCTTGTATTGAGCTTGGATATCAAGCGGTTGTTTGTACACTGTCTCCCCTAGAGACTGTGAGCTCCTGGAGGGCAGGGCCTGTGTGACTGCCTGACAGGAGACCCCAGCCCCTTGTGCCGGCTGCCTGTTCTGGTTACCTTCCTCTCTGTTTACAGAAAAAAGCCCGCAAACTCAAGCTTTGGCAGGACCGTGATGATGAGGAACCGGAGCCCCCATCCCAGTATAGAGGTGAGAGAAGCGAGGCGGGGATCTTGGGATAGAGAAAGGGCTGCCGGACACAAAGGGGGAGGAAGTGGGGGTGTTTCACACCCGAGGGTGACCAGACCATTCATTCCTGCTGAGGCTGACCACGGCATTCGCAGACTACCTGTAGGAGGAGTCGGGCCCATTCTTGCTGTGTCCTGTTATTGGCACAGGCTCCTGGAAGTGAAAACTGCCATCCTTGGCACAGACCTTTGGGCGGCCACTCTAGGGGAAGAGGCGGGACTGTGATGGTCACAGCCCATTCCCTGTCTGACTCCCATTCTGTTGGTGCTGTTCCTGAAATCTTTAGATCACTGTTGTTCATGATTGTTCACATTTTGCTTCCTCCTCACCTTACGTTAGAATTTCAGGGATGCTTTATTCTCATTTCTTAATGGTCTCGTGGTAGAGCAGAAAGAGGGCTTGAAAAGAGCTGTTAGAAAAAAATGACCACATCAAGAAAGCTGTGCTAGGGCCCCGGGGCTGCCACAGACCATGCGCAAATCACCGTCCTCAGGGCCTTGGTTTTCCCATTTGTAAAATGAGTGGGTGGGCCTGGCAACCTCTGGGGGTCCCTTTTGGCTTGGGAATTGAGCCCTGCTGGAATCCGGTGTTGCTTCTTCAGGCACCAGAATGAGACCTGCTCCTCTGTAAAGGGACTCTGTGCACTGGGTTGTGGTGCACAGTGACTAATCCTGGGTAAATCGTTGGGAGAAACTGAGGCCCTAAGGGGGGAACAAGGCTTGTTGTAGGCCCTGTACATGGTAAGAATCAGAATTGGAACCCAAACCCAGGCCCTCTGATTGGAGGGAACAAGCATTTATTAAGCACCTACTGTGCGCTGGGCACTGAGCTCTGCTTCACAGATTGTTCTTCACAACAGCCTGGAAGGTAGGTGCTATGCTATTGTTTTATGGATGAGAAAAGTGAGGCAAAGGTAAAGTGACTTACCCAGGGTCACACAGCTGGTCAGCGTCTGAGGCTAGATTTGATCTCGGGTCTTCCTGACTCAAGGCACGGGCTTTCTCCACTGCATGGCTGGCTGCCTCTGGTTTTAAGCACACTGTCCTTTCTCTAAACCACCTGCTGTGCCCTGCCCTATGGGGTAGTCAGGAGGATCAGGGCAGATGAAACCAAGGCCTTGTACAGGTGAGAGCTGCTTTCTGGAGAGGCGGAGAATCCGTCACTGGCAGGCGTTTGGGCTGCCGGGTCTTGTTAGCGTCCAGAAGAGCCAGGCTGTGAAAATGGGGGTGTGAGGTCAGCCAACGATGGTCTGGCCGCGGCAGCCACTCGGTGGAGCCACGTTGTCCATCCCTGGTTCTTGGGGGTGGTGCGGTTGCTGCTGCTTGTGCTGGGCTGTCAGCAGATGCCTTCTGCGTCCAGCTTCTGGGGAGAGGCGGCTGCTCTGACCTCGGACTCAGAGACGTACTTGCTCCCTTTCTAGCCGGAGGTTCTGGGATCCACCGCCCACTCTCCAAGAAGCCGGGGGCCGACTACAAGGCCAAGGTAAGAGCTGCTGACGCAGGGAGAGTCCCTGGTGCTGGGTTTAGACTGAGCGAGACTAGACAAGGGGCAGGGACTACGACTGTGTTATTCCTTCCCTGGGGTGATTTTCATCTTCACGTGCCATTGGTCACTGTCAAAGTGTAGGGGTGGAGAAGGGGGTTCAGGTCTGGCTTCCTAAAGGTGTTTGACTTAGCTGGAGAGTGGGAGAGCAGGGAGGCCGGGAGGCAAAGGGCTCCAGTCCTGAGACAGACAGAAGGGAGAGGAAGCCCTGGGGCCATTGTGGGCGGAAGGTCAAGCGGTGGCTGTGCCTTCTAAGTCTGGGGGTGGGCAGGAGGGCAGGGAAGCTGGAAAGGGGTTCTCGGCTAACTCCGACCCCCAATTTCTATTTTTCTCTGACTAAGCAGAAAGGAAGAGGTGATGTGAAGAAGAAAGGTCACCTTGACCCCTATGCCTACATCCCCCTCAACAAAGCCAAGCTCAATCACAGGTACGGCCCAGCAGCCAGCCCGGAAGGGTGGGAGCCGAGCAAGGCTGGAGCCCCTGCCTGGAGTCCCAGCTCTTGCCTCTGAAGCCCCTGGTGATAGGAGGAAGAAGACAGGGAATGGGCTGTTGCAGCAGTGAGTGAGGAACTTGTGTGTGTCCTTGGCTTTACAGGAAAAAGGCAAAGATGCAAGGACAGTTTAAGGGCCTGGTAAAAGCTGCCCAGCGTGGGGCCCAGGCTGGGCACAAGAACCGAAGGAAGAAGCATCAAGCCTGAATTCCCAGGCTCCCCAGGGGTGGCCATCCCAAGCCTTGTTTTCAGCTTCTGCCTGCCGTTGAGTGCCCGTGACTTTGAAAGTGCCCTCGAACCGGGAACATGATTCAAGAGTGACCTGACAGGCCTAGAAGTTGGTTCCAGAGACTCAACGAGACCTGGCGGGGTGGCACCCCGGGAGGAGCCCTTGCTGTTGGTGTCAGGAAGTGTGCTCTGAGTGTTCTCTGGAATCGGATTCATCCAAGGTGACTATATGCCTGTTACAGGCCAAGGGCCCTGGACTCCAGATGATGATGCCCACGATCTGTTGCCTGAATTCTGGGGGGATGTTTTCTGATCAGACTTCAACTGTTCACAGGCCTCAGGGTTGGGGGGTGGGGTGTGTGTGTGTGTGTGTGTGTGTGTGTGTGTGTGTGTGTGTGTGTGTGTGTGTGTGGCTGCTTTGTGGGTCACTCATTGACCAGAAGACTGTACTACCCTGCACTGATGTGCATTAAACTTGGGCTTGCAGAATACCCTCAATAAGAATTGCTTTATTTTTTTAATCATGGACTTTTGAGTTAGTATTTATTTGGGCCTAGCAGACACAGCCCAACAAACAGGGCTCTCCTTCTCAAAGGACAGTTAAACAAAGCCATCTAGGAGAAGGATTGCAGGAGGAGGAAGAAAAACTCCACATAAGATAAGCCATATGAAGCTTCTGGGAGTTAAGTTGCCTAGGCAAAGATGGGTCTTAAATACAACCACAGAGCAGTTTTGACAAAAGAAACAAATAACTGGAGAGAGAGGGAGGTAGAAGGAGAGGGAGGCAAGGAGGGAGGGAGGATGGGTCAGACTTGAACATACTCTGCCAGGCTTCCCACGGGGATTATTTATAGAATTAGATAAAATAATTTTAAAATTCATTTGGAAACTTGAGAGGTCAAGAATACCAGAAGAGGAGAAGGGAGGAGGCTATAAAGTAGTACTGCCTGGTGCTGGACAAAAGAGAGAAAAATGAATCCGCACAGTAGATGAGCAAGTCACAGGACCCTTACCAGAGTTGTTAGGTCAGTGAACTCAGTAATAGCAGTTAACATTTATATGATGCTTAATGTGTGTCAGGCACGATGCCAAGCACTTGACAGATATCTCATTTGATCCTTACAACAACCCCGGAAGGTAGGTGCTACTTTTATTCCCATTTTCCAGATGACAGAACTGAGGCAAGCTGCAGTTAGGTGACTTGTCCAGGGTCTCAGGAAGTGTCTGAGGCCAAATTTGAACTCGGGTCTTTCTGACTCCAGGCTTGGGTGCTATATCTATTGTTTTACCCAGCTACACAAGGTCACATCTGCAGGGGAAGGCCCACTATTCACCACCACTAGCTGGGAAAACTGGAACTATAGAATTTGGTAGGAAATGATTTTAGGTCAAAATCCAAATGCCACAATGAATTCCAAATGGATAAATAATCTAAATATTTTTTTTTAAGTGCACTTAAGCAAAATTAGAAAACGAGTTTTGTTTTTTACAATTTGGGGTTAAAGAAAAATTCATGACAACAAATGAGCTATGAGATGATTAAGCACAAAAGAGGTGATTACACTCATATCAGATTTTTAAACTTTTACACAAAAATCAGTGCAATTAGAAGCAGAAAGATATAAATTGGAGGAAAATCTTAACATTAAATGTCTGATAAAAATGATTTCCACTATCTATACAGAGAATGTATGTGAATCTCTTAAGAGTCATTCCCCAATAGACAAAATGCCAAAAGAGATACGTAAGCATCAATAATCAGCCTAAAAATATTCGGAAAAAAACCAAGAAATATTCAATAAAACAAGCCAAAGGAGGAGAGAAAACTTGCTGGAGGGACTCTCGGGAAGTAGCCACAGTTCATTCATTGCTGGTGAATTAGTTCAGCCATTCTGGAAGACAATTTGGAATTCTGGAAGAAAGTTATAAAATTGTTAAATGTCCTTTGAGAAAGAGATCCACAGGGACTATATCGCAAGGAAGTATTGACAAAGGTAAAACATATATACAAAAATGTTCATAACAGTATTTTGTAAAGTAGATTTTTGATAGTGTCTTTACATTGTTTAGATTTTCCTTTGTGTGTCCCCCCCCCACACACTTTAAGAGCTATCCTTTATAGCAAAGAATTATCTGAAAAAGAAGAAAACATTTATCAAATGAAATATTTTCTTAAAACTCTGATGTTCTATATACTATATACTGTTCTATCTATGTTCTATACACTGTTCATATCTATGGACTCCCTCCACCTCTGCAAAGGAGGGAAGGAAATGTCTTCATATTGCTTCTTATAAAAGTTTTGTTGCATTCGTTTCCAGTTTTTGTGATGATTTGAATTTACATTGTTTTGGTCATTGTGTTTATTATCTTCCTGGCTCTACTTCCCTTTTCATCAGTTCACATAAGTCTTCTATACTTTTGTTTGTTGTGTCTTAAAGCACAGGAATATTCTATTCCTGTGCCACAATTTGTTTAGCCATTCTGCAGTTGATGGGCATCTGCTTTGGTTCCAGTTCTTTAGTACCACAAAAAGTTCTACTATAAATAATTTAGGGGTTATGAGACTTTTTTATCAGTGCTTCATAGTGCTTCTAGAACAACAGATATGAACATTGTAATGACTTTATTTGCAAAGTTCTTGCTTTCCAGAATAGAATGTACTGACTTACAGCTCCACTACTAATGCGTCAGCGTTCCTGTCTTTCCACAACCTCTCTAACATTGACTAGGCCATCTTTATCATCTTTGCCAGTTTGCTGGGTGTGTGGAGTGAAACTTCAAGGTTTTTCATTTGCTTATTAATTTGTTTCTTTATTAGTAATTTGGAACATTCTTTCATACAATTGTTAATAGTTTATAATTCTTTGATAATTGCTCACAACCTTCAACCACTTATCTGTTTGGAATGATTTTTGATATTGTATATTTCTATTGTCCAGCTGTCTTGGATATGAAATCCTAATCAAAGTTAACATACACACACAATTTTTTTTCCCTTTTGACCCTAGATGCATTAATTTAGTTGTGCAGCTTTTTGCAATAACAAAGAATTGGAAACAAAAGTGCCCATGGATTGGGGAATGGCTAAACAAATTGGTATATGAATATTATTGTAAGAAATGATGTATGTTGAGTATAGAGAAGCATGGTAAGATCCACGTGAACTGATACAGAGTGAATTAAGTGAGCAACCCCCCCCCCCCCAAAAAAAAAAAAAACAACCAACTCCAACAATGTCAATGAAATAGAACTGAATGTTGCAAAAATAAAAAGAACAAATAAGGTTGGGGGTTTTTTTTGTTTGTTTGGGGGGGGGGCAATTGGGGTTAAGTGACCTGCCCAGGGTCACACAGCTAGCAAGTGCCAAGTGTCTGAGGCCAGATCCGAACTCAGGCACTCCTGAATCCAGGGCCGGTGCTCTATCCACTGCGCCATCTAGCTGCCCCACAAATAAGGTTTTAAAGAAGAGATATAAGAAGACACTCCTCCCCCTTTGCAGAGGTAAGATTCTACAAATATTGTACATATATATTTTTGGTCTTTTTTTGATGTATTGATCAATTATGCTGATTTTTTTCCTCTCGTTATTTAAAAAGCACTGCTATGGGAGGGGATGGTAGAGGGATACTGGAGGAAAGTATGGTTATTGAAATTTCTATTTGTGCAGAACCTTTTCAGTTTCATGTAATAAATTATCTATTTTGTCTTCTGTAATTGTCTCTGTCCCTTTTTTGGCTAAAAATTTAATGGCTGTAGCTGTTAAAGGTGATATGATCATCTTCTCTTCTAATTTTTTATGGGACAATCCTTGATATTTAGGTCATAGGCATTTTGAATTTGTGGAATATGGTGTAAAATGTTGGTTGAAGCCTGATTTCTGCCAGACCGCTTTCCATTTTTCCCAGCAGTTCTTACCACACGGGGTTCTTTCCTAAGTAATTTATGTTTTCAGCTTTATTGGACACTGGATTATTGAGGAGGGCATTTAAGAGGCCACAAAACAGACCAGATGTGATGAACGGCTAATGTTATTATCCTGCTGTCTAAGAACACATTCCTCTCTGTTTTTAATCAGACTTTTTTTCTGGGAATGTACTTTACAAGGGAGCTTTTGGGGAAGCCTTTGTTGTGCCAAGACAAAAAGGAAAAAAACGATCGAGACTGATGGGCCACGTTTCACTTTTGTGGTTAACTGTTAACAGGAAGGAAGGAAGGATGTGTGCTTCAGCTTTTAAGAACTCGGTACCAACATTGTCCTTTGCATTTGACCCTCGTTTTGTTGTCTGAAGTTGTCTCCAGTTACATTATTGTAGTTGGCATGTATGTTGGGCATTTGGCTCTGTTCTCTCTACACTGGCAGCACCTTCTTGTCACATGTGCAGACCCTGCTTAGCAGCCAGGGCAGCTGTGACACCACCCTTTATTCCTTCTCTATCAAGCATGGTGCTTTTGTTGAGTGCATGTGTGAATGCAAGCCATGCTCTTTGATGAGGTAGCATTGCTTAGCCTCTTGGGACCTAGCTGAATCTTCTCAGGGCAAGAACAGGCAGGAACCACACATAGGTCCCAAACCTGAAACGGGAGATAGGCAGAGTGGCCAGGAGAGGGTACCTAGGATTCTCCCTGACCCTTCCTTTCTTTCCTACAGCGTAGGTACATGGGTTGACATGGCTCTAGATTTAGTCACCTTCATTTTCCCCTACTCCGAAATAGCCCTACTCATGTACCTGTGACATTTCATACCTGTCCTCAGTAAGCTGCAGTAGCTAGCTCTTACCTCTAGGATACAATTCAAATTCTGGCTATAGCTTACCTTTCCAGACTTAGAGATCACTCTCCTTTACCCACTCTGTGTCCTAACCCAGTGGCCTAATGGTTCTCCATATACCACATTGCATCTTCTGTACCTCTGCCTTTCCATATGCTGCCCCACATACCTGAAATGCGCCCCGTGCCCTCCCCGCCTTGGCAGATCCCTGGCTTCCAAGTTAAATTCACTTGCCATCTACAGAAGCCCATCCTGATCCCTCCAGTTATCCAATTCCTCCCTGTGAAATCACTTCAGTTCTGCTTAAGATATCTTGTATTTACTTTTCTCTTTGTATCTTTCATGCCTGGCCCCATGGGAAGAGCTTAATCAATGTTTATTCAATTAATGAATCAGTATAGAATGAGATCTGAAGAGTGATTACAGTGGGGTGTGTGAATTTGGAAGTCATCTACAAGAAATAGGGACAGCTGAGTGGTACAGTGGATAGAGTACTGGGCAGGGACAGCTGGGTGGTACAGTAGAGTACATGAACTTCATGAGTTCAAATCAGGCCTCAGACACTGGCTATGTGACCCTGGGTAAGTCACTTCACCCTGTTTGCCTCAGTTTCCTCATCTGTAAAATGAGCTAGAAAAGGAAATGGCAAACCACTCCAGTATCTTTGCCAAGAAAACCCCAATTGGGGTCATGACACAACTCATGTAGAAAAAGATCCATAGGAAACATCTATACTGTCCAATCAGTCATTTATTAAGCACTTCAGTATGTGTTAAGCACTGTGCTAAATTCTGGGTATGCAAAAAGAGGCAAAAGACAGTCCCTGTCCTCAGAGAGTTTATAATCTAAAAAAACACCATGCAAACAATATTTACAAAGCAAGCTATATATATATGAAATAACAGAGGGAAGGCAACTGAATTAAGAGGGGTTGGGGAAGGCTTATAAAAGATGGAATTTTAGTTGGGATTGAACAGAATGCAGGGAATGGGGCAGCTGGGTGGTGCAGTGGATAAAGCACTGGCCCTGGATTCAGAAGGACCTGAGTTCAAATCCAGTCTCAGACACTTGACACTAGTTGTGTGACCCTGGGCAAGTCACTTAATCCTCATTGCCCTGCCAAAAAAGAAAAAAAAAGGAATCCAGGGAGGTCAGTAGGCAGAGTTGAGGGAGTGCTTTCCAGCCATGGAGGATAGCTGGAGAAAATGCTTGGAACTGAGAAGTGGAATCTCTTGTCTGTGGAGTAGTCAGGAGGCCAGTGTCACTGGATCAGAGAAGTGTTGGGGATTAAGGCGTGTAAGAAGACTAGAGGGGGCAGCTAGGTGGCACAGTGGACACAGCACCGGCCCTGGAGTCAGGAGGACCTGAGTTCAAATCTGGCCTCAGATACTTAACACTTACTAGCTGTGTGACCCTGGGCAAGTCACTTAACCCTCATTTCCCTGCAAAAAAAAAAAAAAAGACTAGAAAGGTATGAGGGGTCTAGGCAATGAAGGGCTTTGAATGCCACACAGAGCATTTTGTATTTGATCCTGGAATCAGTAGGGAGCCACTCAGGTTTATTGAGTGGGGGAAGTAACATAATCAGACCTGTGCTTTAGGAAAATCACTTTAGTAGGTGAATGGAGGATGGGTTGGAGCAGAGAGAGACTTGGTGCAGCAGACTCACCAGCAGGCTATTTGCTGTAGTCCAGGCATGAGGTGATGAGGGTCTTACATCAGGGTGATCGAGGTGTCAGAGGGGAGAAGGGAGCATATTCAAGAGATGTTGGGAAGGTGAAATAGACAGGTTTTGACATCATCTTGGAAATGGGGGCAGTGAGAGCCACAGAAACCCAGTGAGGAGAGAGTAACCAGGAGGAGAGATGGTAGTTCATGGCATCGAAAGCTATGGAGAGGTCAAGAAGGATGAGGACTGAGAAAAGGCCACCAGACGTAGCAATTTAGATATCCATAGTGACCTTGGACAAAGAACAATTTCAGGCTGAATATAGGGGCCAGAAGCTAGATTACAAGGGTTGGAGAAGAGAATAGGAGGTAAGAATATGGTATCAACAAAGGTCTTAGATAATATCATTTTGATGGTCATCATTGACGCTGGTATCCATTATAAAGACCATATTGCCAAGACCCTCACTATAGGAGCTTCTATATGTGAGAGTTGAGGGGGACGGATGGTGCCTAGACTATAAAACACCTCGTTGAGAAGTAGGATTACAGACCTTTAACTAACTAGGTTAGCTAGCTGGGGTTCATATTGGCAATCAAAGCATCTGGGTTCAAATCCTGCCTCTGCTGCCTCTGGCAACATCATGCTGGACCTCAGTTTCCTCATATGTAAAATGAGAGAACTAAGCCATATGCTCTATAAGGTCTTTTTCAGCTCAAAAATCCTACCAAACCAAGACAAAAAAACAGTTAATGTTTCTTTGAAGATTTGGCCTAGCATTACACCATGCCTAAGTTTTACACCTTTGCATGTACTGGGGAACTCAAAATATGCTATGCCTGCTGGAAAAGCCTAGCAGAGCCTAAGGTGAGTAGCAATAGACTCTTTTTTTTTTTTTCCTTAGTGAGGCAATTGAGGTTAAGTGACTTGCCCAGGGTCACACAGCTAGTAAGTGTTAAGTGTCTGAGGCCTGATCTGAACTCAGATCCTCCTGACTCCAGGGCCAGTGCTCTATCCACTGTGCCACCTAGCTGCCCCAATAATTTATTTTTTTTTTTGGTGAGGCAATTGGGGTTAAGTGACTTGCCCAGGGTCACACAGCTAGTAAGTGTTAAGTGTCTGAGGCTAGATTTGAACTCAGGTCCTCCTGACTCCAGGGCTGATGCTTTATCCACTGCGCCACCTAGCTGCCCAATAGACTCTCCTAATACCAGTGGCACAAAAGATTTGAGTTAAATCTGGTTGCAAAACATTCTCCAAAGGATCCAAACAGGTCTCTGATGCATCCTCTACATTTAAATATCAGATTTGCCAAATACTGGCTTTATGTGAATAGTGATGACATGTGGCAATTTAAATGGCACTGCACCTAACAAGAGGCCCCAGGGTGGCACAGTGGATGGAATGTTGGACTTAGAGCCAAGGAAGACTGAGTTTGAATTCTGCCTCTGACATTCACTGAGTGACCCACTTAACCTCTCAACTTCATCTGTAAAATGGGAATAACAATCCCTACCTCAGAGGGTTGTGGACCTGTAAGGTAAGCTAAGATATGAAGTGCTTTGTAAGCCCCAAAGTACCACATAAAGGATGGCTGGTTTCAACTCAACCAGGGCACTCCCCTATCTCATCCTGCCCCTCCTGTGTCGAGTAGATGGATATCTGCCAACTCCCATGCTTAGAAGCCATTCCCATGTCATCTCTGCTTGTCAAAATCTGCCTCTTTTGATGACCCAGTTCAGGTGTCATCTCCTTGATTCCTTCCTCACTTGGAGGTTGCAATGATCTTGTCCTTTGGTTCCATCTTCAAAGGTAGGAAAAGGAAAATAATAATTGCATTAGTGGATGCTGTGATGTTTTATGGGTTACAAAGGGATTTCTGTACTTCATCCCATTTGTAGACTGGAGAAATGTTTACCAGAAATGACCAGAGATGTAGAGTTGGACAGGACCTTGGAGGCCATCATATTCATGACCCTCGTTTTACAGATGAGGAAACTGAGGCTCAGAATGATTAAGTGACTTGCCCAGGGTCATATAACTAGTAAGTATCTGAGGCAGAATTTGAACTCGGGCCTCAGATACATCTTTTCCTTCATCCAAATATCAGATTTACTTGGTGCCTGTTTTCTGTGAATCATGGGTGGCATGTGTACAGGTGTGTCCCCCAAACTTAGGGTTTGGTCCCGTGCTGCTCATCTCAAAAAGGAAGCATTTTTACTTACAAGTTTCCTTTAAATTTACTATTTTATTATTTTCCCAATTACATGTAAAAACAATTTTAATGTTTTTTTCTTTTCAAATTTTGAGTTCCAAATTCTCTCCCTCCCTTCCCTCCTCCCCTTCTCCCCCCCACACACACATTGAGAAGGTGAACAATTTTCTCTAGGTTATATTCCACACTTCCTTTAAACAGATTGCAAAGAGAAGGCAATGAAAGCTTCTGAAAAAAAAAAACAACAAGCTTAACACTCACATTCGCTATTGTGAGAGTACCTAACTCTGTGGCTTTGAATTTACCTTGCCCCTTAAACTTCCCCCCCCTCCCACTTCCCTATTTCTGTGGATGACAAGCTTGCTTCTAGTCTGGCCCCCACATCCACCATTAGGAGGAGCAATCTCTGAAGGGAAAAGGCCAGCCTTCTACACCAACACCAACCACTGACCACCTGCCACTAATGGGCAGGGAAGCCCAAGAGCCACAAAAATACCAGTGCCTCCCAAACTCTTCAAGCCCGGCCCCCTCGGCCATCAGTGATTACTGTGGAGAAGAGGCTAGTTACCCCCAGAACTGCCAACCAACTACCACCCCTAGGACAGCAAGCCAGAGTAGCTGAAAAGCAGCAGAGTGCCCAGAGAGACAGAGGGTAGGTAGCAATTTGTCACCAAAATTCTTGGCAAATGGCTTCACATCAAACATTGATATCGTCTTATTAGTGGGAATGACATTAAAGAAGAGGATTTACCATCTGTTGAGCTGTTGTGCCCCAAGGCACTTTTCCATCTGACTCGCAGCTGAAACCCTCCCTCTTGAGTTGTTTGCCCCTCTTACAATGTGAGCTTCTTGAAAGCTGAGATTTTTGTTTCTAATTTTCAGTCCCAGTATTTAGTACAGTGCTTTGCACATAGTAAGAGCTTAATAAATGCTTCATTCATTCAAGTGCTAGATGGTCAAACTACACCTCCACCACCTCCCCTCAGAGTTCAGTGGAAATAGCCTAGGGACCCTGAACCCCAGTCCAGCCCCTGCCGCCATCATCCCAGGAAGTGGCCTCTGTGGAGACGTGATCTGGCAACTGCTTCTGCAGACACTAAGGCCACGCCCCACCTTCCTAGCATCCATGGTTACTGAAGACCCAGAAAAGAAAGCTCTCAGCATCAGAGTCCTGGGCACTGTCAAATCACAATATCAGAAACAGATGTGATTTTTTTTTCCCAGTGGGAACAGTAAAAAAGACATCATCCTATCTGCTTTGTTGCTGTGCCCTAAGCACCATGGGACTCTACCGTTTGACCCAGATGAAACCTTCTCCATGTGTTATCTCCCCCATTAGAATGAGAGTTCCTTGAGAGCAGAGACTAGCCCCCCTTTTTCCTATTTGTAGCCCTAGTCCTTAGTTAGCATAGTGCTTTGCATATATTAATACGTATTCATTCACTCGTTTATTCATTCAATCCTGGTATCACTTTTTCCCCAGTTACCCAGATGCAAACCTTAGCTGTCTCTTCCCCCACATCTAACTGGTTGCCAAATCCTGTCAGTTCTTCTTGCATCCATCCCTCCCTTTCCACCATCAATATATAACCACTCTAGTACAGTTCTTCTCTTCTTACCTAGACTATTAAAATAGCTTCTTCCCACCCAATTAGTAATTTTTATTTATACTTAGTATAAACTGAGAAGCACTTCCCAATTTACTACCCTCCTCACTGAACCAAGAAAAATTGTAACAAAAGAAAATCTGTGGGGCAGCTAGGTGGTGCAGTGGATAGGGCACCCACCCTGGAATCAAGAAGACCTGCATTCAAATGTGGCCTCAGATATTAGCTACATGACTCCGGGCAAGTCACTTAACTCTGACTGCCTCCAAGAGAAGAAAAGAAAAATAAAAATTGTACCTCTAGTTATTACCAAAAAAGAGAAAAATTTGAACAAAACCCAACTGACAAAGTGACCACATCTGACAGTAATGCACCATTCTACACCCAGATCCATCTTACACTATATACCATAATAAATTTCAAATGAAAGTGACCTAATACCCTTTTGACTGCAATCTAACCTTCACACTGTTACCCAAGTAATCTTTTTCATGCACCTCTCTGAAAACAGCAGCTCTATAACTAAAAAAAACTGTCTTGGTTCTCCATGCAAACTACCTAGCCTGGGATTTGAGCCCCTCAGTTGGCCTCTAACCTGTATTTCCTGACCTTTGTTTCTACGTCAACTAGGGCACTCCCCCATCTTATCCTGCCCCTCCTGTGTCTAATGTTTTGGTGCCTGTCAACTCCCATGCTTAGAATGCATTCCCACCCCATCTCTGCTTGTTAAAATCTGTCTCTTTTGAAGATCCGGTTCAGGTGCTATCTCCTCCTTGATTCCTTCCATGATAACCTCAACTTGAACATGGTCTCTGTTTGCTCACATATGTATCTCTCCATAGCCTCTGTCACGTTTTATATTGTACAGACTTATTTGTAAAAAAAAATAAAAAATTTTTGATCCTCCCTTTTAAATTAAGCATCTTGGAGGCAGGAAGAGAATCATTTCTGTTTAATTCCTAGCATTTCATGTAATACCTTGCAAAAAGTGATAACAGCTGACATCTACATAGGGCTTTTTTGATTGGGCAGGATGAGGTTGTGGGTGGGTTTTGACTTGCTCTCTTGTAGTGCCCCCATTGATGAGATCAGGGATCCAAAATTTTTGGTCAATTTCCAATGACAGCCTGGAGTTCTAGCATTAAGTATTTATAGTTTTCAGAAGCAGGGATCTGATTGAGGACATTGTTCCCAAATCAACTTAATGAGCTTGGAGAGAAGTGAGCCTTTCATTGGGGACTTGATGAACTTTGGTTGAGACTTGAATGGATCTTTCTATTGAGGGTTAAGAAACTCTTGTTAAGAAACCTATAATGCCATCTGAGTAAATTTCCCAGATATCTGAGTTTCTGATGACTAGGGACTAGCCCCAGATGAATGTAAGCCCCTTGAGGTCAGGAATTATTTCATTTCTGGCTTTGAATTCCTAGTTCCTAGCACATTTGTTTGAGTTGTTTTCCAGTCATTTCAACTCTTGGTGACCCCATTTGGGGTTTTCTTGACAAAGATGCTGGAATGGTTTGCCATTTCCTGCTGTAACTCATTTTAAAGATGAGGAAACTGAGGCAAACAGGGTGAAGTGAATTGCCCAGGGTCACATAGCTAGTGTCTGAGGCTAGATTTAAACTTAGGAAAATGAGCCTTCCAGACTGCAGGCTGGGCACTCCATCCATTGAAGCACTTAGCTGCTCCCTACCTGTCACATAGTAAGCTTATACATTGACTTATTGAAGTTGCCCCTTTGGTGCTGCCTAAAGGAAGGACTTTAGGGGGCAGCTAGGTGGCGCAGTGGATAGAGCACCAGCCCTGGATTCAGGAGGACCTGAGTTCAAATCCGGCCTCAGACACTTAACACTTACTAGCTGTGTGACCCTGGGCAAGTCACTTAACCCCAATTGCCTCACCAAAAAAGAAAAAAGGAAGGACTTCAGCGGTAGCTGTCTTCTCCTAAGTGGCATGTACACTCAGAAGGAGCAGGCTCCTGTCAGAGAAGCCCCTCTTTTTTCACTGGCCCTTTACAGGCCGGTGAAGATTTAAGCGAGGTTTTGGAGGCTGCTTTTTGTCTTTTTCTTGTTGGTTTTCTTCCGGAGGGATCCTGCTAATACATCCACTGAGTCCTCTCCCCTCCTTTTACATGAGGAAAAGGAGACACGGGTTGGCTAAGAGGTCATCACAGGTTTCCTGGACAGCACCAGCACCGGGGGTTGTGGAGTGTGGTAGGAATGATCCCTCCTTCCCATAGGCTAGGCTGGTTTCTCCCTGAAAAGGCAGGAAAGTTGTCATTGAGATCTAATTGGCTCCAGGAACTAAGGCCTCAACTGTTGACACAGTCTCCTAGGATATAAATGTACCTTAAGTGCTTATGTGGGAGATGGAGATCACTTTTATCCCTAACTAGGAAAACATAGATATTAACTATCTTTGGAGGTTTAAGAGGCAGGGTAGGGTGTAGCAGATTGAGCAGAGGACTCAGAGTCAGGAAGACCTGCATTTGAATCCTATTTGAGATGTAGGAAAGCCTCATAACCTGGGGGGAAAGGAGGAGCCAGGAGGGAAAAAATATTAAGTGCTTTACAAATTTGTTAAGTGCTCTACAAATATTTCATTTAATCATCATTTTACAGCTGAGGACTTTTTTTTTTCTTGGTTTTGTTTTTGTCGTTCGGTTGTGTCAGACTGATCCCAGCTGGGGTTTTCTTGGCAAGGATAATAGCATGGTTTGGCATTTCCTTCTGCAGCTTATTTTGCAGATGAGGAAATTGAGGCAAACAAGGCTAAGTGGCTTGTCTAGTAAGTGTCTAAGGCCAGATTTGAACTCAGGAAGACTCATCCTCCTGACTACAGGGCTGGCACTCTATCCACTGAGCCGCCTAGCTTGGTTGAATCTTCTGCTTCACAGGCCTCATTTATACAGGTTGCTATTGACAAAGGCCTCAACTCTCAGGCTGCTGGTAACCCAGGAAGGCAGGAACAGTAATACAATAGACACCTTCGGGTATTTCTTTGCAGGCATCAGGAAATCTTGTCAAGTCCTTTTTATTGTTGCTGGTCCTTTGTTTTTGTTTTTTTGTTTTTGTTTTTTTAGTGAGGCAATTGGGGTTAAGTGACTTGCCCAGGGTCACACAGCTAGTAAGTGTTAAGTGTCTGAGGCTGGGTTTGAACTCAGGTACTCCTGAATCAAAGGCCGGTGCTCTCCACTGCGCCACCTAGCTGCCCCTTGGTCCTTTGTTTTTGAAGAGGACCAATGACATTGTGGAGTGACGTCCTGGCTTGTATTGGATTTAAGTGAGTCCGAGTTGAGCAAAGTTGTCAGCCTCACTCTCTGAGTAACAGAAGCCCAGTGGCTGGTGATGGACTGGAATACCACAGATCACCTTGGTGTCTTCCATGTCTGACCAAGCTCTTAGCACCCTACGGTGCCTGTGTTAGCCGCCTTTGTGGATGTTGAAACAACTGTTCTCATCCTCCAATTCTGTGGGGGTAGACACCCCTCTAACTCACCGACAGGTCTGAGGCCCATCAGCTACCCTCAACCTGGTTTAGTCCATCTGCCAAGTTGGTTTTACAGGGGTGTGGCCACTATGCATGCTATAGCTCCTTGGAGCCACAGGTGAGAGTAGGATGAGAGGTGGACACCAAAGATGGATGAGCAGCCCTGAAAAGGGCTCAAGAAGCCCTCACACCAGAAGTGCTAGTCCTCCCTGAGCACCCCATAGATCCCTGCTGTAAATTAGAATTTTGTCTAATACATTTGTTTTTTGTTTTTTGCAGGGAAATTGGGGTTAAGTGACTTGCCCAGGGTCACACAGCTAGTAAGTGTCAAGTGTCTGAGGCCATATTTGAACTCAGGTCCTCCTGAATCCAGAACCAGTGCTTTATCCACTGCTCCACCTAGCTGCCCCCTCGTCCAATACATTTGAAGAACCACACATCTGTTACGGAGAATAAACATCCTTCCTGAGGTGATGTACGTCATTTGAGACAATTGTTTGTGAAGTCCAATTCCTTCTGTTTAAGAGCTGTTATTATAATTGACGGATGACTGTTTGATTTGGTTCAATTAAGCAGGCATTTGTTACACACCTGCTGTTTGCTAGAGACCGTGCTAGGTGCTGGAGTTGGAAAGACAAAAATGAAACAGTCCCTGCCCTCATGGAACTTAACATTCTACTGAAAGAAAAGTGATTTGTAAACCTTAAGGCGTTATATCCATGAGTTCCTCTCATGGTGCTTCCTATGGTAGAGAACATAGGGATATTAGGTACTGTAGCTGAATGGGACCTTAGAGATCCACTTCTAACTCCTTTTATTGGCAGGTGAAGAGATGATTCCCTGTGGGGCCCTTCCCTTATAAGTAAGTGGCTTCTCTCTTGCCCTCCACCCCATCCAGCTGCTGAGAGCTTGGACACTGATGTCAGTGGGGCCCAGTGCCTGCCCATTGCCTTGTCCCCATCATCCATTCGTGTAGAAGTCTGGGGCGACTGTCATAACAGAGTGTCTTGTACAATGTTCACATGAGCTACCTGGACAAGGCTAGCCCTCAGATTCCTCTTCTGTCCAGTGAATGGACTTCACTAGATGGTCATTGAGATTCCTGCCAGCTCTGGATTTACAATCGTATGAAACCAAGGTTAAGAAAGGCTAAGTGATTTGTCTAAGGTCACACAGCTAGGAATGGGGCAGAGCTACGATTCGAATCCAAGTCTGACTCCAGAGTGCTCTTTCTGCTGCCTCTCATTCAAAAACTTCCATTTCTTTCCTTTTCAAATATTTTTCTACTGTTTCCTGAGTTACTTCTAATTCAGGGCTCTCATCTCTTCGAAGGATAATGCTAAATCTGCCACAGATGGGCACTTGATGCTTACACTGGTCCCCAAAGACAAAAGAACAGCAAAATAGTGTGATCTAGGGCTGATGTCTGTTTTCTTTTTGTGATTCACCATGAGACTGCTCGCACTCCAGAGAGTGCTGGACCCTGACGTGAGAGAATGTAAATTGGGTCACCATTTCCTGGAGTGGATTTGGCCACAGCCATCTGATTGATAATCAGAGCACGGCCAAGAGGTCTCGATGCTCCAGCTGGGAAGTGAGTTTCATGAGTCACAGCTGGAATAACCTGTAGTCTTGTGGTGTGGCAGTGGATTCTGCCTAGTTTTGAATTCCTTTCTGCCAAACAGTGTGCTGCCAGAGCTCTGGACGATGAGACGCTAAAGCCGAGCTAAATGACTCGATGCCGAATGACCTTGGTTCCAGACATCTTCACAAAACAGATGAGGTTCAGAGACATCATGGGTGCATAATAAATGCTTAGAGGACTGAATCTAGTTCCCCTCCTCCTCCTCTTCCTCATTTGACAGATGAAGTGCAACCAACAGCCCCGAGTATTTGCAGACTGATGTTTTACAAATGGGCTTCGCTATAGTTTCAAAGTACAGAATAGCTCGTTGTGTATCAACTTGAGAGTTGATTGGTACAGTTGGCATGTGTCTCCATCACTGGAGTTGGAAGTGACCTCAGGGGTCATCCGGTTCTGAACAAGAATTCCCTCTACAACATGGGAGCATAGATCCAGAGTTGGGAGGGATCTTACAAGACCAATGATCATCTAGCCTTCGTTTGAAGTATAGGGGAGCCATGAGGACGTCCTGAAGCAACCCATTCTCTCTAGGAATAGCTTTTAATTCCTTCCACCTGTTTCTCTATTGCTTCCACCCTTTGTTCCTAGATCTACCATCTGGAGATGAGCAGAACCAATCTATTATTCCCTTTTCTAGGTTAACAGCCCCTTGAATCCTTAGAAGTGGCGATCACATCCCTTTAGTGAATCTTGTTTTCTCTTGGCTACCTCCCAAATCCCTAGGACTTGTCAGGCTACTGAACTAGATTCATTTGCTTTGTAATCTATGGGTGGAGCGGGAGGTTGTTTCCCATTTCTCATTTTGGAGAGAGGGAGAAGGGGATGAAGAAGGCAGGGCTAATGCTAGGTATCACTTGCCACCTTCAAATTGTGTTTTCATACTTATTTTTTTTAATTTAGAGTAACCACTTTTGACCTTTTTTTTGAGGAGCACTGGCCAATTATGCTGTAGTCGATGAAATGAAATGGAATACCACACCTATAGCAGATGTGGTCTTAGGGCTGGGCTTGACACTAACACCCATTAATTCAGGTGGGATGTTGGGACAAAAAAACCAAGGCATTTAAGTCTCTGAACAGTTAACAAAAGGAAGTTTACTTTGCCCTAATACAACAAGGATATAGTGGCACTTAGGTTCTATACACCTGATCCCCTTGTCTCCATTTGGTAATGTGTGTCTCATCATTTGGGCAGGCTATGGTGACACAGCAGGGTCTTTAGACAAACATGAAGTCAAGGGGTTCCCAATCCACATGGATAGAACTTTTTTTTTTGGATAGGACTTTCTAATGTCCTTATGTAACCAGGAATCTTTGTAAATCAAGGCAGTGCTTAATCAGGTCCCAGGGACAAATTTGAAAATTTGATGCCTTTTAGGAAAAACTAATAGCTCAGATGGAGAAACTGGGAAACTTGGTCCTATCACATGTGGGGAGCAGTAAGCCCAGTACTGGTGTGTCACTATAGTTTTTTAAAATAATATTTTATTTCACCCCCAATTCCATGTAAAAACAATTTTTGGTGTTTTTGTTTGTTTGTTTGCAAGGCAATGAGGGTTAAGTGACTTGCCCAGGGTTACACAGCTAGTAAGTGTCAAATGTCTAAGGCTGGATTTGAACTCAGGATCTCCTGAATCCAGGACTGGTGCTTTATCCACTGCACCATCCAGGTGCCCCCGTAAAAAATTTTTTTAACATTTATTTCAAAAAATGTATGTTCCAAATTCTCTCCCTCCCCTCCCTACTTTCTGAGGTGGCAATTTGATATGTTATACATGAAGTCACTATAGTTTTAAAGCTAGAAGGGAACTCAAGTGTCCGGCCCTTTCATTTACTACATGAGCCATGTTTGAAACAGCTTGAGTTTTTTCTGGTTTGCCTTTTCCTCTCCTTGGTTATTCCCATTTCGAATTTGCCAAAAGGACAAGGAGTCCATGGCTTGGATGGACCCGGGCAATTAACAGAAAAGGAATTGTCAAGAAGTCATTCAATGTTGGGCTGTTTTGGGACTTCTGAGAGTGATGGTTGGCTGCTTTACAAGAAACAGGAGAGAGAATAGTAGAAACCCACGAGAAGAATCCAGCTGAAAATGTACCAAAAACATATTTGAGATATTAGCTGGGTTATTACATCATGCTATGATTGATTAGGGACCTGGATCACCAGGGCAACATAGGGTTATGTTGTAGACAGGAGAGAGAACCTCTATTCAACATTAGACTCCAGGGTTTGTTTGATTTTTAAGGATGGGCTAGGAGATTCATACTCTTCCTATAGGAATCAGGTGATTCTTGTGGTGATATATTTGCTTTCTTCTATTTGACTTGATACTGATTTGGTGGGGGGAAGCCTTGTCAACCTCCTCCATAAATGACCTTTAAGTGTGTCTGTTCCCTTTGTGAAAGTGATGGCCGAGGGCCCAAGATTTTACAGGAGCAAGCTGCAGCCACTCAGAAATTAAGATTTCAGGCTTTTCTAGGAGCCGCTGAGCTCAGGTCACTTGGAAATTTTAATGTTTAGATTTTTATCCCATTAGATAAATGAACTCTCAGTCATAATGTGAATGTGTAGTCTTTTGGGGATTATTGTTGTTGTTTGTCTTTCATTCTCGAAGAGGACCATGACAGATGTCATGACTTGTAGTGAATTGGATTTAAGAGAGGGAAGGCTGTACAAAGTCACCAGCCTCACTCTCTCCACCAGAGTCATCTGGGTCCAATGGCAAGATATACAGCAGGATGACAGGAGATGGCCCTGGGTGTTTTAGGCAACCGGGGTTAAGTGACTTGTCCAGGTTCACATGCTACTAGTGTCAGGTGTCTGAGGGTAGATTTGAACTTGGGTCCTCCTGACTGCAGGGTCAGTGCTCTATCCATTTCACCACCTAGCTGCCCTTTGGGGGTCACTGAAGGTGGGAAAGAGATAATCTTAATGGGAGAAATTGAGTCAAACAAATTATAACATCATCTTTATTACCTCCATCCCCACCACCAAGACTAAATAAGATGGGATAGAACCTGAACTTATTCCTAAGACACTAAAAGATAGCTGGGAGTTGAGTGAACACTTTCCCCACTGAAGGCATCTGTTGGAAGGGAGGTAGCTGGAATAGTTTGGTCCTAGAGTGTCACCTCATGGCTTATGTAGTAGAGAATATACTTTTTTTTTTTGGTGAGGCAACTGGGGCTAAGTGACTTGCCCAGGGTCACACAGCTAGTAAATGTCAAGGGTCTGAAGCCAGATTTGAACTCAGGTCCCCCTGAATCCAGGAACGGTGCTTTATACACTGTACCACCTAGCTGCCCCCGAGAATATACCTTGAACAGCTATTCTAGCCCTGTCTCTGGGTGGCACACTGGCATTACCTACCCACCTAGCTGCCTTTTAGACTCTGGTCTCTATGTCAGTAACTCTTGTAGAAGGGAGAAACTCCCATATACTCTACACATAAAGGAAACTGAGAGCCAAAAATGTGTCATTCAGTCATGTCTGACTCTGTGACCCCATTTGATTTTTTGGTTTTTTTGTTTTGTTTTGTTTTTTTAGCAAAGATACTGGAGTGTTTGCCATTTCCTTCTTCGGGAAGGAAACTGAGGCAATAGGGTTAAGTGACTTGCCCAGGGTCACACAGCTAGTAACTGTCTGAGGTCAGATTTGAACTCAGGATGATGAGTCTTCCTGACTCTAGACCTGGCACTTTATCCAATGTACTGCCTCACTGCCTATTCTTGTTCATATTCTCCCATAAATCCTCCATCAGGAGTTTACCTAGTATGCTGGAATACCTTCTTTCTTTGTATGGAAACTAATACAATACTCAGGCCAGCCGCTTTCACTCTCAACTATAGGATCAGGCCACTTCCTTTTCTAATTATATATTTCCTGGGTGATACAGTTTACTTTTCTTGTAAGCAGATTGTCCGAGGTAATTGGCTACAGCTCACTTATGCTTACCACGCATTTCCTCATCGCTCCATGTAATTTCTATTCTTTGTATATTGTGAGGTTCTACAAATTGTAATGGCGCAGACATACCGGAGGCACTTAGGTGCTAAGAGATTGGTTTTTGTATCAGGAGACAGCTTATGATCATTTGAAGTGATACACAATTTGCCAACTCGTCTCGTTCCCTTCCTCCTCTGGGCCTAGCTCACTGCCCTTCTATTGCATCTACCCAACAAAAATGAACTAAATGACCCGCTGGATGGATGGCCCATCCAACTGCAATGTTGTGGCCTGGCAGTCTTCATCTACCAGGAGATAATGGTGTTATAAGATGGGTTAACTTTAAGAGGCTGTAATTCAGCAGTGGCCTCCCACACCTAAAGCCACTGCAGTTTTGAGAGTCGGATTCACTGACTCAAAAACCCAACAGGTAAAGGTAATTTTCATCTAAGCAATTCTCTACAAGAAGGCCAGTGGCAATAACAGTTCATTCATACAGCATGCTTCACATTCTATTGATAAGAAAAACATCAATCCTGTTATTAGCACTGCCTTGGAAAGACAAGCTTCCAAACCATCATTGTTGATCAATTGATCAACATTTATTAAGAGTCTAGAGGGGATGGCTAGGTGGCACAGTAGGTAAAGCACCGTTCCTGGATTCAGGAGGACCTGAGTTCAAATCCGGCCTCAGACACTTGACACTTACTAGCTGTGTGACCCTGGGCAAGTCACTTAACCCTCATTGTCCTGCAAAAAAAAAAAAAAAAAAAAAGAATAGCAACCAGGAAAGAGGCTTAGGTAGGAGGGGGCTAGGCTAGGAAGGGATTGGAATGCCAAACAGCATTTTGTATTTGATTCTAGGGGCAATCGGGAACCATTGGAGTAGTGGGGGTGACAGGGTTGGGTTGCTCTTTAGGAAAATCACGATAGTGGCCAAACAAGGATGTATTATTGTTGTGGCCCTGTCAAAGGAGAGGAGGCGCGTTTGAAAGATGCTGCTAAGGTGAAATGGACGGACTCTAGCAACCAATTGGATATGGGGAGGTTGGGGAGGCGGGGCCAAGATAGTGAAAGGAGTCCAGGATGACTTCCTGTTGGTGAGCCTGAGGGACTGGGAGGAAGGTGTTACCCTCTACAGTAACAGGGAAGGAAAGAATGGGGGAGGGCTCGGGGAGAAAGAGAACAAGTCTTACATTGGACGCATTGGATTTTCAATGTGTACTGGATTTCCAATTTGAGATGTCCGAGAGTTTGAGATATGAGATTGGAGAGTTTGGGGCAGGACTGGTAAATGTGAGAGAGAATCATCAGCATAGAGATGATGATTACATCCCTGGTGAGCTGGTGAGAAATAGTGTAGAGGGAGAAGAGAGGAGGCTCCCAGACAGAACCCTGAGGGACACCTGTGGGTGGCATGCTGTACATGCTCTATATGTTGGGGTACAGAGTGGTATCCCAAAAACCTAGAGAGAAAGTATTTAGAAGGAGAGAGTTATCAACAGTGTCAAAGGTTGTAGAGAGGTCAGGGAGAACGAGGATTGAGAAAAAGCTATTAGAGAGGCAACTGAGAGATCATAACTCACTTCAGAAAGGGCAGTTTTGGTGAAATGATTAAGATCAGAAGTCAGATTTGTGAGGGGTTTAAGAAGAAGGTGAGAGAAAAGAAACTGGAGGCACCTATCTGGGGGCAGCAAGGTGGCACAGTGGATGAAGTACCAGCCCTGGATTCAGGAGGACCTGAGTTTCAAATCTGGCCTCAGACATTTGACACTTACTAGCTGTGTGACCTTGGGTAAGTCACTTAACCCCCATTGCCCTGAAGAGAGTTAGCTGGGCTAGAGGGATCAAGTGAGATTTTTTGAGGATGAGGGATACATCTACATGTTTGTAGGCAGTAGGAAAGGAGCCGTAGGCAGGGAAAGGTTACAAATAAGAGGAGATGAGATGAGAGAGGGGACATTCTGCTGGAGGAGAGGGGATGGAATGGGATCACTCGAACAAGTAGATTCTGGCAGCTTAATGGACATTTCTCAGGTTGAGTGGTCAAGAAAAGGGAGGATTAATGGGGGTTTTCTCATCTACAAAATGGGAATGAAGAAACCTGACTTCCTTCCTCTAAGTGTTGTTGTAAAGACAAAATGATCACACATGTACATATGGATGACATTGCCCGTTGTTGAATGGGCTGTATCAATAAGGCACACCCTGCACAGCTGGAGGCTGGTTAATTCCTTCTAGGTATGCCTGCAATTGTCTATGGCTATACCACCCTCAACTCACCAAAAATCCAAGAAGTTAAGCAGGCTCAGGCCTGGTTAATACTTGGATGGGAAACCCACCCCCTGGGAATAGCAGGAGCTGGAGGCTTTTAAAAAATTGGGGCAGGGGCGGCTAGGTGGCGCAGTGGATAAAGCACCGGCCCTGGATTCAGGAGTACCTGAGTTCAAATCCGGCCTCAGACACTTGACACTTACTAGCTGTGTGACCCTAGGCAAGTCACTTAACCCCCATTGCCCCACAAAAAATAAAATAAAATAAAAATTGGGGCAGCTAGGTGGTGAGCCAGGATTCAGAGAACCAGAGTTCAAATCAGACCTCAGACACTGGCTGTGTGACCCTGGGAAAATCACTTAATTTCTGCTTATATAAAACTGGAGAAGGAAATGGCAAACCACTCCAGTATCTTTGCCAATAAAACCCCACGGACGGTATTAAAATGCCAAAAAGACATGACATGGGGAAGGGTCTGATGTGCTGCAGTTCACTGGGGTCATGACAGTGGGACACGACCACATGACAAATGCCAGCATTTGGCTAAAGGCCACTAGGTGCCTGCTAGGGTGGAGCAGGCCCAACGGTTAGGAATTCATTGCTGTAATTCTACTCAAATGCAAGGCAGAAAGGAGCTGGTATGAAGCTGCCTGGGAGAGGTGACCTGAGTCTCTAGGGAGTCTCCAGGTAATTGAGAGTAGTCTGTGCTGACAGAGATGCCACAGGCAAAATGATTCATAACCTCTTGAGAAGGAACACATCTATGGGATCACTTAGGCCAAGTGCTCCCCATCCCCACCCCACTTACTCCATTAAACATGGGGAAAAGCTTTTGAGAGAGGTAAAGGGATTCAATTCAATTCATCCTTTCTTAAGTGCACCAGAAGTACAAAGACAGAAAGGAAGGACTCTGACCTCAAGGTCTACCAGAGGAACACAATATGTACACAAGTGAGTAAATACAGAGTGTAAACAAACAATTATTTTCATTTTTTCAGTTAATAAGAATTTATTTCTTCCTATCCTTCCTTCCCCTATCTTGGGGGGAAAAAAAGGAAAGAAAACAAAGCTCTTCAAACAAATATGTTTAGTCAAGCAGTAGATAGAGTTCCAAGCCTGGAGTCAGGAAGACTCATCTTCTTGAGTTCAAATCTGACTTCAGACACTTACTAGCTGTGTGACCCTGGGCAAGTCATGTAACCATTTGTCTCAGTTTCCCCATCTGTCAAATGATTTGGAGAAGGAAATAGCAAACCACTCCAGTATCTTTGCCAAGAAAACTCCAAATGGGATCACAGAGCATCAGACATGACTGAAAAGACTCAATACCAACAACATAATCAAAAATTCCCTGCGTAAGCCATATCTAAAAACATACTTCATTTTGCATCTTGAATTCATCACCTCTCTATCAGGAAGTGGGCATCATCATTGGCCTTCTGGAATCATAGTTGGTTATTACATTGATCACAATTCTTAAGTCTTTCAAAGGTGTTTGTCTTGACAGTGCTGTCTTTGTATAAATTGTACTAGTCTTCCCAGGTTTTTCCCAAATCATCCCTTTTATCATTTCTTATGGCACAATAACATGCCATTACAGTAATGTGCCATGATTATAGAAAATAATTTTGAGAGAGTGCTAACAACTGGGAAGGATCAGGAGAGACTTCCTGTAGGAGGCAGCACTCAGCAATTCTAGGAGGTAGGAGTAAGGACTGCATCCCAGACATGGGCTACAATTTGTGCAAAGTCATGGAGGTAAGAGATAGAATAATGTCATGAATGGGGAATGGCCAGCAGGCCATTTTGGCCTGGATCAGAGTAGGTAGAGGGAGAAATATATGAGACAGGAAAGGAAGGTAGGTGTGACCCAGATTCTACAAGGCTTTAAAGGTTAAGTTTGGGGTTTTAACAAAAGGGAATCAATAAAGCCCATACAGGTGGTAAGTGCAGAGCTAACATTCAAATCCAGGTGCTTGGACTCCCCATGCTCTACTCTTCCCACTACAACACCACACTCCTCTCAAGGCCTAATGAGAAATGAGGTCTCTCCAATCATTTTCTATCAGTTTCCTTGGCCCTACTTTTAGTTTCTGGCTATCCCAATCAGTATCAACCAGACTTCAAGCCAGTGCTAGAAATTGGAGGCTGTATCTGAGCCTGCTTTTATAGAGCCTAGGACGTAAGAAATAGTCCTGATGACCACAGGGAGTGGGGGTTGGGGAAGGAAATGACCACGTAAAATCTTAGAGTGTTAGTACTAGAGAGAATCTTAAGAGATAACCAGTCAATAAGCATATATTGGTTGTCTACCATGGGCAGGCACCATGCCTATGGATACAGAGACAAAGTAAGAGACTGTACCTTCCCTCAAGGTGTTTATATTTATGGGCCCAGTCCAATTTCATTTTACTGTAACCTAGATTTCCAGCCAAGCCTCAGGCATTTTACATGAGACTCTCCTAACCTTTGTTGTTTTGTTGCTCATCCTTTGTTCTCAAAGGGTGAAGTAAATGTTGATATGACACTAAATGGAGGGAGAGGGAGGGAGAGGGAGAATGAGAGGGGGGAGAGAGAGAAGTGTTTGTGATAGATTAAATACCAAAGGGAAGTTTATATTTCATCCCAAAGTCAATAGGAAATTAATTAATTTTTTTAGTGAGGCAATTAGGTTAGTGACTTGCCCAGGGTCACACAGCTAGTAAGTGTCAAGTGTCTGAGGCCGGATTTGAACTCAGGTCCTTATGAATCCAGGGCCTGCTCTTTATCCACTTCGCCACCTAGCTGCCCCAGTCAGTAGGAAATTACTGAAGCTTTTTGAGCGGGAAAAGTGATTGGACAGACCTGTGCTTTAGGGATATATCACTTTAGCCAATATGTGTGGGGGATGGACTGGAGTAGGGAGAGAATGCAGGCAGTAATAGGGATTTGGAGGCTACTGTAATACACTTTTGGAGGGTGATAAGGATCTGCACTAGAGTGGTAGCCATGGGAATAGAGAGAAGGGAACAGATGCTGAGAGGCAGTGTGAAAGCAGAAGCTGGCGCCTGATTGGGAATGGGGGTAGGGGCTGGGGTGAGGAAGAGGGCAGAGTAAGGATGATTCTGATGTTACAAATTTCAGTACTAGAAGGATGGTGGTGCTCTCGATAAAATTGGGAAGTTAGTTTTTCTATCATAAGGGAGGGTCAAATGTGTGAAGGAGAAAAGGGAGACAGATATTTAAGGGGTAAACAATGGGTGTCAAAACAAAAGGCACAATAATTCAATTTTTTAAAAAGATGTTTAGGGCAGCTAGTGGCGCAGTGGATAGAGCACCGGCCCTGGAGTCAGGAGTACCTGAGTTCAAATCCGGCCTCAGACACTTAACACTTACTAGCTGTGTGACCCTGGGCAAGTCACTTAATCCCAATTGCCGTCACCAAAAAAAAAAAAAAAGATGTTTAAAAAAAGGTATGTTTTAAATTCCTGGCACTGCCAGTCAGTCAGTAAACTCACATTTATTTATTTTTTTATTTGTAATATTTTATTTTTTTCTGTTACATGTAGAGACGGTTCTCACTTGTTGTTTATACCAAGCTTTCCAATTTCAGATTTTTCCATTAATTTTTTAAAATAAAAGTATTTATTATTTTCCAGTTACATGTAGAGATGGGTTTTCAACATTTGTTTTTATAAGATTTCCAATTTCTAATTTTTCTCCCTCCCTCCCCTCCCTTCCCACCCTTCCCAAGACAGCAGGTAATCTGATATAGGTTGTATATGTACAATAACATTAAACATATTTCTCCATTACTCATGTGATAAGAGAATAATTAGAGCAAAAAGGAAAACCTCAAAAAAGAAAAACAACAGCACCAAAAACAAAAGAACTATATAGTATGGTTCAATCAGCATCCATATTCACTCACATTTATTAAATACTTACTATGGGCCAGGCACTGCTGGGGATCCAAAAAAAAGGCAACAAACTAAACAATGTCCTGATCTCAAGGGGCTAACAATCTAGCGGGAGAGACAAAATGCAAACTACTATAGACAAACAAGATAAGATGGGATAAACCTGGAGGTCATCTCAAGATGAAAGGTGTAAGATTAAGGAGGTTTGGTAAAGGTTTGTTGTAGAAGGAAGGACTTAAATGAGACCTGAAGCGAGGTGGTAGAGATGATGAATAGAGTTCCAGTCATGGAAAAATGCCTGCAGTTGAGAAATGAAGTGTTAAAGGGAAAAGGACCTACTTGTACAAAAATATTTATAGCAGCTTTTTTTTTTGTGGTAGCAAAGAATTGGAAAATCAAGGGGATGCCCATCAATTAGGGACTGGCTGAAACAAATTGTGGCATGTGATTATGATGGGATACTATTGTACTATAAAGAAATGACAGGCAGGCAGATCTAGAAAAACTGTGTTTATATTAACTGATGCAGAGTGAAGTGAACAGAACCAGGTGAACATTGTATACAGTAACAGCAACATTGTGCAATGATCAACTATGATTCAACTATGATAGACTTAGCTCTTCTTAGCAATACAATGATCTAAGGACACTTACAAAGGACACATGATGGAAAATGCTCTCCATATCCAGAGAAAGAACTTATGGAAACTGAATGCAAATCAAAGCATACTATTTTCAAGAGTGTCGTGGTGTGTGTGTGTGTGTGTGTGTGTGTGTGTGTGTGTGTTTGGTCTGTTTTCTTCTTCACCAAGATGACTAATATGGAAATGTTTTAAGTGATTGCACACATATAACCTAATCAAATTGTTTACCATCTTAGGGAGAAGGGAGGGAAAAATTTGGAACTCAAAATTTTTTTTTAATGAATGTTAAAATTTGTCTTTTTTACATTATTGAAAAAATCAAATACTCTTTTCAAAAAAAAAAAAAGGAAAAAGAGCTGAAATATTGTGTAGAAGAACCATCCAGGAGGCCAGTGTCATTGCATCACAGAGTATGTGGAGGGTAGTAAAGTAGAAGGACTGGAAAGATAGGAAGGTGCCAAGGGTCATGAAGAACTTTAAAGACCAGAGGATTTTATATTTGATGCTAAATGGTAATAGAGAAACACTGGAGTTTATTGGTGGTTGGGGGAGGGGTTTGGAGTGGGGGGCAGAGTTGGATGAGGTGGTCAGACTGTACTTTTGGAACACCAGTTTGATAGCTGAGTGGAGGACCGACTAGAGTGGGGAAAGACTTGAGGCAGGGGGACAAAGCCACAACCAGCAGGCTATTGCAATAGTCCAGGCATAAGGTGATGAGGGTCTGCAGTGTCCGAGGAAAGAAGGGGAAATAAGCTAAAGATAATATGAAGGTGGAAATGACAGGAATTAACCACTGACACAGTATGGTGAATGAGAGAGAGAGAGATTGAGGACGACGCTTGGGTTTGTCAGCCTGGATGACTGGGAGAAATGGTGATGCCCTTAACAGTATAAAGGGAGTTGAAGGAAGAGATGAGGTTTTAGGGGAATAGATACTGAGTTCGGATTTGGACAGATTGAGTTTAAGTTGTCTATGGGACATTCAGGTCAAGATGTCAAGAAGGCAGCTGGAAATATGAACCTGCAGGTTGGGAGAGAGGCTAGAGCTGGACAAATAGATCTTAGTCCCCTGGATAAAAATGATCATTGAAACTGTGGGACCTAAGGAGATCAATAAGTGAAATAATGTAGAGGGAAAAGAGGGCCAACTTGTATTTCATGGCCCTTCCCCTCTATGAAATCATTCAATCTGTGTCACTCAGTGCTCCTGGGCAAGTCTATTAATCTGAACCTCAGTTTCTTCATCTGTAAGATAGAACTGATATTTGCACTACACAATAATCACAGGGTCGTTGTGAAGTTTTATGTCATGATACACTGTATAGACATAAGCTATTACAATTAGGGTGTTGGGCTAGATGGCTTCTCAGGTCCGTACTGGGCAGCTAGTGGCACAGTGGATAGAGCACCAGGCCTGGAGTCAAGAAGTCCTGAGTTCAAATCCAGCCTCAAACACTTACTAGCTGTGTGACCCTGGGGCGAATCTTGTTTGCCTTAGTTTCTTCATCTGTAAAATATGCTGGAGAAGGAAATGGCAAACCACTCCATATCTTTGTCAAGCAAGCCCTGAATGGAGTCACAAAGAGTCTGAAATGACCGAAGGACAACAAGAGGTCCCTCCTAATTCTAGAGCTATGAGTCTGATCCTATTATTTATTACTCAGACTAACTTGACAAGGTTAAAATGTATTATACTGAAAAGACCAGTCAGACCATAAAGAGAGAGTGAACACAGAGAAGCCTATGTTACAATGGGTACGTCATCACACCTTGCTCAATGCTTGAAGCTGAGCAATGAAAACTGATGGAGAAAATGGGACAATAATGACAAAATAGCTTTTTGGCCAGACTCACTTTATTGATGGAATCTTTTCCCGCTTTGTATATTTACCACAACCTACCTCTCCTGCCTTAGGATACATTACTCCCCTCTTCACATACTTTGGTCAAGCCAAAATGACTTCCTTCCTTACTGTTTATATATAGCATTCCATTGTTCACCTCCATGCCATTGCCTAGGATAGGATCCATCCCTACAATGGCCTGTCCCTCCTCACCTCCATCCCTCTTTCTTTTTTGTGGGACAATGAGGGTTAAGTGACTTGCCCAGGGTCACACAGCAAGTGTCTGAGGTTGGATTTGAACTCAGGTCCTCCTGAATCCAGGGCTGGTGCTCTATCCACTGTACTACCTAGCTGCCCCAACCTCTGATTTTCTTTAAGCCTTAGCTCCAGCACTACCCCCTTCTACAGGAAGCCTTTTAAGGCTTTTTTTTTTCTCCAAAATCACCTTTTATCTATTTGGGGGGAGGGGAATACACACACACACATGTTACAGTCCATTATGAGATTACAAAGACCATTTCACTTTTGTCTTTAGATCCCATTGCTTAGCACAGCACCTGATCACAGGAGGCACCTGAGGACCATATCTGTATAGCCTTAGCTCCTGCTTATCTCTTAGTAGATGCTTAATCAATACTTATCCCTAATCACTTAACTAGTGTTTGTTTAATCAACAATCACTGATTTCTGATTTGACTTTAAGTAAGAATTTCAACTGCTTTTGTATAGAAGGTGGTAGTGGTGGTTCTTTTTTTAAAAGAATGACAGCTTAAAATTGCCATTCTTCTGGTACCAAGCCCACAATCAGAATCACAGTGAGAGAAAAACCAAAGACAACCAACCTATAGGGATGCATGCCTTTAGAGATGATAGCTATACCAGCAACGTTCATGTTCAAGGTCAATGAAGCATAAAACGACTTTTTCCTCCTTAAAGCCTGGAATCATCACAGAATAGGAAAATTTTTTTTATTGTTTTCACTCTACTAGAATCCTTAAGATTTCCTCTAATTTCCATTTTCTTTGAAATCCTCTAATAAATTGCAACCAGAACAACAACAAAGTAAAATTACCCACTTAGTGGAAATGGCTTCTAAGCCTTTATGGGAAATGGGGGTCACTATAATGCACTGAGAGATTTATAGCAAACTTGTCATTAGAGTAGAGAATCAATCACCTAAACCAGAAGTACAAGTAATGAATGATGACACACCTCATTGTTTGGGAACCTCTGCTGGGCCTTCAGGAATGCCCCAAGCACGGTTTCCCAGCTGCCATCTAACACAGAAAAATCAAAAATAATTCCTCTTCATCGGGCAAAACATGAGAGGCACATTCATAACAGGTTGAGTAACTTATCTCCCCAGGTGAATCACTCCAAGCAAACCAGGGCTGAGGCCCAGGTATGTATAAAACCTACAGAAGGGCTATACATTACCTAATGTTAATGTAGTAGTGTCTTTACTTAATGTCGTTTCCAGGACTATTTTGGAATTTTAGTGACCTAGTCAAGCCTAGGCTTTCTACCGATGAGGAAACCAAAGTCCAAGAGAATAGGTTACTTGCCTAAGGTCATATAGGTAACCAGTAGCAGCGGCTTAGTACAGTGCCTGGCACTGATAAAGGTTTATAAACTGACTGACTTGGTTTACAATACAGCCCTAACCCAGCCATAGTTATTACTCTTGCCCTCCCTGTTCTCCAAGTCAAGATTGTCCCCCACCATCCTTAGCCCTATCCCCTCCTCAGGAAATGGATCCCTTTCTTGCTCTGGGACTGCTTTTCGCTCGTGGGGTTCCTTTTTTTCAAACTGTACCATAAAAGGGTTGGATTAGATGACCAAATCTCAGAGCCTATAAAAGTCAGAGGGAATGTTTCTAATCATCATTAGATCCCGTTCTCAGTACTTTCACTTTCCCCTTACCATTAACCGGCTTTTATGTGTCCGGCTGAGGGGCATATTGAGGAGAGAGCTCATGACCTTGACACATACTGGCCCTGGGACCCTGCCCAAATACACGTACTTAGTGCTCCAGACAATTCTATTTCATGCTATGTAGGGGCCAATCTGTATTGGCAGGATTTTCTTCACCGAGGTATTCCCAGTTACCATCAGAGCTCCAGACTCCATCCACGGGGGCTAATAGTTAGGGATATACCAAGATAAAAGCGAAGGTGCTGGCTGTCCGCAAGGAGCTTCCGTTCTATAGGGCGGAGACTACATTTACACTTGTAAGTATATAAAAACGATGTAAACACCCACTCTCCTAACGCCACACTCTCCCCCGCTCCTTTCTGTTCTCTGTCGGCCTAGTTTTCTCCTGCCCAGTCTCTTCCAGGATGAATATTAGGCATTTCACCCTTTTAACATTATACCCATTCACTCCAACCCAACGAGAGCACGACCCACCCCATGCCAAGGGCTCCTGGGGGAGGGGCAGGGCGAGCCCAACTGGAGCAAATACGTGGGGGTGAAATGCAAATGGTCGGTCAGGAGCTGTCGAGTCTAGCGCACGTAAAGTGTCCATAGCGCAGGACCTGGCGGCCTGAGTGAATGAATATCCAGCCATCCGCGTCCAGCGGAGCTCCCGCAGCGCGCCCTCCCAGGGATCCTTCCAGACCTCCGAGCTGAACCATTCCCGCGCCCCCCCGCCCTGCAGCAATGGTAGCGCCCGAACCGCCCCGCGTCACCCATTGTTTACAAATCGAACTGAACCGGCTGAGCTCCAGTTCCCGGAGCTGCGGTGGAGGCGGCGGTGGCGGCTGCGGCGCGCTCGGGAGCCCCGCACGCGGCCGGCTCGCTCCGAGACCGCAGCGCCCTGTCTTCGGGAGCTGTCGCCGGGGCCCGGCGGGGAGCGAGGAGCGGTCCTAGTGGCAGCGGCGGCATCGGCGGCGGCGGAGTTCCGGGGTCCGGGCGGCGGACAGAGGCCATGCCGTGCCGGAGGGAGGAGGAGGACGAGGACGACGAGGCGGCGGCGGCTGGAGAGGAGGAGGAGGACGCCGAGGGGGAGGGGGAGGAAGAAGAGAGCTTCCTCCTGCTGCAGCAGTCGGTGACTGTCGGGGGCTCGGGGGACGTTGACCGGCTGGTGGCCCAGATCGGGGAGGCGCTGCAGCTGGACGCGGCGCACGGGAGCCGGCCCGCCCCCGGGGGCCCCTGGCGCTCAAGCCGCCCCCCGCCGCCCCCGCTGCGGCCCCCGGTCCTGCAGCTGCTGCTGCCTCCGGGGTCGGCTCCGGCGCCCCTGCAGCCGGCCGGACCGCTGCAGTGCGCGGGGAGCGGGGCCCGCGCTGCCCTGCCCTGGACGAGCGACGTGGGCGCCGCCTCGCACCCTCCACTTCGGGTGCCATCGGGTCCGTGCGCCCCGGGGGGAGCCCCGGCCCGGAGCGGGGCGTCTGGCCCGCAAGTCTGCAAGCGGGGCTTCCCGCAGCCGCTGCCGGGCCCGTGCCGGCGCGCCTGGCTTCGGGGCGCCACCGCCTCCCGCCGTCTGCATCATCATCAGCACCACCAGTACCGGTACCGAGGACAGCCGGGACTCCGGGCCGGAGACGATGACCCCCACCAGCTTCTGCAGCAGCTTGTCCTTTCGGGGAACCTCATCAAAGAGGCCGTTCGACGACTTCGAAGAGCTGTGGCCGTGGTTGCTGGTGCCGTGGCCCCCACTGCCCCCGGCGCCGGCCCCTCCTTCGTCTTTGCACCCGGGGGTGGGAGCGACTGGGGCGGGAGGGACTCTATCTCTCTGCAGCCCTCGACGACTAGCCTGCTTTAGCCCGGAGGAAACCTGGGGCAAAGACCCGCTGTCGGCATCCTGGGCTCCAGCAGCTAGTGAGCCCAGAAGGCCAAGGGGCAAGAAGGAAGAGGGGCGGCTCAGACCCTGGGAACGACTGCCCCAGAGATTGACAAGAGCGAACTAGGGGTCCCGGGAAATGGGGCAGGAGGCAGAGAAAAGGGGCCTCCTGTTTAATTGGAGGCAAACAAGGAACCCACCGCGTTAGAGACTGGGGAGGGGTATTAGAAAGCAAAGTTGATAGGGTGGGTCTGGATGGTTTACTTTGGATTTTACGGTCGGCCTCAGGGGCCCGAGGGCAAATACCCCAGTCTGTTCGGGATAAACTAACATGGCAGCTACTACTTTCATTGACTGGGCCTAATTTTTCCCTCAGAGGTCCAGTGGTCGGATTAAAAGTATGAGGATCAGATGGGTTCAAAAGAGGATTTTTATACATAACACTTGAAAACTGTTAATTATGTGCGTACATTTCTTTTTTATTTTAGGGGAATGCTTAAGGAAAATGGTGCTAAAATTGCATTGGGAAGAAATATTGGGTGGAGAATAAATTAAGGGCTGAATGGAGTTGAGCCGGGACCGATCCCATTCTCTGCTGTGAATGGACAGTTGGCTTTTCCCGGGGAGGGAGTGAGAGAGGAGAGGAAAAGGGTGGAATTGACTAGGTGGGGTGGGAAATAAATAGTTGGGCTTCAATGCTCTTTGCAGACAGAAGAGAGGCTTTTTGAGAATCTGTCCTTCCAGTCTGTTTCCTTCAAGGTCACTGTTTCCCACAAGCTATGTTGTGACTCTCCTGGCAGGAGAGTAACTGTATCCTGGCTCGTTCTGCTTGTACTCCAAGTGGAGCCCTGTGTTTTGCAACTGCTGGGTGTCTCCTGAGGACATGCACGTTGTGCCTACTAGTGGGTAGGGGATGGTAGATGCGTGCTCTGGGCGCATACTCCTTTTAAGAGCTCCTCCTGCTGTTGGCTTCAGCTCTTGGCCAGGGATCAAGATTTCCTAGAAACTGTTAGGAAAAAAAGCGCTCACTTCTGTTTCCTTTTCTTCCACTCTGACCCTCCTAGCGTGTCTCCCTTTTCTGTCTAGTTTCGAGCCCTCCTTGGGGGGGGGGGTTCCTCTTTTTGGGATGTTGGTATGTCATAGAAAATGAGGGCGGGAGGATTGAGAGGAAGGACACGCAGACACCCACATTTCTAATGGCCCCTCTGGAGCCTCTCGCAAATAATAGCAGCGATTCCCTTGATAGAGGTGGCTTATTTTCTTTCCTCTCTCCATAGCTGCTTTTTTGTGAGTGAATGAAACCAGCCTAAAAAATGTGACCCTCTGCATGGAGGAGCCGCGGGGTTCGCCATTGTGAAACATAATGGGGTGTTGGAAACACCCCCGTCCCTGTGTAGCCCAAGAACAGTTTTAAGAGATTGAATGGCTTGACTCATTCAGATTTGGTTGTGGAAATACTGGTGGTCCTGATTTATCGGATTTATCTTTATTGAAATGTCTTATTTCTGGGTGGGAAAGTAAACATCTGATACCCTTAACAATGAAAAGATTCGAAAAGCATCCCAGAGTGCCTGTTGTAAAAGCTCGTGGAAGGAACAACCTTTGTTTGGGGTGAAAATGGGAAATAACTGAGTATTACAAGATGGAGAGAAAATGAAATAGAATCAAATAAAAAATAAAACCTGACCAGTTCTCAGTCAACTACTATTTATTAGTTGCCTACTATGGTGCTAGGCACTGTGCTAAGTTCTGGGGATACAAAGAAAGGCCAATCCTTGGACACAGTTCACAAATCTAGGTTGCAAAGAGCTGGACACACACAATATTGTATAATTAAAATACATTGTAAATTGGGGGGGGGGGTGGTAAACTCAGAAGAAAGGGAAGCATTAAGGAAGGGCCAGGAAAGGCTCAATGCATCTTTAGCTGAGACCTGAAGGAAACCAGGGTGGCTGGGATGAGGGAAAGCCTTCGAGGTATGGGGAACATTGGGGAGTTGAGAGATGAAGTGTTATGTGGGGGAAATCATCAGGGAGGGCAGTGTCACTGAATTACGGGGGATGTGAAGGGTAGTAAGATCTAAGAAGATTGGCTTTTAAAGCTCTTCATACCTTTCCAAAGGATTTTATATTTGGTCTTAGAGGTAATAGGGAGCCATTGGAGTTTATTGATAGGGGGTGGGAAGTGGGGGAGGTGATATGGTCAGACATGTACTTTAGGAACATTTTGTCAGCTGAGTGGTAGATGGCTTGGAATGGGGGGAGAGACTTTAAGCAGGAAGGCCAACTAGCAAGCTATTGTAGTAGTAGTCAGGCATTAGGTAAGGAGGGCTTGCCCCAGGCTGGGTTTCAGTGTCAGAAGGGGGTGGGGTATATATGAGTAAGGAAGAGGGGAAGGTTTGGAGGAAAGATACTGAATTCAATTTTGGACATGTTGCATTTAAGATGGCTGTGGTACCTCTAGATGGAGATACCAGGGTAGTCAACTGGAGGATGAGGGTTGGGAGGAGAGGTTAGGGCAGGAGATAATTGAAACCTTGGGAATCGAGTTCATCAAGTGAAATGATATAGAAGAGGGCCCAGGGCAGAACCTTGGGAAACACCCACACTTAGCAGGAATAACCTTGGCTAAGATCCAGCAAAAGAAATCAGAAAGGAGGGGGCAGCTAGGTGGTACAGTGGATAAAGCACTGGCCTTCAGTTCAGGAGGACCTGAGTTCAAATCCAGCCTCGGACACTTGACACCTACTAGCTGTGTGACCCTGGGCAAGTCACTTAACCCTCATTGCCCTGCCAAAAAAACAAAGAAAAGAAGAAATCAGCAAGGAGCAGAACCAGGAGAGAACAGGTTCCAAAACCTAAAGGGAAAATTGTATCAAAAAGAGGGTGATTGATAGTGTTAGACACTAGAGAGGTCAAGAAGGGTAAGGATTGAGAAAAAAAGCCATTAGATTTTGCAATGTAGAGGTCATGACTAACACCGGAGACAGTAATTTCAGTTGAACCATAGACCCAAAGCTAGACTGCAAAGATTAAAGACCAGAGTAGGAGGAAGACATTGCTGATGGCCTTCTCAGTTGAGCCACAAAAGGGAGGAGAGATAGAGGATAAGAAGAGATAGCTGGGGTGGACAACTTGAGGTTTTTGACAATGGGGGAGATGGGAGCATCTTTGCAGGCAGTAGGGACGTACAGTCAGTAGATAATGAAGAATTAGTAGGGATGATGGAGGTGAAAATGTAACAGAAAATAGAATGATATAGAGAGGGTTTGCTTTAGCAAAAAGGACTACCTCTCCATGTGAGACAGTGCAGATGGAAATAGTGGCAGAAGGCATTTGGTTGAGGAGGGGAGAAAAGTCGCTTAATGAGTGAGTAGCCTTGATAGATTTTCTTCCCCAGTGAAATAGGCAATATTCTTAGCTGAGAGAGTGGGTCTTTAGGGGAGCTGTGGGAGGTTTTAGGAGGGATGAAAGGGTTTGGAAAAGCCATTGTTGTGAGTGTGAATCAATTAAGGAGGTGTAAAAGGCTTGCTTTGCCACAGTGAGGGCCCAGTTGAGTTTCTATAATACACAGATCTGGCCGATACAGTTTCATGATTTTCTCTAGCTTTTCAGCAGCTAGAGTGAATAGTGAATAGTGAATAGTGGGGGTAATCCAAGGCTGGGGTTCAGCTGGGGCAAGATCTATAAAAAGGCAAGGGATTTGTGGTCATTGTGGAGTTGAACTGATTTAATAGTGGGTCAAGATGGGGAAGCAAAGTGAGTATAGCCATTGTGTGGAAGATGTCCTGGGAAAGAACTGAGGTGTGAAGGGATTGAGGTTGTGGTATGGACAAACAACATTATTTGGACTTGCAAGGCAGAGGGAGAAATGGAATGACCCAAAATTCTGATCAGATAAAAGGAATTTCAGAGTTGGTGAACATCGCTAAGGAACACTGTGGGTCATGGGCATGACCATCCCTGTGTGTAGTTGTGGGATGGAGGACTAGGTCATGGGAAATGAGTAAGTTAAAGAATTGGGAGGTTAGGGATTTGAGGGAATGTCAGGATGTATATAGAAGTCCCTTTGTGGGAGTTAGGGAGTTAGGGAAGAGAGAAAGACTATGAGCTAGGTACTCACTGAGGAAGGGAGGAGAGTATCCTGGAGATCTGGAGACAAGAGCTGTCAAAGTCTTGGCTGGCTGATAAATATAGGTTGAATGAACCTCAAAGGAGAAGTTTCTTAGTGGTGGTGACCGAGGGAGAATCTGGAAGTGCCAATGGAGCACAAAGAGTCATCTAACTTCCTCACCTCCACCAATGAGTCAGGGATGAGTGAATGTGCAACCTGGGCTGGACAGGCTAGCCAGGAACATCAAGAAGGAGCCCTGACTCGGTGAGTTCAAGAAGTTGAAGGGAACAAGAAAGGAAAAAAATGTTTCTTGCCTATAGAGGAGGTGTTCCAGAGGGCACACTGGAAGGGTTGGGTAGCTTTGTTTAGAGTGGAAGGTTGGAAGCACTTGGCTTGAGAAGAGAGAGGAATAAGGGACCAGACAGTGGGGGATGGACATTGGGGTTTGAACAATGGCAGCCATGGATTCAGAATCACTGGGATGGGCTGGATAGAATGGGTCCTGGAATGATGTAAATTAATAAGGAATGTTCAGGTAGGTTGACATTGTCCACAGGGGTGCATCCTCAGGTGGAGTTGTTCCTGGGTGTCTTAAAGGTAGTGGGGATGGGGGTTGGTGCCTGTGTGGAAGGTGCCCAGGTAGGGGTAAGACAAGCCCTGTGGAGCTGTAGGTGCCTGGAGAGGGTGCCTAAAGCTGCTCTATGGAAGCCCAATCTTTTTTTTTTTTTTTTTTTTGCGGGGCAATGGGGGTTAAGTGACTTGCCCAGGGTCACACAGCTAGTAAGTATCAAGTGTCTGAGGCCGGATTTGAACTCAGGTACTCCTGAATCCAAGGCTGGTGCTTTATCCACTGTGCCACCTAGCGGCCCCATGGAAGCCCAATTCTATTAGAATAAGGACAATGTTTGAATGGAAAGACCACTGAGGTGGGATGCATGTAACCTGGATTCAAGTCCAGATTCTAACAGGAACTAAACAGTGGTTCGGGTTAGGAAGGTTCAGATTATACTACCAGGATAAATGACCTCCAGGCCCCCTCCCTTAATGTCGGCTCCCTTGGCTTCAATGATCACTTTATTGCAGTCTCCTCCAAATCTCTTATCTCCAGCCTGGATAGTTTTACAGCTGCATGCTGGGTAGTGACATCTGGATGTCCTGAGCTCAAATGTGACATGTTCAAACTGAACTCATTTTCTCTAAAACCTACCCTTCTTCCTACCATCCCAATTTTTTTCAAATGTCAAATCCTTGTGGATTCATGAGTGTGTTAACAATAGCTAGCAGTTATTTAGCCTTTTAAGGTTTGCAAAATGCTTTATATACTAGGTTACATCCTATCCTCACAACAATCCTGGGAGGCAGGTGTTATTATTGTCCCCATTTTACGGATGAGGAAAAAGAGGTTATGTGACTTGCCCAGCATCACCCAGGTAGGCTTCAAATCCAGGTCTTACTCCACTGCCCACTGTGCCATGCTGCTTTATTCTACCTTTGTTCATCACTTCTCCCCAGTCCTTGGGACCCATGTTCTCCCCAACTGTACCTGGACATCTGTGCTAGGCTTCAAGTTGATCTACCTGGCTCTAGTCTCTTCCCTTCCAATTCCCTCTTCTCACATGATGCCAAAATAATTTTAATGCATAGCTGGAGATTGGTTACTCCCCTATTAAAAATATTCCATGGCTTCTTGTTTACCAAATAAAATTTGATCTGGCATTCAAGGCCCTATGCAGGCTTATTCCAACCCCTCCTTTCCAGGTTTAACTCATATTATTCCTGTTAGCATGTACTAAATTCTAGCCATTCCTAGATCTCATTCTATTCTTTTTGGCCTCAGTGGCTTTGTACAAGCTGTCCTAGCTTCCTAAAATGGTTTCTTTTACATGTCTGCCCAGTGAGATCTCCCTCCCTTCAAGGAGTTGCCTTATCTCCCCTCCCACCCCACCCCATGCTATAAATGATTTCTTATATCTCTGTGGACCTCTCCTGTAGATATATTCTGATGTATTATAGTTACTTGGGTGGGAGGCAGCTAGGTGGCAAAGTAGAGAGAGTGCCCAGTGTGGAGTCACAAAGAGGAGTCTTTCTGAATTCAAATCTGGCCTCAGAACTTACTAGCTGTGTGACCCTGTTCACCTCAGTTTCCTCATCTGTAAAATGAGCTGGAGAAGGAAATGCCAAACCACCTTAGTATCTTTGCCAAGAAAACCCCAATTGGGGTCATGAAGTCGTTGGAGACCAGAAGGACAAGGGTTACAAGTTATTTGCCTTAGCAGCTCCTTCCTCCCAGCCCCCACCCCAAGCAATAACAAGCTCGTTAAGAACAGACACTTTCCAAAAACCATCCAGAGTAATCCTCAACAAAGTACACTTCCTGAACTGTTGAAACAAAATTACTTAATAGAGTGACTGTGAGGACAGTACATGCCACTCACCACTTTTGTAGTTGGCTAGGACAAAATGGAAAGGAAAGCACAGTACCTGCATTTATGGTATTTGACCTAAGTTTTGTTCTCTTTTCATGCTGTCAGTGAGCTAGTTGGGTGGTTCGGCTCTATCCTGTGGATAGAGTACCCTGCCTGGAGTCAGAAAGTAATCTTGTTTCACCCGTTCAGGGAGTGGACTTTGTTGAGGGTTCCTTTGGATAGTTATCAGAAAGTGTGTTCTCAGTGTTGTTTGGGGGTGGAGATCTGGGAGGAAGGAGCTGCTAATGCAAATAACTATAATTGTTGTTTCAGTCTTGTAGGACTCTTCATGACCCCGTTTAGAAGTTTCTTGGCAAAGATACTGAAGTGGTTTGCCGTTTCCTTCTCCAGCTCATTTTACAGATGAGGGACCTGAGGCAAACAAGGTTAAGTGACTTGCTCAGGGTCACACCACTAGGTGATTCCAGGCCCAGCATCCTATCCACTACCCCCTCCCCCCCAATAACTGCAATACCTTAAAATCTATCTAGAGGAGGGGTCCAGAGCGAAGTGAGAAATCATTCACAGCATAGAGTAGGGGTGGTAGGGTTACACTTACTAGCTTTGTGACCCAAGGCAAGGCAAGTCAACCTCGTTTGCCTCAGTTTCCTCATCTCTAAAGTGAGCAGCAGAAGGAAATAGCAAACCATTCCAGTATCTCTGCCAAGAAAATTCCAAATGAGGTCACAAAGAGTTGGACATGGGGTAGCTAGGTGGTGCAGTGGAAAGAGCACTGGCCTTGGATTCAGGAGGACCTGAGTTCAAATGCAGCCTCAGACACTTAACACTAGCTGTGTGGCCCTGGGCAAGTCACTTAACCCCAATTGCCTCACCAAAAAACAAAACTAAAACTAAAGAGTTGGACATGGTGAAAAGTAACTGAACAACAACAACATTGTCTGTATATTTATAGACATTGTGTATTCTTTGGGCTCTCCTTTCTTTACCTTGAATCTCTTCACACCTGGCTTCCTATGTTTCTCTTAAATCTTCACATGTCATTCCTTATAGCTCATAGGATCAGGCATTTGTAAAAGGAAGGGGCTTTTAGAGGCCATGGAGCCCAGCCCCTTCATTTTACAGATGAGGAAACTGAGGCTCCGCAATATTAAAGACTTTGTTTAAGGTCATTTATATAGGCAGTAGTAAGTGGTAAGTGGTAGGTCTGGGATTCTAACCCAGATCCTTGGACTGCAAATACCACTCCCTTTCTGCTTTACAATTCTGAATTTATATGCCCCAGGTTTTTTTTAGTCATTCCTCAATTATCAGGCATATATTTTGCTGCTAGTTTTTTTGTTACAAAGAATGTTTCTGTGAATATTTTTCCGTGAATGAGTTGTTTTGTTTTGTTTTGCTTTCATTAATCTCCCAAGTGTAAGATCTCTGGGTGAAAGAGCAGAAGCAATTTAGTAATTTTTCTTGCATAATTCCAAGTTGTTTTTCTCCAGGAGATGGGTCACATTCATGACTACACTAGATGTATCTTTGCATTCTGGTCTTTCCAGGAACCTTCCAAGGTTGAATTTTCCCATCTTTGCCAATGGCATTTCTTTTAATTCTCATTTACCTTGACCTTTATGACCTAGTTTTTGAAATGCTCACTGTAGGAATGATGCAAAAAGAATAAATTAAGGGAATGAGAATGGCAAGGAAGAAGCTAGAGGGCCTTTATTTGCTGATAATACGATGGTATATTTGAAAAAAACTAAGAGACTCAACAAAAATGAATCATCGTCAACATCATAATAGATAGTTTTGATAATTTGGTATAAAATAACCCCCCCCCAAGTTATAATTTCTCCAAATCATGAATCAAGAGTAGGACAAATTGATAGAAAAAGACTTTTGGTAATAAAAATATAAAACATTAGGGTATTTGATGCATTTTCTCATGACTAAATACCAAGTTTCAATGTAAAGACAATTATGAAACAATTTAGAGAAAATTAAAGGAAGAATTAAATACCGGGAAAAATACTAGGTGTATGTGGTGAGGTTGAACCAATATAATAAAGAGGGAAGTACCACTTAAAATTAGTATATAAATTTAAGGCAATATCAATAAAAATACCAGTCAATGACTAAAACTAAACTAAGATAAGAACTATTAAGAAACAGATAATAATATGAAGCAGAATTGTGGACAGAAACAAAAGGAAAAGGCCCCTGCACTGACAGATTTCTGAGTATACTATAAAACAGAAATTATCAAAATTATTTGGTACTGAATTTTAAAAATAGGCCAATGGAATAAAAGAGACGATGAAAGATTAGAACCTAAGGTATATAATAGAATGATGTTTGATAAATCTAAGATCATAAAATAACTGTTGGGAAAATTGAAGAAGCAATATGACAGAAAATGAGAATAGATCCACAGTTCACAGTATATTCTATTCTGATAAGTTAGAAAGTGATTAATAATTTATTGTAAAAATCATGATAAATCGTAACAAAGGTAAAATCTTGTTTGCTTTCAAAGCCCTCCATAACCTGCTCCCTTCCTACCTTTGCAGGCTTCTTACACCTTACCACAAGTGCAGCAGGGTGGCATAGTGGATAGAGCACTGGCCCTGAAGTTGGGAGGACCTGATGTATAGATTGGGTAGTCATCTGTCATTTATCTGTTACCAGTTATTGTCTGGTAATTGAACCCATGGGAACTGATGAAATCACCAAGGGAGAGCCTGTAGAGAGAAAAGAGAAGATGTCTTGGGGGTTACTAAGACCCAAGAAAGGAAATGGTAGCTAAGGAGACTGAGAAGGAGCAGTGAGGCAGGAGGAGAACCAGAAAGGAGTTTGCCAAGATAGCCAAGGGAGGGGTGAGTCTCCATTATATGAGGGCTGCTGCTGATGCCAAAGGTTTCAGGAAAGGCCTAGAAAGAGAACCAAGAAAAGATCATGAAATTGAGAAACTGAGATCATTGTTCACCTTGGAGAAAGCAACTTCATTTGTGTAGTGGGGTCAGAAGTCAGGAAATAAGAGGCTGAGAAATTTATCTAAGATACCGTCCTTCTCCATATAATATAAGTTCTTGAGATGGGAAGGGAATGCTTTAGGAATTAACCTGGCAGTCGTTGGAGGCAAGATTCTAAGGTGAGCCGGTCCCTTCTTAGTTCGAGCTTGATGGAATCAAAGGAGGCACTCTTAAGTCACTGAACATTTAACAAAGGAGATTTACTTTGCCCTAACAGAGAAAATAGGCAACAAGGATGTAATAATAGCTTAGCTTCTCTGGACTAGGCCCCCTCCTCTCCATCTGGAAATGCATCTGATTAGGCTATGGTAGTCCCCATGGTCTTGGGCACTCAGTAAGTCTAAAAGACACAGATTACACATGACTGGAACTTTTTAAAGCCATGGATGAATAGGAAACTATGTCAAGAAAGCCAGGGACAGTGGTGCAGTGGATAAAGCACCAGCCTTGGATTCAGGAGGACCTGACTTCAAATTTGGCCTCAGATACTTGACACTTACTAGCTGTGTGACCCTGGGTAAATCACTTAACCCTTATTGCCCCACCCCCAAAAAACAAAACAAAACAAAACAAAAATCAAGAAAGCCAGGGACAATCAGGTCCCAGGGGGCAGCTTTGCTTTCTTTTAGATAAAGCCTCCCATGCAAGGAAAGAAATCATTTCATAGACATAGCTGGTCTTATTTACAGAAGTATTAGTAATAGGCTAGGAGTCAAAGATAACTCAGTCATGGGCCCTGAAATGTACGATAAATGGAGAGTTTAAGAATTGGTGCAATTTGGGAGGAGAAGAAGAAGAAGAAGAAGAAGAAGAAGAAGAAGAAGAAGAAGAAGAAGAAGATGATGATGATGATGATGATGATGAAGAAGAAGAAGAAGAAAGAGGAGGAGGAGAAGGAGGAGGAGCAGGAAGCACAGTGGATGAAGTGCTGGGCCTACAATCATGAAGATTCATTTTCCTGAGTTCAAATTTGGCCTCAGAACTTACTAGCTTGTGTGACCCTGGGCAAGTCACTTTAGCCTTGTTTGTCTCCATTTCCTCATCTGTAAAATGAGCTGGAGTAGGACATGGCAAACCACCATGTTATCTTTGCCAAGAAATACCCCGAATGGGGTCATGAAGAATCGACTGAACACCAAGAGCAACAACAACAGCTTGGGTTATTAGCGCTTTAAGATTCTTTACACTTTACACTTTTTTTATTTTAAGGCACTTTACATGCATTATCTCATTTGATCCTTACAACAACACTGTTAGTTTTATTATCCTCATTTTATAGATGAGGAAAAACAGCCTCAGAGATGAACCAGCCCCAGGGTCATACAGCTAGTCAACGTCTGGGATGGGATTCGAACCCTCGACTTATACTCCCAGGTGAATGTCCTAACAACGACACCCCACAGATGGTTGTTAAGCTTTTTATATGTATTCATTCGGTTTAATAAATGTCCAATACAATGAGCATTCAAGTACCCCTTAGGTCCTGAGCTCTGTACTAGATTTCTGGGAGGTACAAAAGATAAATAAAAAACTGTTCCCTGCCCTGTTGGAATTTATAGTCTAATTAAGTCATAGGAACATCCCAAACATGCCAGCCAGGCTGGAGAGTAGGGGAGAAGTCGGTACTGAAGACAGAGAACTGGAACTTCTTATTGGCAGAGGGGAGAGTTGGAAGCTAGGCTAATGAAGGGGTTCTTCGAGGGAGTCAGGAGGGGAAGGGATCCAGGGTAAAGGACTGAGCTTGCTTCAGGAATGTCCTCGGTTCAAGGATTAGAAGAGGAGCTAGAAAAAGGAACCAAAGGATCAAAAATGTAAGAGGAAGAGAATCAGGAGAATACATTGTTATGAAAAGCCAAGGGAGTCCAAAGGTTGAGTAGGCTGGGGGTGATTGGCTATATCTGTAATATCCTGGGTAAGAAATGACAAACCTTTTTCTCCTTACATGATGCAGCCCCTTAGCCTACATAGGCTCTGTGGACATTAGGCATAGTGCTTTTCCTCATCACTTTGGTTTAACAAACATTTTATTAAGTTCCAGGTACTGTGCTTTAATTATGTGTTATTACAGGTAGCCAACTAGTAGTTTATCATCATCAATTAATCATTAATAACTTATGGACACTCCCAATGGGGCCTATACCAGGTTCTGGGAGTGGGAAACCATACGGGTAGAATCACTATGTTCCAGAGGTTAGAATCTGGGAATGTTTTTGAGGAAACCATACCACTTCTCACCAACTCAAGGCTGTGGAATCCGATTTCAAAAAAACTGGGGCAAAAGCTAGGGCAAAGGTAAGCAACCGATAAAAGCACTGTGAATTTGTACCAGCCATAAATCAATAAGAGCAAAGAAACACTGCTTGGAAGAGCTATAAACAGGGGGTTGTGAATTTTACCTGCTGTGAGTCACATCCCCATTGATAAGGGAGAACAGTTGATAAAGTACTAGGAATCAGTTTTGGTTTTCATTTGAGATAGGGCATGGGAGCTTGTTGTAAATAGCCCTTAGTCCAAAACATAGGAAGGGAGATAAGACCTTATTTTAAAAAACCAGCCTTTCGACTCCTGGGTTAAGGGCAACAGTGTCCTTACCTGTCCAATGAGGAATGTGGATTTGTTGAATTTTGAAGCTTTGAGATCCCATGTTCTCTGTGAATCCCTGTTGATTTAATTGTCAGTGGGGTTCCCATGGTTTAGGGTTAGAATACTTTCCGATTGACATTTCAACTTCAACACTAGGTATTCCCTTCATCTAGGTGGATCTCAACTCCCTTATAACTGTGTATGTCAAAGAACCATAGATTTACAGCTGAAAGAGACATTGAAGATCATCTAGATCAACCTCTGTATTGTAGAGATGCGGAAACCGAGTCCCAGAGAAGTCAAATGTGGGGTCACATGGTTAGCGAGTGTGAGAAGCAAAATTCGAACCCAAATCCTCTGACTCCCGATCCAGCTCCTTTCCCCCCACACTTTGTTGTCTTCATCCAGAATTACTGGGGCTGAAAAATGAATCACTAAAACTGTTTTTCAACCTTACTGGGTCCAATTTGTAAAATTGGAAAAATCAGAAATAAAATATATGCAATTCATAGGAGGAAATATAATAATGTAAATAGTTATTAGAGAGATACCCAAATCTGTCTCCTGGAGCACAGCCACATAAAATGGGTAGTCTGTTAGACCCGTGCTAGTCTTATCCCTCACTGCCAGGCCATTCCCCAGAGCCCATCCATCCTTGACCACCTCCTCCAGAATCTCATTCTCCCAATTATCCCCTACCTTTTTTGCTTCTTTCATATCTCTGTCTCTATAGATTCCAACTCTTCTTCCTTTAAACGAACACACTTCTATCTTTTTTAGGCAACAACATTTAAAAAAATGTTTTATTGATTCTTCTTTTTACTTGAGTCATTTTCAAGTATGCCTGTTCCACACTCTCCTACCCAGTGAGTTTTCCCTTATAAGAAGAAGAATAAAAGAGTTCAATAAAACCAAGGGACGTGTTGCATCTGACAGTGTATGCAACATTATACACCCATTGTCTCCCACCTCTCCAAAGAAAGGGTGGAAGTAGATTTCCTAAATGGCACAATTCTGTCTTCACCACCACCATCACCAAGGCTCTTTTTTTGACTTATCTAGCCCTTCTAACTAACACCTAATCTCCTTACTTACGAATCTCACTAAGTACCTTAATCATAATCATTCCTGTTGCCCCCCTTTTATTTCTATCCAATCTTTTGACAACATCTCCTGCAAACCTGGCTTCCACTCCCCAAGTGACAAATTCAGCGACCTTTGTTCCCTTCTGATCCTTGATCACTTTTTGGCATTTGAACTGTGAACTGGCCCTTGAACTGTGTCCCTCTTGGCTCCTATGACACTGTACCCTCTATCGATAACTACTTTTTATTTATACATGCTTTGGTCCTTGGTCTTCATTCTACTCCCTTGGAGAGTTTTCACCTGTTTTCTCCTCCTTTTTCTTTGTAGACATCCACCTTTACATCCTTAACCCTGACTTTCGACTTGAGCTTAAAGTCCTTGCTTTCATTTGCCAAAAAAGACCTGAATGTCTTATTACTTCAAATACAGTACATTCAAAACCTAAATCATTCCCCACAAAAATAAGATTCTTCTCATCTGCCTCATTTCTCTCAGCCGACTCTTACCAATAGTCTCCAAAACTAGAGACCTTGATTTTTTTACCCATTTCCCCTCTTGTATTCCCTTTATAAAATTTGTCACCAAATCTCATCTGTTAAAAAAAGGTTGGGGGTGGCTAGGTGGTGCAGTGGATAAAGCACAGGCCCTGGATTCAGGAGGACCCGAGTTCAAATCTGGCCTCAGACACTTGACACTTACTAGCTGTGTGACCCCGGGCAAGTCACTTAACTCCCATTGCCCTGAAAAAAAAAAAAAAAAAAAAAAAAAGGTCTTACACATATATAACCTATATTGATTTGCTTGTGTCCTCAGTGGGGGTGTGGGGAGGGAGGAAGGGTGAGATTTTTTAACTCAGTTTTCAATACAAATGTTAAAAATTGTTTTTACATGTAATTGGGGAAAATATGAAATAATTTTTAAAAATACTTCAATATTCAATGCAAAAAAAGCCTTTGAATCGCTTTTCTTCTTCATTTCCATTGCAACCTAGCCTTTATTACCTGGGTTGAGTAATCGCATGGATTACACAGTTACTCAATAGCCTCCTAGCAATCTCAGTGTTTCTGTACTAGCAACGTTATATGGAGGATGGACTGGAAAGGGAACAGAATTATTTTCCCCAAGTATACTCCTTGCTCAATAGCCTATAATTGGCTTCTTGCTGTCTAGTCAAAAGCCCTTCTGTCTGGTGATCCAAAGTTCTGGCTTTCTTCCTGCTCCCAAATATGCATTCACCTCTTCTGTAAGAAGGGTATTCTCGGGGCAGCTAGGTGACGCAGTGGATAGAGCACCGGCCCTGGAGTCAGGAGGACCTGAGTTCAAATCTGGCCTCAGATACTTAACACTTACTAGCTGTGTGACCCTGGGCAAGTCACTTAACCCCAATTGCCTCACTAAAAAAAAAAAAGAAGGGTATTCTCATTGCCTGCCTCTACCACCATATATTGTGTATAAATATATACATACATATGTAGACACATCTGTATATATACACATGTACACATACATAACACACACATCTACTTCCTCCTCTGTTCTCTCCTTGCTCATGTTACTCCTCTTTTACCCATCTCCCATACTTTGCTGAAAGATCCTTCTGTCTTCCTATGCTTTTTCAGATCCTACAGATTCTTCAAGGTCCAGATTAAGTCTTCTTTTCCCCAGGAACCCTTTTGTAACCACTCTAACCTACCTGGTTAATGACATTTTCTCTGTGAGAGTCAACTAACTAAACTCTCTTCTATAGCTGCTGACTAAACCCCTCACTATGGTTATGGGTCAATGCATCAAGAATTTCATAGGCGTAGTATATCCCTCCACCAAAGCATGATCCGTCTTATAATTTAGTATATAAATCTCAGGGCAGGTAGGTAATACAATGGATAGAGTGACTGGCCTAGATTCAGGAAGACTCAGTTTCCTGAGTTCAAATCTGGCCTCTGACACTTCCTAGTGGTGTGACTCAGGGCAAGTCACCTAACTTTGTTTGCTTCAGTTTCTTCATACGTAAAATGAGATGGAGAAAGAAATGGCAAACCATTCCAGTATCTTTGCCAAGAAAACCCAAAATGGGGTCAGGAAGAGTCAGATATGACTGAAAAAAAAAAGTGAATAGCAATATAAATCTTAGTTCCCTGAGACTCAGAGCTGTTAAACAGTTTGCCCACATTCACACAGCTAGTTATCAATGGTGGGAATTGAACACTTATTCTCCTTGCTCACGTCTAGCACTCTATCCACCATACCAGGCTGTCATCAGTTTTTAAAATATATTCTTTTCACAGAGCAGGTTTAGTGAATACATGCCCTATTAGTTTTAGATTAATGGTGTCATCTTTAGATACAAAAAGAATTGTGCATAAAGTGATAAATTACTATGCCCTGATACATTTATTGGGTGAAAACACATTTAGGTGTGAAAATGGACTGAACAATTCCCCAGGTACAACAGGAAGTCTGATAAATTTGGTTAAGAGATTTGGCCATAGGGCAGCTAGGTGGCGCAGTGGATAGAGCACTGGCCCTGGAGTCAGGAGGACCTGAGTTCAAATCCGGCCCCAGACACTTAACACTTACTAGCTGTGTGACTCTGGGCAAGTCACTTAACCCCAATTGCCTCACTAAAAAAAAACAAAACAAAAAAAACCCAAGAGATTTGGCCATGCCCTTTAGGGTGGGGTTTCTTAAACTTTTTCCACTCCCTTTTCATCTGAGAAATTTTTACACAACCCGGTGTATAAAGGCATATAAAATAGGTATACATGACCTTTTACTGTTGCCGAATTTTTGATGACACCCACCCCCAAACATTCATTTACACAAGACCCCATGTGGGGTCTCGACCCACAGTTTAAGAAGTGTAATGATTGGAATGATGCCACCTGCTGGAGACTTGCTGTGGGAAAGCTCCGCCAATGAGGAAAATGCCTCAGAGGGCAAGACCATGTGGCTTTTCCTTGGCATCAGGAAATGACGTTTGCTCATGGGTGCTGTCTATCAAGGCTACCAGCCAATCAACTTGAGGAGCCTCCTATTTTCTGGGAGGAGACAGGAAGGGGGAAAGAGTGCCTGCGCAGAGAGCTCTCGCTCTTTTGGGTTCCTGACTTGATGGTGGTGGTGGCGGCAGAGGACTTCACAGGAAATTTGAGGAAAGATAGGAATGCCAGGCTGTTGGAATTCTGTTCTCAATCTTTTTCTTTCTATTTTTCAATAAACCCTTAAGAACCTAAACTTGTTTTATCAGTGATTTTAGTCAGTTTCTCCCAAAACTGGGGGAACAGATTAGAATCCACATTTAGAATCTTAAATTACACAGAAGCTTTGGTTTAAAGCCTCTGAAAAACCTTGAGGTAGTTGGAATCAGAGAGATTGGAAGTAGAAAGTGTTATAGCTCAACACTTCTTGGGAAGGAAATCAATGAGGGAAGGGCAGAGGAGCAGAACCCTCTGACTCAAAGCCTCATGAATTTAGAATTTTCTCTTGTTGTCCCAGTAGCACCTTCTGAATGCCTGATGGCAGTATCTACTTCTGGAATCAAGACAGACTAGATAAGATGAGGAAGATTCACAATTGGATGAAAAGCCTACTACCTACCAGAAAATCTGTATTGTCCCCAAGAGGATCATACTGAAGACTCCAACAAAACAACTTTAGGAGCCTTGAGTGACTGCTTTGCAATATGCCCTCTCTAAGCTTGAGCCCACTTTCCCTTTCCCTCCATATACTTTTGTTGTTGTTGTTTTTGTTTTTGTGAGGCAATTGGGGTTAAGTGACTTGCCCAGGGTCACACAGCTAGTAAGTGTTAAGTGTCTGAAGCCAGATTTGAACTCAGGTCCTCCTGACTCCAGGGCCGGTGCTCTTTCCACTGTACCACCTAGCTGCCCCTCCCTCCATATACTTTTGAGGGAGTGTGCCATAGATCTCAGGGTGGGGGGTGTTTTATATCAACCCAACCAACTATGTCACCATAGTTACATACCCCCTTTTCTAAAATCTAATGAACTCTGGCTGACTTATTATCAGTAGATAATGGGAGAGGGATGGTTGTGTTAAGAGTTTCAGGTGTATATGAGCTATAATCCCTTATAGTTACCCTAAGAACCTTGAGGGGTTGCTTTAGCCCCATAACCCAATTAGTACAAATGGGAACTGGGATAATAGCTTCACGGCATGAGCTGCTGGTAATATTTTTTACATGGCAGAAAAGCTCAGGATATATTTCATTATTACAAAATCAAATGAACAAAAAATTTTTAAAACCACCCTTTTTAAGTGCTGGGTGACTCTACAAACATCAGCAAAGGATGTGAGGCTCTCAGTAGATCATTTGAATAGGAAACTTAAAGTTCTGAGGCAGTGTTCTTCTTCCCTAATCTCGGTCTTGCTAAAGAACATCTGGCAGTCAAAGGATATGAAAAAACAGCTCCCAAAAGAAGAATCGCAAACTATTAATAACCATATGAGAGACTGCTCACACTCACTAATAAGAAAAGAAATGAAAGTTAAAACAACTCAGTGGTTTTCTCTCTCACACTGAAAACTGGCAAAGATGACAAAAGACATCAATGTTGGCAAACAGGATCCTGATCCACTGTTGGTGGAACACAGGGGCAGGCATATGGCAGATGTTTAGTAAATGCTGTTTGAATTTGAATTTATTGCTATGGCATTACTACCACACTATTACATAATAGTTGTGATCATGGGCATAATTTAATTTCTTTACAGAGGCCATCCTCTGTTCTCAGAGAGAATGGAGTTCTCTGTTACATATCACAATACACTGTGTAACAGGTAGCTAGTTGGTTAGAGTCTTGGGCAGGAAGATGAATTGGAATCCTGCCTCAGACACTTAGTAGCTTTTAGTTAGTTAGCGTGACGCTTGTCACTTAACCTTTCTCAGCCTCTTTCTTCATTTATAAAGTAGGGCTAATAACAAAACCTCTCTCTCAGGGTTGTTGTGAGGCTTAAATGAGATAACATATGTAAAATACTCTGTAAACTGCGAAGCACTTTATAAATGCTATTATTAAAATTATTATCAAATATTTATTAATTTTTTATTAATAATTTTCTTTTAGAGCTATACTATTTGTTTGCTATGTTAAGAAAAATTCCATTTACTTCCATGCTCTTTTGTGTTTTGAAAAGGAACAAGCTTTGCATTTTATCAAAAGACTTTTTAGTACCTATAGCTAGACATGTGATTTTGTTTACATTATTATTAATTTTTTTTTGGTGAGGCAATTGGGGTTAAGTGACTTGCCCAGGGTCACACAGCCAGTAAGTGTTAACTGTCTGAGGCCGGATTTGAACTCAGGTACTCCTGACTCCAGGGCTGGTGCTCTATCCACTGCTCCATCTAGCTGCCCTGGTTTATATTATTATTAACATGGTTTATTATATTTGTAGCTTCCCTTACTTTGAGCCAACACTTCATTAATTATAGAAATCTAACCTTATTGGAATATAACCATTTCAGTATGTTGTTGTAACCTTTGTGCTGATATCTTATTTAACATTTTACAGTAATATTCATTAGGGATATTAGTCTATAATTTTCTTTCTCTGCTTTGCTTCTCTCTGGTATGGGTGTGATAAATATATTTATATCATAGAAAAAGACTGCTAGGCCTTTCTTTTTCTATCTTTGCAAATTGCTCATATAATGTTGGAAACAATTATTCTTTGAAAGATTGATAGAATTCATCAGTCAAACCCTCAGGTCCTAGGACTTTTTTTTTTTACTTGAGAATTCTTCTATATCTCATTCAATTTCTTTTTTTTTCTCAAATTGAAATATTTAAATTCTCTATTTCTTATTCTGTCACTCTTTGTATTTTATATTTTTGTAATTATTCATCCATTTGATCTGTTATCCCTTATTTGGCATATAGTTGCTCAAGAATTTTCTGATAATTTACTTTATTTCATTTGTTGTGAATTCCATATATTTGTTTTTGATGTTGGTAATTTACTTTTCCTGTCTCTTTTTTTTTTTTTAAGTGAGGCATATACCTCTCATAGCTATGGGTAAGATATGTATTCTTAACCGAACAAGTGAAAGAAGCAATTACAAAAAATAAAATAGATAAACTTGGTTACTTGAAACTGAAAACCTTCTGCATAGATAACATTAATGTATCTAGGATAAGAAGAGAAGTAGTCAAATAGGGAAAAAATCTTTGTATCAAATTTCTCTGATATGATCTTATTATCCATATATAAATATAAATGATGAATGTGAGTGTGCATATATGTATGTATATACATATAACTAATAGCCATTCCCCAATAAATTAGTGGTCAAAGGATTTGAACAGGTCTCAAAAGAAGAACAGCAAAGCCTTCACAACCATATGAAAAAAAATTCCAAATCACTAGTAATAAAGAGAAATGGAAATCAAAACAACCCTGAGGTTTCACACTGAAAATTGGCAAAAATGACAAAAAATGGCAGCAGTCAATGGTGAAGGGAATTGTAGGAAGATAAGCACACTGATACATTGTTGGTGGAGCTGTGAAGTAGTTCAATCATTTTGGAAAGTAATTTGGAATGATACAAATAAAATGACTGAAAAGTCCATACCCTCTGAACCAGAGACTCCATTACTGGGATCATAACCTAAGGAAGCCATCAATAAGAAAAAAGTCCCCATATATCTCAAAATATGTATAGCAACACTTCTTGTGATAACTAAGAATTTAAGTTTCCTCATCTGTAAAAAGACCCAGAGAAGGACGTGACAAGCCATTCTGATATTTTTGCCAAGAAAACCCCAGTCATGAAGAGTTGGATGGGACTAAAATGAGTGAACAATAAGAATAAGAAACAAAGTAGATGCTCATCAATTAGGAAATAGTTAAACAAATTGTGGTACCTAAATGTAATGGAATACTACTGTGTTGTAAGTGTAACGATTGGAATAACGCCACCTGCTGGATACTTACTGTAGAAGAGTTCTACCCATGAAGCGAAGGTCTTTGAGGGCAAGACCAGGAGTCTTTTCTTTGGCAGGAGGAAGTGACGCGGACTAGTGGGAGGAGGAAGGAAGAGACTGGCGCTGACTCTGGGGCTCTTGCCTTTGGACTCTGGTGGAGAGCGGAGCTAGAAATGTGCTCTCCCTTTAATAGATAGGACTCTAGGCCTTTCTCTCTCTTTACCAAATTCTTATTCTCCTTAATAAATGCTTAAAAGTTTAACTCTTGCTAAAGCTTATAATTTATTGGCGACCACTCATTAGATATTTTAGACAGACTAGCTAGAATTTTAACCCTTAACAGATGGCTGACCACGAAGAGGAAAGCTAAACCTCAGTCTTCTGATCTGCTGGTTGGGTAAGAAATTTCCCCTCCCTCTCCCTTTAACTGCTAAGTACTGGTGTACTGGCTGTGTTTTCCTTTAAATTTTTTCGAATGGACCTTTTAAACTCCCTAATTACCCTATTTTTGATTTTAGTCTGTTTAACCAGACAAATGGGAGATAAGATCATGTTAATGCTTTGTTTTTGTGGATTTTCTATTTTTCTTTTTATTTTTGTTAGAAGAGCCAGCAACTTACTCACACAAGGAAATATCTCTCCCTCTCCCAACCATGCTTTTTCAGAGAAACCTGAAGAGATTCCTGCAGCTTTTCCCAGTTCTAACACTAATTGTTGCTTTAATTTTGCATGCCTGGAGGCAATGACCCACCCTCTAGAAGCTTTTAATCCCCTAGCACCTGGAGGCCAAGTGGGGGAAGAGGAATCCAGGCCTGAGTTCAAAATCAAGTCTGATTCTAATTGCTCTGGTCCCTCCCCTCCTCTCCAAACCCCACCCTCTACTCCTCCCATGGCCAAGCCCATTGCTTCCCTGGCCCGGGAAGTCCAAAGATCTAATGCGCATGCTCAACTTTCTCTAACTGCATTTGCAGCTTCAGGCTCACCCCTTCCCCAGCCTGGCTGTGCTTCTGAGACAACTTTAGAAAACCCTTTAAATTCCAGATATGCTCGTTTTGTTCATAATTTTGCTAACCTGCTTTTGTCTTTAATTAGTAATCTTATAAAGCATTTGTATGGTGAAAAGGCTGACAGACAATATAGAGGGGTTAAAGAAGAAAAACTTAAGCCGAATAAGAATGACAATCATCAACATAGTTCAAGACTCCGATTCTTTTGCCATGGAAGGGTATATATTTTACAGAAATGTAGAAGTAAGCAGCAAGGTATTGATATGAGTATTGGGGATTTTAGATATCGGAATCAAAAGTGTTCTGAATTCACTCAGAGTAATAGTATCAGTTCAGAGGTTACATAGGATTTCTATGCTATTATATATACATTTTGAAATTAATGGTATAGGTTTATTTTCGTAGAGGTTTTCATGCATTTGAGATTGTGTTTTATACTTAGTTTCTAAAACAAAGAGAATATTTGTAAAAGCTTTTTATAGTCATGTGGTCCAGTTTATATTTTATAATACTCTTATTGATATTAAGTTCATATTCATTTAGATTTCCCTAGTTTGAATTTCATTGTCTTTTATTGTTCCACGTGTATCTTCTATTCATTCATCTATCTAATTTTGAAACATGGTTTTGATTTCATAATACAATGTTAATTCTAGGAGTATTGTGCTCCCATATTCTGAGTTGTTTGTTTTTGTTATTTTTTCTCAACTGATTATTTGATCAAACTCTTTAAAGCATTTCCCTAGCAAATTGTTTGCCATGGCAAGTGTAAATTGATTCTAGAAGTATTATTTTTGATAAGCATATTCCAAAAAAAAAAAAAAAAAGAGGGGAACATTTGTAAAAGTTGTCTTTGAGATTGTGTTGTGCTTTAACTTGTATTTAAATATGTTCAGATTTTTCAAAAAAGTAATTGTATGCTAAGTAAAAAAAAGGTATTATTTGAAATTGTTGCATAATTATATATTATATTCTGAGTCAAGATGTATTCACATTTTTTGCAATCATTTATTATCCTCAATTTTTAAATCCATATGAGACTTGGATTATGGGAACTTATCATTTAAGACATTAATTGCCTTTATTCTGAGTTATCAGATGCCAGTTGGCCAAGATGCCATCCAATCACAAGAGGAATACATGCAAGAGCAGACACTGAACTGTTACATGAGGGGAGACATGCATGAAGTCAAGGTATGGCCAAGGGAACGGCTTTTGACAAATGTTGAGGTTGGATTCTCTTGGTTTAATATTTTATTTTATTTTTCCCCACAATATTGTACAGATGGCTGGAAGTATTGATCCCACCCATCTCACTTCTACACCTGGCTTCTATGCTCCCTCCTATATGCCTGATGCCATGGACCATCTCAATCCCATGCATCTGATTAAGTCTGACTCAGTTTCCTCCAATATGTTCGGTGGCATGGACGTATATTCCATCCACCTATTTTAAGCCTGGCATACTGTATGGGCAGCACATATTGCTCAAGTGTGGGAATGCTCATATCCCATCATTTCTCTGTTCTTTTATGGTAACCCCCATAATTATCTCAGGTGTCATGATAAATAACAGTGTTGAATTTGGCCTTGACATCTGTTACTAATTATATTAGATTTTAAAATTTCTCATAATGGCATGAGGATAATTAGGCAGATGATGCAAAAAGTGATGAAACAGATAAAAATTATTTTTAATAATTAATATTGCAGCAATTGTCTTCTCAATTACCCTCCATAAGGGGGGGGACTATAGTAATATTATAATTTTAAAGAATGTTTCAATTTTTGTTTTATTATATGTTTCATGTGTAACAACTAAGATTCTGTATTCCCTTAGACATGTTTTTGAGAACTTTCATTGTTTGATTTTATTATTGACAAAGCTATTTTAAAGTTGTGTTAAGCTCAATTTTGTAGGAAATTTCCTGGCTGATTACCAGCATCCATACCTCAACCCCTGAAAAGACTTCCATTCCACGACTACACCTAGAGGACATCTGAGAAAAGACTTTCAGAGACTTTAAATGAACAGTTTTGATTTGTTTTTGTTGTTTTTTTTTTCTCTTTCTGTTATAATATACACCATCTGTAACATGTATTCTCTGCAGAGGCCCTCCCTTTGCAAGACCAATGTCAAAGCGTCGGTTCATGAGGACAAAAAAATCGCCCCTCTGGACAAAACTTTCCTCTCTTCCTTTTCTATATTGTTGTTCACATATTATTAGTTAGCAATAGTTATTATATTGTTTTTACTGTTCCGTCAAGGAAACATTTTGTTTCTTGAGGAACAACGGGGGGACTGTAACGATTGGAATAACGCCACCTGCTGGATACTTACTGTAGAAGAGTTCTACCCATGAAGCGAAGGTCTTTGAGGGCAAGACCAGGAGTCTTTTCTTTGGCAGGAGGAAGTGACGCGGACTAGTGGGAGGAGGAAGGAAGAGACTGGCGCTGACTCTGGGGCTCTTGCCTTTGGACTCTGGTGGAGAGCGGAGCTAGAAATGTGCTCTCCCTTTAATAGATAGGACTCTAGGCCTTTCTCTCTCTTTACCAAATTCTTATTCTCCTTAATAAATGCTTAAAAGTTTAACTCTTGCTAAAGCTTATAATTTATTGGCGACCACTCATTAGATATTTTAGACAGACTAGCTAGAATTTTAACCCTTAACATAAGACATAGTACACGTACTGAATACAGAGAAACAGTTCTGTATGAACTGATACAGAGCGAAGAAGCAGAGCCAAGAAAACAAAATACACAATAACCACAACAATATAAGTGGAAAGAACCACACACCAAAAAATCATAAGCACATGTAACAAAATCATAAAGATCAGGTAGGACTTAAATGAAGAGACATGAGAAGACACCTTCAATCTATCCCTTTGTGGAGGGGAGAGGTCTACAAGTGTTACACATCACACATTTTGTCTGATTTTGTCAATGTATCAATCAATCCTGCTGACTTTTCCCCCCATCTCTAAAAAATACTATTTGCCATATGGGATACTTCTTGAGGAAGGGAAGGGAGAGGGAAACATAAAATACTACAGTGATGTACAAAACAGAAAATATCATTGAAAATGTAAAAAAACCCATCAAATCAGAGTGATCTAAAATAGAATGATAATAATAGTAATAGATAACATTTACATACTGCTTTAAGGTTTGTAAAGTGCTTTACAAATATCCCATTTTATCCTCACAACAGTAGGGAGTAGGTGTTTAATGTTTATTGACTGACTTGACAAACTTACTACTTCTTGGGGATGCTATAGAGGGGGTTTCTCTTCAGAAAGGGAAGGGACCAAATGATCTGTGAAATTCTTTCCAGGTCTGTGATTCTATGACCAACAGGCAGCAGAATGTGGAAGAGATGTTTACATTTTAAGTTTGCACCAGATTGAGTTAAGTGTACCTATATGTACGATAACACATATGTGTGTCAAGCTTGTGGGCACTGTATTGAGTTATGTCCTTGAGCTGACTACGCATAAAGGGAAAGGGAAAAAAGGATGTTTCAGAGAAAAGACAATAGGGAGATGTCAGGGCCCGGGAGCAATATTTCATGGAAAAATTCCCCCCTTTTCATCCTTAGGTGTTGGGAGGGAAAGATTAATCTCAGATCTAGCAGCCAAGAGACAGAAACCTGTCAGAGGAAGCTGTCCATCAGACTGTTTGGGGCTGCTCTTGCCCCTGGGCTGTGATTAGGTACCATGTCTTTTTTATTATCCTGTACAGACTCTGAACCATCTCCTTCTTCTCCTGCACTCAAAACTACCTTCTTTCTGTTAGCCAGGCAAGTTAAGGCCTTCAGCATCAAAGGTGTCATGCCAATTACTATACTGTCATTTAATCATTCTTTTTTTATTCTTTCATTCAACACATTCATTCAATTCAACAAATATTCATTAAGACCTATGTACAAAAAAGCAAAAAGGTAGCTGTCCTTACTCTAAAAGAGGGCAGAAAGTAAAAACAACATGCATAAATAGTCATTTCTTTTTTTTTTTTTTTGGTGAGGCAATTGGGGTTAAGTGACTTGCCCAGGGTCACACAGCTAGTAAGTGTGTAAAGTGTCTGAGGCCAGATTTGAACTCAGGTACTCCTGACTCCAGGGCAGGTGCTCCATCCACTGTGCCACCTAGCTGCCCCAGTCATTTCTTTTTAAAATAGTATTTTATTTTTTTCCAATTACATGTAAATTCACTTTTATAAGATTTTAATTTCCAAATTTTTCTTCCTTCCCCCTTTCCTTACCCTTCCCAAGACAGCAAGCAATTTGATATATGTTATATAGTACAATCATGTTAAACATATTTATTTCCACATTATTATGTTGTGAGAGAAGAATCAGAACAAAAGGGAAAAATCACAAGAAAGAAGAAACAAAACAACAACAACAACAAAAGTGAAAGTAGTATACTTCAATCTGCATGCAGACTCCATAGTTCTTTATCTGGATGTGGAGTGCATCTTCCATCTTGAGTCTTTTAGAATTGCCCTGGATCACAGTATTATTGAGAAGAGCTAAATCTATCACAGTTGATTATCACACAATGTTGCTGTTACTGTGTACAATGTTCACCTGGTTCTGCTCACTTCACTCAGCATCAGTCCACTTATGTGTCTTTCCGGGTTTTTCTGAAATCAGCATGCTCATTATTTCTTTTCTTTTTTTTTTTTTTTTTAGGGCAATGAGGGTTTAGTGACTTGCACAGGGTCACACAGCTAGTAAGTGTCAAGTGTCTGAGGTTGGATTTGAACTCAGGTCCTCATGAATCCAGGGTTAGTGCTTTATCCACTGTGCCACCTAGCTGTCCCAGCTCATTATTTCTTTTAGCACAATTGTATTCCATTACATTCATGTACCATAATTTGTTCAGCCATTCCCCAATTTTGATGGGTATCCCCTCAATTTCCAATTCTTTGCCACCACAAAAAGAGCAGCTATATATACATTTTTGTACATGTGGGTCCTTTTCCCTGTTTTTATGATTTCTTTGGGATAAAAACCTAATAGTGATATTGCTGGGTCAAAAGGTATAGCCATGGGGGCAGCTAGGTGGCGCAGTGGATAGAGCACCGGCCTTGGAGTCAGGAGTACCTGAGTTCAAATCCAGCCTCAGACACTTAATACTTACTAGTTGTGTGACCCTGGGCAAGTCACTTAACCCCAATTGCCTCACTTAAAAAAAAAAAAAAAGGTATACCCATAGTAATTTCAAGGGGAAGAATGCATTAAGAACAGGGGAGGGAGAGGTCTACCCACAATGTACTAAGGGATAAGGTCTACTCACTATGTACTAGGGCATCAAGCTAGGCACTGTAGAGGTATGAAAGTTTTCCCCACTTCCCCAAGGGGATGACAGACAGGAAGCCTCTTGGTTGTGTGTGTTCGGATCTCAAAGTAGAGTCTTCAGCATTTTGAAAAATACAATGGATGTCCAGGGGAGTTTTGAAAATATAGTTAAGTATTGTGTCATTGATGCTATGAGGAAAATAGGGTGCCTTAGTTGTTTACAAATGCTGAGCTCTGAGAGCTTTAGAAATGTTAGTACTGAGAGTCCTGGTCAGATGGATAATTGGAATCCAGCCTTGAGAAAGGAAAACAGTTTTAAATCACTCATTTTTAAAAAATGCTACAACCATCTGGCTAGATAGCATTATTTTGCTGTATGCTGGAGGAACTGCTTCAGGGGGGAAAAGGCCTATATATTCTGAACTGGAAAAGGAGGCCTGAGTCTTAAGAGACAGATTCTATCTTTGCAATATTTCTCCCATCTATAGGCAGGATGGATTGGAGGACAGAGAGACTGGTAAAGAAATTATTGTAGTACAGTTCTTCCTTACATGCTCATGGATCACTGCAATGTCATGCTTTCTTTTTGGGAGGAAAATATTTTATTGTTACTTTGTTTTTAAATTGTTATCCGTTCTAAATGACCTCTGTCCGACCTAAACCCAACAGAATCTAACCTTGTAACAAAGAAGTATAGTTAAAGAAAACAAACCAAAACATTGATCAAGTTTGAACATGTATGTCTCTGCCAAGAGATGGGAATATATTTCATCATCAGTATTTTTAAATCATGCTAGGTCACTGGTCTGGGTGATCAGAGTTCTGAATTTTTGTAGTGTTATTTTCCTTTACATTTTTTTAAAAGTACGTTTTATTGACATTTTTTACATCACTTAGATTTTACATGTTCCAAAAAAAATTTTTTTTACATGTTCCTCCTCTCTCCCTCCCAAACAGCTATCCCTTACAACAAAGAATTTTTAAATATAAAAAAGAAGAAGAAATCAGCAAAATTGATCAATACATTAAAAATATGATAATCTATGCAATTTTCCACACCCATGGAACCCCCCCCCCAACTTCTGCAAAGAGTAGCAGGAAGTGTCGGCTCATATTTCTTCTTTAGCTTGTTCTTTGTAATTTTGCAACATTCATTTTCAATTATTTTGTGGTAGTTGTTCTTACCATTTACATTGTAGTTATTGAACATATTGTTTTCTTGACCTTGCTTAACTTCACTCTGCATCAGTTCATGTAAGTTCATGCTTTTCTGTATTCATCATTTTTGTCATTTTTATAGAACGGTAATACTCTATTACATTCATGTATGACAATTTGTTTAGCTATTCCTCAATCGATGAGCATCTGCTCTGTTCCCATTTCTTTGCTAACACAAAAACTGCTGCTCCAAATATTTGGTGTATATGATGCTTTTCTTTTATCAATGACATCATTGGTATTTATGCCTGGTAGTGCAGTCTCTGGGTCAAAAGATTTGTCCACTTTACTTGTGTAGCAATACTTTGAATTCACTCTCTCAGAGCAAGACTGGCTCATATTCCCCCTTGGGCTTCTAGGGTATTTCTAAGAATTTATAGAGTAGCTTTATCTAATGCTAACAGCTCATGTCCTTATTCTGGTTATTCTCCATTGTTAATTTCCAGTGATTAGCACCCCACTTTTATTTAACCAATAAGCACCAATTAGCTTTTACAAGTGGATATTTGAAGAGATAGTGAGAAGTTCAAACATTTCTCCCCATACCTGCAGACATACTCTCTCCTATATCAGTTTTTGGGGACAGTGGGCTCAAACTTAATGCATATTCTATATAGTATTTGTCCCCACCAAGTTCAGTTTCAAATGCAGCATAGTTGATGGATAAATGATTGTGGATAGCTGCTACTGCTGGACTAGGTCAAATGTACTACTCGGCTTTTCTGACTCTGGTCTTCATAGCTCGGCTTCTAGCAAATTCAAGAATAGACCAGACCTCTGGTAGCTCATTCTCCTCACCTTTCAAAGTTCACAAATGTGTAGCCACATCTATAATTCACCTAAAATAGAAAAGAAGAAATGGAGGTAGAAAACAAAGCCCCGTGTTCCTGGGCCACATATGCAGTTACCTCTTTGTCTCTATCAGACCAGCACTAGGTAGAAAATATACCAAGCAAGGCCTTGGCTGACTGTCTTGGTTTTTTGGTTTGGGGGGAGGGGCAGGGCAATGAGGGTTAAGTGACTTGTCCAGGGTCACACAGCTAGTAAGTGTCAAGTGTCTGAGGCCAGATTTGAACTCAGGTCCTCCTTACACCACTTATCTGCTCCGACTAATGTCTTTTGAATGCACCCCATTCTAGCTGTACAGTCAGTCAACAGTCCTTATGAACATCACATGGTTAACAGACCAGAACCAGCTATAGAGTTTTTATGCATGCTCCAAATTAGGGAATAGGACTTCCATCATATGTCATCATGCTTTCCCACATGTGGACTCCCTGGCTTTTTTCCCTGTGGGGAATTACATCAGCCCCCTGTTACACTTACATAATTCTAAATTTATTTCCATAATGGTTGTACTAACTCACAGCTCCCCCAACAATGCATTAATGTGCTTATCTTGCTGTACAATTGCATTGGCCTTTTAAAAGGTCTTTTTTCCTTCCAATCCATCCATCATGCCACTGCCAGCCTATTGATGTCACCCCTCTGCTGAATAGTTTTTTAATGCCTACCAAATGTTGTTCATGTTCCTTTGTCAAGCATTTAAGGCTCTTCACAGTCTGGTATTATTCTACCTTTCCAGCTTTATCTCATATTACTCCCCTTCATTTACTCACTGATCTAGATTAAGTTGGACTATACTAGATATATCCCTGTTTATGTCTCCTGTTTCTCTGCTCTTGCTCTGCCATTCCCTATGCCTGTAATATTCTCTTTCCCAGCAACAATATTATAAGTATATTCATCGGTAAGGGCATACTCGGAGGCTTCTTTCTCAATTTGACCTTCCCTAATCATCATGGTCAATAATGATTCTGTCCCACTCAGACTTGTATGATGTTTAAAATATATATTGTGTGATCGTCTTAAATTAGAAGCTTCAGCACCAGTCTTTGGGCATTAAACATTTATTAAAGCATACAGGTATTCACATGGAGTTGAGAAAGTTAAGAAAAAGAAGTCCTACCTAGCCTAGAGTTGCAGCCTGGTTGGGTTCTTCCTCAAATCCTCCACCACCAGCCTGCTTCAATCACAAACTCTCCAGCAAACTGGTCTGGAACAGAGGCAGTCCTTATACACTGCTTCAAACTGATTGGTTGGCATCATCCAAATCCATTGGTTCACTGGACTTGAAGGTGTTCTCAAGTTGAGTTCAAAGTCTAGCTTCTGAGAAGAATACCTTCTTAAGGGCTATCCAGGTGTGATTACAATCTAGTTAACTTGATGTAAGGTAATCAGCAGTCAATCACTCTCACTTAATTCAATCAGTTTAGATTAATCTCCAGGTGGGCCTTTGAGTATCTGCTAAATCCAATTATTTTATCACATTCTCCCCTTTGTTTTTTCTAGGAAGAGATGTTCCTTGAAAAAATAATTAAGTCTTTGGAAGTCTTTTCTCAGTTCTCTTGTCTTCTTAGAGTGGTAAGATGTCATCAGGAGGAAGCCGGATTCTGGTCTGGAAAACTGGGCTCTGGACTCTGGAATGGAAAGCTGGATTCTCTTCTTTAACTGTTTGAATTGCTGGATTTTTTTACTAAATCTTAGCATAGCATTTTCAATGATCAAATTTAATACATTCCATTATATTTATATAATAGAGGGTTGAGGTAGTTATGCAATCTATAACACTTCTTACCACCATGTGTCTGGATCAAAGCCAAATTTAGTAACGTGTTCATGACACCTGAAAATGTTATGGAAAGGTTATCATATCACATCTCATGGTTTCAAGACAGCCAGTGATTGTGCTAGGCCACAGGTGGATGGATTCTGACTATGCCATCAGACTGAGTGAAAGAAAAAGAAAACTTTTAGGAGGGAGAGAAGAAACTGGACTGTGTCCAGCAATTGTGGTCTACATAGTTGCCATCATAAGCAAACCATGGACTTACATGTACCTGTCTCTCCTCCTGTTGTACATATATTCTCTCCAGGGCCTGTGTCAAACTCACTGTAAGAGCAGTTAGTCTCTGAAATGATAAGTTTCCATAATTCATAAATCTCATATTAATTTCACCAAAGACAGTATGATGGTAAAAATATATGTCATGCTGCATAACTGAGGATATACTTGTAATATATACAATAATTCCAAACCATACCCAGAGTATACATAGTCACAATGACATGTAAATGATAAATGAATCTAAATGACTGATAATATTAGACATTACTACATAATCTTCTTTTAGCAAATAAACACATTATCTTATACATGAATTCTCTATCTAGTATGACAGTAACAGATACTTAAAAAGTGATAAACAATTAATCAAAAAGAAATAAGACTCAATATTCAATATGTCCATTGATAAATCAAGCAATAGGTTTCAATAATCCTTTTTTTAAAAAAAACATACCATAATCATTAAACTCATGGTTCTCTTCAGCTTCTGAGGCCCAATGACCCCACAGCATATACTTAAAATGTCTTTGAAATTCACTCAGTTTACAAGATTGAGTTAAAAAGAAAACAAAATAAATAAAAGTAAAAAGCAAAACAACAAAACCAAAACCCAAACCCAAACCCAAAACAAAAACAAAAAAGCAAAAGATTTGCTAAGTATCCTTTTGTGTTCATGAGGAAAAGCATGAGGAAGAAAAAATATTCAAACATGTTGCCCTTTAAAATGGACTGGTTTTTCTCCTGAAGCACAGCTTTTAGAGGCTTAAAGCAAGGGAGATTAGGCAAATGAGGGAAAGTCAGTGAGGGGAGGTAAGTGAAAGTCCACCAAATTAGCCAGCTCCTGGCCAAACTAGGGAGGGTGGGAGGGTCCTTAAGATTCCTTCCTGGTTGCCAAACTATGATGTTTAAAATCTATATTGTGTGATCGCCTTAAATTAGAAGCTTCAGCACCAGTCTTTGGGCATTAAACATTTATTAAAGCATACAGGTATTCACATGGAGTTGAGAAAGTTAAGAAAAAGAAGTCCTACCTAGCCTAGAGTTGCAGCCTGGTTGGGTTCTTCCTCAAGTCCTCCTCCACGAGCCTGCTTTAATCAGGAACTCTCCAGCAAGCTGACTGTGGAAGCATTTTATAGATCTGGAACAGAGGCGGTCCTTACACACTGCTTCAAGGTGATTGGTTGGCATCATCCAAATCCATTGGTTCACTGGACTTGAAGGTGTTCTCAAGTTGAGTTCAAAGTCTAGCTTCTGAGAACAATACCTTCTTAAGGGCTAGCCAGGTGTGATTACAATCCAGTTAACTTGAAATAGGCTTAATCAGCAGTCAATCACTCTCACTTGATTCAATCAGTATAGATTAATCTCCAGGTGGGTCTTTGAGTATCTGCTAAATCCCATTATTTCATCACACTTGCATAGAACTTTATACAGCTCTTTTTCATGGAGCCTGTGTCATTTGGTACAATAGGGGTGTGTGTGTGTAAGTCACTTAACCCCAATTGCCTCACCAAAAAAAAAAAAAAAAAGACTGATCTAACAAATTTTTTTTTAAAGATAATTTTATTGTAATTGGATTTGTGTGTGAGAGGGTGTAATTCTTTTTTTTTTTTTTTTTTTTGCAGGGCCATGGGGGTTAAGTGACTTGCCCAGGGTCACACAGCTAGTAAGTGTAAAGTGTCTGAGACTGGATTTGAACTCAGGTACTCCTGAATCCAGGGCCAGTGCTTTATCCATTGCACCACCTAGCTGCCCCCTGATCTAACAATTTATATGAAAGAAACCCTAAAAACAAGTGGATAAAGATATATTGTTCAGGCTATGGCATGGAGGTTGATGTGTAGCCCACTGGATTAGTTCATTGGTTCAAATGTCTTGGATAGACACTATAGATGGATAAGATGCTAGAAGGAGGGTAATCTAGATTGCATTTAGGAAATTGTGTAGCACTTTCATTGATCCTGACCTGCCTTCTGTTTCTCTGAAACATCCATATTCTAAAACTTCTAGCTTCATAGCTTACTGTTGCCAGTCATTAGAGATAAGAAAACAATCACACATGTCTGAGAAAGACCCTGACCTTCCCCATAAAACACCCAAGTTCTTTCCATATTGTTCAGTGACCCAGTTGTGTGGGACTAACCTGGGAATATTAACTGATAAATTATGGTGCAATAAAGAGAGCCTGACATAACCTGGGCATTAACCCTCAAAGGATTGTTAACTGCCTTCCTTCTTTGGCTGGGGCTTCAAGGTCATCTCACATGAGGCCCAGACTTCCCTACTGGCAAAGCCACAAATGTATCCTGTCCCTCAAGAGATCCAGTTGTATCTTTGAATCTTGGGTGATTTGCATTCCTATAAAGAAAACTATTGAAGGAACTAGGCATATGAAGCCCAGAGAACACAATCTTCAAGGAGACATGATCGTTGTCCTTATCCTTTTTATTTGTAGTCCCAGAGCCTAGTTCAGTGCCTGGGACATAAATGTTTGTGGTAGGATTGCTCATTTGATTCATTCAACCATTTGAAGGACTGTCATGGCAGAGGAGGAATCGTATTTGTTTTGTTTGACCTCAAAGGATAGAACCTGAAGCAAGGTGTGGAAGTTGAAAAGAGGCAGATTATATGTCAGCAAGACTTTTCTAACTACAACTGTCCTCAGTGGGCTATGGGTCTTTAAGCAGAGGCTAGATAACCTCTTGTCATGTATTTATAGGAGGGATTCCTCTTGGGTTGGACTGGATAGATGCTGAAGTCCCTTTCTACTCTCAAATTCTACTGTAGGATGAGCTTTCACCTCTACCCCAATCAATCAGTCAATTACCCTAAGTATTAAGGAATTTTCTCATAATTTCATTATGTTACCACCTTACTAAATACCTTTTTCTTTTTTTTTAAATTGTATTTTTATTCTTGTAATATCTTCTCTCTCTCTCTTTTTTTTTTTTGTGAGGCAATTGGGGTTAAGTGACTTGCCCAGGGTCACACAGCTAGTAAGTGTTAAGTGTCTGAGGCCGGATTTGAACTCAGGTACTCCTGACTCCAGGGCCGGTGCTCTATCCACTGTGCCACCTAGCTGCCCCCAAATACCTTTTTCTAATAGAAAAGCTAATTCAAGTCTGTCTGCCAATGTTAATGGAAAGCACAGGGTGGGAGCTTGTGAACAACAATGCTCCTAGCCCCTTAGGGTTATCCCTGGAACCCTGGGAGTGATATCACCTACCCTCTGGAGAACCAGCCTGACAATGGGGTGTTTTTGAGGAAATTGTCCCAGAGGAAGTACTATGATACTGTAATTCTGCACCCTTGTCCCTCTGCTTATTTCCCCCTGGAATTCTCAAGTACCATCTCATATGTCAATTAAAATGCATCCTTTTACTTTTAACATTATTGGCAGATTTGCTTATTTCATAGTTATCTCTGAGTCTCCCTAAGTAGATGCCATTGACTGGGATGCTATCTTTTTTTAATTAATGAACATTTTTATTTAAAGTTTTGAGTTCCAAATTCTATCACTCTCTTCCTCTCTTCCCTCCCCCCATCTCCCTGCCTGAGGTGGTAAGCAATCAGATAAAGGTTATACATGTGCAATTTTGTAAAATATTATCATATTAGTAATTTTGTATAAGAAGATTCTTTGGAGGTGGATAGTATGCTTCATCATTAGTCTTTTGGGATTGTCTTGGATCATTGTATTGCTGACTATTCATAGTTCTTCATCAAACAATATTGATGTCACTGTGCACAAAGTTCTCCTAGTTCTGCTCACTTCACTATATATATATCAGTTCATGTAAGTCTTTCCAGGCCTTTCTGAAATCATCCTGCTTGTCATTTTTATAGCATAATAATATTCCATTACAATCATATAGCACAACTTGTTTAGCCATTCCCCAATTGATGGGCATCCGTTTGATTTCCAATTCTTGGCCACCACAAAAAGAACTGCTATAAATATTTTCGTACAAATAGGCCTTTTTCTCTTTTTTAATGTCTTTGGGATATAAACATAGCAATGGTATTACTGGACCAAAGGGTATGAAGAGTTTTATAGCCCTTTGGGCATAGTTCCAAATTGTTCTTGAGAATGGTTGGATTGGTTTACAGCTCCACCAACAGTGGATCAACACTATTTTTAAAATATCAGTATTATCCTGGTAATGCTATGTGGCTCTGGATAATGGAGCATCACAATTGCCATAGAATAAAAGTTGTAGATGTCTTTAAAAATCAATGAAAAAAATTAAAACTTAAGTAGTGAATGTCCCAATGGCCAAGGGAGAAACAGTTGTTGGCACATGTTAGTAATGACAACATCGATGAAATAAGTAAACACTAGATCATATAACTAATGATGGCTCATACTTGTGAGGAGTGGCATAGAGGGTATCATGCAGGAAATATATGATCAGAAAAGAAGGTAGGCACCGAAATAGTGAGGTCAAGGTGATAACAAATGAACAGTCTAGTTGCTTCTGTAATAACAACAGGGTATTAAAAGATATAAAGGAAGAGCTTATTAATTTATTCCTTCAACAAACACTAAATACCTACTATATACCTTGCACTATGCTAGATAATGGAGATACAAAAACAAAAATGAAAGAGTCCCATCCTATAAGGAGGTTACATTATTTTAGGAGGAAATAATGTGAACATGGAAAAGTAAACACAAAATATACAAGCAAATATATGTCTAGCACATTGAGTACATCTTCCATAGAGGATATTTGGAAGCAAATGGGCAGTCATATAGAATAAGAAGCCAAGGATACAGGGGTGTGTCAGAGCCACCTCAAACCAGCTTGAACTGAGTTGAGAGAGTCAATGCCTTGGAATCAATCAGCAAATGCTACAAATCTGTTCTCTCTCTCTCTTTTTTTTTTTTTTTTGGCGGGGCAATGAGGGTTAAGTGACTTGCCCAGGGTCACACAGCTAGTAAGTGTCAAGTGTCTGAGGCCAGATTTGAACTCAGGTACTCCTGAATCCAGGGCCAGTGCTTTATCCACTTCGCCACCTAGCTGCCCCTACAAATCTATTCTTGATTTATTGTTTTGTTGATTGCCTTAAGAAAGCGATAGAGAAAATGTCAATACTGTGAATTAAACTTAAACAATAATGCAGATTAAACTCTGCTGTGCATACATTTCCTCTCCTGGATACTGGTTGCTTGACATTTACCAGCACACAATTTCATGGACAGGGCTGATTTGTACCATTGGAGGGAGTAACTCACATTAATGAGATTATGGATCATTTGAAATATATATGTACATATATTTCAATTGAGATACTATATGGACAATGCTCTGTAACTCTGTAGGTTTTTTTTTTAATGTAAGCTATATTATTCATTGCTATCTTCCCCCAATGCTTATCACAATGCTTTCTGCATGGTACTACTCAGTAAACATGTTGCTTTTTGTAGCAGCAAAGAAGTAGAAACAAAATATGTGCCCATCTAAACAAATTCAGAGCATGATAGAGTTTGAGCTAAGAGACCTTGGAGTCCATCCAGCTAAATATTTTCCCCTCATTTTGCAGATGAAGAAACCAAGGCACAGAGGTTAAGGAACATAGCCAGTATCAGATAAGAAATAAGTGTTGGTCGGAGCCTGGATATGAACCTGGATAGTTCCTCCTGTTACTCTCACACTGAATTGAATATTACTGTGCTGTAAGAAACTATGAGCATGGTCTTATTATTTCAAGTATGTAAAACAGGGAGACATGGCAAGGCTTATTATGAACTGATGATATAAAGCAATGCAAGCAGAACCAGGAAAATAATACACACAAGGACGACAACAATTTAAGTGGAATAAGCAATGGCATCAAAACTGAATGCTATGGAAGATGGTTGGTGGATTAGAGGCAACCCAGCCTAACTCTCTCAAAATTCCTCTCTAAACATCTTTAAAATAACACCTCAAATTGAATTCTGGAGGGCCAGAGTCAGCAAGAAGTCAGGTTGAGACAATTTTCTGGCCTGAGAAAACTTGGGAGGTTGTGACACTATAGTGGAAGCTTGTCTGGAGCCCCCACAAACAGCCATAGCAATAGTGGCCATAGTAGCAGCAGCAGCAACAACAGCAACAATAGCTGGAGCTTTCAACCCAGAGATGGTAAGGAGGTCAGATAACTGCTTAGAAAGAGATTATGGGGACCCTTTGATGGCACTGGGTACAGCTGGTGCTGATTGGCAATTCTATTGCCCATAAGCAATTATGGGTTACAGTTCCAGGGAAGAGAGGAGTGCTTGTGGTTAGTAACAAGAGAACAGGAGCTTTGGTCACAGTTCAAAGGCAAAGAGAGCCTAAGTGCTCATGGCTGCAAGGGTCTATAAAATATTTTTTGATAGTTTGATTGGTATAGCACTAAATAAATAAATAAACTTAGGTCAGATTATCATTTTTATTATATTGGCTCTACCTACCCATGAGCAATTAATATTTTCCATTTGTTTAGATCTGACTTTATTTCTGTGAGAAGTGTTTTGTAGTTCTGGTCATATAGTTGCTGTATTTGTCTTGGGAGATAGACTCCAAGTATTTTTATATTGGCCACAGTTATTTATTTATTTTTTTTTTTGGTGGGGCAATTGGGGTTAAGTGACTTGCCCAGGGTCACACAGCTAGTAAGTGTTAAGTGTCTGAGGCCGGATTTGAACTCAGGTCCTCCTGAATCCAGGGCCGGTGCTCTATCCACTGCGCCACCTAGCTGCCCCGGCCACAGTTATTTTAAATGGAATTTCTCTTTCTATCTGTTGTTGCGGGACTTTATTGGTAATATATAGAAATGCTGATGATTTATGTGGATTTATTTTGTATCCTGCAACTTTGCTAAAGTTGTTAATAATTTCAAGTAGCTTTTTAGTTGATTCTCTAGGATTGTCTAAGTATAACATCATATCATCTGCAGAGTGATAATTTTGTTTCCTCATTAACTATTTTAATTCTTTTAATTTCTTTTTCTTCTCTTATCGATATAGCTAATATTTCTTTTTTAATAAATAAAAGTATTTTATTATTTTCCAATTACATATAAGGATAGTTTTCAATATTTGTTTTCATAGTATTTTTAGTTCCAAATTTTTCTTCTACCCTCCCTTCCCTCCTACTTCCCCAAGACAGAAAGCAGTTGGATATAGGTTATATATGTGCAATCACATGAAACATATTTTTGCATTAGTCATCTTGTGAAAGAAGAATCAGAGCACAAGAGAAAAACCTCAAAAAAGAAGGGAAAAAAACCATCCCAAAAGTAGAAACAGTATGGTTCAATCTGCATTCATAATCCACAGGTCTTTTTTCTCGATGTTGATAGCATTTTCTGTCATGAGTTCTTTGAAACTGTTTTGGATCATTGCACTGCTGAGAAGAGCCAAGTCTATCACCATTGTTCAACACACAGTGTTGCTGTTACTGTGTACAGTGTTCTCCTGGTTCTGCTCCTCTCAGTCAGCATCAGTTCATGTAAGTCCTTCCAGGTTTCTCTGAATTCCTCCTGCTCATCATTTCTTACAGTACAATATTATTCCATTACATTCATATACCACATCTTGTTTAGCCATTCCCCAACTGATGGGCATTCCCTCAATTTCCAATTCTTTGCCACCACAAAGAAGAGCTGCTATAAATATTTTTGTACATGTGGGTCCTTTTACCTCTTCTATGATCTCTTTGGAATGCAGACCTAGCAGTGGTATCACTGGGTCAAAGGGTATGGACAGTAGTCCCATAGCCCTTTGGGCATAGTTCCAAATTGTATAGCTAACATTTCTAATACAATATTAGATAACAGAGGTGAAAATGGGCATCCTTGCTTCACTCTTCATGGCTGCAGAGGACCAGGGGCCTTTTCTAGGTAAAGACCAGAGTACAGACCAGAAGAGCAGTGACCATACCTCTCCCAGGATCACACCATCTTGGAAGAACCAAAAATATGCAGACCCTCAGAACTATCTGAAAACAGGAGCACAAAAAAACCTAAAGCTGGGCATAGTACCTCCTTGCTCCCAGGTGAACAAAGCCCAACTTTAACATGTAACGATTGGAATGACGCCACCTGCTGGAGACCTACTGTAGAAGAGTTCCACCCATGAAGCGAAGGTCTTTGAGGGCAAGACCAGGAGTCTTTTCTTTGGCGTGAGGAAGTGACGCGGGCTAGTGGGAGGAGGAAGGAAGAGACTGGTGCTCACTCTCGCGTTCTTTCCTTTGGACTCTGGTGGAGAGCGGAGCTAGAAATGTGCTCTCCCTTTAATAGATAGGAATCTATGCCTTTCTCTCTCTTTACCAAATTCTTATTCTCCTTAATAAATGCCTAAAAGCCTAACTCTTGCTAAAGCTTATAATTTATTGGCGACCACTCATTAAATAGTTTAGACAGTTTAGCTAGAATTTTAGCCCTTAACAAACATAAAGTTCAAAGTCCAGAAATGGATTGGAAAAATAAGCAAATAACAATAACAACAACAAATTGACCATGAAAAACTACTATAGTGGCAGGGAAGACCAAATTATAAACTTAAAAGAAGACAACAGTGTGAAAACAGCTACCAAAATGGCTGAAAGAAAATGCTAATTGGACCAAAGCCCAACACAAATTCCTCTAAGAATTAAAGAAAGACATAAGAATAGAGGAAAAGTTGGGAAAAGGAATAAGAGTGATGCGAGAAAAATATGAAAAGAGAATTAATAGCTTGGTAAAAGAGGCACAAAAGGGGCAGCTGGATGGTGCAGTGGATAGAGCACCGGCCTTGGAGTCAGGAGTACCTGAGTTCAAATCCGGCCTCAGACACTTAACAGCTGTGTGACCCTGGGCAAGTCACTTAACCCCAATTGCCTCACTAAAAAAAAAAAAAAAAAGAGGCACAAAAATTCACTGAAGAAAATAACTCCTTAAAAAGCAGAATTGACTAAATAGAAAAAGGGGTACAAAATCTCACTGAAGAATATAATCCCTCAAAAATTAGAATTAGGTAACCGGAAGCTAATAACTCCATGAAACATCAAGAAACAATAAAACAAAGTCCAAAAAGGGAAAAAGAGAAGAAAATGTGAAATATCTCATTGGAAAAACAAGTGACTTGGAAAATAGATTGAGGAGAGATAATATGAATTATTGAACTACCTGAAAGCCATGGTCAAAAAAAGAACCTAGACATCATGTTTCAAGAAATTATCAGGGAAAACTGCCTCAATATCTTACATCCAGAGGGTAAAATAGAAATTGAAAGAATCCACCATTCACCTCTTGAAAGAGATCCCAAGGGGGCAGCTAGGTGGCTCAGTAGATAGAGCACTGGCCCTGGAGTCAGGAGTACCTGAGTTCAAATCCAGCCTCGGACACTTAACACTTACTAGCTGTGTGACCCTGGGCAAGTCACTTAACCCCAATTGCCTCACTTAAAAAAAAAAAGAGTGAGAGAAAGAGATCCCAAAATGAAAACTCATAATAATATAACCAAATTTCCGAGCTCTCAGATCAAAGAAGAAAATACATCAAGCATCCAGAAGGAAACAATTCAAATACGGTGGAGTCAAATCAGGATCATACAAGATTTAGTGGCTTCCATATTAAAGGAATGGGGGAATATGATATTCTGAAATGAAAAGTCAAAATTTATATTTTGATATATAATTATATAAAACTATTTATAGTCATATAAAGATTCTCTAAATACTATTGATATAATTGAGTCTAATCCTTCAGGGGGGGAAATAGATATTTCACAAAATAAAGGACTTTTAAGAATTCCTGTTGAAAAGATTAGAGCTGAATAGAAAATCTGACATTCGAACAAAAGACTTAAGGGAAGCATAAAAAGGTAAACATGAAAGAGTAATCATAAGGACTCAAAGTTAGAGTATTTATATTCCTATATGGGAAGATGATAGATGTAACTCCTAAGAACTTTATCATTATTAGGGCAGTTAAAAGGAATTTATATAGACAAAGGGCATGGATGTGAGTGGATTATGGAATGAACTTCAAAAAAAATGAAGGGGTAAGAAAAAAGGATGCACTGGGAGAAGGGGGAAAGGAGAGGTAGAATGGGGGAAATTTTTGACACATAAAAGAGCTATTTTTTACTTTCATTTTTTTCTTTTAATCAAGTTCTCTTATACAAAATGACAAATATAGTAACGTTTTAAATAATCATACATGTATAACACATATCTGATTGCTTGTCACCTAAGGGAGGGGGGAGAGGAGAGAGGGAAAGAGGGATAAAAATTGGAACCCAAAACTATAAATAAAAATGTTTATTACATTTTAAAAAACAAACAAACAAATAATTTTTTTTAAAAAGTCACAGAAGAAAGAACTTTTACAGTGGAGGGAGAAATGCAGGGGGTATGTGACAGGCAATGCTTGAACCTCACTATCATTGGAATTGGTTCAAAGAGGGAAAAATACACACACACACACACACACACACACACACATTCCAATCTATATAGAAATGTAACTTACCCAGTAGAGAAATAAAAGGGGAAGGGGATAAAAGAAAGCAGGGGTTAGAGGGATGATAATGAAGGAGAACAGATTAAAGGAGACAGTAGTTAAAAGGTGTTGAAAATTAAAATATAGTTTAATTTGCCTGCCTCCTACAAACAATTAATAAACATATCAGAGAAATTATAATATCCTATAATATCTCCTACAATTTTTTCCATACCTGTCCTACAAAGAACCAGATCAGAGAACATAAGTCTCCTACCAAAAACAGATCAGAGAACATGGCTAAAAACCAGATTAGAGACAGACAGAAAAAACATAATACCAATTTAATTTGATCACAGAAATAAATAGAACATGATCATGTTGGAGACCCCCCTCCTCAGAAGGGAGCTTGGGGACTCCCTCTTTCTGAGGGTATATAAGGTTTTTTTGTCCATGGGTTACAGAGTGTTATCAATTTCAATAGTATGATAAATTCAATCCAAAAGCAAAGGCAGTTTAACAATTTCAGTTACAATAAGTATTGAGGAAATATAGAAGCATCATGATAAGATTACAAGATTCCAAAAAAGGGTTTGGCAAGGATGAAGATGCCCAGATGTCCCCATAAGATAGGGACTTGCTATCCTTAGGGAAAAGAAGTTACCAGGTAGGAACTTTTATCTGATAGCTATCTGGGTTCAGTTTGGAGTTCAGTTGAAGGACAATTTGCTCCTATTAACTTAGGGTTTCATAAAAAATACTTTAGGATAATAAGGCACCTCCATCAAATCCAGGTGATCCATATATTCATATTAACAAAGGAAAATAGACTTTTGAGGAAAGACAGGATAAAAAAAGATAGAATAAGAAACAAGAAAATGGGATAGAGAGAAATACACAGATAGTAATCATAAGTGTGAATGTGAATGTGATGAGCTAACTCATAAAATGGAAGCAGACAGTAGAATGGATTAGAAACTAGAATCCAAAAATATGTTGTTTACAAGAGACACACTTGAAACAGAAAGGCACACAAATAGTTAAAATAAAGGGCCGCAGGGGGCGGCTGGGTGGTGCAGTGGATGGAGTGCTGGCCCTGGATTCAGGAGTACCTGAGTTCAAATCCGGACTCGGACACTTGACACTTACTAGCTGTGTGACCCTGGGCAAGTCACTTGACCCCCATTGCCCCACAAAATAAATAAATAAATAAATAAATAAATAAATAAATAAATAAATAAATAAATAAATAAATAAATAAATAAATAAAAAAAAAAATAAATAAAAAAAAATAAAATAAAATAAAGGGCCAAATCAGAATCTAATATGCTTCAGCTGAACTTAAAAAAAGGAAGAGCAGCAATCATGATCCCAGACAAAGCAAAAGCAAATATAACTCTAATCAAAAGAGATAAGGAAGGAAACTACATTTTTTGTTAAAAGGTACCATAGCCAATGAAGTAATATATAAAAAAATACAGCAAGTTTCTTTGATAATGGCCCTATTTCCCAAATATAGAGGGAACTGAGTCAAATTTATAAAAATAAGAGCCATTCCCCATTGATAAATGGTTAAAGGATATGAATAGGCAGTTTTCAGAAGAAGAAATCAAAGCTACCTCTAGTCATAGGAAAAAATTCTCTAAATCATGTTGTTGTTGTTTTTTGCAGGGCAATGAGGGTTAAGTGACTTGCCCAGCTAGTAACTGTCAAGTGTCTGAGGCTGGATTTGAACTCAGGTACTCCTGAATCCAAGGCCAGCGCTTTATCCACTGCGCGCCCTATCTGCCCCCCTCTAAATCACTATTGATTAGAGAAAAGTAAATTAAAAGATCTCTGAAGTACCACCTCATACATATCAGAAATTATAAATGCTGGAGGGGATGAGGGAAACTAGGTATATTAATGTACAGTTGGTGGAGTCAGTGAATTGTTCCAACCATTTTAAAGAAGAATCTGGGGGCAGCTAGATGGCGCAGTGGATAGAGCACCGGCCCTGGAGTCAGGAGTACCTGAGTTCAAATCCGGCCTCAGACACTTAACACTTACTAGCTGTGTGACCCTGGGCAAGTCACTTAACCCCAAATGCCTCGCTAAAAAAAAAGAAGAATCTGGAATTATGCCCAAAGGTCTACAAACTATGTATATCCTTTGATCCAGCAATACCACTACTAGTTCTGTATCCCAAAGAGATCAAAGAAAAAGAAAAGGGACAAAAATATTAATAGCAGCTCTTTTTGTGGTGGCAAAGAATTGGAAATTGAGAGGATGCTGCTCAACAGTTGGTGAACAGCTGAACAAGTTGTGGCTTATGATTGTGATGGAGGACTATTGTGCTGTGGGAAAGGAAGAGGGGAATAATTTCAGAAAAGCATGGCAAGACCAATATGAACTGATGCAAAGTGAAGTGAGAACTGGCAGATCATTGTGTGCAGTAACAGCAATGTTATAATGATGACCAACTGTGAAAGACTCAGCTACTTTGATCTAAGACAATTCCAAAGGACTCAATGATGAAAAAATACTATCCACCTCCAGAGAGAGAACTGATGAACTCTGAGTGTAAATTGAAGAATAAGTTTCTCACTTTCTTTATTTTTCTTGCTTTTTAAAAAATATGGCTAATATATAAATGTGTTTTCCTTGATTTTACATGTATAATTGATATCATTATTGCTTGCCTTCTCAGTGGGTAGAGCAGGAGGTGGGAGGTAGAGAGAGAATTTGGAACTCGAAAATTTAAAAAGAAAAGAATGTTAAAAATAAAGATTTTTTTTTTGGGGGGGAATCTAAATGCTATGAAAATATAAAAGCCAAATCTGGCCCCAAAGAAGAGATGAGGCTCCATCCCCTCCCTTCTTTGCAGAGGTAGGGACTACAGGTGTGAAATTCAATGTCAGACTTAGTTGATGTGTTGGTTAGTTTTTTTAGCTTTCTTGTCTCATTTTTAAAAATTCTTTGTTAAATGGGATGGCCCTCTTGGGAGAGGGAAAGGGGAGGAAAATGGTAAATGAAATCAATATAAAACCAAAAGCTATTTTAAAGTGTTAACGAGAACAGCTACCTAGGACTGGAGTCAGGAAGACATGAGTTCAAATCCAGTCTTAGACAATAGCTGTCTTAGTCACTTAACACTGTTTGCCTCAGTTTCCCCATCAGTAAAATGAGCTGCAGAAGGAAATGGCAAACCACTTTGGCATCTTTGCCAAGAAAACTGAACAACAAAAGTTCCTGATTTGTTGTTCCCTCTACCTTGCTACTAGATCTCAGAACTAGTAGAACTGGCAGACCATTATGCCAACCACAAATTTCCACCATATTCCCCATCCTAAACCTGTGGCAGAATCATGAGTATTCCTGTATTAATGAGCCCAGTGGGTCAAGGAGATCCAGTCATTCATTCAATGATTCATGCAGTGAACATTGACTGACTACTATGTGTTAGGGATTGTACTGGCTCTGGGGATTTGCAAATATAAATAAGACACGAGCAGCCCAAGAACTGATGTCTGATCAAGGAAGCCTGCCTTCACTTTCAATTCAATGTGTTTAAAACTGAACTCATTATCTGCCTCCACAACCTTGCTTCCTATGCCTACTTCCTTATTTCTATTAATGTCATACTTCAAAGCCTCGAACTGCCCCCCCCCATCAACCTCCCACCCCAGGCTAAAACCTGGGCTGCATTTCTCCCCTCTCACATATCTTGTTTATAATTGAATCCTGTGGCTACTTCTTTCAAAATGTCTCTCCTAAACATGGGAAGACTTGCATGAACTGATGCAGAGTGAAGAAAGCAAGACCAGGAGAACATAATACACAATTACCACAATAATGTAAAGATGAAAAGGCAGCTTAAACTCAGATGAAACATACTGGTTCCAGGGTTCCAGATGATGAAACATACCCCTTGGAGGAAGGGATGGGGGGAAGGGCCACACACACCAAATGTTGCCTGCCCTGACAGCTTCAGTTGCTGTGTCCCTGGCTTGATTTTATTTAACGGTTTTTCCTTATTACCAGGGAGGGTCGGTGGAGGTGGGGTAGGGTGGGGTGGGTGTAAACATTTGGGGAAGTGACTAGGGTGTTAATAGAACCTTTTTTTAAAAAATGCCTTTCCTATCAGGCCTCCCTTTTCTGTTCCTGTTTCCCCAACACTTATCACTACAAGCCTGGATGACTGTACCAGCCTGGTTTCCCTTGACTGCAGTTTCTCCTCCTTTCTAATCCACGGCTGCCAAATTAATCTTCCTAAAACATCCCTTTCATTTAAATCATTCTTATGTCCTCAAAGAATTTATCATCTCTTCGAGGAGACAAGTCATACATACATGAAACCTTCAGATAGCAATGCAAGACAGTCAATGAAAGGAAGGGGGATAGAATAAATGATATCCAAGGTCCCTTTGAGTTTCCATGATCTACAGTTTTGCTGATTCTTTCTGTGGAATCAACTGTGAGGTTCAGAGAGGGGCATTCCCGGTGTGGCCTGAAGGACAATAGGAGTTTGGAACAGGGCACACACACGCATCTACCACTAGACTGCTCATCTCTCAGCTTCGATTCTTAGGAACATTAGTGTCAGATTTTCCTCTCCCTACCTTTCTCGAGGCTTTGGGGAAATAAAAGTAACCCTTTGGTAATATAGATATGGATAAATATGCATATAAATAAATTAAAAATATAAATGTAAAATAAAAAAGTTGGAGCCTCAGGCAAACAGTCCATACTAAATTCAGCTACAGGTTTGCCAGTACAACGTGTAGTATAGGAATTATTTTCTAATAATTTCAATTCCAGAGGAAGGGTCTCAGGGGAAGAAGTAGGCAGGTCCACTTTAACCTTCCAAGTTTCTCAGGACTTCTTGACTCCAGGCCCAGTGGTCTATTCACTGTGCATCCTAGCTACCCCATCTGGAGAATATAAAACTTTGGGGGTGAGGCCAGGGGGATGTTTACTGTCTTTAAGAATCTGAAGCGGGGGGAGGCTAGGTGGCGCAGTGGATAAAGCACCGGCCCTGGAGTCAGGAAGACCTGAGTTCAAGTCCGGCCTCAGACACTTGACACTTACTAGCTGTGTGACTCTGGGCAAGTCACTTAACCCCTATTGCCCCGCAAAAAAAAAAAAAAAAAAAAAAAAAAAAGAAGAAGAAGAATCTGAAGCGGGCAGTTAGGTGGCACAGTGGATAAAGCATGGGTCCTGGATTCAGGAGGATCTGAATTCAAATTCGGCCTCAGACACCTGACACTTACTAGCTGTGTGACCCTGGGCAAGTCACTTAACCCTCATTGCCTGGAAAAAAAAAAAAAGAATCCAAAGGGGTATCACTCAGAAGAGGAATTTGTCTAACCACAGAGGGCAGAGTAGGACTAATGTGTTGTGTTGTCATTTTTTCAGTATTTCAGTTGTGTCTGATTCTTGGTGACCCCATTAGGGATTTTCTTGGCAAAGATACTGGAGTAGTTTGCCATTTCCTTCTCCCAGCTCATTTTCCAGATTAGGAAACTGAGACAAATAGCCTTAAGTGACTTGCCCATGGTCACACAGCTTATAAGTGGCTGAGGCTGGATTTGAACTTAGGTCTTCCTAACTCCAGGCCTATCAATGTGCGGAAGTTGCTAAATTAAATTTCTTTTAGCTCTTTGCATGATATCTCTCCTTTGAAATTATTTCACTTTCCTTTGTAACACAGTTATTTAAGTACTTACTTTTCATTAGCCTGTAAACTCTTTGAAAACAGGGTTGGTATTTTATCTATCTTTGACCAAGTGTCCAACAAGTCTCTTTTTGCCCAGCCCCTAGTCTCCTTTCAAAGGGCAAGGCCCAAGGGTATAGCTGGTGAATGAGCTTTGAATCATCAATCAATCTCATTGTTGTATATGGGGAAGGTGAGCTCACACCTTAACAATGAGTTATTTACTTCTCTGAGGCAATTTTATACCTTATTAAGGAAACTTGTCCAAGCCAGAACAAAGTCCTTATCTGACTAATGAGGACTTTTACAACCTATATTAGGAGAGGTCCTTTAATGAATGGTTCCATCAGTGGAGCAAGGGACCTAGGATGACACCTGGTCATAATATGACACTGGCCAAGTAATTGGAACTTACTGTCAGCTCTGCTTGGATTAGATAGAAGCTCCTGCACCGAGGTGTTTTTGCTGTGTGTGGTCTTCATTATTTCAAATCTGTAAGTATTAGTATTTACTAATGACTATTTGGACAGCCTTCGAGAGATAGCGGAGAATAGAAGTGCTTAATAAATGCTCTATGACTTGAAGAAAAAAAGATTGATTGATAGATACTGAATATTAATAAAGGAAGATAGAGAAGACTGAGTTAAACTTGGTTGCCATGGCAACTTTTCCTGACTTGATTCAATATGAATTTGTTGATCAATTTTCTCTGTATGAGGCACTGGAAGGGCAGAGGGATATACAGAAATGGATTGGTCCCTACCTTTAAGGAGGTTACTACATTCCACTGGGGGGGGGTGGAAATATATATATATGTGTGTGTGTGTGTATGTGTATGTAGGTATAGGTACAGGTATACATATATGTACATACACACATATACATATACACACACATAGGCCCTCTTCAAGAACAAAAGACAAATGACAACAAAAGGCTACACAAGATTGATAAATGAAATATAAGTTATTTGAGTGGGGAAAGGAACTCTAATAACTGGGAGAATCAGGAAAAGGCCTTTTGAAAGAGATGGTATGTAAGGTAAGTCTTTCAGGCAGAGAGATCAACAAGGGTTGGTCCCTGATTGGAGATGGAGGATGGGGGAAAAGGAAGAACTGAAGATGACAAAGAAATGGAGGGTCAGTAACTATCATAGGGTTGTATGGAGCCCTTGCCAGAGAGGACAGAAGTGACATTGCCTTCTTCTTGACATTCCTTGATCCCAACATTCCATCTTCTGCCTCTGTAACTTTTCATAGGTTGACCCCCATGCCTGAAATGCTCTGCCCTATCACCTCTGCTTCCCGTTTTCCTTGTCCTCTTTCAAGATTCAGTTAAAATCTTTCCTTCTGCAGAAGTCTTTTCCTATTGTGGCACTCCTTGGGGTGCTTAAAAATAGCAAACATTTCCCTTATCTACCCTGTACCCCCAAAGTTTTATCTTTTCCAGATTAAACATCTCTAGCTCCTTCACCTGATCCTTATAATGCATGGTCTTGAGAATACTCACTGTTCTGTTTGCCCTTCTTTTGATGGCTCTCTAGCTTATTGATGATATACATACACACATCCATCCATATCCATGTATGTGTGTATGTATGTATGTATGTATGTATGTATGCATGTATATAGTTGTTCATTCGTGTCTGACTCTTCATGACTCCATTTGAGGTTTTCTTGGCAAAGATATTGGAGTGGTTTGCCATTTCTTTCTCCAGCTCATTTTACTGATGAGAAAACTGAGGCAAACAGGGTTAAGTGACTTGCCCAGGGTCACACAGCTGGTAAGTGTCTGAGGCCAGATGAATCTTCCCGATTCTAGGCCCTGCACTCTATCCACAGTGCCACCTAGTTGCCCCTAGAGATATTCTTGCATGTTTTCTCCTCCATTAAAAAAGAGGTGGGGGGTGCAGCTAGATGGCACAGTAGATAAAGCACTGGCCCTGGAGTCAGGAGGGCCTGAGTTCAAATCTGGCCTCAGACACTTGACATTTACTAGCTGTGTGACCCCCGGCAAGTCACTTAACCCCCATTGCCCCACCCCCCCAAAAAAATTCCCCCAAAATTCCATACATTAAAAAAGAGGCAGATGGTGATGCAGTGGATAGAGCACTAGGCCTTGAGCCAGGAAGATCTGAGTTCAAATCCAGGCATAGATACTTACTTAGATGGGTGACCCTGGGTAAGTCACTTAACCTGTAATGGTCTCAGTTTCCTCAACTGTAAAATGGAGATAATGATAGCACCTACCTCGAAGCGTTTTTGTGAGGATTGAATAAGATAATACTTGTAAAAAGGGCTTAGCACAGTGCTTAGCACTTAGCTTATTAGCCTTCCCTTCTCCATTAGAATGTGAGCTCCTTGAGAGCAAGAACTGTGTTTTTGTCTTTATATCCTCAGCACTGAGCATAGGGCCCGACATATAGCAGGTACTTAATACATTTGTGTGGCTTTTCTCAGTGTTTACTCAGGAATAGAGATTAAATAGAATTTAAATATATCAATATTTAATCTTTATTGTTCTTATTAGGGATTGGGGTATGGATGAGTTCTATGATTTCATTAGTGTAAGGAACTTCCTCTGTCTGCCAATGCATCTTAGCACCTTCTCTGCCTAGAACACTGAGAAGCTAATTTACTCATCTAGGGTCACACAATCAATACTAATAATACCTCCCATTGATCCACCCGTGTTACTCTTTGTCAAGTACTTTCTCAAAACAATTCAGGGAGGTAATAATTGAAGTATTATTTATCTTTCAAGTTCATTGTAAGTTTAGAAAATCAGAAAAAAATTAAAATACAGGTTCTGAAATATTTTGAGTACTATTGGGTTCTTGGGGTGTTTTTTTTTTAAACAATGGGGTCAAGTGACTTGCCCAGAGTCACACAGCTAGTAAGTGTCTAAGGCTGGATTTGAATTCAGATCCTCCTGACTCTAGGGCTGGTGCTCTATCCACTGCGCTGTCCCTTGAGCACTTTTTTTATAAAAACAATTCCACTTCCATAATAACTCCCATTTATAACATCTCTCTGTGTCTCTGTCTCTCTGCCCCATTCTTCCATTTTTGGTACTGTTTTTGGACAATTAAATTTTAATGTTTTTTTGAGACCACAATATTGTATGTCAATGGAAGATGAATTACTAAAGGGCTTTTCACCCAGATTAGGACCTGATATACTTAACTATCAAGAAGGAAAATTTCATGATCCCTAGAAAAAGTGAGACTGGGAGTAAAGATTACTTTGGCCAATGACACACAATTGTTTTTCCTCCTTTTTAAGGGGAACTAATTAATCAGTTCTAAAAAGAGTCTGCTGGTATTAATCCAGGCAGAATTAATTAATTGCAAGCATTTTCCTCCTGAATTCCAGATTTGATTTAGCAGCTAAGTGGTACATCATTGCAATCAGAGTCAGGACGACCTGAATTCAAGTTCTGCTTTAGATAGCTGTGTGACTTTGGTAAGTCATTTAACCTCTCTCTGTCTCAGGTTTCTCATCTGTAAAATGGAGATAATAATACCTACTACCCAGGGGTGTTGTGAGGAACAGATGAGCTAATACTTATAAAGGACTTTAAAAACCTTACAATGAGGGGCAACTAGGTGGTGCAGTGGATAAAGCACTATCCCTGGAGTCAGGAGGATCTAAATTCAAACCCAGCCTCAAACACTTGACACTTACTAGCTGTGTGACCCTGGGCAAGTCACTTAACCCCACTTGTCTCATCAAAAAACAAAAAACACAAAAAACCTTACAATGCTGTAGGAATGTGATTATTTTTTCATTGCAATAGTGATAACTAAGTAACGTAACCTCCTTGGACACAGGGGCTGTTTTTTTGTCCTTGTATCCCTAGGATCTTGCATATAGATGATGCTTAATAATACTGAACAAAACAATTAAATAATCATTGAAAAAAAGAAAAAAGTCATTCAATTATTAATTAGTTAATATTGAATTAAAACCCAAAATAAATATTTTGGCCTTGAAATAAATATGAGCAGATTGAGAGCTTCAGGAGCCCTCAAGTACACAACTGCTCTCTTCTAGACCTGTCCTAAACTTAATTTTTCCTTTGATAAATAGGTTCAATTACAGAATTATAGATCTATAGCTGTTAAGGGCTTCAGAATTGATCTATATTCTTTCTTTTTTCTTTTTTTTCTTTTTTTTTTTTTTTTGCGGGCAATGGGGGTTAAGTAACTTGCCCAGGGCCACACAGCTAGTAAGTGTCTGAGGCCGGATTTAAACTCAGGTCCTCCTGAATCCAAGGCCTGTGCTTTATCTACTGCGCCACCTAGCCGCCCCCTATATTCTTTATTTTATGGATGAGGACACTAAGATATAGCGAGTTAAGTGACTTATCCCAAACTCATATTGGAAGTATCAAAGGCAGGATTTGAACCCAGGTCTTCTGATTTCAGACCTAGTGTTCTTTCCATTCTATTGGGGAATGATGATGATACTTGAGGGTTAACAATTCTAGGTTAAAACAAAATTCAAGGTTTTCACTCTGAAGTAACATTCCTTTTGCCTAGTCCAAAACTCCAGTTTTCCCTTTCAATTGAACATAATCATTTTAGATTTTGATGCATCATTAGGTTTTGAGAAGTAGCACCATGGAATGGAAATACCACTGACTTTGGAAACAGATGACCTGAGTTAAAATCTCTGGTTCTTTGTTTCCCGAGTTAAGTCTTGACTTCCTTGGGCCCCAGTTCCTTCCTCTATAAAGTAAGGCAGTTGAACTGGATGACCTTGAAAGTCCTTCCCATGTCTAAATCAGATCCCTTGGTCATTCTAGGAATGCAAACTGGGTAGTTTCTTATTTTCATATTGATTTAGTGATCTCCCTTTGTTCTCCAAGGCTCCTGAGAGCATGGAGAACCTCAGTCATCTTGCCTCTCTTTACTTGTCCTAACTCAAGATCCTTTAATGTGTTCTAACTATTATTCTATCAGCGTTCCCATTATGAGTATGAAATTGGGCTTTCTGAAATCTTCATAGAATTCTAATTGTCTCTGTCTGAAAACATAAACATCTTTTCACTATTTTGAAAATTAACTCTGAAAGTATGGATGTTTATAAGTAAAATGTCAAATTTTCCAGTAGGATGTAAGTTCATTGAAGTCAGGGGTCATGAAGAAGCAATGAAGTTGGAGTCAGTGGAAATGGATTTGAAAACCAACTCTGTGTGACTTTGGACAGACACAATTTCTCTGAGTTTTAGTTTCTTCATCTGTAAAATGGGAATCATAAGTGAAGAACTGGAGAGGACCTTATGAGATCATCCGCTGCATCCCTAGCTTTGATTTCACATTATTTCCTCTTCTGCACTTTCTATCACAGACAAAACTTATGTACTTTCTGTTCTCTGTCTGTCATATTCCACCTTCATTTTCCATGCCTTTGCCCAGGCCATTCCCTAAATCTGAAATACTCTCCATCCCCAAGGAGATGATTGACCATAAAAGTTCCCAACGATCTACATCAAAATACTAACAGCAGCACTTTTTGTAGTAGCAAAGCACTGGGAACAAAGTAGATGTCTATCAATTGGGGAATGGCTACACTGTGGGACATGAATGCAATAGAATATTACTGTGCTGTAAGAAATAACTAATGTAATCAGTACCAAGAAGGATGGAAAGATTTACTTGAACTGATGCAGAATGAATAAGCAAAACCAAGAAAAAAAATATACATGACTAAGATGATGTAAGTGGAAAGAAAAACCACAAAACAAACAAAAAATGAATGTTGCAAAATTATAAAGAACAAGCTTGGCCTGAAGAAGAGATATCAAGATACCTCCTTCTATTCCTTTGAAGAGGTGAAGATCCATGAAAGTAGAACACTATCATATTTTTTTTTCCTCAATGTATCAGTTGGTTTTGTAGTTTTTTTCTCTTCTTCCTCTTTTTTTTTGTTTGTTTGTTAAATTCTTTGTTATAAGAGATGACTCCATGGTAGTGGAAGAGGGAGGGATACATAGGAAAATCTTGGTGATGTGAAAAAAAGGTACCAATAAAAATATTTCTTTAAAAAAAAGTCTTGGGGCAGCTAGGTGGCGCAGTGGATAGAGCACCAGCCTTGGAGTCAGGAGTACCTGAGTTCAAATCTGGCCTCAGACACTTAACACTTACTAGCTGTGTGACCCTGGGCAAGTCACTTAACCCCAATTGCCTCACAAAAAAAAAGAAAAAAAAAGAAAAAAAAAAAGAAAAAAGTCTTCTCTCAATACTATCTAAGTTAATTTATTTATTCAGTTCTATACCAAACTATCAAAAATATTTTATAGATCTAGAAAAAATAATAACAAAAGTAATTTGGAAAAACAAAAGTTCAAGGATATCAAGGGAATCAATGGAAAGAAATATGAAAGAAGGTGGTCTAGAAGTACCAGATCTCAAACTATATTATAAAGTGGAAATTATCAAAATAATTTGATACTAGCTAAGAAATAGAGAGGTGGATCAGTGGAATAGAATGGGTGGAAATTGCACAATAGTAAATGACTATAGTAATCCAGTATATGATAAACCCAAAGATCCAAGCTTTTGGAACAAAAACATTATTTGACAAAAACCACTGGGAAAACTGGAAAACAGCATGGCAGAAACTAGGTATAGACCAACATCTCACACCATATACTAAAATAGAGTCAAAATGGGTACATGATTTACACATAAAGGGTTATACCATAAGCAAATTAAGAGAGCATGGAATAATTTATCTGTCAGATTTATGGGCAGAGGAAGAATTTAGGACCAAAGAAGATATAGAGAGCAAAACAAAATATAAAACAGGTCATTTTGTTTATATAAAATTACAAAGTTTTTGCACAAACAAAACTAATATAACCAAGATTATAAAGGAAGCAGAAAACTGGGAATTTTTGAAAGACGTATCTCTGATAAAGGCCTCATTTCTCAAATATATAGAGAACTAAGTTGAATTTATAAAAATACAAGTCATTCCCCAATTGATGGTCAAAGGAAATGAATAGTTTTTAGACAAAAAAATCAAAGCTATCTATAGTCATATGAAAAAATGCTCTAGATCACTATTGATCAGAGAAATTCAACTTAAAACAACTCTGAGGCATCACCTCACAACTATCAGAGTGGTAAATCTAACAAAAATGGAAAATATTGGATGTTGGAGAGGATGTGGAAAAACTGGGATGATAATCCACTGTTGGTAGAGTTGTGAACTGATCCAACCACTCTGGAGAGCAATTTGGAACTATGCCCAAAGGCATACTCACTCTAGGTTTATATCTCAAAGAGATCCCCCAAAAGAGAAAAAGACCTATTTGTAAAAAAAAAAAAAAGTCTTCTATGTTCTCACTTTTACAACTTTTTATATCCCTATTTCAAGACAGTTCAAATACCAACTCCTCCTGATTTTCCATCCCATCCCACCCTCTTTCTTAATGCCCTATCTCCAAAATGATTTTGTATATATTCTGTACTTTGTCTGAAGTAAAATTTCTGCTCTTTTACTATTCCCATTACTATTAATATGTCATTACTGATATGCATATGGAGAGGGGTGGGGAGCTTAGTTTCTTCATCTGTGAAATGATGGTGTTGGACTCCATCAATGGTGTTAAACTGAAATAGAAACCAGGCCACTAAACACATGATTCCTGTAGGTTACATATTGACTTAGAAAACTAGCAATTAACATTACCTATACCCTGCTGTATTTTTATTGATTTTGTTAAATATTTCCCAATTACATTTTAATCTGGTTCTAGCCACACATACTGGCCCTGTGGGTTTGTTATCTGTAGATGAGATGATCCTTTCCAGCTCTACATGTTAAAAGGCTAAGATTTTATGACTGTCCAGACTTGCTGCTCTTACCCAACCAGAGGGAGGAGAGATTCTCCCCAGGATTTGATGTTATTGGTGCAGCAGAGCATTATGGGCTGGTTATAGTATATCATCAAAATCACTACAAGGACAGCCCAGCACTGGAAAGAGGGAATGGAGATAGTCAGGTAAGACCTCTTTTGACACTTACTAGCTATGTGGTCAGGAGCAAGTCACCTAATATCCCTCAAACACTTTATCCTCCTTCATAAAATGGATACCTGAAATATTTATCTCACAGATTTGTTGTCAGGATCAAATGAGATAATGTATAGAAAAAACTTTGCAAATCTTAATGCTATATAAATGCCAGGTGTTACTCTTTTTTAAAAAATAAAAACATTTGAAATTTAATGCTATGTAATTGTTATGACCAAATTTAACTTTGGAGAAGTTTTTGTTTGTTTGTTTGAAGTATCTCCCTTCCTTCTTTGCAGAGATAGGGGACTATGGAAGTAGAATATTGCTTCTACTGTCAGGACTGGTTGATTTGTTGATTAGTTTTGTAGAACTGCCTTCCTGAAAAGAATATGTAGAGGTTTGTCAATTGATTCTTTAGTTGGTCCATGCAGCTCCCAGAGAACAGATAATCCAAGAAGAGATAACTCCATTGACTAAAAAAAGAGAAAAAGATGAAAAAGCCTAGTCTCATGTCTAATAGGATGGAGAGGGGTGCAGAGAGAATGTATTCCACCAGGTGTTATTCTAACTGCAAACCTGAATTGGTTAAAGCAAAATTATGTCTGGGGCAGTCTGGTAACTGTTATTTCCAAGAATCCTCTGCTACGTTTCCTGATGGCCTAGTGTGATATGAGGCTCATCCGCAAACTTCTCCCTGGATGAAATCTTCATGGGGGTCTTCCTTCCTTGTTCTGTCTTATTGTCTGAAATTCTTCTTGGCACTGCCCACTGCTGTGAGGTCTTATGCTCAGAATTTCGGTATCAGAAAGGACCTCAGAGCCTAAATTATACATAAACAAAGTTCCTTTATGTTGTACCATAGGCGACAGCTGATCATCCAGCCTTTGATGAAAAGACAGCCAGTGAGAGGGAACCTAACCCCACCCTAGGACACCATCCCTATTTTAGCTAATTCTTTTTTCTTTTTTGTGGGGCAATGAGGGTTAAGTGACTTGCTTAGGGTCACACAGTCAAGGTCTGAGACTGGACTTGAACTCAGGTGCTCCTGAATCTAGGGCTGGTGCTTTATCCACTTTACCACCTAGCTGTCCCCATATTTTAGCTAATTCCTTTTTTAAAAAAAAATTAGCTAATTCTTAAGAATTTCTTTCTTACATCAATCCTAAACTTACCTTTTTTGCAACATCTACCTGGTGCTATTATGGACCAAGTACATTGCTTCTTCCATCTCATCTTCTCCAGGAGAAACATCCCTTGCTCTATGAAACTGATATTCTAGACAAACCAGTCCACTTGCTGTTCTTCATATACAACACTCTACTCCCACCTGCCCCCTCCATTGCTATGCCTGTGTACAGGCTGTCTCCTCACGCCTGGAATGCCCTCCCTCCTCATCTCTGGCTTTTGGCATCCCCAGCTCCTTTCAAAGTTCAGCTCAAGAGCCACCTCCTACATGAGAACTGTCTTTAATACCCCAATTAGCTACTAGCCCCCCTCCAATTATTTTCTATGTTCCATGTGTATGCTCTGCTTTGAGAAACAGTGTTGCATAGTGGATAAGAGTGCTGGAACCTGGAATTGGGAAGACCTAGTTTCCAATCCTGCCTCTGATTCTCTATGTTACCACATCTATAAAATGAAAGTTAGACCAAAAGACCTCCCAAGGGCCTTTCCAACTCTAAATTTAGGAGTCTATGAACCTAACCTCCCAGTACTCTCAGACAAATCTCGAAGTGCTTCAATTGCAGAGCAGGTGCACGCCAGTCTGCTTCAGATGAGAAAGCTTCCTCACCTGTGGCTTGCCACATCAATGACATCACAGGTCTGGCTCAATTAAAACCAAACCACCACTTCGGCCTTCCTGACACCTAAGCTTTTTGACAGCTGGGCACTTGGTCAGTTTTTGAATTGAATCTGTCCCATCCATATTGCCACCCTCATGATTTTTCTATTGCATTATCATGTCATTCCTTGTAAATCTTCCATACCTTCTCATTGGGGTGAATTGAAACTTAATTTCATTTTAAGAAAAAAAATCAAAAGACCGAGGCTTAAGAGTTATGTAGTGGCCTGCCCCAAATCATAAGCCAATAAATAGCAGCTGGTAGTAAAACTCAGGGCTTCTGGTTCCAAGGCCTGTGCTTTTCTCACTGTACCACCTTGGTACACAAGGCCCTTTACCAATGAATGGTTCCAGCTTTATTTCGTAGTATTCCCTTGGGTGTGCTTTTGTTCTAGCTCCATCGAACTGTTCTGTTCTGGTCTTGCCTTGTGCTTCCGAGTATGGACTCATCTCTTTCTGTTGAAGTCTCTCTCCCTTCAGAGCCCGATTGGGGTGTTTTCTTCTTTTAGTAGGAAAGCCTTTGGCATAAAATGACAATAGGTCTCTTTCCTGGATTTCTTCTTTCAACTTCTTCACACATCATATTCTCCCCTTTATCACCTGATTATATGGTAACCTCCCACTCCTTGAATGTACACACTTCTGTACCCCCATCACCTCATACAGTGCTTGTACCCAGAAGGCCCTTACTGTCTACTGATCAGAACAAATGTCACAGAGTCCTATCATGGCTAGTCTGGGAATACATGGGATCATTTGGGAGCCATTGGTCATAATTAGTGTAGCCTAATGCAGGGAGGTGATAGACCTTCTGTATTTTTGCCACTGTCAACATTTGAAACACCGAAGTCAGTTCTGGACACTATATTTCAAGCTAGTCACTGGTCAGCTGAAGGGTGTTCCAAGAATGATCAGAATAGTGTGTTGGGGGAAGAAGTATGGAAATTATATCATGTGAGCAAAACTAGTCAATAGCTAGGTCTTGGCAGAAATGCTTGATCACATTTTCAGTGTACCACAAAAGCTTATTTCCTTTGTGACAATTCTGATGACGGATTGGTAGGAGTAGAGGGAATAGGATCCTTGCGGAGTATATGGGTAGCCATGGGCAGAGTAGGGCACTCCTAGCAAGACCCAGTTGTGCATTCACAGCAAGGGTGTGGGGAGTATCAAACCATGGAGCTAAGAAATCAAGACCTTATCTTGTTTACCCTCTTGGGAACAGATCAAAATACTATCATTTAAATTGGATGGTGTGGGGTGGCTAGGTGGCGCAGTGGATAAAGCACTGGCCCTGGATTCAGGAGTACCTGAGTTCAAATCCGACCTCGGACACTTGACACTTACTAGCTGTGTGACCCTGGGCAAGTCACTTAACCCCCACTGCCCCCCCCCAAAAAAAAACAACAACAAAAAAACCAATAAATTGGATGGTGCTTGAACTATGTTTCCTGGCTGCCTACACCGGGCAGCCAAAAGTTCATTTCCTCAGCAGATGCCTCTAAAGGTGCCTGCTTTTTTAAAGGGCATAGGCTGATTCAAAACATACCCCATATGTTTTACAGAGTAGCCATACTGTGGGTTTTGGTCCAAGAATATGAGAATATAGATTAATGTGTCCTTTAACGTACTTCAAAATGGCTTACTCAATACCGGACTGGCACCCACACATACACACATAAGCCAGATCTGTCCTAGATCAGTGGTTGGAATGAGAAGATATGTTGGAGGATGTTAATAACTAGAAAAGTGGGGGATAAAGGAAAGCTTACAACATAACTCTTGCCACCTCCACCTCTGGAGTAGGGGGATGCTTGGGGAACAAACCTTCATTCTCCAAAAGTAGCAGATGCCTATTACTAATGTGCTTAAGATGCATGGTTGAGAAAGATTTGTATGACATTTCACTCCCTCATTACTGTCTGTTGTTTTGATAAATGGTGTGGGGGGAAGGGGGGGTCCTAGGATTTGATCTTAATTAATTTTGAGCTAGCTCTAAAAGCATTTACAAGATGCATTTGTCCTATCCTTTCAGAGGAGAGCAGAATGAGACAGAACACAGGCTAATTGGCATGCATAATCCATGCTGACATGTGTTTTCATCCCCATGGAAATACGCTGGTCAGGCTTCCTTTTGCACAAACACAAACAAAACAAAAAAGCCAACTTTATTTAACATAGATACTTCAGTAATGCTAGAATCCTATAAATCAGGACCACCACAAATTTCAGACACTCCGCTGCGAAGCGTATGTGTATCAATAGCCACATCTGGATGATGACCAAGCCATTGAAACTTGAAACAACAAAAAAACAAAGGTCTGAGCCACCTTAAAGGAGAATGCTTGCAGTTCTACGCAGAGGGTCACATTTTCAGAATACTGAATTCACTCAAAAAAGTGAGGGATGGACTGGAGAAAGGAGCAAACAAACCCCTTTCATTCAGGAGAGCTACAGGAGAAACCACAAATAGCCTCAGACACACACACAGTCAAATGGGCCTCTTCCTTGATGCTGAGTCCCCTACTAATAATGCAAAAGTATAAACAAGGGAGGAAGAATGGCCTAGAAATAAACCTTAGTGACTGGCAGTATCATGTCAGGTTCTAGGACATCTTACTCCCTGGTCAAAAAAAGGCAGGAGCAGCAAAATCGGGAATAGTGTCAACACACAAGCCTGTGGACATGTGTACACATACATGTGCACAGCTCTCCCTCCCAACTAGTACCTACAAGCACAAGGTGCATGTCCTTAAGAGACTCTCAACAGTTTCAAAACACAGGGCTCCCTGAGGAGGCACAGAATATACTATGGCTACTCCCTTGGCCAGAGAACCACAGCACGGTGTGTGGAAAACCAGGATCTTCAAAACAGATTGCAAGGGCAGATTTTCCAAAGCCACTCTAGACAGGCATGCTGTGGAGCCTCGAATTCTTCCTTCCCCACAAACACATCCTTTCCCCTTCTCATTCCCTACTATGACCGGGTGTGAACATTCCCCAGTTAGCCTTTGAAACAACAGGCTGTTGCAATACAAGGGCAGAAGGAAGAGGTTGGCAGGCAATCCGCTTTAAGTCCTCCCCCCCACACACACTCCCCCAGGCTTTACTCATTTTCTTTCTCTTCACATTTACTGAAGTTACCCTTTTCATAGGATTGTGTTCATGCAGTAAGAACCCACAACTCAGAAGAACCAAAACTAGTTTGGAAAATGCTATCCAGTTTTCAAGTCAGGTTATGACATCTTGTTCCTTCTTGCTGCTCTCAAACCCTTCTCTCCCTTCCCACTCCACCCCCTCCCCCCCAAATGAGTCAAACTACCAGTAGTGAAAACAAACTGGGTCAAGTCAAAGCAGGTAACTGGAATAATTCTCCATTCTGAGTTCATCCCTAATGGTTAGCTCAGTAGGATAGAACATGTGCTAAGGAGGCCAAGATGGAAGAAGGTGTAACTCCTATTAAAAGGCCAGTTAATATTGCACAGAGGAAAAAACAACTTGGTTCCAAAGGCACCGGGTGGAGATGGCCAGTTAAGGAGTCCTGCGAAGGTTGTGCTGTTGGTCACATGGCAACCAGGCTAATGTGCTGCGGTTGGCTCAGAGTAAGTCAGCACCACTAGTTACAAGTTAAAGAGTATCTTCTATGGATGCTCTTGGGTCAGTAGTGTAGTCTGTCTATAACTAGGATATTCATCCTAATTAGACCTAGGGGCTCTAATTCTCGGCCCTATGAGGCCTTTGTTTACCAGGCAATTCCCTACAAACCACCCAGATCCACAACCTATAGTTCTGTTCTACATCACCCTTCCCCGCCCCATAACCTCGAAAAAGGTACCCCATCTTTTCCCTTTGCCTTCGAACCCCTGTTCCCCACTCCAAGTTCATTCATGTCAATCTCTGGAGCTGGGGCTTTCAGGTTCTCTCAGCCTCCTGTCTTCTTGCCCCTGAACCTGCTGGGCTCACTAGCTGCTTGGGACCAAGATGCCGTCTGCAAGTCTGTGCACTAGCTGGCTGCGGAGGCCCTCCGGGTTAGAGCAGGCTGGCCGTCGAAGGCTGCAGTGAGCTAGAGTCCCTTCTTCCTGAGCCTCCTGCACAGCCAGCGGCAAAGGCGGAGGAGGGGCCGGCGCTAGGGGCACTGGGGCCCTGGCCCCAAAGTGCTGCCTGCCTCGTCGGGAATGAAGTCGTCGAACGGCCTCTTTGATGAGGTTCCCCGAAAGGACAAGCTGCTGCAGAAGCTGGTGGGGGTCATCGTCTCCGGCCCGGAGTCCCGGCTGTCCTCGGTACCGGTACTGGTGGTGCTGATGATGATGCAGACGGCGGGAGGCGGTGGCGCCCCGAAGCCAGGCGCGCCGGCACGGGCCCGGCAGCGGCTGCGGGAAGCCCCGCTTGCAGACTTGCGGGCCAGACGCCCCGCTCCGGGCCGGGGCCCCCCCCGGGGCGCACGGACCCGATGGCACCCGAAGTGGAGGGTGCGAGGCGGCGCCCACGTCGCTCGTCCAGGGCAGGGCAGCGCGGGCCCCGCTCCCCGCGCACTGCAGCGGTCCGGCCGGCTGCAGGGGCGCCGGAGCCGACCCCGGAGGCAGCAGCAGCTGCAGGACCGGGGGCCGCAGCGGGGGCGGCGGGGGCGGCTTGAGCGCCAGGGGCCCCCGGGGGGCGGGCCGGCTCCCGTGCGCCGCGTCCAGCTGCAGCGCCTCCCCGATCTGGGCCACCAGCCGGTCAACGTCCCCCGAGCCCCCGACAGTCACCGACTGCTGCAGCAGGAGGAAGCTCTCTTCTTCCTCCCCCTCCCCCTCGGCGTCCTCCTCCTCCTCTCCAGCCGCCGCCGCCTCGTCGTCCTCGTCCTCCTCCTCCCTCCGGCACGGCATGGCCTCTGTCCGCAGCCCGGACCCCGGAACTCCGCCGCCGCCGATGCCGCCGCTGCCACTAGGACCGCTCCTCGCTCCCCGCCGGGCCCCGGCGACAGCTCCCGAAGACAGGGCGCTGCGGTCTCGGAGCGAGCCGGCCGCGTGCGGGGCTCCCGAGCGCGCCGCAGCCGCCACCGCCGCCTCCACCGCAGCTCCGGGAACTGGAGCTCAGCCGGTTCAGTTCGATTTGTAAACAATGGGTGACGCGGGGCGTTCGGGCGCTACCATTGCTGCAGGGCGGGGGGGCGCGGGAATGGTTCAGCTCGGAGGTCTGGAAGGATCCCTGGGAGGGCGCGCTGCGGGAGCTCCGCTGGACGCGGATGGCTGGATATTCATTCACTCAGGCCGCCAGGTCCTGCGCTATGGACACTTTACGTGCACTAGACTTGGCAGCTCCAACACACAGACCGAGGCGCGCGCCTTCCACCTCGTATACTCTCCGCTTGGACTCGCCCGGCCCCCTCCCTCGGCCTTTCCCGGGGGTCGTGGGCTAGGGGGTGGGATGTACTGTCTCTGGGTCTGGGGTTAATGGGTATGATGGGGGAGGGGAAAATGCTGGGTATTGGGCGGTGGAAGGTACCAGGCAGGAGGAAAACAAGGGCCGCAGAGCTGAGAGAGGGAAAGGGGTCAGTGTGGAGTGGAAGGGAAAGAAAGCAAGAGAGTTCGAGATTATTCTACCACCTGCTATACGTAGCCTCCTTAGTCCCAGTGCTTGCAAGGGACTTATTTTTCCTCAGGGCCGTGGGGACCAGAAGGTGGGAATCTCGAGGCAAGCTCGGCCTCCAGGTAGAGCAAGGGGATTGCTCTTACCGGCTAAGGGGTAGCAAGCATGAGCTGGGCTGTGTGGGGGGCGCGGGAGTCGTGATCTGTTGTACATGCTACTGCCAGCCTGGTCATAGGCTCCTAGATCTGTGCCTGATTTAATAAATGTGAGAGACTGTTGGAGGCCACTGCAGTAATAGGGATAAAGGATGACAGTGGGACTAAAGAGGAAAGGATGGATAGGAGAGATTGGAATAGGAAGAAGTGGAAGATCTTTTCCAATCATAGAATCACGGGTTTAGAGCTGGAAGCTATTTTAGAAGTCATCTATTTCAATCCCGTCATTTTATAGAAGATTTAATTGAGGTACAGAGAGGCTAAGTGACCTACCCAAGTCATACAATTAGTTCCAGAGGCAGCATTTGAACCTAGACCCTTGAATTTAAAATCCAATAATCTTCTGACTGGGTTAAGATTAGGACTGGGTAATGCAGAAATATGTTTAATGTTATTATGTGTGTGTATATATATATATATACATACATATATATATATATATATATATATATAACCTATATCAGATTACCTGCTGTCTAGGGGAGGGAGGAGGGAGGGGAGGGAGGGAGAAAAATCTGAAATTGTAAAGCTTGTATAAACAAAAGTTGAGAACTATCTTTACATGTAACAGAAAAAAAATACTTTATTAATTAAAAAAAAAGATTAGGACTGGGTTAGATTTTGGATTTAAATTTAGCATAATATTAGAGATAAGATTAGGACTAGGACCTAGATGAACTCCCTTAACATTCCCCCTTCAAACAATTTAAAAATAATACCTCAAGCCAAATTTCAGAGCAGCAGAGCTAACAAAAGGTTAGAAGGAGATATTTTTCTGGACAATTTAGGAGCTGCAATTTAGGAGAGGTCTCTAACACCACAGGCTCAAGAGTGCAGCAGGAGCTTCTGCATAGGCCTCAGAGGTGACTGTGAAAGCAGCAGCAGCTTTTAGAGCTCACAGCCTAGAGAATGGGAGGTGGGATGGCCAGATAACTGGTCAGAAAGATATTACAGTAAAAAAACAAACAAACAAAAAAAGAAAGATATTACAGAGGACACTTTGCTGGCACTGGGTATGGCTGGTGCTTATTGGCAATTCTATTGCCTATAAGCAATTCTGAGTTGCAGTTTCAGGGTGGAGAAGAATGCTTGTGATTGGTCACAATGAAGCAGGGGCCTTGATCACAGTTCCATGACCAGGGTCCCTTCCTAGGTAAAGACCAGAGTGTAGACCAGGACGGCAGTGACCACACTTCTCCCGGAATTATACCACCATGGAAGCACCCAAAACTTGCAGACCTTCAGAACTAGTTCTGAAAACAGGAGCACAAAAAAAGCCTAAAGCTGGGCACAGTGCCTTCTAACTCAGAGGTGAGCAAAACCCAACTTTAACAGTTCAACATGAAGAAATAGGTTGGGAAAATGAGCATACAGCAACAAATAATTGACCATAAAAGGCTACAATGATGGCAGGGAAGACTAAGATATAAACTTAGACAAAAACAGTGTGAAAACAGCTAAAAGAGGATCAAAGAAAATGCTAATTGGACCCAAGCCCAACAAGAATTCCTAGAAGAGTTAAAGAAAAAGAAAAGAATGGTAGAGAAAAAATTGGGAAAAGAAATGAGAGTGATGCGTGAAAACTATGAAAGGAGACTTAATAGTTTGGTAAAAGAAGTACAAAGAGGGGCAGCTAGGTGGTGCAGTGGATAAAGCACTGGCCCTGGATTCAGGAGGACCTGAGTTCAAATATGGCCCCAGACACTTGACACTTACTAGCTGTGTGACCCTGGGCAAGTCACTTAATCCTCATTGCTCTGAAAAAAAAAAAAAAAACAAAACCACAAAAAAACAAAGAATATTGAAAAAAATGACACTTTAAAAAACAGAATTGGCCTAATAGTAAAAAGAAGCACAAAAATTAACCGAAGAAAAGAACACCTTAAAAAGTAGAATTAGCCAAAAAGAGATACACCATCTCACTGAAGAAAATAATATGTAAAAATTGGAATTGGGCAATTGGAAGCTAATGACTCCATAAGACATGGAAAAACAACCAAAGTAAAAAAAAATTTAAAATAGAATTGTGAAATATCTTATAGAAAGATGGAATATCTTGAATGAGAAAAATAAGAAACATCTCTTAGGAAAGTAGATTAAGGAGAGATAAGAATTATTGGACTACTCAAAGCCATAGTCAAAAAAAAGAGGGTAGACATCCATTTCAAGATATTATCAAGGAAAACTTCCCTGATATCTTAAATCCAGAAGGTAAAATAGAAATTGAAAGAATCCACCGATTACCTCCTTAAAGAGATCCCAAAATCATCTCCCAGGTCAAGGAGAAAATATTTCAAGCAACCAGAAGGAGAGAAATTATTGTAGAGCTACAGTCAGGATCACACAAGTTTTAGCAGCTTTCACGTTAAAGAAGCAGAAGGCTTGCAATATGATATTCTGAAAGGCAAAGGGGCTAAGATTACAACCAAGAATAACCTATCCAGCAAAACTAAGTATAATCCCTTCAGGGGGAAAAATAAATATTTAAGGAAATAGAGGACTTTTTAAACATTTTTAAACTTTTAAAAAACATTCCCGACGTAAAGACCAGAGCTGAATAGAAAATTTGTCATTCAAACCAAAGACTAAAGAGAAGCATAAAAAGTAAACATGAAATTCCTATGTGAAAATGATACATGTAATTTTTAAAAATTTTATCATTATTAGGACTGTTAGAAGGACTCTATTTAGACAGAGGGCAGAGGTGTGAATTGATTATGTTGGAATAATCTAAAAAAACACAGGAGTGAGAAAGAGGGAGGTACTGGGAAAAGAGGGAAAGTAGAGGCAGAATGGGGAAAATTTTCTTACATAAAAGAATAAGCTTTTACAATTGGGAGGGTAAGGGGAGAGAAATGGGAGGGTGGTGGGCAATGCTAGGATCTTATTCTCATTGGAATTGGTTCAGACACTCTTGTGCATAGGAATCTATTTTACCCAGTAGGGAAATAGGAGAGGAAGAGGATAAGAGAGATAGGGAGGGAATGACCAAAGGGAGGGTAGATTAGGAAAGACTGGTTCAGAAGCAAAATAGACTTTTGAGGAGGAACAGGATAAAAAGAGAAGGATAAACAGAAGAAAACAGGATAGAGGGGAGTACCCAATTAGTAATCATAACTGTGAAAGTGAATGGGATGAGCTAATCCATGAAATGGAAGAAGATATCAGAATGGATTAGAAACCAGAATCCAACAATATGTTGTTTACAAGAGACACACTTAGGGGCAGCTAGATGGCGCAGTGGATAGAGCATCAGCCCTGGAGTCAGGAGTACCTGAGTTCAAATCCGACCTCAGACACTTAACACTTACTAGCTGTGTGACCCTGGGCAAGTCGCTTAACCCCTATTGCCTCACTAAAAAATAAAAATAAAAATAAAAAATAAAACAAGAGACATACTTAAAACAGAAAGGCACACAATTAAAATAAAGGGCTGGAGCAGAATCTGTTTTGCTTCAGCTAAAGTAAAAAAGGCAGGGGTAACAATTGTGAAGGGCACCCAGGTGGTGTAGCAGATAAAGTGCCTGCCCTGGAGTTAGGAGGACCTAAATTCAAATCCAGACTCAGACACTTAATAGCTGTGTGACCCTGGGAAAGTCCTATTTGTTTCAGTTCTTCTTCTGTAAAATAAGCTAGAGAAAGAAATGGCAAATGACTCTAGTATCTTTGCCAAGAAAACCCTTTATGGGGTCATGAAGAATCAGACATGACTGAACAACAACAAAGCAATAATGATCTCATCAAAGCAAAAGCAACACTAAGAGATAACCAGGGAAACTATATTTTTTGCTAAAAGGCACAATAGGGGCAGCTAGGTGGCGCAGTGGATAAAGCACCAGCTCTGGATTTAGGAGGACCTGAGTTCAAAAAATCAGCCTCAGACACTTGACACTTACTAGCTGTGTGACCCTGGGCAAGTCACTTAACCCCAATTGCCTCAAACAAAACAAAAAAACCAAAAAGGCACAATAAATGGTGAAGTAATATAAAAGAATTTAACAGCAAGTTTCTCTGATAAAGGCTCATTTTTCAAATATATAGGGAACTAAGTCACATTTATAAAAATAAGAGTCATTCCCCAGTTGATAAATGGTCAAAGGAAATGAAGAAGAAAATCAAAACTATCTATAATAATAGGAGAAAATGCTCTAAATCACTATTGATTAGAGAAATGTAAATTAAGAGAGCTCTGTGGTACCACCTCACACCTATCAGAAATGACAAATGATGGAGAGAATGAGGGAAAACAGGTACATTCCTAAATTGTTCATAGAATAGCAAACTAGTCAAACCATTCTGGAGAAGAATCTGGAACTAAACTCAAAGGTCTGTTAATCCATGTATATCCTTTGAATCCAGAATTACCACTGCTAGGTCTGTATCCCGAGGAGATCAAAGAAAAAAAGAAAAGGACCTATATGTACAAAAATATTAATAGCAACTCTTTTTGTGGTAGAAAAGAATTGGAAATCTAGGGGATACTGCTCATCAATTGGTGAATGGCTGAACAAGTTGTGGTATATGATTGTAATAGTACTCCATACAATTATGCTGTGGGAAATAATGAAGGGGGTGGTTTCTGAAAAAAAAAAATGGTAAGACCCATATGAACTGATGCAAAGTGAAGTGAGAACTAGGAGATCATTGTGCACAAGTAATAACAATGTTGTAATGATGATCAACTATGAAAGACTTGGCTATCCTGATCAATAAATGATCTAAGACAATTCCAAAGGAATCATGATGAAAAAATGCTGTCCAGTTCCAGAGAGAGAACTGATGAACACTGAGTGCAAATTAAAGTATAATTTTCTAGCTTTTTTTCATGTTTTGTTCTTTTTTGGTGACATAGCTAATATGGAAATGTTTTACATTTCACCTGTATAATTGATATATTGTTTGCCTTCTCAGTGGGTGGAGGTGGGTGAAGGGCAGAGAGAGAATCTGGAATTCAAAATTGAAAAAGAAAAGAATCTTTAAAATAAATGAATACAAATAATTTTAAGAAGAATCTATAACTTTTGCTAAGACTTAGCTCAGGTGCTATCTTCTACACATGGCCTTTATTTTTTTTTCCTCTTTCTTGAAATTACTTTGTATATACTTTGTGTTTGCTTATATATTTTAATTGTGTATTCTCTTAGTGAAATACTTCCTTCTTGGGCAGCTAGGTGGTGCAGTGGATAAAGCACTGGCCCTGAATTCAGAAGGACCTGAGTTCAAATCCAGTCTCAGACACTTGACCCTAGTTGTGTCATATTGGGCAAGTCACTTAACCCTCATTGCCCGCCCCCCCCCCAAAATACTACCTTCTTGAGTATTGGGATCATTTCTTTCCTTTGTTGTATACTACAGGGACCAGCACACTGTCTTCTTGTGTATGATAAGACTCAACTATTTGGCAGATTGATTTCTGATGAAGGGGACTAGGAATTGGGCTGATGGTATAGTTAAGCTTCTGAAGGCAGAAACTTTTTAAAAAATTGTTTTTGTCTAATATTCTTAGCACCTAGCACAGTGCCTTACATGTAGTAGACATATTAAATGCTTGTTAAGTTGAATTGAATTTCCAGTGAGAGTGCTGAAGCCATGGAAAGAGATCGAATCCAGGGAGAAGAGCAGAATGTCAAAGATAGAGCATGAATTGGAGGGAGGAAGCAATGGAGCTATAGAAAGAGTCAGAAAACTCAGGGGTGGCAAGAATCTTTCCGATGAGTAGAAAGAAGACTGAGAAGGACTTCTGGCTGGAAGAGTTGGTTTCAGCCATACCTCACTAGCTGCTACCTTGGGAAAAATATTTTTTCACGCCGAGCCTCGGTTTCCTTTTCTGTAAAATGGGGATACTAATTTCTACCCTGCCTACTTTACATTTGAGAGGATCAAATAAGACAATATTTATAAAAGTCTGACCACCTCAGAGGCCGTGCTGATATGGTAAATAAAGAAAATTGACTTTGAAAACAGTAAGACCTCAGTTCAGAACCTGCTTCTTGATATATACTAGCAATGAGACCCTGGGCAAATCACTTAACCTCTCAATGCTCTAGGTGATTGAAAGTTGCAGAGAAGGTACTGACCTAGGTTGCTAGAGAGAATTTCCTTATCCCCAAACTAATTGAAATCCCTTCTCTTATCCCAGTGAACTCCAAAGTTCTTTGTTAACATAAATCAACAAACATTAAGGGTCTGCTCTGTGTGGGTCTTTGTGCTAAGCACTGGGGGACACAAAGGGAAAAAAAAGCCCAACTCTTGCCCTCAAGGAGCTTATATTCCATCAGGAGAGAGAACATGCACTTATGTAAATATACAGAAAGATGGAGAGTAAAAACAAAATGGATACAAGGTAGTCAGAGAATGTCCAAAAGTCTTAGTGCTGTGGTAGGCTATTAAAGCAAGAGCTCCCCAAATGAGGGAAGGCTCTGCTGGTTTATTAAATTGGACGGTGGAGTAGTATCATCAATTTAATGAACGGGGGTGATCAAATGGAGACAGAAAAGTCAGATAAAAAAAGGAGAATGATGTCATGGTAACTTAAGGGGTTTAATGCAAGGTCATTAAGTTTTGTCTTTTTTTAATTTTTCCAGCATAGGGGAGACCTATGCAGGTGTAAAGATGTTTCACACCTATCCACAAATATTTATCGATCCTCTGGGCTTTGGTCCAGGACCCTGCAGTTGGAAGCCTGACACTGTTTGCAGTTCTTCAGCTGCTTTGAACCAAGAGAACATAGGACCTAGTGAGCAAGGATTATTTAAATAAGAAGGGATCAGAAGGCCAGGGTGACCTCCTCCCTTATCATTGTGGCCTCTCTTTCAGGGGTCTGTCTCTTGGCTCCCCCCAACCTATGACACTTCTCCCTATACCCCACTTCAGTTGAGGGCACCTTTCCTACCATGGGTTTCAAAGGCAACAATTTGGGGGCAGCTAGATGGCGCAGTGGTTAAAGCGCTGGCCCTGGATTCAGGAGTACCCGAGTTCAAATCCAGCCTCAGACACTTAACACTTACTAGCTGTGTGACCCTGGGCAAGTCACTTAACCCCCATTGCCCCACAAAAAAAAACAAAACAAAGGCAACGATTTTTACTTATGGTTCTTTGTACCTAGTGCCCTGTCAGTCATTCTGAAGGAAACAAAAGGACTATAAGAAATGACCCCAGATGTTAAACTTTCAGTCTAGTTGAGAAACATAACACATTAAAGACGCCCAAATCTTCTTTTCTCCTGGACTCCAGATCCCTTTCCCTTTCTCTTTGATGAGTTCAGCACCTGGCTCCCGGTTTTTCTCTTGACCCCAAGCTCTTACCTCATTCTTGGTGACTTCAATATTCAATTAATTTTTCTAACATCTTGGCCTCCTGGTTAAGTAACCTTCTCAACTCCTATGACCTCTGTGTGCATTTTGCCTCAGCTATTCACTAGGATGGTCACACTTCGGATCTCATCGTCACCCAGAACTGTTATATCTCTGAGATAAATTATGAAATCCCCCTGTTTGGCTGACAGTCTCTTGTTCCTCACTGCAAACTCCGGTTCCCCAGTCCTTCCTTAATCTCTCAGTAATTATGCTTGTTCTGGCCTCACTTCCTTCCTTCCACAATTGTCTTGATCTTAGAGTTAATAACGAGAACAAAAACAAAACAAAAAACAACTCTCTTCCAGCCCTGAATCTCTAAATTTCTTGAAAAGCATGTCAAAGCAAAGTACTTATTAAGCACCCGGATACCAACAAAAAAGCAAGGCAATCCATCCCTCCAGGAAGCTTACATTCTAGTTGGGGGAGAAAACACATTGAAGAGAGTGGGCTAGGAAGGGGTGTTTTGGTTTGGGAAGCTACCTGAATAATGAGTGGAACCATGGGGCCAGTCAGTTTCAAGTCAAGTTTCAAGAAGCCACATAGTCTTCATTTGTTTTTATTTTTTTTATTTTTGTGGGGCAATGAGGGTTAAGTGACTTGCCCAAGGTCGCACAGCTAGTAAGTGTCAAGTGTCTGAGGCTGGATTTGAACTCAGGTCCTTCTGAATCAAAGACCAGTGCTTTATCCACTGTGCCACCTAGCTGCCCCCCACATAGTCTTCATTTGATTATTGTTTCTACAATAAGAGGTAGAACTTGATTAGGAAGAGTTGTGGTAAGGCTGCAAGGTGGATGGCAAAGAGGGGTGGGTATGGTTAGTCAGGTGGAATATGAAGCATCTTTCTTCAGTCCTGTGTCATACCCACTTCTACTCCTAAATTGCTGATGGATATCATAAAGTCATACGCAGTCTGTTCCAGAGTCATGGTTTGAAAAAAATAATAATAAACATTTTTATTTAAAATTTTGAGTTCCAAATTCTATCCCTCCTTCCCTCCCTCCCTTCACCCCTTTCCTAAGGCAGTATGCAATCAGATATAGGCTATACATGTGCAATTATGTAAAACATTACCATATTAGTAATTTTGTATAAGAAGACTTGAATAAAAGAAAAAATGAAAGTGAAAAATAGCATGCTTCAGTCTATGTTGAATCCGTATCAGTTCTTTCTTTGGAGGTGGATAGTATGCTTTATCATTAGTCCTTTGGGATTGTCTTGGATCATTGTATTGTTGAGAATAGTTAAGTCATTCACAGTTCTTCATCAAACAATATTGCTGTTACCAGGCACAACATTCTCCTGGTTCTGCTCACTTCACTATACATCAGTTCATATAAGTCTTTCCAGGATTTTCTGAAATCATCCTGCTTGTCATTTCTTACAGCATAATAATATTCCATCACAATCATATATCACAGCTTGTTTAGCCATTCCCCAATTGATGGGCATTTCCCAAAGTCATATTAGCCAATTTCAACTGGGCTCTTACTATTCCACATCTCTGGTTGACTCCCTCACAGAATCACAGAATTTGGGTCATCAATTGGTGACCATCTAGTCCAAAACCTCTTAAACTGTGGGTCTTGACCCCATATGGGATCATGTAACTGAACGTGGGGGTCATGAAAAATTTGGCAACCGTAAAAGCATACGTATACCTATTTTATATACCTATATACCTAGGGTCACATAAAAATTTCTTGGGTCTAAGAGGGGCCTTGAGTGGAAAAAAGTTTAGGAAGCCCTGATCTAGGGAAAGAAATCTCCACTATCAAGTAGGTCATCTAGCCTTTGCTTGCAGAACTCTAAAGAGGGGGAAATGCACTACATCTTGTGGCAGCCTGAGACACTCAGCATTTTTGGACAGCTTGAATTCTTAGGAAGTTTTTTCTGACATCTAAATTTTCCTCTTTGTCACTTCTCCCTATTGTTTCTAGTTCTTCCCTTTGGGGCCAGAGAAAAAGTCCAGTTCCTCCTGCATATGAAAGCTCTTCAAATACTTAAAGATAGCTCTCATAGTCTGCCTTGAATCATCTCTAAGTTAAATGTACCTAGTTTCTTCAACTAATCCTCTTATGACATTGACTTAAGACCTTTCATCATCCTGGTTGCTCTCCCTGTACAATCTCTGGTTTATCAATATCTTTCTGAAACTGCAACCCTCAGAACTGAACACAATGCTCCAGATAAAGCCTGATAAGAGCAGATTACCATGGGACTATCACTTCCCTATTCCTGGAAGCAATGTCTCTTTTATTGCAGCCCAAGATTGTATTAGCTTTTTTTTGGCTGCCACAGCACACTGCTGACTTATATTCAATCATTAAGCATTTAGTATGTATCTACCATGTGACGGGCACTGTGCCAAGTCATGGAGATCCAAAGATAAAAGGGAAGTCCCTGCTTTCAAAGAGTTTACATTTCAATGGAGGAGACAACAAGCAAACTGAGCGATGCTCCACCCACTGGTTGTAGCCATTGCCATGGCGCTGGCCCCTCTTGAGTAGCATCATCACTCGACAATGCCTATGTGGGCCTGGCAAAATTATAATGATTGGAAGCCTAGTGAGGGCAGTCATGTGACTGTCAGAGCAGCCATCCCATTGGCTGGGGCTGTGTGGGGTTTTTTTTCTGGGATTGGGGGAGGAAAATTGTGCATTCTAGCGGGACTCTGGAACAATAGGAGGTCTGCTGGGTATTCTCAGTTGATTCCTGGGCGGTGGTATCTTTAAGTTTGTTCTTGTTAAAATAAATCCTGTTCTGTTTTGAGGGAGGCTTCGGGTCTCCTTCCTTGCCCCAATATTGCGGCGAGCCTCTTAGCTAACACTCCCCAATTAAAAATTGGTCTCCACAGTACAAAGTAGTTCTGGGAGGGGAGAGGAACAGGAAATGTTTCGTATAGAAGGTAGTGCTTGAGCTGAGCCTTGAAACCAGGCATTCTAGGAGGTGGAAATGATCAGGGCCTGTAAAACAGGCATGGGAGATGGCCAGTGAAAAAGCACAGAGGTTAGAGATGGAGTATCCTGTGCACAGAACAATGAATAGGCTGAGCTGGCTGGATCTCTCAAGGAGGGAAATAAAATGTGAGAAGACTGGAAAAATAGGAAGAGGTTTAAATACCAAACCCAGGAGTTTCCATTTGATTCTACAAACAATAAGGAGCCATTAGAATTTGCTCAGTAAGGGTGGGGTGAGTGATATGAACAGACTGGCATTTGAGGAAGATAACTTTGTTGGCTCTGTTGAAGATAGATTGAAGTGGGGAAAAGCAAGGACACTAAATAGGAAGCTATCTCAATAATCTAGTTGTTGTTTAGTCATTTTGAGTCACGTCTGATTTTCTGTGATCCCATTTAGGGGTTTCTTGGAAAAGATACTAGAGTGCTCTGACATTTCCTTCTCCAGCTCATTTTACAGATGAGGAAACTGAGGAAAACAGGGTAACTTGCCCAGGGTTACCCAGCTAGTGTCAGAGGCCAGATCTGAACTTTTGAAGATGAGTCTTCCTGACTCCAAGCCCAGTCCTCTAGCCAGTTAAGGTTTTGCTCTGGGGTGGTGGCTGTGTGAATGGAAAAATAATGTAGAGATGGGATAAGTTTTGTCAACTGATTGAATGTGGAGTGATTGAGAGCGAGGAGAAGATGGCACTGAATTTGTGAATTTGTATAATGAGAAGAAGTGGAGGTAGGTGGTTCAGTGGTTAGAATGCTGGGCCTGGAGTCAGGAATACCTGAGTTCAAATCTGACATCAGACACTTAATAGCTGTGTGACCCTGGGCAAATCATTTAATCTCAGTTTACCTTAATTGATTGAAAAAGGAAATGGCGCTCTAGTATCTTTACCAAGAAAACCCCATGCTCACAAAGAGATAGACATGACAGAACAACAACATGATTAATAAGCGCTTGAGGCAGGACTTGAAACCGCATCATTCTGATTCAAAGTCCAGTGTCTTAAACACTGTCATGTTGCTTCTCAAGTACAATACCCATCCAACTACCCTTAGTAGAATATAAGCTCCTTGGGGCTGCCCATCCATTGGGGAATGGCTGAACAAGTTGTGGTATATGAATGTAATAGAATACTATTGTGCTGTAAGAAATGATGAGCAGGCAGATTTCAGGAAAACCTGGAAAGACTTGAGTAGACTGATGCTGAGTGAAGTGAGCAGAACCAGGAGAACTTTGTACACAGTAACAGCAACATTGTGCAATGATAGACCATGATAGACTTAACTCTTCTCATTATCCAAGACAATTCCAAAGGACTCATGATGGAAAATGCTCTTCACATCCAGAAAAAAGAACTGTGGAATCTGGATGCAGATTGAACCATACTGCTTCTACTTTTTTTTATTGTTTCACTAAAAAAAAAATAAAAAAAAAAGATTGGAGAGGGATAGCATAAAGAAAGACAAGGAAATGGCGATTAATATAAGGTTGGATGAAGCAATGGCAAAGGGACAGTCTGTCTAGGGGTATCTGATTAGTAAATTGAAAATAAGGTTGGTTAGGTAGCACCTTTTGGAAGGTAGATTTACTACAACTTTTTTTTTAATAGTATTTTATTTTCCAAAATATATGTAAAAACAAAATTTTAACATCAATTTTTAAGAACTTTGTGTTCCAACTTCTCTTCCTCCCTCCATTCCCATCCCCCACCCACAAGAGCTCAAGCAATTCAAAATAAGTTATACATGAGTAGTCATGGAAAAATTCCCATATTAGCTAGTTGTGAGAGAAAACAGTTTTGATTTTTTTGACTGTTTTCCTACAACTTTTAAAATGGCCAGTAGGCCTTTGTGGCCCCCAAAACTCTTTTCCTCCTCTCAACCACATATTCATTCAAATAAGATTACATAGCACAGAAGAACAATATTCTTTCTGAATGTTTTCTGGTCAGAAATAACAACAATAATAATGATAGCTAGCAATTATATAGTGTTTACTATATGACAGGCTTTATGCTAGGAGTTTTACAAAAATTTTCACATTTGATCCTCATAACAACCCTGCAAGAGGTAGGTGTTATCATTATTTCCACTTTACAGTAGAGGAAACTGAGACAAATAGAGGTTAAGTGACTTGTTCAAGGTCATATAAGTATGTGAGGCTGGACTTGAACTCAAGTCTTCCTAACTCTAGATCCTGGCATCTACTATGCCACCTAGCTGCCAAAATAATATATAAAAGAATACTCCATGGTTTAAGAATATCGAATTTTCTTTCTGCAGGTAAGAATTCTCTTAGGGTTCATTCCTGGGCCCTAAAAGAGTTCCTTTGTACCAATTTTACTAACTAGGCTAAATAAGCATGGGAGCAAGCACACAGCCCTGCTTCACTCCATTGGTGACTGGGAAAGCATGAGAGCATCATCCATTATCCAGAACCTGTATGAGTTTGCCATCATGAAACACGTGTACAATACTGATCAACTTCTCTGGATAACCAAATTTCACTATTTTCTTCCACAAGCCCTCACAAACTGAAAGTATCAAAGACCTTGATCAGGTCAACAAATGTTGTGTATAAACCTCTGTTGTGCTCCTGGCATTTCTTCTGGAGTTGTCAGTCAACAAACACAGTAAACACCATATTGACCATTCTTTAGTCCTTTCTGAAGCCATGATGGCTCTCAGGCAGATGACCATCTTCCAAATAAAGGATGAGCTGATTAAGGAGGACTCTAGCAAGGATCTTACCAGCAGTGACTAAGTGAGAGACCCCCTGTGATTGTCAAAGGATCACTTGTTTCCTTTTCCTTTATAAAGATGGACAATGTATCTGGAAGACTCCAAAAGAAAGTATGGGAGAAAAGAGGTGTTGGGCTGCCTCTCAGACTGAAGGTCCACAGAGCCATTGTGGTGACATCACTTTTGTATGCCTGTGAAACCTGGACAGTTTATCAGTGCCATGCCAGGAAACTGAATTGTTTCCATTTGAATTGTCTTGGGAAGGTCCTGAAGATCACCTGGCAATATGGGGTACTGGGACACTAAGGTCTTCTCTTGGACTTAGTTTTCAAGCATTCAAACTGTAGAGTATATGGGAGCATGGGTGACAGAATCAGGCTGGCCATGTAGCCTGCACACCAAACACATGCTTACCTAAAAGGCTATCTTACTGAGAACTCTCACAAGACAAGTGCTTACACGGATGTCAGAAGAAGCAATACAAGGACACTCTCAAGATCTCTCTGAAGAACTTTAATATCAATCGTGAGGGCAGCTAGGTGGCGCAGTGGATAAAGCACCAGCCCTGGACTCAGGAGTACCTGAGTTCAAATCCAGCCTCAGACACTTGACACTTACTAGCTGTGTGACCCTGGGCAAGTTACTTAACCCCCTATTGCCCTCCAAAAGAAAAAAAAAATAATAATGATATCAATCGTGAGACATGAGAGATGCTAGCACAGGACCACCCAGCATGGCATGCCTGAATTAAAGAAGGTACTGTACTTCATGAGTAGAGCAGATTCACAGTAGCATAAAGGAAACACGAGCTGCACAAATCCAGAGACATCTCCATCCCAAGTGTTCTAATGGACTACTTGTGTCCAACCTGTGGTAGAGTCTTCTGAACTCATACTGCATTGATTAGCCCTGGCTAAACATACTGTATCCTGACCCCAACATTGAGATGTCATTGGTCCTCTTCAAAAATAAAGGATGAATAGGGACAGCTAAGTGGTACTGTGGATAAAGCACCGGCCCTGGATTCAGGAGTACCTGAGTTCAAATCCTGCCTCAGACACTTGACACTTATTAGCTGTGTGACACTGGGCAAGTCACTTAACCCTCATTGCCTTGCAAAAAAACAAAAACAAAAATAAAGGATGAATCACAACTAACTCTGTATATATCAAGTTTGGGAACTTGGGGACTGCTGATGATTTATCAGCTTCACTTGTAATATAGGGTAAGCACTGACTGTTCTTGAAATACATCCTACAGTTTTCTGCCTTTTTGCCTTTGGTCACATGATTCCAGATGCTTTCAATTACCCTCTGTGCCCCTAACTCTTCCCTTTAAGGTCCAACTCACATACTCTATCACCATAGAGCCTTCTTTTCCTACTTACTGTTGACTGGATATGTTTTTTCTTAGGGCTTCTAGAACATTTTGCTTCTGTCTCTCTCATGCTCTTAGATTTGTTCTTTATCATCCAGACCTGGAGCTGCATGTTGACATTGACCCAGGGTCAGTCTTAAAGGCTTATTTAATAATGAGTACTCTCCTTGGCTTGTTCTCTCACTCAGAATCTCTGAGAAAATCAGAACCTGGCTCGTTTCTAGCTCTCCTTTAGAGGCAAATTAATTTTCTTTTCTGGAAACAAGCTTCTGACAAGCATTTAGCCACAGGCTATTTTATTTAGAAGAGCAATTAATTAAGAAGGGACTAATATCCCAGACCCTTTAGTAAGAGAACAGACCAGGGACTTCCTGGTCCCTCCTCATGCTTCTCTTCAGTTAGGAATCAGTCTCCCTTGGAAAGGGGCAGGTAAGATTCCTGAGATATTCCTCCATGGTTACCTATTAGACATTACATGTTGACATATGCACCTTGTGTGGATAGCATAAGCCTTATACTTGAGTAAGAAGAGATGTAGCATACTTATCAAATTGGAGCTAGTGCAAAGCTAGAAGGGATATCTAACATGTTGGGTGACAGAATCAGGGTTCAAAAAAATCTCAAAAGTCTAGAACATTGGTCTGAATCTAGTGTAGAAATATTTTGACTGATTGGGTGAGATACTATTTAAAATTAAGAATACAGGGAAATAAAATGTACAACCTGTCGGCCTCTCTTTTCTCTGTTCCCATTCCTTCTCATCTGCTGGCCTCTCCCTGTGTACCAATGGACCTTCTTCTAACTGGAAAGCCCTTTCTCACTTTCTCTAGTGTCCTTGTAGCAGCCTCCCTGTCAGTCTTCTCCAATCTTTGCTGCCCCTCTAATCTTGTCACCCCGCCTCCAGTCCTCCTGTCCACCCCCCTTTAGTCTTCTCCTGCGTCCTTGTAGCCTCCCCTCTGTCTAACTCCCAGGTCTATATATTTCTTTTCTTCTCTCCACTCAAATCTCGGGACTTCCTGCGTCCCCACAGACCAAGCTAATCCGTCAGCCAGGGCTGCGGCTGGGGCTGGGGGGGGACGCTGGAGCATCACATGCCTCAGCACAGGCTATGCCAGAGCCCGGCCTGGACGAGCCCAGGATCTCTTGGATAGCTCCTCTCAGGGTGGAGGGAACTAGCGCTCCCTCCCCCCAGCTGTCCCATGGGGCTTTTTGGCTCAGCTGAAGCAGAGGGGGAGGGGCACCAGCACCTCCCACACAGAGGAGACCCTGAGGGCCTAAGGCTTTCTAATCTCAGCCTAAAGGTAGGGTCCAGAAATCAAAATAAATTTCCACACTAGTAAGATGAAATCGAATAGGCATAAATGTAAAGTCTCCTCATTTAAGTTAGAAAGTTAAATTTCACAAGCATAAGATGGGAAAGGCCTGGCTAGATAGCAGTTCATCTGTAAAAGGTCTAGAGGCTTTAGTGTTCATAATCTCAATATGAGTCAACAGTGTGATATGGCATAAAAAGACTCATTTGCAATTTTAGGATGCATTAATGGAGGCATAGTGTCAAGGATGAGGAGAGTGATGTTTCTGCTTCTAGGTTGACTTGGTCAGATGGCATATATTTGAAATAGCGTGTTCAGTTCTAGGCACCATAGTTTAGAAAGGACATTATTAATGTGTAAATTATGCAGAGGAGGGTGACCAGCATGGTCATGACTTTGAAAAACATGCCATAGGAGGAGAAGTTGAAGGCACTAGAAGAAATTTGGGGGGAGGGGAGGAATGTGCTAGCTGACTTCAAGCATTTGAAGAGTTCTCATTATGCAGAAGGATTAGGCTCGTTTTTGTTTATTACCAGAGGGCAGAACTAGAGTCAATAAGTGAAAATGATGGAGATGTCCACTTTGGCTCAATGTAAAGAAAACCTTGTTACCACTGGAGCTATCCCAGAGTGGCATGGACCACTTCAGAATCCAGTGGATGCCTCTTCACTAGACACCTTTAAGGGAAGACTAGATGAAACTACACGTTAGGTATCTTGTAGAAGTATCATCGTGAACAATGGATTGGGGTTGGATTGGTTGCCTTTCAACTCTGTGATTCTAAGATTTTTGAGCCTCAGGTTCAAAGCTTGACTTCAGCACTTACTTGGGCAAATGTCCTTTTTGCAATCAATTGTGAGGCTACTTTTTTCTTTCTTTTCTTGATTGTTTTGGCCAAAATAGAATCTCCTCATTTTAAATCAAATGTTCTGTTCCTTGATATGAAAAGATTCAAGTTCATGTTACATGAAAATCAATTTTGGCCATGTTTAGGCTAGATAAGAGAAGATTTAGTTCTTTATAGCTGCCTTCAAGTAGTTGAAGGGTTGTCACACTGAAATGGGAATTGACTTGTTCTTCTTGGCCCCAGAAGACAGAAGTAGGAGTAAAGCATAGAAGCTGAGAAGAGATAAATTTAGGATCGGGGTATGTGTAGGAAAAACTTACTGACAAAGTAGAGATATCTAAATCTAGAATAAGCTGCCTTGAGAGGTGGTAGATTCTCCCTCATCAAAAACTGGACAACTACTTTTGCCTAAGGTAGAAGGGATTCTTATTCAGGGATGGGTTGGATTAGATGGCATCTGAGCTCTCTTCCAGTCCTATGAAGTTAATTAATTAACTTCTCTGAACCTCAGTTTTATCATCTGTGAAATAGGGTCAATAAAACCAATACTACCTCCTCTTATGGTTGCTGTCAGGAAGTTATTTCACATACTGTTATAGAAATGTGAGTATAATTGTAATGGTTTCATGTTTGTTCATCTAGAGTTCATAGGCATAAATGAAAGAAAACTGTTAGAGATTTATTTTTCCCAGGGAGGTTGACTACTGTTAGCTGGTAGTGAGTCAGTGGTGAGTAATAGTGTACTAAATCCTCCTGGTGATGGAGCAGATCTAGTGAAAGTGTTTTAAAGCAAAGCTTCTTCTTTTTCTTTTTCTTTTAAAATTTAATTTAATTTTTTGGGGGGCAGGGCAATGAGGGTTAAGTGACTTGCCCAGGGTCACACAGCTAGTAAGTGTCAAGTGTGTCAAGTGTCTGAGGCTGGATTTGAACTCAGGTCCTCCTGAATCCAGGGCCAGTGCTTTATCCACTGCACCACCTAGCTGCCCCCTAAAAGCAAAGCTTCTTAAACGGTGGGTTTTGACCTCATATGGGGTCACATAACTGAATGTGGGGGGTCATGAAAAATTTGGCAACAATAAAAGTTTATGTATACTTTTCCCTCCATTTTGGAGCCTCAGAGGCCTCCTGGAAACAGGACTTCTAGAACAGCAAAATGTCTGGAAGACTGCGGTCCAAGTCCATTTTTGCTGGCTATAAGCGAGGACTGCAAAACCAGAGGGAACATACAGCTCTTGTGAAAATTGAAGGAGTCCATGCTCGGGATGAAACTGAATTCTATTTGGGCAAGAGATGCGCTTATGTATACAAGGCAAAAAACAACACAATGATTCCTGGTGGGAAACCCAACAGAACAAAAATGATCTGGGGGAAAGTTACTCAGGCTCATGGTAATAGTGGAATGGTTCGGGCCAAGTTCAGAAGCAATCTTCCTGCTAAGGCCATTGGACACAGGATCCAAGTGATGCTGTATCTCTCAAGGATCTAGAATATGAAAACTGATTGAAAAAAATTACACAATTTTTGCAAATTTAAAAAATTAAGGTTATGTATACCTACTTTATATACCTATATACCTGGGGTTGCATAAAAATTTCTTGGACAAAAAAGGGTAGTGGGTGAGAAAAGTTTAAGAAGCCCTATATTGAAGGGCTTCAGTTCATAGAATAGACTCATTTCTGAAACTGAGGGGCAAGGGAAGATTTTTGAGAACATCTGGTTCTACCATTCCATTCAAGGAAACCAGGGAATTACAGCTTTTAGTACATTACTGGAAAGCCCCAACTACCTTAGCAGCAGGTCCAACACAGACTCCAACTTCTGGAAGAGGAAGCAGGGAAAAGGATTTCAAAACACTTGAGTTAATGAGGATAATAATACCTTGCATTTCCATAACACTTTATGGCTATAATGTACTTTTTATTTCATGATCACCAAATTAATGCTTCATCTGATCTTCACAACAATCCTGGGAGGTAAGCAACACAACTATTATTATCTCCATTTTTCAGATGAAGAATTTGAGACTTAGAGAGGGTAAATGGCTTGTCCATGGCCACAGAACTAGAGCCAGTGGCAGAAAAGAGCTGGAATTCAGCTCTCCCAACCTCTTTCCACCATACCAGGTTGCTTCTCTTGTGCTGAATATTTTGTGGTCCAATTTAAGTAGCAAAGGATCAGGAGCCAGTGGACTGCAGTCTCGTGTCACTGTCACTAGTTGTATGACTTGCAGTAAGTCACCTAATGCTTCTGTTTCTCTATTTCCTTGTCCTTGGCTGCCAAAGAGGCTAATAAGTGTCCTTCTTGCATCAGAACATTTTTGTGAGAACATGAAAGTATGTGAAGATAGCACTTTATGTTCTCCCCCTAAAAACCATGATATAGTCTGTTAAAATGCATTCTTTAAATGTTCTGGTGGATGGGGAGGAAGGAGAAAAGTCTCTTTTAAAGTAGCCTAATGCAAATGAAATGTATCCACATTTTTGAATGTGACCAATGCTGGACTCCAATGCTTAGTGCAGTGCCTGGCATATAGTAGGTGCTTAATAAATGTTTGCTTATTGATCGATTGACTTTGGTTTGCTTGACTCTACATGTTTGTAACAGGAGTTTAGTTTTTCTTGCTTTTTTGATGGGGAGGGTAGAGGTGGGAAGGAAAGAATGAAGACCTGAAAATAAAATTAAATTGAATTTAAAAATAAACATAAACATAAACAAAACATAAAATTAACCTAAAGCAATGGTTCCTAAACTTTTGTGATTGTATATTCAATCAGTATAAAATGTTTGATCATGTTCCCCTGTGTGCATATGTGTATATTTACTTATTTATAAATGACATACATGTACTGATAATACTAATAATGTACATTATAAAATTTATAGAAACTTACATATCCTTTAAAAAGAATGAGATAAAAATGATCTTTGATCTTAGCATGTCATTTCTGCAGGTTACCAAGCAGGACAGTCACATAGTACCACACCTGCATTTTAATAAAATCACTGAGGCAGCTGTGTAGAGGCTGCATTGGGAAGAGGAGAGCCTTGAGGCAGGGAAACCAATTAGGAGATTATTTCAATAGTCTGAGAAAGAGGCGATAAGTCCCTCTCAGCCTAGAGTGGTTGGTTAGGTGAGAGGAAAGAAGGGAATATATGTAAGAACTGTGGAGGCACCAATAAATTTAGCTACTTTGGGTAGTTAGCCACATTGGATATGTGGATTGAATGAAAGTGACAGGTGGAAGATGGAATCAAGGTTGTGAATCTGGGTGACTAGAAAGATGGTGGTACCCTAGAGTATAACTGGGACATTTAGAAGAAAGGTGGAGCTGGGGTTGGGAAGAAAAACGATGTAATGAGATTGTATGATCTGTTGAAACACATCCCTGCTTTCTCAGAGAGATTGTTCTATTGTTCAAAACAAAAAGGAGTGAGACAGAGCTCTTCTGACTGTCACTGTCACATGGTGATCTGGTGGTCACTGGATAGGATTGCTGGAAAGGGGGTGGAGTAGATTTTCTCAGTGGCACCTACACATTTGCTGCTGTTGGAGCCCCTGTGGAGCATGGTGGAGCCAGCTTGGGAAAGCAGATTGTAAAATTTTCAGGGTGGGCATTTACACTCAGGAATCAGCAAATGCTATGAATCAAGGCTTCATTTATTGTTTTGTTGATTGTTTAAATTTAAGGTATGGATGGAGAAATACTTTGTTTGACTTTTTTTTTTTCCCTTGGTGAGGCAATTGGGGTTGAGTGACTTGCCCAGGGTCACACAGCTAGTGAGTGTCAAGTGTCTGAGGCCAGATTTGAACTCAGGTCCTCCTGACTCCAGGGCTGGTACTCTATCCACTGCCCCACCTAGCTGCCCTTAGATGGAGAAATATTAATAATGCAGATTAAACTTTAAAATGTATCTGGCTCTTTCTGCTCATGCCCCCAGTCTGTTGTTAAACTTTTACCAGCATATCTTTGCCTATAAGAATTAGGTTACAGGGGCAGCTAGGTGGCACAGTGGATAAAGCACTAGCCCTGGATTCAGGAGGACCTGAGCTCAAATCTGGCCTCAGACACTTGACACTTACTAGCTGTGTGACCCTGGGAAAGTCACTTAACCCCCATTACCTCGCAAAAAAAAAAAAAAAAAAAAGAGATGTTCAGAAGGACAGAACCAGAATCAGAGTAATCATGGACTCCCTCAGAGGGGGGCACAGGATTGATGAGACAAAGGGGAGGGAAGATGGATACTGAAAGCTACATATTCCCAGACCCTGATTCTATGACACCCTTATACCAATCCATTGACCTCCGCAGAGTAACGAATCTCATGTGACCCTCAAAGCTGGGGACATGTATTATGGCTGTTAGATACAGGAGCCTCTAGATCAGTATTAGTGAGTAAACCTGACCCTGGATGAGCAGCTGAATGTAATCATTCACCAGGTGAATAAACCCCTATGGCAAATTCGTGGTACAGACAAAGCCACGGCATTGGAAAAATCAATGATAATTCGGAAACCCCTGCCACTTTGGCGTGCAGAGAATTGGGGAACCAGTTAAAACAATGTGGTGTACCCCAAACTCTAGCAATACAATAACTTACCTTTAACAAGCTTTTCCTTCTACAGGTAAACCACTGAGAGCACATGGCCTTGCTTTCTGGCCTACCTCAACCTCCTCTACCCCTTTCTCTTCCCCCTACTTAAGCCTTGTTCCTTAAAACCGTTTTTTTGGATGGAAAATCAAGACAGAAAGGGTTTCAGTAGCGTGAAGCAGAAGTCCAGGAGGCAGGGAGAAAAAGATGGGACTAGTCTGAGTTTGGCATATGCTGATATTTCCTAGGCCACCGGGTCAAAGGATATGTAGCTTGTCCAAGAAGGTAAAAATGTATAAATATAAAAAATAAAACTTTTAATCCCAAGGGATGTCAGCAACCAGTAGAGTGGTGGAAAAGCTAGATTGCAACAGGAAGAAGTGGACATTTCAGATGGGGACACAGACAGGCATGGCAGTTTTGTTATTCTTGTATTGGATTTAATACATATTGAAGAAACAAACTGTATTGGAAGTTCTCAGTTTCATATGTAAGACTCCTTCTGTTCTTTGAATGTTGGAATGGTCATATTTGTCAAGTTCCTAACAAAAGCAATTAAAAAAGAGTCTTGTAAGAATGCATGGCAGAGAGTGGATAAAGCACCGGCCCTGAAGTCAGGAGGACCTGAGTTCAAATCCAGCCTCAGACACTTAACACTTACTAGCTGTGTGACCCTGGGCAAGTCACTTAACCCCAAATTGCCTCAATTAAAAAAAAAGAATAATAGCAACAGTAGTAATAACACCTAGCATTCATATAAGGTTTGCAAAGTGCTTTACAAATATTATCTCTTTACCCTTACAACAACCCTGGGAGGTAGGTGCTATGATTGACACCATTTTACAGACAAGGAAACTGATGCATACAGGAGGTGAAATGACTTGCCCAAGGTCATACAGTTAGTGTCTGAGGCTGAGTTTAAACTCATATCTTCCTGACCCTAGATCCAATGAGCTATTCACTGAACCATCTGGCTGTTTCACAAATGTATGTTTATCCATGTGGTCTGAGAGTAGAGTTTTTATGAACTATATTTTAGGACCCTATTATCTTGTGTTAAGGATGGAGAATCTTGATTTCCTGAGTAGCATAATTTTAGACTCTAGTCTTCCAGGCAAAAGAGCTAGATTTATTGGGTAGTACCAGCCAGCCTTGGGGATTGCTATGACAGACAGTAACCCTTAGTAACCCGATGGCCAGAGGAGCAGTGAGGAGATATAAAGTCACAACACAGCAGGTATAAGAGATTGGAACCTTACTGTCATTCTCATCCCTCTCGATTACATGTAGCACGAGCCAAACAGGAAGAGGGTTGCCTCTCCAGCAGGCTCCAAAGTGTGGTTTAGGGGAGACCAAATCAAGGGGCACTATTAAGTCTGGTTGGAATTGTATAGGACTTAGTTGGAGAGCTAAGGATTCCCTAAATTATTGGAGAGTTGCCTGCTAGCCATCCCTAATTCATTTCTCTTCTTAACTGTGTGAAATGAAACTTCTCTCTCCAAGGTCACTAGTAATCTCTTAATTGTCAAATCTAACAGCCTTTTCTCAGTCCTCATTCTTCCCAACCTCTCTGAAAATTCTGGCACAGGTCACCCACTTCTCCCTGATGCCCTCGGCTCTCTGCTATTTTGTGACACTGATCTCTCGTGGTTCTTCTTCTACCTATCTGACTGCTCTTTCTCCTTTGCTGGATCTTAGCCCAGGTTATATCTGCTAACGGTGGGTATTCCCCAAGGATCTGCCCTGGGATCTCTTCCTTTCTTTATATTGTTTCACTTGGCGATCTCGTTGGCTTCCATTGATTCACTCCTCATCTCTATGCAGATGAATCGCTCTACTCATTCAGCCCTAACCTCTCTCCAGACCCCTAGTGTCACATTTCCAACTGCCTATTAGTCATCTCAAAGTGATGTCTAATAGACATCTTTAACTCAGCGTATCTCAAACTGAAATTATCTTTCTGTGAGGAAATGGGTAGTTGTCTCCTCTCAATGAGGATATAACAGTCAATCATACTCCTCCTAGGGGCAGCTAGGTGGCGCAGTGGATAGAGCACCGGCCCTGGAGTCAGGAGGACCTGAGTTTAAATCCGGCTTCAGACACTTAACACTCACTAGCTGTGTGACCCTGGGCAAGTCACTTAACCCCAATTGCCTCACTAAAAAAAAAAAAAATCATACTCCTCCTGACCTGTTTGTAGGACAAAGGTCTCAGATCCCCTCCTCCCTCTCTGGCTAACAAAATCACATGGTTCAAGGAGCCCTGGTCTCAATAAGGTCCGCTCTGGAGTTGTGTCCATATAAGGAAGAATAAAGTCCACTCCTGAGTTATACCCATATAAGGAAGAGGGGTGGGAATACTGCGTTCCCATTAGCTAGTTTTTTCGAGTAGATTGTAACCCTTGAGTAATCAGATCAATGATGAAAAAGGGGAGGGTCCATTCACGTTAGGGACTAGGGTATAAAACAGGGCTTGCAAGCCCCCTTTCTTTGCACCCACTAGCTGCACACTAGGGTGCCTCCTTCTCAGGAGAAGGAAATAAAAGAGCCCTGCTGCTGAGTTCCCCAGAATTATTGAGAAGTGGATTGCTCTTCTCTCACACTTTCTCCTCAAAGTTTCCATTCTTCTGAACTTTTTTAGTATCATTCACGTACACTCAAAACATGGGTGTCATCTATTCTTCAGTCTCTCACCCCCCAAATCCAGTCAGTTATGGAGTCCTGTCTTCTTTGCCTTCATAACATATCTTATATAGTCCCCCTTCTCTCCTCTGACATGGCTACTGCCTTAATTTGAGTCCTCACCACCTCATGCTTGAACTATTGGAATAGCCAGCTGCTTAGTTCTACTGCCTGAAGTCTCTCCCCACTCCAATCTGTTCTCCACTCTACTGACAAATTGATCTTTCTAAATAAGTCATAGGTCTGATCATATTATCTTCCCTATTATCCTTCCCTCTTCACTAACGCTAATGACTCCCCATTATCTCTAGGATCAAATAAAAAAAACAAATCAGCCCTCTGTTTAGCTTTAAGGGCTCTTCATAACCTCTTCCCTCCCTACCTTTCCAGTTTTTTGGGGGGGCATGGCAATGAGGGTTAAGTAACTTGCCTAGGGTCACACAGCTAGTTAAGTGTCAAGTGTCTGAGACTGGATTTGAACTCAGGTCCTCCTGAATCCAAGGCCAGTGCTTTATCCACTGTACCACCTAGCTGCCCCGAAGTCTTTTTATCTCTTAGTCCCCTCCTCATACCCTGTGATCCAGTGAAAACAGGACTTCCAGCTGAACATGACACTCCCATCTCTCAACTCTGAGTGGTTCCAATGCCCCTCCCTCATGCTGGGAACACTCTTCCCTCCTCATCTGTGTCTTTTAGTTTCCCTGGCTTCCTTCAGTTTCAGGTAAAGTCCAGCTTTCTGCAAGAAGCCTTTCCCTTACCTCTGAGGTTACCCTCAGTTTATCCTAGATCTATCTTGTATGTTGTCTCCCCCATTAGAATGTGAACTCCTAGAGAGCAGGGACTGTTTTTTGCCTTTCTTTGTAACCCCAGAGTTTAGCACAGTGTCTGCTCATATTAGGTGCCTGCCTAAGAAATGCTGGTTGTCTGACTGACTGCTATCAACACCAATTTCGATTCCTCCTGAGGGGAACTTTTTTGATTACTTTATGATGGGCTCCTGTGAGTCTTTGAAAGCTCCAAAAGTTTTCTGTATTTATTTGTGGGCTCCTAAGATTCCTCAGGCAGTTAGGTGGCACAGTGGATAGAGCGCAGTGCCTGGAATCAGCAAGCCTCATCTTCCCCGGTTTAAATCTAGCTTCAGACACTTATTAGCTGTGTGACTCTGGGCAAGTCACCTAACCCTGTTGGCCTCAGTTTTCTCATCTGTAAAACGAGTTGGAGAAGGAATTGGCAAACCATTCCATTATTTCTGCCAAGAAAACCCCAAACGGGGTCATAAAGAGTTGGGCATGAATGAAACAACTCAATAACAATGATGTCGAGTGAAATAAAGACTGTATAATATCCAATATGCATTTGTTACTTTGAGTTTTTGTATGAGAACCAGGGACCCCAGTTTCCCACAAATATGGGCATTTAGAGTAAACTGTAGGTGGAGGTCTCCTGAGTCAAATGAGATAACACAAACCTTAAAATGCTGTATAAATAAATAGTAGTTAATTTTTACAAAAACAACCCAGAAAAGCAGCTGAACTGAGATGAATTATGGTGACCAGTCTTGGTTTTGGAGAACAAATGAAGAAGCGCTTCCCTCCTTTCAACAAAGAGATGGGGGATTGTAGATGTAGGATGCTGAAGGAAGAGTTGTTTTGCAGTCCTATTTTCTTTTGCTACAAGGGAGAGGTATACCAGGAAATGAATGTGGTGTAAAAAATGAAAAGCATCAGTGAAGTTTATGAAATAAAAAGCAGACTAAAGGAAGTGGCCAATGAGCACATTTAACTCAATGTATTTCATTTGGGAAGGAGGATAGCTTAGTATGAATTTCTGAGGCAGCTGTGGAGTTTTCTGTGTATCCAAAGTAAAGAGCATCACGATTTTAACCCAGACTTGTGGCTTCATGTGCTGATGGGATTCTTCCCTTTCCCTACCCCTTCTTTTGTATTTTGCCATGAATGACAGGGGAAGATGAGTTAAAGTGAAAATGAAAGAATCGGTTAATTAGGCAGGCATTATTAATGGATAATAGAGAAAGGGTCCTGCCTTTAGGTGTTACTGTGGAGGGGGCATGGCCCGAGGGAATCTGTGCTCACCTCACAACGCTCCTAAACCAGAAAGCTCTGTCTGCTGGAGTTGGCTGGGGTCCTCTCAGCTACCTTTTATTACTCTCTTTGATCCCCACCTTCTTCAGTGTCAGGAATCAGAAGATGGTTTAGCCACAGGTTTAGCCAAAGTGAGACCCCACCTCTTCTGGCTACAGTTTAGGCTCTTTTAGTTGTAGGGGAACTGAATGGTCCCAGACTGAAGGAAATCCTCTCTTTCCTTTTAGGTAATTAAATTGGTTGTAAAATTAATAATGATTATGTTATGGGGTGAATAGGTGGGGGTTTGGGATAGGGGTAGGGGTTTGGGGTAGAATTACACCCTCTGGCACACAAATCCAATTAGAATAAAATAATAGTTTATTTAGGGTGCTAGGGAAAGTAGACCAAGAGAGAAATCCTTGGACTTCTCATGGGGAGAAGGCATAGCACAGAGACTTGGCTCTGAGATATCTATCTCCTTGAGCAGGAGACAGATACTTTTATAGAGGACTGATGGGGGTGACCATCTGACTTCACAAAGTTCCCTTATTGAGGGAGGACCATCCCCCACTGGCGGTGACTGGGGGAGTTGGGTGAGGGGTGGCTTCAGATCTCTCAAGCCATCTCTCTCCTCCTCCCAACACAAAGGCAGCAGCCACACCTAATCTTATCTCCCCAGGGGTGGGGAGGCTGGAATGAAGGAGCTAGCTCAGTCCCAATCAGGTGCCACTTATCTCTTGAGGTGTGTCTGTCCTTTGCTTTAGTTTTTCAATGAGAAGGTTCTATGATGTACCCCAGAGGACTTCTGGGGTACCCAGGGCCATTCAAATGAGGTAGCCAGGTCCATAACAAATACATGGCTCTAAAATGCCACCAGGAGGTCTTTTTCTCATCAAACCAGAATGGAAGATATGATAGGCAGGCCTGACTCAGGCCAAAACCCTATTAGTTTAAATTCTGTTTTAAAAAGGAGGTGCTCCTAGGTCATTCAGCTATTAATAAAAGGAGGTTTACTTAGCTATAGTCTAGAAAGGATATTTAATAAGGATACTGCAGCACTTAGCTTGGGTAAAGGCAGCTACCTCTCCCTTCCATAGGGAAATCTGTCAGGGCTGTCTTGGGACATCCACCAAGTTGAAGGGGCTACAACTCCAACTTGGTGGGCCTTTTTATATTCTTAGGGGACCAGGAAGTCAACTTAATATGGTAAGAGGCTACTAGAAGCTGATCGATAACCTTACCCAACGAAAAGGGGGAAAGAGAAAATAGGTTTCTCTTCATTTAAAGAGGCAATTAGGTGGCTCAGTAGAAAGAGTATAGGGCCTAGAGTTAGGAAGACCTGAGTTCAAATATGATCTCAGACACTAGCTGTGTGACCCTGGGCAAATCTAAGTGGTTCCCTCAAACTCAAGACAGTTGAGGTAAGGCAGAAGCTCCCCCTACCCGTTATAGCTATTTTAACAATCCAGGGGTCCTTCTAGGGAGAATGGGTGGTGAGGGAGAGTTGGGGCCTCTTATTTATTGTCATATCTTTCTATAAACCCCCTTCTTTCTTCTGCCACCATTCTGGTGCAAGCCCTCATTACCTCATGTCTGTACTATTGCAATAAGCTTCTGGTTGTTCTCCCTGCCTGCTCTTTCTCCAATCCATCTTTCCCTAGGCTGCAGAAGTGATCTTCCTAAAGTGAAGGTCTGACCCTGTCACAACCCTCCACCCCACCATTCAATAAATTCCACTGGCTCTTTATTATCTGTTGTTGTTTGTCTTTCGTTCCGGAAGAGGACATCACCCTAATGTCATGACTTGCACTGAATTGAATGGAAGTGATGGAGGGCTGTGCAAGATCTTCAACCTCACTCTCCTTCAGAACCATCTGAGTCCAGTGGCAAGATATGTTATCAAGATGACTGGAGATGGCCCCAGATGTTTAAGGCAATTGGGGTCGAGTGACTTGCCCAAGGTCACACAGCTAGTAAGTGTCTGAGGTGAGATCAAACATAAAGTCTTCTGTTTGGCTTTTAAAGCCCTTCATTATAACCTGTCCCCTTCCTGCCTTTTCAATCTTCTTACAACTTTCTCCCCTCAGAGTACCTCTCAATCTAGTAACACTGGGCTCCATTCCATTACCCAGTTCCTTGCATTGTTGCTTCCTGTCCCCCACACTCTAAGAATTCTCTCCCTTCTCATTTCCATCTCCTGACTCTCCTGGCTTCCTTCAGGTCCCATATAAAACCCCACCTTTCAAAAGAAGCCTTTTCCATACCCCTTAATGATTTCCCTTTGAGATTATCTCCAGTTTATCCTGTCTATATCCTATATCCTTGCATCTTAGCTTTCCCAAGAGTGTAAACTCCAGACTTTTTGCAATTTGTATTCTTAACACCCAACAGAGCACCTGGCACATAGTAGGTGCTTAAAACACGCTTGTGGACTTGACTTGCTGAAGACAATGGATTCCCAGAATATCATTTTGGGTACAATATGGTACTCATTAATTTTAAAAGGGTCCTAGGGAGAAGAAAGTCGTCATGCTTGAGATTGTTTGTCCTCTTGACTAGACTCTAGGCTCCTTTAATACAGGGACCTGATCTTATATAAACTCAATATATCCCCGGGGACACCTCTCTCTAAATCTAGTTGAGTTTTGCACACAGTAGGTACTTAACAAAGGTCTCAGATTTTCTTGGAGCATTTTGTCTGGATCTTTCCTTTGCCCTCTTTTATTTCCTTACCTTGCATATTTTCTGAGTACATTCAGCAAGCGTTTATGAAGCTCCTACTATGTGCCAGGTGCTGTGCTAGGTGCTTGTGATATAAAGATTTTATTAAAAAAAAAATCAGCTAGGTGGCACAGTGGATAAAGTACTGGCCCTGGATTCAGTTCAAATCCGGCCTCAAACACTTGACACTAGCTGTGTGACCCTGGGCAAGTCACTCAATCCTCATTGCCCCACCAAAAAAAAAAAAAAAAGAAAAAAAAACACAACAGAAAAGGTCCCTTTGGAAAATAATTTTACAAGTGTTTCTCTCCCTCAGTCCTCTTACTATATTTTAAGCTTCTTGAGGGCCCCGAAATGTCATTTTTTTCTTTGACTCCTCACAGTCGCGCACGTAGTAGGTGCCTAATACACACGTGTCGAACGGCAAAAAAACAGGGGGAAAGAATTTATGAGGAACTTAGGTGGGACAACAGAAATGGGAAGGGGCTGAGAATCCCACCCGAAGCAATCAGTATTTGTGGGCATTTCCGGCTTCAAGTTCAAGGCGGGCGCCCGAAGCGTTTGAACTGAGGCAACCTTAGATCCGTACCCCCAGTTATAGCGCGGGAGGTTAGTTATTTGAATACACCAATGGGAAGGGTGGTTCAGGAGCAGCCCATCCTCAGCCAATCCCCCGCAAGAGGCTCGCGACTATAAGCCAATCAGAAGGAGCGGAAGGCGGGGCCGTGGGCGGGAGGAGAGGCTGAGGATGATTACAAAGATGGCGACTGAATCGAACAGTGACGGGGAGGTGCAATATCGGGGACAGGAGAGGCGGTGAGTGAGGTTCTTGAGATGGCTCCCCCGGAGCCCGGGTCGTCGGGTGGACGCTGCTGCTGCCCTGGGATCCGGCGCCGGCGCCGAGGGAGGGTTTTCTTTGTCTCTTCGGCCGCAATCTGCGAGGGCAGCGCGTCCGTAGTAACGCCGGTTCGCCGGTGGTGGGCAGCCGCTAGGTCACGTGGCCTCAGGCGCGCTCTGAGCTGCGCCTCTTGGCACTGGGGCGCGTACCCTGCCCTCTGCGCGCGGGTCCTACCCTTTGCGCATGCGCCCAGCCTCCTACCTCTCAGACCGCTTACCCTAGGTTTTTCTCTGGGTGTCTTCTTATTTCTTCTTCTCAATTTTCTCTTGATGATGTCACCAGCTCCTATGGATTCCTGAGCCCTAACCTCTCTCCTGAGCTCCAGTCTCGTATTACCAACTGCCTACTGGCCAGTTCTAACTGCATCGCGTCTCAAACTCATGTTCAAAACAAAGCTCAATATCTTGGGGGGTTCCCCCCAACTTCCTCTTTTCCACACTTTCCTGTTCATGTCAAGGGCACCACCATCCTCTCAGTTACCCAGGCTTGCAAACTAGATGCCATCCAGGCCGTTGTCAGGAGTGGTCCTCTGGGTCTTCGCAACATCTCTGTCTCCCTCCATCCACACCGCTGCCACCAGGTGCAGGCACCCGCCATCCACCTGCCCCGGCAGTACTGTTAGAGCCTTCTGGTTGGTCTCCTTCACTCAGGTGGATCCCTGACTCCGATCACTTACACCCAGGCTGCCAAAGGGATTTTCCCACAGTGGAGATCTGACCCTGGCTCCTTGATGGTCAGTAAACTCCCAACACTCCCAGGATCAAATAGAAAATTATCTATTGGACTTTTAAAGTCAAGCCAAGTCAAAAAGCATTTATTAAGCATCAGGCACTGTGCTAGACCCCAGAGACACAAAGACAGACAAAAATGGTCTCTTCTTTCAAGGAGCTGATAGTTTAACTCAACTACACACAGGCAGCTAGGTGGAGAAGGGTATAGGGAGCTGGAGGCAAGAAGACTCCTATTCCCCAGTTCAAATGTGGCCTCAGACTCTGGGCAAGTCACTTAATCCTGTTTGCCTCAGTTTCCTGATCTATAAAAGAGCTGGAGAAGGAAATGTCCAACTGCTCCAGCATCTCTGCTAAGAAAACCCGAAATGGGGTCATGGAGAGTTGGACTCAACAGAAATGTCTGAGCAATAAATAAACAAATGCATAAACACATAAATAAATATATATGTGTATATGTGTATGTGTATGTGTATACATATATATCTGTGTATGCATATATGCAAATAACTACAGATTCAACTATATTGATCTATTTATATGATAAATTAGAGATAATTTTAGAAGGAAGGCACTAACATTACGGGGGATTGGGGAAGACCATGCAGGTGATGGGGTTTTAGCTGGGCCTGGAAGGAAGACGCTGGATCCAGGATATGGAGGTGACGAGAGAGAGAGAGAGAGAGAGAGAGAGAGAGAGAGAGAGAGAGAGAAAATTCCAGGCACAGGAGACAGGCTTTGAGAAAAATACAGGGAGTTGAGAGATGGCCCGTTTCATGTGAGCTACAATGAAGAGGCCAAGTCACTAGATCAGAATGGAGGGGAGTTAGGTGAAAGAAGGCTGAAAGGGTAGGAGAAGGCCAGGAGATAAAGGACTTTAAAGCCAATCAGAGGATTTTATCTTTGAGCCTGGAGGTAATAGGGAGACATTGAAGTTTGTGGAATAGAGAATATTGGTCAGAATATTGATTTGGCAGCTGAGTGGAGGCAGCGCTAGAACAGGGAGAGACCTGAGGCAAGGAGACTAACCAGCAGGTTATTATAATGGTCCAGGAGTGAGGACTTTGCACCAGGATGATGGCAGTATCTGAGGAGATGTCATCAACATAGAATAGACAGGACTTGGCACATGATTGGATATGGGGATGAAGAGACAGACAGACAGAGACACACACACACACACACACACACACACACACAGAAGAATAGGCATTTACAAATACCTCATTTGATCCTTACAACAACCTTGGAAAGTTGATGCTATTATTATGCCCATTTTTTTTTTTTAGTGAGGCAATTGGGGTTAAGTGACTTGCCCAGGGTCACACAGCTAGTAAGTGTTAAGTGTCTGAGGCCAGATTTGAACTCAGGTACTCCTGACTCCAGGGCCGGTGTTCTATCCACTGCACCACCTAGCTGCCCCATTACGCCCATTTTACAGTTCAGGAAACTGAGGCAGAAACAAGGTAAGTGACGTGTCTAGGATTTCATGGTAATTATCTGAGGCTGGATTTTAATTCTGGTTTTCCTGATTTGAGACCTAGTACTTTGTTCACTGGGTCACCCAGCTGTTTCATGAGAGGAAAAGAAGTAGAGGCCTTGATTGTAGGTGACTTTCTCCAGGAATTTAGCCATGAAAGGCTGTTCTATTTATTGTAGAAAAATTTTGGCACAGCTATTATTGAGAATGAACTAGGCCCTGATAAGATTGAAGGCTCAGACCATGTAGGATAGCGTGACTTGGTAGTGGATTCAGTCAGCATGGTTTCAGGGTTTGGAGTTACTAAGACTGGAGATTCATTAGTAGACCTAGAAAGCTAAACTTGAAGGAGGCGAGATTCTAAGGTAGGTGCTTGTGAATGCATGGGAGAAATCTTCAGTGATCAGAGGAGTCGGAGCTTGAAGGGCTTTTAGAGGTCATCTTGTCCCTGAATGATAGACTTAGAGCAGGAAGCAGCTTTAAAGCCACCGAGTCCAATCTCCCCTTTTGGCAGATGTGGAAGTGTCTTGGTCAAAGTCACCCACATAAGTAAGTAGGATAGCTGAGCTGAGTCTAGGTCTTGTGACTCTAATCTAATGTTCTTCTCACATTCCTCCCTAGCCTCATTGCTGACCCTGGTATCCACACTGGAGATATTCTGCTGATTGTTGTTTATCCTTTGTTCTCAAAGAGGACCTTGACATTGGGAGGTGATGTCATGACTTACAGTAAACAGGATTTAAATGAGGGAGGGCTGTGCAAAGTCACCAACCTCACTCTTTCCTCCAGAGCCATCTGGTCTAGTGGCAAGATATGGATCAGGATGGCTAGAGATAGTCCTGGATATTTAAGGCAGTTGGGGTTAAGTGACTTGCCCAGGGTCACATAGCTAATAAGTGTCTGAGGTGAAATTTGAACTCAGATCCTCCCAGCTTTAGGGCTGGTGCTCTATCCACTTTAACACCTAGCTGCCCCTCAACGCTGGACAGAGTGATGAAGGAAATGAAAAGAAGCATCATGTCCTGTCCTTCCCTTGGCCTTCTGCCCAAACTGGTCTACCTGCTGTTCTTTTTTATTATGAACTTAAACATCAACAAATACAAACATTTAATAACAGAAAAGAAGATTCTGTGACCTTGTTACATACTTTGTTTTTTAAAGTGTAGATTAAATTTAACAATACCCAAATTGCTAGGTTGTCAGTACCTGTCTCTTTTTTTTTCTGCTACCTTTTTTTTTTTTGCAGGGCAATGGGGGTTAAGTGACTTGCCCGGGTTCACACAGCTAGTAAGCGTCAAATGTCTGAGGCCAGATTTGAACTCATGTCCTCCTGAATCCAGGGCCGGTGCTTTATCCACTGCGCCACCCAGCTGCCCCCACCTCTCTCTTTTATACATTTTTAAAAGCTTTTTTTATTCATTTTAAACTTAAATACAAAACAAAAAAAGAAAAAAGAACATTTCTGTGTACACAGCAGAACATAAGAGAGGATTCAGTATAAAATAATAAATTTCCATTTAATGAAAACCTATGTAATAAATCCTATACATTGTTTTGAAAGCAACTCAACTTTTCTGTGCTTCCTTCTAGGTTTTCTTTTGTTCTCTGCTATTCACTTTTTTGGGGGCCGGGGTGGGCAATGAGGGTTAAGTGACTTGCCCAGGGTCACACAGCTAGTTAAGTGCCAAGTGTCTGAGGCTGGATTTGAACTAGGATCCTCCTGAATCCAGGGCCAGTGCTTTATCCACTGCGCTACCTAGCTGCCCCCTGCTATTCACTTTCTTTTTTTTTTTTTAAAGTTTTTTTTTTTTTAGTGAGGCAATTGGGGTTGAGTGACTTGCCCAGGGTCACACAGCTAGTAAGTGTTAAGTGTCTGAGGCCGGATTTGAACTCAGGTCCTCCTGACTCCAGGGCCGGTGCTCTATCCACTGTGCCACCTAGCTGCCCCCGTATTCACTTTCAATCTTATTTTTCTCCCCAAGAAGGCTACAGTTAAACGTGAATATATGTGTATGTGTGTGTGTGTGTGTGTGTGTACACATACACATCTACGAGCACACACACACATAAATATAAGACCACACTATGCATATTTCTATTTGTCAGTTCTTTCTCCAGGGGTGGATAAACTCTTCCTTCATAGGTCCAAAGTCTTTCCTTGTTTTTCTAAATCGACCAACTCATCACTTCTTCTATCACAGCAATATGCTGTCACAATCATATGCCACAGCTTGTGTAGCCATTCCCCAACGGAAGAATGTCTGTCATTTTAGCCAATGTGATAGGTGTAAGATGATATCTCAGAATTATTTTAATTTGCATTTCTCTAATCAGTAATGATTTAGAGCATTCTCTCATCCAATTATATATAATCTTGATTTCTTCATTGAAAAACTGCCTGTTCATATCCTTTGACCATTCATCAACTGGGGTACCTTTTGTGCATTTTTAAATGTTTCATTTATCTTCCTCCCTCCCTCCCTTCCTTCCTTCCTTCCTCCCTTCCTCTCTGTCCCTCCTTCTCTTCTTTCCTTTCTCTTTCTCTCCTTCCCCCTTCCTTTCCCCTCCCCTCCTCTTCCCTTCTCTTCCTTCCTCTTACTCCTCCTTCTCCTTCCCCCTCCCCTTCCCTCCCCTTTCCTTCTCTTTCCTTTCTAGAAACCTACAGCTTTTGTAAAAACAAATCAGCACATTGGCTGTGACTGAAAACGAAACGCTTTCTGAATCTCTGGTCCTTCATCTCTCTGCTAAGAGGTGGAAAGCATGCTTCAGCATTAGCTTTCTGAAGTCATAATTGGTAACCTCAATGATCAGAGCTCTTAAATCTTTCAGAATTGTTTTACTTTGCATTATTTTGGTTGTGTAAATTGTTCTCCGGTTTCCATTCACTTTAATCAGGATTAGTTCATGAAGTCTTTCCAGGTTTCATTGTATCTGTCATATTTATTTTTTACAGTACAGTAATTGATTATACTCATAATCCACAATTTGTGTAGACATTTTCTGCTTGACGGACACTCACTTTCTTTTCAGTTCTATTGTAGGCACTTATGTGTGAACATATTATATCCTCCTAATAATAGAATGTAAACTCACTGAGAGCAGGGACTACAGTTTTCTTTTTGTATTTTTTTTACACAAGCACCATTTTAGAACCCAGTATATTATAGACACTTTAAATGCTTGTTAGTTGCTTGATTGAGGATTACAATGAGCAGTTTCTGTGCAAGTTAGGTAGGATGGGGCAGGAGATTTTTTTGTCAGAGTTGGGAATTTCAGAGTTTAAGATCTTCATTAAGATAAACAAACATAATACACCAGAATCTTTCTTGTAATTATTACAGTAGAGCAGAATTTGCTGTGAAGTGGGTTTGTCTTGGACCTCATCCAAGATATTTCTATAGAGGAGAGAAGAGAAAGTTAAGGAAGTATGTAATTATAAAGTCCTCCATGATGTGATGTGGCCTGATGTTGTATTGGCATGTTCTTTTTGCCATACCATCTGGACTATAGAATTTCCTCATAATGATGTTTGGTTTGTGAGATACAATCCAGTAATTGCTTTTTGGGTAGTGATGAGTATACTGAGACCATTACTAATTTTTTTTTTTTTTTAGTGAGGCAATTGGGGTTAAGTGACTTGCCCAGGGTTACACAGCTAGTAAGTGTTAAGTGTCTGAGGCCGGATTTGAACTCAGGTCCTCCTGACTCCAGGGCCGGTGCTCCATCCACTGTGCCACCTAGCTGCCCCGTGCCACCTAGCTGCCCCGCATTACTAATTTTTTAAAAATACCTGGATGAAATAATGACTGATGCCAACAATGCTTGGAGGTATTTCTGTTTCCATTTCCCACTCAGGTTTTTAGCCTAGTGTGCTTTTAGAATACAAATGGTAACATTGATATCTTTTACTATCCATGCATGATTAGTGAAACATACATTGGACTGTGAGTCAGGAGGCCTGTTTGAGCTCTGTCTTCACTACTTACTTCTTCTTCTCTTGCCCTCAGTTTCCTCATGACAAAATGGGGGTAATAATACTTGCATTGCCTATGAACTGGGTTGTCCCGAGGAAAGCACTTTGTATACTGTAACATGCTATATGATGCGAGCTATTATTGTTGTTATTGTCATCTTCATTTGGCCTTCTTTCTGTATCTCTTATAGCTGTCTGAGCAGGCCTTCTTTAACCCATAGTTTATAATTAGGTTTTGTTCCAAAAATTTGTTTCTAGATTGTTCAGAAGGCAGTTAGGTGGCACAGTGGATAGAGTGCTGGGCATGGAGTCTGAAGACTCGTTTTTCTGGGTAAGTCACTTAACCCTGTTTGCCTCAGTTTCCTCTTCTGTAAAATGAGATGGAAAACCACTCCAGTATCTTTTCCAGGAAAACTTCAAATGGGGTCATAAAGAGTCAGCCATGGCTGAACAACAACAGATGGTTTAGAAATTTGAATTAATTTTTCCAATAAAAACTACATTATAAATGGTGATTAGGCTCTCGATTTAGCTTCAAAAGTCTATTTAGTTTATATAGTTGCTAAAATATTTTCCAATAGATGAAGGAATTGAAGAAAAATTGCCTGAAGATGCTTAAAGAGGTGATGGAAGATGGGGGTGGAGGGCTGGTTGCAGTCCTTCCACTTTCTTCTCTGTGAAGCTTCCTTGGTTCTACACCTCCTGCAAAGCTGGGTGTGATCTCTTCTTCATTTGTTCTCTTAGCACTTTATTATAGATTTATTACATGATCCTGTATCTTTTTCTTCACACTTTAAAAATAATCGATATTTTCTGTTTCTTACGTCTATTGTGATTGCCTCTATCTGTTGTTTGGTTTGGAATAAATCTCCTACCCATAGCCGTGAGAGGTATATGGGCTGTTTCTCTTCTAATTTTTTTAATAGCCTGATTATCAGTGAGAGGAAAGTGACCCTTGCTCAATAATTCTCTGGAACTCAGTGGCGATGAGTCAAAGGCTCATTCATTTTCATTCTCGAGAGAATGGACACTTGCAAATAAATGCTACAGCCTTCAAATGCTGAGAGTGAGGCCCCGTTTTAATCCCTAGTCCCTAACAAGAAATGGACCCTCCCCTTGTTCATCACTGGTTTAAGGGTTACAATCTATGCGAGAAAGCTAGCTAACAGAGCACTGTATTCTTTTTGTTTGTTTTTAAGTGAGGCAACTGGGGTTAAGTGACTTGCCTAGGGTCACACAGCTACTAAGTGTTAAGTGTCTGAGGCCGGATTTGAACTCAGGTACTCCTGACTCCAGGGCCCGTGCTCTATCCACTGCGCCATCTAGCTGCCCCACTTAGCTTCTATTCCAAGGAAATTTTTTTCTTATATCAAGTCTAAATTTGTCACTCTGTAACTTATACCCATTGTTTCTAGTTCTGCTTTATGGGGCTGCAAAGAACAAGTCTGTCTTCCAAATGACAGTCCTTCAAATTGTTGAAAACAAGTGTCATGTTTCCCATACGTCTTGACTTCTCTGGGCAAAACATGCTTGGTTCATTTAGCCAGTCCTTATATGGCATGATTTAAGGTCTTTCCTTCCTATTTGACCTTTTTGGGGGGGGTACTTTCTAAATGTCCTTCCTAAAATGTACTTAGAACTTATCAATACTGTGGTGTGGTCTGACTAAGACAGAGTGAATTGGTAATCATCACCTCTCTCATGTATGTATATTGACTACCAGATTCCACTGTTGATTTATTAAGCTGTCTTCAAGTATTTCTAGGGCTTTTATGCACCACAACCCGACTTATTCTGCCTGCCCCAGAGAACAGAAGTCGTAGCAATTGATAGCAATTGCCTCTAGGCAGATTTGGGTTTGAAGTAAAGAAAAGCTTCTTAAGCCATTCTACATTTTCTGATGGAAGTAGGGGGTTTCTCATCATTATAGATCTTTTAAGATAATGGAGGATGAATACTCAACACAGATGATGGAAAGGAGGTTCCTTTTCAGGTATAGGTTACACTAGTTCATCTCTAGGACCTTTCCAAATATGAGATTCTGTAGTAGAAAAAGTAGAAAGTATCTGCATGATCTCCCTAAGAAAGAAAAGTGGTATTGAGAGAAGCTGGCTAGCTTCTCACCCTGGCCACCAGGTGGGGCAAGTAACCCAGAACTACTTATTGGTGAGGCTATAAAGTACTCTGAGTTTTGGAGTCTGTAATAGTATGGAATGGGGTAAACTGCTGTTTGTAACATGGAAAGTTCCTGCATCTATGTATACCCAGAAAACAGATCTACTTTCTGGCAAGAAAGGAAGATTTATACAAACCTATTCACTGTTATTGCTCATCATTCACCTCCACTGTGTATAATACTAGTTACTGGGTGCCATGAATGAATTCAGGGAAGATTTTTTTACTCTTTCTTTATTATAGAATGCATCTGGGAGATATTTATTTTGGAGTGAGTGGACTCCACCAGCAATTTTAGGTTCTGGCACAGTGTAGTGACTCATGCAGGCAAATTTGGTTTTATTTCCAAAGTGTTATAAAAAAGCTTTCTTTTTCAAGGGTGGGTAGGTCATTAGGGTGATAAAAGTCTTTAATTGTTCCTTCAGATGTTTTATTTAAACTCTGCCAAGTCACAAAGATAAATAATATGATTAGAATTAGTGGGGTAAGCTAGGAATTTTCTGTATCAGTCAAGTACACTGTGTACTGTGCAGTTAGGCCATTTAGCTATCACTTTGGTTGTGTCTTCACTATTATCCTGAGAAATTGAACACATTTTTGTGGTTGTTGTTGGGAAAATGCTTCACTCTAGGTCTTTCTAGGGCCCTTAAATAGGTACGACATCAAAATCCAGTTAGAAATTGCTAGTGTTACCTTGTAGGTGGTATCTAGAATTTGGAAAAATGATGCTGTTTGTTTAAAGTATCCTTTCCTAGGTATATATATTTTAGGATTATATAGATATATGTTCTAGGATACCTTGGTTTAGGTTCTCATTATCTCTCCCTTCTACTGTTCTAGCCTCTTAATTGGTCTCCTTCCTTCAAGTTTTCCCCCACTCTATCCTCATAGTTGCCAAGGTGATTTTCCTAAAGCATGGGTCTGTCCATGGCGATCCCCTACACAGTAAATTCCAGGCCCTGTTATTTCGAGTATCAAAGGAAAACTACTCCTTTTGGTGGTTTAAGGCTTTTACAATCTGGCCCCAAGCTACCTTTTCAGTCTTATTTATGTATTATTCCCCTTCATGCCTCTGTTCTTGCCCACTTGGCCTTCGTACTCTTCTTCATATAAAAGAGTCCATTTCCTGTCTTTGGGTTAGTTGTCCCTCATGTTTGGAATGCACTGCTTTCTCCTTTCACTCTTGTAGAATCCCTACTTTCCTTCAAGGCTCATTTCAAGTGTCACCTTCTACATGAAACCCTTTCTAATCTACCCAGTTGCCACCCCAACACTCCCTTTATCTTGTATCACTTTTGCATACAAATGTGTGTGCAGATACACACACACACACACACACACACACACACACACACACAATCTAGGCTAGACTGTACTTTCCTCAAGGACAAGAACGTTCCACTTTTGACCCCGTCCCCAGTGCCGAGAACCATGCCTCCTGAATAGTTTTAATAATAAACTTAATAAATGTTTGTTGTTTGATTGATTGACAGCATCCTGTGGAACCCTAGTGTTCTATTCATTGTGAATAGTGATTCTGAGAAAATTTCAATGCTAAGGAGCCATCTAGAGGGAATCCTTTTCAATTCAGCAGAAAAGTCTTTTGGGGGCATTAGGGGCTGTGCTGTCATGAAACATCTTTCCCTGGACTGGACTCAAATCCCCCGTCTGTTCTACTGGGGTTCTTGCAGCCCAGGATAAGATACTACTTCCATTGTCATCCAAAGGGAGTCATGTGCTTCTGCCCAAGTTAGGGAGTTGGGAGGGGAATGGTAAACATAAAAATATTTGGGATTGAGGACTACTTTGTATGCTGGTTTTTGCTGAAATTCTTGTTTTTGTTTTGTTTTTGTTTTTTATTTTGGTGAGGCAATTGGGGTTAAGTGACTTGCCCAGGGTCACACAGCTAGTAAGTGTTATGTGTCTGAAGCTGGATTTGAACTCAGGTCCTCCTGAATCCAGGGTCAGTGCTCTATCCACTGCACCACCTAGCTGCCCCCTTTTGCTGAAATTCTTAGGAGAGTAAACACTTTCTTTCCAAATCCAATGGTCTTTTCCCAGCTCTCATTCTTCCTCGCCTTCTTTCTGTACTATTTGAATAGGTGCTCTTATAAGTGTTTCTTGAATTGAACATACATCCTCATCATTGTTTGACACTGACTACATACTCCTTTAAACTTCTTCCCTTGATCTCTTTGACTCTCTTTATCTTGGTCCTTTTCCTGCCTCTTTGACTTTCTTTACTGATTCTCAACTCTTCTTCCTGACCTCTGTTCTTTTCACTTTATATTTAATCCACTAAGATCTTAAAAAATTACTCCGTGAATAATTCCCAAATCTCATTATCTCTAGTTATAACCTTCTCCCATAGACTGTTAAAGGTGGAAGGGGACTTAGAGATGACCATCTAGCCCTATTATTTTATAGATTATGGAAACAGTAAAATTACCACCCAAAGTCATTCAGCTAATTAGTTAGGCAGAGCCAGGATTGGAATCCTAATTTCCTGATTCCCATCATTCCTATATTGTTAGTGCCTTCATCATCTCAAGGTCAATAAAAGGGAAGCATGGTATAAGGGAAAAGAATGAGATAGAGCAAGATGACTGGGTCTGATGTTTGATCTCAGCTCTACCATAGACTAGCTGTGATTTTGGACAAATTGTTTAACCTTTGTGATCTTCATTATTCTTCCCTATAAAATGAGGAGCTAGGTTGAAATCAGGAGTTTTTATTCTTGGGTCTGTGAATTTTTTCTTTTTTAAAGATAGTTTAAAAATTAGAAGAGAAGTATATGCTTTTCACAGCTATGGGTAGGAGATAGAGTTTTTTGTTTTTCTTTATTTAGTATTTTATTTCCCCCCAATTACATATAAAAACAATTTTTAACATCAATTTTTAAAACTTTTGAGCTCCAGATTCTCTCCCTCCCCCCCCCCCTCCGCCTTTGAGAAGGCAAGCAATTTGATATAGGTTATATATGGATACTCATGCAAAACATTTCCATATTAGTCATATTGTGAAAGAAAACAGACCAAAAAACTCCCTCAAGGACAATACAGAAAGTTAAAAGAAGTTATGCTTCAATCTGTATTCAGACATCATCAGTTCTTTCTCTGGGGGTGGAGAGCATTTTTCATCATAAGTCCTTCAGTATTGTCTTGGATCATTGTATTGCTAAGGATAGCTAAGTCATTCATAGCTGATCATCTTACAGTATTTTGGGGGGGGGGGCTGTGGAGCAATAATAAGTGACTTGCCCAGGGTCACACAGCTAGTAACTGTCAAGTGTCTGAGGCTGGATTTGAACTCAGGTCCTCCTGAATCCAGGGCCGGTGCTTGATCCACTGTGCCACCTAGCTGCTCCCTTTTTTGGGGGGGGGGCAATGAGGGTTAAGTGACTTGCCCAGGGTCACACTGCTAGTAAGTATCAAGTGTCTGAGGCTGGATTTGAACTTAGGTGATCATCTTACAGTATTGCTGTTACTTTGTACACAGTACATTTCACTTTGCCTCAGCTCATGTAAGTCTTTCGAGGTTTTTCTGAAAGCTTCCTACTCATCATTTCTTATAGCACGATAATATTCCATCATAATCATGTATCATAATTTGGTTAGCCATTCACCAATTGATGGGCACCTCCTCAATTTACAATTCTTTGCCACCAGAAAATAGCTGCTATAAATGTGTTTGTGCCTATAGGTCCTTTTGCTTTTTTGTTTTTTTTAGGAGATATAGTTTTAACTAAACAAGGGAGAGAGGCAATTACAGAAGATAAAATAGATACATTTGATTACATGAAACTGAAAAACTTGTACACAAACAAAATTTTTGTAACTTTTTATTTTTATTTTTGGTGAGGCAATTGGGGTTAAGTGACTTGCCTAGGGTCACACAGCTAGTAAGTGTTAAGTGTCTTTGGCCAGATTTGAACTCAGGTCCTCCTGACTCCAGGGCTGGTGGTCTATCCACTGTGCCACCTAGCTGCCCCACACAAACAAAATTAATGTACCTAGGGACAGAAGGGAGATGGTTGGGTGGGAAAAAATCTTTGTATCAATTTTTTTGATGAGAGTTTGGTATACAAGATATATAAGTAATATAATGATTGGAATGACACCACCTGCTGGAGACTTACTGTAGAAAAGCTGCGCCATGAAGTGAAGGTCTTTGAGGGCAAGACCAGGAGTCTTTTCTTTGGCATCAGGAAGTGACGTTTGCTGGTGGGGGGAAGAAGGAAGAGCCTGGCACGCTGACTAGGCCCTTTTCCTGGGGACTCTGGCAGAGAGTGGAGCTAGAAATGCACTCTCCCTTTAATAGATAGATGAGTGTAGGCCTTTCTCTCTCTCTTTACCAAATTCTTATTCTCCTTAATAAATTCTTAAAAGCCTAACTCTTGCTAAAGCTTATAATTTATTGGCGACCACTCATTAGATATTTTAGACAGTTTAGCTAGAATTTTAGCCTTTAACAATAATGAATCTATATCTATATCTATATATCTCTCTGTCAATTAATAAACATTTTTTGGTGAGGCAATGAGGATTAAGTGACTTTCCCAGGGTCACACAGCTAAGTAAGTGCAAGTGTCTGAGGCCAGATTTGAACTCAGGTCCTCCTGAATCCAGGGCCAGTGCTTTATCCACTGTACCACCTAGCTGCTCCAATTAATAAACATTTTAAAATAAGTACTATATTCCAGGCACAGTATTAAGTACTATATTTCTATCTCTAGGTCTCTATCTCTGACTAAAAGTCATTCCTTAATAGATAAGTGGTCAAAGAATATGAAACACAGTTCTCAAAAAAATCATAATCTATTAAAAACCAAATGAAAGAATCCTCTAAATTATTAATAGTAAGAGAAACGCAAGTCAAAACAATACTGAGTTTTACATCATTCCCCCAAAATTGGAAAAGATGACAAAAGGTGGGAATAGTCAATGTTGGAGAAATTGTGGGAAGATAAGTACACTTTTGCTTTGTTGGTAAAACTGTGAATTAGTACAACCATTTTGGAAAGCAGTTTGGAATTATGCAAATACAGTGACTAAAATGATCATATTTTTTGGCTCAGAGATTCCATGGTTAGGCTTATCCCTACAAGGAAGTCATTGATAAGAAGAAAGTACCTCTATATACCAAAGTATTCACAGCAGTACTTTTTCTGATAGCAAAAACTTGGAAACCAAAGAAATGCCCATTTATTGGTGGGGAATGGTTAAACAAATTGTGGTACATGAATGTAATAAAATATTACTGTGTTGTAACAAGTGACAAATATGATTCAGTCTAAGAACCATGGAAAGATCTACATTGATTGATGCAGAGTGAACCACAAAATAATTTAAAAAAAATTTTAAAAGCATGTCTTCAAAGAAATGAGAAGATACTGACTAATACTCTTCTCTTTTGCAGAAATGGAAGGTCCACAAGTGTGGTACATTGCACATATTTTCATGCCTTTTTTCATGTATTCAGTTTTGCAGGGTGTTTTTGTCTTTAAAAATATTTGTTATATGAAATAGCTGTGTTGGAGGATGAGGAATGGATACTGCAGGAAGTTTTGTTGATGGAAAAAAGACCAAAAAATAAAAAGAGCTATGCAGAGGTGAAATTTCCCAAATATGACACATGGAATGAAAAATATCCCACCTGGCTGACTTTAAGTCTGACTTAATGCAGTTGGTCATCTTACATTAATTTTTGCCTTGAATTGTCATGAAATTAGAGAAAAAATTATTTCCTTACTATATAGTTATATCCTTATTATTTTATGGTTGCTTCCTATAATCATGTCGGATGTTATATGATGGACACAGTATTGGATCCTTATCTCTTAGGTTAATGCTGAACTACATCTGTATTAATATAGTGAGATGAAGGTATAAGATTTGAGCTATCTGGCCTTGAATTTTGAATCTTTCTATATTCCAAACAACTAATAATTAAGTATTGAGCCTTGACATCTGTTACTAGCTCTATGTTTCTGTGTAAAATAAGGTCCTTTAATTTCTTATAATGGTATGGGGATAATTAAGCAATTGATGCAAAGATTTTTGAAATGAGGATATGATTTTGTTATTTAGTTAATATCACAATTGTCTGAGTTCTGTGTAAAGGAGAGAAACATCAGCATAGCTTGTGGTCTATTTTGCAAATGCCTTAAAGAGATATCCAGTTTTGTTAGAGGTTATTCATTTGAACATGGTCAGAAGTTGAAAATTTTTCTTTAACTTACTTGGTATGCACTGTTGTAAAATTAATTAACTCAGTGTGCTTTTGTATATGATCTCTGAACTTTTTGTTACAACTAAAGTTATTCTAGCAACTTTTATATGAATTCATTTTTGTATTGGAGTCCATTTTCTTATAAAAGGGATTTTGAGATTTCTTAGTGGAACCTCATCTTCCTAATGGGAGATTGAATAATGCTAAGTAAAAAAATTGGGTCCTAATTTTCTGTTTGTATCTAAGTTTCCAAGTTGCTTTTTTTACTGTGTGTGTGTGTGTGTGTGTGTACATTTATTAAGGTAGGAGAATCCTACTTTAGCCCTTGCCAATAGTCATTCTCCCAGCCTTTTCCATGAGAACTCCACTTGTAATTTATGCATGTAAAACCTCACAGTGTTGCTGGCATCATGGCTTATTGGTTCACTAGCATTCCTTGATGATCATACCTGGAGTCAGACTCAGAATAATATCAGTTAACAGTCCCATAATGTCTTTTTTTTTTTTTGGTGAGGCAGTGAGGGTTAAGTGGCTTGCCCAGGGTCACATAGCTAGTAAGTGTTAAGTGTCTGAGGCTGGATTTGAACTCACGTTCTCCTGAATCCAGGGCCGGTGCTTTATCCACTGCGCCATCTAGCTGCCCCCCCATAATGTTTTATATAATAAGTTCCTATAATTAGTGTTTTAGGTGAATTCACCTCTCAAGGATCATATATCCTAGATAAATATTGACTATAATCTCACATTGGTAGCAGTAAGAAATTAATTACAGCAAAATCACATCTTACCTTATTATAACTAGTACTTATGCTAAGTAGATGCTTTTTCATCCCTAAATTCGTTATTATACATCTCACTTGGGATGGGAAGTATAAATCTAATAATCCTAAATTGTATACAGAGAACATATTAGACAACGTTTTATGTAATAGTATATAGTAAAACATGTTCAGTTATTAACCATATTCAAATGGCCATAAAAATAGACTATTGCTCTTAGAATCCTTTTAAATGATGCAAACAACCTTAAAGTGGCTCTTAACTTAGTTTGCATGTATTTCTACATGTTTTAAATCCAGATTAAGTCACAAACATAGGTAAAATCAGATTTCCCATTAGAGTGACAAAATAATCAATTACTATTGGTTTTTTCTTTTCTTTTTTTCCCCATAAAAGTATTTTATTATTTTCCAGTTACATGTAGATATAGTTTGCAACATTTGTTTTTATAAGATTGCTAGTTTCAACTTTTTCTCCCTCCCTGCCCCCTCCCCAAGACAGCAAGCAATCCGATATAGGTTATATATGTACAATCACATTAAAAATATCTCTGCATTAGTCATGCTGTGCAAGAAGAATCAGAGCAAAAAAGGAAAAACCTCAAAAAAGCAAAACAAAACAAAAACAGAGATAGCATGGTTCAATCTGCATCTAGATTCCACAGTTCTTTTTTTTTTTCTTCTGGATTTGGAGAGCATTTTCCATCATGAGTCCCCTGGAACTACCTTGCACCATTGCACTGCTGAGAAGAATCAAGTCTGTCATAGCTGATCAACACACAATGCTGTTGATACTGTGTACAATGTTTTACTGGTTCTGCTCATCTTACTCAGTTCATGTAAGCCTTTCCAGGTTTCTCTGAAATCTGTCTGCTCATCGTTTCTTTTTTTTTTTTTAAATTAATAAAGTATTTTATTTTTTTCTGTTACATGTAAAGATAGTTCTCAACTTTTGTTTATACAAGCTTTCCAATTTCAGATTTTTCTCCCTCCCTCCCCTCCCTCCCCCCTCCCCTAGACAGCAGGTAATCTGATATAGGTTATATATATATATATACATACACATAATAACATTAAACATATTTCTGCATTAGTCATAAGAGAAAAAATCAGAGCAATGATGAAAACCCTCAAAATAGAAAAAAAACAACAGCACCCAAAACAAAAGAAATAGTATGGTTCATTCAGCATCTATACTCCGCAGTTCTTTTTTTGTTTTTCCTTGGATTTGGAGATCCTCTTCCATCACAAGTTCCCTGGAACTTTTTTGTGCCATTGCATTGGTGAGAAGAATATAGTCCATCACAGTAGATCAACATTCAATGTTGATGATACTGTGTACAATATTCTTCTGGTTCTGCTCATCTCACTCATCATCAGCTCACACAAGACCCTCTAGGTTTCTCTGAACTCCTCCTGCTCATCGTTTCTTACAGCACAGTAGTATTCCATTACATTCATATACCACAACTTGTTCAGCCGTTCCCTAATTGATGGGCATCCCCTCAATTTCCAATTCCTTGCCACCACAAAAAGTGCAGCTATAAATATTTTTGTACATGTGGGTCCTTTTCCCTTTTTTATTATCTCTTTGGGAAAAAAGACCTAATAGTGGTATTGCTGGGTCAAAGGGTATACACAGCTTTATAGCCCTTTGGGCATAGTTCCAAATTGCTCTTCAGAATGGTTGGATCAGTTCACAGCTCCACCAACAATATATTAGTGTTCCAGTTTTTCCACAGCTTCTCCAACATTTATTATTTTCCTTTTTTGTCATATTAGCCAATCTGATAAATGCCAGGTGGTACCTCAGAGTTGTTTTAATGTGCATTTCTCTAAGTAATAGTGATTTAGAGAATTTTTTCATATGGCAATAGATATCTTTGATTTCTTCATCAGAAAACAGCCTGTTCATATCCTTTGACCATTTCTCAACTGGGGAATGACTTGGATTCCTATAAATTTGGTTTAGTTCTCTATATATTTTAGAAATGAGGCCTTTGTCAGAAATACTGGCTATAAAAATTATTTCCCAGCTTTCTGTCTCCCTTCTAATTTTGGATGCATTGATTCTGTTTGTACAAAACCTTTTTAATTTAATGTAATCAAAATCATCCATTTTGCTTTTCATAATAATCTCTCTCTTTTTTTTTTTTAGTGAGGCAATAGAGGTTAAGTGACTTGCCCAGGGTCACACAGCTAGTAAGTGTTAAGTGTCTGAGGTCAGATTTGAACTCAGGTACTCCTGAATCCAGGGCGGGTGCTCTATCCACTGTGCCACCTAGCTGCCCCACAATAATCTCTTGTTTAGTCATAAACTATTCTCCTTTCCATAAATCTGAGTGGTAAACCATTCCTTCCTATCAATTACTATTGTTCACTAATAGCTGACTACTGAAATACTATTCCTTAAAACAAAAGCAAGTTGGTGGCTCAGTGGCGCAGTGGATAAAGCACCGGTCCTGGATTCAGGGGTACCTGAGTTCAAATCCGGCCTCAGACACTTGACACTTACTAGCTGTGTGACCCTGGGCAAGTCACTTAACCCCCATTGCCCCGCAAAAAAACCCCAAACAAACAAACAAACAAAAAACAAAAGCAAAAGATTTCTGACTTTAACCTTACTACTTAACAGACTCACATCTTTGCTTCTCAAGCTCGTTTACTTTTGTCTGATTATACTCTTATCATTTTGAAAGAATGAGATACTTCAGGAATTGTATCTTATACATTTTACAGATTCAAGCACCAATTTAGCTATTGCTCAGGCCAACAAATTAAAATCAAAACAGCAAGATCAGTAATTCAGATACTTAAGTATTAATTCAGTAAAAATATGGAACACTTCACGAATTTGTGTGTCATCCTTGTGCAGGGGCCATGCTAATCTTCTTTGTATTGTTCCAATTTTAGTATATGTGCCTCTGAAGTGAGCACTGTAATGGTATCTCTTATGCTGAGAAGGAAGGGAAGGGAAGGAGAGGAAAGGAATGAGATGGGAAGGGAAGGATAGAGAAGAGAAGGAAATGAGTAAAAAGGGGTGGTCATTAGCTATTCTAGAGAGTAGTTTGGAACTGTGTCCAAAAAGCAGTTAAACTGGACCTACATCTTGGTCCAGTGGCACTACCACTACGTCTGTACCTCAAAGAGATCAGAGAAAGAGGAAAAGGTCCCATGTTCACAAAAATATTTATAGCAACTCTTTTTGTGACAGCAAAGAATTGGAAGCTGAGAAGGTAGGAGTACCCATCAACTGGAGCATGGATGAACAAGTTGTAGTCCACAGATGGGAAGGAATTCTATTGTGCTGTAAGAAATGACGAAGGGGATGGTTTCAAAGAAACCTGGGAAGACTTGTATGAGCTTATGCAAAGTGAAGTGAGCAGAACAATCTGTAGAATGGTAACAATAATGGAAAGACAAACAATTCTGATCCACACCATGGCCAATCACAATGCCAGAGAACTCATGATCAGCATGCTACCAGCCTCCAGATTTTGGAGTAATGGATTCAAAATGAAGATGAGATCCCCACTCCCACCTCCCAGTCTATATCTTTGTGTGTGTGTGTGTGTAAAGCGTATTTTTGCTTGACTATACATATTTGTAACGGGTTTTGTTTTCCTTGATTTCTCATTGGGGGGGGGGGAGCTGGAACAGAGAGAATGTGAACCTAAAAAACGGAATTTAACATTTTTTTAAGGGGTGGGTATATTTTAATTTAGACCTGTGTGCAAGGCCCTGGTCCTAGGTTAGCTCACTTTGGGCAGGAAGGTCGGGGGAGGAGAAGGCCTGTGGGGTAGCCTGGGTGGACACTTCTGTTTAAGGATTGGGAGAAGGATGATAGTCCATCAAAAATTACTGTGAGGAGCTGTATCCCTCAAGTTCTTCACTTTTCCTCTCTTTCCCAGCCAAACTCCTAGAAGAAGCTGTTTATACTTCTTACCTCCTTATCTTCCCCCATTTATTTCTCAGCCCCTTGCAACATGACTGAAACTGTGCCCCTCCCCAAGTTATCAGTGATTTTATAGACAAAATCCAATAGTCTTTTTTCTGATTTTTGCTGCATTTAATAATCTTGATACCCCTTTCCTCTTGGATACTTCGGCCTGTCTATTTTTGTGACCCTTCCCTTGTTTGTTTCTCCCCGTACCTGTCTGACTGCTCTTTCATTCTCCTTTGCTAAGTTATTATCCATGTATCACCTCCAAACTGTGAATATGGCCAAGCCCTCTTTTCTTCTCTCCCATCAGCTTCCATGGATTTAACCATCGTCTCTAGGTGTTGAATTGTACTAGTCACCTAGTGACTTAAGATATAGGCTTAAACTACTTGTCAGTTTGCTCTTTTTTTTTTCCCCTTTTTTTCAGTTTGTTCTTAAATTTGGTTGATAGTTATATTTTCTCATTTGGAGACATTTTAATCATTGCTAATGATTTCCCTTAGTCTCTATCTACATGGATCATTGGCAAATGGAGTCAATTCGCCCAGCTTTTCATTTCTGTTTTGTTCCTACACGCAGACCAATGCCCAGTCTCCCAACAAGTGCCGTCTTTCAGGTTCTATAATATGCTCTTGTATCCTTTAGCATGCTTGGAATTTGTGCAGGCTGTGCTGGGGTAGGGATAGGAGGGTTTCTTTGTCCCTGTAAACAAGGAGCAAGTTCTTCTCCGGGCTCTCTGCTTCACCAATGCCACGCCAGAAGCTTTCAGCACTCATGTAAGAAATTGATATCTTTCTTTAAAATGCACACTTTCCATTGCTTTTAAAATAAAAAGGTATTGTAGAATAGCAAGTTGTTTTTGATGAAATGTAATTATTTTAAATTTTCCATATGGTCTGAGTTAGCAGTCAGCAATTGTGTGTGTGTGTCTGTGTGTCTGTAAAATGTTTCTGGGTGCTTAAATGTTTTCTTTAATATCTTTACCTTTTTAGAAAGAGTATCATCATGGTTTTTTGGGGACTTCAGGATATAATACAGATGTAAAAGAAATTTGGCCCCACTCTTCCACCCTCGGTACCATTTCCTTTTTCCTTCAGTGTTTGTTCCCTATGTGTAGCCCTGTGTAGGCATCCTCTGACTGCTACTTCTTTTGGGGGTTCTGGAAAATAGGAAGGGGAAGGAAGAGAGAGGAAAGAAAAGGAAAGAATCAGAAGGATTAACATGGGTAGGAAGGGAAAAGGGGGAAAAGGACATATTTTGGACACTCGGAATCCCACTTATTTTTTCTCTTGTATTTCAGTTATCTTTGTGTGGCTCTATCACTATTAACTGACCACTTGAATTTCTCTGCTTCAGGTTGGAGATGGGGAAAGAGATGGTCTCTGTTGAGCAACAAGGTGACTTGTAAGACTGGTCCTTGTGTTACTAGGAATGACCATTTGCCATAGGTGGCTTAACTTCAGTCTGTTCTTGTGAGGACAGACTCTGCTGCTAACTTTGAAACATCAGTAGAGTCTGGGTGTGATGATGCTGAATTAGATCTTGTTTCTTGACTATGAGTAGCTGAAATTAAAAAAAAAATAGAAGAAAACATGTCAGTTGTTGGATTGTAGGCAATTAGGGAAAAGCTTACTACTTCTCTTGACAAAATGTCCCAGTCAACTCATGATAGAGAATGCTCTCCACATCTAGAAAAAAAGAACTATGGAATCTGAATGCAAATTGAAGCAGACTCTTCCTACTATTTTTTCTTTTTTGAGGTTTTTTCCTTTTGTTCTGATTCTTCTTTCACAACATGACTAATGCAGAAATATGTTTAATGTGATCGTACATATATAACTTATATTGGATTGCTTTCTGTCTTGGCAAGGGGGGAGGGAAGGGAGGAAGGGAGAAAAATTTGGAACTCAAAATCTTATAAAAAGAAATGTTGTGGGGCAACTAGGTGGTCCAGTGGATAGAGCACCGGCCCTGGAGTCAGGACGACCCAAGTTCAAATCCAGCCTCAGACACTTAACACTTACTAGCTGTGTGACCCTGGGCAAGTCACTTAACCCCAATTGCCTCCCCCCCTCCCCTCCTCCCCCCCCCAAAAAAAACCCACACACACATAAAAACAAATGTTGAAAACTATCTTTACATGTAACTGGAAAATACTAAAATACTTTTATGATTTAAAACAAAACAAAAAAATCCCAAAATGTCCCAGTCAGCATCATAGAATGAAAAATTAACCTTGGATCCTCTTTTATTTTGTTTATGCAGTAACTATATGGTCATAGATTTAGAGGCATCCTTATTTTTATATAAGAAGAATCACATCTCAGAATAGAAAGAACAAGGAAAGAGAACATAAAGAATGAATAGACATTTATATTTGACTTGGTTTGCATTATGAAGGTCTCCCTTGGGTTCCATTGTTTTTTGGTTTTGTTTGTTTTTGGTTTGTTTTGTTTTTTTGGTGAGGCAATTGGGGTTAAGTGACTTGCTCAGGGTCACGCAGTCAGTAAATGTTAAGTGTCTGAGGTCAGATTTGAACTCAGGTCCTCCTGACTCCAGGGCTGGTGCTCTATCCACTTTGCCATCTAGTTGCCCCTCCATTGTTATTTTTAAATATTTTATTGATTAAAAAAAATTTAGCATTGAGTAACTTTCCAGTCCTTACTCTCTGGCCTGGCCCTCTCCCTATACTGCACCCCATGCCTCCCTTGTAACAAATAAAACCAACGAAAACATTGATTAGGTCTGATGATTAAAGAAGGCTTCATTTCTCACCCAAAGCTCCCCATCTTCCTGCTGAGAGGAGAAAGTTTGCTTTGCCTTCAGTCCTCTGCAGTCAACAGACCACTCATTGTGCTAGAGTGCTTCTTCTTTTTTAGGCAGTCAGGATTAAATGACTTGCCCAGGGTCACATAGCTATTGAGTGTCTGGGGCCGAATTTGAACTCAGGTCCTTCTGTCTTATGGAGTTGTTTTCCTTTACATTTTTGTGGTCGTTGTGTAGATTGTTTTCTTAGTTCTACTTGCTTTACTCTGCATCACTTTCTGTCTTCTTAAGCTTCTTTGAATGATTTATATTCTTGATTTTTAAATGAAGCAGTAACATTCCCTTGCTTTCATATACTGGATTGTGTTCAGCCATTCCCCAGGCTATGAGGAACCACTTTGTTTCCAGTTCTTTGCTAACACAAAGATGTTGTTATAAATAATTCTGTACATTAAATTTGTTGCCTAATCTTAAGTGAATTGTCACTGTAGTGAGGCAGTTCTTTTACTTCTTCCTAATTGGCTTTCTATTCTACTTCCTACAGAAGCTGTTAAAAGCCTCATCTTTGCTTCTCAAGCCTCCCCTACCACTTTCCCCCCCTCCCTCAGCAGCTCATTCTTTAGGACTTTATCTCATACTCTACTGAGAAAATAGAGATTATTTACTGGGAGCTCCCTCTTTTTCCCTTTTTTGGATCTCAAAACCCCTCGACATCTTCCCATGTTATCACCTTCTTCACTCCAGGGTCTGGTGAAGAAGTGACCTTTCTCCACAGGGCTGACCCCTCTACATGCACCCTTGATCCCATCCCCTGTTGTTTTCTCTAGCATTACCCCCCTTTTTCTAATCTTCAGTCTCTTCCCAACTACTAGTTCCTTCTCTGATGCCAAGTTTTCTCCGTCGTTAAAAAATCCTCAGACCTCACCATCTCATCAAGCTGTCATCCTATCTCTCTCCTCCCTTTCAAAACAAAACTCCTAAAAAGCTGTTTACTCTCTGTTCTCATTTCTTAACCCTGTTCAATCCAAAGTCACCAATGATCTCTTACTAATTCTTATCCTCCCCTGTAGCATTTGACATGTCTGACCACCTTCTTTTCCTGGATGCTCTCTCCTCTCTGTTGTCAGCACTGTTCCTTGGTTATCTTCCTGCTTGTCTTACTGTTCCTTCTCAGTCTCCTTTGCTGGGTCATCATCTCTCTCTCTCCTAACTGTGACTGGTTTACCAAGGCTCTCTGTCTTGGACTCCCTCTCCCTCTCCCTCTCCCTTTGCTCCTTCTCCCATTCCCTTTCCCTCTCCCTCTCCCTCTCCCTCTCCCTCTCCCTCTCCCTCTCCCTCTCCCTCTCCCTCTCCCTCTCCCTCTCCCTCTCCCTCTCCCTCTCCCTGTCCCTCTCCCTCTCCCTCTCCCTGTCCCTCTCCCTGTCCCTCTCCCTCTGCTCCTTCTCCCTCTCCCTCTCCCTCTCCTCTCCCATTCCTTCTCCCACTCCCTCTCCCTCTGCTCCTTCTCCCTCTCCCTCTCCCATTCCTTCTCCCACTCCCTCTCCCTCTCCCTCTCCCTCTCCCTCTCCCTCTCCCTCTCCCTCTCCCTCTCCCTCTCCCTCTCCCTCTCCCTCTCCCTCTCCCTCTCCCTCTCCCTCTCCCTCTCCCTCTCCCTCTCCCTCTCCCTCTCCCTCTCCCTCTCCTCTCCCATTCCTTCTCCCACTCCTTCTCCCTTTGCTCCTTCTCCCTCTCCCTCTCCCTCTCCCTCTCCCTCTCCCATTCCTTCTCCTGCTCCCTCTCCCTCTCCCTCTCCCTCTCCCTCTCCCTCTCCCTCTCCCTCTCCCTCTCCCTCTCCCTCTCCCTCTCCCTCTCCCTCTCCCTCTCCCTCTCCCTCTCCCTCTCCCTCTCCTCTCCCATTCCTTCTCCCACTCCCTCTCCCTCTGCTCCTTCTCCCTCTCCCTCTCCCTCTCCCTCTGCTCCTTCTCCCTCTCCCTCTCCCTCTCCCTTCTCCCTTGGTAACATCATTACCTCCCTTGAATCCAGTTAGCATTTCTCTGCAGATGTCTCCCAGATTTATATTTGTAGCCCTCGTCTCTTTCCTGAGCTCTGTTTTATTTATACATCTGCAGCTGTCTGTAGGACTTTTCAAACTGGATGTCCCATAAGTATCTCAAACTCAAGATGTCCAAAGCTGAACTAATTTTTTTCCTGTTTCTGTGGAGGATACTGCCATCCTTTTAGTCACATAGGTTCACAACCTGGAGGTTAGACTTGACTCCTTGCTCTTCCTCACTGCACATATCCCATTTGTCACCAAATTTTGTCCTTTCTGCCTCTGGCCCCTTCTCTCTGTTCACATAGCCACCACTCTAGTTAAACTTCTTGATACTGGGCAGCTAGGTGGCACAGTGGATAAAGCACTAGCCCTGGATTCAGGAGGACCTGAGTTCAAATCTGGCCTCAGACACTTGATACTTACTAGCTGTGTGACCCTGGGCAAGTCACTTTACCCTCATTGCCCCACCAAAAAAATAATAATAATAATAAAAAAACTTCTTGACATCTTTTGCCACAGCCTCTTAAATGATATCCCTGCTCATCTTTCCCCAGTTTAGTCCATCTTCCCCACAGTTGCTAAGGTGCACAGATCTGAAATTGGCATTGCTCCTACACTATAAAATCCAGTGGCTTCTTTTTCCCCCTTTAGGTTTATACATGAACTCTTCTGTTTGGCTTTTAAAGCCTGATGTAATCTGGCCCTAATCTAATTTTTCAGCCTTGTGATATATTATTACTCCCTTTCCTGAATTCTTCATTCTGGCCTGATTGGCCTCCTTGTTCCTCACTTCAGTACTCTATGCCAGGCACTGTGTTAGGCCCTGGGGATTCAAAGACAAAAATGAAACAATTGCTCGATGAATTTATACCCCAATGGGGAGACAACACATACAGATGCAGGTTTTCATAAAGTATATATAATTTTGGATTATATTATTAATATTAAATAATACTTATTATTAAATAATACTTATTATTAAATATTAATAAAGTATTACTAGCTGGGAGGATCAGGAAAGGTTCATGGAGAAGGCAGTGACAGAACTGAACCTTGAAGGAAACAAGGGCTTCCAAGAGACAGAAGTGGAAAGGGGAACGTATTCTGGGTTTGGGGGCCAGTTCATGCAAAAGTGAGGAGAAGACGGCGTCCTGTGTGAGGTACAGCAAAAAGGCCGGTGTGGCCAGACTGGGGAGTGTGAAGGTGAGCAGTTGTAATAGGGCGGAAGGGCCGCTCAGGACAGGGCTGCTAAAGGTCTGCTAAAGATACCAAGTAGAAGAGTTTAGATTTGATCCTAAAAGCATATGGGAGCCACTGGAATGGATTGGACTGGGAAATGACACGGCCAGGCCTATATATGATCTTGTTTGCATGTTGTTTTCCTGATTAAACTAAGAGCTCCTTAAGGGCAGTGTCTGTTTTTGCTTTTCTTTGTATCCCCATTGCTTAACATACTGACACATAATGAACGATTATTAAATGCTTGTTGACTTGACTTCAAGGCCAGCACTATGCATTACCACCTGGTTTCCTGGTCAATTAGGGGGTGTGGTAGTTAGAGTCCTGGGCCTGAAGTCAGGAAGACATCTTCCTGAGTTCAAAACTGACCTCAGACACTTACTACCTGTGTGACCCTGGGAAAGTCACTTAGCCTCTTTGCCTCAGTTTCCTCATTTGTAAAATGAGCTGGAGAAGGAAATAGCAAATCACTCTAGTATCTTTGCCAAGAAAACCCCAAATGCGGTCACAGAGAGTCAGACATGACTGAAACAACACTTAGTTTCCTTGGATATTGAATGAGGAAGATGGATACAGGCCATTGAGTCTGCTACACAAAGAGGAGTGGTACAAATTTTGGGGCATGGTGAGTGGTGGTATTGGGAGCACAGTATATGTGGCTTGAAGGGAGTTAGACGTAAGCTCATTGTGAGGAGGTATTTTCCCATTCTTTGTACTTGGAAGTCCTCTTTTCATTAAAAGGTCAATTTTCCTCTTTAGGATTATACTTGGTTTTGCTGATTGAATTATTCACTTTTTATTTTGTCTTTTAGATATTGCATTCTAAGTTCCCCCCATCCCCTTTATGGTGGTAGTTGTCAAGTGTTGCATAGTCCTAACTGTGGTTCCTTGATACATGAACTTTTTCTTTCTGGCTGCTTGCAGTATCTTTTCTTTAATATGGAAGATCTGAAGTTGGCTGTGACTTTCCTGGCAATTTTCATTTTGGGATTTATTTGAGGTAGTGAATGGATTCTTTCTGTTTTCATTTTGCTCTCTGTTTACAAAAGTTCTAGGAGGTTTTCATTCATAATTTAAAAAAAATATGGTACCCAGGCTTCTTAGGATTAAAAGATCATAGATTTAGGGTTTGGTTTTTTTTTTTTTTTCTCTGATAGTTAGATGGGCTTAACCTGACCTATTTTCTGGTTCAGTTGTTATTGATAAGAAATATTTTCTTCTACTTTTTCAGTTTTTCTATTTTGTTTTGGTGTTTTTTGTTGTCTCATGGAGTAATTGATTTCTATTTGGACCATTCTAATTTTCAAGAAGTGTTACTTGGATAAGTTTTCACACTTAGTCTACTAAACTGTTTATTCTCCTTCCAATTCTTTTCTCTTGAGTTTATATTTAATTTCTAGTTTTTTTCCTTAAGAGTTCTCATTTTATCTAATAATCATTTTAAAAATCTTGATTCATTTTTTCCAAGAATTCCAGTAAACCTTGCTGTAAAGCTCTTCCTATAACAAATGTTTTAGCTTATTTTTAAAATAGGGAAAGTATTTGAACTGGGGCAAGGCAGCTAATGATGAGATGGCCAACATATAAAGTGAGGCATGTTTGGAGTTTGTCTGGACTGATATAGTTGGTCTTCTGAAGTCCTGATAGACCTACCCCTTCTACCCAAGATTCTGAGAACCAGAGTTCAGGAAATGAAAGTTTTTAGTTCTCTAGGGCAAGGGTCAGCAAATTGTGACCCAAGGGTCAAATCTGGCATACAGCCTGTTTTTGTATGACCAATTTTTATATTGTGTTTTGTACAATAAAACCTAATTTAAAGATGTAAAAACCATTCTTACCTGTCAGGCCATATAAAAACAGGTGGCAGGATGGATTTATCTACTGGTCCTAGAGCAATTTTCTAACCATTGTTTTAGCACATGGTCTCCAGTCTTGCTGCCTGGTAAGGAGATGATTAAGGATGAGCCTGGTGGCATTCCCATATTACCTATTTACTGGAAGAAGTGGTAGGGGCATGCGCTTAGCATCTAAGGTTTTTGCTTAGATGACTGGGGAGTCAGAGAGGTAGGTTATAGAACTTAACCAATGAAAGATTTGCAGAGTTTACATGTGACTTTTGTCCCATTGGTTGCTGAAGATTCATTCCCTGAACCATCATGTGAATTTCTCTAACCTGTTAAGAACTAAGAAGATTCGTTTGAGAAAGTGCTGATTTTTAAAATTACATCTGCCTACCACGGGAGGGGTCACCGGAGTCTCCCGATTAAAGCAGGATTATATATAGACCTTTTAAATTTTGCTCTACAATTTGGAATTATGCCCAAAGGGCTATAAAGCTGTGTATACCCTTTGACCCAGAAATACCACTTTTGGGTCTTTTCCCCAAAGAGATCATGGAAAAGGGAAAAGGACCCACATGTACAAAAATATTTATAGCTGCTCTTTTTGTGGTGGCAAGGAGTTGGAAGTTGAGGGGATGCCCATCAATTGGGGAATGGCTGGACAAGTTGTGGTATATGAATGTAATGGAATACTATTGTGCTGTAAGAAACGATGAGCAAGAGGATTTCAGAGAAACCTGGAGGCTCTTGAATGGGCTGATGAGTGAGATGAGCAGAACCAGAAGAACATTGTACACAGTATCATCAACATTGTGTGTTGATCAACTGTGATAGACTAGATTCTTCTCACCAATCCAATGGTACAAGAAAGTTCCAAAGGACTCATGATGGAAAAGGCTCTCCAAATGCAGGAAAAAAAAAAAAAAGAAAAGAAACTGTGGAATATGGATGCTGATTGGACCATACTATCTCTTTTGTTTTTGGTGCTGTTGTTTTTCTTTTTTGAGGTTTTTCCTTCTTGCTCTGATTCTTCTTGTATAACATGACTAATGCAGAAATATGTTTAATGTTATATATGAGATTACCTGCTGTCTAGGGGCGGGAGGGAGAAAAAATGTAAAATTGGAAATCTTATCTAAACAAAGGTTTAAAACTTAAATAAATAAATTAAAAAAATTTTGCTTTAGGACCATCCTTAGGCAAGGAACTACCTTCCTGCTCTGTTTGGGTCCTACTGAGAGGAAGGCCATTGACTCTGGACTCCTGACCTGCTTCTCTTGAACCTCAGTTGCCTGGATTCTTGACTTCCGTGACTCCTAGCCCTGTTAGACATTTCTGAAACCAGGCCTTATGATCCACCTTTGCGCTTCTAGTCCACGTTGCCCCTTGAGCCCCCATCTAAGTGACAGGCAAGATTGTTTTGCCCTTTCCTCCCTTCTTCTCCTATCCATGAATAAGGCAGTAATAAAAATTGACAAATTTGGTCAAAACAAGTACTGGTTTTAGTACTTTTTCTGTAATTGCACCTACAAGTCCGATAGGATCTATATCTGTGTATGCTGTTTGCTCGATTTAGGAAAATGAGAAGAATTGTAGAATTTAAGAGTTGGAAAGAACACTTATCTGAAAGAAAATCTTTTCCTGTCACTTGCCTCTGGTGTGGGCCTGGGTTTAAACTGGACCTCAGACACTTAACTAGCTGTGTGACCCTGATCAAGTCATTTGGCTCTGTTTGCTTCAGTTTCCTAATCTGTAAAGTGGGGGAAAGTAATAGCACCTACCTCCTAGGGTTGTTGTGAGGATAAGATGTGATAATAATTGTAAAGCACTTAGCACAGTGTCTGGCACTATATCAATGCTTGTTCCCTTCTTCCCTGTCTAGAACAGCTTTGACAAACAATCCTTCAGTCTCCCTCCACCTGCTTTGAGTGTTGTCCCCATCTCCTGACAGCCTATCCCACATTTGGATGGCTCTAATGGCTATGAGGATTTGCCTCTGCAACTTCTGCTTATTGCTGCTAGCATTGCCCACTGGGGCTTTAAAGAATAGATTTAGTCCCACTTACATGTCACAACCTTGCAAGTACTTAGAGACACCCACATGCTTCTTAAGTCTTTTCTTTTATACTTTGAACATATCTAGTTTGTTCATCTGATCCTTAATGCTACAAATGTTGCAAGCATTATCACTGTGCTGGCCACCTTCTTCTAGATGTACCCCTGTGATAAATATGCACCCTAAACTATGTATGATAGCTTTTCTTTCCTTATGACTCTTCCAGAGCCTCCCTCCTTTCACCCTTCCCTCTCTTGTGTGTGTCTTTAATTTCTCCCTCTTTGGGAGTTCCTTCCCATTGGCCTAGAAATGTAGGATCATAGGCTGAGAGCTGAAAGGGCCTGGAGGGGGTTTCAGACCACATCATGAAAATAATCTGGCAATTTTACTGGGCGGCTGTACTCACAAGTGCTATTAATTAGGGGTGATGAGAGTCTGAACAAGTAGTGGACTGTCTTCTTCCTCTTTGGAAGCAAAAGTTTTTGATTATGTTGTTTGAATGGTTTTTATTGCCTAAGTAGGCATGTAAAATACATCCAAAAATTTAAACAGAAAATGCTTTTTTCTTTTTTTCAGTGATGCCATCTGTAATTTTGTCATCTGCAATGATGTTTCTCTTCGAGGACAGCCAATCATCTTTAACCCTGACTTCTTTGTGGAGAAGCTCCGACATGAAAAGCCTGATGTTTTCACCGAGCTAGTGGTTAGCAACATCACCAGACTTATTGACCTGCCGGGGACAGAATTGGCTCAGTTGATGGGGGAGGTAGACCTGAAGTTACCCAACGGGGCTGGCACAACGTCAGGATTCTTCAGATCGCTCATGTCTCTCAAGCGCAAAGGTGGGAAAATGGATTTATTCAGGACAGCCAGGATACTGCATTTCCCCAAACATTCTCATCAGTAGTGGTTCTCTATTGATTTTATATCAAAGAGATGTGCAGTCCCAAATGAGGAGTTTGAGTCTATGCAAGGGATTTTTGTGTAGTCTTTTCATTATAATAAACAATCAAATCACAATGGGAAGTGGTGCATCTTAGTGGAAAGAGCCAATCTAGGAGTAAGAAGACCCAAGTTCAAGTACTTCCTCTGACCCATTCTGGAGGGAAGTCACTTAACCTTTCTGTGTTCCAGGAAACTTTCCAAGACTATATAAATATGTTACAGAATAGTTGCTGGTTTGAGTTAAAAGTAGTTTCCTCACTAGGAGTATCTAACACCATTCAAATCCCCTCCCCCCTGAAATTGTAATGTAGTCATAAAGTTTTTTATATATATTCCAAGTAAATAGAACTGTTAAGCGGAAGTAAATATTGCTTAGTATTATTTAGTACAGTGCATTCACCTCACAGTGAACTTTTAAATTAACATGATTTTTTTTTGACCCTGTAAAACTATTTTATAGCTCAGTAAAACACATAGCTATGTTCTGTTTCTCTAGAATGCTGCAAGGCTTTAAGTAGTTGATTCTATACTGTATGTACAAATTTGTTCACTGCCTTGTGTTTTGGTTTTCTAGAAAAAGGAGTTGTATTTGGATCACCATTAACAGAAGAGGGCATTGCTCAAATATACCAACTGATTGAATATTTGCACAAAAGTAAGTTTCCCTCCAATTTTGCTGTCCTTTTTGTTATTAGAATGTGTAGGGGCAGCTAGGTGGCGCAGTGGATAGAGCACTGGCCCTGGAGTCAGGAGTACCTGAGTTCAAATCCGGCCTCAGACACTTAACATTTACTAGCTGTGTGACCCTGGGCAAGTCACTTAACCCCAATTGCCTCACTAAAAAAACCAAAAAAACAAAGCAAAAAAAAAAAAAGAAGGAATGTGTAGTTTTTTGCTGACAGATGAGCTACCCCATGGCAAGAAAGTAGCTTCCCATACATAATTTGGGTTTGAAGTTCTATGACATGCCTGTGTACTTAACAGTTCATGTATCATTTGACTGCTTCATACATTAGATATGTATTCTTGAAAAGGTGTATATGAAAAAAGCCTATATCATGTGTCAAGTTACATTGTCCTATTGTGTTCAGAAAGATTCTTGCTGAAAAAATACTGGCTCTGATGCATCATAAAAATCACAATTACTGGAACATTATGCTGTATGTATAGTCTGTGTAACCTAATTCTCCCACATAATCCCTTTAAAAGAAATTAATCAGATTGATTCTCAGAAGCCCAGAAAAAGCACTGGACTAGGAATCAAAGAGGTCTGTATTTTAGTTTTGGCCCTGATACTGATGGCTTAGTAACCAAGGGAGAAGCCATCAACCTCTGTGGGCCTCGGTAGCCTCATCTCCAAAATGAGGTCACCATTATGCCACATGATCTCTCAGCTTCTTCCTTCTTCTAACATGCTGTGATGAAAGTAGATCATGTAGTAAATTTGTGTTTGTTTGGCAGGATAGTTATGATATTTTCCAAGTTTTCATTTCACTCAGTAAATCAGCATTTATTAAGCATCTATGTTGTGCCTTGGCACTGTGTATCCTCAGTGAAGAGAAACAAGTGGAAATACTTTTTGAAATAGGAAACCCAGCTCAGTGCAGAGAAAGAGTAGGTTCTCTTTCTTTATATTTGTTGGATTGAATGGAAATAGAGGCTAGAAGATGGATGCAGTTCCATGATACTATTTTAAAGGTATCTTTATCTCTTTCATGGATTTATGCATGCTGTAAATACATGTTTATTGACCTAATGACCATTTAATAAGTTCTTATTACTTAGTAGAACCAATTTTTATCGTTGTTCATTTGTTTCAGTCGTACCTGATTCTTTGTGACCCATTTGGGGTTTTCTTGCCAAAGGTATTGGAATAGTTTGCTATTTCCTTCTCCAGCTCATTTTACAGATGAGGAAACTGAGGCAAACAGGGTTTAGTGACTTGCCCAGGGTCACACACCTAGTAAGTGTCTGAGGCTGTATTTGAACTCAGGAAGATGAGTCTTTCAGACTCCAGGCCTGACACTCTATGCATTGTGCCAAATAGTTGCCAGAGAAGGACCAATGGGGCTCCTTCAAAAATGTTTCTGTTGCATTCTAAGAAATGCCGTTACTCTCATAAACTGCAGGCTAAGTGGTTGGAGATTGTCCTTGGTTGTGTACATAACCCAACTAGAAGTCAGCCAGTGAACAGGCATTATTAAGCACTTGACTATGTCACAGGTGTTATGGTAAATACTGAAAGAAAGGCAAAACAGAAGTGTCATAATAGAAACTGAAGATCTGGAACTGGGTTTAGTGAAATAGATCTGGGTTTGTGAGGCTTAGGCTGGACCCCATCAGTGAGCAACAGAGAATAAGATTTTCTCTAAAGCAATAACTTTTTTGTTGATGCTGATAGTATACAGTGGTGAGATGTATTTATGTTGATGGCTATGGTACATACATCTTAAGGTGAATTTAAAGAATATTGGGATTTTTCGTGGATCCAGGGTCCCTGCTTGGTCCCCACCTATCCTGGAGACCTGCTGCCCAGAGATGTTGTGAGGATCAAAGTGGGATAACACATACAAAGAGCTTTGCAAACTTGTAAAACACTAGATAAACTCTAGTTGTTATTAGTGTTATTGCCATAGGCCTCCTCTTTAATCAGGCTGGTCATGTGGGGATGGATTACTGTGATCATTCCAGGCCTCTTCAGATTGATGAGGTCAAAGTAGAGCTTACCTTTCTCCAGAATTACTTCAATTCCATCTGGTGATATAGCCTAGAACTATCTTCAGGGTGAGAGTAGGGGACTTGTGTAGGACAGTCCCAGGGGCTTAAGGTGATGTTGATTGGTAACTATAAAGAATTATATGCATGTAAGTTCTATTATTATTATTATTATTATTATTATTATTATTATTTGTTTGTTTTTGGTGGGGCAGTGAGGGTTAAGTGACTTGCCCAGGGTCACACAGCTAGTAAGTGTCAAGTGTCTGAGGCCGGATTTGAACTCAGGTCCTCCTGAATCCAGGGCCATTGCTCTATCCACTGTGCCACCTATTATTATTATTATTACTATTACTATTATTATTGTAACAATATCACTGCCACTATAAAGGCCAGTGAAAAGCCCACGAACTATGGAAATGGTACATATTTGGATCCCACCCTTTCTGTCTTTCTCTTTTGGCCTCTTTTGCTCCTCTACCGGTTTCCTCAATACTGAGAAGATTTGCGAGTAGAGGGCTTGTTTAGAGTTCCGGGAAACAGTGTCCGACAACAAATTCTAAGGGATGCTCTTAACAATGGGGCTGACGTTGATTTGGAGTCTGGGGAGTTTCACTCAAATGATGTGGCCTCACTGCTGAAGATGTTTCTGGGGGAGTTACCAGAGCCCCTGCTAACCCACCGGCATTTCCACGCACACCTGAAAATTGCAGGTGAGTCAAAGTAAGAAGGAGATGCAAGAAGCACTTTTTAAACAAAGTCAATGCTTTTGGAGATTGTGTTATTTTAAATCATTGTAGCATTGCCTTTGGTCTTCATGATGTTAGACACCTCCATTCATATTCATGGGATGATCAAACATTGGCATTCATCTCACTATGTAGTTAAAAGTACAGTAGTTTTTGACCGTCTGTCATTAGTCATAAATGAGCTGACCTAGCCTTCCTGGCTGGGGTAGGCTGGACCTGAAACCAATCAGTAGAAGATAGTGAGGAGCCAGACAATTGTAAGAGACGAATGGGAGCTGCTTTTTTTTTTTTTGTCTCGGTTGGCCTCACTCATCCCCTGGTGAATATATTCACACTGTATGGCCATATAACAGTGATGTTAGATCAGAGGGACGGACAGATGGATGGATGTGGCATTTTTCTACTATCTGGAAATGCACTTTTTTGGTTTGTTTTTATTTTCATTCTAATACAGTAACAGGAGAGGGAGGACATTATGAAAATAGATCATGTTGATTTGTAAAATATTTCCAAAGCAAAGCAAGAATCTTTGCCTTAAAATGTCTTTCTTTCATGAAACAAGCAGCTTGACATTAAAAGAACATGTAGACACCCAAATCAGTAAAGGGGCATACACATCTTTTTCATGATTTATGAATAAGATGAAATGGTGACCTTATTAATTTACTGTATTTCACTGCACACTTTGAATTTTCTTATTGTGAATCTGATGTGTGGAGTTGCTGAAATGAACTCTTCTGGCTTATTTTCCTCTAAATTATTCTCCTCTAAATTATGATCCTTTGGCTTCCAAGATCTCATGCGGTTTGATGATAAAGGAAACAAGACCAGCATTCCGGATAAAGAGCGCCAAATTGAAGCCCTGCAGTTGCTCTTCCTGATTCTTCCACCACCCAATCGTAATTTGCTAAAGCTGCTTCTTGACCTTCTCTACCAGACAGCAAAGAAACAAGACAAGAACAAGATGTCTGCCCACAACCTTGCCCTGATGTTTGCCCCTCACATCCTGTGGCCAAAAAACGTAAGTGTCAACATATCTGAAGTTGTGCTGTAAGGCTGGTGGGCTGTTTGAGTTTGGACCTCATGAGTTATCTCAGTACTTTGTATCTTCTCCTCAGGGTTACAGAGTTAAAACTGATTTTTGTCAGTTCTCCCATTGTGAAGTGATACTGCCATATTTCTATCCATCCTTATAGAGTCATGTGTTATGTAGTGGAAAGGGCTTTGGACCACTAGGGACCTGGCCATTAGCCCATGTCACTTTTAGGTTTTTAAAAGAGTAACTTTATTTTTTGTTGTTTAGTTGTTTCAATCATGTCTGATTCATTATGACCCCATTTATTTTTTGAGGGGGTGGGTTGCAGCTGAATGGTGCAGTGGATAGAGTGCTAGGCCTGGAATCAGGAAGACTCATCTTCCTGAGTTCAAATCTGGCCTCAGACATTTACTAGCTGTGGGACCCTGTCACTTAACTCTGTTTGCCTCAGTTTCTTCATCTCTAAAATGAGCTGGAGAAGGAAATGGCAAACTATTCCAGTGTCTTTGGCAAGCAAACCCCAAATGGAGTCACAGAGAGTTGGATGTGACTAAAAATGACTAAACAACAAACTTTCTTTTTTATTAAAGTTTTTTGTTTTTAATTTTTTATTTCAAACTTAGCCATCAACAAAACAAACATTCTGATAAGCAAAGTAAAGATTATACATAAAATAATACCCTTAAAATCACTGATAAATTATTTTTTTTGTTTTGTTTTGTTTTTGTTTTTTTAGTGAGGCAATCGGGGTTAAGTGACTTGCCCAGGGTCACACAGCTAGTAAGTGTGTAAAGTGTCTGAGGCCGGATTTGAACTCAGGTACTCCTGACTCCAGGGCCAGTGCTCTATCCACTGTGCCACCTAGCTGCCCCGATAAATTATTTTTAAAATAAACTTTAACAAAGTAATAGTAAATGTATACTTTTTCGTTTCTGTGTCTTCTTCTGACTTATTTTTTCTTCGTATTTTGCCCTGGTTTTTGTTATTGTTGTTGTCACCATATTGTCATCTTCATCAACTTCATCATCATTATCATATTGTAAATAATATGATTCAGTTTTCTTCATCCTATATCATTCTGCATCCTGTATTTCTTCTCCTTTTTTTGTATTCATGTTTGTTATTTCTTTTTTTTTTTTAATTTTAAAAAAAATTTTAAATTTTTTTTAGTGAGGCAATTGGGGTTAAGTGACTTGCCCAGGGTCACACTGCTAGTAAGTATTAAGTGTCTGAGGCCGGATTTGAACTCAGGTACTCCTGACTCCAGGACCGGTGCTCTATCCACTGCTCCATCTAGCTGCCCCTGTTATTTCTTAAGATGCAATAATATTCCATTCCATTCTTATTAGTTTGGTTAGCCATTCCAGAATCATTGGATATATAGATTGTACTTTTTTGTTATTAAAAAAAAAAGCTGCTCTGAGTAATTTTATACAGAGAAGTATTTTTTCCTATTTCAATAAGATCATTATGATGTCCTGGTAGTGGGATCAAAGGGTGTGAACAGCTTTATAGCTTTTATTATTCACTGTCATATTTTTTCCAAAAAGATTGCCTTACTTCATACCTCTGCAGGCAGTGTAATGGTTTGTTTCTTTACAGCTCCTACTAGCATTGAATTTTATGTTATTTCACTTTATATTTCTCTGATTATTGGAGAGTGAAACATTTTCAGGGGTTGATGTGGAATATTTTGCATAACAAATGGTTTTTGAAAGCTAATAACATGTTCCGGGGTAAAAGACAGGCATCTCAGGGAAGAGAAGACATAGCATCATCTGGTCTCCAAATGTACCCTATTGAAAGACTTTTGGAGGCACTTCTCCAAGATTAGAGGAAGGAAAGACCAGATGGGCCACGAACAAGGAGAGGGCAGGACCTTGTTAAGAGGAGAGGGCCAGGAGAGGTACAGACTTGTACAATCTTGGGCACACACACAAAAAAAAGAGTTGTTTTTTGTTTTTTTGCAGGACAATGAGGGTTAAGTGACTTGCCCAGAGTCTCACAGCTAGTTAAGTGTCAAGTGTCTGAGGCTGGATTTGAACTCAGGTCCTCTAGAATCCAAGGCCAGTGCTTCATCCACTGCGCCACCTAGCTGCCCCCGAGTTTGTTGTATTTGTAGGAAACTAAAATGTTACTTTGCTGCCAGGTAAAAAGGATGGCTCAATTTTATCTTTAGAGGAATCTCAGCTTCTCTGAAGGTAATAATAGCTAGTGAGTGCATGAGGTTGGATTTCCTTTCAGGTCTTCCTAACTCTGGGCCCAATGCTCTGTGTACTGCACTAAGCTGGTAGAACTTTCCTTCTTCTTGCCTATTTGAGCCTTAAATGACATGCCTTCTAATAGTTCTGTTTCCTTGTTTGCTCCTTGGACAGGATAAAAAAAAAAAACAGGAAAATTAATTTTCTCATGGATTTCTTAGTAATTCCAGGGGTCAAGATCATTTGATTCTTCCTTGATAAGTTCATGTCCTATGGAAAATTTCTACATCCCCCAATTTTTAGGGGGGGGGAGGAAGGAAGGGCTCTTTCAAACATGATAGCCCCATCATAGTAGCTACTATGGACTACTGTTTGGGGGAAAAAAAGTTTATTTGTAAATAAATGAGGTTTTTCTCCCTCCTCTATCCAACAATGTCTTATCACTTCTTGTACTTTGAGCAGGTCACTGCGAATGACCTTCAGGAGAATATCACAAAGCTGAATAATGGGATGGCTTTTATGATTAAGCACTCTCAGAAGCTTTTTAAGGTAAGTGTTACACTAGAACTTGGGCAGCAGTGAAGGTAGTGCCAATAGGGAGAGAATTCAGTTAGACGGGAATAGAGCTGAGAAATGCCCTAAGTTTGGTGGACAGACCATTGCTTAAATTCATAAAGATTGGCCGAGTTGGGGATAAAACAAAGGTACCATTTGAGCTGTGTAGGCAGGAGTAAAAGAGTCCATGAAGCTCAGCCAAGTGGACTTGGTGACCCTGGCTAAAAGACTGGGAATTAGAGGGTTAGGAATCGAGGCAGAAGCTCTGGGCAGAATGTCTGAGTAACCAGAGGTCTGGGTCTTGACAAGGGCATCTGTGATGGACACAGAACCAGCGGCAAGCCTGTGCTTGATCCTCAGCTGGCCTGGGGTTGGGCTGAGTCTGCAGTCAGAGGCCACAGGGATACCAGACTGGCATGGAGGAAGAAGGGGCCGCTGGTGTGAAAGAATGGCTCCTCCCTCACTGATTCACCCTTGCCAGTGGGCCTTCCCCCCTAATTTGGCTGTAGCCGAGCACATGCAGTTACCTTCAGAGCACGGCAGATTAACGACTGTGCATGGGATCCAAGCTAGGAGGTGTCCATAGACCGTGTGGCATTCGGCCAGCACAGGTTTAAAACCTGAGATAGCTGAGTTGTTTCCTTTAGTCCCTGTCTGGAAACAAGCACTCACGAAGTGCTGCTCTGTGAAGTGAGGCACTGGGGGAGCTTACAGTTCATCTGGGAGGATCATTCAGCAGTTTCTTTGACTTGACTTCTTAGGGTTTTCAGATATCCTTCTCAGTTTGGCTGGAGGGGGTGGGGAGGAGCTGAAGTAAACTCTCTGAGGGAAGGGGCGAGGATTGCTTTTGTCATTTTGTCCCCAGTGCCTGGAACATAGTAGGTGCTTCATCAATGCTTGCTGGCCAATTGATTTTCCTTTGGGTTATGGTCACTAAATCATTTACTCACTTTCATAAGCTAAGCCAGCTATGTGTCTCCAGAAACACATCCTGGATTTTAGTACTGCTAGCTCGGCTTTTTTACCCGCCTCTGCTGCCTTTGGACTTGAGGCTTTTTTGGTGTATTTTTCTTCTATTTCATAACAATGGAATTTTTAGAGTTGGAAAAGGTAGCTTAGATCACAGCTAGTTCAGAGATATCAAACAAAACTAGTGAGTACAGCCTGAACCAGAGTAAAATGTCAATGGGAAATGTTTAACAAAATAAATAAAAACACAGTGCAACAGAGATAATGTTAATTTGTGGTTGTCTAAGTCAATATGGGACCTGCAGGGATCCTTTTCTTTTTGAGTTTGATACCACTGCTCTAGTCCAACATCTTCATTTTGTAGAGGAAAAACTAAATTTCAGAGATTATTAAGTGATGTGGGTCAGGTTTAGACCCAGGTCTGCAGTCTTATTTCAGTTTCCACTTATGCTTAACTCCTTCATCCTAGGTCCTGCTTTCTTTTTATGTCTTATGCAGGCTCCAGCTTATGTTCGAGAATGTGCCAGGCTACATTATCTGGGCTCTAGGACTCATGCATCAAAGGTAAGCATAGGGAATTGCTCTTGCTGAAACACAGGAAGTCAGGCCCAAACAAGAAAACAGCATTAAAGCTAAGCCCTGATTAATAATAAACACTATATTAAGCGAGGGAAAGTGAAAGCCAGTATATGACTCAAGCCAAGGTGAGATGGAAGAATGCAATGCTTCAACCTGCTTTTCTTGGGTACTTGCTAAGTGTTGCAACTCAAAGATAACCAGTCACTTTGAGCTTAGTGAAAGAGCGGCTAGGAAGGAGAAGGGGATGATGGGTGGTATGGAAATCATGGGGCCTCTGTCTCTCTCTTTGCTCTAAGAATTTTCTGCTGATGCTATATAGGAATGGTTGAAAAGATCTGTAGTCCACAAGGCCTCCAAAGGTCTTCATCACACACCTGAGTGTTTTAAACATTCCAAATTAGAAGCACAAGAGAGCCAGCCTAGAAATGGCATTTGGAAATAGGATTGTTCTAGGTCGGGTCTGCTAAGTCACACAATTGTACATATTGTCTTCTTATTTTTAATCCAGTGACAAACAAAGGGCCACTCTGAACGTGGGGCTATATAGCCTGCGAATCTGGAATTGCAGCCCATACAGACTGTGAAGAAAGTCTACCATTCATTAGCAGAAAAATTGCAGATTTTCTGTATATGCTCAGAAACCAAGTTGTTAAAGGTTAAAGCTTTTCTCAATTGCCAAGGACTTTATCTAGGACAAGGTTAAGGATTTTTACAAATGCTGCCACTCTTTCCTTCTGGGTCTTTGCTTATTTTTGTTACTTTTTGGGTTGCTTCTCCATCACATTTATCAGACATTAAAAATAACCAGGCAAACATATAGCGTGACCTCCCAAATAGTTAAAATTGAAGCCTGTCTTATCCAGAGTCTTTCCTGCTGTCATATCCTTGTACTTGTCTGAGCCTGTGCTGAAGGAAGTTGGGATTGTTTGGGTGGGACAGGAATTCCATTAATGAAACCTGTGGGAGTTAGATGAAATTGACCCGGGTGAAACAGGGGGTAGGATGGCTGTGTTTCTAAGTGCAGGCGGATACTGTAGGATATTTCTGTTTTTCTTTCCCTTTTGGGTTTAGTCTGCAAATAGGAGTTAGTAGGATTCCTTAACCCCTCTTCTTTCAACTTTCTCCAGGATGACCTGGATCTGCCCGCCTCATGCAGTAGTAAGGACTTTCAGCTTTCAAACTCCCATAAAAGGACCCGGATGAACACTTGCTTCCAACAGGAAGAGACGCAACAACGTACAGAGGAGGCCCTCAAAGAGTTATTTCGACATGTTCACAACATGCCTGACTCCGCAAAGAAGAAGAAGCTAATTCGACAGGTATCTCTCCTGAAGCAGAGAATGAGTAACACTGATCTGGGGAAACGATCATGACCATAGGACTGACAGAATGTTTTTGAGAATGGTAGAGTCTGAATTGAATCTCGGTTTTCTAAGAGTACAATAGTTGGGAATCTTGGTGACCCTGATGTTTGTTAGGCCGGAATAAATGGGAATGTCTGTTGAGACCTGAAATACAGGAAGACGGTCCTCTGGGACGAGTGCCAGGTGTACCACACTCAGGATGAGCTGAGGCCGTTGAGGAATACTAAGGAGAAGAAAGAGTAATTTCGTTTGTTCATTTGAAGCTACACTGAGGCCAGCGTGGTGGTGCAAGCCCATGGTCCCTGCTGCTGGGGAGGCTGAGGCTGCAGGGTCACTTGAGTTTGGGAGCCCTCAGCAGCAGTCAGGCTAATGCTGTTTGGGGGTCTCCACTAAGTTCAGCACCAGCGTGGTGACACCCCTGGGAGTGGGAGAGGGGTGCTACCGTGCTGCCTAAGAAGGGATGAACCAGCCCAGATCAGAAAAAGGCAGCCGGTTAAAGCTTCTCTGGACCAATCTGTATCGGGATTGGGCCTGTGAGAAGTTGTTGTGCTTCCAGCTGTGCTGAGATAGGGAAACTCGGTCTGGAACAGAGAAAACAAAAAACTCAACAAAAACAAAATAAAGCTATATTGAGCTAATAAGCAAAGGAGACGCCTCAGAGACAAAGGACAGCTTCTTGGAGTAGACAGGCTGAAAGCTGACCGTATAGGGGAGGAAGCTGGCATGCAACCCTTATTTCGCCCCTTTTTTTTTCTGCCAAGAAGATTGACTTTTGGACTGGAAGGGACAGAACAAAAATGACCTTTAGGGAGTTGATACCCAAGGTTAGGAAGAATATCTTGAGAGAGCACTTAGCTGTCATTAATGGATTCTAGTCACTAGGCCCAGAGGGGCTACGCATCAGGGTCTTGGAAGAACTGGTACCTTTGATGGCTCAAACATCATCAATGATCTTTGAAAACATGAGGAAAATGGAGAGGTGTCACAAGATTGGAGAGAGGCAACTATTCTAAAGAAGAGAATGAAAGTAGTCTGATAGCAAGGATTACATGTGGAACTAACCTCATTTTTGATAGGATCACCAGAGGAGCATATGAGGGGAATGCTTACAGTGTACTCTAAGCAAAGCATTTGGGGTTCCAGTTGTGAAATTTGATAGGAGTCAATGTAAAGTCTTAGATTTGGGTTATCAAGATCAATTTCATCAGTACAAGTTCAGAAGAAAAGACCCTGGGGTCTTGGTGGCCTGTGAGTTCCTTAGGAGTTAGGATTACAATGTGGCAGTCCAAAAAGCTAATGCTATCTTAGGCTGTGTAAAAGAGGAACAGTAGCCAGAGTTAGGGATTCCTCAGTTATTTATCTAGTTAGTTTACTTCTGCATTACAGTCATTTCTGGACAGTCTTTCCCTCATCTCAACATTACCAGAAGGCATTGAACCTTCCCCTCTTGTAACAAAGAAAAATGGTGAAGTAGAACCACTGGAGTTTGGGCTGAAGGAAAGGGGGTGAGGCAGAAAATCACGGCTTGAGATTTTTGTTCTCTTAGTAGCTGGGTAAGAAAACATCCTTATTTAAGAAGAATTCTCCTGCCCTTGTCCCCCAAATTGATTTGAGATGTGACAGATTATGCCAAAGCAGCAGTCTGTTCGGTTTTACATATTCAAAGAGAGTGCTGATTTTAATCCTCAGCAGAGTAGGTTCATTTAGGATTCCACTGAGGTCTGCACTGATCATTAGAGATGATAAGGAGAAAAACCAGCCTCTTGAACTAAGCAGTACTGTTGTCTGTGTGGGCATTGGGGCTAATAGAATGTCAGGGTTGGATGAGACTTTAAAGGTCATTTAGGCCAACTCCTGTCATTTATAGAATAGGAGACTAAGGCCCAGGGATGATCAATCGAGACTGCTTTCTTCAGATCCAAATATAACTTGCATACCAGGAGTTTTTGTATGCTTTCTCCTTATTTTTGTTCTCTTTAGTAAAATTTTTACTGCTTCTATGATTTGTTCTTTGCCTTCATTATTTAGGATGTCATTTTTAGTCCTTACTGAAATCTGCATCTTTTATTTCCTTTAATAATTAAAATATTTATCTAATTATGGTCTTTAAAGGAAGTGTTTAAAACTTCTGTCTGCTTTTCTCAGTTTATGGGTTTTGTGCCTTGGTCTGTAAACCGTTTTTACTACAGTAGTCAGCATGGAGGCTTTGCAATAGTTCTTACAACTATGGGAAGGGAATGTATTTGTAATTGTTAAAGAGAGAATATTACAAAAGGCAAAGTAAACAATTTTGTATAAACTTAAACTTTTGGCACAAATAAAAGAAACATAAAAAATGCAGTATACACAAAACTATTCATCAGAAAAGAAAAATCTTGGCATAAAACCTTTTTGATAAAAATCTAACATCTAAAATCTATAAGGAATCGTTACAGATCTTTGAAGATTGATCCATTCCCCAGTATGGAAAAATCTCAAAAGAAGAAACAAAAATTATCAACAACTGTCTAAAAAGAATTTAGAATTGCTGGTAGAAAACCCCAAATTTAGATTTAAAATAATGTTTATATCACTTTGTACCCATCAAATTGTCAAAGATGGAAAAATTCATTGCTGACAGGGATGCAGGAAAACAGCCTTAAGTAAAGCTGTAAAAGGGATGCATTGTTTTGGAAAACAATTTGGAATTATGCAAAGAAAGGTGGAAAACTTTTCATACCCTTTGATCCACTGATCTCATTGTTGTACCTATACCCCAAGCTGACCTATTTGTGTGACAATATTCATAACAATGCTACATTACAAGGAGCTGTGAATATGAGGAATTCAAAGAAATAATGGAAGATGTGTATAAAGTGATGCAGAGTGGACAAAGCAGAACCAAAAAGATGTACAATGATTACAATATATAAATGACAATAAATCTGAATGGCAAAACACTTGATAATAAACATTGGAGAATGTTGATGCTAAAATATAAAGCATACACTTTTGTTTTAATGAACAGAAAAGTACCAAAGTAATAAGGGTAGCTATGCTGACTATCACAATCACACACTCTGATTGATGTCTTATTTAACTGTTTCCAGGGATTGTACATTGGGAGATTCAGTGAAAGTACACCGGGGGTTTATGTATTGAGACACCATTTATGAGTTAAATTAACAAAAAAGAAGCAGCAGCATTCTGGAAGAGAAAAAGCTGATTCCTTTGGGTAGAATTCTGCTATACTTTATATTTCTCCCAATAGGGAATGACTTATGGAGTTGAAATAACTCAGAGGAGTTTGTATTCATGAAATACAGCTCTTCTGGGGCTAATGCTGATAAATGGTCACAAATCTTCAGTCTCAAAAGGATGGAACCAAGATGGTGGATTAGAAGCCACAAACCAACTAAATCTCTCAATATTCCTCTCCATATAACTTTAAATCAAATTTTGGAGTGGCAGAGCCAACAAAAGGTCGAGGTGAGAGATTTTTCTGACCCAAGAAAACAGGAAGTATGAGGGAATGGCATGTTAGGAGTGCATATCCATTGTGGCAATGATAGCAGCAGCAGTTTTGGGAGCTCTCAGCCCAGAGACAGTAAGGGGCTCAACTGCTTATAAAGAGATTACAGGGGACCCATTGCTGGCACTGGGTACAGCTGGCACTGATTGGTAACTCTATTGCTCAAACACAGTTCTGGGTCACAATTCCAGGGTAGAGAAGAGTGCTTGTGGTTGGTCATGAAGGAGCAGGGACTCTGGTCACAGTTCCAGGCCCAAGAGGAGTGCTAATGTTTGCAGCTACAGGGGAATAGGGGCCCTTCCTGGGTAAAGGCTACAGCACAGACCATGAAAGCAATGACCACACTTCTCCCTGGATCACACCCCCTTGGAAGTACCAAAAAATTGCAGAACTCCAGAACTAACTCTGAAAACAGCAGCTTGAAAAAGGCTAAAGCTTGGGACAGTGCCTCCCCACCCCAAGCTGAGCAGAGCCCAGCTTAAACATAAAATTCAGAGTCAAGAAATGACTGGAAAAATGAGCAAACAACAAACCATAAAAAGCTACTGCAGTTGCAGGGAAGACCAAGCCAATTTGGAACTAGGCTCAAAGGGCTATAAAACTGTGTATACCCTTTCACCCAGCAATACCACTATTAGGTCTGTACCCCAGAGAGATCAAGGAAAAGGGAGAAGAATCTATATGTACCAAAATATTTATAGCAGCTCTTTTTGTAGTGGTAAAGAATTGGAAATCAAGGGATGCTTATCTATTGGAGACTGACTAAACAAGTTCTAGTATATGATTGTGATGGAGTGCAATCGTACTATAAGAAATGACAGAGGGGGTGTTTTCAGAAAAAGATGGCAAGGCCTGTATGAACTGATGCAAAGTGAAATGAGAAGAAATGGGAGATGAGTGTGCACAGTAACAGCAATGTTGTAGTGATGATCAACTATGAAAGACTTGGCTACTCTGGCCAATAAAGTGATCCCAGACAATTCAAAAGGACTCATGATGAAAAATGCTGGCCAATTCCAGAGGGAGAACTGATGAATCAAGTGCAAATAAAAGTATAATTTTCTCACTTTTTCCCCAAGATGGCCAATAAGGAAATATGTTTTGCATGATTTCACATACATAATTAATATCATATTGCTTGCCTTTTTTAAAAAGCAAAGAATGCCAAAAATAAATGAATGAATGAATGAATGAATAAATAAGTGAGTGAATAGAAAAAACATCTTCAGTCCCAGGGCCTTTCTAAGCTTCAGAAGTCCTTATTATTTTCAATCATTTATGTTAAAGTGAGGCAAATGGTAGTGTAAATGAACTTTGGATACTGCAAGAGTATTTTTTTTGACACATATTTCTGTTTTTATGCATATATTCCTGGACAATAGATTTGAGAGGCATATAATTTGGGAATCTTTTTGGCATTTGTTTTTGGATATTTGGAGAGTCAATCTGTTGCCAGGAAAATAATAATGAACTATTTTATTTATTTTCTCCAAGTTTAATAAGCAGCCAACAGCTCAAACTCCAGGAGCAGATGGATTTACTCCCCAGTTTCAGAGACGGACCCGTTCAAGCTCCTTCAGTGGACTTATTAAGGTAGGTAGGTCCAGTCACAGTGTTTGTCAGTATTATCCAAAGAATTTTTGACAGAGATGAACCTTGTGTTGATCCTTTCCCTATCTGTGAAATAATTTCCTACTCTTTTGGCATTTCTGTAAAAGGTACATTATCAGGGATGCTGGGATGGAGTTTGGGAAAACTGTTGTCATGATAGGCATTTTGATGTATAAATGAGATGGGGGAATGTCCTTGTAGTACTTGGTAGTATCATTAAAATAGTGAGGATTGACACAGCCACAAAGCAAGGGTGATTCTCAGTCTTGACATTGACATTTTATACCAGCTTCCTTTGTGCCTATGAAATAACTCTTTTGTTCAGTAATGGGACACGTTTTTCTTTTCCTCTATCTTTACAAACTTAAAGTTTGTTAAGACTTAATCTGGGGGGCAGCTAGGTGGCGCAGTGGATAAAGCACCGGCCCTGGATTCAGGAGGACCTGAGTTCAAATCTGGCCTCAGACACTTGACACTTACTAGCTATGTGACCCTGGGCAAGTCACTTAACCCTCATTGCCCTGAAAAATAAATAAATAAATAAATTAATTAATTAAAAAAAAAAAGATTTAATCTGGAAGGAGCATGTGATCAAGGAAGGGGCTTGCTATGTATTACATCCCTGTGGGAAGTTTTATGATGGGGGAGTAACTGAAAACTGATAAGGATAAGGAGATACTGGGACGAGGCCTGTGATTTCACTGGTATAGAGAACTACCCTCTACCAAAGCAGGTTGGTACCTCCTCTGCCCAGAGCCCTGAGGGCCTGTGGCCCACCCAGAGTGACAGAGACAGTATGTGTCAGGTAGGACTTGAATTGGGGTCTTTTTTGTCCTGAAGCCAGCTTGTCTCCACTCCTCCATCCTATCCCCCATTAGAAACTGATAAATCTTTTAAATCTAGTATATATTCTTGACCCAGAATTTTGAAAAGCTGACACACCCATATTAGTCATATTTTTTGTTCTTGTATTGTGGTAGTATTGCCATTCCTCATTTGTCCATAGTCATCCTTTTAAAGGTTTGTTTTCATCACTCAAAGAGCTGAACCTTTAATTAAGATGTGCTACCACCAGGTGGTAGTAAATGCATTGGTCATAGAACATGAATTACCAGGCTTCGGGGAGACATGATTCACTGGGAGAGGGATTCACATATTTTTCTACTTCTTATCCTGGGGGTCTGGGGGGTGGGGCAAAACCTATTAAAATATATCTGTATAGCAACACTTACAAAGTGCTCTATTTCATTAAAATGCAAATATTCTTAAACCACCTTGAAGCTTTATTCTGGCAAGTTGTTCTGGGGATTGTTGATGTTCAGCATCTCCAGCCCAGTTCTTCAACCAGTGTTGACTGAACACCTATTCCATGCAGACTCTTGGCATCAGAATTTTCTCCTTAATGACTGGGTTCTGTTGAGGCTCTTTGAATTAATTAAAGGAATGTTCTACTCATCTCCTTGTCAGCTAGAAAAATTCACTCTTCTCTTTCTCTCGCCCATGTTTCATTAGAATTATGTAACTGTTGGCAGGTGAGAGGTGGAAACCAGTTAGAGGAGAGTGATTTTCTGTAATGGTTAGGAAATCTCCTCTGTGTGTGTGTGTGTGTGTGTGTGTGTGTGTGTGTGTGTGTGTAAAACACCTTTACTTTGATGGCAGTGTGAATACAGTAGAACTCTCCTTCACAGCGCAGGGACTTTTCCAAACTGCCTTGTGGACAGATTTGCTCTTCAAAAATGTTTCCTCAGAACTGATTTCCAAGAGTGTGTATCCTGATGAGAGTACAAGATTTTAAAGATGATCTTATCAAAGAATTTATCATGTGTTTTAAATAGAGTAAGACAGATTTCTGCCACAAGTCCTAATGAGGGAATCCTTGGGTTGTAACAAATACAAACATGCACAATGGTCGCAACTCTTTAAAGCTGAGTCTTTTTTTAACAATGGTCCAGTGCCCACTTCCCCACTAGGGTTTCCAGAAGCATTTTGGAATTGACTTAGACAAGCTAGTTCAAATTGATCTTAATGTTGTTTCTGTTTCACCCATCTGCCCTTTAGACATTTCCCTCCATTTTAAAGTTATTCAGATTAAGTGGTCATTTGAACACTGAAATACTTTGTTTTTAGAGACTTGGACAATTCCTGACCTCCTGGTGTGCAAGCTTTCTTCCAGCTTTTGTGCAGAATTAATTAGAAAGATATGTTCTCTTCACCTGAGGAATGTATCTTGGTATTACAGCTATGATCTTTGTTTTCTTCTAACAATATATTTTTTTCTTTTTAAATTAGCGCAAAGTTCTGGGGAATCAGATAATAATGGAAAAGAAAAATAAGTGTTGTACTCCAGAATCTGTGGACATTGGTGAATTGGACAGATCCAGCAAAGAAAATGTAAACTTAGTAAGAGACTGTTCTTGTCTTTTATGTTTGTGGAAATTAACATAAGAATAAGCAGAAAAGTCTTGATGTCTTTCTTGTCCTCAGTTTCTTTCTGTCAATGGCCCTTTGAGTTAGCTTTGTTTTCATTTTCCTCACATATTCCCTTTTGCTGATTCTTTTCTTCTCTTTGTGGGACCTTATTGTTTGCCTAGAACTACATGGCTCTTGTCATTAATCATGTACCATACTTAGATATTTGTATTTTGGTAGATCAGCAACTGAATGTGTTAGAAGTTTCATAGGATATAAACTAATTAGAGTGATATTTAAATACTTTCCCGTCTGACCTATGTAAATAAATAAAACATTTTCTTTGATAGCAAAATCTGTGATGCTAGAACACTGAAGTCACTGTAAAACCTGTCTTGTGTTCCAGGTTTGTTCTGGATCTCCAGCATTGAAGGTGACACCAGCAAGATTAAAATTGCCTGAAAGCAAGAAAGAAGGGAGAAAAGGTAGTCTCCCATAGTCTCCACTGTTCCTTATAGGCATAGACTTTTTCAGCTAGTTGTCGTTCACTCCCTTAATAACATTTTTGAAAAGAGACTGTGTATAGAATACTATAGAAGGTGCTATTGGGGAGCAAGAGAGGTAAGCGTGGCAGTGGACAGAATGTTGGTTTTGGAATCAGGACAACGGGGATTCCAATCCTACCCCTGGTATTTACTATCCCCTGTGACCATGGGCAAGCCAGGAAGCCTCTCAGAACCTCCCTTTGCTGTGCAACTATTGGAATAACGCCACCTGCTGGAGACTTACTGTAGAAGAGTTCCGCCCATGAAGCGAAGGTCTTTGAGGGCAAGACCAGGAGTCTTTTCTTTGGCGTCAGGTAGTGACGCGGGCTAGTAGAGGAGGGAGGAAGAGACTGGCACTCCACTCGCTCTCACTCTCTTGCCTTTGTACTCTGGTGGAGAGCAGAGCTAGAAATGTGCTCTCCCTTTAATAGATAGGAATCTAGGCCTTTCTCTCTCTTTACCAAATTCTTATTCTCCTTAATAAATGCTTAAAAGTCTAACTCTTGCTAAAGCTTATAATTTATTGGCAACCACTCATTAGATATTTTAGACAGTTTAGCTAGAATTTTAGCCCTTAACAGGTGATGTATAAAATGGAGAGAATGATAATAACCCGTACATGGCTCCTAAGGTTGTTGTAAAGCCTATCTGAGATAATGTGTTCTAGTACTTTGCAAAATTATTTCAAAAGATCTTTGAGCTCTTAGAATTTGCAGTCTAGTTGGAGAGACTTCACTTATTTGGAAAGGCTTAATACCCACAGAGTAATTCTTTTCAGCGAGAAGGCTGCTGTAAATTGTTATAATGCAGACCAAGTAGATAAGTGCTGAGGGAATGCACAGTAAAAAGAGTGGTCACCGTCATTCAGGATGAATCAAATATCAAACACTGAACAAGGTTTTGTGAGCAGGCAGCGAATTCTGTTTTAAGAGTTGTTACAACTGCTCTAATGAGAGTCATTGTGGCTTACTAATTAAGTAACATCCAACTTCCTCTTCCTACTGAGGGACATTTGAATTATCATAATGTAACGTCTCAGTCAAGTTACTTTTGGCCCAAAGGAATGATAGACAACTTTGTAATGGGTGGTGGTTACCATTCTTTACTCTAAGGAACACTGGGTGGAACTTGGTTATTATGTAGTTACAATGTCTCCGCATGAACAAAGTGTCTTAGTTTGAAGGCCTAACTTTACTGAAATCTGAGGACAGTTGTTTGTGATACTCCAGAGAAGATGAACAAAAACATCCTTTTAGAAACTTGTCATCCTTTTAGAAAAATGAAGTTCAGTTCAGTTCATTTTGCTATTTCATTATCCTAGAATAGATCCTCTGGGATCCGTCATATTCTGTCTTCAGCCAGCTGGCTTTTGGGTGACCAGTAGGGACTATAAGCCAGAGAAATATGGGGAATGAAGAGAGAAATGTCCATGGAATACCTTAGAATGAGTTTATACATCATATTTCTCACCTAAATTGCCACTTTATTTAATCTTATTCTTTTAAAATAAAACCAACAAGGTGTAATTTGGGGGCAGCTAGGTGATGCAATGATTAAAGCACCAGCCCTGGATGCAGGAGGACCTGAGTTCAAATGCGGCCTCAGACACTTGACACTTACTAGTTGTGTGACCCTGGGCAAGTCACTTAACCCTCATTGCCCTGCAAAATAAATAAATAAATAAAATAAATAAATAAAAACCAAAATAAAATAAAACCAACAAACATTCATGATAGAGTCTGTTTGCCTGCATCTTTCATGCCTTCCCTCCTGTTAAGAGGAGAAGTATTCTTCCTCAAGTCAGGCAGCCCCTCTGAGTGCTCGATCCCTACACTTTTTTGCCTCTGTATCCCTTCAGCATTTCCCTCTCTTTTTATCATCTTCAGTCTTTCCTTTTCTACTGCTTTTGCCCCTCTCCTTTCAAACATGTAAGGATTCTTCCTTATGTGTAAAAATCTTCTTTTGACTCTTAACATTTCAAGTCATAATTCTTTATATTTTCTTTTCATTGCCAAAGTTTTTGGATGACTCAATTTCTTCACTGCCCACTCACCCTTAATTTCAGTATGGTTTTTGCCCTCATCACTCTGCTGAAGCTCTTGCCTTGAAGGTCACCAGGATTCTCTGAATCTTAAAATTCAGTGCTGTTCTCTGAGGCCTCATTCTTCTTGATTTTGTGAACATTTAAAATTGTTGCTCAACCCTTCCTGCTTCAAACTCTTCCTGTAGCTACACTTTTCTTGTTCTCCTTTCACAGTGACTAAAAAAATCTCCATTTCTTTTTCTTGTTATTTTTATTTATTTATTTATTTGTTTATTCATTTATCCATTTATTTATTTGTTTATTTATTCATTCATTTATCTATCTATCTATCTATCTATTTATTTATTTATTTTGTGAGGCAATTGGGGTTAAGTGACTTGCCCAGGGTCACACAGCTAGTAAGTGTTAAGTGTCTGAGGCTGGATTTGAACTCAGGCACTCCTGACTCCAGGGCCGGTGCTCCATCCACTGCACCACCTAGCTGCCCCCCTCCATTTCTTTTTAATGAGAACTCTCTCTGATTTCTTTCAATCCCTACTTATAGGCATACCCCAAAGTTTTGCCCTGGGCTTTCCGTTGTTTTCTTTTTCTACTCATTTTCTTTTAACAATCTTGTCCACTCCCAGAGGGTTGGTTTTGTTTTTTTTTTTGAGGGTTTATTTTGTTTGAACCTATTAATCATCTTAATTTGTATCTTTGCTGATTTCCTAGGACTTTCCAAGTAAACCGTCATATCATCAGCAAATAGTAAAAGTTTTATCTCTTCCTTACTCCTTTAATTTCTTTCTCTTGTCTTAATTCTTTTGCCGCCATTTCTAGAACTATATCAAACAATAGTGGGGAAAGTGTTTTACTCCCATGTTTATTAGAAAAGATTCTAGTGTATTCCCATTGCATGTGACACTTGCTTTTGGCTTTAGATAGATATTTTTTTATATTTAAAAAAGGGCCCTTTATGCGATTAGTTTATAGGTTGTTTTTTTTTAAAGCATAAATGAGTTTTGTTCTTTGTCAAAGACTTTTTCTGCATCTCGAGATAATCACGTGGCTTTGGATATTTTTGTTTTTAATATGATTAATTATGCTGATGATTCTCTTAATGTGAAACCATTTTTGCATCCCTAGTATACATCTAACTTGTTTAAAATGATTTTTTTTTTGAGGGGCAATGAGGATTAAGTGACTTGCCCAGGGTCACACAGCTAGTAAGTGTCAAGTGTCTGAGGCCGGATTTGAACTCAGGTCCTCCTGAATCCAGGGTCGGTACTTTATCTATTTCTCCATCTAGCTGCCCCCAAAATGATTTTTTAAATTTAATGAATGTTAGATTATTTTCTGAACCAATATAAGCAAGTTCTTTGGAGCATAGATTTAGAACTGGAAGGGACCCTACAGGTCAGTGGGCCCAACCTCCTCATTTTATAGAGGAGGATCCTGAAAGAGGTGAGGTGACTTGCCTGAGGCCATTCAGGTAGGAAAGATCAGGAGGATTTGAACCCAGGTCCTCATACCTTAGAATCACTGCTTTTTTCCCCATACCAAGTCTCAAACTGACTTCCATAGCTTTAGTTAATGCTCAGTGACTGACAAGCCAAATGTCTAGGCCTGACTTCTCACCCGAGCTCTACTGCCACGTTTTCACCTGCCAGCTGGACATCTGGTTTGGATAGTCTGCTTTTAGCTTGAACTCAGCATTTCTAGAGCTGCATTCTTTTCCTCTTCATGACTTTTTCTTTTTCTGTAAGTGGGGCCACTCTTCTCCAAGTCACCCAGACTCAAGTCAAAGGATGGGTAAAGGCTTCCCGCTTTCATTCCTTTCCTCCAATTCTCATTACCCACATACCAAGTCCAGTCCCAGACTATTGCATTAATAAGCTTACCTTTCCAATCTACCCTGTACATAACCATCAAAATAATCATTGAAAATCTCACTTTAATCAAGGCACTCCCCTAAGGGGAAAAAGAAGCCCAGACTTTTAATGTCACTTGATTACTTATCAAGTCTAAGCATTCCAAGCCTGTACAGTCTTGCCCAGTCTAAATCTCCAGCCTTCTGAATGCTGCTTGTGCTTTACCTCCTTTGCTCCGATTATTTCTCCTCCTGGAATGTCTTCCATCCCATCCTCACCCACAAAGAAGGAGATGGGAGTGATGACTACAGATGAAACGCCCTTTGGTCTGTTGGTGCCTCCCCTGCCTTTCAGGGCCTGCTCTAGTTCTGCCTAGACTCAGTCTCAGACATTCTCCAGACAAAATCAGGAGTACCCACCCTCATGGAGCTTTACATTGTGTTGTCATCTTGTTCAGCCTTTACAGAGACAGGAATCATCTTTACAGTATTCCTGACAAATGGTCACCCAGCCTCCTACATGAAGACTCTTAGCACTGGAGAGCTCAACACCATATGGATAGTATAGTTAAACATTATTAAGAAAAACAGGGGCAGCTAGGTGGCGCAGTGGATAGAGCACTGGCCCTGAAGTCAGGAGTGCCTGAGTTCAAATCTGGCCTCAGGCATTTAACACTTACTAGCTGTGTGACTCTGGGCAAGTCACTTAACCCCAATTGCCTCACTAAAAAATAAATAAAGAAATTAAAAAAAATAAAGAAAAGAAACCAAGCACTAGAATCAGGAGAGATCTGGGTTCAAATCCTGTCTTTGACACTCAGCTAGGTAAGCAGCTCTGGGTGAGTGACTTAAAAGGCTTTGAGTCTCATTTCTTGTGTGTGTGTGTGTGTGTGTGTGTGGTTTTTTTTTTTTTAAGTGAGGCAGATGGGGTTAAGTGACTTGCCCAGGGTCACACAGCTAGTAAGTGTTAAGTGTCTGAAGCCGGATTTGAACTCAGGTACTCCTGACTCCAGGGCGGGTGCTCTATCCACTGTGTCACCTAGCTGCTCCTGAGTCTCATTTCTTTATCAGTAAAATGAGGATAATGTTGGTAGGAAACACTTCATGGATTGTTGTGAGGATCAAATAAAGTAATGATTAGAAACACTTTGTAAACTTTAAGTGCAGTATCAATGTCAGCTGTTACTGCAGGGCAGTATGTTCTCCTTTTGGATAGTTCTGATCATTTGGAAGTTTCCTTATGCTGTGCCGAAATCTGCCTCTACAGCCTTCACCCGTTGTTCTGACTTCTGCATTCAGTTAAAAGAAGTCTAATCCGTTTTCTGTGGGAGCTCTTCTCTAATTAAAGATGGCCACCATGTTCACCCTCAGTCTGCTCCAGGCTCAACATCTCCATGCCATTCAGCTGACCTTGCTATGGCACGGTTTTAATGCACCCTCATTGTCCCCCTTCTCTAGACGCCCTCTAGTCTGTGGTTGCCCTTCCTGAAATGTCCAGTGCTCCACACGTACCCTCGCCAGGGCCAAGTAGTCAGTTCTGGATGCTGTTCTTCTGTTAATGCAACCCAAGATTGCATTAGCTTTTTGGCTGCTCTGCCACACTGTTGACTTACTTTGAACTAATGCCCCACTGCTATTGCTAAGCCTTTTCCCTATGTTGCCTAGCCATGCCTACCATCCTCAGTTTCCTTATCTGTAAAATTAGGGTAGGGTACCAGATGATCTGTGGCCTAAGATGTTACTATCATGCACTTATGCTTTTGATTTTTTTTGAACCCATATTTAGCACTTTAAAGATTTATAGTCAATGCCATTTTACTAGAACTGGCCTTTCTCACGTTAGCCCATCCAGAAGGTCTTTCTAACATGTTAGCTCTCTCCACATCTTCCCTTCTTGTCCATAAGGATATTTATTTCAATGCATCTGTGGTCTCACCAATGTGGGTATTCACTCTAGTAGGATGGATTGCAGTCCCTCAGTGCCTTCTCCTGTTATCTACAGATCTTCCCATAAGTCTTCTCTTGGGAGTCCACCTCTTTGAGCAGATATACCTGGAACCCATGATCTGCTTTTGTCTTAATAGCTCTAGTTCAATTTATTGCCCACACACTGCATTTATCAATCGACATGAGACCCTTATTTCTGTTCTGCTTATATGGTGTCACTTTGTAGTTTTCTAAAATATGAGGCAGTCTATGATATTGTTCCCTGTGATTACAGCTTATCTCCCCACTTAGGCAGAAGGGCAGGGGCTTTGTCTTATTCTTTGTACATCTCCTTCAGTCTTTCAAGGAGCTGTGCTTTTGGCCGTGTGGACACCCCCTTCATCGATGCAGACTGCAGATGCTCTGACTTCTTAGCTATTTTCTGAGAATTGGTGTGGTAAAAAAATCCATCACCCCATGGCCAATGTGATGATGAGCTTCTCCCAACTTAGTGAAGCTGGTCTTTGGACAGTATACACAGCCTTATATGAAGAAGCCCTCCAGAGAGTCATATGCTCATGCTTGGTTTTTCTTTTCTTTTCTTTTTTCTTTTTTTTTTTGGTGAGGCAATTGGGGTTAAGTGACTTGCCCAGGGTCACACAGCTAATAAGTGTCAAGTGAATGAGGCCAGGTTTGAACTCAGGTCCTCCTGAATCCAGGACCGGTGTTCTATCCACTGCACCACCTAGCTGCCCCCATGCCTGGTTTTAATGCAGAGGTGACCCAAGTTCTAGAAGGCCGGGCCAGCGGAACACATGGCCTTTGTTTGCTTAGCTTTGCCTCCAAGAAATCAAGATCATGGCTACGTTAAAGTGAGCCATGAACATAAGACCTTCTGGAGGGCCTCTTTGTTTAAGCGCATATGCTACTGGATCCACAAACTGGACTGGATGCGAGGTCCCCAAGTTGATGTGATACAGATAGAATTTGAATCCAAGTCCTCCGATTCCAAATCCAGCATTCTTTCTCCCACAGTGTCCATGGGGTAGCATGCTAAGGTCAGAACAAATGCACGTGGAAAGGGTAAGTTGAAGAGAAGGGAGTCACTGGAGAAACCTTCCAAAGGTTTGCTGAAGGGCTCGCTCAGAGAGGGTGAATTGCAGGGACAAATGTCCTAACATTTACATGTTATTTTTTTCCACAAGGTCATATGTTTAAACATACTTGTTCAAGTTGACTAATTCTTTCATTCCTCTTGACATCTAGGAATCCTGTAAAGGAAACCAGAACTCTCAGGCTTTCTAAACCAGAGACTTCCATTGAGTGCAATCTAGATGGGAGTCACCGTAGAGAGTGAAGCGTGGACTTGCAGCCTGCTGCCTCCTGCAATTGGAATTGTCAGAGCCAACTAATGCTATAACGTGACTGTTACCTCTAATTCTACTCACTGGATGATTATTTGGAAACTGTGCCTTCTGAGAGAGTATCGTGAACTTTCATTTTTTTACTCTTTCAAAATATGGGGAAACCACTATCTAACAGACAACTTACACAATAGGGTGAATACTTGGAATCAAGTGGGCTTGAGAGCTCATGCATTGTAGCAGCTCAGTAACGTCTTTTTTAGTCTGATATTTGTGTTCCTCTGTCAGCATCTATCTTTTAAATATCGCCTCAAGCTTTCTTTGGATACTGGCAGATTTATTTTTGTACTGATATTTTTGGCTTTTCTTTGTTTTGTTATGTCATTTTCCTGTGTAAAATCCTTCATTTCCAATGATAAAAGTCTTAACATATGAGGGTTTGAGCCATTTTTTGAATATGTCATTTGACCCTCTATTTCTGTCTTCAGGAAGAATCCTCTTAGGATTTGGGGAAGCTGTGTAGTCTCTTGCTTTCATATCCCTTATTTCAATGTTTATATCTTCATCTGAGGCTGTTCAGGAGTCTCTTTTTGGAATATTTTCTTGGGATCCAGAGATTGGAATGTGTTTATCTGAATTAAAGCATGAAAAAACCAACAGTTTGCATAAATGCTCTAGTATTTAACAAATATTTTGGTTATGTTGTGTTTTCCCATTTAAACTATTACATACTTTTCTTTCTGTTTTTCCCTTATCGTTTACAATGACAAAACAATTGTGTGGTTGCCAAGCTTGTCTCCTCTTCAGTCAGTTGCCTCTTGCCTAAACACACGTCTGTGTTTGCATTTTAGAACCTTTGCCCTTTATTGTCTCTGTCTCAAATATCTGGAAATCAGATCAGAAAAGTTGCTGATGGCTCACAGGAGACCTGTTAAAATTTATGTCCACTGGGCTGTATGTGGTTGAAGCTCTGTACTGTGAATGGGAGGGAGCCAGCTTGCCTGGTATTGAGAGTTGAAGGAGTCATATGGGGAGGTAGAAGTACCAAACTGTGGCTTCTTAGGGGAACTCATGCAGTCATGTTTCCCTGGCTCCTGAGAATAAGTTGGGGGTGTTGGGGTATCTCTTGGAATGATGCCTTTGATGAAATCTGTGCTGAAAGGAATGGTTGTTATACTCATGTCCTCGCTCCTCATTAGGGTGAGTGTGCATGGTTATTCAGAGACGGTGCCAAAGATTTGAGTGGAATGATGTGGGTTGGTCAGTAGGAGGCTCTCTCTCTCTCTCTCTCTCTCTCTCTCTCTCTCTCTCTCTCACACACACACACACACACATTGTGTGTGTGTGTGTGTGTGTGTGTGTGTGAGAACAGTCGTGGGCTATGAGTTGAACTTGCAAAAATTATTAACTAAACAAACATCTTTGTTAGAAACTTTATTTCATGCTGCCTCTGTTGGTGCCAACATAGCTGGGTTTGAGGTTTTTCTTAAATTAGTAAAAAAATCCTGTTATCATTGAAATGAAAGTTTATCCTGATTGTTGAAGTGTATTCTGTATACAGCTTAAGTGCCAGCCCATCCTTACACATTTCTGGTTTCTGGGTCTCTGTCTTGCTACTGTAACTGTAGAGGTGAAAGCAAGTAAGAAACAGTAAGAACCCCCTGTCTGCTAGAGCAGAAGCTTTGTTTGAATGAGGTGAGAGACGAAGCAAAATAAGCCAGCTGAGGGGCACTGTTCTCATCCAGAGATGACCGAGGTCGTTAAAAAAATTTCTCATAATCAACCAAATTACATATTTGGTTTCTAACATTTCCCCCCATGTGAAAACAAATAAATAACCATTCTCCACTAGGTAGCAGTGAATCCAAACTTGAGCCCAGTTATTTTGCCACTTACTTAAAAATAAAATACAACTCCATGCTTGTTTGCATTCTTCTTTGTCTTCTTTTTTTTAAAACTTAATGTTCTGTTAATTCAGAACAGAGAGAGCCCTGGCAGTATGGTCTGACATCAGTTTGGAAGGGGAAAGGGACAGTCTGGCACCCTCTGGTCTATGAGGTGGTTAGTTATTTCTGGTGCTGCCCTGGAGAAGTACTTCATATTATGGCATTAGTTGTTTGGGTGAAGATTTTTTACTGTTGGGTGTTCCCGATGTAATAGAAAAGTAATGCCTAACCACTCCCTTGGGCAAGGTAACTTGTGAGGCATTTCCTGTTATTGACTTGTTATCATTCTCATTGCCTTAAGGGTATCATGGGTCATTTTGCTCACAAAAGTTAGCTTAAAAAAGTTAAGGTGCAGGTGTTACGTACAATTTGAGGGGTTAACCTCCTACCTTGTGATCCTAGACTGACCTAATATTGGAGAAATCATATTCAAAAAGGGACTTAGCCTTTTCTCCTTTGCCACAACATGACAGATCTCCCATTTGGAGTGGAGGAGGTATGTGTACTGCATTGGAGCCAAAGTTTGTGTTTGACAAAGGGCAGGGAGGGTAATAACTAAGTTATTTAGGTTTATGTGCTCTGTTGTCTATGTGTTTCCTATGTTAAAATCACCTTTTTGGACAGGCCTCTAGCCAGTTTACATATTTTATTACCTTCTAGGGTCAGTTAGAATGGCTTTTCATGTGAAGCCAGTTCAAGGCAGTGTATTTGTGTGGAAATGTGAACCACTCTTGTTCTTTGGGAGAGCCATGGGACTGATGGGGATAAATGGAGAACCGCTGGCACCAGTGTTTCGGACCTTTTCTTTTTGATTCTTTGTGGGGCTGTTTCAAAAAGACTGCAGCTGTAAAAGTAAGGAAGGTGTGGCCTACACTAGGGAAGCATGGGCCTAGTTTGACCTCCTGAAACTTCCCTAGAGTGGACCCTGTGCAGAGGAAGGAATGCAGGTCTGACAGTGTTTTCCCTGGCTAAGAGTTAGTGTTCAAAGGGAAGCCCTTGGAAATTCTGGTTGTAATAGGGCCATTGTTCAGTCTCAGAGGTGAAGAGCCTCCTTTAGTGAGCTTGAGTTCACGGTGCCCAGTCATCGTATTGGTCTTCATTGTAAAATCATCCTCTTCTGTCGATACCAACCCTAAACAACTATTTCTACCGATTCTTTCCAAAGGACCTAGGATTAGGGTGCAACTAAAAATAGGATTTTCTGGTTGAATTTGTGATCGTTTTTTGAATTGTGCTCCAGGGCGATTGGCAGAATGGACTTCTCTTTCTGCTTTCTCATCCCATGCCATGTTGTTACACCCTCCATCACTCCACTTGGCCTCAGGGGGGCCGTGCAGGCTCCTGTGGAGCTGATTGCCTTAGTTGCAAGCATCCAGATAGTGGGGATGGTGTGGAAAATGAACAGAAGAATGACAATGAGCCCCAAGGATGGAGCTTTTTCCCCTTTATTTCTCTCTGAAGGAATATCCTGAATTAGAGCCTGACTTGATACTATCGTATTGTCCGGTGCTAGGAAGATTTTTTTCCCCCCCCAAGTTTTAGAGCATCTGAGAATCTTTCTAAGCCAAGAGTTTATTTGACTTGGGCAATTAGTATAATCTAAACATCTTTATAAAATATTCAGTGTTTCCCACCAGCTTAGATTGGCCTTTGAACACTATAGTGTTGATGGAAGGGCTAGTGAATAGGTATAGCCCAGAATAGCCCAAGTGCTGAGTTGCCATAGAAACCGTGGTATAGAGACTACAGCCGTCACTACTAACAGCCTTCGAGAACTAAAAAGAGTCAGTGAATTCTGCCTCAAACCTGTTGGAAAGTAACATGCTGCAAACCTGTCAGGATCTTTCGTACACAGCAGGTGCTGCTGCCTTTGCACAATGCTATAGGTCCAGTAATAGACAACTAAGGTTTCTGGAAAACATGAACAAAAAAGCTTCTCTGTTTTTTAAAAAATAATTTTGTTTCATTCCACTCTATGTGTAACTGTAAGTAAATAAGTATATGTAACATGGCCTCTGTAATTTCCTTCATTGTGTTCCTGTAATGTTCAAAGAGTAAATTTTTGGGGGGTTTGCTCTCTAAACACTTGACGCCTTTTTATTGCAACATTTGCTTCTGCTAATATGGTGAGGGGGACAGCATCTTATTTTAGATTATGTGGGGCCTGTGTCAAGAGCTTTGAATGCAGCACCTTAGCTTGCTTGTTTATAGGTTAGCAAGGTTCATTGGGAAATGGAGAATCTGAAAGAGCTAGCCTGTACTTGGTAGGAGATAATGCTGATACTTCAATATGTTCTGATTTTTATTTTCCTATGGCTAGCACCTGAACGTGTATGGACTTAGAAGCACATTTGCACTGGTCCCTTTTCAATCAGTCTTTCGATGATATAGTGGGAAAATGGGGTACAGGTTGGGGTTGGGGTTCTTGGGAATTCCTCTTTAAAGAATTACACCCTCTTGCACACAAAACATAGTTAGAACAAGGTGATAGTTTATTTAGGAGCAAGGGAAGGGAAGGGTGGGGGGAGGGAAACCATGAAAGAAATCCTTAGACTTTTCATGGGGAGATTTGGCATAAAGCACATGGCTCAGAGGTACCAAATCTCCTCGAACAGGAGACCGGAAGGTACTTTTATAGAGGACTGATGGGGGTGGACCATCTGCCCGTGAAAAGTTCCTTTAATGAAGGTGGACCATCCCCCACTGGTGGTAGCTGGGGGAATTGGGTGAGGAGTGGAGGACCATCCCCCACTAGTAGTGACTAGAGGAATTGGGTGAGGGGTGGCTACGGATCCCTCTTCAGAACACAAAGGCCGAAGCCACACCCAAACTTATCTCCCCAGGATAAGGGAGACCGGAATGAAGGGTAGGAATCCCAAGCTAGCTCAGTCCGATTTGGTTCCTCTAGGCCTTATCTGTCCTCTGGTTTAGTTTCTCAAGGAGAAGATTCCTCGGTGTGCCCCAGAGAAATTCTGGGGTGCTCTGCGCCCCATGACATTCCCCACTTCTCTATATATAAGGAAAGGGGACGAAGATTCTTCTGAAACTGCTTCATGCTGACCGGGGGTCGAAGAAATCACGGCGCAAGGGAGGGGGAGGGGAGAGAAGTGGAGAAGGCCTGGAATGCTTGGAGTTGTGAGGGGCCCAGAGAGTCCAGAGGCAACACGTAGGCACAGTGTCATGAATCCTTGAGCCTAGATGGAACAGACTTAAACAAAAAAAAAATTAAAACTGACCAGAGCAAAAAAAGGAAAAGGGACTTTATCAGATCAGGAGTCAAGTGGGACCTTTTTGCAGGACAGGGTGTGGCCTGCTTTACAGGAGGGAGTTCAAGCCTAATTCTGTGATAGGCAGTGTCTGTCTACATTAAGGGTCCTTTTATCCCATCCCCACTTTGTGCCTTGATTGCATGCTAGGACCTGAACCAGAGAGTAAGACAGAGGTCGCCCCAAAACCATTCCTAGGCTTGCCTCCATCGAGCGTACTCGATCCTTCTCTTCTTTCTCTGCCGCTATCGCAAGGTCCCTGTTATTAAAAATCTTAAAAGCAGCATCAAGGAGCTTTGAGGTTGGGGTTTGAGGGCCCAATTCCAATTTCTGAAGTTTCCTCCTAATATCAGGAGCAGATTGGCCAATGAAGTGCATATTGAGGACAGTTATCCCTCCTTTTCTGGGTCTAAGTTCGTGTATTTCTTCATAGAGTCCGCTAAACGGCTCATGAAGACAGCAGGATTTTCATCAGGCCCTTGTGTCACCTCCTTCACCCTTTCATAATTAACCTGTTTCTTGACCCCTCTTTTCATACCCTCAATGAGACAAGTAACCATGTGGTCCCTACGGGCTCTAGTCCCTGTCGTGATAGTCCCAGCCGGGATTATCTCCACCCTTTTTGTAGACAATAGGACTCATCAAGAAACACATTCATCACAGCAATGACAAAAGCATGGCATTTTTACCAACAACGCTTGAAATTCAGGTTATTGATAGCGACATCACTTTTCAGTCTACATTATCCTGAGCCTGCAGTTCAAAAGAACTCTTCCCGATCTTCTCTCCTGTATTGCTCATTCAGACCATTATCTTCTCTCACCTCACTCCCCAGAATGCTATGGAAATGATCTCTATCCTCATATCTGGCCAGGGTATAGTGTCCCTTATTGAAGACCTGCAGATTTGGGTTATTATGGACTTTGGCCTTTGGCCCTACTGGAGAGCCTGCTTACAAGGAATCACAGTGTTGGGGATCTGGAATGTTCAGCGTCAAAGTCTCCAACCCCGACTTTTGAATCGCAGCTCAATTGTGTGAAAACAGGAAAGTCACAAATTCTCCATGCCTTAGTTCTATTTTCAAGGTTGATTTCGGAACTGTTTACCTCAAAGGGTTGACATGAGTTAAGTGTTTTGTAAACCATCAGGTGCCCCAATCAATGTGAGATGTTAATAAAGAATACATAAGGGAGCAGTAAAGAGATCGGGGCAGGGATGAGGGAGAAGATGGGCTGGGCTGGGGTGGGGAATAAAATGTGACAGAGATCAGATGTTCCATTAGGACCTGCTGAATTAAAAGGAAAGGAAATGAAAAGGAGAAATGAAGAATAGTGGGGAAAAGGAGAGAAAAGCCTGAAGATGATAGACGAGCAATTTAGGGGAGAAAAGATGCACAAGAAGCTTTTGACAAAAATATAGCACATTAAAAACTAGAAAGCATAGTAAACAAGTGGGCGTTTTCAGTAAGATCAGAGTACGCAGGGGATGTTCACAGTCTCTCCTATTATTTCCTGTGATTCTAGAAATGGTAGCTATGGCAATAAGGCAAGAAGAATAAATGGAAGGAATAAGGACAGACTAAGAGGAAACAAAATTATTGCTGTTTGCAGATGGCACTTAAGCCTGAAGATTCAACTAAAAATTAATTGAAACAAATCAATGAAGTAGCAGGATATAAAGTAAATTCGTCAGAATCATCATCCTTTGTGTGTGTTGCTAACAGAAGCCAGCTGGAAGAGAGAAAAAGAAATCCCATTCAAAGTAACTATAGAATGTGTAAAATAACTGACATTTACCTATATAGCACTTTAAGGTTTATAAAATGATATTCATCTCAATGTATCTGATCCTCGAAACAACCTTGAGGTAATTGCCATTGATCCCATTTTACAGATGAGGAAACCAAGGCTGAGAGGGTCAAGACCCTTGTCTAGAGTTACACAATTAGCAAGGGTCTGATCCAGGATTTGAACTCATGTCTTCCTAACTCCAAGTCCTATAAAGTATCCACTGAACCAGATAGCTGCTCCTTCTTAAGTATCTTGAAATCTCTCTACCAAGACTTACTCAGGGCTACATGAATACAACTACAAAACATTTTATGGAAGTAAAAGAAAACTTAAGTAATTAATGATACATCAGTTGCTCTTCCTTGAGCCATGACAACAGAGTAAAAACCAGTGATATTGGAAGGGTTATCATAAAGAAGACCGGGATTTTAACTCATCATAAGGAAAACTTTTTTTTTAAATAACTATTAGAGCCGACTAAAAATAAAATGGATTGCCCCATGAAATAGTGAGTTCAGGGGCAGCTGGGTGGCTCACTGGATAAAGCACTAGCCCTGGATTCAAGAGGACCTGAGTTCAAATCAGCCCCAGACACTTGACACTTACTAGTTGTGTGACCCTGGGCAAGTCACTTAACCCTCATTGACCTGCAAAAAAAGAAAAGAAAAAAAGAAATAGTGAGTTAGTTCCCTGTCCCTGGAAGTATTCAAAAAGGTTAGATGAGCAATCATTTAGGATGTCCTGGAAGGAATTCTTTCACTGAATAAGAGGATGAGCTAATTCTAAGATCTTGTGGCTTTAAGGGGGAAGTCATAGAATATTGGGAAGTTAATCATCTCCTAATTCTGGACCTGTTGCCATCTCTGATCCAGGTCCTAAAGTAAAAAAGTGCTAGGATGATCCTAAATAGGTTAAATTTTAGCCTTCAGCTAGGTTTACCTCCAGTCTCTTAACTCTTTTAAGAGAATATCCAAGTAAATTTCTGCTGAGTAATTCTAATATAGGTCTTCTGCATATAATGGAAGTTGTCAGGTGATAAAAAGAGTGTATCTATTCATATTAAGACTAGAAAGCCACCCATTTGGTCTGCTTGTGTCCACATGGCCTGTATGATTGGCTTGCATAGGAAGTTTAATTAAAGTTAGCTTTAGAGGCTTCAGGTAGACTTGTCAACTCTACCCCCAAAATCCCCCATTTTCAGTAGTGTTACAATGCAACCGGTTCTGAATCCAGTGACCAAGCTGTTGTCCAAAGGGCTGGGAATGTTTCAGATATGCCAAATTTCTCTGAAGGAGAACAAGTCAGTTACAGGAAGACCCAGAGGGACTTCTACAAGTCACAGCCCCACTTATCCATGTACCTTTAGTCACGATGACCTCCCAATAATGGAACTGGTACAACCTTCCTGCTGTTTTTCCCCTGGCCGCCCTGATCCTGATGTTTAATAGGTATCTATTGAGTGGATGAGCATACTGTAGTGGAAAGAGTTCTTCATTGGGAGTCAGGTGAGATTTGGGGTCAAATCCTGCCTCTGATAGCTATGAGCTTGGGCAGATGATCACTTTTCTGAACTCTAGCTTCCTCATCTGTGAAATGGGGATGATGATAGCTGTAGCACTTATCTGCTGAGGTTGTTGTGAGGACCAAATAGCATAATGGATGTAAAGTACTCTAAACTTTTTTTTTTCTTTTTGGTGAGGCAATTGGGGTTAAGTGACTTGCCCAGGGTCACACAGCTAGTAAGTGTCAAGGGTGTGAGGCCGGATTTGAACTCAGGTACTCATGACTCCAGGGCTGGTGCTCTGTCCACTGTGCCATCTAGCTGCCCCTCTGTAAACTTTAAAGATAAAGAGCTATATAGATAGTAGTTATCAACATCACCACCACCACCACGACTATGACTGTGACTACAATTATGACTACTGATACCTGTCCTTACCTTCAGACCAATTCAGGTCTATTTCCAGACTTAACCATCTGCCCATCCTTTTTCTTCTGACTTCAGCCAGACTGGTTCATATTGCTTCTGCTGTCTGCTCTCTGATTACGGATATTACATTTAAATGATACTTTATTTTTCATTCCCATTCAATCAGAACACACTCATCATGTACCAACCACCATGGGGGAATGTTATTGAAAGGAGATTCAGGAAGGGAGTTTGACTAGATGATCTTTGAAGTTCCTTCTAGTTTCAGAATTACATGCTTCTGTGTAGTGAGTATAGCCCTGTATCACTAGCTACTCTTCCCAAGGACCAGGTTAATGTAGGGCAAAGGTAGATGCACTGCCACATGACCACATCCACAAGCTGCCAGGATAGACCCCCAGATTCCAAATGGAATGTTTGGGTAACTCCAGCCTTCTTGGAGCTTGGTCTTATGTGCATGGTCTACAGAGAGGAAGGAAGAATTCTCACATAGAACTCATCCACCATGATTAAGAGAACTGAGTGACTAGATATAAGCTGTTTCAATTCTTAAAATATAGGGTTAACAATATAGTGTTAACTAATATGACTCCAACTAAAGTGTTAACTAATTTGATTCCAACGAAAAGGAGTCAAAGTCTCCCACGTGTCAATAGAACTGACTTGTTCTGACCTAGTAACCAAAGCCTAAGGGAGTCTGGTCTGTTAGACTGTAAATAACCTCTGGAAAAACCAGTACATATACTAGGACATTGTTGGTGGAGTTGTGAATTGGTCCTGGACCATTCTGGAAAGCAATTTGGAACCATGCCCAGAAAATTACCAAATTGACCCAGCCATATGCCACTACTAGGACTATGCACTAAAGAAATCAAAGAAAGAGGAAAAGGATTTATATGTACAAAAATATCTATATCAGCTCTTTTCATGTTAGCTAAAAATTGGAAACTAAGGGAGTGTCCTACTGGGAAATGGCTAAACAAATCATGGTATATGAATATAATTAAATATTATTGTACCATAAAAATAATCCCAAGAAATCTTTAGATTGTGAGCTCCTTGAGAGCATAGTGCCTGGTACATAGTAGATGTTTAATAAATGTTTATTTATTGATTGATTGAAAATGGACAATCAGGAAACTGAGAACTCTATGATCTGATACAGAGGAAAGTGAGCAGAACTAGTGCAATTTATACAGTAATAACATAATAAAGAAAAACAGCCTTAAAAGACTTTAGAACTGTGATGTAATAATAAACTACAAGTTCAAGAGAATGGCAATGAAACATGATACTCATCTCCTGACAAGTAATAAACTTAAAATATAGAAAGCCACATGCATTTTCCAGATATAGCTAATGCAGGAATTTGTTTTCCTTGAGTTGTATAGTGATACACTGAAGGCTTTGTTTTTTGTTTGAAATTTGCTCAATAGGGTACAGTGAAGGGCAGATTAATTTTGTGGGGGGAGGTGGAGCAATGAGGGTTAAGTGACTTGCCCAGGGTCACACAGCTAGTGTCAAGTGTCTGAAGCTGAATTTGAACTCAGGTCCTCCTGAATCCAGGGCCAGTGTTTTATCCAGTGTGCCACCTAACTGCCCCTGAGAGATTAGTTTTAAAAATGCTTATAATTTAAAAAATAAAAGTAACAAACTATTTTATAAAAGAATGTAAGCAAATTCCTTGAGGACTATATATCTTTTCTGTATGTGTCCTAGTGTTTGACATATAGTAAGTGCTTAATAAGTGCTTTTTTCATTCACATATTCATTCATGCATGCATGCATTCAATTTTACTGCTCAGCCCTCCATGAAACACGAGGAGTCAGGCACAAGAAGTTAAAAGAAGAGTTAAAAGAGACTGTCTTGACTGGGTTTATGCACTTGTGATCCATCATATAGCCACTAGCTGGCGCTGGTGACCTTTTCTTCCTCACCTCTTCTCTTTGGAGCTTCCCTAAATCTCTCATTTGATCATTTTATCTGTTAAGTGCAGTGCTAATGATGGTTGATGTTTCCGCCTTCCTGGATAACGCTAGCATATTGCCCCTGCTTTTGGATCATCTCTCTCTTAAACCCTCTTAAAATGGCATGCCTTTCTGGGAGAATTTAAAAGCTTGGAAATAAAGCTTGGAGTAAGAGGACAAGAGGGGGGACAGGGAGTGGAACGCGATTAATTGTATAAATCGTCCCCTCCCCCTGCTATTTAAGAACCTGAGGACAGGGGTGTGGAAGGAGGTTTAGGAGTGGAGCACAAAAAATATAGATTTCCTCCCTGTAATCCTTGGGACCACGATTGAAGAGGGGAGAACACAAAAACAGTGGCTGGAGGAGTCAGGCCCAGCTTTGTAAATATCTTCACCTATTAGGTTGACAACTAGGAGACATGCACATGCCCAGCAGCTCAGGAATAAGGCATGTGCTTTAAGTAAGACTCAAAAATTGGAACCCAGTGGGTTACCGTCCACCAGAAGCTTAATGGACCGATTTGGTTCATCACAAAATAAATACCCATGTACTATGGAGAGTGGGGTGTTCTGGGTACCCCTTTGTCTCTCCTTGTGTGGTGACCCAGTTGTCTTCCTAGTTTGCCTATTTCTGCTTTTGACTCTAGAGTCCAAACATATCTTTTGGGGGTACAACGGGGTGTGAGTCTCCACCCCTCAGTGAGTCTAAGTTACAGATGAATTACTCATTGGCATCCTTGGAGAGAGTTTCTTCAGCAGGAATTCCCTATCCAAGGTGTCAAACGTGAAGCCCACAATACTCCTGAGTATAGCCCAAGCCAGATTAAAATGCAGTTCCTGTCCGATTTTAATGTGCCAATGTATTAATTTTTTTTTTACTCTTTTTTTTGGGGGGGGTGGGGTAATGAGGGTTGAGTGATTTGTCCAGGGTCACACAGCTAGTGTCAAGTGTCTGAGGTCGAATTTGAACTCAGGTCCTCCTTAATCCAGGGCCAGTGTTTTATCCACTGCGCCACCTAGCTTCCCCTCAATGCCAATGTATTAATAAAAAAATAAATAAGCACGTGGGATTTTCCAAGTCAGCATGTGGCCCACAGGGATGTTTTAGTGGCCCTGTTTCTATTTGTGCTTGATACTACTGTCCCATACCAGTGAAATCATAGTCTGATCCAAGAAAAAGAATGAGGAAATCCTGAATTTCTTTTATATGTTGTCTTCCCCCACTAGACTGTAAGCTTCTTGAGGGCAGGGGCTGTCTTTATTTTTCTTATTTGTATTCCCATCACCTGGCACATAGTAGGCCCTTAATAAATGTGTATTGAATTCAGTATTTGAATGAGGAGTCAGGAGCAGCTCAAACAACAAGTGATTATCTCCACCCTGAAGAATTCTGGTGGGATGTGGTAGAGACCATCATCAAACCCAGGGGGACGGGGTCAGGGAAATAATGTCCTTAAGTCATGACTGACAGTAGCTTAGGGAGAGCCCAAGTCCCTCTTTAGTCCACTGAGCTATCCCACAGATCCCATTCCCAAGCAGGCTCATTAACCTTTCCTAAACTGCAAACAAAGGAGGGGGATGAGAGACAGAGTTGTGCGGGCTGAGAAGCACCCCGACTCTAGTTTCCTCTCTTGACTTTTGCAGCAACTGATCCTGCCTCGCTGTTCCTCGGCTTTTGTTTTTTCTCCTGAAGAAGGAGCTTGTACCGCATCTGTGCTAGGGTAACAGGAAGTGAGCCCCAATGGGAACTGATGGGAACAGAGCTCAATCCACAAAGCACTTCCTCCGACAATAAAGCCTGCAGACAAAGGCCTGCAAGTTTTTCAAATGGTCCCTCCAGAGAAGGTCACCAGGAAGAGGCTTGGGAACTCCATCATTCTGGGCAGGGTGCACAGTTATAGGGCCGATGAGACTCACTTTATGGCACCAGGGAGAAATACGTGCGTGGACTTGGCAATGGCGAATGGAAAGTTAGTCTATTAAACAGTAAATTATCGCTCCAACACTTCTTCATTTAGAGGCTTAAGGAATGGCTCTGTGCCAGGTGAGGCAGAGCTGGGGGAACATGTGGCCTACACGAACCAGAGATGCTTCAGAAATACCTTTCCGTTCTAACGCCTCGGCTTTTCAGGAGCTGAAAGCTCCTCAAATTTATTTCCAAGTGACCCCCAAATAAAGGGAGATAATGCTAGGTGAATGCCATCTATCAGAAACATCACAAACTTGGTGGAGCTTCCCTTTTATCCCAACATAAGGCTCGGGTTTTCTAAAAGGTAGAATGATTCTTTCCCTTTGCCAGGGACGATGGGAGGGAAGGTGGGGAGGGGGAGCTGCAACTGATCACATGAGTGAGTCAACAAGCATTTATTAAGTGCTACTCTGTCAGCCCATCAACAAATGTTTATTAAAGCTCTTCATTTGTGCCACAGCTGCATGGTTGTAGTAATACAGGGCAGCTAACACACCGAACTCCTACTTTCTGCCTGAGATTTTTTGCACCAGGAGAATATCCCTAGGGCGAGGAAGTCTGACACAGATAACGCACAACCTGGGTGGCATATTGATACTGAAAGCTGAGCTTCTGTCTGTCAAATTGCCTTGGACAAAACAAGAGGCAGAAACTCACTGCAGTGGAGAATTTCCACCTCTTGTTACAGGATCGTACATTTAGAACTGAAAGGGACCTCAGAGACATCTAGTCCAAATCCCTTGCTTTACAGATAAGAAACTGAGGACCAGGGAGGCTCTAAATCATTTTCTGAAAGTGACTGTCCCTCCATGCTGGTCCTGGAACAAGACATCCTGTCCCCCTGGGTCTGGGCATTTTTTCTGTGTCCCGATGCCTAGGAAAGCTCTCTGTTCTTGTCTCTGCCTCCTGGCTTCTCAGCTAAAAGCCCACCTTCCAAGGGAAGCCTTCACCCACCCCTCTTAATTCAAATTCCTTCTCTCTCTTGATTATCTCTAATTATCCTATCTACAGCTTGTTTGTGTATAGCTGTTTGTGTGTTGACTCCCCACACTAGACTGTACAGTCCTCAAAGGCAGGGACTGTCTTTTGCCTTTCTTTATATTACCAGAAATTAGCATAATGCTTAACTCATAGTAGGCATTTAATAAATGTTCACTGAAATTGAAAAAGGGCACTGAGGTGGTGCAGTGTATAGAGTCCTGGACTTGGAACCAGAAAGACTCATCCTAACGAGTTCAAATCTGGCATTAAACACTTACTAGCTGTGTAACGCTGGGCAAATCACTTACCCCTGTTTGCCTCAGTTTCCTCATCTGTAAAATGAACTGGAGAAGGAAATGGCAAAACCACTCCAGGATCTCTGGCCAAGAAAATCCCAAATGGAGTTACCGACTGTCAGACACAACTGAACAACAACAACTGACTGATTGACACAGGAATTGTTAGAGCTAGGATTCAAACCCAGGTCCCCTGTGGGTCTCCGTTTTCTCTACTGTAAAATGAGGTGATTCTAATAGGTCATTTTAAGGGCTCTTCTATCACCTGAACTTCAATCTTGTCTGTTTCCCATTCCTGATGGTCCCTCCTCTGTCTGTCTGACTTACTCTTTTGATATAAGTCATCCTGGCACCATGATCTCCATCTCTACAGATTCCTGGACTATATTTCCTACCAAGGTCTGCTGATTGAGTTGTTTAATTTAACAAGCAATTACTAAGTGTTTACTTGGGGCAAGGTACAATGCTAGGGATACAAACCCCAAAGTAAATAATAGTTCCTGCATTCACAGAAAATATAAATTCTATCAGTGCTAGCTCTTCTGCTCAAGCATCCTCACTGCCCACTGAGTGAAATGTAAAATACTTGGCTTGGCATTCAAGGTCTTCCACAGTCGGGTGATATTTAGTCTTTCTAGCCTATTTCATAAAACTCTCTTCCATGTACTCTCTGCTCTAACCAAACTGGACCATTTATTGTTCCCATAACATTCTGTGCTTTCTCCCTTCTATTCCTTTACTCACAGTATTTCCTCTATCTAGAATACCCTCCCTTCATCTCCCTTATCTGTTGAAAATAAGAACTTAAAGCCTTTAAAACCCAACACAAATCACACTTTCTCCAAGAAGTGATCCCCAAGTTGGTAACAAGCTTTGTCCCCAGCCTCTCACATAGCACTTTGTTTTACACCTCTCCAGCAAGCTTAATCATGAATGTTTTTTTAAAACTCAAACTGTGGCTTAATTGATATAAGGAGCTCTCAGTGAGGAACAGCAATACCTTCTCTTCAATTTATAGTGTTGCCCATAAAGTTCAGAAATCCAATTCCCACTCCTACTGTCCAATTGGGACCAAACCAAACAGAGCTTGGCTACTTCTCTCTCACAAGGTTCTAGGGTACCTTTGAGTTGTGGAGGACTGATTCTATCAGCTTGAGCCCCTATTGGTGTACTTTCCCCTTAACACTATCAGCTGAGAATCATTTACTAAGCCAGCCTTAAGTAATTTTTAGAAAGAGATATTTACTGATGTTTTATTCATTTTAGAAAGCAACCACTAAAGTGGTACAGTAAGAATCGTTGGTATAAAACATCTCCCTCCAAAAGCGTGTGACTCACTTTTCCATAAGTACATTCAGAATGCAGAGGGAAGTAGACTCAAGCTTTGAGAGCATGTGTAGCAACTCATGGTTGCTAAAAGTAATTTTCTCCTTTTCTCCCATTTGTGAGGTACTCAAGAAGTTTCTCTTAAGTTGGTGAATTTGTGTTCATCTGTCCTTGGATCCTGATGCCCCTGCAAGGTTTCGGCTGTGACATTGATGGGAAAATGGGAAGTCCCAACATCTTTGGAGCCTTCTGAGCTTGCAAGTTTCTTCTTTGGCCAAGGGGAGAGTGCCAAAGCTAAGAGATACCTCTCTTCATCATTGCTCTGATTCTTCTCTTATAACATGACTAATGCAGAAATAGGATTAATGTTATTATGTGTATATATATATATATAAAACCTATATCAGATTACCTGCTATCTAGGGGAGGGGGGAAGGAGGGGAGGGAGGGAGAAAAATCTGAAATTGGAAAAGCCTGTATAAACAAAAGTTGAGAACTATCTTTACATGTAACGGGAAAAAAATAAAATACTTTATTAATTAAAAAAAAAGAGATACCTCTCTTCCCCTGCCCCCAACCCCAGCAAGTTCTTCCACAGGGATATGCTGGGAAGCCATGCTCCAAACTTTTGAATCATTCATGTTTCCTAGCTTGATAATTTACGGTCAAGTTTCCTTTGCCTACCCAATCACAATTCTTGTGCAACATTGCTACAGTTTGAAGGACTTTTAGTCTAAGTCCACATTTGGTCTAAGGCTTATGGGATTGATTTATTGGGTATTTTATAATTTACTTTAGTTTTTAGACTATTGCCTTTGGGCACTGAGAAGTCACTTACTTTTCCAAGGTTGCACAGCTATTATGTCAGAGGCAGGACTGGTACTCAGGTCTTCCTGATTCCAAGGCCAGTTCTCTATCTGCTATGCCACACATTATTATTTTTCACTATTATATTTATCTTTGAATGTGTAATATCTCCATACTAGGTGTCATTGGGGAGGGACTGTGCTTTATTTAAAATTTGTATCTTCTCAGCCCACTGTGCTCTGTACACAATAGGTATAATGTTTGTTGAATGGAACGGAAAATCTATGGACATTTTGATGGATTGAAAATGAGAGCAATGGGATTCAGTTCAGTGGCCATAAAGATGGCTGGCTTCACTTCCAACTTCTGTTAGCTTCTAGGGGCTCCACATGACCCCCTCTATTCCAGCAACACAGGACTTCTAGGCACTCCATGGATACAACAGTCTGAGTCCCATGTCCATGCCTTTCCATTTGCTGTCCCCTATGTCTGAAATGCTCTACTCCCTCACCTCTAAAAATACCTTCTTTTTCACCTAAAAATATCTAATTTCTCTTCCTTCAAGGCCCAAGTCAAATCCTATCTCCTCCAGGAGGCCTTTCCCAATGTCCCTTAACCCCTCTTTCAGCTTGCCTTCATTTCTCTTACTATCAACTCGGTACAAATCTTGTATCTCCCTAGTTTTTTACATGCTGTCTATGCCCATTAGAATTTAAGTTCCTTAAAGGGAAGGGACCCTGTGTTTGCTTTTCTTCCTATTCTGAGTGTTTAGCACGGTGCTTGGCACACAGTAAGTGCTTTACATCTTGGCTTCTTTGATACAGATGCGGACTGTAAGAATTTCATTTTTCAATAGCCGGGGTTTGGGATCAACAAGGAACTCCCCCACCCTCCATACCTGCCCCCCGTATATTATAGTGTGGAGTCCTTTTGTGTGTTGAATTAGATGGCAGCTGGGGTCCCCTTCTTGCTCTCAAATTATGTGATACTGTGGCCACCCTTACCTTATGCTTCCTTGACCTCACCTCAATAACTTGTATACATTTATTTCACGTTGACTTTTATCCCCTGTCACGGCCACTCCCCGGAACTGTTCCACCTCCAAGAGCTTGACCTTGAAGTTTTTCCTTTTCTGACAACTTCCTTTTTATCTCCTACCTCTCCCACTGCCTCACACCGATTGAATTTTCTCTTTGATCTCATGGTAGGCTCTGGACTCTTGACCTTTCCCTGCTCCTCCAGTCTATTGGCCTCCTCTGGCTTAACTTTCTTCTCTTTTCTACATCTACCCCTTGGGTAAGCTGTTTCAATAGTGCTTTCTTTACACCTTAGGATATCTTGGCCCCACTGTCAATGGCATGATTCCTGGACGTCCCTACCATTTACTCCCTCTGCTTCTGGCTGCTGAATATTGCTGGAGAAAGGCATAGAACTCTACTGACTGTGTTATTACATATTCAGACACTCTAAACTCAGTCCTTTCCTGTTGCTTCTCATTATTCTTTTAATTGATTCCATATCCCATTTCCCTCAGTAGTTCTACTGAATTTTTTCCGTATTCCTCAAGACCTTCTTGACCTCTCAGTAGCATTTGACCACGTCCCTTCCCTTCTCCCTTTTAAAAATTTCCTCTACCCTGGCTCCTGTGAAATACTACTTGGTCCCAATTATCCCTCTCTCTCTTGGGCAAGTCTTTCTTTGTCTCCTTTGCTAGCTCCATCTGACCCTAAATGTGGACCTTCTTTTTTGTTTTATTTTGTTTTTTTGCAGGGCAGTTAGGGTTAAGTGACTTGCCCAAGGTCACACAGCTAGTAAGTGTCAAGTGTCTCAGGCCGGATTTGAACTCAGGTCTTCCTGAATCCAGGGCCAGTGCTTTATCTACTGTGCCACCTAGCTGCCCCTAAATGTGGACCTTCTTTAAGCAATAGTCATTTCCCTTCCCAAATGTGGACATTCCTTTTTTTTTTTTTTTTTTGGTGACGCAATTGGGGTTAAGTGACTTGCCCAGGGTCATACAGTTAGCAAGTGTGAAGTGTCTGAGGCCGGATTTGAACTCAGGTCTTCCTGACTCCAGGGTCAGTACTCTATCCACTGTGCCACCTAGCTTCCCCTAAATTTGGACATTCTTTAAGGGAAGAGCCTTCTGACTCTTCTTAGCCTATATGTTCTCACTTAGAGATTTCACCATTCTTAGGTCTTATCTATCACCTTTCTTCCAAATCTGCTTCTTCAGCTCCAATCTCTCTTGAACTGCCATTCCACAGCTCTGGTGATCTGCTGGACATCCCCACTTGGATGTCCTATCATCATCTCAAACAACGTTTCTATAACCACTCATTGTTTTCCCCATCATATCGTAAGCTTCTTTGGGAGAAGAACTGTGATGTTTTTCATTTTTGTATCCCCACAACATAGTATAATAAGTAAGCACTTATCTTAAAAACTATATGCCAGGCACTGTGCTGAGGATACAGATAAGTCAAAAGAGAGTTCCTATCCTCAAGGAGCTTACAATCCAATGGGGAAGAGAAAAGGAAGCTGAAAAAGGGTGGCAGGGAGCAGCATAGGGTCATGATGATGGTGCGATCCAAACCAAGCAGTGCAAATGGGGAGAAATGAAGACTTGTCCGGACTGCTGGGTCCTTTAGAAGGGGAGTCTTATGGGAGGAGTTTAATGCTCTGCCCTTCAATCAGAAATGCTGAGGTAACTGAGGCTATTGATGAGGTACATGGTAGAAAATAAATACTCTCTGTCTCTGTCTCTCCCTATCTCTGTAGGGGAGCATCTATCATTGGAGTTCTGCCCAATCAACTTGAACATCTCTTTCTACTTGTTGTGCATCAACATTAACATTGATGCTCTGTTCAAAGGACACAGGCAACTAGAGATAGAAATACAAAGAATGATACAGTCCTTCTTCTCAAGGAGCTAATATCATAATGGGGGAGATAACTAGAATACACCAGCAGCTGGGTGGTGCAGTGGATAGAGAGCCTGGCCCTAGAATCAGGAAAACCTGAGTTCAAATTTGGCCTTAGATCCTTATTAGCTGTGTGGCCCTGGGCAAGTCATTTAATACTGCCTCAGTTTCCTCATCTGAAAAATGAGAGTCAGACACGACTGAAATGACGGAATAACAACAAAAACTAGAATATGTGTAAGTATATACCAAATAAATATACAGAAAATAAATATAAATACAAGGTAGTTAGGGATGATACTAAGTAGTTCATAGGATCAGAGATTTAGAGCTAGAAAGGACCATAGAGGTCATCTGGTTTAGCTGCTAAGGCAACTAGGTGGTACAGTGGTTAAAGTGCCATGTCAGGAATTAGGAAGACCTGAATTCAAATCCAGCTTCAGATAGTTACTAGCAGTGTGACCTGCTGTTATGACAAGTCACTTAAATGGTTTGCTTCAGTTTCCTCATCTGTAAAATGGGGATAACAGCACCTCCCTCACCAGGTTGTTGTGAGAATCAAATCAAGTGAGATAATATTTGTAAAGTGCTTAGGACAGTGCCTGGCATGAAGCAGGTGCTATGTAAATGCTTCTTCCTTTCCCCCACAAACCCCTTCATTTTACTGATCAGGAACCTGAGAATTTAAGAGATTTTCCATGGGGACAAACCCAATTCTTCAAGTTCCACCAGGGAAGCAGAGGAGACTTCATGGACAGGATGGCCCTTGAACTTTGTCTTAAAGAAAGTAAAGGATTATGTGAGGTGGGAGTGGGGAAGGAAGGAATTCTAGGTATGGGAGACAGCCCATGCAAAAGCTTAGGAATGGGTGGAAGAGGCCCATGGGTGAAGAGCAAGGAGAGGAAAAGGTAGAGTGAAGAATACAGAGAGGGGAGTGTTATATAATGCATTGGGAAAGAGGTTGGTACCAAAGGAGTTTACATTTTATTCTAGAATAGGAAGCCACTGGAGTTAATTGAGTAAGGGAGTGATGCAATCAGATTGGTGCTCAAGGAAGATCATTTTGGCAGCTGTGTGTGGGGTAGACTGGAGTGGGGAGAGAGGAGGGAAGACCAAATGGGCAATTACAATAGTCCAGGTGAGAGTTGTTGAGACCCTGGATGAGAAGGGTGATTGAATGGAGAGAAAGGAGTGGATATAAGACTTGTGGAAATAGAAATGAAAAAGAACTGGCAATTGACTGAATATGTGGGATGATGGAGTGAGGAGTCAAGGATGGAGTGGAAAGAGATATGAGGCAAGGAGACCAACTAAAAGACTATTGCAATAATAGTTCAGGTGGAAGATGATGAAGGCTTGAACTAAGATGGTGGCTGCATGAATAGAGAAAATGGGTCAGATGTGAGATATTGTAGAGGTAGAAGAAATAACATTTGGCAACTGAGTGGATATGTAGGGTGCAGGAGAGTAAGGAGTTGAGGATTATGCTGAGGTTATAAACCTGGTAGATTGGAAACATGGAAACATTCAACAGAAATAGGGAAGTTTGGAAGAAGGGAAGTTTTAGGCATAGGGGAACATAATCTGCCTCATTTTAGGCAAGTTGAATTTGAGATGTCTCTAACACAAAGTTTAGTTTGAAGATCTAATAGACAGTTGGTGATGCAGTACTGAAGCTCAGAGGATAGATGGGGCCTGGATTTATAGGTCTGTGAGTTATTTGCATAAAGATAATAATTAAATCATGGGAACTAATGAGATCACTGAGAGAGAGAATGTGGAAAGAGAAATCTCAGAATGGAGCTTTAGACAACATTCATAGTTAAGACCCAGTTAGGTGATGCAGCGGATAGAATGCTGGGCCTGGAGTCAGGAAGACCTTAGTTCAAATCTGACTTCAATCACTTACTAGCTGTGTGACCCTGGGTAAGTCATTTGACCCTGTTTGCCTCAGTTTCCTTGTCTGTAAAATGAGTTGGAGAAGGATATGACAAGCCACTCCAGTATCTTTGCCAAAAAAACCCAAATGGGGTCACAGAGAATCATGTGACTGAAGACATGACTGAAAACATGACTGAACAACAACAACAAATATGGATAATAGGAGAGTAAAGGAGTCTGAAGAGAGCCAGGAGAGAATAGTGTCATGAAAACCCAGAGAAGAAAGAGCAGCTAGGCAGTGAGTGTGGTCAACAGTGTGACTGGACCAAAGAGGTCAAGAAGGATGGAGACCTAGGAAAGACTCCTCCCATATTTGGCAATTAAAAGATAATTTTGGAGGGAGCAGGTTCAGCTGGGTGATAAGGTCAGAAGTCAAATTGCAAAGAGCTGAGGAGGAAGAAAAGAGGATATGGAAGCAATGAATAGAGAAAGTTTTTCTAGGAATTTGTCTGGGAAAGAGAAATATAGGATGCTAGCTTGAGGGGATGATTGAGTATAGTAAAGTTTTGTAGGGATGGGGAGACATTGAATATATGCTTGAAGGCAGCAAAAAAGGGTACCTGTAGATCCGGAGAGATTGAAGAGAAAGAGATTGGGAAGGATCGCATCGAGAGAACATCTGGAGGAGGTAAGGGAAGGAGCACCTCACTGTCAGAGCCTGAGGAAAAGAGGAAGGAGTTGGGGATGACACCAAGGAGCTTTAGTATGAAAGGGAGGGAAGAAGGGAGCTCCCAGAAACTCACCTCAATTTTCTCAGTCAAGTAATAAGCAAGGTTCTCAGTCGAGATGCTGCTGGTAGCAGCGGTGGTGGGGATTGTGGTTTGAGAGGCTTGCCAAGAGAAGAGAAGGGAATAGCTTCTGGAATGAATTTGGGAGGAATAATAGGAATGCCGTGCTGCAGTGAAGGTCCAGTTGAGATTAGATAACATCAATTTATAGCATTGTGTTCCAGGTGGTGCAGTGGCAGCTCTGGGCACAGTGCCATAGACAGTATATTTTCACTGACCTGAATATTGCCCATTTTGCCATAGACAATTTATGGGTGCTACTCAGGGAGGAAGATGTCTGTGGGGCTAAGCTCGATCAATTTCATACCACTCTATTAACCAGAGGATACTGGTCTGGGGGGAGCTATTATTTCCGAGCTCTTTCAGTAGCAGAGCTCTGGTGAGATGAAGCTCTTTAAATGTCAGGAATGGAGGGACCGTTCAAAAGCAGTAGAAGCAATCAAGAATGTCAGGTCCAGCTGCCAATGGGCGGTGGATAATCTGGGCCCTTCCAGCTCCTTTTGTGCTCAACTTTGGGCTGTTTCTATAGTTGTAGCGAGAAATCACCTTTCTACTTACCCACACCCCCTCTTCCACTCTTTGTGTATCAGCAGCTCAGGATAGTTTTAATGATGGGTGCAGTCAAGTTGGGAGATGTTGTCTTACCTTTATCCCCTTAGGGTTGGAGGTGAAGGTACCCAAGACACCCCGAGAGTGGCTTGGGTGAAGGACCATGAGTTGAGGTGGTGGTGGTAGGGACAGTGCTTGTCATGGAGACAGGATATACAACACTGCTATCTGTGATGGCGCCCCATTTTTCCATGTGCTAATTATGGTTCTTTCTGCTTTTCAAAAAGCTAGGTGGTACCGTGGAGCACTGGCCCTAAAGTTGGGAGGACCTGAGTTTAAATCTCACCTCAGACACTTACTAGCTGTGTGACCCTGGGCAAGTCACTTAACCCCAATTGGTTAAAAAAAACTCAGGGCCATCTCCAGTCATCCTGTTATATATCTTGCCACTGACTGGATCAAAGAGGGCTCTGGAGGAGAGAGTGAGGTTGGTGACCTTGCACAGCCCTTCCTTACTTAAATCCAATTCTCTGCAAGTCATGACATCACCCTGATGTCTTGGTCCTCTTCGAGAAGGAAGGACAAACAACGGCAACAAGATGGTGGTCTTCCAGGACAAAGCCCCATTTTCCCATGTGCTAATTGTGGTTCTTTCTGCTTCTCAGCCTTCTTCCTTCAGCCTTTCTGTTGTTAAACTTTATATCTGCTACTCCTCTTTTTATGATTTTATTTCCCTGGTTCCTGACAAAAAAGACTTGATACCTGAAAAGTACTTAATGTTTGCCCTAACTAATGATCAGTTGCTTTTCTTAAATTGTCAAAAAAAATCCCCCCAAACCTCCCCAAACCAAACCCAACAGAACTCTCTGTTTGCCTTAGTTTCCTCATCTGTAAAATGGGGATGATAATAATAGCACTTACCTCCCAGGGTTGTTGTGAAGATTGATAATTATAATTTAATAATAATTTATTATCAATTGAGCAATAATTCATTCATTTATTATTTATTAGGTAATAATTTATTATCAACAAAGAGAATAATTGTAAAGCATTTAGAATAGTGCCTGGCACATTGTAAGTGCTATATGAATATTGACTATTATTGTTGTTTTGTGACCACGGTTATACACCTATATCCCAGGTTCCTTGGGAGGAAGCCTCCCTTGGGGCTCCCCATTTTGGGGGGGATGGTGGGTACAAGACATCCCACTTCTCCCTTAGCTCACTCTATCAAGTAAATCGGTCCTGTCAAAATCCTGTCAGACAAGTCACTTTACAGAATCATGGATTTAGAGTTGGAAAGCCCATTGGAAGACATAAAATTCAGCGCCTTCCTTTTTTAAAATTAAAAAAAAAATTTTTTTAGTGAGGCAATTGGAGTTAAGTGACTTGTCCAGGGTCACACAGCTAGTAAGTGTCAAGTGTCTGAGGCCGGATTTGAACTCGGGTATTCCTGACTCCACGACGGTGCTCTATCCATTGCACCACCTAGCTGCCCCCTCAGTGCCTTCCTTTTATAAATGAGGGAGCTGAGACAGAGACACTTGACCAAGGTCACGAAACTGGTAGGTATATGAGGTGGGATTTGAATCCAGGTCTTCATTACACTAATAAGCAGTCTACTACGACATGCGGTTTCCAGTTGTGCCTCAGTTCTTCCCTCTGTGAAACAGACCAAATGCAGGTTATCACCATTCTTGTCCTTCTGGGGAAATGCTGAACAGGTTAGTTCAGATATCTTTAAAAAGCACAGAGATAGGGTTCGGGAAATGGAGGGTTAAAATGGTTCCTGGGTCTGCCCTTTGGATCAAGAAGCTCTACAGCAGTGGCAGGTGAGCAGGGGCTGGGGGGGGGGGCGGCGTCATTGACAGGCACCTGAAGCAAAGGCTGTTGATATCGTGCAGGTGCTTAGCACCAGCATTTAGTACCATGACTGGTACTTAGTAGGTGCTTAATATATGTGTATTGACTGACCGACTGACCACACATCTGCCTCTATCCATCTCTCTCATTTTATTTCCTTCTTCCCTCCCTGTCAGGCTCTTTCCTCTCCGGTCTCCTCCATTTTCTTTGTCCTTCCATTCTTCCCTTCTCTTTTGCCAGTGTCTTAGGCTGTCAAGTGGCACCTGAGGAATTGCTCAGCCCTGCTCCCTGCACTGCCCTCAGAGGCTAAAGATCTTGCTTGATTGTAAGGCTGAAGGAATAAATCATAGTAGAAACTAGAAGCCTGGAGAGACCCAGAGACTGCCTCCTGCAGAGGGGCTAGGGGATGAAAGGAAACAAGTTATTTGATCCTCTGGTCTGAGCACCTCTTGGCGCTGGAAGGATCAGATTAGAGTCAAAATAGACTTGGTTCCTAATTGCTCACGTTTCTGTAGCACTTGACGATTTACAAATTGCCTTCCTAGCAACAACCTTCTGATCCAGGTAGTGCAAATAGTATTGCCCCCATTTTACAGACTAGAAAATTCTGACTTGAAGAGATGAAGTGATTTGCTTAAGGGTGCATGGCTAGCAAACAGCATCGCCTGGTTCCTAGCACAGTGCTTTGTTTTGCTTTACTATTAAACTAGGTTGCCTGTTCAATAATTGGTGTCACAAAGAGGCCTGGCTTCTGGCCCTCACTGCCACTCATTACCTGGGTAATCTTTGGCAAATTGGCTTCCCTTCCTGAGCCTCATCTCCCTCCTTTTTGTAAATCAAAGGGTTTAGGCTAGGTAATCTGGAGAGCCAGGCTGACAGACTGGGTGGAAAGAAAGCACTGGGTTTTAAGATGGCGGGCTTGGGCTTGGCTCTAATACTGACTAAGGAGGTAGGTAAATGGATCGAATGCTAGACCTGGATTCGGAACACACATATGAGTCCTGCCTCATACAGTCATGTGATCCTCACCCCTATGAGCGTCAGTTTCCTCCTCTATAAAATGGCTACAGTATTTGTACCATCTGCCTTCTGGGGTTGTCACAAACATCAAAGCACTGTATAAAATGTCAGTCATTGTTAAACTGTAGAACATTACAGAAAGGAGAGTGACCCCATTGCTTCTCTGCACCTCAGTTTTCTTCATTTGTGAAATGAGGGATTTGGACCAGAATATCTCTCGGGTCTATTCAGCACTCGACAATCCAATAATTTCTTGTGTCCCATCCAGCTTCCTCTTTCTGCAAAATAAGGGACCTGGGCTGGAGTCTCTCTTAGGGCCCACCCAGCCCTGGAGAGCCCCGTACTTTTTGTTCTGTGGGATGAGGAGAGTGGGGGAGCTTTCACAACCAGGCTCCGGTCTTTTGTTCCACTTCAAACCTCTGCCAGCAACGTTGCCCACCCAGGTGTCAGGCCTATTGTTCTCTGCTTCCTATGATCGATACCTTGGATGAAAAGTGACAGCTATAATAGGAGAGGTAGGAAAGAACGACAGGCCAAAAAAGGGGGTAAATGTTAGGCCACTTGGAGCAAGGCTGGGGGGAATGCTCTTTCCCTGCAAGTAAGTCTCCATTTGTGAACCCCCAACTGCCTCTTTTGTTCAGGCTTTGTGAGAATCCTGCCTGTGGTTACCGAAGGGAGTGAGAGGGGTGTGTTGAATTATGAACAACCAGATCCATAAGCCCTAAAGTATCGAAGCATCTCCAACCTGCCAGTGCCTGGGCTAGGCACTAGGCACTGGGGAGACAGATGAAGGTGGGAAAATGGTCCCTTCCCTCATGAATCCCACAGTCTACCTGGATGAGACAGCATCAAGGTCTATACAGAATAGTTACAAGGTCATTTTGAGGGGAAGGTACTAGCAACTGGGGCTCCTAGGAAAGACCTCCTATAGAAGGGGGCACTTAAATTGAGTCTTGAGGGAGAATAGGAATTAGAGATGGAGGAGAAACCAGTTCAAAGAAGAAAGAACTTGGGGAGTTCTCTCTTAACTCATTCACTCTCCCCATTCTTACCATTAACTGAAAGAGGGAGGAGATTCCTATCTCAGGCTTGGGGTGTGTGTGCTGATTCAGAATTATTTTCCATGGGGGTGACCTGAGAGTAACCTGTAGGAATAGTGTGGGTTCTCCTCCTGGAGGGAGTAGGGAGAGGGGGACAGTCAAGGGGATGCAGGCTGCCAGGCCTGTCTCCTTCCCCCTCTTCCCCCTCCCTAAACAGAGGGAGCAGGTGGTAAGTAATGTAGGGGGAGACCAAAGAGAGGAAGGGGGGAAAGGAAATTGAAAAAGCAAGGGGAGGGGGCTGGTGGCAGTGAGGAGGGTTGGAGCTGTTATTTAATGAGTGCATGTGCTATGAACACTAATGAGCTGGAAGCATTCACTGAACACCGCCTTCCAAAATGGGGACTTGGGCCAGGTCCTTGGGTCTCCTAGAACAGGGGGACAAACAGCCGAAGAGGGGGAGTAACTCCTGAGCATAGGGTGTGCCTGGATGACCTCCTACAACTTGGAGGTGGCTAGTTTGTCATTTGCCCCCTGAGCTACACAGCCTTTGAACTCTGGGAGCTAGAGCAGCCGTGGCAGAGGATCATAGGATCTGAAGCTGTAAGGTATCAAAGAAATGATTATGTGCAAATCCTTCCTTTTACAGATGAAGACACTAAGGTCTGGTGGTAAAGGCCTTGCCACCAGGTCACATGGGCTAGTAAGTGGCAGAGCTGGCGTTCAGAGCCAGGTTCTTGGATTGGCAAATCCTGCATTCTTTCTCTGGCATCTTGCTGCCCTTGTCTTCCCACATGATTTACTTACAGTTTAGCAGCTGTGAAGGGCCAGGAAAATGAGGACTGCCAAGCTATTCTAGAAGTCACTGCTGCTGTCCGTAGCTGTGTTTAGGTATTCTTCAGCCAGTGGAAGGACTATACCCCTCCCATCCTTTCTCCCACTTCCAGACCCCCTGTTTTCTTTCCGTAAGCCTCAGTAGCAGCATTCAGCGGACGCCCCCCAAGGGAATTAGTCTGGCCAATCGACACTCCCACATTCCCCACATAGGACCCTGAGTCTAAGTGCCCTTCTGGGGGTCAAGGCAGGAGGAACAACTGAAAAAGATGAAGTCCCCAGTGTAATTTTTGCATCCTAGGTCTCTTAGATAGCTTAAAAAAATTTTTTTTTTATTGGTAAGTCTCCTGGCATCTTCCTGCTAAACACAATGAGGGGGTGAGCTTTGAGCAGACAGCCACATTTTAGTGATGGTTAGTCAGGCAAATGGCCGGTCCTTCCCTCGGTGGCATCAGAGACAATTTGTTCCCCATGGGGAAGAGCTAAAAGATTTAGCATTTGAGGCAGCTTAGTGTCACAGAAATAACAGTGGGGCCTGGAAGTCTGGAGAGGAAGCTTTGGCTCTGGGTGAGGCTGGGTAAATCGCTTTTCTTTTGGGCTTCAGTTTCCTTGTCTGTAAAATGAATGACTTGGACTAAATGATCCTGAAGGTTCTTTTCATCTCTATGATGCATAGCTAGGAATTGATATTAGTGCAAAATTGAGGCCGGGATGGTTTTTACCTATCTTCTTTAGCATGGAGAATAAGAACATAGGAGGTACTTGGAAAAGGAGTAGGGCTCACTCACAGCGATCACTGGTTCAAGCATGGGCCCATACTGATTATCTGTAACTATATAACATAAAAGGGAAATGGAAAGTATCATGGAAATGAAAGACAAATCTTTGTATACTGGACAGCTTACAGTCTTAGGTCAGGAGACATTTCATTATACTCCACTTGGGAACAGGAGCTGTGGTCGGAGAACTATGTCCAGGCAGGATTAGAATTTGGTACCCTTGGTAGGACAGATGCTCCAAGGGAAGGAAATTGCTAGGAAAAACAACAACACACTCCTGCTTCTTAGTTTACTTATGGTCTCTAGCCACCAGAAGTTAAAACAAGCTGGAGTCTGGTCAAAGGCAGATGTAAGAGACAAATTTTGCCATCCCTTTTTGCTTTTCATAGAAAATAAGACTATCTTTCTGCTTTTATTTGCAGGTCTCAAGCTCCCACAGAAAGTTCTTGGATGGCATCATCGCATGTTCTCTTTCATGTCTTATCACACAGAGTCTTCCTCCCCTTCATTCCAAATACCATCTTGCCCTGAGCCTTGAAGAATAATCTTCATAGCCATAACTAAGGCAGAGCAGCTGGAGCTTTGTTTCAGGGCTGATAATTTAGAGGGCACTGACAGCACCACCCCAGGAGTAGAGAAAGCTATCACTGACCTCACCCATCTGTACTCTTTCTCATCTGTCCCTCTTACCCAGCTAGCTACTTGCTCCCAAGTGAAATATTGCTAGTTATGGCTCTGTTGAGCTGACTTTGGTCCATTTGTATTTGTTCATAGATGGAGAGATGCACACAGAGCAGCATACACTGCTTATGACCCTAAGGCCTACAAAGTAAAGCAAGTTGTATATGCCCTATTCCCAGTGAAGGCTAAAGAGTGTCCCAAGAGCTGCTAAGATGCACATTGGCAGCCTTACAAAGTCCATTTGCTTTGCTCACTTTTGAAGAGAGGTCAGGAATGGGCAGCCAGGATCATGAAAATCATACCATGTTTTTATCTCTAGGAGTGACTGGGGATACTTAGCCTGGAAAAGAGAATCCTAGGGGCGGGAGAAGTGACAAGATAGCCATCTTGAAGTACCCGCAGGATGATCATGGGAATGAGTAATTCTAGACTTGTTTTGCTTTGCCTCAAAAGGCAAAACCAAGAGCTGTGGGTGAAAGTCACAAGACAGCAAATTTAGGTTTGCTATCAGGAAAAAACACACCACCCTTCCTAAGTAGTAGAGGTGTCCACACGTGAAATAGGCTGCCCCAGGAGGCAGTGGTCGTCATCCCCCACTCCCACTTGAGGTCTTCAAGCAAAGCCTGATGACTTTTTGTCCATTCGTTGAAGAGGATTCTTTTTCAGGTTGGATTAGATGGCCCCCAAGCTCTCTTCCAATTCTGAAATTCTATAATCCTGTAATTCTTATTCCTCAACACCTCTTCTAAAAGCATAAGCCATGTGGTACAAAAATAGTACCCACCAAAACCTCCTCTCTGTGCTCTTTTCAGACACCAGTGACCATTTTTTTTTTTTCCTGGAGTAATAATCAGTGCTATTTCTTGGAAGCAGCAATCTTTTTATCCATTTTTCCCAAAGGGAAATGTGATGAGATGATTTAGTGAAGAAAAAGTGGAGAGGTAACAGGGAAGATCTTTTTATACCATTCAGCTTTGCCTCTGACTGTATTACTGCATGTCTCCTTATAACAGATGTACAGTGTGCCACCATGACAGAAATTCCAATAGTGCTCTGTGTTGTGTGGGGGAGACTGATGGAAAATGTCCTTAAGGAGTGAAAAGAATGTACTGCAGGATGCAGTCTGAACAGTGACCTTCTAATGGTCAATTCTATGACAATCCTGCTGCTAACTTAAAAAAAAAAAAGGATTTTTAAAAAGCAGACCCTAAATATGTAAAGATGTGGGCATCAGAATGCCAATCTTCTTTAACTGATGCTGTATTGGGACTGGGAACTGGGTGAAGAGGACTGGAAGTTGGGTAGTGACTCCCAAGGGTTGAGGAAGTAACTTACTAAAAAACCAACCCAACCCCCAAACAAACAAAAACCCCTGCAACTCCTATCTAGAAGAGGCAGGTTCCTCCCTTCTTTCTCTACTATTCCCATTCATATAGCAAATTAGCAGGAATTGTCCTTAGTAGGGCTCTTTGTTAGGACCCATCCTTCCAGTTGTCCTTTTGTAAAAAAAAAAATTGTATTTTCACAGTCATAGAAACCGAATGTTACCTCAGGGATCTAGTCCAATCATCTGATTTTACAGAGAAGGAAACTGGCTCTGACTTACTTACACCACCCGGGAAGTGACACTTGGATTTCTGAACTCCAGGTCCAGTGCCGGCTTTGAATCGAGGTCTGCTGCTAATATTACTTGTGTGACCTTGGGCAAGGTACTTAAACTCTGTCTAGTTTTCTCTTCTGTAAAATATGGGGGTTGGACTGGATGGCCGGCGAGATCCTTTCTAGCTCCAGCTCCATGATCTATGACTCCTTTCCTCCTTCAAAAATGCCCTTGGAATTTATTCTTTCTGCATGTTAGTGGGGGTGGGGATCTCCTACTCTTTCCTGAGTCCCCTAAGGATCTGGCTCCCCCTCAGTGAGGGAGTCAGCTGTAGCCATCAGTAAACGACCTTCTCTTTCTTGTACAATGCAGTGACCTTCTTAATAAATAACAGCCTAACTCGGCTCCTAGTTTTCCTCACAGTGAAATGGAATTTTGGGTCCTGAGGGGTGTGTGTGGTGGGGTGCAAGGGGTGAAAAGGTTGGTGTGGGGGGATCGCAGAGTGAAACTTGAGGGTTCGAGGTATACAAACTTCCGGCCAGTGCAGCCTTGGACCCCTCGAGAGGTATGTGATTTGAGGGTGCCCCATAGCCTTTCTCTGTCTTGCCCCTGTTCTCACACCCTGGAGGCCAGGAAGCTGGTGGAGGGTGTGGGGGCGGGGGGGGGGGAAGCAGGGACGTTGCGGGGCAGGTGGTTCTCTCAGGAGCTCGGAGCCCTAGTGGTCTGCCCCCATCCCGGGCCGGGCGCTGGGGCCCATGCAGCACTCCAGCTCTGCCCCAGCTGCCTGACCCCGCACCTTCCCGATGAGCTCGGGGCCCAGAGCTGGGCGGGGATGCCCCGGCTTCACCTTTACGAGCTGGGCACCCGCCTGTTCCCCTCACCACCACCCCCAGCCCCGGCCCCATAGCTCCCCTGCTGAGGTTCCCAGAGCCCCCTGGGGCACAGGTCACCCCGCCCTTCCCAAGACCGGCAGGAGACGCTGAAGGGGTCATTCCACTCTGGAGAGCTGGGTGCCAGAGCCGAAGGCAGAACGAGAGCCACGGCCTCAAGTGCCTTGGAAGTGTGTGTGTGTGTGTGGGGGGGGGGTATGTGTGTGTGTGTGGGGGTGCGCGCGGGCAGATCGAGGAGTGCGTTCTTGGGCACGCCTGTTAGTATGACTGATAACGTGTGCCCGTGACTGTGTGCCTGGCGTGACTGTGTGAGGGGCTTTTCGTGCGTGTGTTTGGGGGTTATGTGTTTGCTAGTGCGCGCGCTTCTTCCAGCGCCCAGACTCGGCTTTCGCCCCTACTTCCAGCTGAGCCTCTTTTTCCTCGCCTTTGAGCCGCAGCGCCCTCGCCCCAAGCTCCTCCTCCCCCCGCGCCCCCGGCGCCCCCGGCCCCCTTCCTTTGCGGTGCGCTGGGGTTACACCTTTGAAACTGTACGCGGCTCCACTTGAGCTGAGTGGCGGTTTGGAGATTGTGGCGGCTGGGGCTGGGGAGAGCCGGGAGGGATGGGGTAGGAGGAGTCAGGGCCGATATTTGTGCCTTTAGATTGATGGATGACTGCTGGATGTGAGTGTGTGTATGCGCGCGCGAGAGGGTGTGAGTGTGAGTGAGTGAGTGTGTGTGTGTGTGTGTGTGTGTGTGCGCTCGCGGCTTTCCCATTTTCCTCTTCGCAGCAATCAGGGAGGGAGGGAGGGAGACAGGGAGGGAGGGAGGGAGGAAGGGAGGGAAAGAGAGGGAGAGAAATAGGAGAGGGAGATAAGCTCACTCTAGAGAACTCCATCCATCCAGAGAGGCAGTGGAATAGCTACTGGAAGAGGAAGGTGCTTTACATCCAGAAAGACACTTCTGAAGCATCAGAAGAAAGACGCCTTTTCTCCCCCTCTTCCCCCTATTTCCTCCCCCCTCCCTTGTTTTTTTACCTGGGATTACACACAAACCTGTGTGGTGCCTGGAGCCAAGCCTAGGACTGTAATGGTCAAAGGATCCAGTCTTCTGGCACTGAAACAGGACTGTTTGTGGGTAGCATGGCTCTGAAACACAGGGGTGGCCACTCTGCTTGGCTCCGGCCAGAGGTCTGGCTCTTGGTGTGGAATGCCCTGTGCCAGCTGTGTGCCCGTGGCTGCCCTGCTCTCTGCACCTGCACAGGGACGACTGTGGATTGCCACGGCATGGGGCTCAGAGCCGTTCCCAAAAACATCCCGCGTAACACTGAGAGACTGTGAGTATGGGGACCTTTTTCCTTCTGTTTATTCCCAGTGGGGAGCAGGCAGCAGCGCCCCCCCCCCACATTAGCCCCGTGATTGCTCCCAGCCTAGATTTAATTCCCTAGTCCGGAGGGCACAGTTTGGGGCCCTGGGTAGACAGCTATTGGATTGGTCAGTGGAGCTGAGGTTATTTCCTGAGCCGAGCACAGCTGCTTGCCTCTTCTTGATGATTCAAATAGCCCTCCCTAGGGTTGTAAGTTCCCCCGCTCCCCTATCCTCACTCACACCTGCACCCCCAGCCTTCCTTCCCCTCTGCTATTTTCAATTGATATAGTAACTGTTTTGAGGGTGCTTCATAATCTCTTATGAGGTGATCCTTATGGCCCCCGCTTGGAATGGAGGGAATCATACTTTACCAGGAGTGAAATCTCATTTTGGGGAAATGTGGGCTTGGAATAGGGGGTGTATGTGTATGTGGGTGTGTATGCATTTGGCTTTTGCAGGCGTGGAGGCTGCCGGGCTGCTGCTGGGGTGGCTTGGGTGCTTAGTTGAGGTTTCTCCTGTCTCCTTTTCCCTATTGTTTGTCCTGGTGCAGTATCCCTTCCTTGGTAGGTATCACCCATTAGTTTTCCTTGTTACCCCTCTTCATCTCCAGTCCAGATAAACAATGGAATGAAACATGTCACCATAGCCTTGGGACATCTTTGATATTGGGAGCTTGGGTTGTGACTGATCTGGTTCATCAGAGGGGTTGTTGATAAGCCAGGCAGAGGGATGGGGGAGGGAAACATGGTAAATGCTGGCCCAAGAACAGAGCCGGTGACAATACTCTTGTCCCCCTCTTCCTGCTATGGGGCAGGGAGCTCTCTTTAACAGGGTTAAAGAGAGATTGACCATTTTAAGTAATAAAAACATCATTTCTACTCACTACCCTCACCCTGCCCCCTCCCTTGAATTCTTGAAGAGACTCTATGTCTTTTATAGTTCTGGAGCACTGCTGGGGGACAGAGTGTGTGGGTAGCATGTGTGTGTTTACAGAGCTTAGTAATGTTCTTAGAGCCTTATCCAGGCTCTGCATATGCAAATTTGTAGTGTCTATTGCCCCAGACCGATAGTGCCTCTCGTTTTGCATCTACAGGATACATGCATGTGTGTGATGGATTTTTGGACACACACAGAGCCTTTGTACTAGCAGAGAGGTTATTGCACCAATAGATTTTGGAAAAGGAATATGTAGGGGGCTGTGCTACCTCCTTTGAAGCTCGTTCGGTCCCTTTCTTCCCACACCCCTGTGCAAATCCAGTGGCTCTCAATCAAAGAGCCCATATTTTGATAACTTTTCCACACAATTTCATCACTCTCAGCAGGTCAGAGACAGAAATCTGACCCTAAGGGGATCCTTTTTCTCCATGAAACTTTATGCACTAAGGTCAACTATTAGGAAGCAGACATTTTCCCTTAGATCCTCCTAGTGTCCCATTCTTGTAAGTTCCCCTTGAAATGTATGAGCCATTTGTGGCCAAACAGGGAACAGGGAGGTTAGATAGGGATTGAGATTCTGCTTTTGATTCTTAGGGAAGGGTTGGAATCCTTGATGATATCCATCACTTCACCAATTTATTCCCTCTTCACGCCTATCAGGATAGCGTCAGGGTTCAGAGCAGAACTCAATAGTGGCTCTACCCAGAGCTGTTTCTCTTGAAGAAGTAGCCCTATGGACAGACGTTTGTACAGTGACTTTGAATTCTTGAGTTTGTATGCTTCCTTCCCAAGCTTCCCCCCTCTCTATTCCCATCTCTTCTCATTTGAAACAGTGGCTAGCTCTGCATTCCCTGATATGTGTCTACCGGTCCTTCTGCAGTGCCTCCAACCCTAAATAACCTCCTTTGGAAAAAAAAAATTGTTGAAGAGATTTGATCATTCATTCTTAGTCTTGGCCTCTTTCATTTTTTTCCCCTCAGGGTAATTTCTATTTTAACTCACTTAAGTTATTTAACTTTATAGTTAAAAATAGAGTGAGATGGAATACATATAAGTGTTAGACGAGTGGAGTTAGGGTAGGCTGAGCAACAAAGGGGAAAACTTTGGGTTTTGCCCCAGGAGTAGATTATTCTGGAGGAAAAAGGAGAGGTCCATTTTTTACTCCGTGGAGTCAGGAGGGAACTAGGTTTTGATCATGGTTCTAATACTGCTTGTGTGATCCTGGGCAAGTTACTTGAGCTCTTTGTGCCTCAGTTTTCCTATCTGTAAAATGGAATGAGATTTTTTTTTTTTTTTTGCAACATCTATTTCACAGGATTATTGTCGGAAAGTTCTTTGCAAAACCTTAAGAGATGATAGAAATATGAATTGTTATTATTATCTGATAGTTTTGGGTTGAGAGAAATAGTGGAAAGAAATATAATGTTTCCTCTTAATAGATCAAGAAAGAGGTACTTGGTAAAGAAGAGAGAATTAAACAAAACAAAACAAAAACAAGAGATTTGACAGAGCCAGGAAAGAGTGCACACATGGACTTAAAATAACAGTGATAAATTCGTCTCTCTAATCAATTATGGGTGCTGAGCACTATCAAGTGACTGAAACAGCAGCTTCTTCTGAGGCTGTGAAATTTTTATAGTCTGCAGCTGTGGCATTTCTCTTCTTGTCCTCTGGGTAGTTTCTATGGCAGCCTGTGTGGCCAGGCAACTTATGATCCCATATTCCATAACACTGGTTAGTCTCGTCTGCCCCAAATGAATGTGGAATTGTCCCTGGATTCCAGCAGAGGCTTCTACGGAAAGCTCACCAGAGGCCCTCACAGCTGCTAAGGAAATGCAGTTTAGCTAGGAGACGCTTATGGGGTGAACTGGGAGGGGGAGAAGGATGCTAAATAATTTACTGTAATGGAACAATTAAAATAAGAGCCAAGGAGTAGGGGTCAGGCATCCAGAAAGCATCTTCTTATTTGTTGGGCTAGGAGTCAGAGAAAACTACTCTAGTTTGGCTTTTTAAAAATAAAAACTGTTCTGCTTTGATTAAATATGTAGATATTTATTATAAAATCTATTTTTATAAAAATATGAAATTTTATTAAATATGAAATGACTTTATCTTAAGATATAGGAAACTGGTTATTCATATAGAAGTCATCAGAATCATCTATCTGTGTGGTGTCAGCCCATTGGCTAGTTAGAACAAAGGTCAAAATGAACATCAACTTAGAAGAAAGGTTAAAGAGGAATAGGTGATACTTTAAACATCAACAACAGCTTCAAGCTGACCTATTAAGATGAATCAGTGATGCTCAGTAGTGGAAAATGAAAAAAAAAGGCAAAAGAAACTGACCTTGATTATCACCATTTCCTGCAAAATGTTAACTGATGTAAAACAGTTGCCACAAGAACTCAGAATCCCCCTTAACCAGCAAAAACTTGATCTCCTTGACAGTTAGATAAAGGTAACAGGCATGGGCAATAATGGTTTAGTATATAAAATAATTTATAAAACTACCAAGAAGGATGGCAGATTACCTGCAGTAGTGCCTTCTATCACAGCATAAAGCAAAAATATTCAGAAAGATTGGCATGAGATTCAAATGAGCCATAGTATCCCAAGGAACATTCATGGATGAAGAAAGTGGCAGGAGGACAGCAAATAGATGTAAAATGGAACAAATTTGTCAGTGTTTTTATGACTATTTTCATCATCAGTGATAGATGAACTACTACTTTTGGATGCTGGTCCCTTTGGGAGAATTATAAAGGTACCCAGTGTACAATGTAGGTCAAGTATGGGACAGCTATTTATTTCCTCCACATGGAATAAGGGCTTAAAGCACAAAATCCATACAAGCGCATCTTAACAAATACATACTCCTATTATACTCTACTAGGAGATAAGATACTTAAAACATTACAACATGGAACATTTGGTTGGGACTGTTGAGCCGGGTATTTCACCTTCATATTTGGCTCTGCACTTTTTGAGCAACTCCTTCAAGATTCATGTCTTTTGGCCAGGCAGGACGTGGAATGGGCTCAGCCTCCAGCTGGTACTCTGTTCTCCAGAATGGGTACAGTGGCAGAAAACTCTTCAAGCTTCTCTTACTGAGCAGCTGTAAACTTCTCTAACTGAGGAACCAGGAACTCCTGGTTCCTGGACTTCTTGGACTCAAGAAGTTTCTTTCCATACTGGAAACATCCATCTCGGGATCAATGTTTAATTTCCTACATTCAGGCAAAAAAAAAAAAAAAACAACCCACGAAGCAGAAGAGGCAGCAGTACCTTGAGACCTAGGGTCAGTTTTACCTCAACAGCACATGTACATGTGGCCTCAAGTGAGCCAATGGCGTAGCTGCTGGGAGTTGGTGCTGGTAGGAAGATTGACTCTTTTCTGTCTCTCCCCCTGTCACAGACAATCCCAGTAAGAGTTCCATACCACATGTTCAGGAGAGAGGAAGAAGAGAGTGAGAACAGAAGTTGTTTTTTCCTTTAAAGTCTACCTAGTGAGCAGCTCTTCTTGGCTCCTTGGCCAGCCCTCTCTTGCAGCTTCATTTATATGGCAAAACCTTAAAGTTCTATATAAATGCTAGCTATTATAATAATAATATTATTATTTTTTTGGTCGGGGCAATGACAGTTAAGTGACTTGCCTAGGGTCACACAGCTAGTGTCAAGTGTCTGAGGCCAGACTTGAACTCAGGTCCTCCTGAATCCAGGGCTGGTACTTTATCCACTGTGCCACCTAGTTGCCCTGCTAGCTATTATTATTTAAGGGAAGCTAGTGGATAGAGTGCCAGTCCTAGAGGAAGAAAGACCTGAATTCAAACCTGGCTTCAGATACTTACTAGCTGTCTGACCCTGGGCATCACTTAACCCTGTTTGCCTAAGTTTCTTCATCTGTAAAATGAGCCAGAGAAGGAAATGATAAACCACTCCCATATCTTTGCCAAGAAAACCCCAAATGGGGTCACAGAGAGTCAGACATGACTGAAACAACTGAGCAACAACAAATTATTTGGAAGCTGGGTGGTATATTTAGTTTTTTAGTTTTTTTGTTTGTTTGTTTTTTGGTTTTTGGTGAGGCAATTGGGGTTAAGTGACTTGCCCAGGGTCACACAGCTAGTAAGTGTTAAGTGTTGGGCCAGACCCGGACTTAGGTCCTCCTGACTCCAGGGCCGGTGCTCTATCCACTGTGCCACGTAGCTGCCCCTGGGTGGTATATTTGATAGATTGCTGGACTCGGAGTCAAGAAGACCCAAGTTCAAAAACTGCCTCAGCCACTTACTAGTTGTGTGACCCTGGGCCGAGAAACTTAATCTATGTTTGCTTCAGTTTCTCCAACTTTAAAATGAGGATAATAATAGCACTTCCCTCCCAGGGTTGTTATGAGAATCAAATGAGGTACCATATGTAAAGCATTGTGCAAACCCAAGAGGCCTCTATCAATCATAGCTAGCTAGCTGCCGTCATCACGAAGATGAAGGGACGGCCGTGTCACTCTAAATTCCTTCAGAACTGAGCATGTATTCCCCAAAGAGACAACTGTTCAATGACTCTCTGATTGTTCATGGCAAACAAGGAATAAGACAGTCAGATGTGTGCTTGCCAATGGTAGTGTCATGGAGGACGTCTTGGGCAAGATCTGAAGGGAGAAAGGATTATACATAAGGGGGTCCTCTCGATGCTTCTGTTTGTGCATGCTGTTGCAGAATCATAGAAATTTAGAGCTGGAAGGAGACTTAGTGTTTCCTTAGTCCATTTCAAATCTGAAAAAGAATGCCTTCCACCAAATAACCTAACATATAGTCATCTGACTTGTTTAAAGACCAAGGAAGCGAAGAGGCCTATTGCCTCCTCAGACTGTCCATTTCACTTTTGGGTTATGATAATTGTTAGGACCGTTCTTTCTTACATCAAGCCCAAATCGACACCTTTGTCTCTCATTGCTTTGAGGTCTGCCTTCTGCAGACAAGCAGAGTCCCTCTTTGTGAGAACTACAGAATCCCACAAGCTGAGAGTTAGAAGGAACCTCAGTGGTCATCTAGTCCAATTTGTATCCAATAGGAATCCCAACTACAACATGTCTGACAAATGGTCATCTAGCCTGTGCCTGAGGGCATCCAAGGGGGGGAGGTCTATCACTCTAATTGTTATGAAATTTTTGACATCGAGCCTTTATTTGCCCCTTTTGCAAGTTCTTCTCAGCAGTCTTGGCTCCCCCCTTTGCTCTTTCTTCTCCTGTGGACAGACAGAACAGATTGACCCCCTCTTCTACACAATAATCCTTTAAATCCTTGAAGACAGACATTGTATCTACCCCTCCTCCGGAACCTTTCAATCATCCTTGTTGTCTTGCAGAATATTACTCAGCAGAATATTAATGTCTTTTTTTTTTTTTTTTGGTGAGGCAATTGGGGTTAAGTGACTTGCCCAGGGTCACACAGTTAGTAAGTGTTAAGTGTCTGAGGCCAGATTTGAACTCAGGTACTCCTGAATCCAGGGCCAGTTCTCTATCCACTGTGCCTCCTAGCGGCCCCTTAATGTCTTTTTTTAACTGTTGCATCCAGAACTGAACAGAATTCTCTAGATAAGATCTGATGGGGCCAGATTATAGGGAAATTACCCACCTTCTTATTCTTGGAAGATACTATTTTCATGAAGACTGAGATGGCATTGGTGGGGTTTTGTTTTTTTTTTGCTTTTTTTTTTTAATGCTGACTCTTATTGAGTTTGTAATCTACTAACCCCCCCTAGATCTTTTTTAGACAAATTTCTTTCTCCCATATTGTGCTTGTGAAGTTGATTTTTTTATACCCAAGTGTAAAACTTTATATTTATCCTTATTGAATTTCATCTTCTTAAATTCAGCCCAATGTTTTAGCCTGTGAAAATCTTTTTGGATCCTGGCTCTGTTATCCATTGTTAGGCATCCCTCTCAGATTTGTGTCGTGTATGAATTTGATGAGACTGCTATTTATGCCTTTTCCCAAGTCCTTTATAAAAAAGACATTTTGCACGGGGCCAACCAAGGATCCCTTGGGTATTCTATTGGACATGACTTGCCACATTGACATTGAACTATTAACAACTAACTGTTCTGAGTCCAGTCCATCTAACCAGTTATGAATCATGTAACTTTATTTTCTTCTAGCTCATCTCTCTGCCTTCTTTGCAAGAAGGCAGAAAGATGCTTTACTAGAAGCTTAGATAAAATGCAGGTAGAATATCCACGGCATTCCCCTGATCTAATAGTCACCTAACTTTATTTTTAAAAAGGGAACTTTTGGGAAACGCTGGGCTCTTCACTTATAATTGTCCCCTTGAGTCTTTTTTCCCTCACCTAATTTTTGTGATTCCAAAACAACATGAAATGAATATAAAGGGTTTTTAATGAAAAAAAGGGGGGCTAGTCTTGGAAGATCTGTTCTTAATGAAGCTATGTTGATTTGTCTAGTTTTCACCAACTAGCCCTTTATTTTGTTTTTAAAATTTTTTTTATTTTAGCAGGGCAATGGGGGGTTAAGTGACTTGCCCAGGGTCACACAGCTAGTAAGTGTCTGAGGCCGAATTTGAACTCAGGTACTCCTGAATCCAGGGCCGGTGCTTTATCCACTGCGCCATCTAGCTGCCCCTCAACTAGCCCTTTAAAAATACAAAAGTCTTATTGTAGATAAAGCTTAAAATTGTTTTAAGACTTTTGGGATACCCTGTATGCTCTAGAATTGAGCCAGGAATTATTGCCCCCTCCAACACAGAGCAATATCACTAAATTAGGGGACCTAAGATAAAAGAGAAAGGCAAGAAAATGTCAGGGAACTTTTTGGTTTGTTTATGGACTTCCTTCTCTTCCCTTATTTTTGGAAAAATCTTTGGTAACTCCCAAGACGAGGTTGTTGTCAGCACTGATAGAGGAAGAGGCTACTTCATGGAGGTCATTGATCTTTTTTTATTATTATTATTCATTTGGATTTGCTTTATTGTGTCTTGGTTTCTCATAAAGTCACTAGCTTCCATTTGTTCAATCCTAATTCTTAGGCAATTATTTTCATCAGAGAACTTTTGTATCATCTCCTTTACCATTTGGCTTTTCAAGCTGTTGACTTTTTTTCTCATGACTTTTCTGCATCACCTTCATTTCTCTTTCCATTTTTTCCTCTACCTCTCTAACTTTATCTTCAAAGTCCTGTTTGAGCACCTCCATGGCCTGAGATCAATTCATATTTTTCTTGGAAGCTTTAGATATAGGGGCCCTGATGCTGCTATCCTCTTCTGAGGGTGCACCTCAATCTTCCTTGTCACTAAAGAAGCTTTCTATGGTTTGCAACTCTCTCTGCCTGCTCATCTTGTCCATCTTTTACTTGACTTTTTTTTTTTTTAGTGAGGCAATTGGGGTTAAGTGACTTGCCCAGGGTCACACAGCTAGTAAGTGTTAAGTGTCTGAGGCTGGATTTGAACTCAGGTACTCCTGACTCCAGGGCTGGTGCTCTATCCACTGTGCCACCTAGCTTCCCCTTTTACTTTACTTTTAACTCCTTCTTAGTGTGGGGTCCTGCTTCTAGGTTATACTGTCCCAAGCTTCAGGGGGTCCCAGGTGTTATGATTTAATGAGGGGGCAGTTTCTTCAGTTACCTGGCCTTTTCTCTAGTCTGTATGAGGTCACTGATCTTTCAAAGCACCGAAGTATGATAGATCTTCATATACATTTTGTATTGTAGTATCCTGTGTACATAGTTCAATGAACTGGCTCAGCTCATATCTTGTTGTCTGCAAGAGTCCTTTTCCATGCCCATCCTTTCTTCCCCTCCTTCCAGTGCTAGAGCCTTCCCCCTGAGATTGCTTCCCTTTTACCCTGTATATTTTTTGTCCATGCATAGTTGTTGGCATGTTTTCTCTTCCATTAGAATGAGAAGTCCTTGGGGTCAGTCTGTTTTTGTCTTTCTTTTTGGCTCCCTACTTTCCTGGCTTCTCTTCTGTCCCAACTCAAATCCCACCTGCTACAGGAAGCTTTTCTCAATCCTTAATTCTAGTGCCTTCTCTGTCTTGATTATCTCCAGTTTATCCTGTATGTATAGCCTTCTATGTCCATAGTAGTTTGCATGTTGTCTCCCTCATTAGACTATGAGATCCTTGAGGACAGTTAGCATGGGGCCTGGCACATAAATGCATATTGGCTTGACTCTCTCCAATGTTCTTTCCATTTCACTTGGCTGTGATTCAAATGTTTTGTTTCCAGTTTAGTTAGAGATTTTTATTTAAGTTTCTTCAAACCCATATTTTCCAACACTTTCATCCATGGTGTTTTGTCTTGGTGCAGTTGTTAATAAACCTGGAGAGGGAGGTTCTCTTTGAAGGGGGAAAGGAATAAACAGGTGTCAAGCACCTGCTATGTGCTAGGTGCATTACAAATAGTCTCATTTGATCATCACAAGAACCCTGGGAGGTGAATGGCATCATCATCCCCATCTTACAGAAAACTGAGGCAGACAGAGGTTAAGTGACCTTCCCAGGATCACACAGCTAGTTATGTCTGAGGCCAGATTTGAACTCAGGTTGTTGTGACTCCAGCTTCTAGCCCTCTATCCACTAAACCATCTAACTTTCTGAACTCTCTGTACTCTGCACCTTGGTGCAAAGGTCTACTGAAATAGCCTTGATTTCTCCCTGAGATCCAATCCCATACTCCCCACTGCCTGCTTGACATTTGCAAGTAGATGTCTATCTATCTCAAACGCTACATGTCTAAAATGGAACTCTTCATTGTATCTTCCCTTCCCACTGGCCCCTCTTCCTAATTTCTTTTTGTTTCTATTGATGGCACTACCATCTTTCCTGACACTGAAGCTTGAAACTTGTGAGAAACATTTGATCATCTCCTTCCCCCTCACTGCCGTATAACCTATTACTTTCCTAGTCCTCTTTGTCTTCCTTCTGTCTGTCCCCTCCCCTTTACATATAGCCTAAGATAGTTCAGGTGCTTATTTCCTCCCACCTAGACTACAGTAACAGCTTCATCCATACCTGGCCTTCCTACTGAATCCACCCTTCACACAGCTGCCTAAATAATCTTTCTTCATGCGCTATCTGACCATGTTACCCCACCTGCTTATCAATTTTTGACGGCTTTCTGTTGCCTATCTGATAAAATATGAGCTTCTTAGCTTGGCACAGGTTTCATTGCTGAAAGGGAAGTTTAGAGATCATCCCCCCTTTTCACAGATGAAGAAATAATCATAAATCTATAAACGTTTAGTAAGCATCTACATGTACTCAGTCCACTCTGCTGTTGCTTTACCTGTTTGCCCCTAAGCCCATCTGATCACACTACAGACACTTTTGTTGGTTTTTTTTGCTTAGATGTTTTCGGGCCTTTTTTGGTCAGTGCTTCAATGTAAATCTCTTCCGTTAAGTTCCAACTTAACTCTCCAGGTAGGACTCATCTTCCCAGGACTTTGCTGACACAGGAAGGACATCTTTTTCACAGCCTGATATATGGAAGATCTGTCTCCTCTCAGCAGTGCTCATTACTATGCAATAGAACCCCTTCTCCCAGCTCAGAGTCCAGCCTAGGCAGGATGTAGTTTGGAGAGCAGGACCCAAGAGTCAGTGAATTGGAAAGAGGATTTGAATTTCAGCGCACAAGATGCTAACAAGCATCCTATGTACTTTCTTCCAAGGATATTAAAGAACTTTACTCTTCTCATTCAACACCCACCATCATTGCATTTGTATTCTGTAGATACAATTGCCATTTTTAGGGTGATGGAAAACGACAGGGAAGGCACTAGGAATCTTTTAATGCTAAAAATAAAAGGAAGGCTCCTCTCACTACTCCCCCCTCTCCTCCTTCCCCCTCCCCACCTTCTGCTTTTTCCCTTAATCTGGGTTGTCACTTGAAAGCGACAGGAAGCTCTGACTACACTGAGAATTCCCAAGTTCCTGGGTGACCGTAAATTTCTGTGTTCCCTTAAATGAAACAAGGAATGCCTGGCAGGATACCAGCTTGCCCTGAAGCAGCTTTTGGGGATTGACCCATATTCTTGATTCCCATCCTGCTCCCCCCAGTTGTTTAAAAACGAATATTTTACTGACTGTCACTTCTTAATCTCAGCACTTCCCCCACCTCTCCAACCCCTCTCTTGTCAAAGAAGTAGAGTTAAACAAAGCAAGCCAGAACATTGGCCATTTCTGTCCGTGTAAGCCTCCTGCTACTGCTAGGGTTTGCCCTCTCTCTCCTGAGAATTAGGAGGTATGCCTTGTGGTGTGTCCTCTGAAGTCAAGATTGGCCATCATGTCATTTTCCTTTACATTCTTGTGGGTTGGTTTCTGTGCTTGCTGAGGAGGGGCAGCCAGGAGGGTTAGGTGATCTCCGACAGTCCTTTGTTGCCATCTGGATGACTGCTCCTAGGGGATGCTGTAGGTCAGGGTCCTTGTTGGGATACAGGTTGAACCGGATGATCTCTAAGGTCCCTTCTAATGTCGACATTCTGTGATTGCACTTAGAGGTTTGGGAGGGGAGGTGGGCTGGGGAGGGCAGGAACAGCTCCTGTTATTGGGATCAGCTGGGATATTTGCTGAGCAGCCACCTCCAGCTCAGTTCAGCACTGGCATTAGCGGCTCAGCAGGACTCTTTCTTAATGGGATTTTCTCCTCAAGTGCAGTAATTATCGCCATACAAATACTTATTACCCAGAGCAGATGATGACCAGACATTGTATGGCAGCCACCAAGTGCATGGCATAGCATGAACCCTTGAGAGAGAGAGAGAGAGGGAGAGGGCCTCTTCTCCTTTCTGGTGGTTGCAATTGGGATGAGCATTCATTCATTCATTCATTCATTCATTCATACATACATACATTCATTCATTCATTCAACAAACATTTAGTAAACTATGTATACTAAAGAATGAACCAGGTACTAGGAATATGAACCCAGAAACAAAGTCCATGTTCTCAAGGATCTGTTAAGGCCATACAACATGTATATATAAGCAAATGCACACACACTCACATATACACATACACACACACACACAGGGAGGGGGGAGAGACAGAGAGACAGAGAGAGACAGAGAGAGAGAAAAGAGAGACAGAGAGAGAGAAGAGAGAGAGAGAGAGAAGAGAGAGAAGAGAGAGAAGAGAGAGGAGAGATAGAGGAGACAGAGACAGAGAGAGTGCATACACACACACACACACACACACACACACACACACAGAACATTTGAAGTAGTTTCCAGGGGAAGGGCACTAGAAACTGGGGTTTTCAGGTTAGGCCTCACATAGGAAGTTGTATTCACAAGTGAAGTGAACAAGCATTTATTAAGCTCTTATTGTGTGCCAGGCATTATTCTTTTAAGGCTGTGTTTGAGCTGAGCCTTGAAGGGAACTAAGTATCCTAAAACTAAGGTAGAGGTGAGAGCCTTTTCTACACAGGGCAGCTTGTGCCAAAGCCTGGGTAGGTAGAGGAGATGGGATGTCATGGAGGGGGATGGCCGTAGACCACTTTAGCAGGAAGGCCCATGAAAGAGAGTTGTGTGCGGTAGATCTGCAGAGGTTAGCTGAATGGAGCCAGCCTGAAGAAGGGCTTTGAATGCCATATTGCTACATAGGTATGGGATACCTTGCTAGATTCCAAGTGCTCACTCTGTTAGGTTGCAGGGGATATGAAACAACAACCCTAACAATGATAATAAATAGCTGAAAAGCATTCTGCTACTTCAAGTTTTACAAAGTACTTTATATACATGACCTCATTGGAGTCACAGTAACCTGGGGGCAGGGGGGCGGGGAGCTATAAGTGGCCTACCAATCTAGGATGGGTGGATGGAGTTTCTATATCAATGAGGTCAAAGTCCTGACATATTTATGTGTAATCTGCCAGCTAGGTGCAAAAGAGGCTGGGAAAGGAGACAGGGAGACCACTTAGGAACTTGTTACGGGAGGTCCAGAACTGAACATGGAAGATCACAAAAGGGAGACACCAGCCCCCTCATTTTATAGATGAGGATGCTGACATCTGGAGAGAGTGAGGATCTTGTCTGAGGTCACACAGAGCCAAGATTTGAACCCAGGTTCTCCCAGTCCAACGCTCAGACACCACACAGGCTTCATTCTTCTCATGGGGCCGGCTTCCGACGGTTCCCTATGTTGTGGATTGGGAATATTCTCTCTTATTCTTGGGCCTTCTACCTGGTTGGATTGGCGTCCAATTTCTTGGGCCATTCTCTGACTTCTGATCCCATGATGCAGGAGATCATAGGATCATAGATTTAAAGCTGCACAGGATCTCAGAAGCCAACTAGCTCAACCTTCTCAGGTTACAGTTGAGGAAACTGAGGCCTATGGAGGGTAAAGTGACTTTCCCAAAGTATTTTCCCCCAATAATGTCTGATTTTTCATGGTCCCATTTGGGGTTTTCTTGGCAAAGATACAGAAGTGGTTTTCAATTTCCTTCTCAAGCTCATTTTACAGATGAGGAAACTGAGTCAAACAAGGTTCAGTGACTTGTCCAGGGTCACACAGCTAATAAGGATCTAAGGCCAGATTTGAACTCAGGAAGATGAGTTTTCCTGACTCTGCTGTGACAAGTAGTAAATGAGGAAGGTGGGATTTGAATCCAGGGCCCCTGATTCCGAATACAACCTGCTTTACCTTGTACCACAAGGTGATGAAAGAATAATTTTTATTGGTATCAAAGGGTATCCCTTTCTGCTAGAAAGCTCTTATGGACAGCTCAGCCCCTGGTGTAGCTTGTGTAGCTTCTGGGGAACATTATGTCCTCTCTGTGTGACAGTCAGATTGTTTTCCCTTCCTGTTTGCCGGAGCGGGCATAGACAGGGAACATCATTCTGGGGCCTTCGGGGATGTAAATGGCTTGACAATGCCCAAGTTTCCAGACAAACCCAATTTCACTCTGTGACTGCCGGTGCTTCATTCAAACCCACGTTCTGGAAGGAACTCGTAAAGCTCAGAGGAGAGAGATAATATTTGTGAAGTCCTGCCTTCGGGGAATCTCCTTTTCGGATTTTCTACTCTGTCCACTCCATTCTGAAGCCAAGAAAGATTTATCTTTGGTGGCCTCCAGAATTGCCTTGAAACTGATTTAAGCCAGAAGGGAACAGGGGATGCTTGAAAGGAAGGCTTCTCCTTTTAACTCATCAGCTCCTAAGCAGTTTCTTCACCAATTCAACAAGCATTTATATCCCCCCTGTCCCTGTACATGTCTTCCATCATGTCTGCACTGAACACCCAAGTGCTGTGAATGTCTCTAATAGCTGCAGTGGGACCATATGGTGATAGGCTCTTTTACTTAAGAGATAGTCTATTATTTAGATCATTCTTGTTCCCAGGTTGCATGTTGGGGTCAGGAGGCCCATGCAAGACTTTCTCTGAAATCTGGAGACTAGCTTAAGAAAACTTTTTAAAGAGTAGCTGCTCCTGCCATCACCAACACCTCTTCCTTTTCCTTAATTCTCCTGATTTCAGACAATTCCCTCAGTTGCAAGAGGCTGACTTGTTTTTAACTAGATGTGCTTAGGACATCTGTAGTGACTCAGTTCTCTTTTTCATTAATTCTGCCATCAGGTTTAATGTTTAATTCCTACTGTGTAGAGGTTGTGTGTGAGAATCATGGGTGATTCTGGAAATGATGGCAAGCAGTTAGGTTGCCAGTAACCATGGCAGCAGCAGCTGCTAACGAAGCTTTTGTTGGCTGGTGTCCATTTGGGGAGAGTATTCCTTGCCCAGAGTGTTGGGGAAAAAAACAAACAAAGACCATGATGTGCCCAATTCTGCCATTGTTCTAACACCATTTGTAACCAAATTGGTTTTAGTGCAGATTGGTCCAGTGAGCCTCTTTTGTCTTCCCTTTCCCTTTTGATAGAGATTTGAGTGAATGAGATTTCCAGGGGGACATGCTTCAACTGACTGTTCCTCTTGGACAAGACTTTTGCTTTGGTTCTTTCCTGTATGGTGCTATTGAAAAACAGCTGCCCTCATCCAGATGGACCAGTTTCTCAAAGGAAAAGTCAGGCATACACCACTCTTGAGCATCCAAGACCTGTCCCTTTGCTTATCCATTTATTCACTTCATTCATTTGGCAAATGTTTATTAAATGCTCACCATGTGCAAGTCCCTTAGTTAGGGGAGTAAGAACATTTACTTATTTCTGATGTCTGGCAGAATTTTGAGGGCCTCCTTAACCTCCCTTTGGTCTCTCTCCTCCCCAGTTGTAGGACTAGATTTCTCTTTGAATGTTCAGGTCATGGTATAACCAAAACAGGGCATAACAACCTGATGTGCTTTAGTAATGATACTGGTGGAATTCCTTGGCAAATTATGGTTGTGCAGGACTTGAAGACCCAAGAGTGCTGGGATTAAGGGCTTAGAATGTTTTTTTAAATTCTCACACCCCCGAGGAAATCTTAGGACCTCGTGATAGGTTATCACATGTGGATTTTATGATTGAATCTGTCATCTTTTGAGGACATTTAAGAAATTACTGTATGTTCCTAACTCTTCCCAACTGATTTCACCTGGGTTGGGATTTTCTCTCTGGCTTTTGAGTATCTGGTTGGTTTATTTATTTATTTTATTTTATTATTAATTTTTTTTAAGTGAGGCAATTGGGGTTAAGTGACTTGCCCAGGGTCACACAGCTAGTAAGTGTTAAGTGTCTGAGGCCGGATTTGAACTCAGGTACTCCTGATTCCAGGGCCGGTGCTCTATCCACTGCGCCACCTAGCTGCCCCTTTTTATTTTATTTTATTTTATTTTATTTATTTTGTTATTTTTTAGTATCTGGTTGGTTTAGAGCCCTGAATTTGGGGCTTTAACATCTAGGTTTGACTGCGATATTTTCTAGCAGCGTGAACTTGGCTAAGTTGCTCCTTTCACATTCCTCACTTGTAAAAATGAGGGGGTTGAACTAGATTATCTCTGAAATCCCTTGTACATACCATGGTCCCTGGTTAACTGAATCAGAATTCATTTTGCATTGTAATATTTAAATTTTTTTAGGGTATGTGCATGTATGCCTTGGAAGAGAGAGATTTAAAAAAATATATCAACTTTCTCCTAGACTAGTAAGAGATCTTTTCTCACTTCAATCTTACTCACCATAAGCCACTTATGACTAGGCCTCTTGGACAAGTTGTCAAGAATGCAGAGCCTGCTGCAGTCAGGGCTATTCTGGACCTGAGTCCCCAGGGTTTGGCATGAGTAGTTCTGGTCTTGAACCCAGTATCTTCACGAGAATGAACTGATATACTCATAGAACTTTTTACATGGATGAAATTGGCTTGATTCCATGGGCTAGACTCTTCATTATCCATGGTCCTGAACACCTAAAGGGAACTTTTTCAGTTCTAGGTTCCCACTGGAAAATTTAGATCAGAATTTTACCCTAGGGAATCCCATCCCATTTAGATTTTTGACCTCCCTCCCACCCCCCACCCCCTTTCACCCTCCCTGGAGTCCCCTGAAGGCCTGTCCATACCTTCTAGCTTCCCTGGGCAGCTGTTGGAAGATCACCATGGTAACTCTGGGGCTCTGTGATCAGAAGGACCACCTGTTGGAAAAAATAGGAGCTTAATAAAAACGACCTTTCCCCGCCTCTATTCAGAAAGATTTTGTTGAGATTTCAAGTGAAAGTGATTGGCCCCAGGTTGGAAACCTGATCTTGATGGGCAGTCATGCTGAGAGGGGCAGCTGGGATTGCCCATTGGAGGCAATTTTCTCACCCTAAGTGGCAATAATTTCCCCTTAAACTGCAAACTTGGGAACTTTATTAGCCCTTTAAAGATGTCTTTTTCTTGTGGGGAGCTGCAGCTTTAATGGCTCTCCCCTGAGGTTGACAGCACTTAGTTTCCAGGGTCAGAGGAGTGTGGCTGAAGAGACAGCTGTTACTGGTGTTCTGAGCATTTGATGTGAGGGCAGTGGCCTAGATGTGGGGCCATCCATGGCTTTTCACACCCCATCAGAAACCAATCTTCCAGGGTAGAACTCCAGGGATGCTGCCAGGGCTTTTCATTGTTTGTTGCCTGAACTACTTTTTGTTAATATCATAGGGCAAATAGGGTACTTTGGGGTGCAAAGGCTGAAGAGGCTGCAGGTAACATCTTAGGGCCTCCTAGGATGCTGGGAAACAGCTGAATCAAGTGACAACTGATAGTACCAGTGTTTCCTCTAGAGGTATATAAGGGGACCCACTAATCATAATTAGGCTGGTATATATTAGATCTGAAATAGGGGGTCCATCCAGGTTGTCTTCTAAAGGTCTCTCGACTTTAACACATTTAGGGAATTAAAGGAAGAAGTAAAAATCAGTGTCTGAAATCACAAAAGGCACACGTAGCTGGAAAAATCTCAGGAGGAATGGTAACAAAACTCCACAAAAATGGCACAGAGAGTTTAAAAGCCGGTGGAGGCAACTAAAGAAAGCAGAATGATAGATAATTTGATTAAAATGGAGAAACAAACTCAGAAAATAACTAGGAAAATATTTGGAAAAAAAGCAGATGAAAGTAATGGGTTTAGAAGGCCAAATAAGAAGAAACCTCAGAATTATTGAGATTCTAGAAAATATCAAAAGAAAGGATGACAACTAAGATTGACTTAAAGAAATTGTACAATAAAATTTTCCAAAAGAGTATTGGATTTGGTGTTGGGAGAACACATTTGAATCCCATCTTAAACACTTAATTAGCTATGTGAGCTTGGACAGGCCACTTAACTCTCAGAGCCTCAGTTTCTTCATCTGTAAAAACAGGGGAAATAGTACCTGTACTCCCAACTTCATAAGGTAAGCCTTAAAACAGTATATTATGGTGAGTTGCTGTCATTGTTGTTATTATTTTAGCATTTTAAAGTTTCAAAACCAAATGATACCCTGTAAATAGAATTAAGAGGAAACCAATAAAGGGAAACTTAGCATTGAACTCATCTAGGTGCATCAAAGTTCAAAACCACAATGACAAAGAAAAATATCTTCGAGCTATCCAGAGAAAGAAACAGATTACCTATCAAGAGCTATTGTCAGGGTCTCAGAAGGTTGTCTAAAAACCAGAAATGATTAAAGGAGTTAGAATAGGTTATATAAAGTTTTTAAACATGGGTCTTAATTCTAGAAATAAATCCCTAGCTATCTAAATTCCATCAGAATACAAAGGATGTACATTTAAAAACCAAAAGGTTCTCAAATAATTTATGGAGGAGAAACCATGTTTCAAAAGCTTTTTGGAACTGAACTATAGAAGTACCAGGAAAGCTAAGTACTCGGAGCAGTGGCTATTTTTCAATTATGATCGAATAGTTATCTTAATGAAAGAACCTCCATCGGGTACTTAAAAATAACTGCATTATTGATTAAATTTATGGAATGATACAGCTGACCTTGGGGTGGAGAAAACAATAGGAAGGTAAAACAAATGAACAGAAATAAAGGTATATAATTAAAGGGAAGTTACAGATAAACAAAGAGAACAAGGTAAAGTCAGGTGAATGACTAGAGAAGAGTTGGGATTGGTGGCCATGCCCAAGTGAAGCTCCTATTCTTTTCTTTTCTTTCTTTCCTTTTTGCAGCTCCTATTCTTTTCAAGAAGGGAGGGGGAGTTTTAGAGTAGAGACTATTTAGCCTATTTTTGTGTTCTGGACCCCATTTAGCTTTCTTGTGAAAACTGTGGACCTCTTCTCAGAATATGTTTTTAAACAATTGGAGGAAATACTAAATTTCAGTTAGATGTTCAGGAAAAGAAAGATTTTTTTATTATATCCAACTTCAAGAACCCCTTGAAATCTATTCATGTACCCCAGGTTAGGAACCCCTATTTTAGAGATTGCTGTTATTTAGTCATTTCAGTTGTGTCAGATTCTTTGTGATCCCATTTGGGATTTTTTTGGCAAACATACTGAATTGGTTTGCCATTTCCTTCTTCAGCTCATTTTTTATTTTATTTTATTTTTTTTAATTTTACATATAAGGTATTTTATTTTTTCCATTACATGTAAAGATAGTTCTCAACTTTTGTTTATACAAGCTTTACAATTTCAGATTTTTCTCCCTCCCTCCCCTCCCTCCCCCCTCCCCTAGACAGCAGGTAATCTGATATAGGTTATATCTATATGTATATATATATATATATATATACATATACATATCTCTATATACACATAATAACATTAATCCTATTTCTGCATTAGTCCTGTTATAAGAGAAAAAATCAGAGCAATGATGAAAAACCTCAAAATAGAAAAAAAACCAACAGCACCAAAACCAAAAGAGATAGTATGGTTCATTCAGCATCCATACTCCACAGTTCCTTTTTTTTTTTCCCTTGGATTTGGAGATCCTCTTCCATCATGAGTTCCCTGGAACTCTTCTGTACCATTGCATTGGTGAGAAGAATATAGTCCATCACAGTAGATCAACACTCAATGTTGATGATACTGTGTACAATGTTCTTCTGGTTCTGCTCATCTCACTCATCATCAGCCCACGCAAGACCCTCCAGGTTTCTCTGAACTCCTCCTGCTCATCATTTGTTACAGCACAATAGTATTCCATTGTATACATATACCACAACTTGTCCAGCCATTTCCCAATTGATGGGCACCCCCTCAACTTCCAATTCCTTGCTACCTCGTAAAGAGCAGCTATAAATATTTTTGTACATGTGGGTCCCTTTCCCCTTTCCATGATTTCTTTGGGAAAAAGACCTAAAAGTGGTATTGCTGGGTCAAAGGGTATGCACAGCTTTATCGCCCTTTGGTCTGCAGCTCATTTTTACAGATGAGGCAACTGAGGCAAATATGATTAAGTGACTTACCTGGGATCACATAGCTATTTAGTGTCTGAAGATGGATTTGAACTCAGGTCTTCCTGATTACAGGACCTGCTCTGTATCTACTGTGCTACCTAACCGCCCATTTTAAAGATATTTAGAGCTCAAAGTGTAAAATATAGGAGTTTTGTTTAATATTTTTTCATTGAAATTGCTCTAGTAATGGAAATAGCAAAATAAAGTTTTATTCCTTTATCCTGTTACATTTTGAAGACAAAAAAATAGTATATGTCAAATTTCACAATTGCAGGATTACATCGAAATAAATAGAGCTCCCCTAATTAACAAGAAAAAGGGATATAAAATGAATGCAAACCACAGTGCAGTGGCTAATGTGATCTTTCCCACCTGACCTAGAACCTTTTGTATTGGACCTGAGAACTTGACCTTCAAACATGGGTCTTCCAGCATCTAGACTTCAGTCCCTAGAGAAGGGAATCTCTTCATATTTGGAGCTTCTGCCCTAGGTTCACACCCAGTTGAATGATGAATGAGTGCAAACTGATCCACTTAGCTCACTTTATCTTCTGGCTAGCCTAGGTACCAGACCGCGCTTCAGCATCCCATGCCACCTATTCTGAGCTTTTCCCTGTTTGTTTTCTCCTGCAATGTCCCCCACTTCCATTCCACCTCACTAGAACAAAACCCTACTGATGGCTGCTATTTCCCATATGTATTGTCTTCTGCTATTGAAATGTAAGTTCCTTAAGGGAAGGAACTATATCTTTTAAACATGTTTTCAGTGTTTAGCCCAATTGTTGGCTCTTGGTGTCATTCATTCACGTCTAATATAAAAAAGATATACACAGTTTTATTTTCTATCTTTTTCACCCTATCCCTCCTCAAAAGTGTTTTGCTTTTTACTGCCCCTTTCCCCAATCTGCCCTCCCTTCCTTTACCTCTACCCCCTTTATCCCCTTCCCCTCTCATTTTCCCACAGGGCAAGATATATTATCATACCCACTTGAGTGTGTATTTCATTCCGTCTTTGAGCCAATTCTGATGAGAGGCTAACTCACTCCCCGATCCTTCCCCATCTTCCTGTCCACTCCATAAGCTTTTTCTTGTTTCTTTTATGTGAGCTACTTTACCCCATTCAACCTCTCCCTTTCCCTTTCTTTCAAGATATACACAGTTTTGATTGGAGACATTTTAGATGATTGAGAAATGAGGCTTTAATAGACATATGGAGAGAACTTAATGGACAAAGTAAGGGATATCCAGTGGAAAAAAAATTGATGGAACATTCACAAAAATGGATCATGTACTTGGCCATATTAAAGTCATAAGCAGATTTGGAAAGGTATAAATTTAAAAATATGTTAATGGATCCTAATATATTAAAACCAAGGAGCAAACAGTGATAGAGGATCAATGCCTTGATCATGAGATTTAAAAAAGCAATTTATTAATGCTTTAGTTCAAAAAGGATTTAATAATAGTAAATTACCTTCAAAGATAATGACAACAGAAATACCACATATTTCAACGTAAGCAGCCAGTTCAGAGCTTAGAAGCAAATTTATAGCTTTGAATCCTTGGGTTGAGGAGAGAAACAAAGAATGAATTAGCAAATTAGGTCTGCATTCAAAGAACATAGAAAATATGCAAAGTAATACATCAAAAGGAAAGTAGAAAAAGAGGAGAACCGTTAAAATCAGAGCAGAAATGAATAAAATGGAAAACAAAATAATTGGAATAAGTCTAATTTGTATAATCAAGAAAGCTGATTTTAAAAAACACCCTAAAATTTTAATTTAAAAAAGAGAACTCAGTTACCAGAATTAGAAACATAAAGGGGATGTGATAATATATGAAATAAATTTAAGAAAATATTTGTGCGAATAAACTTTAGGATTTAAGAAATAGATAAATATCTGCAAAAAAATAGCAAACACCCAATTTGACATGACTGGAAATAGATGGCCTAAATAGACCAATCTCAATGAGAAATAAAATAAATCCTTAATGAATGTAAGTTCAAATCCCAGTTATCATCATACTTAACAATAATAGCTGACATTTTTATTGTATTGTATTTTGCAAAGTAGTTTATATACATCATTTGAGTATCACATCAGTGAGAAGTAGGTTATCTTGTACTGCTGTTCAGTCTTGTCCGACTCTTTGTGACCTCATTTGGGTTTTCTTGGCAAAGATACTGGATTGATTTGCCATTTTCTTTTCCAGTTCATCTTACAGATAAGGACACTGAGGCAAACAGTGGTTAAGTGCCCAAGGTCACATAGCTAGTAAGGGTCTGAAGCCAAATTTGAATTCAGGAAGATGAATCTTCCTGACTTTAGTCCTACTGCTCAAACTACTGTACCACTTAGCTGTCCCAGACTTAAATTAGTCTGAAAGAAAGAACAGGTAGTAATAATAATAATAACTGATATTTATATAATTCTTTAAAGTTTGCAGAGTACTTTACATGCATTATGTCATTTAGTCCTCCTAACCTTAGGGGATAGGTGCTACAGCTACCATCATACCCATTTCACAGATGAGAAAGCTAGAGTTCAGAAAAATGATATAATTTGCCCAAGGTCACACACTAACACCAACTCAAGAACTCTCCACCACAACATGTCCATTCACTCAGCAGACATTTATTATGCATCAGGATCAGAGCCAATATAAAAGTATAGCAGCAAGGATGTACCAGTTCCATTATTTACAGGCCACTGTGACTAAATGAGGCAGTGACTTGTAGAGGCAGAGTTCTAGAAGGTGGAGGAGAGGAAGCCTTCCTCTATTCTAGGTATAAAGGACACTTACCAGAAGCACACAGGTAGGGGATGGCATGTTAAGTTCAGGGAATAGCTAGTAGTCCAATTTGGCTGGACGCAGAGTACATGAAAAGGAGCCATATAAAGAAGGGATGGAAAGTTAACCAAAGGCAGATTGGGGAAGACCTTAAATATCAGGCTAAGGATGTTGAAATTTTATCTTATGGACAATAGGGAGCTATTGAAATTTTTTGAGCTGGGGAGTAAAATGGTCAGAACTCTGATTTCGAATGATCATTTTGGCACCTATATGAAGGAAGATTTGGAGAAGGGAGTGAAGAGAGACAGAGTTGCAAAGAAAACTCACGAAACATTACTTAGGGCTGTGTGATACACTTGTGTCTTCAGGTATATCAGTTGGGAAACATAGTGTTCTATTTAACAGATGGTAGGCATAAATTGGGCAGTATGGATCTGGAGGAAAGCCCATGTATTCTGTCTCCTTGCTCTAGTCTGTTCACTGACTGTTCTTTCTTCTTCACTTCCCTAGGGAACTCAATGGGAACAACATCACTCGGATCCACAAGAATGACTTCGCAGGACTGAAGCAGCTTCGTGTGTTGTGAGTGTCTCCTTTCCTTGTCTTCTTCCCGAGTCCCTCGCCCCTTTCTCTATTCCCTTGCCCATCCTCAGAACTTTTGCTGTGGGATTCCCTCGGTCTACTTTGGTCATGGAAATGAGATCTGAGGATGTTAGGGGCTGAGTCCTGGCCCAGATCAGCAGAGAGCTAACACTGGGACTTCAGTCGTTCTAAGATAGGTTACAAGGTGGGCCTCCCCAAAGGGCCCCAGTCGAGGCAATGAGGTGGGGAAATGGAAAAGTCTTTTCTTGTGTACCTCTGAAGCCTCCAAGCCTTGGTAACTCTTCTCTTCAGTCTTATCCCATATCAGGGACTAGAAATTCTATGTTATAGGAACTTCATTCCTTGCCCTTTGAAGAATGCTGGCCTGAGAGTCAGGAGACTCATCCTAATCTATTGCTGCCTCACTGTGTAACCTTGGGAAAGCTACTTTCCCTCTGGGCCTTAGATTCTCTATGTAAAATGATGGATTGGACTGGATGACCTCAGAGACCCCTCTAGCTCTAGGTCTATAGACCTCTGAGATAACAAACATCTAAGGTCCTTTGTGTCCCTAAATCTATGAACCGAAGATCCTAGGAGCCATTATGCTAGAGTAGTACATGCATTGACTCAAGATTCAGAACCCCTGGGTTCAAATCTCACCTCTGATGTCTACTACTTTGTGACCTTGTGCAAATCACTCAACTTCTTCATTCCTCTGTTTCTTCATCTGTAAAATGGAGGGGTTGGAGCAAATGGCTTGTGAAGTTCCTTCTAGGTTGAGACCTATGGTCTTAGATAACAACAAAGGTCCCTTCTAGCTCTGACATCCTATGGCTCTGTGAGTTCCATGAGTTTGACTTTTATATCTCTAATTCAGGAACAGTAGAGATCAGGTGTGATGTATTTTTGAGGCACCATAGTGACAGCTAGTAAATATCGGAGGTGGGATTGGAATTTAAGTTTTCCTGACTCCCAGCCAGGACTCTTTCCACTGAGCCACCTGATTGCCTCAGCTTGAATCATGGGAGTAAGGGAGAAGGCAAGGAAAGGAGAAGCTAAGTTACTTGGAGGAGACCATGAGCCCATCCTCTATTTCTCCTACTTCTTTATAAACATGGAGGTAGGAGGTAGGACATAGAAAGGCAGGAGACCTGTTAAACTTTGTACCAAGTGCAAAGATGCTGTCATAGGTTCACCACTGCCTGGAAATTGTGCATCCTTTCATTTGGGATATAGGGAGATATGAGATCAGGGAGGACATGGGGAAAATCAAAATCAAAATCAAGGGCTTGTGTATGGGTAGCGATGACTTGGCATAGGTGTTTCATTTTCATCCAAAACAGACGGGGGCAGTGGGAGGGTTGTGTGATGTCTGCCAGCTGCCGGTGCATTTTCTGCCCTCATAAGCTCTGCCCATTTGGCACAATCCTTTGCCCACTTGCAGCATGCTGTACTTGCTGTTCTGTTGCCTGGACATGTGCCCTCTGGGTTAGTGCTGGAGGCTTTGCCAGGATGGACACTTATGCCAGGGTCTGATAGATCCATGCCCCTTGCTCACTGCTGACTAACTGGGGTTTTCTTTTGATATGTTTTTGGAAAGATAATCTGGTAGCTTGGTGGATGCATGGCCCTATGCCATAGGGGTGCCTGATTCCAATGAGGCAGGACTGGGGAGGAGAGGAGGCATTTATGTAGCAGGGTTTGGTTCTGGGAAGAAGCCTTCATTGTTGAATTCACCAGATTTCAAGGAAATCTCATCCACTCAAGAAGGAACTTAATAGAATGGTTGTATACTTTCTTTATCATTCCTTAACTAAATACCTTGTTCTGAATTTGCCTCCTATTTCTTGGAGTCCTTGACCTAGAGCAGTCTTTGTCTCTTTGCCTCACCAGACAACTGATGGAAAATCAGATTGGAGCAGTGGAGCGAGGAGCTTTTGATGACATGAGGGAGCTGGAGAGACTGTGAGTATCCACAGGGCACAAGGATGGGGGAGAAGTTGGATGTACACAGGACTCCATGCATGAATTTTTTACTCATGGTGTCCCAGCCATATATCTGAGGCTTGTAAAAAAAAATCCCTGTAACTGGTGGAGACCGTTTCCTTTCCTTCTTCCCACCAGTTTTGTTAAATGTTTTATTGATGTACTTTAAAACACATCGCTGTCATTTCCCAATACATTTCTCTCCTCATAATTGATAATGGCTTAGCTGACAGTTAGCATCGAGTCATCCATCAATAGTTTTACTTGGCTGTTATATCCTTGCTGTTTGGCATGATGCTGATTGATAGCTCACCCAGGCAGTGATGGGGGACACAGGAACATTTACTGACCCTATATGTGTCCTTCTCTGCCCACCTCGCCACTGGTTCAACATGGAGGTCTTTGGCATCAGCAGCATGGAGGGATCATGTGCTTTGCTTTTCTGAAAAGCAGGGGCAGCGGTGGGGACATTGAAGCATCTTTAAATTGTGGTTTAAATGGTACCCATATGGCAGTGGGGAGATGGGCCTTCCAGGTGGATGCCATGTATCATCAAATGGGACAGTGGCATTGTTGGAATCTGCCAATGTGGTTATGGCTCTGGTTAGACTCGAGGAGGAGGATGGCTAGAACAAAAACAACCCTCAACAAATATCTTCCAAAACAGCTGAGAGCCCAATCAACCAGAGACTCGATAGGAGAGAGATGGGCTTTGTTTTCAGTCACCTCCCAATATGGTATGTGGGGGAACTTCCAGGGGGTATACTGAGGACTCTTCACTATTCCCTTTCCCAGATTTTCTCTTCACTGATCTGATCTAGGAATTTGTAGGAGCTATGGTTAAATTCACCTTTTTAAGATAAGATGACACAAAAGAAATCTAGAAGAAGAAACTATTCATTGTGTGTGTGTGTGTGTGTGTGTGTGTGCTTGTGTGTGTGTTTGTGGTGGGGGGAAGAGGAGATAAATTAATTCCCTCTGAATTTGTTGTGTGGCACCAGATAAATCATTTCACATCTCTGGGCCATAGTTCTCCCATTTGAAAATAAGAATCACAGTCTGGTTTCTACTTACTAGGGATTGTGGGAGGGGAACAAAGCATTGTGGTTGGAGGAAGAAGCTACTAGAAATTGAAATATTATCTTGTCAGTTGCCATTGTTTTGGGATCTAAAAGATCATTTTTTTCCCTTCAAAAATGACGTTTTTCCCTTAGAAGAAAGACCATTGGATTAAACCATTTTTACCGGCAGGCAGGTAGGAAGGGATAGTCATACAAATAACATCTGTGCCAGACTGGACCTTCGTGATCCCTAGGGAAGAGGTGCTGACCTGCCTTGTGTAGCTGCTGACAGGTTATTTTCCTGGAGTTGACCATAGACTGATTACAACCCTAAGGTCAGCTGATTTCCAATGGACATATGATTTTATGGTTGCTGGAAGGAATTAAGAAAAATGTTTTTGAATTTTCTTGATTGTTTGCATATTCTAATGCTGTTTGGAGTTCTGTAGCTCAAGCTATATGAAAAATTCCTTGAGCTCCTGTGCTCGGCATGTAATAGGAACTTAATAAATGCTTGTCGAATTGAATTGAGGCCAGGGGCCATGTTTTACATTTTAGTATACCCCATGGCACCTAACATAGTGTTGAATTTTTTATAGAACTTAATAGATACTTACATGGAATTGAATAATTGCTTGAGTTTTCAAACATTTGACCCTCATTTCTGGAGATATCAGGCTCTGTTAGCCTGTGCAGTTTTGTGAATAGGACAGAACTTCACAATTAAGAGAAACATGGGAGGAATTGTTTGAATTGATGCAGAGTGAAATAAATAGAACATAGGGGACAAATCATGTAACAATTATTACAATGAAAATAAACAGAAAATTAAAATGAAACCAAATACTGAATAATTATAATGACTAATCTTGGTGTCCAAAAAAGATATGTGGAAATACCTCCCTCCCTTCAAGGTAGATTCCAGGTGAGGAATGTTGCATGCACTGGCATATGTGGTTAATTGGGTGATTGGTCAATACCAATTAGTCTAATTGTTTTTCTCTTTTATAAGAGAGAGCTTACTTGATGGCTTTGGGGGCTATATGTGGAAGTAACTATGATCAAAAGGCATCAGCAAAGCTTAGGGTTTTTTTTAACTAAAAGAACATAAATGCCACATTAGGTCAAGCTCCTAGCCCATGTGACCTAGTATTCTGTTTCTGACAATGATACATACCAAAAAGCATTTTTTTTTTCTAGAGGTGGTGGTTGACTTCAATGGAATCAACCTGAAAAAGTTAGGAATGTACCTTATATATTCCAGACTTTCTTTACTAGTATGTTATGAATCTATTGTCCGTGAATATAGAAAAGTAGAATCACAGCATCACAGAATTTAGAATTTGCCTGGTACAAGACAAGAAAAGGGAGTTAATTATTCAAGGTCATACAGCTGGGAGACTAGTTTTCACTCATCTTCCCAGCTTATTTTGTATCTCTTTAAATCATTAGCCTCTTTTAATTTTTGAGGAAACAAATCCTAGAAGCTTATTGTCCATGGTATAAAGTGATGCTTTCTGAAATCCCTTTATGGATATTTATTTGCCCTTAAATTCCTTTTAAGGTTCAGTGGATGCCCATAATTTGAGTATTTTGGGATGTCATGAATAAGCCTATTTTCCCCTAATCTATAATCATGAGTTGATAGATTTCAGCCATAAACTCTCTCATCTTATTTTTTCCAAATGGGAAAGTATTCCTCTTTTGAAGATGATTCTCAGAGGGCAGGTTCTTCATGCCCCTCTATCATTTTAGTTGCCTCCCCTGGAACAATTTCAGCTCTGTTGGGTTGTTTTTTGGTAAATAGAATTTGAAGAATTAAAAAATCTGAATCACGGAGTACTCTCACTCCACTAAAAATCCTATTCTGCTGCTTCATTGTGGGATGGTGGTGATCCAGGAGAGTCAAAAGTGATGCTGGAGGGGCAGCTAGGTGGTGCAGTGGATAAAGCACCGGCCCTGGAGTCAGGAGTACCTGAGTTCAAATCCGGCCTCAGACACTTGACACTTAACTAGCTGTGTGACCCTGGGCAAGTCACTTAACCCTCGTTGCCTTGCAAAAAAAAAAAAAAGTGATGCTGGCAGAATACAAGCCCTGCTAGGCCCTCTCAAGCTGGAAGGATTTTGAGCAAGTCCAAGTGACAGACAATATATGTCTTCTGGGGACCTGTCTGGCTAAGTTCAGAGAAGCTTTTCATCAGAAGTCTGGCCACAGGATAATGAATATTTTTGGCTATAAAATTCTTAAAGGTTGTCTGCTGAAGCAAAGAGTGGAGATGACACAGATTAGTAGAGGGGGTGTCCCTATGGATGAAATCTATATCTCTTAAGCTAAAAGATGGGCAGATAACATGTTTTCATGAAATCTGTTGATTCAGAAAGGGAAGAAGGAGTCCAACGCTCAAGGGCTAGTCCAAAATGGTTGATAGAATCACAGGATGTTTGAGCTGGAAAGGGACCTTAGTGATGATAATCTGGTCCCCTTCATTTTATAGATGAGAACCAGAAAAGGGATAAGACTTGATCTAGCTTGTGTCTCCCCCTCTATGAAGCTTTTCCTGATTCCCCCTCAAGTGATAGAGCCCTTCCTCTTAAAACTACCTGGTTCTACTTTTTAATATATTCAGTATATTTTTATCTAGGTACCTGTCATCTCCTTTCTTAGAATGGGAATTTCTTTGTTTGTTTGGGGTTTTTTTGGTGAGGCAATTGGGGCTAAGTGACTTGCCCAGGGTCACACAGCTAGGAAGTGTTAACTGTCTGAGGCTGGATTTGAACTCAGGTCCTCCTGAATCCAGGGCCAGTGCTCTATCCACTGCACCACCTAGCTGCCCCTAGAATGGGAATTTCTTAAGGGAAGACTGTTTCCCTCTCATTTCTGTATCATCGGTGCCTACCTGAGTGTCTGGCACATAGTAAGTGGTGAATAAAGGCTTGCTTGCTTCCTTGATTGACCCAAGACCATACAGCTAGTGAGTAAGCGAGTTGGGAGGCCTCCAACCTCCAAGCCTCATATCTTTCTCTCACAATACAGTGCTTTCCTCCCCTGGATTATCTTTCCAAGTCAGGTTACATTTATAGAACTCAGAGTTTCTTCCTTAGCCCTTGGGAAAACTGTAACTATATTGGTAATTTTTCCAGATAAATTAAAACTTTATATGAGATGACCCATTTAAAAATGCTATGATCAAATGAGTGTCATTTAAAATGGACTGCTAAAGTAGACATGTAAGTTTTGAACATATGCCCTAAGATTCCCTCCTTCCTCTTGTTTCTAATTGCCTAAATTTAAGTGAGTCTGTGTAGGTTATCTTTGGCAGCTTGGTTATCCAAATTGGTAGAGGGTTTAGGATTCAGGATTTTGTAGTTTCAGGTAATAATGGGAGTTGGCATTTACATAGCAAATGTCTGCTGTGAAAGACAGTTTGTTAACAATAGGTTGGATGGGGCAGCTAGGTGGCGCAGTGGATAGAGCACCGGCCCTGGAGTCAGGAGTACCTGAGCTCAAATCCGGCCTCAGACACTTAACAGTTACTAGCTGTGTGACCCTGGGCAAGTCACTTAACCCCAATTGCCTCCCTTAAAAACAAAACAAAACAAAACAATAGGTTGGAGGCGGGGGCAGCTAGGTGGCACAGTGGATAAAGCACCAGGAGGACCTGAGTTCAAATGTGACCTCAGGCTTTTGACACGTACTAGCTGTGTGAACCTGGGCAAGTCACTTAACCCCCATTGTCCCACCCCCCCAAAATCAGAATCACAATAGGTTGGAGGCTCCAGATGGCAGGTTAGGGTAGATAGGGGCATAGGTGGTATGGGTAGGAGGGAATCTGGATTGATGGCCAGGGAAGGGGACTTAAGCCTAGCTGGGGTTCATAGGGATTCCCAGTGGAGCCACAGAGAAATAGAATGTTACATTTTTCACAGTAGTAATGGCAACATTGATTTTATCATGAATTCCTGAGCAAGAGATGAAAAAGTATGTGTGTTGAGAGGGTTGGAGTTGGCCATTATGCCTGGTAGCAGGGCAGGTGTAGAATTCTTGGTCCTGCCTAATGATCAAGGCAGGGGTCAGTAGAGTCCTGAGGTATGGCTGGTTACTGAGGTATTGCAAATCCACCTCCATTATACTATTCTCCCTAAAGTGCTCATGAGGTCAAGAAGATGGTGTGATCAACACTGCTCCCATTTGGATCCTGATTCTGATATTCACATTTTTCAAAAGTGTCCAGGTGTTATTTACTTAAGACTGTTGCCAGTTGAGTGGTTGATTTTCTCTGGTATCTCATGACATAGTTACTACATGGCACAAGATGCTAAAATGAAAGTTGCAATATGTGTATGTATGTACGTGTGTGCAAGTACACATACATGTAAGTCCATTATTAGGGATAACTCAACAACTTTTTTTCTATCGTAGAACACATTTTTTCCTTTTTCTATGAAAAACAAAGTTATTTTAGTTTTTCTTTTCTTTTCTTCAGACGACTGAACCGGAACCATCTGCACTTGTTACCAGAACTACTGTTCCAGAATAACCAGGCACTTTCAAGACTGTGAGTAACCTTTTTTCATCCTTGGAACAATGCTTCTTTTCTTGCCATTCTTGGCAGGCTAAGTGGGGAGTGTTGGGGAGTCAGTGAGGATTGCATCTGCAGAGGCTCTTCTTGGAACTGCCTGATATTAGCCTGCCTCTCACCTGGTCAGAAACACTCGTGGCATCCAAGGGTCAGACTCTTTTCATAAGAACAGTTGCTTTACCAAATGTTTATCAAATATTGCTTTATCATAGTCTTCCTGGCTGTGATAGAAGAAATAAAGGAAGCATTACAGGAGTGTTTGGTTGTTCTCAATGATATCAGCTTTAACAGAGTGGACTTGTAATAGCCAAACATCCGTACCTTCCCTTCATATCTTGTTATGAATCCGGGCTTTCAAGTCAGGAAGACCTGGGTCCAAATCCTGTCTCTGATGGTATAAGTGTGACCCTGGGCAAATCACTTAACCTTTATGTGTCTTGGGCAACTCCCTAAGTCTTAGTTTTTTTTGTTTGTTTTTATTTATTTATTGTGGGACAGTGAGGGTTAAGTGACTTGCCTAGGGTCACACAGCTAGTAAGTGTCAAGTGTCTGAGGCCAGATTTGAACTCAGGTCCTCCTGAATCCAGGGCCAGTGCTATATCCACTGCACCACCTAGCTGCCTCCTCCCTAAGACTTAGAATTGGGGTGTGATCTGGTAAAAGGAGTTCCCCACAGCGACAGCGTTTTTGCATAGACTCTGTCATTTATAGTTATCTCTAACTTCTTCTTCTTCTTCTTCTTCTTCTTCTTCTTCTTCTTCTTCTTCTTCTTCTTCTTCTTCTTCTTCTTCTTCTTCTTGAGGAAATTGGGGCTAAGTGACTTGCCTGAGGTCACACAGCTGGTAAGTGTCAAGTGTCTGAGGTCATATTTGAACTCAGGTCCTCCTGAATCCAGGACCAGTGCCTTATCCACTGTGTCACCTAGCTGCCCCCCTCTAAGTCCTTCTTGAATCTATTTATGTTTTAATTCTTTCCCACCAGGCATTCATAACCATGTGTTATGTGTAACACATTGTGTTAGCTCTGGGAAAATACAAGGGAAATAATACAAATATAAGGGAAAATAACATAGGATTCTTTCCCGCAAGGAAATTAAAATCTAAAAGGGGTGATCGACACAGATTATTGGTTGATGTTCTAATTTGTATTAAAAGAAGAGTAGGAAGTGAAATAAGATCAGATTAGGGAAGATTTCATGGAAGATATGATAACTGAACTAGGTCTGGAAGGACGGATAACAAAAGCTAGCATTTGTCTAGCACCTTAAGGTTTGCAAAGTGCTACACAAATATCATCTCACTGAATCTTCACAACAACCCTGGGAGGTAGGTACTACTATTATCTACGTTTTACAGTTGAGGAAACTGAGGTACAGAGAAGCGAAATGATTTCCCGAGGGTCACACAGTCAATATTTGAGGCAGGATTTGGACTGAAATCCTCCTTACTTCAGGTCTAGTGTCCTAGGTCCAGTCACCTAGCTAGGATGTCAAAAGAAGGAGCTGGGGCGGGGGGGAAGGATAATCTTGAAGCCATAGGACATGAGTTCAAATCCCAGCCCTGATACTGTGTGTGGCCCTTAGAAATCACTTTACCTTTCTATACCTTGGTTTCCTCATCTGTAAGATCTAGTCCAAAGGATTGGACTGGATGCCCTGTAAGGTCCCTTCCAACTCTAGGTGGCTGATCCTTAATTCCATCTTATTAGAATCAGCCTACCAGTCTAGCCGGTCAAGGCCTTCTCCAGTCCTGTCATTCAGAGTCATTCACCAGCTTTCTGCCAACTGCACATCTGCCAAACATGCCATCTCTACCTTTATCTGAGACACTCATGTCAAATAGCACTGGTCCGACAGCTGGCATGAATGTTGTCTCCCCCATTAGACTGTGAGCTCCTCGAGAACAAAGACTGGATTTTACCTTTTTTTTTTTTTTTTTGTATATCCAGCACTTAATTCAGTAACTGACATGTTGCAGGTAGTTAGTAAATGCTTATTCACTGATTGATGACATTTGGGGTTTGGTGGCCATCAGCCAATTCCTGAATAACAACAACAACAATGACAATAGCTAGCATTTATATAATGCTTTAAGGTTTACAAGGTGGGCGTTACATATGTCATCTCATTTGTTCTTCACCACAGTCCTTTGAGGTAAGTGCAACTATTATTTCCATTTTACAAATGATTCCACTTGATCGTAGAATCGCGTAGCCCACATCTCTCCAATTTTGCCCACAAGAACTGCATAGTAGACTTTGTTAGATGTTTGATGAGATCTAGATAAACTATGTCTACAGCATTCTCTTGACCTCTCTGAGTAGTAACCCTGTCAAAAAAGGAAGTGAGATTGATCAGGCATGACCTCCTGATGAAGCCACTTCCTTTTCTGACTTGTCCCAAACCATCTCCTTTTTTAATGTGTTCTAGAATGTTGCCAACGATTGAAGTTGAGATCGCTGGCATACGGCCTATAAACTTCTCACTTTTGTCCCTTAAAAAAATCGCATCGGTATTTGAACTTCACATCTGCAGTCCTCCTTTTCTTCAAGATTTTTAAAGATAATCATGTCTGCTGGATCTTTTAGTTTCTTTTTTTTTTAGTGAGGCAGTTGAGGTTAAGTGACTTGCCCAGGGTCACACAGCCAGTAAGTGTTAAGTGTCTGATTCTGGATTTGAACTCAGGTCCTCCTGAATCCAGGGCTGGCACTCTATCCACTGCGCCACCTAGCTTCCCTGGTCTTTTAGTTTCTTGGGATAATATTTGTAGTCAAGTGTATGCTCCCTATTTCCTTAAGTCTCAATTCTCTTAACCTTTGTTTAAAAAAAGAATTTTTTAGTTAAATTTTTTCAGTTAACAAAAATCTCCTTCCCATCCTTCCCATCATTGAAAATAACAAGAAATAAAAACAAAACCCTTGTAACAAATATGCATTGTCAAGCAAAGAAAATCCCCTTTGACTTTATCTAAAAAAACCCCAGGTCTTATTCTCTGATGGACAGAGAATCTATCACCTTTCTGTGAAGAGGGGGTGGGTGGTGGGTAGTGTGCTTCACCATCCATTCTCTGAAATCATGGATGGTTATTGCATTGATCAGAGTTCTTATGGCTTTCAGTTATTTGTTTTATCCTTTCCAGTCCAGAGATCACTCATGAGATAGATCTTTGGAAAGTGCTTTGCAAACCTTAAAGCCCTATGTAAATGCTAACTATTAATATTGCTCTCAGAGAATACAGAAGAGCTCCCAATATAAAAGTTGAGTAGTTCTATCTTTTGTATGATGATTTGTTATCACCTTCCAATCACCCTAAGTCCCCTTTTTTCCTCCCTTATCCAGTGTAGCCAAAGAAAAAGCTCTTTTTGTTGTCCTTAGCATTCATCACCTGACTCCACAATCTGGATCTCGGTGCTCTTGACTTATGGAGGTCTGTGACTCTCTTCAAAGTCATCCTTTATTACCTGCTTTTGCCTTCATCTTCTAAGGGCACCTTCAAAGTTTAAGTTGGTTGATGAGTTTGCTCTCTATCTGCATCAGTTTCTTTAGGCAGGTTTCCCTCTTTTCTTCTTCATTGTAATTGTTTCTGTTTATGGCCTCAGAATTTCATTTCGGAGAGCTTCCCATTCCTCCTGGGGTAACTTATTCATGGAAAATTTTAGGTCATAGGAACCAACCCTTTGAAACCTACTGTGCCAAAATCTATAGTGTAGATTGGTTTATTCCTGTCTTTTCTCTCCTTTATCACAAATTCTAAAATGGAACCATCTCTTCCTCCCCTCCTCCTGTTTGGTGTCATATTCTTCTATCCTCCAACCTCCTGATGGAGGTTAGAGGTTCCTTCTTCCTCTTTGTTTGCAATCCTGTCATTCTTTTCAAAGAATAATTAATTTGTTTTATCTGATAATCTGGAGAATAGAGAGGCATTCCTCTGACCCCCTCTACCTCTTCTAGGAGCAAGACCAACCTGCACTTTGAAAATACTTAGCAGTTACCGACAATAACAGATAGACAAACCATGCTTTCTGGGAAAGTTACTGCCAAATTCCCCATGGCCTCCACAAATCCTATAAGTGAGATTCTCAGTCATCTGCCATTCTGCATGATAGGTTTAGTGGCAATTAACCATTGCTGTCTTCCTCACTGGTGTCTCTACTCACCATACTTCATACTATTTCTGCTTCCTAAAGCAATGCTGGTCGTGAAGGCACTTCACATAGCAGTGTATCCTGATGTAGTGGAAAGGGCACTGGGTTTGGAATCAGGGAATATGGGTTTGAATCATAGGTCTGCCAACTTACCTGGTATGACCTTCACTGAGTCATTTAACCAGTCTGGGACTCAGTTTCCTCATTTATGAAACGAAGAGATTGGACTAGATGAGTTTTGTCCAGCTTGAATCCTGAGACAGATATTCAAAGGTAGGTCATGCCATCCCCGGGATCATTGTTATTGCCATGTTGTCTTCATCATCAACAACACAAGGATATTTATTCAATGCCTACTCAATAATGCCCTCTCCTGGGTTCTGGGGATACTCTTGTTTCTGTCTTTATTGAGATGACTTAATAGGGGAGATATGTAAAAAGATAATTGGTGGGGCAGCTAGGTTGCACAGTGGATAAAACACCATCCCTGGCTTCAGGAGGACCTGAGTTCAAATCTGGCCTCAGGCATTTAGCACTTACTAGCTGTGTGACCCTGGGCAAGTCACTTAGCCCTCCTTGCCCCACAAAAACAAAGCAAAACAAAAAGATAATTGGCAATAAGACATCATATGACAAGTGTCAAATCAGTAGATTAGCCTAAACACAGATTTTTTAGCATAGTTTCCAAATTCAACTTGTATAGCTCAAGTTTTGCTTTTGATTGTATGGCCTCTATCGTTGTGTTATTAGATTGAATATAGTTTTTTGTTGTTGTTATAGTCCCCTTCTATGCCAAGTCATACCATGGGGCCGTAAAGCATGAAATTTTGTTGTTCAGTCGTTTCAGTCGTGACCCCACATGGGGTTTTCTTGGCAGTGATACTGGAATGGTTTGCCATTTCCTTCTCCAGCTGATTTTACAGATGAGGAACTGAGGCAAACAGGATGAAATGACTTGCCCAGGGTCACACAGCTAGTACATATCTGAGGATGGATTTGATCTCAGGTCTTTCTGACTCTAGGCCCAGTGTTCTAGCCAATAGGCTACTTAGCTTCCTTAGCATTCCCTCCTGTAACGTGTCTTTTCTAGTGAGAGGCTTTCACCACTGAATTTAAGATTTACGCAAGTCATTTTCCCTGGGAGTTGTGGGTGTTTTCTTAGAAAGGCCAGAAGACCCATGATGGGGTTTTCTATTTGTCCAATCTAGCTTTTTTTCAACCCAGTGAATCCGAAGCATCGCAGAATGGTCTGGTTAACTTTTTCTTGGGCATTTATCCATGAAGATTTGTTCCCTGGACATTTGTTTTCTCTGCTGAGGACCCCCTTGTTGACTTTTCTCCTGCTTTGAAGTGACTCTAATGCTACTTCATTTCTTCTCTGGTGTGAAAGATGTACCTTAGTACCCAACAATTTCACTAAATCAGGCTGAAAATGGATTTGGGAGATAGAGGACAGTCCCAGAAAAATTTGTGTTTGGGAGTCTTGCTTTCAGTTTTCTTATGAATAATATCCCTGGATTCCTATTATACATTATCCACACGACTCCTTTGTTTTTGGCTAGCTCTTCACAAAATGGGTCATTTTATCCCTTTATTTCTCAGATAGGGAAATTATCATTCATCATTTATGTGAAGGAGATAATTTGCCCAGCATCATGAAGAGAGTTAGCAGCAGGTTGGAGGTTAGAGTGGAAGGCTTTCCAAGCCCCAGGGCATTGCTGAGCTAACTCTTTTGCTCTGCTAGGTCTCACTAGTGGGAGGCATTGACTGGGGGGTGGGAGGGGATCTCCCTTGAGGCCCGCAGCTGCCTCGGAGTAGAGACAGGCTGTGGGCCTGTGGAGGTTTATCAGTGTCTAAGGGGTTTCACTCTATTTGGCCAGATCTACTTTGGACTTTAGCTCTTCCCCAAAGTAGGAGGTTTTATACTTATCCCGAGAGGCTGTGTGACTGAATAAGAGAGCACTGAACTTCCTTCTGAAGTCTTGGGCACAGATGCTGGCTGGCTGTGTCAACATTTGCCTGTCACTTAGCTTCCCTGAGACTCAGTTTTCACCATCTGTAAAATGGGGATTACCCAGTATTTGTTGAAGCAGCATTTTGTAAACCCCCAAACAGTATATATGTATAAAATGGTGGTGGTTGTTTTACTTCACCTTTGCTTTTATTGCTGTAGGGAACTCTGAGTGAGGAACCTACCTCTGTCAGAACAGATTATTCTTTTTGAGTCATTTTTTCAGTTGTGTCCAACTCTTTGTGACCCTCTTTGGGCTTTTCTTGGCAAAGATACTGGAGTGGTTTGCCATTTCCTTCTCCAGCTCATTTTACAGATGAGGAAACTGAGGCAAACATGGTTAAGTGACTTGCCCAGGGTCATATAGCTAGTAAGTGTGGGAGGAGGGATTTGTATTCGGGAAGAGGAGTCTTCCTGATGCCAGACCTGGTGCTCTATCCACTGTGGAACCACTTTGAGTGGACCTATTTTGGTGAATTAATGGAAAACATGCATGAGAATCGCACGGGGTAGGCATGGGTGGATGGGTTATGAGCAGCATTGTTGGAGGGCACATTTATGTCAATGAGATCACAGAACCACAGGAGTGAGTATTCGATTGTGTCACATGACTCTATTTGTGGATCCATGAATATAACATTTTTCTTCATGGGGCATGGCCAGTAGACAAGATCAGATTACTGCAAAGGTCAGAAAACATGTCAGGAAGCACTGGGTTGCCCCTGAGAATATGCAGGCATTTGTTCAATGGTCTGTATGGTAATCTATATTTTAAAAGTATTCTTCTAAGACGGGGGGAGGAGGGATGTAAATAGTCATTTCCATGGAAATTCTGCTTAGTGGTTTGACCATAATATTTCCAGATTTTCTTCTGTGGAATTAGTTCATTCTTTTTCTTTTTCTTTTTTTTTTTTCGGGGCAGTGGGGGTTAAGTGACTTGCCCAGGATCACACAGCTAGTAAGTGTTAAGTGTCTGAGGCTGGATTTGAACTCAGGTCCTTCTGACTTCAGGGCCAGTGCTCTATCCACTGCACCACCTAGCTGCCCCTTAAGTTTTTCTTTCTTTTTGTGGGGCAATGAAGGTTAAGTGACTTACCCAGGGTCACACAACTAGTAAATGTTGAGTGTCTGAGGTCGGATTTGAACTCAGGTACTCCTGAATCCAGCGCTGGTGCTTTATCCACTGCACCACTTAGCTGCCCCTCAATCTCCTTTTTTCAGCTCTCTTGCCTTTTATCTCACATCTCCCTCCCCAACCAGAAGATCACAGGTAGCAGTCTCCTTTTCTGGAGACTGAATTCCTACGGGTTTCTTTTTCAGCATAAAACCAATGTGTATCCTGACCAGACGGACCTTTTGTCTCTGCCAGGGCCTGAAAAGGATGAGGGGCTAGTGATTAAAGAGTCAGGGGGGCAACCCATGGCATTTGTTTCCCCTTATTTATATCTCAGCACCGCAAGAAGTAGCATAACTCATTAACTGGGCCCTGGTGGTTAAAATGGTGCTGATCGGATATTTTGCAGAAGCACTGTTGAAGAATGCCTGACCCTATCGACCCTGTCTCAAGCTCTGTTTAATTAAACTGTCAGGACTGGACAGAGGAACAAAGGTGGTTTTTTTTTTTCCACCCCCCCTTCCCTTTTCCCAGCCCCCAACATGGGCAGGAGGACATTGTCTTTGGTGAAAAGAAGAGCTGTTAAAAATGGATCTTTCTTCTCCTCGATGGAAATCACCAGTGGCAGGCAGGAAGGTGACGTCCACCATCACGAAACCAGGATACCACAGAGCCAACCCAGCCACACAGAGGCCTGCTGTGTAGGCAGCCAACCATTGATAGCAGATGGATCCTACCACATTTTAGAAGTCCTTTAGTGGAATACTGAGAATGAGTTCACTCCATAGGGACCTTGACCTTGTCCATTTGTGCAATGTTGAGGAATGATCCTTGGTCCAAAAAAAACACACTTGGAAAAACTGGTGGGGGTAGGGGGATGGTGCTCCAGAAGAGCCCAGGATAACTGTCCATTCTCTCCTCCTTTCTTCTCTGTATGGTTCCCTCCTAAGTCAGCTATTTCCCATGCTTGTCACTTAAAAGCCTCATGTTAAACAAAAAACCCAAACAAGTCTCCCTAGCTTTGCTTTTCCTTCCGCTCCCCTACATGATAATGAGGTGTCCTTCTCTGAGACCATGGTATTGGGAACATAGCCACTTTCTTACTTCCTGGACCTTCTCCTCAGAAGAGAGGCATCAAAGGCAGACTGTGACAAAGGCTAGTTTGCTATAAGGTAATGATTTATGAGGGTATAAACTCCAGCAAGGTATAGAGGGGAGTTGGTCAAATCTTGTTCAGGTTACCCTGCCTCGTTCTAGATTTCTCTTTCTGGTCATTACCCATAACCCTTCTTTATAACTATATAACTTCTCATAACTACCCGAGACTTCTATCTTCTTTTCTAAGCACCATCTTTGCTTCTATCCCCCAAATTTCAATGACAGGATCCCATATTTAGAGCAAGTCATCTAGTCCATTTTACAGATAAGGAAACTGAGGGCCAGTTAGGTTAAATTACCTGTCCAAGGTCCCACAGGTAGTAAGTGTCAGACTTGGGATTTAAACTCAGGTGCCAAGAATCCAAGTCCAGTACTCTTTTCACTCTATCCTACTGCTTCATCCCTTTCTCAGTGAGTTCAAAGTCATACTTTGATGATGACATGAATGAAGTCTTTGGTGTTTAAGATTTCTCCTCGTAGGAGATACATGTGAAAAGCCGGTTATTCCCTGTTCTCTTGTTCATTCCTCATTCCCTGATCAACACTTGGTGAAACTGACTCTTTGGTCCACTCCCACCAGTTCTAATCATTAAGCATTCCCTTGGACTGATGCTTCCCCTCATATACCAGTGGGGATAATAGCTGATGTAAAGGATGAAGTCAGCAGTGTGGGGTCAAGGCTGCTGGCTTATCTCACTTCTAGAAGCATTTACAGAAGACAGAAGCTATTCTTGAGAGTTCGGAGGCAGGGACGTGGTGTCCCCTTAATGCTGTTCAATTGAGGTATTTGTATAGTATGCCCTGGGGCTTTTGACTACTGTCCTTCAGGCAAAACTCCGATTGGTTTTTGTGGGGCCCTAATCTTTATCACGAATTTTAGAGCTAGGTTTTTGTGTGAGAACAGTGCTAAAAAAAATGTTAAGGAAAAGGAAAAGAAAAAGCTGAAGAGGAGACTGTTAATCACACAGCAGCCATGCAGAGAACAATTTGGGAATTATGATTTAGCAATTATGTAGCTCTCTGTATTCTCAAAGTGCTTTACAATCATTAAATCTGAGCCTGCCGTCAGGCCCATAGTGAAGAACGAGAGTGTCACACTGGGATAGACGCAGGAGGTCTGTGCTGAGAAGACAGAACGAGAGCTAATGATGCCTCGGAACTGGCCAGGCCTGGAGTCTGAGCATGCAAAAGTGGACCTGGAAGCAGAAACACAGCATGGATTAATGGCCTTAGGGCCGGACTGTGAGCCAGAAATTTTGATTTCCAATCCTCAATTGGCCGCTGATTGGGTGTGTAACCTATAGGACTTTACAAACGTGGATGGCAGAAGAAAAGGGGCCCATAAAAGGGAACAGCAGGAAGAAGTCAGTCAATATCCAGATGAGGACTTGTGTGTGTGTGTGTGTGTGTGTGTGTGTGTGTGTGTGTAGAGGGGGTGCTATATTAGTTTCTGTAGGGGGACACAATATAATTAGCATGCACAGGTCCTGATCCAATGCTGGGGGCAGACAAAATACACATGAAAAAGCTGAAGGCTGGTTTTATAATAACAGTGGTTCACATTTAGCGTGAGGATCAAATGAGATCATGTGTGTTAACTCTCTGCTTCATAACTAGAAGATACCATGTAAAGCATTCCTTGCTGTTGTTCAGAAAGTGTTTTCCTCTCGACCACGCTGTGGGGTGGGTCGACAGTGCACATAGCCCTGCTCTCATTTTACAGAGGAGCACACTGATTGGTGCTTGTAAGAGCAAAGTGGATGTTACAGAGGGGACTTGTCTCTTGGCTGGGGTTCAGACTAGGGGACCTGGCTAGGGCCACTTCCACTTCTGGGATTCTGGGATCCTAGGTAGCCTGCCCATGGTCACATACCCAATCAGCGTCTGAATTAGAACTTAGGACCTATGGTCTTCTGGTTCCAAGATCTGTTCTTGTTCTATATAATGCTCCATGTTTACAGTATAACAGACCGGCAAGTGAGAATCGGTACGGTAGAAACTGAACTTTCTGCCAATTTTTAGGTGGTGAGGTAGAAAACTTTCTGCAACTGTATATAGCAAAAACTTCCCTTGTCACAAATCATGTGTGTTGAGAACCCATCTGCTTCCCTACCTCCCTCGCCCCCAAAAAGATTGGTGGAATAATAAAATAACAAAAATATAGACTAATTAAAATATAATTGGCTATATTTTTGAGAAGATAATACTGAGAAAGGGGAGCTTTCTTCTTCATTAAATCATCATGTGCAAAACATCTGTTTATATATCATATTCCTACCCCATACAGTACAATATTAGCTCCCCAGAGGCAGAAACATACTGTTTTTCTTTTCTTTTTTTTTTTTGTGTTGGGGTTAAGTGACTTGCCTAGGGTCACACAGCTAGTAATTGTTAAGTGTCTGAGACCGGATTTGAACTCAGGTCTTCCTGAATCCAGGGCTAGTGCTCTATTCACTGTGCCATATAGCTGCCCCTATAACATATTGTTTTGTTGTCTTTGTATCTTCACAACCTACACCAGTTCCTTGCACATAATTGCACATAATTTAGTTGTTTCAGTTGTGTATGACTCTTTATGACCCCATTTGGAGTTTTCTTGGCAACGATACTGGAGTGGTTTGTCATTTCCTTCTCTAGTTCACTTTACAGATGAGGAAACTGAGGCAAAAGGGGAAAGTGACTTGCCCAGGATCACACTGCTAGTAAGTGTCTGAGGCCAGATTTGAATTCAGTCTTTCTGACTCCAGGCCAGTGCTCTGGCCTACTACTGTACCACCTAGCTACCAAATATATTAGAACCTGTGTGCCATCAAAGTGAATAATGAACCTAGACTTGTATAATAGATAGCCTTTAAAACAAAACTGATACCTTGCGAGGTCACCATGGAGAGATGGCAAGTAGAGGCAAAATAGTCAGTGAGCCTTCTGTTTGGGACATTAGCTAGACTCCATTCATCACAGCTTGATTTCTTCTTTCTTGAAAGAAGCATGGCGGGTATTTTACCCTCAGTAGAATACAAGTCCCTTGAGGTAAGAGACTTTAATTTTAATCCTTGTATGCCTAGCACCTAGCATAGTGTTTTACACATAGGAGAATCAAGATGGCGCACACTGAACTTAGTGAACCAAATGGAACTGAGTTGGCTGCCATTATGTCACATTATGGGGGGGGGGGCGTCAACTGATCAGTTGTAATTGATCTTGTATCTGCTCTTCATTGCCCAAGTGAAAATCTCTGGGTAGGAAGGAAGAATTTTAGGGGGAATACAAAAATTGAGTGTGAAGAGTCAATTAGGCAGAGTTGTGCCTGAGAGCAGGGCTCCTTTTGTAAGACAAAGGATCCCAACCACAACTGGCAGTGTTGCCAGATGGTATTTTATTGGGAACTGGCAGCTTTTTCTTCTGTAGAATATTTTATGTGCAAACCATTCTGCTGATATGTTAATTAAGTCATCATTTGCTTTCATCAATTTTTCTAAAGCATCACACTTTCTGAGAATCTTTGGAACACTGATACTTTTGACCATATCAACTGGTGCTTTCAATGAAAGGCTGCAAGTGGTTTTAGGGTAATTTTCAACAAATTTATTTCCAGACATTCTGCCTTGAGTAAATAGAATGAGGAGTAAATGTGATCTAGTAATCCCAAGAAATATGTATTAGCACTGTGAGATTTGATTGGTCAAAAGTGAAAATTATGTTCTGTGGGAAGTGTATATAAAGTTTGATTATCAAGGTTTGAAATTCATGGCTAAACAGCCATAGAATTTTTCTTTCATACTTCATCTATTATCACCTGACTCTTTGTTATAATTGTTTATGTTTAAACCATTTCTACTAAAAGAGATATTAAGAATTGGCCAGAGCCTTTCCTCTAGTGTTCTTCATGTCTACAACATACAGCAATGTCTCTTTGACAACAGACATTTGTTTTTCACTGATATATCTTGGTACTACTGATGTCTATGCTCCAGGAAGTAGATTTATAGGATAATCTATGTGCTCAGTGCTGGGTTTAGGCAGTTTTAACTACCTCATCTAATTCTTTCCTGAATATGCTTGCCACAATGCTAACGAATGCATCTGAAATACTTTTTGATAAATAAATGAGCCTCTGTACTATATGGCCAGGATGAAGTATAATAATAATAATAATTATTATTATTATATATCATTTTAAGGTTTGTAAAGCTTTTTCAATTCATTTGATCCTTGCAACAATCCTGTGTGATGGGCGCTTTTATTATCCCCATTTACACTAAGGGAAATCGAGGCAAAGAAAGGTTAAATGACTTGCCCTGGTTTACATAGCTAAGTAAGTGTCCAAGGTGGGATTCAAACGCAGGTTTTCCTGACTCTAAGTCCTGGGTTTTATCCATGTCAAGAAGATCCTCAAAGGATTAGGACTATTCAGATGCCCTGATTTTGAACCAAAAACTGAATCTCTTTTTTGTTAGATACAATTAAAGTTCTAATTACCTTGAGATAGGGCATGTTGACTGGAGGTGTGAATATGAAGAGCTACAAAAATTGACTACTCCCTCATGTGTGTGTATGTGCACAAGTGTCTGTGTGTTTAAACCTAGAGACCATTAGGAAAGCAAATTGGTTCACCTGACCCTTGAGACATAACTCCAGGAGGGGAAGAACTTCAGGGCTTTAGAGTGAGATTTTTGGATTTTTCTGATTGTGATTTTTGGTCTGTGGCATTTATCATTCTTGCCAACTGGACCCTTAAGAGTTTATCCTCTTAGGTGCTTTGTCTACAATGAAGACATATACTCACCATGTGAATGGTGGTCCCTTGGTTATGGCCTTGTAATCTGAACAGCCAGACGTCCCATAACAGAGAAGTGATCACACTTAGCCATCAATTTTCATTTAAAAAAATCAACTAAAGCACATAAGCATAAATATTAACCAATATTGGTACCTACTCTCTTAAAAGACATATAGCTGGAGCAAGAACTATGGAAATAAACACCCAAGTAGAATTTGGTACCTTTCTTACTAATTTACTTTTGTGTGTGTGTGTGTGTGTGTAATGAAGGTTAAGTGACTTGCCCAGGGTCACACAGCTAGTAAGTGTCAAGTGTCTGAGGCTGGATTTGAACTCAGGTCCTCCAGAATCCAGGGCTGGTACTTTATCCACTGTGCCACCTAGCTGCCCTCTACTAATTTACTTTTAATAATCGTCATTTAACCTAATGTTGGTTCTATTATTAGCTTTGAGTAGAACTAACTTACAATGAATATCTAAAAATATACTGCATATCAAAAAAAATCCTCCCAGGGGTGAGGAATGTGTGATTTTAATGACACAGAGGCAGCTTGGCAAAAATCATTTTCAGACAGGCAGTTGAGGCTATTACATCTAAATTAGGGGTTGGCCACATCATTCCCTCTGACTCCTCAGCTTTCACTTAAATTACTTGATTTATCAAAATAATTTTCAGTGTCACGTGTGGCTCAGGCATAGTAGGAGAATTTTAGGGTACAGTCTAGCCCTAAATAATTCTGCTATTCTAGGATTCTAAGTCCCCCACAGATTGAGGCTGTCCTGCCACTAAAGTAGCGGAGAGCCTTTGGTTTTAATTGTATCCTAGACCTTTCTAACATCTCTGATGAGCTCTCAGAGCCTTGGGGCTTCCTCCCTTTTTCTTTACAGTAGAAATAGAGATGGATTACAGTCACATAGCAGGTCTTTTTTGACAGCAGTCTGAAGGCACATGACTCCCTTCCCTAAGCAGAACAAGCATCCTTAACTGCTAGACTAACTCATTCCAAGCTTCCCCTCCCATCAGGGATCACCAGCTGCCAGGTGTTACTTGATGAATTTAAATACAATGATTAAATTTATTCACTAGCCAGCTTCTTGTAGCTACAGCGCACAGACTTGATTTAGAGTCAAACGGTTTCAGTTGCAGAGCTTGTAGTCACCGCCCCCCACCAACACCCAAAGCAACAAAAACTCTCCACCCCCCACCCCGCCGAATTTATACCAGAATATAGATTTTTGGAGGGTGGATGGAGGATGCAGGGGGATAGAAATGATCAGAGAAGATCATATGAATGGGAGGCTTAGCTTCATGATTTCAGGGATCTATGATTTCATCCATCTCCCCATGCATCTTGTGACCTCCTCATGCCTTAACAGATAGTTTAATAAGTTGCCGTGGCCAGAAAGAAAGCATCATCTATCTGCTGGCCGGACTTGCGTTGATAAGCTTCCCTGAACTTAGCCAGTCTGTGTCTGCAGTGACAGATGGATGGGTCATGTCCAAGACTTTCTGGATTGATAGGACCTTCAAGAGCTCAGTGCTCTCTTAACTTAGCTGACTGACTGACTGACTGACTGACTGAATGAATGAATGAATGAATTAATGAAAAAGCATTTATTAAGTGCTCACTATGTACAAAGCTTCATGCTAAGTGCTGGAGAGACAGTTAGAAAAATAAGATGGTGACTCTTTTCAGGGAGCTCACATCCTAAGGGTGAGGGACAACATATATGGCTATGATCTGCTGATCAGAGTGGTATCAGGCTTGGGGAATAGCTTCTGTACCCTGGCCTGGGTGAGAAAGTGAGACCCAATAATTTTTTTTTTATTAGTGAGGCAATTGGGGTTAGTGACTTGCCCAGGGTCCACACAGCTAGTAAGTGTTAAGTGTCTGAGGCCGGATTTGAACTCAGTCCTCCTGACTCCAGGGGCCGGTGCTCCATCCACTGCACCACCTAGCTGCCGCCCCCCCCCCCAATCATTTTTTAAAACCCTATAAATAGTAGCAAATGTTTAAGGGACCATAGCTGTCCTTATCTCTTTCCATTTGTGCCTGAGGGGAGGGGAGCAGGAGGCGATGTGGTATAATGGAAAGTGACCTGAACTAGGCATTAGGAAACCTGGGCTCAGATTCTAACTCTTCACACTTCCTAGCTATTGTATTATGAGTAAGCCATAGTTTCCCTATCTCTACTATTTGCCTATCTCACAGGGTTGTGAGGAATGTGCTTGCTTTGTAAACTTTTAAACACTACATAAATATTATAAATTAGCAGTTTCCTCAAGGGAACAAGGTTAATAGAATTTAGTTCAGTATCAATCAATATAAGGTTTTAACCCCAATCTCTCCCATCTAAAATTCCTCCATTTAGAGTTTCAACATAATTTATGATTTATGGTTTGTTTTCCTCCTAAAAAACATAAACATCTCTAGGAGGGCTACACATTAGCCTTACCAGTAACTTCTGCTTCAGTGTGAATAGCTTTATCAGATCCTTTCCATAGAGTTAGTTTTGGTAGGGGGAGGGTTTGAAAGAATGTAAGAATAATGGAAATGAGCAGAAAGTGAGCAAGAGGGGAAGGCTACAGAAGGAGACCACGGGGCAGTAGAAAATGGCATTTACCTGGATTAGATATGACGCTACTACGGCTAGACGGGTTTGCAGGTAGTTGAATGACTCCACCTAGAGAATGCTGGCTAATGGATTAATTCTTTATTATTATTATTTTTTTTTGGTGAGGCAATTGGGGTTAAGTGACTTGCTCAGGGTGACACAGGTAGTAATTGTTAAGTGTTTGAGGACAGATTTTAACTCAGGTCCTCCTGAATTCAGGGCCAATGCTCTATACACTGTGGGGGAGGCCTAGATGAATGACATTCATGTGAAAAAGACCTGGGAGCTGTAGATGAGCATAAGATCAATATGGACCAAACAGTGTTGTGCTAATTCAGTAACTGTCCCAGTTATGCTCTGCCCTGGTCAAACTACATATAGAATAAATACTGTGTTAAGTTATGGGCAATATATTTTAAGACGGATATTGACAATATAAAGTTTGTCCAGAGGCTGGTGAAGGTCCTAGAAACCAGGTCATTTTGTTGTTGTTGTTTGTCCTTCATTCCTGAAGAGGACCATGACAGATGTCATGACTTGCAATGAATTGGATTTAAGTGAGGAAGGGCTGTGCAGTCACCGGCCTCACTTTCTCCTCAAGAACCATCTGGATCCAGTGGCAAGATATCGATATATCTATATCTATATCGACATCTATATTGATAGATATAGATAAATATAGATAGATAGATATGATATATTATCAGGACAACTGGAGATGGGCCCAGATGTTTAAGGCAATTGGGGTTAAGTGACTTGCCCAGGGTCACACAGCAACTAAGTGTGTGAGGTGAGATTTGAATTCATGTCCTCTCAACTTTAGGGTCAGTGCTTTATCCATTGTGCCACCTAGCTGCCCCACCAGGTCATGTAAGGAATAATTAAGAGAACAGGGGATAGTTCCTCTGGAGAAGAAAAGACAGGATTTTTTTTGTTCAGTTGTTCAGTTGTGTCCAACTCTTTGAGACCCCGTGGACCATAGTATTCATCCTCCACTATTTTCCAAAGTCTGTCCAAGTTCATGTTCTTTGCTTCTGTGATGCTATCTAGCCAACTCATCCTCTGCCATACCCTTCTCCTTTTGCCTTCAATTTTCCCCAACATCCAGGATCTTTTCTAATGAGTTCTGTCTTCTCACTATGTGGCCAAAGTATTTCAGATATGTAGAAAAGGGAATAGACTTATTCTGTTATGCACCAGAGATCAGAATTAGGAGGGATGGGTGGGAAGGAGGCATGGTGAAGAACTTTATAACAGTATAATAATAATAATACTAAACAATAAATGATACCTGTTATATAAATATATAGTGCTTTAAGTTTTGCATAGTACTTTACCTACATTATCTCATTTGATCCTTACAACTATTCTGAGAGGTGGCTGCCATTATTATCTCTATTTTATAGACAAGGATATTGATTGAGGCTTGGAGTAGTTAGTGACTTGCCTAGAATCAAGTAGCTGGTAAGTGTCCGAGGCAGGATTTGAATTCACATCTTCCTGACTCCAAGTCCAGTCCTATCCCCAGGGCCACCTATCTGCCTCAATAGTGGCTGACCTTTTTTTTTTTTAAAGTAATTTTAAATTCAACCAAATCCTAGCACATGAAGATTATTTAAAGAAGCCTTTGGCTTTCCTTGCCCGCTTTGGAGACCATGGTCATTGTAGTGTGACGGAAAGCATGCTGGGCCAGACCCAGAAGTTTTGTTCTTTAAGCAAAGTTCTCAAAAGGGGTTTGGTTCTTGATGCTTTGAGAGGAAGCCCTCCGTGATATGTAGCCCCTTCCCAGAAATGACCCGATTTCTTCTCTGAAGTCCCTTGTATCTGCCGGGTTCATACCTCTTTGCTCCCTGACAAAGACCCTACTGACAGCGGAGCTTCAAGGCTAAACATGGAGGGAGTCAGAAAAGGGAGGTATTCACTGAATACCAATAAGGAGGAAAAGTTTGTTTACTGAGGGTGAGGGGGCTCTAAGGCCTCCCAGGGGCCCCACTTGTGCTGTGCAAACAGAGATGAGAATTCCCTTTGGTTGATTTGTTTTCCTAAAAGCCCTGGGCATGGAGAGGGGAGGGCGGATGCTGGAGAGAGGGAGGAAGCATTTCACAACGAGAATTTCAATTTTACTTTTGGAGGTCACTCGGAGCCCCTGGATGGGGAGGGGTTGGCCCTGTGGAGAACAGAGCCTCTGCAGTGTAACAAAGAGCCATGTGGGCCCTTTGACCGGCTGAGGAAAACCCATGAAACTTACGAGGTAGTAATAAGCAGGAAGTTACCTAGGAAAACACAGTCTAAAGGAAGCTGCAGATAAATTATCCTGATGTGACACCTCTTCTCCCCCTCCCCTCCTTTGCAGGGAGACGGGGGGAGGAGGGGGGGGGCGGAACGCTCTCACCCTTGTTCTCTTACCCACCAATGGGGACTTCGCGGCCAACTACAAGAAATTCTCTGGCTTCCAGAGATCGTGGCTAGGATTGAGGCTTCAGCTAAAAGGGGAAGAGCCATACTGGCCCTTTAGAACTCAGCAGGATTCCGGGGAAGGAGGGGTGCAGAGAAGAGAAGAGAAGAGAGAGAGAGAGAGAGAGAGAGAGAGAGAGAGAGAGAGAGAGAGAGAGAGAGAGAGAGAGAGAGAGAGAGAGAGAAGCCCCCGTAGAAGTCAAAGCCTCGGGATAAGTGCCAGAAAGAAATACAAAAAGTTTAAACTCGGTGAAACCCACTGGGCTCCCAGTTATGCTGGCGGCTTGCCCAGATCGGGAGGGAGGGGCCCTTCCTTCTCCCCCATCCTCGGAGAACTCGGGCCCTGGCCCAGTGTCTTCGGACTTATTAAGAGGTGTGCGGAGATGGCAGAAGAAGGAATTCAGGACGTCTCGTGTCCGGTGTTTATGGAAATAGGAGGGGGCCGCATCCCCTCTCCTCCAGTCACTCGCTCTTTTAGTTACGGGACTGCCGAAGGAACCCACTATTTCCCCTAGTTTGTGGCCTGTGGAACTTAACGTGCCATTTTTTTTTCCGGGGCAATGAGGGTTAAGTTGACTTGCCCAAGGTCACTGTCTGAGGCTGATTTGAACTCAGGTCCTCCTGAATCCAGGGCCGGTGCTTTATTCCAGCGCGCCACCTAGCTGCCCCCCTCTACCTATCATTTCTAAAAGCGAGCCTCTCGGTCCTAGTTTCTTCCTCTCCAAAGGTAGAAGGTTGAATAGATGACCTGCGCAGGTTCCTTCCAGCCCCAAATCCCTCCTTCTGAGATCCTTTCGGAGTAGGGAGCAGGCTGTCCCAGGTGCCCTTGGGTGGGGGGGGGGGGCCGTCACCTCTGTGTTCTCCCGACATCTGTGTCGGGGAGAAGCGATAGAGCGCTTCCATCTGTAGAATATTTTGGTCTTCTTTCTCTTCGATGACACACATAGAGCAGAATCCCAGATAGTCACGTTTTTCTTCCAGACTTCCATTCTTTCTTGTCTGTCCTTCCCAGACCATCGATTTCAAGGCACAGACTCACAGTTTAGAGGAGAAAGAGACCTTAGCCATCTCTGTTGAGGCATGGAACATGCCTGGAGGACCTGGGTTCAAGCCTCGTTGAGAGCTGTCTAGTTAACTAATCGAGCAGCTCGACGCTGGACAAGCCACTTTAAGTTCCCTGGGTCTCAGTTACCTCATCTGCAAAATGGGAGGGGAGAGTTGGGCTTGACAGTTTCTAAGGCTCCTTTTCTAGTTCTAGATTTATGATGCTGTGGTCCCTCTCAATTTACAGGTAAAGAAAGTGAGGCTCAGAGAGAGGAAGTTTGCTCTAATAAAAGACCACCTCCCCTCTTTTTTTTTTTTTCCCCATCGTGTGCTCAGTCTCTGCCAAGTGAGCCACTTATCTTTGTATTCCTTGGACTATGTTCCAGCCCTCAAGAAAGAGGAGAGTGTCTCTGCTGTTAGGGATTCTTCTGAAGTATAATCTAAATGGACTTTGTGTCTTCGGGAGGATCAATCCAATAGCAGCCTTTTTAAAACCTCTCACTCCACACCGAGCTGGCGAAATCTTAATGGATTGTTAAATTCCCGTTGGCTGTGTAGCTTGGACAGCGGCTGCTTGTTCTCTGGCTCATTAACACAGGCCATTTCCCAAGGAGAGCGGGTCTGCAGGCAGAAAGCAGGATGTTGGGGTCCTGCCCTGACTCTGACATGGGATCTGCTTTTCAAACATGACATATCATTTAACTTTCCCTGTCTCTACAATGGGATGAGGTATAGCCTGTTCTCTCTCTGAGCTTGGTGGTGTGAATCAAAGACATTGGTTTTTGCTTGGCATCCTGGAAAGGGAATCAAAAGACCCGGATTTGAGGGTTGGCTCCGTCCTTTGCTAGTTTCATGACTTGAGGTAAAGTTATTTCCTCTCTGGGACTTATTTTCCTCATCTCTGAAATGGAAGGGGGAGAGGAAGTTGGAATCTATCATTTCTAAGATTTTTTTTTCATTTCTAAGATTCTTTATAGTGATGGATCACATTCCTGAAAAGTATATTGAGAGAAATACATCTGTTTTCTAAACTTTTTTTTGTCTAGATCTGGTATTTCATTTTTGTGTGTGGAAGATTTCTGGTGTTAAAACTCCATCCACCAATGTAAACTGGAGACATCTATAACTTAAGAGTCTTTAGAGAGAGAGTTGCTTCAGGCATCAGGCATGGAGTGGTTAAATGACTTCCCTGTGGTCTTATAACTAATATGTGTCAGAGATAGAATTTGAACCCAAGTTTTTCCTGTGCTTCTATCCATTAACACCATGCTGCCTCTCAAAAAGTCCAATTAGTAGAGTAAAATCCATAGCTGTGAGATGATATACTCAGGGGGGAAAAACCTTTTTCCCTATTTCAGTTCAATTTATGGGAAACAAAGAAATCATTAAAAGCAGGAGCTTATAATAAACTGTGTAAGCAAGCATGCAGCTGAATTAGTCACTTATTGATTATTTTTAACAGCATCTTTCACAGTCAATTGGATATGGAATTAGAGGACTACGTGCCTGTGGGAAGGTCATTCACACAACTGACTATACTGCCTCATTCCCTTTGGGCTCCTGTTAAGTGCCCCTGTTGATTGAGAAACTGGTCTGCAAGTACCATCTGTATGCTCCTCTCTGTGTAGATTTCTTTTTTGTCCTCTGGCATGGTAGCTCTTCTATGAGAAACGCTGCTCTGGGGCCCTTGAAATGCAGCAGCCCAAGTTCTTGGTACTGGGTCAGTAGCAAATGGCTTTGTGCTTATGGGGGTCAGGGAAAACATGGATGTTTTAAACCACCATAGGAAGCAGGAAAACATAGTTATTGAAGAAGTAATGATTGATGATGATGATAGTAATGATAATGCTTCAATATTTCAAGGATTTGTAAGTTCAAAAGCAAGGGTTCTTGCTCCATCAATATAAGTTCTAGTCCTTCCTTAATGGAATAGTTGGTCTTTAAGACCAATTTTTTTTGACCAAGGCCTTTCCTAGTCATCTCTCCATTCCCCCACTTTCCAGCTGCTAGAGTCTTCCTGTCTAAAGTTATCTTCCATCTACTCTGTCTGTATTTTATAGGCATATACTTATTTAGGTGTTATCTGCCTCATTAGACTATAAGTTCCTTGAGGGCAGGGACTGATTATTTATTTATTTATTTTTACCACTCTTTGTATTCCTAGCTTTTAACCCAGTTCCTGGAATATGTTGTTGTTTATTTTTGTTGTTTTTGTGGCATCTGCCTCTTTGTGACCCACCTTTCTGTTTTTGGCAAAGATATTAAAGTGTTTGCCATGTCTGTCTTCAGTTCATTTTACAAATGAGGAAACTGAAGCAAATAGGGTTAAATGACTTGTCCAGGGTCACACAGCTAGTGTCTGAGGCTAGATTTGAGCTTAGGAAGATGAGTCTTCCTCACTCCAGTCCTGGCACTTTATCCACTGCACCGATTAGCTGCTTAGCTGTCTGGAATATCGTAAATGCTTGATAAATGTTTGTCGATTGATTGCTTCATCAGTTGATGTAACCAAGCTGGAAGTGAGCTTCTTTAAACTTACCTAGGTGAATCCTCAGAAACAGAATTATGGTCAAATGCTGGGCCCAAATACAGAGGATTCAGCAAGACCTGCCAGAGTTTTTGCCTCATTGGTGGCATCTTTGAGAACATAACAATATCAATATCAAACATTTATTAAGTGCCTACTATATGTCAGGCACTGTGCTAAGCACTGGGGATATAAAAAGAGGCAAAGTAAATCACCTATCCTCAAGGAGCTTACAATCAATCTAATGGAACATAGAGGACTTCAGCTCTAATAATAACAACTCTCATGTCACTATAGAATGAGCACTGGATTTGTGTCCTGGCTTGGACACTGAAGTTTGTGACCCTGGTCACAACTCCTTTAGACCTCACTTTTAAAACGAGACAATGATTCTTACAGTCACAGTGCTGTTGTGAAGAAGGCTAATTGTTAACCTAGCAGTGCCATCTACATGAATTACTAATCCCTCTAGTAAAATGTTTTCCTCAGAACAACATTATGAGGTAGGTAGTCAGAGTGCATTTGCCCCACTTTATACAGGAGGAAACTGAGGCTGAGAGATTGTCACTTGTTTAAGGCTGAATTATCTTCTTTGATATACAATGCCCTAGGAAGAGATAGGCTGTGTACTCATTATCTCCATTTTACAGATGAGATAATAGGGAATGTGGGGTCCAAGAAGTCAAGTGTATTATGCATGTGTCACAGCTGTAACTCAAACCCAGTTCTGATTCCAAATACAGTGGGTTTTGTTTGTTTGTTTGTTTTGCGGGGCAGTGGGGGTTAAGTGACTTGCTCGAGGTCACAAAGCTAGTAAATGTCAATTGTCTGAATCTGGATTTGAACTCAGGTCTTCCTGAATCCAGGGCCGGTGCTTTATCCACTGCACCTCCTAGCTGCCCCTGTGTTTTTTGTTTGTTTGTTTTTTCTTCCAGTGTTCTTATTGATAGGATCTCATTAGGGATAGGAGCGAAGCCAGGAAGTTATATTTGGTGTACTGATAATTCCTGTTATCACCCAAGTCTCACTGATGGTATGGAGTTTCACAAACAAAATGGCAACTACCTGTGACCAGAAGCTAGTTCTTTAACTTTAGTTTCTCTGAAGAGTATTTATAGAGCTGATTACTGAAGAGATGATCTCCTCATTGGGCAGTGGTGGGAGGGAGGATGATAACTCTTTGAGGTTAAGAGCCACATCTTATTTACTCTTTGTGTGCCCTCTAGTGCTTTACACAGACACTCCAACCCAACCCAACCCAACCCAACAGGCAATTACCAACTGTTTTCTATGTGAAAGACCCTTTTTGGGGCAGCTAGGTGGCGCAGTAGATAAAACACCAGCCTTGGATTCAGGAGTACCTGAGTTAAAATCCAGCCTCAGACATTTGACACTTACTGGCTGTGTGACCCTGGGCAAGTCACTCAACCCCCCATAGCCCCACAAAAAAAAAGAAAGAAAGACCCTTTGATACCTGCTGGGTAGGGCTACAAAGGATGAAACGGAAAAAAAAATCCCTTCCCTTGGGGATCTTATATTCTACTGGGGAGATATGACATTTAAACAGCTAATATTTGTGATTATTTGAGGAGGAAGACATTATGTAGTAGGACACCTGATAAATATTTGTTGAATGAAAAATTGACAAATTGTTTTTTTCATAGGTGTGATCCAGTATATAGAAGTGGCGTTTTATTTGTATCCCAACATGTAGAGTTCTTTCATTCTTTTGGAGAGTGGTTTCATAAAGCCAGTGTCACCTTGTAAACAATTGCTGTTATTCTGCTGTATTTGGTGAAACCAAACAATGTCATAGCTTGTTTTTGTCGATTTAAATTCTCAATCATAGCATCTCATAGGGTTCCTCATATACATAACTGATTAATAGGAATATCTATTACAAATGTATATTAATGAAAAGGGATGGAAAAATCATTCACTCAGAGGAAAACTCTATTTAAATCAGCCAATGGACTTCATATCTTTTGTGGTAGTCTCTTTGTAGAGCTACATGAGTCTTAACTATTCAATTAACTATTATAAGTACGGATTTTGGCTGAGTCTTCTGCTTTAACAGTTACCCAGTTAATTTTCTGAGAGGAGAAATGCTTTTCTGAGTCCCAGTTTATTATCTTCCCCTACCTTTTTATATTTTTTTCAATAAACAAAAAAATCTATTTTCTTTTCCCTCCTCCTGCTTTTGGGGAAAAAAAACCCTCTTGTAACAAATATGCATAGTCAAACAAAACAAATTCCCACATTGATCATGTGCCCTAAATAATGTTTCATCCTGCATCCTGAGTCCATCATCTCTCTGGTGGGAGATGGGTGGGTAGTATGGTTCATCACTGGTCTTCTATAATCATGGTTGGTCATTATGTTGATCAGAATTAAGCCTTTCAAATTTGTTTGTCTTCACGATCTTGTTCTTATAGAAATGAATCTAGTTTTGCTCACTTCACTCTGCAACAGTTTATACAAGCCTTCTCAGGTTTTTCTGAAAGTATCGGTTACATAATTTCTTACAGAACAATATTAATCCATTACATTCATGTACCATAATTTGTTCATCCATTCCCTAATTGATGGGCATCCCCTTGGTTTCCAGTTCTTTGTCTGCCCCACCTACCCACCCAAAGAGCAGCTATAAATATTTTCATGCACATAGGTTCTTTTCTTTCCCCTGCCTTTTTGGTACCAGCTTGTACTCATGAGCACACAGGACCAAGTCTAGTTGTAAGAACCCTGGGTTATGTATGATTCCAGTTTTCTCTGCCTGGTTATCTTCATCATTAAACCCTAGAATACAGTTTGACTTTGTATACAAGAAGAATGTGACTACAGACCTTATAAACTTTGGAATTAAACCTTTTATTAAACAGAGCAGGCTCATTCATTTAAAGCTCATTGCTCATCTTTAAGAATATTTGAGGAGCTGATAGAAGTGATCTATTTATGCTTGTCAGAGAGACAGAGAGAACGGGGTTTTAAGTTAAGAAGAGAAGGGATCAGCTCTCCAGAATTTGGCTTCATTAATGAGTTCTTTGTTTTTCCTCATTGCCAGACACATACATGTTTGTGTATGTATGTGTGTATATATCCAGTCTATCCATCGACTCCATCTTTAAATTAAAACCCACTATCATTAGCCTAAGGATCTAGCCAGTTAAACAGCTGGCTCTGTGGATTAGAGTGTGTTGGTGAGCTCCTTACCATCCCTCCCTGAGGTCTTGCATCCTATTCATTGTCTGTGTGTGTGTGTGTGTGTGTGTGTATGTGTGTGTTTCTTAAACACAGGAAAAGCTGGATTAATTTTTACTGTGCCTAAGGGAAACATTTGTAACCAAAGATGGCCCCATTCTCATTTTTCTAGAAATGGGAGGCAGGAAGTAGTCATGGCTGTTTTAAATGGGTTTCTTCAGATTTCCCTCCTGCTTGCTGAACAGTCCCTTTTGGGAAATACAGTAGGATTCAGAGCCTCAGCCCATTAGTCAGCAACGAGGAACATATCTTCTCTTTAAAAATCACTCAACAAGTATTTACCAAACACCTGCCATGTGCCTTGCATTGGGGTAGGTGGTATTGGAGAATACAAGGAAGAAGACAATTCTTCTTTTGTTCTTCAGGTGGTTGTATTCTAGTATAAAAGATAAGAAATATACTGAGGTGAATATCATACAAACTGGACTGTGAAAATATAATAAGAGAGGCAGGTACACAGGAAGTGCTAGGGGAATTCGGAGCTCATATCCCTTGAGAGGCTGATAGGATATTACCAAGCTTAGACTGAACTGTTGAACCATGCGTGTCTGGTTTCTACATTAGGATTGGTTCTGCCCTGTTCTTTCCCAATGGAGGTTTTGGCCTTTCAACGATATTTTTTCCTAGATGTCTGACTGCTAGTGTGTACCGATTCATAGTGACTGGTAGGGAGTTTTTCTCTAAACTAAAAGTCAAAGGATTGGAATCAGTTTCCAACCAATCACTGATGTCCATCCAGTAAGAATTCTTCTAGTATTCCCATCTAGTTACTGCCACCTAGTAAGAAACTGATTCTATTATGCCGGTCACTGGGGCCAAGTAAGAAATTGCTTCTAGTCTTCCAACCAATCACTGCTAGCCAGTAAGAAATTGTTTTTATCATTCCAGCCAATCACCTGTAGCTAGTAAGAAATTGCTTCTAGTCTTCTAACCAATTACTGCCGGCCAGTATGAAATTGTTTCTATTATCTCAATCAATCACTGGTGCTGAATAGGAAATTTCTCATAGTTTCTCAAACAATCAGTGCAGCCAAGTAGGACGTTATTTCTATTTTCCTAACTAACCACTAATTTACCAGTAAGAAATTGCTCCAAGCTTCCTAACCAATCACTGGGTACCAGTTTAAGCTACTTCTCTATTTGTCCTCAGCCTCTGCCTCCTTAAGACAAACTATCACGACATGTGTTTATATCTCAGCTCTATTTCCACCAGCTTTCTCATTCTTCCATTGCTCTTTGGCAATGCTGTGGGCAATAAACTTGCTGACACTGCATTATGGTGGTCCTGTTCTTTTCTATCCCTGCCCTCCCCCAATGGGAATCCTTCTCATTGCCTGTTCTTCTCAGGTCAGTGGCAGGTAGAATGAGAAATTACGCAATGAGACAAAGATAGAGGGGGCAGCATGATGCAATAACAAGAACCCAGAACTCTGATTTGGAAGACCAGGGTTCGATTCTTGTCTCTGCCAATGACTAGCTAGATGGCTTTGACCAAACTTTATTTCTCTGGGCTTCACTTTCCTCAGCTGTTTAAAATAAACTGAGATCCATTCCAGCTCTAGCTGCTATAATATATGAACACTCATAGTAGACACTTACATGCTTATTGACAGTCGACTGACTGACAGATATAGATTTACATACATACAAGGCAAAGTATGTATGTAATACATATTTATGTGTACATATTATGTACATAATATATATGTGTACACAGACTCCAAGGATCCATGGTTTCATCGGTGCAGGCATTTCTTTTGCCAATGAAGATTTTACCCCCTCTGTATCTTAGCAGAATATATACTTGAGTTGCTGTGGCCAAAAAAGATCAGTATCTAGTGGCCAGCTCTTGGATGGTGAGTCTTTCTGAACCTAGGGTAGATTGGCCTTCAGACAGCAGGCAGAATGTCTATTCCTGAGCCAATCTTTGAAGCCTTCCAACTTGGTAGGGGTCTGCCAGGGCTTGGACTACCCTGGTATGACATTCATGCATTTACACCATCCAACAGCCCTGGAGAGGGGTGTGCCATACTTTAATAAGGCTTCTAAGTAGGACTTTAGTGGAGGACATATGTCTAGAGACAAAGAAATGAAGAAGGGTGTGCTGTCTTTTTTTTTTTTTTTTTTTTTAGTGAGGCAATTGGGGTTAAGTGACTTGCCCAGGGTCACACAGCTAGTAAGTGTTTAGTGTCTGAGGCCGGATTTGAACTCAGGTACTCCTGACTCTAGGGCCGGTGCTCTATCCACTGCGCCATCTAGCTGCCCCGTGTGCTGTCTTTTTAATATTAACACGACACGATTTTGCATGATGTCATTGTTCCCTCTCCTTCCCAGGAATGGTAATGGATTTTTGCTGATCTTTTATGCCCCGTCACTTAATCCCCCTAGTAACTGATGGCATAGATTTATGGAATGCTGGCTGGAGCTAGGGATACCATCTGTGGCCACAGATCTGAGTGTAACAAATTAGGCCATGTGGTAAATAAACAGAAGATATCCTCATGGGCACTATGTTTTGACCAACTGACCACTCACTGACCACAGGCATGGAGACTCATTAACACATCTACAGTAGGGTGGTGAAAGGAGCAATAGATTTGGAGTTTGTGGCCTCACCCTGCCATTCATTACTCATGTGGCCTTGGACAAGCCTTTTAACTTCTTTGTCAAATGGGGATAAATATATTTTTGCACTCCCAGGCTTGTAAGAAGTCAAGGAAAGGTACCATACAAATGTAAGGCACTGTTATTCTAAGGCCTCTTGCTAGAGTGGAGAGAGGAACTGACTTGGAGTCAGGAGGGCTGTAGGTTTGGGGATCAGGTGAACCTATGTATGGAAAACACTTTGTAAAACCTTGAACTGCTTCATTATTTTTGACTGGCTTGACTTTAAGCGAGCCACTTCATTCCTCTGGTTCTCCATTACTTTGTTTGTAAAACGAAGGGATTAAATTAAATTAAATCTTAATGATCATAGGATCAGGCAGTCAGGTTTTTATTAAATGATTACAACCAGCCAGACACTGAACTGAGGGCTTAGGTATGCAAAGAAAGGCAAAATGGTCTATGCCCTCAGAGAGCTGACATCCTAATGAAGGGGAAAACATGCAAATAAATACCCACTAGATCCACTTGGAGTAGAAGGAAGCCAATCTTTGAGGGAAGGCTCTAGGAATTGAGGGCACCAGCTTCTTACTTTCTGTAGAAGGAGCTGTTTGATTTGAGGAATGAAGAATGACACTGAGAACGTGAAGAAGGGTAACTGGAAAGAGGGTCATGCCCTTGATGGGAAGTTTGGAAGAGTTTTGGAGTTAAAAAAGTGAGTTCTATTTTGGACATGTTGAGTTTCAGGTGGCCGTGGGATGTCTGAATAACAGCATCTAAAAGGCAGTTGGTGATGCTGGACTGGAGATATATATGTGTGTGTATGTATTTATATGTATATATGTATACACACATATGTGTATATGTATATATACATACAGATACAGTTAGACACCTCTCTCTCTCTCTCTTTCTCTCTCCCTCCATATCCATATATATCTGTGAATTATCTGCATACAGACGATTATTGAACGCATGGGAGCCACTCAGATCAACAGGTGAGAGATTATACAGGGAAGAGAGAAGAAGGTCTGGGCCAGAACTTTGTGCCATGCTTGGTCTCCCAGGAGGCATGACCTGGATGAAGATCCTGAGCAAAGGAGACTAAGGAAGAGCAGTCAGATATGAAGGAAGAGAACCCAGAGAGAATAGTGTTATGAATGCTTAGGGAGGAGTGAGGATCCAGGAGAGGGTGAGCAAAGGGATCAAAGGCTTCAGATAGGTCTAGGAGGATGAAGGCTGAGAAAAGACCACTGAGTTTGGCAAATGAGATTATTGGTAACTTTAGGGAGAGCTGCTTCAGTAAAACTATGAGGTCAGAAGCCAGATGGCCTGAAGCTTTAGAACTGAGGAAGAGGAAAGGCAGCAGAAGCATGGAATGTAACCAGTTTTCTCAAAAGATTTTAGCCCAGAAGGAGAGGAGAGATATGATATAATAGCTAGCAGGGATGGTAGTATTAACTAAGGTGTTTTTTAAAAATAATTTAAAGAGGGACATAGTTATGTTTGAATGCAGAAGAGAAGGAGCTAGTAGACAGGCTGAGATTAAAAATGAGAGAGTATGGAAATAGAGGAGACAATCTGCAGGAGAAGACAGGAAATAATGAGTCTGGGGCTAAAAGGGACCTCAGATCATCAGAGAAAAGATTTGATCTTATGTGCTCCGATTCCAATAAGCAAGGTAGGAAACATGACCTGGCTGTGAGTTAGGGTTTAATCCAGGATATCCCTTCCAACCATTAAGTCCTATAGTTTTAGGACACCTAGCCTTGACTAAACCTGTGACATCTCGCCATAGTCCTGCTTAAGTGGAACACTTCCCAATTCCTAGTCTGCCCTCTTCGGTTGCTGGCATGATTTTTCTCTTCGTGTGTCTGATTTTATTCATTCTTTTCCTCTCTGGACCCCCTTTACCCCCAGGATTTTGCCCACTCTCTCCTCTAGCTTGGCTTTTTACTCCTCCTGGATCCCTCTGCCTACAGAATTGTCTGTGATGAGCATGTACAGAATTTCTTTTTGTTGATACCTCTGCCATTTACCTACTGTCTGAACTCAAACACTCCTTGTAAATATCAATGTTTTACGTCCATAAAATGGGCACAATAAAATGGGGATGAGGAGGTTTCCTTTTCTCCTGTGTATCTTGGTAGTAGTAGGAAAGGGTTATGGCCATTACAAAAGTGGTGTCTGTATAGTGCCAAACTTCACCGCTAAGACGTGTTGGAGGCATAAATGTAGATTTGATAGAATTTTAGAATTTAGGGACAGTTGATCAGTATTCCTGTTAGGGAAAGATGAAATACACAGCTCTAGGAAGGTTCTCAGTCGTCTTTCAGCCATTATTTCAGGATTTCAGCCTGTATTGGATGGAGAAGAGGAGACCTAGCTTCCTACACTCCAGAGGGGTTGGTAATAGGACATCAACATCAACACCTGGCCCTTAATTATGATGTTAGGATCTGATGGATTTGAAGCCAGCTTTGATTGGTCTCAATGGCTAATCTGGGAACAATGACAGAATTTTACCACAGCCACTATACATAGAACACAGGGCTAGGTTCTGGAGGTGTGACAAGAATTAGGTGACCCTTCTCCTACACTCATGAAGCAAACAACCTAGAAGGGAGAAAATACATTGTTAGCCATAATGTACAGTATCATTATAAATGCATTCGAGTTACAAGACAGAGCTATGTGAAGTCCGAGGTGAGAAGATTATTATTGGCCAAGGAGTTTAAGAAAAGCTTCAGGAAGAGGGTAGTATTGGAATAATGCTCTAAAAAATGGGATGGATTTCAGCAGTGGGTCAGGCATTTCAGGTTTAGGGACTAACCTGAGAAAAGGGATTGGAATACTTTGTGCATTTGGGGAGCAGAGCGTGATCAAATTTGGTTGGAGCATAAAATAGAGAAAGGGGATTAATATGAACATTGTGGGATGAGGTTGGGGGGATGGAGTAGAGCTAGATTCATAGAGTACTTTGGCTAGATCTTCCCCCTGCGGACCCCCCCCCCCATCATCATTCCCTGCCTTGTGTTATCTGTATATGTCAGAACTGGCCTGAGAGTTAAGGAGTTCTTGGATTGTGTGCATTTTTTTTTTAACAGTTAGCCCAATCCCACTTAAGAAATACTCCTTAAGTCAAGATTGTGGAAGGCTTTAAATGTCAGCTAGAGGAATTTTTACTTTACCTGGCAGGCAATAGGGAGCGACTTAAGACTCAAATAGAGACATGATGTCAATATCTTTGAACTAGAAAAATGTCCCTTTAGACAATTGAGTAAGAAAGAATAAGTCTCTTTTTGCAGGCATAAGGTGACTGTGCAGGAGAGAAGACCAAGTGTTCTGAGGCAGCCAAAGGAGGGAAGGAGAAGAATTTGGAGGGGGCCAAGGGGTGGGGGGGGGAGGGAGAAGGAGAGAAGGGAGAAAATCTGAAAGAGGCTTTTGTCCCATTAAGAGCCAGCTAATAACTCCACAGGTGGGTAAACTGCTTCTTCGCTCGGGAGAGTTAATGCTGCTCAAAAGTTACAGTGGGGTGGTGGGGACCAAAGACCAAACACATCAAGCAGCTTGAGTTTCCCTCCAGACGTTGCCTGCAAAAGCTGAGAGAGCTCGCGGTGATACCCAGGAGCTCAGAGAAAAGTCTGCCCTTCCCCAAACTGTATGTGCTTTTCCCAGGGGCCATTATTCCTGGTTGCTAGGTAACGGAGGCCTTCAGGTGTCACCAGGGAGACAGGGGCCTGGGTATTTGGTTTTAGGGCAGGCACAATAAAGGCTACAGAATGAAATGGGCGTCCCCAGGACCTCCTCAGCCATTTGTCAGGCAATTGCCGTCCTCGGTGTCTGTGAAGGAACACAACTCGGTGTGGGAGGAAGCAGGCGGGGGTGGGAGTGGGATGAGGGGAAACTGATGATGGGGTTAGCTAATAGCTGCCCCCTGGAACCGAGCAAACACACCTCTTTGGAGAAAGGAAGTGAGGCAGGCCCCTCGCTTTTCAGGGGCTGGGGCACTTCAAAAGGCACAGTGTGGGACCAGACCCAGGCCCAGAGACTGTCCATCAGAACTGTCCTCTTAAGATCATGGTGGTCTTGCTCCAAGTCTCATGCTCCATACAACGCCATAGACTATCAAACAGTTTACTGGTCAGCATGCCTTGTGGCCAAATAGCAGGGCGGGGCATGGTTTAAGTAAAATCAAATCAGATCTAATGTAAGAAGCAAATACCAGTGATTTCAATGGAACAGTGAACTCCTGATGGTGAAATTCCCTTCTCTCCATGCAGACTAGAAGCTTGCCCAGGGCACTGAGAAATTAAACACCCAGGGTCACTCATCCAGTATATGCCAGGTGTAGGACTTGAACCCACATCTTCCTGACTCCTAGGCCAGTTTTCTATCCTCTCTGCCACAAATGGCCTTGTGACTTGTGGGCGTTTATAATAAATGTTTGTTGAATTGAATTGAAAGGCAAAGGGGAAAAGAGAGGATGAATATAGCCCTCTCTGGCATGAGATGACAGGGCTGATTTTTTGGAGGGCAGGGGAATTAATGCCTTTGGAAAACTATTAATAATAATATTAGCATATTGACTTTAATAGTTTCTTTTGAAGAATTTAAGATTCATTTACATGTATAGAACCAGGTTCCCCAGGGTTGAATTATAGGAATAAGGATCTAATTTATCCCATAGTGGTCAGAAAGAGCTTTCTAAGAACTTGCTATCACTAAGGGGTTTGTCTAGATGACCATTGACTTACCTTCTAGTCCTTTATCCATGAGCTCGTGACCTAAGTGGGGCACTAATAGAATTTGTCTTGGCATCACATTCTCAAATATTTTCTTTTTAATCTCAGAGAAAGAATACTAGACTTGGAGTCATTAGAAGGTCAAGCTCTGGCTTTCTCAGCTGTGTGATGCTGAGAAAGACCTTAACTTCCCTGATTCCGAGTTTCTTCATCTATAATAGAATACATAATATTTTTACTAGCTACCTCACAGGGTTGTTGGGAGGGTCAGATGAAACAGTGTTAGGGAAATGGCTTTGCGTGGACAAGAACAGCTGATTTGCTTCCTCTTAGTACATCCTGCTTTTCTCCACTGCCTCAGAGTCCCCAGAGCAATGACCTTTAGATTAGAAGCGCTTCAGATGGTCAGCAGGCTGGTGTCTTATTGTATTCTTGTTTCTAAAATAACAAACCTACCACCTTCATTTCTGGCACAGTTTGGGGAGTTAGGAATGTGCCACCATTGGTGTTCAAGAAAGCAATATATGTTTTCCTATGAATCTAGTGAGTTTCTTTGTGTGGTGGCAAATGGGAGACAAGTAGTGTCCATAGTTCATGGGATCTTTTTGCCTCGCTGACATGGTCCCTGGATTGAAAGAGCTTGAGAATCACTGACCTAAAGCACTGAGTATCCGGGCAAATTCATGAAAGCTTTCTGAACATCATTAAACAAGGAGAAATCTAGACAAATCTATAAAACCATTAAAATTTTCAGTGGCTCCTTGCACATTCACCAGTGCCTTTCCTCCTCCTCTTTATGATGACCTATATTTATGCCACGGTTTATAGTTACTAAATGTCATACATCTATAATCTTGTTTGATCTTCAACGACCCTTTAAGGCTGTTGAGGGAAGGTAGGCGCTATTATCTTTATTTTCATCCTCTCAACATTACAGCCAAACTGTACTGATCTTGACTATTCATTGCCCACTCCCATGCATTTCCATCATTCACCATCCATACCTTGGATACATTTCTTCAGCATCACTGCTGCTCAGAACTTTTTTTTCCCTTTAAGACTCAGCTCAGTTCCCTCCTCCTTCAGCCTTTGCTACCAGGATGGTCCCCAGCCCCCCACATTCTGGTAATCTTGCTTTACTCAGATCCATTTACTTAGCTTTGCATCTGTTGTATATTCTAGTACAAATGAGAAAGCAGGCAGAGATTGTTTGGGGTTTGTATTCCCAGTGCCACGAACAGTAGCTTGCACACTAGTAAATTCTTGCTAAATGGTTGTTGAAATGAACTGAGTATTTAACAGGTAAGGAAACTGAGGCTTAAGTCATTTAGCCACAGTCATGAAGCTAGTAGGTGGCAGAGCCATCTTGAATCTAGGTCTTCAGATTCGAACTCAAATGTTCTTTCCACTACACAAGGCAGTCTTTATTTACCCTCTGCCACAAACACGGGGCCAGTACAAAATATGGCTGCTTCTCAGGACTAAAAAAAGTCTATAGATGATAGGAGTGTACAGAGATTTGAGGGTCATGGAGAAGGGAGGAAAAATACAGGCAAAGGATTTAGGCATTACTCTTTCACATCACTTGTTTCTTCTTGGAGCAGAGCATTAAGTGAGTAAATAAGTATTTTCTTATAGGATGCTGGTTTGGTAGTTCTCAGTGACCCCAAGAAAAATGTCGGAGCGCCTTACTTGGCATTCATAATCTAGCCTAACCTACTTTGCCAATATGATCTCCCACTACCGGGAAGAGGCTGGGCTACTGAATGAATTCGAAATGCATTTCTGCTTGACATTCTGGTCCATCTCCTTTCCATCTGTGTAAATCCCATCCATCGTTAAAAGTCAAACTCAAGCCATGCCTCTTCTGCAAAATTCTTCTCCATTATTCCTGCCCACACACAGTTCCCCCTTTCCAAACATTCTATAGAAACCACTACCTGTACTGCTCATTTGGTTCTTCATCATTTATGCCTGTTTTTATCAATAGGATCACAGCGTTTCAAAGTTGAAAGAGACCCCAGCATCTGGCCGTTCCAACCTACACACAGAAAAGAATTTCCTTTATGCCATTCCCAATAAACAGTCATTTCAGCCTTTGCTGTTAGCGAGCTTGTGTCTTATCTTCCCAACTAGACTGCAGATTCCTTGAAGGCAGGGATCTTATCTTGTACTTAAAAAACAGAATCCCTCAACAGCACCTAATAGGGGCCTGTTCTCACAGGTGCTCAATGAGTACTTGTTGGTTTATTGTTTGCCTGTCTTTAAAAGGCCCAGGCTGATCTGGGAACTGCATGTTGTTTCAGCATTGGCTTAGTCTTCCTAGATGTGGTGAGACCTCCCATATTCAAGAGGTCAGCCCTTCCAGCTTTGGGTGAAGTCACTCTTGAGGCATGGCTATTGAAGAAGTTTACTTGCTGTTGAGGCCAAAGTCTTCAGTGTCAGAAGGGGAATTGATCACTGGTGAGAAGTCCTCAACTCATGGATTGATTATAGGATTTCTACTTCACTCGGGGGGGTCTTCTGGTATCTCTTAAGTTAACCAATATTGGATCCTTCCAAGAAATAATACTGGGGCTACTCATTAGCTCAGGTACTGAGCCCTTGAAATATATTTAACCATGCCTCTCTCGAGCACAAACTCCTTTAAATGTAACCAGAAGGCAAGATTGTAGAAAGGGGACAGAATATATTAAGTTCAGCTATAGAAAAAAAGCCTCAAGAAATGATTTCTTTTAAACCTTTTATCTTTGTGTGTGTGTGTGTGTGTGTGTGTGTGTGTGTGTGTGTGTGTGTGTGTGTGTGCGCGCGCGCGCGCGCGCTCGTGCATGCCTGCTGGGTTTTTGTTTATTTTAAGACCCAGGCCCAAGGAGAAGTGATTATTTAGACTGGCTAATCTCTAAGGCCCCTCCGAGCTCTAACATTTTGTGACTCTGTTCCCAAACTCAAGCTTGCCTAGAAGCCTGACTGTGAATGTTTAATTTTCTAACCAGTCACGGACCGTGTAGTCTTTGTCTAAACTGCTCTTCCAGTTTCAAGGCTGCTATGCCCTCCTATGAACTGCTCACCCCAGTGCCCCATGGAGAAGGGACCTCTTCCCCTTTGGGCATTTGGCAACATTATCTCCCCCCAAGGAGCGCCGTGACAGTGTTTGGCCGAGAGCCTGTGTTATGGTGTGCCAATTTAGTTCTGCCTGTTTACCCTCTCCCCCTATCAATCCAGGGCTGGGAGGCCTCAGTGCTGGAAGAAGGCCCTGTTTGCATTTTCACATCCACCCGTGGCTTTCAGAGCACTGGCTGAATTTGTTTGAATTAGCTGCTTGAATGGCTCTGTGTGTGTATATGTGTGTGCTGGGAATGGGGTAGGGGGGAGTGGAGATGGCTGCAGAATTTTAAAAGGGGATTAGGAGCTGCCTAATGGGCTCAAGATGGACAGCTCCACAGAAAATGAAAGGCTGTTATGAGCCTGATCCTCTTTTTGGGGGGCAAAAGGAAGATCCCCTCTCTAGGTGCCTGGTGGGAGAGAGAAGGGAAGGAAATATGAGGGCAAGAAACTCTTAAGTCCATGATGCCCTTACTCAGCATGTTGCTCTGTTGGGCAGATTAGGGGTGTCAAACCTCCCCTGCCCTAGCACCTTCTCAAGCCAAGAAACTCCATTCAAACCTTTGACCATGGACGACTAAGTTGCCAGAATTGGTGTAGTTTATACCTCTGGCACAATTAGTCCCTTGCACATAGTTTAATAAATATTTGTTGAATTGAACCAATTGCTGATACCCAGAAATAGGAGAGCTTTCATTTGCTACACATAACTATAACTCAGTCAGGTTGTAGGTAGCCCTGGTAAGTGTCACCATTATATCGTCTGTATGAGACCTGCCCTCAAACTGCATGGTAAGGATTCAAACAAAGCATGGCTGGTGATCAGCCCAAGGCTCTTAGCTTCTCCCATTTGGATTTTATGGCTTTGCCCCAAATGCCCAAATGTTGTCTTTCAAGATGCAGTCTAGGGATGCTTGTTTTCACAAGACAAGCATTCTGATGCTCTTGATTTTCACCCGGACCCCTTTCTCTAGGACCATAGGGTCTATAACATCCTATCATAGAATTAGCCCTTAGAGGTCACCTAGTTCAACTCCCCTCATTTTACAGATGAGGAAATTGAGGCCCAGAAAAACAAAGTGACTTGTCTAAGGTCACATCGATGGTGGGTGAGAGAGCAAAAGATTCAAGTCCTGGAATATTTTCCCTCCGAGACTCTGACTCTTAGAATCTGTGGCTTTCTTTAAGACTCAGCTCAAGTACCACCTTCTGCGGGAGGCATTTCTCAGCTTCCCCCACCTTCCTGCTAGTGCCAGGCCTTCAAAAATGACCTTCTATCTAGTCTGCATTTATCTTGCATAGGCTGAGTTATGTTGTTTCCCCCACTGGAATGTGAGCACCTTGAGAGCCAGGATTGTTTTTGCTTTTCTTTTGTATCCCTGAGTACTTGGTACCGTGGCTGGCGCATAGTAGGGACTTGTGACTTCAGATGCAGCACTGCTCCCGCTGTACTACTCTCTCTCTATGCTTATCTCTTACAACCCCCCAAAAGCAAGCACACAGAGCCTTTCATGAGGAAATTTGTTCCCCTTGTCCTCACATTTTTTCTTCCCTCCTTCCCTCGCTCCCTTCACTCCAGGCAGAAAGCGTAACAGATGCTGACCTTTGACAGTCTAAGCCCTCCAAGGTGGAACCCAGGAAAAAGTAAATATTATCAGAAAAAACAATGTGGCATCAAGGGGGTGGGGGCCAGGGGGGATGGGAATGGACTGTGACTGTAGCCAGGGCTTCACTTTGACCTAAAGTCTCCAAGTCTCCTGGAGACACGGCTATCAAAGGGGCACCATTTCTCCCTGTCTTTCTTGCTCATGACAGTGACGGGTTCTCCTCCCTATCCTTCTTCCACTCATGTCAGCTGCTACTTCTTGCTGGAGTGATTTTCTGTGGGAAAAACTGGTTGGGATTCATGTCTTGAGCTGAAAGAGGACCCCAGAGGCCATGGTTTAACCCCTTCATTTCACAGATGAGGAAACAGATATCCTGGGATGATCATGGGCTTCTATTTAATATTTACACACACACACACACACACACACACACACACACACACCTCTCCTGAACCCAGAACTACCACACCCCTCTTCTCCAGGTTCTGTGTGCCTCAGTTTTCTCATCTGTAAAATGACAGAGGGTGGCTAAAGTAGAAAGTGTTAAGGCAATGGACTGAGAACGTTATCCCTCTATTATTATGAAGAAATGCCCCCCTTGGCCTCTGTCGCAGCTGGTGTTTTGTTTCGCCGCAGAATGTATGTTACAAGCATTGTCAGGTAGCACGAATGGAAGAATAGTGAGGTCTTGATCCTCGCAGTGATACACCTGGGCATGGGTGAGTGGAACTGGGAATTGTCCCTATACCCAGGGAGATAGAAATGCAGACCTAGAACCTCTGGGTAGTGAAGGGGGAGGGGTCCTTCTCTGAAGAGCTGAAGTTGTGTAGAGGGAGACAGAGCAGATGAAACTTGTGAAACAAAAGGAGGGAAGAAACCAGGGAAAGATGGATCACATGGACTTGGAGCAAGGTGATTAAACCACAACATGAATGATCCGGAGATCAGGGACTGAGGCCAGCCCTGAGCCCCTCTTCTCCCCCCACCCCCCTACCCACGAAGAGTTCAGACTTGTGAAAGAGAGAAGGCAGAATGGAATTGGTAGGATGTTGTTTTTAAAGTGTATGTGTTTGTGTCTTTGTTATGATGTAGTAGATAGAAAGCTAGCTTCAGAGTCAAAAAAGACCTGCGTTCATATCCTACCTTTGACATGCGTTAGCTGTGTGACCCTGTACAAGTCATTTCTCAGCAAAGTACTGACCTACACTGGTAGAGGGAGTTCCCCAGCAAGGGCCCTCCACATTAATGACATCAGAGGTGAGGTCCAAAAAATTATTTATTATAAGCTTAATGCCCTTCAAGAAATACAAACATGTAAATACAGAAATAAATAGTACTATGATTCACCTACATTTCCATTATTTACAGTTTGTCTAGAATTATTCCTACGGTGTAAGGTGAAAGAATGCCATCTACACTGCTAGGCAAGGAGATGGGAGGCAGTATGGAAGACATGTTTCCTGAGAACAGAGGTCCCAGGGAAATATTTGCTGTGGAGGGGGGGACCTCTGTAACATCAATACAGTTTCTACCTAAGTCTGACCTGGGGATTAAATGGAAGTAACCTTTCTCCTCAGGGTCAAGAACCTGTGGGAACCCTGGGGAAGAGGTAGAGATAATTGCAAAATGATCTGCAGCCAGAGGGGAGGATCCTGGACCAAAGCAGGGACCATTCTCCCTCAGTCCACACCACACTTGTGGGGCCAACTCCAAGTTAGGTTGATCCAGGACCAGAGAGGATAGAGTGTGAATTTTTTTGGTAATTTTTAAATTTAATCATAAAAGTATTTTATTATTTTTCAGTTACACGAAAAGATAGTTTTCAACATTTGTTTTCATGGGATTTTTAGTTCCAAATTTTTCTCCCTCCCTCCCTTCCCTCCCCCCTCCCCAAGATGGAAAGCAATATGATAGAGGTTATATATGTACATTCACATTAAACATATTTCTGCATTAGTCATATTGTGAAAGAAGAATCAGAACACAAGGGAAAAACCTCAAAAAAGAAAGAAAAAGCCAAAAAAATAGAAACAGTATGGTTCAATCTGCACTCAGAATCCACAGTTCTTTTTTCTGGATGTGGAGAACATTTTCTATCATGAGTTCTCTGAAATTGTCTTGGATCATTGCACTGCTGAGAAGAGCCAAATCTATCACAGTTGATCATCACACAATGTTGCTATTACTGTGTACAATGTTCTCCTGGTTCTGCTCATCTCACTTCCTATCAGTTCATGTAAGTCCATCCAGATTTCTCTGAAATCCTCCTGCTCATCCTTTCTTACAGCACAATGGTATTTATTCCATTACATTCATATACCACAACTTGTTTAGAGTGTGAATTTTAAAGGGAATGAAGACACCCAGGGCTTGGTGAAGTAGAGTCCAGCTTCTTCATTTTTTTTTTTTTTGGTGAGGCAATTGGGGTTAAGTGACTTGCCCAGGGTCACACAGCTAGTAAGTGTTAAGTGTCTGAGGCCAGATTTGAACTCAGGTCCTCCTGAATCCAGGGCCAGTGCTCTTATCCACTGCACTACCTAGCTGCTCCTCTAGAGTCCAGCTTCTTAAGAATTCTTAATGCTGTTTGGAAAGTTGAACTGACTAGTACTAATCAATGCTATAATTATGTGAACCTTATTATTATTATGTGAAATTGTCTCAACACCTCCATATATATATACATCCTTCTTAACCTTGCTGCAATGCAGCATCTGACACTGCTGATCTCCTCTTTCTTCTGGATATTCTCTTTCCTTTCTAAGTTTTCATGATACTTTTCTCTCTTGGTTCTCCTACCTATCTGGCCACTCCTCCTGTATCGACATCTGTGTCATGCCCATGTCTCTCAAAGCTGTGTCCTGGGCCCTTTTCTCTTTTTCTCTCCACACTCTCATCTGATGATTATATTAGCTTCCATGGCTCAGTTATCATCCACATGCAGATCAACATCTCCAGTTCCAGTGCAGCATCACCTGTATGTCTTCAACAGGATAATCTTGTAGGCATCAAAAACTTGGCATGTCCAAAACAGAATTTATTTTCTTTTTCACCAAACTCTTCCCCCTTCTGAACTTTCCCATCACTGTCAAAGACACTGCCATCCTCTCAGTCACTCAGGTTCGCAATCTAGATATCATCCCTTTTTTATATTCATTTTTGATTTTGAGTTACAAATTCTCTCCCTCCTCCCAGTCCCTCCCCCTTACATTGAGAAGGTGAGCAATGGGTGCCATCCATTTCTTTCTCTCACCCATTTCACATCTCCAGTGGTGAAAATCTTGCTATCCATATAATGCCTCTTATATGTGTTCCCTTCTCTCCCCTTGTGCAGCTACCACCTTAGTTCAAGTCCATCTCACAGGATACTTCCTAAGTATGTTCTACTCAATCTGCTTATAAGTCTTAGCTGGCACTGATGCAGATCACCTGGGTCATTTTCTGAAGAAGTGAAGAAGCAACTTTTATCACATAGAATCATCATATTATTTGAGAACCGTAGTCTAACCATTTAAAGCCACCGTTATGTTTGGGAGGCATTGGAAAAACATGTGGAAAGTCTTTGGAGTTGGAAGATGGGTTCAGATTTCATCTCTCATGTTTATTAACTGTTCACTTAAACTACCTATGCCTCAGTTTCCTCCTCTGTAAAAAGGACTAGAAGGGGCAGCCAGGTGGCGCAATGGATAAAGGATTGGCCCTGGATTCAGGAGGACCTGAGTTCAAATCTAGCCTCAGACACTTGACATTTACTAGCTTTGTGACCCTGAGCAAGTCACTTAACCCTCATTGCCCTGCAAAAAAAAGGATTAGCAGACCTCTGAAGTTTTTTCCATTCTCAACTAGTGATCCTATCTATGATCCTGAGATCTTTGACAAAGACTCCAAAAAATGATTTTGTGGGAAAGTATGTTTTTGGCATTCTAATCTTAAAAGGTGTCACTCCCGAAATTCCATGGCTTTGCCATTGGAGTTTGTTGTTTCATCGTTTTATCTATGTCTGATTCTCCATGACCCCATTTGGGGTTTTCTTGGCAAAGATATTGGAGTGGTTTTCCATTTCCTTCTCCAGCTCATTTTACAGATGAGGAAACTGAGACAAACAGGGTTAAGTGACTTACCCAGGATCGCACAGCTAGTAAGTGTCTGAGGAAGAGTTTTCCTGACTCTAGACCCAGCACTCTTATGGAGGAGATACTAAAAAGTATCTGTTATGTTGGAACTTGAACAACAATACTACAGGGCTGGCCCACAATCAGATATTTAGCTACACAGATGGGATTCTCAGGTTCTCTAATTCACAGGGACCAGAGAACCATCAAATCTTAGCAAGTTATAGTGCAGGCTACCCGCTTTGGATATATTCCATGTGACTGCACTGATCACAACTACTTTAAGTATGATGCTAATCTCCCTTGGGATCTAAAACCCTTAGTCTAGAATGGATAGCGCATAACCCATCAACCCAGAGCTGATCAGATTAGCTTTAAATGTACTTATTTGGAACTATCAATTCAGGGCCTCCCAAATAAGAGCAGATATGTTTAAAGAATAGAGAGCAAAGTGCACTAATAGAGTCAGTGTAGGGGACTGGGAAGAGCATTCATTATTGGATGAGTATCAAAGATCTAATTAGAGACAGAGAAGGTCACAGAGACCACCCAGTCCAGGGGTGTCAAATTCAGGTAGAAACTGGGACCACTAATTCATACATAAGGAATGCTGAGAAAATCACATATTAACATTATGTTCTATTATAATTTTATTTATTTTGTTAAACATTTCCTGATTCCATTTTAATCTGGTTCTGCTTCACCTCTGATCTAGCCCACCCTTCCATTTTACAGATGAGGTGTCCCTCTGGGTCCCAGAGTGATGAAGCGAATTAATTGCCTAAGGGTCATATAGGTAGTAAGTGACAGAGGCCAGATTTGAACCCAGGTACCAACTCCAAATCCATCATGCTTTCTACTGTACCATTCTTTCTCCCAAATGATGTGGGTGCTAAATCTGGCTCTGCTACTAACTTACTTGTGTGACTTTTACAAAGTCGAACCACCTTTCTGGGCATCAGCATGGGGAGGTTTGGTGAATTCACATTTGTCCTTATGTATAAAATGAAGGCTAAATGATTCCTTTACTGTTTCCTCAAACCCCTCTGCAGAAAAGAAGTTGTGTTGCTTAGGTACCACCTTCGTTGCTTAGGAGGGTACCACCTTCCTACCACACTCCTCGTTTTGAGGGCTAATGAGATGCTGTGGGTAATTCACACTTAGGTGTAAGAGTTCTTGTTGAAAATCTTCAGTGTCCCCATGTGGGTTGCAATCCTCCTTTCCTTCTTTCCTTGCCCTGGGTGCTAGTACTAACCCTTCAAAAGGAGATCATGGCAGAGGGAAAGATTGTCTTTGGTTCTATTTCTTCATCCTGGTTCCTAAGACTGTAAAATCATAGTTTTAGACCTGGAAGAGACCTTAGAGGTCATTTTGTTCATTTTATAGATGAGGAAACTTGAGATGTGTACCAAATCTCCCAGTGCCCTGCACATAGTAAGTGCCTAATAAATGCTTGTTGATTGGTTTGTACCAAGGAAATAGAGTGGAGGGCCAAACAAGGATGGAGTTTTAGATCCCAGCAGCATCTAATCTAAAGAACAAAACAAAACACCGGAATGGCTTGCTTTAATATAACTTTAGTCCCCTCTTAAGCGTTGCTCTTCTTTGCTTTCAGTGGGCGAGGGGGCGGAATTATTTTAAGGAATAGAGAAGCAATGGCTACATGGGTTAGAGTACTTCTGGCAGGAGCCCACCACTCCACAGAGCTGGTAGACTGACCACCCTTTGGCTCTAATTCCAAGTGAAATCTCTTCTCCCTCTGGCAGAATCTGATCGAAGCTGAGATTCATCACAGCCAACACGTTCTTTCTCTTCCTTTCCTACTCTTGCACAGACAAGAAACCTTAGTCACAATTCCAGCTGGGCATCCTCTGTCTCTTAGCAACCGCCTCCAGCTGGAGGCTCAGGGCTTGCCTTTTTTGGTGCATTACTTTCTGTACATCATACGGGCGCACGCGCATACACACACACACACACACACACACACACACACACACACACACACACACAATGCAGATTGTTAGCACCAGAGGGAAAAAATGGGGAGTGTTAACCCGTAGCTCCCTGGATAAATAGAGGGGTTTTAGAGGGAAGGCTAGGAGACAAGGAGGTCTCAGGCAACTTGAGAAATGGGGTGCAAGAGCATTCTTACTTGCTGGATACACACTCCTAGCTTTTTGAACAAGGGAAGAGGGACTTGGTCTATCATGTGTAATATATAATAAGGCACAGCAGGCATATTGTGACTATTAATGGGCACCATGCCAGATAAGAGCTGAATGGTATGAATAGTCATGCTGGGTCCACCTTTGCAGTTATAGATATTTTTCCTAGAGTGTATACTTTCTGGAATATGATTAGGGGAATCCTGGGGCTTTTCTTATATCTTCAGCCCCAGAATAATACCATGCAGAGGAGATTGATGGGGGAAAAGGTCAGGTGGGAAATGAAGAGAGAAAAGAATAGATGGAAATAACAGTAAGAGTAATAGAAAGAGAATGTTCTGAGGGCAAGAGACAGAGACTGGTTGTAATTTGTGATGGGGAATGAGGAAAGGATGGGACCCTGAAGATACTATGAAGACAAAGAGGTATTTGGTGAAGGACGTGAGAGATGCTGTTGGGTAGTTTATTTGTTGTTCCTTATTATGAGAGTGATTCAAAGTTCTTGTTTCTTTGCTTCTCCTGTGTGCCAATTTTTTTTCTTTTTGCTTCCTCTATCTTCTGAGGAATTAAATTTTTAGCAAAGCCAGTTAAAATTTCATCTGGTGCTCCACCTTAGCAGAATGAGAATCCTAATGGATGTAGGGATAATTGAAGGCCCCTGTTCCTCCTTTAGCTTGTCTCTGTGCCAATTTTGTCATCTGTATTAGAAAGCATCATTCATATCCTTAATCTAATTGGGCATTCCCTTCCCCCATCCCCATAAGACAATGCAGTACAGTGAATAGGTAACTGTCCTTGGAGGGAAGAAGACCAGAATTGAAATCCTGTCTCTGCCATATACCTCTCAGTGCCTCAGGGGACTGACTCTCTAAGACTGTTTTGGTGAAGGTACCATATTGTATTTGTACAGTAAGCTCCTCATTAGGAATGTCCTATGCCGATGAAATCACAAATTTGGTAGAAGGATATAGTATGCCGCACAGCAATCCTATCTATTTCTCCTTTTATTTGGGTAGAGGGGAGAAGGAAGGATCAAATCAAGTTAGCACAAATTTATTAAGCACCTACTATGTGTCAGGCACTATGCTAATTTCTGGGGATACAAAGAAAGGTAAAAAAAAAAAAGTCCTTCCTTAGAGGAGCTCACAGTGTAATGGGGGAAACGCTATCCAAAAGACTCAGTACAAACAAGACATATACAGGTCATGACAGTGATTTATTAATTCTGTGTGGAAACAGTCCACCAATATATTATTAACTCTTCAACCCCTTGCTCTTATTTCTGTCTTCTGGGGCCAAACAAAACCAATTTAATTCTTCTTTCACACAGCCAGCCTTCAAATACTTGAATGAATAACAAGTCACATTGATTTAGTGCTTTCCATTTTACAAAGGGATTTCCCTGAAGTCTATAGTACAAATATGATTATCCCTGTTTTACAGATATGGAAACTGAGGCTCAGAGTAGTTAAGCAAGATCCCGAAGCTCAGAGAGACCTTGACTATTGGACCTAGGACTCGGATTTGAGTCTTTTCATTCCAAGTCCAGGCTTGCTGCAATGCCTCTAAAGATAGCTCGGAGTGTAAAATAAGACAAAAAATTTTTTTGGACACAGCTATTGTGGGAATTTGTTTTGCTTGATTATGCATATTTGTTATAAGGGTTTTCTTTTTCTTGTCATTGGTGGGGGTAGGAGGGAGAGATAGAAATTTAATTTAAAAGACAAAAACCATGGGCAGCTAGATGGCGCAGTGGATAGAGCACCCGCCCTGGAATCAGGAGTACCTGAGTTCAAATCCGGCCTCAGACACTTAACTAGCTGTGTGACCCTGGGCAAGTCACTTAACCCCAATTGCCTCACTAAAAAAAAACTAAAAAACCCAGACAGTTATCGTGCCCATCACTACCACCTTTCATCTTCTCCAGGGTCACCTTCCTCAGTCCTCACAACCAATTCTTTTGTGGCACAGTTTTGACTCCCTTCCTCTGGAACATTTTTCCCAGCTTTTTGATATCCTTCCAAAAATGTGGTCACAGAACTGAATACAACACTCTAAGTGTGGTCTGACCAGGGAGATTAGCAATTCCTTCTCACCAGAACACTATGCTACTGTCATGCAACCTAGGACTGATTCTGGCTTTTTAGAGACATCATAGTATATACTTAAAATTTTTTTTTTCATAGTATACACTTGATTCGTATTGAGCTTACCCTTGTATTTTTTTAGGATCTACAAAATCTTTTTCATGTGGACTGTTGTTTACTAGTGTCTTTTTGGGGGGCAGGGCAATGAGGGTTAAGTGACTTGCCCAGGGTCACACAGCCAGTAAGTGTCAAGTGCCTAAGGCCAAATTTGAACTCGGGTCCTCCTGAATCCAGGGCTGGTGCTTTATCCACTGGGCCACCTAGCTCCGCCCCCCCCCAGTAGTATCTTTTGCATCTTGTAATTTGTCCAGTTTATTTTTTGAACTCAAGAATATTTGACCTATGGAATTGGACCTGTGATTTCATTGATATAAGGAATTTCCTGGTAAGAAAGCTCCCACTACCAATACATATTGGCACTTTTTTTTTTTTTTTTGCTAGTGAAAGTCTTAGCAAGATGCTCAGAGCCCTGAGGGATTAAGTGACTTGTACGGAGTCACACAGCCAGTATATGTCAGATCTAGGATTTGAACACCATGGTTACCTCTACAGCTTCTTATTAAAATTCCTCCAATTAGATCTGGCCCATTATTCCAGCCCATTGAGATCTCTTTGGATCTCAATTCTGTAATCCAAAGTGCTCGTGATCCTTTCCAACTCCTCTTCATTTTTGGTAAGCCTTATATGTCAACCTTTATCCATATCATGGATGAGATTGTTGCAGGTACATTACTAGACACCTTCCTCCAAAATGACATGAATTCATTATGGCTTTTCTTGAAAGGGGTTGATGAAGGTCCTTCTGAGAGGCCTCCCTGATCACTCCTCCTTGAGGGACACCTGGATTGTAGGCCCTTTCACTCAAAGGCAGCAACTTGAGGCAACCAAAGGTCATGGGTTTGATAAGGGGAGGGGCTGGGCTCTCACCCAGGTGCTTCTAGTTGGTATATGATACAGGGGGTTGCTAAATCATGACCAGTGACCAACGGTGAATCATTAAGGAGTGCAAACCTGGAGTAAATAGCAGGGCAGAGATATAAGGCAGGGACATAGCCAGTGTCCAAAGCAGAGATAGCTTGGCAAAGGTGAGCCTTAAGAGGTCCCGAGAGGTCCAGAAGCTCCTGGGTTTTTGGACTATCACCCATGACTTGGCAATGAATGAAGAAATGATAAAAGCCATTTACTCTAGAGGAAGACTGCTGCATTTGGAGTCAGGATTCTACCACTAGCTACCCATCTGATTGGAGGGTGGAGCCGTGACCCCCAAAACTCTCTGTTTGAGGGTCCATGACAGCCACCTCCTCACTTTCACCGAGGTGCATTCCTTGGAACTTCTCCACATCCCCCCATTCCCCTTCTACCTTTCTTCCTCTCCACCCCACCCCCTTTTCAGATTCCTTTTGTGTACTGTCTTCCCCCAAGACATGATAAGCTCCTTGTGTCTTTCTTTTTCATGTTAGTATACTCAACATGGTACCTGGTATACAGTAGGTACTTGATAACTGTTTATTGGCTAATTGAGTTTAAGAACCACACATGAATTGAGACCATCTTGTTGTTGTAGTTCAGTTGTGTCTTTGCTACCCTCCCCCCCACCCTTTTTTTTTTTTTTGCAAAGATACTGGAAGGGTTTGCCATTTTCTTTTCCCGCTCATTTTACAGATGAGAAAACTGAGGCAGACAGGGTTAAATGTCTTGCCCAGGGTCAGACACTACTAAGTGTCTGAGGCGGGATTTGAACTCTGACTCCAGACTGGGTGCTTTATCCACTTCACCACCTAGCTGTCCCCACATCTGAGTACCAACAATTCTAAACCACCCCTTGGGGGCTGGAGGTGATGCTGAATGGATTTTCTAGTCCCATAGGTGCCATAAGGGAACTCTTGGTGGATGCACAGTCTTGGCTAGTTTTTGGGACTGTGCTCCAATTATTCATTATGATGGGACATTCTATAGCTGGTCCCACAGATGGTAAATAGAAAATTGTTTTCTCTTTCTTTTTTCTTCTTTTTTCTAAGTATAACCTATTACTGGTCTTTGGCTCAGTTAGCCCTAGCTGGGCCTGGCTCTGAATGGTTCACTTCAACTCAACAAGCATTTATTTAAGTGCTTACTCTATATGGGGAGAGGCAGTGTGTTGTATTAATAGAGAGCAAGCTTGGAAGTCAGGAAGACCTGGATTGGAGTCACTTCTGACTGTGTGACCCCAGACAAGTTACCTGAACCCTCAGTGTCTCAGGCCACTCTTTAAAAAAAAATATCAATATGTGGTTTTCCTTTTTTACATTTAATTTTTATTTTATTTTTCACAATTACATGTAAACAAAAAAATTTAACATTCATTTAAAAAAACATTTTGAGCTCTATATTATTTTCCTCCCCTTCCCCCTCCTTGAGAAGGCTAGCAATTTGATATAGGTTATACATGTGCAGTCATGCAAAATGCATTTCCACATTAGCCGTGTTGCAAAAGAACCCAGGAAACTCTTGAAGACCAGAAGTCAAAGGGGAGGTCTTAGAGGCCATTTTCCCACATCAATGACACCACAGTTTCAGTCAAAAAGTAAAAAAAAAAATATGTGTAGTGGCATATTCTATAAGCAACAGGCACTGGGGATACAAAGGTAAAAAAAAAATGAAAAACGCCTTACTTCCTATTTAGAAGTTTCCTTAGATCACATAAGGCAGAGGTGTCAAATGCTACTCCCATCATCCCTGAGTGGTTGAAACCGCCACATGAATTGGGAAATATTTGACGAAAGAAATAAAAATACAATAGAACATAGATAATGTTAATCTGTTACTTTCTAAATCAATCTCTGCCCTCCCAGATCCTTACAGGTTTAGTGGCCCACATTCCTATTTGAATTTGGCACTACCAATCATAGACATACTTTCACACATTTAAGATTTAGGGAGGCTCAAAGCCACTACCAGTTTCTTTATCTGTGATGCTCATGCACTGCCGCGGCCCCCCCCCCCCCCCCCCCCCCCCCCCCCCCCCCCCCCCCCGCCCAATCGATTAACCTTTTTCTTAATGTGATAGGAGCAGTCTTTGAGCTCACTTCTTAGACTAGGGAAAAGGTCATTTCTGTGACCTGTTGGGTCACTGATTATAGAAGTGGGGCATGTTCAAATCTTTATCAGCAGAAAAGCAGATGAAAAGTCCCCCTCCCTTGAGATTTGGCGGTCTCAGGTTTTATCGTCGGTTAATCAGATTTTTCACAATCTTCCACGCAGAGTTATGTAGGTATCTGTTCCCTTTGCAGCTTTTAGAGAGATTCTTTGCAAAAGGAAAAGCCTCACTATCTTCAGAGTTAGCATCATTTCGCACCCAGGTCGTTTCCTTTTTTGACAACAAATGGAATGCTTTTGAGGATCAATTTCTGGGGCCTCGCCTGTACAATTGGCCAGCATTTCAGCTGCCATAGTTCAAAGCAGAGCCTAGAGCTTAATCTGTAGTTTGTGGACTTGTGTGGCTTAAATTTTTTTCAATAACTGTATTTTAATGTAATTTTCCTCTCTAATTCCATATATTTTATTTTATGCATTCAAAAACATTGCTCTAAGCAGGGATCTGTAAGCTTCACCAGTCTGCCAAAGGTTTCCAGGACACAGAAAGGTTAAGAACCCCTTCCCCCTGCCCCCCCCCATTTTTTTATTCCCTCTACCTAACACACACATGCACACACACACGCACACACACATGCACATGCACATGCACACAATTCTACCTTAGGCCATGTGCATTTGATGCTCTGGGGAATAGACAGTGGGCCTTGGGCTGTGCTATCCTGCAGGATCTCAAGACCAATGACTCAGATCAGCCACGTCAAGGGGTCCCCTCCAGAACGTTTTCTCTGAGAGAACATTTCAGGCTATAGCTTAGCTGGAGATTGGGGGTGGGGGGGAACTTTTAACATGCTAATGAGTTTCTCAAAGGCAGATTGCAGAGGAGAGAGTGCCTGTGTTCAGCCCTGGTCATGGATATTTGCACAGAGATGGTTGTTAAAGATTTATCCCTCCCAGGCCTTGGTCTCCTCGGAGGCCGCCCCTCCTCTGCCCACAAACCATGACAGCTGACATTCTCCTTTGCATGCTTTGTACCCGTGAATTATTGATAAGCTATAAAATGACCTCAGCTCCGAAACAGCAATGCCTCCGGGAGGCAGAGTGATTGAGGGGACACCTCAAACCTGCTTTCACTTATCCTGGACACTCCTGCCCGGCTTCTTACCACTATTTAACAGTTTTATATATTTCGTATTTGTCTTTCCCCTCCAATTAGATTGTAAGTTCCTTGAGGGCAGGTGCCACATCTTATACTTCTAAAGGTTTAGCCTATTGTGCTAAACACAGCAGATGTTCAGCACATAATTCATGGTTGATTAATTGATGGATTTATCCAAGGTTATAGCTCCAGAGGGGTGTTTAATAAATAGTTTAAGAGTTCTCCCAGACTGGCTCCACTAAGGCCTTTCATGTCTGATTTTCCATTGGTCTCAAGAAGGATTACTAGCCCATCTTTTCATTCATTCATTCATTCATTCATTCATTCATTCATTCATTCATTCATTCATTCATCAATGTAGGGGGTTCCCTGGTGAAGTAGCTCCCTCTACCAATTCAGATCAGCAACTGCTCTGCAATTTCTAGTGAGTTATCTGGGGGCATTGAGAGGTCACCCAGTCTTGATATGTCAGAAGTAGATTTGAACCCATGCCTTCCTGATTCCAAAGCCAGCTCTCTACCCACTATATCATGCTGCCTTTCCGGGGTCGATCTTTTTAACACCAGTATTCTTCTAATGGTAATTCATGGGATACTGCAGTCTTTAGAGAACTGGGTTGAGGATCACCCAAAGGCAATGGAAGTAGGTGTGAATAGGCTACTTACTATGTAATCACAAATGAGGACTTACACAGGAGAAACAATGTGAAGGGCATCAGCAGCAAGATGCATAAGTGGAAAAAATGGTAGGCAGGCCATAACAAAAGCAGGAAAGAACTGATGGAGAGACTACACGCTCCATTGGTATCCACCCAATGTCGAAAGAAAGAGAGTAAGTCCTTCAGCTTCTTGGGTGACTGGACTTACAGGGGAATAGGTGTAGGGGGACTAGAGGTGGCACCATTAGAGGCTTGATTCCCCCCACCACTGGTATCTCAGATCCCTTGGAGCATTAGAGTTTCCTTGATCAGACTAGCTGGTAGCTGGGTTGAGTTAAACAATAAAAGACAGGGTCTAGTACCAGATGGAGAGGGACAGTGTGGCACAATGGAAAGAGGGCTGGCAACCTGGATCCAAATCCTGGCTCTGTTATTTTCTACCTGTGAGACCTTGAGTGCCTCAGTTCTTTATCTGTAAAATGACCTCTGAGGCCTCTTCTAGCTTTAAATCTATGATGCTATGATTTCTCCAATGCCCAGAGATTGAAAACTGGATTGGGAAATAATGGTCAGATAAATAGCAGAGGAATCTTCTCTGATATTATACCATCCTGCTGGTCACTCAAGCTCACAACCTTGGAGCCATCCTGGACCTCGCTCGCCCCATGCAGCCAATCCCTAGCTAAATCTTGTTCCCACTTTCACAGTATCTGTCATATGTGTCCCTTTCTCTCCACTCATATAGCCACAAGCCTGATGGAAACTCTCATCACACAGGCTATTGCAATAGCCTCCTCACTGCTCTCCCTTCCTCAAGGCCTCTCCAATCCATCCTCCACTCAGCTGTAGTCCTGACTGTGTCATCCCCACCCTACCCCATACTCAATCAATTCCAGGGGCTGCTATTACCTCTACTCTTAAATATTAATTCCTCTGTCTGGCATTTAAAGTTTTTAATAACCCACCCCCCTCCTGCCTTCTTTTTCTTCTTATATCTTACTCGAACACGAGACTATCTCCTGCCTCCGTGCCTTAGCATCAGCTGTCCCTCTGCCCCCAGCCTTTATCTCTAGCTTTCTCCTGGCTTCCTTTAAGACTCAGTTCAAATGCTACCTTTTCTAGACTCCTCCAGCTGCTAATGCCTCCCACATTACCTTTCATCTACTCTGCATAGATTTCATATGTATCTGGATATTTACATATTATCTTACCCATTTGCTTCTTGAGGTACCATTTCTGCTTTTCTTTATATCTTTTTAGATCAGTGCCTTTAACAGAGTATATGCTTAAATGCTTGTTGACTGATTAAACTAATCTCAGGCTATAGAGAATGAATGGTTTAATAGGCAAAACTATTTTATTACTATATTAGGAGATATTGTTGGGAGATTCTCTCTCCATATTTATTTATGTATATACTTATGTGGAAATATATATATCTACATGTATTTATGTATGTATTTGTATATTTTGGGGGCAGCTAGGTGGGTGCAGGAGATATAGTTCTGAGCCTGGAGTCTGGAAGAACTGAGTTCAAATCCGACGTCAGACTGTAGCTGTGTGAACCTGGGCAAGTCATTGAACTCTCTTTGTCTCAGTTTCTTCATCTGTAAAATGAACTGCAGAAGAAAATGGCAAGCCACTCCAGTATCTCTGCCAAGTAAACTCCAAAAGAGGCCATGAAGAGTTGGACATGACTGAAAATGACTAAACAACAACAATCTATAGCTATATCTGTAGAGAGATATGGATAGGGAATAGGGATAGAGACTGGATCTATGATGAAGAGAATTCTCAGATGAAGAAACTTGTACTACCAATGCAGGTCAGCACCTCCTCTGCAACTCATAATCTTGTAGACTTCCCTGAGGCATATACACATTCGTATTAAAACTACACCCTTTAGTGATGGAATCTGTCTTGACTTGGTTAAAACATATTTAGTTCTTAAGAGTTCATATCACTTTTTCAGGGATGGCTAGGTGGTGCAGTGGATAGAACACTGGCCCTGAAGTTGGGAGAACCTGAGTTCAAATGTCACCTCAGACACTTACTAGCTGTGTGACCTTGGGCAAGTCACTTAACCCCAATTGCCTTAAAAATCTGGGGCCATCTACAGTCATCGTGATATATGTCCAGGTCCACTGAACCCAGATGTGGATCTGGAAGAGAAAAGTGAGGTTTGCACAGCCCTCCCTCACTTAAATCCAATCCAGTGCAAGTCATGACATCACCCCAATGTCGTGGTCCTCTTTGAGAATGAAAGACAAACAACAAGCAAAAAGTCACTTTCTTCTGTAGCCAATATATCTTCCCGAAAATTCTGGTCTGGAGAGAAACTGAGTATCTTAACCAGGCTGCAGATTCAATCCTACAATTTTCAGTTGAATTTTAGGTTTGTGTTCTGTTCATAGCAACCTTAACTCCAATATGGTGGTTTCCCCCAGATTCTACCAGCACCTTTTAAAATAAGTCTCTCTCCTAGTCCTTTTCTGCTTGGGAAGTTTCCATGGGAGGGGCTCCCTGCTCTCATCCTTCCTTAACTGGCTTCCTTCTGGGCAGTCAATGGTTATTCTTGCCACTTATTGATCCTGTCTAAGCTTCGACAAATCATTCCCCTTTCTGATTCACGTTTCCCTAAAGTTGCTTCGTCTCTCACCATCTGTGACCTCCATCTGTGCTTGTGAGCACTCCAGGAAACAGAGTGCAATGAGGGGAGTAGAGGACCAAGGACTGATCCGGGGGAGGCACATTTTGGGGGGAAGAGGAGGGAGAAGAACTGATGAAGGAGACAAAGGAGTGGTCAGGGAGGTAGGAAAAGAATCAGATGGGCTCAGTGCCAATGGAAGTAAAAAGAGGAGAGAATACAAGAAAGAGGGGACGGCTGCCATTGTGAGATGTTTCAGAGAGGTCAAGGAGATTCAGGCCTGAGAAATCACAATTGGATTTGTTGACAGAGATCTTTCAGAGAGCAGTTTCAGTACAGTAAAGGTTCTCGAATGTCAGAAACCACATTGTAGAGGCATAGACTACATTCATTCATTCTAGAAACTTAACAGTGAAAGGAAGGAGAGATGAAGGACAGTGGGAAGAGGGGGCACTTTTTTCCAAAGATGGAGATACCTGGACATGATTGTCTTAAACCTTTGTTAATGACAGGCAGCATGGTCTAGTGAAAGAATTACAGAGCCTGCAGTCAGAGATCCGAGTTCAAATCCTTATTCTGCCAGTTACTAGCTGTGTGATCTTTAATAAGTCCCTCTGCCTCTTAGCTTCCTCATCTGAAAAATGGGCTTAGATGATAGTCCCTTCCAGCTCGGACATGACCATAATTCCTATCACCATTCCCCAGACATTTCGAATCATTGTGAATTCTTCATTAGTCACCCAGTGCTGTTGATTCCTTCTTTCTGATGTCTTCTCCAACCACCAATTTCATCACCTTATGTGGATAGAGTTGTTCTAGCCTTCTAACTAATCTCCCTGCCTCCAATCTCTCACCACTGTTATCCACCCTGCACATCACCAGCAAAATTAATCTTCCTAAAACATGGATGAAGTCCTGCTAAGAAATGTTTGGTGGTATTTCACTCTCTCCAGGGCAAAGACTATGCTCCTCAACCTGGCATTCAAGGCCTCACAAGTTGACCTTTCCAACTTCACCCATCAATCTTTCTCATGTACACCACGTACATGACCAACTCCTAGTCTTTGTTCAGCCTTTTCATTCTATCTGGAATACTGGCCCCCTTCTTCTCTGCCTACTCAAGATCTTTAAGACTCGATTTCCTTTAGAGAGTTTTTTGTTCTAATCCCCCTTACCCATAGTCTTTTCTCCCTTCTCTGAAATCCCATAGCCCTTTATAATTTTGCACTTATATTATTGTTATTATTATTATTAAATTATCAAAATATATCTTTTGTCTTGAGGAGGGGGAAGGATTGGGTTTCCTCTTCTCTTATTACAGAAAATAAGAAGGGAAAATAAATCCTGCCTCCCTTTCCCCACACTATAGTAACTCCCCTCCCCACAATAGATTGTAAGTGCCTTGAGGGCAGGAACCATATTATATTTTTCTCTTCTCCTTTCCCTCTTCCTTCTCTCTTTCTTGCCTCACATTTCTCTCTTATAGCACCTAGCATATAGTATATAGCATATATTTGATAAATATTTGTTGGCTGATTGTGTGTCTGGTGGCTTACAAGAAAACAGTCAGTAGAATTGTGGTCATAGAATCAAGACTGGAGAGTGTTAAAAGGGAATGGCCAGTGAAAAAGTAGAGGTTGTAAGGATAGCCCATATGCTTGAGACATCTAGCAATAAAAGAATAGTTCATGTTTCTTTTTAATATGTATTTAATGTAACAAACATTTTTATTTCTAGTTTTGGGTTCCAATTTTTATCCCTCTTTCCCTCCCTCCCCTCCCATCCCCTCTCCCTGAGCCGTCAAGCAAACAGAGATGGTTATGCATGTTTTTAATACATTTAAAAAATAAAATTTTATTTTTCAATTTTTCATGCCTTTTAAAAAAATCAGTCATTTTTAGACCTACCCTACCTCTATCCCCAGAAATGGATCCTTTGGTTTTTTTTAACTAAAGAGCAGTTGAGCATAAAAAACTGATAGTGTATGCAATATTATGCTTTTGTAGACCTCCTAGAGGCCTTTTAACTGAGACATATAAAAGCTCTCATTGTCATCATTTCTTATTGTACTTTTCTCAAACCCTGTGGGGAAAGTTAATGTAAATATTTTCACTCCCATTTTATTAATAAGAAACTGAGGTTCAAAGAACACTTAGGTACTAAGTAGGAGAGCTAGGACTCCAAACCAGGCCCTCTGACCCCACATCTAGCCCTTTTTCCACTCAGTGGAAGGAAGGGGTGGGGGGTGTAGGATGATATGCAGAGTAGTCAACAAGGTCAAGCTAAGACCTTGGGAAAGGCACGTGTCTATTTAGGAGATACAGTTGCGATAATACTATGACGGAAAATTCATTTTGAAAAATTCCCTAGCTGAAGAGGAGGGCTCTCTGGCTCCCTCAGTAAATGGGGTGCTCACTCAGCATCTCTCTGCCATTCAGCATAGTTCATTGTGTAATTAGGAAATGATGAGCGTAAAGATGAAAATCGGAGGCCAGATGGCAGGCATTCCATACTGCTGAGAGACACAACTAATGAACTTAACAAATCACTGATAATTAATTTTCAGAAGCCAAGAAAACTGGGGGGGGGTGGTGGTGGAGATGAATAGATCTACGGAGTTACCAATGGTGCCAACCCTGAGCTAAATGAGAGGCTTGAGATGATAACACTTCCAGGCCAGTGGGTCAGATCTTAATATTTTATAGGAATAGAGTGGGGGAAGGGAGGGGGAAAGATCAGGAGAAGGAGGAGCAGAAGAATGGATAGAGGCACTCTAGGTAGTTCTGTAAAGGTTGGAAACAACCTTTGATTGAAGGAATGGTGAGTAAATGGAGCTGATCTGTTTATTTGTTTATTTAGAAGCAATTGAGCAAAAGTCTTTGAGGAGAGTGATAGTAAGTGGTAACAATAGAATAGCAGTATTTATATAGTGCTTTAAGATATCCAAAGAGCTGGCTGAATGTTCTTTCATTTGCTCCTTACAACAATCCTGTGAAGGGGTTCTGTGATCATCTCTATTTTACAGAAGAGGGAATTGAGGCACAGAGAGGTTAAGGAATTTGCCCAGGATCACACAGCTAAAGTGTCAGAGAGAGGATTTGAACTCAGAAGCTTTTCCTGACTCCAAGTTCAACACTCAATGTCACGTTGTACCACCTAGTTGCCTGATTTTTAGATATACCCATAGGTGTGCTGGTAAGGACCAGAGGGAAGGTTCCCTCAGGGTGTGCTGGCACACCCTGCCCTGACTCTATGCACACCTCTTTGTGCTTTAATAATGGTAGTTAATATTGATTTCTCACATTAATGTTTTGAAAGCACTTTGCATATATTATTTCATCCGATCCTCAGAACCCCCCCTTTTTTAAAAAACGGAATATTTATTGTTCCAGAAGGTACACTTTTTTTTTTAATGAGATATTTTATTTTTTCCATTACATGTAAAGATAGTTCTCAACTTTTGTTTATACATGCTTTACAATTTCAGATTTTTCTCCCTCCCTCCCCTCCCTCCCCCCTCCCCTAGACAACCGGTAATCTGGTATAGGTTATATCTATATATCTCTATACGTATACATATAGATATATATATATACACACATATATATATACACATAATAACATTAATCCTATTTCTGCATTAATCCTGTTACAAGAGAAAGAATCAGAGCAGTGATGCGAAACCTCAAAATAGAGAAAAAAAAAACAACAGCACCCAAAACAAAAGAAATAATATGGTTCAATCAGCATCTATACTCCACAGTTCTTTCTTTCTTTTTTTTTCTTGGATTTGGAGATCCTCTTCTATCATGAGTTCCCTGGAACTCTTCTGTACCATTGCATCGGTGAGAAGAATATAGTCCATCACAGTAGGTCAACACTCAATGTTGATGATACTGAGGTACACTGTTTTTTATAAATGTTTCATAAATGATGCAAGATATGGTCAATATTTTGACGTCCATTTGAATGGATTTGTCCTCTTCTTTTTCCTTTTCCTTCCTCACCATCCAAAAGGATTTACCTGTTGTACTGTGCTGTTTTCACTTAAAATCCTGCACACAAACAGGATACAATTCTTTTAAAAGTTATTTGGAGAACTTGAACAGACAAAAATTTGGTGGGGAAGCGCTATTATTTTTCCCATTTTAGAGATGAGGAAACAGGCTGAGGGAGTTGTTAAGTGACTTACTCAGGGTAACAGATTTTAGCAAATGTCTGGGTTGGAATTTGATGTCAAGCTTGTTTTGCTTTGTTGTTGTTGTTCAATTGTTTCTGACTCCTTGTGGCCCCACTTGGGATTTACTTGGCAAAGATACCAGTGGTTTGGCATTTCCTTCTCTAGCTCATTTTACAGATGAGGAAACTGAGGTAAACAGGGTTAAATGACTTTCCCAAGGTCACACAGCTAGTAAGTGTCTGAGGCCAAATTTGAAGTCAGGAAGGGGAGGCTTAGCACTCTGTCCACTCTGCCACCTAGCTAAAGTCAACATTGTATCCTGTAAAGCTACCACTAAGGAGGTAAAAACTTGCTTCACATAACATTATCCCATATGTTTTTTGCAACAACCTTCTTAGGTAAGTAGTAGAAGAGTTACCACCTTCACTTTACAGATAAGAGTGCTGTAAAGGCATATAAAAGTACTTTCCTCACAGACTTGTGTCACTGGTAGTATAAGTGTTATTACCCCATTTTACAAATGAAAAAACTGAGGCTCAGATTAAATAGCTTCTTCAGGGATATAATATTATAAAATAGGAAGGTACCTTAGAGATCAGTTGAAGCTAGTCTCTTCATTTGGAATGGTTTTTTGGCCATCAAAACCAAAAATCTTTGTTTTCCTCCATGCAAATGAAGAAACTGAGGCCGACAGAAATCACATGGGCGGCAAATAGCAGACTAGGAGTTGGATCCCAAGTATTGTGATTTCAGAGTGTTTTCTACCATCCCACAACTGCCCAGTGTGAATGAAGAACAAGGTCAACAAAATCTCCCTAAGAGGAATTTGACCAGACTTGCTAGTACTAAGCAGAGGGTCAGCTTGAAGGACTAGCGCTCTCTCTCTCTCTCTCTCTCTCTCTCTCTCTCTCTCTCTCTCTCTCTCTCTCTCTCTCTCTCTATATATATATATATATATATATATATATATATATATATATATATATATATATATACATATATACATATAGTTATGTAGTAGTGGCAGGAAAAGGAGGAAGAGGAGGAAGCATCAGAGATCCTTTAACTCTAGAGCCAGGAACCTCTCCCTTATACGGAGCTTGTTCTGACACTCTGTGCCCTTAAGATTTTGTAACATCCCCCAAACAGCCATAATCAAAGGGTTTCAGGCAATGGCAGAGGTACTTGTAAAATGTGTGGACAGCCAAGGTGCCGATTAGGGCAAATGTCCCATTTTGAAGACTGGGGAAGGCAGGAAGCGAAACACAGGCGAAGGGTTGGAAATGGACGTCCGCGTCAGGATGGTGGCTTTAAGAGACAGCAGCCTTGGCTGATCGGGGATGGAAGCGTTCTGGTCCCTTTGTCTACACAGATCCCTGTAAATACAGGAAGAAGTCGCCATCCCCCTCCAGCTGCTACGGGGTAACATCCCCAAACGTCCTTTGGGGATTGAATTACAAAGCAAAGAGGGATCACTGAACCCAACGCTGATCCTTTTGAGCGCTCCCTCCAGGAAACTCCCGATGAACTCCACGCTGCCGCCACCTCTCACGACCGTCTGTTCATGGTCCATCAGCCAGCTTTCACCCTGGCTGCACTCAGATTTAAGCCATTGTGAATTCATGTTTCCAGATTAATTAGTGAGGCCCCATGTCAGATGCTTAACTGAAACCCAGATGTCTGCTGGGTTCCCTTCATCAACTCATTTTGTAATAGTAATTGAAGAACACAGAATCACCAGCTAGTTGGGTCTGTGATGGTTTCTTTTCCTTTTTTCCTCCCCCTAAACGAAATGCTCCTCCTTCGTTGAAAGGTGATTTGCTTAGTGCCTTGATTATAATGATTATAACAAAAAATAATAATGAACTTGATTCTCTGACCTTGGCACTCAGAACTTAGTGATAAAGAACTCTGGATTTCATCAGAGAATCCAGTCCCAGCACTGCCACTTACTACTAGCTGTGTGGTCTTGGGCACAAGGGAATCATTGTATCTTTGAACCTCAGTTTCCTCACTTATAAAATGGGGTGATGTCACCTGCCTTGCCTACCTCACAGGGTTGTTTTAAGGATCACATAAGATAAGGTTTGAGGAAACATTTTGTAATTTCAAAGCAATTAAAACTAAGCTAAACAAACAAAACAAATCATAGACTATTCTTACTCCAAGAGGCTGTGATGGAAAGGCTTGGTGTCTTGGTCAAGTGGCTGGACTTGGAGTCAAGAAGACCTGAGTTTGAGTCCTTCCTCAGACACTGCCGCATTCAGCCTCTTTCTAGCTCAGGTAATGGGGCAAACAATAGAACCTGCCTTCTTGCCACTCTCACCCCATTGTTATGAGGATCAAATGAGATACTGTATCAACCAACATGAATACTATGTGCCAGACACTGTGCTAGTATTCAAAGAAAGGGAAAAACAATTCTTGTCCTCAGGGAGTTTACATTCTGATGGAGGAGACAACATGTAAATAAATAGGTACACACAGGATACACGTGGAGAATAGGAGGAAGGTAACTGAGAGAAAGCTCTAGTAGTTGAGGGGATCAGCTTCTTGCTTTCTGTGGAAGGGAGTGTTTGAATTGAGTCTGAAAGACAGCCAGGGATTCTAAGAGTCAGGGGTAAGGAGGGAGAACATTCAAGGCATGGAGGACAGCTAATGAAAAGGTAGAGGAAAAGAAGATGGTATGTTTTGTTCAAAGAAGAATGAAGTAAAGCAGTATAGCTGGATCACTGAGCATGAAGAGAGGAGTAAAAGGTTAGAAGACTGGAAAGGTAGGAAGGGGCAAAGTGTCAAAGAGTTTTAAGTGCCAAACCCTCCCCTGAAACCTTTATATTTGACTGTGGAGGTAATAAGGACCCACTGGAGTTTACCAATTGGGGCTGACCTATGCTTTATTTGAAGTGGAAAGAATTTGAGTTAGGGAGTCCAATTAATGCACTGATCTAGACAAGAGGTGATAATTATGTGAACTAGGATGGGAGACATATAGGAACGATGTTGGAAAAGTAGAAATAAGAAGGTCTGAAAACTGATTAGTTATGTGGGGTGAGTGAGAGTAGGGAGTCACAGATGACACTGAGATCATGAACCTGGGTGACTAGGAGGTTGATGGTGCCCTCAATAGTGATGGGGAAATTTGGAAAAGGAAAGGGTTTGGGGGAAAGATTAGGAGTTTTGTTTTGGGCTAGTTGAGTTTGAGATGTTTATAGGACATCTAGTTAGAGATGTCCAAAAGGCAGTTGTTGATGGCAAATGGAGCTCAGAATAGAGAGTAAGGCTGGATATAGAGATCTGTGACACATTTCCATGGAGATGATAATTGAACTCATGGGATCACTAAATGAGAGAATATAAAATGAAAAGAGAAGATGGCCTAGGACAGAGCCTTGTGGTTACAGTCAAAGTTAGTAGGCATGACAGATGAAGATCCAGCAAAGGAAAGGAGAGTGGTCACACAGATGGGAGAACCTGAGAGGAGAATTTTTTTTTATCCAGGAGGAGAAGGTGATTAATAATTTTAGATGCTACAGAGAGGTCAAGTAGGTTGAAGATTAAGAAAAGGTCATTGGATTGAATAAATAGATCACTGACATTTTAGGAAAGGGCAGTTTCAATTGGTAGCCAGATGACAGGGTTTTAGAGAGTAGAGAACAAGCAGAAACACTAAAGATAGACAGCAGAGTGGAATTCGAAATATAAATCTGGTATTTGGATTTAAGACAGATTGGAGTAGAAACACATTAGTTATAGGGACATACAGTTAAAGGATTATTGCAATAGCGATAATGGGGGAATGCATGAGGGTCATAGATTTAGAGTTGAAAGAAATTCGTCCAGCCAACTGGTCCAACTGCCTTATTTTACAAATAATGAAACTGAGAGATGAAGAGACTTGCCCAAGGTCACACAAATCTTCTGACTTCTTTCCACTATACATTTTTGCACTTAAAGAATGCCTTTTATATTATGTGCATAGCACTATTCTAAAACCAGTGGAAGATACAGAAAAGCCAATAGGCATAGAAAGGAGGGAACTGATGGCAGAGGCATAATGGGGGTGCGATTGACAAGACTTAGCAACTGACTGACTATGGAGGGGGAGAGAGAGAAAGAAAGATGGAGCCTTGAAAGATGACTGTGAGGTTTTGATTTCTTGGTGACTTGGAGAATGGTGGCACCATTGATGGCAATAGGGAAGTTGGGAGGAGGGACAGGTTTGGAGTAAGAGTAGGGAAGACATTGAGCTTGAGGGTCTGAGTTGTATGTGTGGGAGGGTAGTAATGCAAAAGAGATGAACAGAACATTTTTCTTAGCTAGAGTTCAAACCCACACACCACATATATACACATAAGTAGCAAGGGGGAAGAAAGATCTGTTCCTTAAAGTTATAGTGGCCAAAGGGGGAGGCTGTCTCCCAGTCATTGTGCAGCCTGGTGCCATATTGTGAAGGTTCATTTCTATTTCAGATAGTCAGTTTCTATGGTAAACAGCCTTCTAGATTAGGTAGGATTTTCATAAGAAATACAGAGCTGGGGCAGCTAGGTGGCACAGTGGATAGAGCACCGGCCCTGGATTCAGGAGGACCTGAGTTCAAATCTGGCTTCAGACACTTAACAAGTACTAGCTGTGTGACCCTGGGCAAGTCACTTAACCTCAATTGCCTCACAAAAAAAAAAAAAAAGAAAAGAAAAGAAAAGAAGAAATACAGAGCTTCCCCTGAAAGTTACTTCTTCAGTAGGAATGCGCTTGACCTCTGCATGTGGTAATAAAGAATTTGGTGTGGTAGAAATAGCCCAGAATGGAGAGCTAGGAAACATGAATTCTAGTCTCTGCTCTCTCACTAATTAGGCATCTGACCTTGGAAAGTCACTTCACTTCTGTGACCCTCAGTTTCTTTATCTGTAAAATTGGAGAGGATTGGGTTTGTAGCATTCCACTGTGGCCTATGCTCCAATTTGCAAGATAGGTTTCTTGACAGATGACTACCCCAGGTTTAAGGTATTCTGGCTCCTTATTCATAAATTTATAGCTTGAGAGCCCCTACCAATATGTTTACTTTAACTGTATTCAATCAGGTAATACAATTATCTCAAAACAGAAGCATTTACTTAAATGATATAACTTGAATAGTAGTAACAAAACATTACAATACCCCACCCCCTAATAAGCCTTGGGACCACTCATCCAGAAATACTCACAGCATGAGTGAAGAGAGTGGGCACTTATGGATAACATATTAGTAAAGAGGCAACTCCTGTCTCTGATTCTGTAGGGTCCCAATGTCCTTTCTCTTTCCTGAGGGTTCCTTGGGACTGCTTGTCTACAGTTCCAACTTCTGATTGCCAGGGATAAATCTCTTCAACTGAGTGAACTACTCCTGTCTCGCCTGCTAGAGATAATTCTCATCTCATGACTGGAGTCCATGCCAGGGGATGGTCCCCTGGAGAGGAGGGAGAGAAAAGAAAGAAATCACTCTTCCTCTATGCAGTCTCTGCTAGAAGTGCTCCTAAGAGTTGGCTGTTTCAACTCACTCCTTAGAGCATAGCTTCTTAACCTTTTTGTGTGTCATTGACCCCTTTGGCAACTTGGTGAAACCTATGGACCACTTATCAGAAGGGTTTTAAATGCATTAAATAAAATACATAGAATTTAAAAGGAAAGCAATTATGTTGAAATAGTTATCAAAATATTTTTTAAAAAGTTCATTGGCTTCCCTGAAATCTTTCTACAGACCTTTTTGGTGTTCCCTAGGTTAAGAACCCCCTGTCTTAAGGAATGTGCACTGCTTTTTTTTTTTTTTTTGGGCAGGGCAATGAGGGTTAAGTGACTTGCCCAGGGTCACAGAGCCTTGTAACTGTCAAGTGTCTGAGGCCGGATTTGAACTCAGGTCCTCCTGAATCCAGGGCCGGTGCTTTATCCACTGCGCCATCTAGCCACCCCCTTGCACTGCATTTTAAAAAGCTACCAGAGGGGCAGCTAGGTGGCGAAGTGGTTAAAGCACCGGCCCTGGATTCAGGAGGACCTGAGTTCAAATCCGGCCTCAGACACTTGACAGTTACTAGGCTCTGTGACCCTGGGCAAGTCACTTAACCCTCATTGCCCTGCCAAAAAAAAAAAAGCTACCAGGAGTCTGCCTGAACCTTCAACCAGCCATGCTCTAGTTCTATTAAGAAGCTGCTTGAATAACTTATTCACTCTCCCTAAAGGAGTAACACATTATAAATATTTTATTACAATTCCTATGACCGTAACACCTCATTGTCTATGATAACTGTCCCCTTATATCCTGTAATTTCATCTGGCCGGCTGGGGGACTCAGTTGATGGGGGGGGGGGTCTCTTAATCACCACCTCTCTCCCTCTCTCCACACCAATGTGATATTGTAGAAAGAATACCAGATTAGGATTCATGAGGCATGGAGTTCTAGTTCTGTCCCCACCACCAACTTACTATGAGACTTTGTTCAAGTCAGTTCACTTTTTGGTGTCTCAGTCTCCTCAAGGAAGAGGTCCTCTTCAGCTCTAACATTTTTTTTTCCAGTCTGTAAGTAGCATCCAGAATTAGTAAGACCAGTACATCCTTTATGGGGAAGACAAAATATATGGTGATATTGTAGACCAGTCAGGGGGTCTTAGGGGTCTGTGGAAAGATTTCAAAGGGCCTGTGAATTTGGATTGAAAAAAGTTCCATTTTCATTTTAATATAATTAGTTTCCTTTGTAATCCCATGTCTTTCATTAATTCATTAATTCATTAATTCATTCATCTATCTATATATCTAATTGTCTGTCTGCCTGTCTATCTATCTATCTATCTTTGTGGGGCAATGAAAGTTAAGTGACTTGCTCAAGGTCACATAGCTAGTAAGTGTCAAGTGTCTGAGGCTGAATTTGAACTCAGGTCCTCCTGAATCCAGGACTAGTGCTTTATCCAGTGTGCCTCCTAGCTACCCCCCCCCCCCATGTATTTTATTTTATGCCTTTAAGGACATCATTCTAAGAAGGTGTCAATAGGTTCCTCCAGACTACCAAAGGGGCCTATGGAATTTTAAAAAAAAAAGTTAAGAATTCCTGGTCTGGAGCATGAAGCTCTAGACCAAAATAAAGTCTTCCGGGAGCAGCTAGGTGGCACACTGGATAAAGCACTGGCCCTGCATTCAGGAGGACCTGAGTTCAAATCTGGTCTCAGACACTTGACACTTGCTAGCTGTGTGACCCTGGGCAAGTCACTTAACCCTCATTGCACCGCCCCAAAATAAAATAAAGTCTTCCTGGAAAGAGATGGTGTTCTTTAGTCCATTCTGAGGCATGGACCCACTACCAACGTAAACATCCAGTTTCTGGGATATCAGGAACACTTTCATCACTGCTCCCTAACAGCCCTGCTGAATGTCTGGTAATGGGACCAGATTACCAGCAGCAGTCCCAAAAAAGCCAGACTATGCAGCATGGAAGCAGTGCTCATTACATGAAGCCAAGATGGAGAAGCAGTGTGCTTAATGTTAGACATGGAACTAGGAGGATTTAAGTCTTCCCCCTGACACTAAGTGTATGGCCATGGGCATGCCACTTAACTCTAAGGACCTTCCCAGTCAATTCTCTGAGCCTACAAGCTATAGATAAGGTACCACTCTGTTTTGGTGGAGAGAATTTCCATACAGGGAGCACCTCCCCTTCCCACTCCCTCCCCCACATTGTTGAAATCCTAGATCCAAGCCAGACTAATGCTAAACCAGAAAGGTACAAAGAGAAGATAGAGGCTGGATCTCTAAGCAGCAAGTGTATAAGGAAGTCCAATATGGTCATTGTAAGAGGTAAGGTGGATGGAACTGGATGGTAAATCTCTTGAGAGCCATGGCCAGTCTTATGCTTCTCTCTTACCCCCTTAAAATAAATCAACAAGCATTTATTAAGCACCTAATATGTGCCAGGCACTGTGCTAAGCCATAGGGATACAAAGAAAGGCAAAAGACAGTCCCTGGGGGGCAGCTAGATGGCGCAGTGGATAGAGGACTGGCCCTGGAGTCAGGAGTACCCGAGTTCAAATCCAGCCTCAGACACTTAACACTTAGTAGCTGTGTGACCCTGGGCAAGTCACTTAACCCCAATTGCCTCACTAAAAAAAAAAAAAAAAGACAGTCCCTGGTCTAAGGGAGCTCCTCAGGCAAATCACTGGTTGCCCTTTGGGTTTCTTTCTAGAAGCCTCCAGTCCATCATAAATACCCGGGCAGTTCCTGGGCCCCTCTCAAGCATCCCTGAGAAAATAATTACTATTTCCACACTGAGGTTTTATAATAATGGTAATCACTACAGTTTACGTGCAGCTTTAAGGTTTACAAAAGGAACCTTTACAAATATTATCTTATTTGATCCTCACAACCCTGGAAGGCAGGTGTTATTATTATCCCCAATTTACAGATGAGGAAACTGAGGCAGACAGGGGTTAAATGACTTGCCCAGGGTCACACAGTCTGAGGGCTGATTTGAACTCAGATCCTCCTGACTCCAGGCCCCATGCTCTATCCACCGCAGCACCAAGCTGCCTTGTAAGATTGATTTTTAGCCCAGGTTCTGCCACTAAAATGATACTTGACCATGGGCAAGTCAATGAATCCTGAGGGGCCTCTGTTTCTTCATCTTCACAGTGATTGGGATGTACCAGACAAGCCTCTAAATTCCCTTCCACCTTCACTGTTGCCACTGGCAACTTTGTCTTTTAGACTCACAGCTACCCCAAGGCCTTTGCTCTCTGGAAGAAACTCCTGTTCTCTCTGCTGCAGGAGTTCCTAGCTTCCCACATTTTTTTAGTCAATCCACAGATTCCCAGCTCTGATACTTCCTTCTGCCTGAGGTCATGCAGGTAGGAAGCGTCACAGGTAGGATTTGAACCCAGCTCCTCTAACTACGACCAGTGCTCTTTTAGCTGTCCATGTGTATTACATAGCAAACTTCACATTTGGATCAGATATGAACTGTCCTTCTTTGCTATGCATTTAAGCTCTTCAAAACGTTTGGGCCTATTCTACCTTTCCAGCCTTCTTACACATCATTCCCTTCCACATACTATGTAGTACAGCTTGTTCATTCACAGTGGTTTGCATATTATCTCCCCCACTGGACTGGGAGTTCCCTTAGACCAGGGACTGTCTTTTGCCTTTCTTTGTATCCCTATGGCTTAGCACAGTGCCTGGCATATATTAGGTGCTTAATAAATGCTTGTTGACTTATTTTAAAAAACAGTTATTCTGTGTGTTTGCAAAGATGTATGTGTACAAATATGTATACATACACATACATAATTTTATTCCCCATTAGAATGTAAACCCCTAAGAATAGGGATTATTTTATTCTTTGCAAATGATCTACATTGGGAGGAGTTTCCTACACCCATGAAATCTGGACTGCCAGCTGCCCAAACTTAGATATTGACTTACCTCGTCTGTTCTCCCTTGTCTCTCCATACTTAGCTCCAAACAGAATTGCGACTCCTTCCAATCCCTCATGATTTTTTCTAACTTTTCTAGTGTCCCAACTCCTTTGGCATCAAAGCCCCCTTTAGCTTTGATCCTAGGCAGAGGCTTTTTCCATCAAGGTCTGTCTGTCTGCCTGTCTGTCTGTCAGAAAGCTAAGCTTTTACTTGGGAAGAAAAAAACTCCTTAAGTCACAAAAGTTTTCCATGTCTTCTTGTTTTCTAAGAAAGTAGGGGAGTCATAACATGGAAAAGTGGATATGTAGACCAGGGCTTCTTAAACTTTTTTCCACTTGCAACCTATTTTCGACTGAGAAATTTTTATGGGACCCCAGGTGTAGAGGTATATAAAATAGGTGTACAAATCGAACATTTGCCACCAATGTTTTGTGACCCCCACGTTCAGTTACACAACCCCATATGGGGTCTCAACAACAGTTTAAGAAGCTTTCATATAGACAATGACTGGAGTTATGGAGCTATGGAGTTATGGTTTCCCCTAGTAACATTTAGCCATTGGCTGCTTCTACAAACTGCCTGGGAAATGTTGAAATTGGATCCTTCACAGGACATTTGGATAGAATCTAAAAACAAAATTGAAGTGATTTCATTGCATTTGTTAAATGCCTGGTGAATTTAGGAACAGAAACCCAGTCTAATCATTGGAAACCACTAGACCAATGAAGAATGGACTAGTCTCCTACCCAGAGCTAGGATTTCCACATGGCTAATTTTTTTTCTTTATTTCCATTTGACATTTAGTCCTTGACTATATACATCTCTATTTACGTCTATGATTTGCATTTTTAAAATATCCAACTCTACCATCCATCCTGTGACAGGGAGTTTTCTGTCTTCATTTATATTTCTTGTTAGCAATCTTCAATTTGGGGGATGGGCGGGACTGGAGATACTGGGGAGTCAGTTCCAGTGTTTGTAAAGCAGAAGAAGGATCGAGAGGGGTTAGTAGCACCAGGCATGGGGGAAAATCAGGAGATTGAGGAAAAGAGAAAGAGAAGCTGTTGGGGGAAGGGAATTTGGTAAGCTGTAGGTTCAAATCTGTATTGGGGAGAGGAAATGGGGGAGAAGGAGGCTCTGGGCACCGTGGGACAGAGAATCTCAGCTTGCTATAGCATTAGGCTTCTAAAATCTTGTGTAAGCCTCACAATTTTTTTAAAATCTGGATCAGAGCCTTTATCTGATTGAAAACAATAATTTGTGCCATCTTTCTGAAATGCATGTAAATCTTTATGGATTAGCTACAGGTAGCTGCAGGTATGAGGGTCTCTGCCAAGTGTGGAAAACTATCATTCTGTCCTCTCTCCATCCTGGCTGGAAAGTTGGGCCTGGTTGGCACGAGTCCGAAACTCCTCTATGTCTAGTCACCAGAGACCTCCTTTTGAATCTCATAACCTTCATGGCTCCAACCCTTCTGCCCCTTCCCCCAGCCTGATGCCAGAGAAGAGGAATGAACACCTGGGCCCCTCTCCTCCCCAGGGATGCTCCCTGACTACCGCAGCAGCCATGGAGCGCAGCTGCATCCCCGGAATTCTTGAGAGTGTTAATTAGACGGGGGGGGGGGGGGGGCCCTGACTGTATCAATAAACACTCCAGGCCACGGAGACAAGCCATATCGCCTGCCAAGAGCTAGCTGCAGCATGACAGGAGAGATTCCTCGTCACAGATGGGGAGGGCTCTGTCATCAGAGAGTGGGGATCCAGCAGGAGATGAGGTTGGCTGAACTACAGAGGCTGTGGGGCTCCCCCTCTTCAGCAACCAGCTGGGAAGTGACAGTCACTCATGCCTCTGCTCTCTAGCTGCTCTCCCTGTAATCTTCAGGTGGGAAGAAAGGGAGCAATCTAGACTGCTGCCTGATGTTAGCTCATTAGGGTAACAAATCAGGCATTCTCGATGTCAGTGTCTACTCCTCTACCCATTAGCTGGAGTAGGTTCAAGAAGGATGAAGCCCCCCCCCCCCTTACCCCCCAGACAGCTGTGTGCTCATGTTAGGAAAAAAAGAAGAGCTAGTTTTTTTTTTTCTTGACCTTGCAAAAGTAAACAAACATTTCTTTATGGGGAGAAATATTTGTCATCTTGCTTTGGCTTCTCAGGGCCTTGGGGAAAGTTCTAGCTGTAGAAGCCTCAGTTTCCTGATCTAGAAAATGGGGATAATAATCGCCTATCTGCTTCACAGGTTCATTGTAAAAAAAAAAAAGCATGGAGTGGAGAGGTACATGTACCTCCATATCACTATATTACAGTTTTGTTTAACTTTTTAGAATAGTAATAGATGGCATTTATATAGTACTTCATGGTTTGCAAAGTGCCTTGCACAACAACCCTGAGAGGTGGGTACTATTATTACCCCCATTTTGCATATGAGTAAACTGAGGCAAACAGAGGTTAAGTGACTTGCTTAGAGTCACACAGCTAGTCAATGTCTGAGGCAAAATATGAACTCTGGTCTTGATTTGAGGTCTAACACTGCACCACCAAGGTTTTATGTTATTGGGAACTGACTGATGTGTTAAAACAAAATGTTTGAATAGAAGTGTTTTTTTTTAAAGAAAAAAGCAAAAACAAAACAAACAAAAAAGAAAAAAAAGAAAAAAGCAAGGAGGAGCGATAATAATAATAGCAGCATTTATATAGTGCTTTAAGGTAGAGAGAGTACTTTACATATATCATCACATTGGATAAAACTGACCAAGCATATCGACTTCATTATTTTAGTGGAGAGGTTATGAGTTTATGATGTGAGGATAGCTTGGGGCTATGTGAATAGTGCGGGACTCTGTCCTTGGTCCTTTTCTGCTTAACATTTTTTTCCCTTGACATCCCAGATGAGGACGTTAGGAACATGTTTAACAAATTGGGAGATTCTGGAGGGAGAAGCTCTTTGCCACCCTTGAAGGGCTACATCAGTGAGTTATTGTTTGTAGTGATGTTATAGCAAATATGACAGTAGGATCGAGATATTGACAGACTGACAGAAATGAACAACATGAAATGTCATGGGGGCGGGAAGAATGTAAAGTCTTCCAACTGGATTTAGAGAAAGCCATTGTGCAGGTGGAGGATGGACAGACAAGGGATGGCTTGACCATCTTTGACAAAGGCTTTTGTGATGTCCTAGTGGACAAGATGGAGAGATATAGGCCAACGCTATTATAGCAAGGTAAATGTAAAATGAATTAAATCGTCAAACATAAAGAGTAAAAATGGTAGTGTAAAATATTTTAAATTGACTAGCCTAATTTGGAGGCTAATCTGACTGGAGGATTAATTCTGGGACTTTTGACTATTCAGCTACCTGACTGCTATTAACTTAGCATGGGCCATTTATAAAGTTCTACCACACTGCTCCTCTCCCAAATTGATAAGCAAAATATTAAGAAGCCTCTTAACTAAATAATCAAAGCAGAGTTTATTTATGAGATACTATTTAAAATTAAGAATACAGGGAAATAAAATGTACAATCTGACTGCATTACTGTTCGTCTCTTTCCACTGGGTCTCTTTCCCACCTGCTGCGCCTGGAACTTCTAATCTTGTCCGCCCAGTCTCTCTATCTTGTCCTTCCCCCGTCTAAGTCTTGTCCACCGGCCTCCTCCTCTTGTTGGTCCTAGTCCTTTAGCCTTCTCCTGCGTCCTTGTAGCCCCTGTCTCTCGTCTGCCTCCCCCTCTAGTCTAACCCCCAGGTCTATATATATCTTTCTTTTCTACACTCAAATCTCAGGGCTTCCTGCACCTCCACAGACCAAGCCAATCCGCCAGCCAGGGCTGCGGCTGGTGGGGGGGGGGGGGGTGCGCTTGAGCATCCCATACCTCAGCATAGGCTGTGCCAGAGCCTGGCCTGGATGAGCCCAGGATCTCTCGGATAGCTCCGCTCAGGGTTGAGGGAGCTAGTGCTCCCTCCCCCCAGCTGTCTGACCTGGGGTCTTTTATAGCCCACGGGGCTTTTTGGCTCAGTTGAAGCAGAGGGGGAAGGGCACCAGCACCTCCCACACAAAAGAGACCCTGAGGGCCTAAGGCTTTCTAATCTCAGCCTAAAGGTAGGGTCCCCAAATCAAAATAAATTTCCACAGTAGCCTGAGGGAGGTCTCTAGTGGAATGCTTTTAGGATTTCTGCTTGGTCTTGTGCTAATTAACAGTTTTATTAATAACTTGAATAAAGGCATAGATGGCATGTTTACCAGATTTTTTGATGACACAGAGCCAGATGGAAACTTATAGGACCCAAAAAGATCTTGCCAGATTAGATCATTAGGCTAATTTCTAATAAGATGAAATTTAATAGGGATAGATGAAAAATCTTACATTCATGTTTAAAAAAATCAGATTCACACATCCAAGATGGGAGAGGCTTAGTCAGAGAGCAGTTTGACTGCAAAAGCTCACTATAAGTTAATAGTGTGATGTGGCAGTCCCCAAAGGTATGATCTGCAGATGTAAGAGAGGCATGGTGGGGGCAGCTAGGTGGCGAAGTGGATAAAGCACTGGCCCTGGATTCAGGAGGACCTGAGTTCAAATCTGGTCTCAGACAGATTTCCTAGCTGTGTGACCCTGGGCAAGTCACTTAACCCTCATTGGCCTGCCCCCCAAATAGGCATGGTGTCCAGAATGAGAGATATGGTAGTCCCACCCTTTTCTACTTGGGTCAAATGTTATTTGGAGAATTGCATTCAGTTTGAGGTATCTTATTTTAGGAAGGTCATGGATAATCTGTGGAGGGTGACCAGGATGATGAAAGGTCTTGAGAACATGGTACATGAGGCGTGTTTGAAGGAATTGGGAATGTTTAACCCAGAGAAAGATATATTTGGGGAGAACATGATAAATATCTTCAAGGATTTATTATGTGAAAGAGCAGTTAGATTCCTTCTCTTTGGCCAAGAAATTAAGAACAATGGGTGGTTGAGGCAGATTTTAGCTGGATAGAAGAAAAAACTCCCTAACAATTAGGGCTATCCAAAAGTTTCTTTGGGTCTCCAGCACTTAGAACACAGTAGTCTCCAGTTGAACTGGAGAGAATAATGGGCTGCCTTGGAAGGTCTTCAGGCTAAGACAGAATGGGAGATGTCATAGAGGACATTCTTGGTCAGGTTGGGTTGGACTGAATAGATACTGAGGCTCTTTCCCACCCTAGGAACCCATGTTTCTAGGCTTGTAGTTTGTTTGAAAAACACATAGGACTTTTAGTTGACCTTATATTTAATGTGGACCAACACCACAATAGAACTGCTAAAAAAAAGTTAATGTTAATGTTTTATCTCAAGATGTATGTATTTATTTATTTATTTGTTTGTTTGTTTGTTTATTTATTTATTTATTTTTTGCGGGGCAATGGGGGTTAAGTGACTTGCCCAGGGTCACACAGCTAGTTAAGTGTCAAGTGTCTGAGGTCGGATTTGAACTCAGGTACTCCTGAATCCAGGGTCAGTGCTTTATCCACTGTGCCACCTAGCCGCCCCCTCAAGATGTATTTTTTAAAAGGAGACTACTGTACTCTGGGCTGGTCAGGATGCTACAATATCATGTTGGGTTCTGGGTGCTACATTTCAAGAGAGGCTATTATCTGAACTGGTGGTATTGTTCCCTATGCTTATTTCTCATTTATATTTTGCTCATTGAAAAAAATCCTTTAAGTTTAATTCCATTTTGCTGTGTAGCAATACTCCTTTCTTCAAAGTTTGGTGCCTGCTGGTTTCTGCCTTTGGACAAAGCTGTGCTTGCTCAGCACATGCACTAATACTGATGCTTCCTGGAAGTCAACCTTAATTATGATAGTTCCCATTTATATAATACTTGGCTTACATTTTATTAGTGATTTAAATTCTGTGAAATAGGTAGCATGAGCATTGTTGCCTCCATCTTACAGATGGAGAAATGGAAGTCATGCACCCAAAGTCACACAGCTCCTAAGTAAATCAAGGTCTTTTGATTCCAAGTTCAGGGGAACTCTTTTCACCATCTCACAGGGTGAGTTCTGCTTGGGGCAAGATCCTGACTGTGCTGGGCGTTGGCACTCAGAGCCCACCTCTGCTATTGTGTCCTGAGGAACGTTACCCCATAGTTAGCCAGCTGCTCACTCCTATTTCTGAGAAAGCCAATAAAGCACCCTCTGCTTTAGACAACTTCCCCTCTCATCCTTGCTGAAGTGAACAGGAATTTCTTTCACAAGGGAAACCCTTGTCTTCCTGTTGAACCTGTTGCTGCTTTGGTTTCTCTGTTTCTTGATTCTTTAGGAAGAGGGCAGGGGAGAGGAGGAATAGACGTGAAGCCCAGAGGGGCTGTCCCTATTGCTCAGATGCCCTGGGAAGTGGAGGGCTTGCAAAGGCTTGTCACCAGGTGAGCATCACCAGTGACCAAGGTGTGTGTTCTTTAGACTTCACTGCTAAAGCAGAGATGGTAGCTGAGGCCTCCTCCTAGCCGCCAACATCTCAGCTATCTCCATTTAAACCTGGGCTTTTTATCCTTTAAACTTTAAAAAATATTTAGACAACTTAAAAAAGTTTAGATAACTTTAAAAATTTAGATAACTTATGTTAATTTAGATAATTTAGTTGACTTAAAATATTTTGATAAGTCAATATATTGATTTTTGATATAATAACTTGATTCTATGGCCATCTCAATCTAATTGATTTCCTTTGTAACCCTCTATATTTTATTTTATACATTTGAAAAAAGAGGTCCATAGATTTCGCCAAAATGCCAAAGGCATCCATGATACCAAAAAAGGTTAAGAACTCCTGCTTTAGACCCAGGAGAAGTTCATCGGACAAATTGAAAAGATAAAAGATCTCTTCCTTCCCTGTAAATGGTTGTTTTTGGTCCCTTTCCCTGACAGGGAATGACTGATGGTTATCTATGTTGTTGTTATGCAGTCATTTCAGTTGTGTCCAACTCTTTGTGACCCCATAAGGGGTTTCTCTGGCAGAGATACTGGAGTGTTTTGCCATTTTCTTCTCCAGCTCATTTTACAGATGAGGAAACTGAGGCAAACAGGGTTAGGTGACTTTCCCAGAGTCACACAGCTAGTAAGTATCTAAGGTAAAATTTGAACTCAGGTCTTCCTGACTCTAGGTCTGGAACTCCATCCACTGAGTAACCCAGCTACCCCTATGGTTATCTGTAGGGAAATGTTTTCTCAGGGAAAGTGACTAGGCCCATAGCCACGAGGATACAAAGATATCAAGGAATTTTTAGCAATAAGGGACCTTGGAGATCAATTGCCCTTTTGTTTTGTGGAGAAAGAAGCTGAGTCCCAGAGAGTATAAGTGAATTGTCTCAGTTTTCATATCTGGTGAGTAGCAGGGCCAAGGTCTAACCTGGAACCTCTAGCTCAAAATCTGACATTCTTTCCATTATTCTAGGCTGTGCTTTGTAGGCTCATGAGTGTGACCAGGCCTTACCACCATGATGCCTTGACAGATGGTGAAGGCATCCAACTTGGGGCTCAGGAGAAAGTGCTGAATTTGGGGTCAGAGGCCTGGGGTATAAATCCTGGCCCTGCTACTTTGTACTTTTGTGACCTCGGCTAAGCTGTCCTCATCCTGGAGGGAGGGAGTTGGATGAGATGACCTTCAAGGGTTCTTCAGCTGGGTAGTACAATGGCTAGGGCAGTGGGATTGGAGTTAGGACGACCTGAGTTCAAATCCTGCCTCAGACTGTTACTGTTCAACCCTACAAAAATCACTTAACCCTGTTTCCTTATCCATTAAAACAATAGGACTAGAATCACCATCCTCTGGGGTGTTTTCTAGCTTTAAATTTCTGATGCTATGAAATTCATGTTTTGGGTGTGCACATGAGCATTGAAGCAAGGATGTCTGAGTAGAAATGTACAGAGAACCGATCCGTTCTCGATGCATTCAGTTGCCTGTTTTCCAGAGAATGCACTATTTGCTTCATGATAGGCAGTTTAGAGAATAGGGCCTTATCAAGTCAAGCAAAAATCATTAAACATTTGTGTTTATAATATCTCTCCCTGTGCTTGTCAAAGAATCAAAAAAAAAATCTGAGAGAATTAAAGAGCATCAGAATCCTGACACATTTTAGAGAATGAAAGAAACTGAGAGCTCCTTTTACTCCAGCCTCATAACCAGTACCAGTTGCAGAGGGTTATCTGGCTTCTGTTTGGATAGCTCCTGTGGGGGCAGCTAGGTGGTGCAATGGATAGAGCACTGACCCTGAAGTCAAGAGGACCTGACTTCAAATTTTACCTCAGACACTTATTAGATGTGTGATTCTGGACAAGTCCCTTAACCCCAATTGCCTTAAATATCCAGGGCCATCTCCAGTCATCCTGATGTATATCTTGCCACTGGACCCACATGGTTCTGGAGGAGAGAGTGAGGTTGGTGACTTTGCACAGGCTTGCCTCACTTAGATTCAATTCACTGCAGGTCATGATATCACCTCCTGATGTCATGGTCCTCTTTGAGAATGAAGGACAAACAAATTTAGGAGCTGTGTGATTTTGGGTTCATGACAACCAACCAAAGGTGGTACAGAGGGAGGCAGATGAATCTTGGAATCTAATGCCTTGCCTTTGAATCTGGGATCTTGGACCCATCACTGAAACTCTCAATTTCTTCATCTTTAAAAGGAGGGGGTTAAGGGGGAGGCATAGTGGCACAGTGGATAAAGCACCAGCCCTGGATTCAGGAGTACCTGAGTTCAAATCCAGTCTCAGACACTTAACACTTACTAGCTGTGTGACCCTGGGCTTAACCCTTACTTAACCCCAATTGCCTCACTAAAAAAAAAAAAAAAAAGAAAGAAAAAAAAGGAGGGGGTCTGTGAACTTAAAATAAAAGTTTTGATAAGATTGGTGTCCTTTGTAATCCTATAGATTTTTATTTTGGGAGGAGGCTCTTATGCAAGTAGACTTTGAGCCTCTGGGGATATATGTATATATACACATAGCATACATGTATGTAGACATATACATAGTATAAATGTGTATGTATAAACATATACATTACACACATGTGTGTATGTGTATATATATGTATATGTATATGTATGTATATATGTATATATGTATATGTGTGTGTGTATATATATATATATATGCATTTTAAAAACATGATTGTGAGAAGCCCATGGAGGGATGAGAAGGGGAAGAAAACCAGCATATTTATGAAGCACTCTCTGTGTATTAGGCAAAATAATGCTAAGCACTTTCCAGATAATCTCTCATTTGTCTCATCTGGCTTCATCAGATTGCCACGGAGGTTCCTGATACAAAAAGGGTAAAGAACCCCTAGACTAGATAGTCTCTTAGGCCTGCTCCAACCTTCAGTCTGTCAGGTGGCTCTGTCCAGTGTGGGACAATTGTGGCTGTTAGAAAGTTCTGGAAGAACTCAGTAAAAAAAAACAGCTTCCCTGGCCCTTAGCTCTCCGTGTTGGCAGTCAGGCTCAGGACAGAACTCCCTGGGAGGACTCTTTACCCTCATCTAGGCCACTTAAGAAGTGAAGGGATGACCATTAGTAAAACAAGTAAGCCCCTTTTCCTGTTTGCTTTCATCTATGCAGAGTATGGGATTGGAGGCAAACTGAGCTGAATAAACTCGCCCCTCTTCTCCAGCCTGAGCTAGGTTTGCAAGGTAGAGAGGGGGAAGGGATTTGAAATCGGCGCCTTGGTGGTTTGAGGCAGCGGATGTCTGACGTTAAGCCTGTGAGTGGCCTCGCCCAGGAAACACACGCCCTGCCGAGAGCCGCATCTCTTTCATGGTTGGCATCAGGAAAATAAGAGATGATTGATCCAGGCATAAAAGCATCGGGGATCTGCAAATCCCTTTTCTCAGCTCACCTCTGTGTTCTGACTCACTCTTCAAGCCAGTCAAGAGGCAGGCAGGAGCCCAAACTATTCTCATATTTACTTTGAAATGTTAATGTTGAACCTCAGTCCTTTTCATCCCCCTTGCTTGGTTTGACAGGGAGAACAGGGAGGGGGGATGTGGCAGAAGAGAGAAAGCCTGCACTCAAGACACAGAGAGCCGCGTGAACTCCCAGCTTCTCTCTGGGAAAAGTTCCCTGTGAAGATGATTATAATGCCTTCTGATGTTAGGCACTGGGCGAGCGAGCCAGCACTGGGCTTTGGCTTTTCAAAGCCCAGAGAGTTTGAAGGGAACTCTTCCCCGAAGCTGTCAGAGACACCTTCCTTTTCCTTTTGGGCTTTGTTCTTCCGAGTACCTCTGGCTGAAAGTCTTCTAGGCCACCGGAGCTGAGATTTTGAGCCAGTTAGGGCCCATAGCTGGCTGGGGGGGCTCTGGCACTGCAGTGACTGAAGGAAGACACTTCCACCCATTCAAGGTGGGACAATGGAAAGGGCGCTGGTTCTGGAATCAGAGCACCTGGGTTCTCATTCCATTTCTGACAGGTTCTAGCTGTCTCACTTTGGGTCTAGGTCAGGGCTTCTTAAACTTTTTCCACCTGAGACCCCTTTTCCCCCTGAGAAATTTGTACACAACCCTGGGTATATAGGTATATAAAATAGGTAGACATAACTTTGACTGTGGCCAGATGTTTCTTGCCTTGATTCAGTCATGTGCCCCCACAGGGATTGTGACCCACGGTTTAAGAAGCTTTGGTCTCGGCAAGTCATTTTGCGTCTGTTTCCTCATTTGTAAAATTGGGAGAGATGTGGACTGGGTGGCATCTAAGGTCCCTTCTAGGTCTAAATCTATGATCCTATGAACTTAGAACTGGTTTCGTTAAAATATTAGAGATGTTAAGAAGCTGAGAGACAAAGATCAATAGGCATTCATTCAACAAACATTGATTGAATGCCTACTGTATGCAAAGCATTGTAAGGCGTAGGAAATACCACACGGGCAGGTTGAGGAGCTTCCAGACAGATTGAGGAGATAGATGCACATAAAACCTATAATCGTGTCACTTCTCTGCCCAAGAACCTAAAATGGCTTCCTATTGCCTACTTCCTCAATGCCAAGGTGATCTCAAGAGGTAGAATGTGTCAAGAACTAGAATGTAGAATTTTTAATTGAATTTAAATTAATTTTTTTTTGCAGGGCAATGAGGGTTAAGTGACTTGCTCAGGGTCACACAGCTAGTAAGTGTTGAGTGCCTGACTCTGGATTTGAATTTAGGTACTCCTGAATCCAGGGCCAGTGCTTTATCCACTGTGCTACCTAGCTGCCACCTAGCTGCCCCCTAGAATGTAGAATTTTAACAAGAATTAAGTAACCATTTAGGATGTGTTTGTTGTACTCAAACCTGGAGAAAAACAGGGTGAACTAAGTAGTGGTGGAGAATTAAATTCGATGCTATTCTATTTAATTCAGCAAACATTCATTAAGTAGCTATTATATACAAAGCCTTGACTTGGGATTCAAAAATGAAAACAACATAATCTTTGACTTCAAGTAGCTTTAAAGATGCTAAAGGGAATGGGCATCAGAGACTCATCTTTGTAAGTTCAAATCCAGCCTCAGATACTATGTGACCCTGGGCAAGTCACTTAACCCTCAGTTTCTTCATCTGCAAAAAGAGCTGGAGAAGGCAATAGAAAATCCATTATCTTTGTTGAGAAAACCCCAAATGGGGTCACAAAGAGTTAGACATGACTGAACAACCACAAAAGGGAATATGACATGTAAACGACAAGATATTAGTAAGAAAAACACCTAAATGCTTGCAATTCTCTAAATTTTATTCTAGTTATCGATGATAATAACTATGATAGTGGTAGTAATTTATATTTTATAATTTGTGTAGTAATCTATATATTTAGTGAATTTCATGTATACTATCTCATTTGGCCTTACAACAGCGGAATGACGATAGGGAGGCGCTATTATCCTAATTTACACAAGAGGAAACTGAGGCTCAGAGAAGTTGTAAATTCCCCAAGGGTATATAGGTACCAAGTAGCAGAGCTAGGATTTTTTTTTTTTTTGGCGGGGCAATGAGGGCTAAGTGACTTGCCCAGGGTTACCCAGCTAGTAAGTGTCAAGTGTCTGAGGCTGGATTTGAACTCAGGTCCTCCTGAATCCAGGGCCAGTGCTTTATCCACTGTGCCACCTAGGTGTCCCTAGAACTAGGATTTTAAAAGACTATCTGGCAATCTAAGAACTCTTTCATCCCTATGGCGTTAGGAGTCCATAAGGCAGGAGATGTAGTTTCTGCTTCTTACTGCCTATGTGACCCTGGGCACATTACTCAGTTTCTCTGGGTCTTAATTTCCTCCCCTTTCAATAAGGAGGTTGGACTAGGTTATCTCTTAAGTGCCTTCTTGACGTAATTTTCTGATTCTGTGACTTGGAGGCAGAAGGGCACAGCAGAAAGAATGCTGGCTTTGGAGCCAGAAGACCTGAATTCAGATCCCTGTTGTGACACGTATCACCTCTCTAACCTGAAGGTTAGCCACTTTAGGGTTTTGTTTTCCCATCTGGAAAACGAGGAAGTTGGATCAGATGGTCTCTGAGCCTCTATCCGTGATCCTGGGATTCTCTCTTGAGGGTCTTTTTGTCAAATGTTGTTGGCTTGTTACCAGTTTAGGGTTAGAAGTCAGGCAACATGCATTAATTAACCACCTCGTATGTCAGGCATAGGGACATAGGGGCAGCTAGGTGGTTCAGTGGACAGAGTGCAAGACCTGAGTTCAAATCCGGCTTTAGACACTTACTAGCTATGTGACCCTGGGAAAGTCACTTAACCCTGACTGTCTACCTTGGTTTCCTCATCTGTAAAATGAACTAGAGAAGGAAATGGCAAACCACTCTAGTATCTTTGCCAAGAGGACCCACAAATGGGATCACAAAGAATCTGACACAACTGAAACGACTGAACAAAAACAGCAACACATATGTACCAGGCATAGTGCTAGGGATACAAAAAAAGGCAAAAAACAAGGTTCCTGCCCTCAGTGGGCTTGCATTCAAATAGGGGAAGACAACACATAAATAACTGTACATATAAGATATATGCAGTGGAAATGGATTAACACCTCTCCTAGATTCTTGCTTTGTCTTAGTCTTACTCAGAACAGTAGGAATGACCTAGAGTCATTTGTTCCCATATCTGGACCCCATGGGCAGATGTCTTATTGTGCGCCTTCCTGGGGATCTGCTCCATCCTTCCTTCCACCCTCATCCTCACCCCCTCCCAGGACATTTGATATTTCTTACTGAGGCTGTCTGAAGTGAAGAGGGGTGGGGAGAAGAGGGCCAGGGCTTCCTTGGAAAATGTCAAAGCCAAATCCTTCCTCTGAGGTCACAGCCCGGCCCATTTCCAGTTCCTGCACCAAAGGCCCTTTCTTTATTTTCACATGGGCTACTGAAAAGTTAAAAAACATTTGTTTTCCTTCTCCTCCCCGTCTTTTTTTTTCTGGGCTTCTGGATTTGCTGATTCCATGATGGCCCACCCTCCTCTTCCACCATCATTGAGAGGGCCAGTGAAACTACCAGCTTTCAAGCAATTAGCATTAATGTTCACCTAGCCGAGGAGAGCCTCATGTGGTAGTACCCTCCTCTTCCCACTCGCCCCCCCCCCAAAATAATAAAATCCTAGCCATAGAAATTTCAGCTTGGTTGGTGATTGGTGAAGAGACATATTCATGTTGGGGATGTTTCTGTGTCTCTTTCTCTCTCTTTGTGTTTCATCAATCCAAAAGACCGGTAAAGAGATCCAAATGAAACGCTGGAACATTTTCTGATTCAAATCACTTTGACATAATGCAATTTATTGTCAAGAGGGGACATGCAAGGCTTCAAATATTGTGTCTTTTGGGGTGATGGAAGTGAGAAAATTGGTTCCCTGGCCACGGTTTAAGTATATATTGTCAGAGGCATTTAAATACAGATAAGACATTTAATTATTAAATGGCTTTTCAATGTTAGGCACAAATGGAGCTTTCTAATTAGCTGTCAGTTATGTCAGGCCCATGGCTGTGGTGCCCAGGGCTGGCCTCTTTCCTGATTTTCATGTATAAATTCCATTTCATAACAACAAGAAGGAGCCCAGCAGGACGGCTCTGAGGGTGCCTGCTACCTCCAGAGCACTGGGCTCTTCAATCTCATGGTGAGAGTGTCCCCCATTACTATTCCTATGCAGTAGTACTGCCGCTGAAAAATGACTGAGGCTCCCTTTAAAAGCTGGAATGAATGAAAAGACAGAAAATGTATTATTTCCTCAACTTGGTGTTTTTACATATTCATATGTGTGCATGTATGCATACATACATATATATACACATACATACAGGTAGAGAAAGCGCTATCTCTGGCTCTCTATCTATTTATATGGTAAACTTTGTCAGCCGTTGCAGATTGGGAAAGTATTTCCTTTTGTGTTGTTTTTCTGTTTGGGAAAATCCCAGATGGCACCAACCCCATTCAGCTGTTGTCAAAATCTGCCACTTTTCTTTAGCTCTGGACAGTTGGGCCAGCTGGGGAGAATGAATACTTGCCTCTACCTGCATCACTCCCCAAGGCTCAGCCTTGAACCCTCTGCCCTTCTGTCTCTACATTCTATAACCCCAACCATCCTGTGCTTGCTCAACAGTTTTAACCATTACCTCCAAATCAGTTAATCAGTCAGTCAAGGAGCATTTATAAAGGGCTTGCCGTATAGCAGGCACTGTACTAAACTCTGAGAGTAAAAAGGCACAAAACCAGTCTACTTACAAGGAGCTTCCGTTCTAATGGAGGGGGTGACATGGGACTAAATGGGTACACACAAAATCCATACACTCCCAACCTTCTGTCCTGCATTTTCAACTGCCCATTGGATGTTTTCATTTACATGTCTCTTAACACTTCAAACTCAATGTGTCAGGAACCAGACTCCTCATTTTCCTTGCTCCTTCATCCTATATTATCTTCCCCTCTGAGTTACTTAATTTTGTCCAGAATCATTTTACATTGGGCTCCTTTCTTTCTTGTCCTTATTATTATTATTATTTTTAAATTTTTAGTGAGGCAATTGGGGTTAAGTGACTTGCCCAGGGTCACGCAGCTAGTAAGTGTTAAGTGTCTGAGGCCGGATTTGAACTCAGGTACTCCTGACTCCAGGGCCGGTGCTCTATCCACTGCGCCACCTAGCTGCCCCTTCCTTGTCCTTTTTAATCCATTTAGCCTCTGACTCCTGCCAAGTCCTTTCTTCCAATTCCTCTCCTATATCTATTCCTTCCCATCACCAATACCCCAATTAAATTCCTTAACACCTCCAATCTAGACCATTGCTGTAGCACCTTTATAACTGGTCTTTCTGTCTGTATCTTCTCTCTAATCCGTCATGCATATCACCCCCCAGATTAATCATCCTAAAGATTGCTTTGGTCATGTCTCTCTCATGCTCCAAAACCTTATACAGTCCTAGAACTTGGAGATAGAAAAGGGATCTTAGAAACCATTGATTCCTTCCATGGTTCCTTGTTCCTGTTAGGTAAAATTCAAACTTATTGACTGGACATTGAAGAACCTTGTCAACAATCTGGTCCCAAACTGCCTTTCTAGCCATTATTCCCTAGAAGTAACACAACACTACGGCCACACTTAGTGCTTTTGGATCTCATCTTTTGTTCTGTTTAGACTCTTCCCATCTCCTGTCCCTTCTCTTCTTTCCAAATTCTATCTATACTTTAAGACACAGTTTGAATCTCTTAGCCTCAGAGTAGCCTTCCTGGACTGTTCTAGAGCATTCCCAGCCCTCAGATAGTTTATATTCTAATAGGGAAAGACAACACATAGAGGGGTGGTGGTCAGGGAGGACTGTTCTGGTCTGGTAAAGAGCAGGGATTGTAAGTGAAATGAGAGGACAATTGATTGATGCGTCCTTTTTAAGAATGATAGGAATGGGGGCAGCTAGGTGGCACAGTGGATAAAGCACCAGCTCTGGATTCAGGAGGACCTAAGTTCAAATCTGGCCTCAGATACTTGACACTTACTAGCTGTTTGACCCTGGGAAAGTCACTTAACCCCCATTGCCTCACCAAAAAAAAAAAAAAAGAATGATAGAGATGGAGTCACTTTTCCTAGAGCAAGTAGTGGGAAAGTGTGTGTTGTGGAGGGATTGAGATGGGGTGGGGTGGAGGTGTTGTATAGGTGTATCATGGCAGAAAGATGTCCAGATAGTGCCATGGTGGGTGGGTTTGGGATACCTAGAAGTTGTGAGCTTTTACAAGTCAGGAGGACAGGACCCCAGGGCAAGAGCTGGAAGGCCTGATCAGAGGGAATGTCTGGAGTGCAATAAACAGCATAGTGGGAAAATGGCCAGAATGCTCCAGGGCCACTTCCAAACTCTCCCTTTGCCACCATCACTCAATATGATATGGATAGGGGGCAGCTAGGTGGTGCAGTGGATAGAGCTCTGACCCTGGATTCAGGAGGACCTGAGTTCAAATCCAGCCTCAGACACACTTACTAGCTGTGTGACCCTGGGCAAGTCACTTAACACTCATTGCCCTGCCCCCCCCCCCAAATATATGATATGGATAGCTCATCTCCTTTACTCTTCCTTCATGTAGGAAGTATTTATTAAACACTTACTCTATCCTGTCCAGCCAGATCTCTATTGCTGTAATTGGTGGACCTCCAGATCACTTTCTGTCTTCTCCCCACCCCCAATCTCTACCTTCTTAAACACCCAGCTTCTCAGCTCCCCAAGCCCCTCAATTACCATGTCTTCTTCATCCTACCCAAGAGTGGTCATACTTTTGATGTTCTCTTCACCCCAAATGGGCCCCAGGCAGTGGAATTCTGCATTACAGCTCTGATTTCATTTTTGACAAAATGAAGACACTAAGCAATAGCCTAGGGATTTGGAAGTGTCTTCAGTTGTTTGCTCATTTACAGAGCTCTGTATCCTCCTGCCTGGGACCTTTCCCTTATATTGAATAGCTAGGACTACTGTGTACCATGCCTTTCCTGTCATTGGCTAAATGCATTGTCAGTTAGCATCAGGCCAAACAGCAGCATTATAACGATAAATTAAAACTCTCCCTGGCCATCCTGATGCTGATTGACAGTCTAACCAGCCAGTCAGACGGGTAAATCCCACAATTCTTTCTGGGGCTTCCTTAATATTAGTTTCCTATAGAAAGTCCTGCAGGGAAGTCTTAATGGATGTTTCTTGAACCCGAATAGGGTCTGGATGAAAGGATATATATTAATATATAACAAAAGGAAGGTGGGAGAGGGATCCAGAGGGGTTAGAAAAGCAAGAGCAGTCAAGAATGAACAGTCAATGGGGGCAGCTAGGTGGCACAGTGGATCAAGCACCGGCCCTGGATTCAGGAGGACCTGAGTTCAAATCCGGCCTCAGACACTTGACCTTTACTAGCTGTATGACCCTGGGCAAGTCACTTAATCCCCATTGTCCCACAAACAAACAAACAAACAAACAAACAAAAAAACCCAAACACAACAAGAATGAACCATCAAGACTGAAGAAATCCCAGTTTGTACAGAAAGCAATAAGGAGGCAAGACAGAAAAAATGAGAGAAGAACAAATGAGAAGATGGCATTGGGGATAGGCATCTAATGGGGGGCCTCGAATGACAAGCCGAAAAGTTTAGATTTAAGCTAATAAATAGTACTGACAAAACTTTGAGGGATGAATCTCTGATGATATTAACCTTTGCATTAGCCCTTTATCTTCCTACTGAAGGAGATTAACCTATAAGATAAGAAGTTATGGCAGCCAGACTGTTCCCTCCAAGAGGGGAGGGACTCACATCTTGTCTAAATGTTGGGTCTCTCGAAGTGCTTCGCATAAGTGGTCTGCACACAGTAGGCACCTAAATGTCTGTTGAGTTGTTGGGGGTGGGGTGGGGTGGAGTAAGAGAGCAATTCTCGGCAGGCTTAGTGGGTTATGTAATAGTACAAATGCCTTTCAGCGGCTGCCAGGCCTGGCTGGATGGAGAAGCACTAACAATTCTTTAGACCTTTAGGTGTGCGGCGGAAAACCATTGAAATGTTTCCTGCAGGTCGTCTGGGTGAGTGGGATTCTTCTGCCACATGAAAGGCCCCTCCATCTAGCTGTGCTCCTCTTGGTCTGTTCTGTCTCTCTCTGTCTCCGGACGCCTTTTGGTGCCTTTCTCCTGCAGGATGCAACTGGCACAAATGTTCTGACATTTCATTACTTACCTCTTTCCCTCCCTTCCCCCTCCCCCACTCCAGCCTTTTATCTTGGCTGCTGGAAGCTTCAAGCTGATAATGATGAGGGAGTGTAAATGTCAGCAGGAAACCAGCTTCAATCAGAGCTGTTAAAAATAAGCCTGGCAGGCCTGCTCTGTTAGAGGTGAGCTGACTCCGTAAACCACGGAGGGGCCGGGGGAGAGATACCCAGGACTGACAGTCTGGAAAAACAGGGGGCCTCCCTCAACACTGAGATGACAGTAATATATCTTGGCTAGTTTTCTGGGGAGGAGGATGATCAGATGGATGTGTGTGGAGATACTCACTTGCTCCCTCACAAGCTTTTGTGTGGCTCAAAGGGAAAAAAAAAAAAGAGAGATGGAAATTGCCTCAAATTTTGCTCTCAAAAGGGAAAACAGAAATGAAGCTGTTGTGACTCCTGGGTTCTGGTTACAGCTGACCATTCTGTGATCCTCCAAGCCTCCCATCCCTCAGGGCTAGGACGCTGGGTGGTCCCGTGCCATCTGGCCCCTTGGAGGCTGCCAGAAACAAAACTGCCTGTCTTCCAGGGCCAGACCTAGGAGAAGAGAGCCAGCTGCCCTCCTCACTCGGGACTGAGGCCTCTCCCTCATCTCAACTGCTGGAGAAGAGAAGGGCAAGGAGAGAAATAGGCCCATGGTCAGCATTGTCAAGTTGGAAAGGACTTCAGAGATCTTGCCTGATCCCTTTGTTTTAAAGATGGAGAAATTGAGGCCTAGAGAGATTTAGTTATTTGTCCAGGGTAGCAGTTCTGGGAACTCTTCAGTCCAAGGACTCCTTTACATGCTTTAAAATTATTGACACACCCCGCCCCCCCAACAAAGAGCTTTTGTATATGGGCTATAACTGTTGATATTTAGAATTAGAAATTTAGAATATTCTATTAGAATATTCCATTGTAGAATACCAAACCATAGTATTCTAGAACACTCCAGCATTCTAGAATATTCTATTATTCTAGAATAATCCAGCATGCGAGAATACTCATTATTCTAGAGTATCATAGCATGCTAGAATAGTCTATTGTTTTAGAATATTCTAGTGTGCTAGAATAATCTATTATTCTAGAAGATTAGAATATTCTGTTCTACAATATTATGTTAGAAATCTTAGTTGTATTTTGAAAGTAGATTCAGCTTCATGTACACAGTGAAAGGGTCCCAAGTCACACTTTGAGAACCACTGGTCTAGGATGTCACATAGCTAGATAATGGAAGCACCTAATGCAGAAGCCCAGTATTCTGACTCCCAAACCAAGGATTCTTTCCACTGCCAGCAGTGCTCCCCAGCATTGTGCTTGTCACATATCACTTCTCACTGTCTTAGTTATCCATTCTGACACATCCTAATGTAGTCCTACACTTCTCTCCCCTCCCTGTAGCTCTCCCCCTCTATTGTAGGTGTTCTAGGAATTTGTTTAGGGCATTGGAACTGTGGTATGATTCTGTTGTTCTTCCCACTCTGAATCCTTTGACACCTGCTTAAATTTCTCCACTTCTTTTATCTGACATACAGAAGTTTCTCTTCCTCTTCGTAGCTAGTACCTGGACCCCAGAAGTGAACCGAGGTCAGGGATATGGGCCCTACTTGTTGTCTTATGTTCAGAAGAATCCTAGTATTCTTCTTCTCTAAGAAATGACATGGCAATAGGTGGGGAGATTAGGTGCCGTCAAACCTGGAAAGGTTCCAGGGTGGAAAAGAAGAATTCTTTATTTCATCTCCTTTTGTCGTAAACTGGCTTTTTGTTTGCAAGAGAGAAAAAAACAAATAAACCTGTATAAAAATAGTTTCAAGATACATGAATGCTCAAAGATCTCATCATGTAATAGGCATTATAACTTATAATTACATCGATGCCTTTTTTATCCAGCATCATGAGTTATGCAGCTGTTCTGCCTGACAATTTTCCATGCTTCCAAACTTTAAAATTTTTAAACAGAAATCTTTTCAAAATGTCTTGAACACACTCCTTGCCTTCTTAAATTGAGCACAATAAATATATCTATACATATATATGTGTAGAGATACATTTACACACACATATATATATATATATATATATATATATGAACTCTAGGTATTTATCATGAAAGTAACTTAGTGTGATATGCTGGAGGAGATGCAGGTGTACACCTTAAGATCATAGTTTGAGAATAGGAAGAGTCCTTAGAGATCACTGAATCTAATACCCTTAACTTTACAGATAAGGAAAGATTATGTGGGACATCAGGTAGCAGCCCTAAGAGCTCCTTATGCACTTGTTTTCTTGAAAAAGTTCCAGATATCTGCTTGCTTTGGTGGTCCTTTGCCTCTTTCTCATAAAGGTGAAAGGAAGGGCAAGATAGTATTAGCCACCATTCCGCAACATTGATTGGCAAATCTCAATCAAAACAGCCTTCTCCCAAGTGATTTTTTCCACCCTGCAGAAAATGAGTAGCAGTGTCTACTGACGTGTCAACAATATTCATAATATTATTATATCCCTATTACAACACACCGCTTCTTCGTTGACTTCAACCTACCATCCTATCTCATTTGCACTGTTGGTTGAAGACAGAGTGCCTCTCAACATCTCGAAATTTGTACTAGTGTTGATTGGATAGGTCTTACTCCAAAAACCACAGATGCTTCATCATCATTGGAAGAGAATATTCCTGCTGATTTGAAACCAACTTTCAGTTTTCTCCTTCTAAGTGTGTGATTTTGGACATAATTCTAAGGATAAGCTACGTTAAAAATTGGGTCTTTACTTTGTAGTGCCTGAATGATTTGACAACAATTTCTTGAAATTTCTTATGTGGTAACATTTCATAGTCTGAACAACACCCTAGTCTATAGTTTGAGTTATCTTGAGAGGACTGAAAGATGGTTAAAAAAAAAAAAAATATATATATATATATATATATATATATATATATTCCTGGATACTATTGTAACTGTGTTCCTCCGAATTGAACTCTGTAGCAATAGATTGGCTTTTCTATTCCCTGGTAGGCCTAAGATCATGAAATGCTGTTTCACTGGAGGTAGGAAAAGATCAAAGAACCATTCAGAAAAAAAGAAGACTAACATTGTTTAAGGTTGAGTTCTGTAAGTAGCCGGGGAAATGTGTAGTGCTTTTGAAACTAGAGGAAGATGAAATTTTTCCATTCATCAAAGGTTTCACTCTGTGGGATGTTGTAGCTTTAGCACATGGAAGCCCAAACATCCTGTCCTTATAATTCAGGACTCTCAGTTCACTAACCCTTGTATGGTAGGATTTATTAGGCTTTGCCAGGATAGGACAATTTGGTTATGTGGGTGTAAAACCGGTCAGAGTACAGAAGTGCTCAGAAAGGGGCTCTCTGAAGAGGCCACTTAATTGTGCTTCGGCTGACTGGTGGATGGTTCTTTTTTAAATAATGCTTTATCTAACTTTGAAATGCCAAAGCCACTCATCGGAAAAAAAACAACGCAGCTTAGTCAGCTGCATTTGCCTTTTTCAATTAGCTGGGGCCAGAGATAGTGGTATCCTCTAGTCTTTTCATTAAAGGAAGCTTGGAATCCATGGCATTGCATTCACAGTTCTATAGCTATAGTACTTCAGTGTTCATAAATTAGTTGGGTATCAACTTTATCCTTTATCTAGTCTGACCCTCTGGTTTTACAGATAAAGAAACTGAGGCTCAGAGAGGTTAGGTGACTTAGGAGTTATGTCAGTGTCCTAAAGACCACAAAACCGTGCTGGTTGGTGTGTCTTCAGCAGGGAATCAAAACCTGGATATGATACCTTCAGACACTATTGAGTTAAGTGGGACTTAGCTTGTCCTTTCATTAACTGCTCTCAGATTGCTAGATTATACTTATTGGTGTGTCATTATTGGGGCACAATGGAGAACCTAGGGTAGAAGTGTACAGAATTGTTTGCCCCCATACTGCAGAGTGATATGGCTCTGCTTTCTTTCTTGTCGTCGGTTCTATTCTCCACTCAACTCACAGATGCAGAGTGTATCTTGCCCCTGCCTGGCTTTGGCTATATTGCTCCTCCTGGCCTCAGTCTACCTCTCTACCTTGCTCTCACCACAGTCTGCTCATGGTGGTGAGAGCAAGCCTTGAGTCAGACCAGCATCCATGAACCAGGCTCTTCCATGGAAGTGTGTCTGACCAAAGGGACACTGTTCCCAGTTCTCATACTTATCTTCTCTTAAATACTCATCTTTCATTTCATTTCTATAGGTGCCAGGGTCCTCATATCTGCTCAAGATGCCACTTGTGCTTTCTTCTGCCTCTTCACCCTGGACTGTCCAGCTCTCCTTCCCATCAGGCAGCTACCTAACACAATGGAGAGAGATTTGGAATTAGAGTTGGAAAGACTTGAGTTTGAATCCTACTTTCGATACCAGCTGCATGACCATGGGCAATTCACTTAACTTCTCTCCTCCTCAGTTCCTTTATCTGTAGAATGGGGATATAACCTCAGAGGGTTGTTGTAAAAATGGAGTAAGAGATACCATGTAAAATGCTTTGTAAACCTTAAAGGCTACATCATTGCTAGCTAGTTTTATTTTTATAGTCATATTGACTTTCCATTGGGAGATAGCTTTCTAATCTATGCAACTTATTAAAGAAGATGGCTGATGAGTTAATACAACACATTTCTTGATGAGCAAATTTGCATTTTAACAGGGGCCTTCTGGAGATGCTCTTAAATACTTTTAATACTGGGGATATTTCAGGGACCACAGCATACTTAAAAGGAGCAGGGGGCTGATATTTTGGAGGCTATGCTCCTTAAATTATATTCCTCCCTGACTATGAGAGGCATAGAATGGGGGAAGGAGATAAATGCGAGGGGGCAGGGGCACCAGCAATGAAAAAAGAAAATTTTTGAGCACAATATTCCAATAGCCTTGAGGAAAGTTTCTCAGTATAGCTTCCATTCGGTTGAGACCTATCGAGGGAATGGTACAAGAGTGAGAAAACCTATCTTGGCAGCAGACCCTAAAGGAGACCCGGTGGGGGCATGTTTTAATGAAGTTCCTATCCCCATGGGTAAGTCAGTGGAAGCAAATGTAAATCATGGCAGGGGAGGTAGAAGGCCCAGCCACTCCAGGGGAAGGTTGGTGGCTTGAAAAACCACCTTCTCAGCTGGAGGATGCTTGGGGAAGAATGAACAGAGCAGGTCTGAACTTGCCAGATGATTTGGTTTCCTGATGTGGCTGTAAAGTTCATCTGAGGAAGAAAAGGGTGCTGCTTCTGAAAGGGAAGTCTCCATGAAACTGAGCAGGAGGCATGTTTGATGCTAGTAGGAGGGTAGATTTAGGGCTGGGAGGGGGACATCAGGGGTTGTCTGGTCCAACCCCCTTTCTCTACAGATGAGGAAACTGAAATCCAGCAAATAAAGTGACCTGTCCAAGGTCATACTTGTAGTAGGTGGAAGAGTCAGCATTTGAACTCATGATCTGAGAGTCCTCATCCAATGCCTTTTCCACAGCCCTGTACTTCTCTGTCTTTTGCTTTGCATTGACTTGAAAGCATGCAAAATGCTTTCATTTATACGATCTCATCTTTTCCTTCAAATGATCTTGTGGTTGTGTGGGATAGACATTCTATCTGATCTCTAGTTTACAAACAAGGAAACTTCGACCTAGCAAAGTGAACTGATTTGCACAGTTACACAATTGTTAAGGGATTGAGCTAGGACCAGAGCCATATGTGTTACCTGGCTGAGAATCCACTAGTCTTTCCTTTCCCTAACAACAACAATCTGGTTTTAGAGGAATATAGATAGATAGTTATAGATATAGATAGATAGATACATAGATGGATGATAGATAAATAGGTAGGTAGATGATAGAGACAGAGATATGTAAATGATATCGATGTGGATAGATGATATCTAGATATAGATTTGGTAATAGTTGAGTCTTCATATTTAGTAATTGAAAATGAAAGTAAGTGTCTCCATATGAGCCCCTCTCTAAGCAGTGCCATTGACTTAATGTCAGATACTGAAGGAGAACTTGGCTTGCCCTGAGCAGCTTCCTTATATGTGATCATGCAGGCAGTCGGCATTTATTAAGCACTTACTATAACCAGGCACTGTGCTAAGTGTTACTGATAGAGAGACAAATAAATAGGAGGGGAGGAAGAGAAAGAGACAGGAGTGGGGAAATGAGAAATTAAGGGAAGAGTAATCACTTTTATTTTATGGATTAGGGGACTATTAGAGTCCATCTCTCTCCATGAATTAGGAAATCCCTAGATCAGGTGTTCACATGGATGGTGTTGTCTGATTAGAGGCTGTTATCTTGTTTGTCCTTCATTCTCAAAGAGGACCATGACATTGGGATGATGTCATGACTTGTACTGAATTGGATTTAAGGGAGGGAGGGCTGTGCAAGGTCACCAGCCTCACTCTCTCCTCCAGAGCCATGTGGGTCCAGTGGCAAGATATACATCAGGATGACTGGAGATGCTCCTAAATGTTTAAGGCAATTGGGGTTAAGTGACTTGTTCAGAGTCACACAGCAAGTAAGTGTCTGAGGTGAGATGTAAACTCAGGTCCTCTTGATTTCAGGGCCAGTGCTTTATCCACTGTGCCACCTACCTGCCCCAGAGGCTGTAGAGTGTCACAGGAAGGGCACTGAAATTCAGAGTCAGCCTGGAGTTAGGAACACGTGAGTTCAAATGTGGTCACAGATATTTACTACCTGAGTGACCTTGGGCAAGTCACTTAATAATTATTTATCTCACTTTCCTCAACTACGAAATGGGGATAATAATAGCACCTACCTCCAAGAGTTGTTGGGAGCATCTAATGAGATAATATTTGTGAAGTGCTTTAAGAAGCTTAAAGTGCTACATAAATAATGATATTGGGGCATCTAGGTGGCACAGTGGATAAAGCACCGACCCTGGATTCAGGAGGACCTGAGTTCAAATCTGGCCTCAAACACTTGACACTTACTATCTGTGTGACCCTGGGCAAGTCACTTAACCCTCATTGCCCTGCCAAAAAAATGATATCATTGTTTTTTAAATTATTATTATTTGGCTCCCAAGTTCTAATCCTGTCTTTCCTACTTCTCTTTCTTACAACACTAGGTTAGGTGTATAGTGGGGAAAAAAGAATAATAATATTAATAGGATATAGGAATATAAGCATACCTAGACAGAACTATTCTTTATTAAGAAGTACAAGGCAGATTTTCACATTTGCTGATGAATTACACTCTTTAGCCCCTGCATTAAAGGCTTCCTAATGGAAGGCCTGCCTCTTGACTAAAATCCCTTCTGGCTAATTCCTCATTCTTCCTTAGAATCCTCCCAGTTAGTTCTTAACAGGTCCCCTCTTTTATGACTACTGATACCTCCCAAGAAGATGGGGAGGACTCTGGGGGTAGTTCACAACTTGGGATACGTTTAATGAGCACGGGACAGGGTGCCAGGAATTCAAAATCTGCCTAGATGGTTTTATAAGATTATGGGATTTCAAAACTGGAAGAGAACCCCAGAGAGCACCTAACTCTAACCCTAATCCCCTCATTTTACAGATGAGAAAACTGAGGTTGAAGAAGGTTAAGTGATCTGTACTAGGTCATACCAGGTAGTGAGTGTCATTGTCAGGATTCAAATCTGGGTCTTTTAATGCCAAAATTCCATGTCTTCTTCACTGTACCTATACATACTAGCTACTGTGTGGCTTTGGATGAAATAATTAACATCTTTGAACCTTATCTTTCTCATCTGTAAAATGGAGATAATCGTCTCTGTCTTGACCTATATCATGGTACCCTTGTGAAAATTAAATGGAGTAGGGCAGCTAGGTGGCGCAGTGGATAGAGCACTGACCTTGGAGTCAGGAGGACCTGAGTTCAAAAACGGTCTCAGACACTTAACACTTACTAGGTGTGTGACTCTGGGCAAGTCACTTAACCCCAATTGCCTCACCAAAAAAACAAAAAACCAACCAACAAACAAAAAATTAAATGGAGTAATGCATTTGAACCCAACGTAAAATTCTCTCCATAAATGTAGATTATTAATTATTATTACCTTAATCAAATTATTTCATACCAATATTTTGCTGAGATCTCTCATCTGGAAGGACTGTGCATTTGAAATCGAGGTAGTGAGAGGCAATTTGGGAGCCTGGAATCCTGGGGCCAGGTTGGAGGGCTGGCCTGGCTCGAACTGAAGTAGTAGCTTTAGGTGGCCAGAGGATACTGGTCACCTGGGTCAAGGAAGGGAGCACCAGATGTGGGAGAGGTTCACAAAAGGGGCAGTGGGAAGCAAAGACTTTTGGGGGTCAAATAGAACATTTTGCAGCATAGCCTCAGCCTGTAAAATTTCTTCAGAGCAGCCACTCAGGGTCCTGTGTTCCTTTTGTTCCCTTATGCCTCTGCCATCCCTCCTGAGGTCACTGCTCCTTGTGTTGCCAAACTAAACTCAGTTCTCCATTTGTCTCTTTCCCTTCAACCCACACAGACCCTGCCCTCTCCACCACTTTGTACTTGTCATCCATAATAATAGTAAGTGACTGAGGAGCCAAGTGGGAGCAGTGGGAGCAGGTGAGTCCTGCTCCTGTCCTGGACACATACCCAATGGAACAGTGTGACTCAGTTGGCCAAGGAGGGGCAGTGGAGGCACCAGGAGATAGGGGTGTAGGCATGCCTAAACACAGCTATCCTATATAATTCTGCATTCCATAGAACTATATATCCTAGATAGTGATAATAGAACGAGCAGGGTGTGGGTGTGGATGTGTTTTTTCTGTTACTTTATATTACAAGCTTTTTTTGCGGCTGTGACTGCCCCCTTACAATTCATTTGTTCAGATAAACACGTTCTAAGCCCTGGTGGCCCCTGCCGACTGCTGGAGAAGATGCTGCCAGGCACAGGACAAAGAGTGTGGTATGGTGGAAGGAGCAATGAACTAGGACTTCAGGACCCAAATGAAGGAAAACGCTCAGGGGTTGTTGAAGCAAGGATTTAGCTTCTTAGGATCTGAGGAACATTGAAAACAGCAATAGGCCTTCTCAATTATGTATATGATTTTCTGTTTTTGTTTTTGTGAAGCTGATTGATTTTGAGCTCCTTTGAGCCATTTAAAGAAGCATTATTTATGTTGAGCTTGGGAACAATACCAGAGAGTATACAATTGTGGCTTCGCTAATGAGATAACTCTTGACTTTATTAAAAGACAGACTTCTGAAAAGAAGAGAAGGATTTAGCTTACTGTCTATCCTTTCAGTAAGCCCCACTCTTCACACTCCGTCAACTATTCTCCACAATGTCATTGGGGGGCAGGAGTGACTCTTCAGTGTACAGAGAAAAGGGGCATCATGGTGGCAGTAGGATGGCATCATTGCCCAGCGGAAGGACCACTCTGTTCTCTTGGTTCACCACCTGCCGGGATGACTGCACCTTCATAGAGTTGCCTTTGCTACATCATCACTCATGGAAAGTCTACTCACTGTGGCTGTTCCCCAAGGCTTGGTCACACACATGCTTCTCTTTTCTCTTTACATTCTTTCGCTTGGCATCCTCTTCAGTTCCTGTGGGCTCAGTTATCATCTCCATGGAGATGACTCCTAGCTCTCTATCCCCAGCCTATGTCCTAAGTTGCCTTTTGTTTATTTTGAACTGAATATCCTGTAGGCATTTCAAACTAACCCCTTCCCCCTGCCCTTATCTATGCCCCTTTACCCCTGACAAGCCCACCCCTCTTCTTGACTTCCCTGTTAGAGTTTATCCTTCCAATCTCAGTGACATCCTGGACTCTGCACTTGCACTCAGTCCCCATAACTAATCAGTGGCCAGATCTTGTTTCTACCTGCCACGACATCGCTCAAATACATCAACTTTGGTTCCCTCAGGTAGCCACTACCCTAGTTCGGGTTCCAAGTATTTCTCACCTAGATTTCTGCAGTAGTTTCCTAAATGGGAAGGATTATATCGCTTCCAGTTTTGATAATCCATAACTGTTAGTAGATGCCTTTCAAAGTCCTACTTTCTATTTTGATCCAATGAATATTTATTAAGTACCTACTATGCACAATATAACACATTAATAGGTATGTACATTTAAAATAAATTGAGGAGGGAAAGGGCATTCAAAAGTAGGGGTGAGAGTCCTATAGGAGGAAGTCCCTGAGCTGGTTCTTATAGTATAACCCAATAAATATATTTTAAACACTTAGTATGTGCAGGGCACTTTGCTAGGCACCAGGGATGCAGAAACAAAACGAAACTGAGTCTGGAAGTTAGAAGCAATATAGGGAAAGAGATAGATCTGAAACAGTGTCCTATGAAAGTCTGATTGTATTTGTTGTGTGTGGGGGTAGGTGGGGGTAGGTGGAAGGGTAGGGGGAGGTCTGGGAGGGGGAGGGAGTGGAAAGACTTTGATCAGGCTTCCTAGAAATTGGTGGATGTTAACGGCTCTCCAGGAAAGCCTCAGGAAATGGATTGAGTTGGGGGCTAAGATCAACCCCCCTGAGTACCAGAAGGTCGATTCCCCATCACACACACTGGTCCTCTGCCCTCCCTGCTGCTGTCTCGTCCCTCCCAAAGGAAACAAGGGCAGCCCCAACAGCAGGGAGCCTGTGTTTCCATCTGTGTTAAATGTTTTGTAGAATTAACCATCGTTATTATAACCTAGGCAAGGGAAAAGGGGTGGGACAAGGGGGAGGGAAACCTTGCCCATCTAGACAGTTGGACGTTCTCAATATACCTCCCTGAGGACACACAAGCCTGTGTACTGACAGATCCCAGCATCCCCACCAACTGCCGCTGCCAACACCACAGAGGGCACTTGGCCTGGGCCCCTCTTGGAAGCCTAATGGCTACTGCCGTCCTTACCCTCCAGCATCAACAGAGGTAGGGTGGTGCCCAGCCCCATCAGAGCCTGGTCTCAGAGTTATTACATGCTTGAAGCTACCGTTCCAGTATTCTAAATCAGGCCTACTTTCTGTCAAATGACTGAAGATCATGCCTAGAGAGAGGATGCTGTAACATCTAAACCTATATGAAACCCAAGGGACAACTCAACTCCAGCTTGGTTATAGTAGGGAAATTTCTCCAATATAGAATCTCTCAATGTTAACACTGGGAGGACCTTTAAAAGAATCTGATCCAATCCCCTCCTTTTAATTCATGATACATCTTCTATACCACTTCAAGATTTACAAAACACTTCTTATAACCCTGTGACACAAGTAATGCAAGAACCTTCATTTTGCAAATGGGGAAACTGAGTCTCATAGGAAGTTAAATGATTTGCCTGTGATTACCTAACAAGCCAGTGGTAGAACTAGGATTCAAATCCAGGTCCCCTAGTGCCAGACTCAGGGTTTTTTGTTTTGTTTTGTTTTGTTTTGGGGGGGAGGGGTCCATCATTCAATGCTGATGAGGAATTGAGTTCAGAGAAATTAAGGTAACTGCTGGGCCTCAAGCCTAGGTTGCCATGTCTTTTCCACTAGATGTCTTTGCCTTTTTAGTGGTAGTCACTCCCAGGGCAGTGGACTCCTTTAACTCTGGTCTTTGGTTTATTGCTTTCTGGTCCCTACATATGCCTCAATTTTCTCTGAGGGCAGGAGCTCTTTTCATATTTGCTTTTGGATCCCCTGCACCTAGTCCAGTGCCTGGCCTACAATCATTCCTTAATAAATGCTTGTTGAATCAATTTACATATAATTGTGGGACCTTAGGTAAGTCTTTTTCACCTTGTTAGCCTTACTTTCCTATCTACAAAATTAAAGGGTTGAACTAGATCAGGTTTTCTTAAAACTTTTTTTTTTTTTGGTCTTGGATCCCTTTGACAGGCTGGTAAGACCTCTGGACCCTTTCTTAGAATAATATGCTTTTAAAAGAAATTAGAATTGAAAGAATTGCTGAATTTCATTTAAAGATTTGTAAAAGGAGTTATGTAATTTTTCCTCTTTTCAAGTTGATGAATCCCTGGAAATTAATCCATGGACACTGGGTTAAGAACCCCTAAAGGAGATCATCCTTAAGATCTCTCAATATCTCCCAACTCTAGCCATCTTCACTGAATGTTCCCCATTCCTGGAACTGTCTATCATATCTCTCTCCCTCCTAGCTTCCCTGACTTTCTTCAAGTTTTAGCTTAAGTCTCACTTTATGCAATATGCCTTTACCCTCCTTCTTAATCTTAGTGCTTTCTGAGATTATCTCCAATTTATCTTGTCTATATCTTCCTTTTACATAGTTATTTGCATGCTGTCTCTTCCATTAGAGTGGGAATGTTTTATGGGAAGGGGCTGGTTTCTTATTTTTATCATTCATTCATTCATTCATTCATTCATTCATGCCTTTTATTGTATCCTTAGCTTGTATTTCTAGCCCTTAGTAAAGTGCTTGGCACATAGTAAGCACCTAAATGCTTGTGGGTTTGACTTGAGTTAAGGTTCGGATGAAGGTGGAACCCTGGGTTTACTTGTTAGTGAAGAGTTGATGATCTTGTTTAGATGAGCTCTCATAGATAAATCATTCAGTCAGCATTTATTAAGCACCTTCTATGTGCTAAGTTGGGGGTATTAAAAAAGGCAAAACCAAAAAAAAAGTCCATGCTCTCAAAGAGCTCACAGTCTAATGGGGCAGACAGTAATGAGCTATATATACAGATAAACTGGAGATAATTAACAGAGGAAGGCATTAGAATTAATGGAGATCCAGAAAGGCTGTGGGAGTTAGTTTCTCTTTGGGTCCTTACTTTGGAACTCACCTTCACAGTATCTCAGGGTTGGAAGGTTCCTCAGATGTATCAGAGACAGATATAACCTGCACCTCAACTGGAATCCCCTGTAGATCATGCTCCACTGGGGTCCTCCCACCACTATTTGAAGACTTGATGTCTTTTACTTTGAGTTAAATGATCTGAGATTGGTAACCAGAGCTTCCCCTCAGAACTTCAGGCTCTGAATTCTCTAGGAACTAGATGTCACCAGCCAACTAGGCCGGGGTGAACATGAGCCTGTGACGGGGCCATGGTTAGGTTTCAGACCCCCCATTCTCTATTCTCCATGCTTTACCAGGCTGTATTAGTGTGTCCTGAAATGCCGCAGTGTGATTTTATTTTGTGTGAGTGTACATGTATGTGTGTGTGAGTGAACTAATCTCCACTCAATGTCTGATTTTCATTTTCATTCTGTGAATTGAAAGTAAAATAAATTTGTAATAAAGTGTAGAGATGACACGATTAAAAAAAAGAAAAAGAAAAAAAGGTAGTTCAAAGTTCAAAGATTTTCCTCTCTGAAAGTGACCCCTGAGGAAGCTCCAAAGAACTCAGCATGATGTGAATAGGGCCCCTCTGTCCCCATGTTTAGTGTAAGGCAGGTAAGTCAGGCTTCCCCAACCAAACTTGTGGTGCTACACTCAGCCCAATCCAGTGAGAATCTGGTCATTTATAGTCCAGCACTAACTCTAATGAGTCTGTGCTCTCATTGATAGGAGCACTCCCTCCCTTGATACAAATTGCCACTCTTCCAGACCTGCCAATCCTTTGCTCATGCTCTACCAAGAATCTGTCATCATGCCTCCACCCAATAGGGACCTGCCTCTGGTTTTCTTTAATTCATAGATATCAGTGGAGCACGTGGGCTATCCCTGAATTTTCCCTCTCTCCTGCTATGTATGAGGTTTTTTTTCTGGTGGCCTATGTCTCAGATAACATCCTTAGTGCCATTTCTCTAGCAAACTTTCTCATTTGTAATATATTACAGGCCACCTTATACCTCTCCATTGCCTTTTGGGGATTCTCAGCTTCAGTTCTTCATGGGCTGTCTTGAAGAATACCAAAGAATTGACTCACTTTATGGAATTCCCTTCTTTCTGCCCCTTCCTTCTCATGACTTCCTGTGCCTATATGCACAGCTTCATTGTCACTTCTTTCAAGGATATTTATTAAAGATCTTCTACATATATGCACAGCACAGTTCTAGGCATGTGGGAAGGCACAAGGATTATATAAGACAGAGTTTGGGTCCTCATGGAGCTTATAGCCTAGTAGGAAGATAAAACCAGGACTTAGATAATAATCTAAAATCTAGGTGGTGCAGGAGATAAAGTGCCAGTCCTGGAGTCAGGAAGACCTGAGTTAAAATCCAGTTTTGAATACTTTCTAGCTGTGTGATCTTGGGCTAACTTCTGTTTGCCTCAGTCTTCTCATATGTGAAATGGGAATACTAATAACACCTATCTCCCAGGGTTGTTGTATCAAATAAGATAATGATTGCAAAGCACATAGCACAATGCCTGGCATGTAGTAGGTACTATACAAATGTTAGCTATTATTTATTTAAAATGGAGATAATAACAGCACCGGTCTTGCAGAATTACAGTGGGGATTAAATGAAATAATACTTGTAAATTGCTTAGCACAGTGCCTGGCATTTAGTAAGCACTATATAAATATTAGTTATTATTGTTGTTGTTATTGTTTCTGGAAGAGACCTCGGAGTCCTTCCTTCCTTGCTTCCTTCCTTCCTTCCTTCCTTTTTCTTTTCTTTTCTTTTCTTTTTTTTACATGGCAGTGAGGGTTAAGTGACTTGCCCAGGGTCACATAGCTTGTCAGTATCAAGTGTCTGAGGCCATATCTGAACTCAAGTTCTCCTGAATCCAGGGCTGGTGCCTTATCCACTGTGCCACCTAGCTGCCCTAGAGTCTTTCTAAGAGTCCATTCCTCACATTTTATAGATGAAGAAACTGAGATTCAGAGTGAAGGTGACTTACCAAGGTCACAGAAGGAGTAATTGACAGAGGTTCCAAATTGAATGCTCTATCCACTGTGCTTGGCTTCTTCTGACTAGATTAGGCATCAAGACAGCCCAGTTCCACTTGAGATGTGCCAACAACTAGCTATATGACTTTGAAACTCAGTTTCCTCATCTGTAGGAAGAGTGCTTTGCCCTAGATGATAGATAGGACCCTTCCATTTTAAAGAGATTCAATAATTCAGTGTCACCCTCCTGAAAGAGATCCCAAAATGAAAACTCCCAGGAATATCATCACCAAATTCCAGAACTCCCAGGTCAAGGAGAAAATATTGCAAGCAGCCAGAAAGAAACAATTCAAGTACTGTGGAGCCCCAGTCAGGATAGCACAAGATCTAGCAGCTTCTACATTAAAGGATCGTAGGGCATGGAATATGATATTTCAGAGGGCAAAAGAATTGGGATTACAACCAAAAATCACCTACCCAGCAAAACTGAGTAATCTTTCAGAGGAAAAATATGGGGCTTCAATGAAAAAGAGGATGTTCAGGTATTTGTGATGAAAAGACCTGAACTGAATGGCAAATTTGACTTTCAAATATAAGACCCTAGAGAAGTATAAAAAGGTAAAAAGAAAAAAGAAATTAAGGGGGATGTTAAAAGGCTAAACTGCTTACATTCCTATATGGGAAGATGATAGTCTAACTCATAAGAAATATCTCAGTATTAGGGCAGATGATAGAAATAAGTTTAGACAGAGGGCACAGGTGAGAATTGATTATGAAGGGATAATATCTGTAAAGTATTTAATTTTTGATTATCTTTTTTCTGTGGGGTGGTCGGAGTTGTTTAACATACCTGGGGACAAACAGTGGGTGAGCATCTATTGACTGGGGCTGGATTTGGGCTTGGATCCTCCTGGGTTCAGGGTGGGTGCTTTGTCTATTGTGTCACCTAGCTGCGCCATGATAACATCTTTAGGGTAAAATTGAGGGGTGAGAGGACTGCACTGGGGGAGGGGGAAGGGGAGAGGTAGAATGGGGTGAAATCCCACATGAAAGAAACAGGAAAGGGCTTATGGAGTTGGGACAGAGATGGGGGAGGAATGGGGCAATGAATGAACCTCACACTCATCAGGATTGGCTCAAAGACCTTAATCTTATCAGAGTTGGCTCAAGGAGGGATTAATATATACACTCAATTGGGTAAAGTAACCTAAGAGGAGTAGTGAATGAGCTTTACACTCATTGGAATTGACTCAAAGACCTTAATCTCATCAGAGTTGACTCAAAGAGGGATTAACATACACAATTGGGTGTTGTGATCTATCTAACCCTGGGGCAGAGATGGGGGAGGAATGGGGCAATGAATGAACCTCAAACTCATCAGGATTGGCTCAAAGACCTTAATCTTATCAGAGTTGGCTCAAGGAGGGATTAACATGCACAATTGGGTGTTGTGATCTATCTAACCCTGTAGGAAAGTAGGAGGGGAAGGGGATAAGGAGGGAGGGGTGAAAGAAGGGAGGGCAGAGTGGGGAAAGGGGCAATCAGAAGCAAATCCATTTTGAGGAGGGATAGGGTGAAAGAAGATAAATAATAGAGTAAATATCATGAGGAAGGGAATAAGGTGAAGGGAAACAGTTAACAACAATAAGTGTGAAAAAGAGAAAAGGAAAAAAATTGCACAAAAATATTTATGGCAACTCTTTGTGGTGGCTAAGAATTGGAGATCAAGGGAATGTCCATCAATTGGGGAATGACTGAAGAAGTTGTGGTGTGTGATTGTGGTGGAATGTTATTGTGCTGTGGAAAATGATGAATAGGATGACTTCGGAAAAACCTGGAAAGATTTATATGAACTGATGTATAGTGAAGTGAACAGAACCAGGAGAACATTGTGCACAATGACAGCATTAGTGTTCTGTGAGCAATTGTGAATGACTCAACTACTCTCAGCAATACAATGATTCAAGACAATCCCAAAGGACTAATGATAAAGCATACTATCCACCTCCAGAGAAAGAACTGATATTGAATGAACAGACTAAAGCATACAACTTTGCATTTTCTTCTTTTTTTACTTGTTTTTAAATATAAAATGACTAATATGGTAATGTTTTACATAACTACATGTGTATAATCTATTTCTGATTGCTCACCACCTCAGGGAAGGGGGAGGGTAGCGAGGGAGGGAATGAGAGAGGGATAGAATTTTGAACTCAAAACTTTACATAAAGAATTTTTTATAATTGAGTATCACACAGTGAGTTAGGGGGGGAAATGGGACTAGACCTAAGTTTCCCACCCCGGAGGGGCATATTGGGTGTGGTCACTCAATGTTGTTGAACAACTAACTGGCAGCTTTTAGTCTGGTATAGAATTGGCGCATCCAGGATGACACAGATAGTGGAAGTGGGAAGGCTTTCATCATTTTTATCTGTCCCTGAGATGTTTGCCTCTGAATATTGTTCCAGCCCAGGCTTCCTTGGGGAGAGGCAAAGCTTAAAGTGCAGAGAATCAGTTCCCTTAAAGGATGTCTTCTTCCACAGCTTGGTAGGAATTACTAACAATCCCATTTATTTTCCTACAGCTACTTGGAGTTGAACACCACCCCAGCTCAAGAAAACAGTTCCCCAGAATCAGTTTATGACCCTTTCCCACTGTTACTTAAATTCCATTCGTAATGAAGTTTCTGCAGCATTAATTCTGCCAGTGCTGGTGCTGGGATCCCCAAAGAACTATTCATAGCCCCCTTCCCAGGGAGGCAGTGAGCTCTGGTCCCTGGGACAGCAGGATGGCCTGAGAGGACATGACTTCTGAGGAGAGGGTCCTGAACAGTTCTCTAAGCTCACATTTCCCAAGAGCATCCCATTCAAGTGTCCCAGGGATCATTATTGCATTCTTTCCTGTTGGCTTTGTAAATAAATTGAATGAAAGTATACATGGCATTTTGTTCAATTTAACTCAGAGAATTTTAGAGTTGGAAGGTGGACTCCTTGAGGGCAGGGACCATGTTTCTGTCTTTCTTTGTCTCCCCATTGCTGGCAGAAAGCTAGCATTTAATAAAGGTTCATTGTCTGCCTGACTGACACACTGTCTGATCCATACTGTACATATGGTTATTGAGCTTCTGTTTGAGGATTTTCATTGGGTGTGAGAAACCTACTGTGTCCCAAGCCCATTTCTACCACCCCTTTCTTCCACTCTATTGTTCTTGGCTCTGCCCTCTGGGGCCTGGCAGTGATAGGGATAGGTTTTGGATCAAACTGAACAAGCCTAATCCCTTTTCCATATAACAGATTGAGATGTCACAGAGCTGGAGGGGGATGACAAAGTCAGGATCCAAAAAGGTACTGCCTGGCTACAAGAGTATGGGGAGGGGCAGCTAGATGGCACAGTAGATAGAGCACCGGCCCTAGAGTTAGGAGGACCTGAGTTCAAATCCGACCTTAGACACTTAACACTTACTAGCTGTGTGACCCTGGGCAAGTCACTTAACCCCAATTGCCTCACTAAAAAAACCCAAAAAAACAAAAAAACAAAACAAAAGAGTATGGGGAAACATAATAAGATGGAATTTAATAGGACTAAATTTCAAAGTCTTCTATTTGGGTTCAAAAAAGTCACCTGTTCAATTTCAGGATAGAGGAGGTGGGGCTAGATAACTGTTTATAATTAGTCAATTAGTAAGCATTTATTAAGCACCTACTATGTGCAAGACATGAAAGCACTGGAGATGCAAAAGAAAGGCAAAAGATAGACCCTACCCTCAAGGAGTTTATAATCTAATGGAAACAACATCTAAATAAATATGTACAAAGCAAGCTATATACAGATTAAATATAAAATAATTAACAGAGGGAAGACTCCAGAATTAAGAGGAATTGAGACACAAAGATGGTTTTCCCAGGTCAAATCATATCTGGAGTATCATGTTCAATTTTGACTGCAATATTTTAGGAAGGAGACTATGCCCTATGAGGATCAATCAAAGGAACTGCAGTTATTTCATTTAGATAATGTAGACTTAAAGGAGATTTTATAGGTGAATTTAAGTATTTGAAGGGGGATAACTAGCTCAGCTTGGGCTCAGAGGGCAGAACTAGGGAGAGCTTTAGGCCTGTGGGCTGGTTTTCCTAAAGTGGCCCTAATACTAAAGTGATTACATTGATGGGCTCCCTGTTCAAAGGTCACTTACACCTGCATCCTTGACAATACCTTCTGTGCCTTTCCCTATTCTTTTGGGCATGCCTCTGTCATAAGTTGTGGAATACTGGAGTCAGAGAGGGTGGGACAGTCAGAGAACAAGGGACCCTGACAAAGAAAACCAAGAAATCAAGGGAGTAACTGACCTGGTCCTTGAATTTTACCAGAAGCCCTTGGTCTTTGACTTGGAATCATCCCAGTAGAGCATATGATGGAGGCTTAGCGGAAGCAGAGGCTGTTAGACTATAGGTGAGTTGATGGGACTAAAGGGAATTCAGGGATAGAAAGAAGAACCAGGTGCTTAAGTAAAATTGAGGATTGAAAACCTTTTTTTTTTTTTTACTTTTCAGAACCAGCTCCATTACTTGTGACTTTTTTTTTTTTTTTGGAAAAAGTACTGGACTTGGCAGTCAACAAGCTAGTTGCTAGCCTTGTGATTATGGGCAAGTCACTTAGTGCTTCTGAGTCTCAGTTTCCTCATTTGTAAAATAGCACTAATACTCTTTACCTCATAGGATTGTTAGGAGGAAAGCACTTTATAAATCTCAACAGTTACAGTGAGCTATCACACAGCCCTTTGTTCAGACAACCTTACCAGCAGGGCCTGCCCTAGGCAACCATTAGGAGAAGCAAAGTTTGTCAGAAGTCAGCATTTCTCTCCTTCCTTAGTGGTGTCCTTGTGCTTCCAACCCTCAGGGCCCTGAAACTCTCTTACTTTCAAAACCTGCTCTCTGGAAATGATCTGATAAATTACTTTTGTACTGAAGTCCAAGGCTTGAAGTGTTCTCTTTCCCAGTGGTGTTTCCATTTTAACCATAAAAACTCATATTTATTTGGCCCTTTACAGTTTAACAGAAGTACTTTCCTTACAACAAGATGGGCAGTTTTGATGTGGTTAACCCATTTTATGGGCTAGGAAACTGTGGCTCTGAGAGCCTTGCCCAAAGTCACATCTAGTAAGTGGAGGAGCAAGGACTTGAACCTGGGTCTTTGGACTCCAAGAGTTCACTGGGTTCTAACTTGGAGACATAGCCAATATTATACTTGTGTTGGGATTGAGGGAAAGAAAGTGTATTAGGTATTTAGAGAAGAGTTCCTGAGAATCCTCTGAAAAAAGCATCTCCCAGATTCCTGGACAGTGAGCAGACAGTCCCCTCCTACCTTTCCAGTGTTCTTACTACTCTCAGACTTGTACTCTTATTCTTCGATCCAGTGATGCTGGCTTCTTGGCTCTTCCAGGAACCAGACACTTCATCTCTTGGCTCCAGGCATTTTGCTCTGGCTATCTCCCATTCCTGGATGCTCTGTTCTCCCTCTTCCACTCTGCCTACTGACTTCCCTGGCTTCCTTTAATCCCAACTAAAATCCTATCTTTTAGTGAAAGGCTTCCCTAATCCCTCTTAATTCAATTGCCTTCCCTCTGTTAATTTTTTCCCATCTATCTTGTATATAGCTTGATACACACACACACACACATACATATATATATGTATGTATGTATATGTTTGTGTGCTATCTCCCTCATTAGATTGTAAGTTCCTTGAGGGCAGGAGCTGTCTTTCGCCTCTTTTTGTATCCCCACTGCCTAGCACAGTGGTTGGCACATAGTAGGTGCTTAATAAATGTTTATTGATTATTGTGCCCATACTTGAGTAGGAATCTAACCTGTAAGATCCCTGTCTTCAGGTTCTACCTAAAGATCTCCAAAGATGCAACATTTCTCTCATTTTCCATGGTTTTAAAAAAACCACCATGAACAGCTCAGTGATCACACTTGCCAGTTCTTTCAGTATCTAGGGATGAAGTTTTCTAAGTCTGATGTTTTGACCTTCTTGAGGACAAGAGGGGTACCCTCCTCACTTATTTTGGGTTGAACTTCCTGTTAATTTTTCTTTTCCTATCCTCAGTCTGAAAATTGTTCTCCTTGGTAGAGAAACAGGAGGGAAAAAAAGAGTTCTCTCACATGTCTGTTATAATACCTGAGCAATGGTCCTGTTCTTTCTATGAGCCTTTTCCTTCCCCTAACAGTGATAAAAGGGGAAAAAAGCTTTTGGGGGTTGATTGAACAACTCAGTTCTTCCTAAACTGTAATTCCTTCTGGTTCTAATTTTATAGGATCATTCCAATCTCTTCTACTTATCCTTGGGTCTCATGTGTATATCTTTCAAAAATCTAACTTAATCAATGAGTTCTCTGTGAATTCAAACTTTGGATAGCTTCCCCTTTTCTTCCTCATAAGAATCACATATGATTGTATTTGTAGAGTTTCATTCTTAAGAGATTTCCATCCCTCTTGGGTTGGCTTCCTCTGTAGAATTTTAAGCCAAGAGATTTTACTTATTCTTTCCCTGTTCTCTTTGAGGACTAAAGTTCAGAGTGGGGACCATGTTCAGGTTCCTTCTCCTTATCTCTCATTAGCTCTAAGACTGAGGGGCGACTTCTTCTAAGGTTCCCATCACTTCCACAGTTCTACAAAGGAAGATTGATGGTTCCTTTGCTTCTGGAGCTTATAGTTCAGCAGAGAAAGAGAACACAATCCAATCTAGCCAGTATGTGTTAAACTCCTAATCTGTGCCACAATCATACAATAGCTATGTAATAAAAGCTATTGGGAAATAGGATTTGTGTACTGCATCAAGGATGACCTATTGAAATAAAAATAAGAAGATGTTACTTCCTCAAGGACCAGGAGAGCTTAAAGGGAAAATTTGAACAAAGTTGAGGTTAAAACAAAGATGGAGCTGGAAAGGAGAACTGAAGGAGGCTCTGAAATCCTGGTCATTGGGTCAGGATTCACCAAACAAGCTGAGTAACTGTATTGGGCATTCGTAATTCATCTCTATGGATATAATTTGTATCCTTGGGGTTCCTCACAGGGTAGTAAGATATTTCCTTATATACTAACCCACTAACCAAGTGTATTCTATACCGAAGGTAGAACAGAGGACATCACCTAAGAAAATGAAATGAGAAAGGATGTCATGTCCTTGTTGATGAGGAATTCTAAGCTCCTGGTGGTGATGTTGGAGAATTGCCATTGGCAGAAGGCTGGGAAATCTTTTTTTTAGAGTTGTCTTGGGCCTCTTTTGTCAGGGCGATTTGCTGTGTTAAAGGGGAGATTTCAATTGTTATGTGATCCCCAATGGACTAATTATTGTTTCTCATTGTGATGAAATTAAGGGGTCCTGGGCTATGCTCCTGACTTGGTCACTAACTAGAACTGTGTGACTTCAAATTGATCACTCTTTGGATCTCATTTCCTCATCTGTAAAATGAAGAGGTTGGACTACATGATCTCTTAACAAGAGTACAGATCCAATAGTCTTTGACTCTATTGAAATGTAAGCAGCCAGAATTGTTACTATTATAACATGGCCCTATGGTCCTTCCTTGGATATACAGAACTATTGTCTGGAAAAAAGCCAGGCTGACCTGTGGGCATGAGGTGGATTCTGAGCCAGAAGACTATTTCTTATCCTATCCTTATAAAAAAGGGAGAGATGTGGGCTAGATTTGGATCTTGTTGAATGGTGGGAGCTAAAGCAGAGTCAATGACGATTTGATGACAGCTTGGAAGGAGGTCTCCAGAGGAATGACTCAGGGATCTCGGCCTGGTCCTACACTGACCTTTTTAATAATGGCTTGGAGAAATAATTAAATGGCAAACCTATCAAATCTGTAGGTGTTAAAAAGCAGAAGAACTAAGTAACATACTAGATGACAGAGTTAGGATTGATGTTGACAAGCTAGAACATTGAGCTGAATCTAAGAAGATGAAATTTAACCAATCAAGCATTAATGTCATCTGTGTGCCAGGTCCTGTGCTAGGTGTGGACAGTACCAAGAAAGATAAAAACACCAAAACAGTCACTATCCTCAAAAGCTTGCTAATGAAGGGGTACAACATGTAAATAAATAGGTAAATACATGATACAGAGTAGAAGGAAGGTAACCTTAGCTAGAAAGGTTCAAATCACTGGAGGACCTGGAAAATCTCTTGCAAAAGGTAACATTTGAACTGACTTGAAAGATGCCAGGGATTTTGAAAGGTAGAGGTGAGGAAGGGAGAATGTTCCAGGCATAGGGGACAGCCAGTGCAAAGGCACGGAGATGAGAGATACAATGTTATATGAGAGGAAGAACAAATAGATTCATTTTGCTGTACAGGGGAGTCAAATGTAAGAAGAAGTTGGAAGGGACCGGATTTTGTGGAAAGCCTTAAGTGCCAAACAAAGAACTCTGTATTTCATCCTTGTCAATTTCACAAATATAGGCAGTGTGACTAGACAGCAATTTATCTGAAAAAGATCTGGGGTTTATAGTGGATTGAAAAGTCACTATGAGTTAACACTAATATAGCAATCAGGAACATTAATGTAACCTTGAACTTCATTGAGAGAAGTAAAGGACTAGGGAGAGTGTCCTCCTCCCTGGTCAGACCACAGATTTGTGTTCAGTTCTGGTTTCCACATTTTAGGAAGGATATTAATCAATGATAGTATCCAGAATAGGGCAAGTAGGATATTAAAGGGTGTTAAATTCATGTCTTATAAGAATAGGTTAAAGGAAATGAGATGGTTTACCTAGAGAAGAGAAGACTTAGAGGGACATGATAATTGTCAAGAGGGTTTATAGTTGTTCTGTTTGGTCCAAGAGGGCAAAAACTAGGAGAAATGGGTATAAGTTGTAAAGAAGGAAATTTAGGCACGATGGAAGGAAAAACTTTCCAATGATTCAAGCTATCAGTGTAGAATGAGCTGCCTTGGGGGAATCGCTCTCACCAGAAGTCTTCAAGCAAAGTCGGAATGTGTGACACAGGTGTGATACAGAGGGGATCCTTGCTGAGGATGAAATTGAACTAGATTTACTCTGGGATTCCTTCCAACTCTGAGACTTGGTGACTCTGACAGTGTTGGCTCTGCCACTTGCTGATGGAGTGAGCTTGGGAAAATGGCTGCTGAACCCTCCCTGGGCCTTCATTCTTCTCATCTCTAAAATGAAGGAATTGCATGGATTTTTCATTGAGTGCTAACATTTTGTGGTTACAATGGTGAGGTTATATAGGGAAGCTTAGAGGTCAATCAGTCAACCAATACAGATTTATTAAGTACTAACTGTGTACCCAGGCCCATGCTAGGCACCTGACCGAGGAGTTTACATTCTTTCAGCAGAGAAATGTGTATTTTAGGTATATACACAATAAATGCAAGTAATTTGGAGGGTTAAGGCACCAGAAAAGGGGAAATTAGGGAAGATTTCATAAAGAGAATATAGTACTAGCTAGGAATCCTGAAAAAAAACTAGGGAACACTAAGAGGTGGAGATGAGGAGGGAGTTATTACTAATAAACAGTAGGTACTTAATGTGTGTTGAATAAAGGAATTATAGAAGTACTGTTGTTTGCACTGAACCCCGTGGCACCTTCTAGACTAGAGCTACAAAACTTATTCTAGGTCAGGAATCCTTTGTCCCAGGTCTAGTTAGGTATGAGTGTTCTCTAGAGCTCCTCTCTGGCTTAATAAACCTTAGGTTTTCAGAGACTCCAAACATGATCAGCCTTCACCAAAACCAAAGCAGTTAAAGAGACGTAACTCTCTCATCCCTGAAGATCCCTCCCCACAGAACATCCCTTTAAGGGGGAGGAAACCACTAACATCTTCATTGTCCTGACATATTTAGGTAACACACTTTGACATTACAAAGCACTGCTTCACAAATTATCTTGAGTCTCCCAACAACACCTCTGAGGGTTGTCCTGGCAGACGTTATGCAACCCACATTACTGGTGAGGAAACGAAATCTCAAGGTTTTACCATTAGTCTAAGGTCACACGGCTGGTAAAAGGTCTAAGTGGGACTCAGGTACATGCGTCTATAGCTAGAAGGAACCTCAGGGGCTATCGAGTTCACCCTTCCCCCATTTTGCAGATGATGAAACTGAGGCCTAGTGAAGTTAAATAACTTAGCCAAGGCCACTGAGGTAGGGAGCGTCAGAGGTGAGATTTGAACTCAGATCCTCTGATTCCAGATGTACTGGTCTGCCTTTGTGCTGGTTCAAGCCCACGTCTTCTTACTTCCAAGTCCAGTGCTCTTTCTACTACACCTTGATGTCTCTGCATTTCTTGACCCACCCCTCACCAGCTGCTCTCTCGGCCCTCTCCAGGCACCTACCTTTTCTGCTTGCCTATATGTGTTGCCTTCCCTAATTATATTATGAGCTCTTTTAAGGGAGTGAAAGTCTTGTTTGCAGCTGTGTTCCCAGAGTTTATCACACTGGCTGGCACATAGGAAGCACTTAAGAAATGCTCTATTTCTCTGTCTCCGAGTCTTTCCCTCCCTTCCCCAGCTCCCCCTGCCCTTTGTCTGTCTGAATGTCTGTCTCTTTCTCCCAGTTGGTGACCCTGCCTCAAGTCTCTCCCCACTCTAGTCAGCTGTCAAATCGATCTTCCTAAAAAGTGCAAATCTGTCCATGTCATCCTCCCAATTCAGCCCACCCCGGTAGCTCCCAGTGGCCTCCAGGCTCTAATACAAAATCCTCTGTTCCAGTTGTATGACCTGCCCCCCTCCTACCTTCCTTACCCTTGCCTTACACTCTTCCCTTCCCCACCCACAAACTCTGCAATCCAGTCACTTGGGCTGTTCCTCAAACAAGACATCCCATCTTTTGACTCTGGGCATTTTTTTGACTGCACCCCCCCCCCCATTCCAGGAACTCTCCTCATCTCTGCCTCTTGGCTCCTCTGCTTCTTCTTTTTTTTTTTTTTTTTTGGTGAGGCAATTGGGGTTAAGTGACTTGCCCAGGGTCATACAGCTAGTAAGTGTTGAGTCTGAGGCCAGATTTGAACTCAGGTCCTCCTGAATCCAGGGTCGGTGCTTTATCCACTGTGCCACCTAGCTGCCCCTCCTCTGCTTCTTTCAAGTCTCAGTTAAGGTTTTGCTTTCTCTTAGGAGTCATTTTCTCTTGGAGATGAGGTTCCGGCCTGAGCCTGTCCTGAGAACAAATGAAGGTTCATGAGGGGTACAGAAGAATGCTGTGGTGGGAGCAGTGTTGGGCTGATGCCTGTGACTGCAGCATAAAGACTCATTCTATTCAAAGCGGGGTTCTCAGAAGTGTGCCCCCAAGAGAGGAAAAGGAAGGTCAGGCTCTGGTGCGAGCCCCACCCGCATCTACTCTGAGACTCCTCGGGCTGAAATGGGATTTGCCAGCAAACTCCAATCTGGTTAAAGTGTGAAGTTGGGATTAGTGGAGAGAATACCGGGGTTCCTGCCCTCTCTGTCGCCTCCAGGCAGAGGGCAGGAGAAAGAATGTTGGCTGAGCCAGCAAACAGATGAAGAGCAAGGCTGCCTTATTGGCCTGAGCAGACTCCCCACTGGGAAATTTTGTCCTAGCAGCGCTGAATGTTTTGGCTCCCACCTGCTCTCAGCCAAGTGCCAGGCAGAGAAATACTAAATGATTCTTTGCTCTTCTCTCCCCAAGAGCCATTATGGAAACAGGTCCCTAAAGCAGATTTTGCTTTTCCCATTGCTGTTTCTGAAAAGGGTGGTGTACTCCAGACATGGACATGGGCTCTCATCCTTCGGTGCTGCCCAGTGTCCTTGGTAAAGCATGGGAGGCCCCATCTTATGGGAATCCAACCCCTTTCATGGCTATGCCTTCCCTTTGAGATTATATTTACATTGTTGGGGAAGCTAGGTGGCTCAGTGGATAGAGCACTGGCCCTGGAGTCAGGAGGACCTGGATTCAAATCCAGCTTCAGACACTTAATACTTACTAGCTGTGTGACCCTGGGCAAATCACTTAACCCCAATTGCCTTGCTCCCCCCCCCCAAAATTTACACTGTCCACATCTTGAATGTATATGTTTGATTTTATGTTGTCTCCCCTATTGGAATGGGAGCTCCTTGAGGGCAGGGCCTGTTTTTCACCTCTGTATCCCTCCAGTTACTACAGTACCTGGCACACATGAAGCACTTATTAAATACTTGTTGAGTGACTGATTCTCAGTTCCTACTATAAAGGTTGGCAGGACACTCTGGAGGAAGAGCTAGGTCAGTGAACACATTCAGCAGCATCTCATTTCCAGGGTTTAGAAGGGCAGAGGAAACTCTTAGAGGGTTTTGTTTTGAATTCTGAGTTGATTCCTGAAAGCCTTTATATCTGAGAAACCTAGATCTAGGTGAGAGTAGCTAACTAAACTTGAGAAATGAAACTGGCTGAGTCATTTTTTTGTTTGTTTTTTTTTGTTTTGGTTTGGTTTTTTGGTGAGGCAATTGGGGTTAAGTGACTTACCCAGGGTCACACAGCTTAGTAAGTGTTAAGGGTCTGAGGCCAGATTTGAACTCAGGTCCTCCTGAATCCAGGGCCAGTGCTCTATCCACTGTGCCACCTAGTTGCTCCTCTGGCTGAGTCATTTTGGAAAGAACTTTAGAATTTTGCTAAATAAGTAACAAAACTGTCCATGGCTTTTGACCTAGGGATACCACTACTGGACTAATGTCTCCTGACCTCCTTCTGCTCCCCTCAAGGTGCTTAGGGGCCAAAGGTCCTATATATACAAAAATATTTGTAACAGCCTTTCTTGTGAAAGCTAAAAATTGGAAAGAAAGGACAAGCCTGTCAGGTGTGGAATGACTGTGGAAATTGTTGCATGTGAATGTAATGGAATATTATCCTATAAGAAATGGCCTGTGTGAAAAATTCAAGAGAAACTCTGCGAAGGCTGGCATGAACAGATACAGAGCCAAGTGAGCAGAACCAAGAGAAAGTTTTGTACAATGACCACAGTAATATAAAGGAAAACAACATTGCAAAACATCAGAACTCTGTTGTAGGGACTGATCATAAGTTAAGAAGACTGAAGATAAAACATACCTTCCTTTCCCTTGCAGAGAGGTGGAGGACTATAGGTACAAGATACATTGTCAAACATGACCACTGCATTGCTGTGTTTTGCTTAACAATATTGCTTTATTAAAGGACAGGAAGGAGGGAGGAGAGTGGTGGAGTCATTGGGAAGGTACGGCTACATAAAAGAAAAAAGAAGGCATTTTTTTTTAAAAGGAGAGAATGAAATAGAATGGCTATAGACATCCAGCCCCACCCAACAAACATTTATTATGTGTCTGCTAAGTACAAGGAATTATATTGGATGCTGCATATACAGAGGCAAAATGGAAAGAGAAAGGTTGCCTACTGAAATTCTTAAAGTAGACAGAATGCCCCAATCCTGGGTTAGGACGCCTTCTGTCAGTTAAATAGTGATGGGTACTTAATTGGCTTTCCTTTGGAAAGGATCCTTGTACTCAAACACATTATAAGGTTCATATCAAACATCCTCAGAGAAAACATTCCAGGAGAGAGGGCAAATAGAATTGGTAAAAGTGGGAGAATGAGGTTTGACTTGTTTTTAGCCACTAAGGACAATAAACTGGAGAAAGGAATTGTGATCTGTAGATTATGATAAAATTCCTTATTACCAATTTCTGAACTGGGTGATATCAGTTAATACACCCGTTGATGCTAGGTAGCTTATTCAACAATGAAGAAATTCCAGTATGCTTGAGGTAGTCTGATACATCCCACCATTTTATAGCTTTCTTCCCCTCTTTGAGCCTTGAGAAAATAAGAAAAAAAATCCCCATCAAGAAAATAATGGGATTTAAGTAGAAAATCTCTGTGGTTCCTTCTGGCTCTACCATTTTGTATTTTACATTGTCCTGACTCTAGGTAAGGGAGATAGTCTAATAGAGAGGAATGCTAAATGGCCGTGGGGGAAAGAGAGCATTGATTTTAGGACTGTGCTTTTCCTGTTTATATGTGATTCAAGTTTTCCTTCAGAATTGGTCTCTTTAGGATGCGAACATTTACTAAATTCCTCCCATTGGAGGAGCCTCCATCTAAAGTGTCTGTGACACCCTTTCTCCAATGGCCAGACTCACCACTGACCAAGGTTCTTAGAAGCTCAGTGCATCTGGTTAGCCCTAGGTTTTTTTTCTTTTGCTTATGCTGGCAAAGACATTGCACTTTGCCATCCTAATCCTCAACCCCCTTCCTTTAGAAAACTGCTGATTGCTTTCCTAATTTGCTTCTGAACTGCACGATACCAAATAAGATGGACTAAATTGTCCCCAATCTGCCACTGCAAAAGAAGCATCTGCTGTCACTTGGGACTGTTATGTTAGTGGGAAGGAACCGTTTCCAGGAGGATGCTGGTGGGCTGGGCATTTGCTTCAAATGGCATCCACTTCACTTCTTAGCTACATATTACTTTCTTAACTGCCTGAAATCTAGCTTTCCCTCCCACCACTTCATAAAAAATGTTCTCGCAAAGCATCGTAGTGTTACACAATATTAGAGCTGGAAGGGATCTTTGAGCAAGCCTAGTCTTACCCTTCATTTTAAAGAGGAGAAAAGGGAACCTGGAGAAAGTGGCCTAAGGCACTTACTAGCTGTGTGATCCTGGGCAAGTCACTTAACCCTGTTTGCCTCGTTTTCTTCATCTGTAAAATGAGCTGCAGAAGGAAATGGCAAACCACTTCAGTATCTTTGCCAAGAAAAACCCAAATGGGGTCATGAGGAGTTGGACACAACTGAACAACAACAACAACAACAGAGAATGTGATTTGCCCATCAGTCATTGCCTTCATCCTGATTCAGACCCAAGCCTCCTTACTCGGATTCCATTGCTATTTCTATTAGATCATGATGGCTTTCTAGCCATTGCCAGTGCTCCTAGAAGCAGCCATCCTCACACTATGGTACAGAATAGGTTACAAAAACAAGCTCCTACTTGATTTCCCTTCTTCTAATTCCATAGTCAATTAAGTTTTTTTAGAAAATGCTCTTCTTGTTGTTACTCACCTGTGTTGATAGCACCTCACTACTGAGTGATTCTTTGGCTATTCTCGTATTGCTTTGTGAGTTTCTTCAGTCCCGTCACAAGTTTGTAAACTCCTTGAGGGAGGAGAGTATTTCTCAGTCCTGCCCTGCCCTCTGCCCCTAGCACCTATCATAATGTAGCGCAAAGAGTAGGTGCTGAAATACATTTATTTATGGAGAGAGAGCATCTAGCTTCCTTCAAAGCATGGCTCAGGTGCACCTTTCACATAAGACCTTTCTCCATTTCCAGTTACTAGTCCTTTCTTCCCTCTTAATATACTTTTAATTTACTTTTATATTTTGATTTACTTTGTACATACTCTGGACTAAATTCCTCCCATCGGGAAGGAATTTACATATTGTACATTTACATATGTACATTTGTACATATTGTATTCATGGAGTAGAATATAAGCTCATTGAGGGCAGTAGTTGTTTCATTTTTCATCTTTGTAGCTCCAGAGTCTCGCACAGAACCTTGCAGATAGATATTTTTCTTTTCTGGTCCTGAGATCCATCTTGGGGACATCATCAGTTTTTTTCTTCTTTGTTCATGCAGTGTGGTGTTTATAAATGAGTGGCTAGGCTGTAAGGAGGCAGCTTAGCACCCTGGGAACAAAAGTAACATGGTGAGTAGGCGGTATGCCTGGTGGATTTCCATGTCAAGTGGGTACAAGAGATGAGAAGGAGCTTCATACTAAGGAGTGTGGGAGGATAGAGGAGGGGAGTGAAGTTGAGATTAGATGTCAACAGCAGACCAAGTAGAGAAACTAACTAGGTGCAAAAAAACTAAGAAGAGCAATCTGTACATTTTAGCCAAGTATTTCTAGGAGCCCCTAGGCAGGGAAGCCTTTTAGCACCACCCAGTGGGTAAAGAGGTAAATAACTGCCGAGTCATTCTAGAGAAAGAATCTGTTGAGAAATCATGGATTCCTAGATCAGGAAGTAAGGTTTAAAAACCATCTAAATCCCACCTCTTCTTGTATAGAGAAGGAAGTGACTTGGCCAAGGTCCACAGGTAGTAAGTAAGTAGTAAGCCAAGATTCAGACCCGGGTCCAGAGCCCCTTCAAGTACACTGTTCTGGCTGTCTGTTATTCTACTACACTATTCCAGAAGACTCAAAGACTTATGAGGCATCTAGTTCTAAGAAGGCTCAGAAGCTTGACTTGCCCAAAGGCTTCAACTCAACTCAACTCAACAAACTCTCATTCTTTCAGCAGGTTGTGATTGAACCTTCACTGTTGCCCCTAGCCAGGTCACCAAGCTAAGCCAGCACAGTGTCTTTTTCTTGTTGTGGCCAACAGGCACACTTGTCAGTGCCTGACTCAGGTAATTCCTCAGCAATATCAGTGCCTCTTGAATGGTGGTTGTAAGTTTGTCACCTGCTATACCAAGTACAGCTGAGAAAAGGTTTTCTCTTGAAAGGTTTTACTTGTTGTTTATGTCTACACATTTATCTCAAAGGAATGGCCCATTTGCTAAGCCATTAGTGTTCCTACTGGGAAATTCTAAAACATGACAACCTCATCCTACCGTTTAAGCAAGAAGTCTCATCTGGGAGTATCCCTAAACTGGGGGCTATTACCATACTCTCTTTTCCCTTCTTGGCTGAGATTCCCATGAGGAGCAGTCCTTTCTCATTCCCCTATGCCCCACCAGAGCTTTGTCATCAGCCCTCACCTTCCTCCTTCACCAAGGATGTATGGGCTTTAAGGGATATGAAAAGCTATTTCTCCTTAAATAACATTTAGGGTATCCCTGCTCTATAAAATCCATCATTGAATAAGAATTCATGGCACTATGTGTTGTTTATTGCCACTCTGCTTATAAACGAGACTTGTTATTATAGAGGATCACACAATATCAAATGTAGAAAGCACCACAGAGGTCATCTATGAATATCGGCTCCCTTTACAGGTGAAGAAACTGAGTTTCAGAGAGAGGAAGTGTCTGCCTAAGGTCACAGGGCCAAAGACAAAGGAAGTCAGAGCTGAAATACACTTCAGAGGTCTGTTGGTCGAAACCCTTTTGGAGGGCAGCAACTGTATGCTTGTTCTTTGGACTTCTCAGAAGGTCTGATTAATTTTAACGTCTTAAGCTTTGCTTTGGGCCTGCTAAGTGGTGTAGTGGATAGAATGTTGGACTTGAAGTCAGGAAGATCTAAATTTGAATCCTAGCTCTGAGACTTATTAGCTTGTGAACCTGGGGCAAGTCACTTTTTCTCTCTCAGACTCAGTTTCCTCATCTGTAAAATGGGGTTAAGAATACTATCACCTAGGGGCAGCTTGAGGTGGTGCAGTGATAAAGCACAGGCCCTGGATTCAGGAGTACCTGAGTTCAAATCCAGCCTTAGGACACTTGACACTTACTACTGTGTGAGCCTGGGCAAGTCATTTAACCCGCATTGCCCTGCCCCACCCCCCAAAGAATACCTCACCTATCTCACAGGATTTAAAAATTATTCTTTTTAAAAATGTAAGTATTTTATTTTTCCAGTTACATGTAAAGACAATATTCAACATTCATTTTATAGATATTTTGAGTTCCAAATGTTTCTCCCTCCCACCTCTCCCTCCCCCATCCCCAAGACAGCAAGCAATCTTATATAGGTCATGCATGTGCAATCATGTAAAACACACTTCCACATTAGTCATGTTGTAAAAGAAAAAAACAGAACAAAATGAAAAACCATGAAAAAACAAAGTGAAAACAGCATGGTTTAATCTGCATTCAGACTCCAGGTTTTTTTCTCCGGATGTGGATAGTATTTTTCATCATGTGTCTCCTGGAATTGTCTTGGATCATTGTATTGCTGAGAAGGGCTAAGTCAAATCATAGTTGATCATTGTACAATGTTGCTGTTATTGTGTACAGTGTTCTCTAGGTTCTGGTCACTTCACTCAGTATCAGTTTATGTAGGTCTTTTCTGTATTTTTTCCTGAAATCCACTTACTCATCATTTAAAAAATAGCACAATAGTATTCCATTATATTCATATACCACAACTGGTTTAGCCCGTCCCCAGTTGATGGGCATCCCCTCAATTTCTAATTCTTTCCTACCATAAAAAGAGCTGCTATAAATATTTTCATACATATATGTCCTTCTTCCTTTTTTATGATCTCTTTGGGATACAGACATAGTAATGACATTACTGGATCAAAGGGTATGCACAATTTGATTGCCCTTTGGGCATAGTTCCAAATTGCTTTCCATGATAGTTGGGTCAGTTCACAACTCCACCAACAAAGTATTAGCATCTCTGTTTTCCCACATTTTCTCCAACAGTTATTATTTTCCTTTTCTGTCATATTAGCCAGTCTGATAGATGTGATATGATACCTCAGAGTTATTTTAATTTGCAACACTCTAATCAGTAGTCTCACAGGATTTTTGAGAAGATCAAATGAGATTATCTATCTATCTTAAGGGATAGTATAAGTATTAACTATTGTATGATTAGTTTTTTTTTTAATTCTAATTACCAATTTCTCCTAATTCTTACTCTATCTGCTTTTGAGATAAGGCAAACATGTACCACTTCACTCCTAGCTCCTGCCTTGTCAATCTCCCTCTGCCTCCAAGAGAACAAGTTAATTAGCACTCATGCTAGGCTGTGGTCAGTAAACCCTCATTTGGTATGATGGATAATGTGACATACGTAATAGAACCATAGGATTTCAGAATTGGGAATTGAGATCTGGCAACCCGTACTAGAAAAAAGAATATCCACTTAACAATACTTGACAAATGGCCATCCAGCCTTTGTCTGAAGACTTCCAGTGAGGGAGAACTCCCCAGTTCCCAAGGTGGTCCATTTTGCTTTTAGACAGCTCTAATTATTAGGGAATTTTCAGTTACATCAGGCCTCAAATTTCCCCTATGCCACTTCCATACCTTATTCCTTCCCTCTGGGACCAAACAGAGCAAATCCAATCCCTTGTCCACCTGACAGACCTTCAGATATTCAAAGACAGATATTATGGCCCCCAGCCCTGAAATCTCTTCTTTAGCTAGAACTTAGAGACTGCCAATTAGTAACAGCTTTTGTTGATTCTGTACTTTCCCCTCCCCAATATCACTTCCCCTCCACTGCAAAAAGAGAGGCAGCAGTGGAGAGTCGGGCTCTGAAACACAAAGGTCTGAGTTCAAGGCCCTCCTCTGACATTCCATGTCTGTGTGATTCTTGACAAATGACAACCTCTTAGTGCCACAGGCAATGCTCTAAGTTGTCGATCTGCTCTGGTAGCAGGCATCTCCTCCACCTAACCTCCCTGTTGTTATTTAGTCATTTTAGTTGTGTCTGACTCTTCATGACCCCATTTAGGGTTTTCTTGGCAAAATTATTGAAGTGGTTTCCCATTTCCTTCTCCAGCTCATTTTATGGATGAGTAAACTGAGGCAAACAAGGCTAAGTGACTTGTCCAGGGTCACACAGCTAATAAGTGTCTAAGGCTGGATTCGAACTCAGTAAGATGAGTCTTCCTGATTCCAAGCCTGGTGATCTATGTACTGTGGCCTCACCCAGCTACCCTGGAGTTCCCTACACCAGTGTAATCACAAATCTGGACAAAAACAATGTACGCATTTGACCTGAAACAAAAAGAATAAAAAGCCCAATTGTTCTTACTGGTTTAGAGATCATCTCACACATCCTGTTCAGGGGCTCAGTATGGATGAAATCAGTGTGGCTTAAGATAGGGGCTTCCTGAAACCTGGCTATTGAAACAGGTGACCTCAACTAGCTGCTGGTGTCTTCATGGAGACTTTTTGCTTCAGTGAGACTCTAAGTGGAGTTGGGGAGGGGAAGGGGAAACCGGGAGGCTCCACATAGGGCAGTGTTCTGCATATTACAGTCACATTTGGTGTAGGGAGTTGAGATCCTAAGTGGGGCTGTCACTTCAGGGCTAGGAAGATTTCGCCATAAGACTGCTTCTGTCTACCTCATCCCATGTGTCCTTCACACCTTAGACCAAGTAGCTGCCCTCTACAAGCTTGCAGCCTTCTCAGGGAACTTGACAATAAATAATGCAGGTCACATTATAAGGGCAGAAGGAGTTCAAAGAAGACAGAGATCCTCGTGGGGCTAGAGTGACTAAAGCTAAAGTCAAACACTGTGGAGAACCTAGAGTATAATAGAACTAGACAAACAATGAGGAAGGCAGAAGTGGAGAAGGCCAGTGATGGGGGTGACCATCTGTCTTCACAGGTCTTCTACCTAGTCGAGATCAGATGAGCAGAAAGTTGGGTTGGGGAAGTAAATCTGTAGTAGACAGATGCTTGTAGAATAAATCAGCTCTAAATTTCTACTTAGATACTGGTATGATGGAACCAGTCTTTGACCTGCTCTCCCAGGTGGTTTCTGGATAGGTGTTTGATGACTTGGACAAAGGTTATGGTAGGGAGGAAGGACCCTATTGCTGGTTGAAGGAGGTTTTTACTGATGACCACTCAGTTCGTATCTCACTGACACTACTCCGGTGCTCTCCATTACATATCTTGTCATTTTCTGACAATTTAAAGACAGGGAATGAATGAAAGACACTGGGGACTATTTTTATTAAACACTGGGGATACAAACAGAAAAGTGGAAACAATCCCTGCTTTCAAGGAGCTCATTTTCTCACAGGGGAAGACAATACAGATAAGAGTTTTCAGCCACAAGTCTGATGGAAAGTCCCATGGTTCTTAGGGTGTGGTGGCAAAGTAGTGTCAGTTCCCTTGACAAAACCATATGTGCTTCTGACATTGAATTGTTTGACAGTGCCAAGGATTTTGGTGGTGGGATTTCTTTTCTGGGTCTTCATTAGCTGTGACTGCTGAGGAGACGAGAGCTGTAGCAGCAGCAGACAGTTGCAAAGGTTGAATTTCCACCAGGATTGCTGTCCTGGATGATGGCTGGGCTGGAAGTGACCAGTGGTCTGAGGTCTCTTTGCCGGACCTTGGGAAAAGTGGAGAAAGGAGTGTAAGGACCAATGCCTTAAAGACATACACATAAGGTACCAACAATTCCTGCTTCAGCTAGATGGCCAAAAGCAAGACTAACTTCATTTGTCTGATGGGTTGTGCTGGAAAGAGGCACCTGTAAACACAATAGGTGGCTAATAACCGAAGACCTTTAGCAAATAGCATTCTGCTAACCTCTAATCACTGCAGACAAATTGCATTCCTAAAGGACTAAAGCAGGCTTAGCTTCCACTGTGTGCAGATAAATAGAAGCTGTGCTGATTTATTTAAGGTCATCCAGGGCTACACACACAGAAGGGAGCCCAGCTCACATGTGTCAGTGCTGGAGCCTTCCCTTTGGAAAAGGAAAGACTAGGCAAGCCAAATAGGACAAACCTGTTGAAAAGGAGAAAATATCAATACTGATTGAGAGGAGAGGGCAGCGGGGCTGGGAAGGAGGGTTGGTATTTAAGAGGCATTAAAGAGTAATGGATAGAGTGGAGGACTTGGAGTCAGGCAGACCTGGGTTCAGATCCCACCTCTGACATTAAGAGCTGTGTGACCTCTGACAAGTCATTTCACCTCAACATGCCTCAGATAATTCCTTAGGATTTACCTACTATAATGTATAGATTGCAATCTGCATTGGTGAAGGGAATTTCTACAGCAAGAGTTCCCTATGATGACAAAATCACAGATTCTTCTAATAAAAAGGATCCCCATGACTCCCCATAAAATAAAGGCTATAGTAAGACACGCAGTTAATTTAGGCAAGGTGGGAAAGTTGGGAAGGGGATGTGGTGATGGATAAAGGCCAAGAAGAGATAAAAGCAAAGTAAAGTAGAGAAAGGCTGAGCAGCCCTTATTCCTTCAAGATGTATGAGATCAGCGGGGATTCCTGGAAATAACCTCCAAGAAGGTGGTAGGAACTAGGAACAATGTGAGGTAATTTAAGGAAGGGAATAAGCGAATGGATGCAGGTGATGTCTATAGGACAATATTGACAGAATAAACAGGAAAAAGAGGAACTGCACAGATGACAGGAAGAAATGAGGGAAATTTGGAATAAGAAAGGTACAGTGATGTGTTCTGCCTATATGCAAAGGTGCTTACAGGGAAGATGGACGGGGGAAATGTGGCATTAAAGGATAGTGACAGACCAATTAAAATGGAAACAAAGGAGAGTTAGGAGATGGAAGATTGTTTTCTTAGATTTGTTGGGAAAAGAGGGAAGAATGCAAGAAGAGAGTAAAAACTTAGGAGCAGCATTCAGGAAATCATCGACAGACGGAAAAATTAAGGATTTGGAAGCCAAAATAACTGCCCAGCAGATAGAAAGCACAATAAGACTGGTGAGAAACGAGAGTGTGTCTGGAACAGATGGGCCCCTCACTGAATTTTATCAGGAGTTTGCTGTGTAAGTGTAAGCCTTTAGCAGATGTTTTCAGTTTAATTTTCCTGAATGGGGAAATGGCAAAGTCTGTTGATCCTTTTATTTAAGCAGAGAGGGAGGATAGCAAGGTTTGCAGGACCTTAGTATGATTATACAAAAATTCTAACCCAAATATTTGTAGGATATTTTATTGTATAGACTTGTGAAGTAATTTGAGAAAAATGATACCCAAGGCTTTGACTGGTCTATCAAGGAATTGATGCCTGAAGAAGACAAGAATAAATGAGGGTGTGTGTGTGTGTGTGTGTGTGTGTGTGTGTGTGTGTGTGTGTGTGTGTGTGTTGGCACAACATAATGGTTGTTTTCAATTTTTTTTGCAAGGCAGTGAGGGTTAAGTGACTTGCCCAGGGTCACACAGCTAGTAAGTATCAAGTGTCTGAGGCCAGATTTGAACTCAGGTCTTCCTGAATACAGGGCTGGTGCATTTTCCACTGTACCACCTAGGTGCCCCATTTTGAAATATTTTTAATTTCTCTCATAGAAGTTCTGCTTGACCCCACAAGATTTGCCCCCAACCCTAAGAATAGTGAATGGAAGTTATAGGAAGGTAAGTTTTAGCTCAATAGAAGAAAAAAAAAAGAATGTCAGATTTCGAATTCAGGGCACCTAGACTGAAATTCTGACTCTGTCACTTACTCCCCCATTTGCCTTTTAGCAAGTTAACTTCAGGACTCGGGGTCTCAGTTTTCTCATCTATACAGTAAGACTGCTGGACCAGAGGACCTCTGAGTTCTCTTCCAGATGAACATCTATGATCTCTTGATTCTAAGCAAACAGTCCCTAATGATTCAAGTTGTTCCATGATGGAAAGGGATCCGGGCAGCTAGGAGGTGCAGTGGATAAAGACAAGTGGACTCAGGAGGACCTGAGTTCAAATCCAGCCTCAGACACTTGACAGTTACTAGCTGTGTGACCCTGGACAAGTCACTTAACCCTCATTTCCCCGCCAAAAAAAAAAATTAAAAAATGGAAAGGGATCCCTTGGGAGTAGTGAGTTCCTTATCATGATAAGGCCTTTAGGCAGGAGCTGGAGGATTTTTTGTTAGGGAAATTGTAGAGAGGATTCCTATTTTAATAGAGTTGAACAGGATGATTTCTGAGGTCCTTCACAACTTTAAGATTCTGTGATTTTAGGCAAAGACAGAAGGGTACTGATGGCAGTTTGCTCTTATAATCACCCCCCCTTCTCTATTCTCCAGTCTTCCTCTGTCCACGGTTTCCTTCTCTGATGCCTACAAATGCGCACAAGCCTCCCTGATCCTTAATAAACCCTCATTAGCCCCCAAAACTATCATCCTATTTCTTCCCTTTCTCAACCATACCCCTAGGTAAAGTGGTCTACACTCATTGCCTCCACATCCTTTCCTTTTGACCCTTCTTTTTTGTGTGAGGCAATTGGGTTAAGTGACTTGCCCAGGGTCACCCAGCTAGTAAGCGTCAAGTGTCCTCCTGAATCCAGGGCCAGTGCTCTATCCACTGCACCACCTAGCTCGCCCCTTGAGCCCTTTTTTAAATCCTTTGTAATCTAACTTCTGACTTCATCACTCAACTAAACTGGTCTCTCCAGAGTTATCTATGATTTCCTGATTTGCTGGATCTGATGGTCTTTTCTCAATTCTCCTTCTTGGCCTCTCACAGCATTTCATATCGTGAATCATTCTCTTCTCTTGGATGTTCTGTCCTTTCCCCAGTTTTCGTGACACTGCTCTCTCCTGGTTTTCCTCCTACCTGTCTGACCACTTTTTTCTCCATCTCCTTTTCATCATCATCTTAGTTCACTATCCATGTCCATTCCTATCACTGTGAGTGTATCCCAAAGATTCAGTGGTCTCTTATACGTTTATGTATTCTCTCACTAGGTGAGAGACTCTTTGGGATTACCCCCGTGAATTTCATTATCATCTCAATGCAGATGAATCACAGATCTCTATTCATTAGCCCAGTCTCCTAACCTTTGATCACACATCTCCAACTGTTTATTGAATATTTCAAACTAAGTGTCTTGTAGTCATCTTAAACTCAACACGTACAAAACAGAACTCATTATCTTTCCCCTCAAACACAAACCTCATCTAATTTTCCCTGTCACACTGTGGAGGGTACCACCTTCTTTCCAGTCATCCAGGTTCACAAACCTTAGTTTTCCTCCCAGCTTTTCATTCTCCCTCATCCCACGTACCAATCAGTGACCAAATCTTATTGTTTCTCTACCTCTACAATATCTCTCACATCCATGTTCTCTGGTCTCCTGTTCCTGTGGATAACCACATTAATTCAGGCTCTTGTTGCCTTCCATATCCTTCAACCTGGACTACTGCAACAGTCTCCTAGTTGGTCTCCCTGCCTGAAGTCTTTCCCCTTTCTGTTTTTTCCTTCAAAATGATTTTCCTAAAGTGTGGGCCTGACCATGTTGTCCCACTACTCTGAACTCCAGTGGCTCCCTATTATCTTTGGGATAAAATATAAACTCCTATATTTGGCTTTTAAAGCCCTTCACAACCTTGTTCTAACTTATGTTCCAGTTTTGTTATACATCACTCCTCTTCCTATATTCTGCGGCCCGACCAGACTGGTCTTCTTGCTGTTGTTCCTTACTCATGAACTCTATCTACTACTGCTGTGCCTTTGCAGTGACTGCCCGTCATGCCTGGAAGGCATGCACCACTTCTGCATCTTAGAATCTTTTGTTTCCTTTAAGGCTTAACTCAAATGCTACCTTCTGTGTGATGCCTTTCCTGATGCCCCCAGCTCCTAGTGCCCGTGCCCTCAAATTACCTTCATTTCATTTTGTACATATGTATATAACTTCGTGTTGTCTCCCCAATAGAATATAAGTTCCTTGAAGGCAGAGACTTTTATTTTTGTTCTTCTTTCCCCATTGTTGGGAATAGTACCTTGCATTTAGTAGGCACTTCATAAATGTTTGTTGATTAATTAGTAGTTTATGTAACCAGCTCAAAAGGAATGAAATCTCAAATGTAGGCACTGCTCAAGCAGCTCTTGTACATTCAGGAGATCTCAGAAGGGCCTGTGAGTGGGGAGTGTCCCCTTTGTTAGTTTTCCCCAGAAGGGGCAGGTAGTGCAGAACTGGAATTTGAATTATTGCCACTAAAGTTTATGGACAAAGACAGAGAGATGGCTGCTCACCTAATGAATCTGGACCAAGATAGAGTATGGGGATGGCTGATGGTACATATGAAGAAGTTGTGGGATCCAAAATTAAAGCAGCCCCTTGCTTATTAATGGCCTATGCAGGCCATTAACACCGCTGATGTGATTAGGCAATGGATTGTGCTGATGAACATTGCAAAGATATTATGGATTGCAGGGGTGGGAGGTTAGGGTGACTTACAGAGAAGGAAACATTTTTATCCAAAGAGGAGAAAAGGGACAGAAGGTAACAAGCATTTATTAAGGGGCTACCTGTGCCAAATGCTTTACAAATATCTCATCTGAAAGGGTGAAAGGGTTAGCAATGATCAGTCTCAAATATTAAAGCAATAAGAATCATCACAGTTATCCCATAGGTCAGCAGTGAAGAAGAAACAATAGAAGAATAATTCAAGAAGAAAAGTCACATCATCAAGGTGATAAAGGGAAAAGGGGAAAGTGTTCCCCTTGTGAAAGGAAGAAGGAAGCCAGGACATAGACAAAATAAATAAGGGGAATTATAGGAAGGATTCCTTACATTGAAATATTCATGTGGTACAGTGGAAAGTGCGCAGGAGAGGCCCTGGTTAGTGAATGTATGTTTCTCAAGCACAAACTCTAGCTAAATTTGAAGAGGCTCATCACTAGATTGATTGCAGACTAAAGAATTTTTCTCAGCCAAATCATCTGTCGGTGACAATCTTCTAAAATATAAGGGGGTTGTGGTTCATGTTGGTGGAGGTAGGATTGACACTGACCAAGTGGCAGATCCTTGATTTGTTGGAGTATTGTGTAAGCAGAGTAATGTAGTGGAAAGAGCCCTAGATTAGGTGTCCGAATAAACTGGGTTTAGGAAGGCAGATTGATGCAGAATGATTATTAGATGTGTGATCAGAAAAGTGTGAGTTTGAATTTTGCCTCTGACACTTATTAGCTCTATGACTTTGGGCAAGTGACCTAACCTCTTCGGCCCTCAGGAGACATTGGCAAAGAGTAGTCATTAATGTTTCAATGTCAATTTGGAGGCGAGTCTTTAATGGATTGCTCTAGGGATCTGTCCTTGGTCCTCTGTTCACTAATGTGTTTTCCAGTGACTTGGATAAAAGCACAGATGGAGTACTTATCACATATGATGATAATGCAAGATTTGGGAGGGATAGCCAACATGTTGAACAACAAAGTCATGATCCCCAAGCATCTCAGCAGACCATAACATTTTTGTACAGTTCAATTCCAGTTCATTTACAAAGCTTGCATTAAGAGTCTACTATACTCAATGCGCTGTGCTAGACACTGGAGATAGAGAGAAAACTAGCAAAAGTCTCAAAGAATTTATATTCTATTGGGAGAATAAGCTACTTGCAAAGATAAGTAAATATATTTTGAGGAGAGAGAAATTACTAACCAAAAAAAAAGGATAAGGAAAGATTTTCTGTTGGAAGCGGCATATGACATGAACCTTGAAGGAGGCCAAGCATTTTAAGAGGCAAAGATGAAGAAAGTGTGCATTCTAGGGATGCCAGAATAGTGAGGAATAGCAAATAGAGCACTCTGAGCTCTACTTGTCTAGAACATTAAGGGTGTGAAGGGGAGTAATGTGTAGTGAGTAAGGAAAGCTAGGTTGGAGCAGACTGTGAAGTGTTTTCATTGCCAAGTCTGAGATGTCTGTATTGAACCTAGAGGCAATAAGGAGTCCACCAGATATTCTTTAGAATAGTCAGACATGTGCTTTATTATTTTGGCAGCTGTCTGGAGGAGGGTTATGGAGGAAGGAAAAAAGAAAGCAGGGAGACCAATTAGGAAACAGTAAGCAAGGGGTGAAGAGGATCTGAGCTGGGGTGGTAGCTGTGTGGGTGAAAGGGGAGAAGGGGACAAATTAGGAGGTGTTGTAGGTAGAGACAGAACTGACAAGATAGCACCTAGATTTAGATCAGGAGCTGATGTAGAGGGAACACTCAAGGATGAGTTCTTGAGAATGCAAACTTGGATGACAGGAACGACGGTGGTGCTCTCAACCAAACAATCCAGTCAATTAGTCCATCAAAAAAGCATATCAAGGGGTAGCTAAGTGGCACAGTGGATAAAGCACCGCCCTGGATTCAGGAGGACCTGAGTTTCAAACCTGACCTCAGACACTTGACACTTACTAACTGTGTGACCCCTGGGTAAGTCACTTAACCTCATTGCCCCCCTCAAAAGGCACATCAAAAGTAAGCTTACTGTTTAACAGGCTCTGTGCCAAGTGATAGTGATACAGCTAGGAAAAAGAAAACAGTCTTTGCTTTATTGTTGATTTTTGTTCCATTTAAACAAAATAGGGGGAATTTAGGAAGTGGTGGCTTTAGAGAGGAAGAAATGAGTTCACTTCTGCACATGTTTAAGTTGAAATACCTGTGGGATATGCAGGTGAATATGTCTATCAGGAAGTTGGTGATGTGCACCTGGAAGCTCTGGAGAGAGATGGGAACAGATTGGGGACTCATCTTCATAAAGAGGACCTTTTGAAACCCATGGGTATTGATAAAATCACCAAAAGAGAATGTGGATTAGCCTGATGGATGAGCCAAATAGAACTTGGGTTTGAATTAAGAGATGTAGAAAGTGACAACAAAGCAGGCTTATAGTCATGGAATGTAACAAGTTTTATTGAACTCATTAACAGCTACAGGTGTCAACTATTCATGCCATCAGCACTGAGTACAGATTACTAGGGGTCCTGGACTTGCAGTTCAAACAGATATTTATCTCTCTGAATTAAGACTCCTGATGACTGATGTCACTGGTGAACCCCATTTAACAGAACCTGCCTAGAATGTACCCCAAGAATTACAAGTGCAACCAAGTACTCAGAAACAGGAAGGCTTAGAGGAAAGGTCACTCAAGGATCAGGTGAGAAAGTGAGGCAGGGTAGTAGAGACCTCAGTCCACACTATGACCTTAGTTTGGCTTCATACAGTCCAGGTTATCTGGGTCAGAGTGACCTATGGCCATAATTATGCCTTTGGGGGCTAATTCAAATGGAAAAAATATTGTGCGTCATGGCTTGAGAGTAAATTGGTGTGGTGATCATTGGGAGAAAAATTACCCACAGGAGAAACTATAAAAAAAAATCCAAATAAGCAAGAGACACCAGGGTGAGAGGGGGAAAATATGTGGAATCTCTCAAATTTTGTAGCGATTTCTGAATTTTTCTCGCTCAAAGGGTTTGCTCATCTTATCCTCTATTGCTTTGTTTTCTACTCTTTGCATGCCCAAAGTAGGTTTATCACAGGCATATTCTTGCTTGCAATTATTTGTTTTCTTTTACATCATGCACAAGTTAAATGTGGTATAGAAGATGAGTATGGTCCACTTTTCTACCACCTTTAAAGGACTATAAATACTTATCCAATGAGAAATAGTGTAAAGCACTTAGCACAATGCCTGACACATAGTAGATACTTTCCCTCTCCCCTTGCCCCCTTAATATTAAGGGGAGATAGGGGGCACGCCTGGGGGTGACATTTAAAATATTTTTGGCAAGTTGTTTCCTGGGAATGACGGAATGATCTTGTAGGGGTTTTTGTTTAGTTTAGTTTCTTTTAATCCTGATCCGATCTTGGGTAGTTTGGTTGCCAGATTGTCTTCATGCAGTAGCATTTTCATAGTCTCTAAAGGCTAAAATTACTCTTGTGATCAACCGGGCTGGGGTGCTGCCATTTTCAAGGGAGGGAACGCAATAGGGGCTTCAGAAAAGTCCAATTCACCACCTTCACAGGTCTGCTTCTTGCTGCTCCTATACACCCATCCGGGATGGTTTAACTATTTCTGATGGTGCTGCTCAGAACCATTATTATGGCTGTGGATATCTTTCATGATTGCTCGGATAAGCAACCCTGTGATACTGTCTCTCTGATATTCATCATCTTGACTATGGTTCCTAGCTCTAATATGACCTTCTATAATTTAGGGGAACCACTTACCAGGTGCCTCTCATATGTAAATCCCAGGGTCAAAAGAGAACTAAAACAGATTGTAAGTAGCGAGTGTGGTCCTAGGGGGACTATGCAGAGCCCTCTATTATCAGGTCAGGATCACAGAGAACCCCTATTGACATTCTATGAGGTGATAATTATGATTGCTGACACATATGTAGCCCTTTATTGTTTACAATGCCTTTACATGCATGGTCTTATTCAAACTTCCCAACTTAAGAGGCAAGTGCTTATAGGCCTTATCATTCTCATTTTACAGATGAGCAAACTAAGGCTCAGTGAGTAAAGTGACATGTAGCAGTCAGAGGCAGAATTTGAAGTGTCTTTTGCATTCCAAGTCCAAGCTATATACATTCTCTACCACGCTTACTTCTAAGTTCCACTTTTTATAATCAGCACCAGATAAAATCACATTACATTCATTAGGAGGTTGGTTTACTATTCTAGCTCTTATCCATGTTAGCTAGGCTCTAATTCTTTTGCATCTATAGGTCAGTCAATGAACCATCCACAATGCAGGCTGGACCAGAATAGCGTCTGAGGTCACTTGCATGTTTTATGATTCTAGGATTCTGTGTTCACACTGCACACTTTGTTCATGTACATTGTCCACTGAATCCATGTAACAGTTCAAACAAATTAGACCCCAACAAAGAACACCTTAATAGGCCTCTAAATATGAAAACAATAGAATGATAGGTGATAGAAGTATAGAAGAGAGAGAAGAACTGAAATCAAAACTATACAGTCTACATGTGGACCTTCCAGCAAGTCCCATGATGTACCAGTTCTCCAATTCCAGGTGTCACTCAATCAGTTTTCAAGTTTCCAGGAAAGAATCACAAAGTTGATCATATTCACATTGAAGCCACAGTGTAGGCAGTTCTTCTGGACTGGAAAATCGCCGCAGATGACATCCAACTGCCACAGTTCCATTTTGCACTGGTGCCAATAACTTTTTCCTAAACATTACATAACCACTAATCCCCATTTAACATTTTCATTATATCCCTGGTTCTTTTGCTCTGTGTTATTTCTTCTGAGCAGTGTTTCCCATTCTGTGCTTTTATTCTGGAGTCTTCAAAGTCCGTACCACATGGTCACATGCCCATTATCTCTGTTTTGCTACTTGTGGGGCACAAACATGCTTTTATTTAATTCTGCTTGTCACCACCCTATGCTCAGTCCACTGGAGATCCCTTAGGATCAAATACTAATAATAACACTAATAATTACAGAAATAGTTTGTCAATAGTTTTGGAAGGAGAAAGAGAAAACAATCATAACAATAATACTATCTGACATTGATTATGCTCACTCCACAAATAAATGGAGGGTCATCATACATAAAACAGCTAGACTTCCAAGGACATTGTCTTTTCTTTTCACTTTTTTACATATGGGTGGATTATCTTTTCATTTAACATTCCCTAGTCTTTTTGTGATCTTTATAGCATTATGATTACTTAATTTCTCTACTTTTTGCTAATTTGATCTATTGGTAGGATTTCTTTTAGGGACTAGATCTGTATTTCAAAGCTAAATTATTAACATACACGTGAATATTATATTATATTTTTCATCAAACTTAGTGCCTCTCTACTAATAGGACTGTCACCTACTCTCTTTTGTTTTTGTTTTTTGCAGGGCAATGGGGGTTAAGTGACTTGCCCAGGGTCACACAGCTCATATGTGTCAAGTGTTTGAGGCTGGATCTGAACTCAGACCCTCCTGAATCCAGGGCCAGTACTTTATCTACTCTGCCACCTAGATGCCCCCTAATTGTCATTTTAACTGAAACCAATATCATAAAGTTTGGGATTCCTGAAACTTTCAAAACCTTGGGTCAAGTATTTACAGTGTAGATCTCTACTCTAAAAAAAATCAGTTTAGCCAGATGCCCTCGCACACACCTGGAATTCCTGCTCCTGGGGAGGTTGAGAATGGTACATGACTTGAACTTGGGAGTTCTGAGCTGCACTGGGGCTAGTGAAGCATCAGTACAGTGAGCTCTTGGGAGGAGGAGGCAAACAGGCTGCCCAGGGAGGGTTGAATTGGCCCAAGTCAGAAATGGAGTAACTCAAAGCTTCCATGCCAATCCTCACTGGGATCAGGCCTCGTTCCAGCTGTTGAGATATAGGGAGACTCAGTCTCCAAAAGAAAATCTGTTTAAATCAATAGCAAGCTCTTCCCACTGTACAAAAAAAGGGAGAAATGGAGTTCCTGTGTCCAAGACTATGATCATCAGGATTTTAAAAATAAATGTTGTTTGATAGTTATAATGATAGGATTCTGATCTGGAGTCACTTCTGCTAAGTGGTCCTTGTGCCCATAAAACATCTAGGCAATGGCAGTTTATGCTTTTCCACCATCCTGGCTCATCCTAACCCAATGACAAGTTGTTAATGATCAAAATATCTGATTGGATAAGACTCCTGGCCGACTGCAGGAGCCTTTGATCCTTTCCCATTACTTCTCTCTCAGATAGCAAACAACTCAAAGCCTCACTCAAATTTGGCTACAGATAAGGAAATTGCCCCCACCTGAGCCTGCAATCAATCAGTAACCCTAAGAATTTCCCCAACATATTTTCTTCTAATTAGGAATGCCCCCTCCTGTATCTGGTATCTATTTCCCCGTTCTCAACCTAGTCCATTTTTAAGGTATAAATCTTCCTTGCTTGGACTTCTACTATGAGTGTGTACTTCCACAGAGATCTTTGCAGCTGTTCACATCTCCTTCCCCATTGAGCTGGGTGAGTTTCTTTGCATCCGTGGAGCCAGACTTTTGTCGGTCTGCATTACCATATAGTCTCTATGTGTGCTTTTGTTCCCTCATCCCCACTTGCAGCTCCACATAGTAACAAAGCTCTTGTTTGTATTAGCTTCCCAAATACCAGTTTCCTAGAGCAGAATCCCTGAACTCGGGTCTTGGGCCAAATAAAGCAAAGAAGCATGTGTGTTTGGGGGTGACTGTCAAAATTGGGGAACATTTTGCCTCAATATAAAGAAAATAATCAGAATTGCTGAAAAAGGCTCCTGTGAGGTAGAATAAATTTGTGGTAAGTTCCATGGCACTACAGGTTTCAGAGCAAAGAATGGGTGACCCCTTTTTGGGATATGTTGCAGAGAGGATTCCCACAGTCCCTTGCAACTCAGATTCTGTGATTCTTATTCTGCAAAGTCTGAGCAGTGATGGAGAGAAAATTAGGGAGCAAACCCACCCATAGCTTCCCATAACTGTGGGTCAAGACCCAAATACAAAGGGTTAGGTATTGTGGAAGACCGCAGGTGTTGATTTCTAAATTCACCTAGTCCATGATTCTCAGGGACTTTTAATTCCTAGGACTGGATGTTTCATTGACATTTACACAATGGGGTATCTTAGTCAGAACTACACATTTCCAGTCATGGCTTCTCATTCAAGTTTCAAGATTATAATCTAGGGGACAGCTTGGTGGCACAGTAGATGATGCGCCGGCCCTGGATTCAGGAGGACCTGAGTTCTAATCCAGCCTCAGAATTTGACATTTGCTAGCTGTGTGACCCTGGGCAAGTCACTTAACCCTCATTGCCCTGCAAAAAAAAGAGATTATAATCTAACATTCAACTTTGTTTTTCAATTTATAGAAGCAAACACATCATTAGTGTGTCCACTAAAAGAGCAATCAGGAGTAAACCTAGCTGGGGCATTGCCTACAGGTTTGGCAAACATAGGCACAAGCTTATTTTACATATATACTAAGAGTCTCATGAACTTGGAATCTTTTGACTTTGGCAGTGGCAGTAGCACAGCTTAGCAAATTGTACCCAATTGCTGACATTTTCGCAGATCTATCTTTGAAAATAGGACCATAAGCTTACTGAATTAAAATGTTCCTTGGGAGAATATCAGCTCAAAGACAAGCATGTGAATCAGTGTTTGTCAAAATAAGAATTAGTTCAATCATAAGGAACTTCATTGTAACAGTTTCTAATATGAAACCACACATGTTAATAAAGCATGCAGAAATAAATATGCAGAAAGCTGATACAAATAGAGTTCATGAGACAGAGAAGAAATATACACAAACACATGGGAGGTTGGAGAGAGAAGCAAGAGTCTGCAACTTGTAGAAATATAGGACAGAGCAATACAGATAATTTTGACACATTTGTATAAAGTTGCTTTGGAGCCTTTGGAAAAGCAAAAACATCTTTTATACCTCAGAGGGAAAGGACTTTGAGAGAGGGAGACAGACAGAGAGACAGACAGAGACAGAGACAGAGAGAAGAAAATTAGAGTAGTTAGAACTCTTCTTTCAGTCAAAAAGAGAGAACAACTCAGCCAAATGAACACAACATAAAATCTATGAAGAGTTATAAAGTGTCTGCTGCAAGGAGAACATATGACCAAAAAAAAAGCATTTGTACTCATTGCTCTTCTGCTTTCCTATTTCTGTGGAGGAGAAAAGATTAGGAGAAAGGGGGAGGTGAGGAAAGAAATGCAAATGTCCAAATTATTAAATATCTGGTCCCCAGTTTAATAGTACTACTCCATGGTGGATGCATTCAAAACCCACCACAAGTATAAAAACCTGAAAGGCAATGTCCCTATAACAAGCCAGTGTTATAAATTTAGGTCCCAAATAATGAAGCTATAGGTCCAATAAGAATCTTTTAAACACCCAATTTCTTTCCCATTTTAATTTGTACTCAATCTGTTGTGGGAAATTCCGACGGAGAAACCCAAACGGCACTCAGGAATAAGAAAGAGCAGTTTGTTGATGCGCCGGCCCAAAGCAGAGTCACCTCTGATACTCTGGGCAGCTACCAAGTGCCCAAGCTGCAGTTTTTCTATCTTTTCAGTGCGAAAATGCATGTAGGTTTTCACAGGTACATTGTGGTAAGCTTACTTGGCAGACAGGAAGGCATATTTCAGTAAACAGAGGCATATGTCAGGAAGTTGGTACTAAACCACAGACTTCAGGGGAACAAACAGTATGTCCTAACTTTCATTTTGGGGGTCTCAGCTCAGGCCTCAGTTTCATCCCCTGTATTTTCCCATATCAAATCCACAATTAATAAAAGTTTGTGATGACTTGTCAAACTTTCCATTTTGGTGAAAGGTAGACTCAGGATCTTTTCATAGACATCGTCATGTAGGAATTCTTAAATTCATGCAAATCTACATGACACATAATCTGATATGAAAATTTCGCTCTCCGTGTCTGTCAGACCTGAGGAAATAAACCAGCAATCACCTACCATATAACTTTAAGTTCTATGATCACTTTTTGGGGTGCCTACTCCTGAGTCTACATTTCCAGCTGCCTGGTCTTTTGGAAAATTTTTCTTTCACTGCAATTGTTAACTTGTGCTTATCCCACTGCCTTCTCTCTCCTCTTTTCCTTAGGAGTGGAGATCACAAGGAGAAATCATTGCCTTCTTTCTCTATATTCTCTCTATTTCTCCCTGGGGTTACCTTGGCTTCAGTTTCTTCCCCCTTCCCCTCCCTTATTTTCCTTCTCTTCCTTGGACCACACCTACTTCTATTGCAAAAGAGTTTGGAACTCTATTAAGTACTGAGTGACTCAAATGTTCAGCCCTCAGGAAAGAGGTGTTTATGCTCCATTGGGGCTACATGGGAAAGTGATGACATAGTACCTGTTGCTTTGCCCCGCTCCTCACTAATTCCGATGGGATAAGGAATTAGCTCAAGCTATGACCCTAAGTGTAAGCCTTTATCACTGTTTCAGGATGAAATCATCACTGCTGATTGAGTTGTGAAATGGTCCAACCATTCTGGAGAACAATCTGGAACTATACCCAAAGGGCTATAAAACTGTGCATACTATTTGATCTAGCAATGCCAGTAATAGGTTTGCATTCCAAAGAGATCAAGGTAAAAGGAAAAGCACTTATGTGTACAAAATATTTTTAGTAGTTCTTTCTGTGGCGGCAAAGAATTAGAAATCAAGGGGATGCTTATCAGTTGGGGAATGGCTGAGCAAATTGTGGCATATGATTGTAATGGAGTACTGTTGTGCTATGGGGAATGATGAGGGGGTGGATTTGGAAAAACATGACAAGACCTATATGAACTGATACACAGTGAAATGAGAACCAGGAGATCATTGTGCACAGTAACAGCAATGTTGTAACATTGATCAACTATGAAAGACTTGACTACTTTGATCAACAATACAATGATCCAGGGGGCAGCTAGATGGCGCAGTAGATAAAGCACTGGCCCTGGATTCAGGGGGACCTGAGTTCAGATTTTGCCTCAGACACTTGACACTAGCTGTGTAACCTGGGCAAGTCACTTAAGCCTCACTGCCCTACCAAAAAACAAACAAAGAAACAAAAAACCTGCACCCCAATACAATGATCCAAGATATGAAAATATGCTATTCACCTTCAGAGACAGAACTGATGAACTCTGAGTACAAATTGAAGTATAATTTTCTCACTTTATTTTTCTTGCTTTTTTGGGAAATGTGGCTAATATGGAAATGTTTTGCATGATTTCACATGTATAATTGCTATCATATTGCTTGCCTTCTCAATGAGTGGGAAAGGGGGTAGGAGGGAGAGAATTTAAAAATCAAAATTTAAGAAGAAAAGAATGTCAAAATAAATAAATAATAAATAAAACTAAACAAAAGATGAAATAATCATTAGTTGGTCTTGCATAAGGCATCTTTAGAAAGGGAGAAGGTATGAATGCAGGGGAAGTAGTGTTTACCTTTCCTTTCACCATAAATACATTTCCCTGTGGGAAAGTTAGTAACTAATTAGTTGATTTCTGGGAAACAGAAACTTAAACAGAAAAGCAGAACTTAAGACATACAGTATGTGTTTTTCCTATGGAAAATTAATGGTGTCAGCACAGGATCTGGGTCTTTCAATGATACCACTGCTGTCCACAGCTTACTCTTTGGTAATGTAATTTTCTTAAGGATGTAATAGTTTATTGCTAGGTAACCTTGCATTTACTGTCAATGGTGCTGTGGCTGCCATTGTCATAAGCAAGAAAATAAGAGTTAGAATGGCATCCCCAATCAAACTTTATAATATTAACTGGCCTATTCTAGTTGTTATAATAAAAGTTATCTAAGGTAGGTAGCTCACCATCTCAACTGTGCCTTTGGTGGTTAATCCTGGTGGTGTTAAGAACTATGCTTCATTTTATCCATAACTGTTTTTTTTCTTTGTGGATGGACAGTTTGACATTAATTATGCTGTACTGACTCAGTGATATTGTCCATTTTGTATATATTTTGTATTTCCTTCTTTCTCTCTGTCCCTCTCTGTCTCTGTCTCTCTGTATCTCTCTCTTCCTCCCTCCCTTCCTTCCTTCCTCCTTCTCTCCATCCCTCCCTCTCCATCTCTCTCTCTCTCTCTCTCTCTCTCCACTCACCCCCAGGAACATACCTTCCTTGAGGATAGGGATTCTTCATTTTCAAGCACAGTACCTGGTGCATAGTAGGCACTTTTAATAAATGTATGTTAAGCAATATCAATATCTATAGGTAGCCATATCAGAGTTAGGTATTGCTACTCTAGTTAAGGTATTTACTCTTTCTTTTTCCATACTTGATAAACTATTTCTGTAATTATTTTTATGTTAACAGTATCTAAGCTTAGATGATGTTGCTGTTATTAATTTGTCATTCATTGATGTCTAGTCTGACTTGGGTTATGTTATGCTAATTCAGTGACATGCTCTACATGAACAAAATGTGCAGCAGGGATCAAAGAATCATACAATAATTAAAATCTCAGATATGTCAGAGACCTTAGAGGATGAGTCCAACCCATAACTCCACAAATGGATTGCCTACTAATTGTGAAATTCTAAACTACAACTCCCACAGTGGGAAAACATTAGCTGGCATTGGTGAAGAGCTGTAACACTTTGCAAGTGACATAATGAATGTGGACAGTACTAATATGGAGTAACTAATGAATATGTTTCTCAATGAACATAAACATGTAAACACAGACAGTGGAACTTTTATAGGCAGAAGGAAGGGTTTGCTATGGTGTTCGACTTGGGGACAGTGAGACCTGGATTCAAATCCTTTCTCTAACAATAGTTCAGTGACCATGGACAAATCACTTCATTTCTTAGAGGCCAGTTTCCTCATCTGTAAAATGAAGGGATTGGTTTCAATGACCTCTAAGGTTCCTTCCAGACTTAGATCTTCGATCCTATGAACTTGCTAATTCTTTGGTCATGAGCACCTGTGGTCACTTCGTCTCTCACGGGGTCTTAGTTCCCTCATCTATTAAGGCAGGCTAAGACAGCTTGTAAGTACCCACCTCACAGAGTTATTATGAACTGATACAGAGTGAAGTGAGCAGAACCAGGAAAACAATTTCTACATTAAAAATACTATTTTAAGGATGATCAACTCTGAAAGACCCAGACACTCTTATCAACACAATGACCAACAGTTCCTTAAGGCTCCATGATGAAACACACTCTCCGCCTCCAGATAGAGAAGTAATGAACTCAGAGTGCAGCTCCTCATCTCCTCTCCTTCTTTTTTTGGACCTGGCTAATTCGGGAATTTGTTTCACATGATCATATGCCTTTTTAATGGGCTTTTTTTTCTTGCCTTCCCAATGAGTGAAGGAGGAGGAGGAGGAGGGGGAGAGAGAAAATTTGGAACTGAAAATAAAATAAAATTGAATTAAAAGAAAAAGGAAGACTAGAGGGAGCTTCCTTTGGGTGAAGTCCTTGATGTTTTATCCTACTGAGATCTGCCATACTTCATAATTCAGCACCTAGATATCATAGGTTGTAGAGTGAGGAAGGAAGAAGTTCCATGAGTAATGATCATTTTCTCAGAGACACACTCTAGAGAAGGGAACCAGGAAGCTGGCTTGTGTCACAGAAGTCACTGGGTTCCTTCTGGTGCAAATGGCCTGTTAGGGTTTTTAGAGTAACATTAATTAATGGCAAAGTAATTAAATCCCTGATTAGCTATGCCCTCCAAACCACAGGGCAGGCTTCATGGGAATTACTTTGCAACAGCTAAGTATAATCATTAAGTAATCAGGAGGGATGGCTAATGACACCCCAGGCACAGGGTATTCTAGACCAGCTGGTGTGGGTCCCACCCTAGCTGTTTGGGGTACGGAGTTGTGTACATTCTTTGAGAGAATGTGACAAGGTGGGGAAAGCGGAGAGGAGAGAAGGTCTTACTAAGCCAATGTCCCAGCTTGATTCTGGTAAAATAAAGAAGTCTAACATCTTGGGAAGTTTAGGATCCTTCCCTTCATCCTCTATTTGAATCCTCATGCAAGAAGATGAAAAGCTGATTTCATATCAGGAGAACTGGAGTTGATGTTTTCTCTCAAATTCACAGCAATGAAGGAGTGGGTTGGGATTTTCTCCCTCAAAGGGGAGTTCCTGCTAAGGCGTTCATTATATGGGTCCAGGCACCTTCAGCTTGCATTTGGGGACCTTTTGCCTCAATGTGTCTGAGGGAGTCAGAGGCAGATCGATGATTTCTTATGAGCTGAAAGACTACCTCGGGAACAAGAGGAGTAAATAAGGCAGGGGCTTTTCCCAAGAGAGTGGCATGTGGTCATCTCAGCTTATCAGTTCTCAAGCTTAGCCATGAAGCCCAAGTTCTACCCTCTCTTCTTTCCTTCCTTCCCTTTTGACTGTCTTGAGAAGTATTTAGAAGAACCTCCCTTCTGACCATTTTCTCCCTCCCTCCTCATTTCCACAGGGATCTGAGTGAGAATGCCATCCAGGCGATCCCCAGGAAAGCATTCCGTGGAGCCACTGACCTAAAAAACCTGTGAGTTGCATCCTACATCAGTTCAAAAAGAGCTGGGGAATGATAGGTCTGGTTTTCTCCCCTTACGTCTCCTTCCAAGTGATTCCCAGTGGGTACCATTCAGACTTCCCTGCAGAGTCATTCTTGAAGAGAGTAACCTGGAGTCAAAGTGTGCCTTTAGAGAAGTGTGCTTGTGCAGTAGAGCCGCCACGGCCAAAAGTTTATTCTTTTAGAGAAGGAGCCTTGCACACTAATGAAGACCAGTGGGCTTTGGGGAGAGTGATTGAACATCATTGAGCAAAAAAGCCACTGGCAGGGTGGGGTGTTCAATGATAATATCTCTTGGCCTTTTTTGCTCTTATTCTTGCCTAAAAGTCCTCTACATAATTCCAGTGTTTATTCCTTACCTTCCTAGCTCTGTCCATGTCATTCTATCCTAAGCTACAGTCTCCCTCCCCTTTCTGTGACCACATTCCCTTAAGGAGCTGTGTTTTTCTGTCTAAAACTCTCTTTCTTCCTTTGCTCTACAGGCAGCTGGATAAGAACCAGATAAGCTGCATTGAGGATGGGGCCTTCCGAGCCCTAAGAGGCCTAGAGGTGCTGTAAGTATTGTTAGGGCTCATCAGGCAAGGATAAAGGGAAGAGGGGAGACTTTATTTTAACCTTCTCCTTAATTGCCTCTCGTAGATTATTCAACCATTTCGTAACACTTTGTGTTTGAGGAGTTTGACCACTATTTTAACAGATTGGGGGTTAGTCAATTTACAGACACATTTAGTGACTTGTCTGACATTACATAGCAAAGATTCCATTGTATTATGACTTCCAATTTTCCTCTCTGTTGCTTAAGCCCGTTCATTAAGCAGGCTAACTTTGGAAGAGAACAAAGATCCTGTTCTTTGTCTATGACATTCCATCTGTTCCTCCTCTTCACCTCTGCTTTGTAGAATCCCTAGCTTCCCTCAAGACACAGTTCAAGTGCCACCTTCTACGCCAGCCCCCAAGTTGTTAGCATTCTCTCCTTCTTTTTGTGTGTGAGGCAGTTGGGGTTAAGTGACTTGCCCAGGGTCACACAACTAGTAAGTGTGTCAAGTGTCTGAGGCCAGATTTAAACTCAGGTCCTCCTGACTCCAGGGCCGGTGCTTCATCCACTGCACCACCTAGCTGCCCCTACATTCTCTCCCTCCTAAAAATTCTTTGTGTTATTTTGTATTTTTGCATTTACTTATCTGTATATGCTTTGTGTTCCCCAAGTAGAATGTAAGCTCTTTGAGGGCAGGAGTTCTTGGTGTCACTTTGTCTTTCGATTCCCAGAACCTAGAATAATTCCTTACACATGGTTGGTTGTTGTCCTTCATTCTCAAAGAGGACCAAAATGGCATCACTATGTTAGAGTCGAGTTACAGTGCATCCAACTGTGGCTGAGCAGACTGAGATGAGCTCAGAATGCTCTGCCCCACACAGGTTGGGCACAAATAGTCCCCATGAGCATTTGGGGTTGATTCTCTAAATGTGCTCATCTCCCATTTATTTTGAGCTACTTCAATTTTGCTTTGCTCATAGAGCACAGCACCTTCTCTGATGAGGGCCCATTATGGTGGACCCTTAATATGTATTTGTTGAATTGAATAAAATTGAAATAAAGCCTTCAAAAATATCCCTAGGGATGAATTCCCTCTGGGAAAATAGATTCATCAGAGCCTTACTTCTTGCCCTATTCTTCAGGCGATCTCAGTCACAACTTCATATGCAGAGATGATTCTTGAATCACTCATCTTCTTTGAATGCTTTCAAGGTGTTTTCACTCAGAGAACACTCTCATAGACTCTTTTAAAAAAATAAACATTTTTATTTAAATTTTTGAGTTCTAAATTTTATCCCTCCCTCCCGCCTTCCCCTCCTCCCTCCCTGAGGCAGTTAGCAATCAGTATGGGTTATACATGTGCAATTATGTAAAACATTACCATATTAGTCATTTTGTACAAGAAAACTTGAATAAAAGAAAAAAATGAAAGAAATTGAAAAATAGCATGCTTCAGTCTGCGTTCAATCACTATCAGTTCTTTCTTTGGAGGTGGATAGTATGCTTCATCATTAGTCCTTTGGAATTGTCTTGGATCATCGTATTGTTGAGAATAAAGTCATTCACAGTTCTTCATCAAACAATATTGTTGTCACTGTGCACACTGTTCTCTTGGCTCTGCTCACTTCACCATACACCAGTTCCTACAAGTCCTCATAGACTCTTTTATAGAATATCTCAAAGGTCCTAGAGCAGTCTGAAGCTTTAATAGTTTGAACTAAATAGTGAGGCCACCCTGTATTTCTCCCAGCCTCCTCCTAGGGCTTACCTGTTCTCTTTGGTTTCATCTTATCTGCCCAACCTTGTTTCTTGGGTTCATAGGTTTAGAACCAGAAAGAATCTCTAGAGGGTATCTAGCCAAACACCCTCCTTTTACATCTGGGAGCTCCTCCTAAACCCTCTGTTTGAGGACAGTGACTAAGAAATTCATCTCATCATTTCCTATCCTGCTGACCTCCTGGATTTCATGATCTCCAGAAACTTAGCATTTGCAAGATAAAATCAACTCGCACCTCCTCATCACCCCCTGTCCCTGGGGGTCCCTCCTTTCCTTTGATTGAAGAGGGTGGAGGTTGGACATCAGAGAGCTCCTCCCTAATCCTCTACCTTTTTTTTTTTTTTTTTGGTGAGGCAGCTGGGGTTAAGTGACTTGCCTAGGGTCACACAGCTAGTAAGTGTTAAGTGTCTGAGGTCAGATTTGAACTCAGGTCCTCCTGAATCCAGGGCCAGTGCTCTATCCTCTGTACCACCTAGCTGCCCCAATCCTCTACCTTTGAGGAGGAAAATCAAGGAAATTTGCTTCATCATTTCCTACCCTCTTGATCTTTTGGATTTCATAATCTCTTCTGCAAAATGAAATCCACTCTGAAACTCACATCTTCTCGGTACCCTGTGCCCCCGGAATCCCTCCCTCTCTCTGATCAGAAAAGATGGAAATTGGACATTGGAGACCTCCCCTCTTATCCTCTACCATTTGAGGAGGGCACTGGGGGAATTTATCTCAGCATTTCTTAGCCTGATGACCTGGATTTCATGATCCCCAGAAACTCACAGCTTTGCGAGATGAAATCAACTCTGAAACTCACACCTTCTCTGCAATCCCTACCCCTGAGGTCCCTCCCTCCCTCTGGTTGAGAGGGAAGGGGTGGACATCTGGGAGCACCTCTCAGACCTCCTGTTTGAGGATGGCAGCCAAGGAATTAATCTCATCATTTCCCACCCTGCTGACCTCTGAAATTTCCAGATCTCCAGAAACTCATCCTTCTACAAAATGGAATCAGCTCTGAAACTCACACCTCCTCAGATCATTTTCCACCCTGACTGGCTACTCCCCCTCCCCAGTGCTGGGTAACCTTCCCCTGCCCTGGTCCCTTTTAATTTTCTTTTTGTGTGTTGCCTTCCCCTGTTAGATTGTAAGTTCCTTCAGGGCAGGGACTCTCATATCTTTCTATGCCTAGCTACAGTACAGACATGGTGCCTAGCACTTAGTAGGCTCTTAATAAATGTCGATTGACTATTGACATGTGAGGAAACTGAGACCTAGAGATGTTAAAAGATTTTTCCATGATCCCAGGTAGGTCATAGGTACAGTTTGAAGTCAGTTCTTGCTGATACCAAGTCTGGTGCTCTATCAATTGTCTTATACTGTTTTCCTGTTCCTCAGGAGGAATTCTCTAGTCTGCTGAGTCCTTAGATGGTGCTTACTCACTCCAGATGTCCTTTCTCCTCTCCTCCTTCCTTTAAGGCCTGCTCCAGTTGCCACTGCCTCCTCCATTCCCCCATGATGTCTTCCTCCCGTGGTCTCCAGTGTTGCTGTGTGCCTCTTCAGGCCTTGTTGGTTTCTCATAGTGAAGAGTTCTAGACTTGGAGCCTGGAAGACTTAGGTTTAAATTTTAACTTCAACACTAGCTGTATGACCCTGGGCAAGTCACTTCATTTTTGAGAGCTTTTGTATCTCTTTTTCCATTTGGCTTTTCAAGCTGTTGACTTTTTTCTCATGACTCTTCTGCATCGCTCTCATTTCTCTTTACATTCTTTCCTCCACCTCTCTAAATCTTCCTTCTATCTCTCCTACTTTCTCTTCAAAGTCCCTTTTGAGAGATTCCATGGCCTGAGACCAATTCATATTTTTTTTTTTGGAAGCTTTGGATGTAGGGGCCCTGAAGTTGCTATCCTCTTCTGAGGATGCACCTTGATCTTCCTTGTCTCTGAAGAAACTTTCTATTGTTCTTAACTTTCTTTGCTTGCTCATCTTGTCATTTTTTTACTTGACTTTTAACTCCCTCTTACAATGGGACACTACTTCCAAGCTACACTGTCCCAAGCTTCAGGGGGTCCCAGGTGTTTCGGTTTGAGGGAGGGCAGGTTTTTCTCTCTCCTGGCCGGTTCTCTGGTCTGAAGATAACCTCAAGCCAACTTGCTAATTAACCAGCCAGCAGAACTTTGTGTGCTGTGGTGGTTCTTAGCTTGGATGAGCCTGCGCCCCTCCCCCACCTGGGTCTCCTGCAGCTCAAGATTTCTTCCTGGTTCCCTGCTGGAGTGGGATAGCCAAATTCCTCCTTAGGTCCCACAGACACCCCTGTATTTACCCCCCTGGCCAACTGTTCAGCCCTCTCATGACCGTAAGCTTAGTTCCAGATGATACTGGTACTGCAGCTGATTCAAAGGCTCGGGGATAATTTCCTCTGGCACAAGGTACCTAGGGACTGTGTTGGTGTGATAACGGGGTTGGACTCTTCTTGCAGCCCAGCAGCCCCCTTTAATCTGTCTTTGGCTGGAAAATAATCTCAGCCCGTCTTTTTTGTCCACTTTACTTCTGAGGTTCAATTTCTTTACCTGTAAAAATGGAGATAATAATACCTGAAGCACATGTAGATTGTTGTCAGGGTCAAGCAGGTTAATAGACATAAAATGCTTTGAAAAACTCAAAGTGTGATAGGGATGTCTGTCGATGAACTCTAGCATTTATTGCCCATTCAGAAGGAAATGAACATGCCTAGTGTGCACCAGGCACATTGTAAATATTATAAACATTTGATCCTCACAACAATCTTGTGAAGAGGTGCTATTAATACCCTCATTTAGCAGATGAGGAAACTGAGCAGACAGAGGTTAAGTGACTTGCTCAGGGTCACATAGTCATTGTCTGAGGCTGGATTTGAACTCAGGTCTCCTTGACCTTAAACCTGATACCCAAACCTACTGTTCCACTTAGCTATCTCATTTGGGTTTTTCACACAGAACATGGGACCTATTCCTTGAAGGAGGGACTATGTCCCATGTTTCCTTCATACCCCAGCCCCTACAATGCCTAACACACTGCTGAGCATATAGCAAGCAGTAGGTAATTATTGGTGCTTTAATTGGTTTAATTGGTGCTAAGATTTTCACATTCATCAGAGCAGATGACCAGATTTCTACTAGATTACCTCATGATTAGTCCTCATATATCACCATCCATTTGCCATCTGCTGAATAAACAACATTGGTTTCCTTGTGTATAGGACACTGAATAACAACAATATCACCACCATTCCTGTTTCCAGCTTCAACCACATGCCCAAGCTCCGGACTTTGTGAGTATGCCTTGGGAGCAAAATAGAAGTATTTCAATCAGCCATTTCAGTTATCTAATAGAGTATGATAAGAAGAAAAGCCAGTGAAAGTTTCTTGAGGGTAGAGCTCTTAAATCTTACCCATTTCTCTTAAGTTTCTCTCACATTCTAGCATGGTTATGGGCTGTGTGTATAACTTGGTGATTGACTGGTAGAATTGGGGGTGGGAGTAGGTCGGGGACAATGGCTAATCTAAAAATACTTTATAATTGCTTTTCCCTTTGAGATATGCTAGGTAATATTTGGCTGCAAATTTTCTTTCCTAATTGTACTTTGTCTCAGATAATTGAAATTACTCTCATTTACTGAGAATGAAACAACTTCTCCTAAGTGGGATGGGGATCCTAGATTTAAAGCTGGAAGGGCCCTTAAAGGTCAGCTGGTCTAGGCAGATGGCTTGGGGGAAGGGGATGGCTTTGGGGAGGAGGATGGATTGGCTGAGGGAGAGGGGAGAGCCTTGCTTTGATTGTAACCTCCCACTTTTCACCTTTGCCTCCAGCCGTTTACACTCCAACCACCTTTTCTGTGATTGCCACCTAGCCTGGCTCTCTCAGTGGCTGAGGCAACGTCCTACCATTGGGCTCTTCACACAGTGTGCAGGACCTGCCTCCCTGCGAAGCCTCAATGTGGCCGAGGTCCAGAAGAGTGAGTTCAGCTGCTCAGGTGAGGAGGACCACAGCTCTCCCTGCCCCTGCCTCCTCTAACTCTCCCCTGCCCTTGGATTCTTCCTATTACAAGATAGAGAGAGAACAAGAAGCACGTGTTTCTCTAGTCTAATCTTATCCTTCCCACCCTGTGTGTTTCCAGAAGCATCATGTAACAACTACCAAGGATATAGATATCACTGTTCTCTTTCTATATCTATAGCTGTATCTATTTTCTGTAGATCACTGTATCTATTTCCATATCTATTTGTACCAAAAGTTTCAATTCAACAAGGAAACAAAAGTTTTGCTGTTAAGCGCTCTTTCTTCCCTTTGCTCTGTTGGTGGGAGGTAGGTATATCCAGATATAACTGGATATATCTTTCCAAAGGAAAAAGGTTTCTTGGTAATGTGACTTGATTAGGTAGATGTGGTTATCTCGCTCAGCCATAACAGATATGCTCACAACCCTGAATCAAACTTGAAAACAGCTCTTCTCCCATTGGACATGAGAGTTCAAGACCTACCTAGGCTAATGAACAACTATCTCTTGGTCCAGTAGCTGCATGCTGGTCCTTGAACTTAATTTTGTACAAAGCAGAAACTGCCCAGACCCAGAGTCATTAATCACTCACCAAATAGGAATCATGATATGTGTGGCTGGAAGTCTAACAAGCAGGAATGTCTCAAAGTTTGCCATGACTTCGAGAAACCCCAAGAGAAAGATCCCCTCCCCTCCTCCAAAAACAAGGAAAAACAAAGATGACTCAGCTTTGCAAAATAGTTTTCAATATGGAGGGGGAGTGGAGACCATAGGGAAGAAACAGCATGGCCATGCGGTCCCAGCAGCTACTGAATGTGGGTGTTGAGGGTCATTTTTTTGTATCATGAAATGAAACTTTTCCCCTTGTATTTGAAGCATGTTGGTTCCTTATTTTGGGTGTTTTCTCTCTGTGGTGTTCTCTTCCTTTCGTGTTCCTATTCTTCGCTTGGGTAGCAATCGAGCATAGACCCTGGCCGCAGAATTCTTACTTACTTTATTTATTTATTTATCTATCTATCTATCTGTTTGTTTGTTTAGTGAGGCAATGGGGGTGAAGTGACTTGCCCAGGGTCACACAGCTAGTAAGTGTCAAGGGTCTGAGGTCGGATTTGAACTCAGGAACTCCTGACTCCAGGGCCGGTGCTCTATCCACTGCGCCACCTATAGCTGCCCCTCTTACTTTATTTTTAATGAATAAATGAAGAAGGGCTTTATTAGGTGCTTCCTGTGTGCTAAACACTGAACATAAAAACAGAGAGGCAACAAGGCCTGTTCTCAAGGAGCTTGCTCTCTAATGAAGGAAATAACACTTGTAAGGCAGTGATGACCAGGAAGAAGTGCCCTGGTTTGCAAAGTCAGAGGACTGGTCCAAGGGGAACTGATTCTGGTGCCCTTTCTGGTAGCAGTGGCAGCATTGATTGGAATGCTGCATTAGGCCTGGAAAGAGGAGGGGTGAATGACAAAGAGGGTACACATGCAGGGCAGATGACAAGAAAATTGGGAGGTTGGGATGTGAAGCATGGCTGGGGCTGGCTGGATATGGTGGCCGTGCAAGGCACTCATGAAGCAAGATTGAGCTTAAAGACTCCAGTGGACCTCACAGGGGTAATGCTTAGTTTCTTCCTAGTTGGAAGGTTTCACACAGAGTGATCACGCTGAGCATCCCTTAGCAGGACTGACTGTCTTTTGGAGCATTAGCTGCTTGTCTTTAGCGGGGCTCACCCTGTTGGAACTTGTGTAGTGCTTTGGAAACCGGAGAGACATCGGAGGGCCTGTAAGAATGCTGTAGACACAGAACCTCAGTCCTCCATACTCCCTTCCTAAAAGTCTCACCCACGCCTAAGCCCAACCTTGTTGTCTGACTTGGTGCCACTGGTAGCACCATAGGTAAGAGGAAGAGAGGGATGCAGTGACTGGCAGAAAGTATCAAAGTCTCCCTGGACAGAGAACCAAGAACTTGGCTAGTTTTGTGACAGTCTACACGGATATGACATAGAGTGGGGCCAGTGTGGCTTGCCCTTTCTTAGCATGCCCCAGGCATTTAGCATGTATTGTCTGCACCCATTGTTGGCACTTAATAACATCCTCCCTTGGATCAATGATTTGTGTGTCTGGCTTCTTCCTCTATCAGATTGTAAGCTTCTTAAGCTGTGTCAAACATGTCATTTCGACCCCAGTGCCTTGCACATAGTAGGCACTTAGTAAATGTTAAGAGAACTGAATTGATAGCTATGATCTGGTGCCATTATCGATGTCTCCAGGGGCAGAAGTAGAGCACAGGCCCTTGATGATCAGTCTATCAGAGCACTCAGCAGCCTGTATTGAGAGCTCCTCTCTCAGCATCCTGCTGGCTGCAGAATATTCCTTTTAGGCCATCCTAGACTGGCCATTGGCTGCTTACATGGAGAAACACCACTAGATCTTTACAGAATCTTTGTTAGCTCCCTGACTTATTGTGATGGGTTTCCCACCTGCCCCAATGTACTTCTGATTAGCTGCTGGGAGCCACTATTCTTATAGGAACTGCTTTTCTTACAAGCAGTGATTATCAAGCCATAGCTTTCTTGGAAGAATGTAAGTCCAAGAGTGATTTTGGGTTTGTTTTCATATTCGCGACCCCTAGCCCAGTGACTGGCATATCGTAGGTATTTAACAAATGCTTGTCGATTGATTGGTGAATTCTCTCATATCTGTTTCTCATACCTCTCCATATCCAGTCAGCCCCAGCCATGCCCCACATTCCAACCTCACAATTTTCTTGTCATCTGCCCTGTATGTGCTCCCTCTTCATCACTCATCCCTCTTCTTTCCAGGGCCGATACAGCATTCCAGTCAATGCTGCCACTGCTACTAGATCTAGTTTCCACCCCCTAACCTTTAACGCAGAGAGAAAGAACTTTAGAAATCTAGTCAAGGGTTCTTAGCAGCCTGATGAAACCCAGGGATCCATCTCAGAATCACATTTTTTAAAAAAATGAAATAAAATAAATAGGATTACAAAGGAAACTGATTAGGGTGGACAGGGGCAGCATGTAGTGGGAGATGTGAAGAAGAGGGAAAGTGAATGTCACTACCAGAATTTCCAAGTGTGACTGCATTGTAGCACAAGTCCCAGGGAGACTTTATTGTCCCAACCACGGCACTGTGTATCTTCCTTTGGCTTTCTGCTCTTAGGAAGGCAGCAAGGGGAGGTATATGTATCTGGATTTCTCTTATCCCCAGTCATCTCGTGTCCTCTAGCACTGCTTGGTGACTCCCCATTGGCTGGGGGGTGAGGTCAGTCTTCTGGTATTAAGTGAGTCTGTGATGCTGAGTTCTTCCTGACATAGCCCAGGCTGCAGCTCTTGATGCTCCTGTCTGCTAGTCCACCTTAGCAACCCTGGAGGGTGGTTGGAGAGCCCCAGTCCTAGCAATGGAGTTAGAATAAGCTCTATGATCTCTTCTAAGTCTGTTCTGTAATTCGCTAAGTTTGACAATGGCTTTTCACTTACAGTGTAGAAGGATCTCCTTCTCCTTTACATCACACCATGGCCCCCATTCTTGCTCCTACTGGCCCGACTCAGTGTCACCTTATGAACAACGAATGCTGACACTGTCAATACTAGCTTCTTATCTCACATAGGCTAAGACATTTTTGATCAGAGCAGCCATGATCTCACTGTGAAAGGGATGAGAGAATTGTTGCTTCTCTGAGAGTACTTAAGATGTGTCCACATTGGCAAAGCAATGGGGTGAATTGGAAATAGGATTAGATTTAGAATCAGGTTGTGCTCTGTCATTTCTTTGATATGTGACCTTATGCAAGTTACTTAGGTTTCTGAACGTTTAGCCAGAGGAAGAAGATCACTTGGACCCTGGAGGAAGGCAGAGAGCTGGGTTCGAGTCCCCACTCTATGCCTTTGGACAGCTCATTTAACCTCCCTAATCCTCAGGTTTCTTATCTGTCAAATTGGGAGGTACATGATCTAGAGTGGTCTTGTGGAAAGTGGTCAAGGTTTGGGGGTTAGAGGACCTGGGTTCAGATCCCATCTTTGCCTCCTATTCACCCAAGGGGCAAGTTATTTGACTTCTCTGAATGTCAGTTTTCTCATCTTTAGAATGAGAGTGTTAGACGAAGTGACTCCCATGATCCCTCAATGCTCACAGATTAAGAATCTGTGGATTTTTGATCTCTCCCAGCTCACAGGTCTCTTCCAGCTCTAAGTTTACTAACCTCATATATAAAAGGAGACAATCATATTTGTATTATCCATCTCTCAGAGCTGCTATGAGAATCAAATGAGATAATGTGTCTAAAGCACGTTATAAATTGTAAAGCCTAAACTAACATCAGCTATTTAGTTCTATTTATTATCGTCTCTCCTCAATTTAGAATTTCTTTTTTAAATAGTAATAAACATTTGTATTTAAAGTTCTGAGTTCCAAATTCTATTCCTCCTTTCCTCCCTCTTCCCCACCCCCGCCCCTGCTCCTCCCTGAGGTGGTAAGCAAGCAGATATAGGTTATACATGTGCATCAATTTAGGATTTCTTAAGACACATACAAATCCTGTACCACCACTAACACTGTCCCCTCCCCTGCCACCCCATTCATAGTTACTGATGTTGGTTCAGGAGGATCCCAAACAAGGATAGAAAAGAAGGGAACAAGCACCTACTATGTGCCAGGCACCATACTAAGTGCTTTTATGACTATTATCTTATTTGATCCCCAAAGCCCTTGGTGCTATTATTATCCCCTTTTTACAGTTGAGGAAACTGAGGCAGGCAGAATGTAAGTGGCTTGCCCAGGGTTATATAGCTAGGAAGTGTCTGAGGCTGGATTTGAACTCGGCAATGGTAACTTATTCTAAATCAGTGGTAAGTCATTATCATGGGGTTCTGTTGTCCATTTCTTGCTCTGTATGGCATAGGGGAAGAAATGTTGTAATAGTAAATCAAACAAACCAGCGCCTGTGCATGGAGTGCCTCCTACCTTCCAAGGGGTCACACACTTTTTGTCCATTAGCCACTGTTTTTGCTGCCCTTTGTAGGTCAAGGGGAGGCTGCCCGGGCCCCTGTCTGTACCCTGTCCTCAGGCTCCTGCCCACCCATGTGTGCCTGCAGCAATGGGATTGTTGACTGTCGTGGCAAAGGACTCACCGCTATCCCGGCCAACCTGCCTGAGACCATGACAGAGATGTGAGTACTGGGGGACGTGTCCACGGGGAGGGAGGCAGGCTGTGGCCAGGCTTGGCTCAGATCCCCTCACTTCAGATCTTCTGGGACAGCAATCCCCTGGAATGAAGAAGCTTTTTCACATGGACCTGCCTCCTCTGCTCAGATGAATTGGGGAAGATTGGGGCACTGTGGGGACCTGGGAGCCTTTTCCAGACTGGATTTTGGGGCTGAAGGAGGGCCTGGGTTCCCTGAGGGGTTCTTGTGACTTGGATTCTTCTCTAGAAGCTGTGTTCTTAGCACCTAGCAAAGGATCAGGACTGTTGACTTCCATTTCTGTATGTTAATAGGATGGAGAGCCACTCTAATAACCTTGAATGTCTACCTTAGGTTCTGAATCTGTAATTGAGGAGGGCACTACTTTCTCATTGGGAAAGAAGTACTATCCAGGTGGAAATAAATGGCAGCTTTGGGACATCCTTGGAAAGGAGAATTGAGTCATGCAGCATAGTGGATAAGAGGGCAGGCTAAAGTCAGGATGGCCTGGGCACAAGTCCTGGCATGTGACTTTGGGCAAATCACGTAACCTCCTGATGTTCCAGGCAATTCTATAAGCCTCTAAGTCACAGAACATGTGCTGATCTGCATTGGTATGTGAGATTTTAAAAAATTTCCTTGATAGCTCTCTGTATTAAAAAAAAGCATAGATCTGAACACACACAGAGTACCCACCTCATGGGTGGTTGTGAGGTTCAAATGAGATAAAGGGGGCAGCCAGATGGCACAGTGGGTAAAGCACTGGCCCTGGATTAAGGAGGGTCTGAGTTCAAATCTGGCCTCAAACACTTGACACTTACTAGCTGTGTGTCCCTAGGCGAGTCACTTAACCCTCATTGCCGAGAGAGAGAGAGAGAGAGAGAGAGAGAGAGAGAGAGAGAGAGACAGAGACAGAGAGAGAGAATAAAAAGCTTTGCAAACTTTAAAGGGCCAAATAAATGTCAGTCATTGTTAGTTCCTGCTATGGTAGTAGCCTTTCTTAGCAGTCTTAAGAAGACTAGGTTCATGGTTACTCAAATGGTTTCTGAATGGGAGCTTAGTGTTGCCAGTTCAAACTGGAGTAATAAAGGTTAAGTCATAAAAACACTGAATTTCTGGGCTGGGAGGGACCGTTGGGGATTGTTCAGTCCCACCCCTCATTTGACAGAGGAAGAAACTGAAGCCCAGACAATGGAGCGACTTGTAGCGTCACCCAACTAATTGGTGGCAGAAGGAGGACTAGAATGTGGATATGCACCCTGGCCTGTGACTCTTTCTACACAGTTCAGGTCTCCCAAACAATGGTGGCCCCCTCAGATACCATCTCCCATCCCCTACCCTGCTGGCTCTAGGCTAGGGAGCTACTGTTGGCTGAAGAAAGGAGGAGGGAGGCAACCTGGCATAGTAGGCAGAGAGCTGGCATGAGCAAGACCTGGGTTCAGTCTGGTGTCTGACATGTACTGGCTGCCATTAACCGAACAGTGGCCTAGACAGCTCTCTGAAGTTTCAGGTGTGGATCCAAATTAGTAGAGAGAGTTTCTCACTGGGCGCTTTCTTCACTGAAGAAGTCACAGGCCCCCAAATGAAAAGAGATTTGGGTTGAATTAGGAAAAAGTGCAGCTTGTGCAATTTGTTACCTCCTTTAACCAGGCAGGTAAACTAGTAGATGGAGGGGAACATGCGGGGAAGGGGCTTGGGAAGTATCCGAGAGAGAAATGTCAGAGGGTTTGCTCAGTTTGAGCCTTGACAGTGGCTTTCATTGTGCAGGGCACCCAAGACCTGTTATCAGTAGTGCCTGGGCCACTTTTCTTCTTCAGGCAGGACCCCTGCTCCTCAGCCATCTCTTGGAGTCTAATAGGATTAGTCCCTTCTGTCCTTTCTAGGGGGGAATTCAGACTGACCAGCTGCAAGCTCCACCTTCAGAATTCCTAGCTCTACCTGGGGAAGAGGAAGCAGCAGGGGTGAAAGGTGTCGCGTATTTGGAGGCAGGAAGGCCTGGGTTCAAATTCTACCTCAGATACTTAATAGCTGCATCATCCCGGGGGCTTCAGTTTCCTCAACCTTAAAAGGAAGGGGTTGAACTAGAGAGCCTCTTAAGACCCCTTCTAGCTCTAGACGTAGGATCCTCAGGATGTGTCTCCTGACTGAGTTTCTGGAACCCCAGTTTGAAGATGCAGGCAATATAGTAGTTGAGAGCTTGGGGCTGAAAGGTGGTGAACAGGAAAGGGAATGTTATTACTTTTTCTCATCTAGAAACTTTTCAGCTCAAGCAGAAACGCCTTCTGGCCTCAACGAGGGTTTTCCTTTTGATAACATATGCAACTTTAATTAGCTGTAAGTTGAAGCAATATCAGCCCTGCTCCCCACCGCTTCCCTAGAGGGTTCGGATGGGGACTTTGGCCTTTGGGCCAACCATTCACTGGCAGTCATCAGCCTCATCCTTTTGGATGAGCACAGCTTATCATGCTGGGTGGATTCCCCAGGTGGGTAAACACGATGCCAGGCTGCTAGGAGAAGCTGCCTTCTGGCAGGGAATTAATTGGTAGCTGAGGTTCTCATAGGTACTCTGCTCAAGGGTTTCCTGTAGACTGTGGAATCAGTCCTTAATTTTCCTATTTGTTTTTCTCTCTGCAGCCGTCTGGAGCTCAATGGCATCAAATCAATACCCCCCGGAGCCTTCTCTCCCTACAGAAAGTTGAGGAGGATGTAAGTACATTTAGTCAACAAGTGTACTTCTGGACCTACCTATGACTTGTCCTGTCACTTCTGTACTTACATGGGGAGGTGGGAGGAATGGACAGGCAAGGCTGGGATTGAGCACAGAGCTGTTCATCTGGTTTTACCACCTCCACCTTCATTGTAGTGATTTGGTGCTGAGCCTCACTGACTCTCAATGGACAGATGCTTCCCTCTGATCCTGGAAAATGTCAGGTCATGGGCAGCTAGGTGGCACAGTGGATAAAGCACTGGCCTTGGATTCAGGAGGACTTGAGTTCAAATCCAGCCTCAGACACTTGACACTTACTAGCTGTGTGACCCTGGGCAAGTCACTTAATCCTCATTGCCCTGCAAAAAAAAAAAAAAAAAAAGGAAGAAAAGAAAATGTCAGGGGCAGCTAGGTGGCGAAGTGGATAAAGCACTGGGCCTGGATTCAGGAGGACCTGAGTTCAAATCTGACCCCAGACACTTGACACTTACTGGCTGTGTGACCCTGGGCAAGTCACTTAACCCTCATTGCCCCGCAAAAGAAAAGAAAAGAAAAGAAAATATCAGGTCAGGACTTAGGGCTAAAGAAATCATGTGGAATATTGCAGTAGGGCTTGGAAAAGAATAAGGACTACTATGGCGAGAGCCATTGTAGCATAAAGGAAAATGGACTTGACTTGTCAGAAGATTTGGCTCAGGTCCCACTTCAGACACTCACTTGCTATATTATTGCTTAACCTCTCTGTGACTCAGTTGCCTCATCTGGAAAATGAGGGCATTCAATTAAATAACTTATAAGAGCCATTTCAGCTCATGTCCTTCAGTCCATGAGATTTCTGGATTATCTTCTTAGCATTATTGCTTATTATATAATTCTGGGCAAGTCAATGATTTCAACTTTAGGAAGGAAGAAGTGTGGTGTAGTGGAAAGAGTACTATACCTAGTGGCAGGGGTCCTGGCTTCAGATCCTATCCCTGCCATTTACTACCTGTGTGACACAATCTCTCTGGACCACAGTGTCCTTCTCTGTAAGAGGTTGGACTGAATGACCTCTAAGACTATTCCAGCCGTAAGTGTATGATTCCGTGATTCTTACCTCATTTTCCTCATCAATAAAAGAGGGAAAACCACACCTGGCCCATTTTATCTCCAATAAACTATTTATAAGATGAAATGATAAAAACAAACCTAAAGTACTTTTGCTTTCTTAAAAGGGAGTATTTAGGAAGTGGAAAATATGGTCGTGATCGATGAAGTTGATGAATTCTTTCCCTTCTCTTTGATTTCCAGAGACTTGAGCAACAACCAGATCTCTGAGATTGCCCCTGATGCATTCCAGGGTCTTCGTTCCTTGAACTCTCTGTGAGTAATAGATGGCAGCCAAGACTGCACCCGGCTCTAGTTGGGGTTCCTGAATGGGAGCAGCTCCTGGTGCCTCGCCTAGAATCCAGGTCACAGGTGCAGTGGGGTGTTGGAGATGAAAGCAGGGCTAGGTTTGCCAGGGACAGAGTAGGAGTAAATGCCTCCAGGCTGGATGAGAATGAGCCGAGCAGTTAAGGAGAATTTCTGACAGAGGCTCTGAGCCCATTGACACTAACTGACCCAGCCAGGGAGTACTGGTAAATGTTAAATAACTATATCTCTGAGAACTGTGACACACTTTTAAGTTTAATTTGCATTATCAACATTTTCTTCATCACTGTCGTAAGTTTAGAGATCAATAAACCAACCTAGGTAGTCTTTGCTGATTACTGAGGTGTGAATGCTTACACCCAAGATGGACAATTGGCTCTCCCAAGGTGGTACCCAGTTGCTGTAGCAGCAGCCCAGCCCCCCATGTAGCTCACTGGAGGCCCGGGTCCATCGGGAGAGTATTGGGAATGTGCCCTGGAATAATGTGAATTTGCCTGATCTGCACTGCAGAGGTTTTGACCTCAATCCGCACAGATTGTCATTGAGAGCTACAACCCTTTAAAATCCTGTGATAGCCGTCCACAGTCTTTTGTGAGGACAGAGCTCCAGCTGAAGCATGATACGGGGCTCTTCCTTCCCTTTTTCGGAACCTGCCTCTAATTCCATGTTTCTAGCACAGAACTAAGTAGAGAGAGCCGGGTGAGGGGAGAGTCTTCATCTAACTTCCTATTTCTGCTTTCTCTTCCCAGAGTGCTTTATGGGAACAAGATCACAGACCTGCCCAGAGGGGTGTTTGGAGGTCTCTACACCCTGCAACTGCTGTAAGGACCATCAGCTTATGAACACTCCCTTGGACCTGACTCAGAGGGAAGGGCAGTGAGCCTATTTGGGGGCATGACGGACCTTTCAGAAAATGTTCCCAGGGCTAACCTCATGCTCCTAAGCATTTTTAGTCACAGTGAAGAGGAGGGGAGGAAGAGGTTTCACTTTTCTATCCTGTCACAGTTGAGTTAGGGGTGGCCTTATCACACTATATCATCAATACAAAAGGATGACAAGAGACCGTGGAGTCCCATAGACAGTTCAGTGCTTTATGTAGAAAGAGATGGAGATAGGGTATCATTGGGAATAGGTAAAAAAGCAGACTCAGAGCTAACCAGCGGTTGCTAGGACAATGAAGATTGTGAAAGCAGGCTTCTTTAGATAGCTCTGTCTGGGAGTAGACACGTGCATGTCTTATAATGTTCCCTTGAAGCTTATAACTTAGATACATTCTGGTGACAACGTGCGGATATAGTCATGGAACCCTACAGAATCAGACCCGGCTTCCTTACCTCACCTATTCAAGTTGCCAAATAGAACTTGGGGAATGTGGGCAAGTCCCATCAAGTGCTTGAGTATAGCAATTTTCAGTGTTTGTCAATTCATCCATCCATTTATTCATTCATTAAGTGCCTACTTTGCGAAAGGTTCTTTGCTATGCACTGGAGATACAGATACAAAAAAAGAAAACTACCCCTGTCTTAGAGAAGCATGCATCCCACTGGGGAGAGGGAAAGGGAACAAGAGAGAGAATATGAACACAGACAAATAAATACAAAATGATTTCTGGAAAGTGGAGAACACACTAGCAACTGCTAGGATCAGGATAAGTTTCAGTGAACCAATATATCATGGACAGAATCTTGCAATTACATTCTGATTTAAACTCTAAGGTATGATTATAGGACACATCCTTCAGTGACTGATCAGTGCACAGTAGATCATAACTTTGTGACATAATTATATGCCCTCTTTGTAGGCAATGAACATCCAGACTATTGCAGGTTGTACACCCAACCAAGCACATTGTAGCCTTTATTTCTTGCCTTCCTTGCTACTTCTTGTCTTCATTCCATAGCCTTCTCAATGCCAACAAGATCAACTGCATCCGAGCTGATGCCTTCCAAGATCTCCAGAACCTATCCCTGCTTTCACTATATGACAACAAGATCCAGAGCCTGGCCAAGGGGACCTTCACCTCTCTCCGTGCCATCCAGACCCTGTGAGTAGCCCCTACTTTTTCCCATTAGGCTCCAAAGCCACGAAAGTGCATGGAGTGGGGAGGAATTGGGGCTGACTTTTTGCTTTCAGGCTCAGTCTCTATCCTTTGTGGCTTCCTGGTTGCAGGATCAATTTCTACCTAATCATGAGGGAATGTCCCACCCATATGATTGGCTGGTTATAGGTGGTAGATAGTTGGAGAACAATTAAGCTAAGAGTTTGCTCCATGTCTCCCATTCTGTGCCTCCTGTTGTAGTCCCTATTATAATATTCAGTGTTGGGGCAATCCATAGATTTTGTGGAGCTTTCTTGATTGGGAAATGTGATAGACAATTCATCAAATATTTTAGGCACCTGTTGCATGCAGGACATTCTGCTAGTTGCTGGGAATGCAAACATGAAAAATGATACAGTCCTTGTCTTTCTGGGGGCTTACCACCTCTGTGTTTCTATCATTCATCTTCTCTTTGTCAGGTCATACCTGCACAAGATGCTGTGTCTGAAAGTCATGAAGTAAAGGCTTGATGATGACTGACTTCTTGGGGATGTTGTAGAGGGGATCCTTACTGAAGTATAGGTTAGACTAGTTGACCCCCTGGAGTCCTATCTAGCTCTGAAATTCTGTGATTCTGTGAAAAAAATCCATTTAAAGCAGAGATTCTTATTCTGAGGTTCACAGATACCCAAGAGGCCGTGGATAGATTTTAGGGTGTCTGTGATCTTAGATGGGAAAAAATTAGAGGTTTGTTTCCTTTACCCTATATTGGTACTGGGTGGGAGGTCCTGAAACCTCTCTCTATCCAGAGGACTTACAGCATGTCTATTCTTACTCAAACACAACAGGACAGAAAGAGTAAATCCTTGATTGGACAGTGCCTTTTGAATGCACACCGAGTTATTTGTTAACTGAGATACTTTGGGGAAGAGTAGGGAGGGATATATACTGAGGGAAACTTCAGGCAGTGAAATAACAACAAAAGATATTAATAAATGTTTAAAATGAATGCAGTCCTCGGTTCTGGCTTAGCAGCCAAAAAAGGCTCCTCTCTTTCAATTAAACTTACTAGAAACAATACTTGTACGTGCTCAAATTCACACGGGGATTGTATTGAGTAGAGCACATTCCACATGCTCATAAGGAGTGGGCTTTCATTTGCTAATCCTAGTCACTCCTCTGTCCTCCCCCAGGTATTAGTCAAACACTTTTAGGAGATCGACAAATATTAAACTCAGTGATATCTCATCTTCACTATACTAGAAGGTAAATTGTGTGACTAATGAAAGTATGGTTTGTTGTAGAAAACTATCTGTGAAATCCTGTCTCTTCTCATATTTTCATCAAGGGCTGACATGTCTAACATGCTCATTAAAATTTTTATAAGGATAAGAAAGTTGGCATGTGGGCTGATGTCTTCTTGGTCATCTGTTATTTGGTGATAATACTGTGGTATTTTCCATCTTCTGAAATATTTTGAAAATCAATCTATGAGTGCTTTTAAAATTATGCTGTCTCCAATACAGATTTCTTCTTTGTGCTGTTCTCCCCAACTTCATCTTTTTTTTTTTTGGGTGAGGCAATTGGGGTTAAGTGACTCCCAGCTAGTGAGTGTTAAGTGTCTGAGGTCGGATTTGAACTCAGGTCCTCCTGAATCCAGGGCCGGTGCTTTATCCACTGCACCATCTAGCTGCCCCACCAACTTCATCTTTTTCAATGCTATTTTCATGTCAAAGTTCATTCTTCGTGGAACACATGTAGGCGCTACATGCATACTTTGAATACTGAGGTATTTAGAGTCCAGATGAGATGATTATCCCATCAATTATCATCAGTGATGAAGATTGATCCCTACAGAAATACTGACACACCTGTTCTATTTCTTATCAATTTTTGGTCCCACTTCCAGTTTCATCTACAAATGCTTCTGTTTGGTTGGTTGTTGTTCAAAATGACATCACTAAGTTGGGGTGAAGGTACAGTGTGTCCAACTGTGGCTGATAAGACTGATATGAACTTGGAAGGCTCTACCACAGGTCGGGCACAAATAGTCCATATGAACATCTGGAATGGAGATGTCTCTCAGTGTACGCATCTCATGTTTCTTTTGAGCTATTGCAGTTCTGCTTTGCTTATAGAGCACAGCTCCTTCTTTGATGTGGGCATGCTGTGCTGGGTGATCCTGTACCAGTGTCTCAAAGGTTATGCTTTTAGGATGATTCATTCTCATATTAAGCTTTATTTTTTAAAGTCTTCATTTGTTTATTTTCTATCTAAAATTTTATACATTAATTGAAATTTTGATTTTCACTTCCAAATTTCCTCCCTACTAGTAGGTCCTCCCCCACCCATTGAGAAGATGAGCGATACAATAGCCATTATAATGTGAAGTCATACAAAACATGTTTCCATATTAGCTATGTTTCATGCCAAACTTTATGAAAATCTCTTCTGTTGCTTGTGGCTGTTTTATGAGCTGATGCTGCTTGTGATTTTCTACAATCCTTTTCTGAAACGTTTTACAAAGGAATTTGTGTTCCAAACCAGTGTCACCTTCGGCTGCCACATCTTTCCATGTGGTAAGAGGATCAGGGCTTTCTGCCTGAGACAGTTTCTGGGCTCGTCTGGCCTTATCTTTGGGCCAACTGTCTTACATTGGTCACACATGTCTAAGAAATGATCATAATCAGAGTCAACGTCTTTACTTTTTATCCATTTTGCAGCAGAAAACACTTTGCAAATGCTAAAGCATCACACAAGTAGATGTCAGTCTTATTTCCCATTTTGGGGTTGATAGCTTGTTTCAACAGATTGGGTTGGAGGCTGTCTCCTATGCCTGGAATGTGCTTCCTCCTCACCTTTGCCCCATAGAATCCATAGTTTCCTCTAAGGCTCAGCTCAAACATTACCTTCTACATGAGGCCTTTCTTGATTCCCCTGGTTGCTAGTCCCCTCCCTTCAAAGTTATCTTGTCTTTATGTATTCATTTTATATAATTTACATATATATGTATGTATGTGCATGCTGTCATCTCAGATTGTTTTTCTTTTTTCTTTTCTTTTTTTTTTTTTTTTTTTTGCGGGGCAGTGGGGGTTAAGTGACTTGCCCAGGGTCACACAGCTAGTAAAAGTGTCAAGTGTCTGAGGCCGGATTTGAACTCAGGTACTCCTGAATCCAGGGCCAACGCTTTAACCACTGAGCCATCTAGCTGTCCTTCAGATTGTTTTTCAATTGTTAAAATTTTTTTTGTTTTTATATCCCCAGAGCCTAAAATAGTGTCTAGCACATAATAGACACTTAATAAATACGTGTTCATGCTTGATTAGAGGGATTATACTTGCATGTAGTTTCCTTATTTTAATCTCTGTTCTTCCAGTTTGGTGTTGTTTTTGCCTTTTGCACTAATCAATTAATGGTCTAACACAGAAAGATGATTCATTTCCTGCCTATTAAGGTCCAGCTAATATTTGGGGGGGGGGCAATGAGGGTTAAGTGACTTGTCCAGGGTCACACAGCTAGTAAGTGACAAATGTCTGAAGCCGAATTTGAACTCAGGTCCTCCTGAATCTAGGGTCAGTGCTTTATCCACTGCTCCACCTAGCTGCCCCCAATGAATTTTGTTTCTTGTTGTCTTTGGGTGCTCAATGAAGCTTCACTGGTTCCTCTTTTAGCCTCTTTGAGAAGAAACACGGAGCCACTTTTCCATTCTACCATAACTTCCTTATGATGTTTAGTTTAATTGCTGCCAAGAACGCCAATAGGAATATGGTTCAATTGTTGGTCACTGGACAAAGATTTCACATGTAGAATCTCAGCAGTTTCATTTTGAAGATGCATTAAAAACTGTTCTGTGCACTATCTGCCTCTTTTTCTGCTCTTTTGCCAGGGTCACCGTGAATGCAGTATCCTTTTTCTTTGTTTCATGGCTCATTATGGCAGAAGAATTTATCACTTAGTGGCCAATTTGCTGATTAGACTAGTCCTCAGTCCCCAAATATAAACTTTCACCAAGATCACATAGAACTTTTGTGGAAGAATCTCTCTTAGCTATCACTTATATCTAATGACTTTTGGTAATTACTGTACACGTGATGAAGTATATGCAGATTAGAACTAGATTTAAAAAAATACAAACGGGGTGGATAGGTGGTGCAGTGGATGAAGCACTGGCCCTGGATTCAGGAGTACCTGAATTCAAATCTGGCCTCAGACACTTGACACTTACTAGCTGTGTGACCCTGGGCAAGTCACTTAACCCCTATTGCCCTGCAAAAAAAAAAAACAAAACCAAAACCAAAACAACACAACAACAAAGAAATACAAACACCCAAATAAACCTTCTTCGCTAGCTCTCTTTAAGAACCATTGCTTAAGATTGAACCATACTGTTTCAACTTTTGTTGTGTTTTTTCTTTTTTGATATTTTTCCCTTTTGTTCTGATTCTTCTTTCCACAAATGACTAATGCAGAAATATGCTTGATGTGATTGTACATATATAACCTGTATCAGATTGCTTTCTGTCGTGGGGAGAGGGCAGGGAAGGGAGGAGGGAAAAAAAAAATTGCAACTAAAAAATCATATGAGGGCAGCTAGGTGGCGCAGTGGATAGAGCACCAGCCCTGGAGTCAGGGGTTCCTGAGTTCAAATCCAGCTCAGACACTTAACACTTACTAGCCTGTGTGACCCTGGGCAAGTCACTTAACCCCAATTGCCTCACTAAAAAAAAAAAAAATCATATGAAAGCAAATGTTGAAAACTATCTTTACATGTAACTGGGAAAAAATAAAATACTTTTATGATTTAAAAAAAGAAAAAGAAAAAGAACCATTGCTTAGTTTAAATATGTCAGGTCTCAGGACCAAAAAGATTTCACTCGATTCCCTTAACTTGAAGACCAGCCCAGTTCACTTTGTTGTGTTGATGGCCTGAAGTTCTCCTTTGAGGCAGCCCTAATGGCCCCAGTGGAAGATCTCTATCTAGGATGGCTTTCTGCCATCCAAGGTTGGCTTTCCATTAACTCTAATTAGTTCTTTGCTGCCTTTCCCTTCCATAATCAGGAACAACAACAACAACAAAGATAATTCTAAGGAGCTATAATTTTATCAGTATGGACATTCCCCTTACTGATAGAGATTCCATGACTTAGTATTTGGTCTTCAAGAATCACTGTAGCCAAAATAATTGTGATAAAAGTTATCCATTTGCTGCCAAGTAAGACTCCAAATTTAGCTAGGCTAGTCCTTGACCAGTAGACATATAGTCTGTTATGAGGCCTCTGGGTAGCACCTATCAGAGCCAACTCTCTGCTGGCATAACTTTTGAGAACCCAAAGTCATTTCAAGTCTGCAAAGCAGCATGAGAATCAGACACTAGTTTTCAAAGCAAGAGAAGAAAATGTTGTCTCCATATAATCCTTTCTTGTTCTGAGCTTTCTGCCCTTTTGAAGCTAGGTCTTGCATGAAACAGTTATTTGCATGTAGTATTTAAGGTTATCCATTACCATTCTTTTTAATCACAGTAGTGGAAATTTTACAACCTGCTTTTTTTTTTTGCCACAGATCCAACAAACTTAAAATGAATATACTTTCCCTCAACTCCAGAACATTAAAAAACAGAGTAGAACAGATTTCAACAGAAATATACAGTGATTTCTCCTAAGAGAGACCCAGATTGATGGAAGTAGGCTAGCAGAGGTTGACGCATCTAAGCATAAGCAGATATATTTTAATGGAGGCTAGGGAGAGTTCACTTTCCAGCCCCTACAATCTGATGAATTTTCAAATAGATGTAAAATCTTCCTTGGAGAGAGTCAGCAAACACATCTTCTTGGCAAAGGTCAACAGCTGAAAATGGATTTTTTTTAAAGTAATACTGGATTAAAAGGAGGCAATGTTGCATAATGAAAAGAATACCAGATTGGAAGTCTGAGCACCTGGGTTCAAATCCTGGGTTGAGTAGATCTAATTAACTCTGTGACCTTGATTGGTCAAATCTTTTCTCAGGGACTCTATTTCTTCATTTGTAAAATTCATTAGTGGAATGAAAGGTACTATGGGACAGTCGAAAACTGGTTGATTTGCTGTGGGAGGGTTTGGGTTCAAATCCAGGCTCCGAGCACACTGACTGTGTGCACATTGGCTAGTAACTTCATCTCTTTGGGTGTCAGTTTCTCCATATGTAAAATGAGGAAGAGAGTTGACTAGAAGACCTTTAAGGTTCCTTCCGGCTCTAAATCTATGAACTCTTGATTGATTGGGGCTAGCTCTAAATCTATGATAAAGAGGGGATCTGAGTAACAGACAGGATTAAAAGACCGTCACCTAAATTTTGGGTTTTAGTCTTAGCTGTGTCAAGACCTGGCAAGCTCAGTGACTTACAATGTTGAGTAGGCAGCATGTTACAGGGTCAAGGGCCCTGGTCTTCCAGTATGAAGCCCTGGGTTAGTCAGATAGTCAGTCAACAAGCATTTATTAAGTGCTTACTAGGTGCCAAGTACAGGGAATATAACACATAAAAGAAAGCTGAAAAGTGAGGGGGGGCAGAGAAGGTGCCTCTGCATGGGGTTCAAAGGAGCACAGGCAGCTGGTCACCCTCATTAAATGGAGGTTCTGGAAAGAGCCCTCCAATCAGAGAGCAGGACCCCAGTGGGTGCTTCTGAGATCTAAGTTCCAGGGTTAGAGGCATCTTCAGGATTGGGAGGCTTCTGAGGCATGATGGGAAAGTCCAGAGCAGTGCAGCTTGGTGGGTCAGCAGAGCTCTGACAGTTAGGGACTATGTGATCATGGGTAAGTCATTTAACCTCTTTAAGACCTAATTTCTTCATCCATAAAATGGAGATGATAAAACTTGAAACTGCTGTAAAAAAAAGTGCTTTTGTAAGCCTTTGATTGCAATAGAAATGCCAGTGGTTGTGTTATTAGTTGTGTACCAGACAGCAGGGAAAAAAAAATACTGCTTTGAATTGTAGGTCAGGGGGAATTAACACTGGAGCAAGTGAATAGGTGATGTTATAGGTTATTCTTCAGAACCTGTCTTGGTTTGGACAGGATAGCTCAGTTAATAAAGCAGGGAACTCATGAGGCTACCATGGAGTTAATCCCCAAAAGGACTGGCTAAATTTACACAGAGAACCGCCGGGGGTTCCCTAATGATTGACCACAAACTCTTAGTCTCCGTGAGCTGTTTTAGAAGTATGTCCTGCTGACCACTTGGGGGACAGGTGAAAGACTTTGGATGGTCCTTAGCAAACCCATTGCCACTACTGAGAAACATAAAGAATAAGGATTTTCTGTTGAGCATCTGTAGCATCTGCTTTGTAGACAGGAAGAAGGCAGAAAGTGATAGGTTATATGTGTGTTCTGTGTTTTGGGCATAGCCCTGCCTGGATGCTCTGGACAGGATGACCTTTTAAAAGCTGGCGGTTCTGTGAAAATTGTCTCCAGGTCAGGGATTCCCAATAGGGCCATCACAATGGATTGGTTGATTATGGGGCCGAAGCCTCTGCTCCTTCTAGCGCCTTATAAGTGCTTAGGTTTTTGACATGCCAAAGATCCCAGGGAGTCAAGTGGTAGAAAAGCGACTGCCTGGAATTATAAATGTACAGAAACCAGAGGGAGGGAGAGGGTTGCCGGAGGCTGATGGAGCATCCCAGATCTTAGCTCCTTCCTCTCCACCCCTTCACTTCCCAGCATTCCTTAGACTGCAGCTACAAGTCGCCCGTAAGTGACTAAACCTACAGTCTTCCTTCCTATGGAAACAACAGTTCCAGTGGACCCTTTTCCTTGTGATCTCTATCCTGAGCTTTTTATCATCTTGCCTGTCCAGTCAGGCATCCTCTTCACTTTCCCCCTTCACTCCTTATAACATGCCCCACCCTACTTTCCCGATCATTGTCCCACCCCCCCTTTCCACTCAGCTCCCTCACCATTCCCGCCTCCTTCCCTGTGTCCTTGACCCACAATCTCCATCATCCTTCTCTGTCAGCTCCCTCACCTCTTCCCCACTGCTCCTCCTAACACTCCCAACCCTACATTCTCAGCCCTCTTGACCACTCACATCAGCTTCCCCCTGGCCCCATGGTTGAACAATGTCCTGCCAGCGCCACCCCCTGCCCAGTTTTTTTCTTTTATTCCAGTCCCTTCCCTGGCTTTCATGGTTAATTGGGCTTTAAGGGAAGAACAGATTGTCTCTCGCCACAAAAAAAAAAAAGTTTGGAGGTTGGGGGGAGGGAAGGGAGACTAGCCTAGATGGAGGCCAGAAAAGGTTCTTTCATCTTTTTTTTTCTTTATTCTCTATTTGTCTTCACTTTGGAAAGACACCTCGCTCAAAACCCATTCATCTGTGACTGCAACCTGAAGTGGCTGGCAGACTTCTTACGCACCAACCCCATCGAGACGAGCGGCGCCCGCTGTGCTAGTCCTCGCCGTCTGGCCAACAAGCGCATCGGGCAGATAAAAAGCAAGAAATTCCGGTGCTCGGGTAACTCCCTTTCTGTCTCCTTCTTTCTCAGGGATGAAGAAATGGGAGCCCAGCACAGCCTGGGAAGTTTTAGGACTCAAGAGTCAAATAGGACCACCCTGCCCATGTACCCTTCCCTCCAGGCTGCCCACCAGATTTTTTTTTTGCATGACTTTTTTATCTCTGCGACTGTAAAGTAGCATCATATTTGTGTTGTGTGTTCAGAAGGAGCTAAAAGTAAGCTGTAGAAATGATCCATTATGGTAAAGGAAAGGGCAGGAACTATTCTCATTGTACTAGTGGGGATATGATACAGTAATGAAGCATACTCAATGTAAAAGGGATTTTAGAGGGAACCTACTGACAGTGATCAGAGGTTTTTCTAGTCCTTCCACTAGGAATGCTTTCTGCAACTTAAACCAATATGAGTATTATGTGTATTGGGGGCAGTGGGGCTCAGTGTATGGGACTGAGAATCACAGCCTTTGAAATCTATGCCTGCTTCTCACATGGGAAGCACCCAAAAAAATCCATGACAATCAGGACCTGAGTTCTAATGCTGGTCCTCCCACTACCTGTGTAACCTTGGGCACGTCTCAGATTCTCTGGGTCTTGGTTTTCTCATCTGTAAAATGGGAGTCTTAGACTAGATGGCCTCTAAAATCCCTTTTACATTGAGTATGCTTCATTACTGTATCATATCCCCACTAGTACAATGAGAATAGTTCCTGCCCTTTCCTTTACCATAATGGATCATTTCTACAGCTTACTTTTAACTCCTCCTGAACACACAATACAAATATGATGCTACTTTACAGTTGCAGAAAATGTCAGAGCTGGACCTTAGAGACCCTTCCAATCCCATCATTTTCAAAGGATCTAGAGCTGAAGGGGGCCTTGGAAGGTCATCTGGCCCAACTCCCCCATTTTAACAGATGAAGACACTGAGGCCTTGAGAGGTTCAGTAACTTACCCACTGTCACACAGATAATGTGGCAAATGTGGGATTTTTGCCTTTGGAAATAAGAACTTTTCTATAACTTATAGAGAAGCATTCTTTGTAACTACTTTAGAGATGCCCACTTAAACTCTTGGGCCATGACTTTAGACCTTCAAATTCTGTCCCTGGATCATCTCTATGAGTTGTTAGATTGAAGCAGGTACAGGTACAGGTTCCTGATCTGTTTTCTAGACAATCAGCCAATTCTCTTTTTTTCCTTCTCTCCAGCCAAAGAGCAGTACTTCCTTCCAGGTAAGGAACCTCTGAGGAGTGTGGATGAGAAAAGAGATCCCTGAGCGCCCTGGCCCTGGGAGGTTGGTGTGGTGGAGGGCTTGGACGAGGTTCCAGTGCATGCCCTGGGTGGGGGGAGCCAGGTTAGCCCTGGGCTTTTTTATGAACAGGGATGTCCTGTGCCAAGTACCCTTTCCTGATTTCTCCTGACTCTTTCCCCTGAGCCAGGCACAGAGGATTACCAGCTAAACAGCGAGTGCAACAGTGACGCTGTCTGTCCTCACAAGTGCCGCTGTGAATCCAACGTGGTGGAGTGTTCCAACCTGAAACTTACCAAGATCCCAGAGCGGATCCCCCAGTCCACTGCAGAGCTGTGAGGACACCTCCTCTACCACCTTGACCTGCTTCTCTCCCTCCCCTCTCCCTTCCTTTGCCTCTCCCCCTTCCCCTTTCTACTCTCCCCTTTTGTTCTTTCTGGAATTGACTCCAGCTTTATTCCTCTACGGCTGTCAGAGGGACAGCTGCCTACTTCTAGTCCATCTTGGGGACTCCATTACAATCACTGCTATGTAAGGGGGGTATGAAAGTGCTGTGGCTATTAGGGTAACCTCCATCCATCCTGGGACCTCTCACTCCAAGGGCTTCTGAAACCACTAGGACGATCAAATATTGAATGGGCAGATAGCCATCCACCATAAACATTGGCGGATAGCTGAGTTCTACTCTTTGATGAGACAACTGGACAGTTTTGCTCCTTTGCTGCTGACTAGCTGACAGAGTTTGGACAGTGTACTCTATTTGTACCCCAGTTTCTCATTTTATAAAATGGGTATAATTATGCCTACCTCTTACCTAAGCAATATTGTGAGGGTAAATATGTATTTATACATGCCAATTACCCTATTCTTCTTGGAGGTAATGTGAGGTATGTGTCTATTTGCTATTTTGAGCCTGAAGACAGAACTCAGACAAATAGGAAATGGTGATTAGAAAATTAATTAAGGTTCTGTTTATAGTTCTGTTTTGAAAGATATTAATTTATTGCCTTAAGTAAGAGTTTCTGATTTGCCAAGAGTATGCTTATGAAATTCAAACATATTGTAGATTTTGCTACAGTAAATTGATACCTCAGTTTAAACCAAATTAACAAATATTTGCCTACTATAACAAATATTTGTTAAATAAACACCAAGCTAAAAAAAGATTTTAATGGAAAATAGTAAAAACATGAATTTAGTGAATAGATTTGATAACATCTCCTTTTTTTCAGAAAGCTCTTTAGAACTATTAGCCAAGGGGCAGCTAGTTGATGCAGTAGATAGAGTACTGGCCCTGGAGTCAGGAGTACCTGAGTTCAAATCCAGCCTCAACCACTTAACACTTACTAGTTGTGTGACCCTGGGCAAGTCATTTAACCCCAATTGCCTCACTTAAAAAAAAAAAAAGAACTATTAGCCAAAGTTTGACATTAATCTATCACATATGTGTATTTATCAATATATGCAAACATATGGGGCATCTAGGTGGCGCAGTGGATAGAGCACCAGCCCTGGAGTCAGGAGTACCTGAGTTCAAATCCGGCCTCAGACACTTAACACATACTAGCTGTGTGATCCTGGGCAAGTCACTTAACCCCAATTGCCTCACTTAAAAAATATATATATGCAAACATTCGGGGCAGCTAGGTAGCTCAGTGGGTAAAGCACCAGCCCCGGATTCAGGAGGACCTGAGTTCAAATTCGACCTCAGACACTTGACACTAGCTGTGTGGCCTTGGTCAAGTCACTTAACCCTCATTGCCCCACAAAAAACAAACAAACAAACAAATATATGCAAACATTCAAAGTATATGTAACTTATTTATTCATATTGAAATGACATTTTTAGTATTTTCACTGTTTTAGCTCTAGGTCTATCATATTATTTTAACAGGATAAGACAATTTGGCTTAATGAGTGGACTCTCTTTGAGGTGGTGACATATCTTTATGGGATTCCCCAGAGATACTCCTCTGATGCTGTCATCTATTTGGAAGTGACTAATTTCTCCCATTCAGTGCCTCTTCTTCTCTTCCTTGCCTACCACAGAAGGTTGAACAACAATGAAATCTCAATCTTAGAAGCCACTGGGATTTTTAAAAAACTTCCACATCTAAAGAAAATGTGAGTCCAATTCTATTCATCAAATATTCGGCAAGCCCCTAGAAAGTGTGGAGGACTGTGCTTGGTGATACAAGGATGAATAAGACACAGAGTCTGCTCTCAAGGAATTAATAATCTAATGGGGGAATACATCGTATACACATAAACTTATAACATTAATGAGAGACTAAGGAAAGGAGGGGAAGATCATTGTCCTCTTATGAGGACCAGAGAAGACATCATAGATGAGGTGGCATTTGAAATGGATGTGGAAGAATTGGCTAGGACTTCAGCCTACCCACTTCTGGGGGTTGAGGAGAAGTTCTGAGCATCAGGAATAGCATGATAGCAAGAGAGGTTGACCAAAAGACCAGTTGGAGGAAGGTTTCTGGTCGAATAGGAGTTTCAGCTGGGGTCTAAGGACAAAATCTGAGAGAATTCTAAAAGAGAAAGGAAGGAGAAGAATAGCCTTCATGAATACATGGTCTTGGATTCAAAGCTATATTGAGGCTCACATTTCTCTTCCCCTCCTGCTGTCCCCAGTAACCTCAGCAACAACAAGGTGACAGAAATAGAAGATGGTGCCTTCGAGGGGGCAGCCTCAGTGAGTGAGCTGCACCTGACTGTCAACCAGTTGGAATCCATTCGGAGTGGCATGTTTCGGGGTCTGGATGGCCTGAGGACCCTGTGAGTACCTGGGAGATGGGGAGTGGGACATGGATTGATGGATTTGGATGAGCAAAATAATATCTCTGTGGAGTTAGACAACAGGTATTAAAATAAAATGGGAATGGGGGCAGCTAGGTAGTACAGTGGATAAAGCACTGGCCCTGGATTCAGGAGGACCTGAGTTCAAATCCGGCCTCAGACACTCGACACTTACTAGCTGTGTGACCCTGGGCAAGTCACTTAACCCTCATTGCCCCACAAAACCCAAAAAACAAACAAAATAAAATGGGAACAGGAGCAAGGAAGACAGGTTTATCTGTGGGAAGATGGAGTTGCCAATGGAAAGGAATTCTCGTTATTGTTGTCTTGTTACAGAAAATTTTTTTAGTACTACCTAGATTATAAAAGGGCATTTGTTCACAAAGTCTTTGTTATCACCAGCTGAAGGCTTGGGGGTCTTTCTTGTGTCCATGAATAATCCCAGTCATCCTCTTGTCCTAAGAGTGAGTATGACACCAACATAGAGAAAGGCCAATGTTCTTGAGTGCAAGAGAGCCATTGTAGGTAGTTAAGATATACAGATATAGATAGATCCACATATACACAAGCATAAGGACGTATGCATATGCACACAGATAATACACACATGCATATCTGGCCTGAACCAGGATTTCATTGGTGTAGGGAATTCCCAGTAGGAAAACTCTCTGAGACTGTAGATCAGCACATTCTCTGCAATATAAGTCTTAGGGGATTGCCAGGGGCACTGAGAAGTTAGGTGTCTTGGGAACTCAGTGCCTCGGGGACACAGCCAGCATGAGACAGGGTGAGGACTAGAATTAGTCTTCCTGACTCAGAGGACATCTTTCTCTAACCATCAACCCCCATACAGAGGAAATCACAATTCTGGTCCAAAGGAAAAAATTCATATATGCATATACGCACACACACAAATACATGCATAGACATAAGCATGTACTAGACAGAACATTCCAGGACTTAAGGACAACTACTACCCAAGTATGAAGGCTGTGCAAAGAACAAAGACAAGAGAGGGAGTAATATTGTGTATGTGTATTTGTGTGTGTTATATGGTTTTGTGTGTGTATACAACATGAATGTGTATGTATGGAGAAGTTATCTTTATTTGATAATGGTAGTAAGCAGGAGAGACAGCATGGGGTGGGAGAGGCAGCTGGACCCCTGTTTCCTTTCCTTTCCTCTCCTCTCCCCTCCTCTCCCCTCCTCTCCCCTCCTCTCCCCTCCTCTCCCCTCCTCTCCCTTCCTCTCCCTTCCTCTCCCTTCCTCTCCTCTCCTGTCCTCTCCTGTCCTCTCCTGTCCTGTCCTGTCCTTTCCTGTCCTGTCCTGTCCTGTCCTCTCCTCTCCTCTCCTCTCCTCTCCTCTCCTCTCCTCTCCTCTCCTCTCCTGTCCTCTCTTCTCCTCTCCTTTCCTTTCTTTCCTTTCCTTTGGAGGTAATTGGGGTTAAGTGACTTGCCCAAGGTCACACAGCTAGAAAGTGTCTGAGGCTGGATTTGACCTCAGATCCTCCTGACTCCAGGGCTGGTGCTCACTGTACCACCTAGCTGCCTCCTTCCACCATCCTCCCACCCCAGCCCCTCATTTATTTCAAAGGGACCTTGATTTTTAAAAAGCCACAGAGTTCCAGAGCTGGGTTCTAGACCTGTCTTTGCCGCTTGTTCAATCTGTGACTTTGACCACATGACCTCTCTCTAGGCTGTTGTTTTCTCATCTGTAAAATGAGAAGTTTGTACTAAACCAGAGGTTGTTAACTTGGGATCTGTGGAAAGACTTCCGGAGAGGGCCGAGAACTTAGATGAGAATAAAAATGACACCGTTATTTACACTCATTTAGAACTGAAATCGAGAGTTTCCTCCAATCACAAACGCAGACAACTTACCACAGATCTTAGTGCATAGCACAGCACGGTTAGACTGTGTCACCACAGAAGTCACAGGTGTTTGCGTATCCCATTACTCTTGCCTTCATTATCTCAAAATATCACTTACACTCATTACAACTTCAAAATTACTGTACTTATTAGACCCGTTGCTAGATCACATGTGATTACAATCTTCCTATCTACAAACTTTCTTGGTTATCCGCACATTCCTTTGTAATTCTCTGTATTTTATGTATTTATTTTATGCATCCAAAAGCATTGTTACATGATGGGTCCCTGGGCTTCACCACAGCCCCAGAGGGTTAGCCCCAGACATGTTTGGCCCCCCCCTGACCAGAATGATCTCAAAGCTCTCTTCTGCCTCTACTGCCTGTGAATCTAGGAGGAGGGTTCGTTTGGGAAGTAGGTTAAGCTTCAGTGCACAAGATGAGTGTGTCTGAGCCAGGAGGAGCCCTGTCCTCCCCTTTTTCCTTGTTTTTCAGAATGCTGAGGAACAATCGCATCAGCTGCATCCACAACGACAGCTTCACGGGCCTTCGAAATGTCCGCCTCCTCTCCCTCTATGACAACCAGATCAGCACCATCTCCCCGGGAGCTTTCGACACCCTCCAGTCACTCTCCACCCTGTAAGTTGAGAGCTCTCGGAGGCAGCAGTGGCCCTGTTGGTGGAGCCCAGAGGACTGGCTGGCACCCCGCAGGTGGCCCCAGCACCTTCCCTGCCCCAGGGACCCTTGAGGGCATGATAAAGAGCAAACCTCCATCTGAGTCAGTCTCATCAGCCAGGGCCACATCACTTTTTGTTCTGGTGACCAGAGTGAGGGACAATGATGCCAAAGAGCACGGCTGAGCCGGGCTCGTATCAGTCTCACAACTTTTGCTGTTCTGTTGTTTCAGTTGTGTCTGACTCTCTGTGACCCCATTTGGGGTTTTCTTGGCAAAGATCCTAGAGTGGTTTGCCATTTCCTTCTCCAGCTCATTTGACAGACGAAGAAACTGAGGAAAACAGTTAAGTCACTTGCCCAGGGTCACACAGCTAGTAAGTGTCTGAGGGTAGATTTGAATTCAGGGAGGTGAGTCCTCCTGACTCCGGGCCCTAGTGTCTATGCACCTAACCACAACAATAATAACAACAGCAGGCATTTCTATAGCGTGTTAAGATTTGCAAAACAGTTCACATGCATTATCTCTCATCTGAGGAAGAATGTAGTCTTTCTCTTCCTGAGCCTGGGAGCAGAGTAGAATTCAGAAGAATTTGGGAAGCTCTTCAGCTTTCCAGCTCACTCTATGCTAATCTTCCTCAAAAGAGGAAGCTATCTTAGAAGCAACATGGCAGAGTCTGAAACCTTTTTTTAGGGCCGGTCTCTGACAATTACTGGCTAAGTGGCCTAGAGAGCAAATCATTTAATGTCTGAGCCTCAGTTTCCTTATCTGTAAAATGGGAGTCGTAACACCTGCCTTCCTAAGTCAACAGCACGTTGTAAACTGTAAAATGCTATGTCAACATAACATTATTTTTATTATTATCTGATGTATTGTGAATCCCCTGAACATCATGCACATCCTGATTCAAAGGCAAATATGAAAATTTAACCTAAGGCCAAGGAGGAATGTTTTTTTTTAAATTACTACCCGCCATTTTGAATTAAGCATTGTACTTTCCCCCTCCATTGATGTATATTTGATGCTGCACCATTGATTGCAGTCTTGGTGGAGTTGGGAACTCCCTGTCGGAGAGGTCTGGCAGGCACCCCCCAGAGGTGGCCCCAGCACCATTCACCATCATTCCTAATGTTAATATCTTTCTCTGTGTCATAGACCAAACCTTATTATAAAAGTGCCAAGATTAAAAGATGTGACTATTTAATAAGGTGACTTTAAAAATGGACAGACTAGTTCTTCTACATGTAAATGAGTGATGTCCCCTTCAGAACAGTTACTTGGCAGGTTGTATACTTGGTCTGATGGGCCCCCATTGCCTAGAATCTATTTGTAGGCCCTCTCTGGCAACTGTCTACAAAGTCTAGGGCACATCTGAGATGGGTTTTCATGCCTGGACAACAAACTGGCTCCAAAGGCATTTCCCAAAGAGGAGTTCCAATAAAGCTTTTAATCAGTGCTATTGAAATAAGCACATGGGGTCTAAAGTGGACACGGAACATTTGGACAGGAAAACTCATCTTCCTGAGTTCAAATCTGGCCTTAGATATTTACCATGTGACCCTGGGCCTCAATTTTCACATCTGTCGAATGAGCTGGAGAGGGAAATGGTGAACTACTCTAGTGTCTTTGCCAAGAAAACCCCAAAGGGGGTCAAGAAGAGTCAGACACGACTGAAAGGAATGAACAACAACAAAAAACTTCATAGGTTTGTAATGATTAAATGAGAGTATATGGTAAGTGCTCTGCATACCTTAAAGTGCAACATCAAATATTAACTCTTGTTATTGCTATTATTACTGCTATCATCGTCGTTGTCTACATCTACATCTCCTTGTCCTTCCAGAAATCTTCTGGCTAATCCATTCAACTGTAACTGTCAGCTGGCCTGGCTCGGGGACTGGCTTCGTAAGAGGAAGATTGTGACTGGGAACCCCCGGTGCCAGAACCCAGATTTCTTACGGCAGATCCCGCTCCAGGACGTGGCCTTCCCCGACTTCAGGTGTGAGGAAGGTAACTCACAGGCATCCTGGGGGAGGGGGTACCTGTCTGAGGCTCTGCCTGGGAGCTGCTTAGGAGGGGAGCTCGTGGACTTCCCTTTACCCCGGCAGAGGTACAGCTAGGACTTTGCTGATAGCAGAGAGCTGAGGCCTCTCAACAAGTACAGGGCGAGGCTGGCTCTCCTTGTACCTCACAAGGCCGCTTTGTGCTGGAGACGTGCACGGCTAGGCCTGAGACGTGCCCTCCCTCTCCCCCTGGGCTCACCTCATCACTTTTGAATCTTTCCATAAAAGAACATCTCTCGGTTGCCCAAGAAATCTCTTTTTCCATGCAGGACATAGTTCCTGGCTCTTGCACACACTCATGTGTTCCCTGATCTTGGTTCTCTCTTGAATCCTAAGCAGGAAACCTTTCCTGCATCCTCCAGCTCTCCTCCCCACCTCCCCCAATCCCAGGCCAGGGTTGTTCTCTCTCCAGCCTGTGTATCTTGAAGGGACCTACTTTTGTGCCTAATATCTCCTCTAATAAAATGTAGAGTCCTTGAAGGCAGGGATTGCTTTTCCCTTTCTTTATATCCCTAGATCGGGCTTGATCGATGCTTGTTGAACCATTGCCTGCATAGTGCAGAAGCTCCAGGGTTAATGGTGAGAATTGGCTTTGCTAGCAGTTCAGGGCCCACCTGAATTTGGGGGCATATAACACACCCCTCCCTTATAGCCTCCTTAAGGGGATACTGAATCGTAGGTGCTGGTATTCAGCATCTGCTCTTTGCCTAGTCAGTCAAAAGTCCAGTGTTGTTTGGACCCTGTGGTAGAGTGGATCATGGGGGAGTATAACAGATGCGAATGCCTCACCTTCTTCTCCCATGGCTGCATTAAGTCTCCTGTTGGGAATATGAATAATCAGCCTACCCACCCTGTGTACCTGACCTGACTACCAGCTAAACCAGGCCAGAGAAATCTATCAAATTCTTGCTGTGTCTTTGAGACCCAAGGCTATTCTTTGGTCACTGAGGTGGAGGAAGTTACAGCTAAAGAGGTTAAGGAGACTTGGGTAGAATCTAGAATCAGAATCTCAGAGCTCAAAGGAGCTTTGGGGGTCACTTAGTGTAAGCCCCTATATGAAGCATCACAACACTAAAGGGAGCTCCCTTTATTCATCAGATCTCTGCTCTCACCATGGTACAATGTAAGGAGGGTTAAATTTCCAGACAGAAGAACTCAGTCACAATCCTGGGTCTGCCATTTTCCCTGCGTGATCTCGGCCAGGGATAGAATCTTTCTGGGCCTCAGTTTCCTCAATTACGTAACCAAGGGATTAGATTAGATGACCATTAGGGTCTCTCGAAGGGGTCCATTACTTCCTAAGGTAGCGACAGCTTAAGAGGGGGAACAGCTTTGATTGTTGGGAAGTCCTTTCTCCTATTGAGTAAAAATCTGCCTTGCTGTAAGTCCTCTCCTTGGTCTCAGTTCTGCCCTCTGGGGCTGTGTAGAATAAGCCTTTCCCATATCATAGCCTTGCAGATATTTAAAGGGAGATCTCATGCCCCGCCCTGCTCCCTTACAGAATTTTCTCTTCTTCAGGCTAGACATCTGCAATTCATTATTTTTTTCAAGTTTTTTTTTTTAAACCATTTCTGGTCAAGTCCCTTTGAGCACACACAAGCATTTATCAATCATTTGCTATGTGTCAGGCACTGTGCCAAGTGCTGGGGATAAGATGGAAAAGTTAAACCAGCCCCTGCCCTCAAGGGCTTCCACTCTCATACTAGTTTACAGAGGGCCTGGAATACCATTTCAGCCTGAATCAGCAGGTAATTGGGAGCCACTGATGATTTTTGAGTAGGGGAGTGACACGATTAGATCTATGCAAACAGGTAATTATGTGGCAGGAATGGTAATTTGGTGGGGGGAGGACAGCGTAGAGAATAAAGGTGGGAAATCCTTTTGGAGGGCTATTGCAATTATTCAAATGAGCAGTAATGAGGGCCTGTGCTAGGATGGTAGCAGTAAGAATAGGGAGAAGGGGATGCAAGGAAGACATGCTTTGTAGGTGGAGTTGACATGACTTGGTGATTGACTACTGGAGGAAAAGTCGATGGAAGAATCGAAGACTATACCAAGGTTTCAAAAGCTGGAGACTGCGTGAACAATGTTATCACTGACAGAAAGATTGAAGTCTGAAGGATAAGGTTTTGAGGGCAAAATCATTAGAGCTCTTGGACATGTTAAGTTTGAGCTAGTGATGACCCATCCAGATATATTTCACACACACACACACACACACACACACACACACACACACACACACACACACACACACACACACACTTGTTGTTGTTAGGTGGTTTTCAGTAACGTCCAACTCCATGACCCTTTTTAGGGTTTTCTTAGCAATTGTGCTGGAATGATTTGTCATTTCCTTCTCCAGCTCATTTTACAGATAAGGAAACTGAAGCAAACAGGGTTAAGTGACTTGCACAGGGCCACACAGTTAGTAGGTGTCTGAGGCCACATTTGAATTCAGGAAGATGAGTCTTTGACAAATATTTGACAAAATGAACAACAAATACGACCAAGCACAGATAATATAACATTTTAAAAATAAGTCAGTATGTGGCTACGTGATAATTATGTACAGATCAGTGACTCCACTAATTATATTTGCATTTGAAACCCCTGGCCTACCGTACTGAGCGGATAATGGGCTTGCCCAGAGCCAGTTTTGTTAGAATCAGGACTTGAACCCAGGTCTTTCTGAGTCCCAGGATGGCTCCCCACACTGTGCCATGGCTGCTGCTACAGTAGAGATTTTCGGGCCTTTGTGTGTCCTGGCCCCACCTTTGGCAGTCTGATAAAACCTATGGATTTCTTCCCAGGATAATGTTTTAAATGCATAAAAGAAAATGTAAGGGATTACAAAGGAAACCAATTATATTGAAAAAAAGTTATACTTTTTTCCCATCCAAGTTCATGAACCACCTTAAATTTATTCATGGATTGGCTGCAGGTTAAAAACCAGGGAAATTAGAGATATAGTTAAAAATAGTAAGCCAGCAAAGGCAAAGTTGAATTTATGCATCATAAATTTGTACTGGATGATTTCCTGAGATTAGTTTGATCTCACGAGTTCTTCCAGGACCCTTTGGTGGCCCCAGAACAGAGAATTTGGTTGGGGTGGGTGGGTTATCCACAGGTGAGGGTTCATAGGTCAACATGGTAGAAGATCAAGGGATGATTATTCTAGGGTAGTGGCTTGTTGAAGCATTAAAGGGTCAGATGATTGGGTCACATTGTGAATGGACACAAGTAAAGGCCAAATGAGGGAGATAGAGACTAGGAGAATCTGATCAATATTTTTACTAAAATGTGGCACTTGGACCCAAATATCCAATTTATAAGAAGTTCTATCAATTAAGGACCAGTTACTGTTGGTAATGTGGAGATCGGCTTAGTGTCCAGATGCAGTGACTTCAGTTCCCAAGTAGCCCAGCTGAGCCTTGACTACAGGAGGCTGAAGGGAAAAGAGGTAGGTCCCCCTCAATGATCATCCTTTCACTGACTTCCTCCCCAGGTCAGGAGGAAGGAGGCTGCCTCCCACGACCGCAGTGTCCACAGGAATGTACCTGCCTTGACACCGTAGTCCGCTGCAGCAACAAACATCTTCGGGTTCTCCCCAAGGGCATCCCCAAGAATGTCACTGAACTGTGAGTGACACCATCAGTGGGTTCCTCTAGCCCCTTCTGGCTTAGTGAAGGCCATGCAGGGTCTTTGGGGGTGAGGGGAGGAAATGAGGGGTTTCCTATTATCATTAATATTCAAAATCTTACATATCTATGTCTCTTTATCTATATCTATCTATCTAGATATAAAAGTCTATCTAAACAGATCTATCTAGACAGTCATAGACACAGACACAAACATAGATATTGGCTTACCTCTTACAAAGCACTTTCCTTATAACAACCTTGTGAAGTGGGTAGAACAAATATTGTTGTTATTTATTCAGATCACTTTCACTGGCCTGAGAAGCTCCCTGGGCATAAAATCCCATCAGCAGTGGAGATTTTAATCTTAATTATTATAATTTAGAGTATTTGAGAATCATCTGGGGCAAGGAGAAGCAGAAATGGTTGTCCTCATCACACAGTGATTATGCAATGAATAGTCAAGAAGAAGTGGGTTCCAATCCTGGCTCTGTTTAACATCTCTGGGTCTCAAGTTTCTAATCTTGAAAAGGAGGGGAGGGGAGGGGTTTGCCAAAGGAGATAATAACTGTAAAGCACTTAGCAAAATGCCTGGTACATAGCACTCTATAAATGTGTTGTTGTTGTTGTTGTTCCCTTGAAGAGAAAGGCCTTAAGGGGAACATGAGAGCAGACCTCAAGTATTTTAAGAGTAGTCCCATGAAAAAGGATGAAAACTGTTCCATCTAGCCCCAAAGGAGTGAGGAAGATGTAGAATTGGCAAAGAGGTAGATTGAAGCTTGAAAAGCTTCTGACCATGAGTGCTAATGCAAAGTTAGAAATATGTCATTGATGCATTAAATAAAATAATAAATAAATGATAAAAAAAAAAAAAGAAATATGTCATTGAGTTTCACTGGTAACTGACGACACAGGGCAGGATCAAGTCACCAAAGGTAAAAGTCTAATCATAGAATTTCCTTATTTGTAAAACAAATGTGTTGGACCAGATGAGTTCTTAAGGTTCTTTCTAGCTTGAAATCTACGACCCTAATCCTGAACATTGGGTCTTAACTGAGCCTTGGAGAATGGCTCAGCTAGGTAACAGGAGCAGGAAGAGGAGCTAGGACTCAGAGGTATGACCAAGAAGGAGGGAGTTTTTTTCCCCTTTCAATGAACATGTCTCTGCCCTTGGTTTTGCTTAGCTTTTAGAAGCATTATTGCATGGCCGCTGCCCAAATAATTAATTATATTACCTAATCACAAACAAAACAAAAATGGATCTCCTCCTGAAATTGGGTGGGGTAGAAAGAGCACTAGCTTTGGAGTTGGAAGCTCTGGCTTTGAGTTCCAGTCCTGCTACTCATGCCTGTGTTGTCTAGGTAAGGCATCTACCTTTTCTGACTCTTAGTGTGTTGTCCGCAAAATTGGAACAATGATATTTACTCTCTCCCCTCAAATGGTTGTTATAAGAGTCAAAAAGTAATGTGTAGGGGGGGGCAGCTAGATGACGCAGTGGCTACAGCACCGGCCCTGGATTCAGGAGTACCTGAGTTCAAATCCGGCCTCAGACACTTGATACTTACTAGCTGTGTGGCCCTGGGCAAGTCACTTAACCCCCATTGCCCTGCCAAAAAAAAAAAAAAAAGTAATGTTACAAAAATTTAATGAGCCAAACTGCTCTGGACCTCTAAAATGTTATAAAAATGCGGTATTCTTTTAGTGGGACAGAGGAGTAAGCTTGCTATTGCCCTTAAAGAAAGAGGGCGCTACGATTTAGGAGGTGAGTCTCGGCAGAGGCGTTGGTGGAAAGGAGGTCTGGAGGGGAAGGCCCGCTAGTCACCAAGATGCCTTGTGGTTTTCTCTTCCAGATACCTGGATGGGAATCAGTTCACCCTGGTCCCTGCCCAGCTGTCTACCTTCAAATATCTGCAGCTTGTGTGAGTACCCAGGACCCTTCCCTTTCCAGGGCTCTCCGTCACAGCAAAGGAAGGGTTCATGTGGCCTAATGTACCGGAGGCAAGAGACAGACATAGCTGATCTCAGAACCTGAAGGGAGGGTCCACAGCAGCCCTGGATCTTCCCTCTACAGCCTCTTCCAGACTTCTGTCTTTGGGCACATGAAAGCTTTCCTCCTAGTAGCTCTGAGTGCAGTCCTTCTGCCACCTTGTGGCCATATTAGGGACTGTACCTCCAACATCCCAATCTAGATGCATTTCCCTCACTAACCTTACCAGCTGGCCCATAAATGTTCCTGGACACTCCTTAGCTTAGTGAGGTCACCTGTAGGCTGCTCATTTTCATTTCAATTTTAGTTACCTTCATGCTGGGAAGCAGGCAGGGAAGTTACAAAGGGAATGAGCATGCCCGGTAGGTTCCTCGGCACCCACTGCTGTCCCCAAACAGAATGAATGAAGTGGTGGCAACAATGGCAGCTGGAAAGGAAAGGGTAGTGTTAAAGGGAATTTGGAGATCCCAGATTCTGCCAAGAGAGTTCTGAACCCAGGGTAGGGGTTGGGGCCCATTCAGTTAAGTGTAATGCGATTTAAAATCATTACACCCTTACTATGTACATTGTGTTAAGTACTAGAGTGCTAAGGCAGGAAATTGAGGCCCAGAGAGCATCATTGCTTCTGAGGAATCACAGAACTCTTTAAGGAGGAGGTGTCTTTTGGGTTACTCTTTCAAGATTCAGCAGGTGAGGGGCAGCTAGATGGCGCAGTGGATAAAGCACTAGCCCTGGATTCAGGAGTACCTAAGTTCAAATCTGGCCTCAGACACTTGACACTTACTAGCTGTGTGACCCTGGGCAAGTCACTTAACCCCAATTGCCTCACCAAAAAAAAAAAAGTGAAGATTCAGCAGGTGAAGGAGAGAATGAAGGATATTCCAGGTATTGGGGACTCTAAATACAATTTAACAATACTCTATTTAAGAGCACCTGGCTACTGACCAAATCCACACTTGATACCACTTTCTACATAGTCCTGATTAGCAGTCTGTCTGTGTCTAGTCAAGTTTTGTTATTTCTTTCTTGGTCATTAATGTCATAATCTTGTTCCATATGTTCTGTGCCATGAATGCCCTTGGGCATCAACCTATGCCCACACCAGGTACTTCCCCCCCCCAAAAAAATAAACCAGCCTGGGGAACTTCAGAAAATACATGACTTGGGTAAGTGGTATGAGACCATAGCTGACTAGCAGCCTCTTGTCATTGTTCTTCTTGATGATGTAGGTCACCGTAGCATTGGGGGATGGCATGAAAAGGGAAAGCAATTGGATCCAGACTCCATGTGCCTCTCCCAATCCTCTCCTCTGTTCTCCCAAGTTACCCCTTATGCACCCTCTGCAGGCTTCCACTGACTCACTGCTCCCAACTCTCTCCTCCTACTCCATACCACTCAAAAGTATACTGCCACAACAGGGAACCTCTCTCTCTAGCTGAACCAACCCTCACTCAAGCTACTTACTGTTCTTTTGCTGCATGAATTGACCCATCACTCTGCAAATGCTAACTCTTGTTCCATACTCCTTCTGTCACCCTACGCACGCTGCTGAGTAATGATCCACGCCGCCCCACGACTACTTCCCAGCCCTCTGAGACAGGCTCAAGAGAAGGTCTGTGGGATAATTGGCAGCTAAGTGCCCCCAAAGGCCAGGGCACAAAGCTAGTTGTTACTTCCTTCCTTTGACAATTTACATGGCATAACCTCAAATCATTTACCATAAAAAATGCATAAAATATCTGCCTTCATAAATGCTATTCAGCAGCAACAGAATGAAATTTTATATTCAATTAAGAAGCAATTTATGAAGCATTATGTGCCGGGCACTCAGCTAGGTGCTAGAGAGCCTGTTCTGCAGGATCTTTGCATTTTCTGGTGGTTTACTCATTACTAGTCAAGAAAGATTCACTGAGTACCTGCTATTTGCAAGGTAACGTGGGGGACTACATGCTCTTAGATTATTAGCTATGAAAATAGAAGTATGGCAAGAATATTCTAAGTCAGAGAGTCTCACCCTTTGGGGTCACAGACTCCCAAGGGGTTAATGGATATGTTTCAGAGGTCCATGAACTTAGATGGAGAAAAATTACATTTTTATTTTCTCTGATCTATACCTGAAATTTAGCATTTTCTTTGATTATAAATGTTGCCAACAGAAGATTATTCTGAGGAGGGGATCCATCAGTTTTACCAGATTGCCAGAAGGGTCCCTCACATACAAGATTAAGAACCTTTGCTCTAAGGATTTGTGATTTCATCATTGTGAATATTCTCTCTATTAAGGCAGGATTTGAATTCAGGTCTTCCTGACTCTGAGTCTATTGCTCTGTCCATTGCATCACCTAGCTACCTCTGTAAATAGATGGAATGTGTTATTACAAAATCCTAAAAATGTTAAAGATTCAAGAAGGATTTGCATGACTTCATAGATTCACAGAATCTTTTAAAAAAATGTTTCTGAGGCAATTGGGGTTAAGTAACTTGTCTAGGGTCACACAGTTAGTTAGATCTTGCTGAATACAGGCGTGATACTTAGCTGCCCCCCTAGAATCTTAAAGTTGAAAAGAATCTCAGAGGTTGCCTAGGCCAACCTCTGACCTAGGATAGGAATCATTTCTACAACATCCCTAAGAGAAGGCCAGTCAATCTTTTCTGGTACACTTTTTCCCCCCTGGGCAATGAGAGTTAAGTGACTTGCCCAGGGTCACACAGCTAGTTAGTATCAAGTGTCTGAGGCCAAATTTGAACTCAGGTCCTTCTGAATCCAGGGCCAGTGCTTTATCCACTATGCCATCTAGCTGTCCCTCTGGTACACTTCTAAGGCTTTCCCAGATGGGAATGAAATATATCATTAATTGGTGAATGCCTATAATTGTTTTTAAGTTCTTCCTTTCATTGTGTTGAAAGCTACCTCCCTGTAACTTTTATTCCTTGATCCTAGTTCTCTTGTGGACAGCTAGGTGACAATATGGATAGAGTGATGGGCCTTAAGTCAGGAAGATCTGAGTTCAAATGTAGCCTCAGACACTTACTAGCTATGTGACCCCGGACAAGTCACTTTACCCTGTTTGCCTAATTTTTTTCATTGATCTTAGTTCTCTTCTCTGTCCCCCAAAGAACAAGTTTCGAGAACATCATCCTTCTTTTGTGTTATACCTAATTAACACTCATGCCTCAATTCTTGTGGCCTTTATCTATTTATTGGGTGGTTTTTTAATCAATGTCTAAAAAGCAAAGCTCAGCATAGTAATTCTGTGAGAGATGCTTTGGAGACCCTTGAAAGAATGTCCTGGCTACTGATTTTGGATGCCTTTTTTTGGCCATCAAAAGAAAAGAGAAGGGATAAGCTCAAAATTCCTTAGAAAGATTTTTTTAAAGAGACTTGGACCGTCCATGTAATCTCGAAGGAGCCCTTGGAAATTGTTTTTATGAGCTTCCAATAAACTGCAAAGAGCTCTGGTAGCTGCCAACAGAATGTCAAGTAAAGTGATTTAACAGCCCTTCCCTTTTCCTGGTGACCTTTATTTGGTCTGATACTAAACAGCTGCATTTGTAGCTTTGAACCAATTGGAGAGGTAGGCTAAGATGAAAGAGCAAAATGTTGGATCAGCCCTTACTGTGAAAAATGCTACTCAGTGGGAAAAACACCATCGATGTTCTCACTGCTGTTACCAATGAAAAACAGACATTTATTGGAGGCACAAATTTGAAATTCCTTGGATAAACTTTTCACACAACCTGGGCTATGCAAGAAATCCCCCAGACACGTCTAATATGACTGCCCAAAGAATTATTAATTTGACAAAATTGACAAGGTGTTCGATGTTTTCGAATAATCAGCATTTTGGTTTTAGGTTAAATTTATGAACAGGGGAGTTGCATGTTTTATGTCTTACATATGCATGTTGTAGTAAAGTGGGATCCCTGGTACAATCGATGTGCACCTCAGTGGGGTTAAACTAAAACAGAAACGGGCACCACATAAAGATCCTTCTGGGCTGCATGTTGACTTAGAAAATCACACATATTTACATATTTCTCTTTTTTAATCAATATGTCAACATGTTAAAACAAGATAGGGACTGCATTTTTATCTGAGAGCACCATGGGTCACATACGGCCACTGGCCAGACAGCTCTGGCTTACAGTATGTTTTTTCCCATTTTCTTAGACAGTGGTAACAGGGAAAGGTGGAAAAAATTCCAAACTCTGACTCAAGGGACCTGAAGTGGCTGAATCCCGACTAACTCTGCCACTTATTATGTGACTTTGAACAAATCACTTGGGATTTGTCCTCATCTATTAAAAAAAGGGGGGTCAGAGCAGAAGACTAAAGAGGATCTGTTTAGCTCTACAAGTCTATGATCTCTGTCTTGGAACATTGTTTTACTACTTGGGATTATTAAAGAGATTTATAATTGTCGCCATGACTTTTATGACATATTGTTGGTCATGGCTGTGATTTCTTTTATATAACGTCCTTGGTCAGGAATTGTTTTTTATGGCTTTCCAATGAAGTGTGAAGAGCTCTGCTAGCTACTCATAGAATGTCAAGTAAAGTTGGTTCTAATATTGTTCCTACGGCAAAATAAGATGAGTCTTGGGACCATCCACTTTATGAAGAGATTTTTAGGGACAAATGCAAGCAGAAAGCAAGGTCTGTACTCCCTTGTGACGTGCCTTGTAAGTATTTAATAAATGCTTGTTGAATGATGGAGGGATTCTTCAGGCCAAATATCCTCAACTGTTTTGACTGAGATGCTCAGTCCCGGGCTTCTCACCATCCTGGTCATCCTTGTTTGTGCATTTTCTGGCTCTTTTGTGTCAGTCAGAACTGAACATGACATATCTCTGATAGGTCTGATCTGCTCAGAGTATAATGAATCTGTTATCACCTCTTGTGATTTAAACACTGCTGTAGCCTATGGTTGAATGAGCTGCTTTTTAAAAAAGTAATCACATTACATTATTGGTTCACACACACAGAACTTTCGGTCAACTAAAACCCAATTCCCCCCTTCACAAATGATTACAAAGTCAGACCTTCCCCTTCCTGTACTTGTGCAATTGAGTTTCTAAAGTTAAAAATAGAACCGTAAGTTACTACTCTTGGTTAAAACTAAATTTGAAGAAAATATAATTTTCTTTAAAGTGAAAAAATGTTATAAAAAATAAAACTGGACAGTAAGCTCACTGGGGAAGTGGCTATGCCTACATATATGTGTGTGTGTGTGTGTATATATATATATATATACATATATATATATACACACACACATAGTATGTATCTATGTATACACCCATATATATATATATATATATATATATATATATATATATATATACACACACACACACACATAGTATATATCTATGTATACACCCATATATATATCATGGTCTCTTGCCCATAACATAGTAAGCATTCAATAAATGTTTATTATCTATGATAATGACATAGATATCCCGAAGCACATTTGCTTATCCAACAAATATCTAGTCCAAGTTAGTGGTTGCCCATTCACTCCTGCCCTCAGCTGTGTCTCCCAGTTTCAATTGATCCTGAAGAGATTCCTCAGCAGTTCCCAGGAAGCCAGTCTTTTCATCTGTAGAAGGAAAAGAAAAAGAAAAAAAAAGAGCTAAGCAGGGGAAATGAGCAAATCAAATGAGCAAGACAGAGACTGAGACAGATATGGAGAAAGACAGAGACTTTATTAGACAGCAGTAATAACAGCAACATAGATGCTATTATTATTATTATTATTATTATTGCTGGCATTTTTAAAGTGCTTTAAAAACTTTAAAGCACCTTCTATACATTATCTCACTGCAGCGTAACAACAACTCTCTGAGGCTGAGAATTCACATTCTATTATTCCTACTTTACAGTTGAGGGAAAGCAAGTCTCAGGGAGGTTGGATGACTTAGCCTCAGTCACAGAGCCTCAGAAGTGGGATTTGAACCCAGGTCCTCCTCAACCAGAGTCTAGTACTTTATCTTTCATGCCAAGGAATAAAAGAGATGTCAGACAGCCGAGGCTAAGATATTAATGGATACATACAGGTGCACTGCCGAAAGGGGTGTGGTTCTGCTGCGCTCCAACCAACTGTGGATCCAGTAACTTAAAATTAGGACAGACCTTAGAGTTCACTCAGTCCCAACTCCTCATGCATAAACTGAGGGCCAAAGAAGGGGGAAGTGTCCTGGTCATCCCCTGCTCCCTCCCATTTACCCCCAACAGGGATGAGGGAAGGGAATAAGTGGCCCCTTGGGTGATCAGGTGGCATTGGGAACATGATAGAAAAGGGGTGGGGGAAGGTTGGGCATTGGCCAGGTATGACTGCATCCTCTTAGGCTCTACTCGCAATAACTGATTTCTTTCTCTTTTCCAAATGACACATTTGTGTTTTCCAGGGACTTGAGCAACAATAAGATCGGCTCCTTGAGTAATTCCTCCTTCACCAACATGAGCCAGCTCACCACCCTGTGAGTACTGCTGGAAACCCTTGGGCAGGGCAATTGTGATGGTAGTCCGTTGTCTTCACTTATTTCCCCCAGCCTAGCCTCACTTCAAACAGTCAGATCTTTGTGAGTCTTCCCCATGACATGAGTCCAGAGCCTGGAAAAGTGAAAGCGGGGTTTGACTTCTGGCTTGGTCATTTCTTTTTCATTGCATTCCCTGTTTTGAGAAGATCTTAGTGATTTTCCTTATTTCCAGTTAGAGCCAACTATTCAGAGATAGCAACTATGAGCATGATCCAGCTCATTAGCAGGGCTGTCAGGCTTAGCAAGTATTTTAGAGCCCATTGACAAGCTCCGGTGATGTTCCTGGCTTTGTGCTAGGAAGAGATAGAAAGATCAAGAACATACAGTCCCTCCCCTTAAGTAGCTTATAGTCTAGTGAGTGCAGCACCTGAAATTCACAGGGAGAAATTGAGCTGTTATCAATTAAACAGTTTCCTCCTTCTTCACATCATCTCCTTCTTACAGCTAAGAGCCAGAGAACAGATTGAGTTTATTTCTTCTTAAATCTAACTGAAATCAGAGAGATAAACCAGGGACAAACAGTAAGGTGATGATAGCAGGCGGGAGGAATTGAATAAGAAAGCCCCGGCCACCTCCTCTCCTCTCTTCCCTTTCTGGGAGACTCCTGTCTAACCCGTGTATCTGCTCTGGTTTTTCTCCTAAGCCTGGAGTGTGCCTGAAGTCCAGAGATGGAGCTAAATGGCCATTTTCTCCCATCGTTGATAGCATGTAGTTTACCCCACACCCTTGAACAACCTACACTATGATTTTTTTTTTTAAAAGCACATAGGGCTTCTAGGTCTTCGAAGCCGAAGAGCATCATTGGTATGCCAATACCCACACTTGGCTTCCTGAGGGGTTACCCAGTTACTTGGGCCTCATTTTTAAGCATCTGTGGTATTTGGGCAACTTGGTACTTCCCCAACTGTCATGTCTTACTTAGATGGGGAAGAGTCATTGAGTTTCTGGGAGGCTGTCTCCATGGCTGGCAGTCACCCTGTTGGTGATCTTGGCAGCTACCAGTGTGTAAACTGTCAGAGGGCACAGGCTCCTTTGTTTGCATACAGTGTAAATACTCTATCTAGTTTAATACTTACCCACTGTTTGCTCATTTATTTAACTTTATGCCCTTAACTAATAACATCTGTTCCCCTGTCTGCCTTAGCTTTAAAGTTTGCTGTGTTTAGCTCTTCAGATAATACCACTCACAGGTAGATGTTTTATTGGAGGAGGAGGAGGAGAAAAAGAATAAGGAGGGAAAGAATGAGGAGGAGAAAAAGAATGAGGAGGAGGAAGAGAAAAACCTGAGAAAAGCTGACCCCTTGAATGCAGAGATCAAATGTGTCATGTAGGACTCTTCTGCTAGTCTCCGAATGCCTCTTCTCCCTCTTCACAGGATTCTCAGCTATAATTCCCTCCAGTGCATCCCACCACTGGCCTTCGAGGGACTCCGTTCTCTCCGGCTGCTGTAAGTCCTTTGGGCTCCTCTCATCTCCTCTACTCTGGATGGTCCCTCCACTAAGAAATGGATCCTCCCACCCTCACGCTGGAAAGAAATGAGCCTTTCCCTCTAGACCTTTGAGAGGAGCATGGTGGTGGTTGTTAAAGGGAGTCAGGGAAATCTGTGTCAAAGTCCTGATTCAAACTCACACAAGCTTATGATTATGGGCAAGTCATTTACCTTGGCCATCCATGCCCCTGGCAGCTGAGACTCTAAGTCACAACTGCCGGGCGGAATCAGCAGAAGGGAATAAGGATAATTTGCCAAATACAACCAAGTTGTATGTGGTCAGAAAGATGGTGCCTGCATAGGATGCAGATATGGGTTATCATAGTTATGGAAAACTCTATTATGTCCCACCCCCACTTCCCCTACCCCCAGTGCTACAAATACATCCCTTCTTTAAGGATCTAACATTTGCTTTTCCCTGGAGAAAACAATATTATAAGTCGATGGCATGTATAGAGTGACTTACACTTTAGAAAGAGTTTTCTTCAAATCATTTATTTCCCTAACAAATGATCAGAACAACATCCCTATGAGGTAGGTAGTGCAGGTATCATATGTTTTACAGGTGGAAATAAAACAACCCTCAGGCTCAGAGTCCCCAAGTGACTTGCCCACAGTCACACAGCTAATAAGTATTGGAGCTGGTATGGCCTGATATGAGTTGGAGGGAGGCTGTTGAACAAGAGCCAGTGGAAAAGGCTCTTCTCTAAGCCGTCCACCCCAGTCCATGACACCATGGCCTGCAAGGGAAGAGCTATGGCCTAGTCAGATGATTCCTGAGAGCCCTGGACAGGAATATTTTGGTGACAAGACACTGGCAAGTCCCAGCTTGTCAGAACTGAAGCCAGCCCTGCTTCCTGTTTTATCTCTGTGTTTCTGCAAATTGTTGGAGCCTTTCTTCTGGGGAATTATACCAACAGTAGATTGTTGTCTCCTCAGGTCTCTCCATGGCAACGACATCTCTACTCTCCGTGAGGGCATCTTCACTGACGTGACCTCCCTGTCTCATCTGTAAGTATCTCGCTACAGATATTCCCTATCCAGGGTGCCCCCTTTGGTTTTTAGGCAGAGCTTCAGAACTAGGGCCAGAAAATTTAAAAAGTAAAAATGATTGGCATTTGTATACCATTTTAAGGTCTGCAAAGGGTTTTTCAAGATGTTATTCCATTTGAGCTTCACAACAACTCTCTGAGGTAGGGGCTGTTATCATCATCACTTTACAGATGAGGAAACTGGGGCACACTTGCTTAGGGTCACACTGTAAGTGTCTGAGATAGGAAGTGAACTCAGGTTTGCCGACTCTGAGCCTAGCCGGCATTTTATCCATTGAGCCACCTGCCTGCTTATCCAAATTATTCAGTTCTATTCTCCAATTAAATATTGAGTGCATTAAATACCGAGGAAGATGCAAAGCTGAATACGAGATGGTCCTGCCCTCAAGAAGCTTACATTTCTCAAAAAACAAACAAACAAAAAAGAAGCTTACATTTCTCAATTCTAAGGTGGAGTGCTCTGTGAAGAGCTAGCTCTGGAGATAGCTGTATGACCCAGGTTACTTCACTCTACCTCAGTTTCCTTATCAGTAAAATGAGCTGGAGAAGGGAATGGCAAATCACTCCAGTATCTTTGCTAAGAAAACCCCAAATGGGGTCACGAAGAGTTGGACATGGCTAAAAAATGACTGAACAACAACATATACATGCTAAGTACACACATACACATGCACACACCTCCCACTAATTCCCATTTTACAGATGTATGTGTGTATGCACACATATATGGTACACGCATATACATACACACACATATACACATAGACTCCTGTCTTTACAGAGACCTGCAGAGCCATGCCTGCAGGGGGTAAAAGTAAGTTTGACTTTAGAATTTATCCAGGTCTGAAGTGACTCCTCATCCACCATTGAGTCATGTACCCCTGGCAGTGTTAAAGGGAAGCTACACAAGGGAGAAGTCCCCCACTACACACACACAATTTTGCCTCTTCTGGGCAGCCTCAGATCCACACTCAGTTTCGCTATTTGACCTTCTGTGGCTCCCGCGCCCTGGTTTTCAGGACAAAGGTGTCACTGGCTCCCGGGTAGGTGTCCTGCCTCCCACTTCCTGCCGTAGTCATGAGGAGTTCTCTCCCGATGCCAAGCTGTGGCATTAATTCCCCGCCTACAACGCGGAGCCTGCGCTCACCAGCGGCTCTCTGGCTCCGGCAGACGCCCCCACCCCACCGTATTCCGTGTAGTACAAGTGGGCGCGTTCTAGTTACCATGAGAACCTCTGGCTGTGACCTTCCTGAACTCGTTCTGCATTTATGACCTTTATGAATTGACATAAAAACGGAGCAATAGTCGAGGACACTGCGTCCCGCCTCCGCTTCCAGCTCAGAGGCTAAGGATTCAGTTTTGCATTTTGCAAAAGAAAAAGTCCCAAACCCACAGAGACAAAAAGACAAAGAGAACGTCCTTTTGAGGCCGAAGCTTCTCGTCTGCAGATTCAAACTCCTTCTTTGGGCGAATGGCAAGACTGGTCGGAAGGCAGAGCCAATATAGGAGCAGCACATTGATAAACATGGATGATGCAGATCTGTTCAGATGTCACTTCAGAGCCCATTCCCAATATGACCAGTCAGCTTCTGGGCTGATTCTGTCTAAGCCTGGTCACAAAGTTTAATTGTTTACAGAGATTTCTGAGTTTTGGCTGGTACAAGGATGTTTCAATGAGACAACACAGGATCTCCTACAGTACTTCAGCTAGCTTTGAGAATAAAGCAATGCCCCTTATAACTAAGGACAAAAACCCAAATAAGCTAACAAAGAAGCTGCGTGTGTGTGTGTGTGTGTGTGTGTGTGTGTGTGTGTGTGTGTAAAAGAGACAAATTAAGAAGAGAGACAGAGATAGAAAAGAGAGAAAAAGAAGAAAGAGAAAAGAGACAGGAGAGAGACCGAAAGATAGAGACAGAGGGGAAAGAGGGACAGAAAGAAAGATGTAGACTGGGGAAAGAAACAAAGACAGAGACAAAGACAGAGGGGAGAGAGACAGAAAAAAAGAGAGATACAGAGAGATAAAGAGAGGTAGACAAAGAGACAGAGAAGGAGAGACAGACAAGGGACAGAGACAGTGACAGATAGAGGGATTCAGAGTTCAAAGAGACCCTAGGGATCTGTTAGTCTGATTCCCTTATTTTACCTACAAAGAAGCTGAAACCAGAAAATTGACTTACTCCAGGTCAAGCAGTGAGCTGGGATAGAGGAATGGAGCCTTGTTCCCCCAGCTCCCAGGCCAGGGCCCTCTGCATGCCCTGTTTTGCCCCTGCCCCTCCCTCTCTGCTCCGTCTTAAGAGGACTTGACAGTGGTGCTTGTGGTGGTGGGACACTCTAACTGCATTTGTTCCAGGCAGATGCTTCTGTCCTCTGTGTCAGGAACTTGGGAGGCAACAGAAGGCCAGGAAAGCCAAGACGATGAGGGGGTAACATTGAGAAAGGGGAGTGGGCTGGGAAACACTGGTGCTGCTGTGTGCAAATGTTGATCAGGCCACATGCTAGAGAGGGGTGTGTGGGCCTAGGCATGGTCACATGGGTGGGGGTCAGTGGGAGATCCAGGAGTAAAATGCCCACAGTTACAGCAAGAGAAGGGACTTGGTGTGGGATAGTCATAGGCCCCTGGTTCTGCATACAGGCTTCTTTCGGGACCCTTGGATCGGGTTCTCACTTGGTGCAACCACCCAAATTCTTGCACAGAGCTTGGGAAAATCACCTGGTGGCTGGGTTCCATTGCAAGGCACCCAGGCTATTATTTACTGTTATCTCTTCTCAGCAGAATGTAATCTCTCTGAAGGAAGACCTGGCTCTGTTTTCTGTCTTTGGATTCACAGTATCTAGCAAAGGACCTTACATACAGTTGATGCTTAATAAATGCTTGTTGCATTGAATAAAATTTATTTTTTCCATTTTATTTCCTTGGGACTGAAAGCAAGGTGTTCAACAAGTGTTAATCCCTACTTGCTGTGGGCAAAACACACAGAATGTCATATCCAAAAACAGATAATTGCATATAATAAAAGAATAAAAGGTCCCTTCCTTCCTTCCTTCCTTCCTACCTCCCTTCTCCCCTCCCCCCCACTATCCTTTTGTCAACTAGGTGGCACTGTGGATAGTATCAGACTTGAGAGGCAGGAAGACCCAAGTTCAGATCCTGTCTCACATCCATAGTTAGCTGTATGGGCAAGTCCCTTTAATTTCTCTCAGCCTGTTTCCCATATGGAAAGGATCAAATGAGAAAGCGTGTGAAAGAAGCTCTGCTAACCTTGAAGAGCAATATCAATGCTAGCTCTTTTTATTTCTCTCCCCCATCTCCCATTCCACCATCCACTTCCTTCCTTGTCCCTGCTTCCCTCCCCCCTTTTTTATTTACCTTTCCCTTGCTGGATGACTTATCTCTGCAACCACAGTTTAATGAGCCAGGTCATAAAACACCAGCAATGAAGCCCTTTGTCTCCCAAACCTTATATGGTGTTTTCAGGTATTTCTGGCCCGGGAGAGAGGAAGTGAGACACAGCACCTAAAGCTGCTGCCCTGACAGCCCCACTGATAAACTGCCATGGACCCTTTGAAGCAGCAGTGATTATTGGGGGAGGGTGAACAGAGGGATGTATTTGATAAATATGGTTATCTGCCTTCTTTAAGAGTCCTGGAGTGGGTGCAGAACCATAGGCTTCTTAGCGACTCTTCCCCCAGATTTGTTCTCAATGATCTTGGATCCTTATGATTCTGCTGCCAGGTAGGCTAGGAACCAATCTTTTCATGGTGCAGCAAGAAGCACGTAGAGTTTGGATTCAGAAGACCTGGACTTGAGTCGCAGCCCTGACTTTGGATGAGTCACTTAAGCTCTCGGTTTCCTCTGCCATAAAATGAGGGTTTGGGAGCAGGTGACCTCCAAGGTCCCTTTCAGGTGAAAACTCTTTGAACCATCTGATCTTTCCAGTTTCTGAATCCTCAAGAGAGGCAATCTGGTGGAGTGGAGAGAATAGCACACTGGTGGTCAAGAGAACTCTGTGTGCTCTTTTCATAGCTCTGCTGTGCACTAAAAGTGTACCCTGGGGCAGCTAGGTGGTGCAGTGGATAAAGAGCTGGCCCTGGATTCAGGAGGACCTGAGTTCAAATCCGGCCTCAGACACTTGACACTTACTAGCTGCGTGACCCTGGGCAAGTCACTTAACCCTCATTGCCCTGCAAAAAATTAAAAAAACAAACAAAACAAAAAAAAGTGTGCCCTAGGAAAAATGGCTTCATGCTTCTGGACCTCAGCATTATTCAGCAATAAAGGGAGAAGCTTGAACTAGATGATCTCTGAGGTCCCTCTGACGTCCATCTACACTGTCGCATGAGGCATTATGGGTTTTCACAGGATGGGAGTATTATTCCAGTGGTCTTCCCCTCACCTCCCTCAAAGTCTACCATGTGTTTTATATATAGTAAATTCTCTATGTGTGCTTGTTAAATTGAATCAATTGCCTTCAGGTGCCTTTTTTCATGTATGGGATAAATTGAGGCATGGTTTTGAATGGGTCCTTCAGTAAGTCAGAGATTGAAATGGCTGTCCCTCCTAGGGTGGGTCCCTGGGAGGAGGTCATTCCTTTCTCAGTGACTGACTTGCCTGTTTCTTCAAGTTCTCCAGGGGAGGGTTATATGGGCAAGGGCATACATCCAATGGCAACACACTATGAGAGCTGGAAGGGGCTTCAGATAAAATTTCATATGTTTACCTGAAGCCTGGAGGTGTTAAGTGGCTTGCCCAAAGTCCACAGCAAATTCGTGGAGGGGCTGGAATTAGAACCCACATCTCTTGATTCCCAGTGCAGTGCCCTGGCTCTTTCCAGAGATGGGGCCAGATTAATACACCAAAGGCTTGATGCTGATCAGGGCGAGGGAGTCTGTGGTGGATGCTTGGCCCGACTCACTGAAACCTCCCAGATTCTTGGATCCACATTTGTGTCCCATGCTGGAGGATTTTCCCAGCCTCCTTAGGTAGTTTGGGACATGTGGTTCTGTCTCATAGAAAGGAAAGGAGGGCAGCTAGGTGGTGCAGTGGATAGAGCACTGGCTCTGGAGTCATGAGGATCTGAGTTCGAATCCAACCTCAGACACTTAACACTTACTAGCTGTGTGACCCTGGGCAAGTCACTTAACCCCAAATGCCTCACCAAAAACAAAAAAACAATAATGACAACAAAAAAAGTCAGTATATTTGGGGGAAGCTAGGTGGTACAGTGGATAAAGCATCAGCCCTGGATTGAGGAGGACCTGAGTTCAAATGCGGCCTCAGACACTTGACATTTACTAGCTGTGTGACCCTGAGCAAGTCACTTAACCCTCATTGCCCCGCAAAAAAACACCCCCAAACAAACAAAAAGCCACCTAATCATAGAAAGGGAAGGGACCATCTCCCTTGGCAACAACCTCAGTAGATTTACAGATACAGTTAGCAGTGAGCTTGGGAAAAGTTCTCAAGCCCAGGGCCACCCACTGTCCCATCTTGTGGCTATGTGTGTACATGTCTCCTCTACTGCGGTAGCTAGCCTCTAGCATGGAGAGAGATCTGATTCTTGTAAATCTTTGTCTTCTCCATGTATCGTGCATGGCACATGATGCATAGAAAGTTGGGAAGACCTGGCTTTCAATATGACCTCTGGCATCTCCATAGCTTCTTAAGAACAACCCCCCCCCCAATGATGGATTCTACAGTCCTTAGAGGGAATATTAGCTTTGTGGAGGGAAGGGAAGCATCTTCAAGTGTCTTAGGGACTGTCACAGGGAAGAGGGAATTGTTTTGCTTGGTCTCAAGAGTTGGTACCCAGAATAAATGGGTGTTTGTCCATGGGAAAAGGTCCATTTAACCTCTCTGAGGCCTCAGTTCTCTCACCTTTAAAATGGGGATGGTAGGGGCAGCTAGGTGGCGCAGTGGATAGAGCACCGGCCTGGAGTCAGGAGTACCGGAGTTCAAATCCGGCCTTCAGACCTTAACACTTACAAGCTGTGTGACGCCTGGGCAAGTCCATAACTCCCAATTGCCTCACTAAAAAAAAAAAAAAAAATTTAATTAAATAAATGGGGATGGTAATGCCTGCATTTCTATTCACCATGGGATGGTGTGAGGCTCACAGGAGCTATTGAAGGTCCTTGTGAGCCTTAAAAGGCGGTGGTCAGTTGGGAGTAGAGACGGATGGTGCTCAGTTTGTTTGGATGGATGAATTAGTGTTAATGCTCAGGAGCTGTAATTACCTGACTAGGATAGGACCAGATGACATCTACATTCTATTCCACCTTTAGCCTTCAGTGTTAGAGTGTCCTGAGGTTCCAGATTCCAGCAGTCTTCCCGGTTCTGATACTCTGGGGCTCCAGGATTCTAATGCCCATCTCTCTGCCTTCTTGGTTCAGGGCCATTGGAGGCCAACCCACTCTACTGCAACTGCCACCTTCGCTGGCTCTCCAGTTGGGTCAAAACAGGTTACAAGGAACCTGGCATTGCCCGATGTGCCGGACCCCCTGACATGGAAGGCAAATTGCTCCTCACGACTCCTGCCAAGAAGTTTGAATGCCAAGGTGAGCTTCTTTCCATTCTCCCTTTTAGCACCCTCTACAGATCTCCCAAGGCTTCCTGTTTCTCCAGTACCTTTCCTGTATTGCTAGGGCAATAGTCCAGCCTCCAGGAAGTACTGCCCCCAAAGGCGACCCTCCAGCAGCTCAGGGGGTTTTCCTGTCCTGGATGCAGCTATCGAAGACATGGTTGGTCTGTGGGCAATATCGTCTTTAATCTTTTCATTTCCCTGTATCACCTTTGCAGAATGGTTTATATGCAGCAATGAATAATACACGTCTTGAAGTTAAATGATTTGTTCGAGGTCGTGTAGGTAGTTAGCGGTCATACTAAAACCCAGGTCTCCTGCCTTGTGGCCTAATGCTGCTTTAACCATGGAAGAGGCTGAAGAATATTGTAAGAAAAAGCTGTGTCCTGAAGGATGGGTAGGATTTAGGTAGGGTGGGGAAGAAAGGGGAGGGCATGGTGGGAAGAGCAGAGCGCAGAGCTGGGCATGAGCTTGCTCCATGATGGGGACAATTTCCCTACCTGAGGAACTACAGAGGAGCAGATGAAAGGATTTATAGGGAGTTTGAACAAAGGCTAATCACGTCCCCCTCCCCCATTGTGGGGAAATGGGCCAAGAAGACCCTTTCTTTTACAAGCAAGGGATGCTTAATATACAGACTGCCAGTCTGAAGCAGTTGTCTCTGTGATGTATGTCACTGAGCTTCCTTGAGGAAGTTTTGTGGACAGACAGCCCCAGTCTTTAGATTTCCATCATTAGAATCTATCATCTCTCTAGCATCCCAACAGCTCTACCCTTAGGTATGCCGGAATGGTGGAGAGAATACTAGACTGGGGGGCAGCTAGGTGGCACAGTGGATAAAGCACTGGCCCTGGATTCAGGAGGATCTATGTTCTAATCTGGTCTCAGACACTTGACACTTACTAGCTGTGTGACCCTGGACAAGTCATTTAATCCTCATTGCCCCCCCCCTCCAAAGAGAGAGAGAGAGAGAGAGAGAGAGAGAGAAAGGAGAGAGAGAATACTAGACTTGTCAGGAAGAAATGGCTTTGAATTCTGTCACTGATCCATCCAACTGTGTGATTCTAGTTGAGTCATTAAACCTCTCTCAGATTCGGTTTCTTCATCTGTAAAGTGAGAAAAATATCTATGATACCTCATGTGGTTATAATGTCTATAAAATGCTTTGTAAACCTTAAAGTGCTGTATGTCTTAGTTGTTATCATTATTACTGCTGGCACCTATGGGCTCACCCCATCAGCACTGATGGTCCCAGCATAAGCACTTGCATTCCCCACAGTATCACAATGAATTCCTGGTATCCCCAAAGCATTTCAATGACCCCCCTGGGGGGTCTCGCTCATTATGAGTGTGGTCCTACTATTACTGCCTGGGTGTCTGGATTGCTCTGGGGGATGGACGCCCCTTTGGAGTTGTAATTGTTTCCAGAACTGGCACTCTTGCAGAAACCTATCTCCAGATGTTCATCTTTGCAGTCGTCCAGTCATTTTCAGTTGTGTCTGATTCTTCATGACCCCATTTGGGGCTTCTTTGGCAAGGATCCTGGAGTGGTTTGCCATTTCCTTCTCCAGTTCATTTTACAGATGAGGAAACTGAGGCAAACAGGGTGAAGTGACTTGCCCAGGGTTGCACAGCTAGTAAGTGTCCGAGGTCAATGACTCTCCTCCGAGGGTCCTCACAAATTCCTCTCTTGGTCTCTCCCCTTAGGTCCTCCCTCTGTGGCTGTGCAAGCCAAGTGTAACCCCTGCCTGTCCAACCCATGTCAGAACCAGGGAAGCTGCCAGAATGACCCCCTGGATGCCTACAGATGTGCCTGTCCCAGTGGCTACAAGGTAGGCAGGGCTGGGCATCAGGCACCGAGCTCTGCCAGGGCCCCACTGGGCCAAGTCACTGCTTCCCTGGCTCCAGGGCACTTGGCAGAGATCTCTTGTGATCCCAGAGTCTGCAGTGCTTAGTGGGACCAGGAGGGTGCCTGGGGGCTGGGTGGGGGCAATTTTCATAGCCTGCAGCCTTTTCAGGCCCCACCTTTTGCTCCAACTTTCTCTTTAGTCTTTCCAGATCCTGTGTCTCCCTGGATTTACTGTCTCCTCCTCCTCCTCCTCCTCCTCCTTCTCCTCCTCCTCCTCCTCCTCCTTTTCTTTCTCCTTCTGTTCCTCCTCTTCTTCCTCTTCTCTCCTTCCCCTCCTCTTCCCCAGGGCAGAGACTGTGAAATATCACTCAACAGTTGCTCCAGTGGCCCCTGTGAAAATGGCGGGACCTGCCACCCCCAAGCAGGAGAGGGAGCCGGGTTCACGTGAGTGCCCAGAGGGCCTGCTCCCTCCCCAGGACATCCTGGGCAGGTAGCAGGGGGTTAGCCTTGTGGGGAGGCAAGGTAGTTCTCTCGTGGGGGCTGGACTAAGTAAGGGTCAGGTTCCTGGAAGGATGGACGATCCCAAACCTGGTTAGACCCGAAAGACCAGGAGGAGCCAAGTCTAATTCACCTATGGTGGCACCAAAGTCTCTGCTTCTGAAAGGGTGCAGTAACTAGGACTTGCAGATGAGCTTGGAAAAGAGGAAAATCAGGGAGAGGGCTGGGGGAATCCCCCCCGGGGAACAGAACAGCGGAGTGAAGGGAGCAGACGATCTTCAGGGCAAACATATTTATGTGTCTGTCACTACATGTGTTCTCATTCTGGTGTGACACTGGACTTGGCAGTGAATGGCATGATGGAGGGAGAGGGAGGTGCCCCCACAGTAAAAAAAAAATCTGCTCCCCTTTGCCCCTCAGAGCAGAGAACAGGATGGCTCTAGCCAAGCTTGTTAAGAGCATCAGGTTCCCTAGAGAAGCTGGCATCTAAAAGAGCTGCCCACGAGCAGGTGACAGCAGGACAGGTCTAGGTCATGGGTGTCTGATGTGAGGCCCTCATCTGAGCTGGGGCTGGGGGACCAGAAGAAACAGTGGCCTGGTGACTCAGCAAGTCTGAGCTCCGGCCTCTCCATGAACTAGCTGTGTGACCTTGAACGAGTTATTTCCTTTCTGTGGACCTCAGTTTCTTCTCAGTGAAATTAAAAGGTCACACTAAATGGTTTCTAAGGTCCCTGTAAGCCCTAAAATCCTAATCCAAAGATTATCTTCCCTTGGATCTGAGCCCCTCAATCTGCTATGCTTGGCTTCCCTTTGGGGTATGGACAGAGGGAAGCCAGGGGGTTATTCCTGATCTGTCAGGAGCAGGGGGTAGGTAGGAGCCAAATGCAGTGTGCCCAGCTGGGGTGTCTCAGTGTTTCCCCCCTTTCCAGTCCTGAGTTCCAAGGCCGTGGGCCTTTCTGGTGAACATAATTAGTTTCTGAAAATAAATCCCCAGCAGGGAAAGAGCAAATGGGTTCCCTGGAAAATGATGTTGAATCAAGAAGCAGAGATGGCCAAACCTGTCTCTTCAAACCCAAATTACCAGATGTAAAAAATAAAACGCTAAATGGCCTCTCTTCCCGTCGCCTTGGAAACCCAGCATCCTTACAATAGGCGTAGATTCTCCTTTGGGGTTTGGCAGAGAAGCTCAATCAACGCATTTACCCAGCCCATCTCTTAGACACGGGCAAAAGGGGTGCCCTCCCGGAGGCTCACAGTGACTTTTTTGGATTGAGAAGCAAAAATGTCAGGGCTGGCTTAGAGCAAGCAGCTAAACAGACAAGCCACAGAGCATGAGGGCAGGAGTCAGGCTTGGAGTTTCGTTGTAAAGCAGGAGCTTCATGACAGCCAAGAATCTGACCGGCAGATCAGATCTTTAATGTGGTACAGTCAAAGATCACTAGATCTCAAGTCAAAGGGCCTGGGTTCAAATTCTTGCCTCTGCCACCAATGACTCGTGTGGCGTTGGCCAATCACCAACTCCTCTGGGCTTTCGTTTTCTTATCTCTAAAATGAGGGGGTTGGAGTGGATGAACTCTGAGGTCCCTTAGACTCACATGTTCTGAATAAAGATTTGTTGAAGGACGGGAATGAAAGACCTTGGAGAAAGCAGACAATTTGGTAGGCTTCTGGAAGCTGTGGCCCTTCCACCGTGACTTCTTTATCTCACTCATACTGTAAACAGAGGCAGTGCGGATGTGGCGGGGGGCAGGGATGGGGGCCAGGACACAGAAAAGACACAAGAGCTATAGCTCCTTCCTCTAAGAGATTAGGGAGAACAGACGCACATTCGCATGCTCATTTAATTCAGTTCAGTGGTGGTTAGCAGCCTACGTCACAGATCATGGATTTTAAGAGGGCATCTAGTCCAAGCCTCATTTTACAGGTGAGGAAACAGGCCCAGAGAGAGGAAGGACATTTGTCCAGTATGGCCCAGGTTGTAGGTGACAGAAGCAGGAACCAGACCCAGGCCCCCTGACTCTAAACCTAGGAATATGCTTTCAGTGTCCCAGAATACACAGAGCACTGGTTTGAGGCTTCCAAGCATTGGCACTGCCCAGTGTTCTAGAGCATTAGGACAAGAACAAGAGATGAGAATGCTAGGGCTCCTACCCCCAGCATAGAAGGAGCACCTCTGACTCCAGAAGTGGGGATGACACTTGACCATAGACTTGTTAAGAGTTGGAAAGGACCTTAAGGTTATCTTGTCCAACCCCTTTATTTTACAGATCAGAAAAATGAGGCCCAGAGAGGGAAGATGACTTGCCCAAAGTCACACAGCTAGTAAGTGGGACTAAAACTGGGGTCTCCTGACTCCTAGTGCACATCTTGCTCTAATGCATCACTGGCAGGATCAGAACTAGTGTCCAGAAGGGAGGCCTCAGCTATGACTGGGAAAACTGTGGCATGTCCAAAGGTATAGGAATCAGGAAGTGAGCCAGAAACTCTGAGACTTCTTGCTGCCTGGAAGCTGACCTGCTTTTCCCTGTCCCTTGCAGGTGTTCCTGCCCCGTGGGGTTTGAGGGGCCAACCTGTGGGGGTGAACACAGACGACTGCAGAGATCACGCCTGTGAGAACGGGGGCATCTGTGTGGATGGCATCAACAACTACACATGTTTATGCCCCCTTCAATACACAGGTGCCACCTTTGTGGGAGAGAGATTGTGTGTTTGTGTACCTGAATATTAAGGGGGAAAGAATAAAGGGAGAGAGAACACATCTTCAGACAAATAAAATAGGGAAATATAAGAAAGGGAGGTCTTGTTCAGATCCCTTCTTACTGTCTAAGTCTAGCCTTGGGGTGGGATAGGCCGGGTTCATCAGCTCTCAAAGCCTCTCCTTACCACCCAACAGTAGCAGGGGCTGCATGCGGCCTGAGGTGGCCCTGCTTCCTTATGGAAAGAATGCTAGGCTTGGAGTCAAGATCTGGGTTCAAATCCCAGCTCTGCCCCTTTCTACCTCTGTGACCTTCAGCAAGTCATGTATCCTCTCTGTGCCTAAGTTCTCTTGTGTGTAAAATGAAGGGCTTGGGTTAGATGAACTCTGGGTCCCCCCCCCCCAGCTCTGTCTCTATGGCACCGTGATTTAGCCTGGGCCAGGGAGACCCTATATGAGTAAGGACTATAAAGTTGGCGTCCTGTCTTGTCTCTTTCTCTATAGGAAGGGCTTGTGAGCAGCTGGTGGACTTCTGTTCTCTGGACTTAAACCCATGTCAGCATGGTGCCAAGTGCATGGGGACCCCTGAGGGGCCCAAGTAAGTGTTTCCCAATCCATGGGTCACCCCCCTTCCCTGAAACATGCCCCCTCACCTTCAGAGGCTACTTGGCACTGCCTGCGTTGTGACCAAGTCCATGCGTCAAGTCACTTGCTAACCAGGATACAGACAAGAGTTAAGAGAATCACCGAATGTTAGAGTTGACCTGAGCAGCTGTTTACTCCAACCCATGCTCAAAAAAGAGAGTTCCCTCCACCATGTAGCTGCAAATGGCTTTTGCTTAAAAAACTACATTTTGGGGAGCTGGAGAGCCTCTGCAGGATGGCACCCGGGGGTTCAGAGGGCCCTGAGGTCAGGCCATATGAAGACTTGTCAAAAGAACTGGGCATGTTCATTCTGGAGAAGAGCTAAGGTGCCCGTGACAGCCATCTGCAGCTTTTTGAAGGGTTGCTGTGTAGAAGAGGGAGATAGTCCTTTTTCTGCTGAGGCAGCTGGGTACTTCAGTGAATAGAGCACCAGGCCTGGAGTCAGGAAGACCTGAGTTCAAATCCGGCCTCAGACACTTAACACTTACTAGCTGTGTGACCCTGGGCAAGTCACTTAATCTCCATCAGTCTCAGTTTTCTCAACCGTAAAATGGGGGTCATAATACTGCCTGCCTCACAGGGTTGTTGTGAGGATCAAATGATATATTTGTAAAATATTTAGCAGAGGGCCTGGCCCATAGTAGGCAGTTAATTAATGTTTATTGCCGGGGCAGCTAGATGGCGCAGTGGATAGAGCACCGGCCCTAGAGTCAGGAGTACCTGAGTTCAAATCCGGCCTCAGATACTTAACACTTACTAACTGTGTGACCCTGGGCAAGTCACTTAACCCCAATTGCCTCACTAAAAAAAAAAAAAGTTTATTGCCTCCGCTTCCCTGCTTGACCCCAGAGGGTAGGGCTTAGGAAAAAGAGACACATTTAGACTTGATACCCAGATAGGGAGAGCCATCCAAAAATAAAACAGCTAGGCTTCCTGTAAAGGGAACGAAAACTGGATGACCACTAGTTAGGTATTTTGTACATGGGATTATTGTTTAGGCACAGGTTGGACTGGATGGCCGCTGAGGTCATTTTCAATTCGTGTTTTACTGGGTTATTTTGTAGAAAGGAGATGTCCCATGGTGGGGGTGGGGGGATACTAGGAACAGTAAGTGGAAATTTCAGGGATTTTAGCTCAATATGAGGGGGAAAAAAGTTCCTGATGAGAGGCAGCATGATATATTAGATAGAAAGATGGGCTCAGAGTCAGAAAGACCTAGGTTCCAGTTGCTTTGACCCGTGCTGATTGTGTGTGACCTTGGGTGAGGCACCAAACCTCTCCCAGCCCTGGATCAATGGTATAAAACTGAAATAGAAGTGGGGGCCACTAAACTGTGAGTAAGGCTCCCCATGGGCTGCATATTGACTTAATTTTAAAATATGATGTTAATGATGTTTTATTGTATATTCAGTTATATTATTAAATTTCCCAATGACATCTGTAATCCCTTTCTGCCCCTAGTTTTTGTCACCTCTGCTCTAGGCAATTATCTAAGCCTCTGGGTACATTCCATTAAAATGTCCCCTCCTTGAGGGCAGGGACTGAGGGGTTTTTCGGGGGAGGGGGGCAGGGAGGTTTTCTTTGTATCGCTAGCACTTAGTTCCTGTGTGAAGCTTAGGAAGTGCTTAATAAATGGTTGTTGACTCACTTTGTTGTAGAGAAGCTGCTGACCTACTCCACCACTATAGGGAGCAATGAAATCACTGGTGTGGTTCCTATGCTAGAACTGTCCCCAAATGACATTGAATCATAAGTGAAGTTGAAATCCTGCCTCAGCTACTTAATATTAGTCTGGCCTCACTTTTCCTCAACTGTAAAATGGGGGCAATGATAGCACTTCCCTTACGGGGTTGTTATGAGGATCAAATGAGAGAATATTTATAAAATGCTTAGGAAACCTTAAAGTGCCACATAAACATCAATAATGAGGAGGAGGAGGAGGATGGCTATAGTGATGGTGATGGGCTTGGCTTTGTAGCAATGAGTAAACTCGGAGCTTCCCTTCTGCCTAGGTGTGAATGTACCCCAGGCTATGTGGGTGATAACTGCAGCATAAACTACAATGACTGTATAGATCATCAGTGCCAGAATGGTGCCCGGTGTGTAGATGAAGTGAACGGTTACTCATGCCTTTGTGAAGAAGGATACAGGTAAGATTCAGGGGCCCAGAAGTGCCACCTGCTGTCTGAGCCCAAGTAGAGTCCCTAATCCTACATCCAAATGTCCTTCCCTCTACTGAAGATGCTGGGCTAAACCCAGTGATTTCCTGGCATCAGAAACAGGAACCTCTTTTTGTCTGGGATGTACCAGCTTCTTCCCAATCAAGGAACAAATGTTGAGACAGCTAAAGAAATTCTTCTGTTCTGTCATTCAGTTCAATTAAGTAAGTGCCCAATACAGCTAAGACACTGTGCCAGGTATTGGAGATACAAGGATAGATGTGGCACAGCCTTCCTTCCTTCCTTTCTTCTTTCCTTCCCTCCCTCCTTTCTTCCTTCCTTCCCTCCCTCTCTTTTCTTTCTTTCTTTCTTTCCTTCCTTCCTTCTTTCTTTCTTTCTTTCTTTCTTTCTTTCTTTCTTTCTTTCTTTCTTTCTTCTTTCCTTCCTTCCTTCCTTCCTTCCTTCCTTCCTTCCTTCCTTCCTTCCTTCCTTCCTTCCTTCCTTCCTTCCTTCCTTCCTTCCTTCCTTCCTTCCTTCCTTCCTTTCTTTCTTTTGTTCTTTTGCTCTTTCTTTCTTCCTTCCTTCCTTCCTTCCTTCCCTCCTCCCTCCTCTGGTGTAGACTGCCAGACAATCATTCCTCCCCATCCTTTGCAGTTCTTGTGCATCCCCCTCCCTAAATCCTCCATAGAGGATCTGCCCTATGTGCTAATGGCTTTCCTCTTTGGGAGGAGTGTTGGCGTGTACCACTTAGCTCTCTGTTGATTATCCTTCACTTTTTTTTTTTTTTTTTTGCAGGGCAATGAGGGTTAAGTGACTTGCCCAGGGTCACACAGCTAGTAAGTGTCAAGTGTCTGAGGCCGGATTTGAACTCAGGTACTCCTGAATCCAGGGCCGGTGCTTTACCACTGCGCTATCTAGCTGCCCCCAATTATCCTTCACTTTTGCTACAATGTCAATCAGTCCTCCTCCATTTCTTTAATGTTTTTCACATCAAGTCTTGCATTCAAACCAATTTTGGTGATATGTTGCAGCCTACTTCTAGACAACATTCATCTTTAAATTCTTTGGTCACCCACAATTTTGATCCTTCTGAGATTACAAGGATCTGTCTCTAAGGCCATAGAGCATAATGAGAGAATATTGGTATTAAAAAGAGAGACAGCTTGGGATCACTGAGAATACTGCATCATCCCTCTTTCTGATACAGTCCAGTCTACTGTCTCATTCCGATTCATTTCTGGGCCCAGGTAGTGCCCTGTTTGTAGCATCTGTCTAAGATGGATGGACTGATGGATTAACTCATGGGATGCCCATCTTGTAGCATAGCATCTGGACAATATGTATTTTTATTCTATTGGGGTTTTTCCTGTGTGAATTGCTAGGCTAATCTCTTTTGGGGAGCTATGAATCTCATTGAGGAGACTATCTCGTGTGTGAGGGCATAATATCATCACTACAATGCTATCTACAAACAGGAGTGTGTGGAAGGCTTCACTAGATGGCCTGAATCTCTCTTCCATTTAGAATCTATGAAGAAGCGGGCAGCTAGGTGGCGTGGTGGATAAAGCACCAGCCCTGGATTCAGGAAAACCTGAGTTCAAATCTGGCCTCAGACACTTGAAACTTACTAGCTGTGTGACCCTGGGCAAGTCACTTAACTGCTGTTTGCCTCAGTGTCCTCAACTGTAAAATGGGAATAAAATCAGACCAGCATCTATCTCACAGGGCTGTTATGAGGGTCAAATAAGATAATATTTGTGAAGTGCTTAGCGTAGTGCCTGGCAGGTATTAAGTGCTATATAAATGCTTGTTCCCTTCCCAAAAATCTTCTATCAGATTTTCCCTTTGTTTATATCCATCTTGTATGACTTTAACAAATCTGTGGAAGACATCTCCATGAAAGGTTTAAGGCAAAAGAAGAAGAAGAAGAAGAAGAAGAAGAAGAAGAAGAAGAAGAAGAAGAAGAAGAAGAAGAAGAAGAAGAAGAAGAAGAAGAAGAAAATCTGCCTGTGCTCTTCTCATTTTTCCATCAAAAATATCCTTGATGTGTGCGCAGACTATCCTCCAAAAAACTATATAGAAGGCGTAGCTAGGTAGCAAAGTGGATAGAGCACCAGCCCTGGAGTCAGGAGGACCAGAATTCAAATCTAGCTTCAGATACTAGATGCTTACTAGCTGTGTGACCCCGGGGAAGTCACTTAACCTCAATTACCTTCCCCCTCCCCCCCCCAAAAAAAGACTATATAGAAATGAGAAAATAGGCAAATTGCTGTCTTCTCAGTTGCCTTTTTTGGGAAGTAATACTGGCTGTGATTTTTTTCTATTCCTTGGGAGTCTTCTCTTTGAGATATCTTGAGAACGGATCCCCAAGTACCTTTAAAATGATCACTTCCAGCACAGATTTCTTCTCATGTTCCTGTCTGTTCTTCTAGATTTGGTTTCCCATTTCTCCTTCTTCATATAACACATCAGGTACTGGGGTATTAGATTCCCAATGGAGTATTTCCACTGTTGATGATAACCTTAGGATTATAAATTGAGAGCTGCCTCGAACTTTAGAGATCACCAGAGAGATTCAGTTCCTTGTCCAAGAAGAGATTTGAACCTGTTCCAAATGAGTCCATTATAGAAATGATGGAAGTCTGTTCTATTTTGCCATTTTTTGGTGGTACATACATTTTCAGGTGGGAAATTGCATGCATACAAGTGACATGAAGCATAGGAGAGTATGATAGATTCAAGCTTAAGTACAGGGAAAGTCCTATGAGAGACTTGAAGAGTTCTTCCAGGAAGTCGTGTCCCACACCCTGCTCCTGCAGCCAGCCCCCCCCCCCACCTGTGATCTCATCTGTAGTGAGCATCTCCTACTATTTTGTAACCTACAGTTCTAGAGTGCCAAGGTTCCTATAGCCAGTGTGTCATTCTCCCTGACTCACGGCTTGAGGTGGGGGATTTAAGAATGCTTTTTGTCCCCCACTGCCACCTTCAGGCCCTCCTTCTACCACCATCACCCAGCAGCCTCTCCTTAATATGGATCTACCACCCAATCAAAATGGGTTGCTCCAGACACCCCCCTTCTTTTCTCAACAGGTTTAGTGCCTGACTCAGTCTTTCCTCTTCAACGCCTGCCCTCATACCAGCGGACTTCAATAGACATAATGATTACTCCCTCAAACTTCCTAACCTAACAGTTTTCCAACTTACTCATTTCATGAGACCTTTTCCCCGCCCCACCTCAGCCACCCACAAAGCCTTGACCTTGCCATCACCCACAAATGCGCCCTTTCTAAGTTCATGGACTCTAAAAACTCCTTATCTGATCCCAATATATTGTCATTCCACCTTTCCCTCTGGCCTTACAACCCCATGACCTCTGATCTCTCCACCCTTCAGGTCTTTCCCAGGCTGTCCCTCCTATACTAGCTACATGCTTCTTCATCCCCATCTTGCCTCCTTGGTAAGCCAGTTCAACTGTACACTGTCCTTGTCTCTTGAATAGTACAGTACTTACCTGCCAGAGCTATTGTGAAATCAAATGAGATAATGGCTGTGAAGTACTTTGTAAGTACGCTTTAAATGGCAACTATCATCCCTCTCTTCTGAAAGCTTATCCTGCTGATTGTTCTTCTCTCCCTCTCCCCCAGATCCCCACTTTCATCTTTAATCTCTTCCTATTTAATGTCTCCTTTCCCAATACCCACTAAAATGCTCGATCTCTCTTCAGTCTCTATTTGACCTTATCATACACCTCAAGCTTTCATCTTCTCCCTTCTCCCCCGCATGGCCTAACTCCTAGAAAGAGTTGTCTACTTCCTATCTTTACTTTCTTAATACCCACTAATTCCTCAGCAATTTGCCATCTGGTTTCTGACCGCAACACTCCAATGAAACTGCTTTCTCAAAGTTATCAATGATCTATAAACCTCTAAACCCAATAGTCTCTTCTTTCTTAATTTTTTTTTTAAAGTGAGGCAATTGGGGTTAAGTGATTTGCCCAGGGTCACACAGCTAGTAAGTGTTAAGTGTCTGAGGTCGCATTTGAACTCAGGTCCTCTTGACTCCAGGGCTGGTGCTCTATCCACTGCACCACGTAGCTGCCCCAGTCTCTTCTTAAAAATGTTTATTAAGAAAGTTTTATTGATGTCATTAGGGCAGCGAGGTGGTGCAGTGGGTAGACTGCTAGCCATGGAGTCAGCAGGTCCTGAGTTCAAATCGACTCAGACACTTACTAGCTGTGTGACTCTGGGCAAGTCATTTAACCTATTTGCCTCAGTTTCCTCATCTGTAAAATGACCTGGCAAAGGAAATGGCAAAACCACTCCATTATCTTTGCCAAGAAACCCCAAGTGGGGTCATGAAGAGTAGGTCATAACTAATCGACAAAACAACAATTGATGTCTTTTGTCTTCATATTAAGTTATTCCTCATCCCTCTGTGAATCCGTCTTTGTGACAAGGAAAAACAATTAAGCTGAAACATCCAGTATAGAAATCTAATATAACAATATGTACAATGGTCTGTCCCAGGAATTCCTATCGGAGTCCTTGTACATATCGTTCTTTGTTTTGCTTATTTCTCTCTGCATCAATCTGTACAAATCTCACGTTTTTCTAAATTGCTTATATTCTATTATATATTCAGATGCCCAGTTTTTTTTTTTCTAGCCAGTCCCCACCCAATGAGCACCTACTTGGTTTCCCACAGCCTCTTCCCAGTCATCTTACTTGACATTTCTGTGGAGTTTGACATAAGCGAAGAATCCTCTCTATTCTCCCTTTAGTTCCATGTGACAGCTTTTCTGGTGCTTTCATCCGTCTGCCCACTCCCTTTTTAATCTCCATTGCATTGGCATCATCCATGCCCTGTCTCATAAGCGTGGTATCCCTCAAGGTTCTGCTCTGGACCATCTTCTCTCTTTATACCCCTTGTGTTCAATGGCTGATGGCTCCCAAGTCACAATATCCAGCTTTATTCTGCAGTGTATCTTCAGCTGCCTTCTGGGCAACACTGTCTGGATGTATCTGTGATTTTGTTAATGTAGGCACTCCCTCCGACATTACCGAAGGCACCCCACCTCCCCATGCCTTATTCCCATTCATTTCTGTAAACTGCTGTAATTCTCCACACGTGGCTCACCCCAAATGCTAGATGCTCCCTCTACATCTACGGAGGCACACTGGCTATGTGTCAGTTATCCCTCTCTTTCGCTCTGTGACTGGTCCTCCTTCTTTCTTGGTCAGGCATTTCTTCAATGATATCCTTTAAGTAACTTCTCCCCTATAATTACTTGGTAACATGTAATAGCCCGTTCACACCTATCACACACCTCTCCTTTGCCTTTTGAGTGACCTGCAACTTTGGAGACCGTGATCGTCCATGATTCATGGTCTGACAGTATCGATGAAAGGGTACTAATGTTAGAGAGAGGTCTTTTTTTCAGGGAGGAGCTTGCTTATTAAAAACACTGTGTATCTTACCAAATGCAATAATAGCTGATTCTCTTCCTCCTTTTCATATGGGCCCAGGCCTAGCTTATTATCTAGTTACAATTTATGTTCAAAACAAATAGTATTGAGGGGGAAGCTAGGTGGTGCAGTGGATAAAGCACTAGCCCTGAATTCAGGAGGACCTGAGTTCAAAGCCGGCCTCAAACACTTGATACTTACTAGCTGTGTGACCCTAGGCAAGTCATTTAACCCTCATTGCCCTACAAAAAAAAAAAGAGTGAAGGAAAACAAATAGTATTGAAAGACAGGTTCTACTGTTTGTCTGTCCTACTGAGTGCTATAGTCTAGACAATAGGCGTTCTTCATCCACTTGGCTTTTCCTGTATAGATAGATACTTTATCTGAGCTCTTGAGCAATTATGTCTCTCTAATTTAGGAGCATATGAAATGTTCTGAAGACTGAGGCAATTAGTACAATGTGATCTGCAAGCAGACTGGTCTGGAGAACCTCACCAACTATAGAAAACCTTGGACTTTAGTTCCTTCCTGGCAGTTGCAAATAACCTTTAAAGAGCTTTGTCTCACTGTTTGTGCCTCACTTGTTAATAATTAGGTCCCTCTTCTGTTACATCTTTCAAGGAATCTAGTATGATTCTATCACACACATGGGTGACACCCTGATATAAGAGAACTTTTTTGTGTTTTGTTTGTTTGTTTGCAGGGCAATGAGGGTTAAGTGACTTGCCCAGGGTCACACAGGTTAGTACGTAGGTGTCAAGTGTCTGAGGTCAGATTTGAATTCTGGTCCTCCTGAATCCAGGGCCAGTGCTTTATCCATTGCGCCACCTAGCTTCCCCTAAGAGAACTTTTAAGGTGGCATTTTGTTCTGTCAAATCAAATGCTTTTTAAAGTAGTTGACAGATGATAACTGCAATGGGATCTTATATTTTCTACATCTTTTGGTCAATTGCAAAGATGTTGCCATTGTAGCATGATTTGTGAAAGCCAACAAGCTGTCTTCTCATACCTTTCTCAAGGACATTTTCAATGCACCTGTAGATTATTCCTATTTAGATCTTGAGGAGCTGCAAAAATGGGTATATGGGTATATAGTTATTCATCTTTTCTCGGCCAACTTTTTAGAGTAATAAAATCTCAGATTTTCCCCAAGCACCTTGTATCTTCTCCTCTTTCTGAGAGCTTGAATCAGTCCTTCAGGGCCCTCAAAATCACATCAGCTCAGGCAGCCGGGGTGGGGGGGGGGGCGGGGTCGGGGGACAGTGGATAAAGCACCTGTCCTGGATTCAGGAGGACCTGAGCTCAAATCAGACACTTGACACTGACTAGCTTATTAGCTGGGCAAGTCACTTGACTCTCATTGCCCCACCAAAAAAAAAAAAATTAATCACATCAGCTTGTGAGAAACAGGTGCAGACCACATCCTCAGAATAAGTTCTTTCAGAGGCAGCTTTGGTATGACAAAAGCCTTTATTGCATTCTCATGAGAATGGGGCACCCACAGTAAAGCCAATCAGTGAGTGCCAAATGCTGAAAGCAAGCATCGGGTATTTATCCTTTATTCTGCCACAGTCAGTCCCTCCCCTGAGCCACCATAGGTTGCTAGGCACAGGTTCACAATCTTCCCAGAAGAGTTCTAGCTAAATCCACCTTGATATGTTACCCTTCCCGTACATATATACCTTCATGTGACCCATGATCAAAAATGGGGTGGAGATTTTAGACAGGGGAGGAGAAGTTAATATTAATGTCTACTGAGCAAGCGCAGTAGAGACTAGGGTTCACCTTTTACCTACTTTCTCTAGGATACCAGAGAGAGCCAGCTCCAACTGGTTTCTATCTCTAGCCCTGAAAAACTTACTTTTCTCTTTCTTGAGTTGACGTACTTTACTAGACAATATTGTCTGCTGTTCTCTATATGGACGTACTTCCCTTGAGAAAATTTCCCCATGTACCAAGATGTTCGGAGAAGATTTCACCATGTATCAGACCATCACCATTTCTCACAAGCTCAAGCACAGGCCTCCTTATTGTAGTTCAGATGCTCTTCCCCGCTTCATTTTCTTCAGCACCATTTCTGCTTCCTAATGTGGTCCACTGGGATTGTGCTGTTGAATCCAAATGGTCATTGGCGGAGTAAAGGGTCTGTTACAGAAACCTTGCTGAATCTTTTCCATTATTTTGTCTCTTCCCCGCCCCTTCTTCAAGTTCTGTCCTTAAGTGCTCTTGAGATCATTTAACATAATCACACCAAGCTTCCTGTGAAATTGTTTCTTACTGTCTTATAAGGTGACCGTTGCTCATTATCTTCCACTGCCCTTCTTCTTTGGATTTTACGAATAAATTTATATTCTGAACTGGCTATGTGCTTAGCTGCCATATCTCTCTGCTCTGCAAAGAAATTATGTGTCTGTAGCTAAAATGGTTGCTTTTGGTGATCAATTCGCATCAAACTTCCTTAGGAAATTGGGATAGTCTTTATGTCTGTTCTTTTGATCAATTTCCCATTTTTCAGTGTCAATAGCTTGCTCTAATAGGTCAGGTTAAAAGTCACCTCAATTGAACACCATACCTTTTCATTGTTCTAATTTGTGCTGGTTTTGATCTTTGCTTTAACAAGTCATTGGTGCACCAGTAGCCAATTTGGAAATGACTTCCACATTGTTAAATAATTTCCTATTAAAATATGAACATTTTCACTTTTTCTGATGTTATTTGGTTCTTTTTGTTGTTGCTGTTATTTGGGTCTTACCATGCACCTCCCAACTTGTTTCTGGGGGAAAATATTTACAATTTATAGGGAAAAGACTTATAAAATCTACAAGCCTCTTTGGTTTCTGTCTCCTGGACCATATGTTTTTCAAAAACAATATGTTTTTCACTACTCTTTGATCATCTTTGCACTGACTTCACCAAGTATTTTTTTTTTTTTTTTGGTGAGGCAAATGGGGTTAAGTGACTTTCCGAGGGTCACACAGCTAGTAAGTGTTAAGTGTCTGAGGATGGATCTGAACGCAGGTCCTCCCGACTCCAGGGCCGGCGCTCCATCCACTGCGCCACCTAGCTGCCCCTGACTTCACCAAGTATTAAAATAGATGTGGGTTTAATTGGGAAGGTCTTATCGAGTTCTTGGTAGAATTTCTCTACTTAAGATGTGGGACTGTAGTCTATAAGTATCTTTTGGGCAGACACAGAACAGATGCTTTTTCCTTAGTTGTCTCTTAATTCTTTTAGTTCTGACTTCTTTAAGGTCCGATGGAAGATCATTGTGAGGGGGCAGCTAGGTGGCAGCTAGGTGGCGCAGTGGATAAAGCACCGGCCCTGGATTCAGGAGTGCCTGAGTTCAAATCCGACCTCAGACATTTAACACTTACTAGCTGTGTGACCCTGGGCAAGTCATTTAGCCCCCATTGCCCCTCAAAAAAAAAAGAAATAGATCAGGGAAGGAAGATCATTGTGTATGTATATTTGCTTATTTCTGTTAATAGCTGTTAAGTTCACCATAATTTTTAAACCCAAGAAACAATAGAATTAATGATTCCAAAGAACACAGTGGACATGCCAGTTAATAGAATAAGCTCTATGGCACAAGGGCTGTGTATGTCCCTGGAGCTGGACATTTACTAAATACTTAATTGAATTTAGCTGAAAATAGGGACAGGACTCAGGTGACTAGTAATGAGTGTGTATGGGGGAGAAGGGCTAGAGGATGAAACAGGCTAGGCCTTGTTCCTAAGACACTGGATCACTATTCTGACCTAGTTTTTCTCTTCCCTTCTCTTTTTGTCGCAGTGGGCAACTGTGTGAGATGGCCTCCCAGTCCCTAATGCCACCGAGTCCCTGTGAGGGGGCCGAATGCCAGAATGGTGCTAACTGTGTGGACCTGGGTAACAGGCCTGTATGTCAGTGTCTGCCAGGCTTCGGTGGCCCCGAGTGTGAGAAGCTGCTAAGTGTCAACTTTGTAGACAGAGACACATACCTACAGTTCACCGACTTGCAGAACTGGCCCCGGGCCAACATCACACTCCAGGTACAATAAGATGAGGGGTCTGGGTGTGGGGAAGGAGAGGTGGGGTGATGCATGAAGAAGAAAGCCCTTCCCTGGGGGTGTGGCCTTAAGAACTTTGTATCTGTGAGGGTGCTGCTTGGCAAGGGGCCCAGGGGCTCCCACTCCTGCCTACTTCCTCCATGCAGTCGGCAGAGGTATCTGGTTTTTCTCGTAGGTTGCCACAGCGGAAGACAATGGAATCCTATTGTACAATGGGGACAATGACCACATTGCTGTAGAACTGCACCAAGGGCATGTGAGGGTCAGCTATGATCCGGGCAGCTACCCCAGTTCGGCCATCTACAGGTAGCTCCTCCTTTGACCTGGTTGCTCACCCTTTGGGGCTAGGGAGCATCTGTTATTTGGTCTCTGCACTTATGACTGCTATTCTTAGTAGAGAGGATGGCTCCCAGGGGGTCCATGATCCAGAGCCCCTTCCACCATCTTGTTTCCAACCTCTCAGTTCAGGGTCTGCTTCAGAAGGGAGGCTCTGAGGGTTCCTCACCTTGGTGATAGGTGGACAGAGCATGTGCGGCAAGGGGAAGGGTCAGGAAAGGTCAGGGAGCCTCTGCAAGATAGGGATGCCCTTGACATGCCTTCCCAAGAGAGCCTAAGGAGGTGGGTGAGAAGTCTGTCACTGAGTCACCATGAAGCCCCATCATCCTTCTCTTCTTGTGAGGCCGTTTATCTCTAAGGTGCTTTGAGATCCTTAGGAGAGCAGTGGTCGGCCCTGCCACTAGAGTAGCACCCCACATCTCTGGAGAAACAGATGCGGATGTTCTCCTGTGGCAAGGACGGTCTGTGACTGAAGCCCCTGACCCGTGGTGGGGGGGTACTGCCTTGTCTCCTTCTAGCGCCGAGACCATCAATGATGGCCAGTTCCACACAGTCGAACTTGTCACCTTTGACCAGATGGTGAATCTCTCTATCGATGGCGGCAGACCTATGACCATGGACAACTTTGGCAAACACTATACCCTCAACAGCGAGGCCCCGCTCTATGTGGGAGGTGAGGCCCCAGGGAGGGAGCAGCGCTTTGGTGACAGGACCTCTCCATTCACTTTGACTCAAAGAAACCTTGGGTGCGGTCACTCCCATCCCTGGAAGCCACAGGGCTCCATGGAGGCCTTTCCCACCCCCTAGTCTGGAGGTTCCCAGGAAGGCAGGGGGGGCAGTTCTAAAACCGACTTGGATGTTAGGATCTGGTCTTGCATAGAAGCTGATGACCTAAGCCCTTTCTAGTGTGGATTAATTTTAAACCAAGAAGATTAACCTCTCTAAGGTCCTACAGAGCCTGACCATAGGGCTCCTCACTCCCACCTACTCCGTCTCTGGCCTGCAGTTCTGGGTGCAGGGAGACGCGGGGCTGGGGATCGAGGCTCAGGTCCCAAAGATCTCCTTCTGTGTCACCCTTCTTCTGCTTTGGGCTTCAGAACAAAAGTTCACTGCGGGATGGGTACAGACAAAAAGTCACAAAGGAGAGGGCTAGAGGAAAGGGTGTCTTAGCTCAGGTTAGTTGCTGTTGCCTGTGTGGGGACTCTGTGAAGGCAAAAGTTGGCATCATCAAAGAGAGGGACCTCTTAGAACTGCTAGGCCACAGGACCAGATCCTCCCAAGCCTTCTTTCTCTCTCTTGGCCACTGAGAGCTTTGGGGGAGGCCAGAAGAGAGAGCCACACATTGCACCTAACAGAGGTGCGGGGAACTATCTACAAGCTCTGGGTAGGCAAGGAACTAGCCAGAAATGGGGGAACAGAAGAAAAGTAGCCAAGACCTGCTGATGGAATGGGGGGAGACAAAGACTTGATTCCTTATCTCTGATAAAGTCCTTCCAGTGAATGTACCCCAGATAGTGCCCACTGCAGGGCTTCTCCTAGGGCTCAGGCAAGCTGTGCTTCTGGCTGCAGGCATGCCTGTCGATGTGAACTCAGCTGCCTTCCGGCTGTGGCAGATCCTCAATGGTACCAGCTTCCACGGCTGCATACGCAACCTGTACATCAACAATGAGCTGCAAGACTTCACCAAGACCCAGATGAAGCCAGGTGTGGTGCCAGGCTGTGAGCCGTGCCGTAAGCTGTACTGTCTCCATGGCATCTGCCAGCCCAATGCCGCCCAAGGGCCCGTCTGCCACTGTGAGCCAGGCTGGGGAGGCCCTCACTGCGATCAGCAACTCAGCAACCCCTGCCAGGGGCACAAGTGAGTGAGCCCCCGTGAACCTTCTCTCCTTCCTTGGGTGAGAAAGTGTCCCCACCTGCCGATGCTCTAGCCCAGGAAAAGAGCAAGGCAGAAGCGGGATAGGGAGGATGCCTTCTCTGGGTAATACTCCTCGTCTGGAGCCTTAGGGTAAAAGGGTCCCTTCTCCATCCTGGTCAAGCCCATGCCCTTCGTGGCCTCAGCTCCCTAGGACAGATGGCATCCTGGTAAAAAGGGTCCTTCTCCTGGGAGTGGGGTAGAGCAAAGGGCAGTCCAGATTGTGAAAGACAGGGATGCCCCCTCTCCCCTGGCTACCGTTGGAACTCAGCCACTGCTGGGATGAAGAGTGAGAGGGGATGGCTCTGGATATATGGTGTGGGCAGAATTGGGGCAGTGCCCTACATCGCCTGCCTCCCACACACAGAACTCCCGGGTTAGGCAGGGTCTCCTGCTCTGTCCTCTCCAGGTGTGTACATGGGACCTGCATGCCCCTGGATGCTCTGTCCTACAGCTGTCAGTGCCAGGATGGCTACAGAGGGGCTCTGTGCAACCAGCCAGGGGGGCCACCGGATCCCTGTGAGAACCTTCACTGTCTCCATGGGCACTGCCAGATTTCCGCCGAAGGGGCCGCGCACTGTGTGTGCGAGGCCGGCTTTGCTGGGGAGCTGTGTGAGCAAGGTCAGGGGCCCCCATCCTAATGCACCCTTCCCTAACGCTCCTCAGCTCACCGCTCCGTCTCCTAGCACCTCTCTGCCTTCTGCCCAAGCCCAGAGTCCCCTCTTTTCTTCCCCTCCCCTCTGGGCACCAACCCCCCAGTTTCTCCAACGAGAGAATCACCTCACAGCATTTTTACTGCTTCCCCAACCTGGTTATGCCTCCTGGCTGCCCCACATCTGGTGAGGAGCCAGAGCCTCCCTGGGGCCTTCTGAAATGAAATGCTCCTCCACTCACCCTCAGTGCACACAGAAGACTGGCGCCTCTCTCCAAGTCTGCATGGTGTCTCCTCTTCTCCAGAGAATACTCCCAGCCTAGAGCATCCTGGTTAAAAAAAAAAAAAAAAAAAGGCCTTTTCCTATCCCCCATCTCTTCTCCATGCCTGGAAGTGGGGTATAGCAAAGGGAAGGCCAGGTTTTTAAAGGCCCAGGTCCTATTCCCTCCCGGGCCACTGCTGAGATAAGGAATTGAGGTGGGGCTGAGGTGGGGATGGGGAGTGGAGTTGAGAAGGTGGAAGGTAAAATTAGGGCAATAAAATGAGAGTGGCTTTTGGAGTAAAAGACCTGGGTTTTAATCATGGCTCTGCTACTTGCTGCTTGTGTCATCTTAGGCAAATCACTTAACTTCCAGGCCTTTGGCCTCCTTTTGTATGAAAATTAAGGGATTAGATGTGATGACTTCTGAAGGAAGGCCCTTCTAACTGGAAACCCATGATCCTATCACTGACTTCCACCGTCCCTTTTAGTCACCATGGTGCAGTAAAGAGAGAGTTGCATTTGGAGAGAGAAGACCTGGGTTTGATTCCTAGCTCTTCCCTCTTGTATGTGACTGGATAGGTCACTTACACTCGAGGCCTCAGTTTCTTCATCCATAAAACCAGGAGGCTGGACTAAGCCATCTCTAAGGTCATTTCCGGTTCCAAAATCTATGATCCTAAGAATTGTAAGACTTTTAGAGGGAGGAAGGAATTAGGGAAAGGAGAGCCCACAAGCCACGGGAAGGTGGTTACAAGGACATTTGATAAACTAACTTTCCACTTCCCACCTCCGCAAACCACTCCGAAGAAGGCATGTGACCCTGTGCCTTTCTCTTGGTGTCTCACTCAGAGTCCGAGTGCCAGGGGGACCCTGTTCGGGATTTTCATCAGGTCCAGAGGGGCTATGCCATCTGCCAGACCACCCGCCCGTTGTCCTGGGTCGAGTGTCGAGGCTCCTGCCTGGGCCAGGGCTGCTGCACGGGGCTGCGGATGAAACGGAGGAGATTCACCTTTGAGTGCAGCGATGGTTCCTCATTTGTGGAGGAGGTGGAAAAGGCCGTCAAGTGTGGCTGTGCTCGCTGCATGTAGCGCCAGAACGGCCCAAATCTGGGCTGATGGTGGGGGAGGGCGGGCTGGGGATACGGGGAGGGAGGAAGGGGCGGGATGGGGTGGGGAACAACCACAGCAAAGACAGAGATGCCAGAATGTGGATGGTCAATGCTGCAGGGATAGGTGTGGACGGTGGACTGGAATAGCAACTGTGCTGATGTCTGTAGACAGCAGAGCCCTGTGGCAGGAACCATGGCCATTGGAAGTGGGGGATGGAAGGGCAAGGTTAACTGCTGATGGGCAGAGCCTGTGTGTAGATAGATGTTCTCCCCCTTTTTGAAGCTCAAAACAAAATGGCAGCTGTGAGCATTGGGGCTGAGCCGAGCTGCTCTGTGTTGTTGGCTTGTCCTCTTCCTGGGGCCGGCTTGAAGTGCCTTGCACATAGTAGGCGCTCAATAAATATTTGTTGAATGAATGAGTGAGTGAGTGAGGTTGGGGGAGGGGCAGATCCTTTGCCCAAATCCCTTCCTGCCAGATGCCCAGGCTATTCAACCTGGGTTGACTCTACCCATCTGGACTCAACTCTTTCTTCCTCTCTGCCTGTGGCTGGGGCATGGACTGCATGGCTTTGGAGGCCAGATGTGTTCTCCACCTTTGTAGGCTGCCAGCTCCTAGAACTAAAGGTGGTCGGGGGCACGGTTCCTGTGCCAGAGAAGATGCCTTCGGGGGGCTCATGGACAATGATACAGAGGCACTGATTTGGATAGTTCATCCAGCCTCCCTCCCTGGGAACTGACTGTACAGAAGAGCATTTCTGAGTGCTCTCTTAATGGTCTGGGTCGGCATGGGCAAGGTGGTCATGTGGGGATCTGACCATAGTAGGCACCTTAGCTTCACTGGAACACTGAGGACTTCTGGAAATTCAGCATCTCTTCATGATCCCTGGCTGACATGGCACATCCAGCAAATATAAGCACAAAAGCAGATGGCATTGAACAGCCCTAGACACTTGTGAAGACCCATTTGTGTCCAGAGATAGGGGCAGGGGTGGTGGTGGGGAGAAACGACTTTATGTTAGTTCTTCCCCTTACCATGCATCCCTTGCGACGGCAACACCTTCATCCTTTCAACGAGGCAGGCTTTGGTTGCAGAACATCCTTGTTGTCCGGTAGCTCACTCCCCAGCATTCTTCACTTAGAAGGGAAAACAGACGCCTACTTAAGCTATTAGAGGAGGGCCTATTTTCATAGGGCCAGGAATTGAACCTGGGAATAAGCTATGAGAGGGCAATCTGTTGAGGTGGGGAGGGCACGGTCCCTTGGGGCCACAGCTATGAAACCAGGGATAGCAAGTCACTCTCTAGGAAAATCTATCTTAGCAAGGGGAAATGACCAAGAGTTTCCTGGGTTCCCTAAGTGCTAACATTTAGGGAAATGATTTGGGTTGTGCAAAGAGGGCAGAGGGGAGTATGCATACATAGCAGAAGCCTTAAGTTTGGCTGTGGAAATGTGCTCATGGAGAAAAGTCAAGACTTCAGTCAGACTGGAGACGACTGCCTTCTTTCTCTTCTGTCCTTCCAAATCGGCCTCCCTAGTCCCAGCAGGAGCCAAGGTCTCACTGAGTTACAGGCCAGAGTAATAGGTATGAATAAGGCTCTGTGCATGGGTTCAATTCATCTCACCAAACCAGGTCCATTCCTGGGATGCATTCCGTGGAGCTCATTCATTTAAAAAGTCCTAACCAGTGCAGTATAATGGATAGAAAATTGCATTCAGAATCAGATGGCCTGGATCCTACTCTTAGCTCTGTTGCTAACTTGCTATGTAACTTTGAGCAAGTGTCATTTCCGGCCCGTTTCTTCATCTGTAAAACAAGTCTTTTGTAGAAGATGATTATCTAAGGCTCCTTTCAGATCTGGGATTCTAATTCTCTGACTAGGTCTCAATATTTAGATCAACATTTTTCAGCTTTGGTCACAACCTTCTGTGGTTTCTAGGGTCAGGGGGCCTAGGGACAGACAGATCATTTTATTAAGGCACAGCTGCCATTGGTGGGCTCTAGTCTAAGTAGGCTCGGAGGGTCCAAGAGATGAAAAATTTTGAGGGTGAACTCAGTGAGATTTTGATCACTGAGCTGTGGGGAACAGCTGAAGATGGAAGTTGGGAAAAAACAATTCCTTGAGTTAGAAAACATTTACCAAAATAAAAACCCAAATGTTAACCAACAAGTATTTTATTAAGCACTGTGCTAGGCATAGCGAATGGGAGAGATACCGAGTAGAAGACATAATCCCTGACTGTAGCCTACATTCGGGAAAGCAGAATTGAGCATTTAGTCTGACTGTAAAACGGCATGGTGTAGATTATGAAGACTGATTGGCTTGGGAGGAGAGGGATGCTTGGCCAGGGCTGAATGAGTCATAGAAGGCTTGAGCAGAGGAGATGGCTTCAGTGGCTCTAATTGTAGACCTCTAGAGTGTGATTACCAGACATTAGAGTATTATTAAAAGGAAGGCAGCTGAAGGTGGAAATGGAGTGTGTGAGAGGCCACAATTAAGACCAATTAAATTGTTGACCATCCACAAATAAAAATTCCACTTGTAAATGGAATTGAATCGATTATGAATTTAAGTATTATGAAATTTAAAATAAACATGAGACTTCATTCTTTTATTCTAAAACACCAGCCTGGCTAGAGGGGCCAAGGGGGGAAAGGCCATGGCCTCCTTTTGCCAAATTATTTGAGATCCTGTCTAGATGTCATTCGAACTGGGTTCTTAACTTGGGGCCCATGAACTTTAAAAAAATTTTTTAATATTTTGATAACTGCATTTCAGTGGAATTGATTTCCTTGTATTTTACTTTATGCTTTTAAAAACATTATTCTGGGGAGTCTGTGACATAAAAAAGGTTAAGCTCCAACTTAGAGGAAGCTTTTGGTGGGGAGGACAGGAAAATAACTTTGGGTACTTATTTCTCTTCCTTCAAAAGGCCCCGCACTTCAGTGGCTTACAAACCCTCCTGTCTCCAAGCTGGTCTTCAACTTTCCTATGCTAATGTTGCAAGGGAGGGAGGGGGTTGCATTTCAAAGTTCAAAAGGTAGACGACCCCCCCCCCTCCAAACTGGCCCTGGCTTGTCTCTCAGCTCTCTAATGCCCACTGTAGAAGGACCTGGAGCTATCTCTTGGGAAAGAAGGGAGTTTAGGGGATCTTTAACCCCTACACAATGCAGATTTACTCACAAGGGATGTCTTTGCATTGCCAGAAGAAGCCCATTTTTGAGACACAGGCTCTCTTTTAATGTGGCCTTTCCAAGGCATTACTGTCTTATTCTGCAGCATATTGGGAAACCACTGGAAGTGGACAGAAAGCAAGCTGCTCTACCACAGCAACACCAAATAGATACTAAACCGCTCCTTTCCAAAAGAGAATGAAAAGTAGAGGAAAAAAAATCTTAGGAGGTCTATTAACCCCCAGAAAACTCAACCCTCAATTCCCCAACACGGGCCACTTGGCAGGAAAAACATCAGTTGTAAGCCACATGCTATAGGGTACCCAGGGCACTCATGAGGACTGCTAAGTATCAAGGCAATGATTTCTGTTACTTCTTCAGTTTCTCCTAGAATACTGCCCTCCCTCTCAGACAGCTGCCTATACTATCATAGGGCTTCCTATAAGAGCAACGATGATCACTCCAAAAGAACAGCCCCTGATGTGTAAGCCTATTCTTGGAGATGAGGTCAGGGAGTGGTCCACAGGCTCTCGTGCCATTCCTGACCACTTTCTTTGCCCTCCCACTCACTAACAGCCTGCTGTGTCCAACCCCAGGTTGGGTTTCCTGGGAGTGACTGAGGCCAACCATTTAAGACATAAGCCCCCCATCACACCTGACAACCTATTTGAGAACTTAAAACTGCTTTTAGCTCTATCACTGGCCACTGTATGAAGAGGCCACTTTTAGCTAAACTGTTATTAAAAGAGGAATAGGGAAGCAAAAGGACTCAGGAACCATTTTAAAAGGAAAATGCCACAAAATTCCCCATGGAAAACAGTAGAAAATAGAAAAGGCTAGACTTTCTACCTTCTTTTTTGCCTGTCGTGGCTTCTCCTTAAAGGAATCTCTTTATACATAATACTTACAGATTCTAATATGTGTGTGTACACACACACACACACACACACACACACACACACATTTATATATTATTTAATTTTGTTATAGTATTTTTATGTTAAGGGTAAAAAGTGTTTTGTTTTTGGTTTCCAGAAGCTCTACAATAGCAACGTTATTTAGGGGTTTTCTTTAGCTCGTTATTGATTCTGGAAGAAGGCTGGTTAGCAATAGACTCACAGGGGAGTCAGCAACAGTCCTTTGACATTGTCTATGTTGCCTTCTGTGTGAACATGATATTTAGTCATCCAGAGATTTTGGGCTGCTGGTCTTTTTCACTGCTGCTAGCTGACATTGGGCTGCTCCCCATTCAACTGGGCACAATCTGTATTTCTGCCCTTATCTAGTGACACCATGAATTAGGTGTGGCACTGGGATTCAGGAGACAGGGTTCTGGACTTTAAAAATCACTTTGCACGTTGGCAAAGGAGGGAGAAACATTCCTACCAAGATGGGAGAGAGTCAGGACACAAACTCACTTGTGCTCTTTCCGCCTCTCTGTAGGGGGAATGTAAAGGGTGGGATTTGACATGGAGATCTGGGAGAGTTCTCACCTCACTTTCTCTCATTTCACATATGCTCCATGTGGGTGTACATATAATAGTCATCAAACTATGGCTCGAAAGGTCTTTCCCACAGTCAGTAAGACTTCTTTAGTAAACTGCTGAAATAATCACTTGCATCCTCTGCCTACCCCTGCTTTAAGATGCAAGATTTTGGGCCAGTGGTGGCCAAAGACCTTAATGCTTCTATGTATTTATGTTCTTTCCACACAGAATCATACAATTATTAAGACTGTTAAATGCCTGCAAAAGTGAGCTCAAAGGGACAGCTAGGTGGGGCAGTGGATAAAGCACTGGCCCTAGATTCAGGAGGACCTGAGTTCAAACCCAACCTCAAACACTTGACACTTACTAGCTGTGTGACCCTGGGGAAGTCACTTAACCCTCACTGCCCCACAAAAAGAAAGGTGAACTCAAGTACACTGTTATTGGCAATGACAATGCTTACATGACACATTTCTCAGTGGTAGTCATTTTACTTCTACAGCTGATCTTTTTAGTCATCAGAACTTTAGAATTGTTATAGAGGTCACCAAATAGGCTGTAAATCCAACCAATAGTTTCATTTCAAAAGAGCATGCTATACAATAAAATTAATGACTAAGAGAATGAATATCATGATGCGTATATATGGCCCAAGGTTAGCAAGAAGTGATCTGAAGGATACCATGTAATTTAGGTTTTCATAACATTTTAGATTTAGACATTAAACTCCTTTGGGTTCATCTAATCCACAACTCACCCTTCATGCTGACATGGATTTCCACAATTACGGCTTTTACTCTGTGATCTCTCCCTCTCTCTGGAGGCTTCAGAGGTTTTTGTGGCTCAGATAGTCTACCTCTACCCCAAAACCTCAATTCACCTCTGAGCTACTGCTGGACCTCAATTCTAGCCCCTGTCAGTAGAGCGCCAACTCATCTGTGGCAGTACCTTCCTGGATCTCCAGCACAAAGAAACAACGTGGGGAAAATATTTACTTAGTTTAACAATTACTATTTTGAGTGAGGATCAAGGTAACACAAAGTCAGGTGAAGAGAGCTGATCTTGACTTTCAGTGCAAGGCTTTTTATATCGGGCAAACTTTAAATCATGGGCTAGGACAAAAAACTTTGGACCACTTTGTGAAGTTTCAATCCTGAAATCGATACTCTGGAATCTAGTCTGAAATAAGCCTTTCTGGGGTAGATTTTGGCATTTGCTCCACACTCAGCTGGCTGATGAGATGCAGAGCAACAAGGCAGGAGGGACTTGAAAAGTGGAATTATTGTTCCCTTAAGTCTGGGGGAAAAAAAAAAGCGAATACACTGGGTCTTTCCTTAAAATATGAATCAATTTTAAAAAGGGCTGTTACAGCTCAGATTTTAAGTTATTCTTCATTACAAGACACAACCAATGGAACAGGGGCCTGGGGTTAACATAGGAGAGGACCTTCTAGATGGTATTCTCATACACAAAGGCCATTTTGGAGGGCTGACAATAGTATGATCGCTCCATGATAACTATTTCTTAAGTGTGGTCCTGTCAGAAGGCCTGACCAAGAGTACCATATAAATCCAAAGGAGCCATTAACTGTACAGGATTTTTCCCTTTAAGCTAGGCTTGAAATGACAACTTTTATTGTTATCCTAGGAGATAAATACATCCCCCCCCCCAACATGTATGTGTGTGTGTGTGTGTGTGTATATAAAACATTTGTTCTGGTTAAAGTCTAGCACAATTTAATGACATAGACTCAAGCTCTTGCCAGCTTCAGATATACAATCTATGCTTTCCTTGAATGGCCGTTGGGTGTATATACATTCTGGGCCTGATAATTCTTCATCCTTTCAGTAATGACACAAATGCATTTTAATATCAAAGAGATGTTTAATAAACTTCAATAAAATAAGCGCCTTTAGAAAGCTCACAGGATAGATGTCAATGGTGGATAAGCTCTTCCCACCAATCCAATCACCCATACCACCCTTCCCCCCAAATCAAACATGGAAAAGAAAAGGAAATCCTTCAAAGTTTGGATTTCAGTGAGGGCCCCTTTACCAATAGCAAGAACATGTCTTATGTGGCCTAACAGGAAAGTAAAACACAGAAGCACAAAAATTCCACAAAATTTCAATATTTAAGAGACTTGGTACATATTCAAAGTTAAAATAACTCCAACTCCAACTTTATAGCTATACATAGTTTTAAAGCAACTTAATATAATTTTTATTTTTATTTACACTTTCAAAGGTTCTTCAGGTGAGGTATGTAAACATTGTCTAATGAATTTTTTTTCAATGTTTCAGACCAACAATTCACAGCATACATTTAATTGTCATCCATTAAAGACACAGTATTTTCCTATCCCCACTAACATAACGGAAATCCAGACCCAAGAGATATTATCAAATCCTTAAGAGCACCAGCTTGCAATATTTCTCATCGCTGCTCTTTGCTAAAGGTGAAAGGAGAGAGCTTTCACATTGGCCAGGATTATGCACACAGTACCAGAAAATGGGAAGGACCCTCTGGAAATACAATCCTTGGATATCTTGGATAACCGTCTCTAAGACTCACACATACAGTTTTAAAAGAAAAAAAAAGAGCATAAGGAATTGACCTCAGTCATGACAACATGGGGAGGAACCTGAAAAGACCTTGAGAGGCATGGCGGATTAATTTTGGAGCTCCTTGCAGTACACATATATACTGATACCCTGCTCTCTGACCCCTCAAATCCCCTAAATAAACTTGACAGGGTCAAGATGTAAAAAGTATCAAAAACCAACATGCCACTTCAACTTCCCAATAGGACTACACTAGCTCCTTTGGCAAAGTTAAAACAGTGTGGGTTTCTAGGATCCCCTTTGTCCTCGAACATGATCTATTTGACTAAAGAAGAAACTTGTCTGTGCTTTTGTACTGACCTTGGGTGAATACCTTAGAGCTGTAATGGAAATGAAGAATTGAAGTCATGATTTCCCACATAATTGATTCCTAATGCCAGTGCCACAGGAAGGCATTCACTAGTGCCCTCGAAGCTATGCTTTGAGAACTACTTGTCCCTAGAAGGTATGGACAAAATTCTAGAGAGGATGATTATAAGGTACTAAGACTTGAGGAACCTTAGGTCAGATTCATTTCAAACCCCTCCCCCCTCACCCCAATAGACCGAAGAGTTATTGTCACTTCACCCATGATACAAAAGTGGAGGTTGGTTTTCTCTGCCTGCTTGGTTTCAGGCCTAGCAAAGGAAAAGTTTATTCCAATGGAACACTTCAAGCTAAGTAACACTAGTGAACATTCTCCAAACACTTTCATAAATACAAGAGAGAAGACACAGTTTAAAAGCCTAACATTTACATGACAGCTACTGAAGCTAACACGGGGCTTTTCTGACCGAAGTTCAGGCTGGTCTTGAGGAGATGCTGCTGAACTGCCTAGGGTGAAGTGAAAGGTGTGGAAATATCCTGGGGATGACAGTCCATGCTATTCTCTATCTACTGAATTAGTGCTTCAAAGCTACAAGCAGAGGGAGTTTGTGTGTGGTTTGATAGAAAATGGAATTTAGTTAAAAGGTAATAAAATATGGCCAGATAACAGCAGTTTCTTCTATTGGCCATTTTAAGTCTGTTCTAAAAAAACTTTCCTAAAGCTGCCTTAACTGCAGCTTGGCTCCCCTCACATCAGGATTTTGCACATCCCAATAATCCCCTGAAAGTTACCAGCAATCCTCACTGGACTGGATCTTTCTAATGGGTCTGGTCCTAACAGATTTTATACATACTCTACAATCCTTATTTCTCAAAGTAGGAAAATGCACATCAACAGAAGCAGATATTCAAGTACAGCAACATCTCCAAGCAAAGACGAGAGTTCTTAGCAGGACTACGCTCTAGTCCTACTCCCTTCTCTGAGGCCAGGGGCCGCAGGGGCCTCTGACACAAGTGTTATTATCAAGATTATTATTGCTCAAGAGCGGCACACCAAAAGGAACAAAGGGAAATCTGCTCTGCAGACCCGTGTACTGACCACTGACCAGTTTCAGTCCTATAGGTATATATAGATATAATTATTTTTTAAAAAGTTATTGGATGAGATGAAGAGAAGCGTTAAAGCTCAGACTTGATGCTACTTTAAAAATCACCCTTCCCCCTCCCCCCAACCTACCCATGTTCCCCCACCCACCCCCATCCCCAGCCCAACAGCTCAGTTTTCTTTCTAGATGTGAGAACTGGATTTATTAAAAGTAAAACCACAGCTCAGAATATATCCTTCTACTACATTACAATGCAAACTGACATCACTCAGAACATGAATCTGCACACAGCACACGTAATAAATATTTTTTAAAAAACTATTTACAATATTTCTTCCTGTGACTATTAAATGAGTATAAGTCATCTTATTTCTTCCCCAAAGGTTAAAAAAGTGTTGAATGTCTAGCTTAGTGCTAAATTCCCTGGCACCTGCAGTAAAACCATTCACATTTTTATTGTAAAACCAGATTTACTTACAAATAGGATCTTAGAAAAACATCCTCCAGCATTACTGTTCAGGTAACCTCTTCACTTGTTCAGAAAAGACAAATGGAGGCCCCCAAAGAAATATACAAACTGTGATTCAAATGGATGAAAATACCCCAGCGTGCCCCCGACTCTAAAGCATTCCCCTGGGACACAAGCCCCAGTCCTCTACTTGAGGGCTGTCGGAAACCCTACTCAGATAAGAGAGCCCAAGAGTGAAGCTAAACATGATTATAGAAATTAGGGTTCCACCGATCTATGGAAACGTTTAATGCAAACCAGACTCCTGAGAAGTAAGATGAACACATCTTAGAACAGATGGGTTCATTTCTTAACCCCTGGTTATGAGTAGCATCAAGTCAGGTGCTAACAGGGAAAAAGACAAGGTGTTCACGGGAAATGTTCAAGGTAATTCAAGGGAGGTTTTCTTCCTGTGGTTAGTGAAGTGTCTTTTATAAGGACAGAGGATAGATTATCGATGTGGTTTAATGCTTTGCTGACATGACTGATGGCTTTTTTGCCATTTCCCATGGATGTGCATCCAGATTTTCTCGGGGCTGCAGATGAGGCTCCCTTTCCCACTGAGGCCCTCAAGCAGAGGTGCAGCCAACTGTCTACAAAAAGAAAGGCTTGCCTGATGCGATGCCAGGTGATCTACCTTCTAGGGGCAGTGCCCAGCACTCACAATGCAGGGCACAGGGCTCCACTCTTATTGTGAAGTGGATGAAGAGCGGGAAATGCAATCTGGCTCCTCACCCATGATTTTCTTGCACCTGGATCTGATGTGCAGGTTTAAAAGGTACCTGCGGTACAAAGAGGGGAAAGATTTTCATCTCCTCTTTTTCCTCTCATGTTATTTGGGAGTGTAATAGCTGGGTACAGTTGGCTGGGGGTGTTTAACTGTCAAAAAAAAAATAGTGCTTTTTTCTGACAGTCCTTTTGACCAATAGTACAGTTGGTTTATATTCTTAAAATAAATACTTTCAATAGAAGCATTTGAACAGGAAATTACCACTATTTACAGTGAAATCAACTCCCCAGTGGCATGTATAAATATGTATATATACAGATATCTGAAACCTTACTGAGACAAAGTCATCACTAGATCACACCTAGGACTACTCAGAACATAGCAACTATTGGTAAAAATTCACAACTTTAAGCTACAGCGGCTCTAAAAAATACCCCTCCTCAGTCATGGCATAAATATACAACACAATGCAGCCGACTTTGTATAGACTTTTTTCTGCAAACCAGACTTTCAAATATTTTACAGCATTAAATATAAGACAATATATCGTATAAATTACAGAAAGAAACTGGGAGTGAAAAAAACAACATCAAACACTCTTGAAGACAATGACAAGAAGAGCAATTAAGAGACACGACAGGACAATTTCTGGACAAGAAAATGTAAAACTCGTGAAGCAGATGAATACAAAAACTGATTAAAACTGCACGGGAGAAGGTGCTTGCACCCCAAAAGGGGGGGGGCGGCGGTACTGAAAAGGAGTTAGAGATAGAAGTGAAAGTGACAAGATAATGATGAGAAAGCCTGGTTCCTTGCCAATCAGGGGCTTCAGCAGCCTCTTTGTTCAAAATAAACAGGACAGCCGTGGTGAGAAAAGATCATAGGGCTGATGTGAAGCTTCAACAAAAGCTGAGGGAAGTGTCTGTATTTAAAGGTTGGTAGTTTGGAGAGTAAGAGACCTGCAAACACTTTAACTGTAGGAAAGACTAAGTGAGTTAAGGATCTGCTACCATTCACTTCCAGCTGTTCCAGCTTGTGTGTGTGTGTGTGTGTGTGTGTATGTGTGTGTGTGTGTGTCTCAAAAGGTACAAGTTCATTCTTGAATAACAAAAATAAAGACTATTCCCCACCACCAGTAGTCTAACTACAGACACATAATGGATTTGAGCATTACTTATATATGTGTTACGGACAAATAATGTTGAATAATCAACAATGGGGCACAGCATCCTTTATCGTAAAAAATCATTATACTACAGCTCCTAATAATGTGTGCAAACCCAGGAGAAAATGCAATGTCATCAAGGAAGGAAAAATTACAGAAAGATTAAGTTTCTACACAGGGGATTATGAAGACCAGTATGATTCTGCATGACATTTTCGTAAACCATGTATGTTTTCCAAACTAGCTACCCAACTCCATGCCCAAAAAGAAGAGGCCTTGAATTTTCTTTTTCTAGAAGACACATATGGTTCAATACACTCAAAATCGAGATGACGCTCTGAAACTCCCCAAGAGCACCAGCAAGTGGGGCCACTACACAATTCCATGTCTAGAGCCAAGCTTGCAATGGGCACTTAATGAACGTTCAATGACCACGTATGGTAATTGCATATGGCACCTTCTGCTGGTGTTAGGGTGATAATAACTTTTTTTAATACCACTGGCACAACTACTCTCCAGAAAGGTGAAGCCAAAGAGTTTCCCCAAGAGCTGAGCATAAGACATAAAGATCTGAGAGGACAAAGAAGTGATAATTACATCACTTGGCTATCCTGGTCTAGTTTACACAGTCCAGAGCAACAATCAACCTCTCACGGCACATATTCTTGCCGATGATGATATGTAGTCCCTGGGAACATGGTTCCCCAATGTAGTATATCACAGACTCCAGATAGTACAGCACAGAAAAGAGTCTGTGTTTCTTCCCAAGTTTCTTCATCTTTGAAGCAAAGGATTTAGAGTTCAAGATTTCTCTTTTAGGCTATCCCATAGTAGGAGGGTCTGTCCTGTCTTGTTCAGGGAGGACATAACATCCACAAATCCTCATAAAGTTGTCATTCTCCTTGTTTTAAGTATGGAATTCTTTTTCTTACTTTTAAAATAATTGAGGAGAGCAGAGAAAGTGTGTTGAGTCAGGAACATGATCACCATGTGCCTAAGGCAGGCGTGATTCAATATTGGGGTGGGGGGTTCCAACCTGATTTCTACACAACTAATCCAAACACCCCAGTATCATAGATACTCTGTCCAGCCTACATGATGGGAATACTTCAATGGCAAAGAACCACCCAACCAAATTTTCTGTTCAAATAGAATCAAGTGCTGGGGCTTCTCAGGAGAAGTTTCAGCAATGCAATAATTGTCTTACATGAATTTGTCTTTTATATTTATGGATAGAAAACAAGGAGCTGATCTTTCCATTATCATTTGCTCCTGTATCATCAGTCCTTGGAGCATGTATTAAAAAGAGCAATGAATCACTTCGAGCTTCTTCTTTAGATTAATTCATGATTCTGTGACTCCCTATTAGGACGAAGGTTCCATCTGTTCTGTGCTTTCGGTTTTTTCACCTTTTACATGACAATTTTGGAAGGTGCAAAGGAACATATCTATAAAAAGCTCGATGCCATGCACCTCTCTTCAGACTCCGATGGAAAAAAAAAACTTAAAATAGCATTTAAAACCAAATTATATTTTACAATCATAAGCCATTGTGGGGGCAGCTAGGTGGCAAAGTGGATAAAGCTCCGGCCCTGGATTCAGGAGGACCTGAGTTCAAATAATTGGCCTCAGACACTTGACACTTACTAGCTGTGTGACCCTGGGCAAGTCACTTAACACTCATTGCCCAGCAAAACAAAAAAAACCCACCCCCCCCCCAAAAAAAACACCATTGTGATTTGGAAGTGATCCTTGCTTCAAATCATTCTGTTAGGGGCAGCTAGGTGGCGCAGTGGATAGAGCACTGGTCCTGGAGTCAGGAGTACCTGAGTTCAAATCCTGCCTCAGACACTTAACACTTACTAGCTGTGTGACCCTGGGCAAGTCACTTAACCCCAATTGCCTCACTTAAAAAAAATCATTCTGTTAAAGAGCTTTACTGTATCCAAATTTGCAATCAAGAAACTAGGAGTCCAACAGGAGCAAATTAAATTCTTTCCTAATAAAAATAACTCTCTTCTTCTTTTGATAACAAATAAGTTTAAAGGCACAGGTCCCCATTGTCCTTGGATCATTTTGCTTACACTGCACTGGATGACACCAGAGTGCATTTCAGCATTTCAAACCTATTTGGCCATTGATTTCCGATATATAGATTAATAGAAGGGGTGTATAGTTAGATGATAGAAGAGAGTACATTTCTAGGGGATTTGAAATTCAATTTTGGGGAAAATGTCTAATTGGGGGATGATAGTTAATCATAGGTATTCACACATACACATTCACCTTTATAGACAGAGAATGAGTTATAAAGATAAGTCAATGGAAGAAGAATGTGAAGAGGTCAGAAATTTTTAAAAAGGTAGAGAAAGGGGGTGGCTAGGTGGCGCAGTGGATAAAGCACCGGCCCTGGATTCAGGAGGACCTGAGTTCAAATCCAGCCTCAGACGCTTGACATTTACCAGCTGTGTGACCCTGGGCAAGTCACTTAACCCCCATTGCCCAGCCAAAAAAAAAAAAAAAAAAAGGTGGAGAAAATGAGCAAGGAAACAAAGTAGAACGAAGAGGAGTGATGGGGAGAGTTTAGAAAAATGAATATGAATCTATTGATCTCAAAGTTAGTAATTTGATTTTCTTAAACTTGAGTAACAGTAAGGACAATGTGGCATTTGCTGGATTGTTTTGGCTTAGCTGATAGCTTCCCACATCTCCTAGTGCCACCGTATCATGGCCATTGCCACCAATGATGGTGACACCATCTGTAACACCAGTCTATACTACTCAGCAGTACCCTCTTATTCCAATATGGCCCACAAACCGATCAAACTGCCATTTCTAAATGAGAAAAATGGAATAAGCTACAAGTGGCAAGTACAGGGCAATCATGAGTTCACTTGAAGAAATGAAAACGTCAATTCTAATTATTTGTCTCCAAGTAATAAATTTTACCTATAATGTCTGAAAGGTTTTTTAGTTAAGAAATCTACAATAAGGTAGTATATGATGCATATAAGTGATTGATCTAAATAGAGGGTAGCATACACATATGGTAGTATTTATTTATGCCTCTTCCCTGGGAAACATATTCTACTACATGTATCTTAATATGTGTACAGTAATAGATAAACAATTTAAAGATAATGTGTGGGCCATTATTTCTATATTGATTTCTTTAGTAATGGAAATGGACACTGCCAAAAAACTCAAGAAACACTGAGGGGTAGGCAGACTCCTGAAGGAAATTTGTGACTCACAGATACTAGTAATGTTACAATATGAAACAGAAATAAAGAGTTCTGCCTGCTTTAGCAGCATCTCTTAGGTCATTAGGTATTTGATTGTGAGAATCAAAGGAGGCTGGCTTTGGCGGGTTGTTTCTGAACTTTCACTTGGTGGCTCTTCCTTAAACCTCTCCATACTGAGAGTCTCAAAAGACTCCTCTTGCTTCTCCATTCTGGAGCAGAATTTAGGCTTCCCCTGAGAAATGGGTAAATAGTTACAAGATAGAGGAAGAGAGTACTTTTCTAAGGAGTATGAAATTCAATTTTGGGGAAAATGTCTAATTGGAAAGGGGGATGATAGTTAATCATGGATATTCACACATATACATCTACCTTTGCAGAAAGAATGAATTACAAAGATGTCAGTGGGAAAAGAATATAAAAAAAGGGAGAAGATTATGAGTACCACAGTATAGGATCCTGAAGCTCCTTCTGGGGAGTGAAGATGGCAAAGAGAGTCAGGTTGGCATCCCCTTTCCTAAGCTCAAGAGCTCTTCACCAATGACCATATCAACTGTCACAAGACTCTCTTATTGGTCTATAAACATTTGGGGATGCAGTGACAATTCAGTGCAAGCCAGAGAGGTGAGGGGACAGCTACTGCCACAATGAATTAGGGGATATGGGTTGAGAGAGGAAAACCAGCCTATGACTCAACAGCAAACAGTCCTGCAAAGACTGGCCTTATGGCTACCACCCCATGGAGGAAGGAACTGAAAGAATACTAGGGAAGCAACAGAAAGAGGGTGAGCAAGAGGGGAAAGTTTTTTGTACATTTGCTGCACAGATCATTTCAAGGGAAACTCTGAGTAAGCTAAAACAATGTGATGGATTCGCTCAAGATAAAAAGCATCATTTTAAAAGGTATCTCTCTTACGTAGAATTCCATCTGTTTCAACAGTAGTAGTCACTGCTACAAAGTTATCAGTAGATTTAAAAGAGGCTCTATTAATTTAACAGACATGAAATCCACACATTTTCCAAATGTAGCCCAAAATAGGAAAACAGAAAATGATAGAATCCCCAAATAAGCCTAAGAGGATTCTGAAAGCAAGTCTGTGTAAAATCCTCTCCATTTACTCATTACTCCATATTCTCCTCAACCTTATTTCATTCAGCCCCTGCAAAAATGGAATACATATAGCTAAAAAACAAAAAACCAAAACCAAAATCAAACCAGACATACTTATGCTAGGGGAAAATGCACCTGGCTGAGGCAAATGCAGAGCTATTTAAATCACGATTAAGCTCTCTTCATCAATATTTATGTGAAAAAAGATTTAAGAAAATAAAACTCTTTTAAAAAACATTACAACTGTGCCACTATTTTTCATGCACCTGGGAGGAGGAGGCAGGGGAGAAGGCTATCAAAACATACACTTGGCAATTTCATTAATGACAGTAGCTCTTAAGTAGCTAAGCACAGGGATTTTTCAAAGCATGAACATAGTCTGTGTCTTACAGAGTGGAGACTAATGAAAAAAGGTTCTCACTTGCAAACCCTTCCTGCCAGCCTTGGAGTCTTGGAAGTCCAGAACAGCTCTCAAGGCTGGGGGAAGCCTTTCACTCCTCCCTTCTTCTCTACTATACCTCTATGGTTGCTATCACTAAGTGGAGATTTGGTAGAAATGCCTGTCTTATCATGATTTGAGTGAAGTGCATTTAAATAACAAGAAACATCACATTTTATGTACAGAGATACGGAACATCTGGAACAGGTGGCCATTCTCAAAACAGGCACCCACAACACCCTTTTCAGGTGCCGCATAAGGAAGTAAAAACATGGAAGTCTTCAACAATTCAGCTTTCCTTTGCAGTGGCTCAATGGGAATGTATCAGCTTTGCACAGAAGCAACATTCAAGGCACAGATTACAGCCAATGTGTGCTCCCTCCTTCCAGAGACTTACAATGAAGAAGTGAAAAGATTAAAAAAAAAAAAAAAGGAAGCGGCCCTTGATTCTGGCCACTGGGGAAAAACCCTGGCATGGGGAAGGGTGTCTGCCTCTCCCAGGGGGTAGGGAATCTTAAGCTAACCCCTGACCTATCTCACAGGTTACACTGGTTAGATCTTCAAGTGTCTGTTTCCAAAATAGGCCTGGCAATGGAGGAAAACAGAGGCATTCTGTTCTATATGAACTGATTGAACTTTGTTAATTATTCAGTCCACTGATGCTATGTGCACACATCATCATATGAGGAAAACACTAACAAATTGAAAACTGGAACTGAGAAATGTTCATTATTCAATGCGTGCCTACATGCTTCCCAAAGCTGAGCCTTATTATTAAGTAAAATAACATTTAGGCTTTGAATGTGGGGGGACTTTGGATAAGAAAGAGAAAATAAAAATGGCTGGTTTTGTACTGACAGTGATATTACTACAGATGGACAGAGAGGGAAAAAAAGCTTAGATTGTTTCTGGGTGTCAGGGGAAGTATTAGAAGGAAAGCCAAGCTATCGGGCCCCAAAACAAAGAGGATGACAGATACTGAAGAATCAGCAGCAAAGACTGGGCCTACAAAATAACTCTGGAGGCTACAAGCAAATACCTCTGTGCCACATGGATTTTAACATGGGGTTCAATGATAAGAATACATGGTCTGAAATTTAAAAAACTCAAAGTCCACAGAAGTGACCAACAATTAACATGATTTTTGTTTTTGTTTTTTTTTTTAAAAAAAAGGTAACAAATAGGATTAATGTTTAACTAAAGGGCAACAGACATCCCTCCCCTCCACCCCATGAGTCTTCACACCATCCCAAATGATTCTGGTTTTGCTTTACCACAACCCCAAAAAAGTGGGAGGGTATACCAAGAGGTTTTTCAAAGAGGAACAAATGTTCAGACAGAGACATTGCTGGAAAATGACTTCAGGGTTTGATGGTGGTCATTTCTGCTACAGTACAAGTGCTTGTGCATCAAGTATAAAAGGCAAGCCTTTAATCATACAGATTAGCTTTTTTTTTTATTTTTAAAAAAAAGGATAAATAAGGCACTGTACTTTTAAACTAAATCTGCCTGGTTCCAAGTTTAAAATCCAAGGAACATTCAGAAAGTAATTAATAACTCCCTTTCTCAGCCCTAGAGGGAGAAAGCAAGTTCCTTTCTCCATCTGAGACACTGTTTTCTGATGCCTAAAACTGTGGGTGTTTTCCTTTAACTGCAGATTTTAAAGGCTTGCTACAGCTTATAAAAGCAGGTTGAGTTAATGCAAAATACAGGGTTGCTGCCACAGACCAGCTCACACCTGGCTACCATTCTTTCCGTCACTTGGCATCCAGGCGTCTTCTTTTGCTGTGAGAACAGTCAAGTTTTGCCCGTAGCTTTCGTTTTCTCTGGGCCATGATGCTCTCTGGGGTTTTCTTCATGGATGATCTGTTGTCCTTACTCTTTCCACTACTCTGCTTTTTGGGAGCAGTTTTTTGTGACCTGGAAGGTGATTCACTAGCAACTTTCTGTTTTGGAGATTTGGACAGTTTTTCTCGAGGGGTGGGCTGAGTCTGACTTGGCTTCTTTTGAGTATTCTCTTTTCCTTTCCGGAGGGGAAGGTGGCTCTTTCCTGCTGCCTTGTCTGTGGCCTTCTTAACTGTTTTCTCTTTCAAAGACGCCTTTTTGGACAGCTTGTTGGTCTTATCAGATGAAGGCCGCTTCTTGAGAGCAGATGCTTTGGAGGACACATCTAAATGTTTTGCTTTACTGGCTTTCTTTACTTGCAATCTGTCCTTGCTAGTGAAAGTGGTATTGTTTTGCGGGCTGCTGCTCTCATTGGCTGTTTTCTTCCTTTTGTTCTGCTGACCTTCAGCTTTAGGTAAGGAATCTGATTTCCCTTTCCTTCCCCTGGCTCCTTCAGCACCTGAGGACTTCATAGGAAATCCATCTGCATTGACTTGCAAAGCAAGTTTGGGAGACATTAAAGGGTTAATGCACACACTCTTTCGATTCTGTTTATTTTCCATAGGGAGATCAAATGAACTTTCCATTTTCTGATTCTTCATTGAACGCTGCTGGGCTCGGAGCTTTCCTCTAATATTGGAATATTTTCTTAGGATTCGAGTACTTGCTGGTGTAGGCAAATTAGAAGAAGGCTGGCTAGTTCTTTCTTCCTTGAATTCCAAACTGGCTTCAGAGTGAGATCCAAGGTTGACAGTGGCGGTCTCTGCTGACTCCATTTTATCAACATTTTCTCGGAATTTAGCCCACAGCTTTTGAGTTTTCCAATTATTCCTAGCAGGCGTTGCCCCAGGAAATTTTTTTAAGTGTTTTTTCAAGCGCTCAGCCTGTTGTGAACTTGGATACTGGCTAGAAGAGGAGGTTTTCTGAAGGGGGCTTTTGATGGGGGGTACATCTCCTGGGAGGCGGGTATTGAGTTTCTTCACAATTACAAGTGACCTTGTTTCAGTTGTCTCTAAGAACCACTTACAAATGTCAGATAGTTTAAAAGTCTTCATAAATAGCATCTGAACAGGGGAAAGCTTCTGAACTTCTAATGAACCCTTACATTTGCGTGATCTTTTCTTACTCTTCCAGATCTCTTTCAGTTTGTCAGACTTGTTCTTTGCTTTTGGTGTGGGCTGTATTTCTCTCTCCAGTTGGATCCAGCCTTTCTGAACTTTCATGTACTGGGCATTGAAGTCAGCAATCAGTTCCTGATTTTCCTCTTCAGCACACCATTCCACAAACTTTGGCTTATCATCCACGAGTGTATCTGCATCTTTCAATTCCACAGAATCTTCAGCATCTGAGACTTGGTTTTCCTCTGGCACTGAATGTGCCTGCACAACATCCTTTCCTGCAGTAGGTTGTACAGCATCCAAAGAGTCCACTGTATGAGCATGCCGTAGGTTGTAAGTTGGAGAGGCCAGCCTTTTATGTTTCATTGATGATCTTAGGGTTGCGCTGGTATTTTCCCTTCTGTCACTTGGCAATGCACACAGACTAGATAGTGCATCACTCTGTTTTGTATTTTCACTGTCTACCTCATTGACAACTTCTTCTAGATCTTTTGCAGACTCCTTTTCTAGACTTTTTGCAGACTCCTTTTCTGATTGTTTTGTGTCTTCCTTAGGACTGCTTTCTGCAGGAAGGTGAACATTTCTGGTGTCAGAATTAGTCTGTTCACAGACTGCAAGCTTCTCTCCTTGTGGGTCCTGACTAGTTGTGGTAGTGGGGCTATTACTCTGAGATGAAGTTTCTTCTCCTCCTGCAACTTTATCTTCTTTTGCTATCACATTTTTAAGAGTCTGTCTGGTGGTTATCCCATTCCCATCAGCCTCTTTTTGCTCAGGATCCTTCTCATCAGTGTTTGTATTTCCAATACTTTTCAACAGTGTTTTGTGGAAGCAGTCGGTTGGGAAATGTACAGAGGATGCTTCATCAAAGTACACTTCTCTCTTAGGACGTTTTGCACCTGGGCTTTTGGAAACTTTGATTTGAAGACAAGGAAGTTGGAAAGCTGCTGGTGTGTCTGAAAGCTGACTTCTTAGGCACCTATCAGAGACCACAAGGGTTTTTTTGCCTTTCTTCTTCTTCTTATCTGGATTCTCTTCTGGATGAGTAGTTTGATTGCATACCTCTGTTTCTGAAGACTGCTTATCATCACTTTGCTCTTCTTTCTCTAGCTCACTTGTATCATGTGCTGCTTCACTTCCCTCACTGTCATCGAAATTTTCATTGGTACATAAAACTTCATCTTGTTTGTGCTGATTTTCTTCTTGCTCTTGAGGGTTATCGGTTCCAGTATCGATACTAATGCTTTGACTTCTAGCAACACTTTCGAAATCTGCAGGGGCATCTAGATTCCTAGGGGAAGCTTGGTTTTCAGAGCAAACAGGACTGTCCTCCCTGTTAAGAGTTTCAGAAGGAGAATGAGGTCTTGAGGCACTAATAGCATCATGATTACCTTCAAGAAGGCTTTCAGGGGAGGGGTCAATGCAGCTATCCATTTCCAGGGGAACAGTAACCTCACTAGTGCCTAACTGTTCAATTTGTGATTGGTCTCCCACATGCAAAGGTGAGCTGTTTACTACAGCATCAGAATTGTCTTCTGGTACCTTATCTTTATGGACAAAAGAAAGAGGAGACCCTGAAGGTGTAGTTTCTTTTGGATTCAGGAAACTAACTTGATTAGGTTCAGTTTGTTCTTCAGTGTCATCTGTTGCAGAATAAGCTTCAGACTCCTGAGAGTCATTTTTTGATGGAGAGTCTTGGAATACTTCCTTGAGGGGAGTTCTTTCCTCACTAGTTTCTTCAGGGTCTTCTCCAAGGATCTCCACATCTCCTGCAGGTTCACTGTCTGAAACTGTCATGGCCTGTTTGGGAGTCCCTATGGCCTCTGTATGCAGAGGTGAGTAGCTGTTTCTGTCCTCACTTCGTGAACTTCTGGCCAATGTGCGGACAGTTGGTAGTTCACAGCAATCTCCATTGAAAAGATATCCTCGAGTGCTCTTTCTTGCTGTCTTCCGAGAAGACAATATTGATCTCTGACTCTCGAAGTGGCATTCAGTTATGGGTTGGCTGATATAAACAACATCATACTGATTATCATAATCGTTGATTCTCAAACCTGAAGTTCTTTTACTTTTCCGAGCTGTTTTAATAGAGGCTGATATAATTTTTGTTCGTGAATGTCCAATGGATGCTTTGTGTAGAGTTGGCATGGGGCTTGGTGATAACCAAACATCTTTGGAATTATCAAACTGACCCTTGTCACCAGGATGTAAATGGTAACCTGCCTTATTCCTTCCTAGCATGTGGAGATGGTTTTCCTGCTTTGGCCTTGTATCTTGTTCATTTTCTTCTAAATCCTGGTGCAAAGATGATTTTGAGCTACATTGTAAAGCATTCTCTTTGTCAGCAGTTCTAGGTGAGCTTCCCATAAACCCTGAGTCCCAAGTCTCTTCTGGTAAAGCTCTGAATAAATTCTTCTGAGAAACCACACAACTGTCACCATCCTCAGTACTATTCACATTTGCCACTTTTACAGAAATCAAACTTTCTACTAAAGCTGTGTTGTGTATCTGGTCTTTTTCGTCCTCAGATTTTTTAACACTAATGTCATGCTCTTGTCCAGTGGTTTGCCCTTCCGGGCATTTAGAAACATGGTGGGAGTTAAATGAGGAAGAATTAGATGCAGTGAGGTATCCAAGAGTAGAACCATCCTTTGGGCCACCAGAGTTGGCTTTAGTAGTTGGAAGTTCAGAAGCATCTTTTCTGATAGCAGTAAAGGAATTCTCTTTTCTTTCTAAAGATTTCATCTCAGCAGGCTCCTTCGGAGTTGACCCTGTCAAACAAGGGGACCCTTGACAGGTCATTCGATCTACGAGTAAATCTGCAGAAGGGGACTTCATGTCAAAACAAATAGTTCCCTTTTCCTGATTTTCAGTGCTTAGCTGACCACACCCAGGGCTGCAAGTAGAAAGATCCATAGTATCAGAATCAGGAAATCGTTGGCCGTCAGTCCCTGGCTGCACTTCTGTGTAGAGGTCGTTTAGAACACGAATGAACTGCTTCTGATGATGGGTACACAGTCTGACCATAAACTTTTCCAGTGGTGACTTCGGCTGATTGTTTGAATCTATTGTTACTGTCTCTGCTGGGTCCTCACTAGACAGATAGAGAGAAAAATAGTCAATAAAGACAAGTCAGTTTAAAAGAAAAGCACATCAGCAAACCTTAATTTCATTTATATATGTCAAAAATTGCCAGAGTTAATTCACAATGGATGTGAGCTAGAATAATGACCAATATGTAATAAATTCTGGTTAGCTGAAATGGGCTTGATTTCTTAGAGTTAGCAGCAGATGGATTATAACATTTACTCATTAAAAAAAAATTAAAGCTAATAAACTGTAGCTATGATCATTGTTATAGAGCTGGAAGAAACTGTAGGTCATCCAGTTCAATCTGCTCACTTCACAAATGAGGAAACTAAAGTCCAGAGGAGCTGTGTGACTGTGTCCACAGTCATTTATTAATAAGTGGGAGTGTCAGGATTCACTCACAGCATACATTTCAAACCCATAAACAGGAGTGGGCAACTGGATAAAAATTAGGAAAATGACAAAGATGCTTATTTTTTCAGTTCCTAATAATATGCTTTAAAAAACCCCAGATTTTCGAAATTATTTAGTTGATTTCATCATCTACCATTATAGAACATCCTTCGTTCTTTCAAAAAGGCTGTTCAGAAATATCCCTGTCCCATGGGTATGAAAATGATCACTAAATTACCTTAACAGTGACTTTTAGCTGATAGTATTGCAATGCTATCAGTGTGGCTATTTTTACATATTTAGGACACATATATCAGGCCCGGAAATAAAAAGCCAATTTGAAAATGAAATCCTAGCAGTCCAGTCATTTAATAGATGACAAAATTATGATAAATCTTAGTGTTGGTATTTTGCATGTGGTGTTCACATATGTTTTTGCCCAACACTGCTAGCTGGTTGATAATAACAATGCAGGTGCTGTTCCACCCCTTTTCATATAAATACATACAAGGAGAAAACAATGATCTGCCTTCTGGGAGGTCAACACAGAGGCAGTCTTGCAACCCGAAGTGTCTGACTCCTAGGCCTTAACTCTGAACATGTGAGGCAGCGAGGTGGCCCAGTAGAAAGAGTGCTGGGCCAGAAGGCAGGAAAACCTTCATTCAAATCCAATCTCAGATACTTGCTGTGTGAGCCTGGGTAAATCATTTCACCTCTGCCTTTGTCTCCTCACCTGTAACCTCCCAGGGTTGTTGTAAAGAACAAATAAGCCAATATGTATCAACTGTTTAGCACAGTGCCTACCAGCACATAATAAATGCTAGATGAATGTTAGCTACTGTTGTTGTTGTTGTTATTATTATTATTAACACTAGGCCATTGCTACATAAATTCTCTCAATCATCTTATAATGTCATCCCTATATAGTCGTCTATAATTTTTGGTAATTATGTTATACCAGAACCCTTTATTTGGAAAGCCTCCAAAAGCTAATCCACAATAAACTTCTGGAGTTTTTTGTTTTTTTAGTGAGGCAATGGGGGTTAAATGACTTGCCCAGGGTCACACAGCTAGTAAGTGTTAAGTGTCTGAGGCCGGATTTGAACTCAGGTCCTCCTGACTCCAGGGCCAGTGCTCTATCCACTGTGCCACCTAGCTGCCCCCCAACTTCTGGAGTTTTAATGGGGAATGTATAAGGTGTGTATGGAAATAACAGTACAGGAGACAAACCAAATGTACAGCTGATATGATACAGTGGCTAATGATTTTTAGCAAGAACAATTTCAGGACATCTGGGATTTACTGAGCAAACATTATTATTGTCGTCGTCGTTATTATTAATGTGACAGATCTGCTTAGCCAAGTTTTCTCACTGCTAATTCTTCCAAGAAGTTTCATTCAATTTATCAGTGGCTTTTTGGGGGGCAAAATCATAAACTCCTTCATAGTAGTGATCTACATCTGTGACTATGATTATTGTTTGTTACAGCACCTAGCACCGAGTAACAATTTTTTATTATGGTTATGATGTCTTTCGTTAAATCGTGGGAGGGGTGAACTAGGAAGTTTATATTCTCTCCTTTTGGTTTTCAATCTAAACCCTAAAAATTCCTGGAGAACACGTTTCTCGATACATGGCATGAAAAGCAAATCAATAATAGTTGTTTGCTACTATATCATATCTGCTGCTTAACACAAACTGCTTCAGGTTAGGAATCAATTAAGTGTTCAGACTTTTACTTGTGGAGGCCACCTGAATGGAAGATCTTTATATTCTGCCTCTTCCCAACTTTTCTGGATGACTTTTCCTAGTCTGCTCGTGCTCAGTTTTAGTGAATTTCATTTTTCTTCGGAAGGGATCTTGTGTGAATGCAATTAGAATGTAAAAAAGCTCTTTGAAGGTATGGACTGTTTTTCTGAACTATGAGTATGTACATAGCACAGTGTCTTATACATAGTGGATACTTAATAAATGCTTGAATGAATGAGTTTTCACCCTGTCAGCCATGCACAAACATGTCTGAAGTATAAACCACAGAAAGTTTATAGATAGGGGAAGGGAATAAGCATTTATATAGCACCTACTATGTGCTAATAGAGCATCTAGATGGTGCAGTAGATAGAGTGCCAGGCCCAGAGTCTGGAAGACCTGAGCTCAAATCTAGCCTCAGATACTTACCCTGGGCAAATCACTTAACCTTGTTTGCCTCAGTTTCCTCATCTGTGAAATGAGCAGGAGAAAAAAAAGCTGGCAAAACACTTCAATATCTTTGCCAAAAAAAACCCTAAATAAGGGTTACAGAGTTGGATAGGACTGAAACAACTGAACATCACCTACTATGTGCCAGGCATTGTGCTAAGCCATATATTACAAATATTATCTCATCTTAACCTCATAACCAAACTGCAAGATAGGTAGATTATTATCCCCATTTTACAGGTGAGGAAAAAGAGGCAGAGTTTAAGTGACTTGGCCAGGGTCATACAACTACTAAGTATCTGAAGCTGAATTTGTACACATGTCTTCCTGACCATAGGCGTAGCTCCCTCTTCCCTATACCACCAGCTGCCTCTAAGGAATTCTATGAACTTGAATGAGGACTTGCTATTTGAGAAACAGGTGCTGAGAATTCTGCTAATGTTTTATATTTCCATTTCTTCTCCAAATAAATACCTTTATTGATTTTTAAAAGTCTTAGGACTTGCTTTGTGAAGGAGTTAAGACACATTCTCTACCTTCTCAGCCAGTACTGTTTGGCACCCTGGAGCAAATGAGCAGGCTTTTTGAGGGTTCTTTGCCTATACTATTCATCCAGAAAAGGTATCATATTAAAGTGCTACAACAATGTCTCATTTATCCACCATTATCAAGGGAATGCTTCGAATAAGTGAAGTTTCCATATCCATAATTAATGCTAACACCTTTGAGCAGCCCAAGTCTTCAGTTATTTGAGCTATCTAATCTGGGATTCTTTGAAAATGAATTACAGATTTCTGTCTTGTTAAATGGGGATACTAAGGTTAATATGGTGTCTCGACTCAGGGTTATCACTGTGGTGTCTGATATTTGCTGCTCGACACAGTGATGGAGCTTGCCTTGGTGCTAAAAGGCTCCAAACCACTGGGCTTTTGTGTCTTTCCTCTACCCCCTATCACTCCTTCCTCTTAATTTATTCTTTCTAATCAATCACTGGCTAGGAAACCAGATAACTAGACTTTTCAGGACTACTTATGAGTTAAGAAGTCTCAGGGAAGACCTGAGAAACTTCTCTACCTATGGTACATAAGCTGTGTGGCTCTTCCTTTGGTCCTTTAGAGTCCTTCTTAGCTTATTTCTTGGGTCTCAGCCAATTGAACCAAATACTGAAATTTCCAGATCAGTGAACTGCGAATAAGTGAAATCAATGTTGCTGTATTAACAGTAAATCAAGTAATACATTACAAACATTTTCCAGTTTCTCATGAAGAAAAGCGCTATTGTAACAGAGATCTAAAAGTCATGGGCAATGTAACATCTCACCTTGCCTCTTTCATGAGGCAAACTACAGTGTTAAGCACACAGAGCAGGAGGTACTCAATCAAAATTGTGGAATGAGCAGATAAAGAGATAAAAGGCTCTGAAAACCAATAGCAAATTTCAGGTACAAGGCATTAGGTTGGCAGGCTTTGAATGCCATACCAATGTCTTTCAGTTAACAGATACACTGAAGCAAAGTTGTTTTGTTTTGTTTTTTCTTTTGTAAATTAAGCTGTGTTCAGTGAACCAGGTTTTTTTCCTTTTGCCTTCCATTATATGATCAGGGATACCATCTACTTGGACCTTGAAACGTCACAAAATCATTCTTAGGAGTATTTAATCATGTTTCAAGGAAAACCAAAATGGTCATATTAGTAACAGTATTCCAAAATATTAATACTTAAATCGGAAATAATAGACAATTTTAATAGATGATTCCTGTGTTGAATCTTCTCAAATTAAAAAGATACTTAACTTTAACTGATGCCCTGATATGGAGCTGATGCCCTAAGAGCATGTAGAAGTGACATCTGAACCATTCAAAGTGCTCATGTTCAATTAGATAATTCATTAATTCCTTAAATCTGTATATGAGGGGGCAGCTAGGTGGCGCAGTGGATAAAGCACTGGCCCTGGATTCAGGAGGACCTGAGTTCAAATCCAGCCTCAGACACTTAACACTTACTAGCTGTGTGACCTTGGGCAAGTCACTTAACCCCAACTGCCTCACCAAAAAAAGAAAGAAAAAAAAAGAAAAGAAAAGAAAAAAAAAAATCCAAGTCCTCTTCATCTAAATGAGACTGCTTAGATCTGGTGTCTGACAAAATACCAGAAGGTGAATTGAGGCAAATCTTCCTGTTTCAGAAATCTCTACAAAAGTGCTAATTTCATATTACAGAAATTCCATGGGCATTCCCCATTCAGCCATGGTAATTAACGAGTGTATGCTATTAGATGCACATTTTAATTTTTATGAAAAATGAACACTCATCTTAGCTATCTAGTCCTTCCCTTGCTTTTGAAAGCTCACTAGAAATCTCCACTGGATATGAGATTCTTTATAATATTGACCTCCGGTCAGGTCTAATAAAATATCTCCATCTACTACTATAATCTTAAAATGAGATAATGAGAACACTTTTGACTGTTTTCCAGTTTCCTAGTTTGTTTTGTTCTCTGTAGAATCGCCTCTAACCCCCCACCTAACTCCTCACTCCCAACCTTCCCTAAAGCCTCAATAAATCATAATAACTTTATAGTACTGGCCCATTTTATGATCTTGCTCCTCTGCTTCTCTTGTATTTCCTCAAACTCCTAGAATACTTTCTACTCTTTTATTAACCACTTCCCAAAGTGTGAAAATCAGTCATTTACAGCCATATCTTTTATTTTAAAATCTGACAAGACTTTCCTTTTGACTCTATTTATTTAATTTTTCTAAGGAGCTCTTGGTCTTTATGAAAAGCCTTTTCAAGGTCTAAATTCAGCACAATATATTAAGAATACTTCAAAAAAATATTAGAGAGAAGCCAATGATCCTAATGGAAAACAATTTCCTGCTTGAGATAAAACCTGTTGTGGTCCAGTGATTATGGTCCTTGTTATAAGTGGGTTTTAGTGACTTACTACCCTGTGCAAGGCCAATAATTCACTTAATGGACCTGGAATGGACATTGTTTGTTCCATTCCAGTGTTTCTAAAGCCCCCAAAGAAGATTGTCCATATCAGAACAAACCATATACTAACTAATCAGCATTTTCAAAAACCATCTGAAACACAAGAGCAATCTTAAAACGAGAACTAGTAGAAGGGGAAAGGGAGGTTCTGAAAAAGGGGAGTCTTTACACATAGTAGGTCCTGAAGAAATATCTGGTGAACTGAATTTTACAACTAACTGGTTTAACCCTGAGTGCAGAATTGGCCAGCAAGTCCATGATCAACCTAACTTTGAAGTGTGTGATATAGGAAGAAAAAAAAATACTCATAAATTCCTTTGAAAGGTGCTATTTAAAGAGTTGTTTCACAACCTCATCTTTAATGATTTCCCAATGATTTCTTTTTCTAGTACAGATAGTAGATATAGCTAAAATCACCTACAGCCACCTCTTGACTATATGAATAAGCATATAAAAAGGCAGATATGATCTAGCCACAATTTGTCCCTCATTATCTTATCATGGGATATGGACCTTAAAGATCATGTACTACAAAACCTGCTTTCTATACATGAAGAAATCTGGTGGCTGAGATTGCCTTGGGGAGGTTAAGGAGCTTGCCCAGTGAGTGTCATGAAGATAAGTAGTAGGATTTGAATCCAGGTCTTCCACTACTCCAAACTCTGACCTCACTCACCAGTCCTCTAGGTTTCTGGACCAAATTCTCTCTTCCTGGCTGCTACTTCCCTGTGTGCGTTATTTTTCTTGCTCCTTGATAGCAGAAGCTGTCTTTGTTTTTGTTTTTGTATCTTTAGCTCTTAGAAAAATGTTTGGCACATAATAAGTGCTTGATAAATGGTTCTAAACCTATTGCTCTTACCATTAATCTACAGGGCTTCATGTACTTAAGTAACAGAGACAGATGAAAATCGCAAGAAAGAGGAGCTAAAAAGATAAGTCTCTAAGAAGAGCCTGGAAATTTGGAAGTGAGAAATTCACAGTCCCTTGCTGTCTATCCTTCAGCAACAATGAGATTTCTGGGTAAGCAAACACAATCTCATTGAAAAGTAAATACCGAGGGCAGCTAGGTGGCACAGTGGATAGAGCACCGGCCCTGGATTCAGGAGTACCTGAGTTCAAATCCGGCCTCAGACACTTAACACTTACTAGCTGTGTGACCCTGGGCAAGTCACTTAACCCCAATTGCCTCACTTAAAAAAAAGAAGGAAAAGTAAATACCATCTTTTATTGTTTATAGTGGAATTCCGAGGTGGTTATAAATTGGCATTGGACCCCTTATAGCCAGAGGTGGGAATTACATGGACAAAGCAGCAGTTGTACTGCATCTGTCTCTTAGCACGCTATCTTGGGAGTATGACCCCTCACTTTTCAAGTACTTAATATACAGACAGCCCACTTCCAGAGTGGATAGGGGCTCTATCTCACACTGCCCCAAAGGATGGCTTCATTCATGGTGAGTGAGGAGGCACACTAGAATAGGACCTGGTCCTTAGGAGCAATGTTCTCTACAGAAGCCACCTGTGACTCAAACTGGGTGATGGTCCCCGCCCTCATCACCTAGATAGTGTGCAAGGCCTGGGGATGGACAAAGAGCTCACTAATAATGTACAGGCTCATCCTGCTTATGTTGTGACAAAGATGGAGATTAGAAAACAACAATTTTAATAGGAACACAAAACTAGAGGTAGTAAATGACTTGTGGAATTTAGTTAAATCTCAACAGCTAAAGACAAAGAAGCTATGGGGAAACCACCTAAAAAGTATGCCAGGGAAAATTAAAAAAAAAAAATTAAAAAATAAAATATGCCAGGGGAGCATGGTAGTTAGAGGAAGCAGTAAGCGAAGCAGAAGATAGTTACCACGAGATCAGAAACAGGTTGTACTTAAAACATAATTCAGCTTGATTCCTCTCTTTAGGCACTGAAAGGAACAATAAGCACACTTTTCTCTGCTGTGGCAGTTTCTAGAACTAAGCCTCTATACGTAATTGTACCCTAGTACCTTTTCAGGTCTATAGACAATCACATTCTTGAATATTCTGGGGAAATACATTTGCCAGTTTTCCCTCTACCCTATATCATGGCAACTATATATTTCCGATTTTCTGAGACATTCCCTCTCCAAAAAAAGAAGTTTCATTTGAATGATAAAAAATGCTATGTAACTCCAGAGAGAGAACTGAAAAATTCTGAATGCAGATTGAAGCATACTTCAAAATTTTAAAAAATTTTTCTTAGTCTTTTTGTCTGTTTTGCAACAAGGCTAATATAGAAATATGTGTATGATAGGTAACTGACATCAAATTGCTTGTCTTCTCAAAGGGTGGGGAAGGGGTAAAAAGGAGAGAATTTGGAACTCCAACTTTTAAAAAATGAATGTTAATTTTTTTCCTCATAATTGGGAAATATTTAATGGAATAAATAAAAACATATTTTAAAAAAATACCCTTTTAAGACTACTTGCCCCAAGTTTTGATTCTGGGAAGTATAGTCAGTCATCTCTTATTCCATCTCAGAGTCCTCCATGGGCTCCATTGAAAGTAGGTGAGGAGAAGGGTAGATGTCTTGGATCATTTTGTATTCCCAGTATATAGTACAATATAGGAGCTTTAACATATATGTCTGCTCAACTCAACAGAATCCTTCTATACGGTAAAGTCAGAAAGAAAACTAAGAATGATTGTTTATTTTATAGAAACATCTCAAATGAGAACTTTCAAACTAAACTATCAGGTTGTTCTCTAAACTCCTTAACATTCGTTTTTCTAATTTTGAGTGAGGTATTACTTATACCAGAACAAAAATCAAAGCAAAAGTTCGGTGTTCTAAAAAGAACAAATAATGAAGACTAAAACTTTGTAAATGAAATAAAAACTAGAGAAGTTTACAAAATCTAATTTGATACTTGGGCAGACAGACATCTTTGCAACTTTTCTTTCTTGATACATCAGATTACCATACCTATAATAAACAACAAAACGATGTCCCTTATTCGATTTTAAAGCCTGCATTTTTAGAAGCCGTTCCATGTCTAAGACTTTCAGAGTTAGGAGAGAAAAAAACTTATTCAAAAGTTTTGGTTTTTACTACAGTTTATCTTGAGTGAGGAACATGAACTCTACATATGAAGCCTCTGAGTTTGGTGGTAAATACGAAGTCTTCTGCTACCTATGTATTCATATTAAATACTTATTTTTTAAAAACAGTATCAACTTCAAAAGAAAAGGTTCAAAGGTTACTTCAGTTATCATGAGAATTACAGACTCTGTCCATCTCCCATTCACTGAATCCCCAATATTAGACTGGCATTTTGATTTCTGCAGTGGCTTAGTTTTCCTCCATTTAGTACAGCAAATAAAATTTGTAGTAAAAATAGAGAAATAAGGGGAACAGAGATAAATTTTGAAGAACTAATAAAATTTCAATAAAGATAAAATTTCACTGATTTTTCTCTGAATGCATACATTTCTGTTCCCCCACATACTATGCTCTGGTAAACCAGTGATAAAGCTATTACAACTAGAGGGAAAAAGTTAATCTCTTCAAGATTATACTTAATCAATTTGCTTAAATCTCACACACACACACACACACACACACACACACACACACACAAATAAGACTAACATCTAAACATTTTAAAAATGCATTTGAATAACCCTAGAACAACCACAACCCTTCAGAGTAATGACTTTTTGGAAGGATCATGGAGACAGCCTTCTTTTACACTACTTAGGAAGAATGCAGATAAAGCCAAAGAATGGTATTGTACTTTGTTTAAAAGAAATCCACCTTTAAATTTTTACACATGCATTCATTGTAATACATTTTCAACCCAATAGAATTTACAATATGATCTCAATCTAAATATGATCCTACAGTCTAAAAGAATCTTTCCTAAGGTGTGTTTGGGAATGTGTAGACAATGGGAAAATGATGAAATAAAAACAAGGCTGAGGAGGAATTTTCAACAGGAATAGATTATGGACGATAAATTCAAGGGAGAAATTTTCAGGTGAGAAGAAATTAAAAGCAAAGATTTCCTCATGGATGTGGCTGCTAGGTAGGCAGGAAGACAAGTAAGAATAATGGAGCAAGAGGATTTTAATCACCACTATCAAATTCCTACATTATAATTGAGACACTTAATGTGGTCATCCATAGTACATCAAAAGAACAGGAATCAATGAGAGGTTGTATGGGAGGCAGTTTAGAGTGGCAGAAAGATACCTAGACTTGGAACCAAAAGACCTGTGTTCCAATCTTAGTTCTATTTGCTACTTACCACCTATGGGACCCTGGCTAATTCACTTCACTTATTTGAGGTTGTTTCCTCATTTGTAAAATGGGAGGAAAAGGGGCTGTATTAGCCTTGATGATGGTGGTCCATTATTCCGTTGTTCCCTCCACACAGGTGAATCAATTGCACTTAAAGAACCCTTGTTTTTTCCCCTATGTTCCCAGTATTTCCCTATTCTCCATAATGTATATGTCCTATCTAGCCAGAGGTATAAGAACAAGTGTCCTGGAGTTCTGACATAAAAGACTGTAGTCAGCTGCAGCTGTTCGCCACAAAAATATGGAATAAACACTGTTGTTGGAAGACTTAAAAACTCAGATGACTGAGAAGCAGCAAAAACAAATAAACACCCCCCACCCCGCGCAAAGTGTGCAAAACTCACTCAATCTTTTAAAAAAAAATACTCTTAAGATGACAAAGTCTAAAAATTTTCAAATGAACATATCAATTTAAGTGAAATTTAATAAACATTTATGAAGTACCTACTATGTGAAAGGTACTATACTAGGCACTTAGGAATAAAAAGAAAAATGAAAGGAAAATTGAGCTCTAATACATGTAACATGAGTGGAGTCACAAAACTTTCTGTAGCCTTCTTTACAAACACTACATTTAAATAATACCTTGTAATTTGATTTTTTTTCTCAAAAGGCCAAAGAAAGTTACTTTTTATAAAAATCAATACCTTTTAACCTTTATACATGTATTCATTATTATTTCTAACCCAGTAGAACATACCTGATCTCAACAACTGTAGTCTATTTTAGTCTTTTTTAAAAAGTCTAATTAGGTAATGCAGTATAGCAGAAAGAATACTTGACTTGACGACAGATGAAATAGATTCAAATCCTGGCTCTACCCTTCACTAACTGTAGGCCTGTCAATCACACCAGACCAAATAATGATGAAGAAATTCAATGAGACAGTACAATGAAGTGGTCTCCCACTCCACAAGTGTGCTAAAAAGTTAGCCAGAAGCCCTAGGGCAATAGGAAGAGAGGCACACTAGCAAAGCTGGTACCAACACACGTAGTTCCTTATCACAAACAGAAGTAGACTGGGGCACATGAAGCCCAAAAGGCTCTGTTGGCATACAGAGGCTTTGAGAGCAGAGAATTCCCCTGAGAAAACTCCAAGGTGGTTAGAAAGTTTCAGCGTGGAGACTTTGGAAGCTCAGGGGAATGACAGAAGATTAGTGAATTGCTAAATGCTCAGATTAGGACCTCCTGGCCAGGGACTCTGAGGTCCCTAACACTCTGTCCTGATAGGCCAGAGAAAGACTTGAAGAGAGCCAAAGATCTGGGGTGAGGAATACTAACCTCATCATATAAAGGTCAGTACAGAAACTTAAGGAGGATCCAAAGTTGAGATGAAGCATGGCTGACTACTCCACATAAATTAAGAGGACGAGATGGAGCCTACCCCTGGCTCAAGACTCCAATTAAGTAAATAAAGTTGGAGAGATGAATAAATTTTTTAAAATGCTTGTCAAGAAAGATTATAAATCTAGAATTTCTCAAAAAGGAGTCAGTAACTCCATAAAAATTACAAGCTCATGTTCAAAGGGAAAAAAAAAGGGTTTCCACAAGGACTACATGAATACTTAGAAGAAATAATGAGATAAAAAAAAATCAAATAAAAATTTTAAAGTTAGGAGAATAAGAACCTTGCAAGAGAAAGTGGTTTTAAACCTTAGCCTAGATTTGAAATCCCTGAAAATAAGAACAAACCAAATAGAAACCAGTGCCTCTATGAAACAGCAAACATTACTTAATTTTTTAAGTCTTTAAGTTTTTTTTTTTGGGGGGGGGGGCTGGGGAGGGTGGAGAATTAGGGTTAAGTGACATGCTGAGTTAGTGTCTGAGGCTGGATTTTAATTCAGGCCCTCCTGATTCCAGAGTGAACATTTTAGAAAATAAAAGTATAGAAAAGAATAAAAGAAAATATAACATAGGTGATGTCAAAAACAACCAAACTGGAAAACAGGTCAATTAGAGACAATTTAAGAATCAGTGGACTCTGGGGAGGATGGGATGCTATCACCCCACAAAGTGGAAAGGCTCTGGAAACCTGTAAAAGAAATTCCTAAAAAACTGGGAAGTCAAGATGAACTTGCCCAAGGATAGACAGTTGGGGTTTTTTTTTTGGAAGGTGGGAGAAGCTTACTCTTTCAGAGCTATTTTAAAAATCTGGAAAAAGATTGGGTTTTTTTACTATAGTAAAAAAACAAAATCATTGGACTCGCTGAAAAAAAAAAGAAAAGGCAGAATGATTGGTTAGGATGACAGAAAATGACAAATGCTGGAGAAGATGCGAAAAGTAGGGATAGTGTTACACTCCTGGTAGAACTGTGAACTGGTCCAATCATTTGGGAGAACAATTTGGAACCATGCCCAAAGGACTATAAAATGCGCATATCCCTTGACCCAGCAATACCACTACTAGGTCCATACGCCAAGAAGATCAAAGTTAAAAAAAAAAAGCCTTTGTGTACAAAAATATTTACAGCAGTTCTTTTTGTGGTAGCAATGAATTGTAAACTGAGGGGATGCCTATCAACTGGGGAATGACTAAACAAGTTATGGTATAGAATGTGATGAATACTATGGTGCTATAAGAAATGACAAGCAAGACTGTTTCAGAAAAACCTGGGGAGACATGTGTGAACTGATGCTAAGTGAAGTGAGTTAAACCAGGAGAATAAAGAACACAGTAACATCAAGGCAGGGCTTGGGAGGGCTGAAGAGGGGATGGACCTTTAATGGATGAGAGAGCTTTAAAGTATTTCTGATGAAAAGATCAGAGCTGAGTAGGAACTTTGAAATACAAACATACAAACCCAGAGAAACCAGCATGCAAACACACACACACACACACACACACACACACACACACACACACACTTCAAAGTAAACAGGAAAATAAGTGGGGTTGAGGATAGAGGTAAGAGGAAGGATAACGCCACGGAGGGATCAGTCACAAGCAAAACAAATTTCCTGATTCCAAAGGGGGATTAAATGGGAAGGAAAAAAAAAATCAAAGAACTAGAGTATAAAGTAGTACTTTAGATTGACAACTGAGGAATGGCTGGATGAATTGTGATATAGTAATATAATGGAATATTACTGGTGTATAAAAATGATTTTTTAAAAAGATGATTTCAGAGACTCTTGAGTATGAACTGATGCCAAGTGAGGTAAATAAAACCAGGTAAACAATGTCTACAAGGATAGCAACATTGTAAATAGTGATAATGGCAATAACAGCTAGTATTTCTATAGTGCTTTAAGGTTTACAAAGTGCTGTTCCTCACAACAATCCTAAGAGGTAGGTACTATTATTATCTCCATTTTACAGATGGAGAAACTAAGGCTGAGAGAGGGTGACTTGCATGGGGCCACAAAGCGAAGTGTCTGGGGCAGGATTTGAACTTAGTTCTTTTGGATTCCAAGTCCAACACTCTATTCCCTTTAGGCCATCTAGTAGCCTAAAAATGATAGTATTCACACTGGTTATCAATGAACCATATCCACCTTGTGATCTTTAGTGCTTTCCCTAGCTCCTACATAATGACCAAAAAAAAAAAAATCCAACCCAACAAATACTGTCTAATTCCTCCATGAGAATGTGAGCTCCTTTGGGGGCAGGGGTTGCATTTTTGCTTTTCTCTGTATCCTAGCACTTAGCACAGTGTGTGGCACACTGTAGGCCCTTGTTAGTTAACTACCCATTTATACACGCAGGGTGATGGGTTAGGTAGTGAGCACAATGGTTCTCTCACAAATTCCCAACAACAATAGCCTCTGCTCCAATTAAGAGCATATCTTGATCACCCTATGGACAGATCATGTTCATTTCCAATTTAGGTGGTGTTGCTTTGCCCTATATCCCTGTTCATGCAATCCAACTTGGTCTTCAACTCATGTAGCACCTCCTCAACCTGCTCTGGATCACATTCCCTCTGCTTCCTCACCTCATGGACATATATATTAACTGTACAACTTATTTTGACATTTGACTATATCCTTGTATTTTTCTCTAATACTCACTAGCTAGAACGTAGGCTTCTTTAGGGTGGGACCAACAAATGCTTTTGAATGAATGAGGGGGAGGAACAAGGATCTTAGATAGGAAGAACAGAAACAACACAATCCCCTAGACCCTGACAAAGATTTTGCTTGCTTTTATTATGCAGGATTAAATGTTTGATTTGGGGGGTGGGGTGGGGGGAATTGCTCTAAGTCTCAAAAAAAAAAAGAGAGAGAAATGTTTTTGGTTGAAGAATATTCCTAAAATCTAAAATTATGCAACAAAGACAACACAAATCCACACCTGCAAATTAATGTCAACATGATGATGTTGAATTCTCTATCCAGTGTCATTTGTAGTTGTTACAGCTTTGTTGCTGTTGTTTAGTCATTTAAGTCATGTCCGACTCTTTGTGACCCTATATGGATTTTTTTTGGCAAAGATATTGGAATGGTTTGCCATTTCCTTCTCCAACTCATTTTACAGACATGGAAACTGAGGCAAAAAAAAAAAAGGATTAAGTGACTTGCCCAAGGTCACACAACTATTAAGTATCTGAGGCAGGCTTTATTATAGACTCACCCTACTGAAATCTCAATATTTCCAGAAACAAATGATCCTTCCAGATGCTTTTGGCAGGGTTCAATGTAGTTACTTGCATGTTGTCTCTTCCATTTATATGTGAGCTCCTTAAGCCGGGGGACTGTTTTTTGCCTTTCTTTTTATATCCCTGACATTTAGCACAATTCATGACACAGAGTAGGCACTGAATGTTTGTTTCTTTGACTTGACTTCTAAAGCATATTTTAATAGAAATTACCTACTTACTTTTTGTAATTTCTGTTTCCAATCCAATTTATATTTATATACTTTCCTATTCTTTATTGCACAATTAATCTTATCAGAATATATAGTGTTGTTTTACCTACTTAGACACAAGGAATGTCAAGTGTAGAAGGAAAAATAGGAGATTCTGTAGTCTAGTGGGTACCACTGTTGATTTTGCATCCTTATCAGTAAAAATTTAGAAACATACATTTTCGTGTATATAACTGTACTTATGAAACATACAAAAAAAATAGAATTTTAAAAGGATAAGATAGTCAATAGGAAGCCACTACAGTTTACTAAGTAAGGGTCAGATTCATGATTTGGGCAAATCACTTTAGGAGCTGCATGGAAAATGGATTGGAGAGGAGAATGACTTGATAAAGAGACACATTTAATAGGCTATTGCAATAATCCAGTCAAGACACAATGAAGGGAGGGGATGTGGGAAAATTGGGGTACTAATGAACTGTTGGTGGAACTGTAAACTTATCCAACCATTCTGGAGAACAATTTGGAACTATATAGACTACTACTTTGGAGACGATCTCTCTAGTCTTAACTTCATTTTACACATGAGTAAACTGAAGGGCAGAGAGGTTAAATCACTTGCCAATCAGTAGTCAACTAGTTGGTGGCAGACCTAGAAAATTCCTGTTTAGTGTAATGGTACACTCTTCAGCCTTTTGTTTCATGGATCTGACAAACAATTCAATAAGCATTTGTTGTGTCTATTACACGCCAGATGCTTGGGATAGAAACACAAAACCAAAGCAGTCCCTGCCCTAATAAAGAAGCTTACATTCTATGGGGATGAGAGGACTAACATTTTCATACAGAAAGAAATGTCAAAATACATACAAAAGAATTACAAAGTGGTTTCTTGGAGGAAGCACTGTGTAATGACTTGGGTGGTTAGGAAAAGCTTCTTAAAGGAGGTGTTACTTACACCTGAGGGGAGCTAGGGGTTCTGAGAGGAAATGAAGAGAATCCAGACATAAGAAGTGGCTTGGGCAAAGGTATGGAGAGGGAATATGGACTGGCAAGTAGGTCGCTCTGGCTAGAACACCAAGTGTGTAAGGAGGAGGGGTTTGTAATCAATCTGTTAAGTGAGTTTGAAGACAGAGTGAAAAAGACTATGTTGTCTACCCAGCTGGATTGTAAATTCCTTGTAGTGAAGATTAATAAATGAGCAGACATGTATTTGTGTAATCACTTTAATGCTTCGTGGATTTGTGATTTCATTAGTATGGCAAATGACACATAGGCAAATTACAAGTCCTTTATCATTTAGCACGTGGTCTCAAAAAATTGCCTTTATGAAAAATTTTAAAAATCATCACCCTTTGAGCCAACCTGGTGATGAACCAGACTAGGATGGCCTTCAGACAACAAATGGTCTTCTGCTGGGCCCATTCTTAAACTTAAAGCCTTTCTATCTTGGTGCAGGTTCTGCCAGAACGCACATTCCACTGGCATAAACTTTAAAAATTCAGGTTTTCCTCCATGCACGAGGTTCTCAGAGGATGTCTTTAGTGTAGATATAGATTTGTTTTCCCTACTACCTGGTATAGTGTCAGGTATACTAGAAGGCCTCAGCAAATCTTTGTTAACCGGTCAGGGGTATTATAGTACTATTCCTAAAAAACATTCATTTCATTCATATTGAAATTTCCCTTCATTAACTCTACACTTAATATTTAATTAAAATGGAAGCTAAGGAAAATATCAATTGTTAATTTACCATTTAAAGTGATTAGTCTAAATTACAACTGCCTAGATTTGAAAGTAGAAAATGGATTGCCTCCTAGTTCCACCTAATCCCAGTGTATTTTAGAAATTATCCTCATTTATATTTACAAATGTTTACTCAGCCTCAAAAGAACATATATATGTCTTCCTGACTTCAGGCTCCGCACCCTAGCCACTGCTACCTAGACACTTGAGAAGGACATTGCAATGGAGAATGGGGGGGACAGGGAGAGGAATATATATTAAGAACACAACAAGTGGCACAGTACATTTTCCATACAAGCTGGTATTCAATTCATATGTGTTGAATTGAATCAAACAGAGACTTAAGACCTTTAAGGAAACAAGACTGTCAGTTTGGCTACAGCTAAACTTTGGCTTACTTCTTGTGGTGAACAGGCAGGAGATAAGATTAGTTAAAGGCAACCTATTCACACAAAAAAAAGATGAAGCTCTTCAGAAGTAAACTGGTATGGCAAAAAGTTTATGGTAATATAACAATGATAACAGGAATGCCCATTTTAAGAAAACTACAATATGAAAACCCAAATATAGAAAACTGGTAAATATGGGCATGAATTACATTACAAAACAAATCACCAAAAGGTTTTTTTTGTTTTATTTTTTTGCAGGGCAATGAGGGTTAAGTGACTTGCCCAGGATCACACAGGTAGTAAGTGTCAAGTGTCTGAGGCTGGATTTGAACTCAGGTCCTCCTGAATCCAGGGCCGGTGCTTTATCCACTGTGCCACCTAGCTGCCCCACCAAAAGGTTTCTTGAAGAGTTATTTTCAGTAGTATATTTGAGATCTAGTTTGACAAAATACATCTGTCCACTGTGTGAAAATTAGATTTATCTATAATAAGTTTTGCCCAGTCATAGACTTTACTGAGCTTACTGAAAAAAATGTTCTGGAAGGGCAAAAGATAGAAATGTTTAATGTAAAACAAGTATATAGTTATGTGGGGAGATATAAAATTAAACATAATGACAAATACTCCATCAATATACCATATCTATTTAAATACATAAGGCAGTCCCTTATTTTTACCTGGATTTTATTCCAAAAACTCTTTTAAAGTTGGTTATTTGGAACTTTCAAGAGTTTTTCTAGAAACTACATTATGACTAGGTAGTTAAGTCTTTTTTGGGGGGTAGGGGTGGGGGTGGCGGGGCAATGAGGGTTAAGTGACTTGCCCAGGGTCACACAGCTAGTACGTGTCAAGTGTCTGAGGCCACATCTGAACTCAGGTCATCCTGAATCCAGGGCTGGTGCTTTATTCACTGCGACACCTAGCTGCCCCCTAGGTAGTTAAGTCTTAAGGCCACAAAAGTCTCTTTAGATAAACGTAAGCACAGAACAATGGATACATTTTGTGTTCAGTGTGCCATGGACTGATAAGTTCTACATCGATCTTTTCAGACAGACCCACATATATATTGTAATGATTGGAATGACGCCACCTACTGGAGACTTACTGTAGGAAAGCTCCACCATGAGGAGAAGGTCTCTGAGGGCAAGGCCATGCAGCTTTTCTTTGGTGTCAGGAAGTGACGTTGGCTTGGGGGATGAAGAGGGGGTGAGACTGGCACTCTCACTCTCTTTCCTCAGGATGCTGGTGGAGAAGGGAGCTAGAAATGCGCTCTCCCTTTAATAGATGAATCTAGGCCTTTCTCGTTCTTTTCACCAAATTCTTATTCTCCTTAATAAATGCTTAAAAGTCTAACTCTTGCTAAAGCTTATAATATATTGGTGACCACTCATTAGATATTTTAGACAGACTAGCTAGAATTTTAGCACCATACAATATCATACATAAATAATACTACATTTAAGCCTGGGACAGTAACAATGAAATTGAAATGATGGGAAAATTATTTCAATGCATCTAAGTTCAAAATATCAATAAACATAAATCTGAGAAATCTTTCTAAAAAATTTCTCTAAGTCTAATGTCTTGCACTTTTATCTTTAAAATCATGACCCCTTTGTACACAAAATCTATGTGACCTGCATATACTTATCGACCCAGATGCAGTAATAATATCATTAGCTTATTATGTCATACTCTCCATATTGATCCAGATATAAGGAAATACCTACTTTCCACTGAAATCATGGATATTTGAGAGGATTGGAGGGGCAAGATTAATATGTTAATATTTTTATTATGTTTGTGCACTACGTGCAGAGCACAGCATTCTAAAGAGCAAACACTACCAAGCAAATCATTATTTTCTTCATTTAAAAACAAGTCTCGTATATAGTATTACGGACAGGAAAAAAAGTTGAATCCAGTCTCTCAAGAACAAGTTTGCTTATCTTTAATTTGTTTAGTTTTACTAAAAATGGTGTTCTCATTTTCACTAAATAGCTTTTAAAAACCCAGCTATCCAGGGAAGACCTAAATGGTACAAGTAAAGTTATAGGTACAGATGTTACATCTGAACACTCTAATTTGCCAGTTTCTAAAGGGCTTTCACCTGGAAGCTCACCTATGGTAAAAATGTCTTAAACATTTTTTTCCACATTTGTTTAGTGTATTTATAATTCCTACCACTCTTATTGTTTTATCATTTCATGCCATTTAAAAATTTAACACAGAGTAAAAGAATAAAACTTTTAAAAGTTTTTCACAACAAAATTTATTAGAAGAATAGTGGTTTTGAAAAGTCTAGCATCCAGTGAGAACTACCATACACAACATTACAGTTGGGAATGTTCTTCCAAAATGTCATGGTCAAATAATACAATGGAGCCATTAAATCTTACACATGCACGAAAGAACTAGCGCTTCTGACATATAATGCAAAAAAAAAAAAAAAGTGGGTAGGGGGAACCACATGGATTAAAATTTAAGTACTTATCACATACATTAAGACACAGCTTATTTAGTCCAGTCAAAAATCAGAACTGCATTAAAAAAAATTAATGTAGTGCAATCAAACCAAAAACCTTAATTTGTGATCATAAGTGCTCTACTACATAAAACATTGATCATAGCAAGAAACAAAAAGTTCAAATCACACAGTACAAAAAAATCTGTAAATAAATATAAACTACAGTACAAGAGAAATATTAAATTATACAATTCCGTCAAACTGTAAACAGTATTGAAATGAGGTCCATAAGAGTAAAAGGGGTTCCTGTTATTTTTTTTCATGACACTTGAGCTTCTAGAAATCTGATAAATGCCATTTTTCATATTTCAAAGACTATGGGTTATACAAATGGAAAGAGAATTCTTTTCATATGTAAGATATCAAATAATAAAGCAGAGGTATAATCAGTTTTGTAAACCACAGATAACACTGCAGTAACTAAAAGATGTATGTTTAAAGATTATCTTCCTCTCCCTTGTAGACTGATCTCTTCTTTAAAGATGCAAAGAACTAATTAGAACTTCACATCAGAAGAGGTTAAAGACTACCAATTAGATGGAAATGCCTGCCTCTGTGCAGGAAAGCCCCCACCCCCCACCCCCACCTCTGCTGATTCTTTGACATTTTTACATACTAAATAATGCAACACCGACTTTGGCAGAATCACTACTAATAAACTCAAAGCATTCCTGGCCCATTGGTTCCATCACAGTGGCCAGTGCACAGAATTCTCTAAAGACATTGCATAACTAGAATGTAGAGGTCAGACGCCCAAGGACCAGTGCTTGAATTTAGTAGTAGTCATGGTGAAGAAGCAAGAGCCACATTAAGGAACTGCCTCTATAGAATTTATAGAAGCAGCTGGGAATGTCATCTACTTTAGTTGTGCTGGTTATTAGTGGCATTTTTAAGTATATTGTTTAATTGTGTGTGTGTGTGTGTGTGTGTGTGTGTGTACATACATACTCACACACACACACACACACACACATATATATATCTCTTACAATACATTGTTAACAGGAACCCCCATGTTATCTGTTCAGTAGTAATAACTGAATATACAGAATGCCACTCTAAGTGTCTGAGGCACTGTGTGCTGGAGAGTTATATGCAGCTTTAAAATCCGTTTGGCTGAGTTATACCTGGATACCTGAACTGAGTTTTAAGTTGACATTCATCAAGGATGTGCTACCAGCACTTCAAAAGAAAAGCAAAACAAAAAATACAAGTCACTGCTAGGTTTAGGAATAGAGTAGAAGTACCTGAATTGAGTTCGAAGAGTGTGTCAACTGTCCCTGAGGGTTCTTAAACAGTGTGAACAAGTCAGCTTCCTAAGCACATTAGTCTTACTTTACATAGTGGACTGATAAAATACCCATGTCTGACAATTTAACAAGTGGAGGTTATAAAGAATTATGAGTAAACACTCCAAAAGTATATTGTATACATTTCTTTTCAAAGCAGCAATAAGCTGCTGTAAAGTATACATCCCATTAGTACAAGCAACAAGTGGGAGTCTGATAAAAGTTTCTATCTTTAAAAGTCTGGTTTCCCGACAACACGGCATATAACCGATCATATCAATAACCAAAGACTATTTATCTCCTAAATCAGAAAGCACCTAATTACAGACTAGCAATTCAGGATTAGGTTTTTAATCAAACACTTTGCTATTACATACTAAAATTCCTTAAACTGACTAATGCTGGTATTCTAACCTATGTAATTATTTACCTACCCCCCTTCATTTTAGAAATATACCATTCCACGACTTAAAAACATTAAGACTCATTTTTTTCAGTCCTCTGATGTAAAAAGCATGTCAGTGAGCAAATATGAAAAATTTACATGGTAAAAAGGCTTGAATTTCAGCCAAAGATTCTAAATACTGCTCATTCCCTGAAGACATAAAAGGGAGAGAGAATCTCTACCCATTTTCCTAGTGACGATAATGATCTGACACAATTTTTCATTTAGGGGAATTTTCCCCTTCGCTTCCTCTCAAATCCAAATTCTAAGCCCTTAAAAAGCTTAACGAAATGAGAGAAAGATCAAGCAAACACTAGAGTTGCCTGGAAAGGTATAATATGTTATCTTTTTTTCCCCTTAAGACAAAGATTTATTTATATAAATGTGATCTGACCCCATATTAGGAGATGGTTTCTTTTCTTTTTTTTTTTAATCACTAAAACTTACAGTACCTAAGACTCTGAAGACAAGATAAGACTTTAGTGTTGTAACAGAAAAAGTGCTGAATTATCCCTTTTCCAGTATTTTAAAAATGTCAGACAAGTGCTTTAATAGTGACAGTAAAATGTACTGCTCGTGCTTCCAACAATAAAGGAAAAAAAATCACCTTTGAAAAAGAAAAGCCTTTTTAGAAGTGCAGCACCAAGTATTTATTAAACTCAATTGGTAGGTGTCCCCATTATTCTGATGGGGGCAGAAAATAGTTTAGATCTCAATTTCATTTGGCTAGTAACTGCTGTAGTCTGTTCTACTTTTCAGTGTCCTATGTCCAGCCCCTTCCACACTATCCTCTGAGAAATTAATCTCTAAAGAGATTATTTTTAAATTAGTGTTTTCAGGATGATACCTGAGAAAGGGAGCAATTATGCAGAACAAGGAACCCAAGACTGCACTAATACTGGTAATAGTTTCACAAATTCTTTGCCCAAGACAAATCTACAAGTCTAAGAGGTATGGATCGTTGAATATGTGTAACTGGTTTTTGTTTTTTTTGGTATGTGTGTACAGGGTCATTTCCAGTGTCTAAAAATAATTACCTTTAAGACTGTTCCATATAACAGTCTAAGACAAGATAAACAGCTCAATTTTTACATACAAATAATATAGATTATATATGACTACAATACTTGCTCCATCCAATTAATCTGTGATTTTAACTAAAAGTGCTTACTTTTAGGCTTCTGCAGAATCTCTTTTAGCTATTTCAACACATAGCTATAAAACCAGAAAACTTAAAAGTACCCTCCAACAAGTTATAGTATCAGTAATTTGTACATCACTCATATGTTTTGCTGTCTGCCAATTTAACATATATTAATCTAGATGCTTCTCGTAAATGGCTATAAAAAGGATCTAGAAGATTTTTGACTCAAGAAATGTAGATGGCTCAACCTTATCACAGTATGTCCTCTTACTAGTTTTCAGAGTTTAGGACAGAATGCTTAAGCTCTCCCTTCTTTATCCCAACCTAATTTCTCTCAAAAGCCTACATATCTTTATCCCCTTCCCATCCCCCACCCCCCATCTCCTTCATAAGAGTTAGGGCTCACAGCTATAGTGTTATGCTACAGGGATAATTTATAACTTTTTTTAAAAAAGGCTAAAGCAAGGTCATTTTGGAGAAAAAAGGGGTTCATTGCACAGAATCTCTCTCCAGTTTCCCTTCAATTGCCATAGTGACATAACCTGTACTGTTGTAACCAGACTTAATCCTAAGAAAACTGATCAAAAGGATCTGGGGATTTGTATTCCATGCACCACAAAGTTATCCTTTTTTTTTTTTTTCCAAGTGAAGTTTGAAGAGCATTTTTATACAAACAGAATATTTTTCTGGCCCATACAATGTAGTAAGCCATTAACTGGTGGGTTTTTTAGTTAAGACCATTAAGCTTTCAATAGCACTGGTCTGGCCATAGGTATCAACATAAAGCCATAATTCTAAAGCAAGGTAACAAGTAACAAGGAAAATGGTCTACTACTTCATGAAAGCCGAGAAGACTTGGCTTATCTAATTTTAATGTCTCCCATGAAACACAGTATGCTTTTTTAAGGAGCTTTTCAGTCCACTGTCAATCTTCCATCACCAAAGACAGTAACCTGAATATAGAGGAAAGGATGGCTCATATGAAAAAATGTCTTCTGGAATTCAGACAGGTAAAATAATTCAAAAAGCAAAAGTGAGTGGTTCAAAGTTAAGGGAGAAACAACTATAATAAAGTGGCACCTAAAAAAATCTCATGTAGTTGATAGCTACTTGGAAATCCAAATTTAAGCAGAAATTCAATTTATCTCCCCCAAAACTTACAAATGTAGTACAAGCTTCAAGTTCTAGCAAGGATCACAAAAATTCAGATGGAGCCCTTTAACTGTAAGGTAAGTTCCAAGAGAGGCGTGCAAGAAGTATAAGGGGTCTCCTGTTATGGAACAGCCCCCATTCTGTATTACTAGGAGGAATGGACAGACCATACTGTTAACTACCTCTCAATGACAGAAAATGGCTATGAAACAGACTTTATATGTAGTAAGTTTTGCATACAATATGGAATTCCCTTAAGGAAAAAAAGTTAAACAATCATTAAACTCCTATGATGCCAAAGTATTAGAACATCTGATCCCTTAGAGCTCACATTACAGCTAGGGTAAAATGTTAGGGAATAGAAATGCCAATTCGTTGAGGTAATGATTGGTACTAGATAACCAGAGTTTTTAAAAGCACTTCAACATTGGAAAGGAAATATAGTTCAAATAAAGCTAATATACTTCACACTTATTGAGCTTGCTCACCAGAACCATACAGTTAACTCTACATAAGGACCCCTATCACACAAAGCCTTACCCATATTTATGATCTGCTGCAGCAAAGGCTTACTAAGCAACATCTATTTCAGTAGAACAACAAACTTAATACTTTAAAGTATTGTACACACAAATATAAAATGCTTGTTTTGTGAAAGGAAACAACCTTATCTTTCATGGTACTTGGAATAGGGAAAAATTTCATAGCTGATTGCTAATTGTTCATAACCACTTAACTTCCTGTCGCCCTACTTAACACACTATCATGACAGAAGACTTATATTACTGCCAAACTTGATGACTACACATGAAGTACACTGCCTTGAGAATCAAAAGACTAATGATAAAAATACCAGAAAGAAATCCTTCCACAGAATCACTTAGTGTTTTCACTACAACAGTGTCATAAGCTTGCGTATTGTTATCAGTGTTCTCTCACAAAAAGGTAGGAATAACAGGTTCTAAATACATATCCCTGACCCAGTAGCATTGTCATCCAATTATCAGAAAAGATGTGAGAAAGAAGGCTTTTGTGACAAATAAACTACATTTTCCCACTCCAAAAAAACAACAACTGGTCAACGGGGTCTGAGCCCTGCAAACCTCTGGTCAGCAGAAATTAAGCATGCTAATAAGACAATCCCCCATTCCATATTTAAGATGATCCCAAACACAACGAGTAGATCTACACTGAAAGTGCCAATACAGCAGAGCGGCAAATCAAGAGAGAAGTCCAACATAAAGGGATCACTGCAGCACCTAGACTGATAGCCAGCCATGTGATGAACCACTTCAAGAAATACATGGTAGAATGGAACTTTGAGAACAAAATTTAACATTAAAAGTGCACCTGAATATTACAAACTAACTTTACAAAACCTACAATAAGGTAAAATATATATCTTTTGAAATATTCAGCAGCTTTTTTTGTTTTTGTTTTTTTTTATTTTGTCTTTTTTTTGAGAGGCTCATGAAATTTAAAAGGGACCACTAACTAATTCCAACCATGCTTCACAAAACAATAATGGCTATTTTATATTGCAGTTACCAATGTAATGCAATTAGTGCTTAAAAAAATCTACTTAAAAAAAAAAAGCCAACACAAGAGACCTTTGGAGGAAATATGCTTGTTCAAAAGCTTCTCTGAAAAGAAAGTTTACCTGAATATTAAGTCGTCACTGATCTCAAGTGTAATGTTAAAAAGCTTCACAGACATGAATATTACAATCTTCAGGTCTCAGGACATTTAATCTGAGAACATTTAGAGTTTGGTTTGTTTTTAAATTCACTTTCTAAACCAAAGCAAATAATAGAAGTACTCAAATTTTCACTATTTACAATTCTTAGCCTACAATCTGAAATGACACAATACAAGTTCTCTTTTTAAACTGCAGCATTAAAGGGTAGGCACACCATTCTTCTGCTGCTCGATTGTCATCCACTGAAACACACATAGAAAATATTTATGTTAGTAAAATGATCACTCCATGTACACTACAATGACAAAGTTTTACAAAACTCAACTCATACATCACTTAAATAGACTACCATATAGGGTTAAACCTCTCTGAACAGTAAAACTCTACAAAAGTTGAACTTTTAGGGCCAAATTTTTAAACGGGCCATTAATATCTGTCTGCAAATGAAAAAACAGCACATGAACAAATTAACTGCTTTCACAAGGGCCTTTTTGCAACAACTGTTAGCTATTGAATAATCCAAGTAAAGGACAAGAAGGCACCAGTAGCCACAATTAATTATGTGCTGACCAAAAAAAATTAAAAATAAGGGTGGAAGGAAAATAGGAGGCTCCCTTTAAAAATGTAGCCCTTTGCTCGCAGCAAACTTTCTACAACTTCCTTCAACAGCAGATGAAGCCACAAATTTAGCAATGCATTTTTATTGCACTTTCTAGCTATGCTAGAAAATACTGCAGAGTTTACATACTGGTACTGAACTCAAACCGCTTATTATGTTCAGATGACAACTAGAGATCTAAGAGGAAGCAGGCTCATTCAATGTTTAAATCATCACACAAAGTAACTGAAGCAAAAAGGGCCCCAAGTCCCGTCCATGTCAAAAATGAGCAGTGCATATTTCTAAGTGACAGCAATGGTGTGCCTAACCTTTGAACAGGTAAGTTGCAGGAAAAAAATAAGCTTAACCGAAAAAGGCTAATTTAATTAACTGCTCCAAAATTTTCAAACAAAGAAAATCACACAGTCTTGGGCCTACCTAGTCCTCCTTCCCTATGAAATATTGGTATCTATTCGAAATCACCAACTTCAATTTAATCAATGCCCAAGTACAATGCTTATTATTTTTATTTTATACAGAAAAGCCAATGATTCTTTTGGTTGAGCAATATTAAAAAACTGAGAGGGCCTAAAAACCCTTCCTAGTTAATTTTTATTTATAAGATGTATGCAGTGTTTTTATTGTTTTGCTCAGACAATAATTCTGACTTACATAAGCATCAAAACCTGTGAGCTTCACCCAGTTATGGATGATTGTTGCAGAAATACTAGAAGAATGCATTGACCAAACTTAGTTCTGGGTCTATTGGAGTTTTTAAAACCCACCTCAAAAAAAAACCAAAAAACCAAGAGTTTAAGGAGTGCTTATATTAACATGATCAGAAACTGCCTAAAGTATTGTGTGCTAAGCAACCATTAAAAATTAATTACTGAATCCTATTACTGTTAAAAACTGGAAAAGGAGAAGGGAGGAGGGGGAATTGATGCTAAATTAAAAAACAAAACAACAACACCTGCTACTAGCAAACGGGTTACTTAAAAAGGAAACACCCTAAGGATCTTTAGTTATAACTGAATTATAGCTAAATATGATGCATAGCCTAAATCAGGTTAGGCTACCTTTGGGTTTTTTCTTTTTCCCCTCAACACAAAAAATGGATCCTTCATCAATGTGGTCATTTGGGCAAATTACTGAGGTTGTAATGTCGAGAGATCATTTTAAAAAGATCACAGTTATACACATTTCCCTTCCCTATTTCCCCAACCCTAATATACAGATCTGAAATAATTTAAACCAGTTGCTGGAACTACACATAGTAGTTAGTAAACGCGTAATCAAATCTGTAAAAAGGGTTAAAAGGTTACAAAGAAACCTAGTTTTGCTAAAAATGAGGCATACTCTATCGTATCATTAAATGTACCCTGACTGCTCCTGAGTAAAAGCGGAGCTTGTCCTCCATGAGATAAGGCTACATCCTCACAAACTGGTGAGATCAAATCCTACCCTTAGAAAATCCCAAACAAAACTACAGTGAAGGTAGTGTTTACAAAGTAATTGAAGCATTTTTGAAGGTAGTGTATGTACCTTTTCCCCTCCCCCCCTCCCTACTGGGTGAGCACTAAAGAGATTATTAATGTTAAATGAATTTAATTTTTGAAAGAAAACAATAAAAATGTAATTAGACCCAATTGATTACTTAGAATTATTAAGGAGATAACCAATCTCCATGAGCTCAAGAGATTTACCCTATCTAAAGAGCAAGTACTCTTTATTGTAATACTTCAATTAGCTGGATCCAAGAAGAAAGAAAATTCTGAATAATTTTCTAGTTTAAGATGGCTTTCTAAATATGAACAATAAAGCTCCAAGTAGAAGAGAGTTGGGTTTTAAAAGTGGCCTTAAAAAAAAAGGTAAATATGACAGTAACTCCCTTCCCTCCTTTAAAAAAAAAAAAAAAGCACACTGGCTCTACAGGCAAGGAGTCCACTTCCACATATCTGCATTCTCTGTGAGGTAACTCAATTCTCTAAATTGTAGAGAAACATGCAAAAGGCCAAAGGGGAAAAAATTAAAAAGGTATTTTGAGCCATACTGCACGTGGGAAATTTAAAAAATGCAACATTCAGAATGCACCTTTCACCTGGGTGTCCATGCAAAATCTGCAAAGAACAAGGGTTACAGTATATCGAGTCAGGTGCATTCAATGATAACTGAACAATGCAGTAGTGCTCACCCAGTTTGTAAAGTAATTGGCACTCTACAGTATTCCTACTCATCTTTTGATTCATTTGCACTTTGTGCTGCCTCTCCCTGGGGATCTAATTCAATCTTTACTGAAACATCTGGACCCTCCGACCTCATTAATTTCATCTTTTTCTTTGGAGGGTTTTTCAAAGTGCCCAGCCTCTCCTTTACTTTGTACTCCAGTGTACTGTGGGGAATCCCATAAATACTCTGAGCTTTGGAAACACTCATTTTTCCACTCATAACCACCGAGATTGCTTCCTCCAGTATTTCACTGTTGTACTGTCTATATCTCCCTCTTTTCTTCCGAGGCTGCTTGGAGCCTGGGTCTCCTTCTTGATCCGATGTGGGATATGGCTGTCCAGAGGTAGACTGCTCAGCATCTGAGCCCCAAGAATCCGGTCCAGCATCCAGCATACTTCTTCTGTTTTGTTTTGGAAGAATAGCCCTTAACTTTTTACTAAGCGCGCTCTCCGTTTGTGAACCCATGACCAAAGAACTATAGCTATACTGGTCACCAGTGCGGGACTCCCATGAAAGGTCCATGCCTCGAACTTGTGGTATCTTTAAATCTACAGGAGATGAATGGCTCACGTCCTTTTTTCCATCTTGTTTAGTTTGAAGTGCCATTTTTTGAAAGGCAGAATTTTCTGTAATAAAAGGAAGGTCACTGATGTTGCTGAATGCACCATTTCCCCTGAATTTCATGCGGCTGAAGTTGAATTCATAATGTGGTTTTGCCCAAGAGGCCTCCCTGGATAAGATTAAATGTTGCCCATGATTCTGCAATCCAGATGACCCAAGGCTGGCAGCTGAGGAGAACTGGTTTCTGCTCAGTAGTTCTTCACTAATCTGCAGTGATCTCGCCAGTGGAACTTTGAGAGATGTGGAGTGGCCAAAACCTTCCCTGGTTCCATCCTGTAGGCTTCTTGGAGGTACCCCATCACCACTCCGAAGTCCGTCCGGACGGTGCTGGCTGGGTCTCCCAGGTCGCCTAATTGGATGGAAGGAAACTGATGTGAGCAGGACTTGCACAGGTAGGGAGGGATGGGTGAGGGGACCACTCCTTTATTAGAAGGCCTTGCTTGGGTAACATCACTTTGTGTTATTTATTTTCTCTCTCTCTAAAATTTAAAAAATGTCTCAGCAGTCATTTTAAAACTTGTCCACCAAAAAACAAAAACAAAAATAAAACAAAAACAAAAAACAAAAACAAAAAACAAAAACCAGGAGCTTTTTGGGCAAAGAAAAATGAAACCTGTCAGCTGGTCTCTGGTTGGGTTCACAAATTTTCGGAGGAGAAAGGCTTCGCGCAACTGTCTGAAAATAGCACCTTAATTATAAATGACAAAGTAATCGTCAGTCTCCATAGCTCTATACACAACTATGTTGTTAATGTGACGTTACCACTAAACAAGTACAGTAATAAAAGAGTAAGCCAAATGACTTTAAAATGCAACACATTCAACACACATTGGACAACCTGCTACGAAACCTGAACTGTTGTTCACAATAGTGGAGGCCATGGATGGGTGCTCACTTAATCCACACGAAAAGCTGATGCTCATCATCAAAAAATAAACAACTCCAAACAGCCTGTTATTCTTTTACACTTGAATTAAAAGCAAAGTGGTACTGCCACTAGCAAAGAAGCTGCATGTTAACAACTTACCACACTGCTTTCTTTTAACACAAGAAGAAACACAATGAATTGAGAAACGTCTGATTCTCCATTTGAAATGTCCCAGGCTCAAAAGAAATGGTCTTTTCTTACCTCCAATGCTACTAAATTTGGTTCATTTCAAGGTTATGAGCATTATGTTGTATGTCTTTTAAACTTTATTTTAAAAATCTATTATTTGTGGAGTAGTCATTTCTATCTATATTTTAAGTTGATGACTCCCAAAGAATGCTACCAAAAGTTAGTGATTTCATGAATTACTAGTTCTTAGCCCATTTTTTCACCCACACGACTACAAATACAAACTTATACTGGTTTGCAAGTGTCAGACTTTCACAATGACGACAGATTATCAAGGTCAATAATGGCGAATGGTAAAGCATGCCCAAAAGAAGTGATAACATTAAGAAAGTAAATGTTTAGAAACTAGACACACTGGTATGGTTCCTATTATACCTACAAAAACATGCTAGATTTTTTTTCTTGTGGGCTTTGTGTTATGATCGGCAAAAGTAATACCTTAAGAATACCAAAACTTCACCTAAAAACAGGGCGGTACTGCTAACTCACTTAAGAGATTAGAGAACTTGATTTGACTTCCACGAAATGATAAGAACAGAGAAATAATTTCCATTGTGAAGGTACAGTCTGCAAAGACAAACTTTAAGCAAAATACTATGCTGTTTTTTCCCACCAAATCACAGGTAAGTCTTATCAAAGAGTTCCATTTATTGAAACTAACTTGGGCTAATGAAAAATTCCCAAATATTCCATGATATTGTGATATAAGAACAGAATTATTATATTTATATCAGTATTTGAAGAGAAAGGTGCAAAAGCAAATCCTTTTAAAAAACCAAAATGGATAAAATAGTAAAAGGTATATTTTTTCATTTCAAAAAGACAGAAAAATGAAACATTAAAGAAAAATAACAGGGACAGTGTTGTAGTAGCTGATATTACAAAGCAATACAAGGAAGGGATACTTTTAAAAACAACAGCTAAGAGCATGTTTCAAAAAGTTAAGACATTGTGATGTCCCCTACCTTCATGTAACTTACAGAAGATTTCTATTCTGAAGCTAAGCCTCAATATCTATTTAGTATTACTAGGAAAGCTGCTTTTCATATCTAACAATGTACTACAGTTCTATGACAGCTTCATCATATTGCTTTCATGTACCTTGATTTCTAACATATTCTACATAAAAATAGCTCCTTTAGGAAAAAAAAATACATAGTTGATAAAGGGCTCCAGATCATGGTTCACTATAAAATCTGCTTCCTAGAATCAGAAAATTCACTTTTATATTCAAGAGTGCTACAAAAACTAATTTTTATGATTCTGTATAGCGTCCTGATAGAGGAAGTTACCTATCAATAACCCACATCTACCCCATCTGTTAAAGAGGCAATAGAAAGCACCATTCTATTTTATGAACTGTCAACACTGGAAATTATATTTGCAGTTCACATTTACCAAAACCCCCAAATTCCCTATAGACCAAGTCTTGTAATGAAGTCCACTTCTCACTCAAAAGCTTCAACCTAAAGTCTATAATTGATATACCTTAACTTTGTAATATTTGATCAACGTTCTTTACTCACATGTCAAACCAATAAACCATCCAAAAATACAAATGCATTTTTGCCAAGTTCTTAACTACTGAAAATAATATTATTCACCTGTGCTATCAAATTTCAGAATGCAGTTTTTCTATAAGGTGGACTAGGTAAAGGCTGACTTTACAGAAGATCCACCATAAAAATCATTACTCTGAAGGATTTCCATTTGTTTTAAATGTTAGAGGAAATTAGTATCAATCTGTAATACATCTCTTAAAATAGATTATGAGAAAGCTGCAAATATTTTCCCTTACCCGTTCCCTTGAGTAGTGGAGCAACCTGGAGAATGGCTGAGGGAAGTGCTGCCAGCACATGGACTTTTCTTAGTGGACAGATCAAGGACACCGTCTGTAGAAACATAAAGAACACCTGAGAATGTAAAAAACTAGGTATAATCATGAACTACGTATGCTGGATTAAAAAGTTAAAAGCTGTTGGCCTACTGTAGATGAATACATTTACTTTTTATTTCTGAATCATCAACTGGTAAAATTACCGTATCATTTAGAATACAGGCTATCCCATCTGATGCCCTATGCACCACTCACTGCCCCACCCCACAAAAGGGACTCTCTTAAAAGGGGGAAAAAACTCAAGAGGTCCATACTGACCACAATGCTGATTATAAACTGACTTTAGATTATACACAAGCTAATGGTGGGAAGGGAGGGAAGCCTGGCCAATTGCCAGAGAAATGTAGTAAAAAAAAAAAAAAATGACCCTTCAGGGCAGCTAGGTGGCACAGTGGATAAAGCACTGGCCCTGGATTCAGGAGGACCTGAGTTCAAATCTGGATTTGGACACTTGATATTTACTAGCTGTGTGACCCTGGGCAAATCACTTAACCCTCATTGCTCCACAAAAAAACCCCAAAACAACAAAAACAACAACAAAGAAATGACCCTATGGCAAGAAACTATAAATCTCACAAATATTATGACAATATCTTATAAAAGGCAGACTAGCATAGCCAAGAGACAACTGGCCTTAGGATTTAGAAAAAAGTCCAAGTTTTGTCTAAAGCCCACTCTGAAGTACATTAGCTGCCTGACCTGGGCCAGTTTCTTAACATCTCAGTGCCCCAAGCAACTCTCTAAGATCATGAGCTGCAGAGCAGGTACCAACCTGCATTAGTTGAACAGAGTTTCTTCACAGAGTTCCTTATACCAGTGAAATCCAAGGTCTAGTCTTCATGGCTAACATGACCAAAGATTAATATTAGAGAGACTGTCCCCAACCCCCCAAAAGTTGAGACATTTCACAAGACTAACAAAGATAAAACAAGATACCAGAAATACCAATTTAAACTGTTCCAAATTCTTCATGAGACCCACTGGCCTTGACTTTCTAGATTCAAAAAGAGCCAAAGTCTCTCAAAGTCAGAAATTATAAAGTCAAACATTAAAAACTGAATCTATCTAAAAAAGGTAAAGTCTACATATCTTGGATTCTCAAAATACTTGCAAGTATTTTTCAAAGGGGGAGTTCACAAACCTAATTACAACAACTTTACTGTAATAAAATAGTTGTTTTAGATTACAAGTGAATGCTATGTTTAAAAAAAAAACAACATAGACAATGATAAATGCTTGTTGACTGATTAGAATTAACAGACAACCTTATGGATGTTGCTCCACTGGATCTTTACAACAACCTTGTGAGGGAGAATACTGGTATTATCCTCACTTTACAAATTAGAAAACTGAGGCTCAGAGTAGCTAAGTGACTTGTCCATGATCACACAGTTATCAGATAGGGGATATGAACCTATGTCTCTCTCAACTCCAAGTCCAGTGTTATTTCCATTATACCATACATAGAAATTCCATAAAGTATGATTAGGTATTACTAGTATGTGATTTCATATACATTTAGATAAAAATGGCTATACTTCCAAGATCACAAATCGAGAGCTGAAAGGGATCTTAGAGATCATATAGTCCAATTCTCTTTATTTTACAGATGGGGAAAATGACATGCAGAGAGATTAAAATAAGTGCCCAAGGTGACAAACAGAACAGCTGGGATCTGAACCCAGGTCCTATGACTTCAAGTTCAGTGATCTCTGGTTCCTTTTTTTACTACATCCCACAGCCTTTCCTACACAACTTATCAAGGATCTAGTTGTAGGCTTCCACCAGTCGAGGACGACCATGGATCAGCACCTTGAAGAGCCATAGGCCACAATGTGGCTGTGCAGTCCGATACGGGAGCCGCAGCTCCTGCCACAACGAGGACATCAGAAAACTGGGCTCTCTGTTGCCCGTCGGTTCCTGCATCTCAATTATCAAGGATAAAGTACATAAATATGATAGCTCTAAATATGGAAAGGTTTCCTGGTCAGTAATCTACCTCTAAGGGGAAGTTAACAGGAAAGAAGTTTTAAGTTTGTGTTTATTATTATTTTTTTAACAAAACAAAAAAAAGGAGTATGCCAAGTTACAGGAAAACAAAGCAATGAAGATGAAACATCATTTACGAAAGCACCCATTATTAATGACGAATATACCAAATGTTACATTGTTACCATCTGTGTGTAATATTGTACAAGACAATTACACTTTATATAAAGCATGAACAATTAACCTTGTAAACTGTTTTTATTAAGCAACCATTCCACAATTTCAGAAATGGTTTAGGGCAACCCAAAATACTGCATGACTTTTAAAAAGAACATTTTAGGCAAAACTAATATATTAGATTAATATCAAATAACCTTTGCCACCAGGTTAATAGCAGCAGGTCTCTAAAATCTAGTTTCCCTCTTTTTGCAGATAAAGGGATATAGGACTCGTGGGTACCTTCTCATTTCCTATTGCAGGCTATTATAAACTGATAGGATGTCAAGATTAAAAATACTCATTTTTTAAAAGTCAATCTGGTGCCACTGATGCATTTCCAAAGTCTACATGGAACTTTTTATTAACCAAATATGGACCACAATATAACCACAATAATGATGTTGATAATATAATTTTCAGCTATAGCACCCCTTCTGAAGGAAGATAAATTATAAGCCAAATGATAACTGTATACTAATTAATTAACTACTATCATTAATCTTTCAAATACATCCACTGTGCTACTGCTTTGTGGTTGTAAAACAAAAAGATTACACTAATATTTAGAGGAAATAAATTCTTAATAAGGTTGGCAAGAGACATGTATCTGCTGTCCAAAGATAACTTACTTAAGTTCAGGGAGGCTCATCACCAGAAAGAAAGAAATTATTTGGTCATAACACCTCATGAAGACTGTTAGGGGTCTATGATCTGCAGAGGTACCAAAAAGTATGAAATAACTAAACTCTTATAGTTTTTTTAGTAGAACTAACAAAAGTATTGAAAAGAAAACAATCTCCTTTAATAGCAAGTGTTCAGAAAGGCCTCAGTTTTGCTGAGAGTATACTACCAACAATAAAGTGGCCATAACAAGTTACATTTTGTCTAGTTAGGAAATCCTTCCAACATTTTGATCACTGAAGCCTTTCCTAGTTCTTCCTCCTGACAGTACATTCCCTCTGAGATAATCTTCTGTCCACTCTATATTTGTATAGTTTATGTACATAGCTGATTACATGTCTTTTTTCCATTAGAATGTGAGCTCCTTGAAGGAAGGTGTGGTGTTTTAGTCTTTCTGTGTGTGTCCTAATATTTAGCATAGTGCCTGCCACATGAAAGGCATTTAACAAATGTTTACTGACACTGAAAAAGTATTAAGTAATGAATTCAAATAGGCATTTATATATGATGAACCAAAAGTGGCCTATTTTATAAATAAGAATTACTTTAACTAAGCAAAAGAAAATAATTTCAAAAGCAGATTGTTGGGGTCAGTTGTAAAAGTTAAATTATGAGGAGCAGCTAGGTAGCATAGTGGATAAAGCACTGGCCCTGGGTTCAGGAGGACCCGAGTTCAAATCCGACCTCAGAAACTTGACACTTACTAGCTGTGTGACCCTGGGCAAGTCACTTAACCCTCAATGCCCTGCCCCCAATTTTTTTTTAAGTTAAATTATGGAAATTGTATATGGAAATCTTAAGAGGCAAACATTATATTTGTTTTATCCAATCAAATTGCTTAAAGTTAATACTTTCTTTCAGATGATTTTCTCCTTTCCCTGTCTCCCCCACTAGATAGGTACAAAACTATACCACTTTACAAAAAGGTATGCCTTATAGTTTGACATAAATAAAGCTCATTAATTAAACTTTAAATTTAGAATGCATAATAATCCAAGTACTGCTTTGTCTAAAGATACTTTACTATTACAAAGTTATAACGCAAAGGTAATATTTAACCTACTTGAGAAAAAAATTAAGAAAGTTAGAAAAAGTGCATTTCACATATTACTCAAAATAAATGTTTACTTCAACAAGCCTGGAGCTTTGTACTTATGACCAGTGACGATAGATTTGAATACACATACATTCATTACAAATTTTTCTCATTTATTAAAAGACTCCAACATATTTCATTGACTTTGTACACAAGACAGTAAGACTGAATAATTCAAAATAGCTCCCCAGAGGGTACACACACCCTTCCCCCACCAAGAGTGATGCTGAACTGTCCTTCCTGATTGTAAGGATTTTGAAACAGGTAGAAACCTGAGATGAGTGATTTATTGTTTTACCCTCTTGCCTTCCAGGCCATAATTTTTCTAGTTAATGACGCTCATCCTAAATTAGGGGTTCCCACCCTATGGGGCACGCAACTGGAGGCTGGGAAGTAGAGCTGCAAGAGCACCTACTACACATGTATACCAGGCATTGTCATATTGATCTATAACAATATAAGTAGTGTGACTCAGTAAAATAAACAAACATAACCTTTTGGAGACTGAATATAAAATACCATGTTTCTTTTCAGTGCATAATTTGATCTAAGTGAAGCTGGAAGCTCATCATGTTTTCACCAATGCTTGAGCCCTATCTGCCGAAACCGTCTCTCAAAGTGAGAGTACTAAATCAGCACTTTTTTTCAAAGAGATGGAAGAGATCCAGAGAATAAAATCATACCTTGTTCACTGGGTTCTGACTGAGACTTTCTGACAGTAAGGTCCAGAGGTGAGTCTTGGTCAGCCATGAGAAGTTTGCTGAGTACAGGGTTCTGAGCAGTTGCAGCTGTGGGAGAGGTGGTAACTGGAGATGCTTTCGGCAGGCTTTGGTTCTTTGTGCTATTGGGCTGGCTGGGGTCCTGAGTAGAGCTATTTTTTGAGGTATATTCAGCAGCAAATTGCTGGATCATTCGCTGCATGATCTCACGGGCCACTAGGGGAATATTGGGGTCAGAGACCCAGAGACTGTCTGTAAACAAAAATTTATTTAATTAAAAATAAATTTTAAAGTTTTTGAATGAAATATAAAATTTCATTTAAAAATTTTCATTAAAATCTAGGTGTTTTTCCCATAAAATGTTTTTATTTCTGAGATGTAGATTCCTTCACAAAAGGAAATTTCCAATTATATTTCTCAACTTTTTAAGATTGTAGCATTACCTAAAAGTCATAGTATAATACATAAAGAAAGCAGAACCTAACCTATGATTAAGACTTATCTGATACGAAAATTCTAAAACCCATCTTTTATTAATTACCTTAACCAAAGATCTTATAATTATTCTGATGCTTACCACATACAAGATTACTCAAAATCTTTGGATTAACTAACTAATCCATCTCTTAAAAGTCTTTGGGAGATAAGTTATTGGGTATTTAATTTTCTTGTACTAAACTATGTGAGGCATAGTAAGATCACAGAAGGGGATCACTAAACTTAATGATCTAAATAAAAAGCCAAAACAGGCCATCCAAGTGGTATATTCTTTAACAATACCATGACTTCCACTAATATAATAGCTCTAGGTATGTTCTGAAGCAGAAATTCAAGCTATAAATGTCTACTATTATAAAGATTTAAAATAATAAACATGAATTCAGAAAATCACTAGAATTTCAAAGTTGGAAAGGACCGTATAAAAATATTTTAGCCCAACTCTCTCATTTTAAGAGAAAAGTGAGCCCTAGAGAGGTTAAATGACTGATTACTAGTGGCAGAACTTGGACAAGAACCCTGCTATCCTGATTGGGTAATCCAACCATATTACTTTCAGTTTTTAGAGAAGGTAGTTTTAGATGGCATACCAATAACTGCTTTTGAAGGCTCTAAGTCCCTTGGTCTTTCTGAGGGAAGAGATTTTTAGAACTAGACAGGGCAGCTAGGTGGCTCAGTAGATAAAGCACCGGCCCTGGATTTAGGAGGACCTGAGTTCAAATCAGGTCTCAGACACCACACTTACTAGCTGTATGACCCTAGGAAAGTCACTTAACCCTCGCTGCCCTGCAAAAAACCCAAAATAACAAAAAACAAAACACAAAAAACTAGACAGTGACTTAGAGATCATGTAGTACAACCTCCTCAATTTACAGATAAGGAACATGAACCTGAAGTCCATTAAAGTAAAAACCTCACTATAATATAAAATTTCCAAGTGCCTCAAAAGAAAACTATTTTCATAGAATAAAATCATTGAGAGTCAAATCCATTAAGTTTATTATTAAATCTGTTCTAACTGATTAGGTTATTTAGAATAGTGGATTTAATTCTTCCTAAAGTCCAGTTTTTAAAACAAACATGACACTATTATGATTGAATTTATATACTTAAAGATTCAATTTATGCAAAAATAAATATAACTACAGACATTTCTCATTGGCCTATCTTTCAGTGCAGTTCCACTGGAAAGACTCTGGTTTTGTTTGGTTTCTTTTGGACAGAGTATAAATGTGAATATTCAGAAAGTCCTGTGAGGACAAATGAATAAAATCAAAGAGAAAATACTAGGTATGATTAGTAATAAATAGCATTGTAATGCCACTTATTTCTCACCAACCACTAGTTTTTCTTGTCAATTGTCTATGAACAGTTTTTCAGTCAAGGTTTTTATTTTATTTATTTCTTTAAAAAAATACTTTCCTATAAAACAGTATTCTAATCTCAAACATTTTTTAAAAATCAATTTTTCCAGTGGAAAAAGTAGAAAACATTCAACAAATGAGTGAAATACTTTCACATTGAGAACCACATTGAAATGGTTTAGAGGCATGTCTTTTACTAGATTAGTAACCATAGTTAAAGAAATTCTTGGAGAACAAGAGTCTTGAGGACAGACCCTGAAGCTCATTTTCACTTCTGATAGTAATATAGTCTAGACGAAGGAAATACAATTAAGAAAAAGGCAAACAATGTCTAGATTGGTTAAATACTTGTCCTGTTTTATTTTCTGCTTCTTTTGAAAACCTTGGACATATTGATTATTTAATGTATCTAAAACATATTATATGTACCCATATGCATACCTATACAACATTATTAGGATAGAAAAGTGACAAATTAGCTAAAACCAAAATAATAATAGCTAACATTTAATTAAGAAAACCTAATGGACAGTACTGGAATGCTCTGGTCCACAGGGTCATAAAGAGACAGACACAACTGAATGACTGAACAACCACCACCATTTAATTATTATAGTTATTAACTAAAATAGCTAAATGTGACATATCCCCATTCTAAAATGTAAGTCACTAAATTGGAATAAGAAAGGCACTTTCTCAAAAATTACAACTGAAGTAAATTTAATTAAAACAAAGGATCAGACAACTAAGCTAAAAGGAACCTCAAATGGAAAATAAATTCCAAATGGATGAGTCATAGAAAATTAATAAATTGAATATCTGAAGTCCCTTCAGAAAGTGTGCCACTAAAACAAAAATCTAAACTTTAATACTTCAGTCATTTAGGTTTTTAACCATTTATTACTTAAAACATCATTTACATTCAAGCAGTCTATTTTCTTGTTAAGTTCTATGTTTCAACATAATTATTAAATATATATTAAACAAGGGTTAATTCTAAATTATTTGAAGTATTCCTATCTTTAGGTAATTTATGACAATTTATTAGAATCTATATAACATGTATAACTTAAAAGTCACAAACCTATATGTAAAAGATGAAAAGGCTAGTCCTCTAAAGAAGTCAGGAAACACGGGGGCAGCTAGGTGGCGCAGTGGATAGAGCACTGGCCCTGGATTCAGGAGTACCTGAGTTCAAATCCGGCCTCAGACACTTAACACATACTAGCTGTGTGACCCTGGGCAAGTCACTTAACCCCAATTGCCTCACCAAAAAAAAAAAAAAAGAAGTCAGGAAACTTAACCCTATGTATATGGTATGCATGTATGTATATATGTATGTACATACACACGTGTGTTTATGTATGGAACTGTGTGTATATGTGTGCTGCACACATATACACGCATGTATACATATATACAGACTGTGTATGTGTGTTTGTGTGTGTAAGTGTAAAATTACTGCAATGTAATTTTCTGACAGTGATGGCCTGGGGAAAAAAAGGGTACAATAAATAGAGGTAGATGAGCTTTAAAAGTAAGTGTCGGGGCAGCTAGGTGGTGCAGTGGATAGAGCACTGGCCCTGGAGTCAGGAGTGCCTGAGTTCAAATACGGCCTCAGACACTTAACACTTACTAGCTGTGTGACCCTTGGCAAGTCATTTAACCCCAATTGCTTCACTTACAAAAAAAAAAATAAGTGTCACTTGGGGCAACTACGTGGCACAGTGCATAAAGCACCAGGCCTGGATTCAGAAAGACCTGAGTTCAAATCTGGCCTCAGACACTTGACACTAACTAGCTGTGTGACCCTGGAAGTCACTTAACCCCCACTGCCCTGCAAAATACAAAAACAACCAGAAAAAAGTGTCACTGAACTTTTCTTCCCTTTCCTCAAAGTCCATATCAGGGGGCAGCTAGATGGCACAGTGAATAAAGCACCGGCCCTGGATTCAGGAGTACCTGAGTTCAAATCTGGCCTCAGACACTTGATACTTGCTAGCTGTGTGACCCTGGGCAAGTCACTTAACCCCCATTGCCCCACAAAACAAAACAAAACCAAACCAAACAAACAAAAAAACCAAAGTCCATATCAGAAAATAGGGTTTGATGTTTCCAAGAATAGCACTCTTTCCTTCCATCTCAAATTTCCTGTCACCAGAACAAAGGAAAGTGATACTCATTTTACACAATTGAAAAATTCTTTATGATTAATAAATGAGATTCCCATTTAAAATATTTATCAATCATTCATACCTTAAAGTGAATTACTGTACTTTTAATCAGTTCCCTTAGCAACTAGCTAAAGGGAGAAGTAATTTTGTAGCATGGACACCTACCCATGTACTTTAGGTCTGTAAGGTGCCAAACAGAGAAGGAACTAGACATTAGCATAAAGTTCACTAGAGGTTTGAAGAAAGTCTGAATGAAGGTGGGGACAAAGAAGTCAACCAAAAAGTATAAAATTAGTCTGAAATGTGACTCGTGATCTAGGAGGCAAAAAGTACCAACAAACTAATACAAATGCATGGTGACATAGCCCTATAGAAAGCCATATAAATATGATAATGGGGATTGCCCTGAAGTTAAAACATTTAGAGAAGGTGAGCATGTCACACATATATGTGTATATATAATGCTAATTGTTCAGGAATTATTTATGATAGAACGTCCAGTTTGATGTATACAATGAGATTCATATATACATACATTTCTGATAATAAATAACCCTTGAACAATTAGCAGTTGTCAGTCTCTTACTTTTTTCTTTATGGTATATGGGTATAATGAGGTTTTATCAATCTGAAGGAAACTCCCAGGGATATACATAGGTAATTCTTCTGGAACTAAGTTTCCTAGAATTACACAGAACTCTGAAAAGTTGCCTCTGGTCACATACTATTATGTGACAGTCATTCCTGGAGCTCATATCTTCCTAACTCTCAGATCAGTCTTCTCTCAATCTTCCTATCCCAAGCTGACTCTTTAAACACAGAGCTCTAAATCTGGCCTTCAGATCTGATGATATTCCACGAGGCTCTTGGTAAGACAAAAAATGAATACACTAAAACCAATGAGGAAAAGTTAATGAAAATGAGTTGTTAACAGTGTCTTTCACTAGCATGCACTTGGATTTGGCACACTGTCTCCATTAGAGCATGAGCTCCTTGAAAGAAGGGTCACATTTCTGTCTTTCTTGTACTTAGAACACAGTACCTGTGCTTTAGCACAAAGGCAGTACTTGTTAAATGCTTGTTGACTAACAAAAGAAAGCATCCAATTTAGAGTAAGAGGACTTGTATTTCAATTCTACTGGCTATTTACTTTGTGGATACCAACAGAAGATGGAGGAAAAGGGCTGGACCTGTGATTTTACTGACTCCTCTCCATCAATGTGTGCTACTTTCTTTGCAACTCAAGAGATCTGTAGAGAGCAGAGGTATCACACATGCTGCTGAAAGGTCTGTGGCCTGTACCAGATTAAAATATAACTCGGAAATATTTAACCAAATAAATAAAAACATAATAGCATATTGGTAAAAAATGACTTAGAAAACCACGAGTTAAATTAGCATACATGGTTTTCTAAGTCAATATGTGGCGGGCAGGACTATCCCCATTTCTCTTTGAGTTTGACACACTGGCCTAGAGCACTAAGAGGTACAATGACCTGGCCAGGGAAGTTACCTGACATCCAGGTCCTTCCTGGGTCTAGGGGCCAGCTCTCTAACCAGTCAGTCAGTAGGCATTAATTTTATGTGCTTACTGTGTGTAAAACCTGGGATTAAGTGCTGGGGATACAAAGAAAAGAAAAAACACCATCCCTTTCCTCTAGAACTCAGTCTAACAGGAGAGAGAACATGCAAATAATGTACATCCAAGATATAAACAAGTGTAAATAGGAAAGTCATCTTTGTTACAGAAAGAATGATAATCTGAGAGAGAAGGGAAAGGGCCTCAAGCAGGAGGTGGAGATTTGACCTGAGTCTTGGACAGAGACAGGTAAGGGCAGCCAGAGCAGAGGCCCAGGACAGGGAGATGGAAATGTCATGTGTGTACAATAGCAAGGGAGCCCTTGGAGCTAAAATCCAGAGTTATGGAGTAGGGTCAAGGGTAAGGAGACTAGAGAGGCAGGAAAGGATCAAAGGGAAAGGCCAAATACCAAATGAAAACTCTTTTGTTTGATCCTGGAGGTAGGAGGGAATGGGGGAGAGGAGAGAAATATGACATTGCCAAAATGATGCTTTATTCAGAAGACCACTTCAGGAGCTATAGGAAAGATGGATTGGAGTGGGGAAAGATACTAATTAGAAGGTTGCTGTCATAGTCTAAAGGGGAGGTAGTAAGCATGCCTGGATGTCAGTTTTGTCATTAAAAATAAGGAGACAGGTATGGAAATTTTTAAAGGTCATTTCCAGATGTTGTATTATAAATAAGCTTTTAAACATATTAAGAGTTTTTAGGCAACGCTCAAGTACTAGCTAGCTTTCATCTCAATCTAAGAACAACATGAAACTTGTAGGATAAGGAAATTAGGTTGGCAAATGAATGATCTTTTTTTTATACTGGGAAGGTTCATACAGTACTCTAGAATAGACTTTCCTAAAGGTATTGGTTACAAGCAAATATGTCTAAAGACAAGAGAATAGACAAGATGACCTAAAATAAAAATCTCTTCAACCTTACAATAAATCAAATCAAATACTGAATTTTTAAAAAGTTTATGAAAAAACATTTTTAGGCAATAGAGAGGTAAGTTATAGGTGACCACCTTGACAAATTTCATCAATTTTTACCTTGACCAAATGGAAATATAAAACAAAAACATAAAAAGTGATCAAATTCAGTAACAAAATCAGCAACCTCTAATACTGGATATTATTCTTTCCCCAAACCAACCTTTTCTATAAAAGACTGCATTGAGGAATTCTTCTGCTTGTCTCTCGAAACGAATGATTTTTGCTTGCCCTTGTCTAAGCAGAGCTTCTTGCCCAGCTCCCAAAGCTGGTTCATCCAGATCGACTAAATGTTCCTGCAAAAACAGTCAGTGAAACATTTGCAAAAAAATATTTCTCCTCAAAAGGCATAAATGAATAATTACATACCAACATAAAATAAAAATATCTTAATACAACTTAAGATGAATTCTAAAATAAAATTTTTAATACAACTTAAGATGAATTTTAAAAAATCTCATTGCCACCTCTAATTCAAAACCAAAATTCATTTAAATGTATGTGAATTTCAACCAAAATTTTATCTCTAAAAACTATGAAATACAAAAAGGGAGTGTGTGTATTAAATATATACACAGAGTATATGTATTTAAGAGCTTAAATTTGCACTAAGATTTCATTGACAAAACACACATACATAAATACATACAAATGTACACACAAAAAGCCCCCCTTGTAAGATCTCCATCTATAATTCCACTTAAGATTTTTCAGACTTTTGACTTGAGTAAAACTCAAGATCACATGTTAAGTTGAATCCTTTTAAAAAAACAAAGTTCTCTTGAAGACATAAGTACTATAAACTAAAAATATTATTAATAATGTACTGACAGTACAGCTCTGCTTGCGTCTTCTAACGAAGCATAAATGATTTTTATTTATTAGAATTTCATAGGAAATTAACTACATGTTATTATTCAGTGAGACGTAAGAAAAAAAATTTAAAAGAATCTGTTTAGAGAGCAGCAAAAATAGTAGAAAATAAAAAGTAAATTCACCAAGTCTCCCCATCTCCCTATCCAATCTTTGCTTGTCCAATGTTGCACTGGCAATTAGGAAAAGTCCCACTGATTTGTGCTTATGTCTACTACTGGGGATAATCCAGTTAACTGAATGTCATGCTACAAGAAAATGAGAGCAGAATGGAAAGGAAAGGCCTTTTGAGCAGCCTTTAAACCCCATAAAATTTACTAGAATTCAAGGATATACATTTCCTTTCATAATGGAAGAATAAAGAGATATTTTAGATTTTTAAATAGGAATATACATGGATAGTACGAAGTATAAACAAACAAGGATTTGACTGTAAGCTTTTTTCCATTTCTAAGTGGAAAACTGCTTCTTTTATAAACTTCCCTGCAGATAACTAATTCCTTTCTCTTTTCCTAAAACCCCACCAAAAAACTATAACCTGTAAATAGTATGCATATGTTATCAATTACGCTGCTTAATTGAATAATCACAAAATACATAGTATATAAATTGTATATTTTAAATATTTTAAAGAAACTATAACTATTTTAAATGACTGTGAAAATTTAAGCTTGTCACATAACGAAATAAAGCTTCACTTTAGTCTAAACAGTCCTAAAATGATAACAGTAATTATAATAAACATTATGGTGACTGTATTTGCCATTTCTTAAGTTACAAAGAATTGGTCCAATATAATAATGATTTAAGAAATTGGATTCGTCCAAGGAGATAGTCATAAAATTTTGATATTAAATTAGCAAACTGTTTCTAGAAATGTATTGATAAATATCAAAAGCAAGTTCTAAGAAAATTTTCCCTCCAATAATTAGTCTAAATTTTCATTTAATTGTTCAGGAATTTACTATGAGTTTTGTAATAGTTTTGTATCATATTGAAAAACAAGCCCCTCCAAACCAGGCTTTCCTCTGCCAAAATGGCTTACACACAGTCTTTCAGAACAGACTATTATCAAAGCAACAGAAGAACTAAAAGGCAACCAGTTTCATAAACTTTGAAATTTGCAAAAATTCTTTCAATAGATGTTTAACCAATAAACAATCATTTATTAAGTGTCTCCTATGTGCCAGACACTGGGGCTACAAAAACAAAAGCAAAAAAGAGTTCCTGCCTTTAGGAACATTAAAGTATAATCAGGGAACCCAACATGTATATATACACATATACACAAAATTATTTTAGGGAGAAGGCACTACACCATAGTCAAATCTAAAAATAATTTTTCAGACAAAATACAGAGATTTCTATAAGAACCAAAAACAAGGTAAAGAACCATTAATCTTCCACATTTTTGCACCAAACTTAATTAATATAAAACATATAATTGATTTTTCCTAGACATATATGGTATGTGTACACAAATTAGTATGTACATACTAATTCCAAAATTAAACATTAATACCATCCCCCAAATTCATAAAGGACACTAACTAATGAATATGAAAATGATTGAAAGATGGCCAGTTATGTGAAAAAAATCTAATATGGTATAAGAATAATTCAATTCTTTTCCCCTGATAATTTTCATTCAAAAAGAGAGTATAAAAGGTTATGAAGAATATGAAGTGACGACGTCCTAGTCACTGTATATTCAGAAACCTTTATTTACCAAAGAATAGGCCTTTAATATCTAGCTACATAGCAACAGTAAAAATGTTAAATGCAATCTCCTTACATTTTATCCTTTCTTCAACCAACGATTTATAATTCTAAGAGTTAGAAAGCACCTGAAAATTCATCTAACCTCCATACTGGCATAGGATCGTTTCCAGGTCCTAAAAAATAATATTTTCTGTAAGACTCACATGGGTTTATTAAAGAGTAGAGAAAGGGATTTGCATATGAGTAAAAGGAAGTTTACATATAAGAGTGATTACCTTTTCTTAAAGGTCTTAGATTTGTTTCTTAAACACAGAAAGAAGGGATTATTAGTTTCTAGAAGTTTTCTTGATCAGGTAATTTGAAAGCAACAGAAAGCTCCAGAAAGTAGAGCTGCAGAAGATAAGGTACTGACTGCCTAAGTTGTCATGGCCATATCATCTCCAAACTGTGAGGTCTTCCTGAATGTTTGCCTAAATGTTCATTATGCCTCTAATCTTAGATTTCCCAATAAAAAGATAGTATGGAGTGAAGCATGTAGAGTGTGAACTGTAAGTTGGAGCTGATAAATCTTGAGTATCACTTTATTGCAAATCACCTGATCATTTGAAAATATAATGATTGTTCTTACCTTTAAAAATTTAATTTTTTTAAACTAGTGGTGATGGAAGGCTTATTTATTTCTACATGTCACAGGAGCTGACATTTTAAATGAATCTTGTTTGCATTAACAAATGTTGTACTTCTGTCACCACATTCAGCTGTGGAAAATATGCTGAGTGATTAAAATTATAGTACTTAAAAAATAAACATTCCTTAAACTTTTCTAAGCTGCTTAATCAAAGGCTTAAAAAAACTGAACTGATTCAAGGGCAAAACTGGCAGCAAATACTAATTTTAAGAATGAACCTCTGAGCCATAATATTAATAACTGGTCTTGTCCTATTTCTTGGGTATTTCCTCTAAACCAATTCCTCATTATCACTTACAGCATTTTGATCAAACCCCTCAGGGGTCCATTACTATATCACATAGCCACACCAAGGGTCCTAGAATCTCGCTGCTTAGAAAACTAATGAAAATTTACAAGCTGTAATTATTCATATCCCCATGTGGCTTAAGGTAAATGATTTCTAAATCTAAGATGGATATATTGCATAGACAACCTCCAGGGCTTATTAATGCTCCCACTCTATCTGCAGCTAAGCAGTGCTTTCTTTTCAGATTTGAAACTTATATTTTTCTTTCATATGCATTAATAATAGTTTATCTCATCATTCCCAATATAAAAGTACAGGTGTTGAAATAGTAAAAGTGATAAAATAATTCTCTTTCGAGCTGCATCTTAACTAGTACTGGATGAAGCTGTTCTAGAGTGGCAATGGGTTTTATTACTGAAATACTGACCCTTGCAGGAATGCCCAAAAGGTTCTAAATCCCAGGGGAAAATGTTTCCTGGAATTGTCTTATGCAAGGTTTAAGTCTAGAACAGTAGTCTCAAAACCTTTTCAAGCATTCATTTCTAAGAGTTAGGGAGAAAAAATGTGCCTGTACCTCTTGATTCCTTTAAGGGTCAGTTTCAAAGCTACCTTCTGCCTTTCTTGACCTACCCCAACCTCACCCAATCAGCTAGTGCCTTTCCCCAAAATCATCATGCCTCTACTGTGTATAACCCTATTTCCATACATGTTGCCCCAGGCTAGACTATAAATTTTTCAAGGGTAGAGATTGTTACACTCTGTCAGGGGATTCCCAGAACAGACCAAAACCCTTGCTGAACTTAGAGCACAGGTCTTTTCCCGACTGCCCCACTTCCTTGTTCTGCCTAACCTGTTTCCACATCACAACCAACTGCCCAGCCCTTGAAGGAACAGGAAATGGAAAGGGGAAAAGGAAAACCAGCAGGCTGAACTGAGGGATTCCACATAGGACATACTAGTAAAAACCCTTGGCACCCCAATGTCTCCTCTGCAGCTGCTTCTATCCTCTCAACCTCACAGCTACTCCCATCCCTGGCCACTCCATGGAGTCAGTGGTCTGGGTCCTGGCCAGGCAGCCCAGATTCCACATGCCTCTTGCCCAGTCTTTGACCATGTGGACTAGGCCCTTACTCACTTAGCCTATGTCAGTCTCCATAGGGGCTGATATAGTTCAGATCTTAGAGAAAGATGAAGAAGGGCAACGGAACAAGTAGCTATGCCACTACTGCCACAGTGGCCCAAATAGAGTAGCTTCTGCTAGAAACCTCATGGTGTAGTGCATAGAGCGCTGTACCAGAAATCAGGAAGACACTAGTTTTTATAAGTAATTTCTAAGGTCTCTTCCATCTCTTATGATTGTAATTTTCTTCAAGCATCTCCACTAATCATTTCCACTCCCCACCCTAAACTCCTGGTCTAAATAAGTAAATTTAGAAATGCTCAATCCAGGGCAGCTAGGTGGCACAGTGGAGAGAGCACCAGCCCTGGATTCAGGACGACCTGAGTTCAAATCCAGCCTCAGACACATGACACTTACTAGCTGTGTTACCCTGGGCAAGTCACTTAACACTCACTGCCCTGCAAAAAAACAAACACCCCCCCCCCCAAAAAAGCTTTATCTTTTTGAATTCAGCTTCTCCCCTAAAAGGGCTAAGAGAAGTTTCATAGAACTCTTTCTTCCTCTATGGTAGAGGGAAACAGGATTAAAAAGAACCCTGGCCTGCTAAGACCACCCTTAAGATAAGGAAGTGGGTACACCAGAAAGTACACTGGGCCAATTGTTTAGCCTTTCTAAGCCCCATTTTTCTCACACCATCACCATTTTTAAAATTACCTGAAATGACCCCTTGACAACTTTGAAGACATGGCAAAATGAAAATACTTTCAAATGCATATAAAAGAAAGGAACTTCTACATGATTTTCCATAAGTCTAAGGTCCTGAACCTAACTCCCCCAATACGCAGAAGCTCCCCTGTGCTCTTGTTTTCTCATTACTAATGAACCACAGTTGAGATTCTAATAGTCTTCCATCCCTTCAGACCCTGGTATGACACATGTAGCATCCTTTAGATGCTCCTCATCCCAGCCTAGAGATGATAGGTATCAGAGACAGTGGAAATACTTAAGCCACGACAAGGGGTGTTTTTGTGTAAGCCAGGAAATGTTTTTTACACTTTTAAAAACAAAAACCACCCTTAGTTCACAAGCTACACAAAAAGAGGCAGCCATTTGGATTTGGCCCATAGATTACAGTTTGTTGATACCAGCTGGACTAGACCACAGCTATTAAGGCCAGGGAGTAGCAGGTTAACAAAGCCTTCCCTCATTCCAACTGCGTATGATCCCTTCCTTCTCTGATTTCCTGCTGTATATTGCTGTTATGACACTGATATCTGACTTTGTATAGTAGATATTTCTGTATCTGCCATATTACATAAGCACATTTATCTTATTCATCTGTTCTATTCTTCATAGTACTTTATATATAATAGGTAGTATAAGTATTTGATGAATTCAACTGATCAACAAATGATGGGATGGAAGAGAGATGGTCTGGGGGAGATAATACAACAAGAGAAATGAAAGAGCAAAGTGAGACTACATTGTACAATATCCAGCATCTTGGAGTCTTGAGATGAGAGAAAAAGGTTCCTTGACCTTGGTAAAACTTTAGTGGTAGTTAACCCATTCTTTTGCACCAAATACCTCCAAACTTGTCCTCCTCAGGATAAAAAGTGAAGTTTCTGAGAAACAGTGCCCTTTTTGTCATAAGTCCCCAAAGGTGATTAACTATTTAGAATGGACTTCAAAAACAAGAGTTTAATTTCTGGGGCATTTCAGTCACTACCATTTAAAAAAAACAAAAGTGGAAATCAAAAATCTCCCCCATATACCTTATCTTCTTACAAAATTCCTAAAGGATAAAATATTAATTATCACAGAAATCTCTTTAAAGAAACCTCAAGTCATCTAAGTCCAATCTACACTTGAACTGAAATCCCTTCTACGATATACACCCTACAAGTGGTTATCCAGCCTTTTCTTGGTCCTGTGAGAAACCCCTTGAGAGGCAACCTATTCCATTTTTGGAAAGCCTGAATCAAACCTGAATCTGCCTCTGTCCTTTCCATCCACTACTGTTAATTCTGCTGCCTGGGAACAAGCAGAGTAGGACTAAGGCCTCTTCTCCATTTAAGACTTTAAGATATTTGACAGCTTTCATGTTTTTCCCAAATATTCTCTTTTCCAGGCTATTCATCCCTAGTTCCTACAAATGATCATCATATGGCACATCTCTAATTTCCTTCACATTTGGCTGTTTTCCCTGGCCAAGTTCCAGCTTAAAAAAATCTTTCCTAAAATGTCAGATGTAAAATGGAACCTAATATTCTGAATATAATCTGACAAAGGCAGAGTAAAAGAAGAGAGTTTATCAACTCCTTTATTCTGTATACTAGCTCTCTCTTAAGAAAGCCTAAGAGCTTTCCCCTGGCTGGCTGCGCGGAGCCCACACGATGCCCAGAGACACAGTGAGGGACATAAACCAGCAGGAGTTCATCCGAGGCCTGGCTGCTTTCCTGAAAAATTTAGGGAAGCTGAAAGTCCCCAAATGGGTGGACACGGTCAAACTGGCCAAACATAAGGAGCTAGAACCCTATGACGAGAACTGGTTCTATACCCGGGCTGCTTCCACAGCCCGTCACTTGTACCTCCGAGGCGGTGCAGGGGTGGGATCAATGACCAAGATCTACAGCAGGCGCCAGCTCAATGGGGTCATGCCCAGTCACTTCAGCAGAGGCTCCAAGAGGGTGGCCTGAAGGGTCCTACAGGCCCTGGAAGGCCTCAAGATGGTGGAGAAGGACCAGGATGGGGGCCAGAAGTTGACATCTCAGGGACAGAGAGACCTGAACAGAATTGCCAGACAGGTGGCTGTTGCCAACAAGAAGCATTAGGACAGACCACACCAGATTCACTAATAAATTGCCTTGTTTGTATTTTTAAAAAAGTGGGAGGGGGGGGGGGAAGAAGAAAAGAAAAAAAAAAGCCTAAGACTAGACTGGTTTTTGTTGCCATATCCCACATTGACTGCAAAGCACTAAAACCTTCGAGGGCTTTCCCCTAGCCCAGGAACTGCTATCTAGTCCCCTATACTGAACTTGTAAAGTTATTTTATGATACCAAACACAAAATTTTATATTCATACCTATATTTATTTCACCTTATTAAATTAGGCCCATTGTGTTAGGCTGTTGAGATTTTCTAGGAATCAGATCAAGTCAAGTCCATATGCATTTATTAGTCAACTACTATGCACCAGACATTGTTCTAAGTGCTGGGAACACAAATGATTGCTTTCCCACACCCACACCCACACAAAAAAAGTCAAGCTCTAAAGGAACACACAGTCTAGTGGGGAAGACAACATGCAAACAACCATGTACAAACAAGAAATAAGACAAAATAAGTTGGAGATAATCTTAGAGGGAAGGCATTAGCATTAAGGAGGATCAGGAAAGGTTTCTTGTGAAAGGTTGGATTTTAGCTGAGCCCTGATGTCAGGGAAGCCAGGAAGTGAAGATGAGGAAGACAAGAATTCCAGGCATGAAGGGGACATTCAGTTGAAATGAATGGAATTGGGAGGTGTGTGAGGAAGAGTAAGTGAGATTGTGTCTTGTTTGAGGAACAGCAAAGAAGTTAATGTACTGGTCAAAGAGCATATTGGGGGAGGGAAAAGTAAGGCATAAGAAAACTGGAAAGATAGGAGAGGGCCAAGTTATGAAAGGATTTTATTGCTAAATAGAGGATTTTACATTTGATCCTGGCGATTACAGGAAGCCATGAGAGCATACTGAAGGGGGGAGGTTGACACTGTCAGATCTGTGCTTTAGAGAGATCAATTTGACAGCTGAGTGGAGGTATACTACAGTAGGACTTTGTTTCTAGCATCCATTGTTTTTGTTGTCCCTCTTAACTTTGTGTTATCTGAAAATCTGTTAAGCATTCCACCAATGCCTTCATCCAAATCAATGACAAAAGTGTTAAACAAGCATAAGGCTAAAGACAGAATCCTGTGGCATGGGACTAGATAACTTTCTCCAAATTTAAATTTACCCATTAAGGACTTCTCTTTTGGTCAAGTCAATCAGTTCCAAACCCACCAACTGCACTGTCGTCTAGCACAACATTCCACTCTAAATCAACAATAATTCAAGTTTGTTTAGTATTTTAAGGTTTCAAAGAAGTTTCCTCACAACCTTACTGTGAGATCATATACTATTATCTTCATTTTGGAGAAGAAACTGAAGATTCTTGAGAAGACTTTGCCAAGAAAATATCTGAGATAAAATGTGAACCCAGGTATCCTGCTTTCAAGTCTAGCACTCTTTTTACCAAGTTACCAGGTCGCTTTTCATAGATAAAATGTTTTTCAAGTTCATTGCTGAAATAGACTTATCTCTACAGCCCTCTCTTAATCCATCAGCCTGGTCATTCTGTCAAAAAAGGAAATAGCACTAGTCTGACAGTAGTTGTTCTTGATCAATCATCAAGAACCATCCCTTTATTAATACAATATAGAATTTAATCAAGAATAAAAGTCAATCTCACAAGCCTATAATCTGAACATTCCACATTCTTCGCTATTTTGAAAACAGGGACATTTATTCATCTTCATCGCTCAAACACTTCTCCTTTTACCACTCTATTTCAAAGACTGCTAATAACAATGAGTTCATCATTATATCCACCAAGTCTTTCAGAACCCTGGTGACTTGAAGTCAGTCATTCCAAAATGACAGACAAAGTTTAAAATATAAACAAGCCTGGTGCAAGTACGACCTACACTAGGACTCATTTTTACCAAAGTATAAATAAGTAGCTGGGCCTCATGGCACATGCCTAAAATCAATCCTGAAACTAGGGAAGCTAAGGCTGGTAGATTACTTAACTTGGGAAGTCTGAACTACAGCAGGGCTAAGGTGATTGAGTCCAGAATCAATATGGTGAGCCCCAAGGGAACCAGTTCAGGTTGGAAAATAGAGCAAGCCAAAGCTCCCTGCAAATTTAAACTAGCTATAGAGGTTTTGTTATCCCCTCCCCAAGGACTCTGAATAAAACCTAAAATAAAATTACTTAAATTACCAGATGGCAGGGACCATGCAGCCAGCTCTGGATCTTATCTCTGTGCTTGCCCCACAACTAGACTATGCAAATGGCATCTTCCTTGATCTCACTGTCTTCAATTTCTCTCCCAGCTAATTTAAATTGCACGTTGTTACTAAATGATTTCGTTTACCTAAATTTGATCATTCCCCTTCATGAAATCCTGTATTATCTCTCTCATGCCTACAAGTCTTAACTTTTTAGACTGGTATCCAAAATCTAACCCAAACCAACCCTTTTCAATTTTATTTGCCAATGAACATAGCTCCAATAGGTTTTCTAGAAAACACTAAGTGGTACAGTGAGAAAAATGCTAGACTGGAGTTAGAGGAATCAGTTGAAATTCCTCATTTACCACTCAGTTCATCACCTATAAAATGAGGAAGCTGAACTAGATGACCTCAAGGGTCTCTTTCAGCTATAGATCTATGATCCTATGATCCAATCCATCTGCTTATATAAATCTTCTTGACCTTCAAAGCCAATTAAGCCCTACCTCCAACATGAAAGTTTCTTTCTACACCAAACCAATCTACATATTTTCTGACCTCCTCTTGTCCTTACTGCTCAAATACTGAAGTGGTTATTTTTTATTTATAATTATCTTTTTATTTATTTCTTTAGATAAATTATCAAACCTCTGAAGCATCTTTGTATCCCTTAGTGAAACAATGCTCATTATGTAAATAATAGGGGCTTAATAAGTTTTATTATTAAATCATTAAACCAATTTTAAAATCTATCATGCTTTCAAATACAACTGGGAAATTTTTTCTCCAAATATCCAGATCAACTTCTGATTTGGAGATAGCATACACTTCCTAATGACATCAGGAGTTTAAGTTTCACCTACCAAATAAATCATTACTCAATTTTTTGATGTAGTTGCCAAGTTCATCAGAAAAACACCCAAATAGAAAATTTCATGGTAGTGAAATGTTCAGTGCTGGTTTAATGAAATGTTACCAATTCATTGAAGTGTTAGTGGGAAAAGTACTAGAGGAGGTGCCAGAACAGTTGGGTTTGGGCTGTATCTCCACCTTTGCTAGAAAGTCAAAGTCTGAACCACATTGATTTATCTACAAAATGAGTTTAACAATATCTATTCTTCTTATATCATAGGACTACTACGTGGACCAAACTAGAACGTGTATGACTGAACTTAAAATTAATGAACAATACAAATGAAGGATCAATCCTTATCAATGAAAAATTACTTTTCACTTCACCCCCCTTTTACTAAAAATTTCCTAAAGCATATTAACCTGCTTTTCTGTTTTAGTATGAAGTGATGAGTACCAAATGTCTGGTAGATAATAAATCCTTTAAGAAAGTAGAGGGGGGGGGCGCAGCTAGGTGGCGCAGTGAATAGAGCACCGGCCCTGGATTCAGGAAGACCTGAGTTCAAATCTGACCTCAGACACTTGACACTAACTAGCTGTGTGACCCTGGGCAAGGAGGAGGAGGAGGAGGAGGAGGAGAAGAGGAAGAGAAGAAAGTAGAGGGGGTACAAATCATTGAAGGCTGGAGACCTCAAGAAAGGCTTTGAAGGGGCAGCTAGGTGGCACAGCAGATAGAGCACTGGCCCTGGAGTCAGGAGGACCTGAGTTCAAATCCAGCCTCAGACACTTGACACTTACTAGCTGTGTGACACTAGGCAATTGCCTCACAAAAAAAAAGAAAGAAAGAAAGAAAGAAAGAAAGAAAGAAAGAAAGAAAGAAAGAAAGAAAGAAAGAAAGAAAGAAAGAAAGAAAGAAAGAAAGAAAGAAAGAAAGAAAAAGAAAAAAAGAAAGGCTTTGAAGAGAATTTAAGCTGGTCCTTGTAGGCTTATCAGAAAGAGACAAAGCATTGAGCATTCCAAGCAAGGGAAACCCTTTACCCACTTCCCCAAGCAACTGTAAGGAACTAAGACTCCATAATGGAGAACAGAGTAGACTATTTTGGAAGAAAGGGAAAGTTCCCATAAACAGATAGTTAAAAAAAAAAGTTAGAAAGACTGGTAGGAATAAGATGGCAGAAGGCATTAAATGTCAGCATAATGTGTTTAGTCCCTATACTATATAGAAGAGCTCTGGAAGGGTTGGAGGCAGAGATGGACATTTATAAAATAAGCTATAGGTTAAAGTAACATGATAGTGGTGGACAGAATAGAACTGGATGAGAAGAGAGGGTAAAAGACAAACATACAGAGATAAGTTGCCAAATCAATATAGGCCCAGTTGAATAAGCTGAGAATGGACTCTGGTGTCAGAGAATCTGAGTTCAAACCTCACCTCTGATGCTTACTACCTCTGTTCAACTTTAGGTAAATCACCTAACCTCATAGATCTTAGTTTGCTCATCTATAAAATGCAGAGAATGTATTAGGTAGCCTTTAAGTTTCTTTCCAATTCTAGATCTATGATCCTGTAACTTATGAGGTCCATACTTTAAATAATATGGATTTGGACTAGAGTAGTAACTAGTAGGAAAAGAATGGAAGTACATGATGGAAAATCAAGATGATTTAGTAGCTAAGTAAATGTGGAATGAGAAGAAGGAACTATGAGGGTTTCTAACATCTCAAGACTGAGAGAATGATAATTGAAATAAAAGCACAAATATGTAACACCTCGTTATAATTAAATGCTACAAGCAATTAAAGTAGCAAGTTTCTAATTTCTAAAAACTGAAGCAAACTATATTCAACCTAAAGGCACTGTCTCAAATAATTTTGTGGAGGGCCACACAATATATACAAACGAATTACAAAACACTTTAGTATATCTACTATAATAATCAGTATTATGACCAGATCTCTAAATGAGGTCAATTAATCAATAAACATTAAGTGCCTACTATGTACCAGTCACTGTCCTAAGCATTGGAGATGTAGACAATCTCCTTTCCTCAAGGAACTCAGAAAATAAAGTGGGAGAAGCATATAATTTATATTTTACAATGGATATTCTATTCACTTTTGAGTACTTGGACAATATAAACATAAATTACTATTCTTTTTACAAAGAACACAATTATTTATCCTATAAATTGTATTATTTGGGCTAAGAATCTGTTTTTAAATAATTGTACAATTCGACTTTAAAATACATGACTATCTGCCTACTTGTCTATTTAGCTTCATTCACTCAGTCAACTTTATTTCTAAATAAATATCTAAATGAAGCAATGTTAGCTGGCACCTAAAATCATCAAAAAGAAAATAATGCACAAACTTTCTAACATAATGTTTGATAATACCGCCAGGGATACTGGGTTACATGTACATTTTACATATAATTATGGCTTGATCTTGCCTTTCCACAGTTAAAGAAGTATGGATTTTTAAAAGTATATCAGACATGAAGTTGCATAAGCTTCATAGTTACCTTTACTTTTTCCCTTCTTAAGCAACAGAATAGACAATTTTCATTAAAAGTCCAATCAGAAACACCTTCAGGTTCACAGTCTGTAAAATTATAGCAAAAGCAAATTACTTAAGTCATATAATTACTTATGGTAACAAAGAATATGCTTATGAGCAATTTCAAATAATTACTTACTAGGAAGGAAAATAATGCTTTGCCTTAAAGTGTTAAATTCCATATTAGCACTATATATCTCTATATTTGTGTGTGCATATAATTGCTTTATATAAAAGTATTTATGTCAAACATTCATGCTTCTAGCTTTAAAGGGGTGTGTTTTTGTGTATAATTTTTAACAAATATGAAACTGTGAACAAGAGGGATGGGGGAGGGGAGTGAAGAACAAATCACCAAGGTAACATACATTGTCTAGAGACTAGCGTTTCTGTTATTAACAAAGCAGAACAGAAACAAACAAACAAACAAAAGACTGAATACCTTTAAATAAACTGAGATCTTTTAATAATCCAGGTCCAAACAGCCCTTCGAGGATACTTTCAAACCCTAAGAACAAAGGGGAAAAATGTTAGTGTATCACCAAAAATGTGCAATGGTAGCTCTGTAGTAGCTACAATTAGCATTTATCTGTTGCTGGAAAAAAAGGACTTTGTCTCCTAGTACTGAAAGACCCCTGGGTCATTTGTGAAGAAATGCAAACAAAAGTATGACAAGCTTTAAGTCCAAAAGGATTTCCATACCTATACTAAACACCCCACACAAATTCAAAAGAAAAAATAAAGCTAGGCATTAGTAAAAACAACTTAAAAATATAAAAAGTTATTGCTGGTTCCATATACATATCAACACCTTCCCCAAAATGTCTTAACATTCCTTACACCTTACAGACTCAATTTCTTACAACCTACAAACTCAATTTCAAAGGATGTCTCTTTTCTGCTTGTTCACTATTGCTCTTCTGTCCTATTAAGCAATTCTGACCCAGTGGCTGAATTTAAGGATACTTTCTAAATTCTAAATTAGAATTAAATTTAAAATTTAGCAATTTCTTTAAATAAGAAGTACCTAGAATGAAAAATAATTTCCACATTTCTGAATAAAATAACTAAGATAATCATCCTTTCAGAAGACCACCCCTGCTTTCTCTTCATACAATGATCACCTCACAGTCAAAATCACTAACACACAATGCATGAGAAAAGACAGGTTCAGAATAAATCTTACCACAATTGAACAGATGATAATCAGGTGTTCAAAATCAAAACACCAACGATACCCAAGAGAAAATTAAACATTCCAAAACAGCAATATCCTAGTACTATCACATGGCCATGTCTAATGAGAAAGACCTTCCATTATTTGTGCTTTCTGTTAAATATATATATGCTGCTTATAAAAAATGGGGGGGGGGGGATGAAAGCCCATTTTCATATACTTACAGAAATTTATGTAGCACAATATACCAGAAAGGGTGATGGTTCAAAATATAGAATGTGCATTATTCACAAGGAAGGTACACAGGTAAAAGTTAATTCCAAAAAATATAATTACAATGATGGGATCTACACTTTCACATTTTCTGTGGCTCCTCCAGGTGAGTACAAGCAAAGAGCAATTCCTACCAGTCTTCTCAGACAGCCTTATTCTTTCTAAGCCTTTCCATAATCCCCCATAGGAGCAGCCTTCTATTTTTTGTACTACCTCAAGAAACTAAAGTCCCTCTTATTGTCCTTGTTCATTATTTAAATCTCATTCTAATCACATAATCAGGTCTTTTTTTCTGCCTTCTCTGCTCTCTTATTTCTATTCATTTGGTGACCTCCCCCCCCCCCCAATTTAGCAATGTACCTGACGCATTGATTAAAAATAAATACTTATTGACTGAAATACTCAATAATGAGCTTCATATTTCTTACATGCAGATCATCAGTGGAAACAAGCTTCAACCCACACGTGCTCACCTTTGCAAGGCCCTCTGAATTACTGGCAATTTTGATTCTTCTGCAATTTCCCATACACAGAGAATCGCAAAAATACTAATTTTAAAAACATGGATTTTTGTTGCCACTAGCAGTATGAGACCATGGAAACAAAGTAAAATATCCTGAATGCAATGTAGAACAATATTTTCCTACACAATTTTAGACTCAGCAATACAAATACTAGAGAAACAAGTACATGCTTTTTATCCACTTCAGTATGGATATTAGACCAATCTTTTTCATATTATTGTGGATTTCACTGAAATATCTTCTGTAGTCCTTTCCTTATCTCCTGAGCTGTTAGTGTGGCTGCTGACTTCATCTTTTTTTTTTTTAAGGCAATTGGGGTTAAGTGACTTGCCCAGGGTTACACAGCTAGTAAGTGTCAAGTGTCTGAGGTCGGATTTGAACTCAGGTCCTCCTGACTCCAGGGCCGGTGCTCTATCCACTGCACCATCTAGTTGCCCCTGCTGACTTCATCTTTAGCTGAAACTGTTCTCTCCAAAGTTAGTAAGGACCCTTTAATTGTAAAATTTAAGGATCTTTTTTTCTCAATACTCATCCTTCTTGACCTCTCTGCACTTTTTGACACTGCTAATCACATTCTTCTCTTTAATATTCTCATTTAAGTTTTCATGACACTTCTCTGCCCCATCCTCCTCACACCTATCTAACCACCACTCTTTCTCAATCTCACTCCAGCTCTCATCCCCTGAGTGAGAATATATCTCAAGACTCTGTCCTGGTACCTTTTCTTTTCTCCCTCTATCCTCCTATACTAGCTAATCTCAATACCTCCTCTATCATTTCAATTCTCTATGTAAATTTATGAACCCTAACCTTTCTATCAATCTCCAGTCTCTGACCTCTAACTGCCTACTAGACATCTTGAACCACAGATATCTTAAACTTAGTATGTCTAAAATTGAACTCATTTTTCATATTTTTATTGCTTAAATTTCATTTTATCTCACTCCTTCCCCCTCCCTCACCCACTGAGAAAGTAAGAAAAACGAAACCTGTTACAAATAATGTATATTCAAACAAAGTAAATGCCCTCATTTGTCATGTCCAAAAAACTAATATGCTTCAATCTGCACTCAGTTCTCTATCTGGAAACTGCCATGCATTATTGTATTGATCAGTTACTAAGTTAGCTATAATTTATTATCATTACAATATTGTTGTGATAGATAGATAGATAGATAGATAGATAGATAGATAGATAGATAGATAGATGGATGGATGGATGGATGGATGGATGGATGGATGGATGGATGGATGGATGGATGGATGGATGGATGGATGGATGGATGGATGGATGGATGGATGGATAGATAGATGATAGATAGATAGATAGATAGATAGATAGATAGATAGATAGATAGATAGATAGATAGATAGATAGAGATCCCCCCACCCTGGTTCTGCTCATTTCACTTTGTTCATACGTCTTCCCAGTTTTTTCTGAAAACATCCCCTTCCTATAGCCGAACAGCATTCTGTCATGTACACATAACTTGTTCAGGTATTACACAAAAACAGCTGCTATAAATATTTCTGTTCATATAAGTCCTTTTCCTCTTACTCTGATCTCTTTGGGGTATAGACCCAATAGTAGCATTGCTGGGTCAAAGAGCATGCAAATTTTTATAGCCTTTAGGCACAGCTCTAAATTGTTCTTCTGAATGGTTGGGTTAGTTCACAGCTCCACCAACAGTGCATCAGTGTAACTATTTTCCCAACAGTTCTCTAACATGTGTCATTTTCCTTTTCTGTTATCTCAGCCAATATGATGGGTTTGAGGTTGATACCTCAATTGTTTTATTTGTATTTTTCTCATCATTCATTAATGATGAAGAATATTTTTAATATGGTTATTGATAGCTTGAGTTTCTTGCTATGAAAAGTGCCTATTAATATCCTTTGATCATTTATCAACTGGGGAATGGTTCTTATTCTTCCAAATTAGAATCAACTCCCTAAATATCTTAGAAATGAGATCTCTGCAAAGATTCACCTCACCCCGTTTTCTGCTTTTCTTCTAATTTTGGTCATGAACTGATGTGACAGGAAATTTCTTCTATGTTCCTCTAATTTGCATATGATGTTTAAAGATTGTACTCATTTGCAACCTGTCTTGACATATAGTGAGCTGTTGATTTATACCTAGTTTCTGCCACATTGCTTTCCAATTTTCACATCAGTTTTTGTCAAATAATGAGTTCTTGTTCCAATATCTTGGATTTGGGGGGGTTGTTAAACACTATACTACTGTGCTAATTTGCTTCTTCATATTGTGTAACACTCTATTTAATATCTGGTACTAAAGGTTTTTTTAAGCAAATTACAGCTTTGTAGTAAACTTTGAGAGCTGGCTCATCCAAGCTCTCTTCTTTCCCACATTAAAAAAACAAACAACAATTTCCTTAATATTTGTTAACCTTTTAGTCTTCCAGATGAATTGTTATTTTCCCCCCAGCTCTATAAAGTTCTTGGGTAGTTTGATTGGTATGGAAATTAGTTAGTAAATAGGTACTTTTGTTATTTTATTCTATTTACTCAGCCTATTCATGAGAAATTAAAATTTCACCATGTAGACCCTGTATTTGAATAAAGTATTTTGTAATTATGGTCATATAGTTCCTGTATGCCTTAGAAAGTAGACTCCCAAACACTTTGTATTAACTGTAGTTATTTTAAACAGAATTTCACTATTTCTTCCTACTGGATTTTGTTGATAGTATCTAGAAATACTGGCATGTTATGTAGATTTATTTTACATCCTACAACTTTGCTGAATTAGTTTTTTAGCTGATTCTCTAGGGTTCGCTAAGTAAGTAAATCATTACATTCCTTACAAAAGATCATTCTGTTGCTTTCTTTTTCATCTATGCTTATTCCTTCAATTTCTTTTTCATGTCACTACTATATTTAACAGTACTGAATAGTAATGACAATAATGTCCATCCTTTGTTTTATCACTGACCTTACTGGAAAGGCCTCTTTGCAGATAATGTTGGCTCTTACTTTTAGACAGATACTACTTATTTTAAGGAAAGCTCCATTTATTTCTATTCTTCCTTGTTATTTTTAACAGGAATGGGTGCTGCCACTCAACAATTTATAAGCTTTTAGCAAAAACCTTTTCTTTATCTAGTGATATAATAAAATTATTTTTGTTTTTACATTATTGTTTATAATTTTCCTTATATTGAACCATCTTGAATTCCTAATTTAAATACAGCTTAATAATAGTGTATAATTTTTGTAATATGATGCTGTAATTTCCTTAATATTTGAATTAAAGTGTTTGCATCAATAATCATTAGGGATAGTTTTCTTCAGCTTTCTTTCTCTATTTTGACTCTCCCTGGTTTAAATATCAAGAACATTTGTATCATAGAAAGAATGACAGGCTCCCTTCTTTCCTGTTTAAAAAAAAAAAGTTTGTATAGTACTGTAATTGTTCTTCAAATATTTGGTAAAACTCACCTATATATCCACCTGGTCCTGAGGAATTTTTCTTTGGGAATTAATTTAAACCTTGTTCAATTTCTTCTTCTAAGATGAGGTAATTTAAGTATTCGATTTCCTGTTCTGTTCATCTGAATAATTTATATTTTTATAACTACCCATCCATTTCATTTAGGTTGTTAGTTTTATTTACATATAATGGGGGGGGGCGCGAGGCTAGGTGGAGCAGTGGATAAAGCACTGGCCCTGGATTCAGGAGGACCTGAGTTCAAATCCAGCCTCAGACACTTGACACTAGCTGTGTGACCCTGGGCAAGTCACTTAACCCTCATTACCCAGCCAAAAAACAAACAAAAAACCCAGAGACATATAATTGGGTAAAATAGATCCTAATAATTTCTATTTCTTCTTCACTGGCTGTGAATTCACCTTATTTATTTTTTGATGCCAGTAATTTGGTTTTCTCTTTTAAAATAATTGTAACTAATGGGCTGTCTATTTTATTGCCCCGCCCAAAAAAAACACACCCTCATTTAATGTTATTCAGTAATTCAACAGATGTTTTTGCTTTCAATTTTGTTCATCTTTTCTTTGATTTTTCAGGATTTCTATTTTGGTGTTTAATTGAAGTTTTTAATTTGTTGGTTTTCTAGCTTTAGAAAATTAAATGCCCAATTCACTGCTCTACTCTTTTCCCCCCTCTTGTTGATGACAGCATTTAGAGATGCAAGATTTCCATAAGTAGTGTTTTTACTTCATTCCTAAAATTTTGTCATGTTGCCACTGTATTTAATGAAATTGTTTCTATGATTTGTTCTTTGATTTACATTTTTTAGGATTAAGTTTAGTTTTCAATTAATTTTAAAACTTTGCCACAAAGGCTCTTTATTTAATGTAATTTTCATTGCATTATGCTATTTTGCATTTATTTTGTGAGGTTTTATATAAAACATGGCCAATTTTTATTAAGGTACCACATACAGCTGAGAAATAGGTTTGTTTGTTTGTTTTTAATTTCCATTCAATATTCTCCAGAGGTCTATCATCTTCTAAAATTCTATACAGGTCCCTTCTTTCTTTTTTCTGTTTTTGGTTAATTTATCTAGGTATGAGAGGAATAAATTGATAAATTACAGTTTTGCTATTTATACTTTATTCTTCCTTTCCTATAAGAATATAAATGTTGTATGACTAATATGGAAATGTTTTGCATGATTGTATATGTATAACCTATAATCAAATTGCTTGCTGATTCAAGGAGGGGGATGAGGAAGGAGGGAGAGAATTTTAAACTTAATGTTAAAGAAAATGAATGTTAAAAATTCTTTTTATATGTAATAGGAAAAACACAGCATTATTAAAAAATAAAGAATGTAGATTGCCATTTGGTACATATATATTTAGTATTAGGATTCATTCATTATTTATATTAACTTTTAGTAACGTCTATTTTTGTTGTTGTTTTGTCTAAGATCATGATTGCTATCCCTGCCTTTTTTTTATTTGAACCTTAGATTAATAGAATCTGTTCCATCCCTTCATTTTAACTTTGTGTGTATCTCCCAGTTTCAAGTGTGTTTCTTGTAAACATACTGTTGGATTATGGTTTTGAACCCATTCAACTAACCCATGTTATGGATGAGTTAATCCCTTTCACATTCAGTTATAATTGTTATTTTCCTCCATCCTATTCTCTTGTACATTTCTTTCTGTTTTATCTCTATCCTCTCCTTAAGAAGTTCTTTTGCTTCCAACTAATTCTTACTTTGATCTACCTGCCCTTTTATCTTTCCTTTCCTTCCTGTATCCTTGTTGGCTGAAATATATTCCTGTACCCAAATGTAGGTGTGTTATATATTATTCCCTCTTTTAACTAATTCAGATGAGAGGTTTTGAAGAGTGTTGCCCATGTACCCCCACTTACTTCTTGTCATATGGACTTCTACATGCACATTCCATTTATAGAATTTTGCCCATTCTTCTCTCTCCCTTCTCCCAGTGTATTTCTATTCCACACCCTTTCCATTCTTCTTTTAAGGTCATCAAAAACAAAATCACACTGAACCTCTGTAATTAGAATCCTATTACCCCTGATAGATTTCTGAGAGGTCACATGTATCATTTTCCCATATGAGAAAGTAAATACTTTAACCTTGCTTAGTTTCTTATGATTGGTAAGCTCATGTCTACCTTTAAATGTTTCTCTTAACATGAATATTATACTCAGCTCTGGTTTTTTTGGTTTTTGTTTTCAAATCAGAAATGCCTAGAAGTCCTCGACTTCATTTAAGGTTTATTTTCTTCCCCTATAGAATTATACTCACCTTTTCTGGTTAAGTTATTTTTGGTTGTAAACCTAGATAGTCTGCCTACTGGAATATCATATTACAAGCTCTCAGCAACTTTTTTTTTCTTTTTTCTTTGTTCTTTTTTAAAGTGAGGCAATTGGGGTTAAGTGACTCGCCCAGGGTCACACAGCTAGTAAGTGTTAAGTGTCTGAGGTCGGATTTGAACTCAGGTACTCCTGACTCCAGGGCCGGTGCTCTATCCACTGCGCCACCTAGCTGCCCCCTCTCAGCAACTTTGTAATGGCATCTACAAAATCATGTGTGATCTAGACTATTGCTCCTTGGTACTTGAATCCTTTCTTCCTGGCTGCTTGCAGTATTTTTAATTTGACGTAGAAGCTCTAGATTTTTGCTATTATGCTTCTAGTAGTTTTTATTTTGAAATTTCCTTCAGGAGGTAACTAGCAGATTTGTTCTATTTCCATTTTGTCCTTTGATTCTAAGAGATCTAGGCAGTTTCTTTCCCACCCCCAGCCCCCATGATTTCTTGAAATGATGTTTAGGCTCTATTTGGTCATGGCTTTCAGGTAATACAATGGTTCTTAAATCATCTCTTCTCACATCTCTTTCTAGGTCAGTTGTTTTGCCATTGAGATACCTCATATTTTCTTCTGTTTTTTCAGTCTTTTGATTTTGCTTTGGTCAATTCTGATTCAGTGAATTATTTTCTTGCATAAAGTGTTATACTTCTCTTCATCTACTATTCTCATTTGTTTTTCAAAATAATTTTTAGCTCTTCTTTAAACTGTTACTTTAACTCTACCAGAAATTCTGGTTGGACTTGTTATTTTTCTTTGAGGTTTTGCTTGTTGATGTTTTCAAACCATTCTCTTCTGGGTTTGTATTAAATTTCCCTGTCACCATAACAGCTCTTTATGGTAGGACTCTTGTTTTTGGTTTGCTCATTCTTGCAGCCTACTTCTTCATTTTGGACTTTATGTTAGTGCTGGGCACTGCATACTTCTAGGGGAAACTCTGGTCTGAACTTTTGTTTTCTTATATCTGTCTGATAATTTCACAGCTCAGTCAGTGTGGGCTGGAGGGCAGCAAACTTTCAGTGCTCCCAAAATGATGTCATTCAGGGCAAAGTCTTCTCATTATCCTCCTGCTCTGAGTTTTCCAAATTCCTGACCTGGGTTTGGGTCTGTTGGCTTGCCCCCACTTGGAAGGTTCAGAAGACTGACACTGTACCCAACTTCTATTAGCCCACTGGGAGGTTTTGGAGATTTCCCTTTTGTCTAGGACTTCTGCCCTGGTTATTTCACTGTAGAATTCCAGGCTGGACTAAAAGCTGGAAACACTCTGCTCCTGGGATTGGAGTCACACAGCTTTGGTTTGCTTCCAGAACTCATCTTTTGTCAGTATGCAGCTAAAGATTTATTAGCAACTTCTCCACTTGGACTACTCTTCTCCACAATAGTTCTGTAACCCAAAATTGGGTGGTGACAGCTGACAGATGGCATTCATTCATGCACTCTGCAATAGTCTGGAGATCCCCAACGATCTCTTTCTGCCTTGTTCTCAGTGTCAGTTCTTTCGGTTCTTGGGTGCTGGAATGTTTTCAAATGGTGTGTTGTGGACGAGACCCTGTCCTTAATATCTACAGACATCTTTGTCTCCCTAAGCTCCTGTGGGCTGGAAAAATTACTCACTGTGACTTGTTTTGGATTTCCCAAACAGGATTTGGTCTGGTACATTCCTTATATCTTCGTGGAAGAAGTCTGGTGAGAGCGTTAGGCTGTAATTCTTCCCACTACTCCAGTATCTTGACTACCTAAGAAGTCATCTCTACCCCATCCCCTTACCTCTTCCTAACTTTCCTATTAATGTCAAAGATATCACCATCTTTTCAGTGACCCAAGCGCTCAACCTAGAGGGTCATTCCTCACTCTCACCCCTCCATATCCAATCTGTTGCCAAGTCCTGTGGATTCTACCTTCATAACACCTCTCATATGCAATTCTTTCTCTCTTCTAACCCTACTGTCACCCTAGTGCAGGTCCCCTCACCTCACACCTGGACTATTACAGTACTCTTCTGGTTTGTTTGGCTTTCTCAAGTTCATCCTCCATTCAACTGTCAAATTTATCTGACCATGTCACTTCCTCCCCTATATGCGATAAATGTCAGGGGTTCCCTTTTTCTTCCAATATCAAACATAAAATTGTTTGTCTTTTCAAGTTCATCATAACCTGGTTCTCCTCCTACCACCACCACCACCACCACCACCACATAGTTAGCAATTCAGTGATAATGACCTCTCTGCTGGTACTCACTCCATCTACTTATTCCATGCATTATCACTGGCCTGGAATTCTCTTCCTCTTCATTTCCACATTCTGGCTTTCATCAAGGGTCAGCTAAAACCCTACTTTCTGTAAGAAGCCTTTCCTGATATCCCCTTTAATTCTAGTGTCTTCTCTCTGAGATTATCTACAATATATCCTGTATCTATCTTGTCTGTATATTATTGCTTAATTTCTCTCCTTTAAGACTGTCAGGTCCTTGAAGACAGGGACTTTTGGGGAGGGGGGCAGCAACTTTCTTAGACAAATATTCATTACTAATATAAATCCACTCTTGGGGGCAGGTAGGGGACACAGTGGATAAAGCACTGGCCCTGGATTTCAGGAGGACCCAAGTTCAAATCCAGCCTCAGACACTTGACACTTACTAGCTGTGTGGCCCTGGGCAAGTCACTTAACCCTCATTGCTGCCCGCCCCCCCCCCCGCCCCAGTCTATTCTTGCTCACTGTGTACTTCTCATTTGCTCTTTGTATGTTTTTCACTTTAATTCTTCACAAATTGTGCCACTGTTTTGTATTTAATAAATGCTTGTTGAACTGAATTAATGCAGCATGGGATCTTTTGTGACACTGCAAATGTCTTTGCTGAGAATACCTTCCTGTTTTACATCTTGATTGATGCCAATACTTAATGGATTACTGAACAATATATATATATATATATATATATGTAAAATTCTAACGCACACATGGAAGATATTATGTCTGTGGAGAGAGCCATCAAAACTGCACTTTTTTCTGAATCAAATGAATTTTTAATAATAACAATAGAAACAGAGGGACTTTAATACTTTCGACACCTCTCAGTCAACTGTGACAAAATCACTTATAAAAGCCTATCTGTTCTTTTTTTCATGTTTTTGCTAATGACACTTTCGATATGGCAATACAACCTTCTTTTGAAAGTTTTAGAGATAAAAAATACTAGGCACAGTAGTTTATATCTGTGTATTGAGAACATTTTGGGGGGGTTGAAGCAAAAGATCATTTTTTTCTACATTGAGAATCTTCCCCTATGAGTTATCTTGAAAACTGATTTCTGAGTACCTTTAAAACTGCTATCATTGCTAGAACATTTTTCTGTATATTTCTGGTCAAATACAGCCATTTTTCTCAACTTCATCTTCTTATAAGCCACTTCTTCACTTAGATGGTAGAATCCAAAACAGTTAATCCAATATTGTCTGTATAATATATACAAACCAATTTTAAGCCTAGTCAGTTATCAAACACATAGAAAAGGAAAACTGTAAACAGTCTACAGGTAAAACCAAAAGAATTATCCAATGGGAAAAGAAAATGTTACTCTTCTATATCCCCTTCCAAACCAAGGCTATCCAAAGTTTGACCATCTTTATCCCTGCTGTCCTATTCTTTAAGAAATAAATTGGTATAGTCCTTATGTATCTAATTTTGGTTCTACTGATTGATTTATTATCATCTCATAAAAATCTTTCCGAATTTCTTTTGTGTTTCTAATTTGTCATTTCATAGTATCAAACTATTCCATTATATTAATATATAACATATAGACATTTTTTTCATTGGTTGGACATATGGGCTGGCCTTGTTTTTGTTTTGCTAGTGCAAAGTGAATATGAATATTTCTGTGTGCCAGACAGGAATTTTTTTTTCATTTTTATGATTTTTTTGGAATAAAGTTCTAGCAAGAGAATTATTGCAATGAAAAGTATGATGAGTTTTCTAACTCTTATTGAATATTACTCTTCAAAGTGTTTGCCAGCCTCTGCAATCACACTGTGTTAGCATCTTGGGGGGAGGTGGGGAAGTGTACTGGCCTATATAGCCAGTGCAATGTTTCACTGTTTATAAAAACTCTACTTTCTGAATATTGATGTACAACTCAATAGAGTGTTAGACTTCAACAAAGGAAGACCTGCCTCAGACCCCTACTTAACACATTCAGTAGCCATGTGACCCTGGACAAGGCCACTTAACTAAGCTTGCTAAGCCTCAGTTTCTACAACTGTAAACTGAAGATAACAATAGTACCTACCACATAGGACTGTTGTTAGGATCAAATAAGATGATATATGTAAATCATTTTGTGAACATTCAAGAGCTGTATAAATGGTAAAAGAAAGCATTTGACTTTCTTCAGCTGTTTATATTGTAACATAGTAAGTAGGCAAAGGATAGTTGAATTTTTTTGTTACACTATCCAAGAGTAATTGCTCTTCAACTCTCCTTACTCTTTCCCTTCTAAAAATGAAAGTACTCATTAAAATAAAATATATAAAAAGATGCAGAAACTACGAGGAAGATATTAGTGAGAAATCTATGTATCATCTTTATATTTTGTCAAAGCCTTTAAAAAATACAGAAAGGTTAAACCCCTGGGTCTTGTAGACTTTGGATTGAATATGGATCAATCTGATGACAATCAACAAATATTTATTAAGCACTACTATGTGCCAGGTACTGTGCTAAGTTCTGAAGATACAAAAACAGACACTGTCCTGAAGGTACCTATATTAAAATATTGGAGAGAGGAGACAACATATAAATGGCTTGGTACACACAAAGTAGATGATAGGTAATCTGAGAAATAAAGGCATTAGTAGTGGAAACAGAACTGAAAAGGTCTCCTACAGAAGGTAGGATTTAAGCTGACTCAAAGGAAGCTAGGAAAACTAAGAGGTAGAGATAAGTGAATAGAGCATTCCAAGCATAGGAATGGTACAAATGTAGAACTGGTACAAATGGTACAGAGACAAAAGATAGAAAATTCAAGGAACATCAAGTAGGCCAGTGTAGCTGGATCACAGAATGTTTAGAGGATAAAGTCTATAAAGACTGTTAAAAGTAAAAAGGGGCCAGGTTCTGAAGAGCTTTAAAGGTTCTAGAACATCTTTTAAAAATAAATTTTATTAATGCCTTTTATTTTGCAACACTGGCATTTCCAGGTTTTATTACCCCACCATGATCTTTCCTTGTAACAACAAAAAGTTGGAAAGCAAGACATCTCACAACATTCACTTCTTTAAAAGTACATATTAAATTTAACACATTAACACCTATACTGCCCTGCCTGTGTGTGTCTGCATGAAATAATGGAAAAAGCATCCAGAGGACCTGAATTTATACCCTACCTCCTGTGCTGACCTTGGGCATGTCATTTAACTGCTCAGGGCCTCAGTTTCTTCATTTGTAAAATAAGAAGATTTGACTACATGGCTTCTGAGGTCCCTTTCAGCTTTAAAGCTATGATCCTATGAACTTTCTTCTTTACTCTTGTTTATTTTAAATGTTTCATTGATACATTCTCTTTTTAAACTATCATTACTCCTCCGCCACACTAACATTCTCCTCTTCCCAAATAAAGGCCTTCCTCTGTAAGTATAGTTATGCAAAACAAATTAATACAATAGCCAAGTATGAAAAACATATCTCATTCTGCACACCTCAGTAACACTGATTTTTAAGAAAATGCCATTTTTAAAGTTGTCTTTCTTATAATCTAATACGAAATCCTACATTTTCCCCACTATACCACACTGCCTCCACTTTTATGAGTTCACTATTTTAAAAACTGTCACCAGCAATATACAAGTTTCACATCTAATATAAAGTAAAAACTCCAACCAATATCTGAAGCTAGTAAGTGTGTAATATAAATGCCTAGATTATATTATGGGCAGGTACTTGCTCAAGAATAAATATTTGCTGATTCCTCTAGCCACTGGGGGCTAATATCCCCCAGCCAATTACTTTTATTTACTGTCTATTTTGTATATTCATATATGTGTACTTAATGCTTGCCCCAACAGAATACAAGCATTAAGTATGAATATGTGGGACTATTTCATTTTTGTCTCTGTACTTAGTACAGTGACTGGAACATAAGAATTTAATAAATGCTTATTAAAGGCTTGATGAAAACATGTTTACTGTTCTTTCATTTCAGAAACTATGGAATTACAAGTAATGTCCCAAAGTATGCACTAAGTATATGTCCTATGGACCCTTCAAACCCAACCAACATGTCCAAAAGTGAACTCAAAAGTGTCCTCTTTGAGGGCAGGGGCAATTTCATTTTTGTCTTTATATTCAATCATCTAGTGACCGGCATGCAGGAGGTACTAATAAATGCTTGTTTACTGATCAACTAAATAGAGAAGTTCTCTCCTTGCTCTAACATTCTATAATTCTATAGTTAAATAATGAAAGTAGGGATATCCTGGGGGATAGACAATAAAGAAATCAAAGAGAAAACAATGCAGAACATGAGAAAGAATAAAAAGGAATAAAAGAGTTAAGAACTGTATTAATTACATAGAAATAATCAGAAAAACCAAAGCTCAGAAAGTAGCAAGGGGGAAAAGGTCAAATTACCTGATTCAAAGGGGAAAAAAAAGAAAGAACTCATAATGATTATGAGCTAAAAGACTTAACGATAACTAACTTTTCTCAAAACAGCAAATGCATTAATTATGGCCCTCATGTTGGTCATACATGCAACAATACATTTAAATACTTATAAATTTTGTTGCTTGGATATTGTGCAATCATATTTTACTAGCCCTCTGTTCACTGATGTTAATATTAATAAAACTGAACAGCATTAAATATTGGATTTAGCAGTTGCATAGCAACAGTAGAACATTTTATGTGCTATGCTTGACATTAACAAAAGGCAAATAAGGAAAGAATGAATGTATTCAGAATTTATACTATGGACTTCACAGAACAGCCATGAAGCACAATAACAAAAAATCTATAAAGAACAAGAAACTGAATAGGACCACCATACATACAGGGATAAAAAATCTTTTCAAATGGGAATTTCTATAGAATCTCTCTTGAACATCCTATAGTCCTTGTATCTAAGCCTCTCTCCTTCCCAATCAATTCTTATCCTTAACAGATCTTCCTAAAACACTACTTTATCAAAATCTTATTCTCCTCTACCTTTAAAAAATAACCCTTTAATTGTCCCCTGTAGTCATTACAAGACCAAAGTGCTAACTTTGGCATTCAAAATCCAGTCTATAATCTGACACCAATTTATCTTTGCAGTCTTATATTCCCATGTTCCTTAATACAAACAGCCCACAACTTCCTGGTTTTTGCTCATGCCCTCCCCCATTCTCAGCTCTACAACTGATTCATCAGGCCTGAGCTTAGCCCAAAGCCCTTTTATTCATTGAAACCTCCCTTGTCCCTACTGGCCCACATCTTCTATCTAACTGCTATATTTTTACTTTCTCTAGCATTCATTTAGCAAGCAGTACTATACTATAACATTATATTGTTGTTTGGAATAGCTATTCAAATTCTGTCTTTTCTGTGAATGACATTAAGTTTTTTAAGGGTACAAAGAACTATCTTATACTTCTTTGCATCCTTAAAAGGCATTGCAGTCTGACTCATAATTCTACTGCTCCTAAAACCAAAAAGACTAAAAATATTAATTTTTCATATTGAAGATATACTAGGAATTAATGCAAGTATGTAAGAACATTTCCCAATAGAACTGGAAGCTTTCAAAAGAAGAAATGTGAGTTGCCAAAAACCATATGAAAAATGCTCCAAATCACTACTGAGGGAAATAAAACATAAAATAATCCTGAGATTCTATTTCACACCTGCAAGGTTGGCAAAGATAATAAAAAAAGGAAAGTGGCAATAGTAGGAGAGCTCTGTGAGGAAGGGCACACAAATGCATTGTTATGAAGTTGTGAAATGGCCTCTAGAAACAATTTGGAACTATGTCTAAAAAGTCACTTAAACTGGGCAAACCATCTGGCCCAGCAAAATACCATTACCCTATATCCCCAAAAAAGCTAAAAACAGAGGGAAAGGACCTCTTTGTGCAAAAATACTTGTAACATTGCTTTGTAGCAAGGGACTGGAAACAAAAAAGGCATCTGTCAGTTGGGGAATGGTTGAACAAATGATAACATGAATGTAAAAGAACATTAACATACCATAAGAAATGAGGAAAAGAATGAATTCAGAAAAACCTGGAAAGATTTGTATGAACTGATGCAGTGAAGTGAAATGAACCAGGAGCAAAATGTGTACAAGAAGCATTTATTAAGTACCTACTACATAACAGGTAGTATGCCTAAGTGCCAGAGATACAAATAGGGGAGAAAAAAAAAATCCAGTCACTGTTGCAATTCCCCCTCCAAGGAGCTACCAAAATGATTTCCCTAAAGACTAGGTATGATCATGTCACCTCTACTACTCAACAAGCTCTATTATCTTTAAGTCTTCTGGTTTGTTATGTAGAACTAAGTCTAATCAGGGAGAAAACAAGCAAGCAATTATGTACCAAAAAAAAGATATATACAGGATAATTTGGAAATAATCAATGGAGAGAAGGCTAATTAAGGTGAACCAGGAAAGGTTTCTTCTTGTATAAGGTGATATTTTAGGTAAGATTTGAAAAAAGCCAAGAAGCAGGGATGAAGAGAACTCTAGGTATGGGGAAAGACCAGTTGGGAGATGGAGTGCTATGAGCAACAAGGAGGCCAGTGTCACTGGATTGTGGAGTATGTGGAGAGGACACTGGATTGTGGAGTATATGGAAAGGACAGTAAGGTGTTTAAAAAATTAGAGAGGTTAATTTGGAATTATGCCCAAAGGGCTATAAAGCTGTGCATACCCTTTGACCCAGCAATACCACTTTTGGATCTTTTCCCCAGAGATCATAAAAAAGGGGAAAGGACCCACATGTACAAAAATATTTATAGCTGCTCTTTTTGTGGTGGCAAGGAATTGGAAATTGAGGGGATGTCCATCAATTGGGGAATGGCTGAACAACTTGTGGTATATGAACGTAATGGAATTCTATTGTGCTGTAAGAAACAATAAGCAGAAGGAGTTCAGAGAAACCTGGAAGGACTTGCATGAACTGATGAAGAGTGAGACGAGCAGAACCAGAAGAACATTATACACAGTATCATCAACATTATGTGTTGATCGACTGTGATAGACTAGATTCTTCTCACCAATCCAATGGTACAAGACAGTTCCAAAGGACTCATGATGGAAAAGGCTCTCCAAATCCAGGAAAAAAAAAAAGGAACTGTGGAATATGGATGCTGATTGGACCATACTATTTCTTTTGGTTTTGGTGCTGTTGTTTTTCTTTTTTGAGGTTTTCCTTTTTGCTCTGATTCTTCTCTTATAACATGACTAACGCAGAAATATGTTTAATGTTATTATGTATATATAACCTATATTAGATTACCTGCTGTCTAGGGGAGGGGGGAGGGGAGAAAAATTTGAAATTGGAAATCTTATATAAACAAATGTTGAAAACTATTTCTACATGTAACTGGAAAATAATAAAATACTTTTATTTTTAAAAAAAATTAGAGAGGTAGAAAGGGGCCAGGTTATGAATGACTTTAAAACTCAGAGGATTTGGGGCAGCTAGGTGGCACAGTGGATAGAGCACCGGCCCTGGAGTCAGGAGTACCTGAGTTCAAATCTGGCCTCAGACACATAACACTTACTAGCTGTGTGACCCTGGGCAAGTCACCTAACCCCAATTGCCTCACTAAAAAAAACAAAAACAAAAACAAAACTCAGAAGATTTTATATTTGACCTTAGAAGTAATAGAAAGTCACTGGAATCTCTAAAATAGAGGTTAACAGTGGTCAGACCAGGGGCAGGTAGGTGGTGCAGTGGATAGAGCACCGGCTCTGGAGTCAGGAGTACCTGAGTTCAAATCCGGCCTCAAACACTTAACACTTACTAGCTGTGTGACCCTGGGCAAGTCACTTAACCCCAATTGCCTCACTAAAAACAAACAAACAAAGAAAACAGTGGTCAGACCCGAGCTTTAAACCAAACTGGCAGCTAAGTGGAAGGTGGATTGAAGTGGAAAGAGTTAAGACAGAGAGACCAACCAAAGGCCATTACAATGCAATGATGAAAAAGAAAACCTTGAAAGGATTAAAAACTCTGATCAACCCACTGCCCAGAAACTCCAAAAGAATGATGAAGCATACTTCCCACTTCTTGGCAGAGCAGTATTGGACTAATGAGATATATATTTTCAAACATATTCAGTGTGAAGAACTGTTTTGTTTGACTATACTATTTGACACAAGGCTGAGCTTTTATTTAGGAAGATGGATAAGTGGATCATTTTTTAAAATGTGTTAATGAAACATTAAAAATAAAGAAAAGTGCAGTAAAGGACAAAGAAAAGTGGGGCAGTTTTGTTATTGTTAAAATTATTATACATTTTGTGTTGTTTAAAAATCTAAATGTGGGTTCTAATCTGTTCTCCCAGTTTTGGGAGAAACTGGCTAAAATCACTGGTAAATTCACCAAGAGTTTAGGCTTTTAAAGATTTATTAAAGCTTGGATTTATTCAGTATAGCCAGAGAGACAGAAACCTTTCCTTTCCTAACAGCCCACATAAAATTCTGCCACCATGCTAATGTCTCAAACCAAAAGAGGAAGATCCCTTCCACCAGCATCCACTTCCTACTTCCCAGTTCCTTCCAGAAACAGGAGGTTCTTCAAGTTAATTGGCTGAGAGCGGTCTCCTATTGAAGTAGCAGTCCACAGCCTCTGAAAACACTCCTTCTCAGAGTTGGCCAAATTGAAGTTCAAGATATAATCACCTTTAAGTGGGTACTTAGTAGTTCCTCATTCACACCCAATTCAAACACTACTAAATCAATCAAGTAGGATCCCTGGGTGGCTACCAAATTCCATTATCTTAATATATTCCCTCCTTTGTTTCTTTCAGGGACATGGAGTGTTTCCTTGGTGAAACAACTTTAAAAACTATAGATGATAGTCCACCATTGCATATACAATCATTCTTTTCTGTTCTTTGTATACAAAAATATTCATGCTTTTGCCATTTGTTAAGTTCGTTAAAAAAATTTTTTTTTTAAAAAAGAAGTATTTTAACAGATAAAAAACAAGGTTTTTTACCAGGTAGGGGAGAAAGTGGTCTTTTAGAATGTAGAGCCAAGAAAGCAAGATACATTGAGATGGGGAACAGCTACTTATCTAGTTTGGATGGAACAAAGCCTATCACTGAAAATAACAACAAAGTGAATCACAACAAAGCAGCTTTAAATAGTTGCTATATCACTAAAGCACTGTTGGCAGAGCTATGAATTCTAAAAAACAATTTACAACTATGCTAAGTGGCTAAATTGCCCCTTTCCTTTACCCTGGAGATACCATTACTAGGCATATATCCCAAGGAGGTCAAAGATACAAAGTCCCAAACACATCAAAATTTATAGCAGCAGTTTTTGTAGTAGCAAACATCTGGAAATAATGTAGATAATAGCTAAGCAAACTGTGGTGGTATATGAATGTAATACACAGAAGCATAGGAAAACTTATATGAACTGATACAAAGTAAGACAGAAGAAGAAAATGAAAGTGATAGAAAAACAAAACATATTACTAAAACTAAAATAAATCATGCCTTTTTTATTCTTATCCATTTTATTGGTAGTTCCCTCTCCTCTCCCATCTGGATTGTTGGTGTAATTCCTGGAGAAAAATCGACCACAGGTTCTACTATAAGCACAGCAATTAATGGGCATTTTGATAACTTAAAACTGAGAGGCTCCAAAAGACACATAGGCATCCCTCTCCACAATCACAAGCATATAGTTTCCACATTTCCCTACTTCTGTTCAGGGCACCACCACCTTAAAATCATCTAGATTTGCCATCTCAATGTCATCCATGACTCCTCACACCAGATATTAGATTGAGTGCTGAATCTTGTCATTTCCATTTCTACAAGTCTCTTCCATCTGTCCCCTTTTCTCTACTTAGAGTCACCACTCTAGCTCAAGCCAGCCCTCATCAAATTTTGCCTACTTTATTCCAATAATCTCCTAATTGGTGTTCCTCCTTTCTCTTTACTCCAATCTACCTCCACATAGCTGCCAAAATGATTTTCTTAAATAGCAGGGATGACCAAACACTGGTGGCTCTGTTTATCTTTAAGATCAAATATAAATTCCTCTGTTTTGACATTTAGAGTACATCACAACTTGGCTCCAACTTACCTTCCCAGCTTTTTTTTTTTTTTAAACATACTACTAATTCCTTTCATGCATTATTGCTTCTTGCTGCTCAACATCATCACATTTTGCCTGCAATGAACGTCTTTACCTCTACCTCTTAAAATCCTTATATTACTTCAAAAGATATTAATGTATGGAACTAAAGGGAGCCATGTAGCCATACTGACTAGCTCCATTACAAACTTTTGTTATCCAATCTTAACTGGGCCCTCAATGCAGCAAGGCAATCTTTTTTCTGCTCCCTAACTGATTCTTTATCCTTTTTACCACAGTAAGCTGTTCAAACCTCTTCCCTCCTCAAGCTTCCCACAGCGGCCTTCCTCTATCCTCTCAGTAATGGATCTCACAAGGAAAACTGAGGCCATTTGCCAGCAATTATCTCTTTCCCTCTTTGAACTCACAACCCATTGACATAATCTCCCATTATCTTCTTTACATAGCCTGTAATGAAGAGGTGGCTCTTCTCAGTGAGAAAAGCCTACTTGATTCTATGTCCCCAACCCTTCTTCTCCACCATATTACTCTATCATCTTCTCTCACACCTACATACCTTTAGGCTCTTCCTATCTACTGGTTCCTTCAATGTTGCCCACAAACACTACAATATCACCTATCTTCAAAAAACCCTCACAACTCATTAGTAGACACTGGGCTCAGGTATGGGACACTGCATGCAATGTCAGATCATTTCAATATATTGACTGGTTTTCTTCAGTATTTTTCCCCTCTTTTTTTGGGGGGGCGGCAGGACAATGAGGGTTAAATGACTTGCTCAGGGTCACACAGCTAGTAAGTGTCAAGTGTCTGAGGTCGCATTTGAACTCAGGTCCTCCTGAACTCAGGGCTGGTGCTTTATCCACTGCACCACCTAGCTGCCCACCCCTACCCCCTCCCACCCTGGATTTTATGACACTTCTCTAGAATATTCCTTCTCATTCTCCTTTACCCATGTCATGACCACTAACTGGGTATACCCAAGGCCCTATCTTGGGTGTTCTCTTTTTTCTCTATACTTTCTCACTAAGTGATCTCACCAGCTCCCCTGGGTTTAAGTATCATCTCTACACATATTACTCTCAGATCTATATATTCAACCCAGTTTCTCTTCTCAGTTCCAATCCAACATTAGCAAAAACTTACTGGACATTTTAAATGTGATATCCCATAAACATCTAAAACAAGACATTTCTGGAAAAGAACTCATCATCTTTCTCATTAAACAGACCAATCTTTGAAATGTTCTTATTTCTATCAGGGGCATCAACATAATTTGTCAGCCTAATTCACAAGCTCAGTTAACTTTGACCCTTCACTTTCCCTTGCCCCATGTGTAAAACGTCCTCAAGATCTACCCCCATAATATTTTTCATCTGTTTCCTCTCTGCCAACATCCTAGGTCAGGTCTTCATCACTTTCAGCATGAATTACTTCAATAGTCTCCTACTTAGTCTCCCCAACTCCCCACCAGAAAGCCACCAAAATTATTTTCCTAAAGGACAGGGCTGGTAATGTCATTCCCTTTCCCCATGACTCAACTCCAATGGCTCCCTATTACCTCTAAAGTCAACAACTTCTCTTTGGCATTTAAAGTTCTTCTTAACCTAGTTCTAATCTATCTTTTCAGGCTTATTACACATTACTCCTCTTACATGAACTATGTTGGCCTTCTTCACACTTCACACATGACACCATATTCCCTCATACTTTTGTACTGACTGTCTCCCATAGCAGGCATGCTCTTTCCTCTTCTCAAATCTCTCAGAATCCCTGGTTTCCTTCAAAACTAAACTCAAATACCCATTGAAGGTAGGTACTATTTCACATTTGTCTTTGTACTCCCAGTGCCTGTTACATGACAGGTACTTAATAAATGTTTACTAAATGACTGATAACTCAGCTTGAACACTCCATTCTGTATGTATCCTATCCTAATAGCCCCAATAGCTGTTAGTGCCTCCTCCCACAGCTAACCTTGTATTATTTTGTACAGACCAACATATGAACATGCTGACTCTCCCAACAGAATATAAGTTCCCTGAAGGCTGGAAATGTTTCACTTCTGTCTCAATATCTCAATGGACAAGCACAGTACCTACCACAGAGGTGTTGCATAAATGCTTGTTGATTAATTGATTTATAAAAGACTGGAGCTCAAGAGAGACACTAGGGTTGGATATATTGAACTGGAAAATCACCTACAGGGAAATAACAATTAGAATAGGGGTTTGTTGTTGTTGTTTTTGGTGGGGCAATGGGGGTTAAGTGCCTTGCCCAGGGTTACAGAGCTAGTAAGTTTCAAGTGTCTGAGGTCGGATTTGATCTTAGGTCCTCCTGAATCCAGAGCCAGTGCTTTATCCACTGTGCCACCTAGCTGCTCCATGGAACTAATAATTAAACACATGAGAATTGAATGTCATCGAGACTGTGGAGTGTGAAGATGGCAGTTCAGGATAGACCCATATAAAAATAAAATACCATAATTTACTCAAACAGTACCCAACCAATTGAAATCTATTATTTTCAATTTCTTTATACCACAAATAATATTACAATAAATAAAGGAACTATCCCTTTTGGATCTCCTTGAGTGATGACAATGGTTTAAAGGGTAGGAACAGTTTGGTAAGTTCTTGAATAACTGCAAGTTGTTTTCCAGAACAACCAGACCCATTCACAGCTTTACCAACAGTATATTAGTGTGTCTAGCATCTCAAAGCCTCTCCAACATTGACTATTTTATTTATCATCTTTACCAATTTAACAGGAGTTATGCAAAACCTAAGGGTTGTTTTACCTTCTATTTCTCTCATTAATGACTTAGAACATTTTTTTCATCTAATTGTTAAAAGTTTGTTTAAAATACTTTATTTTTATTTTCAAAGTTGTTTATACCCTCTAACCATTTATCTACTAGGCAATAAACAATGGTTTTTGTAGAACTGCATCAATTTCTTATATAGCAAACTTAATAGATGCTTAATGCAAAGATTTCTATTCTAATTCCTCCAACACCAACCCTATAATTGTCCCTATATGCTAGGAACGGGGACTAGATCTGTGATGTGACAGAAGAAACTCCTAGTAACTGAAACTCTCTCTACTAATATAAATTGACACATTCTCTGCAATTGTATTGTCTAAAGCACTGAGTGTGGTTCGCCTAGGATCCTACAGCCTGTATAAATGTTAGCAACAAGATCTAAACGCAGGTCTTCCTAGTTTAGAGGCCAACAGTCTATGTACATGCTGCCTCTCTTTCTCTAGTTACATTGGTTTTGTTCAAACAAAACTTGTCACCAAAATTACTTTTTATCATTTATAATCACCTCTACCTCTTATATAATTAAAGCGTTTCCCCCTAGATACATATGTGAGTTTGTTCTCCTTATTATGTGGTCTTTTCTATATAAAGAACATGCCAACTTGTAGTTCATTTTTGTATGGGGTATAAAATGCTGATGTAAATCTATTTTCTGCTAATGATTTTCCAGCTGTCCCTGAAATTCTTGTCAAATAGGAGAGAATTCCACAAGTAATTTATGTTCTTGGAATTCCTGAATGCTAGGCTACTTATTATGTAACTACTTCTGAGAAGGAACCATTCCTGGGATCTTACTTTTCTAACGTTTTAACTAGTACTAAATAGATTACTGTTTTACAACATAGCCTAAGATATAGTAATGCAAGGCTCTCTTTATTCCATTCCTTCTTTATTATTTCCCTTGAGGTTTTAGATCTTTTGTTGCCCCAAATATGAACTATTATTTTGTCTAATTAGTAGAATGTAAACTACTTATGGGCAAGTACTTTCTCCTTTTGTTTTTGTATCCCAAGTACCTAATACACAGTGCCTGGAAGTTAAGAGAAGCTAAACGCTTGCTGACTGAATAAAAGTTATAGAAAATAATTCTTTGTGTGATCAGTATAGAACTCAATCTATAAGTTCATTTAGGTAGTATCATTTTATCATATTGGCACAGTTTAACCATGTACAAGGACTCTCCAATTTTTCAAATCTTTATTTTTTTCTGTAAAGTGTTTTGTAGTGAATTTAAGTCTTGAGTGTGAGATAATGTATATAAAATGCTTTGCAACCCTTAAAAGGTCATATAAATGTCATTACAAAATAGGTCATTACAAAATATAGCTATTTTAAATGAAATTTCTCTAGAATTTTTCCTGGTTTTGTTAGTAGTGATGATTCCTGTGGAATTATTTTGTATCCTTCTGTTGTTAAGTTGTTTTTCAGCTGGGTCTGACTCTTCATGACCTCATCTAGGGTTTTCTTGACAAAGATACAGAAGTGGTTTGCCATTTCTTTCTCCAACTTCTTTTTGGGTAAGGAAACCGAAGCAAACAGTGTTAAGTGACTTGGCCAGGGTCACACAGCTAGTATATGTCTGAAGAAGGATCTGAATTCAGGAAGAGGCGTATTTCTGACTTCAGGCCCAGCCCTCTATCCAATGCACCACTTAGCTGCCCTATTTTGTATCCCACAACTTAACTTCAAAAAGCATTTAAGTACGGACCAATCAAGCACTGTGTTCAGTGCTGGGGATACAATAACAAAAATGAACTGATCCCTAACTTCAAAATGCTTACATTGTGGTGGGGGGTGGGGGTTAGAGACAGAACCGACATGAATACAGATAAAATAAAACATCACTTCGGAAAGGAGCTGAGAGCCTAATAACAGAAGGGATCAGAAAGGCCTGCTACAGGAAAAAGGGCCTGAGTTAAGACTTGAAAGGAAGCAAAGACTCTAACATGCAAAAGCAAGAAAGTGAGAACATTTCAAGAATAGACAACTGGTGCAAAGGTACAAGTGACAATACTGAAGCTTAGAGAGAAAAGGTAACTTCTCTGAGACCACATGGAGTCAAGACTAGAACTCAGGACTAGAGTTCCCAGCCCATTCCACTACAATATTCTGACTTATTTGGGATACTCATCCAGATAACAATCAGATATACTCATGTTCGGGTCATTAATGTTAGAGAGGTGAACCATGAATTTGATTTCCCTAGTCAAACTGGTAAGATCATAGTCCAGTCTTTGGATGCAACTGAGGGGCATTTTCTCATAGAATAAGAGCAGGCTCAATCTCTTGCTCACTCCCTCCATGTCCTCTTTGTTCCCTCCCCATGAGCCTTCTTCCAGAGAACAGCACACTGAAGTTTCTTGGTTAATATTCCTTAAATTTCTGGACAATCCATTATGTTATATAAAATAGGAGCAATTGTGCCTCATCTTTGCTAATGATTATAGATTTAATTTCCTGGTCTTGTATTATTGCTATAACTATCATTTGTAGAATGGTGTCAAATAATAGTGGGGAGAATGGACACTTTCTTACTTTACCCCTATACTTACTCGGAAAGCTGTTTTTCCATTGCAAGTACTTTTCATTATACAAAAGAAGAGTCCTTCCATGACTATGCCTTTTAGGGAACATAAATATTACAATTTATAAAAGTTTTTTTCTCCCAGCATCTATTGATTTAATCATGTGATTTTTTTTCTTGTTCCTAATATTAAATATTGAACACCTTTGTAACTTTGGTATAACTCTTAACTTGGTCATTTTGGGGAGCAGAGGTGTTTCAAACTAATTTTCCACAGCCTAGGGAACTCCATCCACCAAGCAAATCAAGCAATTAATTAATCTCTAACTTCATAATTTTAGAAATACCTAAGATACTGAAGTTAGAGTTGTTTATGACCACATAGCCAATATGTGTCAGGTCTACCTAACTTGGTTGTAAATTAATGTTTTAGATCATAGAATCATATATCTAGAGTTGGAAAGGACCAAAGGATATCATTTTACAGATGAGGGAAGCTGGCCCAAGAAGGTGAAGTGACTTGCCTTGGTTAAGGTAAGTAGCTTCTGAGGCAGGACTGAAATCCAGGCCAGTCCTCATGCTGTGGCTTAAGGATAGAAATTCTAACTTATTTAATCTTGTGTATCTCCATACTCCCTGACTGATGCCCCATTCACAGTGGAATTGGGGAAAAAAAATTTTAATTCCCCATTAATTTTCTTCAGGTTCTCTTTCAGCAAAAAAACCAAAACAAAACAAATCCACAAGGATTTCTGTGAGTTTGTTTTCAGATCTAAAAAAAAAAGTCATAAAGATCTCTGAAATTAAGAATTTAAGTAGGTGGTAGCATTCAGCCGGTTCACTTGTATCTGACCCTTCATGACCCCATTTGGGGTTTTCTTGGAAAAGCCATTAGAGTAGCTTGCCATCTCCTTCTTCAGCTCATTTTACAGATGAGGAAACAGAGGCAAACAGGGTTAAGTGACCTGCCCAAGGTCACACAGCTAGTGTCTGAGTCTGGATTTGAATTCGGGAAAAGGAGACTTCCTGACTCCAGGCCTGGCAGTGCTTTGGATACACTGTTTACACATCCACCGAACCACCTAACTGCTCAATCAAGTAAGTAATGAAAGGCTATTAAGTCAAAGGTCAGAAACAAAACAATTTCTTTCTTTGGTAAAACTTTAAAACAACAATTGCAGCAGCAGCAACAGCAGCAGTAACACCACCACCACCCTTTAACTTAGAAACTCTTCTGGGCTCCCTAGTAATCTAATCTCAGGAACTTTCTGGACTACTCTAAACCTTAAAATAATTGCCTCAAATACTCATAAAAAAATCAAAGCCCACTAAAGACCTGTCTCTCAAAAGCTGTTGGTAAAACACTTCAGCAAGTCTTCATTGCTAAGAGCCTAAAGATGTCAATCACATAAGAAAACAAACAAAACAGATTCCATAAAATTAATAATAAATTACCGAGGACACAGTGAACAGTGGCAAAGTCTTTTGATTCTATCTCCTCAACATTTCCTACATCTGTTATCTTGATTCCATGTACAATACAAATACCCTCTCTTACAGGTTCTCATTACTTCTCATCTCCACTATTACAATAACCTCCCTGACTAGTCTCCCTATATCGCATATCTTTCCCTTCCAATCTGTCCTGCACTCAGGTGCCAAGCTACCATTCCTAAAGTAAAGGTCTGACCATGGAATTCCTCCTTTCCAAACTCCTGTTTGGCATATAAAGTACATGGTCTGGCTTCAATCTGCCTTTTCAGGTTGATTATAATATCACTCCCCTATATACTTTTTACACTCTGGCCAAACTGACCAACTTGTCTTTCCCCATGCATGGCAGAGGTGGTCAGTCAACAGACATTTATGAAGCCCTTCCCGTGTGCCAGGCACTGTGCTAAGCACTCAGGATATTTTTTAAAAGGCAAAAATAATCCCTGCCCTTAAGGAGCTTACATTCCAATGGAGGAGACATGTAAAAAACTAAGCAGAGGAAGAGAAAGGCAAACTGTTGAGGCGTCTAAGAGTGCATGTACCTTGGGAAATGCCAGTGATGAAGAATACGGGAACACCAGCAGCATGGAGAACCAGGCAATGCCCAGTGTTCCCCCGATACCTGATTCCAAATTCCATCCACACCAAACCAAACTAGACATCATCAGGAAAGGACAAGCCAAAGACAGTGCTACAAAATAGAGTATGAGTCACAAAGCACCGACAAAAGAGAATTTCTCTTCTGAATTCAAACAGGAGGTGGAATATGGGCCTTGCCACAGAGAAATGGAAGACACATTGAACCACCTGAAGTTTCTGAATGTCTTGAGCCCAAGATGGATTCATATTCCAAACTGTGACAAGAAAGAATTCTATAAGAAGAAGCAATGCTGCCCATCCAAAGGAAGAAAGAGGGGTTTCTGCTGGTATGTGGATAAATACGGACAACCACTCCCTGGATATGATGCCAAAGGGAAAGGAGATGCCCACTGCTACAACTTCTAGAACAAAAAAGTGCCAGATGCCAACTCCTATGGAATCTCTGCATGGCAACAGAATTCACCCATCAGAGACCTTTGGAATGATTGGGAGAAGGCATAGAACACATTGGAATTTTGAGATCTGCCTTATCTTAATGATTTGGGGGATTTTTTTTTTTCAGACTCTATGGACACTGCAGCTGTGCCCTGCCATTGCTCCTGCCTTCCTCCTTGCCTTCTCCACAACACCAAGGGAGGTCTGAATTCCCATGTGAATCTGGACTATTGATCCCCAGAGACAGAGAAAAAGGCACTTCAGAAAAGATTCAGGGAGTCTCTCTCCACTGACTTTAAAAACAACCACAACAACAACAAACTGCCTGTGATCCATTTGATCCCAAAAGATACTGTGTGTTATTTTAAAGAATTTATAGGGGCAGCTAGGTGGTGCAGTGAATAAAGCACCAGCCCTGGATTCAGGAGGACCTGAGTTCAATCCAGCTTCAGACATTTAACACTTACTAGCTGCGTGACCCTGGGCAAGTCACTTAACCCTTACTGCCCCCCCCAAAAGAAATGAAAAGAATTTATAGAGTGTACATTTTTTAAGATATAAAAAGAAAAAATAAGGAATTTTTAAATTTAAGCTTTTCTTTAAACAGGTCTGATGGGAAAAAAGTCTTCATGAGTAAAATGTTTCATAAAAAACAAAGAATTTTTTGAAGAATCATGTTTCTAAAATAAAGACATGGCTATTTTTCTCTGTAAAATTTTTCTGTTACTCTGTATTTAGTATAATTTTAAAAATAAAATTTATTTAAATGTAAAAAAAAAACTAAGTAGAAACTAAATACATGGAGAGTTGATATAATGCACTGAGAGGGGAAGGCATTAACAGAGTTAATGAGAATAGAAGAGATAGGAGCTGAGACTTGAAGGAAGCTAGAGAAACTAAGAAATGGAGATTAGGGGCTAGAGCATTCCAGGAATGGAAGACAGAAAGTAATAGGGTAAAGAAATGGAGGTATCCTATTTAAGAAAATGCAAATAGTCGATTTTTTTTTTTAAGTGAGGCAATTGGGGTTAAGTGACTTGCCCAGGGTCACACAGCTAGTAAATGTTAAGTGTCTGAGGCCAGATTTGAACTCAGGTACTCCTGACTACAGGGCTGGTGCTCTATCCACTTCGCCACCTAGCTGCCCCCCCCCCTTTTTTGCAAATAGTCAATGTTGCTAAATCAAAGAGCACATAACAGGGAGTAAAGTGTAACACTGGAAAGATAGGAAGAGGCCAGGTTTTGAAAAGTTTTATGTTTCAAACAAAGAAGTTTCTATTTGACCCTTGACATGAATAAGGAATCACTGAAATATGTTGGGGTGACATGGTCATACCTGTGTTTTAGAAAAACAATTGTGAACCACCAATGGAGTCCAGAGACTCCTAAATCATGCCACCCTGCCATCACCTCACTCGAGGAACAGAATATTTAGTCATGGATAAAAATGAACTGGTGCAGAAGAGTCAAAATGACCAAACAGGTTGAGAGAGAGAGAGAGGATGACATGACAGCTGTTGTGAAATCTGCAAATGAGTAAAGAGCTGAAAATAGAAATATTCTCATTGCTTATAAAAATTTAATTGAAAATCCAAACTCATCTTGAAGTATCATTTGAAGTACTAAGCAAAAGACTTCAGAAGGTGATGAGAAGATGATCGGAGAATGCAGAAAGAAAACGAAATGACCAAGATAAGAGATATTTCAAAGATATAGTCTCTATTGGAAAAGTTCTTGACTCCTATAAGGAAAAAAGCAAAAGTTTCTATTTCAAAATGAAACTCCTACTGCTTTTGGGTTTAATGACAGTGATGACAAGAGAAGATAGTGGTTCAATCACAAGAAGTATATCAAGAAGCATTTGAAATCAACAAAAGGATACAGGACCAATGTATCCTATAAGATTGGGTTTGGCTCTAAACTCTGTTTTAAGATTTAACTATTTAAAGTTTAACTATCCAGAGGTTTTGTTCTTATGAAAAGCTTTTGATGATGCTACTACTAAAATTGATACATTAAGTGAAAAACCACACAAAGAGCACACTAGTTAATGCAACTACTTCAAAACAACTTAACACTGCAGATGGACTTTAGAATACCCATGAAGATGAAAATGAAATAGCTAGGGAGAATTAACCAGCTTTCCAACTTGCCTGCCTCATTCTAAAGTTTACACAGGAGACCATCATCCATGCTGTCCCACAAATAGTTTTCATTTATAGTTTATGATAGGTTTATGTTACTTCTGTTTGGATCTCTCTATTTTCCATGTGGTTTTTAGGTTTAATATTAGGAGAGTAGAGCCAATTGACATTGGGGGAATTATCTGTTTCCATTTGATATGGCCAATATGGGGATACACATTTTTATATATGTTTTATGTATCTGTTGTATTATTATTATTATTATTTTGGTGAGGCAATTGGGGTTAAGTGACTTGCCCAGGGTCACACACCTAGTAAGTGTTAAGTGTCTGAGGCCGGATTTGAACTCAGGTCCTCCTGACTCCAGGGCCCATGCTCTATCCACTGCACCACCTAGCTGCCCCCCCCCCGCCCCAACTTTTTTTAGTACACTGATTTCACAAGACCAGCTTCCTTGTTAAAACAAAATGCCAGCTATCTTTAGGGAGCAGAACAGGGGAGAGATCATTGGCTCTAACCATAGGTATAGCTATTTTGAACTGGTTTAACATAGTAACACTCATAGCTGTGGTAGAAACAGATGTCCCAGAGATTTTGTATTTCATATCATGTTTATCTATGGAATATACAATCTCAATATGTATACTTTTTTATTGAAGTTGCAGAAGTATTCCTTAAGACCAAGTTTTAAACCAGTCAATTTACTCTGAAGGGCAGAAACAGTTCACATTCCATTATTTGTAAAGGCACATGTTTTCTTCCTTCATTTTTGCCACTCATTCTATTTGTATTTAAACAATTGAATCAACCTAAGAACAAATACACAAGATGCAATACAAATTAAATCTTCAATAAAGTTTTCATTAACAATCCAAGCACAACTGTTAAGAGCATGTGCAACAATTTGATTTAAATGAAAGCAAATAGGAGGCAGCTAGGTGGCACAGTGGAAAAAGCACCAGCCCTGGATTCAGGAGGACTCGAGTTCAAATCCAGCATCAGACATTTAACACTTACCAGCTGTGTGATCCTGGGCAAGTCACTTAACCCTCATTGTTCCACAAAAAAAAAAAAAAAAAGAAAAGAAAGAAAAAAATATCAAATGTTTTATGAATAAGGTATGGGAAGCAATCACCTTGGCAAATGAAAGGAGAACGGCTTAGAGTGGGGAGAAACTTGATACAAGGAGACCAGTTAGAAGGCTATTATAATAGTACAGATAAGAGGTAATAGCACTTTGAATTAAGGTTGTGGCAATGTAAGTGGAGAGGAAGGTAGGTGCATATATGAGACATATTATAAAGATAGAAATAATAAAATTTGGCCATGGATTGGGTAGGTGAGGTGAATGATGAGAAATCGAGAAGGACACCAAAGTTACAGGCCTAGATGACTGAGAGGATGGTGGTACCCCCTCTATGGTAAAGAAGAAGGAGTTTGGGAGGAAAGATGAGTCCTGTTTTAGACATTATGAGTTTGAGATACCTAAGGGACATCTAAATAGAGAAGGTAAAGAAGGACTGGGACTTTGGGAGAGAGAGACTAGAGGAAGGTGTGTGTGTATGTGTATGCATGCAAACATATATGTGTATGTGTATATATACATATATGTGGAAATCTGCCAAGAGACAGCAATATATTGAATAGAGATAACTGAATGCAGGAGAGAAGGTGTGCAAAGGCCATGTGAAGAGAGGGATAGTCAGGCAGTGAGGTACATTCAAATGGTTTCCTGGCTGTAGTGAGGGCCCCACTAGGATCTGTTGTTTAGGCATGTCCAGCTCTTCATGACCCCCCCTTGACCACAGCTTGACAATGCTGTCCTTCCTGTTTCCTTAGCAAAGATACTGGAGTGATTTGCCATTTCCTTCCCCAGTAGATTAATTCAAATAGAGGTTAAGTGACTTGCCCAGTGTCAGACAGCTAGTAAGCATGTGAAGGGAGGTTTGAACTCAAGATCTTCCTGACTCCAGGCCCAGCTCTCTATCCATTGAATCATCTAACTACCTCTAACCCCAATCTGGGATTAGGTTACATAAACTTGTAGTGAACACAATCAGTACTTCAACATGATTTTCTCCAGTTCTACTCAGCAACAAATGAATAGTAGTAAAGGAGGAAGATGGAGGTCATACTCCAGTGTTCGAAGGAATAAGGAGTTTAGAATGGAGGATTGTGAAGAGTTAAGGTGGCTCACCAAAGCGGTTGAGATAGGGAAGGGAAGAAAAATATAGGGATGATAGTTTAAGAAGGAATTTAGGGGTAGAGGAAATGAATTTCAGAGAGAGAACAAAGAACAGGATTAAGGGTCATAAGACATTAGGAAAGACTGAATGATAAAGCTTATAATCAGATAAAGGGATTTCAGAGTTTGTGACCAAGGAAGTAGAACACTTGAGTGATAACAAAATAAAAAATATGACCATATTTGTGGGTTAAAGAGGAAGTGCAGGTGATCTAAAGTAGGATCTTAAGGTTAGGATATAGTCAAGGTAGCTGGGAGTGAACCAGCAGCAGGTTGGTGGTGGGGAAACTGGTTTGTATATCAGAAGATGGTCAGGTTCAGAAGCACTGGGATGAGGCAAATGTAAGGGGATGGGAGTATACTATGAGAGTGAATCCAGAAAGACTATTATTGTTGGAAAAGTCTGTTGAAGGAAACAGAGTGGTCTGTAGATAGATTGTGCGGATCACCTCTTCAAGTTCAACCTGGTAATAAGTAGTAATGTATTGCCCCAGGAGGTACTGAAAGGCCTACCTCAAAGTAGGAGGGAACCAGGGAGGAGAGTCTGGCTGGAAAACAGGTTATCTTAATCACTCTTGAGAAGGCCCTGACAGAATGGGAGGGACAAGAGATGGAACAGGTCTGGCCCCAAAGTATACTGTGATACCAGAAATGCTCCTAAGGCAGAATTCCACTGAAGTACAAGGCAGACAAGAACCCTTGAATGCTATGCTGGAGAGAGAAATGCAAAAGGGAGATAAAATATCTTCCCTTTTGAACAGTTTATCTCCTAATATTTGGAATGTCCCCTCCCCCAAACCCTAACGCTCTTCAAGGCTGAGCCAAAGTGCCACCTCCTCCCAAGTTTTTCTTGATTTTTCTAGTTGCTAGTGATCCCTGCCTTTCTGCCCGCCCCATCCCTGTATACTGCCTGTTTACTTAGTATACATCCCACATTTATTTATTTGTGAAAATGCTATATTTTCCTAGTAAAATATAAATTGCTTGAGAACAAGAACTGTTTTAATCTTCACTGCCTAGCATATAACAGTTTTACTTGTCACAGGGATGCATGGTTGAACTTGTTAAAAGAACTTCATTTTATGAATTCACAGATGTGTTCCCAAAGATAATTTTGGTTTAGACAATAGTTTAAAATATTAAATTATAGCACAAGCCTTTTAAATTTATTCATTCAACCAAAAAGTAGTAACTTTGAAATAAAACTTCAATGAACCACTCAGGTTTAAACATTCTAAAGGGGGATACAAAAATGTTATCTTCCTCATCATCCATGGCCCTAGATTAAGAGCAAAAATAAACATTATAAAGAAGTTTCACAGGAATTTGGAAGAGGAAATAATCTAAGTCTGAAGGTGCAGAAAGCTTCAATTCAACTCAACTAAAATATTTAATAAGTACTGATTATGTGCAGAGCACTGTGGTAGTTTAGTGAACAAACAATAATGATTCCTACTGTCTAAAAGGTGGTCCAGGTCACCAAAGTAATAGGTAAGTGCAATGATGATGATCATCTTTGGTCATTTTAGTAGTCTGACTCTTTATTTTGGGGTTTTCTTCACAAAGATACTGGAGTGGTTTGCCATTTCCTTCTCCAGCTCATTCTACAGACGAAGAAACTGAGGAAAACAGTTAAGTGACTTGCCCAGGGTCACATAGCTAGTGTCTGGAAGCTTCCTGGAAAGAAGGTAGCATTTGATTTAGATTTTAAAGGAAATGTAAGAATTCAACAACTAATAGAACAAAGGGAGGGCATATTATGAGCAAAAAGATATGGGTGAGAAAACCCAAGGCTGAAAAAGATGAAATGAGATGAGAATTTGAACTTTGCTCAGTAGGGAATAAGTAAAGACAAAGGGTTTCAACGGAAAGAGCAGTAAAATCAGGACTATGCATAGAGAAGATCAGTTTGGCAGAAAAGAAAGGGTAGACGGGTGGGGGAGGGAGAGAAGAGTAGAAAGAATAAGGCCTGTTGGAAAGTTATTGCAAAAAGCCAACAGATAGGATGGCAATGAAGGCTTGGATTACGGCAATGACAGTGGGAAGGGAAAGGATGAAATATATGCTTCTTCAAAGTCCAGCTCACTCCTTTCAAGAATAAAGATCTGATATAGAAACTGGTTCAGAACACATTGTAGGGGGCCTCTAAAGGATAGTCAAAATTATGTTGCAGTAGAAATAATATTGATTACTACTGAGATATCTTAACTCTGTAGAATAAAACTAAGAATTTTTCATTTCATTTAGATTCAAAATTATCTTCAAAGAGAGTAGTTTTGAGTAAGTCTTTTCCCAGGAGTTACACATTTTACTTACTGGTCTTTCCTCAAAACGTACATAATAAGTGGCATGGCTATTGTGAAAATACACTGCTATGAGTTTGCAATGATAAATGCATACTATTTCTTCAGCTTGTGCCTACCACAAGTTTCAATTATAGCATTTCCCCCTCTACTCCATGGTTGAAAGCCCACCCAAGGGTAGGATTTGTCTACTGAACAGGAGCAAAGAACAATCAAGTTGAATTTATGATGCAATCTGCCATCTTGAAACAAAATGATCATTGGACAGTTCTCAAATGAACATCTTTTCAATTTGTTAACACGTTTTGATAAAATCAAGTATTTTCATAGGGCTTTAACATTTACATTCATTCCATAAAATATTTTTCTTACCAACACTGACATATCTATCAATCTGTGATTATATTTACTGAGGTCTACAATTTACAGGACCACTATTTATACTTGGGAAAAATAACAATTACTAGTAATGAATTATTTGAAATGTGCTAAAGGCTGAAGCAGATAAAAAGCATATTGAAACTTTGAAACTTTAGGTCTACACGGGCTAGAAATTCAAGTGTCAATGTTTTGTAGTAAGCTGATTACTATTAAAGAACTATTTGGGGCAGCTAGGTGGTGTAGTGGATAGAGCACTGGCCCTGGAGTCAGGAGTACCTGAGTTCAAATCCAGCCTCAGACACTTAACACTTACTAGCTGTGTGACCCTGGGCAAGTCACTTAACCCCAACTGCCTCACTTAAAAAAAAAAAAGAACTATTTGTGTTTTAGTGAGTTTCTTAAGTTCTCTCAATGGAGAATTATGTATTGAATTGAAGCAAGGTTTGTTTTGGAAGACAGCATGGCACAGTAGAAAAAAAAGCACTGAAAGAGACCTAGTTCTGCTAGTAATTTCTCATATGACCATGGACAAGCCATTTAACTTGTCCAGGTTTCAGTTTCCTCACCTGTAATATGAGAGGACTGGACAAGACAATGTTTATGGTCTCTTTCTGAGAAAGGAAATAAGGATCATCATGGTTAAGTGACTTGTCCAGTACCATACAGCTAATAGGTGCTTAGAGGCAGGCTATGGAACCTGGAATTACAAATCCAGCACTCTTTTCTTTATGACATATTATGTTCCTCCACTTCAGTCTTACCATAATACCTCCATGTGTGGCACTCAGATGGTCCTGGTTTCTCGAATAGTCTGCCAACAGAGTGCTAGCACTGGCAGATTTTACAAAGCTGGAATGTCCTCAAGTATGGGACTAGGGATGAACTATATATCTGCTTTAAGATCACCCTAAATTCAGAAAGGTTTGTCACCTGGTTTGACAAAACCTGAAAGGTGGTCAATTCTTCACTGATCACAACTTTCAACAATCATCTCCTAAGTTATCGAGGTGCTAATCTGTGTCATGTGAAATTAGTGGTCCTTAATATATTAACTAGCTATTATAGTATACTTAGTACTAACTCTTGTTTTTCTCTATCTCCAGTGCCTATCCTATGACCAGTACCTCTTACAATGCCTGGATCATAGTAGATACTTAATAAATGCTTGCTGAAATTAATTAAATGACACATAAGAGTAAAACCTACTCTTCATGTCCTCAAGGAGCATACAGACTAACACAAAACAATGATAAAGAATGTAAGTTAATTTGTTACTGTATGCAGTGTCAGGGGAGAAAAGAGACTGGATGCAGAGGAGGGGAGTGAAGAGTTGAGGACACCACCTAGGTTTTAAGCCTGAGTGACCTTGAGGATAGTGGTGACTTCAATAGTAACTTTTGGACATGTTAAGTTTTTAAGATGTCATCTAATCCAAGATGTCCAACAGGTGATGTAAGACTGAGGGTCAGAAAAAAGGTTAGAGCTGGATCAGTGGATTTAAAAATCATCAGCATGGGGCAGCTAGGTGGCACAGTGGATAGAGCACTGGCCCTGGATTCAGGAGGACCTGAGTTCAAATCCAGCCTCAGACACTTAACACTTACTAGCTGTGTGATCCCGGGCAAGTCACTTAACCCCAATTGCCTCACCAAAAAAAAAAATCATCAGCATAAGAAATCAAAGCTATCTATTGCCATATTAAAAAATGCTCTAAACCACTAACGATCAGAGAAATGAAAATTAAAACAACTTCGAGGTACCACCTCACACCTATCAGATTGGCTAATATGACAAAAAAGGAAAATAATAAATGTTGGAGAACCTGTGGAAAAATTGGAATGCTAATACATTGTTGGTGGAGCTATGAACTAATCCAACGAACCTAGAGAGCAATTTGGAACTATGCCCAAAGGGCTATGGGACTATTCATATCCTTTGACCCTGTGGTACCACTGCTAGGTCTATATGCCAAAGAGATCATAGAAGAGGGAAAAGGACCCACTTGTACAAAAATATTTATAGCAGCTCTCTTTGTGGTGGCAAAGAATTGGAAATCGAGGGAATGCCCATCAATTGGGGAATGGTTGAACAAGTTGTGGTATATGAACTGTAACGATTGGAATAACGCCACCTGCTGGAGACTTACTGTAGAAGAGTTCTGCCCATGAAGGGAAGGTCTTTGAGGGCAAGAACAGGAGTCTTTTCTTTGGCGTCAGGAAGCGACGGGGACTAGTGGGAGGAGGAAGGAAGAGACTGGCGCTGACTCTGGCTCTCTTTCCTGAGGACTCTGGTGGAGAGCGGAGCTAGAAATGTGCTCTCCCTTTAATAGATAGGAATCTAGGCCTTTCTCTCTCTCTTTACCAAATTCTTATTCTCCTTAATAAATGCTTAAAAGTCTAACTCTTGCTAAAGCTTATAATTTATTGGCGACCACTCATTAGATATTTTACACAGTTCAGCTAGAATTGTAGCCCTTAACAGAATGTAATGGAATACTACTGTGCTGTAAGAAAAAATGAGCAAGAGGGGGGGCGGCTAGGTGGCGCAGTGGATAATGCACCGGCCCTGGAGTCAGGAGTACCTGAGTTCAAATCCGGCCTCAGACACTTGACACTTACTAGCTGTGTGACCCTGGGCAAGTCACTTAACCCTCATTGCCTCGCAAAAAAAAAAAAAAAAAAAATGAGCAAGAGGAGAGTTCAGAGAAACCTGGAAGGACTTAGATGAACTGATGCTAACTGAGAGGAGCAAAACCAGGAGAGCATTGTACACAGTAACAGCAACACTATGTGATGAACAATGGTGATAGACTTGGATCTTCTCAGGAATACAATGATCCAAGATAATTCCAAAGGACTCATGATGGAAAATGCTCTCCACATCCAGAAAAAAAGAACTGTGAATTATGAATGCAGATTGAACCATACTGTTTCTACTTTGGGGCTGTTTTTTTTTTCCTTTGAGGTTTTCCCCTGGTGCTCTGATTCTTCTTTCATAACATGACTAATGCAGAAATATGTTTAATTGTGACTGCTTTCCATCTAGGGGAGGAGGAAGGGAAGAGAGGGTGGGAGAAAAATTTGGAACTAAAAATCCTATGTTGAAAACTATCCTTATATGTAACTGGAAAATAATAAAAGACTTTTATTTATTTAAAAAATCAGCATAAAAATAATAATTGAATCCATAGGAGCTGATGAGATCACCAAGTAAAACTGTATAGAGTATGTGTGTATGTGTACATACATGTATATATCTATGCACATAAATTAAAATCTTTTCCTTGGCATGAAAGACAATCTTATGTGAGACAGGGGTAAAGATGGAAGTATTAACAGAAGGCATCTGGGTGATGTGAGATGAGGAAAAAGGGAGAAGAACAAGCTCTCAGCAAATGGCCTCAATTTTTTTTTTTCAGTAAAATATGAGGCAATGCTCTCAGCTGACATGATAGGTCAGGATGGAAGACCCATAGAAAGTTTGAGAAGGGATGAAAAGATTTGAAGAGCCACTGTGATGAACAGGATAGCAATTTAATTAGGGAAGTGTAAAAGGAGTAAAGGCAGCAGTTAGTGGAAATACCTATAGGCTAAGGTATTTGCCTTAAGGTAAGGCAAGATCAGCAATAAAATAAGGGGGCCATAGCCTCAAGAGAAAAGACCAATGTAGAGTTGAACTGATTCATCAAAGAGACAATATGGGAAAGAGGAGACTGTAACTAGCTCAGAGGTGACACTCTGGGAAAGAAGAGTCTGAGGGAATGCAGACTACTGTGGGGCTGAAGATTCAAGGTGGAGGGAAAGGTGGAATGACAATAGATTTTGGTCAGATAAAGGAATTTCAGATAGAATACTTATAAATGAAATAGTAGTTTCAGGGGAAGAAGACGGCAGTAACAATGGAGGGGATCAGTAAAGGCCTTGTGTAGGAAAAATGGGAAGATCGGTCAAGATTTCTAGAACAAACCTTTTTCCTGTACCAATGACAATGGAACCACCACATTGGAACTCCAACAAGCCAGTCTCCTTCCAATGTGCTGTAAGAAAAAGTAGAAATAACACAAAAGGAAAAGATAAAAAGGTTAGCTGAACGAGATGACCAAGTATTCATAAGAGAACTTTCCATGCTGGAGATGATACAATTTTGAGGGCATTAAAGAAATAAATCCAGTGCTATCTGAAAGAGCAGAAGATACAACTGGGGATGGGTGGAGAACCACGGTTATTACTAGGGGGGAAAAAGTTAGAGTAAGGCTATAAATGAGCTACATAATTTTCCCCACCTCTACAAATTGTGAGAACAATTAACACATGATAAAGGTAGTCTGAGTCTCAAAATCAGGATGGCCTAGGTTCAAGTCCTGTCTCTGTTTAGAGGCAGTGGCCCCTACATAAACTGCTGAATGTCTCAATACCCCATACAATTCTTTAACACTGTAAATTGCAGAGCAGGTGCTGGTCTCCATTGATTTAGAGGGGTTCCTCACAGAAGTTCCCTATATTTATGAAGTAACAAATTCAGATAACAAAAACAAAATTTACACATGTATTTAGGGCATCCTTGAAGAAACTATAAAAAAGGGAAATCAAGTTTTTACAACTAAAAATCTTCAGGAGTCCCCACTTTTAAAGACACACGATTGAAAGATAGAAAGAATGCAAGATCAACCATTCTTATTTAGTGCTTATAAAAAGGAAACATTTTGACTTACAGCCACTCTTAGTATAAAGAGTCCCCCACACATTATCAAGATTACTTGACAAAAGGCCATGTGAGCACAGTGGACAGAAAATCAACATGAGTCAAGAAGATCTGGTTCAAGTTGTGCCTCTGATATACTATATATGGCCAAGCTATTTAATACCTAATATTCCAGGAAACTCTCTAAGACTACAAGAAAGTCACAGAAAAGTACTGCCAATATCTATCACCAAAAGGAATGACCATATTGGGAGTTCACAACAATCGCAGGTCTAGGGGGCAGCTAGGTGGCATAGTAGATAACGCACCAGCCCTGGATTCAGGAGGACCTGAGTTCAAATCCGGCCTCAGACACCTGACACTTAGTAGCTGTGTGACCCTGGGCAAGTCACTTAACCTGCACTGCTCTGCAAAACAAAACAAAAAAACAATCATAAGTCTAAACTTTTAAAAAACTGAGATATAAAAATCAGGAGGTAAATCAGGAAATTACGTTTGCTACTGTCATGCAAGATGTGCACTAGAGTTCAAATAGGATTTCCTATAAATCAGGGCTTCTTAAACTTTTTCCACTCACAACCCCTTTTTGAATTTTTATGCAACCCTGGGTTTTATAGGTGTATAAAATAGGTATACATAACCTTTTACTCTTGCCAAATTTTTTGCAACCCCCACATTCAGTTACACCACCCCATATGGGGTGGAGAACCACAGTTTAAGAAGCTAGACTACAGATAAGGTATTGTTTCCCTGATGGCACCTGATGATTCTATCAGACCAGATAATTGGGAGACTTCTAAATGAGCTTTACAATTATTCAAGAGGTCAGCCTATCAACAAAAGAAAAAACAATCAGAAGAAAAATGAACATATGTATTATGATATGTATATGGATGACCAGCTCAGGTAGTCCATCAAAATGCATGCATGCATGCACATGTAGACCTGGGACAGAGGAGATGGAGGATGATCTGGGCCCAGAATTGAATGAGAGAAGGTCTGATGGCATGAGAAAGTACTCATTCCTTTCCATGACTCCCAAACTTCTTTCTGAAACAGTTCTCATCTTTTGAACTACAATACTCTTTCAAAAGATGCTATATGGCAGAAGAATTATAGAATATCCATCTTCAAAGAATTAAAGTTATAGGTTAAATAGAACATAATAAAGAGATACATGATGGGTGTACCTACTGCCTTTGGGGAAAAAAATTAATTCTACCCTCATTAAAGAGCAAAAACTAATTCCCTGTCTTTTGAAACTTACACGGACCACCTTTGCTTACTGGCCTTTTTGGTTTGGTTTTGTGTGAGTAGATGGTGTAATATAAATAAGTGATTTTATTTCCATCTTTTCCAGCCCTGCCCCCAATCTTAAAAACTCATGATGAAAAAATTCTTTCCACCTTCAGAGAGATTACTGATGAACTGAGTGTAAACTGAAGTATAACTCTATTTTTCTTGCTTTAAAAAAACCACACACACAAAACAAAAAAAATGGCTAATACGGAAACAAGTTTTGCATAATTTCACATGTAAAACTGATGTCATATTGCTTGCCTCCTAAGTGGGTGGGAGAGGGAGGAAGAGAAGTTGGAACTCAAAATGTAAAAAGAAAAGAACGCAAAATAAATAATAACTTGGAATGTTTGCAAAAAGAGAAAAACTGTTTCATCAGACCTGAGAACATGAAACAATGTGTGAAGACAATGAGACAGAACCTAGTTCCTTTAAGTGAGTCCCTACTGTCAGAAATCATTAAAAATGGAAAAGGGGCTGGAACTTTAGAGTTGAGAAAACAAAAGGGGGAAAAGGGAGACTTAAAGAAACAGTAGGTCAGTTTAATTGACAGTAACTCCAACTAAATGTTTTGTTGGAGAAGGCAGCTAGGTGGTACAGTGGATAAAGTACCTGCCCTGGATTCAGGAGGACCTGAGTTCAAATTCGACTTCAGACACTTGACACTTACTAGCTGTGTGACCCTGGGCAAGTCACTTAACCTTCATTGCCCCCCCCCAAAAGGCCCCGCAAAAAATATATAAATAAATAAAATAAAAATAAATGTTTTATTGGTTTATTTGAAATGTTTTGCTTGAAAAAGTAGTGTTCACTAGGGGTCAGCTTGGTCTTGTTAAAAGTTATTCCAAGCTAATTTAATTTCTTTTTCTGATAGGGTTACTAGACTGGTAAGTGAACATAATCTACTAAAGGAAGATATTTTTATTTCATTAATGCATTTGAATTTATCAATGAATTAATAAAGTATTTATTGAGTGCTTACTATGTACAAAGCACTAAGTAAACCACTGAAAAGTAAAACAGTTCCTGCTTTCAAGGAACTCTCTAATTGGGGAGACAACACATAGAGAAAGTTTCAGCTGCAAATCAGATAGAAAGGCTCCATGAGCCTTACAGTACAGCCACAAAATAAATGTTAACGCCTTTTTAACATCATTTTTTCCATTGACAAGATGATAAGTTTCTGATGTTGAACCATTTGACAGTATCAAGGACTTTGGGAAGAATAACTTTTTTGGGGGGGGTCTTTTAGTAGCTGTGGCCATAGCTCCTACAGGAGCATTTCCACAGGAGTAACATCTGCCTGGATGGTGGTTGAGGGCACTAGGCTGGAAGCAGTGCTCTTCCCAAGGTTCTCATGTTCAAATTCTTGGCTGGTTCTCATCAGGGTCTGAGGGGAGATGCTGGTCAAAGTGGTGGCTACTCTCTCTCCTCAGGATGCTTTCCTGCTGTAGCTAAGCTGGCTTGCCTCCCTGTTGGTAGGAATGACAGACCTCCCACTCCAGAGGAGTGGCTTCCCCGATGATGGCTGTGAATGCTGGGCTAGAAGCAGGACCAGTGTAAGAGGGAAGTGTAAAGGTGCTACCACTCCTAAGGCTCCTGTGCCTGTCTGCCTATAGGTAGATGAGGAAAGGTGGGCCCCTAAACTTTCATTGTATTTGTGACAAAAATTGTCCAAGATTTATTGACAAGCACTACTACCAATTATACAATCAATGACACAGAAATATGATTTTAAGAAGTTTATTATGCTCAGAGTATAAACTCGCTGTATATAAAAAAAAAAGATAAGGGAAGCTTGAGCAGCAGTTTCACAGATCTTATATAAGTCCTAGGTGCATAAACGGAATGAGTACAATGGAATTTCAAACAGTACATAAGGGAACATGATGATTTACAGACCAAAGAACATATAGTACAAAAGGGGAAGCTCTGTATCACGTAAAACAAGAAACTAGCTAGTATTAGCTGAAATCTCAAGCTGCATATTTGCAAACAGGCCAGTTTAACACAATGGCAAAAACTGATGTCAGCTTAATTTTGCAGGCTCTAGCTAGTTATATAATCTGTTCATCTTTAGTAAAATGAATGGTAAGAAAGCTAAGCCATAAACTCTCTTATATCTTCTTGTGGAAAAGAAAAACTGGGAAGTAATTTTAAGTAACTTAATATATCATAAAACATCAACATCTAAAGTTGTGGTTAATGAATAGATTGATGTCAATTAAAGGGAAATGTTCTGTATGTCACAGAACAGTCAATGGCACTATCTTAACATTTCTATCTACTGATTAAGACACTTGAAGATATACATACCAAATGCAGATCACACAAAGCTGGGAAGGATAGCTAACATGCTGGATAACAAAATCAGAGTTTGAAACTATTTCAATAGGGTAGAACTCTAGACCAAGAAAGAATGATAGTTCCATAGTGCTTTTAAGGTTTGCAAAACCATATACATAATATTAACTCAGCTGATTCTTACAAAATCCCTGTGATTAAGTGCTACAACTATTGTTTTCCCCATTCCCATTTTCAGATTAGGAAACTGAGGTTTGAAGAGGTTACCTAATCGATGTGGATCCTTAAGGAGGATCAGAGAAAAGATTAAATAATGATAGCCGTCTTGAAGTATCTGAAGGGCTGTCCAGTGGAAGAAATAGATTCTTCTGTGTTGATTTGTGCTTAACTAGAAGAACCAGAATTTAAGAGTACCTGGAAGGATCAAGCTACACTCACACAGTACATTTCTTTCTACTGCATGAAGTGGGGGGAGGGGGGATTAGGGTGAACATTTTTATTACAAAGTAAAATTATAATAAAATGTTTGCCTCAATAGACATGCCTGGCTCTTCTTGTGTTAAAAAGCAAACCCAGAGTAGAACTTACAAGGAGGTAGATTTCAACTCAATATTAGGAAAAATTTTTGAGTTGTACAGCTATGGAATGGATTACATCATTAAGTACCAAAGTCCCCATCACAGACAGTAAGGTAAGGATAAATAACCCATCAGGGATATTATAGAAATGATTCCTAAACTACATGAGGTTAGACTAGATTATTTCGCAGATCCATTGCAATTCTAAGATTAGTCTGAGATACCTTAGTTTCTTCACCTGAAAACCTAAAAATTTAACATGATGGATATTATTGTAAAAGAAAACAATTTTTTATCTTGAGGTGGAATTACTAAACACTGCTTTATACCTGAGGTGGAGTTTAGCTATTTGGGGGTTGGGGGGAGGGGAGGGGAAGCAATTAAATGTTTACTATATTGTTCTCTGCCCTTGAGAATCAGCCTATTCCTTTGGTGGACTGAAGCTTCCAACCCTGAGACTCTATAGATATAGGGGAAAAACGAAACATCATGAAATGTTGAGTCAACAAGCAGTGAGTGCCTACTTTATACCAGGCATTTTACTAAGCACTGGAAGATAAAAAGACAGACCAAAAAAAAAAAAACAAAACCCCTAAGCAAAGCAAAGCAAAACAAAACAAAACAAAGTCTTTGCCCTCAAGGAATTCACAATCTAACAGGGGAGACAAGTGAACATGTATAAATAATATATATATAGGATAAACTGGAGATCATCTTAGAGGGAAGACATCAGCATTAAGGGAGAGAGATAAAGGCTTAGTAACTGCCATTAGAGACAAATATGCCTAAAAGCAGGAGTTCTTAACCTTTTTTGTGTCACAAATCCCTTTGGCTATAGCCTGGTAAAGTTTAAAAACAGTGTATCCCAAAAGTGTCAATGCCATTTTAAGCTTTAATCGCATAAAGCCGAACCAAAGCTTCTATGACATCCAGTATATAGCATAATATAAAGAAACCAATTTTTTTTAAAAATCTTTTTTCAAAATTAAGCATCCTAGGTTAAGTATTTTTGGTTTAAGGGGTTTTGGTAGATCTCATTTTAACTCTAGGGCACATAACTAGGAACAAGTTAACTGAAAATTTCAGTTATGAAATGGGATCCCTGGTGCAAATTATATATTCTTTCAGATATGCTATTTCAGAATGAGTGACTTCTTACCTAGGTCCAATATCATCCCTAAGAAAATGATTCACAGGCCAAAGAAGTGAACCAGAAGCTGGGACTACCAGTAAAAGAAGGCCATTCTTTATGTCTGGGGGAATGATGACAATGCAATTATCGTGTCCTCACACAGAATTTTCTTATCCAAGTTACTAGAAAACACAAACTTCATTTCTCAATTATATTCAGCCTCAATCTCCATTTTCCAAAATGTGCAAAGAAACACATCTAAGTTAACATTTTGCCCTAACCTATGCACCAGCACCACCTGGTGGCAAAATCATAGGTTTGTACTTAGAAAAAATTACCGGTTTTGTCCCTTTTTTCCTACTTTCCTAGGAATTGGCTATAGTTTAACTATGTAATATACTTAAATGATAACAAAGCATAGGAGCGACTGTTACAAAATACTAGTGTTGTAGCCTGGTACTACTGCTCTCTCCTGCTTATCCTCCAACCTGACTTCTTCACTGGATCATCATTCATGTCATGCCCACTCACCTCCCTTTTGAAATCTCCCATTTCCTTTAAAATTCAGCCCAAGTGACACCCTCTACAGGAAACCTTCCTTCCCTGATCCCTTTAGTTCTATTCTTTATCTATATGTGTGCATGTGTGCCTCTCTTTCCTCCCCATTAGAACACAGGCTTCTTCAAAGGCAAGGACTGTTTCACTTTTGTTTTTGTATCCCCAGATTTAACACAATGCCTTCTGGCTGATTAATGTTGAGGATTTAATAAATACTTGATTTACTTATTGGTAGTATTGATAATATAGAAGACAGACAAGGAAAAGGGAGCTTCACATACCATCTCAAAGGACAGGAATCCCAGAAATTCCTAGACTAAAGAAAAAGAAAGATGCTCAAGATGTAGAACAGGAATAGGAATAGGCAGTGCAAGCACAAAAAAAAGAAGAGAAAGGACTAAAAAATATGAATGTCTACCCTCTCTATTACCTCGACCCTAACTATAAAAAGAGGCTGCTGTCCATTGCCAGTGTAGGAAAAGAACCACCTTAATGGCATAATGTAGAGCTATATGGGTGGCAGCAAGGTAGCACAGTGGATAAAGCACAGGCCCTGGATTCAGGAGGACTTGAGTTCAAATGTGGCCTCAGAAACTTAACACTAGCTGTGTGACCCTGGGCAAGTCACTTAACCTTCATTGCCCTGCAAAACAAAACAAAAAGATAGAGCTATACGAAATCCAAGGACCCAAAATCTAAACATTCAAAAGTGGCACTGAGACAATACTCTAGATATGGTTTAATCAGAGCAGACCCCCATGGGATTATCAGGACCTTCTTTCAGGATAATGAATTGAATGCAGCCTACGATTATGTTCACCTTACTACTGCAGTTGTTAATATTTTGTCACCAAGTCTTAATAAACTTAGAATTCACTAAAATTCATAAACTTTTTCAACAAGAACTACTAGTAAGTCAAATTTCTCAATTCTAAACCATGTAGTTAATCATGTGAAACTAAATGCAAATTTTACATTTGTTATTTTATTAGACTTCGTCCATTATTACAGCTTTTCAGGAACATTTTTGGATATCAATTCTGCCACTGAATCAATTAACTACCTTTTCCCAACTTCAAGTCAGAAAATAATAAGCAGGCTACATCTATGTCTTTTGTCCAAATCAATGAAAAAGACCTCTGTGAAATATCAATAAAGGCCTCTCTCCATTTGACATCAACCTAGAAGATTAGGATTTTTAAATTTTTGTTTAGATCCTTTAAATATCTAAAAACCTGTGGAAAAGAGTCAGTTCAGGAAATTTTTACTGATGAAACTAGTATGGGGAGTAAAATGACTGGCCAGCATTAAGGAATAATAAAAGCACAAGTTTACAGAGCACACAAAGACAGAGATTTAATGCTTTAGGGAGAATGCTTTGGCAACTGTATGGAGTACAAATTGCAGTGGAGACAGGGCAGAGAGGGAGGGAGACCAATTAGAAGGCTATCATGATAGTCCACATAAAAGGGAATGAGAGCCTTGAACAATGCCGTGTTAGTGGACAGAAGAGCAAGTATATGAAAGATAATGTGAAGGTAGAAACAAAAAGGACAACTGAATGGATATGTGGGATGAAAATTGAGAAGCAGAGGATGACACTAAAGTTGCAAACCTAGATAAATGGGAGGATTATGGTGCCCTTGACAGTAAATGGAGAATTTAAGAGGAGAGGAAAGACCTTGAGCTCTGTTTTGGACATATTGATATTGAGGTGCCCATGGGAACATTCTCTAATACATAAGAGCAACTAAGACTGGATATATTCATCAAGATGGTTTCTTATTAGTTAACTCCTTCAAAAGTTGTGAGATAAACTAAAACAAAATGTCAAGTAGGCTAAAACTTAGACTTCAATCATAATAATTCAATATTCAATTATAATATTAAAGAATCATAATTGCTCTGTTTAGCTATCAAACTCAGGAAAAACACACAAGGAGTTGTAAAGGATCCTCAAGTTTTTGCTAATATAAAGTTCCCACTAATACAACATGCTATAAACATTCAAATCAATTATAGAACTATCCAAGTTAAAAACCTACTTGTAAAAATCATCTTACCTCCTCAAACTGTACTCCCCCACCCCCACCCCGCCGCCAATGGATCACTCCTACTTTCTTCCATTTACTCTGGGCAGCAACTAATTGTCCTAGGGTCACTGCGTCAACAAAATATGTCTACTACCATCTCTTTTTATCTCTCTTCTAGTCTTTTACCTATAAACTCTGCTTCTGTTCTTGCAGTAATGGAAGTTCCCAGGTGATATAAACTGCCAGAAATTTTGAAGTAGAGAAAGAAAGGTCATTTGGGGAGGGGGGGGGGGGTAAGGGGGGGATGAAATACACTTATCCCTTGCAATACTGACAATGGCTCTATGGTGTTTTTTTTTTTTTTACTTTAACAGTAATATTATTTTATAACTATTTTTCAATAAAAGGACTGACTTTTGCCATTATAAATTCCTACCAAAAGATACTCATGCCCAAATGGAGAAGATATTGTAAAGTTGCTGAAATTCAAGGGAAGCTACAGCTTATTAAAAAGGTCTAAGAACAGAGGGTTTCTTCATTGAATTTGAAAACTGAAGGTTTGCTCATATTATGACAAGATTCCTTAACTTTTCACATGGTTGATTTGGTGTGCCGGATAGAGTATAGCACTTGGAAATTAGAAGACCTGGATTTGAATCCTGACTCAGATATTTACATAATGTATAGCCACAAGCAAATTGCTTAGCCACTACAGGGTAGTTCCTCATCTGTAAAATAAGTACAATATTTATATTACCTGCCCCTAGACAAAGTTTTTAATGACAAAAACATTCTGCAAACTTTAAATGTAAGTTATTATTACTATTACTATTATTTACATGTTGCAGGGGATAGACTTTTTTTTTTAAAACAACCATGGTTCTGAGAGGGTTGTTTAATAAAAGACCATAAGAGATTTGTGTTTTAGATGTGAAAGTATCTTTACAACTTCAAAGCCATAATATGATAGTTATTCCCTAAGCCTGTCAAATAATAATAATACATCTCTCAATCTTGGATCCAAGAGATTTGGCTGATGACAACTCTTCCCACCCCACTTCTTAATCCATATGAATGGATGAAAAAACACTAAGCATTTATTATGTATGTGCCAGGCACAGTTCTAAGTACTGGGGATACAAATATTAAGAAAAAGTTCCTGTCCTGAAGAAGCTTACATTCTAATTTGGAAAAACAACACATAAAAAGGGCTTTGTTTTGGGGGAGGTGCAAGGGGAAGGGCAAAAAAAGGGTAGGAGTAGAGAAGACATTTGGACAACTGTAGGCAAGAGAAGATGAGATGGCCTGATAGCTGGAAGGTATATGAAGCTAAAGTAAAGTACATGGTTGTCTAGAACCAGCCAATATACAGAGTGGCATTAGTGGGCTAGTTTGATGATACTCAGTCACTCAACCACTTTATTCCGTACTTACAAGCAAGAATGTTTAGATTCACAAAAAGTTTATTTTCTCTGGGCAATTTGCTAAGTAATGACTGACAAGAGCACAGATTCAGATGAAAAAGTTGTTGTAAATAGTTTTACAAAACCTACTGCATAATTTTTTAAAATTTAACAGTTGGTTTTTTTTGAGTCTGTAAGGGGCTAAAATTCTAGCTAATCTGTCTAAAATATCTAATGAGTGGTCGCCAATAAATTATAAGCTTTAGCAAGAGTTAAGACTTAAAAGCATTTATTAAGGAGAATAAGAATTTGGTGACGAGAGAGAAAAAGGCCTAGATTCATCTATTTATCAAAGGGAGAGGGCATCTTTAGCTCCCTTCTCCACGCCAGCCTTGCCCCTTCTTCCTTCCACAAGCAAAGGTCACTTCCTGACGCCAAAGAAAAACCACATGTCTTGCCCTCAGGCGCCTTCTCCTCAAGGCGGAGCTTTCCTTCAGTAAGTCTCCAGCAAGTGGCCATCATTCCAATCATTACAAGTTCCAAATTCTCTGTATCCCTCCTGTCCCTCTCCCACTCTCTGAGATGACAAGCATTATATATGTGATGTCATGGAAAACATATTTCTAATGCTGGAAAGAAAAAAAGGCAAGAAAAATAAAGAAAGAAAAAACCAATATGCTTCAATCTGCATTCAGAATTTGTCAGTTCTTTTTTTTCTCTGAAGGTGGATAGCACTTTGCATCATGAGTCATTTTGAATTGTCCTAGAGCATGGTATTGAAAAGAGTAGCTAAGTCTTTCATAGTTGATCATCATTATAAGTTTCTGCTCACTTCACTTTGAATTAGTTCATGTCTTCCTAGGTTTTTCTAAAACCATTCTCCCTTTATAGCACAAAAGCATTCCATCACAATCATATACCATTACTTGTTCAGACATCCTCCAATTAATAGGCAGCCCCTTGATTTCCTATTCTTTGCCACCAGAAAAAGATCTGCTATAGTTTTGTACATATAAGTCCTTTTTCTTTGATCTCTTTGGAGTATAGACCTAGTAGTGGTATTTCTAGTCAAAGGATACGAAGTTTTATAGTCCTTTGGGTATAGTTTCAAATTGTTCTCCAGAATGGTTAGACCAAAATTCACAGCTCCACCAACAAGGCATTAGTGTCCCCATTTCACCACATATCCACCAGATTTGTCATCTTCCTTTTCTGTCATATTAGACAGTCTGATGGGCATGAGGTGGTACCTTAGAGTTTTTTTAATTTACATCTCTATTAGTGATTTAAAGCATTTTTTCATTTGATATTTATAGCTTTGATTTCTTTGAAAAACTGTCTGTTCACAGCCTTTGACCATTCGTCATTTGGGGAATAGCTTGCTTTTATAAATTTGACTCAGTTATACTGCATAATTCTTTAAAATATTTTTGAGGGGAAAAAAAAGCCAAACATATGTATAGCTTACATGCTGATTAATCAATCTTTTTTTTTTTTTAAAGTGAGGCAATTGGGGTTAAGTGACTTGCCCAGGGTCACACAGTTAAGTAAGTGTTAAGTGTCTGAGGCTGGATTTGAACTCAGGTACTCCTGACTCCAAGGCCGGTGCTCTATCCACTGCGCCACCTAACTGCCCCTGATTAATCAATCTTAAAAGCAGTTCGAAATTTATAAAAAAGGGCCCTCAAAAATGGGTAGCCAATTATCCTCTCACTCAGAGTTCCATTAATATCAACCAATCACTTCCCAATTCATTAATAATAATGATAATGTTTATATAGTGTGCTTTAAGGTATACAAAATGCTTTACATATGTTATCTCAATTGGTCTTCCTAACAGCCCTCTGGAGGGCTTAAGTGCTTAAGAAACTGAGGTTGAGAGAGGTTAAGTGACCTGTTCAGTGATACACAGGCAACAGGTGTCTAAATCAGAATTTAAAGTCTTCTTCCTGATTCCAAGTTATCCACTGAGCCACTTAGCAGTCTAACTAGTAAAAACATTGTGAAGTGATCTCCTCCACAAATGTTTTTTATTTCTATCATTCTTTCTATTCCATTGGTGGAGGAAAGCTATCAACACTTCAAGACTGGTGATTACATCAGTTCAGGTATTCCCTCTGATGCCAAAGATTATAACTCTGTGATAAGTCATGACTTAGTATGACTCAGTAAAAGCAAGTTGTGGAAGAAAAATTTTACCATACTTATTGACAATCTAGAGATAATCTCTACAAACTTTAAGAGCTAAGGTAAGCTGGACATACTACCACTGCATCCAAGCTCAAATTCTTTCTCGATTGGCAGAATTGCCAGAGATTATATTACTATTGGTATAGACTTAGAAGAAGTATAGAAGAAGACTATAATAAAAGGGATTTTATATTGTTTGTTTCCTCTTTAAATTAAGTTTCAATAATAATAACAAAAACTTGGGGCAGATCACTGTAGGAGAGGTTTCACCAACTGAAAAATATTTCATTCATTTATCTCCCACAATATCTAAGTATATGAAAATTTTAAAAGCAATAGTTGCACTTACTAGATGTGTGACCCTGGGCAAGTCATTTAACTCCAATTGTTTTACCAAAAAAAAAGCAAAAAAGCAATAGTTATCCCATCAATGTCTTATTACTCCACTTATTTTTGCAACTTGTGTGCTAGTGATTTTCTGAAATATTTTGTTAATACCTGTAAATTATTCTTATTCTGTGGCATGTAGGCTTCTTAAACCCATTTAGACTCACAGGTCTAAATAAAGCCTTCTTACATATTAAAGGACCACTTAACTATTTTTTTTCATGCCATCCAGACACAAAGATTCCATAGCTTCTACCCCAATTATATACTTATCTGGTCCCCCAACCATATAAATAAGGTAATATTTTTTACTGGTTTCCAACATATAAGTGAAAAGTCCAACCCTAATTATGTATAAAATGATCAATTTAAAAGGCACATTACATCCTGTTGATATGGTATGTATGTAGTTTTGTGTCTACAAACCATGGGGTTCTTTCAACATTTTATCAGGTCCAAGAAATATGATCACATAATTATGCAAGTCCTCAATAATATTTCCTGCTTCCAGTAGGTATGGGTATGATACCTTGGGTTTATTTACATACTCTCATGTCCTACAATTAAAACAAAAAGTTAAGATGCAACTAGTAATGGATTATGAAATCCAAACTAATTGTTTTATACAGTGACATTTCATATATATATATATATATAAAATTTACAGGCAGCTAGGTGGCACAGTGGATAAAGCACAGGCCCTGGATTCAGGAGGACCTGAGTTCAAATCCAGCCTCAGATACTTGACACTAGCTGTGTGAACCCTGGGCAAGTCACTTAACCCTCATTGCCTGGCAAAAAAAATAAAAAAGAATTTAGGTGGCTCTGCCAATTGAAACAAATATTCAATTTAACAAATTAATAAAAGTCCATCATCATACACATTTTAAAACCATATGATCCTTTGGAACTTACTATCATAGAACTAAAATGTTAATGTTTTTATCCTAATGGTCTCTTACATAAATATCCACATGAATTATAAATTCTAAAAGGTAGGGACAAAGATTCAAGAGTGCCTAGCACAAAAGGGTAAAAATATATGTTTCTTGCTGAGTTTGGTATCATTAGTTGTACAATAAGTAGTTTAGTACAATAAGTTGCGAAATATTAACATTTTGACCTCCCAGAACTTAAAAAGTTCTCAGGAATACAAAACATACAATAAACATTGCCAATAAAATGTCTTTCCAGGAACCATTACCTAAGATTAACATAATACTAAAGCCAATGTACAATCAAGGTCTCATTAAATTGTGATTACAAATACTGATGAATGTCATTTAATATAAGGTATATTTCCAGTCTTCTCACTGGCTGAAGGCATATTACCAAGCTTCACAGAGTTGACTTTTACAAACTTCAAGAAAGTTACAGTTGCCCATTTCACTAACTATACAATACAGAAGCATGTGCCACAGGAACATATTCTACTATTTCTCTTACCTCTCAGGTAATGAGGGTGTATTAATGAAGAAAGGGGACTAAAACAATTCCAACAGTCATGAAGTTTCCTAGTCACTTTTGTGGAAATGCCATTCCAAGAACTTTCTGCCTGTCCCTAACGACCAAATCTTTCATATAACATCAAAAGGGGCAAGCAGTGTTTTTTTGCATGTTTTAGATTTATCCACCCTCTAACCCAGCATAGTATACTATTGCCCTGTCATCGATACTTCAAATAATCTGTGATCCTAACCTGTTCATCCTTGCTTTCTCATCCTGTCAGATGACTCATAGTTCCCCTAGAAATCTATTCAACGAGATAAAAGCCTTTTTCTAAGACTTAACATTCTGCTGATACCATTACCAGAACCAACTGCTGATTTGTTACCATTTGCTCTTGCTACCTCACCAATCCAACTCCTTTTCTCACCATATATTTTCAGGATGATAGAAAAGGAAGTGGGCCAGTCATGTAGCAAGAACAAGAGAAAAAAGATGACCAGTATGCTTCACTGGTAACCACACAATGTCAAGAGCTCTAAAGGAAGGTTTTCAGCACAATGGTCAGAGGACTTTTAGAAAGGCAGAATAAGAGTTGAACAGAATAAAAAATATATATATATATGGGCTATTATTTACACTACCAGCAGACTTTACCACTTACATGAAATCCTTCTATCATTTGTACTTTTCACAAAACATCCATGACAGAATTCGATCATCTTACAGACATCTCAACTGAAACTGAAAATCACTGAACAAAAACCCATCTATGGAAACCACAAAATTATGCAATATCCAAGCTGTAAAGGACATGTGGTAGCAGGAAAAGAATCTACTTTTACAGGCATAGTCTGTCTTAGACTGTTTTTATTCTACCTGTGCTCCATTCTCCTGCCTGGAACCTGCTCCTCTCTAGTCCAGAATCTTTTATGTCTAGAACTCTGCATCTCACATACAACCAGGCAAATTAACTGGTAATTCTCTGCCTGTGTCAGACATGGGAAACCAATTAGATGTGTCTAAGCAATACTTTCCTCTTCACTATAAAAAAATGTATCCTTCTTCAGAACCCCTGAGCTGCCCTGCTTCATAAGAGGTATGAAACCAGAAATTGGAACTAGAGTCTCAGGGACAACCTCCTTTCCCTAGACTCCTTGGCACAGCCTAAAGAAAGATTATTCTGTGGCAATATCCCTGATTATATACTTATCTGGCTTTCAAGGTGTTTGCTACTGCCTCAAAGTGAAAGTGGGTACCAACCTGTCCTTCTCTTGCTACTCCTGCCTCCTATTGTGTTCCCAGTTTTAAGTGTGCCAAAACACACCACATGCCAATTTCTTGGCATGATCAAGTCCTCCTAATTTCTCCTTGAAGTCCTCATGCATAAATCCATAAATGGACTTCTATACAAGCCCTCAGGGACCATCTAATCCCCCAAAATGCATACCCTCCTTCCACATTTCCCTATTTGTATTGATAACGCCACCATTCTCAGTCACCAAAAGTTCCTGACTTAGGGAGTCATCCTTAAGTTCACTCCCACCCTTCCCCAATACATCCAAACAGTTGTGAAGTCTTTGTCAATTCTTCTTCCAGATCATCTTTCTAACCCATCTCCTCTCAATATTCACATGGTCGCTATCCTAGTTCAAGCCCTCATCACTATGGTCTCTAATAGATGAATTCTCACAGCTTTGCTCTGGCAGCATCTTTTTCTTCTAACCAAAAACAAAGTAGCATTCTAGGCATTCACGGCCCATTCAACTTATTCATTAAAAAAATAACAATTAAACATCTGAGTCAGACGCTATGAGAGGGGATGAAGAAATTAAATTAGTAAATGGCTGTTGTTCTAAATGAGCTTACAATCAAGTAAAAGGAGATATAACATGTACACATAACTATAATACAATGAAGAAAAAGTGCCATAAGATTGGTTCAAGGTCCCATAGAAGTCCAGAAGACACAGGGAAAGAAGATTTTAGCTGGATCTTGAAGGATAAGTAGGATTTACACAGGTTGTGATGAAAAGGTGTGAAGGCAAAGCATAGGATTTGTTCAGAAAATAAAGAATAGATCACTTTGAAGACTAGTAGAGATTACAAAAAACTTATTATGTACAATGGTTATCTACAAAGCTCAGTTTTGGATACATTGAATTTGAGGTACCTGTGAACCATCCAGGTAGAACTATCTAATAGGCAATTAGAAAATACAAAAGCTGAGCTTTCAAAAGAGGCTAGGCATAGTTTAGGAAGTAATCTACATAGAAATGACAGGTAAAGTTACAAGCTAGAATGAAACTGTTAAGGGGGAAGAGTCTGTAGAGAAAAAAGGGCTTATGCTTGGGAAGCAACAATATTTAAGTATTGTCAAAAAGAGACAAGATAATCTGAGGTAAGGAAAAAAGTGTGATATGCTGGGGAATTAAAGGCAAAGAAAATTTCAAGGAAGAGGTGTCCCTTCCCTATCTAAAAATTATTCCTCTTTGAATAATGTCAAGTTCTATAAAGAAGACAGGAACTCAATTCAATTTGATAAACACGTATAAAGCATCTGCTATATCTCAGGCACCGCTAAGTGTAGAGATACAAACACACAAAAACCAGGAGCTCACAATCTGCTGAGAAGTAACTTATACACGCATAAGTAAATACAAAACATATACAAAATAAACAGAAAGTAACGGCTTCAGAGTTGGATACAAATATCTTTTGGGTCCTTCATAGCTCTGAAATTCTAATGTGGACTAACCAAGGCCATTCTAGTTGGTAAAAAGGTAGTTATCTATAACCTTCAAGAGAGCTGTTTCATTAAGGTAGTAAGAGTATGAAATTACATCGTCAGGGATAGAGGAACAGAGTGGTGAAGGAACAGAGGCATTTAGCATAAATTGCAAATTTGGAAATGTTGATTAGTGTAAGGATGGAGAGAGGGTAAGATAGTTTGTTTTGGGGACATTGGGAATGATTAAGCAAATTTGGAGGCTGAAGGGAAGAAGTTAAAGGTGAGAGATTAAACAGAGAGAACTGACAAAAGGTCCCATGGGAAGGAATACAATCAAGAACAGAGGTGGCCAGGCTAGCCTTGGAAGGGAAGAAAAATAAATTTTCCTCCATGACAACAGGTGAAAGAGAGAAATTTCGAAAACAAGAGGAACTGCCTTCAACCTTCCTCCAGTCAGAAGGCCTCTATTACCTCAGTAAAATAAGAAATGATATCATCTGTTCAATAATGGCAGATTAATGAAAATGGAAAATGTTTAGAACAGTGACAGTGGGGAATCTGATAGGGATTCAAGTAGGGAAGAATAAAAGAATAAAAGAATTTCCAAGCAGCAGCAGGCAGGCAGTCTTGCCTATAGTCTAGACTCACTTACCTCCAAGTAAATCAGAGATTATTGTCCTTTATAATCATGTTCTTTCATACTTCCTGAAAAAGGAATTTTTAAGCTGCAGTAAATTCTGGTTTTGCAAAACAGTGGTTATATCCTCACGATGTACGTGCGGGGGTGGGGGGGGGGGGAGAAGGGAGGCAGCTCTAGCCCAGTCCTTCCTTAAAGGGCATGAGAAAAGTTGTTGGGTGGGGATCAGGCCTTAGCTCCCCTTTCCATTACTGGGTAACATATACAAGTGGTTAAATTGGAAGTACCACTGAAGAGGGAAGACAAAGCTCTCACTCCTCCCCATGTTAAAAAGAATCACTAAAGATAAAGAGAGGCATCAAGGCAGAGCAGACAGAGGACCAGCCCTAGAGTCAGAAACATCCAGGTTCAAGTCCTATTTCTGACATATACTAGTAGTGAGCTAACTATGAGTAAGCCATTCCTCTCAGTTCCAGGCAACTCTGACTATTAAGTGACATAATTAATCTGCATTGTTGAAGGGAGGATTTACTATTGATGAAATATCATCAATGGAATCAATCCACAGAAGCTTAAACAACATCCTTGCCTCCACCCCAACCCCAAAAAGAAGCAAACAGGAACTAGAATGCTTTATGAAAGTCCAAACAAGTGGTAAAAATGAGTCACCACTGTACCAGGGTCAGACTTCTGAACCTAAGTCACAAAAAGTAAGCCAAAATGTTCCTACCCCACCTCTTGAAGGAAAAGCATTTAATTAAGTGCCTACTCTGTATTAGGTAGTAGGGATATAGACACAAAATGTATACCCCCCACCTTTGAAGAGCTAGTATTCTATCAGAAGAGCTAACATACAAACTATCACCTAATGTAGGTGCTCTTTCTCCAACAGAAAAGGCCTCAGTAGCTAAAGTAAGCATCCAGAAAAAGATGTAGCATGATAGAGTAGAAAATACTTAGGATATCCTGTTTTTATGGCAATAACCTAAAGGCAGAAACCAGGAGATTATTTTTAATTCAAACTGGGCTTAACTGAGAACAAAGGTGCTTAGCATAGCACCTGGTACACAGCAGGTACTTAATAAATGTCTGAGAAAAAAAATAAGAAAAGGGAGTAAAATTTAACTCAACAAAAACTGCACATAATATCTGCTATGTGTACGTGAAAGAAAAAGAAGGAAAAGGTACACTTCATGGGAATGTATTTGTGTGTGCGTTATCAGAAAGTGCCTCAAAAAAAAATCACAACTTGCCTACACAATAAAAAAATTTGGAAAAGGTGAAAGAAAAATTAAATTGGAGCTTGCATATATATTTTATTTCTAATACAAACACAGCCTCTTTTACTAGATCAAGATGTTACTGAAAATGAAACTAAACATTTTAGGTACTATAACTTGCTAGTTGAATTAAATTGTGGATTACCTGAAATTATCAATTTTTTCATTTCTGAAAGCAAATTGGTTTTCCATCAAAAGATGTTGAAAGACTTGTGAGAACTGATGTAGAATTAAATAAGCAGAATCAGAAGAAAAATGTATACTATAACATCAATATTACAAAAACACGTTTATAAACTGATTAAAATGAGCCAAAAGAAAACAATTAATACAATAACACTTTAAAAAAAGAACTCTAAACAACACAATTACCACCTATGATTTCAGAAACCCAAGAATGAAGAAGCATGCTATCCTGACAGAGAAGTGATAGATTCAAAGTACAGAATGAGACATTTTTTTTTTAACATAGGCAATAAGGGAATTTGTTTTGCTTGACTATGCATACTTTTTACAAAGTATTTTTCTTTTTATTACAATCAGGTAGGTGGTGGGAGAGAGAAAAAGGATTTCTGTTAGTAGAAAAAAATTAGAACTTTAATTTTTAAAAAAACTATGTTTTAAAAATTGTGATTACTCACTAAAAAATGGGGCAGCTAGGTGGCGCAGTGGATAGAGCACCCACCCTGGAGTCAGGAGTACCTGAGTTCAAATCCAGCCTCAGACACTTAACACTTACTAGCTGTGTGACCTTGGGCAAGTCACTTAACACCAATTGCCTCACTTAAAAAAAAAATGTGATTACTTGGTCAAATGAAAACTTCCTTTTCTTTTAAAAAGCAAAACAGAAATACTAAATATCAGTACAACTCTACTTGCTTTGTAATTTTTATATCTAATTAACTTATTACAATATGAAGTATTGTGACTCTTCTTTAGTCATTCCAAGTCACCATCAGGAATTTTTGTCCATCTAAACTCATTCACTTTTCCTCATACAAGTGTAGCTGTTTGGGGTCTTTATGCCCCTTACTTGTTTAACGAAAATTTACATTTTAGCTGTATGGGATTTTCTTAAAATAAGGTACATCTACATATCTTTTATAATATTGAATATAATTTTTTTAATTGAATGTTTTTGTCTTGTCTTCCTCAGACTCTTTAAATCCCTATCACAGTACCACATATCTGTACACAGGAAGCATTTAAGTACACATTTATTGATAATAAAACATAAACTTGCATACAAAATATGACCATGAGGCAAAAAGATACATTACAGTTACACTCTAACAGTTACTCTACTTATCCAAAGGACAGCATATAGTATAAACAGTGTGAACTGTTCATCATACAACTTTTTCAACAATGGTCTCTTCCTCAGGAAGTCACTTTTCAGATCCAGAAAGCAATTTTGTAGTGAAGTCTTGATATGTCTGTGTACAACAAAGGTAGAAAAACATATACTTAATTGTTTTGTTTGGTTTTTAATCTGAGGGAGTACTTTTGTCTGGACTCTCAAACCTCTATTGGTTTGATTTTAATACAGTCTGGCAACTAAGATTCTCACTGCAAGTGCTGGCTATGAACCTGCATTCAAATCCCAGCTCTGTGATGGTGGGCAAATCGTTTAACTTTTCTGAGTCCTAGTTTCCTCATCTATGAGACTCAAGGATTGTCTAGATCAGATGCATCAATTACACACCAGGTCCATAACACTCCCCAGTGTAGCCCAAAACAGATTAAAATGTAACTGGGAAATAATTTTTAAAAATAAATAAAAATACAATAAAACATATATTATATTAATGTGGTTTTCTAATATGTGGTCTACAGGGATCTTTACGTAGTTTGGTGGCCCCTGTCCATGTCATTTGACACCACTAGCCTAGATGGCCTCTAACCTATATAAGCAGTTCTAAATCTATGAACCAGAACTAGACTTAAGACTTTAATATAGCTTTTACTGTATTTGTAAAAGCACAATGATTAAGAGAATTGTGCACATAGAAGAAAGCATAAATAACCATTATTTCCCTGGCAATTCCAGACAGTACCTGCCTGGCACATGGTAGGAGCTTAATAAACGTTTTATTGATTGATGATAGACATATTGCAAAAGATAAGCTGCCATTATGTGGTTTGGGATAAGAAGAAAAGCAGAGAAGGTGAAACCCTGGTAGGAGTAGAATTCAGCAAGGGATTGGACCCAAGAATTCTTGGGGAAGAAGAAAGAATAATTTCTCTCCAAAGTAATATCATAATAAGAAAGACTTGGGGGAAAGTTAAATTTGTTTCATTTATATGAAAGCACTGTGCTCTCTATCATTGTTTAGCTACTATCAAATTTGTTTCAGGCTTCCCAAAGGGTAAAAACTATTCCAACTTCGCATAATTATTTCTGAGAATGTCTGCTGCAAATAACAGTTGTTTATTACCATGTAACCCTCAACACTGACCCACAAACAACTGTTCTTGAGTCAGTGACTCTTGAAGGAATAAAAGACCAAGTCTGTCCCACCTCCCATGAACACCAGCATTAAAATTTATTCACAGTGCATTACAACAAGGAGCAATTGGTTAAGGTAAGGATGGAAACAGTCTTTCTTTCAAGCTTATTCCTAGACCACATTCACTTTAACTGTATTCACTGTGTATTCACTGGTGCTAAAGGTGTCATCCTTCCTCCTCCCTTCTCACATAATCTAGAAGGTGAGTTCGATTTCTTAATAGGGTTAAAATGATTATCATCAAAATAGCATCACTTATGAAAAAAGTTGCTCACTGGAAATTTCTAATATCTATATATGCATAATATAGGTATGCATAGTTTCCACATATGCTTATAAACATAGTTAGAAATGTCATAATCTATATTACACTGTGTCAAAAGACCACTAGTTAATCTTAGTGATGTGTAACATGAACACACTAAATGCAATTTAGGTAAAAATAAAGAAATTTACAGCTCATATTGGAGAACACATGCCTATTAAAGTACTATTAGACATTGAAAAATGTCATTTAGATGCTAGAAATGTCAAAGCCAAAAATGAGTTTGAAACTCAATTATCAACACATTTAGCCATTTCAAGATAACATAGATTTAAGACAGAAATTTCTAGATATTTGCCTCAGATGAATAAGGCAAAGAGGAACAACAAAGATAAGTGCTCACGTGTGACATTCTCAAAAATTCATAGAAGCTGATGGTAAGCATTCCAAATTCTTTTCTTAAACTGAAATGCTATCTATTGTTAAGGGCTAAAATTCTAGCTAGTCTGTCTAAAATATCTAATGAGTGGTCGCCAATAAATTATAAGCTTTAGCAAGAGTTAGACTTTTAAGCATTTATTAAGGAGAATAAGAATTTGGTAAAGAGAGAGAAAGGCCTAGATTCCTATCTATTAAAGGGAGAGCACATTTCTAGCTCCGCTCTCCACCAGAGTCCAAAGGAAAGAGGGCAAGACTGAGCGCCAGTCTCTTCCTTCCTCCTCCCACTAGCCCACGTCACTTCCTTTTCCAAAGAAAAGACTCCTGGTCTTGCCCTCAAAGACCTTCGCTTCATGGGTGGAACTCTTCTACAGTAAGTCTCCAGTAGGTGGTGTCATTCCAATCGTTACACTATATTCCTCATAATTTTTAATAAAATAGGTGTTAATCAAATGTATTAAAGTAGAATACTTTGCATAAATATGTTTAATTGTTATCAAGACTATGTAACTTAAAGTGTTGAATTTTTGTTTGTAATGTAACTACTCCTCTCTTTTCATCATTAAATGTCTTGCTGGGGGCAGCTGGGTGGCACAGTGGATAAAGCACCAGCCCTGGATTCCAAAGGACCTGAGTTCAAATCCAACCTCAGACACTTGACACTTACTAGCTATGTGACCCTGGGCAAGTCACTTAACCCTCACTGCCCTGCCCCCAAAAAAGTCTTGTTTACAAATCATATGAATATACAAGTTTGTCTTACTTTCTTTTCCCCCCTCCCCCACTTTGGTAAGCCTTAGTCTCATTTCTTTTCCACAGTAATTGAATACAGTTCTATTTCATATCACATCACATCACACAACTATATGCTCTCATCACTCAAAATTTTAAGTGTTAGGGGGCAGTTAGGTGGCGCAGTGGATAAAGCACCAGCCCTGGACTCAGGAGGACCTGAGTTCAAATTCGACCTCAGACACTTGACACTAGCTGTGTGACCCTGGGCAAGTCATTTAACCCTCACTGCCCTAAAAAAAAAAATGTCAAGTGTTGGGGTAAAGAACAAGTATAATACAACAAAACCTGCTATTGCACTAGTATGTGCAAAGTAATGTAGGGCATTCAAATAAACTGAGATGGTAGTCCGTACATTTATCTTTAGCATAGGTCATATAACTGAAAAATCAGCAGAGAGACAATAATAATTACAACCCTTTACTAAAGACTGTAAATGCCAACTGCCACATAGCCAACTGCACTGTTAGAATGCAAGCTCCTGGAAAGAATAAACTTTCATTTGTCTTTATAGCCCAGCACTTAGCAAAGTGGCTTGCAGATGATATGTTGTTTTAAGTGACTTAAATCATACCTCCCTTCGCCAAAGGGAGTCTCATACTTACAAAAAATGCAGAGACTTATCTATATGGCATTTTTATATATGTCGAGCTTCTTAAAAAATGCACAAAGAGGGGCAGCTAGATGGCGCAGTGGATAGAGCACCGGCCCTGAAGTCAGGAGTACCTGAATTCAAATCCGGCCTCAGACACTTAACACTTACTAGCTGTGTGACCCTGGGCAAGTCACCCCAATTGCCTCACTAAAAAAAAAAAAAAGCACAAAGAGGCAAAACCTAGGTGTGCTAACAAAGCAAAGCCAGGTTGGTTGGTGAAATCAAGATTAATAGAAAATCAAAATCATCTTTTCAAATCAGTCACACATTAGAAAAATCAAATAAATTCCACTTTATTACAAACAAGATTTTTACCCACACACACACACACCCACACCCCCACACACACACACACGGGAAAAGCACTATTCTGGGTTTTTAAGTGCGGATAAAATCAAATCATAATACTAAAATTCATTCTCTAAAAATAAACCTTTATTATTTTATCACCATGTTTTTAATCAACTGACTAAATAATGATTATGACTAAAAAGAATTCTCAAAAAAATGAATTAAGGGTTTAAATAATAAGCCTTTCCTAAGTAATACTCCCCCCTCTCTGATCATTCTATTTACAAATCCATTCTCTTTCCCACCTCCAAAACTCAAAATATAATTTAAAAGAAGCAAGATATAGTGGATATTGTTGAGTTTAAAAGAACACCTGGGTTCAAATCCCATTTCCTAACCGTAACCATACCAAATCACTTGGTCTCTCTGAACCTGTTTGTTTCACTGTAAAAAGGGAGATAATGTTACCTCTAATACCAAAGTTCAGATGAAATAATGTATGTAAAGCATTTTGCAAGCTCTTGCATACAATATAAATGTCAGCCATACAAAAGAGAAGTATGGTGGTCTGAAAGAAAATCAGCCTTAGAGACAGATCTCATCTCTGGCACACTCCACGTCTGTGACTGCGGACAAGTCACTTAATCTTAGTAGCCCAGGCAACATTCTGAGACTATAAATTACAAACTGGATTGGTAGGGGAGCTCCTGAACCAATGATGCCACAGGTTTAAAATAAAATGATACTATTATTGTACAACAGAGTTAATGTGTGTATACTTATATAGTGAATGGATTCAACCTTTAATTTTATTGACACAGGGAACTCCCAGATAATGAAGCTCCCTCTACCAATGAAGTTGAGCACCTTGTTTGCAAAAGTGGTCTAGAACAACGGGAGGGTAAGTGATGTGCTCAGAATGTGTCAAAAGCAGGACTTGAGGCCATTCAGTATGCCATGCTCTGTGTGTGTGTGTGTGTGTATAATATCTTGCCCTTTTCTCTTTTTTGGTCTGGATGATTATTTCACTAGTACAAGCAAATTGCTGTGTGGAAACTCCCTCCAATGGCAGTTAGGTAACTTCTCTATAATTAAAGTGTGAGTAGCCTACGACTCTGAGCAGCAAAGGCAGACTTGCACTTGGATGTTCCTTCCATTCCTTCCCCAGTTTACGTATTGCTCTGAAATTGTATGAGATGGTTACTACCTAATGTATCTCCTCTTCACCAGTCAAGCCTCCTTGCTTATTCCCACCTCTGTATTCCTCTCTCCTCTTCTTCAAATCCTTTAGACTCATCTTCAAAATTGTAATTCAAATACTCCCCCCTTGAGGGCAGCTAGGTTGGCACAGTGGATAAAGCACTGGTTCTGGATTCAGGAGGACCTGAGTTCAAATCCAGCCTCAGACACTTGACATTTAACCAGCTGTGTGACCCTGGGCAAGTCACTTAACCCTCATTGCCCCACACAAAAAAAAGGAAAAAAGACTTCCCTCCAGGAAACTTCCCTGATGAAACCTAAATAGTTCTAAATCACTTGCCATTTAGCCTATGCTCCCTCAGCATTCACTCAGTACTTTAAACTATAATAAAAATTACCCTTTTAACTTTACTCAAAACTGAGGAAGTATCCAAATAGTGAGAAAGTATATAGTAAGGGAAAACATTCTAGAATAGCCTGCCATAGGGGCAGCTAGGTGGCGAAGTGGATAAAGCACTGCCCTTGGATTCAGGAGGACCTGAGTTCAAATCTGGCCTCAGACACTTGACACTTACTAGCTGTGTGACCCTGGGCAAGTCACTTAACCCTCATTGCCCCGCAAAAAAAAGAAAGTAAGAAAGAATAGTATGTCATAGTTAAATTTAATAAGCTCAATTTTTCAATTCCAACTATTTCCAAGTTATACCTGTTGTAGTGGAGAAAGCACTGGATTATGTCAGGAAAAACTGAGTTCAAATCCTGCCTGTGAGACATTGAGACTCTGAGCAAATCACTTAACTTCTCTGTGCAGTTTCCACATCTGTAAAATGAGGTTGGACTTAAGGGCCACTGAAGTACCCCTATGATTATATTCATCAAAAGCACACAGAGAGGGGGCAGCTAGGTGGCACAGTGGATAGAGCACTGGCCCTGGAGTCAGGAGTACCTGAGTTCAAATCTGGCCTCAGACACTTAACACTTACTATCTGTGTGACCTTGGGCAAGTCACTTAACCCCAATTGCCTCACTTAAAAAAAAAAAGTGACAAGGCCAGAATTCAAACCCAGGTCCCTTTATTCCAAATCCTGTGTGCTTTCTACTGTACCACACTGTCTCTCTAAGTCGTCTTCTTTGCCCTGAATAAATCTGTTCTTGCCCAGATTATACACTCTCGGTTCCTTCAAAAGATCCTAGTATTATAT